>NC_063262.1:1681123-6681123 GCF_019578655.1 Ricinus communis
CCGAGATTTTTTGTGCTTTTATTGAAACAATCTAATTAAATTTGAATTCATATTTCATAATTTTTAAAATTAAAATAAAATAACAAGAAATCAAGCAACCTAAAAAATAAATACAAATTTAAAATCAACTCAAAATTAAAATAGTTAAGAAGACTGAAAAGAAAAAAAGAAAAGAGAGATGAAGACTGAAAAGTATTATTAGTTGAGTTTTAATTTCTTTAAATAGTTTAATAGTCCTTTTATTCTGAATTTTAAGAAATTAGATTATCAATTTTGAAAAATAATTAAAAATAAAGGATACATTACATAATAAAATAAATTATACCGTTATTCTCCTGAGTCATATATTCACAATTAATTTATCTTGACTATTAGACTTTTCTAGAAATATTAAATGTCACATAACTATATCCATAAATATAAAAATATTTTCAACCAGTTTTTAATTATAATATTTTTTATCATAATAAAATATATTATATATTATATTTTCTTAGTTTATTTATTTTAAATCAGTTAGTATTTAATTATATTCTATTATATTTTTTTATTTTATTATTATTTCTTTATTTATCTTTTAGGTTTTATTAAAAGAACTGGATAAAAATATTTAGAAAAAATAATTTTATTTTATATTTGATTTTTAAAAATATTTAAGATTTCAGAAAAATAATATTAAAAATAGATAATTTAAAAATAATATAGTAAATATTTTAAATAAATAAAAAAAATTAATTTAAACACTAAAATAGAAAATTCAAACACTAAATACCTAATTATTTTTCTTTTAAATTATTAATATTTTGGAAAAAGTAAAAATAACAGAATAATTTATTAAAGTATATTTGACATAAAACAATGAAGATTTATGATTCAAAAAGTAAAAACAAAAAGAAAATTTGCAGGATTATTAGCAGTCAAATTAAACTAATATTTTTCTTAAGCAAAACAGAGGAAAAATAAAGGACAGCAAAAGATTATGGAACCCTCAGATAAGTAAACTAAATCATCACAAGGTTCCCTGACGGGAAGAAGCAATTGGCAGCAAGCAACACTGCAGAACACACATAAACAGAGAAATCACAGAGTAAAGAGAAAAAGAAGGAAAATCGGAAGAGGAGCAGCAACAAACAGAAACAAAAATGGAAAGCTTGTTATGATTCAGATTGAAAACTATAATAGCATCATATAATTCCCTCAGGTTTCCATTTAATCCACATGCTCTCTCCATATTGTTTTCTGTTTTTGTTTTTGCTTTTTACTCTTTATTTCCTTTCTTTCAATTCTCTCTTCTTCCGTTCTTGCCCTTTCTCTGCAGTCCGCTGCAGCCGCCACTGCTCGCTTCCCTTTGGTGACTTACTGCTCGCTTCCCTTTCAGGTTAGGGTTATATTGCTTTTCTTTTCATTTTGCCCTTTTATTTTTTATATATTCTACATAAGCCCCGCTCTTTACCGCAATTTATTATTTTGTATTCACTGGAGCCCACTAAGCATTTATCGATGAGGACAGAGAAACTCCCAAGTCCAAACGTATTTGAAATCCTAATTTGACAAGAATCTGAATTGGGTCAGGAGTTCGAATCATATTTGGTTATAAATTTTAAATCTTTATAGATATTATATAAGGTCAGTAATAAAATTTGTTGTTATTATCTTCATCCCTCTCGATTTCTTTTATACAGTAACCCTCAAGAATCCAAATCTAAAAAGAAAAGTACCCAAGAATTGATTTGCAATGGAATTCCAGTGTCCAGAGGACAATGCATGGTATGATGAATTTGTTCTGTGATGGTAAAGAACTCACTGTACACTATACTAATTTCTCAGAAGAGTACGATGAGAAGTATGATGTGGATGTGTTCAACAACATGGAAGAATTGGAAGAGTTCAGGGCAAGATTTAGGCTGAGCAGTGTCCAGATACAGGATCATGATTGCAAGCTTATATGTCAAGGTAAGGCAGTTTCTGCATCATTTTATTTAGACGACGATGACGTTAAGTTTTATGATGCTATAGTTGTTGAAGTACTAAACGAGGAGCATAAGTTCAAGAAACAAGTTGGAGGAGGAGGAGGGAAGAAGAAGAAGAAGAGTGTTTGCACTTATGTGGTTACATGGCAGCATGGTCCATTGGTAGGACAGAGGACATTTGCCAAGATTACTGATATTTGCTTGAACCCTTTTAGTAAAGAAATTGATCCATCTCTTTTACTTTCTTGAGGATTGCAAGAGAGTAGGAATTGAGGAGGATGAACAACGAAATTTCGCTACTATTCCTGATATTGTTGAAGTCTTTTCCAGAAACTAAGGAGACTAAGAAATAATAGGTTTGCATCTCGGACTGTAGAGGGAGACTTAATGGCCACTGCAAAAGGATCGAGTTACCCGCTTATGATCTACTGCATCTTCATGAACAATGAGACAGCCCAGAGAGTGACAGAGACATGAAGAGGGCAGAAGTTACCACTGCTAGCGATTTTTTCTTTCATTTGCTCTTTTACTTGCTGTTTAATGTTCTTGTATGGTACAAATATTAAACTCAATTTAAATACTGTTCTATAACTAAGAAGACAAACCTAAATATAGAAGTTATACTATGGATGAAGTATCATTACTATCTACAGGCCTCGATAGCAAGCTGCTGTAGAGGCCTGTGTGGACATCATCCTCAAGTTAGCATGCTTGTCAGAGAAACCAGCAGAAAGTTATTCATATACATGAAGTATTATAGCTTACAGGTGAAAATGAATTGGTAGTAAGGCTATGAATCTAATCTTCCAAAGTAACCCCAACTGATGAGGCAATTCAGGACTATCACATTTTGGGCACAAGCTTGAAGACAAATAATGTTCGAATGCAACTATAAACCCCAACAAGCTAATAAATTAATTAATCAATCAAGTAAAAACACCATTGTCTTAACATAATTCCCAAATCCAAGCAATAAGTATAATCTAACCTAGAGGGTTGGATCTGGCTAGTACAGATTACAACAACACTCCAAGAAAAGAAGCAGCCAAAAGAATAACAAGAAAATGAAACACGGAATGCCAACAAAATGAGATAGTCTCTCAGATCTGAACGCTTAAGCCGTCTCTCAACTTATACAAGTTACTACTCTCTAAAGCATGCTATCAAACGTGGCCTCTTTGGACATATCTGAGAGAAACAAAGGCATCTTCAAATCACTGAAGTGCACAATCTTTAGCAGGAGAATATACTACCACTAAGACTTCATTTATTCTGACTATGCTGAGCAGCATCCAACTTTTCACAGCTGATACATCATCTTTGCCAACATTAATAGTCTGTCCCTTAGGCAAGGCTGGGGTCATCCCCTACATCAAGAGCCTTCCGCTGACAACACGATAGATCTGAGTTAGCACTTCAGTAAAGGCATTTTCGACATTCAAGGATTCTAGCGCAGAGGTTTCCATAAAGAAGGTGCTCTCTCTCTCAGCAAATGCCTTGGCATCCTCAGTTGTAACTGCTGCGTAAGTGGCGCAAATCTGCCTTGTTTCCCACAAGCATAATAACAATGTTGGAATCAGTGTGATCTCGAAGCTCCTTCAACCATCTTTCCACGTTCTCAAAGGTAACATGTCTAGTGACATCATAGACAAGCAAGGCACCAACAGCTCCTCTGTAGTATGCACTAGTGATTGCACGATATCTGAGAAAAGAACACACTAGGATGAAAATCTGTTTCCCCAGATGAATGTTATGATAGGGAATAGCTCTGTCCAACAAAGAGAGGATTAAGGACTATAAACCAAAGAAAAGGTGGCCATTTCCAGATGCTGGATAAAGCCAAGATCCAGTGGTGTTGGAAAAAACTACATGCAATCATTAAAGCAGCATAGGCTGTGTAAACGGATGTTTCTCTTCCTGTCTTCATTTATATATAACCTCAAATTCCCCACCTACATGGAGCATCCTTAACAGAGATTTTTATTTGTCCTCGAATTGTAACATATAGGTAAAAGAACAAAACCTGACATCAGATATGACCAAAATCTCAATAACCAAATTCTGAGAACTATTTTTAATGCTTTGAACATTAAATGGCAAGCAGCATTTTCTCTGGACAATGCCGTTAACATCTCATGTTACTATTAAAATCTTTATAGACCTTTTCTTCTTTATTTTGCCAATAATAGTTAAATTAAGTGCAAGTAATCAGGGCCTAGCATATGACGACATACAAGATACTGAAAAATCAGATTTCTGTTTATGCTTCGATATGGTGAAGTCATAAACCAAAGCCCCACCAGATAGATTGTTCATTGAACCAAATATTGACGGAATCAATTTTTATCAAATATTCAAAAGCCTTCCATGGCTGCTTTTCACATCGAAGGGAATAATAAAACTTTTGCTGTTATAATTGCCTTTAAAAGTTCCCAAGTTAAAAATGGATCTAGTGAGCCAGTTAAGACATAAACAAAAACACAAGAATGAGTGGGATAATGTGGCTGTCATCAGCATTTTACACAGATCAAAATCCCTTCCAAGCAAAGTCCAAATCACTAAATAGACAAATGGAGTACTTTAATTTTTAACACTTTTTGCAGGTGGGACTCACATGAAGCCTTTGAGGTCATATAATTACCTACAGGCTTTAAAACCCTGTCAGACCTTGCACGTGCAAGCCATGACTATTCTCACACAGGTATACATACCGATCAAATTCAACTACTACTTAAAATTACCAGGATCAAATAAGTGTCTACCACACATTTTTCCAGCTTTAGAAAGCAATCAAGTCATCAAACAAAATAACCAAATAAAAAAGAAAATCAAAATAAGCAGCTTCTAATCAACAGGACTAACGTTCAAACTTGGCTATCATAAATGAATAGCTAGAGGATTATTATGGATAACTCGATCCTGAATCAACTCATTTAAAATGTTATCTTTTTACCTTTTCTCTTATCAGAGAAAATACCCAAATCGAGAAACAATGAAATTAATTCTAGGAACACAGAGAAATGGTAATTCTGTAGCTCTAGGCATTTTGAAGTACAGATCTAATGTGGAAACGAAGAATAGATAAATTACAATTTACTCTTAGTATCTGCTAAACAGTCACAAATCTCATATAAACAGAATTTGAAATGGACTGATTTAGAATTCTAGATTGTCAGTAAAGTAAACATACCTTTCCTGACCAGCAGTGTCCCAAATCTGGGCCTTAACAACCTTGTCATCAACATGGATACTACGAGTAGCAAATTCAACACCAATGGTGGATTTGGATTCCAAGCTGAATTCATTCCTTGTGAATCTAGACAACAGATTTGATTTCCCAACACCAGAATCACCTATTAAAACAACCTTAAACAAGTAATCATAATCATCATCTGCTCTATAAGCCCCCATTTTTGAGCTAAAAGTCGCTCTTTTAATATGGAGTTTTGAAAATGGAGATCAAAATGAAATGGGTAAGTCTTGATTTCTATAATATTTTGAAAAATCTGAAAATGTGGGTTTTGTGAAATGAAGATCAAAATGAAATGGGTTGGTCTTCGTTTCTTGAAATATTCGATGAGGAAGTTGAAATGAGTCTATCTATATCTAAGAAATCTACCAGGAAATGTTGTTGTTGGTGCTGTTGGTGGTGGTGGTGTTATTTGAATTTAAAATGGCGACATTGTTTACTTTTCGATATATAGAGAGAGAGATAGTGGGCGCCGCTTGTGATTTGCATAGAAACAAGAGCTTAGATTTGCAGGAGAGAGATATAGAGAGAGACAGAGAAAGTAAAACACTTGTGTAAATGGTAAGTTACATATTATTTTCAAAGTTTTAATGCCATTTGTGTTGTTTAACGTCCCACTCAGATTAGGGCTTTCACTGCATTTCTTAAAATTTTGCGTCCATCTTGTAATATAGAAAGATTTAAGACTTAGCATATTTCATTCCTAATTATTTGTTAAGTTTTCTTATTAAAGTTTTCTTATTTAATTTGTACTGAAATTTTTTTTTTTTAATATTTAGAAATTTAATATATCATATGATCTAGATCGTAAATAATTATTTCTTTAGTGTGATAAATTCCTAACTAAAACTAATAGATAATAAAAATTAAAATTTAATTTTCAAAATTCTCATAAATGAAAATACTAACCTATTTTAATAATATGTTTTATAAGTCTTATGTTCACTTTTAGATAATAAATTAAGGCATTAATTGTTATTGTTGAATAGTAAAAGAAAAGTAAAATAATTGGTACTTTGTTTAGATGAGGAGAAGTAATATTTGAAAGTTATCATAATTATCAAAATTATAATTATTAAATAGTTATTACTAAACTTCTAAGCAACTACATTTTTATTTTCTTCAATAATTAGCAAGAGCAACTATATTTGATCAGGTCTTCTTTGGATAAGATAGGCAACTAGTAAAATCAATAATGTTGACGACAATTGAACTAAGGAAAATGGGAAGCAAGAAATGATTGTTTAATGCATATTGTTGAATTGTTCTTGCTCTTGTTCCTGATCCTTTTGGAGTTCTCCTCCTCATTGGAATGTTCTTGATCAACGGTTAGAAGTTTTTGAACTTTCCTTGCCTTTTATGAATTCCAAATGGAATTTTGATGTGAACAAAGGTCTGGATTTTGACCGTTATGGCACTGATGATTACAATCTTGTTTGTTGTTTGTCATTTTCATCTTTACAAGGTAATCGTCAATTCAGCCATCAATTGCTGTAATTGTTATATAATCAATCATTATATTTACCCACAACAAATTGAATGTTAAAAGAATAAATCTTACCACTCCATGGAATAAAGATGAAAAATATATATCATATTAAATAAGAAAAATAATACATATATATAAATATTTTATATTTTAAAATAAAATAATTGATACATATTTTATTATTTAAAATTAATAAATATATCAATTTATTAATTTTATGTATAAACACTGCAAAAAAATTTCTTAAAAAAGATGAGGGGCGAATCTAAGCCAAGTTCAGCAGTTTACAAGATTATATCAATGAATGGACAACTGAGATTTTGACATGTAAAGATCAGGGGAATCAGAAAATTTACACTATTTTGTTCCAGAATACCATCAAACATATCAACCTGTTCAAAATTCATCCCAGTAAAACCAAGCATAAGGGTATCAGCATAGCTGCAATTTTCTTCTATTCCATTGACCAGTGCAGGTTATTTAAGTTGACATTTCAATAAGGTTTAAGGAAAGAACCAACTGCATTGATCTTTTTGATAGTTACAAAGACAGAATATGCAGCAAAATGCCTTGTGATGGCTGAAAATAAAATAACAGGTGGACTATTATGATTTATCATGCCATTATTGTTTCTTACTGAATACAAATTCTCTCGCAATTTGTCAAAGAATATAATCTTTAGGTGGAAATATAATATAAATATATTTATTTAGGTGGAAATAATGAACAAGTATATGGACCTGCTCTGCTACATTCAACAATTGTGATGTATAGGGTTACAAAATTGTGTTAGATTGAATCTATTCCTTTGGTCTCTTGCTCATGGCTTTACGCTTATTAACATCCAGGTGCCTTTTTCTTAAGCGGATGGCCTTAGGCGTAACCTGCATGTACAACACCATATCAGACATGGGGAAGCGTCTTATCTGCAATCGTAAACTACTTGGGAAAGACATATGCTGCGATGTCATTTGGAGGCAGAGAATATACAATGTGATCATGAACAATATTCTATTCTAGTCAGGAAGGATATTTAAGTAATGCTGCTAAAGTACGTTGAAGAAATATGGACTATACATAAATTTGGTGGAATGGTCTGCAATAATTTAGAACAATAATAATATTCCAAAAGGTTCTATAAATTAGAAACAGAAAAAAGAAATATTAAACAATACTCACCTCAATAAGCTCATCAGAAGCTACATAACCAATGGCTTCTTCAAGAGTCATCTGCAGATAAATGCAAGGCATGACATTTGTTTCTTAAATTCATCAAAGAAGCAGCATTGCCCACTTTATAGAAATGGTCCAAAATATTCAAAATAGTTTTGTTTTGTTTTTTAAGCACCAATTGGTCTTAGAAAGCTTCTCCTATTTACCTGGCAGTGAATCATTGTCATTTTTCCATTTTCTTAAATTCTTTTTTCTTTTTCCAACTTTTATGTTTCCTAATATTCTTTTGACAAAGCTTTTGCACATTACTTCATAATTAGGTTATTCCCTTTTAAAGTTGTACTAATGTCACCCATCATTAACAAAGAGATGAGATATGAATTGCAAATTCTTGTTAGCATTAACCATGTCAAGGGTGTGAAGATTGGTGTGTCACAACCTTACGTAAATAAAAATAAATAAAACGGCAAAGTAAGCCTTTACATACCAGACGAGGTGGAGATAGTCTCACATTCTCATCTTTGCTAGCAGCACGAACATTAGTAAGTTCCTTACTTCTGACTGGGTTGATCTGTTAGGAGGAAATAACTCTGATGTCATTTGCATTGAAACAACATAACACACATCGTGAAACTGACAAATTTTATCCTTACATCAAGATCTGAATCCCTTGAATGTTCACCTACAATCATGCCATCGTATGTCTGCAAAAGAAGTAACAAATGTGAGGTCTCATGATTAATATATAAGAAGACAAACACACAAGAACTGACCATGTATATTTTCAAATACCTTTAAAATAAGCGATCTACTCAATAAATTCCAATACTCTAATCAGCCCAAATATACTAGAGAGCATATCATGCTTCCCTTATTACCTTCTCACGTGTTTGATACCAAATGAACTGAAATTAATTTCATTTGCATATGAATAAATTCATTGTTAAATTTCTTGTCATGTTTGGTATTTTACATATTAGTATATGAAATTCATGTATTAATGTGATTCATTTTAAACGAAGTGAATCCATTGCAAAAAAAGGTCCAAAACTTCAAAATTTTCTAAATTCAAATAAAATTTAGATTGATTTCAATAGATTTTGGCTTAGGCATAACCAGTTCCGAGGATCAAAAGATTCTCCTTTTAAGGTACCAAACACGTTAAGTGTGGCACCCATTTGCTTTAACCTTGTTGTCGCAGGAAAGAACTGCAACAGTGATAAGGCAAATCTCACATTCATACCACTAGCAACTACTGTAATTATAAAGTGTTAAGATTGGCAGCCTGGATTCAATCCCAACCATCATAAAGGGGCAGCCATCAATGAATTTACTGCATGTTTAAGAAAGTATACAAGTTTGAAATATTATATGAAGATCAACTTCAAATGCTCCATTATACATGAGGGCAATGTCAAAACTTTCTTTTGAAAATGTCAAGAAACTGTACAATTCAACCATGCCAAGAATAAGCAGAGGAGAAAACCAGAGTCAGAAATACCTCCATTCCAGGAGTAACAAAGAGTGTTCCACGAGCTTCTAAGCTCATTAGTGCATGAGCTGTAATTGCACCATAGCCCACTGATACCTGTTCAATTACATAACATTAATTCAATCAGATCCAGGACAAAAAAGATGGCAGTCTTATAAACATTAATTGAACAACAATTTACTGAAATAGCCGGTGACACCCCCATCACTTTTTGCTGGAAGTAACAACCAACCATTGCGATTGCAACATTTTAAGATCCTAGATATTTGATTAGATCTAAACCTTATATCCTTAGCAAAGTATAAGTTTTCAATGGCCATACGCAGTTGAAACCTTGTAATTGTAAGGGTGCATTTTCATATATCCCATAGGACACTCGATCTAGAGTATAATGAATCAATGGCATTCTTTGACTTCTCATTTTAGGTAGAATTTTGTTCTCTTTGTAAGCGAAGAAATATATCATCTTTTTATCTATAACAGTCATGATTAGACCTATTCACGAGCTTAGGTACCAGCCCGAACAAACTCCAGGATGGGCATGGATTGTTAGACCCGGCTAGGACCAAGTTTGTTTTAATATATATTCTTTTAATGATGGCTGGCCGAACCAGGGCCAGGCCGGGTAGAGCTTTTCAGGAAGCAAGCCGGTTGGGCCTGCCATGTGAAAAGGTGTAGTCAGGATTCACAAAAGTAAGGAACTAAAACAAAGAAAGAAATCATAAGAATAGAAAACAACTAAAAAAAAAAACGATCCAGTTTCGGGGATCTATAAGAGTTCTGTAATAGTAAATACATGCATATAAGAGTCAGCTCCATGTAAAGCCCGACCATTGAATTGAGGAGAATAAAACAAAAAACTTAAATTAAAAAAATACAAAACCAAGGGACGTGATTCCGTCTGAAGATGATCACCATTTCATGTTTTACTATAGAAAACAACTGAAAAAACAGCTAATTATAGTTTAATCATGGGAAAGGAAAGATGTGGTAAAACATACCAATACTCCTTTCCTAACATTTCCAAGCGAGCCCCGGTGTTTTGCATAGGCTGCAAATAGCATAATGAATTTTATGAGCGGGATGTTATTCAGAAGAGAGGAAGTGAGGTGGGAGGAGGGGGAGGGGAAGAAACCTCATAAAATTATTGGAAGGAGGAGAAAAAGACTTCTTAAACATATTGAAATTTGATTCGTTTTCACTACTTGGAGCCAAAAATACAAAAATAACCCAAAACAGAACACAAAATCTAAATTGGGCAGTAAATAATTAGATGAGACTTGAGTGCAATATGATAAAACAAACCACTATCATATGGTATTATATTAATATAAATTACTAATATTAATGGATTTAAAGCTAAAGTTTCGTGTTTGCATGGCTAGATGCAGACTGGTCACAGAATCACTATATTTGGGCTCTGTGCCAAGACATGTGATCCAGGGAAGTTGGAAGCAAAATTTCCACCTTGCTTGATGAGTTGATGACCCAATACATGATACTAAGGATATCTAGAAAAGAAAAAACAAGAAAAATAAATGAAATAGAATTATCTCAAGTGAAGCAAGCATACTCAGGAAAGCACGGTGCATAAATCCAGTTCCACGCTGTCACTGCTGAACACACTCCTATAACCAACCAGGCCCCTGGAAGTATAGGGCGATCAATTAATTACAGGCTAAATAAACATAATCAGGAAAATAATTAATAACATTACAGCGGATATAATTTTCATCAAGAAAGTGCCAACTTACAATTGATGCCATAAATCATAATTTTCAAATTTAAGTAATGGTAACTTATACCATGATAGTACCGTGAACCTAATCAAGATAAAACTGGTCAACTACACATGAATTTTAATGGAGAAGAACAATATTTATACTGGCTGAGCAAGACATGCAATTTCAAATTGCTATTGAGGTGTGCCTACTAAAATTTGCGGCATGATTATATCATCAAATATCATAAGCATCACACTGAAATAGTCCTGGCAAAAGGAAGTAATGCCTCAGTTATGTGCAACAGTATTAGGAAGTGATAGGAAATAGTGAGTGTTTTTCTATATTATCATTTTGCAAAGTGGCAGATAGCAACCTTGTTTTCTATAATACATGGCACATGGTTCTGTCGAGTTACCAGTTAAATTAACACTTGTACTGAGGAATGGATTGCAATGACCACAGACCTATGGTAATAAAATCTAAACGCAGAGTATATCGTTTTCCGGAGAGACAAAGACAACCTAGGAACTCTCTAAGAATGCCTGCTCAAAGATAATGTATGGTGCCGAACTTCATCCCAAACCCACAATAAAGCTTCATGATTCTTGCTCAAATATGCACAAGCAAATAATTTTCTATCCCATCTAAGAAGCAATACACAGTTAAACATAGAGAACCAAAGCATGGAGAAGAGCTTGATTTTGAATGGCATGACAAAATTAGCTATATATCATTTTAACAATGTTAAAGCCAAAGTTAAGAACCCAGTGACAGATGTCAAGAGTCAGAAAAAGCTTTCATGACCATTAGAAGTTAAACAATGAACGTTTCATGTATGCATGTCCAAATAAACAATGAAATGCTAAAGCTGCAGATGGAATAAAATCACACATCATAAATAATAGGCATATAATAGTTCAGGCATAATTACAAATTACATGGATTGTTTAGCCATGCACTTACCTTGATGGACAAGTCAAAGACAACCTAGTCCTGCCCACAGATCCAGGTACGGGACCCATATCGACAACTTCACCTCGTCTGTGAGAGAGAGCCTCCATAATTAATCCCACATGCTCTTCATTTACCTGAAATAAAACCATAATGTGTAAAAAAAGACACAAGCAAAAATGAGACCATCTATTAATTATTATCTTGTACATCATACCTCAATGGTCACTTCTTCAATTGGTTCAAGCTTCTCACCATTCACAGTTTTATACCTGATACAGAGTAGGAACATTGTCAAGTTTCAAAATGAAGTGCATGAAGGAAGATAACTTGGAGATTCTGTTAGAACTTTTTTCCAAATTCAGTGGCCAAGTTTCAAGCCTTTAAACCACCACTTGGTTGCAAACCGAAGACATAAAATTGCACATTCGCAGTAGACAATGGCCTTTAATATTATTCAATCAGTGAAACTAAGTAATATGCCTAGAAATTAAATACGAAGTATGTAACATCTGAAGCAAGTACTAGATTAACCACAGAAATCTGAGAGTTGTTCAATAAGTAAATGGTTTAAGGCAATATACAGAAGGAAGGAAGATTGCAACATAATGAACAACCACTTATTGGTCAGTATATAACGTACCGGTATACATATTAATGAACCTATATGCAGAATCAAGATAAGAAGTTACCCTTTTCCTGATATTATTAGCTATTATAGTTAACCCCTAAATCATGAATTGCAAAATCCAATACAAAAATTCAATCACGTTTTACTCCATTAACACCATTCAGTATCCAAAAGCTAGACTCTTCGCCAAAAAAAAAAGGGTAGAAATTAGATTGGAATGATAATTATCTTGCTTCCCCAAGTGTCCAAAAAACTCACATGACTTTAGGTGGTGAGACAGATAGCTCAAATCCTTCACGCCTCATATTCTCAATTAAAATACCTGTAATTATAGCATCAAACTACTTCAGCAGATGTGACAATTCAATGATGTCAAAAAGCTTGAGTTGTGGGAGGAAGAAACTTATGCAGCTATAAATATGAACTTTATGTGAAATAAACCATAGGAAACCACAATGCAAAGTTTAAAGGAACTAACCGAGTTGAAGTTCTCCTCTTCCTTGAACCTCATATGATTCTGCCAAGCCAGGAATCACATTTATGGCAAGATTAGTTTCAGCTTCAGCCGCTAACCGATCACCAATTCTTCCTCCAGTCAACTATAAACATATCCAAAGAACACAATTACCTCAAATATAATTTCTAGAAATGATAAACCACAGAAAAGTATCATATGATGGCCAAAACAGCTTAAGGACAACTATTAGAGACAATAATTTTTAAGACTTACATGGGTGCCATCTCGGCCAGCTAACGGAGAGTCATTGACACCAAAGGTCATAGAAATGGTTGGAGGGTCCAGCTCAACAGTTGGTAATGCATTCATAACCTAGAAGATACAATCATAATCAAGTTTACATCAAAACCCAACAATTTGAGCTATCAATCAACAGGTCACAAAAGTATCAAATATCACCATGAACCCATAAAGGAGAGGTCCAAAGCCAATCATGCCTTGTGGTCAGAGTGAAGGAAAAATTTACATATGCCTATACAAAATGGCTTCGCTAAAATTCTCTAAAATTGTAAATCCTATAATAGCAGAGCAGCCAGAGATAAAGGCTAAACCAAAGTCAATCCCACGGATCAGATAAAGATTCCACCATTATATGATTCTCAAGATTAGTATTCAATTTATTTCAGTTGATTTACAATTTACAGGCAGGAGATTCCAAATGCTTCACTTCACTTAAATCAAACTATACATACTGGTGGCACTATAAGATTTCACGTTAGATCCTCAAAAGAAATTTCTAATACTAGGACTAATTTCAAGAGCAACCCTAAAAAAAAAAAAAAAAAAAAAAAAGATCAGCTTCAGATCTAATCAGCAAAGAAAATTAGAATTCAATTTTTGGAAGATGTACAACTGTAAAGTTATCAAATATTCTAATTGAGTACAAATGAAAATGTATCCACAATAAAGATCAAATTTTATTCACAAGACTTGCATAAAATGGCCATTTTCAATTATCAGCTGTCATCAGCAATATTTTGGGGAGGTTGTGTTATGATCTGAGGCCAGGAAGGAAGCAAGTTCATACAAGGGAATAAGGGTATAGTCCAAAGCACACACTGGCAGCAGATATGTAGTATTACAAACCTGTAAGCACACTGTATATCATTTTAAAATACTTATAGAGTTGAGTATATTGAAATAACTAATCTGAGAGAAAACCTAGGAGATCGTTCCAGTCTTATTATAGCCAGTTTTCATGCATGGTATTACAAAGAGAAGTACCTAAAAATAATATGCTATACTAGGTATAGAATCAAACAATTGAGAAATATGCACCTAGCTTATTAAGTTATTTTTCCAATGAGAAAGAAGTGTATGCATAGCACATCAAAAGAAATTACTGACACTCTGTGCAGAAAAGGAGAAATACATACCTCAACGTTTGCTATTGTATGGCCTATTGATGGACTTGTCATCCCAGCCACTGATACTATATCACCAGCTCCTGCACTGTCAATGTGAACCATGCTTGTACCCTTCTTTTTCATTAGCTTCAGAACCTACAAGATAAAAGATGAATAAGTTTAAGAGTACAATCACAGAACTGCTTGCAAAAGGTCAGTTTAAACCACCCATAGAAAGGGTCCATATCTGAAAACACTGTTTATAAAATCAGGCATTCAGTTTGACCCATCTGTAATGCTCTTATTGTTGTAATCTATCAAAAAAATGATGCCTTGACCATAACAAATGAGCTGCAGGTTACAGCCAATGCCTAAGGCATTATTCTCAAAACTAAGGCAGACACCATATTAGAAATTTGGAAAAAATGTCAATCATCAGTGGCTATAATCCTAGTGACTTATTGTGAAATCATTTTATCCATTAACTTTGATATAAGTATATATTGAAACTAAAGTAAATTTCTTTAGTAATTTAACAGCTAATCAAGACCGTAGGAAGTGAAGCTTTTAGTTCCAAGTCAAACACCAAATGCAACTCGACACTGTGTACAACAGGATGAAGCATGAAAATTCCATATATTCACCTTAAATCTGGTGATTAGTTCCTATATGTAACTCTAGGCATTGATTCAATATCATTTCAAATAAAGAAATAAACCTTTCCTTCTTCAATTTTCTGGACACCAGAATCCGTGCATCATGCAGTCCATGTATTCGGTCCCCGACACGAATGACTCCAGCAGCAATGCGTCCAGTTAAGATCCGCCCGAGATAAAAGTCTCGTTCCATCATGGAAACCTAAAGTGGAAATTATCAGTCCCTTCCTGAAAGTTAAAGAGCAAAGTAGAACAAAAGAGAGAAAGAGGAACAGGGGAGAGAATAACATAATGTGCTAATAAAAGCCAAAATTTAAGATATTTGTTTTAAATAAACTAATTCTCAGTGAGGTTGGTAAATATTTTACTCAATGATAAGCAAGAAAATTCAGCTGTGCATTTCCTGCACAGATCTCTTTAGTGATGAGATTTGTAATGCATGCTTCTCTAAGGTGCGATGCCTAATAATCCTGGCTCAAAATACTAGTTCGTACACCATGGGTAATTCTAGAGCCTCCAGATTGGTGTGATCTAATGCTTATCTATTTCCTTCTTTACTTGATTTTTCATTTGCTTGCATCTTTCAGCGTTCCTTTTTCCGTTACAGCACCATAATTATAAAAATCTAGCTTAAAAATCTGTAAATTCCAGATTTACCAACCTAAGACCTTTGACACTGGCCTCTTGAACCACCTAATCCAAATTCTGTATGCCGCCTAGTTGATAGTTACTTCCATCAGATTTTTATGAGGACTTCTTCTATGCATTCTTCAAGAGCTAGGGTATCAACACAAAGTTTTGGTTATCATACATAAGTACTACAGCTCCCCTACATCAGTTTGAGATTCAGAACCACAATATGACTTTTCCTACATTTAGTACAAAAGAAACCACGCAAAATCAAGGGACTCCTTAGGTTTTATAGCATAATATATCATGCATAAAGATCTCACTAAACACTATTAAATGTAGTGGTGATGAACAACGGATCAAAGCAGACATGACATAAATATACAGATGTACATAACATATATAAAATCGAATCCAGAACAGGCAATGAATACATGGGCATGTGCACGCATCCGCACAAGCACATAAGTATGAATTCAAACATAGCTGCACATTCTACTGGAGCTACAGTGTTGAACACCCACCAGCATCTGAAAAGGTGCATCAAGACTGGCTTTTGGTGATGGAACATGTCTTACGATGGTATCAAGTAACTGTGACATATCTTTTGCATCAGCAGGAGGATCTTTAGTGAAGGTGGAGGATGCCCAGCCTTCTTTAGCAGAAGCATAAAGAACAGGAAAATCGAGCTGTTCCTCTAAAGCAAGCACAAAATACAGTTATTGACTAGTATGAAGTTCATCAATAAAGTACGTAAGAAACTGCTGAAGGATGTCAAATCGAAAAGGTTTCAATTTCCTAAATCTTTTTTACCTGTGGCACCAAGGTTTGCGAATAGATCAAAAACAAGGCTCTCAACTTCATTACACATTTCCTCGGACACCGCGTGAAATGATGACGAAAAAGTGAGATAAATCTAAATAAAAATTGTCATATCACGGAGAATTTTAATCTTCTAATACAAATGCAAACAACAAGGAAATCATACATAAGCAATTTCAGTAAATTGTCTTGTCCTAATTCTTGGCTTTATATTAGTGTCCTACATAAAATGTTTTCAAATGTAAATTTGAGCTCCAAACACCCAATAACCAACAATAATACAAATCTTAAGTTGGAGGAAAATGTTCAAGGAAAGTCATAGTAGTAGAGAACATAACTTAAAATACAATGCCGAGACAAATTAACAGAGTATAAGAATGGCATGGAAAACTAATTTCAAAGTAGGACATAAACACAGAGACATTTAACCCCATATACATAAATGATAACAGCTCGACACCCCAACTTTTTTACACTTCAAGCTCAATATTTTGTTCCTACCATAAGAGCATGTCATCACATGGTAATCCACTCTTCATAAACCAAGAATATAAAAGTACAAAAATGAGTGATAAAAGCATACCTGCAGGCCTATCTACTTTGTTTAAAAGTAGAATAGGGCGCAGCCCATACTTCAATGCTTTAGCAAGAACAAATTTTGTCTGTGCAAGTGGACCTTCACCAGCATCTACAACTAACACTGCTCCTTCAACCATCCCAACCACCCGCTCAACCTATGATCATTAAAACCAAGTTATGCAAAGATCACCATTAAGAATCCCATATTGATTCGCAAAGTGGCAGATTAGTTTCGAAATTGAACAAAGCCAAACTCTGCCTGAAATGCAAATTAATCACTTCTAGACTAACATTTGGATTCTAATTTATTAATTCAGAATTTCTTTTTCTGCTCCTTAAATAGTGCCTTAAGAAAATTATAATAGAACCCAGAGAAGAAGATAAATTTGATACAATTCAACTATATATGTCATTTGACTATTCCTGTCAATTTCTATTATCCACTAAAAAAATTCCAGGCTTTTCCTTACCAATATTCATTAGTGTAATAAACTATTTGAGCCCATACTGCTAATATAATTTTCATTTATTTAGACCTTCATTTAGAACCATGCTGCAGGTCTCATTGATAAGAATCCAAGGATATAACTAGGGAGGAATCATCTTTCTAGTGAAAAAGAAAACATCTAAAAGGAGGGCATACTTCACCACCAAAATCAGCATGTCCAGGTGTATCAACCATGTTCAGCTCATTCTCTTTCCATGAAATGGATGTAACCTGCATTACATACAATAATTCCTTCATGAGATATAAAAGCCAGGCCTTGTTTGAAATAATTCATTTGCAAGAATTCAATTCAAATTATGTGCCTTTTGGCATGATATAATATGTTCCAGAACTCCCTTTTCTTTTTGTACAAGTTGAAACAATTGAAGTTTTAGCAACTATAGTGTCCAGCACGGAATGAAATAGAAGCTGGTTCAACAGGCAGCTTCTGAAAACGCAGTGCACCCAGGTAAATAAGTAACGAGATGATTACAGAGGTTAAACGAGCATCCCACACCCAAAATGTTCCCGACATAGGTCTTCCCCGAAACCCCCCCAGTTTCCCAAACAGGAGAATTAACTACCCAGAATTCAATTGAACCATTGAAAATCTACTCAAATCACATTGATAAAGAACACATAAACTAAAATTTATCAAATGTAAAGTAGTACGGACATGAATCAAACATCCAGTAATACCATTTTGAAAGAAGAGCAAGCATTGCTTATAAGAAAGTTAGGATTTAAGATAAAATTAAAACCTTAGAGGCAATAGTGATACCACGCTCACGCTCAAGACTAATAGAGTCCATGGCACGCTCGTGAGGTATATCAGCTCCGCACTGCCTTAATAAACGGTCCATAAGTGTTGTCTTTCCGTGATCCACATGAGCTATTACTGCTACGTTTCGCAACCGGCTCGGGTCTAACGATGGATTTGGTGCTGCTGACGTGGAGGTGGCGGCGGCTGAGGCAGAAGCCGCCGAGAAGGCGCGCGAGAGAAGAGAAGAAGAAGAAGAAAAAGATTTTCTGGTGGAGGAACTGAGATAGCGAAGTAGAGGACCTGCCATTTCTGTGTTTAGAAATGGCACCGAGTTTTTTTCTTTTTGTTTTCTCTTTTTATAGTTCAATTTTAGTCCTTAGTTTGGGCGTTTGTCTTTCTTTTTTTTTCTTTTTTCTTTTCTTTTTGAGGTTTTTGGCTGGGACTTATGGTGGTAGGGTTTAAGCCTTCACAGAGGAAAGAGACCAAATGGGATATTCTCATGAAAAAATATCAAGAATTTCTAAAATTCTTAAAAAACCGGAAAGAAAAAAAACACTTATAAGAAGTATGAGCCGGGTCGAAAATAAATAATAAATTAAAAAATAAAAGAATTACTAACTAAACAATTTAAATAGAATACACATTTTATACTAATTGCAACTTAGTATTTTACAATGCTAAATTGAGATGTTGGTAATTAAAACGATATTTAAAATAAATATCATAGATAAAAATAATTAAAAAAAAAAAAAAGAATCTGCTGTATTTGAAGAAATGTAGCACTAATTTAATTAAAATTTCTAGGTGCTAATTTTAGTTCATAATCTAATTCGATACATTTTACATTTTATGCTAGATTTGATAAAAACATGAAAGTATAGATTTGTTCAGATAATTAAGTCTTCATTTTTGTGTATCGTAACAAAAAATAAAATAAACATTAATTGCCTATGTAAATTGAACTACTAAGTCCACTTCGAAAAATTCTAACCAGTTATACAGACATGTAACATTATCTACTAATTATTGTATTTAATATTGATCAGTGGTTAACGGGGATAAGAAAACCAGCCAATGCAAATGAAAAGCAGACACTATAGCTGTTAGCAAGATCCATTCTCACAGCAGTGAGTACTGAATATAGCATTGGTAGATTCATAATTTTCACTCTGGAGAATTCAGATCATACTCCATCACTAGTGCTTTTGTGTTATGGTAGGTGTAAAATCAATTTTAGCTTTGAGATTCAAGGACTTCTGATATTGATACTTCAGAACAGTACTCAAACTTGATTATCAGTAACATATATATTCCAAGTAATTATAACATATTACATTACAGAAAGCAAAGAAGTTTAGTGAAAAATGTAGTACAAGAAGAAGAAGAAGAAAAAAATAAAAGGCCAGAGAGACAGAGTACTGGCATGTTAACAATGGAAGAATTGATTTACAGAAAAAAGCATGATGGTCTTGCTTTCCTTTTTTTCTTTTTCGGTTTAGGAGGCTGCAAAACAACCTTGATTGCTGCATCAAACACTGCTTTCACATTCTGTTACAGATTAAATATATTAGATTGTGTTCAAGCATACCAGAATTATTTGCACTTGAATATATATTCACATTCACATATATAATTAATGAAGAAACTTACTTCTGTGGATCGAAGAGGAAGAGATTTGGTTACTAACCTGTTGAGTCTTTGAACTACATTCTATATAAACTGCAGCACCTACCATTTTCTTCAGTTCCTCCCCCTGCCCAATATTTAACAATTGTTACTGTTTACTGCATTAAGTAATTTGACATTTTTTTTTGGGTGACTTGCTCCAAGAATGACTTGCCTGAGCAGCTGTGATTGGTGTAGCACCAGGATGATCGATCAAATACTGTTTGTCGTCTCGCAAATCTGCAGTTCAATGCATCCCTCCATTATCAATTTACATTGAGACACTAATGAAGGAATAGGAATCAGAAGTCCGGAATTGGCATTTACCAAGTTTGGTTCCCACCAGTACAATTGGTACAGTTGGTGCATAATGCCTAAGCTCAGGTACCCACTATATATAATCCAAAAGAAAAAAAGAAACAATCAAGAGAATTGTACATGGGCAAATTCCAACATCCAATAATCGGTGGTAAATTAACTAGAAAATGGAATTATTAAAACTAAACCTTCTTGGAAATATTTTCATAGCTAGCTTTGCTGATAAGGGAAAAGGCCAAAAGAAACACATCTGCACCTCTATAACTCAAAGGCCTCAATCTGTTATAATCTTCCTGTCCTGAAAACATAAACTAAAGTAAGAAAAATGGGCTAATAATAATATTTCTGTTTTCTTCTTAAATGGTTCAATTTGTTATAATCTTCCTGTCCTGAAGACATAAACTAAAGTGAGAAAAATGGGCTAATAATAATATTTCTGTTTCTCTTCTTAAATGATTTAGAAAATAAGTGATCTTCTGCTTCAAAAGAGAAAAACACTGTTACACAACACCTGCAGTATCCCACAAGCCAAGATTGACTGTGCTGCCATCAACAACTACATTAGCACTGAAGTTGTCAAACACCGTAGGAACGTAATCCTAGCAAAACAAAAGGGAGCAATAACATTAGAAGTACAAGTATGAAATTTCAGTTCTTGAAATAAAACCTTGATGAAAAGAGACTAACTAGCTCTGCAGCAGTTATAAGGAAAAAATGATAAAGAAAAACATACAGTGGGGAAGGTATTGCTCGTGTAAGAAATGAGCATGCATGTCTTTCCAACCGCTCCATCACCAACAGTTACACACTTGATAAACCTAGCTGTGCTCATTCTTGAAACTTAATTTCCTGTTCTTTTCTTTTCTTCACTCTCTTATTCCATTTCCATAGTCTTCTTCACTACTATTACTCTCAAAAACATTCAAAAAGGACTTAAAAAGAAATGTGGGTTTGATGCAGAATGGAGTAATTTGAAGTGGGTTTTTGGATTTTGGTTCAAATTTTGAATAGGAGTGGAGGGGAGGCAGCATCTTAATAAGGTGAGCAGCAACCAATTAAAGCACCCAACTTTAGCTGGACCCTTTTTTCTTTACCATGATTGCTGAAATAGCTTTCTGTTTCTTTAAGGGGAAGGACAGTCTCTAAAGACACTAACAAAAGAATTGTTTGTTTGGTGACAGTGTTAGTTGGTTAAGTGTTGGACAAGGGAGAAAGATTGAATCATGAATACTGAGAAAAAAAATTAAAATACTATATACATTGCTTAATTGGACAAATAATTATCATTAAAGTAAGAAACTCTTCTGACTTAAAAAAAAAAAAAAAACTAATAATCATAAGGTTGAGGCCCCGAGACTAAAAGATTTTAAATTTGATTCCAACTCATTTTGTAAAAGTTAATTTTAGAGGAATTTTTTGGTAATTATTTATTGAGAGTTTAAATTGTTTGTATACTTATTATTTTATGATGTAATTATGATCTAAATTAGATATATCTCTTTATTTATATATTAAATTAATATATATTTATTAATTTAAATAATTATACAACGATTGTCATATAATATTAAAATATCAAACACTTACATGTACCTATTCATTGCCATATAGACTTAATATGGTTAAGGATTAGCTTAAGTAATATTTATTTGTAAATTAGTGTTAGATGATATATGATTATTGTCTCAACTGATTAAAAAAAGTAGAAAAGAAAAAAAGGCAAGTTCTATCTTCACCAATTGAGGCATCAAAATTTCATGCTTTCCCAGTCGAGTTTTTGACAAACGTAATTCTTGAATCAATAATGTGTGGCATAGGAACTTTAGGTGTGAATATATGAACTGAATTGCATGAGGAAATGAATGGACATATGGGTCAAGTTAACATAATTAAAAGGTAAAATAACTTTATATGGTTGTCACCATAATTAAGGGAGAATTTGTGTGTCGTGTAATGTGCTGGTGACCGGCATTTTACTAAAGCTCTTAACTTTTAATAAAGACTTAATTAACGTTGGCATGTACTGTACGGTCATTAAAAAAAAAAAAAACAATATTGAGCCAATCATGAATATCAAGTTTATTACTTTGAGCCTCCACTAATTTAAGATCAGTCCAAATTTTCTTTTAATGTAAAACATATGATATCACTTCTAAAATGCTAAATGATTTCATATTATTATGGAACTCATTATTATTAGGACATGGTTAGTTCAACAGGAGTAGTTAGCATGTTTTGCTTGATATATATTTCCATCTAAATGTTTATATTTATAAATATTTTAACAAACACTTTAAATCTAAATTATAAAAGCATTTATTTAGACATCATACTCTAAAATTATAAGACATCAAAATGCTTGCTTATATGCAACTTATATTAGCCATGTTAGTTTAGAGAGATGGCAAGTTCATGTGGGCAAAAGGATCTTTTATCAAGCATGATTTGATATTGAAAAGTGGGTCCTTGAGTTGAAGGGAGTGATGGCATATCCATGTGATGGAGAAGGGTAATGTCCTTGGAAGTGGCCTGTCCTGGTGACAGTTTACATCAAAAGAGTACCGTTGGAAAGTTTTCCTAAAATGTGATTATAACACTCGGGAATTTCGTAGTAAAATTGGCACTACTCTTCTCAATGGGATTTTATTGATTTCGCTTCACTCACAAGTGCAAATGGCCCATGGGTATTTTTATTGTTTTTTTTTTTTTTTTAACAATTCATTTGACAAGAAAACATTAAAAAAAAAATTAGAAATAATAAAATCGAAAAAGATACTTTTATATTATAGAATATATTAATTTATATTTATTTAAAAATTTATTATTTTAATTAGAATTTAGTTTAACTATAATCAATTTTATGTAAATTTAATTATATATAATTTTAAATTAATTCTAATTTCGTAAATTTTATAATTTTATAAATTTTAACTAAATAAAATATAAAAAGATATTGATAGTAATAATTTTGACTCAATGCGACTTATGAGTTTTTTTTTAACTATTTTTAAATTGTTCGGTAAAAGCGGTCTAACCATCAAGCAGACTATTTAAGTGGTAGCTATTATTGTTAAAACATTGGGTTTCGGCTCCCTGATCCAATGGATATCTACTGTCATGGCGAGGGCAAATCATTGTCTCTAAACGACTAATCTAGATGAACCAAATATAGAACATGTATAAAACATTTTCTGGGAAACAAACAAAGCCTAATATCAAAGCAAAGCCTATTTCAGTCGAGACTTTTCTTAGGGTACACTGTAGCAATAAAGACTAGCTAGGTCTTTGCACAATATTAAAGTTCTATTACAATTTTATGCAATGTAAATAATTTCGTATCCTAGTGTAATATGACAATGGACCGTACCACCCAAAATAAAACTGAAAAAAGCTACTTAAATTAATTAATTAGCACAAAATTAATCAAAATGATAAAATAACCCATAAATGCCACGTGGATAACTAATTAAGCAATATTTTTTTAAAAGAAATATGAATATTCTTTAATAAAGATTATGAATTATCTCATGTAACGTTAGTTTCTAATTAAAATACGAGAGATTAAAAAGATAAAGATAATATACAAGAAGAAAAAAATAAGAGAAAAAGTCGAAAGATAAAGGAGGGCTATAATATTTTTAAAATTTTAAAGTTAAATTTTTTATACTAAAATATTATTTAAGATAAAATTAAATATTGATTAACTTGGTTTGGTTTGGTTTGTTGGATATGTTTGGAAAATACATATATTTCCTATATAGTATAAAATCTCTAATTAATATATAGTTACAGCATTTACGTCTCTTATTCTTCATATGATCTACCTAAACCCTAATAAACCCTTCACGATAATCCTTTTAACATTATACACATATGCATAAATATATATATATTCTTTTACAGTGGCCACCATCTTTTCATGTCACTGTAGACAACTATTTTGTTTCTCATCTTCTTGTTTTATCCGTATTATTTATACAAACATCTCCTTTTCATTCATATTATCAAAAAATTAAAAACAAACACATGCGAGGTGATTTTGTATTTCAATTTTAATTAAATTTTTTTAGTTAATAATGTCATTCTTGTTATTGTTGCGGCTGAGTTTTAATTCTTTTTTTTTTCTCTTTTTTATGCTTAATTTTGTTTTGTGATATAGATATGCAAAGGAATGGTAACAATGGCACGGCGGTACCGGGAACACATGCGGCATGTGCTTCCTGCAAGCATCAGAGGAAGAAGTGCGGTGAGGATTGCATTTTGCACCCATATTTTCCGGCAGAAAAGAGTCAGGAATTCCAAGCTGTTCACAGAGTGTTTGGCGTAAGCAATGTTATGAAATTAATAAGAAGTGTTGGAGTTGAGGATCGGCAGAGACTGGCGGAGTCTTTGATTTGGGAAGCTTCTTGCAGACAGAAAGACCCAGTTTTAGGTCCTTTTGGAGAGTATACAAAAGTTTCAGATGAACTTAAGTTGTATAAAACCCATATGCTAACTCAAACGCACCAGCATCATCAATTGGTCACGGTGGCAAATCACCAGAATCAACTGCTAATGCCGCCTACACCGCCGCAGCAGAGCATGATGTACAAGCCACCGATCGGTTGGCATGGTGCTAATGGAATGAAGAGTGCCGGAATTGGACGTGGAGGAGGAGGCGGATATGCTTATAGCCATGATAATGGGAATATTGATCCAGCTTCATGTACTTATACCAACTTCAGTTATAACAATAACAATAATGTGCAAGGATTAGATAAAGTTAAAAAACAAGAAAGAGATGTTAGTACTCGTCTCGTTACATCTCAGCAGCCATTGCAGCAGCAGCATCATTCTGTTACTAATTCATTTAGCGAGCAGCAGTACTACCTTTCAGGTAACTCAACCATGTTTCTTTATTTTTGTATTTATGGGCGGTTCCTATGAACCATTGGCTAGGTAGTTATCTTCTTACACTCAGGGCGAAGAAGGGGAATCAAATCCAAGACCTCTTGTCCCCATGAGCAAATCACTCTTAAAGCCCTTATTTAAGTTGGTTCTGTAGTTGCCTTCCTTTGTGTTGGGGGCTAAGCAGCTTGCTAATGCAAAAGGCAGATGCTTGTTAATTTGTTCCCTTGGGTTAATTATTGAAGCCAATGAAACTAATATCATATACTATCCATCTTTGTCTGTTTTATCGCAGGCCAGTATGGTTCTATTAATGGCAAGAAGATGGATACTACGCTATGGGAGACTGGACCATAAGATTTCTACCCTTCTAATCATGGAACTGATCATACTTGCAATTAAGTAAATTTGGTTATATTTGCTGAAACTATAGGGGCAGGCATAGAAGAATACTTTTGTTTTTAAAGAAAAAAGAATAATTTATTGATTCATATTTGATTGTATGCTGATCATCTTATTCTTATCTAATCTATCCAATCTTTTAGCCGATCTTAGTTATCCCCACTTGAACTGGACAGTCTACTGATCAATTTTTGTTCAGGAATTCGGGGAAGGAGTCCGCATGTTCATAGAATATGACATTGGTATCTAAATAAATTTCTTCCTTATTTTATTTTTAGATTTATTTTAGGAATTTGTTATTGATATTTGATAGATCCAGCAAACTTGGTACTCCATCAATGCTGAATCTCATCCAATGAGGATTTCTTTGGACGGAAAGTAAGCTGCTGATCACTTGCTGGCCTAAGCATATCATAATTCATATATAATACTTATTTTATTTGAGAGATTTTCTTTTTTCGCTTTCATAAATTTATTGTTCTGATAAGTGGGGAGGATGTCGGCAAAGAGAAGCCCTGAAATTTTGCCTGCTTGAGAACCTGTTAATCACCATTTTGCAGAAGGTTTTACAGATGAGTTACTACAGTATATAAAAAGGAAACTATATTGCTTCTACAAGCTGACACTTAGCACGAAACACCAGAGATGTTATATGCTAAACGACGACTGCTGCAAGGCCACATAAGACAGGAAGCTTGACACTAGATCCTGTGGATAAAAAATAAAAAGAGAAGAAGAAAAAACCTTTTTCTCTTGAATGATTTCTTGTATGGTGACATAACCAATGTGCACTTGATACCCTTTGTCAGGATAGAAGTTTCTTTACAAGAAATTCATATAATTGTCAGTACTTCTCCACAAGGATCCCAATAATTTCATTCTTGCAAATTACAACATCAAATTTCTTTTTCTGTCTTGCTTCTAATCCAAGATGGCAAAATTCTTTTTTTCTTTCTGTATAAAACAATAATTCATTTAGTTTCTGGTATCTATATTTTGGTTTCGTGAACTTCAATTCAATGATGAGTATCAGAATTAATTTAACATAAAGAAGGAAAAGAATTTAAAAATAAATGGGGTTTGCATAGAATTTTCAGTCAACCCATTGACAAAAAAGAAAAGGAGAGACTGACTTTTGGGTCTAAGTCCATATCAACCTTTGCAACATGCAGAGCCCAAAGATTGATTCAAATAAGTTTGATTAGCAAATTCCCAAGGAAAATGGAGATGACCCATTTCAGTTTCAGACTCCACAACTTCATCCCCTTCTCTCTCATCTCCTTCTATTTCTTTATACCCTTTGCTCATTCCAAATCATCTCTTCTCGGTGTCCACCCTTTAGGTCTGTCAGTGAACCCAGATCGCCGATTTGCATATTATTACTGATTTCATGTCAATTGTGTTCCTTTTATACTAAACTTGATGCCTTTACCTTTTTGCAGATGAGAAGTACTTTGCTTCAAGGGTTATCCAGTGCAAGGACGGCTCAAAATCCTTCACTAGAGATTGTTTCAATGATAATTTCTGTGATTGTGTTGATGGGACGGATGAACCCGGTACTCACCTGTCTGTTTTTCTTGCTATTACAATATCGCTGCTCTAAAGTTTCACTTCTTTTTTTTCTTTTCAAGTTATGGGTATCTAACTTATGGATATGACATATGCAACTTAGTTCAAAGTGGATTGATTTTGTTAATGTCATATGTAAAATTAGACCCGTTAGCTGGTAGGTTCTCGTTTCTTATTTACACTGGCAATGCATGTTTAATTGTGAATTTGTGAGTTCATCATAATTTTTCAGTGAGTGATGAAATTAAGATAGGTGGAAGTCGAAGTGGTCTTATGTGATGATCTTCAAGATAAACTTTGTTCACATGGGCTTTTAATTCTACTAAATTAATTTACTTTTTGTTCTCTTTATTTCTCAGTGAATCATTTCTAGCTGCCACTTTGATTTTTCCTACAGGAACTTCAGCCTGTCCCAGAGGCAAATTTTATTGCAGGAATTTAGGAAGTAAACCTCAGTTTATTTTTTCATCTCGTGTTAATGATCAAATTTGTGGTGAGTATAATCATAAATTCTGATTATTTCCATTCTCTTTACTGGTTAGTTAAGGCTTATTTGCCAGCTATTCCTCAGCGGATAGATGCTTCAGGTGCAGTAACCTAAGTTTTATGATTTAATGCCTCCCTGAATTTGAAATTTTCTGTATCATTTAAGGGAAGAGTTTCTAGCTTCATTGGGATGAATCACTTGTTTTAAAAATCTACTTGCCTTGTTAAGTTGTCCATGATTATTATTAGAATCTGGCATGACTGTGAATATTGAATACTGTGTCTATGTTCACTTACTCCAGTCCCAGTTTATGTAATAATATGAAGTTTGATTTTTCCTTTAGATTAATTAGCTTGGGTTCAATGTTATGTGTACAATTTGAGTTTCTGTCTATTAAACTTTGTAGATTGCTGTGATGGAAGTGATGAGTATGATAGTAGTGTCAACTGCCCGAACACGTGTGTCATGGGTGGTGACCTGAATTACAGGATTGGAAGTCGTATCTCATCTATTGATGTAAATGAATCAAAAGAGACAGTTCTTCGGGAGGATCTGTTGCATAAGGCTACAGGTATTCTTTTTGTAACAACATTTATTATTTTTCTTTTAAGCTGACATCAGTTACAGGTGACGGAAATAAGGTTTTACTTGGTGACTCCAGCGTTGCAGATGGTAATAATCCTGCAGGTGGTTCTCCTTGGTTGCGTGCTGATATATCGATTATTTCGTCGGCGTGCCAAATTAAAAAGAAGGCATTATCAATGAAGAACCCGGTTGATGTATTCCGCAGGGTCTACTTTCTGGGGGTCCAATTTCTGCGTGATTGCTTACAATTTATAGTGCCATATTGTGGTTCGTATATCAGTAACTGCAGTTTCTTGTTGATATGCTCCGATATCCATTACATGATCAACATTCTTCCAGAAGTTTCCCCTTCCTGACGCAAACTATATTCAGCAGTGAAGCTTGACAGGAACTAGACTATGTATGCAGGTTGATGCATTAGTTATACGAACGGCACAAGTGCTTATTTTTCATGTAGAAACATGTTTGTCCTGTTGGCAACACCCGCAGGCAGCAGCATCAGAAATTTCACTGACTACTAATGGCAGATTAAAAGTTTAGACAGAATCGATTCAGGGTGTATTTGAGTCAGATGACAGATATTAATTTGTATTGAGAGTATATTCAATTTCTGGTTGGTATGCTTTTCTTGTTCTTCTGGAATTAGTATACCAAGTTACCTATAGAATATCTGAACTGAAAAAATTGAAAACCTAAAATTCACCCCAAAAAGAAAACCGAACTGAACCGAATAGGATCAATCAAATTGAACTAAATTAAATCAAAAATTTCAATTTGATTTGGTTTGGTTCTGTTTTTTTTTTTGTTTGTTTTTAATTTGTTAAATTAAAGTATAAATTATAAATCATTTCTTTTATTTTTAAAGTACTTATTATAAAAATACACTTATATTTTACATATGTATATCAATAAAATAATTTATTATACTATAAATAAATAAATTAAATAATGTAAAGTACTTTCAAAATATTAAATACCATAGCCTATGTATAAATATTTTTAGTATAAGAACTTCTGTCAATTTGTTTTTATCGACTTCTTTTGGCAAAAAGACTGAACAGAATTGAAATATATTTGCTTTTTTATGATGTTTTAAATAAAATTGAATTTTTTTACAATAAAATAAATTATCGAACTAATTGGCTGCATTATATATAATGTTGTGTGCACTTATGAAAGAAAAAAAAAAAGAGAAATCTACAATCAATAAAAGAAAATGTGTTGCTAAATGGATCAACTTAATCCGAATCTATTTGAAAAAATGAGAAGTAAAATCATCAAAACGCCCTTAATAATTTTAGGCCCTATAACATAATAAAAGAAATTGCCATAAAAACCGCACATGTTGCCGCTAAAAATTTTGTCAAAAATCTGTCTTTTTTTCACTCTATTATTTAATTACCAGTATTAGAATCTCACTCTTTAATAAAAAGATTATGGAAAACTAAAGCAATTTAATTTCAATAGCTAGATAGTTAATTCAATTTAGTTTCTAGATTGCTTTAAAACTAGTATATGGTGAAAGGTTTTTGGGTTTGCCAAATAAAATCAAAACCTATAAACTAAGTCCAGTATCTCTTCCATATATATATATATATATATATATATATTAATCAGAGAGATCAATTAATGGAGGAGATATTTGAGTTTAGTAAAGACGACAGCTTAATAGAAGGTCGTGATAGAAGTTATGGTAATCCAGATGCAGTAAGTAATGAATGAAGAAGAAAAGACGGAAGTATCGGCTATGCATGGAAAGAGGCACAAGTTGCCGATTCTAAAGAAAATGAAATAGAATATGATTTTGTTAAAAATTTAAATGACTCAATAAGTTAATTGCCGTTTTACAAATAAACAAGAAAAAAATGCAACCGCGTAGAAAAATTAGAAAAAAAATCACAAAGAACATAGAAAATTCAGTGACAAAGAGGAAGAGAGAAAAAAAGAATAGAAAGTGGATAAAAACATAAAAAAAACTCAAAAAGAGAGATAGAGAGAAAGATAAATTTAAAATAATAGGGTAAAAAATTATATAGATTGAAGAACATAAAAGACTTGGCGACAAAGATGAAAAGGAAAAGAAAAGAGAGAGTGGGTAAGAACATAAAAAAAAAAAAAAACTTAAAGAGAAAAAGAAAATTAAAATAATAGAGTAAGGGAGAGAGAATTTGAGTAAATGAGAAAGACGGATTGAATGAGAGAGGTTGAGTGATTCAAGGTCATTTAACACTAGCTTTAATTAAAAGAGAAACTATTTCTTATTTTCAAATTTTAAATTCTATACAAAATTTTAACCCTAAATTAAAATTTCATTGAAGGCAGATTATTAGATATGACTCCACAAAAAAATCAAAAACTTTACTAAAAGGATATTGTGATCCGGATCAAATTGATTACCCTACAAGAAAATTGAAAAGGCTTCTAAACGAAAAACTGAAGGCATTCAACTGCTAAAGTTCCAAGTGGCTGGGACTTGAATAATTTTTTACGGATATTTGTAAAATATCACTATAAATTACAATTGGCGAGCTGTTTAGCATGGACGGTGACCAGTGCGAGGAGGGATATGGCCACCACCTGCTTGACAATATTCTTTTATGTTGGTACCTTTGATCTATCGAAAATGATAGTCAGAGCAGCAATAAAGCTTCATCAAATAGCCTTCAACTTTTCTTTATGTCGTTCAATCTCTTCACTCGAACGATCAATCAAAGCTGCAATTGAAACCGAGTCCTATCAAGAAATCCCTGACCTACTAATTTCCTCAAAAATTCAATCTTTACACAACCCAAATCCTTTTTCCTTCTTGTCTACCTTCCCTTTGAATCAAAGAACGCATATAATTGATAAAATCTTACAATCTTTTATCACTATAAGACCTCACTCTCGCCTCAAGCTTGTCTATTCTTGTCTGCTTTCTCATACCCTTCAAAGTCCCAATCCTCTACCTCTTGCTCTAGCAATTCTCCAGCGTGGTTTTCGATCTGGGTTTATGCCTGAACCACAAATTCGTCTTTTTTTAACTTCTGCTTGGCTTAATACAAGAGTGCAACTTCATACTGTTGCTGGGATTCTGTTGGAAATGGAGTCTATTGGGTATTATCCTGATTGCGGCATCTGCAATTATATTATTTATTCTCTTTGTTCTGTTGATCAGTTACCTGAGGCAGTTAAAGTTCTGAAGGGTATGAGTGGTGCAGGTTGTGTTCCTGATTTGGAATGTTACGATACTGTTATTGGCTCAATGAGTAAAGCAAGAAAAACTGTTGATGCAGTTGAGATAATGAAGGAAATGGTAGTGAAAGTTGGACTGAATCCAAGGCAGGGGACTATGATGAAATTAGCAGCTGCTTTGCGAGCGAATAGAGAGATATTGATAGCAGTTGAGCTAATTGAGTTCTTGGAGAGAGAGGGTTGTGTTGTGGGATTTGGATGTTATCAGCTTGTTCTCGAGGGATGCTTAGAACGTAAAGAGTATATTCTGGCTGCAAAAGTTGTGATGAGGATGACAGATAAAGGGTTTATACCTTATATCAAGGTCAGACAAAAGGTGGTTGAGGGGCTGATTGATGCTGATGCATGGAATATTGCTTGTACTGTGAGGCAAAGATTTGCAGAATTGAGTTCGTAGTTTCTTCCATATATATGTATGTATTTTAAGGTGAGTGCATTTTGATGTCTGCTAATGAGAAGCAAATGAATTCACATTTTCTTTGGTTTCCATTGGCTTATGATGACTAATCCATGGCGTTTTTTTCCCAATGTAGTGGACTAGAGGGTGTTGAAGTTGATACGCACAAATTCATGGTTTTACGGATGTATAGGTTTGCATTTCCTAAAGTTATTATACGCCTTGTGGCATCATCTAATATTGATTGGAGAATCATGCCAGTTTGCATTATGTTATAGATATATAATATGCAACTGTCAGAACCCCAGTGCTTAATGATGGACTTACATGAAGTAGTTGTTAGTCCTTAGAAACATTTTTGTGCTAACTTATTAATGCTGGACTTACATGAAGTAGTCATTAGTTCTTAGAATTAATTACTGTGCTAACTGATTAGTGCTGGACTTACATAAAGTTGTTTTAATTTGTTTGTAGATTATAGAAACAAAATCAGCAGAACCTCGTTGACCACAGGTTCTGCTAGATCAGTTGAACTGATCATTTCCTTTGTTTTAGTTATTTTATGTCTAATAGTTAATGCCAAAATTTTTTTAGTTTGTAATAGACAGCATGAACCTTCTGTTGCAGTAGTAGCTACTGTCAGTCATCTATCTTCTGACACATTCAGACCCTCGATATACCTTCAGCCTTCAGGTTTGGGAATCTCGTTCCTAATACATAATGCTAACAAAATATAATAACATCTTTAACATGGCAATGTATATATTAAAATAAAAAAGGTTTCTACTAGCACCTTGTGGTTGCTTAAAAGACTTATGATTGCTGTGCCATAATTTCTTTTACAGTCTTTGCCAAATGAATTAAAGATAGAGGAACTATCTATATTAAAAAAATAAGCATTATGTATCAAGTACTGACTACCTCCTACGAAACATACTGTGGTATAATCAAGGTTGTTAAACTTGTGAGTCGACTCGTATGATCTTATAAGTTCTCTTCTACCAAACGAGTTAATATGTTTAGAAATTCGAAATTTCATAAAAGCGAAGTAAGCCCACGATTTCAAATAATAAAATCGCATTGGTTTACTATTTGTACAGCTTTATTTTTTTTTTTCCAAATTTCTTTTTCATTTGAAACTATCTTGAGCTAGAAACTCAAAATGATGCACTTTTTTTTTCTCATTGGGAACTTTAGGACGTTTTCTTCAACTTTGTAGTTCCGATCAACTCCTGAATTTTCCATCTTAATGCTTTTAAAATTTAAATATTATATTATACATTTTGGACAGCTATAATATGCTTCAGTAATTCAATCAAAATATTTATTTAAGGTACACTATTTTTTTATTATAAAAAGATCAATATAAGAAAGATATATTTTTTTAGCTACACTTCTATGTATTTTTGATGTATTCTCTATCTATATAATATTATTAAAAAATTAATTCATGGGATTTCTAAATTTATGAATTTACGATTCGATTTTACAATCAGAATTTATGAACCTGTGTTTGGTTCTATCTTAAAATGTGAGTTTAACAATCTTGAGTATCATTATAATACGAGGAATTGCTATTCTCCCAATTTCTTATGCTTTGAGCATGCATTTCATATTATGCCCCAGTAAATCTCAGTTATTCTTAGATTCAAGTCTCCAGAAACATCTTTTACTTGAATTCATGTCTAATTATTATCTAGTTAGCATCTTTTTTAAGCTATCCAATCATCCAGCAACCAAGATTGGCCCAGTAGATCCAGAATGGTTGTTCAATCCTTGATAGGGTAACTAGGCTCCATGGCAATGCCACACATACCTTTCGTGTCACTAGAATCACGCTTCATCCTTATATAGCCAGACTCGCCCCACCCTTTGCCCCATGAATTTTTCACAAGCCAGTACTTTTGACCATTATTGTCTCCATAGCCAACTATCGTGACTCCATGGTTGAGTTGGATACCACAGTAGCCGCTGAAGACACCTTCAGAGTAGAGCTGAAATTCATAACCACTAGCATCAATTGCAACTGATACAGGCTGTTTTGAAACTGCCACTTTTAGGCTATTCTCATTATTAGCAGGTACAGTTTCATAGCCACCAATTATCACTGCATGGTTATCAGTTTTTGCTTTTTCACAGCTGCCATCTGTTCCTTTGTAAGGATAGTCATTTTCAGTGGTGAGTCCACCAATCGATTTAATGAATGTAAATGCCTTTTCCATGAATCCACCATTGCATCCCTTGTTATCACCATTAACATCACAATCTACGAGCTCTTGTTCTGAGAGAGATACTAAATTTCCTGTCTTAATTTTGTTAATGCCTTCCACAGCTGCTACTGCAGAGAATGCCCAACAACTCCCTGTACAAAGATAACTACTTAAGATCTTTCTTATGTAAAAATTTCTTGTAATTGATACTTAAACGAAATTGTGTTTCATCAAGTAACCTGCTAGTATTGATGGATGTAACATTGAAAATTTGTATCGAAGTTAGCATTTAGACATCATAGTGATTACTTAGAGACTTGTCAGAAATATACTTTATGAAAGAATAAATGAATCTTGGTGACCTACAATAGGCTTCCGATCTTTCTTTTTTTCTATTTATTTGTACGTATTCTCCCAAATGAAGGATTTTGTCCAAGAAGTAGGCAGTTGTTTTATTTGTATGCATCTCTGTCATATTTGTTTGCGAAAGTGGCTCAAGAGTCTGCAAGCTTCTAAATTAATTTATAACTAAAAGTGCAGATGGTGGTCAATGTTCCTATCATCTTGACGTTGTACCTCTAAAATGTGCACTTAGAATCTATTCTCAATGAAAGAATAAGTAAAAAGGAAAGAAAATCATACCACACTGTCCTTGATCCTTAATTGGGGTCACAGCACCATTCTCTCTCCAGTCTACAGCATCTGGCAAGTCTGTGCTATTTTCATGCATGTGGCTAAGATTTCTTCTTTTGTAACTCCTTATCTGATAACCGAGGTAGATAGAGTTGAACTCATCATTAGTCAGATCCGCAAATTTGTTGTCAGTGAGCTTGAATGATAAGTTCTGAGAATTGATATACTCAATGAACTGAATGTTGGAATGATATATTCCAAACCGCAGTAAATATTCATCTTTAGTGTCATATTTTCGACCATATTGTTCCAGCCATTTATCATACCTCACTTTCATGGCTGTGGGGGCGCTATCTATAGGTAGACTATGGATTTCTGACCTTGCAATTGAAGGTATCCACAGAGTGCAAAGAGTTATAAGCATCAGGCCAGCATTCTTGATCATTGTAGGTGCCTCCATCACTAAGTTTGGGGTGTATACTGAGAGTAGTAGCTTATAAATAAAGATCGTAGCACAAATCTGATATCTTATTTAGGTTGGGTACACGTAATGCAGTGTGCCATTTGTGCTAGATAATACTTTCACTCAAGGCATTTCAGTTATGATTTTGTATTGTTTCATGTCTTCATTAGCATTCAGTTTCAGTAGGGCAAGTCTTTGATGTTCTATTGTTTATGTGACTCACTGTGTAAACCATGCGTGCATGTGCAGCTGTAAAATGGATCCTGACATAGCTAACCGTTTAACGCTATTGATTTATTGAGCAGACTTCTTAGTGCAGCCTTAAACATTTTCTGCCACTCATTGCTTGCATCTGAACTTAATAAGCCAGAGTTTTATACGTCTTGCATCACATGGATTCATAACATGTATCATAGTTATGTTCTTTTGTATCTATCAATAATGTAGTTGAAGTTGTTAACTTATCAAGGCAATGTTCATGCAGAAGGTGTGAACCCCAGAAATGAGGGGATCGACAGACCACATAAACCATTTCCTGTGAATACTGAAACTGTGTATGATGGTAAAACAACAGCAATCCCATGCTTGATTTTAGTATTGCTTTTTTCTATATGTTTATGTAACAAGAAATAATTATACAGGCCCATAACTTGTTTATATGTACCTCTCCATGTGGAACTCCCTATTTTCTGAGAAAGACAGTGAATCCTACTCAATAATTTATTCTCGAGGTATACACTAGCAATGAGTTCATGACCTGTCCTTGTCATTTAACTTCTCTTTTCCTCTGGGAAGTGGGGAACATGGATCACTGAGTTTTTCTATATGAAAGGAACTAGGCTTCTGTAGTTAGGTACATACTTTGTACATCAATTATTAATTCAACACCTTTTATCAGTTATAATTATTATTATTTATTATTTGTATATATATATATATATATATATGCATAGCACGTGATATGCTCCAATACTGAAGGAATTATTATTTGAACAAGTTTCCTCTTCAGCTTATTCAGCATTCCTGTTGAAAAGGAAATTTTCACGTCCCCAATTTCTAACAAGTTCATGTCTTCATAAGCTCAGGGTGATTGAAATTGCAGCCATTTGATTTCTTTTCTTTTCCCCTGAAGAATGGCCATTTGATTTGGTTCACAATTGTGGACGTAGAATACCATTAATCTAGTGGTTGAGTAAAATAAAAATGCTTGCAGAATTAAAAGAAATGCTGATAAGATTGCCAGAACAGTTGAAGATTTTTCTAGGAGATAATGGTGCCAATAGCACTAAAACATGGCCAGATTAGTGTCTAAAACATGTTGGCCCTGTGGCCCAATCAACCTAAAAGATGCAATGATATAATAGATGGAGCAATGGGGTGAAGAAAATGCTTGCTCCTTACGGGAGAGTGGAGACCCTCTTCTTCCTCTTTTTCCCATTTTATTATCATCAAATATATGACTATACTTAAAATATCTATAATGTGTTTTGACCTATTTTCACGTCTAGGTATGGGATCTTTTTCTTTTAGACATGGAGATACCTTTGATTTATGTTGTTGATGGATAAAGAAAAAAAATAATTTAGACCGTCTAAAAAGCTCATGTAAATTTGTATTTTTTGGCTTAATTATTAATTAAATTTTATATTTTATATTTTTTTAATAATTTTATTCAATTATTTTAGTGTTTTTAATTTATTTCAATAATATCTTTTAACAATAATTTTTGAAATTTTACAATAAAAATGAAAAAAATAACGTAGCAAGTTAATTTTTTAACTAAAAAAAATAGCGAGACATTAAAATTTTTTTACTGCATTTAGATGTAAAATGTGTGAAATTTTATTCCATCGTATTAGTTTTTTAACAACATAAACTATTTTTATTTTTATTTGCTAAAGTCATGAACATACTATTTTCTTTTTCGCGAAAAATAAAAGAATCACCTATTTTTAAATGAATGTAAAACTCATAATAGGTATTTACAATTCTCCTTTTCTCTTTACATGGCTGCCTTCTAAGATATTCACCTTTTACTTTTTTTTTCTTTTTTTTTGCATTTTGGCTATAGTTAACTATGGGATAAAAATTCCTTGAGCAGGGGAATGGGTATTCAACCAAAAAAATTAATCCTAGCTATAATCTTCCCTTCAATTTGTTAGTAGTTTTTGTTGACAATTTTGGGTAAAAATATATAGGTTATAAAAGGGTCAAGAATTTACTTAAAAATCCACTAGTAACAATGCCTATTAATAATAACAAAATATACTATAATTAAACTTAGAAGATTATTACAACAATTAGGGCCAAAGTTGCATCATCCTCTATTGTATTATTAGTGGAATATATTTCCAATACTTGTATTCATGGATTTGTGATCTTGATAACATATAGTAATTGATATCTATTTCTTTTCTCTAAGATATAGTTTGAGCTATCCCATGTAAGATCAAGCTATTACTTGAAACTCAATAAATGACATGTATTATATCTAAACACTAACTATGATAATACATTATTAGAAAATATGATAATCTATCTAATTAAGGTCAATCTAAGTTTCAGTGTCTTACATATAGAGGGAATATAGTCTATCTAAAATTAAGGTTGATTTAGCCAAAAATAAAAGAAATGACTAAAAAAATAGTCAAAGATTTTATTAATTTGTTATAATTTTTGTGATTTTCCGAATGATTCAATGTTTAAAGTACATAAACTAATAATAATCTCAACTAAAATTTGATGTGACCTGATTTTTTTTAGTTTCTTAATTACAATAGAATCAATATAGAAACGTCATACTAAGATTAGGTACTTATAAAAACAAAGGCATGATGAAAATGTATGCATTTTTTTAGTTAAAACTATAAATAGATTGAATTTCTTTTTTTTTTTTAATCAAAAAAACATTATTTCGTTTAAGAAATTATATTATATTATCAATTCAGTAATAAAATTAGTGGGGTTCAGCTTCTTAAAAATGTAACCAAATAACCAATGCTCATATCAAAAACTATAAAATTATGATTATATATAAAATATAAATTATTATTATTTCATATTTAGTAAATATTTATGAGAATTTAGTTTGGTTTGAATTAACCAGAAAAAGGCTCACCAAAATGGGATGGCTATGGAGCTATGAGGCTATTCACATGGTCTTGTGATTAGAAAGTATTAGCAAAAGAAAGAAGGTGCTTAATTAAGTAAATTAATGCCAGGAAGTCACTTGAGAAAGAAGGCGGCGAACATGTTACATAAGTATTATAATATATCTTAAACATCTCTTCTTTTTTTTTCTTTTTTTTCTTTCTAAAAACTAATCATGATTAGTGCCTCCCATGCACTTGAATTAATTAAAACAACATAAATTCCAATACGATAGTGATTGGAAGGTGCCAAGAAGCTGTGTGGTAGCTAAAGAAATAAAAAGGACACACTGCCCTACATGTGGGTATGGTTTGGGGACAAAGCAAAGAAAGCTTGCAAATCATTCACATGGCCTGACATGATCCCTTTCCAAGTACCCCTTTTCTTTCACAGCTCATTCCCCAAATACTACCACTCTCCCAAATCTCAGACTCCTAATACTTGTTTTCTCTTTTAATTTAATATAATAAAATTAAGATGATAATGTAAATAATTTAAAGAGAGAAAGTACATACATTATGCGTTCTTCTGATTTATTATTTATTCATAAATATAATTAGTTGTGAAATAATTTTGATATTGTATGCAAAATGCAATGTATAAAAGATTAATATATATGTACGGGTATCATCTATAATTTTGATGTATAGATACGAACATTCGCTTAAATTACCGTTTGAAAGAACACATGTACGTTGCCTCCGGTGTCTCTCAAAATCTAATGACTTCCATAAACAAGGAAGTTATCTATACATGGCTGTGAAATGATCACAGCCGACTTCTTCATTTCTTCAAATTTTTTCTTTACACTAAGTTTTAAGAACCTTCCAACAATATTTCAACTAAACTGCAAGTACGTTTTACCTCTAATAAGTAATAACACCCTTCCGCAATAACAGAGTATGTTCCCATATGTATAGGAACATGTAGGAAGTTTGGACCCTGATGATGGGAATATTAATCGAAGGATGATGACCCATTTGACTTGTTAGCTTGATGGGTTGATAGGATTGGAATAAGAGAAGAGATCAAATGGACAGGAAATAGTGGTGTAGGAAATGAACATTAGTTGGTGGGTACACAGGAATGTTCCTTTAGGATGATTTTTTTTTTCTATAAAAGAAAATAATGAGACTATTATAAGGTACCCACTAAAGGGACGGTCACAAGGGCACGTGGTTACTGATTCCTCTAGTTATTAAACTACTGGCGACTTTCCAGTAATACCGTTGAGACCCAACCTCCTAACAGCTGTAGATAGCTGTCCAATCTCTTCCCATGTGACCCCACTGCCACATTGAGAGAGAAAGAAAGAGATTAGGATGCAAGATTTAATGGGGATATATTGAATGACATGACAAAAATAAAGCTCTTAATGATGATGATGATGATGATATTGTTCTCCTCTTGCTCCTCCTCCTCCTCTTCTTCTTCTTCTTCTTCTTCTTGTGTCTTTCTTGCTTCTTTACCATTGCTTATCACATTCCATTTCTAGTGTTCTTCTTAATTTCATATAATTATACCAAAGAACAACCCTTTGGTGACAATTGTGATTTGGGTTGTTCTTTTTTTTTTTTCTCTCTCTCTTGGTGACAATAAGAAGAAGCTCTATATCTTGAACATCGTTCTTGAGTTCCCTTCCCACATTATAGGTTTTGAGCTTTTCTTGAATCTTGAAGATTGTTCTTTTAGTTTCTTTCCTTCTGTCTGAATCTTTTTTTCTTGTGTCATTTAGAGGTGTTGAATACATTATTATACACTACTAAATGGCACAATTACCTCCAAAAATTCCAAACATGCAACCAACATGGCCCGAATTCTCACATCATCAGAAATTGCCTTCCATGGGAATTATAGCACCTTCTAACAACAATGCTGCTGCCTCCACCGCCGCCGCCGCCGCCACCACGACGCAAAACCCTTCATGGGTAGACGAATTCCTCGACTTCTCATCGGCGAGACGTGGGACCCACAGGCGGTCAGTTAGTGACTCAATTGCATTCCTTGAAGCACCATTGATAGAAGAATGTCGTGCCATAGGTGCACCTCATCATCATCATCATCATCATCATGGCTCTGGACATAACAGTAGCAGCGACTTCGATAAATTTGACGATGAACAATTCATGTCCATGTTCAATGATGATATTTCCAATGCGGTGGCGCCTTCCTGCTCCAACCCATCAACGCCATCGGATCATAATAGCTTTAATGATGAGAAAGAACCGACGTTGTCTGATCAAAAGCAGCAAAAGATAAGAAATGAGTCTGATGAGGTTCAAAGCCAATGCCAAACGGATACACAAAATCCATCAAATGCAACCAATACCACTTCCAGTGATCGAATTATCGATCCCAAAAGGGTCAAGAGGTAATCATGCATACGCCTGCACAACTTATATATTATATATATATATATATATATATATATATACACACAATAATATTGCAGAAAGTCTCGTATGCTGCTGAAACAGCCTGTAATAATATTTAATCTCAAGGTAGCCATTAATTACATTTGCTTTTTGTTTGCATTAGAATCTTGGCAAATAGGCAATCTGCACAAAGGTCACGGGTAAGGAAGCTACAGTACATATCTGAGCTTGAACGAAGTGTCACCTCATTGCAAGTAAGTGATTAACTAATTAATTCCTTACAAGATATGTATTTTTCTCTCTAAAGTGTAATAATTAATGCATGGTTTAAGAGTATTCGTGGGTCTAATTAATTTTCATCTTCTTTTGTTGTAAAAGGCTGAAGTCTCAGTTCTATCACCAAGGGTTGCCTTTCTAGACCATCAACGCTTGCTTTTGAATGTTGATAATAGTGCTCTCAAGCAAAGAATTGCTGCCCTAGCTCAAGATAAGATTTTTAAAGATGGTCAGTGCTTCTTTAATTAACCCTTAATGACATCTTAATTGCTTTCTATAGCATTAAGGAATAATAACATGCTATTTTGATTTTTCAAATTTTGATAAGTGCTTATCTTGAAATAATCTCACATTATCTCTAATAATTTGCTATATTTTAATAAGTATATATCGAGTAAATACTGGTAAGTATCGAATAAAAACATATAGTGATACTCTTGTATATCTGTAGGGCAATGTGACAACTTGCATATACATTTTTTTTTTCTATACTATAATGTAGTGGCACCTTGTACTTGACATATACATAATTAAGGAACAAGCGATTTTAGATCAAATAGTGCAAATAGTGTTAGTTTTCTCAGGTCACATGTAAATAAAGCTGGTGGGTTGAAATATAAATGCTTTCTTAAATCACTATTTTGGACTCCACAATTTCTTAGTGCAATCACATCTATCTATCGTGTCAAGTAGTCGTTCATGAAATGAATTCCAATTTCATTAACCAAAAAGGAAAAGGAAAAAAAGGAAAAGGAAAGAGGGAGGGAGAGCCTATTAAGTTATGTAAAAGGTAGATGATTAAATGATGCCTTTCAAGACTGATTTTCAAGGCAACCAAATCAAATTATAAAGTTCCAAATTTGGTAGAGAACTTTTAGGTGCTCTATCATTAGAATCAAAATATCATTTTCATAATTAGGAGGGTTAATATTAGTGTTTAGATATATATTTTATTTCTGATTTCTACTTTATTCTAATTTTCAAGTATAAATATCGTATGTGAATGTCTTTAATTAGTATAATATATATAAAAAAACTAATATTTCACTCATGAGAAGAGTAATTCTTAACGTTTTTGAGTTCTGAGATACTGGCATATACTATTCATTAATATTTTGAAAAAGCCAGTAATATTTATGTTCCCATGTTAGATTTGGCTTTTCACGTTCTGATAAACCCTGTGACAACTAATGGATTTGAAACAAATGCAGCTCATCAGGAAGCATTAAAGAGAGAAATAGAGAGACTAAGGCAAGTTTATCACCAACAAAACCTCAAGAACATGGAAAATGCTACAGCATCACCATCTCCAGCAACTGACTCCACAGCTCCTACTGAGAAGGGACAGCAACTACTCCAAGTTTAACTCCTTTTTTTTCCAGTGAGTTTGTTCAAGCATGGTAAACTGACCAGTAATCTCTCATTACCAAGAACACACTACAATCCTCTTTTCACCAAAAAAGAAAAAAAAAAAACCAAGAATTTGACATATAATCTCAATGTCAAAAAGAAATAAAAGATTCTTGGAGAAAATTTTGGAGATATGTTGAGCAGCATCAAAATATATTTTTTTTCTTGGAATAATTGTAACAGAACAAAAGCTACAGGTTTCATTGGTCACTTCACCATGCTTCCCCATTAAAAAAAAAAAAAAGGAAAAAAGAAGAAATATTTACTGGAAAGGAGTCACATTCATAGAAGAAGAGGGGACTCTATATTATATTGGTGCTCTCTGCTGGTAATCTGTACATTCACGTGATGTGTTCACATCTGATTGGGGACCACTCAACCTTGCATGATTGCATTGCAGGAAAACACATGTGCAGCTGTGAGTTAAAAGGAAAAAAGAAAAAAGAAAAAAAAAACAGACAAGAAAAAGAAAGAAAATTGTCTTTGCTTTAACTAGGAGAAGGAGAGGTGTGGTACTGATTCTAATTTTTTTTATTTTTAATTTTAGTCTGATTTATTCTTTTTATAAGTTAGGTTTAGTGGTATTGTGTTGGGATGTATGAAAGGAAAGGGAAGTGGTTGTCAGTGAAGCTGCATGGGAAGTGTTTTTGATACCTTGATGCATGTCAGATTGCTGTGCCTTTTTTCTTTTTTCAGCGATTGATCTCTTTGTTGTATTGATTATTTTTCTTTCTTTGTTAATTTGTCAAATTGTTGTAATAACCCAGATTAATTTCAAGAGTTTCATTTTGTTTCAATGCAAAAATGTTAGTGATTCGAAAACTTAATGAAAGTTAAATTGACATTTGAGTTTTTAATATCATCCATGTATTCTTGAGGATTATGGAGTTAATTAAAAGTGTAAAATTGTAAATTAAAAAATTGAACTAGAAATATTATCCTAATTCAATAGAAATGCGAATTAAGTAGGGAATGATGTAATTTTATCAATTTATATCATAAAATATATCCTAAATATTTAAGAAAGTATAGATAAAATAGTAAGAGCCTTTTATAATTTAAGTAAGTTATTGAGTTTAAATTTTAGATATGTAGCTGAGTTAAATTAGATAAAATATATAACTGTTGAATTTGGATTTGTTTGTTAAATGTTTAATAAAATTGGGGGGGTTAAATCATAAACAAGAAAACTTAAAGGACTTTAGAAGAAACAGACGAGGGACAAGTCGAAGAGCCATGCATGCTCCCACTCATCTATGTCTCCACACTTGCGAGAATTTGGTTGGGTATGGAAACTCCAGTTGGTATTTAATTTTAGTGTTTTCCTATTCATTTTTTTACACTATTTTTATTTTATAATACATTATTATTTTATGTGTATAATACATATTTTAAAATATATTTTAAAAGATATTAACTGTTCGTCGAGTATAAACCACTCACTCCAGATAAATATTTCAATTCTTGAAATTAGTATGGGAGGATGATGCTCTAATATCTAAGATTGGTTTCAAAATGTAAATATATATGTATTAATAATTTTATGTTACATTTGCCATATCCAAATGTCTGGAATATTCAAAATAATATTGTGATGCATTTGCTCATTTTATTTATAGATGAAATGATAAAGGTCTTTACTGATCTCAATTAAAGTTTTGAATTCAAGTTTTGAAAATGTAGTTATCTTAAAATTTTTGAAATTGAAATTTTTTCATATTTAACTTGAGCATGACTTATCATATTTGTAACCTCCGCCTTTTATTTTAAATTGAATGGTTGAGATTTTACTAAAAATTTGAATTTAAATTTTTAAAAATTGACAGTTATTTTTCATATAATTTTACAACAAATGCTCTAGATTAGTTAGACTAAATACTAGATTAAAAAAATGTTATTAAGGATAAAATAAGCCTGAGAAAAAAATGAGAATAAAGATTCAGACTTACTGTAGGTTTAGGGAGCTTTAAAGTTTTCCAATCTCCAGCATAATTTTGATTTAAAAGGTGGGTCAGGACAATTATTCCCCAACAAAAGAAAAAGAAAAAGAAAATTGCACATATCTAATCGTATTTGTATATAGTGAAATTCGTGGGATTGATTTGGTGTTTTTGGATAGAATTAAATGGAAAGATCACAAATTCTGAAGTTCCAATTTTCATCTATCAAAAATCTCAGCTACAAAATGAGCAAATGTATAATTGAAATCAATTCCTATTTCAGAAAGAAAAGGTTTGGATTATAAAATGGTTTTAATGGAGAATAATCCATAATTTCTTAATTTGTTAATAAAATTAGAAAAATGCTCAATTACTGATTCCATCACATTGATAGTTTTCATTTTTAAAGAATAACTGACTGAGGTGAGTATCTTAGTTAGGTTTACACTTCCGCATGACATTGATACTCAAGTGTTCTTGAAAACAGCTTGAGAATTGAGATTAATCCTTCAAGAAAATAACTTTCCAAAAGCTTCAACTCTTCAATACATTTTTCAAGAATATCTCCTTCAGGAAAATCCTTATGGGAGTTCCATACTTCCATATTAAAGAAAAAGGATTATCAAAAAAATAAATAAAAAAATAGAAAGACAGCCTTTACTTTGATCCCACACTCTGAACAGGGTTCATGCTACTAAGTTTCAGCTTTATTTCTTTATGACAATTGTACAGGTTCTCTCAGAATTTATGTTCATCCGATCTTCTGATAATGTCTTGATAGAAGACGATATAGGGGTGCCAGGTTGAAGAAAGAACAAAGATGTGCTTCTGATTAAAATTGATAATTAATGAGACAGTGAAGGTGGTGTTTACATGATTATTCTGTTAGCAAATGAGGATACTGAACAATAAAAAATATAAAAATACGAATGATACTCCAATTAATGACAATAAATGGACGCAATCAGAAATATATTGGCTCCTATTCGTAAGTTTCGGGAGCTCCAGTTGCCGGTAGTCTTGATCTTCCGTTTATGGAGCAAATAGCCAATGGTGATTTGCCGTAAAAAATTTTGCTCCTACTAATGCTGCCGCTGCTGCTGTCTATCAGGCAAATGATGTTCGTCTGCGACAAGATCGTGCTGCTGCTGCTGTCTATCAGGCAAATGATGTTCGTCTGCGACAGGATCGTGCTGCTGCTGCTGTCTATCAGTCGAGCAATGCCCATCTGCAACAGGATCTCGCAGTCTACCAGGTAAATGATGTTCTTCTGCAATCAGAATAAGCAATTCCTGTATATCAGGCGACCAATGCTCATCTTCAATAGGATCTTTAAATCCATTAGGCTGGCGATTCTCATCTTCAACAGGATCATGCTGTGGTTGCTGTCTATCAGGCAAGCAAACTTCATTTGGAGCAGGATCCATAGGCTGATACCATTTTGGGAGAATATAACCAACACCAAATAGCAAAAGAGGGTAAATGTTCCTCCAGTAATCACGAAAAGTCCGCAGTAGCTACTTTGTCCCAGATTATCATGGTCATCTGACCCCGAGGCCAAGCACTTGTAGGAGGAGGTCAAAGAAGTTTCAAGATCCTTCAGTTTCCACTTTCTGCTACGCTTAAAATTGCTTCAGAGATGTCAGAAGATATGGAGAACTCCTTGGAAACTCCTGAAACAATCAAAAAAAAAAAAACTTTTATCCGCAGACTTGAAGCTGATAAAACCTCTTATGTTAACAGTGACATGATGTAGAGGTTGTTTGGTTCAGAGATTTGGTATAGTTGATACCTCTTTCTTGTTGAATAACTATATTAAAACGTTTAGTAAAAATTTAAAAAACAGCAGCTGATAGCTGATTTAGTCTTTCAGCTGTTTTATTTTAGAGGTTTTTTCTTATCGGCTGATAGTTAATTTGATTTTTTTTTATTTATTTGGATACTATTATCTGTATTAAAATTTATTAATAATAATTTACTATAAATTGATTTCATATAATCATATTTTTATATTTTATAATAAATAATAATTATTTTGCAATTATTCTTAATAATTAAATAATTATAATATTTATAATTATAGTATTTAAAATTATAAATTTTTATTAGTAGAATTTAAATTTAAATTTCTACTTTTAAAATAATTTTTATAAATTTTGTAATAATAAATATAATTGAGCTAAAGAAAATTAATTATAATAATTTTAATTATTTTAAGTTATTTTTATTAATTTATATTATTGAATATAATATAATATAATATAATAAATTATATTTAATGATAAATTATATCATCAATAGTCATTTAATATACTAGCAACAATCGATAATAAAAATTTATTAAACAGTTTAATTTATCAACCATCAGCTATCAACCACCAGCTGCAGACCGAACAACTCATAATCCCCGTCCAGATTGAAAAATGGTTCAGAACTAATAATGCTAGCTGTTATTCTGAAGGATACCCACAAATCCAAAACCTCCGACTTTAAAAGTAGGTCCTGAAGAGGCAAGTCTTCTGCAATTTTTGGCTAGGAAAATTTTGACACATGGAACTTCAAGAAATGCTGCATTTATCTCTCCACTAGCAAGAACCTGAGCATTTTGATCTCCTGAATATATTCGTACTATATTTTCAGCATCGAAACCTAGGACATGTTCTAAATATTTCACAACAAAGGAGTTTCCATCACACCCAACTTTTGCTCTACTCTCCTTCAGTGTTCCAACATCAACCATTACTGGATCAAGTCTTTGAACAGTAAGCAAGGTTGTCAAGTTAGGAATGAAACTTTGAGTAATGACTATTACCACAAAAAGCCATGCGACCATTGCCGTCCGAGACAAATTGCTGTGCAGTTTATCTCCTACAGCGAAGATAAAAAAAAATAAGGGCAAAATCAAACATTACGCATTTGGAGAACATTCTAATACTAAATGTTTCAGTTCTTGCAAGAGTAAATAAGAGAAAAAAAAAAAAGAAAAGAAAAAGAAAATAACGATGCAATTCTCACCCTTCAGTGAAAATATTGTGATGAAAGCAGTTGAGAGCATTCTTCCAATTTGCTCCCAAATAGTGCCTTGGGCAAACTGGTTGTTGTATTGCCTCTCAATCAACCAAACAACAATTCAATTATAAATGTTGACTAGCCCTGTGAAGATCCACATGGATGTTGTCAATGGTTTTGTAAACAACCAAGCTCTGTTTAATCTTTTTGGTTTGACATACACCAACACCTGCAGGCCTGGATCAGCATAAGGCTGCGTGAACTCTGCAAATTGGCACCGGTTGGCCACTATAGCTGTATCAGCAACTACTGCATCAACGATCTTACACAATGTATTTAAAACGAGTTAGTTGCAGCATAAAACACTATAAAAAGCAACCCTACAGTTTCTGAAGTCAAAATTTGCTGTACAAAAGAGATATAAATCTTACCCGAAGTTTAATTTGTTCTACCGAAGAGTCATAGGTTCCCTTGAAAGGAACAAAATTATGTGGCAATGTATAAGGTAAAAAGCTGAGGGCGGATTTGAAGATATCAACGGAAAAGCCTGTAACAGTCATACCCTTACGATTATCATGTTTGACATGTATAAATTCTTTATATTGATTCCCCATAGGAACTCCAATTTTAAGTGGCTCAGTACTTGTTGGTGCTGCCCATCCTCTAGGAACTGACCAAGGGCCTCCTGGCCAAAATACTTGTCCTAGAATTCTCATTGATTTGTTGTACTTACCACGAATGCCAATGTTCTCTGAGAAACCTAAATTCTCAGTCCAGTATCCAAGTTCTCTGTAACTTTTCCCGACCACATTAATTAACCGAAAAATGTGAGCCGGAGCAAGAATTTCCTATCTGAAAATGAATGCACCAGTTAAACCCTCAAAGCTGTTTACTTTTAGTCTGCTCAAAAGATTATGTCCACTCACTGATGCTATGCGAGAACTATCTGTTGAATTCTGAAGGCCCTTTTGATATGGAATCTCTTCCATTGCCAGAGCTAGAGCACACATAGCATCATAAGCTTGTAAAGCATATATTCCTGGTTCTGGCTATAGATCATCGGTGTCAAATTTGTAATATCATTAGTTGTGATCCGTACAAACTCCTCCTCCATCATTCCTAAATTCTTTGCTTCTGTAAAGGTATTAGCTGCTAAATTAATCGTAGTATGAACAATGAAAACTCTACATCGGCCACTCTTAAGATGCTTTAACTTTCCAGATAGTCAGTAAGGCATTAGAGATAAGAGGCAAAAGGTCATTAATTTCTGATCCTGCAACTTGAAGAGCAGAGATTAAGTATCCAATGATACCCGTGACAGCCGAATTGAAGTCCTCGTAAATGACATTTACTTTTGGGCAAAAGATTTCAAAAATAATGCTTTATCTTTTTTATTTAATTTTTAGTTTGTCACAAGTATCACAATCTCTTAGGTTTGGGGCAGGTTCGGTCAGAATGCAAAATATTTTGGATAATTTGGCTAAGAATTAATTTTGGAGTAATTTAGACCTCACCAGAAAGTTTAAGGGGCAAATTTACACTTAACCGAAGTCCTTGGAATGCCAAATAGTTAACAAATTTCCAGCGCGCATAATTTGCCTTTTCTCGTAAAGTTTCATAGTTCCTCATCAAATATGCTGCTGATAATAGACATTTTATCATATTTAGTTGAGAATACTGCTTGATTCTCAGAAATTTCATCAATCTCTTCTTTTTCTTTTTTAGAAAGGGGAAATTTCTTTAATCTTAGTATTTCGCGCATTAAAAGCCAGGATTCATAAAATGTACTCTACTTTTCAGATCCACAAGATTATCCAGATTCCTAAAGCACTTGAAAAGGACACATGATTGCAGATCAAATCATCACTCAAATGACAAAATGATGGTGGCGAAATGGAAATGAACAACAAATTAGCAGCTGCAGAGAGATAGAGCTTAACCAGAAGGCATCTGGTGTATTAACAGAGAGATGCACCAATACATAAGAATTCACTACAACATAAAATTCGCATCTTAACCATAAAGTAAAAACAGAGAATAAATATAGCATCATGCCAAACTACTGCCAAGCATCTAGGATATCAAAATAAGGGAATTTTCAGCAGCAACTATAAATTTTGAGCTTCTAGTTTCCAATGTTTTTCCATTAAACTTACATATTCCACAAGACTCTAAACAGACTCCTGAGGAATTGATTCTTTAGCTGGAGCACATTCCAATTTCTCTGAGACCTTACGCTTCCCAAAATCTTCCTTCAAGACATTAAGTTCCTTCTCAAGCACGGGCAGCTTGTCACACAGTATATTTACCCTATCCTTATATGCTTCAAATTGACTAATGCACCCTGCTTCAAATTCCTTAACCTTCTTCTCAGCGAACAGCCGCTTTTGCCTTTCTTCTTCCTCTTGTTTCAGCCGCAGCTTCTCCAACTCCGTGGTACTCAAAACAAGACCCCCGGATCCAGTATCCTTGTAAATTGGTTCTTCAGGGTGTCGACATTTTGCTCGATAATCTGCAAATGCCTTGTGCGTCTCCTTCAAAGCCTTCCTGTACCCTTCTAAGAGATTTCCCATCATATATAATTCCCGTTCTAGCCTATATGTCTCCAACTGTCTTTTCTGTTGCTCCTCCAACTTTGCCTTGTGCAAATGCTGAATCATGTTTTCCCGCTGCTGCAACTCATTCATCAACATTTGCTGATGGATACTCAGCTCCTGAAAAGCCTGCTCCTTTGCCTCATACAGCATTCTAGCTTTTCCCATTACACGTTCCATTTGCTCAAAACACACATCAAATTCAGATAGTGACTTCATATCCCAAGGTCCATCACTCCTCATCCTCTTAGTAGCACTATTAAGTGCATGATGAGGCATATCATTCTCAAGATGATCAATATCTCTCTTGTTTCCATTGACATTACTGAAAAGCGATGAACTGCCAGGAATTGACTGTGCATCAACCCTAGAAGCAAGAAAGTCCCCTGATGACACATTATTACGAATTTGCACCCCAGAACTAAAAGGATTTTGTGATGCTGCCATGGCTGCAATAAGATTCTCAGAATTTATACCGTCCAAACCATCCCCTTTAGGTGACATATTAAAAGCCATTTGTTCCTCCTCCTCCTCCTCCTCTCCCTCCTCCTCTTCTCCATTCTCCCCTTCCTTTCCCTCATCCTCTCCTCCCCCTTCTTCCTGTTTTTTCCCCACCTCACATTCCACAGCTCCAACATCACCAAGATTACACCTTTGCAGAAAACTCCCATCCATACTGCTCTTTCTCCACTGCCCCTGTTCTTCATCCTCCTTACTTCCCTCAAAATCCATTGCTTCCTCCTCACCCACAGCTTCCTCCTTTCCTGCTTTCTCATCCTCATCATCATCTTTCACCATATTATCCAATCCACCAAGACTCAATTTAATGTTATGCTCCTCCAACTCCGACACTCCATGAATTTCCTCACTTATTTTCACATCTTCCTCCTCATCATCATCCTCCTTAATATCTATCTCCAGTTTAACAACCTCATCCTTAAACAAGTCATCCCTCTGAGATCTTATCAAAAGCTGCAAATGTGAGGCATAATAACAATTCCTTAAATTAGGTGCAGCAGCTAACTCCTTCTTAACCATCAACCAGATCAACTCGGACCAATCAACCTTCTCAAAGTTGCCACCTTTAATCAATTTATTCACATTCAATACATCATCAGTCATCATCCATGTATCTTCATGCAACAACAACCAAGTTGACACAAATTCCTCAACAAACTCTATAGACTCTTTACTCTCCATATCCTCCAGTGCATTATCCACTTTATCTTTCTTCACTGGAAGCTGCAATGCGCGGGCTAAGTCAGGGCGACTAACCTTGATTCGAACATTATTAACATAGCTATGGCGACATTGGGCGTTAAAATTTGCAATCAATTGAGCTAATAGATCAGCGCGGAGATTACTAATATCAAATTGCAAGTGAACAAAGTCCCATAACCCAAGTTTTTTAAGTAGAGATTCATGAGAGGCAAAATCTAGGTTCTTGATGGGTCTAAACGGGACAGGGTTCAAATTTTCAACTAAGAGTTCGAGTTTTTTGTGTGATTTCTTACCACCACGTCTTTTCTTGCGCTTTGCATTACCACCGCCACCGCAACCGCGGCGAGGGATGGTGACCGTGGTGAAGGCCACGCGGCTGTCGGAGATCGTTGGAGAGGATTGGGCGATATCTTCTGGGTCGGATTGGTTAGGATCATCGGATTGTGGGTTAGGGTTTTCCTCTTCGGTGTCAGGGACAACTAGGGTTAGGGTTTTAGGAGATTGGGAATCTTCGAATTGATTTTTATTGGGATTTTGATTTTGTTGTGTAAAGTTAGGATCCTGTGGAGGAGAGGTTGGGGGTTGATTCTGTGAGTTAGTCGGAGAGCTCATTTTTAGCTTCAATTTTGGTGGCAGAGACGGTGGTGCCTATTTTCAGACGATTTTCAAGTTTAGGAAAATGGAAAGTTGACTGACGATGCTGACCCTGGGCACGGCACTATTGTATCATACGAACATGGACCCAGGGAGGAACTCCCACAATTATATTCCGCATGTGTTTTATGTTTTTTTACTTTTATTATTAAATTTAATCAATCGAGATCAACTTAAAAAGATAGCTAATCCAACTAACTAAAAGTTTGTATATTTACCTGTTTGAAATCTATTTAAGAATTTTTTTTATTTAAAAAAATATAAACAAATTAAATAAAATGAAATGATATAATTTAATATTGTGGAAATTAATTAAAATTTATTTAAAAATTTTATTTATTTTTATAGATTATAATTTAGTTATATTTAATTTTATATAAATTTAAATATATAAAATTTTAAATTAGTTGTTACTTCATTTAAATCATGTAAACTTTAGATTTATAAATAAATTTTATAAATTTCAATCAAATACAATATCAGATTTAATTTTCAGTTTTCAGTGACTAAATATCATTAAAAATAATAAATTTTAATGATGATAGTTGACTGATATTTTTGATTTTTTTTGTTATTTTTCTAATCTTTTTATTTAATTGAATTGATTTTTTAATTAATCAAATCAGTAGCTGATATATTCTGAAATTCATTTTTGTTCAAATCAATTCTGAATCTTAAAATATATATATATATATATATATATATATATATATATATATGTGTGTGTGTGTGTGTGTGTGTGTGTGTTTGTGTTTTTGGGCCCTCCTAAATTGTAAGGTGTTTCCCTATATAATCTCCTCTGCCAACTACTACTTTATTTATGCTTACATTCCATATAAACATGAGACTCCTTCATTTGCATACCTTAATTGCTATTCTGATATTGCTTCCTTGTTCTAATTTTTCTTTTTCTATTTTTCAGTTTAATTGGGTTCTAAGTGGGCTCCAACTTAAGATATAGCTTGCAACTGCTACAATGATAATATCCCAAATGTATCAGAAGGTTGTCCAAAAGACTCCAAGCTGCACAAAATCGTTAAATTTTTAGGCAGGTTGGTTGCTTTGAGAAAGCATATAATTCTTTACCAAATTTCAATTGTTAAATCCACTATTTAATAATGGTAATTAAAATGTAAATGAACCTTATAAACATGGTTCTCTGCCCTGCTGACTTCACATGGCCACCTCATTAGAAGAATACTTCCACAACTGCTCCATAACACCAGTCTAATGGTACTTGTCATTCAAGCTGTAATTCTCAGTGAAAAGATTAAATACATGCTTGAAAATCAACTTTCATTTCTGTTATTTTAGTTTCAACCTGTTTTCCAGTTTGACACTCTTTGTGCATATAGTTGACTAAGAATCCTTCCAGGGAATCAATTTCTTGTTCTAGATTCCTTCCTTTCTATTATAGTCTTCACAAATTACACTTATTTTATTGGTTTTCAGCTTCAACTCAATCCACTTGAGCTGCTGAAAGAAACAAGCCTAATCATGAACAAGAAATTTTCTTTATTATCTCTGGTAATCCTCTTTGTTATACTGGCCTGTCCTGGCCATGGTCGGATTTTTATAGATAATCCAAGTTCTTCCATGGTTTCTGATGGAAAATATAGCAGTGCTCAGGGACAGCAGCCATTTATTCGTCTATACGACTTGTTTTCATCGGATGGTAGCTGCGATGAAACATATGGTTTCTTCCCATGCACAACCACAATCCTCGGAAACATTTTCCTTATTCTTGTCTATGGTTATTTGATGTTCCTGTCTGCTAAGTTGTTGTCTGATGGAAGTGAGATACTTCTCCAAATTCTTGGTCCTGGCATTATAGGTGGTCTTTTCTTGCCTGTGTTGAGTGCCCTTCCTGATTCAGCTATAATCCTTGGTAAATTTTACTTTCTTTCTTTTAATGTTGATCTCTCAAGTCTTTCTTGATTTACATGCAATCTGTGTTTAAAGGAAAAGAAAGAGATAAAAGAAAGAACTTGTCCAACTTGCGAATAGAAACTTCATTTCCATAGCGTTAACAAGAAACATCAAAATTCTTTTTTCTGTAATCAACATTGATATGCATAAGCAATAAGAAGACATGGAGTCCATTTTTTTTTAGAGACTGCATTTTGTTACTGCTTAAACAGTCTTATAAATCTGGTGCTGTATGAGTGTCTGCTGATATATACACGTCTATTGTTTTTATAGCATCTGGGCTATCTGGGAGCACAGAAACAGCTCAAAGTCAGGTGTCAGTTGGGATGGGTTTGATGGCTGGATCAACTGTTCTGCTTCTGACATTACTATGGGGCTCTTGCCTCATTGTTGGCAAGTGTGACATTGAAGGTTCTGTGGCTGTAGACTCGAAAGATACAAAAACATTTAGCCTAATCGGTATGATGGTACCTTCCTAATGCTTTCTTTTAGACTGTTCTGTTTTTTTCCTGCACTCGTAAAGTTTAATTTTTTCGATGCAGTGATACTGCAAAAATTCACTTCTTATTCACATTACACGATCAGGATCAATGAGTTTATGCACTGCAGTAGTGAGTCCGGTTATGGCTTGTCTTTAACTAGACTAGAAAAGGGGATTTAATTTATTAAGCTCTATAAACCCATTGATCTTATTTTGTGCATAGTACAAAATTTTCTAGTTTTGGAACAGAATTCAGTGGTTTATACCTGCAGGATCTGGAGTGACTACTGATATTTGGACTAGTTTTGCTGCAAGGCTCATGGTAATATCTATTATCCCCTTCATATTAGTTCAGCTACCACAAGTTTTGCACAGAACTTCTCAAAGCCGCTTAGCAATTCTGGTTTCCCTAATCGTCTCCCTTATTTTATTAGTTTGCTACAGCCTATATCAGGTACAATTTTGAGTGATTCCAAAAATCCTACATATCTTTCTTGATGGAGACTGCATGGTTTTCCTTAATTTAGTAACTAAGCTTTATTGATTGTGACATATAACTTTATTGATTGTGACATATAATTTCCTGTTAAACATTTTGGTGCAGGTTGTTCAGCCATGGATTCAGAAGAGAAGAATTGCATATGCGAAACATAAGAACATAATATCAGGAATACTTAAAGATTTAAAAAAGCGCTCGCTTGGAAGACTTTTCACAGTTAATGGTGATCTTAACAGAGATATTATTCAAAAGTTAGTAACTTCTTTTTTTTTTTTTTCATTCCAATTCTCTTACTGTCAAGTCTTTCCGAGGTTCCATATGTTACATTATACAAGTCCTATTCATCACTGGCCATATGAAATTCAACAAAATTCTGTAAGATTGATACCTAATGCACTCTCCATTGACAAAAATGACAGGTTATTCAAGACAATAGATGACAACTCAGATGGATACCTGACAATTGCAGAGTTGAAGGCACTTATAATTGGAATCCAGTTTGACGAGTTAGATATTGATGTTAGTGTTGCAGTTGATCAAGTATTGAAAGATTTTGATACATCAGGCGACTCGTGTGTCGATATGGATGAGTTTACCCGTGGAATTTCAAAGTGGCTCCGTGAAGCTAAACATTCTGCTAGATATTTTGATGACCACAGTAGAGGATCATCGCAAGTTTTAACAGGCTTTGATCAGGTAATGTTGCTATTCATATTAAGTTAGGCCTAATGATCTCGTTTACCTTAATCATATTAATTGTGAAGATTTCATGAAATAGCTGAGTATCTAATACTTATAATAGTAATAACATAGAATGTAAAAAGCTGCAGCAAACAAGTGCAGAAGAAGATGTTTTAGGAGATCAGACTGGTGAAATTTCATCAAATCCTGGAAACCCGAAATGGAATACAACAAAAGCAGTGCTGATGTTGATTTTAGGAACAATTGTTGCTGCTGTATTTGCTGATCCACTGGTAGATGCTGTTGACAATTTCTCAACTGCTTCAAACATTCCTACCTTCTTTGTATCCTTCGTGATCTTGCCATTTGCTAGCTCTAGTGAGGTGGTCTCAGACATGATCTTTGCCAGCAGGAAGAAGTCAAGATATGCTTCTCTAGCATACTCTGAGGTCTTAAGTCTTTCTCCCTTTTCTTCTTTATCCTTAAAAACATGTTCCTAGACATTGATGAAGAATAAGATGTTGAAATCAAATGAAAGATGGCCTTATATTTTATTAGGTAACTCTGAACCCTTCTTTTGCTTATTTTTTTGGTGCAGATATATGGGTCGGTGACAATGAGCAATGTTCTTTCCCTGTCAGTGTTCTTGGGACTTGTCTACTTTCGGGGTTTGACATGGAACTTCTCATCTGAAGTTCTGATAATTCTGATTGTGTGCATTGCGATTGGCCTAATTGCCAGTTTACGCACCACTTTCCCTCTTTGGATGTCTCTGGTGGCTTATGCAATGTACCCTTTCTCTCTGTTGCTTGCTTATATCTTCAACTATGTTTTGGGGTGGTCCTAAATCCTAGCCTTACTTTACAGACCAGTAAAATAACATCACCATTGTTAAACATGCCTTGAGTTACTTCCATTTGATGCCCAAAGGCTGAAGTATAGCTTCATTTAGCTCCTATATTTTTCAAATAGTTTTAATTTAGTCATTTTTCAAAGAGTAAGCTGGCAGGTTATAATAATAACATTAGAAAAGGCCAATTGTGGCGGAATCATAAATTAATTGAACTCTGAACAAAGAGTTTGAAAAGTTAAATTGAAATTTATTTATTTATAAATTAAATTTTAAAATAAGAAATATATTTTTAATTTATAATAAATCTATTAAAGCTATTAAAACTAACCAACAGCTGCCACCAACACCTTTTCACTGCTACCACCAATAATAACACCAATAAAACAAATAATTACCATCATTATCACTGAATAAATATAATTCACAATCTAAACAACCAAAATTATTACTACCATCAACATCAAAATTAAATCACCACCAATTTTGTTATTTGCTCGATCAATTAATTAAAAAATCTAAAATGTATAAACTTAATTAAATAATTAAATTAGTTAATAAATAATATTTAAAACTTATTAATTCAAGCCCATGCAGAAAAAGTTAAATAGCACAAATTAAATCTTATTAAATATTAGATGACTAAATTAAATTTTATAGTATATGCATTTCAGTCTCAAAATTAAAAAAAAATAAAAATCAAACTAAACTTATTTAAAAAAATAAAAATAGAAGCTATATTCTTGGCCTAGCTAGCTAGATATTCTACACCATCCATAGAAAAATTGGACCGGTTTTAGTTCGTAATTTAAGTGAATCTACTTTGGTTTCAGTTTACGGTCGGATTAAATTGAGAAGGAAAAAAAGTTAACTTGGTTGAAAAAGATCGGACACATGGATGAACAGAGGAAGAGCTCTGTTCCGTTCCACTCGCACAAAATAATTCTGAAAGGTCAGTTGCCGCCAGTAAAGTAACCGCAAAAAGGACAAAACATAAACACAGTCACATCTTTCCATTTTCTTTACTTATAATTCTCACTTTCTTTCCTTCTCTATCACTCTCTCTTTATTTTCCCAGTCTTCCTTTGTTACTTTCTTGGATCTCTCTCTCTCTCTCTCTCTCTCTCTGCCTTCTTAACGGTCACATTTCCAGTACACTCTCTTCTTTAATAAAAGAAAAAAACCCTCTCCAATTTCTCACTTCAAATCCGTTTCTTTATTTTTCTATTTAAATACACACACTCAAATCTTTACTTTACTACAGCGTAAGCAGTTTCTTGATCTTTTAAACATGTCTGGCACCTCTGTTTTCTTGCTTCTACTGCTCTTGTCTCTTCCATGTTCTTTAAAGGGTCAACAGAACGGCATCGTTGGACAAAGGGATCTATGGTGTGTGGCAAAGAACAACGCTGATGATCAGTCGCTGCAATCGGCGATTGACTGGGCTTGTGGTCCTGGTGGAGCAAACTGTAGTCCTATTCAACAAGGAGGACCCTGTTATGACCCTAATGATATCCAAACAACTGCTTCTTGGGCTTTTAATGATTATTACTTGAAGAATGGTTTGACTGATGATGCTTGTTTCTTTAGTAATACTGCTGCTCCTACTTCTTTAAACCCTAGTAAGTATTTTCTGAACCTCTTTTTATCTTTTTAGCAGATGCATGTTTTTGAAGGGGTTTTAAGTTATTTTGTTTATTGGGTTGGTTTTAGATCTGGGAAAAGGTTGAACTTTCATATTATTTGTTAAATATATATTTTTTATGCCACTTTGTTAATTGCATTGCTAATTCTTGATCAAAGGTCGGTTCTTTATTGAGTTCTGATTGGTGGCTTCTTTTACTTGATTTGTATTTTGTTTTGTTTTTCAGGTCATGGTAATTGCAAATTCCCTTCCAGGTAATGGACTACAATCAGTGATATTACTTCTCTTTTCCTTAATCTCTTGTGTAATTTCCGTTGCTCTGTGTTTAGACTTAAAGTGTATGTTTGGAGAAGAAATGAATTATATTAAGTCAATTCTTGTGTCTGGAAATCCAATGGTTTCCAATTCTGGTAACTGTGCAAAACAATGCATTTCAATTCAACTGAAATCTTGCATGATTTATTTCAATCAAGATTTTAGAAGTACCTAGAAATTACTAGACTTGATTGATTAAAGAGTAAAAACAAATTCGCTTGGATTGAAATTCCATGAATCCATTAATGTCCTTTAAATTGAATATAAGTTATGTGAGTTTTCACTCGTAAGGAAATCTTGTAATGTGGATTATAAAATGTTCTCTTTGATTAATATCTTTATTAAATCATTATTGGGGTAAACTATAAATGGAATGGTACAATTTGGTTTGTACTGCAGTTCATCAGTGAAGAATGGCACCATTTCTGGTTCAACAACAACAATATCGACTGGAATGGGGCCAGACAGTGCAGATTTGAGTGGATGCAGTCAGATTGCAGGCACATGGTTTTGGCCCATAGTCACCAGTAATTTGTTTGTCACACTTGCAATGATAATTGGGGTATAGTAGAGAGCTGATTTTGATTCTTTATTCATGTAAGCAAGTAGTTTCAAGTTTTTTTTTTGTTTTTTTTGGTAGTTTTAACTTTGAAGTGAAAGTGTTGAGGGAAAGGCAAAGGCTTTGTGCTCTTTTGTTAAGAAGATAGGAAATTAGTACTGATCCAGGCCAGATTTCTTATTCTGTAACTTCATGGAATCATCAGTCATTTTCCACTTCTGACACATCCATTTGTAGCTTAGCTTTGTAATATACTAACATAATCAAGCAGCTTGAAATTCTTGTTAAGGTTTCATCTGTGTTTTATGAGCTTATGGACCTCTCTTTTATCGCCTGTCACCTTAAAATCGAAAGGCAGCTTTTATTTGAACAAGCATTGCATAGAGAAATTTCTAGCTTACTTTTCTTGTTTAGGCTAGTTGTTTGCAGCAACTACTCACTTCTCCTGTGAGGAATCTAGGTAATACTCCCTCTGAATAAGTGGGGCCGCAGCCAGTTGGGGGGTTTTTCTTTTCCATAAAGAAAATGGAAGTTTTGGGTCATGGAAACTGAAAAAGAAGCTAGAAGCCTCATCTTCTATTATTAAATGCTTGTCTGCCATCATCATTTTTTTCCTTTTTACATCTACTTTCCATAGCCTGGATGTAGATCTGCAATGTTTCCTAAATTAAGTTATTTGCTAATGATAGACTTGACTACATCGTGCTCTCTTTAATGTTTCCACAAAACAGATGTTGGTTCAGACATAAATATTGAGTTCAAGTTCTAAAATTCCTCAAATGGTAAGAGTAGCAATTCATCACAAGGACTTGGGATCATCTTCCCATATTGGAAGAGCTAAAAATTGCTATTGAAGCTCTGGGGGTTTGGGCCATGATTATATATAAGGCCACTTTTTGTGCTTTGCTGGGCCTCCCAATGGTATTGCGGACGGTGGCAAAAAAAATAAAAAAAATAAACAATGAAATTCTATATCATAAATCATATTTAAGTTAATATATTTATAGATTTAACTTGATGGTAGGTGGATATTTCAATTTGAATAAGACTTATTTATAACTAAAATAGAAATCACATTTAAATTATTAACTATTCATTTTTTAACATTGATTTGTAAATACCACTAAAATCAAATTCAAAGTTAAAAACGTACTATTTGAAGTCAAATGAATTGCTATCAAATTGACAATCTTTGTTTATATAAACTGCCCATATGCTTCAAAAACGAAAGTAATAGCATAGGGCAACAAAAGGGGTTAACTCTCGACCCTTCCTACGAAAAGCCTCAAGTCTCAGAAAAAAACCATTAGGGTAGAACCTCGATGTCTATGAATTTCTTATAGATCGAAGCAACTCTAAAAGTAACGTAAAACTCTACTATAACATCGTAACAATTCGGGCTAGTTATTAGTTCATTAGACAATTATAATAGAATTATCGAATCATCCATATCTTATAAAAATGTATATATTTTCTTGTTCTCTTAGTTATTACTTTCCAAGGAAGGTTACTTATAAATAAAAAATTGTTGAACCCTAATATCATAATTTTGGTCCCTTAGCTAAATCAAATATTATGGGGCCCCAATTGCAGAAATCATGCTCCAGCCCCTATATTTACTGACCTTGTGTTTCTGGTCATATACGTCCTTACTGATTTGCAGGGTTGAAGTCGAGTTACACATTAGCATTGATCAATTTGTGCAAAACCTAGTCTATCCATGTAGGTTTAGGTTAGATTTAAAAATAATTCTAAGAAGTGATTATGAATGTTAATCCAGTCAAATTAAGGGGCTCATCCTCTTTTAGCCTCCTAACTTTGGATTTTGCTAGACTATGTGACTGTATCATTATATGAAATTTAATTTTCAATTATAGATCTAATTAGTTTTGTTTTGATTGATAAATATGTTTATTAAACCTCTGTTGATTAATCAAAATTTTTTAACCCAACTAATGAAGTAAAGAGTTAATTAAGGAGGACAATCAATAAGTGGGTTATTACTTTTCATTAGGGAGGTACCAATTATAAGTCTCAAATGTCAAGAATCAAGATCTTGACTTTTCATTAAACATATCTTTCGAACTGAAGAAAAGACAAATCATGTGTGATTAGTTAAAATTAGCTTCGTTTCATCTGTGTCCTAAGAACTTCTTCATCATTTCTTAGGTTACCTAATACTCCCAGGTGTGTTTAGGATTGTTGGGTTGAGCATGTTCTAGAATTTTTTTGATCCAATATATTGATTTTTTTAAAAAAACATTATGAACTACTTTTTTTCAGAACTCAAAAGATAAAATAAAATACCAAAAATTGTGAATCACATCCTAAGTTTTCCTCTTTCTTCTTCAAGCAAAGGGCAACTAAAAGCAAAAACAAACGATAACTGCAGGCAAAAGGGCGGGGAGGGGGGGTGGGACTTACATTCTATTCTTCATTTAGCGACCCTTTTCCTGGCGGCGCTAAAGAATTAGCGGCGCAAAGGGCAAGTGTCGCCACTTGCGTAGCTAAATCCTCGGTTGAGAATGTAACCCAAAAATATAGAAATGTTACAATGTCGAGAAATTCAATTTACACATCAATAATCTAAGTATTGTTCGTATACCATCACCTTATTTGAACTAAGGCAATTTAATTGTATATATGTGTGAATGGCGATTATGACATTGTATTCTGTACTATTCCTTTTTGTCTATTAAATATATAATAAAAATACATGAATTATAATAATCCAGAAAACAAATGTAGACACATGCCATTACCTAAAATTACTGTCTCTCTAAATCTTCTAAACCTTGTTCTTGAGTTTCAGATTGAATTCTTCTCGATGATCTTTCCCTGCTAAGTATTCTACGGAACGAACTCAACCGAGAAATTGAACCACTAGCCTTGTTACTAGAAGATTGATTTCCACTCTCTGAAGTCCCCTCTGTGCCCACCTGCTCCAACGGCGGAGCCGTGGCTGCACCACCAGCTGGAACCGGACCCTCACGTGGCTCGGGCTGAATCCTCGGCTCAGCCTCCGTTCGACAGATGGGGCAAGTAGAATGTGAAGTTAGCCACTTATCGATACATTCTGCGTGAAAAGTGTGCTTACAATTAGGTAATGACCTAGCCATTTCTTGATCTTGAAGAACACTTAAACAAACAGCACATTCCTGATCATTATCTTCCTGGTCCCCATTGCTTTGCTTATACACAAATATAGGAAGTGAGGCAATGACCACCGGATCAAGTCCGGTCTTCGGTGGCTCACTGGTGGCTGTAGCTAGCCCTAGGCGGCGAATATTAGCCCTCTCACGAGCTTGGCGTCTGAGAACACATCTTGCATAAATATGAAGTACTATAACTAGTACCACAACAAATGATAAAGAAGTTATTGCAGCGAGCATGATCTTGCTGTTTAAATCATATGTGTCTCTGTGTACAAATAATGGGCTATCTTCCCCTTCATTTTCCAGGCCAAAATTCATGGCCACAGGCGGCGGAACACGGTGGAGGAAAGGAGGGTCTGCTGCTGTTTGTTTTGGCATTAAGGGTTGTTTGTGAAACAGAAACATAGAGTCGAGCGTAGAGAGAAAGGGAAGAGGTTTTAGGTTTTATTATTTATTGGGGTGTGTTTGTTTTGTTTTAAATTTCTTTGATCCTGTGTTTGTGGGAATATGAGACTTGTGAAATTCGTGGCAATTTCGGACTGCATGTTCAATACAATTCAATTTCTAGAGGGTTGACGGTTGAATGTTGACTTTTCAGTTTTCAGTTTCCTTTCTTTTTATCTATTTATTTATTTTCCTTTTCCTTTTTCTTTATTTTTACTTTGGATGGAGTATACAAAAAACAATTTATTATATGGGTCTTTGTGGGAATAATTAAACACAATGGCTAGAGAGGGTAATTTTGAAGTAGATAAACACTAATATAAAAGGGATAATATTAGGTTAGGTGGGATATTGTCAAAGTTTAAACTTGTGATTTTGTAGGTTTGGAGATAATTATGACTAATATTAGTTTTATGTATAATTCATCTATATATCAAAATTGATGAATGAATAATTTATTATATTAAATGACTGAGGTAAATATTAATCATCTAATATCTATCTATGTGTAAAAGATATATGTTATTCATTATTTATTACATGTATAACTATAGGTTAGATAAGTTTTACCTATATTAAGGTCCAGTTGTCATTGTTTTATCACTTATTCTTCTTCATAATTATAATACTAAAGATCCTAAATTCGAATTTGTTAGAACTCCTATTGGTTATATTTTATCTTTTATGAGGCTTTTTTTAATAAAAAAAAACAAATTATTTATCAATAGTTTTGAGAAGAAGTTCTTGTGGTTTATAATATTGTATACTTTTGCAATATTAATTAATTTTTTATTTAAAGAAAAAAGATTGATAGAAAATAGCCTGCAAATAACGTAAACTTTGGGATATCAATTCAATTTGTCTTTGAAAACTATATTCATATTCCATGTACTTGAATTAGTTTACATTATTTTGTTGTTCTTTTTGGTAAACAAGGCTGCTTAATTTGGTGGTGCCTCTTTGAAGTCAACAAAGTAGACTTCTTTAACTGTTTATTTTTGCTTATTAATCAACCCAATTTTCCTTCTTTATTGAATAAGAAGTCTTTCTTTTCATTCCAAAATTGTTCTATTTTTAATCTTTTACTATACGGTGTACCTAAATAAACTAAACCCACGAAATTGTTAGCATGTTACACCTTTGGCTGGTGTGGACTTTCCATGAGCTACATGTCCAAATATTTTTAATCTTTTTCTTAAAAAAAAAAATTCTTTAAATTACTAATAAATTTTAATTCAGTGGTTTTGGGAATTGTCAATTTTTGAAATTGAGCATCGAACAGAACTCAATTAATAATTAAAATTACAAATCTTACAATGAATTAGATTTATTATTCAATTGGCCAATTGGGGTTTTATTTAATTGAAAATCAAATCAATATACTTTAAATTATTTATTAATTGTTTTTTAAAACTTAATTAATTTAAAAATTCTTGAAAATTTATATTTTGATAAGGATTAAATCGGGTTAAATTTTATAAAATGGTAAATATGATTTATTTTTTAAAACATTGTAGAAGAAGGGAGGGGGCCCTCAATTTTGACAAAAAATGGAGTACATATATATGTATATGATGTATACCTAAGGTTTGGTGTGAATGTGATACTTATTGCCTTAGAAAGCAAAGTTTTCTTCCAACACATAAACACTTTTAAATTCAAAACTAAAAACGCGTTTTAGGTTTTCTTTCTTCTTCTTTTCTTTTTTAATTTTTTTTTTCAATTACAAAAAGAAAATTAAGTCTGCTAATTGCATGTTCTACAAGGTGTATACCACACGGCAAGGCATCTTTTTTATATATATTTTTAATTGTAAATATAATAAATTTTACTAATAGTAAATAATAAATAAAGGGATAATTACTGTTCATTCTATGTGTTCTTTCACATTATACTAATTACTTCTGATATTTAAAAAATATATTTTTATTTTATTTTATTTTATAATTTTATATTAAAAACTTCAACTATTATTAGAATTTCTATTAAGAAATCAGTAATTATTTTTGGTTTTATAGTATTGCCTCATAATATTTTATGTAACATATAAATTGCCATTTGTATTTTATTTATCATCCTAAAATCTCTTTATATTTTAAAAATTAATATAATTAAGAATCTAAATTAATTAAAAAATATAATTTAATTCTCAAACTTCTTATCAAGATTATAATTTTACTGTAACAAAATTAATAATATTATTATTATTATTATATATTTTATTTTAACAATTGAAAATTAAATTATATGAATTCTCAATATTTTTATTAATATAAATATTTTTAAGATATTTAAATTTTATGAGAATTTAATTATGCTAAAAATTAGAGTAATTAAAAAATATTAATTAATTATTTTTATACAGCCACTAAAATTAATTTTTATATGAAAATTGGATAAGAAGGTTTTTGTATAATAAATAAACTATAAGAGGTAATTTATATATTACATCAAATATCAAAAGGTAAATAGTATAAAACCAAACCTAATTAACGGTTATTTAATGGAAATTCTGATGAAATAAGTTGTTAGTATAAAATTCCAAATAAATGAATAAAAGAATATATTGTTTAAATATAAAAAATAACTAATTTAATATGAACAAACAAGTGATAAATAATTATTATTCCTAAATAAAAACTGAAATCTTTTCAATTATTTTAAAATGAAAATACTAATCATTTTTTAAATAATCTTAATTGTAAATATAATAAATTCCACTGATACTAGTAGATAATAAAAACACCAAAAAATATGATATCTTTTCAATTCTTTTGAATGAAAATACTAATTAGATATTGTTTGATTTTTTAAGGAAAAAAATAAAGCAAATGCAATAATTGAATCTTTATATTGAAAAAGAATAGACATCAACCTACTGAACAGCAAAAGAATTACACTTGTATGATTAAAAAGAAAATTGACATTAAAGGTACCACCAGGCTAGTCTTTTGACATCTATTTTTATATTGAGAAAAAAAAAATAATAAAATCAGCCAACTAATTGATAACTTCAGTTGCATACACTCTGTGATTCTTAAAAATCAACTGATTCCTGGAATTTCAATGGAGGACACAGAAACCTTTTAATATTGGCATTGCAGACTTTTTCCCCTTTTGCTTTTCTAGAAAAATCATATACTTTCTTTTCCTGCCAAGAAACAAAGTATCTGCAGAGCTGCAAGTAAAAACTTCAGCTATATGGCATTTGAAAAGCTATATTTAAAGAACAAGTGTTGAACAATCCCCTAACTTTCAGAATGCAGAATTCAGGATTCAGAACATCCCTTTTCTTTCTTTTGCAGCCTTTTCCTAGTAGGCAACCAAGACAGAAAGTTACTATGTCTAGATATAGTATGAGAGAGATCCCAGACCAACTTAAATCAGGAAACTTTGTCATGCTTCTGCTAGAGCTTATTCCATGTTCTGAACATTAATCTTAAAATTGTTTCTTTTTTTTCTTTTAACATAGTATCAGACCTCATCAGTCTAGTCACTCATATATGATCAGTTAATGCCCAAGATTCCGTACCCAAACTTTACAAAATTTTGCAAGAGAACGCTGGATAAGCATATATATGTTTGTTAGTATCAATTACTTAACGTGTGCCTCTATATTTATTAGTGTATAGACCTGAAATAAGTAAGTCCATCCTGATTAATTTGTTTAACCAGGCATACAGTCTTAATAAGCTAAGACGGCAGGAGAGATAATATATATGAATAATTATTGAATTTTATATTCGGCATCATAAAATATTAAATAATTTCATTTCAATTATATTATATTTTAATTTAATTATTTTATTAATTTTAGTTATTTTTTTCACGAATCAACATTTTATTTACAAAAATGATTAAATCGAAATATAAGTAAAACAAATCAAAACTCAGTAACTATTTCAATAATTATTTCGATTTGAACAATTTGTTATTCAAATTCAAGTAATGGATGATGGTAGCCTTGTGAAATTTGAGTTGTGCGAGGAGACTATAAGAATACATTTATTTCAGATACGTCACATTTAAGCCCCAGGAACACCCTTTTATTATTAACCCTCAAAAGCAGTACAAAAGAATTCGAACCCAACAAGGACTAATGGGCTTATTCTATTGATCGAGACAACATTTAATCACTACTAGCCACTATTCACTAGCCCGGCTACCACCTTATGACCACTACTATCTAATCTAATAATTTCGTTAAAAGAAAATAATAATTCTCTCGTGGGTACATCCTTACTTGCATATTGGTAATGTATTACTTTTACTAGAAAATTTAAAAATAAACTTGATCGAATTTAAATTCTGATGCTGGTTTCTAATATGATATCAAATTATCACTAAATAAGTCATCAATTATTTTTATTAACATTGAGAGAGCAATTGATGAGGCACTTTTCTAGTGATTTCTTTTGGGGGCACAAATGTTTGATGAAAGAAGCCTTAATTTCAAACAAATATAACTCACAACAAGCTTCTGTTCATTACAAATCACAGAATTAGATGCCGCCTCATCCAATTACAATTGTACTTTCAATAACCATTCTCATAAGGGGAAAAATAGAAAGAGAAGTAGAGATATTTAAATGAAGATTTTAGTGTATGTGCTTCATTTCACTTGCCAAGTTACTACAATGCTTCTTTCAAGTAAATAAAGCAGGAGACTGTTGGATGATTTCTCAACAACAACAACAACAACAACATTGACAGAAAAAGAGTGGTACCATCAAAAACCAAATCCTAGCAGCAAAGGCTGCTTAACAACAGTCAAACAAATACCAAAAGTAGAGCCGAAAAGCTCCATTTTAATAAACAAATAAGTTCTGTATAGAATAAGTTTAGAATCCGTTAAACATATATAAATATATATAATATAATATAAGAATATAGGAAAAAGAATGTTGAAGTCAACCAGACAGTTCCCTTCTCACAAGTCGTAGTACGGGATTGAATTGACAGGAATCTCTGATTCTTCTTCATCCTCAATTTGCTCATCATTCGCCATGTTTGGCTTTGATTCTATAGCATAATAAAAAAGGGTAATCATTAGTGTTATAAAAATACAATCTTGATATATTCCATATAATAATTCTTATAGTAATCCGGCTATAAATAGTTTACTATCAAGTTTAAAGGCAAAAGAGATTGTTTCTTGATGAGGAGAAATAAGCACAATCCAAATGACACAAACCTTGTAGATAACCGAGTTATCGATGCTGAGAATTGGGAGAAGAAGAAGAAGGCCTATCTGAAACAACACTGTGTTCTTCTTCTCCATGAATTCGTGCTGGAATGTTGAAACCTGCCAATCCTTCAGGTGCAAACCTGCTACCAAAAATGAAAGATTGATGAATTTCCTGTGGTCTATGGTGGTTTGATGATGCCATATTGAGATCATTCCAAGCGCGAATTGATTGCGCAAAACTGGACTGAAGGGTTCCCCTCTGAGAAAATGCTGAGTCTTGGCCTAGCAGTGCTTGTTGTGTGGTCATTGGTGGCTGGTTAAATGAAAACCCCCCACCGCCTCTATTGTCAGTACTGGTACTGCTATTGCTCCAACCCACCATCCTTTGGAAGTTGGCTTCATAAGGTGAGCTTGCGAAAAGGTTCTGATTATTCGAAGCTGTGTGCCTTGTGTCTGCCTGTGCTGATTGCCCATGAATTAGACCTTGGTCTTGAAAAGAGTGAAGTGAAAGACCAAGATCTTCAGTATGGTTTGTGGTTCTTGAGATTATATCAGATGGATAACTCTGAAAGTTCATAGTTGAGTTTGTTGAGCTTGTTGGAAACAAAGATTTCATTGTATCAGGGATAGCATCAGGATCTATAGTTGGCGTCATAAAAGATGAATCATTACTTGGATTGCTTTCACCCAATTGTCTATGAAGCTGAAAGCTGTAGCCAGATGATTCTGATTGTTCACCGATAGCCATTTCGCTGGTCCCACCAGCATTATGGTCTGCCTCCATTGCTACATTAGTATCATTAGCAGTCGGATGCCAAGGTGGAAGCTCAGCAAGCTTGTCAATTGCAGACTTCGCTTTCTTGATAAGCCAATCAACTGCTTTACTGGGTCTATCATAGCCAAGCCTGTCTTGAACATCATAGAATTGTATTGCAGTATGAGCGGACAACCGAACCCGGCGGTCTCTAGGACCTTTAGCAGTATAAACTTTGCTGTGTCGATCTTTTCGCCCGGTAGACCGAACAATGTGACCACCTTGAACCTGAACAATTTCTCCTCCACTGCCTTTCATGCCTCTTCTTTGTCTAGATTTTGCATATTCTTCGGTTTCTGAAGATTGTCTGATGGGAGCTACTTCTCCATATTGTTGGTTGTTTTTGAGAAGTGGAGGATGTTGTTGGTGAAGGGCTTGCTGTTGTTCTTGTATGTCAAGATTTTGTTCTTGATTTTCTAACGGTGTTAAACGAACATTTTGGTAGATAGGATTCTGATGTGGATATTGCTGATTGCTTTGGAAATTATCCAGATTCCTAATCTTTCAGAAATTTTTGTTCTTAGAATTCTTGATACTTCCGGAAGGATTTATAACTCAAAGCTTCTTGCTTTGCTTTGGTTTGCTTTTCCTTTTGCTCTGATCCTGCTGCTGCTGCTGTTTGTAGCTGTTGTTTGCTTGATGCTTTTAATCTGCTACAGTCCTAAACCTTATAACTGATACTTTCTGTAACTGCTGATCCCAATAACACCTGCCATTACCTTCCCCAGATTCCATACCCCAATAACACCACTGGGTCCAAATTCCACAGTACATAAAAAAACTAATCCACCCACCAAGAAAAGAAAGAAGAAGAAAGATTAAAAAAAAAAACTTTGATGTTCTTTGAAAAATCAGTAACCAGTTTACCTATTTTCTAAAAATAAAGATGGATAAGAATTGGCGGGTTTATGAAAAACTTGCAAGAAAATGAGCAAAAATGGAACTTGAGAGGTTGAAGAAAGGGGAAAACTCACTGATTATGTTTTGTTCCTTTCAGTTTCAGATAATAAAGAGATTGTACAAGGAGAAAGGAGAAGCGCAAAGAGCAAAGAGCAAAGAGAAAGGTTTTATGGCAATTAATATGAAAAGAAAAAAAAAAGAAATTCCTGACTTTGGCTTAAGAGAGAGAAAGATGCTTGATGCTTCTGCAAAGGGTGGCAGCAGAAAGAAAGAGAAAGAGAGAGAGAGAGAGAGAGAGAGAGAGAGAGAGAGTGGTTAAAGACATTTTGGTTATCTGAACCCCATTTTACAACAAACAAATGTAACAGTAACACCAGTTCTATCCATCCATTTAGTTACCACTTTCTTAAAACCCCAAAATCCAACTCCCTTTGTTTTCCTTAAAGAAATGACTTTAGAAAGAAAAAGAAGGAAAAGAAAAAGAAAAACAAGTGGGGGAGGGAAAGAATGAATCTTAATCAGAAGTGTGTAGGTGATGAGTTATGATTAGAGTTCATGGTTTGATAAAGAGATGACTCAAATGATCACCTCTCCTACCCACTCTGAAGCCCCTTTGATAATGATACCCAACAGCTTTATTTATTAAAATAATGAATATTTTATTTCTGGTTTCTATTCTTTTTATTGTAAAAGAGTTCCACTATTAAGATAAGTTTCACTAAAAAGAAAGGACAAACATCCTTCCACAGACACACTTTTCCTCAGCTTTGGTCAGTTGGATTGTAATTAGCTTTCTCAGCTTCCTTTTTCACTACTCCAATCATGACTCAACTAAGCTTTACTTTCTCTGCTCTCTCCCGCCCCCCTCCCTAACCACTTTATATTTATTGTATATTCCACTTTCTCTTCTTTAAAAAACAAAATTAATTTTATGTAATTTATATTTTAATTAAAATTATTAAAGGAAAAAATTAGAAAAAAATATGGTAATACTAAAGTCCCGATTTTCAGCACAAATTATATCCAAACATACTTTGCCTATGGTAGGACATGAAAGGCTACGGTTTGTTTAATCAAATTTATTTATTTATTGTTCGTCCATATATTTATCTATATATTAAACTGATAAATAATTAATATATATTTATAAATTTTAAAAAATTTAAATATTAATTATTTATATTAAAATATAAAATACTCATATATATTTTTTTATTAATTGCGATATATATATATTCAATATAGATATACATTAAAGTGCTTCTCATTTGATGAATGCATCAAAATATTAAACAACTCTTTTTCTATTTTTCCATAATCTTAATATATTCATTCTCAAACCATAAATAAAAAATGTATTAAGAATTCAACAAGCATCCACTGTGAATAATTGAGACCTAAAATGTCATGCCAAAGTCAGTGAAAATTAATAGAGGTGTTATTAGACTAAAATATGGTCATTTGTTAAATTAGTAACTCCTTAACCAATGGGATCAATGCAGATTTACACCATTAAGTTGAAATTATGTACGTGCGTTTTCATAAGCCTTTTTGAGACTGATGAAAGTTTTAAAGATCTACTGATTACAACTGGAAATCCAAAATAAATGTTTTCTTTTATTAAAATTTTTATAAAATTTATTTAAAAAAGATACATATGTAAAAAAATAAAATTAAAAAATATATTTTAGTATTATAAAATATACTAATTTATTAATATAAAATTATAAAATATATTTGAGTATTATAAAATATATTAATTTATTAATGTGAAATTTATTTAAAAAATTTATCTATTCTTTTAAAATATAATTTAACTAATTACATATAGATGTGATTATTTAAAATTTTATATTAATTCTTATTTTATTCACAGTATATAAATTTTTTAAATTTTTAAATAAATTTTAACTAAATATATACATTTAAAATCAACTGGAAAAGATTTTATATTACCTATTTTCAGGAAACTAAAAGAAACAAGTATACTTCCATCTTATATAATTATTTTTTTATTCTTCATATCTTTTACCTGTCCCTTGACGCATATAAGCAACTTTAGTTTAATAGCAAGAGAAGTAGGAGAAATCTAAGGCACACACCGTCTTTACCAAGTTGTTAATAGAAATCAATTAATGATGGACACGTCATATGAAATTAATTGGTTTTAGATATTTTATTCAAATATTTTAATTGTATACAACATTTGTTTCTTATTGTTTTTTTATGAATTTTATAGATGAAGATTCATATTAAAAATAATAATAATAATAAATGGAAATACATTAATTTCTAAATTCTAATAATTTAGTAATTATATAATAACTTTAGAATAAAATAAAATTATTTTACATGTGAAATTTATAACATATTAACAAAATTATCATGTATGAGTAAAATTAAAAAGATACGTAAAAAATTTAGTTATGTAAAAGATTTCAAAACATAAAAATGAAAATAAAAGTAAACAAAAAAACATGTTCTATGCTTAAATTTCTTTGATTTTTTTTATAAATCCATGTATCTCTTTATAATTGGAGGATGAATTTATTATTATTCATAAAATGTTATTGTTCTCTCTAATTAAACAAGGTTAAAGCAACTATAAAATTTTAAACTCTTTAATTAAGTAATCTATTGTGGCATGCCTTGAATAATGTAATAAAACAATATAAATTGATAAAGTTGGTTCCGAACAACTAATGAAATTATGTAATTATCGCAGTGATTAAAAGATTTTGCATCCACATAACAATTAAGCATAAGAGGACACTGATTTTCTATTAAGAAAAAGAAAGAAATAAAATGAGCGGGAGCCGTATTTTCTTTTTCTCTTTTATTTTTTTATTAGAATTTTATTTTTTTATCTCACCGTCGATTTAAAAAAAAATCGACGGTGGTACTTTTTATTATTATTAGTTAGTCTTATAAATAAATATTAATATTTTTCTTAAATAGTTTTATGATTTCTGTTATGAGAGTTTTAAATTCTGTTTTTATAAGAGTTGTACGGTGCTTTATTACATTAGTGTTGAATTTTTCTTCTATAAGAGTAATAAAGAAAAAAAAAAGATCAAATCTGATATTCAAACAAGGAAACTTGTTAGAAAATTACAGCATTTTTCTTTTTACATTTTATGATTGATTATAAAATTTTTTATATATATCTTTTTAATTTTTAATTTTTATATTAAAATATTTTTATTAACGAAATATTCATATTTTTTCTGAATAAAAACATAGAAGGACTATCAAAATCAAACAAGACTTTTGCTTCTTTCAAAAAATAAAGACAGTTAACTTTTAGAAATAAATTAAAAATATAATTATTTTAATAGATAAGTCTTTTAATAATATAGTAAATCAAGATCATTTAATAATTATTGTTGATGAGGGCTTTAATTAAGAGGCAATTTGGCCCGAATATAAGGCATTGCAAGTAATTTGGCCGTGAAAGTCAAATTTTAGGTTGATTTGAAACTCGCTAATAAGTTAAAAAGTGGGCAAATTGTCACTTTAGCCCTCTAAATTAATTAGTCATAATTCTGTTTTTCGTTTTCCTATTTTTTAAAATTTTTATAAAAAGAAAAAAGAAAAGAAATCTAAGAAATCCTTGTCGCGGCTCATAAAAGAGAGGAGTGCTATCATATAGGCCACGTAAAATGGCCAGCTACTAGTGTCCTTTTTCTTTTATTAATTTGTTACTATGCTATTTGCTTTACATGCAAATATATAAAATCAGCCGCCCATTTTATTATATTATAACACGTGGACTTCTCTCTCAATTCTCAACATTGAAAGAATATAGCTATTCTTTCTATTTTTGGTTTCTATTTTGTTATTAGGCTTGTTTATATATTTTTTTTTAAATATCTGTATTTTTTAAAAAATTTCTATCACATTTAGCACAATTTCTTTTATTTATCAAACACATTAAAATATTTTTATTTTAAAATTAACATCCAACCAAAATTAGAAGTAAAATATTTATCTTAATGGCTTTGAGCAAGAGTTTAAAATTAGTTACCCCAATGGAAGACCCACATGGAATTTTGATCAAAGACTCAAGAAAAATCATCAAAACTTCTGATAATTCAAAAACTTATATTTCATATTCAAGCTCTAATTTAAAACCCACAAATTTTTCTCCATTCACAAAATTAACACAAACCCAAAAATCTAAATTCAAGAACATAACTATCAATTATATGAGTTCTTTATTCCCCCAGAAACAAGATTAGGGAAAAGAGATTTTGCGGTAGCAAAGAAGAAGAAAGTGAATTCGGATCAAAATACAATTAAACAGGATTTGATGGTAATGTACAAAAGTGTTTGTATTTTATTTATTTTGTTGGGTAAGGAAGTATTTTAGTTTTTGGTGGACATAAGAAGTCTTTTTTATAAAAAGTGTACTATGATAACCGAAAAACCCTAAAGCATAAAGTGGGAAGGAAGAAAGGGATAATTGGGGGAGAAGGTTAAGGTATTTATTAGAAAATGGGTGAAAGCAAAGGGAATCATCAAAGTGTGAAATAATAGTAGGAGTAAGGAGTGTTTTCTGTTCTGTTCTCAATAGTCAATTAGTGACCCAATTCATCACTGAAATGACATGCGAGCTTTCACATTCAATGGGACACTGCAATTATGCCTTTCCCACATGCCTCTCTTTTGCCTCCTAAGGTCCTTCTTCCATTCCTAATTCTCATACACTCATTTATAACTAGCACATTAATATATAATATTACATGTTATTATATAATTAATTTTATTTAGAGTATATTAAATTTTTATTATAATTTCTTTTCAAAATGATTATAATTTTTTCTAAAAAGAATAGACTTGTTTTCGTTGCAATGGCTTGAGCTAAAGTTGAATTTTAGATATTGAGTTTTTCTTTGCTTAATAATTGATTCTAAAATCAAACTTTTGATACTATATTTTGCTAGTGTCTTTGGACCACTCTTTCTCGTTCTAAATATCTTTTTCTTTTAAATTTATTAATTTAATATAATTTTAATTTAAAATAATTTCAATACTATTTGTAACAATCCAGATCTAAAAACTTTCTAGCTAAATAACATTCGACTAAACTAGTTAATCAAAATTAATTTAAATTTTCTTACTAGGGTTAATTTAATAGTCTCAACTTAAACTTGACAAGTCCATTTATAATTTCTCAACATATGGGATATTACACTAATTGAGTTAAATTTATAAAAAATTATTGGATGTTAATTTAGAGATTTTAAGCTCAACTATAATACAAGCATATGAAATCATAATTCAATTCATTATTTAACTTAAAAGGGTACACAAATCTAATTGATGTTCACATTATTTGATGTTTGGCTGCAGTTAATTCAATTAAATCTCAGTGACCAACCTATTTATAATAGTTTGGGATCATCTTTAATTAAAAATCCGAATCTCTATTTATGGTCATAACTCACTAAATTTTATTTTCTTGCTGTGAAAAATTATCAAAATTTAAATAAAGAAGAACATTGACTTTATATAATCTTCCATAATAATATTAATATTTTCTGTTCAAAATTTTCAAAAGAAAGACTTAATGCACTGACATAATAGCCTTAAAAACTTTAATAAATACTCCTTTATTACCACTGTAAACTATAGGAATTAGACTGCATGCTAATATAGATATTAACCTATGCATTTACTTTTGCCATCTTTGGCATTAATTTCTGAACAATTACACTTAAAAAAAAAAAAGCAAAAAGAAAAGAAGAAAAGGTTAAATAAAAAGCATTTCATTTATGTGTAAGTAAAATTAGTTCTTTTTCTTATAGTTTAACTCTTATTAAATAATATGGTAGCCTAATAATAAGGCGCGATTATTTTAAAAATAAATATCGGAAATTAAATCTCACCAAACTACTTTAAAAAAAAAAAGATAAATAATTATTCTTCACTTAGAGATTTAATAAATTAAAAATTACATAAAGAGAGATTAGTCTTTTGTTTGCTTTCCTTTCCTTGTCAATGCCTCTTTTATGCTATATAGATAAATTAAAGCGATATCACTTTCATGTGTTAGGTTTATTTTAGAAGCTAGTAACAAAGAAAAATTGAGATAATGAGAAATGCATTAAATAAATGAATATGTAAAATAAATATTTGATTTAATAGACTTACATATAATAATACCTAATAAAATGAGATATTTAAAGAGAATAATAATAGAAATTACATGTCATATTTCTTTTTTGTGGTCTAACAAGTAAGGAGAAAAGGAATGCTAGGATCAAGTGGAGCAAGTTGCATTTATCAAAAGCTCAAGCCAATATATATATAGTTAAATTAATATTGAAAAAGGATTTAATTAATTGATTAATTTTTCCTTTATTATATATATAAAGACTGCAGATGTTAAACCCATTTTGAAAATTGTTTTATGAAAAGCAGTAAGTAATTAAAGGAAAAAAGAAAAATAGGACAGGGAAACACAATCGAAATGCAGCCATATAAAAGATAGTTGATTAATGGTGTCTAGTAGGGATTGTTTGATACGCAGTGACAAAGCACAGCTAAAGATAGAAAGGGACAGAAAGAGAATAGCAATTGGCAAGTAAAAGAAGAGAATTATTGTATGTATATATATATGCTTTCATTTCTTTATATAAACAACTCTCACTATCACAGAAGGATATTGGGAAAATCAAACCAAGCCAGTGATTGGCTAAGCAGTGACCTCACTAGTTTCTGGACCCAAAAACATTAAAATATAATTAAATTCATCATCACCTTCACAGCTACTCTATAAAATATTAAACTTGTGCTTTTTATTTTATTTTATTTTTCTTAATTGTTAGGCAAAAAGCTAACATAAGGTTAGCTAGGTTTGCACCTTAATTGCCTAGCTTAAATTTCCCTATTAGAAAAGGCTTTTCAAGTTAAAAAGTGAAATTTTTTTCTTTTCTTGAAACTATTTGTCCAGGAACTGCTGCCCAATAGATCATTTGCTGTTCCATGTTTATAGTATCCAATTGTGAGTGATTTCTGGACTAAGTATATGTCTCCACTAAATTAATAGATAATTGATACATATTTATTAGTTTTAAATGATTAAGTATCTGTCAATTATTCAGTATCAATATATAAAATACTCATATATATATATATGTGTCACTCTCGTATTTAACTGAGGTATATACACTAAATTTAAATAAAATTATCTCGTCGTTAAATATACCGAAAATGGAATTTCTTCTTTTTTCTTGCAAGGAAGGAAGGGAATGTTGCAAAGTTTTATCTAAAAAGAATATAAAAGGAAGCTGCATATAAAATAAATTAAATTAAATATTTCATTCATGGTTGAGAGTCTTGATATTGACACCCCCTCTCATGCTCCACTTGCTATGTCGTCTTCACCAATGTTAGGAGAAAAGTACCCACCCTACCATTAGCATAATTGATTCCCACAATTCTAATGATTTTCTTTTTTCTTAATTCAAAACATCCGAATTGCATAGCTTTTTCTTCAGGGTTTGCTGTTGCGTCACTATTTTTCACCAAGAACTTTGCATCTGTTATTTTTAACCCCACTGAAATTCAAGGAAAACTAATTCATTTGATACAATTAATTATATACATATTTTAATAATTTGATTCGTAAATTGTGGAAGCAGAAATGATTTGGATCATACATTGATAGTTGGTCGTAGAATGTAGTCACAAACGGAAATCATTTATATTTTTACAATCTAATTCTCTTTATTTTGTGTAGAGAAATCAAAAGAGAAACTACCATCTTTCTTTATTGTTTATTTATGGAGAAGTCTTTTTTTTTTTTATATATATTTTTAATTTGGACCCGGATGTACTAACCCATTATGAGCATATCCGGATTCAAATCCAACAGAAATGATAGTAATAGAAAGAGTCATACTTGCCTATGACCTAGAATATTCAGTGTACAACTGTAATATGAGCATTCTAAAATATTACCTGTACAGCCATGTCTTCATTCACTGAGAGTAAGAACTATAGGGTGATGAAATTATAATGGGTCCTTGCTATATAATAATTCATATCCTCCAACCAACAAATACAAGAAAAGAAAGTAACTTGCTGGAGTTGAAATTCGTTTGTTTTTAAACCCTCACTTTTCCAGCAGATGATAGCAGCAGCTCTATTCACTTCCCACGTGAGCTATATTACTGGAAATGCCTGCCTTTGTCACTGGTGCATGTAGCCCTTATGCTGCTGCCCCATGTTCCAAAATTCAGACAGATATCCTCAACAAACAATAATAGCTCCCCCAATGTGTTGTCTTAATCTCTTTAGTTATTGGAAGTGCAGGTTAATTCATATGTACAAAATGTGTAAGTGTAGGGTGGTGTGAATTTTAATCAACTGTGTCCTGGGACCCTTTTAATTTGTTGGCTGCGAAACCATGCGCAATCAATTATGACCAATGTTGTACAACAAAACAATTGATGTTTAAATATGAGTTGTCAAATTATTGATTTGGATCGATCCGTATGGGTGAATACTTGTTTTGTTTTCTATCTGCCTGCCATGGAAGACAGTGACACCAATCTTTTTTTTTTTTTTTTCTCTTTCTCATGCATCTTAGCCACCAACTGACCAAACTAAGGTAAATTAATACGTATAGAGATTACAGTGAAAGACCACATGGGCTTCAAATGGTTAGTATTTTGCCCCTCCATTGAATGGGTTTCTACAAAATTGGAGCAATGTCTCCCTCTTCTTTACCACTTATTTGGCTCAGCTTTTCATTCCTAATGGTCGGCAGTTGGATGCCTCAAACGCTTATTAGGGTTAACTAGGTAAATTCAATCTACTAAGTGGCAGTGGCACATTATTTGTTAGTTGTTGTATTTGTACTAGTAGTTCTTTTATTTAAAGAAAGCCGATAGATTATGGGCTACACAACAAGGAATATACATCTCTTACTCTTGCTGTGAAAGAGAAATCTCATCCCGTGCATCCAGTTTTGAACTCAACACCTCCACTTTGCAAAAGCAATTATTTTTGCCACTTAAACTAAGCCTTAAATGTATATTAATAAATTTTTAATCATTGATAATTAATGATAATAAATAAACTAATCAATACGAATGTAATATTTTTTAAATAATATTTCATATCAATATTTAATTCAATTTGTCAAAATTGGAAATTCTAGCAAAAGCTAGTTTATTGTCTAAAACAGTCTTTTCATTTTTCCATTACAACTAATCAATCTGTAATCAAAATTAGTTTTAAGTAAACATATACATGTTATATTATTATTAGTTTATGTTACTAATAAAAAAGTAAAATTATTCACATATTAATTAGAATAATTTGTCATTTTAAATACAAAATCACAAATCTCTTGATTAGTAATTTTATAATATAAATATATGTCTAACCGATAAATTGCCACACACTTCTTAATCAATTATAACTGTTAATTATTAACCTTGGATTGCTGACTGCTGACTCTTTCACCGCTACCCGTTGACCATAGCTATCCACCACTGGCCACAAACACTTAACCAAACAAATCCTAACTAACTACACTAACAAATGAAAAAAATAATGATTTTTTTTTTTTAATGAAAGGTAACTAAGATTTGGAATGCAATTTAGGAAGAGTTTAAAGGCAAGCAGCTGTTAAATGCATGGCAGGAAGAATACAGGACAGAAACCCCAAGTTGTGTTATAGGGAGGATCCCTATTCTACTGTAACTTGTAAGAGAGGAGGGCATTCTAATGGGCTAATTATGTCACAATTGTCCAAGAAAAATGGGTTTGAAAAAGTAAAAAAGAAAGACAGAAATTGGAAGATATTCTTATGGGTGGCCGTGGCCTAGTGCAAAGACTCAGAGAGGATGAAAAGAAATTAATAGAGAGGCCTCTCAAAGTCTCAAGCTGTCAAAAATAAATGCAAATATAAGTAAGACAAAAAGTAAGCAGCAAACACTAGTGTCTATCTTCATCATCAATTTTTGCATTATTGTCAAAGCAAAAAAAAAAAAAAAGAAAATTTTGAGAAAAATATTTAATACAATGTATGTATTTATATATAAAAATATTTGGTGCAGGGTTCAGAGGTGTTGACAAAATAATGATTATCTCGGATCACGCGCACGATTGGTGGCTTTCACGTCTTGCCACAGATAACAGAAAAGGGGCTGAAATTTGTATATTTGTATTACAAACACAAAGACAATAGACATTGTCAAGTCAGTGTCTTTGCTCTCTGTCTCTCTGCCATTGTCCTTTTCTAGGACTTCCACTTAACCTTTTTTATTTTCTTTTTCTCCTCCTCTCTTTAATCTTTAATTGCATGCCTATGCCGAAGCTAGATGACAATCTCTGTCTTCATTCTTTCTTTCCCTTCCCTTTTCTTTTCCTTCTTCAAATTTCGGAAAATGTATCATTCTGATAGACTGTTGTTCCAACTATGGCCACTGGATTGGAATTACGGTTCCATGGTTTGTGTAATTCGTCACTTGCACTGGCCTCTTGGAGGAAAAAGAAAGAAAAAGAAACTCGGAAGGACATAACCCTTCACCTTGTTGATGTGTCAATGACACCTGCTTAATAGGATGATGCAGCACATATTATATAGAATTCTTATAATCTCTTATGAAATGCTCATACAGTATACGAATAAGTATTGGGCGACTGAGTATTTAACTTCTTTTGAGGTTTCGTCTAGGAAGGGAACTGAGATTTTGACGTATACATTTTAATCTAACGGTAGTAATAAATAACTGAACATGCTAATTAATAATGCCTTGTATGAATGTTATGGCACATGCATTTACATGTCATTTATAATGACAAATGCCCCATGCTAGATCAGTTGATGTGTATAGAATTTATATTGGAAAATTTTCATATAAATTTTATCTATTAGGTAATTGATTAACACATTGAATAAAAGTTAATCACGTTAATTAATAGTGTTATATTATTTATTTTAATTGATTTTAAGGTTTTAATTAAATATGCGATGTAACTATGGCATTAATTGATTATTTAAATATAAATATAATTTTTTTTTGAAATTTCTATTTTATTGTTATTAATGTAATTCACTTTTATGGCACCTATTTTCACATAATGCATCTCTTCAAGCAATTTTGCTAAGCAAATGATTGCTCCACATCATAAACAGTTGCCTGTGCATGTTCCATGTTATGGGTGACATGTTATATTGGAAAATTCTTGTGGGATCTGATCTTTACTGCCAAACCTCATTTATAATATTTTGGACTCTCAGAATTTATTTTATTTAGCTTTTTAAAAATGCATCATTTCTATGTTTACATGCAGTGATTTTCTTAATACAATGTAAAAAGAGTTTGGATATGGTCTATATATATATATATATATATATATATATATATATATATCCATACTATGTCATCAGCTTTTTAGGTGACTAATGAATGACATGTCATCGTGATTGCCAAGTGGCATGGGTCACATCTTCGTCAGCATCAAGTGGCACACAATGAATGGTTTCCGAAAAAAAAGAAGAAAAAGACTAGGCATTGCTAGGCCACTTATAACTATCTGAAAAATATGGGCAGGACTTTGAGGGTGTGAATTTGGGTTTACATTTCCGAGTTCAGACCGATAGGACGTAAGGATAAGAATTGAGAGGTAAATTAGAGCAGAAAGAAAGCTGAAGCTCCATAATTTTTTCAATGAAATCCTTCTGGAAATGGGTTTTGAAATTATGAATTGAGCTTCACGATGAAAAGGTATTACCATTATTATGATTTTAACCAACCGAATGCAACATTATGGCTTTTGAACGTTTCCAGTTGGCAGAAAATTAGCTATAAGTCAGGACACAACCCTTGAAGATGGCTCATAAAGTCCCCCACTCCCCATTTTCCACAAATTAAAGAAATGGGAAGTAGTTCGTTTTGCCTAGTGTATTGCTCCAATCTCACTGCAAATATAAAAGGGCACACGAAAAACCATAAATTGCTTTATGATTGGTGGGTCTATATTCCTATTTATGTATTATTAATTTTAAATAACTAAATATATTATTAATATTAAAATATATTTTATACGTAAGTATATACGCCTAATATAGACAAAAATCCACCATTAGTGTATGAATAGGAAGGATGGCTCCTATATGGGGAGTCTTCGCATTATGTCTTGATACAGTGTCTAATGGGCCAAGTCTAATTTTCTGTTTGCTACACAGATGGGTAATATAAATATAACATTCCCTTTAAGAGTAAGTTTCCAATCTTCATTATGTGGGTGGATAATTCAAGAATTTAATAGTCATCGTTGTGCTTCACTTCACTAATTAGTATGTTGTTTCTGTCGAGTAAATGAAGCAAAAGGAGTTATCAACGATAACAAAGAAAGACTATTATTAACATCAGACACCATTTCAAGCAGCAATAATCAACAGTCACAAATGTAGTACATAGCAGAAAAGCTCACTTATAATAAACAAGCAAGCTCAATCACAGAATCAGTTAAGATAAGAAAACACTTAAAAAGGAAAAAAAAATGGCTTATAACAAAGTTTAGCCAAAAGAGCCCACCAAATAATCATATAAGGTCAATACAGAATAATGGCGGAATCCATCAAGAATATATAACTAAGAACAGGAATAAAATGTTAACCTCAATCAGATGTTTACTTCCCATCAATTGCGGTATAGAGTTGAATTGACTGGACGTCTGATTCTTTATCTTCGATTTGATCTTCATCTACAGTGGTTCGTCTCGATTCTATATTTGGACATATATTTTCCAATTGATTACAATTAGAAATGGCACAAACAGACAAGGTAGTTAAAAAAGAGAAAAACAAAGAAGGGTTGGCATGAAGTACCTTGTAGATAATCAATGTTGAGAATTTGGAGAAGCAGAGGAAGGCATATCTGAAACAAAGCGTTGCTCTTCCTGCCCATGAATTTGCGCTGGAATGCTATGACCTGCCAATGCTTCAGGAGCAAACCTACTGCCAAAAATGAAAGGCTGATGAATTACCTGTGTTCTATGGTGATCTGGTGATGACATAGTAAGATCATTCCAAGTATGCATAGATTGAGAAAAATTGGACTGAAGGGATCCCCTCTGAGAAAGTGCTGAGTTCTGGCTGAACATTGCTTGTTGTAGAGGTATTGGTAGAGGGTTAAATGAAAACGCACCACCAGCTCTACTTCTTGCACTAGTATTATTGCTCCAACCTATCAAATTGGGTTCATACTCAACTTGAGCTGATGCAAGTTCATCTGAAGGTGTATGGCTTGTGCCTGCCTGTGACTGCCCATGAATTAGACTTTGGTTTTGAAAAGAATGAAGTGATAGACCAAGATCTTCAGTGTGGTTTATGGTTCTTGAGATTATATCAGGCGGATAACTCTGGAAGTGCATTGAAGAGTTTGCGGAGCTTGTTGGAAACAAAGATTTCATAGTATCATTAAGGGCATCAGGGTCTATAGTTGGTGAAACGAAAGATGAATAATTACTTTTATGGGGCTGAAATGTATAGCCAGAAGATTCTAATTGCTCGCCGATAGGCATTTCAGTAGGCTCAACATTCTGGTCCGTTTCCATGGCTTCGTTAGTATCATTAGCAGTTGGATGCCAAGGTGGAAGCTCATCAAGTTTGTCGATCGCAGACTTTGCTTTCTTAATGAGCCAATCAACTGCTTTACTCGGTCTATCGTAGCCTAGCCGGTCTTGAACATCGTAGAAATCTATGGCGGTATGAGCAGATAATCGAACCCTGCGGTCTCTAGGACCTTTAGCAGTACAAACCTTGCTGTGTCGATCTTTACGGCCAGTAGACCGAAGAATGTGGCCTCCTTGAGCTTGAACAATTTCTCCTACAGCGCCCTTCATTCCTGTTCTCTGTCTAGATTTTGTAAATTGTAAAGATTGTCTGCTAGGCTCTACTTCTGCTTGGCTTAAGTTTAAGGCTTCCCCATATTCTTGATTGTTTTGCAGAAGATGACGGTGTTGTTGGTGAAGGGGTTGCTGTATGTCAAGATTTTGTTGTTGAGTTTCTCGGTACACAGGATTCTGTAGCTGTTGCTGCTGATTTATCTGAAAATCAAGATTCCTCATCTTTCTTTTCTGCTCATCCTAAAATTCTTGCTACCTTAAAAAAAGAGTTCTAGTACTACTTACTCTACTCAAAAGCTACTTGCTTTCCTTCATTTTGATCTTGGTGCTGTTGTTGCTATAGTTTCTTGATGCTCTCAAAGCTGAAACCTTTTTGCAGCCGCTGATCCCAGAATCATAGAAAGAAGATTTTACCACTACCAAGAAAAGGGCAAAGGGAAAGGTTTTCTAGCAGTTAATGTGAGGGAGAAAGAGAAGAATCCTGACCCAGTTTATGAGAGGAGCTATCTGATACTACTGCAAAGGGTAGCAGAATTTGGTCAGAGGGAAATAGAAAGATATTTTCTTATCTCTCAACTCTACCTACTAGAAACCAATGTCCATTTATTAACATAATAAAGATATTTTTGAAGTTTTTCAACTGATGTAATAGTTCTTAAACAATATCAAGGCAAATCCATTCCAACAAATAGTGTACAAAATTTAGTGTCATGAACCATAGATATAAAACTATTATGATAAAATGGTTTTTCCCTTATTTATTTATTTATATATTTTTTTACAAAAGAAAAGTTTAGTTGAATTCCTAAAAAAGGACAATGGCAGCAAGAGTAAAGAGACACCTTTAGATTAGAGGAACTGCCAAAGCTGTCAATTGTATTGCTTGTTTGTCTTGCTTATATTGCATTTATGTTTGACATACTTCAGATTTGGAAGGCCTCTATTTGTCCATGTTTTTTTGCCTCTGAAATTGCAGGCCATCCATAATATCCCTGATCTCTCTCTATTTGTCTATTTTTCCTTTTTCTTTACTTTCATTTCTTGGTTCTAGTTGTAAAGTCGTGTAAATGTGTTCTTATCTACTCAAGACATCTCTACTTTTAACACTTAATTAGCTCATAAAGATAAGACTGTAACTGTGAGAGTAAGACCATTAATTTATAAGGGATAAATAGGGTAGGGATACTCCCTGTAAGACATTAATTTAGGGTTTCAGATCTGAATTCTACAGCTGCTTTTGTCTTTAAGAAGGCTCATAAATTTTCATTCAGAACCTAATCACTTTTCAATAAATCTTTTTTAAAAAAAAGAAAACTTTTTCTTTAATTAACTATAATATGAAATTAGTTTTAAATTCTTTTTTTTTCCCTAATCTATTAGCAGATAATAGTTGAAAAGAACTTCAACTTAATACTTCTTCAATTATCATATATAAAAGTATAAATCAGACCAAATTATATATGCACATATCTTTCTCTTAATTTCTTCAAGTAGCTGGACAAGAAACTCAAAACATATTTTTATATGTCATTGTGCTCTTGTCAATCAGACAGAAAACAAAATAAACATTCACTTGTACAGATCAAAATCAATAATTTGACAACTCATATTCGACATCATTGCTTATTGTTGTACCTTGATCCATAATTGATTGTGCATATATAGTTTCACAGCCAATTAAAAAGGGGTCCCAGTTCTGAATATCATTGACACTGCCCTACAATATATATTATGTACACCAAAACCTGAAGTTCTAATAACAAAAAGTGATGTACACATTACACTCTAGCTATTATTGTCGTTTGCTATATTTTGTTGAAGATGTCTGAATTTTATAACATGGGCAATTATATATCTAGCTTGATATCAATGAAAAAGGCATTTGCTAAGCTCACATGGAAAGTCTAGCTAGTTGCTGTCATCTGCGAAAAAAGAAAGAAAAAGGGAGGGTATTTTGGATGCTATTTCATTGGGAAGCAAGTTACTTTTGTTGATGCCTGGAATGTGTAAAATTTTACATAGACCAGGACAAAACCCTACATTCATGTACGATGCTCATAATTCTGAACATTTAATGCATGGTTATGATGGTAGAAGAAAACAGGGAACTATCCATTGTTAGAAGCCATATTCTGCGAAATTTTTCTAAAATAATCATCATGCCTCCTGAGTCATAATATGACAGTTCAAAATTTGATATTTGGATGTAAAAATATTAACCACATTGCCATTATAATAATTGGCAGATAGGGCACTGTTTCTCTATCATTTTTATTGAACTTAAAAATGGTGGATACTAGTTTTTAGTGACAATTACTGACTTCAAATGAGAAACAAAAAACAACCATGTTAACATTCCTCTCTATCACTGGTGACTATGACTCATAGCAAGTGGAGCAAGAAGGATATCATTGTCAGGACTCTCAACCATGAAATATTTGGTTCTGACACTGCTTTTTATTTGCATTTCTGATAAAGCCTTTCCAACAATCTGTTGTTCCTTCCTTCGAGTAATCTGTTTCCTATAGTATGAAAATTGTTTTCCTTGCACATTTTGTTGGTATTAATCATGGGAGAGTCATGATCTACTAACAGTTTTCTTGACAAAAGGTTCTAATAAATAAATTCAATAAAGATTTATGCAGTTGAATTAGTAGTATGTAATAAAATAATTATAAAATTTAAAATATATACTTTTATTACCAAATATAAAATATTTAAAATATATCTAATAGTTATACATATTATAACTTTTTTTCCACTAGTACCCATTTTAATTTTTTTTTAACTGGCAATTAATGCCAAAGTCATGTTTTGTAAAAGAAAAGAAACAGTAAAAGAATCATCTTCTGTCAGCAATTAATGGCTTGGATTGTCCTAACCTTTTCCGAAACAGGACTATGCCCAAATTGGGCTTTCTATTTAGGCCCATTTGGACTTTGATTTCTAGTTTCTACTCAATTTACGAACAACAAAAGGATAAATTATCCTGACATTTGTAGACCATAACCCCATAAGAAAAGAAGGAAACATTTAATGGACTAACCCAGTATTCAGTAGAGTGATTTTAGAGTCTTACAGCAAAGCTTTCAAGAACAGTAGTAATAAGGAAGCATCCACCGCCACTCTCCGATGGGCTTGTTCTCTGCTGCTTCATCGAAAACCTAAGAACCCAAACCTTCTCTTTCCACTTCAACTCCAAAATGAAGTTACCTGAAAGTTTGATTAAAGTTTGTCCACTGAATTTGCTTATTGCTGAGCTTAATAGTTCACTTGCTGTATTAGCTTATTTTCACAAACTTTGTTAAGTGTGTATTGGAAAAGAATATGGGGATGCAAATTCTTGGACTAAAATGTTTATTGTTGAATTTGATGACGTGGGTGATAGAGTTTTGGGGTTAAGGGCTAATGAGGAGTCTTTGGTGTCTAAATACAATGAAACTTTGGCTGCTTATGATAATTGTAAGAAAGAAAGTTTTGATCTTGGAATACAAGGACTTCCAGAAGCATTTTATATTCAGACTTGCACTCGGAGCCTTGTGTTCTCTGACAATGAAAGCCGTTCGGTTTCTTATGGAGATGTCAAGAAGGTGGAAACACCAACCAGAGGTTAGGTTCTTTCAATTATAATTTGAAGTTCCGGATGGAGTTTTTCTTTATTTATCTATGTATGCTTTTGCGGTAGGTTATGGGAATATTGTTTAGGATTTGGGATTGAAAATTAAGAACGGATGCAATCTGGATTTGTAGATTACGTTCAATAAAGGGGGGAAATTTATTTACATCTACTTGCAGTTTATTGCTGATTGTAGCACTTAGGATATCTAGTGATGCCTGAAAAACTTTGAGTTGGTGGTTTGAGATGTTAGCATTAGCCTGTTTTAACATTTTGTTCCCATACTTCTAGCTAGAATTTTTATCACTCATGTGGCAAAGCAGAAATCTAAGTCTAATGTAAGTCATACATAATTATATTCCTTGGACGTCAATTTTCTGCCACCATTTGATGATTGTGTCTATGTATTACTTTTATTATTTGATCGAGTTCATCAAGTGTTACTTCTTGGATTGAAGTTTACTTAATGTATGTTGATTAATCCTGCAGAAGAGAGGGGCAAGTACATTTTGATCCATTTCAGACTAGTTGAGGTTTGATGGCTCCAACTGGCAGTCCGCCTTAAATGTGACAAATTTTTTCTACGAGTTATGGAACATATTCGTTTTAATTGCACCATTGGTACCAAATTTTTGCACTTTTTTCTAAATGGTACCAAACTTTCAATTTGTTTCTTTTTGGTACCACTCCTATTATTTCTGTATCTTCCGTCAATACCAAAGAGGAATCCGGCACTTATTTGCTGATGTGGCTGCCGGATTTTGAATTGATAACACACCACTTACCACATCTGTTGCTGACTCAACAAATAGTTATCCAACTCAGCAATTAAAAACATCTAGTTTTTATTCCCAATTTATAACCCTAAATCAGGAAAATTCCTAAATTATGAAACCTAGTTTTTATTATATCGATCGATTTACTTTCTGTAATAATCGATTCTGTAGTTTCCTTGTTCTTTATCGTGTCGTATTGGATTACAGTGTGTTTAGTGTTGGAGTTGAGCCACTGATCTATATGTACATGGTGACTTAGTCTGTCGAACTGAAAGTGAAGCTTCGTCTCTCGAACTGAAAGTGAAGCTTCGTCTCTCGAACTGAAAGGAAATCCAGGCGCAAGTTTGGTTATGCTCTATTATAGTAAGTTTTGGGGATGCTGTCTTAGCTTACATTGATATGTTTTGAGTTGTAATGAAGAACCTTCTTCTTGTACATATTCTTCATTTGTCATTTTATTAACTTAAAAATGGACAGTGGTGAATCTCACCTTACAACTGAGCTGCTGAATGAGTACAAGAATGGATTAAATTGCTAAATTCAAAGCTGCAGAAAATGAAAGAAGAAAGAGCATGAAGTGCAGAATGGACCTGTCTAAGCTTGGCTGTTATGGTTTGGCTAGGATTGTTATTTTTAAGATATAGCTTTACTTAAAGATGTAGTTTGGATACAGTAGTATTTACAACTACTGTTAGTTATGTAATTTACTGATGAATGAATGAAATGATAAATGAGTATTTGGTTTTTACAGTAGTTGATTAATATTGCTTCATTTGAATGTTACTGTTATAATAAATATGCAGACATGTCCTATATAGAGCAATCCTCGCAACGGACAAATTGAGTGAAAATAATTGTACTCTGTTGATTACTTTAAATAATGAAATGTTTAAACAAAAAGTGAATGGATGTAGAAATTTTGTCCATATGAACCCTACGCCCAAGACTGTCAAAAGCCATTACAAAAAAAGAAATTCTGTCAAATGACCACATGTTAGGTCCACACATATATTAACATATTAACAACACAACAACCAAAATAAACATTATTTTTTAGGGTTTCCAATTGTAATTCCTTTGTTCTTTGCATTTCCTGGAGGCACCCAAGCTCTCTTCTTTGTTGAAACACTTCCATCAATCTTCTGTTTTCCTTTGTCTTGTTTTGTTCTTATGGTAACTCCTTCAGCCCCAAGATCTTTGCTCAACAACCCTGGGGGTTTGAAAGTCTTTTTTCCCTTAGCTTTAGTTCTTCCTTTCTGTGTTTCTGAAAGTCTTCCAATGGCCAGATCTGGTGGCAGCTCACTCAACAAATCATTAATGCTTTTACTCTTCTTGCTGGTAGGTTTTGAAGGTGATGTAGTAGAGTGAACTGCAGGTTTTTCTGATTTTTTTGCTGATGGTGTTACATTGAATAACTGTATAATAAAGTCTCAAGTTAGCAAACAGTTGACATTACTGAATAAATATTATAGGTGACATATTACTTACCTGTAACAATGGTATTAGCGGTGACAAATTATCAAATGTTGAAGCTGTCCCTAAAGGAGCTGTGTTTGTAGGAGCTACATTATCAGGTTGGTCATCTACATTCTATGCAGCAGTAGTTGCAGCATTTGATTCCTTTTCCTTTTGCTGTTTTTTTGTCTTCCTCTTCACCTACAATTAGAAAGAAAGAAATTGAAGGGGTATTATATTCCAATTGAATATAAGTTACCTCATTCATAGCTATCACACCCTTGCTTCTAGCATCTAAGATAAAATTGTTAAAACACTCACATAAGTTGTTCAACAACATGTCACATTTAGCATCAGTCCTAAAATGAGATCTAGACCAGTGATGAGGAGGGATGCTATTCATGTAGTTATGTCCATGATGTGATGCTGCTGCAAACTTCTCCATTATCCTTTGAAAAAGCTGGACATAACTTGCTTTAGCAGCACCCCACATAAGTTCTTTTAACCCTAGACTATTAAATTTCTTCCTAAAATTATTATGCACATGTCTAACACAAAAACTATGTTCAGAATTAGGGAATAGTTCTTCAATGGTAGGAATAAGACCCTATTCCAAAAGAACAACACACAATTAATACCATTATGCCAAAATATATGAAGGAATAGAAAAGTAAATTGTAAAGAGTATTTACCTTCTGCCTGTCAGTCATAAACACCCATTGATAACTGTTTGTTATCCCCACATCTTGAGCTAGCAGCTCCAAAAACCATTTCAAGTTCTCCTTATTTTCTTTTTGCACAACACACCATGCAATTGGGTAGATGCACTCATTTGCATCTAAACCAACAGCTGTGAGAAGCTGTCCTCCAAATACTCCTTTCAGCCAACAACCATCCAAAGATATGAAAGGCCTACAAAACTTAAATCCTTCCCTCAATGCAGCAAAGCACACATACATGCTGTTAAAAACACCTTCATTCAAACCAAAAACTATTGTGCTTCCTATATTACTTCTCAAGAGTTCTAGCTTGTAATCATGAAGGCTAAAAAGCTGTTCTGTCTCATCACCATTGATAAATGTCAAAGCAGCATTTCTTGCTCTCCATGCTTTCAATCTGGACACTTCAACACCAGAATCTTCTTTTACAGCTTGTATGATCCTTTGAATTGCCCAACTGGGATAAGCTCTGAACCTTTTAAAATATTGTTCAGCTATCCAATCGGCATTAACATGCCTATTGTATGGCTCTCTTGAACAGTTTTAGATGAAATTGGCTGACTTTATCTGCACTGTTTATTTATCTGAGTTCAGCAGGTAGGCCCAAATAAAAAACTGGCATCCTTTCTTATATTTTGCCTTGCATTTGGCTTAAATATAACATGGTTTCTGCTTTTGATTGATAAGCTCTTCACAGCATCCTTGAATTGTTTGAAGGAACTGAAGAGCATTCCAATCTTGAACCAGGGATTTGCCATGTCAGTCTCCTCATTAAACACAGGCCATCTCTGCTTTCTTGAATCTCGCATCAACGTGTTCGGGATGAGGAGCATGACACCAGCCTCATCCGATGGACCATAAATCACAGACTGCTTCTTCGACAACCTCAGGTTGCCTAGCACTTCTAGAACCAGATGGTCTGTCCTTCTCAAGCTCCTTATTAATAAACTCATTAAACATGGCATCATCATCAGCATCTTCATCCCTCAGGTCATAATCAGAGTCCACAAACTCACTGTCTTCTGAATCTGCATCACTATCCTTACAGCTGCCATCATCCTTATTTTTCACCTCCTTCCCGACGCCTAACTTTTGCCCCTTCTTCTCCAGTTTTTTCTTTTGTTTTCCATTTATCCCTACTAAATATATGCATTAATTTAGAACCCTCCATAGCCATTGCCATTTCTAGAGCATCCTTATCAGTTTCAAGGCTTCTCAACCCATCACTTATACTCTTTGTAGGATCCTTCCACATAATCGGGCTTTGTTTGATTCAAATTCTAGCTCTCTAGCCATTGAATCAATTTCTATCATGGATATCTTATCTAAACTACAAAAATCCACAGCTCCTATATCACATAACTTAGGTTCACCTCTAACATCAACTCCATAATCATGCCAATACAAAGTGAAGTATTTAGAATTAGGCACTGCAAAATAAATTAATTAAATAAATGTAAAACAACCACACACAAGCAGTGTTTATAAACAAACATCATCAACATTCTTTGTATTTTTAAAAAGGAATTAGGGAAAACCCTAGCCCCTGCATTGTTAACTTCCAAATAAATGCAGTATGCATTACTCAATGAAAGATGCAGAATAGCTTTCAATAACTACAAAATAACTATCGGTCCGCTTGTACTTACAGTATAGTGGTGGATCTTCGGCTTTCTCTCTTACTCACCAGTCGAGTGTCATTGTTCTACAATGTTGCAATGTCCAGGTACGAAGAAGAAGGTCAGAGACGAGAAACGAGAGATTGTTGACAATGGAGGTGGAAGTCGAGCGGTTTGCGTTGATTTTTGAGGTTTGATACCAACGGTTACTTTTGGGTTAGCTTAGAGGAAGAAATCAATTTTATTACAATTTCTCTCAATTATTTAGCTCAAATTTAAAGTAATTAGTTAATTGCTGACTAGGAATTAAGTTGTTGAGTCAGCAATAGGTGTGGCAAGTGGTGTGTTATCAATTCAAAATCCGGCAGCCACATTAGCAAATAAGTGTCGGATTCCTCTTTGGTACTGGCGGAAGATACAGAAATAATAGGAGTGGTACCAAAACGAAACAAATTGAAGGTTTGGTACCATTTGGAAAAAAGTGTAAAGATTTGGTACCAGCGATGCAATTAACCCAACATATTCAGTAAGGTTGTGCTTTTGGCTGGTTTGGTGCCCAAGGCCCACAGAGCAGAATAAGAACCTATGTAGGATACCATTCTTTTTATGTGGCACATGCGTGCTCATGTGGACTAGAGCTACCTGCATCTGAGAGTTCAACTGGTGCCATTCAACAAATGTGGTTAAAGTTATGAATGTTATTAAGCTTCGAGGGTCTTGACTGTGTCCCTCGCAATCTCGTTTCCTTTTTCTTTCAAATGTTACCAATGCCAAGATTGACGAACATAAATATAAGGATGGACCAGATAACAAATGAACGGTTTCATAGCAAAGTGTGAAGTGGCGAATATACCAGTAGAAAGATTGTAAAAGGAAAGGAAGGGGTAAGGCCTAAGATGACGTGGGGGTAAAGTACTGAGAAAGGACTTTGCAACTCTTCTAACTTTTCTATAGATATATCTCTAGACTTGGTCGAATGGAGGAAACCAATTTATATAGCATTCGCAGTCTCGAATTCAACTATAGTTGAATTGAGTATATCTTATCTTAACTGCAATTTCTGTTTTTTCTTCTGTTATAAGACTGGAAGTTTCAATTGTTTCAGCAGGTCTACTGACGCTTCACTGGAAAAGGAAGAAGATCCATCTTTCATATTGGTGTCAGAGGAAACTGATAGCAAGGGGAAGGACAATACTAAATTTTCTGCAAGACGTTGTGTAAGGCTCTTTCTATCAGTTTTAGGCGCTCATTACTACATATTTCTATGCTCTGGTGCATTCCTTTCATCTTTCTGTTGTTTTTTCTTTAAATGATTTATGCTGGAATAGTTGCTTGGTTTATCTATATATGAGAAGAATTGATATTATGTTCTAATTTTTCATTTTTGATCTTTTACTTGATCACCACCACCTCTCTGTGCTATCAAAAGCAACCTGCAACCCAAAATACTCTGAAGAAAAGATATAAACTACCTTGCAGCAGGTTCTTCAATGCCCTTTTAATGTCTGCCCTTGAGCAATAGTGGGTATTAATAGCATGCATTTGGAGCCATTCTTATCTTTGAAGGTTCCTTCACAGACTTATCATTTGTGCTTTCTTCATTTATTTCTTCCATTTGTAATCTCAAGCAGGGACCTGTATAAGACAATTCAGTTGTCGTACCAAATGGCAAGAGTTTGATAGCTTACTTTCTGAAGACGGAGATAATTAATGTGGATACTAAAATTAACAGACGGAAACAATTATTCGAAAATCTTTGATATTCTTCTTTTCTCTTTACAATGAGTTTGATCGTCATTGGCTAGTCTGGCTTACTGTTGTGAAGAATTTGATAACTTGATTATGGTTTTATTTCTTATCTAATGGTTGTTCTTAATTTTTTTCATTCCTCAACTGAAATTGCCGATTTTATTAATAAGAATATAGGAGATATATAGCATCCAAAACTCTCATGGAAGATGAATTTGGATTTGGATTTTAGATTTAAAAGTGAACTAAGTAATTTTTATATTTTTATTTATTTTTCTCTTAAAAAAATCATATAACTCTCACACGTAGGAGTCTTTTTTTATTTATTTAAATGGGACCTAAAAATAGCAATCCTATAATATTTCTTTTTTCTTTTTTATTAAGGAAATTTTGAGTTTTATAAAAGTTTTATAGTCCTTTATTACGGGAGTATTGAATTCTCTCTCTATAAAAATAGTAAAAGAAATATTTAATTCGGTATTTAAATAATCAAACTAGTAAAAAAATATCTATAAAATTAATATGTAGTTTAATATTACCGAGTAAAATATTTTTTTTATAAAATTATAATATATTTTTTTATCAACACCATTGATGATTATCACGAAAATATATATATTTTTTCATAGAAAAAATAGCAATCCTTTGAGAAAATATAGAAAACTTAGACCCCATTTATGCAATTTTTACCGTGTTAGGTTATATAGCATGACAACTTAAATACAAATCGGTCCAAAAACTCCGATTTCTTTTTGTTTTTTGCTATTATCAATTAACCCCCATTTGGATTCGAGATTCTAATCTCAATCCTGAAAGCAATTTTTGAATAATTGAAAATTCTACAAATTGAAAGATTATTAATATTATGGAGCCAAGAGTTGAAAGATACTTTAATCTAATTAAAACATGAACCTACAATAAACACAGCACTCATATCAATTATTCCTAAGATGCATGTACATATTAAACAATAATGGGTCTACAATTCCTGAGATTCAGGAAACTTGCATGGATCTTTTATAGGTTAAAAAGACTTAGCTAAAATTGTCAGTTTTTATCAATTAGTTGTGTGTTTTGACATGAAGTCTTCTAATTTCTTAAAGAGTGGAAGAACTTTCATCCATGGCCTCTTAATTTATAAGATTATAGAGATATTGGAGTCCAAATCAGGTTATCCTGAACGAACAACAGTAATTTCTCAAACAAATTGACTATTAAATCAAGAAAGAGTTGAAGGGATTCTAATGCCAGACTCGAATCTATTAGTTGAAGCGATTTTCAAATTCTTATTAAGGCTTTGGAAAAAATTCTATGGGAAGTTTTCATGGTATTAATGTTTATTTTGTTTGCAAATTTCTATAACTCCTGAATTAACCATTTATGTGTTTGATCTTTATTTCTTTTTTCAACTGGGTTCTAAGTGTTTCTGCTATAAATGTTTGTTGTATCTTTGTTTTTAAGGCTAATATGATTTTATGTTTTTTGTCTAAAATAATGCATAAGGCAATATCATAATAACATATTTTTCATCTATTACTATCACTATATGGAGTTTTTATTAAATAATAATAATAATAGAAATTTAAAAAATTACCCACTAATTATTCATTAAATAATAGAAAAAACTAATTATATGCTAATTATTTACCTTTTTCACATATTAATCTCATATTATATGCTGATTTGAAAATTATAATCAAAATATTACAATTTCTCCGATTACAAACATAATAGGTAATATCTGAACGGGAATGCCAGATCAGATTGCTGACTATTATTATTTATTCAAAAAATTGGGAACTTTAGTTTGTCATGCTGACTTGGCTATTATCAAAATATTACTTACTTGTCTAAATTGTATTTTTGGCTCTTGCTCTATTGGCGCCTAAAACTTCTTTTCACGAACCGGGAAATTCACGAACTTCTCCCTCCCTCCCGGTTCCCTCTCTTCTTGCACATGACAATTTTGACTAACTTCATTTCAAGATTTTAAACTAAAGACAAAACCAAAGAAAAACCATAGAATCCAAGAAAACGAAATCTAACGCACCCGCCTAAAACACTAAAAGAAGAACCAAGAACCCAAAAACTCAAAATTTGAAAGAAACAAATCTAATTACTTTGATCCCCCCAAATTCTGAAATGCACCCACATCATTATTCGCTACAAATACCCACCTCTCTCTCCCTCAGTGTCCATCTCCAAACACATTACCAAAATGGAAGCCACCAATCTCTGCAAGCACACCAACCACAAAGAAAATGTACCTCCTTTCTCTTCAAAACAAGCCAACCCAATAATTGAAAATGTGCCTTTTTCATCATCCAAGAAAGGTTTCAGAAGAAGAGTTAGGCGGCCTCTTGAGGATATCACTTATTTCTATGGAAGTTGTATTCAGTTAGCTTTAGCTGAAGAGAGCGAATCGGTATCAGCTTCTTTTTCTGTTACAGTCTCAAGCTATGCATCAAATTCCAAGAAGAGAAAAGCTTCTGATGAGGAGAATGATAGGCCCAACCCCAACTCTAACTCCAACTCCAAGTCACTAAGATTTGGTTTCAGATAGATATCTCATCTGGGTTTTGTTTCACAAGGTTGAATGGTACTCATCAACCATTATACACTATAATCATCAAGGCAGTCTTAAATTTTTCTTTTTCTTTTAGCTTCAAAAGATTCATTATACATGTCATTCAGGTTATAAAATCTTATAAACTCTTAGTTCTTTCTTTTCCTTTCCTTCTCTCTTCATCAGAAGGGGAACCATGTTGGGACTGGAGTAGGGTGTAGTCCGGGAATCATTTGGATTTACTCTAATTTGAGCGAAAAGAAAAATATAACTTTAGCCCAGAAATATTTTAAGAATTGTCATTGTTAGTTAAGATTCTTGTTACACCATTGCTCTTCCCACATTTTATTTAAATTAGTTTTATGAAATTTAAATTTTAACATACATATTTAATTGAGGCTATTCAATAAAATTATTTAGAAAAATGAGTTGATTCCATTATTAAATTTTACCAATTTTAGCCTTCTGAAGAAGAAATCTTATGCCCTTTGCGGCTCTGATTTTGAAGAATTTCAGATGCTTTAATGTGTTTTTTCTTTTTTATTTTTGTCTCATAAAAAGCTTTGCAGTCTCAATCAAGTTCTTATTTCAAGCTGCAAAGCCCGTAAAATGCCTTCCAAGATTTTATTATTTTTCCTTCTTTCCTATAAAATTAAAACCTTTATTTCAATGAAATAAAAGCAGAAGTGCATATTCTTATAATTTAGACAAGTGGATATGTATACTTTTTCATTTCTTTAAGAATAAATTTATTTTAATTCAATAATATATACATTGCCATGTATGGAAGATATCTTTCAATTTTTTTTAGAAATATAAATATTTCATTCAAGAACATGAAAGCTACAACTTAATTGTTAGAATTAACAATAATAACAATAAATGATAAAAAATAAATTTTCTCTTGTTAATTATCAATTTGCATTCAGTTATTTTATAACGTCATAAATATCTAATACTATATTTGGTTAAAATTTATTAAGGAATTTATTTTATTTGGAAAAAAAATACACGAGAGAGAAAATAAAATGAAAATGATAAATTTAGAAGAAATATTTTGATATTATAGAATATATTGATAAAATAGTGAAGAATGTTTTTAGAAATTTTATTTATTTTATGATAATTTAATTTAGTTATAAAGAATTCTAAATAATAATTACTTCCTTCAAAACACATAAACTTTTGAAGTTAAAAATGAATTCCATAGATTTGGAGGGCTTGCAGAGGGTGTTTACCTACAGCTGATGCATTAAGGAAGAGGAAGGTTGATGTGGATAGTTTGTGTCCTGTTTGTATGAGGAAAGACGAAAGTGCGGTGCTGGCCTATTTTATTTGCAGGTCCTGGTGGTTCGTTTGATACCATCATGGCGTGGTTGAATTTTATGTTCTCAAGTCTGTCGATTGAGGACTGTCGTATAGCTGTTATGATGTGCTGGTGCCTTTGGCAACATAGAAATGATATTGTCTGGCATCATAAAGCTCTTAATGTGTGAATTTTGCCGGTACCTATCTTTATCAATGGACAGAAGCTCAAAGGCAGACTACTGTTATGGAATCTTTAAAGTCTACGACGGAACCACGGTGTTGTTAAGTGGCAACGACCTAAATTTGATTTTGTTAAAGTCAGTGTTGATGCTGCAAAATTTGATAACACAGATTCTACTGGATTTGGTATGGTTCTGCGTGACTGGATTGGGCAATGGAGGTGCAAAAAATGTTTTAAGTCACGGTTCGTTTACTCGTAGAGAAGCAGAAGCTATGGGTGTTCATGAGGCATTATCTTGGATAAAGGACTTACAACTATCTCATGGTGTATTGAAAATGGATTTGCTGGTAATGCTGGAAATGTTCTCGGCATGTTGATTGAAGATTGCAAAGCTTTATTTCAGAGTATTAGTAATAGAAGATACTCCTTTGTTTAAAGATCTGCAAATGTTGTTGCTCATAAACTTGCAAGGGCAGCAAATTCTGAGTCAGGTCTTAGAGTGTGTGGTCTGAATACCCACCTCCTTTTGTAATGGATGATTTATCACTGTGATGAAACTTTTTTAATTTCCTGAAACAAAATGAATTTCATAAATAAATTAGTCCAATTAGATAAAATTCATGATTATTTTTTCTCTCTTTCCATCTCTTTCTCAAAAGAAAATGGTAATAATAAAAAATAGGAAAGGTAAATGAATTAGTAAATATAAAGACACAGAGAGAGCACATCAAATGACAATTAATAAAGTAAATTTTGAGATTTAAATATCAAAATGTAGGCCAAGGCTGATTAGAGCAGGTTACATTATAAGCCTTCACCATCTTTGATATGCTTTTTATATAATCATATTGCAACATTACATAATGTTTATCGCAAGTAATTAGAAAGAGGTCAGTGCCATTAGTGACCATATGCAACCATCCCCAATCATGGCTTCTGCAGTATTCTTAGGCCGGAAGTTTGAGCACACACATTCCTGAGCTCAAACATTGCTTGTGCACAATATACATCGAGATTCACAAGCACCTTCGCAATCCGGGTCGCTTTTGCAATTCCCTGACACTTTGTTTTTTCACCCACTTCCAATAATTAATCTGGCATTAATCCAGTATTTCATAACAATAATGTTATAAATAAATTTAAAAGATAAAAAGAAAATGGAAGACAAAAAGAGACTGACGAACTGCCACGAGAAGGATGACAAATAAGAAAGTAACCCTATTATATGAACCATTCTCTATAAGTTTGATAAAATGGTTAATGTTTTGTATTTTGCTTATGGATATATAACTTTTTCTGATTTCATACTTATTTTTGTAAGTTTAAACCTTAGGGAACATGTTTTTACAGGAGAGATGTATGATATATATGGTTTGGATTATTATTTTTAGATTTTTTTTTCCATTTTAAACTAATTAAATTCTAACTAATCATAATGTATAAATCAAATATCTCTATATAGAAAAAATCAATATGATTAATTAAATTCTAATTAGTCATAATATATAAATCAAACATCTCTATATAAAAGAAAATTAATCAGATTTTTTATATATAATATAACAATCAAAGATATAAACCTTTTTATTTAATCTCTACCAATTAAAAAAGGAACCATTACATAATCTAATGAAATCTTTTTGTGTTGGTTGTTTTTAGTTAGTTGTCTTTTCTAAAGTTTTGATTTTATTCCTAATTGGTAAAGTTCGTAGGCAAGTCAATTGTGTGCATGATTTTCTTTTCTATTTTAGATTAATAAAATTATAATTAATCATAATGTATAAATCAAATATCCCTATATAGAAGAAAATCAATCAAAGTTATTATATATAGTATAACAATTGAAGACATAAACCTTTTGTTTAATCTCTACCGATTAAAAGGGAGCCATTCTATGAATCTATGTTAGTTGTCTTTTCTAATTATTTTCTTTTATTCCTAATTGGTAATGTTCATAGTCAAGTCAATTGTATGCATGAAATTCAATCTTTTAGTGAAATTTCAAGTTTCTATTTTTCAGTTTCCTTTATTTCGAAGATGTTTTTAACATTACTAGCTAGAATAAAACTGGAAGATACAGGGTATTTCTGTTGGTGAGTCGCACTTATATTGGTGTAACGACTCTTATAAACTATAACAATTTCAAAATAAAATCACAATAAAATGTCATTCTTCTATATCATGAAAACTTCTTATGAATCACACTACACATGAAATAGAAAAATGAGAATTGAATCTATGATATCTTATACTATAAAAAAGTGTATTTATTGCCAATTTAAATGGTTTTTTTATTTAAAAAAAAAGATTATTCATTGGAAACCTAATGAATTATGAGCTACATAACATAGAACCATCGACCCCTTATTATAAAGATAATAATATTTAATTAGCATTAATGGATAACAACAAGAAGACTTGAGTTTTCCAATTTTTACAAATAAAAATATCAAGAGATCACTACTGTATTGATAATTGAGCAGAATATGCCAAATAAATAAGAGTTGATCAGACCCAATTCTCACTTGAATTATAAGTCTTATGGAAGACTATTTCTAGTAGTACTCTAACTAAAAGAATTGAAAGTTCTCTACATAGACTGTTCTAATCCCAACAGAACAAAGACGAACTGAAGGCCTATGTCAAGACATTACCAGAAGACGTTCACAATTCAATTCACTTATAATTTTAAGGTATTTTTGCTGATTTAGTTATTAGAATAGGTAGTCGAACAACACTCTCTAGAACTCAAGCTGTTGATAAACAATATCTATGACTCAATGGTGTCTGACTATGAAGAACTAGTTTATATTATTTCGGCATAACAATTGTTCTTACCATTAATCAATTGCATCAGAAGAATAGTGCCATTGGCTATTACCTTATAAAACCTAACTAAAGCAGTGTTTCCATGAACCATGTGGAAATTTATTGTAATGAATTACATAATACTAAAGTTTTTGAAAATATTTCTTATAATCCCATGAGTCGTACGGACATTTTGACTTTCATTTTCCACTACTATAAATTATTATATTATTGTTATTGTGCTGTGGCGAAAATGAAAAAGGATTGAATAAATATAACAAAGGTGTATATACTCTCAGCAAGAATCTAATTACACTAATTCATATATATATATATATATATATATATATATACACACTTTTTTTTTGTTTCTTTCTTTACATAAAATGGGTGGCAAGTGAGCTATGCAGTGCAGCAATTCTTGTGTCTTTACACGTACTTATTTATAGGGGTTCTGGCTGATAATATTCTTACTGTTTTGGATTAATATATGTATAATATGAATATATTATTGCAATACAAGTGATTTTTTTTTTTTTTTTGACTTCCAACTCATTTTCTTTAAGAGTTAATGCCATGATTTTTATAAATAGAGTTTCATAATGCCAATTAGAAACTAGTTTGAATGCTGCTCCTTACTTATAATAATTTATAGAAACAGCAGATTTCATGGGTTTTCATAGTTTAATGCAAAGGTTTTAGCTTATAAAGAATCAACAAAAATGGGAGAATGCTATACTTACTTACATAGTACATTTTTTGTGGGAGTATAATAAGGAAGTTAAAAAGATTAAATGGTAGCACTAACAACTTTCCAAGAATCGAAAGGACAAAGCAGCTGTTTAATACTCTTGGTAGTGACTATCTGTTAGCACTAGCAAATGTAATCACATTATAAGCATTTTGCCTTCTTTTGCTAATATAAGTATACTCCCATTGTATTGTACGTTTGGTCCACTTTTGTTTGACCTAAGCATTTTGGGTGAAAATGATAGGACTGCATTTATTTTAAATTAATCTTTGATTTTTATATGTATGTATCCATACTGAGATGCTTCCCATGTCTTGATTCTTCAAGATTCATATAAGATGCATACTTGATTCTTCGATTAATCGAAAAGTCACATTCATTTATATGATTTTTAACCGAAACTAGCCGGTGGCACAGTTTAACTGTCAGCATGCATATGATTTCCTCATATCCCATTAAAAAAGAATAGTTTAATTATTTGTTGATCGGATGTTTAATATAGAAATTCATACTCAACAACTTTTTAATTTTTATAAATCAAACTACTAACCGGACCACTATTTAATTCTTTTGAAAAAAAAATAATCATACTTAATTATACCATAATTTTTATGCCTCATTTTAAAAAACTCTAGCCGCCTTTCCTTTTTTATTTTTTTTTCTTATTTTTTGTTAAAGTTTTATTTTTTGGTCCATCGCCGTTCTTTTCAGATCGGCAGTGGTTTCTTTTTCTTATTTTTTGTTATTAATTAATTTTAATAAATAAATATCAGTACTTTTTGAAAAGTTTTATGATTTTCCATTATGGAGATTTTGAATTTTTCTTTTATAAAAATTGTATGGTCATTCATTATATGAATGTTGAGTGCACTCTTTATGAGAATAATGAAGAGAAAAAAAAATCAAATCAAACATTCAAACAATCGGACTCGTGAAAAGCATCTATAATATCGATATGTAGCTTAGTTCCATCCGGTGGAGCGTTCTTCCTACAGAATTACAATTTATTACTCCGTCGAAATAATTAATGATTATATGATTTATATTTCTTGATATTTAATGTTTATTTTAATCTTTTATATAAGATGTACTTATTAACTTTTATTAATATAATATCTATATTTCTTTTTAAAAAAAATTATACCTCAGCATAAATGCTTTAATGGGCTGATACACATTATATCAAGTCAACAACTAAATTATCCATATAGTTTATAACCATCTTTATCCTTCATCCTACATTGACTCCATATAAATCATATAATGGATAACCTCACCATACTTCTAAATTATTTATAATTATCTTCTATCAGATTAATTAACATGTGTAGGTCATCACATCGTTGACTTATGTCTAGCTACCTACTTGGTTAGAGGTGACTGAAAAGCTTTAGCTTAATTCGAGATCAAGAAAAGGGCATACGTAATATGTGGATAAAACTAACCAAACCTTATCCTAGCTAACATTTTATTCTACCTGCAAAACTTTACTCGGATTACCGATGTATATGGTTATTATATCATTTAATCTCTTAATCATCTTTTGATAAAGTTTTGCAGGCTTGTATATTTTAAAATGAAATAAAAATAAATATCTTTTATCGATATTGGTAACAGGTCTCCACAAAAAAAGTTGACGGATCTCCCTGGAGACTAATATTTGTTACCGGCAAAAATCGAGCTATGAAATAAGAGACCAAGTAGTCCCGCCATATTATATGCATCACCACTAATAAAATGACCAATAATGATCGATAGTCAATTATAAAATATAGAAAAAAACACGTAAAAATCATGATATTAGAAAGTTTTTATATATATGTATCGCCAAAAGATCCAACGGATCACCCATAGACCTAGCTTAGGGACAAAGTAATAAATTTAAAATAGATGACAACATTCAGTTGGACCAAGAGGAGGAAAGATTTTTCAAAATCCTACTTTCTCTCATATATGAAAAACATGATGAATAAGGTAAGACCCTAAGTGATTCATTCTAATCTTAATCTCATTGCTTTCTCTCTTTCTCTATCTTACTTGATTATCGGAATGAGTCCATTAGTGTTCCTGCCGGCGCTCCTTACTCAGTAATTATCGTCTTGCAGAATCGAGCTAGAAAAGCTCTTAAAAAAAGTGTCATCAGATATTAATAAAAAAAAATCAAATTCAAAATAAGTTAACCCGGTGAAAAGTAACTCCTAAACTATTTTACATGATAGTCACAGCCTTAAAGCTTTGGAGATAACTTCATTATCATTAATTAAAATTTAGTGATAACCATCGTTCTTATGATAATTAGAAAATAGAAAAAAAAAACTTTGTAAAAGTTCATAAAACTAAAAATTAGAAATGAAAGAAGTGTAAATGTATTATTAACAAATAATTTTAATTTAAATCTAATCATTAGTGTGACTTCAATTAAGTTAATAAATTTACTCTTTTACACTGTAAATATTTTTATACATCCGATGCATAAATAATCCGTACATTATTCAACAACTTCAAATGATTCAACCTTAATCCTTGCAAATCGCAATCTCCCTTCTCTTTCTTTCGCCAATTCTGTGCGCTTTTGTGCATGCGTTCTGCAACATTACTTGCATTTAATTGCTGATAAGTGGCTGCCTTAGTCACCAAAATTCAACACTAGCTGATGCACATAAGAATACAAGGAATAAAAGGTTTCTGGCTATAGTAAAAGGCTAAAACAAACAAAATAAACTCAAAAAGTTCTTGACATCATGTAATATTGATATGCATTGAAGGGTTAGTACTTTTTCAGAAGAATCCAAAAACGCATCTGTCCTTTCGAGATCCAGAAAGTTCATAAGAGGTAGAATATGATCTCCATTGGTCTGAGCTCTTCATCATGAGAAAGTGGTAAACTCTTAGGACAAAAAATTAATAGGCAACTGATGACTAGATACTCAACTATGGTCAAGAACTTATTGAATCCTCAAAAAAGAAAACACCCTTCTGAATTTTTTGAATCTCCTAGGTATATATTCCATTCCTTGAGAAATTCTATACCTTAATTAATGAATCAGACGGCTCATTTCTGAATCAGTATTGGCTGCTGAGCACAAAAAAACAAAGAAAGGGTAGCTCCAATGTTTGATTTCCACTTCGTTTATAAATATAAATAAATGGATTAGGGAGGAGAGTTGAATCAACTATATATATAGAAGTGTTCTTGGAATGAATTGCTACACAACTAGTTCTGAGAGCAAGAAGAGTACATAGCAGAACTAAAAACACGAGTATTGCATTATGGCAAGTTTGAGGTTTTGGGCATGCCTTATTATGCTATTGCTTACATTTCCCAGATCAGATAGTAGACCTCTTGTGCCCTACTATCATCAGGAGAGCAAAAAATTAACAAGAGTTCTTGAAGAATTGCAAGAAATATCAAAAGCATTCAAGGTGAGACTAGAGAACGATGAAGAGTTCTCCCGATATTTTCGCCAGTCCAAAAGGCTAAGTCCAGGAGGTCCTGACGCAAAACATCATTAGAAAAACCCGTGAAACCTGAGGCAGAGAGATGTTCTGTTAAGGATCGGTTCAGTTTATGTTGTCAATTACTCATTTGACTTTTGAATCTAATTTCAACTTCTTTTCCTGTCCTTTTTCTTCTTCTTTTTTTCTTTGGTAAAAGGTACAAGAATATCCTTAAACTTATTAGAAAATTCTAATTAAGTTCCTTTTTTTTCTTACTCAATTAAGCCCACTAATTTTTATAAGAAATCCAATTAAGTTTTCACTTTAATTTTTAGCTCCATTAAATTTTTATAAAAGATCTAATTAACTCATAATGCTAACAGCGTTTAAAATATCATTAAATGCAAGGGTCTTATTATTTTGAGAGTGCAAATAATAACCGATCTAAATATTTTAAAGTCACGCTTATATCACGTGAAGGAGAGAAAGCCATTTCTTCTTCTTCATCACACTCACCTGTACGTAGAGAGTGCATATAAGTTGTTGAGTTAGATTACATCCTACCACCTCCAAATATATTTTTGAAATAAAACTACAAATATATACACTTCAAGAAGGGAGGCTAATCCTAAAATGAAGTTCTACGGTTGTATAAGCTATGATGTAAGTTAAATAAAGAAAAAGAATTAGTTTTTTCTCTCCCTCTCACGTGATATAGGCGTAACTTTAAAATATTTAGAGCGGTTATTATTTACGCTTTCAAAATAATGGAACCCTTACATTTAAGAATATTTTAGATGCTATTAGTATTATGAGTTAATTGGACCTATTATAAAAGTTAATGGATTTAATTGGTTAGAAAAAAGAATAAAAATTTAATTAGATATTTTATAGAAGTTAATGAATTTCGAATGAGTCAAAAAAAATCTGAAACTTAATTGGAAGGCATTTTTGTGCTTTTTGTCTTTTTCTTTTTCTTTTGTTTTGTGTTCAAACTTCTAGCTAATTAATGCAACTGTCTGGCATGTGCCGTACGTTATTAGTGGAACAATATAATGTCTTCTTTTGTGCTTAATGGAGTAAAAATGTACCTTAAAAAAAATGATACTTTCGGAAGCATTTGAGTTTAGAACTATTACATAATTATTATCTTGTGTCCAAAACAAGTCCATGACGCTCTCTAAGGACCTAAAGACAAACAAATGATGGAGTAACATGCAATTATGCGATTTGACATGCATATAATAGGTGAAAGTATAAAAGGTATGACCTTTTTCTTCTTCTTTTTTTGTTATTTTATAGCAAATGGTTTCATTCATTTCTTTAAAGAAAAAAAAGGCAATTGAGTTTTTTTTTTTTTAAATATAAATATTTCATTTTTAAGAAATAATAAGTACATTTTAAAATAAAAATAAATATTAAATATTAAATATTAAAAAATATAAATAAAAAAATTTGTTCATAATAATCACCAATCGTGTTGACAGAGCATTAAATTGTAATTTTACGAAAAGAACACTCTATTTAGTGGCACTAAACCATATATCAAATTTATAGATGTTTTTTGACAAGTCTGATTATTTAAATGTCGATTTTATTTTTTCTTTTATTTATTATTTTCATAAAGAGAAAACTTAACATTCATGTAATGAATAATCATAAAACTCTTATAACAGTTCTAAAAACAAATGCTAGTCAGATCAGGTTGTCTTAAATAATAACTTATGAATCTTTTGATCAGTTTATATACTTAGAATTTTCGGTACATTCAATTATTATCATTATTTCAGTACATCCAATCAAAAACACCTTAAGCCATTATTATTTCTTTGTCCGGTGATGGATGAATGCTTAAGTTATCATTATCATTACATAGGCCCTTTGATTTTTGGCCAGAAAATGAGGGATACAAGGTCAATTGTAAAAATTGTACCTATTCAAATGATTCTTTTTTATTCCATGATATTTTAATAAGATGAAGCTATTTTCAAGATTTAATTAAATGAAGATGGAAATATCAAAATCAAAGAAACTAGAAAGAAGCACCTTTTGATCTTCATGACTTAGGAAAGAGAGAATCTTTTAATTTAGTTATTAAAAAGCAAGAGTGTGACATGGATGCATTAACTATTAGATAGTAAAAAAAGAGGGTTAAAAGGGGGTGATCTGGCCTAACACAATAAGTTTAGGGGCCAAATTGAATCTTATGCCCTTTTCAGAGGCCGATGACATGCTGTCGATTCAGTTGAAAAAAGGTCAACAAATTTAGACAGAACAGAATATAAACGGGTGCTCCGTTTTGACTAATCTTTGCTTTAAGTTAATTACTTTTTTTTTTAAGAAAAAAACTAAATTTATCCGCATATTATTGATCAGTGCTTCATTTATGCTAAAAAGAAAGTGCTAAAATTAAACAATTACTTTATAACGACGTCGTTTCGAAGCTAACATTGCAATAGCATATGTGTAATTCAATCGCCAAATCATATTAGTTTCGTTTATTTCCCGCGCTACATGACCTTCCATGGTGATTTCATCAAAAACCATGACCGTCTTCTTTATCTTCTCCATGCCTGCACAAGGGCTCGTTCCCTTGCCACAACAAAACCTCTCCATGCACTCACTATCACACTTGGTCCTAACCCAAATCAACCCGCTTATCTTTTCAACAATATTATTTCTCTGTACACTTCTTTCAGTGAATTGTCCCTCGCACGTAAGGTGTTTGACAATATGCCCCAAAGAAGTATTGCATCCTATAACTCGATTATCACTTCTTATTGTAAGTATGGTTATTTAGAAGAAGCTTTGGGAGTTTTTTCTCGGATGAGAGATTGTGGGTTTCGGCCCAATAACTTCACGTTGTCTGGGTTATTGTCATGTTCAAAAATGGATCTTTCGATTGGGCTTCAATTGCAGGCATTGGCGATGAAGAATGGGCTGTTTTATATTGATGCTTTTGTGGGTACTGCTTTATTGAATGTGTTTGGAAGGTGGGGGTGGTTAAATGAGGCATTGCATGTTTTTGAGGATTTGCCTATTAAGAGCTTGGTGACATGGAATTCTATAATATGTTTATTTGGACAACATGGCTATGTGGAAGATTGTATTATTTATTTCTGTGAGCTCCACAGGGAAATAGGTTGTTGTTTATCTGAATGTTCTTTTGTGGGTGTCTTATCTGGATTAGTATGTGGGAAATATTTGGAATTTGGAGAACAAATACATAGTTTAGTTACTAAGACTGGGTTTGACTACACAGTTTCAGTTGTGAATTCTGTAATCAGTGTGTATGTCAAATGTGCGACATTACACCTAGCAGAGAAAAAGTTTGAGGAGGCTGCTTGTAAGGACATTGTGACATGGAATACTATGATTGTTGCATTGGCAAAAAGTGAGAAGCCTATAAAAGCTTTAGAGCTTTTCTTTAAAATGCCGAGGGATGCAATCAGGCCTAGTCAGATAACATTTGCGAGTCTCATTAGCTCTTGTGCTAATTTACAGATTCCAATGTATGCAGAATTTATCCATGCTAAAGTAATCATGCATGCTTTTGATACTGATGTTTATGTGGGTAGTGCCTTGGTGGACTATTATGCTAAATGTGATAAATTGGATGATGCCAGGTGCTGTTTTGTCAAAATTCATGAGAAGAATGTGGTTTCTTGGAATTCTTTAATTCTGGGTTGTGCAAATAAATGCCCTTATGCTGCTATTTCTTTGCTGGTGGAAATGCTTCAATGTGGATACCAGCCCAATGAGTTTTCATTTTCAGCTGTTCTTATATCATCATCCATTTTAGAGCTGCAGCAGCTTCATTGTCTAATTATAAGAATGGGCTATGACAACAACGACTATGTATTAAGTTCCCTTATTACCTCATATGGAAGGAATGGTCTCATTTCTGATGCACTGGTCTTTCTTGCAGCTTCTGAAACTCCACTTGCTGCTGTTCCTTCTAACAATGTTGCAGGAATTTATAACAAGGCTGGACATTACTATAAAACATTAGAGTTACTTTCTCAGCTTGAAGAGCCAGATAATGTTTCTTGGAACATTGCCATTGCCGCTTGCGCTCGCAATGGTAATTATAAAGAGGTTTTTGAACTTTTCAAACAAATGCTCGTGGCTCAAATTCATCCAGATAATTATACTTATGTTAGTCTTCTAAGTTCATCTAGTCAAATCTGCGATCTTGCTTTGGGTAGTTCTATCCATGGTTTCCTCATAAAGAATAATTTCAGTTCATGTGATACATTTGTCTGCAATGTATTGCTAGACATGTATGGAAAATGTGGGTGCCTCAGGAGTTCAGTTAAAATCTTTAACAGTATGAGAGATAGAAACCTAATCACATGGACAGCTCTAATTTCAGCCCTCGGAATCAATTCCTGTGCCCATGAAGCATTAGAAAGGTTCAAAGACATGGAACATCAGGGGCTTAGACCTGATAAGGTTGCTTTCATTGCAGTGCTTACAGCATGCAGACACGGTGCATTGGTGGGAGAAGGGATTGAGTTGTTCAAGAAAATGAAGAGTTATGGTCTTGAACCAGAAATGGATCATTACCATTGTCTTGTGGATTTATTTTCCAGGCATGGACATGTTAAGGAAGCAGAGAAAGTAATTTCCAGCATGCCTTGCCCACCAAATGCTCTCATATGGCGGACTTTTCTTGAAGGATGCAAGAAATACAGAAGTAAAGAGGATCAGTTAATAGTAACATAAACTTAAATCTCGACCAATAGTATGTTGTGAGAGGAAAGGGGATGGAGCAATTAGACATGTAAATTAAAATTTGTTCAATGGGTTCTTTGGATTTGACTTTAAGTTCTTGTTGTCAAGGGCTGTTTGTTCCAAGGCGGATTGTTTATTTTGGCCGGTGGTGCTGATCTAAGCTCACGTGATGGGCATGGAGGCCAAACACCACTGGGGATTTACCAAAAAGTTTTCTTCTTCTTTCTCCTCAGCTTGGTGTCAGGTGCCACATTTGCCTATGGTCATCCTGTACTTTTGTAATATTAATCAAGCAGAAGCGGTGACGACTCGTACTTTGTGGACAGCAACCACAGAATGTTCCTTATGCACGTGCACGCCAAAAACTAAAGTTTTGCCTCAAGCTTCAAACAAACACCTCAGTTTGGGCCACCTGCTCTTGTTTTCAATTTATGCGAAAGGCTACCCGATTATCCAGATATATTGAGTATTTGATCGTCTTCTGTATTTTATATTAAACAGACATGGTTTAATTTACATTGACAAGATTTAAGATATCTGATTTTTTTGTTCTTGGTACGCTGTTCGTAAAGTAGATCTTGAAGGAAAAATTTCAGAATTGCAATGAACGGATAAGCACCCCTGATAAGCTAACCTGAAAGTATGTTCATGTATCACCAGGAAAAAATTACTGTTACAAGAATGTGGTATGAGTTTCAGCTGAGGATAAGTTACTTCTAAAACAGCTTAACAGTCAATTATTTATACATTTAAAGTTTAATGGAGTGGTATTTTGAGAAGTAGAAAAAGAAGATGGTCACCAGACTTTTGTTTGTTCCTCGGGATAGAAAGATCTGCAAGATTAACCTTTAAAAAGGCCTCGGATATCAACTTCTTCTTAGCTGTATTTTCTTTGGAAAGATGTATATTTCTGGAAAATTACTAGAAACTCATTACAAGCTACTTCAGGTATGCTAGTAGTGCGCAGGACTAAGAAAGAATAGTGGAAATAAAGATGAAACACAAAAGAAATGAATACAACTGAAACGGGAAAAATCTCATCTGCTTTGTGATAGAATATTTATAAAAAAATTGCAGACAACATTTAGATTATCTACTTTAGCACATAAAGTTAATCTAGTGACGTGGATAAGATTAGGTTAGATCTACACATTTAACTATTCTTTATGTTTAAAACTTCTTAATTCTAATTAGACTTTTGATTATATCCAACAGTTATCATGTGAAATTCTCCTATATAGTTTACCATGTAGAATCCCTGCTGATATTTGTGTCTGTATTATTTGGATTTTCTTGAGATTCTCCACCTTTGCTGGCATGAAAAGTCTGAGAATAATGATAAGGAATTATAGTAATATATCTGAAATAAGATATTAATTTTTATGGATGTCCCTGACCATTTGGAAAGGGACACTAGGAATAGTTTATGTTCCTGAGTCAAATTAATCCGGATGTGGCGAATTGGTGGGAAAGGGAAAATGATAGTTTAAGTGGCTTCCAAAGAATTATGTTTATACCTTCTTTTTACTTGCTACCATGAACTTTGTTGAATCAATGTGATGTGACTGTGTCAAGTAGGATTAATTGATACACCTGAAAGTGTGGGCATTATGGATTCACTCACAAGCTTGCTAACCCATATTCCTGAAAGAGAGGTAATCGAGGACCATATCCTCTTACAGAATTTTTGTTGACCACCGTCCTAGGAGTGCTCCATTAAGACAACAATGGAGACTAAGCTGTCTGAACTTACAGTTTGTTTGATTGGTGCGTAGAGACATTACTCTTCCCCGTGTCATTTGAAGAAAGAAGCAGTCCAAAGGAAATAGGTTTCATTTGTTTTTAGTGGTTCGGAGGTAATGAAATGGGAGAGCACAGCCACCACCTTTACAGAAATCTCCAAATTTAAAATAGAAGTTTATGCATATTCTTAGGTACTTATGTTTTCCTTTTATACCATTACCAACATAAAAAAATAAAATGATAAAGTTTGTACAGAAAAAATAAATTCAAACAACAAAATGTAGTGACTTAATTTTATCTCCACTATTACTAAACTATCTCTGCGTCTAAGCCTATAAATATAGTCACTCCCTTTAGCTATCTTGCTCATCTTTACTTCAGAGTCCTAACTATCTGTTAACTGTTCAAACTGGCTGGTCTTGCCATAAATATTGTTTTTCAGATTTAGGGTCAAGTTCAAGCTTTCTACAAGGTGTAGTAGTCATAAAATACTAGCTTTCAGTTGTCTAGCCTCTCTTTCAAAAACAACTTTATACCTCACAAGCTAGCATTGGATGGCTAATTCAACTGCAAAATGTCTTCTAATTCTGTCCATGATTGTGTTCATGATACTTATCATGAGGTCTGAGGCAAGAGTCGAACTCAACAGCCGGCTTCTTTTACGTGACATGGGATATACTGAATCAAAACTGGAGCACCATAGAAGGATTTCCAGGCTAAATTCAGATACTGATAGACTGTCACCTGGAGGACCAGATCCTGAACATCACTCTCATTCTCCTGGAAAGCCTAACTGATCAGTACCTTATACTTAAGTGTATGTGTTTGGTTGCAGAGACTTTGCTGCTTTTGAATATGCTGCATGCTATTAGCTTATTATATTATATATGAAGCATACTAAAATAAAGCTACTGTTGCTTATTCTGCGGAACGGAGACAATACTGCAACCTCGTACATGTAGTAAGAGGAGCTTGTCTTGCAATAAAAGAAATATATATCAAATATTTTCTGAAGAATGAGAATGCATCTTTGGTTTCCTGTTTATCTTGTAATTTACGATAGAATTTGTTAACTAATTATATGCGTAGAACCCAGTACCCTAATGCATACAATTGCTTTATTAAAGCTAACTGACACTCTAATGCATTCGTTACCAATAAAATTTCCATTTTATATATTTTCTGATGATAATGCTTTTTCTTGTCCAATTAATTATTTATGTCGTAGTGATTCTAAAATTATTTTCTTTTTCAGATTGAAATACCACTTATTCGGACATAAATCTGCTCTTTAAGTTTTGATTACCCCCGGAAGCTCTTTGAGATCTTAAATATGCATCTGGTAACCATTGTTTTGCTGTAACGCCATAATTGATTGAATAATATAGAGTCTTTCATGCCACAAGTTTAATTAAACTACTCTCTGCTATTAAGGAAAAATAAAAAATAAAAAATAAAAATGGCTGGAAAAGTGGCATAATTATAAACGGATCCGGCTCCCTTAAGTTTCGATGTCCTTCATTTTCTTTAAGTCAATTGTTAAAGGAAGAACAACTTATTATAATTTATACATGAAACTAAGATCTTGTATTCTTTCAAAATTATAGAAGAATTAAAATGGATTACCCACTTCAAATGTTAAAAAAGAATTTCTTACTTCATGTAAAATCTCATGTATTTTCCTTTTTAAAATAATTTCCTCAAAATATTAACTTCACTTTGGAAGATGTTCTATAAATATAAATATAGTTTCTGCGGGATTTTCTTCATTTGCTCACTATAAATACAGCTTAATGATGGTGACTTACTTGCACTAGACTTTTTTTCCTTAACAAGATCCAATTGATTAGATCATCTATGAAGGTCCTATGTACTAAAACAAGTAAAAATGAAGAAATCTTAGTAAAGGTCAATCTCAAATTGATTATTAGTCATGAAAAATGTAAGAAAATAATGTTTGATTGCAAAGTAAAACCCAAAATTACAAGAAGAAGATCGCATAGTAAAGGAAAATCCGAATTTGGGTATGATTTTTTACCCCAATTGACAAATAAGCATAAACCCTTGAATAAGATTTTTAATGTATTACGTAACTTGAGGAGAGCTAGGGTTTTCAAAAACTCTGACAAATGTGCTTATGCTTAAATTGAAATTTGAATCCTAGCGCCTTATCATAGATAAATTTGTCTCCTTTTACCACTAAATTAGAATAAAAAGTAACTAAAAAGAATCAAAGAGTTTGAATATATGGCAGGTTGGATGTCTAAGGGATGGCCTATTGGCCAGGTTTAGTTTGCTCTCATTACAAGTTGTGTTACTTCTGCTTTTCCTAAATCAATATAATGGACTCTGGTTTATAAAAGAAAAGAAAAAAAAAAAGATAATCAAATTTTTGACTGAGGAGAGCAAAACTATGTCTGATTCAACAACGTAAAACATTTCTTGTAAAACTTTAAAGGATCCAAATAAATAGATATATATATATATATATAAATATATATATATATGTTAGAGGTCTGCATATATTTAATCGTGATACATATCTGATTTTTCTAGTAAATCTTAAAACTTTTCATCCTGAAGTCAAATCATCTGTCATCCATGATCATCTTCTTCCAATGAAACAAAAGCATTAACGTAAAATGACAAATTTTTGCTTATACCACTAACTAAAATTATTCCCTTTTCTTGTTTTTAGTAAATATTATTAATAGTCTCCTTGTTGGCTTGGGACGTGTCTGTATATTGAAATCTGCATATATATATATATATATATATATATATATATATATATATATATATATATATATATATAGGGATACAATTGCAAAATTTGGTGTCAATTCTCCCACCACCTTAATTAGTTTACTACCTTTAACTTACCTTTCTTTTTGTCTTTTACTAAACTTTAACTTACCCTTTCGAAACTAATATTTATGTACATTACATCGCCATGAAAGCTAGGTTTGGTTGTTGCAATCTTCATAGATGAAGTCTATTCTTAAGTTGGGAAACGTATGCATGCGGCAACAGTACTTCGTACAGAAAGAGTTAAGGTTTTGAGCATAAGTATACATGGTGTTGAAAGTGGCTTTGCAGCATGTAAGTTGTAGAAAGCATGAAAAACTTTCCTCGTTGATAAGGTTTCAGTGCTCTGAATCCTTTTATAGCTCAAAACCAATGACCTTTGCGATATCATATTTTGGCACCTTCATCTCTAATGTGAAAGTAGTAATTCTCTTTCGAACTGATCTCTTTGTATTCAATTTTTATATATTTTAGATATATGCATATAAAAAGAAATATTAGATAATTGATTATCAATGATGAATTATTTCAACCTCGTACCGAATTAAATCCGACAATAAAATAAATGCAATCTCACATGTAATTCACTAGAAAAACATCATTGTTATATTCCACATTATTAATTCTTAGACTCATGTTCTGATGGAACCATTGGGTTTGAATATGCATGGTGCAAATTAAATCTTTTTTTTTTTTTTTTTTTTCTTTTTGCTTTACAACCACATGAATATCACTAGCTAGGGCAAAATCCAATTACAAGGTCACACGACCTTACGTGGAGCCACGCCTTTCTTTGTATTGATTATAGACCGAAGCTTATACAGAACAAAAATTCAGCCCTGGCTTCTTCCCTTTTCTTATTCCTTTTAAATTAATTTAGCAGCCCCACATGCAATTATATAAAAAGAATTATATTCTTAATAATTTATCATTTTTCGATGAGATATTAATGGTAAAATCAAGCTTGACCTATCAAGCTTGAGAATGGGTAACATAAGCTTTTTTAATGGAGAATTTGTCATTTTCCATGTGTAGACTATCATTTTTACTTGTCAAATTGTTATATGCTTAACTATTTAATATAACTCTGACTTTTAGATATAATTTTTCTTTGGTCAGAAGGAACACTATCCATTTGCAACTGTCAATCTAAAGAGATCAATTGACAATTGTTTACAACTGCCAAAGAAATCAACCGACATTTGTAGATTCAGAATAGGATTTCCATTAGGGTTTGTGGCCTTCCTGTTTGATAATAGGTTTGTCCTAGTTTATGGAAAACCCATTAAGAAGTAGTATACCTTTAACTATTGTCCAAAAGAATAGAATTTGCAAAACAGAATTTTCAGCTCAGTTTGATTTGAAGGGTACTGTTGGGTCTTGAATCATATATGTAAAACTTCTTAAATCTCTTAATTTTGATTCTAAAACATATGAATTATTAGAAATTCTTTTGCCTCCAATATTGTATTTGGTAGATAGATGAATGTAACTATATGGATTTGAAGTTTATTATTTCTATAATATAAAATACTCAAAATATCTGTCGCTGATTTATTTATTTAATAACTAGGCAATTATTACTATTTTTTTTCTTTTGGTATACTGGTTAAGATTGTATAAACCAAATCATTAGGGGAAACATATGACTAAATTCTTGAGGTTTAGCATGTTTAATTTTAGAAACTTCAATGGTAATAAAATTAACTCTTAACAAGAGGTGATATAACCAAATTACCTGAGATAAAAATCATATATGGGTAATTTATTTAATTTTTATGTTTAGTGAAACACACTTCAACTTTTAATTTACAAAAGTAGCCAACTTAAGGGTAAGTTAAGGGTTTATAAGTATATATAGAAGGACTAAAGTATCGAGTCATATACAAATATTGGGAACAAAAGGCATGTGATATTTTTCAAAATACAGGGATCACAGTATATATTGTGCTAAATTTTAAGGACTTAATTGTAATTTCCCAACAATAAACTATAGAAAAGCTGGTATTCAGAATAACATTACTTAAATCTATCCCAATTGCAAATTGAAAATTTTAAATGGCTCTATTGATTAGTAGCTATGTTTAATCAACAGGAGAATCTCAATCCTAAACTTGAGTACTAAATTTAAATAAACAGAAAATATATAAAAGGGAAAACATTAAATATAAATAAAATGAGGCAGCACATTGTGGCCCATATATATGTATCTTTCTACGAATAAATTTAATAAGATATATTTTTCCTTCATTAATAAGATCTCCCAAATCAGAAATGATAGGTTAGATATTGGATAACCATACATACAACAAAAGAAACAATGTAATCCTCTTCTAATTAATATTTAATTACATAATTATTTTATTAGTATAATAAGATTTTGATAGAAAAAATTACAGTGGATACTATTATATAGAGCAATAAATAAATTTTGATAAGATGGTCCTTAATAATCACTAATGAACAATTACAAGAAAAACTAATAATGAACAAGCAAAACAAGTTAATTTAATCCTTGTTGATGTGGGAAGATCTTCAGAAATTATTTAGGATTATTTTTGTCATAAAGAGAACACTTATAGAAATTGAAGACCAAGTATTGAATTTATATATTTTTAATGTATAAATTTTTTTTATAATTATTTATTAACTTTAACATAGTGTCTAGTTGAAATTCATGAAATTTATAGAATTAATTTATAAATTTAGAATTTATGTTTTAATTAAAATGAAAATTGATTTAGAATTCTACCTAATTAAAATTATAGAATTTTTTATAGCTAAACTAAATACTAATAAAATAGATAAATTTTTTAAATAAATCAATATATTTTATAACACTAAAATATTTTTTATAAAATTTTTATTTTATTATTTGTCTCAGGTCTTTTTTTTAAATGAAATAAATGTTTTAATAAATTTTCATCAAATAATATGTAAATATATATGTGAACCTGCACTAAAATATATTAATTTTAGTTCTACATTATAAATTCATAAATTAATATTTTTATTTTTTAATATTTTTAATTATTTTTTCAAAGCACTCAAAGGGATAACTGTACACATGGACAGGACAACAGGACAGTTCGGATATCCTTTTTTATGTGGAACCATGTGGATTAGGACTCATCCCAACTTTAATCCAATGTGGGCACTACATTTATAGATATAGATTTCTTTTCCTGAAATGTTCAAAAGCATTAATTAACCACTATTTAAGCAAAACAACAATCCTTTCGCATTACTTGTTGTCCTATTACTCTAATGTTTCTTTGTTAATTTAATTTACAATTCGGATGCGAATCCAGGTGTGTTGACAAGAGCAAAGATGAATTCTTAAGATGACTAGACCACCCTCTTACTCTCTTCCTTTTTCAAGAGCTATTAATGGGGTCTTGAGGCATAGCACCAGATCATAAAAAAGCTTCATTGTTTTAAAAATGGAGGAAAGAAAAAGACAATCCCCTTTGTCATACATGTCCTATCCCACTATCTTTTGTCTTGTTATTAATTTGCTTTTTGATCGTTTGTTCTGTATGTAAATAGGGTTATAAAAACCCTAATGCCATGCAGCCTACAACTACTACCTTTCATTCTTCTTTTAGCTATCTAGTTATAATCATAAACTTCTTCATTGATTTCATGGCCAAGAATACGTTATCTCTTAAGGGTGCGGTGTTACTTTTCTTGATAATAATGTTCTCAATACTTTTCTTGGGTTGTCAAGCACGTATTCTCAAAGTGCAACAGGCCATGCAAAAAGATAGAGATGCCAGCAGCAGCAGCTTCCTTTTACATGAGTTAGGTTTTGATCTCTCCAAACTCAAGCGTTATCAGAAGTTGTCTGCCCTTCATGCTTCGGGAGATAGGGTTTCGCCTGGAGGACCAGATCCTCATCATCATGTTTGAAGCCTTTGATATAATTTGTTTTATATCGAAACCATATCTGTTCTTATGAAATTTGGTTCAGTTTTCATATTCAACTTAAGACATGCGAGAGTCCCCGATAATTGATATAACTTCTTCTTCTTTTTTTTTATCAATTTTATCTTAATGTATTTTGTTATATGTCCCTCTCTTCTTTTGTTTTCTCTTTTATGGAGAATTCATGCTAAAGGAAAAATCTTTTGCGTTTAAGTGGCTATCATGTTCAATCTTTAAAGTATTTTCTTTTCTCTGGGTTGATTGCATCAACTGTTGAATCAACAGAGAAAATAGTTATAACTTTCTCATCAATCAAGTGTAGAGTGCCATTCATTTAAAAGATTTAGTACATGGAGGGTAGTTATATAATTTCCAGTCTTGAAACTCAATTTATTATTAAAAATTATTTTTATTTTTTTTTAGAAAACGTATTATATCTCTTTTTATTATTTTGAGGTGAAATGATTTATTATATTTTATTTTAGGTGAATACAAGAAAAAGAATAGGAAAATAGTGTTTAAATCTTTTTATTTGGATGAATGAGAATAATTGAATATTTCTTTAATTAGTTTCTTGAGAAATAAATAAAAATGGATTGGAGAGGTGTCAAAGGCCATAAAAGTCTTCTATTTGTAGAGAAAATATGCTTGACAATTAATAAGAGTTAACAATAGAAATCTATTCTTACATTCTTAAACAGTAAGATTAAATAACTAATCACTAACATAATCTTGTAATAACCAAAAGGATAGGTTATCAAGTGTTCATTTACAAACGACATCTGAATATACGTTTCTTTAATAATAATTATTTGAATCTATTAAAATATGTTCAACAATAAATATTGATAAGTATTAAATATATCATAAAAATATTTTAAAATATTAAATAATTAAGACGTATTTTAATTATTTTTTACATTTTAAAGTCAAAAAACCTAATCATTAACAATAATAAGTAATGATGTTTTTATTATATATATATGAGCCTATAATGTTCAGGCGTGTAATTTTTTTCTTTATAGTATTGATTCACGAAAGAAATAAGATTTTTTTAGTTTTTTAATAAATTTGAGAAAAAAAAAAAAAGAAATGAGATTACACATAGCAATAACCAAAGCAGATTAGGCCCAGTAGGTCCAATGTAAAGATGTAAGAATTGTCAGACAAGAAAGCCCATTTAATGGGTGTAAGCCCATTATACGAATATTTACTTTTCCTATATTCAATGTCCAAGGCCCACAATAACCTGATTCAAACTAATTGTCACAAGGCAAATGCGTCATTTGGCCCCTGAACTTTTATTGTTTAATCAAGAGAGCTTTTAAAATCAATAAAAAATAATGATTTTTCCTGTGTAAAATCTTCTTAAAAAGTATTATTCTTTAACTTTTTTAAATATGGTATAATTTTTTTAGTTATTTTTAGTTATTTTATCAAAAATTAATAAAATAAAAATAAAAAAAATCAAAACTGTAATTTTAAAAAAGAAAAGATAAAAAAAACTATATTTTTAATATTTTAATATATAATAAAAAATAAATATTTTTATTATTTTTCCTTTAATTAACTCCATACTTAAACTGCCACATATTTCAAGATCAATTAAAAAGAGCTAATCATGTTGGTTCTAGATTATAAGATTACAGTTCATGGACTTTTCTAATGAGTCTCTTAGTTTCAATCAGTATATTAAAGCAGCTACCATATATAAATTTGGTAATAACACATGGCATTACAACATAATAAAATTACACTTAGAAGAAATAAATAGATTTCAAATACATATTTATTTGACGTTATCATAAGTAAATTCTCAATATGTATTTATATTGCAGTTTGCTCCTGCCTCTTCTATCTATTTATTTGCCTCTATTACTTATTGTTTGTAGATCCTTTTCTTTAACAATTGTCCCAGGGCATTTTTATATGGGTTTAATATCTGTAATGGGATTTTTACATAACAATTATTGTATTTCTTTTCTTTTAACTTTGTTTTTAATAGAATAACGGTTGCTTATAGACTCTAAAATTTCTTAAAAGAAAATAAGAAAAAATATTGAAAAAAGTAGATGTAATATTCCTGAATTCAAATTTTAATTACTTTAATTTTTATTAGAGTAATTTGATAAATTTTTAAATTTATATCATATTAATTATTGATGAATTAATATTTTATATTTATAAATAAATAAATAATAAAAAAGATAAAAAATAAATATAAAAAACACACACGCATAACAAATTTTTTCCCTCTTCTTCTTTCTCTTCCCTCCCCGTCACCCTCTTCTTCCTTCTCCTTCCCATTTTCGCCGCCTGCCACCTCTCTCTGTCGCCGCCGCAAACTCTTTTTTCTTCTCCTTCCCTCACTGACATCGCCTCCTCCTTCTTCCTTTTTACTGCCAACATAGTTTTGGAGGAAGGAAACCCTCCTCCTTGCTACGACTGCAACTGCAGCCTTCTGCCGCCCTTACATTGCGAATCCGACGTTAGAAACGAGCTTCCCGCGGTCGAAAACTCCCGAGCCAAGTCCCCCGCCAGCAGCCTCTGTATAGCCTTACCGGAGCCGAAATTTTCCGACCTCGATCTGGTGGCTTCCGGCAAGTTTTCGGCAGAAATATTTGCATACTCGGACTCCTTGTAATTCAAAATTCGCGTAAGCGTTTCCAGATTCGAAATCCAATTGGCGACACCTGCTTTTGAACCCCAAGTATATTCCAAATGCTCACAAATTCGGATTTCGACTTCGTATAATTTTATCTAAAATTTAAAAATTATTAAAAAATAATTTGTATAAATTATTAGTTATAATTAATTAATTAAATTATTTAATTAATTAGTCATATGATTGGAATGCAAGAAAAAAAGTTTATGTGATGTATCGTTAATAATATTATTTTACTGAACTATTAATTTTTGTATTGTGAATTGGGTTGTATTGCAAAGTCGGAAAAATAATATAGTTTTGCTGCCCCGACTTCTATTAAATAAATATGAAATATATGAAGTGTTTTTAAAAAGTTCTGGACCCGCGGGATAAACGCCCATATTTTAGAAGAGATTTTGCTAAAATTTTTGGTAGAATTTTCGAGTCGAAATTTTTTTAAACAATCTAATTTAAGAGTCTAGATCTAGAAAAAATTAAGAATATTTTATTAATTGAGTTGTTTTCATAAATAGATAATTCGTCCGTCCAGCCAACTCCACCTAAGGCGTAGGAGCATAATGCGGAGCGCGATAGAACAGTGAGTTAAAGTCATATAATTAACTGCTCTTATGTCATGTCCAAATTAAATACAACATTAATTGATTAATAATAATTATTGATTATTATTAGCATTATTATTAGTTGTATATAATTATGTATGTGTTTATTTAGATCATTAGCTAGTTAGATTTGTTATGGGTTTCGGTTGCCTTAAGCTTACCCATTTCTTAGCGCCGGTCATAGGCCTACAGATTGGGTCGTGACAGTTGATAATGTTAGTATTTTTATTTATTTATTGAAAGATTAACAAGCTATAAACTACATAGTAAGGGTAGTTATCCATTTATATTCGCTATAAATATGAAAGCTCACCTAATGTGGGGAAGATGACCTGAAATGGAGACATTTCACTCCCAAGAGCAAATGCTCTTGCCATTTGAACATTAATGTCAGCAATTTGATTGTGTATGCTAGTAGTAGTTTGTTGATATTTCCATGTAGGAATAAGGTTGAATTTGGCCCTCAAACTTTATAGTCAGATTTAATTTGATCCTTTTTAACTTTTACGACTAATTTAACCCATGAATTTTTCGAATAAGTTTAATTTAGCCAATTTCTAAGTGAGTTCATTGCATGCGTTATAACAAGTACATGAAAAGCATCAAAGTGATCCTAACTGTAAAGTTTGAGGGCTAAATTGAACTCAAGTGATAAGTTAAAAGGCCAAATTGAACTTTATTCTTTTTCTAAGTTAATAATATATATATATATATATATATATATTATATAATATTATATATATATTCTAATTTTATATATTAGATTAGCATTTTTATATTAGATTAGAGTTATATTCTAATTTAATTATATATATTAGATTCTAATTTATATAGATATATTAGATATTAGAATTATATTATAATTTAATATTAAATTATATATATATATATTAAATTACCATAACTCAATAAAACATAAAAACCAATTGACTATCACCGCCGTTATTTTCTCACAAATCAATAAAGAATTATCAACATTTTTACTATAAAATAAAAATATTTATGAGATTTTATAATATAATATCACCATTATCATCGTTTAATCAGCCTCCATATGACTTTCACCAACTAATTTAAAATATAAAAAATTAATATATAAATTTAGTTATATAACTAAATCAATTACGATTTAAATTATTTCTTAGGATTAAATTTGAGTGACTAAATTGAGCCTATATTAAAAATTGAGTGTAAAATTTCATTCTCTTAAAAACGAACTATACTGAATTTATTTATAAAGTTTAGAAGTTAAATTGACTATAAACAATTAAAAAAAATTAAATTAAACCTAATTACAAAGTCAAAGAGCTAAATTAAACTTTATTCCTTTTCGTATACTTTAAAAAGCTTGAACTATTTTTTATTAATTGGGCATTGAAGTTATTATAAAGAAAAAGAAAACAAAAGTATCCATATCTCTTTTTTTTTATTTTTTTTATAAAAATATAGTGTAAATTTTTTTTTTAATTTCTATTATGTAAAAACACAGAAAATATGATTTTTTTTATTTTTTTCAATATAATTTTAATAATACTCAAGTAAAAAAAAACTAAAAAAAACTAAAAAACAACTACATCATATTTAAAAAAAATTACACAGTAAAAATAATTTTTTTATTAATTTTAAAATATTTCTCAAAAGTTGGCTGACTTTTAAATGTGACCGCCTCGAATCATCAAATTTGGGCCTGGATTTGCCACATCGTCACAATTTGAACCTCTTAACTAACTAAAAGTCTAAAACCCTCCCAACTAGCAGCAAAAGCATCGGCGCGTGTTAAATCTCTCCGGCTGCTAACCGCCCACACCTCAACTCCCTCCCCGGCGACTAAACTCCACGCGCCATATTCCCCACTTTAGCAAACTCTTCAAATCCCATAATCAAAACTCCGCGCCACTAAACCCTCTACAAACCTTACTCCCCCGTGGAGACCACGCTCCAAACTCTCTCGTTTCCAATTGGTCATTGCTTGCCACGCACAAGCCTCACGCGTGAGTTCAGCACTGCTGATTTTTGTCATAATGCTTCGCCAACACGACTCTTTTAAACACGAATGCATGTGAACCGTACACCTGTAAGATAAGGGGTATAGTTTTGAGGGTCGTTTTTTTTTTAGAGAGAGAATTTTTTCTAGAGAGAGAAAGAGCGTAAAAGGAGATCTGATCGATTCGGTTCCAGATTAGAGAGGAGAAAAAAAGAAGAAGAAAGAAAGGTGAAGGAAAAGCTCGAAACCCTAACCCTAAAAAGATCGTATCTTTCTCTAATATGAGCCTGTGTATATAGTAGTAGATAGATATAGATAGATGGTTATCTATTTGCTGTTTGTGTATATTTAGTTTTTGATTAGAGTGGTAGATCGTGAAAATTTCGAGCTCTGGTTTAGGCTTTTGTTTGGTGGTTTCTGTTGTGTCTGTTTTTGCCCTAATTCAGCTGTGATTTTGGGGCAAAATTAGGGTTTTGGTGTGGTGGTCAGACAGGGAGGTGAAAAACCCTAGTATTGGGATTTGAAGAGAAGTTAGGGTTTTGAAGTTACATGTATGGCTTCGGGGACTATAGTTGGCGAAGGAGGTGTAAATAATAATGATGGAGCAGCTACAAGAGAGAAACAGAGGTATAGTGAGAGTAAAGTTTATACAAGGAAAGCTTTTAAAGGACCTAAAAATAACATCAATAATATCAACACCACCACCACCACCACCACCGTGAACCCTGCCCCTCCCACCACCACCGCCACCTTGAACCCTGCCCCTCCCACCACCACCGCCACCTTGAACCCTGCCCCTCCCACCACCACAGCGAGCGCTGCCAGTCCCACCATCACCACCACCGCTAACGCTGCTAGTATCACCACCACCACCGCCACAGCCACTGCTGCTCTCACCACCACCACAGCCACCGCTAACAACGCCACTGTGGACCTAAGCATTACGAACACAACAATTACTACCACTGAAACTGCGAGTGCTGCCAACTGCGACGACAATAGGGACAATGAGAAAAATAAGATAAATAAGGATGAGAGGAACAACAAGAGCAATTCAATTCAAGTGCCAGAATCGCAAACCCCGGCTTTGGAAGACACGAATTCTGCCCAGCAGCAGCCTGTTTCTCGCCTGGAAGCTAATTCGGATGACTCTTCTAGCCTTAATAGGCAGCAAGGTGCAGCGGAGGTGGCTCCTAGTGGCCGGGATGCAACTGCTGAGAATGGGGTGGTGAAGCAAGGCTTGAATGATAAAGTGAAGATAAATTTGGCGTCCAAGTCTAAGCAGGAGATGAAAGAGCTTAGAAGGAAGTTGGAGAGTGAACTTGATATGGTAAGGAGTCTGGTGAAGAAGATTGAAGCTAAAGAAGTGCAGCTTGGTGTCAGTGAGTTAAGCAATTTGCAAGTATCTCTGAATGACCGGGTATATAACGGATTAAAGAGGGTTAATTCAGAGGTTGTTTCTGTAGGTCTTTCTCATGATATTACTACTCCTATTGCTACTCCTACTCCTAGGCAGTCTAGGCCTCTGAATCAGCTTAGTATATCAGTGTTCGAGAATAGCCAGGGCGCAGTTGAGAATGTGGAGAAAGAGAAAAGGACGCCAAAGGCAAATCAGTTCTACAGGAATTCAGAGTTTCTGTTGGCAAAAGACAAGTTTCCACCAGCAGAGAGTAACAAGAAGTCTAAATTGAATGGGAAGAAGCAAGGGGGAGGGGATATGGGATTTGGGTTTGGAGCGGCATCTAAGATTTTCAAGAACTGTAGTGCTTTGCTTGAGAAATTGATGAAGCATAAATACGGTTGGGTGTTTAAATCTCCTGTGGATGTAAAGGGACTTGGTTTGCATGATTACTTTACCATAATCAAGCATCCTATGGACTTGGGTACTGTGAAGACGAGGCTGAACAAGAATTGGTACAAGTCACCTGAAGAGTTCGCAGAGGATGTCAGACTAACATTTCATAATGCTATGAGGTATAATCCAAAGGGGCAAGATGTTCACGTGATGGCAGAGATACTATTGAAGCTATTTGAAGACAGGTGGGTGGTTATAAAATCAGAGTTTGATCGGGAGATGAGGTTTGTTGTTGGTTGTGGTATTGGTATTCCTACACCAACATCAAGAAAAGCTCCACTACCACCCCCTCCTCTTGATATGAGGAGAATTTTGGATAGATCAGATTCAATGAGGTATCAACCTATTGATCCCAGATCAAAACCTATTAGTACGACTCCTTCAGGGAGGACCCCTGCTCCAAAAAAGCCTAAGGCAAAGGATCCACACAAGAGGGACATGACTTATGATGAGAAACAGAAGCTTAGCACAAATCTTCAGAGTTTACCTTCAGAGAAGCTGGACAATATTGTCCAGATAATAAAGAAGAGAAATTCATCTCTTAGCCAACATGATGATGAAATTGAAGTGGATATTGACAGTGTTGATGCGGAGACCCTTTGGGAACTGGATAGATTTGTTACCAACTACAAGAAGAGTTTAAGCAAGAACAAGAGAAAAGCTGAACTTGCCAGTCAAGCCAGAGCAGAAGCTGAGCGGAATGTCCAGGAGAAGGTAAGAACTTTAATTGTTCCTTGTAATGCTTAAGCCTTATAAAGGAATGGTTTCCCAATGGATTTTCTTTTTCAGTCTTTGCAGACACCGGCAGCGGTAGTGGCACCACCACAAGGAACTAAAACAGGTATAGATAGTTTGATCATAATAATTGATGGAATTTGACTTTTTGCTTGTTTGATATTTATTTATCATTTGTTTATTGTCTTGTGTTACTCAAGCAGATGAAAGGAATGTGTCCACTTCATCACCTGTTCAAGTGGAGAACCAGGGAGATAATGGAACTAGATCAAGTAGTTCAAGCAGCTCTAGCAGTGATTCTGGTTCTTCAAGTGGTATGGCAATATTTTCTTATAAGTTTTGCTATGTTCCCCTCCCCCCCTCCCCCTACATGTGTGGATATAATTTCTCTAGCAATGATTTGATGATGTACTGAAATTTATCTTTTACTGTAACTGCAGACTCTGATAGTGACAGCTCCTCAACATCTGAATCTGATGTAGGGCCTTAACCAAGGAGTTGAGTAGTTATGGTAGGTCCTCTTATGGATTTTCTAAAAACTTAGATTGATTCTATATTGCATAATTTGGCAATCTGTTCTACTCTTGATGAATGAATTTAGCTAAAATATGCTCATTATTTATCTGCCGTTGAGGTTTTTTGACATACGACTTGCTACTATCAACTATGTGCTGGTGAGATCACAAGGGAGATTGCAATTTGCTAGCAATAGGTTTAAAAGCATAAACTTTTTTCACGCATTTTTGGGTTTATGGGAAGGTGGTTCTGAATTTTGTGTCATCTGTAAGTCGGGCATGTAATGCCTATGCTTTCTATGATGAGGGAGATAAAAAAAATTGACTTTTTAAATAAAAAATTTATCAAATTGGGATTACATGTGACATGTTGCCATGAAAATGGAGAGTATTTTCTGTTTAGTGGATGGCTGGCATATCAGCTGTGTTTCCTTTTTCCCTTACCACTAGAACATAGAGAAGGGAGAAAGTGGGTAAGTTAGGAAGTATATGTGGTTAAAATATAGCAACATGGTTGGGAGTTATAATAACATTGTCAAATGGAAATATTGAAGTGCTGTGGCCCATGTTTATAATTTATAAACTGGTTTCTTCTATTTTTTTTCTTTCGGGGGGATAAAGATACTGGTAAAACTGCTACCTGCTATTTGGAATTTAAGGTGGAAGATCAGTCATCAGCAAAAGGAATAAATCTGATCTTTGGGTTTGTCTCTATTTCTACTGGGGCCTTCTTTCAAAATGCCTTGAAGTGGTTTCTTCTTTTCATATTCTATTATGACTTCTTTTTTTCCTGGAAAAACATGTTGTATAAGTAAGGATTTCTTTTCTCATGTTACATCACATGCTATTTTTTGTAGAAAATAAATAATTCATACTTAGCCTGGGTATTGTTGGAAAAATTAAAGCATTTACTGGTCTGCATACAATCTTAGTAGTGATGTGAACCATTATATTTCGTCACCTTAAATACCAGTTCTATCCTGTTGTTTTTTCTGAGTAGAAAAAGAAAGCGCTTGTTATTGTATCATGTCTAACCATAATTGGTCTGCATACATCTCAAACTTGTTTCTTCCAAAAGTATGTTTAATCATTTGGATTTTCATACTATTGGAGTCCTTGTATATTTGTCTTTGGTTATTCAGCTCATACTTACTGAAAGTTGTGTTTGAGGTTACTAGCTTGGTAGCTAACCTTTATTCTTCTTGCGATCCCCAAGTTAATTCTGTAAGATGCCTTTTTTTTTGTCGCTACTGTTGTGTGCGACTGAGTCTTGGCTATAGGTTAAAGCCCTCATGGCAACACTCAATTTAAATTTATCTGTGAGCTCATTCTTTAATAGGTGCACTTTAAGACTTTTTCTATTTACCTCCTAGAAAGGCATGCCATACTTATCTTGTGGGATGGGTGATTGATAATAAATTCTACAGGATGGTACAGGAGAAGAGAGCATTGCTGACATTGGTTAAGTAGTATACATGTAACATTCCCCAGAATCTGAGTAATGGATTGGCCAAATTGATGCTCCAGATATTTTAGTCTCGCTGTTTAGTTTGTTTTTGAAACTTTGAAGTCACGGGATAGTATATGTAGCATAAAAACCATGTATTCTTATAACAATTTTCCTTGGGATGATGTAAATATTTGAAACTTGTTACTTGAATCAGAGCAAGGAGTGCTGTAGAATATGTTGAACTGCATGCTAAGTTTGAAGTAGCAAAAAGGGCTGGTGTTAGTACTATATGGTCTAAGAAGAATGGATTGTAGGATTATGTTCAAATGAGATGACCTTTTTTTATTCCTTAATATGTTCGATGTTAATATAGTTTTGGCATATTTGGATAGATCTTAAAACACCAAAGCAGGTTGTGTTCGGATGACTAATGCATTAGTCAGAGTTTAGTGCAAACTGCATGGTACAGGCTTGGTGGCTTCAGGGTCTGCTAGGTTAGAGCTGTAGTAGGATAATCTCTTAAATAGTAGGCTGACACTCTATATGTCCTTAACCCACATTTTTCTCTAGCAGAACTGGGGACTACATAGATGTCTGTAAGAAGGTGAAGTGGAAGGTGGAGCTCTCTGGAGCATATATATATATATATATATATATACATGTTTTCTTATACAGCTCCGAGATTCTATTCTTAATATACCGATTCAATTTGAAAGTGGGAGAACCAATGCTGCAGCTTTGCTTTATCTAGAACATGGCATTACATTTTCCAATGGCCTTGTTAAATATATCCACTTGGAATTTGTAGTAGAAGTGCATTTATCTGAATCTTCCTGCAAAAATGCGGAACGCAATATGAATTTCATTATTTTTTATTTCAATGAAATTAGTTAAACTGTTAATCTCTCAGGGGTGTTGCCTAGCTTTCTCTTTCCTAAATCTCTTAGGGGTGTTGCCTAGCCTTTCTTTCCTATCCTTTGCATCATCAGTCAATGAGTATCTTATTTTCGATATATCTTTGTTGATATGTTTTTTTTTTTTGGAGTTGGAAGCAACTTTCTAATGGCACAATCATTGTTCTGTTTCAGTTCCCAGAAAAACTTAGAGTAGATGGTGATCTGATGGAACACAGGTCATATGATGATTTTCCCCGTGGAATCTGCAATTGGTGTACAGTTTGGAGAGGCCAGCTATTATTGTGCGACTGCAGAGGGTTGGGGGCGGGGTCTCTGTATTGGGATTGGCTTCTTGAATCTACAAGTGGCTTAATTTGTTTAGTCAGAAATTTGTATAATATTTTGGTAGGGGATGTGGCGATGATTAGATACAAGAGCAGATGGTTTGTTTTCTGTAGCACGTGTACATGGCTAACTAATGCTACTCATGTTAGTTTCTCCGATAACTTTGTTGTTGATTATCTCCTTGCAGATTCAGGATTCTTTGGTGTTATACAAAAGATAATCTGTAATTCAAGCTCATCAAGTGATACGTAACGTAACATTATCTTCATATTTACTCCTAATATGCTGCTCACTTTATATAATCCCTGCTCAACTAACCATACTTGCCGCTTGGGCTGTTGTATGTATGAATTGCATCCTCTTCGTCGCAAGGGCTTCACTTTTTCCTGCTCCATGCGAGGGGCATTCTGTAGTTGGATGTTAGTCGAGAAGCGTTTGCATCTGCATTTTACTTCGTATCTGGCAATGGAATATAAGATACTATAATGTATTATTATTATTCCATGAAACGCACAACATATCCTATTGTTTCCTTCCAAAATTCACTATACCAATTTTTTATACCCATTTTTGAATATTTGTGTTAAATAAAAAAAAGAGAAAGAGAAAACCTCTAGAAATGAAAAGAATTTGGACCCAAACATGAATAACAGATAAACTACTTGCAAACCATGCAACAACCTGACCAGTCGCAAAATGATGCAATCCCTCAAAATAAAGTCGATGCTTTCTCCATCTCTGCCACGTTTTTTTCTCAAAGCTAACTCCTTTTCTTCTTCTTCTTCTTCTTCTTCTTCATTGGAGTTTTCACCATGGTCAGGTCTCAAGTCTTGGCGAGACAGTCCCCTCAATGAAAACCGGTTTTGGGGACCCAATGGCCCACAACCTCCACCACCGCAATCACCATTATCTGATGCCAATCAGTATGAAATTGAACTGGGTTCTGCTTCCTCTCTTGCTGAGCTTGGTGCTCTTGTTCTCTCCACCAGTGATCCTCTCAAAAAATCCAAGCTTTCCCATCTCGCTTTCGCTAAGTGGCGCAACCACAAGCTTCCCATTGGATCTTTTGTCCCACCTTCTACACCCGCTAGACCTCCTAAGCCTGAATTGGTTAGTTTTCTTTTTGTTGATTCCCTATCCAAAACTATGTTCTTTCATGGGTATCTCAAAATTTTAAAACGAAATTTTTCGTAATTGTTTATGATTTCTTTTGCTTCTTTATATCTTGTGTTTTCTATTCAAACGTCGAAAGTTAGGGACTCTATTCAATTGTGGGTTGTTTGTCAATTATCTCTTAAATGCCAGTCATTTGTAGTTCCCCTGAACTGCTCAATAGCATCAAAGAGTATAGTTACCTTTCAAAATCATGCAGTTAGAACTGGACTTGTTATACAATTTCATAGTGACTGTGGCTGCTATTGTTCGTGAAATTGTCCCCTTTACCTTTTTAAAACAATCAAGTCAAATTTGGAAATTTGCTGGTTCAGCTATCCCTCATTTATCTATTCAACTTTGTTAATGTTATGAATGAAGTCCCAAGTGAGTTTTGGTGATCTCCACGTAGATAAATTCTCTTTGTTGCTGTTGATGTGGTAGTTAGATATTCATGTGTTCATCTTTGCTAAATTTTTGAGATTTAGGTTTCCCCGAAGGAAATTCCTGCCCCCAAAGATTCAGGCTTACCTCTCAATGCTTATATGCTCCATAATCTTGCTCATGTGGAGCTAAATGCAATTGATTTGGCATGGGACACGGTTGTACGTTTTTCCCCTTTCAGTGAGACTCTTGGAGAAGGATTCTTTGCTGACTTTGCACATGTTGCTGATGATGAGAGTCGCCATTTTGCTTGGTGCTCTCAAAGACTTGCTGACCTTGGTTTCAAGTAAGGAGAATCGTTTTTCAAGTATCAAATTAGTTGATTGTTGGTTTTTGTTTTAATCCATGCTGATTAGGTATGGAGATATGCCTGCTCATAATTTGTTGTGGAGGGAATGCAAAAAATCATCTGACAGTGTTGCTGCACGATTGGCAGTGATCCCACTAGTCCAGGTATTGGTTTAAATATATATTTTCTAGATAGCAGCTATTAAAATTTGCTTATGCAGAGAAGTACAGTGTGACGGTGATTTGCATTGCTTGATTTTCCTTTAGTTAACTTTCATCCTTAAATAGCTAAAAATGCTTGGTGATATCAAGTACAGTAACCATTTTGAATACTTGAAAAATATTGTATGCTTATTATTGTTGGTTGGAAAAGTGGAAGGCTTCTAATCCAATTGTAAAAGAAAAAAGGAAGCAGTAACTATCACCTGAGGAATGTGAGTTGATTAGTGAACCAAAACCTGATAATTTTACTAGCATGGTGGCCGAGTAAACAGGCTGAAGTAGTTGGTAACTATACTGTGTAATTTCCATATGCTATCTGCTAACCAAAGTAAAACTGATTGCTGGTTCTTCGAACTTCTTAATAAGTTGTTCTACTCTGATTCTTCCTTGTCTTGTATGTTCAGATCTCTCAAATTTGATGATTCTTGTAGGACACTATGATGTTAAAGTAGACCATCTTTAAGTTGTACAGAATAACCACGTGTGTCAATGGAGGAAGCAGCTTCTCTAATTTTCTTTGGGTTTGTGCAAAGGGGAAAAGTTAGCAGGGAAGGGGACTGGAAAGAGTGGCGTTGTTGTGTATTCTTTTAATTTCACATGATTTCTTTCTAGATTTTCCTGTTTATCTATGGTTGTATTTCAATTCCATGAATTAAGACATCATATGGTTGAAGACCATGAGTTTAATTGCAGTTATTTGTTCTTTCTTTCAGCTGCATGTTTTCTCCGATTACTAGTATCATGGCATGCATTTTTCTATAGTCGTTAAGTGGAATTATGCTATTTAATACTAACGTGATGAGAAGAGATAATTGTAATAAGAATAGAAGACCCAAATCAAAGTCTAGCAAGTGCAGTTTTGTTTTATTGCATTCTGGGAACTTCACTTTCAAGGAGCTATGAATTCTCAAAATATGAAAACGGTATTTGAACAGTTAGAACAGTTAGACTACCTGAATTTCTTACAAAGTGAAATTGCAATGAGCTTGAGACAGTTTATGACATGCCTAATAACAGATGCAAAGTAGGATTTTTTTTCCCCTTAAAAGGGGCAGTCATGATACTTAGACTGGATAAGTTTTAGTTTTAAAATTTGGGTTATACTCCGGTCACTATTTTCTTTTTGTTTTTCTGTTGTATAACCTTGATACTTGTGATAAGGTTAAATCTTCTAGGCCTATGTTTGAAGTAAATTCTCTCACTATGTGTACAGGTGTTATTACCAACTTTAGGGATTTATTTTCAGATATTTTTAACACTTCCTCCCCCTGGCCCTCCAATATTAGATATTTGATGTTTGATGAGGAAAATTTAAGCAGTCTTTCTATTTTTATCTACATAGGAGGCAAGAGGACTTGATGCCGGGCCAAGGCTAGTGCAAAAATTGATTGGTTTTGGAGATTCTAAGACATCTAAAATTGTGGCTAGAATTTCTGATGAAGAAGTTGCTCATGTAGCTGTTGGTGTCTACTGGTTTATCTCTGTTTGTCAGAAAGTGGGCTGTCCTCCTTCTTCCACTTTTAAAGGTATTAACAGCCTTTTTCACTTTTGATTTGTGACCACCTATGTGGCACATAGTAATAGTATTATCCCGTACCGGGCAAGCAAAATATTTGATTGCGAAGTTTTAAAATTTTTCGGGGATAAGCATGCAGACATATTAAGGGAGTACAATGTGGAGTTGAAAGGGCCCTTTAATCATTCGGCAAGAGAAGAAGCTGGGATTCCCCGTGACTGGTAGGATCAGTTGTGCAATAATATGATGCCTAATCTATGATCCTTGATTTGTCCCTTTTAATAGAAATAGAATAGGAACTGCCTTTAAGATCTGCATGTAAACGGTGTAATTTATTATGGGATTATTGAACCATCTGCTGTGTAGGTATGATGCATCATCTACAAATAAACAAGACAAGAATGAGAAACGGGGCACAAACGAGCAGCTCTCTGTGGTCTGTGACTGATCTCTCTCTCTCTCTCTCTCTCTCTCTCTGTGTATGTGTCCCTCTCTCTCAGATACACCTACACATGTACACACAAGGGTAAATGCAACTTCTGGGAGATTAACTATTCTTTTTAAGGGGAGAATTAGAATATGAGGGCAATTAATGTTGCAGGTTTATGATAGACTTGCTTCGATCATCTCCATGGAGTGTGAAAACGCAAGTTTGAATAAGCCCCCAGTTTGATGCTCATTTAACAGCTGAAACTCGAGGGTAAGTGGATGTTCTGATGCAAAATTTCAATGCGGTTGCTATTTAACCAGTATGTGATTGACTATGAGTGATCATATGAACTCTAGTTTTTAATCCCTCTTTTTTTTCTTTTGCTCAGTATATATAGAACTTATCCTGATTTGGGGGCTTGAACATGTGACCTTGGAAACTCATATACATAACTCAACTAGCATAGCGGTAATGCGGGCATAACAAGAGGGCATGCCATTCTGGATTGGAAGTGTAACTGCAGCTTCATTTTATCCTGAGTTTGAAAGATTCTGGCGACTTAATGTGCTCCTGCCCTTTCCTTGACTTTCATGTATCTGCCGAAGTCCACTGAGCTTGGTTTAGTGTAGCTTTGCTTCATTTTTAGCCGTGGCATGTGTTATTTTCTGATATTAGAGCAATGATCATCTATGTAATTATATCCTTGAGCTGCTCAGCATAAATTTACCCATATAATGTAGACTCTAACCGCTTCCTTAATTCATTTATAAGTAGATTTAGTCTTTCATATGAAATTGTTGTGATCCAGTAATCTCTTGGACAAGCTGCTCAACTCTATCCATCCTCATTCATTGCCTTGCTATTAAACTAATGCTGTGTCTAGCATGGATTACCATTTAAGCTTGAATTGCCAATTACTGTCTTAATAATGCTAATTAAAAAGAACAAAAAGAAACAGAGAAAAAACAATCAATCGTCAGGATGGAATAAACTATCAGGAATGCTAATTAATACAATGCAAGTTCAGTTCTTGGGTCTGAAACATAAATGTTACTTGTGGGTCTTTTAATTATTTATCATAAATAATAAAAATCATAAGGTTTCTACTATAGCAGATACTTATCTTATTAATCATAAAGATTGATTTGTCAAAATGAAGATGCTTTTACGTGTATCCAAATGCTAATTACATGGCTCACTTGCTTGACCTTTCTTTCCTTGTTTTGTTAAAATCTGAAAACTACAGCTACCCAGAATCCTTATATTCTTTTTATATTTTTGTGATGCCCACTATAACAAAAATTAAGAATTACCATTCTTTCTTATTGTGCTTTTGCATGATATCTTTTAGCATCTTTCTTGTCTATCCTTTGTTTTGAGAATTTTTTACCAAAGATTTTTCAGAATTTATTATTTGATTGAAATAAAATGATATAAAATTTTATAGATTTTTAAAATATATCTCATTTATTTAAAAATATAAAAACTATTTTAGAGTTGTCATAAAAAATAAAAGAAATTCATATAGGATGGTAGGTTGTGTAAAATATTTCAATTTAATAAGAGGATTATTGAACTTTTTTAATTCATTCCATGAATTAATCCATTAATTTGATATACATACCAAATCAATAAAATTAACAATTTTTACAGAAATTTAAAATCTCTGCAATCTAATACGTTCATCAAAACCTTTAAATCTTAAAAGATATATTTCAAATAGGTTCTTAATAGTTTTATTTTTTTAAAACAAAATTGCTGAACACAATAATTCCCATCTTTTGAGAAGATAAAAAGATACTCTTTGTTTTGGAAAGAAGAAAAGAGAGTTTATTCTTCTTTTTTATCCATCCAATATTCTCACATATAATATAAATATGTTACATTAATATTCTTCACAGATTAACCGTCTCTTTTTTCAAATGAAAAAATTTTAAAATATTAATTTTTATTTTTTACAATAATATTAAAATAATTTCAGCTATAATTAAATCTTATTCAATATTTTTTTTAAATAATAAAGAGTTAATATAGAATGGAGAGTGTATGATAACAATAATATAATTTTGTCAATTTAAAAAAAATTAAAATAAATGGTCTTAAACTTAAAACGTCTAATAAAAATATTTTTAAAAAAAATAATGAAACTAATGATATGAATTATATAAAAGAAGATTATGTATAAAGTTAAAGTAAATTATACTTTTGAAAGGGAGTGTATATAATACAAATAATAGAGAGCAATAAATACTGGTCAAAGGCAAAAAGTAAACGTGGGTGAATCATAAATGATGTTGCTTTTCTTGGAAGATCATGCCTTTACAGAGCAAAGATGACTTTGTTTTTCCTTTATTCTAAATTCTGATGTGTGTGGTGTTGTTTGATTAAAGAAAACAAAAAGCATCAAACGTGGCTCTCTTCCTCGCTGTCCTCATAAATACAGTACGCGTCTGCTGATCCTCTCCTCTCTAATAACAGATCAAGAAAAGTAAACACTAATATTATTATTTATTTATTATCACTGCTTGTTTAGATAAAGAAAAGGTGGTCTTGAAAAGCAGAGTGTGGTAGTAGTAACAGTAGAAGAAAGAGAGATTCTTTAGCTATAATAAAGAAACTAAACTACTTTCTGAGAAAGAAAGAAAGCAAGAAACAAGCAACATGTGTGACGGTGATTGCAGGCCTTTAGGCTTTCTTTTAGGCCTTCCATTTGCCCTTCTTTCTCTCCTCGTCTCCATTGTTGGCGTCGTGGTTTGGATCGTCGGGTAATTTAAGTTCATATCCTTTTCCATTTTATTTGCTTTTCTGGCTTTGGATATCTGAGATTGCTTTGATTTTTATTTCTTTTGCTTTCATATGGATTTCTATGGCATTTCTAGTTTCTGGGTACTTGATCTTGTTAATTCTTGATACAGTTTGTGATTTGGGTTGGCTTTTGTTTGGAATAAAGTGGTGATCTTTTTGTCAGTTTGGTCTCTAATGCTCTCAAATCTTGGGAATTGTGCAGGTTGTTGTTGACATGCATATGTCCTTGTTGTTTGTGCGTGACAATAATAGTGGAGCTTGCTCTGGAGTTGATCAAGGCACCTATTCATGTCATGGAGTGGTTCACCTCTCAAATTCCCTGTTAGATGTAATAATTTGTAAACAAAGACACTGATTTTGATCCCATGTGTTATATGTAGGTTGGCTTTCATGATCTGTGATTGCTTCCTCTTTTGTTTATTTTCTTGCTCACTATTGTAGGGAGAATGAGAAATTTGTGGCATGATTGATTAGATAAATATATATGTAAATATAGCTTTGCCTGAATGTCATGTGAATCTTGGTAGTTTTAGGAATTTGATTACCTGCTTGATTAGCTTATAGACAAGAAGCTAGTTGGTGAGAGCAGGGTCTGAGAACTTCTCCTTTTTTTTTTTTTTTTTTTTTATTTGCATAAGAATTGCCATCTTCTGACATTAATTCAAGTCATATCAGGAATTAATTATTGCTTTTGGTTATTTTCCTGGGATTTCTTGATGGTATTCTCGAAAATGAAAAAAAAAAAAAAATTTTGTTACAAAAGATGCCAACTTTTATTACTTTGGATATGCAGTAGAGCATTATTAGAATGTCTCAATAGCATTATTGAACCACAAAGAACAAAAGGGAAAATTATTTATGTATGTGAGCCATAGATTCAAACATAAAATAATTGGGACTATATTTGATTCATACATAAACTTCAATTAGAATAACCGGATAACAACTTACTGGATTCATTGTAGGTTCAAGGGATTGATTGAATCACAATCTCAGTCCTGAATTATTAGTTAAGTTTTTAAATTTATTTTTATTCCATACAGTAGTTGCTGCTTCTGTTTTAGCAGAGTAGCCATCTTACTCATCATCCTTGTCACGATCAAATAGCTTCCAAAGACCATCCTCCTGTTGAATCATCCCATTGTTTAGGCCACACCACCAATTACCGGGCACCATGTATTTCTCCTTTAAAGCATCCAAATTCTTGTTCACCAATGAAATGTCTCGTTGACATTCTAAACGAAACGCAGACCTTTTCCCTTGTGTTCCGGCAATTGTGTGCAGATATGTCTCCAAGTTATGCCAAGATATGAACCCTCCTGTGGGCTTCAGGTACATAGATTTTCGGCTGTCGATTTCTAGATTTTCTCCAACCTCGCTATAACCTGCTATCAGTGGTGGAACTTTGGGTACCATATCAGGAGTATTTGTGATCCGTAGAATACGGAGATCCTCCAAGGAGTCGCAGACTTGCTTGAATCCCCGATTCCCTGTGCGTGGGCAGGCGAAGGCAAAGGCTGTAACAGGACAGCTCTTATTTGCTTGTTTGTCGGTTCTGTTGAACCCATTGGCTACAATATCAGCTGCACTAAGAGTTGCAAGTGCTGCACCCAGACTGTGCCCTACTACAGTCACGCTGATCTCCTCATTCTCAAATTTATTCACCAGCTCCCTCAGTCCATCCAAGACCTGATAGTAGACGTAGAATCAGGTTTAGTTTATTTCAGTCGTTTGTTTATATGCAATTACGTATGTAAAACATTCAGTTCTCGTTACCTGCTGCCTGGCACTAGTTTTGCTAGTTTGTGACTGAGGATTATCTGATGTATAAACTGAATGAAATCCTTGATGAACTTGAGCATCATTATGTCCTCCTAGAACATCAGAAGCAGACGTCAAAGGAAAATCAAAATCTTTGATCCATTCCAGAGGCTGGAGTGTTCCTCGCCATGCAACTGCTATATCCCTCCTGCCCAATTTCTCCTTCGCCTGATCGGTAGCTACTGCTATGTATCCGATCCAATTCGATTCTCCATTCGGCACAGCCCTTGATGTGGATGCTGGACTCATAATGAAACTTTGTGGGACATCAACTTTGGAGGTTGCATATAAGTACTTGACAGGTTTATAAACAAATTGATTGTTCCGCATGCCTAGACCAACCCGGGAAAACAAATTTTTCATTGAAAATCTATTGTCCCCTGCAAACTGTGAATACTTCTGCATAATGAAATTGTCATATGTAGCTTGAGCCAAATCACCATAGTGGATGAGGTATTGACGGAGATCATTGTCTAGAGGCTCAAGGAGGCCCTGCCACTTTTGTTGCCCGCTAAGCTGCCTCCATCTTCTGGCTATGTTTCCTCCAGACATTTCCACAGGTAAACCTGTCTTTTGATGTTTTAAGCCGATTAATACTCATTATTACTATTAGTTTAAATAGAATCCATTAGAAATTGCACACTTCACAATTTTCTGCCTTCGTTGCTATCATGCATTTTAAGCCTCCCTCAATATCCGCGGCGGTTAGAGCTATATCATCAGACAAGGAAATTGCCAAAAGGAAAGGCTAGTTGAAGTAGTTTGGTTAGGCAGAGTTCTTGGAATTCGATTATGATATAGGCAGTGTGCTCATCATACGATGATCCAGTTCATGCATTATTCGCGCCTTCATTTCTGCAACATGCTAAACTGAGTCTGAAATTTATAACCATCTACTTAAATATAATTGCTGCATATGATATGGTGAGAAAGCAGCAACATTATCATCAGCAAACTACCAAGCGTTATTATGAAGTCAACACACTAATGTCCTAATGTCCTTGTTTAATCACACCCTCAAAAAAAAAGACAAAAATAAATGGTGTTGTATTGTTCTGGTTCTGCTACAAGTAAAATTAAACTGTTTGTATCTAGATATCCTCTTGTTTCTCACATACAATAATTTAGTTCAGAACCATGTGAAGGCATGAGATGTCAGACCAGGCCTATTTAAGATAAGGTTAGGCATCTTGGGGGGTTTTGGGCCAGTTAAGGTTACGAAGTTATACAGGGATTTCGTCCTGGATCCAGACACTCTCAGCATCTAAAGAAAGCCGATACAATGGAAGATTACGAGTAAAAATTACAACTACGACTAATGGCTAAAAGTTCCACAACTTGAACATAACTAGCAAGCATGTGGGTATCAGCTATTAGAAGGCCAAACTCTGACCATGTCATAACTCCAGCAGCATCACACACACTTCACAAGGACACCAGTTATATCGTAATCAAAGGCAAGTCTTAAACCTTTATGAACCACACAGGTCACCAGGAGCCCTTCCATTTCAGCCAAAGCACAGTAATCACCTGAACAAGATGGAGCTGCCATAAATATACTGCAATAATCGTGGATAGAACTCTTCTATTGTGCATATTTTAATTTTAAATATATAATAAAATTTCTCTACAACGATACTCTATATAGAAATAACATCTATATAATAATTAAAAATTTCAGTTTCAAATTGGACCGGTTGTAAATAGATATAAATTTTATACTATAATTACATGAGTTTTAGAATTTTAATTTAATTAATAAATTTTTTTTCTTTTTTGCACCTTCAGAAAAATAAAGCGTGTATATATATATATATATATATATATATATATATATATATATATATATATTATAAATTTTTTAAATTTTATTTTAAACAAATTTTTCAACATAATAATATTTGTATTTATATTTTTTTAAAAATAAATATTATGATATATTTTGTCTTACAGTATTGATTTCCATTTTTTTATATAATATGATAAGATATTAATATATCTCATATCTAATTGCTATCATTTCACCAACAATATTCACTATTAAGTCAAAGAAAAATCTTAATACTCAAAGCTTTAATAAATTATAATCTCTTTATAATCATAAATTTTATTTGATTCCAAATGTACAACTATATAAAAAAAAATTCTATATTATTAATAAAAAAAATCGAAACTACATTTTTTTTATTTAAGAACTTATATATAATTTGAAGAGTAATAAATGAATACATACAATAGAAATATAATTTAATTAAGGGAATAATCAAATTCAATATTTTACGTTCCTTCCTATAAAACGATTTTAATATTTATAGTATATTTTATAAAAATAACTTATAAAAAATAGTGGATTAAATCAAAAATTAAAAAGTAATTTTTCTTAACAACAATTTCAAACAAATTTTAGTGCATGCACGCATTCTAGGACAACCTTTGCCCCACTGGTTTTTGCTTAGGAAACAAAGAGACAAAAGTCTTAGTTTCTAATTTTCTCCTGTTTACAGTCATCCATTTTGTGTAAGTGTAATTCTGCCATGTTTAGTGATATTGTAACTCCTAAACGTCCAATTGATTGTGCTAAGCTATGTGCATAGCTGCGTTCGTTTGGCAAGCTCAACCTCTCTAGCCTCTGCTTCTCTTGCATAATAGAGATGAATATCACAACAGGCAAGTTCTGTAATTTATGAGATTTATGCCTCGTTTCAACTTTTCCTGTGATGTGCTGGCGCGGGTGTAGTAACTAACTGGCTGTGTGTGTGTGTGTATATACACATTTGTGTAGGCCAACAGAACCAGTGGCATGGTGGAATGGCTGTGATGTACTGGGTGGAAGAGATGCTGTAGCAGGGGGAACATGGTTGGGATGTTCAAGGGCAGGCAGAGTTGCTTTCCTCACAAATGTTTTGGAGCTTCATGCTCTACCTGAGGCAAAGAGCAGAGGGAACTTCCAGTCCTTTTCTTGGAGGTGACAAATTAAACAGGAATAGATGTATTTTGCCTCACAAATTGTCTACTGTTATGAATAGAAAATCGAAATTTTTCTTTTTCTGCATCATACAGAGCGCAAAAAGTCCGAAGCAATTTGCAGAAATGCTGTTGAAAGAGGCTCATCAGTACAATGGGTTTAACCTATATTGGCCGACATATCATCAAAAAGCATGGTCTATATCTCCAACAGGCCAAAAGGAGAACCTGTTGTCCTTCAAGGGGTTTCTCTTGGCATTCATGTTCTCTCAAATGCAAAGCTTGACTCCTCCGGGCCTAAGGTTAGACTTAATTTCTTTTCTGAATTTTGGTAAACAACTTCAATTATAAAACATTCAATTGATCTATTTAGATGCAGCGCTTGAAACTGAGATTCAAGGAGCAGCTTGATAATTATGGTGAAGAAGAGATGCTGAAATACTAATGAGAGACACAGTTCGAGCTGAGAAAAGCAGGTTGCCTGGGAAGATCATAAAGTGAATTATAATCATGGGAAATTACGAAAGAACCATACATGTCTATGTAGTCTGACTGTCTCTCAATCTAAAGTGTCTGATTTCTTTTCTTAACACATAGTTTTGCCCATTAACAATTAAGTATATTACCACTAAGTTTTATTGTTATAGTGTCAACATGGCGTGGACTCGGATAATATAAGTTATTATTATTAATATGATATATTTTCTTTTTTATTTTATAAGCTCCACATCCGTAAATTAATGATATAACGATAATAACTGACTAAACCATATTAATTTGTCAAGAAAAAAATTATATCTTGTAATTAAAAAGAAAATTATTAAACAGATGCATGTTTTCTTTACCTTTCCCAAGCAAAATCTATATCAGCATAAACATGTGCTTGTACGTATGTGCAGTATCAGGTTGAAAACAAATCATCCGTTACCAAAATCACAATATTCCTTCTAGAGAATTTGCGGTAGACCGGAGAGTGAAACTTTATAACATTCAGGAGAAGAGAGCCACTGAAGATTAGAGAAAGTAGAACCGAAAACAGAAAGAATTCGGAAAAGAACAACTGTTCCCATGAGAAAGAAAAAGGTGTCATTGGCCTTGATTATAGGACAAAAGGAAAGACTTGTTCATTTGAAGTCTGATGCGAGCTTTCACTGCAGCAGTGCAATCCTGATGGCTAAAAATTTAAATCATCTGTTCTCCAAGCTCATCTAATAACCGTCCAGTAAGCATGAATTGATCCGGATTCTTTCCAAGCTCAACTCTGGGTGCACACTAGGGTCTAACATTCTTTTATCATGCCCAGACATCTGCGACAAGCTTCCAAGCAAGCTTCAAGTTTCAGCCTTTAATGAAATCTCGCATCATTGCTTCAGTAACATTCTTTCCAAGCTTAGCTTTGCTTAATCAGGTTGTAACAATATGTCGAGCAAATTAATATTAACACTTTGTGTCATTTTCACTCGAAGAATCGTAATTCCGTCAAATGACTAGATTATTTCTAGAAAAGATTGTTAGCTAGACATATTTGTTTGGTCAACAGTTGAATTTCTCTTCTCGGATCATATCCTCACCTCTAACCTTTTATCAAACAGAAGAATGATCTGATAATTAGAAAAGAAAAGGAGAAAGAAAGATTTACAGCATGAATAAGATTAACTAAAATTAGCAAAAATAAAAGAATTAAGATTCTCAACAATCCAAAGAGAGCAAAAGGATTATCTTTTGAAATGGAAAAGTAGTAATCCTTTACACTACAGAAAATAAAGAAAAGAGATCTAAAATTTGATTCAAGCTATATACAGACAGTATCAGCACAGGATTAGCAACTTAATCCAAAATTATTTCACAGAAAGTTATATAAACACTGTACCCCAGCATCAATTTTATTACAATATATAAGAAAATATTAACACCACATTGTCTTTCTCATAGTTATTAATCAGTAACCAAACATGCATGATTCGTAAGATTCTTTTAAAAAAGAAAAATCCAATTTTTAGATATCTAAGGTGGTGCTCCTTTTTAGCATAGTAGGCATCTTAAGCATCATCTTCATGATCATCTAGCTTCCAAGAGCCATCCTCCTGTTGAACCATCCCTTTGTGTTTCTCTTGCCACCAAGCGCTGGGCACCAAATATATATCCTTCAAACTATTCAATTTCTTATTCACTAATGCAATATCTCTGTTCACTTCTAAATGAAAATCGGGTTTTCCCCCTTGTGTTCCTGCAATACAATGCATATATGCCTCCAAATTATGCCAAGTTATGAATGCTCCTGTAGGCTTCAGGTACGTAGATTTTCGGCTGTCGAGTTCTAGATTTTGTCCAACGTCTCTATAACCTATCGCTAATGGTGGAACTTTGGGTATTATATCAGGAGTATTTGTCACCCGGAGGATACGAAGATCACTGAAGGAATCGGAGACTTCTCTAAATGCTCGATCCCCCGTGCGTGGGCAGGCGAAGACAAAGGCTGTGACAGGACAGGCCTTGCTGGCTTGATCATCGCTCCTGTTCAACCCATTGGCTACAATATCAACTGCGCTAAGAGTTGCAAGTGCTGCACCTAAACTGTGCCCTGTTACAGTCACGCTGATGTCCTCATTCTCATACTTATCCACCAGCTCCTTCAGTGTCTCGAAAATCTGACAGTAGACATAGAATTAGGTTTAGTTTATTTCAGATGTTTGTTTATATGTAATTTTGAGTATGGGTATTCAGCTACCGTTACCTGCTCCCTGACACTAGTTTTGTTAAACTGTGACTGGGGATTGTCCGATGTATAAATTGAAAGAAATCCTTGATGAACTTGAGCATCTTTTTCTACTCCGACAATATCAGAAGCAGACGTCAGTGGAAAATCAAAATCTTTAATCCATTCAAGAGGCTGGATTGTTCCTCTCCATGCAATTGTTATATCCCTCCTGCCTAAAGCCTGCTTTCCCTGATCGGTGGCTACTGCTATGTATCCAATCCAATTCGATTCCCTATTCCAGGCATCCCTTGATAATGGCTTTAAAATAAAACTTTCTGGGACGTCAATTTTGGAGGTAGCATACAAGTACTTGACAGGTTGGTAAACAAATGGATTGTTCAAGACTAGACCGACCTCAGAAAACAGATTTTTCATTGAATATCGACTGTCCCCTGCATACTTCGACACTTTTTCCATAATGAAAGTGTCATAGGTAGCTTGAGCCATCTCACCATAGTGGATGAGGTACCGACGGAGGTCAAGGTCTAGAGGGTCAAGGAGGCCCTCCCACTTTTGTTGCCCGCTCAGCAGCTTCCATCTTTTAGCAATGTCTTCTACAGACATCTCTCCTCAGGCAAAACCTGTCTTCGATGTTTAGGTTAGTTAACGCTCATTATTGGCAGTTTAAATAGAATTAGTGCTGCCCACTTCAAGGATTTCTGCCTTCATTGCCATCATGCATTTTAAGCCTCCCTAATATCCGTCGCAGTTGGTGCTAATATCAGACAAGGCAATTGCCAAAAGGAAGAGCCAATTGAAGTAGAGCGCAGGTGGGCAACCATCGAACTCGATTCTGACATATCATATATGATGTTTGAAGTCCTACTTTCTCCACTCACCTCCATTTCTGCATTCGTTCCAAAAGTTCTGCAACCTGCTCAACCTGCTCAACCAACTCAACTGTCATTACCGCACATGGCGACAAAACAGCCGAAATCGCAAGTATTAATCACTAAGCATGCTTATGAACTGAACAAACTAATGTCCTAATTTATTATCAACCGAGTAAATACCAAGCAACATAATGTCTGTATGGTAAGAAAACAACAACATTATCAACAACCGAGTATAGTTGGCATGTATTATTATGAACTGAATATAGAACTGTTGAGATTTATTTTACACTCCAAACAACTAGCAAAACAAGGCCATCTACCCACGTCGAGCTCAATAGACAAAGCCAAGACATAACCAAAATCTTCATGAAAATAAAATCTCAACCACACTAGTTCTCATCCTCTGCTTTCATCATGTTCTTGCTCGCTTGATTCATAACTAGCGCTCTCAAATCCTCTAGGTTGGTCCTGTCCCAAAACAAGCTCTTTGGTTGTCTGAGCAATCTCGGCTATAGTTTCGCCAATGGCACCGAGCAAGCTGCTGCCTCCCTTTTGTTGCTGCTGCTGCTGCTGCTGCTGCTCTTCTTCTCCTTCTGAGATTTCTGGGAAAACTTTTTCGGCGAAGCTTTCAGTTGAGGATTTTGTTGATGTTCCCTTGCCTTTCGCTTCTCCTCCTGTTGCATGAATCTGTGATTCTTCTTTGAAATCTCCACCCTGGAAACTCTTCTCATTATCCTCAATTAGGCAACATAAATGTAATGCCCATTTTAATACAGAAAAATAAAACATTGCAATAGGAATTATGGCATCAACTCCCGTCTGGCTCTCTTACCCTTAAGCGAGCACACGAGGCGCAATTATTGGTAAAGTTTTTGGCTCTCAAGAAAAGGATCAATACTTCATTAATTAACATAAACAAACATATTGAAGTCAAAAAGTTGCAAAAGGCTAATATTGCAACATATAAGAAGTCCTTATTTTACATGTTCAACTTGAAAAGACAAAAAGCAAGTTCAAGAATGCAGTTATATAAACTTAGAATTTCATTGGAAGTTTGCCATTGATAGGTGAAGCTATCAATTTCTCCATCATTCTCTAGCATCATCAATGTTCCTTGTAGATTGGAGAACCTGCATGATGCTAGCATGTAGTTAATTATAAAACTTAAGCGCTTTTCAGGCCCCTCAAATTTCTGGTCAGTTGTAATCCCAACTCATTAAACAAATATAAATATATACCAGATCGGAATAACAAACTAAGATAGTAATTGGATGCACATTACATGTTGCTGACTTCACATATTCGAATTTTATATCATTGAAACTATCACCATAAGATTAACTTGGTATTGACTCCAAGACCGTAATGAGATGTGCAAAATGATTGAGACCAGAACATTATGTTCCTATCACAATGGAAACTGTGAAAACCAAGAAAAGAAATGTTCACAGAACTCCTCTTCAAGAAACCAAAAAGAAAAAAAAAAGAAAGAAAAGGGAATGAAGGTACTAAAAGATTCAAATTTGATGACATATTTTCTAGTAAGATGTACCTCTTTCTCTGCAGCTTTCCTGGCTTCAAGTTCTCTCTCAGCCTCCTCTTTCTTCCTAGCAGTATAGTCCTTCATGCTCTCACCGGTGGACGCAGCAACCTGCTTAGCAGCACTGAAAGGCTTGACTGCAACCGCTGCAGCTTTCTCCGTCACTGCTCCAACAGCTCCTGCTGCCGCCTTTGTCCCCTCCACTGCCTTCTCCGTGGTATAATGCACTGCTGTCCAACCAGCCACTGCAGCCTTGTCCTTCACGTCGGCAGCCACTTCCCCAGCATAATGAGCTGCCTCCTTAGTTTTCTCCATCGTCACATCTTTAGCCGTGGCCGCATAATCTTTGGCAGTCTTGCTTGCACCCACCACTTTCTCCTTTGTTTGTTGACCCATTTCCGCCGCAGTATCTTTAGCCTCTTTTCCTTTCTCTGCAGCATACTGTGAAGTTTTTTGAGCTCCTTCAAGAACTGTATCTTTTGTCTTTGCTCCTCCCTCTGCAACAAGTTGGGTTGTCCTCTGAGCACCTTCAAGAACAGTGTCTTTTGCTTTTGCACCTTTTTCTTTAACCGTATCTGTAGTCTGTGCTGCCTTCTCTTCTATATTTTGAGCACCTTCTTTTGATTGTGCACCTTTCTCTTTAGCATACTCAGCTGCAACACTTAAACCTTGATTTGCCTTTTCTTTAGCCTTCTCATATCTCTCTTGTGCAGCCTTAATAGCCTCCATGGAATTTTGCTGTGCTGTTTGTCTAAGCTTTGATATTTCTTCCAAAGAAGGTTGCTCTTTGTTTTCCTTTTTCTCTTCTTTGCCTTCCTTATTAGACCCTTTCTCTCCTTCACCACTCGCTTCAAATTTTCCAACAGTATAATTCCTTCCTTGTTCTTGATCACTAGGAGCATCCTCTTTGCTTTTGACTTTATCAGCAAGAGACTCAAATTGAGCACCCGTCCCATTCCCTTCTCCTGCTTTCTCAGGCCTGTCAGCTTCACCAACCGCGTTTGTACTAGCAGTAGTACTCCCCTCACTCCCTTGAGTAGTTTCTGTTGGTTTCTCAGTCACCAAAGACTCGAAATGAAGAGTCATTTTAGGAACTCTATCTTTCTCTAAATGAACCTTTCTCTCACTGGTTGTGTTCTCTCTTCTTGATTGCTCAGATGCCATTTTTCTTCTTCTCTCTAGGGTATTTTCTGGATTTCTCGAAGTGGATTTTTCTTTTTCCTTCTTCTTCTTCTCTGCTCTGACGGTGTTCCAAAGATTGTGTTTTAAGTACTCGCAGTGGAGATGAGACGGGTTTAAAGGAGGAGGCCAATGGCGGTTTGGGAAAGAAGTGAACGTGTATGTGTGCATGAGCAAGAGCGGACATGTGTCGGATGCTCTTATGTACGTGGTATAGTTTTGGAACCAAAGAGATCTGAGTCAGCTATCAAACCTCATGGAATGGGCTTGAGGACTTGTGTGATACCTCACGTGGAGATATAGAAATCAAGCCACGTGTTAATGAGAGCATGTAATGGATAAGATGCAAGAGTGATAACGTAATTGATGAAATAGAAGTCAGAATATTACTGAATTGGGCATTTGTGAGGATATGGATGAACAGCTGTGTGGATGAGTAAAATTAATAAATAATTTATACATGTTTAATAATTTTAAATAATAAATTATTTAGTATTAAATATAAAATTTATTATATTATTTTTTATTTTTTTATGATTAATACAAATAAAATAAAATTGCGTTAAACTATTAGCTAAACACATATTTTAGCTATAAATTTTGCATAATTTTAGAATTTAAAAGTAAATTGCGGCTCCAAACTTAAGCTATGTGCATTCCTTCTATTACAAGTAAACAGTGTGGGTGTATATCGAATTAATTATTTAGTTCAAAATTAATTAAAATAAATAAAATAATAAATGATAATAATAATAATAGGGAAAAAATAGAAAATAATTTGTTAACAAATCGCGGCATATGTTAAGACCCTTTAAGAATCAGATGACAAGTCCTCATATGCCACCGTTACAGGGCCAAGTTCAGTTATAGCACAACCAACCACATTATCCTATGGCAACACGCTGCCAAAAGAAAAGGAAATGACACCGTGTACCATTTTTATATGTCACCTTTTGAAAGTTTATATTTGTATTACGTTTTTTCTTTTTTTCTTTTTATTTTTTTTTAACTATATTTGTATATTGTCAATAGCCTAAAATCGTATCTATTTTGATCTTGTCGTCCGAATTACTAAATTAGTAAATTTTATACTTTTATTTATTTATTTTAGAAATTTTATTATAAAAACATATATTTATTTTTTGTTTAATATAACAATAATATAATAATAAATAATAATTTTTTAAATAAATATAATAATAATATTCTTTAATTTAATATAATTCATCATTACGATAACCAAATACTCTTTAAAAAATATATTTTATGTATAATATTACCATATTCTTGTTTATTATTACTAATTTAGTTTAAATATATTTATTTCTTGAATTTTATTATACATTTGATATAGATCTTTAATTAATAGTATAGTCCAAAATTGAATAAAATAAATATTAAAAATATTAATTATTAGAGATATAAAAATAAATATATATTATTATATTAATCATAGTTTAAATATTAAAATATATTTATAATATGCAATCAGTTTTAAATTTTTTTATTAAATATTATAAATCATTAATTTTAAGATATCTGTCACGACTCCACCCGTGGGCCCGTGACCGGCACTAGGGAATGGATAGGCTTAAGGCCACCGAAACCCGTAGTAAGCCTGACACTCACTGATTTAAACAAATCTCATCTCAAATTAATATTATTAAAGCCACAATTTATCTTAATAGTTATACTTTACAAAATTACTTCGGTCTATCAGAAAAACTAGGCGAGACCCGAAGCTCAGAAAATTTACAACTGATACATTTACTATTACTACTACGGAGAATCTAAGATTTACCAATTTACATACCAAATCAAATACATCACCCGATGATGAAGGAGTTCTTGAATAAGAGTCGCGGAGAACTAACGATCACGAATCCGAAAAAACATAAATGGAGACTCGGTCTCGAGAGTGAGTTAAAATCAAATAATGTAGGGACTATTGCTTCTTCTCGGAAAACATAGATTATTCAAATCGATATCAAACCATACTATAATCATACCCTACTATTTCCTTCACATAAAATATTAATCATTCGAATCAAAATATCAACCATGCATGTAAATACAATCCATATTATAATCATACCACAATAAATTAATAAATGAATAAATAAAAATATATTTTTACTTTTACAGGACGAGTGGCTCGGTAGAACCCTAAACCCCAAAATCTAGTAGCCATTCGGCTCTCTTAATCCAATAAGACTGGCGCCCCTTGAGCAATGCTCGACCAGGGACCTTACCTCCAGTCTGGTCACTTAAGTATCCAAATAAGTCGGCGCCCCGAGAGCAATGCTCGACCAGGGACCTTACCTCCGGCAATTTACACAAATCAGCCCAGAGAGCCATGCTCGACCAGGGCAAACCCATGAAAATCTTATTACATGTCCATGATCATTGTCCGATGTAACCCATCAAAGTGGCATGTTCTACAAGCCACATTTCCCAATTCGCAATCATCACATATAATAAATATCATTATCTGATGAACTCAACCAACACATATCGAAATAAAGATTAAAGATTTAAGGTAAAACAACGTGCAATTTGTGAGGGGAAAATAATAACGTTTATCTTATTATAACATACTAATAATAATATTTATATTATTTCAAATATTAATAATCAAGTGAAATCATTTATTTTGCGATACTAATAATCATATTAAGCACAAATTCTAAATAGCATATTAAAATCAGACTAGCAATAGCGCAAAGATTAAATGACTTTAACTCACAGGATTGGGCGACCTCCTAGCTCTGCTCCGGTGCCTCGGTTGGAGCGAGCCGAACAGACAGATCATCTAATCACGGAAAACAATTTATCAAAATGCCGAAACAATCGATCATTAATCCTAGGTCTAGACTCCTAGGACTGACTGTCTAAGAATCTCGACTCGGGAACTACCGAAAATTCGGCAGAACCTCCCCTACAACACGAACATTACCCCCCGTAAAAACGGGTCCAGGACCTGCCAGAAAAACACTCTAAATATCCAACAATTTAAACAACGGGAGTCGGGTCCCCAAACTTCACTATTTCCGACCACACAAAGACAAAATACGAGGTAAACCGACAGACAATTATTTTTTACTCACAAAATCATCAAATACTCAATACCATCCAATAGACATAATTAAACCAAGAATTTCTAAAATTAACGGGCTAAAGATAATTACTGAGACGCTCGATCGCTCGGTCGACTCGCCTCCAGCCGCCGGAGTCCGATCGACGATCCGAACACACCATCGAACTCACAACGACGTGCTGAAGACGATCCCCGCTTCCGATTTTCCGATCTGACACCCGATCATCCGGAGAGATTTACAGACGATCTCGACCGTCGATTCGCAAACGAAGCCCGATCGCCACGAAACCGGTGCCAATGCGAAGCTTGAGATGAGGAGAGTCGGGATACGTCCTCCGATCGTCCATCCTCCACCGGAGCTTGCCGGAAAAACTAGAAAACACGGCTGCCACCACTTCGCCAGAACTCTCTCCTCCGGCCACCAAAATCGACGCCGCTGCCGCCAAAAGGAAGCTCTCTCCAAAGGGAGCTGATCGCCACCGAGATCGGCCGGAAAGGCCACCGAAATGGGGAACGACGGCCGCCGCCACACGTCGCCGCCGGGCCGCCATTGCCTCCACCGCCACCATCGTGCTCGCTGCGCTCCTTCCGACGCAACACCGCTACTGGCCTCCGTCAGTCCACCATGGACGGCTCTCTCTCCTCCCTTTCTTCTTCTTCCTTCTTTCTTTTCTCTCTCCCCGATTTCCATTCCTTTCAATATCGACATTTGACCCCTGAACTTTTCCTTATTACAATTTGGTCCCTCAACTTCCTTAATTACTTACAATTTCATCCATCAAAATTCCAATTTAACCTCCAAACTTTCCTTTAGCCTTTCAATTAAGCCCTTAACTATTTAATTTAGGCCAAAACCGAATTATTGAAAATACACAATTACAAAAATACCCCTGACCGACATATTTATTTATAAAAATACCAAGCTCACAAATTTCCATTAAAACCCCATAAAAATAACATTATACTTTCAATCCTTATTCCAAAATGAATTTCCAATTTAGTCCTAACACACATTTAAATTAAATAATCAATTTCCAACTTAAAATTTAATACTACTAATCAATTATAATACCAATTTTCCAAAAATTCTTTTATAAACATCCTTTACAATTCTACCATAATTTTCCAATATATAATTTTACTTATATAAATATGCATTTGGAAAAAAAATTTGAATAACCAAAATATAATCATTTCTCAAATAGTTTACTTAATTACTCCTTAAAAATCAAACTAATTGGATATGGAAAATAACTCATTTATTTATCTAACATGAACATTCAAAATTTGTATTTAAATCATTCTAATTAAACCGAATAAAAATAAAGCTAAAATTAACTTAAATAAAAACTCATTATTAAATATATAAAAAAATTCTGGGTGTTACAATATCAATTTAGATAGATATTGCCATAGAATATAAACATTGAAGATCTACAAAAAAATTATGAGATCTATTTTACAGGAAATCTAATAATTAATATATATTAAATATATATAGGTATATATCATAAATATTTTTTTTAAATCTAATAAATTTTATGTTTATATTGTATGTATGATATATTTATATATTGACTATTATATATATATATATATATATATATATATATATATATATAGAAAATAATTATTTAAAAAATAATTTTAAGATATATAATGAAAAGTATATACTAAATATATAACAAGTTATTTTAGGTATATGATACTGTGATTGTCATTGTTTGTTATCTATTTTGATTTTTAAAATCATAATTTATATTAATATATTATATTATAATATATATATAGAAATAATATTTATTTTTCTTCATCACAATAGATATTCAATAAAAGTAAGAGACACATAAATTTTGATGCAAAGAATATTTAATAGTAATAGCTTTTTTATTCATTTTTATAACTTAGTTTTATAAATTAAGACTTATATAATTAAATAGTTTTTATAATTAGTTTATAGCTATTATAAGTGATTAAAATTATTTATTAGAATCTACAGTACTTGAGCAACAAATATATAGATTTTAATGAATTAAAAAATGGCAGTAGATACTTATAATATAATGAATATATAAGTTTATAAGTCTGTTTGAATTTAAGTTGAATATACTTATAATATATTTTGATGATACCATTTGTATACTCAAAATAAACTTGATATTAAATCTTCAGTGGCCGCTCTATTCTAATTTTGATTTGATTTGATTTTTGATATTATTTCTATAAAGTTTGAAAGCTGCTATTTTTTGGTATAAGAATGTTCATTACATAAAAGTTTACATATCTCATATTTTTTTTTTCAATATCTATTGTGATGGAGAGTAATAATAAATATTATTTCTATATTGATATATAAAAAAATATAAAAAATAATTTTAAAATATGAACTTAAAAAATTAGATAAGAATTAAAGTATCATATACCTGAAATAAATTCGTTATATATTTAATATATACTATCTACTGTATACATTAAAAATTATTTATATTTATATATTCTTTTAGAGAATAATTTCTCTATATGATATATATTTGATATATTCCTTTTATATACTTATATTCATATAGTAGTTAATATACAAAAACTTAACAAGATATATACAAATTACATACAATATAAACACAATTTTTAATGAAGTTATATACTTAAAAAATCATATAACGAAGTTATTTTTAAGAATTTTTAGCTAAGTAGGTATCATTTTCTCTTAGACATATTTTAAGCTGTAGATTTTATTTATTTGAATTTGTTATGAATGAAATTTATATATTTAAAAGTTTTATGGCTTAATCTAAATGTGTAAATGTCATTTTTCTTGTCATCAAAAGTTTTTTAGATATAAACATCCTTGAGTATAAATTGAATATGCTCGTCATATACTACGACAATGCCCTTTATATACTCATAATATACTTCAATGATACTCTTTATATACTCAAAATAAATTTAGTGTAAATTATATACTCATAGTAATACTATATACTATTAACAATGAGGTTTGAAAAATTATTATCTTTCTATGATGAGAATACATATTATATTAAAATTTGCATATCTCATGTTTTCTTTTCAATGTACATTGTGGTGGAAAAAATAGATATTATGTTCATATCTATATAAAAATAGATATAAAAGATGATTTAAAATTTGAATAAAAAAGATTCAGTAAGCATCAGAGTGTTATATACTTGAAATAAATGCATTATATATTTAATATATATTGTTTACTGTATGCATTTAAGACTTTCTTTATTTTCTTTTTAAAAAATTATTTCTTTTATAATATATAATTAATATATTCTTTTTATATACTTAATTCGTATAATAACCAATATACAGCATTTTTATAAGATATGAATCAAATACATAAAATATAAATACAAATTTACTATATTTTAAAACCATATATTTATGATACACCTATAGACACTATAAATTATAATTATATTATATAAAATAATAATAATATATATATAAAATAATATATAAATAGCGAACTATATATTAACAATATATAATAATTTTTATAATTTATATAATAACTCTATTCTATATAGTTAGTTATTATAAAAGTTATTAAATTTTATATATTTCTATTATAACTATAATATAAAATATAATAAATATATAGTATATAGTTATAATTTGTTATAATAGAAAATATTTTTGAGTTATAGTATATAGTTATAATTTGTTCTATATAGATAGACTCTAGATAATATATATATACTATATGTATACTAATAGAATATAAATTAATAAGAAATTAGAACAATGTTAGAAAAAATAATTATAATAAGGAAAATTGAAAGATTGAAAAATTTAATAATTTAATAATAAATTCTAAAATTTAGAATATTTATTGATAAGACTACTATTAAACTTGTTATGTATTTATTCGGGTTGATATGTATCAACAATTGTTACGTATGTTTTGATTTTTGGATGAGTTTGGATTCACCATTTTAAAAGAAGAGATGCCCGTTTAACTTTAATCGTATAAAAGTGAAATTTTTTTATTTTGGTGTAAATTTGTTATATTTTAAAATTAGAGGTATAAAATTAATTAAGTTAATTTTGCAGGCATTTGTATGAAAATTACAAAAACATAAAGGATATCACCAATGATTTCTTAATTTGGAAGGAAGAATATGGACACTGTATTCTATTCTAGCTGCTAAAGGAAGGGCCTAAAAATAACAATCCAAGTTCGAATGGCCAATTGAACTGAAATGGACTGTACAGACCTAACCATATAATTCATGGACACACAACACGATTTTTACTCTTTTCTTTTCTTTTTTTTTAAGGTGCCGTGTTTTTTATGTTCCTTTTTCTATTATTTTTCTATGGTTATCTATCTTTTACTACAAATTAATATTTTTATTTCAAATATATAAATTTAATTTATTTTTTATCATGTTATAATTTATTTTTAAGTATATTATTTTTTATTTTTTTAATTTATTTTCATAATAAATTAATATTTTTAATTTATTTTCTGTCATGTTATAATTTACCTTTCAATACAGGCTTTTAGTTTTTTTAGTTTATATTTAATTTATTTTATTTTTTTAATAACAAATCAGTATTTTTATTTTTTGATTTATTTCTTATTACGTTATAGTTTACCTTTAATTATATTATTCTTTTGTTTATCTTTATGATAAATCAACATTTTTTATTTATTTCCAGTATGTTATTTTTTATTTTTTTTGTATAACATATAATAATATTTTTGGATTTACTTTTTACTTTTTTTTTTTAAATTTAATCTTTTGAAATCAATTCGAAATTCTTATAAATATTTCATCAATGTTGGTTGGAAATCGACCAAAACAAATAAAAATTTAAAGATAAATAAAGTAATTTTGTGAGATTTATAATTTTATTTTTAAGATTTAAAACTGATTTTTTTCTATTATTTTGAATATAGTAATTTTGGCTTTAAAATCGAATTTGGAAATAAAGTTTCACCATTCTATTTATTTTTTATTTGGTACACTGAATTTGTGTTTGATTTATTCCTTACATTTTAGATTTTATGCTTTGTTTCAAAAAATTAGATATTTTTTATATTAGTTTTAAAAATTCAGATATTATAGATATTATTCTTAAAAATTTCAGTATTTTTATAATAAATTTTGAGACACGGAATTTAAATCTTTTATAAAAAGTATCCCAGATTCTGTATTTGTGAAATTTTATCTTTTATTTTTTGCATAAAATATTCAGTCGATCAGGCTAATGGCCCCAACCTTAAACTAGTCAAGCCTACCAGACCGAGGAACAAATCCATTGCCCTTGAACTTCGTCTAATTTCAAGGTCCGAGCTTAAGAACCTAGGATTTTGGTCTAGTGATGTTTTTAGCGGGCGAAGAACAAAATTCATTTGCATCATTAAACATGAAAAGGCTTTTTCTTTTCTTCAATTGCAAGTCAATTGAATTATCTTCATGCATCATATTGAAAGTGAACCCAACCAATATTTAAGAAAAGCTACTCAAACATTTCATAGTTGTCTTAATCCTATATATTGTTATTTGCATAATCTAACAATGTCCAAACTCAAAAACCTTTCCAGTTTAGAGGGTTCTGCATTGCCATGGAAAACAATCTGAAATTTACAGTTCAAGCATCAACCCCACCCCCTTATTGCCCATTTGCACATGAAAAATCAAAAATAACAGAGCAAAAAGCATAAAATCCTATCATCGAAATAATGACTTCTTTTTAGAAGAAAAATCAACTACCTTACAAGATTATTAATCCTGACTGTAAGAATGTTAACTAAAGAGAGCTGCATACAAAAGTTCGTTCCAAGTATCAGGCAATCCAGGCAGACACCAATGGCTACAATCTGTGTTACGATCCCTGCTGTAAGCTGACGGATGAGCATCCTTTCTGTATTCTGAAAGGGTAGTCACGTCTAGTAAGTAGACTGGTTTCTTGATTCTGCTCAATACTTTGTTCACAACAACCCATGCCAGTGGTGTTCCTGCTGGGTACCTTATTCCAAAGAATGGCTGTGTCTCTGCAGCACATGACCTTGTCGGTTCATTCCAATCCTTGCCCCTAATTTTGTTAACAACCCAAAAGAAAACATCAATTAAGGTTTTTACCAATTGAACAGCACTAACACATGTCAACAATTTTTAGTGCTAATTTACTTACTCATAGTGAGTGGGAGAAATGCCTTGGAAGAAGACTTTGGTTTTGGAAGGATCAACATTTCGGTTGACCCATCTAGCCCAAGTGGTCAATCCTTTGTAATAAGCAACTAGACGGTTCATATCTTTGTACAATTTATTTCCCTCTTGCATATAATCCCACCTGCAATCAAATTTTCAAATTACCCTTATCAGTTTATCAATTTTTTCTTGATATTTTGGAACAAAGGGAAATTGCAAATGCCAAGAGAAGTGAGAGGGATCATACGGTTGGGTTCTTCCTGTGTGAGTCCACCAATGCCATGTATTAAATATCAACATGTCCATGCCTGCCCATGCCCTGCCACCGTATATTGAGTCAAGCTTCAAAATTCTTCCTGCCTTACCATTAACGACATCTACTAGAAATGGTGTTCGATACAAGAGTATCGTCACTCCATAATCCTGATCATATAAGCGCAAATATAAATGGATCAGAATATTAAAAATATATTAGATCATTCATCAACTGTATGTAATTTGTACTCTTTATTCAATAATGACCTTCTTATATGAGAAAAGCAATGCTCCTATGACACAGAAAGAAAGTTTTCTTATTGAAGCTAGCTGTCCTAATGCTCTGCATTATGTTCCCAAAAGTTAGGAAAATGACATGAGAAAATTTTAAAAAGAATTTAGGGTAATTATCATCAATTATCCCTCTAGTTAACAGTCATTAGTTATCAAGAATTTGTGGTCCATGTCCTGTATTTGCTATGTTGCACACTACTCAAAAGAAACATTGCCGTATAAGCAAAGGACTCCCCCTTTGATTAATATTTCCACAAGTGGTCCTCTTGAAAGCCCCAAGTGCAATAAGAAGCAAAACATAACACAACAGGGAAAGGAAATGAAAATGTTAACCTAATGGAATATTTTCCTACACACACACAAAAAAAGAGAAGCAAAAAAAGGGTCAATTTTCACCTCCAGAATTAAATAGTTAATTATGAATTTAACATCTGTTATCTGAAATTAAAATTAATAAAAAGGAAGGGGGAATAGGAAAGAAGATCCAAGCTGTTAGAAATGAGAGACAGAAGATATGTAGATGTCTTTTATGTGAAGTTGAGTTAGTTTTTGTCTTGTATATATTGGGTGTACTATGAGGTGTGTTTGGTCGAAAACGGCAACCGTGTGGACATTGATAAAAGGATTTGAAATGATGCTGTTAATTGAAACATGTTTTATGCACACAATTGTGGAGTAATCATTGTAAACAAAATTTACTGTGCTTTTTACTCTAACCAAATTTTTACTCTAACCAAAAGGGTAAATCTCACAACTCTCAACTATTTTCTAAAAACAATTATTAAACTAACTTGAGATAAATACGAATATTTATTCTTATTCTGTCATTATGTGAATAACGTATTAAGCCACCAATTTGCCAGTAAATTTTCATTTAGAAAACAGAAGCTATAAATATATTTAATCAGAGATCCAGTCTGAAAGCTTTATATTATATATATATGAATTATTTCATAGTAAGAATATAAAAATATAAACGTATTATATAATGGGTAGATCATGATGAATCCTGACAACCAAAATCCCAGCACATGAAGGGTTCCATGGGTAAGTGATTTTTTAAAGACAGGAGGAGTGTGTCAAAAGTCTGAATCCAGTTTCTATAGTACAAGACAGATGACTGCTAACCTAATGGTGCAGCACTCTTCCTTTTCCTTAAAAGAGATAAATAAATTAATCTTACAAACTTTCGGTGTGATTTAGTACTTCCATGATTGAAGGTAAAATCTCAGGAATTTTTATTTAAAAAAAATCATTTAATAATGTGTAATTTTTGCCAGTTAAAATCCCTAATGGAAGCTTAAGAAGATTTGGGTCTTATGCAAAATTGGAGCATTGATTAATCACCGGCGGGGAAAAGAAAAGAGAAAAACAAAAAACAAAAAACTAGACATGTCTCCGGCAGTCACAGAGAAGCCCACCACCAATCACGCTCCACTTTTAAATGCTCATCAGGAAAAAGAAATAAATAAAAGAAACTAAAAGAACTCACTTAACTTCAAAGAATAAGATCGGATAAAGAAAGAAAACCATCTTGAATGCAAGTTGGATAAAAATGGGGATACAAATTCTCAATTAAATTCAAGCAATAAAAAACTTTACCTTCCCACATAAAAGTTACTGAAAAAGAAAAGTACAAGACATGCATGCACCACAACTAAGCAATGATTGTATAGTTTGCTTTGGTATGCATTCTAAAACAAACTTGTAAAATAAATAATTGGGTCTAACTTAATTGATACTATGAAAGTAATTTATATTTTAGACTCTGAGATATGATTCTGAACCTCTGCTATCTTTTAAAATAAAAAGCCTCCATCAATGGAAGTCTGGAAAATTAAAATTCAAAATAAAACTTATTACCTCAAAAGTGACCGAAGATAACCCATTATTCCTTATGAGTGAATACTTGGAATTTGGCACCCAAGAATGAAGCATACAGGTCAAAGATTGCCATTGGTTCAAACTCAAAGAATCACCTACAAACATTATCTTCTTCCCTCTCCATTTCTCCAAGAAATACAACCCATTAAACCTGCAACACTGTAACCACATTTAACTAGCTGCATTCCCAAATTATATAGGAAATCCACCGGCTTTTTTACTCGGTAATACTGAAATGAAATCTCTCTAATGAATACAGAGAGTATTAGGATATGAGTCTGAACCAGTTTCAGACTGCTAACCCAGAAAAAAGAATGAGTGTACATGTAATAAAGAGTACCTGGGTAGACTGCAGGAGAAGGGCTGCCACCTATACTTGAGATAGTAACGATCAGGACGACCATTTTCTTGGCAGTTGAATTGTTTGTCTAAGAAAGGACAACTATAAGGATCATAAAGAGGATAAGAAGAATCAAAAACCCATTTTCCTCTAAACCAATTGCATTTGCTGTTAGCTGCTAATTTTCTTGAACTTCTACTACTGATCAAGAAATTACTGTCTGTACCATTATTATACTCATCAGCTTTTACAACTGTAGAAGAAGAAGAAAGAGATATTAAAAAAAGCAACAAGAAGGGTTTCAAGAACAAGAAATAAAAACCCATAATCTTGGGTTTCCAACCAGAATTTTTTTTTGTTTTGGTTTGGTAAGAAAAAGTTGTCTGAGACCAGTGTTTATATAATGTAAGAGAGAGAGAGAGTAGACCCAAGTTTTCTTTTTTTGTCCTTTAAGTTTCACTTCACATGGAATGTGGAAACAGAGGAGTACTAACTGTGAAATCTTTAATTTAGTTTCTGACAAGGAAAATGGGAAATGGATTTGGATTTGGATTTCATTATTTCTTTATTTATCTATTGTCTTTTAGTATAGCATGTGGTGATGATTCCCAATTCCAAATCACTTACTTTGAAAATTAAGGAATCATGATGAGTTTGATAGTATAATCATGGATACATTTTCCCCACCAAGAAAAAAAATATTTCTTTTGTATTCTATTAAAGTCTCTAGCTTTTCTGTTGGGTCATTTAATAACTTCTTATTTTATTCTTTTTTTTTATTCCTTTTCCTTTCTTTATCATAAATTACATTTGCCTTTTATGTAGCTGTTTCTTATAAATGTTTTCACTAGTTCCATTATAATGGCAGAACTCTCTTACTTTTGTCCCATAGCAATGTAATGTAGTTAGAAAGGCTTGCTAATAAAGTAGCTGATGGTCTTAGCACAGGGTTATGCCTCAAATGCTCGTCCCTCTTATTGGCTCTGTGCACCCTCCCTCCCTCTGTTCTGAATCCTGATACTTTAAAATAACTAAGTAACAAAATTCAGAATGAACAATGAAACAACCCATCACAGTCCTAATGTAACCCTTGAAACTATATTTTTAGAAGAAACAAGAAATAACAAAATGAAACCATCACAGTTCCAAGCTTGTAATTGAAACTGATGCTTATGCAGTAAAAGCAAAAATAATTAATCCAGCCAAGTGTTTCTTTAAATTTTTTTTAATTATTGCTGTTTGTACAACTATACCTCTTTGATATTCTACCCTACCAGATTTAGATAAGAATACCCAACTTTTTAGAATCATTCTCAATCAGCAGGCACTTGTTTCAGTTCAATTCTTCTTTTTCACTTTGTTCATTAGTGTAGTACTCCGCCATTGCCCTTTTCTCAGAAACAACACAGGATAAAACAGAATAGAAACAAAATACTGTATTATTTCCTTATTTGGCTTCTATAAGAACAATTTCTTTCAATTAATTAAGAAAGTATAAATTCTCTCAAAAAAATTATTTTAATCTGTATCGTTAAATTATAAAAATGAACTCTTTCTTAAAAAATTCTAAATTAATGTTCAGTTATAATTTATAGTAAATTGATAAAGTGCAAATTATACACTAATCTTAAATAAAAATTTCGTTCACACATATATGTATGTATGTAATTCGAAAGGAGTCGAATAAATAATTAAATTTGAAAGTATTTATTTTTTAAAATAAAAATTATTGTATTTAAATTTTATTCTCTGCACTAGACCAGCTTTTATTTTATGACCGCCAGGTATATTAGAGCTCCGATGAATTTGAAAAAGAAAAGACTCTGTGAATTAGGAATTACACCCTGAACTGCGCTCTATTTTATGGCAATCTCAGGGTGGAGGCAAAAGGGGCATCGCCATTCTATATTTGCCACTTATATAAGAAGGAAAATATAATAACTGAATCTGGGGGCTACACGTGTAGATGAAGGTGAAGAAAGTAGATATCTTTGAAATGGGTGACTGACCCACTTTGTCTAATTTTTGGTGTGGTTTGAGCCAGTTCTGTATTGGACAAACAGCCCCACAAGTCTTGGAAAAGTAGGTTCATTGGCTCATGCTTTGAGTTGAGTTCTGATCAAATGGTTTACATTTGGTTAGTAGAAATTTAGAATTACTGCAGAGGGTTAGAGCTCTTTGTACCAAATGTCAGGTCTTCTTTATACAACTTTTTTTTTTTTTTTTTTATGTTTTTATAAATGAATGACAAAATAAAGATTCACTTTTCCACTAATTGAGTACACATCAATTAATGTATTTCTAGATAATTTCAGGTGGGAATTCTGACTTTATGAGAGTCAAGGAATTGTTTTTACTAATAGTATACAATCTAATTTTCTTTATCAATTATTATTTTAAAAGTTTAAAATTTTAAAATATTATTTAATAAAAATATTACATGACCATCAGCTGGAATGTTAAATATCTTTTATTTTTCCTTTTTTATATAATAACTATTGAACCTCTTTATAGATTAATTCAGTCTTTGTATGGTTGGAAGAAGTCCCATACGATATTAGTTTATTAGTATAAAAAGAAAATAGTCCATACCCATAAAATGGCAAACTTAAATGTATATGATAATATGCCAAATTATGAGCATGATCATTAATTGATTAACACTAGACCATGATAATCATTTCCATGTTAAAGCAAGGGAAAATGTATATTTATCATTGCTATGTCTTGGAAGGAAACATAATTCATGGATTTTTGGCAACTAAGTGAATTGAGTGCAATTTGGTAGAGTTTGGTCTGGTTCTGCTACAAGAATATTATATAGCTAGGTAGGTATCCTCTATGTAATAAATAACTAAAAACCAAATGAAGCTATAAAATGATATATATATATATATCAAGACCACACAATTTTATTATAAGGTTTAGACATGTGGGGGTTTTGGTCAATTAGTGTTTTTTAAAAGTATTTACAATTATGTTAAAATGCCCATAATTCTGCTAGTAAATATAGTTCATTTAAAAAAAATCATATATATATATATATATATATATATATATGGATTTTAAAATAATACTGGCTAGTAATGATAATAATACATTGAAATTTCATACACTTTATTCCCCCCCAAAAGAAAAAAGAAAATAAAGGGAAAAGTTTGTGGTTGTATCTGTCTCATGCATGCATCATAAAGATATGACTTTAGAGTGTTTCAAGAGAATGAAAATCAATCCTTGTCAAATGGGTTCTTTTTTTGCCAAACTGTTATGCACTCAAATTAAATAAAAACAGTGGGATATTTTGTTTTTTTTTTTTCTATTACATGTCTCATTCATAATATAAATGTGATAGTCACTAATATATTTTAATTCTAATTAATGAGTAATATATTTGTAAAAGGATTGAACGTTAAATTTTTATTCTTATTTTTTGCAAGAAAACAAAAAATAGAAGGAAAAAAGAAAAGAAAAGGTTGACTTTGTAATTCTTGATGTAAATTTGATTTGATCTTATTGCACATGGAGAGAAGCTCAGTTGTAGGGAATGCAGGCAAAACATGTGGATGTGGATGTAGCCAACTCCTTCTTTCTTTAAAAACAATGCGTCATCTAGCTAACTTCAAGTTAAGATGCTATTTTAATTTGCAATTATTATAAAACACTGTTATGTGTAATACAGGTGTATATTATATGAATAAATAAGTATTTCTCACATCTTATGTTGATTAGTGATTATAATTATCATGAACTTATTTGTTAATAATTTGTTTTCTTTTCATTAAAGACGAAAAGATAAATTTTCGTGTCCTACTTATTTATTTATTACCCTATTACGATATTATTTATGAGAATTATACACATGTATTTTTCTTTTTGAACAAACCACAAATAAGATAATGACAAGTTGATCGATTTGTATATTCTTGGTACCTACTTTTATTTTTCTTTTCATTCAGAATATTATCTTGACACAAGAACTACTATTATTTTAAAAATGAAAGCAACGTTTGGCAACTACTATAATTTTTCAAGGATTAAAATAATTAAAGAAAATATCGCTTTCTAAATCTATCCATAAATTAATTAATTTGTATATATATATCAAGACATACTCCACACAAGTTGTACAACTTTCCAAAAAGCAATCGCAAGGCGGCCTTGGCCCCCAAAATGTAGATACCTCTTTTTCATCACATGATTACTCACATCAATTAAAGAACCCACCTTCTATATGAATTTTTTTAATAAATATTTTTGTGTTAATAGCAATGTTAAAGGTGTGAAAAACATTGATAGATTGTAGAAAAAAAAAATGGAACTTTGTTGATTAAGATACTTCACCAAGTTTATGGCTTGTCTTTAAATCAACCCAACTTCTCAATTATAAGAAATTATGTCTTTTTTACTAAAGTAATTTTCATGTTTTGGGGCTCTATCTTTTTTGAAAAAAAAGGGGAAAAGGCTCTCCACTTATGGTGTGCAATTATATAATATCACCAACTTGTGCAAGCTTTTTAAACCCAATGAATAGTATATTATTTGTGAATAATCATTAAGAAGAGAGGGAACTTCAAGTTAAGAACTCCACAGCAAGTAATTAGTCCATCCTGTCATGCTAGAATTTATATTGGTTTGGGATTTTTCGAATTGGGCTGTGGGCCATGTCCAGAAAAATCTTGGCCCACTTGATTGGAATTACTTGAACTTGCGTACAGGAGTACTAAATAAAATGTCAGTTTTTGACTTTTGAACGTCATGATTTGTCTGGAGGGAAAAGAAAATATGTTAGCACAGCCAGCCAGAGCTCAATTATTGCAAGAGACCCTCGTGCCATACTTTGGCTGCATTTACCAAACTTATAATCAAATTTATTGCATTGGCATGCGGTTTTGAGAAGGCAAGCTATATTGATTGTTGAATTATGAGGTTTTATACCCTTCAATATTGATAATCTATTTCATTCTTTCTTATTTAGTTATTCTCTTATGGTTAAATATAAATATTTTCCTATATATGTATTTATTATATACGAATAAATTTTCTATAAAATTTTGCAATTTATGACCTCACATTCATATACTATTACATAAAATAGTCATTTGTTTGAATCTTAGTATATAAAAAATTAGTCAAAAAGTTTATTTGTTAGCTTTATCAGGGACTGAAGTATTAATTTGCTATATAAAATAAATGTTAAGTATCAACATATAATACGGTGTATGTTGTGTTAGTTCTTGAATTATAATTTTAATAATTCGTCATGCACTTAGGAATATATCAACATAATGTGAGTGAAAAATATAATGTGGTATTCTTATAAAAGGACATAAATAACAGTGCATATATATATTTATAAATATCTTTTTTTTAATATAGTTATTAGTGACTAATAATCTGGTCATCAAATGCCTATTTCATACATTTTAAAGTTAAAAATCTTGACCTTTTGCTAATGCATAAACTATAATTTAATCTTAGAAATTGAATTTGTTTACGTCTCCTTTTCTCATTGTTCCATATTTTAGGGCAAAATGAAGTTCCATATAGAGGGTTCTGAATGGATTACAGGTCAGTGACCTTATCTTTTGATGTTTACGTAGTAGTCATCAGGGTCGATCGGCTAGAGCCCAGTTAATCATGGAAGAAGGAACCAGTTCTATTTGGATCCTTTTTTATGGTAAAGATTCTGTATTCTGGGCGCTCCACTTAAATAGGGCAACGATTCAACATCAACTTTCTGCAGCACTTACGAATGATATTGATACATGATGCCCCTAAAGCCAATTGCTAGTAAGCCACATGACGAAGAGAGCATCTTTTGCACCCCGGAAAGATAGAAAGACACCGAGCATCATCCCCTAGTGGGCTCTGTCTACAAGGAAAGGAAAAAGAAGAAGGAAAAATAAAACCCTACATAAAATAGTCATCTTTTGCACCTTTTGCACCCGAGACACTTAACGCTCGAGGTTGAGACATTCCTTTTTCAAAATGTGGTATTTATTTCCCATTTTATAAAAAGGAATTTTTCTCTTCTCTCTAATTTAACAACTAAAATGCTAACTATATCTATTGTTAAAAAGAAATACTAGTCAATAGAAATTAGAAGCAAATATTTGTGCTTGTTCTCGGGTGTGTCATTATAAGTTTGATTTTCTTGATCTAACATTCATAAAATATATAACCTGAACGCATAGACTAAATGTTGAGTGTCCTTGGACTAATTATGCATGCTTATAAACTCATATGGGCACCAAATATAGGTAAATTTTCAGCCATAGGTCCTCTGTTAGGGTTTCTTAGCCTTAATGGTTATCCCATTATGAATCCATAAGCACCTTCAAGAAACCACCGTTACAGCCTTTATCCCAAGTGTCACAGTCCACGAAACTCCCGGTTGCTGCCGCCGCTAAGAAACCCCAGCAACTTCCTGTTTTCAGTTGTTTTGTTCTCAAGAAATTGTTCCATATATCTTATACAAAAGAATAAAAATAAATTGAAATCAATATAAACTAGCCACTAAATATTAATATGCTAAAAATCGAAGTGATCAAAATGACCATATATATATATATATATATAGCATTAATGTTCCGGTTGTTTCTGGTAACGATTCATTATGGCTATCAATATCAATTGGCAGCTTATGGACATGAGTAACAGCTCCTTTCTAAGTCACACTTTATACTCATATAATATTTTCTTGAACTTGGCTCATAAGGATTAATTCCTATTTTTCATGACAGAACACATCAAAACTCTTCCTTGGTTAGGTTTGCAGATCTTTTAATGATTCTCTCATCGATTTTGTTCTCACTGTTTCTCCTTTTGTTCCCACTTAGCCGCTGCTCATTACCAAAGAGATTGACATTCATGCATAAATTTGATACAAGGATAGTGCAGCTATAATAAAATCAGCCCAAGTATTAGTTACATGATCTTTAGACTTTACAACATACCAACTGTAGGCCAAGTAGGTAGGAACAAATGGAAAAAATGAAAGTTGTTGAAACTAGCATATATTTAAAGAACAATGGGGCAAAATAATCAAGCAAACATGATTTTGGCTGAAAATCTCTCCTCTCCTCCCCTCTCTATTGCTTTACTCAAATGCTTGTTTCTCTCAATTTGTGTAGTTTATATTTAGTTTTTGTCTTCCTTCTACACTATGCATGTGACGAGAGAAAAAGGAGGAAAATTATATTTTAAAGGAAGGGGAGGGAGTTGAGTGTAAAGGCTGAAAAAGGTATTTACTCTCTTATATAAATATTTAGTTACATACAAATTAATAATTAAAGAGAGTAAAAGGAAATTAGTATTTTTCTATTATAATATTAGAAATTAAAAAATAATTTAATTAATATTTAATTTCCTTTCATAATTTAAAATTCTTTACACTTCAAACTGGTGTATAATTAGTAAGTTTGGTATATATCTTTACCTATACTTACTTATACACCAAATCGATAGATGATTGACACATATTTATTAGTTTAAATAATAAAGTATATATCAATCATCCAATACTAAAGTGTAAAACACTCACATATGTATCACTTTTCTATTGATTGCGGTGTATATACCAAGTTATATAAAAATCTTTCTTAATTAATTTCAGTTTTTATAAGAACAATAAAAGAGAATTATTTTTTAAATTTTCTTTTTAATTTCTTAAAATTTTTAAAAATAAATACGGATTTCTCCTTCTTTTTTTTTTTCTTTTTTTATAATTATTTTACATTTATGAGCAATGTGCCGAATCTTTTACTTCTCTGGACTTTTGAATCGTTTTATCAGTTTATTCGAACTATATAGATGATTGAAACTAATTGGAAATTTGAATTAAGTATAACAAAAAACAAGAAATCGAAGGATAAAAAAATGTAATTAAAATGTTAAAATTAGAAAATAAATAAAATACAAATTGTTTCAGTTTTAATTCTATCACGTGTTCTTACATCATGATTTGACCAAGTGAAACAGGAATCATAGGTAAAAACACAATTTAAAACTGCGAATACATTACTTACTCATTTCTTAAAAAGTCATCGACTATCAATTTATATATAGACAAAAATGTAGGATTTCTTTTTGTTAATATCATTAATTTTTTACTATTATTTCTCTAAAATACTTTAATTAAATTTTCTACTGTATAAAATGTGAAAATTAGTTGTATGTATAATATTTATTTAAATTAGTGAAAAGTATTTTAATAATTACTTATTAATTTAACAAGTAAAGTGGCTTATGATTGGCGCGCACCAAAACTGAACAAAAAGGACTATGTTTTCAGAATCGAGGTGGTCAATATATAATGCATGTGCCTGAATCTCTCATATAAACAGGTATTGGAAGGCTAATTGTACGTGATTCTCAATATTACCACAAAAATAGCTATGAGCTTCCATTGCTAGAACTTCTGAGCTTCAAATACATGATTCAGAAAATGAAGAAACAATAATGCAAAATTATTTCTAATCGGACGATGCTTGTAGTTAGGCAGTTGGATAGGAGCAATCCATGGCTATACCACAGAGGCCTTTCCTCGAGGTTATATCTCTCTTCATCCTGACGTATCCTCTCTCACCCCATTCAGGGCCCCATGAATTCTTGACAATCCAATACTTTGATCCAGAGCTACTCGTACCATACCCTACTGCTGCAACACCATGGTTTAGATCACTTCCACAGCTTCCTGCGTAAATACCGCTTTGGTAGAACTGAAAGGACATTGAACCAGCATCAATGGAGACTGAAACAGGTTGGTGAGCCACTGCCTTCAATAATGCCGCTTCGCTGTTTTCCGGAACAACTTGATAGCCGGTGATTTTCGCTACGTGGGAAGCCTCCTTTTTGGTGTCGCATTTTCCATCTCTTCCTCTGTAAGCATAATAAGCTTCAGTTGTGATTCCACCGTTTCTTTTAATGAATTTGAAAGCGTCTTCCATTAGACCACCTTGACAGCCTTTATCTTCGCCTTTAACATCACAATCTACAAGCTCTTGTTCTGATAGAGACACCAATTTTCCAGTTCTTAGCTTGTGAACCCCTTCAGTGGCTGCCACAGCCGAGAAAGCCCAACAACTTCCTATATATACAAAATTTGCAGGCATAATAATGTTAGCAAACCAAGATTAAGTAATGAAAGAAAGCTCCATATAGGAACAATGAGCTTTCCCTATACATTACTCGAATAATTTTCAGAACTATGAGGTTATGATCAGTTTGAAACTCCGCCGGACAACAATCAACTACTAACTAGCTCATTGTTCTTATGGCAGGATAATATTTTGTTTCGTTATAGCTTACCGCATTCTCTTTGATCCTTTATGGAAGTAACAGCTCCTTTCCTCCTCCAGTCCATGCTATAAGGTAAAGCAGTGACATTTTCATACTTAAATGGTGTTACTATTCTTGATGCATCAAGAGGTCTCTTGTATCCATTCCAAGAAGCCCTGAACTCTTCATTTGTTAAGTCTGCAAATCTGTTAATGCCAAGCATGTAGGAATTGTTCCCAGCAGCATTGGATGACTCAATGAACTCAACGTTATTCTTGAATATCTGAAATCGTCTTAGTTTCTCTTCATCATCCTTATAAACCTTCCCATGTTTTGCCATCCACTTCTCATGTCTTTCAGCCATGGTTGATTCATGGAGCTCTCGGGTAGAAGCTTGATCAGCCCACATTGCCAAGACAAAGAAGAGGGCAATTAACAAGAATTTCCCCTTGCATAGTAAAGCCATTTTTGGAGTATTGGTGGTGAAGTTTGTGCAGTTGTAGTTCAGACGATAGCAGCTTCGGGATACACTTATAATTACACTGTCTAAAAACAACTGTGTTTATGTTAGAAGAACAAAGATAGTGCAAAGTTTTCAAGTGTTGTGTGGATCATTTGTGTCTAGGGTCATTCTGCCTGCGCCCTTTTATAGCTTCAAAAGAGACTTCAGATTTGAAACATTCAGTGTTACATGTGGCTCCAGTAATGAGATTGATCTCTGAAACTTTCAAAGAGTTACATGTGTGTGGTAATAAAGAACTTAATTTAAAATTTTGAAAGGCTTCAATCTTTTGAAGTATTACATGTGGTGAAGATGGGATTTGAGATTTAGATGTGAAAATTAATTATCTTTCAAAATTTTATAATTTTTCCTAAAATTTAGAGACTTAAAAATACATTGATTCTTGAATTTCACATAATTAACATATGTGAATCTTTTCAATACACCAATCTCATATGAATTAATGATCAGTATCAACATATTGATTATTACTTTTAACAATGGCCAACCATCACTAAAGATCTTTTTAGTGACTGACTGAAAATCTTTTTAATGACTATTTTTCTTATTTCCATTCTAGAATTCTCTTATAAATTTTATTCTCCTTTGATGTGCACATAGATAAGTGTTTTTTATTATTATATATTAGGCTTTTTTTTTCCTCCTCTCCGTCTCAACAAGAAATTCTTAGAATTGTGCCTAATATACCACATGTTAGAATCACAGTCCAACCATACCTTCTTTCAACCATACCGAAACAAGTGAGACTGCAAAGCTATTCAAGCTATATTTAGTTGAAATTTATTAAAAAAATTTATTTTATTTGAATAAAATATAACAAAAAATTAATATTATAAAATGTATTAATAAAATAATATAAAATTTATTTTCAAAATTCAATTTATTTCTTTAAAATTTAGTTTAACTATACTTAATTTTATAGAAATTTAAGTATGTAGGATTTTAAATTAACTTTCACTTTATTTAAATTATTTAAATTTTAGATTTGCCAATGAATTTTATAAATTTTATGAACTTCAACCAAATACAATATTAAGTAGTTTGACAAATCAAATTTGAGCTTTGTAATACTCAACTTGATATGTTTCTTAGACTTATAATCAAACTTTTATTATAATTATTTTTATACGCCAATTAGTTTGATGAGAAAATTACTATTACCCCTCTGAGATTTGTTAAAATTTACAAGTTCAATCCTGCAATTTTTAGAAGTGAATTAGTACTCTTTCGGCATTTATTTTTGTTAACTTTTACCCCATTTTGTCTATATTTTTCATGTTAGTCAACTGGTCAAAGAGCTTAATTGATTAAAAAAAATTTAATTTAAGTCCTTAAACTTATTATCAAATATCAAATATGTCCAAAATTAAGATATTATTAGATTTTAGTGAAATATTTTTTTCTCTTAAAATTATTTAATATCATTTTCTAAGAAATTAGAATTTTTTAGTTGATATAACAGTTTAATATTTTTTTTAATTTACAAATTTTATCAATATATATGTAAAATCCAATTTTTTTTTTTAAATTTAAATAACCTAAATTGTTATCCACGTCTTAATATTTTGATGGGAGTTATAACTCTTTAATTTGATTTAATATGATATAAGTTGAATTTATACATTAGAATTTGATAATTGTGATGAAGAATAAAAAAAAAAGTATTTGATAATTTTGAAAAATTTAAGAGTTGCATATTCTCTATTAATTTTCTATGCTCGTTTTAAATTTAAAATTAGATTTCACGTATGATACCTTTGTATGTTTAAACTGTCCAACTTGATTATTATCAATATTTTTGAGTAATTAAATTTGAGTATAAATGTGTTATAAATTATTATATACCATTACTCAGTATATTTGAATTATAAAGTTTTACACAATCTATTATACCAAAAGGTTAAATCATGTTAATTATTTTTTTTACCTTTAAAAAATTATAAATATAAATATTATATTAAAAATAAATTTATCTTACTCTAAATGAGTTTGATACTTACATTACTCTAAGAAAATTGATTTTAAATATTAATTTAATAAAAATTTAATTTTGAATGAATTTGATATTTGATAATAAATTTAAGGATTAAATTAAAATTGAGTATGTTGAATATATTATTAAATAAAGTTTAAGATCAAAATATAATTTTTTTCCTAAGTAGCAAACTGAAGCCAAATTGAAATAAGTATGTAATAAGATTGAACTTGAACTCGGAAAATAAAGCCGAATTGAATATTTATATTGATTATAGCTTAGAATCAGACCATTTCTTTCAGTATTACGACGACTCAAATTCGAATCGCATAGCAGTAGGGACTTGGGTATTTTCAACCTTAATAAAGCCCGTAACGAACTTAAAAAATATATCTAGCGTTTGACATGATGAAGCCATTCTCTATGGGCGGGGGAATTGCCCCCCTTGACTATAAGTTTTTTAATAATATATAAGAATTTTATTTTTTTTCTTGTTATAATCACCCCTAAATTAAAATTAAAATATTAAATTGCCCCCTCTAACTAGAATTTTTGGCAAAAAGATCTTAAAAGGCTAATTCCATGCAATTCCCAATTAGCACAAAAATACTAGAGTTTCCATTGCTAGAATTTCTGAGATTGAAATGTACATGATCCAAAGAAAACATTAAGATTTAATAAAATTGAGAAAGCAGAAACAAAGCTATTTCTAATCTGATGATGCTTGTACTTGGGCAGTTGGATAGGAGCATTCCATGGCTATACCACAAAGGCCTTCCTTCGATCTTACGTCTCTCTTCATCCTGATGTATCCTTTCTCACCCCATTCAGTGCCCCATGAATTCTTGACAATCCAATATTTTGATCCAGAGTTACTCCTGCCATACCCCACTGCTGCAACGCCATGGTTTATGTCTTTTCCACATATTCCTGTGAAAATGCCACTTCGGTAGAATTGAAAGGACAATGAACCAGCATCGATGGCGACTGAAACAGGTTGGTTAGCCACTGCTTTCAGTAATGCCGCTTCGCTGTTTTTTGGAACAGCTTGATAACCGGTGATTTTCACTGCGCGGGAAGCCTCCTTTTTGGTGTCACATTTTCCGTCTCTTCCTTGGTAAGGGTAATTAGCTTCACTGGTCATTCCACCGTGCCTTTTAATGAATTTGAAAGCATCTACCATTAGACCGCCTTGACAGCCTTTATCTTGGCCTTTAACATCACAATCTACAAGCTCTTGTTCTGATAGAGATACCAATTTTCCAGTTCTCAGCTTGTGAATCCCTTCAGTTGCTGCCACAGCTGAGAAAGCCCAACAACTTCCTGCGTATACAAAAATTGCAGGCCTAATAATATCAGACAACCAAGATCAAAAATGATGAAATTAAGAGCCATGTAGGAACATTGAGCTTTCGCTAAATATTACTCAATATAGTTTTAGAACTATGATGGACCAAAAGACATATATATAATGCAAAATGTTTGTTTGGCTGTCACTTACCGCATACTCCTTGATCCTTTATGGGAGTAACAGCTCCTTTGCTTCTCCAGTCTATGCTAGAAGGTAAAGCAGTGACATTTTCATACTTAAATGGTGTTATTTTTCTTGATGCTCCAAGAGGCCTCTTGTATCCATTCCAGAAAGCCCTGAACTCTTCATTTGTTAAGTCTGCAAATTTGTTAATGCCAAGCACGTAGGATTTGTTCCCAGCAGTATTGAATGATTCAATGAATACAACATTACTCTTGAATATCTGAAACCGTCTTAGTTTCTCTTTATCATCCTTATAAACCTTTCCATGTTTTGCCATCCACTTCTCATGCCTTCCAGTCATCTCTAATTCATGGAGCTCTCGGGAAGCAGCTTGGTCAGCGCACATTGCCAAAACAAAGAATAGGGCAATCGGCAAAATTTTCCCCTTGCATAGGAAAGCCATTTTTGGAGTATATTGGTGGTGAAGTCTGTGTAGTGCGAGCAGAGAAGATGCCTGTGTTGAGATACACTAATAATTTAACTGTCTAAAAACAAAGATAGTGCAAGAAAAAAATAATAATTCAGTTTTAAAGTCTCGCCTCATTATGGCTTTTGTAGCTTTAAAGAGATTTTAGATTTGAAACATTCAGTGATGCATGTGGTTCCAGTAATGAGATTCATCTCTGAAACTTTCAAAGTGTTACATGTGTGTGGCAGTAAAGAATTTGATTTCAAGTTTGGATCTTTTCAAGAGTAAAATGTGGTGAAATTGAGATTCGAGATTTAGAAATCTGAAACTTAATTGTCTTTCAAACATAAGAAATCTAGAAAGAAAAAAAGATTATGTATTTTTTTATTTATTTTAAAATTACAAATTATTTTTCTTAATTGAAAATTAATATTTTGCCACTAATTATTCCGGACGTATCAACTTCAGAACATGTGAAAAATACTTTCTTGGAAAAGGTCTTCCCTAAAGAAAACTGAGCTTGAGAATTTTACAAGAGATAAAAGAGCCTTAAATATTTTCTTTCTTAATTTTGCTACTGTAATTTGCTTTATTTACGTAATTAATATTATATAATATTTTTGTTTCTAATATTTAGAACCAGTTCAATAATATTTATAGTCCTAAGCAAGAGTTAGTTTGATAGCCCTTTAATAATATAAACATTATATTTAAAATATTGTCTAAATTTTTTTATTTTTTTTTTACTTCTTCAAATGCAAAATTACTAATTATACTTTTGAATGCAAGTTTAGAAATATGCTATAATTTCAAAAAATTTCCTTTACATTTTTATTGATGATAATCGAATAAGAGAATATGAATAATTTGATGCAATAATTTTATAAATTAAAAAAAAGAAAAGAAAAGAAGAGACAAATCAAATAACATGAGAGTATGTCAGATTTAAAAAAGGACAACCTAAGTCTTTAAAATATGTTCCAGAGGAGATGTCATTAAACTTGGAGCCCTTTGGTTATGAGGTAGACTGGTCTTGTTTGTTTACAACAATCAAATCGTTTGTCTCTGAAAGTGCATTTGCCCTATTGTTTTGTCCATTACTACAAGTTGTGTACATCCATAGTATCTACACTTTTATTATGCCATTTATGTTCCATAAAAAGGTAAAGAAAAATCATAGTCCTAATCAGAAAGTTGATATCTACCCGCACACCAAATGTAGGAAAACGCCACGAAATAGGTAGAGAGGGTACCTAATAATCCCATATGTATTTTCATCTGCTGTTCTTACCAGTTGCCACTGACTCTTAACTCAAGACTCACTGATTTGAGCTGTTTGCATGAGCACAAGGGGAAAGTTGTCTCCTCAGAGAGTCAGACTGATCCTGATTGGAACGGAAAGATTCTTGAGAGTACTGCGGGTCATTTTTAAAACTTACAGTAATTAGGTCGCCAATTTTATAAATTCAGTTGACCTAGAGAAATACATTAAACCAGTTGCTAAACCAAACTGCAAGAGACTTGGCACAAACTCAATGGACACCACTTCCACCATCAACAAAACCTGGAGCCTTTGTGCATTTACAAGCTTTATAGGCTGCATTTTCCTGGTACTTAGTCTGAATCATGGCCAGGACAGACTAAACCTTTCAGCTGTCCAAAAGATAGCCATATCAATAGCATCATCAACTCCCACTTATAGCATAGAATCGTTAGAGCCTGAGAATTTCTCTGAGAGTAAGAACCTAGTAAATGAGAAAGAAGTGAAATGTAATATCTTTGATGGAAATTGGGTTTATGATCCTGAGACAATTCCTGTATATACCGCTTCTCTGTGTTCATTTCTCAGTGATAAAGTGAGCTGCCAAAGAAATGGAAGGCCAGATTCTGGTTACGAGAAATGGACTTGGGAAGCTAAGGGTTGCAACATTCCAAGGTAGGTTATGGGATTGCTTGATATGTTTTCCTTTCTGTAGTTTTATCATTGTCTGATGTAGATTACTTTCAAAAGTTTAATGGCACAGACATGCTTGAGAGACTTAGAGGAAAGAGGGTGATAATAGTTGGAGACTCACTTGACAGAAACCAATAGGAGTCACTTGCTTGTCTTCTATATTCTGACATACGCTCGTGTCGATGTCAGAAGAAGTGTTTATAAAGTCTTCAAGGCAACGATAAGAGTTAGCAGAATCTTTACCAGGTACGTCTAATAAAGAATCTAAACCTTGACAGAAGTCTTTGTTGCTGTCACAGGACTATAATTGCTCTGTAGAGTTTTACTGGAGCCCATTTTTAGTCCAACTCAGTGGAAGCAAGCAAATGGAAGCAGGATTCTGAGGCTTGACAAACTTTCACCCTCAGCAGAAGTGGAGAGGAGCTGATTTTATGGTATTTAACACCGGTCACTGGTGGATTCACAGTGGATCGTTGAAAGCGTATGTGTAGTCGAATATAATGGGGATTATGCAGAGTTGAATCATAAACTTGAACCATGGAATTTGGACTGAATTTTGCAGGTGGAATCTATTTCAATATGATGGAAAATTGGAGGGAATGGAGATCAAATCTGCATTCATAACGGCTATGAGAACCTGGGCTCATTGAATTGATGGCAACATTGATGAAACGAAAACAAGTCTTTTTCCGGAGTATATCACCCAAACGCAAAGGGGAGATGTGGTGTTACAACAGAACGCAACCCATCATGGATGAATACTATGCATATGCTTTTCCAATGCCGGTACAAGAAATTGTAGAAAGAATAATTGGAGGCATGAAGACACCTGTAAGGTACCTGAACATCACGAAGCTATTAGAGTATCGAAGAGATGCGCATCCAGCCATATATGCAAGAAAACAACAGAAGCTATTGATAGCTGAACTGCAGCAACTACAACCGGAGTCTCACATTGATTGCAGCCACTGGTGTTTGCCTGGACTACCTGATACATGGAACAAACTCTTGTATGCAGCCATAATATCAGAAAGCGCACCAGATATTACTACTTCAATCTAGAATTTCCGCTTGATCAATCTAGATTAGTATTATTTGGGTAACATAGAAAATCATGAAGCAAACTGTTCCCAAATGAAATTCTCTCTCTCAATAACAGTTGCTACTCTGAGGCAAGATTGATTAGATCCTTACGCCTATGATTTTCGCTTTTCTTTTCTCTTTTTTTCTGGTCTTCCTTCATTTTATTTATTTATTTATCTTTTTGCATTTTCTCAAATTGTCAAGTATGATCATGAGGGCTGGCTCCTCAAGGCATACAACACTGAACAGAGGATATAACATATAAGTAGTAGAGCTGCATCATATGTCTGAGCGAATAAAAACTTGTTTTCCCATCAGGCATACCACAGGGAAAATAAGCCAAAGTGAATTACAAATTTTTAACTTTCACCAATATAGGAGATTATACATCCATTTTTCCTTTGCCATTTTTGCCAACTTCACAGCCAAAGAAACGGGTTGGAGCAGCCATTATTAACATCCGGGAAAAGGATTTTAATCCCCCTGATCTGCAAGGGAAGGCTGCAAAAACAGTTGAATAGTTATCTATATACACAAATTTGTTTTACAGATGTCTAAAGAAACTCCCACTCAGAATCACAGCAATCTGGAGTTGAGTATCTATCAGCATCTTTTATGGTATGTCTTGGCATTGAATTCTTGGCACACTCTTCTTGATTGGGATTTGAATCACTGCCGGGGCATATTGAAAGTTGTTCGTGCTTCCTCATTGACCTCTTTCTTGGAGAGAAAACATCCCGAATCTTCTTCTGGAAAAAATATATATAAAAAAAGAAGACCAAAACAAAAATTACTACATTTGATAATTAAACAAGTAAATGGAGCGAGTGGGAGAGTACCTTGTAAGATTTGCTTTTTCTTTCACTTTGAGGAAGATAATGGCATTCATCTCTATTGACTAAAATGCAGGATTCCTCAAGCTTTGCCTTGTCAACTTGTTGAATGATTTCCATTTCATGGCTGATAGAAAAATCAATCTTGTACACATCTGTGTTACAGTCATCTGACCCTAATGGAATTCAAGCAGCCGTCAGTAGGTTTATAAAAGTAAAGAACAGCATAATCAAATATCACTACTAGCTATCACAAGAATATCTATCACTGCAAACTGTTAAAATATGTCCGTGATTATGCAGTCTTATAATTGCAAGTTCCATTTGCTTGTGTAAAACGAATATAACGATTTGAAAGACTACCATAATGAATAAAATTAAATTGAAAATCTTCTTTCTACTAGTGATAATAATATATCCCTTCACATTAGGCTTGATAAACCAGACTTTGACCAAGCAACACAGTTCACTATGCAGTCAAACTAACAGAAGCAGACAGCAGATAGTCCACTATGCACACCAAAACAAGCTCTTATGCAATGTTAGAGATCCAACTATGATGGGCAGGCATATGAGAAGAGACTAAATGGTTTGTGAGAAAATACGGACCACAATTATAAGCTGGTAGTAAGTTGTGCAATAATATGTAATGAAAATTGAAAATAAACAGTTTCTTGCTGCACAAGCCTAGTTCTTGATAATAGACTACATTTGAAGTCAAGTCAGAAAAGATAGATAAGCTGGTAGAATCCCACGCACACGCACAACAAAAATAAAAAATAAATATGCTTTACTAATCTCACTGAGAATAAAGATGGCTCGAAAATGCAGCTGAGCAAGAAGCATATGGATACCTGAATTAGACACAAAATCCTCATCACTGTCACTACTTTGTCCTTTCCCATTTCCATTTACAAAGGAATCTGCAGGAAAATCAGCCCCATGGCTCATACAATCATCTGCAGCTGTCAAATCAGAAGATAAGGAAGAACATCCAATGCAAGAATGAAAACCACTAAACAAAAACAACAGGATCAGGAAATAGTCACCATGTGCTTCTGCTGATAAGCTGCCATGTGAGGAACATGTCATATCCATTCCTTTACTCGCACCAGATTCAGTTGAATTAACCATATCAGGAATATCAGGAATTTGTTCACTTGCATTTTCAATCTCATATTTACTTTCATCCACAGAGTCATGCCCTGTCATTTCAACAGACCCTGGAGTTGTAATTTTAGCCTGCTGATCAACACAATCCTTGTGATTTTCATTTGAAAGTTCACAGATTGAGGATGCTCTGGTCAAATCATTATACAAAGGAATGACGACCCTTGCTTTCTCATGTAGGAATATATTTTGTCTTTCTGAATTTCCATTGGTTCCCAGACTTGTGTCTTTAGGCAGACAACTATCACCATATTGTTTTGGGGCTCCTCCACCAGAATCCCCTAGATTTTCATTTGAACGTTCACTGAATGAAGCTCTAATTAAACCTTTATCCAAACAACTGATAGCCTCTAATTTCTTATCAACAGACATATTCTCCCTGTTAGAGTTTTTCCTTGTATATGGATTTGATTTATTGGACAGACTTCTTTTCCCATGTTGTCTTGAGGCCCCTCCAGCAGAATTCCCTTGTGATAGTGGAAACCTATTTTCCACAAGACCAAGTCGGTGGAAAGTGAGTGGATCCATTGATTTTTTATCAGTAGTTATTTTGGGATCCTCAGTCAACCTCTCTCTATCATCAACCTTTCCTTGCTTTTCCTTCACACCTACCTTTGGCTTCATATAGATTCCAAGATCAGCATAAAGCTCCAGCGGCACATCAACGCCTGCACCTTTAGCTGCATCCACAGAAGATGGGGGAAGCAAATCTTGCATGACATCTGAATAGAACCTTTTAACACTGGACCCAACTGTCTGTACCTGATTCTCAACATATTTAACTGTGTCCTGTCCAAAATGATAAAAATTTATATTAACAAATATCGCTACTAGCTTTGGGAAGTCAATTCTCAGTAACAGAAACAATGAAGTAAACCAATTCAACTGAATGATAATATTTGGTAACACCAGGAACATGAAGAGATATAAGGGTTCTAAAGCAGATGATCATTTCATGGAAAGAGCACCAAGTGGTTAATAAATAACAATAGACAACTTCCCAAGGAAAGCCCAACAATTACAGGAGTAACTACAGCAATTTGTGTAGCTGCCGACTAGGAAGATCAAGAGGTTAAGAGGTAGATGCCTTAGAATCCTTCTCGCAGCTTTAAAGCTTTTGCAACATTTAAGGTCATATCATAGAAAAGGCATACCTGATACATAACTTCTTCAACCTCCAAGCACATAGCTTCAAACTTCTGGTAAATATTACCAACCCATGATATGCCCTTCAGATCCATAATGGTAAAAAATGACCTCAGACACAGATATTAAACTCCTTCCACTTGGTGTTGTAATAATATGGTCAGAATCTTTACAGATTCCACTTATCTGCAGAATTTTAATCCAAAAGTCAGCAAAGGGGAAAAGAGATACAAATGTAAAGTGCCATTTATTGGATCATATTCCTTTAGCAAATAGGCAAGGACCAAGGCAAAGTAATCATGTACATGATAGAGAGATCCTATCCAGAAAATGCACCACAAATCTTCACTCGGATCATGCAATAAGTGACATCATATAGTTAACTTTCATAAATATCTAATTCATCTAGAGCATGTGCCCATTAGAAAAGGTCAAACCAGCAGATTTGATAATTACTTCACTAAACATGATATCATAATCCAAAATCAAACATGTAATATAAACAAAAATCATTTTCGATGGCGAGTAGCAATAACCAGAATACTAAAATAATAAAAAGCCACTTTGACATACGGGTGTTCCAATGATCACCAAAAATCATGAGCAACTGATGGAAACATTACTAAAGTTTCAGTCAATCTCCAAATTGTGAAGAATGCTAGTAGAAAACATGCAACCAGCAAAACAACATTTTCTCTAAAGCAGCCATGTAAAGAAAACTTTTTGGACAAAAGTATCCAACTTGGATAAAGTTAAAGAAGAAAAACAAATTTTAGTCCAAGCATACAGTTAGGATAATGAATGTTAGCTATAATAATTAAAAACTAATCAAATGCTTAGGTGCAGATACTCTTCGGCAGAGCAGAAAACCTCCTGTATCCAATAAACAACAAGAATTTTTAGGTGAGAAGTATAACCAGCAGGGCATTGCAAAAAATACACAATCAGGATTTGGGAGTTTTCCAATGCCTGGTAATCTCTGGTCAAACAGCATCATTTCTGGACACACGAGATTATCAAAAGAAAAATGAACTACAGAAAAGGAAAGTCAACAGAAGACAGTAAAGCAAACTTGGACTATTTTATAGCGGAGTTTAGGACCAAAGGTCTATATATATTTAATCAATCAGACCAACACAGCAGCTCATACAACAAACTATATCGAGTAATCTCAGCACCCACTTACTAATCCAACATAGTTCGACAACAAAATATTCTAAAAATTCGTGAGCCAATTAAAACCCTTAAAGCAGCTTAGTAAACGCATACGAGCTAACATATCAAATTGCAAACTTTTGTATTACTTGGGTTAAAATTTCACGACTCACCACCAAAAAAGAGAAAATCAATAAAAAAAAGAAAAGGAAAAAGCATGCCAAATCATATGTTTTTGGGTAGGATCATCAAAACAAGCACTGTGATACCCTCAAAGCAACCTCAAACACCACACGCAAAGAGAAAACTTTCTAACAAACAAAAGAAGAAGAAAGTAAACCCAGCACCATACACCCAGAAAGAAAGTAAGAGAACTTACGTACTGTGACAGCCGAAAGATGCCCAGAAGCCCTTTGATGAATCAAATTATTATTATTATTATTATCTATAAATAAATCCAATTCAGTTCAGCTTTTTCTAAGAGACTCTAAAATTTACTTTTAGACCAAAAAAAAAAAAGGAGTGTGGAGAGAGAGAGAGAGAGAGAGAGAGAGAGACGTGAACTGGCTTCCTGTGTGACACATACGAGAAGTTAGTCGTAAAAAAATAATTTGTGGGTCCCGCATATGTCCTTAAGCTTCTACCAGTGGATATGTGGATCCCACTTAAATTTTATGTGGTGTTGTGATGCAGTTCTATCAAAAAAGAGTTAGTTGGTAGTTGGGTTCAGTTTGGGCCTTTAGAACAATCACCCATCAAGCCCAATCAAGACAACTGTTTTTTTGTTTTTTTAAGGAGAGAGTTTTTTTTTTTCTTTTTTTTTGAGAAGATAGAGAGAGAGAGAGAGAGAGAGAGTTGAAGAAAGAGAAAGAAGCAATCAATCTCAAACCCACATCCATTTTATAGGGTTTTATGGTCAGAGACAATATTGCAGTGGAAGCTTGCAAGAAAAGAATATTAGAAATCTTGAAGTAAACATCAAAGTAGGCTTTGGTAGTTTTGCTTGCAAGTCATAAAAAATATATGGGATGGTTTGTTGATAAAGAAGGCTTTTTTTGTGGATAGGTGTAACAGATTTTGGTTGGTTTATGGGAACACAAGAAGTTAGCTTTCAATAATCCCCTCAAGAAAAGGATAAATTTTACATTGTCATATGCATCCAAACTATACATGAAAGTGATTTAAGGAAGCATATGAGAGAAGGAAAAGAATTCTGTGACCTGAAATGAAAGAAAAGAAACAGAAAGAAATCAATGTACTTCTGCTACTAATAACTCAAAAATTAACTATTATTGTCTTTTCAAGTATCATTAGAACCATCCGACTACTTTAGTACTAATCATACAATCCATCTTCATCAAATAATTAGCAAACCTGAGAACCATGAAGAAAGATTTGGCTAGCTTTAGCTAAAAAAGATCTTCATTATTACTAAAGCAGTTATTTTATTTCCATAAAACTTTGATTATACAGAAATCCTAACTACTCAGAACTGGGGAGAGAGGAAAAAAAAAAACAAAAAAAGTAAACCACTCTTAGTCGCATATCTCATTATCCAAAATAATTAAGACTTGTGTAATATGTACCAGATACTTTACAAAAGCATGATCATCAAGCATTTCATAGTTGGATGTTTATCTAAACAGGTCAGTCTTAAATCTTACTTCACCCGGCAGCTTGAAAATCACCAAAATCATCATCCGGGATATCTTGTGTGCTCTCATTATCAGGAGAATGTTGCTCTTTAGCCTCTTCCTTTCTCAGCCTTGGGGAATTATCTATAGAAGTTCCATCAAGGGATATTTTCGGAGGCAAGTCTGATGGAAATCTCGGGGAAGTCACAGGTGAAACTGGAGCTGGGGGTGGTGGGGGCAGTTTGATACCAAGGATGAGCTCTTTTTGTTCACCCTTCTCCTCTAATGAGAGATTATTTAGACCCTGATCCAAAATCTTGGACTTCATGCCACTCCCACTTTTCTGTGGACATCAGAAATTGTTAGGATGTATGTGTTCGCGTAGAATTTAAACAAGATGCAAATGAGCTTACATTTTTTATTTGTAGCACAAGGGTCTCCCCTTCCTTTAAACTGTAATCAACTGTGGAGGTTTTCTGAAAATGTTGTTCCATCTCTTCTGCTGTTTTCTTCTTGTTCAGATATCTGTAATGAGAGGCATCAAAAGAGACATTTTATAATTTTAGTTATAATTTGTTATACATAATCATGTAATATATGGAAATCTTATCAGCATAAGTTAATACGCAAAGAAAATAACAGCAGTGCAACTTGGAGACATTGCAACGAGAAGTAAATCTTGCAGATTTATGTATGTTGAGACATACTTCATATGATCATGCAGGGCGGCCTGAAAGTCATAGGCTTCAGTTCTTTCTCGAAATCCTATGCCAATAAATGCATGCCGAAGGCGACCACCTGCAAGATTTTCCCAAAACTAAAAAGAATGGATACATATAAATCAGAAGAATATGCAAGTGATTCATATACAGCATCTTTTTCTTTTTAATCAATGGTTCTACTAATTGATATGTTTCAACAGATATTTGAAATTCAATTTCTTGATCTGAATCTTTAATTTTCGAAAACTGATAAGTTCTTCTATTAAGCCCTGATCAATGAGCCTACAAAATCCTTCAAATTGCATCTGATCAAATCCAGGTATTATAGACATACTTGTCAATAAAAGAGATGAGCAAGAAGGCAACAGAGCATCACTAGAAGATCAACTTTTTCTATATGGGTAATGCAACGCAAAAATATATTTTAAGCGAAAATATGTTTAGTGCCATTAATAATATAGTCAGGTACACTTAAAATATTTAAGCAACAATGATTATTTTGGCTGCGGATCTCTCAGGGCCAGAGAGAATCCAGAGAGTTGACTATTTTCCCTAGGCAAACAAGAAGAAAGATGATTATGACCAAAGTGTCGAAATACAATATCTGTCAGTCTATTTGGGATTTTGGATATCTAAAGTCTTCATCTTCAAAAGTATCAGAGAATTAAAAATCATCTAACAATCTGTCCTTGTTATTGTAGATAATTCAATGTGACAGATTTGTAATTTACTCAAGCTTGATAGCAATTAGTTTTTCCCTAAAAATAAACAGTGATTACAAATATGGTAATGACAATATGATTGTAGCAATGGCCCTGATGAAAATAAGGAGTTAAGACTACAAATAAAGAGGCCACCTGATGCAATTAGTCTTGTCACTTTTTGCAAGAGTATGGTCCTTTAAATGCAGGAAGAAGGGAAAAACAGGAAAGGGAAAAAGGAGAAGGGGGGAGGGGGCAAGGAGAGGATGGAATACAGTTTATCATCTGTTTCTTTGTAAAAGAGGAATCCTAAGACAGTTACAGATAAAGGTGCCAATATTATCCCATAAAAAGAGAACTTTCAGCTTGAATTTAAGACTCAAATCAATAGGCATGGTAGCTTACCTATGTTTTCCTCTATGCGCAAAACAAAATATCTACAAAAGAAAGGATTTTCGATTAGAAACCCTCCAGAGATCATGTTACAGGCATGGCAAACAAAAGCTAACAAACAACCACAGGTTTTAAGATATACATTAGACTAGAGACTCATGACCATGTGCTGAAAACTCAAACACACATCCAAAAAGTTAATAGGAAACAAAAATGAACCCCATCTTCAATGAGACAAAGACTTTACCTGCTACTGTCAATTACAGGTTCAACTGGATGTGGCTCGCCGTCTCTCAAAAATGCCCTTGCATACAATTCCCCTATATAACATTAATGAAACCAGTTCAGAAACCGTGTGTTAAGCAAAGATAATTCACAGCTTTTTCTACCTTACGGCAATCAAATTTCAACTAACCTGTCGTTTTGTCTTCAAGTTTGATAATGCACTCTTCACCCTTGCTAATGACTTTCAGCATCCCCTCCCATGCCCATTTGTTAACATTCCATTCATCAGCCCTGAAATAAACTTCAGATGTATATAATATGATAACAAGTTTAAGTCATGAAACGGCCACATAATCAAAGTTGTAGAGGAAGTTAGAATGAAGACGTTGATTTACAAAATTTTTCAAAAACAAAAAAAAGCTCATCAATGAAAAGAATTATTAAATAAGAGACACAGTGCTTAATGAATCAGTATATCAGGCACCCTATTTGCGTTTTGGAGAAGTTGAGCACAAACCTACATGAAGCAGCACTTTTCCTTGGGGGTATCTGCAAAGTTAACAAATAAAATTAGCTTATTAACTGATTATTTTCTTGAACTTGGTTTAATCAAGCAATTATTTGTCTATATGCAATTAATTTACATAGATATAAGGGTGAAAAAATGATATACAGAAAGTCAGTGGAAGAACAAATATCATCAGCCCGATTGTAAACATACTTTAACTTGCACAGGGAATGTCAAATTGTAATGGGTTTACCATACAAGTGAATGAAGTGGATGTCATGAACATAACGGATGTATGACTTCTGTATAATGCAGGGCAAAATGTTAAAAGCCTAAAAATTGTAATCGACCAGCTTAGATCTAAAATTGTGTAAACAAATGTAGCATATCAATAGCTCTACACAATCAACCAACAAATTTCATATGACAGAAATAGGAAAAAGATTTAAACATTAAAAAAATAAACAAATTAATAGCATGAAAATAACTGGGTATGCATATTAAATACCAAGTGCACATAACAAGTATCAGAAACATCTAAAGCACTCTAACTATAGTATCAGCTTCTCGCTATAGAAGGATTTAGGTTTATGATCAGTGTGTTTATAATTATAATACTCTTCAAGTCTTCAACCTGTCTCTTTCCATAGGACGATAATATTTCTTTCTTCAGTTTCAGCGTTCACAGTTCAAGGCCTAGGCCACTCACTAAGAAGTCTAAATTCTAAGAAATTTTTAATTTTTAATATATTCCACTAGAAGAGAGTCTATCTGAAACAAAATGCCACATTTTTGACATATGATTTAATAATAAAAAAAAATTGAACCTCAAAAGTTGAGCAGTAATCTTTTGATCATATGAAGTACCCAGTTTAGCTAAATTTTTGCCTTTCCTAAGGTAGGAGAAAACCTCCATGACACTTTCTACAGAGATAAACTTGTTGTTCCCAGAAACTCATTATTGAAATTGAAGATAATCAACCTTTATCTTAGAGATTTATTCACAGCAAAACACACCTAAAACACTACATCTTGCATTGTACAAAAAGAATTTAACTCAATTATCCAAATCTAAATCCTGATCTTTTTCACCTACCACTCTATCTCCTAAAACAAAAAGCTTCAATCTTTTCCACCATTGCCAAGAGCCCATTTATAAAATAACAAGATGGATTCACTAAACACAAATTCTAAAGAGAAGGAGTGTGTGCGCTTTACCAAGTAAATGTAGCATTCAGAAACATGAAAGAGAACAAGCTCTATTGCTTCAGTTTCTTCAGTTTCTTTCTCTTGATCATTTAGGTCCTTCACTTCAATCTCCATGATCTTTCACAGAGATACAAAAAGAACTAACTTAAATCGAGAAAATAAAAGACTTCCAGAAAAATTTAGCTTTAAATCAGCACTTGGAAATCGAAGGATTAGATTATTAATTTGGAAAAGAAAACTCTCTCTCAATTTTCTCTGGTTTCGTTTCAGAGAACAAATAAAACACAGATCGCGGAGCTTCATGTTCAGATTCTTCTTGATAATCACTCTAATTAATGTGAACCGTCAGATTAGATTATTTTTTTCCTCAGCAGACGTGTTTGTAGTTAATCCGACGGCTTTGGTTATGAGTCCTTTTGTTGTTATCATTGTACGGTTAAGATGTGAGTCAATAGAAAAGGTTTGGTGGGGTGGGTGATGCTTGATTTGTAAGGAAGAACAATGTTATCGGATTGAGGAATATCCAACTCATATGGGACCTTAAACTAAAAATTTATTTGCTCATAGCTGTTAGCCTGTTTATGAAAAATTATATTTTATATGTCTATCTATTATACATAATTAACTTTTCATTTTCATTTTCATTTTCATTTTCATTTATATTGAAATACTTATATTTCAGAAATATTTTTTTATTACTTTTCATTTAATTTTTATTATTAAAAAAAATATGTAAGAAAATATAATATGAATATGGCTCCTAAAAAAAGAAAAAATAATAAAATGTTATTAAGACTCATTTTTTTATTTAAATTTTAAAAATGAAAAGGCGGCTTTAATTTAAATGAAGGATAGATTAAAAAAAATATTAAATTTTTTTTTTAAAAAATCCGTATATTCAGTTCGAGTCGCCTTTCTCTCATTTTTTCCATTGACCAAAAATATTTCAATAATCATTTATTTTTACAGAATAATTCAAAGATTGAGGTTTAACCTTACTATAAATAAATAATTATAATTTCAAAACTGTATTAATGCTTGACAATCCGATGATAATCTATCTGTCAGTGTCAATAGTTGCAAGCTACTTGTTTGGTGGGCTTCGCACAAAATGATGTAAATTACAGTTAATACACAAGTAAAGACTAACGAATCCCAGCACCTTGTCAATTAGTCAGTTATACAGAAACATACAACTTACAATCAGAACCGGAACTTGGAGACAATGCAGGTTTCATCTAGATTGAGGCACTGTTGCAGTTATTGTCATGTGCCTTGGATCTGTGAGAACTGATTGTATATTCAGGAATCCAGTTTCCTTCAATCTTACTTCTAGATCAGTCAAATAGTATTCATCTAAAAATGGTTCGGTGCTCTTCATTAATGTAAACAGAACTGGAGACAATTCCTGTAAACGTGAGAAGGCGTAGCATTAGATCCATGCATACCTATGTAATCCCATAGCAGTAACTCCATTGAAAGCATACCTGAAGGATCTTTGACTTAGGCTGCATAAGAGAGGAAGATTCATATTGTTAGTGTTTTAGCAGTAGAACATATTAATATGACTTAAAACAAACAGGCATGAGAATTTACGGATGAATCTGTTAAAGCTATTGTCCCTCCAGGTCTAAGTAGCCGATATGCTTCTCTTAATAGACCATTTATTGCTCTTTCAGGGCATTCATGAACCTGCATTTAGGAAGTTGGAAGCATGAGTATCTGAGAATATCACAACAGGAGCTTCTGAAAAGAAACACAAAATTCAATGATATTTGGAAGTCCCTTGATCTCATCTCATCATCAAAGCATCAAAGTTGAAACTTCCCTGTAATGTTAAACTACCATTTAATTGCAGAACTGAAATATTCATGAACACTATCTGGTTCACAAGGAATGACACTTCGGTTATCCCAACTAAAGATATAAATTTAGAGTCTATATTCCCTTTTTATTAGCAATATAACTATGATATCTGAAAGACTGAATCGTGTATAGTGCAAAGCATGATATCCTTCTTTGGTAAAATTTACAATATCTTTGCCTTTATTCATTCTGTTGGGTTTAGCGTACATACTTCCGAAGCCAATTATACTATTAGGTACACGCACAGAAAGTTTCAAGCAAGAAGGTTAGCTCCTATATATACCGAAGAAATATGTCAGAATTCGCCTCGCACAAATCAAAAGAGGCTATTTGTGTTTCATATATGGTGTGATGAATATTAAAACAAAAAAACTGCTATACTAGAACTGGTTTCATCAAAACAAGGGAGGCATTTTCTTATAGTTTTTAAAAAAAAAAAAAAAAGAATAGAACTGCTTGAGAACCTGCATACCACAAATGCAATAGTAACAAGGTCATATGATTTGGAGGGCAAGCCTGTGTCTTCCCCATTAGCATGTATCCAGTTAATTGGATTCTTTCTTGGGGCACCCTTCTTTTCCTTGAATTGAGCTACAGAAAGAAAGTGAGGAGACAGATCAAGCCCCTGCAGCAGTTATATTGGGACAAAGCTTGTGAGGTGTATATTCACATTTTAACAACTAAATAGGTTTCTGTCATTACAATTTGAGAGCATCTTAATCGTGATTACCCAACTGTTGATAAAAATTTATCATTGTAGGATACTTGCTTATTAAAAATAAATACAGAAGACTTGAACTCACTGTGACCTTTGCCAAAGGAAACTTGTCAGCAAGAAATCTTGTGCTAACCCCTACAGAGCATCCAACGTCTAGAATGTCACTTATTATCGACTTCCCTGAATACTGTTGATGATGTTGTTCAATTGTTTTAAGCCAATTTCCACGAAGTACTCGATTTCCTTCTTCTAGTGAAGAAGCATTGGGTATTGCTCGTCTCACCATTGACATTGTTGCAGGTTCTGCTTCTGCTGCAGCCTGATATTAGACAAATAATGATAATAGACATATCCTTCATATTATTTGCATTTTTATAGACTAAGAGTTTAGAATTCAACTTCACCATCTATAGCATGTTAGCATTAGTCAAAACTGCAGAATCTAATACTCAAGTAACTCAACCACAAAAAGGCATACATATTCCATAAGATCTATATCCTACTAATGGAACATAATAAGAAATTTTCAAATCTAATATCATTTTACCCGATTGGGGAACATCAAGTTTTGAAATTCAAAACAAAATGCTGAATAGCAAGCATGAAACGAACAACATCCTTCCATTTTATCAAAGGAAAATTTTCATCACTGGGATGAATGCCCTATCTATGGATGTGATGCCACAACCAATCTTATTTCACCCTCCAATTCAAACTAGCAAAATAGTTTGACAAGAACTAACATACTTTATAACTAGGCAACTTTACATAATTCCATAAAATACATACACAGTCCTAAACCAAATCATTGTGCTAGCAGACTTGAATAGTAGGATATATCCAATGATACACAGAGAACCATGCAACTGATGTGGAACTGTTGTAGAAACTTGACAAAAATGCAAGAAAAATCCACAGAAAGAAAAAAAAGAAACATAACTTACCATCCATGATAGATTCCCCTCATCGTATGCATGGAAAGGATTTAGATAATCTGAAAATTGACCAGTTTATTTATGGTTATCATCAAAGTATAGAGTAAATGTGCATGAGATAAAGCAGTGATGTTGGAACTGAATTATAAGTGGAGAAGTTGGAAGAGAGAAGAAGAGAAGAAGGATATTTGTAATGTATTTGCTGTCCTTTATTGAACTCAAGACTGACTATTTATAATAGTCTTACAGCTCAAAATTTAACAAACAAGGCTATAAATGAGGAAAAGACTAAGGCCAGTTCACCTGGCACATCTGCACTAAAACAATAACGTGAACATGCTTAGGACTAGTTCTAACTAGCTTATTAAGTGGAATAAATTGTAACAAACTACTGACTAAGTCTTGCTAAGAGTAAACAAGGCCACGTATCATTCCTCCCCACTTAAGAATCCTTGTCCCCAAGGATAAAACCTAGATATGACTTGGTAAAGCGCCATTCATTTTCCCAAGTGGCATCTTCTCTTGGAGCTCCTTTCCACTTGATTAAAACATCAGACTTGGGACGATATTTTCCTTTTTGAATGACTCTGCGATCAAGTACAGCTTCAGGTTGTGGAAGAATAATGGAATCATCAGACACTGGTGGAGGTTGACTTGAAATAGGAGAGTGTACTGGACCCAAATGTTTGCGCAGCATGCTAACATGAAACACATTATGAATTTGAGAATTTGGTGGAAGGGCTAACCGATATGCAACTATACCCACTTTTTCAATAATCTGATAAGGACCATAAAAACGGGGGGCCAATTTCATTGAAGCTCGAAAGGCAACAGAAGTTTGACGATATGGTTGGAGCTTAAGATACACAGTCTCCAATATCAAAAGAGACTTCCCGTCGTTTTTTATCTGCTTGACATTTCATTCGTTGTCTGGCCAATGAAAGGTTATAACGGAGTTCACGTAGAATGGTGTCACGATCACGTAGGTACTCATCAACAGCTTGAATGCGGGACGTACCTGGAATGTAAGTTAGCAAATGTGGTGGTGGAATGCCATAGACGGCTTCAAATGGCGTCATTTTGGTGGATGAATGAATGGATGTATTGTAGCTAAATTCAGCCTAAGAAATCCATTCAGACCATTTTCGTGGTTGGTCACCTGCAAAACATTGCAAGTATTGTTCCAAAGTGCGGTTCACCACCTCTGTCTGGCCGTCAGTTTGGGGGTGGTAACTTGAACTCATGCATAGCTTAGTTCCCTGTAACTGGAATAGTGTTTGCCAAAAAGAACTGATAAATACCTTATCTCGATCACTGACAATAGATGTTGGGACACCGTGGAGGCGAACGACATTGGCAATGAATGCTTTAGCCACTGTAACAGCAGTGTATGGGTGTTTTAACGCAACAAAATGGGCATATTTTGTTAAGCGATCAACAACCACCATGATAACTGAATAGCCATTTGACAGCGGTAGTCCCTCGATAAAATCCATTGACACACCTCAATCCACATCTGATTTGGAATGGGTAATGGCTGAAGTAAGCCGGCTGGTTTCATGCAATCAGTTTTGTACCGTTGACATGTTTCGCATTGTTGTAGAAATTCCTTTACTACCCGACGCATGTTAGGCCACCAAAAACTAAGTTTAATGCGTGAGAGAGTTTTATGGAATCCAAAATGTCCACCTGTTGGTGATGAATGACAATCTTCAATGATTTGTTGGATTAAGGTTGAAGTGGGACTCAAGTAGATTTTCCCATGTTTGAACCAAACTCCATCCCGTTGCACTAGTTGTTGGAGTGATTGTGACTAACTCAACTTCTTATAGAAAGGGTCTTGTTGCACTTCCTCTTCTAATTTTGGCCACCAATCTGCACATGGCCTTGAAATGGATGTGAACTGAAACTCAACCACACGAGAAAGTGAGTCAGCAGCTTGATTTTCAGACCCACGCTTGTACTCAATTACGTAATCATAGCCAAGGATCTTTGGAAGCCACCGAGTCTGTGCGGGAGTGGTAATTCGCTGCTCTAGTAAATACTTAAGGCTCTTTTGGTCAATGCGGACTATAAATCGCTTGCCCGGGAGATATGGACGCCACCTCAGAATCGACTTAATGACGGCTAACATTTCTTTCTCATAAGTGGACAATAGCAAAGCTGATCCCTTTAAAGCTTCACTGAAATAAGCTATTGGACGATTATTTTGAGAAAGTACAGCTCCAATTCCGATCCCACTAGCATCACATTCAATGACGAATTGTTGAGAAAAATCAGGTAGGCATAGGACTGGTGGCGATGTTAGTGCTTCTTTTAATCGATTGAAGGCTAGTTCAGCTTCTTCACTCCATTTAAATCCTTCTTTAGACAAGAGTTGATTTAACGGAGCTGCTATACATCCAAAGTGACGAATAAATTTGCGGTAGTACCCAGCTAACCCGAGAAATCCTCGCACTTGTCTTGTTGTTGTCGGAATTGGCCATTCAAGAACAACTTGTATTTTTGTTGGGTCTACTGCCACTCCATGTTCTGAAATGATGTGGCCCAGATAGTCCACTTGTGAAACACCAAACCTGCACTTTGTTTCTTTAGCAAACAGTTGGTTAGTCTTTAAAATAGTGAGGACTATTCGGAGATGTGATAGATGCTCTTCCCAAGTTCGTGAATACACCAAGATGTCGTCAAAGAAGACCAAAATAAATTTTCTGAGGTAAGGTCGGAAGAGATCGTTCATGAGACTTTGGAAGGTGGAGGGTGCGTTGGTAAGGCCGAATGGCATCACTATAAACTCGTAATGCCCTTCATGTGTTCGAAAGGCTGTCTTTGAGATATCTTCTTCATGCACTCGAATCTGATGATATCCGGCCTTTAAGTCTAACTTAGAGAAGAATTTGGCTCCATATAGCTCATCAAGGAGTTCATCAATGACTGGGATTGGATATTTATCCTTGACTGTGATACTGTTCAAAGCTCGGTAGTCAACGCAAAATCGCCAATCTCCATCCGCCTTCTTAACCAATAGGACAGGTGAGGAAAATGGACTATTACTAGGCCTTATCAATTTTGATTGCAGCAATTCTCTCACCATCTTCTCTATTTCAGTCTTTTGGTAATAGGGATATCGATATGGTCTGACACTTACTGGTTCAGTGTTGGGTTGTAATGGAATGCAGTGATCATGTAATCTTCTTGGGGGTAAGTCTGTGGGTGATTTGAATACTTGAGAGAATTCGGTTAGAATATGGGTTATGTCAGGTGGGTGGGGACTTGGTTGGGTAATATTTGGAGAGAGTGAGATTTGGAATAGGAATCCAGTACCCTGTAGACAATGGAACTCCTTATCAGATAAGGCTTCTAAAGTTCCCTGCTTTAGACCTTGGATCGTATATGACTCTCCTCCAACCTTATAGGTCATGGTCAATTTCTGGTAGTCTGTCTCTATTGGTCCAAGTGCTGCCAACCATTGTACTCCTAAAACCACTTGACAAGCTGCCACAGGAAGCACAAAATAATCAGCGGTAATGGATTTACCTTGGATGTGGATGGTAAGATCTTTGCAAAGACTCATGCACTCTATGTGATCACGGTTGGCGACGGTGACTTGAAATTTTTTTGTCTGCAATATGGGTAATGCAAATTTGGTGACGATGGCTTGATCAACAAAATTATGGGTGCTGCCCCCATCCATAAGTACAATCACATTTTTGTTCCTTAATTTACCCAGTGCACGGATAGTTTGTGGGTGACTAGCTCCAGAAATAGCATGGAAAGAAATCTCGGGCATGACGTCTTGATAATCAGGTTCTGCTTTAGCTTGTTCATCCTCATCAACGCTTGAGTGGCCGACATCTTCTATCATGAATAATTGTGGCCGCTGACATCGATGACCTGGGGTGAACTTCTCATCACAATAGTAGCACAATCCTTTCTCTCGACGTTCCCTCGCCTCTTGATTAGTGATTCTTCGAAAGGTGGTGGGATTAGCATTTGCATTGGGATTTCCACGTTGGACTGGTGGAGGGCCTAGTACTCCAGAAGCTGAAGTTGAGTTTATTTTTGATGCCGTTATTGCTGGTTGGAAGCGGCTTGGATCAGGTGGCTTTTTCTGTAGTCGATTACGTTCTTCAACCAACCGTGTAACTCCTATAGCATCCGCTAATGTTTTGGGCTGTTTAATTTTCACATCTAAACGAATGTCATCTCGTAGTCCTGCAATAAAACAACCAACAAGAAATCCCTCAGGTAGGCCATCAATTTGATGAGAAAGTTTTTCAAAGGCTTCTTGATAAGCTGCCACAGTGGAGGTTTGTCGAAGGCGAGTAAGAGCTTCAGAGGGATCTTCATAATCTGTTGAACCAAAACGAAGGACGACTGCTTTGGTGAATTCGTTCCAATTTTGTGGTCCACGAAATTTCATGTACCATCGATGCCATTGTAAGGCAATATCTTCTAAATGAAAGGAGGCTAGTTGGACTCGATGGTCAGGACTGATGTTCTGAAAATCAAAGTATTGTTCTGCCTTGTAAATCCAACCACTTGGGTCCTCTCCATTGAATTTTGGGAAGTATAGCTTGAGGTGGTGATGGTGGTCATTTGGAGTGTGAGGTCTGATTGTGTTCGGGAAATGGGAAGTTTCTCCTTGGGAAAATGGGTTGACTTCAGGTTGGGGAGTGGGGTTAATGCGAGAGATACGTAAGGATTGTATCTCAGTTAACACTGTTTGCTGGGTAGCATGAATTTGATCAAAATTAGACTCATGACGAGCTAATGCTTCATTAACATCATTACGAAATTCAGCATTCGTTTTACCACGAGTGTCCATTGTTGATACCGGCTCTGATACCAAAATGTTGGAACTGAATTATAAGTGGAGAAGTTGGAAGAGAGAAGAAGAGAAGAAGGATATTTGTAATGTATTTGCTGTCCTTTATTGAACTCAAGACTGACTATTTATAATAGTCTTACAGCTCAAAATTTAACAAACAAGGCTATAAATGAGGAAAAGACTAAGGCCAGTTCACCTGGCACATCTGCACTAAAACAATAACGTGAACATGCTTAGGACTAGTTCTAACTAGCTTATTAAGTGGAATAAATTGTAACAAACTACTGACTAAGTCTTGCTAAGAGTAAACAAGGCCACGTATCAGGTCGATAACCCATAAACTGAACCAAGGTTTCAGACTTTCAAAATCAAACAAATGTTGCAATCAACACAATGCAGCAACCGGACCAAGTTCAACATTGAACAATAAACGCCAATCTCTAAAAATAGAGAAGCAAAGTAGCCATACGTGAGCCTTGAGGATGCAAAGCTTTCAATACAGAAAGCCCACTAAATTGAAAAAGAAAAATATAATCTAAGAATTCCACCCTCAAGTTCAGTAACTTCCATGAAAGAGAAAACAAAAAGTATACAGCACAAGAAAATAGCATTAAATTAGAAATTCAACTAGTTGAGAGAATCACAATCAGGATATACGACTAAGGGGTTCCGAACGCTCTCAATCTCCTTATACACCTCAGATTCCAGAATCTCTTTCCTCATTTCTCTCCATGGAATATCATTCTTCTCAGCTGTACTGTTCCATGAAGACACAAACTACAATCAGAATCCAAAATCTAAATAGTATTCCAGTCAAACACAATAATAAAACAACTACCACAAACAAACTACAAAATCAAATGCTCTAGTTAACTGGGCTTCGATTCGAGTTCAAGCTCCTGACCTCAGAGCCCTGTAGACAACTACAGTACCACTAAAGCCAAAGCTTAGTGGCACAAATTCCCGTTACTAATTGTACCGATACTTGTACAAAATTGTTGAATAATTAGACAAAGAGAACCTGATAAGAACTTGTCTGGCCCCAAGCTTGAGCAGTGCAGAAAGTGGCTTAATGGAAAGAAGAGTTCCAACAAGACGTGAGAGAGGAGTTTCTCCTGCCCATTTGGGTCTTTCTAGTTTTCCTTCTTCATAAGCCACAGCCATTTTAACAACAAGAACAGAATCTGCTCTTCTTGATTTTGTCCTTCTTCCATGGCCAATTTCTATAGTTTTGCTTGTGGAAAGAACAGAGAAGTTGTGGCTAGAAGCGAACAATGCCATGGAAGCTTAAAGACAGGTAATTGGAAAAATCAAATAACATAAACCTCCTTTGCCTACCACAACTAGTCCACCAAACGGGGTTTAAATCTTTATTTAAAGATTTTAGCTCAGATTTTATATATATATATATATATAAAATCTGAGCTAAAATCTTTAAATAAAGATTTAAACCCCGTTTGGTGGACTAGTTGTGGTAGGCAATAAATATATATATATATGTTCAGATTTTCTTGGATAAAAAGTACTGGTTAAGAGTGACCTGGGCTTCGGTACCCGCCTGGCCTGCATTTTTCGGGCCAAACTTGGATAACAAATTTTATATATAAGTCCGGTCCGGTCCAAATTCGAAAAAAATCTGTAGTTTTCGGACCGGGCTTGGACTTTTATATAAAAATTTCAAGTCCGGCTCGATCCGGCCTGATGTTTAGTTTAATTAGGAAAAAAAAAATGTCATATCTAGCATTTGAACTTGTTATCTTCAACTTACAACTTATAATTAAGTACTACATACCACTTAACTACCTATTATTTTTGTCTATAATTTTATTGTTATTAATAATATATTTAAATAAAACTAAACAAGAGCCCGACCCGAACCCGCCCAGACCCGATCCGTATTTACAGGTTTAACAATTGGTCAGGTCGGACCGGGCTGGGCTTGGCTTTTTAAAAAAAATTCGGGCTCGGGCTTAGGCTGAGAGATATTAAAAAATTCTCAGGCTTGGGCGGGCTCGGGCTTGTTCAAAATAAAGTCAAGCTCGGTCAGGCCCGGATCGAGCCCGCCCAGGCCCGGCCCATGAGCAGGTCTAGTTAAGAGTAAGAAAAATTACATCTACATCCCTGAAGTTATCTTGAAACACAATTCCATCCATATCTTCTCAAAAATACTAGGGCTAATTACCTTAAAAATTCAAACTTTTATTTTTTTAATAATTTTATTGCGAATTCCGAATTTTATCTCATAAATACTTATTTTTTATTTTTCTCCACTAAAATACAATCCGGTCACCCTATCACACAAACCCAACAAAACGAGTATTTGTGAGATAAAACTTAGAGTTGATGATAAAATTGTTAAAAAAAATTAAAATTCTAAAATTTTAAAATAATTTGGCTAAAATACTATTTGGAATTTTTATCATTTTCTGCATTTTAAAAATAACACAAAGTTTAGCATTATATTTACAAAAGACAAATATTTTAGTCCCAAACACTCTTACTTCATCTTTTTTTTTTTTGATTCAAGCTTCACCTAAATCATGTCTAATATATTTAAGCATAAGAAAATCCTTGATTTTCATCTAATGCAAATTATTATTGTTGAAGTAAAAAGAAGTAGCTTATCCTTTTTCAATTTTATTTTATTTCAATAGTGATAATTATGAACTAAATGAAATTTAAACTTTTTTTTTTTTTTTGTGAGGAGTGCGAGTTGTGAAGCTAGACCAGGGGAGATTATGGCAATTGCTGGTCCAAGTGGAGCAGGAAGGACCACATTGTTGAAAATACTTGCTGGCATCGTCCCACCCAGTGGAGTCTCTGAACACGTTCTTGCAAATGAACAGCGAATTAATGCTAGATGGTTTCAGAGATCACCAGGTTAAATCGCGCAAGATGAAGCCCTTTCCCCCTTCTTACTGTAGAAGAAACTCTGCTGTATGCTGCTTGTCTCAGAATGAGAGGTGGGTTCCAAACTGATGTATCTAGAGCTAAGGAACTGTTGAAAGAACTTGGATTAGAGCGTGTTGCTAACGTAAGAATTGGAAGTGAATTAAAAGGAGGAATTTCAGGTGGAGATAAGCGCAAAATATTCATTGGTGTTGTAGTTCATGATCAAGTTGTTCTTCTAATTGATGAACCAACATCAGGAGTGGATTCATCATCGGCTCTTCATGTAGTTCTCTTGCTGAAAACTATGGCTGTAAAGCAGGGTAAAACTACTGTGTTAACCATCCATCAAGCTGATTACCGAATTCTTGAGCTGTTTGATCAGATTATATTATTATCAAATGGCATTGTTCTTGACCAAGGATCCCTGCATCTCCTTTAGCAGCAGCTTGGTTTTTCTGGTCATTCCATTCCTAGGCATATTAATGTGCTTGAGTTCGCCATTGAAGTGACAGAAGCCCTGGTCATGGATACTGAAGACAGTGAAACGGAACAGAGTTATGAACAGATCCTTAGAAATACCAACTTAAGCAATGTTAAAGAACCTAAAATACTTTACCCCAATGGACTCAAGGAGGTATTAGTTTTGGTTCCGAGATTCTTCACCATTATTAGCAGAACAAGTCAGCTCTTCACTGCAAGAATCTTATAAGCAGTGCTTGGCACTATATTAATGAATGCAATTAATAACCCAAAGAAATACAAGCAACAAACTCAAATGGGGTTCTTTGCCTTCGCCCTCACATTCTTGCTGTCATCCACAACAGAAGAACTACCAATTTTCTTGCAACAGAGAACAATTTTAATAATAGAAACTTTAAAAGGAGCTTATAGGGTTTCTTCTTATGTCATATCGAATACTCTTGTGTTTCTCCTATTCCTGTTAATTGTGGCACTCCTCTATAGCACCCCAATATACTGGTCAGTTGGATTGAGAAAAGGAAATGAATGGGTTTGTCTATTTCTTACTGGTGGCATGGATAATTGTTTTGATGTCAAAGTTATTTTGTCGTATGTCCCAGTGCTCTTGTGCCAAATTTCATTATGGCAACATATTTGATTGCGGGCCTTATGGGGTCTTTTTCTTTTTCCCCTCTTTTCTGGGAGAAAGAGTACATACCCAAATATTAGATTTTCTCTGTTCAAAAAGAAGTATTAGATTTCATGCATCATTTGAAGCCTTTTTAAGTGCCCATTTGAGTGTTTAATGATAAATGAGTATGGAAGGGGAAGGGTAAGAGAAAGTGCTTAGAGATTATGGAAGGAAAAATGTTACTGCATGGTGAGGAGCTTTTGATGCAACAAGGCCTGCCAGAGTCAAAGAAATATAATGTAGGAGTGATGTTAGGTTTCATTATTGGAGACGGGTTCCTCTGTTTCTTGATTCTATGTTACAGATCAGACAGAACTAGAATTTGAAACTTTTTTCAACAATCAAATTGGAAAGCAAAGTAGACCAGACAAAACTAGTAATTCCGCCAGTTTTTGCTCTTCTGTAATCCAGCTGGTTTACAATCATGTATTTAAACTTCAGTCATGCATACTTCTGCTTAAATTTCTATTGTTTAATTGTTCAAGATTTGGGAAGTGTACTTAGTTCAACACCAATAGGCTAAGTTTCTAGAGATGGATGGTTCAATATACATCAACCACCAGTCATCGAAGTAGATTTGACCCTGCAATTCAACTTTCTTACTTCTGCAACTCTCATAGATTACTTAACATTAATTTCCCAATGGATCATTGTTCATTATATATGCTGTGTGTATTATAGACAATAGTGCTAAATCAGAAAAGAGAATGCACATCAAAAGGGGTCCTAATTGAAAACATAGTGCCAAAGAATTTATACTACATTTCATAATATGCCTCTTAAAATGGTATTAATTATTACACTATCAATAACACACATTACAGCAAATAGATTATATTAAGCAATCTACTTTGCAGGCACAAGGTATCTGTACTATACTCTCACTTTTATACAGCAGAAGATAAAAATATGCTATCAGTGAACTGAATCAGCGCCTTGTATGCCATATTGCCAATCATATTACCAAAATAAAATGGCATAGCCAGAAAGGTCAATATCTTCACCAGATATCTCCTGATGAAGATGAAAAGTGAGGATCAAATAGAGAAACTCTTTGCCTCTTGTGTGAAAGTGTGGATTTTAATGACAACTCATGTGAAGCAGAAAATTTGTCAAGTATGGACCTGATGGCCTGCTGGACAGAGCATGCTAGAAGTTTATGGACTTCAGTACATCCACTATGCGCTTCTTTGCAGCTGGTCATCACAAGAACATTCTTCATCCTGCCTTCTAAGGTTGCAATCTCTGATCTCATTACTATAAGATGGAGCGCATCAAGCGCTCGTCTTAAATCAGACAAGAGTCCAGGTTTATAATCACAACATAGTGATATTCTGATCATGCAAGGGGCACCATCCACTTTATCGTCCTGTCCTTCAACTCTTACTTCATCAACATCCATTGGCATGAGAAGACCTTCACTAACTCCAGCTGCAGTCATCTTCAGTTCTTTCATATATTTAATTACTTCAGCAAGCAAGGATGCCTTGTCCATCTGTGAGCTCAAACTGTCAATTCATTAGTTCAGCAATTCTATGCAACAAGTGTTTAAGCAGGAGATGATAATCAAACAAATATTTCTATAGATGTATAGAAGTGCATGTACATGAATCTGTCTATGATCAATAAATACCCTTCGTTCAATATTTTGCAGAGTCGGCAAGATTACAAGAATATGAAATCAAGAATCGATGAGAACCCAACAAGCCCAGATGCATATAAAAACTATCATGTATCAGCTGGTGACAGTAAATTACCTGGTATATAATCATAACTGATAAGATGCAATGTTTGCATAATGAAACTAAGGAAAGCTAACAACCATGCAAAATTGGCAGCACATCTAACTAAAATAGTTCCATTCATATTGGCTGGTTCACATTCAGCAACAAATGGAGCAAAATCACCAATAAGTTAGGATAACCTCGTCAATATAAACCGAAAACTTCAATTTATTAACAGTATCAATATCATAAATGCATAAAGTAAGATGCCTGATTTGGCTTCGTGACATGAGAACATAAATTTTCTCCAAACCAAACCGAAAATGTAAAGTAGGATTCTCCAGAGAAAATTGAAAAGGGCATAAATGAAGTAATCCTTGTCAACCCAAATGCTACAGCTATTATCAAGTATAGTATCACAAAATCCTAGTGTCAAAATTGAAAAATCAAGAGGCAAAAACAATGTAACAAACACAAATACCTTCTTGGCACCAGGTACTAAGCTCCTAAGAGTATCAAGATGAGCATTAATCCTAGCTCTACGCTTCCTCTCTGCTTCACAATGATTCCTCAAAGCCTGAGTGCTTCTCTCTGCAGACACCCCTTTTTTCCCTACACTAACAGTAGCCTCCACAAGCTCTCCTCTCTGACTATCCAAAACCAAAGAAGAAGTTGAACATAACCCATTTCTTATTTTTGCTTCAAAGTCAGTATTCATAAAAACCTCATCAGAGAATCCCTCCAAATCAGTACACAAATTTGAACTCAAAGAATGATGTTCCATAGCTAATAAAATAGCAATGAAGAAGGGTATTATTGTAATTCTTCGAATGATGGGTTAGTAGTAAAAGTGGAGTCTTTCAAGACTTGCTCTCTTGCTCAGTTCTTTTATACATGTGATAAAGTTGACACCTTTCCAATCCCACCTTATCTGCCTTCCTTTTTCTTCTTGATTTATCTCTTTTTGTTGCTAACACTGCAAAACTGTAGCATCAAATAATGCTCATAAAATGGTTTGAAACATTAAACCTAACATCCTGTAACAAGATTATGACTCAAATTGTTTGAATTGCAATTGTTTTCATACCTGTTTAGACCAATTATTGTGTGTTAAAAATTGTTAACCTCTACTATATTATAAAAGACCTTGAACTGCTACAAAAGAATATCATCAGACAATAATGTGAACATTTTATTTCTTTTTTTTTTAACCATTATTTCGTTTAGCACACTTAACAGAATTCTTATCACAATTACACACACATGTTTAAGTAGTCGTATTAAAATATCATACTTAAATATATTCATTTTTATTAATTGGATTATTTGGATGGAACTTATTTAGTTAGTTAAATTATAAAATACTATTTATTTTAAATGAAAAATTATCAATTTAATTTTTAGAAATTATATTTTCTAAATATAAGAAAACTCAAACTTGAGTTATTATTTTAATATACAATAAAATTTTTATAGCTGAGAAAATTACTTGATAATTTATTAATTTATTTAAATATATATGTTTATTCATATTATTTGAAAATTAATTTAAATTTAATGTTTTTATGTGTTATAATCGGATTAAACCCATATATAATTATATGGTGTGCAAAAATTACCAGTGGCAGTAATGATGGCTAATTCAGGAAAAATGAAACTTGAATCATAATTTTAGTTCACAATGAATTATTTGATCTCCAATTTGTTTAATTATATCTCAAATTGTGTAAAGTGAGTGCCGCAAATTTAGATTTATTCCTAAAATCTGGTTGCCCACATCATTGAACATTGTTTTGGCGATTAGTGTGGTACGAATTTGTGAATTAGGCAAAGAGACAAGCATCAATGGGACCCCTTGTCTTGCTTAGCCAGCTCATCTCTTCACTTTATTATACCCAATCAGAATCACCCTTCCAATTTGCATTTTGACATTTGGATTAACTCACAACACATAAAACAATTTAACTTTTAATTATTATTATTATTATTATTAACAATTTAACTTTTTCTAATGGCCGTGTAATCGAGTTGCTTTGCATCGTTTGAATTGGTCCCCTTTTTCTTTCTCTTTTCTTCTTAACTCTAGAGATCTTAACTTTTTCTTTAACCAAGAAAAAGGACCAACTCATTGACTTTGTGTTTTTAATCTTGTGACCGACGTGCATAAATATGCTATGTGATTTAGAAGTCTAGCACCTCCGTGACTAGGCCCTGTATATATGTACTGAATTAAAAAAATAATCTATATATATTTATTAATTTTAGATATAAAAATATATATTAAATATTTAATATTAAAATATAAAATATTTATATTATTTATTAATTAATTATGGTGTATATATATATATAATATATATTAATAAATATTTCAATAATCAAGTATATAATCCACTTGAAGTAATCCAATTACGATGAGCGAATTGTAATAGTATATGGGTTTTTAGCCCAAATACCAGTGCGCAAGGCCTTCAATCATTCCCAGTTTGGGCCTGTTCATTGACAAATAAGTCCAAATTAAGAGCTTGAAGTGGATCAGACAGTAAAATAATTTTCTAGAGTCTACATTGATTTTATTATTTAGTATATAATGTAAAATCTATTTTTTATTTATACTTCAATTAAACTGGAATTAATGTAAAATCATTTTCAAGCATTACAAAATATGTCTAAAATTTTTTGATTTAATATTTTTTTATAACAAAAATGTATAAATTAGTTTTTAGTAAAATCTGTTTTTTTTTTAAATATTTTTTAAATTTAAAAATAACTAAAAAAATACTTTTATCTCTTGATATTTATAATATATAACCGATAACCGTGATAATATAGTATATAACAAAATATATAAATTATTATCTGATTTGATCTTAATTTATGTTTTAACGCAAGAGATACAGTAATCTAATTATAAAAGCTAACTCAAATTACATAGGAAAAAAAGAAGAAGCAAGTATATCAAAATCAAATCAAACTTTTCATATTTTTTATGTTTATTTCATTTTTATATTTTAGTAGTGAACACATTTTTTCTTTGTTTAGAAGTAGAAAAAGTAGAGGGGAAAAACTCAATCAAATCAGCTTATTATCCATTAATATGATTTTTGCTTTTACTTGATTTACGTTAAAACCAACGCTCAAGGAAAAAATAAAAAAAGAAATATATATATATATATATATATAGGTAATGGACAAAACCCCAATCTTTTTCTTTCATTTTCAAACATTATTTGCATATCTTTCTCCTCCAAAAGAATCTTTATCACCCGAAAATATTTGAATTCGAATATGTTAAAACTCTTGAATGTAAAAATATGATATAATTCCAAAATATGATCTCTTCTTTTCATCCCATTTGTTTCTTCGACAAAACCCACAATAGAAGTATTACGGTAACGGCGCACAATAGCAGGCAATAGAAAATAGGAGACGTATCTAACTACAAATTAGTATAAAACGACTGTTACGAGTACAAGTGTCGTCATCCTTTTAGCTAAACTCACTGAAAACTAGTCGCTGGAATCTCTCCTTCTCTTCTCAGCTCTTATCGTCCTCACAAATGTCTGCCACTGCCTCATTTTCTGCTACTCTTCCTAAACCGACGCCGTTTCTATCAACTCCGAAATCCATCTCATCCTCCTCTAGTCTCAGTACTTTAGGATTTCTTTCAATTAGGTCCAAGTCCTTTAAGTCGCTTAGAGCTAATGGCGGCGGCGGTTCAGCTGTTGGTGCTTGTAGTATGGTCTCGATGCCAGCTGTTAAGCCTTTGATTTCTCTTGATTTTGAAACTACTGTTTTCAAGAAAGAGAAAATCTCTCTTGCTGGCCATGACGAGGTTGTTTAAAAATTGGATTTTCTTGTTCTCACATTTTCTTTTTGTTTCTGCTTGAAACCAAAGAAAAAAATATGGCATCTTTATTGGATTTTGTTTTGTTTGATGATGTGGTGTTATAGTACATTGTAAGAGGGGGGAGAGATCTGTTCAAGTTGCTACCTGATGCTTTCAAAGGAATCAAGCAGATTGGTGTTATTGGTTGGGGTTCCCAGGTGAATTATAGTAATAAAAAAACGATTTCTTATGTTAATGTAGAATTGTAATGTCTTTTTTTTTTCATCTGTAAAGGATAAAGTAATGATCTTTACCTCTTTTTTTCTAAAAAAAAAATCCATTGAAGGGTCCTGCTCAAGCTCAGAATTTAAGGGATTCTCTAGGAGAAGCCAAGTCTGATATTGTAGTAAAGGTAATTAACACACCCATATTTTCATATTCAACCACTCTATGGGCTCGTATGGAAATAATCATCTGCATGAATTGAATCTTGCCATATCATGTCACTTGTGAAGTTTCCAAACACGAGAATTATATGTAGGAATTGACATTCTTGCATTTTTAGACATTCCAAAACAATGTTACATGTTTAATTTGTCTAATGTTGCTTGATGGTTACTTTTGTATAATGTAGATTGGACTCAGGAAGGGATCTCGTTCATTTGCTGAAGCTCGTTCTGCTGGTTTTACTGAAGAGAATGGGACTTTGGGTGACATTTGGGAAACTGTTTCTGGCAGTGATCTTGTACTCCTATTGATATCTGATGCTGCGCAGGTGTGTTATATAATACTCACTAACTCTTTACTCTGAAAAACCTTAGCTGACCTTTACAACTCTCTGGCTGTTAGATTTGGCTCAATGCACTGCCTACATTGAACATTCCTGCTCTTCTATGCGAGAGAGGAAAGAGGGAAAAGCTTGGAAATATTCTCATAATCCCTGCCCTTACTTTTTGTAACTTTTTATCTGTCACTTACAAGATATAATGAAAAGTCGCATGAGAGTGGAGATGTGTACGCTTCTTTCAAATTTTGTATGAGATGTGTTCTAGTAGTTTGATTCCTGTAGGTTATGAGATCCAATTCTTAAAGAAGTTAACTCTTTGAGGAAGTAGTAAATGTAAAATTTTATCTTCATGGATGCATGTACTCAATATCTGTTTTTTTGTGTGTGCTCTTTTCGGTGTATGCTATGCTAAATTTTGATATATGATGTGAACCTCCTTTTTCTTAGGGGTATCTTTGGGTTTCTTGGATAACTAAACTGCTATTTGCTAACTTCTCATTTTATTTCTAACACATCCTTTAGCTTCTTACTTTCTCTGTCTTTTATTTTCTTTTTGCATGTTTGATTCTTCTATGAGTAAAGTTCTGTATTATTAATTATGTAAGAGTTTCACTTCCATTTGGTTGATGCTTAGCAAAAATGAAGTGTAATCAGAAATCTTATAAATTCTACAGTTTTCATATTTCAATTTTCTCATTTTTTCTTTTCTTTATAATTTTTTTCCTCTCAAGAATGATCTTGGGTTTGTTTACAGGCTGATAATTATGAGAAAGTGTTCTCCCATATGAAGCCAAACAGCATACTTGGTCTTTCCCATGGATTTCTTCTTGGACATTTGCAGTCAATGGGACTCGACTTCCCAAAGAATATTAGTGTTATTGCTGTGTGTCCCAAGGGAATGGGTCCATCTGTGAGGAGACTTTATGTTCAAGGCAAAGAGATAAATGGTGCTGGAATAAATTCTAGTTTTGCAGTCCACCAGGTTATATGAACATATATATGCAGTGAGGTTGGGCATGTCCATTAGGCTTTATTTCATTCATTGACTGTTTCAGTCTTAATTTTTTTTCTGTTAACAGGATGTTGATGGTAGAGCCACAGATGTTGCCTTGGGATGGTCGGTTGCCCTTGGTTCTCCTTTCACTTTTGCCACTACACTAGAACAGGAGTACAAGAGTGACATCTTTGGAGAGCGCGGTGAGTGCAGCTAGTTGTTATCGTCATCTATATATTGTTGTGCTCTTACTGCGTGACATGTGACATGTGACTTTTGTTTGTGGTTTATAGGCATTTTACTTGGCGCTGTTCATGGAATCGTAGAGTCTTTATTTAGACGATACACTGAAAACGGAATGAGTGAAGATGAGGCTTACAAGAATACTGTTGAGTGCATAACAGGAATTATATCAAAGACCATCTCAACCCAGGTTGTCTTGCAATCGGATTTGATTCATATTATTTAGTAGATCATTCTCATGCATTTTTAATGTTGATTATGAAGCAAGCATCCGTGGTTAACTTTTCATATTTTGTCTTCTTTAAGGGCATGTTGGCTGTATACAATTCCTTGTCTGAAGAAGGCAAAAAACAGTTTGAGACTGCATACAGTGCCTCGTATTATCCTTGCATGGACATCTTGTATGAGTGCTATGAGGATGTAGCTTGTGGTAGTGAGATCCGCAGTGTTGTCTTGGCTGGGCGTCGCTTTTATGTATGTTCATTTTCTCTTCTTTTTTGGAATTCAAATGGTGCTTTTGTTCATATCTGTGAGGAAGATCATAACTCCTTGCCTATGATAAGATGTAATTTTGAGCTTGTTCTGTCGTCAATGTCTAACCTGTTTTAGAGAAGAAGTTCTATTGTATGTGATTTCCGTGTTGTCATGTTATAGGAAAGGGATGGTTTGCCAGCTTTCCCAATGGGTAAAATTGACCAGACACGCATGTGGAAGGTTGGTGAGCGAGTTCGATCAACTCGGGCTGCAGGGGACTTAGGTCCTTTAGATCCTTTCACTGCTGGAGTCTATGTGGCACTAATGATGGCTCAGGTATGATGCTTCCTATTGAATGAAATGGGACCGTAAAATGCAGAATTGCCATGGCCCAATCTTCTAACTACTGAAGGTTTCTTTCTAAAGTTGGAAAACAATTACAGAATTCACCAAGCTGTTATTTTTATTCTTCTTCTCTTTCTCTCTTGTTTGAGGCTTATGATAAGTTCTGAATGCTACTACCTTGTCACTTTGTTAGATAATGGAATAGATGGTGTTTTTCTGTCCATTATTTGGTCGTTCAATACCTAATGCTTCTATCTTTTGCTCCCCAGATTGAAATCTTGAGAAAGAAAGGGCACTCCTACTCTGAGATCATTAATGAGAGTGTGATCGAGTCGGTGGATTCTTTGAATCCATTTATGCATGCTCGTGGGGTTTCTTTTATGGTTGACAACTGCTCGACAACAGCAAGATTGGGATCAAGAAAATGGGCTCCTCGTTTTGACTATATCCTCACACAGCAAGCTATGGTATCAGTGGACAATGGTACTCCCGTCAAATGTGATCTTATCAGCAACTTCATGTCAGATCCAGTGCATGGTGCCATAGAGGTATGCGCCCAATTGAGACCTACAGTTGACATCTCAGTTCCCCCAGATGCCGACTTTGTGAGACCTGAATTGCGCCAATCTAGCAATTGAGATCTAGGGGAAAAAAAATTTTCTTCGATCGGCTAGTAGAATTCTAATTTGTAAGGTTGAGTGAGAAGCTTGCTTCCAATAACAACTTATGGTCTAGTTTTTAGTTCTTATTTGTAAGGTTGAGTGAGAAGGTTGCTTTGAATAACAACTTATGGTCTAGTTTTATGAACTTACTCGTGTGATGTTTGTAGTACTCAAATATTTCTATGTACGAGACATGTCTGTGCGCTTCTATTACATGGATGTTAAAACTGGGAAATATATGTGATAATACAAAACTAGAATTCCTCTAAAACACCATAACTGGAATTTGTAAACTCCGCTTTTAATTTTAACAAGAAACGTGTACCCACTGGCTTAGCAATCCAGTTGGGGTTTATAACACATCCCTAGAAGACAGATAACAAGATGAAAAGTCACTGATGAACTTAGCCATCCTATGTCCTTTAATGCGATCATCAAATCCAAAATGAATGGTCAGGTTGAACTCCTGGTAACTCTGTCGTACAGGTACAACCTCGTCTCCAACGCTAAAGACTATTGAATATAAATTTATTTCATCAATGTCAGCCTCTTCCAGATTCCGGCAATTTAACATTCTCGAGGAAAGGGAATTTCTTGGAGACATTGTTTTTGAGCCACCGGCTGGTTAAAACAATATTCTTCAATGCTATGATATTAAGAAACTCGGTGGCTGCAACGTTGATATTGCGTGGGCTTGGACGTACTATTGTTGCGGATGAAAGATTCAAGATTAGGAGCAAGGATCTAAATTTCCTGCAACCTGGAGCAGTCGTAAAACTGTATTCTTTTAAGATTAGGGCAAAAAACAAATGCACATCCTCCAATAAGTGTCAGCAGCAGAGTTTCAAATTCTCTAACAGAACAGGACTTGGAACTTGAGATGCAATATACTCGGAAACAGAACATTCTCTGCTGATAAATAAATCGACCTGCTTGCAGAAATGCTATTCTCAGATAATCTTAACAGAAACTCTCCTTTTCATGTCTTAAACCCTTTAAACAATGGGCATTCAAGAAAATATTAAACCCTTCAAACAATGAGCATTCAAGACAATAATCTCAATATTCTCAAGATCATCACAAGATTCTATCTCAAAGAATTTCGATTGATAACATGAAACCTTTAGAGCTTGTTTACTTGTAGAGAATTTTTTATTATTTTTTTTATTTTTTAGTTTTTGAAAAAAAATAAAAAATATTTTCATAAAAAATTTATAAAATTTGTAAAACATATTTATTATATAAAAAAATTTATATTTTCTATTTAGATAATATTTTAAGTATAAAAAATATATTTGGAATAAATGAAGTAAAAAGTTCATTATTTTTATGAATTTTTATGCAAAGAAAAAAATAAAACATGTTAAATTTATTTTCAAAAATCTTTAAAGTTTAGTTATAATTTAAAAACATGAAAAAACTGTTTTTTATTTTTATTTTAGAAAAAAATACCATAAATAAATACAAAATTTTATTTTATGTTTCTCTAAATAAATAAACAGAGGATAAGTAAACACAAAATTCTATTTTATATTCCCTCCAAATACCCAAGCCCTTAAGAGTCTTCATCCAGGATAACACCTGAGACTCAAGACCATGATGAGGATAGGAGAGTCGAGCCTCAAATCATCCTGCGATTTAAACACAACCAAAACCTTTCAACTTCAAGAAAGTAATTGATTGTGCAGCAGATGACAAAACTGCGAGTGGCAAACAATAATTGATGGAAGCAGCAGCATAATACTTGCTCTAGTCTCCAATAGCATCAAGGTCAATTTCTTCAACATGATTTTCTCTATCGGCCATTCCGATAGACAATCCAGATCCACCTCCTCTTCGATTGACCACCCACGATAGTATTTCTGTGTGTTTTGCGTATAAAATTATACATCTCTATAACCTGTAGGAATTACATGCATGTATATTATGCAACTTCCCTTCAAGAAGTCTACCCCTTGTGCGCAAGACAAACAAATAACACGGAGATTGTATTGCCTATATAGATGTTACAAACACAAAGCAATATATTAAACAAGATACTGTTTTGACAATCCATGTGAAAGTAGAGGGAGCTCAGAAAGGCTGTTTAAGGGCTTCAAAAGTGAGATTAAAAACGTAAAGAAAAAAAAAATAAACGGCTATATATTAAACAAGATACTGTTTTGACAACCCACTATGAAATTAGAGTTCATCTGAACTAGGGTGAATACTATCATCCGTTACAACTCCTTTTAATAGAACAGCAGCAAACTAGAACACCAAAAGGGAACCCCCTCCAGTTATCAGCAATAACATCCTACCACACCATCATAATCTAAGCTATAGGTGCTTGATAATAGAACGTCACTGAATGCAAAATCCAAGTGACGAATTGCAGGAGGCAGCTAGGCATCATAGTCTCCCTGACTGAACTTGTTCTCTGGATAAAACACAGCCACAACTTGATTTCCGCCAAATTTCCTCCCATTCATCCCTGACCGGGCTTTTGAAGCACCTTCAATATCTGCATACTCCAGGAACACCTGAGAACAGGACGAAATTTGTGCTCAAAAATCTAGGCTGAAGAAAAGATGTTTAAGGACAAGTTCCAAGGACAAATCCTATGCACCCGAAAATAGGGAGACGGGCACTAACCTTCCCAACTCCTGCTGCAGCTTCACCATCTCCCCTTGGGCGTGGGATAACAACATTCACCAATGCACCTGCATTTAAAGTGTGAAAATATGCAACAAGCCAACAGAAGTTTTTGAAATCAATAGTTTCATTTTTAGAAAAAAAGGATCTCAAGTAAATATAAATAGGGGATAATGATGTCTTCTGTCTGTGTATGTTAGGCCTGATTCTTTATAGCAGAATGTGGCACTACAAAAGGCTGTAAAACAGACATACAACAAAAAGAAAATAAAGAAAATCAATTACTATGTAAGAAGTCTCGCAAGAGAACATTAAACTAGGGCTAACTACGAAAGCCTTGCAGGAAGAAAAACGGGTAGCTAACTTGGAATATAAACAAACAGTCCAAATATTTTACCAAATTTCCCGCCTTCAGTTCTCATATCTTCCAATATGTCTTCATACTCATCGTCATCTTTGAGCTCATCCGCAGTGACAACTTGAGTTAGGCATACAACTTTAGTAGGCACAGGTTGCAACATTAGCCTCTGCAAAAAGATAAGGCTTAATAAATTAACTGAACAAAAACCAAACTAGAGGAGACAAGAAATTAAACAGAAAGGATTGGAAAATGTTAGATATGTAAAAGTACTAGTAAGTTCACCCACACGATGCAACAAGACAAATTTTATAAATTATAATATATAATAAGTATTGATTAAAATTCTAATGTATTTCAAATATATCATCAACTAATAATTCAAATTTTACCATAATATTAACATTTAGATCAGATAAATTTATATATGCATTTTTCAGAAAAATAGAAAAATTCCAAAATATCCTTTCCAAACGCCGGTTGCTCCTTTCATACAGTAATAGGCTTACAACATTAAAGATAGATAATTATGTCTTTATTTGTTAGGATAAAATATAACCAACTACTTGTATGTTAACAAACTTATTCAACATAACATGAGTAAGAAATAAGCATAGAATGCAATTCTATCAGTTAAAATGTAAATCTTTTTTAACAAATTTTAAAAATTGTATTAACCTTTTAAATAATTTTTTAATTTCTATTCTATTTATGTCAAAAATTCAAAATTCCAATTGACGATCATAATTCTGTAAAAGAAAAGAAAATTCAGTAAATAAACACTGTTAGATAGAGTGTCAATTTTTTTTAATAAATTTCAAATTTTTAGTATATTTGTATTTTTTAATAGCATAAATTTTGAATTAAGGAGCATAATGTAGCAAAAATTATACTTTTAAGAGAATAGGATAATAAACGTTAAAACACACAGTCAAAGTTTCTGTAAGAAATATATACTCTCTAAGTTGGTAGGAAAAAAATAAAACAACAAAATAATACACATTAGCAAATAATCATCTAAACTAAGGAAACACCAAATTGGTTCCAGACCCATTCAGGGACACATCAAAAGACACCAGTGTTCCCATCTAAATCACGCAAGAGCAAAGTGGAGATGAGAGAGAACAGACCCAAAAACACCCATATTCACTTTTAAAACATAATAACAGAAAAAAATCATAAGAAGAAGAACCAGAACAAGGCGAAGAGATGAGAGCAAGAAAATCACAACAGACCATTGTTTAGGCTGGGTTCTTCTCTATGGAGAAACAGTTGTGTGAGAGAAAAGTTAATGTAGTTTTTCTTTTTTTAATTTAGGGCGGTTCCTCATCTAGAAAGTGTGTAGATAATGGAATTTGGGTTAGCTAGTGTCAACTAGTGAGAAGTCAGTCCCCACCAACCAAATGACAGTCTAAGGCATGCTAATACTAAAGCTCAATGGGCAGGAGAGTAACTCAGCAAAAAAAAGGGTATGTGATGTGATGCCAAAGAGCTTAAATAGAAAGCCAGGTGGCTTTAATGCATAAATTAAAAAGTCAAAACTAACCCTGTCAAGGAGCACTATTAAACCAGAAGATATTTTGCTGGCTCGAAAAATTAGTCATTTAATATATAGATGGCATGGCATTGTTTTAGGGAGCAAGGGATAAGTTGCCGTCTTTTCAGTAGTCTGGCACAGGGAGCAAAGGCATTCTGGACTTTTCAATTAGCAAATTGTAAGCAAGGACGTTTGTGTAATTTCATCTGGAAAAATAAATTGGAATATCACTGTTCATATACAGTGACTCTGTTTACTCTTATTGTTATATGTAGATGGGATGGAATGAAAATCATGAGATAACGGCGACTTTACCTGCAAAGCAATCTGCTGCTGGGCATGCAACAGTACAGTCTCTTGCTCAGGCTTAGGTTGGTTAGCACCTTGGTTGGCACGCCTAACAGTGAGAGTTTTATCACCCATTTTTATTCCATTCAGGGCAGCACAAGCTATGTCTGTAACTGAAAGATCTTGATAAACACAGAATGCATATCCTTTTGAGTTCCCAGTTTCCCTATCTTTGACTAGATCAAAACCTCGAAGAGGCCCAAAAGATTCCAACAACTCCCTGATTTGTGCTTCTGTAAAGTAATAAGGAAGCCCACCCACAAAGATGCGGTCTGGACCCTCAAGCCCACCAGCAGAGCCTGGAGTTAGGCCAACTGCACCCAGGTTCAGATTTGGATTGGGCTGGCTTGGACCAAGTGTAGCAGCAAGAGACGGATTATAGTCACTAGGTCTCCTCACCTTGACAGGAGCTCCCTGGTTAATTTTTTCCCCATAGAAATAATTCAGATAGATCATACCGTGAAACATAAAATTGAACAGGTTAAAGCCCTAAGCTTACAACAATCCAACAAGAAGGTACAATTACCTCAAAGATAATCCCATCTAAAGCCATTGCATTGCTAGCCTCCTCAACAGATCTCATCTCCACAAATGCAAACTTCTTTTCATGATTAATATAAACATTTACAACAGCATCGCCTTGTGAAAGCAAACATGAGAATATTTAGAGACTCAAAGCATCATTGGTAGTTAAGTTGGTCATCAGGAAAAATAAAAAATCAGCATACCTGGGCCTGCAGTATTCCCTCCAATAGCAGCCATTACATGGCTGAAAAATGTTGCTACAGACTACAGGATACAATAAAAACTACTGTCAGAAATAAGAATGGGATATCAGCCAAAACAATAAAATAGAATACAGAACCTGTTCATTAGCTGTAGGAGGAAGCCCTCCAACATATACCCGCCGAGCATGCCTAGTAGCCTAAAACAACAATATAAACCAAATAAATTTATCAAGGAATTGATGTCTCATAAATAAACATGAAAATTCCAAAACGCAGATATAATGTATCTTTAACCCTCCCAACCTGCTGTGTCATTGCTTGAACTGGCATAACAGGAAGAGTACCAAACTGCTGCAGTTAAACAAATGACACAAAATTAAGAACTAATAAATCATTTTTAAAAAAAAAGTATCCAAAATTCAATAATAAATAAGTCAAATCAGTAAGAAATACCTGACCAGTCCCTAAAGGAAACATGTTGGGGAACATTCCTGGAATAGCAGGAGCTGTCCCAGGAATCTGACCTGCAGAGATGGTTTGATAGAAATTAGAATAGAATACTAAACTGTACATAAACTATAATGCATTCAACATATCAAAATTGATACCTGCATCATTTTCTAATGGAACAATTAAAGGTCTAACTCTTACAATAACTTTATCAAAAGAGATGAAAGGAATACATCATTTATTCAAGTACTGGAGGAAATATTTGCATGACTACCAAAACAGGCAATAGTTGCCAGTTGAAGACGAACAAGAACCATCAAACCGGTGCATTGAATCCTCCTTGTACATAAAAGCTACAGAGTCGGCTCACGCCCATAGTCAGCAGAGTGGGGCAAGTAGCCCAACATTGCCTTACAACAAAAGACGAGACAGAAAACAAACAAACAAACACCAAACACAAGAAAAACCAAAAACGCTCTCAGTTCCAGAATTATTTCACCAAGCAATAAATAATAATAAGAGTACAGCCCATTCACAGACCATAGCTTTAGAAAGCTATAAGTACATAATGAAAGAAAAATTACCGCTTACCAAAATGACATCATGTAATTGGTACGAACTTTCCACACTAGATCACACAAAAAAAAGATGGCAGTTAAGAAATATGACAATTTTGACTATGAAGGAGGGTAAAATGTACCTGCAGCAGCAGCCACCGCCGCTGCACCAGTTAACATCGCAGATGGGGGAGGAGCCATATCAAAACCACTGATCCTTTTGCTGCAAGCATATATAGTAAGCATGGAAGGGAAAAATAAGTGAAATTCCTAAGTCAAGTATTGGGCTCATCCATCCCGAATTAATCAATAATTTAATAACAAAGCATACCTCTTCGAACGTGAGCGGGAACGGGAGCGGGATTTGGATCTGCGTTCTGATCTGCCCCTTGAAGGAGATGGTGACCGACGTTTATGTCTCTCTTCCCTATCTCGATCATAGTCTCTTCGCCTATGATTAGCATTAACAAATAAAGTAAGAATAGTATATGTAACAAGTAAATGAAATAAGGTGGAATAGCATTCAGATATAGTTTAAATTTTTTCACCACCTGTCCCTATCATAGTCTCGGCTTCGGTGATAATCATCATCATCTCTATCTCTTCCCCGTTCCCTCCTCTCACTGCGATCTCTGTGGCGATCACGATCTCTATGATGACGGTCACGGTCCTTGTCACGATCCCTTTCCCTATCCCTATCTCTATCCCTGCTTTTCTCCCTATCCTTGTCCCTCTCGCGATCCTTATCCCTGTCCCTATCCCGGTCTCGATCCCTCTCCTTATCTCGCCCCTTTTCTCTTTCCTTTTCCCTACTTTTTGAAGACTCCCTTTCGTGGTCACGAGACCCGTGCTGTAAATTAAAAATTATTATCAGCACAAAGATAAAAATACAAAGGATTATGGACAACTAGGATTAAAATGTTAAAAAGAAAAAAGAAGAAATATCTGAAATGTCAGTATTTGAAAATAATTCACTTTCTGCAAGATGCTTTGAATGTCAAAAACAAATGACAAGCATAAAATCACTACCAAGATATGACATTTTTACAATCAATTCAACAAAGGAAAAAGGTAAATAAAATCCAGTAAAGTAACACATTAAACAAATGAGTTTAATTGACTGCATGATGCTTTACATGTCTAAAGTAATAAACCTAATAGAAGTATCCGAAATTTAATGAGACAGTCCAATATTAAGCAAATCTCATTAATCTAAATTTATAAAATCACTCTGAAATAAATTTCAGAGTAAATTTACACTAATAAGGCCCAATTATAAAAAAAGAAAAACACACTCCATATTTTATCATAACCCTAAACCAAGCTGAAACATCTGCTACACATCCTTACCTTACATCGCAAACAGTGTTCACAGAACTCTACAAAACCCTAACATCCACAAGAATGCACAATTTAAGGAAAAAAGTATTTTAAAAAAATTCTTATTCAATTACATTACCTGAGATTTCGAATCACTGTGATCATCAGGACGAGCCGGAGGAGAAGAGCCGCCGCCGTCGGCGCTACCATAGTTATCGTTATCAAAATCGGTACCGTTTCCTTCGTATCTTCCTCCTTCGTAATCGGTCATCTTATGATTTGATTCTGTTTCTTATAGAAAAGGTTCCCGAGTTTATCTTCTTTATCTATAAATTTTTGGGTAAGAATTGAGAGAGAGAAAGTTGAGAAATCTAGGGCATGGAATTGGGTTTTAAATATCGACCTGGAAATCGTAGTCCTGTGTAACTGTAAAATCGGACTTTGTATTAGGGTACTTTGGTTATTTTGTACTAAAGGAATTTCATAAATATCTTATGCTGTATATAAAGACTGGTAAAACAAAAAGTTCTGACACGTTACGGATCTAAAATAGTAAAAAAAATTAAAAGTAATTAATTTAAATTTTTAATTTTAATAAAATTAATTAGTATTTAGATTTTTAATTTTAATAAAAGTAATTTTATTTTATTTTGTTCTTACAATAATTATATATATAATTTACACTGATTCAAATAATTCAATACAAATGTTTATTGAATTAAATAAAAAAATTGCAATATCTAATATGAAATAATAGGTTTATTTCTATAATATAAAGTGTTAAGACCATAATTTTTTTTGCACCAAAAGTTTATTTATATAAATAAAAAAATTGTGGCCTATATAGTATAAATATCAATTTCTTTAGATCTAACTAAAATTTCGATCCAATAAGGTTAAAAATCAAGATTTAAAAATTCAATCGAGATTGAATTAGTACTTTTTAAATATATATTAAATAACTTATACAATATATAAAATTAATAGCTTTTATGATATAAATTATAAATATATTAAATTACATTAAATTTAATAAATCTTATTAACATTATAATGAAATTAATATATCGAATGTAGTATATTTTAATGATCTAAAAGGATTAAAATATTATAATTGATAAATTTGTACAATTATATAAATAATAAAATAAAATTATTTACAATTTAAAATTAAAATTCTAAGATAAAAAGCTAATATAAAATAAATTTTAAATATTATTTGATAAATATTAATTATTCTTGTAAAGAATAAATTTTACAATAAAATAAGAATAATATTAATATGGCTTATTGGTTTAAGTTCTTTTTATTCTATTTTAATCGTCAAGTGTTCGAATTATAATTTGTAATATTTTTAAAATCTTTTGTTAGAAATGATTTATTTAACAACTTCGACCCATAAACGAATCACTAAATTACTGGTTGATCTGATCGAATCGTTGATTTTAAAGTGAATTGATATAAACATGACTAAACTGAAATATAAGTTTGGTTCAGGGTTCAACTGGCCGGAGTGGGCCAGATTGATAACCATGGAAAATAGCATTTATCCTATTAAGAGTTGGTAGGCAAATAAGACATTTTTGTTATTAGGAGGGTAATAGTTGGATGACAAATGTTGTCCAGAAATCAACGAGGGATTTAATGGCTACTGTCATTAGTGTTAGCGCTTTTCAGATTTGTCAAAAATTATAAATAATTTATAAAAATAAAAGTCCAACAGTAATTATAGTGATTTTAATATTATAAATTGAAATTTAATTCTATTAATTAGTTATATACTCACTGCTTGATCTACCTTCCATCTTAATTATTCGATTGAAATTCTTAATATTGTCGATACTGAATATATATGGATTGAAGAAGTCCCTATGGATGCGAAACTTCTCATTGACCATGAAGTAAGGCATTTGCCTACTTTATCAAATACATATTATGGGTTCGTGTGAAATTCAAGTTCGTGTGAATACATATTAAAAGAAATAGATACATTCATATTTTCTTAAAAAATACATTTAAGCAACTCGGTTTTATATGAATTTATAAAAATAATATAAATTAAAATAAAGAATTTCAATCTATTTTTTCAAACACCTAATAACAAACCTAAAAATATTTTAGAATAATACAATATACACGGCCATATTAAAAAGAAATATATATACCATCGTATTTTATTTAGACCAACATTATACTTCAATAAAATTATATTTTAAATGCAGTTATTATATTCATATTTAACTCCAACGAAAAATAAATTTAATATGAATTCATAGTAATATAATATTTCTGTATCAGATTAATAATGATTTATTAAAAGTCGTTGGACATAATTAAATATCCGAATAATTTATAATCTTAGACTAATATGTGGGAATTAAAATTGAATCTAGATTTATTAAGTCCAATTTAGCTATACAACCTTCTCCAATATTTGGAAGTCTATTTGCTTTTGTCGAGCAATACCCCTAACCTAGCCATATTTATTTTAGATTTTGATTCCAAAGTTAAATTTTAGATTTTATAATTAGAATTGAAAATTATTACTTAATAAATAATGAAGCACAAAATTTGAATAGGTTCCAAAGCCAACACCAACTTCTCCACCTTAATGTTGACTGGAGAATAAACTTGATAATTAGTTAGTATTCCAATGTCTCAAATTCTTATTCATAAAGTGCATTTCAAATGGAAGTAATGGCTAATATATGATTAAGTAAAATGAAATTAATATGAGTCAAAAGAACAAATTTAACATGAATGTGAACAAAAAGATTTTCCTATTCCATCTAATTAATAAATGTGTGACAAAAATTATTTATTTATATGTTATAAGTTATGATTTAAATAGTCTTCAACATATGTCAAATATTTGAGTTGAATTTATATTGTGAAATAAAATTTTATCTGTAAGTGCCAAGTTAAGTTATTCAAAAACCTATAATAACTATATATTTACGTACAGTCATCAATTTTAGAAGAGTTTTGGTAAAATATTCATATACAAATACTTCCATCGATTTTGGAAAATAGAAATAATGAAATTTAAATCAACAAACATAACAAGTATGAGCTAGAACAGATATTTAATCAAGAAAATACTTGAACAGCGAAGCTGATTGAAATCTAACTTTTTTTTATAAAAAAGAAAAGACTTAAAATCAGAATCTTCTTCCTAAAAAATAAAATTGGAAATGCAATCACAAAGCACAAAGCACGGAAACTTCAATGAATTTCCATGTGTTCAGGGCAATATTGAACTTGGAAAAAGAAGGATGGAGTTTATTGGAGACACCACATGGAACAAGTGATAAGAGCAGCTCAAAAATGGTCAACCTGAATCAAAATTAACAGCAATCTATTTGATGAATCTTGTCAGAATTTCAATCATCGCAGCACATTGGACCACATCCATCAGTCTGGTTGAAAATCTCTTTTCTGATCTTCATCTAGATCATTGCCTGAACCATATTCACTCTCATTTGTAGCTTCCGCACCAATGCCTACGGTCTAGGAAATTTCAAGTGCTTTGCTTCGGCAGTTTCAAGTTTGGAACACAAATCTTGCTTGTTATCCTGAGTAAAATGCAGGTAATTTCTGATTTTGTATCTTTCAGAAGTGTTTGGTCATATTTCTTTCCAGAAAGTCACGAGCATAGCTTGACAAAGGGCTCTTGTATACACTGCAACATGATATTGGCGGTGCAATTGCACCGTACAGGGTTATTGATAAAACCTTAAAGAAAGATGATAACAAATTACTGTAAACAGATCCGGTTTCTTAAAATTAGATGCCATAATTCTATTATGTGCCTTCAAGTGTTTGTTATTGAAGTGCTCATCCTGTCATAAGATAGTATCCTCATAAATCCGATTTCAATGTGAAGTAACACTTGACTAATAAATGTGCAATTGTCATCTTTGATAATGTATATGAATGCATCAACAGGTCATTATATCAGATCCTAGCCTAGCATAATAGGAATCCAAGTCTTACATCATTAAGCAATCATTTTTTTCATCTGTACCTTCCAACTAATTTTCTCTATCATGCGGGCTTTCCGTCACCACTCTTCAATACCCATGCAGAACCTTTGGATTCGCAAAAATCAGTCATGACCTGAAAACAGCAACATTTGTTGGACCATAACTTTATTGAATAACAAGATAGATGCATCATGCAACTCACTATCACCCATTTCATCCAGCTGCAGAACCTAAAGTATCACCAATTCTGTAAATTACTTCAACATGAATTAATTCAAAGTTAATTCAATAATTTAGTCCACAAAATTATTGCAATTCAACTACTCCCCTGCTCTCCCTGCCAAGAGAAAAGCAAAAGACTATGAAGGAGAAAATAAAGACAAAACTAAAAAGGAAAAATCAAAAATAAAATAATTCCAAGTCTGTGTATTAGAACTTTTCAATCCCATTTAGTTTATTTGAATATCTAAACAGGCCCACTAAAGTACATGATTTTTGAAGTACCATGTATTAACAATTTAGCATAAGTGGAACCGACGTGTTGATATAACTAATCCATAACAAATACCACAGCTGCTGTGTAATTTCCGTCCCCATTGGTTGCAATCGGTGAATTATAAAAATTTTCTCTCTAGTTCCAGCCCATTTCAACCCTATCTTTTTATTTAGCAAACCCTTATCCTAAATTGTAGCCAAAATATCTCCTAAGCTAGGGGTGAGCATTATTCAATGAGGTTAGCAACTGTGCCTTTCAAGATAACGAGGATTATACAGTTCAAGCTGAAAATGCCAATTGAATAAGAAATAAAATATGATGCACCAAAAAAATATGAGAACAAAAGCTGGTAGCATCATCAAATATATTATACTGACCTTGTTGTACTCAATGTTGGTAACATCTCTCTTAAAAGCAAGCCTGGCTGCCTCAAAGACTTCAGCCTTCTTAAGCTTTGCATTGGGGCCTCGTGCCAATAGGAGATCTATTATGACTTTCCTGGAATGTAGGGAAACAATTCAGAATTGCAAAAGAAGAATTGTGTTTAACATTAATGTATAATATTTACTTATAAGCTCCTTAAATTCACAAGAAAATCAGAACCTTAATTCATCATATTGTGGGTGTTCTGGTGATGACTTCAAAACATAAAAACCATGAATATTAGTTGCCACTTGGCTTATGATTTCCTGAAGCTCCTCCGGAGGAGCATCAGCACCAGAGGCTGCCGCTACAGCAATTCTGGGATCAGCTTTTGGAAGAGTAGATTGAGAAACAGCCAAGTCCCGCAAACCTTGGCAAATCAACTGAAAGCTGCAAGGACATAGTAATAGCAATCCAATCATTTAGCCCAAAAACATTGCAAAACATCCCACCAATTTATGTCAACAATATGCTTAAAGTAACAATTACTTGTCAAAAAAATAAGTTGCTCCTGTAAACCATATGTTAAGATCACATTGTATAATTTTGACACCCAATGCTGAAGCTGACAGGGTCAAAAAAAATGAAACGTCCAGAAATTCTCCTTCATGTTCATATACATAGGAAGTGCTCACTGAAGCACTGAATGGTTCAACTTTGTCTTCATTAATAAGTAGAAATCAGTTAAGATTTGGTTGTCATAAAGTAAATGTGAACATCAAAATAAAATTAAAAGAAATGAAAGAATATGCTTAGTAAATGTATGAATTTCACTCCATCTGAGAGATTTAAAATATATATGCTTTGTTTGGCTAACTTGCTGAAAATGCTTTGTTCACTTTCGGGAAGCAGATTTACCAAGTTTTCCAAACAAGACCTAACTTTTTCATTTTTGGATATGTCCAACCAAATTTTGTATTTCAAACTAGTAAGAAAGCAAAATAAAAAACAAGCTAAGACAGCAAATATAATTCCATGGCACCAAAATTGAAATATTTGCACATTTCCTCTGTTGCTAATTTGAGATATACTGTTAAATTGCTTTTACATAGAAGAATAGATTAGTTAATCAAAATTGTCAGTGTGTCTAGTAAATCCAACAAAACATCTCTATTAGCAGAACTCCAGCATAAACCACGCTCTTTCCTCCAACCTGCTCATAAAAGCTGCCACAAATTTTGATGCAATGACTGGAAAAATGTAATGATCAAATCGTGAAATTTACTAAATCTCGAAGTAACACCTACTAATTCCTTCAACTATCATTTGCTGGTTGGAGTTGCCATTGCATACAGATTGATTGAGAAGTAATAAAAAAACATGTGCATGATTCATGCTTATACATGCAGTAGATGCATATCAAATAAATATATACAACATGACAAAAAATGAAAACTAAGGGCTTAGTTAGCTGCAAAGTATTAATATTGAAAAGATACCTGCAAACTTTGTGACTTTGAAAAACTTTTGGCAGGGCCTTCAGTAAAGCTTCTCGAGTTTCAACTGTTATAGTTGTTTTAGTCAGCCTTCTCATTCCACTTGCAATTTTGGGCATGCTTTTTTCAGAATCCAAATGTTTTACAGTATTATGAACCATGGGGGGCTTTGGTATAGCATTCTTCATACTAGCTTTTCCACTTCGATCAAAAACCTTACTTAACCTTTTCTCTGTGTTGTCCCAAGCTTCTTCTTGCTTTTTAACAATATCTGGGTAGAGCTTTATAAATGTTGTATCTGTATGCTCTTTAAACTTCCAATCCTTAAAGGAAGGCCTTTCGACAGCAAACAAATTAAGGAAGCTCTTAATCTCTTCTTTAATCTTGACTGGGAAGTTAACCTGTGAAGAGTTTATCACCAGATTTTTACTAAATAGAAGAAGAACATAATCTCTAATCCCCTGTTTACTATTTGCATCTGGAAACAGCAAAGAACTCTTTGGAGCCCAAAGCCCCTGCACCAATTGCCCGTATTCCTGAAGAACTTTTAAGACATCTTCAACACTGTCATCTGGCGCAAAGTGCTTAAGAACACTAAACCGTTGAACCGGAGGCCCCTATTAATAGAAACACCAATTATCAAGAAAGAGATTATAAATTGGATAGCTGTTTTAGAAAGTGACCATAAGTGCATCACAAAATAAACATGACATTCCAGCACAGCTTCAACTTCTTCCTTAAAAATACTAGGGAGACATGGTTGAGAATGAAGACATGGAAAATTCAATAACTCTTAACTTAAAATAACAGGAAAGCTACCATCACTTAGGGATTCAGAGAAATGTAATTTTCATCGTTACTTTAAATAGCATTGCCTTATTTTTTATGTGTACCAATTGAAGTATTTGAAACAAGCAGATAAGTTCTGTTGGGATCTCTAACAGGCAAAGATCTTTTAGGTTTAGGACTAGATTGCTTGAGTGTAAGCCCTAGGAGTAATAAACAAAAAAAAGACATCATAAATACACAATTCTTGTTGTGAGGTAAATAAATAAACATGTTAGTATCTTCTATATGGCCAACAAGGATGTCAAACCAGTTAAGAAATGAAAATAATGCCTCACCCTTCATAAAACAATGACACATGCGCACAAACAAAAACAGTACATACACATGTGTGCACACACTGACACAGATGTGAGCTGGTTAAATTTGACATCCGCAAATATATCATCAACAGAAATAAATATTCACCGTCTTAAGTTAGAACAAACCTCTAAAATCAATTTCTTGAGACGCTCTGCCAGTGGCAATGAAAGCAAAAACCTGAAACATCACAAATAAATCTTTAAATTCTAATATCAAACAGATATATATAAAAAGCTAAGATACTCATTCAGACAGAGCAATCAAGAAATCAACACATACCAATTACTTCCCCCCATAACCACTGGAAACAAAATTCTTCCTATTAGCATAAACCAGGTCACACAACTAAAAAGCAGAATTCTAATAGAAATTAAGAGTAGTAGATGATGCTAATGAAAATAATAATCTCCATTAGCAGAACAGAGATACGCTAACATAATTTAGCATCTCAGTGTGTCCTTATTAGCTCAGAGCATCATAAAATTTACATAACTATATAGCAAATAACCAAATTGTGAATGAAATTGCCTGCTCGAACTTACAGAGCATTATTTTCTCCAGAAAAAAAAGATGTTGCTCGGAGTTTTATTATTTCAAGTTTTTAATAAGCTTTCATTCCAAGGCAAACAACACAGTCAACAACGAGGGATCCAAAAGTCATACAAGATGCAAACTCATGCACGTAAGTCTATGCATGCTGTCAATGACTTCAATAGATTGTAATTCAAACACGCCGATGATATTAAATTAAAAAGATGTTAGCAATTAAAAGGGTAATAGTACCTTCTCGGAGGACCTTTAGACTTAGTTTTCTCGTTGGATGCTACTGGACACAGTGAACTCATATAATCATACCTTCAAGTAAAATAAAAGTAATCAATACGGTCAATGCTTCAGGGGGAAAAAAACACTTAAGCTCTTTGCAAAAATTTGCAGAATTAGCTAGAGCTCAAATAAAATTATAACAAATAAATCATACGGGGCCATTGTGAACTCCATTGGAGAGCTTTCTTGAGCAATCATTTTCTCTAAATATCTAGAAGAGAAGTCACTCTTGGAGCCATGGTACTTGAGCGAAATCCAACACTAGAATGAAAAGAAAATAAAGGGAATACAAAATGGTGAATACTTAAAAGTTAATGTACAGTTTTCAGATAATTTAATGAAAAACGTGAAAGTAACTAACGAACCATGAAAATTTGTTAAATTGGTAATAAAATAACATAATAAAGCAAAGTGCTTCTGCCTCCAACTCTACTCCCCTTTAGTCAATTTCTGGAAACCTCTACATCACACAATTCTGATCATTGAACTTCTTTAAAAGACTAACATATTAAATTTGCTGGCTGACTTCAGCAGTATGTTCTACATTTTAATCTTTAAATACTTATTATAGTTTGCAGGATGAACCGCATGAGAAATAGTAGAAAATGGAATGAGAAAAACCCTCGCCTACTTAGAAACAAACAATCACAGATTTTAATTTTTTATCATCAAACATCACATACAGCAAAACTATAGGTATCAAAGATATAAAAATTGACTGTAACAATAAGTTCCATTATAAATAAAAACACTTTACCCTATCTCAATAAAAAAGATTGAAAATTATTTTACCTCCTCAGAATCTGAAATCTGATTATTTGTCACCTCCATGCGCTTGATCTGCACAAGGAAAAAAATATTTAGGAACTTGTAGATGCTAAACTCAGCCAATACTTGATCTCAATAGAGATAGAGTGGGCTGTCTGGTTGCCTTTTCACATTCTACCCATATTATAGATAAGCTCACAAAGAGGTCTTAGAGATACTGCACCCTGCTTTGCTAATGTGCCCAAGTCACCATAGTTCTAAATCATTAAGAAACGTATACAGCTTTGGCATAGCAGAGGACCAGCTCTCAATAGCAAAATTCCAATTGACTACTGCAATTAGATTAGATATGCCTAGGAGCATAAATGTATATGTAGATTCATTTCTAAAATTCACTAAATCAAATTTAGAGGAAAGTGCAAATCATTTTTCATGTAGATTTTGTCAATAGTAGACACCATTTGCATGTTATAAGAATGTTTTAAGGATCATATCTTCGGCCGAGATAGCAACTGCTAACCTAAATTTTTAACCAAAATTCCCAGCCAAAAATATCTTTTAATGTCAAAAATAGTAATTACTTTTGGAATGGCAGTTGGAATGATATTAACTCCTATTTATTTATTATCTATGTTACATCAGATGTTTTATGGATACAAGATGTTTAATGCTCCAAACTCTTATTTTTTTTATTCTGGACAGAGGGAGTTATTTGTTTCGATCTCTATCCTTCTACCTGTAATAGGTATTGGTATCTATCTGAATTTCCCTTTCTCGTTATCAGTTGACAGAGCCCAAGCTCTTCTCCCTAATTATTTCTATAGATAGTTTTTCTAAATAAAACTCAAAATTGAAAAGAAATGTAAATTTAAGTATATAGGCGAAAGACTCTTGAATGAAGAGTCCGTTTAAATTTGAGAAGCTAAAATAGGGAATTAGTTAGAAAAAGTAGGTGGGGTTATGAAACAGCATCGCTCTTTATTTAAAACTAAAGTGGAGTTACGAAACGGTATCGCCCTTTATTTAACACTATGATCCCAACCTTCAAGAGAATTACTAGCCATCATAATGACATTCTAAAGCACTATATGCAATTATTCTGCTAAGATAGTTTGTGTCTATTTGAGAGCACGCAAACGTATGAGTGTGAGTGCGTGTGTGTGAGAGAGAGAGAGAGAGAGAGAGAACCTGCTTCTTTGATGAACCAATAGGCTTCCCCTCATTAGAATCTTCCAATTTAACCTCTGGATTGAGCGTGGCACTATTCTTCCTCTTTGAATCATTGGAATTAACATGTTCCAATGATGGTCGAAGCTGCACAACTGCATGAATGGGATTCAGGTGTAGCTGCAAGATGATAGAAAAGCCACAGCCTCATAAACCACAGGGTCTGTTTTTTCCAAATAGCAGTAATTGAAATTAAATTTACACCGACATTAAGAAGCATAGTAAAAAAGCTAACCTCAATTTGAAATAATGGCTAGTGATTTATCAATTATAGAAAAAGATTCTGGCATTCATATCAATAATGCCCATGGCCCATGCCCTAGTTAACAAAGGCAGGGCAGGATAATCAATACAAGTTACATACCTTGTTACCTATTAGAACTCCAACAGCATAGCCAGTGACACGAGGCGGCATAAATGAAGTTGATAGAGTCTAAAGAGAAACCACAAAATGAGATGATTACTATCTGACATAATACATATAAAGTTAAAAACAATACACAAGGTCACAAGGATGTGCAATACCTTAAGCAAATATCACACTTGCAATTAATGCAATCAAAATTAAACATGTATGTATCATTTTCTTATTAACCACAAGAAAACAAACTGAAATTTCATATATAAAAAGAACCTTATTGAAATAAAAATGTGCCAGAAGCAAACCTGCTTTTTAAAATTGTATTTGCTAGCTTGAGCAGGGTCCCAATTGCTGGAATCATCTATAGTCAAATCAACCTCCACTTCTGTACTTTGCGGTTTCACTCTAACCTACATATAGATGACCAAAACAACCCTCTTTCTTTTATCCTGCTTTCTCTACAAACAATAGAATTTCTCTATTAAACCAAAACAAATAATAATAATAATAATAATCACCTCCTCGCAACGTTCGTCTAATTCATAAGGCCTCCAGCAAGGGCGCAATGGATATTGCATAACATAAAGCTGAAATAACAATGAAAAATAATAACAATAAGGCCTTCTCTGGAATAAGGATAACTGATAAGCTAGAATTCAATTAAATATTAAATTAAAATTTTACCTGAGTAGCTGAGTCAATAGAAGGTGTAAAAAATACATCAATTTCACGAACTATCATATCTTCTTCTTCTTCTTCTTCATTTTCTCCTTCTTCGCGTTTATCTTCATCCATAGAATCATCAATTTCCATTTTTACAGCGCCATTATTTGATAACCATGCTTCATTTTTAGGTGTGGAAATGATTTTAGGTTTAATTTCTTCTTCTTCATCATCTTCATTTTTCTTGGAAAGCGGTGCGTTTTGAGGTTCCTGCAGTTCTGAATTTGAAGACGGCAGTTGCGGGTCTGGTTTCGGGTTCGGTTTCGTTTTGGGCTGGGGTTTAAATTTGGCGGATTTCGGCGCGTATTTTGAGGGTCGCGAAGGGACCTGGCTCGGTTTATCTAGGTCATCCAAGCCGTCCATACCCGGTGGCCGATTTAAGCTCCGGTGACTGGAAAAGTTATGAGAAAGAAGACGTAGCAGAGCTGAAAGTGAAAAACGAAGGGGGGTTTTGTGTCCACAGGGTTTTACTCGAGAAATATATAGGTCATTGTTGAAGTAAGAAACGCGGTCGTTTCAGAAAAAACGCAACATGAAAATATAATGGTATGATTACGAAAATTAGATTTCAAAATCAAGTATTCAAACTTAAGAATTATGATTTTTGACAAAGTTATTTTCGAAACAAGATTTGACAAAGGTTCAAACGCTCAATTTTCAAATTTTGTTAAGTTCACGTATTATTTTTATGATTATTCAACTTTTTTTTATATAAATGATTAAATTTACATATTTAAAAATTAATAAGTCTAATTATATGTTAAAATATAACTATTAAGATTTTAAATATTAAATTTTAAAATTTTAATAATTTCAGACACTATTTTGAAATTATTAAAAAATCCATATAAGTGCCTTTATTTTTTTTTCTCAATAGAAATGATACTCAGTTTACTAAGAAACCCAGATACATGAAGGACCAAAGGCCAATTCTTCAACTGATATAAACATAATGAAGAAGATCCAACACATCCAAAAGGCTCTCTCAACACTAAAGTACTCTTCTTTTCATGAATGAAACACTGTTGAGTCTAGAAAGACTTTCCTCGTCCAGAAATATGGATCACTAAAGAACTTCACCATGGGAGATATTACCGCCTTTTTAAGAGATGACGAACTAAAAACTTGTAATAAAACAACCAAACTAGAACATAAGAAAAATATTTAAAGATCCTGAATCTAAAAATTTGGACTCTTTCATTAGCTGGGAAGAAGAAATAAATAAAGAAAAGAAAGATTTGGAGGCTACTGCCAGCAACCTCAAAAAGAGGCTTTTAAAGTTTTATTTTTGGAGAGGAAGATAGAAAGCATTTTTGGGATTTGTTTTAGATCTTGCATATGTTATTAGTCATTTTCCTTTTTAATTATATTTTTATTAATTGGTAGTTTATTTGCATCTTCCATAATTGTTATTATTATTTTAATTACAATAATAATATAGAATAAGGTTATAAAAGAAATTTAATAAACTTTTTAATTTTTTATGATTATCTATCCAATTTTAATTTTTAAAATATTTTTAATGCGTTTCTTAACTAAATTTCTAATATTTTAAAATTTCACTGATATAATAAATATAACAAATATTTTAAAATATTTATTAGTTATATATAAAATTAATGCTACAAATGCTATTGATATAGTATTTTAATATCAGAATCCATTTGTATAATTAGGCACTTATTAGTTATTATAATATTAAAAGTATAATTAAAATAATATTTTCTAGGATTAGAATTACATTTAGTTAGGTAATTACTAGTCAATAAATTAATTATAAGATGAATATAAGAATTATATATCAACATTATATTTATATATAAAATAAATATACACATAAAAGACTATATATCAAAAATAAATAGAATATCAAAAAAGTTATGTATTAATTTACTATATATATATATATATATATATATATTTAATATGTTACTTTTCAAGATTAGAAAGCAAATGAAATATTATTAAAATGATAATCTCTAGTATTAGAATTATTATTTAATTAGAAAAATAATTTATCGATTAATAAATTAATATAAAAATTTATAAAATTATACGTCAATTAGAATTTATATATGTCAAAATAATGATATATATTATATTTAAGTGTTCAAACCAATCAAAAGATGGTCGTCGATAGTTGATTACTCTTTGACCAATTATCCAATTTATGTTTAGTTTTCATGTGACTTTATTCAATTCTTTTCTTGACTAAGTCTAGTGATGGTAAATAGCTGAGATGCAATTACAATATTTCAATAAATGGCAGATTAAACATGGCCAGATTCATCATAAATGCAATTTGAAGTCTCTCTTTTATTACCTCCAATGCTAAACAAAAATCAATACAAGGCCTTATCCCATTCCTTACTCTCGCATGAACTTACATTCGTTAAAACCCCTCGGTATGATGATCAAAGTCAATCCAACCAGTATGGACCCTGCAGTGCAATTGTACTTTAAGCCCTTCTTCTTGCAATTCAATCCAACTATACTTCTATAATAGAAAAAACTCACTTTTAGCAGTTCATGATTCTCACTTTTATCATATACACACAACTACCCAACTAATATATTAAGAGTCTATTTAGAATTACTGTTGGGTGGTATATATATGGATTGACAAAAGAATCTAGTTCAGAAGCTATTTTGAAATTCTTATAAATTGCAGGTGGTAAACCTAGTTGCTTGAAATGATCTTGGTGATAAATTCTTAGCATGAGCTTATCTTTTTGTAGCTAGCTTGAGTTTGCAGATGGTTACTTCTGTCACCAAATGTGTCAGTTTATAAAGCAATAAGCACTTGAATAAAGATGAATGATTTAGCCCTAGATAACATGGTCTCTTTATACAACTATATATGAGTATTATATAATGATATGCTTTAAACAATGCAATGATAACATGCAGAAAAGGGTTGCTTTTGATCTTTTAGCTGACATGATAAAATCATACAAGAGACAGCACCACAAGCAAAAGAATAAAATTCAGAGAGACAAGATCAGGAAAAGAGTGTATATCTGCACTCTACAATAATTCACAACTTTTACAAAATTATTAATAAAACTCTCAGCAAATTTTCAACTAATTCGCTGAATACTTATAAATCTATAGTACAAGATATTTGAGGAAAGGTATAAATTATTATTATCATTAATGTATGCATATTTCTTGGTTTTTTTCTATGCAATAACAGAACTCAGCTAAGCATATATATGATTAAAACACTGATAAATTATATTTTCTTTGTTTCTTCTTTCACTGGAACAGTTTCCTAAGTCTATAACCTGCAAGCAACAAAACCTGAATGCATATGTGTTTTAAACAGTGACCTGGCATTGGAAATCAAATATATATCTTGACCATTGAATACATATATATAAACTCAAACATATATCTTGACTATATATTGTAGCTTGGTTGCTTTCAGATGGGAAGATGTAAATTTCAGAATATCAGAAGATACAGAAAACACAAGAAATTGACTTTGCAACATCAGAAGATACAGAAGGATTGTTAATAATGTGGAAGTTGGGATTAGGATGAGAAGTTAGCCATTCATTTAATGATCATTAACTTGACTATTGTGCTTGATTGCTTTCAAATGGGAAAAGAAGTAAATTTCAATGACAAAGCTGATGATTCCTTATATTTTTTAGGTCAACATGCCATTGATTAGTTTAAGATAATGATATTTTTTATTTATTAGCAAAGAGTGACTCGATGCGATAGATTTTTGTAATATGCATATGCATATATATCTATACTCAAGCTTGATAAAGAAAAAGATCTAGACTTTTGTGTGTCCTGGCCCCCATCCAGACAATGGTTGCTTAATCCACTATATTGCCTGTATTATATATGCTGACAAAAAGCACACTACAGAAATCCTATATCATCACAAATAAATAGCCTTAATTTCTTCCTCCTACCCTGCAGCTCTATCTTTTTTTTTTTTTTTTGCTAAATTTCATATTTTTTGGTCTTTCATGCCGCATAATTCAGATAACAAAACCATACTGAAGATAAAAACATGGGTAATGCATAAAATGGCACATGAACTTTTATGTTTTTATCTGTTGTCAAAATGTTTCATTGCGACTAAGATAGGTGTTCTTCTGTTTCTTGATGTTCCAGTGGACAGACATATTTGTTTCACCTGATGATATATATGATATGATATGATATGATGTACCGCAAAATCTCAATTGCAGAATCACATGCATGTTGTAAATGCAAGCAAGCAGAAAGAGATATTGTATTTATGTTGAGATCAGTTTTTTGATCTGTGGGCAGCAGCACAAAGGAGTGATCCCCACTTATTGCAAGCATCTCAATCCACCACTTGGCCACCTTCCACTTGTCTGCTCCGACACACATATATACTCATATAAGTTGTACGATGCAGATGCTTTTTACTTACAATGCTCTTTCGGGTAGATTTTCAATAATCAAAGGGATTACGATTGCTTGCTGTGTGTTAAATCCTGATTTATAACTATATTTAGAGAGAGATAATGCCATCACTAGATTATGATCAGTATTCTAGCTTACAATCACATTATAAGAAAAACAGTCGATCCAGTGAATTATTAGTAATAAATAGTATAATTTTAACAGATACTCAAAGCAAAAAAAAAGGATCATCATTACTGTGGGGACTGGAGACATCATGGATGGCATTGCTTGTCCCTGTCAATATTTGTCAAAGGTAAAAAAAAAAAGAAAAAAGATGGAATCCCCTTTTGCAAGTTACATGTTCAAAGATGGCAACTTATCTGTTGGTGAATTAGATATTCCGCTGCTACTGCTTTCTTTTTCTCTTCTTCTTCTTCCTTCTTCTCCATTTAAAGTGAGAAGAGAAAGTGAAAGAATGACTGGTCATTGAGATGTAGTTTTCCATTTGTAGCATTGCAAACTAGATGAGGGCCGAAGTAGTTGTGGAAAGACAATGAAAATTTACATAACATGGTTTCCAGTCATCGCACCTTAATAAAGGGGCCCCCTTCTTCCTCCAGTAAAAATATTTCCAGCCTGATTGAATAAGAGGAAGTCCCAATTTATTGATTTTCGTATTATAATACTGATATAAAATAAATCTTTCTTAAATAATCTAACATCCAACTAAACATTTTTTATGATTATACCTAATTATATTTAATTATAAATTAAATCTTAAATTTTACACTTTTTAATAATTTTATCCAATTGCTTCAAAATTTTAAAATAAATATCTATTCTTTTAATTTATTCTTAAAGATACTTTCGATGGTAATTTTTAAAATATCAAAGATAATATGGAAAATTGATTATGCTTATTGAAAAAATAACAATCATGATTAAGTAAAAATAATTTATCATAAACTTAAAAATTGCAAACATGTATATTATTTCATATATTTATAAAAAAAATTAATATATTTTTAATAAATTTTTTATTAACTTACTAATTTTTATGTTAGTAAGCATAATTGATTTACTATATCATTTTTTTTATTGTAAAATATTAAAATTATTATTGAAGTGTTTTTGAAAAATAAATTAAAAACATATATTTATTTTAAAATTTTGAAACAATTAGATAAATTTATTGAAAAATATAAAATTCAAGATTTAATTAGTAATTAGTTCTTATAAATAATTATTAAAATAAATATTTTTAAATTCTAATTAAATGTAAAGGATATTTTGTAAATAAATTTTTAATTTATTCATAAATCTCGTAATATTACATCATTTAAATTTTATTTTAATTATAGTTCATGATAAATACATAAAGAAATATATAATTGTGAAAAGTTTGAATTAGTTTGGTAGTAAATTATTTATAAAAATATATTTTGATAAAAAAAAAAAAAAAAGGATTTCTATGTCCTTAAAATGTCAAATAATAGTTAGGAATTGAACAATGAGTTTGGATCACTGTGGTCCTAATTTAATGGGAGAGCAAGAAAAGATAAACCATATAATATATGTATTCAACTATCATTCAACAATATATAGTCTACCATGGAATTGTATTATGTAAAACTTTAGTGTTTTTTCTTTTTTTAATTTTCTTGGAACAATATACTTAATGCAAGTTTATTTTTAATATAAGTTGGGGCAGAGGCCAAACTGGAACTTCTGATGGGTTCCATAACCTACCTATCATTGACGGATTGGTATTTGTAAGTGCAAAATATGATGCCAATTAATGTTCTCTGATCTTCCTTTTAATTTATAAGAAAATAAAATTATTGTTCTCTATTCAGTACAATTTATTTTAAAATATTTTTTATACTACTTAACTAATACAGAAAAATAGAAATTAAATTGAACATAACACCAGCCTATTTGATTCAAATATAACATGCCATGAGTCATACGGCTAGTTATAGAATTTAATAACCATAAATTTCATGAAAAGTTGTTATCCAATATTTTCATATACAATAAATCGATAAAAAATAATTTATATATATTTATTAATTTTAAATAAATATAATTATTTAATATTAAAATATATTATATTATTTATTATGATATATATGACAGCTTTAAATAAATAAAATTTTAAATTTTATTTAGTAAAATTAATTATAAATCTCTAATATGAAGGTGAAATTGATTTTGCAACTACTTTGGATGGTTAAAGTTAGAGTTAGTTGGTACATGTATTTTTTTCAACAAATTCTGATTAAATTGAAGAGATAATTTTTTATTTTAAAATGACATTACTGTAATTAAAGAAAAAGGATTCAATATTACCTTTAAAAAAAGGAAAAAAAGAAAGAAAAGCAAAAGGACCCATTTGAATAAATTTTAAAGGAAAAAGAAATAAGGCAGTGGCATTGCCGGCTTTTTGGTTGTATCTTTCTTTCTGCCTGCTTCTAATTTCTCTCTATTGCCTCACCTGAGCATTATCGTCATTTCCTTCTAAATAATATATTATTTTATTCGGAAGCAGTCACTTATATCATTGATTTTGCTGCTGAATCTTTTTTTTTTTTTTTTAAGAAGTATTTGCATAACTGATTTGTGAAATCTTGAATTTAAATATCTTTTCCCTGTTTATTTAGTAATATGGTATAATATATAATAAATTTTAAAATAAATATCTGTACTTTTAATTTATTTTAAAAATATTTATTAGTAGCATTTTTAAAATTTTACAATAAATTTGACAAATTAATTATACTTACTAACATAAAAATTATTTAAAGTAATAAAAAATTTATTGAATTTAAATAATAAAATTTATAAAAAAATGTACATATAAGAGATTTTTAATAGTTATATAATTAAGTTTAGAATAAACTATTTATGTTAATTCACGATAATTATTCTTTTAGTAAGCACAGTCGATTTTATATATGTCATTTTTTTATTACAGTATTTTAAAAATTACTATTGAAAAATATTTTTAAAAATAAATATTTATTTTAAAACTTTAAAATAACTGAATAAAATTATTAAAAGATATATAATTTAGAATTTAATTTATAATTATATCTCTAATATAGAGTAATTTCTTTGGACACAAAGATGATTAAATATTTTATTGATGAATATCAAGTTATAAATTACGAATCTCGTTATACAAATAAGAAAATATTTTAAATGGATTTAATTTATCATTTTATTTATAAATTAAATATTAAATATTATTGATGTATTTATTACCATTAGTTCTAATTTATTTTTAATATTATATAAAAATTACATTTGTGTCACCCATTGAGAGAGGGAATCCAGCTTCTGGCAATATGACTCAGATTAATTGTAATGGATTTCTATTAGTCAACAAAGCTATGGTAATGACATGCCTAATTTTCTACTGCACTTGCTTAATTCAATCATTTTAACTGCCAAATAACTTGATATTGTTATAATTTGCTAAAGAATATTATTGAGAAAGTTGTTTAAAGGATTTAAAATGCAATTAAGTATCACTTTCATGTTTTTTCCAAAAATTAATATCATAATCAAATCATACTAAAAAAACTCTCATAATATTGATGTAAAAATATGATAAATAATTATTTTAATAATAATTTAACATAAATCTTCGATTGCTTTAATAAGAAACAAACGCCAGAAGCTAACAATATGTTCCCGGAAAATTTAAAGTAATGATCGGTCTTTGAATTGGAACTCTACTTGTACATTTGTTTTATTGTTTTACCAATGTGAAATTTAGTACTTCTTCCCAAAATAAAAGTGGTCCATCTTCAAGAGGCAAGAACTCATCCTCGTTGTTATCAAAGGGCAAAGGACCAGCAATACCCAGGTTCAAGGGCTCTCCCCCTTGTCTTGTCTGCCATTAATTTTCATTTTGTTATACAAAATGGTTCACAAATTCATTGGGGCATAATATAACCCCTTTTGCAGCATTTTCCCAACTGAAAAACTTAATTAGAGAGCTAACATGATCGTTTTCTATGTGTTTTAAGATTTTTAAAAGCCTATTAATATCATGAGCGGCTAAATGAATGACACAATATTTATTTATTCTAAATAATTATATATATATATATCATTTTACTATTTATTACGATATATATATTTAGTATAGACTAATATTTTATTCACGTGTGTTCTATATAAATTTTTAATAATTTAATTTATTATCTATATATAATATTAACTTTTGACATTTATAATTTTTCTAACATGTGTGTTTAATTTTAATATAAAAAAAATTATTTTGACACGTAGAATTCAAACTTATGTGTAAATTTGTGATTCTTTCTATTAATTTATTGATTAATAAGTTACATTTCTAATTAAACATTCATTCTAATTCTAAAAAATAATATATTACTAATAAATTAATTTTTTAAATAGATAATGATTATTCTAAAAGATAACATATTCATTATATTTTAATATTATGTTAACTAACAAATTAATTTTCTAATTAGATAATGATTCTAATTATAGAAAATAATACTTTAAATATTTTATTATAAATTAATTTTTAATTATATAATAATTTTTAATTTTTGTAAAAATAGTAACATAAAATTCATTGATAGTATTAATTTATATAATATTAGAGTTAATAAATAAATATTTTAAAAATAATTTGTTGATAGTATTAATTTAAAGATAATATTAATAAATTAATATTTATTAATGTAATAATATAAATAAAATTTTAAAAAATTAAAGATATTTAAAAATAGTTTGTTTGATATTATTTCTAAAATTATTATAAATTAATATTAAATATTGAACAATTGAATTAAATTATATATATAAATTTGATTTTATATAAAAATAATAATAATGATCGTGCAATGCACGAGCAAGTTATTTACTTAATTTTAGTTAGTTATAATTGAAATAGTCGTTTATATTATATTTAATATTAGTACATTTCATATTTTTACAAAAAACATTTTTATAAGTTTAGATTCTATAATTTATTTCATATAAATAGATTTTATTTAGATTTTATGTCATTAATTAATTAATTAAATTTTATAGGATATTATTATATTTTAATTTTATAGTTTTTTCTTATGGTTGATAAAACATTGTATTTGATTAAAAAGACGCAACCTTTCCCGTGTAATTGATCAATAGGTACTTTAAAAAAAAAATATTATCTCTCAATTAATTTTATATTTTAAATTAATTTTTATAAATTCTTCATTTATTATAAATCACAGTAAAAATAAATTTATTTATAAGATAAAACTTATTTATAAATAAAGAATTTTGGAACTTTATTTATAAATAAAATAAATTATTTTTGTAACATACGAACTAAACACCATTTTAGATTCTCTTCCTTTATTATTTCAACAGTCTAACTTGCGCTAGATTGGATTTTATATCTTCACCGTCTTTGTTTGATCTTTTCGCTCTTATATTATGATTTAATTTGGCATATTGTTTTATGATATCTTCAAAAAGCACATTTTCTTTTTCTGAAAAATAGCATTCAATCTAACAAAATGAGACCAAGACAACTTCCCTAGAAAACATTTCCGATACATTTTCTTAAAGTATGAAAGATTAAAATATTCATATCAGACACACTCACTTAAATTAAAATAAAAGATAACAGGTCCCTCAAAAATAGAAAATTTCTAAATTTTGCCGGTTTTTTTCGCCGACATTGTCGTCTCACCCTTTATTACTTTGGAGTGACTAAAAAGGAACATATTTAAGACCGAAATCATAAAAATATATGCATTGGTGTCATTTGGAGCTCTTAAAAATGGAAGGAAATAATGAAATTTGGATATTACTAAAAAAGAAAAATAGAAGAATGGCAAAAGCTCATAAATAAAACTATATAGTAAAAAATATATATATATATAATATATGTAGAAGGAAGATCAAAAAGCAAGCCACATGTCTGTCCAATTTTTCAACATCTAATGAATCTTACTTACACCTCATTGCTGTGCACGGTTCTCTAATTTTTGGAGGTGAACCTAATCTCAATTAAAAAAAATTGGGTAGCAATCGAACATGCTCAACTTCACGAAACACATTCCATGTGGCGGAATCCGATTGGGTAAGAAACTAAAAAAAAGTCTTGAATTCAAGATAAAAAGTTGTTTGACTTTTATTTTTTTTATTTTTTTCGTGAATTTAGAAAAAGAAAAAGGGAGAAAAAAAAAAGGGGAAGAAAACAATACAATAATGATAAATCTAAGAGAGACACTTCACAGGTTCTTCAAAAGTCTTAAGCTTCTTTCTTGTTTTTGTCCCAAAGCAAAAACAAAACACGCAGCAAGCAACAAAAGAAAAGAAGACGAATTCAATAACACTTCACTAAACGACAAAGCACCGAACACAGTATTATAAGTTTTATAACACTACTGTGTCTGAAAACGACAACTGCACGGTAAATCCTCTTCCTGTTGTTGTGCAATTACTGGAAAAAAAGTTAAACAAAATTTGTACAATAAGCCAAGGTTAATTATTATTTAATTAAATACTTAACCAAACTCTTTAAATTAAAACATTGGCCAAAGCTTACTTAATCTTAACACTTTTATTATTTTTAACTTACTGATCAAATAAATCTTTTTTTATTCTTTTTCTATTGTCTGAAAAGTAAGACCAAAGACCAAAGACTTGGCCTTTTTCTCTCCAAAAAGCTTTCCCACGAAAGTTTCTCTCTCTCTCTTTCTCTGTGTGTCTATCTATAATCTATCTATCTATCTATCCATCTCTGTTTTGTTCTGTTATACACGTTTTTATGATTAGGTTTTGATGGGTATTTGTTTATTTATTCATTAGTTGACTGTTTGATCGGAGAAGAAGAGTTAGCCGGCGATCACTGGTTGTTGGGTTTTGAATTTGATTACTAGTTTTGGGCTAGCTTGCAGACTTTATGGTTTTTAATCATTATGTTTCTTTTGATTAATGTGAGTTTCTGGGTTGTGTACTTATAAAAGAGCTGGTAGTTGGGTTTCCTAAATACAAATAAAGTTAGATTGACTGGTAGCTGAGAAAGAAAGAGAAAGAAACAGAGCTAAAACAAAACCCTAGAAGCAAAAAAAAAAAAAATTTATTTTCCAAGTATTTCATCCAAATTCAAAGATTAAACCTTTTTTTGTCTTTCTTTTATAAATTCTGAGTTAAATGACATAAATTGTTCTCTCCTTCTCTGTATCTTCTCTTTTGTTTTGATCTACAATTGTCTTTATCTTTTACTAAGTTTAGTTCTTAGTAATTTCATATTATGTCAGTTGACTTAGATAATTCTTCTACTGCTTCTGGTGAAGCTAGTGTTTTTTCCTCCGGTAACCAGCCACAGCCACCCAAATCCACTGCCAAGAAAAAGCGAAACCTTCCCGGAATGCCAGGTAATAATGTAATGATAAAAAAAAATATGTACTGAAAGTCTTGATGATTGATTAATTAGGTTACTGTTATTGCAGATCCAGATGCAGAGGTGATTGCTCTATCACCAAAAACCCTGTTGGCAACTAACAGATTTGTATGTGAAATCTGCAATAAGGGGTTTCAAAGGGATCAAAACTTACAGCTTCATCGCCGCGGCCATAATCTACCATGGAAACTGAGGCAGAGATCGAGTAAGGAAGTTAAGAAGAGAGTTTATGTGTGTCCTGAACCAACTTGTGTTCATCATGATCCGTCGAGAGCATTAGGTGATCTTACTGGAATAAAGAAGCATTTCTGCAGGAAACATGGAGAGAAGAAGTGGAAATGTGATAAATGTTCTAAGAAATATGCTGTTCAGTCTGATTGGAAAGCTCACTCTAAGATTTGCGGCACCAGAGAGTATAAATGTGATTGTGGAACTTTATTTTCGAGGTTCTTGTCAATTTTATTTTGCCTTTCGATTAGATACTTTTTCCAGGTGGGTTGGAATTTTGAAGTTAGTTTTGTTGTTATGAAGGAGGGATAGCTTCATCACACATAGAGCCTTTTGTGATGCTTTGGCAGAGGAGAGTGCCAGAGGTCAGCCTCCAGCTTCAAATCCGAATCCTAATCCTAATCCTGCTGCTGCAACTTCGAATTCAGAAACTGAGCTGAAGGTTGATCCAACTCCGCCTCAACAACCACCACCACCACCACCACCGGCAGCTGTAGTTGTAGCTCCAGCTACAGTTTCAGCCCCACCCGTTCTATCTCAGTCAGCTGCTGTAATATCTTCTTCAGTTTCACCAATTCATAGTCCAGGTATACTGTTGACTCAAAGTTTGAAAGAAAGTTTGCATTTTTCTTGTTGGAATTTTTTGTGGGTTTATATTTTTTTTGCCTTTACAAACAAGAAATCGTCTTTGTTTTGTCTCTCTTTAGTTGGATCTTGGAGTCTAGTAGTTTTTGTCTGGTATTGATCTTTGTATTTATTAAGATAAATAGCACAGTATATTATTTTGCTTTAGTGCTAAAGGAAGCAAGAAATATAAATTTTCTTTAAGACTTGTGAGATTCAGTTTACGCAATCTTTGATATGATAAAGAAAACAAGTCATTCAAAAGCTAAAAGAGGGGGAAAGAGAAGTGGGTTTAGTTTATGGAAAGGGATCCACTATTGGCTCTTGCTTTTTCATCTAAAGTTCTTCATAAAGAAAAGCCTGACTTTCCATGACTGAATGTTTAAGTAACCCTTTTATGTTTTCTTCTTTTCTCTTGTTTTTTTCGCATATGCAGAGTTGCCAGGTAATCCCACTCCAATTGTAGAAGAAGCACCAGCACAGGCGCCTGCTCCTGCACCTCTCCCAGCTTGTTTAAATGGAAGTTGTAGTAGCAGCACCAGCTCAAGCAGCAATGGCAGCACCAGCAATGGTGTCTTTGCTAGTCTATTTGCTTCCTCAACTGCATCTGGAAGCCTACAGCCACCTCAAACTCCTGCCTTTACTGACCTAATTCGGGCCATGTCTCGCCCTGAACGCCCAACAGATCTGCCTCCATCCTGCAATGAACCAATTTCTCTCTGTCTTTCTACCACTCATGGGTCGTCAATATTTGGTACTGGAGGACAAGAGCGTAGTCAATATGCACCTCCACGTCAACCAGCAATGTCTGCCACTGCACTATTGCAAAAAGCAGCTCAAATGGGGCCTGCTGCTACAAATGCATCATTGCTTCGTGGTTTGGGGATTGTGTCGTCTTCGTCATCATCATCTCAGCAAGACAATATGCAATGGGGTCATAGGCGAGTGGAGCCTGAAAACAGCTCAGTTACTGCTGGGCTAGGACTTGGATTACCTTGTGATGGAGGTTCAGGATTAAAGGAATTGATGATGGCAACTCCTTCTGTTTTTGGTCCTAAGCAAACTACCCTTGATTTTCTTGGATTGGGAATGGCTGCTGGTGGAGGTTCTAGCGGTGGCCTGTCAGCTCTAATTACGTCTATTGGTAGTGGTCTAGATGTAGCTGCTGCAGCAGCCTCTTTTGGAGGCGGAGAATTTTCTGGAAAAGACATGGGAAGGAGTTCATGATCTTGTCAAGGAAAGAACTATCACTTCCCTATTTTTGAACGGGGGGAGTCAAGGAAGGGTGTACAATTGAACAGAATATCTGGTCAGGTCATCACAGGCAGTCCTACTATTTTAAATTGTTGTTCTGCCTTGATGATGCAGAGTTGTGATATGATGGGGTTTGAGAACTCTTTCTTTCCTCATCATGTATTGGGGGCTTAAGTTATTCGGCATAAATGTTAAGGTCACTTGAGCTTAAACAAAAAACCATCTCTTTGTTGGTCGACTTGGTCATCACATCAGCTGCTCTGTGATTGTCGAGATAAATCATGAGAAAACAAACGAGAGTTCATAATTTGGTTAGCAGCTCCAGATCTAAATTGATAAACATGTAAAAATTTTGTTGTTGTGAGGTGGAATGCAGAGATGGACCCAGCATGTTGCTGGTGGTGGATGCTTTTTGAGTTGATCTTGTAACTGTCTATATTTAGATGTTGCTTCAGCAATTCTGTTCTTATAAATCAAATCCATAATTACTTGTATCTTTCTTATGGGGTCTATTCTTGTGTTAATTGGATTCATTACATGATGGCTATATGAAGGATAAATACGAGCTGCAATGCTGTCATTTACTGCAAACAAAATGATGTGAATTCATAAACAAGAAATCAAGATCCAAAACATTACTATCTGGAATTAATGTGAAGGGTCAAAGATTTGTCTCTCATGTTAGTTATCCAATAAATAAATCTGTCTTCAGTAATTTGTATATGCAAAACAATAGTGCTGAGTGTGAAAAATTACTGTAGGAAAAAGGAGGAGGTCAAGGAAAAGAGGAGGTAACAAAAGAAAGAACTACTGCTTCTTAAAAGTTCTATCAGCAAATGATTGATGAGTTATTATTACTTGAAAGAAAGAATGAGAAAGTTGTGACTAAAAGGAAAAGAAAAGGGAGAAACTACAAAGTGATTGATTCTTTCTTCTTTTTCATTAGACTGAACATCAATTTGAGTAGAGCTGCACAGGATACATACATACATCCCTGCAACTATAAAAACACCTTATAAAAAATTTTCTTTCCAGTACATCATTGTACATGGCACTAGGGAATAATTGAGTTCCATATACTCTCTTTCTTATACTTTGTTGTTATTTCTTGATTTCCATGGGATACAAGACAAAATGAAGAAAAGAAAGATTCTTGGATCCAATAATCCAATGTAGAGATTTGGTTGCTATCATGGAAGAAGGTCCAACACCTAGTATCTTCTAGTTGTGTCTTATTAGACAAGAAGATAAAAATCCTATAACATTTCCAGGTTGAATCAAACATTGCCTTAATACTAGAGAAAAGTGGTAGTCTATTGAATTAGAAGTGTCACAAAGTCTAAGCATATATCATTAATCCAATAGCAGAAGATGATTGTTTTGTTGCAAATGAAAATGAGGGACCTTTGCACTCAGTACTTCTACCTTGCTATCTTTACTACCACAACTCCTCTGTGGGATAAGCTAGAGTAGTCAGGATGATGGAGGTTGAGTCATAATTGGTCCCAAAGTTGGATTGGATTGGACCACACCCCAAGTAAGAAAATCAAATAACTCTGTAGCAGCTTTAAAGGGTCAAAATTCTACTCTAATTTTAGAGTCATTTCCTCAATCTGTGAGGGAGGAATTCAATTTGAGGATGCTCCACAAATCTTTAAAAAAAAAAAAAACACCCAAATACAAGATCTCTATATACTTGTCTTTTTTTGGCCAAAAATAAGAAAACCAAATACAGGATTTATATATGTTTGTCAATCAAAATGGTGGTTGTGGTGTAGATGTTGAATATAAAGATAAATGCATTTTCAGTTTTGACTATATAATATAGGCAAAACCTGAGAACATGATGGATTTAATATAATTCAACTGCTTTTTTATTCACAATTAAATAGAAACAAATACATTAAGATTACAAAGCTATCAAACATTTTTTTTTTTTTAATATTGAATGTATTATCAAATTCAAAGTCCAACTTTTGGTTTGTCTTTTCTTCTTGTCGTTTTCTAGTGTCTTATATGTCCCCAAGACAATTCATTTTGCCTTTTGTTTAGTGTTGTTCTTGTCTTTCTTCTCCACGTTCGCTTGCTTGTTTTTCCATTTGGCATCTTCATCTTGTATTCTTGTGCATCTTATACAGAAGAGAAGACCCTTTTTAACATCACTCTTCCTATTTGATATTTGAAACTAGATTAATAATCTCAACTGGAGAACCATTGCCATTCGAGCTCACTTTCCTCGCCATCATCTGTTTACATCAGTAAAATAATATCATTTTTATTTGTTCTTATTATATATTATAGTGAACAATTCATTTGGCTTCCAGCTAACTAAAAAAAAATTAATAATTGAATTAATAATTTCTAAAACTATTTTTAACATTTAGATATTAAAATATATTTTTCTAAAGAAAATTTTCTACTCCAATCTGTATGCATTTCAGCATTATGATAAGTTATCATAAAATCTTAGGCAGTTTTCTTTAAATATATTATATAACTCATCAAAATTGAAAATGTGTTAGTGTAAATTAATGAGCAAAGGGTTGGCTTTGTATGTGATCAAACTTAAATTAGATGAAGTACTTAGTTAAGATATAATATGAAGATATAGTTAATATGTCAGTATACTAGGTTATTGGAAAATTCTTTTTTATTTTATAAAATGAAAAATAAAAAATTATATTTAAAAAATAGTAATAATAATAAAATTAAAAATTTCAACATCCGGCTAATATGAAAAAAGGTGCTTATATGTAAATATTAATGGTAATTAAGTTGTCAGCTATTATGTCAAATTAGAGTCGACATGTGCAATCCATCCAGTATTTGTTTTGTTAAGACAGTCTCAAAATGTTAGGCGGCTGTCCTTTTCTTTCCAAGTAATTAAATTGTCTTTTTCTCTAAGAATCCCACGAGTTCAAGAAACACATGACTTTGTCCTTTTTTTTTTTTTTTTTTTCAAGAAAAGAAAACAGAAGATACAGATTCATAGAATGGATTTGTAGCTTGTGAATAGTAGTTATAGTTAGGCAGCATTTCATCTTAAATCAATCAAGTTTGCTTATTGAATATACAATCAACCATGTTTGATAAGCACTATAATCTGTAATTAATGATAGCCACTGAAACAGTGATACATCTCCTAAAAGAAAAAAAAAAAAAATCTTATCTCTAGCAAATATGATCCAAAAAAAAAGGGGATATTCTTTTTAATCTATCCTAAAATATGATCTATATTTTTAATTATTAGTTTAATAAATAATTATCAAAATTTATCACATTAAACTTAATTTTCACTTTGATAAAGAGAAATAGTGATAAAACAAAGCAATAATTTCATTTGCCGGAGAGCATTTATATCCGGCCATTGGTTCATCGCTTTAGTAGGTCCCCTTGTCCTTCCAAACTGACTTTTGCTTCCTCTCCTTCTTTAGGGTTTTTCTTTCTTTCTTTCTTTCTTGTTGACAAAATACTGAGTCGTTTTAATATCTGCGTAGCGTTGCTGATTTTACTTCCTCGGAGAACACGAGTTAAGATCACCGAAGGTCGGACCTCAATAAGGTTGAATCCAAAATTATATTATACCTTGTACTATTTACATAAATAAAATATTTTATCTAAATTCGGTGTATATCTCCACTTATATATTAAATTGGTAGATAATGGACACATATTTATTAGTTTTAAATTATGAAATATGTATTAATCATCTAATACCAAAGTGTAAAACACTCGTACATACGTGTCACTCTCTTATTAGTTGTGATGTATACATTAAGTCTAAATCAAAATCTCTCAAATACGAAAATAAATTATTAATGTAAGACCATTTATGTGAAACCAAATACGAATAATTGACACGTGTTTATTATATATAAGAAAAATAAATTATTTTTTTCATTCTCGGACTTTAATTAGATAATTATTTTCCTAATAATAAGCATTATAATAATATTGTCAGAATTTACCACTTTAATTTTTCTTTTTTTTTTAAAAAAAAAGTAATAATTTATAAATAACCTCGTTGGAGACAAATATGGCATTCTCCTTAAGACCCTCCTAAGAATTCTATGAGCTATAACTTACTATCATATTATGAAAGTGAAACAAATTTCTGAGAAAAAGATCAGAAATGAGAGATTACTACATAATTTATGTTCACACCTCAAGTTTCTCTATCTATCAACTTATTAGAATTTAAAGTTTTGGAAAGCAACTTCATGTGGTAAGATTCCATATACACAGCACGAAGACCTCAATGATGTTCCCAAAATTCTGACCTGGCAAAACAAGTGCATAGAGTTCAACATCACACATTCTCTTCTCATCATGACATGCATGTTGGTATATGGGTGCTGTGCATGGAGATTGGTGTTCAATTTTATTCTTCTGATCCCTCATTCTCACAAGCTTATTCCGATTTTCTTGTTTCACATCTGAGCAAAAACCAAAGTGGAATTAGCAAAACAATTCATTAAGCTATTGCTTTAGGTCATGGACATTGGAGATTGACTGCTTCAAGGTATATAATAAGACTTGCAAAAACATGTGGTAGAATTAAGGGAGGTCCACCAGGCTTGGCTGCTGCCCACCTTTTTTATACCACAAAATCTTGTATCCTTCCACACATGCCGCAGACAATGGCTAACTAGACCCTCTTTTTTCTTCTTGTTTTTTCGTTCTGCTTGTCAAGCTATCAACACACAAAGATGACTTGTAATATTCAAAAGTGAATTTAAATTAGTCGTCTGTCCACGAGTCTTACTATATAAATATGTTTTAGATAAAAAAAAAAAAACTGAAAAACTCCACTTCTTTATTTTAAAAAGTTTATATCTCCAGCATTTGATTAATAATAAATTAAATACTTTTAATATTTATTTAATAAATGTATAATCCACGATATGATCAATCATATTCGATATTTTACTGTTTTTTCTTAATAAAACTTTCAATATTATTGGTTGAGATAAATATATGTATAGATTATTAATAAGAATATAATAAATATTCTACCGTTTAAAACTAGAATCATAATTTAATTAAATAATTTATTATTTAATATCTTTCTATCAATTAATTTAAAAATATATAAAAATTGCACATAATAGTTATAATAAATAAGATAATTATACATGAAAACTAGTCATAGACTCAGATTTTGTATATATAGATTATAAAAGTTTGATATTTGAAATTCATGAGACTAAAATGCATAACAATTGGGTTGGCCCGAGTATTGTATGGATCAGGCAAACCCTTTAATCCTGGAAAATGCTTTTTTCTTGAGCATATATTTGTCTTACATCAAAGCCCAATCCTTATTCAGTAGTTACCTCTTGATGCCCCTCAAGAGTCCAAATTTCTGAGACCATTCAATAAAATTTGTGGGAGCGGGAGCCCATGGCTCTTCAAAACCCATTTCTGACCAAACAATACAGAAGTGGCTCACATATTATCTCTTACTGGTGGACCAACAACCCACCACATCTTGACATCTCACACCCGGTGGGGCATCTCATGGTCCCACTTTTGTTGTGCACTCGTTAGTCATTTTTATTTTTTATTTTTTTAACATTGTATATCATTCACATATAAGGATATTAGTGTATTAAAAAAGGAGAATTATAAAAGGAGCTTTCCAATATATTTAGGCTAATTAAATCAGTCTTTTAATAAAATATATTTTATCTATAACATATCAATACATCATAATACTTCGTGATTCATAATATGATAATTTAAAAATGGCACCATCTTTTCATGCTCCACATTAAATTAGTGTATATTTAAAATTACAAGAGCTTGTCTTCATTGGTATATTTGCAAATCACATTAACATGTTCTATTATTGTAATAGACATTATTAATTGGATGTTAGATAAACCCTAAACAAAAATAAAAAGCAAATCAGTATTTACAAGTCAACTTTTAAGAATCAATTTTAAACTAAAGAAACGGCTCTATATTATAACATTTATATAGAGTAAAATCAGTTAGGTTATAAATGAGAACAAACAAAAATGACCCAAGTAGATAAATTGAGAGAGTGAAACTATAGAGCATAATTTTTTTTTTTTAGAAAATGGTCAATTTGCCTCCTAAATTTTTATTCAACAGTTAAATATACTAATTAATTTTTTTTTAGTGAATACCCCCTTGAATATATATCAAGGTTCAAATATATATAATTAAATTTTTTTCAGCAAATAGTCCCGTGAACTTATATCCAAAAGTCAAATACATTAAATTTTAAAAAATTTAATAAATAAAAATAATATTATATTTTAAATTTTAATTGAAATATAAAGATTAAAAATAATATTACTTTATTAATTTATTGATATAAAATTTAGATTTAATTGATAAAAAATGACAAGTATTAAGTAAGTCAAATTTTAAATTTCTAAAGATTAAATAAATCAAATTTTAACTTTCTAAAGACTAAATAAATTTAATTTCGAATTTATTAATAAATAAGTCTATAATGTGTCACTAGATTACGAATTTTAAATTTTATCAAATATGTTATTATATAATACATCAATAAATATAATAAAAATAAATAATACTTTTAAATTGGATATATTTAATTCTTGCATGAGGTTATATATTGAAATTTTTTTGTTAAATATATTTAATTATTGGATATAAGTTAAGTTTAAGAGATTATTTATTAAAAAAAAAAAATTTAAACTGGACCTATTTGATCTTTAGATATAAGTTGAGGGGCAAAATGACCGTTTATCCGTTTTTCTTTTTGTTGGCTTCTCTTTCTCCCACAAAAGAAACAACAGAGACAAAAAAAAAAAAAAAAAAAAAAAAAGAAAAGGAAGAGATAAAAATTTGGAGAGAGTGAGACAAAGAAGCTCCGAAGATAACCAAAACCCATCTTCGGAGCTTCCACTAATCACAAAAAAGTATCAATTTTTATCTCCATAATTCCCTCTCTCTCTCTCTGCAAATCCCAATAGAAAAGGTTATTTTTTGTTTTACATTTCAAGTTCTTTTTATAGTTTCTTTCCATATTTAGAATCTAAAGCATTAATCTTTATCAACGAAATGTCATTAGTTTGTTACCATTTGAAAAAAATCCTCAACTTATGTTTCGATTTCAGGTTCCACATGAAAATATTTGTTTTCTCCAAGGGAGTGATTCAAGAAACTGAGGTATTTGGTATAAGAGGCTAAAATGCCATCTGGGTTCCTTGTGAAGTTGAATTTAGGATTTAGAACAGCTGCTATTGCTAGAGATTCAGCGTCTTTGTTGCCGAAAAGTTCTCGATTTTCAGTAAGACGTTATCTTTCTAGATATTCTATGGCTGCTTCTGGTTCTAAAGCTGTTTTTGGTGATGTTTATATTGATGATATGATTACTAATTGTGGAAATGGATTGGAGATTTCAAAACCTAGCGGAGTATTTTTTGCGGATAGAAGTCGTGCTAGTTGCTTAAAAGCTAGCATAAGAATGAGAAACGGAGAGCTTCCTAATAGTCGTTTGGTTTGCGGGTATTCTAGTTTTGATGCAATAAGGAGAACTGGTCAGTTGAATTATTTTGGTGTTGGGCCCTTGTTGAAAAACTTGCATACCTTGTCTTCTATGCAATTTTCTGCTGGAGCTGCTCCTGATGTATCGTTTGATGGAAATCCTCATGAGGAACAGTTGACAAACTCCATGGTGTCCAGCCAGTATGTCCTCTTATCTTCTGTATGTTTCGGTTATCTTCCATTTCTTTTGTTCTGATTGCATTTGCATGTAGGAATGACATTTATATTTACCATTTTTTGTGTGCTTGAAACCATTAAAATGATTCTACAATGATTTTATGGTGTTTCCTTTATAATGGAATGGAATTCATAGCATTCAAGAAAGACATCATCATCATACTAAACTTTGCTCATGCAACTGGTTTTAAGATAATGAACTATATGTAGTAACTTAGTTGCTTGCTCGGTATTGAGTGGAGAACTATTCTTGGTGACAGAACCCTGAAGCTGCTTTCAGGATCATGTTATTTGCCGCATCCTGATAAGGAAGAAACAGGTGGGGAAGATGCTCACTTTATATGTGCAGAGCGGCAAGCTATTGGAGTGGCAGATGGAGTAGGTGGTTGGGCAGACGTGGGAATTAATGCTGGAGAATACGCCCGTGAACTTATGTCTAACTCAGTAAGTGCAATTGAAGAGGAGCCCACGGGTTTAATTGACCCAGGAAGGGTGCTAGAGAAGGCACACTCGAGCACTAAAGCTCAGGGTTCATCAACAGCCTGCATCATTGCCCTTACAAATGAGGTCTGCTTTCTTCCTTTTGACTACTGGCCTTAATTGTCAGTCTCTTCTCTGTATAAGAATTGACAACAATTTAATGAACTCTGTAGATGCATGCATATCCAAGTTTTGATGGAATTTTGGTCCCTCCGCTGTCATTATATGATAGAATCATTTAGTTTCTGCCATCTGATATTTGGTGGTAAATTCATTTCAGTATCAGTTAATATCAAGCCTTCATTAAAAGAGATAGAATTTCAATGTGAGCCCATAGTGGTTTAGGTGGTTAATTGCTATTCTTGGTGGCACCAAACCAGATTCTGAAGTAAAATTGTTGTAATTTATAGAAGAAAATGAATGCAATATTTATTACTATTGGATGAAAGTAAGTACTTTTCTTACTAAGTGAAGTCGTTTATTATGAACATGTCCTTTATTTTATTTTTTTATGGTAGGAGAAGATCTTTATTTAGAAGTATTAGAATAGGTTACTGTCGCTGCTAGCTATGCTAAGAGTATATTTAGTTTCCAGGTCATACATATGAACATATCTCATCGTCAACCAGCACTGTGAATTTATTCAAGTTTGTGTTGAGTACTTGTTGAATTATTTGCTTCAGCAAGTATAATCTAGTAACTTTCGATTTTAAGCCTATGTAGTTTTATATGGATCTTTCTTTTTTCTTTCGTTATCAGGGAATACATGCTATTAATCTAGGAGACAGTGGATTTATGGTGGTCAGAGATGGATGCACTGTGTTCCAATCCCCAGTCCAGCAGCATGGCTTCAATTTTACATACCAACTGGAGAGTGGAGGCAGGGGTGATCTACCAAGCTCTGGCCAGGTCAGTGAATTCACTGTGCGTTGAATGGTATAAACTCTTAGTTATGTTATCGTGACCTTTATAGTTATTAGCATGCTTCTGTGTTTGTAGTAGAAGCAAATGTTGTTTGGTTCCTGCATTCTGATAACGTTGGATTTTATTAGCAATTAATCCCAAATTTCATGCAGTGCTACAATACAATTGGTTATAGCTGCCGAACTGAGAATTGAATTTAACCTCTGTTTTGCCTAGATCTCTTGAATAAGCAGAGGATAAGAAATTGTTAGAGCAGAGAATAAGGGTCAGTTTGGCATAACTATTCGAAATAGCTATGATTATTGATAAAAGTGCTATTTTGAAAAGTTCTATTTATAGAAGTTAGTGATTGTTTGGTAAATATATTTTAAAAAGTACTTTTACAGGCAATTTTGTCTATGTAATTACTTTTAATTGGTAATTGTGTCAATAAAATTACTTTTGAGGGATACATTTATCCATAAAATCATAAAAAAGACTTCTGCTTGGAAAAGTTTGAGAAACCAACTTTTCGCAAAATAGGATTTTGAGCTACCCGCAAAAGCTGCTTCACTTGCTTTTGCATTTATCATACGCCTCCAGTGGTGATTTTTGAGCCGAGAGGAACCAGGCGCTGAGGAATTGTTTGAGGAACCTCAAATGTTAGAGCAGAGAATAAGGAATTGGTTCTATGGTCCCTGAAATTCCTAGCTGCCAGAATGTCAAATAAAATTGCTACTTTTTCCTTTTTCTTTTTTTATTGTTTTGGAAAGAATAGAGTGTTTGAGGAATATTTTCCACTTGTAGTTGCTTTATTAAATAGTGAGTAGTTTGAGATTTGGAAAACAACAGACACTCTGACTTAAGCATCTGTTTTGGATTAATGGCCTCAGGTTTTCACTTTTCCAGTTTCTCCTGGTGACGTAATTATTGCTGGAACAGACGGATTATTTGACAACTTGTATAACAACGAGGTTACTGCTGTTGTTGTTCACGCGGTAAGAGCTGGCTTAGGTCCTCAAGTAACAGCTCAGAAGATTGCAGCTCTGGCACGCCAACGGGCGCAAGATAGGAACAGGCAAACACCTTTTTCTGCTGCAGCTCAAGATGCTGGATTCCGCTACTATGGTGGCAAACTTGATGACATAACTGTTGTAGTTTCATACATAACAAGATCTAAAATTGGGTGATCGTGTCTTCTCCTGTGCGACTGCAGCAATGGTTAGTATGCTGATTCATTTTTTAACTGGCTTAAAATCCCTGAGCTGTCATTTGGCCAAGAAACCTAGCGGAGCAAGTTATTCATTAGCGCCTACATGTATCTTCGATCACATTTTGATTAATAAAACTGCATCTTTGGAGACCCTCTTCTCACTTTTATCATATGTGTATGTTTGTTTGCTTTTGACTTTTATTAAAATGCCTTTGGAAAAACCTGATGAAAGCTGGTTGTACCGATCACTAGCTACAATTGACCAGTGTCCTCTATTTCCTCCATTTTGTACATGTGAATCGGAAAATTAACTCACAACTTAGAATTCGAATAGGTGTATATCTTGATTCATATAGTGAGAAAGATTTTTCTGTTATACATAAATAATCTTTAGAAAGAGGAATACAACGCAAACTCATTCCGATTCCTAAAATCTCTTTCTTTTCTGAAGCTCTACGAGCAAATATAATGGTACGAAGTATTACAAAATTCACCAGTATTCGAATATAAATTCTTCTGCTCGTGAAGCAACAAATGCTACCCGAATGAATTAACCCATTCAATTTTAATGCCAATTTTTAACTTGATTGAAGCATCCAACGGATTGAACTTCACATCTTGATCTGGTTGCGCTCGAAACTTGAAAAGTTTCAAGTTAAATTTACACCATCTCGTGCTTTTCTAAATCAAAGATCCACTTCACCGGGGTGTATAAATTGACAGCACGTAGTTTCAGTATACCAGACAGAAGTGCAAGGAAAGAAAGAAGAGAACCAATATGGATTCCGAAACTTCTTTTACATGAAAGAAGTCACCACCAAACTCGTGAAAGAATCTAAAGCTCTCAAGCTCATTACAATATGCACATGATGTCCAAAAGCATAGATCGCAGAGCTTATTATTACACTAAGGAAATAGAAGCTCGAAAACTGGACATACGCATTAATATACAAAACTAAAGAGTAACGATCTTGCAATACTGCAGCAGCAGCTAATTGCACCCTTTAAAACTTCCAGTTCCACACTTTTCTTGGAGCTTTCACTCCTTCCCCACCGCCACCTTCATGCTCTTCTTCACCTCCTTCTTCTTCTTTCTCTCTCTGCCTCCTAGCTTCTTCTTCTTCTTGCCTTTGTCTCTCTTGCCTTTCTTCTTCCTGTCTCCTGGACTCCTCTTGCTCTCTCCTTGCTGCTGCTTCTCGTCTTTCTCGTTCCTCTTCTTGCCTCTTTTCTGCTTCCTTTTGTTCTCTTTCCCTCCTTTCCATTTCTTCCCTTTCCCTTTTTTGCCTTTCTTCTTCCTGTCCCCTGGCCTCCTCTTGCTCTCTCCTCGCTTCTTCTTCTCGTCTTTCTCGTTCCTCTTCTTCCCTTTTTTCTGCTTCCTTTTGTTCTCTTTCCCTCCTTTCCATTTCTTCCCTCTCCCTTCTTTGCCTTTCTTCTTCTCGTTCCCTTGCCTCCTCTTGCTCCCTCTCCGCTTCTTCCTCTTGTCGTCTTCTCTCTTCCTCCTCTTCTCGTCTTTCTCGTTCCTCTTCTTCCCTTTTTTCTGCTTCCTTTTGTTCTCTTTCCCTCTTTTCCATTTCTTCCCTCTCCCTTCTTTGCCTTTCTTCTTCTCGTTCCCTTGCCTCCTCTTGCTCCCTCTCCGCTTCTTCCTCTTGTCGTCTTCTCTCTTCCTCTCTCTCTCTTTCTTCTTCTTCTTCTTTTCGCTCTCTTTCCCTCCTTTCCATTTCTTCCCTCTCCCTCTTTTCCCTTTCTTCTTCTCGTTCCCTTGCCTCCTCTTGCTCCCTCTTCGCTTCTTCCTCTTCTCTTCTTTTCTCTTCCTCTCGTTCTCTTTCTTCTTCCTCTCGCTCTCTTTCCTCTTCTTTCTTCCTAGCTTCCTCTTCCTGCCTTTCCTTTTCCATTTCTTGCTCCATCACTGTTTGCTCTTCCTCGGCGCAAGAAGTACAATCCAATATAATTGCCTCCTCCTGAGGAGCCAATAGCTCATGAATTGTAGTGTTAGTGACATTGAAGGACAAGGCCAAGATATCTTTGTCCAAAGTTTGCAAGACCGAACTCTTCCCAGCTAAAAATTGAGGATAATTTTTCCTTGTTGAAGTACTAAATCCCATAAATACAAATGAGTCATTGTTGAACGACATTTGAGCCATAGGATGAAATCTAGGCACTGCAAACACATCTCCTTCTTCAACCTTAAACCTCATGTTCTTGCAGTCTGCTTCATTTGCATTGCTGGAACAGACCACCTTCACCATTCCTCGTCCCTGTAACACTATTGCTATCTCACTAGCCATTGGGTTCCAGTGCGGCCCCATCATCGACCCCTGCAAGTGAAAACCAAAATGAATAAACACTCTAGATTGCTATTTTTCTTTTTGGCAATTATCTAGGCTCCGACTAGTTCTCAAACTGAAAACCTCAAAGTTAACAGACAACTACCCCATTGATGGAAATTCTACATTTGTTTTGGTTTTATAACTATAATAAATTGATGGAAGAACTCATTATCCATATACCTTTGTCAAGTTCACCATGAAAACACCAATGTTGGAACCTCTAAGAGATTTCAAATCACCTCTGCCAACAGTCACACTCCAGCCATTGCAGTTTTCGAAATCTGGGTTAGCATCTAGAATGTTGAATATCTTGGTTTTCTTTTTCTTGTGACCATTGACGCCATAGAAGTCACCATCTTTATTACCAATAAGAACATTTAGAAATCTAGCTTCTATTTCCTTGAGGATTGATTTCTTCTCTTCAGGCATTGCATGCACTATGGCTGGTGGCCTCATTGCACTTGCCATTTCTTCTATTACATCTCCAGACACCTTAAAAGCTGATTGTAGGAGTTTCCTGTCAAAGCCAAGAACCAAATCGCTGATACTAGAGTATGCTCCAATGTACGGCTCCTGCAAAATATAAATATTTATGTACCAATCTCACAAAGATAATAAGGGAGATTAGGGAAGTAAAAAAATTACATAAAGGTCTTCATCTGTATTTGAATATATAGCATAAATCCTCAGCTTTTGTCTTTCTGGCTCCAAGTTGCTCTGCATAAAGAAAACTGAGCCTGCAGGCAGCCTATAAATATCTCCTCTTCTTATGTTCACCCTCTTCATTTCTCTTCCATCTTCAGCCCAAGACAGCTTTCCACTCCCTACGATACTCTTCATTCAATTAGTTTCTAGATAATGCGAGCAACTAATAAAATGGTATGAAAATTTAGTTCGATTCTTTCGTCAACTCAAGGTGCAACAAGCCAATCAAATTACTGATAAGGTAATATAAAATAATCAAGAATTTCTTATCATATTGCAATTTACTGGGAGAAGTTATAGTTTCATCGTGTTATTACATGTTAATGTGGCATGACAGATTCTATACATATGAATTTGAATGTTCTTTTTAATGGGTCCATATTCAGACATCTCTTTAGAAGGCTCGTCTCTTATGAAAGAAGTAAAATGCAAATAATTAATGATTGCATTTATCATAATTAACAACTAATGAAGTAATTAAGGTTGAATCCCCTACTTATTAAAACTAAAAAAAGAGAGAGAGAGAGAGAGAGAAGTCGAAACATTTTGAACTTAATCAATTACAAGAAGGAAAAAAAAGGATTAATTAAAACAAATACCTGTGTTGACATAAAACACCATATCAGCATGAAGAGCAACAGGAAGAAACAAGGCATTAGGTTCTAATGTCATAAACTCAAGATGATAACCCCCTTTCCTTTCACTACAAATATCAACAGCTGATATCTCTCCATATTCAGTCACCACTAAAGATTTCCTGTGTCCTTTCTTCACCATAGACGGCCTCATTCCACCACCAAAAACATCATCTTCATTCTCCTTGCGACAGGCCTCACCGTCACGAACAAAGACACACAAAGAAACCAAAACGAATAGTGTTAAAAGTGATGGTAAAGATGGCATAGTGAAAGCTTTTCTGGACATTCTTTTCCTTGTTCTTGTTCAAGAAATTAAACAACGGAGAGGCTAAATGCGTTGATACATTGCTATTGGTGTGTAGTTATATATAGAGAAGGCGATGACTGGGGAGTGTTTACGTGTCCTTCATGCGGACACGTGCATGCTCACTGGACACGTAGTGATTTGCTTAGATTTTTCTTCCCGCTAAATTACAAAGTTGTTATTTTATCCTTTGAATTTTTTTATTTTTTATTTTTTTTATGAAAGGAATTTATCCTTTGAATTTTGACTGCTTAACTTTTCGAAATATATTTACTATTACAGTTTCTAAGGGTAAAATATTAGACATATAGATTTGGTGGATATTTCTTGCGTTGTAAGACAGGTATTTGTCCCTTTGTATAAAGAATTACGAAACTGTTTATAAATCTTTATGTGATATTCATAAATTTATCATATACAGTTTTTTTATTTTATTTGAATTCATAAGAATTTATAGTTAGTTTGTTATTTATGGAGTGAAATTTATAATTCTGCAATATAATTTATACATGTTTATGAGATTGATTGGTGTTTTACACAAATGGATCTATCAGTTAATCTTATATTTAATTGAAATTTATTTATAAATATAAAACTTATATATTTTATATAAAATAAAAATAAATAAAAATTTTATATAATTAAATTTATAGAGAAATAATTATATAATTAAACTAAAATTTTAATAAAATAAATAAAATTTTAAATAAATTTTATATTATAGTTTTTTATAATATTAAAATATCTATTTTATTTTTATTTTTCTAATTTTTTAGAATTAATTTCAATTAAATATAATATAAGTTACAATTAAATTATTTAAAAATCTTAAATTATATATAGAAAATTTAATGATAGAAAATCTCAAGATTAACTAAAGATTAGATAGTTAAGATTGAAATGTTAAATTATTATTTTCGTATTACAGAGATGTAATTGATAACTACTATAAAGTAATTTCTGTCATAAATATCTTCATAATATAAATAAATAAAAGATAAATTAAAATTTTTTATTTACTGCAAAAGAAGTTAAATTATATGTAATAAAAATCAGATAAATATAGGCATTTTATATTAAAAAAGGAAAGAGTAAATATAGCAACTAAAAAAGCACGGCCAACCATCTTCTTCGACTGTATTATCATATTCATTATAAGTAACAAAATCATATGCTTCTCTTGATTCCATTTCAATTTACAAAGCCAACGAGATTATTGTTTTCTCTTCTTTTTTTTATTTTTTTTTCTTTTTCTGGTTTTGGCATTAGATTAGAAATGAATATAACCATACTAATTAACATACAAAAGATTAATATACTATTAACAGAAAGTTCTTGTATGTTAAATGGCTACGTGATAAGCTGTAGAAAGGTTTGGTCTGTTATATATAATATATATACAAAAAAGATAATTATCCTGTAAGGAACTGGATTACACAAACGTACAGAGGAAGCCCATTTGCACCCATCCACAAACTTGTAAGATGTCAGAATTTACAAATTCAAAAATGATGATCTATATGATTCAATGAGGACAAAGAGGAAGGAAAGGAGAGAGCGATCACACTGCAGGATAAAGCGAGCATGGAGATGATGATAAGGAGGAGTGGAGGAGAATAAGACTCCACCAGAGGAAATCGAAAAACGGGACACGTGATAAAGAAGAAAAGGAAAAAGAAAAAAAAGGGAAAATAATCAAACAAATATTATATGCTGAATGCCAGAGTTAATTCAGCTTGCTTCTTAGATTGTCCAAAATTAGGTTTAATTTGAACTTCTGAATTTGTGAAAATTAAGGTCAAAGCCCATCTGTCGGATCTAAATGTAATCATTTTCTTTGATTGAATTCAAGTTAGGACCGGAGTGTCCATGTATTAGATACTCTTCTGCTAATATATCGATATGTATTTTTCTTTTTTCTTTTTTCTTTTTTACCGAGGCAAATATATTTATAAAAATTTAGGATGAAAATACAGAGTTTTGGCTAAATCATGAGCTAGAAAGTTAAATTTTTGTTTGGATGGATGTGTATTTGTATATATTAAAATTTAGTTATTTGTTTAATAGGTATTTGAATTTTATTTTTATAATTTTTAAATATCTAATGTTTTGATTTAATATAATATTTGAATTTTATTTTTTAAAAATATTTAAAATTTATGCACAATGCACTCAATAAAATTGTATATTAAATGTATATAAGTATCATAAAAAAAAAAAAAAAAAAGTCTACCAGAGTACATTGAAAAGTAACATGCTAAAATTATTAAATAGTCAAAGTTTGGATATGTAAATATGTATTTAATTTTTTTCTCAATTTTAGGTATATATAGCAGCTTTTATTAATTATAATTATTTAGTATGAATAACATTACTCTTAAATTTGGGTAGTTGGATCAACTGTTTAAAAGCATTGGACAACGGCCTCTTCAATATAATTGGTTGAAGTTCATGAAATCAAGTTTTGATTTTTGTTTCTGATTTTAGTGTATAATTTTATTTATATAGTAAATTAATTAAATATTAATAATCATATTATAAATGAATTATTTAAAACTAAAATTAAAAAATACTAATAAAATATACCACTGCTTTATCGCACCGCATATACCAAAACTAACATGTATTACAATAAGTGAAAGGAGTACACAAATAGCCCTAATGCCCAAATTGGGCCTAAAGCAGAACTCCAACTTGGCCCAAAAGGCCTATATAACAAGTGAAAGGATTATATAAACTACTGTTGGTACTAATTTCTGTTTAATACCAAAGCTTTAATTTCTTTTACGGACCACGTTACCTATTGGGCTTCCCGAAGCTCCATGTTAATATCACATTAAGCCTCCACATCAACCATGACTCACGTCTTATTTATGGTACATAACATGGGCCCCATAAGAAAAAGAAAAAATTAACCTTAATTTTGGCATAAAGACGATGATGGCGACGGTGATGAAGCATTAAAAGATGTGATTGACGGGCCTAGTTAAGGCACAAATTGCTTCATGTAAGGATGACAACCGGTAAGGTATTTATTCGTCTAAACATATTCAAACTAAATTTGATTAAAAAATATATAATTAAATTTATTAATAAAATTATCTTTATTATCAGAATTTATTATAAATCTAAATAGAAATATTATATTAAAATTTATTAAATTAAATAATTATTAAATATATTTATAGATATTTAAATAAGTAGTGGGTACTTACTCGTTATATAAACATTCAAGTAATTAAATAGTTATCCGTTTACAATAATTAAATTCTAAAATATATTAATAAAAATTAATATAAACGAAAAATATAAAATAGAAACTAATCAAATTTAGATATTTACGTTAATTATTCAATATATTATTAATACAATCCAAGTATAAATTTAGTTCAACTCAAAATAATGTTCTAAATAAAAAAAATATTAATAAAATTTAATATAATTAGGTTCGAATAATATGTACTTGCAGGTCCAAATTGGAACCCGACACCGATAGTAAAATCAAATTTCAAATCAATTTATTACTATCTAAATCCGTTCTATTAAGGTTCGATAAAGTAAGATACCTAAAAATATCTGTCTGACTGCTATCTCTAGTTATATGGTGGTAGTTAAACTGTTGGTTGCGAAGGTGATGAACGATATTTTCAGTAATTGAGAACCATATCTTCGGTTCTGCCTTTCACCTTCGCCTTCCCGCTTCCTGATCTTTTTCTACTTTTTCTCATTTTCACGGCTGCTTCAATCTGATTTTATTTGGCAAAACATAATATTAGCTTTCATCTAGCTAACACTATCATCATCAAATCTTTAATGCTTCTAAAAGAAATCTTATTAACATTTCCAATCAAGTCCTCATTCACAATCCAAGAATCTTAATACTTAAATTGAATAAGAACATAATTCCTCTTCTTTTCTTTAACCAAAAAGCCAGTAAAGTCAAAATTTTAACCGGTTTAACTCGTTTGACTTATTAAGGTGAATTGAGGAAAGTTCAGTAAGAATTATGAAATAAATGTGACCATGTGTAAGAAGTTTGCCTAGCATTTGAATTTGGAGTTGTACGAGCTTGAAATCGACAGTTATGAGATGAGCTTGGCAGGAGGGTGAGAGATGGGAACCATTATAGAATTGAAGACCTTGGATTTGGAGTTGGATTTTCAAAGGAGAGATTCAGAATGGTAAAGAGAGATGTGAGCTGTAAATGAGTAGAAGATCCGGAATGTGACTACTGGATTTTGTATATCTTTGTCCATTACCTTAAGCCCTATTTGAATAATAGATCTGGAATTCACATAATCAGCAAGCTCTTCTTATCCTTCCTAACAATCATCCAATGAAAGCATCCTAAGAAGTTGAAGGGAGTGACGGAAATCGAATAAACATGACAAATTAGAAGTAACCACCAAAATACCAAAAGATTGATCATTAATTTCTAAAAAACCATAACTAGAAAGCACAATAAATTTTTATTTATTTATATATATATATATACATATATACAAAAACGTTAGACAAAATGTAAGAAGTTTGGGAGTCGGCCAGACTTGGCTAAAAAGTCAGTTCGAAGTATAAACTAGATTGATAAAATTCATAATCAAATCATGTTAAGTATGAAATCCTAAGGGACAAGATCTTATTAAGACTCAAATATCATATATTGAATTTGAATTGATATGAACCGGAAATGCTCATCTGGATGGTTCAACTATTAAATAAAAAAAATTAAATAAAATATTATCTTAAAAAATTTTTTAAATTTATATTTAAATTTGATCCATTTATAACTTATATAAAATAATATTAAATATACACAAATAATTTATTTAATATTATTTAAATATTTAATTAAATTGAAATTTAGTTAGCATTTAAAAGAACTAAATTAAATCATCATTCTTAACTCATTTGTAAACTGCATAGTTATTATAATAAATACTGTAAAAAATATAAATAAATAAATTAAAGCGTATAATCAGTTATATCTTTTTATAATTTTTGAATTTAAAATTTTATTTTTTCACTATTTGAACCGGGGCCTAACTAGAACCAACTAGAAACTCTAATAAACTTAAACAGTAAATCGGCCCTGAACTATTTGACCCTTGACCGCATAACGAACCTTCTGTGCACGGACTGGTTGAAAATTTAATCTCTAAATAAACCCTAAAATGACAATTAAGGTCTCTAGCTAAGTCTCGAACCGGCCTCCAATAGCTGAAGCCACTGGATCCAAAAGCTACGTTTTAAAAAGAAAAACTTTACAAGAAGAAAACTTATTATGTCAGAGAGATGGGGAGGGTTTTATTGAAAAGAAAATTGGATTATTGGGGACCATCATTAATTAATTTTCCTGGATTTTGCAAACTCTAGCAGAATGTGACCCTCCAAAATTCTTTAATCAAGTGGGACATTGTGAGTTGGTCATATCATCAAAGATCAAGTAGCCAAAGAGAAAAAATACCAAACAACTTCCTTCAAAGACCACTAAAAACTAGATGATGTTTACTATATAGAAGCTAATGGTCCCCAAAATAGCAGAGATATAGAGAACCCATAAAGCCACGTACATGTATGTACACATACATAACATATAGTTTTTTGTGTAAGGAATCCACATTATCAAAAGTTTATGAATTATTGTGGTCATAAAGGAACCTATAATTGAATCAAAAGGTCTTTTCTTTTTCTTTTCCTCAAAGCAAATCCAGCAACATATCCTAAAGGATCCCTCCACATACACCCATATTGTAAAAGGGCTCGTTATAAGGTTTACTTGTAAAAATAGACAGGATAGAGAAGATCCTTCAGTCCACTACTCCATTGCTACCTATCTTAGCTTAGGTTAACCATTTTTTTTTTTTTTCAATTTTCTATCTCTCTTTTTTTCAGTGATGAATGAATAGAGACCCATCTTCTTTTCTTTTCCTTTCTTTTTACATGAAATGATATAACTTTGGAAGAATCTCAAACCCTAACTTTTGTGCTCTACAAGCTTCCTCCCTCTCTCTATTTCTTTTCCACCGCGTGTGCCCCGTGTATTTTTAATCCTTAATCCCTAAGTATTTGACTTAATTCCAATATATATAATATCTTGTTATTTAATACTTAATATTAATCACGAGCTTCATGTACTTATATATAATCAAAGGAAGGCGTGGCTCATATAAAGTTCCATTGAAGGGAATCAATTTAATTGGGTTCTGCCTTGCATTTTCTTTTAATAGTGTAGTCGTTTTCAGTTAATAACCAAGAATATGCTTTAGTACTTGTTATAATACTTAAATGATTTGATTACATGATGATTTAGGGCTATATTAAAAATAATATAGGATTTCTCTTCTCTTTTTAATTTTTCATATTAGGTAATTATAACATATTACCATTGTTAGAGATGTAAAATTATTATTGGAGCATTATTTAATAATTTAATTTTTATGTGGGTGACTTTTTGACGTAATATTATAGTTATCGTTTAGCATTTAATTTTTAGTTATTCTAATATTATTAATTAAATATTTTATGTAAGGTAATTTGGATCTGTGTTTTATTCATATTTTAATTTTAATAGGCATCTTATGCAATAATATGTTAGAAATATAAACTATTTAAGAGATCTATTAGTTTATAAAATTTATCTAATAATTCAATTCTTTACATAAAATGATTGTTTAATAAAAAAATTTAATTAACTCGACCTGCTTCTACTTCATCTTTTCTTTTTTCTTTTTTTTTTTTAAAAAAAAAAAAAAAACATTGTATTCCATTAGAGACCCTTCTTTCTTCCCACTTGTTTTTATATATACTCTCAACAATCATGCATCTAAATATGTCACAATTTATTGCTATAAGGTTTAAAATTTGTGACCCATATACAGTTGGTTTTGTATCAATTATATCAGAACTCTTAATTTAGTTATAATTATTATTATTTATTATTTTTGTTTGTGGAATTTGAGTTTCTTAAGAATATACAACCGCAATAAGTAAATATAACAATTAGGGTAACTTATATAGTTGACAGTTACCATTAGAAATGACAACTTCAATCTGAAGGGAAAACTTCACCCACTCGAATATAAGTTGCCTTATTCAGTAAATATATCACAACTCTTAAATGGAAACAGAGAAGAGATATTTACCAAAAAGAAAAAGAATAGAAAAGAGATGTAATTTCAATTCCATTGAAAATTGTAAATTCTTTGGTGTAGAGAAAAATGTTAGTCTATATTATCTCAAAGTAATTCTAATTTATTTATGTTTTTAACAATATATATTCAGTCAAAACCTTCTCTTACCCACATATAAATTACAATATATATATATATTGAGCCAAAAATCTTATTCATATAAAACTTGCGTCATAAAACTATGTATTATAACTCATTTTTAATATGGAGGAGCAACTGATAAAGAAAGTTATAAGAATTATCATTCAAATTTTGAATTTTAATTTTTAGAATCCTTCAATTTTTTTAATGGAGGCGATCAGGTTAATATTAATATCATAAAAGTTATAAATTACAATTTGTAATTCAAAAATTCTTTTTGATTTTTACTTGTTTTTAAATCACATGAAAATATAAAAGAAACTCATAGGTCAATATAAGGGGTAAGATTTTATATTTTTTAAACATAAATTATGAATAGCATGAATATAAGTTGTGCCCTAAAAATGAAAGATATATAAAAATATTTATGAATCAACTCTATCTATATATAAAAGAGAAATATGCACTATGCAATTAAGAATTGTAAAGAGAGTTGGATTCAAAACCTACAAGTAAAATATGAACACAAACAAAATGAGTTTCAATAAATTTAAGAATAATATATGATCAAGAATCAACATAGTTATCTGTTAATTAAAACTGATTGTTCTGAAACACGAAGCATAGGATCCCCTTAATATACAACTTATTATACGCTTAATTAAGGGAGAGACGCATACTAATAAACTTGATTACGACATAAGTGCCTACATCACCACAGACATGTTTCCCATAATATTTGCTTTCTGAAACGACTCTAATCAGTCTTTCTTAATTTCTTTTTCTTTTTTTTTTCTTTTATCATTTAAAAGTTCAATAGCCCAATAATTTAAAAACACGAAATATGATAATTATAAGATACTTTTGTTTTCTTTTTAGTACGTGAGAAATGAACGGATAGATTTTTATTTATTAATCAAAGTTTCAAATTTATATATAATAATAATAATAACATACCAATCAATCAAATGTTCAATGATATGGCACTATCACTCTTATAAGAGAACATATTCTCTCTTTTCTCCTCCTTTTCTTTTCTTTTCTTTTTTTTTTCTTTTTTTTTCTTCTCTTCTTTGCCGCCAAAAGGGGAAAAGCTAAGCCTACGTGGGCGTGATTTCTACGCGCTGACTATGCATATGCATGCATGTCCGACAAAAAGCCGCCTGATGGGTCATCCAAAGTCAGCATATGGCCAATCAAACCAGACTTCCATGTCAATTTATTGGGACCCATATGCATTTTGTAACAAATTGAAGGGCCCCACTACATGTAATATACTGTCATCTCCCCATTCTCTGTAAAAAGAAAATTAGGAAGATTTAACCATTTATACAACCTTTTTCTTTTATTGTTAGATATATTGATATTATTAATTAAATAATTGTAATTTATTTAATATAAATAAGTAAATAGTATCAATTAATTGTGATTTTATTGCCATTTCACTTTTTATTAATTAACTTTTATTTCAAGCTAGTCATATTGGTTTTTATAAAATTTTAAAAAAATTAAAAATAGAAAAATTACTCATAATTCAATTTTTCTCTCTAATTCTAATCAATTAAGACGAGTTTTGAATGATGTGATAAAATGAGAAAACTTTATATTTCATCATCTATTCGATAAAACTAATTTTACAGCAATCATACTTCATTTGAGATTCAATTCCAAAACTATTAATGGTGTTAATGAATTTAGACACAAATTACTAATTATATAATTCTCAGAATACTAAAGTGTCATGAAAAAATTATAGGACCTCTTATATTAAAAGGTTAAAATCATATGGTCAATATTTGTATTTTTTCTATAAAGTCAAATGAAATTTCATAAAATCTTTTGTTTTTGCCTTTTTTTATATTTTTTTAATCCAAATCTAGTATACTTCATTTATAAATAACTGTAAATAATTAAATATGTGTTAAAAATTCAATATTAAAATATAAAATAATTATATACACATATTAATTTTTTATTAATTATAAAGGCTCATTCTTGCTTTGGTCGTTCTTTTCTTTTATTTCTGCTAACTTGAAGTATGAACGTATTAAGATGATTCTTGATTACTTTTGTGCTACCTTTTTTAAAATTTAAACCAATTCTCTTTAGCTAATGCTGAAAATTTTGAAAATAAATGATACTTTTATTTATATATATATATATATATATATATATAGTAATAGTTTACAATTCGAGATTTGATCAATATATAAAGAAATATAACTTTATACTCACACATGATCATTTTTTATGAAGTCGAGATCAATGTTTTTGATGAGAGTATAGGCTAGTTCAAAGAGCTCAGATGAACTTACAAGATAAATAAAATAAATTAAAAACACCTTATTTACAACCTCTTTTTGATAGTAAAATTAGATTTTTAGAGGGAATTTAGCAGAGTAATATTAAAATAAAAAATAAAAAAAACATTTAATTGCATCGGGCAATAGTGTAAATAAGAATAGAAGAGAATAAAACTTAACCTGTCTTCCCAAAAGATATGGAAATTTATGGGAAATATATGCATAAGATATTAGAAAAATTAAAGCCAATTTGGCAGGTTCTGATTAAATATGATATTCCATATTCAATTATTTGGGCGGTAAGAAAAGGTTCAGTGTACTATGGGAGATGCATAGTCAATAATAATATATTTTTTTACTACAAGTCCTCTCCATGTGCAAAGTGATTAGGTCTAATTAAATGGCTATTTTTTAAGTCTTAAATAAATGCTTTACATTTTTTTCTTTTTCTTTCTATGAAAAATTAATAAAATGCTTTACTTAATTTGATGTGACGATGAGAGAGGGTGGAGTTTGATTTTGGCTTTGCATTTAGGACTTTAATTAGTGGGGTCCAGAATTTTTCTTGTGGGGACATCCAAAAATATGGAACTTTAACGCCCGCAATTGACTTGTATGTCGTTTAGTGGTTGATAATACCTCATTCATTTACATCCATTTTTAATTTCTTTGTGGGTTTGTTTTTTGTGTCTCTTCTTTCATTTTGGAAGATTGTGTTTGAAAAATGAGATTATAGAATCCTTAGAACTTTTGTTTATTTAATTGTAAATTATAATTCATTTAAACATTTTAGTTACTTTTTCAATATTAAGTGTTTGTCTTTTGTAATTGGAACTTTAATTTATTAAAAATTAGGAATATATGCAATGTATAGTAGCTTTCCCTCTTTCACATTAAATCTACATTCCTATATATACATATAAAAGTTAGATCCTACAAGTGTTGAATGAAGGTTCTAATACGGGTTTAATTTATTTCCCTTAGCATATAGTAATTTTTATTTGTGTATTATAATGTTGGGAAATTTTTAATACCCATAATGTTATTAGTCTTGATTTATATATAAAATTACTTTATTTTTATTCTAATAATAATAATTACAAAATTATAAAATAATAGAAGTTAGATTAATATTATATGATTTTAATATTATTTAATTATATATAAATTGTTATACTTTATATATGAATAATTTTATGCCTATAATCTTAAGTCCACATCGTGATAAGTATAATCATTTCTTAAGTTTTACCTCAAGAAAATTTATTATTAGTATTATATATACATAGTTCAAAACTCTATGCTATGCTATATATTAAAATTATATTATTTCTTTTCAATGTAATATTTCTTTACTTCACCTATATATGATTTTGGCATGTCCTATTAGTAAATTATATTAAAACAGTCCATATTTTTTTTCACACTCTATTAAATTATAATTTTTTATAGTTAAAAGTATGGCTATATAGAAATTGTATTCTATTATTCAATCTATTAATATTCAAGTTTAATACATGATTGAGTTTAAAAATAAGAAATTATGATTTTAAATTTTTAAGTTAAGAAAATATCATTATAATTAAAGTGATAGAAAAAAATCATAAAAGGTGTAATACTGGTGTAGAGGTTTATATTTTTACCAAGCTGTTAGATTATTGACACATATTTTTTAGTTTAAAATTATTTTTTTATCTAAACATGGTGTATATACTACAACAAATAGAAGAGTGACATGCATTATGAATGTTTTATATTTTGGTATTAGATATATATTCTATTATTTAAAATTAATAAATATGTGTTAATTATCTATCGATTTGATGAATAAATATGAGTATAATTTTTTTTAATTTTAAATAATAAGATATATATGATAATTATGTAATACCATTTAAATATCCTACTGTGGACTTGATGAAGTTCAGGAAAGGTAACATTATAAAGTGTGCTCTAGAAAAAGGTTGACAACGGCTATATCTGCTTAATCAGAATTCAGAAGCAACTAGTATATGATTACTATTATAATTTAATTATTATTATTATTATTATTATTTTAGTTAGAAAACCAATATATTATTATTAAAGAGAAAATGACAGGCAAGACATAAGACATGCACTCTGTTGGCAAGTGGCAACTTTGACATATATCTTGACCCTTGCTTGAGTTCATCTTCTGTGTATATGTATATATAAAGATAAGAAACAAACATGATTATCAACTACAATTAATTAACTTTAACTGATTAGGTATAGCTAAAAGTTGATTTGTCACTTCATGTTTAGAAACTTATCAATCAAATTCATTAATAAATAATGGAACTATAAAAAAAAGATTAAAAAGAAATGAACAGTGTGCTGCACATATAGTATACTAGTTGCAATACTGACCATACCAATGTAAGCCTGGCTGACACTAGAAAATATTGCATGAATGAATGAATTAAAACCAGCAGCAGCACGTACAAACAGCACAAGCTGAGCTAAGAGAGAATCCCAAAAAGCAAGGGCAAAGCAATATCTTGAGTTTCAAGCTTCAGAAGAAATGGCCTGAGCCAGACTCATGTCGAACATGTATGTATATAATATATACTCGCTCTTTATATCACAATCCTCCCCACATATATCCCATGCACACGCAAAGATTAAAGAAAAGCTAGCAATCATAACAGCCAAAAGGCCCCTCCAATTCCTTCTTTCTAACTCCATTTCCCTCTTCTACTTTCTATACTCTATACTCAAAACAAGCCAATAAAAGAAGGAGGAAGAAGAAGAAGAAGATATTTCTAGCCTTTATAGCTTTGTGTTTTCTTAGCTATGAAAGTTCCCGTTTCATCCTCACAAAACAACAACCATCGTCAATCTCAATCTGCAAACCTGAAAAACAGCACCAACAGCCGAAATATTGGTTTCCATAACAGCAGTAGTGCTCCAAACTTGTGCTACGAGCCTACCTCAGTTCTTGACCTCCGGCGAAGTCCCAGTCCAGTGTCTGGCAAACCGGCGTCTGGACCTGAGCATCATCATTCTCTAGAGTGGGATGAGCATGTCCTGCAGAATTTTGATTGGGATTTTATCATGAAAGAATTAGACTTTCATGAGGATTCCACTCCTACGCTAAAGAACATTCCTCAAGTCAATTCTTGCGAGTCCATAATCCACAGTCATAATAATCTCCAGGAGTTCACAGCGCCTTCCAATAACGATCCTCCTCATTTGCTTCACCATCCTGATTTCAATGATATATGCTTCAACATCCCAACTCAAAAATTGAATTCTCTTGATTTATCTCATAATATTGGAAATTGGAGCAACTTTGGGTTTGATCTTATTCAAGAGCTTATCCGAGCAGCAGACTGTATCGACTCCAGCGAAATACAACTTGCCAACGTGATATTGGACCGTCTCAATCACCGTCTACAATCACCGGTCGGAAAACCACTTCAAAGGGCTGCTTTCTTCTTCAAAGAAGCTCTCCAAAATCTACTCGCCGGTTCACCTCGGACGCCAACTCACCCAACCTCGTGGTCAGAAGTTGTCCAAACTATAAAAGCTTATCAGGACTTTTCAGGTATTTCTCCTATTCCAATGTTCAATCACTTCCCCGTAGACCAAGCAATCCTCGAAACCCTAGACGACTCTCCTCCTTTTATTCATGTTATAGACTTCGATATCGGTCTTGGTTGCCAGTACGCATCTTTCATGAGGGAACTCGTTGGGAAAACCGATCATTTTTGTAATAAGCTCACCTCCCCAGTTCTTAGAATCACTGCAGTAGTTACAGAGGACTACGCTATCCAAACCCAGTTGATCAAACAGTGTCTATCCCAATACGCCCTTGAACTAAAGATCAGGTTCCAGATTGAGTTTGTTCTTACTCGTACTTTCGAAATGGTATCATTCAAATCAATAAAGTTCATTGAAGGAGAGAAAATTGCCATTCTTTTATCTTCAGCCACCTTCCGTCGTCTGGGTTCAAGCAATAATAACATCAACTCTTTTGTGACTGATATCCGGCGAGTCTCGCCGGAGGTTGTTGTCGTTGTAGATAATGAAGGATGGGGAGAGTCTGAACCGGCGTCGTTTAGGAGGAATTTTGTTAATGGTCTTGAGTTTTACTCTATGATATTTGAGTCACTTGATGCTGCAGCAGCTGGTGGTGGAGAGTGGGCTAGGAAAATAGAGATGTTTTTGTTGAAACCTCGGATCTTTGCTGCGGTTGAAGGGTGTGGGAGAAGGGTGTCGCCGCCGTGGAGGGAGGTCTTCTGTGGGGCGGGAATGAGGGTGATGCCGTTTAGTCAGTTTTCTGATTTCCAAGCTGAGTCTTTGCTTGGGAAGGTGCAAGTTAGAGGATTTTATGTGGCGAAACGACAAGCTGAGTTGGTGCTGTGTTGGCATGAGAGACCCCTCATCGCCACGTCAGTATGGAAATGTTAGAAATTAATTAATATTGGTCGGGCTTTATCATTATTATGATGTGATAATTAGTTAATTAATTAATAGTTTTAGGGGTGTGTTTGGGATGTAATAATTATGTATCATCCCAAATGCCAATTTGTTCTTTTTTCTCCTTTTTCTAGTTTTATCTTTTCTCTTTTTTTGTCGGTATGATCTGATGCTAGAAAGTGAGGCTCGGTAGCCACCATTCTTAGTGTTTTAATCTTCCGGTTTCACAAACTTGTTTTAAATGTAAAGTCACTTACAAAAAATTAAAAATAAAATTACCCAAATTATAATCAAGCTAGTAAACAAAAATTAACACATGATTGTGAGTCCAAATGACACGATCATATATCTCCTTTTAATCTTCAATTATGTATGTAAATAGTAATTCTTTCATCTCAGAAATTAGATCATTTTTAATTGAAAGTATGTATTAATTTTTATTGTTATTATTATTATTATTTAAAAATATATTTATTAGATTTTTATAAAAAATTTATAATTTTAAAATATAAAATGTGAAAGCTAATTGTATATGATAATATTACGTTAATCACTGAGAAATATATATTTAATAATTATTTATTAGAAAATTAATAATTAAAAAATAATTGACTTGTTTTAACAGAATATCAAAATATGTAAATATCATTTTGTATTTAGGTTGGCGTGGCAATAAAATTATATAAATATATTTTAATAAAATATAATAATTAAATATAAAAATATAAATTTAAAATATTAAAGATACATGTAGAAAGATTATACTTTATATATAAATATTGACATATGTGTCGTCCATTTAAACTTGAAACATAACTTTTCTAACAAGTAAGAGTCCATATTATTAATTACAAAACATAAATAGCTTGGAAAATATTGAAAGAAGTTATGTAGTTTCTTGAAGATAAATTATCATAGATAACAATAATTACTTTATTAAAATAAAAAATAATTTTTATATCTTGAATTCATGCCCACATTTATTAAATTCTAATTGTCAATTGAGGATATTTTTATAAAGTGCACTATTATTGACAATTTCTTTTTTCAATTACTATAAAGTGCAATATTATTTACTCGCTTTTAAGATTTTATAATTTTAAATAATATATATTTAAATATAAAAAATCATATTAAATTTAAATTTGAATGTGAAATTTTTTAAATTCAATTAAACTCTTAGAGAGACAACAATAGATAATAATATGTTTTAAATTTTGCTATTATAGGATAAAAACACTTAATAAAAATTAGTATTTAAGAAATTACAGAATATAATTCTTGAATGAAAATATAATTAATAGAAATGATTGTTTAAACTAAAATTTTGATATGTGTTTGACTAGTTTATTAGTATTTTATCACAAAAATAATTATTATTTCTATATAAAATCACTTTTAAAATATCGCATATTTATTATATTTTTAGCATGAATTATATATATACTAACTAATAAGTCAAATTAATGGGTTCTAGTGTAAAAAAATGAATCAGTTAACTATACCCTTAATATTAGATTATAAATACATATCAAATTATCATTAATTGATAATGTATATTAGCTTTGTAGAGTAAAATAATATTTATTTCAAACTAGAAACAATAGTTATTGGTAAATAAATAAATAATAGTAATTGTCAGATAAACTATTTATTACTCAATAAATTTCGATAAAAAATATATATTTAAAATCTTATTCCAAGTGAAAAATACATAAGAGCTAATCCTAAGTGAAACAATTTTTTGAAATTGGTAACATGTATATAAATTGTACTAAAACGCGAAATTTCCTTGCAGAAAACCGCCAATTAGTCCGCTGTTAACTTATTATAATTCTGTAATAATTAAAAACACACTCTCTTTCTCTTCGCTGATTTTAATGGAAAATGGCTTTTCTCGGATCTAATATACCAAGCGAGGTTATCCTCTTCACTTTCTCCTTTAAATTCACCGTCTTAAATTATTTATTTTCTCTGTGCGTTAATTACCTCTAACAATAATCTTGATTCCCTTTAATTTTGTAAATTTTGAGGTTCGATATGCATCGATTTTTAACTTTCTTAATCTTTATTGATCGAAATAGAAATTTTTAGGAAAACCTAGCATTTCGTTATACGAGTAGTAAAGTTAGAATCCTTGGTGGAAAACAGGAAGTGTCTGTATAATTGTAGGTCTGTAAATCTTTGTTTCGGAATATTGAAAAGTTTCAATTCTCTGTTCTTAGTTTCAATCTTTGGTATTTATTTTCGGAGTCTATACTATGTGATGCAGGTCGGATTGCGGTTGCTTCTTTGCCCACTTGGATCCAACATTGTGATTCGAACAGCATGGTGAGCTTTTGATTAGTGTGTTCTTCTCCTGTTTACTCTTTGCTTCATGTGTTTTTTTTATTTCTTTTTTGTTTCCAATTCCTGTTCTTTAGATTTGATGCAAAAACTGATACTGTGCACATATTATATGCCCAGTATAATAATAAATAGTGTACATTTGGTCATGCAGCTGTTCAGTTGGGGTCGTATTACCTGTGTACTCCACGTTGAAGGCCATTGAGAGAAAAGATCAAAATGAGCAACAGAAGTGGCTAATATATTGGGCAGGTTAGAATTATCACTATTATTATTTGAAGCGTGCAGTTGAGTAGCCTCAGGATAATGGCGATACATGTTGCTTGCCATTTTCTGTCATATTTCCTGATTTTTCTCCTGTTATTTCAGCATATGGTTCTTTCAGCCTCGTGGAAGTGTTTACAGATAAATTGCTCTATTGGTATGGTTCTGAACCCCTTAAGTGTTTTAGTTCTGAAGTTTATACAATCCCATTTGCTTGCTTGAGATGAGTTTTGTCTAATGATATAAAGGCAACATATGAATTGAGAAATATTCAAACCTGTGCCCAAAATAACTACTCTCTCATATGCATGTTTGCTTTATACCCATACATTGTGTCATTACTTGATCAATGTTTTGCTTTCTGCAGGTTTCCTATGTATTATCATGTGAAATTTGCATTTCTAGTGTGGCTTCAGCTTCCATCAACTGATGTAAATATTAATACTGAATACATTCTTTTTTAATAGCACTATTTCATCTATTTATTCCATTTCTTTTCTATGTTTCGGATATAAAATTGTTAAAGGCATTGCTTTGTTAGAAACTCTGAGATGCTTCAAAAGCATATAGGAGTTACTGGGTAAGGGTATAAAGCTAGACATTTTTGTTTGACATTTTGCAAAATAATAATTTTCATTTGAGGAAAAATTGTTGCTTTCCAACTTGAACTCAGACTTCTTTCAATTCTTTGTTGTTCAAGTAAGCTTTTTAGTGTTGATTTCTGATTGGCAGATTTTAAATAGAAACATTATGACTTCTGTTTTGACACATTGGCCTCTTAAATTCATTATCGTGATGGGATGGTCAGTGTAAATGTCCATGCTTTGTTTTAATGTCTAACACAATCAGTGAGATGAAAACACTGTTATTCATCCTTTCTTTCAGCATTAACGCTGACGTTAGTTGTAACAATTTCATGACATCTTTGGCATGTGAGCTCCTTGTATTTGATCTTTCAATTACTATCAGAATAAAGGCATGTCTCTTCTTCCATGCGCCTTTAGTCCCGCGGGTGATCCAAGTGAGTTGTTTTGAAATTTAATTTCTTCAATGAGATTCAAGGTTTGACTTGATTTGCTTCTAGTACCTAATTTGTGTACATCTTTATGATGAATTGTGTATTAAGACATGGGATGAGTTCATGATGAGTTGGTTCATTTATTGTCAATCAGGGAGCAAAGCAAATATATACAAACCACCTGCGTCCATTTTTCTTGAGGCATCAAGCTAGAGTTGATATGCTTATGGGCTTTGCATATGATGAAATGGTATGTTTCTACATTCCTTTTCTTGTAGTTGCCTGAATTTTCAATGCAGGGCAGTATATTCTAGATTATGAAAATGTAACATAGCTTTTGACCAGATTCTTACTTCCCACTGATGTTGGTAAGGATCCTATGTTCTTATCATGTCTTGGCTAGTTAGTATAATTTATGATATTTAGATTTTGAAATTGTGATATACATGTTTTTACTTCTTACACTAATGTTTGTCAGGTCAAATTTGGGATATTGTGTTTGAGCACATTATTTGTAATGTAAATTCCTCTTTAGTTATGAAAATGCAGATTTTTTAGGCCTTTTCTAATTCAAATTTGCAGGGTAAAATTGTCAGCACTCACCGAGCAGAAATTGAATATGCTAAGGCTGTACTCTTGAAGATTATGGGGCCAGGTTGGTATGCCCAGTTGTATGGCTAGATCTTGATTTGATTAAGCCGTATTTTGGCCAGTATTGAAATTTTATTATTCTTGTTCCTGGAGCAGCTGGTCAGACGAGAAATGGTGCACCTGATAACTCAGGAGAGTTCCCTGCAATTGAACAGGATACAAGAACAAGCACAAATACTGAGTCGGATCACGGTGATTAACTCCATTTGCAATGTTTCTATGAGATGATAATCCTATTCAAATTCTACATAACTCCGTATCAATCAAAGGTAGTACATGCGGTAAATCAGCTGATAAAAACCTGTCCGCATTCTTGTCCATAGTAGTGCATTTTGTATGTGGGAATCAAGGATTACGTGTATCTACAAGTCCATTAGTGATTTTTCTTTTGTTTTTCTTGTGATATTGTCCTCTTCATTGACGAGTCTTGATGTAAAATGTATTTTGGTTTGCATGCTGGTGCAATATTTGGCGGCTCATTGGCTGTTTCTCGAAATGTCAAAATCATATACACGATGATGAGGCCTGAAAGGGGGAAACATTTGAAATATTCAAGCACTTTTCTATCTTCAATATCTTTTAGCACTTTGCTGGCTTCTATCTTCCCAACCGCTCCAGAAACATTTCTCCTTTTTGCTTTTTTCCTTTTGTAGTTTAAATCATTTTGCCGTCCACAAAAGGCCTTTGTTGATCCATTAACTGGGAAATTTTGGCCAACAGATGTTTCGATAGAATCTACACGTGGATAGAACTGATAAACCAGCAAGGCTCCTACCAACACAGACGAAGAAAACAGTATGATGCTTTATATATTCTTAACCAAATCGATCAATACATGATACAACATGCGAATAAAACCACTCGCAACTCGGGTTAAAGTTTTTGTAAAAATAAATGTTACAGTTAAATCTAAGGGGGTTAAGGGTGTAGATCAGTAAGGAAGCCAATGTTTCTATGCTCAATTATAGGTAGCCATAACCTACTTCTAACTTCAAGGTCAAGAAAAATTCCTCATTTTGTTTCCTCTTGACTGTTTAACTGTTTCCTTCGTCGCCACGAAACTGAACAACTGAAGAGTGGTTGCTTTGTTCAAGGTTAGCCACTGCATCTGGGCCGTACAACCGTGTTAATTCTTCCTGTTATGGCAAGGATACCACTTAGCTATTAGGTAATGAAAAAGAAAAAGAACATAATAATCTTATGTCCAGTATGCATGGGAATGGGAATAATGGGGGCGTTAAATGAGAATTATGGGCAGCATCTGAAAAGAAGAAACCTTAATAGAATCATTTTCAGATTTGAGTTTATCACATTCCTCAGAAAGCCTCTGCAGTTCATCTCTAAGATTTCGATTGTCGGTGGTCAGAGTCTCTACCCTGGCTTGTAGCTCTTCACACTCCGCCTGGTTAGGATGATAACCAAAGCAAATAGAATTAAAAATTTAGAAAGAGATGTCAAATGTCTTGCATGACTAATATAAGGAAAAACACTCCAAAAGTTTTGATTGCTTCGGCTCTTTGACCTTTTAAAGCAAAAGAGAGAACCATGAGTAGTTTTAACAGCTCAAGCTACTCCTTCCTTAAACAGGATAAGCAATAATTATGTCGAATCCAAAACAAGATTAGACCTTCAACTTGACATACACCAGTTCTAAAAACTGTAGAAGCTCTTGAATGCTTTCCCAGACTAGAAATATCTTGCCGTATAAATTTTCAGGAGAACATGTCAAGTGTCTTAAAGGTAAGCCCCATTTTGCCTTGGAGTGGGACCTGCTTTCAGGATGGCCAACATGGCCTTTTCTTCCACTATATTTTTATCTTTCCGGACGACCTCATCCCAAATCATAAATATATATACACTATCATATATGAAGAAATGAACATCCAGAGACCGGAAAACTATAAACTACAATGGTACCTGCTTACGTAATCTTGATCTTCTGGCTGACTCCCTGTTAGATTGCTTCCTCTTCTGTCTTTTCAATTCACGTTCATCCTATCACCAGAAGGAAAACCCATAATCAGGTGGAAGGAGAAAGATTAGACGACTTCCAACGGCAACCTAGCCTCTTTTATCAAGGGAAAAAATGAAATTCCATGATGCAGAACCAAGAAAATATTGTTTGGTTGTCGGACAACGCAGACAGTATTTTATACATAAAAGAAAAAATCGCAATACAGACCCTTAAATTATTAAAGAATTATTAAAGAAAAAAATGACGACACTTGAGAAATGCAAGTTCCGTACTTGAATCCACTGTTCAGGCATTATTGCAGGAACAATTCCTGATGAGCCACCAGATGCATTTGGCCTAATTTTTGTAGCTCCAGGAGCAGCAGCAGGAGATGCATTCCATAGGTCCATACCAATATTTAGATTAGTCGCAGGCATAGACACAACAGGCTTCCCAGGCACCGAAGCTCCAGCAGTGTTATTTTGTGCATTGGCTGCAACAAAGTCAATGTGGTTACAGAGAAATCAGAGAATATAAAACTGGAACCATTTGGGATAAAGACAAAACAGATACCATCTGCAAGCATTTGATCAAAACTTCCCTTCTTATTTGCAGCAAAATCCTGCAGAAATTAGGGCAGATAGACATTGGAAAAAAGAGCATACAATTAGTTACCACTTTCCATTAACAGGTCAAGACATAATAATGATTGTCATTCCAACTTTATTCAAGGTTTGTATATGCACATCAATTGAATAAAATAAGTTTCCAAGTTTGGAACTTCACTAGAATCATTTGAATGAATTAGGAGGACACAAAAGCACGTTTGAAGGCAAATAACAACAATAGATCGCCATATACCTGATGGTTATTGTTCTCATCACTTGCATCTGAGGAGCCATCGCTACCACTTTCAGCACTGCAAGTATGTATTTCATTATTAGACAAAAGCAAAAGCTCATGATATGGAAAAGTATATAAATCAATATTGTTACATGAGAAGCATGTAAAAGCATATAAAGAGCTTAGCAATAAAGTTTGGCTACACCAACCTTTGGGAGGCACCATCATTTCCAGAACCTGAAGTTGCCTTTGCACTCTCACCTGCCTTGCCCACTACATTGCCCTTAGATTTTTTCACTGAAGCCTTTTCCCTTCCATCAGGACCCTTACCTTCATACTCTGTATTTGCTTGTGCTGGATTTGGTGGCTACAAAAGCAATGATCAACCATATAAGATAGCCAAATTAACACTTTAGCACTATACTAAGACTGGAATGGTTCCAAAATGTAATGGTTACACATGCCAAATTTTATACTAATCAACTACATGAGTATAAATTTAATACTACCGTGGCCATATTAGGATGGGCATATACTCCCCCAGCAGGATATAAAGCTGGATACGGAACTGGGGTCCCATAGGGTGGCATTAATGGATGCTGAAAATTTGTCAACAGAAAAGGCAATTAAGAGACTCCTCCTTAGTAAGAATTTCAGAAAGACACATATTGCCAGATTTAACATTGTATCTTCTTATAAAAAATGTGGTTATTTACCTGGCCTCCCCAAAGATAAGGGTGGGGAGTTGGAGATGGAACAGTTGATGCAAAAAAAGGAGGAGTGGCTCCAGCACCATAATAAGCCTACACAAGTAGCTGACATGTAAGCATTTAAGTTTTACTCATTCATGCTAAATAAATATAAGGATTTGATAAATACAAACCTGCATAGAATTTGACCAATCAGGATAGGCGGGTGTTGGTGGTATTTCCTATAAACATCAATAAAGATTAGTAAATTGTGCACAGCATATTGTGTGTAACAGACGTGCATGCATGTGCGCACACACAGACACGCACACGCAGAGTACCTGAGCTGAAGATGGTTTGGAAGGCTTAGCAGGTGTGCTCTCTTCCCCTGTCCCCATTCAAATCAACTCAATAAGCACCCTTCAATCCAACACTTTACTATCGCTTTCTTGTATATTCTTAGCAGTATCTATGAAGAGCCTGAAGACATCATGGAATATAACCATGTCTGTCAGAAATCAAAAAGTTGTATCATAAAAATTGCTTGTTACTGCCATTGTTGACAAGAACAGAAAGCAATTATTTAGCACATTATATATATAATAGGATACCACGGCCTCTTTAAATTCTCTCTTCTTTTTCTATTTATTTCTTGGGTTAAGATGGTAACCTCTCAAGTGATATTACAGTATGCTCTTTGTCTGCCGACACTGTTCAACGCAAAAATCTCCAAAGAACTGATCAAAATGGAGCCTTTTAAAGCTTCAGCAGCAAGCCAAATTGTGGAAAAAGCATTACTTAAAATACACTTTCCAACTTATACCCGGTTTTCCTACAGAGTAATATTCACTTTTCAAGCAAAATGTCATAGACAAATCAGCTCTTCCCCCGCCACCCTTCTTCTTTTTTTTTCCTTTCACATATAGAAAATGAATCTGCTCTTTCGTCAGGTTGCACTAGTCAGACTAACTGGATGCAATTGAAATGTGAAAGAAATGGCAACACAGCAAACAGCTTGATAATATTATTATGTGCTTCATTTTATTGTTCCAGTACAAATAACAATAAACCTAGCTGGCCACATCAGTAGTACTCTGGATACATAATCTCAATTTGCCATTTATTGACTGAGCATGAAGCCATCTTAAAACAAATAGTGCGATAAAGATGAACATGTTATAATTTTTAAGATCTTGGGCAAATATTTAAATCTGCCACCAATATTGAGTGGAATTGATAATATTTAAAGGAAAAATAATATCTTAGTACTATAGCCATGTATCCAGAAAACCCCCTTTCTTATGACCTAGCAGTCATTTTTACATGGCAATAATTCAGAGGCAACAAATTTCCATATATTATACTTGAACACACACCAAGTCATAATTATCATTGATTGAACAAACTATGGGAAGTCAGCATTATTCTTACTCTGTAATTTAAATAAACTAAAGCCAGTATGGAAAAGTCATTATTACAAAAGAATAAAAGCAAGAATCTCAGACTTTACCACACAAAATATTTCTCTGAGCTCGTGATACATAATGAATAAGAGATATTAGCTAGAACCAATTTGAAAAAGATTCATAAGTCATTTTTCAAGCTAGAATAAATATGGCTATATATAGCAACATATCCCTAACCTACCATTTAAATACATAAATTAAAAACTAAAACAAAATTCTAAACATTAACACCCAAGTAAAGCTAATGAAGCTTAAAGAAGTCCATATAAGCAAGTAAAGAACCAAATCAAACTATTCCATTTCACTTCAACAGACAAAAAGAAAAGGAAACCCAATTCAGCAAAAGGAGCAAAACAGCTAAACCGACAACAAAATATTTGGTTCCTTATAGTATAATTATTAGATCCCAGAATCATAAGTTTGTACAGAAAAAATAAAGAAACAAAGCTAAACAGAGGCATTTAATAAAAGATAAGCATGCAACCAAAAAAAAAAAAGAAAAATTAGTAAGAGAGAGAAAGAGAAAGAGAGAGCACCTGGTTTCATGGCGTGGAAGAAGAAAGAGTGATGTGGAAGTCCAAGTTGGAAACTTTATAAACACCCAAAACCAAAAACAAAGGAATAAGAAAAGGAGACACCTTTCTTCTTTTTCCTTTTATTTTTCTTGCTTCAAGATACTTATTTTCCCTTTTCCACCAAAAGAAAAAAACAAAATCCAACGGCTAAGACACAATCTTTAAAACCCCCTTAAAGAATATGCAACGTCGAAATCTATTATAGTTTCTATAATCTATCTCAGTTTCACTGTCTGTTTTGTCCCCGTTTCTGTTCAAGTCTTTTTGTTTGTTAGAGGCCCAAAAAGATTGGATTTTTCTTTTGGGTCTTAAAAACAAAAAGAGAGTGATGATGTGGTGAGGCGGTGGCCAGTGAGAAGGGGAGGTGGAGGTGGAGGTGTGAGCGGTGGAGAGAGATTAGGGTTAGGAGAGAGTGGAGGTGACACGTGCTGGAATGAGGGATACAGCTGTCCATATGTTACTGGATCAGGTTCTTTTTTAGTTGTATAATATATCTGTAGCTATGGATGAGTCTGAGTCATAATTGACAGCCACTTCTCTTTCGGATAATCTTTTCTACTAATTACATAATTTAATTAATTTTTTAATCTTATTACAAACTGTTGACTCACTAACATAAACATTAACTCAACTACTCTTCTCTCCTTTGTCTTCTGTTTTTATCTGTGCCACGTCATTTCTGTTATTCTTTTCCTTTCCACAAAGCAGAATTTTAGGGTTTTGGAAGATGGCAATGGCATGGGACCTTCTGTTTGGCAGAACTGAAATGAGTTTCAGATTTTATTATTATTTTATTTTCCTAATAGTTTTCCTCGAAAATTTCTGTTGTTTGGCAATTTTTGATATAACATGAAATTCATGATATTTTATTCTCGAGAGTTAGAAAATTTTTAATTGAGATTTTTTATTCTCATTTATAAAAATATTATTTTATAGTGAATAAAAAACAGCATTTAATAAAAACTGTGATTGGATTAGCATATACAAGAATTCAAATGTACCATTCAATTCTAATAACTAAGTGCTTACCTTATTATAATACCACTAACAAAAGATTTGAGCTTGAGAATCCTCTTTCCTTGAATGTTTCAGAATACAATTTCACCAGTCACCACTAACCCTAACTTGTTTTCTTTTAATCAAACTTATAGCAAAAGGGCATGACAGAAAACTTGTAGCCTCTGTGAACTGAAAATGCCACAACCATCAAAACATACATAGCTTGTAGCAATAACAATGTAAGAAAGCTCTTTAAAGCTTATAGATAACTGAGTGTATATGATCAAAGATAAAATGAGTGTATATGGATTAGAAGGAATCAAATTTAATATTCTCACCTTCATGAACTATTCACTTATGATGACAAGCGAGACATCATCATCTTTAAGAATAATGCCAAAGGGAGGGCACAGAGAGCAGCATAACTGATTTAGAAATTAACAGGAGAAACCAAAAAGGACCTAAAAAGAAATCAACTTTTTTTTTCTGTTATTCTATTGTATGAGTTCTGTGTAAACAGCCTATCTTCTACCCAAGCTATCTAGTGACAATTGAGGGGAAAACAATTGATTATGTACATTAAACTCAAACCTAATCGGAGCCCTTATAACCGCCAAAACATGTTCTTTGTCTTGCCACAATGTTATTCTGATAAGCAGCTGTCAAAACATACAAGGAAACTTGGTGAAGAGCTCTTGCGTTTCTTCATCCTCTCATCAGATTTCTTAGTCACATGGCTACTGTCCTCGAGATCTTCTCCAATCTCCATTACTATGGGAGGTGTCATCTCTGCAGGCCAAAGGCTGTGCATGAAATTTGTAAGATATTTCGTTATCTCTGTGAATTCTGGCCGAAGAGCTGGGTCCTCTGACCAACAAGATTGCAAGAGAGTGGCTAATTCCTCTGGAACATTTTCCAAGCTAGGCCTTTCATTCTGCAAGTGAGAGAAGAATCATTGATATAGTTTGCTCATTGTATATGGTTTGGGGAAAACCAAATACATAGAAAAGGACAAGTACTTGTAATGGTTAGTAGTTTCTTTATTAGGAGAAAGTTGGACAGCGTACATTGGCTGCAGCAGCATATGCGACTGTTATGTTATCCCTTCCCTTGAATGGAGCTTTGTTTGTGAGCAACTCCCAAAGAACTATTGAGAAGCTGTACACATCCACCTTGTGATCATAGTGTTTCTTCATTCCAATTCGAAGTGCTTCTTTGCTGAATAGCTAATTTGGAAAACAGATAGAAGCAGACTTGGTAAAAAGATCCGTAGTATGCAAAACCTGAAACCAAGAAAGTAAACATACCTCAGGAGCCATCCATCGGTATGTGCCAGCTTCACAAGTCATTTCATTCATTATCTCCTCTCTGGCGAGCCCGAAGTCAGCCACCTTAATTTGTTTCCTGTCATCTGTGAGAAGCAGATTGCCTGAGAAAGCCACAAAGATTCTGTAATTATTTGATAAAAACAAACAAGGTTTCAACAATTATGGTAATTGCCCAAAGATTCATTGAAGGTTACACAAAGTCAACACAATAATTATTGAAATAGATATATATTAAATCCTGTTTTAAATTCTAGGCATAAACTCATTCCACATGGGGAAATTTTGTAGTTTGTTTGGCTCGGACTATGCTGCCTCCCACATATGTTAGCAAAACAAACATTTAGGATGAGTTCATTGGTGCTCTTAGTTTCATTTTAGGAAACAAAGGCGGATTTCAAAATTTACATTTCATCTATTTCGGAAAAAACTAGAAGTGCTAACTCGACAGACACAATTAATCCAGACCCAGATTGACTTTTGCATGACCAATCAACTGCTATGTGCAATGAATGAGAACTATTAAGATGAAAGGAAAATGGAATTACTAGGCTTCAGATCTCGATGAATGATGCCATTGTCATGCAAGTACTCCATAGCTCGACATATATCCAAAGCAAAGGTTATAGCAAGTCTAAGATCCAAACGCTTAGGGCGGATGCTCCACAAATACTTTTGTAGTGTATCACCTCTTAGAAGTTCAGTAATCAAGAACATAGCCGGTTCCACAGATGCACCAATTAACTGGTTTTGCAAAACAAATCTTAATCAGGAGCAGGGAGATTGATGATCAAAATTTTACATACAATATTAAAAAACAAAATAGGAATTGAGTGAGTACCAATATGTATTGAAGATCTAAATTTAGGTAAAGCATGTTAAACATTAATTTATTTCAGTGAACCTGAAGCTCTACAGAAAGCAGAGACATTAATGATGTAAAATTACTTTTAGACATTGGACGACAAAAGTCTAAATTACTAAGATTATGTGCAACTTAAGATATTATAAGCATTTTTGTTTGCAAAAGGGAATGGATAGATAAGTAGAAGTAGAACTAAGAAATATAAAAGGGTAACATGCCTGCAAAAATATAAAAAGGAAACATGCCTAATCATAAAAGTTAATAACCCATTATAGATGACTGCTAATCTTCTGGAAAACATAAAGTGATACAAATACTTATCCTTAAATAATACTAGTATAACCTGACTATTCAGTCAGGGAAGCTAAAAATAGAAATCTTTAAACAAAGATGTAACCTGACTTTGTTTAGACTTCAATCACTAGGGACTTAGAAGAGCATAATAAAGAAATGGATGTACAAAGAGGGGAAAGAATATTGGTGTATTTAATAGCTGATATAATTATTCCTCGAAAAACTAAAAGAGCAGTTATAATTAAATACCTTCACAACATTTACATGCTTCATCCTAGATTGCAGTACAACCTCCCTCTGAAATTTCTCCTTGTGTTCAAGAATTACAGCTGATGTTTTCATTGGCTGTATTATTTTCACCGCGACAGGTTTGGATTCAAACCTAGAAGCATATTCCATAATTTTATTAACATCATAAATCCAAGATAACAAGTAAGTTCTTCAACTAAGGCTTAGTACAAAAACTCAATGTTTACAAGAGAAGGTACAACAGGTACATGTACAACAAGCACATATTTCAAGTTTATCTTATATAATAATGATTTCAGCACAAATTTGTAGAAAGTTTTATCATCTTCTGCCATGTCTTCACTGTTATAAGACAGAGTAATCGCAGTTCATTAAGCATCCGAGCATAATCCTGTTTAGGAGTCTTTTGTGTATAGCTAATATTTTAACTCGGAATATTATCAACCAGGAAAGAAGATCGCATTTGGCCACTTGCACCAAGCAACCACATACATCTTATCAGAAGAATTTATTCTTATTATTGATCTTGTTTGCTATTGCACATTCAGAAAGGTGCTTTATCATTTCTCAGACCTCACTAATAATGTATTCTGTCTCATTACATATGGACAATTTACCTAGCTTTTCAAGATTTATGCATCTTGACTTCTTAAAGCAATTTCAAGTTCTTGCATGTCATTTATAATTTTCCCCTTTACTAGTCTCACATGCTAATCTAACTATAATCATCATTCAGACACAATTTCAGCAACCTGGCTAACAATGAGCCATAACTGGCCTCAATATTTTGATCATATTTCATATTATTAATTACATATAAAATAAATACGTGTACTACTACTTCCCCAAACCTAAACCCCATAATGTGATGTCAACAAGCGCCACGAGTAATCAACCCTAGGGTTGAAGTGGTAAGTGTTTGTTAGACATGCATTATGCCAAATACATCCTTGAGTTCCCCTTAATAATAGTTGGTACCTACCTTATATAAGCATCTAGTTTCCTATTTTGACATTCATAAAAAGATTTACTTTAACGGCCTACATTTTGTCGTTTATTAATTAACAAATACATCATTCAGAATGTCAATAAATGTCCACAATCTCAAAGCAAACTCATAATAAGAGGTAGGAAACTCACCATAAGCTCGACTAATGGATATTGCGGCTCGCAATATTATTATCTATGTACTTGTCAAATTAATTACTCTTTTTAAATGAATTCTGTTCCCTGAAAGCAGAGACTACGTATGGCAATGATTGTTTTGCCAGCTCCAAATGGAGTCATATAACATGGGAGCTGCATTGGCAGTTTGCATAAGGACAACCACAAAATTTCTAGCAACTAAGATACTAAAATCATATAAGAAAACTCCGGAATAGCCAAGTTAGAAACTTCGAATGCCGTCCTATACTTTTGTATACTGACAAACAAACCATAAGGTCGAAATTGTCTGCAAGAAATTTATGGACACGCCACATGGAGTCAATTAGAGTGCTCTCCACATATAAAGTTAATCCAGATGATCCATTTTCATATATTTGGTAATGCGCCGGACAAGTCTAAATCGTGTCTGGAATGGAATGACACATTCATATTCATATAACACGGTGCATAGACACGTGCATAACAGTGAATTGCATAAATTAATTACATATCAGATATCAGATCCATATTTAACGAACATGCTTGAAGGCAATCAGTTTTACAAACAATCTAAGAAAGCAACAGCAAGCCTAGTCCCTAAATCTACAAGTTGGTACCAGCCCTAGAGCTCTTACATCACAAAGTAATGGATCATATTGACTACTTGCTTTACTTTTAAATAGTGAACAAATGGAAATAGAAAAATAAACAAAGCTTTTAGAAGGAAAGCAGAAAATGTATATACAACCAGGAAAATGCAACCCTAGCACCTGGGGCATTCTAAAACATACACAACATTCAAGAATTTGAAGATTTCACTTAAAATCAAAATGCAGCATCCTAGTATAATCCTAACTTACAAAAATAATTTCTTTGTGCAGAAATGAACCCAAAATCTTATAAAAGAACAATTCTTGAAGTTGCAGTTAACTAATTACACAGAAACAACAACCAACAGAAAACAATTCTAAACCCACTAAGGTTTATCATTCCAAGAACAGAACCCGTAATTCAAATACCAAGAATAAACCTGAAAAAACAAAAGAACCCAATTCAAAAGACAAACAGAATCACCCAAGAAAATCAAAAAACAAGACGTGAAAACATGCAAACAATGTGGTTGACCTAAAGGATAGAAAGAAAAAAGGAAGAGCAAAAGAGCCTTTAGCTTTTAGAGTGCAAATAATAGAAAGAACATACTCTCCTTCATAGACAAGAGAATAAGAGCCTTCAGCTATTAATCTACGAACAAGAACACGACGAGGATCAATCAGCAAGCTTTCATCAATGTTGAAAACGAAGTCGTTTCGTAAAACAGCATTGATCTCTTCTTCCTCATCATCTGCATTATACATTGTTAAAGTTTTGATCTTTCCTTGGTTGAGCCTTTGGTCTTGCAATTGCATTACACAGTAATTCTTTAGAGAGAGAAAGAGACAATATAGAACAGAGTGTGTGTATATATATATCCTTTTTTTCTCTTTATACACAAAAGGAAAAACTAAACAGTATGTTCTTCCTTCTGTTTTTTTCTCGTTGAAAGAACATTAAGATAAAGAAAAAGAAAAAGAAAAAAAAAAAAAAGGAAATAGGAAAATTCAATTAAGGAAAGTTTTATTATTAATAAACATATTTGGGAAATAATTATGTTGCTTAATCTTCTAATTAACTTTAGTCTTTTTTTGGTGGAGCGGATGTTATATGACAGGAGAGTATCTCATTACGTGGCAAGATGTATTCTTTCATTGGTTTTTTTTTCCATTTTACGTACTTTTTATTTTCTAATTGTTTGATTTGAAAATATATTAATTTTTACGTATTTATATTCCGGTAAAAATAGTAAATTAATACATATATATATATATATATATATATATATTTTGATATTAAATTATAAATATATATTTTATTATTTAAAACTAATAAATATATTTAATTATTATTAATTCAATATATAAATAGAGATATATATTTATGTTATTATAATTTTTTTAAAATTTATTTTAATCAATAACCATAATAAATATTTAACAATTATACTTTTATAAAAATAAATAAGAAAAAACAAATTGGATCATCCAAAACTCTTCTAAATAAATTTTATTTATTTATCGACAAAGTAATCAAAATATATTTATATTTATTTTTTTATAGTACATAGCATATTAGTTAAGTTTTACCTTATTAGAATTAAATGGAAAAAAGTAGTGGGGAAGGGACCACAATAAATAAATGCTTTGTAATCAAGGAAATTTGGAATTTAATCATTGTGGTAAATTTGGATTTCCAAATGTTGCTCGTAGAGCTTAATAGTGATTTATGAGAATTAGCCTTAAATGGCAATGAGTTACAATGTTATGTCATATGAAAGTTATCTTTTTTATTTTTATTTTTATATTACTTATATCACCAGAAAGAGCCAGTTAATTATTCGAATTTTAAATTCTATATTAAATTTTAATTTAATATCTATTTTTTAATTTATTTTTTTGGCGAATACTTGTTTAATTTTAATAATATAACAGCCGAAATTACATATACCTAACACTTATAATTCACATCATTTGAATAAAAAAAAAATAAAATTAGACATATTCTACTCACTTCTAATTTAACAATAACTTTACTTTAAAATCCTTACTTTCTATTTTACTCACGAATCCCCTCCTTTTTAGTAACCCATTGCCAATTGCTTTCCTTCAAAACATCAAATTCTTATCGATTTCTATAGAAGAAGACCGACTCATTTTTTTCTTTTTTCATCGCAAATCACTGTTGTTTCTTATTGTGGTTGTCAAAAAGTTGCTCTGTTAAAAGTATAATGGACCGATCCATATGAAATACGTCTTTTTTTTAAATGTTAAGGATATAATGTAACGTCATTTAATGACTGTAAATTATTATCAAAGTAATGATGTTTGAGTTATTAGGTTTTACATTATTTTTTGTTATTAGGATTAAATATGATAAAAGCATGTGTACATTTTTATTATTCAAATGAAATAAATGACGGTTATATATAATTATAGTTGTCACGTCATTAACAAGATAATTTATCAGTAAAATTAAATTAAAATTCAGATTTTAAATTGACTAAATTAAAATTTAATATTAAATTTAAAAATAAAATACAAAGTCGAATATTTATTTAGAAAGTGATATATTTCATAGTCAAACTAGAAGTTAGATTTTTGAAAAGCCGAATTATAAAAGACAAAAGATGTCATCTCTTTAATTTTTTAAAACTATAGGTAAAGATTATTTTATGCAAGCAAAAAAAAAAAAGAGGGCTTGTATGTACATTATTATCATATAATTCGGGCTTCTCGGCTTATTTTTATGATGGTATAAAGGAAGATTTATATAATGTTTGGATCCCAAGAAACAGACAGAGAATTCTCATAGAAATGGAGCAAGTAAATGGGAGAAGACAGAAAATGGTTGCTGTAATTGATTGAGTAGTACTATTACAATTTACAACCTTCAAATTAACTTTTGCCAACAAACTCTAGCTGATTGAGGGAAAAAAGGAGGACTTAATTAAGTCTTGGGTCTGGGTTAGTTTCACTTATTGGGCTGAAACTTGGGTCTGGGTTAGTTTCAATTACTTGGCCAGACCTGGACCATCCCCTTGTAATTTTTACATGTAGAGGCCTTTTTTCGGGTTGGGTTGACCGAACCATTTTTTTATTTTTTTTTAAACTAGATTTTTAAAACTACTAATAGAAAGAAATAGATAAAATAATTATTTTAAAGGTAGATTTGATAAAAATAATATATAAATGATTAAATAAAAAAATTGTAAACCCACTTCTTTAATTTCGAGTTATATTTTTAGATAGGGCTATTAAATGGTATACATGTAATGCCAGGAAGCCAAAAGTTGAACTGGAATTAATTATTTCGGTTTATTTTCTTAATTATTTTTTGTCAATGACTTGAAGGGACTCATTGGATTGCGGAAAAACTAAATTAAAATTTATTTAGATGATGAGAGAGAATGAAATTAGTTTATTACTGAGGGACCAAATATAAAATATGTATAAAATTTTGCCAAAAACGACTGAAGAAGGCAGTACTGCAATGGCCACAGCGATGGTATCATCTTCTTACACTCGTGGATATACATATATAAATAAATAATATTTAAAGAGAATATTATGTTCAGAATAAATTTAAATTTAGATTCAATGTAAATGTTTTGTTTAATAAAAATATAGAGAAAAAGAAGATATAAAAATAAGTAAGAAAATAAAATAAAATAATAAAATATTTGTTCAGAATGTTATCATTAATTTTTAATAAATTTATTCAAAATATAATTTTAAAATAAATTTTTATTTCAATTAAATATATAAAATTTAAATTTATAAATAAATTATTTTAAATATATCCAATGATGATATTGATAGAGATTAGATGTTGAAAGAATGTTATATAATCAAGAATTAGGTATCTCATTCAATACGATACAATCATTTATTGTCTTTTTTGCGCTTAAATAATAGAATTTACTAAAAAAATTTAAATTTTTATTAGATAAACTCAATCTACCAAATTATTCATACAGTAAATCAATTACATAATGACATATGACATTCTCTATTAAATGTTAATTTTGTATTAATTGTTTTTAATTACAGATAATTAATGATAATAAATAAACCCACTAATACAAATATAATATCTAATAAAAAATGTTATATACTATTATAGAATTGATTTGATTTATATACTAGTTTTAGTTGTTGTAAGCCTAAAAAATCACAACCTTTCCAAAGAAAGCTTTTGGTGGACACTCACCAATATAAACCCACGAAGACTTTAAACAACCCATCGTCAAATACTAACAAAAATCAAAACTTTACAACAAAAAGAAACATAAAAAGAAAAACTAAAATCAAGAGCACCAATATAGAGAAAAGAATTTAAAAAATTAATGACTCATATAATTATAGTAATATATTAATGATTAAATTCTATTGGTTAATAAAAGATTGTAAATTGAATGGTTATGATTATTGGTAAAATATTATGACGTTAAGAGTTGTAACTATTGGTGTTTTGATGGAAAGTTATCATTACTCTATCAATAAGAGTTAGTCTTCTCTCTGTCCATATCATCAAAAATTATAGTAAAAACTAAAAGATTAGAATATCTATCAATAAGATAAAGGGGAAAAGAGAGAAAAATCACACTATTAAATATAGATCAATATATGTTGTCTTCATTTTATTTAATGGTAAAAAACATAAAGTTCTAGACCAGTGAAATATTACAGTTTACAAAGAATTATCAGAGATACTATTCTGGAAGGCGATATACAAAAAGAAACAATAGAAAAAAGATTAAGAAGTGAAGCAAGTGGTAGTATAAAAGAAATTCAAATCACAGCAGGATTCATCGATGAGAAAGTAGCTTTGTCGTCCATTTTTATCATACTTTTTTTTTATCTTTAGTCTAACATAGGAGTACAGTGAGAGACATTTGAATGACATCTTCCACAAATTTGTCGCTGGTTTGATATATCCATTTTAGGTGTTGAAGCTTCTGGTGACATTCCCCTCTATTTACGGTATTCTCTTAATTTGCCATTTTTAATTTCTTATCCTTGAAACGTTTCAGAAAAACAAACAAAAATCTTATCCCGGAAGGGTCACAGTTTTAATCAGGCAGGATAACATTGTTTGAAGAGAATTAATGATTTGTTTCTTCCTTATCATATTACAGAACTATACTAAGATAGATTCCTAGAATATGGTGATCTTTCCTCCTCTTAATACTAACACTTTTTTTTTTTTTCTTTCTTATTCTATTATAATTAATTAAACTCCTTCTAATAATTATCTATGTTACAGTGACACTTTTTATTTTATTTTTCTATTTTTTTTTATTAATGAAGGTTTTGTTATGTAGTTTGAGTGAAAGAGAAAAGGAGAAAAAAAAAATAGAGAAAAGGGAAATAATAAACAAATTCATTAAGAGCTACTAAAGAGTCTAAGAGCTATGTTTTATTTTTTATATTTTAGGAAAAAGATTTTAACTCCTAAAAATTATAGAAAACAAATATGAATTTAAAAAGTCGTCGAGCAATTTACGGTGATGAATTTAAGAGTGTTTTATGATACTTTAATAATTAAAATAAATACAAATCAAATAAATTTCTTAAAATTGACTGTTGTTGTTTAACTTTCAAAAGTTTTCTTTCCCATTGATCACATGAAATATGTCATGTAATTGACGCAATGTCAAGGACATTATGTTTCTTTTAGAATATGCAACCCCATGACTGTTTTCTTTTCCTGTGCAAAGAGATAAACAGTGGGCTGTCTTAATCTTGCAATGTCATCATCGTTAGAAACTAAGCCTTTTTCCTGCAGGCCACTAGACAGGAATGGTTTCCAGTGTTAGTACAGAACCAATCAGCAATCAGATTACACCTTAGCAACATGCCACTTTCTCATAACAAACCCATCATTCAAACAATATTATCAGTCTTCACTTCTGTCATTAACTTGAAGATAAGGTATCCATAAATGTCTTTCCTAAATTAGTGTTGCCTTATCCCAATATCTACATTCATAGTTGTGTCTTATCTTCTTTCTGAGTAATTTAGTAGTTATATATGCACCCTTCTTTTTGTCCAAGCGAAATGTTCTTTTGGTCTGAATAGATAGTTTTTCCTCTTCTGCTAATAAGAATTCCTTTTCTTTATCCATTCATATATAAGTTCAGTCTTATCTGTAAGCTATTTCATTGTTGTTTATGTTTTAATTTATATAATGTTGTTGTTTAATAATATCTAGCTTGCAATTTTATTATAAAAAATTACAAATATCTCCCTGCAGCTTGCCCTATTATACATTTTTGTTTCTGTATTTTTAGGTATAGCAGTTCTTCCTCTTCTTCAAATATGTATAACAAAATAGTTCTTTTGTTAGTCTTCTTTTACTATTTCGGATTCCGTTAATGGTCGAAATATAATAATTTTAAAAACACATTAGCATAAGAATATAATAAGATTAATCTTAGGGGAGCTAGCATTTGTAATTATTCCATTTTAATGCACTGATATATGTATTTGAGAAAAGAATAAAAAGGCTACGTAAGATAATGCATTGCCATTGCTTTGGGTCAAAAGGCAAGTTAAATTTAATTACTAACTAATGACATTTTATATCCAGATTCTAGTAATCAACATACACCCCTTTAATTAACCGCTAGATAGATAAAATTTACAATAGATTGTTACTTAATTACTATCTAAATACTACAATTAGCTACTTATTAATTACATAAAAAGATTCATCCATTCCATTCCATGAATGTAATTGTTTTCTGGTATGTGAAAAATATCCCCATATCCTTCCATCCCAAATTCTCCAAGAAATGGCGGGTCGAGGGCTTCCATTGACATTGAACTGGAATTATTACTCGAAACTCCATCGACGCGATCTGCTAATCGTTGAATCTCTTTATTTGCTTCACACAGTTGCTCATTGAGCTTCAAGACCTGCAAAAAGAGCACAGACATTAATCTCAATTTCATATGAAGTTGAAAGATTTTTTATTTAAAAATAATAATAAAAGAAAAGTGAAAGAGAGAGATGTATATGATGATGAGAGAATGAGATTCTTGACAGTTTTTTTTTTTTGTTTATGCAAAATTCGTACAAGGCGTGCACTATCCCATGTGGGAAGAAGATAAATGGTGTTACTCCCAGAGTGGGCTTCTTGTCAAGGCCCAGAAACAGCCAACGTTAAACGACATTTCTACGGAAAATACTAATGAATTGAAGGATCAAAGTTCTGTTTGTTCATCTGTTGCCTTGGAAGTGGCAGTACTCTGTTCCTAGTCAATTCTGTTCATGTCTGTGCTAGGTCTTTTTAGCACAAACCCAAGAACCTGGCGTAGCTTTTCTCCAAGCCTAGAGCTCATGCAACGTTAAAAATGGTGGGTCATGCTAGTTTTTTCTAGTAAAAAAGATCGAGTGCAATTAGTTTAGTTTTTTTTTTCTACTGCTATTCTCGTCCCCAATTCTGACTTTTTTTTATAGTGATCATAGTGAACCAAAAAGAACAAAAAAGAAAGGAAAAACAAGAAAAGAAAGATGGATCGTAACTCATAAATCACGGGATTAGGCAGCACTAATCTCCATTATTTTATTGACTAAATACACGTAGAAAGTAATAAAGAAAGGATTAATATATATATATATATTCCATTACTTCTCTGATTGGTTTCCAAGAAACATGAGGAAAATTAATGAAATTTGATTGTGTAAAAATGGGATTATTAGAAGTTTGAGTATCTTTCAGGACTCACAAAGTCTAAGAAGAAAGTAAAATAATAAACTTGAATCAAGTAACTTATAATCAACTTAAGGTTCTTTAAAATCTTGAATAAAAAAGAAAAACGTATCAGAGATAAAGATAGAGATAAACCTCAGATTCAAGGCGACATTTCTCAAGAACAATAGTTTCATGGGCTGTTTTGAGCTTAGTGTATTCTTCCTCTAGCTTCTTGTGCTTCCAACGAGCAGTTCGATTCTGAAACCAAACAGCAACTTGACGAGGGTCAAGTCCTAGTTCTGAAGCAAGCTTATCTTTCCTTTCACATGCCAACTTACGTTCGTTACTAAAATTCATTTCAAGAAGATTAACTTGCTCCTGACTGAGTTTCCTTTTCTTTACTCCAGTCACTCCTGTTTCTCCTCCTTTGTTCCTCTTTCGCCTTCTTCGCGGTTTAGCCTCACCTGTTATGAAATAACGATATATAATGATCAAGCAAGAAAAATATGGATAGTAGTGGTTATCTCTTTCTGTATGCATGTATTATATATATATATATATATATATATATATATCTCTTTTTTTTCTTTACTCTTTTAGTAGTACTAACCTTGTTGTGGAACCATTTGCGTGTATACTCCAGGGTACAATTGAGAAAGGAGTACCGTGTGATCTTCAACCTTTTGATTCGAGGTGGCTGTCATCATTTTTCTTATCTCTGTTTCTTTCAGTACTCTTTCTTTTTCTCTTTGATTTATCTTTTCTCTATATGTATAGCTATGTTATGAGTAGTATTTTTGTTGTGTGTGTGTGTTAAAATGAGTGGACAAGTTGGAGGAAACATGGGAAGAGTTGCATTTTTATAACAGGTTTGAGTAGGACTCAAGGGTGTTTTTTGTCACAAGACTTTCTTTTTGGCTACAGAATTTTAATGACAATGAAGGACATGTGTTTTGTTTACAATTTCAAGATTGCCATTCATGAAAATATGGCTATATATCTATATGATTACTTTTGATGCGAGACAAAAAGAAGGGTCAACGTCCTCCACTGTCCTTGTTCTGCTGGTAGAAATAATTCACTCTTAACGGACTAAAAGAAAAACAGTACATATGGCCTAACTTCCATGTCAATAAAGGTTAAAGCTTCTCTTCCCCTCTACACATAAAACAAGAAGGAAAGAATATGGATATATGAAAAGAAAATGCCCATCTCTCAAGATGATAATCACATTCACATTTTAGCATATAGGGTTCTTTAATTGTGTGTAACTTTATATGTGAAGCACTTGAACAAAGAGACATTGCAAAACCATGTAAGCTATTTTCCTGACAGGTGGTATGTGTGAACACAACTCAACTATGGAATTTAATCCAAATCAGATAAGGGAGAAGCAAGGGTGGATTAGTCAATTAGGCTGTCCTAATTAGGTAATTAGTGAAGAAAGGAAGGGCATTAAGTGTGAGCATAGCAACGAGCACAAACTCAAAAAAACAACAACACAGTCTTGTAATTTCATGTGGTTGGGATCCCAAACCTGAGCAGTGAAAACCCTCGAAGTCAATAAACAATATAGTACGGTTGGCCTCTGGATTTGGACATGTAAGTCACTTTTGTTGTCCAATTGGGTGGTATTCTTCTCTTTCCATGTCTTAAAGAAAAAAAGAAAAAGAAAAGAATAGCCAAGCCGCACTCTTTTCTTAGCTACAAGATTCTTGGCTTAGCTTAAGCAAAAGCTATGTTTTCCTTTTTAAACTATATTGCTCCATGCGTGGCTCGAGAATGGGTGAAAATGTAAAAACTTTCCACACTATTTGTCCGTTCAAATGGCGTTTTTATTATTAACTTACTATTATTTAGAAATGAAACATCAAGGAAGGACGAGGACCCGTTTCTTTTTAATCTCGTTTTTGTTCTTTTTTAATGGGGGAGAGAGAGAATGATTAATATATTAATGTGATTGGAGCAATTTGAGACCAGTAGCTAGAGATTTCGTCATTGTTGACGTCTAGGATTACTCACAATTCCTCCTCCTCTTTTGGGACAACATAATTTAGCTACCACCATATCTCTTACATGCCTGTGATTCCCCTTCTTGCTATTTTTTTTTTTATTTTATGTTTAATCAATTAAATTCCTGGATATGATCAACAGAAGAAAAATCCTACCTATGATATTCATTAATTAAATAGTCTATTCAATGGATAATTAAGTATTATGATTAATTACTTATATAATTTTGTATACACAATAACGGCGGTAAAATTATTATGGATAGACTTTCTGGCTATCCAAATATGTGGAAAATTTTAATTTATTATTCTCTGTATTAGTAGAAACTCACCTCATCTAACGAGGGGGGAAAATTTATATCTATATCTTCTCACAAAACTTAAACTATACTCTCAAGAATATAAATTACATATAACTACATGGTAAAGTCAGATTTGATACTGCAATTAATGTGTTTCTCTTGTTATACTAAAATTAAAAAAAATATATATATATATATCTAGTATTTATTTATCTCAACTTTTATCCACTCACGTGATATACCATTTTTTAACTTCAAAATATTAAATATAAGAGTTGAAATAAATTAAAGTTATATTTTAAAATTAATTTGGGACGAGAGAAAGGGAGTGTTGTGTAGGAGTTTAATGTTGTAGCTCCTCTATTTTAGGCAGATACAGTCTTCTGTTTTTATTGGTCTATTTATCAATGTTCCTTGTAGAGCAAATGAAATGAACATCATGCATGCTTTCGTTTTCCTAGATTCTTTACGACAAATTATATTAAATATGAAGAACTGCACTAAATTTTCCATGATATCCGTCCAATCAAGCAACTGAAGTCACTTTCTCATCCACTCATCTATAGGGTACGTCCCTTTCTTTTTAACCCTCTACTCTCTCTCTCAGAATTAATTTTCAGCTATAGTTAAAATGGAAAATGGTGACAAGATGACCTAAATGGAATCCATAGATAGAAGGGGACTAAAACATGTGGCAATGGCTTGACCAGCTTTCTAAGAATATTCAAGTGTAGACAAGAAAAGCATGGCCACTTTGTCTGTCCTGCAAAAAGCTTCATGTTCCTGCCATCGAAGAGAACCAATGAATCTAGAACTGAAACACAAACAAAAAAAAAAAAGGTAGAAAGGGAAAAGATTATCATCAAAGGATAAAAAGAAGAAGCACAAAGCTTGTAACTGGTTTCTCTTTGCAACCAATCACTAAACGAGAATTTTTCTTTATTCTTATTTTTCTTTTAGAGCTAGAGCAGTCATATATATGTTATAGGTATGGACCAAATCCATTAGACTTGGAGGCAGGTTTATGTTTCAACTCATATTCCACGATCAAGAGACAGACAGCCACGAGCGGTATCAGAAGCACCATCTGTACATGTCTCTCTCGCTCTTTTTTCTTTCCCTTTTCTTTTGCGCAGGACAAGAAAGATAAAACCCTAAAAAGCTGGTCTTGTAACTTTCTATTGCTTAATCATTCTTTCTCAAGATTGATTGAAAGTGGAGCAATACTATACAGGCCATTATTTGTTTGTTATAATGAGTTTAAAAGCAAAGTCCTGATATTTGTTTGATTCATTTTCTCCGTCTAGCTCTTTGTTTCATGATATAGTAATAGCATAAATGATGGAGGATTGAACTAAGAAAGACTATGTCAACAATGAATGACTTAATCAATTAGAGAAATTATTGCCTACATAAAGTTTATAAACCGCAGTGAATGATAGTAAAACGAACATACTAGTATTTTACATTTTAATATTGAATGATTAACACATATTTAATTACTTAAAACTAATATATATATATATATATATCAATCATCCATAAATTTGGTGAATAAATGAGAGTATACATTCAACTATATGAAACTTTTTAATCAATTGTCTATAATTATGATCGGACTAAATGAGAAGAACGTGAATGTAAGTTGGTCGATTTCTACTTAACAAAATTCAAACTAAAGCAATAGCTGAACCAATGCCTAATTACAAATTAAATCTAAAATTTTATATTTTAATAATTTTGTGTAATTATTTTAAAATTTTAAAATAAATATTTATATTTTCAATCATTTCAGATGGTAGGATTTCAAGGCACGTATTATGAAAAAAAAAATCCAATAAGAGGAGATTAATTTTAATATATAAAGTTCTATTATTTCATTGAGATCTCATTGGACACAATGTCTAATCTCGAGTTATATTGGCTATGACAACAAGGAGTTAAAAAGAAAATCAAACTAAACTAAATCCATTAAATAATAACCTATAAGATTAATCTTAACTCTTTTAATTCGAATAAGTAATCTAATATCTTTTCATTACACCTTAAACTTTAGATAATAACTTATTAGTATTTGAAATTATACAATAAATCACTGTGCCAATCATCTCTTTTACTAGTAGCAACAAACTTTTGAACTAAATGAATGGAAAAGAATTAAGAAAAATAAATTGTCTTGGCAATATCCACGGCTCATCCAATAAAATAGGAATATAGTCGGATTAAACAAGACTTCAAAAATGGGATAATGGGTTGAAAATTTTGACTCCTCAAAGCTGGATTAAGAATAAGCAAGTCAAGACTAGGCAATTAAGATCAATCTCTAATGGATTGCTTATAATAAATATATAGATTTTTTTAAACTCAAAATTAGTAGCGTTTTAAATGAGCTTTGAAAAAGAAAGTAGGAGAGAAATGGCTAGAACTAAGGGTAAGGCTGGCTGGCAAAGTCATGGAGCTAGCTAGCCATGGTAATAATAATATATATATATATATATATATATATATATACAGATATAGTAGTGACAAGGACAAGTTGGCCAAGCAAAGGGCACATGGGTCGCAACTAAACACTTCTGTACGTGTCATTACCCCCACGAACTCAGATGGGACCACATATTCTATCCATCCACGTGTATCTTTCTCATTACATTTTCACACTTTACCTCAAACCCTGCCCACCAATACCCCTTCCCTTTTTCTTACGTTTCTACGTTACAGCCGCCAAGATGTTAGAATTACCCTTCTTTCTTTTTACCTTCTACACGAATTCAGTTTTTTACCTCCTCAATTTCTTATAAAATTATTACATTTTATTTATATTATATATCAATCTGACTTATAATTGATAAGATAGTTAAAAATCAAAAGTGGAAAATGTCATAATTTTGTTAATTGGTGTATTAAGTTAATATAACAATATTTCTCTGAGTAACCGCATAGAGGTTTATCAAGATGTATCCTAGGTTTTTTCTTTTGGAGCTAAAGGTATCCTAGTTAGTATTCTTATACATAAAATTAATAAATCTTTATGAAATTTCTATCGCCATCGACCAATACTAATAACTTTTATAGCGTTAAGAGATAATTATCATATTGTGTAGATTTGAGACATAAAAATTAATAACTATTGAGAAAGTCAATAAATTTTATTTTTAATAAATTTTTATATATTTTGCCATTGATAAAGCATATATCTAAACAATAAATTAATGGGAGCCAAAGGTAAAAAGAATGAAGAAATTATTGAGGAAAATGTTAAGATTTTTTAAGAGGTTAAAGGGGCAATGGCCTCATGGTCCCCTTCTCTATCTCTGACACTGTTCCTTAGTACTGAATAAAGTATAATTCAAGAATTTGGATTGAACAAGTAAGTAGATAGTTTGTATAAATGATGATGAGTGCACGAATTGCTGGTGTCAAGATATATTCTTTTGTGAAAAGAAAATATTAAAGACATTGAATGGATATCAATTATTTTGAATGATGAGGTCTGCGTACCATACCAAGAAAAAAAAAACTTTCTTTTTCTTCTCTTTGTAAAAGAGATGGATGAAATTTAGAGCGACTCACAAATGTGAAATGGGTCTTAGTTTCTTTGATTTATTAATGCTTATCTTAAGGAATAATCTATAAATGCATGCTATATGAATGCGTAAAAACCTTAGCCACCTTCTTTAGGTCAAATTTAGAAAAATTGGCAGGTTGGGATATAATGCGTAATAGGTGTTCGTGTTGAAGGGTCAATTCATTTTGCAAGCATATTAGACTACAAATACTTAGCTTAAATGAGGCAAAGGGATGATATTGAAGGAGAATAGGGGGCATTAACTCTTTGCTGAAATAGGGTATATATATATATATATATATTTCCCTATTGTGGAACATTTTGATCTCTCCAGCAAACCATTTTGGACCCCTCTTCAAAAATGACACGTAGGGCTTTTTTTTTGCAAGTGAGAGCTAGAGTGGAGGAATTGTCATGAGTGGGGAGTGTCAAAAGAAAGAGTTGATTTGATTGGAGGTTTGCTACCTGTGAACATAATTCATTCATGCCCTGAAATTATAATTCTTTTCTTTAACATCTACTCTAGCCTGTCTAGGACTATATGTGTCCATGTAACATTTTAGAACCCAATAAAGTTTTGACAACTATGTATTTTCCTTCATATGATAAGATAAGAGGGGTGGTTCTCTAGAAAAATGGGCTATCAATTTCTAATTCAAGTTGGTTCTAATCTAAGTAATGTATATGTATATATTTAGATAAAGGCTGTTTGATTGTGTCTTTTGTTTACTAGGTATGTATGGTTAAACTTAAGATTAAAGTATAGATAGAAAAAGATTGTAAGAACGGATAAGGATGAAACTACTAATGGGAATAAATTTACGTGGTTTCTTTTTTTCTTAATGTCTCAAATTTGAACAAAATATTATAATCACAATTATTATAACAATATTTTATAAACACGACTTAATATTTTAGTCTTGATTTAATTTGTTATGAATGGTAGAATCAGAAGATGGGTAGAAATCACTCGCATAAATAATGAATAATACAACATTTAAATGAGTACGATTGTACAAAATAGAACATTGATTATAAATACGATCTGAAAATGATATATGGATAAGAAAATAAATTATATTTAAAAAATATTTATACAAATCTTTAATTACAAATGGAGGAAGGGAGCTTCAGAACTTTCTTATAACATTAAAATAATATATAAAATCACTTCATTTTTCATGTGCAATAATCTGCTGGGGATTTTACTTTCTTATGAGCTCTTTTAATAAATACTAATAACCAGAAAGATAAGGATGAAACTTTCGTAGCCAGTGATAATGAATGCATTTTAGTTGGAGAAGAGATTCCCTTAATCTGGCTGCTGGAATTAATTGTGTCTTAAGCTCTGGACGGAGGTTCTTTTTTTTTTTTTTTTGTTCTAATAATAATTATTATAGAAAAGAAAAAGAGTAAAGGAAAGGAGAGGAAGAAGATGCGCATGGTGTGGTTAGGATTCCTTTGTATGCTTTTGAGTTGTTTATGAGTTTCAATAAGCTTTTGCTTTGACTAAAATAATCAAAGAAAATTAAACTAATTGAGTGTCATGTGTATTCCGACAATTGCAAGCCTTGTTTCCCATCTTCCAACTAAATATTTTCAATGCTAACCAAAATATTATTTTTGGTGTTTAGATCTTAAGTCCTTCAAACGTAGTTATCCTCTTGATTAAAGAAAACTTAATTGCTAATCAAAATCAGATACCGATTTGATTTGATATTCTTATTTATAGCAGTTCGAGTTTTCTCAAACAGAACACTAAAAAAAAATAAAAATAAAAAAGAAAAGCAAAAGTATACCAGATAATTAAAAGAAATTACAATTATTTAATTTAACACCTTTTTATATAAATGTAAGAGAACGACTGTCTCTAATTTATGCGGCACACTATTCAATTTACTCTCTTGTGATTTTTATTTAAAAAAAGGGTAACTATATGTCCAATACTCTATGGCTTATCTCTAATCTAATCTGATACTATGCATCTTGATTATTGAACATGCGTCAACAAATTCTTTAGTTTTCTCTTAAAAGGAAGAACGAAATGCAACCAAATCTTTCATCATCATTCACTTTTTAAGGGAATGTAAGTGGTCCCGAACTGTTAATTAATTCTGCTGGCTTGAGATATTACCTTCTTTTATAGATAGTTTGTTCACCAATTGAAACCTCTATCTTATGTCCAGATGATTGATATATAATATATCACTATTATGCCTATCTTCACGTAATATATATGGACCTAAAACAAATTCCCTATAGAGAGTCATCTTTTTTTCTTTAATTTTTAAGACAAAGGTATCCTCTTGTATACATATTAACCAAAAAAAAAAAAAAAAGGACTTACTCTCAAACTTTTAAAAAAATATGGATGTTTCTTTTGATGTGGACTGATGTTTACACTTCCAAACATTGCAGTTTTGAAAAATTATTATATTATTTCACTATATATGCGAATTAGTGTTATTTTTCCATGGTCGGTCTATTTTCTTACAGTTAGTCTATTTTTTTTATAGTCGACTTATTCTTCATTTTTTATCTATTCTTCTATTGTCGGTCTATTCCCTTACAGTTAACTTATTTTTTCATGGTCGAGCTATTATTCATGCTCAGCTTATACATTCATAACTATATGATAGAAGGGTTAAAGTAATTAAAAATCTAGTGAAATTGTTGTGACATGGAAAGAGTAGGCATGTCCACTAACCACATTTCACTTTACAAATATCATGTATTGTATAAATATATATATGTTTGTCCAACATTTTTCTTACATATAATCCCTACACATAGGCCCTAAGCTAACAATATATATAAAATTCTAATGTCAATATGACCATAAAGCTAAAAAGATATATTGTGAGTGGTGGTGATCTATGTCATAACCCATGGAGGTCTTCTCTTCTTTCCTTGAGCTTAATATTAATTTTGTTTATGTTGTATATACCGCACACAGTTTCCTTCCATGTTTCCCTCCTCATACACTAGAATTAGATACACCTTCCATTTAATTTGTTCTTTGTTAAGTGTATGTGGCACTGCACATGATCTTTTTCTTTTGTTACACATCAACTTCTATCTCTCCCTAATCCAATAAAGATAACTCTTTTCTATTATTATTAACCATTTGATTTTTTTAATTATTATTTATGATGACTTAGATTTCAGAAACCCTTGAATTCCGCCTTGATTTAGGCCATTAGGTAGATTAATATGATTTTTATTATATACTTTAGCTCTAAACTCAAGATGCTAACACCTACCCTATACAATTACAACCGATTAAATTGGATGGACAACGGCAAAATTAGTGGTTCATGAAAAATAGTTACTTTTTCTATACATAAATATATATATATATTTATGTATAAAAAGTTATCCATGTAAATTATAGATCGCTTAATTTTTATAATGGTCAAATGCATGTTTTTGCTTATGAATTTTAGTTATTTAGTCAGTTTAATACTCTAATTTTTTATTTAACTTAATAAATATTTGAATTTATTTTTTTAATAATTTTTAAATATTTTTTGACATATATCTTCATTCAATATATCCATAAAAGTATTTAAATATTACTAAAAAAAAAATTCATGTTCATGCTAAGTGAAATTGAAAATTAAAAATTTTTAAATATTAAAAAAAGCAAGAATTAGATATATGTTAAGTTAAATCAGAAATTAAAATGTTAAATTAACTACTCGATACAAATTTAAGAATATAAATAATGATTTAACCTTTTATAGTTAATTATTGAATTTAATTCACTAGTCAAATTACATAACCAATAAATAAATATGTGTTGTATGAAAGATGATTACTTGTTTTCATTTTTAAAAATTATTTTTTTTTCTTGTAAATAGGCGGAAAAAAAAAAGAATCATCAGTAGTAATAGTGATTTTGTTGAACATATAATAATACGCGTTCTCTCTATTGCCTTTAACTTGAAATGAAAACCAAGCTTGTTATTGCACAATCAATTTTAGAACCAAGTAAAAGAAACGCAACCAAAACGTGATCTGGATGGTCTTAAAACAACATAAATATATCAATAACTGTTGCCAACCAAATTTAAACTCAAATCCATATAGCTTGGTAAAATCACTTCAATCACTAGGCTACCACCATAGATGGTCACTTTCATTACTAAATTAACCATCAATTTAACGTTGGGTTAATAAGATATATAAGTATGTATAAAACTTCTTCATATCTATTAAGATCCTACGATTTTTGTCAAAGATAACTAGTCCATATCTTAGTGTCTTAGCCATTGGTGAAAAAGATGATAGTCAAATACTTAAAAAAAATATCACAATGAAGATTTGAAGAGGAGAGAGAGCCTTTATACTTTTCCATTTTGGAAGGCAAACTCCTCTATAGCGTGTCACTTTCACTAAAGTAAATTAAAAGTTCTCACAAAACACTAAAAACACTAATATAAAGTAGGATTATTCTCCATGCCTCAAAGCAACAAATCTCGCCAACAGCTTGCTAAGTTTTGTTACCTTTAATTATGACTTATTATAGTCTTAATTAATTAATAAATATTTTAATATGCATATGTTTTAAGAGTAGCGGTAAGTGAGTAAACTGATCTGATTATTGACAGATATGTATAGCATGTGAAATAAAATAATATAATTAATATATTAATTCTAACGCTTTATTATTTCTATTAAAAAATTTCGATAGAGTATTCAAATATATTATTCTTTATACGAATAAAATATATATAAAAAATTTACTTTATAGTACGATGAATATGATTCATTTAGTTTTCTTTTTAAATATAGTTATAGCAAAAAAGAACTAAACCTGGATAGTGGACAAGTGGGTAATCATCTGTCCTCTCCTCCTTTGGTTCTTCCCATTGCCTTGCCTTGTTAATTAACACAATTTTTACGAATTCCAAGCTGTCTTTTTCTTTCCTAAACCTCCTGTGTTCAATTGCCTAATCAGCTTTTGCACATGGTGACCACTGATACTTAATTAATTAATCTTGATTTGTTTTAGGGATTAAGTTTAATGAATTAATTACTTAAACACGTGTATGGTTACCAATTTGTTGGGGTTGCATATGTTGTAGGTACGGATTCGCTCGCAAGCCTTCCAGGGTTTTCTATCCATCAGGTGTCCCAGATCCAAAGACAGTGGTATATTGCATTGTCACCCACCTTTTTCTTCTCCACCCGATATCATATCAATGGTGTGGTCCAGATTTTCTTTTCTAATGTTTCCAAACTTTTGCAAAGAGAAGTATAGTTGTCAATAACTGACTTGCCAATTTTCTATATTGTCAGAATGGATAATTAAATATGAAAATTATTGTAATTTTTTTGAGAAAAAACACCATCTAAAAAATAATTAGTCTTATATTCGAACATAACTAAGTCAAGAAATTCTCCACATAATCACTCTTTAAAAACGGGACAATGTAATTTCGATGTGATTGATTATTTGAACAATATAAATGGTGATCTAATTAGAAATTTAATTTTTTTTAAAGGTAAAATAACATGAATTGAATTTTCGATCTTCTGCATTAATGGTGGTCCATGAAGGAGGAATATGTAATTGCCAAGAGTACATATACATATAAAGGCTAAAATCAACAATCATATATATATATATATATATATATATATATATATATATATATCAGCCTTTTGTTGTCCTTTCTTGTAACATTAGTGCTCATTAGTTTGCATTAGTAATTTTTTTTATTATTATTGCTATTATTGTTTTTATAATAATGAATTGAAATCGTACGTACCTCTTAGCTAGAAAGGCAAAAAATAATGAAGGTATTAAAATTTAAAATCCATCTTAATCAATTTCTTCCCATTTTTTTTCATTTCTTATACCATGTTGTGCCTAAAGTTTCAAGTATTGAGTGCGATTCCATGTAAAAGTCTTAATTGTTGCTCCCAATCCACCAACTTTGCGACCACTTAATGTTTCATAAAGCATTTTAGTACAATGTTATCATGATTATTAAGTTTAATTTAGATATAATGCTATGATTAATTGCGATTAAGATGCATCCTTAAAACCCACACACCTCTCCCTTTAATCACTTGAGTGAGACCGAGCTACCTACTTTAATCAAAACACAACTAATTTATCTTATCCCCATTCATATTATTGCATTTGTATCAAACCCTACCCCTTCAACCATTATGAAATATGACAATAATATCAAGCATTATTTGCAATCTATACAAAAAATAACTTAGCAAGAGATCATGATTAAACTTGGCCACGTACGAAAACATGTTCCTAGTTCCTATCATGCCAAGCAACATTTGATGGGTATTTAGATGCCCTTCATTTAGGACCCTCCCACTCCCATCAGAAAGCTCTCTTGGGTTCACTCCCATCAAATGTGTCTAAATGCTGAAAGGCCCAGCAATTGTAAACACATGACATATATACAGAAAATGTAGTGACAACTACAAAAATAGACTAAAGGGACTAATTCAGTTTTGTAGGCTTGAATTAAAATGAATTTTGGTTAAGCAATTAGCAATACGCATGCTTATTTATCTATTGGGCCAATTTAGTCCAGCTGGAGTAGAAGACTGACCTAGAACTAAAATTGGAATTATTGAGGTGGATGTTTCTGAATTATGAGTTCCCTTAGACCATAAATGCTTAATGAGAAGAACAAGAAAACCCACCACTTACAAATACACATTTTTGTCAACATATTTTCTTGTGCTGGTCCAAACGTCAAGAGAGCCCATTGGACTTAGGAAGACATGGAACCTATTTATATTATCCAAGGCCTTAACTCTTCAGAACAAACTGAATTAATAGCTCTATATTTTCTTTTAAAAAAAATCTTTAACTATTATATATTAAAGATTAATTTAATAAAATAAATAATAATGTCTGAAGCTAGAATAAATTGATCGGATTCCAAATGCTATGTTTTAGCGCTTCATTAAATAAAATTAGTAAAATAATTAATTAGTACTTCAAACTAATGTAAGTAAAATTACTTCAAAAGTAACCATTAGGGTTTAAATTTTACTTATCTAAAAGAAATTAATGATTTCAGAAAAAATAAAATCAGAATAAGATTTATAACCTTGTTTTATATTTTTTAAAAATAAAGTAGGTAAAACAGTTCAAATATGTAAAACAGCGTCGTGTCATTGTCACTTGTCATGCTTGACACTCATTCCCCATTAACCACCAGTAACGCCGCTATACAAGGCCCAATCTCAATATTCTTAGCCAATAAGAATGGCCCGCCGGCTTTATCACCTAATACCACCCCAACGACGACATCGCTTATTAGAGAAAAAAAGAAACTCCGAAACGCCACCGTTCTTCATTTCTCGAAAATGTCAAACAAACCCCCGCTCTGCTGTATTCAACACTTCTGAACCTCAGCCAGCTTTTTCTACAATCATCCCATCTGACCCGAAAAGCTGCCAAACAAACACTTCCTTTCTCGAATTCGGATTGCTGGTTCCAGAATTGGGAATTGGGATTAGATAATTCGGGATGGGGAAAGGAGGTGGATGTGTTCCAAGCAAAAATAAACGACCAGCCGTCGCCGAAGATCCACAGAATACATCTCGCGACGCTCCTCCGATCCAAATCGAAGACGATATTGATGATGGTAATGTAGTAATGACGACAAACGCAACGGATTCCACCACATCATCGCAATTAAAAGTATTCATCGTGTTTTACTCCATGTACGGTCACGTAGAGTGTTTGGCTAAGAGAATGAAGAAAGGAATAGATGGAGTTGAAGGAGTGAGAGGTGAACTATATCGAGTTGCTGAAACGCTGTCGTCTGACGTCTTGGAGAATATGAAAGCGCCAGTTAAAGATCCGGAAATTCCGGAGATTACAGCTTCGGAATTAGCGGAGGCCGATGGTCTTCTGTTTGGGTTTCCTACTAGGTTTGGTTGTATGGCTGCTCAGATGAAGTCCTTTTTTGACTCCACTGGTCAATTGTGGGAAGAACAGAAACTCGCCGGGAAACCTGCCGGTTTCTTTGTTAGTACCGGTACTCAAGGCGGCGGCCAAGAAACCACCGCGTAAGTGCATTCTTGTGTTTTTATGTTATTCGCTTATAATCAGAATTGAACTGCATTAGGTTATAAAATTTGCAGAGATGGATAATTAGGTACATGAATTGCAGATAATAATGCTACTTGTTACTAGAATATTAAAAAACTGAACATTTTTTCAGTTCAACTTGTGCTGAATTAGCTAGTTAGAAGCGGACCGGTTCATATTTTAACGTGAGGGCTGATATTTAGAAAATTCATGGTGGCTAGAATTTAGCTCTTTCAACATATAATTGAAACAAGGCATTTTAATAGCATTTTGGAAGAAATCAAATGGCATGATTTTATAAGAATACAGCTGAAATGAGTTATTGCAAATGATTTATTCCAAACAAGGCCTTAGTCTTAAAGATGTTCCGGAGAATTTGTTCTTTTCCCAAATACCAACTTTGTGATTGGCACTAACAGATTCTGGTTTGGATTGATGTGTTTTTGTAATTCTTTTGGTGTTTGATGGGCATTTTAGAGTTGGGAGATTGAAAAAGTAATGAAAGCAGATATATTTAAGCTGTCATAAGCTAATATGTCTCTTTGTCTGTGAGGTGGTGTGCATGTGGTCTGTTCTGGCACCGGTAATAATTATATTAGTTGTACTTGACAGAGTTTGGGAACTGAACAGCTGAAAGTACTTGTACGGGGTCATTGCATTTTGCACTGTTCTTCTCATAGATTTCGAAATTAGAAGAGATTAATAGAAAAGCTCTTTATGTAGACCTTATATCTAATCTAACTGTCGCTTCCCGTTCCACCGTTTCTTGTTTCATTTTGGGGCAGATGGACAGCAATTACTCAATTAGCCCACCATGGAATGCTATTTGTTCCCATAGGGTACACCTTTGGCGCTGGCATGTTCAAGATGGATTCTATACGAGGAGGCTCTCCCTACGGTGCTGGCGTTTATGCTGGTGATGGCTCAAGAGAGCCAACTGAACTAGAGCTGGCACTTGCAGAACATCAGGGCAAATATATGGCTACAGTAGTGAAGAGGCTTGCCCAGGCTTGATCATGTTACTAATTTTTCCAACACATTTGTCTATCTCTCTCTCTCTCTCTCTCTCTCTCTCTCTTTTCTCCTCATTTATTTGATTGGGTTTGTTTGTAATTGGCCTTCTGTCAGATGTAAGGATTTTTTTTTCTTTTTTTTTTTAGGGAAAAGTACAACCAAGTCTTGAGATTTATTCCGAAAATTCTTTGGTCTCTGCATTTTCAGAAATGCTATTTCTGTTGTTCATAAGATTATTGATGAGGGTGACAGGACTTTCTCCTCGCTTTGTATATGCAAAAGTTCATAAGATTAGTCTCTTAGGTTTGATACTTGGGCAAATGCTTTGGTTCTCATCACTTTGATTGCAAAAAAGTGCCATGTGTCTGTCAAATGTCAAGAGCTAGAAATAGCGTTTCTGAAATTGCAGAGCCTAAAGTATATATCGCTATAAGTTTCAGGAACTTCGATTTAATTTTCTCTTTCTCGTCATTTTCCCTTTCGTTTCTTATACTAGCTTCAGCTTTCTTTCTTTCTTTCTTTTTTCTTTTCCTTTTACATTATTGTTGCTTCTTACTTTTGATTTTTTTTTTGTACATGATTTGACATAGTACGAGCTTGATTGAATAAAGGGATAATTATCATTTTCCATCAGGTTTACCATTTCATGTTTGTTCTCTTCTTCTGTTTTCTTTTCTGTTTAGATGGGTCGAGTCTTGCGTCTTCAATGAGAGAAATTTTTTTTTTGACATAGATGACTATTCTAATTGTTTTTTTAATTAAGTAATAATCTCAGTATTGAAAAATAGTATTTTAATTATATTTAGACATTATATTAATTAATAAATTAATTTTTTCAATTATAATCACTTCTAATATTAAATAAAGTGTATCAATTTCATATATAATCAAATATTTAATTAATTTTGGATTATTGATAAGTTTATATGTAAATATTTTAAGATAATTTATAGGATTAATTGCTCCGTTGGTACTAAACCTTCGCACTTTTTTTTTAAATAGTACTAAACTTTCAATTTGTTTATTTTTGGTACCACTCCTATTATTTTTGTATCTTCCGCCAGTACCAAAAAGGAATTCGGCACTTATTTACTGATATTACTGCCAGATTTATGAAGGATAACAAATTATTTGCCACATTTGTTGCTCATTTATACTCTCTTTCCTTTCCTTCAATCCTCTCCTCCTTCTCTCTCCTTCCTTTCCTTCAATCCTCCTCTCTCCTCTCTTTCCTTCTCTCTCTCCTCTCTTTCCTTCTCTCTCTTTCTTTCTCTCTTCTCCTTTCTCAATTATACTCGAAATACTCTTTCAATTTCAAAGATAATTATAATAATTGCAACCAATTCATTTTCTTTATCTCTTCAATTTTATTATCCCAACACAAGTTTTTACTTCCTGAATCACTCCTCCTTACTGTGGTTTTCCTATTAAGATTTCAAGCTTTTCGCTTTTGCAGCACTGCTGCTATGATTCTTGCTGAACTTCTGGGTTTTTATTGCTTTTTATTGGATTGTCTTTTTTATCAATTAGTTGGGATCAGATTGATTGTTTTCCATTTTCGACGTCTTTTATTGATAAATATGTATTTACTCTGTTTTTTAAAAATGCTGCCTTTTTCATCTGGGTTTTTGTTGCTGAGTCGGATAACTGTTTGTTGAGTCAGCAATATATGTGGCAAGTGGTGTGTTATCCTTTATAAATCCGGCAGCCGCATCAGCAAATAAGTGTCGGATTCCTCTTTGGTACTGGCGAAAGATACAGAAATAATAGGAGTGGTATCAAAAAGAAACAAATTGAAAGTTTGGTACCATTTGGAAAAAAAGTGTAAAGGTTTAGTACCAGCGGTGCAATTAACCCATAATTTATATATAATCTTTAGTTATTTTATAATTGAAAACTATATAAATTTTTTTATAATTATTGACTACTATTAATTAAATTAGAAAATAATGAAAATTATTAATGAATAAAAATAAAAATAATATATTTTATTAATTAATGATAAAATATTTATAAATAATTAATTAGTTTAATATCTAAATATATATATTAATAAATTATTAAAATTAAAATAATATCAGTAATTATGGATTTACAAGTTACCATGTACTCATACTAATATCTTAGAGATACTGTTACTTATAAAGCGTTAAAAATGGAATGACAAGAATAAAAAACAGTGGTACATGTCGTAAATTTCAAGCAAGATTTTTGCAGTTCCCAAAGCATCTAAAACTCTCACATTCTAAGGTTGCTTATATAAATTAAATTATCTCCTCTCTGTCTCTCAAACTGAAAGAAGATCGATCCGAACAGATTATAATTAAAAAAAAAAAGGAAAAGAAAAAAGCCATGGCAGACTTACTTACTTCCTTGAGGTCTCTTATGTCGTCTCATTCTCCTCCTCTTGATGCCTTAGTTGTTCCCTCTGAAGATTATCATCAGGTTTATTCATTTCTATTTTCGATTTTTCAATTTTTTATTTGTCATGCAATTGAAATCGAGTATTTTGTTCGTATTTAATCAGTTTTCTTTTGAAAATAATTCAGAGTGAGTACGTTTCTGCTCGTGACAAGCGGCGTGAATTTGTTTCCGGTTTCACTGGAAGTGCAGGTTAGTATTGGTATTTTAAAAATTGAATCAACTTGATTATATACTTTCTGTTTCGTTTTGTAAGTATAATATTTGCTTTTTTAGCCAAAGTTGTATTTTTTTGATTAGGTGTAAATTGATTGTAAATTGTAATACGAGCATGGTGTATATTACTTCACTCTTCATTTTGATGAATTTCATTTTCAGGTTTGGCGCTTATTACAAAGAATGAAGCAAGGCTTTGGACCGATGGAAGATACTTTTTGCAGGCAACACAACAACTCAGTGATCAGTGGATACTTATGCGTATAGGAGAGGACCCTTCTGTGGATACTTGGATGGCTGATGTGAGTAAATACTAGACCTGTTTACATGTTGTAGACTGCTGGATATACATAATTGAATAACTTTGTAAGGAGATGCCTATCCATTGTTTCTGAATTTATATCATTACCGCTTTTTATTCTTTCCTAATCGTTTCACTTACTTTCTCTTCTACTTTCATATATGCTGTTATCTGTCTTTGGATTATTGAGGTCGACTTTTAATTAGGGCTCACAAGTGGTATGAAATACTAACTATTCGAGTTATGGATACATGCATTCAGCTCTGTTTGCATGAATTGTTATTTGTTTTATTCAATTTTCAGTAGCACTTTTGGGTTGCTATCCCAATATCATATATTATCTTGAGTTGTTGTTGAGTTATGCATTTCAATAGTTGTCATGTGAGATCAGGTACTAGAGTCGATATAGTTGATGGATTAAAAAATTATTAAATATTAGAATTATTAATTTATGAAGTTCAATTATCTAAAGAAAAGCGAAGTTGGTATCTCAATATTTATTAGTTAATAGAGATTATTAATTTATTAAATATTAAAATATAAGAGGGCCGAATGTATTCTCTTATGAGATTAGTTGTTGCATATCGTACAGTTGATTTTTGTTCTCTTTTATGAGCTCTTTAAATAAGCATTGAAATTTACATTTTGTTAGAATCTGCCGGCAAATGCATCTGTTGGTGTTGACCCGTGGTGTGTATCAGTAGACACGGCACAGAGATGGGAGGGTGCTTTTGCTGAGAAAAAGCAGAAGTTGGTTCAAACTGCAACCAACTTGGTAGATGAGGTTTGGAAAAATCGACCACCAGCAGAAACAAATCCAGTTGTAGTCCATCCTTTGGAATTTACAGGTCGTTCAGTTGCAGACAAGTTGAAGAATTTGAGAGTAAAACTTAAACACGAGAAAGCTTGTGGGATGATCATTGCAACACTAGATGAGGTGAATTTATGCCTTCTAAATGGCTGTATTGTTTGCTTACATTTTTAGACTTTGGCCTTTTGTACCCATCTTAATTTTGTTTACCCAAGTCTAGCGTCTTTTCTTCTATTCAGGTTGCTTGGTTGTATAACATCCGTGGTAATGATGTATCATACTGTCCTGTTGTCCATGCATTTGCTATAGTTACATCCAACTCAGCCTTCCTTTACGTGGACAAGAGAAAGGTCTCTACTGAGGTAAGAATTGCAATATATTTGAATTCTAGATATCCTCTTACACTGCATATGTGCGGTGGTTTTTCCTGAAATTTACATATGTTTATCTGATTTTCCATTATTTTCTTTTCTGATTTCCAAGTTTCCTTTTTCATTATCTTTTTTTTTTTTTTTTTATCTTCTTAATATTAGTGCTCCATTTGTTTTTCATGCTCAATAAATTTATTTAACACACTTCTGCTGTCCATTTTCCAATTTTAATGCTAACACAAAATTTGATATGGTAATTCTGGCTAGGTAAGCTCTTATTTGGAGGATAATGAAATTGAAGTTCGGGAGTACACTGCAGTGAGTCCAGATGCTGTCTTGCTTGCGTCTGATAAGCTTCACTCATCTGTAGTCAAAGGAAACTCTAGTGAGACTGACGTAAGTCGAAATGATACAGCTGAACCAGAAGGAAAGAAAATTGATTTTATATGGGTTGATCCTGGTTCTTGCTGCTATGCATTATACTCAAAGTTGAATTCTGAGAAAGTGCTTTTGAAGCAGTCACCTCTGGCCCTTGCAAAAGCTCTAAAGGTATTTTATGAGTGATCTTACAAGTTATTCATATAGATACTCACCCAGTGAAAGTTGTATATAAGATACCATGCTAGAGTTGATTGATATTTGTTTTGAACAACATATTTCAAAGTAATTTTTTTAATTAACTGATTGTTTTGTTGGCTCAGAATCCCATTGAGTTGGATGGCTTAAAAAAGGCACACATTCGTGATGGTGCTGCTGTTGTGCAATATCTTGTCTGGTTGGATAAGCAGGTATATTCTGAAATCCAGGCTTTCTAAACTTTGATAGTTTTTTTTTTTAAATTACTGCCATCTTCTAGCTTTTCTCTTTCAATTCTTAAATCTCGAATTTATTTCAATTGATTTATCACCAATATGCTTCAAAACCTACATTTTTAAATCTGCTGTCAATGCTTGTTTTGTGTGTGCAGATGCAGGAGATTTATGGGGCTTCTGGTTACTTTTTGGAGGGGGAGAGTGCAAACAAGAAAAAGGATATGTAAGTGGCTCTTCTCATGTTGGAAACTTTTGTGGCCTCTGTTTACATTTATAGCTGATGTTTGAAAAGTATCATATTGGAAGTTGCTTCCGACACTGGATATAACCTGACTCTCAAAGTAGGTTATATTGGATATTTTGTATTCAGAATATACTGCATCAGCTCAGATGCTAAGATAAAGAGCTCGACAAAGTTACATGTTAAGTGCTATTTGTTATATTAGATATACAATACTTGAATAATATGCTGTGATATTGTAGACAGTAGCTGTATTTAATGTGATTAATTTCTCGATTTTTATAGCTTTCTGGAGTACATTTGCCATTGGTTAAGTTGAAAGGAATGGAACTAGCCAAAAGTATCTTTTTTTGCCTTTCATGTCGCTTTATTTTTGTGATGTCACTCATGTGCTGTAGCAGGGAAACTAGGAAATTGACTGAGGTGACTGTAAGTGATAAGCTGGAAGGTTTTCGAGCATCAAAAGAGGTAATTTCGTTAATATATTATTAGGGAAAAGAAATTAAAAAGAGACAAACTAGTGGTATCATTTTAGAACAGATCAGTGCCATCAGTTGCTGTAGGTTTGGGATTGACTCGGTGGTAAGAACTGTAGGTGAAAGTGCCAGGCTTGTTTTAACTTGTTGCTGAAATTTATTCTTTGGTACAGCATTTATCTTTATGTATGTACATGAGGTGTTTGGCATGATAGTATTGTTCTTATTTATTTATTTTGTTTAAATTGCAGCACTTTAGAGGCTTAAGTTTCCCTACAATTTCATCAGTGGGTCCAAATGCTGCAATCATCCATTATTCTCCACAGGCCGAAAGTTGTGCTGAGCTTGATCCAAAAAGCATCTATCTCTTTGATTCAGGAGCTCAGGTTTGTCAGACACAATTATTTGGGCTTATAGCTGTTGGCAGAAGTTACTGTTAAAATGCCAGTCAATTAATACTGTTGGCATGAATGCAGTATCTGGATGGGACAACTGATATAACTCGCACTGTCCATTTTGGAAAACCATCAGCGCATGAGAAAGCATGCTATACTGCAGTAGGTGCCTTCAGTTTCTCTCTATCGACATTTAATTTGCTTGTATCTGAGTTTGATATAGCTTAGCTTTGATATCATTAACGATATGTTGTTTTTTTCTCTAATACTTAGGTTGCATTGGATTATTTATATTTCTAAATATAGTTTCTTTTTTGTTATTAGTTATCACATGAAGATGCCTCATCCATTTCATTTTATAATTTTATACGAAGTGAAATAATATGTGACATTGAGCTTGCGATCATTGTTATTGCTGTTGTTATTAGTATTCTTTGGATATTAATTTATGAAGGTGTTCTGATGCAGGTTCTCAAGGGTCACATTGCCCTCGGTAATGCCCGTTTTCCCAATGGGACAAATGGTATTTCAACTTTTACTGCTTTTGTTGCTTAATACTTTTCATATATAAATGAGTTGTTTCAGATTAAAAGTGTAGCTTGTGATTTAGCACATTGATAAATTCTGCTTATATTGATGTTTTGGTCATTCCTCAATAGGTCATGCCCTTGACATTCTTGCTCGCATCCCTTTATGGAAGGACGGTCTTGACTACCGGCATGGTACTGGTCATGGAATTGGGTCCTACTTGAATGTTCATGAAGGTTTGTGATAATGTCTACCTGTGCCTTTACTGTTTTTTCTTTTTCCATACCATTATGATAAATAAGCTTGCTGCTGAATTCCCCTTAAACTATCTTGAGCAGGGCCCCATTTAATTAGTTTCAGGCCACACGCTCGCAATGTGCCACTACAAGCTTCTATGACTGTAACAGATGGTTAGTATCACAGTTTTAGTCGAAATTCATCGCGAATTATATCCCAAATGAGTTTATCAATTATCCTTTTATATTTCTTTGTTTAATCAGGTGACCACTGGGGATGTGGTCCCCTATTAGTCTAGGTCTATAAATATCCATGCTCAAGAAGGTATCTAAAAGTGTTACCTCAGCTTTTGGATTGTGACAATTATACTCTGATGCTCTGGTTTCTCAGATGGCTGCTGTTCATGCATTATTATTCTGAGTTCTCGACCCTGCACTTTACTGGGCACAATCAGACATTAACTTTTATTAGTGACGTATATGTAGGAACCATATGATTTTTGGCTTATGATCCTAGTCTAGATTATTTTCATTAATCTCGATCCTAAAACATTAGCATTTCTCACTGATGCTAAAATGTGGTTTTAATGGGTAAAAAGGATGCATTTTTTTTTCTCTATTCAAGAAACTGATGGAGAACTTAATTATGTTGGAATTGCATTTCTCAGAACCTGGATACTATGAGGATGGAAGCTTTGGCATAAGATTGGAGAATGTGCTTATAGTTAAGGATGGTAAAACGCCATTCAATTTTGGTGAGAAGGGCTACTTATCATTTGAGCACATTACATGGGTAAGTGCATGTGAAATTTATGCTCAGTCTGCAGTGTGTTTTTTGCCTTTTACTGATTATATCTAAATCTTTTCATGTCATCATTTTTCCACATTCTGGCTTTGTTGGGTCCTTTATGCAAGACTTTGATTTGAATTCGTGCAAGAAAAAACTGAATAAATTTAATCAATTGGAAAAGCAGAAAGAGGAATCATTTCTGAGTGAATGTAAGAATAGTAATTTAACAACTTTTCCTGTGCTAAACCAGTCAGGAACAGTAATAAAATGAAACAAAAGAAAATAAGAGTAGTCCAATTTAGGATAGTGCATCCTGAAACATTTCCAAGCAGCTTAATTTAAGCACTGGCTTGGGCTTCCAGCCTTTCTATTCCCTACATTCAGCAAGAATCCTGAAAGCAAACCCTGGGAATCAGTCATGTGGCAGCTTGTCTGTTACTTGGAAAAATTTTGTGATTGACAATTGTCTGTCTTTTGATATATAAGAAAATTCTATACAAGTTCAGGAGTTCTTAATTGTAGATAAAAGTACTGTAGAACTAGAATTACTGCCCTCAGGTTAAAACGCGCTACCCGAAAGGAACTAGAAGTAACCTTTTCTCTAAGCTAAGCTCGCCAGCCGTCAACCTATACTGATAGCCTGAACCAATGCCATTAATGACTGCTTTTAAAACTGTATTACTATCAAATTTGAAGCAGTACTCATGCTTTTCTCTACATATTTTATACCCCTTTAATTTGATGAATCTACTATCCTTAAGCTGTAGTTTTTTAATATGTCATGTTTGTTTGTTTTTTTCCTTCACTTCTCAATTAGGACTGTATGTTTGCTAGAGTCGTATGGTTTTGCTAACTAGTGTTGCATATTAATATTTGTATAGTATCTTGATATATAGGCACCCTATCAGAACAAGTTAATTGACGTGAGCCGGTTATTGCCCGATGAGATAGACTGGCTGAACACATATCATTCAAGATGTAGGGATATATTGGCCCCATATTTGGATGAATCTGAGAAGGCATGGCTGAAGAAAGCCACTGAACCTATATGCGCATGACATCTTTGCTTCTAGGTGGAGCTTTTCTATTCTTTCCCCATTCCCTTCTCTGTGTGCAAAAGGGAAAATAAAGAGAAGGAAGACTGATAGCTTAGTTTGTTACTTTCACTGTTTCCTCCATGTGGGTTTTACTTCTGCTACGGCGATTAATTATAAGGGAAGATTACAAGGGAAAAAAAAAAAGAAGAAATAAAAAAACATGTGGTCTGCAATTTACATATTTTATGTTCGTGTGTTTCTTTTTTTTTTTATTCTGTTAAATTTTCTTTTTCTGATAAGCGTTGGAAGGATAAAAATGAAAAAGCTGAGTAAAATACATACCTTCTCATTGCAAGTTATCTGATGATGAGCAGCAGCATCGATCTACTTGTGGCTGTATTTTCAGTTTCCTATTTATCATTCATTATAGAGGAAACACATATCCCAGCTGCTGCTGCTACTAGGGATTCAAAGCAGGTGATCATGCTCGTGAGTTCTGTTTCTAAGCACCTTAATCTTGCAGTCATTTGCCACTTGAGCAAGTGAATTATGTGATAACCCACCATTTCTTAAAGCTTTCTCTGCACTTAATTTTAGTGTCTCTAGTCTGGCCCTTCTCGCGCCGCCTTTCAACTCCATGATCTCTCTAATCATCGTCTCTATCTCATCCCTACTTACCACCTCCCTCAATGGCTTAGCCTTGGACTGAACAGCCACCCCGTTATCCTCTGTCAGCATTGCAGCATTGATCCTCTGTTCTGCATATAGTGGCCATGCGATCATTGGCAACCCACTGACTATACTCTCCAGAGTCGAGTTCCAACCAGAGTGTGATAAGAATCCACCCACCGCTGGGTGGTTCAAGATCTCAGTTTGTGGGGCCCATGTTGGGACGACCATTCCCATCCTTTTGGTTCGAGTCAAGAACCCGTCAGGCAGAAAATCTGGAGTGTCATCACTTCTATGACCCGTCTTAAAGACGGTTGCAGCTGAATCATTTTCTATAGGCGGGAGCACCACCCAGATGAACCTCTGCTCACTCAACTCCAATCCCCAACCATCTCCATTGTTTGCTTGGCTGAAAGGGTTCCACCACTCCCAAATGAAACATATATCACTGATTTCTCAGATAGCATATCCAGCCAATCGAATACTTTACTCCTCAAGGTTGCGTTAGCCGGTCGGACGAGTGGTCCAACTGGGTATACAGGCACCTGAGACACCCAGCCTAACTTCATTTCATCTCCAAGTGCAAAGAGAGTTTTAGGCTCAAGATCGTGCCATGTGTTCACCAAAATACCGTCAGCAGTTTGTATCTCTACCCCCATACGTATGTACTCAACACACATCTGGTTGTTCAGGTCTAATACATCTAACATATTTATATTATAAAATAAGACATTGGACTGTTAGATTATTTCATCATGGCTTTCTTTGCACTCTAGATTGACTAATTAAATGCTGGTGTGTAATTTACGGTTAAAGAAAGTGAACTAAATATTGTCTCGCAGCTTCAACCTTGGCGCTTTATGTTATCGATCGGGTTGCATGTAGACTAGGACACGGGCAGGAGTCATGGTTACCGTTTGATAACAAGTCCTTTTCGAAATTGATACCCACTTGCACAATTTTATATCAAAAGAACAAAGAACAAAGGAGGAAAAAAATCCACATGCTAGACAGTTGTGTAAATAAAAGTGCATTAAGATAGTTAAACAAAAGCCATTTTGTTAAATACAATACGAATAGATATGCAACTGCTGTAAAGTTAAATCTGAAATTCCTGTTTAATTTGTGTTGCTATGTTATATCACCAACTGGACAATAACAATAGACTACTTCTCCAGTCAATGCGTTGAATTTAATTTTGCTAACATCATTATAACCTCAGATGACAAAATAAGAATAAAGATCCATTTAGTGCATACATACTTATATGTACACAAGGCTATTCATTGTTGGAGCAGTACTATATCGTTCTTTGCATGTGCATACAAACCATTTCCATCGCAGTAATCAGTGGTGAATTTATACACGTATTGGTTTCAAGATCATAGACCTTCAAAGGGTTCATGAATGACTTTTTTTAGGGCCAAGTATTCGCTCCTTCGATCACGGTGGGTCGGAGGAAAAGCATAACACCGTTCTCTGTGATAGGCCTGTGGATTGCCGTGGAGATTGGATCAATTTGAAATTAAGGTATAATGATCAAGAGAAACAGACTAGGACTTGTTCAGGTCGTTTGCCGTGTTATGACCATATGGGAGCAGGATAGTGGATCATTGGCTAGTATTTGAAGAGCTTGCTTCCAAAATATTGCATTTATTCATTTGACGAGTTAAGTTACGCATATTTTTAAATATTTTATATTTGAACATTGAGAATATGACAAATATTTATGAAATTTTTCAAAGGTATGTATGTATATTTTACATGCACATTTAATAGAGTGAAAAAGCAATATTTCATTCTATTTAGTTGGGTTATTTATATGGTATAGCTTATGACAATTAAAAACTTGATTAGAAAAATACTAGTTTTTTTCATTACTTTTGTTTATAAATGGTCTAGCTTCTCCTTTACTTCTATGTAGAGTCTGCCTTCTGTAGACTAAAACTGCTTAAGACCATTGCTAAAAAAAATTAGTAGAAATCATAATAAAACTAGCATCACCCTCCACAGGTTTCTCGAATCTCAACTTCTTATCCACCTTTTACTAAGAAATCATATAGATCATATGCAAATATTTCATTCTTTTTCTTCTTCCGATAGCAATCAGGGTTTTCCGCAAGCGTTTCTTTATTTTGTTATCTATTAATTTTAAGTTGGTTTAATTTAACAAGTCATTTAGAGTGTGTCGGACTCTTACAAATAGTAAAGTATATCAAAATTCAAATTTGAGACACATATCTGGATTCTTGAGGCCTATCAATCGAACAAGCAGTTGCTGTTTTAGTTTATTATTTTGGTATTGTTGCTATTAAGGGCTTAAGAAGCTTGCAACTTGACAGAATGCCCCTAGCAAAAACACTCTGAAGGGTGGAATCATGTCTAGAATCATGTCACACATCGCAAATGTCTTTATTATCCATATATATAAAAGTCATAAAAATATAAAAATGTTAAACGGAAACTTGAGCCTAGCCACAAGGTAAGACATTGAAGGTGAGTATTAAAATCCATAATATGCCAATTTCGAAAAAAGAAAAAGAAATCATTATACGGAAAAAGATAAATCACATATATTGCCAGAGGAGATGAGACTCTTCTAAAACATAATAAAATAGATAAATAGCAATAATTATGAAATTGAAAATAAACGTATAAAGTTTAAATCGTTTTTCATTTAAGAAAATTATATTATAATTTAAAATGAAGAAATAATTTTGACTAACTAGTAATTATCTTCTATATGCATTTTATATTTCAGTATATTCAAAAGTTAGAGTTCAATATTATTACTATAAAAATTTAATGTCTTATTAGTGATACAAAATTTAATTGTTAATTTTCTTGCTGGATTCTTATGTATTATTATTATTATAATTTTGATTCGTAGCACATAATTCAGGTTTATCACCATGTTAATATAGTTAAAAATATAATATTATTAATTCATATCATTAAATATTTCTTAAAAAAAAAAGTTATAGATAAATTGAAATCTCTCCATATAATATCAGAATGACAATGCCTTCAAATACTTTCATGCAAAAGCTTGCCCTTTATTACTAATTTTAATATGTTTATAAAGTCTCACTTACTTATATTGTAAGATCCATTATACATACGCTTGGACCAATCCCAAGTATTTTTCAACTCCTATGAAACTATAATTTTAACTATTAAGAATAAATCCATTACTTATCTACGAATAAGAGAATGACAAGTGTTTTACCATTTAATACTGAATAATTATATATATATATATTTTAATATATAAAATCTGAGCGAAAAACATAACAATGCATGCTACTAATATTAATAGAATTCAGCTCATATAGGCCTCCCACTCCTCTGAAACTAGAATCAGTATTTGAGGAATGAAGGGTTATTTCTTATTCTTTTTTCTAAAAATAAATTTTTATCTGACCATCAGTATTTCAAAATGGCCCTTACTTTTTATTATTTTTTCTAAAAATTAAATTTTAACATCAGATAAAAGACTGATATGATACCTCAGGTCTAAAATTGAGTCCTGACATCTCTGACCCAAAGGTAAAAATGTGAAAGGCCCACCCGAAAAGGAAGGTAATGTAGCTTGTCCAGACGTTTAGGGCAGTAATATAGACTCAGAGAACCCACATTATGAGAGTTTTACCCTGAAAATTCTCGCTCAAAATGATGAAGGCAAAGATAAAAACAGAAATGAAAGTACACACACTACGCTTGGCAGAATTTTCACAGCAGAATGCAGAATGCAGAATCCAATAATTTAAGAGTTGAGGAAGATATATTAGAATGGGTTTGGTGGAGGACGATGATAATAACAAAGCTGAAGAAACATATCACATGGGGAGAGGGGCCCTCTATTTTAGAGGTTCGGCTCTAAAGATGCTCCTTTGACCCACAAAATGCCATAAGATTTAGCAGAAGAAAGTCATTGTGGTGTGGGCATATACATCATATTCATCTACTGATAACAAACCAATACCAAATACCTTCACGTTGCGCTTTGCAGGAAATGGACCTACTTCTACTTATCCCCCACTAGATTACAAGCAAAATGGTCCAACTTTTTCGTAAGTTGCATGCTTGTAATGAATAATATTATATGGCTTTTATCTCTACTTTAACTAATGAGCAGATGTTCAATTATGCACACAATAACCAAATGTTCAATAATGCAGCTAAGTGGGATTAACCTCCATCACTATCACTATCGCCTCCATCACTAGACCTCACATCTTTATTGTTAGTTTCACATATCTTCAACATCTCCTCCATCCTTCCAAAAGTAATCCTCATCCTTTCTGCTACATTGCTATATCCCAATTATTCCCAAGGATGTATATATGTAGAAGGTCTTCCTAAGCAAAATCAGTACGAGAGATTAAGATGCCACCTTCAAGATTCAGTAACACATGCTTTGTTTTCGGCAACAGTCAGTGTGCAGGTACACTTATGTTTGTTTTATTCAGTAGTAATAATATCCACCAAAAGTAACAGTATTTGTTAATGAATGAAAAAGCAGTAAATAAAAAATCAGTTGTTTTCCCCTGCCGGAAAAGATTAGCCACATAGCATGATTGGATTATATAAACTAAATGATTAAAAAAAAAAAGTTTTCCTCACAATCTACTAAGAACTAGTGATCAGCTTCACGGTTGGAGTTTAGATTTCTACAAAGTCTACGGAGTATATGGAACAACTCAAATCCCCAACAAGAAAATTACACAATCTCTATATGCTTGATTGATGCTTCAAAGACCATCCTAACGGTAATTTAAATAGGGTACTATAATCAATGAAAAATTGAAGAAAAATACTCTAAACATAACATGAACAGATGTAGGAAGAACATAACCTCCCACACAACTGCTCCAGCAATATCCACATAAGAAAATCTGTGGTCCTAAGTCCTTCCATGAAGCCAGCCAGAATCTTTGCTCGACAGCGATTGAATCACATTAATTAAATTCCTGCAATGGCTCCCAGAAAACCACACTGTACATCTAAAAGGAAATATAGGATGCGCCAAATAAGAATTGAGATCTCCCAGCAATTGCATAAATCGCAGTTAAAATCCCAAGTAATAGCTAGCATTCAATTGGCTAATCTAGACCAAGTATGCCATTGGGAATGCACAGCAAACTCCAGCTATTGCTGTTGTCACTGCATTACCAAGCTTATAGATTATCCACTAGCTTAAGCATGAGCCTTTGCGCTCCCGAGTGTGAGCTCAAGATCTTCCATCCCTATCTCATGAATCCTCTCACCCTCCCATGGCTTCACCCTAGCATTCTCAAATTCAAATTCTGACACTCTCCCCCGCTCTGCTGCTGGTCCCCAGCCTAATCCTCCATGCCCATCTACTCTATCTTGAAAAGCACTCTGTTGAGACACTGATTTGACAAGATTAAAGGTTGGTGAAGGAGGAGCTACTTGGGGTGCAACTGCCTGAAAATTCACCCAGCGGCCAGAATCCACAGTGGAGGCATCAGACTCATCACATTCAGGTATTGTAGCCGGGGTAAGATGCTGGCGACGCGTAGGACTGGAAGGAGCGGAGAGGGCAAAAAGAGGATGGCAAAATGATTTTAGGGACCCATTTGAGAAGGATTCCCAATCAGCTTTCCTCTTTGAATTTCTATTAGTGGGGGAAGAAAGTGGTGGGGTTACAGGAGCACTATTGGATATTCTAAGAGGTGGGAGGTTCGCAGGGATTGAAGCAATATTACGTAGGAATGGGAGAAGGTATGTAGAGGGGTTTCCCTCAAACCGGGTGGGGCTTGGGAATGAGGAAGATGATGGACTGGCATGGTAGGAAGGTACGGGACTGGGGAAATTGGAGGATTGTGGGCTGGGTTGTATAGAGGAACATGCACTTATGTTCGTTGGAGTGCCTGTTAACTCTGTTGGGGGTGGCTTGCAACCCTGTGAGAGAACATTACAAGAGTTTTTAGTCATTGTTGGAGGTAAATTGCACTACAAATATGTTATACAATAATGGAGCTGTATGACCATAAATTTCCAAACACTTGTACTTTCACCTCAATTCATTTCAATCACATTCTACACAATGCTAACGATTATCCATGAATGTTAAGAAAGTAGTTGTTTGTTACAGATCATAGTAATAAGAAAGAAAGAGAATGAATGGTATAATTGATAGGAAAAGTCCCAGCAACATAAACAAGATCAACGATAAAAACAAACTCAAAAAATACTAAAAACAGAGATATAATCAACAGTCAAAATCAGGAAAACAAGAAACAGTTAGAGATCATATCTCTACTTAACCAAGCAAAAGAATATAAGATCTTGGATTCAATAAGCAAATAAATAAGGACTAAGAATTCATGAAAGAACCAATTATCTGTCTCAAGATCTTCTAGATCAAAGGGTAGAAATCCCACAGATCAAGCATCAAATAAACTGAAATGAATTGAACCTAGAAACAAGAAATCAAAACACAAATCCCAAATGAATACAAAAGACCAAGATCTGTAAACTATGCATATAGATCTATGAAACAAATCAAACAAATAATAAAAGACAACCATCCATCAAAATTAACAATAAAAAAAAAAAAAAAAAAACAGAAAACAAACCTTGCGATAAGTGGTACCATCTTCTTCAACAATCCAACCAGCCTCAGCACATAGAGCTTTCAAGACTTCATTATTATCACAATGTTTAGGAAGCTTAAAATTCCCTTGAGCTCTAAGTCCTGAATATATCTTAGCAGCTATAGCTCTTCTCCTTCTTTCTCTTCTCTTGTTATTCTCTCTCTCCTTCCACGTGGGTAACCTTCCTGATGATCCACCGGCAGTCATTTTTCCGGAAAACCCACCTCCCTCACGCACTCTTACTCGGGCTTTTCTCTTTCTTTATCACAAAATAGTGCAAAGTGGTTTCTTAATTGAGTTTTTGCACATAAGAAATACAAAAAGAAAATAATAAGAAGAAGAAGAAGAAGAAGAAAAAGCTGATTTCTTTGTTAGTTCCTCTTCTCTTCTTATTCCCCTTATCGCTCTCTCACTTCCTTTTTTCACACTCAGCAGGAAATAGAAATATAGATAAAAGGAAGTATCAAACTGAAATCAAGAAAAGGGTAATCATAAATTTTAATAATCTTGGGTCATGAAAAAGATATTAACTAACAAAAAAGAAACTCCATATTTGTGCATCTCCTACTTCTGTACTCAACTTTGACAACTGAAATATAAAAAAATAATGAAGGAAAAGAAAAAGGAGGGACCTTTTCCACAAGCAACTCATGAAGGAAACATAGGCACGTGTAATTAGGAGAATATAACGAGTGATAGTTGGATTTATTATTTAATTTAAATTTTATGGTGTTACAATATTAATTTTTATAATTATCTATTTATAATATTTATTCCAACATTTTCATTAAAATTACACGGTGAATTTATTCAGTTATTCAGTTGATAATAATAATTGGTAGTGAATAATATGATAAAATAAAATAAAAATAATAAAATGTCTCATTTTTATTTTATTTATATATATTATATATTTAGAGTGTGTGAAATACAATCTTTATAGATGTCCAAACATTTATTTAAAAAATTTAATATAGCTATATATTTAAAATTTTAATTAAATTATAATAAATTTTAATTAATCGTCTCCTTATCGAGTCATCGAACTTTTGCTATTTCTGGTAGGAGCATGAATCGCATTTGAAATTACAATTTTAAACCAGCTATTCAAAAGAAGAAAAAGATATTAAAATTAATGCATTTATACTTTTTCTTTAAAATGTATATAATTCAAAATAATTTATAAAATATTTAAAAAAATTAATTAATTAACTAAAAAATTTAAATCTATTTTTATACATCTTCTGTCCCGTTCCGATACTAATTATTTTTTTAAAAATCAAGAAATTCTAATTATGTATAGTTTTTATATATCTATTGATTTTATCTATAATTAAATTTATAAAATGATGTAATGAATTTTAAAAATATCTATAAAATAGTGATTTAGTTTTATTTTAGTTTTTTTATAATTAAATTTATTAAATATATTTTTAAATTCAGATAAAATATTAATAAAGTGTCTACTAGTATAATAATATTTAAAAGCAATGTATTGGCTCTTGAAGCAGGGCTGAGTGTTGGAATTACTAGGTTAGGAAAATGTAGCAGTAAGGGTAAGAATTGGGCTGCTGGAACTGGTGTGGGATTAAAGAGTAATAATTAGGTGCTGTTGCTGTGGCACTGCAACTTTCAGCCCTAATTTATGTGTTATGCAAAGAGAGAAAACCACTAAAAGTTGGTAATAAATCTACTGCGACTTCACTTCTGTCGTCCATATCTCTGTTTTCTCTGTATAAAATGGTTAGCTGTTATTAATATTAAGTGTATCACCATTCCCAGCGAAGAAGAAAATTACAAGTATATATATATAAATATTAACTATTTTATACCATATATAAAGCTCCAACAGATCCAAAGTAAGATGCAAGTGCGAATATAATCAGCTAAATAGATCAATTGCTATTAAATATATCCAATTAATATTAAACTTTTTATTTTTTAGACTATAATACTCCTCAGGTTAAAATATAATAATATAACAGTCGAAGCATAAGATTTTCAATTTCTTTTTTTCTTTTTCTATTAGGACCATATCATCTATAGCTATTAGTAGGTTAGGCATTAAGATGTATGCACATCTACAAAATTACTATATACATTGGATGTTATGGTCCCTAGTGTCACATTTATCACTTTATCTTCAATCAAAATCAATTCAATTTTTTAGGCCTTGAGCCCCTTTTGTTGAGTCATCAATTGGAACATCTATATTATGATCAAATAGTTGTAAATAGACTGTATGGGGGTCTTACGATAGGGATACCATTACTTGCAAGCTTCTCTTCCTCCGGTGACCAGGAGTGGCTTGTGGCTGGCACCGCCCTGATGTTCAGTTTGAACGGTGCAGATGTAGACAAACAGCAAGCTCACAAAGAAAAAATAATAATAATAAAGCGGACCCATTACGGTTGCTTTTTCCAATCCACACGTGCGACGACGATGCAGAAACCCATGAAAATAAAATAAATGCGAAATTGGACCCCTCACCGGCTTAAGTGGGACCACAACTGCTGCGTTGCCACGCGTCTTTCTTGGCACTGTACACGTGATGTGGTCCCCATACACTGTTTAGAAGTGTAAGATTCTCTTTTCAAAAAAGGATAAATTAAATAAAATATACTACAAATATCAAATAAATAAATAAATAGCAGAAGAGTCGCACGGCACAGTTCATTTAATTGATAAAGAAAAAACGTACCATAATTTAATATATTATTGTTAATACGTTCATCAGACAACACTTCTCGATTGGCATTTTTATTTTCCTTAGCTGAATTTTCTTTCTTTATTTTTTATATTTTATAATAACTAAAAGAAAATAGCTTTTTATTATGTTGTACTTGGTTAATTGTGTCCTTAATAAAAGTAAATATTATTTAATTATGGTGAATCATTTGTGAAGAAGTTTAATCCGTAATTCATTTGGAAATTTATTCCTACTGTTTTAACTATATAATATTATTTGATGGTGCGTGCGTGTTAGACTGGTCAAATATCGGGATGCAGAGGAACTTATAAAAGAAATAAATAATTATTATTGGTACGTGAAGGGGAGGAGGTTGTAAATGAGAAATTAATCTGGACGACGATGTCCTAAGTAGAGGGGACTAGTCATGAGGAGGAGACATGAAGCGCAATAGTAGCGCCGTGGGCACGTGTGGTCCAACTGAGCTTGAGAGAGACGTTACAGCTAGCTAAGCTAATTATAATTATAATTATAGAACAAACGCACGTGCGAACCATGCCCCGTTCAAGCCAGGACCACCGCCTCCCCAATTCCTTTGTTACTATTAATTTATGCAACCATGTCTGCTCTGGGGAACTGGTAGGGGTATTTCAGATATCCGTTTGGATACGATTCTAATGAAAAATGGTAATAACTTATTACTACTTAGGATACATATTAATTTTCATTTACACTAACCAGGATAGATATTGCTTTTTTCCTTTTTTATACTTCAAACAAAATAAACAATAAAAATGTATTATCTCTAGTTTTATATAAATTTTAACTTTTTATGTGAGTATAAAAAATAACAATCTCGATTCGCAAATCACAATTTAAAAATAACACAAATAATGCAGATAATATTTAAAAAAAAATCCAAGTTCTAGCTGCTTAGTACTATTAAGAATAGCTTTAATATCAATAATTATATATGAGCTATCAAACAAAAAAAAAAAAATCAGCCAAAATGTTATCATCAGTTGTGATAAATATAAATATTATTCATATGTGAATCATGCTATTTGAATTCATTTATAGAAGTATTGATTACAATAATAATATTAGTATTTTATATGTTTTAATTTTTTAATACAATAATTGAAGTTATTTATTTATTTATTTTAAACCATCACCTCTCTACTAAGGGAGTTATCACAATTATAATGAGTATAATAAATAATTATTATTATATAGAAATAAAAAACTCATAGAATAAATTAGTAAAATACCTAAGTTCTTCCGGAGAAAAAATTTAATATAAATAATACCTGTATTATATATATTTTATGTTAGTTCCTTAATTAAATTTAAACGCAAGAGTTTATAGTCATTTATTTATTTAATATAAAGAAATCTTGTTATTTATTTTTATATGATTATCTTATAAATAATCTTATATATTGTTTTAATATAATATGTATTTTAATTATTGTTATCTTATTATATTACACTGAAAGTTTTTATATATTGTTTTATTTATTGAGATATCGATAAAAATATAGTTAAAATAGATTTAATGTAGAAAAAATATTTAAATATAAAACTTTTTACTCTAAAAAATAAATATTTTTGCTGCTCTAAGCTATGTTTGATATGGTGTTTTTTTCTTTTTAAAAAATTATGAATAACAGTGATTTCTCCATATCATTGTCATTTCAATAACATAGAATGTCCTCTTTAATCCAATTGGATTTAATTATTTTAAATAACAATTGTATAGAAAGTACATCTGAAACTTGATATTTCCAGTATCATTTAATGCCTTTATTATTATTATTATTATTATTATATAATTTATTATTATCTTTATATTATTATTTAAAGAACAAGATTGGAGTCTGAATAAAAAGAACAAGGGAATTGGAGTTTATTTCTATTATGAATGTAACTCAACACGTTTAAGAAAGATTTTGGGCCGACATAGGAACCAAACAAAAATGGAGTGCATAAATTGGAGCGACGCTAGTACACGCGTGTTAGGATGGTCAACAACAAAGCACTGTTTCGGCTAAGGATTCTCTTCTTCTTTTTTTTTTTTTTTTCTTTTGGATTTTGTAAGGGCGTGCTTTGGGTTTGATAAAGTTTTTGTACTGTTTTGTTATTAGTCCGACAAAGATTGGGGCCCATATCCCCTCACGTGCGTGGGTAGGAAGGAAAGGACTACTACCAAATTCTTAAAGATTGATTACAAAATGCTCCCTGATTTTTAACTTCAGATACACTTTAGTCCCTATTACTTCAAATTTCACAACTTCAATACTTTATATTATATCCTTCACAAATGCTAGATTTTATAGGACTAAATTTTTTTATAATATGATAATATAGAGATCCAAATGCAATATATTTTATATTTTAAGAGATTGTATTGTTGTTGTTTGGACCAAAACTAAAATCTATCTACTTCATGCTTACTAAAAACTAAAATCCGAATTCTTTAATTACTCATATTTATTTTCGGTGTGGGATATCGAGATTTAAAAATATAATGATAATAAAAAAGTAAAAATTGTAATTAAGACATGAAATATATCATTGAATTCATTTAGTGTATTTTGAAATTTATGTAAATTGTTAAAAGAGTTTAGTTAAATATTGTGACACCGGTATAAAATCAATTGCAAAGAGAAGATATTTTCTTATCATGTCTTGTGATTGGGCTTCTACGAACTATTCCTTTTCTTATTCTTCAAACAAGGCCAAGGCCCAATGAAATTGTTGGATTAGTTGCATGATATGTATGCCCACCCATGCTTCATGTCAACCCATGCATGGGTTTATTTGTCGATTTGGGTCAAATACTTGTGTTCCTTTAAACATTTGCCATATAGAGAGGGACCAAAGCAGTAGTAAAAGTATTAAGACGGGAACTTTTCGAAAATATTCTAGAATTAATAATGAATTATCATTTTTACTGTCTAAATTTTTATAAAAATATATATTTTAGTTTTTCTAAAATATAGTATCTTTTAGTTATTTTTATTATTTTTAATTATTTTATCAAAAAAATTAAAAAATTAAGACTAAAATTTAAAAAATTTTAAAAATATTATTTTTAATATTTTAATATAGTAAAAATAAAAAAATTAACACTATAATAAAAAATAAAAAATATAAATCTTTTTATTCTCTGTTCTAAATTAAGTACATTATATTCAGTGTTGTATTCATAATCTTTAATGAAATCAAATTTATTTCAAATTTTATAATATAAAAATATAATTTCAAATTTATTTTAAAATAACTAAAGTGCAATTAATTTAAATAGCTCATTTAGCGAGTTCATAAATTTAAATTTGAATTAAATTCTTTAAATTTAAAAATAAACTACTCTTTTATGAAATTCATAAGCCAAAATTCCTACCATGAACACAGGCATAATAAATTAAACTGTTAGTAAGGTAGAAGCAGGGAATTTATTAATATCATCATTTGACTATTAAATGCTAAAAGCTGATTTTTCGAAAATTAGAAAAAAAGAATGATAATAATACTTTGCAAAAAGCAAACGTGTCGCAAGGAGGTGATGCCATGCTATCACATTACTTGGTGTTTCGTAATTCTGATCCTGTAAATGATCTCACACTTTTGACTTAAAATAAATCAACAAACCAACTGAACCGCCACTGGAAGGAGGACGAAGATCCGTGGCGCGCATTTTCTTTGTTTTTGTTGGTTTTGTATTACAAGCAAAGAAAATAAATATATACACTTTCGTATTATTATTATTATTATTATTATTATTATTATTTTATTGGCATTACTTGTTGTGTAGTGTAATACGAGTATTCTATTGAGGAAATATACTCTGTTTATTCTGAATTTCTTGATTTAGTTAAAAGATGAGTCTTTATTGTTACAATTAGTCAACTTGTCGTTGTCACTGTCACTGCTGTGTAAGATCCGCCATAGATGCTATTAGTTTTTTCCTATTCCAAATTTCTAGGAGTTTACTCTTAGTTTTTTTCTTCTTTTCATGGGCCTTAATCGAATAAGATTTGATGCTGCTTCTCATCGTTACAGCAACAAGAACAAGTCTCTCCTTCCTAGATATCTCCAAGCCATGAAGTGAGTCCCTTTACTTCACCTTCCTGTTTCTTTCCAATTTTTTAGGATCATTCTTTTTTTTTTTTCTTTTTTGGTAATGGATCTTTCGGTTTCAGGTTCTCTACTTGTTTTGAGTGAAGGGTTATGTTATGGCAGTTATTTATTGCTGTTTTTTGAAAGACAGTTGCTTTAGTGGATTCTGGGGCGAAAAGGACTTTACTTTGTTGAATATGTTACAATAATTGTTAGAATTCAAATGTTTCAGCGTAAAAATAAACACCAAATCTTGAAGGCATCTGAGTTTGACAGTTTTTATTACTTTCAATCATCTCCTTGGCTTGCTGATGGCTGTTGTTTAATTTGGGACTTACTATTCTTTCTAATATGTATATATATATATATATTTAACATTGAGGTTTCCCCATGATTTTGCAAGAAATATTAGGTTTTACCTTCTCTGTCATTTAAAGAAGGTTATTGAATTTTAGCACCTCAAATAATTACTTTCGTTATGCATTTATTTCGAGTTATGTGATAAATTTGTACTATTACAGAAATAATTGCATATATTGGATATGATATTAAGAAATTTAGTAGAGCATTGATGTTTCTGAAGAGTTATTATTATTATTTCTCCATATATATATGAGGCTGAAGTCTGAGGTTAAGATTCACACTTGAACTCATTGGTTCAGATTTTCTTTATTTTTGTTAACTCTGGTGTTTAACAAGGGGTCGTTGAGGGGGGACAAGTAGCTGCAGTCTGGAACAGGAACTATTTGATTGGTTTCATTTAGCTAAAAGGTTGCCATGAGTGCATCTATGGAGGAATACTTTGGTCTTTGTTTTGATGACTGAAGCTAACCTTCACCTGTTTAAAATATTTCTTCTATGCATTAGCAATTGTCTCGCTCATGCAGTTTTGATCTCTTGTGTTTTAGTCTTTATTTGGTTAAGGTCTCACTGTTATAAGGTATGAAATACCATTGTGATATTGTGGTGAGGTGTTATTCATACAATCCCAGAATGTTCCTTTTCTGGTATAATTTGTTGGCCTTTGTGATATTTTTTCCATTCTAGATGGTGATCACAGTCTTTATTGATCAATTCAGGCCAACAGTTTAAAGTCCCTAGAGAAACTATCTGCCTACTCTAATAATTGTAGTTGACTTCGTCTATATTGTTGAAAAGGCCATAAATTAAATGAATTTAGAGTCGAAAGCTCTTTGATGATAATAATGCCTATTAATGTGTTGTAGGACCTCCATCATGCCCACAGTAGTCATGCTAGTTTCTCCCCATGCAGGAGATGTATAACCTCTTTTCCTAGAAAGATATCACACTCCTTATTAGTTTAATTAATTGTTTATCTTCTTGAGAAAAATGCTATTTCATGTATTGACATCATCTTCTGTATTCGGGCAATATTTTGCTCTTCACAGAACAAGAAAGATCTTTGGGGTGTCTCTTTCTCTCATCCTTATAAACTTGGCTGCTATAATGGAGCGCGCTGATGAAAACCTCCTTCCTGCTGTTTACAAAGAAGTTAGTGAAACTTTTAATGCTGGGCCATCTGATTTGGGGTACCTTACTTTCATAAGGAACTTTGTGCAGGGACTTTCGTCGCCCCTTGCAGGCGTATTAGTTATAAACTATGACCGTCCTACAGTTCTTGCAATGGGGACATTTTGCTGGGCCTTATCAACTGCTGCAGTGGGTGCCAGCCATCATTTCCTACAAGTTGCTTTCTGGAGAGGAGTTAATGGCTTTGGACTAGCAATTGTGATACCAGCATTACAATCCTTCATTGCTGATAGCTATATGGAAGGTGTGAGGGGCGCTGGATTTGGATTGGTAAACCTTATTGGGAACTTAGGTGGCATAGGAGGTGGCGTGCTGGCAACTGTTATGGCTGGTCAGCAGTATTGGGGCATCCCGGGATGGCGTTGTGCCTTCATCATGATGGCAACATTAAGTTCAATAATTGGGTTTCTTGTTTTCTTATTTGTTATTGATCCAAGGAAAACAATCAGCATACCACGTGATACCCGCGAAAGTTTTGAAAGGTACCAAACGCTTGCTTTAGATTCTTTAGTTTGTTGTTTTTTTTTTTTTGTATATATATTGTTTATGCTTATTGAATTTGTTTAACATTTCATATTCATTGTGCATATAATCACGGTCTTGGATGTAATGGACCTTTTTCCTTCTTGATACACAAATTAGGAAGTTAATTTCTCTGTTTCTTATATTCATAGTGATTCTACTGCTTTTTACTGCAGGGATGAGTTGATAGAAAGGAGCAGTTCTAGTGCATCATCCGTTTGGACAGAGTCCTGGACAGCCATGCAAGCTGTTATCAAAGTGAAAACATTCCAGATAATTGTTCTGCAGGGGATTGTTGGTTCTCTACCATGGACTGCCATGGTGTTCTTCGCTATGTGGTTTGAACTAATTGGTTAGCACATATGCAAAGTCTATTTTACTCGGAACTTTTTAATGGATGGAATATTTATTTCTTGTCTGGCATTACGCACTCTCCTATTTCTTTTCAGTGTTTAAGATGTTTGAGTTTAGAATTGTGCTAATCAGAAGCGCTCCATATTGTATTTGGAATGTGGAAACTAAACGGGGGGGTTTGAAAATGATGTAGAGTAATATGTAAAGTGCATAGAACATTTGTTGTTAAGAGATTAGTTCTCACCTTTATATTATTCACTTCCTGATTATGATGTCACCATCTCTCTTCTTCAGGTTTCAGTCACAATAGCACAGCATTCCTCCTGAGTCTCTTTGCTGTTGGGTGTGCATTGGGTTCCCTCATTGGTGGATTGATAGCAGATCGACTGTCACATACTTACCCTCACTCTGGCCGTATCATGTGTGCACAGTTCAGTGCCTTGATGGGCATTCCATTCTCTTGGTTTCTGCTCAAAGAAATTCCACTGTCAGTAAGCAGTTATCACACTTTTGCTGTTACTATTTTTATGATGGGCCTGACTATCAGCTGGAATGGCACTGCGGCCAATGCACCAATGTTTGCTGAGGTGGTTCCTGTGAAACACCGAACCATGATTTATGCATTTGATCGTGCTTTTGAAGGATCACTCTCTTCTTTTGCTGCTCCCTTGGTTGGAATTCTTTCAGAAAAGATGTTTGGCTATGATTCAAAGTCTATTGATCCAGTTAAAGGTTCTGTGCAAGAGGCTTCTGCACTGTCAAAGGGGCTTCTTTCAATGATGGCAGTTCCATTTGGTTTGTGTTGCTTGTTTTACACTCCATTGTACAAGTTTTTTAGGCAGGATCGTGAAAATGCTAGAATCGCAAGTGCAAAAGAGGCGGAGATGACGTGAGAAGCCTTGTAAGGCTTCATGACTAAATCATGTGGATATTGACACACTACATTTTCTCACAGATAAGATTTTGTTAGGAAGTGATTCTTTGTTCCTTCTTGGCAATTGAAGCATATAAGATGGTGACTTATGCCTGCAACTTTCAAGGGCTTCTTTGACTGATGACAATGCCATTTGGTTTCTGTTGCTCGTTTTCACTTCATAATATAAGATTTTAAGTAGGATTATGGAGATGCTACAATGATTCAAAGAAGGTAAAGATGATGCAAGAAGGTGCTGGGAATCATGTCCACATCGACATGCTACACTTTAACATACAAAATGTTTTTGTTGACTAATGATGCCTTTGTTGCTTCTTTTAAATTGGAGCATATACCTATTGCTGATTTATGTAATTCAACCGCATTGGCTAGTCATGGCTCAAGCAATGTAGTGAAGAACGATATCTTTCTGCTCTCATGAGCAAACGGTTTGTTGTTTACGAGATCATGCAACATATTGAGGTACATTACTGTGAAGTCAACAAACAGATTTGTTTTTTATCATCCATATTTTTCAGATTGTTAACAACAGATGGGAAGGTTTTTTTGATGCTGAAATTTGTTGCATTTTGTTTGCAAACTGTCTAGTGCTATTCACATTCTCAAAATGCTTTAGTTCATTACAATCTTGTCATGACTATGTAGATTATGCTTAAAGCAAGACCCTCTGTAGCACTTATTTTGCTCAAGTTAGCATTTGCTTTCCAATTTCTCACAACAAAATCTGTTCCGAGGGCTAGAAATTTCAGATGATGATCACAATGGGCATCATGATAGTGCAGAATCACAACTTATTTACAAGCCTCTCAAGGCACAAATAAAAATGGAAAGCCTACTCATATACAATTATAAAACACAGTCAAGAATGACATGCAGCGAGACATTATTACACCATAAACAAACTGTTTTAAAATTCTTGACCTTTTCTTCTCATGCTCACATAAGAGTCTTTCCTGCTGATACAGCATGAAATTAAAGAAAATATTTCAGACTATAAAAGCCCAAAGCAAGCAAATAAATCATAAGATCTTTTCAAGACCATGAAATGTTCAGGTAGGTATACAAGATGTTGGCATAGTAAACATGCTGAGCGCAAGCCTGCAAACAAATGTGATGTTTAATTCTCCAAGACATGCACAGAGTCTAACCCTATGCTTGTTACACACTAATTTAAGATAACAAGTCAACATACAAATCCCAACAAGAGTTACAGTAACATACAAATTATGTTTGTGTTTCAGTTGCACGTCCAGGAACTAATGCCCCCAGCTCCACTCAGTAAAATTGAAAAGGATGACAAAATGTAAATTGCAGATAAATTTTACAACCACAGGCATTTGACCATTCGATAATGTAAGCCAATTGGTACTTTTTGCCACGCAACAACAAAAGCTAAATACACCGGGGAAAGAAGGTTTGCCCCACGTACCCTCCAGCCATAGCTCTTCTTACATTAGATTCGAACATTTTTGGATTGTCTCTTAACACTGCAGCAGCATCATGGTTAAGGGGGTCTTCATAATTTGGCTCCTGCAAACAGAATATGAAGAAAAAATTTAGGAAAAAAGTGGCTCCAAATAGCCAGAAAGGTACTTAAAAAAATTAGAAATGATACCGTGAAAAGATGATATAATCCATAAATGATAGTGTTTATATTGAGGACAGGTTTCCAGTCTTCTCGCAAGATATTGAGGCAGACATTTCCTTCCAAGTCAATGTTTGGATGGTAAACCTGGAAGTTAGAAATACAATTGCTTGAACGCTAAAGTGTGACACAAACCGCCATATTTTTGACAGTAAATATTTCAGGAAAACAGGCCTTCATAAAATAAAGAATTTTAGCTATTTTACCTTGGTCTTGCACTTAACCTTTGGCGCTTCATGCGGATAGATCGGAGAAACTTGGAAAGAGAACAAAAAGGTGCCACCTCTAACCAGAATTAAGAGTATCCAAATAAAAATATATTTCCAGAAGAGATATACGAAGAATCTTGAGATTATGATATAGAAACTCATGTTCCATGCAATTTGCAAAGGAGAAAAACATCACACAGAAGTTAAGATGTTACAGGTTAAATTTTTGCGTTAACAAGTCTCAGAGACTAGATGCTTTAATGAAAGGTTCCTTACAAATAATATCCTTCATCTGGTCGGATTGAAACCTCAAAATTCATAAGATCATCCTTGCCATTAGGGAAAGATATGGTGCATGATTTTGGCAGATTCAGCTCAGAAATATCTGCACAGCAAAGTACCAGAAGTGATGTAAGATAACATATACAAATTTGTCACAATAATTTGAATTGCCAAATTAGCAAAATTGATTTAAAAATATTAGTTTCTTAAATCAGAATCAATACATCAATAATTAATCAAAAGAATATGTTTATAAACCGGTTCAAGTATCCAGTTATTGAAACTAATAAATCAATATAACAATCTATCTTACTTCACAGCTTATGAGATCTAAACAGAAAAAAGAACTGGCAAGTTAGATTTCAGGAGCCTATACTTTCATCAGTAAGTGCACCCAGGGAGAACATGAATTTTCAACACCAATTACTAATTTCCAATAGCCAAATGATTGAACCATTAATCAACTGATAATCATGCTTGTATATTATTGAAATTGCATGTGGTTCATAGAAATTTATAAGCCAAAACACCAACAAATTGCATGTAGTTCATAGAAATTTTCATTAAGAGAACATGTGCCAGAGTATGTTTAACCCAGATGCCAAAATTCCTTTGAACATTGACTAGTATTATTACTGCCTGCCAATCTCTTTAGCCTTAAACCAACTACACCATTATCAGTTACAGGCCAGTGGAACTTTCAAATACTCAATAGTCAAGTTCCTTGATCAGAATTCTGATCCACTCTTCTTTAAAATCTAAAACAACTCCAAATGACATGCACTTCAGCAAATTCTATCAGCCAGAATAAACAGAGATTATGCTTCTCAGTATAGATTTAGACTTGTCAAGCCCTTAAGGTAACAACATAACATATTAAAACCAACCCCAAAATGTATAAAAAGCTAAGAGATTACAATTCAACAATTAAGACCCCTCTGAAACAAAAAATAAACACCAAATAAGCCATGTGCACTAGAACTCATTTCTTCCAGATACTCTGCTTTCCTTTTCTTCCTGTGTATTAAAGTTACCAAAAAGAACAGAGCATTGAAATACCTAAGAGATAAACTAAACAAAGATTCCCAAAAAGTAAGCACCAAATAAAGAGATAGATTTCCCATACATAATCTTCTATGAAAAAAAATTTCTATACATAATAATATCTGATAAAAATATAAGAAACAAACAAACCCTTGTGAAGACGCAATTCTCCAGCAGTTTGCTTTTTAATAGGTGCTCCTCCATTAGCATTTTCAGCTTGTTCTCTCTGCTTTTCCTTCACTTTAAACAGCCTAATCATAGCTCCTATGACAACAAGCAAGCCATGGAACAATCAAATATACGAAAATCACCAAAATGGAAATTATACATACCCAAAGATCAAACTTTATCTATATCCACGAAAACCCATCAAAGATACACAAATAAAAGATCAAGAAAGACTCACTCTGAGATCTTTTGTCGAGTCTTGTGTGTGTGGATTCTTTTTTTTGGTATATAGTCAATACAATAATATCAATCTAAAACATAAAAACCTCTCTAATAGATCGTAAAGCTAGTTTCTTTTCTTCATTTTAAGTCTTAACAATACAATCATAAAGCAAAAGGAAAACTTTAAAATTCAATGATCGAATGAAGAAGAAACCCAGACAAAAATCAAAACTTTAAGAGCAATAATCATATCAGATAACCCACGAGAACTTAAAAAAAAAAAAAAGAGAGAGATAAAAAGCTTACTTCTTTAAAAGAACAAAATTGAATCAATAATTGTTTCAAGAAAATCACATAAAAGAAAAAGAAAGAAAAAAGAAAAGAAAGAGAGAAAGATAAATAAGGAAAGAAGATGGGTATAGAAAGAAGGTACCTGCTGCAATGGAAAAATGGGCAGAGTTTATGTATTGTGATTCGAGTAAGAGAAGAGAGCAGAGTTATATTATATCATATGCTATCATACTTATAAGAAAAAAAAATTAAAACTACAATAATAATAATAATAATAATAATAATAAGAACAATTATTTTCTCAAAGGAAAAAAAAAAAAGAGTAGACAGATTTTGGCAACAAATGACGAGTAGAAGTGGACCCTAAAACTGGCGTCTGTAGTTCTCTATGGCCTACTCTGCCTCTACCCCTTGTTTTGTATTTTCTATCTCTGATAGACTTCAGCATTTTTCTGCTTTTTCTATACGCTGTCGTGCTTTTTGAAAAATAAAATAATAATAATAATAAATGATTTTTCTGATAATATGAATAACAATTTATTAATTATAATTGTACAAATCTCAATTTTATGAACTAAAACTTAATTTTACAAAGAATGTCCATCGAAATAGTTGAATCTTTCAGTAATTTGATTAAATATATGAGTAATAGGATTCCAATTGTTTTACAGTTTGGTGTTTGGGAAATTTTTAATTCAAAACTTATAAATACAAGAAGGAAAACAAATTAAAGTACAGATAACCTAAATTAATATTTTTTTAGAAAAAAACTATTTTCGTAAGATTAAAATATTGAAAAAAAAAACTGACATTATTCGGCCTAAATAAGTATTCTAATTTTTATTAAAGTACTGTATCCAAACATTAAAATAAAGAAGGGAAAATGTAATAATAGGATCCGAATGTTTCCATTTGTCAAATTGGACTGTTATTAATAATTATATTCCTACATACATATAATACTCTATTTTTTTTATTATTATTTAATTTAAGTTAATTGCTCCTACAATTTGTAACTAATTTTACGTTTACATATTCATTATAATATAATTAAATTCTTTTTTTTTTCATTTATCTAAATTATAGATTGTTATACCTTTTTATCAGATTTGTTGATAAACTAATAGTTGTAATATATATACTTATCTATATTATTTGTCGATTCCTTGTAGTTTTGCTAAAATTCAAATTGGGTTTTTTGATTTTAGATTCTTTTATTTTAAATTATGCTAATCTACTCTCAATTTCTTTAGGTAACAAAATGGGTCTCAATTGCATGGTCAGCATTTAGACTAGCAAAACACTATTAGTATATATTTTATCTGTCCAAATACTTAATTATATATATAAAACATTTACACACTAAAAAAAAAAAAAATTAATGATATAATGACAAGATTATTGGTGGTGAGTTTAAATTATTAACCACCTTAGTAACTTGGGATTTGTATTATAAAGGCGAAATGTACAAAAATACCTCTAAATTTATTAGAAAAATTTAATTAATTTTGTATTTCTTTCTCAATTGAACCCATTAACTTTTATAATAAATCTAATTACCTCCTAATATTAATAGCGTCTAATATGCTGTGAAGTGTAGGGGTCCTATTAGTTTGAGAGCGCAAATAATAACCGTTTTAAATATTTTAAAGTCACGCCTATGTCATGTGAGAGAGAAAAAGTCACTTATTCTTTTTTATTTTTGCATGATTAGTATCTATAAAACCTAATTTACATAAAAGAGTAGTGATTTCTTTCCTCATATGAAATAACAATAATATTTTTATTTTCTTTATCATGCTCATCCGCAAGTAGAGGATGAGTGCAAGCTTTTGAGTTAGATTACATCCCACCACTTCCAATATGTTTTTGCAATAAACCACAAAGATGTACACTTTATGGAGAGAGACTAATCTTGGAATGAGGTTCCACGGTTGTATGAGCTGTGATGTAAGTTAAATAAAAAAAATAGCTTTTTATCTCTCACATGACATAGGCGTGACTTTAAAATATTTAAATCGGGAGTAGTTATTATTCACGTTCTCAAAATAATGGAACCCTTACACTTGACGGCATTTAGACGTTATTAGCATTAGGAGTTAATTGGACATTTTATAAAAACTAATGGGTCCAATTGAGCCAAAGAAAAGATAGAAACTTAATTGGACTTTTCTAATAAGTTGAAGGGCATCTTTATACCTTTTACCTAATATAAAATGGAGATTTTACTTATACTATAAATTAGATATCTGTATATTATGGATATTTATTGTTTATAATAATGGGTCAGATTCAATTGTATAAAATTTTTACTATGTGTTTATTGTCTCATTTTTACTATTCTCTCGAGTTTGCTCGATTACTCACTATTTATTTTTATTGATTTTACTTTTTGTATTTTTATTTATTATATCAACTTTTAAAGTTTTTTTTATGCAATTTTAATTTTTTTCTTGTATATTTTAAGTTTTTTTTGGATGATATGTATCTACATGAGTAATAGATTTATTTTATATTTAATAGAAGGATTCATAGTTTATAATTTGATTTAATACTATTATTATAACACGTACTAAAATGGTGTTTTATCTTTAGATATTCTATCCATTGTTGCATCTTATTTTTTGAATGTTGCTTTTATTCAAAAGATTAGTCTTATTGTTATGCCAATTGTTAAAGCCGCTATGCATATTCACCTAAATAGATAGCTCCACCTAGAAGTTCGTCCCGATATAATTCGAACAAGATAACATTAAACGAAGTGAATGTTAATTTAGTATCATACATAATCAAACTTATGTGGAATTTGTTATAATTAAACTAAATCCTAAAAAATTAGATAAAATTTTAAAAAAAATTTCAAATCAGTAAGTTAATACATTCTATAATACTAAAATATCTCTTTCAACTTTATTATTTTCATTTTATTTTCTCTTTTGTGTCTTTTTCTCAAATGAAATAATTTTTTTTATATAAATTTCAACCAAATATAGGATTAGTCATTTTTATTTAGTTGGTTTTGTTTCATTAACTGCGCTAATTAGGTGGTTTTAGCTCATGTTAAGTAGAGGTAATACACCCAAAAGTATTTTACCCGTATAATGTAAAAGTGCTTTATACTTTTCTAAGTGGGCAAGTGCCTCCTCCTATTGCTGTTTTCTTATCTCTTACCCTGATGCACCTTATCAATTGCCAGGAAGTGGCCTATATATATATATATATATATATATATATATATATATATATATATGCATATAGTACTTGGGTAGCAAGTGGGTTTCCTCTCCATGCAAAGTTTGGCTACTAGAAATGGAACAACTGGGTCACCACGTTGCCAAATGTGCCTATCGAGTTGCAAGAGATACAATCTCATGCATGCTAAGTCCAATTTGTAACAATAATTAAAAGGTGGACTAATTTACTTTACAGTTCAAGCTTTCTATTAATGGGATTTGCCATTCAAAAATACTACAGATAGTGCGAGGGTTAAATATCCCGTTTTCGAAAATCGGATTATGTTTGTCTTTAGAGAAATAAAAACATGAGGGACCAATGTGAGGATTGTGATAAATATTAGGGTCATATCTGACCTTTCCCCAAGGAAAAAATCGCAGAAACGTTTCGGCGGAAACGAGACGGCGAAACTCAATTCACTTTCAACTGCAAGAAGTGCTTAGTCAGAGTAAAAAAACCCTTAGGTCTGGTAGAACGAGAGAGAGAGAGAGAGAGAGAGAGAGAGAGATCGCAGCACGAGACAATGGAGAGGGAGAAACTATCGATCTCATTACTATTATTAACGATAATCTCACTTCTGCTTCCCTTTCTCTCAATCTCATTCTCACCAGAATCTCCAACAGATCGCCGCATCTTAGTATTACTCGATGACTTCTCTTTCAAGTCCTCACACTCCATTTTCTTTAATTCCCTAAAATCTCGGGGTTTCGACCTCGATTTCAAGCTCGCTGACGATCCAAAACTCGCCATTCAACGATATGGCCAGTACTTGTACGATGGCATTATCGTCTTTTCGCCTTCCATCGAGAGTACGTTCCTCCTTCATTCATAGAATCCTCTCATCTAGTCTTGTTTTTCGGTTATTATTTTAATATTGTGCGTTTTGGTTAGGGTTTGGAGGTGCATTAGATTTAGCGGCAGTGATTGACTTTGTTGACTCCGGACGAGACTTGATTATTGCTGCTGATTCTTCTGCTTCTGATTTTATTAAAAGCATTGCTACTGAATGTGGTGTTGATTTTGATGAGGTTAGCATACTTTTTTTTTTTTTTTGGTTTTAAATTGTATGGAGTTTTTTATGCGATGATAATGATGTTGATGATGCAGAATCCGACAGCTATGGTTATTGATCATAAAAGCTATGCACTTTCGGAGACTGAGGGTGATCATACTTTAATTGCTGCTACTGATTTTATCGAGTCTGATGTTATATTAGGAAAAGCTAAGATTGAGGTTGTTTCTTGTTTTTCCTCGTTGCTTAATGGAATAGCTTAAACTCTTAGTGTTTAATTAGTTAATGTTTTCAAGATAATTGTATTAAACAGGCCCCGGTGCTGTTTAAAGGTATTGCGCATTCTGTAAATCCAGCAAATGGCCTGGTAAGACCAAATGAGACTTGGTTTATTGCGTTACTATTATAGCTAAATGATTATATGCAGAATGAGATTGTTTATTTTATTCTTTTTGGGTGGCATGTGATGTAATGTATAGGTGCTGAAAGTGCTTTCAGCTTCTCCTTCGGCATATTCAGCTAACCCTAATTCCAAGCTATCAAGTCCTCCATCAGTAGCTGGATCCGCTATTTCATTAGTTTCGCTAATGCAGGTAAGTTGGGTATCTGTGTCAGCCAAGTGTTGTTTTCTCTCTTCTCCAACTCCTAAAACAACAGGAGCACATATGCATGCTCACACCATTACATATTTTTGTGATCAATATTCTCTGCATATCTCATGCAGAGAAAAGTCTATCATGTAGTGATTCCTTATTGGCTTTACCTTTGTTTATGGTTAATAGTCTCGTGTTGTGTTCTGCTGTCCATTCTATTTGACATGTCTATATAGCTCTAGATTGGAGATATTTATAATTTTCCATTTAAGAAAGAATATTTGCTATTTGTTTCATCAGATGTTCTGGTGTGCCAGTAATTAATGCTTCTCGACTCACACTCACAGTGGTGCTATACATTAATTGTTTAGATATATGACCGTAGAATGCTTAATTAATGTTTACTACATCATACTTTGCTCGAGTTTTCTTACAGAAGAAAAAAAAAGGAATCGCTTTGGTTAACAGTTCTTATGTAATGCAGGCTAGAAACAATGCTCGGATTATGATTACTGGCTCCTTGGATATGTTCAGTAACCGGTATATAACTTTGCAATGTTTTCCTGCTTCATTTTTTCCTTTAGCATGTATTCCTGCATAATGAATTCTTTTCATAATGTGGTTCAGATTTTTCAAATCAGGTGTGCAAAGTGCTGAGAGTGCAATAAAGTAAGTCAATTTCTGATTCATCTTCTTCATTTTTCTGCTGCTTTGCTATGGGCTTATATGATTCCTTAAAAAGAAGCATTACTGTGATCCACATTGTTTGTTAATAGGATGATTCTATGTATCAGTTACTTTTTTACTTAATGAATACATTTCAATCCTAGGTACAACAGATAAGGATCTATTTGAAACATAATTGTTAATGCTCCCATAGGCTTAGCCTGGCGGTAGGTGTATCTTTTTGCCAAGTCTGCATTCTCACTCTGCTCCTATGGTACTCTCACTATGGTGATGCGTGGGGCTGTATGTTTTTTGTTGCTACTTTAAGGGGTTCAGGGTAGTGCTACTGGCTTATATGTCTTTCATTTTTCTTATAGATGATTCCTTTGAACACTATTTTGTATCTGTATTTGGGCAAGGAACAGCTTCTAATGGCATGCACCAGAAAAGGGGCCTAACCATCACAGAGATTTTGAATTTACCTCATTGCCTTTTTTTTCTTTTGGATTATGGAATTGTCAGCTGAACATGTTATTTGTCATTCATATGCATTTTTTTCCTGCCTTTTTCTGTGTGCTTCTGAATAGTGAATGGTGATATATTCGTTATTTTTTAATGACAGATATAAGAAATCTGGCAATGAACAGTTTGTGACTGAACTTAGCAAATGGATCTTTCATGAAAGGGGTCATCTGAAGGTGAGACATATTCAGCAGCTATCCTTTATTGTATTTTCTATCTTATTAATGCATGGGTGTATTAAAGTATTCTGAGGCAAATTCAACAACAGAGTCTGTCAAGGGAGCTCTGGATTATCAATATTCTGGCTAGCTTTGGTTTTTGTTTCCAATATTACTTGATTTTGTTGCTTTAGCTTCTCTCTGTTCCATAATATTAAATCTCGTTCTTGGTTTTAAGGCTGTCAATCTTAGACACAACAAAGTTGGGGAAACCGATGAACCTGCAATATATAGGATAAAAGATGAGTTGGTAATGCCTTCACTACATTTGTTCTGGTTTAAATTATATTCTCATGGAAGTTGAAGCGATGGCTGCTCTTAAATTTTTTCTTTTTTGTTTGCAGGACTTTTATGTGGAGATATATGAATGGTCTGGAAAGAGCTGGGAACCATATGTGGCGGATGATGTTCAGGTTCAGTTCTACATGATGAGCCCTTATGTGTTGAAAACCCTCTCGACTGACCAGAAGGTACTCTTTTCTCATGGTAGCTTATTATTTATTATCCTTTCAAGCTACTTTTTCCTATGTCTCTGATTATTGATATACTTTTTCTCTTCAGGGTCTGTACCAGACATCATTCAAGGTGCCTGATGTTTATGGGGTTTTCCAATTTAAGGTTGAGTATCAGAAGCTTGGATACACTAGCTTGTCTCTTTCCAAGCAGGTAAGCTTGTGACAATATCTTCACTCTGTTATCAATTTACTTAACTTGATTCTTCAGTAGCTTTATTTAATGTTCTTGCATGTTTGTCTAAGGCAAAACTATTGGAGATGTACTATCAGGCAGCCCAAAGATCTATACATGAAATCATTCGATTAGCCACCTGGGTGTCTCTGTGGGTATGATTAGGGCTACAAATGAACCGAGTCGCTTGTGAGCTATTCGAAACTCGGTTCCATAAAAGCTCGTTCGAGTTCGTTCGTCAAGATAAACGAGCCGAGCTTGAGCTTCTTTTTCGAGCTCGTTTAGTAGATGAGCCGAGTTCGAGCTTAGTAGTGCTTGATCGTTTAAGCTCACGAGCTGGCTCGTTAATGAGCTAGCTCGTTTATGAGCTCAAGAGTTGAATGCATTTTTTATATCAAAAATTTGGTCTAATTATTTAGATTTTGGAATTTAAATACATATTTTGTTTTATACATAGTTTATTTTAAATTATAAAATCTACAATTGCATATTTGATAGGCTTGAACTTACTTAACGAGCTTTATTATGAGCTTGAGTTAGAGGTTAAATACGAGCTTGTATGCGAGCCGAGTTTGAGTTTAGCTTATTTATATAGAATACCGAGATAATTTACGAGCCAAACTTTGAGTTTAGCTCGTTTATATAGTATATTGAGCTAATCAAATTCGAGCTCAAGCTCTAAAATAAATAAAAAATTATTGAGATTGAGCTCGGATAGTTTTATGCAAGTCAAGCCTGAAAATTGAAAAGCTCGGCTGGGGTAGATTGCACCCTTAGGAATGAGGTTAGGTGGGAGATCATAGTTTTGAGTTGCAATTCACTGCTATTGTCAATGTAAAGGAGGGAGTTGGAGGGTAATTATGTTTATGCATCACATTGTTATTTGATCTATTCTTGTAGGTTGCAAATGTGCACAGAAATAGAATTCTTGATATTGTGTTAAACACTTTTTAAGGCATTTGTTTTAACTGATATCAATTGGAACTATGAATGGCAGATTCCTGTTCGGCCCTACAGGCACAACGAATATGAAAGATTTATAACAACTGCCTATCCATATTATGGAGCTTCTTTCACCACGGTACTTTTTCAATCTCATAAATATAGTATAACCGCAGTTGTCTTCAGATGTTTGTGTTTGTGTGTTTGTAGTGCATAGGCTAAGCATCTTGCCTGTTGACTGCAGATGGCCGGCTTCCTTATCTTCAGTTTTGTCTACTTGTACAACAAATGAAATCCTGCCATCTATCATAGAGGATTGAATTGCATTGACATGATTCAGTTTCTTTCCAGCCTATTGGAGAAAAAAGAAAAGAGAATTGAGGGTTCGTCTACAAATTTTTCGCCTCAAATTTGTTACGAAGAAGGAAGTTAAGATATAAGATTACTTTTCTGAAATATCCTGCATGCCAAGCGGTTTTCTGACTCTAGAAATGTAATGCTGCCTAGTGTTTAGGACTGCTGGACCACAATTTGTTAGGTATAATTCAGTTAAGAGTACATCCAGTGGATTTATTTGTAATAAATATCTGTGACAAGATTAGGTATCAAAAGAAATTTTACAATTAGAAGTATGCAATTGGATGGTTTGATGGGTGGTTATTGTTAACAATATAACTTATATTTCCTCCTGTGAACAGGCTATTGAACTTTCATTATCAAGGCCTTAAGAGGCTATAAGAGGAGGATGGGTAGGTACAAGCGGAATCATATGAAACTTCTGTCTGCTAATTTTCTTTCTTTCATGTCAATTGGGTCTTGATTGAGATTTGAAATTTGGTAATCACATCGCTCTGAAGATGACTGGTAGCCACTGTTTAAAACGCATGACAATGCTGATGGGACTTGATGAGGATGCAAATGCCTGCCTTTGCCCTGAAAACATGCGTCGGCCTCTCTAAGAAAAAACTATTTTTTAACAGGCCATGGACACATGCTAAACAGCATTATTATGTCTATTTTGGAATGAGAAGTGAGAAACGCTTTTTGAACAGGCCTCGAACGGGAGGGACACATTTTGAAGCATGCCATATCGTGACACTTCTGTCTTTCTGAGCTTTTGGCATATTCATGTTCGGTTTTAGGTCGATTTATAGATGTATATATATAGAAAAAAGATAGTTGTAGAACTATGATTTTTAAACTGTTTAAAAAATTAAGAGACTTAAAAGAGGAAAGAGAAAGATAGTTAGGGTCTAGAAAATAAAAGAGCTGCCAATAAAAGAGAGTAAATGCTATCTAAGAGCTCCCCAATTACGAAAGAAAGCTCTATATTATGCTGTAAACCAGCTAAGCTGATTCAAATTTTAATAAGTTGAATTCAGCACGAATTTAATAATAATGGATTCGAATTAAATTTCAGCTCTTTTTGAGTTTCATTTATTAAAATTTATTTATTAATTTTATTTTTATTTTTTTAATTCTATTATATCATTTATTTCATTATGTAGAATCTATTCATTTGAAATTTTAATTTAAAATTTAATACAAGGTAATTATATTTTATAATAAAAAATATTTTTATACATTAATTTATATAAATTGATAAATATAAATATATATATATAAAATAAAATAATTAAAATAAAAATATTTTACATCCTCCATAAACTTAAATACAATCTATTAATAAATTAGTTTATAAATAAATTTATAAGTCTATAAACGAGCTGAGTTTCTGTTAACGAGTTCATAGGAATTTTTATTCTAATTTTTTGAATTAGATTAGATTTTAGAATTTTTCTTCTAAATGAGGAGTTTTCTTTTTAGATTCAAAAGGAGCTAAATTCATATTTACTTAATGTTTTTATATTTTCAACTAATGGTATATATTTTTATAGGGTTTTCAGGTTGATTGATAATTCGTTTGGTGGAACACCACTAGGTGTCAATTTGACCGAGGAAAGCGAGGAAGAAAAATATTTTTTAAAAAGAAAAGAAATAAGCACCATGCTAAAAAAATGCCAAATCCAAAGAAAGAGAGAAAAAAGAAGACAGACGTGTCAAAACCCAAATAGAATTTATTATAACCAATGAAATTTAGACGATACTGGAAACCATTATCATCCATGACGATAAAATACAGAATAATAGAATATATGTAAAATGCAATAATATTAGTAATATAGTGCATACAAGGAAAGAACAGGCACTGGACAGGACGATATTCAATTCTAATCCAAAATCCTATCCAGCTTTCTATGTCTGTCCTCTTTTTGAACCACTTCCGGTTTCTGCTTTCTCACTCCAATCCTTTCTCTTAAAGCTCAGATTTCTGTCCAAAGAATCCATCTTTTTTCATTGTTTATGCCTTCAAAACTACATAGCTACTAGAAAGAAAGTGTCTTTGGGAGGAAAAAGAAAATGAGTTCTGTTAATTTAGGTTCTTGGGTACATACCTCTTCAATCTTCAACCAAGCATCCAGATCCAGATCCAAATCTTTTTCTTCTAATCCTCTAAAAGGCTTGCAGATTCCTGTTTTATGCTCAAAATCAAGGAAGCCCATTTCTTTTATTGCAGCAATTATTACAAAAGAAGAGAAAACTCTTCAAGAAGAACAAGATAATTTTAATTCAAGACCACCCACTTTTGATTTCAAGTCTTACATGCTCCAAAAAGCTGCTTCCATCAATCAAGCTTTAGATGCTGCTGTTCCGATTCGTGAACCAACTAAAATTCATGAATCTATGAGGTATTCTCTTTTGGCTGGTGGCAAAAGGGTCAGACCAGCACTTTGTTTAGCTGCTTGTGAACTGGTTGGTGGCAATGAATCTATGGCTATGCCTGCTGCATGTGCTGTAGAAATGATTCATACTATGTCACTTATTCATGATGATCTTCCTTGTATGGATAATGATGATTTACGCCGTGGAAAGCCCACTAATCATATTGTTTTTGGTGAGGATGTGGCTGTTCTTGCAGGTGATGCATTATTAGCACTCGCTTTTGAACATATCGCTATAGCCACTTTAAATGTTTCTCCTGCTAGAATTGTTAGAGCAGTTGGGGAATTAGCTAAAGCTATTGGGGCTGAAGGGTTAGTTGCTGGTCAAGTTGTTGATATATGTTCTGAAGGATTATCGGAAGTGGGCTTAGAAAAACTTGAATTTATTCATGTCCATAAGACCGCAAAGTTGCTGGAAGGGGCTGTGGTGTTAGGGGCTATAATGGGTGGAGGGACTGACGAGGAAGTTGAGAAACTGAGGAAATATGCTAGGGATATTGGGCTGTTGTTTCAAGTGGTGGATGATATTCTTGATGTCACCAAATCATCTCAAGAGTTGGGGAAAACTGCAGGGAAGGATTTGGTGGCAGATAAGGTTACATATCCGAAGTTGATGGGAATTGACAAGTCGAGGGAATTTGCTGAGAAGTTGAATAAGGAAGCTCAAGAGCAGTTGGCTGGGTTTGATCCTGAGAAGGCTGCTCCATTGATTGCTTTGGCTAATTACATAGCTTACAGGCAAAACTAATGTTGTTGTACTGTCAACTGTTTGTGTTCTATGTTTAGATGAAATGACAGAACTTCAAAGTCTTCTTCTACAATGTTATATCAAATTTAGCAATACAATTCAATAGCAATTGGTCCGACTTCATTTTTCTCTCAGCGCTCAGGGGTATATTGTTGGTATCATCATGTCATGTATATAAGTGGTGATGCAAGTTACTCGTCAATTTAGAGTTGTTTTGCAATCACTTTCTCAAGTTTTCTTGAATTTCTCATGGGGAAATAATGTTCTTTAGTTTAATTCGTTAGGTGGGAACTTGAGTAGCTCAACTTCGTTTGAAATGTTTCACAGTAAAGCTGCTAGTTATTTGATCTACACTGCTACAGCCTATTGAATTTGACCCCAGTGTGAGAGTCTGTTTCAGGGGAGACCTCAAAAGCTATTGAATGGAGGTAAAAAATGAGCGAGGTTGTGAAATCCAGGTTGTTCTTTGTTCCAGAATTTACTGCCAAGATCATTTTAGCAGTAGCTGTCAATTTTCAAAACTCACCGATCTTAATGAACTTCTGCCGTGAACCACCGGACTAACACGATGGCTAGACATTTAGTGCCGGAGGTTGAGATATTCATTCTTTAAAATGTGGAGGTTTATTCCTAACTTTTTAAAAAGTGTATTCCTCTAACTAACCATATCTACTGTAAAAAAAATAAAAAATTCTGGCTCTGGTCACCGGCAAGTTATTTCAAATATAAAATTGATACAAATTCTCAATTCTTAATCCAGTTATTGCAGTTGCATTGCAAAATTTGTAGTTCAACTGGAGCTGAGGGATCGACCACAAATTAGCACAACAGAAGTTGCAGAGACATCCTTAAGGAATATGTAACGAAATCAAGTTCAAGTCTACTCCAGCGCAGCAGACCATTTCAATCAAAATTAATCAGACCAATTAACAGCTTAGTGCTACATTCTTATGCATGAGGAGTGAGTTTCATAATCTTGTCATACCTGAAAAACGACCGTCAAATTTAAACCAAAACAAAAATCAAAGTGCAAAATGTTCGCCGTTGCCGGGGATCGAACCCAGGTCACCCGGATGACAGGCGGGAATACTCACCACTATACTACAACGACTAACTGATGTACAGCATCGAATCCTTTATACTTTAAGTTTCAATGGAAAAAAGGAATAATAATAATTAAAAAAATAAATGGCCGAGGTAGAACTTGATTTTGAATCACAAATAGAAAAGAAGATAGATACATATATATTGATTCTATTGGCTAATATATCTTAATAAATTTGTGTTAGAAAAAAAAAAAAATTAGCCTTTTCAAATTTGTCCTTCTTTTCTAGGTGATATTACGTATCCATAATTTATTTATCTTCGATTTATGTATTATTTTCAGAAGAATCATAATTTTATTATTCTTTATATTTAATTATATATAGCATAATGCTCTATAGCCCTTTCTTAATTTAGTAATTAGGATTAAAAGTAAGTGATCAAGGATTAAAAACCTACAAATGCCCTCATATAATAAATGAATTACAAAAGAACTCAATATTTAAAATATTCAAATATAACTAGACTTTTAAAAATTTTAATTATATTTTTAAAAAATAGTAAATATATTAAAATATAATACACTATTCAAACATTAAATTATATTCTTAATTAATAATTTAATATATAACTAATTTTTATCCATGCATTGCACGACCGTTATTATTATTTCCGATTAATCAAGTTTATAGATACAATTGAATAACTTTTTAAATAATTAATATTAATTTATAATATTTTAAAAAATAATAGAAATCTAACTATTTTTAAATGTTCTTAATTTTTTTAAAAATTTTATTGCTGCAATAATACAAAAATTATTTTTAAGATGTTTATTTATTAATTCTAATATTATATAAATTAATACTATCAATATAATTGATATTACTATTTTTTAGAATTAAAAATTATTATGTAATTAAATATTAATTTAATAGTGAATATAATATTTAAGAATATTATTTTCTATAATTAAAATTATTATCTAATCTAAAAACTAATTTATTAGTTAATATAATATTAAAATATAATTAATATGCTATTTTTTAGAATAATTATTATTAAAAATTTAATTTATTATTAATATGTTATTTTTTAAAATTAGAATGTAATTTATTAACTAATAAATTAATAAAAAATTATAAAATTATATATAATTTCAACTCTAAGTATAAAAAATAAATGCACATATCGAGAAAATAATTATATGTGATATAAATTAAACACACGTATTAAAAAATTTAAATTTTAAAAATTAATATAATATAATAAAGCTAACATGGGCTGTATAGGTGGCAGTTTAGTTATAAAATGAGCTTCCATTACATTAAAATGGTCTGAGTTCGAATTTTGATAGGGACGATTCTTTAAAATATTTATGCCTTCTTACAAAGACTAAAATAATAGTAAGGATATCTCTGAAAATGTTGTCCATATAATTTCTGATAAGAGGTATCTGGAAAGTAAAAGCAACATTAAAAGATCTGATATTCAACACATTTAATAATTTTACTCTTTTGATGATTCTCTTATCAATTTTGCCATTAACTAATCAAACTCAAATGTTAATTTGAATTCAAAAGAGTCATCAATCATGATTATGAGTAAATTGAACATTTGATTGCAAATTTTGAGATACATAAAAGAAATACTTTCATATTTAATCTTTAATCTTTTGCTTTTTGCTTACACAAACCCATTTTTTCTCCATTTCTTTCTTCTTCTTCTTCTACACTTAGATTAGAGATTAATGCAGTCAACCATGTATTATTTATTTGACTTGGTCAAAAAGAAGGGCAGAATAGACATTAAACAGTTAGATGGAGAAGCAGCACAGCAGCGACTAGGATCTTTCCTTTTATCAAAAAATTTATATACATTTTCAAACAATTGAATTCTTACATACTTGGAACAAATCATTTCTTTGCATTTTCTTGTCTATGCCTTTTATTTCCTCTTCTTACGAGCCGCCTCCTTTACATCTTCAGACCTTAAGCTTTTTGTTTTTCGAAGCTGCGATTCTAGCTTTCGCATAATCCCTTCCCGTTACAGTTAAATCTGTAATAATTCTTTGCTGGGTTCTCGACATCTCTTGTCTTTCTGCTTGATATTTGAAGTCTTGACTTGTATTTGAGCTCAATTTTCAGGTGCTTTCCAATCTAGCTCAGTCTCATATACAAGATTAGCACAGTAAGCTTATTTACACCCAATCAGGTTGACTTCTGATTATTATTATTTTTGGTTGTTTTCATCTGATTATTTTTGTTTTGAGATCATAGGAAAAAGTTTACTTCTTTGGGTTTTTCCTGTTCCGTATGTATGATATAGTTTTGATTCAGTTTGTGGAACTTCCTTAATTAGATTCTCTTATCTGATTCAAACTTAGTTTCTAGGTTTTGACTTGCATTTGAGTGGAACAGATACTAGCTTCGTCGTTTCTACTAATAAAGATATACAACTTCTTTCCATGATAGCAAAATCATAGCTAGAGCATTTTTTGGATTTCTTAATTTTCAATTTGGATATGATGGGAGGACAATTTAGCAAGAAAAAAGGTGTTGCAAACCCAACCCCACCTCCACCTCCACCTCCACCTCTCAAAATTAATTCCAATTCCCAATACACAGCAGATTTGACGTCATATGAAGATGCTTGTATGCTTGATCCAGACCTGCAAGCCTTTGATACAACCCTCCATGAAAGGACTAATCGTGTCTTGAACTCCCTTTCCACTGGTGTAGAAGTTAGATCATTATCTTTTAATTCGCTCAAAGAGGTTACCAATTGCCTTCTGGATATGAACCAAGATGTGGTCAATGTCATTCTACAATGCAAGGAAGATATATGGGATAATAAAGAGTTGTCTGCTTTGGTCAAAGAGTACTTTGAAAGTAGTGCAAAAACATTGGATTTTTGTGCTGCTCTTGAGAGTTGCCTTAAACGAGCTCGAAATAGTCAATTGATCATACAGGTTGCACTTAGGAGGTTCGAGGAAGAAGTAGCATTACATGATGGGGTTGTAGAAACGAAGTACGTAAAGACATTAGAGGAATTACGTAATTTCAAGGCAGCTGGCGATCCTTTTACTGACGAATTTTATATACTCTTCCAGTCAGTATATAGGCAGCAGGTATCCATGTTACAGAAATTACAGCTTCGAAAGAAGAAGCTTGATAAGAAAATGAAATCAATGAAGACATGGAGGAGGGTATCAAATGTGTTGTTTGTTTCAGCATTTGTCTCCGTGTTGATTTTTTCAGTGGTAGCAGCTGCCATTGCTGCACCACCTGTTGTAACAGCATTGGCAGGTGCTTTGGCTGTTCCAATTGGCTCAGTGGGTAAATGGTGTAATTCGCTTTGGAATGGTTATATGAAAGCATTGAAGGGGCAGAAGGAGTTGGTAAGTTCAATGCAAGTTGGAACTTTCATTGTAATCCAGGATATGGATAACATACGGATCCTTGTCAACAAATTGGAGGCGGAAATCGACGCACTCTTGCAGAATGTCAACATTGCTCTTATTAATGAAGATGCTTTTGAGATTGTGAAGATTGTGATAGATGACATCAAGAAGAAACTGGAGGAGTTCATGCAAACCATTGAGGATTTAGGTGAACATGCTAGTAAGTGTAGTCATGACATAACACAGGCAAGGACAGTGATTTTGCAGAGGATAATCAGGTATCCTGACCGCTGAAGAAGCCCTTCATTATTTCTTGTGTTGTACTATCGACATGTCAACTTGGTCATCTTATGCAAATTCTTATGCCCCCGTGCTCAGCACAAACTGTTGCATTAGAGTGTCCTGTAAAAATATTATGATCCGACACTTGTGTAAGCGTGCGGACTGCCCCAGCTGAATAGTTTGCCTTTTCTCCATAAAGGAAATTGGAACACCTTGAGATGACCGACTTGAGTCCAATTTTTATAAGGAATATTACATTATTTAAAAAGCTTATGCTATTCTGTCTCAAAGATGTTCTGTTAAAGTTTTCCCCAACATTGTCTGTCCTGTATTACATTATTGCAGAACTTACAGCATTAGGCAAGTCTGATGCTTGCAAATTGCAATATTTAGAAACATTATTTGCCAAAAGCATTGACTTTGTTATTGCTAATTCATGAATAGGCAGCACATAAATTATGGCTGATCCTAGAGAGAAACATATAGACTAAGATGATTTCATTCTTAGACTTGATTAGTTTCATCAGCTGCCCGAAACATCAAAAAGTGAATTGTAGGCATGGTAATATTGTACTTGTTGGTTTTCAGTTATAGAATTGTTAAGCAGATTTAGGCTAATTGTATATTAATAGGGTCGATGAGTAGGTGCATTCTTTTTTTTAGAAGCGTTGTCCATTAAAGTCTGGCTATATCATAGCAACGGAAAGGACCAATAGACTAAGGTCATTCTGTGGAAAGGGCTTTTTGTTCTGACTTCATCGTGAAAAGTTTCTTAAGATCTTTGGGGTGCAACTGCAAAACAGAAATCTACTTCAACTTGTTTAGGATTAAGAAAACAATGTGAACTTAGTTCTGCTTATGTACAAGCAGTGGGGTGAGAAAGGTGATTTTGCTGAAGACTTTTAAAGATCCTTGTTACTTTAGGGCAATGAAGTTACAAGCAGTGTGGTTATCCTGATAGATTTTGTCATGTTCAAGAAGCTTGTGAATTGAAATAAAAACCTTGCGGTAGATTTAACCCTTGGCTGATTAATAACTGATTATGAGAGCTTAATGCTTATATTTAGCCATGAGTGCTCCTGGTAGTCTTCGACTTTGAAGGTTCTTGCCTTTGTCTCTGTTGCTTTCACACGATTTCCATACCAAATGATTGCCAGATTCGTCATTAAAATATCTTTCTAACAGAAATTTCAAGGCGGAGCAATTTACTTGTTCCCTTGGCGATTGTTGATAAGCTGAGACTAGATCACTTGTTGGATTTCTTGGCTGCTTATCTTGAACTTAAACATTTTTCTTAGATGAATACTTTTACTACTGGCTTACATCCCAGTCTCTCAATTAAATTATATCGAGTACTTTCTCCGGATGATAGTAATTCCATTTTGATTTCCCGAGCAACTTTTGACTAATTAAATATTTAATAAAAGGAACAATTTATCACCATTCTCATTTCCATTTAGAATGAGGTTTAATTTGCCCTTCCGCCCCCCTGCCCTGAACTTGGAGCTGAAGTTCAAATCACCTCTTTGATCTTTTTCGGTCATTTTAGCTCAATATTTAGCATGTTTGGCTCATTTTAACCCCTTTTAGCTCATTTTAACCCTTTTTGTAAAATGTCAAAAAATAAAAGAGTGAAGGGCACTTTCCATAAAAAAGCATGATACTAGAAAACAAATAATATATATAGTCCTAAATAAAATAAAATAAACAATAACTATATTTATTAATATAAAAAAATAATATTTTTATGCAACTCTTTGCTCCTGCAACAACAATTTCGCCTTTATCTACAGTAACCACCGATAACCACCTCATCTATCTACGACGACCACAACAACCTCTATCTACAGTAACACCAGCACTATGAGTACCAACTAGTCAATTGCAACAATTATCATCTCTTGCAACGAGGACAGTTGTAATAAACATACCAAACAGAAAAACACAACTAGCAATTAACAATAATGACATCAAAAAACCTACAAATAACATCAACAACAATCATATCTAAATAAAGAATAAATAAATCAAATTGTTTTTAACATAGAACAACTCATTTTCCTATCTTTTTACTCTCTTAAAAATTAAATTAAATTCAATTGAAGATATAAACAATTATATCTGATCTTCTAAAAGTTAAAAGCTTAAACACCACATCGTATCTCTTTCTTTTTCTAATTTATAAAATCAAAAGAAAATAAAACTTTTTATTCTAGTTCAAGAACATAAACAAAACTTTGAAATATAAAAAATATGCAAATAAAATCCGATAAAAAATTTCATTACTTTGGAACATATCCATCAAAATTTTGAAGTGTAGATTCATTATTAAAGGAAGCAATAGAGAAAAGAATGGAATAGTTATTATTTTTGGTGATAGCAGTTGACTCTTGGAATGATGGTGATGAATTCGTTTGTTTTTATGGTGATAAATGAGGTTGGTAGATCGGAATAGGTGGAGCTCTCTTGTAATGGACAAAGTATTAAAAGTTGGGTTAGAAGCATTGGTGGTTTGAAGGATTCAAGTGGTTTTAGTTATGGTGGCTCTTAGATTGATAGTTCTGAGAGAGGGAGAAAGGAAGACTAAAAGAGAGAGAAATAGAAAATAAAAAGATAGTATTATTAAAAAAAGAGATTGAGACTCACGCTCTTATTTCTTAAAAACAAAGGGTTTAAATGAATCACACTGTGTTAAATATTGGGCTAAAATGCCCGAAAAAGGTCAAAAAGAGCTGATTTGAACTTCAGCTACAAAGTTCATGGGGCAAATTGAACCTTATTCCTTTCCATTTCTACCATATCTTTTACCAACCAAACAACCCCTAGTGAGAACAAACGACTCGTCATTTTATGATTCCTACTTCCTTATGAAACAACATGCATTGGCTGAACAAACAACGACGATTTGTCGTCTACAAGAGACCTGACCTCTCTCGTTGATAAATGATAAATCCGCGCGCTCTGTTTTTTGATAATTCAGCTTTATTTTACTTTATCTGTTAATGATTGACACAATTTTGAGTTATTTGTGAAAATATTTGTGATGGTTAAGTTGTTAGAGATGGTGCATTTAAGTGGCATCAGCAGATTCCTCGTAAATTCTTTAATTTCTTCATCTATTTGTAAAGATCTATTCTTTCACGATTTTAACACTTCCAAAAAATGTATCCATTCACTTCTCCAATCCAAACCCACAAAATCCACTAAATTTTCAACAAAACCTCCCAAATCAGTGTTAAACAAAGATAAAATACAGAACCCAAATGTTTACACAAGAAACACAATTTCAAACATATATAGAATCTTGAAATATTCCACTTGGGAAACTGCAAAAGAACAGATATTAAAATTGGGTATTAAATGGGATTCTTACACAGTCAATCAAGTGTTGAAAACGCATCCTCCAATGGAAAAAGGTTTCAGGATTTCAAGGGTTTAAACATGATCAATTTACGTACACAACAATGCTTGATATTTTTGGAGAAGCTGGTAGGATTGAGTCTATGAATTATGTATTTAAACAAATGCAAGAAAAGGATATAAAGATTGATACTGTTACTTACACTTCACTTATGCATTGGCTTTCAAGAAACGGTGATGTTGATGGGGCTATAAAGATTTGGGAGGAAATGAAAGAGAAAGGGCTTTATCTTACTGTTGTTTCTTATACTGCTTTTATGAAGATTTTGTTTGATAATAAGAGAGTTAAGGAGGCTACTAATGTTTATAAGGAGATGCTTGAATGTGCGATTCCTCCTAATTGTCATACCTACACTGTCTTAATGGAGTATCTTGTTGTTTCTGGTGAGTTCTGCTTTGCTCTCTTTCTGTTTGTTCTATTGTCCATGTGAGTTTGTTGGAAGTTGTCACTGGTAGGCATGATAATATAAGCTTCAAGATGAGATTTTCTACATACATGGAGGGTAATTTTTGGCTTTGCGTGCTTATTATTAAGAATTTGTAGGGCTTCTTTCATGGTGTTCATTGATTATAATTGAGACTCTATCCTTTTTCTATAATTTGGCAAACAATCTAAACTTACATCAAAATAACCTTTGTCCCTTGAACTTAAAACTTTACCTTTTATTATCCTTTCTTTGTTTTTGAACAATTGATATGCTGTTTAGGAAAGCAATATGGATGTAATAATAGATCATGGCTTGAACCTTTGGCATTCTATCCACATTTTGTGAAGGGACGAGCTGAATCCATTGCTTTCCTGATTAAACTGAACTTCTACAAGCTATTGTTACTAGTAATAGATACAATAAACACCGGTAGCACTACCAGGGTGGTAAAGTACAATTGCACTAAGTCAGTCTTCTAGGCTCAATTCCCGGCTATAGATTAAGGGAAGGAAACACTTCCATTTACCTACAATTTAATTTAAAATCATAACTTATGGTTCTGGAGAAATAAGAGTCTTGCTGCCAAATTTTCTTGTACTTGCTGATTGTTCTTGAAATATACCAAGTCATATTTGTTTTATTACAACAAAGTTTTCCATATTTACTACTTTTCAGTGACAATTCTATCATAGCAAAAGCTATGAGAATTCTTTGTTATTTGTTTTAGTTATCATTGACATTCCTGTGTTTCACAGATAACTTTATGGTTATTCTTTTATTGGGCTGTCTTTTGTCGAAGTATTTCATTTCTTTTTTTAAATCTCATACCTTTTCTATTGTGTCATTGCTTTTAGGCAAATGCCAAGAAGCGCTTGAGATTTTCAAAAAAATGCAAGAAGCAGGCGTACAACCTGACAAAGCTATGTGCAATATTTTGGTCGAGAGATGTTGCGAAGCTGGGGAGACGAACACAATGACCCCAATTCTTCAATACATGAAAGAAAATCATCTTGCTCTTCGTTATCCTATCTTTTTAGAAGCACTCAAAATTCTAAGAATAGCCGGCGAGTGTGATGCACTCCTTAAGCAAGTAAATCCTCATTGTGCTGCTGAATCTATCAATAATGATGATTCGTCTGAGTTCACTACAAGTGCTTACAATGATCCGATCGATAAAGGACTTCTACTGATTCTCTTGAGAAAACAAAATCTTGTGGCAGTTGACCATTTACTTGCCGGGGTACTTGATAAGAATATGGTTTTAGAATCTTGGATAGTCTCAACCATTATTGAGGTAAACTGTAGTCAATGTAGACCTGATAGTGCTTTAATGGCCTTTGAATACAGTATGAGAGTGGGCATAGACCTTGAGAGAACAGCATATCTTGCCTTGATTGGCATTATGATAAGATCAAATACATCTCTGTGGGTTTTAGAGATTGTCAAGGAAATGATTAGGGTTGGGCATTCTCTTGGACTGTATTTAAGTGCTCTCTTAATACATAGGCTTGGATCTGCTAGAAGGCCCAATTGTGCTGCAAAGATTTTTGACTTGTTGCCAGATGAACAGAAGTGCACTGCTACTTATACTGCCATGATTGGTGTATACTTTTCTGCTGGTAGTGCAGCAAAAGCACTTAAAATCTATAAAACTATGAAAAAGAACAGCATAAATCCTTCTTTGGGTACATATAATGTTCTTTTAGCTGGTCTTGAAAAAAGTGGCAGAGTTTGTGAAACAGATAATTTCAGAAAGGAAAAGAGGAGCCTGATGGCTGATGGTAATCGTTTGAGCTGTCTCCCTATGGAGGAGAAGATATGTGACCTCCTTTTTGCTGGGAGTTTGGTACCTTGACTAGCTCTTTCGGACCATAGAAATCCCGTTGCTATTGGAACAACCGAGAAAAATGGTGCTGTTTCTATTAGTGACAGTCAAATGGCCATGATTTTGACTCTGGATTGTGGTCGTCCTTTTGCCGATCTATGATGAAGTTTGTCTGCATCAACCACGAGTAACTTGGACATGACAGAAATGTGTTCTCAAAGTTCCTTTGTGATGCAACCTTATGATGGAGTCCATGAACCCACACCTTTGACAGCTTTAGGCCGTGCTATGATAAGCATTAGTGGGATTTTTTGATGCTTCAGTGCTTTAAACAAACCCATTTTTTCTCCATTTCTTTCTTCTTCTTCTTCTACACTTAGATTAGAGATTAATGCAGTCAACCATGTATTATTTATTTGACTTGGTGAAAAAGAAGGGCAGAATAGACATTAAACAATTAGATGGAGAAGCAGCACAGCAGCGACTAGGATCTTTCCTTTTATCAAAAAATTTATATACATTTTCAAACAATTGAATTCTTACATACTTACAACAAATCATTTCTTTGCATTTTCTTGTCCATGCCTTTTATTTCCTCTTCTTACGAGCCGCCTCCTTTACATCTTCAGACCTTAAGCTTTTTGTTTTTCGAAGCTGCGATTCTAGCTTTCGCATAATCCCTTCCCGTTACAGTTAAATCTGTAATAATTCTTTGCTGGGTTCTCGACATCTCGTCTTTCTGCTTGATCTTTGAAGTCTTGACTTGTATTTGAGCTCAATTTTCAGGTGCTTTCCAATCTAGCTCAGTCTCATATACAAGATTAGCACAGTAAACTTTTTTACACCCAATCAGGTTGACTTCTGATTATTATTATTTTTGGTCGTTTTCATCTGATTATTTTTGTTTTGAGATCATAGGAAAAAGTTTACTTCTTTGGGTTTTTCCTGTTCCGTATGTATGATATAGTTTTGATTCAGTTTGTGGAACTTCCTTAATTAGATTCTCTTATCTGATTCAAACTTAGTTTCTAGGTTTTGACTTGCATTTGAGTGGAACAGATACTAGCTTCGTCGTTTCTACTAATAAAGATATACAACTTCTTTCCATGATAGCAAAATCATAGCTAGAGCATTTTTTGGATTTCTTAATTTTCAATTTGGATATGATGGGAGGACAATTTAGCAAGAAAAAAGGTGTTGCAAACCCAACCCCACCTCCACCTCCACCTCCACCTCTCAAAATTAATTCCAATTCCCAATACACAGCAGATTTGACGTCATATGAAGATGCTTGTATGCTTGATCCAGACCTGCAAGCCTTTGATACAACCCTCCATGAAAGGACTAATCGTGTCTTGAACTCCCTTTCCACTGGTGTAGAAGTTAGATCATTATCTTTTAATTCGCTCAAAGAGGTTACCAATTGCCTTCTGGATATGAACCAAGATGTGGTCAATGTCATTCTACAATGCAAGGAAGATATATGGGATAATAAAGAGTTGTCTGCTTTGGTCAAAGAGTACTTTGAAAGTAGTGCAAAAACATTGGATTTTTGTGCTGCTCTTGAGAGTTGCCTTAAACGAGCTCGAAATAGTCAATTGATCATACAGGTTGCACTTAGGAGGTTCGAGGAAGAAGTAGCATTACATGATGGGGTTGTAGAAACGAAGTACGTAAAGACATTAGAGGAATTACGTAATTTCAAGGCAGCTGGCGATCCTTTTACTGACGAATTTTATATACTCTTCCAGTCAGTATATAGGCAGCAGGTATCCATGTTACAGAAATTACAGCTTCGAAAGAAGAAGCTTGATAAGAAAATGAAATCAATGGCTGTTCCAATTGTAGTGGATAAATGGTGTAATTCGCTTTGGAATGGTTATATGAAAGCATTGAAGGGGCAGAAGGAGTTGGTAATTTCATTGCAAGTTGGAACTTTCATTGTAATCCAGGATATGGATAACATACGGATCCTTGTCAACAAATTGGAGGCGGAAATCGACGCACTCTTGCAGAATGTCAACATTGCCGTTATTAATGAAGATGCTTTTGAGATTGTGAAGATTGTGATAGATGACATCAAGAAGAAACTGGAGGGGTTCATGCAAACTATTGAGGATTTAGGTGAACATGCTAGTAAGTGTAGTCATGACATAAGACAGGCAAGGACAGTGATTTTGCAGAGGATAATCAGGTATCCTGACCGCTGAAGAAGCCCTTCATTATTTCTTGTGTTGTACTATCGACATGTCAACTTGGTCATCTTATGCAAATTCTTATGCCCCCGTGCTCAGCACAAACTGTTGCATTAGAGTGTCCTGTAAAAATATTATGATCCGACACCTGTGTAAGCGTGCGGACTGCCCCAGCTGAATAGTTTGCCTTTTCTCCATAAAGGAAATTGGAACACCTTGAGATGACCGACTTGAGTCCAATTTTTATAAGGAATATTACATTATTTAAAAAGCTTATGCTATTCTGTCTCAAAGATGTTCTGTTAAAGTTTTCCCCAACATTGTCTGTCCTGTATTACATTATTGCAGAACTTACAGCATTAGGCAAGTCTGATGCTTGCAAATTGCAATATTTAGAAACATTATTTGCCAAAAGCATTGACTTTGTTATTGCTAATTCATGAATAGGCAGCACATAAATTATGGCTGATCCTAGAGAGAAACATATAGACTAAGATGATTTCATTCTTAGACTTGATTAGTTTCATCAGCTGCCCGAAACATCAAAAAGTGAATTGTAGGCATGGTAATATTGTACTTGTTGGTTTTCAGTTATAGAATTGTTAAGCAGATTTAGGCTAATTGTATATTAATAGGGTCGATGAGTAGGTGCATTCTTTTTTTTAGAAGCGTTGTCCATTAAAGTCTGGCTATATCATAGCAACGGAAAGGACCAATAGACTAAGGTCATTCTGTGGAAAGGGCTTTTGTTCTGACTTCATCGTGAAAAGTTTCTTAAGATCTTTGGGGTGCAACTGCAAAACAGAAATCTACTTCAACTTGTTTAGGATTAAGAAAACAATGTGAACTTAGTTCTGCTTATGTACAAGCAGTGGGGTGAGAAAGGTGATTTTGCTGAAGACTTTTAAAGATCCTTGTTACTTTAGGGCAATGAAGTTACAAGCAGTGTGGTTATCCTGATAGATTTTGTCATGTTCAAGAAGCTTGTGAATTGAAATAAAAACCTTGCGGTAGATTTAACCCTTGGCTGATTAATAACTGATTATGAGAGCTTAATGCTTATATTTAGCCATGAGTGCTCCTGGTAGTCTTCGACTTTGAAGGTTCTTGCCTTTGTCTCTGTTGCTTTCACACGATTTCCATACCAAATGATTGCCAGATTCGTCATTAAAATATCTTTCTAACAGAAATTTCAAGGCGGAGCAATTTACTTGTTCCCTTGGCGATTGTTGATAAGCTGAGACTAGATCACTTGTTGGATTTCTTGGCTGCTTATCTTGAACTTAAACATTTTTCTTAGATGAATACTTTTACTACTGGCTTACATCCCAGTCTCTCAATTAAATTATATCGAGTACTTTCTCCGGATGATAGTAATTCCATTTTGATTTCTGAGCAACTTTTGACTAATTAAATATTTAATAAAAGGAACAATTTATCACCATTCTCATTTCCATTTAGAATGAGGTTTAATTTGCCCCGCCCCCCCCGCCTGAACTTGGAGCTGAAGTTCAAATCACCTCTTTTGATCTTTTTCGGTCATTTTAGCTCAATATTTAGCATGTTTGGCTCATTTTAACCCTTTTTAGCTCATTTTAACCCTTTTTGTAAAATGTCAAAAAATAAAAGAGTGAAGGGCACTTTCCATAAAAAAGCATGATACTAGAAAACAAATAATATATATAGTCCTAAATAAAATAAAATAAAAAATAACTATATTTATTAATATAAAAAAATAATATTTTTATGCAACTCTTTGCTCCTGCAACAACAATTTCGCCTTGGCGATTGTTGATAAGCTGAGACTAGATCACTTGTTGGATTTCTTGGCTGCTTATCTTGAACTTAAACATTTTTCTTAGATGAATACTTTTACTACTGGCTTACATCCCAGTCTCTCAATTAAATTATATCGAGTACTTTCTCCGGATGATAGTAATTCCATTTTGATTTCTGAGCAACTTTTGACTAATTAAATATTGAATAAAAGGAACAATTTATCACCATTCTCATTTCCATTTAGAATGAGGTTTAATTTGCGCCCCCCCACCCCACCCCCCCTTCTCCCGCCGAACTTGTAGCAAATCACCTCTTTTGATCTTTTTCGGCCATTTTAGCTCAATATTTAACAGGTTTGGCTCATTTTAACCCTTTTTTGTCAAAAAATAAAAGAGTGAAGGGCACTTTTCATAAAAAAGCGTGATACTAGAAAACAAATAATAAATATAGTCCTAAATAAAATAAAAAATATAAAAAATAATATTTTTATGCAACTCTTTGCTCCTGCAACAACATTTTCGCCTTTATCTACAGTAACCACCGACTCTATTTACGATAACCACCGCATCTATCTAGGACGACCACAACCTCTATCTACAGTAACACCATCACTATGAGTAACAACTAGTCAATCGCAACAACTATCATCTCTTGCAATGAGGACAGTTGCAATAAACATACCAAACAGAAAAACATAACTAGCAATTAACAATAATGGCATCAAAAAACCTGCAAATAACATCAACAACAATCATATCTAAACAAAGAATAAATAAATCAAATTGTTTTAAACATAGAACAACTCATTTTTCTATCTTTTTACTCTCTTAAAAATTTAATTTAATTTAATTGAAGATATAAACAATTATATCTGATCTTCTAAAAGTTAAAAGCTTAAATACCATATCATATCTCTTTCTTTTTCTAATTTATAAAATCAAAAGAAAATAAAACTGTTTATTTTAGTTCAAGAACATAAACAAGACTTTGAAATAAAAAAAAAAATATGCATAATTTTTTTTATTATTTTAGAACATATCCATCAAAATTTTGAAGTGCAGATTTGAGAAAATTCAGTTTGGATGAATCTCTGACTTGTTTATTATTGATTGCTGCCATAGTTTATATACAAAGTGGACCACGAAATTGAAGGCAAACATTATGCCTCAATATAAGAAACAGAGCCTCAATATAAGAAACAAAATCTAACTTCAGATATATATCACAGAATTAGAAGTATACAGCTGTACAGGTAAGGGTCTTCAACACTCCCCCTCAAGTTGGAGCATGTAGATCACGAATGCCTAACTTGCCAAGCAGATGATGAAACTGACTGTTGCCGAGTGCTTTGTGAAGAGATCACCAATCTGATCAGTTGAACGAACATAAGCAGTATGGAGTTATTGCTCAGCAATCGTGTCAAGACCCCATCCGTAGGCCCGTGACCGATACTAGGGAATGGGTAGGCGTAAGGCCAACGAGTCCCGTAGTAAGCTTGGCACTCACAACTCAAACAAATCTCATCTTAACTTTTACTATTATTAATGCCATAATTTATAGTAACATTAAATTTTACACAATTAAATCGGACTGCTAGAAGAACTAGGCGATACCTGAATCTCAAAAAATTTACAACTGATACATCTACTATTACTACTGCGGAAAATCCAAGATTTACCAATTTATATACCAAATCAAATTTATCATTCGATGATGAAGGAGTCGGGTTACTAGATAAGAGTCGTGGGAAGACTAATAGTCACGGATCTGAAAAAAATAGTAAATTGAGACTGTCAGTCTCGAGAGTAAGTTAAAATCAAATAATCTAGAGACTATTGCATCCTTCACAAAAAATATTAATTATTTGAATCAGTATATTAAACCATACATATAAATACAACTCATATTATAATCATACCATAATAAATAAATAAATAAAAATATATTTTTACTTTTACGGGACGAGTGGCTCAGCAGAACCCTAACTCCAAATTCCAGTAGCCTTTTGGCTCTTTTAATCCAATAAGACTGGCACCCAGAGAGCAATGCTCGACCAGGGACCTTACCTCCAGTCTGGTCACTTAAATATCCAAATATGCCAGCGCCCAGAGAGCAATGCTCGACCAAGGACCTTTACTCCGGCATCTCATTCTAATAGGACTGGCGCCCAGAGAGCGAAGCTCGACCAAGGTCTTTAACTCCAGTTCGGTCACTTAATATTCACTATCTGCCTAAGCCTTTCAGCCCTCTTATTCCAATAAGACTGACGCCCAGAGAGCAATGCTCGACCAGGGACCTTACCTCCAGTCTGGTCACTTAGATATACAAATAAGCCAGCGTCCAGAGAGCAATGCACGACCAGGGACCTTATCTCCAGCAATTTACTCAAATTAGCCCAGAGAGCCATGCTCGACCAGGGCAAAACTCATAATAATCTTATTACCTGTCCACGATCATTACCGGTGCGCACACAGTCCTGATGTAACCCACCAGGTGGCATATTCTACAAGGCCACATTTCCCAAATCGCAACCATCACATTTAAGGTAAAGCAACGTGCAATCTGTAAGGAAAAAGAATAACGTTTGTATTATTATAACATTACTAATAATAATATTTATATTATTTTCAATAATTATTAATCAAGTGAAATCATTTATATTGCGATACTAATAATCATATTAAACATAAATTCTAAAATAACATATTAAAATCAGGCTTAGCAATAGTGCAATAATTAAATGACTTTAACTCACAGAATCGAGCGACCTTCTAGCTCTGCTCCGGTGCCTCGGTTGGAGTGAGCCGAACAGACAGATCATCTAATCACGGAAAATAATTTATCAATTATGTTGAACAATTACAATTGACCCTAGGTCTAGATTCCTAGGACTGACTATCTAAGAATCTCGACTTGGTAAATTCTATCAAAAATTCAACAGAACCTTCCTTACAACACGGACATTTATCCCTCGTAAAACAGGTCCAGGACCTGCTAGAAAAACACTTCAAAAATCCAACAATCCAAATAATAGGAGTCGAGTCCCCAAACTTCATTATTTTTCCCGACTCCGCTACACAACACAAAACACGAGGCATGCAAACTGACAGACAATTAATTTTGACTTATAAAGATAATACTCAGCATAATCAATAGACACACAATTACACTAAGAATTCCAAAATTAACGGCCAGAGAAAATTACCGAGACGCCTAATCGCTCAGGTCGACTTGCCTCCAGCCGCCGGAGTCTGATCGACAATTCGAACTCACCATTGGACTCGAAACGACGCGCTGACGATGATCCTTGCTTCCAATTTTTCGATCTGACACCCGATCATCCGAAGAGATTTACGGACGATCTCGACCGTCGATTTGAAAACGAAGTCCGATCGCCACAAAACTGGTGCCATTGTGAAGCTTGAGCTGAGGAGAGTCGGGATACGTCCTCCGATCGTCCATCATCCGCCAAAGCTCGTCGAAAAAGCTGAAAAACACCGACTGACCCCTACTTTCTCTCTCCACTGGATCTTCCGTCTCCGGTCACCACAGGCATCGCCGCTGCTGCCAAAAGAGAGCCCTCGCCGAGAGGAGCCGATCGCCACGGCTGAAAAGGCCGGCCGGAACGGCCTCCTACGCGATTCCAGCCGCCATTCTCCAGCGCTCACTCGCCACCTGCACTGGCCGCCACCGACGACCCACGCCGTCGCCTTCCCTTTCTTCTTCTTCGACCATCACCCTCTCTCTTTCTCTCCCAATCTTCTTTCTCTGTCCCCGATCCCTCTTTTCTTTTCTTCTTCTCCATATCGATATTAGGCTCCTGAACTTTTTCTTATTACAATTTGGCCCCTTAACTTTCTCAATTACTTACAATTTCATCCTGCAGAATTTCCAAATAACCCCCAAACTTTTCTTTAGCCTTTCAATTAAGCCCCTAGCTAATTAATTTGGGCCAAATTAGAATTATTGAAAATGCACAATTATATATATATCCCTGCCGACACAAGTATTTACAAAAATACCAAGCATACAAATTTCCATTAAAACCCCATATTAATGAAATTATACTTTTAATTCTCATCCAAAAATAATTTTACAATTAAGTCCTACACATAATTAAATTAAATAATCAATTTACTAATTATTTCCAACTTAAAATTTAATACCACTAGTTAATTAAAGTACCAATTTCTCCATAATTCTTTTATAAAAACATCATTTACAATTTCTACCATAATTTTCCCATATATAATTTTATTTAAATATATATATATATATATATATATATATATAAAATTGGAAAAAATTTGAATAACCAAAATATAATTATTTCCCAATAATTTACTTAATCAATTTTTTAAAAATTCAAACTAATAGGATATAGAAAGAATGGCTCCTTTATTAGTCTAATATTAAAATTCAAAATTTACATTTAAATTATTCCAACTAGACCAAGTAAAAATTAAATCAAATTAATTTTAAATAAAAACTCATTATTAAATATATAAAATTCCGGGTATTATAAATCGATTCCGAATGAAGTGACAATCAATTTCTATGTGCTTCATTCGTTCATGGAAAACGGGATTCGCTGCTATGTGTAAGGCTGCTTCATTGTCACAAATGAGAGTCATGGCATTTGGTAATTTAACTTTGAGATTAAGAAGCAAAGCACATAGCCATAACAATTCACTAGTAGCATTTGCCATCGCCCTATATTCCGCTTCGGCTGAGGAACGGGATACCACACTTTGTTTCTTTGATTTCCAAAAAATTGGACTATGTCCTTAAAACACTATATGGCCACTAGTAGATCATCTAGTAGAGGGACAACTTGCCCAATCCGAATCTGAATATGCAATCAAGTGTAGTCTGCTAGTAGAAGAAAGGAAAATACCTTGTCCAGGGGCTGCCTTCAAGTATCTAAGAACTTTGTATGCTACATTTAAATGAGGGACACGAGGATCTTGCATAAACTGGCTCAAAACTTGCACTGGATATGTAATATCCAATCTAGTGGCTGTCAAGTAAAGGAGCCTACCAATAAGTCGACGATATTGACTTGCATCTAAAACTGGATCACCCACTCCTAATGCCAAGTTGTGTCTTGATTCCATTGGAAAATTTACAGGCCATGCATTTAAGAGCGATGTCTCTTCGAGGAGATCAAGTGTATACTTACGCTGGCTAAGCACTATGCCTTCTTTGCTTTGGGCCACTTCTATGCCGAGGAAATACTTGAGATTATCGAGGTCTTTAATTCGAAAGACTGTATCAAGATGATTTTTGACATGAACTATCGTAGCCGAGTCATTTCCAACAACGACTATGTCATCTATATATACCAACAAAGCTGTAAATTGGTTACCCTGTGTAAGTGTAAATAATGAGTTATCTGCAGAACTTTGTTTCAAATCAAGTTGTTGTAATGAATGTGCAAGCTTTTGAAACCAGTATCTAGATGCTTGTTTAAGCCCATACAAAGATTTTTTTTAATTTGCAAACACGATCATCTTTTGACGTACCAAAACCTTGTGGCACTTTCATGTACACTTCCTTTTGAAGATCTCCATGTAGGAAAGCGTTATTAACGTCTAATTGATGAATTTCCAATGTCGTATGGCTGCCACTGACAACAAACATCGCAGGGTAGTGAGCTTCGCAACTGGAGCAAATGTATCATGATAGTCTAATCCTTCAATCTGCGTAAAACCTTTAGCAACGAGTCTCGCCTTGAAGTGCTCAATGGTTCCATCAGAATTATACTTGATTTTATACACCCATTTCGAATCAATTGCTTGCTTTTTAGGAGGTAAATGTTCCAAGCTCCATGTTTCATTTTCCTCCAACGTGCTAATTTCTTGAGTCATAGCTTGTCTCCATCTTAAATCTTTAACTGCCTGATGAAAAAATTTGGTTCGTCCAAACAAGTAATAGATGCCAAAAAAGCTTTGTGGGAGTGAGCCAATTTTGAATAACATAGGTTTTGAGAAATAGGATAGGACTTACTTGAGTTAGCTGATGGAAAAGTCTCCAAAGATAGTGCCAACGATGGTAATAGTTTATAGTCAAAACCATAGAGTTTTGTGGACACATGTCTAGCTCTGTTTGGACGTTGTGATGGAGAGTTGCTAATTTTGGGTGTCATTGTTCCTGTAATAAGGTTATCTTGGGAAGGATGAGATGAAATCTGTTCTTGGTTATTGATATTTTCATATGCAAAACAGGGTATTGCAGATTCATTTTGTGATGCTAAATTTTCAGGTTCAAGATTATGGTTTTCTCTTAGCTTCGGTGAGGTTTCATAGAGTGAATCATTGTCAAGATGGATCTGGTAATTTTGCTTGATAAAATCGAAAAAAGATGAAGGAGATAAAGATTGGTTATCGGTTTGGAACGGAAAGATATGTTCATGAAAGATGACATCTCTGGATATGAAAAATTTCTTTCTCTCTATATCATAAACTTTATAACCTTTTTTTCCTTATGGATACCCAAGGAATATGCATCTACAGGCTCTATGTGAAAACTTATTATTTTATCTTTCATGATTGTATGCATAATAAAGTGAACTAAAAACTCTCAAATGATCATAACTGGGTTTCCTTTGGAAAAGAACCTCATATGGACTTTTGTTCTCTATTACTGGAGTTGGCATCAAACTTATAAGATAGACAGCAGTTAAAACACATTCTCTCTAAAAACTTGTAGGCAAATGAGCTTGAAAAAGCAAAGATCGTGCAACATCAAGGATATGACGGTGTTTACGCTCTACTCTCCTATTTTGTTGTGGGGTAGCGACACTGGAAGTTTGATGTTCAATGCCATGAGTGGTAAAGAACTTTTTCATATCCCTTGAAATAAATTCACTACCATTGTCACTCCTCACTATCTTTACACGCGAGTTTTTGTACCAGATGACAAAACATAGTTAAATAAGTCATATTGATTTTGTACCAGATGACAAAACATAGTTAAATAAGTATAAGTTTCAGATTTGTATTTCATGGGATAAACCCAAGTGCACCTAGAATGGTTATCCACAATTGTCAAGAAAAAACGAGCACCACTCAAAGATGAAACTGAATAGGGACCCCAAATATCAATATGAATGAGATCAAAACACTTAATGCTTCATTCACTATTAATTGAAAAAGGTAAACGAGACTGTTTAGCTCTATGACAAGTATCACACACTTCATGAACATTATTTGGAATTGGAATATTTGGAATTAGTTTCAGTTTTCTAAAAGAAAAATGACCTAGATGCATGTGCCACAAAACATGATCCAGTTGCAATGTACTTTGACTCGCTATGTCATGATTTTCCTCTAATTGATAGACACCATCTTGGAGTTTACCCGTTCCAATTAGCGTCCCCGTATTCAGGTCCTGAAACAAATAAGAATTTGAAACAAAGGTTATTGAGCAATTCAAGTCATTTGTGGCCTTTGCAACTGAAAGCAGATTACATTTAAAACCAGGAATGCATATAGTATTTTTTAAACGAATATTCTTTGTGGCATAAGCAGTACCAACATGGGTTACTTTGAGGGCAGAACCATCAGGTATTTTAACTGAAGGATAAGAAGAAACATGCTCAACATCATGAAGTTTTTTTTCACTTCCAACCATATGATCATAAGCCCCACTATCTATGATCCAAGGATCCTCAAATGAAGTGCATTTACCTATGAAATTTGCTTGATGATCATTACCATGGTTTTGACTTGTAGTTGGACCAAAAAGGGACATAAGTTTAGAATATTGATCTGTTGTCAACCCAAGAACTTGCTGCACTTGTTGTTGTCGCTCACCATGTGCTTGATGGTCACCTACGGCCATGTTTCCAGACCCCTGTCGATAACCAAAATTTCTTTTATTATGCCCGAAAACACCTTTATTACTACTTCCACGGCTTTGCTGATTGCTCTTCCAATTAGGTGGATATCCTATTATCTCAAAACATTCTTCTTTGATATGCCCACCTTTGCTACAATGTTCACATCTTTTACGATTCTGATTTCCTAAGTTTAAATATCTGTTCCCACGATCCTTCTCGCTGTTTCCAGGTTCAGTCTTTGTAGCCGCAAAAGCTACGCCTTCTATAATTGGGCTAGACTTTCCTTCTCTTTGCATGGAAGTTTGTTGTTCTTCTTGTAATGCTAAAGAAAGATATCTTGCTGAGAGATGGAATTGGATCCATGGACAAAATATTGGACCTCAGGTGATCAAAATTGTTATTCAGTCCTAGCAAAAACTGATGGCTTTTTTCCCTTTCTCGCCTTTGTTAATGTTCCTTCGCAGCTTCACATTTACAGCAAGGCAAAGGATCACATATCTGTAATTCTTGCCATAAAATCTTGAACTTTGTATAGTATTATGTCAAGGATTGACTGTTGTTTTGAACGAGATTAGAAAACTCCTTCTTGATTTTGTAAATGCGAGGAGTATTGCTTTGTCCATATCTTTCGCATAGCTCCAACCAAATTTCTCGTGTCGTTTCAACATAAGCGACACTTTCATGTATTTCTTTTGCCAAAGAATTCCCTATCCAAGCCTTCACCATTGCATAGTTTTTCTTCCATCGATGGAAATCTTGTGAATTTGGATCTGGTAATGGTAGACTTCCATCAACAAATCCTCCCTTGTTTTTCGCATAAAGAGTTATTTCCATGGTGGAAAATTTTCACCAGTGAATGGCACCGTGACAAAGACCAGTCCTGGGTGATCTGATGGGTGCAAGATATATAGAGAATCTTCTTGACTCCCCCTTTAGATGATCCATTTGAATCGTTAGACATGGTTTATGCGTGGTTACGCTCTGATACCATGAGAAAATTCAGTTTGGATGAATTTCTGACTTGTTTATTATTGATTGCTGCCATATTTTATATACAAAGTGGACCACGAAATTGAAGGCAAACATTATGCCTCAATATAAGAAACAAAATCCAACTTCCTAAGATATGCATGACAGAATTAGAAGTATACATTTGTACAGGTAAGGGTCTTCAACAAGATTCATTATTAAAGGAAGCAATAGAGAGGAGATGGAATAATGATTATTTTTGGTGATAGCAGTTGACTCTTGGAGTGATTGTGATGAATTCATTTGTTTTTATGGTGATAAATGAGGTTGGTAGATCGGAATAGGTGGAGCTCTCTTGTAATGGACAAGGTATTAAAAGTTGGGTTAGAAGCACTGGTGATTTGAAGGATTCAAGTAGTTTTAGTTATGGTGGCTCTTAGATTGATAGTTCCGAGAGAGGGAGAAAGGACTAAAAGAGAGAGAGAGAGAGAGAGAGAGAGAGAAAATCAAAAGATAGTATTATTAAAAAAAAAAAGAGATTGAGACTCACGCTCTTATTTCTTTAAAAAAAAAGGGTTTAAATGAATCACATTGAGTTAAATATTGGGCTAAAATGCCTGAAAAAGGTTAAAAACAGCTGATTTGAACTTCAGCTACAATTTCATGGGGCGAATTGAACCTTATTCCTTTCCATTTCTACCATATCTTTTATTAACCAAACAACCCCTAGCGAGAACAAACGACTCGTCATTTTATGATTCCTACTTCCTTACGAAACAACACGCATCGGCAGAACAAACAACGACGACTTGTCGTCTACAAGAGACCTGACGTCTCTCGTTGATAAATGATAAATCCGCGCGCTCTGTTTTTTGATAATTCAGCTTTATTTTATTTTATCTGTTAATAATTGACACGATTTTGAGTTATTTGTGAAAATATTTGTGATGGTTAAGTTGTTAGAGATGGTGCATTTAAGTGGCATCAGCAGATTCCTCGTAAATTCTTTAATTTCTTCATCTATTTGTAAAGATCTATTCTTTCACGATTTTAACACTTCCAAAAAATGTATCCATTCACTTCTCCAATCCAAACCCACAAAATCCACTAAATTTTCAACAAAACCTCCCAAATCAGTGTTAAACAAAGATAAAATACAGAACCCAAATGTTTACACAAGAAACACAGTTTCAAACATATATAGAATCTTGAAATATTCCACATGGGAAACTGCAAAAGAACAGATACTAAAATTGGGTATTAAATGGGATTCTTACACAGTCAATCAAGTGTTGAAAACACATCCTCCAATGGAAAAAGCTTGGATCTTTTTCAATTGGGTTTCAGGATTTCAAGGGTTTAAACATGATCAATTTACGTACACAACAATGCTTGATATTTTTGGAGAAGCTGGTAGGATTGAGTCTATGAATTATGTATTTAAACAAATGCAAGAAAAGGATATAAAGATTGATACTGTTACTTACACTTCACTTATGCATTGGCTTTCAAGAAACGGTGATGTTGATGGGGCTATAAAGATTTGGGAGGAAATGAAAGAGAAAGGGCTTTATCTTACTGTTGTTTCTTATACTGCTTTTATGAAGATTTTGTTTGATAATAAGAGAGTTAAGGAGGCTACTAATATTTACAAGGAGATGCTTGAATGTGGGATTCCTCCTAATTGTCATACCTACACTGTCTTAATGGAGTATCTGGTTGTTTCTGGTGAGTTCTGCTTTGCTCTCTTTCTGTTTGTTCTATTGTCCATGTGAGTTTGTTGGAAGTTGTCACTGGTAGGCATGATAATATAAGCTTCAAGATGAGATTTTCCACATACATGGAGGGTAATTTTTGGCTTTGCGTGCTTATTATTAAGAACTTGTAGGGCTTCTTTCATGGTGTTCATTGATTATAATTGAGACTCTATCCTTTTTCTATAATTTGGCTAACAATCTAAACTTACATCAAAATAACCTTTGTCCCTTGAACTTAAAACTTTACCTTTTATTATCCTTTCTTTGTTTTTGAACAATTGATATGCTGTTTAGGTAAGCAATATGGATGTAATAATAGATCATGGCTTGAACCTTTGGCATTCTATCCACATTTTGTGAAGGGACGAGCTGAATCCATTGCTTTCCTGATTAAACTGAACTTCTACAAGCTATTGTTACTAGTAATAGATACAATAAACACCGGTAGCACTACCAGGGTGGTAAAGTACAATTGCACTAAGTCAGTCTTCTAGGCTCAATTCCCGGCTATATATTAAGGGAAGGAAACACTTCCATTTACCTACAATTTAATTTAAAATCATAACTTATGGTTCTGGAGAAATAAGAGTCTTGCTGCCAAATTTTCTTGTACTTGCTGATTGTTCTTGAAATATACCAAGTCATATTTGTTTTATTACAACAAAGTTTTCCATATTTACTACTTTTCAGTGACAATTCTATCATAGCAAAAGCTATGAGAATTCTTTGTTATTTGTTTTAGTTATCATTGACATTCCTGTGTTTCACAGATAACTTTATGGTTATTCTTTTATTGGGCTGTCTTTTGTCGAAGTATTGCATTTCTTTTTTTAAATCTCATACCTTTTCTATTGTGTCATTGCTTTTAGGCAAATGCCAAGAAGCGCTTGAGATTTTCAAAAAAATGCAAGAAGCAGGCGTACAACCTGACAAAGCTATGTGCAATATTTTGGTCGAGAGATGTTGCGAAGCTGGGGAGACGAAGACAATGACCCCAATTCTTCAATACATGAAAGAAAATCATCTTGCTCTTCGTTATCCTATCTTTTTAGAAGCACGCAAAATTCTAAGAATAGCCGGCGAGTGTGATGCAGTCCTCAGGCAAGTAAATCCTCATTGTGCTGCTGAATCTATCAATAATGATGATTCGTCTGAGTTCACTACAAGTGCTGACAATGATCCGATAGATAAAGGACTTCTACTGATTCTCTTGAGAAAACAAAATCTTGTGGCAGTTGACCATTTACTTGCCGGGGTACTTGATAAGAATATGGTTTTAGAATCTTGGATAGTCTCAACCATTATTGAGGTAAACTGTAGTCAATGTAGAACTGATAGTGCTTTAATGGCCTTTGAATACAGTATGAGAGTGGGCATAGACCTTGAGAGAACAGCATATCTTGCCTTGATTGGCATTATGATAAGATCAAATACATCTCTGCGGGTTTTAGAGATTGTCAAGGAAACGATTAGGGTTGGGCATTCTCTTGGACTGTATTTAAGTGCTCTCTTAATATATAGGCTTGGATCTGCTAGAAGGCCCAATTGTGCTGCAAAGATTTTTGACTTGTTGCCAGATGAACAGAAGTGCACTGCTACTTATACTGCCATGATTGGTGTATACTTTTCTGCTGGTAGTGCAGCAAAAGCACTTAAAATCTATAAAACTATGAAAAAGAACAGCATAAATCCTTCTTTGGGTACATATAATGTTCTTTTAGCTGGTCTTGAAAAAAGTGGCAGAGTTTGTGAAACAGATAATTTCAGAAAGGAAAAGAGGAGCCTGATGGCTGATGGTAATCGTTTGAGCTGTCTCCCTATGGAGGAGAAGATATGTGACCTCCTTTTTGCTGGGAGTTTGGTACCTTGACTAGCTCTTTCGGACCATAGAAATCCCGTTGCTATTGGAACGACCGAGAAAAATGGTGCTGTTTCTATTAGTGACAGTCAAATGGCCATGATTTTGACTCTGGATTGTGGTGGTCCTTTTGCCTATCTATGATGAAGTTTGTCTGCATCAACCACGAGTAACTTGGATATGACAGAAATGTGTTCTCAAAGTTCCTTTGTGATGCAGCCTTATGATGGAGACCATGAACCCACACCTTTGACAGCTTTAGGCCGTGCTATGATAAGCATTAGTGGGATTTTTCGATGCTTCAGTGCTTTAAACTCGCTATGGTTCATCATGCTGCATATTCTGGGAGTTCTTTAACACGTCCACTTGGGATCTTTATGTACTACAATGTGAGTATACACAGAATCAGGATAGTGTAGCCTCAGGGATGGTAATCCTCAACTATATGTGAGAAAAACATTCTGTCTTCTCAACAAATCATGTCAACTATAACTTGCAGGAAGAAAATTATTCTCATTTTGGGTTAGTCAACTTGGCTAGGCATCAGAAGTCAAGAGGTCTTTTGTTCTGCAAAAATTTTGTTGCTTTATTGTTCTACTCATACTTGATGGATCGATACTGGGCAAAGACATATCCTTGCAGAGATCGTAAAAGCATTCCTTCAATAAAATAGGCATAGCATTTTGGATTTTATAAATTTATGGCTTATATGCCCTTTTTTTGGCTGTATACAATTGATAGTACACATACATTGGATGATAGTCCAATAGGTAGAAGCTCATAGGAGCACTGTGTATTTTCTTTTCTCTTTTTCATTTTTTTTTTTTGGCCATAGGAGCTCTGTATAGATTATTGTTTGTCTAATGGAATTCATGGATCGGCACCTAAGAAACCTCATTTCTGTCTTTTGCTGAGAATACATTAGGAATCTCTTCAGGAACTCTTGTGACATAGATATCCTCATCAATATTTTTATAAGTTCATAGTTCTATCCCTGCTTGGTTAAAGGGGACTAGCAGGATTGTTATTCAGGAACAAGATGAATATGCTTGAATTGGTGTCTGACCAATTACCTACTGCTCGAGTATTACATTAAGACAATTTGGAATTGGGAGTGTCCTGATCTGTTTACTTTTCTTCTATACATTCAAGATCTTGTCCCGGGGGAGCTGAGGCTTCAAACATCACCTAATACAACCTGCCTGCCATGTGATTTAAGAACACATTTGATACCCTTCCAAATTGAATTATCTCTCACATCTAAACATTCATTTTTATGTTTTCAGTCTGTTTTCAAGGCACACCAAAAATTAGCGAGCATTCATGAATGTCTTCAATGAATGCAATATATACTATTCTTCTATTATTAGAATATCAGCATAATCCATTCTTGATGGAACCCACTAAAAGAACGATTAGCATAAGCAAAAACTTGAGATGAAGTGGATGGACAAGATGGGGCATTGTCCTAAGCATAAGATTTCAATATTATCAATATTAATGAGAGTTTATCATTTTTTTATAGTGAGCGTAAAGAATTGATTATTTCTATAATTATTATTAGTGCAATGACTCATTAATAAAATCTAAATCTTGATCTTGATATATAGCTAACAAATTGCAGAAAAGCAACAACATTATTATAAAAACTTGGAACCAATACAGCTAACAAACATGGTACATGTGGTTTCATTAAAAAAGAAAAACATGGTTTCATATGGTTGTAGGAAGGGAGGTGTGGAATCTTATCCATTATGCCATCACTCTTCTTAGTTGATAAACTAATTAAACAAGCATTATAATTAATTAATCAGCTGTCTGTCGGATATGATTCATCAATAGTGTCATGCCTCTGCGCAAAGAGGCTCCAACCTCCTAAAGGTGCGCAAACTCAGGCCAGCTCAAGGGTTTAATTTGCTGAGTCAGGTTTTGTACTTTGTTGACAAGGTTCTTAAATATTTTTACATATTAGTTTGTTTATTTTATTTTTTATAGCTCTCCTTTCTTAACAACCCACCAAAAACTCTGCTGATATCCAAAAAGAATAAGTCTAAAACATTAATTGCGCACTACTGATTGACCTTAGGCACATATGGAATGGACCATTGTGCGAGTGAGTAGCCCCTTTTTGAGTTTGTGCCGTTCCCATTCCCATTTTTATTGTTAATCCCACCTGTCATTAGATCACTCTGACTCATGGAATGCCCATTGGTCCTGTCAACTACATAGCAGGACAGCAATCTCTTTTTTTTCTTATTGTAAAAATTAATAGATTTTTTTATTAATATTAGAACAAAATGAAATCCAAATATAAAGCTTCTCTAATTACATATATGAGGATATTAATTAGGACTACTCTGTAATTGGGATGCATAGCATACTTCTTGTTGTTAATTATATCTGGAAATATTATAATCTTTATGATCCATTTTCTATGGTTTAATTTCCTCTTTTTTTTGGACAAAGTAATTTCTTAATAAGTGAGTGTTGTACTTCACAATATTACTTAAGAGTTTAATTGTTTGTAAATGGGTGCCAAAATCTTCTTTTTTTTTTATAGAAAAATTTATACTGTCAATCTTCTAATTTTTAATATTTAATATATCTATAGTCTATTAAGTTTTCGATATTAACATCTAATAATTTTCCAATATAATAAAGTTATTAATCACTAAGAGGCCGACTGTAAATAAATAACTTATTTTGATAAATATATTTAGAATTAGTTTAAAATGTGTAGGGTAAGATTCTTACGAGTTATAAAATACTACTTTAAAAATAACATACATAACTAAGGTTCAAACTTGAAGTTTTAGTTAAGTTAGAAGAAAATTTTACCATTTTATCTAAATCTCCTGGGTGGTAAATAAATAACTTTAGTTTGAATAACTTCTTATTAAATTAAATGAAACTTTGGATATTACAAGATTATTTAAGCAAATCTTATGGAGCATGATCAAAATTATAACTTTATCAATTTCTAAAGCTTTATTTATTTATTTATTTAATTATTTTATTTGGCTTGGATGACAAAGCATCCATTAAGAATTATAGTAGTTGTTTAAAACGTTTAGCCTAAGGCAGTAGGCGACTGACTTGGGTGGATTTGTAGCATATTTGGACAAACAAGATATACACAGCAGCTGCCATGCTTCAATCTCAAGCAAGTTTCAAAAAATTAAGGAGAGACCACATTAACGAGGTTGCGTAAGGCTTGAATCAGAGTACCCATTATTTTTGTTGTCATGCATTCCACTTCATTTGCCAAAGATATACGCTTTTTCTTTTTCTTTTTTCTTAATTAAAATACAAGAAAGAAAATGGAACAAATCGTAAATATTAAAAAGAAAGTAACTATATGGTGCTATAAACAAAGCCAATTAAAGAATGCTTGATTTGAAATTTCTATATTATAGTCGTCAATTTTTTCTTTTTTTTATCTGAACTAACCTTCATATATATAATTTAATAAATTAATCACGTATAATAGTAAATTATTTTTTATTATAAGAAGATCAATTAGCGGTGAATTATATAATGCCGAATAATCGTCACTTTATATTTATTATAAAAAGAATCATTTAATGCAAAGGATGAATTTTCACTTGTAAAAGTCTTGAGCTAATTCTGAAAATGTTATATATCTTTGAAAACAAATCCTAAGCCTCCTTTTCTTATCATAAAAATTGTGATACATGAGATCTTTTGTAGGGAACAGAATGCGTCTGAAAGAACTGTGGCAAGTCCCGCATGACACACTAAATAGAACAGAATTGTAGCCTCTCAATGCAAAGCAAATACATACTTGAGATTAGGGAAGCTGACCAATAAGATTAAGAGGATGAAGGCTGACCCATATCCACGTCACTTGGAACAAGATCTCTCAGCTTTCATTTTCCACGGCTTTGATTTAAGGAATAAAAATGGGAGAATTTGTGCGGCGAAGCAAAAAGAGATCCCACCCCGCAATATACAATAGACATCATCCCCAAGCCAATAACTCTTGTAAGAATATATGCCTACGACTATATCTAAGTATAATGTAATGAACCCCATAATAGACAGATGGGTAATGATGCTGCGACTAGACAGGGTTCCTTCAGTCCAACAATATCCTTTTTCTTCTATTCATTTTTGTTTCAGCGTACAGTGACATGCATGTATAAATAAAGATGATAATAGAGGAATAAAAAGATTATGTGCACTAGCTAGGTTTTGGATTCTTCAATTTTTTCTTGAATATAGTATCTCTTCTCTTATGTTTTTACATACATGTTTGACTCGTAAATATCATTACATCTTTCACATGCCACTCCTACCTTTACCCATCAAAAGTAGCCAATGCAGCATTGTAGGTGTTATTCGTCTCTCAAAACAGCATCCCAAGATAGCCTTTCTTTTGGTTATTTTGGCAATGTGAATAAAGAAAAAAGAATTCACTTAATGAATACTTTAAATTATAAATGAATGTCTAGTTAAATAATAATTTCTTATCCTAAAAGGAAACTTTTAGTTATTCTAATATATTATGTCAAATGGCTGAATGAATAATATATATAGAATATACCGTAACAAAACTAGTTTTAAAATAATTAACACTTAGAATTAATTATTTTAAAATTAAATCTATGAGCCATTCTTTCCATGACATGCATGCCAACTTTAATGTAAATTATGAATAACCAAAACTAACACATCAAATTAAGGAGATTTACGTGATTTTAATATGAGAAAATATACGATCTGATGTATAATTAGCCTTTTTACTTTCTTTCTTTATTAATTTTTTCTTTGGGTGTCTTTGGCTATCACAATAAAAAAAATGATAGACTTTGAGTTTAATAATTTCGTCTTTTTTCAAGTATTACCTAATAAGTATTGGTATTTGTCAAACTTAATTAAAGTAATTATAAGCTGCTTACGTCGGAAATTGAAATGCAACATTTAATCAAAAACTACCATATGCAATGATTCTCTTCTTCTTCTTTTTTTCTCTAAAACGGCCTTTTTGTAAACGTAAAGTTGACATTCAACAGAGGCATCATACACCAAAAATGGCTTCTAAGAGAGGGGAAGGATTAACGAACCAAATTAAGAAGATTACAGAAAGAAACAATCATTCTTAGGTGGCCAGTGAGGAACCCTATTACAATTTCTAAGACTGAATTGAATTGACATTATGAGTGGGGCGAATTTTGGGTGGCAAGCCATTGGAAAATATCAGTAGTGCCCGTGAATTATTGGGATGCAATGCAACCAAGTGGAAGCGTGCATGTGGTAGGAATGGCCTGTGTAAAACCAAGTTTAAGCTAGCAAGGCATCCAATCCTCCAAAAATTATTGCTCAAAAGGTAGAACTAAATTGTTGGCGTCTTGGTCATTCCAATAGTGTCAGCATCATATCATAAATTTCAGTTTACCGATCGTGATATCTCCATCGCCTCCATTTTTAGTACTACTATTATCCTCGGAATATATCAATAATGCCTAGTTGAACTTAAATTAGTGGCTTCAACACTGCCAAAAGATGCTTCGTATTCATACTTTCTTTTTTCAAAGAGAAGGACATAATCATGTAATTGTTGATAATCTAAACTATAAAATGTAAGAAATTTTTTAAAATATTTTCAGAAAATTTGTGTTGAATGTTTACTTGCCTATGCTCATAATTAGAGGACAGAAAAGAAAAACATTGATACTCAAAGTTTATATTTAGACATTAATGACGTATTTGGCTCGGCTGATCAATGTAGATGGTAGCTAGTGGTTGCTAGCTGATGACTTATAATTTAAACAATTTAGTAAAAATTTATTAGTGGTTGTTATTAGTTTGTTAAATGACAATTGAGAATATGATTTATCATTAATTATATTATATTATATTTAATGTTATAAATTGATAAAAATATTATAATTAATTTTTTTAGCTCAAATGTATTTATTATTAAAAATATTTATAAATATTATTTTCAAATATAGAAATTTAAATTCTACTAAATGAAATTTTTTAATTTTAAATAATAATTATTTATTTATAAAATATAAAAATTTAATTATATAAAATCAATTTAAAATTAGAAAAAAATAACAACTTAAAGTAAGTTATTATCAATAAATTTTAATAAAAATAATAATGTCTAAATAAATTAAAAAATCAAATTAGTTATCAAATGATAAGAAAAAGCTGTAAAATAAAGCTAATACTGTCAGCAGCTAGTTGAGATCAAATCAGCTATCAACTATTGTTTTTTAAGTTTTTACCAAATACTTTAATATATTGTCTAGATCAGTTGCATCAAACTTCTAAACCAAATACTCCCAAAATTATTTTATTTCCGTTAAGTTTTAATAAATATAAGAAAATAATTTGTAACTCAGATTACACTCAACCTCCTAGGAAATTCGAAACTAAAAATTCATCTGCTTGAAGTCGAAAAATGAAACAATCTCAAGAAAAACAAATAAAAGACCATGCATATGGCCGTAGGGCTCTCATGATGTGTTACACCTCAAGTCTAATTACGTACAATATTGTTGATGTTAGGTTTCATTGTCGTCCTAAAAGCAATTACTTACTTTTAAGTTGAATTAAGCATTTGTCATATCATTATTATCAAACTTCAATTATAGTCGTAAAACGAGTTATTTCTCTATTCTCTAACTTTTGGTTGACAAATTATAGCAACAGATCCAGGTCTAAGCTTTTTATTTAGGACCCACAAATATTAAATACTTTGACGTGTATATATATATATATATATATATATTGCGCAAGCTATTTGTGTGTGTGTGTTAGATTAGGATGAAACCTTTGAAAAATGCAGCCTAAGAGGAAGACTGTTTGTGGTGAGAACTGTCTTATTTACCCACGTGGAAAATTATTATAACATGGTGAATATACATATTATTTATAGCTGCCTAAGTCGAACCTAAATTAGAATTTTTTTATTGAATGATAGTTTTATTAACCGAATACTCAGTTTTGTTTTGAAAATGATCTTCAAACTAAACCGAGTTGAATCACTAATATAGTTTTTGTAATCCGATTAACTAATATAGACGAATTTGTTACAATTGTTAAGATTATTATAAAATTGAGAGTAATACTCTCGCTAACTAGACAAAAAAAAAATTATAAAATTATGTAAACTAAACCTCAATATGCTAAAATTAAACCCAATCATATAAACTCTATTAAGGCATTGTTTAATAGGAGTGTAGTAATAGCTAGAGTAATAGAATTGTTAAAAAAAAAAAATTAAGAGTATGATCGGTCCAAATTATATATAAATATTTAAAAATATTTTATAACTTTAATGATATATTTATATATATAATATGGTGAAAATCTATACTTTTACCTTATTTAAGTTTAATTATCTATTTTCAGGTAGAGTAATGGATAGAAATATGACTTTAAATTTTGTGGACTAATAAGACATGCTGATATTTTACAGAAATAGATAACATTAATTAGAAACCGAGTACGGTATGATGTGAACAAAATTTACTTCAGACGAAAATTGGCATTTAATAAAAACAAAAAACATGTGAATTTGTCATTTTATTATGTTAGAAAATTAGAAATGAGAAATTAAATATTGATATTCTGGAACACATGGTTAACGTACCAATTTGATGCTGGCAGAGATTATATTCATTCTTGCCTTTGATTATTGCATGAGATATTTTTTTAATATCATTGCATGGCATTTTTATTAATAACTTAAAAAAAAAAAAAGGAAAGGAAAAGAACAGGAGTTTCTAGATGAATTATTTTATGTACCAATGTAGTTATTAATTAAATAGTGAAGTTTACTTTAATTATATAACAAAAATAGTTTTAATTAATATTGTGTGTCACGAGTTTTATTTATTTGTATGTTATTGCATTTTTCAAGTGTAGAAAATTGTTCAAAATCTTTAGTTTAACTAACATTAAGTATGTCGTGACTTATGAATTGGAGTTCTGTACTCTCAATTTTAGTGTATAATAACAAGATTCTTATTACATTGACAAGATCGGTTGTTAATATGAAATATATAACATGTGAAGATATTCTATATGTATTTCAAACTATCATGATCCAGTATTCTCTGTTTTGATAAGGATGACTATGGTTGCATATTTGACTAATTGATTAATTTCATTAATTTATTTTAAAGTTTCATACCAATAAGAGAAGGACATTGCCACCAATGATATATATCAAGCACACACTTACAAATATATCAAGTAAATTTTTATTTTAGAGAAATAATTAATATTATATGGTTTTTCTTTTCTCTCCCTCCCCCTCTTTTTAACTGAAAATAATATAGTTAATCAACATTGAAATTGAAAACTTAATTGCTTATATTAAACTCATAAATTTAAAAAAAACAAGTAATTAGTAATTTTACACATAGCAATTAATAAAGAGAGATTTTAAAAATACTCTAAAATAAATAAATTAGTTTACCATATATGCTCAGATCATTTTTTTAATCTTAAAAATAAAATATTAATTATAATATTATATTAATTAATAAAATAATTATTTAATTATATAATAATACAAATAATAATACTAGTTCTGTCTAAACTGAAAAAACTGCTTTCGCTCTATGTAGAAATGGGTTAATTTTTAAATATATGATGTATTGTGTTAGGTTAAAAAACAATTATCCAAGCTTGATTTGTTTACTAATTAAGCCTACTAAAAACTGGATTGAATTGTTTACTAAAAAAAGTAACAGTTGACTGTCACAAATCAAATTAAATATAAATATTTGATATGGATTGAAAATTTTTGAAAACACAATCATGGATCAAAGGGCAAAAAAGTTAATAACGATTTAAAACAGTATTAACTATTTCTGTTTTCTTTTTGCATAATTTTGTCCCTAAAAATTGATAAAGAAAGTATAAATTCTGTCTTGCTAATTTCGTGTGCTATGAAGGGCACAGCGCACACATAAATAAATTTTATTTTATTTAAGTCATTTGTACCCATTCGGTTCCACTTACAATTTGTATGCAATAACTAAATTAATAACGAAATTGAATGTCAAGGACTAGTAAGTTTGTTTCTGGAAATATAGGGATCTGATTATTATATTATTACATATCAAGGGTTTTTAGTATTTTACATTTTTCATAACAATTTATACAACCAGCTATTTGATATTGACAGGCGAAGTAATTTTTTTTTAAAATAGAAATAGAAGAAGACAGCTGTAATTTTCTTAAAAAAAATAAAATTAAATAATGAGCTATTTTCTCAGAATTTTCTAGAAACGGGCTTAAGCTTGGATAGCCTTCTCACACGTTTGTGTTTGGTGCGAAACTCGGGAAAACTTTTAAATTAAAATATTTTCATCCACTAATATTAATGGAAATTATGGTATTTTAGTACGAGCATTTTTGAAAGGAAAATGACTAACTTCATTGTTTCATTGACACATTTCAGCTCCTGATCCTACCATTTCACTTGGGATTATCTTAATCGCAAGCTTTTATGAATAAAAATCATATTATTTTCTTTTATATATTTATATTTATTGTTTTATATACTCTAAATTATATGAAAAGAAAAAATATTATTTAAATCATTATTATTCGATATCAAATCTATAATGTGATATAAATATGTTATAATTTAAATTAATTATTTATAACTAGTCGTTTATCAATATATTTTATAGTTATTATTATTATTTTAAAAATTAAATTAAATTGATAGATATAATTTAATAAAAAATATTTTTATATTAATTTATAATATTTTAAAAAATAGATTTAATAATTATATTTAAATACTTTTTAATTTTTAAAATTTTAGAACTTTATTAATCCAATAATATTCTAAAAAATATTTATTAATTAATTTCAATATTATACTATAATTAATATTACTATTTTTAAAATTTATTATATAATCAAAATAATTTATTATTAAATATAATATTAGAAATATTATTTAAAATATTATTTTATAAAATCTATTTTAATGTTATAGCAATTAATAAATAATTATTAATTAAATAAAATATATTAATTCTATTTTAAGAGAATTAGAACTAGTGTGTAATAAGAATTATAATTTATTAATCAATAAAAATATAAATTATATATAAAATTAAATTTTATATATACAAATAATATATATATATATATATATATATATATGAATAAAAAATTTATATATAATTAAATTTCATATTAAAAAATTAAATTTTAAAATAAATATATTATATATTAATAATTTTGCTCATAGAGAGATCTTATCGAGAAATAAACAACAGCTTTAATTAATTTATTTTTCTAGCCATATGTGGCGACACGTTTGCGTGAACGGCAAGACCCTATCAGTTTCAATTCAACGCCCTTCCCCTGTAAATTGGGTGCTTGACATGGGGCCCCCAACTCCTTTCTTTGTGGCTCTTTTTCATGTGGAACGAACGACTCCTCTCTTGCTCATTGGTTGGCGGAGAGACAAAAACATGTAATTAACCATAACAAAAGTAATTTATTAAATTTATAACTAATTATTTTTTCATTCATGCACGATTATTATTACTATTTTAAAATTATAAAATTATATTTATAAATATATTTTATTTAATATTAATATTAAATTATAATTATTTTAAAAGATAGTAGCAAATTAATTATTTCTAAATATTTAAAAAATTTAATTCATTAAATAATATAAAATTAACTTTAGAATATTTATTTATTACTTCTAATGTTATATAAATTAATACTAATTAATATTACTAATTTTTTAGAATTAGATATTATTATATAAATAATAATTTATTTATTAGTATTATATAATATTTAAAAATATCATTTTTATAGTTAAAATTATTATCTAATTAAAAATTAATATATTAATTAATATAATATTAAAATATAACTAATATGCTATTTTTTAATAATCATTATATAATTAAAGTAATTATTATCTAATTAAAAATTAATTATTTTTTAATTAAAATATTAATCTATTATTAATATGTTATTTTTTTAGGATTAGAATGAATATTTGATTAAAAATATAATTTATTAATTAATAAATTAATAAAAAATTATAAAAATTATAAAAATACATATAAATTTGAATTTTATGTGTCAAAATAAATATATATATCAAAATAAAAAAATTATGTGCTAAAAATTAAGCACACGTACAAAAAAAATATATAGAGAGAGACTAGCTTGAAAATAAAAGTCCATAAAAAAGAAAACAAACAACTATTTCAACAATAATTTTGTAAAATATAAATAAAATTTTTAGAAATAGAAATGACAATCATAAAATTCGAAAACATCACACGGTATAATGTATTAGCCTATAAAATAAAAGGTTAATTAATTAATTTTTAATAAAAAATTAAGTACAATTTTGGTTATTTTGTAAAAACTGAAATTAAATTTGAAAAAGTTATAAATAAATAAAATCGTAGAAAAAAGAAAAACATGATTTGCTTGGCAACCGAGGGTTACAGTTCATATGACCTTAGAGGATAATGATCGACTGCGTCTCTTCAATCCACGCGAAATACACGATCTTGCCACCTCATTTAATCTTAACCTTTCTATAATCATCCACGTCAGCACCTACCCGTCTTCTGTTCTGACCCTATTAACTTTCATTTCATCAGACGGCTGTGCCGGTGCTAATCCATCAAAATTAGCCAACCACGTGTACAGTGATTAACTCATATCCCTTTCGTATGATATTTTCTCTCGTGACTCTCTCTCTCTCTCTCTCTCTCTCTCTCCCTCCCTTCTCAATTTCTCGCACCTAAAACGACATATTCCAATTAGGAAATATTTAGTGGATGGCATTTAAGCGAATATACCCGAATGCGAGGCAGAAATACTTTCTGGATTAATTATTAAAACACTCTTCAATTTTTACCTTTAAAATATTTGATTCATGTTCATTTTGTATCTAACAATCTAGTCCCCATAGAATTGTTCACGAGAAGTGTACCATTTAAAAAAAAAAAAAGACTGTTTATAATATATTAATTTAGAAATGAAAATATAAATAAAATTCAAATTATTCACTAGTTAAAACGTTTGTCCTATTGTATTTGTTAAACAAATTGTCTAATTTCTATAATATCATTCTATTTTCAAATAGGAGCTAAAGATTAAAACAATTATACAATATATGGTGGTTTTACTTATTTTATTTTTTAATGTATAAATCAAATAGAGCGACTACTTGAATCTAAATGATAAAAGTATTTCATTTCTAAAATGAAAGGTCATGAATTCAGTTTTTTTTTCTTTCTATGCAGTAGGATTGTTGATTGAGTAATTGTAGTCTTTAGATAGTTACATTTTTGAAGTGTGCTTACTATTCTAAATTTCATGTTACTGTTAAAATGAAAACTCTAGGGATTAAGATGTTATTCTCTTAGACAGCAAAAGAGTTATTTGTCATTTATAGCCATATGATATTATCGTATTTGTCGTGATATGTTAGTATTTGTCCAATTTATCCTTGTCGTCCTCTTCATTGGGGCACCTATATAAAGGACTCGAAACTGCGTGTTTTTTTGCATTCAAATCAATTCATTTCAATTTGATGCGTAAAAGCTTCACATTATATTGGAAAACTAGAAAACTTTCTATACTTTTTTTCTTTTGTCATTTTCTTTAATAGTTTTTATTCTTGATCAAGAATGGCGTTCAAGAAAACCCTAGCTCAACGAATCTTTAGAATATCTAAAATTACCAATCAGTCCTTAACAAATTGTCGTATTTCCAATCCTGCAATCCTGTCTCGTTTCCCTAAAAGCCCTAGCAAAGCAAACATTGCTCCAGAGCCTGGAGATAATGGAATATTCCGGCGATTATTCCACAAAAGAGCGTTTTTCCAGCCTCCAATTTCCCCGGAGCTCCGGGCAATGCCAATAGGAGAAAACCTGATGGAGAAACTCAGGTCTTTTGACATTGCAAAAGGCAGAATCAGATTGGACGGATTGATACCGCCGGAAATCAAAGAATCCGACGGACCAAAGCCGGAGGAGAGGCGAGAGGAGTTGTCGGTAGCCGGTGCGAGGAAGCTGCTGAGGGCGGTGCAATTAGAGATGGTGAAGTCGAGGTTAAGAGAGGTGGAGAGTGGTTGGATAGCGTATCCCGATTTTGTTCGGATCTGTGGAGAAGGTTGTTCGGATCCGGAACAAGGAAGTCGGGTGGCGAAAATGCTGGATGAGTCTGGGACAGTCATAGTCTTGGGAGATGTGGTGTTTCTTAAACCGGAACAGGTAAAAAGATTATACCTTTTGTTTCTCCTCATTGAAGTTTGTATAATTATGAATTCGAGTTATATGTTATTATTTTGTGGGTAATAATTTGTTTTACAGATATAACATTGCATATGGTCCTTGGAAACTGATTTCAATTAACCAGATAAAAGAATTACAATTTTTGTTTTTTGTTTTAAAAATCTTGTTTTGGGAATGACTGAGAACTGATAAGTTTCTATGATTATTTTTGTTTCTGTGTTTGTTTTTCGACAGGAATATTGAAACTTTGTTCTTTCGCCAAAGACCCTTCAGTTTCTACGGTGACCAGATTATTTTCACCAATGGTGCAAGGCATATTATGGGTTTTTGTTTTTATTAATCACCCATAAAAGCCTTTTCACCATAAAAGCTAACATCTGAAAAAGAAAAAAAAATTGAAATCAAATGGAGAAAGTGATAGATATTGGAGGAAAAAGAATTGATCTTTTTGGGGGTTGAAAAAGGATTGGAAAAAGAAAAAAAAAAAAAAACTTGGTGCAGTACTAATGATCCTTCTTGGATTGTGGTTCTCATTGGGCTTTACTATTAGAAAAGATAATGATCTGACTAAGAAGGTTGAGTAATTAACAATCTTGAGATACTTTAGAACAGAACAATATTGAAAAGGATTGTTTGTGGTCAATGGTTTTCCCTTTTTATTTTCTTTTTTTGAAGTTTTTTCCTCAATTTTATGGGTCATTTTCATATTTTCCCTTCTGCAAATGGTGGAGTTTAGCCCAGTAGATGGGCTCCTAACATTTACAGATTTTACCTACAAGTTCTTTTCAAATCATTCATTTGAAAACCTTGCATTCGTTCACATTTTTTTGCCGGTGGGCTAACAAATGATAAAAGCTGGTAAAAATTGTACGGAAGCATCCTTTACCCAAACAAATTTTCCTTTTGTTATTGTAATTACAGGTAGTGAAAGCAATTGGAGGACTAATCCCATTACCAGCAACCAACCCAAATGATCCGAGAAGAAAGGAACTCGAAGAAATGGAGAAAAAGAAAGTCGTAATCGACAGAAAAGCCGACACCCTTGTTCGTCGAGAACTGTGGTGTGGCCTTGGCTATCTGGTTGTCCAAACAGCTGCCTTCATGAGGCTAACATTTTGGGAACTTACATGGGATGTGATGGAGCCAATTTGCTTCTATGTCACTTCCATGTATTGTATGGCAGGATACGCCTTCTTCCTCAGGACATCCAAAGAACCCTCTTTTGAAGGTTTCTATCAAAGCAGGTTTAATGCCAAGCAGCAAAGACTCATGAAGCTTCACAATTTTGATGCCAAGAGGTATCAGCAGCTTCTAAAAATTTGTTACCCGCAACCTGCTTCTTTTTCAGGGCAGGTCCCTGCAATTTCTACATGCTAAACAGATTGACAACACAGAAAGAAAAATTAGAAAAAAAAGAATACATATGTGTGTATACAGTTTTGTTTAACCCTTTTGCATGGAATTTTAGATTTAGGTGCGGCTTGGTGTAACCTGATTAGGAGAGTGTATTTCCCGGATCGTTCATACCTTGATATACAATGGAACTTATAATTTTATCACGTAAAAATTATGTTTAATCTGTCCAAGATTCATTCAACATTAGGCCATAGTATTTGCATAAAGCACCATTCACGATTTTAATCAGTGACCTGTAATACGAATCGGAGAAGATGGTTCAAATGATCATTCAAAGTTTAATTGCTTGAAATTATTAAGACATGCCAAATCTCAAGAACAACTCCTATTCAATTACTTAAAAATAAGTGTCAGTCCGCCGAATTAGGTTGAACGTTGAAACTTACAAATATATTTATGTATCTATATTCTTGAAGTCTGCTTGAAAGTATGACAGTCAATAACTGTTAACAAATTGAATAGATTAAAAAGAAAGGCTTTAGGGTGGAATTTTAGTTTGAAGCAAACAGCTTGAGACTTAAAAAGCTGCGATCTTTACATTACGCAGCCCTTCCTAGTAAATGCTTCCATGATTCTTTCTTTGATTCGTTACTCTTTAATTCAATATATTGGATTCTTTCATTCTTTTGAAACTACAAATGCAATCTACTCTTTGATGCATTTAGAGTTCAATACTTTTCAATTTCTATTTTGTCAACAATCTGCAACTGTATAAATTTGAGACTGCATCTCTCAAGTTTATCATCTTCTATAATTAAATTAAAATCACTAAGATCAATATTAGAAATTATAGGGGGTGGCGTGTGATAGAGCCAGTGAAGCACTTCCCAAAAGGCTTATTCTTCATCTCCTCGTTTTCTTTGCCTTGAGTATTTTGAATGGGAACTCCCACTTCCGGTCTGAAAATTGCGGTGAAGATATCAGTGGGTCCACATTTCCCATACGTGGGTTCCAGTTCAATGCCTTCCTCTCAATTACGGCTTAGATGTCAATTTGACTTTAAACTTATAGGCAATAACCAATTAGGACCAAAATTAATTTTGTATCATAATTAGCAATAACCACTTTCACAATGCCACTTATTAGGGTAAATTTCTTTTCTCACATTAATTTTGTATCATAATTAGCTCAGATTTTCTTAAGTTAATATCATTATTTCAAAAATATTTTTATTAGAGTTTTTACAAAGACTCTGATATTAAAATATAAAATATTAAAATTAATTATATATGATAATATATATATTAATTAATGAAAAGTGTTCTTAATAATTAATTATTAAATTAAATAATATAAAGGAAAAGAGCAGATTATAATCTGGAACATACCAATTTTGGTTACGTTCTCATATATAAAATAGAATTTCTATTTTAGGACATTTCTCTTAGTTAATGCCCATATTTTGTTGGTGAAACCTCTCTCTGCGGGCACTAACAATTATGCATTTGGATTGTAACTGAAATGGGCATAAAATTTCAAATAGTTGAAGCTTTGAAGAAGTAAAACAAAGATTATGCCTGGCAACTGTTTTGGAAATTGATGTAAGTTAGCTCAGAAGTTTGAAGGGTGGCTTAGGTAGGTCGAACCTAGTGAAGGATTTGCTGGACAGGCGACAGGCCTTGTCTTCATCTACCATATTTCTTTTGTCTTTATTTGGGAACCTCTTTAGGTTTGAAATTTGCATCAACGGACCTAAAACTTGGTCCACATTTCATATTTGACATACACATTATCATATGTGGGCTCCCAGCTTAATGGACTCTCCACTTATTGACCAGAAAGAAAATTCTCAATTCCTACGTTACTGCAAATATATATATATATATATATATATATATATATATATATATATAATTATTTAATAACGAGGATAGATAAAATAATAAAAAAATTAATTTAATTAAAATTTTAAAATTATAACTATATTAAAAATTTTAAAATAATATTTTACCAGCTGGAAAGACTTTATCCGGCATCCTTTAGATTTTGTCTATATTACTATATTAAAAAAAATATATCAAATCTTACATTTTACATCTAGCTTAAATTTTTTTTTAGAAAAACCAATAATTTCCTCTAAATTGGCCTTCGATGAAAATATACACGTATTAAGACATCTTTGAATAATACATTACATTAGAAATTTCTATGCGCATCTTGGATGGCATCCGTACTCTTTTCCAATGCAATGAATTTAAGACATTTTGGAGATGAAGAGGGGACCACGTCCAAAATAGTGGGAGAAGGAACTTAGGACAGCTTCAAGATAATTTTTAATGAGGATATATTCTGGATTGGGGATTTAAGTGTACTGGGAATCATATATTAAGTATGAAATCCATTTTATTGCATGCATGAAAGACAAATTCCTTTCTAGAGTTTTTTGTTTTTTAAATATAAGAAAAATAATTTGTAAATTATGTCTTAGTGTTATGGCAGCAATGAGGAGGGTTCATATATCATACCATCTAAAAGTAAGACTATGATAATCAGTATTTATAATAAAAGGCAGCAGCTCAATCCATGGCCAGTGCTTAAGATTAGGAAAGGAGTATATGGGTTTCATTGTGCTGTTGAGACAGAAATTAAGATTATGTTCATTGATATGAAAGTTGCAATTGTTCAAATCAGTTCCATAAATCAATGGGTTAACAAACACACAGACACCAAGTTGTCTTCAAGATTCAAAGATCACAAGTAAAATGTTTGTGGCTAGAAATGGTTGGTGGACTGTGGGCTTGCAATCAAATCATGTAAAGAATTGAATGGTGAGTTTTTATAAGAACCCACTTCAAGAATCTATAGATCTTTGTGGTTAGAATTATGAACTTTGGGCTTGTAAATAAAGAACCGATTATGGGTCCTGGCCAGATTGTCCTGTTAATGGGCTTATAAATTTTCAATCATTCTCTATAAACTTCTTGTACATGTAAATCCAATAGAAGATCATAAGGCATTAGTGTGCTTGGAGGAGGGCTCCCAAGCATCCATCTCTTGATAAAACTAAACATAAGTATAGTTGGTTTTCATTTTTATGAATTTTCTTTATCTTTAAAAAACTAAATATAAATTATAATATTTAAAAAAAAAAAGATATCATTATTTCTCAAACTGTTACATATTTTTAGTTTTTATTTATAGAAAATCTAAATTTTAAAATTTTAATTTAGTTTCAGTATAGGGTAAATATAAAATATAGAAAAAGTAAGAACATGTCAACATTTTTATTTAAGATTAAATGGAAAAAAACTTTAAAACAAATTTTGATTAAATTACGAATAATACAATTTTAAAATACTAATATAATTTAATATTATCTAAGCAAAGCTATACTAAATTTGTTTTCAATTGCAAAAGTGAATACCAAAAGAAAGTATAAAAGAAACGAAACCAATCCATCAAAGTATGTTTCAATTAATTTGAGATACATTTAGAAAATAATACTTTTACTGAAATCTCATTTTAATATAAAACTAATCTATTTTGTTTTAGAGATAAGTAAAAATTTAAGATATACTTTTTCTTAAATAAACTTTAACAATATTTCACAACTAAAAAGTTTATAATTTATAATAATTTAATCATTTTTTATTTTAATAAACTATTATCATTATATGCTTTATTTAATAATATAAATCTCAAATCTAACAATTTTTAATTTCATTGTACAGTTATTATTCCAATCTTATGAGTTTAATAATTTTATAGTGATTTAATGATTAAATAATAAAATTATAAATTTTTGCTGAAAAAGAAAGTAATAAATGGAGTCTATAAAAGTGATGAAAAAAGAAAAAGAAAAAGCTTAGGCTGTGTTTGGCGGAGTGAGTGCCACGACCAACCTTTTTCCTTTTACTACAAGTTATTAGCGATAACTGCTGTTTCTGTTTGCCTACTCGGCTCCAAAAATGCAAATGGCCGTAACTAACTCCGCCTGCAGGCAGTTTCGAACCATATCAGCTTAATGCAATCCAAGTTTTACATTTCTGTTCAAAATCGTCCAGAATGGGTCCACTTCTGATTTCACATTTTGAATAACCATGCTTCTTATAACCATGCCTCCTTTCAATAATGAATAAAGGTAACCTAAAAGCAATTGCAATTTTCAGAAGCAAGTATAAAAAAATCCATTAAAATCAAAAGTGTCTAATTTTTAAATTGAAATTAAACTGGCTATCAATAGTTTAGTTATATAAGGTGCATAAATAAATAGACACGGCTTACTCCCTTTTTATGTTAAAATTGACGATTTAATTTAAAATCCGATCAAAGCTAGAATAATTATGTATTGTTGTTGCATTTTATATTTTATCAATTTATTATAACTAGCTTTTACCTTAATCATGTAAGGTATTATAGTTTTACTTTTAATCCCATATCTTTTACCTTTCTTACATAAGTTATAGCATTGTAAATTTCCTTAAAAAGGTTAGCCCTACCTGACCAGCTTAGTCCATGGGTAGGTATATATATCTTTAACTCAAGCAAGATTTCAGATTTAAATTTTTATAAATCAAGAAAGAGTTAAAATATTATAAAGAAAATAATTGGTATAAAATACAAGTAGTCAGATTATATACATGAAGTGAACAGGATTTAATACGCACTTACCATAATTAATAATTAATGAAAACTTGTTTTATCAAAATCTCCTTATTTGATGTGGATGGCAAATTGGCAGGGATACAAGCTTCATTCCAGCATAGAATTGATCATAAAAGTACAAATTGGTAAACAGAGAATTCTTGACATGCTCAATTTCAGAAATATCTTCACACTTTGCACTGCAAGAATTGGAACTTGCAATAATGGCAGAAAAGTTATGAATCTTTTGGCTATTTTAAAATTAATTTCATGGCTGTGTAGGGGCCATTCATGAATGCAATAAGGCATCACCATCAGCTGTCCTGTCGCTTATCTTAATTAATTGACTCCATACCATTTAAATTTTTTCATACTCCACCAAACTATATTCTCTCTTTTCTTCCCGAGCAAATCTACCTTTCTACCAATTTTCTCTTTATTTTGGGTACTATAGAAAAGAAGAAAGGCATATCCCTTTTGTACTTACTATTATATCGTAAAGGGCATTTAGATGATTTCATTTTAATTTAATACATAGTGTTTAAAATTCATAAATTTATAAAATTTATTTATGAATCTAAAATTTATATGCTTTAAGTAGATTGAAAATTAATTTATTATTCTACATAATTAAATTTATGTAAACTAAATTCTAATAAAATAGGTAGAATTCTCAAATAAATTTTATATTATTAAGTCAATATGTTCTATAATATCAAAATATATTTTTTAATTTTATTATTTTAAATTTATTTTTCCTTTTATATTTTTTTTAAATAAAATAAATTCTTCTATAAATTTTAACTAAACATACCAATAGCGTTAGATTAAGACGTAAATATTAATCAATTCTTTTAGTCGGTGGATTGAATTATCTTTATAATCTAAAAGACTAAACCTATGGAACTAATATATAATACAAGACACGAACCAAATAAACTCTAATGGTCATATTCATCACAAATTTTTTAATTAAACATTTGTAATTTTGAGTCAAAAGCAAACAAGAAGAATAAGTATACATGGATCAAGGAATTCTCTCAGAAGAAAAAAAGAAGCAAATATTAATTAAGAAAGTGATTAAGAGAAATTAATCACCCTTACACAAAAAGATTTGTAGTGATTTTCTTTTTCCTTATTAGCGTGAATGTGTACTAAAAGAACTAGTCTACTCTGTATCTACTCTACACTCTACAACCTGTTCTAAATTAATCTGATATTCATATAGGAGAAAAGAAAAAAAAAAACTAATTACCTCTGTTTTCTTCCCAATTTACATGAAACCACCAAACCAGAATTTCATTCATTCATCTTCTTTAATAACTGCAGCAGTTTCGAGCTGAAGCTGCTTCTTCTTCTTCTTCTTTGCTAAATGCATCTTCACATAAAAATTCAAGAAGAGCAACAAGATGGCTCCATTAAGCACAGAATTAAAGATCCAGGCCCCAATTCCATTACACCCACCTTTCATCAAATGAAGCAACAGCACGCCAACATGGCAAGCAAGATTACAACCCAACAATACAATCTGACAATTCTCCACAAAAGGGAAACAAGCACTGGGTAATCCAATTGCCGTCCAAAATCTATACCCATAAACGACAGAGTAAACCAGCGTCGCCAAAAGTATGGCCAGCACTTGAAAAGATTGAGAGAATTCAAGCCATAAAAACGACATGAATGCTAAGATGGAGTTGTTAAATAACTGGAAAAAAGACAGTTTTCTTTGCTGTAAAATAGTAAACAGAGTACGCAACATATGGAGGAATCTTGAAACATAATAAATATACGACCAAAAGAATACACGACCGGAGGGTCTAGTACCTAAAGGAAAACAGAGTAGCCACTGAAATGGGGTTTTTGAGCGTCGCCAAAACCATTTAGTTTCTTGAATTTCAGCGGCGGCAGAAAGGAGAATTCCCGAGAAAATAATAGCTGAGAGCAATGACATGAACAGACTATGAAGCGCCGGTATAGGTCCTAACGGGACAGACCTTTCCCGACGGAGAATTATAGATAAAAAGACATGCATAATAAGAGAAAAAGAAAGGTAGAAAGTAATTGAAGAGAAAAGAAATGACCATGTCGAGCCCCAGGATTGCGAGTGACTCCATCTGAAAGTGATAATAGAAGGATGGTTGGAGAGGTGGTAAGTTAAAGATTGGGTCATAGTGGCGGCGGTGATGTCCATGGGCGGAGGAGAACGAGGAGGAGCACCGCCGTGAGATTATGGTGGTTGTGGAGTCATATAAGGCCGTGTTTGTTCGTTAGTTTCTTTTCGTTGTCAACATTAGGGGACTAAAATAGAGGGGAAATGAAATGACTGGTGGGAAATAGGAAATGAGAGTTGGAAAGTCTCTCGCTTTTTTTTTTTTTTTTTTTTTATACGTGTGGACTAGCATGTCAAAACAGACAAAAACACCTGTCACGTTTATCATTATTTTATTTAATTATTATGCTCTGCTTAGAGCTTTTTGTTTTTTGTTTTTGCTTTTGTTCTGTCCGTGTGTGTTTTCTTTTTCAAAATTAATTATTAAATTTTTTATTTTATCAAACATTTTAAATTTTAATTTATTTTATTTTAGATTTCATTAATAAATATTTATATATATTAAAAGGGAAACGATATTTAGGTAACCTTAAACAAATTCAAAACTTTGTTCAAACATTTACCTGGAGGGAATTGCAAGTGGAGAAACGGGTGCTAAATTGAAAACAACATATAAATAAATATATGAGTTGTTAATTTTTTAGTTTCTGACTTTTTTATTCATTGTAAGTTTGCCTACAATCGGAAATACAATATTGTTCGTTTGCTCATATGGAAATTATGACTTACAATTAGAGATATGTACACTAAATTAAATTTTAAAAAATTACTTGACTAAAAATATATATGAGTTGTCTATTTGTTTTAATTAGTATTGTCTTATTATCTTATTTTTATAAGAATTATAACTATTAGTTAAAACAGTGAAATTAATATCTATTATTTTAAAAATTAACTTAAAACCTGTCTACAGTTGAAATAATAATAATAAATTCTAACAAGGGTACTACTTTCGTTTAATTTTTATGTTTGAAATGAATCAAACCAGCTCAAAATATATATGACCTGGAGACTAAATTTGAACAATTAACAATAAAAGAGATTGCTATTGCCAAATTATAATTATGATAAAACATAATTCTTCATAACCCATTTTCAAAATCGACTGACAATAGATGAATCACAACATTCATTGAGTACGAGAAAATAGATAAAAAAAAAAAAAAAAAACATAGTTAAAGGAGTGGTTGCAGAATTGCCACAACGAATGGATGGAATGAGAAAAGACAAGAATGGGAATAGCATTATTATCATTCTATTTCTGGTGTATCTAATTTATTAGGTATCCAGAAACAGAAGATTACCCTTTTGATAATGCGAAAGATTAAATTAACTTATCCATTTGATTGTAATTAATTAGATTGTTGGGACAAAATAGTATCATGATTGAATATATAAATGAAAAATTGTGAGTTTCATTGCATATAAAAATATTACAGATGGAGACTAGTTATAGTATATTGGTGATTAGATGGATTATTAGTTGATTAAATGGGTTGATGTTGACAAATGTTTATAAAATTTCTGCATTTATAAGGTTTATAAGAGTGTGCATCCATGGATAGAGTAGATAATTCAATCTTTCATGGACAAATAAACGAATTAGATCCAAGAGAAATTGCTTTCCTTAAATTGTAAACTATGGCATGACTGTTGTCAGATATATAATTACAGCATCAAATAAATACCTTACCAAATCTTTGCTTGCTTTACCCTCACCATTATGCCATTATATTGAAAAGTGATTTTGAATTTGATTTCTTTATAAAATATTAATATTTAGAAATTGATTCTTGACCTATATGAATATGTCATTCATGCAAATTCGGGCTATTATAAATGATATTAGAATAATTTGTCAGTTCGAATATGAAATTGAATATTATGCGGAGCTAATTGATATATAGTGAAAAATTGGTGAGAGCCATTCTATAATTCGTATGAGCTACTGACATAATCCATGAGTCGTCTGATGGACTATGATTTTGCATTATTGGATTATGGTCTTACTCTAACGAGAATCTGAGAGCTTTAAATAGGAGAGGTTGTAACACTTAGTCCTATATTAAAAATTGATTATGAATTTGTGTTTTTAACAGACAAAATGAGTTATTATTAATATTTAAAAATTGACTATTGGATTATATCGACCAACCCAATTTCACATATAATTTTAAATTAATAATTTACGCAGACTTGTGTTATTACATCTAATCCAACATGTTTGTCACATGTGTCTATTTTATTTCTTAATAATTAGGAGATAAAAATATGGTATTGTTTTTTTTTATCAGACAAATAGGACTGTATGGGATTACATCCACATACTAATTAAAAAAAAATATTATTGACTATCTTTTATTTACTTTTTGGATTTGAATGAAAGAATATTAAGTGTGCAAAACCTATTATTAAGCTATTGAACTTTTTCTGAAAAGTTTTGTTCTATTAAAGCTTTGAATTTTTATCTTGTTTTATTATTATAATTTTATTTTTGTTTGAGATTTTTATTTATTTTATTCAACCCTCTTCATTGTATTTTTATTTTCATTGGCAAGGAAAGTCAATAAAAGGAAAGGAACGGAACAAAAAATGATGTTTGGGAATTGGATTAAAGGAAAACTTTGAATTTTTATAACCTTAATTTATACACGTTTAAATTATTTAGTTATTCTGAAAGTGGATTGGATAGAAGGTGAATTAGAGCAGGGTATTAAATTTGTGGTAAAAAAGGACAAAGCCACCCGTACGAAAGGGATGATGAATATGAGATGGAAACACCCAATTTTCCATTAATAATTATGATGCTAATGGAAGCAATCATCAGCTTCCAAAATTACTTTCCTTTCAAAAAGGAAAAAAGGTCAAATATAACCCTAATGTTTGGCTCAATAGTCATATTAGAACTCAATGTCCTCTCTTTTATCCCAATATAACCTTATAGTTTTAGAAATGGTGCATTTAAACATAACCACTGACGATAAGTTGAAAAATTTAACTTCCGTTAGTATGTGTTAGAGTTGTCATAGTAGGATCCACCATTAAATATTAAAAATTAGTTAAAAGTAATTTTCTTCTTCGTCTTCAACCTCTTGACTCGTTCCTTCTTTGTTTTCAAGTTGTGAAATTGACAAGGTTACTGACTTTAAATGCAAAAGAACAATTCCAAACTCAAAATAAATGGAAATTACAGCATAGCTTCCTAAGACCCAAAAGAAAGAAAATCAAAGGGAATTAATAAATAGAAATCAAGAATTTCTACATAAAAGACACACCAAAATCATCCAGATTACCTTGAAAACTTTACTGTTATTGTTGCTTTCAAATTAATGAAGGCCAAAAATCCCACTTTATTCATAACACTAATATTACAATACTAAACTTCCATTTTTTTTTTTCCGACAAGTCCATTTTTATCCCATGAGTAGTCTTCTTACACAGAGATCAATTTGGTAGGGATGGGTGACGTGTATTTTGATTGATGTTAGGTGAGTGACGTGTCAGATTAGTTGTATTTTATAAATGCATAAATGGAACGGTGTTAGCAAGAAAAAATAAAATGGTCTGCCCAAGGTTATAACTGTGTCACTTTCAAGAGTTAAAGGGTTATATTGGGACAAAAAAAACATCAAGTTCTTATCTGACTATTGGTCCAAACATGAAGGTCATATTTGTACCTTCTTCCTTTCCAAAAAGCACATCTTAAAGACAAAAACCTGATTGGGAGCCATGGCATTAGTTTGTGGACTCTTTCTATGCAGGCAGATACTTTTCAATATCGGCTCCGACCAAACTTTAATACCGCAAATTCGGATAATAATAAATGAAACACTGAATTTAAGTCGAATTTAAATATAAATGTGAATATTCGTTATTCTAATCTAATTAAATTAAATTAAATTATAATAATAAAATATTTTTTTAAATTTTACTAAATTTTTGTTTGAATTAGATAAATATATTTAATATTTAGATTTGAGTAGTTTAGATTTTATATTTTATATTAAAAATTATTAATAATATTTTAAAATTTAATTATTATATACAAATTCAGTAAATATATATTTATTTAATTATCTAGATAATTTATATAAATAGATCGGATATCCGCTATCCATTTAAATATTTATAAAATATATTTAATAATTTATTTAATTTAAATGAGTTTTAATGGGATTTGGATCGTATGCATGTGTTTTTATTCAAAAAATTTGAAACAAATTCGAATAATAGATACAATTTCTTAAATAAATCTAGAACGAATTCGAATACGTGTGTTTTAATTAAATTCGTATTTAAATATCTCTAAATTCACATCCTAGTGGTCCCTCTAATTTTTGCTAGCTACATCCCATGACCAGACTTTGGGAATGCAACTAGATGCTTAAAATTGCAAAAAAGAGAAAGAAAAAAAAAAAAGAAGGAAAATTGTATAATTTGATTAATTTCATAAATTAGGAAGTGGAGTGATTCATACTTTTACTCATGACAATTAAAGAGAGTATGAAGCTTGAGTCTTTCTATCAACTATCTAATTATAATTATAAAAAGCCTATTAGTTTTATGGTTAGTGATAAAAGAAATGATAATTTCTGTATTTTAATTAACGGCAAATCTCCAAAGACACTTCATATGCATGACAAAAGAACAAAGAGCATAATACAGTACGCTTAACCAATCAAGCAACATGCAATAAGTGCATCATCATCCCTCCCTTGGAAAACTATTACTGTACACAACAAGTTAAGTGAATCATTCGTAATTTAAATATCTTTTCAATATGTCAGCAACCATTTTAATTATTTAATATTATTAAATAAAATATTTGCTAATATATCAGTTCAAAATAATCTTTTTAAGATGGATATTTGTGAAATTGAAGTCGGTTTCGAGATGGTGAGTCTTGACTTGCTGGGCTTTTTTAGTTCAGACACCAATGGGCTTATCATAATATCATAAAGAGCCCACGGGGTGATCTTTGACTTCTAAGTCTGTAAATCGGACGGTTTTGGGAATCCTAACCTCATATCATAGATCCTGACCGTTAAATCACTCCCGAAAATCACAGCCAACCGCAGGATGAAATACACACGAGACAAGATAAAAAAAGGAAAGGAAAAGTAAAAATCGCTGAGAAGCGGAGTCGAGAAACTTCGAAGGAAGTTTCCGATTTCTCGTTGCCTAATAATGATACGATTGGATTTTAGGTACCTTTTATAGACTTTGGGTTTGTCTCCTTATTCTCTCTCTGTCTGTCAAAGGCTTTAGCTTCATCAAAAGACTAAGGCAAAAATAATAGGTCAGGTCAGGTCAGTAATCTTCTTCTTTTCTTTTTTCAATTGTTTTTAATTTGCTTTGTTGTTTCTTTAACTCCGATGATTTGGTGAATTGGGCATGTTTTATTTTTAGCTGATTTTAGATTTTATTGATTTAAAAGAGAAAGATTTTGTATAATTTTCTTGAATTGATATGTCGTTTTCAGTTTAATGAATTTAGGGTATTTATGATTTGATTCTCGAGTTTAAACTTGAACTAGTTTACTTTCTTTGTGGAGATTAGAAATTTAATTAGGGCATAGTAGACCAGCTCGTTGTCTTCAAGGATGTTAATGTTAGGTTTTGTTTGATTACAGGTTGATTGGGTAGCAATTTGGATATTAGATAAGAGATGGCAAGTGGGATTGGTGAATCAACTAGTCTGCCCCCTGAAAGTTCATCCTTTTCAGGAAATAATAATAATAATGCTAATGATGCGGGTGATTTTGAATGCAATATTTGTTTTGAATTAGCTCAAGATCCTATTGTAACCCTTTGTGGTCATCTTTTTTGTTGGCCTTGCTTGTATAGATGGTTACACCATCATTCACATAGCCATGAGTGTCCAGTTTGTAAGGCTCTTATACAAGAAGAAAAGTTGGTTCCTCTTTATGGTAGAGGTAAAACACAGACTGATCCTCGATCGAAATCTTATCCTGGTGTTGATATTCCTAGACGCCCGTCTGGACAAAGACCTGAAACTGCTCCTCCCCGTCCGCCCCCTGAAGCTAATAATTTTGCCAATTATGGGTTTGGATTGATGGGTGGTTTTGTACCAATGGCGACTGCTAGGATTGGTAACTTCACTTTGTCAACTGCTTTTGGTGGTCTATCGTTATTTCCTTCCTTGTTCAACATTCAATTTCATGGCTTCCCGGATGCTACAGTATATGGGACAACATCTGGTTTACCGCATGGGTTTCATGCCTTCCATGGTGGACACGCCCATGGATTTCCCCAGCCAATGAGTCGTGGACAGCATGCTGATAATGTTTTGAAGAATCTTCTCTTGTTGATTGGTGTCTTGGTGGTTCTTGCTTTGCTTTGGTGGTAAATCAATCATTTGCCACTTGAATTTGAACTGGTATTAGTCGATTTTTAGCCGTTGTTTTGTCTGTACATACAGTATTTTGCTTTCCTGATTCCTTTTGTTCTTGAAAAAGATGTTAATACCATACTTTCTTGATTCTGTAGTCATTAAAACACATTCTGGTGGATTTAATATTTTTTGAGATTGCGTGCAGTCCTATTTTTTCTACCGCTTGCATGTGCATTTGCTCTTGGAATTTTCTTAAATTGATAGATGTTTCCTTTTGTCTGATACATTGAGAATTACTATTGTAATTAGTTTTATGATCTTGTAAGTTTCTCTGTTCATCTCATGGCCAAATTAACATTGGCCGTTTGCCTGGTACATCCTTTGTTCTTCAGAGAACGTGCATTATAATAGTTCACTTGCCGAGTTCTACATTTTTTATACTTTCTACTAGTGAACAGCATTGAATATTTTGACAAAAGCTTTACTTCTTAAAGAGTTGCTAACAAGTGTTTTGGTGTTGTTAGTCTTAGTGGTTGGTCATAAGTTTTAGATAGTTCTGAGTAGTTCCTTCTTGTACATATTGGATCTGGGGGAAGTTAATGGAAGACTACTGGGGAGAAGATATATCATATAGGAGTTGTTGAATGGCATGTGATGATTGAGATATATGGGAAATCAAGGAGTTTGGAACTTGCAAGGCTGTAGATTTACCATGTAAAGTACATCAGTATGGATTCTTTATAGTTTTGATTGGTAATTAGACAGCATTGGCACGAGGTATTTGCTTGTGCCTAGTCATTTATGTGCTCTCCGTCTATTAATCAATGAGCTTTTTGCGGTTTGTTTATTCTGGCTTGTTCATGAGATCTTCTCCAACACTGATAAGAGTGCTTGTTAGAAATGTTTCATGGTTGGATGTAAATACATTGATGGATCCAATTGATTACATCTGTTAAGAAGCTTCATCTTCAGACATAAATTAACTTCTGATGTGATGTCTAACCTGATATTTGCCTTCAACCTCAGTTCTATCCTTTACCCTTTTATCTTGAAGGCCGATGATTTTGGCCGGGTAAGTCCCACCTTGCAGAGTGTTGAAAATGGGAATATTGGTCATGTCAAGGATTAGGCTTGCTAAGGTCCTGTTGTTAGTGGCCTCTTAAAGATGGAAGTGGTGGCAGATGTGTCACGTTTCTTCGTATGGGCCTTTACAATTCTGCAGTCCCCTTTTTGATCTCTTTGCAGGACTAAATACATAAGAAACTGCTGCCCCTGTTATAATATAGCAAAATGATTGATCTCAGGGTTGTATTACTCAAGAAAGCTGGTCATGTTGGACCCCTAAAAAAAATAGGGAAAAAAACATAGGTTTCCCTGTTACCTCCACACACAAGCCAGTAACGTCCTGAGGAGAGAACTCATATAGATCCAAGTTTCTTGAGAATTTAATTTCCAGCTTTGGAAGATTCTACTTCTTGGATGGGAGCATTCGTGTTTGGCAATGGCTCATTATCGTATAACAGTTGCCGCCTGATATTAGGGCTTTCTTTCTTCTTTCCATGAGTGGACTCAAAAAGATTTCAAGTGAAGTTTTTGGCAATCTTTTACTGAAAACTCTTAATGACTAGGGATGAGATCCGATTTTACTCTTTAACTTTATTAAATTTATAGATCCAATTTAGTTTAATTTTGATATTCATACTCGTCTCAAACTCAGGAATTCGATTGTCGGTTTTTTTCCCTTCTAATGGTATGATTAGGTTTTCTTGCTTAGTACATTTATCTTTCTACTGTACAATAAAAGCGGAGCTGCTTCCTTTGAGCTCCTGTCCTGTCCGGTCCTTATCAAAGGTTAAAACAAGAATCCAATCTGAGATTGCATCCACTGGAAATTAAAAAAAAAAAAGAAAAAAAGAAAAAGAAAAGAGAGGTGAGACCCTGAGTACTGTTGGGTATGCAATATTTGACCAGACCAGACCAGACATCTAATCTAAGGACTTACTAGAAACTGCACAACTACTCTTTACATGTCCTATTAAATTAATTGTCCTCGCTCACTGCTTTTGAGCTGACTTTTCGGGCCCTTTGACCCACTCTTTAAAAGCTTTGTGTCGGTACTTACCAAATTATTATTCTTTTGTTTTCACATGAAAAAGTAAACTTAATTTCTTAATAATTCAAAAACCATGGTAAACCCTAGAAACTACTAACTAGTAACACCTAAAAGGAAAAAAGAAGTTGAAAATTTAGTAGTGATTTGGCCATTAAAAGGGTTCATATGAAGATTAGAAATAAAAGAAAAAGGAAAAAAAAGAGCCGACAAATTAGATGTGGTTAATTTAATTAGCTTTATCTTTTTTTATATGGTTTATATACTAAGAAAAGCAAGAAAGAAGTTGAGCAGGAACAGCCTAATTTGAGTCCCCGTAATTATTGGATACTATTTATGAGATTGTCATGTGTGGCACATGGTCACGGTTATCTTTTTAATTTGATTTTAAACATTTTGCTTCAATTAGGTCCCTATTAGTTAACGAACTGTTATGCTTATAATAATACACCATAGATTACAGATAAATGCTTGGAGAAGTTTAGTGTATGAAAGAAATGTTAAATTAGAAATATCTTAATATTATTAACTTTTTCTTTTTTTTTTAGAATAATTTTAATACTAACTTGCTTATATTACTACTAGTAATTGCATAGCATGTGAGGTGCACATGCCATTTAATGATGTATGGTTGGAAATTATGATGTACATGTTGTTTGAGCTATATATGCTGCTGTACTAACATGCTTATATATTTTCTTAATTATGTGCTTTATTTATTTGTTGCCTCTATTATATATGTAATTATGTATTAAAGTTTCTATCTGATTTGTTTTAGTGACAAAGTAGATCAATAACATTTACTTCCATTATTAGAAATTTAAGCACACCATGATATGATACTCAAGTGTTCATCTTATAATTAAAATACTACAAAATCTTGTTCTGGTAATTTTTTTTATTTGTATTATCAAGATTTTAATTTTAAGTTGAAATATCTTATATTAAGAAAGTGAAATTAAAGCAAATTTAGTTTTTGGTGAAAATTTATTAGAAATTCGACAATGCTTATAGCGTTGAATTTTAGTTAGTGATAATGAAAAATTTAATTGCATCAAAATAAAAGAGTGAGAGTATATGAAACGTAAAAATGTTCTTCTCCTTTTCAATTATAAATATATAAAATTATGGCGGTACATAGAATATAAAATAATTTATCACTTTCTTTTATATATATATATCCATTTTAAATTAATTATCTCTTTTTAAATAAATTCTTTGTAATATAGGACGAATTATTTGTTTTTTTAATTTGTATATTACAAATTCCTACGCCATGGTCATATAGTGAACCGTCAATGATCAGAAAAATAAAAGAAAAAAGGGTGAAAAACCATAAATTAGTAGCACAATCAATTATTGATAAAAAAAGAAAAAGAGAGGAGCATAATTAATTAATCACTTAGTGCATGTGAAAGTAAGTGAGAGGTCACATGGTTGCAAACGACATGTCATTAACAAAAACTACACTTTCAGTTACAGTTTCTTCAGACTTATTTCTTGGCTTCTTGGTCTGCATATCCAATCACCCTAAATTCTGGTCCAATGGGTACCCAATACATTGACGACGGGTGGCATTTCTGGGTCCCAAAAGCAGGAACTAACCATGTCATCTTTCTGTTTTCATCTTAGATATTAGTATGATTTTTCATGGCCGATAATTAAGCCTTTCTGGCAGGTATAAACCATGATGTGTCAATATTTCTTATCATAAGTTCGTGTAATCCAAATATTAAATACATATTGATAATGACTCTTCATATATCAAGGGTTCATGGTAATCTTTTGTTTTAAATGATCCATGAAAAGTATTGTAATTGTCAAGGCTTTCTTCTTTTTGTGGAATGTATTTTGGAAGGAAAATAAACGTAAATTAAATCACCAATTTCATGGAGGCAGGTATTATATTAAGATATACATGCTTACAAACTTATGATTATATTTACAAATTAATGAATGCAAATATTGTCAATTTTTGTGCAAGTGGGATTTTACCCATTAGATATTATCTGCCATTTTATTATAAGAACTTAGCTTTCGAGTATTTGCCGTGGATTTATTACATAACTGATTAACTGAAAGTAGAAGAACATCCTGGATCTGTTACGTAGCAGCATACCAATGACTCATTAAAACAAAAAAAAATACTTAGAAAGAGATCATATCTGATTCAATATTACGTTACATACATAAATTGAAAAATAAACATTATATGTACGTCTCAAATAATATCTATAAATTGAATATCGTTGGAGGGTTATATATAATTAGAGGCTATTTTGGAGTTTCCTCAAATGTGGATGGATGAACTATATTATATAAAGTCATTGATGATTAAGCTTGAAATATCTATGAAAAGAGTTTGCCATTTGATTTGAAAACTTTGGCTCTATTACAAGAGAGCAAAGCTGACACGGTTCATAATCAAATTGAAGATGCTTAAATATGCAACATCAATTGATTATCTATGTTCTTTTTAGTTAATTATAGTCAGATTATACATAACTAAATTAATTTGTTGTTTTTTGGTATTTCAATTAAAGATGTGGAAAGTGTACTAATAGATTTATCAAGAATTACATTTCCATGATTTCATCTCATCATCATGATCAATATTTAATATGAAGAGAAGTTTTTTGCTTGCACTAAGATATTGAATTGAGTTGTAAAATAGCAACATTAATAGTTAATCTATTTCATTCCTCGTAAATCCTCCCTTTCATCATTCAAACTTGAAACCCTTGTTTTTCTAATCATCAAGTGATAGAGTGCTAGTCTCAAAGAAACAGAAACCATTTTTTATTTTATTTTAAGAAGTATAAGTTCAACGAAAAAAGTAATTTAAATGTTTACTTGTGGATTGGGACTGACTAAATTATTTAGCAAAAATGGGAACCCTATGCATATTGTTCATAACCCCTAAAAGTAATAGGCTTTACCTTTCTCAAATGTTCCAAGAGTTTTCCATTGCCCTAATACATAAATTTTATATCAACTTGAAAATTATATAAAAAATAATAGTTGAAATAATTCATTGTTTTTTTTTTGTAATATAAAAATATAAAAAATTAAAATTTTAATTTTAATACTTTATTGATCCATTATATTTTTATTACGTACGCTCTATTAAGTTTCTTATATATAAAAAACTATTTATACTTCTAAAAATTTAAAAATAAAAAGAATAATAAATTATACAAAAAATGCATTGAAATATTTTATATATAGACTACATATTTTAAGAGATGGAGAAATAATTTTTTTTTTGGAAGAACAGGAGAGAGAAGGATTTGAAGTGAGGGTGAATATGAAAATATTAAAAAGAAATGTGAAACCAGGGAATTTGGTTGAATTCAAAATCCAAAATTAAACGCTTTGCTTCCTTCGTAGAAGTTCCTTTAAGGAACGTGGGTATCAAAGCCATGATGTCTCCCCACAGCTCAATAAAACCCATCGCCACCCTTCTTTCACATTTCTGAAATTATCTCTCTCTCACCTTAACCTCATCATGCCCACACTCAAACTCAAACTCCTACCTCCACAACCACCACCGCCACCGCCACCAACAACAAAGCTGCCGCCGCCACACCACCACCACCACCACCTTCTCTCCATCCTCCTTCTCCTCTCTATCACCACAGCCAATGCTATCATCATCCCCACCACCAGCATCACAATCACCACTAAAATTAATCAAAAATTCAAAGAAGCCCCACAATTCTACAACTCCCCTACATGTCCATCCCTCTCGTCAAACGACATATGTTCGCAAGAAGCCGTCCATGTGGCTATGACTCTTGACTTCCCTTACCTTAGAGGAACCATGGCAGCCATTCTTTCCATCATTCAACACTCTTCTTGCCCTGAAAATCTCCGTTTCCATTTCATCTCCTCACCATCCTCCATTTCACTTCACTCCACAATCACTTCCTCTTTCCCTTATCTTCGATCTCAGATTTACACCTTCCATACTTCTCCTGTCTCCGGCCTCATTTCCACTTCCATTCGTGCTGCTCTCGACTCTCCTCTCAACTACGCACGCAACTATCTCGCCAATCTCCTCCCTGGATGCATCCAAAAAGTGATTTACTTAGACTCTGACATCATTCTTGTCGATGACATTTCAGTCTTAGCCGCAACCCCACTTGGCGAAGACGCAGTCTTGGCTGCGCCAGAGTACTGCAATGCTAACTTCACTTCTTACTTCACACCTACTTTCTGGTCCAATCCATCTTTATCTCTAATATTTGCAGGACGCAATGCCTGTTATTTTAACACAGGAGTTATGGTGATAGATTTAGAAAGATGGAGACAAGGTGATTACACTAGAAAAATAATTGAATGGATGGAGTTACAAAAGAGAATGAGGATCTATGAACTGGGTTCACTTCCTCCATTCTTGTTAGTCTTTGCAGGTAACATTGCGCCTGTTGACCATAGATGGAACCAACACGGACTTGGAGGGGATAATTTTAGAGGTCTATGTAGGGACTTGCATCCGGGTCCTGTTAGTCTCTTGCATTGGAGTGGTAAAGGGAAGCCTTGGGCTCGACTTGACGATAACCGGCCGTGTCCCTTGGACGCTCTCTGGGCTCCTTATGATCTCTTGCAGACGCCATTTGCTATTGAGTCTTAGAGGTTTCCGAAGAACTGTGGTAAATCTACCAAATAATAAAGAGATTTTTTCCTTTCTGAAGATTAAAGTTTTGCACATGTTCAATGAAGGTAGAGAAAGAAAAAAGGTGTGTTTATAGTCTATATACAGCCATTAACAAACCTTAGAGTTTTGCTTCTTTTTTTTTTTCTTCTGTTTTTCTGGCTCTGTACCTGAGAACAGTAAACTATAGTTACATATACTAAAGAAATGGAGGGAATTGTATAGAGGGTTTTAATCAATTTAATTTTCTATCTTCTTTCTTTCTTTGATTTGATCATTGCATTTCTGATTAATTGTATCTAATTATAATTTGGTTAATTATTGCTTATAATTAGGTATAGATTCCGGCTAATTATCGCTTATAATTAATTTGGCAAAGATTTATTTATTATTTAACAATGCATTAATGTAGGAATTATTTTTGATCTTTAATTGATAATTCTGACGAACTTTTGTAAGAACGTTGAAAGTTTTGGTAATGGTAACAAGAGAAGAAAGATTATGTGGGTTGGCATGCATTGATTTAATGTTTTGTCTCTAGCAGTTAGGTAATTACCTAAAACTAAAAGTAGCATGTGCTATCAGATTTTTTGCTTTAAATATGTCACTATCCCTTGGATAGGAATTCCTGGGTGTTAAAGGATTGGTCTAATGGTTACTTGTTCATATATGGTTTTGCATTTTCCTTTTCTCTTTTCTCAGGAAAATTTCATTTAATTTTAACATATATGTTAAATAATTTTTCTAATGAAACTCAAACATAAATTAGCAGTAAGGCTATACAATTTTATAAATAATAAATAATTTTTGACACTGTTCTGCAAGACTTTTTTTTAATTTATTTGAATATATATATGTTTTATTTATTTATTTAGTTGGAAAAACACGGATATTTAAGTTTGTTGATAATAAGTTGTTTTTTGAAACTATTTATATTTAAACACTTCAATTTTGATTGTTTAGCCATTTTAATATATTTTAATTATTAATTTAATTTAATAAATATCTAATTTTATTTTTATAGCTTATTCAACACTTTTAATTTTTATTTTAACTTAAAAGGTATCTATATTTTATTTTATGATAAATTTAAAATATTTATATAAAATATGCGTGGATGTATTGAATGGAGCTACATATTAAAAAATATTTAAATAAACAATAGAAATTGAGGTATTTATCATCAAATGGTATAAATTGATGTGTCCAAATACACATTTGGCCTTATGTGTCAGAGGTATAAACCCGTTATATCATATAAAAACATACATAACTTAGTACTTATATTTATAATTTATCTACTAAGTTCCTATATTTTTAATTTTAATTAATTGAGACCTTAATTTGAATTTCCTTGCTAAAATGGCCCAATAAACTTAGAAACCTAAGAAACTTTCTTTTTATTCTTTCCTTATCTAATTATGGTGGAGGTCCCTTATTCCTAATGGATTCTTTTTATTATTTAGTGCAACTTCATGTCATAATTCGTATAATTGAATTTATCTGATAAATTAGAGTTTGAATTTTAATAAGATAAAAAATTAAGGGTATCATTTCAATTCAAATAGTGATTCTTTATGAACCACGATTTAACACTACTCACTATATAATGTACCAGTTTATAAATCTTTTTCATTAATTGAATTTTAAATGGATCCATTTAAAAAAAAAAATAAAATTAATAAGCACTTGTTTAGAACATTATAATTTACATACCTAACTATACAAAATCTGAAATAGCAACTTTGGGTTCAGTTCAATTGGCCTAAGTAATTATTACATTGTTCAAGAGTTCCTACTTTTCTTTTGTGATTGGATATTCTTATAAAGATGCAATGTTATTGACTACATTATTTCTTTTGCATATTTTCTTTTCCTCCCTTTTTGATTTATCTCCTTTGATATCTAATATATTGTCTGGCCAAAGCCCAACATTTATTGTTTGAGCAAATAATGGAACCTCCTGAATTTAACCTCACCAATTTGATTACTCACTGATCACATATATAATTACAAGTTTAGTATAAGATGCTATGCCGTTTAAGAGAATCATTAGGACTGGTTGCAAACCACTTTTCCCAATAAACATATATTTGGGCAAATTCTTTTCCTATGAATTTGACTCTTTATTCAGGAAGAGCTGTATCAGGATGCGGTAACAAGGAAGCCCCTACCTTAGAAAGGTCATACCCTGCAAGAGAAGAAAATGAACACTATATATATGTATTTCGAAACCTTATATATATATATATACTTTCTTTCTCTAGATTAACGTATATTTATTTAATTTCTTAAACTCTTGCAAATCTTAATAATGATTATTCAATGCTATATTAAGACCTCATAGTAAAAAATTTGAATCACTAGCATATGAAATGTACATATATACCTTATGTTGGTAATGGAAGTTTTTCAAGAGTTTTTGTAAGAGAAGAAAAAACAATTTTTTTTTTTTTTACATACGCTCTTAATCATTTCCTAAATAAATTTTATCGAATCAACATTTCCGTCCACACATTGAAATTGATAATTTTCGATTATAATGAATTAAGAATAAGTGTTTCGCATTACATAACTTTTTAAAAAATATATTTTTTTTTTCGAAAAGTTATACCACGTTAAATGCATCATAATATTTTTATTAAAAAATAATATTTTTGTGTAATTTTCAATAATCAATTTATGAAATAGTTTTAAAAGCTAATAAAATTATTAATATAATGAATCTTTTCTACTCTTCAAAGGTTTAAGCTATTGAATACCTTCTCGCATGATTATTGGTATACCTGATTTATTATAATAATATTATGCATATATTTTCATAGTGAAATACCAATTAGTGTCATCATATAAATAATTAGGATTCTAGTTTAAGGTTAATGTCTCTCATATGCCTTTCCGATGTATTTGGCATCATGGGATCGGCTAACATGTCAAAAAAGTCAAGAAAATGAAATATAAATAACGGACAAAATCCATGAACGCGTTTTTCATCATTTTAATATTTTACTTTGACAATATGAATACAATTTAAAACATGCTTTTCATTGGACAATATCATTTCAAAACATAAAATATATAAAACCCTGTCGGTGAACCTTTATTCTTATATATATATATATATATATATATTAACTGTTTTAAGTTTTCATAATTTTATTGATTTTATTTAATTAGTGAAGAAAATTGGTTACTATAATAGATTAGATTGTCTATTTTGATTCATAATATGCAATTACTCACCGCAGGCCATTTGTTTTATTGGGTTCTCACTCACTTGAATCTTTATGCGATCGCCAACATATTATCATCTTATTGTTTTTCTAAATTTATCCTACAATAGTTTAGAGAAAACAAATACTAATCTAATACTTTTTAATAGTAATAGTCTTCTATGGAATTAATTAACAAATAACATGACAGCAATTAACAGAAAAAAAAAAAAAGAAGGAAAAAACTATATGCTTCATTCTCTCTTGGAGGAATTTCATTTGCCACACAGAATTATGGGTTTTCGACTACATATATTTTATGATGATTTGTTACGTTTATGTTGGTTGGTTATTAATAGGATCAGTTATGAAATAAAAAAATAACTAATATAAATACAATAAATTACAAAATATGCAAAATTATAATAGGAAGTCAATAATATTATGTGGAAAATTAAGTCCACCTAAATTAAAATTTTTCCTCATTTTATAAATGATGTGTTATTTGACAGATATAAGTGTGCACTTATTTCTATGAGAAATCTAAGGCGCCGGCCAAGCCAATTGAATTTAGTGTGCCTGTAATGTGTAATCTGTTAGATTTATTAGATCCCTTTCTACAGCTTTGAACCATGAGGACTTACTTATAGTCAACACTTTGGGATTATTATTATTATTAATCATAATAGACAGCCTAATTAATTACTCTTACATAACAAACAATCTGTTGTTACATTAGATTAGTCAACTTATCACACGTATATATATATATACATATACAACGTGGGAGCTACGGCCAACAATGGTTTTGTGCCAAATGAGACATTATTTTTTTCCCGTCTTAGTTTAGTAAAATAAATAAGGATTAATTATTTTAACATCTTTAGTTTCGTTAATTTATATTAGTACATTTTTGTATTTTTATTAATTATTTTAATATTTTTATTTTTTGACTTTATTAAACTATTATGTACTTAAATTAAAAATAGACTTTAAATGTGAATGAAATATCTAATAATACCTCTAGTAGATTAAATATGTTAACAAATATACTAGCAAATTTCTCTATTTTTATAACTAATTTTAATATTCTTTTCAGTTTATTATCTTAAATTATTACATCGTTCAATTAAAAATAAATATTAAATGAAGTTGAAATATTGATTATAATCAAGTCCAAGCATTATGTATATATTAAAAATATGGTTAAATCTTTTATTTATTTAATATCATAGAAAGTATTCTGATGATTAATATTTGGGGTGTTGGCAATTGTCGTTTATGTGATTTGACATGGTGTTGCTTCTATTTACAAATACGTTTCTGTTAAATTTGTGGTGCATCTTCTCGTCACTTTGCTCAAAAACTAAGGGAGGAACCAAATGATATAAGATACTCCATATGAGAGTTGTAGAGTAAGAAATAAAATAAAATAAAACAAAAAGAAAAACAAGATTCATCAATCAGTAGACCCAGAAACAGTTTCGAGATTTTACGAGTGCCTGTCTATTGATTTTTGGAGTTATGTAATAACTTGAATAAGTGGCTTCCCAAATACCTTTAAATGTGCAGAATTGTATCTCTCTGGCACATGCTATTACAATATTATGACAACTCACAGTTAGTAATTGAATTCCATAAGCTTGTAGATTAGTAGATTTGTTGGAGAAACAATTCTGATTTTGGCAAAGTTCTTGGAAAAAATTAAAAAAAGTTTCCATACTTCCATCAAGATGCTACGAGAAATAGCTGCTTAGTTATTCTTCATGGCCCATCGTTCCTTATGTTCTGGGCTTTAACAATACAAAGAGGCTCAAGAGCCTAATCCAAAAAGTAGAGTCTCAATCAATCCTTCACTTTTTGACAAAAAGACTTGAGGAAATTTGGATGACTAATTAACATGGGTAGCAAACCATCACTCAAAAAAAAAAACACTTGGGTAGCAAATCATTCAATTTTCATCAACTACTGTTTTACCATGCATAAATTTTTTTTTAAAATATATTGTTTTCAATAAGAGACTAACATATATATGTATGTATATTTTTATATCTTAGAATTTTAATTATTAATACATATTTAATTATTTAAAATTAATAAATATATATTATTTTAAATAAGAGAGCAATATATATGAATTCGTGTTTTTATATTTTAGTATTAGATTATTAACAAATATTTAATTTTTTAAAATTAAAAGTTATGTTTCAATTATTTATCTATTTGGTGTACAAGTAGGGACAATATATCGAGATGAGATAAAAAAAATAATTTCTTATACTATTTTATTTCTAATACTGGCGGAGGAGAATTCATCATTCCAAATGTATTCACCAGTAAATAGATTTTTCTGTTATCAATAGGTTAACAGTCATGATAACCTGACCATTAGGAGATGAAATGATATCTAATATTGTAATTAATGCGGAGATTGAATCTGAAAATATTACAAATATAGCATACAATCAGTCTAAATTAGCTCTATTTAACTGCGTCCATATAGTCTCCATAGTCTTCTCCATGTCTCATCTTTTTCTCACGGAAGTATCTGTAGTACACGTACTGCAGTATGATCTGTAAACATGCTTTTGTTAAGGCATGAACATAAGCAGCAACAATTGTTAATTTAACTACAGTAATTATGCAAGAAAACAAGGTATCATTATATAAAGGATACAAAAAAATCAAGTGCCACACAGACTGCAGCATCCAGCAACCATGGCATGTTTGCTTTGATGCTCTCCCATTCTGTAGTTCTAACAACAATACTGCATTTCATGTAGACAACCTTGTCAGTCCTAATATTTGTTCATCTCTACACATTCATGTATGTATGTGCGCGCAGATGCGGTAAAGAAAGAAAGAAAATACATCGTACCTTAGCACATAAGTGAGATTGGCTACCAGTGCAAATATGAACATGAGAGGATTTAAACCCTACATAAATATTGAACTTAATTTTAAGTATTTTATAAAGCTATTCCAAACAAAGATAAAGGAACAAATTGGTGTGAAAGCAAGAGAATTAATATGTATAAGAGCATCACCTCCACACTCCCTCTTTTAATCTGGTCAAAGAAATGAATGAATATGAATCAGAAGTAATGTATTATATAAGATTCTAAAGTGACTACATTAGAGGAGAAATATGTTGCTTGAAGTGTTAATTGAGACTTACATTTAACCAGATTTGAGGGATTCTGCCACCCATATATATAGCTGCCATAAGCCATCCTAACCACTGCCCAAAAGCGCTGTGCTCCATTCCACTACCTTCCTGCTTTAGACAATGCATTTTATATGATAAGAGTGCAAGATTTTGAGAATGAATTTTGATATTTATAATGCTATACTTTAAATTGAAATTGCAATTACTGATATCATACATGTAAGAGTCTTCTACTAGTAACTCCAATATAGGCATCTGTCAAAGCCTTGCTTTGTAGTGGCAGGTTAAGTGATGTGGCCAGAAATGTCCCATAACCAGCCTGATAAGTGTATCAACCGAAATTTTTTAAGATATGAAAGATATAAAACGGATGGTTCACTTGAAATCCACATAGTTTTTAGTAGATTAAGGAGCTCACGGATCGTGGAATTGGCCTAGGCTGGCTAACAGATGCAGCTGAAACTGGTGCAGCCTCATCATCTGAAGATGAAGACTCATGGTCAAATCCCATAGCTGAAGGACCACTTTTAGCTGTCCTAAGGTAACCTCGAAATGGTGGTGTACCACTACTTGCCATTGATCTAGCAGAACTGCAAAGAAAGAAAATGAAAAACAATAACACTAAATCAAGAATTATTAGTTGCAAAATTAGATTTATAATAGATGAAAGAAATGTTCAATTATAGCTTGAGAATAAAGAAAGGTGCATTCTTACGTGTAGTAATACTCCCTGCGTGGTGTTGATCTTGTTGAGGCATTGGGTATTGGAATGCCTGAATCACCTAACTTTGGTTTCAAAGGTTTTTTTTCATCTTCCACCTAAAACCAATGAGCTTTCAACTGTTAACCATGATGAATAGGAGAAACTGTATAAATGTATTTATTAATTAAATAGTAAGACTAATTAAATATCAAATTGTCCTTATTATAATTAGCATGCACAGTGGATGCCTCATATAATTTCTCCATTAATAGATCAGAAGAATGTACCTGCTGGTTAACTTCATTTTTCTGGCCTTTCCACCACCTGTAGATATAATCATAGTATAAACCCTGCAACACCAATACTATGGTGCTTGTCGTGTAGAGCTGTAAAAGAAACCAACATCCGAAAGTAAATCTAATTAAATAAATACATACGAATTTCTTTCTTTCTTTTTATGTTATGTGTAAAAGAATAGAACACAATCAGCTTTTGAAATTTGTGGATAGCTGCCCTTGTAGCCATAAAATTGGTATTAGTATTGGTATATACAAATAAGTAGAATTTATGAGAGAATAGACAAAACTATTACTACATGGAAAGCAACATAAGGTTGGGACAGCCTTTGATTTGGGACCGCGGACCTTTGCGATAATGATCAATTTTAATATGCTTATAATAAATTCATTTTGCTTTGCTGTTTTAAGGAAAGTGATAGACATCAATTTAACTGTGTGACTAATGACTAGATTATTGACCCAATTGCAGATTGCTTAGAAGCAAGAAGCCACTTCCCAAGTAAGAAAATTGCAATTAAGACTACTATTAAGGGTCAATTTTGTAAATGGAATTAAGAAAGTGCAAGCTTAACTGGGCAAGTGCACTTACTAGAGCAGTGTAGAACTGGGTTGGTAGCTGCATCCAGAAAACAAGGAACAAGAAACAAACAGTCAAATTAGCAGGAAATTTGTTGTACAATTAACAAAATGCATATATATCAGCATGTCAGCGACGTGCAGCCTTTAAAATATGGTTAAGTCACAGCTGCCATTTTTTGGACCACAATAAGATCGCTCTTTCTATGGCTCTCATGACTTTGAGACTCACCGTTGCTGGCTCAAGAAGACAACCCACAAGATTAAAAACATCTCTGCACCATCCAAAAAGAGTTTATAAATTAAATGACAATCTGAAGAAAGAAAGAAGTCAAATTTTGCGACAGTTTGATTCGTTATCCTTGTAACATAATGAGTAAGGAAACCTTTGGTGTCGGTATGATATAGATCAAGAAACAGGAAAATAAAATTGCCAAATCTTGAATGTATACTTTACAAGAACAGTGTGTTTTTTTTCTTCTTTTTTCTTTTGTTTCTTGAGTTGAGCAGGATAGAAAATAGAAATGAATGTAGAAGTGCTATAAGAAAGGTAAAAGAAGAGGAAGAAAAACAGACCCGGCAACCCAAGTTAAGAGAAAAAGAAGGGAGACTCCATGGCTAGACTTGGTGCGAAAGTTGGTAATGATTTGAGGGACTTCTGCAACTCCCCAACTGACTAAACTAACAAAGCCAAACCCAAAAGATAATTCATCTTTTAGACTGCAAAGACAGTCCTTGAAGTATCTCTCCACCCAACGAACACAAGGTTTCTGTTCCTTAACACAATAAGCAAGCGACATGACCACCTCTCTCTCCTGCAAGAAAAGGAAAAAAAAAAAAAAAGACTAATGTTTCTGTTTGTAAGGACTAGTTTATTAATCGGCTATATACGCATGTATTATAAAAGACAAAGAACTCAAGAGGGTTATCAACTTGAGTTGGCTTCTTTTAAGTTGAAATTATATTATTAAAATCAGCCAGTGGAAAAGAAATGGTGATGTCCAAAATAATGACAATACGAGTATTAAGTGCCCAACATTTTTAATGCAATAAAAAATGGGAAGGTCTATTTTCAACAAAGGGAAGCAAATCCTTGACCCAAAACCAAGGGTCTTTAAGTGCTCTTTGGAAACCGAGGTCGTCATCACTGAAAGCAGAAAAAAGAAATGTTCTAAAACAAATAAGAGTAATTCTTATCCACATTCACAGAATGATGGGAATCAGATTAGAATTACTGATACAAGTATTTTATATTTTAACATTAGAATTATGTAAAACTGGTTAACCATTAAAATTTTTTTATTTAAATTTAGTGTACAGTTCATCTATATATTAAATAAAAAAATATTTATAATATAATTATTCTCCTGTTTATTACTTCACCTGTATATATATATATGCATGTCAATAAAAATGTTCCATTAATCATTTAAAAGTCTCATGTGTAAATGGAAATATATCCTTGCACTAGACAAAGATTTTTCAAACAATAATGCAATAAATGTCGTACGCCGCATATTCTGCCGTGTAAAGATGTGATGCTCCAAGTGTTAACAGGATGAAGCCTATGGTTTCTGTGTATTATGCATAAGCACTTGGCATATTCCTCTAGTTTCGGTTTTTTTTTTTTTTCTGTCTTGTTCTTTTTTCTGTGCTTGGCTAAATACATACCAACTGACAGACCATAAAAACCTAAACTTTAAGAAAATGAAATGAATATATAGTAAGAATATGGCATCATCATGGACTTAGAATTACTTCATGCTGCCAGAACTTTACACTTCACAGTATTATGATAAGACCACAACTTCATTATTTTGCTCAACAGAATTCATAATTCACTGGCAGAAACTGTCACTTGCTTACCCACTTGCCCTATATTATATTTTGTAAGATTTATTTCACTACTTCAGAATACTGCCTTTGCTTGATGGTTTTTTTAATGTTTCTTTGAGAAAGAAAGAATTTAAGAATATTGAAAAAGCAGACAATATTTCGATAAACACATAAAGTATTAAAATGGACAAGCAGTCATAAGAATCCAAATATTTATGAATTCCAACAATTTTACCCGATGATTTTTAATTTAATCATTCTAGCATTGCGAAATTAGTTATCAATATGATTTATTTAAATATTGATACAAACAGCATGATGAATAGAACACACATTTTTCTCATTTTTTTAATAACTTTTGCATGCCAACTTAAGTAATTCATCATTAGAAGAATATATTATTTCATTATTTATTTGCTTATTTTTATACATACAAAAAGCCCCATGAATTACTGAGAAAAGAAAAACATAGTGATGAATGAGGTGTGGAACATCCTTCATCATAACCATGAAATCGTGATCTCATTTGTGAATATCTGTCATTTCATATAATTAAGAATGCAGAATAATTGATAAATAATTAATTCTTACATGTTGTTTGTTTTATTATAGTTAATATAAATATAAGGGGTATATATAATGTCCTCGACATTAATTAAATTTAATTACTAATGAGGGCCTGTAGAAAAAAAAGGGGAAAGAGATTGATGTGCTTAAATGTCATCTGGAATGATGCAATAAAAATAAGAATTATAAATGATTATTTAATCTTTCAAGGAAGTCCAATGACAAAATTTATGTCCAAAAGGATGCAAATTTTTTTTAAAGGGCTTAATTAAAGATATTTGGAGTGTTTAAATACAATAAGGCTCAGCTCAAGATTTAGGATTGTAAAAAGAATCTAAAATCATCAATTTAGTGCAATAAGTTTGGGCTGAACTCATAAATCCAATAAAATTCATTTGAAGTCTTTTTATTTTCATTTTTATTAGATTTTTCTTAAGTTATGGTGTGATTAGTTGTCATCTAGAATTACAAAATGAATGCACATAATTAGTCATAATTTGGAGTTATAAAATGGATGCACATAATTAGTTGTCATCTAAGAGTTACAAAATGAGTGACATCAATATAAAAACAACCACTTTTAATAAGTTTTAAGAGAAATTAAAGAGATAAACGTGGAGAAGCTCAAAAGACATTCATTTAGGTTTCTTTGTCTTGTTTTAGCTATAAATATCAAAGCCATATATCCATTTGTAAATATAGAATTAATATATATCCATTTGTAAATATAGAATTGATGAATGATAATTTTTATTTGCTCTTTGTGAGTGTTTTTGCTTAAGTTTTTGCATGAACTTTGAACTTATCAAACTATTTTTAGTTTGTGTGATTCTCTAACCAAAATCTTGTGTTTGATTCTTAACTTGTCAAATCATACTTTGTTTGTGGCGTTTGGAGATGAATTCAAGTGCTAGTTTCATTATTAGAACTAGTTTTCCCTAACTTCATTTGAGTAGATCTTTGTATTTTGGAATCATCTTGATTGCAGTGTGTTTTCTTGCATTTTACATATATCATAACTCATTAGTTATTGGAGTGTATAATTGCTAAGACGATGATTTCCTATCATGAAAGCTGGACTTTCCACAATTAGGATGCTAGTTTTGTTAATATATCTACTCTTAATCTTTAAAATTAGTATATTCATTGTTTGCCACCGTTGATCCTTCCTCGCCTCTCTCCTTCATTATTTTAAGCATCGGTTTTACTTTGTGCATCATTGCAACTTCCACTTTAGTGCATAACAAAATTAATAAAATATATATAAAATTGATCTCGCTTGCTGACTGAGGGGCATAATGTGGGTCGAAAAATCAGACATGTGGCTACTAATCATTTTCAAGATAAAAAGCTTAAAAGAAAGAGATCAGAGGACAACCTAATTCCTGTCTGCTGCTCCACTGTAACTCTAATATCTAACTAAGATTTAAGCAGAAAAAGTATTAAAAAAACCAGAGAATTTTCATTAATTTAATATGATTACTTTCCCTAATTAGGTCGCATTATTATTATTGTTGTGTTTTTGGCCAGCCATGTGGGAGCATTCACCGAGTAGGTTGGATGTTTTATGATCGGTTACCAATAATAACTCATGAGAATGAAATGACTACCAGTGCTGCAAAGTTGTAATTTTCAACTGCTATTGCAGTTTATTATTTAAAATTTTTTAATTTAATATTATTGATAATTTTTAATTTTTTTATAAATTAATCTTCTCAAATTTATTCTTAGAAAAAACATTTATTTAGCTACTTTTTTTATAAAAATAATTTTTAAAATATATTTAAAATAAAAACTAATATTATAAAAACATTTACAGAAACCCTTTTGTGCTGACACATCTGTCCTACTAATTTAGCTAAAGGATATAAAATGCAACACAGGCTTAAGATTTTTGGTCTCTCCATATGCCACCGCGAACCATTCCCATAATGACCCTTTTCAAGATTTTAATTCCTTCATGTCCTTTGTATCAATGAAAATTACCTTATTCCCTTTTTATTGGGTTGAACGTGGCTTTGGAGATCATCCAGGTTCATTCTCATAACATTTTAGAAACTGATTTTCTTTTTTCTTTTTATTGCTTCTTTTCAGATAAAATGGGATTTGTCGTTTCTCAATTATGGTCATTATATCTATCTGGTTACTATGATCATTGAATGTGGCCTATTTTGTCTTTGATTTTATTTTATTGGCTTTCTGTTGACTCATTATTTCTTGTCTGCATCTTTGGTATCCAATTTTACAATGTTATGAATAAATTTTGGAAGACATAATTGAGAAGAATAAGACAAACAAAATGCAAACATCCTATTTTCTTTCTTTCTTTCTTTTGCCAAATATTATAATTTGTTAATTGGAAAAATAAATTAATTCATTCCAGTTTTTGCAATCTAATTAAGAGTGTCAACTCAGAAACTTATAAATACTTAGATCGTTCTAATCTATCGTAACTCTACTTATGAATCATGAAATAATTTTACCATGAAAAGTAGGGGGCACATGAATTTACTTGGGTGGGTCGAGAGTTATATCCCAAGCTAAACTAATCCTTTCAGTTTGAAGAATTATCAAACTGAAACTAAGCTAATGAAAAGTGAATTTTATTGAGTTCAGAAGATTTCGAATTGTTTTCGGACAAATTGGTTTGCTTTTTATGTGGTTAAATGATGTGTCTTTTTTAATACTCGCAAGTGCACAAACCGTTCCTATAGTAAGGGTAAATTCACCAAGACAACTTGGTCACACCGGCTTACAGAAAAATAATAATTTGACATTCGATAATAAGGTCTATTTCAAGTAAATTAGTGTTTAACTCTCAAAATAAATAAATTTAGACTAATTTAATCACATTTGAAATAAATTCTTTAAATATTTGAATTTTGATACACAACGAGCAAACCATAAATCTCCTAAGCTAGACATAGCTAGCTCGCTATTTGATTCGAACTTAAACTTATTATAGATAGAAAATTCAAGCAGGACAGATCGCTTTGATGTATAAACCTATCCACACTGCTATATCAGAGAATAAGAAGACAGATCCATGATGTCCGAAGAAACAGCTAAACATGCTCCTCGCTGCCATAATCGGGAACCACTCTCTATTACTGGCTTCATCTGCAAACCAATGGTATAAATACTCAAACAAGTCTCATTTGCTAGGTAATGCAATTTTAACTCTTTATACACTTTATTCTACTCTTTACTTGAATACTAACTTAAGTATTTGGGTGATTTTCTAAGTACTATACGTAGACACTCTAACTTACCTTATTACAAATATTTAAAAAAATTTAAATTCAGTTCGTACTTAGATTGTATCATATTTCATTATCATAATTAATACTAGATATTGTTTCAATTATACTGGAACTTAATTAGTTGGAATCTCATTCATTTAAATTAAGATTTATTTCCTTTTTTTTTTCTAAGGAATTAAATTTTATTTCTTAAAATCCCTACCAACCAAACATATTTCTAAACTATAATTCTCAGTAGATTTTAAGTTACTTTTTGAAACAAATGCCAACCAAATATATCTTTAAATTATAACTTTTAATTCAATTCATTGATTTTCTTCAGTTAGATTTATTAATTTAAATCTTATTTCTCAAAATCCATACCGACCAAACATATTTTTAAACTATTATTTTAGTCTAGTCTTTTTCTTTTATATATTTTTAATTGTACAAATTCTATAGATTCTAAAAATACTAGGCTAAACTAAATATTCAAATATACATATATAAAACTAATTGACTCGTATCAAGACTTAATCTTTTAGGTTTATATGTTAATTTTTTTAAATTTATTTATTGTGGAATCCACTCACATTTTTAATATTGATGAAAAGGAAAAAAGCTGAAAATCGACCAATACAGAAGAAGCAGAAGGGTTGCATGATTGCACATGGAATAGAAAGATGGATAGAGGAAGCCAGGAAGGAGCCTGTTCCATCAAAATCCGTTCCTTATCCATTTCTTTCTTTACAACTTTGTTTTTTACATAAAAATTAGCAGAAAGATTGAAATACTTCCTCTTCATTTTTGTCTCTTAACATTAAAATCAGAAAATGAGAAGGAAGAAGACTCTATCAAAGAGAATTTCGTTTATGATGCCACATCTTATATAATTAAGCTTTAAAAGATTTGAGTTCAGCCTTTTTCTTTTAAATTCTTTTACAAAAAGATAAAATATAATCCTGAAAGTGGATTATACCTCGAAAACATATTAGTATCCAGTCCAGTCTGCAAATTGTATCCAAAATCTTTATCACTATTCATAAATTAATTTATTGTGGGTATTTAGTATTATGACGCTGTTCTTGTAAAGAATAAAATCATGTAATGTATTACACTAAATATGATAGTATAGGTGGTGAAGAAAAAGAGAAGAGGAGGATGGGTGCAGCGTAATCCTTATTCCTTAATCATGAAGATGGACAAAAGGCAACATCATATATGTATATGTATATATGATGACAAAGACGGCGACGGTGCGCTACAACTTGGTGAATCATAATCAAGCACACGTGTTTTTCTCTGCCTTTAAATCTTATCGTGTTTTCCGGTGTCGACTCTATCCTTACATAATCAAGATCCATCCAAATACACCTTTTTTCATTTTTATCCTCATTTTGGTTACTTGTCTTTTCGTTTTTTCTCTCCACCAAATAGAAATGCTCCTGTGCTTGAATTTCCACAACAGAAACAAATGTTAGTTTTCTTTAACAATTATATAATTCTTACTAATTCTCAATAAAACAATCACTAGCTTTGTTTCTAGTTACAGACAGTAGCTTATAAACACCAATTAATTCCTTAGCTTTGCCATTTATTTAATTTAAAATAAAATTATTCCTCAGGAAAACATATTATTTTCCCTTAATAATCTAAATATCTCGCACCTGTAGTATGTCTTTAATTACCGCAAACAAAATAGATAAATGCTGAAAGCTGAAATCTAAAAAATATTAGCGTTCGGGTACGTATTAAATATTCTCTAATATATGTTTTTCATTTGCGTGTTGTAAGATTTTGATTTATCTCCTGGGGAGTAAAAGAGAGCATAATTACTTGCAATAACAATTACATGGTTCTGAAACCACTCCCTAATATAGGATAAACTCAGATGCTTCCAGGGAGGAATTCGAGGCTATTTCTTCTGTACAGATTGACCCTGAATCAAAAGAGGATAAAATTGTTTTGACTTTGCATAATCCGAAAGGATAAGTTTCTGTTAAAGCAGCCTATCATCATATCAAGAATTCCAGAGATAATGCTATTCGGAGCCCTGCAGCATCTGTATCCAGAATGGATTCTAGAGCCCATTGGAAGAGTATCTGAGATCTTAACGTTCAACCTGAGATCAAGCTGTTTTTTGTATAGAGAGAGCTATAAGAGACAGACTTCCTACCTGAGATCAAGTTGTGCTTAGTTCCAGACATTTGGGTAATAATTCAATTTGTCAAGTTTGCCATGGAGATTAGGAAACTATTGAGCACACTCTTTTCTTTTTCCCTTATGCAATGGCCTCTTTTATTTGCATCTTCCTTGTCCTACACTCCTAGCCCTATTGGTTTCCCTTCTTTTAAAGTTTGGTGGACCTCAACTGACTCTATGTTTTCTAATGTTGACTTAAAATGCAGCAAGGAGTATATTGCAACTCTTTGTTGGTACATATGAAAGGCTAGGACCAAGCTATGTTTAACAAGGCAATCCCTGATCTATTCATTCTGTATTCAGGATAGATTTCACATTCAAGGAGTCTGCTGAATTGAGCTAAAGTCCTCAGTGCAATCTTGATGCTCAATCCAAAGAGTTAGGCCCAAAAGATGGAGTCCCCCTCTAAGGATATTTATATTCAATTCTGATGCTGTTTTAGGTGGAGTTGGATTGGCAATGGTTTTCAGGAACTATCAAGGGGCTCTTATCGAAGGCATGACAAAGATTGTTTGTTCAGCTTCTCCATTACTGGCAGAAGCTTTGGCCCTTCATCTAGCTGTCACTCTAGCAAAAAGAATCCAAGCCAGCAGATGTATTTTTGAAAGCGCTTATCTCTGCTATTAAGTGTAATGACAGGTCTCGGAAATTGAAGTTGTTAAAAACTCATATCTATATGCTATCAATCATGTCATGAAAGAAAACTTGTAAGCCTATGTTAAATATGAATTATGATTGTTTATGCGATTAATATTATATCAATCAAGGCATGACATGATTAATTCCTTTCTCGATTAATTAATTTTAATTCAATTTGAATTCTAAACCTCATAATTCTGAAGACGACTTCAGTATCAATTGAATTACGTTTAATTAATAAATCATTAATCTTTTTTTATTATACTGTGGTGTAAGTAGGGCAATATCAAGCTAGCAGTTCAACTACCACATTTAGTGATAAAGTAAGATAAGGCTAACTCGTTTGCACCAAACATTATGAAACTTGAAATGCATTTTGTTCTCATCCTTGCACGAAATAAGAACACAGCAGCTTTAATACTGACCAATGACCATTGTCTTATGACACTGCAGCTTCGAGGAAAGACCCATGGGCCAATCAACCTAAGCCCGCTCCCAGTCTCTTTTGGACAAGTAGCTAATGATAGTTCTGAAACATTCTCAACTCTGGAGTTTTGGACTGAGACATGAATGAAACTGAAAGGCCCATGTTTTCTGTTCTCTGAAACCCAAAATACTTGCACAAGAATACGCACAAATGAGAATTTTTGTATTATACCACTGGTAAAGGTTTTCTCTCTTTAATGACCCTGCAGGGTATAAATTTCCAGACAGTAAATAAAAGGGGAAATCAAATTAATGCATCAACTGTTAAAGCTTAAATTTGAATTCTGAATATGGCTCCAAGATGAGTAAATCAGTGTAATTATTTAGCACTTGTGGGAAATCTTCCATCAGTTAAAGGAATATTCGTCATTGTCCCCCACAAGCAGAAAAGAGAAAGAAAATATTCGTCATTGATGTTTAAAAAAGAAAAGAAAAAAATGATGCAGTCAAAACATAAAGAGAAAGCCTATGGTATTAATTTCCCTTGGCCACCATCTATGGCTGGCATTAAAGTCCGACTCTTTTAAGCTCTGTAGCCTTTCTAATCTCCAAAAGCAAAGTAACATGCATCTCTTTACTCTTTTTCTTTTCTTTTTTTAAGAAGACGAGAGACCTCTAAACAGTAACTCATTGAGCTATAATAAGAACTAACTGTTCGTTTTATAAATATTTATATGAAAAAATATTAATTTTCATCGATATCGATATGTTGCTCGAGTCAAATAAACTTGAATTTAATATTTTTTTTTTATAATATCAAACTGATTGTAGAAAGACTAATGGATATGCACATTATAAGATGAAGAAAATTAAGTTTGCCCTAGCTAAGAATCTAAGTATAATGATGAATATGAATTTGAACCTTCATAAAAATTTAATTTTCAGTTTTCGTTCTGCATATAAATGAAAATACATGCAGTAGATAAGTGGATTGTATGTATATATATATATATATATATATGGAGCTTGAGTTTGGCAACAGGCGAAGCCCTTCCTTGCTTGTACAAAGACCACAATATAACTAACCCACTAATTAACTGAACTGCCTAATTTGCCAGGACAATTGCAAATCGAATTGGGTAAGCGATTTACCTACTCCATCTGCATATGCCACAATAACCACATGACTAACATGTAATTTAAATTATTTATATTTAAGAGATAAAATATTGATAAATATAGGTATATTCTTGGATTATGCATATATTTCCTTAAACATTAGATAAAAAAAGAGAGTTTATAAGAATTTACGAAATTTATTTATATAAATTCAATCTACCCGTACCTTGCTATTTGTATACAAAATTAATTATGTAATGATATTCAGTATTTTCATTATATATAACACATTTTAACTATTTATTATAATTAAAAATTAATTAATACAATGTAATAGTCAATAAATAATTATTTGTCAAATAGTTTACTCTATAATTCTTACTTTTAACTTTTTAACTCCCACGCAGACTCAACTAGGATTAAAAGGAAATTTAATTTTAGAGTGACTTTTTAATATTTTTATGTATTTATAAAATAATTTTAGATTAATTTACATAAATTTTTTTTAAAAATTTACATAAAAATATTATAATATGTAAATTTATATAAAAATTATATATTAAAATATTTTATATAAATATGACCTAAATTTTATAATTTTTTTAAATAAATACATAAATATATTGAAAAGTTACTAATTATGATATTATAGAATTCACCAAAAAGGAAATGTATAGATGCAATTGCCAAGTGTTTTTAAACCTTATTCGTAAAGAAACGTGTGAGATAATAAAATAGGACAGAAGCCATCAATTTTTGGGACCCTTGAGGAAATTGCCATGAAATTTCCTCAAAGGAAAAAAAAATTTGCATTTACGATAGCATCCATTTCTAATCTTCCTGCAACTTCGTTGCAGGTACCTAGAACTTTATCCCAAAACAAAGACTACATTTCCTCTCTATTTAAACATTGCACTTGTATTGATAATTTCTTGAAAGTAACTAACTAGAAGTAGCTAGTAGTGCAATTTATTTCTTAAATATCTCCAATGGCAAAAGAGAGAATCCTAAAACCTTCCAAATGGTTCTCTAATAAGGGTCTTAGGTTAAGTCTCAATCGTGGAAGATCAAAATCTAGTAGCTCATCAACCCTAAGTTGCTCTCCTCCTTCTCCTATGTCTCCATGCACACCAAAAAATAACACCTTAAAGGTTGAAGACGAGCTTAAAGAAGTTTTTCGCCATTTCGATACTGATGGAGATGAGAAGGTATCAGCTCTAGAGCTTAGGTCTTTTTTCGGTTCAGTTGGTGAGTTTATGTCACATGAAGAAGCTGAGTCTGTGATTAATGATCTTGATTCAGATGGGGATAAGTTATTAGACTTCAATGATTTCTTGAAGCTAATGAAAAGGGAAGGTAACAGTAATCCTAATGATCAAGATCATGAAGATGACCTTAAGAAAGCATTTGAGATGTTCGAAATGGAGAAAGGATCAGGGTGTATTACACCTAAAGGATTGCAAAGGATGCTTCATCGCTTAGGTGATTCGAAATCTTATGATGAATGCGTTGCTATGATTCATGTTTTTGATATTGATGGTAATGGTGTTCTTGATTTTCATGAATTTTACCAAATGATGGCTTAGTTAGTTAATTAGATTAATTGTGCAAAAATTGCATTTAGATGTATATGTGTGTACCTATGTATGTATACCAATTAAAGAAGGAAAATGAGGGGAAATAAAAAAGGAAAGAAAGAGAAAAGAGAACTCATCTTCTTTATTCCTTTGATTTCCTCTTTCTAATAGTTGTGAATTCCTTTATAGTCTTATGTATGTATTCTTGATAAATAATTGCTTCTCACTCTAAATTTGAGTATGAAAATAAGCAAAGCATGAGTTTTGGTTTGAACCATTTATTCTTATTATACTATGTAATGTGAAACTCTCAATTTCAATTCTCTTTTCTTGCTAGCTTAATTAGTCATGAATTAGGCTTTTGTTGGAACCAAGACACTACTGAATTTCTTGTCACGAATTGAAGAAATTCTTTTCAATTGAACAAATTACATTTGATGATTAATCCGTCAGCCCATCAAACTCCATCTAATTTCCTATATTGTACCAAATTTAGTTTACCAAATTCTGCCCAACTATTATATTGAATTGAATTAAGATGTCCCAGTTCGTAAATGCTAATTAAGATTAGTAGAGAACTGTTGCAGATCAGTGTCTTAAATTTTGTTCTCAAATTTTCTTTCCATTTGGATCTTAATGTGATCAATCAATTGAAAAAGAAATATTTTTGATTCATGTTTGATATTTTCCTTGTTAAATACGAACATAATTATTCATGCAAGGAGAAAGTTAGGTTGTTGATGAATTGATGATGCATGTAAAGTGCCATCTGTAAAGAAACCATGAGGCTGAAGCACACAGTTGGAAGGAATTTGTGAAAAAAACTTAAACGTCGCTTGAAAGCAAAGACACCATTTACATTTCACCTATCTATAGACTAGTAGATGGTTGAGAAGCAACCATTCTGTTTGCCTTTTTATGGACCAAATTATTGATTTTGATGAACTACTAGCTATCTCTAAATTAAATAAATATATAACTGAGTTTCAATAATTTATTAGTTATAAAATTTTTTAATTCAATTTGGACTATTTGTAAATATAAATATACTCTAAATTATAATAAGTTATAAATTTATTTTTTTATATGAAAATATACTAATATATATATATATATATATACATTTTCAAATATTTTTATGGTATGTTTTATTTTACTGTATTATTATTCTTTATCTTTAATTTTATTTGTATAACATAATAAGATATTAATATATTTAATCACCGATTATTATTATATCACTAATACAATTAAGTATTAAAATTAAAAAATTAATACTTAAATTTCTATTAAATTATAATTTTTTAATAGTTATAAAAAAATTTAATATTCAAATTTTAATTAAATTATAACTTTTTAAAAGTTATAAATTTTATTCGATTCTAAATGTATGACTATAAAAAGATTTTAATAATATAATTAGTATAACTAGTTTTTTTTTTTAATGATTTATAAGCATAGTCTGTTATTTAATCACACCAATAAATTACAAAAAGATAAAATATATGAATTATTTCTCTTAAATAAAATTAATTACATTAGGCTTTGAGTTTACGGATGGAATTATATAAGCTGATGAGGTACTGCCAAAATATGAAAATGATGAGTCTTGTATCTGAACTTGAACAGGAAAAGAGAACTGCAATCACATGGTTAGTCTAGCAGTACCCAATAGGTATATAACTCAACCTGAGATAGCTTTCAAGTTCAACTACTGTCAATCTTTTTCTGTATTTTGAAAAAAAGAAAAAGAAAGAAAAGCACTCATAAGCTTTAATTGGTAATGGAGTTACTCTCAAGACTATTCGAGCTCCAATTACAGTCATATTCCTGAATTTATCATCAAACTTGTTTACAAATATGACTAATTAAAAGATGTGCTGATGTAAAAAAGAATCCAGAGAAATTCACAATCACCTTTGGTTTATTATATGAGAATGCTTAACTAAACTATAGTATTAATAAATGATAACTAAGTACTATAAAATTAGTACTTGGAAATGGCAGGGTTGATCAGAAATTGCTTCTTACTATAACTGCGACTCTAAGAAATCGTGTCTTAGGAGGACTCTAGTTGTAGAGTCCAATCTGACCTAGAACTCTACTAATAAATAAAAGTGCAAATCCTAATATGATTAAGACGACTTATAAATGTAGAGTTTCTTTCCTAAATATACTAGAAAACCTTTAATGTCTATAAAAAAATGGAGGCACCAAACTTATAGGTACATGCAATCTTATACACTTATACACTTTAATTACCCTTATATAAATTATTGATTTATCATCGAAGTGAGTGGCCGGACAACTCCGTCCGACGTTCTCTAATCTTTCCTTAGAGATACTCTGCAGATTAAAGTCAGCCTTTGAAGATCTTTATTTGATAGCTCGTCCCGGTCAACCAAATTATCAGCAAATAATACTATTTTTAGTATATATTATAAAGATTGGACTTAACAATTCCAACAGTTTAACTAATCTATGAGATAAGTTTTATCTAAAACCAAACTTCTCTGTGTCTTTAGGAAGCCATATCCAGTGAGATTACTAATCCATAATTAGTAAAATTTTTAATCTTTAAAATGACTTTGAATTTTTATTATATTTTTCTAAAATAATTTTAATTTTTAAATTTATTTCATAATTATCTATGCTTATATTAGCATACTCTAACAAAAAATGGTAATTCAAGTCAAAAGCTAATGTAGACTATATGAATAAATTTAAAAGACGTTTTAAGAGATAAAAAAATTAAGAAATACAAGTTTTATATTTAAGACAATATCTTTCAGTAATTTAATTACTGTGACAATTTATTTATCTAGTTAAACAATCCTACTAAATGTGGGATTACAAAAATAGAATTAATTAATCTTATGGAGTAGCATATTTATACCGAACAATGTTTAATATAAGCAATCATATGGCTTAACTAAGTCTAGAATCAGATTTCATTTTAATGATTATGAATTCGTGAAACAAACAAACTGTTAGTGCTTATTTAGCAAGCCAATCAATCATATGCTTTCCTTTCCTCTAGCCTATCTAATCCTGCTTAAAAAATTATCATTGGCCTACCTATTTCTCGAGAAATTATTATATAAATTTAGATTCACTATATTATCAAAAGATCCATCTAATGAAGTTATAATATTTAATTTTATTCTTTCTCATATTATTTTTATTTTTAAATATAATTATTTATTTTAATTTTTTAACTGCTTATTAATATTAGAGAAAAAATTGACATCTAAAAACTAAATTAAAAATTATCTTTTTGTTGGATGGATCTTTTGATCACGCAATGAATCGGAACAATACATACAATTTTTAGTGGAATTAATACGGATGTAAATGGTATGGCTAACTACTCCACTATCGTTTTCTTTTTTACATTTAAAAAAAGAAAAAGAAATAATAAACTTTAAATTCTCACGTTCACATATACATTTCTTTTCTTCATATTATACAGCATTATTGGAATCTAAACTCTAAAATAATATATAGTAAATAATCCCATTAAAATATCCGACAAAAATAATATAAATAGAGAGGGAACCCATGCTAGAGGTTAATTTGCAAATTCTTTTGGACCGACCATTGATATTGCATGTTAAAGAAAAGCGATTCTCCTTCCCACAATACAAAAGATCAGTCTCATCTCAGTGTGCTTTGTGCATATATAATTGGAGGAAACTAATGAACCCTAGATATAAAAACATGAGATATTGTAATAGGTGAAAGTTTTTAGAATTATAAAAGAAAGTATTGTAGATATGAATTTGTTGAGAAACTATAATGCATTTGTTAGTAAGATAGAAAATTCATTGACTTGAAAGTGTTGGAGAAAAGAAGAAGTTTACATCATGATTGAAACCCATTTCGTACATAAACTATATTAGCCTGTTTTAAGGTCTAGTCTTTTCCATTCATATGCCAACATGGATATTATAAAATTATGATCACATTAATCAAATTCAATGGAAGATATAAATTGCAAATTCTTTTTAAGGGTCTCAAAGTTTATTAATTTTTTTGAATGTTCATTAGAAACCAATACCTATTAGCTACAACAGAACAGTCTTAACTTTTGCAAAGCTGATAAATTCTTGGCCACCCGTAACAGTAAATAAAAGAGGTTATGAACTCTACAAAATTTGTTATGAAAAGATTAATGGATAGACTCTCCATCATCTTTATAAAGTGGAATAAAACCAGTAGCATAGATTTTATGTTCATTTGCATATACTGGCTTTCTGCTGTTTTATACGGACCACTTTAAGAGCATGCTGCTGACTAATGTTTTATTGGGAGCAGTGGTCAATCAACTTATTTATGTCAACAAGACTTTATGAAGCTTCCATGCAACTTCCTTGCACCAAAACCTAGATAATTTCAACCTTTTAATTTCTTTTCGTTCTTATTGCATCACAGCAGGGGCAAGAACGATATATTTGACATAGACAAAAACAATATTTTCTGAGTCAGTCCTCACTTTAATCCAATATTCTCTTTAACTACCAATACCAATGGCCACTGAGAAACCACCAAAATCATCCAAATGGTTTTCCAACAAGAATCTTCAGCTAAGCTTCAAGCGACTCCGATCAGAGTCATCTACCTCAAGAAGATTGAACTGTGTTCCTAACTCAAGAGTAACCTCTCCTGCCTCGCTAACGACCCCAGAAATTGTTACGACTGCTAGGCAAGAAGATGAGCTAAAACAAGTGTTTAGTTATTTTGATACAGATGGTGATGGAAAGATTTCAGCACTTGAACTTAGGGCATACTTTGGTTCCGTTGGAGAGTACATGTCGCATGAAGATGCTGAAAGTGTGATCAAAGAACTTGATGTAGATGGTGATGGCTTGCTGGATTTCAGTGATTTCTTGAAGCTAATGAAGAGAGGAGCAGCCAATGATGAGGAGGAAGACCTCAAGAAAGCATTTGAGATGTTTGAGTTGAAGAAAGGAGATGGGTGCATAACTCCAAGAGGTTTACAAAGGATGTTGAATCGTTTAGGAAATAAAAAATCATTAGATGAATGTGTAGCTATGATTCAGGTTTTTGATACTGACGGTGATGGTGTTCTTGATTTTCATGAGTTTCATCAAATGATGTCTTAGACATTCGTTCTAGCTTTTGTTATGTTCAACCACTCATAACCTAAATATTTCCGAAGAATTGTTGTTGTTTGCTTGCAAGAATGTCCATTTTCTTAAAAAGAATTTAAGAGCATCTAATTTTATTTTTTCTGTTTCTTCCTGTAAATTAATACTCCCTGCATCTCAAACAATAGTCCTTTTATCCTTTTTATTGTTTTTTAATTATTAATTTAGTAAATAATTGTCAAAGACATGGTTTATTAATTAACATAGATATTATAGCATATAATTAGTTTTTATATTTTATATTTTATATTTTAAAAAAAATATAGCTTTTATAGAGAATATAATAAATGTATTTTAACTTTTCAATCCGCATATAAATTAAAAACAGATTACCTTTTTAGACTAGAAAATCTCTCATTAAATGCATTTAAAATTTTGAAATAAATAAATAATATTCTAGCTATGCTAGTGCCTCTTTAGTATTATTTAATAATTGTGTTAAGTTATTACTTTTTTTGAATAATATATTTGTTTTCACTCATTAATTTTTATAAAAAAATATTTTAGCACGCTTATATTTATACTGGACTAATTTAATTGTTCATCTAATGATGTGAAGTGTCTCTATAGTAATATAAATAAATAGTTCAAATTTGTTTTCCTCTTGAAACATTTCCAAAATAACAAAAGAGAAAAAGAAAAAAAGAAGAAGTTAGTCGCTGAAAATTAAAAGTATTTTTGCAGTTAGATATACATATGGAATGAGAGCATATATTCACTTTGAAACAAAACACTTATGATTCCATCTGAGAAACCCTTAAAGCTGAAGCAACATTACTGTTTTGGGGGATATATAAATGCAAATTAAGTAAAGGAGCAATGATGGATATTAGCTTTCATGGCAACTAGCAGAAAGTGTTTGAGAAGCAACCTTTCTCTTTGGTTTATTTTCCTGTCTTTCTCTGAAATAGATGATGAATATATAAGCGTTAATTAATTAGTATGAGAAGCAGCCATTGTTGAACATAAGCAATTCGCCATAACATAATGCTCAAGTGTTTAAAACTTTTTTATTTTAATCAAAATAAACCCAATTTATCATGGATTTATGAAGAACAACGTATAACTTAGTCAAATGATATATTATAGATTTTAAAAACAAAATTATAAAGTCTTAGGAAATTGATGAATTATATGGGTGCTACTAAACGGATCAGTTTGATCCGAATCAACTAGCAAAAGATGCACAGCTTGCTCCCAAAATTTTTGTCAAAATCTCTTTCTCTTTTTTCACTCTAATATTCAACTACCAGCACCAAAATGTCCTTCTTCTTTTCTTTTTACATTAATCTAGATTTAATTAATAAAAAAATTGTTGAAAACTAAAACAATTTAATTTCAACAGCTAGATAATTAATCAAATTTAATTTATGCATTGCTATAAAACTAGTATAAGGTAAAATATTTTTGGGCAAGTCAAACAAAATAAAAATTTGTAAAAGAATTTCAGTTTCTCTTCCAGTATCTCCTTCTTTTGCACTTGCTTTTTTAATGGATGATTTATATAATAACTGATACATGAATCAATTACTGGAGAAAATATTTGAATTTAGTGAAGACGACAATTTAATGGAAGATGATGATGGAAACCATGGCAGCCTAGATGCGATGAACAATAAAGGAGGAGAGTATAAGAATAGTAGCGATACAGAAAAAGATGCATATACTCCCGATTCTGAAGAAAATGAAATAGAAAACGATTTCGTTGAAGATTCAAATGACTATATAAACCATGAAGATGCTGATGTAGTTAATGATTTGCTACATCTTTAAAAACAACATAAAATTTATTTGATTTGCTCTTATTTATTGAGTTTGATGCTATTATTTCTAAAATAAAAAGAGAAAAAAAGAAAGAAAGAAAGAGAAAAAAAGAGAGAGACACCAAGGAAGAGAGAAATATTGAAAGATAAGAAGAGAGTAAGAGACAAAGAGAAGAGTGAGAGACAAGAAAGAGATAGATTCAATTTTATTAAATTAATGAGTTATTCTAGTTTTCCACAATAGCATTAACTAAGAGAGAGACTATTACTTTCTTTTAAATTTTAAATTCTACAATAAAATTCTAAAATTAAATTCAAAATTAACATAGTACATTTGCACTATTATTATATATGAATTCATAAAAAATCAAAAGAATTTTAAATTTTTATCCTTTTGATCTGGATAGATTTACCCATTTTATAACTCAAATTTGTATATTACCAAACTCTATCTATTATGAAAATTTTTTATTCGTTAAATGTTTAATGAGTCCTAAATTATGCAATAGAGATAATTATTTTTTTGTAATTTTTTAACCAAAATTAATAAATTTTTATTAAAATTTATGAACGGTGAAAGACTCAACCTCAAAAGTCAAAATTTTCCAAACTTTTACATATAAAAATATCAAATAGACCGCTTCGTAAACATTTAAAACCCAAAAGGAGAAAAATGCAAGGAAAATTAAAACATTTAAATTTTCTATATATGTTCCATGAATTTAGAAGGTCTTAATTTCTGCACAATTTTCTTTTCTTTTCTCTTATTTATTTCAAAACAATAATTTACTGCATCAAAAAAGTGCAGGTTAAGAATGGGCCGAGAAAACAATGAATTAAGGCTAAACGGCCCATTTCCGATGTTCGATTCATACGAGGTGGAACTCTGAAGCCAAGTTAGGTGGGACTAACAGGCAATCCATCTTCAACTCAGAACCAACGGTAACAGTACAGAAGACGCCACTGTTCTTTAATCTTTATCCAAATTAACATTGGAAATACTTTATAATAATAATTATTATACTTTTTTGTTAGATTTTTTATAATCCTAAAAGAGTAAAGTAGAAGAAGAGAGGAGGGGAGTGTTAAAATTTCAAGATATGGATCAAAACATATCATAAAGATTCAACCTTTAGGTGCTAACTAAACAACTTAAAGATGGAGAGCCTGAATTCTATTGAAATGGGATTAAGTGGGTTGGCTTCAAAACTTGTTTATAACGCATCATCAATGGAGTTGTTGAGATCTAGCAGGGCTAGAGCTGACTTTCAATGGGGTGGAACCATTTCTGCCATGTGAGTGAGCTTTCTCCAATTTCTTTTCAAACTTTCTATGTTTTAATCTATTGGTAGTTAAGTTATCTTCCCTTCTTATTTATAACTTCTTAATTTCCATTGCCACATTGTTAGTTGATTCATAGCTCTTCAAAGAAAAGGACACGCTTTTTCTTTTGTCTGTTTACTGGGTTCTGTCTCTTTTTTTTTCTTTTAACCTGTTTTTGTTGCCTGCCACATGTTTTGGGATTAAAAATGCATGGTTTTTAGTTAAATTTCTTAGGTTAATAGTGTCTGTTTATTGTCTCAATTTGGTGTGGGAAGCAGGAATTTATGAGGTGAGGGTCTATGACTGCTTTTGTGCCCAGTGTTACCTGGGCTGGGGATTCATTTTATGGCACTTGTAGCTTCCAGCAATATGAATTTTGGATCTTCCTATTCCATTTTGCTAGTTGTTGTTTGTTCCTCGTAAGTGATCACTTGCATTTTCCTTTTGCATTGCTCTTGTTATCAAGGTATAAGGCTGTGTATGTAGGCAATCTAGTAAATGGTAGCTGAGAATTCATGGACTCCTATGATTGTGGCATAGATACTTTGGATTAGTTTTCTACTTTTATTTTAAGAGTCTACTATAATAGGTGGATTGCCATTGCTCTTTTTGTATTCTAACTTATCTAATTAACTTTTTCCTGAAATCCAAAATGTTGTGCTTCATTGATCTCAGTCATGTTACTGACCTTGTGCTTTCTTGTCCAAAGTATAAAATTGTTCACGTCCAAATGGTCTTTCATGCCATCTAATTGATTCTTAATCTCTTGTTCTAGCATTTTCTCATTTGAGTATTTTGTTGTTTTGGCTTTATCCTACAGATTTTTGTTGATCCTGATACGAGTGGGGAGGCGATCAGCCTTGCAGACTACACTTTTGGCATTGTTTCTGTTTGCAAGTTTCCCAGCCGGCCTGTTCAAAGTTTTAAGGTTCTTGCCTAATCTCTAAATCATATCTTACTGCGATTTGGTTCTAGTCATGATTACATTTACTCAAAATACCAATTCTTTTATTCAGAGGTCAGTTTGGTTATTGGATTGCCTTTATTGCTATCGCAGCAAATCTATACTTTCCTGAAACCTTTCCAGGTTTGTCCTTCTTTTCTTGCCTTGATCATTTCATGCTCAAAGCTTTAAGATATATTTGGTGTTTGAAATCTTCGCTCTGAACATGAAAACTAGTTGCTAATTCCAACAGTTTCTCACTTCCCACTATTTGTCCTCACACCTGATCGGCTGGCTCATGGACTCCGGGATAGCATTGCGAGTGGTATCTTTTGTCTCGTATTAGCAGTTTTTCTTCTAGTGATAGAGCTTAGAGATATTGGAGGAGTGAGGAGCTGTGGATGTAATATTTATTGCTTTTTCTATAGTCTTGCTATAGGTTTCTTGTTCTACTTTACGATAATGTATCTATCCTTAGCAATTTGGTGAAGAAAAGAAAAAAGGTTATTTTCCGAGAGGAAGGGTTGTCCCTAACCTACTGAATTTCAGCTTGAGCCTCACTTGGGCTTTACAATGAGAAATGGGTTTTCTTGATGGAATTCTTTACTGGTGTAAGGTACTCAAATTTTTTCGATATTTCCAGTACAATATATGCAAATGTCACCGAGTTTTTTTTTTTAAACTGTAGATATTGTTAGTATGTTAGGTTAGAAGGAAGGGGAACATTTTTTTTATAAAGTGGGAACTAACCACCACATTTGAAGAGGGGAGGTCTCAAACTCCGGACCTCAACATAAGATACTAAGTGTCTAGCCACCAGACTAAAACTCGATGGTTACATGTCATGAGTTGGCCTGTAATGCAAGTGAAAACCAATCCTTGGAGAAGTTGAAATATATGATTCATCATGAATGATGTGAAGGAGGGGATAGAGGAAGACTGGAAGTTTTAGGGCAGGTCTCCTGCTTGGTGCCATATACTGTTAATTGTTAGACTTTCTGTACAAATATTTGGGGCATTGACCTTGGCTCTACCTCCTGGAAGCTGAGGCAACTAGGTGACCGTTTACTTCAAATGTCAAATTTGGTGGCTGTCTTACGCTGTTTATCTGTCTTTTTCATCTAATTGAGCCAATTGTTTATCAGCCTAAAATTTTACTTGTTTATTGTAAACGAAACTCTTGTTTCTTTTTTTAGTTTTTTTTTTCCTTTTATTTTGTTTGCTTTTGTTTTAGTAAAATTGCGTACTTTATTTGAAACTTTAGTAGTATTTATTTTTTATTATTTTTATGCAAAGAAATCGTAATTAGAAGAGCATAAGTTCCTTGCTCCTTTAAACTTATTTTTATTTTGGTAAAAATAATACTAAAAACTCCAAATTATCAATTGAGAAAATATCTACTTTGACTCTACAAAACTTTTAATTAGTTAATTTGAATTTTAACATAAAAAGGAAAATAATCCTTAAACAGTTCTTTTATTATTTATGTTATTAGAGGACTATCAAGATAAGCCCTGATATGGAGCCACATATGACCTTGAGGTGATCCTATTTTTATAAGAAAAAATAATAAAAATATCCATATTTTTTATTTTTTATTAAATTTATTAATTTTTTTTTATTTTTTACTGTATTAAAATATTAAAAATGTAGTTTTTTAATCTTTTTTTTAATTATAATTTTATTGTTTTTTCTAAAACAACTAAAGGATAACCGAAAATATAAAAAAAATAATTAGAAAATAATAGTTAGTATTTTTGAAAAGAATATATATATATATATATATATATAAAATAAAAATGATTTTTTGTTAATTTTAAAATATTTCTGAAAAATTTCCTTTTTATAATTGAACTGAGGTTGTACCAAACTCATTATTTTTCTTATGTTTCATGAGTAAATAGACTTAATCGCATCTATAAGTTTAGTAATTATAAATTAAAAATTAAATCATCCATCAATTCACTAAAATAATTATTAGAGTATAATTTAATTTTAGTAAATAAGTTTAAGCACGTAATTTCAATCTATCCCTCAATGATCCTTATCTTTCCACTGCACTAAAAGTTCAAGTCCAGATAACAGGAGCGAATCAAGTCGATAACGCTCTTTCTGCAACCCTACACCATCAGATAGTCTATAGGCTACAGGATCATGCATTGAATCTGCAGATCCCAGGCTTTCAAGCCTCCTCTGATGCGTTGTTCATTATGGCCGACTCTGGCCAGATCTCTACTATTGTCCAAGCTCCCAGGCAACTGGAAAAAGAAGATCTACAAAAGCTGATCCCAACAGAATGGGTCACTAACTATGAGAAGCTTCAGGCATCCCAAACTAAGCCTATTCAAGCTACAGACTCTCTTTTTATCCAACAAAGAGACGGGGCTGTTAAAACGATCTTCACAAAGACTGGAGAAACTTCTTCAGCTCCATCCATCTTTCAAGCATCCATGATACAACCAATATCAAGGACAAGGGAAAAGATCCATATTCATTCATTCCAGTCCTCTAGATACCAGATCTATGCCGCCCAGGTCAAAGGACACTTCGTCTGGGATGTTGCCCCAGAGATGTGCCGCCCGGGATGCACTTGTGATGATGACTTAGACTATGCTGAACCTTGCTTTCGGCATCCAAAGAAGAATCCTCGAAATATGTCACCGAACACTCCATGTTCAGAAATAAGATAGAAACCGGATGACCGGGATCCAGATGATTCCCAGAAGCAACAGAAGAGCAAAACACCACTCCCAATGTTTGATGAGGCTATCGAACTCCTTGCAAAAGAAGGAAAAACAATATGATGGCAGACTGTAGAAAGGCACCATAGGAACCATAACTCACTTTCAAGCTTTGGATATGCAGGGGATAAGTGATAAATCAAACACCAAGGGTAGTCTAGGAAGAAGAAGTTGGGTTATAGCTTCTTTGACACTGGAGCACAAAGAAGAAGTTGGGTTATAGTCTGGGAAGAAGAAGCTTTGGATGTGCAGGGGATATGTGTCTTTTGTACCAGTTATAGCTTTCTTTGACACTGGAGCACAAAGAAGCATGATGAACCCAATGGTTCTCCCATCACAGTATTGGAAGCCCCATAATCAGTTCTTTAGGGCAGCCAATGGTCAAACCTTCAAAACCACTCTGATCACAAGACAGAAGATCGGAATACAGTTCTTTCCTGATTGCGTTGTATGGACGCACATCATTGGTTCATATCTTCCAAATAAAGATATCCTGATAGGGTTTGATGTCTATTATCAAGCTCAAAAGCTCCAAATTCTTCCAACTGTCATAAAGTTCAAGAGACAGTTTTGGCCATACACTGAAACTTCAAATCTGTTTTCTGTGACAGATACAATTCCACCATTCCTACCATACACAGAAAAATTCCTTCAGTTCTGTCCAGAATCTCATTCACATTTTCAACACCCTCTTCCTCTATGGAAAAATCCCAGTTCTATATCAGCCTTCCTTTCAAACTTAATGAAGACATCAACCAGACAAAAGCCACACATATGGGAATGTCACCCACAGACCTAGCCCTTGCCAGATCAGAATGCTTAACCCTGTTACAGCAAGGCCTAATTGAACCCACAACTTCACAATGGGCTTGCCAAGCCTTTTATGTGGAGAAACGGTCCGAAAAGATTCGAGGAAAAAAGAGACTTGTCATAGACTACAAGCCCTTAAACCATTTCCTACAAGACAACAAATTTTCTCTCCCTCGGATCTCAAATCTCAAAGTCCATATCCAAAAGGCCCAATACTATTCCAAATTTGACCTGAAAGTGGGCTTTTGGCAACTGGGTATCCAGCCCACAGAAAGATACAAAACTGCATTTTGTATCCCTAATGCCCAATACCAGTGGACTGTTATGCCCTTTGGGCTCAAGACGGCCCCATCTCAATTTTAAAAGACCATGATTGAGATTTTTGGGCCTATCCTTTACTCTTCTTTGATCTATATCGATGATATTCTCCTATTCTCGGAGACAGCAGAGGAACACCATCAATTGTTACAACAGTTTCTTGCCATCATTCAGAAATATGGCATTATGCTGTCAGAAAAAAAGAGCACTATTGGCCAACGGGAAATTGAATTTCTCGGTATGCATTTCTAGAATGGCCAATACACATATGGTCCCCATCTGACGAAGGAACTTCATCACTTCCCAGAAGAAAATCTTTCAGTGAAACAAATTCAACAGTTCCTTGGAATCCTGAACAATGTTCGAGAGGCCATTCCACACCTGTCTAGTTACATGTGCCACCTCTCAAAGATGCTCAAGAAGGACCCTCCTCCGTGAGGAGCAGAACAAACAACAGCTGTCAGAAAGTTAAAAGAGCTGGCCCACAATCCGCCACCTCTTACAATCCCGTCCACAAGAGAACTTATTCTTCAAACTGATGCATCTGATTATGCATGGGGGGTCATCCTCCTAGAAAAGCTCCACGACAAGGAACAATTATGTGGTTATGCATCGGGTCAGTTTTCCTCCTCAGAAAAGCACTATCACACGATTTACAATGAAATCTTGGCGGTCAAAAACGGGATAAAGAAGTTTGAATTCTTCTTGATTGGACAGCATTTTCTGGTTCGGATGGATAACTCCTCCTTCCCAAAGATCCTTGAATCCAACCAGAAGGTCTTACCTGAGCCTCAGCTCTTACGGCTCAAATCATGGTTCAGCAGGTATGATTTTACAGTTGAGCATATAAAAGGGACAAGAAATCTAATACCGGATTTCTTATCCAGACTATCTAAACCACAAAATCAGCCTATAGTCCTTCTCACCTCAACCATAAGTCTTCCTATAATCTTTATGGCTTCTTCATCCTCAAGAACCATCCTGCAACCTCCCTCACCACCAGATCTCCCCAACAACCTCACAACCAAACAAGTCACTGGCTTTGCCCGAAACATGATGTTTCACTATCTGGCAACTTTCCAACAAACCCTCTCACTACCAATACAACCCAACTTCTTCTTTCCAGACTACCCTTGGTATCTGATTTATCACTTATCCCCTGCACATCCAAAGCTTGAAAGTGAGTTATGGTTCCTATGGTGCCTTTCTACAGTCTGCCATCATGCTATTGAAATGCCTATCATGAATCTCTTGCATTTCTTCAACAATGAAGCAAATTCAGGGTCATATCCATGGAGATACCTTACCTGGTTCAAAACTCCATATCAATGGACAGAAGATCTCCTTAAACTTATTCATGAGCACTGGTTATTCTCAGACAACAATTCCAGAGCTTCGGAATACCATGCCATTTTCATATTGCACAGGCCTTATCTCCGACTGTCAGAAGACACATATGCAACTCAAAATATCTGTCACTATTGGAAAACACTTGATAGTCCTTTACATCTTGTTGCTCCAGCAATCACAGAAGAACTAAAGCGGGCCCTGCAATACAGGAATGAATTAGGGACAGCTAATGTCTATGCATCATTAGTCTGCACCTTCAATGGACATCTGTCAACTGGACAATCCATTGAACATTTCTTATTTCCTATTCTTCCGACCCCACTGGATGATCCTAGCCTAACCAGTGCACAAAAAGCTCTCATGCAAGATTCCCAGCCAATGGATGATGATCAATATGATGATATTTTCTAAATACGTCGTATACATGTACTGGACAAACGATATGACAGTTTTTCGGTGCATTATCTCCACAGAATAATTGAAGCTGTCGACCATTATTACTTTTTCCCCTTTGTATTATTAGTCTTTTGACAGTAGAGTGCATTATTAGGATCTTGTCCTATTATGCATGTGACTTACTTTTGTGAGTGGAGTGAATTATGAGTCGTGAGTGGAGTGCATTATTAGGACCTTGTCCTATTATGCATGTGAATTACTTTTGTGAATTATTGTTGTAAGTGGAGTGCAAGTGGGATTCCCACTTGGTCTCCTTTTGTCATCTTGTATCATTGCTTCTCTCTATATAAGGAGAAGTCATTTTGAATAAAAAAGAAAAAGGCAAGTTTCCATTAAGCAACTTCTTACTCTCTCATGGCCTTCTAAACTCCTCCATTCTCTTCTCCTCGATCCAATGGCAATGAACTCATAGTTGCTACGATCTGTTTCTGGTATGATCCAAAAGGGCTAACTCGACTATCGAAATCCAAAAGAGCAGAAAGACCCCCATGGCGAGGTGCCTCTTTGTGGTCTTAGCTTGAGAATACTCACATGCCTTGAGTTTACAGCATGAGGACTATACCATGAACAGCTCTCGGCTCCCTATGGTATCAGAGAAGTGAGAAGTTTAGAATGCCATAAGAGAGAGAGAGAGTATAGATGAGAGGGAAGCTTGCTTAGAGGAAACTTTCCTTTTTCTGAACTCCTTGTTGCTGCACGTGTATTTCTGAAAATGATGTCTAGACTTCTTCTTATGATTTGAACAGACGCAGTTGGCGGCTTTGCACTTAATCTTGAGGTGGTTCTTGTTGCAAGCCTTTTGGACTATTAAGTCCCTTTGAGATAACCTTTTGAATAACTCTTGTTGATCACACAGTCTCTTAATGGAAGAGAGTGTGAACTGCCAAATTTCGCCAAGTGTAATAGAGGTGACTGGTCTCTTTGTTGCCGCAATCATATTGTTGACCTCAGGTTGTATTTCATCCGGCAGAGAGGTGATGAAGGTATACTTTAGTGTATCGTCACCATCATGTCCTCCAATGACATAGTAGAGTTTGGACATAGCCGAATAGTGCTTTTCCAGATCCTTCATTTTTAATGAACAACATTTTCGATCAAAGAACTCTTGTTTCTGCTGTCTTATGACAAGGTCATAACTCCCAAGGAACTGGTTATGGAGGATTGTTACTGCTGTTGATGGAGTTGGCAGTGCGACAAATTGAAGCCTGGTGTACTCAGGCTGAGACTGAAACCAATCTCTTAAGCTTCCGGTAAATCTCATGACAAATTCTGCAAGGACCTTTTTGAGTGTGGCCCCTTCAAGGGTCATCTGAAGATCAATCCATGCCAAGAATTCAGAAAGCTTGTCCTTCCATCTCGATGGGGGTAGGTCATCAAAAGTGAACCAAGGTCCCGTGCCAGCCGTCGGTTTTGACCTTGGGTATGGAGCTCCAGTGGGAGCAAAGAATGACTGTGCATCTTCATCCTCAGGTTCCACTACTTCTGGACTAGGATTAGTAGCAGAAGTATTCATTAGGATTTCAGTGATGTCTGCCATTTCTGAGGTGTTTGAGGAGGATTCAGAATCATATGGACTGATAAGGGATTGTTCTGGAAGTTTGTCTTTAGAGGCTAGAGGATGAGAGGTTTTCTTTTGCTGGGTTTCTGAGTTTTTTGGGTAAAGGTGAGAGAAGGTACCAAAGGGCTGATAAAGGGTTTCTTGTTGTTGTTCTGGCTGTGGAAAAAAGGGGAATGAAGAATAGTATGAGGGAGCAATAGCAGATGATGTAGAGGCTGCTGATGTGAAGGAGGGAATTATGGTAGACTGGTCTCTCCGAAGATCATGCTCAATCTGATCTATTTGTTTTTTCAGCCGTGTGATCTCATTCTCTTTTTGCATGAAGGCTGGAGTAATTGGCTGAGGAATCCGAAGCTCTCTATCCAGAGCTTGATATTTTGCAGTGAGCGATGAATGGAGCTGGAGTACTTCTTGAGAGAAAGTATCCAACTTGTGATCCAGTTTATGAGCCAGGTGTAGAGCCTGGTCCTTTTTCATCTATCTTCTTTAGATAGGAATTCTGGACAATAGAGTTGGAGGTTTGCAAGTTTAGCACCTCTTCTGGCGGTGTCAGGGGCTCTATAGATCCAGAGGGAGAAATCCTTGAAGGAAGAATTTCTGATATCTTGTTCTCCATTTTCCCTAAAGGAGGGAAATCCTCTGGCTGGAACATGTAGCACCCTTGAATCGATGGTTGTACCACTGGTAGATCTGGCTGGATCTCCTTTCTGCAGATTGCAGAAGGGGCTTTCCCAAATTCAAGTCCAAGTTGGGCCAACAGTACCTTCAACTCATCGAAAGAGATATCAAGGACAAAAATACAAAATTTATCTTTGGATATTAAATTTAGATATTATTTTATGAGCAAAATTTTGAATAATTTACATTCTTCAACTAATGGCAACAATAGAAGCATTTGAAACTTAATTCAAACGGTAAAAGTGTTTATTTTTAGAAATAAAATATCTTAGATTTGAGTCTCTCTTTCTTATTAAATAAATTTTCGTCGTTTGCAGTGAGTGCAAGAGAAATTATCAGTTACAGTTTATAACTTATTGGTTCTTTTTTTTTGGATATCCTTCTTTAATATAAAAAGAAAAAGAAAAAAAAAAAAGCAACCATAGGAAAATTGAAGTTATTTATATATGAAGAAGAAGATGGCATATGTTCATGAACCTTATAATTTGCTGCTTATAGATAAAAGCCAGAAAAAAATATAATTAGAAACCGTGACAAGTTTTATTAAGCAATTTATTTTTTATTATTTTATTGGGCTTCAAAGGCAGACCACTTCCATGATTCCATGTCATAAAAATATACACCTCAGCAGTCCTTTGTGGGGGCTATAAGCTTATATTAAATTATGTGTAAAGGTTTGTATAAATATAGATAACATATATCCACATAAGAACTTTTGATAATCTTATGGAATTAACTCACAATTTAATTATTATTTTAAAAAATATTAATGCTAAAAGAAGACGAAACGTGATAAATCTAAACAAGCAAATTAAATTATCTCAAAATATAAAGTATTCTTTTTAATAATATTTGTACGAATTAATAACCTTTGCTAATTAATAAATTATTATACAACGGGTCATATTAATTTAAAGATGTATTATCATACTTAAACAATTATATACTAAAATAAACATCTCCTGAATTCTGAAATAAATAATTAAATATATTAAACGAATTATTTTAGCCATAGAGAGATAATATATTTTATATAGCGTTTTTTGAATAAACTAAAGATTCTTAGTTCGTCAGCTTTATCATAATAATATTCAAAGATGAATGGTGCTCAGAATGTTTCAAATGCGTGATTGTTGGGTATGCTTGAAGAATAAAATTAATTAATGTCCCAATTTTTTTCATTAAGAAAGTGTAGCGGGGACATTGAAAGTGACAAATGTGAAATAGTCAATTGCCTATTTTTTCTTACTCCTCTCTTCCAAGAAACTTCCCTTTCACAGAATTCAACTGTCTGGTGATCATCTAGAATCATTCTTCTCTGACAGACCAGTTTCTGATACATATAGATAATACACAACATTAGATCTCTATCTTCCAATTCAACATGGGATTCATTTCTGCTTTCTCCCTTTTCTTTCTTTCTATATTTCTTGCTTTCTGCTGCTTGTTGATTCATGCCCAGCAGCCTTATGTGGCAAAAGCTACTACAAATTGTACAAACACAGCCGATTCTGCTCTTGGATACTCCTGCAATGGCCTAAACACTAGCTGCCAAACTTACCTCACCTTCAGATCCCAACCTCCTTATACCAATGTTACTTCCATCTCTACCCTTTTAAACTCTGACCCATCTCAGCTTTCTGCAATAAACTCAGTTTCTGAGACTGCAACATTTGATACAAACAAGTTGGTCATAGTTCCTGTCAACTGCTCATGCTCCGGTGACTATTATCAGGCTAATACATCTTATGTTGTTCAGGCGAAAGATGCACCTTTCTTCATTGCTAATAACACTTTTCAAGGTCTTTCTACCTGTCAAGCTATCAATGACCAAAACAGAAGGCAAACCGTTGATATATTTCCTAACGAAATACTCCACATTCCTTTGAGATGTGCTTGCCCTACGAAGAACCAAACTGATGCAGGCATCAAGTATCTGTTAAGTTATTTGGTCACTTGGGGAGATACAGTTTCAGCCGTTAGTGTAAAGTTTGGTGGAAATACTGGCAGGAGCCTTGAAGCGAATGGGCTAAGTGAGCAAACCCCTACCATTTATCCCTTCACTACACTCCTGATACCTCTAGAGAACCCACCAACAAGTAATCAAACAATATCACCACCTCCACCTCCAGCTTCATCGCCACCTCCACCGCCATCTACTGATACACCCAACAACGGCAGCTCAAGTAAGAAATGGGTTTATGTTCTTGTTGGTGTTCTTGCAGGAATTGTCTTTACATTGGGCCTTGTTACCATTATTTTCTATGCACTCTTTCGTAGAAGTAAGAGGAAACCCGAGCCAATTATTGTCTCTGAGAGCTTTGAGGCACAAGAGAAATCACTCAACAAGAAGTTGGATGAAGAATCTCAGGACTTCCTGGATAGCATATCTAGTATAGCTCAATCCATTAAAGTGTACAAGTTCAAGGAGCTAGAAGCTGCAACCGATAATTTCAGCCCCAGTTGTTGGATTAAAGGATCTGTTTATCGCGGTTATATTAGTGGTGATTATGCTGCCATTAAGAAAGTGAATGGAGATGTGTCGAAGGAAATAGAATTATTAAATAAGGTCAATCATTTCAATCTCATTCGTTTGTCTGGTGTTTGTTTTAGCGGCGGGCATTGGTATCTGGTCTATGAGTATGCTGCCAATGGAGCCTTGAGTGATTGGATTTATTACAGCAACAATGAAGGAAATTTCTTAAGTTGGACTCAGAGAGTACAGATTGCATTGGATGTAGCCACAGGGCTTAACTATCTACATAGTTTTACTAGTCCTCCTCATATTCACAAGGATATAAAAAGCAGTAATGTTCTTATTGATAGTGATTTCAGGGCTAAGATTGCAAATCTTGCCATGGCAAGATCAACAGAAGGACAAGATGGTGAATTTGCTTTGACAAGGCACATTGTTGGTACAAAAGGTTACATGGCTCCTGAGTACTTGGAAAATGGTTTGGTTTCCACAAAGCTAGATGTCTATGCATTTGGAATTCTCATGTTGGAGATGGTTACCGGAAAAGAGGTTGCTGCTTTATACACAGAAGAAAATTTGAACTTATCAGACATATTGAATGATGTTCTTTCTAAGGAAGATGGACAGCAGAGTCTGAAACAATTTGTTGATCCTTCTATGGAAGAGAATTTTCCTTCAGAAATTTCACTTTTTATGATGGTCAGAATGATTGATAGTTGCTTAAATAAAAATCCAGCTGATCGTCCTGCCATGGATGAGATTTCTCAGTCTCTTTCAAGAATATTGACTGATTCACTGAGCTGGGAATCATCAAATGCCTCAGGATACCAGAGATTCAGCAGGAACTTTTAACAGCAAGGTACCTGATGTGAATTTCTGTTTACTTATTAATGGAAGTTTTTCTGTTTTCTTTTTCTAGAGTTTTCTGTTTTAAATGCTTTATTTTGTTTCTCCTACTAGTTAGGTAATGTCCAATACTGTATTGTAATAGCTTTGTTGTATCTTCGAAATTTAGTGATAGTTGAAAACTTCAGAGTAAATTCTCCGTCATCAAGATAGAAATGCACTTTCAGTATCCTTGCGTTTTTTTTTTCATCTATTTCCTTAAATTTCACGCAACCAAGAACATGCAATGCTAATAATTATAAAGAAAAGTTTATCAGATTGTTGACTGTAAAAACGACTATTGGCCCCATTGATATCAACTGGAAGGACATTCCAAATTCAGTATTAACATTAAAAGATTTATTCGAGTAGAATTAGTTCCTCAAGATTATCTATATTAGTTGAATCCAATCCCATTACGTGCCAGACTTGTGCAATACTTGCAGGCGTGCATAATTTGTAGATGCTCTATTCATTGTCCAAGTCAGGCTAGGTTAGAACAGGTTGGTATGCCCCCTTCTGTTCAGTGACACAAGCTAATGCCTTAAACTAATATTATTAAATCACCATATGAATCTCAGGATTCTCTTGGCGGTTAAAGTTCTTTACTACTGCATAAGCAAAATTTACCTCAAAATGATCTCAACCAAGCGAGTGTTATATTCCATCTGCAAATTATCTCAACTGCTTCGATCATGGCAATCATAAAATAATATGCAAGTTGTCTTGAAAAATATTCAATAGACTTTGAAGATTCCATTCTAGAAAGTCTATTTCAATTATTCGGTCTACCTTATGTTATGATATTAATCCAATTTTCACCTAATAAACCTTTAAAGAAATGTGCATGCATATTTTTAAATCCATGGACCGTTTACAGTGGGGCCAACCTAGGTTGGTTTTCATTAGAAAATCCCTCTGATAATCTCATCTTCTAGTCAAGAAAATGATAAAAAAATGTAAATGATTAGAATACACCTGATGTTGCAGAGTTTACCATTTCTGATGATAAATTTTAAATCTTCAAGCTCCTCATCTGCCAGTAGTTTTAGGAAACAAAAACTTTCCTGATGGGTATGTTCCTGCTTAGGTTCCTCATGATTTTCCTCTTTGCAACTCCGAAAATCAACACGCAGCAGAGTTATTCAGGAAATCTGGTTATGAATTGTGACAATAATGATTCAACAGGTCCTTCTCCTGCTTTTCTTTATACCTGCAATGGCAAGGAATCCTGCAAAACCTTCTTAATCTACAAATCTCAACCTCCTTATCATACAGTATCTAGTATATCTAAACTGACATCTTCTGATCCATTAGAGCTTGCCCTGATCAACAATATCTCAAATTTCACTGTCTTGCCAACAAATAAGGAGGTGATAGTTCCTATCATCTGTTCCTGCTCAAGTCAGTACTATCAGGCTAACACCTCTTATATCATTCCGAGCATCTATGATACCTACTTTTCAATTGCTGAAAGCACATATGAGGGATTATCCACTTGTAATTCTCTTATGCGCCAAAACAATTATAGCGAATTTAGCTTGGATGTGGGCATGGAACTGCGAGTGCCACTTAGATGTGCTTGTCCCACAAGCAATCAGTCTGCAAATGGGACCAAATACTTGTTAACCTACTCAGTCAGTTGGGGTGACAAAGTTCGTGCAGTTAGTGAGAGATTTAATGCCAGCATAGACAGTGTAAATTACGCAAATGGTTTCACTAAAGATGATACAACCCTTTTCCCCTTTACAACAATTCTTGTACCACTGTCGACTGAACCTTCAAGCTTCCAGACCATAGTTCACTACCCACCACCACCCTATTCTCCTCCATTTATTCCAGTTCATCCAATCAGGAGATCAAGAAAAAAAATTCATGTTTGGGTAATACCTGTAATTATAGTGTCAGCACTTCCTGTTGTTCTGTTTATTGTCTTGTTGCTTCGGAACAAGAAATCACATCTTGGAGTTCAAAGGGAGAAAGAGGGAAAAAACAAAGAAGAATTACCAGATGACTTTCTTGATCACGTTGCTCATGTGGATTTGGGACTGAAAATCTATACATTCGAGGAACTAAAGGTGGCAACCGAGGATTTCAGCACGAGCAATAGGTTGAGTGATTCAGTATATCGTGGGGTTATCAGTGGACAAGTGCTAGCCATAAAGAAGATGAGCAAAGATGTCTCTAACGAGGTGACTTTACTAAGGAAAATCAACCATTTCAATCTAATAAGCCTTCATGCAGCATGTGAGCATCATGGAGTTTTCTACCTTATGTATGAGTTTATGGACAATGGCTCTTTAAGAGATTGGCTCTACAAAAGGAATTGTCTTGAAGCCCAGAGCTGGAATCGCAGGATTCAGATCGCTTTGGATGTTGCTAATGGGCTTCACTATCTTCACAACTTCACTGATCCTCCCTACGTGCACAAGGACATCAGCAGTAGCAATGTTCTGCTAAGTAGACATCTAAGGGCTAAGATTGCAAACTTCAGCCTTGCCCGTTCAGCAAAGGCAGAAGAACATGTGAATTCGTCATTGAGATTGGCTCTGGGTTCAAAAGGTTACCTTGCTCCAGAGTTTATAGACTTTGGCCTCGTGACCCCAGAGATTGATATATATGCTTTTGGGGTAGTTCTGCTGGAATTAGTCACAGGAAAAGAAGCTGTATATATGCAGGAAGAGAGAAAAGTGCAACTATCAGAAACAATCATTTCAATTATGGAAAAGGAAAATGCAGAAGCTCGCCTTGGCTGCATTGTAGATCCTAATTTGCAATCACAGCATTCCATGGAAGTTGTCCTGCGAATGGTGAAGTTGAGTTTAGCATGCTTGGCCCAGGAACCAGAAAGTAGACCGAGCATGGCTGAAATAGTTTCCGCCCTTTTGAAGATTCAATTAGATGTTCACAGATCATGTTTTTGAAATAAATGCTGGGGTAGCTCTCTGTTAATATATAATGGTATATGTTCCGCATACAATATCTATTTCTGTAAAGCTTAGTGATTGTAAACTTATGTTGCGATTCACAAAAGGGAATAAGTTCTACAACTGCATAGTCTCTGTACATGCAATTAACAGAGTTGATCATAGCAAGAATTTCATACTAGTGATTTTTACATGACATTAATGAAGAGATCTACTTGGACTCTTGTATTCCATTAATTCTATTAGTAAATCAACGAGCTATGACAGGACTAGTTATCTGAATATCTTCTTCCGCTTCTAGGCCAGAAGTCCACGACCTTTCTAATGTCTCCGAACATGACTGGGTTAGAACTGTAAGGTTGAAAACAATTTCTGCCATGCTCGGCCTGGCTGAAGACTTCTCCAGCGTGCACACCCTTGCCAAGTTTGCCAAACTCAGGGCACTATCGATTGGATAGAAGTTCTCCAAGTTTGGATCCATCCGTTTCTTTAACCTCTCTGCCCTTTTCTCTGCAACTTCCATGACACCTTTCATTTCCTTCCACAACAAAACAATCTCACCATTTTCGTTCGTTACCATGGCTTTTTTCCCACAGAGCAACTCTAACAGAACAACACCAAAAGCAAAAACATCAACTTTTTGCAGCATAGAGTCTGTGGTGAGTTTAGCGACAGAGAAATTTGCTATCTTTGCTTTAAACCTAGAGTCAAGAAGTATATTACTTGTTCGTATATCCATGTGAACAACGGTTGGTTGAATATGTTCATGCATGTATTGCAGCCCACTGGCCACATCTAGTGCTATTTGTAACCTTTGACTCCAGGATAAGAAGGCTACAGAGCTTGAAGAAGATGCAGGCTTGGGGTGCAACCACTTATCCAGAGACCCATTTTCTGCATATTCATAGACCAAGAAGCAATCACCATCTGCATTGGATGAAATTCCCATTAGTTTCACTAGATTTGCATGATTCACCTTCTGCAGAATATTTAATTCCTCTGTGATATCTACCTTGGTTTTCTTTACCGCTAAGACCTGTCCATTGATGTTAGCTCTATATACTGATCCTCCTATCCTGTAGTGTTCATGTAGGTCCATGGTTGCCAACAAAATCTCTTTAATGTCATACATGATTGGCTTGCCTAAATAGCCTGAAACCCCAGGAAGTAGCTTATCTTGTATAATCTTAGGCTCAAAACTTCTATACTTCCCTTGTTCTTTTATTTGAAGAAGATCTGTAGTCTCCAAACAGGAACCATTACGATGCAAAGTCATTGTCTTCTTCTTCTTCTTACATGAACAATGAGCATGAACAAGAAAAGCCACAAGAAGGAAGATCAAAAGGGCACCTGCTACGCTTGTAACTATTATGATGACCAAATGATGTTCACTTCTCTGAGGCCAAGAGGGAGATGGTTGAGAGAGAATCGGCATCTGAGTTACAGGGATCAGCAGCGGGTGGTGCACTGCAGTACTGAAGTCCCAGTAGTTATTCTGGATTGCAATATCATGTGGAGATGCATTAAACTTAGCACCCACTTTGAAAATATCATCCTCAGGTTGCCACACATAAGTAATAAGATATTGAATACCATGTTTCATTTGATTCTTGGAGGGACACTTACAGAACAAAGGAAAAACCACTTTGTCACCAGGATGTAAGAGGGTTGGATCTAGATTGGGGTTGAAAGATTCCACTGCTTGCCACTTGGCAAGATTCTCGAAGTAAGTGGTTGAAACAAAATAGAAGCTATCACCAGGCTTGATCTGGTAAGTGATGTTGGCAAAAGAACTGTTCCCTGTGCAGCCACAAGTTATAGGTACAAGTAAAAGCTGGTTTGGCATTAATGGAATGTCCTCAGACACTAGGTTGCTAGCACTCGCAATTGACAGACGACTGACTGCAAATAGATCAGAAATGTTTCCCAGATTCAGAAAGTTTGGTGGCTGGGCATAATATGCAACATAAGTTTGGCAAGGGGAAGGTAAATCCACAGAGCAAGAAAAGTTTGTGCCTTGTGGTGATTGTGCAGTGACATATGTGGTGGAAATGAACAGAAGAAAGAGAAGAAGTACTTGGAAGGAAGAGAGAAAGAAAAGAGAAATTTCCATTGTGAGTAATACTAAGACTTTGCAGCAGATATGTCATATGAGTTTAATAAAATGTAGTTGCAGAACTTGTTTATGGTTGATGGACAAGCTGAAAGATCATTGACATTGTTAGTTTGGAGCTATTGATCCAAATAGAATACATATTCTTTAATGAATATCTGAGAGGCCCTGTCTCTACTTTTGATTTGAATGATTTTCTTGGTTGTCTTCTCCTTGAAATAGACATTAAAGAATATCATGCATAAAGTACATTTTTTTAATGATTCTGTGACAAATTCATACACAAAAGAGAATCAGATAAGACAACCTCGTGTACTAATCATTTTTTGGAAAGTAAATCATTCTTCTGTTAAGAATCTTACATGGGAATCATACTAGTTTAATACAATAATCAAGCTGGGACGGCAAGCAGCTCATTTTGAAACCAAATTTTTTTTATGCAGGCCAATCTCTAGCAAACAACTAACTTGATGGCTTCTCAGAATTGTTTAAGAGAAAAGGAATTTATGATTGTTTCTTCTCTTGGGTTCCAGTAAAAAGGACGTTTGATGTGCTAGTACAATTTCTTATATGAAAAATCCAAGTTGCCCCAAAAGTGCCCGCAAACTGGCTTCTCGAAGACAAACAATTAGTTTCAGTCCTTTGCAGCAAGATACACCAGAACAGACAACTCAATAGACAAATAGCCAAATGAATAGGCTTTCAAATGATTAAAAAAATTCAAAGATGTCAAATTCACATCCCCGCCTTGAGTGGCTACAAGAAGGGAAGAAAGAGACAACAAGAAATAAAAATACCTGGGACACCAGAACCTTAAATTATGACTGTAGTGTAGAATTCCATTTTGGAAGTAAATTTAACATAATGGCTGTCAAAAGCAGTGTAGAGAAAACTCACATGCAGTTCAGCAGTATGCTGCGGGAACAAGATCATGCAAGAAGACAACATTGAATTCTTAAAGCTCAAAGCCAATTAGTGTTACTCTAGTAGCGTCCCTGGAGTGAAGACAGATAATAATGTCAAAGTGGTGTCAATCCTCCAATATCATGAAACAAAGAGCTATGAAGTATAAGAGTGGTGGCGTTATTTGCTGCCAAGGTCTACTGGACAGAATTCATTTCTAGCATTTGATTCAGTCAACCACATAATATACAGCAAGAACCGACGATATATAAATGAAAAGTGAGAACTTATAATATCACAATATAGCCCAGTAGAATTAACTAATAATAGGGCAGCATGATGCATCATGGTGCACTTGCAAATTCAAGTCAAGAAAAGGAGAAAACGGCATTTCATTTTATATGTAAGGCTGTGCCAAAGTTGCAAATACATTCTGAGCTAGTACATTGTTTGCTCTTTGCTGTAATTCCCAGGAAATTCTAGGCAGCAGTTGACTTGAAAGTGTTGGAATAAATATTATACACTCTTGTGAGATCTGCAGAGCTCACTGTCCATATATGACCTCGTAAAACAAGAGGAAGGACATTATTGCTTTCCTCACAGCTTTCTTCTACAATGGCGGCCTCTTTCCGCTTGCCTTCTTTCCAAAGACTCTTGATAAGGAAATCCTTTGTAGCAGTATCAGGCATCAAATTTGAGTTCTTCATGTCTTCGAAAACCCTCCATGCAAGAGCAGCCCTTTCACATTTGCAATAAGCCAGGATCAGTACCTTGAACATATAAGCATCTGGCTCTACACCACTCTGCCTTACTATAGTAAATAATTTTTGCGCAGTTTTAATGTCTCCTTGCAATGCAAAGTGATACATTAACCCAGAATATGTTTGGATATCTGGGCTTATCCCACACAAAATCATCTCTTCAAGCACATCAATTGCATCAGAATTTCTGTTACACTTGGTCAATGTTCGCAATAGAGATGAATACAAAAGCATCAAATTAAATTTTGTAATAGAACCACAGAGTGGTCTGTCATCGCGAAAGACCTTCAATGCAGCATCAGCATTCTTTGAAATGCCATAGAAGTCAATAATCAATCTAATGGTGCTAAAAGGCAATCTCATTCCCTCAATTCTTATTTTGGTTATGAGTTTATCAACCAATTCGACTTTCCCATGCCGTGCTAAAAGGGTCATCATCCTTTGAACTGTATAAACGTCATGAGTGAATCCTGGTTGATAAGCAACCCAACAAAAGAAATACCAAGCTGTTTCAGGCGAACTAAAGTTTCTAAGCACCTTACAAACCAACCTAGTCGTCCACACAAACTTTGCATCCTCCAACATGGACACCACTTCAGGACTCCATTGACTCAAAGCATTTGCCAAAGCTTTTGGGTCTAGCCATGGTTTTAACCTAACTTCACTAGTATCAGTATGAACATCTCCATTATTAACATTCTCATAGTCATCCTCATCATCATCACTACCATCCGAGCAAGATCCTATACTCTTAATTCTCTCATCAGGAAACATTTCCTTTACAAACTCCTTTGTCTCCTCCACAAATCCCGCTTCTTGCATACGCTGCAAAGCTGAGTGCATAGCACGGCCAGGAAACTTCCCATCAACCTTCATTTCATTAACCAACTTTTTCACCTCATCAAATCTCTCTACGCCAACAAACCCATCAACCAAAACTGAATATTGCTTTAGTGTCCTCTTAATTCTCATCAAAGGCAACACACTGAACACCTCAATAGCTGAATCCAACTTTCCTAATTTAACAAGATGCTCAATCATAACAGTATAAGTTCTCGAATTCGGAATAGCCCCTTCATCGATCATTCTATAGAAAATCTCAACAGCTTTTGCATCATTACCCATTTTAGCAAACAAACTCATAATAATATTGTAAGACTCGGTACAAACACGTTTATCACTATGTCTATACTCATCCCATACATCTAAAACTGCATCTAAGTCACCGACTGCAGCATACCATTGCATGAGATTCATAAAACTAACACGAACATTGCAATATTTTCCCACATTAATCTCATTAAGCAGCGACTTCAACTCAAAACTTTTACATGACCTAGCTAAGACTGTGGCTAGGGCGTGAATAGTAGATTGATTATGAGTGAAATGAGGGATATTTTTAAGGATTTCAATAAGGAAAAGAGCCGAATCAGCACTGGGAGCAGAGCGAATTGTGTGAGTTATAACAAATGGGTCCAAAATGCGGGTGTTGTTAAGAAAAGTGGTGATGGAATTAGGTGAATTTGAACGAAGTGCTAGTCGAATTGAATCAATTAATTCAGCCCGCCGAAGGTAATGGGTGAGCTTGTTTGGAAATGGGTCACGAACAAAGAAGCGAATTTGTTGAGTTAGGATGTTGAATTTGTTTATTGTGCGTGAGAAGTGAGTAGTATTCATTGTAGTTTGTGAGGGAAAATGGTTTTAAGTGCTGATTGGGTTAATTTATCAAACATCTGAAGTGGATGGGATGGTGGTCATGGATGGCGACAAACTAGTAAGATCGCGGACTATAATTCCCGCGCCAGACACAATATACGATGGCCTTATATATGATTGGTTTAAAATTCTTAAGAAACGATGTTGTTGAGCTCTCCTATCACTCTTGGCTAATGACTATCCGCTGCTATCTGCTGGTGGTTTTTTTTTTTTTTGAAATTCTAAAATTACAAGAATTAATTATATTGAGTTCTATATACTTAATTATTGTGTTTATAAAGCTTATGTTATTCTTTTTCCAATTTAATAATAACTAGTCATTTATCCGTATGCAGTACGACGGTTATTATTATTTTGATTATATAATTAAAGTGATAAATATAATTTAATAAATTTTTTAATATTTAATATTAATTTATAATATTTTAAAAATTAATAATAAACTAATTATTTTTAAATAATTAAAAATTTTAAAAATTCATTAGTATAATAATATAAAAATTATTTTAAAAATAATCATTAATTAATTTTAGTATTATATAACTTAATACTATAATTGAGTTATTAATTTTTAAAATTAAAATTTTATTATATAACTAAAAATTAATTTATTATTAAATATAATATTAGAAATATAATTTAAGATGTTATTTTTTAGAATTAAAACTATTATCTAATTAAAAATTAATTTATTAATTAATATGTTATTTTTAGGATAGAATTAGTATCATTATCTGATTAGAAAATTATTTTTTAGTTAATATAATATTAAAACATAATTAATATGTTATTTCTTAGGATAGAATTAGTATCATTTATCTGATTAGAAAACTATTTATTAGTAAATATAATATCAAAATATAATAAATATATTATTTTTTAGAATTAGAGTTACTGTTTAGTATTTAATTAGAAATGTAACTTATTAATCAATAAATTAATAGAAAAAACTATAACATTACCCATAAGCTTGAATCCTATGTGTCAAAAATAATACACATGTCAAAATAAAAATCTTACGTGTAAAAAATTAAGCATACGAACAAAAATTTAAGTCTTAGAAATTTATACATATATATATGTATAAGGCATTCTAAATCAAATAAGATCATACCATGATAGATTTTTTACAAATTAATCAAATTTTGATTAAACTTTTTTAGATAATTTATCCCAAAACAAAACAAAAAAAAAATATTTCAATTTTGACTAGTTTTTAGAGAAAGATTATGATTATTTTTATATAGAAAATACTTAAAAAGAATCATAAGGATTTGAACTTTAAACTAATATATTACAAGAACCTTCACAGCATCAAAATTCTTGTAAATAAGCCATCTGTAGTTCCAATTTGATATGCAGGAACAATATCTTATAATATTAGACCATTAGTTTCATAAAAGTAAAAGAAAAAAGACCAAAAATGATAATATTAAAAAGTACATAATTACATATTTAACTATAATTAACATGCTTTCTAGAGTCTCAGCATATTTTCATGACACTCACAAGTGATGCCAACTTTTGAAGACAGAATTATTACTAGAATTGCATATATCCAAGAGCATTTTCATTGCTTATTCAGTCTTCTCAGGTATTCATTTTATGTTTGATCCTATAAAGTATAAACTGTATGACAGTGGTGAGGCATTTTTTAAAAGGGGAGACAGATTATTGTTGTAGTATTTTAACTATTTATATCCAATGACTAAATCAGAGAGGAAAGGATCCTGTCAGCCGAATATGGTCAAGGGTACTCCTGAGGCCGTATTTCCCAACTGCTTTGTTACCATCCCTAAAACCATCTCCATAGGCTGATGATGCATCCGACTCAATTTGGTGTTTAAAAAATTCACCAAGTTTCTTCTCAAAGTCAGATCGCTTTCCCTTCTTTGATGATGTAGAAGATGAGGACGGCGATGATGATGATGAAGATGCTGCCGATGATGATGAAGAAGAAGGACCATCTCCAGGACTAGAGTATATTTCAGAATCCAACCACATATGAGCCAGGACCTGGCATATACCTTCTTCAACCTCTGGACGTAGGTTGGGATAACCTGTCAAAGATGCATATTTTCTTGTTAGTCAACCAAAGTAGCAATGCTATTCTTGATAATGCCATATATGCCATAGAATGTAGAAAAACCTTTAAGTCGAAGCCATGCGTGCATCATCTCATGAGCTAGGATTGAACCTGTCAACAATCTGTATAAAGTTTTAGGATTTATACAGGAAAAATTCTTAACTGCGATGAGCAATGACTTCTGATGCATAACAAAGGAAATGAAGGAAACACCTGGGCAGGCCATATAAAATGAGAATTGCAGTCACTTCGCACCGACGGCTTAGCCTATAAGGCTCAGTTATTAGGTCTATAAATCGATAGCCTGCCCCAATCCTTGGCCTCCTGGACACCTGGTAAATTGGTCATAATAAACATGAAATTCCAATCCAATAAGCAAAAATCTTAGTGAAACTAGATATTATAGTTCAAATGTAGGAGTTCTGAAGAGAAAATTACAGTGGTGATAGTGTGCTCTTCCGACAAGCACAGTCCTCTGGTCTCAGGTAAGTGATGATGACCCTGGCAACAGCAGAAGTAAAATTTAAAACGTAAACAAATAAAGGTGAAAGATATAATAGCACATTCCTAAAGTTGCATTTACAGAAGCCTTACATTCTTTTCTCCTTCCATGGCCTCATTCAGAGCTTGTCTCTCAACCAAAAGTAGAGGAACTTCCTGCTCCACCTTCATATTTAAACCTTCATAAAATTCCCGTATCTCAAAATAGAGAGGTTGGCATTCATGAGTATCCATTATTGCAGAGTCAAGGCACTCTAAACACAGCTTTCGACCATCATCTAGCGATAGATATCTTGTGTCTGTGGACTGCAGGGTAGGAGGGGTTTTGCATTACTAACAATACAACAAAAACCAGAGGTGAATTGCAGGGTAGTACAATGCGCTTTCTTCTGCAAGGTAAAAGTAGTAGCAATATTTATTTCTTCCTTTTTCCCATTTCCTGTGTTTCTTTTCTCATTTTGCACTGAAGAAAGGCAAACCTGTATTCGATTAACTCACCTCCATTCTTTCACAGCTACAGCACCGAGGAGTCCCATCACGCTCGTGCGAGGGGCAATACTTCTGCAACCAAAAAGGATGTGCCCTATACTCGATGAGACCAGATGAGTTTGTTGGAATCTGCATAAATACAAATAAAAATATTAAAGGGCGAGTATCCAATATCTTTTTACTGGTTTGGAGAACATATCTTTTAAAATATGAGAAAAGAAAATGTAGCTTTGTTATTATTTATTTAGCTCATTCAAATTAGTCACATAATATATACTTCGATCCCTCTTGATTTTCTTGGAATAGAACACTGGTAGAAAAGAAAGGGTTGATATTGGCTATATAAAATACTCACAAAATTGTTGCAAACATCACATTTTGGATGATGTCGCTCCTTATAGCATGATTTGTGGAAAGGGCGATTTCCAGACATAGAGAACTATCACAACAAAGAAACGTAAAGTTAGTAAAATATAAGCCAGCTTTTGATACCACACAAGATTTTAAGGATAGTCGAGGATTCAAGCACTTTGCTCATCAATTTCAAACAAAGTTGAATAAGATTTGGACCTCATAATCACTAATTGGCTGATTGCAAGCATTGCAACGAAAACATACAGGATGCCAAACAGCACCCATGCAACTCAGGAAGCGTCCATGACCAATCACAGTGTTGCACCCAGCGCAGATTCTACGAGTGAATCAATGTCAACAACTACATCAGATTTCAGAAAACGTCTGTGATTTACAGAAAAAAACACTAAATAGACAAAATGCAAGCAGCAGTTGTGTCTAGTGTACTTAACCAGTTGTAGTTTTAGGTAAACACAAGAATTTCCACAAGCTGGGGTCATGTAATAGTGCATGTTAAACCATGGATTGCATGCTTGTTTTCTCACAAAGTACTATTGCCATTCTACTGAATCTTCCCATGTGAATTTGGAGAGGAAATTCAATAAAGTGATTTGAGATGATACATCCCGTAGACAACCAAGACCATATAAATGCCTTTAACAGCTTGCATCTCTTTTAAACTTCCTATTCTTTCTTATGTGAAACTTAGTCAAGGCTAAGCTAAGAATAAGATAGCTCGACTTGATACTGCTTTGTTCACTCTAGGTTAGCTCCTCTGAATAAGATGAAATTGACATTTTCCAACTACATCGGGCAAGGACAACATCTGCAATTTAAGTAATTCGTGGTCCAGATAGAAATTCTATGCCACCCATTACCAATGCCATACCAAAGGAAAATGTTAGATTGCGTCATAAGAGTATTTTAGCCCAAGTCACTTTTGGAATGCCAACATTAGGAATTGCAAGGAAAACTAGAAGTCTCTAAACTTTGCACTAATATGCAATGCATTGAACAGGTCTTGCCCACTCAAGTTATGCAGATTATCCTAGCTTCTGAATAAATTCAATTTTATCTCTTTTGAAAAAACTGAACAAGGTAGAACAGTTTGAAGTTTGATTGACATCATATGGCATTTAGGCAACCATTAGTAATAAATAAAATTTCTGCACAACCATATATACCTGTAACCAGATGGAAACAGAACTGGATAAGGTGAAAATGCATTTTCAAAATCATATCGAGGAGGTGAGTTCACAGTTAAAGTTTCTTGGAGCGCTTTAGCAAGTTGTTCATCTTCCTCCAATTGAGCTTTTGCACGCTTTTCATCCTCCTCAGCTCTTGCACGCTTTTCTTCTTCCTCAGCTGTAGTACGCTTTTCTTCTTCCTCAGCTCTTGCCCTCCTTTCGTCTTCTTCTGACTGCTGAGAATCATTGTCTTCCTCTGTTTTAAACACATTTTTTGTTTGACCATTAAACAATAACAAATAGAATAGCATATTAATAAGAACATTTGTTTGTACCCTATGCTTAGACAAATAAACACTAATAGAAAAAAAAAACACTAAAGGGATTGTCATAATAGAGTAAACGATTTTATAAAAGCAGTCAAACATTGATAAATTCACAAATGAGCACATTGGCTGCTTGCCGTTTAACATCAACAATAAATTGTAGTTATTTGATCAGGTTGATCGTAACAACTTGTAAAAGGAAGTCACAATTTACGACTTGGAAAAGACTTAAATCAAAGGCAAGAAATAATAAAGAATGAGCTTTTGCACAGCAATGCAAGTTACCTATAACCTTTTTTCCTTTTTGATCTTCTTCTGAAAGGGAAAGGGCAATAGCACAATCAAGCTCTTCTCTGTCAAAATCTGACAAATCATCCTGCATCCAAGTTTTCAAAGAAATGTAAAAAAAGTGCAGTTGGAAAAACTTAGCTTATGCAAGAAAACAGAGAAATCTAATCTGGTTCACAAAACTTACAAGTTCATCAAGCTCCTCTCAAAAAGCATAGATGAAGCCTAAAATAATGCATTAGAAAATGAATATTAAAAAAATTGTTAAAAGGAAGACATGGTGATTACCGCTGAGCGGTGAGGCTCCTCCCAATATCTATCTTCTCCAAACCTCCCATGATACTGCCCTTTATAGCTAGAACCTTTGAAAATTTTGGTTAGCCAGCCCATAATATGAAATTTTGTTCAACAGTAACCTGAAAAATTTTGGCTTAGAAGGTTACTACATTAAAGGAAATGCATAGACAGTTAAGACTTAAGACATGATTTGTAACAACAAACTTATTTGATCCTCTGCCATTATGTAAACTTACAAGTTGAAAAAATTAAATCAAGAAAAGTGGCATGCTAGGAAACTCCTTAAAAATTAAAGTAGCTGTTTTGGTTGTAGAGTTGGAAATGAATATAAGAACAGCACAAATAGAAAAATATAGCAAAAGTATGCATTAGAAATCAACAAAAGCAGATCCTAATTTGGATTATGGAACTACTTTAATAAAACATGCCAAGCATCAAACTTGGAAGAGGAACTGAGAGACCATTATCCTGTTTTATAAGCATATCAGAAGATACCAGTTGATGAATACAATAAAAGGGGACCTCAATATAGTACAGCCAAATGTATTATTTTTTTTCTATAATCAATCAGAAAATCAAAGCAAGCCAATAAGGATCAATCCTGAATCACCCTATAATTGGAAAATTAGCCAAAAATGTTTGAATTCTTAGAAACTTCAAAAACGATATAATCATCAAACACCTAATACCTCCTGCTTATATTTCCAGATACTGGTAATATTAAATTTTCAACTTAAACACATATTCAAAGAATATGAACAACCCAGAATCAACCAATACCTCACCTAAAAGAAATCAAGAATCTGCAGAAACAATAGAATCTGTTGAATCCAAGATCAGATACATCACCCAATATCCATCAATGCATAGTCAAAAGAACAGAATTACTTGAAAAGCATATTCATCATCATGTTTAGCAGCAACTAAACCTGAAAAGATAACTTGAACCTTTCATTTTGTTGGGGTCATAAGATAAAAAAGATAAAAGAGAGTAAAGAAGAGAACTTTGAATTAAAATACAGATTCAGGCTAAAAGGTATAAAAATGCAAACAGTGTGACCTTTCAAGAATTCAATCATCTATAATACCTTTATATCATCCTTCCTCAAAACCCATCAAACAAAAAATGATTAAAAGATTAAATGCTTTTTAAGGAAAAAAGAAAAAAGAAAAAAAGGACTAATCTTGGAGATAGAGAGAAAGAGAAAGAGAAATGGGTTGGGAGTGAGGGAATCAAAAGGCCCACTTGGGTATATTGTAGTTTGTTGAGTGCCAACTCTTTCTTCCTCCTTTAACAAAGTGGGTCCTTTAGTTAGCAAAATTTTCCACCACATATGTCACTAAATGTCGAGAAAAACAATGAATCTTTTCTTGATGAAAAAGTGAAAGGGGAGCTTCTGGTAGATGTTGGCTTTTATTTATATTCATACATATAAATACACTTTGGTAATGGGGGCGGTGGACTGAGTACACTACCAACTGGACCTACTGGTAGTGGAGAAACAAAGCAAAGGGAAGAGTGATCTTTGATGACACCAAATCTTTTTTTGTCAGTCACCAGTCAAGGCAAATTGCTTTACCACTTTTTACTTGTTGTTTATCCTCTATTAGCATATTGCCACGTTTCAAACTGTTCCTTCTTTTTTCTTTTTCTCTTTCTTTTCTTTCTTTTATCTTTCCTTTTATTTTTCGCATTTGTATATGTAATCCGATCGCGGCTGATCCGGACCTCGTCCGTAGAAATTAGACCGGTCGGTATTAGAACTATTATTTAGTATGAAGAACTGATTAACGTTTCCATTCCATACGACCTAAATCTAAATTTAAATCATATCAAAGTTTTGAAAATTCATGATAAAAGAGGATTATACGTCGATAGACCTTAGTTGAGTTTAAAATTAAAATTAAAAAAAATGGTTCGGTTTTTAACTTGGACAAAATAAAATTATAGTTTACAATTATATTTGTTTAAAGTTCTGTGTGGATTAAGGAATTTTAAGGCTCATAAATAATTTAAAATCTATAAATTTTAAAGTGTGATGGATTAGATTAAATCCAAAAATTAGTAATTTTAAAATAATATAAACTTATTAAATATAGTTTTAAAATAAAAGATAATATAACAATCCATCGTTATTTTAAAATTATAAATATTGAAATCTCAAACTTTCTAGATAAAAAGATTAAATCTTCTAAGAATAAGAAATTTTTCAAAATTTATAGATTTATAATTTGTATTTACTAAATAATAAATTTAATTCAAATCTATAAATTTTATAGAATTTGTCATTTTAAACCTCTCAATTTAGAACCATGCCTAAATTTCAAGGGCCAAAATTCAATAAACAACATTATGGATTTATTTAAAACATGATGTCCTTCTGTCCGCTACTATCATTGTCTCTATTGTCGTCTTTACATGTTTTATTATCTATTATGTCACTATTGGCATTTTATTGTTATTATTAACATTTTTCGATTCTACTATCAATCTTATAAGAATAAAATAAGAACTTCTTTGAATTAATTGGATTTTTGGATTTTTTTTTAATGTTTATAGCCAATTTAATCTTTAAACTTCTCGAATAGATTAGATTTAGCTTTTTTTAAATGAGTTTGTTGTACGTGATATTGACAATAGCATAAAAAAAGCTAAATTGAACTCGATTGTAAAATCTGAAGGCTTCAAGTTGAAAAGTCAAATTGAATTTTATTTTTTTCTGAGTTAAGAATTCAAAAATAAAATATAATTTTTTAAAATTATCAAAAATCAATAAAAATACAAACCAATTCACCACCGGCGCCATTACTTGTTCATCACTGTTACCAATACTTTTTAAATAAAAATTATCAACATTATCACTAGAAATATAAAAATATATATGAGATTCTACGATCAAACGCATCATTATCACTATTTTATCAGCTTCCACATTACTTTCACCAAACTGATTCAAAATTTAAAATATATAAAAAGAATTAACATATAAATTTAAAATATATTTCAAATTATTTTTTAGGGTCAAATTGAACCGTACAAAAAGTTGAGTTAGCAAATTAAACCTGTATTAAAAGCTCAATGGCTAAGTTGGACTCCATAAGGCATGTATTTTACTCTTTTAAAAAAAATATTTTATTGAACCTATTCAAAGGATTTAGGAGTTAAATTGATAATAAAAAATAAACCTCACTATAAAACTCCAGACGAAATTGAATCTTATTCCTATAATTTTTTATTTTTTAAAGAAGAAATTATTAGATGCGGTGTTGCTTACATAATTTTTTTTTGGATAACAAATAAGGTACTAACAAAAAGAGGTTAGTGAAGGCTAATCTAAGAAATTTTTAAAGATTTTGTCGGTGACTAAAGTACTGAATGTCCAATGAGATGGCTTTGATTTTGAGAGTAACCAATATGATAAAATGGATGATGAGAGAAATTCTTGAAAGAGATTGAGCCATCCAAATTTGACAATGCTATAATGAATTTCTTTACTCACTTTATGGATATATTAAAATGTTAAAAGAGGTTATAAGAGGAAGGATTAACCACCTAATTGAGTAGTCTAATCCTTTTAGATATAAGTTTAGAAAAACTCAATTTTTATTAATTTTAATTTTAATTAATGAGCTCTACACTTTGTTCATTTTTAAAGGAGGTCTTCTTCTTCTCTTTTTTTTCTTTTTCTTTCATTTAGTTGTTGAGTCTTCATAGTTATGTGAGCAGGAGGAGTAATTTGAAGCAATAATTGATGTTTAATATCATATGTGCTTGAGAGAAGTATTAAGTAATAGACATTATGAAGGTATTACCCTTTTTAAGAATAATTAAGTTAAAGAGTTTATATATGTTAAATATTTTATTTTTAAAAATTATATTATTATATATCTTTTATTTTATAAATAGAGTAAAGAATTAATTTGGCTTTTCAAAATATGGAAAGTCAAACTTTACTCCTTACTCTATATTTAATAAATGCACTGTAAATTTTTATATAATTGATTGATAAATTAATGTTTATAATTTTTATTTTTTATTGATAAAATTAAAAAAATTAATGTTTATAAAAATAAAAGCTAGATATAGAATAAAATATAAAGAGTTTATTAAACTTAAATAAAATATTTTTTAATATTTTATCCAATATATTCTATTTTAAAAAGTAATCTTATAAATTTTATTATTTTTTAAATATAAAGTAGTGAGTTGGTTTAACTCTCCAAGTTTATTAATTTAAATTTTACTTTTTTATTTCAAATTAATATTATTGAAAATAAAAGTGAAATAAAATATTAAATATAAAGCACACGTTGAATTAAATAAAAAATTATAATTTATATCATCATATTTCTTAAAAAATTATATTATAAAATAAAAAAGAAAATAGTTTAACTTATAAGAAATAAGTATATATTTTGATAAGGATTTTAAAAGAAAAACTTAAGGGATTATTAAAAGGGCAGATTCTTTTGGCAGTACAATGTAACGGTTGAAGAAAAGTGAGATACGTGCGAATTTAACTTCTGTTGCATTATTTATTTGTTATATAATAGATTTTGCTTCTTCTAGTGTTTTTTATTTATTTGATTTTTTTTTTAATTATTCTGTCGGATTTATTTAGCCTTTTTCTTTGTAAAAGAAAAATAATGAGAGTCAGCAAAAGTGATGAGATCCATTATGAGAAAATGTGCTTCCATCCTCAATTGAAGGATCTTTGATCATGATTGTGGCTTCTCCACTGCTTCATTCCTAAGCCAAACTTTTATTTATTTATTTATTTTTATTTAAAAAAAAAAAAAAAAAAACATATGAAGCCCACAACATACCTTCGGATATTGATTGCAAAATTGGAGACCATTATTAGAAGTAGTTGAATTGTGTACTATTTTTCCCTTTTTCCTTTTTTCTTCTGGTTTTCCATTTTCCTTTTGGGACGAAATCATTATGAGGGCCACTGAGGTGAATGCTTAGTTAGTAGGGTGATAAAACCTGCAACACGATCCAACTTTCTTTCTTTTCTTTTCTTTTCTTTTTTATTACAATTTGCCACACAGGGACTATTAGAAAATAAAATTGTATTTCTTAATAAAACTAATTCTTTTTTAATGTATAATTATAATAGTAGCTACTTTTAAAATTTTAACTCTTATGTGTACTTTTTTTTTGTAAATTTATCTTATTTTGTTATATTACAAAATCTCAATTTAAACTTGATTATCTATTTGATATATTTTCTTTTTCTTTCTTTCTTTACTTAAATTTTATTAATGAACTTTGTCTTTTTCTATAGTTTAATTTGTCTTTTTCCTTTTTATTCATTTTAATCTAAAATTTATATTTATTCATATCTTTTTATTTTTTCTTTTTAGTAATTTATTTTTTTGTTAATTGTATAAAAAATTTAAATATTATATAATTTATATCTAGAAATGGCCTTGAAAAAGAAAATGAGAGATTTTATTTTAATAAAAAAGTATTCAAGCCATTTAAGTTTTTTTTTAAACCGTATTAAATTTTTTTATTTATGATTCAATACTTCAATATTACTATTTTTATTTTTATAAATTCTCGCATCATCTATATTAGTTTGCAATATTCAAATTAATATTTATAAATTGGGCAAATGGATCTGGAATGAAACCAACTCAAAATCAAAAAATGGTCAATATCAGTTTTCCTCAGCTAGAACCGAAACTATTAGTTCCAATTCCAACTCGTAATAATAAATTCATTTAATTATTTTTTTTATTTTCTAGAAATTGGTTAAATCAAGCTGGAACTGGAATCGGCCGGCTATATTGTCATGACGTCTACTTTTATACAGTAAAACCTCTCTATATTGATATTATATATAGGAATAAACCCTATATAATGACAAGAAATTAGGTTCCAATTTGAGCCAATTATAAATATGAATAAATTTTCTGTTATAATAAATAGTAATATTTGTATATATAACTGTTAAAAAATATATTATGCAATATTTTATTTTACTATAGTTGTATTTTTTCTCATCAAATATTTATATAATATGACAAAATATTAACGTATCTTATCTCTGGTTTATATAATTTTATTTACAATATTAAATATAAAGAAAAGTTTTAATATTGAAATCTCCATTAAATTATTAACCTTATTATAGTCATAAATTTATTTCGTCCCAAATATATGACTATAAAGAGATTTTATGATATATGTTATGATAGTTATTATATTTATATTTAATGTATATAAATCAATATTTAATAAAATATATGTTATATTAATTATTTAGTATATATTAAAAATTACAATAATTTAAGTAAAAATTGAGTAATATAAAGTATAATAAACCTAGTCATAAAATATGAATATAATATTAATTTATAAATAAAGTTAATTAATTATTGAAAGAGAAAATTTAAATTTGAAATTTTTTCGATTACTACAAATAAAAATATAGATAGAGCCACTCTTAATTGCCTGATTATCATGGTTCTTGTTACTATTATTATTATTTGTGAAATAGCTTTATAATTAAAGATAAGTAGTAATGTCTGAAATTGCGGTCATTTTGGAGGGTTCTTGAAGTTTAAAATTTAAATCTGTTCCATAGTGAAACTGCGATGAGTATTGGCCAACCTTAGTAAGATCGACTTCAGCATGAATTAAATGTAATAAAAGATCAACTAACTCTGACATTAATTAATAGATTATTGTTTCATTTATTTCAATGCAATAAATGCAACCTATCCTCAAAAGCTGTCGACGGTTTCAGGTTTTAAGGATGTGTTTGACATGACTTTTTAATTACGGACAGATTAGCCGGTCATTAAAAAGTCATGTTAAACGGTCACGATGTGTTTCAGGATCTGAGAGTAGATTAAAATTTATATATATTAAATTTTGAAATTTAAAATTTTTAAAATGAATGTTTAATTTTTAATATATAAAATTTTTATTTTGAAATGTGTATTTATTTATTTTGACATATATACTTATTTTGTACATATAAAATTCAAATTTATGTATAACTTTATAAATTTTTTATTAATTTATTAATGAATAAATTATATTTTTTTTAAATACCGATTTTAATTCTAAAATATAATAATATTAATTATATTTTCATATTGTATTAACTAATAAATTATTTTCTAATAAGATAATGATAATAATTCTATTTAAAAAAATATTTTGATTATATTTTAATATTATATTAACTAATAAATTAGTTTTCTAATTGGATAAAAATTCTAACTCTAGAAAATAATATCTTAATTTATATTTTTAATATTATTTAATTATAAATTAATATTTTATGTGTACAGTAAATTTTTACTTTAAAAAAAATAATATCAACTATTTTGATGGTATTAATTTATATAATATTAAAATTAATTAATATTCTTAAGATAATTTTTATATTATTACACTAATAAAATTTTAAAATCTTAAAAGATTAAAAAGAATATCTAAAAATAGTTAGTTTGCTATTCTTTTTTAAAATATTATGAATTAATATTAAATTATATTTATCAACTTGATTTTATAATCGAAATAATAAATGAGTAGTTTAGATAAATTTTAAAATGATGTAGTTATAGTAAATTTTTAATATTGTTATATATTTATGTAAAAGAATTATAAAATTTGGATCTGATTCATATAAAATATATTAATATATGATTTTTATATAACTCACATTAAAACATTTTTATATATAATTCTCAAATAAAATTCTTTTTATGTAAATTAATGTATTATTTTATAATTTTTATTCAATAAATATTTAAAAATCACCATAACTATGGCATTATAAAATTAACCTAAAATTTAACATGACTTCTTAATTATATTAAAAAGTGATATCAAATTTTAATCTACCCTTATAAGGATGTTTTTCCTTAGTACCATTTTCCTTCGGTAATAAACAAAATGGTAATCACCGGTCATTTCTTTTAGCTGCTTAGTTTTCACTTTCACATATAATGTTTCCATGGCTCTACCCCTTGTTATGTCCATGTTTTTGGCCTCTCCTTTGCATCATAACACTAATCAAAGTGGGTTCTTCAATTAAAGGGTAATTAGGTATTTGATTGTGACAACATTATTATTTGTTGTGGTTGTTATTATTACTTTTAAGATTTAATATATTTAGCAACTTGGCAGGCATTGCGAAAAGTCAAATTGACATATATGGCATATAATATGCTTTCAACAGCTTGCTTAATGCAAAAACTATATATTTGCTATTCAATCCAATAATTGTTTGCTTGACATTTATAACTGATGGGCATGGATCTACATTTGGCATATTAATTATCCAGATAATCAGCCGTCTTATAAATTCTCTCTTCATTAATTCGTTATAAATTAATATACAAAAAAAAAATATAAAATAAAATATCCAGTTAATGGAATACATATGATTAGATCAATATTGATATTTAAATGCTAAATGAATGACATGTAAATTTCTTTTCTTTTTTAAATGGATTCTCATTCCTTCTCATGCAAATTGTCACAGTCCGCAAGTTTTTCCTATTAAAATGAGATTCAAAGGTCCAAGAAGTCTCTAAAATTTTTGGAAAGATAAGAGGATTCTAAAACATTCTAGAATAATATAGAGATATGTAAAATATATAAATAAATATCGAACTGTATAGAAAATTCTAAACACTTAATCTTAGCTATTAAATCAAATCAATCCTTACTGTCTATTGAGGAGGTGGAGGTCTATAAATAGCTTAGAAACTTCATTTATAACCATCAAGCAAAAGATCAAGCAAAAATTAAGCAAATCAAACAAGTTCTCTTTGTAATAAAGCTCTCCAAATTACTTTAAGCTCTTTGTTGTTCTTCTTGCTATCTTAGCTAGTATTTTACCTAGTATTTAAAGAGTAAGACTGACTAGCTTACTTATTTGAATAGAGAAAATAGCTAGTGCTGTGCGATTCGTTGATAGTTAAGACCAAGTACTTGACAAAATATACTGAAAATTGCATTGGTAGTTTATTTTATAATGATTATTTTGGAGAAAGAAACTATAAGAAAAGCGCAGCGTGGGAATAAATGGCTAAGAGCTGATTCGTGGGGTGGGGCGTCTTGTCTCTAGTGCAGAAGAAAGCACATTTAGCGGCAACGCTTTTCTTGGTTGTCAATAGTGCAGCACGTCTTCATTCTTGATGACGTTTAAAGGGAAAAGTTTGAATTATTATTTATATAAAGGAAATTCTTTTTTATTTTCTCTTTTAAAAAAATCTTGTAATATGTATTACTATATTAAATTTATCATATTAGAATAAACGTGAATTTTGTAATTAAATAATCTTAATACGTTCTTGATAATTACAATTTATCTTCACTTATTTCCTTCTTGTTTTTTTTTGTTTTTTTTTTCTTTGTTCTTTCCGACCTCCATTTTCATAGTGGCTTATGTAACTATTTCATTACTTTCATGGATCTTTATGTTTTCTATTTTCTTAACAAATATTTTTGTTGTCCTACCATTTTCATATGATTGTTTCTCTATTATTTTTTATAATGATCTGTAATTTGGTTGCCTGAATGTTGAATCATCAATAATTTTTAGTGAGAATATTTTATTTGATTTATTCCAAAATCAATTTTTACTTCGGTAATTTACACATTAGTATTTCATTATATGAAATACTAAAGTCTGTTGATGTGGAGCAAGTAAGGAGAGGAAATAATATTCTCTAGGAAGTATAAATATTAATTGTATCTGGATTGCATGATAAAAAAAAATTTCAAAAAATAAACAATTCAATTTTCTTTATATAGAGAAAGTAATTTACATAGGGAGCTAGATAAATAAAACTTCTCTAGTTAAGTATTATTCAATTTTCTAATATTAATTTTGTCATAGGTAAAACTATTTTTTAAAATTTATGACAAAACAATAAAATTCTATTTTCTAGGAAGGCAAGTTATATCAAACACTTTTATTTTCTAATTTCTGTTAAATAATTTTTTTAGAAATTTAATTTTTCGGAAGGCATACTTTAGGCTCTTTGTACCAAACAATACCTGATAGTACCTAGAAATTACTTAATTTTGTTATTTGGTTCTACCTCTCTCGAACTACTGTGATTGCACAAATTGCCAGTGTTTACAATCTAAATTTGTAATTATAGGCAAAGCATAAATGATTCAGTCATTTGGTTTAAAGCAAAGAAAAAAAACAAACAAAAGAAAAAGAAAAGGAGTTCAGTCCGGAATGCAACTTTCTTGGGACAATTCCTCAAAAGGAGGTTCCTGCAAAAATAATCATCTGAAGAAGGGTTAATTAGTTTCCAACATAGGTATGCTTTTGGGTCTCTATTATCAAAAGCCAACAAACAAATACATAAATGGTTTTCCTTAATGGAAAAAAAAAAATGCTATGATGATATTGAATATAATATTATAGCCATATGATATAATAAAATATAATAAATTTAGCTTAATATATAAGAATATTTCTAAAAAGTTACTCATATAAATTAAATTTTTTATTATAGACAATCATTTCATAATATAACATTTTAATATATTTTTATTTTTTAAAATATAAAGTAAAGAGTGAATTTATCTCCTTTATTACAGAGTCAAATTTTAATTTTTTTATTCTTATTATAATTAATAAATTATAAATTCTCATACATTTTATTAATTGATATCTATTATTTTTTATTATTTTTTAAAGAATAAAATTTTCTCTCTCTTTCAAAGAAAAAAGAAAAAAATAATAAAATATTATTTAATAGATAAAATAAAATAAGAATTATTAGACTCAAATAAAATTTTTTATTCTTTATATTCAAAAACAAGTAAATATGTTGTTTTGTTAAACAAAAAAAATGCTCTTTTAACTAAAATACTAGTCAAATTTAAAGCTAGGTAAAGGTCACTTAACCCAATTTGATTGCACCCTTATAGTCCACGAGGTGTTATTAGCGACACCCAATTATTTCTGTCACTAATTGTACACTTAAAAGGACAAAACTAAAGTTACCGTCGGTAAATATCAAAATTCTTGAAGTGGTGTGATTTACAAGGATTCATATCATTAAATTTTTTTTTCTCTTTCGAATATCCATTTCCCTACATGATTTATACAAAGCTCACTATCTATGCAAATAGGAAAACAAATTCCTTATTCTAAGAGAAAACGGATATTTACTCAAAAATGCAAAATTTAAGCAAACCCTAACGCCTATATATATAGTATTACTCTATTTGTTTCTTTAGCGTCCTATCAGATTAATGCAAAGATCAAAGATGAGCTGCTCCTCTTTAGACTGTGTTGGAGAATTGACAGATGAATACCCAGTAAGCATTCTGTCCGCAAAACCGGAATGGCACAAGGCATTAGCAGGATTTCAAAGAAATTTAGGCATCGAGAAAAAAAGAGTTAATCCTTATTTTATGTCTCTTTTAGGTTATAACCATCCCATTATATCGACTTACGATGATCATAGGACATTCTCTTTTAAAAGATCAGATGCTATGACTGCTACTACTGCAAGTAGTAGTAAATATGGTGGTGGCCCTGACGTTTTCGTTTTGCGGCAAAGATACTTAAGGAGCTATACATTTACTAGGGCAGAAGAGAATGATGGTAAGTTTAAGACAGTTTCGGAGAAGACTAAGAGGTATTTCGAAGAGAAGATCATGAAGAAAGTGAAGAGCAAAGGGAAAGCTGCAGGATGTACAGTTTTCAAGTTTCTGTCTTGCTTTGTTGCTGATCTGAAGTTCAGATAGTTGATTGACTTGCTACTAGTAAATTTACTATCACACGCATAGGGGAGTTTTATGGTAATTTTATTTCTTATAAAAATTAAATCTTTACGTGTATGTAACATACATTAAAACTTTTAAAGTAATACTTTAATTTTCGCAGCAACTCTAAATTACTAAACAAAAAAGAATCTTCTCTTTGTTGTTGTGTGCAATGTCTACTCTTGATCAAGAAATAATTATAGAAAGTTATCTAATTAATCATACATTTTGCTTGGCGATCGCTTATTGATGATGCATGTTTTATGCTCTGGCTTGATGCAGCCCAAGCCCAAGCCCAAGTTTATATAAGCAATGACTTTGAATTATTTTGGCCCAAGCAGGACGGATATTGGGCTTGTTTCATCAAGTAATAAGGAATTCTCCTATTGCTACCATTTCCTCTACCAATTTACCATGCCAGAATCTTGTTCCGGCTCTTTAAAAGAAGATTTCGGGTGATTCTGATAAGAGGAATGGAGCAAAATTAAAACATCAAAATTAAAATTTAAAAATTAAAATTAATTATTTCCGTTCGGACTCTCCTTATTGTTCCGGTAATTTTTGATGAATATTCTAAAAAACCAATTTAACAGATTACATACAACCAATTTATTCCTATACATCTAATTTTAAAATATTGAAATCAAGCGATTCTCTTTTTCTCTCGTAATTCTTTCCATCTCATTCAGTGAAATTTAGAATTTCGAGACATATTAAGAAGTTTCAACTCTTTATCACAATGATTGTTTCCTTAACAATTTTAAATCTAAAAAACTTTAAAACTACAAATAAAATTACTCAAGACACTTTATTTCTTTTTAGGTTGGTTCATGCAAGACATGTTGCAAAAAGGACCACACCAAATATATTTTTTTAAGTCACAATAAAGAAAATCAACTTTGCATTAATTTTGCACATGAACTTAATTTTGGTACACTCTATGTATCTTTAATGCATAAACAGGGACTTAACAAACTTTCACAAATAAATATGGATCCTTCATGAATTTGCTTTCAAGAAAATGTTTGGACTTCCGTGTTCACATTTTTTTTTTCAAAGTAAAAGGCAATGATTGAGAAATGGCATGAAAATTGACCATTAAAAAGCTGTAAGTAAAAACCATAAACAGGAATTTACAAAATCAAGCCAACCCCCAAATAGCTAATATATATATATATATATATATATATATATAAAAAGAGTAAAAAAAAAAAAAAAAAAAGAACAAATGTCCATCCAAAAGCTAAAAGAGAAAAGCTTTTGTAGTCTTTAAACCTTAGGACTCAAATGGAAAAACAAACAAGTCCCATCCCCTAACTTTTGCAAGGCCAAGGCTGCAAAACACACTTTTGTATCAAAATAGTCTCAACTCAACCATTTTGCCCCTTTGCTTCACAGGCTGTCACCTCTGTTTTCGGGACACGTGTTGCATATCCAACACTAATTTGCCATTCGGACCACCATTCCCACGTGGCCTTGGCCATACTTTGCCGGCCTTGCCACGTGGACCCCCTCCACATACAAGTTTGAGGACCACCTTATAGATATATACACATAAATATACCCTTTTTAATACGTGTGTATATATATATATACAATTTTGCACCTTTAGGTTCTCATATATGCTTTCAATAATTTCAGGTCGTTTTCTATGTGGGTCCAACCCTAAAAGGCCCAAAGACTCACCACCCATAATTTTAAATGCTTTGTTTTTTTTTTCTTTTTAATAATTTTGATTCTATCCTTGCACTAAATTATTATTATTATTATTATTCTTTTAGTCCAGTGAAGTTTGTAATTTGATATTCACTTTTAAATTAGTTTTATATTATTACTGTACTAAGAGACAAAATGAAAATAACATAAACTTGAATAATTATATTGATACCACCTTTCAGGATTTAAAAAAAGAAAAAGAAAAGAATTAAATTAATTAATGTAAATTCAATTTTGATTGGCCTCTTCTTGTGATATTTAAGGATCTTAGATGTAAAAACAAAGTAAGAAGTGAAAATTTAAGAAAGGAAAGGAAGGGGGTAAAATTTTCTCGAAAAGGGTGGAACCATACCATGAGAATGTTGGTCCCTTAGTTAATGTAATCATCTGAGAGGACAGTGACCCACTTTGAGAAGGACATAGCCTGTTTTTGTACCTCGATTCCAAACAATCATATTATATTTTTTCTCTTCCAATATATATAAAAACATAAACATCTAGCTAGTTCTACAATTAAGATTCGATAATGGTAGGTAATTTATTTATGTTTCCTTCAAAAACCCTAAATCACCACACATCTTTGTGATATTATAATTTATTTTTACACTAATTTCTTAAGACTCAGCTTTTGTTTGTCATTTTCCTTTCACTACCGATCAGAAATTGTTACAACATGGGGTTTTGAATTTTAGGGTGTGCTTCTAATATCTTGTACATTTAGTGATGATTTTTATATGATAGATGCATATATAGGATAAGAGTACTATAAAATATATATACATAGTGACTTCCAAGTTACATCCTCCTCAATTTCTTCTATTTATCTTACATATATTTAATTAATCACCCAAAAGTTTTCCTTCTCTAGTGGCTATTAAAGTGGAAAAGGATGCTCCTTCAAAAGATGTCCCTATCATTAATATTTTAATGTATAGCTAGTCTTTGCTTTATGCATTTGTTTTTGCTCGGACCCTTTAATTTAATATGATATGCTAATGCATATTCTACTTTGATATGATTGAATCAGCTTTCCAATCAAACATTTACAAAAATGATTTACTATTCAGCTTATTATATCTTTTGATCTTACCTCATGTAGCATTTCCCATGTTGCTTGCCTGTTCTCTCTGGGTACTACAAATTATGTTCTTTCTATATATGTTCTTTTGATAAATTAGAGAGCCGAATCAAATTAAATTGATGAACATAGTAAGATTAATAGTAATGATAATCTAATGAGCCGTTATGGTTTTTTTTCCTTTGGAGTAATTAAACTTCAAGTAAATTCAAAAATATTTAATTCTGTCTCAGTTAATCTCCATTTATCTATTGGTTTTAAATCGTTCTTATATTTTAATTTTCATACTCGTTGAATTCTCATATTAACACTGTCATAAAATTTAAAATAGTGAATGTTTTTACAAATCTAATTAATGAATAAAACTTATATCAACCCCGACTTCCAAATAAGATTAGAAATATAGGGTATCAATGAGAATAGAATTAGGAAAATTGCTTTTAGGTATATATACACATATGTAAATGGATTGAGCCATAATGGATTCTACAAGGAACTGGCAAGCCGCAGCTTGTCTCGCAGTTGCTGCAGAAATTGCAGCAGCATCAGTTGCTTTCTCCTACAAGCTCACCATTGCAGCTTCAGCTGCTGCAGCAACAAAATCTGCTGTTCCACCAGTCATCGCTTTCACAGTCTCAGCAGCAACCAATTAGCAGTAACAAACTGCTCTTATGCAATCGCAATCTTTTCCTCTCTCATAGACTTTCAGGAATTTTCTTTACTCTATATACAAGAAAAATCAAGAATTCAAAATTCAACCAAATTCTATGAAGGAGACGTCAAATTTTTTTAAATATAAGAATGAACTAAGGCAAAATAAATGAATAGAGACCAATTGAAATAAACTCAAACAGTAACTCAAATATGGATTTTTCTATATTTGAACTAATAATTACATGTAATATATATTCAAGAATGACTTCAGTACAACTGAATCAAAACTTTTATGTATCTAGTAATTTCTTTTAAATAGTAATAAAGGGACATCATCATCTATATCTCTCATTTAAGGAAATAATTGATTGAGAGCAAAACCTAAAGTAGAACTAAACCCAGTTAGGTACACAGTGGTTTCTAAGTGCAATTTTTGTCTTGATTTATTTTGTTTCTTTCCCTAACATTAAAAAACACTTGACATGAATGGAACCTTTGAAATAAATACCATTTTTTGTATGATTTTCTCATAATGTACGTCTCAACTCTCAACATGGATTGATTTCAACTTTTTCTGTGGCCAATAGAAAAGAGAAAACTGATCCATTAAAATAAGGGTTTGGTGGTGCAGGAGGGTCACAAGGCTCAATTAAATTTTAAGCAATTCTACTTAACAAGGTTTCTTTTTTGGTTGCTTAGATATAATATCTATCTTTATTAATTATAATTTTTTTTTAAATATACCTTAGAAGAGGAAAAAGGTTGGTTAAGGCTTAACGTCATTGTTAGGTAAGGATTACCCAGGTCTATAATTATTAACTGTTCTTGGTTGATTCCATTTGCAAACAAACAATTAGAGTATGACTATTCTTATTTGGGAAAGATTAATATAGATTTCTATTGTATTTAAATGTGTATCTATTATATCCTATGATTGGTAGTTCAACATTACAAAACATTAGGACATATATATAGACTTACCAAACTATTGGAGGGCTAAACAGATAGGTAAAATAATTTATTTGGTTTCGATATGCAGACTCCAGTATGATTTATTTGCTGTGGGCGCTCACCTTTTTATCATTTAATTGTTCTCAATAATCAAGTATTTTATCCCCTATTACAAGTGATCTAGAAATCAAAACATACCCATGAAAAAGATTGCTTTTTAACTAGATTCATGAAAATACTAAGTATATAATTAAAAATTATTTTGTATCTAATAAGTTTACATGACAAAGATGTAACTGACCCAAACAATAAATTGAACACCCAATTATCTCTGGACTAGATAGAGTTTTCCCTTTGTTTGAATTGAGGGAATATAGTAAAGGAAATAAAATCAAAATCAAAACAAGAAGATAGAAAATAAAAAAAAATGGGTTCCTTTTTTTATATTTTATTCTCTCCAAATAACGGGAAGAAAAAGAAGTAAAACCTATTGTTTCTTTTCTTTTTTTGTCCTAAAAATGGTTCCCCATAAGGTAAATTTTTATTTTTTATTTGTTTTCTTATTTAATACTATATGTGAAGTCATGTAAGATCAATAATATGAACAAAAATAGTTGCTCTTATGACAAGTCTTTATTACACGATTCACCATGTCCCTAGCACTAGCTACCATAAAATCATCATCACTTTCAAGATAGAATTCTGGCATGTTTAAAAAGGCTCCAATAATTCCTAAATAACATAACATAGTTGCTCCTTTCTAAACTAACTCTCTCCACTCTCAACTTTCTCTTTCATTCTAATTGATTAGCTTAGTCTAGTTTTAGGTTTTAAGCAGAAAATCCTTTAGTCTTTACAAGGTTATTTCTTTCAAATGAAAGGGAAAATTCTTACTTTGCTTTGAATTTAATAATATTTAACTGATGAATAAGTATGTTACTTTTATATTATCTAAATATAAAATACTGAATTGAAAAGAAAAAAATGAAATTGAACCGTCAAATTAATTAAACATAATAAAATCTTGTTTAAAAAAAAAAATCAAATTGTACATCTTTTTGACCCTACATTACAAGAATTATGTCCGTAGTCTTCAATACACAGTAACTGATAGCCATAGCTGGAAGTAATTTGTATTAATCAATTGCGTTAGATAGATATAGATTGTAGTTATTGTAATTGACTTGGACCAACAAAAATGTGGGCATAAATGAGTAACCTGTAAAAGGGATAATTGAAAAGACAACATGTTCGTAGTCATATAATGGGTCCAATATTATCTTTATGAATCTTCTACTGAAGTCAGTCATAAGAGGCAGGAATTTCTTCCATTTCTTTGTTTGTTTTTTGAGAAAATAATTGTTTTGATAATAATTTATTAAATTAAGTAAATTTCTTTGCGATTCATAAATAATATTCTCACGATGTTTAACTACGCAAGGCATCACTAATTAATTCAAAAATTGGACCAACACCACACCAGCAGTTAATTAAATCACCATCAGGGATTATTAATACATGATTATAACCCGGTCATAGTTGACCTTGCAAGAATTTTAATTTAAGGATATACAATTAACCAAGACCTTGGACCAAGAAAATAAGATTTAATTTTTAATTCTTTTAAGCAAAATGAGAGATATTTTCACAAATGGATACGAGTTTCGTGCTCTAACAAATAAAAATTGAATTATTAATTATTAATTATTAGTTATCAATCAAGAGTAATTTATTTGATATTGTCAAAATCAAACTTTTAATTTACCATTCCCGGTTTACCAATAAAAGATTAAGAGAAACTTGAAAGGAAGCCATGGCATCTATTGAACTGTAAGTGAGTGACATAATTGGGAAGTGAACGAGGGGAAAGAAAAGGAGGGAGGAAGCATCCGGAAAAGGAAAGGGAATAAAAGCGATAGACAAAAAAGAGACAAAGGGAAAAGAGTAAGGGACCATCCAACATTATATAATAACAATCAATTTATAATTCTTTATATATATTAAATTTTTTTATTTTAAAAAATTATTTCATAAATTAATAGACTTTTAATTTTTTAAATAAAAAATAAAAAATTAATTTAACTCTCTATATCTGTAAATTTGTTTTATATTTAATAAATATATTATAAATTTTTATACGTGTAATTAATTAATATTTATGGATACAAAAGAATTAGAATCACTAATAGTTATAAAAATAAAATATAAAACATAAAAAGCTCATTAGATTTAAATAAAAAAATTATTCTTCACATTTTATTATTTCTTTATACATTAATTATTAAAGAAATTATATTCTTTCATGAGAGATGCTAACATTTGGAGATATAACAGAATGAATACTATATTAATTACAGAAAAAAGTTGTGTGGGTTTTTTAGAAATGGAAAGAAGAGAGTCTTTGTTTTCTTGTATTTTTGTGCTGCTGTTGCTGTTTAATCTATTGAATATATCTTTAAAAGAAAATAAAAAAGAAAGAATAGAAATTTGCTTGGAATAGTTTCCTTTTTCTAATCTCTTCATCAAGCATTCATACCATTCACTTATTATTCATTGGCATCCAAAAGAGACAGTTACAAAATTGGCGTTGACGCTTCCTCGTACGACAATTCTTATTTTGAATTTTTAAAATCATTTTCTGCCTTATTATTGCACCCTTTATTTACTTTTTTTTTTTTTTTTCTTCTTGGTTTTGTTAATTCTTTTCCCTCTCTTTCACTCTCAACTCAGAACGAAAGGCCATTTCCAGATGATTTGGTAAAGTTAAAGTCTTACTTTCTTAATAACAAACTACAAAATTGAAACAAAAAAATATAAAAAAAAAAGAGATACATTTTCACTCTAAACTCACCACCCACACAAACTCACAGCTATCATTCAACTAATTTGAAAAGCAATTTATGACCAACAACTCCATCGACAATGGCAACTCCAGATTCTTGATTCTGCAATTTTAATTCGGTGATTTTGACTCTTATAGTGGGTATGGCAATTTATGTCCGATCTCGGCAGTTCGTCCTTTCTCCAACTCTACAAGTCGAGACGTCAGCTATTTATTTTTCAGCAAGTCGCACTTTATTTTTCGTCTTCTCTAGTAACTCACAGTTTCTTTTCAAAGGGTGATTATAGATTGACGGGATTTTCATGAGTTTAGATTGAGAATTGCTTTTTATTAAAAAATGTTTAATTAAATGATTTTAATTTTTAAAAATGAAAATGGAGAAATGCTGGCTGGGGATTAACTCAAAACATGGGAACTAAGAGCAGAAATTACCCATTCTTGCACAATGAGATTCTTGAATCTATTGAGGAATTGGTTTCATCAAATTTTAAAATAAATAAAAATTTTAATTCTAGATTTATTATTATTGTTATTATTTTTATATGGACAGTGTTGCTCAGTCAGAAGGATCATTTTTAATGTTATTCACTATTATTGATATTGCAAATTGACAAAAAGGCGTTTGACTTTGTTGTATATGACAAGGTCAATGGAGTATCCACCATATGACATGTCTTTCTCTTTCTTTTTTCATAAATGCTTTATATATATATGATTCCCACAATTTCTCTCTCTCTCTCTCTCTCTCTCTTTCCCTTGCATTAATATTTTCTCTTGGTAGATTATATTTGTATTACTTAATTTAACTGTTCAATCTAAAAATAATAATTCAGTTTTTTTATCCAATAAATAACTGTTTATATTCTAATGTTTAACAATTTGAATTTAAAATCAGAAATAAAAGTTATAAATGTAATAAACTATGTTGAAGTTGAGCAATTATATAATTTTAATCCATTTGTAATTATCAGTTCTTAGCTTTGCCCTAAATAATTTATAATCTTTCCCTAGAAAAATTGGAAAAAGAAAATTTACAAAATGATATTATTGACAAGTGCAAATAATGAGCTGGGAGGGTGTGCTCCTGAACTCTTCATGAAAGACGGATTAGTTAATTTTAAGGTATGCATAGAGTTGGCCAGACAGCAGCCGTTACGTGAGTCATATGTTCTCTTCACACAGTCTCAGACGCTGTCATTAAGATTAAGAGTTTAAAGAGTTTGGAAATTTCTCAGGATTTTCCCAGTGAGTGTGAGTTTCATGAATCTTTCTTTGTGCCAAAAGAAAAATTCTCAGAAAAATATGGTTTCCATGATTCGTGGATGTATCAGCCACTTACATATATGATTAAGCTCTTCACTTCTCACAGTACAGGTAGCTGGTGATGTTAGACAGCTAGCGGAAATTTTTAGGTCATCAGTGGCAGTTTTTCTTTCTCATTTTGTGGCTAAAACAGTTTCGAAATATTAATTAGAAGCTGGAAAATCTTGGTATTTTAGCAAACTCTATCAACCTAATTAATAGAATTGATATATGATAATGGACCACTTTTAATCTCCATCACCTTGTTGTTGTTTGTATCGCTATACGTTCTGTACTCTGTAATCCTTTGGATTCAGTGTGGAATACCAGAGTTTCAATATCATCTTCTAGATTTATCAATCATGCAGTGATCAGATATTAAAGATGAAAAAAGATTCGAAAACAGTTGCTTGTTCTTGTTTACTGTTTATCGAAGTTATAAGAAAGATATATGATTTGTTGTGGGCAATACTTAGAAATCTATAGGAAGGAGCTAGAAAGGGTTTAAAAAAAAGATATAAAAATCAAAACAAAAATAGAAACATATATTTAAAAATTATATCTATAAATTAAATATAGTACGATTGATACTTCCGTCATTTTTAGATATGTAACATCTCGATTCAAATCCTAATGAGGGACAAATTAATATTATTGTTTTTCAAAAAAAGAAAACTCTTCCACCATCTACACTTTCTTCTGATCAATGCACCACCATTGCAGATATGCTGCAACAGATTGTAAAGGTAGTTGGTCTATTCAGTCTTGTGTAACAACTAGCTAGGATTGCCTCTTTTGTTTATTTATTTATTTATTATCACATGTATATATGTTTAGTAGTCATCAGTTTGTTATGCTGTAACCACTAAAGATTACTGCCATGGACATGTTGTTATCATTCTCAACATCTATGCAGGTTTCAGTCCTTAACAAAAATTGACATTTTTGCATGTTCTCATTGTTCTAATAGAAATAGAAATACTTATTAGAGTACAAAGCATCTATTAGAGTATATTTTGATCTTATTTTACTGATTGGTAAAACTTTTTATTCATTAAATTTCTTTTTTTGAAGTATAAATATTTGTTCATTTCAATATATTTATCAGGCTTTTATTCCAAAACTAGAGTTTTCAGGAAGAATAAAACGCTTTAAAGCAAAAGAATGGAAAAAAAAAAAAGAAGAAGAAAAAACTTAGATCAAAAGAAGATTTAATTATAAAACATATCTCCAAGTTTTGGGCAAAGATCAGATATACCATCAATCTAATTTTCCTTAAACAGAATCAATTAATTTAAGATTAACTTTTTATAAATAAAAAAATATATTATATATTTAAATATTTAATAATTGATATATTAATTATTTAAAATTAATAAATATATATATTAATTATTTATCAATTTAATATATAAATAACAAAGTTAAAGTGCACAGAATCTAACCGTATATTATTGCAAAACAACAAGGCAAAAACTAATGAATTCCAAGTAGTGACACCCACATCAGGATGAAGGAATGTAGAAATTTGAGAGCACACAGAAAAATTCCGACAGATGCCGCTACTCAATTTGAAGGTAGCAAGCTAGCTAGAGAGAAAGATATGTACAACACCATAATGCACCTAATTGTATCTATATTCATGTCATATTTCAGTGTACGTCCATTAATGCCACCATCATCCCTGATCCTTTTACATTTTTGATTTTGATGTGAGCACAGTTTTTTTTTCTTCTTTTTTTTTTATTAAATAATAACTTGTGGGAAATTTATGTGGCACCATTCAGGAGCAGCTTGAAGATGATTCTATTGTTCAAACACCACAAGTTTTAGTTAATTATAATGTGTTTCTCTTAAGGGTAGCAGATATCAAGTCAACATATAAAATATAATTTTATGAACAAAACATAGATTATAGTTTACAAATTCATATGTTTTTATCAATTGATGTTAGCCTGTCTTGCATGGAAAACACATAATTAGACAATCTCAGACAGGGAAGCAATAATATATCTATGCAAGTGATTGATGGGGTAAAGGCAGTGGTGCGCTGATGTTGTCCTGCTATTGCTTAAAATTAAAATTTTTAAAAAGTGAAAAAGAAAATTAGATTAGTGCAACCCACTTTTTGTCTTTCAAATTTTATTTTAATATAATAAAAAACATTTAACACGAAATTTTACTCAAATTAATATATCATTAATTAAATTCAATCTATAAATACAAAGCTTTTTATTAATTAATCAGTCTGTAGATGTATAATAATTTTTTATTAATATGATAAATTAAATTTATTTAATTCGGTTAGTTGAGGATGATACAACTTTTCGAGTTATTTATTTCCTGGAACGAACGTGAACAAAAAAGAAGGGCAAATAGCTGTGTACGTGCGTGAACATCAAATTATTTGGGCATGCACATCATCAAGAGGGTTAATTACTTTTGCCTTTATTTATTTTTTAATTTTATAATCTAGTAGCCAGTAGTGGTGGCTGCAGCAGATTCATAAAAAAAAAAAAGAAATTAAAATTATAAAGGGACACGTGCGCAGAGCCGACTTGGGCACGTGATGGGCAGATGAGATAATTAGATTTGATGAATGATAAAAGTGGCAACATAATAATAGGGAGGGAGAGGGGAGGGTGGGATTCACGTGACTAATGACCCAAAAGAGGACAAATGGTTAGAAGGAAGGAAGGAAGGAAGGTGAAGGTTACCCTGTCAGCTATCAATCCGGTTTGCAGTTGGGGAAGAAAGTGCTTTTTAATCTTCCCTGTGCTATCTGAATTGCACTGTGTACCACAATTCTCATATTGTCACCGTCTATTGGCTTAATGGTTCAGTCTTTACATTTTCTTTCTTAATTCTTAATTCCTTTTCCCAGCCGTTTCTGAGCAACCAAACAAGCCCAGGGATATATTATGCATTCCAAACAATTATGACTTTTTGAAATTAAATGATATGATAGGGCATTTAGGTAATCTCTTAAATTATGCTCTTTTTTACTATTTGAAGCATATTTAAAAATTAGACTTACCTTATATTTTCTAATTTATCATTTTTTTCTGAAATGAATTAAAAAGAAAAAAAAGTGATTTTTAAATATATTTTATTATTTTTATTTAGAGTTACTCTTTTTATTTATTTATTTCTTCTTTTACTTTATCAATAAAAAATTTATAAAAAGTAAAATGAAAAATATCTTAAGATAAATTAAAATAAAAAGTTATTTATTTATAATTTAATAAAAAAAACATACAAACAAAATATTGCCAATGATGCTTTTAGAGATTTAATTACTGCAATGCATTTTTTTACAACTACTTGAAGCACATATACCTCTATTTATGCATCAAGTTAATAAATAATTTATATTAGTTTTAAATAATAAAATATATTAATTATTCAATATTAAAATATAAAATATTTATATATATATATTTTTTATATATATATTCACTCAGTAATACATAAAAAATTTCAATAATTTAATTTCTTATAGTGACTGTTATTACTGACAAAAATCCAAATGGAAGATTCTTGTCACTCTTTGATCAAATCCTTTTGATTTCCATCCATTATTTTCTCACTATTGGCAGACATATAAAAGCTTATAATGCAAATCGAAATATGGAAAAGGATAGCTTGCAAAACTATACCATGTACCCAATAATTAGAAGGGTATATAACATCTCAGCCTCAGCTTGAAAAGATAATCTAGTCTGCTACCTAGTTTGGGTTATTGCATGCAGGAAATAAAGATGCCTATTTCTTCAACAACAAAGCAAAAAATAAAAATACAAAATTAAAAAGAAAGATAAAAGGAAACCCTTCAAACATAGTACTAAAGCTCTATCCTCTATGACATGTAGTTAATTCTTCTCTAATTATTTGATGATTTGTTTGGGCCATTAAGGCAAAGATATTAATATTTGGTTCAATGATTAATTGTCTCCTTATTGTCTCTCTCTTTTCATCCTTTCAATCTCATAAAATGATCGTATGGAGGCTTTGGGAGTTGGGCTCCAAGTTTTGTGGAAGACTTTCATAAAAGATAGATAAATAAAAGAAAATGGGGATTAGCTTTAAAGAAATTAAAGTAGATGTCCAAAGACGGATATGTAATTGTAATTGTATATACAGACACAGATGAAAGAGTACCCTCACATGGGAAATTTGCGAGCTTGCCTACTTGTTTTTACATTAAAAGAAAGTGTATATCTTGTTGCTTTTGGTACCAAATACGAAAGTGCATGCCGGAGATGGATATTTAACTAAATGAAAAATAAATAAAAATTTAACCCAAAAAGATTAGTTCCAAAAGATGATTAATTAATTTGAAAGAAAGTGACCCCACTCTCTCAAATTACAAGGGTGGAATTGTGTTTTTATATAGCTTTATTTTGAGAATTGGGGATTGAAAATTTTCATATTTAGTGGGCTTTTTAACTAATCATGACTTATTTTTATAATAAAATAAATAAATAACAATGATTTCTTAATTAGTTTATTTATAAATATTAATTATTAGGGTAAATTCAAAGACTTTTAAATAAAAAGAATTTAAATAATAAGAGAATCAATCAAAGCTCAATCTTTTTAGTCACTTCATTAATTAATTAAAATTCACTATAAAGTATAAATTGGTTTATATTTATTCACATTTTAAAATAAATATTTTTATGCAGTCATGCGGACGAAATATTATAATCTTATTGAAAGTTTAAATATTTACATTAAACAATTTGTTTAAACATTTTGATGAAGATTTGTTATTTGTTTTCATTCTTTGCTATAAATACTTAATAGCTAGTGTATTAAAATTAAGCATTTTTTGTGTTCAAATTTCTAAAGCAAAAAAACTTCAACAAACTTTTCAAAATTAAAGAAAACCTGCCCGCATCACAACAAAATGGATTTGTTCTTTTGTAAAATTTTCCCTTCTCCTTATTTTCAAATTCCTGTACTTTCTTCCACTATTCTTTTCTTTTTATTTTATTATAAATTTATTTTAAAAAAATCTAACCAATTTTATCAATTTGCATCCTGTAATCAAACCAAATTTCTTTTTTAATATATAATTTTTAGGCTTTACTAACAGATATACCACTAATAAAGTTTCTTAATCTTTTTTTAAAAAAAAGCTTCATAAAATAGTATCCAATATTACATTAGATAATATTTCAAATAAATCAAGATATTTATATAAAATCTAATATCACACTCATCCAATGAATAACAATCATTTTTCTAAAACTATTATGTAATATAATTTTAGCATTAAATATTCATAGTTTAACCTTATATATGTCCTATTATTATTTTGATAATTTTTTTATAAACTATTTTTGGGCTTACAAGATAAATGATTATTTAAATATTACTTATTACTATTCAAAAGCTTAGTATGTGCATAGATTCTTATAAGACAAAATATAAACATGAATATCTTCAATAAATTTAACTAAATCACTTATCATTTATTTGTTGTTAATATATAATTTTAAATTTACTAAATGTCAAAATTTTAGACAATTTATTTTCACATTTAATTTCAAAATATAAGACTAGTCTAACACAAAAATTAGTCAGAATAAAATAAAAAAATATATGATCTATTTTATTAAATTTGAAGTTTTTAGATAATTTGATTCAGTATTATTAATTTTAGTTTTGTCTAATTTAGTCTTTGCTAATAATATATGGTTAAAGATTGATGATTGATGAATAATATAATTTTTTAAAATATAATTTTTATTATATTTTAACATATTAAATTCTAAAATATAATTCAAATTTAAACTTAATGTAACTTTGCATATTTGTTTTTTCATATGGGTAATACATTCTTAATCTTTAACATAAAATTTGTATGCTTATAATAATAATGAGACAATAAATAGTTAATACATTTTAATATTATAATTAGTATCAAATATATATTATATCAATTTGTTAAATATATATAACAAATATAATAAATAATTTATTTAAAGTATTTGATAAAATGAGAAGTAAATTCTGCATAATATAAGACATGAGAACAAAATTTTCATATTAAAAATATGCTAGTCAATCTTTAAAATAAAAAATAAATAAATGAAGTCGGTGAAAAAAATTGTTCATTGGTTTTACAATTAATTTAAAATATTTTATTAATTAATAATATTTTAAAAAATAAATATTAAATTTTGTTAATGATAATATTTAAAAAATAATATTCTCTTAAAATTAATATTTTAAAAGCATATTAAAATTTTTTTTAGTAGATTACAGGTTATTTAAATAAATAAAATATAATAATTAAGATTTAAAAAAATAAATGTAATAGTTAGAATTATGACAGGGGTGTCATATGTCGACACCAAATAATGACCCTAAATGGGTTATCAAACTTGCCACATTGCCGAACCATAAAGCGGTTATATGTGCTTTTCACATCCACACAATAACCTGACCTAACCTCTTCTCCTTCGCACGTGCCACTCGTCTCTTGCGTGTAAGCTTTCTTCTTTATTCATAAATAAAAACTAAAAGTAAATTTAAGATAGATTGAAATAGATTTCTTTTTGCTCTTCTTCTCCTTTTCTTTTTTTAGAAAACCTATATACATACATATATATATTAGACAGCTTCTATAATAAAATGTAGCTATTTAAATATTAGTATAAAATAAACAAAAAGTTACAACCCATAAAATTCCTAAATTATTATTAAATAGGCAAATGAATATTTTATATTTTTAATATTAAATAATTAAAGTATATCAAATAAATATCTATTATTTATTTACAGATTTAATATATAAACAGAAATATAATGCATAAAATTCCAAATAAATGGGTAATCAATCAGGTAACTCCCTTATTAGCCTTTCTTCAACATTTTTTTTTATTGCCTTTCTTCTTCTCTCACTATGCTTATACCTATCTAGAGAGCTTAATCTGGTATGTTATTAATGCACCAAAAAATGCTGATTTTAAATGACGAAAATGCCTTCACTAACTAAGCAGCAATGATAGGTAGGATGAATTATTAGGTAGGGCAATTTGGTCATAAAAATCAAATCAAGAGGATGGTGGTAGTTTGGATCATTGAGATGACCGTGTACTGACCTTATCTTTATTTTATTCCGTAGTTTGCGTTGGTTTCCAAAGGACGTAAACAAAATGACGATAATAGCCGACATTTCCAAACAGCAATTTGAATTCATTTCTGATTAAATTAAAAAAAAAAAAAAGACATTTGATAACAGTAATAAAATCTTATTTCTTGCAAGAAAATTAACTTCACTAAATTAATTAGATAAAAAATATTACAAGAAATTCGACTGTTTGTTCACATAATTATTTATTTTCTTTGAAAATGTCAGTTTAGATACTTGTTCTGATTTGAAAAATCTGAGCATCCATATATAAGGGTATTTTAGTAATTATAAATTTCCATAAAATTAATAAATTGTATCTCAAGTCTTTGTTTTCTCTTTTTCTTAGTGATTAATATATTTTCTTTTGTTGTTGTCAAAATAAAATAAAATAAATACCATAAAGAATAGAGAGGTGAAGCAAGAACAAGAAAGAAACAATAGCGACCTCTTCTCTCTTTCTTGCTTTTTTTTTTTTTTTTCTTTTATTCTTTTACTTTTGTTTCTCCTCTTTCTTTGGGGCTGAATTTTCTTTGGGACAGATATCAGTCTCCTTATAAACCACCACTCTTTAATTCTTTTTTTTTTTTCTCTTTAGAAAATAATTATTGTTAAAACTTCACTTCACCTTTCTTTTCTTTTCTGCAAGAGTTGATTATTATTGCAAATACAAAAGAGAGAAAAAAAAAAAAAAGACACACACTAAGTAAGTGCTGCAAAGAAGCAGCAAAGAGGAAGAAGAAAAGGAGAGAAAGAGAAAGAAAGAGACGACAGACAGAGAGACAACACATAGGAGATATAGAAAAGAAAGAAAGAAAGAAAGAAATTCTCAGAAGCTTTCAATTCTACAGAAAAGAAAACGATGGCTGAGAGCTTTACATCTTTTCATATTCTGCAACTTCAAGAGGTACGTGTATATATATAAATATAAATATAGATATAAATGTTAGATGATGTATGAACCTGAAAATGATAAAGGGTTTAGTTTATAATATATATGTAATCAAGAAAAGAAAAGTTACTGAAAAAAGACCCGTTTGATACTCTTGTAGTCCTCTCTCTCTCTGTCTCTCTATTTCTTTGTTTCTTTCTTGGTTTGCTTGTGTCTAACCTATCCATATGTAGCTGCAGAATTGAAGAGGAGCCAAAAAGGAAAGAAGTTGAGGTGGTGATTGGAAATATATAATAACAAAAGATGATGATCATCGGTATCGAGATATTGATATGGGAATAGCAACACCACCGATTCTTTCTCACTCCAAGAATTATCATACAGTTAATATTGGTCCATTAGTCCAAGTACACAGCAACGAGTGTAATTCAGGTGATCATTATTCTGCTTCTTATTCTTCTTCTATGTCCCAAGATTACCATCAAGCTGCTGCAGGCATCTTTGCTTTCTCTTCGAATGGCTTCGAGAGACCATCATCGCAAGCACTAGCTCATCAAGAACATCATCAGCAACAGCAGCACCACTTAGCTCAACAGATCCGAAGAGATAAACTTAGAGGTTATGAGCCACCACCACCAACAGGTCCATTAGTTGGTATTGAAGAAGAAGAATCCGGTGGCCTTCCGGTCTATGAAACTGCGGGTATGTTATCAGAAATGTTCAATTTCCCTCCTGGAGGACCTGCTGAATTGTTGGACCAGCCTTTGCAGTCGAATTACCACCGGACGCAGCAGCCGCGGCAGCTGCAGCCGCAGCAGCAACAACAGCAGACAGTAACAAGCAACAACGAATGGTTCAACAGCAGCAGCAGACAAGGGATTGTAATAGGTGGTTTGGGTCCTTTAGGCGATTCAAAGAATCATCATCATCAACACCATAACAACCATCATCAGATTTCAGGTATTAATGCAGATCCTGCAGCTGCCATGCAGCTTTTTCTCATGAATCCACAGCCAAGATCGCCATCTCCTGCTCCTGCTGCAACTTCTTCTACACTTCACATGTTACTTCCAAACCCATCTACTTCTCTTCAAGGGTTTACTGTCTCTGGTCCTGGAGGTAATTATGGAGCTACTAATAGTGATCAAATATCTCATCCACAATTCACCTGGGTTCCTGATAGTTCTCATCAAGGAGCTAACAACACTAGTGCTTCTGTTACTCAACTCAATAACCCAACTGAGATTGCCAGTATTGTTGAAGGACAAGGACTTTCTCTGTCATTATCATCATCTTTACAACATCTAGAGGCAGTAAAAGCTGAAGAATTAAGGATGGGAGAAGGTGGATTGTTGTATTATAACCATCAAACAGGAGGCAGTGGTTCATCTTCCGCTCCATATTACAAGAATTTAAGCGGTCAGCATCAGGCAGCACTACATTTACAACCAGGAGGGGTTGGAGTTGGACAAAACCATCAAGTTCATGTTGGGTATGGATCTTCATTAGGAGTGGTAAATGTTTTAAGAAATTCTAAGTATATCAAAGCTGCTCAAGAATTATTAGAAGAATTCTGTAGTGTTGGAAGGGGTCAATTCAAGAAGAATAAATTTAGTAGACAAAGCACAAACCCTAGTTCTAATAATCCCGGCGGCAACAGTAGTGGTGGCGGTAGCGGCGGAGGTGGAGGCGGTGGTTCTTCTTCTTCAACAAAAGATTTCCCTCCTTTATCAGCTAGTGATAGGATTGAGCACCAAAGAAGGAAGGTCAAACTTTTATCCATGCTTGATGAGGCATGTAATCTCTCTCTCTCTTTTTTCCTTTTATTTTCTCCTACCTTCTCTCTCCCTCAAGAGTCATCAAAAGACCCAATCTTTTTAATTGGTTTACTAATTTACTTAATCATTCAATTATTAATTTCATTCAAGTTAGTGAGTACTTAGCTTGTTTTCTTTGATCAATTATTTTTAAGACATAATTCAATTATTATTTTGATTCAAATTGGTGAGTACTTTCTTTGATTAATTATTTTAAGACCCAATAGAAGGAAAAAAGAAAACAAAGAAAAGAAAGCCGGCTGGTGCAATAGGGTTGCATAGGATCTAGTTGGTAGAATTGGATTAGTCATCAGTCATTTCTTTAATTAATTATCTTTTCTAAGACAAAAATAAAAATAAAGTTTGTATCTTTGATTTGATTGGATTGGTGGGTGCTGTTTTAAGGTACTTTGGATTTTCTTTTTCATTTGGTGAAAACATGAAAGAGTACTATTTAGAGGTATATGCCTCTCTAGCAGCTAAAGAATCGACGTTTCTCCTGATTGGGAACATGACCAGTAAGCCACCACAATATATTACGTAGGAAATTTACTAAGAAGCTAACTTCTCTTAAAGATTTAGTAAAAAAGAAAAAAGAATTATTTCTTTCCTTCTCTCTTTTTTATTTTCTTTTTTGATTTTGTTTATGCACTACACACACAGAACACAAGCAAGTCTGTCAAATGGCTGTATTGGGCATAGATTGATAGGAAGAGAGAGTGAGTGATGAAAGAAACATAAGGATATTCCATGGTGATAATAGTATTAACAATCATTTCAGTGTACCAGTCTTTGCTCCTCAGCATTTAATTCTTTTCTTCTTTTCCTGCATTTAGTTTCTTTTAAGAGCAACAAAATCCTATCAGAAATTATTTTGGGTGTCATGAGTTTCTGAAAGAGGAATTTGTGCAACTTCTTTCCCCTTCTATTCTCCTTTCATTTCATTCACGAAAATCATATCATATCATATATCACATCACAGTCCTATGATCTTTTATTTTTCCCAATTCTATTTTAATGTAACAAATATAGCTAGGAGACTACTCCTATCACATTCATTTTGTATCTTTTCCTTTATTTCTTTATTTTTTTCCTCTGCATAACATTCATCCTCAAATTAAGTACATGCTACCATGAATTGAAAGAACTCCACTACTAATTATTCATGTGGTCGACAAATTTATTGCAGGTGGATAGAAGATACAACCATTACTGTGAACAAATGCAAATGGTAGTAAACTCATTTGATCTAGTAATGGGGTTTGGGGCAGCAGTCCCATACACTTCCCTAGCACAGAAGGCAATGTCAAGGCATTTTAGATGTCTAAAGGATGCAATAGGAGCACAATTGAAGCATAGTTGCGAACTACTTGGAGAAAAAGATGGAGCAGGAACATCAGGTATAACAAAAGGAGAAACACCGAGATTAAGGTTACTAGAACAAAGTTTAAGACAACAAAGAGCCTTTCATCAAATGGGTATGATGGAACAAGAAGCTTGGAGACCACAAAGAGGTCTTCCTGAACGATCTGTCAACATTTTGAGAGCCTGGCTTTTTGAGCATTTTCTACACCCGTACGTTACTACCTTCAGTTACTTATTATATGCATATAAAGATTAATAATCAAGAAAATTTACTTTCTATATAATATATTACATATAAAAAGAAATCAGAACAGTTAATGATCATTACAGTTTCTTTTACTAGATGACATAATAATTATACTTTATATAATTAGTTAACTGGATTGCTTGCATACACAAGATCCGAGTTGCCCCCTTTTCTTTTTCATACAAACAGTGATTAAAGAAACATCAATGCTTTGATTGTTGTTTGTCAGTTGAAAGCTGCTTCCTTTTGCTTTACTTAATTCCATTGATATACATAATAGATCAAAGGAAAATACACGGTCAATTTGCAGACCCAAAAATTAGTTAGTGGGAAAAAAACAAACTTTATTGAAGTGTAATTTAACTGGCCACCTTTTCTTTGTCCTTCTCCTCTGTGTTTAAAACCCAAAAAAAATTAAAAATTAAAAGTTATGTTACTATACTATCCCTATAGCTACTGCTGCTCTCTGTCTGCTGCAGCTTGCAGCTACTGTTCATCTTTCTTTTCTTTCTTTCTCTCTTAGATTCTCACGCCCATGCAGAGAAAGGGAAGAAAGAAAGGTTAAATCCCATCTAAAGGGCACATAATAGAGTTTTGTGTGTCTCTTTATACAATTTAGGTAAGGTCTCTCTGATGTCATTTTCTGGTCTCTTTCTCAGGTATCCAAGCGATGCAGATAAGCACCTGTTGGCTCGACAGACTGGTTTATCAAGAAATCAGGTTAGTTGAGATCTTCTCTCTCTATATTATACCCTTTTCCGCTTCTTAAACAAAACCGTGAAAAATTTTGTATTCATAGCAAGAATTAAAGTAAGAAAGAGAAAGACAGATAGAAATTCAATAGAAGATAGACCATCAGCAGGTTCAGTAGAAACTTGCATGGATTTGGGTTTTCTTTCTCTGGTTTTATTGTCTTTCTGTTAGAGAAAAAAGAGACAAAATATTTTACTATAATGTTTCAATTTTTTTACAAAAAAAAAAGAAGAAAATTTCTCCTGTTTTTCTCTTTGGATTCTTTTTTGTAAATACTGGGGCATAGATTCTGAAATAGACATAAATACTGAAACAGTGAAGCAAACTCCTCAGACATATATATTTAAGACCAGAGGCAAGTACACAATAGATGAGACATGAAAGTTTGCAGCGTTGATTCTCTTTCTCTTTCTATCTCTCTCATCAAAATGGCACTATCCAACCACACGAGAAAGAACTATTATGACAGTCGATAAATCTTTTTTTTTTTTTTTTAATTATTGTTTTTATCTCGGGATCGAAATCTTCCCATCTTCCCATTTTGTTTATTCTTTTTTACCCTTGAAAAATGGCTTCTTTCTGTTCCCTTAGTCTCTTAATTCTCCATTACATTTTCATGCAGTTGCATCTCATGCTTATCAGTATATTTAAGCCCTTTGTTTTCACATCTTTTTATTAGATTTATTAATAATGAAGGTCAGAAGTATTTTTGTGTTTTTATTAGAATAATTACTATAATTATTGACATCATAAACGTGAATAATGTGTTATAAAAGTTTTCTGTCACCTAAATACTTTGCATGAGAAAAGTTAAAATGCAAGACTGATTTGCTGCGAGACCTATTCCTATGTATTTATCTTTTGTAATATATATAACTCAGTGATTATTATTATGATTTTTTTTTTCGTAAAGAAAAAGAAGAAGAGTCAGTCACTGTTGCACATTTAATAGAGTGCCCTCACTGTGATAACTTTTGAGTTGTCTTTGGATAACTCCACCCATGAGTTTCCGCGGCTACACTTACACTTGCATTTCGCAATTATTATTATCATCATACATACAGACATGGCAAAAGTAATCCCTTATTCTTTTGTTTTGATAATTTCTCATGCTGTTTTAGATTTTTCTTAGATTATGATTCAAATCACTAGATATTTATTATAGAGTTGCATAAGTGTTTCTTTTTGGAATTTGAGAATTTCTGAATGAAAAAATGGAAATGTTAAGAGCTGAACTCCCGATCGACTTCTTGCATTTTGAGTAAACCACTCTATTCCTGAACTTTTATTTTAATGGGTATATAGGGTTGGATAATCTGATGATATTGTTATTACATTCTAGTTTTAACTTATATAATTTATTCATAGACTTCTGGATATTTTATTATACAATATGATGATGGAATTAATGTATTAATCTGTATGTGTGTGTGCAGGTTTCAAATTGGTTCATTAATGCCAGGGTGCGGTTGTGGAAACCAATGGTGGAAGAGATGTATCAACAAGAATCAAAAGATGAAGATGGTGAAGATAGAGGACATCAAAGCAAGCAAAACAGCAGCAGCAACAATAATAATAATAATAACAATACTAGTGGGCAGCTTGCACAGACATCAACGCCTACTACTACAAATACTAATACTAGTACTACACCCACAGCATCTTCATCTCCCACCATAACAACACCAAAATCAAACACACCAACACCAGCATCAGCAGCAAGCAAGAGATCCGATATTGGCAATGAAAACGACCCTTCACATCTTCTTGCAATGAATAGACAATGTTTCTCGGAAAACCAAGCAACCAACACTACTTCCACCACCATTATTACTCCCACCATAAATACTACCACCACGGAGATGGTGGCGCCTCCCCTAGCATCTCCTCATGGCCATCAGCCTTTCCATGACTTGGCCGATGACATATGTCGCCGTGGCAGCATAGTTACTGGTGATTATGGGACCACTGGCAGTGCAGCAGGAGCTGATCATATTGGGTCAACACTTATAAGGTTTGGGACCACAACTGCCGCTGCTGGAGATGTATCGCTAACTCTAGGGCTACGCCATGCCGGAAACATGCCAGAGAAGAATACTGCTTCTGCTTTCTCTGTTAGAGACTTTGGCAACTGTTAATTTATTTCAATCTTTTTTTTTTATATATAAAAAATTTTATATAGCACCTTTTAAGAAAATATTTATTTTCATTTTTCTGTCTTTTTTTTTTTCTTTTTTCTTTTTACCACTTTCAATTCTATCAAGAAGGAGAAAATACATAATGGAGAAAAGTAGCATATGTTATAAGTTAGTTAGCTGCATGGATTCTATTGTAATTGTATAGTAGATATTGTTTTTGCATATATATTTTTGCTTTTTATTTATGTATTTATAAGGTTGTTGTACCTTGAAGTTGGCTAGAATAACATGGATTCTTATATTTTGAGAATTATCGATGGAAATTGATTTATCAGCCGCTTACTTCTGAAATATGAAATGAGAATTGCTATACTATATGACTGTTATTTTAGATATTATTATTATTATTATTTTGGAGCACAATATTATTATTAAATCTCTTGTGAATGTATATATTACATTCAAATAAATGATTAGATAAGTGACACATATATAATAGTCATATAATTTAAAAAAGGGATTATTTTTTCATCCTTTAAATATATGTCACTTATCCAATAATTAAATGTAATACAGAAAGAATAGCCAAATTAATTTTTCTATTATTTCCTTAGTTTTGATAACGACAAAACCTCCTAGAGACGGATTGTTAATCTATTATTATGGCTAATGTGAGTATCACTGAGTAAAGAAAATCTTTCCAGAATTATACTTGTTATAAAATATAATATAAGAACTATAAATAGATGGTGAACTTTCAATTTCAGGGGCATATCAACTTGCCATCTTTCTTATACTTGAACTTGTCTCTTTCTGCAATTTAAACAACCTTATTCTATCCTTATCTATAAGGTTAAATACTTAGATGGAATCGCATTTTTATATGAGACCCTAAATACTCCCCAACTGAAGTCGAATCTTGCTCATACATTCATAATAAGAAAAATGATGACTAAGTATTGGATTATTTAATCAATCATGGAGTGTGTATCTATTTATATAAGATATTAAGAGATAATAATTTTTATTTTCTATAAGAAATATGATTGAGCACATAAAAATAAAATATTAAATTTTATTCTTAAACTCAAAAAGATTTTAGATTATTGTATTGAGTCTCTTAACACTCTCTCTTTAAATAATTCTTTTTTTTTTTTTTTTTGGTTTAGCATTAAATATGAAAGTTTTAATATTGGTGAGTTTCGAACCACATCAAATTGAAATAAACAAAAATTACTGATCTTATAAAAAAGAAATCCCCGAGTATTGTTCTTTTTTCATTAAACTATATTTATATGCATTTTCCTCTCTTTGCAATTATCATATGCATCTTAAATAATCCAAATATTGACCTCAAAAGCAACTACAAGTTCATAGATATATATTCTTAATTATGTGTTATAACCACAGATCAATCTGAAAAGGAAAAATCTTATAATTGATTATGAACTAAGAAAACAAGTGAAAACAAAAGTTAGAAAGGGCAATGATCTAGAAAAGTACAGTATACATGAGATGGAAACAAAATCTATAAATGGAAATACTATCTTATCTACTTAACACTTGAGGGAATTGAAATGCAATTTTACTTTTCTTTTCTTCCACATGAATGTTGATTTTTACATAATAGTTTAGGTGACTGAGTAAAGATGCTGAGTTTAGTATAAGGGCCTGGAAAAATACAAAGTCAGCTGTCAATTGATGATCAGAGGATGGAAGGTAGAGGACATTGTTAACATCAAGCTTATAGCTTTTTTTTTATTTTTTATTTTTTTTTATTTCTTGAGTTTCTAGCTAAGCTAAGAATTAATTAAATTAGCAGTAGCAGAACTAGTTATGGGTTTTGTTATGTTACCTGATAACAAACGCAAAATGAAGGTTCCTTCAATTCCAAACCATTAATAAACAAAGCAACAAGTACTCTTTACCTAATGTGTTGCTTTTCAATTTAGAAACACTACAACACTGTAACTAACCCAAGAACTATAACTACTACATTTTTGGATTTACCAAGTTATTCTGCTGCTACTATCATGTCCTCTTTTGAATTTTTAGGAAGTTATTTTTTTTGAAATGAAGAAACAAAAAAGATTATGAAAAAAATCTTTTGAAGAAGGGAGCTAGCTAGCTAGCTAGATATGATGATACTGATGTTGCAGCAGTTAAATAGTTATCTTGCTAGGAAAAATACAAACCCTTTTTGGAGTTGATTAGTGTTTCACTTTCACATATGTAAGTATCAAGCAATGTCATTTTCAATTGGGTTTTTCATTCTTTGATGGTGAAGTTTGCTTAGAAACAAGCAAAATAAAAATGACTGGACGTTTGTTACAGAAGAAAGATTATACATTTTGATGTCAATCTTAAATTTTTTTCCTTTAAAAAATACTGGGTTTTATTAATTCTGAAAAGATGAATTTTAGTGCAAAAGCAATAAATGATGAAACCCTAGCGTGCTTAGCTAAGACTCTTCCTGAATGAATGAAAGTTACATCTACACTGCGTTCAAAATGTAAAAAAATTGACTGTACTTTCTTGATGTGAGAGCATTCTCATCCATCACTGTAAAGATTATCGTCACTGTTAGGGTTTTCATTGACCCAAAAGCCTGAGTGGATGGAAGTTAAACTCCCATTAAAATCTGATGATTTTGTTTTGCTAATTTTCATAAACTTAGAGAAAGGGGTATTTTGCAAACCTTTTCATCAAATGAGTTATAAATGTTGCTATCTAGTGGGAGTGGACCTCTTTTTATTTATTTATATTTATTTTATGATAATCTCAGCAGGTTCAAAACATCTGGGCTGAGATAGGCTCAAAACCCTACTGCTACTCATCATCAATAGGGTTGATAACAACCCCAGTATGGTTTCTTTGTCTTGTTTGGACACATAAATTACAAATTTAATGTCAAGAAACTGACAATGTTGTATGAAATGATAAAGAGGATTATCATTGTTATTTATTATTATTTCTCAAAGAAAAAAATAAGTGAAAATTAAAAGGAAATTGGACCTCAAAACAAGTATGTGCAATAGAGGACAACACAGCTCTGGTGTGGGCCCCTACCCTCAAATTTCTACATTGAAAGGTACACTTCAGATCCAATCCAAGGACTATCTACCAACCAGTAAGCTGTTTTTTCTTTTTCAAAAATAAAATAAAATAAAAGAAGGTAGGGTCCACATTAGGAAATGGAGATTATGAGGTTATTCTTTGTTTGGGCTTGGGCCCATCCTCTCTAGTCAGTGACAAATTAAATGGCACTGATTGGATGCAGGGTTAGGATAGGGTCGCCAGTGGATATAGCTACATGTACAGACAGTGGACATTCTAGGGCTGAGCTACAGGTGGACCTTTTTGTTGCAGCTAAGAGGTATTCACAACCAAACCAAACCAACCAGATTGATATCCTCAGATAAATGTAATTTTCAAAAATCAAACCTTACCTTTTGATATTTTAGGTACCTCGCGCTCGTGGCACGCTCAAACTAACATTCCCTGCAAAATACAACAATTCCAGAGGTAGTGTGTAGTGTTTATCCTTATTTACTAAAGTAAATGGCATAACTGAAGTAGCTCAAGAAATGCTGAAGTATAGCATCTCTTATTCACATATTTATTGATTGATATACATTGGAATAATTTCTGTCACACCAAATCTCTCAAAGTCAAAATTTGAAGAATGGTAAGTTGTTAAATTGTTTTGGGCCAACAGGGATTGACGTAGAAATTAACTGCAATAAAGCCCAACAGGTGTACAGTTGTTTAAGATCACAATTTTAATGATAGTGGTGGGCTCAGTGGCCCCACATCCTAGACATGGGCCGGCAATTGGATATGTCTATTAATTAAGAGCACATTCACATTCTTAATCCTAAAAAAAATAAATAATAAAAAATAAAAAATTGGAGTAGGACCGTTCTTCCCTCTTGAAAATTTCTGCTCAAAGATCCTTGCATTAGTGTGTGTATGAGACAACTGCTGTTCAATCATAAACCCATTAAGGCCCCACTTACATAATGTCTATATCCCATTTATTTTTGTAAAAAAAAAAAGAAAAGAATAATAATAAAAATAAAACTTCATAGGATAGAGGCATATACCACATTAACACAATTCATACTTGAATCATGAATCTGCTAATATAGCTACTTAATTTAGTTTATACACACATATCATACTAATTTATTATCTCTTAATATGATGTTTAAGAAGTTATGACGGTGCTATAAATTATATATCAATTTGTGCAGTAACTTTCTTGAGCATTCATTACATGTGAATTTTTACTTCTTATTAAAAAAAAAAAAAGAATTACTGGAACAATAATTGTTAACAGATATAGAGTTGCTGATTTAGGTACCCAGAAAAATAAAAAGCAAAAAAAAAGAAAAACACAAATCTGAAACAGAACATCAATGGCAGAAACAAACACAAGAAGGGACAAAATAACAAAAGCTAGCTAGTAGTGTGACATTACCTCACTTTGGACAGAAACAAATACAAATGGTGTTGTTTTTCTTCTTCTACTCCTTCTTCTCTCTTTCTCTCTCTGCTCATCATTTGTGTGCACGTGCAAGTGGGGTTGGATAGACTCAGTAGACAGTACTACTCAGTGTGATGAGTAATGGCAATAGAACAGTGACAAAATGATATTATGATATAACAGGAAAAGTAGTTGTGTAGAAACAATAACTTGATATAAATATATATATTTGATACTTAATTACTCATGTGGTACTATAGTTGTTTCAGTAGCTTAAATGCTTCTTCTTCTTCTCCTTCTTCCATATATATTATATTCTATCTTGGAGGTGATGATGGATTCAAATTGCTTATCAGCGCCTTATGAAAATGAGAGGGAAAAACAGCACAGATTCCATCTTTTTTGGAGGTCATATGGTAATCTGATTACAATTCTTTTAATACAGAGATAATGTAACGATTATTCCAAGTAAGCCTGGTGATTAATTCACATGCAAAGACATATCATTATATATGGTGTGGATAAGAATGGTTAAAAGTCTCCAGAAGAAGAGCATTATTGTCCTGATAATAAGACTGCTTGAGAAAGCTTATGCATGGGGAACAAACATACTGAAAACATCAAATCGGGAGTAGCTATCATAAGACTGAGCTGAATAGCCAAAAGAAATTGCATGTGTAATGGACCAAGTGGGGCATATGAAAGAAAAAGGGAGACCATAGATAGCATAGAAGAGGACATTACCAAAGCTGTACCACTCCTTTAAACAAGAAACATCACTTATAGATCATCATCAGCAGCGGCATTGCACCGACAGTTACTGTAAAATCATTGTATAACGCCACATGTTGATGTTAGGGACATCATTTAATAATAAAACATCTGCCTTCTTACAGAAAGAAACTAGTTCTTTATAAAGTGGATGTAACTTACAAAGGCTGAAATGTAATCCTATTGTCTAATTATTATTTTTTTTTATTTTTTTTTTAAAAAAAAAAGATAAAGAAAAAGGTCAATAATACCTTTAAATTTAGTCATTTCACACTTTGAAGATTGTGATTTATTTTATATCAATTTAGTATATTCAAAGTTTTCTCGAGTAATAGTTAGCTCATACTTTGAGTTTCTGATATTTAAATAAACTGATTTTTATAGGTTCAACTTGTTTTTTTCACTAATTCTGAAATGTGACTAATGATAAGAGCTGACATTATTGAAATTATAAAAATGCCATCAATTGTGTCTATATTATTATTATAATTATAATTTTTAGTGAACTGAAAAACCATATATAATCATATCATGATCCTCTGGTTATAAATTCAATTTAATACCAATTTGATAAGTTCTTGTGATCAAAATCGTGGATAGAAAAAAAAAAATTAGTTTTAGAAAAAGAAAAATAACAAAAATATCTATATTTTTTATTTTTTATAAAAAATACAGTGTAATTTTTTTGTTTTCATTTCTACTGTGTGAAAACATCAGAAATACAGTTTTGATTGTTTTTTAATTTTTCTTTAGTTATTTTTTTTTGTAAAACAACCAAAAAAATAATTAAAAAAATTAAAAAACAACTAAACAAAAACTAAAAAAATAATCACACGGTATTAAAAAAAATTAAAGAAACAGTATTTTTAGAAAAATAATTATATAGTAAAAATGATATTTTATTGTTGATTTTAGAATATTTCTAAAAAATCCTCTTTAAAAAATAGGTCAAAACGGATAGAAAAATAATATGGGGCTTGTGTTAGGAGGTAATTGGGCTAAGAAGATTTATATGGCCAGCCAACAAATTCAGAGGCCCAGATAATGTAATGGCTCAATTAGTACAATCGAGCCATATCACCTGAATTTAAAAGCCCAGTTTGTAGAGATTGCTTACAAGTCAGCTTGAGCCACGTTGCCTAAATAGTGTGGAGTGGGGCCACCTTATAAGTTGGCGCACAGAAGGCAAAAGGGGATGGGATAGAGAAGGTATGAATTTGGGCCAAATTGGATTGGATCGTCAATGACTCGTTCAATCATTTATATAACCGTCGCCCATATATATAATTTTATTTATCAAAAAACAAAAAGAAAAAAATAAAAACCGGGTCAACACCGGTGTAATAACAGGTTTACCTATATATATATATATATATATATTTTAAGAGTTCGTATAATCAGTGAAATAAAATATAGATATTGCTGAATTTTTACTTATATTGTCCGTAATTGGAAAAAGAAAAAACGTAACCTATTATCCTTAAACATATAAATTGACACAGAATCAACTGCCCCAATTCCCACAAGCTGCGGACAATGTAAAGCCTAGCATTTAAAGGACAAGTTTTAAGAAGTTTGCACTGTAGAGATGGTTACAGTATCATTATACAAGTACAATATTCAGTTATCTACCTGAGTGAGAGACAGGTATTAGAGGGAACATTTGCAGTTATACTGAACAAAAGCAACTTCAAAATTCAATTTCTTCCTCATTAATATCTTACATCAAAACAATCAACCCACATTTATCAACTGAAAAAGAAGCTTACAAGCCTGTACTGCATTCATTAACAAACCAGTAATAGTATCAGTATTGTGCCACTGTTTTTGCTTCCGACAGGATTCTTACAATGTTAGCTCTTCCTACATGATTGTCCGACCAACAATTTTTCTCTTCTTGCACATTTCAGATGGAAGCGATTTCTCTGCACGATGCAGAGGACAGTAAATGCTTATCACACAGATAGCACTCTCACAGGGGATCGGACTCGTTTAGGCCTACTGCTTTGACGTCATTGAGCTATCTGACTGGAGATTACCTCGTGTTTCAACGTATGGTCTAATGAAAGCCCTCCGCCACCAGACCTCGAAGGCTTTTTGGAGATTTGGGCAGTTGTCGCCGGCCTTCAGAAAACTGCCCAACCAAGTGAGCAAGATACTCTGTTGATTCTCTAAGGGCAGAGTCAGAATTGTCCTCCCAATGCCTTCCTCCACTACCTTTCTATCGAAAGACCGACAACCGTGTTGTAACCAACTGTAGTCATTGATTAATGGCTGTAACCAGGTTTGTAACAACTTTTGGCGTGTGTCCTTTGATGGTAGCAGCTCCCCTCTTCCAATTCCCACAAATAACCTGGCTGTGATGCAGCTAACATGGTATCGAGAAACTATAGCCAGTTTTGTATGTAGGGCTGCCAACTCCTGCTGGCTAGCCCACATTAAAGCAAACTCGTCAGCTGCTTGTCTGTCAGCTAAAATCTCAAGTAACCATGAGGCATTATCAGCCTCGAGGGCTATTTGTTTCACTACTGGTTCCCTACTCTCCATGGGTCTATTTGCGAACTCAGGTTCAGCAGCTTGCCTAAACAAAGATAGGAGAGAATTCAAGCAACTTCTATATGAGCTGTAGATGGTTTCATTACATATGTCAGTTGGACCTGCATAACTTGCAAGGCTGTTCTTCTCCCGAAGGAGTTTCAGCACAACAGATTTCATTTCGCGGCGGCCTCTCTCCTCATTGCTTTTAAGAACAAGTTCCATTATCTGGGAAAGTGTCTCTTGAGGTGGATTAGCATCAGAAGAGATTCTTTTCAAAACTGGGGTGACCCCAACACCTTCATTCTGAAGTCGTATAACTGAAGATACCACCTTTTCTTCTTCTTCTTCCCCAATCCATGGAACTGCTTCCAAATATTCCAAGCATGTCTGAATGCAGGAGTTGAAGCCAAGAAATTCAGCAACCTGAAAAGGAGACCCAACCATTTCAGGAATACAGAAACGTAAAGATTATTGCAAATCCGAAACACAGAATGCTCATTAGTGGACAACGATAAATCCCCCTGAAAATTCATATTATGCTTGAATCAACTAACCACATAAAATTCATAAGCTATTCTCTGTTCATGAATTTTACAGCTACAGACAGCACCTAGCAAATCTGTTATTTTCCTAAGTATTGCCTAAATGGCATCAGAGAACTTTTGGAAATTGAACAGAAGCTTTACCAATAAGCAAACATACCATATAAGTCATATGTAAGATTGCATTGTAATTTGATAGAGAAGAACAAAGCAGTTGATATGACAAAGGTGGTTAACCATACTCTTAAGACACAATTTTTTACTTTCAATACTGACATAGCCATCAATTAGAATTCTGACACAGTGGCCATGGTTAGAAATGCTAGTATTCAATTGGCAATAGAAAAGAGATATAAATGACCTAGGCAGGATTGAGCATTTAATGTTTAGATGTCTTTCAACTTTCTCTAACCCAAGCTCGTCACTCAACATTGGAACTCCTATCTTTGGTTTGTGAGTTTGCATAAAAATTATAAATTATCGGCCCAAACTGCGTTCCACTATTATATGCAGACTAATAGTGTCTCAATATCTATAAAAGAACAAAACTTATAAACTTTGGAAACTCTAGTTCCCTAGCACTTTCAGTTATTGCAGATTAAGCATATCTAGTCATTGGCTAAATTAGTAGCTGAAGGAAAAGCTTTCTCTTAAACATAAGAGTAATTAGACAAGAATGTTTCAAACACAATTGCATGGCAAAAAAGAAATGTGAGAAAAAAGACTGGAAGAAAAAATTACAAAAGGCATCAAGGACATGAAAGAATGTTAGGCAAATTAGTCAAGCTATGCGTGACAAAGAGTCAAATAGAAAACATATTGAATTCCTTCTTTTCATCTCCGAAGGTATTAAGATAAGTCCAAAACGGATAGTCAAGGTATCAATGCGTCATACTGACCTACCAAAAGTCCAGTTCTACAATAAAGAAGAAGAAAAAGAAAACATATAATCCTCCATAGAAAAGGCAAGAAGCAATTGGATTAAAAATACTGAATTCGATGAGTAAAATTAGGTCAGATCTAGAGATCCTTTGTATTAAATATAAGAAAATGCAAAATGCAAAAACAGGCTTTCACTCTCACTATAAGCCAGCATGCAGGCCCCTAAGTGTCCACAAAAGGAGGCCAGTGGATCATGCATCATCTGCTTTTCGACAGTACAGCTAATGATTCAAATGATGATTGAAGAGCAAACTTCACTTATTAATGATCTGCTTCATGTTATTCATCAAATTAGCATGCTTCATAGACATCTAGAGATCCTTTGTATTAAATATAAGAAAACGCAAAATGCAAAAACAGGCTTTCACTCTCACTATAAGCCAGCATGCAGGCCCCTAAGTGTCCACAAAAAGAGGCCAGTGGATCATGCATCATCTGCTTTTCGACAGTACGCTAATGATTCAAATGATGATTGAAGAGCAAACTTCACTTATTAATGACCTGCTTCATGTTATTCATCAAATTAGCATGCTTCATAGACACCCCTTGTGGAGGTAACTGATAGGTGCAGATGGTCACTTAACTTCCCACAGAGACTGCAGAGATCAATTTACAGTGAGAAAAATAATATCACTTCGTGCATCCTTTTTCCTGCACTCCCAACACCAAGCGCCAATAGGGGATTTCTATTTCAATATAGCATAGACTTCCAGTTTTTTTTATTTCTGTAGAATGTACAGATATTAATTTCATGTCTATGGGGAATCAAGATATCATTCATCAATCCTCTTTACTACATATGCAGGATAAGTTTTGAATCTTGACCATTAAAATACATTGTCAGTTGGAGCCTCCAAAGATCACATGACAATAACGCACTCTTATTAATCACATTATACAAAGAAGAGCAGCTTATGATCCACATGCAAAGAAGAGCAGCTTATGATCCACATGCAAAGTGATGTACTATTTCCAAGGAAGTTAAAGGTAGACAAGGCGACAGGCAAAACTGAACTTGACATATTTCAATTTTTTGCAAACAGATGAATTCAATATTGGTTTCTCAAAAAGTTTAACCAGACATATAATTCCACCACTTCCCTGGTGGAGCCTAAGAACATTTGAAGACGGATATGTCCATCACATGCAGATTATGCTCATCACAGGATACTAATTTTTGAATTATACACAAGCCAATGTAATTTATATCCAGAAATCAGAATCACAATCAAAGGCCATTACCAATAACGAGATGTAATGAGTGATATTGTAATTTATTCCAGTATATGGAAGAACTTATTGCTCTTTAAATTACCTTGATAATTCGAAGCACTCGCGAAACACTTTGCTTGATTAACCGCTGCTTCATGTCCTTGCAGTACATCAGCCCCATCGTTTCAACATATATCTCAACATCTTCACAATCATCAATCTCAAGACAGGAGATATTAGACTCCTCTTTGGAAAGTTTATCAGCAAAAAAGCTGCTGTTTCCCACTAAGACATTCCTGTGGACACTCAGCTTCACACAGAACCCTTGCTTTCCGAGCAAGACCACCTTCATATCACTGGTTCCAGGCTCCCCAAATTCAATTGCCACCTTCCTTGGCACACTTTCTATCTTAGGCCTTGGTGCTCTCTCATTAATAATAGAAGCACTAACACTAGGAATATCTGAACCTGAATTTCGCTGATCATCAGACGCAACTCCAGGTCTTAATGGAGCTGGAGGCGGCTTTCTCTCATTAAATGGGGCATGTTTCTTTTGGACAGTAGTCTTAGGTGGTGGTGAGGATGGTTTGGTTTTGCTTAGAGGATTCTGATTTTTTACTGTTTTTTGAAACACAACAGGAGAAGGGCAACACCAAAAACCTTCTGGTGTTACAGCAATTGGGACATTTCTAATCTTGGTTTGGCCTTGTTCTAACCTAGTTAGTCTAATTTCGGCCATGTTTAAAAAGAACTTAAGACATTAGTAAAATCAAGATATGCCAGTTTTTACAAAGAAACAAAAATTGCAGCAAGAAGATGGCTTCCTTGCAAAATGAGAAGAAAGAACACTTTTTTTAAGGTAGAAAATGGAAAGGTGTGTATTTTAAGTTAATCCTGGGAACCCTAAAGTCAGTTTTATTGCCTCCAAGTACTACACTACAAAAGAGAAAATGATTTCTTCAAGACTGAGCCACTTCAAATTAAAAAATAAGTACAATTACAGCTATGGAAAAAACTAAACCACAAATAATTGCAATCTATAGTTATCAGAAAAAAGAAGAGAAACAAAGTTCAATAGCTCAAAATACGAATTCCCGGAAAAAAGAATGATCTTTTCAAGCATAGATCTCCAACAGAGCAAATTGCACGGTTTCTCTTACACTCTCCATATCTAATACAGATCAACTCCCAAACAAAAACCCATAAATGGACAATTAAGTATATAAGAAAAACAAGCATAAAAGTTAGGAACTTTGAGAGCCCAAATCCTAAAACTCACCAAAAAATTTGGAATTTAGACACTTTCTTGAAAACCCATCTCTTATATTATCTCCTAGTTTTGAAGTTGAAATGATTGTGAAAGAGCTCAAGTGTCAAGCATCAAGGGAACCAGTAAACAAGGAGTTGCAGGAAAGAATAATGAGTGTGATGTCTCTTTTAACTGTAAAAAAAAAAAATAAAAAAGGAACCACCAACAGCACAGAGATATACATATACACAACACATTACCCTCATTAAAGTGAAAAAGGAAAATAAAGTAGTAATGGGCTCATAGGTTTATGTCTGTCTATGCTTTTGATGATTGTTATGTGATGTGGGTCTTAGATTTTTGCATGCCTTTGCCTTTCTCTCTCTGCAAATATTCTCTCCTTAAAAGCACTTTCCCAGTGATCAAACACGCCTGTCTCTCATCATCTTCTTTTCTAATGTAATTTTTGGCTTTTTATTTCTATGTTTTATGTATATGTTTTATTGCTTTTCTGGACCATTGCTGGATTTTCTAGGCTGAAGTGTGAAACTATCATTTTCATGGGCATGGAAATGACTAAAACACCCTTTTGGTATTTAACTAAAAAGAATGCAGTGGTAGTAGTCATTTATGGGTACTAGAGGAATTTCGGATGTAATAAATGAATCCAGTATAACATTCTTGGATAAAATTAGGGCTGATGACAAGGATGGATGGTCCAAACTTCAAAAGTACAAACTCCAAAACTATCAACTGTATAATAATAATTTTCCTTTGTAGTAGACCAGCAAAGCTGCTTATTCCTAATTACTTGTTTCTTAATGATAGCTCAAGATAATTTATTTTTGGCTTATGTGGTTGTGAGATGCACAAATAAGAGGTTTCTTATAAAGGAGCAGACAGCATATGTTATTAATAGCCATTAAGGGATTAAAAAATTGAAGTATCAAAAATCAGTAGGTGTAACCTCTAACCACTATATCAATTCTTTTTATTTTTTCTTTTCGGAAGATTTTGATTTTTGGTAATATATGACAGAGGAAGATATAATCTTTGTAGTAGTCCACTAGCCAGAGCATAGTGACGGATTCAGAATTAAGCATTACACCCTCAGTCCTAAACACCTTCATTGCTACTACAAGAATCTCAAAACCAAACTCATTCCGCACTCATTTCTTTATTTGCTCAATTAACTAAACAAGACCCTAAAATATATAAGAGATTGGTAATAAGTTAATTTAATTTGATAATAAAATAAATTATAATAAATTATTTTTTAAATATAACTAAACCGAACCTGCTTGAATTTTATTTCATAACGCGTACTTTTTAAACTTAAAATAGAGTCTAAATAAAATAAAAATGTAAATATTTAGGCTAAATTAGTGGTAAAAGTAAAGAAGAGCCAAATCTATTTGTAAAATTCATGGGCTGAATTCCTTAAAACCCTATACAAAGAATTTTGTGGTATATGTTACAAAATTGGTATACCAACCAAAATGATTACAGGCAACCCTACCAGTACTATATGCAAATTCGAAACTAAAACTAGAATAGACATTCTTTAAGTACCATATATAATAATAATGTTAATAATAAATATACTATTACAAGCATCTTTATGTAGCCAGCTCTTTCATCAATGATAGATGTGTCAAAGCAAAAATTCTGATTCAAAACTTTATTATAGTTAAATACAAATGGGGCCAATTGAAATAATGCAAGCAAAAGAATGATCACAGATAATTTCATTCAAATTAAATGCAAGATCTTGGTCTTACTTTTTATTCCTTGCTTTGTTTTTGCTTTGTAAAAAGATGAGAGGAACACATCATTGTCAAATGCCACAAGTTCAAGATAAGAGAGAGTAAGCATTGGTTAGGCAGCCAAATATTCTCAAGGAGTAGTAGTAATAGTTCTCAAATCTTTTGACTATAACCTTTCTTTCTTTCTCTCCTTTTTCTGCATTATTTAAGGGTATGGACCTGTGTCAACTGGCTTGCATAGTTGTGGTGCAATAATTAGAGGATGCAAATGATGATTGCTAACATATGGGATTTTTATTCTTTTTTTTAAGAGAAAAGAAAGAGGGCAAGTTTTCATCATCAATGGCACCAACAAAAAAAAAAAAAAAAAAAAAGCAAAAGAAAACCAATGTCAAGAGAAGATGGATTGGCTGTAATTTTGGCCCACCATTTCATGTGGTAGGTTTTGGAGCTGTGTTTCTATTCTATGTTATTGATAATCACTGGCCAAGAAGATAAATTTCGTCTCTTGCACGTGCTAATCTTAAACTTGTAATCAAATTATGCTCTTCTCTTTTCAATTATTTTGCCTGATTTTAATCATATCTCTTACTGGGCAAAAGAATTAATCTCATGATGAGATGACCCAAGAAGGATGTTAGTGGAATTATCAAGATGAAACCAACTTCAAACTTCAACTCCAATTCTTCTAGCACTATTCCTCCATTTTGATACTTTATCATTGTCATACCTTATAATTCATGAATTGGGTTCACTTGTTTTTATAAAGAATAGTTCCCTTTGCTTACTGCAGTTTCCAGTACTCAATGCACATGCCCAAATCCTTTCAACACCATTGCTTTCCCCACATGTTGTTGCTACATTTTCAAGTTACATATACTTTACTCATCCATTTATATAGTTTTTCATACATACTACCACTCTTTGATCAAACCAAATTGAGATATAAATATTGTTGAAATAAAAAGAGCTACCTTGATTATTCATATATTAATGTCCCTTCTAACACAGATATTGTACATATATACACCATTTTGGTATCATTGGTATGCTTTCTTTGCTTTTCTCACAAATTTATTAGGCAAGACTTCCCTTGTTCAGCCCTATACAACATAATGTAAAGGTGAATCACCCATATAAATTAAGGATTTTACACTTTAACTCAATTATATAATATTAATAAATATGTGTCACTCATCTATCTGCTAAAAATATATTATTTAATTAAATTATATATAAATTTTATTAAAAAAGATATTTTACCTTTTAATTTTAGAAAAATTTAAATAAATTATTTTGTAGTTTAATAAATTTTCACTTTAAGGTTTGTAGTTTGCTTTTTTATTATTTATGTATTCTGTAAATATGACCGTTAGTAAATGCCGGCCAAATTGTATAATACCATTATTAAGTGCTGACGTGGAAATTGAAAGAACATTGGCTATTGCGTGGCACGTCAGAATCTCTTAACAATATTATATAATTTGATTGTTATTTACTAATAGTCATATTCATAAAATACTAAAATAAAAAAAATAAATTATGAATTTTAAAATAAAAATATGTTAAACTATAATATAATTCCTTCTAATTTTTTAACGAATCTTGTAACTATTGCCCTTTTATTATTTTGAAAAGAAAAAAAGTGTCTCTTATCTTTGGCAGTAGGTGCTGAATTTCTGGAAACAAAAACAGAAGAGACAGGAACCTCTATCATCCATGAAAAACAAGAAGGAGAGTACAATGTTTTGGCTCACAAGAACTACTAGAGTACGAAATCCAATAAGCATGTGGCACTATATATGTTTTGGACAAGGTCGCTGATTTTCTTGCCATGCCTGTGTCTTATTCCTTCTTTCTAGCCCAAGACCATGTGATGAATGGTCCCTTGTTCAATTGTTCCCTGTCTACTGTTTTCTTGTTGTCACCTCTATAATTTTAACGTAGCCAAAAAGCAAAAGATTTGCTGCTAGATTGGCTTTTTCTTAAACCCCTAATTATTGGGATGCATTATTCTTTTATACTTCGAAAATTCTTTGAAGTCTAAACGGAAGGAAGAAACTGCTGGTGCATTGTAATACAGACACCCAATCTGACATATATATAATATACTATGCCATTATAAAAAGCTAAGGATCTTCAGATAACCATGTTACCTTTGATGGAAAATACCTAGATAGCCAAATTCATTTGAGTTGCAGACTAGCCAAATAAATGCTCTGACCTAAAAATCTCAATAATTCTCTTATTATACAAATTTCAAGCAAGTTGGAACTGAGATATAACAAGAATTTTATATACCCAAAAGAGTTTAGGATTGTCATCTTGGTAACAGGTTCATGGGATCATTATTCCAATAAAATATAAATAAAATCAGATAGATGAGAAGAAATAATTTTAATGCTAGTGTGATATGTTGACCAATTTGGGTTCAATCTCTTCCCTTGAACCCCATCACCATTTTAATGCCTAAGGCCAGAAAGAGAACAAGAAATGGCAAAAGCTAGCCTTTTCTTCAGCTTCTGTTCTACACTAATGGCTGCAGTATTTGCTTATTCTGCATCTGTCCAGTTAAACGACCTTGGTACTCTACTTGTATGTGTATTAATATCTAATTTATTCAGTACTTACGTGGTTCTTATTTTCCTTTCTCGTTTGTCTAGATTGGTACTTTTGGTTCCCCCTCTATGCTTGTGCTTCTCTTGTGAATTTAGTGAATTGGGCAATCTCCTCAAAGACAATAGTCAGGCAAATTGCAAAGGTGACAATATTGCTAGGTATATTCTTGTTTTTGAAGGTTGTAATAGAAGGTTTTGTAAGTGGAAAAACTGGTTTCTGGTCGTTAGATTTGAGTGAGAGAGTTGCTAGAGAGAAAACTGGTAGTGGGTTAGTTATAATTTCCTTGATTTTGCATTTGGAAGCATCATCTGAGCCAAAACAATCCAGTTCAAGAAAGGATGGGAATAAAAAGGGATTCCCAACATGTGTTGAATATGGTAAGCTGTGTATATATTGTTTACCAATTAGTCAATCGAAATGAAATAAAATTAATTGGTGAATTATCCTGACAGGTATGGCAATCTTGGTGACCTTCAGTTTTGGACTTCCCTTCATCTTCTTCGTAGTTAAAAATGGAGAAATGAGATTTGATCAGGGCATTCTTGAAAAATAGGATATCAATTTGCTTTAATGTTACACAAATGTATTAAGTCCTGTTCCATAAATGCTGCTGATCCTTCTGTTCCTTTTTTCCCTCTAATTCTTTTAGCACTATCATTTGCTTATTTGAGGGAAGAGCAATATGGTTAGGGTCTGAAGCTTATGAAACCTGAAGAAAAAATTTCAATGAATAAAAGAAGAAAAGGGGGGCTTTTGTTTACTCAAATATTATTTACATGTTAATGATGGGTAAATAGCCAAAAACATGGGCATGGCATCCAAAAATTATTTGAAACAGGCCATTTATGCATTCCCATGACAAGACTACCCACAATCATGATACCTACAAACTTCAAACAGAAAAAGACCATCTACACTTCTAGCTAAGCTACAAAGGCAGCATTTGATACACTGCTACAGAAAATGGGAGATGCCGAGCAGAATGGGATTTCCTCTTTTCAATAACGTGTACACCTAATTGAGAATAGACACAAATCACTTGCAGTTACAGCTAAAATCTTGCTTCAGACATGGAGCCCTCGTCCCATCTCCATGGACACGGTAACTATACTGTTAGCATGCGTGTCCGATCAGAGAGAGAGCACTTACGATTTGGTACACTGATGAATGCCAACACCTACACCTGCACAGAACTGGCTCAGATGTCTCCTGTGTCAGGATCAGTCATGACCCTTGTTTCATGCAGATAAGGCCTCAACAATGTAAACATTATTAAGATTTAGCACAGGCGGCCTCTGCACTTGGAAGTTCCACAATGGCAAGGATAACCTTCTCCAGGTACCAGATTATACCGATAATTATATGTCAGTTCTTCACCGAATGCTATCTGCTCATAATACCGTAAAATCAATAAACGAAACATGTCACCACCCATGCAAACACAATACTGAAGATAGTGAGATTCTTAGCAATTAAGAATTTAAGAATTAAGTTTGGCTATTTGTTAATCACTAAAGAAAACATCATAATCCCAAGTCTCATACAATCGAGAGTCCAGTTCAAGCAAAAGCAGGAAAAGAATGCTTACATCTCGACTTGCATACAGCCCAATATGAGCACGCTGTGCATCCATGCTGTTGATGATAACTTGGTGGTTCACAAGATTTGGCAAGCAGCTGCCAACATAAACAGATGCAAGAACATATCAACAAGAAAAAATAACAAGGAATCAGCTCCCAAACACCAATCCTTCACACTTGAAGCCTATCTTACTATCTACTTTTGGTATAGGGTCATATCTTTACCCTTAATTTGTGGGCAGAAACAATTCCTTCACAGCATTGATCCATTCAAAAATGTTGCATATTAAAATTAAGAACATCTGCAACAGCTTAAGCCTTACTTCTTAGATAAGTGGAAAATGAATTGCACTCAGCTTTTCAAAAACACAGTTCCAATACATATTTCACAACTATATCTGTGTTTCAGCATCAGCAAATAATAATTGCCTGAGAAAGCAAGTACTTCTTTTCCTACCTGTGATTGATGAACCGTGAAACATTCCCATGCTTGGTGGCATCAATCACATACTTGACCTGTCCCTCCATCAATCTGCTCATGTCATTGGTATGAGCATCTATGTCATACATATAGCTGCAGCTTTCTTCGCTATATCTGGAGGTCCAAGAAAGAACATTAAAATACAAATTAGAACTGACATAAGCTGAAAAGGAAACTGCATCTTCCAACATTTATACCTGCCACGCCTTTGGTTTGCCTCCACCTCATCCAAGACCTCCCCAATATATTCGCACACGAATGTGCCACTTAGGATTGGTTCGCCTGCCCTGACTGCCCATCCCTGGATATCAACAAGCAAAAGAAATAATATAAGTCTATACAAATAATTTTATTTTTCTTGAAAAAGAAAATAGACATTGAAAGCATCACCTTATTCTTTGTTTTGTAGACTTCTAACTTTACTCGTATCCCGTTCTGCAAAACCCTATTTGGGCAGGTTTTGCTGCAGCTGCACATCTGATTGCACTCGTAAACCAGGTAACCCTCCTTCATATTTTGCAAGACAAATAAAGAATGTCAGTTAGGAAAGCAACAGCTCTACATTTATTTATATACATGTAAAGAGGGACGAGCTGGAAGGTAACAAACAAGAATAACTAGACCCATCTGCTTGTCAAATAGTGCATAGCAATGGAAGAAGCAGAATGAAATTTATGTCCTTGAGATCTCCACTAGCACAAGAAAAATAGAAAAGACCTAATGATCTCATATACAAAAACCCTGGTCAATTAATCATTCTATCAAAGTATATCCTAAGGGACCACACTTAGATGCTTATAAGCCTCAGCAACACTTCCTTTTGTTATTTTCTTCAAAAGGATCCACATGAATATATGCTGTGACTTAAATGGCAACAAACAGAAAAGTTAGAAGCACTTGCATGGATCAATAAAGAAAAGCTCAAAAGTAAAACAGGCTAACAAACGCCTTGAAGAATAATAGGAAAGTTCAGGGAGTTCAGCAGCTAAAGCCAATATCAAGCATTGTTTGAAAGACATTGGTACATATAGCTCAAAAACAAAGAAAAAGAAAAAGCATCAAATCTACAACGATATTAAATCATTATTGACAATTCTAAGAAGTTGAATTACCTCCAATATAATGCGCCCTTTATCGTCATATGGAAATCTGCCATGCATGGGTTTCCCATATATATCTTTTGCATCTTCATAGTCATTATCAAAGAGGTAAACATGATCACACCTTCCAGGGCAGCATGATGAATGAGGGCAAGCACATCCCAATTGCAAACTCTGCATCAAAAAGGAGGGGAGCAAGATGAAATGTCAAAAACAAATGTGTAAAGTTGGTATAGAGAAAAAATACAATATGAATATACTTTAAGCTTTCAATTTTCCAGATCTAGCATCAATCAGGAATTAAATGACCCATAAAAGAATACCTCAATATTAGGATTATGAAATTGATCGAGCAAGGGCCTCGTGATATAGGTAAAGCATTCCCAAGGCATGGGTAAATTAGTAATTTGACCATCATCATAAACATTAAGAGATGCTAGCATGTCCTCATCTACTACACAAGTTATTGGTATTGATTCCTTTCCAAAGCTTATATCATTGCACAAGATAGTGACCTTAGTTCTAGGCCTCTCTGTAAAATCGTGCAAACCAATGACATAATGACACTCATCAATTTCCCACCCATTGTCTGCACAACCGGATGAATGTGCTGACTGTTTACCTATAAAACTGTTAGGAAGGGGCATCAAGGGCAACAATAATCCTGGGTCCTTAAAACTCTTACATCCTCTGGGACAAAGAAACCCATCGCGGTGCCACTGCACTCGAATGTTATGTTCACTACAAAGTTTGGCTGCCTTGAGATACAGGCGCTCTGGTAACACTCCATACTTGCCCTCTAGCGAGGCCTTTAGGCTCACCTTACAGCAAGTCGAGCGTGCAGCAGCTAGGATGTCAAGGTTATTGGGGCGAGGTTTAGTCTTCTGAATCTCAGAAAATAAATTCTGTGCCACAGATGAGCAATGGGTTTCTGCCAATCTACCAAGAGCTTCTGAATCAGTTAGAGGGGGCTGTAAACTAAATCCGCCAGTGCTAAGTGACTTTGATGCCTGGATACGTTTCTTCAGGGCAGCACTACCCCTGTTCCTAATCCTATATGTTGCTGCTCCGAGACCTTTCTTAAATCTAGGACGGCTAAGTCTTCCAGATTTTAATCTGTAAGCATAATAACGAATCCCCCTCTTTGGGGGGCGAGAACTTAATAGATTTGGTCCCATATGAGCAGCCTGATGATGCCGGCCAAGATCAGGCAGCAGATCAAATTTCAAGCCACAAAACCTGCATATAAATTTTCGGATACCACCTAAATTCTCAGTGTTATTTTCTACTGAAGCCATATTACATTGATCCAGTTTCTGCACAGAATCATCTCTCCCTTCATGCAAGGGAATATTATGTTGTTGAACCACTTTTGACAGCCTAAATTCAACAGGATGGATAGAGAGGACATGCAACCATAACTCCTCGGCATTCCCAAAGTGGCTGCCACACGGAATGCACTGGAGAAGCATGCACTGTTCAACAAATTCCACATGGTGAGTCTCCTGCACATGATTTTCTAAGAGTTTCCGGTTAGTAAAAGAGTCGAGGCAGATGGCACAGGCATAACCCCTGAATAGCCATTGAACTTCCTTTTTATGATTGTCCATCCAGTGGTTGCCAAGCTCTTGGTCGTCAAGAAACTCCTCTGAGCAAAATTTGCACTTAATTGACTTTTCATCGACATGGCTACCATCAATAGTCAATGGCAAAATTGGTGTGTTTTCCGTGGCAGAGGAAGAAACATCTACAGCTTCATCAGTCCTGAAGCCCCATATTTTCATGAGTCTGTCTTTTTCAGTGCAAACCAACTTCAGTAAGAGTTCCCCCACACCAAAATCTTTAGAAGCTTCAGATAGGGCCCACTGAAGTTGAATCTCCATTGGAACTGGGTTTCTAAGGGATAAAATACTTTTGAAGAGCTTGTAGAAAAGCTCACAAGCTTGATGTAAACGCATTTTTTGATCCAGTGAATGGCAATCCTTTAAAAGATCTGCAAACACTTCCTTAGGTATTATTCTACTTTTCCCATTCCTTGCACGCTTTAGCCAACTAGGAATGTGTTTATCGCAGTATAATAAATAACGCTTTGGAGATTCATGACAAGGGCCATTAATATCAAATGGACTTGAGCCTATGCAGTGGTGCACCACTGTGACATTATGATCTTGACTAGAGTGCTCAAGCTTTTCATTTAACCTGTTCCTTTCATGGAAGGCATCTCCATCCATGACTGAGACGGGCTCCACTTGAAGTGGACTTTCAACTTCTCCCACCAAAACAATATCTTGGCAGTATGCGGTTTCTGAACCTGGAACAATCTCTTCATGCCTTCTCTTGAGTGCATTCTCAGATGAATTTGATACATTTGTGGTATCACCCCGGGGCCCGTGTTTCTTACAGAATGAGGCACCTGGTAGAGACCGATGTTTACATCGAGTGCCAAGAACAGTAGTACCTTCACACATAGGACTATTAACAGGAGGACTTGCCTCTGCTTTAATGGAGCTGCCTATGAAACGAGAGGCCAAATGTACACAACAGTAAACATCGCCATCATTTGCCCACCTAACACACTGCCTTCCCTTAGATTCAATAAAAGCAATGCACTGCCGATTCTTGTTTCCATGATCTATAGTTTTCTTATCCACAGCTTCACTTACAGGAGTTCTTTCAACATCTTTAGTCAGTATGACATCAGAGTTTCTGGCTTCAACTACAATTTCATCCCATCTATCAGCCACACTGCAGGGAGACTCTAAAGGTGCAGCTCCCTCTCCAAAATCTTCATCTTTAGAGAGACTTGATGCTACAGCAGTGGCATTTATACTGTCTCGATTATTGAAGAACTCAGTGTCAATTTCAACGGTCATAGTTTGAAGCGGACTGCTTGTTTCAATCTGGGAAGCATGTGGCTCTGCACGACGAACTTCAAGCTTAGGCCTCTTCCTGCCAACTTGAAGACTCACGGTTGAGGGACTGTCGCAGCTCCTCTGCTCTAAATCTCCACTACTAGATACAGGGCGAGATGTCGAGAACCATTTCATTACTTCATGCTTCCAGGTTTTCCATTCAGAACCCAGCGTTGGCTGCACTGGGGCATTCCAGAGAGAGTTTACTTCATTCCAAAGGATAGAATCAGACAATTCCTATATTAAAAAAGAAAATATCAAGAATCATCGTAAATTACAGGGTAAAGATATATAGACAACAAAGTAGTGGTATTTCTTTTATCAAAATAGCACACAGCTGGACAAACACAGGCACAAACGACAAAAATTTCTCCCTCACTCAGCACAAAGAAAGATGCTCAAGGCAGGTGGAAAACAAGACCTAGAAGGAAACACTTAACAGATATCATTGAGGGACTGAAGAAATACTAAATTGGGGCTAAACTAGGAATAAAAAACTTAATGAACAAGGCAGTCAGCAAAGGACAACACCACAGCACAACTATGGTTGTATAACATGTATGAGCAGCTATAATCTAATGCATACCTCCCTCAGCAGTTCAACAGATTCAGCACTTTGTGCAACCTGACATCGTTGCATCCAAGATTGAAAAGAATGTGCCAACCAGTCAGATTTAATGTAGCGCTGAAATATCATCTGTTGGGAAAGCAGATCTGTGTTACTCCATTTGAGATATAAAGAAACAAACAATACAAGCTCTGTTTACTAATTTCAATTGGAGCTCTATACTATGTGCTGCATAACAAAGCTCATACGCAGAAAGAACCAAACATGAAAAAGGAAATAAATTGATGCAGCAATTATATCCAAACAAACAAGTTTCAGTTGTTAATTATCTCACATGTAAAGAAAAGAAGTCACAAGCACAACTTCTCTAGTTCAACAAAGCCATAATCCCAACTTATATGGACAAGAACACATCAGATCCATGTTCCCCAGAACAGCAACATAGTTTGTTGATAACATAAATCTAGAAATACTTGCATTGGCACTAAGCAAACAAAATCTGTTATCATAGCAAATGAGCAGAGTATCAAGTGATATGGGTGAGAATAGTTGTGGTGTCAACATGGTTGTAGCAGTGACAGTGCTCTGTCACATCAGTCTGTATACAATTCCATTCCATAAAGTAAAATTGCCTTCCAAGAGATGCTAGAAATCCATGATGCAAACAAATATTGCAGATGTTGTCAGATCTTCATTTATGATATACATAAAACACAGATGGTTAGTAAGTTTTGTAAGGATAAAATAGTACAATGGTAAATTCCATTGAGTTGCTCTTTACTATAAAATTCACTATCACTTAAGAATGGTAACATGAACATTTTTTACGCATGAACTTTACCTGTTCTGCAATTTAACTGCAAAAACTTTAATAAAGCAAAGCTCAGATCTATTTTTGAAAAAGATAAGTGCAACAATTTTGCAATAAAGGAAAGCTCACATCATGGCAATGGTATAATAGAATATTGAGGTTTCACTTGCGCACTGAACTATTTACAAAATAGGAGGAAAAATAATAATATCTTCATTTTCCAAGCTATCAAAGGGTTAGAAGTATACATTTTGAAGCTTCAAAAGCATTCTTCCAAGATCAGAATAACCAGTACAGCGTGAAGCTTCCATAGCAAATTCTTTCCAAACCATCACGTCACGAGCAGTCTCTATCAGAGCCTATATTACGTTTGACAAAACAAACATGAAGATTTGGAAGGCAAAGTAGAGACAAATATAAGGCTAAAAATATTGCAAAAGAATAGGGAGATGGAAGCATTAAAACAAATACCTCAGTATGAAATTGATCAATGATATTCAACATGCCAACAGCTAGCTTTTTCATTATAAACCGCCGAGCTACATTCAAATCTTTAACCATTTTTAGCCCTATTTTATGCGTCCTATATGCAATAGGATGAGGAAATTCGTTGATTGATCGAACAAGTAGCATATCTGCCCAGGAGTAATTCCTAGTGTGGGGAAAAAATATCACAAAATACTTCTTCCGATCATGAGTTGGTTTTGCTCTCAGAGTTGACAATGGCCAGTCTGCCCTGGCACATCTAATTCCTGCCTGCCACTTTCCCCTCCACTACACTCAGAAAAGCAAAGAAGTCCAATGTCAAAATGATATTACCAATTAAAGAAATTTTATGACATGGATAACTAATGAAAGGAAAAGGCCTAGTAAGATTCTGAGATAGATGGCATGCCAAAAGCAAATAAATTTACAGATTACACCTCAATAAAAAAAATGTAGGATAATGCATGAGCCACTGCAAAATCATAAGATATCTCTCTTCAAATAATGTGTAAAGAAACCATAAATCTGCTGAAGGGAGATGCTATTTATGGAAATGAAATAAACAAATATACACATTCACCTTCACCCACAATGCCACAGATTCATCATGTTCTAGCCACTTGGGCTCCGAAACAGATGACTCTCCATCTCTAGAGTTGCTCAGATCACTGTCAATAGTATCCACAACTACTTGACAGTTATCGGGGGCCTCACAAGGTTCTGTGCAATAATTCTGTACATTGATGTCATCATCTTCAAAATCGTGAGAATCACCAGATACTCTTTGGCTGTCCACCTGACAATCAGAATATGAAACTCCATTTTGGTGTCCGTCAGAGATGGGCAACTCGCCTGCTATCCCTTGGCCTTCACTTCGTCTTTCTATTTGAGGGCCTTCCACATGTACTGATACGTTATCCACTCTGGCATCAGCCATTTGAACTTGTTGTCCATGCTCAAAGCCATTTGATTCTCGATCAAAATTACAACCTGCTCCTGAATTCTGTTGAGCACAATCAACTTCTTCAACATATTGAACGCCAGAACAAGGAAGCACTTCCATAATTACCCTAAAATCTGTAGTCCCATCTAATGCGTACAAGATAATTTATTATTTCTGCACTCATTTCCCTGTTCAAATAGCTCAAGCCACAGATGAATCAGAACCATGTAGCACTGAAGCTGGTAGAAAGAATTGAATTTCTAAACAACACAGTTAAAAGTAATCTTGGTGAACTAAACTAACAGATCACATTATAATGCCACATGCAAATGGCCTCCATAAAGAACTCTCAAAAACCTGGTCACGTGATTGAATATCATGTGCTTTATATCGCATAACAAAGACAACATTGGAAAGAAAAATACTCAAAAATGGGTGAAGGACCAAGAAAATAAGAAACAGATGCATGCATATTTAGCTTATGAATAGATGTTTAAAAGATAAATAAAGCATTATCTAACTCTTGTAAGTTCACAGTCAGCCATCGCACTTTAATCTAAGGTAAATAATAGAAGATTGCACACAAAATTTAAAAGTAATCCAAATCACAAAATTGTAATGCTTACATATACACAATAGAATAGAAACGAGGAGGCACAACTTGCAGGTTAAAGAGTTAAAATAGCAACTCTGCAGGATTTCAGATATCAATAGTTCACATTACTTATAATTAAAAGGCCCAAAGAGATATTTTGAAGCATTTAGAAATGAAAAAAGCTAAATATCCCGATCCGACGCCCAATAATTGCAAACCTCTAATCTCCTTGCTTGCAATTTTCACTGTCTTTTCTATGCTATTAGAAAAATAACAACAATCCACACTGAACCACTGAAATGCTTAATATTAATTATGCCATCTCAAATTCATTATTTACCAATTCAGTACACAATAGTAAACCTTTATGTACGACTCCATATTCTCCTTGAGCCTTATCCTCATCATGTGAACACAATAGACATATTCATGATTAATTAATTATCTTCAAATTTAGATTTTAATTAAAAACAATAAGAACATCAAATGAAAACTACTGCAATATACTGAATTGAAAACCTTACACCAGACAATCTTTTCACCAAAAGAGAAGTTACCAAAAAATTAGAATTAATTAAAATTTCTTAAATGCATACAATAAAACAGCATGGCTTCAATCAAAACTCTAAAGCAATTGCATGCAACCCATTTACCGCTCTATAGAGACACATAAAAGCACAAAAAATTAAACCTTTATATTAACAATCTCACAATCAACCGTACAGCCTATGCCACAGTGGCAACAAGACAAGGCAAATATGAGAGTACACACTACTCAGCACATGTAATAAATAATAACCCAATAAATGGAAGTTACCAAAAATTAAAGATAGATGCTTTAACAACCCACCTGCAAAGAAACAACCTATAATTTTTGCAGGGATAAACAGCTAAAACCCTAAATCCACTATACCGAGTAATAGAATTTGCCTTTAAACACCCTACATTATTACCAATTCACTAATAACCCATGACCAGAAATGCGATCAGCATGTGAAATATGCCTGACCTAGAAGGTGGGTCCGATCCCAACTTCTAAAAATAAAATCCCTGATTTATCTAAGCATGCAAAGAATAAAATAAAAAAATCTTAAAAATGACAAAAAGAATCTAAAATTTGGAAATTCAGAAGATGAATTAAACATGCGTTCTTTGTTTTATAATTGAAAGTCCGTATCTTTACAGGCAATTATGAATTATTCTTTGTTCACAATTTTTTTTTCTAAAAAGAAGTATCAGGTAGCTAGCTAGGTCATAAAAAAGAATTGACTGCAGAAAAGATAAAAATGAGAAGCTAATAAAATGTGACATAACATACACAGATATACATAGTGACAGGAATGGAGAGAGGTAATAGTAGTAGTGGTGTTCAAAATGTAGATTACCTTTTGCCATGGTGGTTGTTGTTGTAGTCTTGGATGTCTTTTTTGGGTATGGCTTAATGGTTTTGTTTAAGGTCAAGATGAGATGAGTAAGTAGTGAAATTGATTTGTATTGTGCCTATCTTTTTTTTTTTTTCCTCCAAAAATTTTCTAATAGAACACATCAACAATAGCATACATATTGGCTAGCTAAAGGGTAAAGGGGTATATGTATATATATATAAAAAGAATATATGGTATGTGTTTTTTTATGACCAGAAAGGAAGTGGTATGGGGGCAACCAAACCTTTGTCCCGTGGCCAAAAAAGAAAAACCAAAATTGGGAAATTTGGGTATGTTAAATTTGAGAAATAGGAAACAAAATTGGTATGTGTTGAGGTCTTCTTGTTGGTGATGGTGGTAGTGGTCTGGTTAAAAGGTTAATGGAAGACCTATAAAGATTAATAAAAAGAAGAGACTAACTGGGTTGGTTATATGCTTTAGCTAAAGATTTGGGGATGAGAAGTGCGCTTCTATAGGGTTTTTGTTGTTGTTGTTGTTGTTTTTCCTTTTATACTTTATTTATTTATTTATTTATCTATTTTGTGTGTGTTCAACGTTTGTTGTTTTGGCTGTGTTGATTTTCAGTTTAAGAGGGAGGCAGAGGTTTGCTGGTTTTGGAGGCGTCGTGGTGTCTTTAGAATTTTTGTGATGGTTTTATGTTTCCGAGATTAGACTTTCTTCGAGATGTGCGAATTTCGGATTCCTCTTCTTCTCTTTCTCCTATCGTCATTTCATTTGTCTCCATCAACCAACTTAGACGACGTCGTCGACGGGCAATACGCTAAGCGTTGTCGGTGGGCTTATGACTGATGGGCTGCCGCGTTCTATATGGCAATCTGCCAACATAAAGATGTCCAGTCCAAGCCCATCTAGACTCTGGTTCACCTTAGGCCCACACTTCTTTTCTTGTTTGAGAGATTTCTCTTCTCTTTAGGGAAAGAGAGAGATGACTGTTAGTGCTTTCTTTTTCTTTTTTCCTAAGAGGGAGAGATGATTTCTGATTCTCACATTATAAATTTATATTTTGTTAATAATTAGACTTTTCTAAGAAACCCATTTACTTGATTAGTTGATAAAACAGTTCTTTTTTTTAGTGTTAAAGGTATTATAGATCATAAAAGATGTGTTTGTTCATGAAAATATTGGACGTGATTGAAGTTAGAGTGGATGATTCCGACCACTAGTATGTAGTTCGTCAAAAGAATATCTTACATCGGAATGAAACTTCCCATCAATAAAAATCACCAATTCTTTCCTCTCATTTTTTTTCATTCTTTGAAAACTAAGTTGAACCAATTGTAACGTGATTAAATAAATTAATTAATTAAAATAAACTCTTAAGACTATAACAATATATATAAAATTGATTAATTCATTTTAATACCATAATTAAAAAATAAATATTATCATTATGTTTCCAATTTCTTAGCAATCAACTAACTTATCAAATTCTTCATTATGTTTTCAATCTCCTTTGATTTAGATTTCGATTTCAATTTTGGAATTTGAACCAAAGTACTACTGTGTTTGGTTAAAATTTATTAAAGAGTTCATTTCATTTAAGAAAAAATATAAAAAAAAAAGTAAAATAAAAAAGATAATATTAAAAGAGATATTTTGGTGTTATGAAATATATTGACTTACTAATGTTAAATTTATTTAGAAATTTCACATGTTTTATTAAAATTTAGTTTAGCTATAACCATTTTTATAGAAATTTGATTGTGTAGAATTATAAACTAATTCTCACTTCATTAAAGACATATAAACTTTAAATTCATAAATTTTATGAATTTCAGCCAAACATAATATATATCGACACTTGTCGTTTGGATTGGAGTTGTAGTTTAAAAATTTAGAAGAGGATGCTTGCTTTGGGGACTTTAATTCCTCTCATAATATGGTTTGGTTTGTTATATTATGAAAATATTATGTGACTATTTTAATTGAATGTTTTAATATTTTAAAAGAATACATATATGTTTTGCATCACCATCTTTCAACATTTAGTCACAAGTTTCAAATTTCTTTTCATCTATATTAATATTTTGGGGTAGAATTGATTCGTTATTGTATAATTTCTTATATAATACAGAACGAGGCTTGCCCTAAGGTCCCGGCTTAATTTTTTTTCTTTAAATTCTTTTTTTTTATATAGCTCTTTTGTTGCCTAATGCCTTATATAAGAAAATTTAAAAAAAAAGTTTATTTTTTCTTTTTCTTGCCTAAATCCCATATGCTCTTGGATCGATTTTGATGGTGATCTTTGACTAATTAGGAAAATGATGGTCTGTATGTACAGGAAAAAAAATGTAAGATCCAAAATAGAGAGAGAGAGCTAGAAAAGCACTTGTCTAGAATTAGGTTATAATCAATGCTTATTTCTTACATAAACAATTGATATTTGCAAGGTTAGATTCATTTTTATTCTTTCAATAAATCTTTTTTTGTTGTACTCTGGCCACATTTGCTCTCTGTATTTATGGGGACTTTCTCACCCAAGTTTTCAATCTTTTGTGCTTTTTTGAAACCCTTTATTCCATTAACTTTCTTTGAGGAAGTGAAATTGGTAAAAAAAGAAAAAAAGAAAAAAGAAGATATGTATCTACTTCAAAAGGGTTGAAAGTTCCATTTGATTTTATTCCGCTTTGTTCTAATTAAATTTATAAGAATGGGAAGCCATCCCCCTGCTTTAATGAACCCTTTACTTTAGAAATTTCTCTTTAACATATCATACCTTTTATTTATTTATTTATGATTCTTTATTTATTAAACTAATTAACAGAGTTGTAAACATTGTTTGGGAATTTCTATATCTAGGAGAGGCAGTTCCAGCAAATGGGCATGCCATCATCTAATTGTTAGTTGATTTTAGGAAGATTTGATGGGTAGTTCTAACTGCAAAATGGATTCTCACCAAATACATACATGACAAGTGAATTGATGGATTTCTTACCAAAAAGAAAAAGAAAAAGAAAAAAGGAATGGTTTTTGTTTTTATTTTTATTTTAATATCTTAAATTTTTTAAATGGTAGTAAGACTATTATCAAGTTATTAATATTTTATATTATAAGACAAGCTCTCGATTACATTTTAGATGACTTAGCTATAGCAAAGGAAGATATTTAAAGGAGCAAAAACTTCTTTTTTTTAACCCTTGGATGATGGCTGCTACTTTAGTTGGATAGATAATAGATTAAAAGGAAAGCATGTGTAGTACCAGGTTTGATTGTCAATCATCTTGATTCTTGATCTTCAATGGAAAAAGAGACTAACTTTTTTCTCTCAGAATTCAACATAGCATGCAGCTGGACTGCTACTTCATTTCATTTCATTCCCATGATGATGAAGTTTTTTGACAAAACACATATTTGCCTATCAAATTATGCAACTTATTTAGTTGCTTAAATATCAGCAAAATCAAAGGGCTTATCATTCAGCCTATACAGATTATAAATTCATCAGCCATGCAAGCTCCCCACTAGACAAAATAAAAGGGATTAACCAATCTATTTGTTTATGAATTTAAAATTCATAAATCTGGATTAAATTCATAATTTCTAAAACTTTAGTCTAAATATATTTTCGGTGTATAAGGAGGTAATAATTAGGACAATAATCCTAGGTTGAGAAGCAGCACCCAGTGGCTTCTTAAATTGAAAATGTTAAAAGTACTTTCTGTTATTCTTTTAGCAAGAAATGTTAAGTACTTCATATTAAATTGGTAATTCAACTTGGGTTTTTATTTTCTTATTATGGGTAATTCAAATTGTTAAAAGTGATCAAATTCTTGAATGAATCATTAGACAATTGTCAGATATAAAAAGTACTGTAACTTGATAGGTCTCACACTATGGAGCAGTGTAATCTATTGCTCCTGTCTAATTACTAACTACTAATTACTGTTGATGTGTACCACATGGAAAAAGAGGAAAAGAAAAGTTGCTGCATCTTCCTCACCATCTGTCACACAGACACAGAGATTATGTGCTATCATTGACAATGAGAATGAGAGGTTTTGAATTTGGTTGCGAAATGGAGACTCCATTATGCCTATAGTATGGAGAAATTATAAAGGTTTTAGTTAAAAAATGTAGAAGATCTTAGATAAAATCCTATGCATCAGGTCATCTCACATTAATTAATCAATGATGATATATTATTAGGAATAGTTCATCCAAATTTAATCATAAAATCAATTATTTAGGTAATATAATATTATTGATTAGTGGAACTCATTTTTATTAGATGTGTTTATAAATGTGAGAATTACTCTGCAAAATAAAGACCATTTAGACCTAGAGGACATAGAGATTATACTTTGAAACTGTAACTTAACTGTAAATATCTATATACAACAATAAATAAACATGTATGTAGACAATAGACTTTAAATTTCAAATATATTTTCTTTTCTTTTTTCACCTATTGATATGAATGTGAATTTATGATTATACTTGAGAGTTATTTAATAGCTAATAATGTACTAATGACTTTTCCACTCCAACTCAGATTCCATTGTAAAGTTTTCAGATTTAGGATATAATTTCTGTAAAGAGTCATGCCACTTAATTTCATTTCATCAATTAAATTAAAAACTATATGCCATAAAGACATAAAGCTATAGACTACAAATGCAAGTAGTAATTAATTAGTAATATAAATATGTTAAACATCTAGCTAGTTAGCTAGTTCCATTTCCCTTATGGAATTGGGACCATTTTACTAAAGAAAAAGTGGTAAAGTGGGGACAGAAATGGAGGAGGAGGATGCCTTTTGCTGGTTATGATTGGCATTGACTCTTTGTCCAAATCTCTTTGGAAAGTTTCACTTTTTGTGTCCTAATTGTAGGATTCTTGCTGCTTCACCTTCTTCTCCAACACTGATGTACCCATCAAACTTTTTATACATATAAACATCCCCATTTTTCCACCATTTACACTAAACTTCCAATTCTTCTTAGCTACATGACATTATTTCTTTGGTGGATTTTTGTGGCCAACTCTAAGCATGCACTGCCATTTTAGTCCCCACTTGTGGTTGATGGGTAAATTAGCAATCTTAGACCAAGACACATTCATTCTGATAATACTAATTTTTTGTTTATGGACTGGAACGAACATTCTTGATTTTCTTGGACTGTACTTATTTGCATCAACCTTGGATTGGTCCTTCAGAAGGACTGTCCTGTTTTTTTTTTTTTTCTTCTTTTTGTGGCAGATTAAATTTTGTTAAAAGCTGGTCTTTGTGGGAGTCCTAGCAAAGTAGAATTTAACTGAAATGACCTTTCTTTTTTCTTTGTTTAAATTTCAAATTTTCACTTGGCATTCAACTCATGCTGAGATTAATAACATGAGAAAATTGCACTTTGATTACAATGCCAAGAAATCCTTTTAATCATACACACTAGCTCATTGAGATTACTTTTTCATTCTAATTTTACAATATATGGAATGCATACAGAACATTTACAAGAAAGAATAAATTAATTAATAATTCCCCAGTACAGGAAATGATGATTGGAAATATTTGTATAATTATAAGATAGAAATAAAGGCAATTACTAATTAGAATATTGCTCATATCAAATTCAAGAACCCTTAATTCTAGCATTATAAAGATACATAAATCATTAGAAAACACACACACACACACAATTATGCTTTGTTCAAGCATTTCAAATAATAAGAAGATTACATTTAAACATTGTCGTGTTCCCAGCATAAAACAAAAAAAAAAAAAAAAAAAACACTGCATGGTTAAATATGCCACAAAAAACAAGAGAGCAAGTTTTCACATTCTTTAAAATCTAAGTTTTGGAATTTTACAAGCTCCCTCTTGAACTTGCATCCATTTTAAATACTCATTTTCTAATTTGTCTTGTTTTATCACTAAGGGTTGAAGATTGTGCATGATTTTCTTGAGTACTGAAACTGCAGCAAATTGGAACCTGGTTCAACTTCTTTTCCTGCTCAGTCTTCTTCTGATTTTCAAATCTTTCATTGAGTCTGCTGTCTTGTAAATGAACTTCAGGCTCTCCAATGGAATCTTGGCATTATTTAACCATCAAAACAGTAGTTATACCGCAAGAATTTCATATATAAAGACATGTTTTTTTTTTCTAACAAATTAATAAAGACATGTTCTTGAAAGACCTAAAAAAAGACCTCATGTTCTTGATCAGAAAATCATAGGGACACATGGGTGTCTAACCTACTCTTTTTGGATAATGAACTGATCAAATTTTCAAGAAAATATTGTCAACACCATGGAACACTGTGTCTAGTAGATCAATGTAATAAGGGGATATATATTAGTTTTTGTTATCCACAAAAATAAAAGAATATAATTAATGCAACTCACCCATTTCATAAATCTATGAAGCATGTCTGTCAGATTGGTTTAAAAATTGGTACCCACTTCCAAGAGTTGATCAGATCAATATATTCATATATTTTTTCTTGATGTTCTTATAATTTTTGGCTTTGAGAAACCACCAAATTTGAGTTGTACAAAATTATGATAATAAGATAAAATAGAAGTTTCATTTGTTTATTTATTGGAACCAGAAAACTTCAACTTCTGAGATCAGATGTGTCCAAAATAAATCAATCTGATTCTCTCTTGATTACCCAAATTGCAGAACCACTAGCAAATAAGGATAATATTTTACCATATGATTCCAGAGGGTACAAATATTAATTAACTTAAATGCAAGGTTGTTTGTCCTTTGCAGCTAACTTACCATTTGGCATTTAGTATTGTTATTATGTATAATAGTATTATTACGAGTCCAGTCTGCTTCCAGTTTTGTTATTACATGTATAATAGTATTATGACTTGTATGAGTCCAAATTTTATTTATTTATCAATAATTTATGTTGCTTCTGAATTTCTTAGCTTCAGAAATGATGATCTTACTAAATTAGATATTTAAAAGAAACTAAAGACAAACTAAAATCGAAACCATCATTGGATGAGCCGATTATTTTGGTTTAGTTTTGGTTGGTTTTCCGAAAGTGCCTATATATATATATATATATATATATATTTGCAGTTTCAGCAATTCTTCATATGGTTCTTACTGAGCTCTTGTGGTTATATTAAAGCTTTTGGATCTTCTTGGCCATGTCAATAAAAAAGGGTTCCTACTAAACCATCACTAAACGGAAAGATTTTCGAGAACCTCTCTGTGTCTATAGTTGCAGTGCAGTGATAAAAGAAGCTTTTTTTCTTTTCTTTTCTCTCGGCAGGTGAATATGACGACAAAAAGAGAGACCTGGCCACCTTACCACACTTGCAAACAGTGACCTTTTCTTTAATATCGATAACAGTAAAGGGTCGAGACTCAAAAACCCATTTCTAAATTCTGCTCCAAAAAGAAAACCCATATTTTATTTTTGCTGATTCTTTGACAAATGTTAGTCTCTTTGAAACTGAAGGACAACATTTGGGTATCTGTCTATTATATTTCTCAAAGGTGAGATTTAGACAAAGAGAAAAACCCCACATAAACCTCCCTTTTAAGCATCCAATGTCTCCTTTATCCCTCACCTTTCGTCCCTTTTGAGGTGAGCCTGCTTTCTTTTCTTTCCTTTCTCTTTTTTTTTTTTTTTTTTGTTGTAAGCTAAAAATCTTTTAGCGAGTTTTGTTTGGAGATGACCATATTCTTGATTATTGTTGAAAATCTGTTATATTTGGATGGACTCACTTTAGCAACTTTTGTATTACAGTGAACTACTGTTCTCTAATGTCATTGTGTTTCTAGAGGGACCAAATTGCTGATAAATATCATGTAATTACAGAAGGATAATTTTGATTTTATATTGACGTGGTAATTAATCAATCCTTAATCTAATAATTAGCCAGAAATTAATGTCTTATTGACTAGACAATGCTGTATATTGACAAATCTTGATTATTTCTGGTATTAGTGGGGTGCTAGCAAGTGTTATTATCATAGGTGCTATTAACTAGCTGGCAATAGATACAATTAATCAAAGTGCATAAATCTAATCAGAGTTATAGATTGGTTGCAAGAAATTGAACCCTTTTTTGACTTTAGAAACTCTGTCTAGAAAAAGAACGTTTCACTTATAAAGTAAAAAATTTGGTAGGTTGGTCCAACAATTTAATGATTTGCCATGTCTCAATTATTATTGCATGAAACAACATTGCCTCTTAGAAGTACTGTACCATCATACACTTACGAACATAACTAGAAATTGCCCATCTATATAAAGATAAGTGCCCTGATTTCCTAACTTGTAGAATTTTGCACTACCAAGTGCATTATTAAAGAACTTTGGAAGGAAAAATATGTTATGTGCCAATAGGTGGATAGTTTTTGCTTCTCAAATCAGAGTACAAATTTGCAGAAACAGCTAAAAATTTATACCATAATGGTACTGAAATCTTCTTTATAATCACAGAGGTCTCAACAAAAAAAATAAATTCATCAAGGGCATATTAGGAGTAAGGGTAAGTTAAAAGTATATACACGACAACAAGGATATAGCCTATGGTATGTAAAATAGTAGAGGACAAGAATGGAGAGACGGTCACCAACTCCCACTAGCTTCACAACAAGAGAATAGAATGTGCAATATAACGTCCTAGTTGATAGATAGATTTACAATATTATTTTATTATTATTTGCACTTAACAGTCATAGCCACTATTTATCTTCCTCTTCAAAGATCTCTGTCCCTGTATTCGAGATTGAGAAAAATGTCTACTTTTTGCTCATTTTGACATTTAGGGGTCTACTCTTTTAGACTTATAATAGCATGACTTGTGCAACAAAGTTGCAAACTTTCTTTCCTGTATTAAATCCCACGAATTGATTTTTGCTTCTTTTAATGTTAGAACTAAAAAGCCTCTCTCCATTTACGAAAAGCGTACTGATATATGGGGTGACTAAGGTGAGGGAATGAGTGAGTGAGCGAATCCTTTCAAAGTGAAGGTTTTCACTGGTCAAAAGCCTTAAAGGTCTTATCTTTATTGGCTATATTTTAAGTAAGTAAATTATTTTCAGCATTCTGCAACTATGTTCAGACTCTGTTAGCTGCAAATGATGACTTTGTAGGTACTTCCTGGAGCTTCTCTTTTGCTCAAGTGCAAGGACACAAGTTCATCTTTTTTGGAGTCTAATTGCTGCTTTCCTGTGAACTCATTTACTCTTTTGGACTAGTGGTTGCTGCTGCTCTGGTCCTGATTCAACCACCAAGGAACCCAACTGGGTACTCATTCACCTGTTTTTGTTTTGTGGAGTTTAATGGTAGCTGTTTTTAGTCCTGTTTTCACTTCTTTGGTTATGGAAAATGTCGTTTCTTTTTTACTTAATGAAGTTTACCGCTTCTTGAACTTGTTTACAGAGATGTGGTTTGAGAGTAGTGGAGACAATAAAATGTTAGGATGGAGAGTGATTGCTAGACACAAGCGTTCAAAGAGGTAAAATAATTATCCTTTTTTGTTAGTTTATAAATTGTAATTATTTCTCTTGTGCTTATTTCTGTTCATTTTCTGATGTTTTATACTTGATGAGTTTCCCTAACTGGAATTACTTTCTGTGTTGTGTTTATTGATTAACATGGAAGTTTCTGCCAAAGCTAGTGTTTTAGAAGTAACTATAATCGAAAGTACAATTGCTTAAACTCTCTTTTATTTATTTATTCTTTTTGGATTTATTCTCCTGGTTGTAGTCAGTCACTATTTTCCAACTAGAAAGAACCATCATCAAGGATTTGTGGTCCAGATAATGAAATTGAGAGCTTCAAGAAAGTGTGACAATGGGCTGTTCTTTTTAATTTGTCAAAAACTTCTTCAAAATGGGTTTTAGGCATGAAATCTTCATTTTCTTTCTCTTTCTTATTACTTTGTTTCAGTTTCTTTTCAACATTCCTCAAGTTCTTCCTTGATAAAGTTTGTGATTAATGAGTAACTGCTGGTGTTAAAAGTAACTGAAGATTGTTTATCATGAATCTTGGGAAATTAATTGCTAAGTGGACCTCTAGTAGACGGTAAGAGGTAACTGTAGATATATCTATTCTTCTTCTCGTTTCTGATTGAGGATTAAAAAAAATCAAAGTCTCAATAAATATGTTATGGGGTTTTGTTCAAATTGTATATATATGAAAGTGGCCAAGAATTCCAGTTTTTTGTTTTTTTTTTCTCTAATCCATAGCTTTGTTCATCTTTGATTTTGCGGTTTGTATGGTAGCTTTCCTGATAAGAAAAGAGTTGAGGAAGATGGAGTAGATAGTTCCTTTGAAGCATCACAACGCATAAAGCTGGTAATATTACTCCCCTTTTTCCTTTTTTCTTTAAAAAGAAAATATAAATATATTGCTTTATGAAAATAAAAAGTACTGCTGTGTAAATGAAGGTTAGAGAACTAATACCAGGAATATTTCATTACTTTTTTTGCACCATTGGAGTTTCTAGTTCTTCTTTTCCCATGTTAAGTGAGACCTCGAGCCTCAAGCCAGCCAGACATCATTGTACATTGATCTCTTTTAATTCTTATTTTTATAACTACTATATTCCAGATCCTTTTAGTCTGTACTGATTATCATCTGTTTGCTTAGGGTGGGTGGTAAAGTTGTGAATGACATGCTTAATGACTTCGAATCAAATCTCATTTTAGCCATAAATAAAGTTGCATGTAATATATTGTTCTTTTTAGTTCAGTAGAAAAATAATACATAATTCATTATGGAAACTTGAGTTTATCACAGTATTCCTTGCCAGATCAGCTAATTTGCTCAGTTTCCAGAAGGACTATCTCTTGGGACATTTATCTTACAATCAATTCATATTATCTGATTACAGGATATGAATCACTTAAAGGAATCTGTCAGAACCAAGAAGAAACAATCTCCTAAAACTGAAGTCCAAAATTCTTTAAAGGAAGAGGTGTGGGATCAGATTTCTTCATCTTTTGTAAAGTACAGATCATTTCAGTGTTTCTCAATGTAAATGGTTGTATTAACTAAATCTTGGATCTAATCACTTTTATGCAGATTCTACAGCTTGAGAAAAGATTACAAGATCAGTTTCAGGTCCGTAGTGCACTCGAAAAAGCACTGGGTTATAGGACTTCTTCCAGTGCTACTGTGTCCGAGGTGTCAATGCCCAAGGTAATGCCTCCCCATCTTCATAAGTTGGAAATAGTAACAATTTTTTGTACACATTACCATCTGATTATATATTCTCCAAGGAAAAGGGGAATTGTAATCCTAAAGTAACAACTACATTTTAAGGTTTTGACTTGCTTCTTGAAATGCTTTTTGCAACTTCAGCCAGCCACAGAACTAATAAAGGAAATTGCGGTGTTAGAGTTAGAAGTTGTATATTTGGAACAATATCTTCTCTCCTTGTACCGTAAAGCTTTTGATCAACAAATAACATCAGTTTCTCCATCTAGCAAGAACGAAAGACCTAATTCACTTGTAACAGCCCCAAGAGGGAGGCTCCTGGATGTTTCCAGACCAGATATAACATCAAAGAGGGAAACTTCAGCTTCTCAATCTGCTTGCCAGTCACATGAAAACCGATGGAGGGAATCCAGTGGTATTGGAGCAGAAGATAAACTAGTAGATTCTGGTGTTCATCGCTGTCACTCTTCACTATCACAGCGGTCAGTGTTTTCAACTAAAGCCTCTCCTCCAATAGAATCTTTTGAAAGAGCTGTACGCGCATGCCATTCCCAGCCATTATCCATGATGGAGGTTAGTATTCTAATTCGGGCTTCCCACATTTGATAGAACTTCAGAGTTTGGACTGCATCAAAGCATCTGAAATTACCAATATATTGGGTTTTAATGATTTTGCCTTCTTTTTGTTTCCTGGGGATGTCCTTGCTGGCATTGGCAATCCGTCTCTATGTCGAAACTTAAGTTTAAAATAACTATAATCATATAAGTGCTTATATCAGCTCAGTCAGAATAACTGAATATGATTGTTATGGTTTATGTGCAGTATGCTCAGAATGCATCAAATATCATCAGCCTGGCTGAGCATCTTGGGACACGGATTTCTGATCATGTTCCAGAGACACCTAATAAGGTTTCTGAGGATATGATCAGGTGCATGTCAGCAATATATAGCAAACTTTCTGACCCACCTTTGACACATAATGGCCTTTCATCTCCCAATTCTTCTTTGTCGTCAATGAGTGCATATTCACCACGAGATCAAAGTGATATGTGGAGTCCGGGATTCAGGAATAATTCATCATTTGATGTACGGCTCGATAACCCTTTCCTTGTTGAGGGACTGAAAGAATTTAGTGGACCATATAGTGCCATGGTTGAAGTACCGTGTATTTATAGAGATAGTCAAAAGTTGGGAGATGTTGACCATTTGCTACAAAATTTTAGGTGAGCTATTGTTTGGTCTTTACCAGAAAAATATAGATATAGTAGGTATTAAGTTAATAGCATTTTTTTTCCATTTGTTGAAATTCTTTAGTGCTTATCAAGTTATTGCGATGTAGATCACTTATCTGTCAATTGGAAGAGGTTGATCCTAGGAAGCTGACACATGAGGAGAAGCTGGCTTTCTGGATTAATATACATAATGCGTTAGTGATGCATGTATGGTTCTCTTCAATAAGAATAATTTTCTTAAATAGTTAATTTGTTGTGCTGGTTCTGTTTCTGTTGTGACTGGAAGTTGAACATACATTTTCTCTGTTTTCATTAGGCATTTCTTGCTTATGGGATTCCACAGAACAATGTAAAGAGACTCTTTCTACTTTTGAAGGTAAGAAGACCTCCACTAGTCTTCTTTAAAGAGGAAGTTCTTTTCCTCACAAATTTTGCTCTGTGCAGGCTGCTTATAATATTGGGGGTCATACAATCAGTGCAGACACAATCCAGATTTCCATCCTTGGATGCCGCATGTCTCGTCCTGGACAGGTGGATATCAAACCTTGAGTTTATCTTGATTTAAGATATTATTATGCATGTGTAAATGCGTTTATCAATGCACTCTACTCTATATCTACGCAAAAACTAGTTCATAGGGATCCAGTGAATTACTCGATTTACTCTGTTATATACAGCATGCTTCATCTAATATGATGGAGCTAATAAAGCTTGCTTTTGATTGTAGTGGCTTAGATTATTACTTCCCTCGAAATCGAAATTCAAGACAGGAGATGAACGGCAAGCGTATGCAATTGAGCATCCAGAGCCCCTTTTGCACTTTGCACTCTGTTCAGGAAGTCATTCTGATCCTGCGGTAATTTATCCTTGATTTTTCTCTTAAACAAAAATGCTTTTGGCTGCTAGAAATTTCAATTTCGTTTCTCTAATCAAACATGATTTATTAACTTATCAAGTTTTTTTTGTTCCAGGTTCGTGTTTACACACCAAAGAGAGTATTTCAAGAGCTTGAAGCTGCAAAAGAGGAGTACCTTCGAGCTACCTTTGGTGTGCGAAAGGATCAGAAAATCCTACTCCCAAAGATTGTGGAATCATTTACAAAGGATTCTGGCTTATGTCAGGCTGGTCTTATTGAAATGATTCAACAGACTTTGCCAGAATCTCTCAGGAAGAGTATTAAGAAATGTCAGCTAGGAAAATCTCGTAAGATCATTGAATGGATTCCTCACAATTTCACTTTTAGGTATCTGATTTCTAAAGAGCTGGTGAGATAATAACTGGTTACCTCTGTGCATGCCTCCAAAGTTTTTAACATTGCTTGGGCTCATTTGCATTGTTCTCAAGGTTTTTTTTTTTTTTTTTTTTTTTTTAAGATTCTATACTTTTCCTTGTACAAAGTAGAAGTTGAAGTCAGAAATGTTAGGATAGAACAATGCAGTCTTTTGTATTGTATAATGTAATCTCCAGTCTGCTACACTGTGTTGAAGGTATTCATGATTTCTGTAATGCTAGAGAAAAAGAAAATGAAATTTATGTATTGAGCATTTGTACATAGGTTAATTCCATTGTTGTTATTTTACTAATTCTATATGTCCCTGTTTATAACAGTAGTAAACTTGTTATGATATATGATTAATAAATTTTTTTATAATGCTTAAGAATTAAAAAATTTCATAGTGATTTGGAGAGGATGTGAACAAATCTTTCTTTACCGTACCATCAATATATGTTTGGTTGAGATGTAGTTGTAAGTTCGTAAAGCAAGATCTCACTCTGTTAAGTTCCTGTTGTCTGCTAAACTGATCCTCACATGTCCCCACTTGAACATTTAACCTGAACGTCACAGCTACAGTTGTGGCTGTAATATATACAAAATCCTGTGTAATGGAAGAAGGGCAAGGTTGTTCTGATCAGTGACGAGGCATCAGTCAGGATTCAGATCAATAATAATCACTCATTTTGTGCCTTCATGTTGGGCTTAAGCTGATAGTGGAAAATTTACCTTCCAAGAGCAATTATTACTCATAAGGACTCGCACTAGTACTTTCTTTCTTTAATATATTATAGTAGCTAATACTCAGAATTTGATGAGGTGCATTGCATCAAAAATATTGAATCGCATTTACAATCGCATCTAATTAACTTAAGAATCTCCACATAAATAAATTTGAGAGGACATTGCAATGTATTAGCAATTTCACCATCTGAGGTTCATCTTTGTCGGTGGACAGCATCCATCACTTTCAGAAGAACAGATCTTTTCAGAGAGTTTGTCCTATATGGACAAATTTTATTTTTGGTTCTACAGATTTCACCTTATCTTTAAATTCTTGCTGAAGTAAAAGAAAATCAAAGAAAGAACTAAAAGAAAGCTTCAAAGTAGAGAAATTATAATTAACAACAAAATTAGTAGAACTAAAGATTAAAGTGCTGGGCTCATCTACACAATCACTAGTCACTAGCCAAGATTTTTCAAATTACATCAAGATTCAATCCTGGAAACCATTTTACAAACAACACCAATGACTGGCAACTTCTCTAATAAGGGCTCTCTCCTATAATATTACCAGGAGGATTATAGAAACAAACAGTTAAACTAGCTTGTTCTTTAACACAAGAAGCTTGAGCACACCCCAATTCCAATGACTTTTTCCACACAACCTGAGTATAAACACCACACTGATGATTTGGCTCACAAGAATTGTCAGTACGGTTGTAGTAAGCCTTTTCTTGAACCCAATTATCAACAGCCATAAGTGGAGTAACAGCCATGCCACTAGCCCATAATTGGTTTCCACCGTACTTGCTGTTCGTCAGGTTAGCAAATTGGCAGCCCATTTTGTTTCTTTGGTACCTGACTAGTCTGCTTGTTGCATTGGCTAGCATTTCACTCCATTTTAAAGGGCTAACACCCACTGCTGCTCTTGCTTGGTTGTGTGCAGATAGGAAATCTCTAGCTGCACTTGGTAATGGTGGTGTTGGTGCCTGTGCTGCTGCCTCAATGGATAAGTAGCCGTGGCAAATGGCTAGAACTAGAAGAGGAAGCAAAGCAGAAGCCATTTTTCTTGAACTGGTTTTCTATATGATTATAAAAAGATATTTTCTTTGGGGGCTGACACTTGACAGTCCAATTATTTATAGGGTGGCTCCAAATTGGAGTGGTGTGTGAGTGGGAGGAAGAGAATTATTAGGTAAAAATCCAATATACCACATGGGTATAGTTCAAATTTGTCTGCTAAGAATTTAATACGGTAGAAAAATCATAGAATTTGTTAATTGATTGATTTGTGTAGGAGACTTGTCCCATAGTGCAGCTAACCAAGTCTAAATTGTTAATCTATTTCATGCTTTACATCAATTAAAATCCACTCTTGTCATATTGAAAGCTTTTTTTTTTTTTTTAGTACTTTTAGAGAAGAAATGTTGACTTCAAAGTTAAACTATACAAGCTTGCATGCTCTCAAACCTTTTGGACAATGTAGAGTTGTGTGTGCATATGTTCACATCCATCAAGAGATGTTTATCCTATGAATGTGAGAGCGTACACACCATGCACACATCCTCACAGTACCATTCTTCTTATGAAATGGTCATTACAGATCATATTTGCACCATTGATTGCTGACAAGATGCAAGAAAGAAAGCATAATTGGGCTGCAGGTAAAGAAAAAAAAAAGAAAGAGTAAGAAGTCGAGAGAGTTGAGACAGAGAGCAATGAAACCAAGGACACCTGCCACCCAAAATGGGGTTGTGAGATTATGGAATATGGTGTTGTTTATTTATATACTATAGGCAAAATTTGCAGCAAGATCTGATTTCCTTAATAATCAAAAGATTAAATTAGCCTATTGGCCTAAAGGGTGCACGTGAGCTGATTGACTTTGATCTGTACTGAAACTTTTGAGAATGGTGTGGCCATGTGATATGTGAATTAATTCATTCATAACTCACAGGCATTATTAATAGTTGGGATATGAAATCAAGATATATCACGCGGGGTCAACATTAATTTTGGTGGCAACAGAGGAAATATCAGCTGCTGCCAGTGGGGGGCTGATGTCCATTAGCTGACATAGAGCTTTAATGGCTTCTTGTTCTTATGTTATTAATTATCTTCTGTTCTGTATATGCTTTCAGGACAGACAAAAAAAAATGCTGTCGCCCCTTGTGATAGAGCTGTTTCCAAGCTCGCCTGACAACAGTTCGACTTCATAAGTCATACATCTTCTGCTAGAAATTTTACAATTGTGCTTGCAAGTTGCAGGATCAATCTCATGTATTAATGTTGTTTTTCCTTTTCTAAAAGAGTTCAAATTTGGTTTTATTGCCATAACAATTTCTTTTATTTTTTTATCTTTGGCTTTTAATCTGGATGTCATTTTATATTTACAGCAAAACCTGGATACTTGTTGGAACATCATTTTTTTTTCTTTCACTTTTTTTTTTTTTTAAACCGATATTTTTGAAGATTGAGATCATTAGCAGAAGATAAGAAAATGAGTTTTGTTTTTGTTTTTCTATTTTTTTAAAGAAAAGAGACATTAGATATTATTTTTAAAATATGAAAATATAATGTTTGTTTTTGAAATAAAATAAAAGGTTAATTAAAAATAATTTTAAAAAAATCATTAAATATGAGTTAGATTGACCAATTCACCCCTGGATAACTTTATCTATTGAGATCATTAATATTGGAATAATTAAAATAGCTCTAACCCAACAATTTACTAACATATGAGAGACGAAACTCCATCTAATAGGAACAAGAAGATCAACCCAAATACTTTTTCTACAATCAGGGTCGGGTCACAGAATGATCCAGTAACTAGAATACATTTACCAATTTATTCTTTTAGTTGCAAATGATTAAAAAAAAGAGAAATAAACTTGAAATTTTGTTAAAATTAAAAACATGCACTAATCACAAAACTAAATAAGTGTATCTATATATTCATTTTAGAGCATAGAGTAAGAGTTGAAAAAGGAATAATTACTTATTTATAAAAAGCATAGTAACTCAGACAAATACTGATGTACTCTCTAATGCTGTTTTGCATTAATGAGGCTATAATGACTCATTTATAAAGCAAGATTTTTCTTTTATTTCATTTAAAGGATAAGCCTCTCACTTAGAGGCTTCACCCTACTTCTTAAGTGTGTAATTTTCTTTTATTTTTTTTTTAAAATGAAAATCTGGTATTTACCCTTTAAATAATCAATTAGCTTATACTCTTTTATTTCATATTAATTCTTATTTTTTAAGTAGTTGATTCGGAATGAGAAAATATTTAAAAATTATTTAAATTAGTTTATATATATTGTAAGATTTATTATTTCTATTTTAATGTAAGAATAAAATAAAAAAAATTAATATTTTCTTTGAATATATAAAATTTATAAATAATTAACTAAAAATATTCTGCCTTAATTGAATAAATTTGAGTAGAATGACAGAAGGGGCAGCCCACCTGAGTCTTGTATGGTTAAAATTGGGCTTTGAGAAATTGCTCTCGTGTCTTGCCATAGGCCTTCTCATATTTTACCGGTTACCTACTAATAAATTGTACACCCTTCCTCATTAATTTTGTTATTGAATGGCGGTTTAGTTTGGTTTTTGATATATTTATAAGTTAAATGTTTCCATTTGGTTTACAATTTCATCTTCAACAATGTTAAACCAAACAGAACTTAATATATATCATATCATACAAATTATAATTAGCTACTATGTTCTTTAAATTGAAAATTCATTTAGAATTATAAATTATGAGAATTTATAAAGTTGACTTTTCCTTAAGAAAATTTAAGCTAAGAATTTAAAATTTTAATAAATATGATTAGAAAAACAAATACAAAAATCATTCCCTCTTCGCTAAATTTCCTTCTAACCCAAAGAAAAAAGTCATTATTACATATGTAGCCAACTAGAAAATGCATGATGACTTAATAAAAAAAAAAAAAAAAAAAATGCATGATGACCTACAAATTTAAAATTCCAAAGCCCGCATCTCCTTCTCCTTCCCTGTCCCTGTCCATTCATTTCTTCATCTGAAACCTTCATGCCGAGCTTGCTTGTGATTATGTTGATAGGCTGCACACCGTATTTTAACCTAAATTTTTTAACAGTGTTCTCTGTTCATACCTTCTTCCCACTTATATATATGTTCCACACTCCATTTGTATCTCATTAGTTATAAAGTTTAACTCAATTAACAAGTTTAACCTATATTGATTCTCCTATTGACCTTTCACAGATCTCCGGTCGCCGGGGCTTGTGCTTAGAATTATTTCTCGAACATAGGTCAACTTTGTTGTCTTAATTTGTGCTGTCCAAGTGCAGAGTTGGCTTTGACAGCTAGAGCACATAAGTCAGGCAATAAGAGAGGCTTACGAGATTGAGACAGTGGCAAGAGGAAGTAAATTTGACCCATTTGGAGATCTTCATCGTCTTGCATGTGAGGTACGCATGTTCCTATGGACATGGACTCTGAGCTGCAGAGGAAGTAGTTTGGGTTCTGGGATCTGATTTTTCTAGCTTTTGTTGCTTGCTTTAGCACTTGTAGCTTCCCATCTCCATGGATGACCATGATCGTTGTCGATGATGATGATGATGATGAGGAATAGTAGTAGTGTTGTTTGGTGTTTCTCGATCCTGTCTTTTGATTTTCACTTCCCTTTCCGATTGGAGAGGAAGCACACAGACCCATCTTCTTTGTGTTTGCGGGTAAGAAGATAAGTGAGAAAGGTCAATTATAGCAATTTCTTGCAATAACTCGATCATGGTCATCATACGATACGAAGTTATGAACACTATCAAATATTTTCTAAAAATATTAAATAAATATTAATTCTTTTGAATTAATTTTAATATATAAGTTACCGTTATTTTATTTTCTTTATCATGATCACACCATTAAATTATTAAAGAAAAAACATAAAGTCCTTCTTTCACTTGCGATAAAATTCTTTCCTCATACATTTTAAGTCTTTAATTTAAAGATTTAATTCCATTTTCCATTAAAAAAAAAAGAACCATAATCGAACTGATACATTATGAATAAGTCATTGTTGTGCATGTCGAATGATCTTTTTTATTTTTGTCGTTGTGTCTAAGAAATTCATGAGCACCAATCTTTTTATAACCAATGAAGGTACCATAAAAGAATTAAATAATAATATCTTTTTATGGTCTTTGTCTTTCTTGTCATTATAATCCTCACCTTTTTTTTTTTTTCGATCTAACCCTTTTTAATAATAATAATAATAATGTTGATGATCTTTTTAATGACTTTCAAATAACAAGATTCTTAATACAAGCTCCCTAGTTTAATCACTTTTAGTTATGTGCCATTGAAAGTGATTATCCCTAAAAGCATTAGTCAATTTAGCTAATGAGTATTTTGACTATTGCTTTCCACGCTAGGGAGTTTCCTTACCTTGAAAGCTAAAAATGTGAAATTAAAATTTAATCTGAAGTATTATCTTAAATTGAAGATGATATTACAAATGCACATATGTATTCTTTATTTTTATGAATTTTAATTACAGTTAGTTTGATTCATAATATATTTATATATTTTAGTAGATTTAAAACATCAATAATGAAAAATATTTTATTCATTTAGAAACTAAATAATCAATTTGTAGTTAAAATAAATAAGGGTACCAATCTTCGAGTTACAGATTAGCAATTCAAAATTTAAATAATGTTGTATTTGAAATAAAATTTTAAATAATGTTAATTTGATCGATATATTTTAAGTAATTTAAAATATCGAAGTTCTAGCAGCTTTTCTTCTTTTTTTTTTTTTCTTATGAAATATTTTTAATCCATTGCCATTAATATTTTAAATCGATGATGCTCCATCTTTTTCAATTTGATATTAGTTCATTTTGGTTCAATAAGTTTAGAGTTTTCAATTTGTTTATTTTTTTTTTTGTTTATTATTGAAACTTCTTGAATATCCATTTTATGGATGCTCTGATACTATTTATGAGATTTGTAACGTAACTCTTAAAAAGAATATTTATGGAGTTCAGTAGATTTAAAACATCAATGATAAAAAATATTTTATTAATATATTTATTATTTTACACATTTAAAAACTGAATAGCCAATTTATGGTTGAAAATAGATAATTGCACTAATTCTCAAGTTCCAAACTAAAGAGTTCTACTAATGCAATTGAAATATAAATATATAACTTTAGCAAAACTTTTTTCACTCCCTTATTGTTTTTTTATTATTTAATAATTGAGTAAAATATATTTTTATAAAGAGTTAGCCGATGCTTATTTTTCAGATATCGTTATTACTTTTTTTCCGAGAAAAGAAGTTCACAATCCGTAGGCCTTCTAATGTATATAGATACAAATGGTCTAATGGGAGCAAGAATTTCCATTAACGTTGCACAAACACAGCCACCACATTTAATACTTCTAACCCAAAAACTCCACAAAGAGGATAAGTTGGCTGTCAGATTTTATAAGGACAAAATCAATTAAGATACTATGCAGATTTTAGAGTTCATATATATGTGGATTTTAAACCCATAAATAGCGAAACTAATAAACTTTAAAAGTTTTCCTGTTTGAATTCAGTACAAAATTTATGGATTGATAGGTGTGATACTAAAAAATTGAGTAACTCATCAACCTCTATAAATTTTGTTCCTTGTTTGGTTTGTGAAATAACATATTTATTTAAAATTTATTACACTTTAAGTAAAGATTGAGTGAAGTTCTTAAATTGTTGGATTAAATATTAAAAAGATTTATCAATGTAATTGAATAATGTAAATGATATAAAAAAATTATCCTTCAATTGAGATTTTTTATAGGAAAAATTAAGAAGAGAGACTGTGTTTAAATTTTATTATTTTAGTATGCTACAAAACTTTAATATGTATTCTCATGTTTTACTGATTTTACGGTTATATAGCATCCAACGAGTGAGAACCACTCTTTTAAAAATTAAAAGAAAATAAAATAAAACAAAAAGTAGTTAATATTTATTAAGGGACTCATAATTTTTCTAATGTTATTATTAATAATTAATAATTTATTTGTTAAATTTAATTTTAAAAATTTTATATTGAATTTACTATGTTAATATAGAAAGTGCAATTTATCTTTCAGAAAAATAGCTTACTTGAATTAAAAAGAGTAAATCTTGAATTAAAATAGTCCAAACAATAAAAAATAAAAAAATAAAGAACTTATTTAGTGCCGCCTGTAAAATTTAAAAATCTATTTGAACTTTATTCTTATAATTTAAATTTACATGAGTATGTTTGATATTCTATACTAGTATTACATTTGCTCTTTTTGTACTTTTAAGACTAATGAAATATTTTTCTATCAATATATTAAAATAATATTATTTTTCTTTATATTTTTACTTTTTTTAATATGTACTCAAGATTTTTATGAATTGCCTGAATTATTTTAAAATAATATTAAAAATATAAATAATACATAAAAGACTATATAAATACATAAGAGATACTAAAATACATGGAACAATATACCGTGTTTTAGATTAATACTTTTTAATTTTTTAAAAGAAATTACAATCTCAAATACATTACATATGAAAACCAGTTAAATATCAAATGTATAATAAATATAAATTAATTATTATTTTCTATGACTTAAATAAATGTATATTAAATATAGATATATAATAAATAATTTGAATATTGTTATCATAATATTATAATATTTAAATTATATTGAATGTCTATTATTATGTTTATGGATAGATTTTTTATGTAATCTTTTATATTTATAAATAGATGTTACAATCATTGTAATGAGAGATATACATACACATATATACACATTCTTTATTTTCTTTGTTCTTGTTCTTTATTTTACAACAAATATATATTATATATGTACTAAAATACAGCTCAAACATATATATATAGAGATTCAAAAACATATAACAGAATCTTTTAAAAAATGCCAAACAAACACCATTTGCACAAAAAAGAAATTCTAGTGTATATCTACCGTACTTTTATAAGTATTTGTTCACTTTATTTTCTTTGTGTATAGAAGTGATATTTTATGTATTAAATAAGTTCTAAAAATAATATATTAATGATGCATCAATTTAGTTGGAAAGTGGAATAACAAAATTTTAATAACTTGAGAGGCTTATAGTGAAATTTTCCAAGTACAAATTCTCATATGATTCACATTATGGGTGGGGACCTTTTCTAAGGGATATGCAAGAAAGCTCACTTGATATATATATATATATAATATCAAACATATACTTTCAAAATTGACATTAATGTGCAAAGGAGAGGACCACATTCTTTTAAGAAATGATATAAGGAATAATGATTTTTGTTTTTGTCAACTTGTTGCAGGCAACTGCTTTAAAGTATTAATTGATTAAGACAGCTTTCTTTGTGGTTCATGGAATAAAATGACCCAACAGAGATTTTTCTTTTTGGGAAAAAAAGGGAAAAATGAAAAAAGAAAAGAAGAAGAAGGTGAATTGTTATATATTTGTTAAAACTCTTTCCAAAAGTTCTCAAGTTAATTTTGAGTTTTTAATTGACCCGCTAAAGACTCGGTGGGTTTGAATTATATAGAGACGATAATTATTTTTATATATAAAAATAAATGCAATAAATTATGGTAATATTAATGAATAGTAGGAAATAAATATAAAGACGAAAGAAATATAAATCATGATAATGTTGGCTACCATGCTCTTGTTAAATAAGTCATCACCCTAAAATCATATTGGGAATATCAAATAAGATTTGACAAGTTTCCTTATAAGAGAAGGATACATAGAGAGGTGTTTGAGTAGAGAGTAAAAAAAGAAGAAGCTTTTCAATTAGTAAGTTATTAAGATGACATTCCTTACATTCTCTCTTAATTGTTCAAGTTATAAGATTCATATTGAATTAATAATTCTATGTTCTAAGTATTTAATTTAGAGATTAAAGTTCTTACTTTTCTTTTCTTGTCTTTCCACCAAACTTTAAATGAAAGATATAAATAAGAAAGAACCCCACAATATATGTATGTCAAAAAAGCTGAAGGGTTCAATTATAATTTGCACTCAAAAGGTGGAAAAGATGTTAAATAATGACACAATCTTTATCATGCAGTAACTATATATACAACTCAATTTGTAGAAGAAGCAGCATGGAATCTTCCCTTCTCAAGTTATCAAGATGGCTTAGTGGAGGACAGCATTAGAGATGTGATATCAAGAGTCCTACAGTATACTTAAAGTCCAAAAATCTTCTGTAATTTCAACTATGGATATTGCAGGTTTGTGAAGATGCGTGAGTATATATATATATTTATGACTAAATGAAAATGTGGTGCATGTTGATCAAAAGGAAATGATTTTTTTTTTTTTTTTTGGAAAAATCACATCTACATATATAAGTTTTGGACCCTTTTCAAGAGCATCATCTGGGAAATGGGCATACATGTCTGTCAATGATTCCTTGGCCGGCTATATTTTGCTCTCGTTCAGTACAAAACTGCCCTACTGTGTCTGTAATATTTATTTGCAGCAAACACAGATTAATAAATTTGGGGGGTTAAATCTGTCGACCAAGTTGCATGGCCAGAATCTATCTCAATCAATCATTATAATTATACCATACAAAGGGGAAATTAAGAATTAAAATCAAGTATCTATAATCTCTCTATCTTTATATATATATATATATATCTCTTTATTGTTGCACCAATCATCAATTTTATTTTGTTTCTTTTAAAATATTTTCAAATTTATATATTAATAATAAAAAAGGAGATATGAGATTGTGACAAGAATTAAAAAGTCTAACCATCACATGAATTTAAGAGTACAGCTCAATTTAGATAGGTATGAAGAGTCAAGATTTGAAGACTTTCTGATAATTAATTAATAGGGGCTTTCCAATTTCCACAAGGTGAGGAAGCTACAAGGGAAGTTAATTTGAAGTTTTGACCAAAGTTGCAAAATCAATTGTTTTTTTTTTTTTTTTTTGGTATAAATTAATAATAGCCTGCATTGCATGTTCTCCACAAAGCAACAACGCCCATAAAATAAAACCCATAAATTGAAAATTACCCTTTCAATAATATCATAATTCAACCAACTATGTATATGATAGTTGATGGCTCGATTATTATTCATATGAATGGCAATGATAAATTATTAGAAAAAGGCCACCCTTTTTGCACCACTTTCTCTAATATAAACTGGGTGGCTCCTTTTCATTCCTTTTGTATATTAATCTTGTTTAGGGAATTGCTCTTCACCTTCTTCATTTATATTTGCAGACATTGGATTCTTCTGGGTAGCTAGCTGGCTGTCATCATGGGTTAGGAATTATGGACTCAATTATCTTTTATTTCACCTCTGGAAATCAATAAACTGCTGACTGCTGATTAACATCCTAATTCATCAATTTGTAATTCCAATAATTTATTTTATTGTCAATCATTTCTAATTTTACTGATTCAGAGATAATTTTAATTATTTTAGGAAAATAATTTTTCTTAAACAGAACAAATTCGATTGTATATTTTATCCTATCTCATTACCTTAAAATTAAAAATGTTTTAATCTGAGATTTTAGATTTCCTTATAATTTTTTCCCAATTGGCCAAGTTTTTCGTTTTTCATACATGATTCTTTTTTTATAAAAAAGAAAAATCAATTATTCTTTTTATCTCAATTTGTGTTAATGGTCAAAAAGACTGAATTTTAACTATTTCAATACATTATCACAATACTCTATAAATCAGCTGTCAATCAAAAGCTTACCAAGCCAACTGAGTAATTTATTAATAATATTAAAAGTTATATATTAATGTGAATAGGGACATTCTGAATGAAGAGTAAAAGCTATTTAAAGTTTTTTTTTCTCTTTTATTATCCCATAAATTTCAGAAAAATAAAAATAGACAAGCCTTTCTTTAAAACATTAACTCAACAAATTCATTTTAAATTATACTGAAGAAGGATCTTATAATACACCTTCCAAATCCAGCACTAATTAGGGTTTCATTGGCAAATTAATAAAAGTTATAGGCTAATTTGTTCAAATGATTCTAAATTTAACTTATTAAAATCTTTAACACAAATTGAAGGGATAGAACTTTAAGAAATTCTATGCTTTTTTCCAAATTTAGCCTTTGTCCGATCTGCCTGTGGAATTGAATTGTGGGTCAAGTGGTTGAATACAAAGTGGCAATGGGCACATAGATAACAACTGTGTCAATACGAAGCATTACATGCAAAATTCCATTTGACAGGACAAACAAAACGCTTCACTGTCATCTTTAAAATCCTTTCCCTCTTTACAAAACCGACTAGACAATGACTCTTTACCCATTTGCAACGTCTCATTTTTATTTTTCTTTTTAAATTATTCCTTGTCAACATCTTCTTCTTCATTTTTCTGTCAACCAACTCATTTTATATTTCCATCTGCCTTACTCACCATTATAATTTTTCATGCAAATTAATTCAAGTCCACATGGGCACATTTTACACCCACGATATTGTGCCAACACAATATTATTGAAATGATCAGAAATAGAATTGCAAAAAAAAAAAAAGGTTAGTTTTCAAATATCATATTAAATTCTCTATTTTTTCCTATTTCGATAAATATTTACGTTGAGATTATCAGATTCAGAAAGAATTATAAATATCTCGAGATTGGATTAAGAATTTGAGTTGCATATAAATAAACATGTAATTTTAATTTTTATATATTTTATAATTCGCTTTCGTTTAATTTATCAATAATATTATATATTTATTATAAGAGATTGATTGAATTATTCAATAAGATTGTCCAAAATTTAATATTTCCTTCGAGATTTTAGTATTTGGCCATTTCTCTCGACATGATTATAAAAGTATTCACCTACATTCACATAGTGTATTTTAAAAATAAATTTTGAACTCTAAGAAAAAATTGAACCTTGATTGACATAAAAATAATAATTTAATCTTTATCTACTGGATTAGCCCAATTGATTAATTGTGATTAACCATTGATATCTTATCCGTTCCCCAATTCTTGTATAAGATAAGAATAAGATAGCTCAGATATGTAGAAACAAACTTCCAACAATTGGACAAAATATTGCCATTCAATCTCGGAAGTGAAAGTTTTGTTTTGTTTTTTTTTTTTTCTGTACAAACAAATCACATACCTCCAATTCTCATTATTTTATTTTATCCTTTTCCCTTTATCCTTAAAACAATGATTTCTTTCCCTGAAAAAGAAGACAATGATTTTGATTTTATTTTTACTTGCCTTTTCTTATCCCTTAAAGCCTTTGCTTTACTATTACATCAAGTGATGAGAATTGCTTGAAGAAAATTATTAAAGGTTAATTGGCATTTGAATAATTTAAAACACCTTAATTGGTACATCTTTTAGCAATTTTAGGATATATTTTTACCTTTCTCACTCAAACTAGTTCTCATTAGTTATTATTTTTCAATAGAATTGATAAATTCTACCAATATTGGTGGATATAAAAATACAAATTTACTAACAATTTATTCATTCATGTTATTTGTATGATTAATTTATTTTTTTATATTTAAAAAATTTCTATTTTATATATTATATATAATTTAATTTATAATAATATTAGTATAAAATATAATTTTTACTTTTTATTTTTGTGATATTTCTCCCTACATTTATATTAGTTATTTATAAAAATTACATAGTACAATCTTATAAATTTTTTATATTTATTTAATATTAAGGTAAATAAATATAATAAGTATATAAATATATATATATATATATATTTATCAGCTTTAATTTTATATGTATTTTATTGCATTAATAAGTTCTCTACGTCCATATAATAATTATTTTTGAAAATCATATTGTTAGAATTCTTGCTATTTATTTTTTTATTATAATACTTTTTTGTTTAACCTTTAGAGTTATTAATTCTATTTTAATGTTTATAAATAATTAAAAATAACTAACTTTATGTTTGAGTGTCTATCTACAAGGAAAGAAAATTGGTTCTTCTAAGACATGGCAGATTCACGCCCGTGAACTTTGATTCGCGGCTATGAAACTTCAGTTTCTCAGAGATGAAGAATTCTTATCTCAGACAATATAAAAAGCAGTAACGTTCACAGCATCCTTCCTAGCCGTAAAAACGAGAATTTACGCGCATGAAAATGATCTCCTCCCTAAAATCAGAAGAAACTACAAAAAGGTTTACAGAGAAAGTTTCCAAGCCATGAAGGAGATCTTTCCAGCCGTGAAGAAATATTCACGCCCGTAAAAATGATATCCTCCTTTAAAAATATAAAAAATCACAAAAGAGTTCATGGGAAGAGTTCCCAAGCCTTGAACACGATTTCCCAGCCATGAACAAATTTTCCTAGCCGTAAAAAGGATGTTCACGCCCGTGAATGATAGCGACTCTCCAAATCTTCAAGGAATCATAGAAGAGCTCACGGGCAAATTTTTTTCAAGCTGTGAAACCTAAGTTCCTAGCGTTTAAAAAAGTTTCCAACCATGAAAGCAATCTTCACGACCGTGAAGAATTATTCACGATCATGGCGGGTTCCAACTTTTCAAATCTGCTTTTTGTGTTGATTATTCACGATTGTAAAAAATTGTTTATGCCCGTAAAATTGTATTTATGAAAATTATTGAAATGACTCTTTTTGCATTTAACGAGGGTGATATCTATTTCACTTAGAAGTATTTAAACATCATTTCTAAGTGTTCTAGGTTAAGTAGGAGCATTTATTTTCAGCTCCTATTGTGCATTTACTCTCAACAACTCCAAAATCTTCATATTTTCATCTTGTATTAAAGATTCAAGCTTATAATTGAATCTTTGGGTAGTTCGATATTTAATTCTTATATTCAAAGCTCAAAAGGTGAGATTGAGTGTTTGAGTAAAGGATTAAAAAGTTCTTGGGATTGAATCTTACCACTAGTAGACTGGATATTATGTTTGTCGTATGTTTATGTGCTCGCTTTCAATCTTATTCTAAAGCATCTCATTTACATGTCATGAAAAAAAATTTAAAATATCTTGTTGGGACATTCCATTTAGGTTTTTGGTATTATAAGGGTAATGCATTTGATTTCATTAGCTATTTGGTTACGGATTATGCCGGTTGCATTTTAGATAGGAAAAGTACCTTCGATACTTACCAATTCCTATGAAATTGCCTTCTTTCTTGGTTTAGCAAGAAAGAAAATTTGGTTGTCTTGTCAATGGCCAAAGCCGAATATGAAGCTGCCGATTGTTGTTGCACTTAAGTATTATAGATTAAACAACAACTTGTAGACTTTGGAGTATCTCTTGATCATATTCCCATAAAATGTAATAACACTAGTGCCATTAACATCTTTAAAATCCTATTCAATATTCTAGGACCAAGTATATAGATATTAGGCAGCATTTTTTACGTGATCATTTGCAAAATGGGGATGTTGTATTAGAAATTGTTGATACAACACATCAACTTGCGAATATTTTTACCAAGCTCCTTAATGAAGAGCGTATGAACTTCATTAAAAGAGAAATTGACATGATTGAAAAATATATTGTGAATCATATTTACTCTTATTTTTCTTTGATATATTTGCTTAAGATATGAACCTTGAATGTTTGTTTATCCTAATTAAGTACTATTATGCGGTATATTTTTAGCATATATAAACTCTCAAGAAGCTTAATCTATGCTTAAACATGTTTGGAATGTGATTTTAAAACCTTCAAATTTTTTATATTTTTGTTTGTTTCATAGCTGGGAACAATTCTTCCCACCCTTGAAAGACAGCTTCGTAGTCGTGAATTATTCTTTACAACTTAGAATACTTAGATTTGTTCTTATACTTGTAAAAGAACACAAATATAGTTAGGTCTGTAATTCTATTTGATAGTGGAAATCTCAAGAGAATTCTTGAGGAGTTGATGTAGGCAAGAGATTAGCTGAACCACTATAACTTTTTGGTGTTGTGAGTTGTTATTTTTCATCTTTGATTTATATTGTTTTTTATTTTTTATTTCAACCAATTCACCATATCTCGGTTGTCACTAGAATTACATTTTTAATATTATATACATATAAATTGAAACTTTTTTCTAATCATTATATTCAACTAATAAATTTTATAACGTATTATAAATTTTTTTAAGTGTAGTTTATAGTTCAACTTTAGAATTTTTATTATTTTATTATTATTATTATTTTATTTATATATAAATATATGAATCTAAATATATATTTTATTAGAAAAATAATAAAATTTATTATTAATACATAGTAGCTATGATAATTATGATACTTATTATAATTTTCTTTAAGAATATAATAGTCTTATGTTTAAATAAACCGTAAATTTTTACTATATTTATTATTAGCATTTAAAATAATAATTAATTTTTTACAAATATTATAATTGAACTTTTATAAATATGCCATATGTGATATTTTTTTATTAAAAAAATATTATAGCGTAATTTTATAAAATTCTGTCACGTGAAATCTCATAAAAAATTTATCTTTTATTATGTATACATACATTATATATTGATTTTTTAAATTTTTATAAGTAAATCTACCATATATACGAATTTTCAATTAGAAAGCTTACGATTAAATATAAAAACTATTTAACTATAATTTAATGATTGGATACGAATTTATAATATAAAAATATTAAAAATTAGCTTAATTTTGTGAAAGATTAAAAGCTAATGATGGCGTTATGATTGTTCAAAATTATCTTATATCCATAAATAATTTACCAAATCTCCAATGTGGTCTTAGATGAATGAGTATAATACTTTTCTTCCTAAACTACTATTCAACCAAGACTTAACATTTAAGAAATAGAAATGGAAATTTTTGAACTCTCACTAACGTACGCAGCAAATCAATGTTGCTTTCATAATTTTGATACCACTAGTCAACCCTTTTCATTTAAAGAATGACTTATGGAATTATTTATATAATAAAAGGCTCATCATTTGATTCTATGGGCAAAATTGTAATACAGCCCTTAAATTTGTGACAGCCAATAGCCATAAGTAATGTACACATTAACAACATCAATTCTACGATAAAAACTTCCAAAATGAACCCTCATCGTCACTATATTTACATTTATACCCTTCATTTCAATTCATTTCCTAAACTACCCCTTTCTACTCAGGAATTGCACTCAACATTGCCGTAAACTTTCCCCTACCAGCGCCCCTCCTCGACCCACCGTCGCCGCCGCCGCTGGTGGCGGAGGCAGCCACTCTCCGACTAGACTTCCCATCACCGGAATACACCGCTTTCCGGCGGCAGGTAATTTTATCAGCACCATTATAATTAGTGCTTTTCATTAAAGCGGAGCTAGCTTTAACAGCCAATGCAGCCATTTCTTCAGGTTGTAAAGGGTGCTTTAATCTACTTAAAGGCACAGCAAAATAAAGCTGACCAGGCTGAAGCAATTCATCATCGTTAATAGCAGAAACGACATCGTCAAACTCCATTTCATCAGCATTACAAATGAAATAAGTAGGGTTAATCTTAGAAAGAACATAAGAAACTTTAACTGGGTACGAGAATTCCTGAAGCCTTCCGTCCTGCAAAATCAATTTTGCAGTGGCGACATGGGTCGATTCACAAGAACTGCAAATACCCATACGGTGCAAGTAAAATGCTGTTAAAAAGAATAAAAAACCTTTTTTGGATATGGAATCTGGTTAAGTCAAGAAATGTTAATAGAAAGTTTGAAACTTTGAGAGGCTATTAGAGAAATGAAAAGGGCGTTATGCGTATATATAGCAGGAGAGAGAGAGAGAGATGCCTCGTAAACTGTACCATTGCAGCCACGTCAAATTTGTCGTTTAATGTAAACATCGATCAGTGGGCAGGAGTTGCCAGGCTGTAAGTTGTTGGAGACAGCTTGTATGTGTGTTATATAGCTTTACTACAACCCTTCTTTCTTGCTTTTATTACAAACTTAGGGACTGCGGGGCTTTAGCGTTTAAAGTAGCGACCCACCCAGTGAAGAACACTCTTCAATTCAGACGATTTTTTAATGAGAATCAAAATATTTGCAAAGGGAAAAAATTGTATCTCCATTAATTTTAATAGATAGAAAAGAGAAATAAACCACTTATTCGACCAAATTAACTGATTTATTTCCTTAAATGGGTGATGTAATTAGAAGGTTAGCAACTCATCTCTATGCACTTTTAATCAAATTTAGAATTACTTTCAGATATTAAGATAGTAACAAATTTAATTTTTTTTATTTAATTAATAATGAACTACTTTTACTGAATCTATTTAATGGATGCTATTCTTTTTGCTGTTCATTTAAGAATTTCCTTATCATTTTTTAAATGGATTGTTTAACTTTATTTTTGTTCTGTAATAAATGTGATGGCTGACTTTAAACCAACGTATTCCCAGTTGTTTGAGAGCATATGCTAATGAAATTTCTCTTTAAGTTGATAAAACAAAATACAGTTCTCAAAACTTCTTTTATTTAAAAAGAAAAATGGCTTAAGCAACGGAGTTTTTGCGTTCTAGAGACTTCTGACGGAGATGCATTATTGAGAATAACTAAGGGTAGCAATCTTGATTTGGGTGGGAATCTAGACTCAGACACTTGAGTACAGTTCTTGAAGGACGAAAGGGGATAGTGTAAATGCGCAAAGGTGAAAGTGGAGAAAAAGAAGCAAAGAAAGAAAGAAAGAAAAAAAGAAGAAGAAAGGTTTTCACGTGAATAGGGTTTAATGGGGGTACCTAAAACCCACCATCTTGAATGATGGAACCTCCCCTTCCATTTATGGCATTCGATAATTGGGGATGTTTCAGCTGTATTGAAAGTATGTTTTGCTCAATTCAAGATTTGGTTTATCATGGTAGGCCAATCTTAATTAATAACATACAAAAAGGACTCTCTCTCTCTCTCTCTCTGTGACAGGTGATGTCAAATATAGTGCCTTATGATGATGAATTAAATAAATTTAGATGAGAATTTCAATCTCATTAAATTTATATAAAGTTTGTTGGATCGGAAAAGTAAGAGGGGAAAATAAGTAGATGAAGCATAGTAAAGCTTCATCATTGCATCAACTTTTTTTTCCTTTTAAACACTTGTTTTCGGTAACATTTTTCACTTTTAAAATATTTAAATATGATTAACTTTCAATTTTGAGTTGGGTTCTCCAAAAAAGAATTGATGAATAATAAAAAAAAATTAGTGACATCTTTTATTCTATAATAATTATATTTCTAAATTAATTACATTATCTTTATATATTTAATACGATATTAAATTTTTATTTTATTTTTATAATAAAATAGATATTACTAATTTTGTAATATTTATAAAGAATTATTTAATTTGATTTAAATTTTATGTTTATTAAATATTTCTTTAATTCAAATAAACTATTAATAAATACGGTTACTGTAGCTACCAACCCTTGCTCTAATGGTAGCTCATGAAGCCGAAAACTCCATCAGCATATCTTGATTACTTACCAAGAAGATCGTAAATTTCACTACTTTTTCTTTTCTTTTTTTAAACTGTCTTTGCACTTTTGGGGGTTTGTGTAATTTTAAATGTAAAGTGCAATGTTTCGGGAACCAATATAATCATAATAATAGGAAGGGGAGTGGAGACTAAGTGAAATTAAATAAGTGGGAAAGGAGGGGCCAATTAAGAAGGAGAAGAAGAGAGAAACGTGGCAAGAAAGCATAGAGAAAAATGAGGTGCGGTGCAAAGAACATAGGAAAACACGTGGAAATGAAGGAGCCTATAAACAAAGAAATACACAGAAAGAAAGGAGACAAAGGAGATGGCGTAAGAAAATCCTGAGCCTGAGCCTGAGCCTGTTGGTTCAATCAATCAGTCTCTCTCGTTTCTGCATCCTGCATCTGCATGCATACTATTATTATTATTATTATTATTATTATTACAGGGAGGGAGGGTCCTTGTAATGCGGCACCATTTTGTTTCTATGGCGCCATATACATACACCTTACAGAAGTATGGCCCTCCCCTTTTGCTCTTTGCCATCTCTCCACTCAATCATTTTGTTTTTCTCTTTTCTTTAACGTGCTCTCAATCTCATTGCCTTTTCTTTTCTTTTTCTAAATTATACAGTCGTCGGATTGGACCCTTTTTGCAACGTATAGTATTTTATATATTATATATAGTTTGCCATTTTTGTATTAATTAAGATTCATCATCAAATGTTCATCCTACAATACATTTGCGACATCCCCTTTTCTTTAACTGATGCTATCTTCCATATGCAACGATTCAGAAAAGAATACCATAAAGTGTCGGGAGGGAATGAGGACGATCTCTTGTATTAATGTGCAGCACATGTGCATGGAGAAATCTTGAAGGCTAAAGAGTACATGTATATTGTACATTAATTTGTACTGCTATATAATAAATATTTGTTTGATTTTATTTTAATCTTCTTAAATCCTGGATTTTGTATTGAAGGGGCCATGACAGGGGCAGGGGGACAGTATTGTGTATGTGCAGAATGCATGTTCTTCTACATTCTTAACCCATATCTTGTGTGGAAGATCTGTATTCTAGTTTTCTTTATTGCTTAAATTTTGTGGGCTGATAATTGGATTAATAATTGAGCAAAAAATATTCCCAGCAACCCTTTAGACCTTTTTTTATGAAGCTTCAAGCCCTCTTCCCCTTCATCACCCAAAATCAAAAAGCATCATGAAATAGGTTGGAGGTAAAGAATCATGGTTTCTTTAGCAAAAACACCTACCTAGATTCATTGCTTTGCATCACTCTCTAACTTACTAGCTGATGCTTCCTACTGTTTTTCTTTTTTATTCTTAATTATAGTGTTATGATTACTAAATCTTTTAATTCATTATTTGCATTAATTAGTAGTATGACTTCTAATTTTACTATCATATTTACTAAAACTTTTTACTTAATTATCTTCATTTCATAATGCTCACTGAATTCTTAAAAGTTAATAATAATAATAATATGTTTTATATAATATAATATTATAGCTAAGATCGCAGCATAGATTTTTTAATGCAGTGGTTCTTAACATTGTATGGAACTTATTAATTAAGAAGTATAGAGTCGATTATTGGTCATCATTATATTATTAATTTAATTTCTTAGAAAAAGATAAAGTGAGTTGAGTTTGTCCATATTTCAAAAGATATTATTGCAAAAGTATATTAATAGAAATATTAAACTATTTTTAGAACTTTTTGTAATAAATTAAAGTTTTAAATAAAATGGTCTATATTTTTAGTAATAATATCTCAACCAATGTATTTACAATCTAATTTAGTGCCGTTTAAACAAAATAAAAAATATAGAAATTAAAATACTTCACTTTAGAAAAAGAAGTTAATTGAAAGTAACTATTAGATTTAACATTGACTAACGAAGTAAGAGCAATTTGGAGTTATTAATTAGAAAGCAGCAATGCTATTTAATCCAATGTTTTTGAAACCAAAAGGCATGTTTATTCTTTATTTTCTCCAACTATTCCTTGCTTCAGTGGAAAGAAATAGATTAAGAATTGTCGCTAATGCTGTCTTGATTTTGTGAATAGAAAAATAATTCATGTTCTGAAGATTTAGAACAGTGACAATTCAAGGATCATGTTCTTGCACAATTAACAGAATTATTGAGCAAGCATAGTTGGCAAGAACAATTAGCAAAACCTACCAACCAGCAAAAACACATAACAAATTTATATATACAACCCTATAATTAATTACAACCCAATTAATCATCTAAATAATTTTTCAAATTAGATCTGTTTAATTATGATGCAGACAATATTTCTAATAGTATCTTTGACTCCATTTCATGGATTCACATTATAAAGTTAGCCCTTGTCATTACCATGAAAGTTCCTTCACAATTATATGTCTCTTTCTTTTGGCTAATGCAAGGTTGTCATGATCAATTGGTTGGTCCCTCTTAGACAAATGATGGTGCAACAGCAGTAAAAAAATGTTAAAAGAATTTTTTGCATAAAATATTGGAGCATCAAATGAAGCATAATCAACAAAGAACTTATGTCTTTCTTGAATACATTTTGCCACATGGTTCAATTATTTGGTAAATGGACTTTGTTTAACTTAATAATGAGGTTATCAATTTAATCCTATAACAAAGATATTCTTCATACATAATTCTATATCTCAATTATATATTTTCAGAATAAATATCTAAAACAAGGGAAACTTTTTATTTCTTGAATTAAAAAAATTCCTTTTTTAATTTCTTATTTCAAAATAATTATGACTAGTTCTACAGTGTTACCCATATTGATTTTTTGCTTTGTTTTAATGAAATGGAACAAATTATGCTTTCTCTCCAAGAAGGTTTAAGAAAATAAAATAATAAAATTAAAATAAAAAGAGAGATAGAAAATTAAAATTTCCTAAATCAGGGGCTGGAATGATGCCAGATGGGTTCTTAATTTGAAGAGATATTTGCAAATGCTTCTGCTCCTACTAAACTTCACAGCTTTAGGCTTATACGATGAAAACCTTGACAGTCTTAAGTCAATAAATTCTATAGTTTAAAACCAATAAATTCTATAGCAGCTAAAAATTAAAATAGTAATACAAATGGTTATTGTAATTTATATTTAGTTTCCTTTTTATTATATAATTTTAATTTAATTATTTAACTTTTATTTTACTTACAATTTAATCACATCGTCATTAAGAGATTAACACATTATATTTTTCTCTATTAATGCCACGTGTCAATTTTCCAATTACAAAGTGCTTAAATTAAAATATAACCAAAGTTGAATGATTGAAATGAAACAATAATTACAAAATTTAATAACTATTTGTATCATTAACCGTTAAAAGTTGAACATATTGAATGTAGATTAGTAAATTAACAGACAAAATCAATCGAGAAAACTAAATTTTTGTTAACTGATATTCACTTATTTGGATGAGTAGATTACTGTTTTGCATCTTTGAACTTTCAAAAAGTGTTGATTTCTGCACAATCAATACAGAAAAGATTGCAGTATAAATGTATATCTTGAGTTATGAGTCTCACGTAGCACATCTCATAAGATAAAGGCTTCCAATAAAGCCAACAACCATGTTGGCGGAGACCCTTTATTCTTCATATATAATTCTTTTCGTCTAAATTTCTCCTTTGCTCTTTCTGGAAATTAAATCCTAATTGCTTGACAAAATGCGATTTATTTCTTGATTGTCATGTTTGGATATGATTTGTTTTTTTCTTTTTTTAAAGGAAATTAGTATTAGATAAAAGTAGGAGTAAAGCATATCTGTATAACCAAACTCGAAAAGGAAAAGACACAATCATACGTCCTCTCCTATTAGATTGGAAGATGAAATTCAACAACCGGCTCAAAAATAAAAAAAGAAGAATAAAAATAGAAATACAATTAGAGGACACATAATGATTTTCAATAAACCGGTCAAAAATTTGAGTTTAAATTTTGAAGGGACAGTTTTGAGAATATTTTATTAAAAGTGTGAAAGTTCTCGTTCTAGTTGAGTATTTCAATTTGAGAAAAAAAACATAAAATAAAAAATAAAAAGGAAATAATAAAGTAAAAATGAATATTTTGATGTTATAAAATACATTGACTTACTAATATAGAATTTATTTTGTTAAAACTTAGTTTAGTTATAACTAATTCCATATAAATTTAATTATGTGAAATTTAAATTAACTTCCACTTCATTCATAGTACGTAAACTTTAAATTTATAAATAAATTGACCATGAATTTTATAAAATTTAACTAAACACTATATAAGTTAGATGCTATAAAAACGGACTTGGGTCATATCTAAGCTAGCAACGACTCTATGAATATTCTGCAGTAAAAAAGAACTTATATGCACAGCCAAAATTGCTGCCACTGATTGTTCCTTCCTCCCAATTCAATGGTTAAAACAAACTGCTGGATAAACCAAGCAATACTAATTTGTAAGATTTGGGTTAGAGATCTCAGAAATTTTAGGTCGGCATAGTATGTTTTGTGGTATGTAGGTGGATTTATATAATAAAGTCCAGCCTTTGTCCTTACTGGGAAATTTCCTTCAACTTGAAAACGATTTGAGATTTGTTAGGGTTGTCAAATGTCATGATCACTTTGGTAGGTGCCTGACTTGACTCTTCCCTTGGTATGCACATTCATCCTCTAAAACCTAAATAATGGTTTCAATTATCCATATTAGAAAGGTGTGTGTGTGTTCATGAACTTGTACATTATCTTATTATGCACATCTTTGAGTGTACAATTAACAAAATTATCATTGTTTTATTATTTGATTTGATTTACATACATGTTTAGAATATAAAACCTGGCTGCATAAATCCATGATGACTTGATATTATCCCTTATCTAAGTTGGATGAAATGATTAAAAGAAAAAAAGAAGGCAGGGACATATCAGATGAGAAAGATTTTGTAGCTTCTTCTTCTTTCCACCAGTATCTACACTTGCTTCTATATCTATTGGTCTTATTAAGAACCCAATATGAAAATAAAGGAGTATCTGCACTTGCTTTAGAATCTCAATATTTAATGAAAATCTCATAAATAAAAAAATCTAGAGAAGAATTAGAGGTGGATAATCAATTCTGAGTTAGTGTGCTTACAGTTTGTATTAGTTTTTCTTGTTTTTCGTTTTTTTCTCTCATGTTCTCTACCTTTTCTTTTACAGCTTTCCAACACTATATCTACATAAAATATTATAAAGTTGGACTCTCCTTATTAGAAATCACAAGATTTTAACAAGCAGCTCTTTCTTATGGTTTTCTGTAGCTTAGTTTTGTAACAAGTGACACTCTAAATATATTTTCCAACTCTTGATTTTCTTTAATAATTTACTTTTCAGTTTTATCTTTTGGAACTCAAGAATTGAGAGTTATAAAGACTCTTGAATGCCATGCACATGCAATCATTCATGTATAATTATGAAGATTCATTTTCTTTGCAAGTTTCTTACATAGATGTTGAATTTTCATTCTTGGGTTAACTTATGTACTCTAATTTTAAGCTAAAATTAGAGCTCAGGAGTAAAGAATTTTAGGAAATTTAGTAAAATAATATCATTTTTAAAAAAATCATAAAAATATTAAGTTATAACCCTCGCAACGCCCAGGTTACCGACTAGTTTCCCATGATTCTGGAACCATACTGGACATGTTGCAGTAGTACCCTATTGACTTCAGATGATCAGATAGTTGATCAAGTAGGGAATAAACATTGCTTGAAATTTGAAGTGTCTTGTCATCAACCATGAATTTATAGACACGTCCCTCAATTTCAACTAAGCTAACTGCTCTGCATTTGATGATCTCATTGTCATTCATTAATTTCCTGATATTCTTCACGTCTTCCCATCTTCCAGCTTCAGAAAATAAGTTTGAAAGAAGCACATAAACCCCTGAACTGTATGGCTCTGCTTCCAACAGCTGTTTAAGGATTTGTTTCCCTATCTCAACATTTCCATGAGTCCTACAGGCTCCAAGTAAGGCACCCCATATCACAATATCAGGTCTCATTGGCATTACTCCTATTACCCTAACTGCTTCACCTAAGAGACCTCCTCGTCCAAGAAGATCAACCATGCATGTGTAATGCTCGATTTCAGGTTTAAAACCATAGATAGAGCTCATTTTGTCAAAGTAATACAGCCCACTATCTACAAGACCACTATGGCTACAAGCAGAAAGCAATCCCATAAAGGTTATCTCATCAGGCCATACACCTGCAGCTTGCATCTTTCGGAAGAGCTCAACAGCTTCTACTCCATAACCATGTAATGCAAGGGCACCGATAATTACATTCCAAGACACTAAATTCTTATTTGGCATCTCGTTAAAGACATCTATGGCAATCCTAAGGGCACCACATTTTGCATACATGTCTATAAGTGAGTTGCACAGTGTAACACTATACATACTACTAGTGCCACATATGTAATTGTGGATTTTCTTTCCCATGACTAAATCACCAATTTGACCACAGGCTGAGAGAACAGAAAGTAGGGTAGCCTCATTGGGCACCACTCTGAAACTATGCATCTCATGGAACAGATCCAATGCTTCCCTGCATTGACCTCCCTGAACATAAGATGAAATCATTGAATTCCAAGAAACCACATTCTTCTCTGGCATCTGGTCGAAACTTTTCCTAGCATATTCTACAAGCCCCTGTTTAGCATATGCAGTAATCATAGAAGTCCAGGAGACCACATTCTTATTTGGCATCTGCTGGAAAACTCTTTCAGCCAATACCAAAGCCCCACATTTAGCATACATATCAATTAAAGCATTCCTCGCAACTAAATCTATCTTCATTCCTGTAATCTGAATATACAAATGCACAAACCTACCTAAATTGATATCACACCTCCGTGAACAGACCAAAAGCAAGTTAACTAGAGTAAAGTCATCAGCCTCCGTTCCTATTTCTCTCATCTCTTTGAACAACAAAAACACTTCTTTACACCAACCCAATTTAGAATACCCACCAATCATGGAATTCCAAGAAACCAAACTCCTCTCAGACATATCATCAAACATTTTCCGTGCATATCGAATAAACCCACAAGCAATGTAAGCATTAATCAAACCATTTTGAACGCAAATTAATGATGCAAAGCCCAGCTTTTGAGCATGCCCATGAACAATCATGGACATCCAATGCGCCGATTTGGAAGCACAAGCTTTAAGTACAAAAGGGAAAGTGAACTCATTTGGTGAAAGACCAGAATCAATCAGTTGGCGGTATAAAAACATAGACTTTATTGGACTATTACTATTGCAGTAACCCCTTATTAGACTATTGTACATGAACTTATTGGGTATAGAAATTTGGTTAAATACAAGGTGCGCGTAGTCAAGATTGCCCGCATCAGAAACAGCACAGAAAGAGACTAACTTGCCTAGAGTAAGAGTCTGATCGGTGAGGTTATTGAGGATGATTTGAGCATGGATTTGCTTCGATTGTTTCATGGAATTGCATTTTTCGAGTAGAGAATGGAGGATTTGGTGAGTTTGGGACTTAAATTGGTGGACTGAGATCAGGGTGTGATTAAGGCGGGAAAAAACGGTTGAATGTTTGACGGGTAAGAAACAAAGAACATGGCAGTTGGACATTTGGCTTCAAAAAGAAAATAAAAACTGAAAATCGTTATTTATTAGATATTTCACATTTGATACAGCGGTGAATCTCAAAGTATATGTAAAAGAATTATCGTAAGCAAAATAAGAAGTAATATAAAAGATAGAATTTTATGTCCTAAACAATTAAAATACTATGCTTCAATAACCTTAGACATCGGATGAATAATTAAAAAATATATATATATATATATTTTATTTATTTATTTAAAATTAATTAATATATCGTACGCATCGATAAAAATATATAGTTGGATTAAATGCTTTATACGGAATAATAATATTAATTGTTTCTTGCGAATCTAAAACAATGAAGACCTATGAGGAGAACTTTTTCTGGGTCTTTTTCTAAAACTAAGAGGTCGTATTGTATTACGCCGCTGTATTCTGGCATGCCTGTCTTGAACAACTTTGCACCCAATTGAACAAAATTTGTAAGTCGATGAATGATAGTCGTGGTGGTGCTGAATCAGTTCTTTGTTGCAGGTTTCACATCTTCGATGGTAACTGTTGTGTTTATCATTCACTTGCTGCTCATTGTAAGGCCTTGGATTTATATAAATAATGGTATTCAAATTGATCTTGTAAGTTTGAATGTCGGATACGTCTAATAAATGTTTCAACTTCTTAGGGACGAGGCCTGTGTGACGTGAAGCTTTATAAACCTGAAAAAAAAAAAAAAAAAAAAAAGCAACACTCATGGCACCTTAGCAGGAAGGAGGAGAAAAAAACATATTACTTCACCGTAAAAATCAAAGGTAATAAAACTGATAGTGAAAACTTACTTGAATGATGTTGTGATCTTCATGTTTATTGGCCTTGTTGCAATTTTCACATAATGTGAAAGTTGATTTCGATCCTATGCAGTCTAAGCAAAAGAAATTACACTGTTTTGAACTGTGAGTCTCACATGGTTCGTAAAATTTAGTCTGTAGCAAGGATGACAACCATCTTGGAAAACCCTCCATAATTCTTTCTATCAAACTTTGTTTTTCTTTTTTGTTTCTGTTAATTGAACCCCCATTCCTCATGCTTAAATATGTTAACATGAACTCCTATTTCGTTTAGACTCAGGAGTATTACTTCTTATTTACTTAGGACTCCTATTCCTATTTGGGTTGAAATTTAGGGATAAAAAGAGAACTCCAAATTAGGAATTATTATTTTAGTTAGAGTTCCGCTCTTAATACTTTTTACTCAATCTTATTTCAATTTCATTCAAGTCCTAAAACATTGCTCAAACATTACATGCATGTATTATCATTAAACTAGAACTCCAAAACATCTGTTATTGCCCTCAAGTTTTGGTTTAGGCCATATCAAATAGAATATTAATATTGATGTGGGAGGTCCATTCAGGATCATGTCCCACCCAGGATTGCTCATATAATATTTCAAGTTGGCACTTATAATAAGGCAAAAATAGTTGCCCACCATCTTTTGTGGGCACCAAATTTGCTTGACAATTAATTCCTCATTGAGAGATGGAAAAGCTCTTTCGGCTTCTTCCCTGAATATAATAATATGTCTTTGACATTAATCTGGACCCACTATAACATTCTTTTCAAGATTCTTTTATATTTTCTTTTTTCTTTTTTCTTTTTGCTATTTGTTTAGAAGCACATGTATTTTTCATGTGGACTACACAAGGCTTATAATGGTGGCTACCAGGGCTACTCTGGTTTAAGGTGTCGGCAGCAAAATAAAAGGAAGGAAAAAAACTATAGAAAAAGGATTACAGAGTTTCTAGATTTTGTGATTCTAGTTACTAGATTTAAATACTTAATTATAAATCTCATTCTTTCGTTGGAATATTCAAGCGTAAATGTCATCCGTTGATAATTTAGACTGCCTAAAAGCTCGACCAATTGTAGAATTTTCAAGATTGGTATTAATTAGTTTCAACAGTATCAGTACTGTACAAGCTTCAGAGCTTGAGCAACACGACTTTGTCTTTGCCCAAATGATAATTCTGTGTGTCAGTTCACAGAAGTTTACAGGGAAGGAAGAAGCCAAAGATTGAATAGAGATGAAGCAAAGGAGAGAAACCAAGATAAGAAAGCCATTGCTGCAGACAATTGATATCTGCTACACAATTTTGCAGGGCAATATGCAGCTCCAACGTCAATTAGAATATCTGTAACACTTGCTGTTGAGCTTGCTGCTGCTAATGATAGAAATGATAGAACCTGTAAATGGAATCAAGCAGCTGTCTGTCATTCAAACATAAAGTAGCTGATTTTGGTTGCAACAAAAAAAAAAAAAAACTAAAGTTGCTACTTGCATACCCAATCTCCAATTATGATGGCTGATAGAATTTTTGGTTGGTGGGGTAAACATTTAACAAAGACACAATACACATCTACTAGCACCAGAGTAATGCTCCATGGAATTACTAGACCCATGACTGTCACCAAGTAGCTGCAATGAATGAACAAAAGATTACAGCAAAAGGAGGAAATTATATCTCAATGTGGCTTGATAGCAATACATATCTACTAGATTGGAGAATCTATAAGTTTTATCAGAAAGATATGTAGAGTAGATTGCTGCAGGTTTTTAGCACAAAGAATTCTCAAAATAGCATTGATAAAATTCAGCAAGCATATAAACACCTCAGCATTTGATGTCAACTATGGTACCTCCTTCTAACTCTCAACATCCAAGTGGTCCTTGGATAACCCACCATTAGAAATACATAATTGTCTAACTGTTTATCAGACTATTAATCATGAACAAACTAAGAATTAATGCTACAATTACAGGATTCTTCTTCAAACAAGGTTGTAATAAAGATAACTTCCTAATTAGAACTAGTGTTTGACATTTTGCAACAGTAATTGCAGAATTCCTGTCCTAGCATAACCAAAATCTCTCTCTCTCTCTCTTCTCTCTCTCTGTATATATAGATATATAAATTCCTGAGAAACAGAAACATCTAGCTAGTAAAAAACAACAAGCAAGTTTACTTTTCTTCCACAGAGTTTGTATGTGTGTTCGTGTCTGTGGCCAAATCCTCCAAGAAACATGATTTTAACTTTTGCATATTGTTTCATCAACAAGACCCCCTCTTAAGAACCCAATTCAGTTTTTACCTTTCTCTCAATGATCTATAATTCTTTTATCATCTTTCTGTTATAACTTTCTGGCTATAACTGATTAATTAATAAGTCAATAAGAGAAGAGAACAAAACAGTTTGATCATAAGAGAGAGGTTCCAGCTGCAAGAACATGATACATAACTGACAAAAAGAAAGGTATTATAAGAAGATGATCTAGTGAGAAATGATCCAGAACTAATGAAGAGGAAAGTACCAGAAAGCAGTATAACTGTAGAAGTCAATGCCTAAACACATGAAGAGAAGTGAAGCAGTAGAGAAAATGGTCTGGCCCAATCTCAGAGCCAAGCTGGCACTTGTCCCCATTGCCCCAGGTACCCTTTCCATCATCTTCTGCCTCTCTATCTCTCTTCATCTCCAAAACTTCATCTCTCTGGCTATAACTTTTTTCGTCGAACACGCTTTGAATTATAAAAAAGAAAAAATCAAATAAAACAAAAGAAAAGAAAAGAAACAAAACGAAAACCCAGATACAATATTATAGGCTAAACAAAGATTAATACGAGATGTTTTGCAGTGAAGGAATTTGGGGATGAAAGAGAACGTAATGGTAACGCAGCATGAAGAGAGCTTGTTTCTTGTTTCTTGTTATTGATTTTATGTATTAAAAGTTAGAATGTTAAATGGATGGTTTGATTGATTGAGAGATGTAAATTGGCAATAGGTTGGAATTGATACGTGGGATTAGTGTAGGGTCTTTGTAAGCCGAGTGGCTAATTAAAGTCACCAGACAGACTTTGAGTTGGCTGTCAATGTGTGCCATGTATATCATTGCCAAATTATTCATTCACTTGCAGAACAAAATTACTCAATTATGCTAAGTTAAAGGACTATTTTGAACAAATGGCAGAAGTATTTTTTACAAATATTTCAAATGATAAAAGCATGCAATTATGTTTTTTATTTATCAGCTCTCTTATAAGTAAATAAATAAAATAAATTTAAAATTGACTTGTTTTTAAATATATTTATAAAATTAATTTGTGACTTGACAACCTTTATTTCTCTTACCATTTCATAATTTATAATTGATCTGTTAATACAATTTAGATATTTCTTTATTAAGTTTATCTGTATTTTTATACCAATTTAGAATCAAATAATCATATTTCTTCTTAAAAAAAAAGTTATATATCAGTATTTACCTCAATCTTTTATAGTTACCCTTCAATGATTTAGAGTAATAATGATTTCAATATAGATTATCAATACTATTAATTGTGGGTACTGAAATTCAAAAAGTATTTTGCGATTTAAAAGATAGCAATTTTCAATATAAAATAGGATCATCTTCTTAGATGAATGATTAAAATTTGGGTTGACCTGTTAATTTCTCTGTCTCACCTAACATAACAATATTAGGGACGGACGCCAACATTGGCCTGCACTACTTTGGATTAACATATTTTGACTATTCATTGAAATTTAGTGTAGGTGGCTGCTATTTTAAAATTATATATATATATTTCAGAATTTTAATGATATATTTTTTTAATAAATTTTAAAATTATTTCTAAAATATTAACTTAGAGTGTTTAGATTTATTTTTAATATTTTTGTGATGGTTGATCTGTATAATTTCTGTTCTATAATTTTTTATGAGATCGACTTTATAGTGAACTTGTCCATACTATTATTCAGTTCTATACTTGCGAATACTAATTGAGACACATCAGTGTTAATCCTTATTACATAATTTAAAGGTTAGTATAGTTGCCTCTTCTCTACAAATCTAAAAATACCTTAAAGATTCTAAATGCAGCCAATTTAATAAGTGGGCATATTATTAATAGTTTTTCTCTCTCTTTTGTAAAGCTGATTACTGAGTGATGATGGAATAGGGAAAGCTAACCAAAACTATTGAAATTGGAAATGGGACTGTTACATGGCGATACTTTTCTATTTAAGTTGAATACTAAAAGACATTTTTTTATGTCACCTCAAAAGTTTTTGCTAATTGGATAGTGACCCAGAATTTTTCATTTGTGGGAGTTTTTAAAATTCCAGTTTTTTTATTTTTCTCAAGACATTAATATTTATAAAAATACATTATTTTCATAGCTGAGTTGTAGGCCACTGGACTTTTCAATGAATAAGAAAGGGAAGAATAGTTTCCTCCTCCTAATTCTATTAAGCCTTCCGTTACTAGCAAAATTATATTTTTGTTTAATGGGTCTCTTAGACCCATTAATAAATACCAATTTGTGGATTGGCTGAAGGTAGAGAGCACAATGATTTTGTTCATATGATTTAAAGATAGAGATGAAATAAGGCTTATGACGGTGGGGTGAGTTTAAACCTTTAGACCTCGATTGCTCCCACATTCCAGCAATATCCACTAGATTGGTTTCTGATTATTATTAGATGTAGCAGGGAAGATGACAATAATAATACTAATATACATGATAACAGTGGTTGAGCATCTCAATTGGGTCATAGAAAAGCTTAGCAAACACCTTCAACATATAGCAAAATCTGAACCAAGAATATTAATACACAAAGGTTTTTTCTTAGAAAAGAAAGAAAAAGAGCTCTACCGCTCTATGACTCAAGCTGAGCGTACCATATACCCTGGATCTTCACATCCTTTGGAGTTTTTGCTCCCAAATCAGTATCAGATGGCTGAACACTCTCAAACACACCGATAATTTCTCCAGTCTCAGGCTTACTTCCGGTAACACTTAGGGTAATTTTGCCTACTGATGAAGCAGCATTCTTAGTATTTTCCTTAGCTAGCTCCTCCTCATCTCCTCTGCCTCCAGCAGGCAATGCAACTGCATTGTCATAACCTGTCGATCCACCTCTTCCCTTTGGGTCCAAGAATGATGATCCACGGTATGATGGTACAAGAAATTCTCCACTAAAGCTTTCAGGTTTGCCTGTTGCAACCAACTGTTTGATAGTGAAAAGGAAAGGCACACGTTCTCCTCCAGGCAATTGCACTGTCACAGCAGCATAATCAATACCATCTTTCTCTTCAAATTTGACAGTTCCATCAGGACCGACTTCGAAGGGTCCTTCAATTTCGTCGAGAGTGTAGGTTAAACGTGTCATTAGTTTAGTGTTTTGGAATTCAGGTGGTGCATTCTTGTTTACACTTTCTGCTTTGACTGTGAATGAGGTTGGCTCTAGGCAGAATTTCTTTGCATTGTATTTGCCTGCTTTGAATGAAAATTTGTCTAGTCCACCATCAATTGTTGGGCACTGGTTAGCCGTTCCTGTTCCTTTAACTTCCATGTATGTTTTGCTTTGGATTTCATCAAAGGTTAGCCTCTTTGGAACTCCCTCAGCACTTGCTCCCTGAATTACGCAAGTGTCCATTAATAGGTTTCGATGTTAATAACTAACAATTATTAATGTTTAATAGTTGAGGGAAAAATGATGCACGACAGAGGGTAGTTTGTTCTTGCTTAATTGCACAAGGTCTCACCGTATAAATTAACAATATAAACTGCTATCTGCTAAATGGCGAATTATTAGCAATGATTTTCAATGGCCACACCACAGATAACAGGTTGTTAGATAGTCTACACGAAATGCATTATGAGAGAACATTCGTACGTTGTCTCTGAACCCATGTCTATGTTATAGGACTATGTTATATTCGAGTAACATATTTCTGAAAATTGATTGAAGATAGTTATGGGAACTCAACTACTGATAACATATATTAATTTACAGTAGTGACAGAATTATAGTACTACAGCATATTACAAACCAAAGAAAGTTCTAACATGTTAAGCATTAGTAAATCATACATAATTCTCCTCGAATTTAGTGATCAAGTTCATTAAACTACTCAAAGTAGCTGAACCTGAGAGACTAACAATCATGAATTGGGAAAAAAGAAAGAACATACCGAGACGACGAGAGCAGAAGTAGCAAGAGCAAAACCAGCAATCTTAGTAGCATCAACACACTTTTGAGCCAAATCCTTAAGGTCGGATTGCAAAGAGCAAGTGATCCTAGCACTAGCTGGCTCCAACCCAAAAGCCTTGGAAACACTTTGAGAAGATCTAAGTTGAAGGGTAGCCCTGGAAGAAGGAACACCGCCAACCTTAGTTGGTTGCATAAGTGTAGCTGCTGCTTGCAGTGAGGCTGCCATATTTTGTTTGGTGTTTCTTCTTCTTAGTGGGTGTTTGTAGGTTGGCTATGTGCTAAGAAAGAAATAAAAGTGAATGTGCAGAAGCTAAATGTGTTTGTATGACGAAGTTATTTTGGTGGCTTAGGTGTGAGTAAGATAAGAGGATAGGATAAGGTTTTCTTTTCTTCCCATTGGTTGATTGAAGCTAATGAAAATGGTTATGTTGTTTGACACGTGTCAAGTTTCTCATTCGGGAAATAGATACTCTCTGTGTTTAGTGTGGATGATGTTTTGTTGGGTGTGGATAATTGCAATTTCTATCTGTCCCACTTTTGGTATATCATGTATGTGGTTTAAAATCAATTTACAGTGTATGATAAATTTTCAGTTTCTTTGTCGATGATCAATGCAATAATGGGCTTTGTTATCAAGGGGTTTCCAAGAGAAAGAATACAAAAATCGAATGTGCCTACCGAATGAAAAAAGAAATGTGCTACTTTGGCCCATGCAGGTCTCGAACCTGCGACCTTCGCGTTATTAGCACGACGCTCTAACCAACTGAGCTAATAGGCCATCTGTTGTGAGGTTATTTTTCTTATTAAAATCAGAACTTACACGATAAATGTCGTGCGCTGCAATGGGTTTAAATATGTTTCAGGCTCTTAGTATTGGGCCAATAGACTTAACTTTGATTCTTTGCTTTAATCCTTTTGGTTCCTTGAATTTTTCAATGGGAACTTTACACAAATAGCTAAAAGACTGACTTTCCTAACTTTATACCGTAAAATGTAAAAATTTATAAAAATATGTTAATCGTAACAAAAATTATTTCTATACAACACAAAAAAAAATATGCATGCTTAGCTCAAAATAATGGATTTAAATATCTAAAAAATTACAGTAGCTCAATCTAATAAAATTACAACAAAAAATCTTAAAAAATCAACTAGAAATTTAGACAACAATCTCCAATAAATAACAAAACAAAAGAACAGAAAGCTTCTTCAACAAATATTCAATAAAGTTCCTTAAATTTTCCAATTGCATTTCTGTGCTTTTCGGCCTCCATGTCCCAGCAAAGAAATATTGATTGAATAAAAGTTCAATTTGGATCTGAATTTATATCTAATTAAACATATTCAACTTAAATTTTCTTAGTGAATGGTTCCATAATTTTATGTCTAAAAGTTAAATAAAATTAATTTAAATTTTTTACTAAATAGCTCGTAAACTTATGTTTAATGGTCGAATATATATAATTTAATTTTTTTAAAAAGGTAAAACAACATTAAATTTTTAGGTTTCAATTGCATTATAAAAGTTAAAAATGATATTTATTTCATTAATTTCTTGATACAAAATATAATGACACATTGTATAAGAGTATATAAGCCTTTGTTTGACAAAATTTAAAATTTAAATTTAATTGATCTAAAAATTAATTAAATAATTTTTTTATAAATAACATTAGATTTTTGTAATTATCATTTTAGCATATAAAAGGAGCTCCTATAAAAATTAATTATGGATAGAATTTTTAAAGGTTTAATTACAAAAAAAAAGTACACTATCTTTAGCATTTTTTTTTTTCAATTTAATCAATATTCTTTTAAATGCAGCACCATCTTTAAATTTCTTGCAATTCAATGTACCAAATAAAATTCTGGTGAAATTGGACTTACTTGACGATCGGAGCTAATTTTACTTAAAACACCTAGGATCCACATCCTAAACGTCTCGTTTCACTACTGTACCCTCAATTTACAGTATTGAAATTCCAATCTAATCTTCGCCCAAAGTAATTCATTTTACTGAGATCCCAAACTAATCAAATCAGTAACACTTTTCTCTAGTTGGTTTATTAACAAAGAAAATGAGTCTCTAAAAAAGTACCACGCAGGCTACTTGGTGCAAGATTTGGAATTTCTTTTTCCTCATTTAGGGAAGTCAAACTGAAGTTAGATAAATTTGTGCAAGAGAAGGCCAGAAATTTTGTTTTACTAAGATGGAAAGGATTTGGGCTTTGAAGGCTTCAGTATCGAACTACTTCCAAGCTTAAGAACAGGGGAGGGGGAGGGGCCACGGACATGAAGCCATTAATTTTGGACTTCTGTTGCAAGATTTAAAACATTATATATCTGTTTTCCCTTGAAATAATCTTTTACAGCAGCGATTAGGAATCAACTAGATATCAGTAGTTGCTGAGGTACATGATATTTTTTGGTTCTGCTAGAGGTTTGATTGGGGTGGGGTTACCTGTAATCAATTGCAACTACAGTTATGACTTCCGCATGCTAATTAACTATGTTTGAAAAGCTAGGGTCTCTAAATGGAGAAGAAGGGAGTTTGTTACTTTAAGCCACTGTTTTTGTTTACTAGCCAAAACACAGCGTTTTGGCTCAAAACATGTCGTTTATGATGTGCAAGTATATGGGTCCTGTAATACCATTGTTACAATCAAAGACATGATTAACCGAGATTCAGCTTTGTTAGGGGAAATGACAGACTCCGATTGAGCAGCTCAAAAGTGCTTGAAGGATCATCATAGGTACTCTCCTCAATAATCATAATAATTGAGAGTGATTGCTTTTCATCATTGCTGCATTACTTCCCAGTATCAAAATGTTGTTTATTTACATACAGTAGCTAATTATAATTATTTATTTATTTAGCTCAAGAAAATTATTGTTTATAAAAATAAGAAGGAAAGAAAACAACTAAAAGGAGGCAATTCAGAATGAGTAGGAGGTGTTAATATCATCACATAAGCAATAAGCAATAAGATTATGATAGTTGAATCATCAAGAGTGCCTCTAAATTTTATTAAATACAATATATATATATATATATATATATATATATATATATATATATATATATATATATATATATATATATATATATATAAAATCAATGAAAGATTTGAGTAAAAATATAAGAAAAAAAATTAAAAATAATAAGAGTGAAAGGATTTCTCTCAGACAAATGCCTCGATTTGTCGTCACGATTTAAAGAATGGATTGATCGGACTCGTCATCTTTGTTTTTCTTCATCACCGAGAAATCCATATTTCACTATTTTGTATTGAAAACAGAAAACGAAAACAGAAAACATATATGTACAGAAAGCAGAGGCCAAATCATACCAGAGAACAACCATAAATTGGAAAATGCAGAAAGTAACTAAGCGATGAAAACCATGGTAGCTGCAGCGAAGTTAAAACTCACAGATGAGAAAGATTACTTCTTGCTTTGCTATTTATAGAGGTAAAGCTAGGGTTTCGTTTTCTCTATTATCAACTTCAAATTACCCTTTTACCCTTATTCTTAACCTCCGAATAAGTACTAACCATTCTCAAAAGCCGCCTAAAAATTAATTGGCTTTTTTTATCCCAAAAAACAAAAAACAAAATATTGGCCTTATTTCTTTTATGCTCTATTTTTCATTAACCTTTTAAGAATTTGTGATATTTCCATAGTGATATTCTACGTATCAATAACTTTTATATAGCTATAAAAAATCTAATTATACTTTCTGTCAACTTTAAAATGTCATAGTTATAATAATTTTTTAATATTTTTATATATTTATTTAAAAAATATAAAAATTATCAAATTTATATAAAACTAATCGTATCGTTATTATTTCTTGATTATAAAATCAAGTTGATTGATAAAATTTAACAAAATTTTCTATATTTAATATTAATTTATAAATTAAAAAGTAATAGCAAACTAATTATTTTAAAATATTTTTAGAAATTTTATTAATATAATAATATAAAAATTATTTATTAATTAGTTTTAATATTATATAAATTAATATATCAATTATGATATTATTATTTTTGAAATTTAAAATTTATTATATAATAAAAATTTAATTTATTATTAAATATAATTTAAAATATTATTTTATAATTAAAACTATTATCTAATTATAAAATTAATATTATTATTTGATTATAAAACTATTTATTAGTAAATATAATATTAAAATATAATTAATATATTATTTTTATAATTAAAGTTAGTGTTTAATTGTGAATGTAGTTCACGAATCAATTAATTAATAAACAAATTATAAAATTATACATAAACTTAAATCTCATGTATTAAAAGTAAATACACGGATCAAAATATAAATTTTATGTGTCAAAGATTAAGCATATATGTCAAAAAATTTAGGTCTTATAAATTTATGTTTTATATATATATTTAATACTTAATTTTTATATAAACCTGAATTATATTTACATAAATTTCTCAAAGAAAAAACTATTCTATATAAATTAATTTAAAATTTTAACATTTTAAAATTTTAAAATTTTTATTCATAAATAAATAAAAGTATTCAAAAGTCATTATAACTACGGTACTCTAGAATTTATCTAAATTTTATATTATAATAAATTATAAATTATTTAAGTCTTATTTTAAAAAATATTTTTCTATATAGTAATATTATATATATATATATATATATATATTAAAATATATGTTATGCTAATATATTGTCCTATTATAATACCATCTTGTCTTTTCAATTTTATTTATATAATGTAATAAAATATAACATATCTTATATTTAGTTACTATCATTTTATTAACAAAAATTGAGTATTGAGTCAAATGAAAAGTTCTAGTACTTAAACTTTCATTAAGTTAATGACTTTTTTATAATTATAAATTTTATTGGGTCTATAAAAAGGTTTTTTTGAATTTTAAAATATACTTTTGGAGAGAAGTAGATAAATAAGAGTTTTTCTTATAAATAAATTAGAGAAAAGTCAATCTTAAAAATTGAAAAACATTAAGCCCATTTTTTTCAATAATCAATAACAATTTTCAAATAAACCCTTAACGGATACTCATATTTACTCAATTTTCAAATGATATTCTATGTATCAATAACTTTACTTTAGGTCAACTTTAAAATTTCACAGTTATAGTAATTCTTTAATATTTTTATATATTTATTTAAAAAATATAAAAACTGATCAGATTTATATAAAACTAGTCATATCATTATTATTTCTTGATTATAAAATTAAGTTGATAGATACAATTTAATAAAAAAATTATATTTAATATTAATTTATAAATTAAAAAATAATAGCAAACTAAATATTTTAAATTTTTATTAATATAATAATATAAAATTATTTATTAATTAATTTTAATATTATATAAATTATATATCAATTATGATATTATTATTTTTAAAATTAAAAATTTATTATATAATAAAAATTTAATTTATCATTAAATATAATTTAAAATATTATTTTATAATTAAAATTATTATCTAATTATAAAATTAATGTATTAGTTAATATAATATTAGTATATAATTAATATGATATCTCTTATCATAGTATTAATATTATTATCTGATTAGAAAACTATTTGTTAGTTAATATTACATTAAAATATAATTAATATATTATTTTTTATAATTAGAATTAGTGTTTAATTGTGAATGTAGTTTACGAATCAATTAATTAATATAAAAAGTTAGTGTTTAATTGTGAATGTAGTTTACAAATTAATTAATTAATAAAAAATTATAAAATCATGCATAAACTTAAATCTCATATATTAAAAGTAAATACATGTATCAAAATATAAATTTTATGCGTCAAAATTAAGCATATATGTCAAAAATATTTAGATCTTATAAATTTATAATTTATATTATATATATATATATATATATATATATATAATACTTAACTTTTATATAAACCTAAAATATTGCTACATAAATTTCTCAAAGAAAAACTATTCTATATAAATTAATTTAAAATTTAAAATTTTTAAATTTTTATTCATAAATAAATAAAGGTATTCAAAAGTCATTATAATTACAACACTCTAAAATTTATCTAAATTTTATATTATAATAAGTTATAAATTATTTAAATCTTATTTAAAAAAATATTTCTCTCTCTCTCTCTCTCTCTCTCTCTCTATATATATATATATATATATATGTATTAAAACATATGTTACGCTAATATATTGTCCTATTGTAATACCATATTGTCTTTTCAATTTTATTTATATAATATGGTAAAATATAATATATATTATCTTTAGTTACTATCATTTTATTAACAAAATTAAGTATTGAGTCAAACGAAAAGTTCTATTTACTCAAATTTTCATTAAATTATGACTTTTTTATAATCATAAATCTTATTGAGTTCTATAAAAAGGTTTTTTTGAATTTTAAAATATACTTTTGGAGAGAAGTAGATAAATAAGAGTTTTTCTCATAAATAAATTAGAGAAAAATCAATCTTAAAAATTGAAAAACATTAAGCCTATTTTTTTCAATAATCAATAACAATTTTCAAATAAACCCTTAACTGATACTCATATTTACCACTAATATTAGGAAATTTTTACGTTTTCAATAAAAGAAAGCATAAAAAAAGAGTAAATAAAATAATTATAGCTAGCCCAATTAGATATGCTATCAACCTGAACCTCAGGCCCATTATGCACTTGCAATTTAGATAATATTGGAGACATGTTGAGCCTGCTTCTGGCATTAATCGATCCTAATTGCCCAACAATGGACAATTCTTCCATGCACATTGCTCCTTTTGTATTATGAAAATAGTTTGATGACAACCTACATAAATCCATCACACACCCTTATAGTATTATTTTCCTAATATGTGCATACTTGCTTTATTGTAATGTTTAATGGATTGAAACGGATTTCTGCAAATTGCAAACGAACGAAAGGATTCCATAAATTTTAAACCATTGAACAGAGTTATAATTGGCACGAGCGATACTATAAAACATAAATATAAATCTAACCATAAGACATAAGATGATTGATAAAGTTTTTTTCACCAAGAAGCTACTTTAAAAAAGGCTAGACGAAGTGGAGCACCAGTGCCCATACTGGATAAACTATCAGCAAGATAATGCCAATGGTGTTTGATATTCCATGGCTCTGTGTGAATGAGTTTCTGAATCCACCAGATGCCCTGATGTGCTCTTGCAGCAGGTAGCAACTGATGAAGAGGCATATCAAGACACCAACCCAGTTATCTTTCAAGGTGTGTGCGAAGAAGCTGGGAGCCACGACCAGTAGTAGAATCAATGATCCTGGCATCTCCAGCCAATCTGTCCATGATTATAGTAGCCAGCATTAGGAAAGAATATGCACAGTTGAAAATCATAGGCTGAGTGACCTAGATACAACAATATCAATCAAACACAGAAATCGACCTCTCCGTGTTTTTCTTTAGAATGTACCAAGTAATGGACTAAACGGAACAACAAAGACACATAAATTATAAGGGTCATCATGTCCAGTCTTATTAAGGGGAAAGTGTTGAATTCTGCTACTTGTTAAATAAGTTGATCGGAGGAGCTAAAGAGCCAACAGAGTCTCCAAAACATACTTAATTTGAATCTAAAGATAGTGGTAATAACGCTGTCTGTGTGAGTGTCTGTGTGTCTCTGAGAGAGAGAGAGAGAGGTTGGCTGTCTTGACAAAGAAGCTGCCATTTTAAGTTCATTTGATTACTCGGTTTGATACATTTTACTGATTACCAGCAATGGTATCTAGGAAGTGCAAATCAAAATATGCCAGATGTAGTTGTCCTGGGGCTTGATCAAAATAGCATACTAACATTCAAATATGGAGGAAGCAGCTAATGAGATGGTTAAGTGAGACAGCATGTCCACATAAAACTGAAAGGTATAAAGGCATGAGCTTATACCTGGGAAGTGTCGAGGAAAGAAAAGCCTGAGCACTACAGCAATGAAAGCAATCCATTTTCCAACCTCACCTCTGAGAAATTCCAGATACACCAAACAAAGTTTAGCAGAAGTAAATCGGAAAAAATGGAAGAGCTAAATATGCTAATTATCAAAGATAATTATACCTGAAGAAGTTGAATAGCACTGAAGGAAGACTAAAGAAAATGTAAGGGACTAAGAGTGAAGTCAGCATATTTGTTCTCCAGTTTGTCCGATCCAGAACCAGCAAATAACTGAATTGAACAGAAAAATTATCACCGGCTTGGCAAATTCATAGACAAATAAAATCAAATATGATAGTTGGACGAATATATAGAGTTCAAATGCATATCAATCGGAAAAAATGCTTGTGAAACATACTTTTGAACCCTTGACATCTTACCTCTTTGAGTAACCATTAGAATGGGTTGACCTCAGTGATTCACTTGCAAGAATACGTCCAGTTTGGAACAAACTGTTGTATGTAGTATAGTATTTCTAACAGACAGCGATTCCTCCATGTTGTATTTATCTCAAAATATTTTATTTTAAATATCCTTTTCAGTTGCATGTTTTTAACTTGGTTTCAAATCGCAAAACTAAAACTCCTAATTTTATGGCATGTAGAGATAAGGTTAAACTGTTTTTTGAGATATATATAACTACTCTTCAAATTGGTGGCTGGACAAGATAACACAAATCAAAAGCTTGCTGTTCCTGTTTTCCAGATCTCATATTTCTGAAGAGCTGTTATATCTTGGGGGCAATAAACCCTTTAGGACAGTGTTCTAGATGTCTCAGCTTAATTTCCTTTTTGTTTTCCTTAGTCTCTTTGTTCTATCTCTAACACAAACTGAACTCCAAAACCACCTAAAATGAAATATACTTAAATGAACTCAATTAAGCTTTAGTCTTAAACTAGTTAAGGCTCGCTATATGGATTTGATCCCTCATTCCACCCGTTTTAGGGCTACATCTTCAGAAATTTTAGTATTACTGGACCATTTCTCACTAGTTCCTCATCATCAGGATAGGTCTGCCTTTAGTAGGTGCTCTAATTTCTTGCATTCAATCTCCCAATTCAAGAAAGAACCAGAAAGTAATTAGCATAGGACTAGTCTTTACATTTTCCCTTTTTTCCATTTCTCAAGTTTTACTAGCATTATGATTTGATAACAGTAGGAAAACTGGTCATTGCTGACAAACTTTTCTAATTGACAACATTATCATCTTATATCACAAATCTGTTATCTGGCATTAGGGCCACTGTCCTGTTTCTCACAGAGTACTCCATCCAACAATCTTCTAATATATGGGATCTTTTGTAATAAAATAATCAAGATCGCTTAATCATAATTAAATCTTATTGACTTAATGAAAGAATCAGGCCCACAAATTTACGAATAGATCACGAAAGAATATACACCATCAAGAATGCACAAATCCACAGGAAAAGGCGGACACAGACGAAACTTTTCAAGTACCCAATGTTACTTTAAGAAAGAAAAAACTGATCGGTGAGAATTACATAGATTAATTAACAAGTTTCCATAATGAACTCTAATCAAACTCAACCCAGCAAAACCCCCCCAAAAAGAAGATATAATATTAGAACAAGAAAGGCAGATAGATAAAGAGAGACTCACATGGCAGCAAAGGAGGAAACCCATTTGAGAAAAGAAGTACCAAATCCAAGGCCACCAAGTCTAGTAGCATCATTGATAAGTTTCTTAGCAGCAACCTTGAGTTCATTGATATCAGACTGTATCAAATTATCATTGCCTTTTGCTGTTACTTCATTATCAGTACTCATTTTCAAATATTCAATCCTCCTCATTTTTCTTTTTCCTCCTTCAGATCTTAAAAAACAAAACCCAGAAAAGATTTCCTAGTACAGTATGTGAAGAAAGTTTAGAACAAGAAAGCAATAGCACACTATATATGAGACGAAGACAAAGAGAAGAAGGAGCTGGAACACACGCAGCTAAGGATGGATTAATTTGCCTTTCTTGAATTGAATTGCTTCTATTTGGATTTATTCTACTGGATGAGGACTGTTACCGTTTCTGGATTGTGAGGTGGCACCGTATTTTCAGCTCATTTGCATCTAGAGATTATACAAAAAAATAAAATAAAGAAAGAAAAGGTAAAATTATTTTCATTAATGGATAAAGGGCAAAGGTGAAGTTTCGGATCTGTATTTTATAATGTGTTATAACTGTTTTTCGAGGGCATTGACTGTTTGGTTTTACCCGCGTTAATTTGCACGTGGCTTTGCTTGACTGAATCTTTATCACGTCTTCATATTTTTTGCTATGATACACATTAATGTTGTTAACGTTGTCCATTACGATTATCACGTGCCTTTTCTTTGGCTATAATTTTCAACTTAACTGAGAGGGCCTTAAACTTTAACTGAAAATCTATAGATATTATTAATTTTTTAAAATTTGAAATTTTTTAATACATCTGTTTTGTATTATTTTTTATATATAAAATTCAAATTTATATATACTTTTATAATTTTATCTATTAATTTATTAATTAATAAATTATATTTTTAATTAAATAATAATTTTAATCTTAAAATATAATACATTTATAATAAATTAGTTTTCTAATTATATAATAATTAATTTTTTAAATAGATAATGATTAATTTTTTAAGTAGATAATGACTAATTTTCTAGTTAGATAATAATTATTTTAAAAAATATCGTATTAGTTATATTTTAATATTATATTAATTAATAAATTAAATTGGATAATGATTTTAATTATAAAAATAATATTTTTAATATTATATTCACTTGTAATTTAATTTTTAATTATATAATAATTCTTAGTTCTAAAATATAGTAATATCAATTATATTGATAATTTATATAATATTAAACCTAACCAATAAATATTTAGAAATAATTTTATATTATTTTACTAATAAAATTTGAAAAGCAAATTGAAAACATTGAAAAATAGTTAATTTACTATTATTTTTAAAATATTATAAATTAATATTAAATATTAAATAATATATTAAATAATATTATATAAATTTAGTTTTATAATCACAATAATAATAATGGGTTTATTTAAATTTAGATGTGTATTTAATATTAAATAAATTTATATATTATTTAGTAGAGTTTAATTAAAATTATGTTTTTCTTTGCCAATATTGTTTGATACGAATAAAATAAATTATTTTTAAATTTATATTTTATTAGATAAAAATTAATTCAGAATTCTAATTTATTGAATTGTCAAAATAAAAATTTTATGTATAAAAAATTAAGAATATATGTCAAAAAAATTTAGGTATTAGAAATTAATATATATAAATAGATATTAGATTAATTAAAACATAGTAAATAAATAAAATAACAAAATAGACTCTATATTAGTATTTTACTATATTTTAATTTTAAAATTTTCTGTGTGATTTTATTATCATATTTTATTAATTTCTTTTACTCTGTGAATATTATTAATATATTCAAAACAAAAAGAACTTATTGTTTTTATTTACGATGAATTTTATAGTTATTAATTAACAAACTAAATCTTACCATGAAATTTCTTTTATTTTGTAATAGGGGTTAATGAAATGTGTTATGTAAAGAAAGAAAGTAGGTTGAATGGGCTGTAGCCTTTATATATGGGCAATCAGAAATATATGGTTTTCTTTGTTCCTTTATAATATGGACTTTAAGCCTATTTGGACATCCACTAAAAGTTTCTTAGAGACTAAATAGGAGAACCATGTGCTTTGTCATTCTCACACTTTTAACATCCTGCCAATGACACCATTAACATTTAATACTAAATTAACTTATAATTATCTGATGCTAATCTTATTATAACAATTTAATCAAATATTACTTTTATTAACTGCAACGGGATTTTGTCAATATTTAGTTGGTTTAATACAGATTGTTTTCAGAATGTGATTTACAGCAATGTCAGCTGAGTTAATGATGTTAGTAATTTTGACACTAAAATGCTAAAAATTATATTACTGCGTCATTATTTATTTTATATTTTCTTAACTAAATATTGTGACTTGAATTTAGATAAGTTTTCTTTCTCGTTTCTATAAACTTTTTCAAAATTTGAATTTCAAAAGATTTCAATTTTCAATTTTAAACTAGAACTTGATAAAGTCTAATTATTCAAGTTTAAGATTTTGAATAAATCCAAATAACAACTAATAAAATATAATTTTTAATATAAAATCAGATAAGATTTATTATATAGGTCTCAAAGAGATTTTTTTTTTTTTTTTTTGACGGCATAACCTTTAGCCTTTTTGAAAATGTCGTTTTGAGGCCTATTGGCTTGAAATTGAATCATATGTCTTATATATTTTTGTCAGTCAAAAGTGTCCCACCATGGCTAATTATTACCTTCTTTGCCATAATAATGCTCCCTTCTAATCCAATTAGTTGATTTTAGTCCTTTTGTTGTAATTTTAAGGAACAATAATAAGATTGGATTTGGAGGGTTCCTTCCTACTCATATCCTCTCCTTTTCTTTTCTGTAACTAAAAGAAACGATTATCACTTCACTTCCTTTTTCTCCCCCTTTTCAAACCAATGCAATGTTAAGGCCTCCTTTAACTTTTTAATACAATCTTCTTTTTTCCCAGTTAGGTTCTACTTGGCTTTGAGTAGATCTATTTCACCCACTTAAATTTTTAATTCTTTGTACAATTTAGCCTAGTCTATTTATATATATTAAAAAAATTTGAACAAATTCGATCCTTTTTAAAAACATATATAAAATTTTAACTAAACGTTTCAAACGGATCGAGCTTGTTGAGCGAATCGCTTTTAATTTTAATTTAAAAGAATTTAATTGCTTTTCCGCAAACTGAATGTTGAATTCATAATTTTCACCAGGAAAAGGAAAGGAAATATACAAGTGGAGCATGAAAACTTTGAAACAAAACCCCTCACCTAAATTTGAATAATTTTCACTTCCACATTATATATTTATAGTACCACTCTTTCTTGCTCCAAGCTATCTGTTTTATGTTTGTTATTCTCTTTTGGCCTCATGCTACATATGCATTCCTACCTACTTGATGCCTATGTCTCTTGCATGATTTTACTTACCTACAAGGAATTCCTGCTTTGATATTTTCTTTGAAACCATAAATTGTTGCTCCCTTCCTTCCTTCCTTCCCCTTGTCATCATCATTAAAATGGATGAAAAGTTTTTTTCAAACACAGTGGAGGTTCCACCTATAACAGTCCATTAGCAAATTGATTTGTTTAGCTGTTAAATTTGGGATCGCTAAAACACATGTCTGCAGCAGTTAAAATTCATAATTATAAATGAATTGGTAGCTAATTGACTGCTGAAACATCAATTAATTAAATTGATTTTACTAATAACAAATATAAATTTCCGTGATTAAGTTGCCAAATATTAATATTAAGCTTATCATTTTTAAAATATACAACTATTTCATTTAGTGGTCAACTTTTATAGAAAGAAAACCTTTCCCATCAATAATCTATAAATACAGTAATTCGGAAATCCCAGTCTCTCTCTGGGTTTCAGAAGGTTTTAACAGAAGCTATTCATTTGCCATTACATTGGTAGTCGGTCGGTCTTTTCTTGTCTTGTGGTGTTTTATGAAACGGAATGATGCTTGTTCTTTTTTGCTAAAAGGACACGCGTTACGTTATTACCAAATCAATCCATTAGAAGTGACAAGAAAAGGAAATGTAAATTACAAGATACTGCACCATAAAATGCGCATCATCCTGAGGCCAAAGCTGTGTCTCTGCAATTATCACCTGGCTTCTGCTTCTGCTTCTACTAACAGAATACTCCAAATGATGCAGGGACCAAAAAACGCCACAGCCTCACCAAGCATATCTGCACCACCACCTCTTCTAACTTCTTATTCTGAAGGAGTCCGATCCCTCCTTTTCAATCTCATACAAATCACAACAAAATGCACGTAATTTTTGGGGGGCCACTTTTAAACTTCTTGGACTGACCCCCAAAACCAATTTGAGTTCAAAAATTGGCAATTGCCCCTCATTGCACTAACTTTACACACAGAAAGAGACACTAATTTCCCACTAATCCTCAGCACCTCATGCTTTTGGCAATACCCATTTCCTCAAAAGTCGTGTACCCTTTGGCCAATCAAACAAAATAATTTGGTCCGGAAGTAAGTACATGACATTTAAAAGAAATTTTCACCTTTTTTTTCCTAGCTTTCTTTAAGACCATATGCGGCAATAACTTACACTGCAGTATGTTAGCGTGATTATGTCTTCTAATAAGCAGAATAAATATACAAATCATAACCTCTGTAAATTAATAGTCTTAAGCTAAAAAAATATTAATATTTATAATACCATTTTTTGTTACCCCAAGTATTTCTTTAAATAAATAAATATTTTAGATATTATATTTTAATGTATTATATTACCTTATTTTATAAATATATAACTAAATAAAAACTTTAGAAATGTAAAGTTAGGGATGTGATCCAACTGGATACCAGTGAGCATGCTAGAATTTTCCATATTTTCAACATCTATTCACCCTTTCAAAAGAGCAACGGTCGAGATTGAATTTTTTTTACATCCAACGGTTTGCAAATTATTCAAGGCATTATGGCCACAGTGCCGGTAGCAGGCACCATAACAACAAATCATGGAACTCTCACTCAAGAAATACGTACAAGAAAGTCTATTGTTGGTGATGATGAGGATGATGCTGCTGCCTCCCTTTCCGTACATTTACCACCGTTGATTCATGAGAATCACACACTTGAGTCTTGAACTTACACCCAAGCTTCCTCGTTATCGACCCTCTCCATCCACGTGGACCCTCCTTATCAATCTTCTCAATTACTTTCTTCATCGTTGAACACTCTCTTTCCAGCTGATGCACCCGCGTCCTCATGCTATCCATATCTAGTCGCAACACCTGATTCTCTCTCACTGCTGCTCTCCACGTACTGCTATTATTCTCATGTCCCGCCACCGTCACTGCTCCTCCCTCGTCCACCTCCACCTCCACCTCCACCTCTTCTTGTTCACGCCTCAACACTGACGGTCTTGCTGGATCCTCCGCTGCCATCAGTGTTCCGGCAATAGCATGGCGGAGCTGTAACTGCTCAAAAAACAAAACCTGAACCACCGCACGCAACGGAAGCCGCTCATTTTGTGCCGCGTGCGTGCACGCTTCTAAAGTGAGCTTTTGGCAATCTATCACTCCGCTAATCTTTTCTCTCTCAGTCTCTGATATCCATGGATGCGCCTGCAATAATATAAACAAAATTATTCTTATGACTCTAAGAGAACTAAAACTTGTTATTTTGTAAATACTTAAACAAAAAAGAATTACTTACTTTAAGATAAACATCAACCGCTCTGTATAAACCATCATCGAAAAGCCTAGCTTGTTCTGGTAAAGAAATCGCTAGGTTATAAAATCTATCAGGTTTTAAATTTGCGTCGGAAGCGATCTCAGCTAAATAACCGTCGATTAGTTTTCCGACGAGCATTAACGACGGTGATTGATTATCGTCTTCTTGGATCCCATCCAAGAAATAACCTAAAATTCTCTCCAAACAATCGACATCATATAAAGTTTCATTCAAATATGAATAGCTGGGAATTAAAAGATCATCTAACGTGGCTTGTTCAAGTTCCGAACCGATTTTCTTTTCCAATGTGGAACGACATGATTCTGATGCGTTTAATATGTTTGCGGTTCTTAATAAACCGAATAGGAACCTAGTTGTTGTTGAAGTTGTAGATCTGGTGCTGCTTTTCTGTAATGGAAGAAAAGAAATTATTGTTTCTAGTAGTTCTCTCTGTTCAATCTCTGATGCTATTGAAGAAGAAGATGAAGAAGATTGTTTCCTGTTCAATCTTGTAATGCCTGGAATGTACTTCTTCGCGTAGTACATTAAACAGGTTTCTATAATCTCTGGACTCAGATCTCTCGCTTTCATGGCCAGAATCAATCGTTTAAACAAAGGCAAACTTAGAAGCGATAAATGTTCAAGCCACGAGTCTGCATTAATGCTACCTCTACCAGCGGCGACGGCTCCTTTTCTTCGGACAGCCGATTCGATTCCGTTCCATAAGGCTTGATTCGATGTTGCTTTATTTTCAATTGTTGGATTATCGGTAACTGGCCAGCCAAACAGAGCAGGATCAGTAGTGGAGGCTGTACAGGTAATAGAATCGATGCATCTTTGTGTAATGTTGAGGGTTTCTGATAAAGGCATTACTTTCTCGCATGACTTTAATGCTTTTACTGATTCTTTGAGACTTTTGAGTACAGATTGAGAGAGAAACCGTTCTGTTTTGGAGATTAGATTGTCTTCAGAGTATTCTTCTGTCATTTCGAGAAACTCTCCGGCGCAACGGAGAGGTGCAACGGTGGCTGAGGTGAGGTCGATTTTGACGCCGTAGCAAAACTTGGCTGCCATTTCGAATGTTTCCGAGCCGCCCGGGAATTCCGGAAGGGAAATCTGACAGTGAACTTCTTCGATTTCATGTTCTTCTTCTTCTTCGTCTCCTTCTTCTGTCGCTTGGGTGTTTGCTTCTTGTTCTGTTATTAGCTGGTGAAGTTTTCTACTTTTTGACATCAAAGGAAACTGTAACAAAACAAAGAAAAAACATCAGAAGAAACCAAACCAACCAGAACATATAAAGACTGGTGAGTATCATTGGTCTTATTATCAGGCTAACCTTGTGGAGATGGAAGGTCATATCTTCAACTTCTATTATAATGTCACTTGGCAAACCAGTAGTGCAGAACCTGCAAGAAACATACATTTTTACAAACACAATCAGTTTTCTTGATTTTTACTTTCTTCACCAGAAATTTTTTTAGTAGAGACCATAATCTGACCATGCTTGCCCTCTGGAGCTAGGCTTCTCAGTTTCCATTTTGTTCTTGTTAAAACACTCTGTGGAAAGTTAAACCAGATCCATTATGAGTACTGAGGGTTTTAAAAACAAATAATAAATAGTGGGAGTATTTTTGCTTCTGTTTCTGATACAGTGTGTTTCTAGAGGAATAGCTAATTGGCCAAGTACATGATAAAAAGGGTTTGGGGATTTAAATATAATCTCAAAACGGACAAATAAAAAAAGCTTGAAACAGATTTCGAAAAAGTAGATCAATACATCATTATTATTATTTTTCTTTTGTATCAAAGTTTTATTTTTCCATTTGCTTTCTTCTTTGAATCGGATCAGAATCCCAACTACTCCAACTATAATTAAAAAAAAAAAAAAAAAAAAACCCTCACTTTCTCTCTCCACAGAAGTAGAAGAATAAGAAAGGAAGTCTTTTTCTTTTTTCCGGAAGAATTTATCTCTTTCCTTCTAAAAAGACCATCATTACCTTACAGTGGAGATTAACTCATTGCTTGGTTGCTTGCCTTTTGCGTCAATTATGGAATAAATTTTTAATTAAATTTAATCTTACCCTGTGAGAGACTGGAATTCGCATGGATCAATCAATCAATCCAAGTCCAGGGTCATATTCATATAGCTTTATTGATAGACAGAAATAGAATAATAAAGGGTAGGTGGGGTATATTATTATATAGAAAAAAAAAAAGAGCTGAGACTGATTTCAACTATAACCCAGAAGCATGCCTTAAATTTTAACATCCTTCAATTTCATAATCTCTTATTAGTTGAAAAAGGGAAAAAAATATAATGATGATTGGGTTTTTCTCTTATTTTAGAAGCAATTAATTATATCCCAATCGAATCAAGATAAATAACCACATTACTCTTAGCTGGTCCACTAATTTAGTTGGTTACAACACTGTTACAGAGAAGATGCTTAACAGTGAGAAAGTTTTCCCCGTCCTAAGATTAATCTCTAAATGGAAATACTCGAAAAGAATTCATTCAAAAGAAAAGATTTTATATGGAAATAAATGATCACATGGAGGACATGACCCACATAATTTGAATGGCTGATTTTTCTTTTTCTTTTTTGAAATTTCAGTCTTTTCATTTATAATGGATTTCCCACCTTGAATATTATGTCTGAAACCAAAAAAAAAAACAAAAAATATTGGTATGGCTCTCATTTATAGCAGCATATCTACTATCCTAACCTTCCATTCCAGCATTTATGACCCTATTGATTAGGTGACAAGAATGGTATGTGAGCATCCATGAACAGCTAGGAATATTTACCAAAATTGCATAATGAAACATGCTAACCATGAAAGAGAAGAGAAGAAATTAAAGAGAGAAAGATGAATAGGCTAGTGAGTCATATGCATAATTATCAAATTATGAAACTAGACTTTGTATATAAAATTAAAGACACTAGTGATAATGATGTCAGGTATAGTGGCTGTACAAAACAAACAAACCCCACTTGCATAGAACTGAATCTTCTGATAATTACTGCTATGTTGAATGAAAGTTTCAAAGATAGGGAGATGATTACCGGAGTGGACTAATGGAGCCTCTTTTCTATTTCTACATTTCACGTGCTTTAGTGACTAATCATTAGACAAAACGCACTAAAAAGAAGGGGAACGGCTTAGTTCAGTTTGGGTCACACACTAAAGTTTTTGTGGGTATATGTATATGGTTTATTGCACTTGTTAAAATGAAAAGGACAACAACAAAATAATAAAGAGCCAAGTTTATATCAAAGGTCAGACCACGCTTTTGGTTTATAGAATGCTTAAATGTGGGTCAGATTGTCTTTGGTCACACTGCATAAGACTTTGGGTGCTCCCCCACCATTATTGAGATTGTAAAGCACCATTTTCATCTTCCTATAACTTGTGATCCTCAAATTTCAGTCTTTTTACTCTGCCCATGATTAATGCTAAATGCTACAGCAAAATAAAGCAAGTGGGTTAAAAAAAAATTGGCAGCATTAGGGCTCCCTGCACAAGATAACGAGAGTTTGATTCTTTATTAATTAACCCATACATTTTGCAACCAAAGAAACAAAGCAGGAACATAGATGGTCAATAAAACATTGACCATATCCCTATTTCATTGCATTATTTAACTTGAGTAATCTCATCTCGCCATAGCCAAGTTTAAAATAATATATGTTTCTGGTGGTGAAACCCCTCTATAACAGCACTTCTGACCAGCATCCATCTTCTAAGATTTTGCAATTCCTGCACATTCACATGTTGCAAGTTTATTACATACGTAGAATAGATATAACTGCTGCGTGTAATTTTTGAATTTAATTTACATGTGAACAGAAGGGTTTAAAAGAATCTTGCATTAATGATAGTGAACGAACTTCTATTTTCTGGAATGCATTTAATGACATCCGAAATTCTTTTGGGCAACCCTTGTTCTTCCAAGTTCACCTCTACAGTTTGAATCTTTATATATTTACAAGATGGCATATTTATGTTGAAATTGGTTGAGCAAATCTCAATGCTTTAGCAAGTATTGATAATTTTCTAATTTCAACAACAACAAAAAAGTCACCAACTCTTGGATATATTACTAACAGTGAGCCCTCATTCATGACATAATAATCTGACACATATTGCAGGAACAAATATAATAAATATACAGATCGTTGACCTAACTATATATATATACATATACATATATATATGTATATGAACATCTACCATATTTTTCTAATGAAATTTGATTGTTATTTAAATCCTCATTTGAACAGAAATTTTCATTTAAAATTTGGACGGCTTATATACCTGGTGTAGCTGCTGTAGTGGGTGCAGATATAGCTCCCTTTGGTTGTCGTTGGTCAGTCTCAGCTGGGATGACAACGCCAGGCCACGACTTGCACATGCAATGCTTTCCTTTCTCTATGTTATCATAGAGAGTGACAAGATGCTTGCCACAACCAGCCCATGAATACTTCCCACATTGCTTACATTCCACTCTAAAACACATTATTTTACTTGTGCCTTTTATGGTGTAAATGATTGTGTTACCAATTAATATGTTTGCTCCATTTCTCTTTTCCCAGTCTTACATTATATACCAATTCTTTCACTTTGACATCATCGATCTAATAAACTTAGCCTTACAAAGTTGCATACAATATCAAACAACTTTGCCTTGATATCACCGTCGGCATGGTTTATGTGTAACTTTCATTCCTATTATAGGTGCCCTTGATTCCTTCTAATCCAATGATTGCTATGTTATAAACCCACTTAAACCCAAGGAAACAATGACAGTCACGACAAGGTAAATACTAGCCTAAGGTTAATAACTTAAATTTTAGATCCTACGTGCATAAATACAAGACATGTTTCTCTAGATGCCATGAGCAGAATGTTTTTTCCGTCTCGAATTACATTAGGTTACTGATCACCTCTCATTTTCAAGCTCCGACATCAACGAGCGAAACATTACATAAAACATAAAGAACAGAAAGATTTTTGTTCTGTCTGGTTTGATACCAAAGATACCCTCTTGACAATGAATGTTCGTAGACAAGACGAAATCAAATGGTTAATCATTGTCCTGCTACTCTACCATAATACTCGGTACCATAAACCAATGTTACCAAATTGTTTAGACTTCTGATTTTTCTTTTTCTATAAAAAAGAGAAAGACACGAAAATAAAACACACTAGACATATGGCATGTTATGATGATCATAGGTTGTTATCATCGGAGCCGCCCTCATTATCATTACAACACCAACTAGTTAGTTTCTCAAGCTTGTGGTCCTGCGTATAATGGGGTTTCACATGGCCAGTTTCTTTCAACTGCAATTCCCAGCTCAATGATTAAAATAGTTGCGCTTTTTTTCAAGTTCAAAAGATGTAAAATTTCAACGCATCTTAATGCAATCCATTCATTTATCATTATAATCACAACTCTGTTTTCCCTGACCAGCTGCCTTTGTTTTTCAATTTAACATTCGACTGTTTTATTTAGTCTTGTCCAAAACAGTTTCAGTCAGTTTAGCAATGTTTAGTATTATCCCAAACACATGAAATGTACCCGACAAGATCAAATTTATTTATTTTTGAAATGCTTAAAGAGTGCCATCAAGTTCTATCTGCAAATCCCTCGAACAGTGCTGCGATAACAGTGCATCAATAGGTTTCCAAAAACCCAGGCAGAAAACACTTGGTTTTGATTGAAATCTTACACAGATCTAAACAAACCCAACATAAAGATCAATCAGTAGTAGCAATCGGGTGGTACTCATTTTTTTTTTTTTTTTTGATTTTACTATTAAATTTAAATTTTCATGTCTCGTAATTGTCCACCATATTATTTAAAATCACTAATATGCCCATAGATTTTGAATTATAAAAAAAGTATATAATAATGATATTAAAATATAAACCTCCGCTAATAAACACAATAGGTTCAAATAGCTTGAGAAAAAGTAATGAGATAAAATTGCCCATAAAGAAGCAATGCAGATCCCAAATTTTAGAAAAACTGACATATCAAATATTGTTGATTTCTGGACTCCTAAACATCAAAATACTTAACCTTAAACTAAAAAAATAAATATCATACAAATCTATATTTTTTATTTTTTATTTTTTTTATCAAATTTACAATATTTTTTTCCTATTTTTACTGTATTGAAGTACTAAAAATATAGTTTTTTACTTTTTATTTTTATTTTTATTGTATTAAAATATTAAAAATATATTTTTTGTTTTTCTAGATTTATATTTTTATTAGATTTTTTTTATTTTTATTATTTATAAATAAAATAATCGGAAACACAACTAAGAATAATTTAAAAAAGAAAAATAATCCAATTACAAATTTAAAGATGATTAAAAAACAGTATTTAAAAAAATAGTTTACATAATAAAAATAATATCTTTTTTTAATTTTAGGTTATTTCAAAAAAATTATATAATAAAAATGATATTTTTCTGAATTTTAAAATATTTTTAAAAAGTTCTATAAAATAAAACCCATAAAAAACTATTTAGACAACAAAAATGCAAAAACATTGAACTCTTCGTTTGGAATGTGGGAGAGAGAGAGAAAAATAAAAGAGAAAAAAAGGAAATGGAGGCATAGATCCTTAGGACAGCAGCGCCAGCAGACTCATCATCGACTCCTGCTACACCAACAACGGCAGCACCTCCTACTACGACACAACACGAGTCATTCCTCCGGCGATTATAAACGCCAAACGAAACCGCCTACAACACAACAACCATTGAACAAAACATAACCATCAAAGAGAAAGAAATGAAGGAGAGGGAGAAGAAAGGAGGTACGGCCACTGTCAACGGTTGAAACTGGTGGCGGGAGCCCTCTGCCGTTTAGAGATCGGGTTTAGCTTGCTGTTTAGAGAGAGGCTTATGCTATTTCCTTGCTTTATTTTCCTGATTTGATATTGGGATTAACGAGTAGTATACTACCAGTCCATAAAAATAGAAGTAACAAAAACGCCAAGCATACTACTACCGGTTAAGAAACTAATCACAAAACCGACTATGCTCAGGGCTTAACCGGTATCCAGTAGGAGACAGACTGCCACTAGTTGGGCAACCTTTGGTAACAGTCGTTACACGGCCACAACAATCTTTGCAAGGATGCTACAAGATATGTTATTGTTTTCCAACGGATGTTGCAAGTATTGACGATCGGAAGAGTCATTACAACCTACATTCCAAAATATAATACTGCTCATGACAGCAGTCCCTGCTTACAAGGATTCATGGTACCAATATTTTGACCGTAAGATATGAGAATAACGAAACTTAATAGCTAGGGCTAACTATCAAAGCATGAACCATTCAATTCAGAATCACTAGTGGGTACTATCATCTTCGTCGTCTGCTGAAGGGTCCAATGCAGGTTTCTTAGCTGGGCTTGATCCTGTTGAGCTTGTGCTCATCACCACTCGCTTAACTCCCCTTCCCACAACACCAAGATGAGTAACTGCAGCCCCATTAGTGTGTGCAGTAGAAACAGTTGGAGAGTCGAATGCTCCACTGCTGCCAGCAATAGCAATCTGTGAAGATTTCACTTCAGCAGGAGATGCACTTTTCTCTGCACCTTTTGCCTTAGCAGACACCATTCCCAGAATTTCGGAAAGAATTGATTTTGGGTTCACAGCCAGTTGCTGAAGATCTTCAAGCTGCAAAGCGGAAATTTAAGATTAACAATGAACTCAAACTCAAAATGATTTATAATGTATGATGCAGTGATCGTACTTACCTTCTTTTCCAGGTCCCCAGACAGGCCAGTGAGTGTTTCAATCTCTGCTTCTTTATCTGTCACAGAGACATCAATCTGTGAGCCATTGGATGACTGCTGGACACCATCATCTAATTCAGAAACTGCTGACGCAATTGCAGATTCTGAGGAATCCTTTACTTCATTCATGAGTCGCTGCAGCCTTGACTTGCAAATTGATATAGCCCTCTGGCAGTATGGGATGGCTTCCTGAGGTTTAGATCCAATCTCCAAACATAAACAAATGCGGAAATTTCTGATTACAGTTAAGGCGTGATGGAGACAAGGCTGAATAGGAAAAATAAGTAAAATAGATTTGGGAAATACATACAAATTGAAACATTTAAAAAGACACCGACAAAATAGATAATTCATTAGAATAGCTGATACTTATCATACTAGGTTAAAGGAATATCCAAACTTTAAAAAGATACAGTTCAGCCAGATGTCTACTGTCTGGTTCAACAAGCCGTTCTAGAATGAGCAGTGCTTTCTCGTAATCACTGAGAGATGTTTCTATATCCTCTACATAACACAATAAAGGCACCAAACCACAAGCACGTGAATAACAGGCAACCAATGCATAAAAACAGTAAATTGTACAAATTCAGGTACCAATTTTACAAGCTCAAATACCTCTTTCCAAAGCAACCTCAGCTAATGCTGAGAGCACATCCACTTTATCCATTGTGTCACCTGAGTGTTTTTCAGCTATTGCTCTTGCAACATCTAGCATTTTCCATGCCAAGTCAAGGTCAGACTCATCTTCATCTGCTTCTGCCAAGTCTTCATCGTCACTAACCTCACCATCTTCTTCCTGATCTTTCCTTCCAGAAGCTGTGACAGAATAAAGACGTTATAACAGGGAATATGCCAGTAGCATTATACTCTCAAGGATGATGCTAGTTATCTTCCACCATCTCAATGCATCTAGATATCACGTCTGCAGTCTCTCTTAAATACACTGTTCTGCATCCTTATTGTAGTTGTACTTTTAAAGATCACATGCATGCATCATACAAGTTGTATGGTGAAGGAACTAAAAATCATTAGAGACCCTTTTGCTAAGCATAAAAACGAAAGACCTGAAAGAAGATTGAAATCCAGGCACTTCCATCCTCATCGACAAATCAAATACAAAAAGGCATTTAACAGCTTTGAAGTCAAATATAAATCTGAAACTTAAGCTTTCACGCAAAATGCAAATGTAGATATCAATGTCTTCCCCCAATTATGGCTAACCAATTTAGTTGTACAAATTACATCACATTCATACATGAGGTGTAAAGAGTGAAATAAAATAGTAGATTTTCATTTTGCAAAAGCATGAAAGGAAATGAAAAGAAGTTTCAAATCCTAAAACGTTACTTCTGGTTAGTAAATCAAATAGCCAAAATAATAAGGCAGACTTGCAATTAGACATAAATCAGAAAACAGCGACAACATATGAACACCATCTGAATGTAGAGCAAGAGAAACAACCCTCAAAAACTTAGATACTACAGTTCATAAACCACTGGTATTCATATGCATGAAAATCACCTAAATTTCTATAATTGCGCACTATAAAGCAGAGAATTGCATTAACCACCAATTCATAAACAACGAGCAAAAAGGAAAATTTCCAGTAGAAAAGTTAAAAACAGCTTAGATGGCAAAAGCACACTAACCATCATCTGTTACTCCTTGTTGATTACTGGAATCAAGGTTCCCATCCTCTTCAGTATTACTTGAAACAGCAGAAGCAGTAGAAGACTCTGCTTTCATTGCACTCTTAACAGATCCATCTTGATCAGATTCTTGTTTAGATTCAGCATCTCTCTTGGGTACTGTTGCCAATGGATCAGCCTCTTCTTGAGCTTTGTACAACAATGCACGGCCATATTGGTAGTATGCACTCAGACATTCAAGGGCAAGTTCACCATAGTATGAAACCCTAAAATTTTACAAGTATTAGTAAACTATTCCATAACAGAGGGGGCCCAGAGACTCTTCAAATTAGAAGTGGATTGAGTAAGGGATATACAATAGAAATCAAACACAGTTTTCTTGCTAGCATCTATCCTTGTATTATGTAATGATTTATCGATGTATCTGTTAGTTCCTTGTATTCAGTGAATGTTAAAACAAGTCCAGCATGCCAAGCAAGAGGGATGACTCGGGGTTGTCTTACCTCTTTTACTCAAAAGCACTAAACTTGGAAAAAGGAAAAGAATATTCCGGCAAAGAGGTCACTTAACTTATGCTCAAATTGTAGCATAGAGTCCCAAACTGAACCATTTCTATCTAGTTCTTTCACTTATGACCTAAAGGCTTCACACTGCCTAAACCCGTCACTAAAACTATTCTAGGGTTTATGGTGAAAGAACAAGAAGATTTCGGATTAAGGATAACTTGAGCAAACAAACACTATCAAACAATAATAACTGTAAAATTAGAAAAAAAATTACTAAAACTTGACTCTTAAAAAGAAAAATCATCAAAAGGGAAAAAAAGAAAGAAAAGAAACTAAGACTTGTATCGCTTCTTTCTTTGCTTTTCAATTTTTAGAAATTTATAAATAATTAATCAAAAGGGAAATAGAAGAGAGAGATGGTAATAAAACCCGAAACCTGATTTCTAGGGCACGGCTAAAGCAGTCAGCAGCCTCAGTATAATCATTATCATTTAGGGCTTTAGTTCCTCTCTGAGTAAACTCAACAGCTAACTCTAGCGACTCAGCGGAAGTGAGAGTCGAAGGTTCTCCATTGTTGTTGTTGCAAGTGGACTCAGTGCCTCCTCCTTGTGCATTCGATTCGATCGTCGCTTCATTCGATGTTTCTGTTTCCATTGCTACTGATCGGTTCTTCTGATACCGCAATTCCTTCTTTCTTGAGCTCTTGATTTGGTAAAATAAATAGACAAATGAAAATGTGTTCGTGAGAGGGGGGAGCGCGAGAGGAAAATCTTGTTTGTTTTTCTTTTGGTGTTTTTAGCGCTTCTTTTCTGGCGGAAAACAAAAATTAATTCGATAAAATCCTTGATACTGCTTCCATTGCGAGTAACCAAAAAAAAAAAAAAAAAAGAAAAAGAATAAACCTTTTAAGTTCTAAGAAAACAATTTCTTTTTAATTTCTGAGTTTTTAAAAATATTTTATTACTTTTTTTCATTTTATAAAATATACCATTAAATTGATATCTTTTAACATTCAATAATAATTCTGTTTAAATTATTTAGCTCTTTTTAAAAAAATAACAAAAAACAAATAAATCAAATAAAAATATGCTCAATAAGATATTATTTTATCTTTTAAAGTATTTTTTAAAATATTTTGTAATTTATTTTTATTATATATTATAAATAATTTAATTTTTATTTTAGCTTATCTTGATTTTTTATCTTTTGTTGCTAAAGAATAATTCTAATTTTTATTTGGAGGAGTGTCCTGAAAAAAATATTATATTCCTTAAATGTTGGTGAGTGGTAGGTGATGGCAAAGTGTTAAGAATTAATTTGACGTTGAGATTGGAAAAATACTTTTTGAAAAATTTAAAAATAATTTTTAAAAAATAGTTGAATTCATTTTCTCTAAAAATATATTTGAAAAGAATAGTTAATAAAAAATTAAAAAAATTCTGAACTTTTCTTTAACACCTTACAAACAATCCTAAACACATACAAAGTATGGTCGGATCCTTGGCTTAGAGACAGTGTTAAGTTTCGTGTAACCTCTGTAATGAATTTGGGACTCGAGGACTTGAGGGTAATTAGACTTAATTAGACAGATTTTCAAGTCTTGTTGGATAATGATCTTCTTTATTTTATAGTCGCTACAAAAAGAAGTTGAAATGATTTGTAACACTTTTGTGCATTTGAGTGGCAATGGTATCACACGAAGAGTAGGCATTGTTCTGTTAAAACAGGTTATAGAGCTCTGAGGGAAGATATTGATAAAGAGGTGCTACTTTCTCGGGGTTGGGAAGTTCTGTAACCATGATTTGGCATGCAAAATTTGCACAATCCTCTGGGCGGCGCAATTTTGTCCTACCCTTAATCAAGGCGGTTGAGAGTGGCTCTTCATCCCTTAAAGAATGGAGTGATGCTCAAAAGAAACCTCGAGGAGCTTCGGATGATCGTGATACAGCTATTGTTAACCAGGACTGGATTTTGTCAAATGCAACTGTGATGGTGCATCTATGTTGGGTATGGTCCTTGATAAAGATGATGGTTGTTTCTTGGCGTGTAAATCAGTTAGTGTCCCATGGATGGCCATTTTGATGTTCAAAAAGCACATTGCGTGAAGCTCTACAATGGACAAGCAACTTAAATCTTCATCAGGTTTGCTTCAACTTGGATGCAAAGTGTGCAGTGGATGCGTTCAACAGCCCCAAATTGTGTTTTCTAAATTTGGCAGCATGATCAATGATTGTTGTTCTCTTACTTCTTGAAGACCAAACAACTTTGTGTCTTTTGTTAACCGACAAGCCAATGGTGTTGGTCATAGCATGGTTAGAGCTTCCCTTCCTCAGGCTAGCCCTTTTTATATCTTTTGAGGTTCCCTCAATTTCTGGAACAACCCTTACAGTTTGATGCTTTTTTCTTCGATTAATAATATTACCTATTTTCTCTAAAAAAAACTAAGTAATTAAAAGTTTTATTTAAAATTCATTCTCAACTTCTTATACTTACAGATTGAGTTTTTAACTCTTGCAAATCTCATTGGAGGAAGAATTAAAATAACGAATATTTAAAAGATTTTTATTTTTTATTTTAAAAAACGATATAAAATTAAGAATTTATAAAAAATGTTCATATAAACAACTTCAAATTGTTAATTATATTATTTTTATTTTATGTTACATAAATTATCGATCTTTATAATTAATTATAATGTAAAATTACATATAATTTAGAGTTTTTTTCCAAATTATTATTTTATTAATTTTATATTTTGTACATTTCAAATTTAAATTTTTTATTTATAATTATTGAAAAATATAAAATATGTAAAATTTTTAAAATAACTGTAAGAAAATTGAACCATCTTGCCTCTTAAGGTTATTGAGAAATGTGTAAATAACACTGAATTTTTTATTTATATTTAACATAATTTAAATTTTTTATTAACAATATTAGTAGCATTTACTATTTTTATAAAATTTAAAATATTAAAGAACACCTTCTATAAAAAAGTAATAGATATAATTCATATGGGTAAAAAGTGAAATAAAAAATAATAGGCTATAAAAACATCATATTTATTGTCAATTTAAATTTACATTCAGATTATTTTTTACTTAAATTTTTTTATTTAATCTAAATATACACGGATGACAGATAAACTGAATTCATCTAAATTTTTTTAAAATATATATTTTTATCTATAAATAAATAATTAACATATAATTATTATTTAAAAAGAAAAATATTTTAATCTTTCAATCCCTTAAATCTCATTGATGCGGCGTGTTTTAGGTAAGAATCACTTTTTTTTTTGGTTTAACGTCTTTTATTTCTGGAAGTAAAGGAGTTCCGAAACGACATCGTTTTAACTTATATTAAACTGACATTGACGGTATTGCCCTAGGATGTCTTTATTTCGCTGTATTCACAAAAAGATAATCTTCTGTGGCAGCAGAGATCGAGAAATCAAAGACAATGCCTTCCACAATCTCTCTGCCGACTGTCCAAGCATTATCGCTCAACAATCGTGCGCGTCGAGCTCACGCTCCCTCTTGCAATGCGGAGATTCCTCAATCTGCGTTCACCGGGAGGAGGCAATTGCTGTTCATACTAACAGCAGCACCAGCATTGACGGTTAGAGAAACAGCGTCAAAAGCAGAGGATATTCCATTATTTGGATTGAGAAAGAAGCTGAAGAAAGCAGAGGAAGAAGCGGAGGAGCTAGTGAGAGAAGGATTTGAAACGGCCGAGAAAGGACTTGAAACGGCGGAGAAAGGGATAGAAACGGCGGAGAAAGGGATAGAAGCTGCAGAGAAAGAGATAGAAGAAGCAGTTAGCTTTGGAGCACTTGCACAGGCTGGTGCTGTGGCCGGAGCTGAAATTTTTGGGGTTTTAGTGGCTACTTCTGTTGTTAATGGGATCTTAGGCCCTGAAGCTCAAAGATCTTAATTTGCTGTCTAGTATTGTATATGTATTTGATGTTGATTCTCTAAATCAGCTATGTAAAAAACTTTAGTAATTGCTAAAACTTTATTAACAACAGATGAATGTAGTATTCATTTGAATCACTACAATCATTTGAATACGGATTTGAATATGGATTTAAATCAAATTATTTGTGAATTTAAGATTTCAAAAATAACAAGGACCTGTCTCTAATTTGAATCCTTTATATTTATTTGTACCCGTCTCAAAAAACCTTATTTTATATAATCAGCCTTCGAATAAGTTGGAACTCAATCATCACAATTCCGTCGCGCTTTAACGTTTTCGCACCACCATTTCTCTATGCTTTCAAGGAAAACGACCTCGTTCCAGTATCACACAAATTACAAAACGACTGCCTTCTCCTTTCCCGCCATCATTATTTTTGGGCTCCCGCTAATTGCAATGACTTTCCCGACATTGTATAATCTTGTTAAGTTGTTTTCGTAAGAATAAGTCAATAGACGTTGATAACGTCTTGACCGAGTTTGTAGGAGGTTGAGAGCATATCTCGCCTTGTTAGTTTGAAGTTTGTTTCTGAATTCTTGTTGTTGTAATTCGACTATATAAGTCGATCAGATTTCTTTGAATAAATAAGGGTGTCATCCTCTATTGTTGGCACTAATCTCAAACTGGTTTTACATTTGGTATCAGAGCCAAGTTTCGGGACAGACTGATTAACTTCAACCTAAGGAACTTGAGTGCAAGTGAAACGATCTAAGTTAAATACCTTCAGCAGTTCACAGAGTTCAACTCAAACAAGGAGAACTATTGAAAATGCAGAATGAAGGAGGGAGCAGCTTTGCTCAGCCAAGCATACCACGATTTGATGGAGACTATGAACACTGGAGTCTTTTAATGGAGAACCTGCTGCGATCTAAGGAGCATTGGTGTGTCATTGAAGCTGAAATTCCATCCGACGATGAATCAATCAACAAGAAAGAATTGGAAGAGCTGCGTCTCAAAGACCTAAAAGCCAAGAACTACTTATTCGCAGCGATCGACAAATCCACATTAAAGACCATCACCAATCGTGACACTGCCAAACAATTATGGGACGCCATGCAGATCAAATTTTAAGGAGATGAACGAGTACGAAGGGCTCATTTGAATCGTCTCAAAGGCTCATTCAAGATGCTTGCTATGAGAAACGGTGAGAGTATTACTGATTACTTTACTCGAATTATGGTAATTGCAAATGAGATGTGCAGTTATGGAGAGAATATGGAAGACATAAAGATCGTGGAGAAGATACTACGTTCACTCACTGAGAAGTGGAACTATGTAGTGTGCTCTATAGAAGAATCAAAAGATACCTCAAACCTTTCTGTAGATGCTCTCCAGAGCTCATTGCTTGTCCATGAACAGAAGTTTAAGAAGGAAAAGGATGTCGACAGTGATGAGCAAGCACTTCAGGCAACTTATGAAGATAAGTTAAGTGGACGAGGACGAGGCAGACATGCATTCAGAGGAAGGGGTCATGGTCGAAGTAGAGGAAGTCACTACATGGAGCATATCAAATGTTATAAGTGTCACAAGCGCGGACACTTTCAATCTGAGTGTCCTGAGTGGAAACTCGAAACTCATTATGCTGAAGAAGAGGAAGAGTTGTTGTTGATTGCTACAACAGAAGCACCAGGGAAGAGCTTCGCGTCACCTGTTATACACTCAAAATATAAGCAAGCCGCAACAAGCAGAAGCAGCATTCCAACCAAGGAGCATATGGCGTTCATGTCATTTAATCAGACAAACAGAAAGGAGGATACTTGGTTCTTAGACTCGGGATGTTCCAACCACATGTCTGGAGATAGCAAATGGTTCTCAAAGTTGGACACTATGTTCAACACCTCAGTCAAGCTTGGAAATGATACACGAATGAAGGTTACAGGCAAAGGTAACATTCATGTTAGGTTAAATGGTAAATCTCATATAATCTGTGACGTATACTATATTCCTGAGCTAGGAAATAATCTTCTTAGTCTTGGATAATTCCAAGAGAGAGGACTCACCATTTTAATCAAGGAAGGGTTTTGCAAGATCTTTCACCCCAGCCGAGGTTTAATTCTCAAAACTTCTATGTGTGCCAACCGAATGTTCCTGATATTCCCAGAAGTAATTCCTATTAAAGACAGTAATAGATGTTTATTTGCCTCTAACAAGAGATCTTCTACATCCTTATGGCATAGGCGTTATGGTCACCTTAACCATGCAGCACTCAAGCAACTTGAAACCAAGAAGATGGTTCATGGACTACCTACACTAGAGAAGAACTCAGAAATCTATAAAGATTGTATGTTTGGAAAGCATCACCGATAAACAATTCCAAAAAGGAGTACATGGAGGGCCACATAGGTGCTAGAACTGATACATGCTGATATATGTGGAGCGATCAAACCTGTAAGCTCTAGTGGCAAGAGATATGTGTTATGTTTAATTGATGACTATAACAGAAAGTCTTGGGTGTATTTTTTAGTAGAAAAATCAAAAGCACTACATTATTTTAAGTGTTTTCTGAGAATGGTAGAGAAGGAGACATGTTGTGGAGTTAAATGCTTAAGAACAGATCGAGGTGGAGAGTTCAACTCTGAAGAGTTTCGAAGCTTCTGTGAGGATCAAGGAGTGAAGAGACAACTAACTAATGCTTACACTCCTCAGCAAAACGGAGTTGCTAAGTGTAAGAATCACACCATCCTGAATATGGTACGTTCAATCCTCTCAGAAAAGAAGATGCCGAAGAAGTTTTGGGCTGAAGCGGTCAAATGGAGCAACCATGTGCTCAATCGGTGTCCTAGTGCTGCTCTTCAACATATCACACTTGAACAAGCCTGGTCAGGTCATGTTTCTTCTGTTGCACATCATACGTTCATGTACCAAAGGAAAGATGTACTAAACTGGATAAATGTAGCACAAAATGTGTATTCATTGGTTTGAGTGATGAATCAAAGGGGTATAAACTATTCAACCCACTCACCAATAAGACAACAGTAAGCAAAGATGTTGTCTTTTATGAAGATAAACAATGGGACTGGACAACAACTCACACAATGGAGGACTTAATGCAACTCAACTGGGAAAACAATGATGTTTTTGATGAAGAAGTGTTTGAAGGAACTTCAGAGCAAGGGAGGGAAGATATTGAAGATGCCGTTCCAATTGAGAATGTCGAGACACAGACTGGAGGAAGCATACAGGAGCAGGTTGGTACATCATTAACCGATGATGTTCTTCAAAGTAAAGATGTTGAAAAGAGACCAATTATTGCTCAAACTCAAAGTGGTAGGGTTTCACGTAGTCAAACTCAAAGTGGTAGGGTTTCACGTAGTCCAGCATGGCTTGGTGACTACAAAATTAATGTTGTTTCACGTAGTCCAGCATGGCTTAGTGACTACGAAGTTAATGATGGTGCCGAAAATGTCAACTGTGACATGGTGATGATGGTTATGAATAATGATCCATCCTGTTTTGAAGAAACTATTAAGGAGAAGCACTGGATCACAACAATGAAGAAAGAAATTGAGTCCATTGAGAAAAATAACACATGGACTCTTGTTGAGTTACCAAGCAATACAAAGGTCGTCGGAGTCAAGTGGATCTATAAGACGAAGCTCGACACAAACTGAGCATTAAAGAAGCATAAGGCGAGACTTTTAGCGAAAGGTTACTCACAGAAGCATGGCATTGATTATGGTGAAGTGTGTGCACCAGTTGCTCGAATGGAGACATTAAGGACGATCGTGGCATTAGCAGCACAAAGGAAGTGGAAAATACTGCAACTAGATGTCAAGTTAGCCTTCCTTCATGGAGAACTTGAAGAGGATGTTTATGTAGAGCAGCCACAAGGTTTCAGAAGAAGAGGTTCAGAAACGAAAGTGCTCAAACTACATAAAGCTCTCTACGGACTAAAACAAGCACCTAGAGCTTGGTTTAGTAGAATTGAAAGACATTTCAATGAAGAAGGCTTCGATAAATGTCAGAATGAACAAACCTTGTTCATGAAATGGAGCAACTCAGGTAACTTACTTATTGTAAGTGTCTATATTGATGACTTGATTTATACTAGTAATAGTGAAACCATGATGGAGGAGTTCAAAACATCCATGATGAATACGTTCGAAATGACGGACTTGGGACAAATGAAGTACTTTCTTGGAATAGAAGTAACACAAACTCCACATGGTAACTTCATAGTCAGAAGAAGTATGCAAGAGAAATATTGGATAGGTTTGGCATGGAAGAATGCCAACCAGTGAGAACGCCAATTGTCCCTGGAACCAAGCTGCATAAGGATGCTGAAGGAACTGCAGTGTGTGAAATCAACTTCAAGCAGATCGTAGGCAGCCTCATGTACCTGGCTGCTACATGTCCTGATTTAACCTTCTGTGTGAGCCTCATTAGTCGTTTTATGAGCAAGCCAATGACATTACATCTACAAGCAGCTAAGAGGATTCTGAGGTATATTAAGTGTACGACTGATTATGGAATTATGTATAAAAGATGTCCTGAAGGACTTGTTGGATTTACAGACAGTGACTATGCTGGTGACCTAGATGATAGACGAAGCACTTCTGGTTATATTTTTATGATTGGAGGTGGAGCTATTTCATGGTTGTCCAAGAAACAACCAATAGTCACTTTGTCAAGTACATAAGCTGAGTTCGTGGCAGTTGCAGGGTGTTCGAGTCAAGCTGTGTGGCTTAGAAGAATAATTGAGCAGCTTGGTTATGTTCATGAAGAAAGCACTACAATATTTTGTGACAACAGTTCAACCATCAAGTTGGCAAAAAATCTAGTGATGCAGGGAAGAAGTAAACATATTGATGTTCGCTTCTACTTCTTAAAGGAGTTAGTTCAAAATAAGGTGATTAAACTGGAGTTTTGCGGTACCTGAGATCAAGTTGCTGACTTAATGACCAAGCCGTTGCAAACAGAAGCATTAATAAGATTCAGAAAACAACTGGGAGTTCAAAAAGAAGAAGGATAAGCTAACTTGTGTCCACAGTTAGCTTAAGGGAGGGAATGTTAAGTTATTTTTATAAGAATAAGTCAATAGACGTTGATAACATCTTGACCGAGTTTGTAAGAGGTTGAGAGCATCTCGCCTTGTTAGTTTGAAGTTTGTTTTTGAATTCTTGTTGCTGTAATTCGACTATATAAGTCGATCAGATTTCTTTGAATAAATAAGGGTGTCATCCTCTATTGTTGGCACTAATCTCAAACTGGTTTTACAAATCTTTCGCCTCCGCCTGAGTGTATTAATGAAATGAACGATCCCAAGTTAAAGCATATTCCCAGAACAGCAAATGAGGTAGCTGACCGGTTAGCTTGGGTTACTGTTCATCTAGAGCCTTTAAATGCTCTGCTTTTGTATTCGGGGCCTTGATTAGCAATAACATTGCTGCAGTTTAGAAAATTAAAATAGAAAAAATGGAAAAAAAAAAAAGAAAAAGAAAAGAAGAAGGCCCATTACTTGAGTTGTGATGCTACTGTTTTAATTTAGTTTAGAATTTTCGTTTGTTTAAATAGACACTTGAAGCTATTACAACAAATTCATTTGGTTACGTTAATTGCTGGAACTGTTACAACAAATTCACCTTCTGCAACTATTACAGATACAAGTCTACAAATGTTCAACATCGAAGAGCCTTTATTTTTTCTTTTGTAAATACCAAAAGGGAAAAAATAAACCACGGTTTGAAGAGTACTTAAATATAAAGCTGAGGCTCACTAGTTACTAGCTGTCACAACTACTTTTAGATGGCTAAATCTATGGCTCGCTAGAGCAAAGTGGAAGCAGTCAATAGGGATAATCTCCAGCGGTCACATTCCCCACCGGAGAAACCCTTGTTGGATTTCTTCAAAGTAATCATTCCCAGTACGATAAATGAAAAGAAGCTGGTGAGAGTTTTTCCTTTTTATCATTACGCGTAGTAAATAATGTATTGTTGCTTCTCCATCAGGTGAAGGACATGCAAACATATTTGCGATCTCTTCTTCTTGTTCTTTTGATTCTTGCATTTACTCTTTTCTGGGCTGTTGTTTCTGAGCAACCAGCCAGAATGTGTTTATAACAGAGATTCTAGTGATAGAAAGAGAAAGAAAAGTTACAATCTATGGGATGAGATATATCCAAGTACTGCTACTTTCTTCTTGTTTAAAGCTTTAATTACTCTTGGTGAAGTTCTCTTCCCTTCTTGGGAGCTTCAAATTGATAAAATGATGTTTAATCCAAGTAGTATGGGTTTAAAACGGTACTATATCCCATATGAAATTCAAAAAATTCTTGGAATTGAACAGATTTAGCAACAAGGCTCACTATAAGATGTTTTTGTTAAAGTGATTTGCTTGCATGTTTAATGCTCTTGCTATAACCCATTTTTAGCAGCTATAAAGGGTGATCATAAAACCAAGATGCGATTTCTATATTAGAAAAGCAGTTACTTATGAGGTTAATATGGTAGACGACAATGTATTCAAGGATAAAGAAAAGGTTGTATGCTTGTAAGTCATATAGGTGAAATACTTTTGATATACATATGAGGGCTGAGCACGGAATGGTCCAATTCACCAGTACCATACCAAATCTCGGTTATTTTAAAATTAAAAGTATCAGTACCGTACCAAACATAAAAAGATCCAATACCGTATTGTACCAATTTTACGGTTCAATACAGTTCGGTTCGGTGCTATTTTCGGTTCTAAAAAATTTAAAAACACAACTTTAATCTCATTTTTAATCAAATACATTTAGAGAAAATATGATTACCAACCTAAAAAAAGTAGCATGAACATCTGAATTAAAATTGCAAGCACATTCTTGAACAACCTGTTTCGCAATTCAATCACTTACAAATACAATAATTCATTCAATATTCAAATACAAACCATTAAAATATATATTACTGCTAGCATAAAAATATTTTATAGATGACAATCATTAAAATAAATAAATTTACAAACTTTATGTAGCATTAAAATTAATGTCCAAAATTAGCAAAGGAATGTTATTATCTCCCCTCAAAATTAGCACTCCACATTTAATCTTGGCATAAGGGACTCACCAATCTCAGGATCTTGAATAATTTCTACAATAAAAGTAAAAAATTACGTCAATAAGACTTAACAGCATCAACAATAAACAAACATATGTAAGAAGTAAAGAAATGTTACCTGACTCTATGCTTTCAATATCCTCTATTGATTCTTCTAGTTAGATAAGTTTATTTAAACTTTTAAGCCAATCTTGACAACAAATCAGGACCTCTGCTGTTGTAGGAAGTAAAGAACTTTTGTATTGTTAAAAGATGTTTTGACAATTTTTTCTCAAATTTTGTTTGATCCTTTTCAAAAAAAAATTTAAATTTATAAATATAATTTAATATTTTTTATAATTTAATATTAATTTATAATATTTTAAAAGTTAATAAATTAATTATTTCTAAATATTTAATTTTTTAAGTTTTATTAGTATAATAATATAAAAATTATTTTTAAAATATTCATTTCTTAATTTTAATATTTATATAAATTAATACTTTTGGTATAATTAATATTATTATTCTTAAAATAAAAATATTATATAATTAAAAATTAATTTATTAATAAATATAGTGTAAATAATATTATATTTATATAATAATATCTTTTTATAATTTTTACTAATTTATATAACTTTTTATTAAATTAAGTAATTTTTTAATTAACTTGTCAAAAATTCTAGATTGTAAATAAATTTTAAATCTAGTATTATAGTATGTATACTAGATTACTAGTATCAATATATTATGTGACATATTAATATATATAACTTATAATTTTTTATAGAGTATAAAGTATATTATAATATTATAGTTATTTTTAATATGTATTATTTTTTGTATTTCGATAACAATTGCTTGAATTATATAAATGATAAATATAAAATAATTTTGTATATGTATTATTTTTTTAATATATGTATTATTTATATAATATAAATAATTATTTATAATATATGTAAAAAATTCGGTTCTACGGTTTGGTCCGGATCAGTACAAGACGGATCGGTTCTGGTACGATTATAGTACGGTTTTTACTAAAGAACCAGTACCATACCATAATAATAATAAAATTCGGATCGGTTCAATTCGGTTATAAAAACTTTCGGTCTTTTTGGTTCTGGTACTTTTCTGTACGGTTATTCGGTTCGGACGGGAATCACCGAGATCCATGCTCAGCACTAATACATGTATTGCTTTATAGCCAACCATTCTTGAGATTTTTGTCATCTGCATGTAGACTTGACATGATTAAATGTTTGATCTTGACTTCTTTGATTAATACAAGTTGTGTTTACACTTATAGCCTGACTTAATTAAATTACTCGTAGAGAATTCCAATTAAGTTTGTTCAGAAATTTGGGGATGACACTTTCTGAAGTTGCTAATTTCGTTGTCCCAAATGGTCATGCTTGGAAAGTGGGATTGAGTAAAGTGCACAATGACATTTGGTTTAATGATGGTTGGCATGCCTTTGTAGAACATCATTCAATCTGCAACGGGTACCTTTTAGTCTTTGGATACAGTGGTTTCTCTAATTTCAATATTATCATTTGTGATGCAACTGCTTGTGAAATTGAATATCCATGTAATGATCGAGGCCCTATCTGTAGTAAGAAATGTCTAATCCCAAATGAGGCTGAAGCTGAAGATGATACCTCAATTAATATCTCCAGTTCTAGAATTCTATCCCTATCTAGTAGTTCTTTGAAAAGCAAAGTTAGTGATGCAAGTGCAACTCAAGGAGAATCCAGCAAAAGGCCCCCTGTATTAGGGAAGAATCCAGGGATGAAAAGAAGTAGAGATGTTGCTTTTGCTGTGAGCCCAAATTCTAAGTACCATTACGAGACAAGGGACAAAAAGATTAAGATGGAGCAGTTGGCTGAATTAACTGATGTAGATGCTAATGAATCAAGAAGAGGAAAACTGGACAAACATAGATTGTCTTACTCACATGAGCTCAATGAATTATTAGATGGCAAAAGGTCTAAAGTTAAATCCGGTAAGCACATTAAAATATTTGTGTACTATTTCTATTGTTCTTTCATTTCTTTTCTGAAGTATTGAATTTGTTAAATTCAGGTGAAATTCAGTTAGAACAGAAATGTGAAGGTGTAGAAACTATTACAAGTGAAAATCTTTTTGCAAAGGTATCCCCAAAAAACTCACAGGGCAATACAAGCTGCTAGAAAGTACTATCCTGAACATCCTTCTTTCATGGTTGTATTGCACACATATAAGTGCTTTAACCCTGTGCTGGTAAGCCTTTATATGAGATTGGTTATTGAAGTCCTCCAATTTTGTCATTTAAATAAGTTTAACTGTAATTCTTCTCTTCTTCATTTCTTTTGTTTACTTAATTTTTTATTTTGCAGTACATCCCAATGGGATTTTCTCGAAGGTATCTTAGCAGAGCTCCAACTCCTTACTATATTAAGCTTGAACTTTCTGATGGAAGAGATTGGACAATTTGCCTATGAAAAAATTGTGGACGCTTGGGTTTTGGAAAGGGATTGATTTTGCAGGGACAATAATCTGAAGGCAGGGGATGTCTGTGTCTTTGAGCTTATAAATAACAATATGGTAAAGGTGATGAGAACTTCTATTTTTCGTGCAGATCAAGATGCTGGGCCTGAGTATTGATTGATGAGGGTAAGAGCTAATCTGCATACCTTAATTTAATTAATCTGGTTGACAGGCAGAAAACCATAATTTGACACCTGAAATGTTCTAAGTTATTTGCTAATTCAAATTTTTTAAGATGGACTTTGAAGCCAGGTTCTATTCTGAACTGTGATGCTGCAATTTAATGGAACTGAGTTCAGAAGTCAAATGAATATAGCATTTTGACATATTTCCGATCATTAAATACTTGTCTTTTACAATCAACTAGATTACAGAATTGATGCACTTTTATCTGCATGCTTTTGCTCTTTGTGCAGGTCAATGAAGGCATGCAGAAGTTCACAGTGGATATAAAGCTTCTATTGCAGAACACTGATAGATTCCCCAGCATTTCTTTTCTGGCTACTTCCAAAGTATACAAGGCAGTTAGCTTTTTGATTTTCACTAATGTATATTCGGTTAAGGCAGGAATTTGTGGTGAATTATCATGTTATGCCGATTTATTAAAATCAAGGAATGATGTCGACAAGGGAAATTTCATAAATTGCATACATTTTACCATCCCATTATTTGATGGCTTAAATATAATAAACAAATTCGCATGGCTAACTTGACATTAGAAAATCTTTAGACTTAGTTGGGGTTGACAATTTAATCTTCATTAGACTTAAGAAAAAACAATAGCTCAAATTATAGAAAGAACAGCATTTAAAAATGTTGAATCTTGATGAATTATCTCTGGATCCTGTTGACCTCAGGTGAGCTAACAAAATCTTTTTATCATCTAAAAACAGGATTCCATTTCCCTGGTAATGTTTTGGTGTCGATGACTTCTCTAGAGAGCTGAAGTTGCATAATTATGGTTTAATTTGAGAAGATTGGTTCTTCTAGCTCCATATAATTTCTTTACTACAGACATAACCAAGAAAAAGGATCTATTGCCATATCTTGGTCCTAAAACTAAAACTCAAATGAATTATCTTGTTAAATGTCAATGGCAGATGAGCATTATGTATAATTGGTCTGAGCCGTTACTTTAACAGCTGTAAGAAGTACAGATTGTGTTAGTGCTTTTTCCTTTGCTTTATGAAAATTGAGGGTTCACTTGCTTATTCAGGAATGAGGACAAAAACTGCTTTATCATGACTTTTTCCCTTTTTGGCTATTGTAATTGTACATGGATTTTAAAAATACCTGTTCAACACTTGCTCTATCCATGAAGTAAGAGAAGAGCAAAATTATTCAACGAAAAGGAAAGCAACCCCTGAGACTTTCCTTAAACAGAAAAATCAACGGCTACAGAGAAGGAAATGAGATCTGGTTCAAGTCCTTGGCATTTTTCTTATAGACCATCTGCAGGTTTCTTCAAAATAATCCTTAGAAAAACTTTAGAAGACAAAAAAATAGCAGTTCTTTCCCATGACATCCTTTCTCTTTTTTCTTTTTTTTTCTTCCTTGTAAGTGCAATGAACCATTTTGTTTGGTTAAGAATGTAAAATGCTTCTCTGATCTTGTGACCTTGGTTGTTGTTGTTTTTTATTCTTGTTCTTCTGCCAGCAGAAATGGATGTTTCTGTTTTGTCTTCACTGGGATGCTGAACTTGTTCTCAAAGTTCACTTCTTGATTGTGATTCTTGTACTTCTTAAAGCACTACACTTTGCGTAAAGTATTGAAATGAACTGAATAAATTGGAAAAGAAAGGCGCATGAAGAGAAGCTTAAGCCAGTAGTAGTTTGTCTGCAAACATGAATGTTTCTGTTTGGTTTTGTTTGTTCTCTGTTACATCATTGCTGAAGCTGAGAATTCTTCTGTGAATGATAAATGTTCACATCTTACTGTCATCTGTGTACTTTAAGATGCTCTAAATCGTGCATAAAAAAGCAAAAAAGCTTCAAACTTTAATGAATGTCCAGAAAACTTTCAAACGATAATAAGTATTTTGGCTCACATGCTATTTTTAGCCAACACTTCTTTTTAGTTTCAATCGTCTTCTATGGGAAGAAAGCAAACTTTCTGCAAAAGGAGAACCCTTTTGGGGTTTGATGCATTTTATTATATAAGATCTTAAGAAACTTCATTATTTACATGCAGATGATTCCAGTCCAGTTTATGAGGGATTACTCTAATGTACTTTTGAATGAAGTGAATCTCATTATCCCAAATGGTCTTGCATGGAGAATAGGATTGACAAAATCAGAGAATCGAATTTATTTTCATAGGAACTGGAATGACTTTATGGAGCATTACTCAATTCGTGAAGAACACTTTCTAGTTTTTGAATTCATAGGTTTCTTCACTTTCGGAGTACGCATATTTGCTCCTTCTGGCTGTGAGATTCACTACCCTTCTACTGCAACTACTAGAGGGCCTGAAAACAATATTATGATCCCAGTCCATCAGAGTCTAAACACAACTACACAGCAATGTAAGATGCAAGAAAAGTTGTTAGCGCCTTATAGTATCTATCTCTCTATATATATATCTTGTTAGTGGCATGTCCATTAAATGCAGGTAAAGCTATAACATCCCCAGAAAATGAAAGAGCAGTTGATGCTTGCAGAAAGTTCAGGACTGAAAGGCCTTGCTTCAAGATCATCTTGCGAGAACTCAATCTTCGCTCTCATACTGCGGTAACTCTTTTTGACAGACTCATGAATTTTATCAGTATTGATTTTAAAATTATACTTAGCCGAAGTTGTCCTTTTGTATGCAGTACGTGCCAGCTCAATTTGCTAGAGAGGTTCTGAAGGAAGCCCCTAGGTTTTTCAAACTTCAAGTTCCCGATGGAAGAGAATGGAATGTTAAAGCCAATCAGAGAACGTGTAAACGAATGAATTTCGGAAAAGGGTGGATTGCATTTCGAAGGGAGAATGATCTGAAGGAAAATGATGTTTGTGTTTTTGAGCTTATAAGGAAGAATGTCTTCAAAGTTTATATCTTTCGTGACAAGGAGTAACTATTTATAGCTGTTGTAACCACAAGCTAAACGTTAGCATTTGATGTGGAAAACTCTTTTCAGAACCAAAGGATAGATTTTAAGTTTATTCTGCAGGATATTGGAGAATTCTTGACAATCTTTTTTCTGTCTGTCAAATTGTACGAGTTAATATTATTGAAACCTGGGTATCAAGTATCCAAAAATGCTGTCACATCTATTAATTTCTTGATTTCTTTTTCCCAATTGTTGTTCCTTGACTTGTTGTGTATGCCAGACAAATATAAGAAAGCTGGGTTTAAAAGAGAGGTTAATAAAAATTGCTTCACCAAATAGAATTGATGTTAAAATTTGTATTTAAATGCAAGAATGTTATCTATTATGGGACGTCAACACATAGAACGACAAGTCGTTTATGAAGGTTATCTGAGTCCTTGTCAAATCTTGCAAGAAGTTGGAAGAAGCAAAGTTGCTTCCTTGCATTGACAACTAAACTCAATTATACTATTAAAAACCACAAAAACAGTAGAAAACCAATACACCTCAAGCAAGCAAGAAGAGCAAGGAAAAGATATCTTGAATGGCTCGTGTGGTTTCAAACCCTTTAGGACTCCATAGATTCCGGCCATATCTTCATGGCTCATATGGCTTCAAAACCTCTTTTCACTTTCAAAGTAAACCTCGTAAATTCCCAACTGTAGTAATAGCTTGCCAAACAGAACCGAAACCCACTGAAACCTCCACAACTGTACTTCTTCTTCTTCTCTTCCTTTTTTTTTTTTTCAAACTTTAAGGCTCATTCTTTTTCAGTTTCTGGTGCTAAACATTCAATCTTTTTTTATTTATTTCAATGCAGGATAAGGCTCTTGTTGAACCCACTTCCTCAATAAGTTATACTAAAGGTGATGTTGAGGTTTCAAGTTCGTCACCGGTTTCTGGGTTGCCTGAATTTCCAAATAAAGATGTAAATAAGCAAATAGGAGTCATTTCTGTTCTTGCTGCTGTGGGTCTTTTCTTATCTGCAAGGTTGGATTTTGGTGTTTCTTTGAAGGATCTCTCTGCTGCTGCTGTTCCTTATGAAGAGGTTTCCATTATTCTATTCCTTGTCAGAATACAATTCAATTGAATTATATTTAGTTAATTATCATGTTTGGGACAGTTGTAGTTGCTCGAATTTGGTTCTTCAATTTAAACGAAATATGGGATTTTAAAAGAAATGAAAAACATGCCAAAGATGACATGATTTTGCAGGATTTCAATTGAGTCGAAGTCAATTGAATTGGATTCTTTTACATAATCTATTCCAAGCCATGTCTTTCTTTGACAAAATTTACTTGGCTGATTAATTAGGCTCTCTCCAATGGGAAACCCACTGTTGTCGAGTTCTATGCTGATTGGTGTGAAGTATGTCGAGAGCTAGCTCCAGATGTTTACAAAGTCGAGCAGCAGTTCAAGTAAAAATATTCAATCTCTCTCTTGTTGATTTATATCAGTTGCCTTGTTGATTAAAAAGAAAATAGACATGTTTACTTTTTTGGCCAATACTGGCCCTCTTTAATTGTTTGTTCTTAACTTTTTCTGAAGTTAGCTACCATTGTTTTGTTCAGGGATAGGGTTAATTTTGTTATGCTGAATGTTGACAACACGAAATGGGAACAAGAGCTTGATGAGTTTGGTGTTGAGGGTATTCCACATTTTGCATTCCTTGACAAAGAAGGGAACGAGGAGGGTAATGTAGTTGGTAGATTTCCCAGGCAGTACCTCCTTGAGAATGTGGATGCTCTTGCCCGTGGGAAAGCAAGTGTTCCTCATGCTCGTGTTGTTGGACAATACTCAAGTGCTGAATCCAGGAAGGTGCACCAAGTTGTTGATCCTAGAAGTCATGGATAGATGATATTTCTAGTTGAAAATAACCCGAGGGCTTTACTCCCGAATTACAGGTACAAGGTAATCTGTTCCTTATCAAAAAGAAAAATTGTAATCTGTTTTCTACTTAATGTGCTCATGGAATGTGACTCGCTCTCTTTTATCTGTCAATTTGGTGCACCTCATTTTATCAGTTTCACCTTCATTAGAGTGGAACTCGTGAATGAAAATGAATTCTCGGAGTAATTCTTAATCTACTTGTAAATTTCTCCATTTGGTAGCGTGCTATTGCATTTGCATAATCTGAGTGGAGCATTACCGATACTAGGGACATAAACACTTGATTGCAATTTATTCTCATAAATAAATAACTCGTGAAATTGATTTCACTTTCAACGATGGAGTTCCTCTGAAGTTTACCTATGCATTTGCTTTGTCTTATTCTTCAATTAAAGGCTATAAATCATCCATTGAACTTCACATAAAATATGACTGCTGTTGCATCATATTCATAGTTAATGTTCTGTTTTGCTGGTGAACCAAGTTAACAAGTTTCAAGCATATGTATTACTGCTATAAACTTGTAAAGATTCAGCATGGTGGAATGTAACTGGAGCCTAATCTTTATGATGTCTTACCTGCAGGTTGAAATTCAAAATCGAACTTGACTAACTGTCCTTGTTCATTGCCTAGAATCAATTGTTACCTTCTGCAAATTTATACATTTTCTACAGGTTAGATAGTTTCTTAATTGTAAAATCTCTGTCTGAAAGAACACCCATGTATTATAACATTTGAGAATTTATATACAAAGCATTAAGTGATACACATTGCTGACAAGAATTGTAAATGACTCTTGCATTCCACTTAAATGCCTCCACTCCTTCATCCATGGAAGATGTGGCTCTTTCGAAGAGCATTATTGATGAGGGATTCTTTAGATATAATTTATGGCCATTAAATGGATTCCCTCCCTTATTTTCATTTGTTCCCTTTTCTTCACATTTTGTATATATGCCCTTATAGATTCCAATGAAATGCTTAGGCTTCTCTTGAATTGGCCTCTAGATTCAAGTTTTGGTGGGGTTCAAGATTTTAGAAGGGAATATAAAATTCACATAATCAATCATTAGTTTCCCACTACTGGTATGCTGATTATACTGCAATTGATTGCTTATAGAAAATTGACCTACTTGGCAGGTGCATCGTGCCACAGATTATCCATTTTATACTTACAGTAGCCATCTTCATTGCATACTCTCACTATTTTGGAATCTTTTCTATGTTCAAGTCCTAGACGGGATCTCTTTGTAATTAATCTTCTTTACAGCCGAGAGCATTTTTTTTGCAACATGGATAATTGGATATTAATCTTTGTTATAAACCAGAGCATTCTTATGTTTTGTTGTTTATTAAATTATCAATCCTTACCATTCCGGAGGAGAGAATAATGTGATCATTAGAAATCAAACTGAAAAAGCTTGATCAATTATGAGCTGCAAAGGTTGCATTTTAAGTCGCAGCAGAGATGGTTCTGTAGGAAAAATCTGCTGGTGCAGAGATAATGCTCCAACAAGCACTAACAAGGTTGCAGAATTGCTAATGAAGCAAAACCCTGATAATGCAACTCCTCCTTGGAAATTTGTTAGCAGGATGAAACCTTAACAAACTAGAAGCTTGCACACATAGAAATGCACTTTTTCCGAAGTCTGCAATGTTCAATGAAGATTCTCTGTTGAGAGCTTAGAATGAACACATCACAAAGCTGACAAAAAGAATAACCATTCAAATGCAGAAGATTATCTAATCTAAAGAAGCAATTTTTAGTATCGCCAAATTCATCAACAGTTTGCATCCATGCTGAAGATATTCGGCTTGCTAATGCCATGATCAGAAATTTAGTCATCCACAAGAATTAAGATTGAACACAAGTATCTCTATCTGTATAGAACCGCAAGAAAATATAGAAAAAGACAAAATTAATCTTAGATGTGGGTTCTTCACCTACAAATCTACATTCACGCTAAAAATTTCAGTCACATTCTTGCTAAGCATACGCAGAATCTATATAGTGATGGCTTTTAAACCTTTCTTTTTTCAACATTGGGAACAAATTGCAAAATAAACAAATAGAAAAGGTCGATAGGTCAAACTCACAAGATATATAGATATATATATTTCTGTAAGTAGTAAGGAACTGAATATTGTACGATAACTCAATAATATTCACAGAGAGTAACAAAAAGAACCAACTTTCTATTACTGAACTGCATTACCCAACAAGCTGTTTGCTGAAGGTGAGCTTTGTTCACTACACCAAGGATCTTGCACAGAAACAGGGGAACTATCCTTTATTTCCTCCAATGAAGTCAAACAATCTGCTGGTCTTTGTGGAACAAGTAATCTCCGGCTGACTACCCCTGCCTTCTTAATAGAGTGAACACCTAGTGACCTCTCACTTCCATTGTCTGGTGAAGAACAAGAGGAAGCTGCTGGCGAGGCCATGTACATGTTTGGAACCCATGCACTAAGCCTGATGTGCTCTAGCTCTTCTGCCACTTCCATCATAGTAGGCCGCATATCCCTATGAAAAGCGAGGCATCTAAATGCAAGCTCGGCCACATTATGAATGGATGACAGTGTCCAAGCATCCCTATTTGGATCAAGGTATGGATCTATTATCTCATCAACACAACCTCTTCCAATCCTATCAATAGCAAGTGCAGCCAAATTCACCTCACTGTGAGGTCGAGAAAAATCAACAACTTTTAGTCCAGTTATAATCTCTACAAGCACTACTCCGAAACTGTAGACATCACTTTTATCAGAAAGATGGAAATATTGATGGTATTGAGGATCAAGATAGCCTGGAGTCCCTTGTGGGGCTGTTGAAATGTGAGATGACTCGGTCATGCCAAGTCTAGAAAGACCAAAATCAGCTACCTTTGACTTATAGTTGTAATCCAACAGTATATTGCTAGATTTGATGTCTCGGTGATAAATTGGTGGATTCATGGCAGAATGGAGATAGGCAATAGCATTAGCAGTTTCAGCAGCAATTGTGAGCCGTATTGTCCAGGGAAGCCCTTTTCCCCTCTCTCTTTGAAGATGCTGACACAGGGTTCCATGGGGCATAAATTCATAAACAAGGATAGGTTCCCCCTCCTCTATGCAGCAACCTAAGAGGCGAACTAGATTTGGATGGCTCACAGAGGAAAGGAGCTTAATTTCATTCATAACTTGATCAATGCTATCGGTATCTCTGTGCCGGATCTTTTTTATAGCAACCCATTCCTCATTGTGAAGTTTTCCTGCATAAACTGTACCATAGGCTCCAATTCCTAGTCTTTGTTTTTCAGAGAAGCCATTGGTGGCCTTTTCAATTTCTCTATATGGGTAAAAGGGAACACTAGAGTTGCCAGCAGCTTCGCAAAGAAGGCGCTTTGCACTCAATCTGTTTCTCAAAGAAGTGGACCGTTGTCGGACAAAGTACCAGATAAGGGCCAAACCAGCCATTAATGAAGCTCCAGCAATAATCCCTGAGAAACAGAACAATGCACCATAAGAAGACAAACATAGAAGCTAATTTGATAATTTCAAGATTATTCCAAATAGAAGAATCAATCAAAATAAATTTACATTAACCTGAAGACTTTATTCTCATCTGGTGTATAATTCTAGTATACAGATTTTCTGAATTATTAACAAATGGATAATGAGTTAACAAGCACACTTTAAAGCGTGATTTTGAGTAAAATAACCTGAAAATAAATCAATAGAGCAATGCCAGTGGCAAGTGGTTTGGAGAAATCTATAGCTTCTTTCTTATAAGTAAAAATGCAGCAACTCAATTACAACTTGTAGATTTCATAAGTAGATAAAGGGAGAAAAGGAGACCTGTTTATTGCTGTTATAGTTTAAGCAACTTACCTCCAACAAGAACACCAACTCTAGTAGTTCCACCACATTGGCCATTAATGTATTTTGAAGCATTGCAGCCAGAGACTGATGTTATAAGCAAAGAATCAAGGATCAGAAAAAGAAAATGTCTATTTGAAAAATACAAGTCTGCATTCAACAATTGATCATCACATGTCACCTGCTTAAAAAATCAAACTAACTTGCATTGCATGTTGTAATAACATTATGGACTCTTTTTAAGTTCAACTATTTTAAATTTAAATCAAAATAGCCAAATGGCTCAAATCACATAGTATATCAAAGTTAGCTTTATGTGCAAACCAAAAGCAATTAGAGTATAAAACCTCTATCCAGTTTTTATCTTTTTCTTTTCACAGATGGATAAGCACACCCATCAACTATTTGTGTGTGGAATTTCCGGTCATATATTTACCATAAACGGATAACACTAGATTTACGGAAAAATATGTTACTGTCAAAATAGTTCCTTCATCATTTTATGTCAAATGGATAAACACAACATAGACAAAAAGTAATTCCTTTTTGACTTATTGTTCCAATTATTGAAATATACAAGAGCCTTTTTGCCATTTCACATTTTGACCAAATAGTTCTCTTCCCTAAAACGCATGTCGTTAGAACATAGAAAACTGATATACACTTAACAGTCAAAAACAGGATGAGGATCTTCCCAACACAGTATAGGAGGCTAGAATCACGGCAGGTATATAGCATTTGCTTATTCTGGTCAGACTTGTAAATAGATTTCCTTTGAATTGGTCCAAGGTGACTTTATGCACATTTTTGGAGCCTCAAAGTCAAAAGTTTTGCATTTTCCTTTGTAGTTTCCGTCCTACAACAAGTAAGAATTTGTTCGTCCTGTCTCCTAAGAACATGTTGGAGAACTGTACTTGATGTTTTCTATTTATAATCTAACCATTAATCTTGAACAGCAGTGAATTTGCATTAAACTCTAACTAAATTTTAGCATTACTTTCATTAGTGACCATAGCCCACATAGTATTTTTGCATTACGTTTAAAACTTTTAGAAGACAAGAATACTATTGAGGTTTGAACCCTGTAAAAATAACCCTAGTAGTCCTAATTCTTTTTTCAACTTTTATGGCTTACGAACCGACCAATACTCCATCGAAATGTCTTTCTCCAATTTTCAATCAACTTAGGTACCCAGTTGCCTCAGTCAAAAGCCAACCCATGCCCACCCCTCCCGACCAAAAATCAGACGTAAACACAAGAAAAAAAAAAAACATAAATTAATTCAATTAAGATAAACAAATAAATAAATCAATAGACCGAGTTGACTCACCACTCCGGCAACCATCGCCATTTCTGAACCCATCTCCAGTGAACCCTTCTTGACACCAACACCGGAAACCTCCCTTCCCATCACCAAGCTTAATATCTGTGCAATTGGCATGTTTAGAGCAATTACTCCGATTAAGTTTACAACTTCCGTCAAGCCACCAATCCAACTCAACTCGCTCGAACTCAAGCGAAACGGATGGGTTATTAGACCCAACAGCAAATGATGAGAACAAGAATTTACACCCGGCCGAATTCAAATTATTGTAACTCAAAACATCCATTCCTAATCTCTCTCTAGAATAGCAGGTTATATTATCACTTCTCGGATTGCAACTGGGTATATGCAATTGGTTTGCAAAAGAACTTGTGGGTATATAACAGCTACTTAAAGTCCTTGTACAGTTCTGCAAAAGCAACCCATTTCTCCAAGCTGGTGCATAGTGATCGCCAAATAAAGGGCTAATAGCTTCAAGTGAACGATTACACTTTGCAGGAAGAGAGACCAAGATACCATTTGGGGTTATATTTTGAACTACGAATTCACCAATCCCGATATCTCCTGTGTCTTGTCTGCAATTCAATTGAATTTCACACCCATCTGAAAACCCAAATGGATAAGAAACCCACTTGATTGACTCGTCAACTCCACAAGAATTCCTGCAACGGATCGTTGAGTTATGATCATGACCATGATGAGCTCTAGTTGAGGTCACTAGAAAAATTGATGTGGTGATGATAATAAGAAGAGACATCTTTGTTTCTTCAAGAATCATTCTTGTCAAGGATCATTTACCTTTCTTCTTCTGCAAAAAGAGAAAAAGAAAATCAAGGAAGTGGTAGTAAGTTTCAAGAAAATATCAAATATTTTATGTTGGGTTGTGAAGGTGGAAAATGAAGGAAATTGGGTTGCATAGAGAAGGAAATAAAAAGCAATGTTTTTTTTTTGGTACCGTTGGGGAGCTACCTGAAACAAATAAATGCTTCTTAGAACAGGGGTTCATTAATGGTAAAGCTAAGATCTTTTTCTGATTTCTTGAAATTTTTATTTTCTCTCCAAATTAAAAAAAGAAAGGAAAGGACTCCATAAAATATCTTGAAGAGAAATGGTTTATGGAGTTAGTTGGTGAAGAAATTATGAGCTCTTTTTTACCTATTTAGTTTTTTGTGGTCTCTGAAACTTTCTTGAATAGCTGCAGCCTGTGTGTATTATTGCTCTGCAATTTCCAACTCAATCTCTGCCATTAAAAACAGCTTCTTCTATTTTACAGTTTACAGTAACAAAGACTTCAAAAAAAAACAAAATCGAAAGCCCCACAAAACCTTTTTCTTTTTTTTCTGTTTCCAGATTTTGGGTTTCTATCAAACAGTAATCATTTTAAAAGACTCGAATAAGCAAAAACCTTTGTGTTTGTGCTGCTCTGTTAAAAGGCTTTTCATGGCTTTCCACTCTGAAATATAAGAAACATCCCAAATGTCTATTTACCAAAACACCTTCAATACATCAAATCACATGAAGCATATAATATTTAGCCTTTTTTTTTAATGTTTTCTTTGTGTGAAAAATAACATATTAGTATTAGTTATTTTAATCTACAAATTACTAAAATACCGTTGAAAATCTGTTTCAGTTTTAAAAAATATAAAAGTTATCATATTTTATAAGATAGTAAATATTTTCTGGATTATGAATAATATTTTCCATTAATTCAATAACTACTTTATAAAGTATTTCGTTTATACATGTCACGACCCCACCCGTGGGCCCGTGACCGGCACTAGGGAATGGGTAGGCTTAAGGGCATCGAAACCCGTAGTAAGCCTGACACTCACTGATTTAAACAAATCTCATCTCAAATTAATATTATTAAAACCACAAATTATCTTAATAGTTACACTTTACAAAATTACTTCGGTCTACCAGAAAAACTAGGCGAGACCCGAAGCTCAGAAAATTTACAACTGATACATTTACTATTACTACTGCGGAGAGTCTAAGATTTACCAATTTACATATCAAATCAAATACATCACCCGATGATGAAGGAGTCGGGTTACTGAATAAGAGTCATGGAGAACTAACAGATACGAATCTGAAAAAAATATAAATGGAGACTCGGTCTAGAGTGAGTTAAAATCAAATAATCTAGGGACTATTGCTTCTTCTCGGAAAACATAGATTATTCAAATCAGATATCAAACCATACTAATATCATACCCTACTATTTCCTTCACATAAAATATTAATCATTCGAATCAAAATATCAACCATGCACGTAAATACAATCCATATTATAATCATACCACAATAAATTAATAAATGAATAAATAAAAATATATTTTTACTTTTACGGGACGAGTGGCTCGGTAGAACCCTAAACCCCAAAATCTAGTAGCCATTCGGCTCTCTTAATTCCAATAAGATCGCTCGAGAGCAATGCTCGACCAGGGACCTTACCTCCACCGGTCACTTAAATATCCAAATAAGAAATCTAGTAGCCATTCGGCTCTCTTAATCCAATAAGGCCCCGAGAGCAATGCTCGACCAGGGACCTTACCTACCCTGGTCACTTAAGTATCCAAATAAGCCCGAGAGCAATGCTCGACCAGGACCTTACTTCCTAAGAATTTACACAAATCAGCCCAGAGAGCCATGCTCGACCAGGGCAAACCCATAAATATCTTATTACATATCCATGATTATTGAGATGTAACCCATCGAGCGGCATGTTCTACAAGCCACATTTCCCAAATTGCAATCACCACATTTAATAAATATCATTATCTAATGAAATCATTCAACACATATCAAAATAAAGATTAAAAGTTTAGGATAAGGCAACGTGCAATTCGTGTCGAGCGAATAATAATATATGTATTATTATAACGTTACTAATAATAATATTTATATTATTTTCAATAATTAATAGTCCAGTTGAAATCATTTACGCTATGATACTAATAACCATATTATGCATAAACTTTCAAAATAGCATATTAAATCGGACTTAGCAATAGTGCAATGATTAAATGACTTTAACTCACAGGATTGGCGACCTCCTAGCTCGCTCCTGCCTCGGTTGGAGCGAGCCAATGCATGATCATCTAATCACGGAAAACAATTTATCAATACCGAGACAATCCATCATTAATCCTAGGTCTAGACTCCTAGGATCGACTGTTTAAGAATCTCGACTGCGGGAACTACCGAAATTCGGCGAACCTCCCCTACAACACGAACATTACCCCCCGTAAAACGGGTCCAGGACCTGCCAGAAAAACACTCCAAATATCCAACAATTTAAACAACGGGAGTCGGGTCCCCAAACTTCACTATTTCCCGACTCCGCCACACAAAGATAAAAATACAAGGGCGGGGACAATTATTTTTGACTCACAATAATCATCAAATACTCAATATAATCCAATAGACACAATTAAACCAAGAATTTCTAAAATTAACGGGCCAAGAAAAATTACCGAGACGCTCGGTCGACTCGCCTCCGGCCGCCGGAGTCCGATCGACGATCCGAACACACCATCGGACTCACAACGACGCGCTGATGACGATCCCTGCTTCCGATTTTCCGATCTGACACCCGATCATCCGGAGAGATTTGCGGACGATCTCGACCGTCGATTTGCCAACGAAGCCCGATCGCCACGAAACCAGTGCCATCGCGAAGCTTGAGCTGAGGAGAGTCGGGATATGTCCTCCGATCATCCATCCTCCGCCGGAGCTCGCCGGAAAAGCCCAAAAACGCGGCTGCCTCCACTTCGCCGGAACTCTCTCCTCCGGCCACCAAAACCGACGCCGCTACCGCCAAAAGGAAGCTCTCTCCAAGGGGAGCCGATCGCCACCCAACTCGGCCGCCAACAACGCCGGAAACGGCCGGAAACACGCCTGGAAGCCGCTGCCACACGCGCGATTCTCGCCGCCGCTGCTGCCGCCGCCGCTGCGCTCGCCAGCGCACGCCGCTCCGCGCCCCCGGAGCTCGTCACCGACGCCGCACGCCGCCGCCTTCCTTGCCTTCTTCTTCGGCCATCGCCCTCTCTCTCTCTCCCGATCTCCTTTCTCTCTCCCCGATTCCATTTCTTTCAATATCGACATTAGGCCCCCGTACTTTTCTTTATTACAATTTGGTCCCTCAACTTCCTTAATTACTTACAATTTCATCCTGCAGAATTTCAATTTGACCCCCAAACTTCTTTTTAGTCTTTCAATTAAGCCCCTAACTATTTAATTTGGGCCAAATCCGAATTATTGAAAATACACAATTACAAAAATACCCCTGACCGACATATTTATTTACAAAAATACCAAGCTCACAAATTTCCATTAAAACCTCATAAAAATAACATTATATACTTTCAATCCTTATACCAAAATAAGTTTCCAATTTAGTCCTAACACACAATTAAATTAAATAATCAATTTCCAACTTAAAATTTAATACTACTAATCAATTATAATACCAATTTTTCCAAAATTCTTTTATAAAAACATCCTTTATAATTTCTTCCAAAATTTTTCAATATATAATTTTACTTATATAAATATGCATTTGGAAAAATTTGAATAACCAAAATATAATCATTTCTCAAATAGTTTACTTGAATAATTTCTTAAAATTTCAAACTAATTGGGTATAGAAAATAACTCATTTATTTGATTAATATTAAATTTTTCATTAAATCATTTCAAATTAAACCCAATAATAATGAAGCTATAATTAACTTAAATAAAAACTCATTATTAAATATATAAAAATTCCGGGTGTTACAATACACATTAATCATACTTTTTTGAAATTATATTTTTTTCTAACTAATAAAAACTACAAGAATTTACTTAATTTATAAAAAAAAAATGTTAAGAAAAGGTAAGATAGCAACTTTTGTTGATAATGTAAGACTATTATCTTTCGTTAATAATTTATTTACATAGAATGAGTAATTTCTTTTAAAAACTAGTGTATTTACATAAAATTAATTATACTTTTATAGAATTATAATTTTTTATAATCAAAATTTTTATTTTGATTTAGAAAAATAAGAAATTCTTTTATAAGATAGCATCTTTTGGTAATTATAAAATATTACATTTTTCATTAACTTTGTAAAGTTGTTTATACATAATCAGTCATATTTTTATAAAAGTATTAACTTTTTTATGACTATAGTTATTTGTTTTAAAGTATTATTTTTTATTTATTAATATTCTTTCCATAAAATATATATTTAAATTTTATTTTTAATTATTAATATATGAAGTTAAAGTTTATATATGGATTAAAATTGTAAATGGTACTAATTAAATTTACTAGATATAAGAAATTAATAAAACAAAATATTTCACCTTTATGTGTGTATGTGTGAAGGTGAAGTATCAAAATTCATAATAAAAACAAATTAATCAAAACAATATGTTTCAAATATTTATAATTTTTCATTTTTTAAAATATTCGATTTTTATGGAAATCATTTAGAGTTTATTTTCATAATACACAACAATAAAATGAATCTATTTGAAGTTCTGAAAAAAAAATGTATTAATTAATAAATCAATTTAATAAACACGATTAGTGTCTGATTAAGAATTGAGAAATGTAAGTACTATAAATGCCCTTTTGTTTAGGATGCTAATTTAGGACAAGAGAATAGTGGAAATGATGCACACAGTCAGCACAGCATGCAATTATAAAATGTTTGACAAGCATCTAACCACCCTTTTATTATATTATATTATATATAAATTGATATTCTTTTATGTGCTATAAAGATTGATAAATATTGCTCTTTATTGGTTTTATTATATAGTATATTCTTAAAGATTATATATATTATATTATATTAAAATCAGAGGAATTTGGGGCAGAGAAAGAGAGGTAGGCCACCACCAATGTTGACAAAGATATAAATAGATGCTTTTTATATTAAAATGATTATTTATTTTTTTATGATGTTTGGATGGGTTCAAATTAGAGAGAAAGAGAGAACCTAATCCTTTTTCTTTCCTACATTGGAGTAACTAATAAGAAACAACCAAAGCTAAGGGATCATTTTTATTTTTCTATTTCCTCTTTTTATAAAAAAATAAATAAATTAAAAGGAAAAAGAAAAAGAAAATATTATTTTCTTTTGTGGACCTTTTCACGTCATAAAGAATTAATTCCCATGTGTGCATTGTGTAAGGGTGTTTCTAATTTTACTAAATACATGTGTGGTCGAAATGGGATTCAAATAATGAATTTAAATTGGATATATAATTGTGAATATATTGACAAAATGCATTTTTTGATACCTTAACTTTGATAATTTATTTTTTTTTATTTTTGATTTTTAATTTAATTTAATAGATATTTTAACTCATATTATTCATGATTTGAAATATTTCTTGACATTTCCACATGTACTATGTATAGATATTTTAATTTTATTATAAAATAAAATTCAAGTATCTATTAAATTAAATAAAAAAATTAAAATATTCAAGAAATGGTAAAAATAGAATTTAAGTGTTTGTTAGGTTAAATTAAAAGTTAAGGTTTTAAAATGACTAAATAATTAAAATTTAGATGTCTAAGTAGAGCTTATGCCAAAAAGATTTTACTTAATTAAAATTACTGCAAAATTTAAAATAATAAAATTCAAAGTCTTATTATTTTTCATTCTATCAACAAGATTCATATGCTTGCACAATAAATATGGTGTGATTTAGAGTCATTTATCCTTCTATTTTCCATTTAAGTTTCTGTATGTCTTTTTGGTATTGACTGCAAATAATCTCTACACATAAAATAATTCAGTGAAAATTAATTAAATTTTAAATATGAATATTTTTATTTACTAATCAATTAATAAGGGTAAGAATTTTATTATTTTTATAGTAATAATAAGTATATGAAATATAATTATTTTTATTATGTAGTCGAGGCACAAATGAATAGGAATAAAATAGAAAGAGAGTTATCTTTGTAATTAGTTAAACATAAAACTTAGAATTAGGCATAATCAAGAAGGGCATTGTTGTAAAATTAGTTAAAAAGTTGACTCCAATCCCTTTCGTAACCGCGTTTTGTAAGCGCAGACGTGTGGGTACTATAGTAGGATTTTAATTTTTGACAATTATAACCATTTATTTATTTATAGAGCTAAACCAGTTGACTATTACGCTCTCCTTTACTTCAGCTTGTTGACTTTCTTCACGCTTCCTAATAATTATACTATTAAATCATTGTCTCTACATTTATCGTTTTGGCTATTATTATTTTTCTTCCTTAAAATTGAAATTAAATTAATAGTCTAAACTATAGTATAAATAATTTAGCCTACTTGCGAATTTCTCATAATCAATTTAAAAAGTATTTGATGTTAATCAAATTAAGCTCGAGCTACATATCATTCTGCTGATTGGCTCGTCGATTATTTTTTTTATATAATAAAAAAACCTATTAGATATATGTAATTTAAAAATTATTATATATCATCAAAATTTTTAGATTGAACACCCACTTAAATAAATAGTGGTTGGCATCCATCAAAACTATATACGTAGATAGATTTTTTATTCATTTCACATCAACCACTCACGAACCTTTTTAAGAGATTAAATTTGATTAAGAAAAGAGAATCATGTGAAGAACAAAAGGGGAAGATTCAAGGCAGGTGCCGCCCAAAACTCATAGAATCATGTCTTCTCTTGAGTAATTGATGTCCATTTTCCTTATGGATATTTTATTCATCATATCATATTTGCTTGGACTAGTTTGACATTACATTTTCTGCTTGGTTTTAATTTCAAATTTCAAAGATAGAAGATGCCTATAGAAATGCTAAAGTAGCCCTTAGAATGAAAATATAAATATATTTTATTTTATATTTTGTTTATAACATGGATTGATTGTTTTCATATGAAAAATAAAAGGCTACTATATTATAAAATTAATAGATTGATTATCGAAGTTTAAATTCAGATATGTTCGATTGAAATATATTAATAAGTTCATTTCATTTGCTAAAAAAATTATGAGAGATAAAATAAAATTCAAATGATAAGATTAAAAAAATATTTTAATGTTATGAAATATATAATAAATTAACATATAATTTTTTAAAAAGTTTACATATTTTATTAGAATCCTGTCTAGTTATAATTAATTTTATAAATTTAATTATATAAAATTTTAAATTTATGAATAAATATTATAGATGATAATTAAATATAATATACAAATATTTAAATGGATGGCACCGGATTATGAAAGCGATGTAGGGAAAAGAAAAGCTATAACTCATATAAGAAAAGTGGACCGTTAACCCCAAAAGTCTAGAAGAAATTTGTAATGTTCAAAAGAGTTTGTAGCAACGAATAAGGAAAATCAGAAAATTGATAATAATAAATAATAAAATTCAAATCAAGGCAGGCATTTAATTCAAAGAAAAGAGCAGCATTATTTGACTGTTGGAATCAGACAGAATTGGGACGTTTGAAATACTAGAACAAGACTGGCTTTTATGGAGCTTCCAGAATTATTATTATTATTATTATTTATGTCACATATATTAGGTATTCTTTTTCATTTCTAATCTTTAATTTATTGTGTTTCTTTTTCTTCTTTAATTAAGAGAAAAATAAAAGAAATAACATTTGTCCTTGTTGGCATAATCCTCAAATTTTTCAATCATTAAAACGTACATTATCATATATTTTGATCTAACTCAAATAATAAAGATGTTAATCTTAAAAGGATTCTTTTTATATTAGATTATTTTTTACTTTTTATAGTTAATATAAAGAATAATTAACTTTTATTATTATTTTATAATGATTGTTAATTTAAGATTTAAGCTAGGTATATATAATAGATCCGCTGCATCTTTTATATTTATGATAAAATAATAATAATAAACTATCATTAATAATAGTGGATGGTAAATAAAACAAGGTTTGTCAAAAAAATTCTATATTTTATACTTATTATCAAATTTAGCATATATTTTTTAAATTTATAATTTTAGCATCAAATTTTAATTTTAATTTTAATTTTAACCTCCGGTGAAATTATCAATAAAATTTGTTGGCGCTGCGTGAACTCCGACAATAATAATAAAAAAAATTGATTTAGCAACCTCACTATTAAAATATTTTCGTTTAAACATATAAAATTAATGAAACTCTACAATTAAAAAAAATTATATATTTGAATGATAATATTTTAGTAATGAAATGAATTAACAAATCTAATATTAATTCAGTTTTTTTATACTGTTGGAATTCACCATAAATTAGTAGATTTGATAGAAAATTTTATTAAATATTAAAATTGAAATTAATGTTAAAATATGGTGTCAAAATTAAAAATTTAAAAATTACGTGCTAGATTTGATACTAAATGCAGAATTCAAGAGTTTTTTTTGACAATTAAGCCAATAAACAATTCAAATTCAAAACCCTTTAATGCTTTTAAGGTATAAATTTTTGTCGCTAAACATAAAAGGTAAAAGTGAAGTATAATTAAGTTGTTATTTACTTCAAACTGTCGTTTAAAAAGAAATCTGTGACGACAAATTGCATGGAAGTTTACCCAACTTGACCAGGAATTATATTGTCCCAGTGAAACAAGAATGGAATGCACCTAATTAATTATGTTCCCGTGGTGTTGGTTTTGGATTAGTGGATTAGGCCATTTCTATAATTTATGATCAAATAGGCCTGCCTTTTACTATAGTTTCATGATTCACACCAAAAAAGAGAAACCAAGTAAAGAAATTGATTCAATTATGTACTGACCTTGAACTAATAATAAAGTAATCATATGTATATTATATTAGTGCAATATTTTAATAAAAGACATCATGATGGTAGATAAAACCCATGTTTCAAATAAAATGCACTAATCACTATGAATTTCCCATATTTGGAAGGGTTTTTCTATAATAAAACTTTCTATTGTAGGTTATTTTTATCTATTTTATAGGTAAATCAGGTAATGATGGAGCCCTTTCTTTTTAATCATGTGACATCTAAAATAAAAGAAATAAATGGATATGCATTTATATTTTCAAAATAATATAATATACGTGCGTATTTTTCCTATGGTATATCTAAATAGTATTATTCTAAAATGAAATATTTTATTTTTTTAATTATTCAAAACAAATAAAGCCTGAGATAAAAATAGAAAAAAATAAATGGATGCAGAGCTTTGTTATATAAATGTTTGTTTGATTAGTTGTGCATTCTTATCAGATTTATTACTTTAAATTATATTATCATCCTTTTGTTACTCATGCCCATTATTAATAGGAGAGTTATATATGTTTTTATCAAATCATAAAATTGCAGAATTCAATGAGCTAATATATAAAGAAATAAAAAATTTTGATTTATATTCTTTTTGAATTAATTCTAAGAGATATTGATAAAATCGATTATTATTTTTTGTATTTTTTAGTTTTATTCTATTAAGTTTTTGAATTTTTATTTTGTTTTATCAAAATATTTATATTTATTTTTTTGGTTTAATTAAAGGCTTCTTACATATGTTGCATGAGACTTTTGTTTATTCTATTACATTATTATTTTTTATTTCTAATTTGATTAAGGACTATTAAGTCCTTAAATAAAAACAAAATAAAATGTAATGGCTCAAAGAAATAAAATAAAAATTAAAGGGCTAAATAAAATAAAATTAAGAAGTTAAAAGGCTTGAAAAGATATTTTTACCTAAAAATTTTAGTTTATGCTCAACGAGAAGTTATGGTTATATGATATATATTAGAATGGTCTCCAAAATAGTAAGAATGTGAAAAATTCTGAACTTAATGAGAGTTTCAATCAAAAATAAAATCTTGCTCAAGTTAGCATCTCATGTAATCATCATCCACAACTCTCTCCCATTGAGCAAAATCCAGAGCCGAGTGCCCTTTAGGCTTTTTCTTCCTCTATGTTATAGCTATAAGTAGCTATATTCTTTCTTTAAGGTCAAATTTTTGTTGTGCTTGAGCCATAACTTCAACATTAATGGTCTTTCTAGTCTCAAATCTTTGCTATCTACTCATTATAAAAGATCCATTAGCATTTGATATTTTAGGCACAATGACTTCATTGGAAGGATCTTCTAGCCCCACCATTCACCAATTTAAGATTTGTATTTTGACTATTAACGATGTGCCTTTATGACCTTTTTTTAAGCCAATTGAAAACTGAAAATTAAGATAATATACATTATAACTTTATTTTTGTTCCGGAGTATTAAGAATTAAAAAGGTTATAACTTTGATATAAGTGTTAGATTAAAAATAGAGGATGAAAATGAAAATACAGATGCTTGTGAAGAAGATAAAGAGACAATAAGTCTTTTAATTATACAACTATGAGAAGAGAGATTTTTATATAGAAATTTTTCAGCAAGAACTAAAAGAAAAAAAAAGTTGATGGTAGTGGATCAGTGATGGCCAAAAAAAGACTAGAAAGGCTAAGAAAGTGTCAATGGCCGAAATATGTTAGCGAAAGACGGTGAATTGTTTAGAAAAATAAAATAATGAAAGAGAAAGAAAGAAAAAATTTAATGTTTAATTGATTAGTAATCATTATTATTATTATTATTACTATTTTAGTAATAAATTGTAGGGCTAAATGTCTTTTTATTATTGGGTATGATTATAGTGGGTCCTAGTTTTAATGGAGGAGTGACTGGTATTAGTAATTTGGATTTAATTAAATTTTTTAAAAAATGTTGAAAGTGAAATTGAAAAATGAAATGAAGCATAAAGATTTAATTATTTTTCTTCCAAATTGTTTAAGGGTTTCTGTATCTTTTAGTCAAACAAATAATCAGTCAAGGTCAACTTTTTTGTTTACTTATTTATGAGGTAGCTAGTTATTTTAATCAAGGACTAAAATTATAAGGAGTTGATCCAATGGTAAAAAATGTCCTAGTGCATCAATATACCAGGCGCACTATAGAATGACCCTTTTTGAAGTCCTCATATTGAATCCATAATTTTAGTGTGTTATGTTTTGTTTAATGAAAGATAGGCTTATGATCTTAAGATAGAACTTCAGTTTTTAGTCTTTATATATATATATATATATATATATATATATATATATATACTTTGTGTATTATATATGATGCAAAGTCTTAATCCAAAACATAACTTGTAAGAATGAGAACTTATCCCAAGTAACAATGTCAAGAAATTCTCAATCACAAGCACATCACATGGTTGAAACTATGCAGCCAATATATGTATAATGTATGGGTGGAGGAAGGCTTTTGGACAATATTAGGAAGAAAGGAAGATGACCACACAAATAATTAATTCTTGTTGCAAGTGCATGGATGGTAGAAGAAACAAGAGGGCCACTAGCCACTCTTGAGTCTTGCCATTTGCAACCCACTATTTTATGATAGCTGTCTGGCATGAGGAAAACACACACCATCAAATCATTTGCAAATTCATGATCTCTTCATGTTTATAGTTATAAATATTCATGATTTCTTCTTCTAAAATCAACTAAAAGATTCACGTTTATTGGCTTTGGTATATGTATATTACTTGCATGGTTTTTACTTTACCTTTTGTTGGCAGCTTTGGAGTATTAATTCATGTTTTATTTATGGTCCTTTTTATTCTTGCTTTTGTTTCTTTCTCATTTTCAATAATCAACTCAATACAGATTCGTATGATCTCATCTATTGAAATTCGATTAATAAACTAGTTAAGATCAAATTAAATAAAAGATAGTTTATTAACTTGTTAATTTATTTGTTAATATAGTCGTTAATTAACTCATAGAATATAGTTTGAATAATTTAATATATAATTTACAATTTTTTTATATTTTTATTTATCATATATATATATAATTAATTTTATTTATTGGAATCAGATTATAAGTTTTAGTAAATTTATTAATAATTTTTATAATAAATATTTTATATTTTTAAATGAATCTATCATAATTTAAATTATTATTTATATTTATCAAATTTATTTGGATTTAAATAAGGATGATAAATATCATTCGGATTCATTGAATAATATATAAATGAATCAAATCCAAGTTAATTAAAGTTCGAGTTTACTGGATTAAATTACAATCCTATCATTAGTTATTATGTCAAACCTAGAGATCTTTTTATCCTTTTATGAAATTTTGATATTTTATATATTACTTGATGCAAGTATGTAAACAAAAATTGACTCCACCAAATCTCATAAAAATAATAAGTTCCGATTATATAAACTTAACACAAATTTGAGCAAAAGTACAACAACCATTTGATTAAAATATTGATTAATAAACACAAACTAGTTACTCAATTTAGTAGTATCCATGGGAATTAAATTGAAAGAAAGAAGCATGTGTTAGACAAGAAACAAGAGAAATTGAAGGGAAACCTCAGCATATTGTGGTTGAGAAGAATAATTCATTATTATACTGCCATAACTACAAATTTTCCTAATCAATGAACTCGCAATACAAAGAAAATATTAACATGGGATCTACTACCCATGATTACAAGTATATTAGAAAGAAGAAAAGACAAATAGCAAATAAGAACAATACATTAGCAGGCACACGGCATGTAGTTCTCCCTCATAGCACATGCTTCTTTATCAAGTTTGTTCTAACTCCCCCTAGCAAACTTAGGGGTGGTGTTTCTGATTCAACCACTCCAAGTGTTTCCCTCATGAAATTGAATCTGCTGTTTGACAAGGCTTTTGTGAGATAGTCTGCTATTTGGTCATGAGATGGAACAAACCTAACATCAAGTTTCTTGGCTAAAACTTGGTCCCTTATAAAGTGAACATCTACTTCTATGTGCTTAATTCTTGTATGAAAGACTGGGTTCGCAGCAAGAGCATTAGCACCGAGGTTGTCACACCACAGGATTGGTATGCACACCAAGGAAAAGGAAATCTCTTTTAACAAGGGATTTAACCAAACCATTTCACAGGTAGCTTCTACTAAGGCTCTGCATTCAGATTCAACACTAGATCTTGATACAACCTTCTGCTTCCTAAATGATTAGGACACAAGGGTATCTTCTAAGTAGATACAATAGCCAGCTGTTGACCTCTTGTCATCAACACAACATGCATAATCAACATCAATAAATCCTTTAAGAGTTAGGGCTGCATATTGTTTGATGTGAATTTCCATTCTTTAGTACCTTTTAGGTGTCTTAGAATTCTCTTGATCCATTACAAGTGAGTAGTTATAGGACACTGCATATATTGCCTAAGTTTGCTTACAATGTAGGAGATATCAAGTCTTGTGTTGGTAAGGTACTGAAGAGCTCCAATTAACTTTTTGTATTATGTTAATTTTTTTTAGCGGTTCTCCATCAGTTACTGATATCTTCCTTCCACAACAGCTGGTGTAGGACTAGGTTTGATATTCTCTAGGCCAATTTTCTTGAGAAGTTCCTTTATATATCCTGTTTGAGTTAAGAACATGCTTGTAGAGTCCCCTTTTACCTTAATTCCTAGAAAATGGTGCAAATTTGCCATGTCCTTAAGAGCGAACAAACAGTGTAGCCTCTTTATGAATTATTGTTGAGATGATTCTTTGCTACATGTGACTATTATATCATCTGCATAAATTAACACATCCTTATAAATGAACAAAGATGTAACACATCTTGAACTGTTAAAGCCCCATTCTCAGTAGTGTATTCTTCAACTTCTTATACTAGGCTCTTGGTGCATGTTTTAGGCTATAGAGGGCTTTATTTAGCTTACATACATTATCATGTTTGGTCTTATCTATGAATCCTTCAAGCTGGTGCATGTAAACATCTTCTTGCAGTTCACTATTGAGGAATGCATTGTTGATGTCAAGCTATCTAACATGCCAATTCTTTGACACTGCAATTGTGAGAATCACTTTAACTGTTGAGGCCTTCACAACTAGGGCTAAAAGTCTCTGAAAAATCAACTCTAATGGTTTGAGTAAAACCCTTGGCCACCAGCCTTGCTTTACATCTTTGAAAGCTTCCATCTCTATTGTACTTGACTTCAAACACCCACTTATTGCCAACTAGATTATAGGATGAAGAAGGAGGAGCTAAAATCCATGTTCTGTTCTTGCTCAAAGCCTTAATCTCTTCTATCATTGTTGCATACCATTTTTTTTAAGAGCCTCATCAATACAACTTGGTTCTTCAAGAATTTTCTTTTTGCTAACTGTATATATTTGATATTTGTGCATGATATTTTAGAGGTTTATGAATCCCATCCTTTGCTGTTGTGATCATGTGATGTTCTTGAGGTTGCTGAGCAGCTTCAGAACTAGCATGAACTGCACTTTAATTGTTTATTATCTGAGGAGTATGTCTAGATACTTCTGTCATTTCAAATTTGTTATGGATCCTTGGTGGTGTACTGCTTTTTGATGATTCAATATCCATTTCATTCAAATCTTGCAATTGAATTGAGGAAGACTTAGTACTAGAAACTGCTTCCATGGGAAAGATAGGAGAAGAACTGCTACTTCTTGACATTGTGAGGGGCTGAGTAGATTTTGGTTGTTGAGTTTTCGATAAATGAGTAGTTGGGAACCAAAGATGGTGCGTGATAATAGTAGTTGACTCAGGTTACTTAGTGTTTAGAAATCCAGCTTAAATGGGAATTCATTCTCATTGAATATCACATGCCTAGATATATAGATCCTTCTAGTAGAGTTGACATATTTATAACCTTTGTGTAGATCACTATAGCCAAGGAACACACACTTTGTTGTATAAAACTGAAATTTTTGGGTATGGTAAGGTCTTAAGCAAGGAAAACAAGCACACCAAAGGTTCTAAGGGTTGAGTAGTCAGGTTTCTACTAAACAACTTATACATAGGGGTTTGTCCATCTAGAACAGGTGTGGGTAGTCTATTTATAAGGAAAGTGGATGTTTGAAAGGCTTCACACCAATATCTCAATGGCATGTGTGCTTGAGCTAAGAAAGTAAGCCCAAATTCTACAATGTGTTTGTGTTTCTTCTCTGCTCTTCCATTTTGAACAGAAGTGTAAGGGCAATGAGTGTCTGTGATCAACCCCTTATTGTCTAACAAAGTTGGTGAAACTTTGGCACTCTCCTTCTATATCAGACTGCAAGTGTTTTATTTTGGTTTCAAAGAGGTTTTTAACAAGATTTTTAAAGTGAATAAATGTTGTTAAGGCATCAAATTTGTGTTTTAGGGGATATATCCAAGTGTACCTACTATAGTCATCAATAAAGTGTATGTAGTACCTATAACCAGAGGTTGATAGGATTGGAGATGGACCCCAGATATCAGTGTGCACAAGTTCAAGGGGCTTAATAGCATAAGATAAGGAGTTTTTGAAAGAAAGTAAGTGGGATTTACCAAGTTGACATGCATCAAAAAAAGATAAATTTTCATCGATCTTAATATTTTGATTACAGGACTGTAGGACTTGATTCAAGACTCTTTTTGAGGGATGACCCAATCTCTTGTTCTGATCATCTCTTTTTGATAAATTTCTACTACTGTTGCTAACTCTAGCAAGCTGAAATGATGGACTTAAAGGGACTCGACTCCTAGACAAGGGTAATCTATTTGACGCACTATTACTTTTTACAAACTTGGATAATATTGGACTTAGTAAGTTGTGGTGTCAAGCTGATATAATCCTTCTTTAATTCTCCCTCGAAGAAGAGCAGCTCATGTTCCCTTATCCTTCACAACACAACCACTATCATCAAATTCAATAATAATATTATTTGCAGCAATTAACTTTGACACACTCAATAGATTCTTCTTAATTTTAAGGACATGTAATATGTCTTTCAACAAAATAACTTTGTTATTATTAGAATGAATGTAACAATCACGAATATGAGCAATTTCTAACTTGTTGCCATTACCAACAATTAGAGTTTGATTACCATTGTACTATGTGCTCTTGTACAGAATGAAGGCATTATCTTTTACATGACAACATGTACCACTGTTAGCATACCAACCAGGATCATTTAAGCTTTCTAGACTTGCAACATAGGCTGAGTTGCCATAGCTGAAGTTTCCTTGAGAAGCATTGTTGTTGTTGTTATTGGTTCTCTTTTGTTCAGGAGGAGCACCATTGTAAGCTTCATCAAATCTATAGTGGCATTTGACAGCAATATGCCTTATTCTGCCATAAACTTGATAGACGAGCCTTGAGTTATTAAATCTTCCACCTCTTCCTTTAGACCTTCCTCCACGATGTCTTCCTTGGTTCTGGTTGTGAAAGCTATTATGCTATGAGCTTTGCTTTTGATTTTTGTAGTTGGTGTTTATGTTATAGTTCACTTTGTTGTTTGTGAATTTACTCCCAACATAATTAGTTGTGACCTGTCCCAGATTAATAAAGGCAAAGCCAACATTCATTTGCTTTAACCTTTTCTTATAGCTCAGTAGAATTGATTGTAGCTCTAGCCAAGTAATCTTATATTTCTCAGTAATTTGATAAACAACGGGATTATATTCATTTGAGTCTAAACTTGTTAGGACTTGAGACACTAAGTCATCAAGTGCAACTGGCTTCCCTACTAGGGCCATGTTATCAGTAAGTTTCTTAGGGGCTTTAAGATTTTCATCCATTTTCATACCTTCATTTTGCAATTTTTGAAATTATTTGTTGTATTAAACAATGACGGATCTGCTCTTTACACCAAACAAAGAACTCATGGCTTCCCACAGGTCTTTTGTAGTTTCATTCCCGATTACTTCAACTGCCAAATCTGGCTCTATTGAGTTGTAAAACTATCCAAGCAAGATTTGGTCCTGCACAACCCACTCATATTTAGGATTTTCAATGACTGCATCAACATCTTCAACATTGGCAATGAACTCAAGAGAACATATCTTTGCTCCTGTTATGAATTATATGAGTCTATTCCCTGTAATAACAAGTAGAACCAGATTCTTCCATGATAAGTAGTTTTCTTGATTTAGCTTCAGAGAGCAGTATGACCCAAGTAGGTTTCCTGTCGAGCTATTTGGTCTTGACAAATTTGTGATGCTATGTGAAGTGATTTTTGTATTGGATGGATTCTTATCTCTCTTTGATGCTTCACTCTTGTTTGGATTTGAATCGACTTCAGTAGAGGGAGTGTCTATTGTTTTGCTTGCAGTAGTCATAACTATTTGTTAGCTCTGATACCAAGATAAGAAATAAGAGAAATTGAAGGAAACCTCACCATATTGTGGCTGAGAAGAATAATTTATTTATATATTATCATAACTACAAGTTGCCCTAATCAATGAACTCATCCTGGCTATGCACGTGAAGCAATACAAAGAAAATATTAACATGAGATCTGCTGCCCATAATTACAAGCATAATAGAAAGAAGAAAAGACAAATAGCAAATAAGGACAATACATTAGCAGGCACACGACATGTAGTTTTTCCTTATAGCACATGCTTCTTCATCAAGTCTGTTCTAACTGTGTTTTCTTAGCAAACTTGGCAGCATCATCAAAATAGCCTCTTACACGCACACATATATGTTTCTAAAACACAATCCAAATTTTGAAATTGTACGACTATGTCATATGATGATTTACCCATTCATTTTGAGCTGATCCAAGGAAGGGTATCCATGGCTTTCCTGAAATGTTCTTTTATAATTATAGTCGTATCTTATTGAGGTTAATAAATTTTTTATAATTGGTGCAAAGAGATAAATAATATTTAAGATTTCTAATCCAAATTAATCATCTAGAGATTAGGAAAGAGCTATCTACTTTAAATTTTAAAATTGTTGAAAATTTTTATACCATATTAAAAGTTTTTATATGCTCTTCTACTAATTTATTTTTCTAAACGAGTTTGCTTTCTATTGTAAAAGGAAAGAAAAAAAATGCAAATATAATCCTTGAAACACTAATGTAAATCACATACACTCCTATATTATTCTTACCTTTGACAACTATCTCCAATTGGATTTGTTTTAGATTAGGTACCGCCCCATTTAAGTTTTGAGTCAAAACTTCAGTTTTTTCTTTTAGCCACCGTGGAGCATTTTTTTAGATCAGTAAGGATCCCTTTTTTTTTTATATATATATATATATATATTATTTTATTTTGATTAACAAATACAAATGTTTAAAAATTATTTATTTATTTATTATTATTAAGATTTCTTGATTTCTTTTCTTTTATTTATAAAATTTCTTATTCCTTTTGCTGTGACAATTTTGATTTTTTTTTATAGAATTTTTGATTATATTCTTTATGAAATTTGAATATTTCTTTATGGACGCATTCGTTAAATTTGATGGAGTTATTAATAATTTTTTTTGTTGATATTCTAATAATTGAACTCATTTAAAAATTAAATAGTGGATTTGTGGTTTAAAATAACCACTAAATGAAACGCATAGATCGCTGAGTTACAAATTAAAATAGCTCTATCAATGCGATTGAAGAATATAAACATAAGTTTTTGCGAGATATTTTTTATATATTTTTTAATAGTAGTGATCTTTATTTTTATTATTAATTAAGTTATAATTTTTATTTTTCAACAAATGAAAGATTTATGATCCTTATATAAAAAGAAATATAAATCTGAAAAGCTTATAGACATACTATATTTTTCTTTTTGAATTATTAATTTGTTGATATTACCTAATAAAACATAAATAACACGTGGATTTGCGAGGTAGTAGTCTAATTTAATTTGAGTTGTCCTTTTGCTGGAATAAAGTGGCAAACATATTTATAATATGAAAAGATGATTAGTAGTAAAATAAGATATATAATTCATCTGACCAAACTTGTCAAATTCCAAGACTACTAGAAGTATTCGAACCCATCCCTCCATCCACCGTCCTGTTCTCTGAACCTTACTTCCAGATAAAGTAATTAACAAAAAATAAAATGAAGATCTATTCAATGACAGATTGTTCTTTTGACATCAGATAGGTTTGACCATATGATGGCTGTGACCACCCAATATTTCTCAGTTACGTTACTCTTTTTCTAATCATCTTTTTTTATACATTCCTCCTCTTTCCTCTTTCCTCTTTCCTTTTTTCTTTTTTTTACCATTTTAAGTTCACAAGGCCCATTTGAATTAACTTCGTTCCAATGCTCCAACTTGCATTAAGAGACTAAATAATAATTTTCTGCCGTTTTATTAAGTGAAAGCAACTGATAACATGACATAGATATAAATATATATATATAGATAAATCATACATCACCGATCAGACGAATCATTAAAACTGTGTTCGAACATTATTCTTAACAGTCAAAATTAAAGATTTAAGACGAGATTGACGAAATAATAGTAAAATTACTAAAAAATATCAAAAAGATATAAGAGTTAATTCTGCAATTTTATTATAATAGTTCAGTAGGTCAGAACACGTGACTACTCTAAATTTTTATGACATTATATTGATATTTTATATTACTTTTTCGAAGATGGATTTATTTGTATTATGTTAAGTTTTATGTTATATGTAGAGTTTACAAACTCAAAATCAGTTTTTTATACTTAGATGATTTGTTCTATCCATTTATTTTTATATCGAGATTTAAGACTCTATCTTTTTTTTAAGTGAAAGGTCGAAAGTTATCTCATGTATATATATATATATAAATTTTATGCTACCTAAGACGTTAAGAGATCATTCCCGTAAGCGGATAAATGTATCTCACATCATTAAATTTTTAATTTAGTAGAAAAGTTATGTAGAATCCGGGTGCAGATTTCAAGTTCGAAGCTTCATTTCCTCCTCCTTATTATAAGAAAAAAGGTAAATGTATTCAACCATACTAAATGGAGATTATGTAATTTTAGAGCCATTTAATTTTTGTACTAACAAAACAACATCAGTCTATTGGGCGAATTCAATTTTCATTTCGTAATATCCTTCTATATATTTATATATTGGACCGACCTCACTCGAAATATCCGGTCAGCTCAACTTTGATCCTTAAAGAACTAAAGCCCAATAAGCCTAACAATGAGCTTGACATGGACACTTGAAGTTTCAAATAACAAGCCTGACTAACTAAAGAACATGTTCACTAAGCTCAAGCGCAGCAATTTTCTTAAACCCTAGACCTCAATATTGTGGAAGACAACATCAAAAATCAAATTCAAAATGTCTGATAGAGAAGATTCTGATTCAGATGCACCAGAGGAGTTCACATCAGAACAGGTTTTTTGTGTTCCTTTTCGTTGTTGGGTTTTGTTCTTTCAGTGTTCTTTTTGTTCATAAAAATAGAGCTTATAAGTGTTTTCTACATCTTACAATGTTCAGGCAATAAAGCAGGATGAAGTTATAAGAAAAGTTCAGAAAGAAAATAAAGCTAGGTACTTTTCTCTCTCTTTTGTAAAAATCGTAACTTTTTCTTTTTATCTTTCACTGGCTGGTTTGATTCCGGGAATTTTTTCTAGTACCTATTCATGATCCGTGATTGTTCCCGGGGGTAAATATGAATGATATTCCCGTAGGATTGCTGATGAAGGTTTGCAAATTCAATTAAAATTTTAGTCTTTTAGAGTAAAATGCAGAAGAAAAAAAAAAAAGAACGACTGTCAAATTGGGGTATCTGCCTTCCTATTCTATCTTTTTCCTGGCTTTAGTTTGTCAAATTTGGCAATGGGATTTTGGTGTCCTTAAGAATGAAGGTGTCAGTTTCTTGGTCGTTTTGCCTTATTTTATTGAGATTAACACTCTTCATTACAGACACTATAGCCTCCTTTAGCTGAATTAGAATGGTGGAATATAGTGTTCTTGCCGTATTTTATAAAGTCCCCAAATAGGAGTCTTTTCTTTTATTATGTTTAAAAAAATTATGCTGAATTAGGCGACAGAGCTAGCAGTTTCATTAGTCTTCTTGAATTGCTATGGATGTGAGGTTCATGTCTCTTATAGTTACAGTATATTATTGAAGCATTTGTGCTGGAACTTGGTTGTTTTAGTTGTTAGAGGTTTAGGCTACATTAAGGGAGCCTGCATTTGTTGATAGTGACTCAACCATTCATCTCTGGGTTTAATAGACCTTGTTGATGTTAAACTTTAATAGAGTATACCTAACTGTCCAGGCTCATGATGTGGTTAGATCTGTTGGGGAGGTAATAGTGAACTTCAATCTGTTATCATGGAGGTGTTTTGGTCTGGTCTAAGAAAATATTCTAGTTTCAGCTATTAGAATCTGAGAAGACATAACACATTTAACCTGTTCTTCCACAACCTTAATATTAAAGATATTGCGGAATGGGGGGAAATTTTAGAATTCTTTTTATGTAGGTGAGATTTCCCATGCAAGGTCAAGCGGATAATGCCTGCAGAAGGGGAGTAATTGTCAGTATTGAAATATAGGAAGTTATTCATTGATCCCTATGTCACTAATTACCACCTCTGTCAACTACAATTTCCCCCTTTCTTTGTGTAATTTTCTCTCCCATTCGATGATAAACATAGAATATGAAATTTTCATAGGTCTGTACTCTTTCATAATCTTAATTTTGAAAGAGATATTCTTTTTCTTTTTTTCTAAGTATAATTTCATATCTCTTTTCAATGTTGTAAAATGCACCCAAACAGTGCAGTATCTGTTATTATCTCGTTAAATTGCTCTCCATACAGAATAATTTCTGTCAAATAAATGAAACAATGTAACTATTGTATTTTACGGATGTCTGCTGTATAGAGTTGCTCGTGAGGGTAAAGAACGCCGCAGACAATGGGCACAGAGGAAAACCCCACGACCATCTAAAGGAGATGATAATGTACAAAATGTAAAGGAAACTGAAACAGAAAAGGAGTTACTGGATACTGCAGAAATGCTTCCCAATGACATTGTTCAGCTGCTTGCAGCTCGTGAGAAGTATTTGTCCTCTCTCTCTCTCTCTCTCTCTCTCATACATGCACACACTGTGCATGGATTAGGACCTTTAGATCTTTAACTAAAGAGTTTGTAATCAAGAGGACTTATTCTTTTTTCTGTGTGCTAGGAAAATTTTCTTATCCGACTCGGAGGATGAGAAGGTTGAGGCAGAGCTGCCTCCAAGAAAGAAAAAGCTCAAAAGTTCAGGGTGAGATATACTGGAAAGCATATTTTCATGATAAGAATAGCTTTGGTAACAGCCTAGTTATGTTATTGAATTGTGATATCCAGGATGGAGACTGTTATCTTGAAGGATATGTCACCTCCGCAATGCTTACAGAACTCCTTGCAGTTTTTGAAGAAAAAGAAAATGCAGGTTTCAAGATCGTCTTCTGTTTTGAACAACTCCAACCAAGCACTTCGCCTTATTTCTACTCTGGGCTTGTTAAGTAAGAAATGACAAGCTTGTTTGTATTCATGTTATGTATTCTTTTGTGATATTGAGTACCATAAAACCAGTGCATGACCAGAAGAGGTATTCATTATTTCATATGCGTTTCACATGCTCATTCTATGTCAAAGCTATTCTTAGATTGCTCTCAGCTGCTTTACTAAAGCACATTTTGTATTGGATGAAATACTGCAAGGCTCCTGTGGTATCTTCTGAGGGGATTCTTAACCAATTGGCAGTTTGCCTGCAATAGTTTGTAGCCTGATGAGGAATGAATCTTAAGATGGATTTATAAGTGGCTAGTCTTTCTGTGGCACTATCTTTATTGGATTCCAACAGTATCTCCTACTCTCCTTCATCTCATTGGCATTTCAAAAAGTAACGAACCTTTGTGGGAGAACTAGTTTGGTCGCTTAAAAGGCAACCATTTACAAATTAGTCCAATCAGTATAATTACGAGTTGTTGAAAGGCTTTGCAAAGAGAAAAAAAATTGTAAGTATAAATATGGAGTCAAGAGTTTGTTTTTTCTGTAAAAAGTAAAATTTATCATATGCGCAGAAGGAAAGAAAGAGCATTGCTATTGTGTCCCAATATGTCCAAGTGCATATCTGTCGCAAAGAGTGTTTATATTAGAGATGCATGTAGATAAAGAAAACCGTCGCTATTTAATACCTCTTCAACGGATTTGCCTTGTGATGGCGAAGATATAGTGACAGCCTGATACCATCCGTCGTTAAAGCCATCGTCAAAAGAAATTAATTTGGCAAGTGAAAGCCTTTTGTTTTTTTTGTTCTCATTTTCCTCTCTTTGCCAGCGGTTGTTTCAGAACCCATTCAAGTGCATAATACTATACTGGTTACACCTTTCTTCTATATTACACGCATATAAATATGCATGATCAGCTTTTGTCTGCGCATATACTGAAGTCTTGTGTATAGCTATATCATGACCCTTGCTTATAATAAAAAATGAAATCATTTAAACATTATATATAATCTTGTAAATATGCATATCCAATTCTCTTCATATTAAACATGACAAATGGCATTTTCTTTTCATGGAGATTGGTCATAAGCTACTCCAAGCAGTGTTACAATTAATACAATCAGGTTATGTATGCATATATACTGGTACAGCTGTTGCGTTCCTGCTCTTCTTCTGTCCTCTCAAAGACACATGTGATGAACAACCCAAATAAAGAGAGACACGATACAGAAGTTCAAGGACAGGAGAAAACGTCTTGAAGGTCAAGACCAGCAGAGTTGTCTGAGACGAAGTTTACATGTTCTGAGCTTCCCGCTAGAGCTTGGAAAACATTTCTTAATTTGTTCAAGCTTTTATGGTGGCGGATGCGTCTGAGGATAACCTCTTTGTCTAAAGCCTTGGAAGAAGAAGAAGAATGAGATGATGATGATGATGATGATGATATCAAGTGAAGCTGGGTACTTATAGGACCAAGCTCAACCTGTGTCTGGTTTTCTTTGTCCTCTGATGAGAGAGATTGCTGAGATTGAGAAATCATAAAAGCCATATGATTTTGTCGTGCTGAGAGGGTGTTTGAGATATAAGCGAATGGTAATAGCAAATCGAATGTCTCATATATATAGAAGAGGAGAGGGTGAGGTTTCAGACTTTCAGTGGGAGCATTCGTTTTAGTTTAGTGGTTTGATGGGTACCCCGAAATCAGTGGGTATCTTGAAACGTGCATGTACTTAGCTAGTTGTTGGGATTTTAAAGGTGACAGCAACAGCCTTTTATTAGTTAAAAAATTCTTCTATTGTTTTCATGGTTTTCGCAGCCATTTTATACTCATTTTAATGGAGAAAGCCACGGCTGTTCTGGGATTTAATTGGATGTAAATGTTGACTCACAAACAACATTGAAGTGAATAATGGAAGATTGAGAATCTTATTTGAACTCCATTGAAATTGTGGAGATGGAATAGGATGGAAATGTATTTTATTATAGTTGTTATATTCTAATGCCCCTTTTAATAGCCCAATTAAGTCACATAGTCGAATATTATAATTGTTTTCCACAGTATATCACATAATAGAACATATACTAATCCAAGCCTTATTTTCTTCAACCATCATCTTCTTCAGAAAATAATACATTTTTACACAAAAAGTAATTGAAGCTTACAAATTATTGTATCAAATCTCAAGATTCCCAGATCTCTCTCTCCCTCTGTCAAATCCCAGAACTCATCCTCTTTTTGTTAAAAGTAGCACCATAAAATCTTCCCCATCATGGAGACCAAGCCTCATGTCAGAAATACTAGGTGCTATGGCACCTGGCACTTTGCCGCCATATATGGGAGGATAACGTTTTAAAAGTGGGTAACAGATAGGTCTGACAGACGAGTACCATTCGGCTTAGGGCCGTGTTCCGAGATACGTATATGTCACTTGCAAACTTACAAAAGTAGATGCATAACTCTTGTTCTCGATGGTGTGCTAACACACGCAAGAAATACATTTCCTTTTTAACTCATTTGATCTCAAAAAGATATTTAAAAAAAAAAGAAAAAAAAAAAACGAAACCAATATTATTAAAAGTGCCATGGAAGTTTTTATTTGGGGATCATTTTGTGTGAGACAAAAGATGCGGCCTTTATCCAAATGGATGCTTGATGTTGACAGGATCAATCAGATATTGCATTTAAAAGGGACGGACAAACCTAGCAAGATCCTAAGCCAAAAAACAGTGGACTATTCAGTTGGTACTGGGCTAAACCAGGGGCGCTCTGATGGCGCTTGCTTTTAGTGTTTATTATTGTTTTCTTTTTCCCTGAAAAGATGCAGCAGAAACGCGTCCCTTTAGCTGACCTGATTTTTTGCTTTCAGTGTCCATTTTCTTGCATGTCTTGGCATTTTGCGAGAAAAATATAAACAGGATAGGAGAATACACTATCCAGGCTTTCCAGTATTTTGCGAGTTTGCAGCTTTTAGAGTAGGATAATTAACAAAGCAAGTGATTAATATGATATTGGCTGCAGAGTAGATGGATAAGTACCCTGCACAAAAAGGCTAACCACACAGCAACGATTGTGATAAAAAGCCCCGATGATAAAGCTGGTTTTAATGCTACAGTAATAAACGCCACCAATTCCTGAAATCTGCATCAGAAGTCCAAATTGTATAGGCAGATAGAAAATTAAAGTAGACCAGAAAAAGAAATGGGAAAGGTAGAAGAAACAGTAGCAAACTGAATATGATACCATATCATTTTATTCACCTGTGCCATTTCTATCAAGAAAACTTAACAAATAACCACTAACAATTCGTCTTGCTACAGGATTGGGAATTCCGCGACATAGCCGTCCGTCAATATATGCTAGAATGGCAGAGAATACAAACTTACCGATACCCCATTTCCATACGAACTTCAACCTCTGTTCCTCTTTATTGGGGTCTGCACGGACTACTGCCTTGTCATCATCACTCTTTGATTCCTTTTTCCACATGACATTGGCCTTTAACTTCCCAGTTTGCTTTCTCAGCATACGGATTGCAAAACTCACAAAGAGATGTTCACATAGTGTGATCACAGTTGGTCCAATTTTCCATTCCTGCGGTAGTTATTCCCATGAGTAATTTTTTTAACAGATTCAAGGAGTGGAGTTATAAGAAAACAGTAATTCACATGTAAATGTACATGCATAACCTCCCTCTCCCCAATAGTGAACCTGTAATAGTAACATCAAATCATCCCCAAGAACGCTGCTTTCAGCCAACCCCAGTTGATCATGAAGAATTCCCTTTCGATAATCTTATTGGCAGCTAAGGATGATGGACACATGAAAATGAGCAAACATGCTTAATCTGACAGCAGAAAGTTAACATTGACACCCATCGGTTTCATAAACTAACAAGCATAACATATTGCACATGGAAGGGGGAGAGAAATAGAAAAGTGCAACATAATTATAATCGATTTTATGCGTAACCCCCTTTATCAAAAGTTGCCCCTACAATGGCCATTTGCAGCACGTCATAAGATTTTGCTCAGAATTGCTATGCAGAAGGATTGCCAAAAAAGTCTGCTTAGTATTTGGCTCTAAGCCTGTAGATTAGCAAAGGAACTAAGGAAGTGATAGCATTAAAATCTGATAGATTCCACTAGGAGCCTAGCTTATCATAATTATAACTGTACTTACTTTCCACAAAATCATAATTTCAGAAGAAAAGAAAAGAAAAAGCAAGCCACTTACACTTTCTCCTCGAAGATGACGTAAAGAGCGAGATGATGCAGAAGGATCTCCTTTTAACAATGCCTTGCTCACAAGGAACCCCTTCACACGATCCATGATCTCATCTATGAGGGCGCTATTGGGTGGTAGGTTCTTGAGTAATACCTAAGTGCACTAGAAATGTTAGTAATAATGGTAATGAAACTAAAAACTAAAATCATTGTAGGATAAAAGAAAGTACTCAGGAAAAAATATAGTTTGAGGACTATTCAAAACTATGATTTCTCAATCGAAATCAGACCTTTTCAAGCCCAGGATTATACATATAAAAAGAATTTCTAGGATTGGGATGAAGCAAACTGAACAGACCAGCATTTATCACATAAAAGTTTCAAGTTGCAGTTCCACAGTATCTATGACAAACACCAAACCAGTCCCCAGAAGACAGTCAGGGTTAGACAATTAGATTTTGGTTTTTAAGAACCTAGTTATCCAGCAAGAAAATTATTGGAGATTTACCTAATCTAATTTAAATCTTCCCTTCAATAATTTACCTGATCGTCTATGATCCTGACTCTCAGGTACTCCTGTCTATACATCGAGTCCAACATAGCTTGCAGGTAACCTTCAATATATAACTGCAATATTCAAATACCCAGTCAGTGACTGATTAACGATGCAAAATAAGTACTATGTTGCGCTGAATAAATGCCTGCAACTGCAAAGTGAAAAATCAACATTCCCAATTGTGCATGATGTGGTGAAAGATGCTTTTAAAAACTTAAAAATATCACTGGAAAGATGCTTCTTAATTTTTGAAAATATCACTTGTTTGTTCTCTCTATGCAACAACATAATGGGGAGTCCATAAAATAAGTTTATCAACCATTTCCATAAGAAACTAGGGACATAAAAAAGAAGATCCAACTGCCATTGAACTACATGCAAAAGAATTACCTCATCAATGCCAGGACTTCTATCAAGCTTGATCTTTCTGTTTGGTCCCCCTTCCATCAGAGCAGTTCCCAGTAGTGAAGGCTCCATAGCCAATTTCAGTATACCTTGGTGAAAGCCACTCACCTTGACAACAAGTGAAGAGAGAATGTATTATGGACACATCCAGTAGTTCAAATTTTCAAATTCTGTTTCACTAGCTGTACAAACATAAATTAACATAAATGAAGAGGAAATGTTCACAAAGAGAGATGAAGAGTACCATGCCATCAAAACCGCTTGTTTCTGCTCCCTTCAGAATAGAATCTGATATTTCAGTGACAGCAGCAAATAGCATATTCGATCCCACTGTTCTCAGCTGCAGAACCACAATGCAATAATATCTTTGAGTGCCATGAAAACTTTATCAGTAACTGAACAAAACAAGGACATACAGTTTTGTCCAGATCACCAAAGTAGCGTTTTGTCCCTGAGAGCCCTTTACCATCAATACATCTACTGAGGAATTTGAAGGTACCTATCCTCAAAAAGCAGCAAGGCAATAAATTCATAGAACTAAAGAAACCCATCATATTCTGCATAGGTAACACAGTATAGAAGCTAATTTTCATCAAAATCCAGGAGAGTTGACAGGAAGGTGCTGACATATAGTATGAGAATGGATCTCAGGGTGTGAAGAAACAGAGCTTAAAAGAAGAAGAAGTTTAATTTTCCAAATATGTTTTCAACCTGTTGCCTCGAAGCATCCGCTATAGTGGATGTTGCAAACCAAAAGGGAAAGCAAAGCTCCTTCTGCAAGATGAGTATATTACTCATCTAGAAAGAAGCATATTTACTGCCAAATAGTTACCTAATGTGAAGCCAGGGAGATTAATCAACCCACGAGAAGGGTCAAAGAAAACATCAAGAGAAGATGAAGCCAAGTCATCAAACATGGACACAAAAGCCGGTGGAAGCAAGGGACTTCCTTTTGCAATATAGATGGCCCTCATTGCATACCTGGATCATAAAGTTCTTTTAAGACATATAGTGATATTACAGTTTCAAAAAATCTCAAACAAACACATGCACACGCAGAGGCTTACCAGGAATAGTGTTGTGCGCATCTGATGAATAGTTCACGGATGGTTATCAAAGCATGAGTAACCAGGACCCCATTGAGCTCTACAACCATATTTTTTACGGGGGGAACCTATAGATGAGCCACAAGAGGAAACAAATCATAATAGCATCAGTAAAGTTTTTGCACCTCTAAATGGACAAAGAGATAAAAGGCATTGTTTAATTATTGTCAGGAGAAAAAAATGAAGTACACACCTTTACCACACTATGCAATAATGACCTTAGGGTCTCCTGAGCCGAGTCATAACTTGAATAGGAGTCCCCAGGAAGAAAATTTGCAATAATCTGTAAGATATCAGAAACATAGATATAAACTAATTTAGATAAAGGGACAGCTCATGAGACATACTGCAATTGGAGGATTAAAACTCCAAACCTTTATTGGGTGGACCTCAAAATGATCAAAGTAATACCGCTGGCTTGGAGCAGTTGAGTTGCTAAGAGATGTTCGCCAAAAGGAGGCAAGTCTTATTAATGTCTCTTCATCAAGGTTCAAATCAATTGGCTGGGCACCATTTGAGTCACAAAGTTAGAGCTACCGAAACCAGTGAATGCATGTAATCCGACCAGATGTATATTAGGAACTTTAGCAACAAAAGACCGAAAGCTAATAACTCTGCAGCATAAGACAAACCACAGAAGTGTATTGAATGATTATACCTGCAGAATAATGGATGAGTATTCAACTTGTCTAACATCGGAGCTGGTTGAAAGAAGGACAAATATTATTTTAAGGACAGAAGCATTTGATTCCCTGGATTCTAATTGATGTCTCCGAAGCATGGCTGCAAAAGGAGCATCGGTCCACTTCTCTTCAACATTTAGTGACTGCATTCAATTAAAATTCATGCATTATCAATATAACTACTATAGCAATTCAAGCTTATTGTGCGGAAACTAATTTGAATTCTCACTATAACATCTTCCAGAATATGAAAATCATAGCCACAGATATGCTAAGGCCACTTCTCCTATTTCATAATTCAAAAAGAATGTGAGATACATAGAAATATTACCTGTACAGTAATCTGATTATATTTTTGCCGATTAGTATATACAGAATCCAGATTGACATTGCCAAGTCTTGCAACTATAAGTGGTGTATAACATGATTCCTGATTCTTATCTAAGTCCTTCAGCAAGCAAATAGAATAGCAATAAGTAAATGCAAACAAAGACATTCCATCAAAAAACAATTTTCACTAGGAAGGCTATAGAGAACTAATGATCAAAGAGAAACCAGATAAATTTAAAAATGATATTCATGAAGAAATGTAACATAGATAATGAGTCATTAGAATTGAAAACTTATTTTGAAATTATAAAAAGTTCGCAACAGATATCAAGGAGATCAGGTTAGAGAATGTGTCCGGTGACATAAAATCCATTGAGACTGACCTGCTTTCCATCTTCAAGTAAGTAGGTTGCCAAATGAAGCACTCTTAATTGGATCTTTGCACATGATTGAATCAATCCGTTTCCCTTTTGACTCTTGGAAAGCTCACAAATTCGTAAAACTCTCGTGGGACCCTGTGCATATACTTCATACCCCACCTTTACGATATCCATGCTGTTTAACTGACCAAAATAAGTTTTCTGGTTTCTGGATTCTTGATTTAAAAGTGAATGAGATGCCAATCCTCCCCGTTGGTTTACTTTGAGAAAAGGTTTCCATGCCCGTATTTTATCCAAGTTAATTTCACGTAGTAGGTGCATATCTGCATGATAAATTAAAAATTTCCAATTATATTATACTCCTTAGGATATTAACAACCATGGAGTTACTGACATGGCATTTTATCATGGATAATAGTTGTTCCACACATGAACATTGTCATACTTCAAGCATCTTTAAAATTGAGAATCAGTCAGATTACAAAGAAAAACGGGTATAATAGCACTGATGTTTGGTATTGCTTTCATATGCTACTTCTAGATTCATCGTTCTTTGTAATATAACTTGAACAAAGTGCACTGATGTTTGGTATTGCTTTTATATGCTACTTCTAGTTGTGCATGTTTATTGCAAGTACCAGAAAAGAGATCAAGCAAACTGCACCATGTTTCCGAATACCTTTCGAGAAAGTATACACTAAAGAACTCCAATGAATAAAGAACAGAACAAAATATATGCAGGACAGCCTGATCCATGTGCTATCTAGTTCGAAGTGAATTAAAAAATAATTAACGGCCTTTTAGAATATTATGCACATTCCATGCTGGTTTGTACATCAAGAATAATCGGCCAAAAATATGAGACCATGATAAGCGACATACTTTCACAGAAATGAGTAGTGACCTTTTCTTTTTTCTTTTCCTCCTTTTCTCTCCAATAATTGGAATACAGATTTAAATTGACCCATAAACCATACCCAAACCAAGTAGCTTAAAACATTAGACATCCAAGTTGGAAACTTTGTTCGTACCCTGTCATAATAATATCCAGGTTTTTCTTTGGGTGCTGGGCAGGGTAAAGGAGCTCAAAAATAAGAATTATACCAGAGAAGCTCCAATACTTGTGAATTAACTAAACAAACACTGGGATAAAATTACAGCCACTTTTTCTTTTCTTTTCTTTTCTTTTTTAAAAATAAAATTAATAAATAAAGCAACTGGTAGGCCTTTACCGTTGATTACAACAACCAGTTTATGTGGAAGTGTCAAATCATCCCAGACATAGAAAGCACTAGAGTCAGATCCAAGAAACTCTCGCTCTGATGAATCCTGAAAAGTTCTTGGAAGGACAATTGGGAACAAATTATTAGACATAATAATTTATCTTTTGACCATCAAATTGGAACTGATAGATGAGACAGAGCGAATAATGGCACAACCTTTTGATAATAAGTAAGAGATGCATCATTCAAATGGTTCTCAATCTGATATGGTAGCTCAACATTTGGTGGTTTATGGAAGTGCATCCCAAGAGTGGATCCTTCTTCTATCACATGAATAGCAGCAAATTCTGTTGCATTGCTATCCAGTGCTTGATTTGATGGTTTCCTAAATTTCAGGAAGAAGCATCCCAGGGATGCGATGCATACTGGCCCTGACCAGCTTGATTCAGGTTGATTTAATTGAAACTGGATATATACTAATGAAGTATCAATATTATTTCTATGCTTCCTGATAATGTTTTCAAAAATACTGAATTCCTTGTTTGTGCAAGTTACTTCCTGCAGCTGTAATACTGTTTGTTGTTTACTGCTAATATGGACTGTGCCTGCAATTCCATCCTTTCAAAAAGAAAGATGGTGATGAAAAGCAAACGGAGTAACAATCCAAGTCAAATATAAAGTTACCAAATAAGTTGAGAAAAAAAAATCTTGAACTAGTACCTCCAAGTAACATTGGCGCATGTTGATGCTTTCCTCTGACTCATTAAACACAAAATGCCGTGGGATCATAGTTACAGTTTGTGATGGGACCACCACCATACTTGAAGATGGTCCCATAGAAACCCCGAACTTTGCAATATATTTCCGTCCAGATCCTTCTTCTACCTCTAAGCCTATCTCTGTGAGGCCTGATAAAGCATCCAAGTCTAGCAGCATCTCAGATGTACCATTCTCTAACATTTTGATTCGCATCTTGTGAGATCTGGTAATAGAATTTTTTAGAAGCCAATAAGAGGATAAAAACAACTATAGAATGATCTTTTTTCCTTTCTGATGATACAGGAATGGTATGAACTTTAGAGCTATATGGCAATTAATAAATATGCATATCTTACTTTAAGAACCATGATTTAATCGAATTTGGGGGGCAACACAACCCAAACTCTGGAGGAATGCTGGAACCATACTTTCTGACCTCATCCCTGAAAATGTTGATTGCTATTAGTGCATAAAGGACCAATACATACCAGTACTTAAAAAGTTCATTTACCATCCTCAGACATAGCAAGTACCTAGAGAGAAGCTTCTGGTTATGAGCAAAGAAAAACAGGGAAAAGTCGGTGTTATTCCTCAAAGAAAATGGTGTAAAAATGGCAGCCTGCAAATACCAAATACCCTTAGTCTTAAAGAAGGAAAGATACATATGAGTCGAAACCCAACTTCTGGTATGTGCCATTGTAATTAGAGTGCATCAAATGACACGTAAAGATAATGAATTGGAATCCGGATAACAACCTCTAATATGCCTCTGAACCCACGTGACAATCTTAGTGATGCAAAATACTTTCCACCACAGAAATCTAGATCAATGTCCAAACACTGGACATCATTTTTGTTCTTAAGTAACTTCTTGATCCAATCACCACTATTTACTGGCTTACATCTTGATTTAAAAGCAGTTAGAGTAACAGTAAAATACATTATAGCAGGATTTGCATAAAAATCAGCTGTCGATCCACATGCTATAGTTGCTTGCTTCCCAACATTGTGACTAACACTGGTGGTTTGTAGATCTGCATCGAGATAGAAGTTGTTAATTGTGCTATGGCAAACTTAAGGAATTATTGAAAATACCATCACCTGTCTCAGATAAAAGCACATGTATCTCTGAGTGTAATAAATTGGATACTCGTACAGTAGGAAGAAGAAAAATTTCCTTCTGCTCTTGTAATGCAATTGGTGAATTTCTACTTTTAGAAACATCGCCAGACTTATCAGGATGTATGATAGGAACATCTTTTCCAATGCTCTGAATCAGAAAATGCAGGTTAGTGACATGGGAATCTTCAGATCCAAGGGTACAATGTGCAGTGCTAAAAGAACATTTCGTCGTTTCAACGGATAGAGCCCTGCGGACTTTATAGCCCAACCTATCAAAAATTCCTGAAAGACAAACAGCCTTTCCACCTTTAAGCTCATCTGACCATTCTACTGAAAGTGCACTCTTGGAACTTATCAGGCCATCTGCAATTTCAGGTCTGAAAGAAAATAAGAAGTTACCTGCAAGTCAATTACCAAAAATATAAGTGTATAAGATTCTGGAAATAAGTTTTTTTTTAAATGCTGAGATTTTACAACATGACCACATTTCTGCGCCTTAAGTATAATGGTACCAGTTCTTGCTGCCATAACTTTTTTCCTTTGCTTATATTAGGTTACAAAAGAAGATATAAGTGTAACAGCAAAGAATAGTGAAGCGCAGCAGAGCGTAATAGCTGCAGTGGCCCACTTCACCTGTGATTTCCAAATAATTATCTTAAATTTGACTGTAAAGTAATGATAGACCAAAAACCAGTAGATCAAACCAAAAGAGTGAAGCAAAAGGAATTCAAAAAGTCAAGGAGACAAGGACCGCATACACCCAACTGTAAACTCTGACAATTTCATAATATCCAAAAGCAATATGCTAGAAAAATATCCAAAAAATGTGGGAACTGGATAACACTAAGCTGCAGAATTGAGTATGCATACCAACAGTTAAAGACATCAATGCCTTCTTTCGTCCACCAGACAAACTTATAGCATCAAATGTTGCCATGGAATCATCGATCGAATCCCCTTTATTCAGCAACACAGATGCAGACACATCTTCATTTTGTTGAGGTCGTCGAAATCGTAGCTCTATGGGGAATTCAGTTCCATTATGTATTTTAGTTAAAGGAGAAACCGCAATGGACAAACCATCCTATAAATAACAAAAAAATGAAAAAAATCTCCAAAACAGGTATAATTCTCAAGTTAAAGAAATATATTAGTAACATGGAAAACTACCTTAGATGTCCTACAAATGTCAACCACAACAAAGGGCCCAGGGTAACTTCTTGAATCTGTTCAAGGACAAAAAACAGTTAATCCAACCCTGAGGATGGGCAATTTTGTCATAAGTTGCTATAAATAAATTGACCAAATTGAAAAAGAGACAAAAATGGTTTCAATTTAGATAAATGAATCACACAAGGAGCAAATGAACTAATCATGATTTGTGGTTTTCAGTCCTTTATAAGAATTTCTTTGCAATCAAGCAAACCCAAGAAAAATGAGGAGTATCAATCAAGTATAAGAAAAAATGCACAATGCAGATGCATACATGGAGGAACACCACGTTTGACAAATTCAACATCAAGTGTCCTCTGTATCAGCCACATGGCACACAAGCTAGACCAGTCTGCCTGACCTCCCCAGTCTTCAGACTGGCTAGAGGTTGAAGATAGATAGGAGTTTCCATTCTGCCCCTCTGTCAGTCCACTGAATAAAAGTTCTCCCCTCTAATAGTTTACGAAGTTAACTTTATTGCTCTGTTAGTTCAGAAGCTATTGTTGTGCGTTTTTTCCCCATGTCAGATGTCACATGGATTCATGTGGCTGACCTACTAGCACTGAGGAGTATACTTTTCCATATATGCCACAAATAGGTTTCTCTACTTCCTGCATGGTTATCTTCTGTCAAAATATACTTCTTCGGACTTTAAAACCTTCTCAAATTTCAGCTGTATGACTGAAAATATTTTTATGATCAATTAGCTATCCATAACATCAAGAGCAACCCTTTTGAATAAGACTAATTGGGAGCAGAATTTAGTTTAAGAATCTTGACTACCAGAAAGTTTTGCTGCCATGTCCCAGTGATCACAGAGGACTTTTATATTCATAAATAAAATAAAACAAAATAACATTGAAAAAAGCATCAATGATCAACATAGGACAATTAATCCATTGGTTAAACAACGGCTAATATACCTGAAAGGGACATTATACGTGTTCGCCAAGCAAATGTTTGATTTTTTGAAAGAGAAAGATGAAGTGAAGAAGTTGCAAGAGATCCAAGAGTGGAAAGCTGAATTGCAACGGAAGATGCACCTTCTGGAGGTTCACTTGCTAATATTGGCAGCCTTCAGAGCACATAATAATCAGAGGTCATTGGTCAATCAAATACATGATAACTTTTTGGTTAAAAGTGCAAGTCTGGTGTACTATAGGCATGAAGACTCTCCCTAAAGGAATGAAGACTACAGGCTGTATACTAACATATTTGGAGAGGGAAATTCCTTGAGCTCCTGGTTGATATCCTAATATAAACTTTCTTTGGAACTGTGATTTCTTACAGTATTAATGCAGTAATTTGGATGGAGAGAAATGCATACATCTTCAAAAATAAGAGTATGCCCTTTAGTCTGCTGTGGGACAAGGAGTTGTTTTAGCCTCTACATGAGCTTATGCCTCTGGAATTTCTAAGAGCAATTATATGAGTGTTATTCAACATGATTGGAGGGCATTATATTTATAGCTTGTTTTTCATGTTTCTTTTATTTAAGCAAATTCCTATCTTTCTCAATAGCATTTATTTTTCCTATAAAAAAAGCTGTAATTTGGAATGACAGATATGTCTCATATCTTCAAAAATAAGAGTGTGCCTTTAGTTTGCAGTGGGACAAGGAGTTGGGCTATTGGCTTCTATGTGGGCTTATGCTTCTGGAGCTTCTAAGGGCGTCTCTTTGAGTGTTATCCAACATGATTGGAGGGCATTACATTTATAGCTTGTTTTCATGTCAATTTCGCAGTTGTGCACTGAGTTATCTAAAAGGATCCTAGTCTTTCTCTGTGCACTTCGTCTTTCTCAATACAATTTAATTTTCCAATAAAAGAAAGCTGTAGTTCCATTGGAATTATGAGTAATAAAATGTAAATCAGTTACCTTAAAAATACAGAAGCAGACTGTTTTCTGGCTATACTCACACTTTTATTATCATAAAAATGACACAGAAGATTTAAACTTGTCTGGTTCTCCACCTGCAGAAATAGTTGTAACACTCATTTTTCATATAGTAGATAAAAGAATAATATCATAAGAAAATGGCAAAAGAGATATATACTTCAAGGAGAAGAGAGAGGGAAATGAGGTAATTATTCGGATTGCTTATGGGCCCAAGATTAAATGAAGAGTGTAGGCCTGTACAAATAAGATCAATTTAGACGTACTCATTAACATGACTTAGTCAGAAAGGGTTTTCCTCCACAATATACAATATTTGATTCTCTTGTAACTATCCAATAGGGGACAGCAGACGCATATTCTGATACTCTACCCCAAGTGCGACTGCACTTGAAAAAGAACGGACAACTATGCTCCTGGACTGATACAAACATGCAGTACACAATATAGGGGTCCCAAGAATAAGCCTCATGGGCTCTGATACCATATAAGATTTTTAATGGGGCCAATATTATATGGAAGAGTGTGGACAGGCTTATACAAATTAGATTAATTGGGGCCTAATCATTAGCATGATTTAAGTCAAGTTAGTGGGTTTTCCTTTCACATTATAACCTATTTGATTCTCTTGTAGCTACCCTATATGGAACAACCCACACATACTGACAGTGTAGCCTATCAGTAATGTTATGTTGCTTGTTAAAAAGAGGAATAACAAATACAAACAGAAGTTCCTCATCCCCCATCCTAGTTATTTCAGATATAGCAAAAGTAGCACAACTGATTCCAACTATACCATCTTCAAATTGAATCTCTTGAAGAAGGATATTATATTAGTTAGTGCATTTAGGAAATGTACGATGGATGTAAAAAGGATATTCCATAGATGGAGCTGAACTTACCCAAGTGCCCTCCTCAATATGAAATTAAATTCAGATGCATTATTGTTACAATTTAATCCATCATCTACATTTGGTACTTGCTAACTTATGAACTCTAGAAGAGCCTTGATATCAATTCAAAAGAATGGTGATGCACACCGTGAAGATGATGCTACAACTACCCTTGGGAAACACCAACATAAATTAAATTGCATTAGCAATTTTATATCTATCACTAAAACTCTAGCACAAGTGGAGAAAGCATAATTGTCTCAATCAACAGTAGGTGCAGAAATATGCTAAAATTATCTGGTGATATTTGGATGGAAAGAAGTGTATCAGGAAATTGAGTTATTTCAAATATCAGTAGCTTCTTTATGCTGTTTCAGGAGCTTAAAATTATTCGGTAATTTTCTTGGTCGTTCTATGCTGTTTCATGCTGCCGTAATAAAAGGTTCTCATAAAACAAAGGAAAAGGAAAATGAAACTCCATCACAAATGATGGTATAACAAAGAACAGCAGAGGGCTCGAGATTTCAAGCTCCAACCGAGTACTCAATGCTCCAATATCATATTAAACCATCATTTGAAAGCACAACAATTGATGAAGAATAAACAAGTTTTACTTTAGCATGGAAATGATGCATGTAAATGGTCACAATAAGAACGAGTTTGAAGGGTGCAGGAATGATGCTTCATATAAACTAGTTACACAGGGAGTACAGACCTTGCAGCAATTGGCCAGAATCATGGAGTTTTTTACTGAAAATGGACCAGCCAACTTCAACTCTCCAATCATAAAGAGTAGTATATCCAGTGAAAGCTCGGTTAGATATATATGAAACTGCCAACAAGGCACAGGCCAAAACAAAAAATTGTATAAATTTTGTGACTGAAATCTAGCAAGCTATAAAAAAAAGAAAAAGTTATATATATATATATATATATATATATATATATATATATATATATATATATATCACTCTTTTATATATATATATACATATATATATAAAAGAGCAAGACTTTGAAGAAATGATTCTCTTATGCATGATTCTTCAGACCTTATTAATTCTGCAATAGAAATGAACTGGCACTACATCCTGACGAATTTCTAATCCTCGAAATTGGGAACTTGAACGGTAGAAAGTACAAATTTCAACAGGTTGAAGAAGTTGTCTCCTACATCCCACAAGAAGAGGAAAGCAAACTGAAACTTGAGCAATCTGGAGTAAATTCTAATGTAAAGGCAACTAGTAGAACATAAACAGCTAATCGTATAACTCTCTACAGGGAAAGAATACTCACCATGAATTTCTTTGTGCATCAAAATAATGAAGCAAAGAACATGATGTGCTCATAAATCTAGTTTTATAAGGGAGAATTTGAACAATGATTTGGGCATTATTGATGCAAGCACGAAGGAGAGGAATCCGGTCCTTTGTATCTGGAAGTTCATGTACAATGGTCAGATCGGAGTTGTCAATATTAATTTGAATGCAAGGGAGTTTTCCACTCATATAAGAAGTTTGGTCTTCCTCCTCATGTGCACTATGATACAGATTAGCTCCATAAGCCTCCAAAAAACACCCATCTGAAGTTGTAACATTGCAACCCACTGCATGGTCATGGAATACTTTAAACTTGAAAGGATTTCCAGGCTTCCTAACAAATTCTGGACTCCCATCAATAAAAGCAACACCACAGTCATTCTTCTTATTAATGAGGTAAAACTTATTTTTAACCAAAATACTGTATGGCTCCCAGTCAATATCACCCTTGTAGCTGTCAGGTTCACAAGAAAGTGCTCCCCAAAGAGAACTTCCAGTGTCATTTGTGCTGGAGATGTCAACAAAAGCTGAGCCAGGACGATAAGTTAATCTGAATGGTTCACCAGAATCATTTTTAGCATGCAATGATATCAAGGAGAACCACAAAACTGATGAATTCCATATCTTTTGTTTGTGGTGCTTGACCTGCACATAGTTAGAACAGAGGTTATCAAGTATAAAGTGCTGGATCCCAAACACCTGAAAATTAACATGAAAACCAACAATAAATTCAACCAATGATGCAAATGGAAAATATATTTCAAATAAATGGTGTGATATTAATCAAGCATCTCAATAAGGATTATTTCATGTTATTTTTGAAACTGACAAAAGAAATTTTGATGTAAAATCCAATGTGTCCCCCATCCTACAGAAGAGGGCTTGCATATGTGTTACACCATCCAGGATTGCAGTCAGGGTTGAAGTGATGTCAGCTAGCTATCACACAAATTAAGCTGAATAGACATTAATTGAGCCAGCTGCCCATGCTAATTTCTGTACAGAGCTGCTACCCAGTGATACTATCATTTATAAACCAGCTAAATAGAACATTACATAATCATGCCCCAAAATGCTTAATCATCACACCTGCATCAGTATCAAGATTCTTATACAAGCTGGCTAGAATTCCAACTTGACTAATAGATTCTGAGAAAATAAGCTACATACCAAACTTAAATAGAGTACATACAGAATATTACGTGACCATCCTGATACAGCCAGAACAAGAAGCACAGCATTTTAGAATCAAATACCTCGATATGCTTATGGAATAGTAGTGATGGCATGGCAAACAATAAGCTTAATCAAATGCAGCATGCAGATCTAGTTTTCATCAGTTATCATGCCTATGCCATGAGCTCAAAGACCTAATTCACCTAAAAGCACCGACAGAACCAAAAGCACCTGCTGTTTCAAAGAGAGGGGGACAGGTTGTTCACATTTCATTTGATGATTAGAGGATTATTAGCTATGCAGTGATAATTTGATGTGCGACAGCAGTAGAGATAAGAAGTAAGACAGAAATTTTAGACAAAGATGTGTACATTTGAAGCAGGAAACTTACATAAAATTAGGCAATTAGAGTCTAAAGAAACCTCTCGAACTATAATTGAATTTGAATAAGAAAAATACAACTTAAAGTTTTCTACTAGCATCTGTGTTTTAACTAGTTAGCATAAATCCTAATCCTAGGTGGAAAACTCATCCTGCCAATTATTAAATAAAAGACTATTTAACAAGAATCCTAAATAAAGATGGAAAATAAAGCTAAACAGGAAGACTTGATAAAGTCCTAAACCAAACAAAATAAGGATAATTTGACTAGGATGCTCCTGCATCATGATTCTAAAGATTTCTCAGGAAAAATCCTAAATATGGAAGTATTAACATATTCTCATAGTGATATGATCTGAGTACTACATGAAGAACATAAGCCAAATGAAGGAAAAGGAAGACCTAGGATGTAGAAGAGCATAAAGTTAATGATTCAACAAATTTGGATTCCTACATATCCAGTTATGAAGTATTAAGTTTCATGTTACTATATCTAAGATTCATCTGTATTTATATTATAGCCATATGCTTACTGTTTGAAAGAGGTTTTGATTGATTAAAAAGAAGAATCTACTTCAATTGATATGCACTTAGGCAAAGGAATACAACTGGAAGAAGTAGCAAAAGGAATAAATATAGTGATAATCTGATTCTCCATCGCCATGGTGAAAAGGAGAGAACACAAAATTTGTTTCTTCATCTTTTCAAAGTAGATTTAAATAGAAAAAGAAAAAAGAAATTAACTAAAATAATTCCTTTTATAGCAAAAAAAAAAGCTTAATGTAAAAGCAGAAAAAGAAATAATAGCAATGCAGTCTCAGGCATCTACTTTGATACCCAAAATGATCGGCTATAATATTGATATCCATAATAGTTATATAATAGAACGTATGGCGGGCCATAAATTGGAAGAATTTTCACCTACTCTAAATTTTTGGGGAGTTGCAAAAATGATAATAACTCTAGTTAATTCGCTAATCTTATTTCCTAAATAATTAGTAAATTAACAAAAAAGCATCATGTGTTTTAGTGCTTCTAGAAACCAACACCCTGCCCTAAGTTTTTCCATTAAAAAAAAACCTACCAGAAAAAGTCATTTATGTGGTTCATCATAATCAAGAATTAGGCATATAATAAGACCAAACTACATTCAATAGTTACAAATTCCAAATTTGTTAAAGTGCTGCATTTACAGATGCAAAACCCTAGAAAAGCAACTAAAACATATTATGGCAACGTACATTAACCTAAACTACCAATAAAGCACTCAAATTAACATCTCTGCATAGTGTCATTCATGTCAGACAAGTACCTGTAAGCACACTTGAATCACAAACATTCTACAAGAAACTGGCACTTGATAAAACTCAAGACTAATATGTTAAATTAAAATACAGTCATTGTCATTTCTTACCCTAAAAAGAGCCTTTTCTCCAACAAGAGAATAATGAATTATGCCAACCAAGCTATACTTGTTCTCTCCTCCTTCAACTGTGAAGTACAGATGTTGATGCACATCTTGAATTGCCACGATTGCCCCTGTTAGAGTATCCACATTGTTAAAGTAAACAAAAGTTGGAGGGCTTATAAGTGTTAAGGGTCAACCACCCAAGTGATTAATTCTAGTCAATTCGGTAATGGTTGGACCCAAGCCCAACAAGATTCAATTCTTCTTCAACTAAATTTTCATTAACAGGATTTACAGTTTTTCCCATTTGTTTGGTCACCTTCCACCTTAATTCAAAATTGATAGCTCCTATACATTTGAATAATAAGGTTTGGTTCAAGTCTCCCAAATTTGAAAGGAAAGAAAATAAATATTATGAGAATAGAAATACCGTCAGGAACCATCTCTGCCAAAATGTTATCAGCTTCTCGGTTACTGGTCCAGCCCCTTCGGTCACTGGTCGTCTCTTCATTATATTCACCAGAGACCGATGAAGCCATGGATAAAAGCATCTGATATAATAACAAAGATCAATATATGTATGTGCTTTACTGAAGAGACTAGCAAAGCATCAAAAGCATGAAATGTATAGCATTATACAGGTCTTGAAACTTTAAGAGAAACAGAAAAAACTTAATTTTACACCACTCACCAATATTTCAGATAGAGAAATTGTCGCATGAAAACCTGAGATAGAACCATTGCCAATCCAAACCTGATTTAACGGCAGAGGACAGCTCGTGGACTTCTCAGCTGATATAAGAACAACTAAATGATTCAAGATATAGTCTCGATGGCTAGTATGACTTCCATCTATATACTGAAATGCCACAGAAGGATCTCTAGTCATAGACTGGGATGATGATTCATTTGACATGACAAGAGAAAAGTGAGGAACTTGATTTTTATTTTCAATGCATTCTTGAATGACTTGAGAAAAGATTGACATGCGAGAAAGTTCAAACGTGAACTTGCTTTGCATATTTGCTGAATCAAGTTTCACACAGACATCAAGCTCACTCACAAGTTCCTGCAAACCACCTGCACAAATTGACTTCTTATCTAAATATCGAATACAGCAGAACTATCATATTGAACAAAAGAGAGGACGTATACCAATATCATCTTCAATAGCAAGAATAACAGAAAACTGATGCACATCTATGTTGAAAGTCTCAGGCAGTGTGCAGCCTGGTCGTTGAGTTGCATGTAGCATCCCTTGGGCCTCATATTGAGCATCTTCAACTTGTTTAATGGACGACTTCGTGATGGATAAGATATCTGTAAAACGTTGTATATATGAAGAAAAACATCGAACAAACATCCTCAGAGCTGTGGTTTCAAGGAACAGATGACCACCCTGAACAGTAGCATAACACCTTATTTGTCACTCCCATAAGAAAAAAGAAGTGTATTCATTTGGTGAATTGAAGTATCATATGCAAGACTACTACAAAACATAAAAGTAATCATTCAATGTTCTTAACAATATAAGTAAGGTCAAAAAGATGATTTTCTGAACAAGTAAAGCCAAAAGAGAGAGATAATTAGCTTCCTCAACTACAGATAAAGTCATCACCTGTATTCTCCAAGAGATTGTCTTAAGATTTCCCTCAACTGAAAACCATGATGTAAGCTTACTGAATTGATGTGCTCCAACCACAATATTCTTTACTTTGTGTCTTGCAACAAATATTCCACCAATTGTAACACCTATGAGAATTCGGGGACTTGAGGTTGGAGTTGAGATACCCAAATTCTCAAATTCAGAAGGCACATTTGATGTTTCAGAATCTGTTAATGGATGAGGATTCTCCAGTATGTTTGATATGTTACTACCCAAAGTTGAATTACTGAATGAGTTACTCATCCTTTTGTGGGGATAACTCGACCATAAAGTCAATGTGAAATTCGAAAGAGATAATTCACATAACCAATTATGAGATTCACACTGCAAGTTTCTATCTACAAGTTGATGAAAACCTTTTCCCTTAAGATCCTGATGCCTAAAAATTACAGACTGAAATTCTAACAAGTCAATATGAATGTCCGCTTTCCCTTCTTCATAAGACAGATCTGCAACAGTAGGATGAACAGAAATCCAAATTCCACAATCGTGCAAACAATGCCCAGGAAAATTTTGATGACTCAGGCCATCATATACTTTCTTTGGACTCTCCTGCTTATCACTTATTTTACAACTCTGAATAATTGCATCCATCAATTTGAAATGAAATGTTCCATTAATGGAAAACATGGTACTATTATGTATCAAAGGTGCTCCTGCAGTAGTCTCATAATTGTCAGGTTCTGAAAACGTCTTACGTTGCCTCATAAAGTCTTGAAGAGATGAATAACCAATTATGCAAAACCCATCAAAAGCACATGAAACTGCTGAAAATAAATCTGCAACAACCTAGATAGAGACATGATAAATAACCAATTACATTCAAGCCATGTGCTAGAAACACAAAAGAACTCCAGAAACAGGTTGTTTTAAGGGGAAATTAATACTACACGTATTTACTTCATTTGACTACAATTCCTCCAGACAGAAAATAACAAGAAAAAGCAAGAACCAGTTTTATGCCTTTACATAAATATTCAATATCATTTTAACTCTTTTTTTCCATACTAATGCATAGTATGACAGTTCTTTGCCAAAGTATATCAAGGTCTGGTCTGGCCAAACACCAGTAGCTCTACAATTATGAAGGCCTGATTCCGTTCCTGTAGCTATGGATAGATAAGGTTAAGAATACCTGAGATCTAAATGAGAATTTGACTCCATATCAAATTAAAATGACGAAATATTCTGTCAAGGGAACCCCAAGATGTTGGCATGTGAAGAAGTGCTTCTTCAAATTTAAATAGGAAGATATAAGTAGGAAACGTAGAAAAAAACAATCACCTGAAATAAAGCATTCAATTCATCCATATATGATATAACTGTGAATCCTGTTGTGCTCCCATAAAATGCTGCAGAGAAAGCAGTGATGGTAGAGCTAAATAAATGAATGCACTCCCTGCAATAGATGCATAATTTATTCTTCTTTAGAATATTATATATGTTGTCAGCATATTAGAGAAAGAAATATAATTTTAAGAAATTCCATATTAAGAGGCAAAATTAGCACATTTTTTTGCAAGCATATTAACTTAAACATGAGGTGAAAAAATTGATATCCTATAAATGAATGGTTGAGCATAAAGTTTATTCCAAAAAGGGTTAGCTTTATTAAAGAAAGGATTTCATTTTAAGAATAAACAAAGGAGAAGATAACAAGAAGGATAAACAATCTCCTACCTAAACGTCATGTAGAAACAAAAAAATAGCAGGAGAAATTTAAAAAACATAAGACGCTCCACTCTTGCTGAATAACGCCCAAAGGAAAAAAGAAAAAGCCCCTAAAGCAGAAGCCATGAAGAAGAAAAAAATAAAAGAAGAAAAGTAAATCCACCTTATTCAAAGGCAGCTAAGGGAAATAAAATTTAAAAATAAAATAAAAAGAAAGGAAAAAGAAATTGATCTTTAAGGATGGAGGCAATACTCTGCATCTAGATACTCCAGGACATCACTGAAAAAGCTCTATACCAAAGAATAGTGTCCTTTATCCGCAAGCACAATTTAGAAGCTGTAATTTTTCTTCAAGGGAGAATGGAACAGGAAGAATATATTCTCAAGTACAGTGTTGCCACTTGAAAAAAGAGTAGAAAGAATAACCATTTATAAGTTCTTCCACCTCATAGCTGAATAACTAAATACGTTTATTCATTCTTAGATTGGAAAGAAATTTAATGTCGGAAACAAATGTAGAGGATAAGATGTCCTCCTAAAATAGTCAAAAGAAAAAGGGAACACAAAACACAGCATGCAGATGCCCTTGAGAAAATACAAATATACATAAGGACATCCGAGCAACCAAAAAAGACCAAAAGTGAGAAAAGAAAAAGGCACCATGAAAGCAATGCGTCAAGATTTCCATGTAAGCAGATGCAAAGCAAAATAACAGCCAGAAATTCGCTACCTGAAAAAGGATAATTGAACTGCTACTGGCTTCATTACAAAAATTTGGCTCTGTTCTATTTCTGTTGAATCTCCCATGTAAATTATCAAACCATCAGCTCTCAGATATGACCTAAGCGAAACACACATCTGAGAGGCATACTTTTCATTATCTGATTTAGGAACTTCAATTTTCCGAGGCTCTTGAAACCTACGGCAATCTGTTTCCACATCATCAAGTCCTGGCAACTTAGACAATGCTAAATCAGACTTTGAAGTTGGCCAAACAACAGCCTCAATATTCTGGATATCGAATCTGAGGTGAAGGTCATCCTGGCCAACTATATAATTCTCATCCTTCTTCCCACTATTAGATCCAATTTTTCTTACTGACATCTGGATGTGAGGACCAGCTATCAATACTCCTAGTTGAATACATTTCTCTGGAAGTCTTCTAAGCAAAGTTTTCTTCATCTTACCAACATAGTCGTCATACTTACCTTCCAAAACAATTTCTGATTGATCTTGAAAGGTTGGAGTTGGAATTGAACGTACACTTACTCTTCCATTGTCGTTAGTCCATTTTAGAGCATGCTGCATCTGCTCAAGCAATATAGCCATTGAAATCATTGAAAGATATCCCAAAGTTATATTTAGTTTTCCTACTGTCAAATTGCATTTCCATAATCCAGAATTTGGACCCTTCAGGCCTGGATGTAGCAAACAATTTTTTATCTCACAAAGGAGCCATGGGTTTTCAGAATACTCAATTTCATTATCATCATATTTTTTACAAGCTCTCCTCCAAGTCAGCCACATTTCTCCAAGAAAAGTTTTCAAAAATGGGCCATGAGCACTTTCATCTTGCCCCTCAGCATTCTTTTGACTATTTTGCAAAGGAAGAAATATTTGTGCAGGCTCACCCTGTAGAACAGTTTTTGAATCATTGGCGGTCATCCTTTCTCGATTTCCTTTCACGGTATGATGCTTTGAACTGCCTTCTGTGGCAGTATCCCCAGTAACAGAAGATGTTTTAACCTTTAACTTCCCACAGGAAAGAGAAAAGGACTGCTCAAAAATGTCATCAACATAAACTAGTAATAGTGCATCAAGTGACAGACAGAATGAGTGGATATCAGGAAGTGAGATACCAATATGTGATTCCAATTTTTTGATAACGTTATGAATTGTGTTACCAGAGCAAAAAGTTATCAGAACTTTTCCAAAATTTAGCAGGAAGCAGTATTGAGGACAGTGATCTTCAGAAATGATTCCCAAATGTCCATCAAATTTTGGTTCTTGACGGGAAAATACTATTGACAAGAAAGCATGTATATTTGAGAGGACTACTCTGTGTATAACATTCCAAGTGAAGACTAATAGTGAAAGGACTTTGGAAAAAACTTGAAACTGACTACGGACAGAGTATTCTTTATAACTGTCTTCACCTTGTGGAATGCTCAAAGTCGCCTTGTATCGGGCTATTCGCCGTGCCTGTGCAATAGCTTCAGGTGGCAACTCTTTTTCAGTACGAGATATCAATTCCCAGTGTTGTTTGACAGAACTATGAAACATTTTGTCCCGGAGCATCCCAATAGAAGGCCTTTTCAATAAGTTGACTTGAGTGTATCCAATAAAGGATAGTAAATGCTCATATGCATTAAGATAGCGTAGCCACATACAAACAAAGTCAGCAAGATTATGCAATGACAATCTGGGAAATGAAGTCACATATCCTAACCTATTTGCAGCTAGTCTCCATAGTTGTCTACCATTTCTCACATGCTTCGGTTCCTTTAAAGGCAGTCTACCAAGAACTGACAAAACTAGGAGATCAAGTGGAGAAAGTAACAGATTTAATCCTGGAACACGGATACTGATGTCTGCCAGCTGAAGATCATTCAACCTGATACATGAAAACAAATCTGTGGAAGAAACCACAGAATTCTCCTTATCGTTCATCCAATATCCAATTCCTAAACCTTTAAAATTCATAACAATAGAAGTCTCTTTTGGGGGATTAAAAGCCACACCAAGAAATCCTCTTAGAAGACATCCATGCTCAAAATATTCAGATTCACCATTGAACTCCTTTAGTTCCAACAAGCATACTAAATCATCATTTAAGATGGGAACCTGTACTTGTAATTTGGTATCAAACACCTGTAAATGGCAATGTTTGAGAATAAGATTCAACAGTGAAGTTGTAAAACCTTTTCTTGACGGAGTGGAGATCAAGATCTTCTCCAGCACATCATGCAAGGCACCACCCTGGTATACACAAAGCCTCAGTTAGTCAAACTTACCCAATCATGTAATATCAAAGAGGTGTTCTATTCTGTCTTATAGACCTTGTTTCCATGTATAAGAATTCAAGTCGATTTTTGCAAAACCATGTATCATGTGATTTCATGTCTTTCAAAATGCCTTGTTTTATTAAGTTGAAAGAACTGAAAATTCTATCACGTCCGAGCATTCCAAATATGAAAACTAATTAAATAGAATTATATTAGATTAATTTCTTCCATTTCTAGACTTTCCAGACACTATAATAGGGCTGATCCTGGCCAGCGAATCATTCAAATATAAAACCATTCAGATTTTGTGTAGAAAAACAAAACAAACAAACAAAACTTAATAGTACGCAAAATTATCTACTCGAACAATTGAAATTCTTATCACTAAGCAATAAATACAAATGCACCAGAAAGCAAAATACCTCAGGATCAAATCCAGCAACAGCCTTCTTCTTTTCCTCATTAACCTTCTCACTCGATTTCCGTGCCCTAACAGAACTCCTCTCCTCCTCCTCTTCCCTATCAACAAAACAGAGTCAGCTAATTTTTTTTAAAATAATATTAATAATACATAAACATGTAGTCGGAGTTAGGTACCTACCGCGCTACTAATATAACATTGACGCCGCGAACTTCGATATTGAAAGCAGGAACAGACCAATTAGAGAAGCGAAGAGTGAGTTCTTCTATAGTAACACCTCCGAATGAGAAGAGAGAGGCATCATCTAGTAGCTGGTTGAGAGAAGAGGAATTAAACTTGAGGTTCTTTAAAGCTAATTTAGAGTTAATCAGCCCCAATTCTAGCTCAAGGTCTGGTTCGTGTTGTAGCCATGGCTGCAACAAGGACGTGAGTCTACGGCGGAGTATGCGGTGAATGAACATTGCTTCAAGTTAGGGAAAGGAATCGTCGTCCTTTGACATTGATTTGATTTTCTTTCGTTTTTTCCGGATTTTTGCAAGATCAAATGGATTATTATTATCGTTTTGCCCAAAAAGTTTGTTGGTGTTGTTACTAGAGTGAATTAGCGATGATTTTAGTAGACTGAGAGGCGCGGGAACGTTAACTGACAGGCGAACATATAAAAGACATGGGCTCGCGTGTTTGTATATAGAGAGCGGAGACGATAGATACGGTCAGGTAAATCACACCGTCGGTGTCTTCAATTTGTCCTCTGTATCACAATATTTACTCAATTCTAATTTATGTTACAAATTCATTTTAAATTTCAATTGAAATATCACTTAATTCTTTTCTATCAGTTGTTTTTAAATTTTAATTATAATATCACTAATTTTTTTTCATTAGTTTCAATTAAAAATTGAACAAAAAAGGAACATATCAGTTTAATTGATTATTTTTAAAAAATTACATTTCATTAGCACATATTACGACTCAATCTATAGATTCATAACCAATTATAAAAAATGAATAAATTTAAAATGACCGAAACTTATAGTAAATCTAATTGATAAAAAATTTAATTAAAATATAATTCAAGTTAATATACTAAACACTTTTATCTACTAATATTTATCCATATAATCGTAATAGAATTTATACAAGTTCATCAATAATAATAAAATTAATGCATTATCAAGTTGTTCATTATAGATAATAAAATCTAAATATAAATACTGTGGAATATATAGAAATTAAAATAGTTAAAAATACAAGAAAAATAATTACATTAAATTTGAGGAAGAAAATAGTCGAATTGCCAAAATGAGAGGAACTGCGGAAGATCTAATTGACACCTAAAAAATTAATAAATTGAGACTGTCAGTCTTGAAAGTGAATTAAAATCATATAGTCAGAATTAAAAGTAAATATTTATATAAAATAATTATTTAAATAATATAAAATATCACAAAATAATAAAATGCATGTCATATCATTATTTAGAAAAATATAATTTTAATATATACTGAACGAGTACCTTAGCAAAACCTAAAATGTTAAATTCTATAAGCCATTCGGCTCTCTTATTCCAATAAGAATGGTACCCAGAGAGCAAAGCTCAACCAAAGTCTTTAAATTCAGTCTGGTTACTTAAATATCAATACAACCAGCGCCTAGAAAGAAATGCTCGACCAGTGATATTTCCTCTGACAAATCAAAATTCTATAAGCCTAGAGAGTTGTGATCGATCAAAGCACATCAGTGAATATTTTTTCTGTTATTTGTCTTTGATTTATACCGATGTACATACGGTCCTCATGTAATCCATCTGGTGGCATCTTCTACTATTATCTCATCTTGAACCATGTTTCAAATTTAGCATCAATAATTTTAAAGTAACATAATACATAAAAAATTTATAATATTATTTGATCTAACATTAAATAATAAAATTAAATAACGTCAGTTATAACGAACATTAATATTTATAATAATAGTAAATGTAATGACAAAATAATAATAATAATAATAATAATAATCTTGAAAAGAACGAAAATAAATGTAATAATACTAATATTGCTAATAATAATCATAATATTTATTAATTAAATAAAATTTATATTTAATTTCGAATATGACACGTGCAGTAAATTATATGACTTTAACTCATAATTCTGCCGAGTTTTTTCTAGCTGCTCCTACGCCTCTAATAGAGCTGGTTGAACCATTGGATTATCTATTCACGAAAATAATTAAATTAATAAAATATTTCATAATTAATCCTAGATGGCGGAATCCCAATAGGTACCATCACTTGAAATTAAAATTAATATTTTGGTACTAAAAGAAATTAAACAATTGATACCAATTGAAAACATAAGGCATGATTTTAATACCGGCGAGACTATTTACCCTCGTATAGCAAGATCCTTATAAGAATCTCATTTGTTAGAAAGCTTCTTTAACTTGTAGTCATTATGTAATACCTTTTCATTTGTTACTAAGGACAAATTTGGTTTTATTTTTCTTTTTAAGAAAAGGGCAATTACAGATGTCTTATTTAATTTTCAAAAAAAGAAGATCTTCTACAAGAATAGGCAGAGGGAAGAGGCTCTCTCCTTGTTATAAATCTTTTTAGCCACAGTAACAATAGTGCGTGCTGAAAACTTTGTATTTTTTTTTTTTTGAAAAATTATTAGACAGGTTCAGTGTATGTCCTTACTTATACACTAAACCTATAGATAATTAACATATATTTATTAATTTTAAATAATAAAGTATATATCATTAATTATTAAAATATAAAATATTCATATATACGTGCCATTATCTTATTAGTTATGGTATATAGACTAAAGCTCGTTAAGAATCTCCTTTCTTTTAAAGAATTATTTGGTTATAATTGTCATAGATTCTTGATTGATGATTGAATAGACATTGCTAAATTTTCTCTAGAGCTCTGGTGTCTTTTCTTCCTTAATTTGGTTTAATTTGGTTTCTGATAGAGTTCGTACTGATCATTTTTTTAAAATTACAAGTCAATGTCGATGAGAGTTTAGACCGGTAAATACCGATAAAGGAGAGCTCCTTAGTCTTCTTCTTCTTTTTTCCTCTTTCCATTAAAGTTGTAGTAATGGTTTACTTCCAGCTTAACATAAAATAAATATATGATTACAAGATTTTACTTGGTATAATTTGAACGCCACTTCATACAGATTATGCATGCGTGCCTCATATGGTCACTCTTGTTGTAGGACACTTTTCTCAACTTTCAAGAGTGAGTTCTTGAGTTTAGCAGCAGAAGAGAGAAGTAGCATAACAGGATTAAAAGAAGAAAACATGCAAAGTTGGCCCAGTGCCAAGAAAAACTCAATAATATTCTTAGCCTTTTAGACCAAGTCAAAGGCCAGTAAGGACGCCAGATTTTTCTGTTTCCTCTGTATTCTACTGCCCAAAAATAGCTATACTACGACACAGCCACCTCAACCACCTAAAAATTTACTGTAACCAACGTGGCAGGACACCGCCATTGGGAACTTTTTCGTATCCACAGATACCTTAATATGACCATGGTAATTTCATCAACTTTCACGTCCCATCTCTTTTTCCCCTTTTTAGATCTTTTGCTTTCGGTTTTATTTCTTATCAGTTTTCTCTTAATTCTGTTAGTGTTCTTCTTTTAACATTGTGCAAACTTATAACCTGAATATAAAGTTTTTAATGAAGGGATCATCATCAATACAAGGCGAAACAAAACCACCACGCGGCCATGGCCACCGTGGTCATGGCCATAGAATCAAAAACCCTGATGGATATAATGGTTCTCTTGAAAGCATGAATGGAGGCAGTGGCCAAGATTATTCATTCTTGAATTTCGAATCGGGTTCTTCTGAACAACCTGCTTCTCCTATTAGCAAGTCTCCATGGTCATCTCATGCAAATCTTGATCTTGATCAAGATTTGCACGATAATAACGATCAAGAATTCTCTCATAATGTGCTAATGGGTTCATTGGTACGCGAAGAAGGGCATATATATTCATTGGCTGCATCACAAGAACTTTTGTATACCGGTTCTGCTAGCAAAAACATTCGTGTATGGAAGAATCAGAAGGAATTTTCTGGATTTAAATCGAATAGTGGATTGGTTAAAGCAATAGTAATAGGTGATGATCAGATATTTACAGGGCATCAAGATGGGAAAATAAGAATATGGAAAGTTTCAACAAAGAATCCAAGCGTTTATAGGCGAGTTGGGAGTCTGCCAAAATTCAAAGATTATGTGAAAAGTTCAATGAAACCAAGTAACTATGTCGAAGTTAGACGCAATAAAAACACCATTTGGCTGAAGCACTTCGACGCCATTTCTTGTCTTAGCTTAAATGAAGATAAGTCGCTTCTTTACTCTGCTTCTTGGGATAAGACATTCAAAATATGGAGAATTTCAGACTCCAAATGTCTCGAATCAGTCGCTGCTCATGATGATGCGGTGAATTCTCTAGTCACAGGTTTAGACGGTTTAGTTTTTACAGGCTCAGCAGATGGAACTGTTAAAGTTTGGAGAAGAGAAACACAAGGGAAAGGAACGAAGCATTTCTTTTCTCAAACATTGTTGAAACAAGATTCTGCAGTTACTGCATTGACAATTAACCCTGAATCCACAATCATCTACAGTGGTTCATCAGACGCACTAGTTAATTATTGGTTAAAGGATAAACAACTTGCTCATGGTGGTATCTTAAAAGGCCATAAGCTAGCAGTTCTTTGTCTAGCAACTGCAGGCAGCCTTGTGTTTAGTGGATCAGCTGATATGGGAATATGCGTGTGGAGAAGATTGGGTGCTGATCATATATGCTTGTCGTTGTTAACTGGCCATACAGGGCCTGTCAAGTGCCTGGCAACTGAGAAAGATCAGGAATTAACCTCAGGGGAGGCACGGTGGATTTTGTACAGTGGAAGTCTAGATAAATCTGTGAAGATGTGGCGTGTCTCGGAGAATACACCGCCGGTGGCTTGGAATGGGTGTGCCAGCTCAATGCCACTCTCCTTGCCTTCATCATCAGCTGGAAGCTCTGACATTCATGGAAGAATAAGTGTACACAACTAGAGACCAGAGCTTTTCATATACTTGCAAATAGAAAGAGATCAATTGGAAAATTTTATGTATGAATTGAGAAATTATTCGTTGCATTTGACGCGCATGAGTGAACTGGCCTACAACTCGTAGGCCGTGCTTGGTTTGTCGGAAGTTAAGTACATCCTTTGTTATCTTTGGATCGGAAATTGGCAAACAATGTACCTGCACAGGGCTTGTATAAATGGATCAATTTTCCTTTGCTTGATTGAAAAGTGAATAGGCTCGCCTGTAGTTGTTCTTAATTAAGCTTGTACCTGTACATTAGACTTATACTGCAAGGGTACCCAAAATTTAACACCTTAGTGTTCCTTTTTCGGCCATTTTAAGGATACATTCGCATATATCAGCTTAGTCCCAGAAATCTGAATCCTGGTTGATAAAAGAAAGAAAGGAATACTCTCTTTTGCCAACTAAACTAACCTTCTTGCATGATTGATAACCTATTCAGTTTCCTTGTAAGTGAAGCAAAGACTCAGGCAGAAGTATGAGAATTCATGTCTAAAATTTTGCATATGCGCATTGTATGGAAATTAGTAGATGATAGACGTGATGGATTAGATATATTTTGATCATTTTTTTTGTTTATTATTTATACATATATGTCAATTTTTTATTTATTATTTATATATACATATCACTTTCATTTGTGATTTAATTTGCATTAATTAGATATGCTTTTATTTTTATTCTACAAATATTATAGGTGGCTTGCTGGGCATGGAGTTCATATTTAACACAACTTATATTAATAGTGTTAAGATTGTATATAATAATTAGCTTGGTCCGATGTGAAGCCTCAGTTTCAAGTTTTAACAAGACCAATGAAACGAGCTCAACATGCCTGACGGGAATCAAAGAGGAAGACAAAACAAGACGTCCCCCAGTTTAGGTAACTTAATAAACATCACCGAAGTTGATGGGTCTTATTTATACGAGACTTTTCAGAGGTTTCTTGAAAATTTTGTACATTTTTTGGAGTAAGTCATACTTGATCTGTTGAGAATTTAGATAATTCTAAATGGTCAGCTTGGCTATGTAAGTTTGAAGGGGAGATAATTGGATGGAGCAGTTAAGTCCAACTTTAGGAGGTTAGAAACAGAAGGGTGAATGTTCAAAAATGGACCAAAAGGTTCATAGACAACAAGCCATGGGGGGGACCAGAGACACCGAGACAGCAACATTGAAATGGCTCGAAAAATGGGTACTGAAATTGGAGGATTTGCCAGGGCAAACTAAAAGCAAATTAAGGATAGTTCAGGATTCAATTTGATTCCTTAGACCATCTCTATTGCTTGTTTGTGTTAGTAGAAAAGTAGGACCCTAATAACACAATAATTTAACACTTTATATTAGGAAAAACTCAATTTCCAGGTCCCTTAACTTCTCTTTTTGGCATTAGATTCTTAAAATGTGTTTGCATTTTGTTAGGTCCTTAAACTATTATTTTTTATTAACATTAAGGACATTTTTACCTTATATGGATCATAAATGTAATTAAGACATATATATATTGCTATTGGCACAAGATTGGAGGAGAGAAAAAAGAAAATTTACATTTATAATTATGTGAAAACTACTTATGAATCATAAACAAAAGAGAAATTAAAAGCACTAAGAATATGTATTCGAATATTCTATTGATAATGGACTAAAATATATTCAATTATATTTTATGCTCCACATCAAGTAAAATGGTTTTTGATGTTTTAAAAATAATAATTTAGAGACCTAAGAAAACCTCAACATGTCTTTTGAAAATTAAATGTTAGAAAAATAAAAAATTTACAGACATGAAAATGAAATTTTATTTATTTATATAATGTCTTAGACGTAAAAATTTAATATTTTAATTTTCCAATTAATCAAATGTATATGAAAATACTGACATTAAACCACCACGAATTTGTGCAATGTTCCTCTCTGGGAACAAAGGGTACATTACAATTTTATATGTTGAACCAAAAATTTTGAGGTCTTTTTCTAAAAACACAAAAAGGAAAGCAAAAAAAAAAAAAAAAAAATTTTGTGGTCCTTGTGGAGACAAAATAAAATATTTGCGTTGGTAAATTATGACAAATATGTGAAATTTCCTTTTCAAATTGAGAAGAATTAAACATTAACTAAGCATATTGAAGAAATGCATATAGAGTTTGGCATGGACCTTTCTATCTCTGACACGTCAACTTCCTATCGGATGTGCTATCATCACTTCACAAAATGTTCCATCAAGACTGAACTCCAACTTTATACAAAAAATAAAAAACAAATTGTGTGTTTGGAAGGTAGCACTTCAAAGAAAATCATTGCTTTTTTCTTTCTTTCTTTTCTAGAATTAATTCAAAATTTAAATTACCAAATGGGCTATATATGAATCAATGGATATAAATAAATAAAATAATACCTTCTCTGTTTCATAAATCTCTCACCCTATAATATTCAAAACTTAATATTTTTTCCTTTTTCAAATATTAGGACTTACTTTTTTCTTTATGATTTTATGATGCACCACTCTCTCACGGACTAAAGAGACTGGGTTAAAATCCTTCTAATGCATTGTTTTCCTAAAAAAGGAAAGGGTAAATTACAACCACTGTAGTTAAAAAGAAGAAATAATAAAATCATATTATTTATAAATAATTCACTTTAAAGTCATAACTCCTCGTTTCGTCAACAACTTAAAAATACCGATAAAAACATACCAATAATAATTTCAACACTGATATATTAATTAGAAAAAATATTTAATAGAAATACGTTTTTTTAGAATATCGGTTCTTCTTATTGAAGAAAGTATAAGTCTTAATATTTTATTTTATAAATTCTTTAATGAACATTTATTTTGTAATGAAGGTGGATAATTCTTATTTTCTTTTAAGTTTTGACCTTACATGTATATAAGCAAAGATGTATTATTTTCGTAAGTTTGGTATGAAAGTGTCATATTGAGAGACAAGACAAGCTACGACAATTTAAAGACTGAAATATTGACCGTAATGTTTCAGTTTTTATCACCATTGTAGGAGATAAAATTGTTGCAGAGAAGTAGACTTCTTACCGCTGTTGCATAAAGTCTTTACTACTATAATTTCATTGGAAAAGAATTTGCTTCTAGTTGATAATTTTTACAAAATTTTGGAATCTAATAACAATATTAATAAGTAATTGAACCAATTGAAATTTTAAAATTTAAATTTCAAATCATACGTAAAGAGAACGGAAACAATCAACGCTAGCTCATTTTAATTATAATTTTTTATTTAATAATTAGATTGTATATATAATTTTGAATGAATATTTTATAAAATTTCATATCTCTATTTATATATTAAATTAATAAATAATATATATATATATATATATATTAATTTTAAATAAATAAATATGTGTTAATTATCTAATATTAAAATATAAAAAATCTATATTATTTTTCTATTAATTGTAATATATATATCAAATTCTCCATAAACTACATTATTATAAAATAAATTATCACATCAATTTCTAAACATATAGAAATCATATTTGGGTTTCATCCTATTAAATTGGATAAGAAAGAGAAAAGAAAATCAAAATCAATTAAATAAACTCAAGATATTTATTTATCCTTGGAATTTCGAACGACTGTAAAGCTGATAGTGAAACATCAGTTGGCATCTGAGTTGAGTTAACAGAGGCAGATTCCCTCCATTCACGCAATCACAGCCCCCCTCCATTTACTATTATCATCACTATCTCGTGCCGCTCTTCAACATTTCCTCTCTTCTCTACCCAAAATTATTTCAAAGCATCTGATTCTATGCTATTACTAATAATAAACCAATCATAAATTTACACATATATGATTGCAAATAAAAAGAATATACATATTATCATTTATAAAAACTATATGTATATATAGCTTGGGTATTTTGTAATTTCAATGTACAGTTTTTATTTTTAATTTTCTGTGCATCCATAAAAAATTGTTATTATTATTTTCCTGAAAAAATTAATTCAAAACAACGGCAGCAGTAACATGTGGCCCCCACTCTGGTCCAGACCCCTACACTTAAACAAAAGGATGTGTAAATATATCCTCTGATTCCACCACCAATGTTAAAAAGACAAAAGTTCTTGTCCCCACCATACCCACATGCCCCCACCCCCTTTACCTTTCATCCAACAACTCACCTCCTCAAGAATAAAAATTAAAATTAAATTAAAAATTATAGATTCCTACTGTAAGTACCTCCCCAAAGCTCCCATTTCTTTTTCTTTCGTTTTTGTTTTTTGTTTTTGGTTTTTTATGGTTACTTTTCTCACTCTTTCTTTGCCCCCCCTGCTATCTTTTCCTTCTCCCCAAACACTCTTTTTTTTTTTCTTTTTTTTTTTTTCTTTTCAAGAACTTATAATTATTTCTTTGTCTTCTCCTTCTTAAAAAACTTGGATACTTTTGCCTTACAAGAAATCCAAGTATTTTCTTTATTTTAAAGAACTGAAGCTCTATTTCCCTCTTCGTTCAAGCAAACCCTTATCTTCTTCTACCTTTTCTTTTTCTTTTTCTCTTTTATATCTTTTTTGTGTGTAAACCAGCCATACATATTGCACTTTACTCACTGTATCCATTCCTAACCTAATAGCTGCATGATTGAGCTATATCTATAACTTCTATTCACTTTGTTTCAAATTTTGAGCTAAAAGAAAAATAAAGAATTCTTTAACCATGATTCTTGAACTTAGCGTCTCATTTTAACCTAATCAAGAAACCAAGAAACAAGAAACAAAAGAAAACAACTTTCTTGCTTCTTGTTTATTCATCAAGAAATGCCACCAGATAATGAAGATGGAGTTCAATACTCCTTTGCATTAGAGTACAACGGCCCACCATTACCCTACGATCTTCCACGCGCCGTTCCAATCAACGTTAACAAAATCCCAGTTGCTGCAGTGGTTTCTCAGCTCTCTATCCCTGATAAACTCTCTTTACCGGTAGTTAAACCGTTATTACCAGCTTCTGATCCAGGTAAAAGAAGTCCTAATCTTTCTAAAGAACCAGGATCTGAAGAAGCTACAACAACAGTATCTCCAACTTCAGTAATTGAAAGAGCTACTGAAAGTAATCATCATCAAGATTGTGGATTGTCTGGTGAGTTAAGTAGTTCAGGTGCTTTAGAATTTTCTACTGGTTCTGGGGTATTGTTAAATGGAGGTAGGAGTTCTAGTACTATAGAGTTTTCTGATAGTTTTGATAATAAATCAAGAGAAAGTTCGTCGAGACTGAGAATTTCTAATGAATTGAACCAAGATTGGGAGTCTAATGAGTCTGTTTTGAGTATTGATCATTACCCGTCTTCGCGGGTTTCTAGTGTTAAAGAAAATGGAGCGTGCTGTAATGAAGTGCTTGGTGATTATAAAAGAACCCAAGTTGTTACTTTTGTTGATGTTGAATCTGATAGTGGTGTTGGTGTTGCTGGCGTTGATGATGACAATGAAGAGTTTGGTGAGGATGAGGAAAGGTTTTCGCGGCAGGTTAAGAGAGAACCACAGAATAAAGGAAAGAAAGGCACTTGTTATAGATGTTTTAAGGGGAATAGGTTTACTGAGAAGGAAGTTTGTATTGTTTGTGATGCTAAGTATTGTTCTAATTGTGTACTTAGAGCTATGGGGTCAATGCCTGAAGGAAGGAAATGTGTTAGTTGTATCGGGTATCCTATTGATGAATCAAAAAGGGGGAGCTTGGGGAAATGTTCGAGAATGCTCAAGCGTTTGCTGAATGATTTGGAGGTTAGACAGATAATGAAGGCTGAGAAGTTGTGCGAGTCTAATCAGTTGCCTCCTGAATATGTTTGTGTGAATGGGATGCCTCTTTGCCATGAGGAGTTGGTTGTTTTGCAGACCTGTCCAAGTCCACCAAAGAAGCTGAAACCTGGAAATTATTGGTATGATAAAGTGTCTGGTCTTTGGGGAAAGGTGAATATAGTGTATGCTTTGAGTGATTACATTTTGTCGCATGCCAATTTATTTTCTTGTGTCCTATTGGAGGCTGATGTTTGTGTTAAATTTGAATTTAACAGGAAGGGCAGAAGCCTTCCCAAATCATAAGCCCTCATTTGAATGTTGGGGGTCCTATTAATGCAGATGCTAGCAATGGTAACACACAGGTTTACATAAATGGCCGGGAGATAACAAAAGTAGAGCTCAGGATGTTGCAGGTTCAAGATTATATGCAGGCTCTTTTCCATTCCTCATTTGCATTTTCTAATGATTAATATGAAGCATTGTTGATACCTTTTTGTTGAACATTGCAGCTGGCAGGAGTTCAGTGTGCTGGCAACCCACATTTTTGGGTCAATGAGGATGGGTCATATCAAGAAGAGGGGCAGAAGAATACTAAAGGTTACATTTGGGGCAAGGTATGGTGCATCCATGAATTTACACATTTGAATCCCTTTTTGCAATTTTACATGTAATTGGGCATTCATTAATCTTTTGACTTACTTTTAGGCGGGAATGAAGCTTGTATGCACGTTCTTATCACTCCCAGTTCCTTCTAAATCTTCAAATTCTTTGGGAGAACAAGTTAACAGCGGAGTTAGCAGAAGTGTTCCGGACTACCTTGAGCAGAGAACGCTTCTGAAAATTCTTTTAGTTGGATACAATGGCTCTGGGACAAGTACTATATTTAAGCAGGTAGTTTTTTGAAGGAGAGTTGTGGCAGTATAAACTCAACTCTTGCGCATATTATTCTCTTCAATTGAATATCTTATGGATCATGGTTTATTTCTATCCAATTTTATCCCATTTTTGGTTGTTGATTCATTATGGTATATGAAGATTAAATAGAGACTGCAGAATGATATATTAGAAACAGCAACAATAGCAAGCTATGCATCCATCTGTAGCAATTCTCAGAGTAAATGTCCTGAAAATGATACATAGCATATGTCTCTATCTAGGCTTAACAGGCTAAGATTGATTTTAACACCAGTCCATTTAAGGATTTTGTTTGAAAATGGGAGCACAGTTTGACACTGCTGTTCATAATGTATGTCTCACACTTTGAGGAAACTATTGTATAAACTTAGTCTCTAAACATCTTAGTTTAGTATGGACTGAGTGGTCTACCCCTATTTGTAGATTGCCCAAGGTTTCTTTTTTCCTCTTTCAAAGTTGTTCATACCCTACCTAGTTTTATACCAGACATGTTAAATAATGATTAGAAAGAAGCATTAACAAATTAATACATTCGAGTTAATCAGGTGACTTTCCCCCCCTTTTTCAGGCCAAGATTCTTTATAAACCTGTTCCTTTCACAGAGGATGAACGTGAAAACATTAAACTGACAATTCAGAGCAACGTGTATGGATATCTTGGCATACTCCTTGAGGGACGTGACCGGTTTGAAGAAGAAAGTTTGGCTGTAATAAAGAAAGAGCATTCTTCTGATGAAATTGACCCAAGTGGTATGTATACCTTCTGAGCATTCCGTTATATACTTGTTTTTAACTTATGTATCCACACATAAGATTCTCGTATAAAAGAAAGGGAGCATATGCATGCATGTTAATGCAAATGCAATGAGCTTCGGAATGCATGAAATGGTTCAGCAAGCCCCTTCACTTAGTTCATATGTACTTAGCTTTTAATGGAATCAATTCCGGTGCTTCACCAGGAATAGATTAGAGTCTTAGTTCCTTTTCTGTCATACATGAAATCTTGTGGAGAAAAAGGAGTCTGCATTTTGCAGGAAGATAGATATTGCTTTTAGGAGTACATTGAATAAATATGCATGAACAGGATTTGGCAATGTTAATTTTATCAGATATGATTTTATGATAGTTACATGAAATGCGTCAACGGAAAAAGGAGGGAAGGTTTGCTTTTTAAATTCTTATAGTTGAATTGGTTCAATAATCAAGAAGAAACTAGCTTGTCTGAGGCTTAGGGTCCTTGCAAATACCTGAAAGAAAAAGCTTTGTTGATAACAGGAAGTACCAGTAGCATAAATGGCACAACAATCTATTCTATTGGACCAAGGCTTAAAGCATTCTCAGATTGGCTTCTAAAGATTATGGTGTCGGGAAATTTGGAGGTAATATTCCCAGCTGCCACTCGGGAATATGCACCATTGGTCGAAGAACTATGGAGGGATCCAGCCATTCAGGCCACATACAACCGGAAAAGTGAATTAGAAATGCTACCTAGTGTTGCTAGTTATTTCTTAGAAAGGGTAAGATCTTACTTCAGGTTTCTTTGCTTGGTTAAATTTGTAAAACTCATGCCTATCTTTCTCCTTCTTTACTTTGTTTTTAGTTGAGGCCTGAAGTTTCTTTTTTCCCTGATGCTTGTATACTAATCATTTGTGGTTGAAGTTAGGGCTCGAATTATATTAGAAAGAGTGTTCTGATTTACAGAAAAGAGACAGATCCAGTGACACTTACCTTTTGGTTTGATGGTTATCTGAGTAAATGGCATGTGTATTAGTTTTATGTCTTCCAATTAAATGAAACTTGTAATGTGGTCTTTGAATCTCACTTAGCTGAGCCAAGTGCAATGATTCAAACTTGAGCTGTATTGTGGTAGAGCAACCTCTACACGCATTACGAATGCAGTTAGAATTTTCTTTTCTCCATCAAAATCCTATTGATCCACACGGATGGTAACTATTGCAAACTTATGCAGTTCATTTCAATTGTTGCTGAGAACAAATTTCCTTTCTCTGCAGGCAGCCGACATACTGAGACCAGACTATGAACCCTCAGATTTGGATATCCTATATGCCGAAGGTGTTACTTCTTCGAATGGGCTTGCTTGTTTGGAATTTTCATATCCCCTGTCAGCACCTGATGATAAATTTGACTCAGATGATCAACATGATTCTCTGCTTAGGTAGGTACTACTGTTGAAGCATATTGCTTGCATTTTATAAGAGAAATGACATCTATTTCTGGTGCTCATCTTGGGAGAAACTTTGTGTTTGTGTATATCTAAGTCATTACAACAATATGTAGTTAGATATTCAAACCGGAATTAAACCAGTGACTGGTTTAATCTAGTAGACGAGTTTAATCCATTGTGATTTGAAGTGGTTTCTTCTCAGTCATATCATTTTTTTGGTCCTTGCTCAGGTACCAACTGATTAGTGTGCATGCACGCGGTTTTGGAGAGAACTGCAAGTGGCTTGAGATGTTTGAAGATGTTGGAATGGTCATTTTCTGTGTTGCATTAAGCGATTATGACCAGTATGCAATTGATGGCAATGGGTGTTCTACTAACAAGATGTTGCTGAGCAGGAGGTTCTTTGAGAGCATTGTTACTCATCCCACCTTTGATCAGATGGATTTTCTTTTGATACTAAACAAATTTGATCTGTTTGAGGAAAAAGTAGAACGAGTATCATTGACTCATTGCGAGTGGTTTGATGATTTCCATCCTGTGGTCAGCCATCATAGATCAAACAGCAACAGCAATAGCATCAATAGCAGTCCTTCACTTGGTCAGCTGGGTTTCCACTACATAGCTGTCAAGTTCAAGAAGCTCTATGCTTCACTAACGGGAAAGAAGTTGTATGTCTCTATGGTTAAGGGTTTGGAGCCTGATAGTGTTGATGCATCTCTTAAATATGCAAGGGAGATTTTGAAGTGGGATGAAGAAAGGCATAACTTCAGCCTGAGCGAGTATTCATTTTATAGTACTGAAGCAAGCTCCTATTCCCCTTAAATTGGCTAGTCAAGGAAGCCTTGTACATGGGTCCTGCCTCCTGCAACACTTCATTGCCATCTAGTGTACATAAACGGCCTGTAAATTAACTAGTGAACACGCTTCTCTTCCATAAGCCATTGCAGTTGTAAGACCAATATCTCAAGGTATCCTTCCAATGTCATGCTGCTATAATTTGTTCCTTAGATTTCCAGCACACAGTTAGGACTACACATTAGCTTTCCTTGTTATACGGTAAAGGAATCACTCCATACTGTGTTCTTGTGCTTTTTGCTCCCCCCTACCATGTGTGTAGTTATTCTATCTTTGAAATGGTATTCAAATATTCATTTGTAATATAAGAGATTATGTTTATGATCTATTGACAAGTAGAATACTGTATACCATGTTATCATCTGCCTTTTCTCATTTTCTTGAAAGGATGCTATAGGCCCATCTTGTTTCATCCACCCAATTGTTTAGTTGCAGGAGAGGTAATCCTTCTCCTTAATGAATTAAAATAAATAAATAAATTTTATTAAATATTTAATAATATTAATTTATTAAATTTACAAAGTGCAAAAACTATAAATAATATAAGAATAATGTATTTAAATAAATTATACATACAAATGCATAAATTACTACATAAATTAAATTACAATTAAAAAATTCAGACAGATAATGAGAGAATAAAAAAAAGAAGCTAAAATGAGATAAAATTCAAAAGTTATGTTTTGATCTTATAAAATATATTGGCTTAATCAAACATGATGGCTGACTAATATAAAATTTATTAAAAGTTCTATCTATTTTATGAATTTCATTTCAACCTAACACTTTAAATTTACAAATTAATTTTATAAAATTTTATAAAATTCATTTCAACCGACATACAAATATTAGAGAAAAATATATATAGATAATTAATATTTTATCTAATAAGTATTTTTTTTCAATAATTAATATTTTTATCTAAATATTTATTAATTATCAATAATAAATTAATTAATTATTTAATGAGGAATGAAATTAATTAATATAATTAACAAATATTATTGAATTTACTACAAGAACTTGATGCATGCAGCAGTGGGCGCAGTCGAGAAGATCATGTTGGTGCGTAAGTTTGCAGCACTAATAATAGGTGAACATCTAGCTACAGAAAAGAATCATCAGCCCAAAGAGGGAATACGAATTATGAACCAAACATTACCTTAATTAAATTTATAGAATTGATAAAAGAAAAAAAAAAGAACATTGAAGAATATTAGAAACTTGACCTTTTCTTTCCTTTTTTTGGCCCAGGATTGTTGATACAACACAAAAACAATGAGATATATTATACATGTAAGTTTTCAGCTTTCTGAAAAGAAGAAAAGAGAGGAAAAAAAAATAAAGATTTCCAAGATTCTCCTGTGGTGTATGGGAGAGCCACCCATAAATTATAGAAGTAAACTCTGATGTACAATAGCTCAGTCATCTACAAAACTGTATCTAGTCTGCTCCTCTGTGCTCAGCAATATGTTTTTTACAGCCCAACCTAGAGCAGTCATTTGATCACCTAACATGGATAAATCCTTTTCTGCTGATTGCTTGCTATCCTCTATTAATTTAATGCATTCCTTGTGAACAGTGCTGCCGGGATCACTGATTGTTTCCCACCTACTAAAAAGCAGTGCCTTCCTAATGTAGCAGGCCTATGTTACAAGAAATATGAGATTTAACATAAAAAAGTTACCAGCACTGTAATATGTAATAAAGCTGCCTATCAACCAGGAATATTTTGGTCTGGTTATAATCTCAAGTTCCTTTTACCTGCAACAAACCCATTATAACATCAGCGGTGCCAGCGCCCTCTCTCAGAGATAGAAGAATACCTTGCTAGAATCCATCAAGGAACGGAAGGAAAAAGTGAGTTGAGTACTACAAATGGAAGCTTCATAATTATACAAAATTGAGGATAGATATTCAAATGCATACTTGCTTAGTTCTTGTCAATCCTCTGTAAGAGTTCTCCACGCATATAAAGTAATAATCCTCGCTGCTTAAAGACTGCATTGCTATCACTGACAATTTTGATATCTGATCCTTGGCATTTAAGCAACCTATTCTGATGGGCCACAGTTCTTTGCCTGGTCAAGGAACACAAGCATCAGCTTAAGCTGTACCATTGATGCATACAACTGTACAAGGTCCCATGGCAGCTCAATCAAGGAACAAGATCACAAGGCATGAGAAAAATCTCACCTTTGGTCCGCAAAAATTCAAATCCTTCCTTTTTACTCACTTCAGCAGGTGTTGGTACACGTCCTAATGCAATCCATGAATCTAGTATCATTTCAAGCCTATCCTGAAGAGAGGAAAAAAGTGCATGATTCTTCAGGCCAATGTTAACTGATGTTCATGCTGGAGCTAGATATACCAGTCAAAACTCAATATTTGCAACCCAGAGAGATTGAAATTACACACCTTAGTCAATGTTTGCAAATGGACATGCTTAAGCCCTTGATATATTCCAAAAAGGTCTATTGCTGAAAAAATGGGATAAACAACAAAAGGCAAACCTGCAAGCAATCTTGCATGTTGAGAACAAGTTAGGAACAGAAAATAAGCACAAGTCTAACTGGCAAAACACATCTTCTCCAAAATGAGGTCTACAATTTTATATGAATAATTCATGTGAAAAGCACCATTATGCTCATACATGAAGAAGAGGACTAAAATTTAAGTAATAAAGGTCTACAACCATCTCAGCTTTTTAATTTGAATACAGATACATGTTTTTCAATTAATATTCTAATATGCATCCCTTCTGACCAATTATGCAACTTCACTTTGAAATTCCTTGATTGGAAAATTTGACAACAAAACTTGTCAAATTGGTTTAAGGGGTTCAAATGAATTGATGGCGTGGGGATAAGAAAGAATTAAATTGGAGTATCCATAGGCCTCTAGTTAAGGGACCATTTGACTTTACCAACATATGTTGAAAAGAAGGTATAATTCAGAGCAGATTATCTTCTACTGAATTGTAAAACAATTTTACCCGCAGTCACCTTGCGAGAGGTAACTTTGGACAAGAAAGCACTGCAATTTCAACTAAATTAAATGTAATGAGGCAAGGAAAAACCTTTGATTGTTCTTGAACAGCATGTTCAAAAGTGCAGCAAGCATGAGGCCAAGGTTATCAAAGCACACTGTTTGTATCTGAAATCCATAGCAATTATCAGAATATGGTCCACACTGAAAGAACGTGCAGACCACATGAAAGACGTGCAAGGGAAAACTTTAACCTGTGCCTTTGCTGAAACTTCACCAAGGTTATCTGCTACTGCAAAGCTTCGATGAATAGCAGACTGCATGCAGACCAATGACATCAGTACTCCATGTCAAAGTATGAAACCTAACTTAATATCTGTTGAAGAGTGCTTCCCGAAAACTCAGGACATGAAAACAATGATGAAGCAAGAACACAAAGCATCCATCAAGCAACAAGTGAGAAAGAAACCTTTTATACTTTTATTATCGATGATGGCCTAATTCGAAAGTATTTTGAGCTGCACATCTATATTTGCATGGGGATGGAATTTGAACTAACTTATGCAACATTGTAATTAGGCTATACTATCCAAGTACACAAACTCAAAATGTCAATGCCTAATACTGAAACAATTCTTCAAACAAGAAATGAAAATTAGTTTAAAGAATGCAGAATTATAGTTTGATAAGGAACAAGTCTTACACCAGTCGCTAAGTGGCATGCGAGGCTTATTTGTTTTGCAATGTTGGCAATAGTTGCGAGAAGCAAGAATTGTTTAGGAAATGCAGGAGTCAGCAGCTCCAATCCAATGCCCAAACTGAAGAGAATAGATGTTGAGAACCTAACTCTCTACACATGCAACAATGGGGAAAATATCAAAGCTCCAATATAAAACACTAGTACAACATCAGTGTTATTAGCTGCAAAAACCCAGAACTTAACATAAGCAAACAAATGAAAAAACCTCAAATACACAAGAAACACTATCATACCTTCAAATTGGTATCAAAAGCAGATGCCAAGCTAGCAGTGTAGATGCACCTACTCAAACGTCCAAGTCCATCCTTCAAGACCCAGTTAAGAGCAGCTGCTGATGGAAGTGAACGAGAATACCCAATGCCTACAGCCCGAAACATGGCCTAACATCAACCCATTCTCACAAATTCAGCAATCATGTCATAGGTAAACTTTCTAATTAGCTGCTTTTTTCTGTATTAACATAGTGTTAGAAAAGTCTAAAATGCAAGAATTCAATTCAAATAAATTTTATTTAGTAAATTTCCTGTTTGGAATAGTCATATTTGATAGAATTCAATTCCTTCAACTCAGACACTTTTGAAAGAAATGAAATCATGCCACAGGTAACATGATATTACAGAATTCAATTGAATAAGCTTGCATGTCCTATCATACATTTTACCGACTTTGCTGAAAAAGAAAAAAGTCGCTATCTTTGCATTCGCAATTCAGTAAGCTATCAGTAGTTCAAAAAGCAAACGACTTTCCTTAAAATAAATAATCACAATACCTGAGTAGCAAGAACCTGTAAAGCAGAGCTAAAAACACGGTGCAATAACTTCCATTTAACATAATCCATATAATTCTCAGTAACTTGTTTAGGAATAAAAAAGTCCCTAACACCTAAACTCAAAGCCCTAAACAGTTTCCTGTACCCATCTTCAAAATCAACACAAGACGCCGCACCACCATCAACACTAACCAATTTTACACTACTCCCATCCCACATGTACCTAGAGACCCGACCCGAATTCCTAACCACCACAGGGAGCCGCACGGGGAACATGGGTCCGGGTCCCGGTCCATTATCCAGACCTTCTTCTGGTTCATAATTGATGGAAGTTCTGAGTGAATTGGTGAGAGTTAGGGCTTTGGGTATGGAGAAACGAAGTTGCTTAGAAACTGGTTTTCTGTGAGAAGGAAAGTGAGAGTTTTGAACCTTCCATTGATAATGGAATTGGGTATAACTGGATGATGAGTATAGTGTGGATTGCATCAAAAAGATTGAAACTTCTGATTTTTTCGTTGAAAAGATTAAGACTTTTTTCCTTTCTAATTCAAGTAAGAAAGTTAAAAGGAGTTTCTTTTTCCCGCCAAAGTTGGTCACTTGGTAGCTTTGGAGTTCTGGGTTCTATGAGGTTAGAAAAAGGATGGTGCAGAAAGTAATATGCACACCCGGCGTATGTTAGAGGAAGAGCGGTGGGTGACCGTGGAGAAAGAAGATAATAGGGAAAAGGAGGAGGTGGGGGTGAGGTGTGTGCGGCTGCAAGCAAGTTGCTGCCTCAGCCTTTGGAGTCGGAACTGGGAGGCAACTTTTTCCCTCCTCTCTTCTTTCATTTTTCTTGACCAGGATACGGTGTCGTTCCCTTGCGGAATTCGACCGATCTGGCTTCTTCGGAATTGAATCAAATTCAATTGAACTAACTAATTTTTTTTCCCTTTTTCGGACAAAAGTTCATTGGTAGCTTAGGTGCCGTGGGACAGCCATTCCATCGTTAAATTGATAAATTGTGTTAATATTGTGGACGTTAGTATTAAAATCTGAATTTGAAGTCTCACACTCATGTAATGGTAGTAAAAATGTCAATTAAATCATTCAAATTCAAATTTTTAGTGGATGATTCAATTAAAATTAAGATGCAAATAATATTTATTTTTATAGTGAGCTTACAAGCAGAACTATTTAGTTTTTTATAAATTAAAAAAAAATATTAATACATTTTTTTACATATTTCTTTTCTAAAATAAGGTCAAAAATATAATTCAAGTAGAGTACAATTCTTTCACTTTCAAACTCCAAAACAACGTTAATAAGAAAAAGAAATTTTCACCTGCGTCCTTTTGCAGACAAGAAGTCGTTAAGTTGAGGAAATTTACGTGCACTCTTTTAACAGAAGGCTGGATGTTTACAGGAAAACGGAAACAAGTTATTTGCCCCCAACAAACGACAAACAGTTTAGGTCCATGTTAATATCAGAAAGGAAAGTAAAAGTTAACTATGCAAACACCAAAAGAAAATGTGCTGAAGTTCACAGTGATAAGAGGGGAAATCAAACTATAAGCTTCCTTTCAGTTCATTTATTTATAAGTGTGTATCTTTGTGTATTGGAAAGCTTATCATTTTCAACTTATAGATACACTTCAATGAGATAAACAGAAAGAACCCTTATCTTAATTATTGCTTTTACTCCTGTAATTATGTCCAGTATAGTAACGTCATTTGCAATATTTACATCTTGTAGAGCGTGGAATTAAGGCGTGGAACAAGGTGAACTTCAAGTGAGGTTGCTTTCAGATTTGTCAAGCCAGTGCTCTCAGTCATATCCACATTTTCACCTGATGCCTTCGCAACTTCAAAACCATGCAAGAAACTGGCCAGGATGAAATGCACTACTTGAAGGCCTAGTGCCATGCCAGGGCATGACCTTCTTCCCGAGCCAAATGGGATGAATTCGAAATTCTGCCCTCTCAAGTCTATTTCCTTGTGGCTAGACAGGAATCTCTCAGGTTGGAACTCGTCAGGATTTGACCATATGCGCCCATCACGCTGAATTTTCCAGACATTTACCATTAAGCGCGTGCCAGCAGGAACATAGCATCCCGATGAAAGGGTGCAGTCTTCCTTTGCAGCGCGAAGGAGCATAGGACTTGGTGGGTATAGGCGTAATGTTTCCTTAACAATGGCTTGAAGATAGATCAGATGTTTTATATCAGTTTCCTCTACATGTCTGTCTCTACCAATATGGATATCCAGCTCATCTTGAGCTTTCTTGAGCACATTGTAATTATTTAACAGCAAGGATAATGTCCATGTGAGAGTGACCATTGTCGTGTCACTTCCTGCTAAGATCAAATTCTGCCAAAATAATACATCATCTGATTAAGCATGACAAAAGTAAGTTTGCGTATAGACTGAATAAAAGAAGTATGGACATGTTCAAGAATGATGACATTAGCCCACCAAAACCTCAACCTGCCCTCATCTTTATAATAGTAAAGTAGCTATAAATTTCTTGGCCCCATCTTGACTTTTGAACAACTTATAACATAATTTAGTATTACCTTATTGATTAGCTGGAGCATTTTTCTAGCAGCATTTCCCAGTTTTTCCATCTGAAAAGATTCTCTTCCTATTTCAATTGTTTCTCTATTTATCATTAATCTTCCTATCATCATCATTATCATCATCTTAGACCGATTCTTTTGGCCAGACTTGGCTCATATGAAAAAGGGCCATGAGTACAGCAAGGTTCTGGAACAGCTTCTGAAGCCTGAAAAGTTCCTTTTGTATCACTCTTAGAAAAGCTGGATTCCTAGATTCCTTTATCTGTTTCGGCATTATGTTTTCCAGGTACAAAGGAACACAGTAATAGGGCATCTATTTCATCTTCAGCAGTATCTTCTATCAACTTATTTGAATGTAATTTAATTAGAAAAGCAATTGAATAAGCAAAAAAAAAAAAAAAAAAAACTTCCATGCTAATTCCTACTCCTGTTTCCACCAGATGTAATCGTCAAGACTTTTGCAAGCTAAAGTTAATTTTTCCTGGCAGGACTTGAATTTTGGTACTTACCAGGCAAGTAGCCTTGTTAATGGTGTCTGCATCAAAACCTGAGATTTTTGCATCTTCCAGGATGTTAAGCATCACGTCCATGAAGTCCTTTTCTTCCTTCTCCTTACCACTTAACTTTCGCCTTTGTTTATGTTCCTCTAGCCACCCTTCCATCAGAATGTCCAATTCCTTAGCAGTTTTCTTCATACTTTTCTCATATCCTTTAAAATCCAACCAACCAAGATATGGTATTGCATCGGACAACACAAAAACTCCAAACAAGAAGGCAAAATCTCTTATCACTTTCCGACGTCTCTGCGCTTCTCCTTCCTCCACATCAGCATTCGGTCCAAAACATCGCTTCCCTCCCACCGTTCTCAAAGCAACATTATGTGTCAAGTCTCCAAACCACTGTTTCATATCCACCAACGTACCACTTTCTTTACTGCCTTTGCCAACCCATTTCTCGTACAGTTTCCCTATTGCAATCTGCACTTCTGAAGTTCGTATATGCTTTAGCATATCAATTCTATGAGTTGAGAAAAGCTCGATTGTCGCTATTTTACGCATCTCGCGCCAGTAGTCCCCATAAGGGGCAAACCCAAACATGGCAAAGTCGTAGCCTAGCAGCTTTGAAGCAGCAATGATTGGTCTACTGGAGAAAACTCTATCATGTGAAGTGAAACATTCCCTTGCCATCTCCCAACTATTTACCGTTAAAACTCTGTGCGAACCGAGTTTTATGGTGAAGACAGGACCGTGCTTATCAGCCATGGCTCCTAGTGTTTTGTGAGTCAACTGATGGCCACCAAAGAGATGCATATGGCCAATTACAGGCCAAGCTCCACCAGCTTGAGGCACAGTGCATCTACTATTTCGCTTTGAGTGATAAAAATAGATAGAGAATAAAAGGACAACAGTAAAGATCAGGGTTAATAATAGTTGGCGAAAAAAGTCCATCTCAGGTTGCAGAAATGAAGGAAGGAAGACAGATTGTTGGTCTCAGAAATTTATATGTATTATTTTGATTTCATTTTTCTAGGATGATAATAATTATAGCCAACCTTGGGGACCATTATGCATATAAGTCACATAAAATATCCTACATACTATGCAGAATAGTCCTTTCTTGCCATCTGTTGCTCTCACATGGATATTTATATATATATATACATTTCACATCAAGTAATATTGTCTATATTGCATAATAAAGAAAGAAAGTATAGTTTTAAGTTACCTAGAGCATTGACTATTGTACAGTAAGTTCAGCAAAAGCTTATCTTACTGTGGGCAAGACAAAACAGAGCATGAAATCATGGTGGCACATCTAAGATTTAAAACCAGGCTCTGTTGAGTGAATTTAGAAATTGAAAATTTAAAGCAAATGGAGGAAAGAGTAAAATTAAAAACATTAATTTTACAAACAAATTTGTCTGCACAGATTTAAGCCCCCTGGAAATTCTGGAATTTCTGAGTGATATATAGTACTAGTCCGAATAGATCAGCTATCTTAGTAATAACTTCATTACTCCATAGCCTTTTGGAAATATAGATGAATGCCACAATTTAATAATGCACCTTCATAGTATATTCTTAGCTACTTCACAGCAACCTAAGTCTGTTCATATCACATCTGATGTGTAACTCGAAAATGACCTATCTAGCTGCCTCTAAATCTACATCTTCATCCCCAAGGGTGTTTGATTCTTTCGCATCCTGCTCAATAGCTTTCACAACTTCAAAGAATCGACGTCTTGATGTTGGCAGCCTTGACAGTGTCAAACAAAAGCCTTGCAACCTGTTTTCAACATATAAAACAGAATTAACAACCGGATCATTTCAGGAATAAGAAGGGCCTTAAATTGTCTAAAAATGGAGGGAAATTTAGAGCATTTACAGTACCTTCTACTCAAACCCTCCAACTGAGCTCTTCTAATCTTGTCATCTGGGGGAATGCCATCATTTAGCCAAGATTCAATTCTTGCTGCATCACCACCATACAAGCAGTGTTTGTAAAAGTATAACTCCTCAGTTTTGTTCAAACTCAGACTCTTGATCTGCTCTTTCATGATACACATTGGCTCATAAAGCCAATCGAAAACTCGTCCTTCTGGTCTATTCACACTTGTTATCTCAACGTCATCACCTAGAACAATAGTGAGACTTGTATGATATTTCATTTCATGTCATGAAAGCATAGGGAGGTCTGCATTTGCAGACGTTAAAGTAGAAACTTATTGATAATATGTAATTTGGGCACCTTGTGTGGAACAATTCAGAGAAACTACAGAATAGAAGTGAAAGCAGGAAAATTAATACATGAATTACAAATAATGCAACACAAGTATGATGATTCTTACGGAGGATAAAGCCACTGGAACTACTCTTAATAGAGTGAAGGAAGCACTCAAGAAATGCATATGCAGGAATTCCTGTGTTGATTATATTTGATTTTGAGTTTCTCCAGGCATCCAGATCCGAAAGCCCAATGGCTTCATTACTGAGAAGCTCTTTCCCAATATCTTCAAATGCTTTGAAGAAGCTATCCCATATCTGTTAACATACTATTGGCAGAATTAAGCAACAGGAAAGTAAAGAAACCAAAACTTTTCTGCAAAAAGAGGAATTAGAAGCAAGCAACAAAATTCCAAGGCTATTATATAACAAGCACCTACAAGATTTAATCACCTTGTTCTTTCTTGTTAGTTTTTGGGAGAGAAAACAAATAACAAATGCAAGAGTAAATTTTCTTTTGAAATTCTAGCTTGTTAGAATCTTGTTATTGCCTGCTGATCTTAATAACAAAACAAACAAATAAATAGTGCTTTTATAAATTATCAACTAAAGGGACTATCACAAGTTAAACAACTTAACAAAGCAAACTAGCATATTGAACAAGAAAGCGCTAGGCACAACAAACATGCTTTGGCTTAACTTACACAGGGCGCACTTTTCCTAATCACATTGTTAACCAAAATCAGATTGATTTCATTGCATTCAGTAAACCTCGTGCACCATATGGGATAATGCACATAAGACAACAAGTCTAAAGGCTCTCTTTTCTTGTGGTGACATCCCAAGTGCCATCTCACACCTAACAGTTCCCATGTTACAAGTTCGACCAACAAACTTAAGCAGCACAATGCAGATTATCTTAAAGTGTGCCTATACAATCATAGACGTTCATTTCCTTACCACTGCAGTCTTCAGTGTGTTGGCTTTATCAGTAGGAGGCCGTATAAATGGTTCACCAACATAAGCGCTGTCAAGCTGTTCTTGCAGTCTCATTACTGGAAGCAGTGAAGAGGTAGAACTAACTTGTTTACGATATTTGGGTCTGGTTGCCAACAAGAACAGAAACTATCAGACAGTTAAATCAAAAGTGCATATAAATAAAAAACAGGTAGCTACTAGTACCGCAAGAGCTGCACATATACCTAGGAAAGCAGGAACCTTGTTGCAGGTAAAGCAAATCGTTAGTGTACTCATCAAAGACAGATGCAGAAGCAACCACATAAAGCAATCCCCTCTTAGTAGAGTTTTCCTAGCATAAAAACCCAGGTGAAATATTATGAGAAACTGAACTACATCAATAGCACATGCAAGGTAAAAGGAAAGATCAATGCAGGTATGACGTGCTGATCAAGCATTACCTGATATGCAACAACTGCAGCGTAGCAGCCAAAACCAAAGCTTGAAACTATGCCTGCCAAAGTTGCTAACAGAACAACAATTGGCCACAAAAGAATCCAAAACCCAGCAAAGGGAATGCAAACAGTTTCGAAAAATGGGCCTGCCCTCCCAATAAGATCTTGTATCAACCGATGCCATCCTTTGAATAGTAATATAGGTGCTTTGTAAACAACTATTATAGTAATAACAGGCACATCAACCAGAATGGCAAGACATGCTGCTAGAATGCAACCAGGTACCTGAGCAATCCTATTAAAATACCAAGGAAGATTAAATTCATCATATAATAGAAATTAACCATTTCAAAATCCACCAGCTAAAAAAGTTTCATCAACTATAAATAGCATGACACTAACTGAACAATACTTGAGTTCAATGGGTTCCTCTTCGTCTTTTGACTTGAGCAGTCCATCCATAACAGAGAAGTATGAGTGGAAGGAAAAATCTGCAAAATCACGGACTACAGTGCATGCTCCCCAAACACAGGTCCAAGTGCCTTCCTGTTAAGCAATGAATTCTGTTACCTCTATATTTGCATACTTGAATTTCAATCTACTAATGGCAATTTAACGATAGAAAAAGGTATAAGAACATTACTGTAAAGCATCTAATCAACTTCATGTTGATTGGACCTTCCATACTGATAGCCCTGAATGTCTCCATGACAGGCCAAATGAAGCCATATCCAGCACCCATAATCGCACTCCCAGCAACTCCAATAACAGTCCACAATACTATTGGTACCGGAACCAGTAAAATCAACAGGCACTTCATGTATGGACCAAACTTCTTTGTTCTATTTCCAATTATGAAAGAACAAGATTAAGAAACATAAACCCTTAGCAGGAACTGCAAAGAAAAGATAAAGAAAATTACTTGATTAAACAGTAGATACTCCAAACAAGATGAAGCGGCCATAAACCTATGACAACACCAGTATCTCCAAATGCAATAACCAGAAGCACAAATGGACTGAAAATAGCACCTGTCACATTGTTTCAATGATCAGTGACTAAGGATTCACAATGATTCCGATGCAATGAACAGAGAAAGAAAAGCTACCTTTGATAATTGCAAGAATGAATAGAAGTACGCAAACTGGAAGAAAGAAGAGAAAGTAACACAAATAGCTCAAGAATCCCTTGGGGACATCCATTTTCTCTTGGATGTCTACTTCTGAGTCACTGTGATTGAATCATAAATATAAACAAAGAATTCCTAGATTACTTTTTTCAAAGGCAATAATGGTTATTAGACCCTTGTCATGGTTTCTGATAATTGGAAGCAAATAAAAGGCAAAACAGGAGAAAAGAAAAGAAAAAAGAAAACAAAGCAATTCTTAGAGCCTATCTTTCTTGCCCTCAGTAACCACAAATAAATAAGCATAATAAGCAGATGTCACATATATCTAGTCCATAAGCCTTATAATGTTCTCTGAATCTTTACCAATGGAAGACAAAGCAAAGAGCTTGAAGCCAACACATTTTCAAATGAAAGCTATAAAGAAGGAGAGTACAGGCAAACATTGAGCATGCAGGCAGATAAGGTAAAGTACAAAACACAGAATCTCTATCATGCAAAAGTAAGACAAAGCACAATTCCAGGTTAATGTTGTACAAGAACTGGAGGGACCCTTGTTTAAAATATTCTACAAATTGCTGTCACATTACAGTCAACTTTTCAGGAAAAAAGAAAATAATGAATGAACTAGTCAAAAACAATTGTACCACAGATACGGACAAAAATACAATATCTTTTTTTACCAGAAGACAAAAGGATATGGACAAAAAATTCGGTGGTACTTGATATTTGCAACTGAGTTCTCTTCTTCCAGACCATTGAAAAATATTTGTCTTTGACCCTCAGTTAAGATTTGGAGTCTTCTTTATTTGAGAGACGGGTTTGAAATGTTAATGCGTTATCATTAGTAAGCAAGCCTACATTAGAATCAAATCAGAATATTCATTAACACCACAAGGTTACAAGCTTCCCCAAATGAGCTCACGGAACCTTTTTGTTCGTCTACTGTGTCGGCTGCTTGGACTTTTGACAATTTATTTGCTCAAATTTAACCCAATTAACTATAAGCTATCAGCAATTCAGAAATTTGAATGAATCAGGCCAGAGGAATGCATGGATAATTACATTGTTTTAATGGCTTATAGCTGATATTAATCTGCATAGTAAATACAAACTTTATCTTTAAGCATTAGTTCACCAGAGAAGCTGCTCTGCTAAATCTAGCAAAGCCCTGTTGGCAGACATATAATTCACATTCGATTATGGGGAACCTACAAAGATACAGTTTCAAACTTCAAGAAGAACCAAAAGTGCCTTCATGACAAAGTATGCTCAATGCTTGAACAAAACAAATTGATGTCCAAGAGTGAACTTCCCTTACTAATATCTACAAAAGCAAAAAGATCACTTGGTACAAAAACGTGTTTGTACTTTCCAGGAAAGGAGTACTAATTTCTTGGCATACATCCCTGATGGCGATCAAAGTTGGTCAAGCTCTCAAGGCTTCTTTTTTCGTGTGATTGACAGGTTTTCGAAGAATTTGCACCTGTATTTCTTTGACCATGTTATTTTCTGCGGGAATAAACTCAAAGACACACGTGTCCCCGATTGCAACTTTGTGCTTCCTGTGAAAAGCAGCCCATCCATTATTAATGATGATACGACCATCAGTCCTGAAACAGACTTTCACAGGCCAAAACTTCCCACTCTCACCGCGAAGTTTCATATTTTCTTGCAACTTAAGGTTGTGTGTTTTCACCACCAATCTATGAACATACTGCAAACAGCAACAGGTCTGTAAGACTTCTTACGTAGAAGTAACAAAATCATTCAATATAAACACTTTCCGAACACCATGGAAGTTCTTAAAGAAACTGACTGCCATAAAACAGTAAAAAACAAGGCACGCTTCTTCTAATACAGAAAGACATGCATTTACTCAAAAACAGACAATACAGCAACTGAACATTGAGCCAGAGAAGTTCTTGTATACAAGAATGGAATCTATCAACATCTGTGATGCTTAAATTGTGTGCACATCATGCGTTGGAAGTTAATTAAATTTTAGGCCATAAGAAACAGAACACACGAGGATAAAATTTTCTGCTGATAAAAGAAGATTACTTGAAAGCTTCTTCTTCCCTTAATTTTCTTCTGCTCCCGGAACAAAACAGCTTATGTTTCATCAAACATTCTGCTTTTGAACTCTTTTTCTTCTTATTCACCTAATAAGTATAAGCATAACTAGCTACACTTACTAACAGTCCTAGCAGGCGTTGTCTTATCTAAATTTCTTCACCCTGCCTCTGCTTTCAAACTAACAGACCACTCAAGAAATTGGAAAATATTATAGAAGAACCATATATGCAAGAGCTATGCATGCCAAGAAATTTAGCTTCCCCACCCTCCAAAGTGGAATTCCTAGTTTAAGGTGTTCTAACTCTACAGGAAAATAACAACAATTGTAAAACCTGCCAATCCTAAATCCAAGTATATGAATCAACAATAATTTCAAGTTGTACATACTCTTTTCTTTATTCTCTCCCTCAATATAGCCCATCGAAAACATTAAGATTATCTAATTGGCGGCATAGAAGATGAAGAAAAAAAATTACCACAGTATATCGTGTTGATCGAGTCATAATCATCTCAAAAGATGGTTTTTGGGGCTTAATATAGGATGATGCTTTAATATTTTTGGATATTCCACTGTTTGTGGCTCTGATCTGTCTTAGTGAGGATGTTCTTTCTCCAGATGAACCTTTAGTCCGTCCCAATTTGGAGTTAGTTCCTTTAGATCTACCTGTAAGCATAGATATAGAGGGAAACCGTAGAAAAGTCAAGAGAAAAAGGAAGCACCATTGTAATATGTTGACATTATAACTGCTAACAACAGCTAACCAGCTGATCTTTGAGTTTGTTTAGATTCCATTTCTGAATACTTTCGCTTGCAACCACCAGTAGACTTGTTCCTGGCATTTTCTACTTCGGACTCAGTATCTGCTTCCTCCTTCACAGAATCTTTTATAGACAGAACGTTTCTCTTTTCCAATCCATTTCTACTATATATTTTGACAAAAAATTGGGAATTCATATCAAATTTGAAAACAAGGAAGTCTCCATCAACTAAAAAGTGATGACTTGCAAACGCTTTCCAGCCTTCTTCAATTATCAACTTTCTTTCAGTCTTTACTAATTGGACATCCCAAATCCTTCCATTATGATCTTTGAGGGTGGCATTTTCTGGTGCAGTTCCATTTAATTGCATAACCAAAGCTGGTGGGAAGCTCTGAAGCATGAAGATATCTTAATTAACTCTCATCACATGGCTAACCAAAAAAAATAATCTCTAACATATAAATTCAGCAGAATATAACTCAATAAAAATACAGCACCATCACAAGCAAAACTAGAAACCAATTTGGGATCTTGATTCATGAATTCCTTAAATTACCTAGTGAGCTTTATGGCTACAAGGTCATGGAATTGAAATTCAATTGAGTTGAATGATAAAAAAATCCAACTAAATCACCCGTCTCATAAAACTACATCAAATTCCTCAATGATGTATTATATATGTTCACCAATTAAAGAAAAATTGCACTAAACAGCAAAGAGTAACACTCATAAGTATAGTGGATGCTATTCTATATATTAATATTGTATAGTCTCTACTACCTTAACCACATTACGTCACTAAGCCTTTGAATGTAAGAGATCGAAAAAATAGGAGAATCTTGGGTTGCGGGGGGAGAAAGAGCGGACGTGGGGACTCGGGTCGGGGCACAGCCTAACAAATTTGAAAGTGCAATATGAAGTTGATTCACATCCAAGAAAGAAAATAAATAAATGAAAAAACATGTTTACGTATATATATATATATATATATACTCATAACTCACAAGGAGAGGTAGAGATAGTGACAGTACCAGTTGACGGGAGCTGACACTGGAGAGGAAAACTTTAAAGAACTCAATGGAGGAAGAGTGGTTTTCGCTAGGTTTTGCCATCCTTTTTCTCTTTCAAAACCCTAAAATGGGTACCAATGCAATGATATTAAAACTTCGGTCTGTATACTGGAAAGTGGAAAGTAGCAGTAGATTTTGATTTAATTACTTGGAAAAGAGAGGAAACAAAAGAAGATACAGAAAGTGATTCTCGTTGAAGGTTAATGGATAGGAAGGTTGAGGGTGGAGGTCAGTCTATCGCGAAGCCATCTGCTTTACGCCCATGCTATGCTATGTTACGTTAAATCACCAACTCCTTCATAAACTTCCAACAGAATTTCTTTTAAGTTTCACGAAACCAAGATTCACAATTAAATCCTAATTTATTTGAGATTGTTGTTGTTGTTGCCTATTTTTAAAATGCAAAATTCGTTAATAAGGTTTTTGAACTTTTAGCCAACAGCCAATTGAATTTTTACATTTAAAGTACTTCAAATATATTTTTAAAGTTTGAAAACTAGAATAAAAAAAATCACATCTTTAGAATTAATTATGCTTATTTCACTCTTAATATTAAAAGCTTGAGACCCATTAATTTTAAACACAAAAATTATCATTTTAATTATTTTTACTCACTCTTTTATATATAGAAATTCTTTTTAGGACCTTTTATATAAAATTTTTAAAACAATTATTTCTCTTTAACTTTATTAAAAGAACTAACACGGTTATCTTTATTATTTAAAAAAAAACTTTAATTAAATAATTATTTTAAAATTTAAAAATGTAATTGAATTATTTTAAATTGAAAAAATTAATTAATAGTCTACTCATATATTGTAGCACCAATATTATCATATAATTATAAGATTAGGTCTATAATATAATTTTTAGTTTTTAATATTTATTCATCATATTTTAAAGTAACAATAAATTAGATATTTTTAAATTTTTCTTAATTTTCTTTTAATATTTTAAAAATTTATAAGTTATACTAATACAAAAATTTATTAATTTATTCTAATATTATATAAATTGATACTATTAATATAATAGATATTATTATTTTTTAAATTTAAAGATTATTATATAATTAAAAAAATAATTTATTAGTAAATATAATATTTTTAATATTATTTTTTAATTAAAAATATTATTTAATTAAAATTAATTTATTAATTGATATAATATCAAAATATAATTAATATATTATTTCTTAGAATAATCATTATTTATTTAGAAAATCAACCATTATTAAGTAATTAATTTATTATTAATATATTACTTCTCTTAAGATTAAAATCAGTATTTAATTATAATTGTAACTTATTAATTAATAAATTAATTATAAAATTATACATAAATTTAAATTTTAAATATCAAAAATAAATATTCATATTAAAATAAAAATTTACATAAAAGAAAATTTAATTTTTCATTTTATTTTATGTTGAATATAACATTATGATCATATTCTCATTGATTTTCTATTTTTAATAGACAAGTCTAGTATTGCTAACAAAATTGAAATTAGCATAGACTTTAAATTTTATAATTTTAAAACTTAAAATTATATTTTTCTATTAAATCAATCTTTATAAATAATGTTTAACTAATTATAAAATAAAATAAATATAATTAAAATTTTAATAAATAGCATAATTAATAATATCGTCTCAAATATGTTACTTTAAGATTGTTTCTTAATAAATTTTTCAAGAGATTAGTGAGTTCCCGAGGAGACCAAAACGTGTTGCGACAGCAAACCATTTGTCGCAGATAGTAGAACGTGAGCAGTCAGCTGTTGAATTAGCGACGCCTTCCTTTAATCGCCCTATTGCAAATTATTAATTAGATTACATCTTTCTAGATAACCAAACATGAAAAATCTTAAACGTTAACTGGATTGACTAAAAAAGCAAGCAAAATCTTATCACTGTGTCTGTGTACTCTTTCTTGCTACGACATTCAGACAGAGAAAAGTACGATCAAAAGGTTTAAATTAACATAACATCAGTTTTATCTCATTACCCACTAAAAAATACCATGTCACGCACCATTCAATTTTCACTTCTGAAAATGGAAACCTTTACCAGAGCTTTGCGGCTGTCGATTAACTCAAATACGCAAACATCTCCCTCTCTCAAAGAATTGTTCCGGACGAATGATTTCCAGCCCCCGCGAATCCTATTAGTCAAGCTGCAAAATGTAGCAGACCATGTTCTGCCTTCAAACTGAAGAGTAATATTCTTGTTCTGGTGCTGCATGTGCTTCTTACAAAGCTTATTGGTAGATGCTGCATAAGGAGAGACTTAAACACCATAATGAGACCATAATGATGACCACTGTTGCAATAAGCATAAGAAGTAGAACCCATCATTGAGGACTGCAGATGAGCAGTTCCGGAACTGCCCTGTTTCTGTTCAAGCTTTGCTTTTGAAGAATCAATATAACGAAAGACAATCTATGGCTTAACCAACAATGGCAATTGAAAGGGCAATCAGACGCTTAAAATGAGACAAAAATTTAATTAGTCTTCTACTGATCTTACCACATAGTCATTCAGATAAGTTGACCTCATAACAACTCGGAAGAATGGATGCTTTGAGACAAAATTGTTGGCAGATTCAGCAGCAGAAACAATCCTTAAACATGGAGGACCTTCACTGGGTTGGCCGCCAGCAGCCTTCCTCTCATGGCTCAATTGCTTATCTTTACCTGTATGATAATTACCATGGACAAAACAAACCAATCCATTTTATCCTTGTAAGAAAATCAGAGTGAATATTTTTGCAACAAAAAAAGGAAATTAGAAAAACTGATGCACAAACTCACCACCTGAACAGCATCCATCTTCGGCGACTCTGAAAATAGAAGTTCTGAATGTAGGCTCATCGACCAATTCAAAGACACATACATCGCCACTTACCAAACAGTTGTCTCGTGCAAAAGCTGCCCAGCCCTTTCCCAAGCGTATTTTACTTGCTTTTTTCACCTGATTGTAATTGACACACCAACTTTTCATAGACGAATCACAGAGGATAAGGCGACTTTCACTCGTATTCATATATTTCTTGGAAAAGCTTGCTGGTAAACTCTGCACATAATAAACTAACACCCACTAGTCAAATAAAGATTTTATTTTTTCTCGTTTTCTTGTTTGAAGGTTTCAATTGAGATTACCAATCCATCACCAGAGAAGAGATGTGATGGTTTCACGGGGAACACAAAAAATGGATTCTTGGATTTGAAAGTTCGGGCTCTCTTAAGTACATTTGCTGAGGTTGCTTCTCGGCATTGCGACATTGATTCTTCCTATCACCTGCAAAGCTGATATTTAATTAAGAAAGGAAAAAGATAGCCAGAAAAGACATTAAAAAAGAGTTAATTACAAAACATTCATAAACTTTGCCTCTTCCCTTAGTTTCATCACAAACTCTCAGTTTTTTAACAAATTCATATCTACCAACTTTGACATTGGTAACAACGTTATCGTATGACCTGGTTGAGGTTGAGGTAACCATTGGCCAGATAAATAGGATTTATCAACGGAAGACTTCTATCGCTAAAGCTTGAATTTGCAGATGGAGCTGCTACCCTTCTAACTAGTCAGAGAGGAAATAAGGAACTTCTAACCATCTTTTATTTTAGAGAAGAGAGCGGCAAAAGGGAAGCAAAATCAATGAAGATTATAATCAAATATGAAATGAAATTGTTCAATAATTAATATTGGACATTCTTGACACATCTAGAGCATGTAACGGGCATATTTAGAAGAAATAGATGAAACAAAGAGTAGAAATCGAAAATACTAAAACAGAGAAGAGAGAAGAGAGAAGAGTATTCTTTTCTTTTTTTTTGTAATTTAAGATACTCGGTGTATAAATGAGACAAGCTTCTTGCTATAGTACAAAAAACACAGGTAGACAGAATATGATGGAAGTTTCATACCTTTGAACTCTGGACTATAAGAATTTAGATTCACCTTTCTTTTGGAACTCAAAGTTTCTGAATTTGATGTCGCAACAGTATTTCCAGTTTCATCACTTCTCATCTTCTTTCGAGGTTGAGAACAAGGAAGTGGTGATTTTCCTCTTTGAGTTGAGTAAGCAGAATTGGCATCCGAGGTTTCAATCATGGTCTCTTGAAAGCTGAAATCTTGATTATCAGGCCTGACTGGATAATCAATCTCTGTAGCACTTTGATCATATATGAACACTGTAAACTTGGAATTCCCCTCATATCCAAAAAGCACCATGTGTTTATGTTTAATAGAGTAGCAATCTGCAAATTCTTGCCACCCACAATGCAACCAAACATCACCACCACACTTGTCTAACTCTACTTTCCATATTGCACCATGTACCCTAAGGATTACTGGGCTTGAGAGTCCATTCCCATGGTTTCTCACAAAACTTCTTGGGATCAGCTGTAAGTAAAAGAAAAGAAGAGGCATAAATATCTTAAGAAAAACAGCAAGAACTCCCATAACTAGAAAAAGATAAAACTACAACTTAATAGCCATATAATAAGGACAGATAGCAAAACCCAGAATCAGCTTCTCCTAACACTAATTTCAAAGCATAAACTCGGATTTGAGAAGAAGAAAGAAAGTGCCACAAGATTAACATCAAAACAAACCCAATTCAAGCAAAAGTGACACATTCTGAAGTAACTAAATAAATGGAAGGAAAAGGGGGACCAGCTAAATAAGACCAAATACATTACAATCTCACCTGACAAAAAAATTAAAAAATTAAAAAATTAAAAAAAAAAAGAAGCTAAGCGTCTAGAAGAATTTATAAGTGCATGAAAGACAGGTACTTTGTTTACTATTCAGCAATTAGTCAAATACTTAAAATTCAGGGTTTTTACAAATTCAAAAGAAAGGAAACAGAAAAATGGAAAATGACCAAAAACCAAACAAGAACACATGGAAGTTGGAGTGAATCAGACACAAAAGGAAATGAGGTCACTTGCATGAAAGACGTGAATTTTGTTTCTATTGGAAATTATAGAGAGATATAATAGTTAATGCTATACATAATGTACCGACTAGGAAAGGAAGAATTTACAGAAGAGAAAGTGAAGAATGCTTACAAGTTTCTTCTCTCTGATAGAATATTCACTAATTATCTTGAAGAAATGGGTTTCCTTTGGTGAAAAGAATGAACCTTTATCTCTGTTGCTACAAGGACCCATCTTCTTGTCCAGAGTACGAGCGAGTAATTTCATCGATCTTTGTTCAATCTTGATGTCTCTAGAGACAAGAAGCCCTCAGGACCTTGTAATGCAATTTGCAGGTTTTTTTTTTTTTTTGAAAAGAGATGGTCAATATTGTATTGATTCTTTTTCAAAGATGATACAAGCTCTTTGAATACCAAGTGGCTCTAGTTATCACCCAGTTTGTGCACTGTTAAAGATATCAGGAATCCGTTCTCTGACACTTACCTTATGTGGAAAAGAAACCAAACAAGGTAGAGGAAAGTAAATGCCAGCTCTGGTTTCTCCTTTAAAGTTAAAAACCAGTAAAACAAAGTGGACAAAGTACTTAAAAAGTCGCTGTCAGAAGAAGAAATAAAAGCAAAAATAAAAAATAAAAAAGTTAACAAGTAGTAGGTACAAGTTCTGTTATCTCGTACAAAACCTGTTCTGCCAAAGAAGAAGTGCTTGTGATTTAAAAGGAAACCATGAAATGCCAATTGAAACTGAAATAATGAGATTGCCAGACTTTTTTAAATGCTTAATTCTCCTTGTTCTTTTCTTTCAGATGATGTGAACTTAAAGAGTTCATATTAACTTCAGAGCAAAATTATAAAACTAACAAACTCAAGGTTCAAAAAAAATGAAATGCCCTGACAACTAATACAAAGAAAAACAGAGAAATAACTAAGATCAACCACAACAACCATTTTTACGACCATATTTGAAAATGAATACATTCATAATTTGCCCTTGTAATTGCAGCCCAACCAGCAGATTGCGTGACTTATTTCTGATATTGGTATCTTATCAATTTCACAGACCACATTCCATCAACAGAGCAAAAGAGTGAAAATCCTAGATCTAGAGGTACATAATAAAACTTTTGGATTAAGAAAATATGATTGGTCATGGTGGTCGGTGCCGATCAAAATGTTCAACAATTTATACTCTTTAGGGTGCTGCTAAAACATTCAGCAAAGAGAAAAGTAAGATAAGAAGGATCAGTAAGACTCCCCACTACAAACTGCCTGCAGGGAAGAAAAGTAGCAAAGTTAACAACCTTTTAACATTCACTTCCCAAAAATGGAGACTTTCATCAGGGATTTGCTCCTATCAATGAACTCAAAGATGTAAATATCTCCTCCTTGCAGACAATTTCTCTTTGCAAATGAAACCCAACCACTGCAAAATCTGCTGCTCAAGTTGCAAAACTTAACAGAACATGTTCTATCTTCAACCTGTAGAGTGATATTTTGCTTTAAGTGCTGCATATGCATTCATGACATTTTGGCAATCAGAAGTAGAACACGCATGGAAATTTTTATATATAGATACTATTGATCTTACCATATAGAGCATTGGCAGAGTTACATATTTGGTAACGCGGGGTTGGGTCTGTCCAGGTCGCCTAAAAGTCAACTCCTTTAGTCTCTTATAAGCACATTATAATCACTTCAATATGTGAGTGTTATTTTGTATCTCCTTTAAATATTTCCTGGAAATCCTTGCTGGTAGAGTCTGCAAGTAGGAGTTCTTAACACCCAGCAACCACAGCAAGATACAGATTTCCAAGTAAGAATTTCGTTTTCCCGTTCCAAAAAAGTTCTAACTTTTCAGTTGAGATTATCAATCTACTACCGCACACAAGGGACAATGATGGTCGCACAGTGAGCGTGAAATTGGATTCTTGGATTTGAAAGCTTCAACTTTCTTAAGAGCATTAGAATTGTCCTGTTGCTGGTATTGGTTGTTTACATTTTTTACCAGCAGAAGTGACCCCATCACCTGAGAACTTGGCCAAGTCAAGTTCACCAGTTACAAAAAAAAAAAAAAGGAAGCAGAAAAAAGATTGCATCTACTTCTAATCTTAATTTGAGGTTTGAGCACAAAATAATGATGGTTTTTTTTTTCTTTTAGTTGGGTAAGGAGAATTGACATCCAAGTTTTACACTGCCAAAAGATTCTTCTGCACGTAACTTTTTTTTTCCTTTTATTTTACTCCCCACCCCCGTTAATTTAGCTCAAGTGATATGAAAGTAAACTCTATGATTAACCTCAGATACAAGAATATGACATTAACAATCTCAAGATCAAGAAAACCATCATAGCAACCTCAACTCAACCTATCTCATGTGTCCCAAATACTACTACGAAATGGAAACAGGGAAGTAAGACCCTAATAATGTTTAGGTTAATGAACACATTCGAAAGTAAATACATTCAGTACATGATTCTCAATCAGCTCAAAGATGCAAACATCTCCTTCCTTGAGATAATTTGCCTTTGTAAATGCAGCCCAACCTGCACAAATCTTGGTTAATTTCCGATAATTTATCACCTTCACATGCCAAGATCTCTCAGCAAACCGAAGAGTGAAAATGCTTGATTCGAACTGAAAATGCTCCTTGCTGATTCTAACCGGTATAGTCTGCACTCATGAAAACAACTTCCCTGGTGTATAGGTGGTAGCTTGATGCATTTGTAACTGAATCTCTTAAATGATTGACTGATAGGCATCTAAATGATGATTCTTATCTCAACTTATGTCTATTTTTGAGAGAAGAAAGCTTAGCAATGTTAACATAATATCCATTATTCATTGCCATTATTATGAATAATGTTCACCTTACCACAAAAGAGCGCCTCTCGCAATCTACATGCACAACAGACTTGTAGAATGGATAACTTGAGATGAAGTTATTTGCAGCTTCAAGAGCTTGATAAGCACCAGCATTGTCTTCCCATGTTAATTGCTTGAAGTTCCTATGCCAAGTCAATTTACAAGGAATTTACATTATTTCCTGTCGTACAGGGAACTTAATTTAGTTTTGAGATGAACTTCTTTTGGTCACAAAAGTAGATGAAATAAGTAAAAACCGTACCTCCAAATTCTCCGTCAGACCAATGCGAACTCCTAACCATTGTACAACTAGATGGAGTACCATGATTGCTAACTCGTGCTGGCAAAGTTTGAAGTGCTAAAATGTTAATTGCTTCATTCGTTGAAGAAGTTTTCATTTTCTGATGTGGTGACAGATCATCCAAGATCTCAACAGAACTGTTATCTTAATTTCTTCCAAATGATCAGGTTCTTGGTGTTTTCTTTCATGATTTTGGTCCACGATACAGATTTTCTTGCACGGATACTCAATCTCCGAAGCACTTTTATTAAATACGACCACATGGAAATGGCAATGTTCCTCTTATGTAAACACTAGAAAGTACCCATGGTCGAGAGAGTGATAGAAAAATGGTCGAAATATTTTGCTGTTACAAAAACAAGATATCTATTTAATTATAACAGCTCAAAATAGAATTTGAATAGATGTCTAAAAGTACTTTCAGTAATAATTCATAGAATTCGAAAAGATGTCTAAAAGTATTTTCAGTAATAATTCATCAGGTATATTTCCATTTCAAGTATTAGTCCAACTATCCAAGCAAACTCACTAAGAATGTTGAAAATGCCACAAGAGGACACAAAAGTAGCAAATTATTTATTTAACCCTCAGTATTAACAAGAAACAAATAAAAAAAAGCATCGAGAAACTAGTGAAATTGAGACGAAGAACCATCCCGTGGATCCGTGACCGGCACTAGGAAATGGGTAGGCGTAAGGCCACCGAATCCTGTAGTAAGCCTGACACTCACTGACTTAAACAAATCTCATCTCAATTAATACTATTGATTCCACAATTTCGTAACCATTAAATTTACAATTAATTCGGTCTGCCAGAAAAAAAATTAGACGAGACTCGAAACTCATAAAATTTACAACTGATACCTCTACTATTACAACTACGGAGAATCTAAGATTTTTACAATTTGACATACCAAATCAAACACCACCCGATGATGAAGAAGTCGGGTTACTGAGTAAGAGTCGCGGGAAGACTAACAGTCACGAATCTGAAAAACAGTAAATGGAGACTGTCAGTTTCGAGAGTGAGTTAAAATCAAATAATCTAGAGACTATTGCTTTTTTCACAGAAAATATTAATCATTCGAATCAATATATCAACCATGCACGTAAATACAACCCATATTATAATCAATACCCTATTGCTTTCTTCACAGAAAATATTAATCATTTGAATCAATATATCAACTATGCACGTAAATACAACCCATATTATAATCATACCATATTGCTTTCTTCACATAAAATATTAATCATTCGAATCAATATATCAACCATGCACGTAAATACAACCCATATTATAATCATACTATAATAATTAAATAAATGAATAAATAAAAATATAATTTTACTTTTACGGGGCGAGTGGCTCAGTAGAGCCCTAACTCCAAATTCTAGTAGCCATTTTGGCTCTCTTAATCCAATAAGACTGGCGCCCCAGAGAGCATAGCTCGACCAGGGACCTTACCTCAAGTCTGGTCACTTAAATTTCCAAATAAACCGGCGCCCAGAGAGCAATGCTCGACCAGGGACCTTTACTCCGGCAACCACACTCTACTAAGCCCAGAGAGCGATGCTCGACTAGGGCAGATTCTAATCTTTCTTTCTTAAAACTTTACCTATTTATCCTTTCTCTATCTCATCTCTCTCAGATTTATACTGGAACACTCATCCAACTCCTATGTTATTCTGTCGTTCCATCCCGAGTCATCATGCAACATTAAAATTTGTGATAAAGGAAAAATATATTTAAATGGTAATTAAAAATATCATGCAAATAATAATAATAATTAAATGAAAACTGAAATTTGCAAATGAATAATCACAATAGCAAATCAAATTTTATGCATGACACGTGCATAAACGATATATGACTTTAACTCACAGATTTGGCGACCTCCTAACTCTGCTCCGGTGCCTCGATTGGAGCGAGCCAAACAAACGGACAATCTAGTCACGGAAAACAATTTATCAAAACGCTGAAACAATCAATCATTAATCTTAGGTCTAGACTCCTAGGACTGACTGTCTAAGAATCTCTACTCAGGAGAATTCTACCGAAAATCTGGCAGAACCTCCCCTACAACACGAACATTACCCTCTATAAAAACGGATCCAGGACCTGCCAGAAAAACACTTCAAATATCCAACAATTCAAACAACGGGAGTCGGGTCCCCAAACTTCACTATTTTTCCGACTCCGCCACACAATACAAAAACACGACTATGGCAGACAGTCCGACAAACAATTATTTTTTACTCACAAACATCATCAAATACTCAACACAATCAATAGACACAAATTAAATCAAAGAATTCCAAAATTAACGGGCCATAGAAAATTACCGAGACGCTCGGTCGACTCACCTCCAGCTGTCGGAGTCCGATCGACGATCCAAACTCACCATCGGACTCGAAACGACGCACTGATGACGATCCCCACTTCTGATTTTCCGATCTGATTCCCGATCATCCGGAGAGAATTTTCGGACGATCTCGGCCGTCGATTTACAAACGAAGTCCGATCGCCACGAAACCGGTGCCATTGCGAAGCTTGAGCTGAGGAGAGTCGGGGTATGTCCTCCGATCATCCATAGCTCGCCGGGTCTCGCCAGAAAAATCCAAAAACGCCGGCTGCCCCCCCAAACTTCACTTTGCCGGATCTTGCAATTCCGGCCATTACAGCGCTGCTTGAAAGAGAGCCCTCGCCGAGAGGAGCTGATTACACCCGACTACCGCCAACGCCAGGAAATGGAAACAAGCCTCGAAGCCTCTTTCGGGCTGGGCCGCCACCGACTGCGCCCTTTCTCTCTCTTCCGACGCTTCACTCTCTCCCCGACAATTCTCTCCTCTTCCTTTCTTCCCCAGATCGACATTTGACTCCTGAACTTTTTCTTATTACAATTTGGTCCCTGAACTTTCTTAATTACTTACAATTTCATCCTGCAGAATTCTAATTTAACCCCTAAACTTTCCTTTATCCTTTCAATTAAGCCCTTAACTAATTAATTTGGACCAAATCAGAATTATTGAAAATACACAATTACATAAATACCTCCGACCGGCATATTTATTTACAAAATTACCAAACTCACAAATTTTCATTAAAATCCCATAAAAATAAAATTATACTTTTAATCCTTATTTCAAAATAAATTTCCAATTTAGTCTAACACACAATTAAATTAAATAACCAATTTACTAATTATTTTCCAACTTAAATTTTAATACCACTAGTTAATTAAAATACCAATTTCTCCAAAATTCTTTTATAAAAACATCCTTTACAATTTCTTCCAAAATTTTCCAATATATAAAATTTTATTTATACATATACATATACATTGGGAAAAAATTAGAATAATCAAAAATATATTCTACCCTTCAAATAATTTACTTAATTAATTCTTAAAATTTCAACTAATTGGGTATAGAAAAATAATCCATTTAATTGACTAATATTAAAATTTTTATTAAATCATTTCAAATTAAACTAAATAAAAATAAAACTAAAATTAATTTAAATAAAAATTTATTATTAAATATATAAAAATTTCGGATATTACATTAAGTCTTCCTTTGCGTATTGGATCCCTAAGAATAATCTTGAAGATATGCGGTGAATTTTCCATAGTAGCTTTCTTCAAGATTTTCTGGGTTCATGCAAAGTTTGCTACTTTTAAAAGCTTTATAGCTCGTATACTTGAAAGGCTGAAACTTCATTCATTGGTAGTTTGCCCATAACAGACAAAAACGAAAAACTGCAACAAAGCCAATGCTGCCACCACAGGTGCCAGAGTGATTGACCTCGTTGCTCGAGGCAAGACCATGATCATGGGTCATTATGCATCATGGGCCTTGCATAGTTGCATGTTTAAGGATGGATTAGACTTGTTGGTTATTGGTTAACCAATCACATTTGTCGTAATCATTAAGATTCTTCATCTTTATTAAGAAATTCTTGTCATATTGACCAAAAAATAGAATAATTTCTTAACTAAGTGAAAAGTTCCTCTAGTTCAAGAAAGGGTATACATGTTTAATATAATGTAGTGCAATTGCATTTCAAGCAATGCTTTCAGTTGTCAAATAGTTGAATATAATGTTAGGTTACATTTGTATTAATTCCTTAATTAATCTAAGTAGTTACTTTTTTTCCTTTATAGTTCTTTTCAATATGCAAACCAAAAGTATATCAAGCATAGACTTTTCTTGCTTGTCCTTTGCAAAATGTAGAGCTTTATGCTAATGAAGTTACAAAGAAAGGTTAACAAAGAAATTAACATACCACTGATCCATTTAAAAGACCACCAAAAACATTGTGTTCGCAAGGTTTGGTTCCCTCTCAAACATTTACTGAAATAATCTGAAAATGGATGCATTCAGCAAAACATTCTTATTTAATGCAAAGATGCAAACATCTCCTGCTTCTAGTGATTTATCCCTTTAAAATGCAAGCCAACCACCAGAAAACTTGGTCATACTTGAATAACTTATCAACTTCACAGGCCACGAGCTATCAGCAACCTGAAGTGTCATCGTCATTGTGGCAGCCTCAAAATACTTTAGGCTCTGCACAAAGTTTTATTTCAACAACATCACCATAAGATGTTATGCAATATGCAGATACAAGTGTGTGCATGTGGCTGCTCTATATGTTTTATAAGAAAGGGAGAGCATACAAGATAGACAAATTCTTTCATTGGAAGCTAAATAAATTCTTCACTGGCAGACTTTGATGCAAATTCTAGAGATTCAACTTAAATTATGATCATTGATATGGTTTAAGTAAACGGTGTATAATTATAAATATGTTAATGAACCTAGCACAGCAATTCCTTTCGTAGTGTTTAACCTCACAACAGACCTGAAGGATGGATACTTTGTAATGAACTTTTTGTAAGAATTAGTCCTCCGTGATGTACTCCTTGTAGCTTTCTAACAAGCATTCTTTTTGCATGTCATTTGCTTGTGCTTTCCTGCATTAAACCAATTAAAGAATGAAGCAATAATGTTTGTACTTAAAAATCAAGATTTTCTTTTTGTAATAAACTGCAACTGCTACAATGCCCTCATCAATGTCGTTGTTGCGTTCTAACTTTAATTTCCAGATACGAAATATTAGAATATCATGAAAACTATGACATAACAGAACATTATCTTCATTTCTTTTGGTACAAAAGCGGTGATGATGTGAGTAAAACATACCTCCAAATTTTTTATTGGAACAATGTGTACTCTCAACCTTTATACCACTAGATGCGTGTGCTGATTGCTACGACTCCTAGGTGAAATTTGAAATGTTGAGTTCAATATATTGTAAGTTGAACCAGTTCCCATAACTTTGCAAGACATATGACAAGGTAAAGGTGAATTCTCTCCTGCATTTCTTTTTTGGTGATAGATCCTCCAGAGTTTCAATAGAGATAGCATCTTCAATTTATCTCTGTATGGGTACTCTATCTCTGAAGTACTTTTATCATTTATCATTACATAGAAATGGCAATGTCCTTCATATTTTAAAACCAAAAAGCTTCCACAGTCAAGAGAGTGATATTCAGTGAATTCTTTCCAGCCCTTTTCTAACCAAACCTCACCATCACACTTTGACAACTCTACCTGCCATGTTGCCACCACTAGTGACCTAACTTTGTATCTCTTGATGTTTTTAGCTTTTTAAGTTATAAAAAATGAACTTTCTCTCTTTATTTTATTTTGGGAAGATCCAAACAAGTCTTTATATAATTGCTTTTTACATAAGAAATTTTAACTTTTTACCTTGGAAATAAAAAAAGTAGAATGACATATGATATATTGGTAAGTGTGAAGAAAAGTAAATGTAACGAATAAGTTACCACATCACAAAATTAATGGCTAAGATTTCTTTAAATAAAATGAATGGCTGAGATTGGATATGTATCACAGTCTGACCCAGTAAAAGGATCACACCAGAACCACCTTGGCGATACCTGCTATTACAAGAAAAATATAATCTTTCCAAGTTTAGCTGCCTGTAAAACCCAGGGCTCTGTGTTAAGCTTTTGCAGTGTCATCGCCCAAAGGTCTATCTCATGCCGCTCAGAACTAAAGCAAAGTTAGGTCTACTCATGAAGTTTGCATCATATGCTACAACTTGAAAGAAAATATCCATTTAATTCAGAACAACATATATAATCTTATAATAGTGCACTGAACATCATCGTTAAATTCACAAGAGCAAAAGTCACTAACAAACAAAATTAAATTACATAATAAGGTAATAAGTTATTTACTTACCCTTCATTTCTTGTACTTAGTAGACCTAAATGTCTATGCATTCAGATTCAACCTGTCTTTGGCAACAAAGCTGGTTCAGCTTTTGCAATTTCACCTCCTCCTTTTTGAATCTCAACATTTATGAGATTACCATGTACTTGCCTGGAGTGCAAGGATAATATATCCCCTGTAACTAGTCTATTAGCTTGATAAAATGCAGACCAACCAGTGCTTAAGTGAACCTGGTTACCACCTACTAAATTTACAAAAACTGGCCACTGCCTTCCTAACGGATCTTCGATCACAGTTTTCCTCTTGTTTTGAAGCCCAATCTTGTCAGCGAACCTTCTGGGTACCACCTATCACACCAACAAATTGAACAATAAGAGAAAAAGCATGAACCTTCTTCCTTAACTAGATTTACTTAAATGAGTAATTCAGAGAGGAAATTGAGATGAAATGTATACCACATTGTACTTTTGATACTCTTTCAAAACAAGTTTAACACAAGGATGCTTTGTTTCTTCTTCAGCTATGCTTTCTTTCTTGTTCACTTCAGTTTTCCCCTTGAAAATCCTTGGTCTCTTGGCCTTTTTACCTTGCATGAACAAAAACCAGGAAAAAAAGAAAAAGAAAAAGGCTCACTTTTCTTAAATCATATATATATTTATACAACCCATGAAATAGAACTACAAATTTACCAGTTTTTTTAGCTGAACCACGAGGTCTCTTGAATTGACTTAATTTAGGACAAGCCCTTTTCTTGAAAGAGATTTGTTTGCTACCTGAAGCAGTAGAAGTGAATTTTGAAGTACTATTCTTATTTTGATCCACATGATCATCGTCATCAGCTAGCTTGATTTTCTTCAAGCAGCAAGTTGGGCCATAAATCAAAACTTCAAAAGTTGTATCATTAACGAGATTAAAAACCAAGAAGTCACCAACTTCCAAGTTATGATCTTTCACAAATTTTTTCCATCCATGCTTAATGAAGAAGCCATCGTCGTTGCTTTTTACTGAGACCATAGAAGATTTACCCACGTTATAAGACTTCAGTTTTATTGTCTCAGGCATTATTTTCTCGTACTTCATTACAAAAGCTGGAGGTATCATCTGCCAGAAAAAGGAAAAAGATAAGTTAAACAGATATACTTCAAGAAACAGAATGTGGTAAGAAAGTGAAAAATAAAGGGAGGAACTTTACAATTTTCTCCATGTAGTCACCCATCAAAACCTTGAAAAATGTAATCTTCCGATCTGGGTTTTGTGTTGGTTTCATAGCCATCTCCATAGTTTTTCTAAGATATTGCCTAAATAAGAATTAGATTGATTAAGGACGCAGAGACTTAATATATATGATGACAAGACAACAGGAACAGGACTGGATAGCTTCTGTTTCTTTCTTAGCCAAGAAAGAAAGATTCTTGCTGCTGTTGCTGTGGATATGATAAAGAAGACATGGTATGTGAAAAGACCAGCTCAAATCTCAAAGCAAACAGAGGAGGAGGCTCGAGTGTAGAACCAGAAGGACATATATGATTTTCTTTGTCGTGCATGCTGCAAGCCAGGGATGTGAAAAAACTGAAAAGGATATAATCATCATTGTAGTCCATCTTGGACTCTTGGTCTTTGGAGACATGAGACATCTCTGTAAATCAATTAGACTTGCTATAAGTAGATACTTCCATTCTTTAGAATTTCTTCCATAGATTAATATACCTAAGCTTTGTGCCATGTAAGTTGCGACAAACTGTTGGACAGGAGACCTACCAATTTGGAATACATTAATATAGTAATTTACCACTACTAAAAGTTTTGTCTAAAAAAACAGTGACACAAGTTTCAACAGTTTTAAATGTTTTCAAGAACAAAAATACTCTACCAGCATAGAATCCAAAGTTGTGGTCAATGCAACAAAAAAAAAAAAAAAAAAAAAGAATCAAAATGGGCTAATGTCTCTCTCATAAATTGAGTTAATATTTGCTTTCTCCATTTTACTAAGTTTCTTTACGCCAAACAATTATCCATTTTATCAAATTTTGAGAGGCTTCTCAATGTGAAAGTAGGATTATTTTTAAATGCATAAATTTTTTATTATATTTTTTAAAATCAATTAATTATTCACATGAATTTATTGGATAGAATAATATTTAATAGATGCGGAATATTCGAATATAGATGTACAATTATTATTTAAAATTTTAATATTTATTTGATGAGATGACTGTGGAATGAACTTTTATATTTTTACTTCATCCATTTCACAAAAATCTTGAGAAAATAAATTAGAATGAAAATAACAAGTTACTAATTTGAATACAAATTTTAATATAAGAAATTTAATAGTTAAAAATATAAAATATTAATTATTTAAAAAAGATTAAATGTTTTACTTTTACTATACTAAATATATTACAGGTTTGTGTTACTTTAATAAGAGTATATGAATCAGTTTTATGATTATTTTTTTAGTGGCATTCATCTTTTAATGAATAATATTTATAAAATTTAAAATAGTTTTTTATAATATAAAATAATTGAAATATAATATAATAAAATAGCTAAAAAAATTTATAAGAATATATTAACTTATGTAAATTATAGTCTTTATTAGTTTTAGTATAGTTTTTAACTTTATTAATTACCATTTATAAATATAAATGTAAATTCAAATCAAATTTTTAATTAAATTAAATTTTTTAAAGAAACCATATATATGGTTCAACACTTACACTCCACTACATCGACTCCAATATTTAAGCTGGACAAATATGAGATATCTAAGAATACCGACGTTGCACCGTATTGACTCTAATATGTAAGTTGGACAAATATGAGATATCTAAAATTTAAAAAGCATGTAAAAGAAAATATATTATATATTTACAATAATGAAAATACCACTGACTATATTTATTTAAACACAAGATTTAACATTTTCCTTCCTTCTAGTATCTGGTTAGTTATGATCTATTATATATTAATTAAAATTTGAATAAAAATAATTTTTTCATTAAATTAGTATAATTAGATGAGTATTTATACTATTTTTACCGTCAAAATAATTTAATTAAATTTTATAATATATAATAGTTTGTAAATAGAATAAAGCAGTAATAATATGTCTATTTTCTTTTATCTAATTTATAAAATATTTATTTTATTAAATTATTATAGAATATATTTATTTATTATTTTTGTTGTAGTTCTTATTAATAGTAATAGCTTCATTTAAATGTTATAGATGTTATAATAATAATAATAATAACAATAATAATAATTATTATTATTAATTTGAATCGGAACTTGAATATATAAACGAGTTTGTTTATTGAATTTATAAATAAGCATATTCACAAACTTTATAAACAAGTTAAATCGTAAATCTATTTATGAACTTTAGCTCACGAGCTTGTTTGCGGTTCAGTAAACAAGCAAGTTTACAAGTTAATAAATTAAATTCTATCAAATTTGAACTCGATTTGATAAAATTATTAAACTAACAAAGATTTGAAAGGAGGTTTTTGTGAATGCTTTGAGTTCTAAATAACTCGGAAAATGTTATGTTGATCTACCGCGCTGGTTAAAGTTATCTCCCTAAGGGAGTTTTTCCATTTTGATTTGCATAGCTCGCACTTACCTTGAGGAGTCAAACTCGAAATTTACCTCTTGAAGTGCACGGGAAGGGAATTCGCTCTAAAAGGACACTTTTATGGCTAGGGTAAAAGGGCATTAACGTCATTTAGAAATCAATACCAACTTTTCCTTTTCCCTCTCCCATAGGCCAGTCCCATTTCTCCATATCAACTTTATAAAGCTCAAAAGTCGACCGTTGGGACAGCAAGCAAAATACAGAGAGTGAATGCAGAGATGCAAGAAATAGAAGAGCCAAAAATAAATCCTAAACCATTAAACAACAATGACCAAACCCCAGAAGAAATATCACCATACGAACAATCAAGAAAAGAGAGGATCAAAGCAAACCTTGAAAGAATGCAAAAATTAGGTATTGTTGATCTCTCTCTCAAGCTCAAGTCTCTCACTTCTCCTAAACGTACCCCAAGAAACACTCCATCATCACAGAAACATCCTTCTCCTTTGCAGCCATCTGGGCCCCTTCGCCGATCCTCTAGGTAATTATTTTCATTACTGACCCATTCTGTGAATTCTTGTTTTGGTATACTTCTTGTAGATTTGGTTATTGCGTTTGTTGATATGAGCTTTACTGAACTGGTTCTTCTTAATATGTCTATTTTATCAATAGAAGTATTTCCCGTTTTAGTGATGTGTGTGTTTGATGTCCAATAACGGACACACAAAGTAAGAAATGATTTTACTTTCTTTTATGTTATAGTTATCCCAGTGAGTAACTTGTGGAGATTGGGATTCTGCAATGCCACAATAAGGCTCTATTTTGTTTTTGGGCAATAATAATAGGCTGAATTTTTTTTTCTTTTTATTTTCGGTTCGATGAATAGATTTTATCTCATTATTTGAGTTTTTTGCTTTTTCATTTCTCTGGATTGGGTTTAGATTGCACAATGTGACACCTATTAGCTACTCAGAAGCTGCATTGGCGAAGAGGGATGGGTTATGGGAGAAAAAGGATGTAAGTCTAGACGAGGGTTCAAAGCCAGAGGTTTATACAGAAGAACATGAGAAGCTATTAGGCAGCACTGAGAGGAGCTGGAAATTATTTGTGGATGGCTATGGGAGTGATGGAAAGCGGATTTATGATCAAGTTAAGGGAAAGACTTGCCATCAATGCAGGTGTGTGCCCTTCTTAACTCAGCTGTGGGATTATGACATTGAGTGTCATGCAGCTTATGCTAATTACTTGATAAATCTTCACGAAGAAAACCTTATTATTTAACAAGGAAACATCATTGCACATGGACTTTTACACATTCTCTAATATTCCTTGTAATATTTTTTTGTTATGATTGACATTCTTATGAGGCTTATTACATACAAACGCCTTTCCAGTACATTGGCTTTTAGCAAATTATTTTCATTATAGGTACTATACCTTGAAGACGTTGCTAACAAGATTTTCATGGCACTTGATAGCATTACTTGTAAATTACTCATGACCTGAAAATGATTTCATGATTCCATGTCGGTCCTGTTCACTCCTCTAGGCGTGGAATTCTAGTAATTTGCCATAATACTTTGAGGAGCGCCCTCTTAAGTACTATTAAAGTGTGATCAAATCATTAGTAGCTTTTAAGTTGCAGCAAGACAACTGAATATAGTTTCTTAAGAATCAAAGAGGATTATTAAAGACAGACCGATGATGGAAACATGGTCAATTGGTGTCTTAGTCTGTTAACAAATGGATTTTGGAGTTGATGTGGTGATGTCCAGGTTGAATGAAGCAGCTGGTTAGGTGGTGGAACTGGTTATGCTGGTTGGACTGACACCAGGGTTGTCACAGTCGAATGAGGAAAAGTGATAATATGTTATGTTGGGGATTTTGTGTAGTCGACGAGAAAAAATGTCGATGGGAAAATACACTTAGAAATGCATTTTGGGAGCACATAGCATGGGACTTCCATTCAAAATTGAAGGCTCCTTTTCCCATTTCATTTAATTTATTATCTAGCTCTAATCTGCATGCACTTGGGTTCTTAAATCATATTCTAGATATACTAAATGTGATCATTCACAAGACAATGGTGCTCAACAGGCAGAAAACTCTGGGTCACCGTACTCACTGCAGCAAATGCCAGATAGTTCAAGGACAGTTTTGTGGAGATTGTTTATTCATGAGGTATAATTTAATTCTTAGAAGGTTCTTCATTTTGTTTTTATCTGCTCTGCAGCTTTTATAGTTTGCAGTTGCAAACTTTTAATTACATAAATGTTCTAGCAATCTAAGTTTTCCAAGCTTTCTTTCTTCTGGGCAAGAAGATATGGGGAACACGTACTTGAAGCCCTGCAAAATCCAAACTGGATATGCCCTGTTTGTCGTGGAATTTGCAACTGCAGTTTGTGCCGACAAGGAAAAGGATGGGCTCCCACTGGACCTCTTTACAGAAAGGTAATTCTGCTGTATATAAACATCTGGCTTATATTTAGAAGATAAATTTGAGCTAAGGATTATTCATCTTACAGATATCAAGTTTGGGCTACAAGTCAGTTGCACATTATCTCATCCAAACCCGATGCTCAAAAACTACTGTAGAGGGAAGTTTGCCAACTGTCAATCAAGTTTCAGCAAAAAGGTCACTGCCCTTCTCAAACATGGAAACACCTTCTAAGAGATCTCATCAGATCAATGATGAACACAATGGGCCAGTAATGCCCCCAACTGAAGACATGATGCATAATGAGTTAAAGACCATGAAAGAGAAACAACTGCCAGACATCAGAAACCTGGTAACTGATGGTCAGACTAAGAGGTCATTGCCCTTTTTGAACAGTAAAGTCCAGTTTGGGAATGTGGAATCTATAGAACTCAATACCGACCATGAGGTCCATGACCACCTTGGATTATCAGAACCTTTGTTTGAAGATCAGATAGAATGTGAGCTAAAGTGTGAGAAAGAGAATCTACTTCACAACAGTAGAAATCTTGCTGCTGATGGTCAGACAAACATATCAATGCCCATTTCACGAAGTGAAGCAGAGTCTGAGACTCTGGAGCCTATGATTAAAGACCAGAAAGAAAGTGAGTTGAAGAGTGAGAAAGATGGACAACTGCTGAACAACGGAAACCTTGCTAGTGATGGTCAGACAACAATGCCCATTTCAGGAACTGAAGAACAGTATGAGGTTGTGGAATCTGCAGAGGTCAACAATGAAGTCTGTGACTTTGGATTAGTAAAGCCTATACTTGAAGACAAAAACTCAACAAATGAGGAAGTGAAGCAATTGCAATCTATAGATAAACAGCATGACAATAGCAATATTATAATAGAAACTTGTCAGATGCATAAAGAGAAGCATGCATTGGCCTTTGAACGGAGCCCAGATGGTATTGCTGCAAGATTGAGGCCGAGGCAACAGAAAAGCAATGGTTATGGTGGCGCAAAATTCACAGGTGCAAATGAGAAAATTTATGATGATGTTCAGCAGTCTCTGCAAAATGATTTGTCTAATCAACAAATGGAGAAAGCAAAGGAACTGGATATTGAGAATGACAAACATGCTGATAGCATTGCTGTATCAGAGAGGAGTCCGATACCCAATAATAAATCTGCAAGCACTGCTGAACCAAATCCAGACAGTATTGGTGCAAGATTACGACAGAGGCGTAGAATGAGCAAAGGCTTTGATGATAAAGTACCAGAAGCAAATGAGCAGAACGCAGATACAGTGCAAGCTTTTAACAATACCTCAACAATGGCGGAAGCAGGCTTTAACAAGAAGCTGTTAAGTATTACAAAACCCGGTGAAGACAGTATTGCTAGAAGATTGAGATCCACGCAGAAACTAACATGATATTAGAGGGAGGGCTCTTGTTTCCATTTTGTGTCAGCAAGGCTTAGTTTAGGACTTTTCTTCTTTTTTTTTAACTTTTGGTGAATGCAACAACTTTGGCCATAGGCCTTCTTTGAGGGCTGCTTTTTGGTGTATTAGCATTCCTTGAATGCTTGGCTCAAAGTTGGGAAAAACTTCTCTGGAACTAAAGTGGTGGTGCCATTGTTCATTCCAAGCTGACTGGTTTTGCAAAATTTTGCATTCTGATGAACACATTCCCTCTTATTGCATTCCATCAATATTAATATAGTTATATGTAATCAATCAGCATGGTTGTTGCATCGCTCATTACTAATGTTTAATCTTAACCTATCTCTCTCCGTTGCAGATACATTACGGGCAGAAAAGAAAGACGAACTGAACAAATCTCTCAGCATATTCTTTTAAAATGACCAAGGTTCATGTTTATGTTATCATTTCAGGTAACAGTTTGTTTCCAGATTCATGCATAATTCTGAAATTCCTCGCATACTAGTTACCAGTCATTAGTCATTCCAAGATTTTGATTCATATTTTCCAACTAAATTCAATTTAATTCGTGTTCATGTAAAGCTTTTCACTAGCCATCTCAACTGGACAAATACAAAACCAACACTATACCTACTTTCCTAACAGCCCATGCGCTGCCTTAAATATTATGAGGCCTATCCTATATCGGTCCTACAAAACCATTGACCAGTCAAATGTTTTTTGGTTGGATGGAAATAAATAATAAACATAATAACAATACTTATGTTACCGCACAAAATTTACATTTATTTTCATTGCAATAAAAGATAAATCATTTACATCAGAATAAATAAATAAAGAACATTTATTGTGTACTGATTTAAGATTTGGGGTTTAATAAGTAAAGTGCACGTAATGAATTTGGGGTTTGATTTCTTTGTCAAATTGTTGTGAGTTATGACAAAAATTTTGAAATATTGTTTGATGATGACAACTCAAAGGGCTTTTTTTCTAAAGGGTTTTATTTAATTTTCTGTTAACAGCAAAAGAAAATTGATAATGGAAAGCAGAAAACCAGTAAAATGGCAAAAAGTGTTTAGCTTCCATTGCATAATGGACGGTCACCCAACACTTTCCAGTGAAACTTGGAAAAGAAAAGAAAAAATAATTGAACATCATAAGCAAAGTAATAAGGCGATTCAGAATAAAGAGGAAAAACTTACAAAAGAAAGAAAAAAGAATCTTCATCAATTCATTACTTTTTGTGATATTAAATTTCAAAAAAAAAAAAAAAAAAAAAAAAAAAAACAGAAAGGAAAAGAGGTTTTCAAACACTAAAAACAAAGTGCATTATATCCATACAATAAACTCTATTTTATGTATTTATAAAATATACTTATAAGTAAAATAATAATAATAATAAATAAAAATAGCAATAATAATAAGAGGAAAGGCAAGGCAAGACAGATGATCTATCTTTGTCTTATTGTTAAAGCAGAATTCAATTATAAAGCCATTCCAAAGCCTAGTGATTTGAGCACCCAATCATTCTTCTTCTTCTTCTTCTTCTTCTTCTTCCTTTCTTCTTTCTTTGTTTTTCTTAAATAAAAAGGAAGAAAAGAAAACACTATTTTTGACTGCTAATTAATGATTATTGCTTAACTCTTTTCTTTTGATGCGGTCCACCCTTGTTTTTGACCGAGAGGATTTTGGCCTTTTTCAATGATAATACCTTCTTTCTTTTCTTTTCTTTTCTTTTCTTTTCCTTCTGATTTTCAATTGTTATATACTTAAGCCTATTGCTTCCTCATTTCTTCCCTACTCCATCCAAATCCATTATAAAAATAATTATTATTCAAGAATTTAATGTTGGACCTATTTAAATAACTGATCCAATGCTATAATATTATACTCTCTTTTTTTTTTTTCAATTGAGAAAAAATTCAATAAATGTCTGTGATAGCAAGAATAATCAATTCCCACTTACAATTTTTTATCATATCTTTAAATTATTGCTTATTAGTAAGAGAATATATATTGATTTAGCAATAAAAGAATTTATGTCACTTTGAAAAATTTTGGAGATTCATAATCTTTTTTGTGACTTCAGAAATTTAACAACTGATAATTGCTTCTTCCTTTTTTAATTATAAGGGTTTTTTAAAATAATTTATATGACATGTACTCAACATAATGAAACTAACATCAATAATTTTAATTTTTAAATAATGTTAATATTTCTCAGGCTGGGTAGCTTTAAACAATATAATAAAACTAAAAATAAATAAATAAAAAAAGAGATCTGACATGCTTCCCACCCCAATGAAAATATGTATGAGACCATTGATAGCAAGTTCAAATTATATGAGAATTATTTATAATTCTGAGTGGCATGCCATCTTTGGCTGTTTACAAAGGAACAGTATATTCCTTATCAAATTGAAAAAAGATTGACAAAAACAAGTGATTTCAGGATTATATGAAAGAAAAGAAAAAGAGAAATTTCTGTTGATAAGTCTTGACTTTTTATGTTTTTGTTTGCTTCTTTGAAGTCTTATATTGACCATGAATTAAAAATCATGAGTTTGAGTGGTTCATTGTGCAATTTTTATGTTCTAAACTTCTTGTCAATTTGGTTACTCTTAGAGTTTGACTGCTATAATTAATCATGCAGGGCTTCATTGTAGGTTTCTATTTATAAAAAATATTAATAATATATCATATGAATATACAATGCTATATAAATTTATAAAAATAATATTGTTTTAATCGTCACTATTTAACAAGAATAATTTATTTTTGTAATGAGTAAAAAATGATTAGCGCACAACTAATCATATTTTGATAAATCCGAGAAATAATTAATGCCACTTTTAATTCCCTAAGTGAAAATTTTTCTTGTACTTAAATTTCAATTGTCATTGAATTATTGTAAAATGTGTTACTAACTTTTTTTAATACATTTATAGGTTTAATGTTAAGTATTATTCTTTAGCAATGATTTAAAAAATAAATACTATTTACTCTTAATACTTGATATATTATACTAACTCTCTCATAATACTTTACAAATATATTAAAATTTATTTTATTTTATCATATATCTATCTTTGTTAGATTCTTTAGTTAGTTAATTGTTAATTTGAAGAAAATTGACAAAATACCATTTAAGTTTCTTCATTCTTTTTAACACATAAATCTCTTTAATCTAAATTAAAGATATAAGAAAATCATAAGTAATTAATAAATTAAAAATTACATATAAACTTACTATTGAAGGATGTTAGTTTTCAACAATATATATATATATAAATTTTTGAAACCTAAATTTTTTTAACATGTGTATTTAGTTTTTGACATATATAATTATTGTCTTGATATGCGTATTTATTTTTGATATATCAAGTTTATGTGTAGTTTTATAAATTTTTTATTAATTTATTAATTAATAAATTATATTCCTAATCAAACACTTATTCTAATCCTAACAAATAATATATTAATAATAAATTAGTTTTCTAATTAGATAATAATTATTTTTAATTAGATAATAATTATTCTAAAAGATAATATATTAATATATTTTAATATTATATTAACTAATAAATTAGTTCTATAATTACATAATAATTTTAACTATGGAAAATAATATTTTTAAATATTATATTCACTAATAAATTAATTTTTAATTATTATAATAATTTCTAATTTTAAAAAATAGTAATATCAATTATATTGGTAATATTAATTTATATAATAAAATTAATAGATAAATATTTTAAAAATAATTTTAAATTATTACACTAGTAAATTTAAAAAAATTAAAGACATTTAGAAAGTTAATTTGCTATTATTTTTTAAAATATTATAAATCAAAATATTAAATAATAAAAAATTATTAAATTATATCTATAAATTTAATTTTATAATTAAAATAATAATAACGGTATGCAAAGCATGGGCAAGCGACTGGTTAATTTAAATCTAAAAAAAAATATAATTTTTTTAAAAAATAGAGAAAAAGAAAAAGAAAATCAAACTATAAACCACAACAGACTGGACCAAAACCTACCACTGCTTATATCAAAATACCACCAATACATCTACAAATTGATTTCAAGTTATCTGAAGGAGGAGGAGGAGGAGGAGGAGGCTCAGAGGGCGGTGGAATAGGGAGGAGTGGCTGAACGGTAAAGGAGCAATTGCGGAGGCAATCATTTGTTTTATTTATTCTATATTTCTGTTTCTGTTCATGAAAGGAGAGAAAGGAGATTGAAATGGTAATGGTAATGGTAATGGCAGTGATGTCAAATTAGAACAACGAAAGTAGTGGCTACAGATTCATATTAACCTACTGATCTACACTTCTTTCTTCTGTTGCTGTATTTATTTGAACGTACTGCATCTATTCAGAAGAAATTAAAAGAAGAAAAAGAAAAAGAGAAAGAGAAACACTTTAGTCAATTTTGTAAAATGGAAAAGTAAAAATGGGGAGGTGGTTTTTTTGGCCTTTTCTCTCGAGGAAGCTTCTTGGGTTTTGTGCATTAGTATAGACAGCAGACCAGAGAGGAATCCTAAGGCTGCCTTCTCTGTTTGCTTCACTGCCTCCCTGTGACAACTAACTACATTTTCACAAATTTTGGTGTATTGTATTTAATTTAATTAATTATATCTTGAATTATTTTTTAGTTTTTATAATATACAATCTATTTTTAAAATATTTATTATAAATTTATTATATATATGAATTAATACTATAATTGATATTATTATGTTTTTAAATCAGAAATTATTATAATAATTAAAAATTATTTTTCTAGTGAATAAAATAATTAAAAATATTATTTTTTATAATTAATCTAATTAAAAATTAATTTTATTAATTAATATAATTAATATGTTATTTTTTATAATAATTATTATCTAATTAGAAAATTAATTATTATTTAATTAGAAACTAATTTATTATTAATATATAATTTTTTATGTTTAATATGAGTATTTAATTAGAAATGTAACTTATTAATTAATAAATTCATAAAAAAATCACAATATAAATTTAAATTTCATGTGTTAAAAGTAAATACATATGTTAAGACAACAATTTCATATGTAAAAAATTAAACACACATTAAAAAATATTTAAATCTCAAAAATTAATATAGCTAAATAAACATTTCCCACATATACATATTATAAGAATTTAAAAAACAAAAAAGTAAAGTTGTGGCTCTATAAAAAGATTTTACTGATACATTTTTTTACTGTTGATCCCTTCCATGTAATATAAATATTCTGTGTTTTAATTGTCTTTTTTTTTTTTTTAACCGAAATAATAACATTTCAAACAGTAAAAGATAATAAATTGGAAACATATAATTAAGAGAGGAAGCCCCACAACACCTAACATCTTTAATAGGGCATGTCATGGCCACAAAAACATTAAATATAAGCAATTGCAAGATATAAATACTCCTTATTCTATTCTTTTATACTTGGTAACTGTCCAAGGAGTTAGCTGTCTCTGCCCTTCATGCTTTCCCTTATGAACTCTATTGAATTATTATTTTTATTAGTCCAATAAAAGGAAAAATTATTTGATTAAGTATCTTTTGATGTATTAAATAAATTAAACAAAAAAAGAAGCAAAACATTGATAGGGAAACAGGCATAGCACTAATAATAATAATAATTATTAATTCCCAATTAATAAATCTTCACCTCCTCTAGAAGTTGACTAATGTGTGGTTTTATGATTATATGCTTTAAAAAATAGATTTTTACAATATGGGAATAATTTAACAATAATAGTCCAAGTTGATTTACAAGCTTTTTATTTATTTATTTTTAGTATTGACCTTGTCCAAATCTAGCTAAGCTCAAAAAACACCTACTGCCTGACCTAGTCCTAGTAAATAGCTAACTATATAATATTTTTAGGTTAGAATTTTATTTTCACTTATGTTAAGCAATAATTTTAATTAAGAGATAATTATTTTTCTAATTTAGTAAAATATAAATCCAATATCTACTTTTAAAATAATTTTATCTTGAATAAAATAGTAAATTAGCCAAAGGATAGTTAATCCATTTAAAATATGATACAAAAGGTTATATGCCTATAATAAAAGGAGAAGAAGACATTTATATACCGAGAATTTCTTCTACTCTGCCAATTATTTTGTTCACAAGTCAATTACAGTTTAGCAAATGGAGGGAAGATTTTCAATTCTATATCAATTAAAATTAAAAATATTTAAAAGCAAAAAAAGAAAGGAATTATTAAAAAAGGCAAGAGATTCATGTTGAATATTTTGAGGGTTTGGACTTTAGTTGGACAGAAAACAGCTTTTACAAAGCTCAGCTGATTATTTGACTTTTAGCCATGACCAATGAAAGTAAAGGTTTTTGATGGGTCCCAAACAGCACATAAATTATATAAAATGAAAAAAAAAGTATATTAAATCAAGGAAAAGAAATTGCACATCATAATTATTAAATAATTAATTATTTAAAAAAAAAACTAACAGCACTTACATTTGGTTTGCCAAAGTCAATGTCCTTTCTCACTGTTTGTTAAGAGAGGAGGTTATTGTGGAAGATTGTGTAGAGAGAGAGAGAGAGAGAGAGAGAGCAAAGGTGGGGTTATGAATACTGGTTATTTTATGTCTTTGTTTTGGATTTACTAGCAGTGCACAAAAGTAAAATCAACATTTGATGTGGAGAGTGGTTTTTGCTTTTATTTTTTATTTTTTGGTTTGCTGCAGTCTCAGGAGAGAGAAAATTGAATAAAGATAGGTTTTTTTTTATTTTTTATTTTTTATCTGAGCTCTCTTAAGTTGGTGTAATGGAGTCTTGACTCCTCTTCTTCATACAGTGATTTCAAGGGCTTCTTGGCACTTACTGTCTAGCTTATTGGAAACCCTTTTCTCCATTTTTCTTTCTTTTTTTGCTGGATGTGAGTTTCTTTGTAAAATTTAGGGATCTGGGTTTTGGGTTCTAGGGTTTGACTCTTTCTTTCTTGGGTTTCTTCCAAAATTTGTTGTCTTTGTTCAACTTTTTTACTTGAATGGGGTTTTGACTTTTATTAATTTGAGTCATCTAAATTCTGGGTTTTATGTTTCTGTGGGTTTTTCACCTGAAATTTTTTTTTCCAAGCTGACATCTTTTTCAGTAGTTTCTGTAAATTCCAGTCTTTCAATTTTTTGCTTCTTCATTTTCAGTTGGATTTTTCAAAAATCCAAAATTTTGAGCTTTCTTGATCTGGTTAAGAGTCAAGACTCTCTCTTTCTTGTTATACCACCTACGGTTTGTAAGTCTGAAACTGACCCCTTGTCTTTTGCTCTTAGATGGGCTAAACACAACTGAACTCGGCTGATTTCTTTAGTCTTGAGCTAGGTCTTGTTTTCTTGGTTCTTTATAAGATTTGTTGCAGAGTCAAAAGCTTTGATGCATCTTTCACTGTGGAAGCCTATATCTCATTGTGCTGCTCTAATCTTGGACAAGAAGAGCAGGAAAAAAGATGGGTCAGAACCTAATCTTGAAATCAAGAAAAACCCATCTATTCTTAGGAAATTGCAAGAACACAAGCTTAGGGAGGCTCTTGAAGAAGCATCTGAAGATGGGTCTCTGTTCAAATCTCAGGATATGGAGTCTGAGTCACTTGGAAACCAAGATGAGAGCCTTGGGAGATCAAGATCCCTAGCAAGACTCCATGCCCAGCGTGAATTCTTGCGGGCCACTGCCTTAGCAGCAGAGCGCATATTTGAGTCAGAAGATTCCATTCCTGACCTCCATGAAGCATTCTCAAAATTCCTAACAATGTACCCGAAGTACCAGTCTTCAGAGAGGATTGATCAGCTAAGGTCGGATGAGTATGCACATTTGTGTCCAAAGGTATGCCTTGATTACTGCGGATTTGGGCTTTTTTCGTATCTTCAGACTTTGCATTATTGGGAGTCTTCTACATTTAGCTTATCTGAGATAACTGCAAATTTGAGTAATCATGCTCTTTATGGTGGTGCTGAGAAAGGCACGGTGGAATATGATATAAAGACCAGAATTATGGATTATTTGAACATCCCTGAGCATGAGTATGGCCTTGTTTTTACTGTGAGCAGAGGGTCTGCATTTAAATTGCTAGCAGAATCATACCCTTTTCATACCAATAAGAAGTTGTTGACTATGTTTGATTATGAGAGCCAATCTGTGAATTGGATGGCTCAAAGTGCCAAAGAAAAAGGTGCAAAAGTTTATAGCGCATGGTTCAAGTGGCCTACTCTTAAACTCTGTTCCACTGATTTGAGAAAGCAAATCTCAAGTAAGAAGAGGAGAAAGAAGGATTCTGCAGTTGGTTTGTTTGTGTTTCCAGTGCAGTCAAGAGTTACTGGGGCCAAATATTCATACCAATGGATGGCATTGGCCCAACAAAATAACTGGCATGTCTTGCTTGATGCTGGTTCATTGGGTCCCAAAGATATGGATTCATTGGGGTTATCATTGTTTCGTCCTGATTTCATTATCACTTCATTTTACAGAGTATTTGGGTATGACCCGACTGGTTTTGGGTGTCTTCTTATCAAGAAATCTGTGATGGGAAACCTTCAGAATCAATCTGGGAGTACAGGGTCTGGAATGGTAAAGATCACACCTGAGTATCCCATGTATCTGAGCGATTCGGTGGATGATCTGGACAGACTGGTTGGTAATGATGATGATGATGAAGTTGCTGCGAATGGTGAAACCACTTCAGAAGTTCGCCCAGGATTGCAGTTGCCTGCCTTTTCTGGTGCATTTACATCTGCTCAGGTGAGGGATGTCTTTGAGACTGAGATGGAACAGGATAATAGTTCTGATAGGGATGGGACAAGCACAATATTTGAAGAAACTGAAAGCATTTCAGTTGGGGAAGTGATGAAGAGTCCAGTCTTCAGTGAAGATGAATCATCAGACAACTCATTTTGGATTGATTTGGGTCAGTCTCCATTGGGATCAGATGCAGGTGGTCAGCACAAACAGAAATTGGCTTCTCCTCTACCACCTTTCTGGTTTTCTGGCAAGAAGAACCACAAGCGACTCTCTCCAAAACCATCATCAAAGATATATGGTAGTCCAATATATGATAAGGGGGTAAATATGGGGCCACATGATGACAACCATGTGCTGTCATTTGATGCTGCAGTTATGTCTGTTTCGCAGGAATTGGACCGTGTTAAAGAGGTTCCTGAAGAAGAACAGTTCACAGAAACAAGCTACACTCCACGAAATAATAGAATGGGTCACATTCATGAGATAGAGGAAGAGCCTGGAACCAGCGATCCACTTTCAGCTAGTTCTCTGTCGAATTCTGCCGTAAATAGATCCCAAGCTGCTGGGCATCATAGCTTAGCGAATGGCTCAACGTCTGCAATTGGCTCAGAGATGAAAGAGAGTGCTATAAGAAGAGAAACAGAAGGTGAATTCAGGTTGTTGGGAAGAAGGGAAGGGAACAGATATGGTGGTGGTAGATTTTTTGGGTTGGAAGAGAATGAACATCCAAGCAGGGGAAGAAGGGTGTCATTTAGCATGGAGGACAACCGTAAAGAACGTTTAAGTCATGCCCTTGAACCAGGAGAGATATCTGTAACCAGTTTAGACGACGAGGAATACACCAGTGATGGGGAATATGGCGATGGCCAAGAATGGGATAGGAGGGAACCTGAGATAATTTGCAAACATCTGGATCATGTGAATATGTTGGGTCTCAATAAAACCACTCTCAGGCTGCGATTTTTGGTCAATTGGCTTGTGACATCATTGCTTCAACTAAGGTTACCCAATTCAGATGGGGAAGGGAGAGTCCCTCTTGTTCACATATATGGCCCAAAAATAAAATACGAAAGGGGTGCAGCTGTAGCTTTCAACGTTAGAGACAGAAACCGGGGACTTATAAACCCAGAAGTTGTTCAGAAGCTGGCTGAACGAGAAGGTATCTCTCTGGGCATCGGTTTTCTTAGTCACATAAGGATATTGGACAGCCCAAAACAGCAGCGTGGTGCTTTGAACCTTGAAGACACTACTCTGTGTAGGCCAATGGAAAATGGGCAACACAATGGAAAAAGTGGGTTCATAAGGGTTGAAGTTGTCACTGCATCTCTAGGATTTCTCACCAACTTTGAGGATGTTTACAAATTGTGGGCTTTTGTTTCCAAGTTTCTTAATCCAGCCTTTATCAAAGACGGTGGTCTGCCAACAGTTGAAGAAGGGTCAGAGACGTGAGTTTTGGGATAGCCATCAATAGCACATTTCCAGAATGAAACAGATACAGATGATTGTTGACATGACAAGTCAATCAGAGTACAAAATCTGAGAGTCAGAGCTGAAGATCAAAAGCTAGAGAGAAAGATCGGAAGGTGTCTGTGGCCTGATTCTTTTGCTCTTCCTCGAGACTCTCTGATTCAACGGGTGAATTTGTTAATTCTTGTTTGTTTGATTTTTTTTTTCTTTTTAATTTCCCTTTCTCCTTTGTGGTTCTTGTAGTAGAGGGGTGGCATTAGAATTTGTATCATCTCGAGAAGTTATGTTGGTCTCAGAGCAGATTCATTTGAACGAGACTTGAGCAATTAACATTCTGCTTTCGGTCTATACAAAATCAAATTTTCATGCTTCTGTAAAAAGAGAAAAAAAGAACTTGACCCTATTTTGCTGTTGTAGTCTATAATACAATTCAGTCGCAGGATGACAGTGTTTTGCTTATCTGATTGGAGATTGCATGGTTGATGAAATTGAAATTACCTTTTGTTTCCAATAAACAAGACTGTAAATTGGTTATCTAAGAACTCTGTTTTCACATGAATGTGAGAAACAACCTTGTTAATGTCAAACTTGGTTACCTAAGAATTCTGTTTTCACATGAATGTGAGAAACAACCTTGTTAATGTAAATCCTGTATTCTTTCTTCTTGTAGAGTAGTTCAGGTACAAAAACTGCTCAAAAGTGGTTGAAAATCGGCTATAAGCACTGCTCACTTGTTCTCTTAGCCAAAGTAGAGCCTCTCTGAGTTTATCTTTAGTCCTCAAACAACCCTTTTGTGTCATTACCAATTTGATGTCTAATGTTAAGAAGGAAACTCTTTGGTCTTGTAACTGACTTGGGAATTCAATTGGCCAATCTTCTTTGTCTTGGTTGAGTTTCAAGAGCTAAAGTCTCGTAATCAAATCTCATCGTAATTCCTGACATTGGATAATGTTTAATTTTCTTTTGCTGACAAATTCTAGTTCAAGACAGCTTAAATCTATTTCTTTTTTTTCCTTGACAGAAGTAGGGGAAAGGGGAGAACTCATGCACAAGGAACAGTGATTTGATGTTAACAGGAAATAAGATATTCCCTTGAACATAATGCAACATCATCATAGACCTTAGCTATGCTAATGTGAAGGGATTGGGGTATCTTTCCTTGCAGCAATAATCATATTTGGGCCATACCCATTGAGTTTTGTTTCCCATGATGTATAATTCTTGCTTCTCTTTCTTTAGGCAAATCCATTATTAAGTCCCAAAATTTTAAATTTTATTCTATTGAGTACTTAAAGTTTTATTTTAATCTACTGAGTCCTTATATTTTGTTTTACTTTTACTTATTTGGATCAAAATCTTTTCTTATTTAATGAGGTTTTTATTTGTCATATTGATGTATATGTAGTTAAAATAGAAGTACAAAAAATCAATAAAATCAAATAAAATCAAATTTAGAAGCTTAATAATGCATTTTTTTCTTTTCTTAATGTGTTTGTTTTTAATGTTAACTTATTATGATTGTACCTGAGATACACATGCATGAATATACCCGTAAACAGTCAATAATATCCAATTTAATATGAAAAGATAATAGTTGGAAATAAAAAGTAATTATATGTTTTGGTAAAAAGGATGGCAGATGATATGTTTGATAATGTTTAAATATATGAAGAATAGTTTTATTTATATACCCACTTTTTATGCATAAAATGCTGAAGATTACATACTTAAAAAAAACATGATATATATATAGGAGAACTTGAGTGGATCCTTTTTATAAAGTCAGGTTGGCCATGGGACTGCAAATTCGTTTATGCAAGTCAGATAATGATTATGAAAACATGCTTTTCCTAGCAAAGATACAAAACAAGAGATCCCTTACACGTCATAATCAACTATTTACAAAAATGTTCAACTATTTCAAATGGGAAATCTACTGCACCATCTAAAAGATAAGCATAAACAAATACTTTTCGAGACCTAATATGGTGGTTGATGATGATGGATAACCATTGACAAATTTCAGCCAGTTCAAGGCTTAGTAGCCTAGTTGGCTTAGAAGATGAAAATGCTATTTACATATAAACAAATATACATTAGTGAATCATGAAGCTTTATATATTTTTATCACAAGAAGATAAGGTAAGGATAGATAGTTACCATACCAAAATTATAACTTTACTTGGTGCGATAAGCAATCAGATTTATATGTACACAGAAAACCAACTTACAATTTCAAAGTGAGAAAGCAACCCATCACCAGCAAATGGAGGTCTTCTTCGTCTACAGTCTCAGTTTTTCTGTTCTGATTTTTATTGGCTGCTTTAGCAAGTTAAGCACCATAAATGGGTCACATCAGCCATTGCCCTCTTAAAATAGATTGTAATACATGAAACACCAGAACCATTATAGGTGATTCGAATCTTGAAGATTGTCCTTCGTGAAGATAAATCTTCCACGTGGCTACTTGTCATAAAGATCATATAACAGATTCAAGGATGGGATGATAGGATGGCACTAATAAGAATATTAATCTCATGTTTCCATCATTCTTATAAGAAATGCAGTTTCCATTGCAGACTCCTTGCACTGCAAATATCTGTTCTCCTCCACAATTTCTGTTGTTAAATTTAGCAGTATTGGACGGCTAGGGTCATTAATAGCACGCTCTCGAACTCGCGCGACCCATTTTGCTGCTTCCCAAACCCCAAATCTGAAAGCCACCAAACATGAAGTCCATGAACACCCATTCATGAGAAAGATAAACCATTGATTTTGAAGATACGTAACAGGATCACCATGTCATTATCTAAATTGCTATCAGGAAAAGAATAAAAAAGTGGGCTTCTACTAATTACTGATTTCATGGATCGACAATTAAGGTCTATAGCCCATATAATAATAATAAGACATAATGCACACAGCTTACTTGCTAACATAACTACAGATTTTCCACACTTCATTAGGGAACTGTATTCAGTGACAACAAATTGAAAAAAATTCACTTACGAATAAGCTTGAAGCTTGACTAATTTGTTCAGGTGGAGTTAACGTTTTATTTGAAGCTCATGAAAACCAAGTCAGAAAATCATATGATGTATTCATACGCATATACAAAGAAATTTAGAAGAAAGGTCACCAATCAAAGAATGGAAAATTAGAAATGAGTACCTCCACCAGAAAACAATCTTCTTTCATTTTTTAAAATTGATTAGCAGGACAGATATCTCAACATTATTTTCCACATATGCATTGACTCATTACAAATGAATGATTTAACCTGTTATAAGATTGCCAACATAGGCATACACATGAAATAAACTCATGGCATCCATCCATTTATTATGTATCTTAATAGATCAAGAAATAACAAATTTTCATCATCATCCATCTATGATGAAGCACACCATGATCCAACTAAAAGGGAATAAACCTCTTCTGAATCAAATGATTCAAACCAGGAACATCATGATCACTTAAAGGAAGTTATTCATCAGGCATGAATTCAGAACAAGATTATTTATAAGATAAAAATATATAGCATCCTTTTACGACCAAAGCAAAAGTGTCTCAAGTTGCCAAATAGAAGAAAGAACACATGACGGCAGTTAATAAGTTTCAAATTTCAAGAGAAACCTCACATGATAAACCTATTTAAAGCTTCACAGATACTTCTCAAACATTTATTGATTGTTAGCTTTTTGACCCTTCTATTTCTCTTATCCTTCAGTTTGAAAACACAAATCAACTTAAAGTGGTTTTCATTTCAACAATATCATACAGGTTCATGAACAGTTCATGCATGGTTTGCTGCATTTGCATTTGTGCTCAAAACTATAAGCAGCAAACAGCAAAGTATGATGAGAAATTACCGTGTGTTGAAAGATGAGGTTATCAGTACAGCAGGGTAAAGAACGTCCTTCTGAATATTGTCATATGGAGAATATTCCCTTATGGCATGAAAGTCATCAGCCTCCCCAGGGTATCCAAACTCTTCAAAGTCAGCTGCGGTGAGTGGTAAAATTGGGTAGAGAAGAGTGTTGGTTGGATCGAGAAATGGGACCTGAAGCAGATAAGAAAATATGTAATTGACATAAAATGAGTATATAACAAAAGCTACTACACCCTCTTTTTTCCATTTTAATTATTGAAAATGTTGGCAAAACTTCTATTATTTCAGTCCAATTAAAAATGTCAAGAAACTAAGAGAAGGAAAGATTGGTTTAACAAAAGCTGTGAACCTTCATGCGCACAGCTTAAGGAGTGAAAAATGAAAGAAACACAGAAGTAGACGTACAGATCAATGAGTACCTTCAAGACTACAGCACGAAACAAATCCGGGCAGCAATTTATGGCTGATGCAACCAAAAGTCCTCCAGCACTATATCCCCAGCCAGCAAGCTTTTTTTCTTGAACAATTTCATTTTCAACAAGGAATTTTGCACAAGAGATATAATCTTTGATGGAATTAAGTTTCTTTGTGCGTCTACCATTATGATGCCAATTCTTACCCTGACCACCTCCACCTCTGCAAAAATACCAGTTAGTTCAGCATTGTTAAGCAGTGAATACTCAAAATGCTTTATAGATTAAAGTTTTGAATAATGGGTAAGCCAATTCATAAGAAGAACTCAAACTACTGCATATATGTAACAGACAAGTTGAGCCAAATAAAAAACAAAGAAAAAGATGTTTCAAATAGCAGCGTGTACGAAAAACAAACCTAACATCAGCATATGCAATAACCCAACCGCGATCAAGAAGGCTTTTCAACTCACTACGCCATCGTTTGTCAAGTAACTCACCATAAGCTCCATGCCCGTGAAGCAGTCCAGGATTTTGATTTGCAGACTTATTTTTATGCGAAAATATAACCGTTAGAGGAACCGAAACACCATCATAAGAAGAGACGTGATAATGTTCACAAGCATAAAACTCAGAAAGGTCATTCCACAAGTTCTCATCTCCAGATTTGACTTCACTTGAATAATCAGGATTTAAGTAGTCTGAGGATTTACTGGTGATACTCGCAGAAGAGGCTGTGCCATACAAGACTTTTGTTCTTTCATAGAGCATGTTTTGTTGTTGAATGATATTCCACTTGCCGTTTGATAGATCATAATCAACTACAGCATCTGGCATCTGTAATAGTTTTGGACACACGGATTTGACTGGAGATGCAAACTTTTAATAAAACAAATGGAACAAAGACACAAAAATACTCGTAGAAAAATATCCACATGGCTCGAGTAATGGTCAAATAGAAATTTCTTTTCCTCCCTGTAACTGAAGTTTGAGAGAATATCCAGCCACATGAGATAACATATGGCAGAAATCCAGTAAATGAAAAGCAAAGACGTGTTATACAGTCCCTGTCAACCTCAATCCTGGACACTAAAACCATATAAATTTAGCCACCAGCTGAAAGTCAACAATCTAGGACAAATTTAGTCATATTATTTCATAGCTAACCTAGTAAACCAAGGTCTAAATACAGTTTGGAAATCAAGAGGTAGTATGTATGGTGTTACAAGAACCAGATGTTTTAAAGAACTCGTTGAAACAGTTTCCATCTGTGTTTTCAATACCTAAATCAGTATCTGTGTATAAACTTCATCTCGTACAGCAGGATATACGTAATACGAATGTAGAATACTATAGAAGCATCCTAAAACCATTTACTGAAGTTAAGGCCAAAATAACTCATACCACTAGTGATGATATTGTAAAGCGCATGGTTGATGAGTTGTAGTCATAATTTGCTCCTGGTGAAATTTGAGAAACATGTTTTGGAAGAGGAAGAAACCTAGGTTTGAGCTCTTCCAGATTAGCACCTTTCTGCAATAAAAAAGAAAAAAAAGAAAAAAAGAAAAAAAAAAAACTGTATCACATCAAATATTCATGAGGAAACTGTTACCGCCACTACTTAATTTAACATTTCCCAAGACATTAGTGTTTGATTTCTCACCAACCCAGCAGGTAAAGGTAGAGGAACTGAACAAAGTCTAAAGCTCCAACCTTCCCTTACAATTAGTACCAAGTGTGTATCACAGAAATCAACATCCACAATAATCAAATCTTGGTCATCTTTGAATACACTCTGCAATAAATGATGTCAATTATGTAAAGATATTGCACTACTGTGTACTACTTATTAACTAAAAAATTGTTGATATGAAGTATCCAACATCTATACATTAATGAAAATAAGAAGATAAAAAGAAGAAATGCAGCAAACACATCACCAGAGTCAAACGACAATGAATGAAAGATCCTTGTTAGAAGTGAACCAGGAAAGGAATGATTGCATATAGGGATCTGATTAGTCCACTAACCTCCCATAATCTTGGACTTGAAGAAGCATCAACAGGACTACAAAGAAGATAGTGATGATCAGCTAACTTGCTCTCCTTGGCGGCATCAGTGAATAAATAGAGGTATCCTTGATGATGTTCAATGATGCAATGAGCTTGAGCTTCACACTCCCAGACTAATGTCATACCAGACAATGGATCAGCTGCATTCATTAGAAAGACCTAAACTGTGGTCATGATTGTTATACCATTTTAAGTGAGATCAATTTCAGAATCTCAATGCTAGCACAAAGTATTATTCTCAAAGTAATACCTTTGAAGATGTTGAAAATGTATTGACAGTCACAAAGTGAAAATCTTTTGTATGTCTTATGTTAATGAAAACATTGTCATTTGGTTCATCTAAAAGCAAAACATCTTCATCAGTTGATCCAATCATGCTACAGTATAACCTGATCAAGAAAAAGAGAGAACTCTAAGTTTATTTTGTTGAGTCTGAAAAAAGGAACTTATTTCATTGAATCTAAAAAAGGAACGGACAACAAGATGAAACACATTGAATGATAGAACGAGCTCTATAGAAACTCTATTGGCCTTGACAGTGCTGGGCCACACTCATATAGTTGTTATATACATGGGGTTGGAACCTTACTTGCACAAACCAATTGGCTTGTGTTAGGAGCCAATCTACTCCACTTATAAGTCACTTGGATCGGCAACCAATTTGTTGAGGTTCACCAAGGATATACTTATTCAACATAGGATTCTATTTACATCTCCAACCCAGTGCACAAAGTGGTCTCTAGTTAGTGCAGGGGTAGAGGGAGGGTGGAATACATAAGTATGCAACCTTCCGCACTTCTTTTGCACAAAGGCAGTTTCCACACCTCGAGCCCATGACCAACAGGTCATCAAAGGAACAACTGTATCAATTACGCCAAGACTCGCCCTTATTGAAACGATATAAAAATCCACAAAAAACTTACCGGCAAGGCCTCTTATATTGATCAGTAACAACATAAAGCAGTGCTTGGCCATCCTTAGCCCAAGCCAAATTCGAAACCCTGTCAGCTTGAGGCTTACTACACAATGCACCAGAATTCAAATTCCTCACTGATAACCTAAACCAATCATTTTCCTTATCGTACATAGTATATGCAAGAAACTTATGATCAGGTGACACTTCGGATAATTCTTCATAAGCATAACCTACAAAAACCAGTTCAAAATTAAAAATAAAACAAATCCAGAAACAAAACCAAAACCAAAAGAACAATTTTTTTGCCCAAATTTAATTCACTCAAATATCAATACCTCCAAATCTCTCAGCTTCTTGATTATAATCAAGAAGTTTCTGTTCAATTTTTTTACCAGAGGTGAAATCAAACCCACTAGCAGGTAATTTATTAGAAATAAACTCTTCATTTAAACTTAACAATCTTCTACATAGCACTGGGTATTGCTTTCCTTCTTCAACTCTTCTATAGTATAACCTGCAAAATACAAACATTAAACCAGAAAAAGAACACTCAATTCTCTTTCTTAGGTTAATTACAGTAATGTACATTTTAGTCCACACCATTCTATAATTAGCAAATTTAGTGTTTTGAGTTTGATAACACCCTACACCTCAGTCCCTGCTTATAAACTTTTATTTAAAAAAAGAAAAGATTCATTATTACCACAGCTTAGTCCCTAAAAATGTTAAAGATAACTATATTTTAATCCTAAAATGTAAATATGCTCTTCAGTCCCTATGTCTTTCTTATTAATTATTGTGAAACACTTCAGTCTCTCAAAATCATATAATTTTCGTTAAAATATAAAAACTAAAACTAAAAGTTACTAATTGAGAAACAGCATAGAGTATAGTGCATATTATGGTAAGCTTTAGGAATTACCAAGGGCCCCAGCGAACAGGAAGTGTAGAAAGGTCAAACTGCAACCTGGAAGCCATTTCAGATTGAAGTTTACTTTGAAGCTTTTCAGTATCAGACATGACAGCTTCTGTATACTTCTCTTCTTGCTCCATGTACACGTCCATGTGACGCATCGCCACTTTATCATTTAAGCTTGACATCCAGCTGTACGGATCCTCCCAAACGGCATCGTAGAATGTGAACGATTGCGGTTTTTGTGGCGGCTTTGGAGGTTTTGGTGGTGCGGGTGGTTGTGGAGCTTTCTTTGGCGCCTTATAGTGGCGGACATGGAGAGGAACACCGCCGTAGTAGCGGCGAGAGGCCGTTAGAAGGCGGCGCATGGTTTTGGAGGGGTTTAAGGAAGCGGCGTCGTATAGTACAATAAAATAGCGTGGGTTTTGCCAGCGTGTTAAGATTTGGGTCTTTTCAAAAAAAATAAAAAATTAACTGAAGTGCTGAATTGGATAATCTTGGAATGATGTTGGGCTTCATATATATGAATTGGCCCAATAGGTTAAATTAATATTTTCTTCACATATCTAAATTTCATCACATTTATATAAACGAATAATAATATGTTAAAGCTTAAGATATAAAAAAATTGTTTATTAAAAAGTACATCATTAATTCCGATTATTATATTTAATCTTAGAACAATAAGAAAAGAGATAAAAGAAAAATTTCTAAAAGTTTTAAGATTTCAAAAGAAAAAATAAATTATATTGCATAAGATGATAATTATCCTATTACTTTGATATTTCATATTAACTTATAATTATAAATATTGTATTTTAATTATTAATTTACTAATTAATATTATATATATATATATATATATATATATATATATATATGAAAACTAACACATTATTTCGGCCTTTGGAATTTACTGGGTTTTAGCCCATTTATTGATCACTTCTTGTAGAGAAAATGTTTTAACCCAAACCCATGAAGTATGCACCCTTATTCTCGGCCTTCCAAGTTTGAACATCTAAAACCGAACAATTTAGAACATTCCTGAATTCAAATTTTTAGGCCACTAAATTACACTATGCCACCTTAATTAAATTAATCCTCATGCTTTGACCTACAATAAGTGAAAAATCATTTGCGTATTGCAAAAGCAACATCCATAACTTCATAACACAGAAGAGAAATATGCAACAATGTTTGATAAACTACCCCATTTGTCTTCCCCACCAGTTAACCCTTTCCTCTTTATTCTTCCCATTAGAAAAGGTCTTACCAAATTACAACAAGCTTGCAAGTTTCACCTATGGATTCTCTCCTCTACTTTTCTGATACATAAATACTCAATGCTAGGGCATTTCTCTAGCATGTTTTTAGTGCCACTCCTACTAGTACTACTAGACAACTCATAATGGCCTTAGAGGGTGCTCACACCTTTCCCTTATTGTTTCTTTTTCTTATCATTATAAACTTGAGCTATTATAGTAGGGCAGCAGATGGTGGTAGTTCTTCTGGCTTAGCAGCTTCTTTCATTTTTGGTGATTCTCTAGTTGATGCTGGAAACAATAACTACCTTCCAACATTGTCTAAGGCAAATATCCCACCTAATGGAATTGATTTTAAGTCGTCCGGAGGTAACCCTACCGGCCGGTATACCAATGGAAGAACCATTGGAGACATTGTAGGCAAGTACATTTATTTTCTTGCCAGTTAGTTGAAATTAGTATCTTGTTTAAATTATACTTTCTTATTTTTGTTTTGTTTGAACATTTTCTTTTGAACTTCTTTCAGGGGAAGAACTAGGGCAACCAAATTATGCTATCCCATTTCTAGCTCCAAATTCCACAGGAAAAGCTATATTATATGGCGTAAATTATGCTTCAGGAGGAGGAGGGATTTTGAATGCAACTGGAAGAATATTTGTAATGAGCACTTTCCTCTTTTTCTTTTTAGTGGTTTAGTATGAATAATTTAATTGCTTATCCACCACAAGTAGCTCAATAGTTAAAGCGTAAAAGCACAAATGTGATATTAAAGGACATCTTTTACAATATACTTTTACAACATATTAGCGCCAATGGGAGGCTCTTGTTGCTAGAGTTTTTGGAGCTAAAAATGAAAATTATTAGAACCGCTATGCCCCTTCACCCTATTCCTGGTGCTCTGCCCCAGTTATAGCTGGAGGAAGCGAGCCTTAAGCAGTGATTGATAGTCTCCCATCCCTTTCTGAATAGACTCAGTCTAGCACGTTATATATAGACTAAATGAATTGCATAATAATATATAATATTCTTTATTAAGTGTTGTATTTGTATTGATTTACATGCCAAATAGAGTCTAGCTAATAATTTTTTATCGAAATTAGAATTATTTAAAGATAAAAAAACTAATTAATTACACATTTGTAATCTTTTTTGTTTAACAAATGCAGGTTAATAGGCTAAGCATGGACATTCAAATAGACTATTTTAACATTACTAGAAGAGAGTTCGATAAATTGTTGGGTGCATCCAAGGCAAGAGAATACATTATGAGGAAATCAATCTTCTCTATTACAGTTGGAGCTAATGATTTCCTAAACAATTACCTTCTTCCAGTTCTGTCTGTCGGAGCAAGAATTTCTGAAAGTCCTGACGCATTCATCGATGACATGCTTAACCACTTAAGAGCCCAACTTACCGTAAGTAAATATTAAGTCCAAACATTCAAGCAAGTGTAGTCATATCACACTCACTTGATTTAATTGCCTGTGATTGATATGTGTTTTCAAAATGGATGTCTCTGTGGCAGAGATTATATAAATTGGACGCTCGGAAGTTTGTTATTGGAAATGTTGGACCAATTGGCTGCATACCATATCAGAAGACTATAAACCAACTGAAGGAAAATGAATGTGTGGAATTGGCTAATAAGTTAGCGGTTCAGTACAATGGTAGATTAAAGGATTTGCTTGCTGAACTGAATGATAACCTTCATGGAGCTACATTTGTTCATGCCAATGTGTATGCACTTGTCATGGAACTTATCACAAACTACGGAAAATATGGTGAGTCGGCTGTGATACCATGTTAAAGAACCGTTGGATTTAAAAGTCTAAATGGTTAATACGAGGCTTGTATAATAGTAAATTTTTAATTATATGCAGGGTTTACAACAGCAACCAGAGCTTGTTGTGGAAATGGAGGGCAATTTGCAGGGATAGTTCCATGTGGACCTACATCTAGTATGTGCCAGGATCGTTCCAAACATGTATTTTGGGACCCTTACCATCCAAGTGAGGCTGCTAACCTTCTACTTGCAAAGCAACTACTTGATGGAGATGAAAGGTATATCTCTCCGGTGAATCTCAGGCAACTCAGAGATCTTTGATTGTAATTCTGTGCGAGTGAGTGAGTGAGTTCTTCTTTTGGGCTTGAGTACTATCCAATTTCTTGTTCTATCAAGAGGGTTTTGCTCTGCTTAATTAGTGGTGAAGCATTTATAGACAATTTGCCTTTCCTTTCCTTTTTTCTGTTTGTTGTTCTTTGTTTACTTACCTTTGGTTTCTGAATTACAGTGATTGAAATACGAATTCCAGGCTCAAAATTGAGCTTAAATAAAATGTTAGTATTGAAGTATATTCAGAAACTACGCTACTTATGGATTTTAGGATACTAAAAAATTAATTATATTATCTGGGTTTAATTGCCAAAAAACTTTGAAATTGCACTTATTAACATGAATCAACAATAACTTTACTGGCTCAGCTTGCATCTGGAAAAATAAAATATTTTTACTTCCTTAATGTTTTAAATTTTCAAAACGCACCATTTTGCTGAAACAGGTGTTTGTTTTTCAACAAAGATCAGATGCATTAGATAGATCATAGTAATATTTTGTTTAGGCAATTAAGCCATTTTACTCTCTTTATTATTGGTTTGTCAAAATATATTATGTACACCGGTGGAAATTTTAATTTCATTTCCATTTTTTTAAGATTAAAAGGGGGCAACCACAATGAAATTATGATTTCCCTTGTAGTAATCGAGACTGGCACGTTTGATAATTTCAATGTTAGTTGAGGAGGTTGAACTAGAAATGAGCACCATTTCTAGACCCAAAATTGAGGCTTGTCCTACCATTGGCTGCATGTGTAGGTACAAGAAAAGGTTAGTACTTAGTACAGTACCTTTGGGTTCTTTGAGATTGGAGAACCACCCACCTACCCTAATCCAAGAAAATCATTGAAGTAGGTTGCCCATGAGTTACTCTCTCCTGTACTTGACCAACACACATCAAAAAAAAATTATGCCCATACGATAATATGGTTTTAAATGAAGTGCACTTGAATTGGTACATAGGAGACAACTTTAAGAATGAATATTTGGTATTAAAACCTTTTTCTTCCTTTACTAAAAACAAAGGAGAAAAAAAAAAATATATATATATATATATATATATATATATATATATATATATAATTACATGTTAAAGTGACATTCTATACTAGCTGCATTGTAAAATGTAAATAGAAATTGGGCTTAGTTGAAATTATAAGTTTGAGCACTTGAAATTGAGCTTTGGTTTCTCAATGATAGAGGGAAGTAAGGAGGGACAGGGATGGCAGTCCTGTGGAGGTATTTTTTAGTATCTAATCCGATTAAATTCTAACAAAATGAATATAAGTAGTTATAAATAAGTTTAGGATGTGTTTAAAATTTAATTTTAATATTCAAATGGGGTCTAGATTTAAACTTTTAAACCTTTTGAAATTAGAGGCGATATTTAATTAGGAATATATTCTTATTAATTAATAAATTAATAGAAAATTTTTTATAAAATTACATATATACCTGAATCTCATGTCTCAAAAAATAATGTTCAGATAAAATTTTTATGTGTTAAAATTTAAACATCCGTGTCAAAAAAAATTAATTTTCAAAAATTAATATATTATATAGATAGATAAATGGATTTTTAATTGATAAAATATCCATCATCCGATTATATATTCAAATTACAATATAAGTGATAATCAGATTTTAGGCAGATTCTAGTACTAATTAGTAATAGTAACAAATACGGATAATAAAATTAAATCTTTGAGACAAATTTAAATAATTATAATTTAACAGAATTTAAATTTAAATTTTTTTATTAGACATATATTAGACCGATTAACATTTCTAAACGCAAGAGATGGTGAGAAATTTACCAATTTCCAAAATATTAAAGTTTTTTTGTTTATTTTTTTTATATGCCGGTCCAACTTTGAAGGTTTTTATTAACTTATATTCTTTCTCTTCCCCCTACCCCAGGAAAAAAGCTTTTTCTGGCTGACCAGTGGTCTGTCGTTTGAACATGTCTAGGAATAACAAATTATTAGAAGTAATTCCTTTGGCTCTTTTTTTTTTGGGATAAACAGTGAGGGGATAGAAAACATGTTCCCCTTGGATCAATGATATGATAAAACTTGGGGATGAAGATGTAAATAATAGAGGAGGAAGAAAATGACAAAAAGAAAAAGAAAAGGAGAATGAATCATAATAAGAATTATAGGAAAGATAATAATAATAAAAAAAAAAAAGGGGGGCAAAAAGAGTGAAGAGAGACGAAATGTCAGCTATTATGGGCGACCGAATAAGCAGTGGGCAGAGGGAAATGCTGCTGCATGATGAGCATGAAGCTGAAACAATATGTTCTTCTTTTGAAAGTGACTTATGATATTGTCAAGTAGACATTTAGATGGCTACTGAGGCCGCGCGTGCCTCTGCAATGCCCCAGAATTCAGCCCCCCCCCTCTCCCCCACCACCACCACCACCACCGACACCTGACACTCCCTCTCCCTCTCCCTCTCTTTTTTCACTGGACCCTACGCCTTACCCTCTTCTTGCTTAGTTTCTTGACTCATTCCTTGACTTGAATCTCTATATTTGTACACATGACCGAGATACTATAAGCTGCTTCCCCCTTTGTTTTATTTGTTTCCATACCTCTTCTATTGCAAATTTTGGTCTAGTAATTGGTTCCGACAATGGCTTCTTACTTGTTTAGTAAGGGAACTAAATGGGTGAAAAATGAAGAACCCCTTTATCTTGTTGGGAATTTAAGTGAATCTTTCTTTTTGTTGCTTTTTAGTATTTATATTCTTCTTCTTCCTTCGCTTAAATACATCTCTGTTCAGCTTTTTCCTTAAAATGGGTTTGAATGATATTCTCTAAATTTAGTAATTGAAAGTGTGTCTCAAAATTCAATTAAAAATGGTTTGAAAGAGACACCCATTGGTTAGCGGGACAAAACGGTAATAGATGCATGTCTAATATTAAATAATTTAAAAATTATTTAAAGAGGACTAATTAATTTTAATTAATTGATATTATTTTTAAAATTTTAAATTCTTAAGTCGAAGTTTAATGAAAACAATTAATTAAAAAAAATTAAGAGGTGTAAAAAATTATGATAATAACTAATCATCAATATTAATGCAGTAGTAGCTATTAGGTATATTGTGATTACCTATTGAAATTAGACTCTCTCACTTTATGGAATGCCACTTGATTGATAATAGCTGGTCCATTGATCAATGTATGTAAACACTTCTTTTTTTTTTTGGGGGGGGGGGGTTTTGCAATTAGGGTTTTAATTACCTTTCTCTAATTTCCTTCTCATGACTGATGAAAAAGTTTTAGTAATATCATATGTTTAATTTTTCACATCATTAATCTAAGTTTAAGAGGGTATTAATAATAGCCTTAATTCACAATATTTAGTGCTTTGGTGGATCCAAGGAACTAGCTAGTAGACAACAAATACATAAATGTAATTCAAAATGAAAAAGACATATAAACCGTCCATCCAATGAAATCATTCTGCGTTTTGTGCGTGCTTTAATTTGCATGGTGACCGGAATTCAAAAAAAGAAAAAAGAAATTTGCATGGTGACCACCGTGCATGGATTTTTTATGTGCCATTCAACAAATATATTAATTATTTCTTGCATTATTAATGTTTAAAAAAATATATTTTTAGTTTGTAAGGTTTAAGTTAGATTTTATTTTTATTTTTAAACTATTTAAATGTATAAATCTCAACTAATATTAGACTAAATATATACTAGTAATTATTGGTTTTAAAAAATTACGTTTATATGATTATATATAATTTATAATTGTAATATTTCATTATATATTAATAAATTAGTAAAATAAAAATAATATTAAATCTTATATGATACAGAACAAGAAATTTGTACAAGTGAAGATATAGAGAACAGGAGAGGGCGAAGAGGAGTAGAGAGTAGGTGAGTATTTTGGTAATTTACTAATCTAATTGTCGAAGCAAGCTTTGACTGATGACTGTGACACGATATAGCATAATGTGGCAAGAAGAGTACATCTGACAGAAAACAATAGCCGTGGGATGGGAGAATAACCAGAAGAAGAAGGAAATCAAGGGTGAAAACAGACGGAGAGAAGAGAGAAATAGGGGGAAGGAAGGAAGGGAAATTGTTTGGTAATGGGAACATTGAGCGAAAAATCCGGGAAGAGATTAGAGAAGGAAGAGGGGGGAGAGAGTACGGAGGAGGAATCTGATGCGGACATGACGCGTCCGAAATCAGAGGGAAGACCCAATTATTGTTTCCCACGCTGCCCCGACATCCATGATTCTGTCGCTCCTCCTCCTGTCCCACCTCTCTCTCTCTCCCTAACATAACAGCACAGCTTCTTTTACCCGCTTAGCTTCTTCAATCTTTTGTGTATACACACACCCACATGCTTTTTAATTGGTTTTAATATTAATATCTGAGTATTTCACTTATTATAATCTCAAAGCTTTACATAAATTTTTTTTTTATTTTATAAAATAAAATTTTAATTATATAATATATAAATATTACGCGTTCTAATTTAGCTAATACTTTTACAGTGCGAGATATAAAAGTTATATATTGTAGAGTTACGGTCCATTGAATTTAAAAAAAAAAAAAAAGAAAATATCATCAATCTTTTAATGTTTAATGAATTACTTTTGATCCAAATGAAGAATGAATTAAGTAATAATACTTGCCTAGAAAGAGTCACTAGTGCATGATATGTTGAATAGTGGGGATTAAGTAAAATGTCTAGGATCATGTCTAGCCCACAGAGAATTTATGTAGTATTAATTATTTGAGTGGAGACTTAGGAAATTGTTTATTAGTGTATGCAATTTAGGTTAGTAGTATAGTATATAGATTATAATAATAATATGGGGTTATCTTTGGTTTGAAATTATATTAGGGAAAGAGTAAGGGAAGAAAGAAGCTGACATTAGAGAGATAATTGGTGAAATCTAATTCAAATGATTACACTTGTTGCATGACAGGTTTTTCTTTTCTTCCAGAAAAATCCAAGTGGAATTTTCTCACATGGTGAACAAAATGGCGTGAGCTGCAACCCACTTGTTTTATTATTCGCTAATCACACTCCCTTTGATTTGACACTCATTCAATTGTTATTTATTTCATATTAGTCTCACTAAGCGAAGAAATACTCTCGTTACATTAAAAATATGGAAATCTTTTTTATATAAATAATTTAGAACAGATAGAAATAAAAAATATTATATTATAATAAATTATTTATTTTAAATTTTATATTAAAAAATATTTCTTATGGAATAATATCTATATATATAATATTGTTATATTTTATCTTGATGTATTATTATTTTTATTAATTTTATCTTATATAATATAATAAAATATTAAATACAAAATTAAATATTTATTTTTATTAAATTATATTCTTTTATAATCATAAATTTTATTTAATTTAAAATATATAAATGTAAACAATTTTATTAATAAAAATTTATAAATTTAACCAATGCGCTAGATCTATTCTTTAATTTGTGATGATAATACTAATTCATGTAAAGGCTTATTCGATTAGAAAATTACAGAATTGCAATAGAGTAGGCATTAAAATTTTAAATTTTATTAAATTTCAAATGTTTTACATAAATATAAAAGAATAAAACTCAATAAATTATCTTTTTTTGGTCTCCTTAACCTTTTCTCCACACTGTCCATAGTTGTAAGGTACTCTTTGCAGACATATTTAGTGAATAATTATGCAAAAGAAAAAGGCTATATGTCTCATGCATAATGGTTGTATTATTGGAATTTGGAATGTAGCTAGAAGCTAGCTACCTTGTTTGCTCCAAATACTCTTTCTACCCGTACTATAATCCTTATCAAGACCAGACTATCTTCTTTTCTCAATTAATGGCAACAAAAGCAAACAAGTGACACAATGTGTTTTCTTTTTGTTTTTATGGTTCTATATATATATATATATATATATGATAATGTTATAGATCAATCCTTCAAAGATTCAAGCACATGGGTCCCCTGTTTTTTTTATCAATAATGCCAATGCCAACTCCAAATTGCCAGTGTCTCTTACCTAACTTATCACATCCTTCCCCACCACCAAAGAAAAAACAAACAAATTAAAGAAAATCTTAGATCATATTGGAGATATAGTGATGGATTTTAAAATATTATTATAGTTTATGTGTTGATTAATGTAAATATGATCACATCATAAAATATAATATGTGGTTAGATTAGATAGTAGATTAATAGATACTAATCTTAATAGCAAAGAAATTAATCTTAAAAAGAAAGAAAGCACACATAAACACAGCAGCAGCAGCAGTAGCTATCCAGTTTCAACTTTCCAAGCACATAAGCCGCATACCTAGTAGCTTGTGTAGCCGACCCAAAATAAAGCCGACTGAAAATGTCGTGCTTAACAGAACACTGTAAAGCTGCACACTTCTCTTCTCTCTGCTCATATATCTCTCAGAACTCCCTTCAGTGTCCTTCAGATTCTCTCTCTCTCTCCATAAAAACCCCATCTTTGCCTTTGCCACAGCAATCAAACCATACCCATTTTCACATTCTTGAATCTTGTTTCTCTCCTTTGTCGAACTTACAATTCTTGTTAATTTCTTGAACATCCACGACCAAAAGGATCAGGAAAGCTTTCTTTTTTCTTTTCTTTTTCTTTTTTTCTTTCTTTCAATCTTTGTTAATTTTACCCCACCTCGGAATATATCACAAAATGCCATCAGATACTTGTTCTACTGAAACTAAAAGATTAACCAAACCCCACAACAACGTCCCTGGAGCTCCACCGCCAGAGCACGAACACCTCCCTTGTCCGCGTTGTGACTCTACCAATACCAAGTTCTGCTATTACAATAACTATAACTTCTCTCAGCCACGTCATTTTTGCAAGTCTTGCCGCCGTTACTGGACCCATGGTGGCACTCTCCGTGACATCCCTATTGGCGGCGGCACCCGCAAGAATGCTAAACGGTCACGTACTTCTTCTGCTGTGGTTGGTCCTATCACATCCAACCCAGTTGATCATAATCTCCCATTATCCGCCACCCCTGTGCTGGTGCCTCTCATGGCTAACCAAGGGCAGTTTATTGACGGGAAGGGTAATGGGAATAACACTACTGCTAATTCTACCGTTTGTGGTAGTTTTACTTCTTTGTTGAATACTCAAGGTCCTGGCTTTTTGGCACTAGGAGGGTTTGGTCTTGGTCTTGGGACTGGTTTTGAAGATGTGGGTTTTGGTCTTGGAAGAGGGGTTTGGCCTTTTCCTGGAGTTGGAGATGGTGGTGCTAGTCTTGGTGGTGGTCATGGTGGTAGTGTTGGTGGTGGTGCTGTTACAGGAATGAGTAACACATGGCATTTTGAAGGTGGTGCTGAAAATGGATTTGTTGGTGCTGGTGATTGCTTTTCTTGGCCTGATCTAGCTATTTCAACTCCTGGAAATGGTCTTAAATGATATGTTAATGTTCTTTCTTTTAATAGTTAATTTCTTCTTATTCTCTTATGGGTTTTTTTCATCCTTTTTCTAGGGAAAGAAAACCCTTGGTTTGGGGGGTTTAGTTGATTACTACTTAATAGTTTTAAGTGTTGAGATGATATTTAGGTTTGAAATTAGAAAGAAAAATGTGACCTTTTTCTTTTCCTTTCTTCTTTTTTTTTTCTTCCCCCTCTTTTTGACTCTCTATGCCATGTGAAAGTGATTTTGTTAGCTTATGTACCTTCTTTTTGTGTAGTTGACATGGTACCATCTTTAGCTATACATACTCCTGATGATCATCAAAGCTCTTATTAGTAGATTGTGCAAACTAGCTAGAATCAGAAAATTATCTTTTAAATAGACTTTACATGAAGAAATAAATATGTTCACTAGTATTGGATCAACTAATTCTTCATCTTGATTGTCATGGTTAAGTTTCGTAGAAACCATATTTGATTATATGATGGTACATTTCTTGGACAAGTTGTGTACAAACAACTGCAGAACCATGAAGTGATGAAAACAGTTGATTCTGATACTGATCCTGATGGCAATTTGTCTGTAAGTTCAATTCTTAAGATTGAAAATGGTATAGATGGTTGATTTAATTCTTTATTGTAATTTAGTTTCACTATTTTACTCACAATTCAATTATATAGTTGCAATTAAGATTGTTCCTCAATCTCCTCATCAGCAATCAAAGACATTTTGCATATATATAAAAGAATACGCAACCTGTTGCAGACCTACAACGTTCTTAGCTGAACTGTAAACGTGGTTCACTTGCAGACAATTCAGCACCTATTGACACTCTTCTTTGTAGTGTGCGGTGTGTACCCTTCTTTTGCCTGTTCCGTTGACCGGAAAAAGTTAGACTATAACTGAAAACTACTTTTGAGCCAGTCGTAATATCTCCAGCATAAAAATTTGGCCATTAAATAGTTTGACTTGCCACTACAAAAGGAGCTCAGCTAATGTTCAGCAAACGACAGCCAATTTCAACGTCGCCGGCAGCTAAAAGATAGAAGTTTAAGACTGACATTGTTGTTTAAATGCAAGTTGTTAACAATGTTTGGCGAGGACAACCGTCTTGAAATGTTATGGAGACGATAAGTCGTTAGTTCATATTCCGATTCTGGCAGTTATTTGATAGAAACTCTTTAAACGACAACCGTGTGGGCTGTGTTTTTTTCCTTTTAATTCTTTTTAAGCAAATGGGATTGGGAAAGGATGACTGATGTCTTTGTTAAATGTCTTCATAATTCTCGTGATGTTCTTGGTTTGATACCAGTCTTTGCCTTCAGAATAAGTTGGCATTTGCACGAGAAGTAGAAACTTGCAATGACTTGATTCTTGTGGTTTTATTAAATTCAACTTTTTCCGACAAGATCAATCTATCCACTAATTTCAAATCACTACTGAAACGTTTTTAAGGAAAATTCAGTCTATAACAATAAAACTAATTTTATAATAATATTTGTTGTTATTTATTACGTTTTAAATTTATATTAGTTAATTTATTTATTATTATTTATTTCTTATGATTAAAAACTAACTAATGAATGTAGATTTTAATAAATGACATGTCATTATTAGGGATGACTATCGAACCGGTATTTTTAGATACTGACGATCGAATTATAATAGAATGGATACAGATAATTATAAGTAGATTTTGGATAAGTAAATAATAAGAAAAATTAAAATTATATGATTTAGATTTTATATTTTTTTATTTTTATTAATATTTTTTAAAATTTAATTATTATAAAAGAATACTCGTTTAATTATCTGTATATTTATATAAATGGATATAATGGGTAGAATATCCACTATCCATTTAAAAATTTTATAAATTTATTTAATAACTATATATGTTATACGGTTTTTACCGAGTTCGGATAGTATGCGATTGTTTTCATTCGATTTTGAAGGAGTTCGGATAATAAAGTTAATTTAATAAGTGATTTTAGGACGGGTTTAGATTCGTCCTTAAATAGGTGAGTACCCTACCCATTGCTATATTACTCATTTTCGGATGTATTTTCCTTTTGTATTATTCTATGAAAGGCAAGCATATCAATTAGCATACAAAGCTTATATGCATGATATAGCTGTTTGGCTTTGACAGATTACTTTCTGATGATAAAAAAATTAGTCTTTCTATGTAGAGTAGATTAGTATTTGTACATTTGCCAGAAATGTCATGAGATTTAAGGTAAAAAATCGCAGATCAAAGGCCAAAATGTGATATATGGAAAGGACAAAAATTTCTCTCCATGATCCCCAGAGAATACTGTTCATTCACAGCAAAACTTTTTACTTATAAAATCAGTCCATCGTTATTGTATATATCATTACTAATCTCCATTAAGAAGATAATCCAAGTTTCGAAATCTTTATCAAGATTCTCCATGGTTCATCCAATCATTTGCATTTTTTCAGCAGCTTTCTTGCTTAGCATTCAGTTCCATGACTTTGCTGGTATGGTATTCTTATTTTAACCTTTTTCCTTGACATGGAAATACTTATAAATCTACTGAGCCAATCCCAATTCGTAAGTTTTACCAAGTTTATGACTTTCATTTATTTGTGATCTATTGATGCATTATGCAGGAGCTCAAAATGTTGGTGTTAATTATGGCAGAGTTGCGGACAACCTTCCACTCCCACCTCAAGTAATAGAGCTATGCAAATCCAAGAACATTCAAAGGATTCGACTTTTCGACCCGAATCCTGACGCTTTAAAAGCTCTCCAAGATTCAGGAATAGAAGTGATACTTGGAGTTGTAAACAATGATCTTCCAACTTTAGCCAATGACCCTGCATTTGCCACAACTTGGGTTCAGATTAATGTTGTCCCTTTTGCAGCAACTGTACCCTTTCGATGCATAGCTGTAGGAAATGAGTTGATTTCTACTGATCTAGCACCCTCTATTCTCCCTGCAATGCAAGCCATTCAAAATGCATTAATTGCAGCAAACCTGAGAATTCCTGTGTCAACCACTGTATCCCAAAGTGTGCTTGGAACATCTTACCCTCCTTCCGCAGGAGCCTGGAGTCCTGATGCAGCTCCTATCATTGTACCTATAGTTCAATATCTACAAGCTAACAAGTATCCTTTATTATGCAATGTCTATCCTTATTTTGCTTATGCCAGTGACCCTGTACATATTAGGCTAGACTATGCCTTAATCAACACTACTGAAGTGGTCGTGACCGATGGAGCACTAGGATATACAAATTTGCTAGATGCACAAGTGGATGCTACATATGCAGCACTAGAAAAGGTTGGAGCTAATGACGTAGAAACTGTAGTAAGTGAAACAGGATGGCCTTCAGGAGGAGCAGAAACAATATCAACCATCATCAATGCCCAAACGTACAATAATAACTTGATTGCTCGTTTGAAGGCGAGTACTGGAACTCCAAAGAGGCCAGGAAAGGTGCTTGAAACTTATATATTTGCCATGTTCAATGAAGATCTCAAGGCTGCTGGGATTGAGCAGCATTTTGGACTGTTTAATCCAGACATGACAGAAGTCTACCCTATCAATTTTTAAGCCAGGAGTTACAATTCAACAAAGAAGCTGCCCAGTTAGCGAATTCATATAATGTAGTAAGCTAGATTCCTAGTTTCTAGATGATTAAGCTGTAGACATTTTCCCCAGTTTTTCTACACATCTAAATGGTCTTAAAATTTTATCCTTTTGCCATTTTCATTGAATTTCATATTAGTGCAAGAGGAAAAGACTGCTCTATGCAGATAGAATTTTTCTGTTATGCCAGGAATAAAACCAAAAAACCAGGTTATATTCATACGGTTCCTGGAACTAGGATTCAGAACTGTTTTTTCCTTTGGTTAATTTGATTCCGACCGAGGTTCCAATTTAAAAAATTCATAGTCTAAGAGTCTACTCGGTACTAATAACCTAAAATTCACTGACTAGAATTAATGAGATTAGTATTCTATAATTAATTTGTCACTTGAAATGAACTTTAATTAATTGAATATATTTGTTTCATGTCTCAGGCAAAATCCTTGTTACCACTTCTTTAACTTTCTAATTTACAAATTGAAATCTAATGAAGAACTTAAATTTATACAATCTAAAAGGAGTTCAATTAAATCATGTATATAACTTTCTCATTATAATTTCTCATTTTAAATATTATATTTCTTTCGGTTAAATCATGAATAGTATACATGCATATATATTTTTGTTATTGTTCAATTGGATTGGGCAATACCCATATTTTCTTTTCTATTGTTCAATTGCATTAGGCAAAATCTATAGTTTGGTACTTTAATTTTACCAGTTTGTTGCATTTAATCCCCATTCATCAGATTTCGTCTTAAGCGGTCCTTCTACCACCGCCCTCCAAACTTTTTTTTTTCTAAAGATTTCTTACTAATATTTTTTATATTTTAAATTTTAGCTTATAATTTTTTAAAATTTTTCAATTCGCCTTCAAAATGACTTTCTTTTATTAATATTATTCATATTTTATTTTAGATTCCATATATTTTTTAAAAAGATTTATAATATATCTCTCTAAAATTTTAATGTTTCGTCAATGAATACTTACGTATACTATTTCTTCAATGAATATACCTTATAGAAGTTGTTTCTTATATTACTATATTTAGCAAGATAGGAAATCATTATATTATACTATGGAATTTGTATCTTTGTCTTTCTTAATTTGAAAATTTTGATTATTTGTTTTCTTTTTCTTTTTTTAATATTTTTTTTCTACTCAAACTATAACATAATAAAATCAAATTTAAACAAGTAAATAATTAGGTTCAAAAGACTAAATAATTAAGATACTTAATAGAAAAATTAATTTAATCTATAACGATGTATCAAAAAATATAATATTTTATTACTCGACGATCCACATAGAAGAGAAAAACAATAGATTACTCATTTTTTGAAAAAAAATATATTTTAAACATTTAAATTTTAGTGATTGATTATAATTCAACTCAAATTATCAAATACAGCCTGACAAGAAGAGAAAAAAAAGGCTTTGCTAATGATCCTTTACCAATCATTGCACTCTCTATCTTTTAACAGTGGCAGTGGTGTTGCTGACTTTAGTGGTGCTGGTGCCTTTGCTCTTCCATGGTCAGATTCTTGAAGTATAACAAAAGTTTCTTTTTCTTGTATTTAAGATTTCTTCAGATTATAGAAATCTTAACCTCAATTTCACGGTGGCTTCTTTATTTTTCTTAAAAAAAAACTTGAATTGAATAGAGACATTAAAAAAGTAAATTTGAGATCAATTTGATGTTGGATTCAAGGTTTCTTTATTTTTTTTTTATTACTTTTGAACCTTAAAGCTTAAAATGAGGTGAAGAAAAGAGGAGTTACATCCCTTTATCCAATTATGAGTCTGATTTGATAAATCATCTTGCTTTTTTAAATTTAGAATTAAACAAAAAAAAAGTAGCTAACATTATGAGAACATATAAATCCATATTTTTTTAAGAGAATATAAAATTTGATCCTAACTTTATCCCTTAATAAATATATATAGATTTAATCTAAAGCGTGTCAAAAATACTTACGGATTGTAAAACACTTATTTAAGAGTTTTAACGCAGCTATATACTTAAAATTTGAACTCATCATCTTAGTTAAGCTAGAAATTACCATTTATTGGGTATTCTAACTTTATCCTTTGATACAAAGAGTTATGTGATTTTTTTTTTATGACACTTTAATACTTTAAGAGTTAAACCGTTAATAATTTATATCTAAATTCACCGAGTTAATTCAATAGTTACGACTTATTCATTATGTGTCAATTGTTTGTAATTCGATTGCTATTTCTATCCTTAATAATTATGCTATAGAATTCTTAACCAATCAACTCTTTCTCTGTATAACATTATTTTCTTTAATGAAATCTGATGGCTACATAGTCTCATGTTCCAGGGTGGATATAGTGTTTGAGACCCATACTTTCCCCTCAATTTGTAAGTAAAAAATACATGGACTGATCAGCAAAATGGACTAATAAAATCAACTAAAACTGCAAATGAATTTTCCAAGTTCCGTCAACAGCAAATAAAGAATATTATTATCGCTGCCCTTCTGAAAAAATTTCCCAAGAAAAGGCGGTTTCTTGTTTGTTTTGTTTTTCTATATTTCCCTCTCTAGGGTTTTACTTGGGGCTTTTTCAAAAATTTCCAAAACCCTAAAACCAAAATCCAAATGCAGAATCAAAACAATCAAGAACAACAATAATAATAACAATAGTAAAAAAAGATTTTTGAATAAAAAATATCACACAAATGTCGTTTTCTCTATTCTCAACTCCACAACCTCAATCTCAATCACCATTTCAATCTCAGTTTCAACAAAGCAGCCCACTTTTCCCTCAGCAACAGCAGCAACAGCAACAATTCCCGCAATTTCAGCAACAGCAGCAACCACAACTGCAACAGCAGCAGCAGCAACAACAACAACAACAGCAACAACAGTTGTATCTTTTTACTAATGATAAAGCTCCTGCCAGTTACAGTACCAAATGGGCTGATCTCCACCCTGATTCCCAGAAGTTTCTGCTCCAGATCGAGTAATGTTTCCTTTTTTTTTTTTTCTTTTGAAAAAGATTGGATCTTTTTGCATTTTGTTTTCTGGGTTTTTATTTGCCTCAGTTCTTTTGTTAGCACAAGTATAATAAAATTATTAAAATTGCAATGTTGCTTTCTTGGACTTATCAGAATCCAAGAAGTAGAACTTTTCTTTTCTTTTTTTGGTAGAAAATAATGAATTTGAGACTTTGGTTTAATTTCTTATATAAAGACTAGTAAAGGAGTTTTGGTTTTATTGACTTAATAAAAGTTTACAGATATATACGGAGTGTTTGACGTATTTGATTTTACATTACCCTGATTTTTCAGGAGCTGGTTTTATTTACTTGGTTGGTTTGTTCATGTGGATTTTTAATTTTCATGTGGCAGAAGTTTTGATTTGAGTTGGAAATTAGCTACTTTTGCTAATCATTTTGATGCTTATGTTTGGTTACAACATTGCTGTTTCTTTAAGATGCTCTAGTGATTTTGGTGTGTAGGGAGCGGATATTGGAGTACAGGGATGAGAGCCAGAGGCTAGATCAGTGTAGTCGCCTTTATGATTCTGCATTTTCCTATGAGGGTTTTGAGCTTGATGCTGGACATATTATTCAGGTCAGTACTCCTTTCTATTATCATTCATGTTATTATGCTTGAATTTGGTTTATTCTTCTTCTTTCTTTTTTCTTTTTTATGTTTTTTGTCTAGTTGTTTATGCTTGTAAAAACCTGGCTCATATTACTTTATGACCCCAAATTTAAATTAAACTGCATGCAGGATGGAGTTATAGTTATAGTTGGTTAGGAAGAAGCAATCAAGAAGTTCTAGGTTCATTTATTATATGTCTATGCTCAAAACATTTGTTAAACTTTTAGAGTTCATACAGATATTGGATGTGAAATTGAACTTGATTTCTTTTTTTCTCTTCCAAGGAATCTGTAATAATAACAGTTGCGTGCAGGAAAATTTAGTTCACAATAAAAGTATAGGTTATGAGGCAAACACCAACTTGAAATCAAAAGATATGCCTTGGATTTTTCAGTCCCAGCAAAGTCCATTCATAAGTCTTAATTTTTGGGAAGAAAAACAGAAGAAAACTGGTTTAGGACCAAGCCAATTTCTCTTAGCTGATTATAGTTGGTCCTTTGGTTATTTTATTTGCATGATAATTTTTTTAACCGTTATCTCAGGAGCTTGGGGGAATCAGTACTTCTATGGAGAGACAAAAAACTCTACTACAGGAGCTTATGGTCAATGTTAAAGATATGTTACGGAACACGGAGATGGCTATCCGTTCTTTCATGATGCTACGCCCTAGGTTCTTTCGTCCCAATGCAGGAGGTGCTTCAAATGCTGCTGCACCATCTCAGCCATCTGGAGCAGCAGCTGCAGCAGGTTCTACTGGTCAAACAGCGTCCGCCTCTATTTTGCCAGTCTTTGATTTCTACAGTGGGCTCCCTAAGAAACCATCACCATTTTTGCAGCAAACAGTTGCTAGATTTGAGAAATATTTGGGTGAATGCCGCCAGTGGATTGAAGAGTTAGAGCAATTGCTCCTCTTAGATTCTGACCGGAACTCTTCCCACCCTGGTACCTCATTATTGCAGTCTCTTCCAAAAGTCATGGAAAATTTGCACGACTTCTTTGTTCATGTCACTTCTAAGGTAAAGGAAGATGAGGATTCCCTTTAAACTTGTTTTATCTTACAGCCAGTTGCATTTTCCTGCAAATCTATTCTTTTGTAGGTTGTGCTCGCCAAATGTACATCTGGTCTGAGGATTTCTTAATTTTCAATAATTTTATCACCTCTGTAAACGGATTCTTTTATAACGAATCACCAGAGATGGATGTTTATTGAACCTCTAGAAATCCGATTCTTTTCTTACTCCTACCACTTTCGCAGTCTAAAGCTTCTCCACAGTTCTGAAATACTCCTTTCAAGTCAAAGACCAAAAATATAATACACTTAGATATTAATTTATTAATACAGTCAAAGAATATCACACCACATCGAATATCTTATGCATCTTGCTGCTTTATATGATTATTAGAGGTATTTACATTTAGTCAAGACTCAAAGTCTAGATTTTGTTTGAACTCAAAGGAAAAATTTTAGTTGAAGATTTGTGCTTTGGGTTATGAATTTTGTAATGATTTCATTAGTTTGTTTCCCTAGGTGGAGAGCATTCATCAGTACATTGAATCTATGAGAACTGCCTATCTGGCTGACCAGCGCCGTCGAGGGGAGTTGAACGATCCATTCCTTGAGGCTGATAGGCGGGAAACAGCAAAGCAAGAAGCTGCTGCTAAGCGGGTACATCCAACTTTGCATTTGCCTCCAAATTCACAGCCTTCAACACAGGTTGCTGGGTTGTTTGCGAGCTCAGCAACTCCTGGAGCATCAGTTGCCCCACAGACATCTGCAGCAACAGCATCCGCATCTTCTGGAAGTGGGTTCTCTCTTTTCAGTACACCTTCTACTGCAGCATCTTCTTCTTTGCCGTCATCATCTTTATTTGCAACACCAACAGCCTCTGCAAATGTATCCTCTTTGTTTGGATCATCTGGTGCTTCCCCACAGCCTTCACTTTTTGGTTCATCATCAGCATCATTACTTGGTCCAACTTCAACTCCCTCCTTGTTTAGCGGTGTTGCTACACCTTTTGCTTCTAGCACACCTCCTGGAGGTTCACTATTTTCAACACCATTTGCATCAGGTACCTTCTATCTCGTGCATGTCTTCTGCTTCTTCTTCTTCTTCTTTTCTCTGCAGTACAGATTTTACATAATGATTGCATATCTTCCTTTCAGGTCATTCGATTTTGTGCCACTTTACTTGTAATATTTAGTTATAGCGTGAAGAACTTTCTTGTATTAGTGATGTAATTTCTTGTTGAATGTTCGTTGATTTGCTTAGTTTAAGATGGGCATTTGGACTTGTGTCTGTTGACCTATCAATGACTTGGCCCTGCTACTCTGGGAGTTTGTCCCTCTGGGAGATATATGCAATATTGTATGGTTCCTAAATATGTGAATGTAGATCCTTTTTGATACACTCTGTATTGACTTCTTGACTGTGAAAATATATTCCAAATACTATCAAGAGTAGATAATCTGATAGATAAATTGTATTTAAGTAGCAGCTGTCTTCCAGTCCAGATGATCAGTTTGTACACAGGAGCCCTTGCTACTATTGCAAACTCTTCTAACTTTTCTGTGCTAGTCTGAATAAACTTCTCTATTCTTTTCCTAGGTGCTGCAGCAACATCAGGATCTAGCTTTGGGACAACATCTGTGAGTAACTCTTTATTACAACATACTGATTTTACCTTCTCTGCTAAAATTTTATTTCTTGGACAAATAATGTTAGCCTTTTACCTTCCACTAAAAGTTAGAATAGTCAAATACATGTGATTCAGAGTAACTGAACTCCCATGTTTCATTTAATGTAGGTCATGATTTGTTCAACTGTGTAAATGATTTTTCTTTCCCCATGTTCTATACAGAAACCAAGACCAAAATCTCGTACAGCTCGAAGGTAGTCACAATGGCTTCAGGTGATTAAATATTAAAGGGAACTTCTTATCTCTGCCCAAATGATCGCTTCTACTGGGATCCTTAAATTTCATTGCCAACATGAATTTCTTGCTCCCAAAATGCCTTCATATCCGCTACTTTCAGTCTCAGTACATTTGTTGGGTTAAGAAAATCAGATTCACTTTTCATATGCTGCTGCAACACAGCCTTCCAAATCTGCTTTTCTTCCTTAGGGCTGTAAATGCCTCGTGAGGATGCTCCCAAGATCCATGATCCTGTAAACATTGTATGATAAATTTTATTAGAGGGTGTTTTGAGATATAGATTAGAGTCTGATAAGAAGCAAAACTTCTCCGGTTGTTGCTTGCATATTGTACCAATGAACTAAAGAGTCTAGTCTATATACTTGTAGCACTCAGCAGAAACATTTTACATTGGATAGATCACCTGTGACTTGCACTTATTTACATTTTTTTTAATCTTATTTTTCAAAGGGAAGTCTATTTCGAAGGGAATAATTGTGTTGGTTTCGGTAGTTATCCAAGTGGGCATTGCGATAAGAATATGAATCTGGTATACTGGATAAGGATTAGTTGCAATTTGTGATGGTTCTGTGGTTGCGTTCTGGTTTCTTTATAGACAAGTTTAACTAATGATAATCCCTGCATTTCAGCAATTAAGATTTATTTTATATGAGCTGCCAAAAATTAACAGATAGGCTATTTAGTCATGTAATTCGCTAACAGAACTTCATATACGACATAGCTCATACTCCTGAACAGAGGAAGGGCTAAAGATATTTTTTCTCTACTTCAAGCTTATAAAAAGTTTAATCAGGGCAGAGAAGAATGTGGGAACTATTCTCTGAAATTGAACTTGCAGGCTGTGCAGATTAAGAGGAAGAAAAAAGAACTGAAGACAAATCCATCATTGCAATTTTCTCTAAGAAGACTAATCTTTCTGATTCTGTATAACCTGGCAATAAGTTTAGATTATAAATGAAAATTATGGATTTAATAACATTGCCAATTTATGGATAAAACTAATCAATGCAATTTTCAAATTCTCTTCTATGGACGTACAGTTGCCAAACATGATTTTAATATCCCTTCCAGCCAGCACTATGAATTCCAAGCTAATACAACCTAGTTTTCAACACCTTGGTTAAGGAATTGGCTATAAGATAAATTTCAGACTCAAGTTAACTGTATGGTTAATTCAGCTGCATGTATACCGTTGGCAGGGCATGATTTCAGTTTGAAACTTACAGCTCTGAATTCCATCCTGAGTTTGAGAATTGAGAATCTCCAATCAACAGTATTCCAAGCTTCTTTTTAGTCAAATGGCTGCGGCATCCTATGTAGATTATATCCTTGCATCAAATTCATATTCATCTGTAACTGATCTGATCATGTTCCTTTGTAGTCTACGCACTTCAGCTTGTGCCTCATCAATCACTGGGTTTGATTGGTCGTCAGAAGAGAACACATGAATATCATTCTTGGCCTCTATCCAGCTTACGCCCGGGTCTTTTTCCAACATCAAACCTCTTATCTTTTTCCTCAATTCTGCAACACCATCCCATCTCCCTGTAACAGCATAAAGATTTGAAAGCAAAATATAAGTTGCACTATCTTCTGGATCTAATCTTAACACTTGTTTTGCTGCGCGAGCTCCTACTGTTAAATTCCTTCTATTCACACAAGAGCTCAGCAAAGTTCTCCATAGTTTCAAATGCTCTTCACTACAGGTTGATTCAGTAATAAGCTCTTCTGCCTCATCCAGTAATCCTGCTCGACTTAATAAACTTACCATGCAACTATAGTGCTTAGGACCAGGCGTAATGCCATTCTTCTTCATATAATCCCACAAGAATTTTCCCTTCTCAACCAAGCCACTATGGTTGCAGGCAGATAGTAGGGACAGAAATGTCACTTGATCTGGTGTTAGACCACATTCTAAAACCTCAGCAAAGAGCATTACTGCTTCCTCTGCCATTCCATGATGACTATATCCACCGATCATTGAATTCCAGCATTTCAGATCAGGGTTACAAACTTGGGAAAAAATCAACTGTGCCGCTTGAAGGTTACCATTTTTAGCATACATATCTACAAGACTTCCACAAACAGATATTTCAGCTTCACATCCTGTTTTAACAGCCTGAGTATGAAGCATTTGTCCTTGCTTTAAAATTGCAAGGTCAGCACAGACACTCAGAGCTCCACTTAGAGCAAAACTGTCACTCTTATGGCCTTCCTGACGCATCTTGCAAAATAATTTTATTGCACTTTCTCCATCACCCAATCTACAGTGACCCATAATCATTTCAGTCCAAAGAACAACATCTTTCTCTTCCATCAAACTGAAAACCCCTCGAGCGGCTTCAACGTCACTGTTTCTAAAATACATCGACAACAGAGCATTTCCTATGAAGACACTCCACTGCAGCCCTGCTTTAATAACTTGGGCATGGAGAGGTTGCCCATAATCAGTTGCTCGAAATTCACCAGTTGCTGAAATAATGGCTGTAAAAGTATACTCATCTGGTTTACAAGTAGACATACCAAGCAACTTGACAAACAGACCCATAGCTTTCTCTCCCTCTTCATTTTTTGCAAACCAGGAAATCATTGAATTCCAAGAAATTAAACTCGGAATCTGAATTCTACTAAAGAGAGTTAAGGCTGTTCTTCTGTCACCACAGCTATAATACATGTCAAGCAAGGCGTTCTGCAAAGCCGAATCAGGTAGTATATTCGAAACAATAACTTGGGCATGAATTATTCGTCCCTGACTATAATATCCCAATTTGCTACAAGCATTCAATGCCATTGAACATGTGAACTGGGTAAAAATAGTACCAGACCTTACCATTTCTCCAAATAAACTAAGGCTTTCCTTAATCCTATCATTCTTCAAGTAGCCAGATATCATAGAATTCCAGAAAACATCATCCTTTTCCACTGCATATCCAAAAACCTTACACGCGGACTCCAAATCCCCACAATCTGAGTACATACCAAGCAACATTGTCTGAACACAAATATCATTCACATACCCAAACTGTAACACTTGACCATGAAGTGTAGATCCCAAAAACCAATCCTCTAGCAAACAACAAACTTGCAATAAACTCGTGAACGTTGCACCATTAGGACGCAACCTCTGAATTCCCATATCTGAAAATAACTTAAAACTCAAAGTCTCATAACTTGAATCTCTACAATACGCTGCAATAAGAGCATTGTAAGAAATAGCATTTTTTCGAGGCATTCTATCAAACAATTTCTGCGCGTCCGATCGCGAACCACAATGGGCATACATTGCAATGAGATTATTATTAAGGTAAGGAGATTGTGCATAGCTGGTAGAGGCTGTGGTGGCTAGGATCAGGGCGTGTAGTTGACGCGCCTTCTTAAGCGAGTTAATTGTGGTACACTTTTTTATTAGAGCTTCTAAGCAACAGATAGTACTCATTCAGAATTCACCCGCCGTTTTCCAAAAATACAAAACACGCACCGGTTTTATATGTTTTTCTCCTTACTTGAATGATCAAACGGCAGCGTTTCGAGCTCTTACACAATTAACAGAAAAAGGTTTTCGATCAGAAGCTGGGAATATGTCTAGGGAATGGAGGCTCTCGAATCTGTGCCATCTGGTGAACGATTCACTTCGTTTGCGTCCAGTTAAGTCTTTAAGAAAAAATTGATTGTTTTAGGGTTTCGTTTAATGTAATGACATCTATTGTAATTTTTGACAGGAACCAGATGTCATTTATTTAACCAAAGACAAGGAAGAGGATCTTCTAATTGTTCTCTCTCAGTTGTTTAGAGAAATTCAGACAATCAAACGTGAACTTGATTGTGATTCTGATGAAGTAATATTTCTTTTCTCCAAATTCTCTCTTTATCTGTTCAAATTCAATTTGAAATCGGAGTGAAGTTTTAATTATTGAGCAGGAAGATAAGAAATTATGGGGTGGATTAGAATTACATCATGAGGATCATAACTGTTTGATCAAAATCCTAGCTGACCTGGTAAGCTTATTTTTAAGTTTGTTATAATCAATAATATTATTGTTTAGTTAAAAATCCAATCTTTAAGTTGCTGGAAAAATGTGACTTTTATGTACTCCTTTTTTTCTTTTTGGCATACAGGTAACTCTTTTAACAGTCGAGAGTCAGTTTGTACCACATTTGGTGGGCAACATTCTTCTTGTTGTTTCTGAGTTTGTGGCTGCTTCTGTAAGTTAATATTTGCTTCTACCATGTCATGTTGCTTTCAGCATGAGTTGTCTGAGCTATAAATGTTTTTGGCAGGGAAGTGAATGGAATTCTTTTATTCATTCATTGTTTATTTGTTTGGAATTGGCAATTTCTAATGTGTTGTCACACACTTTGCCACCTTCAACAAATGGAGCTGGATATTCAAAATATGATTCATCTAGCTTTGTTGTCTTAAAATCTAGACTAGTAAATGCTAACTGGTCTGCAGCAGCTGCAATTATTCGAGTTTTACGCAACATATTAAAATATTTGAAGCAAGAGGCTGATGATGAACTTCGTGAGGCGTACTTTGGTTCTGTCCATTCTTTTCTTTCGAATGTGCCCTGTGATTTCATGGATGAGATTCAAGTTAGTCAGAGTAGTGAGACTAAGGAAAGTGATGCTCAGAATAATCACTTTATGGATGCTTTATTTTTGAAAAATGTTGGTGAACAGCAGAAGAAAATTGTGTTTCTAGGCAACTTTATTCAGCTTCTCTGTTCATTAGTTGAACAAAGCTGTGACGTGGAAGTTAAGGTTGGCTCCCAAGATCATCATCCTGTTCTTTGCTTAATCACCAGCTTTGTGCCTAAAGTTGTATCTTGTTGTCTTGGGGGGCAAGGGAATTGTGTGAGCGCATCTGTCTCTCAATACTTCAGACATAAATTGTTGGTGAGTATCTGACTCGGTTGTTTGATTCATGTATGCAGAAAATGGATAATATAGTCTATGGATAATATAGTCTTTGGATATTTTCTTAGGACAGCAAACTGATGTCATCATTATTCTATGAATCCATTAAAATTATGTTTACACCAACTAAAACTAAAACATGTTCTGCAGATGCTTATGCTGAGGCTTAGTTACCAAACTTGTCTTGATTACTTTACTCTCATTTCATGGTTGCAACTTCTTCATGATTACTTTGAAGTGCTTTTGTGGAAACCCATAATCAAACTTGAGTTTCCTCAAGATGAAAGCCTTGAAGACTCTCCCTTTTTATCAAGTCTTTCTGATGGAGACATACATGGCATCAACTCTCATCACTTGCAAAGGTGGGCTATTCTCCTTTTCCTGAGGTGTTGCTTTGGCCTGATCAGCTTGACAAGGGACAAGAGCAAGAAGTGTACATGTGGAACTCTCAACTGTTGCTCGGGTTACTCAATCTCAGACATGGACTGTTGTGGTAGAAAGAAAGGTTTCTTAGAGATTTACAAATGGCTTCAAGGGCATTTTCCAATTGATATGTCAGTGGGCCAAGAGATGTATTTCGAGAAGTGCATAGGCTTTACCTTTTCTTTCCTTCAACTATATATGCATGAGGTTTGTACTCAACCTTTTGGAAGACAAGTTAGGTCAACTCAACTAAACTAAAACCCTTAAACCTAATCTGGTCTGAATCAGCTATATGGATCATTTTCCTCAAACGACTCTGGTTTATGTACACCTATAGATTAGTTCTGTTAAATCCATTTTCATGACTGCATCTCAGGTCATCCTAATTCTACCCCTCTTTTTTTCCCCTCCAGCATATTCAACATGCTTGACCCTTTATACTAGTGCATCTGATGGTCTATGATGAAAACCCAAAGGTCTCAACCTCCTCTGAACTCATCTTAGATGCATGTCATTTTCACCTCTCTTAACACCAGCCATCTTAGTGTCCTCATGTTATCCTGCTAATTCTGTCGAAATAATTATTTCAAAAAATTCTAGTTTTTACGGTTGTATTCTTCTTGAAAACATTTTCAGCCAGTTGTGATTTACTTGCTTTAAATGCTATGAGACTGTAGTTCAGTATTATTCCATATAATATATAATTTTTTCTTGGACTTTCTATGCTCCATTACTTGTTTCTTTATTGGACCTTCTATGCTCCATTACTTGTTTCTTTATTGAACCTTCTATGCTCCATTACTTGTTTCTTTATTGTACAGGACGATGTCTTATTTAAGGTGCTTCTGCAACTGCTAAGCATAAACTCCTGTCTAGAGCAACTGTGAGAACCAAATATTCCAGTTGGCTTGTAGTACCTAAACTGAAATGTATTGGTCAGATGGCCTAAGCATAATTATATTATTGTGTTGTATGCAGGTTGAATAGGGTAAAGTGGACATCAGAAGATGTTAAAGAAGATATTCTTTTCCATATTTCACACATCTTTAATCCTGTATATCTGTTCCATCTGTTCCTCGCAGAGGCAAGTCTTTTACATTTTTAAGGTTTGATGCTTATAAAATACCAAACACTACCATACAGGCAACTTATTCCTGCCACAGAGAATAAGAAGAATAAAATAAAAGAACAATAAAAATTTCAGTTTAGTTTTTTACACTTAAGGATCAAATCTTTTTAATCAATATGAGATTCTTGTCTCCTGCAGTTGCATTATGATCACCAAGTGCTTCTTGATTACCTTATTTCTAAAGATATAGGAATCAGTTGCGCAGAATATCTTTTAAGGTAAGTCTTCCAGTTGATTTAGATTTTAAACTAAGCCTTCTTACCTTCTGATGGCAAATTCTTAGCCAAACTTGTTTCTAATATATTAGTTGGTTGTTACACATACTGATTAACCATGTGTCTGTCATGGATATTTGGTGCATCAAAGCAATTTTAGCATTATGACTCCTATGTGAGCTGACTTTCTTTTTCTCATAGTTCTTTTGTACAGGATTCTGACGCGCTTCTTATTCATTTTCTACTTTTTTTTTCGTAGGTGTTTGCGTACTGTGTGTAGTTCATGGCACTTATTTATGAAATTTTCTACGTATGAGAAAGTTATAAATCACTCTTTTTGCAAAAGAAGAAAAATCTTTCTAGAAGCTTCTAATCTTCAGGTGGAGACATCATCTGTGCCTATAAAATTCGCTCCTTCATCACTTGAAGAAAAAGGAAAGAAAAAATTTGAATATTGTCATAATGACTGTAAAACCAGAAGAAAGCTGTTCAAGAAAGCCAAAGATTGTTTGCTTTCTTTGAAAGATTCTGTAGAAAATCTTCAACGCAAGAATTTGTTTCCATATAATCCCGAAGTTCTCTTAAAACGGTGTGTTTCTCTAATTATCTTTTCTTTCCTAATTGAGATTGATTTCTTTGTGCTTCTACTAAAGAACTTATTGCTCCGTTACTGTTTACTAGCCTTAGCATAGTTCAGCAAGCAAGTATTCATATTTCTCCATTTATCTAGGAAAGGATTGTGGCACATGTATTATCTCAGTGCATAAGTCATGTCCTTGAAAGTGGATTCTCTTTGGGCACCATGGATATTCTATTGAATACCTTCTAGAACAGCATTCCCATTCCAATTTTGTTGAATGTCCCAAGGGGTACTGGCAAACTCATTGGAAACTATCATTTTAGTTTTAACTGTATGGACACCATAATAGAATTCTTGGTGCATTTAGAGTCTGAATACATCATGCCAATTGGCCCAAATTATATGGGCCTAAATTATCTCAATTCACTATTCAGTAATGCCAAAAGAAGTTGGATCCGACTTTCATTCATGTTATGTGATGTGATGATTTGAAGAATCTTAAGCAAGTTCAGTGCATTAGCTCCCTGTTGAGACATGGTCCTTTTACCATACTGCTCTAATTACTAAAGTTTATTTATTGATGGAATAACATCATATTAATTGTTTTCTTCTGGCAGTTTAAAAAAGTTTGAGGAGCTATGCCTTGATCAAGAGACTCATGGCTTTCTATGACTGGATCAATTATTTGGGAACTTCAAAAGAGTTGATATTTGCATCTTTTGCTTTGGGATTGAATAAGGAATTAGTATCCTATCACTCTGAATGTATTTGGAAACATTAATTACATATGGACTAATTGCACTTCTGGAATTGATTACTTGTAGATCTTTGTTAGAATAGCTGTCACACAGAATGCAGCACGCATCCTCGTGTAGATTGCATCCTCTTAATTCTAGAGCTATTCTACATTTTTTGGAAAATAATTGATTGGACAAATAGAAATATCTCTAATGGAGAGATCACAAATTTCCGTCGTACTATAGGTGGCAATTTGCTATTTGTCTGATCAAGATTAGTCTTATAAAGGTTCCACATGACTTTTGGAATTAACGATTGTAGGTCCAGTCCAAGCGCCTCTTCAATTAGGGTAATGTGACAGCGTTTGGACATTTATGGATAACTTTGTCTTAAACAAAAAGTATGTGCCCGAAACTCTTTGGGTTAAAATAGAGTTTTTCATTCCTAGTATAATAGTAGCCTCCATCAAACAAAAGGAAAAGCAACGGTGGAGTTAAAGGACATGGAAGAGAGACAGAGGCATTTTGTGTTGATCCATGGAGCCTGTCATGGAGCGTGGTGTTGGTACAAGGTAGCAACTTTGCTAAAATGTGCTGGCCATAAAGTTACAGCTTTGGAACTAGCTGCTTCTGGAGTACACCCCAAGCAGGTGAATGATCTGTATTCATTCTCGGACTATTATGAGCCTTTAATGGAATTTATGATGTCCCTGCCACCGGAGGAGAGGGTCATTCTAGTGGGCCACAGCTTGGGTGGGCTCAGCTTATCTGTTGCAATGGAAAGGTTTCCTGAAAAAGTTTCTGCTGGAGTATTTGCTACAGCTTTTATGCCAGGTCCTGAACTCAGTTACTTCACTTTAAAGGAAGAGGTATTATTTGCTGTCTCTCTCTCTCTCTCTCTCTTAAATTCAAGCACACATGCATAAACATGCACTCTTCACAATCTTGGTAATCTAGACGAAAAGGAGATGGATTTCTTCCTAACACAATCGTAATCTGTATGTTTATGTATATTTTCCATTCTTCTGTTGTCACATGACTTTTTATTCAATAATTTAGACTTCTTTAAGTATGCTGATAAAACCAATGAACAAGGAGGCGGCTGATTTAATTAATTGTTTGTGTCTTCTAAAGTAAGGCAAATGGGTTTATGCCTACATCTCTATTTAGCTCTTAGAATGCTCCTAGATTACTGGAGAACACTGTAAATCTCTTTCGTTTGAGAAGTATAATTCTCTAAATTGAAGTGTTACGCTTTGTACTAGTTTATTTCCTATTTAGCTATTTAGGTGATTTTTAGGATCTTTAAGTTTTCCTTAAATGTTTTTCTTGATATCTTGCTGGTTAATTTCCTACTTAGTTATTATATGTGATTCGTAAGATCATCCTTATTTAAGTTTCTTTAATTATTTGTCTTATGGCAAGTAGGGTTTAAAGAGTTAGAGGATAGCCTTCTCTTTTGTAACTATTTAAATGTTGCTTCCTTACGAAATAAAACAAGTAGAAATTTTCTTTAAGATTGTGAACTCTTAAAAATTTAGAGATCATAGAGCTCTCTCTAATAATCGTTCAAGTCTAATTCAACATAGGTCGAAAAGGTAGAAATTCAATGTGGTGAATCATAGACCTATAAGCTGATCCCAAAGGCCATAACATGAAGTGGATCATAATATGTTATGAGAAATTTTGTGAGGAAAATACTAATTATAAGAAGTGAGGAAGATAACTGATGATTTGTCAATTAGAAAGAAAGTTCACTAGATTGTATATCTTTTTTTCCTCTGAATTTATCGACATTGAATTGCAGTAGTAGCCAGTTGATGGCAGAAACCCAAGAAATAAGAAGAATACAAGAGCTAGCCATCACAATCGCCTGTTTTACTTTGTTTTTTATTTTGATGCTTACAAGGCGAAATTATTCACAAAAGAACAAACAGAAGTCGATGTTTAACACGTGTGGATACATGCACCTGCACTTGCTTTTCCTTTATGGACTTAAGCTTGCTATTCATTTCCCTTAATTTTCATATTATTTGGAATTAAGTGGTGATATCTACTTCTGAAACTTATAGTTTGATAGACAATTCAATTCCTACATGGACATGCAATATATGTTTGATAATGGACCAGACAACCCTCCAACCTCCGTGTTGTTTGGACCTAACGTCTTGGCAGACAAGTTGTATCAGCTCTCCCCAACTGAGGTAATAGCATCCTCCTACTTGCTATGATAATATGTTGAACTTTCCTCTGTACAATTGATTTATTCTTTCTTTTTCCCTCCAAACTATGCAGGATCTAACTCTGGCCACACTGTTGATAAGACATTTGCCTCTCTATGATACTGCAGCTGTACAAGATGCAATTACGGTCACCGAAGAGAAATACGGATCTGTTCCTCGAATTTATATTGTCTGTGACCAAGATTTGATAATCAAAGAGGATATGCAGAGGTGGATGGTCAAGAACAATCCAACTGACGAGGTAAAGATCATTGCTGGCTCTGATCACATGGCCATGTTTTCCAAGCCACAAGAGCTGTGCGCTTGCCTGGAGGAGATTGCCAAGAAATACTTATGAATCCGCACTTTCTTCGTTTGGTAACTTATTGGCCTGTTGATCTGAGAAAAAGACAAGGAAAATAAGAGAAGATGACATGGAAAATGATGTAATAAAATTATGAAACATTGTTTCGCAATATTCAACAATTTGCTTGCTTCAATTTCATACCCTAAATCTGAGTATGGTAGCGAAATTTAAAAAAATGCAGTATGCTGTCATTTTCTGATTGGGTTAACAGTTGTTGAAGAATTATTCAACCATTCATATATGGGAAAAGATTGTCTGAAGCACTAACTTCGCTGCAAGAGGGACCACATCTTTTGATGTATCTGCCCGAATTTTATCCTCCTTTTCAAGATTATTTGTATTATGAACCCTTAAAATATTTAAAAAAAAAAAAACTTTGTCAGAAAAACCTTTAACCAGCTTATCCATAAACAACCCCTTACAGTAAAAGAATATGTCCAATCTTCTTCTATTTCTCAGTATTCTCTTATTGCTACCACACAGGAGCAGTACGTTACTCTCGAAATTCCAACCTCCTTCATAGAACAGTGGAGAAAACAAGGCTACACACACCTCCATCTTGGAGCAGTTAGACTAGTCTTATCCTATCACGGAAGGATGGGTTTACCGGTCACCAGCCCGTATGTCGCTACTGGACACAAGATACTTCAAGTATGAGCATGCAGTGATCGGAACAATCGTCACAACACTCAACACAGGAAGTGTTGTCTTGACATTCTTCCCTAATTTCAATCTATCCCTCAGTGATCCTTATCTTCCCACTACACTAAAAGTTCAAGTCCAAATAACAGGAGCGAATCAAGTCGATAACGCTCTCTCTGCAACCCTACACCATCAGATAGTTTATAGACTACAGGATCATGCATTGAATCTACAGATCCCAGGCTTTCAAGCTTCCTCTGATGCGTTGTTCATTATGGCCGACTCTGGCCAGATCCCCACTATTGTCCAAGCTCCCAGGCAGCTGGAAAAGGAAGATCTTCAAAAGTTGATCCCGACTGAGTGGGTCACCAACTACGAAAAGCTTCAGGCATCTCAATCTAAGCTTGTTCAAGCTACAGATCCTCTCTTTATCAATCAAAGAGATGGAACTGTCAAAACGATCTTCACAAAGACTGGGGAATCTTCTTCAGCTCCATCCTTCTTTCAAGCATCCATGATACAACCGGTATCAAGGCAAAGGGAAAAGATTCCTATTCATTCATTCCAGTCCTCTGGAAACCGGATCTGTTGCCAGTCAAAGGACACTTGTCGGGATGTTGCCTGAGATGTGCCGCCAGTGCATTGTGATAATGACTTAGACTTTGCTGAACCTTGCTTTCGGCATCCAAAAAGGAATCCTCGAAACATGTCACCGGACACTCCATGTTCAGAAAGGAGATCAAAGCCGGATGACCGGGATCCAGATGGTTCCCAAAAGCAACAGACAAGTAAAACACCTCTCCCAATGTTTGATGAGGCCATCAAGTTCCTTGCAAAAGAAGGAAAAACAGTCATTGATATCTCTTACGATGAATTCAAGGTACTATTGGCTCAACTTAAGGTCGAATATGGAAAACCCCCTTCTGCAACCTGCAGAAAAGAGATCCAGAAAGATCTAAGAGTTTATAGGCTGGAAAACGAAACCTGCAAGAGCTTAGCTCCCACAGGGTTTGAAACCACGGTTTCGGTTACAACGCCACGAACTTCTAGATGTTCTTCATCTTTGTCTTCCATATCAGCGGTTCAACCAGCAATTCAAGAGTGCTACATGTTCCAGCCAGAGGATTTCCCTCCTTTAGGAAAAACGGAGAACAAGAGATCAGAAATTCTTCCTTCAAGGATTTCTCCCTCTGGATCTATAGAGCCCCTGACACCTCCAGAAGAGGTGCTAAACTGGCAAACCTCCAACTCGATAGTCCAGAATACTTATCTAAAAAAGATAGATGGGAAACTGGACCAAGCTTTACACCTGGCTCAAAAACTAGATCATAAGTTGGATACTTTCTCACAAGAAGTACTCCAGCTCCACTCATCGCTCACTGCAAAATATCAAGCTCTGGATAGAGAGCTTCGGATACCTCAGCCTATTACTCCTGCCTTCATACAAAAGGAAAAGGAGATCACACGGCTGAAGAAATAAATAGATCAAATTGAGCATGATCTTCGGAGAGACCAGTCTACTATAATTCCATCATTTACTTCAGCAGCCTCCACATCATCTGCTATTGCTCCTTCGTACTATTCTTCATTCCCTTTTCTTTTACAACCAGAACAACCACAAGAAACCCTTTATCAACCATTTGGCACTTTCTCTCATCTTTACCCAAAACACCCAAAAAATCTAGAAAAGAAAACCTCTCCTCCTCTAGCCTGTAAAGAAAAAATACCAGAGCAATCTCTCATCAGTCCGTATGATTCAGAATCCTCTTCGAATACTTCAGAGATGGCGGACATCACTGAGATTCTCATGAACACTTCTACTACTGATCCCAGTCCAGAAATAGTGGAACCTGAGGATGAGGATGCTCAGTCATTCTTTGCTCCCACTGGAGCTCCAAACCCAAGGTCAAAACCAGCTAGCACGGGACCTTGGTTCACTTTTGATGACCTTCCCCCATCGAAATGGAAGGACAAGCTTTCCGAATTCTTGGCATGGATTGATCTTCAGATGACCCTTGAAGGGGTCACACTCAAAAAGGTCCTTGCCGAATTTGTCACAAGATTTACCGGAAGCTTAAGAGATTGGTTTCAGTCTCAGCCTGAGTACACCAGGCTCCAATTTGTCACTCTGCCAACTCTATCAGCAGCAGTAACAATCCTCCATAACCAGTTCCTTGGGAGTTATGACCTTGTCATAAGACAGCAGAAACAAGAGTTCTTTGATCAAAAATGCTGTTCATTAAAAATGAAGGATCTGGAAAAACACTATTCGGCTATGTCCAAACTCTACTATGTCATTGGAGGACATGATGGTGACGATACACTAAAGTATACCTTCATCACCTCTCTGCCGGATGAAATACAACCTGAGGTCAACAATATGATTGCGGCAACAAAGAGACCAGTCACCTCTATTACACTTGGCGAAATCTGGCAATTCACACTCTCTTCCATTAAGAGACTGTGTGATCAACAAGAGTTATTCAAAAGGTTATCTCAAAGGGACTTGATAGTCCAAAAGGCTTGCAACAAGAACCACCTCAAGATTAAGTGCAAAGCCGCCAACTGCGTCTGTTCAAATCATAAGAAGAAATCTGGACATTATTTCCAGAAATACACGTGCAGCAATAAGAAGTTCAGGAAAGAGAACCCAAAGAGATTCAAATACTTCCGTAAGAAACGGAATCAAGGGTATAAGTCTGACAGATGTTTCATCTGCAAAAGAAAGGGACACTATGCAAAAAATTGTCCTAGGAATCCAGAAAAGTCAGCAAAGATGATTCAACAAGTCAGCATGTCTTTATCTCTTCCAGACTCTTTTGAAGCGGAGATAGAATCTCTACTTTCAGAGCAAGAGGATCTTACCCCAGAAAGCTTATTTGGGTTAGAAATGGAGTTCTCAGACTCCACAGAGTCCTCACAAGAATCTTCTTCAGACTCAAACGATAGTGAAATACCAATCTTGATGATTGGTCTGCGCGAAGAAAGTCAGGGGAATATTCTGGAAGATGTAATACAATATCCTCTCTCTCCAACCCTACTGTCTTCTTTCTTTGTTTCTTCTCCACCTCCTAAAACTTTTCAATTTACTACAAAACCTCCTCCATTTCCATATATTCCCATATAGATCCTACCTTCAAAATACTCCAAGCCTGTACCAGTGATAGCTTTCTTTGACACTGGAGCACAAAGAAGCATGATGAACCCAATGGTTCTCCCATCAGAGTATCGGAAGCCCCATGATCAGTTCTTTAGGGCAGCCAATGGTCAAACCTTCAAAACCACTCTGATCACAAGACAAAAGATCGGAATACAGTTCTTTTCTGATTGCGTTGTATGGACGCACATCATTGGTTCGGATCTTCCAAATAAGGAAATTCCGATAGGGTTTGATGTTTATCATCAAGCTCAAAAGCTCCAAATTCTTCCAGCTGGCATAAAGTTCAAGAGACAGTTTCGGCCATACACTAAAACTTCAAATCTGTTTTCTATGACAGACACAATTCCACCATTCCTACCATACACAGAAAAATTCCTTCAGTTCTGTCTAGAATCTCATTCACATTTTCAACACCCTCTTCCTCTGTGGAAAAATCCACAATTCTATATCAACCTCCCCTTCAAACTTAATAAAGACATTAACCCTACTAAAGCCACACACATGGGAATGTCACCCATAAACCTAGGCCTTGCCCGATCAGAATGCTTGACACTGTTACAGCAAGGCCTAATTGAACCCACTACTTCACAATGGGCTTGCCAAGCCTTTTATGTGGAAAAAAGGTCTGAAAGGATTAGGGGAAAAAAGAGGCTTGTCATAGACTACAAGCCCTTAAACCATTTCCTTCAAGACAACAAATTCCCTCTTCCTTGGATCTCAAATCTCAAAGTCTATATCCAAAAGGCCCAATACTATTCCAAATTTGACCTAAAGGCGGGCTTTTGGCAACTCAGTATCCAACCCACAGAGAGATACAAGACTGCATTTTGTATCCCTAATGCCCAATACCAGTGGACTGTTATGCCCTTTGGGCTCAAGACGGCCCCATCTCAATTCCAGAAGACCATGATTGAGATTTTTGGGCCTATTCTTTACTCTTCTTTGATCTACATCGACGACATCCTACTATTCTCAGAAATAGCAGAGGACCACCACCAACTGTTACAACAATTCCTTGCCATCATCCAGAAATATGGCATTATGCTGTCAGAAAAGAAGAGCACTATTGGCCAATGAAAAATTGAATTCTCGGTATGCATTTCCAAAATGGCCAGTACACATATGGTTCTCACCTGACAAAGGAACTTGATAATTTTCCAGAAGAGAATTTATCAGTGAAACAAATTCAACAGTTCCTTGGAATCCTAAATTATGTTCGAGAGGCCATTCCACACCTGTCTAGTTACACGTGCCACCTCTCAAAAATGCTCAAGAAGAACCCTCCTCCATGGGGAGCGGAACAAACAACAGCTGTCAAAAAGCTAAAAGAGCTGGCTCACAATCCGCCACCTCTCACAATTCCATCAACAGGAGAACTTATTCTACAAACAGATGCATCTGACTATGCATAGGGGGCCATCCTCCTAGAAAAGCTCCACGACAAGGAACAATTATGTGGATATGCATCGGGTTAGTTTTCCTCTTCAGAAAAATATTATCACACGACCTACAAGGAAATTTTGGCGGTCAAGTACGGGATAAAAAAGTTTAAATTCTTCTTGATTGGACAGCACTTCCTGGTTCGGATGGACAACTCCTCCTTCCCAAAGATTCTTGAATCCAACCAGAAGACCTTGCCTGAGCCCCAACTACTGCGATTAAAGTCATGGTTCAGCAGGTATGATTTTAAGATTGAGCATATAAAAGGGATAAGAAACCTAATCCCGGAGTTCTTATCCAGAATTTCCAAACCTCAGAATCAGCCTATAGTCCTTCTCACCTCTACCATAAATCTTCCCATAATTTTTATGGCTTCTTCATCTTCCAGAACCAACCTGCAACCTCCTTCACCACCAGATCTTCCCAACAACCTCACAACCAAACAAGTCACTGACTTTGCCCGGAACATGATGTTCCATTATTTGGCAACTTTTCAACAAACCTTCTCACTCCCAATACAACCCAACTTCTTTTTTCCAGATTACCCTTGGTGTCTGATTTATCACTTATCTCCTGAACATCCAAAACATGAAAGTGAGTTATGGTTCCTATGGTGTCTATCTACAGTCTCTCATTATGCTATAGAAGTGCCCATTATGAATTTTTTACACTTCTTCAACAATGAAGCAAACTCTGGGTCATATCCATGGAAATTCCTTACCTGGTTCAAAACTCCATATCAATGGACAGGAGATCTCCTTAAACTTATCCATGAGCATCATGCTATTTTCATATTACATAGGCCCTATCTCCGACTGACAGAAAACACATATGCAACCCAGAATATCTGTTACCATTGGAGACACTTAATAGTCCTCTACATCTTGCTTCGCCAGCAATCACAGAAGACCTAAAACAGGCTCTGCAATACAGAAATGAATCAAGGATGACTAATGTCTCAACACCATAAGTATGCATATTCAATGGACATCAATCAACTGGACAATCCATTGAACATTTTTGTTTCTCTAATCTTCCGACCCCACTGGATGATCCTACCTTAACCAGAGCACAGCAAGAAGCTCTCATGCAAGATTCCCAGCCAATGGATGATGATCAAAATGACGACATTTTCTAAGCATGTGAAGCTGTCGGCCACTCCTAAAGTAAAATATTAGGATTATTGTCCTATTAGGCATGTGAGTGGAGTGAATTATTATATTCTGTCATATATGTGAGTGGAGTGAATTATTGTACGTAGTCCTATTAGGCATGTGAGTGGATGATGAGTCGTCCTTATTGTCCTATTAGGCATGTGAGTTGACAGAATTATTGTATTCTGTCATATATGTGAGTGGTGTGAATTATTGTACGTAGTCCTATTAGGCATGTGAGTGAATGATGAGTCGTTCTTATTGTCTTGTAAGTGGAGGATGAGTGGAGTTCCCACTAAGCCTCCTTTTGTACTCTTGTTAAGACTCTCCTCCCTATATAAGGGGAAGTCATTTTTGAATAAAAGGACCAAGCGAGTTTTCCTTTTATCAAGGTTTATCATACTCTCTCTTATGGCTTTCTAAACCTCTTCCTTCTCTTCTTCTCGATCCATTGGCGGTGGTAATAGTTCTTACGATCATTTCCGGTATAATCCAAAAGGGCTAAGTATCGTAATCCGAAGAGCGGAAAGACCCCCATGGCGAGGTGCCTCTTTGTGGTCTTAGCTTGAGGATACACACACTTGAGTTTCTATTTCTCTTTTAGAATAGAATTTTTACGAACGGTAAAACATTCTTTTAAGAATTTTAATATAGCTGCATATTTAAAATTCAAATTTAAAATCTTAATTAATTTTAAAAAAAATTTTAATTTTTTATTTATACTTTCTTAGATAATTTTCACTTTTTCAAAACTCTGAGGTAATTCTCACTTATTCAAAATTCTAGTCTTTTGACACATCATTGCTTTCTAGATATATCACTACCGTTGTCTGACCTTTTAGAAATTCTCCTACCACACACATTTGAATGCTTGGTCCAAGTTGTTCCACATTTCCTGATTACATGTCCAAAGTTGAAGCAACTTGGAACCTTACATTACGTGCCGAGTGTCAATTATTTAGCTTAATCAACTACGAAAACAGCGAACCGATTAAAAGCATTGAAAATTCAATCGGACAAAAAATATTTTAAGCATATTTATATTCCTTGCAGGACTCGAGAGGGACCACACCACACCCTTCTTATTTATGGCTACTGAAACCAGATCATACTCAGGGAGGTGTATTCTTAAGAACATAACATCATCCTCAAGCAAAAGCAGGAGTCGACCGACACAAGCAAACGCAAAATGGAAGAGAAGCAGAGGCATTTTGTGTTAGTGCATGGAGCCGGTCATGGAGCTTGGTGTTGGTATAAGGTGGCAGCATTGCTGAAATCAGCCGGTCACAAAGTTACAGCTTTAGACATGGCTGCTTCAGGAGAAAACCCAAGGCAGGCAAAAGATCTCCATTCATTCTCTGACTATTATGAGCCACTAATGGAGTTTATGATGTCTCTGTCACCAGAAGAGAGGGTGGTTATAGTAGGGCATAGTATGGGTGGTTTCAGCATTTCTGCTGCGATGGAAAGGTTTCCTGAAAAAATATCTGTTGGAGTCTTTGCTGCAGCTTTTATGCCAGGCCTTGATCTCAGTTCTGTCACTATAAGAGAAGAGGTATTCTTTTTTCTCTCTCTATTTTCCATTTTTCACCTGTCAATCAAATTGCGATTTTGTTCAATAATTAAGCAATGGACTGAGAACTGTCGTAGTTTTATTAATTAGTTGTTGATGTCTTGTAAAAATAGCGAACTAAAAGATAAATCAGCAATTTCCACTGCTGGAGAAAGAAAATCGTCCTCTGTATTTTAGTGAAGAAACTTCACAAGATTGTGGGTCCTTTGCATTAAATTTACTGACAAGGAACTGAAACAACAAGACATTGTTAGAAATATTAAACTGTTCTTATACTTAGGTTATAAGGTGCCCAGTCCGAACCCTGACGACCAGGTGGGCTATGCCTGGCTGCCGACAACACTATCACACATTTTTACATCAGCTGATGCTGCATATTTTTGTCCTAAATTTGCATGCAACTTGTGATTCAGTAGCCATATCTCTTCTTTTGAAAAATATGCAGTTTGATAAATAAGTGGATTCCTACATTGACTCACAATATATGTTTGCTGATGGACCAAACAACTCCCGAAACTCCTTATTGCATGGGCCCGAATTCTTGTCAACCAAGTTGTACAATCTTTCTCCAGCTGAGGTAATACAATTCTCTTACCTTCTATCCCTTGTGTCCTTTTTTTTTTCTTTGTGCAGCCATTGTTGAAAAAGCAAAGATAATGCCGAGGGTTTGAACATTTTGACCTTCTGCAATAAGCATAGGTACTTGAGTACTTGCGACAGCTGACTTGTTTCAATTAAGCAGGATCTAAATCTAGCAACACGGTTGGTAAGACCAATGCCTCTGTATAAACCAGCTGAACAAAATATAATGATCACCAAAGAGAAATATGGATCTGTTCGTCGAGTTTACATTGTTTGTGGCCAAGATAATATACTAAAGGAGAGGATTCAGAGATGGATGATTGAAAAGAATCCAGCTGATGAGGTAAAGGTTATAGCTGATTCTGATCACATGGTCAATGTTTGCAAATCACCAGAACTCTGCTCTTGCCTCTTGGAGATCGCCGGGAAATACTTCTGAATTCCCCTTTTAATGGCCTGCTCATTCTGAATAGAAGATAATCAAACATGCATGGAGGAAACTGAGAAAGTAATTTGATGATGAACATTGTCTAATAATACTTTTATCAGGTGTGTTTGCTTCAATTTGGTACATATATTAAATCTGTGAAAATTTATTTATAATATATTGGACTAAGATACCAGTTGAGATATTATATTTTTAATTCCTTGAAATTTGAAGGTGTTTCCTTATATATTTTAGACCAACCAGGTTATAAACTAGTAATATTATAAGTTGCAACTGAATAATCATATATAAATTTTTTTTTAATGAATGCTTATAAAAAATTAATTTAATTATTCCCTAATTAATAATATAATTTATACCTAGTCATTTTGATAGTTGGATTTTAGCATTTATAAGATGTTTTAGGCATAATGGTCCTAAAAAAAATTCAAATCTTTATAATATTTGCTATTTTGGTCAAAACTTTTATTTTTGTCAATTTAGCCATCAATTTGTAAATTGAGAGCTATTTTGATCAATTCTTAGTATTAGTCAAAATTAAAATAGGTGGATGATGATGTGTAATCCACATATATAATTTTAAACACATTGAGCATCTAACCCACCCTATTTAAGCTTATACCCATTTTACGCATTTAATACCCACTTTACCTCCTTTACTTTGCTCATTATCATTCCACTAAAATAAATAAGAACCCTAATTTCTCTCGTCTCTCGCCTCTCAACTCTCCTCTTTTCTCACATTTCTACTTTTTTTTTTTTTCTTCATTCGACTTTCAAATTATCTTCCTAATTTTTATGATTTCTCCTAACCAGCTGCCTTCCTCCTTTTATCTTTGACCTCTTTGTGGCCTCTTTGTGTATTGAGGCAATAATGGTTGTTCAAAACCAATGCAATCATATAAAATCAATGCAACGTGCTATGAAAATAAAATGACATAAATAGAATACTCTAGTAACAGTGCATTGTTATATAAAACCATTAGATGACTTGCATTTTATTGCCAAATAAATAAATGTCTAATTTAAAACCTAAATTTAAACAAAGTGACTTTATTCCAATGCTATTTTAAATAAATAATAATAAATGCATAGTTTAAAAATCCAATTCCCCAATTTTTTTTATAAAAACTCAATTTAAAAATACCTAACCTTACCCTTAATAAGCACCACAGCTTAAAGCTTCGTTAGGAACTATTGCTATAACGAAAATGCTTTGTTCTTCAATTGGACCACTATTATAGTTGCTTTGAAAGATATAAAGAGCTTAAGATTTTTAAGCAGCTAAAGGAAAATGAGTTAAATCGGTAAAATAAAATAGGTTAAAGTGAAAAAAATAGTTAGCTCAACTAGAGTGGGTTAGATGGTTGATAAGGTAAACATGAGACCAAGCTGAATATTTAAGATTATATACCGTTTCAATTTTATTCAAACACTAAAAATGGCTAAAATAGCTCTCAATTGAAAAACTTATGGCTAAATTAATAATATTAAAAACTTTGGCTAAAATAGCAAAATTTCTTAAAAATTGGAATTTTTATAACCACTAGTCCTTTTTTTTTTTCTTAATATTTCTACACTTAAATAATGTATAATTTCTTAATACTTTTTCTAATGCAATTGTCACTTGAACACTATCTCCACTTTTAAACATATTAATGCTAAAATTAGATTAATTGAGAATGAAATTGAATTGAATACTCAGCTGTCAGTTAAAATTTGTATGTTTGCATCTGGATTTTGGACATTATCGATTAATTTACTGGTTTAAGATATGCCATTGGAACGTGGAAACAGTAAATTGACAGACGTAATTTCCCTTGTTGCATCCTGATGCCAGTCTTTGGACATATTTGAATAAACTCATCTTCGCTGCAGCATAGTTTTATTGTACTCAAACCACACAAAGAAACACATGGAAAAGGAGAAGCATAGGCATTTTGTCTTGGTCCATGGGGCCTGTCATGGGCATGGTGTTGGTACAAGGTAGCTACTCTTCTAAAATCAGCAGGTCATAGAGTTACAGCTCTAGACCTTGCTGCTTCTGGTGTAAATCGAAAGCAGGTGCACCAGGTCAAGTCAATATCTGAATATTTTGAGCCCCTGATGGAATTTATGATGTCCTTGCCATTAGAAGAAAGAGTAATTCTAGTTGCTCATAGTTATGGAGGGCTTGGTATTTCTTTTGCCATGGAAAGGTTTCCTGACAAAATTTCTGCTGCAGTCTTCGCCACAGCTACCATTCCAGGTCCTGACATGACTTACACAACTATAAGAGAAGAGGTAAATCGCTTTCTCTTTCTCTCTTATATGTCATTCTCCCAACATCTTTTAACTTCTAAACCTGATCACAAGTTACCAATGAAATCTCAAGCTCTTACTGCGTAGCTAGATGGAGCATTTGTAAAAGTGCATGTATAACCTTATTAAGAAGTGTTTGATTGATTCATTTCTTTCTGATTTATTTTATGAATTTTCATTTTAGATGTAATTAACTGGGGAAATGGTGATCTCCACTAAAAGATGCAGCTCTATAGAAGAATTGATTTTATGGACTCACAGTTTACGTTTGACTATGGACCAAACAACCCTCCATCTAGCCGACTGTTTGGACCTAATTGCTTGTCTTCTAGTTTATACCAACTCTCACAAACTGAAGTAAGAGTATTCTTTTCATGCAAATTGGTTACCATTTCGTTCATGTTTATGTACAATTGCACAACTGAATTTGTTCTTTGCAGTTGCCTTCTTTCTTTCTTTTTTTTTTTTTTTTTTAACTCAGGATTTAATGCTTGCAATGATGTTGATAAGGCCTTTCCCTCTCTTTAGCAATGCATCAATACAAATAGAATCAGTGTTAACCAAGGAAAAATATGGATCAGTTCCTAGAATTTATATATAGTGTGGCCAGGATAACATTTCGAAAGAGGGTCTACAGAGGTGGATGATCCCAACAATTCACCTGATGAGGTTAAGGTCATCCCTGCTTCTTATCACATGGTCATGTTCTCAAAACCACAAGAGCTGTGCCATTGTCTCTATCAGATTGCCAATAATTATTTCTGAGTCTTAGCAAAAGAAGAGTATTCTGCCACAATGTAATATATAATATAAATACTTTGCGTCTGGATTTCGGACACTGTTACGTAATTTACTTTTTCTTTCTTTTATTATGTTAACTGATAGATGCCATTGGAACAATGTGTTGACAATTTTTAATGGAAGTGTTTGGATGATCATATTTTATCATTTAAATTAATCTGAAGGAGGGCAACTCATTATCTTCATGCCACTAACAATAATTTTTGGAGAAAAGTTTATTTAATTAATAAACTGAAATGTTATAGATGGTTTAATATATTTCTAAATACTAATGGGTCGACTAGTGTATATTAATCTCGGAGATTAGCAATTTACTCTTATCTTTATCAATACACTTGTAAAACTTGGAAATGGAGAAACAGAGACATATAGTTATGGTCCATGGGGCTTCTCATGGAGCATGGTGCTGGTACAAAGTAGCTGCTCTCCTTAAATCATCTGGTCATAAAGTTACAGCTCTGGACCTTGCTGCTTGTGGTGTAAATCCAGAGCAGGTGCACCAGCTCAAATCAATATCTGATTATTCTGAGCCGTTAATGGATTTTATGATGTCTTTGCCATCGGAAGAAAGAGTGATTCTAGTGGCTCATAGTTTTGGTGGGCTTGTCGTTTCTTTTGCCATGGAAAGATTTCCTGATAAAGTTTCTGCTGGAGTATTTGCTACAGCTATGATGCCAGGTCCTGACTTGAGTTACAAAACTTTGATTGAAGAGGTAAATATACTCTTCTTTTTTTTTTTTTTTTCATCTTTCTCTCGGATGCGTCATTCACAATCCATCTCAAATACCCCTATCAAGAAGTGGTTGATTGTTGATCCCTTTATTCTGTTTCTTTTCATTCTGAAACTTTTTGTATTAAATGTCACTAATTGGTGAAATGTACTTCTGGAAAATATGCAGTATAATAGAAGAATTAGAATTGATGAGCCAGACAACCCTTCAACCTCTCAACTGTTTGGGCCTAAAAGCTTGTCAACTTATTTATACCAACTCTCCCCACCGGAGGTAAGATTATAGATGATTTGATGTTCATATACAATGGTCTAGATGATTGGTTATTTACATTGTTGATTCTGTTTTTGTTTTCTGAATAAAATTTGAGCCCAGGACTTGATGCTTGGAATGATGTTAAGAAGACCTCATCCTCTGTTTAGTAACGATGCAATAGAAAGGGAAGCAGTGTTCAGCAGGAATAGATACGGAGCAGTTCCTAGAATTTATATAGTATGTGGCCAAGATAACATGGTAAACCAGGATCTTCAGAGGTGGGTAATCCGAACCAATCCGCCTGATGAGGTAAAGGTTATCCCTGATTCTGATCACATGGTCATGTTTTCGAAACCACAAGAACTTTGCTCTTGCCTGGAGGAGATTGCCAAGAAGTATGCTTGAATATATAATTTACCTCTTGAGAGTAATCTTTATGTTCTTTTCTTGAGAAAGATTAATGAACTTACCTTTTAGACACTTGATTGCCTTGTCTTTCTGTGTTATAAACAACTGCAGAGTCTTCTTGTCACTGGCGTCAAGGTTTTCCACTGTAACTTCTTTCAAGTTATAGTGCCAGCTTGTTAAAAGGACCCGGGTGGTGGCAAGATAAATTCCCGTCTTAATCATGATATTTTCATCTAATGCATCCATTACTAACGTGATTACATAAACAACCTTTCTGACCTTTCAGGGTAGCTAACAATTAAAAGTATAAAACATCATCACATTTTCTTCACTCAAATTCTCAAAACTAAACACCTCACGTTAATTTAACCGAAATGTCACAGGCAAAGTATGACTATCTCAACTTGATTGAGGAGCGAGCCATAGCAACCTGTTCACCAGATCCCAGAGTTGGCCAATTGGATTACCTATTCTCTCCTTGATACGTTTGAGATCAAATTACGAAGAAAGTAATATAACTTCACATCTTGTAGAAAAATCTGAGTCAAGAACAAGAAAATAGACAAATTTAATAATAAAAAATTATATATCTTCAACTCACAGTAACTACGTTTGAATTCATGCTTTTTAAGCAATTTGTAGAGTTAATAAAATAAAAATATAAAAATCTATTAAAATAAAATCAATCGTATACTAAGTAAAATAAAGTCGAAAAGTATGAGAATCCAAAGATAGGTTTTATTTTTTCTATATAACCACTAACATAAGGAAGAAATGGTGACCAAGTGACTATAAGCAAAAGAAAAATTCAAGATTTATTCCATTTCCATTCTTTGTTTTTATTATTATTTATTACAATCTTTATTCCATTCGACGTGTTTCTAACTGTCCTTTCTTTTACAGATCAATATGTTGAAAAACTAAACTTAATTTAATAAACATTGAGTATAGTCTTTAATGTTTAATTTATTAAGTTAAAGAGTCACCTATTAAATATGTAAGTTACATATATATTCATTAAGTGTGTAACTTATATATTAAGTGTAGGATGTTTAAGAGTTGTAGGTTACCAAAAGACTTTTTGGCTACTAAGCTAATAAGTCTATATATATGTTCTTTATAATTTCAATTCAATACAAGTTTGTTTATCCTTTCTTCTTCCTATTCTCTACAACAAAATGGTATCAGAGCAACAACAAAAAAGTGGAAAGAGAGTAAAAAAGGGGAGAGAAGAAAGATGATGAACAATGGCTTATTTCCTTTTTAATTTTCAAAACTCACCAAAGAGAGTTATGATAATTGATGTATTCGTATGAAAGCCTTGCTAGGATCACAAGATGTGTGGGAAATTGTTGAAAAAGGATTGGAACAACCTGAAGATGAGAATGAATTACCTCAAATTCAGAAGAAAGCGTTACAGAAATCAAGAAAGAGAGATCAACAAGCATTGACTCTAATCCATATGTGTTTGGATGAGAGTATGTTTGAGAAAGTTTCAAATGCTATAAGTGCTAGAGAAGCATGGCATATCTTAGAAACTTCTTTCAAAGGAGTTGATAAGGTTATTAAAGTTTGTCGTCAAACCTTGAGAGGAGAGTTTGAATCTCTCAAGATGAAAATTTTTGAAACAATTTCAAATTATTTCACTAGAGTTTTGACTATTTTCAATCAATTGAGAAGATATGGCGAGAAAATGGAGGATGTCCATGTAATTGAAAAGATCTTGAGATATTTAGATTCGAAGTTTAATTATATTGTTGTGGCAATTGAAGAATCAAATGATTTAGAATCCATGACTGTTGATCAATTATTGGGATCATTGCTAGCACTTGAAGAAAGAATGAAAGAGAAAGAACCTCAATCACAAGTTCTTTTCTTAAAGCTGTCTTTGAAAGAAAAAGATAATGCAAATGAAGAATCACAAAGAGGAAGAGGAAGAGGTGGCATATTTTATAGCCGTGGTTGAGGTAATTTCAGAGGAAGAGGAAGTAGAAAATTTGGTGGAAATTCAAACTATTCAGATTCAAATCAAAGGCAATCATCACGAGGACATGGAAGAGGTACTTGGAATAAAAGAGGTGAAGTACAATGCTATAATTGTGAGAAATATGGTCATTATGAAAATGAATGCAGATATGGAGCTGTTAAAGAAGATAAAGTATTTTGTGCCAAAGGTGAAGAAGATAAACAACCTACTTTGTTATTCTCATCTGATGGGAATGAAGACAAAGATCAAGAATCATAGTTCTTGGATACAGGGGCAAGCAACCATATGACAAGCAAGAAAAATTTATTCGTGACCATTGATGAATCATATAATGGTAGTACTTCATTTGCAGATGATAAAAAGATAGTTTACGAAGGCAAATGTGATATCTTAATTCAAGCCAAGAATGGCTCACATCAGTTCATTATTGATGTATATTATGTTCCAGAAATGAAAGTGAATGTGTTGAGTTTAGGCCAACTTTTGGAGAAACAATTCGAGATCTACTTGAAGAATGGTGCATTGGTAATGAAAGACAACAAAGGTAATCTGATTGCTAAGGTTGAGATGACAAAAAATAGAATGTTTATTCTCAAACTTCAATCTGATTATATGAAGTGCTTAAAGGCAAGTGCATCTGATGTATCATGGCTTTGGCATCAAAGGCTGGGACATTTGAATTTCAACAGCTTGAAGCAATTGGCTCAAGGGAGAATGGTTCATGGTCTACCTTTCATTGATCATCCTAATCAGTTGTGTGAAGGATGCATGTACGAAAAGCAATTCAAACACAGTTTTTTGAAGGAATCATCTTCAAGAGCATTGAAGCCTCTTGAACTTGTCCACGCTGATATATGTGGTCCAATTAATCCAACTTCTTTTAGTAAGAACAAATATTTCTTACTGTTTATTGATGATTTCAGTCGCAAAACATGAGTTTATTTTTTGAAGCAGAAATCTGAAGCTTTCGAAGTATTCAAGAAGTTCAGATTGTTGGTTGAAAATGAGAGTGAATGTTCTTTAAAGGCATTGAGAACTGATAGAGGTGGTGAATGTACTTCAAATCAATTCAATGATTTTTGTGAATCTCATGGCATCCGGAGATTGTTGACTGTGCCAAGATCACCTCAGCAGAATGGTGTTGTGGAGCGCAAGAACAGAACCATCCTTAACATGACTTGAAGCATGTTGAGAAGCAGACAAATGCCTAGAGAATTTTAGGCTGAAGCTGTGGCATGTGTTGTATATCTGTATAACAGATGTTCTACAAGGAGTTTGCAGAATTTTACACCACAGGAAGCATGGAGTGGAAGAAAGCCAACTCTTTCTCATCTTAGAGTTTTTGGTTGTGTTGCTTATGTTTATGTTGCAGATGAAACCAGAATTAAGCTCGATGACAAAAGTGAAAAATTCATTTTTGTTGGATATGATGCAAGGTCTAAAGGCTACAAGTTGAACAATCCGACAAGCAAGAAGATTATCTTGAGTCGAGATGTAAAGTTTGAGGAAGCTGATGGATGGAATTGGAAGAATCAATCAGAAAATTATAATTTTCTTTCAATTTTTGATGATTCAGATCAAGATATTCAGCATTCTATTTCCGATGTACAGAACTTGACACCTCCAAGAACTCCAGCAAGTATTCAAGGAGATTCAAGTCCTTCAAATTCATCTGAAAGACCTACAAAGATGAGAAATCTGCAGGACATATATGCTAACACTGTGAAGTTTCAGATTATATTCATTATTGTCTTTTTGCAGATATTGAACCAATGAATTTTGAAGAAGCGATGAAAAATAAAAAATAGAGAGCAGCCATGGATGACGAAATAAAATCAATTCAAAAGAATGACACTTGAGAATTAGCAAATCTTCCCCAAGGTAAGCAAGTTGTTAGTATGAAATGGATTTACAAAATCAAGAAGAATGAAAAAGGAGATGTCGAGAAATACAAGGCTCGACTTGTTGCAAAAGGGTTCAACCAACAATAGGGAATTGACTATGATGAAGTCTTTGCACTAGTCGCTCGATTGGAAACAATTCGCTTAATCATTGCTTTAGCTGCACAAAAAAGATAGAGAATTTTCTAAATGGACGTGAAATCGGCGTTCTTGAATGGATACTTAGAAAAAGAAATATATCTACAACAACCTTTTGGATATGTTGTTAGAGGGAAAGAAAACAAAGTTTTAAAACTGAAGAAAGCTTTGTATGGATTGAACCAAGCACCAAGGGCATGGTACAACAGGATTGATGATTATTTCAAGAAGAAAGATTTTCTGAAATGTCCTCATGAATATTCTCTTTATGCCAAGAAGAAAGAGAATGGTGATATTATTGTTGTGTGTTTGTATGTTGATAATTTGATCTTTATAGGAAATAATTCAGCAATGATTGAAGAATTAAAAAAGGAGATGGCTGCTGAATTTGAGATGACAGATATAGGGCTGATGTCTTATTATCTGGGAATCGAAGTGAAACAAACTGATGATGGTATTTTTGTTTCTTAAAAGAGCTATGTAAGAAAGATCTTAAAGAAGTTTGGCATGGAGCAATGTCAGCTTGTCAGCACACCAGTTGAATGTGGAGTAAAGCTGTCAAGATATGATGATACTGAGAAGGTGAATCCAACTTTGTTTCGAAAACTTGTTGGAAACTTGAGGTACTTGACTTGTACTAGACCTGATATTCTTTATGGAGTAGGACTTATCAGTCGCTACATGGAGGCACCAACAAATTCGCACATGAAGGCTGGTAAAAGAATTTTGAGATATGTCAAAGGAACTTCAGATTATGGTTTGTTTTATTCACCTTCAGAAAGTTTCAGTCTGGTAGGCTATAGTGATAGTGATTGGGGAGGTGATGTTGATGATCGAAAGATTATAACGGGTTTTATGTTTTCTATTGGAGAGACTGCTTTTACATGGAGTTTAAAGAAGTAATCTATTGTAACTCTTTCAACTTGTGAAGCTGAGTATTTTGTTGCTGCTGCTTGTGTTTGTCATGTCACATGGTTAAGAGAGGTGTTAGAGGTGCTATTGATTTCAAACGAAGAACCAACTGATATTTTTGTTGATAATAAATCATCTATAGCATTGAGCAAGAATCAAATTTTACATGATAGGAGCAAGCACATTGACACAAGATATCATTTCATCAGAGAAAGTATTCGTAAAAAAGAAGTAGAGCTAAAGTATGTCAAGTTTGCAAGATCAATTTGCTGATATTTTCACGAAGGCATTAAAATTTGAAGATTTTGCCAGATTAAGAGCAAGACTTGGTTTGATCAGAAATTAAGTTTAAGGAGTGTTGAAAAACTAAACTTAATTTAATAATCATTGAGTATAGTCTTTAATGTTTAAGTTATTAAGTTAAAGAGTCACCTATTAAATATGTAAGTTACATATATATTCATTAAGTGTGTAACTTATATATTAAGTGTAGGATGTTTAAGAGTTGTAGGTTACCAAAAGACTTCTTGGCTACTAAGCTAATAAGTCTATATATATGTTCTTTATAATTTCAATTCAATACAAGTGTGTTTATTTTTTCTTCTTCTTATTCTCTACAACAAAGATATATATATATATCTCCAACTTTGCGTGTGGATTTTGTTAGGTACGCCCCTTTCGTTATATTATGAGATGCCTAGGTCATGTCTACTGTCCCTTGTAGCAAGTTGATGACAATTTTGGATATAAATGAAGCACATTATCTTCATAGCTTAGTTATAGACGTCATTCAAAACCCAATACAAGGACTTGGAAATGGAGAAGCAGAGACATTTTGTTTTGGTCCATGGGGCTTGGTGTTGGTACAAAGTAGCTGCTCGTCTTAAATCATCTGGCCATAAATTCACAGCTCTAGGCCTTGCTGCCTCTGGTGTAAATCCAAAGCAGGTGCACCACCTCAAATCAATATCCGATTATTTTCAGCCATTGATGTAATTTATGACGTCTTTGCCATCAGAAGAAAGAGTTATTCTAGTGGGTCATAGTTTTGGTGGGCTTGTTGTTTCTTTTGCCATGGAAAGATTTCCTGATAAAGTCTCTGCTGGAGTATTTGCTACAGCTATGCTGCTAGGTCCTGACTTAGTTACACAACTACAAATAAAGAGGTAAAATAACTTTTTTTTTTGTTTCCTTCTCTTCTCTCGGATGTATCATTCCTCACAATCCATTCCATAAGCCTCAGGCTGCAAAAGAATCAAGCTGCTCATTAACAACTCGTGACTGACTTCAATAGAGGCTCGTTTAAGCTCATTTGATTAGCAGGTGCAATAATTATGCTTGCTTAGTAAACGAATCAAACTTGAGCTTATTTAGTTTTTTTTTCTTTTTGTGAGAATAACTTATTTAGGCTTTTAAGCGACTCGTTCAGTCTCTATTACTAGCTTATATACTTCTTATACTAAGGTTAAGAGTAATAAAGTGAAATTCATCAATAAATATTTGGGTTAAACTTACTTTTCTATCTAAAACTTATATATTATAAAAATATCTAGTGTATTAAGGGTCTATCTAGTATTTAGAAAAGCTTTTAATTTGAATATATATTGTGTTAATAAAAAAATTTAGACTCAATTAGTGTCTATTTAGATCTGTAAACTTTAAATCATTATAAACGTATTTGATTTGAGCTCCATTCATTTAATAAATGAACAATTTTTCAAGTATGAATATTGAACTTATATAGTAAACAAATCAAATTTGAAACAAGCTTCAGTCCATCAATTTGATTTATTTACAGGCCTACGTAACTCCATTTTGTAATAGAAACTGAATAGGACATCTCATGAAATCTCAAATCTTGGCATGCTGACAAGTGGTTGATTGATGTGACATATTTTTTATTTTTGTTTTCAGTCTAAAATTTTCTTTTAGATGTAGTTAATTGGTGATATGTACTTCGGAAAAAATGCAGTATGGTATAAGGATTAAGATTGATCCCTCAATATTAGACGCACAACACACATTTGATGATGGGCCAAACAACCCTCCAACCTCTCGGCTATTTGGACCTAAAGTCATGGCAACTTGTTTATACCAGCTGTCATCACCAGAAATAAGAGTTTTCTCTTAATACACAATCAGCTCTCTTGAAGAAATTGTGTTTATATTATGATCTTTGATGAATATTTACTCAAATGTGAATTCTAAGATTATTGAGTACAAGTATGTTCTGTTATATACAAGTATGTTTGCAACGGTCCTATTGCTCCTTGTTGTTGTTTGTTGCACTCCAACGTTTAAATCTAGCTTAGGGATAGGTTGAAGCAGCCTTTTTCCCTTTAGGGGAGAGGTGTTGCTCCCTTTCCCTAATAGGCCTGTGATGATCTAGAGTTCTGAGGCCATATCCAAAGATTGGTCCTTCGCCGATCTTTGATTGTTGAACATTGTTGCTGCCTGGTTTTGGTGTTTCTTCAACAGATATTGAGGCTTCTTCAACACTCCCCCTCAAGGTGGGTTCGAATAAGTTGATAGAACCCATCTTGCTGAGGAGCCTTCGATGACTTGCTTTGTCTAGGGCTTTGGTGAAGATATCTGCCAGTTGTTCATGGCTTCGGATGAACGGAGTTGTGATTTCTCCTGATTAGACTTTCTCTCTTATGAAGTGACAGTCAATTTCAATATGTTTAGTCCTTTCATGAAAGACTGGGTTCGATGTGATGTGTCTGGCTGCTTGGTTATCACAGTACATCTCCATCGGGCCTTTATGTTCTACTCCCATATCAACCAGAACTTGCTTTATCCATATGAGTTCCCTAGCCGTCGATACCATGGCACGATACTCGGCTTCGGCACTGGACCTTGCGGTTACTGATTGTTTTTTGCTCTTCCATGTCACTAGGTTTCCTCCTACAAATGTGCAGAATCCTGAAGTCAATTTTCTGTCACAACTACCTGCCCAATCTGCATCAGAGAAACCAGTAATAGTGATAGCATTATTATTATTTCTCATCCAGATACCATGTCCTGGAGTACCTTTGAGGTATCTTAGGATCCTATCAACTGCATCTAAATGAGGAGTACGTGGAGCATGCATAAACTAGCTAATCATACTCACAGCATAACTAATGTCAGGTCTGGTGACGGTTAAGTAAATCAATTTCCCCACCAGGCGCTGGTAATGACCTATGTTATCTAGAGGGTCACCATCCTCTAAGTTAAGTCTAGTCTTGGTCTCCATAGGGGTATCTATAGGCTTAGCTCCTATTTTCCCTGTTTCCTTTAAGAGATCTAGAACATACTTTCTCTGAGACAGAAATAGACCTTTATGAGATTTTGCCATTTCTATTCCGAGAAAGTAGGTTAATTGACCAAGATCCTTAATGTCAAATTCCCTTTTTAATTTTTGCTTTACTTTCTCAATTTCCTCATTATTGTTCCCTGTTACAATAATGTCATCCACATAAATCAAGATAATGATCGTGTATGTGAGAGCGTGTTTAACGAACATGGATGAATCAGAGGTACATTTGCTGAAATCAATTTTTAATAGAAAATGACTTAGCTTGGCATACCATGCTCTAGGGGATTGCTTCAACCCGTAGATTGCCTTTTGTAACTTACATACCAGGGAGGAGTCAGAGGCAAAATTATGACCTGGAGATAGAGACATGTACACCTGTTCTTCCAGGGATCCTTGCAGAAATGTGTTCTTAACGTCCATCTGAAATAATCCCCAACCTGAGTTAGTAGCAACAGATAGTAAAATACGAACAGTGCTTATTTTTGCTACCGGAGCAAAGGTTTCCTGGTAATCCACACCATAGGTCTGAGTGAAGCCTTTCGCTACTAGCCTAGCTTTATACCTCTCAATTGAACCATCATGCTTGTATTTGATTTTATACACCGATTTACAGCCCACCTGTTTTTTGTTTGGTGGTAGGGGGACAAGCTTCCAAGTTTCATTTTTCTCCAAGGCCTGGAGTTCTTCTTTCATGGCTTTACACCAATTAGGGTCGGTGTTAGCCTCATAGAAAGAACTTGGCTCAGTGTGAGAAGAAAGTGCGTTGAGATATGCCTTATAAGATTTCGAGACTGAATTATAATTAATAAAGCGATGGATAGGATACAATACCGAGTGGGACACATAGTCCCTTAGTTTAACAGGAGGTCTAGATGGTCGAGATGATCTCCGCAGGGCAATTGCTTCTTCTACTTGTGATTCATTTTCTCCCCCTGAAGCAGTTGGCGCGGGAACAGGACGCTCGTCCACATCGGCTAAGGGAGAGAGATCTGATCTGTCAAATAAGAAAGAGTTATCGGGAAATAAGGGGGATGGGGGAGGCGTAGTAGTGGAGAAGTAGGCTGTACTTTCATCGAAAGACACATCTCTAGAAATATAGGACTTGTGTGTGGAGGGGTCATAACACTTGTACCCCTTTTTTCCAGATGAGTACCCTAGGAAAACAGTTTTAACGGAACTTGAGTCAAGTTTATGGGATCGTCTAATATGAACAAAAGTAATGCAACCAAAAACTCGAAGGTGGCCCAAATCTATTTTTCGACCCTTAAGGATTTCCAAAGCACTGTGGTTTTTAAGAGTGGGAGTAGGTAATCTGTTAATAAGGTAGACAGCGGTGAGAAGGGCATTAGACCAAAAAATATGAGGAACATTGTGTTGAAAAAGAAGTGATCTAGTGACTTCAAGAAGATGGCGGTTCATTCTGTTCAGGAGTATAAATACAGGTGGTTTGGTGTAAAATGCCTTGTGCGGAGAAGAAGTCAAAAAAGTTTTTATTAATATATTCAGTGCCATTATCGGATCGAAAAATTTTAATTTTGGCATCATATTGAGTTTGAACGAAATGAAAGAAATTCTGAAAACAGGAAAAAACTTCATTTTTTCCTTTTAGTAAGTATACCCAAGTGAGACGGGAGAAATCATCAATAAAGGTGACAAAATAATGAAAATGGTTGTAAGAAGTACAGGGGGCAGGTCCCCAAACATCAGAATGAATGAAATCAAACATCTTTATGGAAGTAGTGGAGGACACAGGAAACGGTAACCTGGTATGTTTAGAAAATTTGCAAATATCACAACAAACAGAATTTAAATGACAAGGAAAAAGTTTGTTTAGGATGTGATCGGAGGGGTGCCCAAGTCGCCGATGCATCAATATCCCTTGATTGACCGGACTTGTTGACGCAAGACAATGAGTAGTGGAGTCTCTAAGGTAGTAAAGACCATTTTTAAAATATCCCTCACCAATCATCTTCCCGGTGATGCGATCCTGAAACAGTACTGAAGTTGGTGAGAAAATAGCATTACAATTTAAATGACTGGTAATTTTGCCAACAGATAATAAGTTTGATTGAAAATCAGGTAAAAATAATATATCATGAATATTTTGGCGGAAGATGGTGGAGGTGCCACAGCCAGAGATTTTGGCTTGGGCACCATTTGCGGTGGTCACATGTTGAGATTCAAGGGGAACAAAATTGTGTAGTTTGGTTGCGTCCCATGTCATATGGTCTGTAGCACCTGAATCAATAATCCAATCTTTAGAGTGAAACAAATTAGAATAATTTTGAGAGTTAAATCGAACTCGACCCATGAGATCGCTGATTTACAAGAGATTGGAGCTGAGAAATGAGCTGGGAAATATGCAAATTTTCTGCATGGGCGGGTCGGGTGGAGGCTGCAAACCGGGTTGGATCTGTGGTGGGCCGGGCCACTGGCCGGATTCTTGGTGGGCGGTTTCGGGCCAGTCGGACAAGGTTACTGGGCTCGGGTCTGGGCCGGACTAGGAGGAGTTACTGGGCTTGGGCCTGGGCCAACTGTTGGTGGGCTCGGATCGACTTGTCGGACCCGACCTGAAATAACCCGACCCGTAACCCGACCCGTTTAGGGGGCATATGTTGCCCATGTTGCCCACTTCTCCTTTAGGTTTTCTTTTTTCTTCTTCTTGACTCCTTATGCATTGCCTCCAACCGCTTCCTTCTCCTTCTCCTCCTCCGCCCACTGTTGTGTGCGTTCCCCCTTCTCCCTTCACCCCGACCATGGAGAGGCCGCAGATGAGGGTGAAGGTGCCAGCATCTGTCGTGGGTGTGCCCCTGCCTTCGGCAGTGGTCGCACCTGTCGACAGACGCAGGCGTCCCCTTTGCGCGCAACCCGTCGTGGAGGTCGATATGGCGTGAGAAAAACGCCCGGTTTTCTGGGTTGGAGGGGCTGAAGGCGTTCATCGTGCTTCGTCGAGTCTCTTCCTGCTGGAAGATGGCTATGACAGCATCAATCTTCGGGAGGGAGTTGGACAACAAGATTTGCAAGCGCAGAGCTTCATAACTGGAGTCCAGGCCCCCCAGGTAGTTATAAACTAAATCTTGTTCGGCTCTCTTTCTGATCTCCTCTGGATCTGTGGTGGGTGGGAGGTAGTTTTGCAACTCCTCCCACCTGGTTAAGACTTCTGTAGCGTAGTTTGTGCTTGATTTTGTCCCCTGTTTGATTTGAGAGAGCTCCTGCTTCAAATTAAAAATATGAGCAAAATTTTGCTTGTGTCCGTATAAGCCTTTCATTTTCCTCCAAATTTCTTGTGAGGATTCGAGCAATATGCATAGTCGTGAGATCTGTGGTTCCATTGTATTTGTGAGGAGGGACATGACCATGTGGTCGGTTATCTGCCATTCCTCAATCTCTTCTGTTTCTTCTTTAGTTGGTTGTGCTGGGTTGATAGGAGTTGGTCTCCTTCTGATTCCTGTGATGAATCCCAATTTTTTCCTGCCGCTCAAACTGATGTATACTGATCTAGACAACTCAAAGTAGTTCTGGTTGTCTTTGAGTACAATGTTGGTTAGCTTTGAAACATCATTGTGAGACATTTTGAGTTTCTGTGGTTGGGGTAGATGATGAGAGGTTAAACCTGCTCTGATACCATGAAGAAATTGTGTTTATATTATGATCTTTGATGAATATTTACTCAAATGTGAATTCTAAGATTATTGAGTACAAGTATGTTCTGTTATATACAAGTATGTTTGCAACGGTCCTATTGCTCCTTGTTGTTGTTTGTTGTACTCCAACGTTTAAATCTAGCTTAGGGATAGGTTGAAGCAGCATTTTTCCCTTTAGGGGAGAGGTGTTGCTCCCTTTCCCTAATAGGCCTGTGATGATCTAGAGTTCTGAGGCCATATCCAACAGTCAAAGACTGTTGGTCCTTACTGCCAGTCTTTGACTGTTGAACATTGTTGCTGCCTGGTTTTGGTGTTTCTTCAACAGATATTGAGGCTTCTTCAACATCTCTCTTGTATTTCTATCTAACAGGAATTCCCATTTTATGTTTACTTTAGTTTTGATTTGGTTGATAATCATGTACAATTTAATGATTTGTTCATTTATTGTTTCTTTAAAAAAAAGTTCTGAACTCAGGACTTGCTGCTTGGAATCATGTTGATAAGACCTTACCCTCTCTTTAGTGATGATGCAATAGAAAGAGAAGTAGTGTTCACCAAAGAAAGATATGGATCAGTTCCTCGAGTTTATGTAGTATGTGGCCAAGATAACATTGTAAATGAGGATCTACAGAGGTGGGTGGTCCAAAGCAATCCACCTGATTGGGTAAAGATCATCCCTGATTCTGATCACATGGTCATGTTCTCGAAACCACAAGAATTTTGCTCTTGCCTTGAGGAGATTGCTAACAAGTATATGAATTACCTCTTCAGAGTAGCAAGTGGAAAGAGTTCTATGAGGTCCAAATTCTTGTTGAATCTTTGTATTATTTTCCTGAGAAAAGATCAATGAACTTACCTGTATGAACAAGTAGTTTATTCACAGGCTGATACTATTTCTTTAATTATAAATGGCACCGGGGTTGAAATCTTTGGATCCTGAACAATTTGAACCATCAACCATTACTGTAGAAAATTTTAATAGCCTGCCTTATGGACAAAACAAGAGAGACGACAATATTATCATTGCTTATAAAAAATATTGGAATTTCTAAGAATAATTGTACCATCAAACTGCTGCTTGATTCTTTTTTAATCACTGAGCCTGACTACAAAGGAGTTTGCAATGCTTTTTAGCAATTGCCACAGGAATCTGAAATGAGATAATAAAAATTACAACTTGTTGAAAAAGTTGTATCTATTAGTCGCATTCCTTTTTCTTAAATTCTTTCTTACAGCTACTTATTCCATGTTACAATTGGTTTCATATATATATATATATATATATATTTGTATGCTATGCCAATTGAAAATGTAGGCTACTTATTGTCCAAAATATTTGGTACCGTTTCATTTTCGTTGATCCATTTGATAAAGAAGATGATGGAACCTTATAAATTGTTTAAGGATTAGTTGGGGTGCTGGTCTGATTGCTCTGATAGTTGACAGAAACATACAGCAAACAAAATGCAATATTTCTACCGTGACGAGTTGACAAAGAAAGAAAAAGAAGAACTCACAATTCGATTCTATCTTAACTTTTTTAAAAGAAATTTCCCATATTCTGGTTAAAGATTTACATTAAGAATTAATAGGAAACGATAAATCTAAACATATTTGAGTCCTATCGCTATTAGATGCTTACAGAATTCTTGTGGCTGGGAAGCCATTGGCATATGATCAGAATCTTTAATCTCAACCACATCTTGAACCCTACTGTATTGGATGATCCATCGTTGAAATTCCTCTCTTATTATTTTGTCATTCTTGCACAGGATATAGACTTTCTTAACTGATCCATAACTTTCATTGGACAACTTCTTAGCTTTAGACAAATCTGGTAGGAAAAATGATCCTGGTCTGTACAGAATCTTTCCCAGCTCAAGATCCTTCAAGTAAGTATGGTACGAAGTCAGTAACTCCATGAATTTGAGTCAAAAGATTTCGCAAGAAATGTAAATAAACATAATTGACTATAATAAATATATATATATATATATATATATATATATATATATATATATATATATATATATATATATATATATATACCTCAATGGGGCTTAGATCATAGATCATAGAAGCCAAGAATTTGGGACCAAAGTGTACCCACGTTATCGGTCCATCTGTGCTTTCTTCCCATGAAACTTGGTTATCTACTTCTGCTCCTTCTGGAGCGGTCTCGTACATCTTTCAGGAAAAAGAAGCATGCATAAACACATGCATATATGCAAGCACACACACATGTATAATACTAACCTCATATAGCATAGCATGTACCTTCTCGAAAATATACGACGGCTGGTGTGATGTATCAGGCACAATTGCCGTTGCAAAAACAGCAACTGAAATCTTGTCAGGATACTTTTCCATTGCAAGAGCCAGATTCATGCCTCCTAAGCTATGACCTACTAGTATAACCTTTTCATTTTCTTGTAGCACGGCCATGAATTTCATCAACGGCTCATTATACTCATTAAATGTATGAACCTCTTTGAATGTCTTAGGGTGCATGCCTGAAGCCGCCATGTCTAGCACCGTGACGCGGTGGCCCACTGCCTCGAGGCGTGGCTTGACCTTGTACCAAACCCAAGCCCCTCCTCCTGCACCGTGGATGAAAACAAAATGTTTCCCATTGTAGCCTCCTGCCATTTTTTTTCTTTTGCCTCCGTATGTTACCTTGCCTTGAACTTTTATATAGGGAGAGATCTGTAAACACATATTGAGCTGGCTTACATGAGAGGTAGGGGGTGGACGTTGGACAAGCTAACAATTTTTTTGTTATTTTAAAGTGTCAAGTTGATGTTCCATGGCCTGCTACTGTTAATAGATTATATATCTCTTCAAGAGAAGCATCTTTCTTTGATCAATTCCTTGCATATTTTTCCACACCTTCAAATTAAAGTTCCCCACATAGCAAGACATATATATATATATATATATATATATATATATCGATTTAAATTGTTGGATTTGAAAGTGTGATTGTCTTATGTATATATAGACGTATAGTTGACTGAGACTATATATTTCAGTGACAATCAACATCCAAGGTTCATAATTTATATATATATATATATATATATATATAGCAACTTTTCTCCCTCCTACATGGTATATTATATGAATCTTAAGTTATTTTTTAAAAATTTTTAGAGAATTAATCATTTTAATATTTTTTTTACTATCTTATATAAAGAATTATATTACAACTTTAACACTTTAATTATGATATATAATTATTTCAATTTCCTCCATCTTTTTGAATTCTTTTTCATAACTTTCACTTTAGGTAATTTTTTTTAAATATTGTATTACAACGTAAAACAATTTAATTATAAATCTTAATTATTTTATAATTCTTTTTTTATTATTTTTTATAATCTCTACATTTGATTATTTTTCAATTTTTTTTATTTTTATAATGTAATAATTATCTTATTAATTAAAAAATTATTTTTTACTCATCACATTTATACTCATTTATATCATTCGTTTTTTTTTTTTCATTTTATCTTACATATATGCTACTAAGATTATTTTGACAGAATTTAGTTTCAAGTAAAAGGGTTTTGTTAATATAATTATTTTTTATATTAATAAATAAAGTATTTTAATATATTTATTAAAATATATATATATATATGAGAGCAATATTTTAATATTATTTTTTCTATACTATATAGCATGTCAAATGATTTTTTAACTTTTTTTTTAACTTTAGAGAATTAATCTATTTTAACATAATTTTCTACTATTTTAAAGAGTATTATGTTACAACTTCTAATAATTTAATTAGGATATTTAATTATTTCATGTTTCTATACCCTTTTGTAGTCTTATTTATAACTTTCACTTTAAAGAATTTTCTTTTTAAATATTGTATTATAATATACAACACCTTAATTATAAATTTTAAGTATTTAATTGTCATTTTCTTCTCCAATTCTTGTTTATAATTTTAATTTTTGATTAAATTTTTTTAAGATTTTCTATTCTCATAGTTAAATAATTATCTTATCAATTAAAAAACTATTTCTTTAATCATAATATTTATATTTATTTATGTCTTTCATCCCTCATTGTATTCTATCTCAAATATATTCTAATAAAATAATCTTGATATGGTTCAATTCCAAGTAAAAATTTAGTTAATTAAAAATTAGTTTTTAGATTAGATTTTCTATGACTTAGTAAATTAAAAAAATATAATATAAAATATTTTTATTTTCATATATGTAAAGTAAGAAAAAATTATTGAATTATATATTTAAAATATATAAAATACTAAATCAACAAAAGATATTAAGAAATAAATGAAATTATCTAATTTTAAATCAAGTTATAACATAATTATTTAATTTAATTCGATTTATATTTGTGACATATTTATTTTATTTTATTTTATGAGATACTCCTATTTATTTATTTATTTTCATATAGATGTTATGAATATAGTAAAAGAAATTATAGAGTTCAAACTATAAAAAATTATTGAATTATGTAAAAAAAGAGAAAATAAATTTTTCTTAGTGAATAAATTTATCATCATAAAAATTAATAAGTATTTACAAAATTAAAAAATATAACATATTTATAATATTCAATAAAAAATTAAACATAATATATATATATATATATATATATATATATAGTTAGTTAGTTAGTTAGTTAATTATATAGTCAATTAATTTATTTTTATTTTTTTTCTAAATCTTTGTGGTATGGTATTATATTAAAATTTAATATTAATAATTTTATAATTTTTATTGGCATTAAAATTATACGGCCTATAGGTGGATTATTATCTAGTTATATAATAAAGTAATAATCAACAGTAACAAAATAATACCTTTTAAGATTATTAAAAAAATAAACATTATCCACTAACCAAAATTTTTGTTTATATTTTTTATATACTCTTTCTTCATGTATTGTTCTTATAGATATATCCATAACATCTATCGAGCTGTAACTAATTAGTGTATGTGTAATCCAACTAAACCTGATTAGTGATTATTAATTATTAGAAATCAAATAAGCTAAGTCGGATTTTCATTTTATTAACTTCACAGCATTGGAGACGATTACAATACTGAATCAAAACTCATTGGTTTATCTGGTTACCCTTATTAAAAGGCCCAAGTGAAGCATAAGTGATTGACATGGCAGCCCAACCATCAATTAGAACTCTAACAATGGAATTTCTGATAGGTGGACTGCAAAGATAAGCTCCAAGACATCCAAGGAAGCAAGAGCTACGGATGCATGCAACCAGAGCAACTACAACAATGACATCCCGGATGCTACTGCTGCTGTGAATGGGGCTCGCCATGGTCTTCTCCGCCTCCACCATGAGATCAGTGTTAAGAGCTGGGGCAGCCGCGACAGGTTGCCTGCTTTACAGTGTCCCTGTGTCGAAACAGAAACAAACTCACCAACAGCCATACTACATGCACCTGAAAGAGCTCCAGCTACTCCAGACAAGACTGTCTGTTCTTTCTTCCTTGGCTGCACTTGTACAATCATAAGTGATATTGCGGAAAGCAAACCATCACTAGCCCCTAAAATTGCTGCTCGGGTCCATTATAAAAAAACAAAAAGGCAATTTAGAGATTACCACGTGATTGTTAAGTGGTCCATGATAGCGATCACAAATCTATATCATTTCTGAGAGAGAATCTTAATTAAATTTAGTATATAAACTATAACTAATAGAAGAATTACATGTATATATGAATATTTTACACATTAGTATAAGATGATTGACAAAATATTTTATTATTTAAAACTAATGAATATATATAAATTATCAATCTATTTGATGTAAATGTGAACATCCACTAAATCCAGACAAAAAAAATTCGATTTCTAAAAATAGCAATCAGAACTTGTGGTCCCCATTTTACTTACCCATGTATTGTCGCATTTTGGTCTTTAATTGGTCACTATATGTCTCATTCACTAATTGAAATAATAAGAGATAAAAAAAAAAAAAAAAAAAGATAGTGACCATGTCATATAATAGCTAAAATTAGAAACCACCATCACATATGATAGCTAAATTGCTCTCTAATTTCATTTTAGAGAATAATTTATAGTTGATAATTTTATTATAATTTATAAATTTGGAAAGTATTATTAATTTATTTGCATCTAATTTGATAGTATTATAATAATTATTTTTAATTTTGATAGATCAAATATTGAAACTAAAAACTGAAATAAAAGTTAATATATAATCATAATTATATATATAATTAAATATACATAATTATAATATTATACAATTTTAACCAAAATATATAAGATTATAAAAATTCGTCTCTCATGTCATATAATATTTGTCAAAAAGATAAAGCAGCCTACAAAACATAAAACAAAATATTATATATACATGCTCAAGCTCAATATTTGAGCATCTAGAAATATAAAAAAAAAACAAAACAAAACTATCTTCTCACCATCATCCACCTCACCAATACCATTACCACTCCCATATCTATCTTTGTGCACTGTTAGGCTCCATTATTGAATCCAGCAAATCACAGTATAATCTATTACATAAAGAGCAACAAACGGAAGCAAGAGAAGCAAAGAGTAGAAGCAAGCAACTAGATCCATATAGCATTTAATAAAAGTAAAACCTCCGCCGCTTCAGAAAAAGAAACCTAAAGTATTATTATATTCTTTGTTTCTAATAGTACAAATTCACCAACAATACTTACAATTCCAGCTTAAATTATGAGTAAACATGTTAATTAAAAGAAAAACACTGTTTAGTGACATTTATTCAACACTGATTTAAGGAACACACCTTATAATACAAAGCCACACCGGAACAATAATGAGAAAAGGAGAAAGACAACAAACACTTCAAATTATTTGTGAGAGAATGAGGGCAGACTATAAGTTTTTGTGAATGACGAGAGAGAAAGAGAGACTGATTTTCCATACAGAGAGAGAGAGAGCAACGACGCACAAGGGGATGGTAGCAGAGGGACCAGTCATCGATGGCACTACTAATCAATAGGGATTTAGGTTTTCATTTGGATGGAGACATTGTGGAAAGAATTGGGTGAGTGAAATATTTTTTTTTTTTATTTCCATACATTTCACAGATAGTGGTCGCTGAATTAAGGCAAAACACAAATTGAACTCCCATTTCAATTAAAAAATACATATATATCACTATTTCATAATATATTAACTATTCCATAATTATAATATATTAATTAAATACATATATATAACTATTTTATAATATCATATATATATATATATATATGAAATTCCAAAAAATAAAAATAAACTAATGAATAAATATAATAAAATTTAAACAAAATATAATATAAAAAATAAATATATTAAATAATATAATTAATTCCTATATAAATTTTTATTTTATAATTATATATCTTATTAAATATAAATTAATATTATAATTAAAAAATGATAAATATAAGATAATAAATATAATAATTAAAAAATGCTCAAATATTATGCTTTTTATTTTAAATACTATAAATATTATTTTTATTTTTTTAATAGTTTCTAAATACACTTAATAAATTAAGACTACGTAATGTGGTTTCTGAAGTGACCATAATATATGGTCACTAAATGACTCTAAAATATTCGACTTCTACCGCACTATATGGTGTCTAATTTAGAGACAATATGTGTGTTTTCTGAGTTATTTTCAGTTAGCAATCACATCACTTTCTGTGGCCTCTAAAGTGGTTGTTAATTTAGACACAAATATTTAATGCTCAAATTGGTTTCTAAGTAGTAGTTGTTATTAATTGGTGCAATTTAATTGTTAAATATCAAAAAAATAATTATAATTTTTTGATATATTTAATTATTTTTAAACATTTTTATATCGAGATAGACGGAAATGAACAGGATGCGACAGTAAAATTAATGCTAAATATTCTATTTAATTTTAATAATTTTTTAAAAATATTAAAAAAAATTAATATTTCATAATTTTTATAAATATCTTTTCAAATCTTCCAAGAAATTTTAATATTTTATATTTTAAAAAAGAAAAAAGTAACCGCTAATCTAGCAGCAATAACCACTAATAGGCTTCACCAATTATTTAGAATGGGCAAAACTAAGAGAAATTATACATTGAACCAGTAATTTCACTCAACAATGACTGTATAATTTTTAGTTACATTTTTCCTATTCGGACGTTAACATGTACATGAATAGTTATTTTTTGAATATTAATACATATTTAATTTTATTTTAATCGTGAAATCTTAATCTCATTTAATTTTGTTTTACATTACAATTTATATTTTATTAATAAGAGGTTGATATCTCATATTTTTTATTAACTATTTTTATAAAAATGCAAAAAATGACTAATTAAATTAAATATTAAAATGAAAACAAATATAAATATTTTTAATTAAAATGAATTAAATATAAAATTTACTGATAATTTATATTATTATTTATTTCTTTTCCAATTTTTTATTTTTATTTTTATATGTCCATACCTAATTGTTTCTCCTCATACTAACCTGGCTCTTTTTACATAAAATCACAGGCTATGCGAGAGTTCACATCTGGAACTGCTAGACTGAGGTCCCATGCAGTAACTCCTGGAGTGCCATAACAGCTAATAATTTTAATAACCTATTGCTCACTACTCAGTAGACAGGTAGACATAAAATATTTAAATAAATTAAATCACGATGAGAAAGAAAATGGGGAATCAATATCTATGATGGCTTTTGTCTTCCGCATTTATGAAATATACTTATAAACAAATCCGACCCGTATCAATTTGTTTGTCTACTTCTGAATATTTTAATTCACTATCTTTAATATCCAAATTGCTATCCTATGGCTTTTATATGAAATAGTAATGATTTTTTTTTAAAATTTAATTAAAGTTTTAAATCTAAATTTTAAATATATAGCTGTGTTAAAATTCATGAAAGAGTGTTTTGCCATCGTTAAGGGTCTTACCTGACACACTCTAAATTAACTCTAAATATGTATACAAAAAAAAAACTAATTCAAGAGCATTAATTTTAAAATATTAACAATAAATATAGACACAGCTATTTGTAGCGATAATTCATATTCTTATGGTTAAATATATTATTAATATTTTTAAATTTGATAATTTAGTCAGTTTAATATTTTATTTTTAATATGATTTAGTAGATATTTAAATTTATTTTATTCAATATTTTAATATTTTTTATATATATTATTATTAAATATATCTATATAATATTATCAAAAATAAAATTTAAATATACGTCAGATAAAATTAAAAGTTAAAAATATTTATATATTAAAAAATAAAATTAACTTCTTTTTATGTTAAATTTAAAGTTGAAATGTTAAATTGTTACAAATTGAGCGGCCAAATTATTTATTTGGTCTACTTTTGTTGATATAATTAGAATCATTAGATATCATAATCTAAGGAAAGATAGCAACACATTGACACAGTAAAGACATTTCATCAGTGTCTTTCCCAAACATTAGCTAGGCGGCACTAAATAACATTATTGGTGAAAACAACTTTCCACTACCGTCAAACCAAATCTTGATTATAGAGATCGCATGGTAGAGTTAAGCATATTTCTGGGCAATCATTGAGAGATAGTGACACAGCTCTTTTGGTTTTGAAAACATGGGCATGTGATCTGCACCTTCAATCTTGATCACTTCTTGGGCTGGGTAGTTTGTGATCATCCAGTTCTGGAATTCCTCAGTTATTGCTTTATCTTCATCGCACAGGACATACACCCGGGTAACCGATCCATATCCCTCAGTTGAGTAGTTTTTGGCCTTTGACAAATCATTTAGGAAAAATGATGATGGCCTTAACAAAGACTTTGCCAATTCAATATCCTTCAAGAAATTGCATAAGCTAATTAAGGCTTATATATAATTCCATTAAACATATTGGCAGCTTTCCAGAACGAATAAGTATATCTTGTAAATATTTGTACAATATGACCCGTTTAATAATATATATAATTGATACGTAAATAAATAAGGTAGCACCAATCTAAGAATTCTTACTTTCAGGGGTAAATATCTCGAATTTGAAATTTTTTTTCATCTCTTATAGATTAATTTTTCATATAATAAAAAATTAAAAAAAATACGGGATTCACAGTGGCTCATCCGAAAACCTCTCATTCTCGCTAATACTAACAATTAACCTACACAATCATATATCTAGTTAAAAAATAATAATTTAAAAATAAACAAGTTAGCAGTTTTTTTTCTTTCTGAGAAATTAGTATGGTCATATATAGACTTAAAATATTATAAATGGAATGAATAAATATATTTTTTTAAGGGCAACTGCCTTTTATGAATACATAGGGAAGGAGATCGAAGGGTACCTCAGTAGGGCTGAGTTGATATAGCTTATTGGAGAGCATGAATTGGCCAAATAACATTGTTGTGAGATGCTGTAGAGAGGTGCTGTAGGGTGAGAATTGAGTATCCAACCATGCCTCGCTTGGGGTCCTTCTGTTATACTTTATGAAATAAACACGAAAATGAACTTACAAATCTTTGCTTTTTCTCTTACATATTAATTCGTATATTTTCCATCAAAAGAAAGAAGAAAAAGAGAGTATGTAATGGTAAATATTTCGATCCTTCTTCATTCCTTCTAGGGTTCTACATTTATAGTTAGATTCTTATCTTTATATCAGTTTGTAAATTGCTAATTAGTTTACTTCTTAAATTATAATACAATAAAATAGCAGAACAAATTAGTAAAAACAAACTAAAGGAAAAAACAAAAAGAAAAACCCTATCCAGCTATACGAAAACTAACTAAGAAATTTTCATTTTCTAACAATTTTAAAGTCAAACAAAATTTTAGTATTCTTGTTCAAACATGGCATCCACTACAAAGTCTAATTTCAATGAAAAAGAAATAATAAAGAAGAATCGACCTGAATTAATTTGTACTTTTTCAAAATTACAACAAGAAGAAGGAAGATGAATATGTAAGTATAATTATTGATGTTGACAAAAGTAATAACAAAACCAAGTACCTCGTCCAAGACAAAAGATGGGCGGTGATCAGTATCTGGCATAAATGCCGTTAAGTAGACAGCAACAGCAATCTTTTCAGGAAATTGATCCGTGGCAACAGCTAGATTAAAGCCACCAAGGCTATGTCCGACAAGTATAACCTTTTCATTTCTTGGCAATTTGGCCAAGAAATCCAGCAAAGGTTCAGTGTATGCATGAAGTGTCTGAACTTCTTGAATAGCTTTCATGTGGATGCCAGAAGCCGCCATGTCGAGCGCCGTGACCTGGTGGCCTGAGGACTCGAGCAGTGGCTTGAGCTTGTACCAACACCAAGCTCCATGACATGCCCCGTGTACAAGAACAAAATGCTTTTGGTTCTTGACCTTTTCCATTTTTATTTTTTTTGGTTTTCCTTTCTGTGTTGTCTAACTTCGTCATCCACCCCTTTATATAAGAAGTTATTTGTAAAGAAATTTATGTTTTCCACAAGCAACACGTTTTCCTTTTTTGTTCTTTTTTTTTTTTTTTTTTTTTATCATCAGTGAAAAACGTTTTTGGAAACGTCTAAAATTCATTAACTCTGGAAACCTTGAACGGATTTGATTTGATCCTATTATGTATACAAAATATATTTATCAATATAATTCTAAAATGGGCTTAATTTTGTTTCTTTTGTTATCTTCAATTTAAGTCTTGCTAAATGAAGCAATGATTTATGAGAAAATGGATTGCTCAGCTCATAATGACACGCATAATATTTTTTTAAAGGAGAAAACAATGAAAATCCTGTCTTTTTTTAAATTCCAAATGAGAAATCTTTCATATTATAATAATTCTTAGAATTGACTATAATGTGTAATATAAATGAGCTGTAACGGAATAGAATTCTTAAAATGCACCTTTTTTTTTAATTTCATTATTCTCATGGACTAAAAATTTCTTTGATACGCTTTTACTGATTTAATTTGAACGAAATTCAAAAAATTATAAATATTTAAAAATTTATAATATAAGTTAATTATATCAATGTTTATGTCAATTTGATCATTTAATTTTAATTTATTTTATAAAAATTAATTTTAAATTACATAATAATTATTTTAATTTGAGTTTTAATTTATTTCATATCTTCCCTCACCTTACACAGTAACCTAAATACCTAAAATATTTGTCACATTGCCTGTATCAATAAATTTTCGAAAAAGTGAATCATCCCATTTTAGGACATCATAGTTATTATCAACTAATGGGGTGATAAGAATAAGTAGTAAAATCTTTGCCATAGAAAAAGAAAAGAAAAGAAAAGTAAAACAGACATCTCCTGTGGCATTACCAATGTGGTATGATTTCTGGTTCGGTATGGAACTTGTTAGTTAGATAGTTATTTTTCAACTTTGGTAAGAACTACAGTTGAACCCCGTGGCCGTGGGTTGGGTTTTCTAACACGACATATTCAAGAGGGAAAGAAATTAAATATTATCTTCGAATAGTAACTCAAGTGCCAATTCCTTCCTCAACTGCCTTTTGCAATCTACCCACTGTAATAAATAACAACTGCTTCTCAGGAGCTACCTAGAAGCTTCCTTTCCTCTTTCAGTTCCCTGTTTTTTCCTGTCAATGGAAAAAAAAACCTCGTGGGGACAGACTCCCAAAAACATTAGTTGGCCCATTTTCCCGAAAGAAAAAATCCTCTCAGATTTTTATATCTTAAAAATGCTAAAGATCTTATTTATTTAATTCCATTTCATCAAAAAGAAATTTAATCTTGGCCTATCTCTATTGTCGTTGAATCCTCAGTAAGAGATTGTAAAAAACTTAGGAGGGATAGTTCCCTACAGGTATCAGCAATTAAAGATTATATTTAAAGGGCAGGATCCGATTTAGTACAGTTTATATTTAACAGTTTACTGTAGGAAGGGGGATTCCAGTAGAGGAGAGGTACCCTATTAATATTAGACAAACCAATTCACTTGTAAAGACTAGCAAGAGTGGGATATAGCTAGTTGGCACATTTGTCTCTTATTGGACCACGAGCTTTAATATGGGTCTTAGTCCTTATGCTGGACTTCTGCCTGCCTGCCTCTATATTAATATGTGCCTGCCTCTAATGATCTTCCGGGGTTTATGCGTGATTGTCTTACTTAATACAGACGAGGATTCGATACTATTTTACCCAAAAACTCTGTAGAACAACATGATCATCTAAATACAAAAACAAAATTTAATTAGGTTTATATAATATTAAATAATAAATACGTATTATGAGTGTTTTATATAATATTAAATAATAAATATATATTAATTACTTATCAGCAGTGTATATCTTTTTATTTACATCAAACCTGAATAGATATATCTATATCTAGATGAATCAACAAGGTTTTTTAGCAACAAAATGTGCCACCCAATTACAGTATGCAGAAAAGAACAACTCAAGAAATTCTTGGCTAATTTTGAAGACGTCCTGAGCAATATTATCGTACTCCTAATTATAGGGGCTGCTGTTAGCTTGCAAAGCTTGTATAAAATTCAGTTAATCACTCTCCACTCCACTCCACCAATATGTGTTTGAAAACCTTTTCTGCACGCAAGTTTAGAGCTTAGCTGACAGCAAGACCTTCTTGAACTGTGGAATTTGTTATGCCTGGAAAAGATTGACAGAGGGTTGACATGATTTGTCCTCTCCAGTCTCTTGCAACCGCGCCTGCTGCTCCCTTATCAACTCCGGCACCACAGCTCAAAATTTAATCACATTTTTAGGAGGCGAGGACCCTTGTTGCTGAATGTATAGGAAACCCTCTTTCTTATTTCCTGCACAACTATTCTGGAATTCTTGAAACCGATATAGAGCGCTCTTGATTACTTATGACAGTATCTTTTAAGAACAATAATTTTTCCTTCGTCTGATTTGACTCTGCTAGCTTCCTTCGCAGCGGTGGAGCATACATCCATGGGCCAAATTTTCGATTTTTCGTTACTGACAGTCCCCCGTTCTTTCATCGTCAACTTTCTTCTTGAAAAATTTGTCCGTGTGCCTAATTATGTCACGGTAATAGCAAGTTTCTGAAAGTTTTTTAGGTCAATTGATTTATTGGAAATTTTTAAATCTTATATCTAATAAAAAGTGGTAAAATCTAAGGCTTCTATGATGCAGTTTGGAGGCCATTTCTTGAGGACCAAGAGTTGGTTGTGGAAGGAAGGAGCATGCACAATTTCGAATGATCAATGCTAAATCTGAAGCTTCCTCACATCGAAAGAAGAATAGATTGTCTGATAGTTTTTCTGCATCTATTTGCCCTCTTAGTGTCCGGGCATTTCGAACAATGGATCAAATGAAGATATAATTGACAATTTTCCAAGATATTATTTTACCTGCCAATTGGGGTCCATCAATTTTGACATTACTTAAATTATTTTACCTACCAATTTTCCAGAATTTAACTAATAGTATACGGAATCAGAAAATATGTCAATCATTGAGTGGCTGAATAGACAATAAGTCAACATCCATAGATAATGTTTAATTTTTTTTTTTTTATAATGTTTGATTTTTGAGATATGGCGGTCCATAAATTTTCAGACATTACTTATATCATTTATATTATTATCATTTTAAAAATATATAAATAATTGCAAAGATTTTTATATTTATTTGTCGGGATTTCAGAATAGATAATAAAAATCAAACATTATGTTCTCGTGCTGTAAAGAAAAATTTCAAGTAAAATCAATTTCTATGGTATCTGCATTTCACTGTTGATTGTTCTGCATGATTTCCCAAAGACAGTAGATGAATTTATTATTGTTGATTTTATGGTGTGGTGGTAGTTGGCTCCGGCGGCTGTCAACCTTCGTCCTCTTCTCTGCAACTCCATAATTTTAACGTGGAAAATATCTGCATAAGGCACTGTCCTATTAACAATTTTTGTTTCTACATGTAACGTGTGTGTTTGCAGTTAGATTTTTCTTTCCCCACCAGACCACTTCTTCTGGCTGTTTGTTAGCCAGTAGATATTTACTTCCTCTTGATAAAAGAAAAGAGAAAATGAAGTAATTTGTGTCTCAAAATAATAGGTTTTTCTTCATATCCTGTTCTAATCTTTTGTTAGTAATTAATTATAAGTATATTTCCTAATTTAATATAACTAATTTAGTGAAATTGTTATCTTATACTAAATAAAAGGGAGATAAGAATCTAGCCAATTTGGTGAAACTAATTTTTTGAAAAATAGATGAGGAACCACACCAATTCATCTCAAATTTGGTGGTTAAATTCTACTGCGGTGAAAATGCGGTGAAAATACTATAGGAAAAGTCCTGCGAAAAAATAGCTCCCATCCCTTGCATCATCGATAGAGAGGGAGGGCTTTCACTCAACATCCACTTGTGAAATTCCTTCCGAAAGTGAAGTGGCAGTCCTAAGTTTTCTTTTTTGGCTAAAGTGGCAAATTGCTCTTTCAACTTGTTAACTAGGTCCAATTAACTCTAAATTGAAAATTGTGGTCCAATTGCTCCATACATTTCATAAAATAATCATTTTACTCCAAATTTAAGCAATTGCATTTCACTCACATTTATAGGCAAGTGAGTTTTATTAAAAAAAAATAAAAGAAATATAATTTTAATTTTTACTTTTTTCTTTTGATTCTTTAATAAAAACTATTGTCATAATGAATGAGAAAAATGTCAGAAAAATAGAATTCATCATTAATTTTCTTTTACTGCAATGGGCCTCCCGTCGTTCTTATTCTCATTGTTCAATGGCTATGGATATTGAGCTGAGATGGCTACTGTGTGATGGCAACAACGATGGCGACATCACTAGAATGGCAAGAACTGAGGACCAAGTATGAAAAAGAAAAAGAAATGGTCAAGATTAATCAAGTTTTCAGATATTTAGAGCTTGAATTCATCACCTTCAAAGAAGACCATATCTGAGCAAGGAAAGTTGCTACCTTTTATTACCTCAACCACTATAACAACTCTAAAGAAGCAACTTATGCTCAATAAGTGGTGGGTTCTCGGATTACATGAAGGCTATTAGCAGCTAAGAGGCAAGAAATTAGCATTCTTAGATAAATTCCTTGAATACTCTAGGAAGAAGAATGAAATTTAAACTTTTAAGATTAGCTTTTGAAATCCATTTCAAATCAGCACATATGAGTATGGCAGTTGTTGATGAACATAGATGGGTATGGTAGTTGGGTGACTGCTGTGCTATAGCAATGATGAGGTGAGACGATGACTTCTGCGTGATGGCAAGGGCGAGGCACGACTTCTACAGGATGGCTCCCTTTTGGAGATGTGTATGTTTATCAATGAGTTTAAGTTGAGACCACATTCTTCTTGATGCATATTATATTGTTTATTGAATTTTGAGTTTAAATTTTGTTGAATTTTGGAAAGAAAGAAACTTTAGAGAGTAAAATAGAGATAGAAAAATAATTGATTTTATTTTTTATTTTAATAATTTTATTGTTATAAAAATGCTTATTTAATTTGTTTATTAATATTAATAAACACGTGTCTTGCACATGCATTATTAGGCTAGAGTAAGGGGTAGACCTGTTTATGGGGGACTGACTTTTTGAACAAGCCCGCCCAAGCCCGAAGATTTTTTAATATCTCTTTACCCAAGCCCGAGTCTGAAATTTTTTAAAAAGCCCGGCCTAGCCAACTATTAAACCTCTATTCATTGGTTGGGCCTGGGTGAGCTCGGGCCGGGTCTGGGCGGGCTCGGGCCGGGCCTGACCGGGCCCAGCTGACAATTCAGCACAAGTATTCAAAATTTAAATCCAATAATCATGTTCATCATGATAATAAAGATACAAACATCAATTAATATTTTTAACCATCTAAATAAAACTCCAAAAACTGAAATAAAAGAACAACAATATAGATGAAAACTCTTTCAAGGCAAATTCACATTTCCTACAAAACAAAAAATATTTAAATTAATAAGTATTTTATATAAATAAAAATAACTAGTAAGCTAAATCAATATATAAATAATAAACTTACCTAAAAAACCATATATTATTAATAACAACAAAACTATAAACAGAAATAATAACTAGCTAAGTAATATAAGGCATTTAATTATAAGCAGAAGGTCATAGGTTTGAGTGTTGAATATAACATATTTTTTTTTAACTAAACTAGACATCGGGCCGGACCGGGCTTGGCTTGGATTTTTATATAAATCTCAAGTCCGGCCCGAGGAGTACGGGCTTTTTATGGGTTCAACCCGGGCCAGGCCTGTACATAAAAATTTTATCCAAACCCGGCCCGAAGAGTACGGGCCTGAGCGGGCCGGGCAAGTACCTAGACCCATGAACAGGTCTAGAAAGGGGTGAATTGCCTAAATTGTCAAATGTGCTGGATAATTTGGCCATGATTTTCAATTTGGGGTTGATTGAACTAAGCTTACAAGTTCAGGGGACAAATTGCTACTTAAGCCTTTCTTTTTAATACTGAATCACAATTCTTTCCCTCATTAAAAATGAAAGTAAATATTGGATAATAAGTAAAATAGATAAATATAGTCGACACGCGCCAATATAAAGTAATCTCACTTAAATAGAAATAATTTAAATTTATGATTTTCAATATTGTTAACATTTTTCTTTTAAATTGTAACTCAACCAGAAATTAATAGATTATATCTGATTACAATAAAATTCATACAGAAATTTTTAATTCATGAATTTTTTAAGTACACCTATAAAAAGAATTTAAATGGCATAATACCACAAAAATATTAAAAGATTCATGAAATATATAAAAATCTCAATATATAGACAAATAAATTATTAATGTCTCAGTAGGAAATTATGATGAAAGGTAAGGAAAAAAAGGAAAAGAGGAGAACATAGTTTGTTTTATTTTTTGCCTATAATAATAAAGGAGAATTATAGAAGCATTCTTTTCAAAAAGGGTCACTGGTCCCAATTGTGTTGCGTTTTAATTCCTCTTTTTCTTATTCTTGATTAGATTACCTTTTAATGTTAAAACTGTAATTTGTGGAATCAAAATTCCTCTACTTTTCGTTTTTGTTTAATAATGAGTGTCCCAATTGAGTTCTACTGTCCAGCCGTATCCGTCCTACTCAACTAATCCTTCATCACAAGCAAGACTCGAATTCTTAAGGTATAAATGAGGAAAAAAACAGGGAAAAATCCTAATTGACACTGTTTTGGCAATTTTTGTTTTAATTAACATATAAAATTTAAATTTTTTTATGTAATTTTATGATTTTTTATTATTTTATTAATTATAATAAATTACATTGCTAATTATATAATAATTCTAATCTTAAAAACTATCTAAAAAAATTATGATATCAATTATATTTATAATATAAGTTTATATAATATTAAAATTATTTAATACATATTTTTAAAATAAATTTTGTATTATGCACTAATAAAATTCTAAAATAATCTTTTAATAAGAACATTTAAGAATATTCATTTATTATTATATTAAAGAAATATACAAAAATTTAGTTAAATTTAGATTCAATTTTATATCATTATTTATTAATTAAAATAATATCGTCCATACGTATCGCTAAGCTAAGCATATGAATCACATTTTCTTTTTGCGTCAGTCTAGTCGATATTCACACTGCACCAAACCACCAGCCAACGATGTGACAATCACATCTCTCAATTCTTCATTTTTCTTTTAAAAGAAAAGGAAAATGGATGGTATTAAATAAGTTAATACGCCCAACAAAATATAGGGTTATTATTCACAATAGGCCTAAAGCCTAACAACCGAATGCCCTTAATTAGTGGTAATATGTAGAAAGAAATATCATAAAGACCCCTAAAGCATGTTCTTCATCATGCTGAGCCATTCACCAGTGATGGAAAACCCTGCTCCAGTGAGGGAGGAAGAGTGTAGACCTGCGAAAGCATCACTAGTGTACCTGCAAAGTCAACACCAAATCACCATGATAAAAACCTTGATTTGTTTTGAAAATTACACGTGTCCATTACTATTATATTTATTAAAATATGTCAATTCAATCAGTAAAACCGTCCTGAATGGGTGGTAGTGACTAATATGCTACTAAAATGGTTAATTTTGCAGGTTTATTTATTTTGATCACTAATATTTTTTTTTTCTTTTCATTTTGATCATTTAATATAATAATAATGCTTTTATAAATCCTTTCAAATTAACACTCCATTTGTTTCACGAAAATAAAGCATTGCTAGAAATAATTTTTTTAAGGAAGTGTGTATTTTGCAAAGTAATTCAATTTTCTTATTATTAAGTTACATTAAATATAACCATTCCTGCAAATGTTTCTTTAAAAACAGAAAAAAACCCGCCCTTGAAGCTTGAACAAGAATTCTGACAGGCGAGTTTTGCCGAGCGACCTTGATTCAGCTCATCCCCTTATATAATAATATTCATACCAAACAACCCATCTGTTCTAAAGCAAAATATTCCAAAAAAAAAAAAAAAAGATTAAATACATAAGATCTAAATATATATATATAAATAAAGAAAGAAAGAAAACACGAAAGGAATTTGCTGGCTAAAAAAAACCAAAGAGTTTTTGGAGTTTGCTTTATAGAGAGAGTCGTTTTTATTTATTTATTTATTTATAGAGAGAGGAAGATGATGGCCAATGCATATGATTTTCTAACAGTGAAAGTTGATAATGTGTTATGAGTTATATTAAAAGGGATGGCAATGGGGAGTGGCAGGGATGATAGCCATGGATGAAATCCGCCCGCACACCGGAGAATACACTCTCCCTCCCCCTGTCTCCATGGAAGAAGAAGAAGAATTCCTGAAATTTCTGAGCATTCCTATGGTAAATTGGGGAGTTTTTGCCCCATTGCCATCCCTAAATTGGCCTACACGTTCTTCTGTTTCTGTCTTTTCTTCTCATTTTTTTAAAATTTTTGTTGGGACCTTTGAAAATTTGATATAGACATATATAGTCAGCTATCCAATTAAAATATATATATGAATATTTGGCATTTATTTTTGTATTATTTTATTGACTATCTTGGTTAAAAGTTAATTAAATTCATTTTTAAATCTGTTTGGTTGCACTTAAATATGACTTGTAACAAAAATTTAATTCACAAAAATATTTGACTTATAAAATTAAGAAGTAAAAGAGAATCACAAATAAACCCTTTGGACTTGTCTTATTACACACTTTTTGTCTCTTTTTTCTTTAATATTAACACTTTTAGTCCTTTATATTTGTATACTACTTAATAAAATAGTTCTTTTTCATTAATTCAAAATATTCAAAGTTAGTTAATGAGTTGCATTGTTAATTTTGTCAAGAAGTATAATGTTGTAGCTAATGTGCTACACAAAATAAAATAAAAAATAATTAGGGATGAGATTGGAAGATAACAATAATTTGAGTGAGAGATATATATAAAGAGAAAAGTGAATAAAGGCAAACATTAGGAGAGAGGCAGTTGGATAATTATTTACTAAAAATGTTTAAATAGTTACATTTCTAGAATGGTGATTCAGAAAGCACATTGAGATTCCGCATAGCTAAAAACCATTGATAAAATGGTGGCAACCCACTAATTCGATCAATCACTACAAAAGTTGACAACCATTGATTTTTTATTTCCCATTCTCACTTTAATGGGTACAATTTTAACTTTAAAACTTTTTAATTCACGATAGTTAACAACATGAGAATTATATAATAGAAATAATCATTCTCTTATATTTGACGGTAAATAAATTATGAATTATATAATAGATTCTCTCACATTTATTACGTGTAATTTAATTTCTAGCTTTCGTTTCAAAAAAATAATATTTTAATTTAAAATAAATAATTAAAGACAATATATACCGATTTATAATTGATATTATGATTTTTATGAAGTAAAATCACGAGTTTATCTTTCAAAATAATATCACGAAGTCTTCATCTATGAGAGGTGCTCATATCAAACTGACAAAAACTGCTGCCGACATCTTTTCTGGAAATTTCTCCATAGCAAATGAAGCTAACCAACCAAAATAATATTGTCATCTATAGGAAGTGAGGCCATGACCTCCATTAGTGGCTGCCTGCATATAATTAGAAAAGGAGACAACTTCCCTGTCTAGTTGCTTAGGGCTGGCCCCACCAAGCACCAAGGTCTCAACGAGTAACTTGAGTATGGAACCAGCAGCACCAAGCTCCATGACAAGCTGCATATGAACCAAAACAAAGTGCTTCTTGCTCTCCATTTTTCTAGCCTTTCAGGAATTAATCATATCATAATTGCAAAACTTATACCTGACAAAAAGATTGATAAATAAATGCTTTCGATTTTCTTCCATCACCATTGATTACAATTGTTATATTATAAGCAAGTTTGGATGCATTCCCAATTTCTTGTCTGTTTTGTCTTTAATAATTGAATGCAATTCTCATATGTCAAAATTAAACAAATATGATGCCGACTGGACCGAAAAAGTATTGGTACAATCGACATTAGTACTCTTACAAATTGTCAATTATAAAAAAACAAGGTATTAGGACAAAATTTAGAAACCTATAATGAAAATGATCATTCCCTAAAGAACAAAAAAAAAAAAAAAAAAAGTAAAGGAATAAAAGTTTTGAAACCTTTGGGATTCTTTTTAATCGTTTGCATCTGTCAACCATGAAATATTTATCCATTTCATAATTATCTCACACACTTTGTCACAGTTACTAACCCAACAAGCAAAACTTCCACTAATTTCATTGCCCAAATTAGAGTTTTCTATTATTTGTTTCTGAAGTAATAGACAGAAAACAACATACAGTACTTACAATACTTATCTAATTCAACTGAATAATTGTTATGTGCTACGCATATTTCTCAGCTATTTACTATACTTGTCAGCAATCTCTTCCATGCATAGGCAAAGCTCTTTAGGCTTTGAAAGCATCACCATATGACCAGCTTCCTTGATCACTTTCACTTCTTGAGGTGGGCTATTCTTGATCATGAATTGCTGAAATTCTTCCGTCATCACTTCATCTTCTTCACAAACTATAAAAGCCCGACAGACCGACCCGAATTTCACTTCTGTTAGCATAGAATTATTGGCAAAATCCTCATAAAATAACCCAGTTGGTCTTATCAGCATCTTAGCTAGTTCAAGATCCTGCAAACAGCCAATTACAACACATATAAATGGACCATGACATCACCAAAAAATTAATAATTAAATTGTACTGTTCAATTAAGGTAAAAGTGTTATTGATTTCTTGCCTCAGGTTTGCAGTACTGATACATCTTTATTTTCATGTATTCTGGACCAAAGATTGCTGAAGTTGGAGGATTTTCTATTCCTTTAGCAAACGTAAATTGGCAATCCATTGATGGCTCCGCTGAAGTTCTTTTGAAGTACTAATAGCAGAAAAAGGAAGAAATTAGAGTTACTATGAGTAAGTTTATATATATATACATATCAAGAGTGAGTGTTAATATTACTTCTTGTATGAGATTTCCTGGTGGAGAGCTGAAAGAAGGCATATAAGCTGAAACAAAAACTGCAACCAAAATTTTCTCAGGAAAGTTCTCCATGGCTAGAGAAATACATAGACCAGCATAGCTATGACCAACCAAAACAATTCTCGTATCCTGAGGAAGAGAAGCCATGAACTCCATTAAAGGCTGCGAGTAATCTGAAATGTATGTAATCTCATCAAGCCGCCTTGGGTCAATACCTGAAGCACCAAGGTCCAAGGCAGTCACATGGTGGCCGGCTAGTTTGAGCATAGTTACAAGCTTGTACCAGCACCATGCTCCATGGCAAGCTCCATGAACTAAAACGAAGTGTTTCCCACTTTCCATTTCGCTACCTTTTCTTATCTTACGATCAGGAACTAGCTTTCTATCGGTTTAAAAAGAAGGATTTCGGGTCCTGAAAGGATAATTAATGGTGCTTGTGATATATAGGGTCCATTCTTCTGCCAGTGCTAATGACTCGAGAAAAAGAATGGCTTATTACTATTAAAAAAAAACCGGAACTCTAAAATTTTTCTAAATTTTGCTAATCATTTTAAAGGTTTAAAAATTGGAAGATTTTTACCTATTTTGGAATATACATCACAACTAATAGGATAGTGACAGATGAATATTTTATATTTCGGTATTGGATATTTAAAATATACTTTATCATTTGAAACTAATAATTATATGTCAATTATCTAGTGATACATACCAAACCTAAATAAAAAAAATTGTCTAGAATTCGGCTGCTAAAATGCTGAGCTAGCAGAATTTATTAAATTAACAACAATAAGAAAGTTAAGAGTTTAAGTGAAACTTCATTACCAATTAATTCTGAATTTTTGATTTTTCTTTTTTAATTTGGTCTATTTCTAAAGAATTTTTAAACTTTAGTTACAAACTAAACTTTTATTTTATTCTTATTATTTGACTAAAATTCGACCGTTGCAACAATATAAGTTCACAGTAAGACTCATTAAAATAAATAACAATAAGAAATTGATGGTTGTAAGTTAATCATAGCGTTGCTGACTCATCAAAAAAATTTAAAATTCGTTTTTTTTATTAATATTGAAACTTATCATTTTGCATAAATTATTTGTTTGTCATTACATTTTTTATTATTTTATTTTGTGAAAAACTGTAAATTTCAATATAATGAAATGAATTTTTGAATTTTAGATGAACCCGTAATACTATGGCTTACTCATCACTTTTTTAGGCTTCATTTTTCTTCAATTTTAATTATTAACAACTTATTATTAATTATTATTATTATTATTATTATAAATAAGAAAAAAATATTGAAATGGCATCTTTTTATTGTTTAAGATAAATAAGAAATTAAAAAAAACATTTTATAAATATGTAAAGACCTTCTTATCCTTCCCATTCTACTTTCATTATATTACAAAAAGATTTAAATTCTTTATCTTCCTTCATTTTTCTCTTCATTTCCTTCCCAAGCAAAGGATAATTTCCACTCTAATTCTCTTCTCCTCCTCACGTGCTCTCCCAAACGACAAAATTGACTTCCATCCCATTTTCTTTCCCCTCTTTCTTCCTCTTATCTTTCCCCATTCCCAAACAAAAGGGTTCATATAAGTTTCAAAATCGCCTTGTCATCATGTTTGACACAGCTTGACAGAAAGTTCGAAAATGAGAGACATGAATTGCAATATCAAATATTCTGGAGTTAAAACATGGCAGGCAACATCACCCTTAGGATATGATCAGGGATCAGTTATATATGGTATTCATTCATTAGATTGTTCTCAGTGTAACATGTAGACGGCAATTCAAGCACCTCCAAGGATAAAGAAATGTGCAAAAGAAGAAGGATATTGACAAATATGACCCCGTTGAACATGCAGCTAGCAGTTGCTTTCTGAAGGATCAATCTTCCTTCGCCCTGTCACTTTCTGAAGGATCAACCTATATACAGGTTTCAAGACAATCATCATCAACAGAATATTATACCCTTTTGAACCTTTGAGCTGATGAAATAGTCCAGTCACCAACTGTTATAAATCAGCTAAGCATGGTTGGATGCCCTGTCTGTAGCATCCTCTTGATCATGTCCATCCCAAATGCAGAATCCGATGAACTGAGTAATGGCAGTACAATGTTAACTCAGCGGTCTAATCATGAGCTTTAGAGAAATTTCCTAAGAGAAAATAGCGACACAGCAATTTCTCATTAACAGAACAAGGGCATCAACTGCAGTCTAACTATCCTCGTATATTAAATGCAAATAGCACACAAACAGCACAGCTTGTTAGCTCAATAAAGCTGAAACAAATTGCCTATATCACAGGCTTAACTCATCTATGCGACAAGAGATTCCTTGTTAATCCAATATAAAGAGGCCGATAGATGGCTAGTGCAAATGTAAGTTATAGAATAGACATATTTCAACATCAATTAATAATTCACTAGTTCATGACACTTGTTAGTCTATGCCTCTTTCTTTTATCTTTTCCTAATAATGCTGAGAAGGTTATGGCCAAGGCTGGTCTGAATTACTGATAACCTAGGGTTCTATAATCATCTAAAAAATCAAACCAAACAAATTTTACACCAATAACCAAAATGCTTAAATAAAAGATCCAGTTAACTGCAGCTAATTTGTTATTAATTGTTTCACATGCACAGAGAAATCAAATGAATAATCCCTCGCTAAAAGAACATAAAGACATAGCAAAGAGTCTCAAAGAGAATGGTTCAAGGAAAAGCAGTTGACTTAATATTGCAGTGCACATTTCTTCATCAATTTGATTAATTCAGAGACAGCACGTTCGCAAGGGATGCTAGCGTGTAACCAACAAAATTAACTCAAACTGAACTAGCTCCTCAACAATTAGAGGGTTTCATTGCGAATGAAAAAAGGAGATGGCAATAATAAAGGCATGAAATAGAAGAGGTAGGAGGAGTGGGGTACTGAACCTTCAAACTGATCTTACAATAAATATTAAAGGTACTCCAACACTATAATATTGACAGCTATGGACCATGTTAGCACACATGATATCCATTTTACTAATTTCCAAACTTTCTCAGCATAGAGTGAACTAGAGCCTCAGTCATTCTATCACCAGAAAGAAAATTTACAAAACCATACTTATTTCGTTATGCCTCTCCTTGATGACCATAAAGTTGAAAAGCGAAGTTGAATGCGCAGATAGCACTTTAATACTCCCTCCACGTAAGCACTATTAATCTAAAAGAATTCTATGCCTCAGATAATGCGAGACTAACAGTATATAGAACTTCAAAGGCATAAGCAAAGATTCTTATAACAGTGGTTGATCTAATACCAATTCTTAAATACATGACAGGCTAATAAGCAGTATTGCATCAACAATCACCAACCTCATTTGATAGATATAAACTTTTCAACCAATATTGTTGCTCTGCCTTTAGATTTTAATTTCCTTTCTTCACCTATGATCAAAATTAGATGATATACACGCATCACTTTCCTGACACCATAAATTGAAGCTAAATCTACCTTGCAGTTACTTGTGCTAAAAGACTTTACAAACTAAGTAAATGGGACAAGCATAATGTTGATTTTTCACAAGCATATCTGTGACTGTATAAGCACAATATTGGCTATAGTATAACACAAAATCGTGGACACCAAGCTGCTCTTTACAAGAGACAAAGAACTTCAGAAATATTCCAAGAACAAAAGAACAGCAAACTTCAAGAAGGAATAGCAAACAATAGCTTCACCCAATGCAAATGTATAGCATAAACAAAATTAATATGCATCACAGGCAAGGAGAAAATGAAGATCTGACCTTGGAATGGTAATTTCATAGGGAAAATAGATGACGCCCTCAGATATGGGGGGAACATGGTCTTTTTTCTCATTCACAAATTTTATGATTTGGAACAAAACCTCACGAAGACCTGCTTCAAGTGCTGCTCTACGAGCACTCCTCTCCTCAGATGCACTCTCTGCAATCATGAGTAAAATTATGCATAAGAAAATGAAATATTAAGCTTCTTTCTCCTTTAGATGATTAATCATTCATCCAGTCAAGGTAAAAAGGTGTACCGCCAGGGTCAAGTACTACTTTAGAATGGTGGGACTTTCCAGAATGTGCTTTTGGTTGCTGAGTTACATTCAAATTGACATACCACTGCTCCCAGTATAGCCGCTCAATTTTATGAGTAAACCATGATGGCTGTTTGCTTTTCACTTCATAAAAGGATAAGCATATCTGTGCCATAACCCAGAAGTCAACAAACATATAAAATCATAAGAAGATACAATGCTAATTCACCAAAAAGAGATTGAATAATAGTATATAAATGGACCACTATTAGTCACGCTTAGGCACAAGAAGAAGTAAACTAAACACTTAATATCCGGTGTCGCTATGATACTTAATAATATCACTTTAATTGGAGTTGGCTGTATAGATGCTTTTCCACACACAGCATACAGCTAAAAGCCACTCCCACCATCATTAAATTCCAGTCCATGGAAATTTAAGAAAAAAAAAAAAGAAATATACAGGAACATTGGATAAAGCACAGTGCTAATAAGTAAAAATTCACATTGACTTTAAGGAAAAAACCTGGCTTTTCTTATTTGGATGTTTCTCAACCCAACTTATGAATTGCTCAATCTTCTCATCTATTTTCATTTCAACTTCACTATCCCCACATTGCACCTGCATGATTAGAAACACAAATGATGGTGACCAAAATGAGAAAATCAAAAGCTGACAATATCAGTTATCCCGCATACAATTTAACACTTCTACCAGTTATTCAATCTGAATGCAGCAATGGCATAGAAAAAAGCCACATGTTTCAACTTAATTAATAAGTACGAAAAGAAAATGAATAAACAAAAAAAAAAAAAAAAAAGAATAAGTGCCACATTTAGTTAGTCAAAAAATTTTCCACTCAAACAATATGGTAGAACAACAGTCTTTCCTCATAGAATACAGTTTCGCTGTACAAGGAACTTCACTTTGCTACTAGTTGAGATTTCAATATAATATGTATTTAGATGGGATATTCCCAGTTCTTCAATTAGTATTACAGGTTAGATAGATGATAGCAATTGGAGGATAATAACGAGCAATATACACAAAGGACGAGGAGAAATAACTCACATAAGTAATTTCAAAAAGTTCCAAATCAACGTCTTTAGGCCGAACAAGACCTAAAGCCCGATGAAAGACAATTGTATGTAATATACCTGCAACGAACCCGTTTCACCTCATCAATTTGTAAAGAAAACAAAAAGACACTATAATGAATATTAAGACAAAACAAAATATTTTAACATAACGAAATAATAAATCAGTAAAATACTGTAAACAAGTAGAAATTCTCCAAGCATTAATCTAGATTTTTATTAAATTTTGAAGATTTTGCAGTCATGAGTGGTTTGATAACACAATCTAAAACCACCAACCTTACAAAAATTACACAGTTTAGAGCAAGCAATTAAGCAAGCAGAAAGTAACTGTTAATATAAAATAACTTACAGTTTTGCCACTTCAAAATCCAAATTGGAGAAGTGAATCTATAAGAAGAAAAAAAGAAGTTTGATTGAGTCTTTCACTTACAGCGAAGAACTTCTCTTATTTCAAAGTGCTCCACTTCCTATACTCAAAAGAAGATTAAAAAAAAAGGTTCCAATTTAATATCTAATCCAGAGTGGAAAATTTAAAAGAAAAAAAAGAAAGCAATTGAAGATGGTGCTTTTGACAGTGATATTGATATTACCAGTTCTTTGAGTTGGCAGACTTCGCAGTTCATGATGATAAATATGTTGCTGTTGAGATAATTAAGGATATAAAAAAAAAAAAAGGAAATTGATTTATGGTTGTTGATATGCAAAAACAGAACCCTAACTGTAAAATCTGTAAGAGAAGCAAAGAGATGATAAATAGGAGTTTTGACTTGTGCCAGCGATGCTGCTTCTGATCCGACCGTGAAAATAGTTCAACCTAAACACAGACGGTTCTTTTCTCAGCACTGTTAAATAATAAAAGTAAAACAGTTAGGGGTTTTCTTTTCCTCTTCTTATTCTTGAAAACTTTGCGTTTAAGGTAGAAGAAGCCCGTTATCGGCCCATAAAATTTCTGTATATATATATAATATATAAGTTTGGAAGAATATCTTTTCACTTTGACGTTTAATAATTTTTTTTATTAATAAATTATAATTATAATTAAATATTAATTTTAACTTTAAAAATTAATATATTAATTATATTTTAATATTATATTTAATTAATAAATTAATTTTTTAATTAAATATTAATTTTAATTTTAAAAAATAACATCTTAAATTATTTTTCTGATATTATATTAATATAAAATTAATTCTTTAATTAAAATAGTAAAATTTTAATCTAAAAATAATACTATCAACAATATTGATACTAAAATTAATTATTAAATATTTTTAAATTATATTATTATATTAATAAAATTTTAAAAATTTTAAAAAATTAAAAATATATTTAAAAAAGTTAATTTACTATTTTTTAAAAATATTATAAATTAGTATTAAATATTAAATTTTTATTAAATTAAATCTATCAACTTGATTCTGCAATCGAAATAATAATAACAGTCGTTTAACGTATGAGTAAACAATCTATCAACTTGATTCTACAGACCTCTCCATAGTTTGCAGGCTTGTTGAATCCCTTTATGGACTTAAACAACAAGAAGTAAGCAAACAATGGAATATAAAGTTGATTAAAGCTTTATTATCTCAGGGCTTCCATCAAGCAGCTTTAGATTCTTCATTCTTCACTAAACAACAAGGTTCCTCGTTCATTACCTTACTATTCTATGTTGAGATGTAATTTTGGCCAGTGGTGACTTGAATCTGATATATACTGTCAAGACCCTTTTTCATGATTCACTCAAGATTAAGAATCTTGGTCAGCACGAGTTTTTCCTAGATTTGAGATGGCCAAGACTAAGGAAGGCATCAATCTCTGCCAAAGGAAGTAAACAACTTATTTGTTAGAAGACACTGGATTTCATAATTTTAAATCAATTTCTACTCTTATGATGTCTTCTCAGTCACTCCATCAAAATTCTAGCACTCTTCTTCTTGATATTACTCTTTACAGAAAGTTATTTGGAAAGCTCATCTACCTATGCAATACCATATCAGACATCAGTTTTGTTGTTAATCATTTATCTCAATTTCTTTCCAATACAACCGATGTTCATTTTCAAGCCTTGTACAGAATTCTTAAATATCTCAAAAAGCAATCCTGGTTATGGACTTTTCTTTCCAGCTACTTCTTCTTTTCAAATCAAGACGTATTTAAGTCTGATTAGACAGCTTATGTATGAACAAGAAGGCCAGTTTCTGTGTTTTATTAGATGATAGTTTGATTTCTTGAAAATCTAAAAAGCAACAAACTGTCTCAAGATCATCATCTAAGGTTGAATATAAGGCCCTTGTTGGTGTCACTTGTTCAATACATTGGATTCTTTATTTGTTAAAGGATTAAAGATTGATTATTCATCTCCAACACTTGTTTTTTCGTGACAATTTAATCTGTTGTGCATATTACTAAGAATTCTGTGTTTCATGAGTGTACGAAACACATAGAAATTTGATTATCATTTAGTGAGAGACAAGCTTCAAGCTGGATTAATTTCTCTTGTTATCTGTTTCTTCATCTCATGAGCTTGTTGATAGTTTAACAAAGCCCTTATCTCCAGCTTTGTTTCAGACTTCTATTTCCAAGCTAGGCATACATAATATACATACTGCGGCTTGAGGGGGCTATTGGAAGATATTTATTCTTAGTCAAAAGTCAAAGATTCTTTTGTAGTTTGTTTGTTAGTTTCTGTTATAGCTCTTTCTCTCTCCTTTCTGTTTTAGTGCCTTTGTATATATAAAAGCACTAATTACTCGTTATTATGTAATATTGAAAGTATTTCATGTTTAATCATTTTCCCATTTATATATCCATAATCAAGCTTATTAACGTAATCAAATGTTTCTTTTTTGGTTATGCTACATTAATGTGTTACATGAATAGTATGATGACCTCCTATAGTGCTAGTGCAGGTGATGAAACTAATTAGAGGTGTTCTGACTTGTCCGAAGAACGACCAGAGCCGACCCTTAAGATATCAAGCCGGTTCCAATTCTTAATGGGTCAAACTACGATTTTGATTTTGCCAGATTTTCTACAGGTGCGGCCCGTGGTCATTAGATCATCATCAAAAGGGCAAAACAACCTTAAAATGTGAGATGCAAGTAGAATGATGTCATAGAAATTAAAGCATAAGTGGACAAGAGATCACAATTTTACATCAGTTAAGACAGCGACCAAACCCACATTTACACTAGTCAATTTCCTAATACGACAACATACCAAATTGTTAATGTCGGTAATCATCTTATTTTGGTTTACTCAAATGGGCCCTCTCCAGATGACTTTTATATATATATATATATATATATATTTTATCAAATTTATTTAACTGGACTTTCTGCCCTCTGAATTCTTTCCCCATCTCTATTTCGGATGATTATGCATGTACCTTCTCTGGCTTTTTAGTGAAATTTCTCTTTTGAAAAAAAAATTAAAAGAATGAATGGATCGTTCTGATATTTTATTTGATTTAGCTAATATTTTATAATAAAAAATTATTTGATTGAGATTTATTAAAAATATATTATTTTAAAAAATATATATGAAAAGATAAAATATAAATAATAAAACTAAAAATATATTTTAATATTATATAATATATTAAATTACTAATATATAATTTATTTTTTATTTTACTAAAATTTAATTTAATTTAATTATAATTAATTCTATAAATTTATAAAATTTAAAATTAATTTCCATTGCAATCAAAATAATAAATTTTAATTTTATAAATTTAAATCAAACTTCTTTGTATATATATCTGCAAATACAATGTTACTTGTATATATCTGGGGAGTCAAGTTCTTTTTTTTTCCTTTTCTGCTAATCATTCTTTGGGATGGTCATCATACAGTAGTTATGAGTGTGATGTTGGATAAATGGAAGGTCTAAATACACATATTACTTCATTTGTATACCTGTTGTGCACGGTGCGTATGCTGGCCTGTCAGACTTGATTCTAAAGCAAAATCATTGTCCATTTGCAGATTGATTTTCTGAGTGATCTTTGCTATAAACCTGTTACAACCTTCATTAGTGTATATATAATGTATATTTGATAATCATATATACTAATAATGTCTTGTTTTTACTATTACTGATTGAGACGGTTGGACCGAATTACATCGTGTAAACTATACAAGAAAAAAAGTCAAATTAACTCCTATATATAATTATATGAACCGTATTATGTAATCATGATTAAGATTGATGGATGGAGATAACTCCTTTTCAAGAAGCCAACAATTAGGGGATGGATTGTTGGGTGTAAATTAGTCGATTTGAACTACTCTACATCAGTCAAATCAATCTTTGCCATTGATAAGGGGAAGTGTTGAATGGTAGTGATTTTTGCAAAATGTAACAATACAAATTATACTTCATTTAAAATATTTTATAAAATTATAATTAATTTAAAATTATTATCGCAACACCAACTTAAATTAAGTAAACAAAATTAATAAAAAATTACGATCTAAATGATTTTATAAAATGTACAAATCCCTTAAGAATAATCTCTTAAAATTTAAATTCAAATCTTTATAGTGTGTGGCATTAATTTGCTATCTTATAAATGTTTGTCATGGTTATCTTCATGTATTATCTCATATGGCAGAGATAAAATAGAAACGATAGTGACCTGCACATACTTTAAGGTTCCGACAAGGAGACCCCTCGCTTTTATTACATTTAGATTCTGATCTTATTTATTTTTGTTCACTGATATAATGAAATGTAACTTAAATTTCTCTGTAATGTTGCCAGTTCCATTTTACTATAACTCCACAGATTCTACACCATAGCCAAAAATCCCTTCTTTTTCCAGGTATCATACGACTTTCTTCTTATTCTCCTACTCGATTATTCTCAATATCAGAAACCTTTTGTCATTTCCTACTTGAATATATGAGTTTTAGGGGTTTTGCATTAGATATTGCTTCATGTGGCTGCATTTGAGTAGAGACTTTAGGTGCACGTAAACTATACCCAACATTTTCTTTTACGAAAGAATAAATATAGAGAATGTTTCTCCCAGACATTAATATTATACATATGGAAATGAATTCATTTTAAAAAAAAAAAAATGTTCTCCTAGACATTATGCATGTAGAAATCAATTCATTTAAAAAAATTTATATTCGATAGCATATAAATAAGGTAGTAAAAATATCTTTTAGCTTAATTAAAATATCGAGTTCGAATTTTAAGCATGCAGCTGTATTAAAACTCTTAAGATAGTGTATTGTCACTCATAAAAATTATGTCCGACATGCTTTAGATTAAATCTAAATATATATTAGACCAAATAATGTAAGACTTATTTACTGTTGGGTGTTATAGATTTCTAGTTTTCGTGGTATTATATTAATATTTGACGTGATTTCTAACTCAATTATTTTAATTGTTATTAACTAGTTGTCTGTCTGTACATTATGCAGATATTATTATTATTTTAATATAAATAATCTTAATTTATAAAATTTAAACTAAATTTTTATTTAGTTTTTTATATATTTCAAATTTAACTAATATACATTTAGTAATATTTCAATGAAAGTTACAAATGATTAGATGTTATATAAGATCCATAAAACTTTACTAATTTATTAATTAGTATAGTAATTATATTCACATAATTAGTATTACAAATATAACAAAATAATATTTTAAAATTAATAATTATTATTTAATTAAGAAAATAATATATTGGTGAATATGTTATTTTTTGCATTATTTAAGTAGAATAATAACATATTAGTTGTTGTATTAATATAATAATTCAAAGTAAAATATAATAATATAAAAAATTGAATAGCTTCATGACTACGTATTATAAATAACTACACGTGTAAAAAAATTATGTCAATAAAAATATATGTGTATTCTACTCGTTTCTCTCGAGTAGACTAATCATCCATGACAGAACTAAAAGATATACCGCATTTTTTCTCTTATCGCCATGACTCGATCAACCTCAAGTAATAAAATGGAAGCTTGTTTCAGATTATAGTTAATGAACCAGCAGTTTATCACTTTTACTTCTTTTAAAACATATATGTTTTGATTAATTAATCACATCTCCATGTTGCAAATCTCCGATATAATTAATGTTTGGGATCTTCAAAGTAGATCAATGTCTCACTACAATGCTTTACTCACATGCATGGAAACTGAAGTCGAAACACAATAAAATATAGACATGAAATAGGCTTTTATTCTAATGCGGAAGAAGCCTGCACCAAAATACAAACTCCCATAGAGAACCAAATCTAGTCTTGGTAACAGAAATTTTGAATTAGCATGTTCTTGACATGTCAGTAAGAAAATTCTTTCTGAAAGAAACGAGTTGATTATCATCACTACTCAAAATACCTTTTGTAAGTTCCACCTCTTCCAATAAGAAACAACCCACATGCCAACTTTGTCCAGAGACATTATCTGTGTATTAATCCTGCAGGAAGGATCTTGTCCATGTTATAGCTTTTGTCAGGGTTTGAAACTCTTCATTGGAATTCCCAATTGTGGGTGACCTGACCTATCCTGCTGTATTGCCTCAAGGTGTGGTTGTGGTGGGGGACCCCTACTCCTCCCTTTCCCTTAGCTAGGGTTAAGAACCATCCATCTTTCTCCTTTCAAATTGTACCTATTACTTCACTTGTTGAATTGAATGAAGAAAAGCTTTCTTGCTTACTTGCAAAAATACAAAAATGTCCTACTTATATGACAACCATGGTTTTTGAAAACGTGATCCGAGGATTCCTAAAGAGAATATATCTATCTATATATATATATATAAACCAAACAAACTAAACGCTCCTTGATGCTTATACTAGTTGTAGTTTACCTTATTGGAAATTTGAACAAGACCATGTGAACAAAAGAAAACTTGAATGTGAACAAAAGGGACATCCTTGCTGTTTTCTGAATGATTGATATGGACAGTAATGGTCTACAATTTAGGGAGAGACTAGTTATATGGTTATAGTGCAACCCACTTACAATACAAACTATGGTCCACGCTTATAATTGTACAAATTATTTTTAATGGAAAGATTTTTCCAAGTTAACAAAATCATGGTGGGTTAGAACAAACTAAAGACATTAATTAGCTAGCTTGTGTAAATTCTAATATGGAAATACAATCAACATTAATTGCTCTAACTCTAATTTCAATTGATCAATTGACGAGTCTAGGCAGATAGTGCGTAGGAATACATTGTTGAGAATAAAAAGGAAAAAAGAAAACTCATGCATTGGTTATTTTTCTAAAGACTGTAGTGCATAGGAGTATACAAAGGAGAGAGATAGAGAAAGATCGATCTTCTATTTTGAATGGAAAGAGAGAGAGAGAGAGAGAGAGCAGTCAAGCAGCAAAAAAGAAAAGGGAACCGTACCAAATGCATTATTGAAAATAATTCAAGAGGAACAAAGGAAGGTAACCATTCCACTAGTGAAAAAAGAAAGAGGAATACATGCAGGTGAGAAGCCCTAGAAAAAGCAGCATTGCCGCAAAAGGAGAAACATGGAGAGGACCCATATAGAATGTGGGATTTGTATCATGCATTGCATTGCATGGTTTGTCATATCATTTCATTCCCATCCATATCACATTATTATTATGATCCATATTCTTTACAATTTCTCTACATAATTTAATCCTCTTTTTTTACATTCTACTTTTATATATATATATATATATATATATATATATATATATATATATATATATAGTACATACATATGCTTTTTAGGATTTGTCAATTGAATTCATATGCCTTTATATATATATATATATATATATAGTACATACATATGCTTTTTAGGATTTGTCAATTGAATTCATATGCCTTTTCATTCTTTTTAGTTAATCAGAATATAACCACATATATTTGATAATTGAATACATTAAATTAGAAATGCTAAATAGATAGTGATCAGGAGTTTAGTAAAGCACTATCTTTTTTTTTTTAACATAAATAAATACTTAAATTATATAGATATATAAATCTTTTTTATGAACTTTTTGACCATACTTTTATTTTTTTAGATTAAAAAAGAAATATTAGTGAGAAAAAAAATACAATTAGTGTTTTTTCTTATCTAATATGAAAAGCTAAGAGTGCCAAAATTTGATATTTTAATTGAACTTAAAGAAATTTTTGCTATTTTATCTAGCCTGTTTTTAGTCATAATAAATAATTTTAAAATAAAAATAAAAATAAATATGAACTGATCAAAATTATTATTTTTTTGATAATACAAAATTATATCCGCGTGACGTAACCGAATCATTCTTTTAGAATAAAACTTAATCACTAAATAGTAAAATTTTGAAGAAATGAACTCACTTGAAAATTTCTATTTAATTTTTCTTATAACTTTTAATTCATCACTTATTTTCTATGTATTAACACTTGAGGTGTTGTGGTGAGTCAATCTGTTTCATATATTTTGTCACAGAAACAAAATACAATTTTTCACCTTTACATAACTGTACACAGCACTCCTACACAAATAATTGAACCGTTATATATTATAAGAATTCTGGGAAAACAAAATTAATATCGCGGGAAATGGAAAAGCAAAATGACAGTGACGTACCAATAGGGCCCGAACATCGAGGGACGGCGACTAGATTGGACAGTCCTGCCCGTTAAGGAAAATGCCGATAAGCTCATGTCGTTTTCTGCTGCCCGTCCGAATCAGAAAAAGTTTATCGGTCTCAAGATAAGTCTCGCGTTCCGGACGGCACGCGCGGTCAGGGTACGTATCGTATTACTATTTATTATTATTATTATTATATATTCTTTTTACTACAAATATTACAGTGGACAATTGTTTTCGGAATACAGAAAAAATGAAGAAAGCGGAACTGTATCTTTATCTGCAAAAACAAAAGAAAACAAAAACATGGGGTTTTCTTTTCTTTATGCACCCACACTTCCTTCTTCTTCTTCTTCTTCTTCTTCTTCTTTCTGTTTCTTTTTGTGTTTCTGCTGCTTTCTGGGCGATTCCATGTGATGTAGCTTTCAACTTTCTTTGCTAATTGCTTTGCTTGCTGCCATTTCCTTTTTCTTTCCTGTTTTAAAAACACTGTAATTTGTGGGTTTATATTTTATATATAATTTGAGGCTCTCAGTTTCGTACAAGTGGTTCTGGAAAGGTACACCCAATATAGAGACATTACCAACAGCCCACTTCACAAAAGCATCTTCATTAAAGTTATGCTTTTCTTTTTTAATCATAATTTCCAATTTAAGCTCTATTCATGGATTGGCAATATTGTCAATAAATAGTATAGATCAGCATTTGCGATGACAGTTTAATAAAACATTGGCACGCAGGAAAGTGAGTAGTCAGTGGATGGTTAATTTTTTGAAACTTTTTTATAGAAATTATTATTATTATTATTATTAATAAATAGTTAGTGTATAATTATGTTTACCTCCATATATTATTTTTTTTATATCAAATGCTAACATGAAATAATCTTTCAATTAATGAAACCTATAATCTACATTCTTATTTTTTTTTTATAAAATATAATTGTTGTATTATGTGTGGAATATTAATTAATATAAAAAAGAGATACATAAATGGAATATTTGTACTGCAAATTAAATCCCCTCCATTTTCGCATAAAAGCTAATTCCGCTGTCCAATGGTGATCGGACAGGTCCAGAAAAGCAAATTGAATAGTTATCGGAAGGCTCCCCCTCAACCAAAACTTAGACTCTATTATTTAATCAATGATCAATTCAAAGATTCTGATAGATTTGGCCCCCTCCTTATTTATAATTCTCAAGCTATCTTTAGTTCTTTACTTTATAATTTTGTTAATGTTAAAGCTGCAAGTTTAGGTGTGTCATTGAGATATTTGAATGGAATAAGAGTAATAATTTAGCAAAAACTTGGTCATTCTTATTTTGCATACCCTAAATTTAACATACATACACAGCCACATAATTTATAATGCTTCAAATAGCTATAATAATTTCAATCTATATATCTAAGAATTCTAGGTTTTGCTAGAGGAGGTCATTTCTATTTATATCCTCCTATCTTTCATTCTAAGATACTCATCCAACAACCCACCTATCAAGAATGAAAGAAAAAAGATTTTTTTTTTTAAAAAAAAATACCCTCATCCAACAAACTAACCTACTCATATTCATTACATAACTAAATAAAAATAAAAATAAAAATAAAAGAAATTAAACTACGTTCGTGGGCACCTTTTTCATGAAATTTGTTTGAAATGAGAGTTTCGTTTCCAAGTTCTTGATGAATGTGAAAGATAAAAGAGAGAATGTAAAATGAGAATGAAAAAAATGCATTATTCTATTTTAATAATGTAGACAAAACATAGTTTTACTGTAATTTTATTTTTTTTAAACTCATATATTGGATACTTCACAGGATAATTGATTAATTAGTTGATTCAGGCACTCATTTCGGGTCAATAAGATCTTATGAGGTAATTCATGAGGGGAGGATAAAAAGAATAATTGAACATTAGCTAGCGAGCAGACCAGATTATCTTGTAATACAAGTGATAAGATTTAGTTAGTTCTTCATAATAATCACTAATTTTGATTTGAAGATAGTGATTGACAAATGGTTCCACAATTATCAAACATGTAGACCCCTCTCCTTTCCCTATCTCCCAACATCAACTTCTTTCCTTTTCTCCATTTTTTCTTTCTTATATATTCTTCTGTCTCTTTTCTTCACTTTAATTTCCCATTTGCACGGTTGAACAAGGTTTCTAATTACGTACTCTTCATACCCACAAACTCACATGATGAGGGTATCCGATTCACGCTGTTATAAATAAATGTTTTTATCTGTGTGGTTGAATATATTTTCTTGTCAATTCTTGCTTTTAGACAGGAACCCTTTTTTTGGAGATAAGGGAGTGCATCAAATCGATTTGCTATTTGTCTTGTGTGCCTGTAATTAGGTGGAACAGTGTAAGATTCTAATTAAACTAATGCATTAAGCATGTTCCTTTCAGTCTCAAGTAGTAGTCTTCCTATTGTGCAAAGTCCCCTTTTCACGAAACTTCCTTGTGAAATTCCTCTGAAGTGTGAACCCACATAGGCAATAAGGCAGTCAAAATCAATACTTGTCTGGTACACATTTACGGATCTTCCAAGGATCATAAGAGAGTCTACAATAAAAGGGAATTCTTTTTTTTTTTTTGTTATCGACTACACAATTGTGATTTAGTTTACGTCTAGTTGATATATGTTGGTGTTAGGTAGAAAAATAAAAATAAAAAAATACAATTATGATGATGATTTACACAAACCAACAACCCAAAATATGTTTCACATCCCAGCCGCCTCCTCCTTTTGGTCATTGTGGTAGGATTTAAATCTAATCAGTCATGTTTTGTGATGCAATTCCATATGCCACTAGGATGTATCACGATAAGCTTTAAGGTTGTTGAGGCCATTGAATTGAATAGATAATTCCCTATGTATGTACTTATTTTATAATGTATAAAGTTACAAGTTTAGATGTAATATTTCAAAATCAAATGATAGAACTTTGGCTCCCGGTAACTTGAGATATTATCTATTTTTGCCCCTAAAAGCCATTGAATTCAATACATAATTTACTAGATAAATACTTATTTTAAAATACAGAAAGTTACAAATTTAGTCTTAGTAGTTAAATACATATTATAAAATATATATTTTGCTTTGACTCCCAATAACTTTAAATATTATCCACTTTAGCCTCCAAAGGCTATTGAGTTAAATAGATAATTTACTAGTTAAATATTTATTTTATAATACATGATTACAAGTTAAATCATATGAGATATTATATGCTATGACCCTAACTAATCTTTATTATTATTTTGTCCTCTTGACAGATTCGAAAACATCCAACATTATTTACCTTAAGATTTCTTTGAATCCTTTACATATATACTATTAATTGTTATATACCCGATTCAATGTATAATTTAATTTATTCATATATTTCGTATATATTTTAGAAATTTGTCATATTAAAGCTTGTCAAAAGTTACTTTTTATTTAAATATCCTATTCTTGTTTTGGCATCTATATCACATCTTTTTCGTACTACTTCTTTGTGTCTGGTTATCATATTAGATGTCTGTAAATCTATTCATCAATCTCTTAAAAAATTTTAACATATCAAAATTTAAAACTCATTTTTACATGACTGAACTTTGACTATGATTTGATTTAATTACCTTCGCGGATGAATATAGTGCCACTCATATATGCAACTGTGTGAAAATCATTTCTTGACCGAATAGGTGTACGGCTCTCATATGCTAATTAGGTTACTAAGTAATTAATTAACATAAAAGAATGGTGGGATTAAGGAAAGCTCTAGATTGAAATCCAGATACCACATATGAATAATTATGCACGTGTGAATCATTAGCTTTGGATTTAAAATGACTCAATGTGTAGCACACACACACGATGATTATCATATCCTGATTCTTGCTAGCTAGCTACAGTGTGTGTGGGGAAGGCTAAATTCAAGCCATAAGTCTCGGCCAGTTGCTTTATAGTTGAGGGTGGGGACATTAGCTTTTACACGTATCTCCATGTGATTAGTCCTCTGCTTGGACTCGTAATGATGATTCTTCAACAGCATCTTCAGCAAGAAAAAACAAAGCTCCCAACAAAGATTATTCTTTTAGAAAACTTGATTACTATAATCATTATAATTTCTCTTCTCTTTTTAATTCACTCCCACTTTTGGACTATGATTTTATATATAGTGCCAACCCAAATTATATGTAGTCATAATGCGACACCACTAGAAATTAACAGCCCTTTTCTTATATTTGATTAGAAGCCAATCTAATCTAATTACAAAAACACTCACATGATCTTCCCATAGAAGAAATTGGCACTCTTTTTTTTTTTGGCTTTTGGGTTATTGGATGAATAAAGGACTCATCTAATTAATTGGGTTTATCTCATTTTGAACCTAGACAGCTAATCATAAATTGGATATATGGAATCAGTTCAAATTGCTTAGATGAGAAGATATATATGAAGTGCATCATGAGCTTGAAACTAAGATTTACCATATAAGTTTGGCTATGAAATAAAGTAAATTTTGGGATGAGAATACCCAGATGATTGAGAAAAGGAAAATCTCAAATGGTTAATATTTCTTGATGGACTGTTATTGGAATCATTAGGGTGATAATAGTCTTGTCAAAATTTTATTTTCATGAGAGAAAGTATACCAATCAGAAGGGCATAGTTGAGATTAAGGAAAGGCCAATCACTTCCTTCTAAAAAACCAACTACAACATAATTCCAAATCCAAGACCCACTTGGTGTTTTGTGATTATAATAAGTGTCTGCTTTCACATTGTATGTCTATATTAAAGCTCAACACTCTCTATTCGCTATTCCTTTCCACTCAAAAGAAAAGAAAAGAAAAGAAAAGAAACTGGCCAACACAAAGCCATATACTTGAAACTTTCAAAGGCAAGCCAATCCTTTCTCTCTCACATTTATCTTATACAAATATATTCATACACAACAAAACCTACTTTCTTTCTTTCTTTCTTTAGCTTTTCCACTAACCCAAAAGAAAAAAGAAAAAAAGGGAAAGAAAAAAGACTCATCACTCCTTTGCTTTTCTTGTTTTGGATTGTTGTAGATCCACAAAGAAATAAAGAAAAGATGATTCAAGAACTCTTAGGAGGTGCTGGTCTTATTGGAGGAGAGACGAAAATTTCCATCGCTGGTACCATTTTAGAAGGAACACCTTCCCATTCTCCTTCGTTATCTCCTTCTTCTTCAACTACAACAACATCAGCAACCGCTGCTACTGCTACTGCTACTACTACGACAGCAAATTCAACAACTTCTTCCACCTCAGAGAACTTAAGATGCCCTAGATGTGATTCTTCAAACACTAAGTTTTGCTACTATAACAACTATAATCTCACTCAGCCTCGCCACTTTTGCAAGACTTGCCGTCGATATTGGACTAAAGGTGGGGCTCTTAGAAATGTTCCAATCGGGGGTGGATGTAGAAAAAACAAGAACACAGTCGTATCTGCATCAGTTGCAAAATCAAGCAACAATAAGATGAAAACTATGGTGTCTGAGATTGGAAGATCAAGCTTTGGGAATGTTTTTGATCATGAACTTCCATCATCAAGTCCAATTATGTGGGCATCACCCCATAATTCTCATCTTTTAACCTTGTTAAGAGCTAACCATAACCCTAACCCTAACTCCACCACGCTATCTAATTCTCTTGGTGTGAAGGAGGAGACTGGGTGTATGATTGGAACCCAGATGATGGCTGAGACAACCGGTGCAACTGGTGCGCTAAATGCTCGAACCTTGGGCATGGACCATCTCAGTCAAGTCCCTTCTTTAGGTCTTTGCAGTCCTTTTTGGAAAAACAGTCAAAACCAAGCTCAACACCATCAACAAAATGGATTTATAGTTGGTGAAGCTCAAAACTCAGGGATACAAGAACTCTATCAACGACTCAGATCATCAACTAATACTTACTATACAGATAACTCATCTGTAGTTCTGAGCAATGTGGGTTCATCATCAACATCATCTTCAAACATTTTGGAGTCTTCTCCTGTTGCTGGAGGTGAATTGGGTTATTGGAATCCAACATTTTCATGGTCTGATCTTCCAACAACTAACGGTGCATATCCTTAAGAACACTTTTCTTTTCTTCGTTTCATTTTAGTCGTACGCTTTTTTTTCCTTTTAATTTGTTTGCTTTTAGATTCCTTTTCTTTCATTTTCTAGGGTTGTGGTTTTGGGTTGTGGTATATGGATATGTAGTAGAATCAGTTTCTTTTCATCCTTTTTTTCCCTAAATGTTTAATTTATGTTTGTGTGTTCAAGGTGTGTTTAACTTTGACAATGTACCAAGGACCAAAAAGTGGTAGAAATGGACAATATTAGCTACTTTAATTAAGCTCCTCTTGATTTTTCATAGTCTATTCATGTTCATTCAAGTCATTCTAGTTCTCTCTTAATGCACAAATTGCTACATCCTTCCCAATGCAATTGTCATTTATCAGTTCTTAGTAAAAAGGATACAAGATTAGTGGGTAATTAACAGTGTAATCTTTCTTGTATTATGTGATAATAAAGTACTAGAAAGAGTAAACAACAATCACATGATTAATAATATTCTTGGTATAGTCAAAAGGGTATTACTGTTTCTTTTTTCATATTTAGTAAGGAGATAATGCTAGTGGTGATGGTGGTGGAGGCGGTGGTGATATGTTGGGTGGCAAGTGAAGATTCTTTCATGTTTATCTTTGTTTATTTTCTTACGAGAAAGTGTTGAATAGAGTACTAAAAGCAGCCTCTGGAAAGGGTCTCCTCAAAACAGCAATTTGATTCTCACAGTTGAGAAAGAAGGATACCATTTGCAGCCTTATACCTGACCTTCTCTGCTTCTTCTGAAGAATTTTTGCTTGGATTTAACATTTAATCACTTCAAGTACAGAAAAATGCCTTACCACACCCTTATCTACTGATCTTTCTTTTCCAACATAAATGTCAATCTTAGATGGCTTTAGCAATTGAGCATGCAAGGTAATTATACAACTATTTCTGATTTTCTTTTTTTCATCATTCCTTTCAAATTCTATTTAGGGTTTCTACTATTAGCATGCAAGAATTTCAATGCCATGCCCTTGAAAGAAGGATATATTTGAGGATAAAGTTTATGAACTAATAACGGTGTTTATCCTGTCACTTGAAATGAAACAACCATTTAAATTGTTTGGTAGGGAAATTATCAGTAACAAATTATAGTTATGAGATGGACCTAACGTCAATAGATTAAAGTGAATCAACAAAGGTATAAAAGATAACACGCCCTTACTCAAGATGATCCATAGCCTTCTCTTATAAACCTATTGGCAGTTCAAAAACTGTGCATGTTTGACTCCTAAAAGCCATGGAAGCATGTCATTTTGGTAAAGCATTGATAAGGTAAGATAATTTTGAAAATAGAAAAAAAAAAAAAAGGTAAGATAGTAGGAGAGGAGATTGGGGGGGCATGGCAACACAAACAATTTTAGAATATTTTCATGAGAATAGTGCTTGAGTCTCGATATATACATATGTATATACTGTATTATAATAATTGTGTGAACTTATATATTAAATTTACGTGCTTACTATTGATTTTATTTATGTTTATTCTTTAACTGGATATTATTATTACACATTTAAAATAAATATCAAATTTATTAAATAATAAAAAATATTATAAAATAATAAATAAACCTATGCATCTTTATTTAATTTAATTAAAGTCACGATTTCGAACTACATTATATAAGATGCAGGAAATTTTAAGAATAAATATGCTAGATTCAAAAAAATTGACCTTCCGATAAGTTTTCAAATCTACTAAAGGACAAAATCATACGAAGCCAATAAATTGAACAATTTCATATATGATCTAGTTTTGGATCATTAGAGATATTATCAAAATAAGATTCGGTTAATAAATGTGTATTTCAAAAACGAATCAGGCGGAATCAGATAGACATGTGATAGCCTAGTCCAGAGAAATAGCTCCATGAAAGCATTGAATGCATATAAGGACAAGAGCAATATATCTAGACAAGGAGTAACTCCGGACAAACTTTTAAAATGACAAACCTCTAAAGTACAAAAGTGTATGAATGGATTGATTTGAACTCCGAAACGGACATGAAATAACTAATAGCATATATGTAAAGAGTTGATACTAATCATATGAGATACCTTTTAATAGTTTATTGTGAAACTAAAAGAATTTTAAAATATAATTGTGTGGCTCAGAGAAATTTACGATGGATGAACTCTTTGACAAATTTTTGAATCTATCATAAAAAGAGAAAAACAAAGAAGCAAGTAAGGATAATATCTCATTCATTACAATTAATGTAAAAAATAAAAATTTCAATTGCACATCATATTACGTAAGATTATTTTTAAATTACCTATTATATATTTATACATGAAATAATTTATATATATCCCAATTAGCATTTCAGTTTGCTCATTAATTATTAAATGAGTTTCCACATTATATAAAATTATATTTACGAATCAATTCATTTCACAACATTCATAATACTATATTGTTAATTGTTATTCAATAAAGGTTGTTTATTTTATTGCACAACTTAAATAATTTGAACTGAGATATCATATCTTCATAAGATAACGTAATTAAGAAATCAAAGCAACACACAACTGTTTTTTTCCTTTTACAAATTTGTTTATTCTATTAAAAGTAATGTACATTAAAATAGCTAAAAGAAAATACGGCGGAAAATATAATCAATTTTAATTACATAGTAAAATGTTGTCTTATCTTTTAAGAAATTGAATTCAGGAAATGCGATTCCTAGCTCTTAATCAATCATCCACAAAATTTTCTTTGCTAATTCTTTTTATATTTCTTTTGTGTAATTTTTTTATTGTTAGATAAATTGTAACATTATGACGTTAAAAATAATTTTAGATATTCAAAACTCAGTAATAACTAATATTAAAAAGATTTTTTTTTTTTGTCTAAACTTAATGTATTTTTTTACTTATATATCAAACTGATATATGATTGATATATAATAGAGTATATGTTAATTATCCAATACTAAAATCTTTAAAACAACAGGTACTTCCGGTTTTTTCGATGCTTGAAATAATTTTGTATTCTCTATATTACTATATCTTTAGAGTCAATAATTTTCTACGAGGAACTATTGAACTCAATCACTTGCTGCCGTTACTCTTCAGTTTTTTATTGAGGTATATAATACGTATCACCCTTTTATTTATCATAATGTATGCACCAAATCTAAATAAAAAAAAAATTCTATTAAGTCATTTATTGAATGCTTTATTTTCTTTGTAAGATATAGCAAAACTGCCTTTTTCTTCCTTCTTCTTAGATTTTAAAAAATTAATATTATTTTTTGTTAATTTTTTTATAAGCAGCCATTAGGTAGTATCATCTTATATTTTTTTTCTTTTTATACTTCTCTACTTTTTCGGTTTTAATATATAATTTTAGTTTTTCTTGTAATCAACCATGTGCATTTTTCTTTATTAAATCTCATCCACCAGTGTGTTGTAAAGTTAGAATAGTTGAATACCATTTATTTAATATATTATTGGGTCGAAAAATTATCAAAAAAAATAATTAATGACAATTATCATCAGAATAATAAATTAATTTATTAAAAAGTAAATTTCATATTTTTAACCGCCCTGGCCATTTACTAGAATAATTCATAAAGCAAGTATATGTATAAACTGAGAGAGAAACAATAGAAATCATTTTTGTTTTGCAAACAAAAGATCTGTCGGCTGAGGATACGGTTCAAATTGCTATGAAGATACTTCATGATTTTGAGGACTTCCTCTGATGGGAAATATAAGTTGAACGTTGATGCAGCAATTCGAACGAACATGGATGCAACTTTTGGAGCTATTATTCGAAATTGGGAGGGTCATATAATGGGGACAAGACAGCATGTGCTTTTGTGGCCTTGTTCCTTTGATCCGGAAATTGCAGAATTCCAAGCTCTTATATTTGGTCAAGATTTATCCATTTTGCAGATTTAATGGATTGCAAGCAAGTGGTGGACCTTTCCAACTGTCACAGACTCTTATTCTGGCTATGGATGTGAAGACAATTCTGTACAGCTTCTCTTCAGTTTCGCTGTGTTGGATTCCTAGAATTATTAATACAGTGGCCCAGGCATTAGCTTCCTTTAGTTTTCATGATAGATGCACTTTCTATTTTATTGAGGATATGAATATCCCTCGTGCTTTGTTGCCTTTGGTTAATTTTATCAGACCGATGTAAGGCTGTTGCTTCTGAATTCAACTCCCTTTTATTCTCAAAAAAAGAAAGAAAGAAAGAGGAACAATTAGGGAAAAAACCAGCAGAAAAATGAAATTTTATAAGGGAAATAGTTTATTACAAAGATAAAATATGGTTTGGAAGAAACCTCTCCTTTCCCCTATCTTTCTATTGTAACACTATTTCCCCATTTTCTTCTTAACAGTCACACTCTCGTAACTGATCCAATGAAACCCGAAAGAAAAAGAAGAACAAAAAATCAAAGAACCTACAAGTTAGAAGTAAAAGCCACAAGTTTTTCTATGGACGTTTAGCCAAGCCACAGAACAATGCATTAGGAGGGACATCAGTCTCAGTATATAGGCTGTGTTCATTGTTCCAAACCCTAATATACAACTGCTGTCCTAGATATCTCCTTGCCCAGATTGCTGATCTCAAATTCCACATACCCTTGTTGTCCAATGACACCAGCACTGCACTCCAGGAATTGGGATATACCTGTAAATGGCGAACGGACTTAATTTTGTTTGTTCTAAAAGGTGTTGATCACAATATATTAATTTTGTTTGTTCTAAAAGGTGTTGATCACAATATATAGTTAACAAGAAAAAAGTAGCCAATGAGCTTAATTGGCTCAACGGTACTTAGTCATCTCTAGAATTGTCAGGTTATGAGTTTGAACTATATCTGTCGAACCTAATCAAATAATATATCTTCCAAAAGTCTGTTTCAATCACCTGAACAGTGTGTCTGGGAACAGCATCATTCAAATTGTAAAGCTTCCTTCTCTTCCTCACTTCAGGAGTCCACATACCAGAACCATATCTGCAATTAGCAGAGAATGAAAAATGATTCAATCTCTTCTGAAATTCATGTCTTGAAACTTGGACTTGCATACAGATTGGTTAATATATACAAGACACATAGAGCTAAACAGAAAACTAAGGACCTACCCAACCACATAGAAACTGCTTCCATCAAGATGCCATGACTGGACGGTCGACTCTGTATTCTGGAACACAAGTTCAACAAAATCATGAAGTGCAGTTCCAATAACAGATGTGCCAAGTACGGCTGTGGCATTGGTAGGTGCATCCTTGATTGAGTTCAAAGTAAAGACGCCAGGGATGCTAAACCAATCAGCAAGCTTCAGTGGAGTTGATGGATCCACATAGGAGATGCCATTAACAGCATATCGCAGCTTGCCTCCTATTTTAGCTGCTGTATTGGCTAAAATTATAGTCCTCATTACTTGTATTGTTCCATAATGGAATGACCCTTGAGGATTAGGCCTGGCTGCATTTGCTGTCAAGTTCAACCTGGCCACACAGTTAAAAATTGTAATTAATGTTGAGTTAAGAATGATTAAATGGCAGATAAACTGGTCAATTGCACTGCAGGAGTTCAGAGATTCAAATCCTGACAATTCTTTTTCCCTTTAACGAGTAATCAAGGTACCAAAAAGCAATGGTAGGAGAAAGCGTCCAAGAGTACCTGATGGTCCTGGCTTGCTTCATAGACCAGTGAATGTGATAAGTTGGGCCAATAGGCAATGGCTTAGATGGTGGAGTGTTGGAACCGGCATAGCGAAGAATACCGGTGGTAGTAAGAATAGGCTTAGTGAAACGTGTGGAGGCGACAATGTAGTAGTCCTTTGGCGAACCATGTAATGTAACCAAAACAGTTACAGATTGACCAGGATGTACGTCAAGTGACTCGTACAGTTCTTGCATAGTATGAGCCCCTTCTACCTCAACAAGGACCATTGGGTGGCCCTGGATTCTGAAATTGATTGAAGTTGCAATCCCCACATTTGAAACCCTAAACTTGTAAGTTTGACCTGGAAAAGATGGTGATAGAATTTCAATTCTGGACCCCTAAATTATGATAACAGCCAAACACACAAATCAGATAAAGGAATAAGCAAACCAAAAAAGAATTATTAGGCATAACTGGCGTATGTGCCACACAGACGACAGAACTAACAGCCCCAGATTGTGACACAAGTTTCTCAATAGGACATGATGTTAGTTTAGTGGTTTCTGGTCACCTTTTTCACCAGTGAAGATGGCATCCTTATGAAGCCCATTTATAAGAAGGGCATCAGGAAGAGGAAGAGAAAGGCCTTGGTCCAGTCTTTGCTGCAATACCTGCAAATTCGGCAAAGGTTTCTAATTCTATTAGCACATACCTTCATCATCGTTCTGAATCTGTTGGATATAAATAGGGCCCCTATCAGGAAATATAAATCTAGTCAGGTACAAACCTTATAGTCGGTCTTGAACCAGTCACCAATAAGCAGGGTAAATTCTTCAACTGGAATAGGGTATGGAATTGCAATAACAGACCGTGGTTGAATATTGAAAGCCCCAAATCCACCAGCAACTCTGTGCAATCCAACTGAAGGGAAGTAGTTAAATGTTCCAATCTGATCTTTTGTTTGAAACTTATAGGTCCAGTTGGAGTTTGGAGGGATTGGACAATTAGTCCCTAAAACTCCATCTTGCCATGTGGTTCTTCTTTGTTTGATCCCATTCCTAATTTCACATCAAAAAGTTAGTAACCTATCAATATATCTTTTTTTTTTTTCTTTTTCTGATATAATAAAATGTCGGACAAATTATTGCATTGAACACTAACCATGTCAGTAGGAAAGGTACATCCAACTTGTTAATGACATTAACGATTATATTGTCATTAGTAACACAATCAATGGCTGGACCAGGAAATTGACCATTTATAAGGATGCCCTGCAACATGTACATATAGATTAAAAGAAAGAAGAAGCTCAAGCTATAAGTGCCAAAAGCCATTATATTACAAGAAGAAATGTATTTCTTTCTGGGGGATGAATTGCTACCCTTTGAGGAACACCAAGTGGAGAAATTGTTCCATATGTAACTGTCCACGTAAAAAATCTATAGGGGTCTTCTGCTTTCACACAAATACCACTAAGCAAAGCCAACAGTCCAAGACAAAAATATAGGATATTGGCCTGCCTCATTTTTAATGCTAAATCTTCCTCCAATTTTGAGATATCTGCAGTAGGGAGAACATTATTTAGGCCAAACAAGAAATTAAACTCAATTTTCTTCTTCTCGGAAAAAGAAAAAAAGATTAAACTCAGGATTGTACATACGTAATATTTATTATCTTAACTTTAGGACATTTTATGTGATATATAATCCAATCAGATTGATAATCTTTTCATGAAACTGATTATTTGACTATGCACCTTTTTGTATTGCTTTATTATTGAAGTAAAAATAAAAACTTGATCAAAAGAAGAAAACGAAAATCTTAAAATGGGAAATTCAAACATGAACTTGAAAAGAATCTCGTTTTATTTCGCCTGAAACGAGACTTGAACAAAAAAGAAATGATTAAGAAGAGGCCGCACCTGAAGAATTGTGAAGCGATCCTCAAAAGGATGAGGAGCAAACAAGTATAGTACAGTGAGCAAATACAAAATGGAATACTGGTTATATATATATATATATACATGAACTTAAGAAGTTAGCAATGCTAGCAATACGTACACGAAAACCTAGAAATCCATATTCATTTGCGGCGCACTTCAAGCTCTTTCACATCTCAGTTTCCATTCATAATTAAATTAATTTAATCAAACTGCTTCTGTATCCAGTTGCCATTTTGACTACAAATTTCTTGAAACATGGAGATTAGAATAGTCTTAAGAATTACTGAATAATGTATGTTTGTTAATTATTTAACTTAATATTCATTTCTTTAAAAGCAATGCAAAGACAGATAAAAAGTTCTGTGTCTGTGATGTGGGTACTTTTTAGATTTGGATTCGTCGGTGGTGGCGGGAAGAAAGGGGGAAGAAACAAGCGGCAGCGGCGCAGCCGAGAGCGGATCAACATTAATGGCAATAGGTCATCAACTTGTAACTTCCTTTAAACTAAAATATCAATGCAGTTCTCAAAGAAAACGCGTAGAGAGAATTGATTGATTAACTAATACTATTATAGATTATAATGAGTTAGTTAAAACTAAATAATTAATGATGTCTTATAGATGCTACTGACTGTCACATGATAATTCAGAGAAGTCAAAGTAAGAGTGTGTAGTGCAATGGGACGCAGGCTTGGTGCTCGAAACTCTTGTCCTTTTCATTTCTAAAATTCCGAGAAGTGAACATTTCCTTAACTAACTGCATGGTTTTCTGTTCTTCATCTTTCTTGTTACTGCTTTCCCGGCCCCCATGGCCAACTGCTTTCACTTTGACTAAATAATAAGCAACTATATTTTTTTCTTTTTATTCCATCTAAGAATATAAATTATTTTCCTTTTTCTTTTTTAATTTTTAGTTTAGTGATTAGAAGTCTAAAAACCATTCATTAGTTAACATGAATATTAACATTTATAATCAATTTTCACTTATTTGACTTTGGAATTACAAATTAATATATTTTTTTTTATTTGAATCTCAGAAATTATAAATAGATTGATAAGTCTATCAATATTTAGATTATCACACAAGTAATAAAAAATTTATTAAGAGTATATATATATAGAGAGAGAGAGAGAGAGGGAGAATTGAGCTCATTAAAGGTGACAAGATTTGCAGTCCTTTTGTTAGCTAGCTAAGTTGATTTTTCTTTTTATTATTTTTTTTAGGAAGAAGAATGAAGTCAACTAATAAGGGTCGGGTAGGTATTAAGAAAAGATTGATCTCATCCAAAAACACAATGTATAAATTGCACATGAAACTAAGCCTTTAATTCCAACACATGTGAAATTAAATTCTAACCATGTGCTTATGATGGATCTTACTGCTCCTAAACTTCACACCACACTCTTTTTTTTAGAACCATTTCTAGTTTTTTCTTTTCTAGTATGTCCTCATATTCTTCTCTAACACATGGGCAAACTATGAAAATAGTTTAGCTTTGGCTCAATTAGAAACGGTGCAGCCCAGAGACGTAAGGATCCAAGAAAATGGTCAACCAGCAACAAGCCATTCGGTGCACTCAAAAATAAGACAAGAAACTTTGAGCTATCAATGAGACTATTGGTCGAAGCTTCCAAGGGACGGTTATAGCTGATGACCACTAAGGAGTCAGACTGGCAAGCCACCTTCTCATTTGAGCTAGCTTGCTCGACTGACAGCATCCCTAAGTGTCATCAAAAGAGATTTGCAAACACCTTTCTTCGGACCACCAAAAACAACTGTCAGCTGAGCCTGTGTGATCCCTTCCAGTAAAAGCAGAGGTTTGTTTGCCGCTCCCCAAGAGGCATCTATATTCACGTTGATGCCATTTAATTCTGGAGGAGTCTGTCTCTTATGGATTGAAATGGCCTGGGACCGATTACTTCGGCCTGGAACATTATTCTGATTCTTTGCATGCCCCCAATACAACTTAGCTTGCCTAGTGACTTGAATAGGATCCGGTTGGTTTGAATGAAAAATATAAGCATTCCGAGCTAACCAGAGATTTGCCAGTAGGTTTGAGCTACCAGCTCCGAGTGTCCTCTCTCGTACCAGCTTTAAGACCATAACCTGCCAGGAATTAACTGTGGAAGGGTCATACAATCAAGCAAGGTCTGAGTAGAACCATGCAGCCCGAACATGATGGTTTTCAACCCCAACAATTTAGCAAATGTTAGATTGACTACATTTTCTCATCTGCAGATTTTCCTTAAATGTCAATATTGAATACAGTAAATTTCATTGAATCGACCTAGATATAAGGTTTACATAGCACTAAAAGTTAGAAATCACACCCAAACAGAAAAGAAAAAAAGAACAAAAAAAGAACTATCAAAACTAAATTGGCCTGTTAATTCATTTTCAGCCCCCAAAGCGACTACATTTGAAATGCTTTCCATTAATACTAAATTTAGCAAATCCACTAAGTTTTTTTGGATTTCTGATGATCTAAACAGTCTAGAAACTGCATATTGATGTCTTCCACATCAATCAGGCTTTTGTTCGACTTGATAGGTTTTCAAATGACCAATTAGTCTAAATTGATAAGGAAGCACGCTCCCTTGGACTTCGTCAACAATTCTAATTATATCAATATTTTCAAAAGTTTCTCTTTCATACTCTAAATTAAAAATCTCAAACTCATTTTGCAATTAAAGTTATTTTTATAAATAAAAAATGAATAAATTTCTATCCAAAATAGAGAAAAAGAACACAAGTAAAATAAATTTGGCAAATCCATTAAAGAACACAAGTAAAATAAATTTGGCAAATCCATTAAAAGTAAATGCTCTTATCGCTTGAGGTAGGTCAGAAGTACTAATTAGTTGTGTATATGGAAGTACTTATTACTTGTGTTGTATATGGACAACACCTTCAAAGTTTATCTACAGTTAATCCCTTGGCATAATAGCATAAGGCTACCAGAGAGTAGATAACAGTGCTGGAGGAACTTCATGGTCATGGTCACTAGTGATGAAAATCTCCACTTGCCATAGTATCTAAGTCACCGATAGAGATGCTCGTCTTTTGCAGGTCAGCCAGATTGGAGAGGGAAACGCATAAACATTACTATCATACTAAACCAACAGAAGAAAAATCAGCACCATCTCGTATTTCAATATATATCTGTTTGCAGATTTGCAATTCTCTAATGTAAAATCATAGTACACGATCATTTAAAAGCTGACAATGATCACCATTAACTGCAACCAGAATATGAACCCTTTTGATGTACAATAAACATGTCAATCTATTAAAAGAATATGCATTCTCATTTTCTATTCTCTGTTCTGTTTCCTTTTTCTAGTCAAGCCTTCATGGCTGAGGAAACAGATTGCTATTTGATTGCTTTGTCGTTCTAAGTGTGTCGTCCAATAGCTTTTCCGCAAAGTAGAGCATTACAAGGAATGTCGTATTCATTGGCCAGGCTGTGAACTTGAGTCCACACCCTGAGATAGAGTTGCTGCCCTAGATACTGCCTCTCCCATATTGCAGACCTCATGTTCCACATACCCTGGTTATCCAAAGAGACCAAAATGGCAGTCCACGCCTTTGGATATACCTGCAAGAAAGTGAATGTGAATTTATTAATATATGGGAAATATAAAAGTACAGCTCAATATCCTTGCAATGCTTCCAATCAATTTTTTCTAAATTTGGAGTCCTGAAAATAAAATGCTGAAGGTGATTTTCCTGACTGCATTATGTATAGCCCGTCAGATGGACGATGATGTTGCATGGAGAATTTTGGAATACATCTAGGTTGTTAATGCATATGGCTAAGTGCTTTTCTTTCCTAAGTGAACAATATATTGCCTTTCTAAATATGACAGTAGGTACATACATAAAAGAAGAAGCCTGGCAATCGTTGGATTACTTTACCTGAGCAGTATGTCTGGTAAGAGCATCAACTAGATTGTAAGTGCGTCTCTTATTTGGTGCCCACTGCCCAGCACCGTAACTGTAGATAGTGCAACAAGAATGATTACAGCCTAGTCAACTTGCAAACAGTATGTGCAGTTAAACTTTTTTTTTTAACTTACCCAACAACCCAAAAATCATAACCATCAAGATGCCAAGATTGCATGGTGTACTCATTGTTCTGGAAGACGACTTCAACAAAATCATGGAGGGAGGTTGGGAGAACAGAAGTAGCCACATATGCAGGACCATCAGAGGGAAGGCTTTGGATGGAATCAACACTGAAGACTCCAGGGATATTAAAGTAATCGGCAAGCTTCAGAGGGGTATCAGCGTTAACATAGGATACTCTGTTAACTGCATAGCGCCTCTTTCCATTTATTAAAGGTGCTGAATTGGCCAATACAATTGTCTTTGTTGGAATTATCTTTCCGTAGTGAAACGAGCCCTGAGGATTAGGTCTGGCTGCGCTTGCTGTCAAATTCCACCTTCAGGCAAAAGAAATGAGAGGACGAATATACATCATCCCCAATACAAATCAAATGATTTACAAATAGCATAAGTAGCACATCAATCCCCTGGAGTCTACAATGGGAAAGCTAAGGTTTATTATCATCTCAAACAATCTGTACCTGTAAGTTCTGGCTTGCTGCATAGACCAGTGAAATAGACCAGAAGGAGGAGCAGGCAGGGGTCCAGAGGCTGGAGTCTGAGAGTTTGAGTAGTGTAATACTGCTGTTGCTGTGAGAACTTGCCTAGTGAAACGTGTGGATGCAACAATGTAGTAATCTTTTGGAGGCTGATCTAAGGTTACTAACACAGCTACAGATTGTCCAACATGCACATCAAGAGAGTCATATATATTCTGAATGGTGTGAGATCCCTCAACCTCGACTAGCTTCATTTTATGGCCTTGAATCCTGAAGTTCAAGGAGGTTGACAAGCCCACATTTGAGATTCTGAGCATGTAGGTTTTACCTGAAGAGCAAGCAATGAAATAATATTAGTAAAAGAAAATGTAATAGATAGGAAAATTATAAGGGCTCAAATCTAATATCCTCGTGGGGTCTAGAATAATAAAAGTAGGAGAGATGACCTTGATCTCCACTGAATGTAGTATGAGTCTGGCCGTTTATAAGGACTCCATCTGGAAAAGGAAGAGAATTCCCAGAGTCTAAAGATGCCTGTAAAGTCTGCAAACACAAGGAAAAATTAATATGGATGTTGGCGGAAACTTGCTTTAGAAAACAAAATAGCCCTTAGAGACTAATTAAGTCACTGCCATCCAGCTTTAAGAGGAATGTCAGGACTTTGTAATTAAAGGACAAATTAATATGGATGTTGGAGGAAACTTGCTCTTAGAAAATAAAATAGCCCTTAGAGACTAATAAAGTCACTGCTATCCAGCTTTAAGAGGAACGTCAGGACTTTGTAATGAAACCTTTAACAACCATATGATGATCAAATTTGACCTGGTTAGCATGATGTTCATAACAAAAATCTGACAGCAGATGTCATCCAAGTTTTGCAGGAAATGTAATTGATTTTTGTATGACTTGAAAACCATAGAGGCATAAGCATGAAAGCCAAAGCATATAGCTCATCAAGATGCCTTGTTAGAAATATAATGAATACAAATTTATGAAGATCACAGACATAAAACCTTCATATTTGTAGCGTATCTTGCTCACCTTGTGGTCGGTCTTATACCAATCACCAACAAGCAGAGTGAAATCGCCATCAGGGTTTGGAAAAGGGATTGGAATTCTAGGTCTCTCATAGACATTGAGCCCTCCATAACCTCCAGCAGCTCTGTGAAGTAGAGTTGATGGGAAGTACGTGAAACTTCCAATTTGATCCTTGGTTTGTAACTTGTAAGTGTAGTTTGAGTTTGGAGGGATGGGGCAGTTGGTTCCCAGCACTCCATCTTGCCATGAATTCTTCCTTTGTTTGATGCCATTCCTAGTTGATACAATATGTTCTTGTTACGGTATATCCTTACTTGAAATTCAAAGCAACTTTAATGTTCTTTTATTTTATTTTCATTTTTTCCTGTAAGCAAACAGTCAAATATAAAAAAAAAAAAAAACCAAAAAAAATTGGGCAAGCTGACCAAACAGAGAAACATAATTCTAACTAATCCACATGGTCGATCTTGAAGAAAGATTGAAGTTGTTGGTTTTTGTTTTTCACACAGAAGGAACAATGTAGACTCCAAATACATCTCCAAATTCAGATCATCAAATTAAAGGAAGAAAAGAAGAAGGAAACAAATACTAAAGTCAAGAAACAAACTGTAAAAACTGGCAATGACAGAAAGAAGGAAACGCACCATGTCAAGAGGAAAGGCTGGTCGAGCTTGTTGATGAGATTAAGAATGATGTTGTCGTTAGTGACAACATCAAGTCTAGGACCAGGAAACTGGCCATTGATAAGTATTACCTTTCGAAAAAAAAAAAACAGAACTTTAGGAACCCGTAACAACCAAATCCAAGCTTAAATCGAATCAAGAACAAGAACCAACCTGTTGAGGGCTACCAAGAGGAGAAATAGTTCCATCAGTGACAGTCCAAGTGTAATATCTATATGGGTCATCTGCATTAACTAAAGAAACAGTACCCAGGACAGCAAAAACTGCAAAGAGTAAATGCAGAAACACTGCCTTTTCCATTGGATCTGCAAAAAGAACAGAAAACGAACTGAACCCAGTTGCCAACAAAGTTAGTTAAGCAACAAAAGAAACAATAAAATCACTCTCGAAAACAATGGAAAGGAAAGAAGAAAGAAAGAAGGATTACCAGACTAAAGGGTCTGTTTCAAGCTCTTTGCTTTTGGGGTCACAATCTAAAGAATGGATTGGGATGAAGGCTTAAATACAGAACAAGGCGCGAAATAAAGCTTCACTAGCCAAGCGTGTGTGGAATGTGAGTTGCACTTGCATAGAGTATCTTTATTTATTTATTTTTGTAATTGATAAATGAAAAATAAAATAAAATAAAATAAATCAAACAGTGCTCGCATTCGGCGCAACTCACGCGGTTTTGTGTAATGATCTGATAGTTGCTTTAAATTAAAGTTTTTCTTTTCTTTTTTAATTTTTTGCAGCTTAGAGGTGGAATAGCTTTTTAAACAAAGAAAGAAAAAAAAAAAAAAACAAATTAACCGCCAATTGCGCTTGATTCTTTACTTTAATTTGTGATGCTTTCTTTTTTTGGTTGTTGTTTTAGCTTTGTTTTCTTAGTTGTTCTTTGAAAAGGTTCCAAGACAGATTAAGTTGTATGTTTTTGGTTTATAATGTAATCTTGTTAGATGAATAGTGTTTGATAAATCCAGTCCAGCTCAGGATTCAATTTTTGTTTTTTCCAGGATAATGCACATTGCAGGTACCCAAGAATGAACCTCACAGTTACTGCAATTCAAGAAACTGCAAACATGGCAGCATTACATTTTTATCTTTTGAAATATATGGAAGTCAAAACAAAAGGTTCCTAACATTGCAGGAAACCATGTGACTCCACAGTTAACAAAAATCCCATTTGGATTCTGCCACCCTATCCACCATCAGATTTAGTCGCTCAGAAAAATGATTAAAACTCGAGCCAACTTAATTTCCCTCGTTGAAGAATCCGCGCCCACAAAACATAAAGGAGCAGAGTAAGTTTCTGGAAATTCATGTCTGCTGGACGAGAAATTATTAAATATATTGGTCTATCCCGTAATTTATAGATTAAATCTATTATATATGTAGTATTTTTATTAAATATAATATAATTATTATAAGTTATATATTCTTTTAGTTATCTTTTCCTAAAGAAAGAAAACACAATTATGCAATGATGGAACCGACGTGACTTGTTGGTGAAGAGAAGAGATAGGTACTTGCTTTGCCATTTTTGACTGATTGGTTAATAGAGAAGGGAGAGTAGTAGTAGGAGTAGTGGGTTCCACACGGAATCACAAATGGCATGGACCGAATATATGAGAAATGGGGAGCAAAGGAGGCTCCAAGATTTCCAAATTTTGCGGTGGGAATGAAAAATGAAAAAATAAGGGTTTTAATTTTTAGTAATATTTTATTATTTAAAATTAATATAAATATTATTAAAAAAATTTAGTAAATTTCTTTTAATAAATTACTTGACTTTAGTTATTTATGTTTAGTATTAGAATTGAGGTCTTCTTTTAAAATGTGATAATTAAAAATTAAAAGAAATCGTTAAAGACAAAATTCTAAAGAAAATTTAGGAAGCGGGTGAAAGTGGAAACCACCAAAAATGATGTTCAATTATGGTGTTCGGTTGCATCTTCAGACGGAATTTATGATGGTGATGTGAGGTGCTTTAAGTTACAGTAATAATTATGGATGAAGGTTGCCCTAGACATGCATTATTTCCTGCATTTCTTTTATCAACCATGTCCGGTATAATGACCCTAATTAATTTACTAAGTCATAATTAGTGAGATCATAATATTGATTAATTCATGGATTATAGACGCCATACATTTTTTTGTTATTGAGGTCACTCTTCTATCTTCAACAGTCTAGTCTCAGAATGCCTATTAAGTAAGATTCAATTCAAAGTTTTTTCTTTTACTTTTTCTTACTTATATTTTAGGATTTACTTTCTAGTAAGAACCCTAGTTACACCTCCGCCGCTCCAATATTTATGACTTTTAAATGTATCTGTGATTCCACACCCTCTCTCTCTCTCTCTCTCATATATATAACAAAATCTGCTAAAAACTATATATTAATTATTTATTACTCATTATTTTTATAAAATATAATTATTGTAATAATATCTTAATCAATATACTTATATAAGCTAATATTAAAAATATAATAATATTAGTGTTGCTATATCTTATAATATAAAATTATTATTTCATTAGAAAATTAGTCATTTAAATAATTATATAAAATTATTTTTTTAGTATAAAAATAGTTGAAATTCGTAGGCTGCTTATGGATCTTAGTTTTCCGTATATTATTTTAAAAAAATATCAAAACTGAAATAATTAAAAAAAATATTGAATAAATTTTTTTTTTATTATTATAATATTGTATTGGTTCTTTAGTAATAATCGAACCAGAGCCATACTAAAACCGAACCGTATTGTACTGAATCATAGAACCGATTATATATAATATAATATAATAAACTTTCTAATTTATATCAAAAAAATTTTATTCTACATGTATAATTTTTCTAAAACAAATTTACATATAATAAATTAATTTATTAAACTAATTTAAAATAAAATAATATAAAAATATATCTAATAAGTTATTCTTTTACTAAGACTTAATAGTTAATAGTTTTTGTGAATAATAACATTAAATTTAATACTCATAACTATTAATTTTAATTATTTTTTATTTTTTTCAAAACACACGTTACTCTTCTCTTTTTCCATAACACACAACGCCACTTTTCCTAGCAACTCTCTTCTTTAAATGAGTTTTTTTTTATAATTGCAGTTTTATTTTTCTTTTTATCTTTTGATAGTTATACAAATGTTTTAATTGTTGTTTTTGGAAGTAAAAGTAACCAAATTTTTTATGTTTATTATTTTGTAACTTTCTATTACTTTCGCTAATTTTTTTTATTCTTTTGATTTTATTTTGTATTATTATTTAATAAATTATAAAATATTTTATTATTCATGTATTAACCAATTAAGGTTATAAAAATATAAAATTAAACTATTTACAAGTATCAACATACAAATATCAAAATCTAAAAAAATTACAATTTAATATAACACTGACTTTTTAGTAATAACCGTATCGAATTGATCCATACTCAGCTTTAGAAATTAATATTAAAATAATTTGATTTCAAATTACAATTAAACTAGTATTTCACTGGGCTAGTTATAATCTAAATAAATCTATTATATTTTATTGAAATAAATTTCATAAAATTTTATAAATTTGATTTATAAATTTAAATTTATATACTTAATCGAGATAAAATTTATTCTATAATTTTTTATTTACAATTTTATATAATTAAATTCATAAAATTTATTACATTAATAAATAAAATAGATAAATTTTTCTAAATAAATTTTATATTAATAAATCTATATATATTTTGTATAAATAAAATAGTGTTCTTAATTTTAATATTTTCCTTTTTTCTTTCAAAAATCTTTAATCTACAATGGTTTTATGAATTTATTTTAAATATAGTTATTTATTTTATTTAGAATAAATATCATAATTACTATTTGATACAATAAATATAAAAGTTAAATTTAAATTAATTTTAATTCCATAGTACATAGAGCACAATTTAACTTGATTTTGAAATTGAAACGAAATTAAAATTAAAAATTAAATTAATTTGATTTTTAGAGAACATAAGCGCTCAAATTCAATTTGATTTAGTTATTAATAAATCTAAAGTTTTATCAGAATTTTAATTATAATTGAAATAAATCTAAATATTTATTATGACAATATAAAATTAATAAAAAGAAATTTGACGAAACTTAACAGTCTTTTCAATATAAGTTATTAAAAACCGGTTCATAATGTTGATAATTTCGGTGCTGACAGAAGAAGGAAGAAACAGGATAACCTTTCCGTTTCCTCATCTAAATTGTGCATGACCAAAACTATGTGTCGTCTCTGCTAATTGCCACGACTTATGTTTATTCTGTGACCTCCAAGTTTTGTTATACGTGTAACATGAAAACACATCGTTTCCCCTTGGTGTACAATTTAATAAAAATGGACTTATAATACTTATAAATCCAAATTGGACGGTCGGCTAAACTATAAGCTTCAGTTCAGCAACAACAATGTCTGATGGTTCAAAATCTCTGTTGTTCTCTACAGGTAATAATAAAAACATGTACCCAGTTGTTTTCTTGTGCTAGAATTTATATATAATGTAATTGTCTGCTTCATAACTTGTGTTATGAACTGGTACCGTTCGTTTATGTAGATACTGTAAAAGATATAGTCCTATGGAGGAGAAAGAAGTTGAGCTTATTGGTCCTTTTAGTGGCAACAGTAACATGGGTCTTGCTAGATGTCTATGAATTCAATTTCATCACTGTTGCTTCCTGGCTAGCTATGCTTATTGTCACTTCACTCTTCCTCTATGGGAACCTGGTCAGGCTTTTCCGCAAGTAATTAGTTATACCCTTCATCTACTTACCTTTATCTTTTTGGTTAATATATAGTTTTTCTTCTTAATGGGATTATACATGTATTAATATGATCGTCAAACTTTTGATATATGTGATGCATGCTTAAATATATTGGTTTCAGAGAAGAGCCAAAAATTTCAAATTGGAAAATTTCAGAGGAGACAACTACGGAAACTGCAAAGTCAGTAAGAGGAATGATTGAAGAAGGAATTAGATGGATGTTTCATGTTAGTGCAGAGAGCGAGTGGTTCATTTTCGCTCGTGTGGTTACTGTCTTGTGGCTGCTTTCTTACGTTGGGAGCTTCTTTGATTTCTTGACACTCCTGTACGTAGGTAATTAACATACATATAATTAAAGATTATGTTTAATAGGCGATCACAACTAGCTAGCGTTAATTAATGCATGAAAAGTCTAATAATCACCAGTGCGACATATCACTTTAATGGTACATATTTTGAATATACATTTTAGCATTACCAATCTTATTAGGCAAGAGTTGCATATATATGTTTGTTCATGTGTGACAGGTACAGTGATGGGGATGAGTGTTCCTGTGATATATGTGAAGAATGAGGAGAAGATAAAGAGGTGTGAAGAGTGGATGAAGATGAAGGCTAGGAGATTTTATGAGATGATGGACGAGAAGGTGTTCAAGCAAGTGAAGAACAAGGTAGTTAAAGTTGAAGAAAAGAAGGATAAGAAGGTCGAATAGAAGGTGGCACACTTCCTTTTCTTTTGTGGGGGAATCCATGTATCTACTGCAACAGTCTGTATCTATTAGGCATTATTTACCTTTATGTTTTTTTTTTTTTTTTTTTATTAAATGTAAGTGCTAATTGAGTTCTAGTAAGCTGAAATGGATCAGTTGATTATAATATATAAGGTCATTGATTTCTGAGAGTAAACGACAGGTGGATTCGTGGCGCAATGGTAGCGCGTCTGACTCCAGATTAGCAGGTTGCGTGTTTGATTCACGTCGGGTTCAATACCCCTTTTTAAAGTTTCTTCCTGGAATGTTCCAATTTTCTGCATGTGGTTCTAGATTTCGAGGAACCGAGTCTCTTATTGCTGTTGTAGTGATATTGCTAAATTTCGTCGAGTCCCTGGCCCTGTATTCAACTGGGTAAATTCGTAGCTTGGAATTGTCTGGAGGATTTATGACGCCATGAAGTTGCTTTGAATGGTCATTCCCATTTTTTTAAGTTTCTTCCTGAAATTCCCCAATTTTCTCCGTGTGATTCTAGTTTGCGAGGAACGAGTCTCTCATTGCTGTTGTAGTAATATTGCGAAATTTCGTCGAGTCCCGGGCCCTGTATTTCAGCTGGGTAAATTCGTAGCTTTGAATTGTCTGTAGGATTTATGACACCATGAAGTTGCTTGGAATTGTCCTGGAGGCCGGGTCATTCCCGTTTGTTTTGGGTTTGGACTTGGGTAACACGGCATTTGGTTGCCACTGCAACTTGCAGAGAAAAATTGACTGGGTCTCAGTTGTCCCTTCCTCCTCGTCTGCGGCTCCCATTTATCTTCTTTCTAGACACGAGGGTTTTCAGTAAATCTGCTCTACCAGTTGAGTCGTCTAACGACTTTTAAATCTTCCATGTCCAGTAATACTTTCCTGCACAAAGAGATGACTCAATAGAGACGGTCAATCTTTGGCAAATAGCATCCGAAGATTCTAACCAACTTCTTATTGTTTCATCTCATAAAGTCGGTTCTTCCTATCCGAACATACATTTAAAAAAAAAAAAAGCGTATATTCTTTTGCGTTTGTGCTTCCGCCGGTCTCAGATTTTCTTCTGGTTCTTCGCGTCCTTGCCCTGTCGTAACACTAACAATGCTTCCGGAGGCTGTTTTAGGGGCCGCTCTTGGAGCTTTGCTCCAAGAAATTATAAATGCAAAAGAAAAGGCAACTTTCTTCAGGAGAACCCTTGAACACCTGGAATCGACACTCAAGGGAGTATATCCAATAGTTAGTGATATCCTGAAGATAGAAAGTGTTCCTGCTGATACATGTACTAGGTTTGCGGAGCAGTTGAAGAAAGCAAAGGCGCTTGTTAAAATGTATTCAGACATCAAGAAATGGAAGCTGCTCAAGAAACGTAAGGTCAGGAAACTGATTGAAGAAATGGATGCTTCTCTTCAAAGGTTTTTGACTCGGGATTTTCAGGCTGCGCAATTGCTCTATCTTGCAATAATTGACAAAGATGTAATTGAAATGAACAAGAAAATGGATCGTGTAATCACCCTGCTGGATAGAACAAATGGCGATGCAACAACCAAAGGATACGAATCAAGTTCCGAGACTGCAACTGAAGAAATCTCAGCACCATCAAGTCCAGATACTGCGGGTCAGAGCAAGCCAGAAAAAGCTGCATTTGAATTGCATTGGGAAATCAGCAAAGAAAAATGTTTAGACATTCACTTTCGGCGTCGTCGCGTGTAGTTTAGCAAGCAAATCTATGAATTAATGAAATGGTAACCCCTGATCTACCTTTTGTTCGCGTAGTGAGCTTTGTAGTTATTGCAGGTGTAAAATATATCTTATTGTGGTAATCCGTAAATTGTATATTACTTTTCCTTCCTGACAGATACATACAAGGAAAACTTGCATCTTTTTTTGGTTAGATACTTTGTTTAAAGTCATCTTAGCACCATGATTCAGAAAATAAATTACCCAAATCACGGTGATTACAGCACAATTCTGATTCTCCTATCGCTGACTGAATTTATTCATTTTCTTTTCCTTTACACCACTAAGCACTCCCCACATCTGATACTGTAGAAAACAAAACATTGACAATTGAACAAGGTACAGAACAACACAACACGCCCCTTGACTACTCGAGGTAAGGAGACCTTCCTCAAAGTTTTCCCCTTTAATGGAACTGAAACCTTCAATATCTCCAAAAGAAAGAACCATTATTATCTGCAAAAGCCTGGCCTAGTTAGCGAGGCTCACTATTACATTTATCAGCAAAATATGCGAGTGAAATCTCACGTATATCATGCCCGCATAGTGGGATTAAAATTAAAGGGTCCAATTCAAAAAGAAAAAGACAAACAAAAAGAGAAGAAGGAGAAGTGTAAACGAGCCCAGATCTATGCTCAACTTAACAATTCTAGTTTCGCAATAATGAAAGACAATTACTTGATGCAATTTTGATTCTGTTATTCAATTATTCGCAAATTCCCCCTTTTCTTTCCGTTTTCTCCCCTGAGCAATCTTCATATCTTATAGGATACAAAACAAAGTACAACTTAGAGCATTGAACAATGCAGGCAACAAACAACGCACCCTGGACTACTCGAGTCAAGGAAACCTTCCTCACATTTTTCCTTATACTGGAACTGATGCCTCCAAAAGAATGGACCGTTATTATCTGCAAAAGCCTGGACTACTTGGCGAGGCTGAGAAATTTTGGTAGCCAGAAACTATGTTTAAATCTTTTCCTGATAGTTTAGCCCCCACTTGAAAAAGAATCCGGAAAACAGAACTCACTTTAGAGTAGCTAGTCTTCTGGATCAGTTACAAGCATCTATAGCTGTACTTTTATCTAGTGGACTCACTCATACCAAACCAACATGGAGGTCAAGGGCCCCTTTCCATCCTGTAAGCTTATCCACTGGTTTAGTTCCAAGTGATGATCAAGAAGGTTAAGCATAAAATAGATGCAAGCCAAAGAATAAGCTCCACTGGATCTCCACTGAGTTCTCCCAAAACGCTCGACTAATTTCTAACTTTTTGAATCACCAAAAGTCCCCACAAGAACAATTTCCACTCTCAAAACAATGGAAACGATTCGAATCCCTCACAACTATTTTTCTATTAGTAATCTTCGATATAAACTTAATTGCAGTGTGGCAGTCTACACAAGTCCTTAAATTCTTAAGAACTTTGATTGGTGTTCCTTGTGGAGTAGAAATAATTCCAAAAGCAACTGCAAGTTTCTCACTGTGGTAAGAGAGATGTTGCTCCTTTTGTTCCTCCTCCACATCATGCAGCACAAAATTTGTGTCAGGAACAAACCCTTCTTCTTTCATCCTTTTAGAAAGCTTTCTCAGAAACTCATGTATGTCTTTGGATCTTGGATGCAAAGCATCTCCCACCGAGAACACATGTACCTTTCTCTTGATCTCAATCCAACTCAAACCTGGTTTCTTTACCACTCCTCGGTCATCCATAGTTTTTCTAATCTTTGATACTTCACTCCACATACCAGCAGTGGCATAGATGTTAGCCATTGTAACATAAGTAGCAGGATTCTCGGGCTCAATTTCAAACAATGCTTCCGCAGCTCTTTTTGCCAATTTAAGGTTTCCATGAATTCTACAACCACCTAGCAAGGAAGCCCAGAGAAACTTGTCAGGCTGCATAGGCATTTTATGAATAATATCTTCAGCTTCTTCAAATCGGCCAGTTCGAGCCAATAAATCTATTATACAAGCATAATGATCAGCAGTATGAGTTAGCCCATAATCCTTACTTATGGAGTGAAAATATTGCAGCCCTTTATCAACTAATCCAGCATGAGCACAAGCAGAAAGAACACCTACAAAAGTTATATGATCAGGCCTTGTCCCTGACTTCAGTAGCAACTCAAAGTACTGAAGAGCCTCATCAGGATGACCATTTTGAGCATACCCAGCAATCAAGGAAGTCCAGGAAACTAAATCAGGCTGAGGCATCCCTCTAAACACCCTTTCTGCATTTACCATATTCCCACACTTAGAATACATGTGAACTAGAGCACTTGCTGCAAAAGAGAATGGATCAAAATCAGCTCTAGTCATGTGCCCATGAACCTGTTTTCCAATCCCTTCTACACCAAGGTCAGCGCATGCATTCAAAACCCCAGCAAATGTAAAATCATTAGGCTTAATCCCAGACCTTAACAACTCTGCAAACAATTCAAACCCCTCTTCTCTCCTACCATCCTCAAAATACCTATCAATCATTGCTGTCCATGTAACAACATCTCTATTCACCATCTTGTCAAAAATGTGCCTCGCTTCCTCTATGCTCCCACATTTACCATACATATCAGATAATGCACTCCAAACCACCTCATCTGAATCCAATCCAGTCCTCATTATATAACCATGAATCTCTTTCCCTATCCGCAGACAAGGAATAGCTGCCGCTGCAGCAAGAACACTAGAAACTGTGAACTTATTTGACGTCAAATTCTCACATTTCTTCATCAATCTGTATAACTCTAAAGCTTCATGGGGCCTATTGTGCCTCACATATCCAGAAATCATAGCAGTCCAAGAAAAATTATCTCTTTCAGGCATTGTATCGAACAGTTTCCTTGCTTCCTTAAGTAAACCCATTTTAGCACACCCAGAAATCAAAACGTTCCAAGAACACAAATCTCTCTCACCCATTTCTTCAAAAAGCTTCTGGGCATCAACTAAATCATTACATTTAGCATACATATCAAGAAGCCGGTTTGATATAACTAAACCAGGTATAAACCCGGAAAGTTTTATATGATCATGAACCTTTTTACCCACTTCAAGAGCACGATTTTTGAGACAAGATTGAATGAGGGATGAGTAAATGGAAGGTGAAGGTCTATCTATTTGATTAAGTACTTGAATTGCTTCTTTTAAGCGATTTTGTTCACATAAGAGAGCAATCGCTTCTTTAAATCTACCCTCGTTGCATAAGCGGTCGATAAAGCTGTCTTTGCTGCTTAATTTGAAGATGGTTCTATGAGAAAGAGGGTTATAAGATTGAGATTGAGAAGAATAGGAAGATTTAATGGCTTTGTTCATTAAAGGAATAGATTGAGAGAGCTTCATGTTTTAAAAAACTTGATTTCGGAGGGAACACGAAAGAGCTCAGTTGCAGCTCAAGAAAGAGTGGGATTTTGTTAAAATTATATTGGGCCTTAAATGAGCTTTCACAGTAAATGTGTCCGAGTAGGGATGAGCCTATCTGGGAGGAAATCAAGAGACCGAACTCAACCGTGTAGTTTGGTTAGTTTGTTCAATTTGATTACACTTTTTAAACAAATTGGAATAATTTTGGATTTATTTAGTAGAGAATTTTTAATGAGACTGAATTTAAAGTGTTTAATAGGATTAATACTAGATAAACCCAAATCTTTCATGTTTTCTCAATTTTACTCAAATGTCTTAATTTTGACAATCTTATTCTAATTTGAAAATTTGATTCAATTGTATCTAACCGGGTTAAATTGAGAATTTGAGTTGTGTGTATGTGATAGGTTCAAATTATATATAGATATTTAAGGATATTTTAGAGTTTTAATAATATTATTTTTATATATAATATAGTAAAAATATGTATTTTTACCTCTCTTAAACTTAATTGTCTATTTTCAGGTAATATCGGCAATCATGGAAAATATGAAGTTAAATATTCAAAAAGAAGTTTAATTAGACATGTACGTGTCAATGACGTATAAACTGCTATTTGCAAGGCCTAAGGGATAGTTTAGTCATTTTATACAATTATTAGAATTTATATTAAGAGTTATTTATAGGATAGTATTTGGTAGAAAAAGATATTTAAAGTCTTATTTATTATATAGACTTATATTAGGTATATAACTTTCTTACTTATAGAATGATTCTTCTCTATATATATCTCTGCAAATCTATTTTAAAAAGAGAGGAGATATTTCTCTTATCTGCTCTCTGTATAAGTCCATCGTTATTTTTTTTGAGTTCTTTTATAAATACTTTGGTTTAGTTCTCATTACTGTTTTTAAGATTTAAGAAGCTTTTCAAGAAATAGAGAGTGAGGACCAATTATCTTCTTACTTGAAAAAATTCTAGATATATTGTTTTCTTTTTATTTAATATCATGATCATTGGGTTAAATATGTTAGACTAGTTTTTATAAGTGTTTAGTTTAGCCTTTTTACTTTTGTATGAATCTTGTTATTTATTTTTTTAATTAATGATTTCTTTACTCTTGTATCTTTAATAGTTTCAGTTATTATTATTAGTTAACCATCTTATTAATCTAGCAATAGTAATTGTTACAAACATATTTAGGTTAAATATATTAAAGACATCAACTTTGCTTCAATCTATGTAGGTATAACTAACTTTAGTTGCATCATTAGTTTGAATGACTAAAGGAAAAAGCACATCATTATATAAATTCATTAGGTCTGAGCTTAAAGTAAAATAAGGATATTACTGAGTAAATGGCTAGATTAAATATTACTTTTAACATATAGTTTTGAATTATAAGTTTTTGCATTGCATATTTATTTATTGTTTAATTACTTTATTTTATGAATATTATTTTCTTAAAAATACGAGTTAAAATATTTAGATTTACTTTTATTATTTTGTGGTGATAATTAGTCTTTATAATAAGTTTCATAGTCCCTTGAGATATCGACCTCGTGGTGAACTTACCCTTACTATAGTAACGGTTCATGCACTTGTAAGTACTTACTTAGACACATTAATATGACGTGTCTATCAACTAGAAAACGAGGAGTATTTTCAATAATACCATTGGTTACGTGGCATATAACAGGAATACCTCTTATGAAGCTTCGAGCTACTACAATCCTTTTTCAATTCGTCTTTCTTTATTCAAAAATTAAAATTTTAAATTGATAAAAAAAATAATTGTATTTTTTTATTACTCTTCACGTCAGAAATAACATAAATAATTAAAAAAATTATTCTTTTTTTAGGTGGCAGACACGTCATCCATAGAAACAAGCCAATTTATCAATTTAACTCTATTGGATGTAATTGAAATCAAATTTCTAAATTATGGTAAAATTGTCAAAATTAAAAAAATTTAAATAAATCTGAAAAAATAAGAAAATATTTGGATTTATTTGGTCATTTAGCCTTTTTAATATATTATGAAATTTAATATTTTTTTTAAAAAAATTAATGTGCTAGCTGCATCACTTCACATGAACATCTCCAAAGTAATCGATTCAACAAATTCTGAAGCAAATTGAGACGAATGGAATGGTGGTGCTCTGATAAATTCACTTTGTCAGACAACATGATTTTCCTTATGAACCAACCAGAAAAGGCAGCTTGGTCCCTTTTAGAAAAATGGAGTGGTGATGCAGAACGACCCGTCAGTCCGAATGGAAGGTATGCCGAAGGTTGTAATGGAACTAAGAGTGCTGAGCTAATTGCTACACTTCTTAAACTCTCATCCACAGTTTTCCATTAACAAAAGCTATGTTCCTTGTTTTTTTTTTTTTCCCCCTTTTTGTTTGCAGTTTCATGATATGTTGGTCTCTTCAACATGCTTCTTTTGAAGCTTCCTCACTAGTTCATTAAGGGTTACCAGAGGTCACTATCATGCCTCGGCTTGACTTCCTTCGTGAGATATGTTGGTCTCTTCAATATTTGTTTTCAGTTTTGAGATTTATACCTGAATGCTTCCTAAATTTTCAGGATCATCATACTTTAGCTAACAACAGAAATATATAACATCAATGCAAGCGAAGACCTTGTTCACACAATTAAACAAAGACCACACTTTCCAGCAAATGGACCTCCTAACCTCAACTGTGCCTATCCAAATGGAAAAGGAAAAAATGAAGAAGCCGCCCTTTAGTGCTCACCAGTTAAAACATAGCTATGTTAGCATTTTGAATCAATAGCTGTCATTCTGTCTGATAAAAAATTAGTATATAAACACACAACACATATAAGAAAATCTTTAGTGGGGAAGCGAGTTCAGTACCCAGTACTCCTTTCACCAAGAAAAAAGCCCCAAACATATGGGGGCCATATTTATTTTATCAGTTAATTATTATATTTTTAATAGAGGATACAATTCACAGATCTGAATTTCCACAGTTGCCCAAGTTAATTGGATCTGTGTTCAATCTGATGAGGATCAGGGTTGGATAATGTTTGAATTTTCTCTCTTAGCTTGACTTCTGTACGACTTACAAATCTGCAATAAATATTATTGGTTATCATCCATTAAGCTGACAGTACCATGCAGATATGAGCTGTAAATGCCAAACCTGATGGATATCAACTATTGCAGTCATATATCTGATGTGCCCCTGCCCATTTGGCTTTAAAATTTTGTACACCTGAAGAAAATCAGCATCAATAATTGTGCGAGCTGGAGCTGGAGCTGGTGAATCAGCTTTCTTTTAAAGCATTAATTTACTAGAGTTGCTAGAGAATATTGAGATTTTGTGCCAGTAGAAGATTCCTACACGTCTAACTTCTTTTTGATAGTTAGTGTTGACTTATTGCATGTATACTGACTGATTGCATTCAAATATACATTGGAAGTCAAAAACAGATTGGTTACTATTGGGTTGCAAATCATTAGATTCTGAACCAACATTTCCTAGAAGTTTTGGTAAAGAGTCACTCATACAAAAGCATAAATTCCAACTTGAGGTCCCAAATATGAACTAATTACATAAATTGAAAACTCTTCATGAAAATATGATCCCCCGGTTGTGGATTTTAAACAGTGGGTATTAGCATAAGAGAAGCAATTACTGGGACCGTTAATGAAAAGTGACAAATTCCTGAGGCTAAAAGGTGCAGTAAGGAAGATATGCTTTACGAAAGTAGGAATCCACATTGCTGAAACGTGGCAAGAAGGGTTACTACTAATCAAGTTGCCTTCCTGCTAATCTTACACCGTTTTAAGCTGTATTTAACTTGTTAAATATGCAAATGAGATAATAATATGCAAATGAGATAATAAATTCCGAATTTCTAGTTAAGTTTTAGAATGAAATTTCATGTAATCAAGAGGGTACGAGGAAGTGAATTGGTACCTTGAACTCTTTCGTCTTAACGAGGTTCTTTAGCCAAAGCAGTCCCACCAAATTCTCTAGGAGAGGAAGATAAAAACTGTGGTCACCCGTCCTTGAATTTTTCCTTCTTTAATTCCCACAGTGCGTCCGATCCAACTACTTGTCTCAATGGCTTAGGAGGTACAAGCGTGCTTGAAGATGCAGTGTTGTTCTACATTTCACCATTTTTCTCCGTTGGATTTGAGTATTCAAGCTTCTCACTTAAGCCTTTCGCCCCTGGTGGCTTAAGAGGCAGACATACATCTGAAGATGTAGTGTTTCTCGACATTAAACCATACTTCTCACCTGAACTTGATTTGTCGTGTTTCCTGTAATGGTCCGTCATCTCTGGTGGCTTAGGAGGCCAACTTAGATATGAAGATGTAGTGTTACTAAACACTGAACCATTTTTTTCATCCTGAATCGAGCGACCAAGTTTCCTATAACTGTCTTTCACCTCTGGTGGCTTTAGATCTGAATTTGTGGTGTTACTCAGCACTAAACTAGTATTCTCACCTGGAATTGAGAGATCAGGTTTCCTACCACGATCTTTCACCTCCAATGGCAGCTTGGGAGGCAGACTTAGATCTGAAGTCACAGTGTTACTCAACACTAAACCATTCTTCTCACTTGGAACTGATTGATCAAGTTTCCTGTGACGATCTTGCAAATCTGGAAGCTGCGGAGGCACCTCTGAATGTAAAGATACAGCTTCAATTTTCTTAATGGCTGGCTTAAATTTTGGCTCATTGAATCTCTCTTGGCATCGCTGATCAACTTTTGCAGGGTCTGAAGAGATCATACGAATTGATGAATCACCCTGTAAAGAAGTAGAATTTTGATGCTTCTCATTAACAAAAGGCACCATATCAGTTGGCACTCTGTTGGTCTTCTCAGTTTGTGGATACTTCGTCACCTTGGCGTTTGCAAATTTCTTGTCTTCGACATAAATGACATTATTCACACTAGTGCTTTTGATTTTCTCAGGAGTGATTTTTAGCGCAGTGCCTTTGACATCCTCTCTTTGACGATGTCCTGCCCCTACTGGTGCATCACTTGTTTTCCTTGCTTGTTCTGCGAGTGCCCTGAAAATTTACTGATTGAATTTTCCCACAGAGTTATCCCATTCCTGAAATTCCTTGGCAAATGACCGAGTCGTTTTGAAGCAACCGCAACATGATGTTTCTGATTCTGACACACAATTGTGAACAACCTTCTCCCTTTCTTTTATCTCATTACAGAAATTTTCTGCTTCCTCAACTCCACACACTTGTTTTGGTTCTTCTATCTTTTTGATGCTTGACAGTCCTCAGCCTGGATTCAATGCTCTGCAACTCAGAACCATACTTTTCTATATTGGTCTTTGCGCCAGGCACAGCACTCAACAACTCCTCTAGTGCCTTGACAATTTTTTTGAATGCATCCTCAAAATACTTCGCCTCCATCTGATCATCGCTCGTGGTCCTGCCCTTGATATATTTCAACTTTATTGAAATCTCAATCACATCCCTTTGTCTCCGCAGCTGCATGACAATCCCAACAACCTTTCTACTGTATTGACAAAGCCAATTACAGCTTCTTTCTTTAACAAGGCAACTTGGGAGCAACCTTCTCCCTCTATCCTCTATCTGTTTCCACACAGTTTTCCCTACTTCATCATATTAGCCTCATAATATGACATCACACTGCTTTCTTCAGCTATTAACTTCAGATTTTCAGTGCTTCCAAATCTCTTAGCATAGATTCCCCAAGAAATGCATCATTTATCTTCAACATAAAAAGAAAACCAATTATTAAACTCATCCAGAACTCCAGGTACTTTCATGTTTCCATGGCGTCTTAATCAATCAATGTATCAGTAGCTTTATTCCACTTTTCCAAGGCATCCTGATATGCTTATTTACAAAACGTTCGTTTGCCTTTAAAACTTAGCAATTATATTCCTCATTATATATTGTTTTAATTTACTTAGGAAAATTGGAAAGAAAGCAAGACAACAAATAAAGCCAAATAGAAGATACAATTTCCATGAGAATGGGTACCCCATTCTATTCATATTCAAGAAAATTTATAAACTTAATGATCCAGCATCCATTTAATATGCAGAAAATTTAATGTACTTGGGAAACTTAAAGAAAGGCCAAATAGGAGAGAAAATAACAGTATTAGTAAGAATATTTTCCTCTTTACCTGCTGCTGGAATATTTGTTAAACTATAGTCTGCCACCCATTAGTATTAGCTTCGTAAATTAAATAATTTGGTGATAATCCATATCCAACCCTTTATCTTATTAGCTTTCTTGGTAAGCCACACGAGAATCACTATTTAACAGTTGCTTTGTTTGATTGTCTTTATCGGTTTTACCACACAGAAGCCGAACAATTGTTTGCTTTACTCTCCCGGTAAAAAAGAAAGCGAATATATCGTGATTTATTGTTATAATAATATTAACATGTATAATTATATTTATGTCTTACCGTAATTTTTTATATTTATAAATAAATAAAATAAAAAATATGTATACATATATACATATATAAAAAATTACTTTCTCGGCTTTTCTTATAACTTTCAAATCCTTTTCTTTCTTTTTCTTTTCTTTTCTCTTTTAATTTAAAGAGAAAGAAATATTCGGTCCCTTTAGGGCTTTGTTTAGAGCCCTCAAACAAAAAAATTGAATCCTTTTGGAGACTTTACTTGAATTTCGGAAAATAAAATATTGGGCCCCTTTTGGAGGTGAATTCTAGACTTAATTCTTTGTAATGGGTTATTTATTTATTTAAATAAAAATTTATCGAATTTAGGTTGAATTTATATAAAATATTTTAATTTATAATTTTTATATAAAATTTATAAATTTTACATATTAAATTTTTTCTATAATTTATTTAAAAGAAAAAGTTTTATGCAAATTTAATTTAGATTTTATTAATATTTAAGACTTAATTTTTTGTAATGGGTGTATTTATTTATTTAAATGAAAATTTATTGAATTTAGATTGAATTTATATAAAATATTTTAATATGTAACTCTTATATAAAATTTATAAATTTTACATATTAAGATTTTCTTGTATATTTTATTTAAAAGAAAAATATTTATGCAAATTTGATTTAGATTTTATTAATTTTTATTAAATATATATATAAGTATTGAAAAACTAATTAAATTACTATAAACTACCATATTCTATAATTAATTTTTTTTAACTCCCTAAATCTTTTTCTCAATAATTAAAAAAGGAAAAAAAGAAAGAAATTGAAGGGCTCGATTTTGGGTATATCTGTCAATTAATATATAGATGACCAATATTAATTGATAAATGTATTAAGAATTGCATGGCCTCTCTCTTTCTCTTTCAAACTTCCTCTAATTGTTTAGAAAATTCTTTTTCTAGAATTCTCCATGTTTATTCAATAATTAAGAAAAAAAAAAGCAACCGACTTCGTACAAGTGTAAAAGGACCACGGCTCCTCAGTGTGTACTAAACGACAGTGGAAAAGTCCTACGACAGTGGAGAGCACTGTAGCTTGAACCAACAAGAAGATTTATCAAAGGCATAGAGAAGGAAGAAGAAATCAGACGGAATCTTCTGAATTCGATTTGTGACTCGAAAGGCTCCGATTAGTGAAAATCATCCGATCATTACACTGCCACTCGGCTTGTTGCTTAACTACTCGATTAGATAACCGCTCTTAAATATATATTTTTTATTATTCGATCAAAACAAAACTCAAAATCTTTTTCTTCAATGACAATAAGATTTTTGTAATTCAGAGTTAAATAATCTACAAAATTGAAAATTTTAAAAGGAAATATAACTAAATATATACAGAATTGATTGTTTAATCAGGTAGTGACAAATCATTAGTCATTACTTGTTACTCCGTAATGTCCACTGTTCCTGAAAACACCTGGAAACTTCAAATGGCCTCTCTAAACCAATATGAACGCAGATGAGTCTAACTTTGTCAAAAAGTTTTAGGCCAGAAACAATAAATAATACTAATATAAGAAGAAGAAAATTACTTGAAATTCCTCCATAAACACGAGTCAGGGAAGTCTTCACTGCCGTTATTTATTCTTCTCCTCCTCGCTGTTGCTATTTATTACATGTTTACTCGATGTACGGCCAAGACGAGGTTAACCGAAGTTAATAAAACGCAAAGTGTTTGCTTTTGCGGTCACTGGTCACTGGTCAAGAATCGAGCTGCTTTTGTGTTCTTCTTTTTTTTATATAAAAAAAAAAAAAAAAAATTCTTTCTCAACCAAAGCAAGAAGCTTCCTTGTAATAGAATTTATTTAGCCATCTTTCAACAATTTCCATTTCTTTCCTAAAAAATCTTGGACAGTGCAAACATTATTCTTTATCTTCTTCTCTCCAGTCCAACCAAAGGATGAAATTGTTATACCTTCTAGAGTTTAATTTCAACAAAGTGAAAGAGAAAAGTTGAAACATTTGTAACAAGTCCGACCACCCAAAAATTTTTAGAGATTGAAAATCTTGTTTTCTCTAAAAGAAACCCATGATATATTAGTATTTTCCAAATAAAACCTTTTCTTTGTTTTGATTCCTCAGTGATAGTTTTGCAAGATTCAGATCGAAATTGGGTGGAAAATCTTTTCTTTCCTTTGATTCTTTTTATTTGGGGGTTGAAGAAATGGGTTCCCTTTTCGCATCAGCAGCAGCAGGAGCTGGTTTAGAGTTAGCTTTTGGAAGTCTTTTGAGAATTATTCTAGAGGTAAGAAGAAAAAATGTTATGTTTGCTTCTACCTTGCAAATCTTGATAGATACAATGGAGGCTATAAGACCGAGCATCAAGAGGATAGATTCATTCAACACAGATTTTGATAGGCCTGACGAGATTAAAGGGTTAAGGGATTTGATTAGGAAAGGTGAGGATTTAGTTATTAAATGCTCAAAAGTCCATAAGTACAATTATGTCAAGAAGCCTTATTATACCAAGAAACTTATCAAGCTTGATGAGTCTATTCGTAGGTATATTAGTACTATTTTGCCACTATATCAAACATCAGATATTAAAGAGACTTTGTATGAAATGAGAGTTCTGAGTACTCAGATTAGGAACTTAAGTATTGGAGCATCAAGTAGTGGTGGTGGTGCATCCAGTAAGAGTAGTGGTATTATGGGTGTGTGCTCACCTCCTGGACTCAAGGTTGTTCCCGTTGGGTTAGATATTCCTATGAAGGATTTAAGAGAAAAATTGCTGAAGGTTGATGAGCTATCAAAAGTGATTGTGGTATCAGCTCCTGGAGGATGTGGAAAGACTACATTGGCTATATCACTTTGTCATGATCCTAATATCAATGGTACTTGTATTTTCTACTTATCATTATTTATCATTTCCTAATTCTTCTTATTTCAGTGCTCATGGATGCATTAGCTTGCATTGAAGCGGTTGAATCATAGAATGCATAATTTTCTGTATATTTAATATTACTAATAAGATGAAAACAGCATTATTTAGCTTTATCAAGTTTTGTCTGTAGCAGTCCTGTGTCAATATCTGTGCTACATGCCCATAGTATTGATGGTTATTACTTATTTCTTTGGACCTTTGGTTTGTTGTTGTTGTTAAACAAATTATCCTATTGAACTTTACAGCATTTTTATTTTGCTAAACAAATTAGTCATTAGGGTTAGAGGAGCAAATGGCGATTGCTGATTTTATCCTATTGAACTTGAAGCACGCATATGAATTTTCATCACTGCAAAAATTGCTTACAATTAGATGACAACTATGGAAGCTCAAGACTTTGATACAAGATGATTAACCTTTCCAGTTGTTAGAGAATGTTTTAGGCACAGTTTACCATTCATCACATTGAAATCCTTAAAAAATGATGGCACAAGAGCTAAACCAATAATGAGGGTACTTTAATTTCAGAAAATATGCTACATTCTTATCCTACTCTTCTGTATGTATGAAGACTAGAATTTGGAGATTCATGTATAAGATTTTTCACTACTAATGCTTTCTTTATCTGATGCTATAGAATTTCCAGAGAAATTTTCATTGACTGCTTTCTGATGTGGTGTTTTGATTCTGGACAGTCAAATACAAGGGCAATATCTTCTTTGTTACTGTCTCAAAATCACCCAACCTACTGGTTATTGTGCAGAGATTATTCCAGCATTTGGATTCCATGGTGCCTGATTTTCTAAGTGAAGAAGATGCAGTTTACCAATTGGAAAATTTGTTTAGGTCCATAGCACCAGATCCTATACTGCTGGTCCTCGATGATGTTTGGGCTGGAGCAGAATCTCTTGTTGAGAACCTCAAGTTCCCAATAAAAGATTACAAGATTTTGGTGACATCAAGATTTGAATTGTCGCGATTTGGTTCCAGTTATAGATTGCAAACACTAAATGATACAGATGCCACAACTCTCTTTTGTCACCTAGCATTCCTGCCAGATGGAAACATGTACAGACCAGATCAAGATATTGTGAATAAGGTTCTTGTTTAACATGTAATTATGAACATGCTTATGTGCTTTTTTTCCTTTCATTTTTTTCATTTTCTTTTAAATGGCCATACATGCAATGAGGAAGAGAATTAAAGGAAAGTTCGATTTTGCAATTAAAAATTTTCTTAACCAATTTTTATATTTTAGAAACAACTAATGTGTTTATACCACATTACTAGCTATTTCTGCTCACCCTCACAACTTGCAAAGAGCAATTGATTTTACTCTTGCTGTTGAATCACAGATAGTGGAAGTCTGTAAGGGATTCCCACTAGCCATTTCAGTGGTTGGCAAATCACTATGTGGGAAGTCTGCGGCAGAGTGGAGCAAGAGAATCAAGGAATGTTCTAAAGCTGCTTCTATTCTTGCTAACTGCGAACTGCTTAATTGTCTACAAAGCAGTGTTGATGCCTTGAATGATAATGCTGCAGCCAAGGAGTGTTACAAGGACCTAGGTTCCTTTCCTGAAGACCAAAAGATTCCTGCGACCACACTTATAGACATGTGGATGGAATTGCATAATCTTGATGAAGACAACGCCATTGCTAACCTCTATGAACTCTCCGATCGGAATCTGGTTGATCTTGTAGTTACAAGGTATGCTTTCTATGAGTGCCAGCTGCTAATTTGGTGTGTTGTGATATCTTTTACAGCCAAAAGAAGTTGGTATTAGTGCTGTGGCTTAGTCAATTGTCAATAAATATTGAACATACAATATAAAGTAATAACCTTTCTTGAGTAAATGGCATAAGTATTTATTTTTTCTTTATACCATACAAATATAGAAGGCCAATTGTCATGGACGAAGATGAGAAATCTAAGATGCAATTATTGAACTTGGTTTTATAGACATTAAAATAGTTGGTTGACGTGCATCTTTTAGTGTATTAAAATTGGTGGCTAATTTGCATTGCCTTTGTGATGGATGATCCCTTCCAATTAAACTTGTAGGCTATCTATCTACTCTTGCTATTGTAGTTTCATCACAGATATGTGTGGTAGTAACTGTCTTGGTAATTAAAGAGTCTGTTTCTGAGCAGTCAACTTCTATCATTCAGCAGGAAAGATGCAAGTGAAGATTATGGCTCTGTCAATGTGCTGCAGCATGATTTGCTAAGAGAGTTGGCTATCATTCAAAGCAACTCATTGAGCATTGAACGAAGAAAAAGGCTATTTGTAGACATAAGTGGAAATAAAATTCCAGAATGGTGGGTGGAACCAAGGCAACTATTTATCAGGGCCAGCCTCTTATCTATCTGCACAGGTTGATACTCTCTATATATATATATTGTAACACAACAGAGTATAGCATGCATACATACACATGAGACCTACTCATTTTGAACTTCAAATTTTCCTCCCTACATTATCACAGCATAAAAACATTGCTTGCAGATGAAATGTTCTCATCAAGTTGGTGCAGCATGGAAGCACCTGAAGTCAAGGTTCTAGTTCTAAATTTCCAGTCCAAGAACTACACCTTACCCTTCTTCATGAGTGGAATGGAGAAGCTAAAGGTTTTAGTAGTTGCAAATTATGGTTTCTCTCCTGCTGAGTTGAGCAATTTCCAGCTTCTTGGTTCTTTATTCAATCTGAAGAGAATCAGATTAGAAAAGATTTCAATTCCATCATTTTTCTTGACATCCGTACAATTGGAGAAGCTAGAAAAGATATCTTTGGTTATGTGTAATATTGGCCAAGCTTTTTGTAACTCTGCTATCTGGATGCCTAATTTGATGGAGATCAACATCGACTACTGCAATGATTTGGTGGAACTACCTGATGGGTTGTGCGATCTTATCCGCCTAAAAAGGCTCAGTATCACCAATTGTCACAAACTGTCTGCACTACCAGAAGAAATTGGAAAGCTGGTGAATTTGGAGCTGCTGAGACTTAATTCTTGCATTGAATTGTTAGAGTTGCCAGAATCAATTGGGGAACTCCATAATTTGAGCATTCTTGACATATCTGACTGCTTAAGCATAACAAAATTGCCAGAACAGATCAGTGAGTTGAGTAATTTAAGAAAGCTCTACATGATTGACTGCTCAAGTTGTGAACTTCCATTGTCAGTAATGAACCTTGTCCACCTAAAGGAAGTGATAGGTGATGAAGAAACAGCCAATTCATGGAAAGATTTCTCCTCTTTCCTGCCGAATCTGGTAATTAAGGTGCATAAAGATATCAACTTGAACTGGCTTCGCTAATCATTAGTTCTAATGATGATTATTCTCTACTAATGCTCATGCACCACCAACTTTGCAGTCATATAACAAGCATATTTCATTCTTTTTCACCACCAAAAGATGTACAGTTTTCTAATTCTTAGCAGCAGTAACTGGCCCCTGTAAAGAGAAAGAGAATGGAGGTTATTGTCCTGCAAAAAACAAGGATGATAATTTCTGAGGGCTCTAACAGCTCCTGGACTGCCCTCCCCCCCACAGAGAAGCAAAGTAGGAACAAACAGTCATTTATGCCTAAGCTAAGATCTTTGTATTGATTATATATCTATGCCGAAATTTTTTGTCTAGGCTTGGTATATGTAACCGCTTATACAATAAACTGATAGATGATTGATACATTTATTAGTTTTAATGAATGCGTATATATTAATCATCCAATACTAAAGTGCATAATATTCATAATATATGTCACTTTTTATTAGTTGAAATGTATACACTAAATTTAAATAATAATTATCTATATATGTATATAATTGCGAGTAAAATAACATCAGAATTGTCAATTCCAATAATAAGAAATAAAATGTTGATTAATTGGATTTTTTAGCCGGTAAATTTATAGTGTAATTGTAATATAGACTAGTGAACTAAGGTTGATTTTACTAGAATAATTCAATTAATATTTACTAAAATCTATTTTAAATTTGAAAATTTAATAGTGAATAATAAAAATTAAAATAAAAAAAGCAATGAACGAAAAATAACCGTAACTTAAATAGCATTTATCATGAAAATCAAATTCAATTCTCAAATCTTTAAATACGATTGTTTTTATTATATTTTAATTTTTTATAATCATTAGATCGTATTTAATTAAGATATCATTGATTTTCAATAATAAAAAAATCAATTAAATCACAATTTAAGTATTATATTTTATTATATATATTATTTTATCAATAATAATAAATTCAAGTATTATATTTTATTAGTTACTTTGCTTACTCTTCTAATATTGATTTAACAAAAAACTTTAATCAACACTGCTTTATATATTTTTTTATGTAAAAAAGAAACAAAATGTTTTAATTGATTAAAGAACAAAGAAAGTTTTACCGTTTACATCATTGGAATATGGAATCCACATATTAAGTCAGTCAAACCACTAATATTTGAACACGTAATTATTAGATTGGACCAAACATTTTTCCTCTTAGTCAGTCAACCACTCACATTGGAATACGAAATATCAGATTGAACTGAAACAGCTTTTTCTTCCTTGAAAAGGGTGCGACCGGTCCTGTTAAGTTTTTAGGACCGGATTCTGAGATTAATTATATGTTTATGCCCTTGTCTTATACTTTTTATTTAATTTAATATAATATATAAACTTTAATATTTTAATATTTAATTTAATTTAATATAAATTTTGATTTTATTTTTATAATATATATATGGACATATTAAATAAAGCTGTATACTAAAAAGATTAAAATATTATAAAAAGATAAAAGCCAAAATTTCTTCTGAGTCATTCACTGGCATTTGACAGACCTTTTCCTTGTTTACTTTGTTCACCTGTTCATCCGTTTCTGTAGAAAGGTTCATACCACCATTAACTACTTTTGCTTGCAATGGGTGCCTTTCTGGAGCATCCTGTCCTTAAGGAATTAAGTAGTTCATGTTTCCAAATATGTTATTCCTATGATTTAATTATGAAATGGATAAATTATATTCATTAACAGAAAAATCACGTGACATTACAGAGATTTTACATTATTTACAGTATTGTATAACAAATGGCTTCATAATCACCCCGTTTACTTTACAGCGAATCCACATAAAGCAAAAGCAAGAGTCATATTTACAGTATTGTATAACAATGGTTTTATAATCACCCCGTTTACTTTACAGCAAATCCACATAAAGCAAAAGCAAGAGTCAAGTGCGAAGTTGCCCAAACAATACGCATCGACTCAGGACATGGCAGGCTAACAATTCCTGCTCTTTTCATATGGACACCTTCCAAGTATATACATTCCTTTCACATTCGTCTTGGCTACAACAACACTTCATATTAATAAGAACTGAAGTTCTCATTTATGGAACTTGTCACTTCCTTTCACAGGAGTAGAATCAGTTATGGCAGCTGACTTAGTTGGCGGGGCTGTCCTTGGCGCAATACTTGGAGAGCTTCTAGAAGCAGTTCTGAGAGCTAAAAACAGAACCTTCATGTTCAAGTCAATACTAAAACGCATGGAATGCACGCTTGAAACCGTTACTCCAATCGTTAAGGAGATCGAAGAGCTGAACAAGGTATTGGATCGGAGAAATGAAGAAATGGGAATAATAATGAAAGAAATCAGGAAAGGCAAGAAGCTGGTTCTTGAATGCTCAGGAATGCAATGGTATTATGCATGTTGGAGAACACCTAAGTACGCAGGTAAGCTTATCAAGTTAGAAAAATCACTCAAGTTGTTCTTCCAAATTGTTATGCAAGCTCAACGAGCAAGAGATGGTAAAGAAGCGTTATTGGAGATGAAAGATCTTCGCATGGATTTAAAACGCTTAGGTTTGAATGCAAATAATAAAAGGGCGCATAGTGTGAATGGATATAGTCCTCCATTGGTGATTCCTGAGCCACCGACAAATCCTGTAGGACTAAAGGTTCCATTAGAGGAATTGAAAATGGAGCTGTTTAATGACGGGGCGTCCATTGTTGTATTGTCTGCTCCTCCAGGTTGCGGAAAGACCACATTGGCTAAACTACTTTGTCATGATGAACAAGTTAAAGGTAACCATCATTTTCATGTACTTTAATGAGGTTTCTTTACCTTTCTTCAATTTATGTTATGCGAATTTATCCATTTGTAAGTTCTAGAATTAGTAAAGAAAATTAATAGTATGTTTGGCATTAAGATTGAGATGAGGACTGCTTTTCCTAAGGCACCCTTTTAGGTTATTGATGAAAGAACAGCCTAAAAGTGTATAGAAAGCTTTTCTTTTTTTTTAAGTAAGAAAGTTGAAAATTTCTATATACTCTTCTGAGGTAGCTCTCTAATATAAAATTTGGACTTTGCACAGAGAAATTTAGGGATAATATATTCTTTGTGATTGTGTCAAGAAAGCCAACCATGGAGGACATTGTACAGAAACTATTTCAGCACAAGGATTATGAGATGCCTTGGTTTCAAAATGACGAGCATATAGTTTACCACTTAGAACAATTTTTGAAGAGACTAGCACCAGATCCTATATTGTTAGTACTGGATGATATTTGGCATGATTCAGAATCTCTCCTTGACAAATTCAAGTTCCAAATCCCAAATTACAAGATTTTGGTGACATCAAGATCTGCATTTCCAAGATTTGGTTCTAATTCTACATATAAGCTGAAGCCACTGAATGATAAAGATGCCACGACTCTTTTCCGCAATTCAGCTTCCCTTCCTGAAAAGTTATGTGACATTGATGAAGATGTTGTCGACAAGGTATTTCGTGAAATTTGCAATTATGGTCAAGCTGATATATTTACTTCTCAGAACTCTAATTCTTTTTCCCTTTGAATTGAGGAATTGAATTGCAGATAGTGAAAGGGTGTAAGGGTATTCCACTAGCCCTTAAAGTGGTAGGTAGATCACTCTGTGGAGAACCTGAAGAAATTTGGAAAAGAAGAGAAATGGAACTGTCAAAAGGCAATACTATTTTTGAATACAGTGATATACTCAATTGTCTCCAGAGCAGTTTGGATGCCCTGGACAGTTCGATTATAATCAAGGAATGTTATATGGACCTGTGTGCATTTCCTGAAGACCAAAGAATTCCTGTCACTGCCCTCATTGATACGTGGGCAGAATTGTATGAACTAGATGAAGATGGTGTATATGCTGTCGCCAACCTTTATGAGCTCTCCACTCGGAATCTGATTGATCTCGTAGTCACAAGGTGTGTTGGCCTTTTATCATGTAAATTTTGCAGGTTGCTAGTTAGTGCTTGACAGCCAAATTAGCTCAGTTGATTTATGTAATTCAAAAGGTTTGCTCATCAGACAATTTAGAGCTTGATTAAAATCCATGAGAGGCTGTACTTGCTATCAATCTTTGTTTCGTGGAAGCCTGACTTCCTCGAAAAGAGTGATACTCTGATATATTGAGCTTGTCTCTAAGCAATTCAACTTTGATCCTTTATCAGGAAAGATAGAAATGGCAGCTATAATCAGCACTTCGTTATCCAGCATGATCTTCTCAGAGAGCTAGCCATCCGCCAGAACAGCTTTGAATCCTTTGAGCAGACAAAAAGACTAGTTCTGGATACAAGTGCCGGTGATGCTTCCAACTGGTGGATGGGGCAAAAGCAGCCTAGCATAGTTTGCCGCCTCTTGTCTATCTCCACAGGTTGTTAGACTTACTCTTTATCAGTTGATCTTCTTTGCACCTGCTGTCTCACACCACATTATACATTCTTGGCAGATGAGAAATTTGCTTCAATTTGGTGCAGCATACAAGCACCTGAAGCTGAGGTTTTGGTTCTAAACACTCGTACAAAGAATTACAGATTACCTGCGTTCTTGGAGAAAATGAAGAAATTAAAAGTTCTGGTCCTCACAAACTACAGTTTCTTCCCTACTTCAATAGGAAATTTCCCAGTTCTTGGTGCTGTATCCAATTTGAAGAGGATCAGATTGGAGAAGATTTCAATTCCTTCCTATGGCTTCACCTCTATAGAGTTCAAGAATCTACAGAAGATAACATTGGTGAAGCTTTTAGTAGTACATCTGCCATCAAGGTTTCAGAAGCATTGCCAAACTTGGTGGAATTAAACATCGACTACTGCAACGATTTCACAGAGTTGCCCGTTGGCCTGTGTCAACTTATCCAGCTAAAGAAATTCAGTGTCACCAATTGTCACAAGTTGGCTACATTGCCTAAAGAAATTGGCAAGTTGATTAATTTGGAGGTTGTAAGACTTAGTTCCTGTATCGAGCTGTTAGGGTTACCAAACACGATAGAAAGCCTCCAGAAGCTGAGCACTCTTGATATATCAGAGTGCTCAGAGATCAGGAAATTGCCAGGCCAGATTGGCGATCTGCATAATCTAAGAAAACTCCATATGATGGGTTGCTCAAACGATATTGAGTTGCCGCCATCATTGTTGAATCTTGAGCATCTTAAGGAAGTGATATGCGACGAAGAAATAGCCAGCTTATGGGAACCATTTGCAGAGCATCTCAAGAAGTTAAAAATTAAGGTGCATAAAGAAGATATCAACTTAAACTGGCTCTGCAATTGAGGTTTTTGAGCTGCTTTCATCTCAAATATAGCTAAGCAGGCAGTTTCCAACCCTGTTACAGCGTCCCTTTTCTAATGATAGTTTCTGCTTGAAGTTTTTGTGATGGCATTATGTTGCACTATTTCAATTTTCAGAACAAGACATGGTAAAATAAAATTACCGCAGAACTGACAGACATCGACCTTTGATCTTTTATGAAAAGCACCATAAGAATTTAGAAGAATTACTGCAAAATGTTAATAGTATAAATGAAACTTTATAAATAGTATAAAACTGTAGAATAAACTAGTAAAACAATTTACTGCATATGTATGTGCCATGTTGGTCCAACTGACACCTATCAGCACCAAAAAGAATTATTAAAAAGAAAGAAACAAGGCACGGAAAATGAAGCAACAAGGTGACTAAGAAAGCACCCACCCGTGTCATCAACTGTTGCAAGAAAAAGTCTGTTAGTGCTGTTTTATGCTCCCTCGTGTAAATCTTTAAGTCGGTGCAGTAATTAAATGAGATGACAGACACATGAAGACTCCTTGGTTCTTTCCATCTTTATGATGCGGCAACTATGTGACATCACTCAGTGAGGCATCAAACGACTCAAATTGGGATAAGAAATGAATTTACATCATATGTAACTTTACTTGACAGAAAATGCTGATCATGTATGAGGAGGCAGCAAAATGAAATTATTTGACAGATGCAAGGGATGTTTCGCATGTGCTAGTGAGAAAACTAGCTGCCAGATTTATATTGAAACTTGTAGAAGATACCTGTTACATGAGCATACAAACATTTTATGCCGAAGCAAATACAAACAAGATAAAGCAGAGGACCAATGCAAAAATGGTAAAATAAACAGCGGTTCAGTGGGATGGCAATGGGTGCATATTCCTGAGTTCGAGAACTCGCACCACTTCCCAACCCTTTGTAAAGCAGTAAGATCAAATCCCTCCTCACGGAAAGGAATAGAAGATTCATATCATGAGCATGACAGATACCAACAAGCACATTGCAGTTTCCTATGCTGTTGTCTATGCTAACCTACAACATACTATAATGCCTTCGTTTGCCTAGATCCTGACATGTCCACATGAGCAAACAATCGCTTCTTGCAAAGATACGATGTGATTTAAAGTGCATAAACAATCTCGCCGCTGCTATCAACATCAAGCTCGGATTCAGAATCGAAGTCCATCATGTCATCATCCATGTCAAGATTGTCTGCCATAAAGCGATTGAGGCCATGGTCCCCAGCTGCTGGTATGGTGGCCTCAGAAATTATCTGCATGATGGTATCAATGCTCTGCATGGGTTGATCAGGCTCTTCAAAATGATTTCCCATTGTCCTTTCATCCATTAGGTCCATAGGGAGATTCTTCAGAAACCACTCATGGGTCTTGATTTGTGGAATGGTAATCCTCTGTTAAATGCAAGCATGCAAAAGCAATAGCATCAACAAGCAATCATGCTAGCACAAGCAGTTCCATGATAAAAGTCGACCAATATTCATAACAATAGGCATCACATCAAATTCTAACACAAATCTTGAGGCAAATCAAAAAGCAAAACCAAAACAATCAAACTAATTCAAATAAAAGGTTTGTTAATATGTATCATGTATTGGGGATTAAATTTTTTCTTTTAGTAAATGATCCTATTTAACTCCATACAAATACACTTTTTTTTAATATGTGGAGCTAGAATTCTTTTTACACGACTGAGCAAAGGAATTCGAAGAAATTTATGCAATTGTAAATTATCAGTAAAAATCACACGTCAAAAGTATATAACTATATAATATAACTAGATTCTTTATAAAACAAAATACTTACTGCTGCAGGATCAAAAATAAAAATTCGAGAAATGAGGTCACAGCACTCTGGAGATATCTGAACAACATCTGGAATGGAATATTGGACACTAAGAATTCTCTGCAAGGAACCAACAAGAACGTTGTCTTGCAATATAAGAAATCTTATGTAAGAAGGCATTATGTAGCACCAGGATTTGGCGATATACCTGTATTGTCTTCCTGAAGTCCTTTGGCTCATCAGGATCCTCAAAGGGATATGCCCCAACCAGCATCACATACAAGGTCACCCCGCATGACCACACATCTGCAATCTGGTATTGCAGCACAGAATCAACAAATGAACTTGTATTCTGTACTAAATTATCAATTTCTGAAAACCAAACCTAACATGAGAAGTGGAACGTCTGCATTTCAAATTAAAAATTGCCTGAACAATTTAGACAGTGATACAACAAACCAATGCAAAGTCGTGCACACAAAATATTTAAGTTACTTGACATGGTAAAATCTATCACGTTCATTGAGATTTGACCAGATATACATTTCATGCGTCTTGTTTAAACTTCCATATTTTGGTCCCTCAGGTTTATGTAAGCTCAACAATTTACTAAAGTTTATAAAACCATGCAGTTTTTCTCATTATTATTTAGCCCTTAAATATTTTAAATTTGAAAAACTTTAGCCCCCAAAATCATAAAATTCTGAACAAGTTATTCTTTCTATTGCTAGATTATAGAATACTTTAGTCCCTCAAAATCTCACACTGACAGTTGTAGAAGGGCTTAAACTAGTTCTCTAACAGCATGGGCACAAATGAATATGCATATTAGGTCAAACATTGTGGCTTTTCAATAATGTACCCTTGAACAATTCAAGATTAACATAGAGAAAGAATCATCAAATACTAAAAGAACAGAGGACTCCTATTAGCCGCCACCACTTCTAGGGACTCTGACATCATATGGCAATGTATACGAATATAGATTATAACACATTTCAATATCCTATTATCAATTTTGTGCTTTCTCGTTTTTATTTTGGGAGTAATTGAAAGATATTACTGTAGCACTACAGATACTAAATAAACTCGACCCTTGTTATGCTAACCAAAAGAAAATATGTTATTTCATTAATAACATTATATGTTTAAATTTGCATCTCTGCTCACTTCCAACTAGCATACAGCCTAAAGTGATGGTGAAGACACATAAATTTTTAGTACTGTCTAATATCACCTAAAAATGAAGAATAAAATACTCAGCCCCATTTGCAATTACTTTAAAAACATAAATAGTTGGTTTACAAGAATCTATTTGGATCAGAAATGTCAAAAAAAGGAGGAAAAATGCATCATATACACAAAATGCACACCAGTACTACCAGCAGCAATAATATACTAAAAGACATTTCAAGTAAAAGTTGTCTGAAGATTAAGAATATATGAGAGATATAAACCTCTGGCTCATTGCATTTGTCATTTTTCACCAAACGTGACTGGTTGCCAATCACTTCTAAAAAAAAACAAGAGAGACAATAGGTTGCAAGTGTAACTTCAAATACATTGATTTAGCCAGTCATCATAATGAAAAATTTATAATGAACTGCTTTCTTAAAATATTTTAGAAATGTGAGATCTGAATTGCCGGTAAAATATCTTTTAATTGAATAGCAAAGTACAAGAAATGATGTTACCTTGCCGTCATATTCCTGTCTCAACAATACTTCTGGAGCAATGTATGCTGGAGTTCCTACCGTTGATTTTGGTTGTGAATGAAGCACTGAAGACTGAGAAAACACCCATACATACACAAAAACTCATGATCGTAAATGCTCCTTTAAAAAGAGAATGCAATCAGCAAATGACTGAAGTTGAACTAACAAATATGTTTTACAAAGTTGACATAGACGGATAAAAAAAGTACCTCAGCAATCATACAAGAACAATTCCTATATTCTAGTACTAAGATAAAACACGCAAGTGCTATTGAGTCTCTGCATTATATCAACGCAAACTTTAATGATCAATTTGATTCAACTTCTTATATTTTGTTTATTGCTCCAAATAAAATGCATTCTATCGACTTCAGAACAAAGTGAGAGTAAAAATAAAAAAGCATGCTATAGATAAAGTTCCATTTAACATGAGTTGGACAAAAGACAATGTTGACAGGAATTCCATTTATACTTATATCAAAAAACTTTTGGCCGTTTAGAAATTTCCTTTATCTTGTCTGACCATACATTTTTTGTTTCTTTCTTAAATATCAATGCAAACTTAGCAAGTTAACCAAATAAGGAACAGTTATTAAGCATTCTCCATAGCACCATTGAAGTAACCATGTGCCTTCCAACATTATAAATTAACTTCGTAACAGTATTTCAAAACTTAAAAATATCTCATATATTTCAGCATTCTGATGTGGGGTGTGTGTGTGTGTAAAGAGTCCCTCAAAAATAACCATAGTTCTTAAATCATCCTAAATCGGTGGTTTATGAAAGCATTCCTTAAACATCATAAATATTATGGACCAGAAAATTCATAATCTCAACCTTCAGGTCCAAAGGACATCAGTGTAGCAAAATGATAAAGCAATTAATTGGCACTGAAAAGAATTGGAGAGATTAAAAGAGAAAGAGAAAGAAGAAATGACAGTACCTTGGAATACCCAAAATCACAAATCTTCAACCGAGGAGCTGGGCTTCCATCCAGTAGAGTGTTCTCCAACTTCAAATCACGGTGACATACTTGCTTCATCAAGAAGGATAATTTTAAAAGTCAAAATAAATTACATAAATATAATTTTGTACCGTAAACAACAATAACAACATTTAGCATAGAGAGTGTTTCAAGTACCATTGCATGGCAATAGCTAACACCTGATATGAGTTGTTGAAAAAAGAATCGAGCCTGAACCAAGAACCACAGTCAAGAACAGCAATACAAATAATCACTGAAACATGTAAAAACAAAAGATGATTAATAAATTGAAATATAAACCTCATCCTCACTAAAACGACCACCATTGCAGATTTTCTCGAAAAGCTCTCCTCCAGATGCATATTCCATCACAATGGCCAAATGTGTAGGAGTTAAAATAACCTGGACCAGAATCCACAGTAAATTTAAGGGGAAAAAAAATCAAATCAAGCTATCAAAGCACCTCCTCTACAAGAGATAAAAAGTAAAGGAAAAAACAAACCTCTTTAAACCTCACAATGTTTGGGTGTCTCAGTGACCTGTGATTAATAATTTCTCTTTGAACATTTTCATCAATCTGCAACACATAACCACATCAAAATGCTATAAGCATTACCACAGCTTGTTGAAGTCTAAAAATGCAAGAATTCAACTTAGTCAATTCTCATGTTTGGAAAGGTCATAGCTGCTACAATTCAATTCGTTTCAACTTTAAAAAAAAAAAAAAAAAAAAAAAAAAAAAGAAAAACAACAACAACAACAACAGCAGCAACAGCAACAGCAGCAGCAGCAGCAAAATAAAAATTGAATCTATCCCAAATTTGACGTGACTTTGCAAGAAATTGATTCAACTGAAATCTTGCACATGATTTGTGCCAAACAAGGCCTATATAAGTTAATGAAATTTAATTAGAACGCCAAGCTATTGTCTATTTATGAACTTTTTTTGCAATTGTAAAATGAAATTTTTTTAGAAATTACCTATGTCCATTTTATTAAGCCGGTGATTGAACATAAAATCAAATTTCCAATTAAATGCATCAGACAAGGAAAAGAAAACGGCTAAATAAAATAAATTTTCAGAAACTGATTACATCTATAAATGAACAAACATAACATTCTAAATCTAGCAGACCACAGAATTAACATTCAAAACGATTAATAAAAATATTACATACATAAGGACAACCAAGTTATAAATTTAAAAAAATAATAATAATATTAATATTAATAAAATTCCTAACCTTATCACCTCGCTCTATATATTTAACCGCCACAAGTTCTTTAGTAACCTTATCTCTCATCAACCTAGCGACTCCGAAATTCCCTGACCCGATATCTCGGACGAAATCGTACCGGTCACTGTCATGCATGATCGGCATATCCATACCTGGACCAACAGTTATCGCCGACCGATTCATTTTCTCAACTTCTATTTTCCAGGTTTGCCCCTTTCTTCTAATAAAAAACTCAACCAATCACATTAGATGATAACTTCAAAAACGACGACGTTTAATACATGAAAGAGAGCAATAAGCTTGATCGATTTTGATTCGGTTATGTTTGAACCCGGCGAGATTTTTTAAAGAGATAGAGAGAAGCAGATATTCTTGTGATCGGAGAAGTAACCGACTGTTAATATCTATCTCTCTATCTTTCTCCGTTTAATAGTGAAGAAAATGAGAGAGAGAGATGGAGAAGTTTTCTTTTTTTCTTTTTTCTGATAAAAAAGACTAGTGCCAATGAGATATTTACTGGAGAGAAGGTGAATGAAGACAAACACAGTGTTAGTTGTACCAGTTGAAGGTACTAGAAACGACGGCGTTTCTAGTTTTTTTTCAATTTGTTTCTTTTTCTCTGTCTCGCTGTGTATTTTGTCTTGTTCTACTGTAACTGACCTTTTAGCTTTGGTTTTCTTTACTAATCTCCTACTTGCCTCAAATGCCCTTCCCCTCTTTGATAATTTTGGGCACGACAACATTTACTAAATTCCTTAATTAAGTAGTTAGGGTTTATTTGATTGAAGTGAGGAAACTCCTAGTTGATAAATTAAACTGTTTAATAAAATTTTATTAGTGTTTGTTATTAATATATTAAATAACTAATTAAGGGTATAATATATTATTAAATATATTTTATTTTATTATATTATATTTAATAATATAAATTAATAAAAATAACTATAATAATTAAAAATATTATAATTAATTTTTTAGCTCAATTATATTTATTATTAAAAAATTTATAAAAATTATTTTAAAAGTAAAAATTTAAATTTAAATTCTATTAATAAAAATTATTCTAAAAGTATAAAATTTAAATTTAAATTCTACTAATAAAAATTTATAAATTTAAATATTATAATTATTTAAAAATTAAGAATAATTCTAAGATAATAGTTATTTATTATAAAAATATAAAAAATATAATTATATGAGATTAACTTATAGTAAATTATTATTAATAATTTTTAATAAAGATACTAGTATCTAAATAAATAATTAATTAATTAAATCAGTTACGAGTTGATAAAAAAAACTCTAAAATATAGCTAATGCAATCAGCAGCTGATTGGGACTAAATCATCTATCAGCTGTTATTTTTAAATATTTATTAAATACTTTAATATAGATTTTCGGTGAGAAACAATTATCAATTACATCAAATTTCTAAACCATTCTCTTAGTAACTATGTATGATTGTGCCGGTTCAAAAAAAAAAGCTACATATGATTGTTTGTGCAATATAACTAATTCAAGTTTGTATATATGTAACTGGTGTTTATTAAATTGATGATTGAATTAAATGAATATATTAATGAGTATATATTTAACTAATGAAATTCAAATAGTTAAATATAATATTATTTTAGTTAGGGTTGAGTAAAGGTAAGTTTAGTTCAGTTTGATTCGATTTTGATTAAAATCGAAAATCATCTGATTTTATTAATCGAACCAAACTGAAATAATAAGTGCAATCAAATCAAAATTTGGTTCGATTGATCAATTCAAGCTTTTTAAATTTATTATTTTTTATAATTTTAATATAAATATTTATATTTAATTAAATATATAGAAGAATATTTGTTTATGATACAAATATTTAAATATATGAATATATATATTATAATAAGATAAATTAATTTTTATTTATACAAATAAATTAAAATTATTTTAAAAATTTATAAAAATTTCGGTCTGATTCGATTGTAACCATAATTTTTTTGAATTAAGTGAATGTTAACGAGTAGATCTCAATTCGCTTGTATATATTTAATTAATAAAATATTTAAATACTTAGTGTAAGATAATTTTAATTAGTGGTGAGTAATGATTAATTTGGTTCAATTTTGGTCAAAAAAATACAAATTGTATGATTTTATTAATCAATTCAAATCGAAATAGTAAGTATAACCAAACCGAACTAAACAGAAAAAAAGTTTACTTCGATTTGGTTAATGAGTTTGAACTTTAATTTTTTCTTATAATTTAGAATATAAATATTTGTATTTAAATAAATATATATAATATTTGTTGAACATCAATAATAAAAAAAATATATAAATAAATATAATTTTATAGTTAAATATAATTTATTTCTTTATATAAATAAATAAATAAATATTATTTCAAATATCTATAGAAATTTTAATCATTTTTATTATAATTAAAGTTCTTTGAGTAAAAACCGAATAAAATTAATAAATTATAAAAATAAGCAAACTTAACTGATCGGTTTGATTTATTTTTTCAATCACTCCTAACTTTAGTAATCAGATAGGTTTAGAATTTAACTAATTTATTTTTTAATATTTAAAAAGTTAACTTTGATATTAGGAGGCCAGTTAAATTATAACGTGAATATAAAATTTAAATTCAACATATGTTTCTTTTTATTATAATGTTATAAATCAGAGAATTTATATTTATTTGAAAATATTTTAAATTTTTATTTCCTTTAGTAGTGACATATAAATATATTCTTTAATTATGCTGTTCATTTAATAAAATAAATTATTTATTCACAAACTAAGAATTTAGAACTTGAACTAACCAAAGTGAGTAATAAAGTGGTGATTAATCACAACATAAATTGGCAAGTTTTCCTTGATATGAAGGAGTGGGTACTTAATTATAGAAAAAAAAAGAAAAGAAACAACTCTATATTATTAAATAGTACGATCAAATATTGATATTTGTGGCACCGCATGAGAATTCCTAGATTGTCCCATAAAAAGAAATATGGAAAAGATGTAGAGAGAGAAAATGGTCGTCGAGGACAGAAAGGTCATTTCATAACCGTCCGTGTGCGCACTGAGGATAGAGCTTCGGAAAATAATGGAAAAATTTAAGGATGGATTACTTCATAAATTTTTTGCCAAACAAAGAAAAAAAATAAAATAATAATAATAAGCTGATCGGTAGAATACTTGAGTGCATTAAGGTGTAAAAGGTACAGAAAATCTGAGCCTTTAATAGGAATGACTTCAATAATAATACAAAGACTTTCAATTGATCAAGCTGCCATACTACGGTACGTACTAACCAATTCTTTGACCCGGTGGTGTGAGAATCTTTTCAGCAACAGGCTTTGCCTTTTCATGAAAAGGAAAGACCTTCGGGGTTCAGTTTTGTTGGGAATTCAATTATCCCGTTTGCCCTTTCAATAGTTTGGGCAGACTTAAGACATTACTTTATTAATTCAAATTAGTCAACATTCTAATTAATTTATTTTTCTATTTTTAATTATTAAATGAAAAGAATTGAGATTAAACTTAAAATATATAATTAAATATCCGACCTTCGGTTGTATAATTTTATTTGAAAATTGAATACAATTTCATGGTATAATGTGGACATGAATAATTAGGTAAAAGGTATTTTTCTTTATGTAGATTCAGGTGCCAGTCTCTCCTTTTCAGCATCCTTTTGCTTTACTTTTAACCCTTTTTTTTTGTTTTCAGTATTTTTCTTTTGACCAACAAATATCATAGGAAGCAATATCTACTCATTTTATTTATTTTACATGGCCATATGGTATCTCATTGAAATGGAAAGATATAGCAGAGGCTAAATATGCAGTAATTAGCATAAATCAAATTTAAAATGGTTAACAAAACCAATTATGGCTTAAAATGGTTAGTCTAAACCAATTACTAATTTTCAATATAAACAATCTTACTTTATAACAAATTTAAAACATAAAAGTAATTTAACTGCACACAAAATTATTTATTTTAAAATTATCCGAAGCAGCTTTAGAATGGGATTATTTTATAAGTTTTCCCATTAAAGTCAACTTAGTTATTTTTGAGATAATAGTCAACTTAGTAATCTTTTAAAATCCTTCTTACAGAGCCAATGAATTAGGTTCAACAGTCGGACTGGGCCTAAGATCAGGCATATGATAATAGATTGATGGGCCGGACTAAACAGAATCTAACGCTCACAAGTCATAATCCGATCAATTGAAAACGTATTCAGATTTCAAAGCATTTGAGAGGAGGGCAAATCAGTCAAGTTGAAAAAGCTTGCATAAAATGGAGAAGGAAAAAGAAAAAGGAAGGGGTAATTATAAATTTAGTATTTTAATTTTTTAATGTTTTTTAATTTAATTAAATACTAAAATTTAGTAATATATATATATATATATATATATATATATATTAGAGTATTTTTATAAATTATATAAATTAAAATAGTAATTTATTATTTACAACTTTTTATATTTTTGCTTTCTTTGTTCTTTTTCATATAAATTTCATTAGTACTAAGAATTTAAGGATATTGGATTTTTTCTTATTTTTTAAAAAAATATTTTTTATCATTTTTTAATTTTAAAAATATTTAATACCTCATTCTCTCCTCTATTATCATTTGAGGTGAAAGATATATTTTATTTAAATTTTTTTAAGGTAAATGTAAGGAAATAAAAATATAAGTAGTATTAAATTTTTTTAGTCTTTTATCTGAATATATGAGATTTTAAAAAAATTTCTTTTAATATCTTAAAAAAATAAATACAAATTTATAAAATAGATGATAAAATAAATAAAAAAACTAAAATAAAAAATAAAAAGCATGAGATTATTTTGTAGTAAGATATTTAAATCAATTTTATTATTCAAAATAAAACACATAAGTACTTTAATCAGTACGAACTGACTAGAAATACTATATTAAATATTTTTAATATGTTTAAATATTTAATTAAATAAAAAAAATCTAAATATTAAAGTAAAAAATTATAAATTTCCAAAATAACAAGTGAAGAAAGGAAAAAAAAAAGATAATCAATTTGGCTTCTAAAATTGTACCGTGAGCTCGAGAAAATAAAATGTGAGTTTCACTATAACGATGGATTTGTTTGTTAAAGAAGTTCATTTATTTATCTTTTTGATATTGAGATAAAATTGAGGGGCCGACTTGATCCTTTGCCCACAAGAGAAAAGAAGCCGGAAGTGCGGGGCCTTCACTTTCTCTCTAACGAGCAACGGAAAACCGGTGAAAGAACATTCCATATATTTTCACATTTTCCACATTTGTCCTTCTCATCTTCGTTCTTCCCTACCTAAACAAAACAATTCCTTACCCAAAAACACACCTCGTTACATAATAACGCCAACTAATCCGAATTTATCGGATTATTATTAGAGAATAGAAATGGTATCGGATTCGGAGCTTATCGAGAGATTAAGAGAGTTTTTAAAGAACTCGGACCTGAACACGACAACTACCGGTATCGTACGCCGGCAACTTGAGGAAGATTTCGGAATCGATTTATCGGATAAGAAAGCTTTTATAAGAGAACAAGTTGATTTGTTTCTACAAAGCCAATTCGAAGAAAATGACCAAAATGAAGAAGAAGAACAAGAAGATGATGATGATCAGAGGGCTAACGTTAAATCAGAGCAAACCGACGGTGATAATGACGATGATGAAGAAGAAGAATCAACGGCTAGTAATGGAACAAGTAACGCAAAACGGAGGTTAGCAGCTATATAATTAATTATGATTATTGAAAATTATTAACATTAATAATATTTGGTTTTAGTTTTGTTTATTTTAGCTTAAGGGTTTTCTTTGCTTTTTGGGTTAGGCTTATTATTATTATTATTATTATTATTATTATTATTATTATTATTATTATTATCATTGTTAAAAATGTTAATGGTAATCTCAATAATTTTATAGCATATACAAAATCCAATGCCTAATACATACAATACAGATAAACGTTTGGATTTTTTTAGGGCTTTCTGTTTTTGGTTTTATTCTTCTGTTTCAAGAAGAATTAATATATTATTAAAATATTTTCTTATCACTTTATCGTTTTAAAAGAAAAGCCATCAAAGAAATGGAAGATAAACATGTGATTTTGGGAAATAGAAGTCAAGAACGGAAAACATAAATGAAGCCAAACAAGCCCTTAATCTTTAGTTTTTAATTTTTTTTTTTTTGGAAGTATAATAGAGTTAGATAACTTGTTCAATTGTTTTTTGAAAAAGACCATTTATTATGCATATGAATTGTTTAGAAAAGGTTGCGTGGGGATTAATGTGATGATGTTTTTGTTTCATGTGCATATTCATGTTATTCTTTGCTTTACCTAGCAGTAAAGTGTACTAAGGTATTTATATGTTCTAGATTACACTGCTTTTGCTTTATACGCACCTGAAAAAAGAGAAAAAGAAAGATTTTGATTAACAAACATTGAGAGAATCTGTTTGAATTTGAACAGGTCCTCAATTAATTCGATCAGTGTCTATCACTGCCGTGGAACACATTGCTACACTGCAAGCTTTGTTGCATGCTTATAAAGAGAATGAAATTTTGTCAATAATATCATTCCACTCCTCGTATTTCTATTCCTGGGATTATTTTTTTCTTGGTTTTTCTTGGGGACAGGTTGGGGGACGAATCAGGGGACATGAGTGGGAGGATTGAGGATTGTTGAGGGAAAATATGGCTGTATTATATTTCTTCCAGAGTCACATTTACATTCTTTGGCTTTAGGGAAAATGTTTCTTTATAATAGTTGATTTTTTTTCATTTTGTTTTTGTTTTATCAATAGACAGGGAACCTTTTTTTCACTTTCTATCAGTGGGTAGTTTAAACTTATGAATTTGTATGGCACTTTCTGCCACATCCCACTGTTTTCCTCTAAAGATTATTCTCCTGCCAATAGTTTGTAATAAGCTACCAATCATCACTCAGTTTCTTTATATGAAAAGAAAAGGAAAAAACTTCACTTAGAATGGTGTAGCCCCTGTTTGGAGTTACTATCGGGTGTTACAAGAGCAGGTTTACAATTTTTTTTAATATAATATCTATTTTTTTTAAACTTCTTATAAGCTTGCTTTTGAAAAAAGCTTTAATGTACCTGCTTCTCTCCAAAGCAGTTTTTAAAACTCAATTTTTTTTTTCAAAAAGTATTTTGCCAAAAAGCAATCCCGAACAGGGCTATATTATATGCAATGCGACTTGTGAAAGCGATCAATCCCGACTCTACGATGCTTATTTGCCTCTGCCTTTTTGGTGCGCATTTGTCCTATTTTAAATCGTTTGTTGTTACTTGAGTTGTTTTGAGGAATTCCATTATTTTGTGGTATTAGAATGAAGAAATGATGGGTTCCCAAAAGTCTTTTTGCTATCATCTTAGGGAAAATGCTACTCTCATGAACCAAGAAGGTCTCTTCACTGATTGATAGCATGCCATATATGAGAACCAAAATTAATGACCAAAAACCTTGATAAAGAAAGGGCAGATGGGCTTTCCCATCAGCTTCACTGAAAGAGTAACCTCTTCAGTTCATAAATTCCTCGATTTTTAATAAAAGATTATCAAGATTTTAGGTGATTGCATGTTAAGTTTTTTACAGCAGTTTTAGTGATTTCTCTTGCTTTCTTTTTTTTTTGTTTTTTCTTATTTCAGTTAGAAAATTTAATCATTTAGCACTAATAGCAAAACAAAGGATGAAACAAGATATCTCATTTTTCTTTCTTTCTCAATAATTCCGACCTCCTTTATGTTGTGTATTTGACTGTTCCCCTCTGGTCTATCATGCTGCTCGATTGTTATTGGACAATGGTAAGAGCTTTTGAGAACATTGAAACAAATTTTCTGTATATTCATTAAGTCACAAACCACTGCTATGCACTGCCTTAGAAAATTTATGGTTATAGGCTGCACTTTTCCCTGTCCTTACAGTTGTTCTCCTTTTATCTTAATTCTTTTATTTCTTTTTTTTTTTTTTTAATATGTGAGTCAGGTCTAATGAGCAAAAAAATGAAGGCAAGAAAAGAGGGGGTGGTTTTAGCAAATTATGTAGCCTTTCTCCTCAACTTCAGGAGCTCACTGGGGTGCCTCAGTTGGCTAGAACAGAGGTATGCCTGAAAAGTTTAGGTCAAGGTATTTCTTACTTTGCCATTACTTAAACTGGTTAAGGGGATTTTCAATGCTAAGTTTCTATTATCTTGGTTAGGTTGTCAAGCAACTTTGGAGTCACATTAGAGAGAAAAAATTGCAAGACCCAAATAATAGACGGAACATAATTTGTGATGAACCATTCCGAGCCCTTTTTGGTGTTGATTCTATTGACATGTTTCAAATGAATAAAGTCCTATCAAAGCACATTTGGCCCTTGGATTCTGATGGTGGTATGCTTCTACATCCTTAATTGTGAAACATCCTTTAATATTATTGTGGTTTTGCTTCAAGTTCTGAGTAAAAAATCTTGTTTAATACTTGAGGTCTCCAAAGACACTTGAATTATTTGGTCTTGGTGAATTTTAACATGAGAATTTCTATATCCAGTTCCAATCAGACTCCTTCTTCCCAGCAAAAGGATGGTTTTCACTTAATGGCTTATTTAGTTGAGAAATTATAATGCCTGTTTTCACCTGTAAATACTGTGAATGTGATGTTGACTTAATATTCCTGTTTTTAGTGTCAACACATTTATGCTAACAACATGATTTTACTCACATTCATGGCACAGTTGTTCCAGCCAAGTCTGAACCAAAAGAAAAGCAGCGAAAGCAAGAGAGAGAAGAAGGTAGCTCGTAAAGTACTCTTTCAAATGGCTTAATGGTGTTATAGGATCATACTCCTTGCATAATACAATTGTTTACTGTCAGAGTGTAGCCTTAGTTTTATTTCTTCCATTTTAATCAGCTTCATAATTTGGTTTGCTATCAATAGTCTAGACTTAGTTTTATTTCTGCCATTTTGGTCTTATTCATAATTGTGGTTTCTATACCAGGACTTATGAACTGCCTTTTGCTGACCACTTGACAGAATCTCTTGTTATATCTATTGCTAAATGCTCAGCTTATTGCATGCCTGCTTGCTTTCTAATATAGAAGTTTTTCCTCCATTTTCACATGAGCGTTTCTAGTATTTTATTATATGCAATTCCACTAACCCAAGGCACTCAAAATGCAATAGCATATTGTGAGCTTTAAAACAAATTGCTGACAAATGATTTTCCATGTTGGAAAATTATTTCTTATACTTGGCTTTTGCCAGGTTTCTGGATAGTAGCAGTTTCTTTTTAATGTATTATGGAACCTATTTTTAACTTTAACTTGATTACATGTCAGAGCCAGATGAGCCAAAAAGAAAGGAAAAGCGACGGAAGGGAGAAAAATCAGGTTTTCTTGCTCCCCTACAACTCTCAGATGCTCTAATAAAGTTTTTTGGCACTGGAGAAAATGCATTATCACGAGCTGATGTCATCAAGAGAATGTGGGAATATATAAAGCAGAACAACCTCCAGGTACGTGATTGAAGCCTTCAATGTACTACATAATATGGTGGTTGAAGGTAATAATTTATTGGGTTAATTGCAAAATCAATCATGACATTTAGCACTTTTAGCAAATATAACATGATCTTTTGAGTTTCGTAATGTCAAATACGAAATGTGCAATTTTTTGCAATTTAAAGTATCAGTTAGAGAAAACATGATCTTTGGCGGTTTTATGAATTTAACGTGACAATTTATTAGCTTTTATATTTTTATTATAATTAAAAGCATAACTTTCTTATTGCAGTTTAATTAAATTACTAAATATTTTATTTTTTATTTTTTCTTATTGTAATTAAATTTATTATTGACTTATCTGTTTTTATTGTATTTTAAATAATTAAATATCTAATGTAATTGAATTGAATCGAATTGTATTTTAATGTAATTTAATAAAGTCACATAGACGCTCAGCCAACTCCTGCATCATGTCAGCAAGATTATGTTGAATTTTTTAACTGATGCTTTAATTTGTAAATTGACATTGCTAAAATTAAAAAGTCATGTTAAATTCGTAAAAATGTTTTTGTCAGTATTTCTTTTGCAATTAACCCTACTTTATTTTTAGGTGTGTTTTTGCAAGCAACTATGTATGAATAGTAACTGGACTAAGATATGAATTGTTTAAATGAAGTTCGATTATAGAACTGATGCAGTGTTATGAAGTGTATCTTTACATGATTGACTAGGAATTCTAGATTAGAACTACAGTATTGTCTAACCATAGGGAACGAAAACATTTTTTTCAAGATGGTATTCTTAATTTTCAAGTTATTTTATTGGTGCAACATTTTACTCTTTTGACCATTTCTGAATTTTGCGGAGCTATTATGCTCTAAAATTGGCCTTACAATGAACAAGCTGTATCTATTTTGAGTGTTACAGTCATCCTTAAGGAATGACTAAATCTATTAGCTTTTTGTGTTCTGATCTTACCCTTACTGCAAAGTTGACTAAAGTGTAACAACCTGCAAATTGGATAATGTGAAAAGGCATTCTTGGGAATTTGTAAGATTGCATTGCAGTGGTAGGTCGTAGTAACTAATATTTACAGGAAAGTGGTAGGTAAAGATACTTGAAGACGTGTAGTAGAGAATAAAGATGCCTCATTTTGATATGCATCAGAACTGTTTCTCAAACTATTCTCTTCCTGTTTGAAGGACCCATCTGATAAAAGGAGAATAATATGTGATGAGAAGCTGAAAGAACTCTTTGATGTGGACACCTTCAATGGATTCACTGTAACCAAACTCCTATCTGCTCATTTTGTAAAGACCTGACTGCGAGTTGCTCATACAAAGTTCAGACTAAGCTCAAACCAAAATGAGGGCTTTGCCTGCAGTTCTTTTGAACCTTTTTACTTTTTGTAACTTCTTCTTTTAATACTTTTCAATGTTCAAGGACTGGGCTAACAGAAATTTTTAAAAAAAATTATTGACCTCTTTTGTAGGCATTATGACATTTTCTTATACTCTGGCAATTGTTTGACCCCATCATCCACCCTTACGTCTCCTGTAGAATTTCTGGGTCGTAGGCCATTGTGGGGTGGTGTAGACTATAGCTGTGTGTATCTCTCAATGTTATGTGCATTTCTCTGGACAAATTGTAATTGCCTTTGTGATGTTTAGACTATTATGCGCTGCTTCACACATCTACTAGATTTGTAGAGAGTGAAGTTAGATTTAGAATACTCCAGGCTCAAGCTGACCCGTCACATTTATTGCAGGAGACTTGGTCGCCAATGGGCCCTTGCCTTTCAAACTTCGCATTCATTTCATCATTCGTTAGCCTGGTCAGGACTTGCATGTGTTGTCAATATCACTACAGGAATAATGCCTCAGGAAAAGCTAATTTCAGCTTCATCCTGTGGCTTTTTTGTGATACCGAATGTACCATTAGTTTGTTTCAAATAAATGGAATCTTAATTTATTAATCGTGAGTTCAAGAATTTAAAGTTTCTGATCCCTATTGTTCAAAACAGTAAAGTTAGAAATAGAGTGAGTAAACCTGGAAAAATTATTTTCTTTTTATATGGGAAGGACGAAAGGACATGATTTTAAGTATAATGTAATGATTACTATGGACTACGTTTTGGTAAGATTTCCAAGCGAAGGAAAAACATGCTGAAAAGCTCTGTTGCATGGACACGTTTTGCAGGCAAAAAGCTAGAAAAATTTATAGTTCCGTTGCCGGGAATCGAACCCGGGTCTCCTGGGTGAAAGCCAGACATCCTAACCGCTGGACGACAACGGAATTACTGACATTTTTAGACAGTATTAATACCTTCAAAGAATATAGAAATAAAATTGCAGCTACGTAATGGCAAATTATGCTAATTCAGTAATATTTTTCATGTGTTAACAGATTTCTTTTTAAAAAAGTTGAAAATCAGTGCAATGTTATTTAACGTAACTCTAAATCACAAATTGCCTCTCTACGAGTCTAATTGAGAGAATATTAGTAAAAATTATCTAGCTATTATGTTTATAAATTTCAATAAAAGTAATATCGTAAATTTTATGAAATCTTTCAAAATATCCATTAAAGAAATTCAAAGAAAGTAGAATTACATTTCAGAAATATATGTATTAGTTAACATATAGTAAGAAGGGTGAATGAGGTTAGGAAAATGCTTTTCCAACTTCTTTTTTTTTTTTTTTAATTTTGAATGATTTCTTAAAATTTTAAATTACTTTGCTAAAACGCTCTTTTTCTTAAAAATAGGGGTTTGAGAAAAACAGTTTTTAAAAAATAAAAAAATTAATTAATTTGTATTTTAAACATCCAACAAGAATTTCAAACACAGAATCTAAAACAATGAAATTTTGAAGAAAAGTATAAAAATATTATATTCTATTTTTTTTATTACCTCGATAAATTTCATATAATGTGAACACCCATAAACTTTTAAAATTCAAATCATTATCTCAAGAAAAAAGAAAAAAAAAAAAACAGTTCATAGTCATAAAATTATATATAATAACAAAAGGGGTATACAATAACAACCCCTCTTTTTTTATCATATATAATTATTTATACGTTTTATTACATTAAAACTTTTTGCATTTTGATAAACAAAGAAGAGGTTCATGTAAAATTGGTTATGTTACAACAAAGATAAATACATAATTGAGCATTATAGGATTCTGCTATTCCCATCATTTCCTTCTTTTAATCCGTTAGTCAAATTGATAACAATTCCAAACAAATTGCCACCGCACGTTAAAATAATAAAGAGATTATAATAAAAAAGAGTGGTACTCCATAGCAATAAAATAATTAGTTAATTTTAATAATCGTTATTATTAAATTATTAATGTAGTTTCATATATTTAATTTATTTTTATTATTTATATATTTTATGAATATAATTACTAAAATAATAATTAAATTGTATAGTAATTGAGAGAAAGTACTGATGCAATGATTAAAAAAATAGTAATTATTGTCGTGTCAGGTTAAATTTTTTTTAATAATATTATATAATTAGATCGTTATTTATTAATGACAGTATTTATTTATAATACTAAAATAATAAAGAAATTATTTTAAAATATAAATATATTAAGCTGTAAAATAGTTTTAATAATTTTTTATTATTAATAAAATAATAATAATAATAATAATATGATTAAATGCAACAAAAAGTAGTGGTTACGAAGGATAGTTGTCATTTTGCATGAAAATAAAGTATCAAAGCAAAACAACGATGTAAAACAATGCTAGCAAACGAATCCTTATCTCCAAATCCAAAAGATAAATTGAATAATACATTTATAATATTATTTCACAAGTTAGAAAAAAACTATACGATGCTCATGGACACGTGTCGGTCATACAGCTAAAAGAATCCCTTGAAAGAAAAAAGAGAATCAAAATTATTCTGGAAGAAACTATTCTCCAGTAACGGACGAGTTTTGCCGAGAAGAACCGCTCATCCAAAGTTACAACTTTTAGGCACGTGTTCTCCATCCATTGGCTGTCGTCGATTTCGTGTTTCCTTTTTTTTTTTTTTTCTTTCTTTTATAAGAATATGTAACAAAAAGAAGAGAAGATAAACTATGACAGTCCATGACTATAGCCATTATTAATAAAGAAATGAAAAGTCAACAAACAATGGTAAAAGTGGAAAAGTTTTTATTTATTTTTTTGTTGTAACATTTGAATTTCTCTGTATTATTATTTATTTATTTATTTATCTTTTTTGTTATATAATATAAATGAAAAATATTTTGATGATGCATCAACACAATATATCAGGAAAGAAAAAAAAAAAAAAAAAAAATCATAGGAAAGGAAAGGTTCTTTAGCTAAGGAATCTTTCACATGACAAACATACTTTCTTGTTTCTTTTTATATATTTGTTTTTGAATTTTTCTTTGTTTGACTAATTTGCCATTATTCTTTAGTGGGTCTTTTGAAATGATATTATTTGGTTTTGAGGAGGAACACAGTTTGTGTTCTTGGATGAGATAAAGCTTGTAAATATCTTGAGGCTCATAAAATTCTGATGGCTTCACTTGTTGGCTACAACAACACTTTTCTTAAAATATTAATTATCCAATGGGCCTGGTAACCATATCATATTATATATTATATTGTTGTCTAAGAATCTGACATCTGGGATTTCAGATAAGCATAAATCAAATTATGCTGACTCAAACCTTTTTTGACACACAGATCCTTAATCCTGCTGCATCAATAAAGCTAATATAAACATATGCAGAACACAAATAAATAAAGAAATGCTCAATTTATAACCAAAATAAAAAAGAATGGATGCTGAGGAATTAATATCATCTCATATTATCCTAAATGGAAAGGATAAAATTTATGGGTCATGCCCACCTTGAATATGTCTTCTACTATTGTTAATATATTCAATATATTAGTATGAAAATTATCATTTTTCTATTAATTAGTTGAGTGTGAAATTTGTGTTTAAATATTATAGTTAAAGATATATGTTTTAATATATAAAATATAAATTATTTTTATTGACATTTACTGTATAAATTAGGAGAGTAATACGTATTATAAATATTTTATATTTTAGTATTGAATTATTAATGTATATTTTATTATTTAAAATTTATATATATTAATAGTAAAAGATATTTTTTAAAATATATTAATATATTTAGATTTTAGCATTTAATAATTCTTTTGTTATATACTTTATTATTGATTCAAAAATCTAATTTAGGGACTCTTTATATAAATTTATCCTGCAAAGTATGTTGGTGATCTACGCATACACATCTTTCCATTTACTGAATAAGGGGCTTATGTGTCTTGTTTATGGGTATAATAATTTGAGAAGTCATAAGTATTAATTATCATTTAAAAATAACTTAAAAATGTATCAAATATCGCATAAATAAGATTATAATAATTTATACTGATTTAATTATAGTTTGAAATTAAAATATTAGATATATAAGTACGTTAAAATTTTTAAAAAATATTTTACCGCCCGTAAAGATCATATTCAACAAACTCTAAATTAATTATTGATATATGTATATTAAAAAAATTTTGAAAATATATATTGAAGTAAAATTATAAAAAAATAAATTTTAATTTTTTAATTATTAATTAAAAGTATAATTCAATTCGATCCAGAATTGAGACCTACCGATCTAACAAATTTTAAACTCGATCTAAAATAAATTTGAAATTCTTTAAGTGTGGTTTTAATTATAATTAAAACAATATATTATCTCAAAGTTTGTAAAAAGAAATGACACATATGAAAACAGTAAAAGAAAAATGGAACCTAAAATGGTAATTTGGATGAAAGAAAGACTTAGGGTTTTGTGTTTGGCCATAAACTTTGTTACCAAAAGAGCCCTAAAAAGTCAAAAGTACTAATTGTTCCTTTTTTCACAGCGATACCTCAACCTTACCTACCCAATGGAATCTTGGAAAACACACTATTTTATTTTCTTTTCTATAAAAAGAATATTTTTATTACCAAAATTAATTTATAACCACAATTCGCCGCGTGTGTATGTACGGTATCCAAAGATTCTTATACCCTTAGACTCACTAACTCGCTGATTCACCTCCCCTTTCTTTACTCTCTACTGACTCGCGGAGTCACCCGAGTTAACTCGAAAAATATGCGACGACCCGAAGTGTGAATATAAGTAATCGAATCTTCGCGTCCCTGAATCTGAACAATTTCTTTTTCTTTATTTTTTTTTTTTTCATTTCTTTCTCTCTATATATATTTGAGATAGCTGTCTTTCTCTTGTTTGTTCTGTCCGGCTATATGTCAGAGACCGAGATATAGAGATAAATAATCTTGAAGAAATTAAAGAAAAGAGGGAGCAGAAAAAGGAATGGAGCTAAGCTTAGATTTGAGCTTGGTTTATGTACCCAAAACGATTAGTGAGTATTTAAAAGAGGTTTCGAAGGTTAAAGATAGTAGCTTGAAGTTATCAAAGCTTGATGATTATGTTCAAAGATTAGAAGATGAAATGAGAAAGATTGATGCTTTTAAACGTGAATTGCCTCTTTGCATGCTTCTTTTGAATGATGGTATGTGTAGTTCCCTATTTTGCTTTTTCTTTGTTATTAATCTTTTATGTATTTATTAGTTTGTTTATTCTTGAATTTGTGTTTTCTGAGATGGGTTTTCCTTCTTTGATTGTTCGCTTGATTTTTTTTTTTGGATTTTATTTGTAGCTATTGTTAGGTTAAAAGAAGAGGCAATGCAGTGTAAAGAATTGGAAGAGGTCGTATCAGTAAAAGGGAATTCTTGTAGAAATGAAGAGAGAGAATTGGAAAATGATATGATTGATAAGAAGAATTGGATGAGTTCTGTTCAGCTTTGGAATAATAATAACCATACTAACAATAACAACTTTGATTCCGAGAATCAAGAATCAAAATCAGAAACTAAACAGGTACACTTTTAATCTTTTCACAACTTGTTTGCTTAAAAAGAAAAAGAAAAAAAAAAAGAAACAAGTAAGGTTGCAATTTTTTTGGATTAAAAAGATGTGATTTGTGTTCTTTTGTTTGATTTACAGAGAAGTGAAGAAGATGATGATCGGTCCACTTGTGAGAATCCAACTCAATTATGCAATCACAGAAGCAAAGGAGGGGGATTTATGCCGTTCAAGTCAACTTCTGGGTTTGAAAAGAAAGAGGAGAAAGAGGTTGTGTCTCAAGTTACTGGACTTTCTCTTATGACTCCAGTATCTGAGTTGGGTTCTCGCAATTTAATGTCAAAAACCAATGGCACTGATCAATTCAAGATACAGAATAAACCCCAACAGCAGCAGCAGCAGCCTTACAAGAAACAGAGGCGTTGCTGGTCGCCGGAGCTCCACAGGCGTTTTATTGATGCCTTACACCAACTTGGTGGATCTCAAGGTTAGAAACTAATTACCAAATTTCTCTCTTTTGGCACTGCCTTTTCTTTCAGTCCTCTAAGATCGGTATTTGGTTGGTTCTTTAAAAAAGTGGATTAAATTGATTGAAAGCTGTGAATCTTTCTTTCTTGTAAATTAAAATTATAAAGATCGACTTGTACAAGAAATGGAAATGATTTGGATTTCTAGCTTATTGCATTGATTGGCTTGTAGGTTCTTATGCCAAAAAAGTACTTTGTTACTATAATTTTATTCCTTTGTGTATACTTCAATTGAGCTCTTTGTTTAGTATGTATTTATCTTTTCTGACTCTTGATTTGGATTATTGTGTTCTACAGTGGCCACTCCTAAACAAATACGAGAACTTATGCAAGTTGATGGGCTCACGAATGACGAAGTTAAAAGTCACTTGCAAGTAAGTTTTCGATTCAAAAATGTCATTTTTCAGAACTGTTTTTGTTATGGTAGAGATGATGTTTTGTGTGTGGGCAGAAATACAGGCTTCATATCCGTAAACTCCCAGCTTCTTCAGCTGCTCAAGCAAATGCTCTATGGATGGCTCAAAATGGACACAAAGACGACTCATCAAAACAAAGTAATTCAAAGTCTAGTTCTCCACAGGGGCCCCTCCATGGCTGTGGGTCTGCCAAAGGTATGTCTAGTACTGGAGGTGACAGCATGGAAGTAGAAGATGACGATAGATCAGTGAGTAATAGTTGGAATGGTAGGCAGCACAAGCAGGCAGGAGAAGTTGATGTATAGTGGGTGGTAATAAAACTGATTCTGATATACCTGTGAATTTTGCAGATAAAATATACATGGGGAATCAGATTTGTAAACATGAAAATAATGAAGGTGGCAGATATAATAGGATTCAAGATTGGAGTTAATTATTCTTTTAAGAGATAAGTTATACATCAGAGAGATCAGGGATGAATAGATTTTGCGGAAAGTTTTCTCTCCACCTTGAGTTCTATCTCTTCCTACCTGATCTGTGCTGTTCATCAACTTATGTAATGCATATTTTATGGTTTCTAAATTATTACATGACAGATTCTGATTTTATAGATAGTTATCATCTGATAAATGCTATCGCTATCTGCTTCTCTCTTTTATGAATTAAGTCTGTCTATATGCTGCATTTACTAATGGTTGCCATATTATTTGCTATCTGTTATACCATCATTGAGTTAAGCTTTGCTACTAGTTAGATCACTATGCACTTGACCATCATTTAAAATGTTGCTAAAGGAATATTTAGGTATTGTGCTCTACATTCTTTATCAAGTTGTTAAGAGTTACCCCAACTTGCTTAGGAACACTGCTGTTATAAATAACTTGGAAGAAGTATTGCCTATAAATAACTTGGTAAGATACTGAGGTTACCAACATTTCTGGGTGTGCTGGACTATCTTCATGCGGATTTTCTTCAACAATCATTTTACACAAACCAGATCGGCTGATCTTAACCATTATTAGTGCTACATTCCTCTTATTTTCAGTTCCTTCGGCTGAAGGATACAAAGGGGAAATAAGGTTCCATGGGGTGCCCCATTTTAGACAATATGGTCTTGTCTAGATAAAAAATCAGTTCTGCCACGATCGATCTTATGAATTTTTATATAATGACAGCTGAACCACTCGAATCTTGTCATCTTCATCTATGTTTCTTTCTTCTTTCCAGCTTTTCCTGTTAGATTAGGGTTTCTCTTTTAATTCTCTAAATAATTAGCTTTAAGTAACTCATCTCGTTCTCATTATATTTTATTTCAAGTTTGTATTTTCTACCTGTAGGACTACTCGTGGTTTTTCTTCATTTCCTTGGTGGCCATAGAAATTCATTATAGGTGCAAGTATAACTTAGCTTTCAAGGCATTTGTATATATCCATAATGACTTCCATATCTTCGATAACCTGTCAAAGTTTACATCTTTAACATAATCTTTAAACTTATATCCTCTGTAAACATTAACTGTTGAAAAATTTTAGATGAAAGGGCAGTTACTACCCATATATCTCGAGCTCTACAGATGCTTCATGTAGCTTGCTGGTGTAACATAACTCAGTCCCATCACCAAAACAAATAAAAAATTTTAGAAAAATGCAAGCAAATAACAAGGGGAAACACATCCATGCACAAAGTCTAAACGACAGCGTACTACCTTTGTTAAATAAAGAGTGGTTAGTTGACTAATAATAATCTTTTAAGGGGGTCATCGGGCGAGTAATCAGTTATCAAACATCCACTCCAAACCGAAAATTAAAGTGTAAATTCAGATCATTCTTTTTCTAGTACGTGCACCAAAAAAGAAAAGAAAACGTAGGCTGCTAAGGGATTTAGCATTTAATAATGTTTTGGGGTGAGACTTCTAGATCTATCTTGTGTTGAGGATAACAATATTCTATTCAAAAGTCTGCATTGAAACTTCTACTTAAGAAATCCAACCAAGTTTCCGTATACTGTATAATAATACATATTTTATATTTTAAATTATATAATTTCTCTAACAAATATTTGATGGATAAAATATTTTTATATTATTTAAAATAAAAAATTTATAAATGAATCCGAACACAGCCAGCTAGACTGATATCTCTTTAACCCCTGATATCAAATAGCAATATATGAAAAATTTAAAGTAATGGGTTTGTTTAAATTATCTGTAGGATGAGAGATGATGTACCCTTTTGTCAACTTCCACTTACAGCTAATCTTGAGTGCGAGGACAAATTGGAATCAGAAGACAAAGGTGTCAGTTTCATGATCAGATAACAAAAGTAAAACTAAAATATGAATCTCCCAGTTAGAGGATACGGCGAGCCCACGCCCAGATTTTGCCTTCAACATTGAATGACTTAAAATGATAGTATTACTTTTCTTGGAATCTTTTTATGTTCATCAACTGCCACTTACCCTCTTCATTTTTATCTTCTTCAATCCATCTTTTTTTTTTTTTTTTTTATTAATATTTTCTTGCTTCGAATATTAACATATATCTTTTCTAAACTTCTTTTCTATTTTCTTTATGGTTGTTGGCACTATCAACGGTAGTAATATTGCGTATGATAAATTTTGTCAATGAAACAGTATTGGATTAGGGTTTTGGAACTGAAATGGAGAGATCCGACAAAACCATTAAAGGGCATATGCACGTCCCTTTTTTTCTTTTTACATATAATATAATAAAATTCTTTTTATCTAATATTATATATATATATTACCCTATAAGGAATAATAAAGTTTGTGTGAATTTAGACAGTATATATATATTTATTAAATTTGAAATAGATTCAAATAATAAAAATAAATTTTAAATAAATTTGACTATGAATAATTTAATTAGATTTCAATTCAAATAGTTTTTAAATAGGTGAATTCCCAGTCATTGCGATCCCTACACGCAGCTGCTTCAGCATAAGCAATGAGTTTGTTGAACTAGATTCTTCCGAATCAAAACACTCATAATTCGGGCGAAGCTCAGGAATTTAATAACATTTTGATAAAAGTAAAAAAAAAAAAAAAAAGACAATACGACAGCGTTACCCACCTGACCCAACAATTCTGAACGACGTCGTTTCATGCTCCTGGGTCTACTCATTGTGCGCCTCCATAGCTCGAGCTGTGCTAAAACCCCTTTTCTTTTTTTACTTTTTTTTTTTTTTTTCCTTCTAACCAACTCATAAACCCTAATAAACTGTAAGTACTCAATTTCCTTTTGTTCCTTTTTTCGTTTTGTTTTTAGAATAAAAAGTACACTTTTCTTGCTTTTGAACTCTAAATATATTTTTCCTTCTGTTTAACTTGTCTTCGTATCATTGAATTTTGTGAATTCATTTTACTGATTTAAGCTTCCAAATTAACTCTAAATTTGGTTTTCTAAATTGCAGGTAGTAATGAGGGAGATAGTGACTGTTCAAGTTGGAGGTTTTGCCAATTTTATTGGCTCTCATTTCTGGAACTTTCAGGTACATATTAAAATGAATTCTTTTCATGTTCCTCGTTATTTGTATAATGATTGTTTTTCTTTTTCATGCTCAAGGATGAATTGCTTGGTTTGGCTACGGATCCTGATAGTGATCCAGTCTTCAAGCATTGTGCTGATTATCTTAACATGGACGTGCTCTACCGTAATGGGGAAACCCAACAGGTATGAACTTCTTGTCACATTATTATTATGATGAAAATGATATGATGTGCCAATTTTGTGTATGGTTTTTCATTAATAAATCATGTTAGTAGTTGTCTTATTGAAAAAAGTTTGTCAGTCTTCAAGTTAACATAATTGCTTATATGATATAAAAACAAGTGGCTTGTAGTATCCATGTTTCTTATTTTAAAATGCTAAGATGGATTTAAATCAGCGTTGATGTATGTTCAATATATTTGAATCTTCACAAGTTCTAAATTTTGATACTCTTGCACATATTTGTGTTTACTTTGTATTTGAATTTTAATAAGTTCTAAATTTTGATAGCTCATGTATATAGTTTTCCGTAGTGCTGTATTCTTTTAATTTCTTAAGCACCGGCAATTTTTTTTGGCAGCACAGCATGCTAGACTTCCCCAGACTTATTTGCAACAGCTTCACTGACTTGCTGCATATTTGCTACTTAGAAACAAATGCTTACATAGTTGTTCCTTAACCATGTGCAGGGCATTCATACTTATACTCCTCGCCTTATTTCTATAAACGGTCAAGGTACTTGATTTGTGTTCAAAATTGAGAAGTACAGTGTAGTTTATTTCTTCTAGCAACTGGATCTATTGTGTGGTATCATCTACTTCAACTGTTCAACTGCAATCGTTATGCATATGCTCTTGGAAGTTTTATACATGCTTTTTCTCATTCTAAAGTTTAGTTACTAGCATTGCAAAAAAATATGTTTTATGTATGCCATTGGATATCTAGTGTTTGGAGATGTTCTTGTAAGTCTATTGCTGAAGTGTATTAGTGTTTGCTTTGTGAAGAGGCCTTGGGCTTTAGCCATAATGACAAGACGTATCGATTGTATTAGAGGTATCGTGCTGCTTTCAGGCCTCCTTACAAAGAAGTTTGCAGCAATAATTTTAGTTGGATTCTCTCACATTGCAGGGTCTCTGGGATCTATGAGTTCACATGGTACGCTGTATACGGATGGCTCATCAACATCATCAGAAGTTATTACATGGTGAGACTTTTAACATCAATCTGTAAAGCAGCACTTAGAAAAATTAAAAGATTCTTTCAACTGAGACTTTCTTCTTTCAATCATAGATTAAAAACTTGACAAGGCAAGTTCAGTTCTGGTCCTCTGTTAAATTCCACTTTACATTGTCTATGGGTATCTCCAAGCATTATTGTTTAGAAGATAAATATAGATTTCTTGCAATTTTTGGGTAAATTACTGTATAAAAAGGAAAGAGAAAGAAAAGTAGAAGGATACATGTCCTAAAGTGAGGATGTAGCGATCCCATTTTTAAATATTGTAAGAAATGCTGAATAATGCTTTTATGTTTCTTTAGTATAACTAGTTAACAATGCATCATTTCTCCTTCTCTCTTGAGAATTGTGTTGACATTTTTTTTACTTTTTATAGCTGAAGTCTTGATTGGATTTAAATAAACTGTGTGCTTGTGTCTTTAGTCTGTTAGCATATTGGAGACATTTAATCCAGTTTTGGCAATTTCAATCTTTTGCGGTCTCCTCTTATGACTAAATATCAAGGACTAATACACAGGACAGGCAACATTTCCACTCATGCATCTGGGCCTTCAAAGAAGAATTTGTTCTTGCAAAGTTTGTCTGAAGAAGAGCAGGAGATTTCGAAACCCACTGGTACTAACAAGCGGGATAGTTCTATACAAAGAGAAATTCGAGATGAGGATATAGTTGAATGTTTAGAAAATGATGTCAACTTTTGGACGGATTTCTCAAAAGTGCATTATCATCCACAGAGTTTATATGAATTATGTGGATTATGGATGGATAGTCAGGAATTTGATAATTATGGGGCTGGAAGAGATATTTTCTCTGAGGGTTTACGAGGGGAAGAAGTAAGTGAGAGGCTGCGTTTTTTTGTAGAAGAGTGTGACCATATTCAGGTAAGCGAAATTGTAAAAATGATATAGTATATAAGGAGCCATATGAACTAGTTCACTTCTTTTTCATTCTAAAGGAAAAAATTTCTTGATGATTGTTTGTTGCTTATTCTTTTCGTTAGAGTTACTTGAGTAGTTTTAAGAGGCAATGGCAATATGCTAATTTGATGAGAGCTTGATCTTCTTCTATTAGTGAATATTTTTGCATCTTGGTATCCGCAGCTTGTTGAAATAAATGAAGATGCCAATTGGATAAGGGGGACTAGGTTAATACTGAGATGTGTTTTAAGAGACGGAGAGGATTTTAATTTGTTTCTTTTGATTCTGAGTCCAAGTCTATACAGTATACCTCTTTTCTTTTTGATGTACCCATTCTCAATCTTAATTGATCTCTCTGCAATTCTTTTTATGCTGAATCTTTGCCAAACTTGACAGGGTTTTCAATTCATTGTTGATGACTCAGGAGCTTTCTCTGCTCTGGCTGCAGATTTTCTGGAGAATATTGCAGATGAGTACACTAATACACCTGTTTTGCTCTATTCTGTCAAAGGTCCTGGTTCTCATACAAATCCAAGAAGTCAGAAGCAATCAATTTCCAGGAAAATTCATGATGCAGTTTCTTTTTCAAGACTTTCATCCTTCTGTAGAATGATTGTGCCAGCTGGTTTACCCTTCCTAAGTAGAAGTGAGTACAGTTGCATTTAGATGATTCCATATGCTTTCTCTCAATGTACTACATTGTGTTTCTTTTACATTTTTGTCACTGCCACTATTCATCTTTTTGAAGAACTATATATAAATCAGGTTGCTTTACCCTTTTTCACTAGGCTTTACATGTTTCTGTTCAACCTACAATTTAGCCTTGTTTGTTTGACTAATAGCATTGCTCTTTGGTTATTTTGTCCTTAACTATGTTTTCTTTTCTGATCATCTTTCCTTGATTTTGAAGGTAAAGCTTCCACACATCTCTGCATAGAAGATGAGAAGCCTTACCACTGCAGTGCAGTTTATGCTGCTGCTTTACACTCTATTAGTCTCCCCTTCCGTATGGAATCACTTGGACCCGCTGCAGACTCTTGTTATTATTCTGGTGCTATGAACATCTATGAACTTGTACAGATGTTAACCGGGCAAGATAGACAGAATACGGCCACCATTCTGGATGTCGCAATGCCAGCACCTCCCCTATCATGTATTTAACTAATAACTTCAAAAACCAGGTCCTTATTTTTGTCAATGAGTTTAATTAACTGTTTGGCGTGATAATCCCAGGGAAACAAGATGAGCTATCTTTTCTATGGAATTTACATCCATTGACACCAGAGTTAGCAGAAGTGGAAGATTTGCAAGCAGTGGAATCCCTGACAGTTCATGGAGCCCTCGGATCAGGTACTGGCTATGATTTGTAAATGCACTGGACAAAGATCCTTGAAATTTCACTTTCAACATCTCAGTCTGCAATCCCATGCTGGATATGCTTTCTAGCAACAGTCACCCTTCTACTGTCCTTGGCTTTGAAAAATCATATTCATACATACAGTTTTATAATGAATTAAATATGGAGATAATTAACTAATTACTTGTCAAGAAGTGTCTGAATGATTAATTGAAGAATGATTTCTCATCGCTTTAGTGCTTGATATTATGAAGTACAAAGTGTGTTTTCATGCACACACGAATTTTTATGAAAAGTTACAAGATATGAAGGGTTTTCTGGCACTAGGGACGAGTATAAATAAGAGTAAAGACATTAAAAAGAAAAATTCAGTAACTTTGCTATTCCTTTACATGTAAGAGTTCTCTAGTAGTCTTCTGGCTGAAAGTATGTTATTGGCAAGTTGAGATAAGTTATGTTATTGGCAAGTTGAGATAAGTTATGTTATTGGCAAGTTAAGACAAGTTATGTTATTGGCAAGTTGAGACAAGTTTTTATTCTCTTCCCATTGGCCTTCTAAATGAGCATTCATGCTTTATCTTCCTAATGAATTGTTAGTTTCCCCTTTTCTTTCTAGGAGGTTGCCAGGCTTCAGTATCTGAAGTAACAGATACAGTTAATGAGGCTTATGAACATTCATTAGTGAGGCCAAAGTTCTGCCATCTGTCTGTTGATGTTTGCCCTCTTCCGATACCCTTGCCATTTCCTTCAATCTTCGGGAATCTCGTTAGCCAGCATGGTGAGCTCTTGTGCAGTCCGATCCCAGGTTCCTCATCAAGGGGATCGCTTGATGTCCACTCTCTACCTATGGCGGCTAGGCTTCGTTCGAGCAGCGCTATCTTGCCATTTCTGGAGAACCGACTGTTAAATCTTCGTAGATATGGGATTGAGCGAGGAGCACTTGGGACGGAGTTACTCAGAAGCTGGGGTTTTGCAAAGGATGAATTAGAAGACATTGAAGAAAACCTATATAAAATGGTAACAACACTTGATGACCGTTATAAGGGTTCCTCAGACTCAGATTAAATTATATAGGAGTTGTAAACTGTTTGCACATTGTTCTTCTTGTCAAATCTCAGAATTTCTTTTATACCCATTTTATTTTTAAGATCGAAATTATGAAGTTGATAACTGTGGAGGTTTAGTGGATAAAATCTGTTTTGTGGAGAATCTTTTTAAATTTAGAATTAGGAGAGTGCAAGTTTCATAAGTTGGATTAACAATACAAATAGCGAATACTACTCGGTGGTGCTTTTTGATAATACAATTTGGCTACATGTGTGAGTTTTCTCTCTTATCTCACCGTTTCTTGAAGTTTCTAGCTATCCAAACAGATACAATACTTTGTCTTGTATCAAAATCCCTGTGCAAGATGTTCAGACATATATGTTCCATATATCGATAGCAGAGCAATGTGATGCATGTAGTTGAAAAGCACTCGAGAGGCACAGAAAGAATCAAGGAAGAGGAACAAGAAAAGCAGATGAAGTTCATGACAACAGCAGTCATTTAGAAGACATCATGATGATTGAAGAAATTAAACTCAAGTTTTCATGACAGGGAGATAGTCTATGGCCTATGGTGAAATTTAACCTAAAGTAATTGAAGGATATTACAAGACTATATTTATACAATAAAATTCTCATAATCATTTGATTTCCTTTTTTTTTTTTTTTTTTCTATTAAGTGACTCACTGGATCCAGATTACACAATGAATAGCCCTCTTTCTTTTTCAACTAACTATGCTTACATGTACAAAAATTAATTACTTGTAATAATAATTATATTAATTTTTATAATTTCAAATTTTCGTTTATAAGACAAATCGTAAATAATAAAATAATTTCCTAGAAAGAGAAAATATCACATGCCATATGCACATACAAAGTAAGAATAATGATTAAAAATAGAAAAAAATAAAAGAAAAATTCTAGTTTGACGCTTTTATATTTGGGAGTATAATTTTTTTTAACAAAAAAATACTCTATGATTCAATTTTTTTAATACTTTTACTATAATATAAATTAATATTTTTAAATTAATATAATACTTATTTTTAAAAATAAAATCACCTATTAAGTGATCTAATATATAATTAACTATATTGAATTCATATTTAATAAAATTATTATATTTTTTTTAATATTATTAGGAATAAAATGAAATAATCTTATAATCTTTTTAGAAATATCATGATAGTTAGTTTGATGGTAAATCAATTATAAAATAATTTTATTATTAAGAATAAATATTACACTGACATTAAATTATAAAAATTTAATAATATTAATTTATAAAATAATAAAAATATAAAAAAATTAAATCAAGTAATATTTATTTTGGTCACAATCCTCCACATGTAAAAGGCTTAACCACGAACTATTTTTCAAAGGGAATAATACAAGTAAGGATAAAGTAAGTATTCTCTGGCTCTGTCTGTTCTGAGAACCAATCAAATATTAAACGGTTACTCGGCTCACAATTTTTCTTTTTTGGCCAAATACTTCTAATGCTCCTTTTCTTTTCTTGCTTTCTTCCAATCAAGTATTTCTTTTAATATTCAGTATTACTATTATTTTTCAATCAATTATGGTCTCCTCAAGAGAAAATCTAGGCAAATAAATAAATAAATTTCAGTGATGGGGTAAAGTGGATCTCCATGATCGAGATCAATATAAATTTAATATTATTTACTAACCATTATTCTATTATTATTTGGCTAATTATAATTCAATGCACATGGCCACCAGAATTAATACTAAATGAAATCTATGAGCTGAGTCATGATTGGTTATTAGCAATTGCAAAACATTAATTACGATTTGAGTGCACAAACACACATTGATGTACTACCCTAATGCATTAAGATAGTATTAATTAAACTAAAACAAATTATGACACTTAAACAAGCAATTTGAAACCAAAAATAAGAAAATGAAAAAAAAAAAAAAAAAAGAAGAAAGAAAGCCCGGTATGTAACCTAAACTCCTGAATAATTAGAACCCCACAATGAGAGCTTCCCATCTTGTATGTTAGAATGTTATAAAAATAAGCCAAAATGTAAATATCAGCTAATACGTAATTAACTTACAACCGATAATAAGTAATGAAGAACAGCAGTGAGCAGAAAATTTGGTATACACTTGAGACTGAAAATTTATGTGCAAAGCTGTAGAAAGAACTTTGTCAACTTTGTGATTTACATGTACCGTAGTTTCTAAAGAACTCTGAACCTACCATTTTCTGTACCAAAAAATAAAATATGTAAATGCTTGAAGCTGTTTCCGGGAAATCAATGAAAATCCTACATTACAAAATGTTGTGTCTCCATTAAAAATAAAAAAAAAGGGTCTTTCTCTTTTTCTTCGAACCCGGAAAAGAAACAATATTGCTTACTTCATAAATCTCAGACGTAAAGTTCTATCCTCCTCTTCTCTCAACCCGCCTGTTTTAGCTTCTGTCCTGCAGTTATAAATGAGCTGCAAAAAAGAGAGAAAGAGTTAGGTAATGTCTTGATCAGCATCTCAGAGTGTTGCATTTTGATGATAATTACTAAAACCTCCTACAAGGAAACAACTAGTTTAAGTGTATCCTGCTGTTTTTCTTTTGTTTGCTCAATATACTATAATGGAGAGTAAGATGTTGTAAATAGAGTGTTTAATTATGGATAAGCTAACCACAAATTCCCTCTTTTTTTTAAGAAAAAAGAAATATTAGCTAAGTGTTCATTTACAGCAATCTTGGGCAACCTTACATAACTTATGAAAATACATAGCGGGCATAATTCAATTAGGACAAGACTTGAAAAATGAATTTCTAATGTTCTTTTGGCAAGATAAAAACTGTACCAGAACGAACTATCAAACCAGAACGAACTATCAAAAGGAACATCATTTTCAATGGAAAACCAAATTGTCTTTCATTAGGTAGAAAGTTACTGTGGTTTGACCAAATTCCAAAAACAAAAGTCAAAATCATAGATGGAATTGCCACAACGAATTCATATCATAAACCTCTCTTTTAGCTACCTCAAGTTTTGTATCTCACCCAAAAAGAAACCCTCACGTGTTCATACACACTTCAAGTGTTCGGGAACTCTAACGTGCATGAGTGTAAACCACTTGACTACAATTTTGTAAATTAAGACCGAGAGAAAGTAAACAATACATACCTTGAACAGAAAATTTCTTGACAAGATCACTACCAAAGAAAACTTCACTAAGATGGATCAGAACTCCATGGCTTCTTCATTTTCAGACTTCTCTTGCTGCAATTGGGAGTCCTGAGGATGTGGTGGCCGAAGCGAAAGCTCTACAGCAACACCAGTAGAAGTAGCTGAGCCTCCTCCTTCACATCCAATATCTGGACTAAGATAATCTTGCTCTTGCCGTTCTTGCCGTTGTCGTTCTACTTGGAAAAACTGCTGCCCCTGCTGTTCTAATTGAGAAAGCGGCAGACCCTGCTGTTGTTGGCGATCTTGTTGCTGTTGTTGTTGAAAACGTTGATGGCCCTCCTGCGCATCTTGCCATTGTGGTTCTAGTGAAGAAAACGGCAGGCCCCGTCGTTGTTCTTGTTGAGAAAACGGCAGCCCCTGTTGTGGTCCTAGTGGAAAAAAGGACAGCCCCTGTTGTTGTTCTTGTTGAGAAAAAGGCAGCCCCTGTTGCTGTTCTTGTAAATCCTGACGCTCTTGTTGCTGTTGTTGTTGAAAAACTTGATGCCCCTCTTGCACATCTTGCCATTGTGGTTCTAGTGGAAAAAAGGGCAGCCTCTGTTGCTGTTCTTGTAAAACCTGACGATCTTCTTGTTGGTGTTGCTCTAAAGACTGCTGCTTCTGATGTTGCTGTTGCTGTTCTAAAAATTGTTGCTGCTGATGCTGTTGTAGAAGTAGATGATACTGCCGCTGTTGCTGTTGCTGTTGTTGATGCAATAGAAACTGCTGCTGTTGCTCATAAGTACTTAACATGCCAGGTTGCTCTAATATAGCAGCCGATTGCTGAGCCTGAATCAAATGCTGGTATCGCTGCTGCAAAAATTGCTGGTTCATAAAATTTTCTACATCATTAGAAATAGATGGTCGGTTACCACCCTCATCCTGTTGCTGTTGCGGTGGTGGTGGTGTCATATAACTCTGCTGTGGCAAAGTGGGTTGAAATGCAGTAGGTGGTGGCATATAAATGGACAGTTCTTGCCTGGCAACTGGGATTTGAGCAAGCAACTGTTGTATTCTTGATTCAAGAAATAAAATATCAGCTGCACAACCATAGACTGGATTACGAAGACGCTCTGTAGCTTCATAAGCGAGTGAACGAATTGCTTCTCCTCTTTTACTAGGATCAAGTTTGCGTATCAGCTTCAAGACATTGCTTGCACCATACACTTCGTGTAAATTTTTGAAGTTTTCTAGCATATCAGGTGGAAGATGCGGTGCAAATATACACTCACTAGAACATTTTCTCCTTAGATGCTTGCAAGCCGCACATGGTTGGCGATCTCTTTCTGACATTTTTATTTTTTCGTTTTTATACCACTTCACAAACTACAAACAGGAAAGAAGAAAAATAAATTTAATCCCAACTTCCATTGTTAACATACTTACCCAATACAATAAGAAAAAAAAAACAGAAGTTGCTTTTCTTTTCTTCCTTTTTTTTCTTTCCTGTGAAGAAATACAAGATATCTTTTCCATTTTTAATATTAGTACCAAGAAATGGGTGAGATGTGAAGGGTATCGAGAGAAACTTCGTCTTCTTTACCAAATTCAGAGGGAAAAGAATACTAAGAAAAGAAGACATACATAGTTTCTCCATTTACGGAACAAATATAAATATAACCAAACTAAAGAACGAAACTTTAACAAGTTAATAGAAAAACATGAATCAAGAATTATCTGCTAAACCTACAAAAACAGGCCAAAAAAATGTAAACACACAGATAGTAAAGAAGTATAAATAAAAGTAATCCGATAGGTAATGCGTGATAAATATTACTAGAAATGGAAAGTAAATTGAAGATAATATAAATATCTAGAAGTATCTCTGAATCTTGAAATGCAAGAAACTGAAAATGGGTTTAAAGAAGCCGTCAAAATTCATTTTCTTTGTATCCAAACAGTAGAATGTAAAGAAAAGAAAAGCAAGAAAGCATCGAAATCTCAGCTTTGATCAATTTTGCTAATGAAAAAGAATAAAGAAAGACGAAAACGAAACAATAAGCAACACTGACACAGAACAAGTACAATAAGCGTCAAAAGGACTGAAAAGGAAACTAGGACACGACACCGTTTTCTTCAGCCATAACAAACTGATGAAGAAGAAAGCTCACCCAGAGAGAAAGAGAGACAAGTAGGGTTCTTGTTTACAATCCAAGTAAGTGCACGAACTATTAGTCTAGTCTAATATTTTTCAAGATTTCACGATCATAATAGAGAGGAATGAGAAAGAAAGTAAAATGTAACCCAATTTCTTGGAAAGGAAAAGACTACTAGAGAAAGAAAGATTGTGGTAAAATATATATAGAAAGGCGTCACTGTGGCATGAAGGTCATTCTTATAAGAGGTGAAATGTGTACCGTTGAGATTATGAGATTGGTTAGGCGATAACCGTCCGATTATTTTTTTCTGGGTTTATTTTACCTTTTGTAAGTATTATAATCTATCACTGAAAGAGTGACATATCTTAAATAATTATAAAACTTAAACTACATATTTGCTTAACCTTCTATTAGTGTAAATTATTTACAGTAATAATTTATGTAATGATTAAGTGCAAAGTGAGTAGTAATTTATTCTTTTATCTATTTGCTTATTGGGTCAAAGAGGTGGGAACTCTGATAGTTACCCTAATAAATTAGGAACCCCTTTTAAATGTCATATTCTTTCTTTCTTTCTTTTTTTTTCTTTTTCTAAAGCATCTTTTAAAGAGTAATCAGTAATTGAAAAAAAGGAATGTAATCTCCCCTCTTCTGCTTTATCTTTTTCAAATTTGATTTACTCATTACAATTTATCAATGGATTTCCCAAAAGATAATAAGACTGATAAAACAATGAAACAAATGGCAAACATTTGTCCTTAAATAATTCCCCGTAACTTGTCTATTAGATTACAAAACACAGTACAATCTATGTTTGCCAAATGACAAACCCTCCTTCCTACCTGAACCACCACTCCTCTCTCTCTCCGAGTTTTTGCTGCAATTCGCACACAAACAGACTATAAAAAGAAATTGTTTAACTCAGCTGAGTTTAGCATGTGGAACCATAAACTTATTTAATACTATTATAATATGTCATTTCCCTGGTATAGTCATCGACCCAGGCATTGCATATCTTTACTTAAAATATTATTAGTTTTAATTTAAAAGCATATACCAATTCAGGCTTACCCGGATTGGTAAGGGTTTTTGCCATAGTCGCCCATCTAAAAATCTCCCATTCCCTCTAACACTACATATACTAATCATTATCTCTTTTCAAAAAAAAGAAAATTTAAAAGCATAGTAGAGATTAAAAAAAAAAAGAAAAATAAATAAATTTACCAAAAGATTTTACTGATTATTTAGTAAAATTGAGTTAGTTTAGTCATTTAAATTATTTTAATTAATAATTATTTATCATTAATAATCAGAAACTATCAACAAAAGAGAAAAAAAAATCTCAGATAGATAATAATTTTAATTGAAAAAAGAACTTATAATGTAGAGATTATTAATTACTAAAACTTTAACTCTAAGACTAAATTATTATCATATTATTTATATTTTACTTCTTCTACAAATTAGCTAATTGAAAAGCAGAGAGTTTAATTTCTCACATCTTGGAAGAATTATCTCATTGAGTTTTTTTGTTTTTTTTTTTTTTTTGAAATAAAGTTTAAGTATATTGGTACGATGGGCTTTAGTCTTTACAATTAATCAAATGTATAATTTGCCAATTTTTTTTTTCCTTTTTCTTTGTGTAATTTACGTTTTTCACAGATTGATGATGAGTTTACAGTTCTTCGTTTTCTTTTATAAATTTAAATGGAAAATGGAGAGAAGGAATGGAGGCCAAAACTGAAAACCAGAAAGGCAAACGAGGCAAGAAACAGAGTTTTCTTTATGAAATCACAAAGTCAAGATTGGCGAGTGCTGGCATAGGCCTAGGGCTCCAAAAGTATGTGGGGCAAATGGATTATGTTGGTTTGTTTGGATTTTTTGAGACTTTAACCTTAATTTTAATATTTAGGGTCCAAATATATCAATGTGAAAGAATATAGACATTTTTTTTGTTTAAACTTTTTAAATTTTAAATTAAATTTAAATATTTTTTGATATACACATATCTAGAGTTAATTTAGAGCGTGTTAGGTATGACTTTTACGGATATCAAAACACTTTCTAAAAAATTTTAATACAACTGTATATCCAAGATTTGAACTCGTAACCTTAATTAAACTAGAAAAAACCATTATTATCTCATTTATATACTATTAAGTTTAATTTAAATTTTTAAAGCTCAATAATTTCTTTAATTTATTTGTTTAGATTTAATTTATGCTTCTAATACATTCTATAAATTGCATCAAGATTTTACTAATATTTACCATTTTTTATGCATGAAAAGTGTGCATAAATAGAGTGTTATATTTTTCTACTCTCTTTATTTTACCAAAATAATATTAATAATTCTAATTTACCAATTGAAAAAGATTCAATTAATCGATTAATAAATATAAGAAAAGGTATAGAAATAGTATCATGCAGTTTGACGCTTTTATACTTAAGGACTCTAATTTTTTTAATGACAAAAAAGTACCATGTTAATTTTTTATATTTTTACCTCATAAACTAATATTTTTATATTTTTATGATTTAATATTAGTATAATACTTATTTTCAATAACAAAATCACTTATTATGTGATTTAACATATAACTGACTATATTGAATTTATATTAAATAAAGTTACTATATATTTATTTTATTAGAAATAAATAAAATAATTTTTAAAATAACATTATAATATTCTTAGGAGTATTATGATAATTGATTTAATGGCAAATCACCTATAAAATAATTTTATTATTGAAAATGAATGTTCGGCTAATATTAAATCATATAAAGCTAAATATATTAATTTGTAAGGTAGCTGATTTAATGGTTATGGGTTTTACATGCAAGAAATGCATATATGCCCAAAATTATTATTTTTTAGTTTTTTCATCGGCATAATTATAAAAAATAATCAACCTCAGATTAATTTAGTCTTTATAAATAGAAACAAAGAAAAAAGAAGAATTCTATCAATAAGAGTAAATAAAATACTATAAGAATATTAAAATAAAACAAAAGCATTAGATAAAATTAAGAAAGAGGTGAAAAATGAGTTCAATTACGTAGACAGCAGGTGTCTATATATTATAATTAATTAATTAGTATGTTCATGTCAGGATCGTCCGTACATTGAATGAAAAATTAACTGGAAACTTTTTACAACACTCTGCAGCACAGTCGTTTTGATTGACCCCTTTAGAATTCTCACTTTTAAGACGTGACTAAACCTTAAGCTTCAATCAACTGACGGATCTTAAGCCTGTACTCCTACTATTCCCACTTCCCCCCACTCAATCCTCCAATTATTCGCTGACTTGGATTTTATAGATTTTCTCATTATTATTTTTATTTTATTTAACCTAATTAATACTTTGAATTTAATTATATTAATAAATAAATAAACTTGAAAGTGCACACAAGTCAGCATGTGACCGACCTCATCCACTATTAAAAACATAAGTTTCCACGTGGAATTTCATTTTTCTTTTATTTATGTGTCGTCATTTGCAGAATTTATTGACGTAATTAAATTTGATTTCAAAATAGTAACACAGGCCCATTAAATAAAAGGTATACAGGAAATGGGTATTTATGACCTAAGATTCGAACAAATTCTGTTTATACAGTTTGTTTTTTTTAAGTTGTATTATTTATCTTTTTTATATTTTATTGATATTTTTATAATATTATCATTTTTAGTAAAATTATATCAGCATCATTTTTATTTTTCATTCATATTTATCTCAAATAGCTATTATAAATATAAAATTGATGTTATTTTTAGCAACCTTAAATGACTTTTTAATTTATTTTAATATATATTTTATATGTTATAGTATATTTTTTAAAATATATATTTTCATATCATCAAAATACATTTACTGTTATAAAAAATATTATTTAATTCATGAATATCAAATATAAATATACAAAATAAAAATAAAAAGATTGGCTTAAAAACATGATGCTTTAGTAGAAGAACGATGGACAATAAAAACATGACCATTGGCATATCTGATAAACAAAGCTTAAGATGTTTTCTTAGAACTTTTTATATAAGAAGCATCACAGTTGAATTTGAGGAAATCTGCCAAAGGATTAATCGAAAATTTCTGCTTTTCAAGTTCTACTCGACTAAATAAAATTAGTAATTGTGTAGTGAATAATTGGCTTAGAAAATAGCTCAAAAAAACAAAAAGATTTAGAAAAGAAGAATTTATTGGTAAAAAGAGTATAGCATTATAATTTGGGTTAATTAGAACTTGAGTTGGAGCAGTAGAGAAATAAAGAAAAAAAAACTTGGTGGGAAAAAGACAGGATGGAACCAAATAAAAAGAAAAAGGAAAAAAGAAGAGAAAAAGAAAGCAGGTATTAATAAAGGGGACAAAAGAGACTAAGAAGGAAGATGTGGGGGTGGTGCTCTCACTGGGACTGAAACAGCAGAGTGGTCAGTACTGATGGGTAATACTAATATCAGTGGTGGCAACAGAAAATTGGTTCAGTGTGTTGGTGAGCAATTGCGTGCTCAGCCCTTCCTTTCCATTAATTGTTATTTCAGTGTAGGTTCTGTGCCTGTACTTCTCCATTTTCTTTTAATTCTCATTTTCATATTGCCTCGTCTTTTCTCTCCTTGTTTCCTCCATTTTATTTTTGGTAATCAATTTGAATTAAAAATTTGTGTCCTCATATCCAATAATTCAGAGAGAGAGATCAAAGTCATTAATGGAGTAGTAATCTTGTAGTTGTTGTAATCAATCACCTTCATGTTCATCCTCACTAACACCCATTCAAAAAAAATGAAACCTTATTCTGTCATGGGTTGATGAAGCCGGACCCCATTTGCTAAGTTCCTTTCACCTTGGGACTCACGGTCGAGCGTTCTCCGGACACGTCGATCAATCTATCACTCAATTACAGGCCGCACCTTTTTGAGCTAGAGTGCAGGGTGCTTTTCAGGAATCCAAAACAAACCTCTCCGGTCAGCCTTTCATCTCTTTTGTAAAAAAGAAATTCCAATAGCCTAATGGTAACTATATCTGTCATTATAATTGAAGGTAAGTGGAGAGCACTTAGGGCTTATTAACATTTTTTATATACAACAATTCCTTTAGCAATGGGGAAAATATTTCGGATTTGGATAAAATTTTAGAATACTTTTTCGTCTTTTTTATTTAATTGACATAGACAAAAGTTGTTTAATAAAAATGAGAAAGTCGATGCGTCAAAAATGGTCGGGATAGCTCAGTTGGTAGAACAGAGGACTGAAAATCCTCATGTAACCAGTTCAGAACTTGAAACGCAGAGCTCAAGGGGCCGGCGAGCCAGTGGTTAGTGGCCAATAGCGCCTTAGTGGATGGGCTTAGTTTTCCAACGCTGGAGAACTTACTGCTTGAGAGTGCTTCCTCTATTGTATAATAAAAAGTTTTAAATACTAAAAATTATAAAATTTTCACTAATTTATGACGCGATTAAGGATTTTATGATATATCGGTACATAATATGATTATTAAAAAAATAATTAAAATAAATATAATCCACCGTAAAATATGTCACATATTATAATTTTATAAGAGAATTTATGTAGAAAATACGAATCATTTAAAAATTTGTCATTGTGGATGCTCTTATTAGCTAAAATGTGTGGCATCAAGTGATTAAATTCCAGACCTACAATACAAACTTAGCTTAGACTAAACGGACGAAATTTTATAACTTTAGAGGACAATTTATGCAGTCAGCAAATGCATTGAATTTTGTATCATTGAGATGAGGTCCGGTATACGTTAGGATTTGAAAGAACGGCCGCCTGATTAGTGATTACTATTTGATGTAAATTTATAGTTTTGTATTATTTATTAAAGTTTATATATATAATTTTATTTTTTATTTCTAATGTTTTCTTATGAAAAAAAAAAAATGAATAGCAGTCCAACCGACACCATACTATCATTTTTGTTTATAATATTTATTTATTTAATTCTCCACCTTTTCTCTTTTGGACGACCTTTTGCTGTTGACTTTATTTATGAGGTGGCAGGAAGACTGCCACGTGCATGGATTTGACATTAAAATGGAATTTCAATCTAACGTTTTATTTTTTTTGAATATTTATCACATTGACATGCACGAATATTCTGAAGGTACCATTCAATCAAATCGGCTCAAATTATTAAATGTTATGCATTTTTATTCTTATGATTGACCCCTTAAAATTGTTTTCAAACCTCTAATACAAAAGGGTTCAAACTATAGACTAACAGAACCCATCTATCCATATTTTTTACACTATGGTATTACCGTTTATTTTTGAAGTATAAATTTTATATTTAAATCTCTTACTCTGCATTAAATAAATTATTAGTATTATACTAATATTTGTGTGGCCTTATCCTATTAGGCCATCAATGCGTAAAAATGACTATAGAATATTAGAATATATATTTTTAAATATTTGATAACTTTTATACGAATTTAGATTAGCCAACTGCCAACTGCCAACTTTAACTTTTATTTATTTAATACGATAATATAATATTTTATAAAATTATTTTTAATATTTTGAGATTTTTTAATTAATAAAATAATTTTGATAAAAATATTATTTTATAAATAAGAGTTGAGATAAATTAAAATTAGATATTTGTCATAAGAAAATTCATAATTTTGAGCTTAATGAAGATTTGTTAAGGTAGTACAATACACATATCATTAAATTCTCGTTGTGGATTAATAATTCTATTAATATATTTTACTATAATATGAGATTCACTATATATTAAATAAGACATGTATACACTTAAATTAATAGAAGAGTGACTTGTATGCATGTGTGCTTTATAATTTAGTATTAGACGATCATTTAAAACTAATAAATATGTGTTAATCATCTACCGTCTAATGTGTAAATAGAGACATATACCAAGCATAGCTGCGAACTTTTTGTTAAATAATAATTTAAATATATAAAATTATATAATACAATAAATTAGTAAATTTATAGAGATTCAAATACACTAGCATAACATAATGCTCAGTTAAAATTTAAATTAAAGTCTTCTAATTATGGTAGATTTGACTCTCGACTGCGAATGATCAATCAAATACACAAATGGGGAAGTAAGTAATGAATTATTTATGAGGTAGGAATGTAAATTACAACAAAATCAATGGAAAGCGAAATGAAAATGGCTGCACATATTCCACACACACACATATATATATATGGGTGATGTGTCTTTTTTAGTACTCGCAAGTGCACGAATCGTTCCTATAGTAAGGGTAAGTTCACCACGAGGTCGATCTCTCAAGGAACCATGATGCCACTTATTATAAAGATTAATTACCAACACAAAACAATAAAAGTAAATCTAAACACTCTAAATAGTATGTTTGAGAGGATAATGGTCATAAAGTAAAGTAACTAAACAATAAATAAATGTGCAATGCAAATGCTTATGATCTAAAACTATATGCTAAAAATAGTATTTAATTTAGCTATTTACTTAGTAATCTCCTTGTTTTATTTTAAGCCTAGATCTAATGAATCAGATGGTGATGTGCCTTTTTCCTAAATCACTCAAGCTAATGATGCAACTTAGGTTTCTTATACCAACATAGATTAAAGTAAAAATGATGTTTCTAATACTTTTAAACCTAAAGATTTTTATAACAATTACTATTGCTAAATTAATATGATGGTTAACTAACAATAATAACTGAAACTAATAAAGATATGAAGGTAAAGAAATTATTCATTAAATAAATAAATAACAAGGTTCATACAAAAGTAGAAAGACTAAACTAAACACTTATGAAAACTAGCCTAACATATTTAACTCAATGATCATGGTATTAAATATAAAAGATAAAAAATAAGAAAGTAAAAAGCCAGAATTTCTTCAAGTAGGAAGAAGATTGGTCCTCAGTCTCCACTTCTTGAAAAGCTCCTTAGATCCTAAAAGAACAATGAAAACTAAAACTAAAGTATTCATGAAGAACTGTAGAGAATTAATAATGGTGGCAGTTGTAGAGAGCAGGTAGAAAAAAATTCTCCTCTTTCTTCCTTCTTTCCTCTCTCCCCTCCTTCTTTTAGGGTTTTGCAGATATTTATATAGAGGATAGTCCTCCTCTAAATAAATCTCTAGAGATTAGTATACTATTATAAGTCTATCTAATAGATAAGACTTTAGGTATCTTAATCTCCACTAAATACTATCTCATAAATAACTTTTAATATAAATTTTAATAATTATACAAAATGACTAAAATATCCATTGGGCCTTATAATTAGCAGTCCATGCGTCTTAATCTTGGGCCTTGATACAAATATGTCCAATTAAGCTTCTTTTAGCTCCATATTTTCCTCTTTTTACTAATATTCCTGAAAATAGACAATTAAGGTTAAGTGAGGTCAAAACACATATTTTCACCATTTAATATATAGAAATATATCATTAAAGCTTTAAAATACCATTAAATATCTATATATAATTTGGACCGATCAATGTGTATCTATAGCTATTAATTCAAAGGTAGTTTGGACATATAAAAAATAGTCAGTGGATTTAGTATTTGTCTCGACTCTATATAGGGCCAATGTAAGCAGCAAATGTAGAAAAACCTCATAATCTAGACAAAAAGAAAGCATGTTGTTCTAATTTTCCTTTTGCTCCTGTTTGATTATTTTAATTAGGTAAAAGGATCAAAGCCATCTAATTACGGATTTGACTTCAATGATTACTTCCTATACAACCAACGTACAGCTTCTGTAGTTAATATGAAGAGTTGGTATTTTTCAGTCAATAATTGATCTGATTCTGATCAAGGCAAAACCAGCCCTTTTTATATATGTATATATATATATTGCTTTTTTTTTATTTTTCTTTTAGAGATCCCAAACAAGGTATAAACAATAGTCCTTGCTTCCTTCTCATGAAGGCAAAGCCAGCCTTTAAGTAAATAAATCAAGGCTGCTTACAGGGAAATGACAGTTCAAACTTAGACAATAAATGAACTATAAAAATATTATACATACTAAATATACTTTCTACATTCAAATTTCAATGGTAGTCAATGGTATTTAAAATAGATCAATCTTATAATGACAACTACAGTACTACCAAGCACATGGTCACATATGAAATCTATGAGCTGAACCCAGATTGAATATAACAATTCCAAGATGATATAAACTACTCCTTTAAAAAAAAAAAAAAAGAATCCCTTATCATATGGTTAATTTAATTCAATTCCTTTTATAAAATTAACTTAAAATGTATTTAGGCTATAAATTCTTAAACTTCAAGAAGATTAAATCAATGCTATAGTTTATTTTCTCTAGAAATAAGCTTCCTAATCACTTCGACATCTTCAGATGTTAAAAATGAAAATTAATATAATTATGTATAATTGTGTCGTGTCAAGATATATGCATGATATAAAAATGATTAATACAACTCATTCAATTGAGTTTGTCAAGATTTTACACCTCACACAAGCGCACATTTGTTAAGCGGGTTGTACGACACAACCTCTATAATTCGTTAAATTAATTAATTTTTTTTAACACTTGAAGAGTATTTTTCAAAAAAATTTGAACAAATCCAAATTTGGAACTTTTAAATTACTCTACACTATTTTTTAAGTAGAAAAGTGATGTATTTCCTTCTTTTATAAGGAGGAGAATTTCCCTTCCTCTTTCTTTAAGCAATTTCATATTTTTTTTATCATATTTAATATTACAATCATAAATTTTAAATGCATAAAATTTATTAATCATTAAGTTATTTATATTTATTCGTATTCATACGTGTTATATTACAAGTTTATATATTAATATGAATTATTATATGTATTATTTCAAATTTTAACAGATTAAGCATATCTATATATTCAAATCTAATTCTTTTGACGTGTTATAAATAGGTCGTAATCTATTTTTATATCATATTGTATCATTTAAAATGATTGTGTCAAAATTACCAGCCTTAGAAGAAATAACATTCATGAATTGAAAACAAACTGATTAAAGCAAAGCTTTCTTCTTAATCTCTCTCCCTCTCTCTCATTAACTGAATTATATTGTAAATAAGGTATTTTTCATCCCACCCTCACAAAAGACAAAAAAAAAAAAAACTATTATTCACCTTCTTTCCACAAACTTTTATTTTTATATCTGACAAGGATTAAACAAAGTAAATAGCATAATTTTAATTATTATATAATGACCGTCATATATAATAATTATAGTTATGCTATTTATTTAAAAATATTTATTTTATATTAATTTATTAATTCTTAATTCTATTTATTTTATTTATATTTAATATTTATATTAATTTATTAAATTAATTCTATTTAATATTTTTAAAATTATTAATTATTTCTAGAATGGATAATGAAAAATATAAGAATCATCAAATTCTATCGAATTATAAAGGGCGGCAAAATACTTTGAATTTAGTCGTACCATTTCGTTATATTACCGATTTTTAAAAAACTGTTCATAGAGCATAGTATAAAGAAAAGAAAAAAGCTAATTATATAAGCAACTATAATTTAATGTAAACTAAATCAGATAATAAACATAGACAAATATATATATATATATATATATATATATATATATATATAAACAGAATTCAAAACATGCCCATGAGCAAATATCACTCAATTCATATCCACTAATAATTTTGGTTATAAAAGCTTTAGACAAAGAACTTAATAAGTTCTGATATACATATATATGGTTAAGCATAGTTTTTGCAATAAAAAAAGGACTAAGCATCTCTAATCTCTCTACCAAATGAAAAAGGAAAAGAGCTGTACTCGAAATTCAATGCAGATCCTACATTTCAAAATGTTATCACTTCCCACAAAGTCTTCTTCTTCCTCTTCTTCTTCTTCAAACCCCAAAAATTAATAATGCTGACTTCAGATCACAGTTGTTAATTAATCTCTCTTTCTCTCTCTTTATGTTCATTTGCATCTGGCATTTATGACCTGCACAAAGGGAAGAAAAGAAAAAATAAAACAAAAAGGCAATTGAAAGACTCTTCAGAATATGCTTTCTAATTTTATCATAAATTCATGCTGATGCCCATATGATCTCAAAGATATTTCTAAAAGATATATATATATATATATATGTTTTTTCATCTGGGAATAATTTCATGGTGTTGTGAGTTATTTGTCAATGAGGAGGTGCATAGTAAAGTAAAAATGGTAGAACAAAGGAGCAAGACGAATAGTTTGAAGCTCGACAATTTGTGCTCACACAATGAACAAATTATAATCATGTGCACTGGTCAATTTAGTGATCTGAATTAGGGCAACTAAATATTTCATAAAAGCCATGTAGCTACCTCAGGTTTTGTCTCTTCCCAAGAACAGAAAAATACTCACTTTTCTCACATGGGTAGTACAAAGTTCTAGTCTTAACAAACTTCTACAAATTATACATGCATTTGACTAAATACAAGAAATCATCATTTTCAATTAAATTCATGATTTAATTTTTTTCTTTTCAAACATAATATATATAAGTAGTACCAAAGCAAAATTATTCATCAATAAGAACTAGGTCAAGACAAAGAAAGTGTAGGTGAAAGGTATAATTGATAAAGGGATATATCCTCTGCAGTGAAAAGACAATAATTCTTCATACCAACCAATTCTTTTTGCACTATGCAATAGATAGTAATTGTAGCTTTCTAATGCTACCAAACGAAATTGCCCCATTTGTGAAAAAACAGACCAGATTTCACATAAAAGCATAGAAAGCATACATAAATACTAAGCATTTTTTAGTGATTCTTGAGACTGAAACACTCATGTGCACGAGCACAATACCACCCACCACCACCACCCAAAGAAAGTAAGAGATTACGTACCTAACTAGAATGGAAATTTGCTTCAAAGGAATTAGAATAAGTGGCAGATGAAGAGCTGGTAAAATAATAAAACAAAACAAAAGTAACATCAACAAGATGGGCCTATGCTCCCACCCTCATCACTTCCAGACCGTTGCTGCTGCTGCTGCTGTTGTTGGGTTTGTTGAAACTGATGCTGTTGTTGTGGCGGAGTCTCTACCTTTGTTGGCTGAAGAAAAAGCTGTGCTTGAAGCTGGTGCTGCTGCTGATGATCCAATGGCTGTGACTGAATCTGATAAGGAGTATCAAAACTTCCTAAAGCTAAAGAAGGTGACATTGCAGCAACAGTAATCTGATTAAACCCGGCGGTATTATTATGAACTGGATCTTGCACATCATAACCCCTATTAAACCTCACAATCTCTTGCTGCTGCTGCTGCTGCTGCTCATAAGCCCTAAGCATTTCTTGCTGCTCTCTTGCAGCCAAAGCAGCAGCCAACTGTTGAGCCTCAAAGATTTGATGCTGCTGTTGCTGCTGCTGGGGCTCGCGTATCATCAATGGCCCGCCATGGCCATGTACGGTCCCAGCAGGTATGCCGCCCATAATAGGCAATGCGTTATGTTGAATCAGCGAGGAAGATGGATTACCCAGATGCGGTTGACCCATAAAAGTTGGGGCTGGAAGTGTAGTAAGCATTGCTTGAGGACCGATATACTGTGCAAGTTCTTTCTTGGCATTATAAAGATCACTTTGCAATTCTTTTAGCCTGTGTTGAAGGATTGAAATTAGACCAACACAGCCATATACCGGGTCGCGAAGACGAGCTTCTGCTTCATAAGCAAGAGAATTCACAGCATCTTCGCGTTGTGCTGTGTTGAGTTCATTGAGAAGTTTAGCCACATTGCTTGCCCCAAATACTTTGTGTAAATTAGCAAACTTTTGAGGCTGATCTGGTGGGAAATATGGTGCAAATACGCAGTCTTGAGTGCATTTTCGCCTTTGAAGTTTGCAAGCTGCACATGGTGAAATTGGTGTTGACATTTTCTCTGTAATCGAAATAAAATCAAACCTTTTAGAAAAAGATCAAACCTTTTAAATAGAAACCTGGTAAAGAAAGAATCTTGAACAAGAAAAATCAGAGTTATTATATTTAAATAATATATCAACATGTAATAACAAAAAGAAAATGTATAAAAAAAGGACACACGAAGGAGACATCGAAAAGAGAAATCACTGAGAAAAATGCATGGATGGAGGATTCAAGGAACCTTCTTTTATTGATTCTAGGAAAAGGAGGTGATGTGATCGCCATTTTTATTATTATTATTAAAACTGATAATAATCAATATAACAAAATAAAAATATGAAAGATAGGGCTAATCAAATATATTTTTTTGGGTGAAAGGTAATCAAGTATTTCAAATTCAAAAAAAGTAGTTACAGTAAAACTATACCCATAAGCCTTTTTCTTGAAAAAAAGAAAGTCAAGAAAATAACTTCAAGAGAAGAAATATATGTATATCTATATGAGAAATACAAATAGATAGAAGAAGAAAAACAAAGGAAGATGATTCAATAACTACAAAGTGGATCGATCTAAATTTACCAGGAAAATATAAAACGGAAAAGAAGAGAAATTTTATTGATAAACTCTGTCTGTGTGTCTCTATATAGCTGTCTCTGTCTCTGTCTTCTTCTTCTTTATCACCATCACCATCACCATCATCATCATCATCATCATCATGAAATTCAAGAAAACAAAAAAGGTTCCTAAATGGATCTTGAAAGATGCATTATTTTTCCTTTTTCTTGCTTGCCAAAACTGAAAATACTAAAAATCCCTTGATCTTCGGACCACCTAAAACAACAAGATCAAGATCGACCTTTCCATATATATGAATATACCAGAAGAAAGATTACAAAAAGAAAGGGTATAAATGGTAAAATAATCTTTGAAAAGCAAAACAAAACAAAAAAAAAAAAGATTAACGTACAAATGTTAACAGAAGGGCTTATACAGGTGTAAACAGAGAGAAGTGAAAGAGGCTAGTGAGGTCAGACAAAGAGAGGGACCCTAAAGAAGGGCTTTAAAGAAACCTGAGTGAACCCACAAAAAAAAAAAAAAAAAAAAAAACCTGAGGAGACAAAAAGGAGGAATGGGTATGTAAAAGAGCTTGTGTTATGCTTGTTGTGTCTGCTACTACTTCTGATGTTGCTGTTGATGTTCTGCAGAGCCTATTCAATTGCTTGTTATATAGGACTAGTTTTTTAATACATATTCTTTTGGTGGTTGTGGCTTTTCTTTTCCTCTTTTGTTTTTATCTATAATTTTCTTTTCATTTTTATATAATTTTTTTAAATATATATATAAAACACTTTGAAAATCCTGGCCTCTAGTTAAATTTCCCAATTTTAATTTATATAAAGAAAACGTGATATGTATATTTATTTCTCAATTTGTTTAGATCATCGCAAATCATGCTTACCATTTTTTTCTTTTTTGTTTGGCTACAAGAATTACCTTGTTTTAATTAGATTATAAGTAAAAGTTAATCATACTAATTTCCTGTAAAGGAATATCTTTTTTCTTTTTAAATTATATTGTTGCATAACTTAATTCATTGAGTGTATCAAACTCAATGGCTAGATAAATAATAAATACATAATTATTATAAAATTTAAATTAAGTGTGGTAAACTTAAATGTATTTTCACTCATCTAATAGTTGGGTACATGCAAGCAGTGATATATTTACTTGAGAGCTTGTTGTATCCATACTTTAAACAGCAATAATATTTATTTTATTAAATTATCATAATTAATAATTAATAAGTGAGTTTGAGAGATTGGATTTTAAAATACAAAATGAATCTTATTATCATGCGATGGAACAATATATGTATTTGAAAATACAAAATCAAAATCAACAACTTGGATTTCAAAAAAAAAAACTTATTCAGGAAAAAGAGATCTTTCATTCAAAAAATCTAAAGATTTTTTTCAAAATAAAACCATAATATGAATTTATTTCAAGATAAAAAATTTATAAAATCCATAATGAATTCCTTTCCCTCTTTTTTTATTTCATAAAAAGAAATAAAATAAATCTGTTTTAGTATTTAATACACAGGCTTGAATGTTCTGAAATTATCATATAACTTGTCAGGATGTTAAATGCATACCCCATTATGAACCCTTTTCATCTCCTATCTCAACTCTTGATTCTAGTTTGGAATTTGTTTGAAATCTCTTTATGTAAATACACTTTCAGAGGGGGATTCTGCCATGCCCTAGGTCCTTCTTCTTGACAGGTAATTGACAGTTCTTATGCCTTTTTTTTTTTTTTAATATAAGAAAACAAAATCTATTACTATCATTCACAAGAAATTTGAATTAAACTGATATCAATTGGATTGCTGAAATTATTTGCTTACTACAGTGACCACTAATAATAATTCACATAGAATCCGTACTTGCTGCCATTAATTGCTCTTTAAATATACTGCAAATCTGTTTATACCCATTTAATTAACAGCAGCAATTACTACTAATTTATAGTGGGAATCCGACATATAATTATGAACACATCACAATACATTTTTGTTTTAGCTGTACTATTATGAAAATCAAGCAAACCCACCTCTCTTTTCTGACTTTCTCATGTAATTATGTTGTGTTTTTTTCCTAATTAAGTAGAAACAAGGTTTGCATGCCTTTCTTCTTAATTTGTTCACTTAATTCCATTTGCTTAAAGCTCTATTATTTTAGAAAAAAAAGAAAAGAAGAAGAAAAGAAATGATGATTTTCTGTGGGTGTATCTATATCTATTAAATGGAAAACAAAATGACTACCATTCAGCGATTGACACATTTGTACACGTTCTGCATAAGGGTGGCAGTGAAATGTGTGGCTCTCCATCTTTTTGTATTTTCAATAGCTTCGTCAATATATATATAAGAAATCGGTCGGTTAAACAAGTCCTAATGCGAAAGCGAAACTGAATTGGAAGCCAAAAATAATTTATTTAAATAAAAAGTAAAGGCTTAATTTTTAAATTTAAATTAATACTAACCGTCCGCATCGTAATTATGTTACATCTATATAAAAATTTATGGGCTATACAAAAATTAACTAAACTGGACTGATTAAATTCATCAATTCAATTCAAAACAAAAATCATGGTTTTATAGTTTTGGTTACGGTTTGATAATTCCTATAATTCAATGATGTGATTTTTTTTAAGAAAATAAAAATTCAGTTAAATCTAATCGAATCAATAATATAAATAAGATTATATTTTTTTTTAATATCCACGTATTCTAATAATTTCCTAATTTCTATATATATTGCAATGTAGAAATTATATTTTTATTGGCATCCTTAGATGATTTTTTTTTTAATTTTATTGTATTTTAGTATATTTCTTTTTATAATTTTGATATTTTTTAAAATACATATTTTTACATCATTAAAACATATCAATTATAAAAAAAATATATAATATTATTCAATCCATGAATACTAAATATAAAAATATGTGAAATAAATAATAAATCTATTTTATTTAACTGGTTTTACAATAATATAAATTAAATAATTTTTTTAAATATATTTTAGTTATATTTTTTATTTATTTATAAAATTAAAAATTAAAAGATAATTCGTAAAGATAATTTTCTTTTAAAAAATCATGTCCCGTACAATTATTTCAACAAATAAAACGCAAAAAGAATAAGATATAGGAATCATGTTGACCTTTTTCACCTTTATTTTAATTTTTTAAATTTGTGTGTGCGTGTAGAGTAGGGCCGTAGGCCCATTGACCACGTTTTTCAATATGCTCTAACTTTTGCTTAAACATTTTTGCTATTTCTTTTATTGTCCTCTCCAGCAAAGTAAAAAACACACAAAGACTAAAATTGAAAAGACAATTGGATAAAAAAAGAAACAAAGCATGCAACTATAATACACTCAATGAGCCAAAAGGGAATCTTCAATTCTCAATTGATTGATTGATTGGAGTGTTCCTCTATTTTTCTTCATTAACAACAAATAAATATTTGGCAATTTTATATATCAAAACTTTTATTTTAAACAATTCAGTCCTTCTGATTAATCTTTTTAAATAAAACAACTGAAACCTTTTTTTTCTTTTTGCAAGATTTACTCTCCATGCTTTTATCCAACAAAAGCAGAAAGCATGAAAATAAAATAAAATGACAATTGGATGAAAGAGCAACAAGCATGGCCCAAATGAATAATACCAGAAAACTCCTGAGTTCTGTCCGAGGCGAACAGGCCCAAATTAAAATCCAAATCAGTTTTCCCCATACCTTAAACCCTGAATTCAAAAACTCAAAAACCCTAACCCTGACCAATTTTAATTGCCAACAAAAGAAAAATCCATGGCCAAGTGGTTGCGCGGCCTTAAAACGGTGGTTCAATCATCATCACCTTCACTAAACTCACAATCTTCTTTTTACCACACGATCCAAGCCATCCCTAGAGAATGCACAGGTAGCAGAGTCGCGGCGCGCGACCGAGCGCAAGGCAGAATACCGGCAGTGGTTTTCTCTCAATCGCTACTAGATAAAAATCCTAATTCTCGATCAATCTCAAGAAAACAGTTATTAACAACTGAGAGAAAGCAGATTCAATCAATTCTTACATCTGTTGAGTTACCGTTCTTTTGCTCCACTACTTTCAATCTCCAGATCCGGGCCGGGTCCGGGTCTTCCGTTCTTATTGAATCCGGAACTATTTTGCCCATCAAGGTAAATTTTTTAGTTTAACTTTTTTTTTCTTTTGGAGAATAATTCCTAATATAACTTGACTGATTGTTGTTGTTGTTCAATTTGATATATGGCTTATATGTGTGAATTGCCCTTTGAGTTTTGTTTTTGGCATAATACTCGATGACTTTGACAATTTAGCCAATTTGGTCTAACTTTTGGATCAATGTGTTCAATACTGAATTGGACCTAATTGGCCACATTTAAGAAGTTTTGGAGTAAAGTGGATAGGAAATGTATTTTGAAGCTAATTGTTCATTGCCCGAAAACTTGTTGACAGATATTGTTTTAAATTGGATTGTGATAGGTGCATAGAGATGAGGAGACTGGGAAAATATTGAATTTGGTGTTTGTTTGGGCTGATGATGGAACTGAATTGAAAGTTGATGTACCCCTCATTTTTAAAGGAGAAGAGGATTGTCCTGGTCTTAAGAAAGGTATTTTTTTTTTGCCTTCTTCAAGTTCTTGCTTTTATGCTGTTGGGTTCTTGAGACTATGCACACATCAAATATTGTACTGTAGATACATATCAATTATACTTCTCGAATTCGGTATCTATATAGTTAAGCCAGAAAAATACAAATTTACTGACTTGGCATTCTTGATGGTTTAGGATATTAAAAAGATTAGGAATTTCGGCATGGAAACTTTAGAGAAGGTTCTAGTTTTGTATATTGAATCATGCTTTCTGCAAATTTAGGAAAAGATGTTGTTGGAGCTTGCTGAAACTTTCTAGAAGCAAGGTAATTAGGGGTCTAAAGAAATCAGATTGTTACACCTGCATGGGCATCAGGACTAAGATTAATAACATAGACACTAACTAGTTTGAACTCTTAACATAAGATCAAGCAAGGGGCCCTAATCTTCTTGGCGTGCCTTCTTCTTCATGCTTTTGCATGTGGAGAGATGTGTTTCTCCTACCCTGCCATATACCCTCTTCCATAGTTTCATACGCTGATGTCTCATCTCTGATTTTCTTCCTCTTTCACTGTTAGCCAACACATTGCAGCACTCTTCTTTGCAGCGGATAACCCTAAGAATGCAAGCATTTTTTATTTTCCACTTTCAATTTTCATTTTCTTATGTGGTTATCATCTATTCCACATTTCCAATTCTTTAAGGTTTTGAAGCCATGACATGATATCAATATTGTTGGCCCTCTGCCATAGCAAGTCACCAAATTTACCAGCATTTTATATCCTAAGGACATCAGGAAAATTTCACTATACCTTTGTCATCTCTTATCCTTGGTCTTATATATGGGTTTGGGATTAGTGCTTATGGTGTTTGAATACATCATTTTCATGCTTGGGTGGTAGGCTGCATTTAAGAAATTTACCATTGATTGCTTTTCATTTATGGAAGTTACACTCTGCTACTATGTGAAGGATGATTTTCTTTAGTGATATACACCCCAAACAAAAACAAGCAAAAATGAGGGGGAGAAAATAGAGATTTGCTTGAAATGCGTTTTGGGAGCATTTTCAGTTGATATAATGCACATACATCCAAATGATTTCTTTTGAGACTTAGAAGAAACAAATTGGTGGCTGAGGAAGAAAGAGATGTGCTGGATATCCTGTTCAATTTTACTGTCGAAGTTGGTTTTTCAGGCTCTATTACGTAAATATCACTTCTGTTAGTTAAATGGAATTTCTAGCCTTTTAGTTCTAGGAGTTAAAGTGTTTGTAAGCTTCTTACCAATTGATGTCCATAATCATTATGTTAGCATAAGCTGGAGTAGCTGTAATTTCTTTTTACCTTATTATAAGCTCCTGTTATATGTTTATTTGTCAGATATATTTCTCACTTTACTTTTTATGCTTAAACAGGGGGCAAATTGAACAGGATCCGAAAATCTTTGAAAGTCCTTTGTCCAGCGGAACACATTCCACCAAAACTTGAGGTGGATGTGAGCAGTCTTGATATTGGAGATAAAGTGTCCATGGGTGATGTTGAGGTTCATCCATCATTGAAGCTCTTGAGTAAGAATGAGAACATTCCTATATGTAAGATTGTATCAACAGACTTGGAAAGCCCAGAACCAGAAACAGAACCAGAAACAGAACCGGAACCGGAACCAGCACAAGCATAGTCATTTGAGTGCACGCCTGCAATCACTGCAGGTTAAACCCTTGGAAGAATAATTGTGTTTTGTTTCTTGCCCGAGGTTGCCAAAATTGAATGAGGACAACAATCTTTAAAGCATAGTATGGCATGCATGAATTCATTAGGCATGTTGTGATGACTGTGTTTACCCAGCTCTTACTTCAGGCAGTTGGTAAGGAAAGAAAGTTGGTTATTGTGAAATCATCCTTTGTCGTAAGCGGCACATGCAAGAATGAGATGGCTGTTCTGTTCACCCTTTTATGTTGGTTTCTTTCAACAGATAGTACACTGGATGCGTATGAAAATTCAATTTGTAATGCTACGGGTAGCTTTTATATCTTTCCTTCATTTCTTCCTGAGTCTTACAGCATTTCCATTTCCAGTCGCATGACCATTCGTAATCCTAAGCCTTTTGTAACAAGTGGTGTTGCTATGATCATTAAAACCCAATTGTCAATTGTATGTTAATAAGAGAAAAATAAACAATATTGCTTTTATGGAATAGAGTTTCCACAGGTAGTGGATCATCGACTTTTCATATCAGTTGGCGAAGTGACATACTAAGAAGTAAGAAGTCTTCGAGATCATTTTTTCTAGCATATTTTTTGGTCAGATAAATGGGGTCGAGGGGCGATCGATTGTAACAACTCCTGTTGTGTGTGAACTATACATATTTCTTTTCTGTTGCAAAATATTTATAGTAGTCATTGCTAACTTGAAATGGGTCTAAACTTATCATTGCAGTATTAACCTTCGGATTAAATAGAAGAGATCTAATTAAAACGTAACCTAAGTATTTTACAAAAAAACATAAATACTTGCAACTTAATTCCTTTTAATGGTATTTTTCTTAGGATGGAGTTTATTATTTTACGAGGACATTAATTTGGTCTGTTGTTATATTTAGTTTGCATGATGACAGTTGTAATAATAATGCGGATGGAACAAATCAAAGCAGCAGCAAGTCAATTTAATGACTTGGTTTTTCATTTGGTATCATATCACACCAATATCATTTATTAACTATTATTCTCCTTTTCTTTTCTTAATAAAAAAGGGCTATTAAATAACATATAAAGGGTAAAATCATTTTTTATATGTCATTTAATCCTTGAGGTTTAGCATATTACACTGATAAATCCATACTAAAGTACCGCTTTGTTGATTGTCATTGTTAATCAATTTAGTCAAAAAAATAAATAATTAATTCCTTAATTAGAAAGATATTTCTATTTTATTAAGATAAATAATTTTAATAAGACTTAATAGTTTTAGTATGATTTAACTAAAGTAATTATCATAACTCGAAATAGTAGTTGATCATGACGGTGCTAAAGTTTTAAAATTCGAGATTAATTATTTTTAAATACTAAATTGAAGTTATGTTGATCCTTGAAATTCTAAGCCTTAAACTCAATCAACAAAATTAATTTTTTAATAAAATTTAACAATTTGTTTGTAAAAATTAAAACAAGCGTCTGGTTTTTACTGAGGCTTTGAAAGAGTAGACCTTAAATTTATAATTAACTTGTATTAAAAATAAATAATTTTATTCAAATATTTTCCTCAACCTGAATAAAATCTTTAATTAATTTGGAATGAAGCTATATGCATTCCAAATGTTAAAAAAAGAAAAAGAAATTAATCCAAGTTGGACTGACAATATGGTGGGGGCACTAATTAAAAAGGACACGTCAATTTAAGATATGTTTCATCCTAGACCAAGTCAAAATCTCTTAAATAAAGTCATATACAACATAAAATCATAACAAACTCAATTAATCCAATTTGACTGACTGGGATTATTATAATTCTTAAATAAAGCTGATGAAATTAGTTATAGAAGGTTCTTTCACCAAAATTCAAAAATGAAAAAGAAAAAACACATTTTACTGCTCTCTAAATCAAGTCAAAATCTTCCTAAAAAAAAAAAGTCAAAATCAAAATAAGATGATCAATTATGATTTTTCCACAAAATTAACGTACTGCATTCTTGTCTAAAATGATTTTAAGGTAACTAAAAGAAATGAAATGTACATAAAAGAATAATATTAACGTACGGCTGGTCTATTAATAGTGATGTTCTAGGTCAATTGTTTTATTTTATTTTATTTTTAGGAAATATTATAGGTCCATTATTAAGTTATGCAAAATGAGTACCAAAAATTTACATCATAAAGACCAAATCAACTCTATGACTCTGTACCCCATTGGATTGTATTATCAATATAAAGAAAAAAGAAAAATGTGTATTACATATCTTCTTTCTATTTTTCCTTTTATTTTTTATATTTTTTTTTTGATAAAAAGGTATATGTCCCCATCAAGTGTATGATAAAAATCCTTTTTATTTTTTTTAATCAATTCATAATCATATTTTAAGCACAATAGGTTGACATATTTTAGAACATTTGGAAATAAATAAGCAAATTGGAGCCTTATATATATATATATATCTTGTTATTCTCTATATATCATGAAGGTTTTCAATCTATACGACCAAGAAAAAAAAAAAACATATATAAAAAATTAGCAACTTTTCATGTTTGCCCACTCATGACACATGTGAATAATTTTATTTAATAAATTGAGATTAATACTATGTTTTATTGATTGTTAAGAGAAATAATACCCTATTTTGTTGAAAATTATTAAAAAATTTATTTTATTTAAAAAAAGACATAAGAAAGTAAAAATAAGACAATGGAATTGAAAAACTCTTTGATGTTATGGAATGTATTTATTTGCTAATATGAAATTTATTTACAAATTTTATCTAAATTTGTTAGAATTAAAGTTTAGATATAACTAATTCTACATAAATTTTATTATGTAAAATTTTAAATTAACTCTCACTTTATTCATAATATATAAATTTTAAATTTATAAATTAACCCTATAAATTTTATGAATTTTAACTAAATATTATTTAAGATTTATGATTTAATTAATTGAAAATGTATTGTAAATTTTCATTAGAAAAGTAAGTAATAAGAGCATTTGAAACAATAGTTTTTTTATTTTACTCTTTATTAGATGATAAATAATTTAGCACTCTATTTTATATAAATTCCAATAATATTATATATATTTTACATTCTTTTTTAATTTACTTATTAATAAAATATAAATCATTTAAAGAGAATAAGGGAAAAGAAATTAAAAATTTATTCAAGTATTCTCCACTTTTAAAGGTTCTAAAAAAAAGTGGCAAATTAAGAGATGATTGAAAAGGTTTTACTTTCTATTTTAGAAGAGAAGAATAAAAAAAGTTTAAACAAATTGAAGAGGTTTTCCATTTTGTTTTTTATGGGATAATTAAATTTTATTTTAAATTTAATAAATAAAATAGTTAAAAAGTAGAGTTTTTTTTTTTAGTTTAATTAAAATGTGTAATTCGAGCTTTGAGTATGCAGTTATGTTAAAACTTTTAAAATAATACTTTGTTAATGTAAAAATCCTACTCGATATGCTCTAGATTAACTCTAAACGTTGAAAGATAAGTTACGAAAACATAAATACATTATAAATGTTGAAAATTTGAGGCATTCCAAAATACATTGTCTCTCTACTGTTGTAGATTCCTTACACATGATTCATTGAAGCATCATGACTTGCATGTAACTTCTCACAGGTTTCACTAATTCTAGAGAAATAAAAATCACATATTATTAGTAATTTTTCTAAAGATATATTGTATTAAAAGAGAGGAATTAAGCCACTTTATGGACTAAATATTGAAACTTAGGGTTTAAATAAGTTATCCTTTCTTATTAAAAAATTGAAGTAATCAATAAATTCTAATAATTGTACTTGGACTCTTTGGCCTGTCTCCATATATCTAGTTTGTCAACAAAATGCAATTTTATATAATTGATATAGTTGGGTTGGAAGAATGTGGTTCCAACAATTAATTAATTAAAAGAAACAATCACATACTATATATGGTTAGATTATAAATTACCTTTATTTTTAATTTTAAGCTAATTTAACTATAATAATATATTGATTGATAAATTAATAATCTTTTCATCTTATATGACATACTATCAATTATATTTTATGTATTTAATTAATAGAAGAGTCAAACTTTTTTTTATTGTAATAATTTATTAGAATCTATAAAAAATTATAAATTTTTTATAAATAATAGTGTATAGTAAATTTCACAAATGTTAATTAGTTGATTAACATGAAATTTTTATATAATTATTAATTATACATCACATTCTGAATTTATCTTTCAATAAAATTAAAATAAAATCGATCAAGTCTCATGTTTATGGGAATAATAATTGAATCCAATTTAGTTAAAGATGGCATGGCTAATTGCTAATTTTATTTTAAGAATAAAGATGGTTAGTAGTTTGATTATTATTATTTTTTTAAAAAGATGGTTAGTAGTTAATTAGAAATCAAACAAACACGCGACAAATACACGAAGCCATTTCCATGTATAGTAGTATTACACAACAAACAAACAATAAATTAACGGCTTTCTCACATACAATTTAGTTACTTTCCCTCCCGTCTCCTCTCTCTTTTTCTCTCTAGCAAACGAACAAACAAACAAGATAAGAGAGAGAAAGAGAGGAAGAGAGAGAAACAAACAAACACCTTGACTTGGTTACCTTACAGTGCAGGTAAATCCAATTGTAAAGAACATCATCTACGTCGTCAATCAATCATTAATTTAATCTTCCACTCTCTTTCCCTTTCCTTCGTTCTTTCTTCCTCCGCGTTTGGGAACCGGGGAGGGATATGGATTTCAGATGTTTGCACAATTCAATTCTCTAAACCGGCGACTGTGGTGAATTAGAATCACCATGATCTTTACAATTAACATTACTAATCTCATTTCCAGTATCTCTCGCCATGCGTTGGCTTCAAAATATTTCCTTCTCTGCTTATAATAATAATAATAATAATAATAATAATTCCACGCCTTCGTCGCCGAAACCTGTTCTCTCATCTTCCGCATCATCTTCAGCTACTACTGGTGATCATAATTTTTCTTCGAAACATCATCATCGAAGTTATCTTCGAGGCGGTGGTTTAGGTTTCCGTTTCGGCACGCGTCACAGGAAGTTACGATATTTTACTGAAAATGACGTCACCGCAGCACCGGCAGCAGCAACAGCGACAGCAGGACAGAATAATAGAGCTTCTTCCTCCACCGCAACCGCCGCTGTCAAATCTTCGGCGGAGACGACAGCGGCTGCGCTGAGTGGTTCTTCATGTGCTGCTGCTGCTGTTGTGCCTCCTAGATTGTCGTCGTCGGTTCCTGTTCCTTTGCCCCTCCCGTTACCTGTTCATTCTGGTGACGCTGATTCGCGGATACCGTCGCCTAGAGAGAAAGAGAAGGAACGTGACGGTGTTAGTTCAAGAGAGAGAATTGACGGCGTTAACGGAGATGGATTATCTTCTTCCAATTCTCCAAAAGCTAGGTATTTCAATTTTACTGCAATTAATTTTTATTGTTCTTATTTAATGAAGTTTATTCTGTCTGTTATTTTTGTTAACAATTCTAAATTAAATTAATTAATGAATTATAGATATTATATATAGGAATTTAGAAATAGTTTTGCGGGCATTGAATTGATTACATGTGTTGTTGTGGTGTATTACAGTATATTGGCTGGGCGACAAGGGAGGAGGAAGGTGGATCCATTGGATATAAGATCACCAAGGAAGGTGCATCCGGATTTTAGCGTGGATCATTGTGCAGATTACTCGAGGATCAATGCTCCAATAAGGAGTGCGCCTACTAGTCCGTTCTCAAGTCCGCAGAAATTAACAACTGCAGCTGATTTCTTGCCTTATTATCAAATGATTGCTAAAGGAAATCAAGTGTGGTCTGCCCCTGAGATGGCCACTTTAGATATACCAGGCCTTCCTCCCCCTGCATTTTTTGATTATACTGCTTTTAGTACTGATACTTCTCCTCTTCATAGTCCACCTAGTAGAAGTCCCCGCAGGAATCCTAAAAGTCCTACTGGAGGACCTGCATCACTAAATGCTAGACTATCTATTGAAACTTCCCGTGAATGTAATGCTAATCTTGAGGTTCACCCATTGCCTCTTCCTCCTGGAGCTTCCAGTTCCAGGCCTTCAATATCATCTTCTGTTCCCCAAGTTATTTCTAAAGCAGAGTCCATACCCTTAAAAAGTCAGTGGCAGAAAGGAAAGCTAATTGGGCGTGGTACATTTGGCAGTGTTTATGTTGCCAGCAATAGGTATGCAAACTCTGTTATTCTCTTGCGCCTACCTTCTTTTGCACCATGAGATGCTAATGGTCACAGTCTTTATTGCCTACAGGGAAACTGGGGCATTATGCGCAATGAAGGAAGTTGACATGTTTCCAGATGACCCAAAATCTGCAGAGTCTATAAAGCAATTAGAACAGGTTTTTAACCACATTTGCAGTGATTTCATATGTGGATTCTGTCTTCCTCAACTGCTCTTTAAACTAATACAACGTGGCATAATCTTCTTAATCTTTGTTCTGAAGATTCTGTACTAGCTTTTTGGTTGATGAGTATCCTTGTGCATCTACTGTTGCTTTTATTAGTTCTTGATATGCATAGTTTTAGGTTGTATATGTATATTCTTTTTACTTCTCGTTTTGTTGAGCATGCATGGTTTATTGCAAGTATGTGTTAGATTTTGCTTCCTTTTAATCTATATTTACTTGCTCCATTAATTTCAGGAAATTAAAGTTCTCAGCCACCTAAAGCATCCGAACATTGTGCAGTATTATGGTAGTGAAATAGTGAGTAACCTCAACATGCATCTTTAGGCTTTCCAAGCTTCAGGGTGCCAGGCCATGGTATCTTTAAGACCTCACTGATTAACAATCTTATGCATATGCAGGTTGGAGACCACTTCTATATATATCTAGAGTATGTTCATCCTGGTTCAATTAATAAATATGTCCGTGAACATTGTGGAGCCATAACAGAAAATGTTGTTCGTAGTTTTAGTCGTCACATTCTATCAGGATTGGCCTACTTGCATAGCATGAAAACGATACACAGGTACAGGAACAAGTTCTGTTTTAGTCTTCAAAGGTGATACTGTGAATTTTATTATTTTATTATTTTTCAAATAAATAGATTATTTCTTGTTTGTACAGAGATATAAAAGGGGCTAATTTGCTTGTTGACGCATCTGGAGTTGTTAAGCTTGCTGATTTTGGGATGTCGAAACATGTGAGTACTGGTTTTCAATTTTTCTAAGAAACCTGTTGGTCACATGAACTCAATCATGTACTTAAAGTTCTCGGTAACAAATGCATTTTAGATATCAGCCATCCTGATTATTTTACTAAGTCTACTTACTCCTGTTTTGTCTTATTCCCTTGTATACTTTTTCAGATTTATCAGATCTCTTAATTCTCCTTTACATTTCTTTTCAGAGAGCATCTAAATCTTATTCATACCTCATTCTTCCTTTTTATGCTTCACAAATATTCTCGTAATTTTTGAAAAGAAGTTTAGAGACGTGGAAATGGTAATTAAGCCTATTGTTACAGATAATTTTACTGTGAAAAATTGTGCATATACTCAATTGCACAAAACTATGGGCCCTAGTATGCAAAAGCAATAGATTTGTGTGATCTACTATCTGTAGCACCTTCATTGGTTTATTTTGTTTCACAGCAGCAGGTAATAAGTGATTGGTGACTTTAATTTTGGAACCTTTGGTGGGATTGTGAATGCAATATTCCTATATTAGGTGACTCCTTCGTTTTAGTAAAAAAAAAAAATGTACCCTATTAAAATGTAACAACCTTATTTCAGTGGCGATACACAATTAAACATGCCTTCTATTATATTTTCCTTTATGATTCACGTCGTGATATTTTATATCCAACTTTTTATTTCTGATAATGGTCTTGTAAAATGACGGACTTGTATCTTTCTCAGCTTACTGGACAGGCAGCTGAACTGTCTTTGAAGGGAAGCCCATACTGGATGGCCCCGGAGGTACCTTCTTGTTGCTACATCAATATTTGATGGTTGCTTACCTTTTCTTTTCTAATATCTCCGTCTTCTCTGCAGCTTATGCAAGCTGTAATGCAGAAGGATACCAGCTCAGATCTTGCACTTGCTGTTGACATTTGGAGTCTGGGCTGTACTATTATTGAAATGTTCACAGGAAAACCTCCTTGGAGTGATTACGAGGGGGTAAGAACCAAATTTTTGTAATTCCCTTTATCCATTATTTCCTTAAGTTGGCCTCAACTGAAACTGTTAGCAAAAGAAGTAAGTGGGTAGGAATGTTCTTCGTGAAATATAAATTAGGATACAAGGGCTAGAATTTTTCAACATTGTAATTAGCAGGGATGTTTCTACTCTAAATGCACTGTTACCTTCCAAAAAGGGGACAACACATTACTTTTCTCGAAGTGAACTGGGTTCCTCAAGAAAATACCCTTTTTCCTCTTCCCTCTTCCCTGGGTAATGAATCATGGCTATGCACTTTTTTTTTTTTCTTTTTTTTTTCTTTCCTTTTTTTCCTTCTATTCCTAAGATTCTATGAGATGATATTATTTGTTCGTAACTTGTGACTTGTATCTTCTTTTGGCTAGGAAAAGGGAAGATTAGATGATATAGGTGACTTGTTCTAGATTCTTTGATGCTGGCAAAGCCTTCCCCTGTTTATTCTAGATAAAGAATATTTCCAGAAGAGGGAAACGTTGTTTATAATTTTGAAATATGTGTAGCTTTCCCTTTTGTTATTGTGTTTCTTCCACTTGTTCAATTTAGTCCTTATGGTGAAATAATAACTTGGTGGTAGTAGTATGTTTGTATTATTGAGGAACAAGAACAACCCTATTGTCTGAAGATGCTTAGATTCTTGGTCTTATATTAGTGATTGGGACGCTTTATATTAATAGTAGATAATGTCCATAATGCATCTTCTATTTGAATTGAAGTGGGGAAAGTAATTCTTATTATAAATGTATGTGGCCATAAGCTAAGGATTAAATTCTGCGATTTCTACCAAATGGCTTGCTTATTCTCTGCATAATATGCGTTTTTTATGGATATGAATGAATCTTGGCGAGTTAGATGCCTAGTAGATTTGTCCGATGAGATGAATATATACTTGATAACTCTTGGATTCAAGCAGGTTCCATATCTAGGTCACTGAAAATATTTCTTCTAGAGTGAAATACAAAGTTTATGGCTGTTACTTATTCTGGATTTCATGCAAACATATACTTCAATTTTTTCCTATATTAATTGACATTTTAAATTCTCTTCCACACACAGGCTGCAGCCATGTTTAAAGTTCTGAGGGATATTCCACCAATACCCGAAACATTATCACCTGAGGGCAAGGATTTTCTGCATTGCTGCTTCCAAAGGAATCCTGCTGACAGGCCATCAGCAAGCATGCTACTAGAGCACCGTTGGTTGAGAAACTCACAACAGCTTGATTTTCCGTCTTCCACCCGGTCAATTAATGGGATAAAATTAATGGTAAACTACCAGTTCCATTCCCTTGTGATTTTGTTTTTTGATTTTTCCTTCACTGAAACTAATTTTGTCAGTTTTTATTATATTTCATATTGCATTGGCAGGATTTAACACACAGTTCAAATGGGTCTGAAGTTAAGCTTGATCAGATGCCAATACCACCTGCGTCGCAAAGCGCAAAGGGAAAGGTGACTTCTGAGAGGTAACAGTTATTTTCTGTGTTTCCCTACCTCATTTCAGTTTAAGTTAAATGCATTATCAAGCCAGTAATCCTTATTTGTTACTCTTGCATGGCTTCAGCTTCATGCGTTATTCTTTTTCTTCAGCGAGACTGCCAGAAGATTTCATCATAAAACTTCCAACTTGACGGTGATGGAGGCGCCCTGTTATTCTCCTCGCTCTATTCTTGAGGTTCTTCCAATTTCATCTCCTCCAGGTCACAACATAAATTATGGCAACGCTTCTTCATCTACTCTCAACTTGAGTAAACATGGTGTTAAAAGTAGCCATATCATAAAATAACCAAGGGAAACGGAAGAACCTTTGCACGTTTTTAACATAGCGTAATTGAAGGAGATCGAGTTTGTTGACATTAATAGGCTGGTAGTGACGGACGTAGGTTGTTGGTTTGTTGCAGTAGCAAATCCTATCCCACCCCTCATGTGTAATCAGAGGCTTCTGAAGTTTGAAAAGCTTCTTCTTCCAGCGAATACATTCAGCACCAGGGATTTCAGAAGCAGGTTTTGTATACTAATCTAAAGCTTCAGCAATTGCAGAAGTTCATTTGTATGTATATTTTCTGAGATAAATTCTTGGATGTATTTGTAGAATTTAGAAAAGGGAAAAATGAAAAAAGAAGAAAAGAAAAAAAAAAAAGAAGATGGTTAAAGTCACTCTTATACCCAAGGGGAGTTACATGTGAGCAGAATGATTTAAGTAGTTTTCAGTCCATTTCTGACGGTGTTCTCTCAACTCTTTAGGTTTTGTAATTTTTATACTTGAAATTTATACTAACTCAGAGGATTTTTCCTTATTGAGGCTGTTAGAAACAAAAGAAAGAAAAAAAGGAAGTTGGAAGAAGTTTTTTTCTTTTTATAAATTATGTTAATATATAGTTTTTTTAAGTTATAAATAAAAAAAGGCTCGAACTTGACATCTTATGTTAAATATTTAATAATACAAAAATTTAACTTCAAGATGAATATTTAATTGTTTGGCATGGCATTAACAAAATAAATTGTGACCTTAGTAATACCCTATATAAAGATCAAAAAGCCTTTCAACAAGAGATTCAAATCTATGTGTTTTTGAGTTGGTTTTAAAAACGAGTGATTGCCCTTTTCCGATTCTTACTGTTCAATCTGAGAGCAGAGAATTAATACTTCCACTTTTTAAACAGGATTTTATAATCGGTCTACAGTCCAAATCACTGGGCAGCATATAGATTTCAAATCCAAATGGTAGTATATGGTCCTTTTAACTATTGTTTTTAAGAAATGATCCGGCCTAGCCCATTCCTCGACATTAGTTTTGACGGGATCCCCATCTACCAAACTTTCTTTTTCTTCTTTCCCCCAAATCAACAAAAGCAATTGTTCAAATAAAAAGAAAATTCAAGAAAAGCAATATTGAATAAAACACTCCAAGCAAATTTATTTGGGCTTAACATGAGTGGTCCAAAGTCTAACTTTCTTTTTTCATTTTTGTCTGTTTATTTTAAATTAAAATATTAATCCTAAATTTAACAAAATCTTTTGAGTTGGCGCCTTGAGCTGTGTTAAAAATGTTATTATCATGGCAAAGGTCCTATTAAATACTTTCTAAATCAGTTGGACAACTCTGAATATTAATCATAACACATATAAAATATTTTTCACTTATTTTCATTATGAATTACAAAATATTCAGGTATTTATTACTCAAACGAAAAATTAGATGCAAAGGAAAATAAAAAGAGAGTAATTTAATGTCAAACTTTCCCATCAAATAAAAACAAGAGCAAAAGTGCAGTCACGTGATAATAGGGCTTTGTTTTGGTATGTTTCTTTCTGTTTCAGTTCTTTTATAATATTTGCCCAATCTCATTTCTCCATCATTCTCTATAGAAAGAGAAAGCCTAAAAAAGAAAAAACCATCTAAATTGAAAAGTTAAAAGAGAGAGATGGAGCCACCTGCATCACAGTCCATAGAGAGGAATATTCAGGCCGGAGAAGATGAACAAGACAAAGTTATCAATGAATGGTAAAGATTAAAAATTTAAAAAATAAGCAGAAATCTCTTTCTTTTAAATAGATTGATTCATTTGTTGTTCTCTTAACTGTTTGTTTAATGGGATATATTTACATATTTTGCAGTTGTTCTTGCTGTTTTGATTGCTCAGAAAGCTGCCTTGATTACCTCTTCTGCAACCTCTGTTAACTTCCTTCAGACTTTCTGTTGCTTGTTTACTTACTCGCTATGGATGTAGAAATATTATCCTGGTTTTCTGTGACTGGAAATTTTATGAGAATTCATTCCAAAAAACAGTGCTTTTATTTCCTTTCCTTTTTATGGTGTTCCATGCATTTTCTTGACATTCTTTGGCTAAAGAAATTGTTGAATGATTGACAAAAACCGGTGCATTAAGAAATAGTACAATTTTATCCTGATAAACATGAAGCAAAACTTGAATAAATATGAGACAGAGATAATCTTCCAATGGCGGAGGGAAGGGGCGCTGTGAGGGGGGCCATGGCCGCCACCAGCTCCTGTAATTCTTTTTTGTTACTTTTAGTACTCATTTTTCTTTCCTGCCTCCTTCCCCCTCTCGTAAATTTTACTTTTACTACTAATAATGTCAATATAAAAATATGCTTAATATATTTTTAAAAGAATATAAAATTATCACAGGACTGCATGATATAAATAGTCACCGTCGATATAAAAATAAAAATTCATTTAATATATAAATAGAAATTTAAATTCAAAATTTAATTTTTTAAAAATAAATATTTTTATGACTCAACCAACCCCGTTATAACTTAGAATTATTTGAGTACATTAACACTAACAAAGAGGTTATAATTTGAAGATCATTTAAGTTATAGAGAGGTTATCTTCCTCAGGATTCTTCTTCATTTGATTGATAAATTAATAATGTAATAGCTGCATGTAACCCAAAAATATAATTAACTCATATATTAAAATGCAGTAGTGGAGAGAGAGATCTATACTAAGAGGGGTAGTAAGACGTAGGAAAGTGGAACACATGTAATTATATTAAGAAAAATATGATGCCTGGAAAATTTAATTAAGACTCAATTGCTATCCACCACCTCTGCATATCCATTCACAAAAAGCAATTGAACTTTGAACTTGGATTCAAAAAGGTACAGCATCCATTGAGTCAGTAAATTATAAAATTTTCAAGTATTAAAATAGATTAAAGTCTAATTTAAGGGGTCAAAACATCCCCTACATAGTTATAATTCCAATTTAGACTAATTGTGAATAGAAATAAATTTTATATTATCTCATCTTAACAACATATTTCTTTATATAATAATATTTGTATACATATTTTTATAGAATATATATTACGATATGTTTTATCTTATTATATTAATTTTTTTTAATTTTATTTGTATAATATGACAAGATATTAATATATCTTATTGATTTTTATCATTTCACCAATAAGATTAAATATTAAATAAAAAATTAGTACTTAAATTTTTTTTAAATTATAATTTTATTATTATTATAAATTTCATTTGGTTTCAAATGTATTACTGTAAATAGAGGTTTTGCTGAATTATGGTGATAGGGAGTATAATATAATGTGTAGCATAAATCTATTGAGCTTTCTATAACTAAGTAAGCAAACCCATGTTGGAAGTCTTATCACTCATGTCTGAGAATGCAAAGCATATACAAAATGGTCAGGAAAATATTGAGTACAGAACTATTTAACGTGTGGCCTTGGAAAGATCTTAATCTAACAATACCTATCTGATCTTCCATGGATAACACCTCCCCCACTAGTTCTCCTATGAAGCTTGAGATGATTCTTTTAAGATGGATAATATACATAAGGAATCAAGTTCAGTTCCAATTTTAGCAGCCTACCACCACCTCCCGGTTACTCCTATTGGTCATTCATCCTTCCTTTCAGGACCCTTTATTATTTGAAGTGGCTAATGCTTTGTTTGATATTAAATTATCACCTCCACTTACATGTCATGAGCTTATATGCAAGTCCGTGATGGATCCATCTCACCAGCCTCCATTATGCAACCTGCATGTCTTCCACTACCTAGTTGAGAATACACATATTTATATGATACATATTTCCTTCTTCACTTAAAAATCATTGAGCATGCCAAGATTTATCTGACATATGATTCTTTTTTTTCTTAGAAATCAATTTGATGGAATTGCAAGCAGTATCTAAAGTCTATACCAGAAATGGCTTTGCTATCTGTTTTGAAGTGCATTTTGTCTTCGCATGCAAAGATTTAAGTCAAACTTAAGAGTATAAAAACAGTGCTTTATGCTGCTTTTCTAGATGGGAAACATCATCATGCCACTAACTAGATGTAGTGGGTCTTACAAGTTTATGGAATTGTACCAAATTCAATGAGAGGAAATCTTCAGTGGCTTTATCACTTAATAATGCAACAGATTAACGTTCTCCTTGTTGATGTATAAATTGCAAGTTCCTGCACACTACTGCTTGCTCGTAACATTGCCGGTTCTGCTTTTAGAACAGCTTCTGTTTCAGTTCTAGACACATGGAGCATACAAACTATAAACTCCCCTTTGTTTACTTGTTTTGCCTCATGTTCTTGAGTGCTTTTGTCACCTGCCAACTTGATTATAGGTACTATGATGGCACTTGTCCTAACCTGACGAGAATTGTTCGCTATGGTGTTTGGTCAGCTATATCAAATGACACCAGGATGGCAGCCTCTCTCTTGAGGCTTCACTTCCACGATTGCTTTGTTAACGTAATCAAATCCATTACTTGTTTTATCATTCTGACTTTATCCTTAGGAAAATGGAAGAGAGAATAGTTAACAAAAAGTGCTTAGTTAGTAATTTTGCGAAATTTAGCTGCTGAAACTGACTGTCGACTGTTTCTTGTTATGTATATATAGGGATGTGAAGGATCTGTGCTACTTGATGGTGATAATGGGGAAAAAAGTTCATTGGCAAATCAAAATTCAGCCAGAGGATTTGAGGTTATTGACAATATTAAGGCTACTTTGGAGAGGTTCTGTCCTGGCACTGTTTCTTGTGCTGATATACTGACTCTTGCAGCAAGGGAGGCAGTTTATCTTGTAAGAAATTGAAGCTCTTCTTGTATGCTTGTATGTCATAGAATATTATTGTTGTATTCACATTCACCATTTTTCTTTCTCATCTTCCTTAGGCTGGAGGCCCTTATTGGAGTATACCTTTGGGTCGCAGAGATGGTCTAACAGCAAGTCAGAGTGCTGCTGATGAACAACTCCCATCACCTTTTGAGTCTTTACAGAACATAACTGCAAAATTTACCGCAAAGGGTCTGGAATTGAAGGATGTCGTCGTGCTCTCAGGTTTGTTTTCAATGGCATTGCTTTCACGCCACTTAAAAATAAAAAAATTAAAGTTGAGAACTTGGCTTGGATGGAACTAAAGAAAAAAAAGCTGATTGCAGATTCATATACAACAATTCACTGTGCAAGGAATAGCTTGTTAAAAATTTTAATCTAGAAGATGATTCCAGAACCAACTTCGGACATATATAGAACATATAGCCTAGAGACCGAGTGCTTGTCTTATATGTTATTGCTTCAACATCTTTCTTCATCTCATGCATACAAATAGACTAATCAAGGCAGCATTTCATAACAAATGATAGACGATTCTTTATGCTAAATACAGGCGGACACACTCTCGGCTTTGCTCAGTGCTTCACATTCAAACCAAGGCTTTTCGACTTTGGTGGCTCTGGCAAACCTGATCCAGCACTAGATACATCACTTCTTCAAAGTCTGCAAGGTGTTTGTCCAAACCAAGCAGATTCTGATACAAATTTGGCTCCTTTAGATTCTGTCACTTCTTCCAGATTCGACAACTCTTATTACAAGCTTCTTCTGAACAATTCCGGGCTACTCCAATCAGACCAAGCTCTCATGAGTGACAATACAGCTGCTTCTATGGTCAGTTACTACAGCCAGTACCCTTACTTGTTCTCCAGAGATTTTGGAACATCGATGATCAAGATGGGTGGGATTGGTGTACTTACAGGACAAAGTGGGCAGATTAGGAAGAACTGTAGGGTGGTAAATTAGAATTCGACCAGCTGCTGATCTTGTAATGTAAATTAAGTCGTGTAATGCATTAAGAATGGACAAAATTGCAGTACTGCACCCAACTGCTAAGTGACATGAATCTATGCTTTACTGAAATAACTTGTTAATTCTATCATGTCGTAATTACATAATTTGCAACCGTAATATAGATATATAGATATCGAATCACTGGAACAATCTTGCTATGTTGCATACGAGAAAACTTCTTATTTGAACTAAAAGGGATGGTTTCTATTTCTTGCGTAACTTTTTATTGTTTTTAGTATTAGTACTTCTTGATCTTCTTCTTCGTTTCCGTAAATCCTGGTTTAACTTATCAGTTGCTTCGTCTCGAACTTTAGGAAGGACAGTTCCTCTGGTTGGAGATTGTTGTTCTACCTCTTTAATGATATTCCCATCTTCATTTATCTTTTTCTCTTTTCCTTTCTTTGTGCTTAGTTCTTCTAATCTCGATAAGCAAAAGTTTCGACTTTCCTGAGCTGCAAGTTTCTGTTTCAAGAAGATCGAAATTCGCCATTCACCAAGTGCTGTTTCGTCCATTGCTCTTTCCCTTAAGGCATAGTATTCATCCTGAGGGAGTTGAACGGTAGAGTTGTCTGTTTCTGAATTCTTGATATGGCCAATCGATTCTGATGTTGATGCTCCAAAAGCTTCTGATTCCATCTCTACAGCTTGGAGTGTGACTTGTAATGCTCGTATAGTCTGCTTTCTCATTCGTAGAACTTGTTTCAGTTTCGATCTTGCTCTACGTTCTTCATAAATTTCTCTTTTGATCATTTCCAATGTTTTGCATGTTTCATCACAAGCCTCAGTTATTTCATCAGTCAGCTTCTTCGCCTGAAGTTCTTCCTCCATTCTGGATTTGATGCTCATATTTGTGGACTCAAGCTGCAACTCAAGTTCTGAAATCAAAGCGCTGGACACAGATATTCGGTCTTTGGAAATTGCAAGTTTCGATTGCAGTATTTCAAGCTCATCAGTCATGACTGCGTAGTGCTGTCTTTAGCATTCTTCAGTTCTTCCTTCATCCTGGCTAATTCTGTCATCTTTTCCTGAAATATATTCTGACGTTTCTTCTTCAATTCTATTCTCTTGCACATATAGCTCTTTGTTCTGTCTTCATCATACTCCATTTTCTTGCAAAAATCTTTCATTTACAAGTTCAAAATAAAAGCATCCCTCACTATATAATACGACACAAACGGTACGCAGTTGCTAGTGCATTGACGAGCAACTGAAATCCCTAAGGAGATGCTTTTTTTGTGCTTTCCAGATCCATTGGCCTGGAATTGTTTATGTATGCAAATTACGTGAATAAATAATCTTTTACTTGTATATTTGCTTAATGTTGCGTTTGCATTGCAACACTGGTAAAAAAAACGAACATAGAGCCCAAAAAAAAAAAAAATCTTATCTATATTCGGCGTATGTTTCCATGTATACACCAAAAGAAATATATGATTGACACTTATTTATTAGTTTTAAATGATAAAATATATGCCAATTATTTAATATTAAAATATAAAATACTCATACATACGTATCATTCTCGTATTAGTTATGGTGTATACACCAAACCTAGATAAAAAATAAAGAGAATAAAATATTTTCATCATAGACCGAGCAGGTTAGATTTTTTTACAAAAAATTTCTCCTATGAAAGTTGTATTTGGTTTGAATTCATAATATTTATAAAATTTATTAAAAAAATCGAAATTTATATATTTTAAATGAAATAAAAATTAATTTAAAATTATACACAATTAAATTTATATAAAATTAATTAAAACTGAACTAAATTATAACAAAATAAATAGAATTTTCAAATGAATTTTATAATAGTTTGTCAATATATTCTATAATATAAAAATATCTTCTTTAACTATATTATTTCTATTTTACTTTCTTTCTCATTTTAAACAAAAAAAAAATTAATAAATTTTAACTAAATATATAATTAATATTAATTGATAATTGACGGAAACGATGCTCGCCGTAAAACATTGCCTTGCTTGGATTGGCATTATTGGCTTTTTCCTTTTCGTCTTGGCCGGTAAAGATACGTGCTCTAAACATACCAATAATCAATCCGTTGGTTGGTTTTTAGTAAAGATACGTGCTCTAAGCATAGTTTTCTCCATTGTATCAGGAATCAAAAGTGAGCTACATTCACAAGGTTAAGAATAGGAAACAAAAACTAAACTATCAACCACTCAAAAAAATCAAAAACACATCTAAGTGTACAGGCAATCCCTGGAAGATTATTCGTGCACGTGGAAAAAGAACTAAAGAAAGAAGAGAGAAGAGAGGGAAAATAATAAGAAATCCATGTAGAAAGAATGTTTTCTGATGCAGAATTGATATTGAATGGTTGCTAGGAATTTCTTCAAGTACTACGTCCTGACAGACAAATTGGGAGCAAAAAAAGGTGTAATTGGTCCAATCAAATACTTAAAAGATGATAGCTTGTAGCTAATCAGTACCTATTATCTACTAAAATATTGCAAGTTGATGCTGTTTATGTGTCTAATCATCAAGAATATAATATGTTTCTCAAATAGAATATATAATGTCTTTGGTTTTCTTTAATGTGTAGCACAAAAAAAGAATTAATCAACAAGTTTCTGCAATAAACATGAATCTTATATAATTAATCCTCGCATTGCCTTCAGCATTAATATATTTAAATAATTTGATGACCTAACAAATTTATTTTAGTAGAAAACAGAAAGTCTAAATTAATATTTTTTACAGGGATTAGTTTATATTGCATCAAGCTATTGCATTCTGTTTCCCCAAAGCAACTCATAAAACATGAAGTGCATTAATTAAGAGTATCAAGAGGTACAAAAAGGATCCACTAGTAATGATGGAGATTACAGCCACTAAGAATCAACTTTCAAAATGCATAAAACTGGGATCATTGTCTGTACATTGGATCCTTTTTAAATGCTACCCAGAGCATAATGGGAGTTAAACCTAAGATTCTAGTTGGAGTTCCAGTTTAAACTCATGAGAACAGCATAGCAGATGAAGGTACAATAGATGAAGCATAAAACAGATCTAGAATCTCGGTAATGCAGGAAAGAACGTAGCTCGTGAATGCTTTACTGCTTTCCATACCAAGAACATGAATACAGATTTGGGAATCAACATCGAACCATTCTGATGACCAAAAACTAGCAACAACCTAGCCATTCGCGGATTAGTATAAAGGATATCATATTATTTCAAGTTTGAGGCGGATACAGTACCCATAGTGCAACTGTTGTGTCTTCTGAGGCAGAGGCCAGTAGCTTACAATCAGATGAATATGAGACAGCATTACACTGCAGCAGTTGCAAAGGTACACTTTTAGAGTAATACCAATAAGTTTTTCATTTATATTCTTGTCATCCTCAAGCAGGCATATGATTTGTGTAGAAAGGATAAATATATAGGGAATGCAATTCCATCTACCAGAAAAAGTTAGCATGGAAGAGAGGATTAAGTTAAATTATTAAATATGAAAAAAAAAAAAGGAACTCTGCTAAGGCAAGTATAGGAACAAGAAAATGTCTAACAAGCATGAGCAATTATGCCCAAGTGAATGCAGGAAAACAAAATTGACAAAAAAAGAAAAAAAGTGCGAGGTAAAACTATGACAAGAACATCAGATTTTTTCCCACGTCCATCTAGATGCACAAAAATATACAGAATGATGAAGCATAGTAAAACAAAAGATATACCAATTATTCTTCAACTAGGCTATGAGATAATAAGATACCGTAGCATGATGATACTTCAATATTGCCAAAGCATTCCCTTTGCGATAGTTATATATCCTGACTCTGTAATCAAAAGAAACAAATGAGAAATGCAAGAACCATGACCCTTCAATATGACTTTCAACAGTAAAGAAAATATACCAAATGCCATAACCTATGACTTTCAAATGCATTCGAAGTAAAGAAAATTATCAAATGCCACAACCTATAACTTTCAAAAGCATTTCATACACAGTTTTCAAGAAGGCTAAATAGATCAATTTGAAGTAAGAAAGCTCATCATAGATCAAAAAAAGGATTGCCAGTAAAAGCAAGAACGTCCAGCTCAATAGCTCATAACCAGAGTGATTAGTACCTATGCTTTCCCTACAGCAACCAGAGCTATACTAATCGAGTATAATTATATTTTAACCCCCATAAGACCTCCAAAAAAGAAGCTTACTAAAATTATAAACTAGCGGAACCAACCTATGATCCCAACCAGCAGCTGCAGCAATTTTGCCATCTGCTCGGATTGAGGTGCCTGATATACCAGGTCGTTCCAAGGTAATCTCTTTCTTGATCACACATGAACCCTATGTCAAATAATAGATAATTTAGCATGATGTTCAAACAGTAACACAAGTAAGTAGAAAAAGCAAATCAAGGATCTGAAAATAAGTCAACATATATAGGTAAAAGATAAGACTTACGTAAAGAAGAATAAAAGGATAATTTCCTCCCAATGGCATCAGGTTCACATCAAGTACTAATGGTCAAAAGGCATAAAGGGAGAAAAAGCTCATTACTTTTCTTTGTTTCTTTTCTATTTCCTACTCCCTATATTTTGTCAACTCAAAAAGAAAAAACAAAAAATAAAATGATTTCAAAATGCTATGTCAAAAATTTTGACTGGCAGACACAATCACAAAATTTGGGCCCAAGTATGCAACCAACCAGAAAAGATTATAACAGGCCACTGACAAACAAAATTTATAGAAGTCAAACTTAGCAACAGGAATTAATTACCAAACAATTATCCAAACTGAATAACACAATTTTGTCATCAGCAGCTCCAGAGATACCCCCCGTACACCAACCATCAATGCATAAGCTTAGAACTGCAAATAGACCACTCAAATGACCAACTCTCATGAGGACAAAACTAAGGTTGGGAGTCTTGAAATGCAGGATCTCACCTGGCTCAGTATGAAACTTTACTGACGTTAGAGGAACACCTGGGCTTCGCATGTCCCACCAAAGCATAGAACCATCCTCATAACTACCGCGTGTAACAAAAAGGAGACAGAATTAACAGTGCTTTTCACAATCAACAATAAGTAGTCTATCTCAATTCATGAGACCAAAATGCTCCTCTTTGCAGGGTTATAGGTACAGTATGAAAAATGAAGGTCCTGAAGAGGACAGACATAATACTAAAAGGATGTCAAAATTAGATAAACTGGGTAACTAGAGATTACTTAATCAGTACTAACCAACATATAAAGTTCACAAGTCCTTATGGCTTTTGTGAAAGACTAGTTCTATATATGCCAATAACAGTTTGTTTTTTACTTTGTTCCACACAAATTAGAAGGAACAGCAACAAATGTACTAAGAATGAGGAATACATGTGAATGACTAAGTGATTGAATAATAGAAGTATTAGTACATTTCCTTTTTAAGTAATAATCACAATAATGAGAAATTCTCTTACAGGTTAGAAGTAGCAACCCTCTATGTCCTTTTACTTACTTTTTATCAGATTACAAAATACAGTGAAGATCTCTAATTATAAAATAGCCAGGTCATAAACGTTCCTACCAACCACAGGAGCAGTAACAACTGCATGTGATAAACCACGGATGAAAACTTCTGGGAAGAAGAAGTTAAGAATAGATACCCAGCCAACAGATTTAGGAATCCCTGTGATTCTGATGGTAAAAATGCTTGAACTGCCATGCACATCCCTGCCAATGGACACTCAGTTACAAGTTTGAAGGTGCTCAACTTCCGGTGCAATATATCAAGAATTTCTCTTAAACAGCATTCTTGTGGCTTTCTCTTAATATTTTGAAGTTTTAGATGATTTACAAAGAGTGCCTTCAAGGTTTTTCCACTGGAAGCACCAATGTGCTTTTTGTAAAGCCCTTTCTTCAGAATTTCATGAATTATATAATCATACATCCTATAACCATGCACATAAGTTTTGTGAGAATGTTCATTCAGCAAACAATAACACCATCTATAACTACAAGGTCCATTGCGAACATCATTCTATAGCAACAATATTTGATAACAAGTATGATGAGAGACCATCAGGCTAGCCAAAAAAGAAACAATCCTTATAGAGAGCTGTTCTCTAAATACCAACTAATCCAGCTAGAACATATTAACCTGGTACCCAACTGTCGCCAGCATAAGTTAGTAATTCTGCAGCATTTCAAATTGATGAACACTACGCTAATAACTAAACACTAATATCATGATTCAAAAGTGATACAGTGGCAGGAAAAAACCTCTTTTTTGGGTGGTAATACTTGATGAGCCACCAGAGCAGTTTTGTGCCAACCGCGAAATCCTTTCTGCAGTATTAAGATCCCATATCTCAACCTTTTCCAAGTCATATGAATAGAAATTATGAGCGACGGCAAACCCAAATGCTAAAAACTATAACAACCTAACAAAAATAGTATAAAGATGCATGCTAACCTCAGAGGACTGCTCCCCTGCTATTGCAACACACTTCAGCACATCAATATGCTTGTCTTCTGAAATACAGTAATATATTTAAAGACTATGCTAAGTAATGCAGCAATAGAGACAAAAAAAAGTAATAAAATTCGCTGATCATACGAAAAAGAAACAATTACAGCCAGGGAGAGCTGCTAACATTGCCTCCCTTTATAACAACAGACCATCCAGGCTTTAAAAAAATAAGCTGGATAGCATCTCCATATGATAATTAGCCTTTCAGTATTGACAAGTTGGAATCCATTGTTATCCTCCAAATTTCAACAAATTAATGGAAGGACAAATATTTAAGTAGCTTATGTTCGTATAACTACTTTCATGCAAAGTCCTAGCAAAAGTTTCGTACTAATTGGTAAAACAGTTTCACCAAAGAGGTAACTTTATTTGCTATTAAATGACATCTGGTCAATCACGAAAAAGACCTTAATTTAGGCAACATTGTTATGATTATATTATTAGGACAAATATAAATAAGAAAATAGAAAACTGCTGGGTCTCTCACGCTAGAAACAAGACTCAGTAGTACTCCCAAACATCTACAATGTGTAATTTGCACATACCTTCGGAGTCACTTGAGCACTTTGATGAATTTTCATTATGTCTGTTTTCTCTATCATACGAAACATTTGTATCAACAGTTTCCAAAGCCTCGATCTCATGTTGGTGATTAGGCCCTTTATCGTGTACCACCTTATCACCAGGCTTCTTCACTAAAGAAAGCTTGCAGAAATGATACGAGTTTGTCCTGATTGTAACTACAGGAACCCTACCAAATAAAAAGAAACCTGAAACCATTAGGTTAAGAATTTCATATCCAATGTTCAAGGAAAATCATAATTCTCATCCCCTTGTTTGGAAGTCTTAACAATGCAAGAATTCAATTCAATTAAACTATTTATTCAATGCATCACGCTGGAAAGTCCATAGTAGCTACGACTCAATTCTTTCAACTAAAAAAGAAAAAGGCATTTTAAAATCAATGAAATCATGTCAAAATTGATAAGATTTTGCAAGATTGGAGTACCTGGACAGACCTCCTTCTTGAATATCCCATAATTTAACCGTTCCATCCTTACCCTGACTACGCGCATCACAAATAAAACAAACAGACAATCAGCTAAACAAAACCATAAAAAGAGCGTTGCAATCCATAAACCTCAAATAATTACGAGAAAGCACCTTATTACTTTATCATTCCCATTCAAATTACAGCTGGCAATAGAAATTATCCCATGAGCTGCACTATGCACCCTTCAATCAACAATATCATATCATATATTTCAAGCAATACATGACCTGAATTGATAACCAAAATCTCATAATTGTTATAATAATACCAAGCAGATGATATCGTTCGATGTTGAACTGTATCCCAAATTCGCAGCTCACCATCCGCTGAACTGTAATATTAATTAATTAATCCAAATACTCAGCTATAAAAAAGATTATTCATATAAAAATGTTTGAGAAACGATTACCCAGTGAAAAGTATAGGTTTCGATGGATGGAAACAAGCGTCCGTTACAGAAGCGCGATGGCCCCTCAGAACTGTGATAGGATCAGGCGGTGGCGGTCTCTTTATCATTTTCTTTCTGACATGAAATACTTCAGCACCTGAGTGAGAGTTTATGTCGAAGCTGATGGCGCTTTTTCAGTGATAATTACAGCACATTGCCTCAGGTTTGAAGCTAACAAGATTTGAGTCCCTTTTGTTTCAAAATTAATAGATTTAGTCCGTTTGTGGACTCAAGTGCTTTTATAATGTGATAAGTTATGGACTGAAATGTAATTAGATCTTTTAATTTTAAGTATTAAATTAGAGTTTAGACACAATTTTATAGACTAAGATGTAATTTGAACTTAAAACTTTTATTGCAAAATGATTAAATTATAGAATTGATGACAAACTTTTCTTTTTCTTCTAAATAGTAGTAACTTAAGTGTTAGACCCTAAATCTTAGATTATTGTCCTTGATATAATGTTAATATTGTTATTATTATTAAATTGTAGTATATATTTGAAGTTAATTTTGTCAAGAGGCATAAAGAGTTTGATATAAACCCAGTAGATTATAATTAATATTTAAATACTTAATAGGGTATATGCAATATTTAACATTAGTAGATTACTAAGCCAGGATAATTATGATAAAAGCATAAGAAAATCTAGTTATATTAATCTATACATAAACCCAAAAGCATTTGGTGCATAAAGCTTAGGAAAGCTTAAGCTATTGAATCGAACAAAACTTATATTTTCACCTTTTGATATCAATACTTCACAAATTGATTCTCAAAATATACATAGTTAACTAGTGACTAGTTAATCAAATTAGTATTACTTTTAAAACTTTAAATTGGGTCAACAAAAATAAGTACTATTTTTTTTGAAATAAAATGAGTTTTCATTAAAAATAATTAATAAGTACAACATGTAAAAAACAAGTAAACTTGAATACGTCCAAAAAATATATATCAACCTTATTATAAAGATGAATTTTTTCTTTGAATATCATTAATCGTGTTGATGAAACAATTGTCTACAGCACTTTGGCTGTGTGTGGCACATCGGTAAGAAACACATTCCAATCGGTGGATAAGTTGAACTAAAAATTCGCTTCATTATGATTAAATGAGGCTTTAAACAAGTTTGATATTCTGAATACCAAAATCAAACTCATTCTAACTCTCATTAAAAAAAAAAAAATCCTATAATAAAATATAAAACAAAATACTCATAATATTTAATCAATAAATTTAATAAATAAATAAATAAAAGAAATAAATATGAAATAAGATCCTAAATCAAGTTTCAATCAAATAAATTTATCTTCAATGCCGGATCGTTATAACCTTCTTTTAAAAATACACTTTCAAGTAAAATAAAAGGATTTGAAAAAGAAAAAGGAAAAACTGGGTGTGTATGTAGATATCACTCATGTACGTGGACTATTTATTTTAGTAAACCCACTTTGATTGAATAAGGCCTTTAAAATAGAACAATCCAAATTCTGGGGATGAAGATACATAATCCCCTTTCCACAAAGAAATTTATTAAATCCTTTTTCTACCACACAATTCAAAGACAAACTTTATTTTTCTGCACTTATATTTCCGTTCTAGCAGACATTTTTCGTAAAAAGGAAAAAGAAAAATAATCTTTAATGTAACATAAAAATAAGTCGGACAATGTAATCGACTGAAGTTCCAATAAATAAAGACATTTTCAATTAAGTGGAGGAGATAAGCCCTGGCGCCGTCTCTTCTCACATATTTAACCGCTGCGCAAAATAATCAAGAGCTACTGCATTGGACATATTGGCGCCATCTTCATGCGTAATTGGTCGAAGCCCACCAGTCACCAAATCCACTCTTGATTCCACTTTATCCAGTAGCTCATTGCCAGTGGCAAGAAGCCTACTCAAATTGTCATCGGTTGCAATATCAAGTGATGCTTGATCACCGGTCAATTTGTCAGTCTGTTGAATCACCAGTGTAAATCGTACACTTTATGAATATTTCAGATATTACTATTGATTTGGAAAGTATTATGTTTTTGTATACTACGAAATTTTTTGAAAGGAATAAGAAACAAGGTAGATACTCGATTTCTAAGCTAGTAGAATAGATGTTATAAACACCTGAATTCGCAGGTAATGACCATGGCAATGGAAGGAGTTGAAGAGAGAAGCCACATGAACGTCAACCATATCGCAGCTAGCATCTTGAAAAATGTCCAGGATTGGTGTCCTCCTATTGTCAAGGACCCAACCCAGTATACCCCACTTAGAGGCTTTTTTTGTAGAGTATCTTTCTTCTTCATTCAGATAAGCTTTGCCAGTACCCAATGAAAGGACTAGCATCCGGAATCTCCTAGTTGGGCTTTCGCATTTTTTCCTCCTCGTAATGAGGATCCACTCTTTGCTGGATATTTTTACAACTCAGGGCGTGAGTTATGGCCACTAGCGTCTGCAGATTTAATTTAGTCAACCACAGTAAATAATAGAGAAAGAATTATCTGTAGTGTTGAACGTGTATATATATATTATATATACGGCATAATTTCTTAAGGTAAGATACTTACAGGATTATTTGCAGCAACCGCACCATCAATAAGCTCGAAAGTATGCTTTTCGTCTGTTTAATTCGAACACATGCATTCAGTTTGTAGTTTCATATATATATGCTGAATGCTTAGAAATGATATGTTGCATATACAAATACCATTGTCAATTGTGGTGAAGGAATGGGGTGCAAAGTAGGTTGGAGCTGCACTGGTGCTCAGGCAGACATCAATAATCTTAGCATCTTTTAATGGCGTTTCCCTTGCCTGACAAGAAATAAAAATATTTTGAACCTTTACTTTATGATTGAAATATGTATAGAGAGGGAGAGAGTAGAAATGTGCATACTTCATTGGTTGAGAAGATTACTGGCTGAAGCTTTTTGATGTCAGAACTAGGTATAACCACATTTGTTACAGTCTGACTTATAGTTAATTCTTGCTGTTGCTGTTTCAAGCCTTCTTCCTTGTTTGGGGGAAAATTATGGGAGATTTACTGTTATAGAATTGCACAATCTCCTCTGCTGTAAATTTAGGTCCTCTGTTCGTCAGGTCATCAGGAACCGTAAGCATGGCAGTTATCAGCCCACCAGTGCTTGTCCCTGCAATTACGTCAAAATAATCTGCTATTCTTGCATTTGGGTTATTATGATAGATCTAACAAATCAACCACAGAAAGAAAGAAAAGGAATCACCATCAGTAAAATCGTAAATATAAAACAGAAAAAAGAAATGACCTGAATTAAGAAAGAAACAGTTCAAAACTGAAAAAACCTGAAGCTTGGTTTCAAGACTCTGAAGGATAACAGCAGGAATTATGCCTCTAATACCACCTCCATCAATGCTCAACACTGTTATTACGGGTTCTTTGTCGGCCATATATATTATCTTCAAGAGAGCTTTTTGAGATAAAAAATGGTCTGTTTGTAACTAACCAAATCAATTAATTTTGATTCTGATGATTGGTGTGCATGCTTGAAGCATGTATATATAGGCCTCAGAAACATCAACTTGGAACTTTAATGAGTACTCTTAAACTAATAATCAAAGACTCTGAAAGACCCAATGAAAGGAACTGCTAAGACCAACATGGTAATCAACTGCTTAATGTTTGTTTCTTTTGTAGACTTTTTGCGGACTCCGTCGCTGATATCATACTTAACTAATTGCTTTTCTATTGACCGGTTAACAAAATTATTGTTTAAATTGTCATTTTTTAATCGACTGTATGGCCATTGAAGAGCAAGAAAAGTTTTGATTCGGTAAGAATGACAGTCAAAGTATATATGTCAAAGTAACGAGTTATTTGAATGTATCACAGGTGTACGTGCTCTATTATAAATTTATAAATATCGATATTATTTTTATTTTAATAATTTATTAATATAATTAAAATACTAGATTAGTCAATTATGTATAAATCACTTAAATATATTATTTTTATTTTTTAAAAATATTTTATTTATTTTTAGAATTTAATTAATAGTATTTATCAACCGTAAGATTCAACTATAAAATTTTGACTTGTATAAATAACTAAAAACTATATATAAATTTAGAACATATAAAATATATAAATTATTTAAAATAATATTAATTTATAGTTAAAAAATAGACTTTGTAATGATATGGTGCCATAATAGTAATCTAGCAAAATCTAAAAAGAACATAAAAGAATTACTTTTTCAGTGTTCTTTTGAATTGCCTAACTGTTAAATAAGTAATATATATCTTTTATATTTTAAATTAAAACATAAAAAATTAATACATATTTTAAATTTTATAATTAATATATATTGTAAAATGTAATACAATATAAAAAGGGATTTTTTTCTTTTTTCTTTATACAAAAATTCTTTTTTTTTTCCTTTGTGTAATGAGCATGGGATCTTCCTATTGTAGTTAATTGGGGCAGGACTAACTTAATATACACTTGTATTCACATCATGGTCGGTATAGCATAAATTATAATTTATAAAATGACAAACTTTAATTTTGAAGATGTATAATTTTAATTGCATCTAAAGTAGTACATCTTTGTCTGATGTTCAGCAAATGGAACCTTTCAGTATTTATATAGTATTTTTATACTTTTTAATAATTTTATTAATTATTTTAAAAATTAAAATAAATATACTTTCAATTCAGTGTTTAAAATAAAATAGTCTGATGTAAATTGAGCATAATAATCGATTTCCACTGCCAAAAACTTATTCTAAAACATAGTTTAAAAAGGCTAACTTTAGTTTTCTACCTTTACTTTTATTGCATCATAAAGAATTTAAACATGTAGTATAAGCTAAAGAGAACTCTTTATCTATCATTTATCAATGCCAATAATAAGTTATTATATTTATAATTAAAATAGAAACATATTTATCTCATATTGTATTTCACAAAATTCATGGAGTCTCGAAATGAATAAATAAAAAAATTATGATTAGACATTTTTAATTAAGAATTAATAAATTCCGAAGCCGTCTCTTTTGAAACATATTGGTCGCTTTACAAAATAAATAAATAACAAGAACTAATTAATGCATGCATCGGATCTATTAGTACAGTCTTTATGCCTGATTGGTCCAAGTCAACCGGTCGCCATTGAGTTATTTAGTAGCCCATTGCCAATATCATAAAATCCTTTCAGAGAAAAATTGTTAAGGATTACCGAATAATGAAAGGAATTGCTACAGCTCAATATTTGTTTATCTATTAGACCTTTTGCAGACTTTGTTCTTAGTATAGCTAGGCTTTCTTTTTTTTAATATTCATTTGAAGTCCAATAGGCTGGGAACTACACAGTAGGTTATTTGTTATAAAAATGAAATTTCACCTGACGAGGAGACAGAGGTTTGAATTTAAAACCTCCACCTTTCAAAAACAATTACTCTTACCATTTGAACTATACGAGTGTTTTTTTTATTTACATAAGAGCATAAAATGCAAACAGAATCTTTCATTCAGATCCTTCCAATTAAATATACATCCCAGTCTAAGACATATCTTTTGATTTTTGAACAGTTGGGTACCCCACCAAAAGAGGCCATGAAATTTAGTTTAATATACCATCTCAGGCCATCACAAATTAGAAAAAAGAGAAGACATACTTTTGATTATTGTTTGGAGTTATTTAGGGCTATGCTATTTTTTTATTCACATCATAAACATTGTATTCCCAACATGGTAGGTGGAGCATAAATTATAATTTAAGGAATGACAAATTTTAATTTTGAAATTTCAAGCTTTGAACAAACAAACTGTATAATATATTTTATAAGCATATAGTTTATTTTACAATATTATTAGTTCACTATTTTTGTTTCAACCTTACATAGCATCTTCGTTATTCTATAAAAGTAGTTATATGTTTTAAGCTAATGAAATAAAGACGTCTCAGTCTAACCAAGACATCTCCATTTTATTCAAAAAGAAAAAGAATTTACCAATCAGATTCCAAAATAATATATAGTTATGCAGTGATCGTAAATTAAAAATGTAACAACTTCTTACTCTTATTTGTATTCGATGTAACATCTGGAAATCTATGAGGGAGAATGCTTCAAAGTTGCTGTTGTTGGCGCCGGAGCTTTCGTTCATATGATAGCCTCCTTGCAGAATCCGTAAGAGCAGCTTCATTGCTATGTCCTCCTCTAATGCTTTCACACACGACAGTCTCCAAATTCACTCTTGACTCTGGCTTCTTAAGTAGCTCAGTACCTTTCCATCTCCACAAGCCTTTGCAAATAATCCTCAGTTGCAATTAATATCAACTGATGCTGCATCAACAATCAGTTTACCATCCTCTCCAGCAAGTAGCAACCATCAAACATAAATTATTACAACATCTATTAACTTTTTTTTTGGTTACTGAAGCTCGGACTAGAATTTGAACCTGTAACTCACATACAACCTCAAAAGATGACTGTAGTAGCACTGAGCCAAAGCTCATTAGTAAAAGATTTGAAGTTTAGCATCGGTTTTGATATACCTGAAAACGGCGAAGACAAGGAATTCTACTAACATTAGAGCTAGCATTAGTAAGAATGTCAATAAGTTTTGTTTTGCCATTATCAAATACCCAACGTTGCAAACCCCATTTTGATGTTGTGGCTGCACTGTACTTTGCCTCATGATTCGCTGCACCAAGTTCCTGAGGTTAGAACTAGCATACTCTTGCTCTCTATCGGTTTTTACATTAATGAACTCTGGATTTTCGATCAAAACATCCTTGCAGACGTGTGTTATAGCCAGTAGTGTCTTCAATTTAATCAGTACTATCAATCAACTCAAGAAATATACATGCATGATTTGGCAGTTCCGAATTGTTAGTGTTGGGGCACGTTGGGTCCAGCCCAGAAATTGGAAAAGAAAAAAAAAAAAGAAAAAAAAAAGGAAGAAAACCCCTCCCCTTTTCCATTTGTGTGTGTGTGTGAGAGAGAGAGAGAGAGAGAGAGAGAGAGAGAGAGAGAGAGAGAGAGAGAAGGTGGTGAAGAAGAAGAAAATAAAGAGAAAGGTGATCTCTTTGATTTCATTGCCAAGTCTCTTTCAGTTTTTAAGAAGAGTATTTCTTAGTTTTTTCAAATTTGAGGTTTGCTTGGGTTTGGATGAAATTAGAGTTTAAAGCAGGTATTTCCTGTAATGTGTTACCTCTTATATTATTTCTCTATTAGCAGGTATATATCTCAAATTTAAAGCTAAAACTTGAGAAAAACAATTTTATTCATTTTGTTGGTATAGTGATAGTTTACCGGTGTGCCTCGTGGTTTTTTACTCTCCAAGTTGAAAAGGTTTTTCACGTAAATTTAGTGTCTCTTGTGTGATTGTGCTTGATTGTTTATTGACTTTGGCTACCTCTGGTACCAATCGGTATAGTGCTCAATTTACCCATTTCTTATTAGTTGATTACACAATTGCATTTCTCTTATTTGGTATTGAAAGATAAAAATTCTAACACGAAATCATATAAAAATTATCTATTTTTCCATTACTGAACTACTAGCCAGATAAAAACATTAGAATAAATAACTACTAGCCAGATGTAATTAATATAAAGTACCTCTGTTAAGTTATGTGTATAACATAAGATGCTTACAGGATTGTTCGCAGCAACCCCACCATCTACAAGATCAAAAGTGCGAGGCTCTTCACCATTCTTGATTGTGAAGGAATGTGGTGGCAGGAAGATACCCTTTATGGTCAAAAGTAGGTATAGTCACGTTTGGTAAGGTATTTTCTCCGGTTTAAATCTCTTGAAAAATTCTTATCTGGATTCGGTGTTTTACTAAAACTAATAGGAGAGCGACATATATATACAAATATTTTACACTATGAATACATATTTCATCGTTTAAAACTAATAAAAATTTATCAATTATCTCTTAGTTTTATGTATAAATAAAGACATATACCAAGCCTAGAAGTTACTCATGGATTGCAAAGGATTATTGGTATTTCCATCATACTTTGGCCCCAAGAAAACCTCGCCCACAAATTTTGTTATCGAGTTGATGAAGTTACTCCGACTAATTAATCCACCCACAATATACTAAAAGAAAATTGATTAATCAAACACTTAGCACCAGACAAAAGAAGAAAAAGTGCTCTATTATATTGCTACATTCATGAACTTTTCTATCACCAATAATTTTTTTTTGTTTAGCCACTAAACAGTACGAAACTTGTTTATGTAGAAATATAAGTCACCATTTTAGTGGGAAAATCTTTGGACAGTTCCCCAAACAAAAGTTTTTGTTGAGAACCTAAATGCTTTATACATATTTCCATCACTGTCCAATAGATAATTTAAGATATTCTCATAATTTGATGGTAATGAGATCATATTCTCTCTAAAACTTACATTTCTAAACAAAAACTTGACCTCTTAAAATAGGAATATGAGATTGACATTTTTAACTTTTACCCTATTATAAATTCCAGTGACATTTTCTCTGAACATCAGAATGCTATTTCATTTCATAAATATGAGCCCAAGTTTGGCAAAGCTGATACATGACAAAAATAATGGGAAATCCCCTGATACATTTGACATGTATTAAAGTCTACATGAACACTTTAATTATTATTTTATCGTCCCAATGCCGCTCTTCTTACACTAGTTTTTGGTCTTATTTTTTAAAACCTGGACTGGGTTACAAATTGCAGGCTTGGCATATTACACACACTTTGAAGTTAACCAATAAATCTTGCAATGCTTCGAACAAGAAAACTTCGTATTCGACTAAAAATAGATGGTTTCTTTTTCTTGCTTTTTCTTGCTGATCTTTGCGGTACCTTCCTTCTGTTAGATTTATTAGTAATTGCTTTTTTTCGTGCTTTAGGAGAAGCCATTCTGCTGTTCTCTTGTATTTCTGAAGATTGTTGTTCTTCCACATGCTTAATTCCATATATCTTTTCCTCTTTACTCGTGCTTCTCTTTAGTTCCTTTAATCTTGATAAGGCAAAGTTTCTGCTTTCCTCAGCTGCAAGCTTCTGTTCCATAGACACAGACACCCTCCATTCTGCAAGTGCTGTTTTTTCTTTGGCTCTACTTTCTAAGGCATAATACTCTCCTTGACCGACTCGAACTACAGTATAATCTGTTCTTGAACCCTTGATATGTCCAACTGCATCTACTGCTGATGCACCAAAAGCTTCTGATTCTATCCTGATAGCTTGAAGAGTGAGCTGTAAAGTTCTCAGAGTCTGCCTTCTTATCCTCAGGACTTGTTTCAGCTTTGATCTCGCTCTACGTTCTTCATCAGCATCCAGCTTGATAGCTTCTGATTCTTTATACTTTTCTTCCAGGGCCTGACTCAGTTCATTGATCATTTCTTTGGCCTTGGTTTCATCCTCCACTTTTGTTCTAACTTCTATACTGATAGCCTCAAGCTGTGATTCTAGCTCTGAGATTACAATATTGGACATTGAAGTTCGGTTTTTAGAACTTGCAAGACCTGCTTGTAGTTTCTCAAGCTCATCGATTAAAGGCTTAGAATCTAACCATGACTGCATAGCACTATCTTTAGCTCTATAAAGTTCTTCTCTGATCTCAATTAACTCTGCCTGCAGCTTATTATGATCAGTGTCATCAGGTTGATTCTTTCTTCTTTCTTTGCCATATTTCTCCATTTTGCGTTTCACGATTTTTTGAGTTATCTTGAATGTGGAGTTCGTAATTATTACTGTTCTTGATTGGTGTCACTATCTAAAAAGGCCAAACGAAGTTCATAAGTTTGTCATCTTTGATTTTGCCGTCAGTTCTTTGAGTAATGTCTTATCTGTTGGTTTTGATGCGCATTCTGCGGCCGGACTAAATGCTGCAGAACATTTTTGCTCGTATCCTGTATTTATTTTCTTAATTTACTTATTTTTCATATACAGGTTACAGATGGCAATACTTGTTTTTTTGATTACCACAGGATGGCATACTTATTTTTCATATAAAGGATCGATTTGGCCCCTGATCTATTTTCCAAGGCCAGTGCTCAAGAATCAACTTCTTGGCCAATTTTACGATAACTTTCTTTTATTGTGTAAATAGCCCCAATCCGACTACAGAAAGTGTTAGATATAAGTGAAATTTTACCCCATAAAGCTTATGAAATGAAGAGATAATTCATATTCCGATTATAATAGAAGTATGTTCGCAATATGTCAAAATCTAGATATAACATTAATATTTATTAATTAGAATATTACACGATAATTTAACTGTATATACAATTAAAATTTATATTTGGAGATAGATAACACTATAAGACACGATAATTTTATTGACCTTTAGCAAAGTCCATTTTTTCATATTAAATTTAAAGCATAAAAATTATACAATACTAGTTGTTTACACGTGTGTTACGCGGCCGCTATTATTATTTCGATTATAAAAAAAATCAAGTCTATAGATATAATTTAATAAATTTTTAAATATTTAATATTAATTTTAATATTTTAAAAAATAATAGCAAACTAAATATTTTTAAATATTTTAAATTTATTTCTAAAATTTTAAAAATTTACTAGTGCAATTATATAAAAATATTTTAAGAATATATATTTATTAATTCTAATATTATCTAAATTATTACTATCAATATAATTGATATTATTATTTTTAGAATTAAAAAATTAATGTATTAGTGAATGTAATATTTAAAGATATTATTTTCTATAATTATAATTATTATCGAATTAGAAAATTAATTTATTAGTTAATATAATATTAAGATATAATTAATATGCTATTTCTTAGAATAATCATTATTTAATTAGAAAATTAATTATTATCCAATTAGGAACTAATTTGTTATTAATATGTTATTTTTTATAATTAGGACCAGTGTTTAATTAAGAATATAACTTATTAATCAATAAATTAATTAAAAAAACCACAAAATTACTTGTAAACTTAAATTTTATGTATCAAAATAAGTACAAATATCAAAATAAAAATTCTATGTGTCAAAGATTTAAAATTCTTTTGAAGCTTTAGGACAAATCTCTATCTAAAGATATGCATTTTGTTTATTGGTTGGCAATGTTAAAGTAGACTTCACTAGGAAAATCTATACCATCTTGATTTCACCTCCAAGAATAACAAATCAATTAAGAATTTGCATATAGTAGCAAATACCAAAAAGAAATGTACATGATAGCAAATAAATACTATATTAGTATGATCAATATATAACTCATAAATAAATCCTGAGATTATCTAACAATCGCTTTTATGAAATAAAAATAAAATTTATCAGAAATTTTACTCAAATGAATAATAAAAAAATAATTTTATTGTTTGCTCATAATCTATATATATATATTAATTTTTGAAATTTAAAATTTTTTGATATATATATATTTAATTTTTGACACACAGAATTTTATTTTAATATATATATTTCTTTTTGACACATTAGCTTCAAACTTATGTATAACTAGTCGTTTATCGGTGCGTGTATTGCGTGACCATTATTATTACTTTTGATTATAAAATCAAGTTGGTAGATATAATTTAATTAAATTTTAAAAATTTAATATTAATTTATAAAATTCTAAAAAATAATAGTAAATTAACTAGTTTTATATGTACTTAATTTTTTTAAAATTTTATTAATGTAATATATAAAAATTATTAATTAATCTTAATACTATATAAATTAATATATCAATATAATTGATATCAATATATTTTAGAATTAAAAATTTATTATTAATTAAAAATTAATTTTCTATTAAATATTAATATTAAAAACATGATTTAAAATTTTTTAGAATTAGAATTGTTATCTAATATAATTAATATGTTATTTCTTATGATAGAATTAATATCATTATTTAATTAGAAAATTATTTACTAGTTAAGATAATATTAAAATATAATTAATATACTTCTTTTAATATTAGAGTCCGTGTTTAATTAATAATGTAATTTATGTATCAATAAATTAATAGAAAAAACTACAGAATTACATATAAATTTAAATTTTATGTATAAAAAATAAGTATATATATCAAAAATTAAACATTCATGTCAAAAAAATTTTAAGTCTCGAAATTAATGTATATATATATATATATATATATATATATATATATATAATTTGTTATTAATTTATAAATTATATTTCTAATTAAACACCGACTCTAATTCTAAGAAATAGTATATTATATTAACTAATAAATAATTTTTTAATGAGATAATAATATTAATTCTATTATAATAATATCAAATTATTTATATTTTAATATTATTTTAGTTAATAAATTAGTTTTATAATACTTTAATTCTAAAAAATAATATTTCAAATTGTATTGTTAATATTATATAATAATAAATTAATTTTTAATCCTAATAAATAATAATATTGATTATATTGATATCTTAATTTATATAATATCAAAATTAATTAATAAATAATTTTTAAAAATAATTTTTATATTATTACATTAGTAAAATTTAAAATTTTAAAAAATTAGAAACATTAAAAGAATTAATTTACTATTATCTAAAATTTTATAAATTAATATTAGATGTCAAAAATATAATAAAATTTTATCTATTAATTTAATTATATAATAAAAATAATAACAACGGTCGTGCTTTACACAAATAAACAACTAGTTTTGAATATAATTAAAAAAAACTTAAGAGACTATTAAGATTTTTTAAATATAATAAATATATATATTATTATTTTAAAACTATTTTCTTAAAAAACTAAAAGATATATTTCGAGAAAAAAAGAAAACTAAATAAGAAATAATATATTTAACAAAAATTTATTAAAAAAACTAACCCAAGTCAAAAGGAAATTATAAACTCAGTTTTTGACCCTACTAGCATCATAAAGCTATCCGTCACGCTTTTTTCTGTCCTGGTTGACTCAGCGCTCAACTCACCTTGTCAAAATGGCGGAGCTGCCCGAGTCTAATCCCAGGTCTCAATTTTGGAGTTCTTTTTAGAAAAAATTTCTTCGTTTTGTATTTGTATCCGAGATTTATTATTAAATTTAAAACGAGTTTCGAACTGTTTATGTATGTGTGTTGCCAGTTCCACGCGTTTACCTTATACTGAGATAATTGTAGTGCGTCACGGTGAAACAGAATGGAATGCTAATGGAAGACTTCAGGTATTAATATCTTTTCTTTTTTGTTACCTATTTCCATTATTTTCCCAAAGTTGAATTGATCTAGTTTTTATTCTGTTTTAAAGAATTTGTTTGTTTAATATTTATTGAACTTTTAGGTATATTTTAGTGACTGTCTGTGCATTTAGGTAATTTTAGGTTGATAGATAACATGTTATATATTGCTTCGGAAGATTTGAATTCCTGCCAAAGAATTCAATTAAATTGGATTCTTACAGAATCATGTCATTCGTGGCTTGATATCATTTCGTTCAAAATATCCTGTTTTTCTAGAGTTGAAAGAATTGTATCTATTCTAGCAACTATGACCTCTCCAAAAATGAGATTTGACTAAATTGAACTCAATTGAATTGAATTCCTGCATTTTTTATACCTTCCGAACAATGTAGTTTACAGACTTTGTCTATACTCTAATTACATTATCTAAATTCTCAGATTGCCTTTAATCCACATTATTTATCTTTTCATAGGGACATCTTGATGTTGAATTGAATGATGCTGGGAGACAGCAAGCAGCTTTGGTTTGTATGATTGTACTTGTACCTCAGACTTGTTTGCTATTCTCCATTCCTAATGCTAGGAATTCCTTTTCTATTATTTTTTAAGGTGGCTGATCGACTTTCCAAGGAGCATAAAATCTCTGCTGTATATTCTTCTGACTTGAAGCGAGCTCTTGTGACTGCAGAGATCATTGCTGCTAGCTGTGGTGGCTTAGAGGTATCGACCTCATTGCTATTTTTCCGAAATTGTATTTTATCTTAATACGGTCAAGTCATTTCTTACATGATGAAATCACTTTCTATACAACTTGATTATATGCAGTAATCTTATTCATAATTGTCAGCCAATGTACTTGTCAAGTTGTGGCATACCACATATAAGCATGTGATAGAAGTACAGTGGACGAATGAACCATATATCTCTTTTCGTCTTCTGTCCATCAACTCAACAATAATAACAGCACATGGAATCGTGGTTTTGATAGTGAACATAATGACATATCTTTTTCCAATCATTTAAAGCTGGCTATACTGAAGTACCCTTTCCTTTCCCACTTTAATCCTCCCTATGAATTGTTTCTTTCATTTGCTTATTTTAGTAAATGTAAAGTGCAAGTCTTATACATATTCTTTTGAACCTAATCATTAGTGGATATGCATAAATCTACTTCTTAGAATTCAGTTTCTTGCTTTCTTTTTTGCTGATAGATAAATACAAAGACACTGCATTATCAGAAGACTCTTCTCATTGCGATCAAATGTTTTGTAAAAGCCAAATTTGGTCCAACACAGCAATTTGAAAATCTTGAACTTTATCTGTGGCAATTACTATTTGTCCCACTTGTTTTGGGTTTAAACTTTCAGGTTATTAAAGATGCAGATCTACGGGAAAGACATTTAGGAGATCTTCAAGGCCTTGTACTACAAGATGCTGCCAGAGTTAGTCCTCAAGCTTACCAGGCCTTTATAAATCGTAGAACCAATCAAGATATTCCAGTAAGTCAAATAAATTTTATTGCTTTATATTTGGATCACTATTCGTTTCACCTATTTAGTCCTGTAGACCTCTTGTAAAGTTATCACAGTATCACATGAATAGGCTTGAGCAATAATTTTTGGCTAAAGATATTTTTTCTTTTTTGTAGTAGATCAGGATTCAAATCTCAATTATATGCTTTGGTTTCCTTTTGTGTATTCCCATGCTGACTTCTAAAGGAAGAAATGGTAAAATAATTATAATTATAATTGAAATACAAATCAATTGGCATTCATCTCATGTAATTAATCCCAAAAGGATAATTTCATTTCACTGTTCATTTTATTAATGACATTTTTTTGGTTATAGATATTTATTGCATTGCTTTTATCAGACTATAACCATTACAAATCAGTAAAACGCCTCTTTGCTAATATATATGTCTTGCTTCTGGTCTATACATAAATATTTGTAGTATTTTAACCTGGTGGTTTGTTTGCTTCTATTTTGAAACTTGATTAGATGGTTTATTATCAGTGTTACAGTTATAGAGCATTTCTCTGTTGTACTATCATCTTTGCTTTTGTCTAGTTTAAATGATACAGTTATTTCTGATTATGATATTTTTCAGTTGTAAGAATCTGCTCTGTAAAGAATCAGCTATGCTGGAGAAAAGTGGCGGTCTACTGAAATAAATATTAATGAACTATTATCATTCATCTGGTTAAAATATTCAATATACATTTGCTCAAATTTACTACATTTGCTCAAATTTACTACATTTGCAGGGCGGTGGAGAGAGTCTCGATCAACTTTATCAGCGAAGTATATCTTCTTTGCAAAGAATTTCTAGGAAGCATAGAGGTATCTTGATAGTGACCATGTCTCATCCATTATGTTTCCATTGTGGAGCTTTTGCAGAGATGTGTCAAGTTAACATTCTATACTATTTATGTCCCTTGCAGGAGAGCGAGTTGTTGTGGTTACTCATGGGGGTGTCATTAGGGCCTTGTACGGGCAGGCTTGCCCCAATAACAAGCCTGCAGGAAAGGTTTTGAATACATCTGTTAATATTTTTCACATATTTGATAGGAATAAGTGGACTGCAAAAGTTTGGGGTGATGTTAGTCATCTGAACCGGACACAATACATGGAGTCCGGTTTTGGAGGGGACACAACTTCCGGCTAGTTCGTTCATTGTGTGCTGAGGCTCACTTTGCAATTATTTCAAACTTCAATACTCCAAAAGGGGAAAAAGAATGCCGAGGGAGGGAAGTCAATTTGACATTGTGGAAAGAAATGGTCTCTTTTTCGGATGAGACTTACCTACTTTAGGTGTATACATAATAACGAATAGGTGAGTGTCTTATATTTTAGCATTAAAACATTAAAACTAATATTCATTTATCGACCTAGCCTATAGGTGAAGACATACACTTCAGAGTAGGTAGATATTCTCATGTTTTTCATTATTGTCTACACATTTATTGGAACAGCATACTTTTACGGCCTTGTTAAAATGTGAAAGAATTGCTTCTTCATGGAGATGCTGCTATTAATCTGAACTGGAAATACCCATTGTACATTTGATATGTAGCCTAACAAAGATGCTTAGGTTGAGTTTCTTGAGAGGGAATTGACAGATACCGATAGAAGTATAGATGGATAAGGATGTGTTTTTAGGCGAACGTGAAATCACATGGTTAAAGTTGAATGACAAAGACGGATCAACTGCATTTCATGGCTGCTTTAGGTATATGGGAAAATTCTAAGCATAAGATATGAATCGAAATAAGATGTGATTTTTCGGTTGTCTCACTTGGTTAAGTTTAAAGTTGATGCCAGGGAACCATCAACCAGATTATACTAGTGCCACGTCTCATTCATCATCTGCCCTCCACCATTTTCCCAACTGACTGTCAAGATCACTAGGTGTCCATTTTTATCTTCATATATTTCTTTCTTTCTTTTGTGAAAAAGGAAAAAAAAAAAAAAAAGGCTCGAGTCTGAACTTATAATCTGACATCTCTAATGGGCAAAGGCAATGCCACCCTCGCATGATCAATTCTGGTTAATATGTTTTGTCACAATTTTAAGAGTTTATTAACTTTTGTTTTTTATTTATTTCCCTCCTTTTGATCGATGGAGAGGAAGAATTAAACGAATTGGAATTTTACTCATCTAGTCTACAATGTAAATGCCACACTCTCATTGGTATTGATTTGTTATAACAATCCCATTTAGAGCATCCTCAATTGTGGGTTTTATCTTAAAAGATATCATTTCTATAATAATGGTACTTTTTATTTTGAAAAGTATTATTTTTATAATAAAATATAAAAAGTAAGAGATTTTATTTAAGTTTATTAAACTCATTAATATTGTAATTTTTCTTCATAAATATTAATAGTTTTAATTTAATTTTTTTTGTTAGTTTTTTGCTAATGAAAGTATTTAAAAATTTATAATGTATTTATTAAAATTAAAATAAAGAGATGTGAAAGTTACTTAAAAAAATAAAGAGTTCATTGGAGTCTTATTTTATAAAATGACTATTTATAATAAAGAATTTAATATATATAAAAAAATTCTAAAAAAATTCTAATTAAGTGGAATAATATTTTTATTAATTAATTATGGATTTTTTTAATTAATAAGAGTATTTTCAGTAACTACTTACTAAGTTAATAATTTCAAAAAGGCCAACTACAATTTAAAATGGATAAAAAAAGAAATAAATTGATTTTTTTCTTATGACTGTGAATATTAATTAAAAGAAATAAAAAGAAAATTGATAGAAAACGTAACTAACTTTAGGTTTCAAAATGACAGAACTTTAATGATACCCAGGAGGTGAGCCAAAGAGATGGTACAGAAAAAGAAAAGAAAAGAAAAAAAAAAAAGGACATTATTTTTATGGGCATTGGTGCAAAATTTGTGAGAAGAAGGTAGAAAGTTAATAGAAGTAGAAGTAGATGGACCAGGCAGAGAGTGACCCTTAGATTTGGACCAGTCAAAAACAAAAATTAAATTGAGGGGAAGCATGCGTATATGTGATACTAATTAGCCAATGGGTGGGACTTTCACACTTTTTATTTATTTATTAAATATATATTATTATTATTATGCAATAGAGGATAGCAGTTGGTTATCAAAATTCAAAAGAGAATGGACAACTTTTACTTTTGTTGGTAGTAATCTTATGTATTTGTTCAGTTTCGGTTAATTGCTTTCCTCTCTCTCTCTTTTTGACCTTTGACTTCTATAATTCAATTCAATTTTTCTTTTTTCTTTTTTTTCTTTATCTTTTTCCTTTTCAATAGTGATCATGTTTTATAATTAGGTGGTCCAATTTTATATCTTATTATTATTATTATTTTGATGTTATCTAACAATGGAAAATGTCAACCAACCGTCAAAATTTTTAAATTACCGAAGAAAATTATTATAAATATGAATTTTTATTGAATAATTCTTTTTACGTTATATTATATTTTTTTTTCTTTTTCTTTTACCGAGACTCAAAAGATTAATCTAAATAATCAAAAAATTTTGTTTCCCACTTAATAATTTGCGTCCAATATCACTTTAGAAAATATATATATTTGAGTCCAACATCTGAATAAAAATAATTAAAAATCTCTCTAAATGTATCATCCGGATGTCAGCATTTTTACCTACAATTAAATACTTCAATTGCAATGATTTCTTCTAGTTTAATAATTGGAAGTTTCGATTTGTGCAAATCATAATTAATAGAACAATAATATGTATGTATGAGTGTTTTATATTTTAGTATTATATTATTAAAACATACTTTATTATTTAAAACTAATAAATATATGTCAATCATTTATTAGTTTGATGTATAAGTGGAGACATAAATCAAGTCTGGATAAAAAAATTTCTAAATAATTATATATGTTTTATATTTTTTTTTAAAGTATTGAATATTTCATTGATGATAATTAATAAATATATTTTGATATAAAAAATAAAAGTAATAATAAACATCGAGATATATATGTAAAAAAATTTGTTTCCACCGACAATCAATCGTATTAATTGAACAATAGATTGTAAATTTATAGAAAAACGCTCCTTGGGTTATGCTAAGCTATATATTGATTTTATAAATATCTCTTGACGAGTACAATTATTTGAATGTTTAGTTAAATTTTTTATTTATCTTCACAACTTCCATAAAAAGAGAACTTAACACTCTTGTAATAAAAGACTATATATAAAGGGAGAATTCAATACTTCATAATGTTCAACCATAAATTTTTTAAAAAATATACTAATATTGATTTATTAGAATTAGTTAATACAGAATTAAAAGAAAAACAAACAGTCAACAATTTAAAAATAATCATAGTGGATTAAATAATAAAACTTTAATAAACAACATGAAAAATGAGAAGAAGGAAAAAGTGAAACGGCTTGAATTTGTCTCGCACTTTTTATAATCTTTAATATTTTTTTTTTAATTTAATAATTTTATTTTCTGATATTGATATTTTTTTTTTTATGGAGTTGTTGTTTCAAATACATAATATACAAATTAACATGTTAGTTATTTTATTCATTAAACATCAAATCATCCATGAATTAAAGAAATGCAGGGGAATAATGTTTTCATTTATAGTATAACAATTAAATTCCACTAATATGAAAGGATGAAGTTACAAGAAAAGAATTCGAAATTCAAACCTAAATTAATAATTACCAAGTCGAGATCGTGCAACACATCAATTACAAAGTTGATGCATGCTGAGCTTTCATTACTTCTTCTTCTTCTTTTTTTTTTTTTTTCTCCGACCATTAAACTAAGGAAATGTCTTTTTCTTTATAGTTTGTTTCTAGAGACATTTAATTTAACCCACCACCAACTTCCAATTTGATTTGGCTCTAAAAGGAAGAGACCCATTCATAAGCAAAGTCATCATAAATCCAAAACACACATGTACTCTAAAACCCACACACACTTACCTTATAAGTTATTATCCCATTGGACACACACAATCATAATCCTCTTCAAAAAAATATTTCCTTGCCATCAAACATAATAATCCAATCCCCATTGACCCCCCCATTGTGCATGCATATTCTGCCAAGTGGGGAACTGGGGTTTGGGGGGCCATTTCATGGAAGTTTCTACAATTTTGTTTCTATAACAAGTTTATGACTAATCTAAAACATAACATCTAACTATATTACAATATTCAGCTAAAAGAATAATTTATAAAAGTAGTGTTATCTAGTAAAACAATTTCTTTTATCGTTATTGATTGATAATCTAATCAATCATGAATTATGCAATAGATACTTAGCGGATAAAAAAAAAAAAAAGAGTCAACACGTTCTAAGATTTATAAAATATATTAATATTATATATATATTCATTAGTCTTAACAAAATTGAATATGAATTAATTATTTAATATTAAATTATAAAATATTTATATAAGCATCTCACTCTTTTAGCATATGTACAATTACCCTCTTCTTGTAATAAAAAATAAAAAATCAACACAAAATTGGTGTTTGTATAACATGTGCAATAATATACAACCCATTTTGACAAGTTGTTTTCAGTGAAAGCAAAGAAGGTTTGGAAATTCAACACCCTAATAATAATTGTAATTAAGCTTAGCAAATCTTATATTTTTATTATAATTTAATAGGAGTCAAATCTAATGCCGACCCAGAAAAATGCATAGATGAACATTGATTAATTTGGTTGGGCCAAAAGAGTGCAAAATTCAAATTCAATCGCAGATTTTAGTGGGGGGCTCAATTATGAACTCAAGATCATAACAAATTTTTTTAGTGGCCAAGAAGATGATGACTACAGTTTTAGTTTTCAACGAAAGTTCACAATTCTATGTGGACATCCAAAATAATATATAATAAACATATATTGCAAGAAGAAAATAATTTAATGAATAAATAAAAGATTGACTCTCACATGGAGGGGCCAATTCTTCAAGTACCCTCCCCTAGAGGCCTCCTAGTCCTTTTCTTTTCTTTTTTAATAGTGGAAGTGAAAACTTGGTTTCCTATATACTATTTTAGTTATATGAATTTGAAAAAATAAATTGTGGGACAAAAAAGAAGAGAAAAACATAACATAATGGATAACAAAACATGCCCATGCCCATACCCTTACTCATTCAAATCAAAATTCAGGACTTTCGGCAAACCAATTAATGTATTCGCAACAGCTTTATGGATGATTGTTCACTTGGGTATTTGGTAAAGCTATTGCCGAGTATCCAACTTTGACATATTATTTTTTAATTCCTTTATTATTATTAAAACTTAATTTATTAATTTTTATATAAACTGTAAATAGCTTGTTAAAGTTGGATGATGATGAAATCTTTTAGCTTTAATTAATTCTTTTAAAAATAAAATATAAATATTTAATTAATGAGGATCAACATCTTAATATAAAAATATAAAAATAAATATTAAAAATTAAAAATATATATATATATAATTTACTCGTAACATTAATTATATTGATGGAGATAGTATATACAACTTTATGGAAAGAATACCCCACTTATCGGTATTAAATCATATATCAATTTATAAATATTTTTACGATTGAATCCGGTTTTTTAAATGTCGGATTAAATTTTTTATTTATTTTCACCATTTCCATAAAAAAGACTTCAATTCTCTTTAATAAAGACCATAAAACTCCTATAGACGAAGAACTGGTCGTCTCCATAATAGATGACTATAAAACTTTTAAAAAATATATTAATATTTATGTATTAAAATTAATTAATATAAAATAAAAAGTTAATTTAAGAATGATTGATGGTGGACTAAAAATAAAAAAGAGGAGCAACTATAATTTTTCTTTATATTCTTTCTTAAGAAATAGAAATTTTATTACTCACAAATAATTATTATTTATATTTTATTCTAAACATAATCTTCTCCGCTTAATAATTTATTAGTATGAAAAATTGAAAAATATTATACAATTAATACTTAGGTATTAATATTCATTAGTAAAAAAATAATATTAGTTTTCTTATATATTTAAGTAAGGATATCATTATTAATAAAAGAATTCCTTTATTTAAGAAAAAGAATATATTAGTTAATTAAATTTTTTTTATCTCAATGCCTAATAAGTTATTTTCTCTATAATTAAAAATATTAATAATTATGATCATGTATATATATATATGCAATCATTCAATTATAATTTAATTACAAGCTAAAATAAACAATATTTGAATATAAAAATGAAAAGATGCCAATCCAAAAACTATGAGGAAATAAAAATTGGAAATTTGGAATGTAAGCTAAAGTAAGCCGAGAGAATACAGGTGGCACATGGATTCCTTCAATTTTTGCTGCTTCAGTACGTACCGTATCATAATATTATATTATATTATATTAATGTTTCTTTATTCATTTTCTACCCCCAAAATGAAAAACCATTTCTTTATATTTAATTTCTTCTGTTGCATCTCAAATTGTGTGGGCCATGGCTGCATTTCCTAAATTATCTCAAAATTACGAAATTAATCTTTTTTGTGACTAGATTAACTTAATTATCTCAAAATTAATCTGAATTTATTGAATTTTATACTTTATCAATGACTGATAGATTGAAATTTTTTTAATATAATATATTTAAAATTAATCTAGAGTGTGTTTTGATGAATTACTTACTAATAAAAAAAATTTCTTATTACAATAAATTTTTTTTGACATTATAGTCGAATTACTATAAGGTTAAACATTTAGTAAGGGATTAGAGCCCTAAAGTTTGATAATTATACTAATGATATTCCTGCATTAAATAAATAAGTTAGACATATAAATAAAAGTTTTATATTAGTATTAAATATATTTAATTATTTAAAATTAATAAATTTTTACATTTAAAAAGTTTTAAATTATTTTATCATTAATTAACTAAAATTTTATTACGTCTAAGTTCATAGATACTATCAAATAAAGTCAGCAATTTAATAGTTACATATAACTATTCTATTGTTTACTATTTCTGTAACTATAAATATACTTTTTCTATCTCGACCCAAATGGACTCTAGAATTAAAATATTTATCTTATCCCACAAGAGAAATTGTAAAATGAGAAAAAAATAATTTATTTTCCTTTATTTTATATTTTAAATTTTTTTTTTTGGAGTTAGCAGCAACAGAAATCCATGTTAAATATGCAAAATCTTGAAAGCTAAAGATTATACTTTATTCGAAATTTTAAATAATTATTATAAATAAATAAACAATTCATAAAAAGCCAATTTTATAAAATATAAATATATATTTTTAATCTGAGTAAAAATATAAATTCGAATTTCTTATTTTTCACTTTAAAAAATCAGAAAAGTATAGCAAATGCATTCACCGGAATAGTCGATTAATTGACTCGTTGATTAATTTTATTGATTTCGTTAGTTTATTTATATTAAAATTAAGAAAAATAAAAAAATAAAATATATAAAATATATAATTTTTGATAATGCTATGAATTGCTAAAGTAATATAAATCTCCAATTTCAATTTCAATTTCATCTGGATTTAATTTAAAAAAGAAAAGAAAGAAAATCCTGCATGAAATAGAAGAAGCAATAAATAAAAGCTATCGATTTATCATTGAATTCATTAATTGCTATACTCTCAATTTCATGTGCATTGGGTCCGCTCCGAGCTGTTATTAATGATCTTATCGAACATACAGGCAAGTTGCTTCCATTTGGCAATGTCCAAATTATCAACAACCTAGTATTTCCTCCATCCCACGTTAATAATTTATTTTTAATATTAAAAATATTCTGACCACATTAAATTAATTTTTATATTTCTTTATTTTAAAATTATAGTTTTTCTTATATAAAAGCATAAATAAGTTATTTTTAAAAAATAACAAAAAAGTAATAAAATTGACCAAAATTATCTATATTTTTAAATCCATATTCAAATTAAAAGTGGACTATAAAAATATGAATTATAGTATTGTTTGAAAGGAGTTTCTGTATCATGAATTTTACATAAATTAGAAGTTATGAATTTAACGATATTTTTCGTATTCCAAAGTTTGTATTTTTAGAATTAAAATTTTTTCATCTAAAATAGAATTTAACACTTTTAATAAATGATGTATTGTCATGATATCTTTTTATTTTAAACTTTTGCTTATCAATTTTTATATTCTATATTCAATCCAAATGGTAAATTTTTTAAAATGTTATTGAATATATTGCTATAATATTAAAATCATAAAGTTTAAATTATTTTAATTAATTAGTGGAAGTAGAGTTTTCTTACAGATGATTTTTTTGAAAAGATATTATTGAATTTACTGCTATAATACAATTTTAAAATTAGAATCAATTTTTTAAATATTTTAAATTATTATTAGAAAATATATAAAAATTAAAATTTTAATAGAATACTATTCTAGTATCTATAATTATAAGTATTTTTAATTACAAACAATTAATTAATTTTATTTATTTTATATAATATTCTGCTAATATAAATATCAATCAATTCATATATAATTTTTAATTATTTATATACATCAAAATTAAATAGGTGAATTTTATCGTTGTCAAGTATTACTGATTAAATTTTAAAAATAAATAGATATTTTTAATAAATAAAAATAATATATTCCAACAACTAAGTACTATATATAATTGAATAATTTAGTATTTAGTTATATTAATAAATTATTAAAATTAAAATAGAATTATTCAAATATATTATAGATGTACAATATCATTTAAATTTATACAATTGATATTATGTTTATTTTAATAATAATTTATTAACACAATTAGATACTAGATTAGTAAATTACATTTAGTTCTTAATTATCGATTATCTGTTAATTCTTTTTATTTTTAAAATTTAATCAATGACAAGTAACAATTATAAAATTCATCTATATAAATTTAATTTATGTGAATAATTTACAGTTATATATAAATTTATCAATAATTTAAATTATTTAAAATAATACTGATTAATTTTTTAGAATGTCAAAATAATACCCATGTAAAATTTGATAATTAATATTAATTTCATAATTTTTTTATAGTATAATATCTATATAATATATTAAAAGAACTCATAACATTAAAAAATCAATTTAAATGATACTGATCAATTACTTGTTTACTAATAAATTATGAACAAACGTGTAAACATAAACTAAAAGTAAATAAAAATATTAAGTACTAAAAGAAGGAAGAAATAATAAACAAAACGGCGCCGCGTATTGACTTTTTGGATGTATTACCCGCTTTTGCTAAATCCAAAAATTATGTCAACAAAATCTCCATTTTATCCAAATGAGGCCAAAAAATAAACTGATTTAAGCTTTTTCTTTTTTTCCCCTTTTACCTGTATACCTAATTAAAAAAAAACCAGCTCACAGACAAGCCACGTCTAAAACAGTAAAGCGGGCCCCGCGCTTTACCTTCTGACAAAAAGCTTCTACTTATCTTTTTTCACTAATTATAATAGTTAATTGAATTGAAAGAGGAAAAAAACAATAAGTTGTTAAATAATTTAACGGAAAAAAGCCCTTGACCTTTAGAGCAAGTGTATTATACTACCCGATGTTTATTTCCTTTCACTTAAATATAAGTATTTTCAAAAAAATTAAATTAAAATTGAAATGTAGCTCATTTTGGATTAGGTTAACAACTAAAGTGTATATTAATATATTAAATAACATGCAAAAGAATATAAGACTTTAAATATTAAAATTCACTTATACTCTCAATTCTTGTTATATGTGATTCATAAACTGTTTTTCGACAATCAATCTATTTTTCTATATCGGTTCTGTTCCTCACGAGCTATCTAGTCACAGTCAAATAATGGAGAGTAGTAATTTTTGGATCATCAGCAATATTAGTTATAAGTTTAGGATTAAGTTTTTAGAATTAATTAAATTATTTTAAATAAATTTAGACTTGAGTGAGAAAATAAACTTTGAGTAGCTAATTGTATTTTAGGTAAAAAACCAAGGACTTATACGGACTTGTTTTTGAATTAACTTATATAGTTCTGAGCTGAACACATTATACATAAACACCCACACCATCGTCGTTTTCCTTATTATCGCGACCTTTAGATCCCCATCTATCCATCCTTTTAAACAAACAAACAAACAGACAAACAGACCTCCAATGCTCCCATAAACCCAAAATCCTCTCCTTTCAGTTTCCTTTCTTTCTCTCTCTCTCTCTCTCTCTCTCTCTCTTTTCTTTATTCTGTTTTTTCTTTTCGAGAATTTTCGAAAAGGAAAATGAAATTGAATTTGAAATTGGAAACCCTAGAAATGGAAATCAGTAGCTGAATTTGATCTCCATTCTATCATTATATACAATGCTGCTGTTTTGACCATTTTTTTGTTTGAAATCTAAAGTAACTAAACAAATTCCTCTTTATCTCTCTCTGTATCAATTTTGTTTGGGGAGAGGTTAAAAAAATGGGTCTATGCAGCTCCAAACCCTCCCCAAACCTTAATAGTACCATATCATCACCTGTTTCCGATACTAGACCTGCCGTTGTTCGAGCTAATGATAGCTCTATTCCTAAACCGAATTTAGAAAACGGGGAGCCAAATGGAAACCCTAGAAATGAGGATCAGAAAGACGAAGAAGAGAAGGAGGAGGAAAAAACTGGCAAAGAAAAAGAAGAAAAAACGGCGTTAGATAACGTTAAAAAGTCTCCGTTTTTTCCGTTTTATAGTCCAAGTCCAGCGCATTATTTTTTCTCTAAAAAGTCGTCGCCAGCGAGATCTCCGGCGGCGAGTGCGAATTCTACTCCGAAAAGGTTTTTTAAACGGCCGTTTCCTCCTCCGTCGCCGGCGAAGCATATACGAGCTGTGTTAGCTCGGCGGCATGGATCGGTTAAGCCTAATGAGGCAGCGATTCCCGAAGGGAGTGAAGGTGCTGACATGGCTACAGGGCTTGATAAAAGCTTTGGATTTTCAAAACACTTTGGGAATAAGTATGAGCTAGGAGATGAAGTTGGGAGAGGACATTTTGGGTACACTTGTAAAGCTAAGTTTAAGAAAGGTGAACTTAAAGGACAAGAAGTTGCTGTTAAAGTTATACCCAAAGCTAAGGTATAGTTTATTGGTTGTGATTTTAGGACTGGATCTGTCGTTATTATCTGTAGCTAATTATTTTTCAAATGGTGTTGCTGTTGTTAGATGACTACAGCTATTGCAATTGAGGATGTGAGAAGGGAGGTTAAAATATTAAGAGCATTGACTGGACATAACAATTTAGTACAGTTTTATGATGCATATGAAGATCATGATAATGTGTACATAGTTATGGAGTAAGTGTTTTTAACTGAAGGCGTTAAATAACACTATTACTCAGGCATCAATTTTTATGATGGTTTAATGATAATTTGTTATTGCAGGTTATGTGAAGGAGGAGAACTATTGGATAGAATACTTTCAAGGTATTGTTTTTTTCCTCTCTAATAGCTAACTCGGGTTCATTTATGATGTCCATTTCTGAAACTGGTTTATTTAGGGAGGTTCTGATGGACTAAAGATAACTTATGAGGTAAGTTGCTAATTGCTAATGGTAGTTGATTGTTGATCTTTCATTGCAGGGGTGGAAAATATACAGAGGTGGATGCAAAGGCTGTCTTGATACAGATATTAAATGTTGTTGCATTTTGTCACCTTCAGGGTGTGGTGCACCGGGATCTTAAACCTGAGGTAAATTATATTTTTATTTTATTTGACTGGCGTGCATTGTAAAATGAAAATCCGTCCATGCATTTTAATTGAGTCATTTTGAGTTGGCATTGACATTGTTGTGGGAGGCTTTATTGCATGGTTGAGAGAACTTACCCACCAGAGTGTTCTTCTATGTAGTATATAGTTCAGTGCATCTGGTACACATGCCCTTCATGAACATTTGGGCTGGAAGCCATGTTTGCAATTTTTTTTTTTCATTCATGTACTCTTATCTAAGTGTAGCTAATTGCTGGATCAGAATTTTCTCTTCACATTAAAGGAGGAAAGCTCACAATTGAAAGCCATTGATTTCGGCTTGTCAGATTTTGTTAGGCCAGGTTCATCCTCACCCTGTACCCCTAAGTTTTCGGTTGGCTTGTTTGTTTGTTAGTTGCTCTGCATATTAGCCTGCGATTGGTAATGTTGTCTTAATTTGCAGATGAGAGACTCAATGACATTGTTGGCAGCGCATACTATGTAGCACCTGAGGTTTTACATAGATCTTATGGTACAGAAGCTGATGTCTGGAGTATAGGCGTGATTGCATATATTCTTTTGTGTGGCAGCCGTCCTTTTTGGGCTCGGACTGAATCTGGTATTTTTCGGGCTGTTCTAAAGGCTGATCCAAGTTTTGACGAGACTCCTTGGCCTTCCCTATCTCCCGAGGCAAAAGACTTTGTCAAGCGCCTATTGAATAAAGACCAAAGAAAAAGATTGACTGCTGCCCAAGCACTATGTGAGTATTCCAACCATAGTCAGAAGTTCTCCATTTTTTCTTTAAATGTTACTGAATTGGTGTTCACAACTTTTTGTTGCAGGTCATCCCTGGATGAAAAGTTCTGCTGATGTCAATGTGCCTTTGGATATTCTAATATTCAAACTCATGAAGGTTTATATGCGTTCATCATCTCTTCGTAAAGCTGCTCTAAGGGTGCGTATCCTGTCTCGTTCACCCATTATGTTCTGCTCTATCTACATGACTCTGAAGTATGCTAATAAGGCTTTATGTGATTTCTTTCATTATAGCTTATGTGCTACTTTCATATTGTTTTGTTGAGAAATTGTGTTGGTGTGAGTTAGGGGTTGCTTCTAGGAGATTCTTTCCACTGGATCATTCATGCATAGCCTATTTAATGCATATTCCATTTTGAAAGTTAATAATGGCTAGAGAAAAAGAACTGCATTCCCAAAGATTTCTTTTGCCTGCCTCAATCTTCCTCTTCTATGATAAAGTTGGATTGATTTTAGTTATTGGTTTCTGTGGAAGTAACTCTTAGGTATTATGTTTCGAATAGTATATACTGTCAGAAAAATACAAGAGTGGCTAAAAGAACTAGAATGGTTATCTTAAAACAAAAGCTATATCAAGGAAAAAATAGCTGCAATTAGCATCTCAGGTTCTTTCTAAGTACTGTTACGGAGTCCCACTGCATGAAGTTCTTGCTGCTAACTAATTTTTCTTCTAGAGTTTGCTAATCATGGATACAAAACCTATTTCTAAGATTTTAGATTGCCTTTTCTTGAGGTGTTCTTAGTTTGTGGTGGTTCTATCCTGAATTCATATTTACATCTTTGCTGGCATTCTTGCAGGCTCTATCTAAGACATTGACTGTGGATGAGTTATTTTATTTGAAGGAGCAGTTTGCACTTCTGGAACCAAACAAAAACGGCACTATAAGCTTAGAAAATATCAAATCGGTTGGTTGCTATCAGTTTATTATATGCTTTCTTACCTATTTTGCGGTGATTATGCTCACTCTTCCTCTGTTATCACTTCTTTAGGCCTTGATGAAAAATGCAACCGATGCCATGAAGGAGTCACGTATCCCTGATTTTCTAGCTTCAGTAAGTATTTTGACTGTGACGCTTATTTCAGTAATTTGTATGGTGCAATAAAACTTTTCAGTTTTAATAATTGGTACTTGTTTTTGCTTGTGATAGCTTAATGCCCTACAGTATAGAAGGATGGATTTTGAGGAATTTTGTGCAGCCGCTTTAAGTGTTCACCAATTAGAGGCTCTTGATAGATGGGAGCAACATGCTCGTTGTGCCTATGAACTTTTTGAGAAGGACGGCAACAGGGCAATTATGATTGAGGAGCTGGCATCGGTATGATACTACTTATTTTCCTTGAAACTATATTTTGTAGGCATGTGAATCAATATTACATTCAACAATATTGAGTGTCTAAATGTCCTAGCTGTTAAGGGTAGAAAAGTCCTTGGGTAGTATTCAACTGGAAAATTTGTGAGCATTAAATTGCTTTCTGGGATTGAATCAGATTTCAGACATGTTTTTGTGTTTCCAGTGTTTTGAGTACTTCTAGTTTTGGTAGCATGTGGCATATTCCAGATATCTGTTATAAAATTTTGACGCTCATGTAGATGACATCTGAATTTAAACTTACTATATTTATAAGTTATTTGATAGCGGTGCTATCACATGGGCTGGTTTTTCTGTTGGTCATCCACAAAATTGAACAGATACCAAGCTAACAATTATTATAAATATGTCCTCCGCCAGTTTAGAGCTGCAGGTCGTTATCAGTCTAGAGTAGTTATGATTCTGATTAACCATTTAGTAATATTGCATGCTTAGGTTGCTGACTATAGTTACTTCGGTTGGTTTAAAATGCAAATCCCTTCCAATTCATAATGACTTCTTCATTCGTTGCATGTGCCTTTTCCCGTTGCTTGTTTGCGTGTTCAACTTTTTTTTTTCTTTGGGCTGAAGCTCTGAAGCATGAAATCATTCAAAAAACGTAGACTGAAATATATGGCTTATTACAGGAACTTGGCCTTAGTCCCTCGGTCCCTGTACATGCTGTTCTCCATGATTGGATCAGGCACACTGATGGCAAGTTGAGCTTCCTTGGATTTGTAAAGTTGTTGCATGGTGTGTCTAGCCGCACCCTTGCAAAAACTCAATAGAAGTCTTTTAGATGAGGCAGATGCTCCATGACTCGGGTGGATGTCCATAAACTGTATTGGGCCAACAGAAAACCAGGTGAGAGGCACTTGAAGACGGCCTGGAAACGAAAAACATGTTTGCTGCTGCTGTAAATCAGGGTGCAGGAAATTAAGTTTGAGACAGAAGTTTCATCTGTGGCACAACCCTTGTATACGTTTTAGGGAAAAAGAATAAGAAAAAAAAAAAAGAAAGAAAGAAAAGAAAACGGTGCTACTTGTGTCGATGAAGCTTAGGCATCTGATGATTTCCACTTTCCACTGTAAAGCTGTGTAGTTTAAGTGTGTTTAGTTGCAGGTGTGAGATAATTTTCTCAAAACTGGTCGACGGACACTTGATGTTCTTACATAATGGACTGGGCTGACAGGTCCGTGATTGATTTGTATCATTTCTACCTCTGTACACTTTTTAGTCAAAAAGCCAGCCCTGGTTTGCCCCCTTTTGGAAACTAATTATAAATGTACTGACCCACTGAAAGGTAAAGAAAGAAAGGAAAGGCTGAAACACGAATATCTGGATTATGTTTTGAAGGCTGACTGTAGCAGTTGAAATCCTACTGATTCAGTTAACTTTAAGGTCTAAAACGAATTAAGTTGGTCTTAATCTAGTAGCTGGCTTTGAACTATTATTTTAAGTTTTTCTAAAGGATGCTATCACGGGCACTATTCCCTACTCATGTATTATTTTTTGTAGTTTGGATAAATCAAACATATAGAACTCATTGTTAAAAGCGCCAATTCATTTACATTTCCCTTCTTCCTTGAGGGTGATATTATCATCTATTACTTTTATGGTGCCTAAGTCACCGCACTGCCCAATAATCGAATTTACGCAATGGTCAACTGAAACTAAATGTTAAAAGTTTAACTTCTCCTTGTTCGTCACTGCTCATGCTTCCAATAAGCAATTTTTTATTTTTAAGAATTTTGATTTGAAATTTCTACAAAATTCATAGATTTAGTAAAAAAAATCTATAATTTGTTTAAAACTTATCATCTGCTAATTGATGGATTTTAATATATGAAATATAACTAGATTTATCATTTTAATGAATAAAGATTTGTATATTATTCTAATTCTAAAATTACCTTCAAATTTCATGGCTGGTAGTTGGGCCCTAAGCAAGATCAATTAATATGGCTTTATTTCAAAAGTAATCTTCCTGTTTGGAAAACATAAAATTAAGAGGAAGAATTTATAACTAATAGCATTCAAAATATCACCAGGACAACATTTCTACAAATATTTGAAGATGACTGACAGGAATCGCAAGCGCATGATTATTTGCGTCTCTTCTAGTGAAGAGGAAGAAGAAGAAGAAGGAGGAGGAGGAGGAAGCGAAAACAACGACGATGACGATAGTGAATATGAAGAAATCAGGTGGCTTACCTATACATCAATAACGCCTCTCGTGTCTTATGATTGTTAATTATTATATTTTGCTGTTTGAATCAGCGAAGATGCAAGCGATTTCAGCGAAGATGGTCCGGAATCGGATTCTGTGGATGAAGAGAACGAGGAAGCTCTCTGCAGAAGAGTCATTTGCTTTCTCAACGGTGGATTTCTTTTTTATATCTTAATTAATTTCTCGTTTATTTCATTTCTTCAAAATTACATTCCTTTTATTTTTCAATGTTTAATTATAATCAGGTTAATTTTGCTTGAATGTTCATTTCAAATTGTCCATGAATAATATCTTCAAAGGAGACAGAATGTATCATCTAATATATTATAGTAAACTTATTATAGATAAAAAATGATAAATAACAAATGTATCTAATGAAAGCTTTGAAATAGCTTGATTTTATTACTTTAATAAGTCTTGGTGCCTTATCTGATGAAGCATTTTGTGTGCATTTAAAAAAGTAAAAATAAAAACACTATATTATTGTTTTGCTCGTTCTAGTAATTGTTAGATTTTCTTTTATTTGACTGGTATTGTTCAGAGGGGAGAGATTTAGAAGCTTTAAGTTTAAAAGAGTACAAAGCATATCTCCGTAAGCATGGCCTCCGGCTAGCTGGGACTAAGGCAGTTTGTATGGAAAGAATTAAGAACCACTCGAGGTAGTTACATATTCTTTCATGCTTGTGCTTATTTTATATATAATTCTTTTCCATGTTGCTTGGATGTTCATACAAGTCTTCTTGTTAGTATTCCTTCTAGAAAAAAGAAAAAAAAAAATCATTTATATTTATAGGAAAGATGGTAGATTTTACTGCTATAGTCTGAATGGAATGTGGCTAGAACTATAATAAAGATTGTTTAAGGGTGCTTAAGCAGATGAAATGGACCTTGTGTTTCATATTCTAGATCAACCAATGTTGTTACAATTGTAACTTTAAGCACAAAGCTCTAAATTTGAAAGCTTGGAGTTTATTGTCGGGTTTCTCTGCTTGATTTGTTTGGGCTGTAGTATGGTATCATAAGAAACTGCCGCCTCTCTCTCTATACTTGGCATGGCTAAGTCCAGCTTGGTCTTTGAGCAAGGTTGGACCATGTCTTAGTTCATTTTCAAACAATAGCTATCTTAATTCTGTATAGTTGTACTACTTCTACATATGAGGGATTTAAATATGATGATAGGCAGAAACAATAGAAGGTACTTTTTCTAAATCCAGAATATATTGAAATCTATTTGGAGTCTGGTCGATGATAGAAGAGGCTTTGCTTTCAACATATCACAACATTCCCAATGCGGTCATATATCCATTGTTATGGTTGTTATGCTAAATCCTGACCAGGGCTTGCTGCTATAGCACTAAGATACTGATTATGCTCATGGATGCATGGCTTTATACAACTCTAAGGCATCCATTTTGGCAGATGGATTCATGATGCTTTCGTTTTTCTATTTCTTTTTTTTTTTCATGACCATTCTTAATTGAATTCATGTGGTTTAAATTGAGTGAAGATAGCTCAAGCCTTGTGCAACTAATTGCTGTCGTCATTTATTTTTACTGGACTTCGACCCCTTTTATGTATTAATCAGTAAATCTTTATTTTAGTAAAACTGAAAAACAATATGACATGCAAAACAACTATATGTGTGTTTTTGTGCATGCATGTTTGCAGTGGTGTTATTTTCCGTTCTTCATGTTATGGTGTCTGTAAGTACTTGTAGATAAAACTTCTATTTATGTTATGTTACAGGATAAAGGATGGAAATGGAGAATCACTTTACCCTAGATCATCCTTTGTCTTTAATTGTACAGGTAAAGTATTTATTTATGACCATATGTATTTTCAGTGTATTAAAGATGATATGAAGTTCTGTGTTTTGAAGCAGGTGATGTCTGTAAGGGAGATGTAGTTCTGTTCACCCAGAAAGTTTATGAGAAGTACCCTGTTGTCCTGCTTCTTATATATTATTGTCTCTATTTCGTGATGTTTAATTCGGGTCTTCAACTCTACTTGCTAATTATAAAGTGGTTTTGATTTCAAACAGGTTTGATAAAGTGACAAGACGTGGGAATCTTCTTGGGAAGAGAACTGTAGCGGGCAGGGTAGTAAAGGAAAGTTATGGTTCTGCCAAACAACAACATACATTTACAGTAAGGCTAAGCCTTATAGTGAAAATATTTGTTGATCTATATATTTTCTATGGGTTCTAACCAATAGATATACATTTACGGTAATTATCAGCCTAAGGCATAAATGGACTGTTCGATATATAAAGATATAAAGTTTATTCCACATTTATTGTTTTTCTCTGGTTATTTATTTATTTGAATGGTGATAGTAAATTTGTAATGCACAAGGTTGAAGTACTGTGGAGCAAGGGGGTAAAGAAATTGCATCCACTTTTTCCATTGCTTGTGAAGGGCCGTAACCTATACAAATTAAAGACTTTCAGGCAGGTAAGTGGCCTGGCCACTCATTAAGTTAAGTTTCTCTAGTATTAGCATTCAAATAAATTAGGATCCTTATTTATTTTTTGTCCGCCTCTTAGCCCTGGAATAATGAAGCAGAAAGACCAAAAGTCCTTGCTGAGAAGCATAAACGAGGTACAGCTGCAAGACTTGTGAGAGCAATGAAGAAATCGAAGAAAGAAGTGTCTGCAACTGGACGACGGAGTGGAGGTTGGTGTTTTTAAATTTCCTGCTTCTTGTAGCGTTATTGGCACTTATCCCTCGTATTCACAGGTGCGAAGCGTCAGAAGTGTTCCCGCCATCTAATTCTCTCTCAAACCATAAAGATGGACGAGACAGGGAACAGGCAGCATGGTTCTGGGCATAAAAAAGACACGTCGCGCCAATATGCACAAGTCTTTAATCATAACAAAAAGGTCCCACCAGCTAGACAACTGAACTCGAAGCGAAACATTAGGTCAGATGTTGGCTCTAAACCTACCCGGAGGCATCTGAAACGTGGGCGCCTCAATGAGGGCGCGGACCCAGCTCGTCATGCCTTCGCTTACATTCGCCAAAGTCCTTGTCAATCGTCACGAATAGCATTTCACGACCGAACTGTACCATTCCACTTTTCTGGTCATGATATGGGCTCCACTTCCACTCTCACGATGATGCCTCCTTTGGGCCCTTATGTTAATACAGTTGGGCTTCCTGTTTCTCCATATCAGTGGGTTAACCATAGAAATGAAACACGCCATGACCACTCAAATCCTAGCTACAACATTGGATAGAAATTGGAGTCACTTCTCTGAGTTGACTGATGGAATTTACCAATCTTCTCAGGGAGTGGAGACAGACATATCGACAGAGCAAGAAAGGTTTTCAGAGTTTTCATCGATGAGATGACGTGACCCAACATTTGGTACCCGAGATACTACTGCCTTTTCTAGAAGTTAAAATTACACAAACAGTGTTTGTATTTTTCAAATTTTGTTACTTTGATGTCTGAATATTCTCTTTTGATAAATCAAGTGGTAGAATATTAAAAAGGTTATGCAAATGTTTTTGGCCAATTTTTCATGGCTGAACTGCTGAGTGGGTTCGATTGCGTATTTCTTTAAGAATTAATTATATGTTAAGATTTCAAAAATTAAAAAACAAAATTACCCAATTCTGACAAATAACATTTGGTGAAAGGGATCAAGAATTTTGTTGTCACCACCACCTTCACCTATTAGTTCTTGAGTCGGTTGGGTCTTTAACCAATTACACGATAAAAGAAATTCGATGCCAGACAACATTCTAAGAGTAACAAAGATCCAAATTGATATTGTAATTACAACTTCTTTCAGATGGTTTTGTTGGTTGTGCTTCTGCAACACTTGATTGAAAAAAGAAGAAAATTCAGAGGTCAAAAAATAATATTTTGGTTTAATAATGAAAAGATTCAAGAAAAGCATATGAATTTGATCTTTTAAATCTGCCGGGCATGGAAGGGCCCCACTTTTTAACTTGATGACTGTTAAGGTTTCTTCTTCCTTGACAAGGACCAAGGGGCTACTTGTTGATGTAATTGGATAAAAGAGAAAGCATTGGCCATCTAAGTAGATAAATTGAATGCTACGATCAGTTGAAATATATTAAAAATTTTATTTTATTAAAAAGATATATTAAAAGAAATAAAAATGATAAAATTGAATGAAATGTATTTTAGTATTATAAAATATAATATAAAATTTTTAAAAATATTTATCTATTCTATTAGAATTTAGTTTAATTATAACTAAGTTGATATAATTTGAATATGAAAAATTCTAAATTAATTTTTATTTTATTTAAAGTATTTAAATTTTAAATTTACAAATAAAGACCATAAATTTTAACCAAACACAATATACGACTATTTCAGAACGAGCAATCCATATTTACCAGCATAAATAAGCAACTACAATTAGTTCTTTATATTCAAAATCTTCAGGTTTGCATTTTCAGATTTTGCCACCAAAATAATAAAAGATAAAATAGTTAGGAGAGAGAAAAGAAAAAGAGACAGGAGCCAAAACAACAAAACCTGAATAAGTATAGACACCATTTTTATAATTCTTTTTTTTTTTTTTTTGTTTAAAATGACGCGAATTAACAGTGTGAAAAAGATTCTTTGTGCTAGTTAATTGTCATGATTTTATGGTTTGTTTAGGAAAGGATGCTCTACTTAGTGCCTTTAATCCCATAAATTAATACGATATATGTATATGTATGAAGCATTGATCATTGTTCTTTTAATAGTAATTTCAGAATATTATCCTCTACGATCTCTTTTTGGATTAGCCAATTTAAAGTTTTTGTCTATATCAAGTTTTTACTCAAATAAAATGCCCTCTTGGACACATAAAAAGAAAAAATCCAAAAATAAGCTCATCAACTGTCCACAAACACTGCAATTACAACAACATAGAGCACAAACATGCCACTATTAGAAGAATAAAAATCTGCAATTTTCTGAATCCAAGAATTCGTAAGCTTGATGATCCCATTTGTAAGGTTTGGTGTCTTTGTAACCAGGAAAGGAAGAGAAACTCCACGGTACATTGTCAAAGCACGCCCTTATAAATCACCATTAGCACTTGATTCGAGCTTTCTATATAATAGATCTATAAACTATACCGTTCGAAGCCCCCATTGCTGCTTCACTTTATGAGATAAAGACCTTTACATTCATTACAGCAGAAGAAAAAAAAGTCTTTGCCCACTCTAATAAAAGCAACTTAGGACACTTATCTTGATTGCTAAATATTTACTGAATTTATTGATTGCTAAATATTTACTGAATTTATTAAGAAATGTGTAAATGAGATAGTAACGATATCTTTTAATGTTACTAAATGAAACTTTTAAGATAGTATTTTATCACTTATAAAAATCAAATCCGACGTGCTCTAAATTAATTATATATATTTTTTATCAAATTTAAAAAAAGCGCCACCAAAAGTGTTGGTAAAAGATGCTCATGAACAAAGAAAGGCATGAAATATTGGTATTGGTAAACTACCCAAACATCTGACAATATTTTCCAACTGAAATAGAATATTACTTTCGAAATTTAATTGTACATCCAAAACAACCTTAAAAAGATATATGATCCAAAGCGTATACTTGACATATTCCCCCTCTTCCAGGTCCATCACAATCACAATGTTTCAACAAATAATAGTAAAAAATTAAAATAAAGTCTAATTTGGCCACTAATTTTATTGTTTGAGTTCAATTTAGTTATTTTTTAAATTTATGAATATTTTAACCCAAATCTTTACATTTTTAGCTCAAATTAATTTTTTTTTATAGAAATGAGAGAATGAGTTATATATTCTCTAAAAAGAGGGTAGATACAATAAAAAGCAAAAAAGATTTAATTTTTTACATTAAATATATATATATTGATATTTAAGTAAAATACAATAAAGAAAGATAAATATGGCTACAATATTTTTATTGTTTTCTTCTTAATAATAACGGTAAATGAGATAGTTACAGTGATGGTGGTACTGAGCGTGGTGGAGATGAGAGCAGTTTCAGCGAAAATAATAATGGTAATAGTTACTTATTGCTTAATTATATTAATTGTACTAAAATTATAAAATAATTTCTAAATAATATAATAAAGTTTTAATTATTTTTTATTTTTAAAAGCATGTGACTCTCACTTTCTCATTTTCAAAATAGGATTAATTTAAATTAAATATATAAAATTTAAAATTTTTTAAATTATAAATTTAAAAAATAACTAAATTGAATCTGTACGACAAAGTTAATAGTAGAATTGAATTTTATTATTTAAAGAGTTTTGGAAGACCTTACTTTCTAATTATTACCTTCCGCTCGTAAGTATGGGATTACTGTTCAAATCTTACTAAAGGAAGAATACTACAATTGCATTGTCACCTTAACTGTTATGTTATTTTAAATGGTACCTAAGTTTCAGGATTTATTTCAAAAAGGGTACCAAATTGTAGTATTATTCCTTTTAGTTAAAAAAGCTTAAATGAAGATTAATTTTGGATAAACATATTTAATTCAAACTAGAATCATATTATAATCTAAAGTAGCCATTACATTTTACTCTTAAATTTCATCTCAAGTAGTATATATCAATTGAGTAGGATATAAAAATAAACTTTAAATTTAAATCTTAGTTTTTTTAGTGAACCTATTTTACCATATATCTTTAATGTAATCATTTTTTTTATATATGTTTATCAATTTAATTGTTATCTTATTCAATTAAAAATATGTTTGAGATGGTGATAATGGTAACATAAAATGTTTAACTTAAGGTAAAATATGATGGTTATATTCCTTAATTGAATTAGATTTATGTCCTCAAATAACCATATTTTGTGAATTGAACTTCTTCCATGCTTCATTTACTAAAAAATAAACTGATACCCATCCAAAAAAACACTCTAATATTTAGGTTTTATTTATAAATTAACATGACTACTGAAATGGCATTTGATTTAAAAAATATATAATAGAAATATCCATTTTTCATTGGCTCTCACAATAAGATCCACGAAAGTGACCTGCTTATAATACAGAAATTGAAACTTTTATATGTTATTATTTAAGAGATACTCAAAAAATTTAGGTACCGTCCAAATATTTAAGGGAACTTTTTTTGTTCAGTCTCTATGTTAATACAAAGTGAGTGGTGAAAAGTGAAAGCCGGTCCAAATATTGTGCGGCAATGAAAATATATATTTTATTTGTTAAGAAAAAGAAAAAGAGGAAGAAGTATACAGAGGGTTGTGTGTCCTAAAATAGAACACGAAGTCCTTAAATTATCCAATCAAGCAACTGCCCCATCCTTGTTTGATCTTTCCACCTCCAACTCACCTGTGATGGGACCCTTTCATACAACATCCAATCTAAACTGATCCATTACCATCTAAACAAGCAGACAAGTTTCTTCCATATATATATATATATATATATGTTGCTGCTAATATTATAATTAATTATCACAAACCCAATGTCTTTATTTATTCATCAAATAGAACAAACTATATACAATCAATTCATCACCAGAGAATACAATGAGAACCCAGAAGACAAATATATATTTATATATATTTGAAATCTTCCCCTCTTGAACGTAGATCACAAATGGGCTGTTTTTTTGTTTTTCTTTTTATGGCTATGGAATTAATAAAACAAAATGGGGTGAAAGACAAAAGAAGATATTATCCAAATTGAAAACGACAAACAACGCTGTCGAGGATTCATATAAAAAAGCTATTGCCTTCAATGCTCCTAAACATGTTGCTAGAATCATCTGAAAGCACACAAAATGTATGCATATGTATATATACATATATAAGGTAAAAAGGGCCGACGCTATTTTTCTTTTAAATTTTAGTTTCAGTGCATCAGGTGCGATCTTTCTGGTGCAAAGCTTGGCGGTGGTGAAGGGAAAGTGGGAAATTGAAGGAAGAGGCTGGCAATAATTGCATTTGGGTGTGGGTATGAGGGGGAACTAGAAGAATCTAAGGATGGAGTTGGAAGGGCGAAGGTCGATCTCTTGGGTCCAAGCGAAGCGGTCTTGAACATGCAAATGCCAGTAGGTTAGAGCAAGAGAGTCAGGGTCCATTAGGTCTCCACTAGTATTTCCACCTACACTCTGTTGCTGTTGTTCCCCAACTGACGTCCTTTGGGAGCTTGATGGTCCCCTACAATTTGCCAATTTGCCTTCCCTCTCATTAATTGCTCATCATTCATCACCAATCACTCTTCATCATTTATGTTCTTTTCTTTTCTTAATTTTAGTTCTTCCATTAATAACTGGAGATAAATTTTTCTAGCAACATTCTCACTTCAATATTGGCTTAGAAAATTTCTCTTCTATTAATTCATTTTATCTAATTTTTAAACTTAGTTTATCAAGTTGAAATTAGTTTAACAAGTTATTAGATTAAAAGATTTGATAAAATGAACCAATAAGAAAGTAAACATCTAAAAAAGTGTTCAAAGGAAAGCATTGCTAATATTTCTCTTTTTATCAATCAGTAGATCATTTCACTCAACATTTTCAATACATATAATTTTATTTAAATAATATAATAAAATCAGTTTAATTTGTTTCTAGTGGATAACACTTCCACTGATTTTATATTTTACTATAAAAATCTTTGACACCCAAAATTCAGACTTTTTATGAAGCTCATTAAAAGAAAAGGAAAAAAAAGAGAAGAAAATATTTGACACTCCTTTTCATTTGAAAAACACTTAGAAGGAATATTTTTAAAAAATCTTAGTAAAGTATTGGATGAGAAAGATACGATATAAATGGTAGTGATCCAATATCATAAAATAGATAAAATCCTGTAATGTGTCTAAAGAGCACACACACAAAATGAAGAAGAACTAACCTAGGTGGGCCAACTACACCATCGATCATAACATGGGCAATGTGCACTCCTTGATGCTGAAACTCCCTGGCTAGGCATTGTGATAGAGCTCTCAATGCAAACTTTCCACAGCCTGTTTTTAAGAATCAGAAAAGAGAAGAAAAGTAAAACAAATTAATTAGTAATATTGATTTCTTATAAGGTTTCCAAAATGGATCTTCTTTTTCCTAGATTGAATCCTGGATTCAGTCATCAGATATTTCTTTTTCTTTCTTACATAGTTCAGAAAAACCAGCAATGCCATTTAAAGAAGCTGAACATCCAGTGAAAAGAATTGTCCCTTTTCCTCTCTCCACCATGCCTGGAAGTACCTGATTCCATTAAAATAAAACGTACGAACATAAAATACCAAATCTCTACCAAGAGATGCTAATACTAGTAATTAAATATCTTCACAAAAGAAAAAAGAAACCCATGAATTTGAAAGAAAATCATGAGAGTACTATTATTATATACACATAAATATTGTACCTGTTGGGCACAAAGGAAAGCTCCTACAGAGGAAACTGCAAGTGACCTCTCAAAAGAGTCAATTCTGATATCAGTGAAATTGGTAGGATGCCAAGGAACTGGTTGATAGGCATTATAAACAAGAACTTCTACAAATCCAAGTGAAAGAACTCCTTCAAATGCTTCTCTTACACTTCTTGAATCTGAACAGTCTATTCTTATTGCAAATACTTGAGCCTTTTCTTGTCTTGCTATCTCATCTGCAAATCTTGATAATCTCCCTACAACAACAACAAAACAAGAAAAAGAAATCACCAAAATTAGCCCTAAAATCTCACCTTTAATAGCATAGTATCTTTCATTGCGCATGCGAATTACATGAAAAAAGGTGATAACCTTTTTCTTTTCACTTGTAACTAGTTTCGCTTTCTAATTAGCTCATGAGTTCTTTAAATCTAGCTAGCTAGATAAGTCTTTGAAGAAGTAAAGAATGGTTTACCTAAGTCACGAGCAAGAATAGCCACAGTGTAGCCTTCATGAGCAAACTTGCGAGCAATGGATCGGCCCAGCTTTGGTCCAACGCCTACAATGGCGGCGATGCCTTTAGGGGTGGCAGAGCTGGCCATGCTCCGCATCTTGATTCTTGGATGAAGCTAACTAAACTTGGGTTCTTTCTCAAATGTGAAAAAGAACCCAATTCTTGAAATAGTATATAAAAGATATAGCACCAGCACTGTGTTTAGTAGTTTTTCTCACTCAAGCAAGAAAGTTACTGGGTGATTTATGATTTTACATTTAGAGAAAAAATAAAATAATAAAAACAAAAGAAAGAGAAGAAATGAATAGAAGAGAAATGATGAGGTGGGACTGAGATTGAACTGTGGGTACACAATCTTCTTCATAGCTATCTACTTCGCTGCCTCCTTCTCAAGAGGCATTTTTATTTTTTTGCCTTAGCACTGAGCTTTTGCATCCTTATTTATATACCACTTTTAAGATTAGGCAGATAACTGTTGCATTCTGATGGTGTTTTATAAGGCAAAAGGCACATATAACATTCAACTTTTACCTAAATTATCTTTCTTTTTTAATTCATTGAAGGACCAATTGATCGTGGATCCCACATTAGGGATAATGATCCTTTTATCTTTATCGTAAAAGTAAAAAACTTATTTAACATTGAGAAAATGACTCGAATTTTAAAATTCACGCCTCTAAAAATAAACATTGTTACCACTCGAATTAAGTGTCTAGGTGTAGTTAAATTATTCTATATTTATTTTAGCCCATTAAATAGATTTAATAATAGTCTAATTTAATTTAATTTTAAATTAGAAACTAAAATTATTATTAAAATACTAAATATTGTAAAAAAATCAAAATATAAATTCGAAAATTAAAATTTCATCTCCATACTGAGCCCGTAGAGTAAAAGGGTTTACATTGCTTTCTTAGTGGAATTGGCCGTTAATTTCTCAGATCCAATACTCACTGATTCCTGCATAATACTTGAATTGCCAACAATTAAAAATTGTAAAATTATAAATTTTAATTTAGATTTATTGAACCGTTTTAAAAATGGTTAGTGCTTAAATGAGACAAATTCACATTCAGATAGTCACTTATTTTTAGGACGGAAATTAATGGCTTATCTGTAATTTCTGATTTTTATTTTTTATTTTTTTGCTTTGTTGGGGAAAAATGAAAATACAAATTCAGTTCTGAGACTTGGATTAGTTGAGTAGCATCTATCAACAACAAATAGGATGGACCAGAATGCAACTTTGAACACCTCCATATTTACCACGTTTCTCATTTATATTTTGGTTCTGATTCAAAGTTAGAAACTTTTTCTAGAAAATATATAGATATTTTATTAATAAAAATTAATTAATAAATTTTGATATAAAATTAAAAATAAATATCAAATATCAAGAAATATATATAAATAAATTTATTCATGATAATTATCGATCGTAACGATAGAGTAATAGACTGCAATTCTGCAGAAAGAGTGTTCCATTTGATGGTATTATATCACATATTGATTTTTTTTTTCTTCACCACTACCATAGACGAGAATTTAAATATTCTCATAATGCAGGACCATTAAACTTTTCTAAAAAATATTAATAATTATTTATAAAACTAGTTATTAACAAAAAGAAAAATAAATCACCGCCGATCTACAAGTAGTCAGTGATGGCTAAAAGATGATTCAAGTTCAAATTTGAAATATACAATTTTATCAGTAATTCCTATATTATGAAAAAATCTAATAATAATTATATATATATATATATATATATATATATATATATATAGAGAGAGAGAGAGAGAGAGAAAGAGATAAGAAATTTTAATTTTTTATTAGTAATTTAATTCAGCTAGATGTCTAAAAGAACATCAGTTAAAAATAATAATTGATCTAATGCATGAAATTTCATCAATGACTGTTAAATAAGATTTTTCATCACTGTAAAAACGTGTCACTTAGACAAAGCTCACTGCCGAATTAGAGGCGAAAATATAATTATCAGCTGAACGTAACATGTGCAAGAGGCTTTATTCATGTGTCTTTCTTGGGTCAGAATTCCTATCTACTTGTTCTTACATTGGATGTAAAAGCTGAACGTATTTGTATACATGAAGATTTTAGTTCATAGATTTTTGACAAACTCGTTTACTGAAATTCTTGAAAATTCACTATTTCCTTTTGCTAATGTTTTCTTTTGTTCTATTGTCTTTCTTATTAGAAGAAAAGCACTGTAATAGACTAATAAAAAGAAATTCTTGAAGTTGTACGGCGTAGGGAGTAAATAAGTCAGTCTATAGAACGGGCGAAAGTTGGAAACACACACAGTTCATTTCTAATAATTTATTTTTATTGTGTTTTTTACAACTTATCAATCAATCTCTTATAAAAAAAAAAATTAAATTTTATAACTAAATTGAAAATAAATATAAAAACCAGTGATTATTCACATAATTATTCCTAATTATTTTGAAATCAATATCCAAATTGCTTCCTATAAACTTGATCAAATTATTAGAAAGAGAGAATAAAAGGAGAAGAGTTTTGTACAATAATGAGAAATTATAGAGCAATCATATCAAAATAGAATGGTTGGAGTATTAATGTCTTAAGTTTAGTTGTAGGGCAAAGCAGTTTCTTTTTGTTTTGGGAAAAGAAAATATGTAATTGATGGGATATTCAACTGTGTCATCAAATCATATGTGGATGACTGGAAAGGAATAAAGACAAAGCAAGTTGCCAGAAGACTTTCAATACAGCAAGGTGAACATATTAAAAGATTTTGATTCTCAGGATGCCTTTTGTTTAGCACCATATCTTTTTCGGCTCTTTTTCCATTTTCTCTTCTCAAGATTTTTTTCTTCAAAAAAAAAATAAAAAATAAAAAAAATACTAAAACTAAATTGTAGGAGTAAAATGTTTGACTTATAATATTTGATTACAGTGGTTGAAAGTTATTTTATAATTTTCTGCATATGTTAGTAAGATTTAATTTGTTCTGACTAAGAGAATTGAAAAAGGAATCTCTTTAGAACTAAATAGAGAATGTATAGCCTTTCTAAATAACGCATGTAGGCATGTATTCCTGACCAATGCCCTCTAGAGTGTCTCATCATTCATCTAGAACATTCTTCTGCTCATCTCTCAACTTATGTTTTTAATTAATCTTTTTTAAAAGGATTATTAGAAAGTTTTATTATTATTATTATTATTAAATATGGAGTCTCTAACTATCAGGTGCTTTAAATGTTGAATGTGTCGAGTAAAACAAAAACTAGAACTGAAATTGTTTCAATTGGTTCATTATCTATTTGATTAATAAATCCATACTTTAATAATGGAATTCTCCAATGTTCACTTTCTTCTGCCGACATTTGACAAATGACAACCCCACCATTTTTTAACAAAAAGATTGCTATAGTATTCGTTGATTGTTACAAAGTTACATATCCCTTTTCTTTTTGTGATTTCCAAAATAATTTAGACACATTTTATTTTGTTTTGCTAATGATTCCCTAGCTAGTGTCTGAGTGGTACGAAATCCTTTTTAAATTAAAATTATAAAATTGTTCCTGGGCCTTTACCTAATAATTTAAATTTTAAATTCAATTGTATATACTTGGAAATTTGTGATAACATGAGAATAGCAACAATAAATACTACATTATTATTATCATATACTTTCCCGTTTAAATATGAAAACTTATGGTAACAGAAAAATACTTGCAAAATAATGGGAGAATCTATACAATAGATAGAGTATATGTTATTTTAAAAATATTTAAATTTAAATTTAATTCGTTTGAAAAATTAAATAGTATTAGATATATTTTATGAATATTAAAATTGGTGGCGGATGTCTTATTCACTAAATACCCTTTTATATTTATAATAATCAAATTTTAAAATATAAAATCTAATAAAAATAATAAAATATAAACTAATCAATTTCAAGTGTCTAACATCAAACATTCAATATATTAATACAATCTAAGTATAAATTTAATAAAATTTAAAATAAAAAAGAAATAAAATATGATAAAATTTAATATAATTGAATTCGATAATGGATGTCTACTAGTTCTAATCTGAATCTGATACGGGGTGTAAAAGTAAATTTTAAATTTATTTATTATTATTATTTAAATTCATCCTTTTAAGACTCGATCGGTTCAAATATTCGAAAATATGTGTTCAGCCTATTGAACAATATGTTCAGATTGAGCAGACAGCAACACATGGATACTACACATGATTATAATCATAAGCTTCCATGTTTAAATTTAAAACAGTAAGAATAAAAAAAAAATGAATTTTTTTGACATTTGTAGATAAGGACTCCAGCTACTGCCCTTTATGATTGATGCCTAAGGAGGTAGGAAAAGGAGTGAAGAAGATACTTATTCAATCATTAAGCCTGGGACCATAATAATGTGGAAGTCCTACTCTCAAACTTCTCCACTGGCCCATTTCGAATCCTGTTTGCCATTCTATTTTCAGCGCTTATTATTTATAATACGATTTACCATTCTAAAACACAATCAGATTTTGCTTATTATTTTCTGGATAATCTAAGAAAACTCAGTCCAAGTAAGATATGAATATATATACAATAAGAGGAAAATGGAATGTACAGTCATTTTCACAACATTCTTGTTAACTTCTTTATCAGAAGTGTTGCATTGCTGCAAGCACCATAAATATATGTATATATTATGTGAATATACGTATGTAAATCCAGCTGTTGAAGACAGAAAGCTTTAATATTTATGCTACCCAAGTTGCCTGGGCCCCCTCATAATCTACAGGATAACTTTCTGCATGACTGGCTGAAATGCAGATTGAGGCCACTAATTGATTTGGGCGGTTTGGGCGCTGCTACTAGCTAGAGATCAATCAATGGTAACTGCTCTTGTTTTTGTTGAATGATTGATTGAGGTTAGGTCCAAACCCGTCATTTTACACTGCTGAAAACGACAGCAGTGTACACTTAACTGAAGCTCGTCCCTTCCTTGCTCAAGTGGCAACTCTGCAACTAGAACTGGTGGCCTTGGTGGTATATATATGGGTGGCAAGTGGAGGCGGATGCCATCCTATACACAATCTATTTTCAGAAGAGAAAAAGTGCATCTGTATAAAGGGTAGCTACCCTTTTTTCCTTAATTCTGGTCCCATTTGAAAAAAAGAAAAAAAAAAAAAAGCAATTCAAAAAGCAAATCATTTCTGTAGATTTATTTATGGCTCGGATGGCTCCATGTAATCATAATTTATGGATAAGAATTTTTTACTGTAATGAATATATGTATGCCAGTTATTACAGTGTTTGAACGATTAATATATATTTAATTATTTGATATTAATAAATATCAACTACTCATATAGATGCAAACATGCATACGTTGAAATTAGGCAAGTGTTGATTGTTTTCTAATCTTTTTTTGGAAATCTTGATTAGAGTGGTGTCTATCATGATTAGGTATTCATTCTCTTTAAGGAATGTAAAAGCTTCCATTTCGTGCAAATGATAGGTGCAATTCAATTGCAACGTTGAAGTTAGGTCTAAGCTTAACTTTTAAGGGTCAAATGACTGAATCCACGTCTGGACCAGATTATATTGATCTTCCATTGCTAGTCCTCCTTTTTAAGGATGGAGACAATGTTATCAAATTTTGAATTATGCAAATGGAGAGGGTATGGTGCGGTAGGAGTTATGAATTAGAGATGGTCTACTATATCTATATTGGACCCATACGATCCATTCCCATTTATTTTATGAGGAATTTTGTACGTCGGATTTTCTATTTATGAGATTCTCTTCATTTATATCTTTACCTTCTGTTTCATCCCTTATTCTTCTCACTCTAAGGACCACTTGATTAATTTGGAATCATGCAGTGATACTGTGATAACAACACCAACAACAACTATTGCAGAGGGGAAAAGTAAATTACAAAAAGAAATGTTTATCTTTGGCCAAGCCCTCCAATGTGTTGTTTCATGGATAAAATCGACAAATACAAACTTTTTTCAGGAAAACAAACACCATGTCTTATTAAATTTGCACAATTTCATTGTTCCATCATCTGAATATGATGGTTCATTTATTTTCTTAATTATTATTTTTTCAATTCTATACTTTTTTAGTAATTTAATTGGGTTAAGAGAATATTTAATAAATTTAATTATAAAAAATTTAGATAAATTAAACTAAATTACTCTTTTATAGATATTATAAAATTTATTAAACTTATTGTAACACAAGGATAAAATATAAAAAATTAAAATTGTATTAAATATATAAAAATAATAAATAATTTAAAAATTTAACTATTAAAAAAGAAAAAGTTAGTATGAAATAAATGGATTATCATGTTACCTTTAAAAGAAAAGAGTGAAAATTTTATAATCTTGTACAAAGATATCAATTATTAAACCTTCTGGGTTCTGAATTCGAGGTTGGAGCTTAATGATACAATTTAATTCTAATATTCTTGCAACTATAATTTATTTTCCGAGAGGAATAATGGGCTTCATTAAAAAGAAATCATGGATCAAATCCATACACAAACAAAGCCTAGTTTTATTAGGAAAGGTCTTATAGCTAGAAACAAAATTTAGATTTCTGGTTTGGGCTTGTCTTCTACCACCTTTTCTTTTTTTCTTCTTTTTATGATGTCTTCCCACTTTAAACCTTTCCTAACCTAAATTGGACTAAAAAATCAATTAGTTAATTCAATCTTGTACTTTTTAATTTTAATATATTAGTTAATTAGTTAATTTTTGCTTTTAATTTTAAAAAACAAAGATTAATCTAAATAATTATAACTCTTAATATTATAGATATACAATCTCTTGAAAATATTTTTTAAATATTAATGAATCTTAAACTTTTCATCGACTAGCTAAGAAAATAGTGAACTAAACTTTTTTTTTGCTTTTTTATTTTTCATATATATTTTTTATTTTTCTGATTAACTAAAAAGTTATAGTTAAAATTAAATAAATATCTTATTTGATTTTTAATTCAATAAAATAAAAAAATAAAAAACTAAATAATTTTTTCTTGAAAATTTTTCAAAAATATCTTAAAATTAATAAAAAAATCATTTTTTACTATGTAAATTTTTTCCAAAATACGATACAATAATTGAAAAAAACTGAAAAAACCAATATTGTACCTTTGAAAAGAAAAAATTAAAAACCATATTTTAAATATTTTATACAGTAAAAATAAAGAAATTTACATCGTATTTTTTATGAAAAAAGAGAAAATATGGGTATTGTTTTTTTTTTTTTTTGTTTTTTTATATAGTATGGTACTGTTAATTGGATCTTATTCCCCTCTAAATAAATCTAACAAATCAGGCCGAAACATTTAGCCCTTTTATCTGAGCCCAACAGAATCAAAACATCTAATAGCGAGAAAAGCACACCATGGCTCAAAGGCCCAAAGCCTCTTCTGTCTTGGTTGCTCTCAGCTCAAGTCTAAACTCACGACTCAATCACTGTAATTTTTCCTTTTCCAAAAGCTAACAAAACAAAAGAGCTTCTAAATGGTTTCCTTGTTTTGATCTCTGTGAGAACAAGAACTCTCATGAATTCTCAACTTTAGATACTAATTTTTCAGGTAATTCATCCAGCACAGCACAACACAATCCTCTCTTTCAACATCTTTCAGATTAGATCTAATCTCTCTCTATTTATCTCCGTCTCTTTCATTTCTTTGATTTTATTTTGCTATGATCTAAACTAATAAATCTCCGAAGCTCGACAGAAATGGAGTGGGCAACAGTGCAGCATCTAGATCTACGCCATGTAGGTCGAGGTGTTTATAAACCATTGCAACCTCATGCTGCTGCGTTTCATCCTACACAAGCTCTCATTGCTGCCGCGATCGGTACTTACATAATCGGTAATGTTATATATTACTTTAGGTTTCGAATTGTTGATTTTGTAAATTTTTCTTAATTTGATTATTTTAGTAATAATTTCCTGTGTGTTTGTTGGAAGCAGAATTTGATGCCTTAACAGGAAGTAAGCTATCTAGTATTGACATTGGTGCACCTGCTGTGCGCATGGCTTACAGCCCTACTAGTGGCCATTCAGTTGTTGCTATTTTAGAGGTTTGATTTTTAAAAATTACTAGGGTTTATATTGATTATAATGTCACGGTGTGGCGCTTCTTTGATCTTATTTGCGGTTGTATGATCGTTTTTATGTATATGTTTGATTGTAGGATTGCACAATTAGGTCATGTGATTTTGATACGGAGCAAACATGCGTACTGCATTCACCTGAAAAGAGAATGGAACAAATATCTTCTGATACAGAAGTTCATCTAGCATTGACCCCTTTGCAGCCTGTTGTTTTCTTTGGTTTTCACCGCAGGATGAGTGTTACTGGTTTGTTTCTTTGTTGCCTTTTTTTTTGTTCAGCAGCGCTATATTATTTACTATAGTATCCGTCTTATTTATTTTCTATATGCTTTTAAATCTCTAATGATTGTCTTTTTAACTGCTGTACTGTTCTGCATGAAGTTGTTGGAACTGTTGAAGGGGGAAGGGCGCCGACAAAAATAAAGACAGACTTGAAGAAGCCTATTGTAAATCTTGCATGCCATCCGCGCCTCCCTGTGCTGGTAATCCTTTTATTTGCTTGCTGTTGAGTTAAAAGATTTAGATTGCTTTTGATAGCTTCTACTGATTTCTGGTTAGGCTATAAAATGGACTGGGAAAGACTCATCTTAATCCTAGTTCTTCACAAAAAATTATAAGTATAATTAACATCAATGATAATGATCTGACAATTCAGAGGATCAGTGAAGAGATCATCTAAGTTCATAGTTGTAATTAACAATTTTAAGAACCAATAATATTTCTTTATCTGTTGTGTTAAAATATTAGTTATTACCCTGAAATTCTTAAGCATGCAGTATGACATATTTGATGATGAAAAATTGTGGTTTCCCTAGCATTGTAGAATAGCAATAAATTAGGAGAAGAAAGCATTGGGTTCTCATTTGAGGCATGTAAATCCAATAAATTGTTTTTAATGCTATTTAAGACATGGACCGAAGTGCGAAAACATTTAAAAAGAACATTTTTGGCAATATTTTGGGTTAATTTTGTATTATTTTCTCCAGTATGTGGCTTATGCAGATGGCTTGATTCGAGCTTACAACATTCATACATATGCTGTAGCATACACACTGCAACGTAAGATGCTGTAATTGCTGATTCTTTATTTTGAATCTTCCTTTATGGAACAATATGTATAAGTTCTTTTTTACATATTTTTTTAATCTTTGTTTTGCATTGCAGTTGACAATACAATTAAGCTTATTGGTGCTGGTGCATTTGCTTTTCATCCTACACTAGAGTGGATTTTTGTTGGTGATAGACATGGGACTCTGTTGGCATGGGATGTCTCAACTGAGAGGCCTAATATGATTGGAATGTAAGTTGCTTGGAGTTGCTTTCTTCCATAGAAAAAAGATAAAGAGGAGAGTTCAGATGCTTCCTTTGGACATAGCATATAAAATGCTATTTGGGGGTGAAATTGGTAGTATGTGATATAATTAGTTAATAAGCTGATGTCTTGCAACTTTTTAAATCTTGGTGAATGTACTATGAGCTTTGGCCCTTTGGAGGGATAAGCTAATAAACTGATGAAAATCTTTACAGTTCAGCCCCTAACGAATGGCTCGTTTTTAATTTCTTTTACTTTTTACTAAATTTTTTGGAGTAGTAGTATTTTCACTGAAATCTTATAGAAATTTAATAGAAAAACTAACTTCTTGTGAAAGTGGAAAATTAGAGCATGAAACAATATTTGTAAGTGATTGAATGGAAATATAGGTGATTTCTAAGGGTGCCATAGTTTATAATAATGCAATTCTTTTTTAATGTCTTATGTATTTATTCAATGAAAACTATAAAATTAGATCAAATTCACATAGAAAATTTTAATATGTAAATATGTATGTAATTTATAAGTTGCTCAAATACCTTTTATGTAAATTTGATCTAAATTTTATTAATTTTCATTAGATAAACGCATAAAGGTATTAAAAGAAAAATTAAGTTACTACAAACTACGGCACCCTAGAATTCGCCGGAAATATATTAGTAATTGGGAGGATGAATAAAGATCTGCTTGTTTGGATGCAAGAGTGGTTAATGTTGTGGGATTTCATAAGGTAAAATTTGCATTGTAGTTTGCCGACTTAAAGGTTATACATTTATCCTCTAAGGCTTAGCTCTTTTGAGGACATTTTCCAAGTAAACAATTTTTTTTTTTTTTTTTTGCATTTTCTAATGTTTTGTTGGGCAGGGGGTTTTACTTCGGAAGATTGGGTAACTGAAGATATTCTCCAAGTTAAACTTAAACCAAGTGTTTTTGAAAGAAAACCAACCTTTTCCGACATGCTCCAAATGCCAAAAGATGTTCTCTAACTGATTTTCAGCATCACCTTTTGCCACCAAACTGTACAAAATAATTTATTTTCTTATGTTTTGTGAAAGAAAATTTTCCCCAGCCAGTTGCTTTCTGGGAAATGAATGGAAACAGAAAGTGAAAATTGTGGTTTGCAATGATTATAGTTTACGAATAATCTTAGGGCTGTGGAGTTCTTGGAGCAGCCACAGAATATGATTTTCTATCCCAAGATGCCCCATTGTTGAGACCAACCATAATTGGTGAAATATCATGTAACTTTCTTGAAAAGTACTCGAGTCTTTTTCTGTTTTGTCCACTTGCCAATCATTTTTTTTTTAAATTTCCTGTCATAACTGAACATGAAATCTTTGATTTCTTCTCTAACAGCATATTCTTTTGCAATGTAGTACACAAGTAGGCTCTCAACCAATCACATCAATTGCTTGGCTCCCTACTTTGCGGTTACTTGTCACAGTTTCCAAGGATGGAACTCTGCAAGTGTGGAAGACACGAGTGATTCTTAATCCAAATAGACCTCCAATGCAAGCAAATTTTTTTGAGTCTGCTGGTTATCTATCTCTTCCTCTTTTATTTGTGATTTTTTATTTAAAAGATGATTGAATATGGAGGCAAATGAATTAGTGTGTCATAGTCATTTTAGGTTGAATTGGCCAGAATATTTTGTGGATAGTTAAGGTCTACAATAAGGTATAACCAAGGATCAAAACAAATAAAATCGTTAGGTTTTGGGGCTCATTATGGTTTTTGCAGTGTGAATGTCAGTGATGGGAGATTATTTATTAGGATTTGATGGAGCAACAGACAAGTTTGATTTTGAATGAAATTACTCAAGATTTTGTTGAAACTGAAAAATTTAAAACTTCAAAACTAGAGTTTCTTGGCATCATTCACATTAAGATTCCATCAACCTTGTACATAACCTAAAAGAAGTACAATTTCTATGAATATTTTCTAATTTTACTAATTAACTGATATTGATAGGCATGGAAAAGTGAGATCTTTCTTATTTCATTATAACATAAATTATTTGCTTATTTTTGTTGGTACAACTTAGACCCTTACCTACAAGAATCACATACTTAAGCTAAAGCACAAAAGTTGGCTGGTGATGCCAAATGAAAATTCATTTACTGATGCATGTTTGGTTACTTTCTGTCCATCCCGACTATAATGAGGTTTATGGGGATTTTTCACCATTTTTCTTTATGTAATAAACATTATTTTTCTATTACTATGGAAAGAAAAGCAATTTGAAGCATCTTTTGAGAATTTGAAAGAAATAATAGAGGAGTGGAATCTCATAAAATTTAGGATTTAGCAAGTCATCAGAAAGACAACCAATTTCCAGAATTCAGATAAAAACTGATTGTTGTATCCTTATTGCACTTTTTGATGCTTCTTGTTGTGTAATTTTAATGGAAGCCACAATAACTTGATACTTTTTCTGCATTTTCACATGCAGGAATTGAATCAATTGACATCCCTCGAATTTTATCTCAGGGTGGAGAAACGGTTTATCCTTTACCCCGGATTAAAGCTTTAGAAGTTCACTCAAAATTGAATTTAGCAGCTTTGTTATTTGCAGTTAAGTGCGACAATTTTTCTTTTTTTCAATTTCAGAATTGAATTGTTAGTGAATATCAGAACTCAATAGTTTTAATCTTCTTCTCATGGCAGAACGTTACAGGCGGTGACAACTTGAAAAATAGGGCTGCATACACAAGGGAAGGAAGGAAACAACTCTTTGCAGTTCTGCAAAGTGCCAGGGGATCATCAGGTAAGTGACTTTTTAGTTGTGACCTCGGATTTCTTTGTGGATTGGATGATAGTTTGTCTGATAATGCCTACGATCTTCCATTTTCTGTTTTGGTATATCATTTTACTGCATCATATTAATGGTGTGACTTATCACCAGCGGTGTAGGATAGATGGGAGAGCCTGTCTGTCTGATGTACTTTTGTAGTGAACTAGGCCTCAGAGCATTGGAGATTCAGGGTTTGAAGTTAGGAAATGTGAAATTAGGTTCTGTAGATAGACTTGATGCTGGATATGCTATGTTTAACAATGAAGCCCTCTTAGTGGCTGTAATTCTAGGGTCCATTGGAGTCTGCTTTAGCTGTTTAGATGATGTATATTGGCAAAATTGCGATACTTAGGTTGTGGTGGTTGATTGAGAAGAGGGACGAGTTTGTTAGAATTGGAATTAAGAGAACTTAAGCTTGTAAAATCCTCGTGGCTTGTGCATACCTCCCTGCATACACGAAAGTATCTGCTTAACCCAGATGGTCAAATACGTCCGAGGTCAGTCATATTCTGAACTAGTTATTACCTTATTTCGCCTTTCATGAAGACAAAAAATCAGTCAGTGGTGTCATTATCTCTTTGCACGTGCGACAGTTGTAAGTTGTTGCACATGTAAAAGTTGCTGCTATTGTAAATGTGAAATTTTTTCCTCTCAATAAATTGCCAGTAATGCACAAATTTTGCACTGAAAACACTGGTAGTAGGCAACATTTGCACACTGGACTTTTTGATATTCAAAATGTGTATCCAGAACTTAAAAATTTTACAATGAAGCCCAATAACTTGGTAAAGAAAATTTAATTTCTATTTTTCTGTTAGGATTTGTTAAAATTGCTTAGATTTTCATAATAATTTCTTTTGTCTACCTATACTAACTTAACAGAACCCTACCGGAAACTTGCAGATTGATCGCTTCATCAAGCTTTTGATTGTGATAAGCTTTAAGTTCTGAGATACTACACTGAAAATCGAAAAATTTAGGGTGCAAACTATATCTTTACTCCAACACTCTGCTATTGATACCTCTAATGAGTTAATACATTTTTTCAAAGGGCTAATATTTCGGTTTTGTCAATGCCCCATGGTAGTGCAACTGATCAAGGGTTCAAACTTCTATTTCTCCTTGTCACTTCAATGAGTAGAGAGCAAAAGTAATGTGTGATTATTAATTGCAGAGTTACTTACGTGTAATGGGGGTTTAAGATTTGGGCTAGAAAGAATAGAGCAATGTCTATAGTTTTCACACTTTATGCTGTTATAACATGTAGTTGGAAAATTTCTTCAAACTTTCTTTAAGTTCTTAGTTCCATCATGTTGTTGTGTCATGAGTACTGTAGTATCGTGCCTTGTTCATTTCTATGCATGCTAACTGTAAATGTTATCTGCAGCATCCATTTTGAAGGAAAAGCTCTCATCCCTAGGATCCTCAGGAATTTTGGCCGACCATCAACTTCAAGCACAGCTGCAGGAGCACCATCTTAAGGGGTGAGCCTTAAAATTTATTAGGTTGCAAAGATATTGTTGTGACTTCTTACCGACAACGTGTAGGTTGCATTGCATTGATGTCTACAGTAGTTGGAGTTTGCACCTTATTGTCTGCAGTGGGAGAGTTGGAGGAACATTTCACATATAGTTGTTTCAATTTTGATGTGATTAATGTGACTTTAAAGTTGCATATTGTTAAGAGTGGGAGTTTCAACTGTTCCTTTGGAGTTAGTAATCTGTGTATTGACTTTTGATTTCATTGGCTTATCACTTTCACTTTTAAATTGGGCTGGTATCTCATCTCAAAGTTTTCCCATATTTGTGATGTTGATGAAACTTTTTTTTCCTTTCAGCAACCAAAGTCAGCTTACAATTTCAGATATAGCAAGGAAAGCATTCCTTTACAGTGTATGTTGCTTTCATGTTACATTTTGTATTCATGTCTTGTATTTTCATATGGTACATATGTCTTACTGAAGTAAAATGCTAACTGGTGAGAACCATTGTTAGTAACACATTCCAAGGAATAGAAAATCAGGTGGTCAATGCTCCTGAAGCTTATCATTTACTGTGTTACAATGTGTTATCACTTCTTTTGCTTGCCCATATGATGAAGTTCTTGACTGATAGGTCAAGAATTTGATGAGGAAAAATTGTAGATTCTATAACGTAGGTCAACCTAACTCTAGTAAATTCTCTTTGCCATATTTTCCCATTTACGTTAGAAGTAGGCAGGTACTTTCTGGTTGGTGTATGGCCAGAATTTTGGTAAATTGTCCAAAGCTTTGAACTGGTAATTAAGCAACTATTTATTTGCATTTTGCGTGTTAGGTGAAATTCTTTTCCTCTCTTCTGAGGCATATAAACTGAACCAACCCTGATACTTAAATCCTTCCAACTTGTGCTGATAAGGATCAGCTCTGCCTTCAGGGTCCTGTTGTATGTGTTGTAAGCTCTTGTTGATTCAGCTTCTAGTTTGTGCTTGAGAATTTGAGTTTGATGCTGAAACAACTCCAACTAAATCTCTGATTTTGCTTGTGAAGAAAGATGATTCTCAAGGGAAGATTTTAGGTCTGATTTGTCTGAATTAGGATTTGGTTTCTTTTATTTTGGATTTTGGACTTTTTTTTCTTTCTTTGTATTGGTCCTTTAGGGATCTTTCCAAGCCTATCATAAGTTTGAAACCCCCTGACCCTACTCTTAACTGCAGGGAAAACCATTTCTGACCATGCATTAGAACCTCATTATAGTGTGAACAATACTTGCCATTGCTTCGTGTAGACTACCTGTTATAGTTAAACTTACTTTGTTATCCATAAATTACAAGTACAAAAACATAATACAGAATTACAATGTTAAAAATCTGTGCTGTTACATAATTCTGAGATGATTAAGGTTTCATTACAACCAGAAAGCACCATGTATTATTCCCAGCTTTACATTGCATCAACTGGTCTTCCTTTTTTGGCTTGCGTGTTTGTTTTTGTTTGATGATTTCAACAATTTCGAGTAGACGTATTTGTTGATTTAAACCCCAACTTAAAATGTGTTTATCAGCCAGACCAAGAATAATTTATTTTGAGTAAAATAAACATTCCATTTATGCATTGAGTTATAACATGCTGAATTCTACTTGTTCATGTTATTAATATTACCTGTTATTATGTTTATTGCAACACAAAGAAGCACCTTTTAGAATGTCCCCCAGTTTTAACATAAAATTCTGTATCTATTTCTCCAAATGATGCACTATTGACTTCAGAAGTTATGTGATTTTTCAATAGCATTTCATGGAAGGCCATGCCAAAAGTGCTCCGATCTCTCGGCTGCCTCTCGTTAGCATTTTGGATACCAAGCATCATCTGAAGGACATTCCTGCTTGCCTGGTAATAAACCATCTATTAATACAAATCGTTACTTTTCCTTTTGCCTATGCCTAAGTTTGTATCTGATGGTTGTTGATTTCATTGGCAGCCCCTTCACTTGGAGCTAAATTTCTTTAATAAAGAGAATAGGGTGCTTCATTATCCTGTTAGGGCTTTCTATATTGATGGAGTGAATCTCATGGGATATAATCTTTGCTCTGGAGTGGATAATATATACAAGAAACTTTATACATCAGTGAGTTCAATGATGAGTTTCCCCTTTTTAATAATGCGAGGCAATGCACCTTAGATAAACTTTAAAGAACTGTGATTGAAGGATACCTTTTTTTTTTCTTCCCGTAGCAGGACTATTTCGATGTTTTGATCTGATAAAATTTGGTTCTTACTTTCAGGTTCCTGGAAATGTGGAATTCCATCCGAAGCACATTGTATACAGTAGAAAGCAACATCTATTTCTTGTTATTTATGAATTCAGTGGTTCTACAAATGAGGTGGTCCTTTATTGGGAAAATACCGAGTCCCAGCCAGCCAACAGTAAAGGAAACACAGTGAAAGGTTGGTCTTTATGTTAGTTGACCTTTTCTTCTCACTAATATGTTCATAGAAAGAGATGCAAATCTTACAATTACTTATTTTACTGTCTATCGATTTCTTCAGGTCGAGATGCAGCATTCATTGGTCCCAGTGAAAATCAGTTTGCATTTCTTGATGAAGACAAGACTGGGCTGGCCCTGTACATTCTGCCTGGTGGAGCTTCAAAAGCAGCTGGTGAAAAAAATTTATTAGTTGAAGAAAATCAGTCAGTGGAAACAAATGCTAACTCTCTTCGGGGTCCTATGCAGTTTATGTTTGAAAGCGAAGTTGATCGTATCTTTTCTACCCCATTAGGTGCTTGATAAAACAGGATCTGTTGTCTTTATTATTGCATCCAATAATGTATAAAAGTGCTAATTGAAGATTCATGTGGATGCAGAGTCAACTTTGATGTTTGCTATTCATGGAAGTCAAATTGGTCTTGCAAAGTTACTTCAGGGATATCGCCTTCCAACTTCAGACGGTCATTATATTCCAACAAAAACTGAAGGGAAAAAATCGATCAAGTTAAAAAAGAATGAGATAGTACTTCAGGTAATTAAGTCAACTTACCATGCATATTATAAAATATTGCTTAAAACAAATTTGGGAAAAATAAAAAGAGAATATGAAGTAGAAAAGGAGGCCCTCACTGGGAGGTGATTCCCATCTTTATCCTTTATCAAGAGGCATTTTATGGCTCGGCTTCCTTGCAAGTCTTGAATAGCGATGGCCAAACGGGTCCTATCTGATGCAGAATCTAAAAATTTAGTTTTACAGTTGTTCCCTGATAGTCTAAGAGTAAAACCTCCTATCAAATCATGTTGTCCAAAAGCAGAGTATGAGGTTGAGAAGTGTTTAACGCGAACTCTAAACAATGACTATTATGACAAGTATTGGATTGACTGTTATTGGATCTTGTTTATCTGAAGATTTATGCATTTGTGGGTGATTTGGGGACATTTTAGATCATTAGCTGAAAACCATGCTATCTTAATTGCTATAGGTGCACTGGCAAGAAACTGCTCGAGGCTATGTTGCAGGAATACTAACAACTCAAAGAGTGCTTATGGTTTCAGCAGATCTTGATATACTGGCTAGCAGTTCTACAAAGTTTGATAAAGGACGTCCTTCAATATCCTAATACATAATTTGCTCAGAACTTATTTCTCTTTTTAATGTTCTTTAGATGATGCAAATGAATTTTATAAATTTGTTTAACACTTAACTAATATGCACTTTAGATCCCTTTTGTGGGTTGGCCCTGCTCTTCTTTTTTCTACTGCCACTGCAGTCAGAGTGCTTGGCTGGGATGGAATCGTTAGGACTATTGTCTCTATTAGCATGCCCTATGCAGGTAACACAATTAAATCTTTATGAGATTCCTTATCCTCTGATCTTGTAGCCAGGTATTCTGGTTGATTAACTGCTATAATGATTTATTCGCTAATAATTGCATGATTATACTGTATTTTTATGGGGTAATCTGTTTCTGGTGCAGTTTTGATTGGCGCTTTAAATGACCGATTGCTGTTTGCTAATCCAACGGAGATAAATCCGAGACAAAAGAAGGGGGTGGAAATTAGGAGTTGTCTTGTTGGACTCCTTGAACCTCTTCTTATTGGATTTGCCACAATGCAACAAACATTTGAGCAGAAGCTTGACCTGTCTGAAGTACTGTACCAAATAACATCAAGGTATCCTTACTAATCCACATGCTATTCTTTGTGGCAAATGAAATTCTGTTTCATAGCCAAGAAAAGCAAGCCTTAACTTTAGGAATCTTTTGTATCTCTCTTATATGCTTTTTGCTGCATGGAGCATGTGCTTTCCATCATCGCTTTACAAAATCTGGCCTATTTGGCGTATTACCTGAATCCAGGTTTGATAGTTTGCGCATCACTCCAAGATCTCTTGATATACTTGCTAGAGGTCCTCCTGTTTGTGGAGATCTTGCAGTTTCATTATCCCAAGCAGGTCCACAATTCACACAGGTGTGATGGAAATTATAAATTACTGTTCGTAATTCATTTTTCAGCTTTCGAGTTTCTGAACAGTTTGTGTAATAAACTTAGGTCCTGCGAGGGATCTATGCTATCAAAGCTCTCCGTTTTGCAACTGCTTTATCTGTCTTGAAGGATGAATTCTTGCGTTCTCGAGATTATCCAAAATGCCCACCAACCTCTCAGCTATTCCACCGGTTTCGACAGTTGGGATATGCCTGTATCAAGTAAGCTTATGTTTTGGTTGCAGGTGTTCGCATTTGCATGTTCTTACACCTGCAATCGTGTTTTGATAGACTTGTTTTTGTACTCATCAATACTTGATGCTTTGGGAGTTAGCAAGTGGTTCTTCACAAATTTGATAGATCACTTTCCTTCAAATTCTTGGTGGATAGTAAGTTCTCTGATTGTTGGGTGAAAGATTAGGGAATATAATTATTAATGCTTGTGGAGAAAGTCACTTTTTCTATAGCATGCTGGATATCATGTTCATTGTTGAAGGCAGGTGCTACATTAAGCTTTAAGACTTTTTGTCTTGGTAATTTATCCAAACCGCATGCATACATCTCCTGCATTTCTCATTGTATGATTAAACAACTGTTCTTTGTGAAGTACATGTTACACATGTTCTAGCATATTCATATATTATCAACATGCCCATGGGGATTCTTTATTCCGGATTCTCTTGGTCTTCAGTTTAATGATTTACAACTGAAGAATAATAATTAAAAAAAAATTTGTGAGCTTATAGTCATTTGATCTTGTGATTGTCATTGCTTTGTCTATTTAGGATGAAATGAATCCTGATTCAACATGTAATTATCAGGCAAACGTAGCAGAAACTTATACTGTGATTTTATCATTCCTGGCGTCTAGATAATGAACTTTTATTATTTCTATAAGACCAATATATGATCTGTAATTTTATGATTCCTGGCATCTAGAATATGAAGCTTTTGTTATTTATTTGAGATAGAGAGATGGTTATCTCTTTATTTGTGTGTACCATTCCAGGTAAATAGCCAAATTTCAAATTTCAGGTATGGCCAGTTTGATAGTGCAAAAGAAACTTTTGAAGTTATAGCAGACTATGAAAGCATGCTTGATTTGTTCATATGTCACCTTAATCCTAGTGCCATGAGGCGTCTTGCTCAGAAATTGGAAGATGAAGGTGCAGATCCAGAGTTAAGACGATACTGTGAAAGGATTTTAAGAGTTCGTTCTAGTGGATGGACACAAGGTATTTTTGCCAATTTTGCTGCTGAGAGTATGGTTCCCAAAGGACCAGAATGGGGTGGTGGGAACTGGGAAATTAAAACTCCTACTAATTTGAAGAGTATACCTCAGTGGGAGCTGGCTGCAGAAGTAATGCCATACATGAAAACTGATGATGGAACTGTCCCAGCCATTATTACGGATCATATTGGCGTTTATCTGGGATCAATAAAAGGAAGAGGCAATGTTGTTGAAGTAAGGGAGGGTAGTTTGGTCAAAGCTTTTAAATCTGCTGTTGATGATAAGCCAAATGGGCTTCCAAATCCTTTAGCTAAATCCTCATCTAATGAGTCAAAGGGATTGCATGAGGGTAATTCAAAGGGAGATTCTTTGATGGGTCTGGAAACTCTCATTAAACAAAATGCAAGCTCATCTGCTGCTGATGAACAGGCCAAAGCACAAGAAGAATTCAAGAAAACAATGTATGGTGCTGCTACCAGTAGCAGCAGTGATGAGGAGGAACCTTCGAAAGCCAGAAAACTACAAATTAGAATACGAGATAAACCAGTTACATCTGCGACAGTAGATGTCAATAAGATCAAAGAAGCAACAAAGACATTTAAACTGGGTGAGGGGTTAGGCCCACCCATGCGGACAAAGTCATTAACAGGCTCCCAGGACCTTAGCCAGATGTTATCCCAACCTCCTGCTATGAGTGCAAATGCACCTACTGCTTCAACGAGTTCTTCTGCTGCAGTGGATTTGTTTGGTACCGACTCATTTACACAACTGGCACCAGTATCACAACCAGGTCCTACAGTTATGGGTGTGGGAGTTGCAGCAAGACCTATTCCAGAGGACTTCTTCCAAAATACTATCCCGTCCCTCCAAGTTGCAGCATCATTGCCTCCTCCTGGAACGTTGCTTGCAAAATTGGACCAAACTTCTAGGCAAGGTCAAACTGTGCCTAATCCAGTTGGTGCTTCTGCGGCTGCCATTGGTCTTCCTGATGGTGGTGTTCCCCCGCAAACCACTCAGCAAGCTGTCTCACTTGAATCTATTGGACTTCCTGATGGCGGTGTCCCACCACAAGCCTCTAGTCCTGGTGCTGTCCTACCTCAGCCTCATGCTCAGGCACCTCCAATCCCTGTTTCTTCACAACCTCTTGATCTCAGCATCCTTGGAGTTCCAAATTCTGTAGATTCAGGAAAACCTCCTGTGAAAGATGCTTCTCCGCCATCATCTGTGCGACCTGGACAGGTGTTACTCCTATTTGGTATTTCATGTTTTCTTGCATTTCCTTATGAGAGAACCCTAAGTAGATCTTAGTAATTGATTTTCATGCTTTTGAATTTAGAATGTGGCGATAAAGATGTCCATGTAGTAGGGTAGTATATTTGCAAGTTATCCTCAGTCGATGTATTTTTGTCCCTCTTGCCTTGTTCTACTCTTTTAACCTTTTTTTTTTCTTTTTATTGCTTGGCATGATAGGTTCCCAGAGGAGCAGCTGCTTCGGTATGTTTCAAAGTTGGACTTGCCCACCTTGAGCAGAATCAACTTCCTGATGCATTATCATGTTTTGATGAAGCTTTCCTTGCACTAGCTAAGGATAACTCCCGTGGAGCTGATATTAAGGCTCAAGCAACCATCTGTGCTCAGTACAAGATAGCAGTTACTCTACTTCAGGTGCTCTTAAGTATTATCCAAACTCCAAACACAAGAAGTGAAATAAACTTTATTTAACTTTGGGACAAGAAATTATACTTTTCCTGGATTTTCTGTTCTATCTGGTGATTTTAACAATTATTAAGTTCTCTCATTTAACAGGCATCTTAAGTCCCTAACCAAAGTAATGTTTGAAAACTATTTGGACAGGAAATTTCACGACTGCAGAAGGTACAAGGCCCAAGTGCACTTAGTGCAAAAGATGAGATGGCAAGACTGTCACGTCATCTTGGATCTTTGCCTCTTTTGGCAAAGCACCGAATAAATTGCATTCGAACAGCCATTAAACGCAACATGGAAGTGCAGAATTTTGCATATTCCAAGCAGATGCTTGAGCTGCTTCTGTCAAAAGCTCCACCAAGCAAGCAGGATGAACTGAGAAGTCTGGTTGACATGTGTGTTCAGAGGGGATCATCCAACAAGTCCATTGATCCCCTGGAAGATCCGTCCCAGTTCTGTGCTGCTACACTCAGCCGCCTGTCAACCATTGGATATGATGTTTGTGATCTCTGTGGGGCTAAATTTTCTGCCCTCTCAACACCTGGATGCATCATTTGTGGTATGGGCAGCATTAAAAGATCTGATGCACTTGCAGGTCCTGTCCCTTCTCCATTTGGCTGAGGCCTACAGAGGGAGAGTCTCGCATGCTCTTGTCGGGACTGGTCATGGGATCTGATCCTGGATATTTCGTTGCTCCTTCCCAAGTCCCGACTGATATGAAGTTGCTGGTGCTGTAATGTTTTTCAGAGAATGCCCGCTTATCTTATCATGGAAAAGATTCCAGCAATACCAGCGACATCATTTAGTGTATATTTGTACCATTAATTTGTTTTGTATTGAGGCTTTATATCTCTGGCCTTTCCGGTCTCTCCCTGCTTTTCATGCTTCATTGTCTTATATAATCATCATCTTCATTTTTTTATTGCCGTTCTATACCTGCAGTTGTGGTAGCGCATCACTAACTTTCCAGATATGCAATTTTGTAGAAAATGCTACAATTCCTGTGGTTTGTAGTTATGGGGTTGCTTTTCTTGGTCATGAAATTCCTTGATGAACAGATTAGTGTTTTGTAATATTTGGTTGTGGTATTTGAAGATTTGATTAGTTTAAACGGACAGGTTTGTTTATCTCCAAGTTTGTTGATAGCTACTTGCATCATTCCTATCTCTACGTGCAAAGCTGGCTTGATGAGTAATAAAAAATTCTTATCGAGAAGGATATATATATAGTTTGTTTTATACTTTGATATTGAGTGGTTGCCACATACAGTTACTAAAAATTAATGAATATGTAAATTATCTATTAATTTAGTATATATTTGGACTAAACCACTTGAGATTGGAAGAAAAAAGTTATTTAGGAATATTGATTGACAATAAAGAAATTACATAATATTATAGAAAAAGAATAACTCAAATATTACTATTTCGTGTTGAAAAAAATAATTAAAATGATAATTTGGTTGCTACTTAAAAAAAAAAGAAAAGAAGAAATTATTATTAAATACTGTCTTTTTTAAAAAAATATCTTTTTTTACGGTAGTTTCTTTTCTCTTTCGTTTATATTGTACCTATGTTTTATTTTTACTTTCTTTAACTATTTTTATTTCTTTTTTATGGTGACTCATATTTTCTTTCCTTATTTTCATTTTTGTCTTTTTATAGCAAAATTACACTTCCATCTTTAAAGGTAAGAAATGCATGCATTTATCCTAGAGATTCACATATAGGGCAATACATACAACTTTAAAAATAGTGAAAAAGAAAATTCACAGTGTCAATCTTTGTATTATTATGAGCAGTCTTTTATACGTTGTATAATTAATGTATGAATTGATGAAAAATAAGTAAAAAGACATATTCATACTTTGTCAGTTTTTTAGTTAACTCTTTTTTCCTTTTCTTATTAAAAGAAATAAAATGGATAAATTGGGTCTTTTTCTATTGTGAAAAATTTTCTTTTGAATATTTTTTAATAAAAATTTCTAAAAGAATAATTGAACTCTAATTTTTGAATTTCATATTACTTACTCAAATGTATTTTTTATTAATTAATAATATTAAAAAGTATATTGGATTCTTTTAATTTGTTATCGATTTTATATTTAAAACATTGAGAAAGTAATATGATAAGAAATATAGTAATTGACACTTCTAGTGTTAGAAAATATTGATAGATAAATGATTCCAATTAATATTTGAATGCACACCTAAAATGTTTAACGAATATCCTGAATAATTTTTTTTTTTCTTTTGAAGATGGTTTTAATGAGTATAGTGTTTATGGGTCTGATACTATATACGAAATAGTATACATATGATATGCATATACGAAAGCATACCAATATATATAAAAATATTATTTTTCATATAATTTTAAGAAGAAAAAAAATCTTATTTATAACTTTGTTATTTTGATTTGCTAGAAACATATATATTAAATATGTACCAAAATATGTGAAATAGATATTACAAATACGAGTTAATTACCATAACAATTATAACAACATATATATCAAATTGCCAATAATTCATAAGAAAAATATATCTAATATATATCACTGTATTTTTAAAATAATTTTTTAAATTACAGTATTTTTTAAAAAATATTTTACAGTAAAAATGATATTTTTTATCTTTTTTAGGGTATTTATGAAAGGACCCTTAAAAAAATATGTTGATTATATGTAGCCGATCATATAATAGTAACTATATTTTTGTGTAATCAATATTTTGATTTATGTACTATTTTGGTATTTTTGCAGGGATCGATTAATTATTTAGTGTTTTACTTTCTTTTATTTAAGGGGTTAAAGTTCTAATCCACATTTACTTATCCTTTTTGAGACTCGCTTACCAAAGCATATAATCAACTGAATGCAACTCTTTTTTTTTTTTTTAATGAAACTAAATGAAACTCAAGTAGACATATAATATAATATTTTATCAGTATAATTGAGATCGAGGTGACAATTACGTTCCCAAATTGTTTCTCTTTATATATCGATAAACATATATTATATATTAAAAATCTTTGAAAATATTCAAAAATAAAATATTTTTCTTGTCACGATCGGATCTGTGGACCCGTAATTGGCATTAGAAAATGGATAAGTTTAAGGCCACCAAAATCTTTAACAAGCCTAATTAATTAATAAGTTAGATAAGCGCGCGCGCACATATATATATATATATATTCATTCGCATAATCACAACATAATTAAATTAATCTATCAGCATGATTATTTGATAATTTTCATAGTTTCAATAGGCTATAATGAAATGTTAAGTTTCAGAACCAGTACTGCGGAGAGTCTAAATTCTTAAATAATTTGAAATACAAAAGATAGAAATTGATTACAATAGCCCCGAAGGAGAAGAAAGTCAGGCGATCCGAAAAAAGACGGCGTAAAATCTAACTATCACTTGAAAAATTAAAATTGAGACTGTTAGTCCCGAGAATGAGTTAAAATCATATATTTTGAATTAAAGCTGTCATATATAAAATAATTCTTTAATAGTATGGAATATCACAAAATAATAAATATATGTCATATCATAATTTCAGAAAAAACGTAATTTTTTTAATACATACGGATGAGTACTCCAACAGAACCCTAAACTCCAAATTTAGCATCATTTCGGCTCTCTTATTCTAATAAAACTAACGCCCAGATAACAAAGTTTAACCAGAGTCCTTAAGTCCAGTCTAGTTACTTAAATACCAATACAACCAGCACCAAGAGAGCAACGCTCGACCAAGGACCTTCCTCCGACAAATTAAAACCCTATAAGCCCAGAGAGCTATGCTCGACCAGGGCACAACACCGAATATTCCTCTATTACCTGATTTTGATTTTCACTAGTGTGCACACGGTACTAATGCAACCCATCAGATGGCACATTCTACTGTTGTCTTACCCAAACCACAATGTAGAGTAGCATCAATAATAATATGTAACATGGTACTAAAATAAATTCATAAAAGATGTAATGGCATATAATTTAATAATGCAATATTCATAATAATAATAATAATAACAACAGCTGAACAATAATAATAATAATAATAATAATAATAATAATATTAATAATAATATAGGCAGTGAAGAAAATAGATTTAATATTACTTATACTACTAACTAATTACTCATTGAATAATTGCATTTAGATCCATATTTGGCATATGCAGTAGAATATATTATTTTAACTCATAGTTCTGTCAAGTTTTGCTATTTGCCCCTACGCCTCGAATAGAGCTGACTGAACTGACGAATTATCTATTCACGAAAATAATTAAATTAATAAAATATTTTATAATTTTTTCTAAGGACTCCTAGATTAGACCGATCCCGACTCGAAAATTCTATTGGAAACTCGACAGAATCTTTCTTAAAATACGGATATTTATCCTCTTTAAAACGGGTACAAAACCTGCTAGAAACCCTTCAAATATTTATTACATAATTATCTGGAGTCGAGTTACCCATAACTGTATTATTTTTCTCCGATTTTGCTACGCATTTCAAGCCACAAAATTATTTACCTGCTCGGCATAAGCAATTAATTCACAAAAAAACTCACAAGTAATTTGCTGATATCTAAACCAATTATTGACAGCTACATTTATCACAAAATAGAATAATAACTATTCATACTAATTAATTTATAATATTTATAACTAAGTTATCGATTAATTACATTAAATTATTTATAATTGGCAATTAATGGTAGTAGTATTTTCTAAAATCTTTAAATAATTTTTAAAGTCCAAATAAAATTTACCGAGTTCAAAAATTTAAATTCAGGGCGTCCGGAAAGCACCGGTGTCCGAAAGTTGGTACTGCCAATGCTGTCGGGGTTCGAATCCAAAGACCCTACGTGAAGCTTGAGCTGCAAGGAGTCTGAAAACATAGAAATCACGACCAACTCTCACAGGAGGACACTGGATCACGGCCGAAAAGGCGCTGCTCCAATGAGACTACACCTCTAACTTCCGGCGAGAAAAATTGGTGAGGAAGACTTGACCTTTCGACGGTGGGGAGCACGAATTTATCATCGAATTTGCAAGAAAGAAGCGGCAGGAGGCTGCACTTACAGCGACAGCGACGAGAAGCAACTCTCTCCTCGAGCTCGACGTCAAACGGCGAGAGAAAAAAGAAGAAAAGGGCGGCGCTGTCGATAGGAGGGGAAAGAAAGAAATTTTCGGTGACTTATTGGAGGTGCAGGCGGCGGAAATGGAGGTAGGAAGGAGGAAAGGGGTGACGTCGGGGAGGAAAAAGGAAAAGGGGATGGGGGCTTGAATGTAATTTTTAAAAAATGTAAAGATGGAAAAATGTATATAAACCCCACCCCCCTCCCCAAAGTATATTGCTATAGTAACACCCAAATTATATTTTACATACACTTATTTACATATTTAATTTTTATTCCAATAAATGAACACTAGTTAGACTCATAATAGTGATGATATCTATATAAAATAAACAATCCTTAATATTTAGAATAATTTAAATGCAAGTTAAATATAAAATAAGTATTTTAAATAAACTAAAATAAATGAAATCGATTTACTCATTTAAATCACAACTAAATTTAAAATTTATCAAAAATTTATATAATATAATTATTAAATAATATTAATTTAAATGGTACTTATATTAAATATTTGATTAAATGCTCAATTTAACACCACAGATATTTATTTACCAAAATACTTTTGAAAATAAATGAAAATAAAAATTCAAAAATTATTGGTCTTACATTTCTTATGAATATAAGTTTGATAAATATATAATTTATATTGTGATACTTTTTATAAAATTAAGTTAAATTTCGTTTTAAAATATTTTGAATTCAGTTACATAATCATCTAATATCATAATGTTTTTTATATCTTTTTTGACATTTGCAAATTATATATTATTAGAAGTATTATTTTTATTTTTAATTACTTGTTCTGATCTTTAAAAGCTTTTCAGATAATCATGGTAAGCTTTATCCAACCTTATAAACTAATCATCAAGAAAACTCGTATGCATTTCTTGTTTTCCATTGGAAATTGATCGGTAGCAAAGTTTTAATTCAAGTGAAACAGCGGAATGGGTAGGGAAGAAGAAAAGAAGAGACGGAATTAAGAGTCCCTAGAATCAACCATTCTAATACCAAATGTGAGGTACCTGAATTACTGATCAAATTGATAACGGAATGAGAATGTTTACAAATAAGAATCTCTAGCTCACTCCATATTTGCCACATGAGCAATAGCATTCCAGCTGCTGCATTCCCATTGGTCGACCACCAGCTGACATGGGAAGTCCCAGCTTTGCACAATCCTGAGCTTCATTCATTTGTGCTCTTCTTTCAATAATAACTTGTGATGCATCTGCTATTGCATCTTCTGCTGCCAGTGATGACCAGCTTCCACATGAGTGCAAATATAATCTAAGCTAATTGCATTTAGTAGAGTTAACAAAAAGAACAGTGAAATTCAGATGACATCAACCTACAAATTTTAAGTAGTAAGAAAGTCTCGAGATGAAATGCTCCATGGTACTTGTATTTAGTAGTTGTCCCCAGACGGGACGTTTATCGTTGCCTGAGGGAAGCATATAATTCCAAGTACCTCAATAAAGAATCATCATCTTTCAAAGCCAATATACAGAAATATCAGTGGCCTAATTAGAAGGTGGAGTACATGCATGCAGTTATTGATAATTACTACATGCTCTGCGGTCAAGAACTATTTAGCAGCTTATAGGCATTCACACAAGTTCTTAAGAAACTCATAAAACAAAAGCCAAAACAAGAAAAGAAATCATTGGCATATGGACATTATGCTACAGATAGTGAGTGGCAACTAAAAATTCAGGCAAGTTCTATATTATGGATAACCATACCAACTTACATAAACACTCACAAAATAAAAGCAATGGATCCATTTTGGTGAAACCATAAAAATTGAAATTTTAAGTAGATAAAATTATTAAAGGTTTTGCATGAATAAATAGATCAGCAAGTCCTACCTTTTACATTAGTGCTACAACCATTTCAGGAGTCTTGGGTATCCCATGCTCCATATTGCCTGAAAGACTAATAGCTTGTTTCCATAAATATGCTGCAAAATAGCATTTCTGCAGTAACTTTTCAAGGTTTTCTTTTTAGTTTTCTTAAGTTCGTAGTCATAAAGTCCAACAATCATAATCCAAACTTTTTGCTGATCTAAAATCATGCTATTAACCTATGGCCCGTCATATTGAAAATGTAAATTTAGTTCAGGACAGAGTTCTTACATTTATCATCCATGAAGTATAAGTGTTTATCCAGAAAGCAAGCTTCTGCTTATGTGTAAGACCCTCTAAAGTTACAGAGGCAAGCTTGCCAAGTAAAAAACTGAATGCAGTTATAAATATGGAGTGAGAAAACAAAATAGGAAACTTTGAACATTAAAATAATTAAAGAGCAACAGAGAAACTTACTTTATTCTACGAATCCAAAAAAGGAACTTGTGATGCTGTTGAGATTGATAGAACTATTTCAATTGCACAAAGATGCTTATGGTGCCCAATATCTCTAACTGTAAACTGTGCAGAGATACAGTACAGATCAGAAACCTCGCTTTCTTGATTGCTATCAACAGAAACTATGGCTGATCACACAGGTAAATTCCCTGATCCACTGCTTTATCATTAAATGTTGTTACTCTTAACAAAATGCTGGACAAGCACTTCAATACATCCTCAGATACCTAATATATAGTGATGTTGGTTTCTGATGCTCTATCATCTGAATTGCCAGAAGAGCTTTCTCGGGCTCTTTCCTGGTCAGCTAATCTGCAATCTAACTGAGCAACAGAACTAATAATTACTAGAACCAAAATAAAGGGATGCAATAATTCTCTACAAAACCTGCTGATTAGTTATGTATCCATACCTTCAAAGGATCCAAGCACTTCTCCTCAGATTCATGCTTGTTTGACATTCTTTTTATTGGAGTTGCAACTTTTGTAGTTTTCTTGTCTGGAGATTGCTTATCCTTCAAAGAATTAATATATGAACGGTTCACCTTTCCTCGTCCATCATCCACAATAAATGAAGAGGAATTGGGTTTACCATAAGCTTGTTTCCCGCATGGTGACCTGGAACTATGTGCTGCTCGATCAAAGATAGAGTCAGAGGCCATTAGCTTTCTACTTGAAGTACTTCTAGCAAGACAAGGTTGAGGCCGCGCTGCAAATGTGGCTGAATTGAACTCATTATGTGAAAGCGATTTGGATCGTGCATGTTTCGGCCTTATAGGTGAAGGTTGGTCAATTGAATCACTAGACCTTTCCACATTCTTCTTAGAGGAGATGTAATAAAGCCCTTGTCTAAAATTTACAATTTGCTCTTCAAGACGAACAACCTCCTCTTCTAAAACAGCTACTTCCGCTAGCAGCTCTAACGTCTGATAACATAACAGAATAGGCATTAATTTAAAGAAAACACAAGCTTTCAAAAATGAAGCGCAGGTTGATTTATTCAATAGAATAATGCATCTGGGCATCTCCCATTTCTTTCCTTTAATCATTTCATCCATGCAAAAAATCCTCTTCAACACACATACAGAGAGAGAGAGAGAGAGAGAGAGAGAGATCTAATAGATAGAATACAGAATTATACTAACATAAGGTGGAAGATAAGGAGGCAAGCGAGGTAGAGCTCCCAAAGGCCTAGTAAAAGCTCTCTCTAATGCTCTATGAATATTTTCTTCATGTCTAAGTTTCCTCTTCAGCATATCAACCTGCAAAATTTGGAAATAAATAATCAAATTGAAAACATCAAGTATATTAAAAGCAAGAAAATAACATGAAATGATTTCGCAGAGGAAAAATTAATAAAATTTACTTACATCTTGCAGTAAGGCCAATTTTCTTTCCCTGTTCAATCGACGACGATTAACGGACGATTTTTGGGCACCTGCTACTTTGCTTCCTTTATTATCCATCTTCTCCTTCTATGCAATTTCCATTAACAAATGCAATGAATAAATATCATTAAAGAATGAACCTGGAAGTAAAGATGGGCAAAAAAGAGAGAAAAAGAAAAAAAAAAAAAAAAAAAAAAGCAAAAGCTGAAGCTGAAGCTATATATTCTTTTCTTGAGATGAGTGAAAGAACCCTATGCAGGATTTTGGATCTAAAGTACATAACTTTCTTTTTTATCAGTTAATCTGGAACAACCATTTAAAAGAAACTAATCCAATCTCTCAAAAAGCAGTAGTATAATTTATTAAAACCCTTTCTCCACTTGAGATAAAAACAACCCATCTCTCTATTTGAGATACATTTGAAAACCCAAATCTCCACTTGAGATAAACTCAAAAACCCAATTCAGATTTATCATTTTTTATTAAAAAAAAAAAAGAGAAAGAAAGAAATAAAAAACCAGTTCATCTTTCAAATACCATGCAGATTCTTGAATATAAAATAATACAAGTATAAAAGGTAGAAGATGAAGAAGAAGACGAAGAGGGAAGTGAATTACTTTATTAGCATTATCAATTTGGTTTAAAGGAGCTTTCATTGCTTGAAGAGCAGTGCGGACTCTAGTATTCATCTTTCTGTTCTTTTTTTCCTTGTTCTCAACTGAAAACGAGAGAACAGTGGCACCAAAACCAATTATAAATTATAACCTGAAACAAAGATAAAACAGATAGCAATAATTATCTAAACATAATATCATTAAAGAAAGAGAAAGAAAATTGCAGAACAGTACTTGATTGATTTTTTTTTCCTTTTTCTTTTTGGTTGAACAGAGCGGGAAACTTGAAAGCAAAGAGGCCCAATGAACAGAAAACGCGAGCAATGCTGCTTACTGCAGCATGCTCTCTGCTCTTTTAAGTGAAAATTATAAAGAAAATAAAAAAGACTTGACATTAATAAAAAAAGATAAAAGAAGTTATAAAGAAAGTGGGGAAATCTTGAAGAGTGTGAGAAGTGTAAAGAAAGCAACAAAAGGTGACAGACAGCAAGAAGAAGATAGAAAACGACGACGATTATTCTATAATTCTTGCTTATGAAAAGCCTCATCTAACATCAGTCTATTCTCAGAAAAAAAAAAAAAAAAGAGACGATCAATATATATATATTCAGCTGATTTATAGTAAGATGTTTTCTACTTTTAGTAATTACTGTAAAAGGAAAAGGAAATAAATTCTAGCGCATTATATGAATTCACAATCATTTTATATTTAGTATCACTTAATATTTCATGAATTAACATTTAGGAATTAGGGTTTAAGTTTCAAATTTTTTTCTTTAGAAAAGAAAAAGCTCTTATAGATTAAGAGTTTAAAGGGCACCCCAACAATGATTATCACAATAGCTAGCAATTATTGCGATAAATATTTAAAAATATATCATTAAAGAAAATTTTCACATGGCATTTTTAGTTAATATTTTTTACTAGCTTAACCTCCTCTCAATAAAAATTTTCTGTTAGTGTATTATTATTATTATTATTATTATTATGATGATGATGTTAAGTTGTTTAACAAGTAAAATTATTGAAACTATGGTAAGAATCCTAGTAAGCTCCACGAATAGTACCATTACACCATGCCACTCACAAACAAATTGTGATGGTAAAGTATACTAAGGGACTAGAAATGATTGGTAGAAGCATCCACCACACAAGAGACATTAGATAGGACAACCATCCAACTTGGTCAACATTTTTAAGTGTTGCTTTTTTATTATTATTATTCTAATTGCATCCCAATCACAAGTAATTTTCTGTTTTAAACTTTTTCTATTTATTTATGACTTAATTTTACCATTTTTCTTGCAATTTATTGCAAGGAAATCCAATTTTTCTCTCTCTTATTATTAGATTATTATTCTGATAATAGAAAATAAAATTATCATAATATATGTAGAGCTAACTGATTCTTATGCTTGATATAGGAGGTCAAAGTATTGAAAGTTTTTCTAATTGGTTATCAAGAAAAGAAAAACTATAATTCATGGGTCCAAAGACAAATATAAAAGAAAATTAAAGGAGCGTGAATGAATCTAAATCAATAAAATTAACTTAAATTTAACCATTAATATGACCTAAACTAAATTAACAAGTTTACCCTTTTACATTGTAAACATTATAAATTAATGCCATACATCTCCAGCAAAAAGAAAAACAAAATTATAGAGCAGCCAAATAAGTTGTTAGGCTTCCGGTGCCTAAAGTCCAAACAAAATGTAGGAGTCATTAATTAATAATCATAATGAAAAGGTTGCTTAAAAAAGTGAACTTTGGAAGACATTAATAGTGCATTAAACTAATGTTAGCATTTTAAGATGGAAATGATTAATTTAACTATACTTATTTTGCATATTCTATTAGCCAAAGCACGTGAGGATGCCTTAATTTCTTTCATATATGTATCTCTAATTGAAAACGGTTTAAGGCAAAGGCAAATATAGCCATAACCCACAACATCTTTACTTGTAAAGTGGCCGATTGCATTGTAATATCCACTCAAAGACCCACTTTCCCATCACCATATACTCTTCATATGACATCAACTCACAATCTTTTCCTCAGCAAAACATAGCGTGCCTTAAATAAATCCTTTTGTTGATCAAAGCTTAAGTCAGGGTTTCTTTCTTTTTATCTATATCAAAGTAATTTTATGAAATACAAAGATTACTTCTAGAGGTCCACCTCTAATTATGTATTGAAGGCTTAATTTAACTATCTCTATAAGGAAAAAGTTTGCTACTTCAATTATCCATGAATTTCTCTAGATGTTTTCAATAGATTAGTGATGATTAATATTTATCTCTTTAATTCATTGAAAGTCGAATAGATCATGAATCACATAATATGAATTGTTATTCTTTTATATTTCCATCACTTTAAAGATAATAAATTTCTAATAATATTACTATAATGATTAGAAAGATTAGTCTAGCTTTACAAATAAAAATACCTATAAGCTATTAGTTTGATTGATGTAATTAATATCATAAATCATAATACCCTTAATTAATCACTCAATATTACAACTAGAGTGGTGATACACAAAAATTTGTATATAAATTAAATATGGCAAAAAAAATTAGATGTTTATATAATTTATATCGGATTATTTTAAATTAATAAATATATATTAATTGGTGTGTGTAGTGGGAGACATCCACCCATTCATCTTCTTCAAAATATCCAACTCTGATGCTGATGAGGACGCCTTTGAAATTATTGTGTAACTCCTGCCACCTGATTGAATTGTTTCTCGTCCTTCTTACTTCTTAATACTTTTCTAAGTAGTAATAATGAAACGTTATAAATAAATGAATGAAAAGAAAAGGAAAACAAGAAACTTCCAATGGAGAAACTTTAAAAAATAAATATTATAAACAATTTTAATGTTGTAAAAGAAGCGTAGATGGTCCCAAATAGCAAGGGACAAGGGTGGGTCGGTGACACACCATGGAATTTAGGGCTCATTGGAGTGTGAGGACATGTGGGGTTAGCCATCTGCCCTAAAACTATAACAGAACACTGAAGCAGTGATCGAGATGAAAAGGGCAAAAACAGAGCCGCATGCAGAGATCAAAAAACTAAAATTGAATAGATAAAAAGAAAGAGAAAAATAAAAATTAAAGGGCCTCGTCCCCACTACCCACCCACTGGTATAAAACAGTTATCCTAGTTTTTCATAATATCTATCGACTCTGAAGCTGTATTATATGCAGTTCTTGAATGCTGTTACACCCATATATTTACAAGGAAAACTTCGCAGTATTAGTTTGGAGGAAAGCAATTAGCAGATTACTGGCCTTACTTACAATTTTCTATTCAAACAAAAACACCAACTAAATCAATAATTAGATTCTTAATCCAGTTATTTCAAAGGCATAGGTGCAATATTGACCGGCAGCCCACATGGAATAACATATCAATGCACCGCTGGAAACATAGCCTGTAAAGTTTAGATTGATACAAGAGAAGATTGCTTTTTTTCTTTTTTTCATTTATGTGTTAACTCAGTATCTTTGTTTTCTTCTTTTCTTTTCTTTTCTTATTTGTTGTTATTGTGAGTTGTTGGGTTGTACAAGGAGGATTGGTGGTCAATTGCCTTTGCTAAATCTTGGCTGGCAGCAGCACCATTAAGTCAATTTTATGCATGCCCTTTGTCCTCCTCTCAGTAGATACATATTGTCACATGGGCTCAATCAAAAGGATTTTAAGTCTAATGTAGCTTTCTTCTTATTTTTCATTTCACCGTATCTATACAAGACTTCATGTTTTAATTTCGACTTTTGTATTTCTCATTTTAATTGAATTTAGTCATTCTGACAGCATTACTAAAATAAAAAGTTATTATTTATTCGATTTATATAATATATATATATGATAAGATAGATAATGATTTTAACCAAAGAATACAACGCAATGAATCAAGAAATGCCATATTACCTTAGTATGATGTGAATTACATGAAAATACAGAAATGGTAATTATTATCCCATCTCTGTCTCTTGTACCTTGTTACGTATGAAAAGTACCCAACAGAAATGCCCCATGGGAAAACATGACAAGTCACACTCTCTATTTGCTGTACTGTACATATACCCATGTGGTCCATTACTGGACACTACAAATTGGACCACCCACCTCTAACGGATCCAGATTCTCCCAGAACCAACTAAACCCACTTCTAGTAGAAAAAAAAAAAAAAAAAAAAAAAAAAAAAAGAAGAAGAAGAAAGAATACCAAAAAAAACTTCTGATGAATCCTATCCAACTAAACCTTACTCTTAATCTCAAATGAGTTCTATGAATTTCCTTTCCTCAATTCTATCCAACTAGAACGGAGTCACATTAAAATAAAATAAGGACATGATTATATCTTAAATGCTCAAATTAGTAAGAAGATGAATTCTGCTTTTACTTTCTTTAAAATCAAGTAAACTTACTTTATTTTACATACTATAGATTCATAAATGTTAGATATCAACTAATAGTAACTGTCAGTCCGTCGAGTCCATTTAGAATTTGGTAAGTTAATGAGAATGTTTAAAATTCCCAAAAATAATTACTATCTCATGAAAAATAACAATTTCTTAATTTCCTTTTCATAAATCGAATAATTTTTAATAATTGTTCTTAATTAAGAAAAAATTATGATATTATGGAAATATCACTACTTTTGCATAAGTCAACAATTTAGAAAATAGTAAATTAATGAAAAATGATAAAAAAATTTCTCAAGCACTAAAATAATTGCTATTTTACAAAAATGACAATCTTTTTTGTTCTTTTCTAAGTTAAAATAAACTTTTGCATTTCTTATTGCTTATGAAGAAATATAATATTACAAAAATATGATTGTTTTTTGTATAAGTTAATAATTATAAAAAAATTGTTAAATTGAAAGAGAAGAATCAATTTTTTCATAACTGGGAGAAGAATAATTATCTTATAAAAACTGATAACCCTTCTTATATTTCTTTGATAATTAAAAAGTTATATATTTATAGGTATATGAATTTTTTAAATTGGCTTATTATTTTTGCATTTCTCATTTATGTTTGATAACTCGTAACAAAATTATAATATTATTTTTAATATTGCAGTAATATTTATGATTTGGCAATTTCCTATGGTGCTTTAAAACGAAGGACAGTGACTTTGTTTTTGAAGTAAAATAATCATAGAATTTCCCTAAAAATAAATAGAGGCACACAATGCCCATAAAACAAAATGAGACCACAAGCAAGAGAAGATGAAGAGAAGATAGCATTCTATTGTTGGGCAAATTAGTAACGTCTCTATCTAGTGCTTCATATGGGCAATGCCAGATCGGCTCTTTCAAGAGAACCCAAAACAAAGAAAAATTGGTCCCAGAAAAACTATACCAAATAGTAATGATTATGTCGAAGATGATAATTGGTGTTATCTTGGGCAGTTGCTGGGTCTCGAGCGAACATCTATGTGGAAAATCTTCCTTAACTTGCAGTGCTGGCATGGCATGCATCAGATTTGCAGCTTAAAGCTCGCTTCCACCTGTTGTGAAAGTTACAAGTTTCTAACAATCTTTATGGCAGAATGCTTCTTCTTACCCATGCTTTGCCTATGAGTTGAGTCGTTATACAGTAGACAATATAATATTACAATGCATGCGCATCTCATATTCTAGGATCTCCCGACCTCAAACTTACAGCTTTCATTTGAGAGGTTATTTTGGAATGACTCGATCTTTATACTATGTACAATGTCTCCATCTTCAATGATCGAGTAGGAAGTAAAGTGCTGTCAAGGTAAAAACATTGGCTAAACTTTTTCATAATACTTTCCATCGTAGAATTTTATAAAACTATATTATATAATTTTTCAATGAAAAAATAAGATGTGACATATTTATAAAAATAGTAATTATAAATATTTATAAAAAAATTAAATATAATTTTAAATGTTAATAATTAATATGATAAAAAATTATAATTTTATTTAAATATAAAACTATCATATTATTAGATAATATTATAATAAGTATAATAATTATTATAGCTACTGCATATTAATAAACTAACAAGTAGTAATAATTAACTTTGTTTCCTACCTGATACATCAACAAGATTTTTAGCACAAATTACTGAATGGGTAGCATTACCCATTAATCTTTCAGATATAGCTTCTGCTTAAGAGCCTATTTTTTGGTGCAGTCCAAACCAATGAGAGATTTTTAGGCCACTGAAGACTCTCAACGCATCAACCTTATTTTGGGCCGCCAATCAGATTATATCTCTCTAATTTTGTAAGTTATCATTAAAACAACTCGCTATAAGGAGAAATGAAAAGATAAAATTAAGTGATAAATAATATTATATTTAAAATAAACAGTTTACATTTTTGTACAAGTGAGATCATAATCTTTACATATACGTTTCTTTTTTGGCCTAATTATCAATTAAATTTTTTTAACTTTTGCTGAAGAACGCCGTTAGTAGCATGTTCAGTTTTCAACTTAAACTCCCACAACACTTCTTTATTGATTACCTCAAGTGTACACCTTCCTTCACTCTGCTAGAATAAGGTTCCTCAATCCACTCAAAGTGCAGGCTATGGCTAGAAAGAAGAGACAATGATAAAACAATTAGATATATAATTGCAAACCTGTTGCCTTAATGGACAAAGATAAAACCTATGACTTGGGTTCTCAAGCGTGATTGACATCGGCAATATCTGCAAACTCCCCTGGGTGTCGAAGATGCTGAATTCAAGCTTTCCCGGTGCTTCCTCTCGACATCTTTAGTTCCCGATTGGTCCGAAATAGATGATTTCAACTTTTATTTAAATAAAAGTTGGAAAAGAAGGATGCGCTGCATCCCAACTAAACTGACACCCCTTTAGCGCCCACACGCCCATATTTAGCTTCAATACGCTAGGCAATCGCGAATTCAAATGAATGGAAATTCAGTCAAATTTGCCCCAATAATCAGAGAATGGAGTCTGTAAATTATTTATCAACCCGTCGAGAATTTTTAAAATTTTAAAAAGAGAAATCAATGGCTCAGAAATTTAAAGTGCAATTTCTGAAACAATTGATTAAAATTGTTAATAAAAAATTAAAAGTTGAAAATTTATTTGGTGATTAGGATTTTTGTTTTAATAACTATAACCTGTTGAACACCTACAAAACTTTTAACAGATAACTTGTCTACAAAAGTCTTCTCATGCCCTGTCTGGACAACCAAGATCAAGTGGAATATAGGTGCTGCCTTACTTCAAAAAGCGAAAAATTCAACAAGAGAAATTTTTAAATAGTAGAAATATAAAATTCCAATTATGAAGTGATAATAAAATATAATTTGAGCAATCAGGCTTGCTAGTGTAATAAGTTGACTAAAAGAATATTGTTAACAAGTAATGCCTAGTTTTAGAAAACGATAAAGAAGAGCACCAGATGTCACAAATAGATATATTTTGCTAATAACAGCACTAAGCAGGACAACGGTGAGACCTTTACCTAAAAGCATTTTGTGAAAACTAAAAACAAAACCGATATTTGGATCAATGTTAGAACAAAATCTGCAGCTTAGAAAATTTGGAAGAGACCTTTCGCAAAATCTTTATATGCATGCACAAAATAGCTTTGCAAATTCTCAACAGCATTATTGCTAGGGAACTTTTGAAAAACTTTAAAAGAGCAAGCTAAGGAAATAAATGGAGCCATAGATATATTTAAAATTACTTTAAATTATCATTAACCCTCTTCTTGATTGCAACTTACCGATTTGGGTTGGGATTCTGCCACAAGGGCTTGTGGACCCCTTACAAAGAAGCTACTGGAATTGTTTTCTGTCGCTATAGTTTTCATGGTTGTAGCCTCCGAACTACCTACTACTAAATGGAGTCCAGAAAAATGGTCACCCCAGATATCATATGTATATTCATCGCCTACCCTTTCTTCTACCTTTTTCTGGTTATATGGTTTGGGCCCAGGAGCTCGAGCATGAGGAGCAATTGTAGCTGTTGAAGCTGGTGAAGGAGCCAAGGACAACACATTAGAGACTGCCCTGCCAGCGGAACAAAAAGTAGCAGAAGGCAATAAAACAGGCTTAGTAGTAGTTTCTCTTGGCAATGAAGATGGCTCTGGATTAGATGAGAAGCAATTGCTGCTGCTGCAGCGTTTTAAAGAATACTTGGACTCTGGTACAGTTTCCTTGGCAGTGGGTTCAGCCACCTGTGCCCTCTTACATTGTTGGTCAGCCACTTGTGTGGATAAGGTTCTGGCCTCAATAGGATCTGTGTCATGAAATGTTGACAAAGTACGATTAGGTGTAAGAGATGTTTGAGGAGACAATGGAGATGAAGGCGTAGAGTTCCCACTTTGACTACTTGACACTTCAAACAGTCCTGTTAAACCTGCAGTAACACCTTTTCTCTTCCTCCGCCTTCTTCCTTTCTCTTTTCCAATCTTGACGGTAAGATTACAAGGTTGGGAAGCTTCAAGGGCAATAGAAGAATTCTCAGCCACTACAGATTTCGACAATAAAGATGGAACTTGTTTGTGATGTTCTGGAACTGGTATCCCGTTCTGAACAATAATTCCCTGGTCTGGACCTCCAAGTTGACGATCAGGATACTTGAAGCCAGATTCGTCCTTTGAGGTTTTTCCTTCTGCGGTTGATCTTAATAAGCCATCCAGTTCAGTAGATACAGAGAATTTACTATTTCTCTGGTTATGATGAAGGCGAGCAGATTTTCCAGAACTTCTCATGGCGGTGATAGAATTTTTCTCATTCTTACACGAGTAGTCCTGAGAGCCAAAATTGATGACTTCGGGAAATATGCAACAAAATATCAGAAAGATCAAGGAAGCAGAAAGAAGAACCATTGCAGAGAATTTCTTCAACCGCATCCAGAATACAGATTTCTTGCAAAGATTGAACATGTACGAAGGTAGACTTGCCTTCATCGGTATCACAAGGATTCCACTAGCCAATGCCAGTTCAAGATCTCTTTGTAACATTGCTGCATAAAAATCAGACTGATATGATATCAGAAGCTTCATTGATTCACCCGGTTCAAGTGAAAAACCTTTGCAAGTATGAACCACAAAACCATCCAACCCACACTCTGTTCCAGAAACTTCAATCCTTTTCACCTCAAGAGGCAAGTCCCCCATGTTTTTGGCATACAGCTCTTTTGATAATGGCTGAGAACAAGCATAAGTAGTATCCTCTGTGTGAGTTAGCAGATCTGGAGCAGACATATTTAGCGGAAATGGTAAATTAAGATTAAATTCAATGCTCTGAACAGGCTCAGACCCCTCAAGCAGGACAAGAGAAAGTGATCCTCCAAATCCCCGCAAAGGTAACCATTCCACACCAGAAAGATTGTTCCTTATCAGTGCAGAACTTGTCCACCCACATCTATTTGAAGGATGAAAGAAAATTGGCCCAAAAGATGCTTTACCAAAAGGATGAACATAGGCCTCTGTTTGTGCACCCTCTGACATAGAGAAGCCATACTTAGACGCAGTGAACTCATTATGAACCAAATTACCTAGAGAAAGGGGCTGTACAAGACCATCTCTACCCCTGCATTCATCAATAATTTCTCCCGAGTTAAGAATGAGCTGCATTATAACTGGCTGTTCGCTAGGATTCTTTACAGTGATCCACTTAGAGTGTTGTGTTCCAACCTGAACCATTGGGAAGAGTACTTCATGATCATCAAGTACAGACATGCTGTTTGTGGTGCCTTGAGATTTCCAGTTCTCTAGAACAAATTCATCTCCTTCCATGGTCTCCAATGCCTTAAATATACATCCAGACCAATATTTCAATTATTCTGGACATATGAAAATACGAATGAACATGGAAAGAAGAAAAAAGAAGGAAAGATTACTTGATAGCACACTTATATCAATATTCAAAATCCTGGTTGCAGTTCCTTCTAGAACTGCTCCTCGTCATTGAAGGACTATATACCCTTCACTGCATGTCTCTGAGAATAGACATATAGACTGACAGGCACAAATTCAGAAACATGTGCAAATGCACCCTTTTCACATCCAACTCAGTTTAGACTACATCTACATAAAGCTTTGGCTCTACTAAACCTTTTCCACCACTTAACCCTACAGCATCCTATGTCTATTTTGTCTTTTTCTCTCCTGCAACTTCAATATGACCATTCTTCCAGATTAGTGCATTTGTTAACTTGCCAAATTTCTCAACATAAACTATGGTGCAAAATACAAGTCAACGCAAAACATTATTATCGATTTAGTCCCAAACTCAGTATCGCACAACATCTTAAATAAGTAATAATCAAGTCTTTCACAATGATCTATGACAGAATCCATTTTAGCATACATGAAAACCAGAATAAGAATTAAAACATATATTACATGCATTATCAAACCAAAACAATAAAACCAAATAAATTGCTCTCATTTTGCAATTTATCAGAAATTTTAGCATTATTTGCATCATTTTTGTACAAAAATGAATTTCAGTAGCAGATAACTCTCTTACAGGATACTTAATAGCTACATATGCACTATACACCAATTTAACATTATATCTCTTATAGAGCACCGAATACTGATTGTGTGAAGCATCTTCCTGGTTGAACTAAATCTGGGCTCTAAGAAATAAGTGAAACAAATAGCTGACAAGTATTGCATTCTACAATTAGAGAAAAGTCTACAACTAACGTGTGGCTTTGTCTTCGATCAAGAGCTTTAATTTTTCATTTAGTTGTTTGTCTTTAATTAGGTACCATTGGTTTTCAATGTGTCTGGCTCCTTATTAGAAAATAAGCATGGACTATTAGCATTAATAGGCGTGCTGCACAGGTTGAGACATCTAGGATGCCCAGGTCAACCACTGATGCACATAATACAGCAAAAAATTTCATGTCATACTTACATTATGAGCACATAGATGCAAACTATGTGGCAACTAGTTAAAATTACAAAGTCAATTTGAAACTCGAGCAAAGTAAAGTCAAACACTTTTCCCCCTCTTCAAATTCAACAATTTAGAATCCTTGGATACATAAAAGTCAACACTTGGTCTTATAAATCCTGCATGGCATGTTAAACCACATTCTTTCGAACCTATTCTTGAACCATATTTTTAGCCCATAGAGAACAAAAATTGGATCTTAACTCAGAGTTTTAAGTGTTCAGTAATCAGAAAAAGGATGACTAAAGTGTATAATTAGTCAAACCTCAAGGGATTTTCTACAATTTTCCATATTGGTTTTCACTAATTTTGAGAACCTCAGGCTTGTTATGCGACTGGACAATTTCAAGCACAAGAATGCAATGAATCATATGACGTTAAGTATCAAGAATGCTATTTTCAGAAAAGGAAAAAAGTACCGAGAATGCTACAAATTGGAAATATAAGATAAGGATGGGCATACCATGATCTCTGATGGCAACTGTGTGCTACTGTCCAATGATCCTGTCCTTCTATTATCAGATTCAGCATTTTCAGACTGACAATCAAGTCCTATGGATGAATCCCTTTGATGCCTCAAACAAATACGAATTAAGTTCCGGCAAGGAATTTCAATTTGAGGACTAATCGAGTCATTTGTCAATATAACTAATTTGCAGTTCTTATTTACATTGGATATTTCAGGTGGGGAATCATGTAATTCATCAATCAGTTGAGTACATGTAATTGTAGCAACTTGTGTAACAGTTCCGGGGAAAAGTAGCAAGCCATGAATGTACTTCATCATGAAAACTTTTGTTGCTGGAACTTCACTAATCTTGACAACTCTTAGCACATGAGAAGCTCCATTTCTCAAAGATATTGCAATAAGAGTTTTGCTAGAATGAGATGGAAGCAGAGCCTCAAGAGAAACTGAAACCAAATCTGTGATACCGTTACCTGCAACTTTTCCATCCAGATCAATTTCCAAAGGAACCAAAATGGTATCAGGCTTATCCTGAGAAGACCTAAGTAACTGGACACACAAAGCACCAAGAATATGTGCTTCAGATTCAAATGAGAAGTCAATGTCTATAACAGCTTCACAACCATAAGGACCAATGTCCCAATTTTCATGGGGCCTCATAGCCATCAATGGAGAACCAACTAGGTCACTCTTCACAATCAACCAATCCTCAACATTCAACAGGCTGAGCCCGTTAGATTCTTGAAAGTTTGCTAGACTACAGATTGCTTCAGTGTGATGGGAAGCATTCCCTTGAGAAATAGATATCCACGCACTTATTTCCTTCACATATAGGTCTTCATTGAGAGGATTAAACAAAGACAAATTTGTAATCAGCCTTCCACTACAAGAAGAATCTTGGTTCATCACAGTACTAATCTTGTAAGGGGACTCTACAGCATAACCTTTAGCCTGGACAAGGAACCCACCAGAGCTTGTCTGCAAGATCAAATGAGCTGAGGACAAGCCCAGCCATCTTGGTAAAAACACAAAACAAACTGAAGCTACTTCGCCAGGTCTTAGAAAAAACTCGCTAAAATTGCAGGCATAGAACTGTATATTGGTACTAAACGGTTCATAGACATATAAAATGCTGTCATTAAACATATTAGCTACTGTTAAGAAAGCTACTGAGGGAAAATACAAATTCTTATGTCCCCAATCAAGAACTGGAGGGCTAATTTCTACATGGGATGATGAAAAAACATCAAAAGAACTAGATTTTGTCAACTCGGAGTTCATATTCAGCCTAAGACCTGTGCTCTTCTTAATCGTTAGAGGACCCCTACACGAAGAAAGATCATTTTGATTAGCACTACTGGATTGCATGGATGATAACTCACTGACACCGTCCATGGAGTTCAAAGAACAAAAAACAGTCTGCCCACTTAATAACTCAAACAAACCAGAATCTGACAACCAGCTGCTGTTACTAGCCCCCTTGCTCCCCTGAGTTAGTTCTACAGATGACAGACTCTCAGATTCAGTCCTAGAAGCTTTTGAAGAGTCTACCTTGAGCCTGTGTTCTTTAGATGAAAGGCCAGACAATGTTGAAGGAAAGCAGAACGAATGTGAATTGGCACATATACTCTTGATACTTAAGCGAGTCATTGAACTTCCATCATGATAGCCTGAACCAGCATCAGCAACGATAACATCTTGAGAATCCACAGCGCTATCATCTCCATAAGACCCACATCCATCATGCTCAGCTGATTTTTGCATCCCACCATCCAAGCATGGTCCACATGTAGCAGGAAAAAAAAGGGTACATGACAAAACCAGAATAAAAAGGAATGCTTTGACCTGGTGAAACAATCCCCTGAATTAACCACCAAATTAGACAACATTACAAGTGAGAATCGTTTAAGGCTGCCTCTAGCCAACAAAAAGAATTAGCAACTCAAGCTAATGCATTATTCGAATTACATCATGCGCAAGAATTCAATTGATTTCATATCTTGCAAAAATCATGTCACTATGGCATGATTTCTTTTCTTCCAAAGTACCTTCAAAATGCATGGTATTTTTAATTGGACAGAATTGAATTCTAGCAAATATGACCTTTCCAAACATGAGTATTGACTAAATATAATTCAATTGAATGGAATCCTTACATAGCAAACCCTTTGGAAAAAAAAGAACACAAATAACTCCTAGGAGTTGAACAGCTAAGCAATAGTCATTTTTTATCACATTATAGTTCAAGATATAGATTAACATCAGTACACAAATTATAAACAGTCTCAATTTACTTTTTTCCACCATTTGCTTTAAAACAAACAGAGACAATACATATATATATATATATATATATACACACACATACACACATGCGTATATAAACACATTTACACACACATATAAATACCCACACACGTGATATGTTTCTGAAGAAATAGAAAACTAGAGTGAAAGATAATACTAAAATGAGATATAACTCTACACATTTTTAATTTTAGAACTGCTCGTGATCATAATTATCTACTAGTTAGACTTAGAACTTATCTATTACAGCTTTTTTCAATTTTTTTCCCAAAAAAAAAGATTGCAGCAAATTTTAATAACTAGCCATTTTTACCTCTAAATTAATTTTCTTAAAAAAAAAAACTGTTTTGGCTCCTACAAATATGGAAGCTATTATTGTCCTCATAAACTCGTTATCGATAGTTATATTAATTAATATATTTTTCTTAAAAGAAGTCTTTAATATCAAATAGAAGTAGGAGCTTCAAAAGAAAAACAGAGAATAAAAATAAATAATAAAAATAATTATAATAAAGAATACATGAAAATCGATTATCTAAGAGTCCTTCAACTGTAAAGCAACTCATGAAAATCATCTAACCGCTTTAAGCTCTATATCGCTCTATTTAGCTCAAACCAATAATCACTATCTTAAGGGAAAAAAATTAATAAAACAAAGAAGAAACTATTTAAGCAGAAGTAAAATAGCAGCAAAAGAGCAAAAGTTTTAAGTAAATAAATGAATAGAGTGATGACAGAGTTACCGGAAGTAGCACATGGAGTGCTGCTGCTGCTGCTGTATCCGTTGAGGAGGAGCTGTGATCGTTGTTAAAGCATGAAACTCCATACCAAAGAAAGGAGAGAAATCATCTGCGAACTTTTTTTCCTTTCTTTTTTTGGTTATTAAAAAATAAAATAGAAAAACAAGAAAATGCTAGGGTTTGATTTGAAGGGCCCCAAGAAAAAAGTGAAAAGGAAGAGCTTAGAAAAGAAGCACAGCAAACAACACCAACACTGAGAAAGTGATAATTATAATAAATAAATAAATAATAAAGCAAATGAATGGCCTCCAGAAAGAAAGAAATGGTGCATCAGTTAAAATTATCAAACTGCCCCCACCCCCCCTTTTCTTTGGTTGCTGTCCAACGCCGTCTTTGTTGCGGTAAAATAAACTAATTATGATTTTTTTTATAAAATGAATGACGTATCGTTAGTTTTCTTTTTCTTTTTTTTTGAAACAGACGTATCCTTATTTTTAACGAATAAAAATTGAAATATATATAAATTTATTATTATTTAAATATTGTTTGTGAATTTAATAATATAAATAAGATTTTTATTTCAGTTTAATTTTAAGAAAACAATAATTATTATTAAGCAGAAAAATGTCTGATTGGTACACATTAGTTGATTATAGGTGATTCACAGTAAAATTAAGTTTTAACCCAAAAAAATATTAAAATTCTCATTTTTTTTAAAATAAAAATAATTTATAACAATAAATTTCAGTTGATTAAATAATTAATTCTAATTATTTTGATAATTATCATCTATTGATTTCAGTCTTCTATTAATAATTTTAACTTAATTCTATTCAATTTCTATAATATATATTAGTCATTATGATTATATTATAAAATAACTAATACAAGACTTCATGACGAGGGTAGTTTTGGGACACTATCTATTATATCGCAATCCGACGGTAGTGCCACATAATTTTGTCAGCTATATTTGCTGAATAATTTTGGTCATTAAATTATAAATGTTTCTACATATTAGCGAAGACGTAAAAAGAGAATTATCTGAATTTTTTTTTATCATTTTTTAAATTTAATTCTTAGTTTTGAAATTTAATATCTACTATAAAATAACTTTATATTATTATTACATTAGAATACCAAATAATTTATAAATTTAATTATTTTAAATTTTATTTTATAAAGGACATATCATATTCTTGCTTAATTGTTTTGTATAAAAATCGTATAAATGTATTAGTATTGCACAAGACTACTCTATATATTATAAGATAAACTCTCAATTGAACTAATATATTGCATGTATCTTATTTATTCTTTTGAAAAGATTTTTTTTTTCAAGATTAATATATATATATACGTAATTAGCATGCAAGCAGGTTTCTTTTTTAAATATGAAATGGTTTTTGATGTAGTACTTTACATAGAATTGAAATTTAAAAATAATATTTATCGAAAAAGAAAATGAAAATAATACCAGTAGATAAAAGAAAATAATATTATTGTCTGCTCAATATTGAGATTAGAAATTATATAATACTGGGATTTGTAATTATTTTATTGTTTGCTGAATATTGAGATTTAAGAGTTACAAACAGCCATACCATTTTGATTGTCAAGGTCGGCAGTGGTGCACTTTAGTTTACACCTGTTTGCTGAGTAAACACCTTTTTTATTATTTTTTAATGATCTTTGGTGCCACGTCAACTATAGGTGTAGAATTTGGAAATAAAGTTGACCTATCAAATTTAATTGAATTTTCTAAAAATATTTAATCAGAATTGAAAATTATAGCTAGATTTGAAAAATATAAAAAATTCAAGCTATAAATAGATAGATAACATTTTGACTTTCTAATATATATTTTAATGAAAAAATATTATAATTTTAAGTGGAAAATAATTTGTGCGTTTTAAAATGTAGACCAAAAAATTGAAATATGAAATTTTATAATTCACAGTGAATAGTTTCATAATAATTATTTAATTATTAATAAAAATTTGATTATTATGTTAAAAAGTCTAAGGTGTCCCCTCCGGTGCAAAACATGCCGTCCAGTGGAGAGAGTTGAATTATTAATGAAACGTCTATTAAATCAAACACCAATCAGCCTAAAAATAAAAAATCAAACGATAATATTCTAAAATTTATAAACAACGGAATACATCTATTATTAGTATTTATTAACTACTAATATAGAAGATGGCCCCGCCACCGGGAATCGCACTTAACGGCCAACGTCAAGTTATATAAGACAGGGTGGCGGCGGTGTCACAATCCCCAAGATTCCGTGAACATATTGTACAATCTGCGCCGTCAGTTCGGAAAGCGGCCATCGCATACCGTTGGATTCTAAAACCTGTCAACCAGGTAAGAAGTTTTTAAAAATAAAAGGTACGAAATAAATAAGCGATGATTCTTTCGGTGTGGGTCATGAGTTGGTTGGCCTATATTAACTTTCTTTTACCAATTTGTCTTTTTACTACCCACGTGCTGGGTCTTGGTGTGTGACTTATCAAGTGGAGCCAATGGCTGTGATTTGATCAGACGAGTTAAAAGATTGATTGTGGCCCCTACCTTGTGGCGTGTAAAGTGCGCTGTTGAATAGGAGTGGGACCCGCTTGAAATATCATTTTAACTCTATGGTTAATTTTTCACCGATGATTACCTCTTACAAAAGCGAAAGTTCACGGGGGCGTTTTCGTATTTTGTGCTCTGCTCTGGTTGAGCACCAGCAACCCAGCCGGTCAAGCTAGAAAATCGAGAATTACATGTTAGAATAGGTTAGCCATTCGCTTAGCTAACACTAAATCCAGCCGCTGGCGTAAAGAGTTCGGTTGGGTAAAAACTTGTTTTAGGTTGTTTTTTTAAAATAAACGAATCGAATTCGAACTTCATTTATAAACTTGTTTAGTAAACGATTCGAATAAATAAGTATATTGTCACGACTTCATCTGTGTATCCGTGATCGTCATTAGAGAATGGGTAGGCATAAGACCATCGAATCTCGTAGTAAGCTTAACACTCACTGACTTGAACAAATCTCATCTCAATTAATACTATTGATTCCACAATTTCATAACCATTAAATTTACAATTAATTCGGTCTGCCAGAAGAATTAGGCTAGACCTGAAACTACAAAGCATTACAACTGATGCATCTACTATTACTACTGCGGAGAATCTAAAATTTTATAAATTAACATACTAAATCGAATACATCACCTGATGATGAAGGAGTCGGGTTACTGATTAAGAGTAGCGGGAAGACTAACAGTCACGAATTTGAAAAACAGTAAATAGAGACTGTCAGTCTTGAGAGTGAGCTAAAATCATATATCTAAAACAGTTTCAAACATCTTAATATCACATTTATTTAATTTTAAAATAAATAATAAGTCCTGCAAAAATTAAACGTGTCATGCTAAAACATATGTGTCATACCATATGCTTAAACAAAAATTATTCCACACGCAACGGGACGGAGTACTTCAGTAGAACCCTAATCCCAACTCAACATCTCGATCAATTTCAAAACTTACGTCTCGACTAAACTCAACTCTAATATCTCAACTCTCTCATTCCAACAGGACTGACGCCCAGAGAGCAAAGCTCGATCAGGGACCTTACCTTCGGCAAACACACTCTACTAAGCCCAGAGAGCAAGCTCGATCAAGGCAAGTCCTAATCTTTACTTTTCAAATTTACCTATTTACCCGTTTCCATTACTCTCGGACCTATATCAGTACATTCATCAACCTAATTGTTCTACTGTCGTCCCATCCCGTGTCATCATGCAATAATAAAATTGTAATGCGGAAAATGAAATATGCATAAACAGTATATAACAAATTAGTCAACATATTAATCATTAAATCAGAGATATCATAAAAAAAAATATTAGCATGACACACGTAAGCAGATATATGACTTTAACTCACAGCTTTGGCGACCTCCTAGCTCCGCTCCGGTGCCTCGGTTCGAGCGAGCCGAACAAACGAATTATCTAATCACGAAAAATAATTTATCAATAACGCTGAACAATTACAATTAACCCTAGGTCTAGATTTCTAGGACTAACTGTCTAAGAATCTTGACTCGGGTAAATTCTACCGAAAATTCTGCAGAATCTCCCCTAAAACATGAACGTTTACGCCTCGTAAAATGGCACCAGGACCTGCCAGAAAAACACTTCAAATATCCAACAATTCAAAACAACGGGAGTCGGGTCCCCAGACATCACATTTTTTTCCGGCTCTGCCACACAGCACAAAAATCATGACTACAGCAGGCAGTTCAACAAACTATTATTTTTGACTCACAAATATCATCTAATACTCAACATAAATCAATAAGCATAAATTAAATCAAAGAATTCCAAATCAACGGGTCAGAGAATTACCGAGACGCTTGATTGCTCGGTCGACTCGCCTCCAGCCGCCGGAGTCTGATCGACGATCCGAACACACCATCGGACTCGAAACGACGAGCTGATGACGATCCCCGCTTTCGATTTTCTGATCGACCCCCGATCATCCGGAGAGATTTGCGGATGATCTCGGTCGTCGATTCGCAAACGAAGTCCGATCGCCACGAAACCGGTGCCATTGCGAAGCTTGAGCTGAGGAGAGCCGGGATACTTCCTCCGATCGTCCATCATCCGCCGGAGCTCGCCGGAAAAGCTGAAAACGCCTTACCGCCACCCCAAATTTCACTTTGGGATCTTGCATTCGCCACCACAGGCTATACCGGTCATCAAAGAGAGCCATTGCCGAGAGGAGCCGATTGCCACCGGAAACAGTCGACAAGGCCGCCGGGATCGACCGGAAAAATGCTTAGAAGCCGCTGCCTTCCTTGCTCGCCCCGCCGACATTCTGAGTCACGAGCCGCCGTCGACTGCGCTCCCTCGGCCTCGGCCGCAGCCTTCTTCCTTCCTCTTCCCGACGTCTCCCTCTCTCTCCCCGTTTCTCTCTCCCTTTTCTTCTTTCTTTCCTTCCAATATCGACATTAGACCCTCAAACTTTCCTTCCTTACAATTTGGTCCCTCAACTCTTTTAATTATTTGCTCGCATTTGATAATACGAGTTTAGAGTTTAATAATTTTTAATTTTATTATTTGACTGTTAGATCGCAGTTTAAAAAGTCATTGATTTGGATAATATCGATTTAACGGTTAAATAATGACGTTCTGAATTGTTAAGTTTAAAACCTGTATTATCAAAACAAAAAGTACAATAATAATAGTTGATCAAAGTAAAGATAACTAAATTCTTTCCAATCGATATTTTTAACAGTGAAATATATTTTTTGTCACAATTTTTAACAACATATCTTTTTTATCTTAAAAAGAAATACACATTGACAATTATCAAATTGTGAAACTGTATATTATATTTTTATACTTATTCCTTAAAATCACATGTAAATAAATCGTTTTAAATAATAATTTGAAAAACTATGTATTAAAAATTATGTACAACCACAGTATGTATATGATGCTAAATAATAAAAAGTTTTGAGAAGTTTAATAATTTAAATATTACAAGGATAAAACAATTAATTCATATTAAATCATTTACAATGACTTAAAATGTAAAATTTCTGCATTGATAAATTTATTATTTTGATTTTTATCTAAACAAAAAGCTATTATGCTAATTTAGGAATGGGATTATAATACTTATCATTTAATTTTCAAAATAAATTTTTTTAAAGAAGTAAAATAAAAAGTTCGAGTTCTAACTGAATTTGAGTAAAAAAATAAATTTTAAATTTCAAATCATTTCAAGGAGCAATTTTTTAATTTAGAAATTGAATCGACGGAGTAAAAAAGATGTGATATAAAATTTATTGTATTTAGTTTATGCCACTTAATGTTGTCATTTTTGCAATTTTAGTAATTAAAATTTATAAATATTAAAATTCTAAACCAAATAGTGTATAAACACAGTTGACCTGAAAACAATAGTGTACAGACACGCCATACAGTATAGTGGCGGAGGGAGGCAGAGGGTAGGGGTCTTAGCCTCCATTTTCTTGGAGTTTTATTTGAATAATCAAACTTTTGGCAAAATTATTTTTAAGCTTTTGAATATTTTAGTTTTATTTTATTTTATTAAATCATTTTTTTTATTGGTGACCTAGTAATTTTTAATAAAAAATATAAATATATAAATTCAATATATAAATAAAAATTTATAAAATATAATATTTTTAATAAAATTAAATTAAAAATATAGGAAATTAATAAATAAAATAAAACAAAAGAATCTAGAGATTTAATAATAATCTTGCCTGAAATTTTTTTATTTGGCCTTCTCAACTTCTGAATTCTTTAAGAAAGTATTCTATATAATTAAGACTTTTTGAAAAAATAAAAATTGGCCCTCAACTCTTGTAGTTATCAACTATAAACTATATATTTAGAGTTATTTTCATTTCAGTCCTCTTAAACTTTTAAAATAATCTTTCGACTCTAAAGTTCCGACTTTGTCCCTGTAGCAAACGTCATCATGCTTGTATTTATGAATCTACTGATAAATGAAAGAAAAAAACAAGGGAGGGGAGAGGGGGAAAATATTATATTATTTGGATTATGTTTTTTTATTAAAATTTTTATTTTTATATTATAGCATTTATCATAAATTTTTTGTTAGTAAAACTTTAAATTTCAGTTGAAGAGATTTCTTTTTATAAATAACTAAAAGAAATAATTAGGTAAGACTCATAAAAAATAATATTAAAAATAAATTATATTTTTAATAATTATTTAATATATTATAATTTTTACTAAACGGTTTAATTTATCAAATAATAGCTACCGGTTATCCGGCGTTGACTAGTAGGTGCAGTGATCGGTTAAAACAACTAAATTTTGCAAAATAAGTGGCAAAACCATTTTTTAACAACTTGAAACTGTTCAACCGACGGTAAAAGAATTTGATAACCTCAGGAGGCCCTGATTGGACTTGAGCGGAAGAGCGTGAGAACTAAACACAAAATAGCATGGAAATACATGTTTCTGAGATGAGACTTTGCTGGAGTTTGGTGATTAGAAAAACAATAATTGCAGTTTTGTTGATATTTCAATATTAAAATTCTCCGGCAATTTTCACAAATCTATTGCTACGGTTACTTTACATGTTAACATCAATAAGAAAGCTCTCTCTTATAAATCATTCAGTTTTTTCCAAGAAATATATATATTATTACACAAATAAATATACACATATATATTATATGATCTGAAAGTTCTTTTTCAAATACTGTAATTTAATAATTTTATTTTAAGAATATGGTAATAAACTTATATTACAAAAATATGGTAGGGATATATTTGATATATTCTTTATGCAAATTGTATTATTTGATATGTGTTTTAGACATTTTCTTTTAATAAATTTGAACAGTATTTGGATATATATATATATATATATATATATATATATATATATGATCGAAAATAAATCAGTGAGGCCAATACCGGTACGACTGAATATGCGTTAAGAAAGGTCAATCATTTTCCCACGGCACAAAAAAAAAAAAATCAGGTCGAACTTCTAACAAGCTCGCCCGCTTCCATTGATCAATATCGTGGCAACATAGACCTAATGTGGTATCATATTGGATCATTGGGAACCATCACAAGTACGGCCGGCATCGTGTTGTCCGGCGGCATAGAAGAAGGTGACTCGCATAGACAACTCTGACTCATTTTCAATAGAAAGGAATAGCCAAACCAAGCCAACTGCCTGGTCAATCTTAGAAATCTTATCGGCCGGTAAACTTGAGATGAACGACCACGGTCCCGACCTTACCAGCATCAGAGGTGTACTAATCAATGAACCCACGAGTATATATATATATATATATATATATATATATATATATATATATATATATATATATATATATATATATATATTCACATCATCTATTATGGTTAAGTATTGGTATATATTTGCTTAGTATTAGGAAATAATATCTATTTAATAAAAGTTTATACTCAGATTTGCTAGAATTGATCTATGTTTATATATGATAAGCATTTAGAACATTAATTTCCTTAAAACCTAAATGAACAATTTCAAGAAATAATATCCAATTAATGTATTTTGACATTTTTTTCCTTATATATTTATATATTATTTTAGTAAAATGTATAATTAAGTTTTTAAATTTTATATTCATTTAACACTTTAATTCTTATTTGATATCATTGACCCATTACTTTTTTTTTTTATTTCAATTAAGGATTCAATAAAATAAATAAGACCTCATTAAATATATACAAAGTGCATAATCTAACCAAGAATAAATTAAATATTCAATAAAATAAAATTAAAAATCCGACAGCTTGTTGAGTATCCTTGAATTAAATGCCAATATGTATAAAATATATAAATGGGTAGTATCCCCCCCAAAAAAAAATATCAAACAAATATATTACTATAAAGATTCAGCGTTAATCTTTAAGTTCTCTTTGATTCCTCTTGCATATTCGAACATCCACATTTCCAAATTCAATGGATTCTTTCATACCCAGACAAAATTGAATTGGAAATCCAAACTATTCAGAATCCCAATCTCAACTTGCCTGTTTCTCTAGCTAGTGGAATCTATATTTTTAAACATTGGCAAAGTAGTATTATATATATATATATATATATATATATATATATATATATATATATATATATATATATATATTAATTTCGGATGCGTCGGATATAATTTTTATGGATGACAAAATACTATTTTAAAAGTTTTAATATAATTATATATCTAATATTCAAATTCGAAATTTTAGTTAAACTAAAAAAAATCCTTAACGTCCTATCTATACATCTTGGGCTGTGAATTTGTTACATGCAGGCAAATAAATATAAACTTAAACTCATATAAAAAAGAAAGTTGATTTCCACTTTCTTATGTTGATATAGCCTTTTGATTCCATCTGTAAATTCTTAATTCTAAAAAAGGAAAAGAAAAGGAAAGAAAGACCCAAGTTGGCAACTTGAATAATCAGAGCTAATAGGCTGTGAATAATCTGAAAGCAAAGGCGGTCCGTAGAAGTTCCCAAGATTTTGCTGACAAGGGAAAAAGGGCCACCAAGGTGACTTTTGTATCTTGACTATATAGTTATATTTTAGGCCTCCAAGATTTGGAGCTGGCCCAAAATCCATCAATGTATATGACATATCCAGAATAATGAAAAGACTGGGTAAGAGTCAACCTGGCCAAGGGGCTGAACCCGTCTGGAATCAGATAATATCAAGGGAATTTTTTATTTTTTTTGAAATAAGTAATGCATTAATCAAGAGGAAAGTGCATCATTTTGCAAGAAAAAGCTGGTGCATCTTGCCACAAAGAGGGACTAGCATTAACATGAGCTGCTCTTGCCAAACCATTAGCAACTTCATTGGCTTGTCTCCTAGCAAAGCAAAGCAAACAACCACTACTTTGGTTACAAAGATTGGAGAATAATCTCGAGCCCAGAAAAATTAGGAACAATTGTATTAAACGCATCAACAACCACCCTCGAATCTGAATCAACCAATATTTTAAAAATCAACATCTTTTATCCAACTAATTGCTTTCTTAAGGCAGAGAGCTTCGGCAATATGAAGAGAAAAGACACCGGTGACGTTCTTAGACATGCACAAAACTAATCTTCCGAAATTACCTCACAATAGCATTCTCATACCCGTCATGCCATGCTCCACCGAGATAGAGGCATTGGCGTTACATTTAAAATGCCCAGGAGGTGGTTTACTCTTAACAATAACCAGATTCACTATTAACATGAGAGGACAAATGAGTTGGGTACCTGACACAGGCAATAAAAGGAAAATATCGTTTTTTACTGTATAGTTTTTAAAAATATATTATTTTTTTAAACTTTTTTTCACAATGTGGTTATTTTTTAGTTATTTTATAATTATTTTTTGATTGTTTTACTAAAAAAATAATAAAAGAAACTAAAACCACAAATTTAAAAAAAAGTTAAAAAATCTTATTTTTGATATTTAATCCAGTAAAAATAAAAATAAAAAATAACACAAATTTGAAAAACAAAAAATATAGTTATTCTTGATATTTTTCCTAATATCAATTAAAGGCTCTTGATATTAAACACAAAATAAATTTATATTCGGAAGAAAAGATTGTTATTTTTGATATTTTTCCTTTATTAAGAAAAAAAGTACATATAAGTGCATCAATATAATTATAAGAATAACAATATATATATTATATATATGTGTGTGTGTATGTGTATAATTTCATTTGAATGGTAATAATTTCTTTTAACATTCTTCAATTCATCAATATCACATTCTACGCATCAATTCTTTGTTTTGAAAGGAATCCAATTATTAAAAAGAAGATGTTATTTACATAAGTTATTGAAAGAATTTACTATCCCATGAAAAGAAACAACGATAGTATGATACATCCACAAAAGAAAATTTAGTAAATCCATAAAGAGTAGTATCCTTATACCTCTACAAAAAAAGATTTAATAAAATCCCGTAAAAGAATGACATAAAACAAAAATAAAAGATCCATGTTTATTTAATAAAAGCGACTAAAAGAAAAATCAATATTGGTCTAGTGAGATAGTCAATAAAATGTTAACGTGAGAACTTGTGACTAGTGCCTTGTACGTTGTTCACAAGATTGTTATCGAGATGGACTCTTCTATTGCTTTGAAGCTAATTAAATCTAATGAGCTTATGGGTCTTGGATGCAAAGGTCTTGTTTCCTGTATTAGGCTGCTCTTGAATAGGAGTTGGCAAGTGATGCTGTCCCACTCCCTGCATGAAGACAATCGTTTGGTTGATTGTATGACTACTAGCCTTAGTATTAAGTGCAGTAAGGACTTTGTGCTATTTGAGCATCCTCCAGCTGTTGTGGCTTTAATCTTGGCTGCTGGCCAAGCAGGTGTTGCTTAGAGTCACAGTTCCTCTCTATAGCTGGACCTGGCACCCTCTTTCCATCAAAAAAGTATATATAAATTAAGATTTGAGGAAATCGGTCCCTAATGTATCTATTATTAATGCAATATAAATAAAAATTAATATAAATAATCCCATTATCAAATATTAAAGAGTGATTTGATTAATATTTTCGCCCATTATTTATTAATACTAATAAAATTTTATTACTCTATGGTAAGCAATGATTATTCATATTATAGGATTACTAATGAATAACAAAAAAGTGATACTATTCATTTTAGAAAAAAAGTTAATTAGGTTGAATTTTTTAGTACAATTAATATAAACATAAATATATAACAAGGTGTTAATAAATTAGTGGAAAGAAAAAAAGCATTGAATGGAAGGACCTAATTAAAGTTTCTCATCAAAGTCTTCTAGAATGAGGAATTACTCGTAATGAAGTAGATAGAGATATGATGAGATTATCTTGATTAATCTATGTTGATATATATATACTTGAAAGTATATGCAAAAGATAGTGTTAATATATATACTATACAAAAGCTTGTTAATCATAACATAAGAGATTTGCCTCTTGATCACATATGATCATCTATCCCTAGATACGATATTCCCATTTATTATTATTTTCTTTCTGAAAAAATTATTCCATCTTAGTTATTTAATGGATATTGCTGGGAGACTGTGAATAACATAATAATAATTATTGAAGTTCAACTATTTATTACTATTAAATTGACAACATAAAATTAGATCCATTTTTCTTAGAAAAAATAACAAATACCCCTGTTTTCTTTTGTTTTTATCAAATTTACGGTATTTTCTTTTACCGTATTGAAATATTAAAAATATATATTTTTAATTTTTTAAATTATAATTTTACTTTTTTTTTTCTTTAATTATTTTTGGATAAGATAATTAAAATATAATTAAAAGATAACTACACCATAAATTTAAAAAAATTTCTTTTACCATTTTCGTTACAAATTTGCAAACATTTTACTTTCTTTTTTTTTTTAAAAAAAAAATTTTAAAAATAAACTTAATTACCATCTGAGTTCCATAAGGAGAACTTTTAACAATTTTTCTTTTCAAGAAAAAGAAAAGCCAATTCATAGTTAATTACTATATGTTTCCAATTAAAGTACCTATATATAAATAAACTCCACTAATTGCACCTTAATCTTTCTTTAAGCAATAAGATAAAATATTAAACTTATAATATGGTCGCAACGAATAGCTCTCACTGCATAAAGTTACAAACCTAGAAATCATATTAGTCAAGGCCCAAATTTGACTCACTGTGGTCAAAATATACCAAAAGTAAGATTCTTTTGTCCAAAAGGCCCAAACTGAACCTCTTAATTAAACAATATCTAAGTACTTAAATTAACAATCTCAACAGCTTAAGTACTTAATTAACAATAATCTAAAAGGCTTAAATATACAATAGAAAAATGCTCAAACAGAATGTATCACAACGCATGCTTCAACTAGTGAGTATGATATTAGAAACCCACGAGGCACTGTCTCCGTATAAAACCAAACCCCAGAAATAGAAAAAGTAATCATTTCAACTAAACCTAACAAAAATAAATTAAGCAGCCTTTTTACTATTAGATTATAATATAATCTTTGTCATTAACACTAAATAAATAAATAAATAAAAAAAAGAGAAAGGTGGTAGGGTCAAATAAATCTCTATACTTTTGACACATTTAATTAATTTTTTCTTTTGCCTTTTTCTTCTTCAATTGTAAACTAACTTAACTGTCACTGTACATGTCTTTGTGCACGTGGGGACCAAAATGGAATTTCTTTTTTTTTTTTTTAATTAAAAATATATTACTTTAATTTTATTGATTAATTAAACTAATCATTTCAGTTTTATTCTTAATTACTATATTACTGTTCTATGCAGTTTACAGCTACTAAGCATATTCCATCTTTACGTTCCATGTACAGTAGCAGAATTTTGTGCTGTACAGCTTCAGATTCCAAATAATTAATATATCATCATTAATTAGTAAACTGATATCAGTATCTTATGCATGTGTATTAATATTCATTTAATCTGAATAATTATTTTTCTGCAATTTTTGCTATGTATACGATTTGATTTTTCTTTTTATAACATAATTAGAAAAGATAGAATAAAAAGCTAACCTAACACTTAAAAGATTATTATAAAATATAACTAATAATAATAATTCATACATTTTATCATATTATCTTATTAAAACACTATTTATTAATTAATATAATATTAGAATATAACTAATGTATTTTTTTTAAGATTATAGTCGACATTTAATTAGAAATGCAACTTATAAATCAATAAATTAATAAAAAAAATTATAAAATTACAAGGAAGTTTGAATTATATGTGTCAAAAGTAAATATATATATTAAAATAAAAATTTTATGTGTCAAAAATTAAACATACATAACAAATAAAGTTTAGACCTCAGAAATTAATATATACATATATATATATATATATATTGAATATGTTACTCCTTTTTCTTTGTAGATCTCATTTTCTTTTCAGTTTCATTAGTTCCATTTATTAATTTAAAGAAAGTTGGCAGATTTATGACTTGAGATTTATTACTAAATACCTCAAAATTAGAGTGTATATGAATAGTTTATTGATCTTGGTACATAATCTTGATCTGTCTAGATTCATTAAGGGCAGAGAGGCAAATTAAGATGTGAATTACTTCAGAGCAGTGAATTATTATTATTATTATTATTTTGTAAAATAATTTGAACTATTAAAAAACATTGATTTTGAAAAGGAAAAAAAAATGTAAGAAGAGTACAAGGCAGTGAGGGATCCAAATATGGGCGGACCATAGAGAAAGAAGGAATTCCATGTACGTTGGGAAATATTTATGCCTGATATTGCTTTTTAATTATTTTTCTGGAATATAGAACTCAATGTGCTGATAGGATAAATGCTTCTCAAACAATCTGGAACCTGTCAAAAAAATAATAATCTGCTTTATCGAAAATATCAAGAAATATTTACAATAGTGATTTGATCCTCTTTAATTTATGAAACTTTAACTATTATATTGGCATATATCAAGCTAATTCAAATTAAATTTGTTAGAGTTACAAAAATTTAATTATTATTCAAGAGTGATTAAATGAGATGGTAAGAGTTTCTTCTAACTTAACCAAAGTCTCGAGTTCAAATCTTGAATATGCAGCTGCGTCAAATAAAAAAAAAATATATAAAACTTAATTACAAATTTAATATTATTTGCTAAAGCAAATCTTCAGCATTGTATACCAAACAAATTCTATTCTTGATTTTTTACTTTATAATGCTTGACATTTTAAATTAATTAAGTTGAGTTGATATATTATAATCAAAATCTGTTTAGATATAATTTATGAGTTGATCCATTATTAAGTAGAATGATATTGGCTTGTAGGTTCCTTATAAGGAAAATTAGCACACCTTGCCCTCTAAGTAAAAAAATTGTCCATCAATTCATTACTCAAAGTATTTCTGTAAGAGGAATTTTATTTTTAAAACTTGATCTAACAATTTAAATTTTTAGATGAATTAGCATTTTGACATGATGTGAGAGGTCCTATAATCTAATAGTTTAGAGTTTGATCTCAGTCACTTTCATATTATTAATAAAATTAGTATTTCAGTATACGGTAAAATAGATACGTAGTTGTCAATACTTCCAATTTGTTGGATATCCAGGTGCAGGATTTGAGGGAGTTGGGATATAATATGAAGAAAAAAAAGGGGAAAAATTCCCTTCTATTTTTGGATAGTATTCCTGATGAAACTTACACAACCACGTTTGAGCATTGAGGTTGAACATAAGTGAACTATATATGGACAGCATCAGCATGTGTTGGGTGGGGATCAAAAGACTATAAGAAGCACTGAGCTCAAATATGGGCGGACAATACACAAAGAAGGAATGCCATGGCGGCGGGAAAGCTACTTTGATTTCATTGGAATATTGATCCGATGTATGTGACTGCATTTAAATTTAAAGCTTTATCAGAATAATAACATGATTGAACATAATATAAGAATATCAATGCGTTATTTACTTATGATTACCATTTGTTTGGAGGAAAAATAAAATAAGTTGTATTTTGGGAGAATATTTTATTTTTTTAAGGATATTATTTATTTATTCTCTCCCCATATATTTTAATCTTCAAGCATATCAAGATGTCGGTTGTGATTATAATTTAAGATTATTTGCATATCAACAAGTCGGGTATGATTATGGTTAAAAATGCTGAAAAAATAATAATTTAGCATGTAAGTATGCTGTGATTTGTTTAATTGTTACATTTTCTGCATAAATTCTTTGTTTTCTCCTTCTTCGTTTTTTCTCTCTTATTTAGTTTAATTTATGAAAAATGAGGATTCAAGTTTTAATTTTCGTATAAATTAAAATATATTTTTATCTCTAAAACAAGTGAGGATGGATAGTTGCATGGTTTTGGGAGCTATAATATTGTCCTTATTGTCGATTTACCATGGATCAATGCTGCTACTTCGAAATGAGAAAAAACTAGACGGATTAAAAATTCAATATGTACATTTTAAATAAAAAAAATTAATCAGACACAGTCTTTCTTGCCATCAATCCTCAATCTGAACCCACTTTGTACACCGAATGGATGAATTGAATAAGAACTGTGAAAGAACAAGAAGATCAATTCTGAATGGAATGACCAACACCTGGACTGTGACCTGGTGCAGTAGGTCGAAAATCATCGACAAAATCCATCTTACTAATCTTCTCTTGATCACCATTTAACAAATGAGTAGTAGTATTGTGATGTCCATCTTTAGATACGTCCAAGCTGCTCTCACTACGTCTGGAACATTTCTTGCATAACTTTGGCTTTAAATGTCTTCCTTCTACTACATATATGGCTTCATGACACAGTATTAAAACTAGAAGACAGGTGCAAGTCCCCATTAAGTTAGTAGCAGCAGCAGAAGCAGCAATTGCCATAATTAAGGAAGAGATATATGTAGATGTTCTGAAACAGAGAAAGAGAGAGTGATATTGGAATCTTTCTTTCTTTTCTACTGTGATATAAAATAAGGGTTTTGAAATGTATGACCTAAAACCTTCAACTGTAACTGTGGTATTTATATAATGGTACTGGTGAAAGTATTAGCAAATATATATATATATATATATATATATATATATATATATATTTGTTCTAAAAAATGTTAGCAATTAAGGTTTAAGACAAAAGCATGTGAGGGGTCCTGACTAGTGGGAAGATTCCATGAAATATTGTTGATTGAAGTATATAAAAGAATGGAAAAAAGGAGAGGAGCTATTGAACGGTTTAAATTAAGGGTTAAATCCCCACCTCTCATGACTTAAAAATTGCTCACAACCATCCAACTTATGGTTAGTTGTCTATATTCTGTTTGCCCCCTTGGCCCATACTATAACTAAGTTATTTCTTTAATTTTCTTAATTCTATTACAAAGTGTGTAATTATTTTATAATCACTTGACCTTACCTGTGACCGAAACTTATCATATAACACCATTCTTTTGGCTTTTGGTTACTTCTTTTCTGTAAGTTAATATAAAAGTCTTTGATTCTTGTTATTTCTTGGCCACCTTTCAAGAACTCAAAGGCTATATATATAACACATTTGCACTGACTGGGTTTTAATTTAAAAGGTATAAGAGTGTACTTTCCTATACTCTTTTTCATACACCTCCCCACTAGCCTTTGCAATTAGCTTTAATTAACATGATTACACTGTTCATTAATTTGGACGGTTAGGCTCGCTTTCAGTTTTATAAACAAACCTAACTTTGCAACTAGCTAGAGGCTCAATTTTTAAATTTTGATCTCATAATTTTTTATTTTTTTGTCCTTCCAAAAACAATCTTCAGAAAGTTTTCACAGCTAATACAGTATACAGTCACTACCATTTAATTAAATTTATTATGTATATATTAAATAAATATTATAGAATAAAAAATAATTTAATATTACTTCTAATAATTATTTAATAAAAGAACCTAAAAAAATTTATTGCTATAGATAATTTAGATTTCAGAATTATATTAGAAATCAATTATATGTGAATAAGAATATACATTAGTGACTATTACAAAGATCACCTAATTGCAAAGACTTGGATAAATTATATATATATTTTTGAGTATAAAGCTGAAAATAAAATAATAATAATAATAATAATAATAATAATAATAATAATAATAATAATAATAATAATAATAATTATATTCGAAGTAAGAAAGATCATGCATGTACACTTTTCATATTCATACAACTCTGGAAGTGCCATTACTTTTAAGCAAATAACTAAATATTCTTAAATGTTATATGCTATAATAATATGAATAGTCTCTTTATTAACAATTATAATCTTGAAAAATAAACACGTATAGAATTAGAATTTTGATAAAATTTAAAACCATTTCAATAGGCATGAAATGGGAAAATATGTAGATTACCATATATATGTAGGAATATATACATATGCATTAAAAAGGAATATATAATGTAATGAATTAATAAATTTGTATTTTGAATAGTAGTTTATATTGAATGAATCTGATTTAATTATCTGTGTGGCCCAACTAACTTAGAAGACTATAGGCTATATATGATAATTTGGTTTCTTTGATTTTTATATTTCCTCTAGTTTCCATACTCTTTAATAATTTTGAAATTTAGTGACTATTAAAGAAATAATCAAAGAAAAAAACACAGTGAACATACAACAAGAATGCAGGCACTAATTCAATTTGGGTATCCAATTTTCTAATTATTTTATTTTAATAAATATTTAATATTATCATTTTGTTGGATTATCATTTAATATTTTAATAAACTTTTATGTAAACATTCTATATCAAATCTATATATTTTCTCCATTAGGGCTCATACTATATGATGTGATTACATAAAATATTGTCAGGTGAAGCTTTATAGAAAACTTATCTGCTATAAATTATAGATTAGCCACCAAAGAGATCAAAGATTCCCTTAGTTAGTGGAAAGATTGGGTTATGTGTTTTTAACTCATCTAAATGAAATGTTTTCGCAAGCTGCAGCCTACGCACGACAAGTCTCTCTCTCTGACTCTCACTCTCACTCTCATATATGTAAGTTTAAATTTTTGCTATTGTTTACTGATTCTGCAGTGAAGTATAGACATTCTACTGCTATGATATTGATTATTACATGTTAAGATAAATGTACACCGTTATTGGAGTTGGACCTAATAATTTAAAATTTTAAATGAAATAATTTGATGGTAATATCAAAATATCTATAATCAAAATGTACAAAGTTTGAAAAATTGAAGCTAATTTTGTTTTTGAATTAGGAGAAGGACGAGATGGATGTTATTTGTCCACACTTTAAAAGAACTTTAAAAGTTTAGAATTATTCTTGAAGTTGGCACAAGAATTTAAACTTTTACATTAAATAGATTTTTTTTTTATAAAACAATTAAAGCTAAATATGCTAAGATAATCTTATTAATTCATGGCACTATAGCTATGTATGTATATGGTCCATGCAATATGTGGTCCATGCAATGCTGCTTTTATTTTGATTTTTTTTTTTTAATTTTCTTAAAGTACGAAAAGGTAAGAGATCTTTCCGAGCCTATTGGATCCTCGTAATACTTCTTTGTTTAGCTTCCAAAATAAGAACTGGAAAGGTTGCACTAGGGTTTCAAGAATATGGAAGAATATTTGTATGGTTTTCCACTATAACCGTCCTAATATGATATAATAGTATTTTTAGTACTAATTTATTTCTTTGAACAGTAGCCTCTCACTTCGAAAAAATAAACAGACATGGGAGACCATAAACAAACTTCAAAATATTGTAGGTGTTGAAGGTAATTTTCTCTTATAATTAAATGTTTTACCCCATGGATCAAAAGAATGAGTGTTTCACAAAATATTATTATGTGAAACATTTATACGAGATATTTTTCCTTGCTAGTATAACTCTTTAGATTTTGTTTTGATTTTCAATGGATTTGCTATATTCCAAGAAAAAGAAAAAAGAACATAAATCTTGCTCATTAACTGAGCACGAACACCATTAGTAACCAGACAAGGTAGGGTTTGTTGGGTCACATGAAGTAATTGATGAGCTGGACATTAAGTTCTCTATATGTTTTGTGCATGCGGGATAAATTTAACCAGCTCCTCAGTTTGAGGTACTTCTTCTGTTTTATTTAAAAAGTTTCTTGATCTAATTTGTCCTTAACTCTATCTCATATTTTGGCTAAAATAAGAACCCAAAAAAATAAGTGCATAGAATACTAATTCTTCTATAAAAGCCAATAAGCAACTGCACATATACCCCACTTTTGACCATCTTATATTTCTTCTTTTAATTCAACTTTGAGTAGGTTTCAAACTCTTAATATCTACTGAAAACCATTGGCTCTTCCCAAAGAAAGAGGAGATAACTAAGGCTTTTGCTATCATGATAGCTCTCATTTCACTAAAAAGCTTCATGAGGAGAGACATCTTATTGCAGTTTTACTGTATCTTTTGGTTTGACCTTGAGGCTTGAGTAATACATGGCATGCATGAGCCATGTTTACAAATTTAAATAAAAATTTACGACAAACGACTGAAGCATTAAGATAGCAAATATATACAGCACATAAAACTTACATAAAAGTTGGAAATACTCTTATTGAAAGATGGAAATACATTTACAACTTACATTAACCACTCTAAAAACTAGCTAGCTAGTACGTGCTTCCCTAAATGAACAATGCAAATAAATTAACTAAAATTATACTTATATATTAGTGTTGGATAGAATGACCAACACCTGGACTATGTCCAGGATTTGTAGGTCGAAAAGCATCAAAATTATTGGATCCGTCTTTAGGTTCAATGCCATCTTGGCTTGAACTCATGGCATTGTCTCCTCTAGGGTTTCTTGTAATGCTTTCCTTGCTGTCTGGAGCACTAAGACATTTGACACACTTCATGTTTTCCCTTAGTTTCAACTGCCTTGCTTCAATACAGACAAGATCGTAAGACAGTAGCATTACTAAGAAAAACAAACAAGTGTAACATACATTTGCCATATTCAGAAGCTAGCTTGAGATCACTTTGAAGAACAAATCAAGCTTGCTCAGGTGAACCGAGCCTATATTCTTCTTAATACAGTGAACTCAAACTTTGGTGAGCTCAAAAACCTTCGCTTTAATCGGTATTTAAAGAGCTAAAAGCAGCCTCGCATGTGAAGCGAATTAATGAAGAAATAATAAATAATTAATAATAAATTATAAATTATATATATATGAAAATTAGATTCCAAACCTCTAGGAAGATTCCATAAGGGTTTGGACCAAAGTTATATTAAGAAACAAAGTGTCTGACCGCTGGATGTCCACTGCTTATATGATTTCTTGTCCCTTACACTCAAAAAAGGAAAAAAAATAAAAATAAAAATAAAAACGAAGAAGACAGCTTAGCTTTCGAGTATCTTTGGCGTATACTGAATATGCAATTGATGCCTCGTGTTTACGTGCGGCCCCATCGTAAGCTCAAAGGTCGTTTTCTTCTTTCTCTTCTTCATCTTTTTATTATTTGTTTCCTTTAAAACGGATGATGGTTTTTATTTGTTCTTTTATATTTTTATACTCAGGACTAAAAAAGTGATCAAGGTTAGGTTACCCTTCTTTTTATTTTGTTATTTTAGATAGAAAATAATGATGTTTAGTTTTTCTTTTTTTCAGCTTAAACAGAATAAAAAGAGAGATAAATTAGAAGGAAGTTTAGTAATAGGATAGAGAAGGATTAAATTTCAGGATAATAAGAAAAATCCTGGAGTGGAGTATATTGTTGATTCCAATTGAAATCATAACATCTAAAATATATAATTTGATTGGAATTTCGAATTTTAATCCAAACTCGTATAATTTCTCTTAAAATTTCCACTAATCAATTAATAAAATATTAAAAATGAGATAATTATGTTTAAAAAATATTCTCGTACAGCATAATGAAATCATAAGTTCTAACTCTGTAATCAAGAATAAGGAATAATCAATCAACTATTCATTATCTCTTGCTCGGAGGGCTGGTTTTCGTTAGGTAATATTTAGAAGTAGGTGCTATGGCTGTGGTTAATTGGCTCTTGGAACTTGGAAGGCAACTCTTGTCAGAATGGACACTCTTAACTTGGTTAGGGTCTGTTTGGATTTACTTAAAAAAATTAAAAAACATGTACTTAGGAGGGAGAATAAGGCTGTAGACTGACTGGTTAATCAGATTCTTCTTTTTCACAAGGTATCAATGAAATAAGTACTCCTACTGGGATTTCTCATATTTTGAAAAGTCTCGATATCAGGAAAAAGAAGAAGAAAGAATTCTTGCAATTCATATTTTCTATGATTAATAGCTAAATTGGATGAAAATAGAAACCGAACACAACACAATATATGATATGGGAATACAAAATTTTCTAAATAATTAAGATACAAAATGTTAAAGAAATATTTATACATATACACTAATATTTTTATAAAAAATTTAAATGAATAATAATTATTTAAGAAAAAGTGAAATATAAGTTAAAAAATTTCTACAAATAGAAAAAAAATTAAAAATCCCAAGAAACAGAAATTTTTTATCACTAAATAGGAAGACAAATAAATAGAAAAAGATTAAAAAATCTTCTCAAAACAGGAAATCTAATTAAATAAAAAAATATTTTTCAAAATTTTCAGAAATAAATAAAAAATATAAAAAAGTCATAGATTATTATTATTTTTTTTAAATTTCGAAAGGTTTTTCAAAATCTTTAAAAACTTTCAGTATTCTAAACGTGTACGACAAAAGATATAATAGATTTTGAAATTTTCGTGTAAATTGGATCAACATAAGAATGACTGAATAGCCTTTACATACATTAATAGAAAGAAGTTGGGAATTGTACATCTGCAATATGCACCTCTTTTTTTTTTATAGAAAACACAAAATAAAACAAGGCCATGGTGATTAAATTTCTTTTTAACAAAAATAATCACAGACAAAACCTGACCCAAGAAGACGGGGAGAGATTCTCAATGCCTACTGTCTGCCATTATTATGTCGAAATGGTTGCTCTGTTGTCCTTTGGTTTTTGTTTTTGTTTTGGGCTTCATTGATTGTTTCTGGTTGTAATTTCTTTGCTGATGCATTGGATGTTCTTCTTTCACGTATAATTTTGTTTTTGCGAACTGGGTAGGCTTCTCTATTGCTGTTCTGTTTAGGTTATTAAGTTCCATTAGTTTTTGTTTGCTTGTTCTGGTTTCGGTCAGTTCTAGTTCTTTGATTGAGGCATGGATTCATTGTTCATGCTCTTCATTCTCTTGTTAAGTTCTAGGCGGATTTTCTTTTTAATCACCTGGTATAAAGTGTACGAGTACTAACAAGATAAATCTACTTTAAAAATCAAGCTAATGGTCGTCCTCTTTTAGGGTTTAATAAAAGTCATAAATGCAACTCCATCTTTAATGTTAATTCTATATAAAAAAAAGCTAATGGTCGTCCTTTTTAGGGTTCAATAAAAGTCACAAAATGCAACTCGACCCTTAATTTCCAATTCTATGAAATTGGAGAATTACTTATATGTACATATAATTGATCTTTTACTGTAGAACAATCTAATGATGAAAACATATATAATGTGAATACCATATGTACATTCTACTAAACTACTTATAATATTTACTCATATAATTAGTATTTTATATATTCCACATGATTTTAATTAAAAGACTTTTTCATTAACTTTTAATGCACACCAATCCATCACCAAGTGGATTATATAATATTGCTTTTAATATAGCCAATGCTTAGCAGACCATACATGCTCTAAATACTTATATTTAATTGATTTAGTTAAGTCTTCCTAAATAGGGGAAAAAATAAAATTTCTCAATCACAACTGTAAACGTAAGCACATGGGCTGCTTTTCTTTAATTTATCTGCAATCTCCTTCTCTTTTGATTCTCTTTTAGCAATATATATACACACATACACAGGTTGTCTATGCAGAAAGATAATAATATAAATGTTAACCTCTGTTAATTAGTTCGTTCTTAAGGGAATCTAGCTACGACGGCTATAGTATATAGGATTCCAGTAGATCCAGCTTTGAAAGATTTGCGGCTCTAAACAAAAAAACTTTATCTGCCAGCCAAAACAAGTTGGTATTTGTTTTTCTTATATGAACCTTGTAATCTGTAATGCACTCATTTTATTTTGGTTGATATTCAGAAATAATCAAGTACTTTCCAGGAACTAAAATAACTAACACACATATATAAATATATGCTAAAAATTCCAAATTTTATTGTTCGAGTGTTCCTTGAAGTTGGAGTATTAACAGGAAGAGAAGTTCTTAAAAAGGATACTTTTAATTGTTAGGAAATTAAAATCTGAAAACAAATGGTAATTATAAGATTCGCAATGTATGTCACAAGCTGATCCTTACTTATCTTGGTGGTAATGGTAACTAGTCCTATATTAGTATTAATTATTAAGACTCATTAGCAATGTCTCGTTGTGAGAGTCTTTGTGGTAACTTTTGAGGTGGTGCGGCCAAGTGATTCAGACCCTTTTATGCATGCACGTCTATACATGCATATTGATATTCTTGTCTCGGAATATGCCTTGTTCATACAGAGAATATCTGTAGCTTCTTTCATTTTTATTTTTGCTTTAAGTTTTGGTTTAATCGAGGATACTTGAGGATAATCAAGTTTCTGTCCGGTATGTATATGATGCTATTCATCTACCTATCTTCGCTAATTAACAAAATGGACCGTACTCTAATATTCTTAGAAAATTTCTTATTAACTATGTTTTTTAAGGTAAAGAAGATTACGTATTAAGAGTAAATATGTTCATACCATTGATTTTTATAACTAAAATCTATTTCTTTGTTTTCATTTGTTTTCTTTTGTGGAATATGATAAGCAAATATGGCTCATTCATTTAATAAGAAAAGACCAAAACTTGATTAGAAAAAAAAACTAATCACTACAATTAAAAGACTTAAAAGTAAATATGCATCAGCAAAGATACTCACCATCTAATAATTACATTTTTAGGATGAATAAACTTTTGCATAGTTTTAAGAATATATGCAATTAAAAGATTTAAAAGTTTCTAAACTATATCACATTTTATAAATTTAAATTGCAAAACTAGGAAAATAAATTGGGCCTACTATAATGATCGCTATGTTAAAGATATTTTTATGATTATTTTTGTACTTCTTGAGTATATGTACTTATCTTCTTAAGAAAAAAGAGTATATATATATACTTTTCTCATATATAAAATAAAATTAGTTACAACTTGAAAGGCAAGAAAAGAAAAGAAAAGAAAATTCTCAAAGAATTCTTCATTCCTTATTTTATAATTAGCTTCATTTAAAGGAAAAAGTTGTTTTAAAATTATACAATCTATAGGAAGATGTGTTATCCTATATTTCCTTTAGTACAAATCAATTGATGTTGGGATTCATGTGCCATGTGTTGTTTGTGGCCATGCTCTTCTTTTTTGGGGTTTGCATCTCTCTCTTTTTAAGATCATGATTCTGAAAAGTGTTTGATTGGCTCTTCTTGTCGAGCAACCTTTTTTTTTTTTCTTTTCTTTCTCCACTGTTGAAGTGACCTAGCTTTATACCCCCAAGAAGTTCTTTTGCAACAATTGAAAAACAAAACAAGAATCGGAAAAAAAAAGGCAAAGAAGAATAAAATAAAATAAAAGTATATTATATAGTGCTAATCCTAACATATATTTACGACTGCAGATGCGCATTTGCTCCAATGAAACTTAGTTAAGAAAGTAATTTTCTTTCTCCTTTTTGCTGTCTTTATTTAATCTTCTTGCTTCCTCTGCTCTTTTAATTTGTTAATATTTTGTTCAATTTTTGACTAATTTGAACCATGAAGGAAAATTATTTAATTTAATTATTTTAAAAATTGATTTTACAGCTAACTGGGAAATGGGTTGCCCATAATTTCACAATCTAAATTGCTTTTTATTCTAAAAGAGAAAACAAGAGATTTTGGTTCATCTCATGTAACATAGGAAAAGGGAGAACGTTAGCCGTATAATCTATATAGTTCTTGTATAAAGAAAATCTACCCTTACTAGCTATCAATAACTACCTTAGAAAAACTTGAGAGAATTCTCATTCTTTGTTGTTCTTCAATTTGGTTTAGCCACCCACCCATTATGGGCAGAACCAGATGCAAATCGAATAGATCATAACTACAATTACTCGCATATAAATATTTTCGTTTCTAGTAATCGAGAATTCCTAAAATAACAATCATGTCAGGAGTATTATTTTCTATATAAAGTACTAACTACTCTTACTGCTTTGCTTTGAGCATGTGCATGACCCACATCAACTTGCAAGATTTCGTAATGATGGTGCAATGTAGTTGCCGATTCAGTCGGTTCTACAAAGCCAAGTTGGTCACTAACTTGTCAGTTTGTCTAAATGTGATTGTAAATGCACAACTAAACGAGAAGGAAAATACACCAAATTGATTGGAAGATAAAATATAAAAATACAAAGCAAAGATTTCTTTTTTCTTATTATTAATTTGAGCTTCTGATTACAGTATACTTACAGCAAACCAGCCTCTCTTATTTAGAGATGATTAAAGCACTAAATTAGACTAGGATAACAATAATAATTCAATCTATATGATACTTCACAACCTTGATATATATATTTATATACATATACCAAGATGGAAAGAATCATTTATATCTACGACTACTCTTTTTTCTTTTTCTTTTTTTTTTTTTTGGCTGGGAAGAATTTACATAATTTTATACGTAAATGAACTTGTACTGCACTACTAACTGAGAAAATCCCAGCTAATAAATGGGCATATAATGCATGTCTATGGATCTTGTCCTGCATTGTTTTTCTGATAAGAATGACCAACTCCAGGACTGTGACCAGGTTGTGTGGGTCGATAATCATCTTTAAATCCTGTAATAGAATGTTTAGTGCTGGAGCTAGTAACTACTTTCTTAGGATGCCCAACACCAGGGCTAAAACCAGGAGCTGTTGGCCTAAAATCATCTTTGGTTGATGCAGCAGAAGCATCAAAGCTAGTTGTGGTTACTGTTGGTAACATTTCTCCTTTTCCTGACACAGGTTTCTTAACATTATCAGCAACACCAATATGATTTGACTTGTGTACATTATTGTAATCATCTTTCACCCCTGTAAAAGAATGTTGATCAGCAGTGCTGGAGCTAGTAACCACTGCCTTAGGATGGCCTACACCGGGGCTATAACCGGGAGATGTTGGCCTGAAATCGTCCGTGGATGCTGCAGCAAAAACATCCAAGCTAGTTGGGGATGTTTCTTCTTTTCCTGACATAGATTGTTGAACATTACCAGGAATATTGTGACTTGACTTATGCAAGTTACTATAATCATGTCTGAGTCCTGTTAAAGAATGCTGATCAGTAGTGCTGGAGCTAGTAACTACTGCCTTAGGATGGCCAACACCGGGGCTATTACCGGGAGGTGTTGGCCGGAAAGCATCCACGGATGCTGCAGCAAAGTCACTAAAGCCAGTGTGCGTTTGTTCTTGATGATCTTGTCCAGCTAGTTTGCTTTGGTGCAAGTTGATAGTGTTACTAACACCACGCTTGGCTAATTCCTTTTGAAAAGCTTCCAGCTGCTTACGCATTGACCTAATTGGCCTTCCTTCAATATACAGTATTTGAAGGCAGAAAATGAGAGCAAGAAGTAATACAGCATGTTTGTATAAGGGTAGGGTTTCTGCCATAACTAAAGAAAGGGAATGTTAAAGAAGCTGAAAGGAGAAGTTAATTTGTAGCAGCTAGTACTTGAGCGAGGAAGAGACAACTAAGATTCAAATCCAACACGATTGATGGTAACAAGTTCTGAATTCGAAGTGGTATTTATAGGCATAAGATAGCATGCTGTTTGTGATAGTATTTCATGGCTCATAATTTTAATAAACTACATTTGTGGACTTGGAGGATGGATGTCAATATGGACGGTTTGTGTCTCTCAAGCTTTTAGAAGGGTCCGCCTAAGATTGACATTAGTATGGATCTTTATTTTAAATATATATATATCTGTGTCACTCATTTATCGATTTAGTGTATATGTGAAAAGATGTATTTAAAATAGATAATTTTTTTTTTATAAAAAGAATATCAAAATCTGAACTCTTCAATTATATATACTAAGCATTTACATCTTAAATATTCTTTTGTTGGAATTATAGTTATGAGTCGAATCCATTATTGCTCAAAATCTGAGCTTAATTACTGCTCAAATTATATATATATATATATATATATATATAAAATTTACCATCTCCTTCTTAATAATTGAAAGTCACTATTTATTACCTTCATCAATCTATAAAAATGTATATTTTTCATTTCCATCTTCAAACATAATAGAAGTATAAGTAGATGAGGAATTTGAAGGAAAAAAATTGTTTCTAAAATTGTGTTACAAAGATTTATAACCCTCAAAGAATAGGATTTGTCTAATTTGTGAAAAATCTCATTATTCGCTTATTTAAATTAGAAATTGTTATAAATTCTTCATTGATTACAGAAAAAAAGTTTTGATTTCAAAGTTTTATTTATAATTTTATACATGTATTTAAATAACTTATTTCTAATAGTACCATTTGCGTATAGATTAATGACTACAAAAATTTTAGACTTGTCTTGTGTAAAATAGTGTGCCATGGCAAGGGGATTACTCCACTAACTGAGTTGAATTCTGTATTATATAAGAGCTCCCAATTTCGAGCTGGATTTGCAGAAAAGAAGAGCAAGCAGTTTTATAGGATGAACTGAAATTCAAATTGACTTGTAAATATATTTCCTACTAAATCAGATCCTCCTAGCTATACAACCTTAGAGCATCACTTAAAAAGAAATTTATTGTTAAATATTAACCTCCCATGAACGCCTGATCATCCCTGACCTTTCATTGTGCTGAAATGTTGCCTTATGTTTTGTTTGAATATGGTAAAGGCGGCAGCAACTCAATTCAATCAAAATCCTTTATATATAGGACTAGAATGCTATCATATACTATATATATATATATATATATAAATATATATATATATATATATATATATATATATATATATATATATATATATATATAATTTTATATTAATTATAACCCTAGCTTAGGAAAGTTGGCATTCCCCACCACCAAAAATACAACCAAAATTTGGACGGATTCTCCTGTACTCTCCACTTATAGAGATGTATTGTATTAAATGTTGATGGTTTGTATGCAAAGCTTGAAAACTCTTTTAGTCGACAAATTCAAGTGACAGACATCTGTCCTTAGCTTCATAGTTTCATTTTCTTTGTTTAAAATGAATTTGAATGATTATGGCCGCTGAAAGGCAAAGATTCCTTTTTAGTGGTTACCATAAACAAATTAGTCTTTGCTCACTCTTCTGCTTATTTGTAATATCATAGACTCTCATGGGTTTGCTCTTTCTTTCCATTTATTATAAGTAAAAGGAGAGAAGCTCCAGCTTTATATCTTATTTAAACTGAAATATATATTTATTACCAGACTAAATCTATGACTGTATGAATTTATTAATTTAATAAAAGGATAATATATAAAAACATGATTACTGTAAATTATGAACTTTTTAATTATATTATAATATATATTATTAAAAATTTACTAAATAGTGATTGATTGATATATAGCTATTACGGTTAATTTTAATAATGAACTGACTATGCATAAGAATTATTTTATGCCATCCATTGAATTGTTAATAAAATATCGATTGCTTTATGGAAGAGCATTTAAATTTGCATTGACCTTGCTACCTAACATGTATAGGTGCCTCCTTTTCTTAATATTTAGTGCACAAAGGTCGTTCGAAATCATAATATTAATGGCCTAATCTAACAGAAGTCAAACTCCAGCAATTTATTTATTTATTTTTTTAAAATATTTTGTATTGACACAATTTAGTTTTCCACCTGATCAATGTTTCAATGCCAGTATGTAAGTTTAAAAAGAAAATCTATAACCAAAAGAATCCACTCTTATGTATAGCTAGAACCTTGAATTTCTATAATGTGGAAAGCTTTTGATATTTTCGTTTTAAATTGATGGTCGTCAAGCTACTTTATCACCTCAATTCTCATATAATCAGTGAGATAATTATGTTCATACTTGCCCTCGATCCAATCCTGAGGTAGTTAACGAAATAGAAAATCGTTTCTTTTAAGTTTCGCCATTTATCACATTAATTCTCGATTAATATGCATTTTTTAGATTAATAAAAATAAATAACTTTATATGTCTATGAGATTTATGAAAATTATAAACTCTAGATATAAATGATCCTTAATTTATCAATTTTTGAAGATATATCTTCTACTGAAAAATATATCATTATATTCTATAAATTTCTTAATTTATTTTAATTATATCCAACCCTTAAATAACATGTACGATATACAATCCGACCCATTGTATAATTTCTTCATATAAACAGGTTCATCCTTTATCATAGGCACTTCTATTCAGATAAATTAAGAAATCAAAGGATGTGGATGTCAAAGATTTCTTTGTCCCTCCAATGTAATCATCTCCATAACTTCGTGGGTTTGTTGACCTTTTATCCATGGTGAACATAACTGTGCTTCGACCAATACTTTTGAACTTCTATTGATGCTCGTGCTTGTCTGCATGAATTTCATCTAGAATAAGCAATACAAAATAATTTTTCATTGACATTTTTCTCTAATGTGACGGCGATGGATTACATTCCTTCTTACATATATCTTTCATTGTTTGCTTTTTAGATAAAGTCGTTTTGTATTAATTTTGACAATAAGAGAAATTTTTTTTTTGAACGTACAATTCTTTTTATATTGTCAATTATGTAATTATTAAATTTTATACATATACCTTTTTAAATAAAAAATATATTTTAATATTTTAAATATAAAAATATTTATGATCAAAATAAGAACCATAAGTGCATAAATAAATGACGATAGAGATGTTAAATTAATAACTATATATAATCATAACTTATAGTTAATGACTGTAATTATAATAATTTAACACAATGAAACCTGTCATCGGTCTCCTTACATCCTCTAACAAATGTAAAAATTCCATCTACAAATAGATTATTTTAGATTATTAGATTATTTTTGTCATAACTAAGACATTTATAAGCACCATTTGAGTCTTACATTGAAAAGAAAAACTATAGTAACATAATATAGAACATGAATATAAAATTTGAGAATCTGTTAATGATTATCCCCTTAATATTTATTTCATAAGAAACCCTATAAATCAAAGGAAGGTTTATATTATAGGTCCAATCAAACAAAGATGAGTCAAATAATAAAACCACTATAAGCGAACACTTAAAAGAGAAGAGAATGATGGGTAGCTAATTTGCTGGGACAACCGCCACTAAACCGAAAAGCCACTAATGGCAATTTGGTTAGTGATGGATGGTTCATAAAAACAAACATAACAGCCGAAATTTGACTTGATCACTACATGGCATTATTATTACTAAAGTGACTTCTGCTTTTTTAAGTTTTCTGTTTTTCTTTTCTTTACAAAAACATAGTATTATTATTATTATAGGACCTTTTGACCCTAATTTATTTTTTTGGTATTTGATATAGGTTTGACTCTATTAATCCTAGGAGTCGGTGACTTCATGTTATATCTCTGTCTGTCACAAATCATAAAGTGCCATATCCTGAAATGAGATCTCTCTCCATTACAAGTAATTATGTTGGTGCTCTAGTCTAAAATAATAATATAGGCAGACAGTGGAAATATTACACAATATATATATATATATATATATATATATATATATATATACATATATTGATAATATACTTTTGGTGGCAATTTGCCATGCGTATCAATTTATCATGTTCCTCTTGAATTCATCATCATTGCTACACCATATGCAATTTGCAACTGGGTAGCGACTATATACAGGAATATGCTGAAAATATTACACTGCCATTACTACTTCCAACTATATAGTCCGTTTATTAATTAGCTCTAGAATTTAATACTTATAATAATATGGAGCTACTGAATCAATACTACAAAGAAGTGGTCAATTTTTTTTTTTAATCTCTCAATTAGATACAATTTATGCTATAAACTTTTTTTGTTGCTCTAATATGACTCGATACATCTGCATCGAAGAAGAGAAGTAGCATTTATATCCCTCTTGCTACCAATCGTAATCTAATAAGAATTCAATGTTTTTTAGGTTAAATGATTTTTCAAGGCCATAAGGAAATAGTTGTTACATTATTTTTATTAAGAAAATAGCAATAGCAACACTTGCAAAACGTAATTATATGAAATTTTCACAAAGTTATAACTAGTTTGAAATAGACCCAAATCAATGAAAATAACATTAACCTCAGAGTAAATTGTAGCTCAATGAAAATATGATCTTTATATTCTTATAGAAGATATAAATGCCTCAATAACCATCCTCACAAAACTCAAACTATGCTCTTATAATTTATTGAAAACACTTTCTAACCACTAGCTGCAGCCATTGTTGATGTAATTGTTATATTTCAAGTTAAGAGTATGTGAACTAATAATCATGACGGATCTCTTCATGTTTGTAGGTAGTATGAGTGAAAAACGTTTCAATATTGATAGAAATTATTACAATTGTATTAAGCATTTTTAAGAGGGATTATCTCTTTATGTAACTCTTAATTAGCTCACGGATAACAAAATGTCTGATGAATAATAAATGGAACACAGTTGAAATGATTTAAGATTACTACGTGATGGTGCGGGGCGGAGATGGAGCCATAGCTACATTGTCGAAAGAAGGATCTTGAAACAAAAAGAGCCTTCTGAAAATATTTTACTTATTATGAGTATAACGTTTTGTCTATTAATAAAATCTTTTTTTAAATTATATAAAATTGTTAAAATCTCATTATATATTTACCGAGATATAACAAGTCTTTTTTAAGAATATTTATGTTTAATACATAAAATATTATTTTTATGTTTATTTTCTAATTTATTTATTAATTAACAAGTTATATTTTATAATTAAACAATAATTATAGTTCTAGAAAATAATATATTTTACATCTTTAGTAATAATTAGTTAATAAATTATTTATCTAATTATACAAAGATTTCTAAGTTTTAAAAATAATTTCTCCATGAATTTTCATTATAAAAGTGGATTCAAAAAACATCCACATTATATCAGTCATGAAGCACTTAGATTATACTAAACATTTAAATTGTAAGAATATCTATAATAGTCCGTCCAATATGCGGATAAATGCATAGAATGAGTTCTATGATGAGTCCATCTTTAGCTTTGCAATATTATCTAACCTCACATATAAATTTAAAAAATATTAAAAGTTAATGTAGAATGTAATTTAAAATTTTATTTGGCAACTCTCAAAATCCTTGACAGTGTCTTTAAAAAGAAGTTGCCAGGTGAAATTTCCCATAAAGACGCATGATCTTAACCTGTAACATGATTTCTGGATTACACTTACATCCACTGGCTCTAAACACAGTCAATAATCAAAAGTTCAAGTCAAATCCACCATATATAATTAATTATAAATTAAACTATATAGCCACCAAGAGCCCAATTTGGGCTGTCCTACCATTGCTTATTGTCTGAAATAAAAATTAGTCAAATAAAACAAATGATTAGCTCCAAAATTAGTGCAGCCTCACATCCTTCCATATAGATTGGAATTTTTAATTCTTAAAAAACGATAGAATCTTTTAAAAGGCCTTTTGTGGATTGGCTCCTCATGTTGAGGAACTCTCCACCCAGATCTTCTTTTTATTATTATTATTTAGTACTATTAACTAATTAATTAATATTTCATTAGAGAACAAAGAGCATTTTGCTAGGCTGTAGTGCACAAGTATTGTTCATCCTTAGTGCTTAATTTTAAATTATATTTTCAACTCAAAAACGAAAAAATTATTAAATTATAATTAACCAGCATAAAGGTAGTGCATGCCAAACATAAAAGATCTGCCCCACGTTGCTTTTGAATCCCAACGGTCCAAGATATTGGCAATAAAATCTTTTCTTTTCCTCTGATTCACTGGAGTTACCCTTTAACATATTCTGGAAATATATATATAATCCATGTTGGCAGGGTAGCATATAATATATTAATTACTATTCCACATTCAATAATCTAACTCAATATTTCACTGACTCCATATATCCTTCGAAAAGTTAAAGAAAAGAAAAGGAAAAAGAAATAGATTTGAATTATTAACCCTAGCAGTGAGTTCAATTTCAATATAAAAGTTGTTCTTACCGAACCCTAAAGTAAACCTAAAAATTTGATAGTTGTTATCAGAAAACCAATGGCTTCTCTAAATATTGGTTCTATGGCTGTCTACATATAGTTTACTTAAACGTTTCATATTTTTTAGCTCTCTTAAAGTTTAAATTCGTTTATCTTCGTATTTTCTTTTCTGTACGTAATTATTTCATTTTAAGTTTGGTTCCTTAAGAATTACTTTACTTCCTCAACTAAGTTTTTGGTTCTATCATTGTCAATATGGGCTCAATTAAATCTCCCATTTATATATTTTTTTCAAGATTCTCTGATAGTATTATTAACACAGTAAGTTATATTTATATAATCTTAATGATTGAGGTTTGTAATTCAATAAATAACTATCCATTTCCTGAAATTTGAACTTAAACTTTTAATAGAATTTCAACCATTCAATTTAAAATAAAGTGTGCAGATTATAAACATGATAGGTTATCTTTAAGTTGAAAATAAGAGTATCTACCCACTATTTTTATAGGTAATCAAATCTATTTGGAGATACCTACTTGTACAGAATATTGCGTAGGCCAAATATAAAAGAAATTAAAGCAAAGAGTGTACCATTGCCAGCTATCTGTCCTGAGAAGTCGCGCAATCTTTGGATGACCTTTGAAGCACACAGAAACGCAGACGAACAATGCTTTCACAGATGGGAGGAGTCATGGGGAATATGACAAATTTTAATTCGTTCAATGCAATGCGAAGTTTTATATTCCTCTCATTTGTAAGTGAAAAAAGCCCAAATGAAACCTCAGTTGCAGAGAAAGAAAAACAAAACTGAAACAATGGCAATAGCTACAGTAATTACATAGCAGGGTCACCAAAAGAAGCAATCTAAAAATTGTCGAAGCTAACAGAAAAAGGACTTAAACACAACCGTAGTTGCTAGACAATAAAGCTGGGGACTCGAGGATTTTATTTTTCTCATAAGAATATGCTTGTAAGTACACGTACATGTTTTACGCTTTTGTGGAACGAATACATATTTTCCTTCTATTATGTAAGTGTCATATTAACAAATTAACGTTATTATGATAATGTATTTCATTTTCCTATCATAAAAAAATTATATCTAAATTAAAAATTAACCAAAATAACACAACCATATTTTTGTACTTCCTCTTTTATTTCTTTTCCTGATTGCTACTACTGTGATATTAGTTTACACTAGCAATATCGTCTTAATTTCCTTGACTTTAAAGAGTTTGCATTAAAACTCGAAACTTTGCAGGAAATTTACTTTTCAAAATGATCAAAACCCTATCTAACATAGAACAACAAGAGCGTGTTAATTTGCTAAACAAAACTCTCATATTTTTCAAAGTTGATAATATTTCAAAGTTCCGATGTACACAAATTATGCAAATCGCTATCTTATTATTATATATATTTTTGAGCTTGGTGGTGATTAAACTGTAATTTGTATTAAAATGAAAGTTACCATTTAGTTTACTAGATTTCTTTTGTTTTGTTAATTAGACTCGGACACACATTCTTCTTACCTACAGTTTTTAATTTATGAAGATAAACCCGATTACCATACCATATCACTCAACCAAGCTCATTGGTGGTATATATATATTTATATATGTGTGTTTGTGTGTGTCAATTTATGAAAATGGTACATATTAATTTAGTTTTTCTTGAGACCTCTCCCAAAATATGTTGCAAATCAAAATATGTATTATTCAGAAGATTAAAAACTGACGGCTGCATGAAAAAACTGTTTGTAATTTTCTATTTTTGCAAAGAATTTTAGCAAAAGAATCCAGATTTAAAAATTAAGTGGAAAATGATGTGTGTATATATATACACACTCATAACATAACAACATTCAAATACATACTACAGCTAGCTAATCAGCCTCAATTCCATACCTGCATATAATACTAAAATTAAATAATGAAACTTCATTACTAAATCAACAACCACATGTACAAACATAAGAAATAAATTCAAATTCAGTACCATAAAAAGTACATTTATTGCATCTTTCTAATCGACAAGACTGAAGCGTAGACAACTAATTGAACTAAGGGACAAGACCTAAAAATTAACCTAACATGACCCACTTATAGCCAATGGTTATTAATCTGGAGAAAGATACAAAAGTTGCCCTAGTTTTGAATAGAATGCCCAACACCAGGGCTGTGACCTGGTGCAGTTGGCCTGAAGTCGTCCACATGGCCTGAGGCTGGAGGTGGTGGTGGTGACTCAGCCTCGCCAATACCACCAGCTGCGGCTACTGGCGCAGCTGGGGACATCTTATTGGCAGCAAACACGTCTTTATTTAAGTCATTATGTTCAATATCCACGTTATGGCCAATAAACTGTCTGTGTTGCCTTTCAAAGTTAATATAAGAGACTTGGATTTTTGAGAATTTGTGGTTTGTCTCTAGGTTTAAGTGCCTTCCGCTTATGGACTGAAGTTCTTGGAAGAAAATCAGCATAATAAAAATGCAACCGAAGAGTAAATTTGTTTGGGCCATATAAAGGGAATAAGAGATCAGGGATCGAGTTTAAGGAAAGGGAGAGTTAGATATATGAAGAGACTTGCTTAGTTGAGAGTATGCAGAAGACACCTTAGTTGCCCTTAGGTATTTATAGAGGTGTTGGGGGAGAAGCCATGCATCTCATCACTTGTTGTTGGTCAGTAACATATATAATTAGGGTACTAATAGATATAATAGCTCAAATGACCAATTAAATAATTTTTTTATGGGTTAGGTTATCGTTTCAGTCATTTTATTTCTATTTTGTAAATATTAATTAGTTATTATAATACTATTACACCTTAGTTGCTGTTAGGTATTTATAGAGGCATTGGAAAGAAGCCATGCATCTCATTGCATTGAGTAAAAATTTCGCAAAATATTAAATGTCACAGTGAATAAAAAATGAGAAAAAAACATGGAATATTTAGTATTTTTCTTACTTGTTTGCCTGTAACATATAAGAAAATGCTAAGCATTTAATTGTTTTTTTGTCTGGCTTCTTGCCCACGTGGCATCTAAATCTTTTATAAGAGGTGAGACATAAAAATAATTAAGGTAATAAAAGATATAATAATCTGTTACATCAATAATTATGTAAATAGTTATTGTTTCAATCAATCTTATTTTTATTTAATAAATATTAATTAAGCATTATAATACTATTTGTATAATGACTCTTTACACTAATTATCTTTTAGAAATTTTGTTTGTCTAATTTTGGTATATATCCCCTATATATACCAACTAATTGATACATATTCATTAGTCTTAAATAATAGATAATGTCTCAATTACTAATACTATAAACACTGAAATACATCTGCCATTCTCTTATTAGTTGTAAATCATACTTTTTATATATAATTACATTATATGCAAAAATTTATACTCATTCTGCTGTTTTTTTCCCCTTATTTGGTGAGGAAGGCTAAGCTGCTACGGTTCACAGATGAAGAGTTTCTTGGACGTTATGGGATGATGATGACATATCATACGAGGGAAAAGAAAATGCATAGGATTTGCATGTGCATCATGTGTGACACTAAAATTGTTTAATATTCATCACATTTTATTTTTGTCTTCTTTATCGTTATTGTGTATAGTAATCAATCAGTTAGACGGAAATGAAAATAAAAAATGCAATATAATATAGCAAATGATATCTTTTAAAAAAATAAAATATAAAAATTCTGAGAAAACATTATATAAAATAAATTATTATTGTTATTGTTATTGTTATAATTGTTTTTGTCTCTAATATGTTAGCATATATATGTAGAGCTTAGGGTCATAGGCTCATAGCTCGAACACTCTGTCGACACTGATAGCATTCCATGTGCAACAATTTCTATGCACTGAGCCTTTTAAAATTCAACAGTGTTAGAAGAGTAATGATAAATATAATAAATAATTATTTTTATATAAATTATATCATCACTTCAGTCTTTTTTAAGATTTTATTTTTTGAACATTTAATTAATTATTATAAGATTAATTAAGCGATGAATCTTTGCACAATCATTTTCCATGTTATAATATAAAGGATGCATTCCCACAGAGCTTGATCTGGGCTCATGTTAATTCATGTTCAGGTCGAAACTTGAAAGTTTAAGCCAGCAATTGGAAAGGTACAATTTTCTAAGATTCGATAGTATATTAACTTCAGGCTGCAAAAATATTATATATACAGCATGCACAAACTTCTGTGGAGGCAAGTTGGTATACAATGTCCCACCATTCAGGTCTCCAATACTTTCTGTCTTTGGCTTTTTGTTGTCTTTCTTACACGGATTTTATAATGCAAATTGCAATATGTTAAACAATTTCTGTCACGAGACTAAGGTACTTTCTTCTATTAAAAAAACGAAGGTTGAAGAAAGAAACAAAATCTTAAGAAACCGAAAGTTCATCACTTTCCAACCACAAACTTTGGGTGTACACTGCTTGCAGCTTTTTCAATGTTAACCCCCTGAGTGTTTAGCGGCCAAATATTCCATTGATCTATGGAAGATACTAACTCAAGGAAATGTGTTTGGTATTTTATATTTGAATGTCATTCACATACGTGGAGAAAATTGGATTTTACAGTTCAATAAGTTCTTTTTAATTGCTTTAATTTTTATCTATTGAAGTTTTCATACTTTGACAGATTTAGAAATTCTTATCATAATTATATACTCAGGAGCGAGTTATCAAAATTATACCTCTTTTTTTTTATTAATAATATTAAGGAAAAGTTTTATCTAGATTTAATGTATATTTATTTATATATCAAACTGATAGATGATATATATATTTATTAATTTTAAATAAAAATTTCTTAAATGTTATACTGGCTGGTTGATGATTGTGCCTTTTCTTTTGAAGTACTATGTTACATTAATATATAGATTTGGGCAATAGACCCATATTGGGCTATAGCTCAAAACATAAAAGCAGCAGCCGATAATGAAGATCTCCTGGAGCACTAGCTAGGCTTTGAAAGTGCCAAAAATATTCTGGACTTGTTAATTGTCCAGGCTGGCCCAGTGCTTTCTTCCTTGAATAGATACATATATTTAGAAGTTAAAACTTATTTCTAAAAGAAAATCTTAAAATTCATCTTAGGTTTTTTTTTTTTTTTTTCTTCCTAAAGGAATGTTACGTTAATTGTTGAGCAATGCAAATATAGCATTTTGGTAATCATAGGCCGAGCTTGCTCTTGAAACTTAATATATTGTCAATCGAAAAGAAAAGAATCCTTTGATTATCATCAAAAGGATTTATATAAACACACAATTAATTAATTAATATAGACATACATCTTTCTAATCGGCATACTGAACCCTAGACAATTAATTAACGGACAAGACCTAAAACTTAACGTAACATAGTAACATGACCAAGTGACTGATAACGTGGAAAAGATACAAAAGTTGCCCTAGTTTTGAATAGAATGCCCAATACCAGGGCTGTGACCTGGTGCAGTCGGCCAGAAGTCGTCCAGATGACCTGAGGCTGGAGGTGGTGGTGATAGAGGCTGGTAGCGAGTTGAAGACATCTTATATGTGCATCGACAATTTATTGCACTTATTCAAGCCGTGAGAGTGCTACTGATATAGACACACACAACAAGCCAAGCTAAGGTAAGGATACCTACATACATATATTTTTATTTCTAACACATGCACTATACACAGGACGTTAATTTTCTTGAATACTGTAACAGAATGGATATTAGCAAGGACCTTTGGCTTGTTATCTTCTTCGCGTTTACTGGATCAATGGCCAATACCAGGGCTGCTGCCCGTTTTTGGTGGTAGGAAAGCATCTTTATCAACTTCTTCAGGCATAGACGAGAAACATGGGTTTGTGGGTTCCGTACCATCTTTGTACATAGCACGATCATTTCTGATTGCACTTGTATGTTTCTTCTCTGAAGTTATTTCCCTTCCTTGGGCAGGCATAATTGCATGGCAAATTATGCTTGAAGAAACAAGAACAATGATATACAAGGCTTGAATTTTTGCCATTACGGAAGAACTTATGTAAGCTATATATATTAGAAGGTTTAATTTATGGCTTAGTAGTGTATGTATGTATGCTCTATCTAGGATGGTTATTGACCCTTCCTTTTATAACTTAGTTAGAAGGGCAGATCTTAATTAATTAATTAGCCGGTGATTATTTATATACACCAAATGGATAGATACATGAATCACTGGTTATGATAAAGCTAGAATATGGGTCAATTTGGCACAGCATTTAGAGAATAATCTTTTTATTCTTTTTTTTAATCTTTTCACTTTTTTTTTTTTTTGGTGAAAATCTTTTCACTTTTTTGAAACCATCTGTAGAAGTTTGAGAATTCTTTGTTTAATTTACACTACATGATTTTAGAAAGCAATAAAAAAGAAACAAACACTAATATAAAAAAAAAATTGTGCCAGATCTGGCCTATGTGTGGACTGCTATAAATAATAATTTGGACGGGTTATACAATATTATCGAGTGACTATCCAAATTGTTGGCTGCATGTGGGAAGTGCTATGGAATAGAGGTTAGAAAAGAAGTCCAAGATTACTGCTACAAATCTTGGAAAAGAAGTCCTGATTGATTGCCTCCTCAAAATGAGGAAGTCCCTCCCATCGTTCTTTGTAATTAAAATAAAGAGTGATCAATCATAATGCTATAAGTAGGACTGCTGTTTCTCTCTGCAGGATCCCACCACCACCAGGTTATTTTAAGCTTAAAACTGACGGGGCAGTTCATCAATCGAGTGGACATGGATATAATTAGAGATGCAAATGGAAGATGAGTGACAGGATTCTCAACGAATATTGGTTTATGTTCCATAACCCGTGCTGAGTTATGGGGTGGTTATCAGGGGCTTATTCTGGCGGAACAATTGGGTTGCTAATCTTTTGGTATGGCAGTATAGTTCGCGTCAATTACTCGTGATTCAGTCCATTCGAATTTACATGCACCGGTCACAACAACTCATGCAGAGGAGTGAATTTTTTACCATCAAGCATATATTTATAGAGAGTCCAATGATGCTGCAGATAGATTGGCAGACTGTTAATCTGCCGCTTTGGGGTTCATATCTTGCAGCATGCTCCACCTGAGTTACTTCCTTGGCTTGAGCAGGATATAATTGGAGTTAGTTTTAGAAGAAGGCTTAGCCTTTGCTTTGTTATCCAAATAATAATAATATGTGCGGGGTGACTTTATTTAAAATAAAGTAATACCATTAAATTTCAATTGATTTTATATTTTATCTTTTAAATTTTATAAGTAAACTCTCTACATTTTATAATGACAAAAATAATTAATATTTTATGAGAATTGATAATTTTTTTTATTTTTTTTTTGTATATTATACTACTTTTTCGTAAGTGTTACTAGTTATGAAAAAATGGATAATACTATGGGAAAATAATTATTTTTATGAAATTTATTGATTTATAAAAAATATTAATAAATTTATAAAAAATATTAAATTTTTCATAATTTCAAAATATACTGCTAAATTATGAAAAATGACAATTATTTTTATATTTCTCATAAATTATACTAATATTTCGTAAGTGTTACTAATTCTGAAAAAATGATTACTTTTTTAAATTTTAATGATTTATGAAGAAAAAGTGACAAATTTAAGAAAAATGCCAAATTTTTTGTAATCGTGAAATATATTGTTAAATTATGAAAAATGAGAATCTTTTTCATATTTTCACAAATTATACTAATTTTTTATAAGTGTTATAAGTTGCGAAAAAATAAATGATATTACAAAAAAAATGATTATTTTTATGAAATTTACTGATTTACAAAGAAATGACAATATACGAAAAATATTAAATTTTTTGTAATCATGAAATATATTGTTAAACTATAAAAAATGACAATCTACCTAATATATTTTCGCAAATTACACTAATTTTTGTAAGTGAAACTAGTTGCAAAAGAATGAATGATATGATGAAAAAAAAGAAGATAATTTATGTAAAATTTAATGATCTATGAAAAAATTGATAATTTACGAAATATACTAAAATTTTTCATAATCGCAAAATTTATTATTGAATTATGAAAAATAACAATCATCTACATATTTTTTTCAAAATAAACTAATTTTCGTATATTTTAAAGATGTGTAGATTTTTAAAACTACCTTTATGTTATTTTAGCAGATTTCATTTTAATTAGTAACTTGTAATTACAGGTACCAATTTTATTTTTTAAAAATTTATATTAATTTTCATTATCTTATTGGTGATAACCATAGAATTTACCATAGAATTTCCCTAATAATAATAAGGAAAATTCTATGGTTACTTTGTTTTATTTTTAACCTACCAATAAAATAATGACAACCCCTTTTTTTTTAATTTTAAAAAAATTGATAACCTGTAATTATAGATTACCAATTCAAATGAAGTTTGCTAAAATAACATAAGATAGCTTTAAAAAAATCCGTATACACTTAATCTGTGAAAATATATGAAGAAGATTGTCATTTTTTATAATTTAATAATATATTTCACAATAAAAAAATTAATATTTTTCATAAAGTTTTCAACTTTTTCACAAATATTTAAATTTCACAAAAGTAATCATTTTTTCACAGCTAGTAACATTTATGAAAAATTAGTATACTTTGCGAATAATATGAAGATGATTGTTGTTTTTTCATAATTTATCAATATATTTCGCGATTATAAAATTTTTTTAGTACTTTTTGTAAATTTGTCAGTTTTTTTATAAATCATTAAATTTTGAAAAAGTAATAACTTTCTCGTAATATCATTCATTTTTTTGAAACTAATAACACGTACAAAAAATTAATATAATTTGCAAATAAATGTAAAGAGGATTGTCATTTTTCATAGTTTAGCAATTTATTTCGCCTAAAGTTTTTGTAAATTTCTCAATTTTTTTTTGTAATCATTACATTTCGAGAAAGTAATTATTATTTATGTAATATCATTCATTTTTTCACAACTAATAATACTTACAAAAAAGTAGTATGATTTGCAAAAAAAATATGAAAAGGATTGTCATTTTTTATCATTTAGCAATATATTTCGCGATTATGAACAAAAGTTAGTATTTTTTATATACTTTTCAACTTTTTCATACGTGAAGCATTACATTTCACAAAAATAATTATTTTTTATGACTTTTTCACAACTCGTAACACTTGATACAGTAAAAATAAAATATATGAGATTCATGAGATTGTCAATTATTTTTGTTTATAAAATTTGATGAATAAAATTCAAACAAAAAATATTGAAAATAAAGTAAAATAACTTTATTTTAAATAAATTCAGCATATAAAACACTTAATAATTATAATAATTAGTGATTAACCATGATCAATGATTATTAAACCATAGTTAAGTAGAAAAAGTAGTGGCTAACTGCCGGGACAAACTTGCTTCCGAATCTCAGCCGGGATATACGACAAATATACTTGCACTAGGTAGCTACAATTGGGAAAAACAACATTATAAAAATAAAACAAAAGTAAAAAAAGGGCATCAAACAATAAAAAATCTCAAAAATTAACTAAGATTAAACTACAATCATCGTATATTATACCATATAAAAGTAGAATAAAAAAGAAACAAGTTTATTAAAGGTTCTAACTATTTTTTTATTTCGATTTAAAAACTATTTCTTTATTTTAATTTTAATAATTAATATATATAATCTATTTTGGAGTAGTCTTTTTTTTTTTTCGATTGATTATCCTAAATTCTTTTCACTTATGTATTTTATTTCAAAAGAAAAAAAGAAGAAGCATACTCTTTATATTAATTATTTAATAAATTAATTATTTTCATCTTATGTTGCTTCTCGCTATTAAAAATTTGGAAAATATTCTTTTCTACGTTTAGCTATAAAATTTTAAATGTGTAATTTATTTGAATAGATCAAAAGTTACACAAAAGCTTAATGTTCATTCAATCTAAATTTAATTATTACATATTCTATTATGTGAATGTTAATGAGTTCAATTGTATATTATTTAGGGTTTCTTTTAGATCTATAAGAAAACGTGCTGAAATTTATTTTTTATTATATTTTTTTATGATTTTTTTAAAATTAGGATTTATTTTTAAAAAATTTATGATTATTTTTAAAAATTTATAACTTTTTAAAAAAAATTATTTATATATTTTTTTAAAATTATATTATAGTATTCTTTTGATATTTTATTGATATTTTTTTAATATATTTTTTTTGCTACTGAATATTTTTAAGTTTTAATTAATTATATCCTATATGTAGTTTAGACTGCATTTGGTATATTTTTAGTATATGTTGTCTTTTTGAATCAAGAAGGGAGATTGAATTGATCACCTCAAATTGATGGAAAATTAAAAAGGGGATTGAATTGTGATATGATTATAAATTTATTTGGAAGATAAAATTATGAAATCAGGCAGCAAATTAATCCTTTCGTTTCTCTTTCCTTTCTACTGAACATTTTCAAGTAGCTTAACCATAATTTCTGATTTCTGAGAAGAAAGAATCTTGATGAGCCAGTAGAGAAAACGTCTAGTCTTCTTGGAAAGTAGTGAAAAGAAATTGATCGAACATCATTGCCTTTGGAGAGCAAAGTCTGCTCGCCTGTCATTGGTTTCATTATAATAAGAGTGACACTTTTCCTTTTTTTTTTTTTTTTACAAATAAGAAGAAAGATACGAATTTAAATTTTACTCCAACTGAAATATGTATTAAATTTATAAATACAAATAAAATATATATATATTTGTTTGAATTCTAAAATTGCCTTTAGCATGCATAAATAAGTCAAGTTTTTTTTTTAATTTCAAGGAGTTTGATGAATATCCAAGGGCCGATGTTTGATGTAACTCTATTAGTTTGCCCAGTACTAACTGTATACTTCAGAATGAGTTACTGAGAATTATTAACATATAATTTAGAATTTATCAATGGCGTCCATAATCATTTGATTCCAATACCAGGGCTGTTATTATGTTATTGGCGGATCTTAAAGACATCATCATCTTTGTAAGAATCTGCTACTGCTGCTCAATCTCCAAAAACATAGGTGCTGGTTTTCTAGCGTAGATGAGGAATATCGTTTTGCGACTTGGATGTGCTGTTAGCAGGATCATCACTTGCGTTCCTTGAGGCATAATGGGCGCAGTGGGAACTAATGCTTGAAAGCTGAAGAATAGCAAGTATATACGAGGCTTGAATCTTTTACGTTAATAAAGAACTAAGGCGGATTAAGTGGAACGTTTGGTGGTATATAGCATGTATATTAGCTAGGATCATCCCTTTTTTTTTAACAAAGATAGGTTGGGCTTGGTTACTAGAATAAACGCCATGTTAAACTGAAGCACACAAGTTATGAGAAATAACCCAGCAACGGAGAATTACACTCATGTACCGTTGTCAGTGATAAACAATAAATATCCCTGTCAAATAATAATGATAAACTACCTTCCTGTGTTGGCATTGCTTAGCCCAGCATTTTGAAAAGAGATGTGAAGATGGACCATATAAACCGAAGCAGGCTATTAGGCTAAAACAGTTTCTTATTAATTCATTAGGGCAAGGACCACATCTCCAGCAGAGTAATTCAGAGCTCAAACAATGCAGCACTTATTTATAAATGCATCCAGCTATAGAAAAGAAAGTTGCTTCTATTAGGACACAGCAAGAGGTTTCTCTGCACCCTTTTCAATCCATCATGTGTGGTCAAGTTTTGCACGTTACGAGGATGGGTCCTCTATGATAATAATTCTGAAACTTGTACAGAATTTAACTCAAGTGAAGCAGAAGATGAACCAGTAACTAAAAGGCCTAAATGCATTGTTCACTCAAGATAGACTAAAGCAATGAAACAATTTTTCACATTTGGGTGGAACAAAAAGCTGACATATACATGGTGTGCATATGATCAACAAGAAGATGATCATGCAAACGAACAAGGCTGGGGCACAACAAAGAGTTGAGGAAACAACTAAAACATGCATATTAGGACTCTAGTGTCAAAATTTTTGTTCGACAAACACTATCTTGTCAGCTTGGCCATTACCTAGTTCTGGCAGACCAGAGTGAGCTCTACATGGAAGAAATTCGAGGGAATCCCATCCTTCAGGATTTCTACATCGAATTGCTGCTCAAGAGACTCGAACTTGTGTGCCCTTAGTGTTGCGAGCGTAAGATAAAGATCATAGCGTCAATAGCACTCTGACAAATTAGTTGAAACTCTATTCACACACACGATTCAACAAGTTAGTTATATTGCAAATTTCAGTAGTCAGCTTCGAGAAAACTCTCATATGCTGTTCCAGTTAGCGCCTTGTTGACATCTTCCCAGTTCTTAATATGGTCCGACAATGGACCTTTATGTATTTTGACCTGACGACTTGTTAATTCCATCAGTGGAAGCCCCAGAAATTCTTGAACGTCCTTGAGTTTCTGCAGCAAGCATTAACAATGTGCATTGAGGAATTTGGAATTCAAATAGATGTCAACAATTTCAGTCACAGATTTACAGTCTATAAAAAAGATAATTTTCACTAAAAGTTAAATGTCAAGATGGGACCCGTAGGTCCATAACTGCAACAAGCATAAACAACAGGCAATGGACTACTCTCACATTACTATCTATAGTTGCAGCACTATCATATAGTAGATTTTCACTTAAAAGTCAAGATGACAGCCATTTGGTGGAACCCAAATACATGAAGTTTCAGAATTGTGGCATAAATAGGTAAATGTTAATAAATTAAAAGAAACTTTGAAAAAGCTTTTGAAAGATTACTCATCTCAATTTAGAGGGATAGAAAATGCCACAACGAATTAGAATTATGCCATGACTAAGCTATTGCATATGAAAATGTAAAAGATGATTTGGTTTTCTGTGTTTATAGAATAGGTTCTTAACTAGGAATTTGTTTTGGGATTTCAAGAGAGGTTGTCATGACAAACTTACAGTGTTATTTTTTATAAGATCCTCGTAGTACAAAATGATGTGCCTAGTGCTATTGAAGTACTCTAAAGCCCTGGCAGCTGTTATCTCCACCTCCTTTAAATCAGATATCAACAATGTGGAATTGATTATAGGCTTGTATCTTGAAAGCGTCTCAGCCTAGGAAAAAAAGACAGCTAAGAAGTTCAAGATCATTTGTATTCATGAAATAGAGTGAAAGAGAATCAACAAGAGGAAGAGAGACACCAACCTCTTCTGTCGAATGAACATGGGACTTGTGGGTTCCATTCAATAGCTTAGCATACCGATCATAGGAATTTGCAAGAACAGAAACCATACGGCGCAGCAGATTTCTTCGGAACAGAAATATTGCAGATACACCCCTACTATTAAAGTATTCTACTATTGCCTCATGATGTTCCATTAATCCCTGCATGAGACATAAAAAGCTAGCCATTAGCCTCTTAATCCGTGGTAAAGTATAATAAAGAATTGTCAGAAGAGTCCTTCTGAAGCCTATAATAAACTAAAAACAAACTATCTTGCTAACTAATATTTCATTCCTGTCCTAAAAAGGATGCTCAAATTTCCTTAATATACCTTCCTGATTTTGCAGAAAGAATGACTTTTTTGCTTTTCCTTCCTCTTTTAGTGAGAATTTTGGCATTAAGTTGAAAACAAAAACATAGAATGGAGATGAATGCTTTCAAAACCACCAACAACTACTGAACCTACCAATGGACTTGAAAAACTATAAAACTACTAAATATAAACTAGAAAATCTCACTGTTCACATCCAAAAGCCAAACAAATTTCGTTCAGATGCTGACTAGTGGGACAGGTTACATGAATTAAGAACAAATGAAAAGCACGAGTTTTGATGGTATTAGAAATCTAGTTAATCCACTAGAGAAACTGAATTCAGATATCAGCTGATATTGATGAATCAGAATCAAAGCCAAAAGAAAAAATTGATAAAACTCCAATCGAAGAACAATTAACAAAAACTGCTACCTTATATGTGTTTATATCAGCATAGTTATAGAAGGAAATCCAGTTGAAACAAAGTGGGTCATTTTGATCAAAACAATATTTCAGGTACCTGATTAAGCATCCACTTGAAGCCAACTGCTGCTGAGCATTCATTCTTAGAAGCACTTGTGAACCAGTCCAAATTGTAAACTTTCTCTAGAGTCTTTATAATTGATGAAGAATTTCTCCTTCTATCCAGAACAGAAAATATTTCTCCATTTGAGCTTACATTGACATGACTATTTAACAAGGTCTCAAACCATCCACTCCCCGATCTTTGCATCGAAAGTATTGCAAAGTATCTCACAGGATTATGCACACATTCAGACCTGAAAATTAAGCCAAATATTGACTTAAAAGTCCTAGTGAAGTTCAAATCCAAAGACAAAATCAGAAATTTTAAGTTACCTGTTAAAAGTTTCAGGATGAGGGTAATGCACTATAGGAATTTGCATTTGTGTGGATTCATTATCAGAAGGCCTCTCGATGACTTGAATATCTTCAATTTTAATTTTGCTGTTGGTGCTTATCTGCTTTAAACAGACTGAGCAGATATAAACACCACATACCATGGCAATCAATAAAACTATCATCCTTAACAAAATGGGAGATTTTTTAGGAGCCTTTATGATTACTGTATCCTGGACACAAGAAACAACAGACCGCATTAAATTATTCTAAAAAGAATTACTTCATCAGAGCTAAAGTCTAACTCTAATCTGATCTAATTAGGCTACACAGAAGTTTTAGCTCCCAACACAAGTTAATAGAGCGAAATTGCTCCACCAGGAACAATAATAAGGGGAAGAAAATCATAGAACCTGAAATATTAGCTAAACAGCCACAAAAGATGAGACTTTTATAAAAGATAAATGTAATATGGATTTAGGACCAATAAGCTCGGTGCTAACAAATCCAAAACATAAGAAAAAAGTCAGCTTAAAACCCAGATCAGGACATTCACATTTGTCAAGCTTCACTTTACATACCCATTGCCTCATCTTTTAGACCCACAAATCTAAGAACAAAGACCTTGGAAAGAGGCAGCTTATTCACTGATAAAATTGCAAAAAATAGCGAACCCAGAAAGCATTATCCTTTGTGAAAATCTGGGCTAGTACTCCATTCCCAGATAACAAAAAAGAAAAAAAAAAGTTCCAATCTTTCAAGAGAAACACCAAAAAATTCAAAAGTAAAAGAAGCACTGCTCACCTTGTTAAATAAACAGATATATTCAGCCATTGCTAAGCTTGAAAGATGTTAAGTATGAGAACCCAGAGAGGTCAAAGAAAGAAAAAAGAGAGAGAGAATAGATACCAAAGCAAAGCTTTACTCTTCTTTCTCTATGTATCTCTATCTCTATCCCTCTCAAAACTATAGTGATAAACCCATTAACAGCACACCACCAATCTTGCAGACTCAGCCAGACAGTCCTGTCCTTCTTTAGACAGAGAGATAAATAAAACAGAACAGAAAAGGCCAAATAAAAAGCTAATAACATAAAGATTTAGAAGTAGTCATCGAATACATATAAGTTTAATTTTATAATACAGTAGAATGGCAGCAGGAGCTGCTTGCTTGCTTGCAGTCTTTGTTCTTGTTGGAGTTGGTCTTCCTTTTAAGCCTTGATTTTCTAAATATTATTTTACTTATTTCAATTGGAATACAAAATCCATAGCGAATTTTGTAATAATAATATTAATAATTGCCGAGAAACACAGAGAGAGATGGCGTAAGTGGGAAAATAGTTTTTTTTTTTTTTTTTTTTCATGTAATGGACCCACTTAGACAATATTGTTCAAGTGAAATGTGAAGACTTTGACTTTTGTTTTAATAACTATAATGTTTTTTCTTTTATTTGAATTTTAAATAATTTTTACTTTTATTTTTATTATCTTAAAATATCAAATTATTTTAAAATTCTTTCTCAGCTGAATAGTTTATGTGTTCAATTTTAATTATTTCATTGGAATGTGTATTTTTATAATTTAATTTAAATTTTATACGTTCAGAAATTAAATTGGTCGAGTTTTTAGATTTATATTTATATATTAACAATAATTTTTTTTTGTCAACATGAATCTAGCCAATATAGTTGTAATTTTATTACCATAAATATCTTAAAATTTTACTTTAAAATACTAAAACATAATTATACAAATTTCTGGAGTAGAAAATCAAGATATAAAACCATGTACACATAAGGTTTAGCTTAATAATAGGTATATATTTGAATTTAAATGAGATATTAAACTTAAATTTTCTTTCTGCAATTATAATTAAATAATATCACAAAATCATAAATTCAAAAAGGTTGTATATATTTATTTATTTGTGATAAATATTAGATGAAGAAGCGAGAATATAGGGGTGTCATATTTTTATTTGATTGGATTATTATATTCTTTTAAATAGAACAAGAACTATGAGAGTAGTGCTCCTCGACCATATTTTTTATTTGATATGAATTTTTTAAGAGGTGGTGATGGTCTTGCTGTAATGATGCACATGGCTCAATATAATTTAATTTTTAAAGTAAATATTATCTAAAACTTTCACTTTATGATTTCTTATTAAGATTGTCATTTGGACCCAAAAGCATTCATGATTTAATATTTCAATAATTGCAAATTGCAAATTGCAAAAGTACTCTGAGAATAAATCCGTTGAAGCCCAACTTAGATAAAGGGTTTGCAGAATTTTTCAAATGCAACTTTTTGAAAATATTCTAAATATTACTTTTATGGTGTAAAGTTTTTTAGAAATAATATTTTTTTAATTTTTTTGAAATATGTGTGATTATTTTTCAATTGTTTTTAATTTTTTATTGGTTTTATTTGGTTATTTTATAGAAAACAATCAAAAAACAACTAATCCTATATTTAAAAAAAATTAAAAATATATTTTTAATACTTTCAGATAATAAAAAAAATTACATTGTATTTTTTGTAAAAAATAATATGAATATTTTTATTATTTTTTCAATTTTAAATAATTTAATTTATCTTAACATACATATCTATAATGCCAGTTTTTCACCATTAATCAGAATTGTTGTAAATCTTCTGTTTTTTACATTTCTTTTTGTAATTGATTAGCTTTTATGTATCATTGTTAATAAAAATATGTATATAGTATTTAATAAAAAAAAGAATGAAAATTAAATAGTATCATATTTCTTTCAGACTCAAAAAAAAAATTCAATTTTAATTTTTATAGATATTAAGAAAGTTAGTTCTCTATTATAATTGATAAATATATGGATATTCTAAGTGTTAATTATTTATATTAATTTTTATGTACTATATAATTTGTAAGTGAGATTTAAATACAAAAATTCAGTGTTATACTAGTCGTTTATCTTTGCGTTGCTTGTTATTATTATTAAAAATAAATAAATAAATAAAAATGAAGTAGAAGAGCCCAGATTCCAAATGTTGCTTGTTATTATTATTATTTTAATTATAAGATTAAATTAATAGATATAATTTAATAAATTTTTAATATTTAACATTTATAATATCTTAAAAAATAATAGCAAATTAATTATTTTTAATGTTCTTTTTAATCTTTTAAAATTTTATTAGTGCAATGATATAAAAATCATCTTAAGAATATTAATAATTAATTTTAATATTATATAAATTAATACTATCAAAGTAATTGATACTACTTTTTAAAGTAAAAATTTATTGTATAATTAAAAAATCAATTTATAATTGAATATAATATTAAAAATATAAGCTAAGATATTATTTTCTAGAATTAGAATTTTTATTTAAATTAGTTAATATAATATTAAAATATATTTAATATGCTATTTTATAAGGTACAATTAGTATCATTATCTGATTAGAAAACTATTTATTAGTTAATACAATATTAAAATATAATTAATATATTATTTTTTAGAATAGAGTCAGTATTTAATTAGGAACTAATTGTTTATCCATGTGTTGCATGACTGATATTATTATTTCGATTATAAAATTAAGTTGATAGATATAATTTAATAAAATATTTAATATTTAAAATTAATTTATAATATTTTAAAAAATAATAAAAAAACTAACTATTTTTAAATATTTTTTATACTATTTTTAAATATTTTTTATCTTTTAAAATTTTAAATTTTATTAGTACAATAATATAAAAATTATTTTTAAAAATATTTATTAATTAATTTTAGTATTATATAACTTAATACTATAATTGATATTATTATTTTTAAAATTAGAATTTTATTATATAATTAAAAATTAATTTATTATTAAATATAATATTAAAAATATAATTTAAGAGGTTATTTCTTGGAATTAAAATTATTATCTAATTGAAAAATTAAATTATTAGTTAATATAATATTAAAATATAATTAATATGTTATTTTTTAGAATAGAATTAGTATCATTTTCTGAGTAGGAAACTATTTATTAGTTAACATAATATTAAAATATAATTAATATGTTATTTTTTAAGATGAATTAGTATCATTATCTGATTTGGAAACTATTTATCAGTTAATATAATACTAAAATATAATAAATATACTATTTTTTAATATTAGAATCAATGTTTAATTAGAAATATAACTTATTAATCAATAAATTACAGAAAAAACTACAAAATTATATACATAAGTTTGAATTCTATGGTTCAAAAATAGTACACGTGTCAAAATAAAAATTATACGTGTTAAAAATTAAGCACACATGTTAAAAAAATTTAAGTCTCAAAATTTATATATATATATATATATATATATATATATATAATTTATTAATTAATAAATTAATAGAAAAATTATAAAATTATACATATATTTGAGTACCATGTTATAGGAAATCATTATTTTAGCAACCATACATTCCAATAACTAATGTGTTCTAAAACCCAAAGATATTCTAAAGTGAAGTTAGAAAAAATTAGTTATAACAATAAAACTAGCACTTGAATTCAACTCCAAATGCTACAAATCACATGTGATTTGGTAAATTAAGAATCAAACACAAGATTTTGGTTAGAGAACGCCACAAATTAAAAAAATAGTTTAATAAGTTCAAAGTTCATATAAAAACTTAAGCAAAAATACTCACAAATAACAAATAAAAATTATCATTCATCAATTGATTGTTCACAAATAAATTTGGCTTTGTTATTTATAGCCAAAACAAGATAAAGAATCTTAAATGGATGTTATTTGAGCTCTCCTACGTTTTTTCCTTTAATCCCCATTAAAGCTCATTAAAAATAGTTGTTTTTATATTGATTGCATTCATTTTATAACTTCCAAATGATAACTCATCATGTGCACTCAGATGTAATTTCATATGATAACCATACACAACACACATATAACTCACACTTAATAAAATAAACCCTCACTAAATAAAGTTAAACGAAAATAATTACTTAAGCTAAAACTCAAAAAGATAAGAACCAAATAGATATGAATTAAGCCCAATAGCCTAATCATGGTTGAACGACTTTTATTCTTTAAAATGGGGTGAATGTCTCGTTATAAAGTTGAATTATTATCTTCATACATGAGTTGCATTTCCAATTTGCCCCTTTTATACATGTCTTTGCAATGGAACCTCATGGCAGCCTTGATTCATATCTTCATGTGTCAAAAATAAATACACATGTCAAAATAAATAAATACACATGTTAAAACAAAAATTCTATGTGTCAAAAATTAAACACATGTCAAAAAAATTTTAACTCTAAAAATTAATCTATATATATATAAATTGAAACTTAAATTTGTTTTTAATAAAATTTTATAATTTTGAAATTAGAAAATTGAAATTTAATTTTAAGTAATATTTATATTAACGAATAAATAATTTTTCTGTTATTTCCATCCCAAAAATGTAATCCACTATGATTCTACCTATAGATTAGGAAAGTTAGTCTATAACCATTGATACTATTAATTTTTGCCATTTCTATTAAAATATCTTTATTATATATTTTTAAACTCCGATCCATTAATTTTATTAAAGTTTTCAACTCATTTATTGTTATTATAGCCTTAACCATTGAAATTCAAATAAAAAGATCTAAAATTATATTTTGATAAGTTTAAAGCAACAAAGTTGTAATTTAATTTTGGATGATAATATTTATGATAACAAATGAGTGGCATGTTACCATTAGCTATTCAACTAATAAATTAAAAAAACTATAATTTAGTATGTGAAAAAATAACTATCTTTTTAAAATAGAAGGATTATTAATATTTTTGTTTCAGATAAAGTTAAATATATTAACTATAGAAGAAATACAAAGCATATTCACAAATATAATTGATTTGGTTAGGATTTATAAATTTTTTTACAAATTTAAAAATTTATGTGGAATTAATTATAGCTAAACTAAATTTTATTAAAATAGTTAGAATTTTTAAATAAATTATACACTAATTATTAATATATTTTATAATACTACAATATTTTTTTTCAGTTTTATCATTTTTATTATACTTTTTTTCGTGTATTTTTATTAAATGAAATAAATTTTTTATTGAATTTCAGCCAAAAATGGCATTAAAAAATCTGACCGGAACTAATAATAAGAATCATTTTTAATAAATAAAAATTAAGGAGAACAAGAGAAATTATAATTACGGAGAAATTGAGACGAATATAGTAATATAATAAATTATAAATTTTTAGTAGAAGTAATAAATAAAAGAGATCAATTTATAAAGAAAATATTTAAAAGGAGTGTTGAGAAGGGAGTGTAGTTAATATATTTGGATATTTTCCATCAATTGATTAGGTCGTTTTCCAATGTCCCATTTCGACTTGTAGCTTAAGTCCCTCCTGAGGTAACAGAACCCCGTCGTTGTTAACATTTGACTTATGAACCAACAATGACATATATAGTAGAAATAGCCATTAAATCTAAAATTAGATAATAAAAAAAAAAGAAAAAGAAGTCAATTTCCATTTAAACAATTAAAATGAATCACAGAAAAACCATCTAATAGATCACAAAATACAATCTGATAATTATCTACTTTGTTATTTGTTTTTCTTCACTCAATTTTCGAGTTACTTTTACTTCAATTTTGATAGGATTTGAGTAAAATCGTATTAGAATTCATGTGGAATCCAAAACCTTATTGTATTGTAATACATAAAAAGATTGTCCATAAAATAATTAACTAAAAAGTAATTTTTATTTTTAGATTAATAAAATTTAATTTTTTAAGTTTAATGCAAAATCGTGTCATATTACCATCAGATTAAGGTATTAGATTTACAAGTAAAGTAACTTGTTAATTCATTGCGTAAACAAACTGGGATCTTTAGAAATGTTCCTAATAATGTTAAAAAAGCAAGAGCACAACAGGGACAGCCTGAACTGAAGTACCCATTAATATTTTGGGGTCTTCCACCTCATGAAATCTTCAATGTTAAATGTCGAAAGAATAATTAAAAAAGAAATTGTTGGAAAACTCATTAATTATGTAATATTGGTTCAAAAAACGAGCATCTCTAATTTAAACTCTTTTTCTCTTTTTTCCTTTTCAAGAAAAGAAAAAAGAGAAAGAAATGGTGATTGAGGAAACTATGGACCATAGAAGAGAATGGGTATATTTGATGAACAGATGGAAATGATTAGGACCCATTAGAGGCAGATGACCTCAACAATTTGAGTTCTTAAAGGAGTTTTTAGGGCAGTAAGTGGATCCAAGAAAAAGCCGAAGTTAATGGCAAGGGGCCATCCTTTCAGTTCATACGAAGGGTGTCCCTATTGAAGCATCAATGGAAGGCAATACTCAGAAAATATTTTATGGGCTCCACTTCGAATCCTCTTGGTATGACTCTGACTCATCTAGTTTGGTGAGAACCGACATTTAATTTTATTTTTTACATATATAATTTTGCATTGAAAAATTGAAAAACTAAAAAAAAAAAATCATTTATCTTTAAATAAACGAAAAAATATATTTCATAATTTTTCTAACTTAAAAAGATAAATATTTTATTATAAAATCATATAATAAAATAAAAAATTGACAAAAGATCAATACCTAGCATATATCATTATAATTATTTTCTTAAATTCAGTATATAAATAATATCATGTTCATCCAATAAGTAATGTATTTTTATCGCTAAAATTAATTTTTATATATGATTTTTATTAACTATATGAATACGAGCGGCATATGAAATTTTATAAGTATAATTAGGTTAATGAATTTATGACATCCATAAATTTAAATTACTGAGTGATATAATTCGCATGACATAGTTAAAATTGAACTAAAATTAGCGAACCAACTGTTTGGATTGTAGTTTTCTTTATAATAACAGATTTGTTGTTTAAAAAAAAAAATTAATGAAGCAAAACATGAAATTAAGAGGTCAAATTACCTAAATTATTAGGCTTTTCCTAATTCACTCAAATAATAAAATGTTCTAAACATGTGAAAAAACCTAAAGACTTTAATTTTCTTATAAATGACTCGAGACTGATTAAGCCATTTGATTTTGAGGTTAATACGATCAATTTGGACTCTACCTTTTTAATTTGATTTTGACATGGAATGCACATTGGCCATCAATTACAATGAATAATGACTCTTTTTTTCTAGAAGGGACTTGCAGAGAGAGTTGGCCTTGTTACATGGCTTTTGTACTCATTTTTATTTCTTTATAAACTCTTACTTTTTTTCTTATTTCCGTCACTATCTTAGGCTCTTAGCTGTCCATTGTTTTCACCTTTTTAATTTTGGAAATCAATTTTCTTTTTCCTTTGAAAATGATGGAATAGTCAGGAGAATTTCTTAGACGTTTTCAAAGATTTCTATTTCCTTTCCCCCTTCTTAAATCTTTAACATAAATATTTTGAAGATTGATGAATTAATATTCGTACTTGCTTTCTTATTCATATCTTGAAATCATCTTTTAGGAAAAGGCATAAGTTTTTGAATTTGAATACAATTTCGTTCTGAAAATGGTTTTCAAGAAGAAAGAAAAGGCGTACACATTTTTCATTTTTCATTTTAAATTTTCTTACTAACAAAAGCCATCAAGAATTTTATAGAAACTAAATTATTGATGTACGGAAAGCACAGAATTGGGAAACAATAAACTGTAAAGATGCCAACCCAAAGCTATTTAATTAATACACGTCATATATTGAATTCTTTTTAAAATCTCAAAATAGACAATATAAAAAAAATTACTATTTATTTTTAACCATCGGATTTTAAAATTAAAATTAAAATAGCGCGAAAACCTGTAGCATAGCTTTTATATTAATTTTTTTTTTGTAAATGAATTTTTTATCCGTTGTTAATATATTTGTTATTCATACATAATTATAATAAAAATTTATTTTTCATTCAATTATTTAATATGCTATTTGAATTTTTTGAATTTTGAGAAATATCAGTTTAAATTGTAGTATAGTATTTTATGTTTTTGTTTGACAGTATAGAAGGTCTCAATCCAATCCTTCCTTCGCTTGAAGTTGAAGTTTACTTTTTAAGAAATTATGAGAGTAGAAAAAAGAAATAAAGATAAAACTAAAAATAAAAAATTAAGAAATGATTAAGCACACATGTCTTTTGTCCATCAACGTGACCCCCACGCTCAGTAGTGTCTGGTGGCGACCATCATTTTTATGGAATATATATTCATAAAAAAATAAAAATAAAAATAATATTATTATTTTTTTCTAATTTTTTTAAAAGAAAAATTCGAAGTGGGGAGGATCATTGTAGAGTGTGGTAGGGGATTCTTTTTGCTGGGAATTGTCGTTGCATGTGCCTTGGATGCGTTTCGAACATAAATTTGAACATCTAAGAGCTATCAATTTAAAAATGAATATATATATATATATTGCTTTTGTTAACGAAATTTAAACTGAAGAAGGATACTCTATTTAACTTGCAAAGCGGGATCAATGAATATTTGATTTTAAATTTAAATCTGGCCTGCATTATCAACCAATATTAATTGAATCTATTACTTTTACTATAAAAGTTAAAAAGATATTATTATATTTATATGGGCTTCAAGTATTAGTAAAAAGCATAAAATAAAAAAAGTATTGTAAAATAAAAATTAAGAATAAAATAAATAAAAAGAAAAAAAAGACTATTATATATATATATATATATATATGTATGTATCGTTTCATGGATCGTAACACCTATTAGATAAAGTTCTATTACATTAAAAAATTTATTCATAGACCGAGAGAAGAAATTGAATTGTTTGTGATTAGTAGGGGTTAAATGCGCCGCTGGTACCAAACCTTTGCACTTTTTTTCAAATGGTACCAAACCTTTAATTTGTTTCTTTTTGATACCACTCCTATTATTTCTGTATCTTCCGCCAGTACCAAAGAGGAATCCGACACTTATTTGTTGATGTGGCTGCCGGATTTATGAATGATAACACACCACTTACCACATCTGTTGCTGGCCCAGCAACTTAATCCTAGTCAGCAATTAACTAGTTATCCAACTCAGCAACTAACAACATCTAGTTTTTATTCCCAATTTATAACCTTAAACCCCAAATAAATAACCCTAAATCAGAAAAATTCTCAATTTATGAAATCTAGTTTTTATTATATCGATCGATTTACTTTCTCTAATAATCGATTTTGTAGCTTCCTTGTTCTTTATCGTGTCGAATAAATAGAGCAAGAAACAACTGAAAGTGTGTTTAGTGTTGGAGTTGAGCCACCGATCTATATGTGCATGGTGACTTCGTCTCTCGAACTGAAAGTGAAGCTTTGCCAAAAACAACTGAAAGTGAAGCTTCGTCTCTCGAACATAAAGGAAATCCGGGAGCAAGTTTGGTTATGCTCTGTTATAGTAAGTTTTGGAGATGTTGTCTTAGCTTACATTGATATGTTTTGAGTTGTAATGAAGAACCTTTTTCATGTACATATTCTTCATTTGTCATTTTATTAACTTTAAAATGGAAAGTGGTGAATCTGACCTTACAACTGAGCTGCTGAATGAGTACAAGAATGGATTAGTTTGCTAAATTCAAAGCTGCAGAAAATGAAAGAAGAAAGATGGAGCATGAAGTGCAGAATGGAGTGTCTAAGCTTGACTGTTATGGTATGGCTAGGATTGTTATTTAGAATATATAGCTTTACTTAAAGATGTACTTTGGATACAAGTATTTACAACTACTGTTACTTATATAATTTACTGATGAATGAATGAAATGATAAATGAGTATTTGGTCTTTACAATAGTTGATTAATATTGCTTCATTTGAATGTTACTGTTATGATAAATATGCACAAATATGTCCTATTGAGTGAAAATAATTGTACTCTGTAGATTACTTTAAATAATGAAATGTTTAAACAAAAAGTGAATGGATGTGGAAATTCTGTCCACATGAACCCTACACCCAAGGCTGTCAAAAGCCATTACAAAAAACGAAATTCTGTCAAAAGACCACATATTAGGTCCACACATATATTAATATATTAATAAAACAACAACCAAAATAAACGTTATTTTTTTACGATTTCCAATTGTAATTCCTTTGTTCTTTGCATTTCCTGGAGGCACCCAAGCTCTCTTCTTTGTTGAAACACTTCCATCAATCTTCTGTTTTTCTTTGTCTTGTTTTGTTATTGTGGTAACTCCTTCAGCCCCAACATCTTTGCTCAACAACCCTAGGGGTTTGAAAGTTTTTTTTCCCTTAGCTTCAGTTTCTCCTTTCTGTGTTTGTGAAAGTCTTCCAAAGGCCAGATTTGGTGGCAGCTCACTCAACAAATCATTAATGCTTTTACTCTTCTTGCTGGTAGGTTTTAAAGGTGATGTAGTAGAGTGAACTGCAGGTTTTTCTGATTCTTTTGTTGATGATGTTACATTGAATAACTGTATAATAAAGTCTCAAGTTAGCATACAGTTGACATTACTGAATAAATATTAGAGGTGACATATTACTTACCTGTGACAATGGTATTAGCGGTGACAAATTATCAAATGTTAAAGCTGTCCCTAAAGGAGCTGTGTCTGTAGGAGCTACATGATCAAGTTGGTCATCTACATTCTGTGCAGCAGTAGTTGCAACATTTGATTCCTTTTCCTTTTGCTGTTTTTTTGTCTTCCTCTTCACCTACAATAAGAAAGAAAGAAATTGAAGGGGTATTATATACCAATTGGATATAAGTAACCAATGTTAGGTATCAATTGGATATAAATTACCTATATTTGGTACCAATTGGATATAATTATCCAATGTTTGGTACCAATTTGATATAGTTTGGTACCATTTGGATATAAAAGAACACAGTTTGGTACCAATTCAATATACTTACAGGCATAAGTAAATGAGAAGAATGACATACTTACAGGCAGTTTCTCCCTCCTTGTAGAAGCACCAGCACCATGAAACCTCTTGTTGTGGCCCTTAGCACCACAAACTGTGCATGTCATCACAGAGCCCTTCTTGGTGACCTTACCATTTCTGATCAGACTTTCCATCTCTTCTTTCTCTAATCTTCTCTTTCTAGCAGGTCTGCTTTTTCTAGATTTTATTGGTTTGGAGGGTAAGACTGGTGGGGTAGTTGCCTGGGCCAAAATTCTTTACTGGTGGTTGGGTTAATCAAATGGCTATAGCATTTTAGGTATGTTTCAACCTTGCAGAAGTCATGTATATAAAATTCAGGATTCTCATTGTTATACCAAATTGCACATATAGCATGACAACAAGGTATTCCAGTTAGATCCCACCTCCTACATGTGCATGTCATTTCTTGTTTGTCAACTACAAACTGTCCCCCTGGGCCAACCACTTGAAATCTGTCACCTTCAGACCACTCTGTTGTAAACATCCAGCAAAATTCTTTGCATTTTTCTAGTTTTTTCAATATCTTAGGGCGGTAAGCAGATGCCACTCTTTTCATGGCATCCCTGTTCTTATATATCCTCTTCATTAATTTTGTTCTTATAACCTCATTCATAGCTATCACACCCTTGCTTCTAGTATCTAAGATAAAATTGTTCAAACACTCACATAAGTTGTTTAACAACATGTCACACTTAGCATCAGTCCTAAAATGAGATCTAGACCAATGATGAGGAGGGATGCTATTCATGTAATTATGTCCTTGATGTGATGCTGCTGCAAACTTCTCTATTATCCTTTGAAAAATCTGGACATAACTTGCCTTAACAGCACCCCACACAAGTTCTTTTAACCCTAGACTATTAAATTTCTTCCTAAAATTATATGCATATGTCTAACACAAAATCTATGTTCAGAATTAGGGAAAAGTTCTTCAATGGCAGGAATAAGACCTTATTCCAAAAGAACAACATATAATTAATACCATTATGCCAAAATATATGAAGGAATAGAAAAGCAAATTGTGAAGAGTATTTACCTTCTGCCTGTCAGTCATAAACACCCATTGATAACTGTTTGTTATCCCCACATCTTGAGCCAGCAGCTCCAAAAACTATTTCTAGTTCTCCTTGTTTTCTTTTTGCACAACACACAATGCAACTGGATAGATGCAGTCATTTGCATCTAAACCAACAGCTGTGAGAAGCTGTCCTCCAAATACTCCTTTCAGCCAACAACCATCCAAAGATATGAAAGGCCTACAAAACTTAAATCATCCCCTCAATGCAGCAAAGCACATATACATTTGATTAAAAACACCTTCATTCAAACCAAAAACTATTGTGCTTCCTAGATTACTTCTCAAGAGTTCTAGCTTATAATCATGAAGGCTAGAAAGCTACTCTGTCTCATCACCATTGATAAATGTCAAAGCAGTATTTCTTCCTCTCCATGCTTTCAGTCTGGACACTTCAACACCACAATCTTCTTTTACAGCTTGTATGATCCCTTGAATTGCCCAACTGGGATCAGCTCTGAACCTTTCAACATAATGTTCAGCTATCCAATTGGCATTAACATGCCTATTGTATGCCTCTCTTGAACAGTTGTGGATGAAATTGGCTGACTTTATCTGCATTGTTTGTTTGTCTGAGTTCAGTAGGTAGGCCCAAATGAAAAACTGGCATCCTTTCTTGCATTTTGCCTTGCATTTCTGCCTTGAATTTGGCCCAAATATAACCTGATTTCTACTTTTGATTGATGACAACATCCTTGAATTGTTTGAAGGAACTGAAGAGCATTCCAATCTTGAAGTAGGGATTTGCCATGTCAGTCTCCTCATTAAACACAGGCCATCTTTGCTTCCTTGATTTTGCATCGCTGTCTTCAGATGAGGAGCATGACAACATCTCATCTGATGGACCATAAACTGTGGCATCTGTCTCTTCAGAGAGCTCCTTAGCAGGTTGCCTAGCACTTCTAGAACCAGATAGTCTGTCCCTCTCAAGCTCCTTATCAACAAACTCATCAAACATGGCATCATCATTAGCATCTTCATCCCTCAGGTCATAATCAGAGTCCACAAACTCAGTGTCCTCTGAATCTGCATCATTATCCTTACAGCTTTCATCATCCTTATTTTTCACAGCCTCCTCCCCAGCTTCTGCCCTAGCTTCTGCCCAGCTTCTTCCCTAGCCTTTTCTTTTGTTTCACACTTATCCATGCTAAATATATGCATTAATTTAGAACCCTCCACAACCATTGCCATTTCTAAAGCATCCTTATCAATTTCAAGGCTTGTCAACCCATCACTCATACTCTTTGTAGGATCCTTCCACATAATCAGCTTTGTTTCAGGATTCATTCCTAGCTCTCTAGCCATTGAATCAATTTCTATCCTGGATATCTTATCTAAACTACAAAAATCCACAGCTCCTATATCCCATATCTTAGGTTGACCTCTACCATCAAGTCCATAATAATGCCAATACAAAGTGAAGTATTCGGAATTAGGCACTGCAAAATAAATTAATTAAACAAATGTGAAACAACCACACATAAGCAATGTTTATAAACAAACATCATCAACATTCTTTGCATTTTTAAAAAGGAATTAGGGAAAACCCTAGCCCCTGCATTCTTAACTTCCAAATAAATACAACATGCACTACTCAATAAAAGATGCAAAATAGCTTTCAAAAACCATAGAATAACTATCGGCCCGTTTGTACTTGCAGTATAGTGGTGGGTCTTCGGCTTTCTCCCTCACTCGCCAGTCGAGTGTCATTGTTCTACAATGTCGCAATGTCCAGGTACGAAGAAGAAGGTCAGAGACGAGAAACGAGAGATTCAGAGATTGTTGACAATGGAGGTGGAAGTCGAGCAGTTTGCGTTGATTTTTGAGGTTTGGTACCAATGGTTACTTTTGGGTTAGCTTAGAGGATGAAACCAATTTCATTTCAATTTCTCTCAATTTTTTAGCTCAAATTAAAGGTAATTAATTAATTGTTGACTAGGATTAAGCTGTTAAGTCAGCAACAGATGTGGCAAGTGGTGTGTTATCATTCATAAATCCGGCAGCCACATCAACAAATAAATGCCGGATTTCTCTTTGGTACTGGCGGAAGATACATAAATAATATGAGTGGTACCAAAAAGAAACAAATTAAAAGTTTGGTACCATTTGGAAAAAAGTGCGAAGGTTTGGTACCAGCGGCGCATTTAACCCTGATTAGTAGTGTGTGGTAAAAAAAAAAAGAGAAAATTTATTTTTCTTTTCATGCATGTTATGTGTGACATTTCTTTAAGTGAAAAAGTTGGTAGAATGAGTCATATTTCAAGTAAAAATAGAAATAAATCTTTATTTTTGAAGAAAAAAATGAGATAGAGGTATAATTAAAGAAGAAAAACCGAATAAGAAAAATTGAAGGAGTCAAAAAATGAAGAATGATAGAAGATAAAAAAAAAAAGAGAAAGAATCTTTACTCTTGCATGCATGCCATGTGTGACATTTCTTTAAATATTGTGGTAATTTGCATGCATACCATCATGTGTCCTTTTATTATGTCATTTACATTAGACGGTGAAATAATTTGATATGTCATGTCATATGGCATGCCATATGCAAGTTATATTTGGTTTTTGTTGTTTTTCTATTTTTTATTATATTTAATTTATCTTTTGCTACAAAATAACATTTTTATTTCAAAATATATTAATTTTATTTTTTTATTTATTTTACAACAAATCAATATTTTTATTTTAAAATATTTTTTAATTTACCTTCAATTATATTATTTTTTAATTTATTTTTATGATAAATCAACATTTTTATTTATTTTTTTCATTTTAGATATGTCTTTCTGGTATGTTGAATTTTGATTTATTTTTGTTTTTTTTGTATACCTGATCAATATTATTTCTAGGTTTGTACTTTACTTTTCTTTTTTCAGATTTATCTTCTAAAATCAATTTGGATTGATTAATCATTTATGAAACTCCTGCAAATGTGTCAATTTCATCAATATTGCTTGTAATTTGATCAAAACAAACAAATATTTGAAGAAAACTAAGCTACTTTGTGAAATTTATAATTTTATTTTAAAGATTTGGAACTAGCATTTTTTTTCTAATTTTTTTAAATGTAGTTGTCGATTTTGGTTTGAAAGTAAAATTTTATCAATCTATTTGTTTTTTATTTGATCTAGTGGATTTGTGTTGATTTATTTTTTTTATTTTTTTAGGTTTTACACTTTGTTTCACAGAATCAGGTATTTTTTATATTATTTTCAAAAATTTCCGGTATTTTTTATATTATTTTCAAAATTTCAGGAGTTTTGTAATAAATTTTGGGACACCCTATTTTTGATAGAATGTGCACCATTTTCGGTATTTGTGTAATTTTCCCAGAAGCATATCCAGCCACCTTAAACAGTCCCAAACTACTGAGGCCCATGAAACTAAACTAACTTCACATGCTTGTTCACTTGTCCCCTTGACATTCTTGTGCTGGTACAAGTAGCATTAAACTCTTGTTTATTGCATCATCCTTTTGAAGGATAAACTCCAGAAGAATAGAATCTTGGTTATCTTGCTAAAGCTTATATCCAGTACTTCCTTTGCTCTTTCTCCAGTTGCATATTTTCTGTTCATTTGGACAATTAAGATTCTAGGTTAATGTGAAGCGCGGGTGCTACAATCATCCCGGTGCTAGTTGATTCATAAGCATATACACTTCTAGGAGAACTGAACATTGCTTACGTTTACTGGTAGCATACAGTAATTGAGGGCTCTAGTTGATTGACTTCTAGTGATTCAGAGGGTGTTTGCATTCTGGATGCATTGGAAACAGAAACTTGATGAGCAATAGAGTCTCTAAAACATCTAACATCGCTATAAATTCCAGAAATATCTTATTATCCATCTGTTAAAAGGAAATGAAGTTCACACCTGATAGTCATCTAGGATGCTGGGAGCAAACCTCGAGCTTTAATTGCAGAATCTCCAGCCCTTTCAGCACCTCTTCTGAGTAGCACAATAAATTTCTTCACAAAGGAACACAAAATGTCTCAATTAAAAAGTACAATCATAATAAAGTCAAACAATAACCACAAACGTAACTCCAATATTTGGTTGTCACACAAGACTCAGAACAAGGGGAGAAGAAACAAAATAAAGCTCTTGTAATTCACATCTATAGTTATAGCAAACAAAGGTCACATCCAACAAGCATAGAGAACTTCTCCACAATTTCTCAATCATCAAATAGAGAGCAAACCAAGATAAAGTATTAGATATGAACCTGCCTTAGCATTTGAAACACAAGCCTGAGGTCATCAAGGATAAAGAAGCAGGCCCCCTGGAGAAGTTCAATGGCGTAGTTAATGTGACTGGCCTCAGACCAGAGCAACAGTGAATGATCTACTCAAATGGGAAGACAATGAGGAAAGCAAAGATAGGAGGAGGAGGAGTATATATAATATAATAGAGAAGGGAATGGGGAATCCTTGATTAAAAAATCTTGGTTTTGAAAATTTTAAGACGAGTCCAAATGTCCCCAGTTTCCAGAATCTATCTAATTCTCAGATAGATAGTCAAATCAGCAAATAGAACTTGCATGTTCCTTCATGCATTCTCAACTGACTAAGCACAGGACCTCACTTTATGAACCCTATGGAATGCTTTAGAAAACTATTGAAAGTTAATATACATTTTCTCAGTCCCTAGTTTCAATCAAACTTTGCCCTGATGGCTTGACCAGTCCTTTGCCTTCTATTTCTTTTCTCACCCTTCCTGCATCATCCCATCTTCCAGCTCTAGCATATATATTTGATAATGTCACATAATGGCCTGCACATTTAGGTTCCATGCGGATTAGCTGTTCGGCAGCCAGCCTTCCAAAGTCAAGATTTTGATAGGCTCGGCATGCAGCTAGTAAAGCTCCCCAAATGGACTTATCAGGTTCTAGAGGCATTTTGTGAATAAAAGTGACAGCATCTGCAAACTGACCAGCACGTGCTAGCATATCAACAATACAAGAATAATGTTCCATTCTAGGTGTTATTGAATAGTCTTCAGTCATGCTGCGAAAAAGTCTAAAGCCCTCATCTACAAGACCTGAATGACTACAAGCTGATAACACAGAAGTGAACGTTGTAGAATTAGGGAAAATGCCTGACAGAATCATCTCTTTCAGAAGTTTAAGTGCAGCCTGGCCATGCCCATGCATGCCAAATCCTCCAATCATTGTGTTCCATGAAACTACATCTTTGTTGGGCATGCTACAAAATATGGTATATGCAGATCTCACGCATCCACACTTGCAATACATGTGTATCACTGCATTCCAAACTGTAACAACTGAACTCAGAGTGATGCTTTTCCTGACATAGGCATGAATTGGGTTCCCATATTGTAAATCACACACAGGCAAAATGGTAGATATCGTTGTTTGATCATTCTTAATGTCCATTCTTTGCATCTCACGAAAACATTCAATGGCCTGTTTTCCCAAGTCTAGTTCAACAAAGCCAAGAATCATAGCATTCCAAGTAACAATATCAGATTTGTCCATCAGTTCAAATACATTTATAGCATCCTGAATTCTACCACATTTAGCATACATTGTGAGCAAAGCAGCACCAGCTGAACTATAAAACACAGTGTTAGTTTCCATTTTTGTCCCATAACCATGTATCTCTTTCCCACTCCTCAAAGCACCAATATGCCGGCATGAGACAAGGACACTACACAAACAATCTAAATCAGGAGAAACAACTTCTCTAATGATCATATCTTGGAATACCCTTAATGACATATCATGCTCTCCAATCTTAGAATAACTAGAGATCAAAGTGGTCCAAGAGATGATATTAGGCTGCTCAATCTGTTTAAGAACTTCCCAAGCTTCATCAAAACGCCCCATTTGACAATAGGCATCCATCAAAGTATTCCAAGTCACAACATCAGGTTCAAAACCATCTAATCTCATACAATTTAGAAGCTCCACAGCCAGATCTGCTAACCCATTTGACACGTATCCTGAAATCATCGAATTCCATGAAAACAAATCTCTCTCCTCCATTTCCTCAAAAACCAACCTAGCACTCCTAGCATTTCCACATTTCACATACATATCAATCAATGAATTGCAAACTTGCAAATTAGACTCGCACCCACAAACAATAACATCTTTATGGATCCAAATCCCTCCTTCGAACCACAACAACTGCGTACACGCTCTTAACACTTTTGGAAACACATAGTTATCAGGCAAAACGTCGCTATATTTCATGAACCCATAATTCTGCACACATTTGTCATACATTCCATGTCTCAAGTAAAACCCGAAAATCGCAGTCCAAGCATAAACATTTGGCTGCGGCATTTTATCAAACAATCTCTGCGCAGAGAACAAATGGTCACAATCTGCATACATTTGGATCAATTTGGTCAGCATAAAAGGATCCTTGCCCCACCCAGATACTGTGATTTGTTGGTGAATCTGCTTGCCTGCGTGTAGTGATTTTAAGTTGCTGCAGAGTTGAAGCATATTTATAAGAGAAACAGATTTGGGACTGATATGTAAATAGAAAAGACTCCTTTTGTTTCTCTGCCATAAACTCATTCAATTCTAATTTCTTGCAAAAATGCTCAAAAGCTAAAGTTTTTCTTTTTTTTAAGCACTCAAGTTAGAATTTTGGCGGGAGTTCGAACGGAGATTGAATTTTCTGTTGCAATAATAACGAATTGCTATATTATCAAGCTCCACATCAAACGATGTCGTTTCTTGTCACTATAGATTAAGCATTTTTGCTCGATCGTAATATCTAATTAATTATTTTACATAGTTCTCAAGAAACAAAATTAATCAATTTAATCAATCTTACCTTATAACGGAATATATAAGAATTCGCTTCTGAAAAATATCTTTCTAACAAAATAATCACCTCAAAAATTATTTTCTAATGTTTTGAATATTCATATATTTATTATTTTCTAATGTCTAACATTTTCCCTTCAATGCAATAAAAGTCAAATAGAAAAAGGAAAAAGGAAATGTTTTTTTTTTTAAATGTAATTAGAGAAGTATGGTTTTGCTGATGTTATGCCTGTGTTGTCTGCATGAGGTCATTATATACCAAATTATTTTATATATAATATAGCAAGGAATTTTATATATTCTTCTTCTAATAAGTTATAATATTAAAATTCTCTCAAAATTATTTTTAAAAATGACTGAAAATGATTGAATTAAAAAAATAACCCAAAAAGAAAAACAACATTTGGTGGGATGTCATCATAATGAGAAGAAAAATCTCTAGAATTACATTGCTGGCATTTGGGGTTGTAAGTTGCTTCACAAGTTTGAATTGTCTTTATTTATTTATTTTATATTGGCATGAAATTTCAAAAGCTTGTTGGCCAGGTTAAGGCTTTTATTTTGTTGGGTCAATCTCAAAAAAGACCAGATGTGATATACATGGGGAGATAACTTAATTATAGGAGCAATTGACTCCAATAATAATAATAATAATAATAATAAATAAATAAATAAATAAAATACTAAAATACCATATTATATAGATAAACAATAAAATCTTATTTTTTTTTCTTTCCTTAAAACTAAAGAATCACATATTTTATTTGTTTCTTTATACAATGAACAACAAAAACTAAGAACAAGACAGAGCAATTGATACCAAAATTTTCAAGTAATATCAAAATATCTAAATCGATTTTTAAGATTTGCGGCTTATTTATTTGTTAAAGATTTCTGTCAGGTCTTTTTATTTTTAGGCATTAATCCTCCCATCCTTACTTATTCTAATTTATCATATACCCTAATTGAAATTACTTCTATTCCCCAATTAAAAAGAAGTATAGATGTTTTAAATCCTATAGTAATAGATCAAATCACACATTAATTTTAGATTAAATGTATTTGAATTTTTTAGTTAAAATCACGTGTAACATGTTAAGAGATTCTATGTCACTTAAAAAGTAAATATTTACTAGTGTTAAAGTTTTAACAATTAAGTGTATAGATTCAGTAATTTCGATATTAATTAGACTGAATCTCAATTATGACAAATAAGATCTATTCTTTATAATTTATGTAACTCATACTTTAATCAATTAATTTAAATTTTATACAGTGTCAGAGTATATTTGACCCAATTTTTTTTCAATTTTTTAGCTTTATGTTTAAATATTCGATTTTAATATTATGTTTTAATTCAATTTCAAGTTTCAAATGAATGATTTTAATTTCAAGAGATAACTAAAGAGTCAAATCTCACTTACATTTAAAGGAGAGTATAAATTAAGAGACCCCGCATCACTAAAGAATAATTTTAAAGTGTTACAATCCAATGAAATAAATAACTAGTCCGAGTAATTTGGTATTAATTGAACTAAAACTCAATTATATTAATATATTCTTCATACATTCACTTTAACTCCCAATTCAATCAATTAACTCAAACAATCCTATTATTAATTATAAGGCAGGCAACACGTAATGAATAAAATTAAGATTAGCAAGATGTGTAATTCATTAGGGTAGATGTTAATACGTTACCTCTTATCAGTAATGTGAGTAAAAGGGACTGGTGTGAAGAAGTAGTTTCACCATTTCAAAGAAATTACAGTGTGATCATCAATTCAAGCAAACTCCTACAGTTCATTAGCGTCTGAAAAATGAATGAGATCTTAATTAGTAGCTGAAAGAATATGATAAGGACTATACACCTAGAACACAACCAACTAATCCAATTCTACTTATTCCCCCACAAACTGCATTCATGGGCGCACCATTCTTTTTCTTTTATATAAGAAAAATGATGAAGAAAAAGGTAATTTTATATAATCATTTACTATGAAAATGTAATTAAAAACTCATAACATAAGAATGTAAGTAGCTCAAGTTATGACATGCTTTACAGAAATAATTATTTAATTAATCATTAGAGAACTCTATTCATATGGTGAATTATTAAAACTGTCATTACTTCTTAAAAGGAAAAAAAAAAAAAAGACTCTTGTATTTCTGGTTATTAATAAGAAAAGAAGCAATAAAACAAATTCATAAGAATTTCTTGGTAAGGAAATGAATTATTCGAAAAGATGCAACTACGTGAAATCACATCTTATAGGCGGAAGCTAGAGAAAACCCTTTTCTTTTAGCAATCTACAGACAAAATGGGAATCCAACACGAATTTGACCGGGTCACATTTGGTGCCTTGAAGATTTTTATATAAGCTTTTATTTAGAGACACCAAAAACAGCTGATTAACCAAGCTGTCCATCTTTGTTTATTCACTTCTGATACCTTCAATAGCTTGACAATGGATAGGAGGATAAGCTCCAAAATTCAACCCCCAACATATGGAAATCTTATTACTATACTTAGTATTGATGGTGGAGGTATAAGAGGAATTATTCCAGGAGTCATTCTTGATTATCTTGAATCCAAGCTTCAGGTAATAACATTTATAAACACTTAATTCATTTTCATATATCATCACCATTTTATATATATATATCACAGTTTTGGTGATGATTCCATCATAAATGAGCTAAAAACGTTGTCATTATAGGGTTTCTTTAATTACCAATGGTTCTACATGTGCAGGAGCTAGATGGCGAGGATGCAAGGCTAGCAGATTATTTTGATGTGATTGCAGGAACAAGTACTGGTGGTTTAATAGCTACCATGTTAGTTGCACCAAATGAAGAGGAACGTCCTCTATATGCTGCCAACGATATAGTCCCCTTTTACCTTGAAAATTGCCCTAAAATCTTCCCAGAAACTAAGTAAGAATAAAAGGCCATGTATATATACACAGTAAAATACTAATTATATTAAAGAACTTGAACATTAATTTTTATTTTTCTGCTTGCCTAAAATGCAGGGGGATTTTCGCTTGCATAATAGATCTATGGAAGGCACTAACTGGACCAAAATACAATGGCAGGTATCTCCATAGCCTAATAAGAAGTATATTAAAAGACACAAAGTTGCACCAAACCTTAACAAATTTGGTTATCCCTGCTTTTGACATCAAGAAGATGCAGCCTACTCTCTTCTCTTCATATCAGGTTATAATCAATTAATATATGTATCTTTCTTCCTTTTTATTTTCGTGTATTGGTAACTTTCATAATGCAGGTTCAGCAGTTTTCTCTTTTTTTCTAAAAGCCAAGTAATGGTTTCAATGTCTGTATGCAGGTGACAGCTCGCCCAGTTTTAGATGCCCTACTCTCAGATATATGCATAGCTACCTCTTCAGCTCCAACTTTTCTCCCTGCTTATTCTTTCAAGAATGAAGATCCAGATGGGAAAGTAGAAGAGTTTCACCTCATTGATGGTGGCTTGGCTGCTAGTAACCCTGTAAAGAACCTCTCCACAAACTCTACCTAAAGAATGAAATATAAATTTATGTTACGTATATATGCTTACCCCATTTCATGCAGACTTTAGTTGCCATTTCTGAAGTAACGAAGCAGACAATGAAGAAGAACCCAGATTTCTTCCCTATCAAGCCGACGGATTACGACCGTTTTCTTGTTATATCTTTAGGGACAGGATCCAAGACTGATGGAGGAAAATTTAACGCTAAAATGGCTTCAAAATGGGGAGTCATAAGTTGGTTATATTACAAGGGAGATACTCCAATAATAGATTGTTATAGTAAAGCTAGCACAGATATGGTTGATTATCACAATTCAGTGGTTTTTCAAGCCCTTCATTCTGAAAATAACTATCTCCGAATTGATGTAAGTCCCTGTCCCCACCTCGTATGTACCTGCTTAGCATAACTTGATTTTATAGGTGACTTTAGAACAAAATACTCCTAGAAATTAAGACTATCATGATTGATTAGATATTTGTAGTATAAATAAATGCAAAACTTAAATTTATATATTTTTTATCTAATAAAAAATCAAAAAATTGTTAGAATTGACATATATATCATTTATTTCATTTATATTTCAGATGATTTGAATCATATATATTCTATTTAATAATTTTTAAATTTTAAATATTAGTTTAGTCTCGTATTGCCTGTTTCTACTTAATAAGTTCTATTTAATAATTTATTTATTTATTGAAAGATTGTGTTGAGTGGTGGGAAAGGGTTATGGGAAGAAAAGAAGGCTTTGGAACCAAAGATGACTGAAAGTACTCTATTTTTTGTTTTCTTTTAATTTTCTTCCAAAGATTTTTCAATTGTGAAGAAACTTACCCTGACTAAAAAATCAGGACGATAAGCTGCAAGGGAACCTGACTTCAGTGGATATGTCTACAAAAGAGAACATGGAAGATCTTGTAAAAGTTGGAAAAAACTTGTTGAAGAGTCCAGTTTCTCGTGTAAACTTAGAAAATGGACTCTACGAGCCAATTGAAAACGGTGGTACTTATGAGGAAGCACTTCAAAGGTAATTTGATTTCAACATTTTCATTTCCACAAATTGTGAATTAATTAACTGCTATGTATAATCATCAATAATGAATGCAGGTTTGCAAAACTACTTTCAGAAGAAAGGATAATTCGAGAATTAAGGTCACCACAGTCTCAAAGTTCAAAGTAAAATTTCTATTATGGGGATTTTTGGGAGAAGCACTTGTCCAAAATTCCCTTTAGATGTACCAAATTGTTTGTATTATTGCTCTTCAACTTGTAATTGTAATATAATTTGTTCATCATTTCAGTGTATAAATCAATATCTATCAATCAAAATATGCATAATGCAATCTTCCAATACATTAAAAAATTTACTCAGAATCAGGAGACAGTAGCCACAAATATTAGGTTTACCCATTCGGTTTGGATGGAGTCCGGTCCAAGAGGGGAAAAAAATTGTTGGTCTAGGGAATTCGACTTCTCTGTATCACTACAAGAAAATATGAAACTGTGCCGTCACTTAGTTTAGTGTTTTAGTGATCATCGCTAAATTTACCAACCAAAAATCATTTCTCAAAAGGTATAGCCGACAGCAGTGCATTGCGTTGGTAAAATGAATTTTCAGAGGTAATCCGCGACAAATTATAATATGATCTATGAATCAAGCATTTTGATTTCATTATAGTGTTTGACATTAAATGACAATTCAATAACAAGAAAATTAATAAATATTTAAAATTAAAAAAAATATCATTTTTTATAGTATAAATTTAAGAAAAATTTAATTTTTTTAAATTTACAGTATGATTATTTTTTAGTTCTTTTATTCAAAAATAGCCAAAAGAAAAAACTAAAACCTTAATTTAAAAAAAAAATTAAAATATCATATTTTTGATATTTTAATACTGTAAAAGTAAAAAAAAAAATATGAGTATTTTTGATATTTTTTCTAAAAGAATTAATGTACAGAAATATTAAATAGTGTTTATTAAGAAATAATGCAAAAGTTTTCTTTAGATTAGTGGATAGTTTTAACTTATATAAACGAAACTCATCTACAACTTATTAAATTAACAAAGTTTTTCATTTTATATAGCATGTTATCAATTATATATTTTATTTTAAATTATTATATATTTTTAATTTATAATTATAAATAATAGTAACAGTCGTAACATGCTAGTATATAATTAAATTTTTATTAATCTTAATATATATAATATATATAATTTTTATTAATTTATTATTCCATATTAGGGGTTTGACATTAAATAATTGTTTCATTATATAATTTCCTTTTTCATTTAGGACGACATGCATTGCACTGTTAAAATAAATTACTAAGAGAGTAGTTCGGTTAGGTCATGGGTAGTGAAATTCTAAAAGATGACTATTAAATTCCTCTTGACTTTTTATAAGATTTATATGCACATCCTTCCTTTTTTTAAAACTGATTGGAATTGTTCCTTTTTTCTTTTTAAAAAAACCTAGTCCTCGTATCATATTTTAATCCCTCATTTCTAAAGTGAAATTATGTTTTATTTCTCATATTGTAAATAAACATTACATTTAGTCTCTCATTGGTTAACTTTTAAGGACTATGTTGAAGGACATAATTCATGTTCAAAGTGAAAACCTAGGAACTGAAATTTTTATAATTTTAACTAAGAAACTAGAGGGTATTGAAAGTAAAAACAATTTAATTTATCACTTGTGAGATAAGAGCTATCCAAATGCTCAGGAGGATTTTCTAATGTGAAAATTTGGCTCATGCGATGTCTGAACCCTAGATATTGCTCTCAAATATCAATTTAACTCGGTCCTTGCGTTGGCTGTTTTGAACTAAAGTTAGGCAACGAGTTGCTTACCCAGAAGAATCAGAAATTAATATTTAGATGATCAGATGTTTAATAATTTGGATCATAGCTCAGGCATAATAAACAGAACGAAGAGCTGCTTATTTCGCGCAGACTGCAAATCACAAGTGAGTAATTAACAAGAATCCACCATTAAGCATGGACTGGGAGAGACCCAAAAAATTAGTATTGTAAAAAAGAACATCAGCTCATGCAGAGTCCAGTATAAGCCCGTGAATGAAATAAATTTTCATTATTAAGTAATGCTCTCTCTATGACAAGAAAAACACATCGCAAATAGACAGACCAATAACTAAAAGTAGGCTGTGTTTCTTTGTGAGAAGACCAGGACCTTTCTCTCTCTGCAATCCATTCTGTATCTACAGCTATGGTACAAATTGAATAAAATAATATTCTTCCAAAATAAATAAACAAATAGATCAGGGTCTTTACTACAGTTCTAGATTCAAAACTATGCAAATATTTGTTGGATGACAGTTTCAGCGTTTCCATTGTACTGTGCAAGAAGATGGATAGCATCAGCCCTAGGCAGCGCAAGAAATTCCTGCACCGATCCAAAAACAAGAAGGGCTGCAGATAAATAACAGTTATGCAAGTGAAAGATCGAGGCAGAGAAGCAAAGACAATTTGATAAACTACTTCGAGCAATTATCATCAAGAAATCTGACTAGGCATCTCCCTAAAACATTTTGTTATCATTTTTGCATTGAACATGATTGAGAAATTTAAAAAAAAAAAAAAAAAAACTTTCCTAATAGTATCAAAGATTGACTAACATAAGCATGACCTTCAGAGGGGAAAAGACTCGTAGTGCAGAGATGTGGTTCGAATAACAGAGGAAACACACATGAACAGACTGGCACCAAAAAATATGCTTTTATCAGCCTATTGTTTTAGTGGGGTTAGCCTGTCTAGGAACTGGATCGGAAACTGAAGATAAAATTTTCCCTTTCAGACATAAATTTGAGAGTGAAGGATATAATAAGTTTGGGTGGTCTAGATGTACTATATAAGATGTACTTAATCCTGCTTTCCCAATTTGCTTGGTTTCCTTGGACTGCCCGGCTTAAAGCAGATGTGGCTCTACAGTTTTTATCAAAGAATAAATCCTTTTTAGATGATTAAAAAGAAATACAGATGCATTCGACACCCAGCACACAAGGCATGCACAACTTACCATAACTTTGAGTATAGCATTTTCATCGTGAACATCTCTAGATGACACTTGAGTTGGACTGCTACCATCTTCAGACAACCTAATGCTTGAAGACACTGTAACTTGGGAGGATCCATGAGTACAGCTGTCAGCATTTGATTTTGAAATCAAACAAGCAGAAAGCATGGGGGCATTAACTTCTTTCAGAGAATCAATCCTTAGAAGACTTTCAAAGCGATCTTTACACATTTGAAGTTTAAACCACTCATTGTGTGTGTGAAGCATTGCTCTCATTATCTTCATAAGCTGTGGTTCCTCAATACCAAGTCTCCTCCCAATTGCAACCTATCCAAGATATCAAACGTTTACATTAAGGCACATGCACATACTCCTCAACCAAATATAACAAGAGTCGAGTCAGGATAAACAGCTGACTATATTTGTATAACAGTAAGGAAAAGAAAAAACAAGATGTTAAAGTTAGAAGCAAATAGCTTCAGGTTTATGTAGTCTCTTTTAGCACATGAAAAAAAAGAAAGAAAAGGGAACAAAATTGAACAGGTTTCAGCAGTCAGTTTCTAGTCCCAGATCTGCAGTCTTATGTTTGGCCTTCTTTAAGATTCCAAGATGGAAATGGTAACTTTATCAGAACACATAGACAGGCATCTGCACACTTTTATTCCTCATTCCTTGCAGGCAAGAGATGATCAAAGTGTTCTCTTACTACTCTTGTTCATGCCTATAATTCTCAAAATGTTTTAGACTTTAAAGCATAATAATATATGATAGTACAAAAGAACATCAACCGCATTGCATTATTGGAAGCCCAATACAGAACCATGTCCATAAAATAAGAAGGCTAAAAACCTAAAAGGAGTTGCTTACTCTTGAGCTTTGCAACCATGCTCATTGCTATTCAAATACGCAAGCAAGAAGCAATTCACATCCCAAAAATAATTCAGTTTATCGATTTGCAATTTTAGACTCTGTATCCATGTCGAACAATAAGCTGTAAACAACAATGTTCCCTTACTGGGTATGAATTCAAAAAATTCAACATGCTCATGGAGCTTCCAATTGAGGAACAGTCAACATTAATCATAACCAGCCTTAATATGCAAACTCCATATAAGAGTTTCATTAGAAATTCTAAAAATAAAATTACTGAAAGAAATAACATTGGCAGTGACTTATTTAATCACTCCATCAGGTCATGAAATACCTGAAGCGAAGTTGCAAGAGCATGTAAAGGCAAGCCTTTCCCTATTGCATCTTCATTAGGTCTAAGCAATGCCAACATAGTCTCCTTCAAGGGCTTCAGTAGATCAGGATCACTAGCAGCTAAGGGCCCTAAATGTGAGCATGCAACCTTTAGAGCACTTGAGTGATCACCTGAATCGACCAGCTTAAGAAATTCAACCTGGAGCCAATGAAAAGTTAAAATTTTGAGAAACAATTACTTATGCATGTCATAAACAATGTAAACAGTGAATACAAGATCCACGCGCACCTGCTTCAATTGGAAGAGCAAGACAGGATTTTGGACAAAGAAGTTTGGATCAAAAGCATTAACTTCTTCCACAACCTCTGCAGCCATTCCACTACTTGCTAGTTCCTTAATCCCCAGCACAAGCTCATATTTATCCTCCCTATTACTTATGTCTAGTATGGAATTTTTTTCAAAACCCTGCAGAAAAAAAAGATATTGTAACCAAATGAATGTATAAACAGGAAAAGGCAAAAAATAATAGATACAATACCTGTTGTTCCGTTGGCAAATTTGTGCAGATAGCAGTGACATTATAATCTTGCTTACTGCTTCCATTGAACGAAACTCCAGAAATATAGTCTTCGTCATCTTGCCTACCCCTCCATCTCTTGCGTTTGCTCCTTTCTCCAGTTGCACGGTTTTTGTTTCTCTGTATAACTTTAGAAATACCAGTTTGATGTGATCCACTGGTGCTACAATCTTCAAAGTTGATAGTTGTCTCACATGCGTATCTTAACTCAGCATCAGTTCCTTGTGTCCTATTCATCATACGCGCATTGTTTTCAGGAGAACCATCCATAAGAGCATTGCTTGTGGAAGTTTCACCATCCGAATGTTTATAGGTAGTATGATCGACTTCAAGAGAACAGTTCATTGATGAAGAATAGCCAGGCTCTGTTTGATTGACTTTTAAAGGTTCAGAGGGGGTTTCCACTCCTGAAACTGATGGGAATCACAGGTAGTTAATGAGAGACACAGAGAGAGAGAGAGAGAGAGAGAATAAGAGTTTGAAGTTTGAAAATACCAGAAGGGGAAGCAAGACCGGAATCCACAATGCCCCTATAAACACAGTACTCACGAACAAGCTCATCAAGCATTGAGACATCCAATTTCATCCGACATAACTCATTCTGTGGCAGATAAATCCAGCGGTAAGCTTATATAGTCAACGCTAGTCAATTACAGTAGAATATCTATAATCCCCTTCAAGAAATATTCTAGTTATGAATCGGGGATAAAAACAAAGGATGATGCTTGGTTACAAGTTCAAATATGTTATTACATGTTTGCTCTAGTTTTTGTTGTTTGATCATTTTAATAAGCATTTTCTTTTATGGTCCATACTCTGGATTGCATTCATTACATGGTGTTGGTAGTCAACTGGAGGTCTGAGCATAAGAGTATGTATTGCTTATATAACATAGACCAGTATTCGTTGCTTGTTTAAGAAAATACAAGGAAAAAAGAAAATCTATCTCTCTCTCTCTTGCTCTCTCTTGGTTTTTTTCTCTCTTAAATAAGACAAAACACAGAAAGTTTGAGCAGAGGACACTAAACCAGAATTTATAAGAAATAGATGAATGTTAAATTGTCAACTCAGTGAACTCGCAATTTAATTTATAAAACACTAATTAGTTATGAGTCAGTCCAAATCATATGTGCAAAAGAAAACTACCAAGTGATCTATATAATTAAGTGCCAAAAAAGTTAATCAATAAGTAATAATTTTTGAGTGAGGAGGGCAAAGTTGAACTTTCACCACAGGGCAAATGTGAACATTTACCTCAGATATCCTTTTTGGCCATAGAAAAATTTGAAAGAGACTTTTCTGTCCCTTAATCTAATCATCAGGTGATAGGATATTGTTGAGTTTAAAAAGCCAAGGACATTAACATCGAGTCTTGTATGCAATCAATACATTGGCTACCTACTTACATAATAGCTCCCATCTATGCATGGACACAAACACTTAAATGGAGTGACAAAGGGAAAAAATGGAAACTCAAAGGATGAAATAAACATCTATATTACACATGAGAAACTATATCATGCCTGGAATGCCTGAAACAGATCTCCCTTGGCAAATCTCAAGCTATCAACTGCCCCTTGTCTTGTAAGCTCCACTGCATGTGCAAGAGCTTGTATATCCACCTGAATCAACATGAAATTTACCAAGTAATGAAGTATCAAGGAAAATAAATTGCACGCAATGGCTTTCTGGACCAGGGACACCTTATATATGTAAATGGCATGAGAAGGATATAACAATTTCTTGTATTAGCCACTAGGATACCATCTCAAGAGATTTATTTCAATATCTAAATTTTAGAAACTTTACCTCATCAAATGGAGGTGCCTCATACAGACTCTCTTGTGGTACAGCAGGAGGATCACGTTCTTCAAGGAGCAACCTCTCAGTAAGATCTGATATAGGTGATGAAATTCCCTCACGAAAGCAAAATCCTTTATGTATGCTGCAGAATGTATGGCAACATTGAAGAAAATCAAAGTTGATTTGGTGCATGCATTAACAACCATGGAAACACAATGAAGAAATCTTATGAAAAGTTATAAAACTGAAGTTCAAGGCAAACCTTATCAAATATCTCAATGTCATTGAAAAGACTGGATCATATGCATGTAAATGCGCTCTTAGAACTGAAGACATTAATCCAGCAATGTCAAATCTCCTCCTTTCAGACCACTGAAACAGTTATGGCATGCCAGATTAGGTATCCAAAACATGTACTCTTCGTAAAAAATTTTGCATCATCAAATACACGTAAAGGAAAGATAATACCTGAAGACAACCGGATTTCACATAATCCACTAGTTTAAAAGTAGAATTCCAAGTTGGAATACTTTTGATATTAAATATCATTCCTGACTAATAATTTTAGATAGATGCTAAATGTAAATGCTCTAAATGTCACATAAAGCTATTGCATTTATATATGCTTCCAAGTCAATGGCAGGCAACAAAATCTCTCATATCATTGCCGCAAATCCTAAGTTCATAAAAACAAAAGGGATTCTCGTTCACATCCACAAATCGCTTATTTTTAGCTAAGGAAACTCCAAAATCATTCATTTGATCGTCCTTTTTATAAATTCCACCATTCCACATAGCATAATTCGACACCAGCATAATGACTCAATGCGTCAAACTTACTTAAGATGATTTTTGCATGCACTTTGCATGATGAATTATTCTCAACAGAAGAGAGTTGATATCATTTAAAATGCAGACAAAAACTCAGCCAACAAGGATAAGGATAAGACCATCATATAATTATAGAACAATAAAAAAAAAAAAAAAAAAAAAGAGCAGCAAATTTAAAAAATTTTAAGGTCTACACGGAAAAGATGCTCTGGCATGGTCCGCAATCCATATTAAGAAAAACTACGAACTGGATTCAGATTATATTCCTTGTCAGGAGTAACACAATCCTAGAACTAATAGAATAGCATACTTTTTTATCAATTTTTCTAATTAATTTGCAGCATTGATACAACTATCCTAGAAGAAAAATGTCAATGGTCCTAAAAATTGTGTAAGAAATAGTAAGAATGACAATAAAGTCCTACCTCATTTGCCACAGGAGAACTCTGGTCATCTTTGTCATATATGAAGGCAAGAAGGACATGCTTGAATTCCTCATATGCTTCCTTAAACACATAACATACAATAGTCACATGCTAGAAATGAATAAAGATGCATGATATTCACTAAGAACATTTCTTGATATATATTCCACATAGAAAATCCATTGTTCCAAAGCTCAACCAGAAATACATTTTGTCATATTTAAAGAATACAACATCAAATTGGTTCATCAAGTTTAACTTCAATATGACATTTCTAGATCGCATAAATACAAATTTATGGCCCTATAATTTAACTACTTGAGATTCTAATTTCCTAACTAGGGTACTCATCAACTATATTGAATCAGCCCGAGATCATGACTTCAGACTCATTACAAATCGTCAAATTATTTTCAACCACTATGAAGTAACTGAAAAACAAGTTACCGCCCTCGTAACAAAGTAGTTTGAATAACAACTGTAAATGCTATTTTGATATCCAGAAGAGGTATTGGCAAACTATTCACCAATCTAGAAGATGTTGGCTTCTCCATAGAAAGTTACAGACACTTCTTCTTTGGACAAATCAAGCAAGTTGGTTTGAAGATTATATCAGTGTTCATTTTGGGTTAACGTCCACATGATTTATATCGTTTTGTGTTTGGTCAGGTTGCTATGCCATGCTCTCCTCAAAAAATTACCTCTCATGTCCAAAGTTGCCACCTCCAATACACAAGGTAAGAAATTTCAAAATGGTGAACCACCAAAAATGGTCCATTTTTATTCCAAAATTTCATTCCATATTCCACAACTTCAAGTGCTTCCTTATATACAATGAAGACGGTGACCAGAACTGAAGAGATATCAAGAAGATTTTATCCACCAAGAAATCTTTGTCGGGAACCACTCTTATGAGACTAACTAGTGTACTTTGGAATTATGCTTCTATTTCTTAAACATGCATTTTAAATTAAACACAATTACATAATACAAAGCAGAATTTTATAAAAATAGGACTCTGGAACATACATTTTAGAAAATCATGTTTTAACTGCCCTCATTCAAATCAGCTGTGATCACCTTAAACACAAAAATCTACCACAACACCAATCAGACCCTTAGTTGCTTCTTCTATGGCTCTGTCTTCCACCATCTCAACAGAGTTAAAAGAGCCAATGAACCATATCCAAAACAAATTTTAAATTCAGCTCCGGACGCTATAGTCCTATTAGTAGGGGCGAAATCGAGCAAAGTCAAGTCGAAATAGAGCTAGACTCGAGCTAGACTTGATGGGACACTCTATTTAATAAAAGCTTTTGGCAGCACGAAAACTAAACTCAAATATGCTTGATTGAACTCAAGCAGTAATTTATTGAAATATAAACAAGATGAAATAGTAAAATGGAAAAATGGTAAAAGCTCGCCAGCTCTCAAGTCCGATATGGCAGCGGCTCGTCAATCTACTCAAGCTCGACTCAAATAATATAACGAATCAATAATATTTTTAGAGTCAATTCTGAGTACCACACGAGTTGCCTCAGCTCATTTACACTCCTATCTCTTAGCTCCAGAACTTAAATTATATCACAGCCCTAGGCAAAACCTAATTAAAGAAGTAAAATGATATTACAACCTACTTCTTTTAATTTTTAAAAAAATATTGTGGAACAGGATGATAGGTTTCATCAATTACTCATAAACTTAGTGTTAGTACAATAAAAGAAACGGTATAAATTGGGATTTAAAATAAAAATAAAACAATTCGTTCTAAACTTATATTTATTATTGCTATTGTTATTTTAAAGAAGCAAATACCGGATAAGCATCAAGAGCACAAGGAGCAAGGGCTGTTCTGATACATTCAATTGCAGAATCCCTATCCTGCTCCGTTCCTTTCCTCAATAACTCGATAAATTTCTTCCCGAACCAAAGAATAAAACAATTGTAAGTGTCAAATAAAAAATAAAACCTAATCTACTAAAACTAAAAATTAGAAAACAAAATACAACGCAGCGTTTTGAATAAGAACCTGTTTCTGCAACCGAAACAAAAGCCTATGATCATCAAGAATGAAAGGAGCGTGGGAGCCGAGAAGCTCAATTGTTGTGTCAATGTCACCAGACTCTAAGAACCGTCTGATCTGTCGAATGATCAATCGCGAATGATATGATGATGATGACACTGACGAAGAAGAAGAAGATGGAGAAGGAGAAGATAATGGAGAAGAAAACGAATCTTCAATTAATTTTTCTGATTTTGCAAACTCGATTATAAGTCTGTCTAATGCTTCCCAGTTCACCGGTGTCGTTTCCATTCTTCTCTCCTTTTCTTTCGTTTTCTCGAGAAAATTATTTTGAGAGATATAATGAAATGTATTTTTATTTTTATTTACTGTGAGCAAGAAAGGCGGCGATTTCAGGTTTAAAAGCAAAAAAAGAAAGGGTGAAAACGAGGATCAGTTACTGGGTAAATTTTGTTTTTCTTGTTAATTTTTCTTAAATGTTGTTTCCCGTGTAAGTCTGTCAAAGTCTGTGTATCAAACGGTGTCGTATAAATGATTGTAGCCAAATGTCAACATTTTCTTTTTTGATATATAATCAAAAAGTATAGAATAGATAGGTTATCTCAAAAAACAAAGATTATAGATAGGAAAGAGAATATCTAAGTGTCTTATTATTTTAATGTATAGGAATTTATTTGACATATATATGATGTGAAACTCAACTTAATATGTAATTTCATATTTATTTGTTAATTTATTATTTTTCTAATCAAAATAATAGTTCTGATTGTATATTAAATTATTTTATCTTAAACAAAATAACAACATAAATTATCAAAAATTAAAATATTTAAAAATTAAAATAACCGATAAATTCCATCTTAACCAATCAAGTCACGTAGAAAAAAATAAAAATTCTAAAAAATTTATTAAAATATGGAATAAATATAGAAAGAGCTAAAATCTTGATTTTTTCTATGCTTCGCTTTTGATCAATCATACATGATACTATTAAGAATCTGAATGAAATGAATGTCTTTTTCGATGTACTCAGTTATTAATCTTGTACAGACATGTAAAATACTTATCTGAATAAAACACAATCTCCTTTTGGAATGATTATTATTCACATTTCTCAATATATGAGAACTCTTATTTTGTTTTTTTTTCTTTTTTTCTTTTGGTTCCCTTTAATGCTATTTACTATGTATCTAATCTTGACATTTATGAATTCTCTGCCTCCGGAGTCTTCTCTCTTCTGACAGTAATTTTGCAAATCTGTAAAGGCAACCGCAAAGCAATGATGCAAGTTAATTAAATTTATACAAATCTATAAAATTATGAAAGTCTCCACTCTTCCATAAAATTTGATTTATATAAAGAGTAAATTACCTGATGAGGGCTTCTTCGTTAGTGCCTCCATTTTCAACTGGTTCAAGAATGCCGATGTCTAGATTAATCCTTGAAACAGGTTTCTGCAGAATCCTTTCGCCGATCTTTACAAGTTCCTCTAAATTTTTTTGGGTTGCTTTGTCCACCGACGAACTCTCCTCACTTAATGTATCATCCTAATATAGAATTCGATAATATAATATAAACGAACATACTAATTATTTATTTATTGATTCTGTACGTGTCTGCGATGCAACAATATCTATTCAAAGAAAGATGACCTATTACAGTACCTGAATACGAAGGTAGTTATGCTCACATTTGTTGGATCTGAAAATTAAGGACATGTGAAGTTCAACCATGTCATCAATAGCATTTCTGAATGCATCAAGTAATGGAGACTGCCTTTCTTTGTAAATCCAGCTTAGAATTCCCCACTTCTCTGCTGATTTCGCACTGTATTTTTTGTGCATCTTTGAAGTTCCGGTTCCCAGGGATATCACCAAATATTTCCCATAATGTAGAGCCTGTGCTGGCAGGGTGTCCGGATCGGGAAAGACTGTTCCAGTTGGTTTCATGGCCAGCAATGCCTTTCAAAAAATAAAAAAATCATTCGGTAAGTAACTTAGTTTGTCTTTTCTTTTCTTTTTCTTTCAGTATTATAGCTAGGTGCAGGAGAAATTATACAGTGCAAGAGGTTTGCTAATTCATTTCTCCAAGTATAGAGTTGTTTGTGTATTCATGAACCAAATATTTTCGGGTTTCAAATCGTATATTTAATTAAGTTTGATTTTATTTAAAATTCTTAGTTATTATTTTTACAAATATAAAAATGAGTTTTTTCTTTAACTCAATAAAACCATATTATACTACATAAAAAATCATAAATTTTTTTATTGCATATTGACTTGAGCTCAGACATAAAACTGATATCAACCAGCAAGATTTGTGAAACTCGAGTTCTTAACATTTAATCATAGCTCATATGTTTTACTTAATTATAACTATTTTATGTAATTATATTGTTAATGGAGTTAGAAAGCTCTAGCTTACAGGGTTGTTTGCAGTAATGCCCCCATCAACAAGGTGGAATTCTCTGTAGTTTCCTTCAGAATCTTTAGTTTGAAAATAATAAGCTGGAAAGTAAGTTGGAGCTGAGGAAGTACCGATACAAATATCGGATAACAAAGCATCTTTTGAAGCATCGATTTCTGCCTGCAAAGAAATATTGTATTGTCACCAATATGAACAATTCTTACTTACATATATATAACCTGAAAAACATAAAAAGCAAATGAAACTTATTAAGTACTTCATTTTTTACCTCAAACGTTGAGAAGACAACGGGTTGAAGTAATTGGATGTCAAATGTAGGTACGACAACACGAGTTACAGTCTCATGAAGCCTTCGATTCCCAAGTATCTTTCGAATTAGTTTTCTTAGATACTTACCATCATACTTTGGCCCCATTAAGGATCTTATTTTCATTATTATCCCCCTAATCAAAAAGCAGCATTATAAACAACCCACCAAAAGAATCGAGTTAAAAATGGGGATAAATGTTAATATGACCAAGAAAAAGATCATTCTTTGATATTAGTTACTTACCAGGACTGGGGGAATATCTGTGGGCAATGCTTGAGATAGAATGGCACTATATCTTTTGCTTTATATAGAGGACGCCTGTTCTCATCAGGAGCAGTCAACATGCTTGCTATTAGACCTCCTGTGCTAGTTCCCGCTATCACATCAAAGTAATCCGCGATCCTAACATGTTCTCCATCCAGCTCCTTCACAAAATAATCAATTCATAACTTAGATTCCTTCCCTTCAATTCCTTGTTATAGGAGCCTGGTGCTCCCCTTGGCCCTAGTTCCCAGATTATTTGGTGGTTCTGATAGTTTTTAAAATATATATATGTAAAACTCACGCCTATATGTTCAGCTGAAGATGTATTGTCCTAAATACATTCTCATGTTCCAGCAAGCACATGCACAATTATTGGAACTAGTTTGTGTTTGTAAGAAGCCTTCATGAAACTTGTTTTTTTTCCCTGATGTAACAGATTAAACTTTGTTGCTATGCTATACTATATGTGGGCATGCACGTTAATTAGTATGTATGAAGCATGATTTTGGAATGCATATGAATAAATATATATACCTGTAGTTTGGATTCCAGGAAACTCAAGATGGTTGCTGGAATAATACCTCTAATGCCTCCACCATCAATACTTAGAACAGTAATTCTTTCACCATAGATCGATGGGTTGATTTCATCACTAAGAGTATGGAGATCCATTTTAAAATTAGTAAGTTGTAATCTTGAATCATAGAAGTGTGCATGGAAGACTTCTACATTTATGTATATATACAAGTTACCCGGTTGATAGTTTCGTAATGAAACTGTCCAGAACAGATAAAAGCACATCTACAATTGATAATCTGTATTCAGTGTATGCCTTGTAATGAGGTAATAATTAACCTTTAGGACAAGATGGAGATGATTGCAGACAATCCAATTAATTATTATAATATTTGGTATATTTGAGAACTGATGTTCATCCAAGATAATAGGGGTGCACAAATTAAACCAAACCGACTAAATCAAATCCATCCGATCCAATCCAAATTAAAAATGATAGTTTCAAGATATTATGGATTGATTTTAATTTTTAAATGAAACACAATAAAAGATTTGAATTTAATTATGGTTTAAGAATATAAATAACCATAAAAACCAAACCAAACCAAATAAAAAAAAAACTTTTTTTGCTATTTTTATCATAGTATATAGTATTAATATAAAAAAGGTTACTTTAATAAATTATTGTAAAGTTTGAAATTCATTATATAAAAGGAGTTCTACCTTCTATGACATATTAATCTCATATTATATTTACATCTTTTTAGAGTTTTTAGTTTATTATAAAAAAATTTATAAAATGAAACATATTTTTTAATTAATAAATTTAGATTTATTGTTTTTCTACATGTACTATAGATAATTTAATTTTTATGAGATATAAATTTAATATTTTGAAAAAAATAAAAATTATATTAAATTTATTAAATAATGCATCAAATCGATTATTTAAAACCAAAATGAAACGGGTACGATTTAAATAAAGTTAATAATTATTTAATTTAGATATGCTTTAAATTATTTATAAACTATTTGTAATCTCATAATTGAATTCTCATTATATAACATAAAATCACGATTAATCAAAAGAAATTAAAAATTTATATATCTTTAATACTATTGGACAGTTTCATGTTAGTTATATATATAGGTGGAAACTCTTTTCCGCATTTCCAACTTTCTAGTTGGATGAAAGATACAAGCGATCTATTAACATTTTCTAAGTAGAAACGTTTTTCCCATTCCTCATGTTCACCACCTTGTAATGGGTCGGGAATTAAAATCTTTTGATAAACATCTTACAAAAGAAAACAATATAGTTTTTTATATTGTGATTATGTTTTAATGATATCTAGTTTTTTTTATTTTTTTTATTTTCTTACTTTAGTTCTATGAAAATGAAAAATTCAGTCTTTAGGGGGACGATGAGAGGGAAATTGGTGAATTTCTTCTAATTGTATTTGTTAGAAGAGCAAACATCAACCATTAGAATCACTCATTCAGGCTCCAATACACATCAAACTTTATGATGAAACAAACAGCCCTTTAAAATGGCTCAACTATTTGGAGAACTGTCGTCATGTGCAAGAGATTCCTAAAACTGGGTTTCAGCATAAAGAAAGAAATAGAAAAAGATGAATTCTTTTTTACAACTTCTCATTCAATAGAGAAGTACGTGGACGCACCACCCAGTTATAAATTAAACTTTGGTACAATATTCACTTTTAATACTCCTGATATCTGGTTTTAGCAAAGAAATTTAATGTTGAGTCAGTTTTGAGAATTTGCTTTCTTCTTATTGCGTGGTTAATAATTAACAGAGCTCGGCTGACAAAGCTTAAATTTCTGCCTCCGGAGTTTCCTCTCTTCTGATAGCACTTTTGCAAATCTGTGACAATGCAAAAAAAAAAAAAATATATATATATATATATATATATATATATATATATATATATATATATATATATATATATTTATTTATTTACACCAGATGATATATGACAATAAATAAAAAAATTAATATATATAATGAATATTTTAATACTGAATGATTAACCCATACTCAATTATTTATTAATAATATATATATCGGCCATGTATCTGTCTAGTATTTAAAAGGGAATATACAGCCACAATGTCCGCATGCATACAATAATTTGTGCCATGATATGAGAGATTCACAAATTACCTGGTGAGAGCTTCTTCATTAGTTCCTTCGTTTTCAACTGGTTCAAAAATCCCACTATCTTTGTTAACTCTTGAAACTGGCTTTTGCAAAATATCTTCACCAATTTTTACAAGATCCTCCAAATTCTTCTTGGTTGCTTTGTCTGTTGAAGATGTGTCTCCCCTCAATGTGTCGTTCTGATTCATATATATTTCATTTCAAAATATTGCCTCTACGTCGGTCCAATTACAGTATATATATATGCTCACAAATGAATCTAAATAATCGTTTGAATAATAATTCAATGATGAAGAAAAATTGTGCGAGCAGATTAATATGTTACATGTTTATACTGTACAGTACCTGGATACGAAGGTAGTTGTGTTCACATCTAATGGATCGGAAAATTAAGGACATGTGAAGGTCAACCATATCGCCACTTGCATAAGTAAAGGCATCCACTAATGGAGAATGACCATCTCGATACAGCCACCCAAGGATTCCCCATTTTGCTGCCATTTTTGCACTGTATTTTTTCTCCACTTTTGAAGTACCAGTGCCTAAGGAAAGCACCACATACTTTCCATAGTGTAGGGTTTGTGCTGGCAATGAAGCTGGATCGCCTGGGAAGACTATTCCGGTAGGTTTCATAGCCAGCAACGCCTTTCATCGTTCAGAATTACTTCAAGTCAAAATAGGTTTTGTTTCGATTTATATTTTGCAATTTAAAACATTTGTTACAAATACAAATTTATAGGCCAAATCTTGATACTGGAAAACAGAATTTGCAAAGATCTTAGAAAAATAAACTTGCATCTAGTCCAATATGCCTTATGAAATAAACCCATTTTCTTAATCCTTGAATTACAGGAAGTGCTGTAACAATGTATGGCACTAGAGATAATAATGTCATGAGCACTATCAAAGTATTATATAAGTAGTAATAGCTAATAAAACATAATCCCTGTAATTAATAAAGGCAAGTTATATTATAGCAATTATGAAATAATTAATTCTCTAATATCAAGCATTAGAATCATAAAGGAAAATTAAGGAGGTCACTGGATGAATAAGAAATGAATTTCTTACAGGGTTATTTGCTGCTATACCCCCATCCACAAGGTGGAATTCCCTATCATTTCCTTCAGAATCTTTAGTCCTGAAGTGATAAGCTGGAAAATAAGTTGGAGCTGACGAAGTACTGATGCAAACATCAGATAACAAAGCATTCTTTGATGCATCAGTCTCTGCCTGCAGATATAATATACAGCCCCATTAAAGAAACCTCTTATATGCCATTAAGTAATTACTAGTCCATTGATCAAGTGTCCGTCTCTTATCGCAGAATGTCAGGTATATATTCAATTCTTGACAGCTGATCTTTTTATATTTAAATCTATAGCTCGGAATTTACATTAATTTCAACTCCGGAATATGTACCTCGAAGGTTGAGAAGACGGCAGGTTGAAGTAATTGGATATCAAATGTAGGTATAACTACACGAGTGACAGTCTCGTTTAACCTTCGAGCTCCAAATATTTTTCGAAGTAGCTTCCTAAGGTACTTACCATCGTACTTTGGTCCAACCAAAGCATTCATTCCCATAATCATGTCACTAAAACATGATATATAATCATCAGAATCAGAAAAGTAGAAATGTTTGATCATACAGGAATATGGGTATAGTGATTTTATAGAGGCTTACTATGACTGAGGAAATATTTTAGGAGAATGCTTTAAATAGAAGGGAACTATGTCTTTTGCCATGAATAAGGGGCGCTGGTTTTCGTCAGGAGCTGTCAACATGGTAGCAATTAGACCTCCTGTGCTAGTTCCTGCTATTACGTCGAAGTAATCTGCAATTCGAGCATGTTCACCATCCAATTCCTGCAAGTAATTAAGAATAGAATCAGTGTGATTCAAACATGCCTGGATATTGTGTGATTTTAGGACTAAAACAAATGTAAATACTTGTAATTTGGATTCTAGGAAACTGAGAATTGTTCCTGGAATAATCCCTCTAATGCCTCCCCCATCAATGCTTAGAACTGTGATTCTTTCGCCATATGTTGATGGGTTGATTTCAGCACTCAGGCTACGTGAGGTCATGTTCGTTCCAATTTCTTTTACCTACTATACATGCAATTTCGATTATATAGAGAAGGTCTAATATATATGTATAATTTTTTTCGTAGTAAAGTTTCTAGATTTGCATGAGACAAAAAGATTTTAATTACTTACTGGCTAATTAGCCAGTCAACTGACAAAGATGGGCAGGGTTAGAAGCTGGCAAACATATGTCAGCACTCAAGATGGTTAAGCGATGGAGTGTAATAACATGTCTTCCTCTCTTGAACCTAGAATGTTGGTATCGGTCTTCATGCTGAGTAACTAGGAAGAATAAGATTGGCTGTAGATCATGAAATCTACTGGATCTATCCGGGATAATTATAGAATGGTCACTGAATTTATATTTAGTTTTATCTTAGTTATAAAATTTTAATTTATTTTGTTTTAGTCATCTAGTTTTAATTTTTTTGGAAATTAAAGATTAATACATGGCAAAAATAATTAATAAGAAAAAAGTAATAAACAAACGACATGTCAATTTTTTATTGACAAAATGACTAAATTGGAATTAAAATTAAAATAAAATAAATTAAAATTTTACAATCAAAATGAAACTAAATGCAAAATTAGATGACGATTTATATTATTATCCTGAATCTATGGTGTTATACAGAAAAAATAGATAGTACTATCTAAAACCAAAGAACTTATCGAGTTATTCGTGACTCAATTTGATATTTTTTTTTGTCTGCCCCAATCTTTAAAGTGAGGGTACCGATCTCTCTGTCGATGCTCCCTACTTATCAGTAAGTAACTAGGAGTTATCAAAGTGAAAAAAAGATAACAAAATAATAGATGGAGTATGTAGAAGTAAACTTTTAGATTCCCATAATTATATTAACTATAACTGAATTTAACACTCAATTTCAATTAATTATTTACAATTTTCGACCTAAGATTAGAATACCCTTTTCTATACATAAACAGAAAAAGAAAAATAGGAGTTATAAAAATTAAGCCAGACATGAATTTTAGCCATAAAATTCCTGTGGCGCTCATAATTACCAACAAAACAAATGACTTTATCTTTATCGGCCATGCCCAGCAGAGGCTCCTTTAAGAAGCCATTCTTTTCATTTTGCATTGTACGACTCTTTGATCTTTTATTTGCCAATTTGCAAATGATCCCAGACGCATCACCATGGGAGCAAAGCACTTTCTCTTCTTCTAAGGGCATTAATGATAGATATAGATAGTAGAATGAGAATTTTGAAGTTCGGTCTAACTGGTAGGTTAGCTAATAGATATTTTAGTAATCGAGTTTGGTTGAGAGTGGTAACATATATGTCTAAAGGAAAAAGAAATAAAAATAAAAAAGAGAGAAATTATAAAAAAATTATTCGGTCAAGTTAGAAATTCTTAATATCATTTAATATTTAAATTTAAAACGAACTATTAGTGAAACGGTATTAAAATAAAATAAAATAAAATTACAATAGCATAATATTGAAATATAAAGAAATATTTGCGAAACCTAAGGAGATATTCGTCATTCACCCAAAAAATCTATTTGCTTTTCTTTAGGTACTCAAGCTAGGTAGCACTTGCTTGCAAGCTAAAAGCATAAGAGAGAAAACTAACCAAAGACTATATACGTATGTATGATAGCAATAGTTCAAAAATAACAATCACCCTTTTCATGCATGCGAATTGTCATATACATACTTCCTTTGTTTTGCTTCTTTGATGCAACTTTCTATGTAGTTTTCTTCTTTAGGGTAGCATCTTAAGCAAAGCCTTCTGTGATAATCTTATTTATATAATTACTTGATTAGTATTTTGTTCTTTTCACCATTAATTATAATGATGTTACCGTTTTGCTAATAGTGCGGTAAAAGAGGCTAATCCTCCCTATTTCTTGGTTCGTAATGGCCTAAGCAAAAGCTGTTGAAACAAGCAACTCATTCAATTCTCACTTCTGATATCTTCTTTCCCTCTAGAAGTTCTCTGTGATGCACTCACGCAACTGAAACTAAAGGACTAAATATTTACAGAAAAGGATTCCCTAATTCATCATAATATTAGAGAATTTACCCTAAAACTACAAAGAGGTGATTCTTACATGAAGTAACCTTCCTTTAAACTGGTGGAGCAGAATCGCACAAGTCATTTCCGTTATGTATATATATATATTAATTGAGACATAAATAATTTCTGATATGTATCAATATAGTAATTCTAACATGTGTCAATAACAGACGTATTGATGTGTTGTTATATAATTAATTTATTAACTAATAAGTTATATTTTTTAGTTAACCAATGATATCAAAATCTTATAAAAATATTATTTTAATCATTTTTTATATTATATTAATTAATAAGTAAGTCTTCTAATTGTACGGCAAATTCTAATTCTAAAAAGCAATATATATTACATGCATGATTAGTAAATTAATTAGTAAATATTTAACATAATTCTTATATCTTACTGTATTAATAGAATTTTAAAATATCGAAGATTTTATTACGAACACTTAAAAGTATTTTAAATTATTATTATTATTTAAAATATAATAAATAATGCTGAAATATTTAAAATTTTCTTTATATATGTGCATGTGTGGCAGTGGCAATAAGGTATTCACAAGATGAATACCCTCTTATTAGAAAAAAGAATAAATTAAGATATAGGTAACGTTGCGTTTTAAAACTGCTTCAAATAGAAAAAGCCCTTCTACATGCTTTGCAAAAATGAATTGACGTGCATTATCAATATTTTTAAGATATATGGAATATGTTACACAAATACACTTGAAAATTTTAGAAATCAGATGTAAGGAATCGTGCCACTAATTAAGAAATGTGCTTTGCTAATTTAAGTAACAGAATAACTAGAATGCTGAAACAATATCGGTAGCATATCTATTTCGTTCTTGGTAGAATACTAGAAATAGATAAAAAAAAAACAAGAAAAATGCCAAGGACCATGTCATATCAGACAACAAATGGAGGAAGAGAAGCTAAGATATAGTCAATACATTTTCCATCACTTTTTCCAGTTTTAGCTAGAACATTTGCAGCTAAGTTACCTCCCAAAATTGTCGTGCACAATGCAATGTTTAACAATCTCTTTCAATTTCCAATAACCAGACACATAAGGACACGACCCAGATGATGCCGGAAAGATGTGAATCATAATCAACAACCACCTGTCAGAATTTCTGTTGCCAAGCAAGATGTAGGGCAACTCCACTTGCACATTATTCATCTGCAAGAACAGATACTAAATCTGCGGATAACAGCAAAAGATATATATAAATCCGTAGCCAGAGCGATATGAAACAGTTTCCTGAAATATTTTATGTTGGAATCAGAGAGATAATTCAGTTCTTATTGATCAGAAAGGATTATTCAGAGTTATCTAATTTTTGATAACATAAGTAATACACTTTTACTATGCTTACAGTTACTGAACCAATAATTCATGTAATTTGCAGGAGGCCCTTGAACAAATAGAGCATGAATAAGTTACAAATTACAACCAAAAATGGATTTAATGGCATCCAGAAAAAATACATAGTAGAGGTAAAGAACATGTTGCCCCTGCAATAGAATTTTTAGCACGAGGCAAATTCAATCACATCTAGCTTATGTAAATGGATAGACTTGGGAGGGTTCAGCCATACTTTCTAAATACACATTCAACACTTGGTCAAGATCTCAGCCCCATCTTTTGTTATTAGAATGGTATGCTCAAACTGCGCGGATAGATTACCATCTTCTGTGACAACTGTCCAGTTATCGTTCCACATGACTGGGTTGATGCTACCAATTGTCAGCATTGGCTCTGTACAAAGCCATCATGTCAAAACATTTAAATAAATCAAACAGAGTGACATAAGATAATTCAGTCATTAAAGTCCACACGGAAGAAATTATCTATCTAAATATGAGAGGACCACAATTAAAGTTGTCAATGCAAAGGATGCAATAATATGCATAATTGATCTATCATCTGCGTCTGCAAACACGTCAGGAAGAATAAAACCAAAATCAAAGTAAAATTATTGCTCAGTGACTATGATAACAAAAGCAATCAATACCTTAGGTTCCTACACAACTGGACAAGATCAGATGGCTAGAAATTTCTCTTGTTTAGTAACTGGTGCCTTAGCCTAGTAGTGGTACGAGGGGACCACTATAGAAGTAGGCGCTAGGTTTGAACCTCACCAATGTTAAAAATAACTCTCCCCAATGCTCAAAGAAAAAAGAAAGATTGAGAAGTATTCAGCATTAAGTACCTAAATAAAAATCAAAATTCCTCCTGAACCCAGTTGGTTTCTATTGCTTTGCTCCACTATGTCAGCTTTTTTTATTATTTTAGTTCAAAGAAAAAAAAGATGTGAAAACATAAACCTGTGGCATTCACAAATCCACACCCTCCCACGATAACAATAACAATAAAACAAATTTGAATGGACTATGCAAACTCTGAAGAGAGAGATATACTCGACGAACAAAAGAAAACTATTCTCACTAGTCTCATTAACATATGCTCTCAGCTCCATAAACTTTATCAAACAACATATTTCAATTCATCTCTGTGGAGATGCAGTAGCCCTGAATTCATTTTGACTAAAAAAGCAAATTTCAATGGATATTGGTATTGAATACCAGAAGCATGCCATTTAATGAAAATTATGATATGCATGTTTACCGATTGTAAAGGTTTGATTCAACATCATGCGCCCACCATCATTGTTTCCTGAAAGAAGACATCAGTTTCAGTGTTATTATTTTGATAAGGGGTAAGAATGCATCCAGTAGAAAATAAGGGCCAGTGTGAAGGAGCTTTTCCTTCCCATTTCCCATTGCAACTATGCTACCAGGGTCTGAACCTGGCAATTTTCCAATATAACATTAACGAAAAAAAAGATATTTGAAGTTCTAAAATTTCAGATTTTGGGTATCTTTGCAGAATGGCAGAGCGAATATGTTTACGCCTTGCTCTTTGAAACCAATTATAAAGTAAATTTCGGCAGTGTTAAGAAAAAAAATAATAATTATGGTAAATCTGCTTAATATTGTTTAATGCAAACTGTCAAGGAGTATCCCAACAATTAAAATACAGGTACAATGTTCAGTTAGATGCAGCTTCACCATGAGTTTCGTGCAAAGTCTTCATTTAGTCTCTCAGAATGTTTAGTTATCAACAAGAATACCCTATAACCAAGTTCCAAATGGTTATATTTAATATGTCGCTGAATGATAAAATGGGCATAGAGATATGATCAAGTATGTCAAAGAAATTAGCCAAAACCACACCAGAAAACAAAAACATAGACAATAAATTACAAAGCTTAGGGTAAGTACTGTAGTGTAGAATAACTGGATCGGCATGGAAGACACGCCCAACACCATGGCCAACAAATTGTCGAACAACACCATAGCGATGTTTATCTGCATAGGCACTTGGAAAGAAAAGCAAATCAAGACAAAAATAAAAATAAAATATGTGCATGTATGCCTATTATTTGTGAACTGCTGCAAGCATGTTGACTCACTGCAGTACATGTAACACTAACAAGAGAAATAGAGCTATTCATTCAACTTGAGAGCTTCTGGAAGAATTCTCATATTCCTCAAGTGCTCATTGGATATTAGGCCAGGAATTGATTAAATTATCATTTAATAAACTACCAAGTACATCATTTGATTCACTTAATGAGCACAGAATAAAGCTAAAACCAATGAAATAAATGCAGAAAAAAATCAAATGGCGACCATGGAAGTAAACTATCTATTTTCAAAATTGTAAATCTCTGCAGGGTCAAAAAGAAACTGCACAAATTGAATGGGCAGGTTACAAAAGAAGACGCCATACTGTATTGTGTGGCCGATTTTCTTATACTCCACTCCTGGTGCACATATTGATATTGCTTTATCAAGGCATTCTTTTGTTACCTAAAGCAAAATAAAATAAGCATAAGACTAAGACAAAGAAACTCATATGACACAACTAAGCAAATCAAACAAGTATTCCTCACAATAGACTCGTAGGAATTTAACAGTGAAAGCATGTAAAAGTCTGAGTAACACATGTAGCTTATAACGGCAATGTTCAATTTCATCAAGCAATGGCAGAATCCAGTTTAAAAGTACTATATTAAGGCTCCAGAGTATATGATGATCATTATAAGAGAACTAAATTAATGACTCAGTTCCATTATGTTTATGCTATGTAACCCTAAGATATGGACAGAAACAAAATAGTTGTTGTTCACAAGAGAAGGACATGAATGATTATGTAAGAAACAACTGAATTAAGTTACAAGTATGGGGTAAGAAAAATATTAAAATGAATATACAGTGATGGTGAAAGTACAGTCCTCATTAAGCACTCCACTCTTAACAGTTACATGATGTCCCCAAGTGGCTACAGATTGTCCATGCCAAATTTTAGGTTGGAAACTGTATAATCTTCTTAGACATATGCCTGTAAGGTGAAGACAACTGTCCAAAATGACGAAATATATATCAAGACTGACTGTGCATTTACTATTTAATTACATCCTCTTCACCCTCCTCGCAGTAGCTCCTTTTCTCTCCATTTTAGCATCAGAAAAGTCATATTAGAAACATATAAGGAAACTTTCTTGTGAAACAGGGTAAGTTTTCATGACAATCTACCTATTCAAAGAGACACTGTGATTTGCAAGCTAATCAAATTACCAAATGAAGTTGCATATTTGAATTATAAACAAGAAGATCCATTTAAATCTGCAAAGTTTACCACCTGAACCAAATTTCTGGCTTGATCATCAACGTCGCCACAGAAGAAAGTTGAAGATGTATCGCCATGATAACCCTAATATCACAATCAGTCAAGTGAATAAATTCTTGAAGAATACGCAGTAAAAGAAACAATTTCAAAAGTCAAAAATACTGAGAATATACAGATAGCTAAGTAATGAACTCTTAAATTCTAAGAATATACAAATAGCTAAGTAGCTAAGTAGTATTTTCATGCATAACGCAGAACTTCTAAAAAAAATTGGAAAGATGCTTACATTTAGATAAACTGTAACATCAATATTGATAATATCCCCATCCTGGAAAAGAGTGCAAGTAATGTTTACAAATTCACGGGAACAATAACCTAACTACATTAAATGAAGAAATATTGAGAGGTTAAATAGCTAGGACCTCAAGGGCACGAGAGTCTGGTATGCCATGGCAAATGCACTCATTCACTGATGTGCAGACACTCTTAGGAAATCCACCATAGCCAAGAGGCGAAGGATATGCTCCATTGTCAATAATCATCTGGTGAACTGCTTCATCAATGTCATCTGTCTTCACGCCTGGCTGCCAAAAGAAGCAACAATTAGAAAATTGAATACACTGAGCAGCTTTCTTTAGCAATGCATAATCTATATCTTTTGCTTCCCAACAAGCCTACTCATTAACTAAAAAGGACACGACCACTAAACTATATTAATATAATAAACACAGGTTAATAGTTATAAAAAAATTAATTAAAATTATAGAATTTGATGCCTAAAGGCTGAAAGTGCTCAGCAGCAGAATTTTTGTTTGTGCAAGCTTATCTGTAGCATGGTAACTACCCTTTTTCAAAAGCAAATAATTCTTATGCTACCTTCACTAGTGTCCCAGCATATTCAAGGACCTGTGCAGCAAGCTTTCCAGAAGCTCTCATGCATTCTATCCCCCTCTCGTCATGCACTTCAGGTCCACTTGCAATCCCAGGTGGTTGCCGAGAATTAACATAGGGAGGTCGTTGTATATGATTTGGGACAGGCCGACAAGGAGATATCTTTCCTGGCCTTAGTCGTTTACGCTTATTGTTTGTCCCTTCATCCTCATTTCTGCTCATTTTCAACCATGGATTAATCAAATGTATGATTTATCCAGATCTCCGTCTCTGCAACATTTATTATGTGCATGCACGTCGTACAAGTATGCATTATAAGAAAGTAATATTGATGCATGATTTTTTCATTCTACCATGTCCAGTAAAAAGCATCAAAACCATGCAAAGCATTAACATAGTGGTTTCAGACGTTTATGCTTGTTGTTTGTCACTTCATCCTCATTTCTATAATTTCAGCCATCTATTAATCAAATGTACCCAGACCTTCGTGTCTGTACATGAGTTTGTGTCTCAGTGTGTGCATGTATGCCTTATAAGTATGCATAATATGAAAGTAATATTGATGTGCAATTTTTTCATTCCATCACGTCCAATAAGAAGACACAAAACCAAGAAAAATATCAAATATAGTGGGCATGAAGATATAAAGAATTTAAGCAAAAAATCCAACACTAATGCAGGAGGAATGAAAGCTCTTCAGTCTATCAGTAAATTAAAGTGACATGGACCAGAATTCACACATGTTTGCACAGGCACATGCATGCATGTCTACTTGGACTTAAAGGTGCTGCAAAATTTACAGAGAACAGCATGGGATAGTGCATCTCAGAAATCCATTATATTATTAGTATGAGAGTAATTTCATCACAGACAGAAGGGTAACAAAAATAGAATAGAAAACCCTTGCAAAAACAATGTTCCATCGCTTACCTTCTACTGAAAAGAAGATCAGTTAAGCCAGAAAGTCCTCTAGATAGTTGCATCGACACATGTTTTCTTCCTGTTTAAGGAATTAAAAAGAGCAAAAGTAAAAAATAATAATAATAATAATAATAATAACAATATTGTCATAGAACTAATAGCCAAAAGATGTAAGCAACAACTTCTGCTACCAAACTTATAGTAGGTTCGCTAGAATATTGACTTGAGTAGGTTTTAAGAAAAAAATGTCACTAAAAGCAGTGTCACAAGTTAGGTAAAACATAGCATGTAAAGAAGTTTCAGATATAGCATCCCGGACAAATGATAAGGAACATCATAAAGCTTTTAGATTCTCATAACCCTCCAAGAAAAGCAAAAACAGCACCTAGTAGAACATTATTATCTGAAGTTCACTTAAATCGAGAACGATTTGGCAAAGGCCATTGTTCAGCTCTTCAGTAAGTCTGAAAAGCATAATAAGGAGCGAATAATTAGAAGAAATCCATTAAACTGGAAGCCCATAGGACTGAATCATTTCAAATAATCTCTATGACCCCTTGTCAAAAGTTAAGTTTCTTCATTCTAAGCAAATGGGATACAACTTTCCTTATTTCATTTTGTTTGTTTCCCATCATCAAAATGTAAAATTAATTAACGACTTCAATCCTAGCGACACAGTCAAGTATGGAAACTCCATCAATCATAGGATGCTAAGGAAAGTTGACTGCTCCAAATCATAGGCACATGTGCAACCCTATGTCATGAATTGAAGTCACCTGTAAACCAACTCAACAAATAGTGGGAGCTATTTGACATTCAGAAGTACGTATATGAATATAAACCAAAGGACTCCACAAAACAGTTTTTAACAGTCAACACTTTTGCATGAAGTGGCTACATTCAAATCTTAAGACCTGTAACCTTTTCATTGCAAGTTCAATATTTCTATCAATGAACTGGAAGATCATCTCTTTGGCTATAAAAAGACTAATAATTGGCCCTCAAAATTTGTAACCTTTTCATTAAACAGAGAAAAAAAGAAGAATGAGAGTGTTATCAGTGAACAATATAATCACTTAGTGAGCACAAAAATACCAAAACCTTAATAGTCCTTTAAAAACCTAATACACTCCTCATAAACTAAAATATATGCGCGCTCTCTACTTCAGGAAACAACCTTATACACATTACTATCATACTAAAATGGTACTATGTTGCAGCCGACAAGTGCGAACTTTACACTAATCTAATTAAACAGGACAACTGTAACAGAGCTCCATAACATTGTTGCACTCCAACAGTAGCTAACAAAACCTTAATTCAGCCATTCTATTAGCTAATGAAGCCTTGCACGAAACTCCAGACAAACTGGAGTATGTCAAACATACATCCCATAATAATGTCTTGTGAAATGAGATAATTCCACAGAAAGAGCTTCAATATTCTCATTTAGTTTAATTGAATAAGTACTCTCATAAAAGCCTATTCAGCGCCACAAGAAATTCTAATACTGTTTCTTTCTGAAAAGCCGAACATTCTATTTCACATATAATCAAAAGCAAGAAATGGTCCAAAGGAAAAGAATCAAAATGATTGTAAAGATGGTAAATTCCCAAGCCGGGTAATGAATATTTTAATGAAAGATCAAATTTTCAGCTACCAACAACTAAACTAATGCATAAGAAATTGAAACACAATTACAGATTATGAACCTTTAATGAGAAGAAGAAATAAAATGAACAGACCTGGATCGTAGTGAAAGAGCTTAGAAAGAGGATGTTTTGATTGGATAAAACAATCTCCTACAAGAGAATATATGAGTCTTTGCTGCAGAGAGGAGGCGCCTACCATTTTCTTTTTCTCTCTTTCTTTCAGAACTCTTTTCTGCTCCTCTCTGGTTTCTGGTTTATCCGTTATACTCCACTTACACTATGGTGGATCTATTTTCTGATGGCCCATCTCAGGCCCATTCAGTTTTTTCCCCAATCTAGTGCTTGTCCTACTCCATGTGGAATCCTTGGTTAAGCCCAACTGACTTTTGTTTTCCTTTTAACTCATAGAGACCGCCAGTATAGTAATATCTTCGAAATACAGAGCAAGAGACTGATACTTTCTATGATTTTTCTTTTCTTTGCTTCTCTTCTTTGTTTTTAGTTTATTGAGAGGTTCAACTCAACGGGCTGAGATTATACAAAGAAGCAGCCATCTTTCGATACTTGTATAAAGTTAAAAACACACCAATATGTGAGAAAATACTTGAATCTAATACCTTTCACGTAAAGAAGACAAATATTGTTTAGCAGAATATCACCCGGGTCTGGTGAGATTATCAACTCGGCCGAATTTCGAACCATTTTTATAAAAATAAATTTTTTATCTAAACTTGATTTATACACTATAACTAATAAAAAGATGATACGTGTATGTATGAGTATTTTATATTTTTATATTAAATGATTGACATATTTTTCATCACTTAAAGCTCATAGATATATGTCAATCATCTATTGTTTCAGGGTGTAGTTAGAAACTACCTTAAGCCTATATAATAATTTTCTTTTAAAAAATTAACTAAAATGTATTGTTGATATGGCACATTATGGATTGGATCATCCATTAGATGTCTTTATTTCTTTTAATGTACGAGCGTGTTATTTTATAAATATAAGGCAAAATCCATTATTAAGCTCTTAAATATTTTTGTTTTATTTTTTTGAGCCTTTGAATTTTGAGTTTATTTTATTGAGCTTTTGAATATTTTTATTTTTAGTTTTATTAAAGATCTCTTATACATATTTCATGAGATTATTATTTGTTCAATTGAGTATTTGTACTTTTATTTTTATTTTAATTAAGGACCATTAAGTACTCAACACAAGTAAAAATAAAAATACAATAGCTCAATGAAATAAAATAAAAATTGAAGGACTCAATAAATAAAATTGAAAAATTTAAGGGCTTAAAAATACATTTTGCCTAAATATAAAACTCATTTATAGTTTTATTTGCTGTTTTGACATTATTATTAGAAACATGTAAATACTTCAAGTAATTACACAGTTGTCATAATTTTCTTGAGTTTGAAATTCTTATTATTGTAATGAGATTGAAGGGTATGGAGACATCCTTTATCGCCATGTATTACATGATGTTTGCATGTAATCAAAATGATCCGATTAGAACAACTGAACAAAGCACTTAGGAGACAGTGAAGCTCCACATTTACACATAGAATAAAAGAATTAAATCTATATGGAACTCGGGAGTTTATTATGTCCCTCTCCTGAAGGTCTGAAATCGTGGCTGCTGCATGATGCGAGAGGTGTGGCTTATCCCAGAGTAGAGATATTGTTGTTTTCTTTTGGCTTTTGCCTCGTTTTCTATATATAAAAAGAAACAAGAACTGACTCCTATGCAACTCTGGAGTTTTTATCTCTTGAATTCTGTGGCATTTAAGTTTCACAATCTCTATTCTAACAGAAATTTTGTTTATAATTAATAAGGAAATAAGAAGTTGAAATAGGAATGATATTATGATGAAAGCTCAATTTGTATGTAAATGCAGCAAACGAGTAGCCCTAATTGCGAGGTATTCAAAGTTTGGCCAGATAATGATTCATTTGAGTTGGTTTATTAAATTAAATGAGTTGAGTTTATAAACTCTATTAGTAAACAAGCAGAGTCTATATTTATTAGTGATTTCCTTGTTTAAACTCACAACTTGACTCTTATTTATAAGTTTTGAACAAGCTCGTGAACTAATTTGTTTAAAAACTCAAAAACTAGTTCATAAATTGATTCATTTATATGAGTTTAAGTGTGAAAGCCTGATCTAGAAAAACGGTCCAATAAGGGTGGAAAGTGGACGCTGGTACAAGGATAGGATGCTGGACAATGAGCGATTTCTGAGAGACTTCTAGGATGAAAACACTCTAAGGTACAAATGTACATGAATGAATGGAATTAGACATCGAAATGGAACGAAGAATAGTTGATAACATATATGTAAAGAGTTAGAAATAATCATATAAATGCGTCTTTTGGTTGTTTGGCTGTAGATTTGCAGGAACTTCAAAGTTAAACGTGCTTGGTTTAGTGAAGGTTTAGAGAAATTTTAGAATGGGTGATCTCCTGGAAAGTTCTCGAACCCGCCAAAAGGATAAAATCGTGAAGCCAGTGGAGAGCTAAAACAAATAATATCTTATATGATCTGATTTCGGATCATTACATTAAGAATTGACTCATGAGTCAATTTATTTGTAAGTTTGTCGAGAGCTCGACAATTAGCTCATTTATAACTTGAAAGTACTCCTATTTATTTTCTTTTTAATATTTTTATTTTATATTTTTAAGAAAACATTTCCTTTTTATATGAATTTATGAAAACATTGTAAAATAAATATTTACTAGATATACATGTCCAATAATGATTAATGTGAACCGTTTCTAACTTAAAGTGAAGTATATAGTAACTAAATTAATTCGTTTTTTTATTTTCTTAGACGTTTGAATGTAATATACTGGCTGTATTAATAATGTAAAGTCACAAATAGAATAAGTTGTATTCTAATTTGCTGGTATTGTTATTGTTTTTGAGTGTTCCGTTTTATATATGATTGATGTTTATTTTCAGATTTCTTTTATTAGTTATCGTCCGTAGTAGGTTTAAATATAACTTATTTATTATTTATTTTAATTAAAAAGATTTATGATTATATATTTCATAAGTCTAAATTTGAATTCTAAAATGAGTTTGAGTTTAAATTTAAATTTGAATTTATACTTATAACCAAGCTAATTTATAAGTAATTTCAAACTTTACTCCGACTCAAAAATAAAAAAATATTATTAAACTGAATTCAATTCATTTTAAATAAGTCGACTTTAAACATTTAAAAACTTGATTTAACTCGGTTTGACTTTATTATTTATATAAATTTTTTAATATTAAAAACTAATTGAAAAAGAAATTAAACTAACAGTGATTTACCAAACAACAGAAGATTACGAAGCTAAATTGTCATTTTCAATTAAAAGAATGAGGGATTTTGGTTAGGAGGTTTTGTGTAGTTGATAGTTATTTCTTACTAAATAATTAGTTATTAGCTGCATTTATCATCCGAACCAAATATATCTAATATTAATTCCGATTGCAATATTAATAAATGTAATGCATATTAAATAATCATAATTATCAACTAATTTTTAGAGCTAATTTCACATGTTTACTTATATATTTTCTTTTCAACAACTAAATCTCTAAGAAATCATATCTTGCACTTTAAGAAAGAAAATATAGGCCAACTAAAGAATGAGTTTGTTTATATTGTCATTTGTAAAAATACAAAAAAAAATTCTACAATTTAATTCTTTTCTATTTGAAAGTAAAAAAATAGCTACAATATTATAGCATACATTTGAATAGACCTATGAATTGCTAAAAAATAAAAATAAATAAAAGACCACTTCGGCACATTTCTGTACCATCCCCATTATTGTTATATTTATTTATTTATGTGCTGACATCAGAAGATAAAATAGTATGTCTGTGCAACCGTACATCATGCAGCTTTTTTCTTTTTTCTTTTTTCTAGACCTCCAAGTTGGAATTCTAGACTTTATTTTTCTTTTAAAATCTTATCCCAAAAGGAAAAATATTTTATTTTACATTATAATAAAATAATAATAATCTTCGTAAAGAGTTTTTAAAGTAAAGAAAAAAAGATTTTGGCTTGGGTTTCTGATGGAACATTATTGCTTGATAATTTAAGTAGACCCACAAAAACATCATCACACTTTTTTCAAAGTTTTTCAGAGAAAAACATTATGACCCTTTTGACTAAAGCTCTATTCCTTCTTCAGGAAAAATAGTATTAATTCTTAAGAACCATATGGGATAAGATGGATGGTGGACCAAAATAAACTCTGGCTGTACATATTTTTTGTGCATGTGGTTAGACACATTATCATTTTCAGAGAAAACCTTCTTTGATTGAAGAAAAGTTTTTGTCCCTAATAAGCTTCACTACCACTCAAAAAAAGAAGAAAAATCATAACCCTATATGTGCAAATGTCATGCACAAGACAAGTGAAAGCCCTGGAAAATGAAAGGTGCATATATAATTCCAAGCTTCAATTTCATATCAAATTCGGGCATTTGCTCGTTGCTCAAGAGGGAACCCTTATTTTATTTTTGGCTGAAAGGGGTTTGTCTTTTGTTTCTAAGTTTCGAGAAATTTTTAAAAATCATGCTAACTGAAAAATTAGCGAGAGCAAAATGATGATTAATGTGGTTGTTTTTCTTCAAGTATAATTATTCTTTTTTGTTATCATAATGAACCGATGAGGCCCCCCCTGGACCGTACCCCGTCCCGCAGAAAATGCGGCCATGTCCACGCCACAACGACCTGTCGTTCTCTGGTGACTCTCCAAAAAAAGGGACAAATTTTGGAATCCGATGCGTGGAGATACTTTTGGGTCAGTCATTATGACAGTAGGTCTCCGTCCTTACCCATGTTGTGGGGGCACCTCTTTCTTCTTCTGTTTTTTCTTTTCTTTTCCTTTTTTCTTTTAAGAAGAAGAAGTGTTATCTACATTTTGCTTCGTTTATAATATCCTGTTTAACATAAATTTCTTCACAAAATCATCTTTCATAAGCTGCTAATTAGATTCTTACATCATTCTCTCTCTTATTAACTTCCATTTCTTTTCCATGTAAACCTTTTTTCTTTTTATTTTAATTTTAGACTTTGAGATAACTTAATGGAAAGTTCCAAAGTAAATACAAATAAAATATATAGAATTTACTCCATTAGTAAAAGAAAAAAAAATAAAGTTTAAAAAATTATTGTATTATAAGATGTTTTTATATTTAAAAAATAATAAAAGTATTTTTTTATTAAATGAGTAATACGTATTTTATTTTTTTAATATTTTTAAATATATTATATTTTTATCATTTCTTGTATAAATTTTCATGTATTTAACTTAAATCATCAAATAAAATAATAATTTTATAAGTAATATGACATTTTATAATGTATAGTTGAATTTTTATTTAAAAATTATTTTTAAATTTTGATTAAAATTTAAAAAAAATGTATATTTTATTAATATATTATAATTATAAAATGTTTAGTCATTACTAAATTATTTAACAGTACTTATTTTATTGAAGTTTTATATTTATATTAATATTTATAATATAAAATTATAAAAAAAAATAAAATGTATATCTAAAAAGCACTAAAAGATTAATATACATGTTATTCTTGTAATGTAGATAACATTTCTATTCATTAAGTGTAAAAATGTTAAATTATATATATATTTTTGAACTTTATTCTAAAAAAAATTATCATTAAGCGTGAAAATGCTTTTTGGAGCTTTATTCTAAAAAAAGGATAATAGTTTATCTTTATTGACATGTTAACTTCAACTAATTAAAATATGTTTTAAGAATAGTACAAACATTATTGATTGACAATACAAATAAAATAATATATAATTTCACTAATAGAGTAAGTTTCACATCTCAATTCGATACAAAAGATAATACATATTAATAGTTGCTGAGGTGTAATAACATGTGATTTATTTTTATTTTATTTGTTGTACTTTTTTCTTATTATAAATGTCGTAACTCATAAGTTCAAAGAAATGTATATATCTATTTAGTAATTCATTCAAATAGTTAAGTCTCCTTCTAAGGGAAAACTTGCGAAAGGGGTAAAAGAATAAAGAAAGGAAATTACTCGAGAGGAAAATATTATTTTGAGAAAAAAGAAAGATAGAAGAATAGATAGAAAGGTTAGAAATAATATTAATTTATATATCAGTGTCCCCACGACCTGCTTCTATATGATCACGATTGAGCATATATATATATATATATATATACATATAAGAAGAGGCCATGTTAACATGTCTTATGATTGCATGTGAGTCCTTTCATTTTGATCCCTTGCTTGCAACTGAAAGCAAGAATATACATTTAATTTCTTTTTGCTGGATTATGCATATATATATGTACCAGTGAACATGCAAAAGATTTGACTTTTTGCTCTTTGATTAGCTAGAAAAAAAGAATAAAATGATCCGGTATTAAAAGAATAATTATATATGTATATACCACTTAATATTCCTTTGAATCCTTTATACAGCCAAATATACAAGTAGGAAAAAAGAAAAACAATTAATAAGACATGAAAAAATTACAGATCACATCAGAAGTACAATTGCACCCAACTTCAAGAAAATCTCACTCTCAATCTTCTGTTTTACTGTCAAAAACTTGTGGTCTCCTAAGTCATCACTTATCAACTAAAATATCATGAAAAATAGAAAGATTCAGAAATGACAAGGTGCAAAATGAGCAACAGACAGCATTGATTACTACTGCTCAAATGTAATGTCAATGTGCCCAGAAAGCAAAAGAAAAGGAAAATGTATTCAGGGATAGGAACTAGATCTATCAGCTCAGGAATTCCAATGCAGATTATCTTGTTTACCTAGTCAAAGAACAATGACATTTCTATACTACTCTAGTAACAGTATAGCAGAAGCAGTTACTCATCAATCATCATCTCTTTCAACCCCAACATAATTAGGCAAAATTGATGCAAAATAATTGGCATATTTAAGTCACTAGAAAGACCACTAAATTGTAGTAATAAACAAGAGCAGCAAATTTATTGTGGCCCATTCATGAATAATAGCTAAATATAAAAACTTATAGCATGGCCACCAAGCACCCTTTAACTTGAAGAAATTGAAACAAAAACTGAAATAAAGATAAATTTTGTCCTGGTCCACCAACCAATCCAACTACTAGTTAGGTGGGTTGTGAATTCAAAAACTTCTTTTTCCAACAAAAGGAATCTCCATGTTAATATTTAATATTCTCATCTAATTTCTGTTTTTTTTTTCTAAATTATATTTTAATTGGAGCACCATAGGCCATTTCATATTATTTTTATTATACAAATGATAAATTCTCATTTATATTGGTAGATGATGGATGAAAAGATCCCAACTCAAGATCTCCCGGTTCTCATAAATAAAATTATTAATAGGATCATTTGTGATTGACTAATTATTACCTAAGCTTTTGTGTCATACATGACATCTATTTTCATCTCAAGAAATTTCTTTTTTAAAATGCAGTATATTAAAATGAAAGATGCTACTTAATTGTTCTCCATGGCAATATGTAATGTTATTATGACCTTAAAAATGGTAATGTGGGCATGCAGATCATCGATTTTGCAATTAGATTGTCAGTGGTTTGAATTAATGATTACAGGTATAAGGTTCCAGAATTATCGGGTCCTTTATCACCTGTATATTTTTATTTTTATCAGCAATATAATGTTCAAGTGTTTCTTAAATGCGACAAAGATCAAAATTAAAGTTCATGTTTTCTTGCTTGACACAATCATTTGCATGCATGTTTCCCTGATCGAAATAAAAATGCTGATATTCATCGTAATGATGATGGATTTTAAGCGTATCAATCAGGCCATACTCTACTAATAATTCATATACAGAGCGATAATCCAATTCTCTACATATGATAGTACACCAAACTGACAGTAATGATAAATACTAAAGCAGGAAAAGAATAAAAAGTGTATATTACCATATAGGTAGCGAACTAAAATCCAATGGCAGAAGAACGAAAAAGGCGAGGCAGTGAATTGCTCCGGTTAGCTTTGCACCCCAAAGAAGAAGGAACAAAATCAATGCCAATAGCCAAAAGATTTTGGCTGTTTCGAATGAAGAACACATAATAGCTCCAATTGTGCATGAAAGACTTTCAGTAGACGTAACAGTCACTATACACAGAAAAATGACCTAAGCACATACAAAATTTTAGCTACAACTAGACAAGTGTCAGAAGGCTGAGGTTAGAAAAAAAGAAATTATTAAGGAAAAAGATTATAGAAATTCTATAGTTTGAACAGACTCAAAAAGCTGGTAGATGTTTGGGTTAATTTTAATAAGGACACAGGATTGCAGTACTTAGGTATTGTAAATGGACCACAACTGTTTAAGTGCAACAATGTGACTGTGAAAGAGGCTTTTTACTAAAGGGCACATGGCCCTTAATGGGTTTTGATAATGACCTTTTTCCCATGTTGCATCATCTATCTTGAATTTTTGTTATTTGTTTTAATAGTTTTTGTCCAGTCGTTATTATGAATTATTGGACCACTTGATCAAAAAAGCTACTTGGCTTGAGCAATGTCCAATTTACATACATGTTCAAAGCATCAACTTAAGTTCTCTACGGGTCTATTTGCCACCAAAATGCTAGTGATTTTATATTTTTGGCCCTCACAAAAACTTTATACAAAAAGTGTATAAGGTTTTGAAGAACTGTTATAAATCAAGTGTGTCTTGCACAATCTTCTAAACCCCTTGATCTAGCAATATTATTGCCTTGGAGACTTCTGTTTTCCCCAACTTCAATCTCCAATTAGTATATAGTTGGCAATTGGAATAGAAAAATCCAAGGCAATGAACACTATTTTCCAGTTAGCTGATTATACATATGCTTTTAGATTCAAATATATATTTGAGTGATCACTTTGTAAAGCTAAGAGTTTAATTTAAACGTTTCTTCTCCCATAATAATTCATAGAAAAACAGAATGATATCTTCTTCTTTGACCTATAATCTTTTGGGCCAAAGTGTATGTAGGAGGTAAAAAAGTCATCTATGGCATGCAGGTCAACGGTAGAATTTTCTTTAGAGAAAATAACAAGATATTTATATATGTATATATTAGCTATATTCTGACTGTTAGAGGTAGGGATATTCGTGGTCCTGGTGGTTGGGGTGGGTTCAGGCATCTTTACATAATATTAATAGTTTTGTGATGAAATAACTAAAACCAAAACTGATAAGTTGGTTTCATTATAGTACATAACTATATTTTTAACCCACATAAATGACTCGAAATTAGGTTAAAACCTAATAACTAAAATAAATTCTTATCAGCTATTCATTTATGAAAAATATTTACAAGACCATCACTTTACTTGAGCAAATTTCGACATATTTATTGTAGAAGATTTATATATATATATATATACAATAATGCTTTCTTATTGTTGTATACTTGTGAAACTAAATAAAATTTATAACTCTAAAGAAGTTATAACTTCATGAAAGTTTAAATATTAATTTTTTTAACTTAATACTTAATTATGTTGATAAAATAAAAGCAATTTTTACGATAAATCTTATAACTTATTATAATATATAATTTATTTCTATTTATGCAGAGGTTATTCTTATATAGAGTATCACTATAGATAAATTTTATTAAAAATATGAAAGAGAAAGAAAAGAAAAAACTAAAATATAATAGAATTAAAAAACTGATTCATTGATAAAAATATTAATTTATAGAGTCAAACAAAGAAAGAGGTGAAAGGTTTGTGAGAAATATTAAAATTGAGAATTTTCTTTTTTAAAAAGACTTAAAAATTAAACAGACCGTTGATAGTGTAAAATATAAGATTTTATAAATGACTTGAATTATATTAATCGGGTTGGATTAGTAAGTCTTTTTAATTTAAAACTGACTCTAACAAAATAATTTTCTCAATCCATTATAATTACAACATATAGAGTTCATAGAATTTGATTAAAATATTTTTTTCTGAGTTATTTGGTCTGTCCGAGTTAGGAAGTTGGTTGGAGACTCTAAATAGAGCTGCGTGTGTTGTTGTCTTTTTAAGAAACACCATCATTATTTTCCTTCTAGTTCACTCTTAGCCGCCCCCACATACCACAAAATATATTCAATTTGAAATCTCATAGAAAAGGAAAAACCCTTCTTTCTTGCGCGATCCGTTTGATTTTGCTATCATATGATAACACATACTGTTTCTTGTAATATATATGCAGATTATTCAGAGAGTAATTAAAACACAAATTCACAGCAAACACAGGCAATAAACAGATAACCAAAACCCTTTTCATGTCCAATTTAGTTGCAGACATAAAATGGTTACCTAAATCTTAATCTTCTTGTAATTTTATCAAAATCGATCCCGCCAAAAATCTAATGTTCCCATGTCCAAATTAAAGGGCGAATGGCCCACGATCACCAAACCGTATGGGCAACCCACACCCCACTTCATGAATGACAAGTGGCATTTCCTTAAAGGTTAAAAAAAACCTATAGTTTGGTCAAGTTAAGATTGCCTTATTTATGTAAGAAAGTAGACACCACTCACCATCCATAAAATCTAAAAAACTTATCCTCTTTTCTTTAATTTCTAATCTTTCCTCAAAAACTTTCCAATTTTCCTTAGCTACTTTTGGTGTAAAAGAATATTTAAAATATATATATTGTTTAAACATAAAATAATAAATTAGGCATCGTTCATCTAACAGTAATAGAGGATAATAATCAAGAAAAAGAAATAATTCTATTAATTTTTGTCCTATGATGACTTTGAAAAGAAATAAAAAATGACATAAGCCGCAAAAGTCACATTTTTTAAAAGAAAAGAGAAGAGAAAGGGGTCCAAACAATGTCTGAACCAAAGGTGAAACTGAAAGGCCCTGACTATGGAAAGAAAAAGGATAATAATGCTTTTGGAATTGAAAGGACCATTTAAGCACTATCAAAGAAAACATGTCTTAGACATAAAGAAATCAATCACACTCTTATTCAAAGCTTTCTTTTCCCTCTTCTCATTTCTCCAACTATTTATCTCTACATTGAGATTCCTCATTCTACTTTTCTTTTTCGCACTTTCTTTTCTTTTCTTTTTTTTTTTCTTCTTTCCCCGTTTATCTCTTTGGCAAATCTTGATTTTTAGGTCTTTCCCACTGTGCATAGTATCATAAAGAGATAACAAAACTTAAAGTTTCTTTATTCCTTTTAGCTTAGGTTTTAGCTAAAGCTTTGTGGGTTAAAACATATTTGGTCTGTAAAGAGTGTAACAATTATGGCCTAACTTGCATCGTCCCCCCCCCTTTTAATTAAATTCCCTCTTGGATCCACCACCATTTTGATAGTCTTTTTCCTCTTTGACCTGATCATAGAGTTTATATATATGGCTTCACTTCTTGGAGAGTCGGTCAACATTGTAATTTGGTCTAATCTTTTGGTTTTGTACACATCAATTAAATATTGTCAATCACCATCATGTTGGTGATAGTGTGGTATGTCGTGGTATAAATATTAATTGAAAGAGATATGCATATATATTCTCACGAACACTCTCCACAAAATTAAAGTATTAAACAATAATAACTGTACAAAGCCATAGCTCCATAATTAAAGAAGTCAACAAGCTAGGAGTCACCACTATGTCAAAATTCAAAACCAAGCCACTTATTAGCTATACTATGCATTGGCTTAAATACAAAAATTAAAGTAAAACACATCTGCTTAGTCAGCACTAGTTAATTAATAGGGCCTATAATTAAATTTTATTCGAATTCAAGAGAAAATGTGTATAATATATATTTAAATAATAAAAATATTAAATTTTTATAATTATTTTATATGTATTAATGTACTGTAATATAATTATCATTGTAGCTAGAAAATCTTATGATGAGGTCGCCCTAATCATTCAAATCAGCTTTTGCAATTATTAATGTACAACTTCAACAAAATTAAAGTAATGGAAAAGCACTTTCAGATTAAAGTTGAATCTTTAGGCATAGGGAGGGAGATGGAGCAGCAGTAGCAGTAGACAGTCTCTTTATGTGACTGCCGCCCCAAGTTTTTCCAAGGAAGAAAAGAAGAAGGAGAGGTGAAATATAATCTTATTCTAGTTTTCTGTGCCCACCAATGGCTAAGATATCCATGTGCCCTTGTCTATCTCCTTTTTATTATCTTACTTCAAAGGAATCTTGCTTTATTTATTTATTTTCCATCTTTGAAAAGCTTTGTTATTAATAAATTAAAAAGTCATAATTGGAGTCATAATGTTAGACACCCTTTAATTTGAACCAACCATCCAACATTCACTTCATATGCTTCCTGTTTTGGGTTAATTATTGGGAATCATCTAGAATTGAATTAATAAATCCTATTATATATATATTAATCTTTTTATTTGATTACTATATTTCGCTTATCCATTTGGATCACTCTTACTATAATTGTACTACCCACCCATGTAACTTTGGAATTCCTGTCCAATATAGTCTGAATTTGAATTAACCCATCTATTTTCATCTAATGGTAATAATTTTAACTTATATTTTATTTATATAAATGGGAGAAGACTCTTTTGTCTATCTACCACCCAACAATATTTATACAAGTCATTACTTAAATAAGAAAAAAACTATCATTTATTATATATTTTACGACCTACTTGAACCTCCATTTACAAAAATATTGTTAAACTCTCGTTTAGCAAAAAGAAAGGACATAAAAATAAAGTTTGAAGCATACCCCAATTAATGGTTTGAACTTCCAAATTTCTCTTTATCTAAACCTCAACTAAGATTTAAACCTAACTTACAGAGAAATAACTTGTTTCATGGAACTAATAAATTTTGTAACCATAGAAAAGAACAGCATCAAGCATCTGGGTACTTTGCCTGGCTATGAAATAAAATCCATGGACCCCTCCAAGGGAAGGAGGAAAAAGAAAAAAAATATAAATTCTGATAGAGTACCTGTAATGGGGCACCTGAATTATGATATGGTCTCTTTGATTTTAATGGAAAATGTGATGGACATGAGAAGTGAATCTTTTCCTCTCTCCATTTCTAGGTTATATGAAGATTTAGAAATACCTACACGCCACTCATCATCATCATCATTATAGTACCACACTACAAACTGTTAGCAACCTCATTTATGCAAATAAACCATAGAAAGACTTTAACCAAATCTTCAAATCATGGTTAAATTTTTTAGCAAAAGCTTGACAGAATTCTTGCAGAAAGAAAAGACAGGTTTTGTACATGCAACAAGAAGTTTGGTGGTCTGCATGCTACTACATATAGGTGAAAGGAATATGGCTGAAAATTTCTGACTGGAAGTCCTTTTTGATGCATAAGTATAATGGGTTTCATTCTAAGCCAATCACATGTACATAATGCTATATTTGATTAAAAACATACCATTCAAGTGGGGAAACTCAAATTCTGGTATTATATAGTTAAGAAATATAAGGTATTTTCTTTTCTTGTGATATCTTTCAATTTCCATATGAATATATATTATTTTTTATCCAATTATTAAAAATTGGCCTAATATAATTCAAAAATCATAATGGTATTATCGGATAAGAGTTATCATCGATAAAATAATAAAATAAAAAAAATACCACAAATATATATCTATCTATAAAGATTAAAAAAAAAAAAAGAGTAATACTTTTAGTAAAATTTAAAGGAAAAAATGGATGGATGGATCGCCTAAGATAGTTCACAAATAATTAAAAAAGTTATGGGGTTAGTGACCTTTTGCTTAAGGTGAAAGAAAAAGAAAAAGGCTGTATATATGTAACAACCAAATGAAATCCGGGCAATGTTGGTGCGTTAATTTTTGGGAGGGCCTTGGTAATGAACAGTTATTTATCATAAGATAACACACAGCAAAAATAAAAATAACTTTTATGGCAGTGGTCCATATTGCCCTAACTATTTGGACCGTCGAAATAAATCGAGCCCCACGTGTGATAACAAGGTAACCCATAGGCTGTAGCTTAGTGCTTTAAGCAATTATCTAAATGTACATTATTTATTTATTTATTTATTTATCTACGTGTATTGGGTGTGTAAAATATCCATATTTTTTTATTAATTGCTTTTACTTGCCTATTCGTTGTGCAATTATGGCCCTTAAATTAAATGTCCACTTTGTCTCTCTCTTTTTTTTTTAAAAAAAGGAAAAAAGATAAATAAAAAAGTGTGCTGCTTTTCTTGCTTGTTTTATTCTTGTATTATGTTTTATAGGTATAATCTTGTGTATATTTACACTACGGCAATATATGTATATGTATATTTTAATATTAAATAATGAATTCAATTAATAAATACTCATAAATTATATATAATATCATTTATTACTTGATTTAGTGTACGCAACACAAAATTTTTCCATATTCATATATCATAACATGTAGCAAGACAAAGTTGGTCTGTAACCAACTAGTTAGCTCGTATACATTATTAGTTATATATTATAAAAAAATAATTTTTTTTAAAAGAAATAAAAAGAGATTTATATTTAGCCTTGAGATATTAACTCAATTGATAAATAAAAATAACTTGAGAGAGCCTTTCATTTTGTTACTTATAGGTAATTTGTGTTTGAGAAGATGAACCCAATACAATCGCAATGATTGGCTATAATATATGGTATTGTACACTGAGAACGAGTTAGGATCATTTATGTGCATTCGGAATAAATAAAAGAATTAAGAGAACAAGTACAAGGTTTTGGTTATATTACTTATGAAGGGTTACAAATTACAATTGAATGAGAAATAAAATAGAAAAGATTGCCAAGTTTATATAGTTCAAGAAGGAGGCTGTAACTTGTTAGGTTCACTATTTGTAGCCATAGCTACAAGTCCAGTAGCTGTGACTCATGCGACCTTCCTTACAAGAACAGCACCTCTACTCAGCATAGCTTAGTTAATTCTCAACAAGTAGGGGAGAAAGCCAAAATTTATTATTATTATGTAAGTATTCACAAGATAAACATGACAATTTATTAATTTGTAGAAAGACAAATATAAGTTCATTATTTCATAATTTAAAGATGCAATTACCGCATTGTCCATAAGCTTCTTTTTTTATTATTATTATTATATTAAATTGAACCCCATTGTCCGTGAGTTGGCTTTACTCTTGTCAATAAAAATGAATGAGTATTTTGTTAAGGAATAGCATATGTACAAAAAGCTTGTTTACATCTTAATGCATATTATTCTTTTTTCTTTTCTTTTTTAAAAGTTATAATTGATGTGCTTCTCGTTCAAAACATACATAGCATATACTTTCAAGAATATAAATTCATAAAATCAAATGCAAACAAAATAAAAAACTTATTAAAGTAATAAAACAATTTTAGTTTTGATTGTTTTTTTTTTCGATAACTTATTATCCTTTTATTATCTACGCTCCTATCCTATCATATCATTGAAGGCACCCTCTATTATAAATGAACAACCCCAATGAATTCTAATTGGTTACATCCAAACTAAAAGTTGATAACAAAATTACAAATTCAAGCATGTTGCAATGCCATTTGTATGGAAATTTCTTTTTTTCAACAAAATATTTCACGATAAAAAGAAATAATGATTTTTATTAGTTCTTCTAAGACAGTTTATCTTTTAAAAATGTTTTACTACCGATCGCAGAAATATTAAATAGGAATTGATTTTCATCCAATAAAAATGGTTTAAAATTTTATTTAAAATCGGCCGCGTAGTACACACTAATACACCAATAAAAATACAAAGGGATCAAAAAGTAAATAACATAGATTATTCTAAACGCAATAATTACACTTGAAGCCAAACGGAGAATTGTTACTAGTAAGTAACACCAACCGCACGCTTTCTCTGCCAAAGTTTGTTTCGTAATTCAGTGAAACCGTTTTTTTTTCTTTTTTTTTTTTGGCTAACTTCCACCGTACGGATTATTTTTTTAACCCCTTTCGCAATAGCAACAAACAATCATTACTCTCCGCTGTTTAAATACGCTCATTACACGCTTAATCGCCTTAGAATTCGGCGATCTATATAACGGCGCCGTCAATATATCCCGTTACCCCGTCACTATTAACGGAACCCACACTCACAGTCATACTGGATGGACCACCAACACCGCCACCACCAAAATAACACCATTTTAGCAATTCATTTGTCCTTTTAGTCTCTCTCTCTCTGTCTCTCTCTCTCTCTCTCTCTCTCTCTCTTTTCCATTCTCCTTATTAGAAAAGCAAATCCTCGCCGTTAAAATTCTCTAGTATCATCATCAATCAATCACAAGCTCAATTGCGACGTGGGAGCGGAGTTTACGATGATGGAAATGGCTAAGGTTGGAGTGCGAACTAGAGCGCAAGCTTTAGCCTTGGCTGCTGCTGCTAGTGGTTCAAGAAAAAGGAAAGTGAATGATAATCAGAGACCTGTTATGAATATAGAATTAAGGAGAAGTACTAGAAGACGAATTACTGTTGCTACTCCTGAGAATAATTCAATTTCTAGAGAACTGAATTCCGGTCACCGGACTGCTAGCGGTGTTGTTCATGATAGATGTTCTAGCCCTAGCTTAGACGACTCGGATCACGCCTGTGCTTCTTGTTGCTCGAGTAATGGATCAAGTCAAGATGATCATGGAAATATTAAATTCGCAGATCTGCAGGTGAATTTTGAATATTGAAATTATTCAATTGCGCCTTTATGAAATTTTCGGTTTGATTAGCTTTAATTGCTTTGGCTTTATTTCAATTTGTATTTGGCTTCTCTGAATTTTGAAACTTATTTATTTATTTTACCGCCTTTTGTTGCAGGATGAGAGGAGCGCAGAAGTTGAAACGTCTGTGTACTATAGCTGTAGAGAAAGGTTTTAGTTTTCTTTCTAAATCCACGAAATATTTAGTCACACGTCTCTTCAAATTCGAAATTCAAATATTAAATTATTATGATTGTTATTATTATGCGATCTATTTAATTCTTCCGTTTTCACAATTCTCACTCCTCCTCTCTATATGTAAGTATTTATTTGTTTTATTTGTTATGCACAGAAGAGAAAGCACGCCATCGAGTGAGGTTGGAGAAGAATTATCAGACGAACTGGATTCTACGGCAAGACCATCAGCAATGGAGGCAAATTCACGCCGTAAACCATCATTAACGGTGGAGAAGATGCCAACGGAGACTGAGCTCGATGAATTCTTTGCAGAAGCTGAAAGGAATATTCAAAAACGATTTGCAGACAAGTAAGCAATTACCTTCTTTTTCTTTTTCTTTAATTTTTTTTTAAAAAATAAAGATAAAATTAAAATTCTCATGCATGCACATTTCTCCTGTTTGTTTCCTGAGAAAATGGAGCACGATAACCAAGAATCTTAAAAGTAATGGAATGAAATTGAATTCTTGCAGGTATAACTACGATGTCGTGAAGGATGAACCATTGAAAGGACGGTACGAGTGGGTGAGATTAAAGCCATAATTGAAGAAGAGAACAAAATCTGTGATAATGTCTGCAATCTTCATTCCTTAGGTCATCACTGATAGTTTTATTAGTTTTAGGTACTACTGTTACTGCTACTATGATTTAAATTTCTAGTGTAAGTTAGGTCTTTTTCTCTTTTCATTTTTTTTCCTCTTCCTTGTTTAATGTATAGCTCTCTCTCTCTCTCTCTCTCTCTCTCTCTCTCTCTCTCTCTCCTCTTTTATCAGTTAGAATTTTTTTATTTTTCTTTTCTCTAAATTATGTAAGAGTTCACCTATTACACGGAGAAGTGAAGTTAAGCATTTCTTTCTGCAAAAAGAAGAAATGCAGAAATTGCAACAAGTTCATTTGACCAAGAAAGCAAACACCAGAGTTTTTGAATGATGAAAATCTACTTATGTCTTTCTACGATTTTTTTTTTAAAAAAATATTTATATTTGTGTAAGTTAATGAAAAACTTTCTGTCTCTTTGTTCTCTGTGATAAATTTTCTTGTTTTTCTAGTCTGATTCTTCTCTGGTACTATATCAGAGTTTCCATTTTATCAGCATTAGGCTTTGCTTTTCTCTTCAAGACGAAAAAACACGAATCTTTTTAGCTCTTCGTTTGTATTTTTCTCTGTTTTGGATTTTTTTGGATATATCTTCATTTATTAAGGAGTGGAATTTTTCGTAATTAATAAAAATAGAATCATATAGCTACTGAAGAAAGAAAAGAAAAGAAAAGAAGAAAATATCAGGAAGAAAGAGAAAAGAGACGGGTAAGGTTGGAATTTATGCTGGGGGTAGAAGAAGCAAGATCACGCTCCATGTCCATGCCGTGCAAGGAACGGACACGTGTTGCGAAATGGAAAGATGATCTTATCCCCATGTGAAATTGCTTTCAACAGTGTTTTTATGCTTTAACCGATCCCAATTTTACATTTACATTTTGCTTTTCTCTTCTTTTTATTTTTTCTTTTATATTTTTCTAAAAATTTCACTGTGGTTTTTACTGAACTTGCATTCATATGTATGGAAGATGTATAATTTACTTTTTTATGATGTACAGTCACATTGCACTTTTTCACTACTTGTCATAATGGTAAAAGGAAAATACTTCTTTTTTCCCCAGATGTGAGAATTACAGAAACCTGTTCATACCCCTTCTGGAAATTACTATACTTTTTTCCTTTCCTTTTTCTATCACATGCACATGGAATGCATAATTTATTTTCACAGGATATTTACATTGCACTTGCTCTCTATAATGTTTTCTTCTTTTTTAAAAAAAAAAAAAACAAGAGACAGAATAACTGTTCTTTTCGGGTGTGATGTCAGATCTGAGATGATAGTGCATTTCAATTTTTGAGTGCTAGTAATCTTATGTTTTCAAATTTTATCTTTCGAAAATAAATATATGATTTATAGGGGAAGTAAAACAACATAATAATTTGAGATTATAGAGCTTTTAAATTTTGAATTCATATCTATTTTTTTTTACAGTAATTGAAAATTAAAAAAAAAATCAAATCCGCTAGTTATTTTTGAGAAAAACATAAAATTATTATTTTTTAAAAATATTTTTAAGATTATCGGTACTAAGATATAGTCTCGCAAAATAAGCATTTGAAGAAATAAAAGAATGCGAGAGATTCTTACCCTAGATTTGGTATATACATCACAACATAGAGGAGAATGACACGTATGTATGAGTATTTTACACTTTAGTATTGGATGACTGACATATATTTCATTATTTAAAAGTAACTAGTCATTTATCCGTGTATTGCACGATCATTATTATTATTTCAATTATAAAATTAATTTGATATATATAATTTAACAAAAAATTTAATATTTAATATTAATTTATAATATTTTAAAAAATAATAGCAAACCAACTACTTTAAATATCCTTAAATTCTTAAAATTTTAAAATTTTATTAGTATAATAATATAAAAGTTATTTTAAAAATATTTATTAACTAATTTTAGTATTATAAAACTTAACACTGTAATTGATGTTACTATTTTTAGGATTAAAATTTATTATTAAAAATAATATTAAAAATATAATTTAAGATGTTATTTTCTATAATTAGAATTATTATCTAATTAAAAAACTAATTTATTAGTTAACATAATATTAAAAATATAATAAATATACTATTTTTAGAATTAGAATCAATATTTAATTAAGAATGTAGCTTATTAATTAATAAATTAATAAAAAAATTATAAAATTATACATAAGCTTGAATTCTATGCGTTAAAAATAGGTAACATGTCAAAATAAAAATTCAACATATCAAAAATTAAGCACATATATTAAAGAAATTTTAGGTCTCAGAATTTTTATATATATATATATATATATATATCAATTATTTATCGGTTTGGTATATATGTGGAATATATATCAAACATATATGCAAGAATTTTGTAAAGAGGAATCCATTAATTCCTATGATATAATATTTAAGGATATATAATATATTTAGCACCAGCCATGAAAATTCTTCTTTCTGCCCTTCCCTCCAAATGGTGAAAGGCGGATTGTTTCTTGGCAAAATATAAAGGTTTTGAGTTTTCTTAAAATCATAAAAGAGGAAAGCCAATATATCTTGAACACATCTTTTTTGAGCTGAACTTCTTTTTTATTATTCATATAATATCAATGTGCTATAAAATAAGAAATAACATTTCCCCTTTAATCATAAAAATGATAAATCTTACAATATTAAGAGATATGGAGACAATGCACAGCTCCTATATTCTTTTAAGGATGTAGTAAAACACACGAAAATCATAAAAATGGTAAAGCTGACAATAATTGGTAGATGGATTGGGGAGACAAGGTTGTCCATCCCCTATATCTTGAAAGGATCCATAGTAAAAACCAACCAAACTACCACTTGAACGGCACTTGGATCCAAGTCTTGAGGGATGTTGGGGTCAATGAGTTTATATGTATAGTGCATTTATAACTCTCTTTTTTTTTTTTCTTTTCAATTTGATCATCTTTTCCCCTCTAATTCTCTTCCATATAAAGACTTTTACAGCTCCTAGTGGGCAACATATATATGTTTTAATGCCATTAAATAGTCAAGTATTACTTATTTTAATAAACATCATATGTTAAGTGTAAACCTTTAACTAAAGTAATTATCATCATGTGATATTCTAATCTAGTATATGGGTACAAATTGTACTAGGCGGCTGTCCATCTTTGATGGTTTGACCTTAATGTAGAGGTTGTCGCAACGTCTTTAGGAGGGTGATCTTCTTTATTTAAGAAGTAGACATATCAGTGAAAAATAGAGAGACACTAGCTACAGGACTGAAGACATAAAATCCTCACACCCATTTTCAGTCATTTCTCTCAATATACACACTTCACATGATCACTGAATAGGCGGACGCATCCTCGCATGCAACATACAATATCTTCCTGAAAGTTACAGGGGATAACAATATTTGCATCATCACCATAATAATAATAATAATAATAATAATAATAACAATAAATGGGTTTATTTTATATATATAGTGTAAACTGATTAACATATTCTTAATATTTATAATTAATTCTGACATGTAAATTTGATTTAATTAAATTTATAAAATTTTATTGAAATTTATTTGTAAATTTGAAAGTCGTGTAGAGTTATATTTATAGAATTAAAAATATTTTTATAGATGTATCTAGAATAGTTTAAAATAATTGAAAATATTATTATCAATTCTAAAGGTCATTGATAATTTAGAATTTAATATAAAAAATTTAACAATCAAATGCATTTAATAGAATAAACAGACATATAATAAAATAAGTTATTATCATGAGTGTAATTATAACAATTCATGTGCGACGTGAATTATAAAATTAGTTATGTATAAAGCAGAAAGATGAATATAATAAATAATGTGGAAACAATTTGTAATGGGCAATGCGAATTTCTTTTGGTGAATGATGACATTGCCGGCGATGGCATTGAGCATGGACATGGCCAACGTCGTACCTCCCAAAAATAAAAAGAAAAACTGATATATTCGTCGGTATATGATCATCATCAGAGTTGGACGTAGGCAGAAAGCATCCGAAAGAGAGGGTTGGGTAACGTCATATGTTAGGTTGCGCCATCTCTTGGATCTGCTGCCCCCAACAAACACTCATGTTCCTGTGGGTCCCCCTTTCTGTGGGATGTTGACCTCACACTTTCCTTTACTCGCAGAAACAGAGCAGGCATGGTAAAGAATTTTTTGACTTGTCGGAGAGAGAATCTGGACTTGAAATTTTAGATAAGACCACCGCTGATGGGTCATTGCAATTCAAGCCTTGCAAGGTTTGCATTCTGTATTATTAGTTTCCGCTTTTCAGATTACTCGTGTTACAAGTTAAACCACAGGAATGACGAAGTGCTGAAAACCCAATTGATTGATTGATTCAAGCCGCCGGCCATAGCCTCCATGGTTGCAGCGGAGGAGGGCCTTGTAAATGGAGAACATTAAGAAAAACTAATTCGGTATGCATGGAGCTTGGTAGTCTTTTAATTAATTGATCATCTTTCCATTAGGAATTAACAATGGGCTGATAACCTAGAGAATAAATTCACTTAACTATGAGCTTACATACAATCTGAAAGTAATTAACGATGCTTAAATTCACACCATGTCTTCAACGCAAGCGATTGATCGCATGGAGTTGGATCTCACAACACCCTCTTTGTCTGTACAATAACATATTAGTGCCTTCACAACTTGTCGAAACCTCCTTCTGTATGTCGGAAACTTCGTTACGCTTCTAACCATTCCTATCATCCTGCCAGGACATTTGTTAATGAATATCAGGTCAGAATTTCTAAGGTAGCAGTACACATAACAGAAATGAAGGAAATTTGACAGCAAATTGCATGGTCTAATCAATTATATTGTATTGTTATATAGTAGAACCAATAGACACTCTAATGAATGTGTTTTGCAGTTACAATCTGTTTGACTCCGAAGAGAATCGTTCTGTGAGATAAAACATTAAAAGAAAAAAAGTATTTCCCACCGTTGCTGGAAGCAATCTAAAATTAAAAATCATGCTTAAATTGTAATCTTCATTAATATTTCTTGGTACTTCCAATTGTTGAATGGAGATTGAAGTGAAAATTGCAAAAAGTTCAGAAGAAATGGGATTGCAGAAAGAGTTCATACCTTCTACTGATGCCCTGGATTTGAGCAGCTCTTAGAGCCTCTTGAGGTACTAAACTGCCATTATCCCAAGCTTCTATCCGTTGCGTATCATTTCCGAACAGAACAACCTTTTGCAAGAATCTTTCTTCCCCTTCTTCCAATTTGATGACCCTGATTTGTTCTTTAACCACCAACCAAGGTTGAAAAAACCAGTCAAATAATTTGTCATTAGGTCTGTTCAAATATGTGATTTCGACACCATCAACCAGCACAAAACCATTTGAACCGGCTTTGATGGAGTAAAACAGAGTCTGCAACAATGAATAGCATGGCAAGCCAACACCAAGGATAGCTCCTTCATTGGCATTCTTGGCCTTGAGATAGTCATTGAGATCAGCTGGTGTTAATGCACCAGCATCCAAAAGTTCCCTTCCCTTTGTTTCACATGACCTCATAATAGCTCCCCATATCTGTAGTAGTTTCAGAAACATCACTGCCTTGTTCAGAACACTAAAAAAGTAGCACTGATTTTTGGCAATTGAGCAACATATAAATATGCGTCCACGCAAATCAACTTTTATAACTGGTTATAGTCATTACCACTATTGATAATACCCCGCAAATGTAGTTACATTTTAAGAGCAACTAAACTAAATTACAAGAGAAGCTCATGCGAAAAAATCAGTTCAAACACTGAAATTCACATAAATAACAGCACTAAAAATACCTGAACCATTTCCACTTCTTGTATTGCCTCCCTAACAGACCTTGAAGGAGCCAAGCTTGGCACAAGCATTGCAGAAGGTTCTGCAGTAACAGGACCAAGCTTCCCATGATTTCCTCCTACTGAAAGCTCTGAAGAGTTTGACGCCTTTTTCTTTCGATAGCGGGGCCTGGCTGTGAGCAAAGTGATTTTGATAGTTAAAAGATCAAAATTGCAAAATGACAAAAAACTAGACTGTTGGTTTTCAAGGGTCAAAGATCCACATAGTTCAACATAAAAAAGAGAAAAAGATTACTTTGGCAGAAAGGTCCCCTCCCTAAGATAGAGCCCATCATTTGTATACTCATCAAATTCTGCGACCATTGCAATCGCATAAGCTATAGCTTTCCGGAAAGATCTTTCCTGCATCCATAAGATTGCTGAAGGTAAGTTCACAGATAAGAAGCAGCAAATACATTGTAATGAAATATGAATCCCACCTGATATACTATAACTGATGCGTACAATCCAATGAAAATGCTCGAGAAAATGGTCACAAGTATGCTCCCAACAACAATAAGAGGCCACAGAAGGATTGTCAAGCCAGCAATAGGAATGCAAGCTGTTTCAAGAAATGGACCCTCTCGGCTAATCAGATCATGTATCAGTCGCAACCAACCCTTGAACAACATATATGGACTCTTTACTATAGCAATTGCAGTGAAAAGGGGAATGTCCACTATTAGCCCCACCAGCCCAGCCATGATGAATCCAGGCACATGAATGAACCTACCAGACAACAGAAAAGGAGTGACTGCTTGCTTAGTAAACTGAATGAACTGAACGCTTGGTTTAACTTCAGACTCAGATAATAGAATGGTGAGACTAACTATAATTGCTTCTAATCTCCTTTTAGCACTGAAGAATGGCATTTAAAATGAAATATTAATGGTTTTTCCCTCTTAGTCCTTGGCAGCACAAATAAAATACTTGAACATGATAGAATATATGGTTTAAGTAATTAGAAGAGCAATATAACCGTGACTAACTGACATTACTAGTGAAAAGAATACTGTTATTATTTTTTTTGAGAACTTAAATAATACTGTTACCTAAGAGGTTGATGCTCATTTGAAGAAGGGGAATCACGCAACTCCTTCAAGTAGAGAGGGTAAGAATGATAGCATATATCAGCAAAATCTGTAACTACAGTGCAGCTTCCTTTAATGGTTCCCCATGTTCCATCCTAATGTTCGAAATAGCAAGTTTAAACATAAAGAAAACCAACAAGCTAAGCAAACATCTGGAGACTAAACTAAACCAGAAAATCAATTGGCAGAAATAGTAGAAAACTTACCACAATACAGTGGTAGAACTTCTTAGATTCACTATTATGTCTAAAGGCCTCAAAGGTGGATACCCAAGGAGCAAAGAATCCATACCCAACTCCCACAAGAGCACTAGTAGCTATGCTTAAAGCCAACCAAATACCAAATAAAACAGGCAAAACAACCAAGAGGGCAGCTTTAAGTAGTGCATCAAATCTATTAGTCCTGCGAACACCAAAATATTGCAATACATTAAAAAAAAGAAAATAGAATGGCTGGAAAAAAATTAAACAGAAAGGAATAGCACATAAGATCCGAAAAAAGAAAAAACGATAAAGGAAAAAAATAAAGATCATTGCCTAGTACTTGGAGATATTGAAAAGGGAAAGTCTCTGTTGGAGTTATTACTTTATAAGGGTGTAAACTGTCCAGGCAACATGTGGAGGAAACATAACCAGAATCACCCCAACATTCCCTCCTATAAGTATTGAAGCAGCAATAGGACCCACTAACAAAGCTGCAACATTTTAATGGCAGTTCCAAAAACCCATCATTGAAATTGGCATAAACACTTAAATAAAAGTCAAAGCCAAATAAATACAAATATAATCGAATGAAACAAAGAATTTGTACCTTTAAGGGCACCAAGAATGAAAGCAGAAAAGAAGGCAAAGACCACATAAAAGATCCTCAAGCAGCCATGAAGATTGTCCGAAGAAGCCATAGCTAGCTAGAATACCATAGAAACAGAAAAGCAACCTTCTTATTGATAATAAAATACTATCTGTCAAATAATAGATTAGACACCCCAATCCAACAGGACACAACTTGCAAAAAGTATGATGAAAGTAAAACATAGAAGGAAAAAGAGAGAGGTGCAGTGTAAGAAGATGACAAAAAAAAGAACAAAAGAAAATTGAGCCCAACAATAATCACATCACAATGATGTCGTTGCCAAATGGCAATAAACAAAAAGAAAAACAACCGAAATCAAGAAAGAACGAGAGAGAGAGAGAGAGAGAGAGTCTATTTGCAATTTTGTAGGTGCGTAGGATCATATGAAATGAAGCAATGAATGACATGTGCCATTGAACCAGTTTCTTGAATCAGAAGTTGAAAATCATGGATCGTATCAGATTAAACATGTGAGGATTAAAAGTGTATCAGGCTTATCTGTCAAACAAAAGATACAGCAAAAGGAAAATCTATTTGGCCTTTGAATTTTTGACAGTTTGATGGCGCAGACGTAGGGAATAAGCTTAGGCTGGTCAAATAATGAGTATTTGTTTTTGTTTTTTTTTTCTGAGAAACCAAATAATGAGTGTTCAAATAATATAGCAGAATATAGTATTATGATTAAGACAATACCTCGCTATTATTTTTAGCAGTATTCTATTTATATAAAATTTCTTTTACCACTTTATCTTTTAAGTCTTTATTGATTTATATACTCATCATCCGACAAACCCTTATTTACTTACGAGCAAAAAAAAAGAGCCAGAGGTGGCCGGGTCATTTGACAGAAATGGAAGACCTTTTCCTTTAAAAAAAAAAAAAAGAATAAATAAATAAATATTAATATTATTTGTTAAAATTTTTTAATCTTCTATTACAATGATATTGAATTATAAATAAATTTATTCAATCTATATATTGGCAATACCTTATCATTAATTATGATTTAAAGTTTATAGTTGAATCCGAGTCTGGATAAATTTTAGCTAGATTAATTTATGTGTTTATTATCAAGCTGTTGAGTCAATTTTTTTTTTGTTTCTTTCATGTTTCACTAAGCTAAATAAATTTAATTAAATCTAAATGAGTTTAAGATTATGACTTAAAAATTAAATTATTTTTTAATATATTAATCAAATACTTGTTACAAAAATCATAACATATGTATATTAAGATTTATTATTTATTCTAATACATAAATTTAAGTAGTAGAAGAAAAATATATAAATATATATTCAAAAATCAAACTATTAACAAACTTATTACAAATAGGGATGAGTTGAATTTTATCTAATTTGAGTTCGGCTTGTTTATTAACTGAGTATTACTTAACAAACTTTGAGGATGTTCTTATTAGTAGCTCATTATTTGGTTCATTTATAATTCTATTTATAGTGAGAATAAAAAATAATTAATCTTAGACGTCTCATTAAGTAGACCACTAATAAAATAAATAAAACATGTCCATTTATAACTATTTGTATCAATTTTGCTTCAAAAAACAAAAAGAAGAACTATCTGCATTAATTTGCCCGTGTAGGCTGAATAAATATTTAGGTACTTTGTTATGATTTTTTCCAGGATTAACAAATAAATTTATATATGATACATATATCTTAACATATTTATATTTATATAGATAATAAAATCATTTATAAAGATATAATTACATTTTAAAATCAAATTTAAATTCAAGTCATTTTTTTAAAAGTTTTGATTTCTCATCTTTGTGTGGATAAATTTTTGTTATGAGGTATAGAACAGGAACAGATAAGTATAAAAAAAAAGAGAATTCTTTCAGGGTTACATCAAAATAGAAATTTTTTAATAAAAGAAGTATGTTGCTCAAAGCATTGACTGAGATAGATATTAAAACTAATATTGTAACAAATACTCAATTACTCATCAAGTGATGTAATGTTCTTTTTTATTGATAACAATTAACAACCTCTGTCTAGGACTCCTATTGCTACTTATATAAATAATTTTAACTCTTCTTTCTAAAAATAATTATAAACCTTTTCTAAACAAAATTAATTTTTAATTTTTTAAAAGTTTAACTAAATAGTGAAAATTATTTCCAAAGACTTTGAGGGAGACATTAAGATGGACGGCTGTTGAAATTGATAAATTTTATATAATTTATTACAATTAGTTTCTTAGAATCCATTCCATTTATATGCCGACAAAAGAAATAAAATTGTTAAATAGAATAAGAGACGTTTGAAATTATATTTTATAATAATGCTTTTTAGATAAAAACATATTTAATAAATAGACATCGTATATAATTATTTCATTTTATTTTGTTTTTTAAAATAAAGTATCTCCCGAAATTAAAATGGTAGCTTTAGTCTTTGACTTGAACAAACACCATAAAATCCACGGCACTGTCTCTGTTGTTTCTAGAAGAATGAATACCAAGGGCAAAAATATTATCATATGATTATAAAAAGAAAATCTGAGCTAACTAACAAAGCTATTATAAATATATTAGTCGTTTATTTATCCAATACATGATTATTATAAATTTAAATTGATAAATATAATTTATTAAAAATTTTAATATTTAATATTAATTTATAATATTTTAAAAAATTATAGCACACTAACTATTTTTAACTATTTTTTAATTTTAAAATTTTAAATTTTTATTAGTTTAATAATATGAAAACTATTTTAAAAATATTTATTAATTAGCTTTAATATTATATAAATTAATACTGTCAAAATAATTAATATTACTATTTTCTAAAAGTAAGAATTTATTATATAATTAAAATATTAATTTATAATTAAATGTAATGTTAAAAATATAAGTTAAGATATTATTTTCTAGAATTAGAAGTGTTATCTAACTAAAAAATTAATTTATTAATTAATATAAAATTATAATATAATTAATATTTTATTTTTTAAAAAGAATTAGTATCATTATCCGATTATAAAATTATTTATTAGTTAATACAATATTAAAATATAATTAATATGTTAATTTTTAGAATTAGGATCGGTATCTAATTAGGAATGAAACTTATTAATCAATAAATTGATGGAAAAAACTATAAAATTGCACATAAGCTAGAATTTAATGTGTCAAAAATAAATACACATGTCAAAATAAATAAATACATATGACAAAACAAAAATTTTATGTGTAAAAAATTAAGCACACATGTCAAAGAAATTTTAAGTCTCATAAATTTTTATATATCTATGGATTTCAAATTCATATCATTTTAGTTAGGACTGGTTTGAATTTGCATAATCCGAGTAGATTTTAAATTTTGATTTTCTTTAGAGTTTCTTTCATAAATATCACAAAAATATAAAATAATTATAAAAATATCTGTAAAAATTGTTGAAAACAATAATACTTAAAAACGAAATTTTATTTATAAAACCACCTGGTTTGATATTTTAGATGAAAATATATAATTAGATACATTTTAAAATATATAAATATGTTCAATATACTTTTAACTGATAATGAATCTAAAACATATTAATTTTTATGAAATATGTTGCATTTTGTTTGATTTTGTGATATTAATGATGAATAAAATAAATAAATAAACCTAAAAAAAAAGGTAACTTTTTGACTCAAAGATTTGGAGATGTGTTGAGATTATTATATATAAAATATTAGATAAATTGCTACAAGGTAAAAAAAGTATATATTCAATATATGTTAAAAATAAAAAATATATGTGTGGTATATTTTTTATGTAAATAAAAGCAAAATGTATATATTTAATAAAAAATAATATACATTAAGTATATTTTAGGTATTTCAACCCTTTTCAAATAAAATAAAATACAAACTTAAAAGAAATATGAACGACAAAAAATATATATTTACTAAATAATAATATATTTTAAGTATATAAATTTTTTTAAATGAAACAAAATTCATTTTAATATTTAACATCAAACAATATATGTTTACTAAAATATAATATATATTAGGTATTTGTAAAGTATCTGAAATCTTTTGAAAAAACAGATTAATAATAAAATTTTCTCTTTTTTCTATTCATGGTAAGAAAATGATTATATTTTTATATGTTATATAGCATGATTTCATTAGGACTCCAATGAGTAAAAAGAATATATATTTTTAAATAATAGTTGCATTGATGGGGTGAGGAGGGAAGTCAATTGTAGCTAGAATTTGGCTATTTTCCCAGTGCTGTGTGTGTATGCGCAGAGTCATAGGCTTCGAGTTTGAAGGAAAAAGAGTGCTGCTGATCGTCATAGGCTGGCTGAAATGGGCTTACTTGGGCTTTTTGAACTTCTATTGTCTTTTTGAATTTAGTCTTAAATCTAGATCATGTCACCCTTGACTCTAAAACTAATGAGTCCTGGGCTTTTAGCCTCTTACAGAAATCTCTTTTTTTTTTTTTTTCTTTCTTTCCGTTGAGAAAAAATAGTAATAATTTCAGCTCAATGATGAATAGATATTTCTTTAAAAATGAAAGTTATAGTTGAAGTTTCACCAGTTATAAAATCTTAATTGGCATGGTGGTAATGATGCTTTTTGAGTGTTAAAATGGATATTTTAACTGTTAAAAGAACAAACTTTCATAATAATATTTTGTCTCTCAATATTTTAAAATAGTTACAGTTGAATAAACAGTCAGGGTATTATAATAATACACAGATGAAAAAGGAAAAGGGTCAAAAGAACCTGGGGGAGTTCCAGTTGTAGCTGGTACTGGAAAGCAGAAGTATAATTAAGGAAAAGTTAATAGACAACAAATTACTAAAAAGATAGCTTCCCGGGCCATGAAGCTGATTTCTGAAATGGTAAAAATAAGGTAAATCAAATTATCAACTGACCTGTACAAGTGCTTAATCCACCAACAACAAAGAGAGCAAGTGCTGCCACCACTTGAAAATCCATGGAGGAGAATATATATTCTTTTATTAATTCAACATTAAGATGATCAAAATCAACAGCCCAAACAATTGCAAATCATAATGTAAGAGTTTCACCGGGAGCAAGTATGAGAAGGCGCAGGTAAACAACTGCATAGTCTCATATACGCTGAATAAATTAAATTAACTTGCACATATCGCCAAAGCTCTAAGACATTTTCTTCCGTTCATTTATTTGTTCAGCGATGGAAGAATAAATCCTGAATTATGTTGTGATATTAAATGGAGAAATAACCTTGACAAATTAGAGTATGTCAGGTTGGTGGCTGGCGGTGACAAATCACCTGGTAAAATTTGAAAGGTCATGGTCAAATATTAGAAAACCATTGAATCCAGCAACCATTCCCCATATATATAATATATATTGAATTGAAACATGACATGTAAACTACAGACACCCACAACACAATCCTTAGAGCCACCCTAGTGTCCTTTTTCTTTGATTTTTCTTACAACCCATATATTGTACCCCATATATAGCAGTGATAATAATAATAATAAAAAGAAAAATTATATGTACTAACTATTCTTACATTATGTTATGAAGCCCACCTGACTTGAAATGGTGATGGAGACAATCCAGAACCTAACAATTAATAAATTCAAAAACAAAAAGTCTGATAAGACCAACGAATCCGATTACAGTCCAAGTCGTATTCAGAAAAGCCGAACGCTAAGAGATTAGAAAGTAAGGCGCTAAAAATGCTGCGGAACACGTGAAAACCACGTGCCTCACTGTAGTTCAAAAAAGGGAAACGCAAGGCCACCGCGACACAAGATCGTGATTCATTTTTCCTTTCTTTGTTTTAACAGTTTAAACGGTAATTTTAAATTACACGCCGTTAAAAATTAGAAGTGGTTACTGTAGTAAGTATATAGTAAGCCTGAAAGACTCGCTCATTTTCTCTCTCTTACCAAGCTTATTGTTGTTTTTCTCCAGGGTTTTCTTTTCCAGGTTTGTTTGGGGTTTCAGGTTAGCTTGGAGAAAAAAAAATTGGTATGGAAGAAACAGTAAAGATGGAAGCAGAAGAGGGAAATCTGAACAGAACGACATCATTTGAAGAAGAGAATCTGAAATCTGTACGTGAAGAAGACGTAACCTTAGCTCAATTATCTTTCTCATCTCCTTCAAGTCCGCCTCGTCCTCTTGCTTCCTTTTCTGCGGTCTGGTTTTTTCTTTCTTTTTCTCTCTGTCTGTCTGTTTCCGTTTCCATTACATTTTCTGCATGTTAGGAGAAAGAATAGCGAAATGAGAGTTCAGATCTATTTGTTTTTGTTTCTGTTCAATTTGAGATAGTGGTTAATTATGTTCATGCCGGCCAAGCTTGGAATGCATGACGTTTTTATTTCCGATTGTTGTGTGCGTCAAAAAACTTAATTAGCTTGTAATTTTGATTCTGGCTTCGATTTCAGGGAATGGAGAGAAGTGAAAAGCGTGTTAAGGTCAAGAGAAGGTACTCGGATTCCAAAACTAAGCATGTAAGACTTTATTATGCTTATTTAGGTCTTGTTAATTTAAATGCGAGATATGTATTCTTATATCTAAAAATCTTGATGAATGCAATGCCTGTCAAGCTATTATTAAGCTCCTTACATGCTTATTTCAAAGCATAATGCAGACTGAGACACCATAGTACTACTTACTTCACTAATTTTTGATGACATGTTAACTACTTAACTGACCTTGCTTTGTGTCATAAACATTTTCTCATCAATCTTATTTAACAACTAACTCTGTAGCTCTTAGGTATGCCATGATTCCCTTTTGTTAGTCTCTTTCAGATCATTTTGTCTGCTTGAGCTGGTATGTGAGCTATAAGCTTTATTTATACAAGAAATTAGGGATAAATGGATAATGTTGTTATATGATCATATGTGGTTCCGTTCGCCACTAGTTATTTGTTAAATAAGGGTAGTACTTCAATGGTGTTGCTGCTTAAGTTGTATACTACTGCCATTTTAATGATTTTTTTTTTTTGGAACAGGCAATAACGGGTCATGCAGGGAAGTGTATATGGTGAGTTCAGAATCTGAAATGCCCATCTGATGTTCAATTTTTTATGATAATTTTTGGGTTTTAAGATTTGACTTTATTTATGTTTATTCTGTTTCTGTTATTCTGAAGCTGTGGGAAAAGTAAGCCTGCAATTGATAGATTAACAAATCCCGGAGAAGTTAAGTCAGCTGCCATGATTCGTGCAGAGGAAGTTCAATCAAATCTAGAATCAACATACCCTAGCTTTGTGAAATCTTTGGTCAGATCACATGTTGGTAGTTGTTTTTGGATGGTAAGACACTGAAATTCCATGAATCTGAGTTAAATGTATATCCATTTGATATTTGATTATAATTCTTTTTATTGTTACTCTTATAGGGACTTCCTGGACCATTCTGCAGAGCACACTTACCACGTGAGGACACGGTCGTCTTTTTGGAAGATGAGTGCGGGAAAGTAATGGGCATGAAATACATTGGGTATAAGACAGGATTGAGTGCTGGTTGGAGGCAGTTTGCCGTTGCACACCAATTGCTTGAGGGAGATGTGCTGGTCTTTCAGTTAATTGGACCTTGCAAATTTAAGGTGATGATTTGACTTGCCTTTGTTATGTCCCTGTTGACTGTTTTGCAAGCATAGGCATTTTTCATTTTCTGTGCAGATATAACGATAAAATAGTTATAGGGAACATACAAATTTCTACGTCATGTCTAAATGACTCCTATGTGCATCAGCATTGTAAATTTTAAGTTTTGGAGCAAGCTGACATCTTTGGCCATTATTATGGAACTTACTGGAGTGATTGATAATGAATGTGTACAAAAGAATGGGAATAATGTCCATTTCTTTCATGTGAATATAATTCTGAATTCGTGAAGTAACTCAATTATGTCAAATTGAGATCAGGTAGTAATAGCGCATGATCTTCAGAAAGGTCCACAGACTATGATTGGGATAAAATTAAGTCTGTGCATGCTTTCAGTTGATCTGCTACCAGCAATTGGCAAGTGTTTGGTTGTAGAGTCAATAGCATATCACTTATAGTCATAGATAAAGTGTCAAGGATAATGTTCTATACAAAGTTCTGCTTTCCGGAGAGAACGTAACATTAGAAGTCATGGGAAAAATATATATATGAAGTTTTCTGAACCAAATTAATCAAGTGTCTGGGTTAGAGATATCTTGGATAATGTAAAGTAGATGTCGTTCAAGATCATCCAAGAGAGAAACCATTAATCAGAAGTTGAGTTTAGTAGAGGTCAAAATTCTGTGTGAACGATGATCGCAATTAGCTATAAGGTGGATTGATCCTAGAATGGCATGTATTACATGTCTGAGATTGGAGAAAAAGGGAGTATATAGTTGAATCCAGATAATATATTGCCCAACTTGACTGGTTTTGTCAGGCTCCTTTGCTTAGCTCGTTTATTTAGGAACAAGCTAAGCTTGAACTTGACCTCTTTAGTGACTATATGCGGAGCTCAGACTTAGCTTTATTTAAGTATAACAAGCTTGAATTTAGCTCATTTTAAAAAGCTTAAAAATAAGGTCCAGTGCAGGTCATTAACCTAAACAAACAATCTTTCATCTTGCGAGCTCAACTCATTTGTAGCCCTAGGCAGAGCAATTATTAAACCTTATTCCCTTAAACCTGAGTCGAGAGATAATTATTCAATTTGCATAGTTTGGAGATATTCTAAATTTTGTAAAATACATTGAGTGGAAATCATCTAGAAAATGAGTTGACTAGTTAGGGATTGAGGCTATTAGTACTTTGTTGAAGTGTAATAACAAGCTGCCTCCTTTAGGTTAGTGACCCTGAATATAGACAGAAATATGGCTAAAAGAATAAGGTATCCTCAAAGAGACTGAATTCAGGCCTTCTCAAATTCATGATTTATTTGCTAGAATCAGTCTCATTTATGATATTATTGAGTCTGTATTACCAAGTATGTATTTATGTTCCTTAAGCCCAATGAATTAGGATGAATAATTGTTACCAAGATGTTGCTCTTAAAAATCTACAAGCTCTGGTATTTCGGGCTATATTGATGATACAATTTCCCATATATAACAGTATTTTATTTTCATGTGGTGGAACCTGGTTACTTGGGTTTTATTGCTTGCCATCTTGCACAGTTAATTTTGGCTCTTTCCATTACAACGCTCTGATTTTTTACTCGAGTAATTTGAACCATTTGAATTTTACTGTTCTAAGAGTTGCTGCTAGGCTTCTGTATGCTTGCTCAATAAACTATGCTGAGACAAGTGGTCTCTGCTACAAGAAGTACCAGATTGGTAATTCTCTTGCATCCAAACTTACCCTTTCACTCCATTTCCATGTAGGGAAAATCTGATCCATTTTGTTTGCATACCAGAATTTGCTTACATGAAATGCAACACATTCTAGAGAGGTAGCGTTGAGGGCTGTTAAACATTAACTGAACCATTAACCCTTAACGTTGTTTAAATCTAATGTCCCCAGTTAAAAACATCCCATAATAAAATATATTTCACTACCTTGCCTGGAAAAAGATCACCGTAATCATGCTCAAACACCTGATCCCTTTACAGGGCACGTTACATCATCTGCTGTTTATCTATCAAATAAATCTCAAAGCAATGTCAACAAACAAAAAGTTTTCCTTGCTATTTAGGGAGTTCCTTCTTGTTAAACCCAGTTCCAAGTACTTAAGTTCCAAATTTAGAAAAAATTTGGAAATTTGACCAAAAGTTATCTGTAAGGCCTGGGCATGCATGCTAATTGACCTTCTTATGAACAAGCATGAAACGTAGAAGCGATGGTGCATGTGCATTTTATGCTGTAGAATTTAGAATTATATTGGCTACAGTTTTAAAATGTAAGGTTAGTATGGTCGGCGGATTTATTTGCAAATGTTGGTTTGCGAAAGAGCATGTCATGATCCAGTTTCCAAAAAAATGTTTGAGAATGAGCATTGCATTGGCTCTTTCCATGCCTGGCCTTCAGCTGGCTAACAAAGCAACAGCTACTGCAAACTGAGTTTTGTTTTGTCTTCTTCTTTTACCTTATTTGCTTCATTCTATCAAAGTTAGGGAAACGTTTATTTACTCAAGTATGGTCGTCCTAATATCCCCCTTGGCTTGAATCTGGCAGAAAGAATGGTGGGGTTGTAGTGGGATGGAGAGAGAGATGTGGAACTCCGCATTGTACCTTTTGTTGTAGCTAAATAAATTGCTTGTCCTTGCCCCATGACAAGGTATTTGCTTTCATCTATTTTCCAGGTTTACATAATAAGGGCGAATGATCTGGCTGAAGTGGATGGGGCTCTAGGCCTGCTAACTTTGGATCCTCAAATAAAACAGAATGATGCAGGCAAGTTGGTTGATGTCTTTGTCTTGCAAAATTTTCTATCCTGTATGTCTTTATTAACGGATCCATACTGCATTTGGATGCCAAAAATTGAAACAATTAAAGATAATGCAGAAATGGCAACGGTAGCTTGTACAAGTGCAAAGAGGAAACGTCCTAGGTCACTTCCATTGGCTGTTGTCCAAAAGAACAATAAGAAGTCTAGTCGGTCAAGATTATCAGTTCCCAAGACTGGGCAACTAGCTGAGCAATCCGAAAATGACAGTGAAGAAGTTGGTTCAGAAGTTCTAGAAGGTTTCAAGTTGTCATTGCCTGCTGTTCAATTTGAAGATGTAAAAAGCTTTGAGAATTTCAACATTCTAGTTGATGGTTTAGTTCTAGATTCTGAACTATCTGAAGACATTAGAAGAAAGTACTACAAGCTCTGCTGCAGTCAAAATGCCTTTCTTCATGAAAGTCTTATCAAGGGTATCAATTTTAAGTTGATTGCAGGAATTATTTCTGAAACTGTTAATATTGCTGATGCCATTAGAGCTTCTAATCTTACCACCTCAAGCGATGAATTTGATACTTGGGACAAGACTCTGAATGCCTCAGAACAGTTTGGCATGAAGGTTGGATTTTTACGTGCTAGGTTGAGCCAGCTTGTAAGCCTCGCCTTTGATTCAGAAGGTGCTACAAAGACAAGGAGGTACATAGAAGCAAGAACTGAGCGAGTGAACACAGAAGACGAGATAAGAAATCTTGAAGCAAAGCTTGAGGAATTGAAAGCCGCTAATGAAAAGTTTGGTGCTGATATTGAAAGTCTCAAGTTAAAAGCTGAAAGCTATGAGATCAAGTTCCAGGAAGAAGTTCTTGCTCCATGGTGATGTATCCTTGTGATGTGCCATCAATGTAATTTTTATCTATCGTATGCCTTGTTTTTTCAAATATTCATAATCTTACCTGGTGGCTTGAAAATTTGTGTGGATGAAATGGTATAACTGCTTGACAATAGTGACAACATTGTAAACATTGTTCTAACATGCTGTAACAATTTGGGATTTAATGTGTGTAGACCATGCAGTAGCATTGTAGGATTTTAAGTGTGAAGATAATGTTATAACTTTCTTGGACTTTATGCTTAGGACATCATTGCTGTGTAGCTTTGAGAGGAGAATTGTTTAGTGTCTCTCCGTGGCCTGGATTTTATTTTGTCATCACTAATGAGGATATATCAATGCCAGCAGCATTAGCCTTATTGATGTTTCTATACTAGGTTTTTGATCTTTTTTTATGCTAATTTGACTTATAAAATTTTATGTATTTACTCTGAATTGTCATTAAAACATAATTCTATAAAAAAGATGTGATGAGATTTAGACATTAAAATTTCACTTTACAAATATTATCTTCTAAATTTGATTAAAATATAAAGAAAGCTAAGCAAGCTATATGGAATAGTTTGTTAGTTTGTTACGTATTTGTTATTTGTAAGAAAGCTAAGCCAGTTGTATGGGATAGTTTGTTAGTTTGTTATGTATCTGTTAGTTCCTATCTTTAGATCAGTTCTTTTACTATTGTTCCTTTCGTTCCCTTTTGTAATCTGGAACTATAAATAAGAGAAAAGCATCTCCTATAGGTTTGCTGTTTTTGTGCTATTAATCAATTTTCTTCTTTCATTTTTTGTTTCTCTTCATGGTATCAGAGCAGTTAGCTCGATCCAGATTTTTCTAAAAAAACACTCGAATTCTTAAAACATAATGGCAGAAACAGGAGATTCAATTCCTGCAAATACAATAACCATTGCTGTTGATTCTTCAAACAGTAGCCAAGAAACAAATCATTCACAAAACAACGATTCATCAGGAATGCATCTTATTTCTATTCTCTTGAATGAAAATAATTACATACCTTGGAATAGATCCATGAAACTAGCTCTTGGAGCTAAAGATAAACTCGGTTACATCAATGGTGAGAATGCAGAACCGGCATCAACTGCTAAGGAATATAAACTGTGGAAAAAAACTGATTGTCTAATAGCTGCTTGGATTTTGAAGTCTATTTCAAAGGAGCATGCAGAGGGATTCATCTATTGCAGCTTTGCTAAGGATCTATGGGAAGAAATACAAGAAAGGCTTGGAGAGAGTAATGGTCCTCTGGAATATCAAATTCAGCTAGAAATTAACAATCTCAAACAAGGTAATATGTCTGTGTCTCTCTATTATACCAAATTGAAGAAATTATGGGATGAAATGAGTAGTATGGTGCCTATACCTCACTGTGATTGTACTGGATGCAACTGTGATGTTATGAAACAAATAAATGTTATGATAAACAGGAGTAGAGTGATGCAATTCCTCATGGGACTTAATGATACTTTTGAACATGTTCGAGGTAATTTATTGTTGCTAGATCCGTTACCTAGTGTTAATAAGATCTATTCTATGGTCTTAAGGGATGAAAGGCAGAAAATTATTTATAATAGCACTCCTAACAATACAGAAGTTGCTGCTGCAATGGTTGTGAGGGGTGCTAATTTGAAATATGAAAATATAGAGAACAAAATTAAGAAGGATGTTAATAAGTACTGCACTCATTGCAAGAAGAATGACTATTTAAGAGAAGAATGTTTTAAACTAATTGGCTATCCTAACTGAACGAAAGAAAAATTTAATCAGTAAAACAATAAGAAAGGAAATTGGAACAGAACTCAAAACAGATTTGCTGCTCAAATTAGTGTGCCAGAAGCTGACAATCCTTTTGAGGAAGAAAGTACCAATTCTACTTCCAACAATCCTGAACTCAGCAATATGATATATAATATGGTGCAACAAGAAATACAGAAGATGCTGAAGGGCAAGAATACCATTGAAGCAAATTTTGCTAGTGCCATTGATTATGCAGGTAATATTTTATCTTAAGTTTTTTCAGCGCAATGTGGTAGTGATATTGATAAATATATTATTGATTCTGGAGCCACTAATCACATGTCACCATCTGCTTCTCATTTCCATAATTTAACTAAAATACCTGTCAATTTGCTTATTCATTTACCAAATGGTCAAACATCTTCTGTTAGCAACACAGGATCAGTTTCCTTGCATTCTAAAATGCATCTAAAACAAGTCCTTCATGTTCTTGATTTTAAATATAATTTGATGTCTATCAATAAACTTACTAAATCAGCAAACATCAAATAACTTTTTATCCTAATGGTTAAATTTTCCAGGACCAGAATGAGAACATTCTTGCCATAGGGAGAGAGAGCAAGGGGCTTTATCTTCTAGAATGTAGTAGTTTTGTTTTTAGTAAAGCAGAATTAAATTATATTACTAGTTTTTGTTCTTACAGTAGGAATCTTCAAGAAGTTTTGGCTGTAAATAAGAAACCTGCAGTTTATGCAGCTAGTAAACATATTATCAGCTCTGCCATTTGGCACTCTAGACTTGGACATGCTTCATATTCTAAACTTGTTCATATTTCAGAACTCAATGTTAAAGCAACCGATTCTGATCAATTATGTCATATCTGTCCTTTAGCTAAACAACATAGATTGCCTTTCTCTGCTAATGAGATCAAAACTGAAAAATCTTTTGAATTAATTCATATGGATCTTTGGGGACCTTACAAACAAGCATCTCTTACAGGGGCTCATTACTTCTTGACTATTGTTGATGATTATACTAGGGCAACTTGGACTTTTCTTTTAAAAGATAAAACATAAGTGTTTAACACTTCTGAAACCTTTTTGAACATAGTGAAAACTCAATTCACTCAACCTGTCAAAATGGTTCGTACTGACAATGGGACTGAATTTGTCAATTTAAATTTTATATCTCTTTTGCAAAAACATGGTATAATTCATCAGAAAACTGCTCCTTATTCTCCACAGCAAAATGGGGTAGTTGAGAGAAAACATAAACATATCCTACAAGTTGCTAAGGCCATCAGGTTTCAAGCTTCTTTACCAATAGATTTTTGGGGTGAGTGTGTGTTAACAGCAACTTATTTGATTAATTTATTGCCTTCTGCTGTCTTAAACTGGTCAACACCTTATGAACTACTATTCCGAAAAACTCCTCCATATTCTAGATTAAGAATCTTTGGTTGTCTATGCTATGCTGTAAGTACAAAACCTCATAAGTCAAAATTTGCTGCTAGATCAATCAAATGTGTTTTTTTTAGGATATCCACCTGGACAAAAAGCTTATAAATTGCTTGACCTAGAAAACAAAAGGATAATCATAAATAGAGATGTTATCTTTCATGAAAATTATTTTCCTTACAAAATAAGTCCCCTTTCTGCTTCTCATTCACCATGTTTGTCCTTCAACATAGATGAAAATCATAATGAGCAGTTAAAATCTGATATTAGTAATTCTATACATTCATTTCCTATTGAGTCTTCTCTTGATATTACTCCTTCTGAGTCCTCCCCCTCTTCCATTGAGATAGCTTCACCTACTCATTCTTTTGTTCCTAGAAATATTGATCATGCTGACCATATTTCCACTCCTCAAGTCACAACAAAAAGTGGCAGAGTGAGTAAACCTCCAAGCTGGCTCCAAGACTTTGTCATTCCTATAAAACCAAATCTCAAATCGGTTAACACTGCTTTTATAGGCTCAGCTTTTACACAACCCATTTTCTCATCTGCTTACTTATCCTTTCTGGCTCAAATTCACACTGACTATGAACCAACACATTACTACCAAGCTTGTAAGGATGAAAGGTGGTTGCAGACTATGAATGAGGAGCTTCATGCCTTGGAGAGGAATGATACCTGGGTTCTCACTACTTTACCTCCAAGTAAGAAAGTTATTCATACAAAATGGGTTTACAAGATCAAAAGAAAAAGTGATGGCAGCATTGACAAATTCAAGGCCAGACTTGTAGCAAAGGGGTATAGTCAACTGGAAGGCATAGACTTCCACGACAGTTTTTCACTAGTGGCAAAATTGGTTACTGTCAGGCTGTTCTTAATCATTGTTGTGCATTTTAATTGGCCTTTGCACCAAATTGATATAAACAATGCTTTTTTACATGGTTATGTGGATGAAGAAATATTTTTGCAGCCGCCACTTGGTTATTCAAAAGCAAAATCTTCCGAAGTCTGTAAGTTAAATAGGTCCTTATATGGGCTTAAACAGGCTTCGAGACAATGGAACATTGAATTCACCACTACTCTCTTGGAGCTTGGTTTTAAGCAATCATCTAATGATTACTGTCTATTTATAAGACACACTGATGAACATTTTACAGCTACAATAGTGTATGTTGATGATGTTTTACTCACTAGCAATTCAGAGGATGCCATTCAATCTATCAACCAGAGAAAATATATCTTGGACACTTTATAAGATGCAAGCTTGTCAAATGCTAAGGAGGCCAATACTCCTTTGCCTTCAGGTGTTAAATTTAGTAGCTCGGATTCCGCTCAAATGGCATCTCCTGATCGCTTTTGAAGATTGATTAGCAGGTTACTATATCTCAATTTATCCAGGCCTGATATCTCATTTTCTATTTAACAGTTGAGTCAGTTCATGCAAGCACCAACATAAAATCAGTGGAATGCAGCCCTTCATCTTCTTATATATCTGAAAGGAACACTCTTTCAGAGTTTATTTCTCCCTGCTGGCACTTCTCTTCAGCTCATAGCCTTTTGTGATGCTGACTGAGCAGCTTATTCAGACACGCGCAGATCCATCACAGGTTTTTACATCTTTTTTGGGAACTCTCTCCTTTCTTGGAAGGCCAAGAAGCAAAGCACCATCTCAAAATCTTCTGCAGAAGCTGAGTACCGTAGTATGTCTAATACTGCCTATGAGGTTCAATGGATCAGTTACTTATTGCAGGATTTTGGTCTCAAGCTCAATGTTCCCATTCCTCTGTACTGTGATAATAAAGCTGCCATTCATATAGCTTCGAATCCTGTTTTTCATAAACGAACCAAGCATTTAGACATTGATTGCCATCTCGTTCGGAATCAACTGAAGGCTGGTTTTCTTGTTCCCACTCATGTTCCTTCTAAACAACAAGTGGCAGACATCCTGACTAAGTGTTTACCTCAGTCACAACATCACTATCTTTGCTCCAAATTGGGATTTACCAAACCAATCTCCAACTTGACGGGGGGATAAAGAAAGCTAAGCCAGCTGTATGGGATAATTTTTTAGTTTATTATGTATCTGGTAGTTCATATCTTTAGATCGGTTCTTTTACTATTGTTCCTTTTGTTCTCTTTTGTAATCTGGAACTATAAATAAGAGAAAAACATTTGTTATAGGTGTGCTGTTATGGCTCCCATTAATCAATTTTCTTCTTTTATTTTTTGTTTCTCTTCAAATTACTAGATATATATTCTAAAATTTTATTATGATCACAAAATATTTTGTTAGATGATAAATTATCCAAAATTACTTATTAAAAATTTATTTAATATCAAGTATCGATCACATAAAAAAAATTGAAAAAACATGGGGTGTAAATAAAAATGACTAAAACAATAAAATATAATGTACTCCTTTTGTTCATATTGTTTAGCAAGGTCGTTCATAACTCGTCTCATCCGTTCAAATTTTTTAATTACATGAGTTTCCAAATTTTATTTTTCATTGGTCCAGGTTTTTCAATAATCACTGAAGGAAAATTTAGCCATTATGGTCCGGTGTTAGTTCAGCGGGACGTTTCCCGTGAACAACAATACATGTGATCATCTTATGGTGGAAAGAATTGGCAAGAGCTTCTTTGTTGATATCGCCTACGAGAACCTGCCCGCCTATCATTCCACATGCTCCAATATATCTGGACAGGTTCTACTTCTGAATTCATGGGCTTATTGTTGTCGTCGGCGTCCAAAACTTGAAGCTGGCTTGGGTTTAAAGATATTGCATGTTCTTAAACTCTTCTATGCTTTATAAGCTAGTTGCATCCCCGATCATGAACGAAGGCTTTGTCTTTGAAATTTTATGCTCTCGTTTTCTCGATTGCACAAAACAGCCACGAGTTATTATTTTTTCGCTTTGAAGCTCTCTGAAATCAAATTTTCTGGATTTACATCCCCATGCACAATGGATGCTGAATTTCTAGCATGACAATTGGTTGGGCAACACCTTCGCCTCTCGGCTTAATCTTCCCCTCCATCTATGCAAATTTTTGGCAGGACTACTCTCGATCAGATTACTATATTGATAGGGTATGGAGGCTGCCTCAGTTTCTCTACATTTCTTATCCATCTTTAGCAGAGGAAATTGAACAGGTTAGCGCATCCTACCTTCCTTCAGATGTTCTTGTTTGTTCCGGTTCAACAGATGGGAAAGTTACTTCTAAATCAATGAGTTTCTTCGCCACTCCTAAACTCCGAAGGACTGGTGTGAAGCTAGTTTGAAGTTTTATTTACCTCCTTCTAGATCTCTATTCTGCTGGAAAATAGTATTCAACAAGGTTTCTACTGATGACAGTTTGCGAGCTTAGGGTATGTACATTGCTCGGCTTTGCAGATTGTGTTGGCATACTTATGAAAGCACCACGCATGTCTTTGTAGAATGTCCTTATTCCATTAGTCTATGGACAGTTCTTGGGGAGTGTTTTAGAATTCGGAGTCCAGTGTCGGGCTGCACTCTTTGGGAGCTTTTTAATGCGGCCAGATGTCACTCTTTCAGCTCTCAAATCAAACCTCTCTTTATTACATCCATTGCTCTAGTTTTCTGGGCTATATGGCATTGCTAGAAACCAACCAACTTGCTTTTGCAAATATGTATAAGTCTATCTTTGTCTCGCTGCTGCGATTTATCAACAAAGCAACTAAAGAGTGTGAAATGTTCAAGGTCGGCTTCGCATATAAATCTCAATATGAGCTTTTAACTTTGAAGATGCTTTATGTTGCTTTTATTCCTATTAAGACTCCATCTATTTTGTGTGTTACTTAGCAACCTCCTCACCTGGGTTGGTTGAAGCTTAATACGGATGGGTCTGCTCGAAGAGCTCCTGGTTCTTCAGGTGCAAGTAGAGTGTTTCGGAATTGCAGAGGTTCTATTAAAGGTTCTTTTGCCCTTCCTTTAGGCAATGGTTTTGCTTTTGAAGCAAATTTGGAGGCTACAATTTAGAAATTAATAAAGCTTAGGAATATGATTAGCACAATATTTAGTTAGAAAGTGACTCAAACTTATGTTGTCCACCTTTTTAAGTACATCCTATCGGATTGGTCTAGGTGTCTCGATCCTATCTCTCCCATGCAATTCTGTTGCTTCTCAAATTTACCACGAGGGTAGTTAATGGTGTTGCTGACAGGCCGACTCGAACAAGCGATTCTCCTTGATCGAGAGGCATGGTGGTTCCCAACCTCCAACTTCTACTTCCACCTCTTTAGCTCATGATTTTCAGATCTAAGGACACTAGATTTTCTTGATTGTTTTCCTTTTGCTTGTTTCTTGTATTTTTTTCTTTTTTTATTAATAACATTTTGGTGGGTCTGATAACGTCAGGTGCTATGAGAGTAGCATAGCCTAGCCGGGATGCTCAAGTCCACCTCTAAAGTCATTTTTCAATAGTTTTAAAGAAATCACAATTTAATATTTATGAGATTTCATAATAAGAAACTAAAGAGAAATATGACCAATAATTTTTAAGTCATTATCCATATATGTTATACTTTTTATTTTAAAGAATAATTTTGTAAAATATAACTCTAATAGATTCTTTATTTTTTAAATGTAAAGGAGATAGTTGATTCGACTATCTATATTTGTATTTGACATTGATTCAATTTTTATTTTATATTATTTTTTGAGTTTATTTATGTAAAAAAATATATGTAAATTGATGAATTTTTTTTAAAAAATTTGAAAAAAGCAGTTTATAAAAATTAAAAAAAAATCAATATTAAATTAAAATATCCAGATTTACTTTTTGAACACAACAATGATTCTAAACAGACCCTGTATTTGGAAACTCAAATTTCAGTCTCTATTTTAAATTTAATAAATATACTATAAGTTTCTATTCACTTTCAACACAAACATTCAAAGAGTCCTCCATCTTTGATCGTATTTCAAAAAAGCCCCCTCCCTTGAATTGGATTAAGACGGACTGGGCTTAGTTGTCAGATATCACCAATTCAAATAATAAATTGTGATTAATTTGTGCCTCAAGAATTTATTGTTCTAGGAACTCATGATTCATCTGTCCTTCAATGTTTAACTACGAGGGAAGCAGTAATTTGTGCTCAGACCATGAGTTGGAATTTTTTCATTTTTTAGATGTGATGCTAAGATCATTATTGATTTTATTAATAACCTAGTTGTTTTGTGACAGCGGATACATGAATAAATTAAATTACATATTAGAATATGACATGATTGATAATATGTATATAATGAATTAGAATAATAATACAAGGTGTATTTTAGTTATTTAATTTAGGAGTTAGAGGAAATTTAGAATTAAAATATGTTGGATATAAAGAAATTTTAGAACATATGACCTTCTAACAAAATTTTAGATTTATTAAGGGAATAAAATCGCGAGACGAGAGGATCATAGCAAACAATATTTTATTTGATTAGATTTTGAATCATTACAGGTGATATTAGAATAGAACCCATATGATAGATACGTGATTCAAAAACAAACTAACATAAACTATAGTATATGACAATTTAATCTAAAAAAACGTTTTGTAGTAGTTTTTTAAAATGGCAGCATTTTAAGACATAAGAATATATGAATGAATCGAATTATACATAAAAAAGAAATAAGAAATGACTAATATATATATATATATATATATATATATATATATTATTAAAACTAATTATATCATTTAGATATTAGAACCATCTCTTTTTTAATAAATGAACTGAGATTATATCATTTACAATGAAGAATCCTTAGTCCCATGTTCTTGATGCCAATTTAGATATTATCTCAGCTAAAAGAACTATATATTATATCATACATAGTACTGATTTTTGGTTGTTGAATTAATAGTTTGGTCATCGGATATTTATACAGTAATATATCAGAAAAATAACTCAAAAAAAAAAAATCTACATTGATTCTTTTTCTTCATTAATTATCATCGTCAACCAAAATATATACTGAGATTTCCACAAATATATTGAAACATACACTCAAAAAGGGAAAATTAAAGAAATAACTTTGCAGCATTTATTTGGGAAGTTGTTCTTCAAGTAATACAAAATCTCATAATTAAAATAAAATAAAATAGAAAAACCCTTTTCTTGGTTATTCACTTATATAAGAGAAGAATCTCTCTTTTTCTACATCTTGTAAGGCAAAAAGGAATATTTTACACCTTCCAAAAGATAACGACATGAACTTGCAGATCCAAGTTAAAGCTAAATCCATTACATGAACAGATCCAAGTTGTTTTTATTTTTTATTTTTTGGAAATAAAGAAACAAAGATTAATTAATTAAAAAAAAAAAAGAGTACAGATCTAACAATCAGTGCTTCCACAAGATACAAGAACTTAAGTTCTTCATGATCAACTGCAAACATTTAATTTGTACAATGGGAAAACAGCCAATAGCACCAACTACTTGTGGGAGATCCAAATAGGATTAATAAAAGAGATTATAGAACTCCAAAAACATAACAGAAATTAAGGTCAATCAAAGTTTGAAAGATACCCACTAAAACAAAATTAAGATCTCTAATTAAATAAAATTCTTCCAAGCTAAGCCTCCATTAAAATTAGAAGAAAACTTCATCACCATTTTTCTCCTAAAAAAAATTGCTTCACCTCTCTCTATATCCCAATCTCCACATCTCTATGACTTGATCCTCCTTCACTTAAAAGCTCCTGCAACATGAAAACACGAACCCGAATAAAGAACAACTCACAAAGAAACAACAAACAGAAAAAGATTAAATTTTGGTGGCAAGAATTCAATTCTTCAAAATAATTTTATTTTTTTCAAGAAAAAGGACTAGCTAGTTTTATTTTTTCTAACCTGTGAACTCTTGCCAACATCCATTTCCTCATGAGCAAAACCAAGCCTTCTATTTTGATCAAAACCAAAAGAACCATCACAGCTGCTCTTATCAACTTTCTTGGACCCAATGTGGCTTCTTTTAAGACCAAGAAGACCTTTCCATCTTGTTGAAGAACCTTTAGGTGGTCTATGTGAGACTCCATGGTAACCATCATCGTCATCAACAAGAAGCTCATCTCTAATAGTCCTTTGCATTTGGTTACTCTTATTGTTATTGCCATTATCTTTAAATGGAAGAAGCCTACCCTTAAAGAAAAGCTCATCAGCACTCATCATCGAATAGTTAGTCACTGAGAATTCAAAGTCAGTAGAAACTGGAGCTTCTGACCTTGAGGATGAGCTCCTTTCTTGCTTGATAATTTGTTGGGAATCAGCAAAATCATTAGAGAAAGAGATTCTCGGACTAATTGGAGGGCAGTATTGACCTTGATGCTCTGAGTTGTACATGTCTAAACATGCCATGGGATTTCAAAACACCATGGAGACAAAGAAAGGAACAAACAAACAAACAAAAATGAGAAAGAAATAATACAAAAGAAAGAAAACCCTAATACTAAACAATTATAAATTTGAGAAAGGGACCCTCATGCACTGTTTCAACACACCAAGTAGTGTTCATATTTATATTCAAAAAGAAGAAGAAGAAGATGAAGAAGAAGAAGAGGAAGAAGAAAGGCAGCTAGAGTAGAGCAGAGATAGAATTAAGAGCGAGTGATTCTTTTGAATTCATTTCTTTCATATATGCAATGCATGGCATGACCATGATAGTGATGTTTTTGTCATGATATGTTAATTGGTATTCAATGATGCTAGCTCATTTTCTTCAAGTCACAGTCTCTTAACTTACTTCTTCTTATTATTTTTTTACAGTTTTTGCCGATACATGTGTAGGTGAAGTTACCAAGAAACTCACTTATGCTTCTATATTCTGTTGAGAAAAACAAGAAAAACAAGTTTATCATAAAATATCATTAGGGAAACAAAATAAAAAGCTAAACCTCGTCTAATGGATCTCTCTTTTTTTTTTTTATCTGAGTCAATTTTATTTTATTTTTCACAAGGTACTTCCATTTTGAGTTTATTTGAGCTAACTTTCCAACTTGGCCTTTAAATACTTGTAATTATACAAATTTTATTGATGATCACCTTTAACATAGTGAGAATTAGTGAAAATGAATATTTTACGTAAAATTTTAATTTTTTTCAAAGTTAAATGAATATTAAATGAAAGAAATTAGGTTTGAATTATAAATATTCTTAGTTTCCAATATTCGACTTTCTTGTAGAAATTAATAAAATAATAATAACAATGACATATATATACCGTATGTTCTTTTTATATTATTTTAATAATTTCATGAAAAAAACTTAATGTTTCTATTAATATTAGATATTTTACCATCTACCAAATATAAATAAATACAATTATATTTAAATTTTTTGTAAAATATTAAAATAATATAAAATATGTAATATTTATTGCCATCATCATCACTGTGTTATTTTCCAATAATTTTCAGAAGCAAGTTTAATATATATTTTCTATTTTTCAGAAAGCGTCTTATTATAAATAAATTCAAAAAAAATTAATTGTTTTAGATAATTATAAATTTTGATTAATCTATGATATTTTTTCAGTTATGAAAATCTATTTTTCAATAACTTCATATAATCTAGAATCTTCAAAGTTTCCACAATTGAAACAAAAAAGTTTAATTTAATTGACTGCAGATAAAGGTTAAGGGGTAATTGATCCTAGCCTTAAGCTTCAGGCCAGTTTGGCCTTTGGCCTCTTTAAAAATGGTGGGAATAATCATGACACTCAAAGGAAGGTTCTTGGAACTACAGAATCAGACTAATGTATAAATGCATGTTTTCTTGAAAGGTTAACATAAAGAGTAAATAACTCCAATCCTCAGAGTTATAAATTTATTAATATTTTTGTTCTTCTTGAGTTTTAATTGCATCAATTTTTATGCTATTAGACTTTATTGTCCGTTAATTTAGTGAAAGGACTGAATTAAGAAAAAAAAAAGAGTTTCAATATAGTCCTTAAACTTAGTACTAATTGTTAAAATCAAAGAAAGCACTTGGTATCAAAATAAAACAAGTTTTTAAGTCTTAACTTGATATAGTCCTATTGCCTAAGAAACTTAGTCAAAAACATTTTTAAAAATTAAAATATAAAATTTCGGCATTTAAGAGTATATTTAAATTGATACTTAGTCTTCTTCTGTATATTTTAAGATATCAATTTATGAGAATAATACACTTTATTTGCTATTATTTTGATAAAAATATGAAAAGTTCATATTAATTATGAGTTTAAAATATTCTATTTTCTATTAATTTATCATATACATTTTTTTTTATTTCTTAGCAAATAAATTATTAACAATGGTCAAATTCTTTTTTATTTTAGGTATATTACTTTTAAAATCTCAAAAATAAATTAATATTGATGTCAAGTTAATTAATGACTGAGATTCTTAAAAAGTATGATATGTTGTACTAAAATGAAAGATTAAACAAGTAATAGTTACTAATTAATTATTATATTCTATTAAAAATTAAGATCATAACCATTATAAAAATTAAAGTTTTCACTCTAACTTAATACATATTAATTCTAATTGGGTTTGAATATTAATATTAAGTTTAATGACCAAAATTGAATTGATTAAGTTTTTTCGATTGAGTTGGCTCCAGCATCAAAATGTAACAAAAAAGAAAAGTCTGTATTTGATGGAATGGGAAATTTAGAAACCCTCAAAATTATAAAATTAAAGAAAAGTGAAAACAGTAGAAAAATCAAAATTAAAAAAAAAAAAATAGGATGCTAAAATTAAGTGGAGGCAAGCAATGGGAGTAAATGGTAATGAAGAAATAGGGGAAGAGGGCAGAGAAAGAAGTGATGATAAAACAGTTTCCATTGCAGGCATAAGAAAGCAATAGGAGTGAGTGGCAGTGGTATTATTTAAAAATGGGGATATTGGGACATTAGGCTTTTTTTATAAGTAAATTGCTTTTACTGTTTTTAGCTAATTATAATATCCTTTTGTTTGTTTTCTTTGTTAGATAGAAAAATACTAATTCTTATTATTAAAGAGTAAGAGGAAGAAGCATAGTGTGACAGTTTGGCAGTGTCCAGAAGGGTTGGGGTGGCATGCATTGGGCTATTTTGACCATCCCTTTGACTTGTATTGTAAAGTAATTTATGAGCTGGCAGATACCCATCCTTAAATGGGACCACGTGATCCTCCCTTCACTCTTTTAATTTTTTAATTTTATCTTTTTTTTTTAAAAGAAAAAATAAATAAATAAATAATCAGTAATATACAGTTGGATTTGGTGTTGTTTGTTTTAAACTAATTAACCTTATTTAATAAGTTGTTTGTTTGTGGAAGGCTTCTTAGGCTATTACAATTTACATTAGGGCCACTATCCATAAACAAGCAAACTCCTACATTTTACATAAAGATATTATATTATGACACAAACCCACACTGCAATTTGTTGTCATTTCTCTATTGTACAACAAATTTAAATGAGTTTTCTTTTGTTTCTTTTAAATAATCCATTATTTTTTTAGGTGATTTATTGACATGGCATTGACAATGCAGTTCCCAGTTCTTAGGTTTTTTTTTTTTTTTTCTCAATCTTTTGTTTTTTAAGATTAAAGAAGAGATATGGTACTTGAGTAAGGAAGTGTACACATTGTAATGTAATTGAAGGAAGGGGCAATAATGAGGCATTTATGTCTTCTTCCAACTAGTTGCTTTTCTGCAAGAGATATATCACGTGGGCACGTGCAGTAAGTAGTAGACCTCTTCTTCCTTCTTCTTTCTTCTTCTTCTTCTTCTTCTTGAGAGGAAGTAGAGAGTAGAAAGTTTCTTGTTTCGTTTTAAATAGAAACACCCTAATCATTCAACTGTATATTCAAGCATGAAAATTACAGAAAAAAAAAGGGTAATTTTCTTGTGAAAACATAATTGAGTTTTATTCGATTTTTAATAATTCTTGGGACCAATTGAGAAAAGTTTCAGCAAATTCAGGGTTCATTTTTGCAAGATCATTTGCAGACTTTACATTAAGCCTGCAAAAACTTTGTCGTTTTTCTCTTGCAAGTTCTTTCTTTATGAAATAAGGGACCTTACACTACACATGCACTCAGCAAAATGCAGAAACAAGCCAAGTGTGAGAAGAGAGAAAACAGAGTCACTTGTATTTACTTTACTACAAACTTTTCCTTTTTTTTTTTTTTTCTTTTTTTGGTCATAAGATAAAAAGGATAAATGGATTTGAATTTCTGTCTCATGTCCTATATCTTCATGATATGACTTGAAGAATTCTTTCTTTAGATGAATTAGGGCTGTCACTGCACGAATTTCTAATTTATTATATTATTATGAAAGACAGCATTCCACCTTTGAGTAGCTAAAATAAAACTTACTCAAATATAAATTTTAAGTTAGTTATTATATGGATATTTTTCATTTATTCCTATTTTTCTCTTTTTATATATTTAAATTGTTAAAAGAAAATATAGATTACAGGTTTCCAAGGGCATATATAATGTGTAGCAATATAATAAGATAATAATAGATATGGGGTGTCTAATTAAGTACGAGTAATTAGTTGGCAAAGTAAATGTAATCTTGGATTAATTATGGAGTTTAATTCTGATGTCGAGATATTTGTGTTTTAAATAAATAGGAGATAATATTATTCCAACTGTCATTTTAAAAGTAATTACTTTTTTTGGCTGGTAATTATTTTAAAAAATATTATCAATTCTGTAAAAAAAGAAAAAAGGTTCATGCCTCCTGTGTCTCGTCTCTCAGGACTAACAAGAGGTAATACATGAATATTTATTGGCTATGCTTTGGCATGATTTTAGATCATGACTCACCATCTTGGTAGATGAATTTTATGGAGGAATACGAAGAATGAGATCTCGAATATTTTTTTATGGGATCTATAAATAAAGAATTTGGTTATCACAATAGAAATTGAAATATGATTCAGTAAGCTTGGTGCATTATGTACATAGTAATTATATAATAATTTTCAGGTAAGAATAAATATTTTGATAAGATGGTTAATAAATAATATTATTATTATTATTGTAAGAGGAGTTTATTGAAGGAAGATGCGAGAGTGGGGAAAGAATAAAAAGAAGAGTTTGATATTCATAAACTTTTAACTTGTAGCTAAAGGACATGGGCTGTCACTCACATGGTAAGAACTTTTGCAGTCAAATGGGGTAATGCCACGTGGTATATACCCTCAAAACCATTATATGGCTGCGTATGAGGACCGGTCAAACCCTTTTTTAATCAATCAATCAATCAAAATCTCTTCCACTGTTTGAGCACGGTCGGTTCGATAAAATCGAAAATCAAATTGTTTAAAATAATTATAAATCGAAATCCAACTAAGGCTTTGTTTGGAGTAAAAATAGAGTGGAGAATGAGAGGAAGGTGAGGAATTAGAATAACGGATCCGGAAAATTGCATAGACTGTAATATATCACTTATCTCCTTTAACTAATTTAACTACCCAACTCTCAGTTTATTAAGGAATATTTCACTAAATCCTATTTTTATTGATTTATTATAAATTCACTTTAAATAATACATAATTCATTTTCTAACTAGACAATGATCAATTGCTTAAAAAAATATATTGCCATGAAAATATTACTTTGTTAGTTTATTATAAATTTACATGTGAATAATAAATAATTATTTGTTGATTAAATAAATAAGTTCTTGTTTATTTTAATAATGATTTAAATGTAAATATAATTAATAAATTACTAGAAGAATAAGATTTCATATAATATTTGGTTTTTTTGTTTAGCTTGGTTCAATAATTTAAAAATATGTTAATTTCTTTTGTTTTATATAATAAAAAATATTACTTTACTTTTAATTTAAATAAATAAAATAATAAATATTTACTTATTTATTTATTGTGGAGAAGGTAGCCATCCCTTTATATTCACCAGAAAAAATTTCACCTAATGCATTTATCCTTTAAGCCCTGTTCTATTATTTGCTTATGCCAACCAAAACAAGCCACTAACCTTACAATTATTTAAGGAATTTTTTGTTGAAATTTATTTAATAGATTTTTTATGTTAATCAAAAAGAAAAATCTACATTATGCAACATCATCTACAACATAACTAACTAAATTCACGGTAAATCTATAATTAACAACACTAATAAAGCATCCATATTTTACAAAATAAAATCAAAATAATCATATAAATGATGATTGAATTTTCGATTTAATTTTAGTTGATCATAGAAAATTAATTTAATTTATCTTAATTATTTGATTTTAATTATCTTTTAATTCAATCACTTGTCAAAGAAAAGTGACATGTAAAAAAAATAGACTGTAAAAAAGAGTAATTAAAAGAAAAAAAACGTTACATACCAAGTCCTTATTGGTGATGCAATTAAATGGCCGCTGCACTATGACTTTATTTTATTTTATTTATAAGAAATTAATTAATTCTATTTATTTTAATTTAGTAATTTTGTAATAAAAAATTAATATGTAATAGCTAATATAAAAATAATTAAGAGAGAGAAATAGAACATATCACCTCTTTATTGAAAATAAAATAAAATAGTAATAAAAATAAAAATTGAATGATTTAAATAAATATATTAAAATTTATAATTAAAATTAAACTAAATATAAAATTTGTAAGTCTAAAGCTAGAAGGGAATGGAATTTGGGCCTGACGTGGAGAGGCCCTGTAATCCATAATAAACCTGAATTTGTTGGGTATGGCTTTTGAGAAATGTTGGCCTGAACTTTTATCCAGATTTTGCGTGTTGCTTTCATAGGTTAGTGAAAAATATTATATTTAATTATACTCTAATGTTAATTTAGATAAATAAATTACTTAAATCTCATTTAATGCAATATTTAGTAGTAATCTAACAGGTCCTTACTAGTAAATTTTGTTAGAATATGCATTAGTTCAAGCTCTTGAAGTCGATTGTGGATTAGGTTTTTATAGCTCATTGGATATTCGTATTAGTTCAATAGAAATGATATTTTCTGGGTATGTCTTTCTGGGGAATGCGGCATGGCATATATTTGTACAATTTTCTCGAAGCACACATACAATCAAAAATATGTTATTATTTTCGACACAAGGCAAAGTCTTTGACAATTTGATTACAAAGTTACAAAGGACCAAGATAATAGTATACATCTTGTCATATACACCCCAATATTTGAAGAGAAAAATAAAAATATATATGTATATAAGAGATGAAACTGAAGCAAATTCCATATATAATAAGATCACAAAAATTATTTAGAACTTGCAGAAACCATGCGTAGGACAGGGTATAACCTTAAATTCTTGAACATAATTTACGGCTAATTTTCATGAATTTTCATGTGCAAACGTTGTTGAGCATACTTGATAAGCTTTTCTATTTCTTTGGGATTGTCTATAAGGCCATTTCGATCAGTATCAACTTCTTTCATTGCTTGCCTAGACTTCCACCAAGCGAACCAAATACTCATGCTCTGAAGTGCCTCTTTTAGGTCTTCCCGGCTGAGACGGCCGTCGTGGTCGATGTCGAATTGCCGGAGCCACGCCTTGAATTCATTGACGGACATGTCATGGCTAGGTTGCACCTGAACACAGCACATAATCGCCATCTCTAGCTTTCTTGCTTCCTGATGTGGAATTCGCTGGGGTGCAGGTAACAGTAGTAAATGCAAATTTGTGCAGAAATCTAGTAAAGGAGCCAAGGATCATGGCGTGGGGTAATGTTCAAGTGGGTTTTTATTAGTGGAGGATAGAATCTACGTATTTTGAATTTGACATGGGCAGCCTTTTCCTTTTCTCTTTTACGGGCATCTTCTGTCAGTGCAACCATACTATCTTTTCTGGCAACTTTATTCCTGAAACATTAAGCTTTTGCCAGAATTAATAGACCAGTGATAGTGGAATATCGTGGCCAAGTATTAAACCAACCAAGAAACGGATAAATAGTTTGATCAGTCCTTGATTCCAGAGATTCTTTAATTTAGCTATTCCAAGATATATATATTATCATATATCCTATGTCCAATATATATATATATACCATATTTCTCTTAATTACTTGGACCCACCCCAAAGCAAATAAACTTGCAAATTGAATACCAAATGCTATTAAGATGTTGTGTTTGTCAAAATAATAGATTCTTTTTTCTTTTTACAGTAGATATGATTAGTGCATTATGAAAATTCTTTTAAAGTTTTTTTTTTTAATTCCAATTTCTGATAATATTATTACTGCTTCTTATAAATGAAATCTTTTTCTTTGAAAAACAAAATCGACCTAATTTTATAGCTCTCAAGTACAAGCCAAACCTTGTAATTTAAGTAAAATATAAATGTAAGTAAAAGCAAGTAGGTTCTATCGTCTCTTTCTTTTCCACATTTGCAGTTGTATAAAACTACTACACAATCTCATCGTATCCAACTTCATGTCTCAACTTCACGTGGGCGATGTCGGGTTTCTCTTAATTTATGAGCTTAACATCAAATCCCAATTTTTATTACAACTGTTTTATTCAAATATCTCAACCAGCTCACAATCAAGTGCCAACATATTAATTAGCTTTGAAAACCAAATCATTAAGCTTAAACAACCATTTAAATGTATTTTCTGATCACAATAAGGAAAAGTTTTATGTTGTTTATTCTAATTTCGAATTCAGTTAATTTAAAGGAGTGAAGATTAATGTAAGGTACTTCACCCAACCTCAACTTAGGAGTTCTGATATTTTTCAAGAATATTCTAATGGGATTTTTTTAAAAAAAAAATTTAATTAACTTAAAATGACAAGAGAATTAACATGAGAGAATTTGAGCTTAAAACTTGAACAAAATTTAATAGCCTATATATGGTCAAAGCTAGCTAATGGAATTGCCAGCTCAATCTTGGACATACATTTGAAGCAATAACATGGAGGACAATTGAAACTAAGCTATTAAGCTTTTCCAAGATTTGTTTCTTTTTCAACTACAAGATTTCTTGTAACTAGTTCCCTTCACATTGTTCAAGCCAACAACTGGAAAGAAAGAAAGAAATGTATCCTCCATATCAAGGCAGGGCAAAGTATCCATCTCAAGGCTATGCCATGAACATCCACACCACCCAACCTCCATATATCTCCTCCGCTAATCCCACCGGAACACGGTGGTCCACCGGCCTTTGCCACTGTTGCGATGACCCAGCAAATTGTTTCGTTACCTGCATGTGTCCTTGCATTACCTTTGGACAGATTGCTGAGATAGTCAACAAGGGTTCAATAAGTAAGCATTTACGTATTTAATTGTGTATATAACAAGGTTTTAATGTACATTCCTTTTCTCTTTTCTTCCTGAAATAAACAGAAAGTTCTTTATAATTCAATAAGATGATATCACGAGAGCTTATATATTTTGATTCGGTGTTCTTTTATGGTGTAGCTTGTGCAGCAAGTGGTGCGGTTTATGCTCTACTAGGTTTTACAGGCTTACCATGCCTGTACTCCTGCTTCTATAGACCAAGATTACGAGGACAATACGACTTGGAAGAGGCACCTTGTGCGGATTGCTTGGTTCACTTCCTTTGTCAGCCATGTGCACTTTGTCAAGAGTATAGAGAGCTCAAGAATCGTGGTTTTGATATGGGGATTGGTAAGCAAACCTCTCTTTTTTATCCATTCATATATATGCATATCGATTTCTTTCTATTAGCCTAGGCTTAATGGATTGAATCAAGAGATGTCTCGATGTCAATATTGGCATATGTCTTTCTGTTAATGAAATTACCTCCTAGGAAGCGGACGGTGAGTGGGCCCTGAGAGCATCAAGTTTTCAAAACACTAACACAGAAGTACTTGAAAAGGTTTCATGATTTGATGGTCTCTTGTTGAGCTTAATGCATGAATATGAACTCTTTGGTAATAGAACAATAATTTTTGTCAAAAAGCCACAGAAACAAGCTGTTAGGCGAGCGGTATCATATGCCTATTCTTGTACATATTGTATCTGTCTAGTTCGGTCCAAGGCAGACTGTCTAGGTTCTAGAAACTTGGCAAAGAAACTGGTCAACATAGTTAAAGCAAACTCCCTGTCAACCCAATTCTTGATGATTCCTTACAGTTAGTTGAAGGTCTGAATTCTAGTATTTCTGTTAGTGTCATTGTGTCAATAGATCTAGGAATTGGGCAGCTGACTTTCTGGCAAAAAGTAAAGAAAGCCCTGAATAATGAGCATTTCTGCTCCTTTTTGTTAGCCTAAGTTAGTCCTGGTGGATAAACCAACATTTCTATTACTCAAGAACTCACAAAAAAATTAAAAAAATATTAAAGGCACAAGGTATAAGTGTTTGAAGCAAATTCTTTCTGCATTCAATATGAGGAACAACAATACATCTAAAAAATGAATATATTTAAAAAAACTCAACTCCACCTCCTACTTATACAACTTGGGAGTGGAGTTTGTTACACAAATTCAGCAACTAAGAAACTCCTAACAGCGTGTATTATGGATGACTAAATCAATCCCTCATCACATAGTTTATTTTGCATAAAAATAGACTTCTAAATAACTATCTCCTAAAGACCAGCAACAAACTAACTGAAATTGACTCTAGAACAAGTTTAAACATAACGTTCACATTCACTCCTTTAAACTTGTTTACCTTTGATGATGCTCACACCAATCTTATCCTTCAGCTCAAGGAATCTCTGTCTTCCAAGTGGCTTTGTCAGGATATCAGCTAGTTGAGTTTCTGTCTTAGTATACTCTAGCTTAACATCACCATTCTCAACACATTCACGAATGAAATGATACCTTGTATCAATGTGTTTACTCCTTTTATGGTGAACTGGATTCTTAGCCAAGGCAATTGCAGACTTGTTGTCAACTTTCAGTATTGGCTTCACTTGTCTTCTCCTCTTAGACTTTCCATCAGCCTTGTGAGCCAAATCCATTGACAAGCACTCCCTGTTGCTGCAATGTACTCAGCTTAACATGATGAGAGTGCCACAATTCTCTGCTTCTGTGACACCCAAGTGATAGGACTTTCTCCAAGGAGGAACATCACACCGGTTGTGCTCTTCCTGTCATCAGTGTCCCCTGCAAGGTCACTGTCACTGTAACCAACCAAATCTTCATTTGCTTGGTCTTTCCTGTACACACAGCCCACATCAAGTGTTCCTCTTACATACCTCAGAATCTGCTTGACAACACTCATGTGTGCAGTGGTTGGAGCCTCCATGTATCTGCTTACAACTCCAACTGAATAAGCAAGATCTGGGCGAGTATTTACCAGATATCTCAAGATTCCAATAATACTCATGTACGTGGTTGCATCCACTGATGGCTCTCCATCATACTTGCTCAGTTTGCACCTTGGCTCCATAGGAATATGACAAGTGTTGCAATCTGTCATTCCTATTTTCTCAAGAATTTTTCTTGCATAGGCTGACTGGCACAATGTTATAGCTTCTCCATTTTGCTTCACCTCTATCCCTAAGTAGTAACTCAGGAGCCCCAGATCACTTATCTCAAATTTCTGCATCATTTCTTGTTTGAATTTCTTGATGAATTCTGCACTTGAGCCAGTGAGGATGAGATCATCCACATACACTCCCACAATTGTGACATCTTCTCCTGTCTTCTTCATGTACAGAGCATACTCAATTAGACATCTTTTGAAACTCAGAGACTTTAGACACTCATCCAGCTTCTCATTCCAAGCTCTTGGTGCCTATTTTAACCCATACAGGGCTTTATGCAGCTTCAGCACTTTGCTTGGATTGCCTTCATCTACAAACCCCTCTGGTTGTGCTACATACACTTTTTCCTTTAGCTCTCCATTTAAAAAAGCCGTTCTTACATCCATATGATGGACATCCCACTTTCTTTGTGCAGAATATGCAAGCAGAGCCCTTACTGTTTCCAACCTTGCTACTGGAGCAAACACTTCCTTGTAGTCAACTCCATATTTCTGCACATATCCCTTTGCTACTAATCTGGCCTTATGCTTGATTATCTTCCCTTTTAGATCTTTCTTCAACTTGAAGACCCACTTCAAACCAATGGCCTTGTAATTCTTTGGCAAGTCATATAGCTCCCAGGTCCTATTTTTTTGTATGAAACCAATCTCCAATGCCATAGCTTCTCTCCAGTTCTTGTTCTTAGCGGCTTCTGTATAGGTAGAGGGTTCTTCAATAGACAAGAAGCACAATCCTGCTTCTTCATTTATTTCCCTAGTTGCATCATAGAATTCCTGCAGAGATCTGAAGTTCTGGTGCCCTTCACTCGAGCTTGAACTAGAGCTTGTCCTTGGTGTGCTTTGAGGAGAAACTTGAGCAGTTTGAGGAGGAGTTACAGCTTCATTTTCCTCATGGAAACTTGGCATTTGATATGCATCTCTCCCTCTATGTTCTTCTTGGCTTACTTGGACTGTGAAAGTCCCACCAAAATTTGTCTTTTCTGCTCCTTGATCATCCAACTATGACAAACTTTTCTCTTCCTCAAATACAACATCCCTGCTCACTATGACTCTTTCTTTGATTAGATCCAGCAATCTGTAAGCCTTGGACCCATCCTCATAACCAAGCAGAACAGTCTTGATGCTTCTGTCTTCCAGCTTAGTAAGATGAGGTGACACCACTTTGGCATGGGCAAGACACCCAAATACACGCAAATGTTGTACATTTGGAGCCTTCCAACGCCATGCTTGATAGGGTGTCATTTTTTCTACACTCTTTGTTGGAGCTCTATTCAGAGTGTACACTGAAGTTTTCACTGCCTCACCCCAGAACTTAGCTGGCACCTGCTTGGTTTTCATGATGCTTCTTACCATCTCCATGATAGTCTGGTTTCTCCTCTCAACAACTCCGTTTTGTTAAGGAGAATATGGTATTGTGAGGTGTCTCTTCACTCCTTCATCATCACAGAATTTCTTGAATTCAAGAGAAGTGAACTCTCCCCATCGATCTGTCCTAAAACACTTTAGCTTTCCTGCAACTTCATTCTCCACTAGACTTTTAAATTTCTTAAAAGCCTCAAAAGCATCACTCTTGTCTTTCAATAGTGTTACCCACATAAAACATGAATAATCATCAACAAGAAGTAGGAAGTACTTGTTACCTCCTAGTGTAGCTGGTGTAATTGGTCCACACAAGTCTCCATGGACCAATTCAAGTTTTTGTGTTGCCTTGAACACTGCTTTCTCTGGGAATGCAGTTATGTATTGCTTCCCTATCATACAGACATCACAGACTTAGTTACTTGAGCAATTTCTGGCATTCCCTCCACCATCTTTCGACTTGTTAGCCTTCTCAAAGCTTGAAAGTTCAGATGACCATACCTGGCATGCCATAGCCAAGCCTTATCTGTCAAGCTTGCCACTAAACAGATTTTTTGAGCTGTCTCCAGGTTTGCAATGAAGAGCTTGTTATGCTGCCTTTTCACCTTGATTATGAGTCTGTTTTTGCTATCATAGACCCTCAAAGCACCTTCCTCTATGATAACTCTGCTGCCAGCTTCATCAAGTTGCCCAAGGCTTATGATGTTGCTCTTTAATTTTGGTATATAGTACACATTGGACAAAGTTAAGTGCTCTCCATTTTTGCATTGGAACAACACTGACCCTAGCCCATGTATATCAGTAACTGAGCCATCTCCAAACCTGACCTTACCACTAATGGATTGATCAATGTCTGTAAAACAACTTATGTCACCTGTCATGTGGTTGCTTGCTCCAGTGTCAAAGTACCAACTTGACTCCTTGTTGGCTCCTCCACTTGTAGTCTGCTCAGTTACTTTATTCTGTGAGGCTTGTGATTTTATCAATTCACAAGTCTCAATCATTAGCAGTGCAGGCTCATCATCTTTCTCTGTCAAGTTTGTTTGCTCATCTTTCTCCTTGAATGAGCACTCAGAGGCAAAATGACCCATCTTCTTGCAGCCATAGCATTTGATCTTTGACTTGTCAAACTTCCTTTTCTGTTGAGGTTCTTCCTCCTTCCTTTGAGAACCACCACTTCCTCTGCCTCTTCCACGGCTGTTGTTTCCTTGATCCCTGGAGTTCTTCTTTTGAGACTTACTGTCTTCTCTTGCCTTCCATTCTGCTCTGGTGAGAAGAACAGTTTCATCTCCCTTTACTCCATGTCTTTGCATCCTCTCCTCATAAGCTTTGAGTGATCCAATAACCTCATATGTGGTCTTGGTTTTTAGATCACCAAACTCCTCAATTATGGATGCAATTTGTAAGTACTTTGATGAAGTTGATCTCAGCAACTTCTACACCACCAGTTCTTCTTCCATAGTGTTGCCTAGCCCTCTTAGCTTGTTGACAACAATCTGAAGCTTTCCAGTAAAATCATCAATATTGTCTCCATCACTCATCTTCATGGCTTCAAACTCTCTCCATAATGATTGAGTTCTGACTTCCTTCACCCTCTCGGCTCCAAGGTTCATGGTCTTTAGCATGTTCCATGCTTCCTTGGCAGTCTTCTTGGCGCTTAACTGAAGTAGAGTATCTTCACTTATGCCTTGATAAATGGCCGCAAGAGCCATCTTGTCCTTCCTGGTTTCAACAGGTCCTGTAGCCTCCGCAGCCTCCCATACTCCCTGAGCCATCATGAACACCTCCATCTTGATGGCCCATGCTGCATAATTACTCCTAGTCAGCATTGGATACTTCAATGACACAGATCCATCCTTGTCATTATCTGTTGGAGAATTGTTGTTCGGTGGGTGTGTGGTTGATTCCTTGTCTCTCAATCTAGAGTTTTCTATCTCAAGGTGAGACATATTTTGTGAATTCGATTGCCTTGCTCTGATACCAGCTGTTGAATAAACCAACGTTTCTATTACTCAAGAACTCACAAAAAAACTAAAAAAATATTAAAGGCACAAGTTATAAGTGTTTGAAGCAAATTCTTTCTGCATTCAATATGAGGAACAACAGTACATCTAAAAAATAAATATATTTAAAAAAACTCAACTCCACCTCCTACTTATACAACTTGAGAGTGGAGTTTGTTACACAAATTCAGCAACTAAGAAACTCCTAACAGCGTGTATTATGGATGACTAAATCAATCCCTCATCGCATGGTTTATTTTGCATAAAAATATACTTCTAAATAACTATCTCCTTCTAAATAACTATCTCCTAAAGACCAGCAACAAACTAACTGAAATTGACTCTAGAACAAGTTTAAACATAACGTTCACAAGTCTTGTGGGTTTAAAATGGCACCAAGTTGTAATGTCCTGTCTTTGTTCCATGGATGAATTAGTCCACTGGGATTTCAGTTGCGAATTGCTCATTTAGTTGTTCTACTCACGAGACATGTACATGTTGTGCAATAACAAAATCAGTGCTGAATGTGAAGGTTGGCAGGCAAACATGGATAGACGAAGCAGGGGAATCACAGTTGCTCCTGTTGTAGGTGGTGGCATGAGCCGATGACTATGTTACAACCACCACCAATGTGGACAAGAAGCATTTCTCTTTTTTTTTTTTTTTTTCTTTCATTATTTGAATTGTGCACACTTCTGCGCATCTTGAATCTTGATGAATTTATATAGTTTCTTACTTTCTAATCTGAATTAATTTCCTCTCCTTAAATCTTTTTCTCCTTTGCATTTAATCATAGGGGATAATTCTATTAAGGATCCCTGAATTCCAGACTTAGTCTCAATTTATTTTTTTAATTATAATTATTTTACTTAAATTTTAATTTAATTTAGATGCCTCTGTCAATGATTGGCAATATAGAAATACAATGTCTTAATCTCTTATTAGTAGAAAAAACTAAATCGAAACAAAAATTAAATTAAAATGAAATTGAAAGTAAATATAAAGTACAATAACCTTTGGTATAATTACTCCACATTTATATGAGATACTAAAATATGATATTGTTCTTGAGTTACAAGAATTAAAGGTAAATCAAAGAGGGTTAACTAGAATACGACTTGGTTGAGATGGGTTGCTTTTACTGTTATCATCAAACCCGAACTGAACCATTTAAAAAATTTTGTAATGACATAGTTACGTAATTAAACAAATGTTACTTTGCTGTATTAATCATCAAATCCTCCAATTACTAGTCATATATCCAAACACAACATATATGATAATCATCTAAAGATGAATTCTGAAAGATAATGCAAAACACAAATTCGTATTAAAAAATATTGCCAGGGGTGGCTTTCTACGTTATGAAAGCCTCACAATTATATTTTTGTTTGTTGATAATGATGAGTGATTAACATGAAATTAGATTAAATAGCTTGCTCTTACATGACAATTATCAGAGTCTCAAAGATTGAACCCATAATTCCTACCTTTATGAAGACTTCATGGTACGAGTCATCATGTTCATAAATTCATTAATGTCAATCAAACCGTCTCCATCACTATCCACTCCTCGTATCATTTTTCGACAGGATTCCAAGCTACACCTCTCTCCCATCATCTTCAAAACCTCCATTAATTCTTCTGCACTTATTTTCCCACTACTATCCCTATGAAAAGCTCTAAATGCACTTCGAATGTCATTACTCTTCACTCCCTCTTCCAAGTTATTCATCATGTCCCTGAATTCCTTAAAATCTATAAACCCGTCTCCATTTGTATCAGTAGCTTCAAATGCCTTAGCCATTTCAGCATCATCCGCTCCTTTCCCCAATGCTTTCAAGGCTGACTTGTATTCTTGACGGGAAATCCTGCCATCTCTGTTGCTGTCATATTTGGAGAAAACCCACTTCATTTCTTCTCCATTGGGTTGGAATGATTTGGGTGACGACAAACTAGAGGTTTGTTCTTCTCTTATAGATCTTTGATTGAGCTGGTCTTACTGATGAGGCTTTTCTGGAAAGACCATGAAAACAAGGAAAACTGTATTTATTTTTTGATGACATTTTCTTGGATTGGAAGAAAGATAATTAAACTGACTTGGATGATTCAAGAACCTATTTTTTGGTTGTATATTTAACTAAAACTTTGGTTGCTTTTTTATTTTTCTTCTTCTTCTTCTTTTTCTTCTTTTTCTTCTTTACTTTATATTCTTTAACGCGGAAGAATATAATCAAACTAAAGAAGTGGTTGTCATTTTGAGATTCAAAGAAGCAAACTGTATCAATAACGTTATTGTGTCATTTTGATGCCATGCCCACTTTGACACTCAAGTTGGGCAACTCCATATAATAAATTGATGGAGAAAAGAACTTAAAAGGTATAACAGGAGTAAAGCATTTCTAAAAGCAAAGATACTACATATCTTATCTACCTAAGTTGTACAAATGCCCATCTCACTCTGCTTTCTGTGAGATTAATGTTTCACATGTACTAGAAGATATGGGTAACAATTATAATCTCTGGATGCGCCATAAGTAATCTAGGTATTTATATAAAAGAATGAGTGTATTTTATATTTATAATCATTTTTCTACTTTTATAACTGTTGGATACTAGAAGGATAAAAGATTTTACCTAGACTCGGTGTATGTCCTTACAAATATACTATACTAATAGATAATTTATACATACTAGCTTTAAATAATAAATACATGCTAATCATTTAATATCAAAATATAAAACACTTACATATACATATTACTTTTCTATTTATTTTGGTATATATTAAATATAGATATAAAAAAATTCTTAGAAATGCTTTTAAAAAAAAATTCATTTATCAATATTAAAATTCTCCTTTTCCTTTAAAAAAGATGACACTGATAGAAAAGTAAGTTAAGAATTTCTGCACCTCATAATCTAATGCGCTTGTTACCATAGGTTTTCTAATTGTGTTGCTCAATTTCCTCCAAGCAAACGTCTAAGTGAAATGAACAAGAAGACGATATCATTGGTTTTCAAAAGATGTCTTCTAAATATTCAGAAGATTTATTCCTAAAAGTGATCATCCTTATTGCACATTGCTTGCAACAAGTGTTTTAATACTGTTCAATTTAATTTTCTCTCTAGAGAAGAAAATATTGTTTGGCAACTAAGAAATTGTGGCCATGTACAGAAAATAATTTTCAAGGTGTGAAACCTTATTAAAAATGAACAAGATTCAATGTATTGATAGTAGTTAGAATTCATTGTCATTTTCTTCCAGATATTGGCTTTGCTTCATTCTTCACTCTTCAACCTTGAATTAATGGATGAACTCATGCTGTATATGACACCTACTGAATGGAAGAAATCTACAATATGCTTCTATAACTAGACATTTTTCAAAGTATTTATTAATCAGTGAACCAAATCAAGCAACAATTGAAACTTTACCTTTTAATTTTTCATAAATTAAGAAGTTTCTCTGAAAATTCAATGACCAGTAAAAACTTGAAAACTGGTCTATGGAAAAAGTAAAGTGTTGCAAAATTAAAAAGTTTGGAGATAATATAAAATATTGGCTGAAAATAGGAAGAGGAATCTCAATATAAATTTATGCCACAAGGGTTTTTGTAACTTAAACGAAATATTTGATGCAATAGCTGGTTAAGTTAATTAGATAGATGCCAAAGAAAATGGGAAGGAAAAAGCAATATTTCCATCATAGAAGGAGGCAATATAAAAGCAACAACCAAATTAGAAAATATTTAGTCTGTAATTGTGACATTCAACCAAACAAAGGGCCCAAATGTGAGCCTAATACAAAACCACTAAATACAAAATTAAAATATGTAATCCTTTATAAATTAAAGAAGAAAGAAAGGAAAGGAAAGGAAAGGAAAAGAGTGAAAGAGAAGCATTAAACAATTTTGGAGTTGATTTTTTCTAATAAACAATGGTTCTTGAAATTAATCCTTCAAGTGTTTTTATTTTACTCTCTGCTTCACCACCTTCCCCGTCAATACCAGTAAGCTCTCTTGCTCTATTTGTTTCCACTTTCCAATCTGTCCTCATCAGCACCACCACCATGATAACTGCACAAACTATCTGGGCTGCCAATAAGCCCAACCATAGGCCCAATAGGCCCAATCCCATCATAAAGCCCATTGATATTGCTATGGGCAATCCTATACCATAAAAAGAACCTAAATTTATGTTGGCTCCAAGGCTTGGCCTAGCACTGCCTCTCAACACCCCACAGCCGGTGGTTTGTGGGCAGTTCCCCAACTCACAAAGCCCCACCACAGGCATTGCTGTGGCTGTCAATGACAATATAGCATGATCTGTCGTAAAAATTTGTCCCCAGACATGCCTCATTGATGTCATGAACAACATTGCAAGAAAGCTCATGAAGATGGCACAAGATAATGCAACGATGGATGATGTTTTGGCTTTGTTAGGTTGATTTGCACCTAACTCATTGCCAATCCGAGTTGACACGGCTAGGCTAAGCGATGAAGGAAAGATATACAGAAGTGAAGTTGCTTGTATTAGAATTCCCATTGCAGCAACCGCGTCAGAAGCATTTATTAGCAGCCCTGACAAGACTATCATGAGCTCATACCACCACCATTCTAAGCATACAGATATGCAACTAGGGATGGCTAGGCCAAGAATTGGCTTCCATTCATTAAAGCATTGAAATGACCAGCCTTGCCATGATTCGCGACAGATATCCGAGAAGCAGAGGTAAAGCGAAAGAGCAGAAAGAAGAGTGAAGTCTGTTATAGTCACAGCCAAAGCAATGCCTTGAATACCAAGGCCTAGGAGATAGACAAGGATGTGGTTGATAGGGGCATGTAAAGCTAATGCAAAAGCTGCACTGAGCATAAGAGGAAGGGTTATGTTTTGAGCTCTTAAGTAGATTTTCAGAGGGTTAATAAAGGATTGGAGGACAAGATCCGGAAGAGAGAATGCTAAGTAGGTAGATGCAATGGATGAGATTGCTGGGTCTTGGCCGCAAAATATAAGGATAGGCTCAATGTTTAGCCATAAAAGAGAGATGGGTATGCATGCTAAGGTGAGAATTGCAATCGTTCGTTGAAGGGTTTCTCCCATGAGAGGCCATCGTTTGGCTCCACAGGCTTGCGACGAGATAGCTTCCATACCCATAGCAAGACCGGAGATGACAGAGTAACCGGAGATGTTAGCGATACCTATTGAGAGAGACCCTCCTGCTAATGTTTCTTTCCCTAACTTCCCCATGAAAAACATTGATATAACAGACTTGCCATAGATGAGAAGCCCTGTAATAATCATAGGAAAGGCGATGGTGTAAAGCTGTTTGATCTCATCAACAGCCTGAAAGGAGGATAAATGAGAAAGAAAAAACAAAAACAGAAATTATATACATATTCTTTTATTCTTGTGGAATTTTCCTAAGCATTGAAAATAAGTGCAAATACCATACAAAAGAAAGTACAAGAAACATAAGCGTCACTGAAACTAACCTGAGAAAGGGAAGGCCGCCACGCTTGATGGCAGTAGAGAGAATCTTGTTTCTCTGACAACACATTCTTAGTACTTTCTCGTTTTGATTTTTGAGAGTGATAATTGCATAACAGAGGAACAGAAGCTGAAATTCTTTGATCATTCATTTAGAAAATCGAGATTTATATTCAGCTTCAGTACTACAATTTATAGTTGAGAACGGGAAAAGAAGAAGCAAAACAAAACAAAAGAAAAAGAAAGGTAGTGAAAGTATTGTGTTATTAATATCTCTTTGAAGATTCAAGTTGGATTATCGGAGACATTCTTTTCTTTTTATACCTGAGTCTTATACTATAGCACTTATAGTCATATATATAAACACAAGCGCGCGCAGAGAGAGAGAGAGCTCAGTCTAGTTTAGTTTCTCTCCCCACAATTCCACTTTGCTTTCTCTTTGTTATTTTATCTTTGTATTACTGAGGTTAGTTAGGGTTTGGTGGTAAGGAATGGACTTGTGTGAGGAGGATAAGAAGGGGCGACCATGCGGGTGGTTGTCTTTTTCTATCAAAGGGTTCGTCGGGACTCTAAAAAACTTAAACACCCTTCACACTTTAATTTTTTTCCAATTCTGATAATTTTTCTTGCTATATATCAATGAAGGAAGATTGAAAGCAGCAGCACCGTTCACTTAATATTAATGTAAAGGGTTGCTGGCAGCCCCTCCAAATGCCAAACATGGAAAGCTGTCAACACATGCATCATCTATAGGTCATCTTGTAATGCCGAAAACAACCATTGTTTCTCTCTATTCATGGCCCCTCCTCAATTTGCCCAACTCCAGAATAAAAGAATCTCAGCAGGTGGGTCCCTCTGCCATTCTTCGGGTTCGGGTTTGAATTTGGGTTTGGGTTTGGGTCAGGATTAACAGGATCTCATCTGATAACCCTCCTATTAACCTATATCATTGGCTAGTACGTGGGTGCTGTCCTAGCCACGTGCCTTTAGAAAGCCATGCAACATGCAATGGACGAACACACACAGCTCTGCAATGTGCAGTTCTTTTGCTGGCGAAGAAAAGAAGGATGCCTTGGATGATTCATGGGGAGTCTTATTGTACGATATAAGATAGAAAGGTAGTAGTACTAGTGAGGGCAATTCTCATTTACAAAAGCTAGCAGGGATGGATTTTATGGTTTTGGTGCTTTAAACAGCTGCACACGCACGGCTTTGACTAGCCCACCACAATATATTTGCCAACTGCCAGAAGAACGGGGATATTCTTTTGCAGTTGATTGCCAAATGCAATCTCCTTGCAAGCTAGGCCAACTACGTCTAAGCTAACTTTCAAATTTACAGTGCATATAACAGCAAAATGGGCTGTCAAGATTTCCTTTTGGAGTACTCTGAAGGGGCCACTAAACGTACACATAAATGTCCATTTCTGACAGCAGTAGAAAGATAAATTCAGGTGTGAAGTTCGAAAGAAAATGAGCCAAACTCGAGTAAGGTAAATGTTGTTTCAATAGTGCATGACCCTTAATAATCTTTGTTAGTTCATGACAGCATTCTGTTTCCAGCAATTATCCACCGCAAGTACTTACTGTTTATAGTAGAGATAGCTCGACGGTTTTTGATAAAAAGAAACAAAAAAAATTGCCTTCTCAACAGCCATTTCTTTTTGTAATGATTCCTGTGGGTGGTCATCATCAACTGGAAATTAGGTTGGATAAGGATTACCAACTAACCTTTTCTAAAAAAGAAAAGAAATACAAATTATTAGACTACCATGGTCGCCTAAAAACACCAGTGTCCTCCATCTTGAGTAATGAGGGACCGCGACAAATGCCACCATACACACTATACAAAATCTTTTATATCTTTTCCTAATTAGAAGATAGAAGAGCATGGTGTAGTAGGGACATGAGCTAATTAATTTATGCAACAAAGAAAGATTAATAATAAATTAGTAAACAATGTACACGACAATCGAGAGTCAATTCTGTTCCCTTTCTTCCCTTCTATTAGACATGGCCTTCCTCTACTAAAATTCTCCATTAAAGAATGAAATATTTCCTATTAAACTTTGGGAAAGTTTTTTCTCATTGCCCTAAATGGGCTGGCATTGTTGTGAGTGGTGATTTCACGTGATTAGATGCTCCAGCTGAAACTTCTACTAAATGGTAGTGACCCACTAGTCTCAATCATTGATTGTCCAATTCCCAAAAAAAATCTTCTCTATTTTTCTTTTTCTTTTTGGTTTTTAAATTTTCTTTTCTTTCAATTTGGGGACCGTCCGGATGTTGATTTACATGCAAAATTTAATGCTCAACATAAAAGAATGCGACAGTGATGTGCTTACTGTCAGCCAGCCTTGTTTATCTTTTGTCAAATTTTGTTATGCTAGACAACCAAGATTATATTATATTGTATCTTTTCCAAATTCGGTTATTCTACTATTCATTCACCAAGTGGCCTACGATGAAGATCTTTTTGTAATCATTAGTAAAATCACCTTCACCCGCGATACTACTAAGTGATAAAGTTTCCTTCTAGTAAAGTAATGTTTGAACCTCCTCCAGTCAACCCGGAGAAGACCTAGCAAACCATCCCCTCTCATTCTATGGCAGAAGAAAAAAATAAATGTCTAAAGAAAAACACATGCTTTGTCCAAGTAGTTCTTCAAAGAACCAGATTTTGCGCTTTACAGCCTCCGATTGACTACTTGTGTAATTTCATGCTTCACTTCTGATCGGCCCTAGTCTATGCACTTGGGCTCAGGCAAAGGGGAGGGAGGGCCGTTTTATGTACTTCTTAAAGCCAGGCTTACCGACTTGGCTGAATTATTTGCGGTCCTAGACCTAGGAAGGAACTGTCCTTCTCTACAATAAACATTGAACATTAGACAGTAATGCATAACGTGTTAGTGGGTCCGATCAACCTGATTAAACAAAAGCCACTAGGGACTTCCACAGAATAATTCCTAATGCATCAATATGGACGTGACTTATCCACTTTCCCCAAATATATTATTAAAACTTTGCGTTCTGATAAGAGATAATAATGTTCTTTGTGAAACACCGAGCACAAGATTCTTCTCAAGAAAATGACAGAACTTTTGACTCACAGTAAACAATTAAGAATGCAACGTTCGAGTTCTATAAGAGAAATGAAACACAATTCTAATCCAACAATTACAGACTTTTAGATTTCGAGGAGCATGACTCCAACTTGTTACTAATTAACAGTCCACTTTAAACGAATCAAACAATTTGAAATCACCAACCTCATCTTTCCAACTTTATATGCCAAGATATCATACAAATTTCTTTTTGGTAATGCCAGAAGAGTACAGGATAAAAACAAAAAAAGGAGGGTTAAGCAACTACTTATTTTCACTACTTTCTAAGTATCACTTTTGATTTTCTAGTGATAAATGACAATATTGTGATGGTTGAATTTCATTATTGAACAAATCAAATAAAGATATTTTCATTGCGTTTGTCTGCCAAGGAACGAAGTACACCTCCTAGTTAGTCCTGCCTAGAGATGAATCTTCTTAAATGACAACCAAGTTTATAACTAATTTGAAAACCAATTTGAGGGAAATCACAGCCTATTTTTCCTATTCCTCACTCCAATTACCATATAAGTTACATATCTTTTCCTAAGGAAGACAAAGGGATAAAACAATTCTACATATAATATTTTGGAATAATGCAAACTTGGGCTGATAAAAATCTCAACGTTGTCGCAACTACTCACAGATTATCCAAATCACTTGTGGAGTCTTCAACTGTTGGAAATAGCATAAGAAGTTTATCCTTATTTTGCTCTGTAGTCATAGCAGAAATATCTGTCTTCATAAAATCTCAGATATCTGGAATGTGAACACATTCATGTTAATCACAAATCCAGAAAATTATGCATTCGGAAGTTCAGTAATCATTAGACAAAGAGAAGCCCAACCGTAGAAGTGTTTGAAATACTCAAATGATGAGACAAACAAAATAATCAATGTAATCATACTCGCAACTTTTTTTCCTTATGAGTGAAAAAACGTAGAAGCCTAGCTCCACATCTACAACTGCAACCTAAGGCCTTTAAAATAATGCTATGCCACAATAATTTTCAATTCATAAACAGGGAACAAGCAAACAACATACATTTATAGGCATTTCAGCTATGACAAGGCTGCTGCTCTCCTCAATATTTTTAAGAGTCACCACTTCTCCCCCAACAACCATATTGATTACAATCCCATCTGCAATTATATGTAATTATAATGAATTGCAAAACCCATAGAAATCACAAAATAACATAGATCGAGAGAAAACCTGCTGCCAAACAACTAGACATGCGTCGCGCATATGTTTCCTGCAAGCATACCAATTAATGACAAGAGAATCTAAAATGAATCCCTCAGTTATAAGCACTAATAATGAAGAAAAACACATGCATCCACGTGAAAGTCAAAAAAAAAAAAAAAAAACGCATTATAATAGCCATGATAAAGTTGAATGCAGCATGCAACTAAGATCACCATCCCAATGGAATACGGGAACAGGCATGCCTAGAGCTGCAAGATAAGACTGGATGTACCACATCTATAGGGAAACAAATCCCTTGGTTTAGTGGTTAGCCCATTTCCCCACTGAATGGACCACATATCAAATTCTTCCTGAAGGGAATTGGGAGCACTTTGGTCAATGATTGTTGGGATCCCTGTCAACTCCAAATAGGATCACCGATACAGCGTTTACATGTGTCAGTTCACTCAGATTGCTCCCAATCAGATATGCATGTTCCAATCTACAGATGATTAAATTGTAGATAGACTTGTTAATTTTTCTTGATTTACAGAAACAGCCTTCAAGGATATCATTTAAGACTTCTATTTAAGGCTACCATTGCACAAGAAAATTGAACTTTATAAATGATGGTCCCCTTGAACCAAGAAGATAATCTGACATCCACTAAAACTAAAATGCTGAACTCGTAAAATGGAATCCATAGAAATATGAAGATCCAGGAAAAGAAAAATTGCAAGTAATCTAGTCTATAATATGAATTCAATCTTGATATTGGCCCAATTTTTATTTGCCGCTTTTATAGCTTGGGCCCAGATTAAAAGGATATAGTACAAAGCAACACTAAGTTGGAAACAGCTTAAACTATAACCTGACAAGCGCTCAATGCGGCCTCTATAGAGAGAGAGAGAGAGAGAGAGAATAAAATAAACCAATTAACCATAATCATTGGCAGAGAAAATTAGCGACTTCACCTTCTTCGTTGGTAACTCATAATTAATCAGAACACGAGCAGAAATTGGTGACTCCCCAGAAGCAAGAAGTGGAAGGCACGTGTCTGTTACAACTATCATATGAGACTTGTCCTCTTTCTCAATTTCATCTTTATTGCCCGACTGAGCAGTGATATTCTGGTTCCACCTCATTGTTACTTGCCTAAATTTCTCCAGAACTGAAGTTCGTTCTGCTTCAGCTAAATCACTGTACTGCCATCATTATAATGTATGGACGGAGCATTATTAATTATTCAAATACAAAGTAACAAGATAAGGAAGTAATATAAAATCCCTAGTGTTAATTTAACCAAACATTGATGCCTTATTGCCCCAATGTAGGCAAAGTAATTACCTTAAACACAAAGACCTACAATGCAAGCATCAAAGCCCATGATACTCAAAGCGCTAAATATATAAATACTAACATGCTTTTAACAAAAGCTGACTATTTCAAAAAGACAGGAAAAACAAAAGGAGCAGAACATTTGATCTTGGAAATGGTAGAACATGTAATATATCAACAAAATTAAACAAACACTTGAAATGAGATTTAAGACAGTGGATCCACAGCTGCATATTAATGCAGGCTAAACACAAGATCATTCATTTGACCGTAAGAATTTTGAGAGATTGCATTACTATGAAATCAATAATATTACAGTTATGGAAAATATAATCAAATTCTTAAACTGTTATGGGACATTTTAATCATCAATTCTTTAGCTTATTCATCAAGGGTGGGGATCTTTGCCCTCCAAGAGTTTATTATTGCACTCCATATTAATTACCTTGCATCTTAAATTGACAAAACTGACCTTTCTTTTTCCTTTTAATATTTAGGAATGAAAACATCAATGAACAAAAGACATCTAAATTCACACTTTTTTAATATCACCATATATGTCAGTTTTTTAGTACGTTTTCTTTAGCCATAAGAATGCAAATGCTAACATGTGCATAAAGCTATTTGAAAGATTAACAGCAGGAGATCAATATTAAGAAAAGAAAAAAGTAAAATAAAATAGTATTGACCCAGCATATAATTTGTCATCTTAAATCAATTATCATAATAATCTAGATTTGTGTTTTAATTTTCTTTTTACAGTGTTGCCTTCTAAAGTTCTACTATATTATTATTGCTACTCAGAATTTTCTATAAATTTTTCTTTCTTTGGTGATATATTGAGAATTCTGCAATCAAAATTGCTCTATGTTTACATCTAAAATTCACAGAGTGTTTTAAAAAAAAAAGAAGAAGATCTTATGAATTCTTATTATAATTGTCTTTATTTGAATGAAACTAACGTAAATACTAATAAAACATATTAATTATTTCTTAGTTAAATAATTATTTTATTCCACTTTAAGTATGCATATATATATTTATGGTAAAAACAATTAATTTGAAAAAAAAGAAGAAGGATCTCATCCTAATTATTATTCTTGCATATAAAATGAATATGAATATCTTACAAATGAAAAAGGAAAAAAAATTGTAATAGTTTAGATGCTAAAATATATGGACAGATAAGTAAGATGATTTTATTAATTTAAGTAACAACATAATAAAATATGCAGCGTAATCATAAATCCTTGGAGTGCAAATATCCCCACCCATTCATCAAATCTTACATTATCCCCTGACCTCCAATTGCAGTCAATTCAACCTCTCATCTTTTCATTATGACTTTTAATTACGATAATTAAGCCCTTGAAAGTTGAACTTTGAAAACTTTAAATTATATAACTTCATTTATAATTAAAATCTCATATTTAACATACCAAGTAATGAAAAATATTATATTTAATTAACTAGAAGTTAAATGAACAATAAAATATTCTTACTATTCAGGCCTTTTAATAAAGTAGAAAACATATCTAACTTGCTTGTGAAACTAAATAAAATATTGAAAATAAAAATAATAAGAATAACGAAAATGACGCCGACGAGATTACAACAAAATTACATATTTCATACTCTTTTAATATTTTTCATGAGCAATTAAATATAATTTTCTTTTTTCATAAAATGACAAAAATTACGAAATTAAAAATAAAACATTTAATTTATATCTATATCTACATTTTGTTATATGATAATATTTAATAAGTTGCTTATGAGAAAATATTAAAAGAACATAAAAGATACATATTACTATTACAAAATCTTAAAGAATGTGGATATTAGTCATTCGGATGTATAATTTGTTATTTAAAATTCATTTAATTTAAATTAAAAAAGAACCTTAAATAAAACTAATTTTGATTAATTTATGATCTGTTAAATGTGATTTTCGGTAAAAGAAATTTATAGAATTGAAAAGTCTTTAAAATTCAAGTTTAAGGTTAATTGACTGCAATTCAAAGTTCAGAGTTAAACTAACCATAACAAAAAGTCGACAGATTCATTTAACCTTGGCCCTTTGGCCTAAAAATTGAGAAAGAAGCTTTATAATTAGACTTTTTATAATCAAATAAACCCTAAAAAAGAATTTACAATAAGTACCAGAGAAGCGAAAGAAATGTAGGGGAGATTGGAGACGACAGAGCAGACAGCATCGAGCTCGTCACGTGAGCTACAACACACTACCATCGGCAGCCCGGAGCGGCGGCCGGCGACTCCTAATAACTCCACTAACGTCTCCTGTCATATTATAACGCGCATTCATTATTTCATACCATAAATTTAAAGGTATTGAAATTCTCTATTTTCGAGGATTAGAGAGAGAGAGAGAGAGATACAGAGAAAGAGAGAACCATTTTGAAGTGGAGTCTATCGACGGCGACATAGAAATGTCGCGGTTGACTACAACAGCCGATAAAAAAAAATTAATGATTGTTATTTAAAATTCAATAGAAATTATTTTAACTGAAGAACTCACAAAAAAGAAGAAGAAGAAGGAGCAGAAGGAGATGTCGTTACCTGGGATTGGAAGGGGACTGAGGAGGAGAAGCGGCTTCGATTGCGTCCATTATGCCATTTTTTTCGATGACTTTAGCCCTGTCAAACACATCAGTGCCAAAAACAAAAGACTTCCTTCGTGGTATTATTCCTTCTAAGCGGCGTCGTTTATCTAGGGATATTTACAAATAAATACCCTATGATAAGTTTTGGCTCATTAATGCACTTTCATGAAAATAAATTACTACTCCGAAGAATCGGATTTAGAAATTATTTTTAGGGAAGCCGTAGCATTTTGCTTGCTGTTATAGATGATGCTTTAGTAGAAGAATGATGGACAATAAAAACATGACCATTGGCATATCTGATAAACAAAGCTTAAGATGTTTTCTTAGAACTTTTTATATAAGAAGCATCACAGTTGAATTTGAGGAAATTTGCCAAAGGATTAATCGAAAACTTCTGCTTTTCAGTTCTATTCGACTAAATAAAACTAGTAAGACATATCAACGAGCATTTCTTAAATTCCAACTAATTCTTTAAACCGGGTGAGGCGAGCTTACCAACGTATAAAGTTGATTAAAAGTGACCATACCATTTTTATTAGAGACTAAAAGTATAGTATATTGTAAAGGTCTAATGACATTACAAATCAAAACATTTGTCTCTTTTTGCAAATTTGGTCTATCCTTTAAATTTTTATTTAAATGGTCTGATTTTTCTAATTAATTATAATTATTGTCAAATTAAAATCTCGGTCAAAATTGAATACTACTCTCTTAATCCTAGATACTAACCTCTTTTTTACTTCACCAATATCATTTGCCTTTTAAAAATTCAAAAATCACGACGAAAATGATGAAAGAAATTATTTCACATTTTTTTTTTTATTCATATTTTTAACTTGTGCTAATAATTTGATACATCAAAACTAAATTTTAAATATTTATTAAAAATAAAATATATATAAATAACTTCCTTAGAATTCAATTTTCCATAAAGTATACTTTTGGGAAAGTAGGATAATTATACCAAACAAGGGCTAGGAGTGGTTTTCTTGTGGCTTTTTGCTAATAGAAGCTTGCCCGTAATGCTTTTTGCATCTGTACTTTTAGCACTGTGTATGTATACGTTGTTGGCTAATTTCAATAGATGAGTCTATATGTTTCTGTGTTGTGTTCTTTTTGCTTGTATTTTCATGATATTATAATCATAAAATGACATTGTTGTAGCTGTTATTACTAAATCTCAGTCCAATCCTGCAAAGTTCAAAACCCATACTAATGAAGGTTCTGTGCAACGCTGTCAATAGACAATGATTGGTAGGGGGGTAGAAAGAAGAAGCTGGCTAAATTGCTAATATAAACTAACATTGCACTTGACTTGTATTTGTGTTATTACCTGGCTAAAGTTCACATGTGATATATGTACTTTGCTACAATATTAAAGATCTAATACAATCAATGGGTTGGACTATAAGATCTTTCTAGTTTTTATCAATCAAGCAATAATATAATAAATGGGTGATCTAACTTTAGTTCTAATAGTACAATGGCAATCTAATAAGCCTGTTTCACTTGCCTTATATGGAGCAACAATGATATTGGTGGCACTAGTGAGTGACACTGGTGTTAAAAGAAAAATCTTCCTTTAGAGGCTAGTGGACTAATTGAAATTCGAGCTTTTAAGTATGTTTTCATAGAAGCCAAATATCAAGTTCTTTTTTTCTGCCCATTAGGTTTACTTATCTTTTGGACCTTAAGACTTTAAAATGTTAGTTTCATAGGCCTGATTGGATTTCTTTTTATATTATATTGGACCTATTGGCTTTACTATTATTAGCTTCTTCTTCTTCTTCTTCTTTTTTTCTCTTAATGACAGAGGAAATTGCTATATAAATTTTTTAAAAATAAAGAATAAAGTTGTAAGATAATGTGTTATATTAATATTTAAATTGTTTTTTTATGGTTTTATATTTCGCTAATAAATAAACAAACAAAAGTTTGCGTAATGAATAAATTGTATTAATTTTAAAGATAAAAGTGCATAATATATCACATCTTATAATGATCCTTGAATCATTAATCGATGGGAGATATCACATCCACTAAGAAAAAAAACACAAAAGAATTATAAGTCTTTTAAGGCTTTCTTTTTATCAACTAAAACTTCATTGCATTGAGAGGGCAAGACCCAAACAAGAAACAAAGAAAAAAAATAAGCCCAGCCAAATTGGACTAAGCAAAGCATAACAACAAACGCAAAATAGAACAATTAGGCAAACTGTCCCAAGATACAATTACGTAACCCTAACAAATAAATGGAAAAGCACGCTGCTAGTGCTTTAAGAACACCCCTGTGGGAGAGGATCCTCCAACGAGCAATTCCAAAGAGAATATAATTGTTGTCATGCTTCTGCACTTTGGATTAACTCCAATGTGGAAGATTGACAATTATTAAACCATGCATTGAGATGTAAATAAAGGAGGGGGAAGATCATCCCCCAAAGCTAAAAGCAAAACTTCTCCAACGCCATTTTTACCATAAATCAGAGACTGGACAACTTCACTGCCAATAAAGGCGAATATAATGATGCCGCTAAAAATGCAAAGTTAATCCCTTGCTTCTAGGACTTTTGGAAGAAGCAGATACGGAAGCCACTTAAGGAGTTGGAGGCAAACTAGAGATCTTTGATATACAACCCAATAAAAGAACATCAAGCATCCAAAATCACAGGACATTCCTTACTTAGAGGCACCAACATAGAAGAAAACATAGCCTACGTAGATGCACTGGGAGAATATATATAAACATATATTCATGAGAGGAATTGATTCATGGTCCCTAAAGATCAGTCTATATAAGTCCTAGAAGTCTTTTAAGGCTTAGTTCATACAAAAAACATAATAGAACCCTGTAACTAAGAAGATAAAAATAATAAGCACAAGGCGGCCATAGGCGACACTACAAGGAGATTTACTAATCATCAGCTGTGTATTGAAAATTATATTTAATCAGATTTGGATGGGTCCAAACACTATAAGAATAGTTTTTCCAACTTGAGGGAGGAGGAAGAGAACCTTGATAGCTAGACAAACTATCTAATCCTTCACAGCCTTTGAACCATCTTGGATGCACGAGTTAAACTCCTAATGAATGGATATGCTTAAAAATACTATCATCAAAAGAGATAAATAAGATAAGGACAATTCATTTGTCTTTCTGTTTTATTTTTTAAGATAAACCGAGAAGCATAAAGCAATAGAATATAAACTTCTATTACCCAAAGGAATAAAGACTTATCATCTAAACCCATTATTCTGCTCTTGAAAATAATGAAAAATATTCTTAGCACTACAAGAAAAATCAAACTATAATGAACTAGAATAATTATTATCTAACTAGAAAATTAATCATCATTAATATATTATTTTTTGAAATTAGAATGAATGTTTAATAGGAGTGTAACTTTTTAATCAATAAATTAGTAAAAATATATCAAGAGTTAATATAAAAATTCTATGTATCAAAAATTAAGTATATATATAAAAAAAAATTAGATTTCAAAAATATAAAATGTATATAAATTAGTGACGATAATTATTTACTAATATCACACATTACATGCTTGTCATCATTAAATATCATTTTTAACTATTCCATCATTAATAATACTAGTAAATGAATAACTTAAATATTAAATGAATACTAGATTTATAAATCTGACTTTATATATTCTTAGTACGTTAAACCATATATTCAATGTGTTAGCGTGACAGTCCGCAACTAATACGATTTATTTTGTATGATTATCGAATCAAATACAAGAATGATATTAACACTATACTCATCTGGTGTGCTTATCCTTCTATGTTGAATACTGCCTCCCAAAAATAAAAAATAAATAAATAAATAAATAATCAAGAGTGCTAGACGACGCACTTAAAGAAGACAATAAAAGAGTCCAAGTCTAATTTTGATTATTCCATTCCAAATTATTGCTTTTCATAAAAAATATATCCAATTCTCTTTCCATTTTGATATTTACCCCACTTTTATTTTTATTTTTATTTTTTTTTATTCACAAATGATCCATGCCAACTTAAAGTAGAAACATGAGATTGACCGAGCTTTATTTAACATGCTATTAATGTAACGATTATATATTGTATTTTATTGAATGAAATTTTGTATTTAGTCAGCAATAGTATTTGTATCTACATAAATGTTTCAACTTAATAGATATGTATTTTAATTTAATAGATTTATATTTTAGTTTAACATATTTATAATTAAATAATATTTTAAACACAAGTCATCTTTTCTAGTTATAATAAGATAAATAAAATAACATATTTATGTAATACTGTCCTGCAGACTTTGTAATTTTATAAAAATAATATTATTATCGGTTGGATTGTATAAAGCTTTTATTGTTTGTGGTGTAATATTTCAAATGACAAACATAATCTTATAGAAAAGGAAATAAAAACTTTTTGGTGTATATTTTCAAATTTTATAGATAAAGAAAATTGTTTATATATAATATTCTCATAAGGCGTTATTTTGATTAAAAAAATAAAGATATAACAAAAAATCATAACCGTTAAACAGTTTGAGATAAAAATTTAAATTTTAAAATTTAAATATAAAATAATTTTTATTAAAATTAAAATTTTAAATTAGTTATTTTTCTGTATATTATATAACTATTATTATTATTATTATTATTATTATTATTTTAATTATAAAAATTAAATTTATAGATATAATTTAATAAATTTTTAATATTAATATTAATTTATAATATTTTAAAAATAATAGCAAATTAACTATTTTTAATATTTTTAATTCATTTTTAAATTTTTATTACAGTAATAATAAAAAATTATTTTAAAAATATATTAATTAATTCTAATATTATATGAAATTATTACTATTAATATAATTGATATTTTTATTTTTTTAGAATTAGAAATTATTATACAATTAAAAATTAATTTATTAATGAATATAATATCTAAAAATATTATTTTCTATAATTAGAATCATTATCTAATTAGAAAAATTAATTTATTAGTTAATATAAAATTAATATACTGTTCTTTCGAATAATTATTATCTAATTAGAAAAATAATCATTATCTAATTAGAAAATTAATTTATTATTAATATGTTAATCTTTATGATTAGAATCAATGTTTAATTATGAACGTAATTTATTAACTAATAAATTAATAAATAAAATTATAAAATTTCACATAAATTTGAATTTTATACGTCAAAATAAATACACATATTAAAATAAAAATTCTATGTGTTAAAAATTAAGCACACATATCAAAAGAAATTTAAATCTCATAAATTAATATATATATATATATAGAGTCTAAATGTTTTGTAAATAAAAGCTACAATCATCTATATTTTAATAAAATCTAAATTTTGTTGGAAAGATCTTGGCTATTTAATAATGAGATATATTTATTCATATATAAATATTTTATTTTTATATTAATTTAGAGAGTTTGCTTTCAAATCAAATGGTGAATATTATTTACACATAACTAATTTTAGTTAAATAAATACTAGAAAATTGTATTGTAATATCTAAAAGATAAATTTATAATATAAAATAAATATTAGAAGATTTAATTGTAAAATCTAAAAAGATAAATATATATAATATAAAAATAATTATAAATTTAAAAATCTCAAAAATAACTAACAAAATTTTAAAATAGTAAAATTTATAGTCCTAAAACTTACAAATCATAAAATTTAAAATCTCATCAACAAAAGGAGTCTTAGCTAATGTAGTAATCACACTTTAGATTTAAAATTTCTAAAAATAAATCTCAATAAAATTAGTTTATAAAAAAACAATATTAGAATTTTGATTCGGACATATATATACTTATAATTAATTCATAAAGGGAAACACATTGTTAGAACTTAAATTTATTGTATCTCTTGCACGACAGAGCACAACATAATTTCAATAAATAATCATATACTTACATTTCTTTTTTTGCATAACTAATTGCTTATTTAGACTTAAATTTATTATAATTAAGGAATCGCAGTTGTATTAAAAACTGAAAAGAAAATATCATATTATTAATTAACAATAATCCCTTCACATATATAGAAAGATAAAAGAATATTTAAAACCTCAACTTTATGTCTCAAATTATCAAAATCAATAATCGGTAGATTGAAAACAAATACAGATATATAGCAAAAATATGATTAATTTGAAATCACGCGTCAAACAAACCGAGGGAGAAAAGAAGGGCATAAGTGAATAAATTTTAACTCAAGTCGGCAAAAACACAAAAGGACAAGAAATTAATAGAAAAGAAAACAAAAATCAACACGAAACACAGGGAAAAAAAGAAAAAAGACAAAATAAATAAATAAATAAATAAGGACATAAACCTTATATTTTTGGTCCCGTGCTTTAAGCTCCGCTCTATCGCTGGTTTCAGTAGTAGGGCTTTCTCTCTCTAAAAAACACTTCTCTCTCTATATCGCTCTCGTACTCCTTTCTCCGCGGCGCACGTTACAATCGCCGTCTCTATTTCACGCCTCCGGAGGTAAGCTTTCTTATCATATGCACCTCCTCATTTTGATCTCTCCACATCTAACACACTTCTCGATCAAACTTCAACTAAAATCAATATTACACTTTTAACATTGCTTTTTGTTTATATTATGAGTTTCTAATGATGTTAATTTGAGATATTTTACTTCTATTTACTTTTGTTTTTTTTTTTTTCTTGGCTTGATCAGGATTAGAGGGAGTTTCTGCTAATCTAGGGTTTTGATTCGCTGTGATCTTCATTTATATTTAGATCTATTAAAGGAATAATTTTCAAGTTTTGAGAAGGGAATTGACAATAAAGTTAGGGCTAGGGTTAGGGTTTTATTGCATTCAATTGATGCATTGGCGGGGATCGGAGGCCGCTGTTGATAATCTGGGTGTATTGACCCTGAAATGGCCAATCCCGGAGTCGGGAGCAAGTTTGTGTCTGTTAATTTGAATAAATCATATGGTCAGCAGCAGCAGTATCATCATCATCACCATAATAATCAGCATCATTCATATGGATTGTCAAGTCGTGCACGCCCTGGAGGTGGAGGTGGAGGTGGAGGTGGAGGTGGAGGTGGAGGTGGAGGAGGAGGAATGGTTGTGCTTTCGCGGCCCCGTAGCTCGCAAAAGGCTGCTGGACCGAAGCTTTCTGTTCCACCCCCCTTGAATTTGCCTTCACTGCGGAAAGAGCATGAGAGGTTTGATTCATTGGGATCAGGTGGTGGGCCTGCTGGTGGTGGTATTGGGAATGGAACTCGTCCTAGTTCTTCGGGTATGGGCTGGACTAAGCCTGCTGCTATTGCCACACAGGAGAAAGAAGGTGATCATACAGTTGATGACACTAGCAATAATCATGGTGTTGGTCAGGGATTGGTTGGCGGTATTAATGGAGTTAGTAAGGGGGGTGGTAATGGTAGTGTGTATACTCCGCCTTCTGCGCGGTCAGTGATGCCTGCAGTTTCTGTGCCTTCCCAGGGTTACTCAGTAGCAGAAAAAGCTGCAGTTTTGAGGGGTGAGGATTTTCCTTTATTGCAGGCTACTTTGCCAGCCACTTCTGGGCCTGAGAAGAAACAGAAGGATGGTTTGAGTCAGAAACAGAAGCAGGTGTTGAGTCAGGAGATGGCTGATGAGTTGAAGAATGGTTCAAAATTGGGCTCGTCTATTGATATGCGTCCACAATCACAGTCAAGGAATAATAATAGCTCTGGGTTGCAAGAAAATGCTGCTGATTCTCGTGGTGTGGGTGGTTCTGTCCTGTATGAGAAAGATCGGAAACAGGAAGACTACTTTCTAGGGCCACTGCCGTTAGTTCGGTTGAATCCCAGGTCAGATTGGGCAGATGATGAGCGTGACACAGGGCATGGTTTGGTGGACCGAGGAAGAGATCATGGGTTTTCCAAGAGTGAGGCTTACTGGGAGACAGATTTTGATTTTCCAAAGCCAAGTATTTTGCCACAGAAGCTGGGAAATACTTTTTTTGACAGGAGGGGACAGCGTGACAATGAAACTGGAAAGATTTCTTCCAGTGAAGTCACTAAGGTTGATAGTTGTGTGAGAGATGTGAGAATGTCTACTAGAGAGGGACAGGAAGGAAATTCGTGGAGAGCCTCTTCACCTCTTTCAAAAGATGGATTTGGTGCCCAAGAGTATGGAAATGGAAGAAACGGTATTGGCACAAGGCCATCTCTGAACAGAGAAGCAACCAAGGAGAGTAAGCACATAACATCACCTTTCCGAGACACTGCCCGGGAGGATGCTGGAAGGAGGGATGTGGGGTATGGACAGGGAGGGAGGCAGCCTTGGAATAATAAGATGGATTCTTTTGGCAATCGAGGGTCTGAAGGCAATACTCGAGATCGTTATGGCGGTGAACAATACAACAGAAACAGAGGCGAAGCATACCAGAATAGCTCAGTATTAAAATCATCATTTTCTTTGGGTGCTAAAGGGCTCCCAATCAATGATCCCATACTGAATTTTGGTAGGGAGAAGCGTCCATTCTCCAAGAGTGAAAAACCTTACTTAGAGGACCCTTTTGGGAAGGACTTTGGGGCTAGTCCTTTTGATGGGCGAGATCCCTTCTCAGGGGGTTTTCCTGCGCTGGTTAAGAAGAAGAAGGATGTGCTTAAACAGACTGATTTTCATGACCCAGTTAGGGAATCATTTGAGGCTGAACTTGAAAAGGTGCAGAAGATGCAGGAACAAGAGCGACAGCGAGCAAATGAAGAACATGACAGAGCTATGGAGCTAGCTCGGAGAGAAGAAGAGGAGAGAATGCGGGTGGTCAGGGAACAAGAAGAACGGCAGAGAAAGTTGGAAGAGGAGAGACTGGAAGCCATCCGGAGAGCTGAACAGGAGAGACTAGAGTCCATTCGTAGAGCTGAAGAACAGAGGATAGCTAGAGAGGAGGAGAAACGCAGAATCCTTATGGAGGAGGAGAGGAGGAAACAGGCTGCTAAGCAGAAGCTTTTGGAGTTGGAAGAAAGGATTGCAAAAAGGCATGCTGAATCATCAAAGACTGGTAATACTAATTCTTATGGTGTTACAGATGAGAAAGTTTCAGAGATGGTATCAGAAAAGGATGTTGCCAAGATGCCGGATGTGGGCGACTGGGAAGATAGTGAAAAGATGGTAGAGAGGATCACAACGTCAGCATCTTCTGATTCCTCAGGAATGAATAGACCATTGGAGATGGGGGCTAGGTCTCATTTCCCTAGGGACGTTTCTTCTGCCTTTTTGGACAGAGGAAAGGTTGTGAATTCATGGAAGAGAGATATGTTTGAAAATGGAAATAACTCGACCTTTCTTCCCCAAGAGCTGGAGAATGGTCATCATAGTCCTAGGCGGGATGCATCTATCGGAGGAAGAACATTTTCTAGAAAAGATTTTTATGGGGGACCTGGATTCATCCCTTCTAGAAGTTATCACAGAGGAATTCCTGATACTCATATGGATGATTTTAGTCAGATTAAGGGCCAGAGATGGAACATTTCAGGGGATGGTGATCATTATGGTAGAAATGCTGAGATGGAGTCTGAATTTCATGATAACATAACCGAGAGATTTGGTGATACAGGATGGATGCACAGTCGCTCTCGTGGCAATCCCTTTCCTTCATATCATGAACGAGTGTATCAAAATCCTGAAGCAGATGGAATTTATTCCTTTGGGAGGTCACGGTATCCAATGAGGCAGCCTCGTGTTCTACCTCCTCCAACTATGAATTCAATTCTCAGAAACCCTTACAGACCTGAGAATGAACGTCCTGGTCCCTCAACTTTTCCAGAAAGTGAGATGCATTACAATCATGGTGCTAGAAATGAATCTTCCTTGCAGACAAGGTACGAGAGCAGCCACCAAGAGAATGTGGGACGTGCTGAGAGGATTGATACTCGGCAGGACCATGCTGAGAATGAAACGCACTTATTGGATAGGAGCACGGCAAGATGTGACTCACAGTCGTCACTCTCTGTTTCAAGCCCCCCTGACTCTCCAGTTCATCTCTCCCATGATGACTTGGATGAATCTGGAGATTCTCCGGTGTTATCAGGTAATGAAGGCAAAGACATAACATTGTTGGAACAACTGAATGAATCTGCAACCTTATCTATTGAGGCTGATAAAGAGAATATGGCGAGTGGTTCAAGTGTTGTCTCCACTGGTGATGGTGATGATGATGAATGGACTGTTGAAAATGATCAACAGTTGCAGGAACAAGAAGAATATGACGAGGATGAAGATGGTTACCAGGAAGAAGATGAAGTGCATGATGGAGAAGATGAGAATGTTGACTTGGTGCAAAATTTTGAAGATCTGCATCTAGAGGAGAAAAGTTCACCTGACATGGACAACTTGGTCCTTTGCTTCAATGAAGGTGTAGAAGTTGGGATGCCAAGTGATGAGTTTGAAAGATGCTCCAGGAATGAAGATACTAAGTTTGTGATTCAACAAGTTTCTGTAGATGAACAAAGTTCCTTTAACGGGATGCTCAACGATGGACAAACCCATCAAGGTGTGGATGGTTCTACTCAACCGAGCATTGATAAATCTTCCAGGATCTTCCAGGAAACTGAGAAGGATCTGCAAGATTTGGTAATTCAACCTAAACATGTTCCTCAAACATCTGCAGCATCTGAACTCGTTGATCATGCGGATGCTTCTAGTAGTTCTGGCTTGCTTACTCATTCTGAAGTCTCATTTTCATCAGGTCAGAATGTCATGTCCAGTGTACCCTCTGTTCTTGGTCAGCCTGAGGTACCAGTTAAACTTCAGTTTGGGTTATTCTCTGGTCCTTCTCTTATACCATCACCAGTTCCAGCAATACAGATTGGTTCTATACAGATGCCCCTTCATCTGCATGCACCAGTTGGCCCATCCCTCCCTCACATGCACCCATCACAACCTCCTCTCTTCCAATTTGGTCAGCTGAGGTATACATCTCCTATTTCACAGGGGATATTGCCATTGGCTTCGCAATCGATGTCCTTTGTTCAGCCTAATGTTGCAACTAATTTTCCTTTGAACCAAAATACGGGAGGTTCACTGGCTATCCAACCTGGTCAGGATACTGCTGCTTTGAATCTTATGAAAAGTGAAGCCTTGTCTCTATCAGTGGATAATCAACCAGGTCTTCTTCCAAGGAACTTAGATATCTCTCATCATCTACTGTCAAAAGAGGGAAATTCATTGCCACTGAGAGAAAATGCTGCTAACAATGTGAAGCAGGGCCAAGGGGAGATTTCTAACATTAGTGATAGGAACTCTAGGCCTGAACCAGGTTTCCGAGCAGACGATTCATTCATGAAAAATTTCAAACCTACCAAGGAAGTGGAAGGCCGAACTCAATCAGAGGCAACATTATCCCAGTTAGTTTCTAAAGAAAAAGATATAGGTTCCTCCAAGGCTCGGGGTTTAATATCAGGAGGGAGAGGTAGAAGATATGTCTTTGCAGTGAAAAATTCTGGCTCAAAGTCGTCAATGCATGCTTCTGAAAATTCTCGCCAAGATCCTACTGGATTGCAGAGACCTCGACGCCAGCGAACTGAATTTCGGGTACGGGAAAGTTATGAAAAGAGGCAATCTGCTGGGCTTGTTTTGTCTAGTCAACATGGGATTGATGACAAGTCTAATAACAGTGGTAGGGGTATTGGATCAAGAAGCATCTCAAGGGGGATGGTTTTGCCTAATAGACAACCAAAACAGGCATTTGAATCAGAAATGAATTTGCAGCCAGTTGCTTCACGGGAGGTAGATTCAGGAACTAAGGCTGAAAAGGGAGCTGGAAAAGAATCTTTGCGAAAACACTCAGGAGAGGACGTTGATGCACCTTTGCAAAGTGGAATTGTGCGCGTTTTTGAGCAACCTGGCATAGAAGCTCCTAGTGATGATGATGATTTTATTGAGGTGAGGTCGAAGAGGCAAATGCTGAATGATCGCAGAGAACAGAGAGAGAAAGAAATCAAGGCAAAGTCTCGGGTCACAAAGGTTCTGTTGCCCTGCAGTTTGAATAAGTTTTCCTTTATGTCATTGTAAATAACATATCACCTAACTGCATTTTTTTTCGTGATGCCAGATGCCGCGGAAAGTTCGTCCTAGCCTGCAAAACGCTGTTGGGTCTGTTTCTGTTGCCTCAAATAAAATTTCTGCAGCAGTTGGTGCAGAAGCACTAAATGGCATTCACACAGATTTTGTTGGCACTGATGGACATGGCTTAGCAAAGGTTGAAGTTTCTGCAGGGTTTAATGCCCCCATGGTGTCACAACCATTGCCTCCAATTGGCACGCCTGCTTTGAAAACTGATACCCCAGCTGATATGAGATCCCAAACAATCAAGTAAAAACCTCTTTCAAAGAATTTCTTTGAAAGGAAACTAGATTCATAGATGTGTAATTCTCCTATTTCTCTCTTACAGGTCCTTCCAAACGGGATCCTTACCTGTTGTATCAGGAAGTGGAAAGAACCTTGCAACTGGTCTGATGTTTGATGGCAAGAATAAAGTTCTGGATAATGCTAAAACATCTCTGGGGTCTTGGGGCAATTCACGGATCAATCAACAGGTATACAAGTGCTCTTTCTAATATTTCGGCTACTGCAGTGGCTTTAATATTTTCCTACAACATTTTCTCTGTTCTCTTACTGTGTTAATATGAAGCTGATTATATTTTTTGTTAAATAAAATGTGGTCTAACTTTTGCTGATTAATATTTGTTCGACATATTCTAAGCTCATTCACTCGGTTTCTTTCATATCATGTGCTTGTGCCTCATTTCACATTGAACTAATAATTTGGTTAAAAGCTTCAAAATATTGACAAATAATCTGCCGGTAGGTTATGGCGTTAACACAGACTCAACTTGATGAGGCTATGAAGCCTGCACAATTTGATACACATTCTTCTGTTGGAGATCCTTCTAAATCAGTTAGCGAGTCCAGCTTGCCATCATCATCCATCTTGACTAAAGACAAGTCATTTTCTTCTGCTACTAGTCCAATCAATTCATTGCTTGCAGGGGAAAAGATTCAATTTGGTGAGCATTTACTGTACTGCGAACTCCTTGATGTACTAGGAATTTGTTTGGCTTTTGATTGAAGTATTTTGTTCCTTTTATCTTCAGGTGCAGTAACATCTCCAACTATTCTCCCTCCGAGCAGCCGTGCTGTTTCCCATGGAATTGGGCCCCCAGGTCCCTGTCGGTCAGACATCCAAATTTCTCACAATCTCTCTGCATCTGAAAATGACTGCTCCATTTTTTTTGAAAAGGAGAAGCATTCCAATGAATCTTGTGCCCAATTGGTAGATTGTGAATCTGAAGCTGAAGCAGCTGCTTCTGCAATTGCTGTTGCAGCCATAAGTAATGATGAGATTGTTGGGACTGGGCTGGGTTCAGGTCCCGTCTCTGCTTCAGATTCCAAAGACTTCAGTGGTGCAGACATTGATAGTTTAACTACAGGTGCCTATTTTTCCCTGTGACCTTTGGTTAACATTGCACTTCTGTTTCTAATAGGAATTTCTGTGTGGTGCTATACTGTGTTGTAACCTTGTGATTTGCAGGTGTATCTGGCGATCAACAGTTATCAAGGCAATCAAGAGCTGAAGAATCTCTTAGTGTTGCTCTTCCTGCTGATCTCTCTGTTGAGACACCACCAATATCTTTGTGGCCTCCTTTGCCGAGTCCACAAAATTCTTCTAGCCAGATGCTTTCTCATGTCCCTGGGGGTACACATTCACATTTTCCTTTCTATGAGATGAACCCGATGTTGGGGGGACCTATTTTTGCTTTTGGGCCGCATGATGAGTCTGCATCTGCCCAATCACAGTCTCAAAAGAGTAATACTTCAGTATCCGGTCCACTGGGAACATGGCAGCACCATTCTGGTGTAGACTCATTCTATGGCCCTCCAGCAGGTTTCACTGGCCCTTTTATCAGCCCTCCTGGAAGCATCCCTGGGGTTCAAGGTCCACCGCACATGGTTGTCTATAATCATTTTGCACCAGTTGGTCAGTTTGGACAAGTAGGCTTGAGTTTTATGGGTACCACCTATATCCCGTCGGGAAAGCAACCTGATTGGAAGCATAATCCCGCATCTTCTGCCATGGGTGTTGGTGAAGGGGATATGAGTAGTCTGAATATGGTTTCTGCACAGCGCAATCCCAACAACATGCCGGCCCCTATGCAACATCTTGCTCCAGGGTCACCGCTCTTGCCTATGGGTTCTCCACTGGCCATGTTTGATGTTTCTCCTTTCCAGGTAAAAGTTGGGATCTGTGGTTTGATTAGCTGCCAAAATAACAATTAGTGTTTTTAGAGGAGGGAAAAAATTATATTTATATGAGATGACATGCACATGCTATTACAGACATTATAATGCTAGAAATGCTAGTAACCTCAGCTAACTAAACACGTGTAGCGGCGGAATTCCCTTCCAGAAAAATCTAGCAACAACCTATCTTGTTTATCTTTTAGGGTTTTGTCTGCGCATGAATGTGGTGAGGCTTTGGTATTAAAATGTTCTTAAATTTGGATCAAGGGATTGCAATTCCTCAAAGGCTGCAATATGTACATATATATGTATTTGTTTATATTTCATCAAAGCTGCTGTAGATGCCTATGGAACATAGGAATTGTTTCTGCTAACATTGTGGTTTGATTGAAATTGTTATATGCAGTCTACTCCTGACATGTCAGTCCAGGCTAGATGGTCACATGTTCCAGCATCGCCTCTTCAATCAGTTTCTGTGTCAATGCCATTGCAGCAACAGGCAGAAGGGGCACTTTCTTCTCAGTTCAACCATGGGCCATTGGACCAGCCATTACCTAACAGGTTCTCGGAGTCTCGAACAACCGCACCTTCTGACAAGAACCATAATTTCCCTGTGGCCAATAGTGCAACTGTGACCCAATTACCAGATGAATTTGGGTTGGTAGACTCATCAAGCTCCACCACTGCTAGCACTTCTACACAGAATGTTGTCGCTAAGAGCTCATCTGCTAGCAACATTGTGGATGCTGGTAAGACAGATGGCTTGCAGAATAGCAGTGGGAGCACCAACAGTGGCCAGAGTACAAGTTCTGCTTTCAAGACACAGCCTTCCCATCATAAGAGTATGTCTGCTCACCATTACAGTACTTCCTCTGGGTATAATTATCAAAGAGGTGTAGTATCTCAGAAAAATAGTTCTGGAGGCGAGTGGTCCCATCGCAGGATGGGATACCAAGGAAAGAATCAATCTTTGGGTGCAGAAAAGAGCTTTCCTCCTTCAAAACTGAAGCAGATTTATGTAGCTAAACAGACTACAAGTGGGACGTCAACAACATCATGAAGAAAAATAGAAAATTGAGGTGCTTGGATTTAGACATTGAAAGTATCAGGACTGAAACATCTTTTCAGTGAAAATTTTGGTTTTCTTTTGACAGAATATTTAGCAAGGAAGTTGGCTGAGAGTGGAGTTTTAGTGGTATATGAATTGATAAAGCCAGTTTTCCAGATGAAGTTTACAGTACTGGTTGACTATCTGTTGGTGGATCCTGCGTATGGGTCTTAAGATCATAAGAGTTCTAAATTCTACTGGTTGGTTGGGTTGCCTGCTCTGCTATTGCAAGTTTTGTGTATTAGCTAGGTCGTGATTTATCATTATTTTTTTTGGGTTCGCTTTACTGGCTGCACAAAACCTAATTGTAATTTCTTGGGATTGATGTATTAAAACGAGCAACGAACAATGCGTTATTGATGCTGTTAATGATAATGATAAATACAGGCTTTGAGATTGTTGGCTCAAGGTCTCCCATTGTCTTTTATTTCTTCCTATTCTTAGCAATCCACTAAAGTATAGGGTATTTGAAATGTTGCTGGAAGATGTCATTCCTTAAGTTGATTTTCAAGACATTGCAAAGCAAGTATTAGTTAAACACTCACATTCTCAACGAGTAAGGATAAGGAGTGTGCAGTTAGAGTTAATGTACTAGTCAACTGCAGAATTTTCACATTTTTCGATCATTCTAGGTTCACGTCTAACACAACATTTACCAATAATTGACAACACGCAAGATTTCTTATCTTCTTCCAGAACTTGTCCTAAGTCATCATTATTATAGCTTTTTTGGTTCGTTTCGTTGAAGAGTTGTCATTTTTTTCTTTTGTGTTTTAAATATGAACTAAGCTTTCTGCCTTTTTCTTTTGTCTTATATTGGTATAAGTTAAACAAGCCTATTATAAAAGGTCATTATTCTACTTTTTTCTTAAAAAAATTGTCTCATCTTCAAAAACAATAAATATATATATATAAAATAAAATAAAAAGTTCTAAATTAACTTTTTATACTTTTTTTATTCACTATTACCCACAAATTAAGTTTACCTAACATAAAAATCCTTCCCTCTTTTCTTCTTCCTACGCCTAGTATAACTATTTTGAAGAAATAACTCAGTATAACCAATTTAAAATTAATGAAAATTTCTATCTATTTTTGGTATATAATTTAAAATTAATCAAATTATTTAATATATAATAAATCATGCAATGTAGTGAAGAAGATATAAGAGCTTATTACTTTATTATGTGTCAGATATATTAATTAGTTATAAATGGAAAAAGTTCTAACCTAAGTTTAGTGTATGTTCTATTTATATACTAAGTTGATAGATTATTGACATATATTTATTAGTTTTAAATGATGAAGTATATTTTAATTATTCAATATCAAAATGTAAAACACTCATACATACGTGTCACTCTTTTATTAGTTGTGGTATATACACTAAACCTAGTTAAAAATAACGAAAGACATAAAACATGAGACTCGGCGTGTTTGGATGCTCCATTTTCAATTAGTCTTTGCTATGTCATTTTCTCTTCTGTTAGCATGAAAGATATAAAACAGGATATCATCACTGATTGCTTTACTAATTCTGGAAAAAGAAACAAAAGAGAAAAGGTGACAGTGATGATTCGTATACAAGTCTGTCTGTTCATAATTCTCATCTTGTTTTATGAAAAATAATCTAATTTTTGAGAGAGTCATAATAGAAATATCAAATCATTAATTTACAGCTACATGATATTGTTATACATTATTTTCTAAAACCATCTGCACTTGAAAGCTGGAATTCGAGAAACCCATTACTAAGGTATTTGTAAAACACACTGTAGCAGTACCACTAAACTGAAACTCGATTTTGATTTTATTGCTACATGCATTTATGCAATTAATCCTGTTTTGCCATAGCATAATGTGCATTGTATTATATTATATATCTGAAAGATACTCTCATTGTCGTCCTCACTCAGCTGGAAACAATGGCGGCCATCGACTTCATGGCTATTCACTGATCTATTTCGTATCCGCAGTTGACTTGGGATGCCGTGTCAGGAAGCTGGTTGGACAGAAAAGTCAGGTGGCAATTCGACATATGTTCGAAAATCAAGGAAAGAGTCAATGGTGAAATCCACTTGCAGATTTAGTACAGAACACAGGATTAGTAAGAAACATCCGATAATTCAGATTCGAAATTGTAAATAATTATTTAAAAACATATATCATAGGTACATTAATATAAAACAACGGCCCTACAATACTTGTTTTAAAAAAAAAAAAAAACAATTCTTGCAAAAACGTCCCTACAACTTTTTTTTTTTTCATTTTTATTTCACTTTAAATTGTTTATATCTTTTGTATTTTTACCCCAATTTTTTTTCTATTTTTTCTATTTTTTATGTTATTGTATATTCATATTTAAAAATTTTCTTCTTAGATGATTATTTTTTGTGCTCTTTTTTTATAAATATAAAATAACTTAACATAAACTAAATATAAATTATAAATCACACGAAAATCAACAACAGAAACAACAAATTTCATTAAGTCCAAATGTTTTATATATCACTAATTTGGATATTTTTATAAAAAATAATAAATAAATTTAGAGATTGAGTGAGTATTTTAAAAGGTTGAATTATTATAAATTTTACTTAGAATATGTAAAAATAATTTAATTTCTAAATCGTCAATTAAATTATTACATAACTAAAAAAAATCTTACATGCAAATATTAAATTCAATAGTTTTATTTATAAAAATCATATAATGCATTCTTATGAATTTTTTTACATTTTTATATACTAAAGTAAATAAACGCGAAAAATATATATACTTATCAGTTTTAATTATTTTATCTATTTCATTGAACTAATAAGTTTCTATTCATCCAAGCAAATTGTTTTCCATAAATAAGAATGATAAAATTCTTACTATTTTTTATCATTATTTTTTGATATCACACATACACACACTAAATATATACATATATAAGTTAAAGTTTTAATTTATTTATTATATTGGACTAATAAGTTTTTCAACATGTCACAAATTTCTTTTAACTATTTCTATGATTCAAATTTAAATTCCTATTCTTTTACTATTTTATTAATTTTTTTATTTTTATATGTATAAATATAAGCATATATTTTATAGAAAGATAATAAGATTTATTATTAATTTGTAGTAGCTATAATAACTATTATACTATATAATAATCTTATATTTAAATAAGTCATAAATATCATATTTATTATTAACATTTAAGATTACATTTGATTCTTTTATAAAAATTTATAGTTAACATTTTTATTAATGTGTCATATGTCATTTTCTTTATTAGAAAACAATATGACACGGCTTCATAGAATTTTGCCACGTGAAATCTCATAAAAAAGATATAAATTTTTTCTATAGATTATTGATGTTCTTTTAAAATGATATTACTTTAGTAATTGATTAATTAATGCACACATTTTATTTACGCAAATTAATTTTAACAATATAAATAATATACTAAATTTAGAATTAAATATCAATGTTTAGGGTATGACTGACATACAACTTAGACAATTAATTATCCTATCTTAATCCTATAAGTCTCTAGAATTTAAAAAATGGAAAAACTACGTAAATTTATTTCTTTGTTCTGAAGAATAGTGTCTCCCTAGCTTGGTTAATGAGGGCCTCATGATCCCAAGGAAGACAACGACTAACATGATTAAATACAAATAGTTTGTATTACAGACAAAAAGCAGAGGTTGAATTCCTAGATCCTTGCAGCTTAGATAAAGCTGGCTTACAGCACACTCGATCATTAACCAGATTACTGTTCTTATTCCTGCAAAATGGTGCCCAGCCATAGTCTCCAAGATGGCACAGATTCTGTGAAGTTCAGAGGAGTTTGGTTTACGGGAAAAACAATTTGTACCGAGGAAGGTTAGTTTTTTTTCTTCTGCTACCTCACTGCTCTCTGCTTCACTGTTCTTTCTCCTCTACATTCTGGTCTAGCTCATTTCCTTATTTTCACTCTCTTTAGTCTGCATTTGGACATAGTTGGATAGCGGGAAGTTGGTTTTAGCTTTATGTCCACGGAACTTAATTGCAGCTCTATCATACGCTCTCGCTGCCTCCTCTTTGGTGTTGAAAGTACCAAGCCACTTACGAGCTGCACGCCATGGATCGCGTATCTCCGCTGCCCATTTCCCCCATGGCCTCAGTCTTACTCCCCTGAACTTGTTCTTCTTCTTCTTTTTAATCTTATTCTTCCTCTCACTTGTACCTGCTGTCTCTTCTACTTCTGCTACTGCCTCTGCTTCTTCTTCTTCTACATCTTCTTGGACAGTGCCGAAGAAATTGCAGCCAAGACAATCAACAGAGTCCATGTTGCAAACAGGACAGGTCCCAGAACCTTGGAGAATAGGAATGAAGCTGCTGATTTCATCAGTTGATGACGTGGCACCAGATAAAACGTGTTGAAGAGTGGAGATGATGATGGAGTCTTCTTGTTCTTTGCTCAAACGATTGGGTAGCTCCATATTCATGCAGAAAGCAGCGAGCTGGCTGAGGGAAGTTTGGCCCAGTATTTATAGGTAATTTGAGGTGCCAGTGGGACGCTTATTTCTCTCTGTAGATCGCGTCACAATTTAGCACGTGTATAATTTTCTCCATATAATTAATTTACAATTTACTAAGAATGTTTAAAAATTAAAAATAAGGTCAAAATGAAAATTTCCAAAAGTACAGATGCTTGGGTAGCAAAAATGTGTAAAAGAAGAAGAAGAAGGAATAGGATGTAAGTGTAACACAAAGATGGGTGAAAGTTTGGATTAACAAAGTAGATGCATTTAGTTATATTTTGTTGTTAAATGTGTTGGAACTTTTAGCATGATAGCTGACTCGAATTAGATTTGCAAAAATGCTGGAATTGAGTGTTTCATACATAATAAAAAAAGGTTATATAGTTCATGCTATACTTGGAAAAGTGATTAATTATAAACTTCTTAATTAAGTTTGCAGGAATCAAAATCAATTATAAAGCTAGCAATTTGATGTCGTATCGTGTCTAATTATATCATACGACGATAGATATATATAATACAAAAATAAATTTGAACAAAATTCGATTAATTAATTGTGTCAAAGTAATAAATCGAATAAACCGTTTATTAACTATATTATAAGGTTTCGATCTATATAACTTATTTAATAAATTAAATTTTAAAAATATAAATAAAAAATATAAAATTAACTCAAATTTATTATTATTTTGAAGCATTATATATATATATATAAAAGAAAATAAAATGGACTGAAGTATTATCAGCTTTTACATAATCTTATTGTTTTTAATTTCTCTAATATCTTTATGGTAAATCTTAATTCATTTATATCTTTATTAATGTTTTATTTGAGCTCCATCTATGAAACAACAAAAGATCTGTGTCGCCATATGCTAAGCCGTAGTTCGGCTCTTAAGTATGAATAGGGAGTTAAGTAATATGAATGAGATATATAGGGTCCAAAGGGTCCAAACTGCATTTAAAATTGCAAACAACAAACAAAAAAATTAAACAGAAAAACAAATGAATTTGACAAATATCGAGGAAGAAGAAAAAAAAAAAAAATTGATGTCAACAACCGAAAGTGACTAAAAATGTTTACATTATGGGGTCCGGCCAGTGAAGACGTCAGTGATGAGCCACTACTTTTGGGTCTTGACTTTTTCTCATTATCCCTCGGACAATTGGGTGTAACGCATTCGCAGGAGCAGGAAATATCATAATAAGAACCGACTTTGCGTTCTGCTGTTAAATTAGGGCTGCTCGTGTGCTCGGTTCTCATTCTGTTGTGACGCGCCAAGGAAAGGTACCTATCATGTCTGGATTTATCCGCAAGACGAAAGTGGAAGGAGCAGAAGAGAAGAGAGAGTACTGCTTGGGCCAGGTGCGATTCGTTTCTTCACAGAAGTATACTGTCATTTGGAAATTTGAAGCCTTTAAAAGAAACGGCTTGTCGGCAATTGATCTATCCCCAAAAAAGAAAAAATAAATAAATAAAATACACTCCTACATTAAAACTAATTCTGTTATTTTTACTATATCGTGGAATGAGACCCAAGTGCTAAAAGAAACCACTTTTCTGTTTTTTTTTTTTATTTTTTTTTTATATATACGAGAAAATATTAGCTCTGAATTCATCAGATAAAAATTATTAAAATTTCTTTTTCTTTTTAACATGAATAAATCAATACCATCAACTGTTGATCAGAAAAAAGCTAGTCCTAGGAATATAATTATTATGTTTTCCAAGGCATAATTGATCTATTTTAAAGTTTAAAAGTTTAATTATGCTTTAACAAAAAATTCAAGAGCTTATCCATAGGTTTTGCCTTCCAATTTGCAGTACCATCAAAACTTGAGATCAATTAAATTAAACGTGAGCATGAACTACTCCAGTCACTTGATGAATCGGTTATCAAGCATATGATTTATTTGCTTTTGGATTATAGTACCAATTGAAAATCCAATTAATCTTTAGTTAGAACTCCACATCAATTTATCTCTTAGATCCCACATCATAAAAAGTATGGGGTGTTAAAAAGAAAATAAGATTAAAAATTTAGTAAAGTTTTAGTACAAACTAAATTATTTATTCTTTTGTTTTAAATTAAATATTCTATTATAACCTAAATTGTGGATTAACATATCTCTTTTTGCAAAAAAACTCTTTGAAGGCCCGAGAATTAATTAGTTAAGTAAAATAAGCAATTAATTTCATAATCATAGGTGAGCAAAGTTAAACATCAATGCATATAAAAATATTGTTACAATGAATAGCCATCCAACGGTTGACAGTTTATAGTAACTAATCTTCAATAGTGGCGCCTCTGCTGTTTTCTTTTAAAAGATTTATATAAAATATGCAAAGAAATAACAAGCTTCTAAACTCAATAATTTAAGTTTTGACCCATTAAGTTGATTTGTTGTAATGTTTAATTTTTTTAAAATATAATGTTGTGACTAATATTTCTTTTGGCATTTTGTTGATTTTTGTACTATAATTTTTTTTAAAAAATATCTATAAATATAAAAAGACATAGTTTTAATTATCATTTAATTAATAATTTAAAAATCATAGAATAAATTTAAAATGGAAAAAAAAACGTGTTATTTATAGAACTTATAATATTACTAACTATTTTAATTTATTAAGTTGTATTTAGATTATTGTTGCGTATGAAAAAAAGTAGGTTTACAATTTTTGATTGTTTAAATTTTTATAAACTATTTCTCTTAAACTTGCGTTTAGAAAAAGTATCAATTGACTTACTTTCTGTAAAAATAATTCTTAAAATATAAAAACTAAAATAAAATAAAAATAAAAATTGAAAAAAGTTTTTCTAATCTCAATGCAAAACAATCTATTAGTGAATTATATAACAATTTATATTATTATTATTATTCTTAATTATGTATTCTAAAATAGAAAAGAATGTTACTTTTATATTACATGTATATTATAAATAAAAACTTATGACTCCAAAAACACAAATCCAATAAGTCAATTTAAATAAATGTTCAGACAACCTTGGTACTTTACTAATGTATTAATACAGATTTCTATAAATATACTACAGCTACAAGCATACCCAATCCGCAGCATAGGATGGACTGTCAACATGTGTAGAACTTCACTCTAGTATCCATATGTTGTCCTCTTCATCATCCTCATAAACTCCTCAACACCCACTTCTCCATCATCTGTTCATTTCACAGACCATCAAACCAATTGTATACAAGAAAAATTATTTCAAACAGACAAATGCAAATCCTGATTAAAATATGTAGTGGTGTCACTAAATTTAAATGAGCAATGAAAATGGTAAAAAGAATCTGCTCCTGGCACCACTCCAATATTCATGCCTCTTTGCATGTAAGAAAACAGATAGATACCAACAGTGAAATCAGAATTCTTAGAAATAACAGAATAGGGACTGTTTTAAGTGTTGCACCTAACAGAATGGCGCATGAACAACTCACCAAATACACTTAAGGCAGTGATCAATTTATTTCTCAAATTAAAATACTAAGGCAATAATGGTTAGCATAATCATAAAAAAAGCAGCTTAACCCAGACACCATCTAGATTTCTGCAAACTGCACCCAAAATGAAAGTAAACTTACGATCTCGGTCAGCTTCCTCAACCATCTCCCTGATCTCTCTGTCAGTGAAGTTCTCACCCAGATCCTTTACTATTCTCTTAATGTCATCGACAGATATCTTTCCCTGAATCAAGATGTACAAACATAAGTAACCAGAAAAACTAAACTATAGAAAGGACAAATAAACAAAAAATCACATTGTTATCTTGGTCAATGATGCGGAATGCTTTCATGAGCTCCTCTTTAGTATCCCTTTCTCCTATCTTGGCTGTCATCATGTGCACAAATTCATCAAAATCAATTGCACCACTTCCATCCTTGTCCACATCTGCAATCATTTGAGTAATTTGCTGCAATGGCACATTTTCAGCAATATATAAGCTGCACGATCAAGTTCCATTTACAAAATTTTGAGATGACAAGAAGAATGTTAATCAGGTATGAGTTTTTCTTGTTTCTATTAGTAGTTACAATCAATTGACCAAAGTTATCGATAAGGAATCCAATTCAACTAACACCAAGGGCCTAAGAAACAGAAAAGAAATAACAGAAAGTCGTTTGTGATTTTTTGAGATATAAAGCTACGCCAATGAAATAGAATAAGCGTAAGGAGATGGGGCCTGGGGCGAAGAACATAAATGAGAATACCTGGCAATATTTTTTCAATTCAAATATACACTTCACTATGCTTGTGTTTTACACATGCAGTCATGATGGGGGGTGGGAAGGGACAAAATTTGAGAAACTGGTAATAGGACTAACTGTTGTGTGGGAGGAGTTTCAGACTTGAATATTAATTCATGTAAATTCAACTTCACCACGAATTAAGAGTAATAGTGATGTACTTGATATTTTTTGGCTTTGTTAACCATAATAACTGATGGACAATTAATAAAGACAGAGATAACTAATGAGAAATGGTATTACAACACTTCTGGAAATTATTGGCACAACGCAGACATCCTTGCCAAATAACTTGAAAGTTAAGGCTCTGCTATCCTCAACCACAATTACTTGAAAAAGATACCAAGTGAAACTTATATCAAGCAAATATCTCCATCAGCGTAAACTTTGAGACCGAAGCCAACATAATGCAAGAACATAAACTATACTAAGCAAAATCAAAATTCCAAAGTATGCAAATGTATTAAAGGGCAGCAAGCTAGAAGTACACCCATTTGCTTATCCTATGGAACGAAGTATCATAAAACAGTCAGAGAAATAAATAATTCAACATCTTCAGTTACTAGGATATAGAAGGTACCTCTTCTGTCATTTCGAAACCAAGTGCCCTGTTATACAAGATGTATTTAGTTTCAAAATTTCCAGGGCTCAAAATACTTAGGAGATCCTAGCATAAGTGGATGAGACATTCTTACCTCATGGCAACATTCAGCTCTTTGGCATCAATAGTACCTGAACAACAGAGCCTAGCAGATAAGTTTACTAGACAATAAAGACAAATAGCAACCAAAGTATTAATAACCTGATCCATCAGTATCAAACAACTCAAATGCTTCCTTAATTTCTTGCTTCTTCTGTTGACTTAACCCATGATGCCGTCCTCTAGGTTTAATGTCCTTCCTAGACGCTCCTCTATAAAGGCTTGCCTGTTGAGGTATTATGCATTTTAACACCCAAAAAGCAAATCAATTAAGTTCCAAAGAAATTATCAAGCTTGTATTGACATTTCTGATGAAGCAAACAACATAGCTGTTAAGCATAGCCACAAACCAACAATGCAATCAACATTCAATTATTTCCTACGCAAAGGGCTTCCAAATGGTCAGGGAATTAAACATCAAGCTAAAAAGAAAAAAGAACTCCTATTAAAATTCATATTTTTTTTCAAAAAGGACAATCCCCAAAATAGCCAAATCCATGCAAGGCATATACACAAGCACATCGCAGCAATTACAAGAATTTTAAGCAGTATTATAATTATTGATCTCAAAGTTTACTCCAATCAGAACCCATCCAAACACACAAGGATTCGATATTAAGGCAACGACTATAATAGCAAAATGGGTAGCAGCAATTTCAAAATTGATTTTAAATTAAATACACCAGTGCTCAATCATCTTAAAGATTCAAACTCTTTTAAGAAATTAACAAAAATTGTACAGAAATGAAACCAAAAAAGGATAAAATGAAATTAAGATTTAGTGTAGGGAACGAACCATGGAATCTCAGTGGATGAGAAAATATTTAATTTAACGCGCAATGGAGAAAATCTTGATATTGAATAAGCAAAAGAAAAGCTGTTTCTTGAATTATTAATTTATTATTATTACAGAATTTTGGAGAATCTTCTTTTCAATTAATTGATTGCCTATGTGGAAATTGGGCCTCAAAGGGTCTCAGTTCTTAAAGACCATCGGCCCACTTTGTCATGTAAATTGGTGTGTAATTAGAGGGAGCTTTTCACGGAAACTAAAATCAACCAAAAAAAAAAATCATATATGGGTGTAATTTTTTAAAAAAATTACTTTTCAATTTCTTTAGAAAATACAGTATAATTATCTGTTATTTATTTTTTATTATTTTAATTAAAAGAAATCACAATTGTATAAAAAAATAAAAAACTAAAAAATTATATTTTTGATATTTTAATATAGTAAAAGTAAGAAATTAACACTGTATCTTTTATAAAAAAATGAAAAGTATAAATATTTTTATTATTCTTTTCATTATAAATGAATTTATAATTTTAAAGAGTTCACTAAGATAGAAAAAACTTAAATTTAAATAATCAAACAAAAACGACTTAGTATAGTGAGAAAATGAAGAAATAAATATCTTAATGAGTAAAAATTAAAAATTATTATTAATATTTTTTATTTTTAAGTTAATATATAATTCTCTATGTTCTTAAATTTTAATATTTAGTAATATAATCCATAAATTTATAAAATAATGAGTTAAATTTACAATATGTATGGAGAAAACTAGTATGAATAAATTTGTATATGTTAATATAATATATCATACAATAACGTACATAATACTGAAATATGAAAATTAAAAAAGATGAAAATTTTCAAAAAAAATCTTTAATTTCGTTGAAAAAGTCTTAAAATTTAGAGTTTCACTAAAATACTACAGTGGCCCTGTGCCACTATAAAATAAGAGATAATTAATTTACTAATTTAATAAGTATTAATTTATTATAATTTAGTTATGGGTGGGACTCATTGATTTCAATTTTTTAAGAAATATTGGGTCTTGCTTCTAAAGCTCTCTTCCAAAATTCCAAATCTATCTCTTCTGTTTTTCTCCTTGTTGGTGTGGGTTCACTGTTTTGTGGGCTAATTTGAAGAGATAAACCAGGCTGTGCAGGGAGTAGTTCCATTACTAACTGGAAAAAATGCCCTTGTTATCTCTTACTCTAATCTTTTGTTCTTGCTACTGCTTCAAGGGTTATATGTATTAAATTGTGTAAAAGGGTTTAGAAAAGTTTCAAGTAATTAGATTTCTGGGTTTTCTTTGGGAATGGGCTTTGAATCAATTTAAGAGGAATAGTTTCAGAGATTTGAGATTGAGGAGAGAGAGAGAGAAATGACGAAAAAGGGAAACAAGTTCCATATGCAGAGGTTGGGTGCAACCTGAAGGCATAGATCAATGAAAAACTTGGCGAGGGCGAACCAAAAGCGTGAACCCAAAGCAAGGACACTAATTTGGTTTGATTCTGTTTCCCTTTCTATGAAATTTGGTTAACAATTTTTGAACTGAACTTTCTGATGCTCACCTCTAATTGCATGCCAACCTCTCGCATACGTTTGTAAAGAAAGTTATCGCCGGTAAGTACTAGGTTTACCTTTTTTTACTAAATGCTGTATGTTGAGTTCCAGACTTGTTGGAAAAGGGAGCGAAAATCTTTGAATAGATGTGTAAATAGTTAGTATTGTCCCAATCTGTATGAATTTTTTGATTCTCAATCATATCCAATATGAGATTGGTCATTGTCTATGGATGCACTCTTGCTCGAGATGGTAATGGCTCGGTCATTGCCTCTGGAACTCTTGCTCTGCATGTTTCAGATCTGGAGATAACTGAACTTTATGCTATCAAGTTTGAAATAAAATTTGCACAAGACTTATGCATGCATGCCTTCACCATTGAGTCAGATTGCAAGAACGCCGTCAACCTATGCTGCACAACACCTGTTCCGTCATCTTACTCTGGACTTTTGGCCCTTGATATACAACATCTCCTCCACACTTATCCTCTCATGGACTCCAAGAACTAGAAACAAAGCGGCCTAAGCCTTGCCCTTTAGGATTTGATTTTATTTCAGACAATTTGTTGAAAAGCTCCTCTTTTTCTTTTTCTGTTATTTCTCTTATTCAGCAAGTCAATTGTATGATTTCTGGTTCTATTTAATCTTAATCAGGTCCTTCTATTTTCAAAAAAGTTGATTTGTCGGTAAACATAAATAGAAATGGCGTGTATACAGCGGTGATCCGTAACATATATTATTTAGATGACCTGCTAAACAGGTATCAAATTTTATTAATTAATTATTAAATATTAAATTATATAATCAACGGTTATAATTTTGTAAAGGTATTGTACCTCGTAAGTACATTAGGATTTTAGAATTTATTTTTGTTAAACATTGTAGAATTTACAACCAAAATGAAATGACAGTGACTATTCCAAATTATTGATATATAAGATGCAAATTGCAGTTGTAATTTCCATACTATTTAAAATTTAGGTAGAAAAATAGTTATGACTAACATATTTATTTTTACTTTTAAATTAGATCTAATAGTCTAAAAAATTGCAAAATTTTACTATTTTGGCAAATTCTTTAGAAATTGTCTATGATTTAGCTAATTAAATACAATTTTGACTTACACTGAATTGCTGGTCAAAATTAAGTTATATGGATGGAAGCCTAAACGCTATTAGGGAAATGAGATTTTAAAATTTAATAACATGTATGAATAAAATGACATTAATACTTATCAATTTGCATTTTTTTCTAATTGCTATCCGTGTCATTTTTACATAGCTTAATTTTGACAAATAATTTAATTTAGTCAAAATGATACTCAATTGGTTAGGTTATAGCTAAATATACAATTTATAATGAATTAACAAAAATAGTAAATTTTCATTAAAACTTTAATTATTTAAGCTATTAGACTTTAAATTTAATATAAAAATTATTTGATACTAATTATAAAATCTAATATGTAATGAGTTTAAATATAAAGTGCTCCTTTACATATCCACACCCATGAATAATTACATCGCTAAATAGATATATGTCATTTTATTTACAATTTTAGCTTGCACTTTAATCCTTAATTTATTGTGAAACTTAATAATTATAAATTTTTTTTATGTAAATTTAATATATACACTGCAACTACAACAAATAAGAAAGTAGGATGTGTCATTTTGCATTGGATGACAAAAAAAACTCTGACAAAAAAATTCAGTTAAGAATCTCAACATTGACGAAAGAATGAGTTAGAAAATATAATCTTCACTTGTGAAATATAAAGAGTTGTATCGCCAAAAAGAAGACATTGTATTAATCTACTGGCCAATGGCAGGTCAGCTTCATTCATGGCTATGGACAATCAAGAATTGACTTTTATAATGTGATGGGAGAAGATGGAGGATTTAAGGACATAATGATCATTCTTTTTCCAACTTTAAATGACAGGCAATTGGTTGGTTATGAGTGCATATAAATTTGCTGATTGTGAAATCAAGAAAACGACATGAAAGGTAACATATTAGATATAGCGTCCGACTGTAGAAATTGAAAGATCGAAGAGAAAGGTACACAATTAATTAAAAGATGGACAAACACATCAAACATAACCCCTCACCAAAAGCTCACATCTTTCCCTTTCAAAAGTCACATTATATATACTGTTTGTAGGTAAATGACGCAACTGGAGGGGAAAAAAAGCCAACCAATAACAAAGTATATAAATAAATAAATAAAAAAACACTGAAGCATCTTGCCAACCCCAGTTGAGCATCAAAATGTTCTGAGAGGAGAAGATATATGTTGTTATCATGGCCAGCTGTGGTTTCTAGATTCTTCCCAAAATTTAGCAGGGAGTCCTTTCTCAGGCACTGGAAATGGATCGTATTCAACCCCACTTACAGGTCCTATTATTTCCCACCTGCAACAACAATCATCTAACAGCAATTAATAAAACATGAAGTAATTAATACAAGAAAGATGCAATAATGTTTTCTTCTTCCATTTCAAGATTCTTAATTAGTACCTTGCAACAGCGAAAGAGTTTCTTTGTCGGAATCTCCCTTCTTTGTTTTACATAACAAGTGTCATTAACTCTAGATATCAAATGATGCGTAATCGTGTCCAGTAAATTTTAGTCTGGATTTACTTTTGGGTCACATTTGTTGTTGGTCTAATTATGTAATCACGACAGAATATTTGCTGGCTTCAATTAATGAAACGTACATAAGAATATATGTACGTGTCCGCGTAACTAATTAATGCATTGGCTTATTTTAGTCTTTTGATATCAGAATATTCAAGTTGATTACAGTACATGTTCTATGTTAGATTGTTCTACTCCATACATTGACCCAGTATTAGAGCAAGAATTTGCAGAAACATATACCTGAACTTAGTGACCAGGTGATGGATAAGAATAATCATCTCTAGCTTGGCAACTTCATTTCCTGGACATGCATGAACACCATTTCCAAAGGGCATGAAAGTATTCGGTTTTGGTCCAACCTTCACGCCATAGGATATAGGAAAAGTTAACCAAAAGAAAAAAAAGGAATAACTAAGCCTGCTCACATATACATTGTATAGAAGAAAACAAGATTATTACAAAAGAAAAAGCATTTAAGGTTACTTAAGCACTTCCATCTGTACCTCAAATCTTGAAGGATTAAATACATGTGGATCTCTGAAGAAATTTGGATTGTGATGAATGTTTCGGAACAGAGGAAGTACCTTCCATCCTTTCGGAATCAAGTATCCTGACAAGCATTATACGTATAGTAATAATCAGTAGCATGTCGAGAGAATTACAAAGAAGTCATTTTCCCGATGTCAATCACTTAATAGGGGTCCTATTAAATGGGGAATTGGCAAGAGTTCATGATAATGGGGTTCTCGGAAACAAGAATATGAATTGGAGTGATTTAAGAATAGGACAGTAAATCTTATGCTCCCTTTTCTTGTACTACTAGTTTGATCATGATATAAAATATTTAATTTCAGAAAATGTGTGGGAATGGAATATAGAAATCTAAATGGACTAATTCAATTGGCTTAATTTGCATAAGATGAAAGAGGTAATAGTCATAAATTCAACTTAGAACACTCTTATTCTCTGCGAAATGTGGTTTAGTATTAATACCTTTATATTCCACGTCTTCGACAGCTTCCCTAAATGTGAAAGATATGACACTTGCCATCCTCAGGCTCTCCATTATAACCTGAAAGTTAAATTTGGCTGTCATACTTAAGTAACCTTTCAAAGACTCAAATAAATTATATATATATATAGGCTTCTTTCAAATTTGTGAATCATACCCGATTTGTAATGGGCATATTTCTAGTTTGAGACCATGTCAATGGTTTTTCTCCTCTACCATTTGATTCAAAAATTGCTGTCTGCTCTATCTGAAAAAGTAAATGATTTTCATTAGTCAATAATCTTTAGTTATCAAGAATGGATTACAGAAGCAACATAGAAAGGATGAAACCTTAATTGCTTCTAAGAGTTTTGGGTCATCATGAATATATTTTAAAATCCATGTTAAGATACTCGCTGTAGTATCCTGAGCAGCAAATAGTACACCGATGATGTTATCAGTAATTTTTTCATCAGATAGAAATTGACCCTTCTCATCTTTGAAGTTTAGTAGATAACCCAACAGATCCTTTTGCACTAATCCCTTTTCCTTCCTCTCCCTTATCATCTGGCCTAGAATTCTGCTCAGCCTTTTTCTTGCCTGAAAATCAAGAATTGCCACATAAGAAAAGAAACGAATAACTGATTAATTTAGATATTTAAATTAGTCATTAATTAAATAGAAAAATTCGAAGATTGATGGTGACATTATTTAATTAATACTTCTGATGCTTACCATGACAGATTTACTGTACGAAGTTCCAGGTAGATTTGTTGGGAATGAATTGTAACCTTTGTCCAGTATGTAGTAATTCCTTTTCAGCTTTTCTCTATATGAATTGTCCAAGCAGTTACCAAAGATGGACAAAACAGCAGCATCAAAAGCGAACTGCATTGATACAAAAATTGGTTTGGGAACTAATGATCAGCAACAACGACTATATAACACTTGGAGAATAATTGGAAGAAAATAGAACATCGATGTATTTTCTTTATACCATTTTCTTTATCGGACAGTGTAATTTCAAATGAAAACTAAAGGTAAATACATAAATAATTAAATTTCGATTTGATAATAAAATATTAATTAATTTTACATTAATTATTCAATTTTAATTTTAATTATAATCTGAACGTTATTTGATTGCCGAGAAAAAGTATATGTTAATATGAACGTTATATGTTGTACAATAATGACGTAACCTTGCGATCGCTAGCTAGCTGTTTTCAGGAATATTATGTTCTCGTCATTTTTTTCCCACTTTGAATTAGAATGTGTACTACTGCACGTTGTAAGAAAGTTGAACAGTAAACATGCTTTATGGGTACGTTAGGTTTAACTAATTGAAGTGATATGATAGTACTAATTAATATGTGATTTGTTTTTATTATATATATATATATATATATATATATATAGAGAGAGAGAGAGAGAGAGAGAGAGAGAGATAAACAGACAGACAGATTTTACTTAAAGATTTCCTGTGGTAACAATGATCGAGTTATGAAATATTTTTTTTGATTTAGCTGCGCGATTAATTTCTCAAGTGCTCAAGCTGAAAAGAGTTTAATTTCTTAAACATGATCAGGGGTAATGATATAAACTAAATTTACCTTCTTCATCTCATGGAAAGTATTGACAACATTGGCACTAGAACATGATCCCAAGGCAGATACAGCAATAGCTTCAATATGGGGGACCAGGTTTCTGATCACATCAAGAGACAACGAAACTTGTACTAATTTTCTCATCTGAGAGTGATAACTCCCTTGGTGAAAAAAAATTGCTGATGGGCCAATCAAGTTTTCTTTGCTCGGTGGGTACGTTGGCTTGAACAGACTTGCTTGTGTCACCAACACAAACCTGATAGCCTCAGGACTAGCCACCATAACACAAGGGCAACCGAGAATGCGAGTTTTGAATATCTCTCCGTACCTGAAAATAGAAAAAACCCCAGAACATGAGGAGGTAACAGCAACATAACAAGACGTATAGGATCAAGAAACCGAAGAAAAAAAAAAGAAAACCTTTTTTGCCTAGAAGCAAAGAAAATATTTGGGTTTTGGGAGTAGAGTTGAAGAGTATCTCCAATATATGGCAAGCCCATTGAACCTGGCGGCAAGTTTGGTTTTTGCTTAGGTTGCCACCTTTTAAGTATAGTAATCAAGAGAAGGGCAAGGCAAAAACTATACACAAGAACCATACCCATCTCTCTCTCTTTTAATTTTTTCTTTTTAATCTTTCTGATGTTACTAAGTGTTAGCTCAACGAGAAGAGGTATATATAGAAGGGTGGAAAGCAAGGATGTTGATACCTTTTGTGGTGGTAAGCTATCTACGTACGCAAAATTAATACATACAGTACTACTAATCATTTTGTATAGTCTCTTTTGCTGTCACTTAGATTTATTGCAGATGGTACAACAATTAGTAATGTTTTTATATGGCTTAATCGGTCTTAATTAATCAAACAGAATTTGAAAGTTGCGTCATAGAAATGAATTCTGGTAGTTAGCAGAAAATACTGTGAGGACCAGGTGTCCTTAAAACGGAAGTCGTGGCCTTAAAAAACTTACAAATGGGAGAGAAGCTAATATGTTCTTCAAGTCTAGAGCGCCACCTCATTCTACACATACCAATCTCTATTGCCTAAAAAAGGTTAAGAAATTGTGTATATGTATTACAATAAATAATTCAGTAATACTAATTAATTAGTTATAGATTTTAGTAGAGATAAATATCAAATTAAAATTATCCACAAAAAATGGTTTATTAATTATAATATCATTGCACGTGTAGTGTGACTAATTGCAAAACCATAATAGTTACTTGCATTACTCAAAATAACGTTTTGCTTTAAATATTGGTTCAAGTTTCATAGTATTTCAAAAGGAGATGTTGAATTAATTCCAAAACTGCATACTTTTAAGTCTATGAGTATCGTGATTTAAAGTATAGAAATTGGACTCCCAGTCGCCGATGGTGACGTGGAACATTCGAGAATAATAAGGCACACCTTCCACGTGGATTGTACTCACTCTGTCATTCACGTGTAAAGCTGTAGAGGAATCAGGCCTTTAGATATTGTGATATTTGTCCGGTCAGTGTCAGCGCCAGATTGATCTGTAATTCGTTACGTGTCGAGTTCTTAGTGGTCTAGGGGGCCATTGGCTTGCCTAACGAAAATGGTTGCATCATAAGAAACCGAGTAAATTGAATTAGCTCTTTAAAAATCTGGTAGAAAAATAAATGTTTGAGGTTTGCTCAATTTTAATTGAACTGATTCCAAACTTGACCTGCTTAAATAAATTTGATAATTTTTCAATTTCATATTTGATAAAATAGACTTGTGAATTTAGTTAAATTATTATTTTATTATTTTAATTTTATCAAATTTTAACATAATAAATACAAAAGTAATTGTAAATCCAGTGTTTTTAATTTTTTTTTAAATAATTCTATTTCAATACTTGAGCTATTCTTTTAAATATCTAAATTTGCTCATTTATGTATATTATGGTGCCATTTTTTAATTTTAAATAAAAATAATAATTTAACTTATTTATACATAAAATGACTTAAGTATCCTAATTTATTTTATTATGATTGTTCATTATTTATAATTTCTTATTTTTTATTTTTTAATCTTTTTATATTCTTTATGTATTTTTTTAGCACTAAAAAATAAATATACTTTAATTATTTTTTATTTATAATCTTTATTTATATTTCTAAAAATTAAATTTATTCATCATTTTTTATTTTAAATGTTATTTTATTTTAAAAAATATGAATATCATTTTCTCTCCTTTTATTATTTTAAGATAAAAAGATAAATTTTAATTTTGGTTTCTTTCGAGATAAATATAAGAAAGTGAAATAATAAAAGAATAATATGTAATTTCTTTAATCTCTTGTGTGGATGAATGAGAAAAGATATTTTATTATATTATTTTTTTAATTTCTTGAGAAATAATTATTTCTTATAGAAATAGTGCTGAAAGAAATAGAAAGGAATTCACGATTATTTCAAAACGATGATATTTAAATTAATTTACTATTAAAAAATAAGTCACATAAACACTTTAATCTATAAAATCGGTTATAAACACTGAACAATTTTAACAAGTTACTTAATTGATAAAAAATAATAATTTTGACACAAAAATAAAAAATTTAAAAATTAAAACACTAAATTTATAATTTTCTATAATATATTGTTATATCAATTTTTTGATAAATATTTAAATGAAGAAAAGTAGAGTGCCAATATAGCAATTAAAGTCGAGCTAGAAATTGGAAAATAAAACCCAATGAAGTTTGATTCAATTTTCAAACTTAGATTTGCATTAATAATAGTTTAACTCGTCTTAATTACATATCTAAATGCCACCAACCCAATGCATATATAAAAATACAAAAAGAAAAAAGGAAAAAGACAAATAAGTTCTCATGTTTATTAAAGATATTTTGCATATTATTTTATTATAATTTTCCAATTAAGTAAATTAATAATTAGTATTTATAGTTAACATTATTATTTTTAATTCAAAATATTTGTAGAATAAATGTTTTTTAAGCTGAAATTTCAACTCACCAGTAATTATATTGAATTAATTAATAAATAAGACAACGAAGAACAACTGTGCATCAATAAGACATATATAGGATTTAGTGTCTAAAAAATTATGTAAGAAACTCTATTTAAGTTTATATTTAAGATTAGTAATTATATTTCAAATCAATAGATAATTAAATATTAGAAATATTTAATATAGTTTTTCTTGAAAGAAAATATCTAATATAATTTTATATATTAACTTATTAAACAAATTAGCATATTAATTTGTAATTTTCAATTATCCAATTTCTTATAAAAAATAAAATAAAAACCAGTCTAATTACTTAAATTTGAAATCATTAGCAGGCCTCTGTTTCCATAGATTAGTGGGGGGGGAATTGTTTAAGCAGAGAGATGCAAATTAGGAGGAAAAAGGAAATGAGAGATTTAGAAAAGATCTTCCCCCCGTATCTTAATCCTTCAGGAAATGAATTACTTCACATGAGGCAATGTTTGTCCACCACAAACTTCATACAACTCTTCCAAGCAAAGGAATCTAAACCGTTCGAAATTGATTTGATTTGATTCTATTTTTCTAGAAAAGGAAACATCAAAATGATTATACTACACGTAAATCCTATATTACTACTCAATATTTAATAAAATATAACTAAATACAGTCAATTAATACTACCTGTCTACGATGATGTCTTAACATAATTAATATTAGCAAAAATATTCATTTTTTTTATTTTTTTACTTTTTATTTTTACTGTATTAAAATATAAAAACTACAGTTTTAATTTTTTTTATCTAAAACAATCGAAAAATAACTTGAAAACAATCGCACTTATATCATCTTTTTAAAGAGAAAATTTACAAAGTAAAAACCATACAGCACCTTCAACACTTTGTCAATCTCTTAACCGTCTCAGAAAGGCCTGCTTCACAGTATTTGCTGTTTTTTCATACTTGTTCTAATGGATATAGGCTTGGCACGACACAGCACAGGTAGGGTTCACATGAATATGATTTCGGAATTGAGGCTTTTATGCTTACTGTAAATATTCCAGTTAATATGCCAATACTTTTTAACAGATGGTTTTTTTTTTTTTTTTTCTTTCTAGAGTTGTGCTTAAAAATAATTTGTCAGTGCATTACCTACCCAAACTCAACAAGTAACTGGCTAACTAAAGCTCAGGCCACAAACATCAAAAGAATGAGGAAGATGACAAACATTACCTACCCTTATCCTTAAACTTACTGTCAACTGAAGTATTGAACTCCTCACCATTATCTGCTGCTTTGCAGATTACGGAACATAAAGAAATCTTGTAAAGATAGACATCTGAAATCCTCACTTATTTCATTTATCTTTCCTATTTGTTCAGGGCAGGAACCATCATGTGTCAACAAAGTTTTGATATCACCTACTCAATAATTACAGGTAAGTTTAGGTGACTGAAATTTATACATTATAAATTTTTTGTATAGCTCCCAATATTCTATCTGCTAGTTCTGGCCCGAACATCCTTGGAAAGTTGGAAGCTAAATCAATCTCAATGATTTTCTTCTTAACAAGCTCATCCCTCTTCTTCAAATAAGCTTTCTCCTCCTCTTCCACCTCTCTCCCTCCACAAGCACATTTATCCAACCAAACCCCAAAAACTGCTTTTGCAACTGGACCGACTTGATCTTTTATAATCTCCTCCATTCGACCTGATTCACCTGCCTCAGTTTCTACAAGAATCATAATGGCTGTTGGCGAGAGGAAGCTACGAAGATAAAGAGATGAAGTGACATAAGGTTGAACCTCTTTGAGTTTCTGAAGCGTCTGCCTGTGCGCCTCCAACTGAGAGTTCTCATAGAAAGTTTGGAGGTAGTCCGGATAAAGGACAAGGTCCTTTCGTGGAGGCAAATCAATAATTAAGACTAATGACGTTGGACTACTCTGGATGAGCTCAATCAGGAAGTTTGGTGCATCAGTTGAAAGGTTCAAGTAGGCTGAAAGGCTTGTGATGTTCAATGCTGCACCAGTTGGTAATTTGCAATGTAGCCAACTCCCCAGTATGAAATCCACCTGATAAACATCATATCAATACAACAAAGTGCATTAAATAAGAAGAGTTCCCCTTTGTCTTTATAATTGGTAAAATTGAAGTCATCGTTGCAGTTTATATCACTCATAATGTCATATCAGCTTCTTCTTTTTTTTCCCCATTTCATTTAAATCTAGTAATGACAGCAATTCATAACGCCCAATCAAACAGAAATTGCTGCACTGGGGTAGCTAGGACTCACTAAAGTTATTTTGGCACTAGCGTTTCAGTATTCAGTGAAGGCGTGACTTCATTTTTTACACCCCCGTGGTGCTACTTGAGCACTAGAATTTGGCACAAATATCTCTAACAGTTAGGATATGTGAATACAATTTGCAGCAACTAAGGCAAATATGCATCATGCGTATTAGCCAAGAGAAGTAGGAAAGCTGCAAAAGACGGGAATTTTTGGAACTTTCCTGTGAACCAAGAAAACAAAATATCAACACATAAAAACCAAGCCAGTGAATCAAGCGGTAAAGGCGTTTGCTCATAGCAACATGCCTCCTAAATAAATTAAAGACCATCCCCCTATGCAGAATTAACAATGAGTGTCGCACTATATTTTAACAAAAGAAATACCACATCCACAATAACCAATTTAAGAAATTAACTAACTAATCAAAGTTTTTAACCTGATAGTATTAGTATATCAACAGTAAAAGAGAAATTAAAAGAAAGAAACCTCATAAGGAAAGAACTTACAGGGGAGTTTTGATTAGCGGATCTAATATGAAAAGCAGCTTGTGCGTTCCCACTTTGGTTCCGGCAGTACTGTACGTCAGGCGGGAGAGTACAAGGAAGTAGCTGCGACCCAAGGCGGTTTTCTACTGCGGATAGTAAATCAACCATTAGTTCTCTCTGCGGGACAGAGACAAATGGGAATTCTAAGAATCTTGAACGTCCTTGATTGTGCAACTCCATTATGGATGATGAAGATGAAGCAGCAAAGAAGGGTGATCTTGATGATTTTAATGGAAGAGAAGGTTTTGCAGTGAACGGAAAGTGTGAGACATGACAAAAGCTGATAGCCATTTATATCTGAACAATAATGGTACAGGACAATCTCACTCATGCTGATATTTATTTCCATCGTTTTAGTTTATCTTCCTTGCTAAAAAGGCCCACGCTTAGCTTTTAAATAAAGGTGGGCTTTAAATTCAAAAATCTCTTCATAGCTCATATAACTAACTATGCAATCCTTTTTCTTTTATTATTTCTTAAAGAAAATAAATTTAGAATTAAAAAATGAAAGTTTAATTTCTCATTCTTGTAAAAGGAATTGCTATTCCGACAATAATAAGTCCAGAACTATATAGATAGTAGAATCTTATTCAAATCCCGAAATATCCGATTCAACTGAAACTCGAAATTTAATATAAAATAAAAAATTCGAATTCGAAATGATCTGAAACTAAAATTATTCAAATTCGAAATGACTCAGAGTCAAAATAATTCAAAATCAAAGTGATTTGAAATCGAAGTGATCCAATAATAAAACAATTCAAATTCAAAATTATCCAAACTGAGACTTGACATAATCCGAAATTCAATAATATTTAAATTTACAACTGGCACAACTCGATTCAAACTCTGAAATGACTCAAAATATAATTTTTTATTAAAATAAAAATAGCATTTTGATAACATTTAATTATCATATATAACTAATTTTGATATTGATTTTTTAAATATATTTTATTTTTAAAAAATATCTTTTGTAACATCATCTTTAAATTTTTTTAATCATTAAAATTTATTGCTTTATAATTTTTTAATTATTATATAAAATAATGATCTTGAATGTACATATATAATATTAAAAAATGAAAACATTAAAAATTTAATTGAAGTTAACAATCTTATAATTTATTTTAATTTTTATTTAAGTTTTTCTTTAAAAAGAATGATGAAATTATTTTATGTTATATTTGTGAGAAAAATATTTGAGACCGAAATAAAATTATACTTTGAGTAGAAAATTAAATTAATAGATTTTATTATAAAAGTAAAGAAACTTAATTAATAAATAAATAAGTGATTAAAAAATTTCGATATCGGCATCATTTTGAATTTATTTTTTAATTTACAATATTTTTGTATAAAAAAGAAAATAATTAGGTTAATTATATTTTAAATTAATAAACTTATATTTTTTATTTGTTATTTAATTTTTTTTTAAAATCACAGATAACAAAAACGATAATTCAACAAAGAGACAACATGCAAATATAAGGTAAAAAATGGTCTACCTTAATATGAAATTTGAACTTCGGATTTTTAATTAGAAAATGCTAAAAAAATTAAGTATATAAAATTTTATTCGATCAAATTCATGAAATAAAAAAATAAAAAAATAAACTAATCATAAAATTTAACATATTTTTAATGATTTAAATAAAAAAATAGAGCTCGAAATATTCGAACTCGGACTAACAGAACCCGAAGTCAGCAAAATCTGACATCATCTAAGCCTAAGATTACCTGAATCCAAAAAGATCAAATTCAAATGATCTGAAACTTAAAAATACTATTACTCGAAAACTCGACTTACGATCTCTATACAAGACAAGCAGTTTAGACAATTAAATTATACATCCAAATATTCTTACATAAGTTTATTTACTTAATGGTCCAACTTCACTAAATGGAATTTAATAGAATTTTTATGTCAATTATTTAAGTAGTGTGAGTGAACTAAGAATAATTTACGAATTACGTGCTCTCGTGCCAATTTAACGACTGTTTAAATAAGAAGTAAAAAATTTATTGCTATTCATTATCAGACACTATCTTCGTCAACACATGCATCCCATATAAATAAATTTGGACCACTGTCCAATTTATCCGACACTTTGAATAACAGTATTGGTGGTTTTGCTATGAGCATTGGCTTGTGCTCTATGATCCCTCCTGCTGAACTTTGCGGTAAGGGAATAAGAAAATTATGGTTGAAATAAGTGGATATAGACTTAGTGCTAAGCAAATAGTTGGCCATCAACATCTGCTTTCTAACATTATTACAAGGACTTCCGCAACTGTCGAGTTCATCAGGATTAGCCACCTCGCTGTCCAAGGATCAAAATATTTTTTGAACTGCAAAACAAAACATATTTAAAAAATGGCGTCGCCCGGAATCGAACCGGAGACCTTCAGTGTGTTAGACTGACGTGATAACCAACTACACCACGACACCATCACGTGTAAAGCTTATTGAAATAAACTTCGCAAAGACAATAATAAAAACAAAAATACATTATTAACACTCTCACATATAGTGCGACTTTAAGTGTCCTTGTACTTGAAAAATAGAAAAGAGGGCGAAATATAACCTTAGGGTTGTCTTGGGTCGTTCACCCCTCATCACAGCAGTCTAATAATAACACTAATCAATACCTGCAACTCTTTACTATTATTATTATTCTTTGCCTACAACAACTACAGAACATAAAAGAACTAACACGATGACCATTTTACCCTTTCTTCTACACTCTTGTATATCACATGCATATGCAAGGCTCATCCAATCCTTTACCATACAACGCCATTAATTGCAGATCTTGATTTCCTTAGCATGGGGCCTGACAAATCCAATATGATTGTTTTCGCTACGGCCCCTCTTTTTCTTATTCCCTTTCAGCAAAACCCCAAACAATTTAATTCCATTTTCAGCCTCCTCTTCTACCCCTTTTTCATCACCATTATCGTCATCGTCGTCATCTATCCTACTGGCCCCACTAACCAATCCATCAACAATGGATGATCCACAACAACTCCCTTGCCGCATGATGCTATTGATTTGATCTGGCCCTACTTTCACATACTCAGTCAAGAAAGCAATAAGCTCATCACATTTTTTTTTAGCTTGCGCCAACTCAGAGCTTAAAATCTCGTTATCTTTCTTCAATTTCTCGTTCTCGTCTGACAAATCGGCGGCTTGTGATGTCCCCGCCGCCGCAGCCGCCGTCTCCACCGATCCCAGATTCTTGGAGTCCGGAGATGACGTGGAGGTAGAGCCTAAATCCTCGCCAGAGTTTGATGGCGAGGCGGCCGGTGGTATTACTCCTTGGGAGGGCTTACCGGAGGCCGAAGTTGGAGATTTAGTTTTCCGGCGACGGATTTCGGAGAGGTGGTGTTTGTTTCCTCGCCGGAAATTCTCGTTCGCGAATTCCCATTTATCGGGCACAATCTTTTTAAATCCCTGTAAAACATTTAAAAATAATAATAAGTCATTAAATCAGTGGTTAATTTTGAAAAGTAAAATAAGATAATGTATAAAATATTAATGTTTGAACGGGCAGATACACGTGGCGCACGAGTTTCTGGTGTTAGGTGTTAAACGGGGAAATTGCAGGCGTAGCTAAGCAAAACGATATTATTTTAAGAAATGGAATTGGACTAACTGAGTTTGTACGCATTTGGAATTTTATGGAGTAAATAGCTTCTTTTGTTGAATGAGGTACCTCATGTTTGACTGTTTGTTCATATCTGAATCTTTCTCTCTTTGTTGAAATTATAAAGTAATGTTGTATTATTTTAAGTATTACTGATTGGATCTATTAATTTCTTTTAACTATATAATTAGGAAAGCAATAACTTATTTACCACTTGGTTCGTTCAATTTAAAAAAAAAAGAATTCAATATTACTAATTGGTACTGGGTAATTAATGCAAATATCATAATTTTCAGAAAGTAACAAAAAAAGAAAATCTTCTAAGACTCGTGATTATAAATTATCTATTCGCAGTTCCTAAAGAAGGGGAGTTTTATGTAATTAATTAAAATGGAAGAGGTTTTATGTAATTAACGACTATTACATAATCTTGACCTCAATATTGTCACAAAACTAATGGAATGATTCACAGGACCCACACATAAGCTGTATCCACTGACATGGATACATGTAGATCTCACTACGTTGAGAAAGACCATCATATCCCTCACCTCTAGGACCAGTTCCACTGTCTACTCATGGGTAAAATCGACCGAGCAATCACTTTTTCAAGTAACCAATCACTCCATCCCGTTCTCGTCCCCAATACCGGGACATACGATCTAGTAACGACCCGGAAATTGAAAATTGAAGAAATCCTACCCTGAGGAGATTGTTTGGTCACCGGAAAATTAAAATCCAAGGAGATCAAAATGGACAAAACTGAATCCTTCTAAGAATGGTCTTCTTTACTAAATATTTATTTTCTTATTCTGCTCCAATGCTCAAGTAAAGTCCGATCAGACTACACTTTCTAAAACTTCTAACTTTAATAGAATCTACACTCAGCTAAATTAACTAGATATGTTTTGGTTGATTATCTGGTTACGTGATTAAATTAGTTACTAATTACTACCATGATAATGATATTTAGTTTATAATTGAATGATTGAATCTGTTTTATAAAATTTAAAATTAAAAGGTTATAAATTTATATTTGGATAAATTTGAACATGATGAATGACAGAGGCATAACAAATCAGAGGAAAAAAGGAAAAGAAAAGAACAGCATATGAAATGGCAAGCAAAAAGAAAGAAAAGAAAGGAGGTAGTAAAATAACTTACATAGGTATTAAGTTGGCGAACAAAGCTAGAGAAATTGTTGTGCTTGAAGTAATTAGGAAGCAAATCTTTAGCAAAGTCAGCAGTCTTCCAAACAATAAAAGTTGTGCCACTTTCACTCCAAGAAATCACGTCATCAGTGCTCGGATCATCCACCAACTGGAAAGTTTTCGTCAAAAATGGCGCCGGAACTGACCTTTGCGACATTTCTTCCCGTTTTACCCCTCTCACCAACCCCAACCCACAGGAAACCAGGAAATTAAAAAAATAAAAACACAAGTAATCAAATAAATGGAAACTAATCTAAATCTGTATATCAGCTAATATCTATGTTTGTTTTAGAAAGAGCAACTAAAAAGCAGGAGAGCTGTCAAGAATTCCCAACCCCAACAATAGAACCCAGAAAGAAAGAACATAGAACTAACAAGACTGTTGCAGAGTTTTTTCTGGTTATCGGATTCCATGGATGTTGTTCTCTGCTAAAATGAAATCTATGGTTTCAGCTGGATTAATACAGAATTCCAAAACCATAACTTTTTCCTCTCATACAATTCCTACACAGAAATAATATATATTTTTTTTTCATATGGTTTCGTGTACGAGACTTTATAAAGAAAGAAATGGATGGAGAGCCCAAGAAAGTGATGTGGGTTCTAGAAATTTTGAGAAACAGCACATTAGAAATAATTAAAAAAAAAGAAAACTTTTATTATTAAGAAACAATCCACTAAGATAATAAGAGAGAGAAAGAAAGAGACAAAAGAAACACGCTTTTTTTACTTTCTTGATCTTCTTGAGGAAAATAATGAGAAAGAGAGAGATTTGTTCTAAATTTTCTTGAGTTGTAATGGAATAAAATTGGTGGGGTGGTGGCGTTTTCTCGGTCGTTTCCTATAAAGATAGGAGAAGCTTCTTTCTTCCTCGTATATTTCTGAGGCCAAATTATCAAATACCCCTCTGTCGCTACACCAAATAGGCTCATTTTCTTTGTCTTTTCAATAATTATGCCCATAATTTCCACGGAATAGCTAAATTAAATTAAATTCTTACCAGAGTCAAGTTTTTGGATCACCCACACTAAAAATATCTGAGTGACGGAAATTTTAATAGTAAAAATAAAAAAAAACAAAATTTTTTAATTTTTTAAAATAACTTATAACTCCTTTATGCCATATCTCAAATATACAAACTATAGAGACCGCTTGGCTGCTCATTGTCTCTTTCTCTGTTTTTTTTTAATCAAAGCCAAGGTTTTTGGCAGGGGAACAATGGGCCAATAGCAGATGGGTTTGGCTCGAAGGCAACAACAGGAGGGCTGTAGGAGGGATGATGCAAGATGGGTGGTGAATAAATATATATATATTTCAATTTACTATCTATGGCTAAATTTATTTTATTAGTGATTGTGAACATAGTGGAAACAAGTAGAAGTAATAGTGGTGGTAGAGGCGGCGATGAATATGAAAATGGGACAGTGATGGTGGTAAATAATTTTAGAAATATTATAAGTAGAATGTGTATATTTTATTTTATGATAAAATATAATATCTTAATCTACGAACTAACTTACAAATTTATAAATAAATTAAGATAATGAAAATGATAAATTTAAATTTTTTTAGTTTAAGCTAAATTTTTCTAAATGAGCTTAATAAATGAGTTTAAACCAATTATTATTACAAATTTATAAACGAGTTAAAAATAGTGTTTCTATTTTGCAGTTTAATCTGCTTCCATATGAATTGCATAAAACCACTTAACTAGATTAACATTTAATTTTATAGTAGCATTTGTTTATTTTATATGGGTGGCTGATTGTGATCCAAAAATGCCTATTTTTCCACAGGCCACTTCGTGGGTCATACGACTTGACAAAATGCACAATATAATATTATAAAGAAATATAGAAATTACGTAGTCAAAGTAAACTTTGATTCCCTTCCCTACTGTACCTTCACAAATTGCTACTCCAGGCTTGGAATTATATATCAAAGAAAGAAAAGAAAAAAGAAAAAATATTTAATTAATAGGTTTGGTTTGATTGGCCTATGCAAATTGACAGGGTTTATGGGTGCCCTCCTGACGAATATAAGAACAATTTTGTACGAATGGATTCAAGATATTGATATAGAAACGGTCAGGAATATATAAACAATGAATTATTTTGATATCTTAAAATATTCACCAATCATTGACGATAAATTTTATCAATAATTTTATTCCATTATTGAAAAGCTATAACCAACAATTAATTATTTAAAAAAAAAGAGAGCATTTTTCATAGTTCAATCTGCTAAGGTTAGTGCAATCAATTTAATGATGTATTCATTATACTTGATTTATAGGCTAACTATTAATTTAGGAGTTAGCATTTCGAAACTTTATTTCATTGTGCCCGGCAATAGTGATTCAAATTCTTTTTCAATCCCTACTTTATTCTCTATTTATTTCGATTTAACTCAATACTTTTTTTTTTAGTTCATTCTAATTAGAATTCCAACTAAAGACGTTATAGTCTTGGACACAATTTTAATACTATTTAAATTACACCCTATTAGACATGTAAATAGTGTTAACTAAGCTAGTTAAGCTTATTATTAGTAAGGGACACCTGTCTATTTTATATAGGTCATTAGCCTTGTATAAAAAGCTTTGTGCAGTGAATAATGAGTTATAATATAATTCTATTTCAACTCTTTCATCTTCTTCACTTTAATCAGCTAGGATTTTTATGTTGAATCACATTATGGTATCATAGCACAATAATTTTGGTGTTCCAACTCGTTCTCCGACTGTTAGCGCTACCACTATAGATAATAAAATAAAATTTTCACCAGTTAACTTCTCTCATTCTCTTTCAATAAAGCTAGACAATAAAAAATTTCTTATTTGAAAGCAACAAATTATATCTGCCATTTGTGGTCATGGTTTGCAATAGTATATTTTTCAAACAAATTTTGTTCTTATGGAGTTTGATTCAGAAAAAGATGCTCGATTAGAGAAAATCTCGTTTGAGTTCCTAGCCTGGGAACAACAAGATCAACTTCTTTTATCTTGGTTTCTTTCATCTATTTCAAACTCTGTTCTTCCAAGATTAGTTAGGTGTGACACTTCTTCATAGGTTTGGAACAAGCTACTTAAGTATTTAGCCTTGCAAACTAGGGCAAAAATTGGTCAGTATAAATCTGAGCTTCAAAGCTTACAAAAAGGATCCTTGAATATTGATGAATATCTTTCAAAAGCAATATCTGTGATAAATGCTCTGATTTCTGTTGGTCATAATGTTTGTGAGCAAGAACATGTTGATTCTATACTTAATTGTTCACCTTTTGAATATGATCCAAGTTATCATTTTGTTAAATACTCATACTGATTCCTATGCTATTGAGAAAGTTGAGGCTTTACTAATGGCACAAGAAACTAAAATTGAAAAACATCACAAGTTACTTGATTCTTCTCCATCTGCTTATATAACAACTTCCGGTCTTCCTTTTCGTAGTCGAGGTTCTTTTGATAATTCCTATTCTAGATGTTTTTCTACTGGCAGAGATCCTGGTTTCTTTTTTGGTAATAGAGGTTTTTGTGATGGTCAAAATAGAGGTCATTTCTCTTAATCTGGTAATTCATCTAGTAAACCACAATGTCAGCTTTATGGAAGATATAACCATCTTGTTGAAAAATGTTACTATAGACTTGATAGGAGCTTTGGTGGTCCTTCACATTTTTATAATTTGTCTCGATCTCCTTCGGCTAACTTGGTCTACAATACATCTTCCATTCCTGCTGCTTTGCTGCCTAATTCTTTGTCACATGCTGGAACTGCTGCTGATTGAAACTGGTATCCCAACTCTGGCACTTCGAGTCATGTCACTTATGATGCTACTAATTTGATGTAGAGCACAACCTTCACAGGTCAAAATCAACTCCACATTGGTGATGGTACATGTTTGTCTATAAAGCATATTGGTACTACTAGTTTTTCTACTCCTTTCACCTCTTGCTCTCTTATCTTAAAATAGTTGCTTCATGTTCCTTCCATTGAGTTTCACTCTGACTCATGTTTTGTGAAGGACAAAGTCACTAAAACTATGCTTCTTCAAGGAACAATGAAAGATGGTTTCTACGCCTTTGATTCTTCCACTTTGTTGTTTCAGCCGGCTCCAACCTCTAACTCAACTGCAATTCCTTTTTTTACTTCTTTAAATCTTGTTAATCAACCTAATGCTTCTATTATAAATACTTTTGCTTCTAGTCATAATAAAACTAATGATGTATTTGCCTTATGGCATCGCAGGCTGGGTCATCCATCAAGTTCTATTGTTGATAATGTTCTTACTTCTTGTAATATTTCTGCTAATAGTAATAAAAATTCATTCTTTTGTCCCTCTTGTTGTTTTGGTAAAATTCGTAAACTTCCATTTGTCTCTTCTACTACTGTTTATACCAAATCTTTGAAATTGATTCACTATGATCTCTGGGGACCAGCTCCTGTACAGTCTACCAATGGATATTTCTATTATATATCCTTTATAGATGCTTATCAAGTACACTTGGATCTACATGTTGTGAAACAAGTCTGATGCATTCTCTACTTTTTGTCAGTTCAAAACAATGGTAGAACTTCAGTTAAGTTGTACAATTAAAGCCTTTCAAAGTGACTGGGGAGGGGAGTATGGTATAATTCATAAAATTTCATGTCCTCATATACCTAAGCTCAGAATGGTTTAGTTGAAAGAAAACATAAGACTATTATGGAATATGGGCTTTCCTTACTTTCACATGCTCATATGTCTCAAAAATTATGGGATGAAGCCTTTAGAACAATTATTTTTCTTACTAATAGGGTTCCTGCTTCTCACATTCAAGGCAAAACCCCAATTAAGCTTTTGTCCAATATTAACCATGACTATTCATTTCTTAAGGTTTTTGGTTGTGCTTGTTAATCTTAAACCTTACAATAAACACAAACTTCAATTTTGAAGTCAACAGTGTACTTTCTTGTATTATAGTCTTAATCACAAGGGTTACAAGTGCTTAGCCTTTTATGGTAGACCGTACAACTCCAAAAATATATTGTTTGATGAAAACACTTATCTGTTTGCTACCTCCTCTTCTCTTTCTTGTTCTACCTTACCTGTTATAAATTCTTCTATTTCTGCTTCTCCTCTTCTTCTTTCTTCTCTTATTCCTCTTACTATTCCTTTCTCTTCTAGTTCACCAATATGTAATATAGATACTCATGTTTCCATTTCTAATGAGAATTGTGATATTGCTCCCACTCCCTAATGCTTCTAATTTTGTTGGTGATTCTCTAGCAGTGTCTGATCTTGCAGGTGACCAAATCATACCAGTTTCTGTTCCTATCGCTCCTGCATCAACTACCAATGCTCATGGCATTACTACAAGGTCCAAAGTTGGCATTCTTAAACCTAAAGCTTATCTAGCTGGCATCTCTACTCCATCTACTGCTACTTCTGCTCTCAAACAGCCTCATTGGTAAGCTACTTGTAACACCCGGAATTTTTATATATTTAATAATGAGTTTTTATTTAAGTTAATTTTAGCCTCATTATTATTGGGTTTAATTTAAAATGATTATATTTTGGTTATTCAAATTTTTCCAAATGCATATTTATATAAGTAAAATTATATATTGGAAAATTATGGTAGAATTGTAAAGGATGTGTTTATAAAAGAATTTTGGAAAAATTGATTATTTAATTTAATTGTGTGTTAGGACTAAATTGGAAATTTATTTTGGAATAAGGATTGAAAGTATAATTTTATTTTTATGGGGTTTTAATGGAAATTTGTGAGTTTGGTATTTTCGTAAATAAATATGTCGGTCAGGGGTATTTTTGTAATTGTGTATTTTCAGTAATTCTAATTTGGCCCAAATTAAATAGTTAAGGGCTTAATTGATAGGCTAAAAAGAAGTTTGGGGGTCAAATTTAAATTCTGCAGGATGAAATTGTAAGTAATTAAGGAAGTTGAGGGACCAAATTGTAATAAGGAAAAGTTCGGGGGCCTAATGTCGATATTGAAAGAAAAAGAAGTCGGGGAAGAAGAAAGGAGGAGAGAGAGAGAGAGTGCGGCGTCGGGAAGAGAGAGAAGGGGAAGTTGCAGGCGTCGGCGGCGACCGTCGAAGGCGTGGAGCGTTGGCCGACGGAGCGGCGTGCGCTGGCGAGCGCAGCGGCGATGGCAGCAGCAGCTCCAGCGGCGGCGGGAATCGCGCGTGTGGCAGCAGCTTCCAGGCGTGTTTCCGGCGTTGTTGGCGGCCGAGTTGGGTGGCGATCGGCTCCTCTCGACGAGAGCTTTCTTTTGGTAGCAGCGGCGACGCCAGTGGTGGCCGAAAACGGAAGATCCGGTGGAGAGAGAAAATGGTGGCAGCCGGCGTTTTTCAGCTTTTCCGGCGAGATCCGGCGGAGGAGGGACGATCGGAGGATGTATCCCGACTCTCCTCAGCTCAAGCTTCGCGATGGCACCGGTTTCGTGGCGATCGGGCTTCGTTTGTGAATCGACGGTCGAGATCGTCCGCAAATTTCTCCGGATGGTCGGGTGTCAGATCGGAAAATCGAAAGCGGGGATCGTCATCAGCGCGTCGTTGTGAGTCCGATGGTGTGTTCGGATCGTCGATCGGACTCCGGCGGCCGTCGAGCGTCTTGGTAATTTTCTTTAGCCCGTCATTTTTTAGAAATTCTTAGTTTAATTGTGTCTTTTGGTTTATATTGTGTATTTGATGGTATTTGTGGGTCAAAAATAATTGTCTGTCAGTTGCCTGCCTTGTGTTTTGTCTTTGTGTGGCGAGTCGGAAATAGTGAAGTTTGGGGACCCGACTCCCGTTGTTTTAATTGTAAGTATTTGGAGTGTTTTTCCGGCAGGTCTGGACCCGTTTTCACGGGGGGTAATGTTCGTGTTGTAGGGGAGGTTCGCCGAATTTTCGGTAGTTCCGAGTCGAGATTCTTAGACAGTCGATCCTAGGAATCTAGACCTAGGATCTATTGTAATTGTTTCATCGTTTTGATAAATTGTTTTCCGTGATTAGATGATCATGCATTCGGCTCGCTCTCTAGAGACACCTAAAGTCGAGCTAGGAGGTCGCCCTAATTCTGTGAGTTAAAGTCATATATCGTTTACGCACGTGTCATGCATAAAATTTGATTTGCTCTGAGAATATTTATTTGCAATTTCAATTTTCATTCAATTATTATTATTATCATTTGCATGATGCTTTTAGTTACTATTTAAATATGTTTTTCCTTTATTACCAATTTTAATATTGCATGATGACTCGGGATGGGGTAGAACATAGGAGTTGGATGAGTGTCCAATATAATATGAGAGAGATAAGAAAAAGGTAAAGAGGTAAAAATTTTGAGAAAGAAAGATTAGGACTACCTTACGGTCGAGCATCGCTCTCTGGGCTTAGTAGAGTGTGGTTGCTTGGGAGTAAGGTCCTGGTCGAGCATTGCTCTCGGCTTATTTGGATATTTAAGTGACCGGAGGTAAGGTCCTCAGTCGAGCTTTGCTCTCGGGCGCCAGTCTTATTAGATTAAGAGAGTCGAATGGCTATTAGATTTCTTATTTGGATACTTAAGTGACCGGAGGTAAGGTCCCTGGTCGAGCTTTGCTCTCGGGGCGCCCGATCTTATTGGATAAGAGAGCCAAAAGGCTAAGGCCGAGAGTTAAGTGGCCGGTCGGAGGTAAGGTCCTGGTCGAGCTTTGCTCTCTGGGGCGCCCGATCCTATTGGAATGAGAGGTTTGAGATGATAGAGTTGAGGTTAGTTGAGACATAAGTGTTGAAATAATCGAGATTTTAGAGTTGGGATTAGAGTTCTCAAGTGAATCATCCCGTTGCATGTGGAATAAATTTTGTTTAAGCATGGCATGACACATATGTTTTAACATGACACGTATGGTTCGCGTGATTTATTAATTATTTTAAAATTAAATGAATGTGACATTGAGATATTTGAAACTGTTTTAGATGTATGATTTTAACTCACTCTAGACCGAGTCTCCATTTATTATTTTTCGATTCGTATTTGTTAGTTCTCTCGCGACTCTTATTCGGTAACTGACTCCTTCATCATCGGGTGAAGTATTTGATTTGGTATGTAAAATGGTAAATCTTAGATTCTCCATGAGTAGTAATTAGTATATGTATCGGTTGTAAATTTTCCGAGCTTGGGTCTCGCCTAGTATTTTCCGGTAGACCAAGTAATTTTGTAAAGTGTAACTATTAAGATAATTTATGGTTTTAATAATATAAATTTGAGTTGAGATTTGTTTAAATCCGGTGAGTGTCGGGGCTTACTACGGGTTTCGGTGGCCTTAAGCCTACCCATTCCCTAGTCATGGGTCACGGGCCCAAGGTGGGGTCGTGACAAAGTTGGTATCGAGCTTAGGTTTAGATTTCCTTCGACCTAAGTTAAGATTTTTCCACAATGCTGGAGTTAGGATCAAGTTTGTCTTGTTGTTTCCGATAGTGGGCACCGCATGATCTGTTTTAGTATAGAGCGTGGTTGCAGTCATGTCATGAGCTGCCTCGTCATCGCATCGGGCATCGTCTTATTGAGTAGCCGAAAGTAGTGCACCGGGAAGTCGAGTAGATGTCGGAGCTCTATGGTTGAGTTTTGGTGATTGTAAGAAGCTTAAGAAAGGTGGCGTGATATTTTCGGACGCTCGGAATCCAGAGAAACTTAAGCGAACATTATTTATTTTTCTAAGTAGAACAAGTGTTTTAAAATACAATATTGCGCCCAGTTCCGTAAGAATGCATTATGGCATTTCACTGTTAGGCATGCATAAATTCATTTTAGGACATGCATCATACATTGTGCATTGCAACCCTTGGTGATAGGGGGCATCATCACCCTGGCGCGCGATATTGTAGAATTTTATATAAAGAAAAATGGCTAGAGATTTTACGATTTTGTAAAAGTATTTTTCAAGATAATAAAGTTTTTATCAGTGATGATTATAAAGTAAATAAATAAGTAAATTTTTCAAAGTAAATAGTGTTAGCTTGAGAATTCTCTGGATGACGAGCTGAGTTGCCGTGAGAGTAAGTTTGTGGAGCTGTAGGCCCCATGTTAGATAATAAAGGACGCTTTTGGATTTCAGTCAAGGAGGAATCTTGTGTCAGGATGGCATGGTTGTGTCGGTTGATGCGATCAGATGGATGTTATGTCGAGGATGATGTGATGTAGATGTTAAGGATTTTTCACATGCGTGCGAGGGGGCGCGTCATTAGGAAGGAAACTTGGTGAGTGGATTTTTGGCGGGATCGAATTGGCCCTTCTTGTGTGGGAGACCCTTGGTTTTGTCGGCAGTTGGTGAGGTGGCATGTAAGTTGGACTTGCCGCCAAGTATTAGTAATGTTCTCTGAGGTTAAATCCAGTTGTTTGTAAGTTTGAGCTGAGGAAGTGTATTTTCGATCTTTGCTCGTGTTGGACCCTTAGTGTGTGGAAGCAAGTGAAGATTTGGTTTCCGAGGAGTAGTAAGTGAGGATCGCGGATTTTCAGGTTCGCCAGTTTTGTTTAAGGGTTTTGTCGATGAGTCTTGTGGTTTAGTTAGTTTCTGTAGGAAAAGTTCCAGAAATACGGGTTGGAGATGAGAGGTTCCTAATTAGTTTCAGTCTTAGAGTGTAGCCCTTTTCTTTTTAAAATTCGAGGTCGAATTTTTTTTTAAGGGGGGGAGAATGTAACACCCGGAATTTTTATATATTTAATAATGAGTTTTTATTTAAGTTAATTTTAGCCTCATTATTATTGGGTTTAATTTAAAATGATTATATTTTGGTTATTCAAATTTTCCAAATGCATATTTATATAAGTAAAATTATATATTGGAAAATTATGGTAGAATTGTAAAGGATGTGTTTATAAAAGAATTTTGGAAAAATTGATTATTTAATTTAATTGTGTGTTAGGACTAAATTGGAAATTTATTTTGGAATAAGGATTGAAAGTATAATTTTATTTTTATGGGGTTTTAATGGAAATTTGTGAGTTTGGTATTTTCGTGAAATAAATATGGTCGGGGGTATTTTTGTAATTGTGTATTTTCAGAATTCTAATTTGGCCCAAATTAAATAGTTAAGGGCTTAATTGATAGGCTAAAAAGAAGTTTGGGGGTCAAATTTAAATTCGCAGGATAAAATTGTAAGTAATTAAGGAAGTTGAGGGACCAAATTGTAATAAGGAAAAGTTCGGGGGCCTAATGTCGATATTGAAAGAAAAAGAAGTCGGGGAAGAAGAAAGGAGGAGAGAGAGAGAGAGTGCGAGCGTCGGGAAGAGAGAGAAGGGGAAGTTGCAGGCGTCGGCCGGCCGTCGGCGTGGAGCGTTGGCCGGAGGCGGCGTCTTGTTGGCGATGGCGGCAGCGGCTCCGGCGGGAATCGCGTGTGGCGGCGGCTTCCGAGCGTGTTCGGCGTTGTTGGCGGCCGAGTTGGGTGGCGATCGGCTCTCTCGAGAGCTTTCTTTTGGTAGCGGCGCCCGGTGGTGGCCGAAAACGGAAGATCCGGTGGAGAGAGAAAATGGTGGCAGCCGGCGTTTTCAACTTTTCCGGCGAGATCCGGCGGAGGAGGACGATCGGAGGATGTATCCCGACTCTCCTCGGCTCAAGCTTCGCGATGGCACCGGTTTCGTGGCGATCGGGCTTCGTTTGTGAATCGACGGTCGAGATCGTCCGCAAATTTCTCCGGATGGTCGGGTGTCGGATCGGAAAATCGAAAGCGGGGATCGTCATCAGCGTCATTGTGAGTCCGATGGTGTGTTCGGATCGTCGATCGGACTCCGTGAGGCGAGTCAAGCGGCCGGCGTCTTGGTAATTTTCTTTAGCCCGTCATTTTTAGAAATTCTTAGTTTAATTGTGTCTTTTGGTTTATATTGTGTATTTGATGGTATTTGTGGGTCAAAATAATTGTCCTCGGTTACTGCCTTGTGTTTTGTCTTTGTGTGGCGGAGTCGGAAATAGTGAAGTTTGGGGACCCGACTCCGTTGTTTTAATTGTAAGTATTTGGAGTGTTTTTCTGGCAGGGTCTGGACCCGTTTTACGGGGGTAATGTTCGTGTTGTAGGGGAGGTTCTTGAATTTTCGGTAGTTCCGAGTCGAGATTCTTAGGCAGTCCTAGGAATCTAGACCTAGGATCTATTGTAATTGTTTCATCGTTTTGATAAATTGTTTTCCGTGATTAGATGATCATCTGTTCGGCTCGCTCCTACCGAGACACCTAAAGTCGAGCTAGGAGGTCGCCCTAATTCTGTGAGTTAAAGTCATATATCGTTTACGCACGTGTCATGCATAAAATTTGATTTGCTCGAGAATATTTATTTGCAATTTCAATTTTTCATTCAATTATTATTATTATCATTTGCATGATGCTTTTAGTTACTATTTAAATATGTTTTTCCTTTATTACCAATTTTAATATTGCATGATGACTCAGGATGGGACGGCAGTAGAACATAGGAGTTGGATGAGTGTCCAATATAATATGAGAGAGATAAGAAAAAGGTAAAGAGGTAAAAATTTTGAGAAAGAAAGATTAGGACTGCCCTGGTCGAGCATCGCTCTCTGGGCTTAGTAGAGTGTAGTTCATGGGAGTAAAGGTCCCCGGTCGAGCATTGCTCTCGGTAGCCAAGCTTATTTGGATATTTAAGTGACGGTGGAGGTAAGGTCCTGGTCGAGCTTTGCTCTCGGGGGCGCCCGATCTTATTAGATTAAGAGAGTCGAATGGCTATTAGATTTCTTATTTGGATACTTAAGTGACCAGACTGGAGGTAAGGTCCCTGGTCGAGCTTTGCTCTCGGGGCGCCAGTCTTATTGGATAAGAGAGCCAAAAGGCTAAGGGCCGAGAGTTAAGTGACCTGGACCGGAGGTAAGGTCCCCGGTCGAGCTTTGCTCTCTGGGGCGCCCGATCCTATTGGAATGAGAGGTTTGAGATGATAGAGTTGAGGTTAGTTGAGACATAAGTGTTGAAATAATCGAGATTTTAGAGTTGGGATTAGAGTTCTAATCGAAGTAATCATCCCGTTGCATGTGGAATAAATTTTGTTTAAGCATGGCATGACACATATGTTTTAACATGACACGTATGGTTCGCGTGATTTATTAATTATTTTAAAATTAAATGAATGTGACATTGAGATATTTGAAACTGTTTTAGATGTATGATTTTAACTCACTCTAGACCGGTCTCCATTTATTGTTTTCGGATTCGTGTTAGTTCTCTCATGACTCTTATTGACGACTCCTTCATCATCGGGTGAAGTATTTGATTTGGTATGTAAAATGGTAAATCTTAGATTCTCCGTGAGTAGTAATTAGTATATGTATCGTTGTAAATTTTCCGAGCTTGGTCTCGCCTAGTATTTTCGGTAGACCAAGTAATTTTGTAAAGTGTAACTATTAAGATAATTTATGGTTTTAATAATATAAATTTGAGTTGAGATTTGTTTAAATCAGTGAGTGTCAGGCTTACTACGGGTTTCGGTGGCCTTAAGCCTACCCATTCCCTAGTGCCGGTCACGGGCCCACGGGTGGGGTCGTGACACTACTATATTTGAAGAGTATCATGCTCTTATGAGAAATAACACCTGGTCTCTAGTTCCACTTCCTCTTAACAAACAACCTATAGGCTGTAAATGAGTGTTTCGTGTCAAGGAGAATCTAGATGGTATTATCACTAAGTACAAAACCCGTCTTGTTGCCAAGGGCTTTCATCAATAGGTTGGCTTTGATTTTTTTGAAATGTTTAGTCTAGTTGTGAAGCTAGCCACAATTAAAGTGATTCTTACACTTGCTTTGCATTGCAACTGGACCATCAAGTAGCTTGATGTTAACAATGTATTTCTCAATGGATTTCTCAATAAGGAAGTGTACATGTTATAGCCTCAAGGCTTCATTGATGCTCAACATCCTAGTTTTGTTTGCAAACTTCATAAAGCGTTATACGGGCTCAAGCAGGCACCAAGAGCCTAGTTTGAAAAGCTTCATTCTGCCTTGCTTCATCTTGGTTTTCAGTCTACTAAGTTTGATCAATCTTTGTTCTCAGAATTACTAAGGATCATGCTACTTATATTCTAGTTTATGTTGATGATATTATTCTTAATGGCAGTAGTTCTTCCATTCTCAATGAGCTTGTTCAGCAACTCAATAATGCTTTTTATTTGAAAGATCTTGGTGATCTTAACTACTTTCTATGAATTGAGGTTGCACTAACTATTGCTGGTATTCTTCTATCCGAAGCTAAATATATCTCTGATTTACTTCATAAGACCAAGATGCATGATTCAAAGAGTATGCCCACTCCAATGACTAGTGGTTTAAAGTTGAGTGCTTATGGTGGTACCCCTTTCTCAAATGTTCAGCTCTACAGGAGCATTGTTGGTGCTCTACAATATGCCACTATTACTCAACTTGAGATTTCATTTAGTGTGAACAAGGTTTGTTAATTTATGCATCAACTTTCTGAGCAACACTAGTAAGCTATCAAGCGCATCTTAAGGTATCTTCGAGTGACAATTCATCATGGGCTGCACATGAGAAGATCTGCAGATTTATCTTTAGTCAGCTATTGTGATGCTGATTGGGCATCTGATCCGGATGACAAACGTTCCACTTCTGGTTATTGTATTTTCCTTGGTTCCAATCTTGTTTCTTGGTACATCTAAGAAGCAATGCATCATCTCTCACTTGAGCACTGAAGCTAAATATAGAAGTCTCGCCAATGTAGTGGCTGAAGTAACCTGGTTCAAGTCTTTATTATTTGAGTTGCATATTCTTGTCCCTTCTCCTTCTCTAATTTGGTGTGACAATCTCAATACTGTTATTTTGTCTGATAATCCAGTGCTTCATACTCGTTCTAAACACATAGAAATTGATATGTATTTTATTCGAGATAAAGTTGCAATTAAGCAAAATGATGTTCGACATGTTCCTGCTTCTGCACAATTAGCAGATATTTTTACAAAGGCTATCTCTAGTTCTATATTTCATTCAGTTAAAAACAAACTGAGTTGAAGATCCTTTTACTCTAAGTTTGAGGGAGACTGATAGACATGTAAATAGTGTTAGCCAAGCTGGTTAAGCTTATCATTAGCAAGGGACACGTGTCTATTTTATATAGGTCATTAGCTTTGTATAAATCTGTGTAAAAATCTTGTGCAGTGAATGACAAGTTATAACAGAATTCTATTTCAGCTTTTTTTCTCTTTCATCTTTTTGACCTTAATCAGCTAGGATATTTGTGTTGAATCAAATTACACCCTATAAATTTAATTAAACAATTCTTTATTATTAGGGGTTGAAGAAAATAAGTAATTGTACACATTATGACTTAAAATGCATTAAGGAAACAAAGATAAAAAGGACAAGAGACAAGTACTCATAGAAGAATATATGGTGAAAGCTGCAGTGAACCCTACGATGATCTATATATGTTGTCACATTGACAAGCCAAAGTTCCCAAAATTGGAAGTTAAAGTAGCAATTAACATCATCTAAATTACTTGTTTAACAGTCCACTTTAAGATTAAAGCAACATTCATATATAATATATATATATATATATAGGCAAGGTTCCAGAATTTTGAAATGCTGTTGTACCTACTCTAATTTCCTTTTCTTTCTAATATATGTGTACTAGTAATAGAGCATCCACACCAAGATTTCCATTTGATTCTAGGTGGAGACTACCTATCCCAGAAGTAGGTTCCTGAAACCAACTCTACTTCTTCTTTCTTCTTCCATTTTCACATGCAATGACCTGCTTGAAGGACCTTGATATTTTTCCAAGGAAATTACACCCGATAGTCTCAACCTATATTCTGTAAGTCACAGTGAATGATTCAAACACTAAAAATAGAGGGATTTTCCTTTTAAGTTACATATGATTTTCCATAGAACACCAAATCTTGAAAAGAAAGTTTACATTACAGAATACAAAACACCAAACTATATGCAAATATAAAGTCATCAACTACCGCTTAGAAACCCATTATTTCGAATTTATGGACCACTTCTCTATAATTTTCACATGTGACGTAGTAACCATGAAACAGAAATTGTTTTCAACAGAAATATCTGTTAGAAGACCGCACACGACTCTCATTTTTCTTTGATGTGAATATTATTCTTCTTTCTTAGGCGATGGCGTGAAGGAAAAAGAAAAAGAAAAACAAACTGTAATGAGCTATGGAAATTAAATGACTTTTTAATGCAGAATTTACTTTTGTTTTTTTTTTTCTTTAACATTCTATTCTGTCAAACTCTTGACTGATCATGCAAAACTTTTGTGCATTCTCTTGTTTGGAAGCTTTGAATCATTAGATTTTATTAAATGTGGGGAAATTTGTGGCTCACTAGAGAACATAGAGGAAGGACTAAAAGGTTAAATCAAAAACTCCTGATCTAGGATTAGTTAAATTATTAATTTGATCAATTCAAACTTCAACTACTAGTTTTACATATAATTTCTTCGTTGGAGATATCTAGTCAAAGCAGCTGGCCAAATATCAGTTATCCATAATAATGATATCACAGTTTCACGTTGATTAAGAGTTAAGAGCATCTAAATTTTTCAGGGTAAATATCACTTCTTTGAGGGTTTTTTTTTTTATTTTTTATAATAAAGAATAAAATTGTGAGGCTATGAAATCATGAGAGTGATAATACCTCAAAAATGAGTTCTCAGTAGAATTTAACGGATTATTCTATCATTATTGATGTTCTGTGAGAAATTCTTATAAAATATATCTATTAAAAGTCGAGAATTGAGTTTACTAGATTTGACCATATTTCATAAATAGATTAATATGTTAAGAGACGGTGTCTATCAAATTGATATGTCATCACATAGAATAAAAAATACATAAAGTCTATTGTTTTGAATGGGAAATAGAGAACAATATATTTGTGTATGTGTTTTATTAATACAATTTACATTGTCATGTTCACAGAATATGAATTGTGGATTTGATAATATTAGAAGGTTTACCCTTTTTAAGATTTTAATTTTGACTAAATTCAATCTTAATCTACATTTTAACAACCTTTAACAAATATAAAAGATATAATATCTTTTTAAGCTATGACGGCATCTATGTGAAATCCACCATAATCAACAACCAAATTAATACGTTGAGCATATAATAAATTTATCACATAATTATTTTTCATATTTTCTTAAAATAAAAAAAAATAGATAAAAACAATACAAACTTTTACGAAACTGAAGAAATTAATTAAAAATGGATAAAAAGAAAAATTATATCCAGAAGTTTCAACTAGTTAATTTTTTTTGAAGAAATATGAATATCCCATTAATGAGAACTAATAATTATATATTGATATAAGAAATATCAAATATTAAGAAATATTGGTAAAAAAATCTATTTATGATAATCATCAATCATGTTGATAGAACGGTAAATTGTAATTCTGTGAGAAGATGCTACACTCAATGATACCGAGTCACATATCGGCTTTATGGATGTCTTTTAACGAACTTGATTGTTCAAATGTCAAATTTGATTTCTTTTTTTTTTTCACCACTCCTATAGAGAGAAAACTCAACATTCTTGTAATAAATGATCATAAAATTCATACAGAAAGAGAATTCAAAACTTTCATAATAGAAAATCATAAAACTCATCAAAAAGTAATAAATTTACTTACTAAAACTAATTAATAAAAAAAAAAACCACCGCTTATTTAAAAATGATGAACGATAGTTAAAAAATGAAACCTTTATGAAAAAATAAAAAAAATGAGAAAAAAAGAATAAGTGGCTAGAATTTTTTTTGTGTATCTCTTTTTTCTTAAATTTTCAACTATTTAATTATATTTTCTTTTTATTCATAACAAGTTTAATAGGTTCAATAGGGAATACATCACTATAAAGATAAGATTTTATCTAGAATGAAAATAAAAATTTGAATTTAAAATTTTTACTTTTTAAAAGGAACCGCTCTTACTATTATTTAATTATATTTGAAGAAAAGAGGATAATAATTTTAATTAAGTGGATTACTTGTGGGTACCTCATGGGACAGTGCACGTGAAACATGGACCGCTAAGGTATAAAGATTATCTAATAATTATTTTGTGTTTTGTTAATCGAAGTCTAGTTTTATCCAATAATTGCCAGACAAAATCTAAAGCAAATTATCAAGCTAAATTGGTGAAATTGCTCAAACTTTTTTTATGTGATTTTGTTGTCTCAATTATATGGCGATTGAAAGGCTATCTTAAAATCTAGTTGGAATGATAATAGTGTTTATTTTTTAAAAGAATAAATTATAAATTTAAAATATATTTTTTTTCTTGTGCATTAGCTATGTTAATTCCGGAAATTCTTCATTTTTCATTTTGCATTTCAAGAGCATATATAAATACAAATTATTTGCTTTTTTATGTCAAAAAGAAGAGTGCTTAGATAATGTAGAAAAGAAAAAAAAAAAAAAGCTAATGGAAGTCATTTTCAGTTATAAGCTTTCCACCAAATTTTGAAACATAATAGTAAAAAGTAGTAATAATAATTGAAGAAGAAGAAGAAATTAGAAAAAGAAAAAGAAAAAGAGAGGAGGCCTTGGATAAGTGGAAAGGAAAAACATGAACTCCAAATGGGAAGTGAATTCAATCTTCAAAAAGACACCACCAACCCCATCAATTACACTATTCCACAAGCTGCCAAGAAAATTCAAACCCCATAATTTTCTAAACTTCAGCCTTCTCCAGGAAAAATAATATCTTTATTTTCTTGCAAGTTTACCAGAAGTTTCGTATTATCATATGATTAGGAATCAAGATATATTGCTCACAAAGAAAATTAAAAATTATTGATTCTGTTTTTTAGCAAGTTTTCCTTCCTTTCTGTTGCATGCCATATGGATTTATTGACTCTATAAGTGGTTTTTGGCTCAATTTGCTGGGATTATTATTTTCTTTTTCTGTGGGTTCTAAATATTGCCTCAATTGCCTTCAAAATTCAACTCTAAATGTGATTTGTCTTCAACAGTCCACACATAAATAAAATCTGGGCCCCCAGCTACTTTTCTTGTCCAATTTTTTTCTTATTTATCTATTCAGCCTTAGCTTTTTCATTAAAAAACAAAAGTTAGACATTCTTCATTTATATTATTCAATTAATTCTAATTTATAAACTCATAATTTTTTTTTTAATATTTCTCATATTTTCTCCTTTTTTAGAAAAGAAAATAATAGGGGAAAATGTTTTACAATACCATTTTACTCTTAATAACTTAATAGGTTTTAGGTGTAAAAAAGGAAATTCAAATTTAAAAAAACCAAATTAATTTCCTCTCTTTTCTTTCTCTTCACTTATTTTTAATTTTTGTTTTTACAAACACAGACTTAGCCAAAAGCTTGTGGGTGGATTAGATACTTTCCTATCGTTTTTCTTTTGATGTGGATAAAATGGCTGCTATTGCTTTTGTGGGATTTTATTATATTATTATTATTTTTGATAGCATCATTTACATGTATAATTCATGCATGATGTAAAAAGAATAATCAGAAGCATTTTTCTATTATTATCATATTATATATAATAATAAGAGACGCAAATCATATTTGACATCACTTTTGTTTATTTTTTTGCAATCTAAGTTTGGTTAGCTTACTTTTCTAGAATCGCTGATAAAAGACAAAAATAAAATAGAAAAGAATTATAAAAGGATGGGCGGGTTAGGCAATTCATAGTTGACGTTTGTTGAATGTAGGCGTTGCAATGAAACTCGATTGATTTTTTTTTTTTAAATTTATTTTTAGATTAGAGTCAGTATCTATTTATATATTATATCGGGTATTACTATTATTTTAATTGTAATATAACAAAACTTAAAACTGTATTTTTTATTTTTAAAAATTGTATTATACATATATATATATAAGTTAAATTAATAATAGACTAAAAATACATATTAATGATTTAGTAGATAACAAAATAGAAATATACTATAATTTTGATTTTTCTTGATATTATATATACTCGTTAAGTTTAATTTTGAAAATCATCCATATTTAAAAAATTTCATATTTATTATTATCTATATAAAAAGATTTATGGAATTATATAATAAAATTACTTAATTCTAATATTTAATATAAATAATTAAATAATATTATTAAAATCATATAAGATTATGCTTTTATAAATTATAGTAAATTTTTGAAATATCTAATATTATTTTCTAATGAAAATAATTTTGTAATCTTTTAGTCTTAGACTAAGAAACTATATAAGACTTATTATTTTTAAAATTATCCAATTTATGGTGAAAAAATCTCATTTGAAATATTTCTATTATTTATAATTTATAAAATTTGTAAAATTCTATTTAATTATTATGAATATAAAACAATTTATTATTATTACTTATTAATTGTCTTAGTTGGTAATTATTAGTTTTATTAAACACTAAAATAAGATTATGTAAATTAAATAATTTTGTTCTAACTCAATTAAGATTTCTTTATAGGTTCCGAGGGCTAAAATGAATATTTTTATGAATTAAAAACATTGATTGGTATAAATTGGCTAATTTTGATACATTGGTAGGTAAAAATTAATTAGAGAGTTAAAATCCGGATAAATTACTCATTACATCATTATCTCTAAGTTCAGAGGCCGAATTGATCCTTTACTCAAAAATATAGTTTGCCTCTTTTAATTGGAAATATTTGTCCATTTCCGATTTTATTGATGCTATTACAATTCTAATGACAAGAAATCAGAAAGAAAGTTAAATGGATTAGGAGTGAAATATTTTATTGTATAGCATACTCGCATGGCTTTACCTTTGAACGCTAACTAGAAAGTCTCGTACTAAAAGAGATCTATTCATAATTTATAAATTCATCGTCATTTCTGCTTTGACTATTTACCTCCAATTGGTTCCTCATGAGCACAGATCTGAGTTCTTTTCTGCCTCTCAGGATAGTTGGTTGCTAAGGAATTTATTAGCGCGTAAATTTCAGATTGCAGCAGGTGTTTCTTGGAGACTTCCATTTGGTGTCACCTGCTGGTACTTGTGGTTTTGGCAGAATCAGTTTCTTTTTAACGAGAACTCCTATGCTATTGAGGACCCGATTGCTTGTATTAGACACCGTTGCCTTGAAATCATGGCTAGTGAAGATAGTTATAAATCTCTAACTTTGCAGCGTCCCTTGAGATCGGTAGTTATGGTCCAAGGACTACCGCCCTCTCTGGGTAGAGTGAAAGTGAATATTGATGGTTCTGTGAAGTTGATTAATGGTTTAGCTTCTGCTGGTGGCTTGATTAGAAATACGGAAGGATCTTGGTTATTTGGGTTCACTCATAAACTTGGTTCTTGCTCTCCTCTTGGAGCTGAATTTTGGGGTGTGTTGGATGGTCTTCGTTTAGCTTGGGATAAGGGGGTTCAGACATGTTGATTTGGAGACCAACTCGTCTGAGGTTGTTGCAGAGATTACTGAGAATGTGCATATGATTGGCAATTGTCATTGTTTACTTTTGCAGACTAAAGCTCCTATTGCTAGACATTGGAGCATCACTTGCACTCATGCTTGTAGAGAAGCTAATGTGTGTGCAGATTGGTCAGCGGAACTTGCTCATGATTCTACTTTGGAAGTCAATATACTTGATTGTCTGCCTGCAGATTTGCTTCAGTTGTTATTGGGCGATGCTCTTGGTGTTGGTAGACTTAGAAATGCTGTTATTTAGTTTGTCTGTTGTCTGAGGCCTTTGCCCTCTCTACATTACCAAAAAAAGAAGTAAGCAACGTTCACAACAATTACATGTAAACATTAGTTTCATATTATATAAATTAGGGGAGCTTCACAGCAATATAAAAAATTAGGCGTAGTATATGTCATACCTATATAATAAACCGATAAATGATTGACATATATAATAAATTATGTCTCAATCATCTAATACTAAGATATAAAATACTTATACATATGTGTGATTATTTTATTAATCGTAATATATACATCAAGCCTAGATAATAATTTCTCGAAAAAAAAAAGTAGAATAAAATCACAAAATATCAATTTTCAGTAGCATCAACCGATCCCATACCTTTGGAATTGAATTCCTCCTATGGGAAAAAGAAGATATGTTGCACTACAAATCTGAAATCTCCACACTGAAGTTTCATATTTTCAAGCGAACTCCAAAAAGGCAAAAGAAAAAACCAACCAATTGAGACTAATTCACCAACAATTTAAAGCATTACTTGAGCATAAAGCCCATCAACAAAAAGAAAAATGACTAAAATACCAATTTTAGTATCTAAATAAGAAATCAAGAATATGTGAAAAACGTTTTTTAGCCGCAAATGATAAAAATAATCAAATACATAAAGAAACAGGAGGCAGTAGAAAAGAATATGACCAAAAAATTTAAAACGCAGATGAAGATTGAGCCCATTGACTTGATTATTCATAAAAAGAGCATATATCCAACAAAATCTAGATGAGAAAACCCAAGATCTTGAATATCCAATCAATTTTCATAATAATTGGCCTACCATATAACAAAAAATAAAGTAAAATGTAATCAGTATTTAGGATGTGGAACATAGTGCTGAACAGTAAACCCTGGTTAGTGGGCTCAATGATTTAGCTTTAAAGGTCATAATCTGGCCCATTTGTGAAGGAAATTCAAATGGGTCCATATTTGGTCATATATGAAGTAACTGTAGCCCAGTCATAGTTAGCAGTACCCAAAATATATATATAATAGATATATAATAAAGAAGAGACAAGCTGGGGTCCGTTTCATTACATGTGTTTTGGAGATGAATTTGTGAAGTGATGAATCGATTTATTTAAAATCTCTGTGAAATTTATAAAAATTATTTATAAATTTAAATTTTATGATATCTTAAATACAATAAGAATTAATTTAAAATTATATAAACTTGTAAAATTAATTATAGCTATATTATTTAACTATGACAGAAATTATATTTCTTTTAACTATATTATTTATTTATTTTTATTTATTTTTTCTCATATTTTTATTTCAAGTGAAATGAATTACTTCATGGTAACAGAGCTAAGCAAAAAAGCTATTTATTAGCATTTTGGTTTTGTGATATTATAGCATTAGGAAAAGAAGGAGACCAAATTTAGTGGTGATTATTGAAATGAAGCCAGTTGCCATTGCTTATCAACTTGCTTGTTTAGCCTGAGAAATTGCACTTTTCATTATTTTCTCGAAGGTAAGGCCACCACATTACATTTTGCACATTTTAGCGCCAGAAAATTGAAAACTTCACTGCCATTTTGAGGCATCAGATGCAGTTTTAGTTTTAGTTTCATGGTGTCAATGATAGTAAGGAGAAGAAGTGCAAAGAATTACCCAATGGTTTGTAGAGACCTGTGGTTGTTTTTGCAATAAGAAAATACAATATGATGAAGCAGATAGGGGCAAAGGAAATCCATCTTGAATTTCTAAGGAATAAAATCACAAGCAAAAAAAGGAGAAAAAGAAAAAGAACATTCTATATGTAAACTCATCCAAAATCCTAATTTCTATTGCAAGATAGAACTAGAACATAACAAGTAGACTTCTCTTCTTTTTCTTTTTCTCTTTTCTTCCCAAATATGAAATACCTTACCTTTAGCAAAAGAAAATGGCTGCAAAACAAGATGTATCCATCAAGTTGAACCGATCCCCATTCCCATATATAAAAGAAAAAGATGGAAAGAAAGTTTTTTGAAAAGAAAGTAGCTTGATTTATGCTATATCTCTTTCCTTAATTTAGCTTTTCTAAAGTGAAATCAAAGCTTTGCAATTCCTCAATCAATCCAGAGAGGCAAAACATTCTGATAATTAATCTTTTTACATTCGAGTTCATACTTTATATTTATATATATATATATATATATATATTATTATATAACCTAATTAATTAACTAGCTAACTCAACTCATTATAAATAAACAAAATAAAAACAAGTAATTTAAACAGCAAGTTAAAGAAAAAAAAACAAACAAAGAAATAGTCAAGCCCAGTAACAGTAGTAGCTGGCTTTCAATGGTGGGGTTTTTTCTTGGCATTGCCTTTCTTCTTCCTCCTCTCTTTTCTTCACCTCCTCTCCTCCTTTTACACAATATATGTAAATGTAACCGAAACATAATACAAAAGTTGGTGGGAGTGGGAATCATTATCATATCAAACAAAACAAGTTGATTGAAATCTTGATGTTGATGTTTGGTTAAGTTTGATATAATATAACTCTAGTTTGGGTTCAGATTTAACCCTGACCATCATCACTGCTGGAATTAATAACATCATCATAATTGATTACTCTCGCTAGCTTGAACTTGAAGAACATTGCCGCACCGAACAAGCAACCACCTGTGCCCACTGCCTTAGCCTTGTCTTCACCGTTTGTGGATTGTCGCCTGCAGCACCACCGAAATTTCCCAAGAAATAAATACATCAGCATAAAAAAAAATAACTTAAACTAACTCAAGATTCATCAGTATTTAGCTTAGCGGCATGGCATTTTCTTTAAAAGATTTTCAATATCGATGAAATTAATTTGAAGTTTATTATATAAAAGTAAAAAGAATATGTGTTCACGAGCTTATAAAGTTACAATGTTTAAGGCAACAGGAAAGATTATATACCTGGGCCGAAGATGGCATGGGGGCTGCCCAAAGGAGATGGCGAGTCACAGTCGGAGGCCGTGGACGAAGACGACGCCGCCATGACAGGCTTAGAGAAGGTATGATCATAATAGTGCTTATTAACAGCATGATAAAGTCCCAAAGCTGGCAAAGTATCAGACAAGCGTTGATCCATTTCAGGAGAGTCAAACCCAAAACCTAACTCAATACAAGCTTTAAGTTCATCAACATCTTCGTCAGTGACACTCTTGCTTTTCTTTTTCTTGCTGTTACCTTTCCTCCTTAACCACGCTTCATCCCTGTAAATATCCGGTGACCAAGAATGCTGTTTATACAGCGGTAATGATGGTGCAAGCAACTTGTGTTGTGCTGCTCGCGGTGGTGGAGGCGGAGGCGGTTGATACGGCAATTCTTGATCTTGTTCTTGTTCTTGTGGGGTTGGGGGGAGTGGTGCCGGGTGGGATTGGGATAGGAGGGACATGGATATAGGCCTCATGTGCGCCAACACAGCCACGGAGGTGGTGGTGGCGGCTGTGGCCGGAGAGTGCGGCGGCAGAGGTCGGAGGACCTCGCCGGTGAGTGGGGTAGAGAGCGCAATGGCTGAAAGAAAATGTTAAAAGATATAGAAATAGAGAAGAAAGGAAATGAGGAATATAAGGCGGTGAGGTGGTGGGTGGTGGGGTCAATATTGAAGACTTGGTTTTGGTTGGTCTATGTCATGATGAGCTGTCCTTTCCTTTCTTTACAAGTTTGTAGTTGCAGTTTTCTTTTCTTCTTCTTTTTTTTTTTTTTTTTTTTCAATTTCTTACAAGATTTAAATTTATTTTGCTTATCTCTTTCAAGTTCTTTTTAACCAAATCATATATAAGTTTGAAAGAGAGGATTGATAAACACTAAATTATTCTTTTAATTAATTTAGTTATTTATTAATTTAATTTAATTTTTAAAGTCAATTTTATTATAATTTTAATTATTGATAAATTAAAATATATATCAAAATAAAATATAATTAAGTCATTTATTAGAATATATTAGCCAACAATAGGAATTTTACTTTCACCCAAAGAAAAAAGCTGTTTATTAATTTTTAATTGATTATTCTATATTTTGTAATCTCTAGCAGCAAAAGTATATATTTGAATTATATATAAGTATTTCTATTTTTTTTTAGAAGTATATATGTTATAAGAGTTTTATATAATTATATATTTTTATATTAATATATGATATAAATCATATATAGTATTTATATTTTGTAAGTTAATAATTCTATTATTGGGCATTAAAACGATTAACATCACTTATATATAAATTTTAATAAAATTTAAATAATAAATTAAATAGTTTCTTTTACATTTTAAAATTTTTGGTAACTAGATTTTTAAACTTTTATTTCATTATATTTATCTGAGATTATGATAATGAGTAAATGTATTTTAAATATATACAATAAAATACTAAAATTAAAATATTTAATTTTGTAATTTTAAAATAGAAAAAAGTAAAAATTCATACTAAAAAATATTTGTTGCAATTGACTTTAATTAAATAAAATAAAATTATTAGTATACAATTATTTATATTAAATTATATAATATTACAATATATGTGAATTTTGATTTTTTAATAATATATTAAGTTTATTTATTATTAATTATTAAAATAACCGGTATAAATTTTATGATTCATAATATGTAGATAAGTTTATTATGATTTAAAGATCTTATTATTATCTTAACGATAAAATATTTATATCATAAAGTTATATATGAAAATATACTTCTAGTGTCCAATAAATAATTACAAAATTATAAAATATATGTCATTTATTATTTATTGTCCAACTAAAAAATAATGATTTAGTGATTTGATATTCTATTATGTTGGAAATCTCAGAAACCAAAGAACCAAGGAACTCAAGCATTGTTGTAATTAGACAAACATACTCTACTTTTGCTTCTAAGGCACAAACACAAACACAAGCCCTTGTGTAAAAACTCTATCTGTACTGTAATCCTTAAGAGCGCCACCAGTGACCCAAGCAAATCTGTGTACCAGAATGCAGAATTCAACTCTGATTTGTCTTAAGGGCAACGTTAAACAGAATCCACATGCTTCTTTTGGTTTAGTCGGAGCTCCCTCCATCCGTCGAAACCGGACAATTTTATTATCAAGCTTCTTAATGGCTTTTCTGACGACGGTATCTTCAGCAGTAATCATAGGTTTAATTTGGTTTTGTTAGTTGAGAAAATTTAGGGCAAGAAATATCTGCAGCTAATTATCTCATGAGAGTTGAGAGCATTACCGTTTACTACAAAGATCGCTAAAGACTCCCAAATGTATATATAAATAAATATAGTTTCAGTTAATTTGATTCTTGCCTTGTTAATTATTTACTTTGATTGCTATAATTGTCTGTTCAGTTGTCAAATTAATGTTGAAATTATCAAAATTAAATTTATTCTGAATATAGTACAACTTCATGTTTTCCTCAGCTTTGTTGCAATTGTTTATTAGTTTTTGCTTGTAAAATTACAATTTATTATATTCTATTTTGTACGAATTATATTTATTGTCTTAAGACCCACTTAACGTTTTTATAAACATTATCATTTTATTAGAATCTTTTTTTTTTTTTGAGAAGACCAATGAATAAAGTTATGTTATACAGAATAGAATAATTAGATAATTAGTTCTTCCCAACAAAAAATAAAGGATCAGTTAATTAATTTTCTAAATTAAAAGCAGTGAAATTTTTCACGTGTATTTTTGTTATTAAGATTTAAATCAACAACCAAATTCCGCAGCTCCCGTGTGTAGGGGATGGATGGTCAACCCAAAGAGAAGTCGAAACATGAAGAAGTTTCCTCGTATTCTATTTTCATTGAGGCAGCAGACATGCAACTTTCATAGGCAATTTGTTGGAATGCATTCGAATTAGAACATTCCAAACTGGTGGATTTGGTAGAGATTTTGATTTATCTAATGGTCAAATCGACAAGACTATTAGAGTTTCTAGTAACTTTCCTTACTATAAATTAATTGGAATTTTATTTTGTCTATGATATACTTCATACTTGCAATTCAAATATTATATATATATATATATATAAATATTATTTTTCTTAGAACAAATATACATAATATTTCAATTACTTGGATTTCTATATTTTGTTTTGTTGTACTATGAACTTCAATTGTATTCTATTAACCCTTCCACAAGCTCTATATTTAGTTATGACTTATTTCACTCATTTAAAAAAAAAAAATAGCTAATCACAAAATAACTTAATTATAGTTTCAATTTCAAATTTTATATATATAACTATTTTTAAATTCTTGAGACGATATTTTGCTACCCGTAAATTAGATTAATTTTATATCCTTATAAATTTTAAATAATTTAATTATTTTCATAAAAATATATATTTTCTAGCCCTTTTCTAATCGATAATTTTCATGCTAATAACATTTTTACAGTGCATGTGTTTTACTGTTGTTAGTCCAAAAATTTAATTTTACTTTCTCTTCCTTCAAACATCCCTTCTCTTTTTTCGTAATCCTCTTTCTCAATCCACTGGCGATCTTCTTTACCTTCCTTAATTCCTTGTATGCCTTTTCGTCATAATTTCTTTCGCAACCTTCACTTCATCCCTGCGTTTCACCATTGCCACACTTGATTTTGTTGTCGCCGTACCGAGTTTTACCATGTTTCCATTCTTGAGATTGTCGTTGTAGCAAGTACTTTGAGTTCTATTTAAGAGAATTGTCATTGAGGGTGAGAAAATTTGAATAAGTTGATAGAGAGTGATAGATAAATAGATATGATTTATTACTATTACCATTATTATTTATATCATCTTTTGAATGATTAATATAATATGTAATGTTAATAATTAAAGTTTTTTTAGAAAAGTAAAAATTTTAATACATTCATTTCGTGTGGATCGTAATACTAATAGGGCTACTTATTGTATTATTGATTGCGTCGAATTGAATTTTTGTGAAAAACAAGTAAATGGCCAATTTGAAATAAATTGAAGCATTGAAACTCAATCATCTTTTTACCAAATTATAGAAGGGCTTTTGTGTAGCATTTGCCTTTCTAAGACCTATAAGTGAGGTCAATTTAGAAGAATTTACTCGGACAAATGGTCAGTTTGTTCCTGAATTTATATTCAAAAGTTAAATATATTAAATTTAAATTTTTTCAGTAAATAATTTCTTAAATTTATATTCAATGGTCAAATATACACAATTTAAAAATTCTCAGCATATATCTCCTTGAACTTGTGTGCAAAGGTAAAACATATTAAATTTAAAAATAATATTTATTTTATTAATTTACTTATACAAAGGCATATTTGAAAAATTTTAAAATTTAGATTTAATTGATCTAAAAATGATAAATTATAGGCCTATTTATTAAAAAAATTAAAACTTGATTTATTTAGTCTATAGAAAGTTAAAATTTATCTTATTTGATCTTAAAAGATTAAAATTTAACTTATTATTTTAGAATTAATTAGATTCAAAATTTAAATCTGATCAAATTGTATCAATAAATTGATAAAATAAATATTATTTTTAATTTTTATAAATCATTAAAATTTAAATATCTAATATTATTTTACTTCTTAAAATAATATTTAATCGAATATATTTCAGCATTCGATGTAAACTCAAGCCACGGATTTGATCCCAAACTCCAAGCACAAAATTAGTGAAACGGTTTAGGGGGCAACTTTTTGACCCGACCTCAAAATTGCGGCCTAAACTCGCCCATAATTCCAAATGATTCAAAAATATTAGGATTGGGTCAGTCTGGGTAAGGGGTGATTTAAATAATTGAAATATGTATATTATCAAGCAAAATTTGGATATTATTTTCATATAATTTTTTATTATTTTTGGATCGTCATTCATTTGGATTGCTGGATGATGGGGATATTTCATAACAAAAAAGTAGGTGAATTATAAGGTTTAAGAAATATAACTCCAGCAGTGTATGAAAAATTTGGTCTTCATACCAATCTGTCCATACAGTAAGAAAAAGATAATCCCCAAAACTTATGGTTGGCAGGCTACCAGTCATTATACTATGGGATCACTTTCAATACACGAAGTTGGGTGTCATTTGTTGTTAAAATAAAGAAAAGAAAACATGTGGGTGTCATAAACCTCATCTGCCAAGCTGCGCATATACTATGTGGATGCTCACTAAGGGCCTCCATTATTGTTGTTTGCTTGCTCATTAGAAAAAATTAAAAAGAGAAAAAAAGATAAACTGGTGACTGTGTCATGGGTTTGCTCATGACTTCATAGGTTAGTTTATCAAATTCTGCTACTACAAGATACGCTTGGCGGCTGCCTTTCCCTGAAGGAAATGCATTATTTAAGGGCAACTTGATTGCTCCCTCCTCAAACAAACAATAAAGAGAAAGAATTGCTGACATATTAAAGCTGAAGGGGAAGAAGTAGACTTTCTTAATGCGCGATTGCCGGCAGAAAGCTATGTATTAAGAGCTGGAGAGGGATGGAATCAGCCTATAGTTTGAAACTTGAGACTCGGGGTTCAACCGAAGACCCAGTTGCTTTTTTGACATATTTGTCCTTTTCTTGTTCTGGAGAAAGATGGGACTTTATGGTTTCAACTTTGAACTTTGGCGCATTCAACAATTTCAATGTTACTTGATTTCACAACTTTATATTGATCAAATTCATAAATTCTATTTCAATATGGTTTGATTTTTGAGATGAAAACGTATGCATAACCTACTCAGTAGATCTTATCGTTCAAAATGTTTTTATTTCAAATTAAGTTTTAGAATGTGTTTTGCTTAACATTTTGATTGTTTTAGCGTATTTCAGTTGAATAATTTCATTCCCATTTCAATTGAAATAATTTGTTTAATTTTATAATATAAAAATCTCCTAATTTAATATTTCCATCAGATGCTTTCTAATAAAATACTTAGTTAATTATACTATATTCAAATTTTATAATTTAATTAATTCATTTAAACTTATAGAAATTATTAAGATATAGGAAAAAGTAATAATTATATAATATGTTCAAAAAATATGAATTTTTAAAATATTATTAAAATAACTATATATCTAAATTTATAAACTATTTATTTTCATATAATATATAAATGAGAATGGAATATTCAAATACTGCTCCAATTAGAAATCTCAAACACCCACAAAAATAGTAATAATTAATTTAGTTTTTTCATAAATATATTCTCAATTTAGACAATAATTTAAATTTGACTATTTCTTTTTTTTTTTTTTTTGCTTTCAATCTTCAATATTAGTCGGCAGAACCCAACTAGTGAAACGAACAGCAATATATTAACCAAAAATATAAATAAATAAAGGCTTCTTAATCAATTTGCTAGGTGCAGTAATATCATTAGCTGCAGATCATAAGATTTCTCTTTGTACAGGTATTTTCATAAATCTATGAATCATACATATATAATTGTCATCATCAAACGTTAATCCCATGCATGCCATATAAATCATTAACATTACTAAAGGCAAAAAATGGATAAGTGCACTGCATGTTTCAATTTATACAAGAAGTTCCACCCTATATATTTTTATTTTCTTTAGCTTGAGCTTGGGATTTTGAGGACTGTAATGGTTTCCTCTGTGGCATACTGGTACTCAAATAAGTCAATAAAGATGACATCAATTAGACAAATTTGCTAACATACGTATTGGAACATCATGTCAGTGCTGTACATGATTTACAGCAATTAAAGCACTTGTTAATTGGGGATAGCTTGCAATGCCTTATTGGTGGAGTGAGTATGTCATAGATTTCATGATTTCTATTGCATGATTTCTAGTGCTTCACAAAATCATTCAAATCCTTCTTTTTTTTCGAAGAAAAGAAAATAGGTAAAGTACGTAGCTCCACCATCTTAACATGTTGCATTATTTTCTTATAGCAAAGATATAAATTGATGGTTTATCCTGTGATGCCTTGTCTGACCCTGCCTGCCAAGTACTGTTGCTTTCGGGTTGAAACATCATTCTCATTTTTAATTCTGTTTTGAGTAAAGAAAGTTGATAGACAATGCCGATGTTCTGTACCCATTAGCCCTGTACGAATACTGGCTCTGGTAACCAGTCTGAAAAAGGGGCTTTCCTAAAACGGAGATTGGTTCATTTAACTGATAACTAATTTTTGTTAAAAATTTATGTTAAAGCGTTTAATAAAAATTAAAAAAATTATTAATTATTAGTTAATTTAGTTCTAATCAGTTACTGATTGTATCAGCTCTATTTTAAGAGTGTATTTGGTTCAACTGGTCAATGCAGTTGATAGCTGATGATTGATAATTGGTAGCTGGTGGCTAATAAATTAAACCGTTTGATAAAATTTTATTAGCAGTTGTTATTAGTATCTTAGATGACTATTGAAGATATAATTTATTTTATTATATTTTATTTAATGATACAAATTAATAGAAATAACTTATAATAATTAAAAAATTTATAATTATTTTTTTTAGCTTAATTACATTTATTATTAAAAATATTTTAAAAAATTATTTTAAAAGTAAAAATTTAAATTTAAATTCTACTAATAAATTTTTTTAATACCAAATACTATTATTTTTAAATATTATAATTATTAATTATTAAGAATAATTTTAAAATAATATTATTTATTTAAAATTATAAAATTTTAATTATATAAAATCAGTTTAAAATAAGTTATTGTTAATAAGTTTTAATAAGGATAATAGTGTTCAAATAAATAAAAAATTAAATCAGCTACCAGCTGATAAGAAAAAATTTTAAAATAGAGCTGATACAATCATCAGCTGGCACTAAATCAACTATCAGCTGCTTTTTTTAAGTCTTTACCAAATGCTTTAATATAATTGTTCAGTGAAAAACAACTATTATCTCTGAACCAAGCACCATCTCAGAGCTTTTTATTATCAGCTGATATCTGATTTGATTTTTTTATTTATTTAGACACTGTTATCTTTATTAAAACTTATTAATAATAGTTTACTATAAGTTGATCTCATATAATTATATTTTTATATTTTATAATATAGATAATATTATTTTGAAATTATTTTTAATAATTAAATAATTATAAAATTTATAATTATAGTATTTGAAATTAAAAATTTATTTGTAGAATTTAAATTTAAATTTAAATTTCTACTTTAAAATAAACTTTATAAATTTTTAATAATAAATACAATTGAGCTAAATAAAATTAATTATAATATTTTAATTATTATAAATTATTTTATTAACTTGGATCATCGAATAATAATATATTTAATGATAAATTATATCCTCAATAGTCATTTAATATACTAATAGCAACCGCTAATAATTTTTTTTAAATAATTTAATTTATTAACTATCAGCCACCAGTCGCACTGATTAACCGAATCAGCCGCATTGATCAACCGAACCAAACAAGACTCTAAATCTTTTGCTTTCGTGGAATTAGCATAATTGGAAGATTATAAGAGCATTTCTTTCTCAGGCTGTTCTAGTTTCCTCCATAATGCATCCAGTACATGTATATATTAGCACCTGACATATCCAAAGCCAAGAAGATCAGAACATAGAAATAAACAAGAAAGAGTTTCCTTGTTATGATTTGTGAGGGTAATATATATTTTTGGCATTTTTTAAATCAAGAATCAAGATTATACTGTGTCAGGCCTAAAAAGACAACGTGGTGTATAAGAGAAGTTCAACGATGTGTGCAAGGATTAACCCAAAGAAAATGTAAGGCTAATTTTGGCTTGCTTGCACGTTATTATCCTTTCCCAACAATATCTAATGGCTTATTCCTTCAGTTCTCTTAGCTTTTCTCACCCACAAACAGAATCTACTTGTTGGCTTTATTCTCCTTGTTGCTTTTATATTTCTCTTTGGCTTCAAGCTTTTCTTTGTATCCCTCACCAACTAGCTAGATATGGGGAACTGTCTTTCCATCAAGGATGTCTCCAAGAAAAGAAAAACTTTGCCTATAGAAACCTCCTTCAAGCTTCCATCTTCATTGCCGAAATGGCCACCAGGTATTACCTTTAAATTTCTTGCACTGGCTCAATCTCTATGTGCATTCTAATCTTGCCATAATATGTTTCTTGGTATCTTTTATGAATGTTGATATTTATATAGGTGAAGGTTTTGGAAATGGAACTATTGACCTTGGTGGATTACAAGTGTGCCAAATATCATCTCTTAACAAAGTTTGGTCCACTCAAGAAGGGGGACCAGATAATGTTGGTGCTTCTTTCTTTGAACCTTCACAAATCCCACAAGGATTCTTTATGTTGGGTTGTTATTGCCAATCCAACAGCAGGCCGCTTTATGGTTGGGTTCTTGCAGGAAAAGATGATGCGGGTGGAGCCTTAGAGAAACCAATTGATTACACTCTAGTTTGGAGCAGTGAGTCATTGAAAATCAAGCAAGATTCCATTGGCTACATCTGGTTACCAACAGCTCCTGATGGTTACAGAGCTGTTGGCCTTGTTGTTACCAGTTCTCCTGAGAAACCTTCCTTGGACAAAATGCGATGCGTTCGATCAGACTTAACCGATCAATGCGAGAAAGACATTTGGGTTTGGGGACCAGAAAAGCAAAGTGATCCAAATGGTTTCAATGTTTTTAGTTTGAGGCCTAGCAATAGAGGGACACAAGCTATGGGTGTTTGTGTAGGCACTTTTGTTGCCCAAAATGGCAATGATAACAATCCTGCTTCATTAGTTTGCTTAAAGAATGTGAGCAATAATTTATCTTGCATGCCTAATGAAAACCAAATTCAGGCAATTTTTCAGGCATACTCTCCATGGATATATTTTCATCCTGACGAAGAGTACCTTCCATCTTCTGTCAGTTGGTACTTTAACAATGGAGCATTGTTATATAAGCAAGGAGAAGAATCCAACCCTGTCAAAGTTGAAACAAACGGCTCGAACCTTCCTCAAGGCGGTGCAAATGATGGTGTATACTGGCTAGACCTTCCTGTAGACGAAAAGGCTAAAGACAGAGTCAAGAAAGGTGATTTACAAGAAACTGAAGTGTATCTACATATCAAACCAATGTTCGGAGCAACATTCACAGACATTGTTATTTGGGTTTTCTGTCCTTTTAATGGTCCTGCCAAGGCTAAGATTGAGTTTCTCAATGTACCATTAGGAAAGATAGGAGAACATGTTGGCGACTGGGAGCATGTGACATTAAGAGTTAGCAATTTTAATAGCGAGCTATGGAGCGTGTACTTCTCTGAACACAGTGGAGGTTCTTGGATCAATGCGTCACAGCTTGAGTTTCAAAGTGGTAACAAATTCGTTGGCTACTCATCATTGCACGGCCATGCCATGTACTCAAAACCAGGTCTAGTTTTACAAGGAAATAATGGGATAGGAATAAGGAATGATACTGCAAAAAGTGGGAAGATTTTGGATACTGGAGCCAAGTTTTCAGTGGTTGCAGCTGAGTATTTAGGCATGACTATTATTGAGCCACCATGGATTAACTTCTTCAGGAAATGGGGTCCAAAAATTAGTTATAATATTGCGGATGAGATCAAGAAAATTGAGAAAATATTGCCTGGAAAACTGAAATCTGCTTTTGAAAAAGTTGTCAATGGCCTGCCAAGTGAAGTTCTTGGCGAAGAAGGGCCTACGGGTCCTAAAGTGAAAGGAAATTGGACTGGAGATGAATCTTGAATTATACTTGACAAATACATGTGGCTCACTATTTTCCTTTTTAAACACGGTGAATTAATAAATCTAATCGTTCGGAATTGCATAATATTTCATGTGACAACAAGTACGTTAGAAGATAAATTCACATAGAAATAATGTCTACGATTCTACATTGATGTTTAGATGTATTAGCATTACAAATCATATCATTATGAAATAATAGTATGTAATGGAAGAGGAAAGTTGGAGAAGCTCTTGGCTACAACAGCCCTTATCCTGTGACGCCTTCTCTGTGCCAGGCACTGTTGTTTATGGTTTCAGGAATGCAGCAATCAGTTGAAAGTTCAATTTCGTTTTTGGTTTTGTTTAGAGCAAACAATGTTGCTAACCATGACCACATTCCTCTACCCATTAACATTTTTTGAATGAATGCAAATCTGTCCCAGTGGCTTCTTAATAAACGAATTGCTCCAATGATCAATCCGACAACGGAAACACTACCTGAGATAATGAACAAACCTGCAAAAGGCCTCGGTCCTAAGCTTTGTGTTACAGAACTGGAATTAGATGCTGATTTTGAGCATTTGCAAGATGACAGCTTTTCGTTCTCTAATTGTTGCAGTTCTCCATTCTGAGTCAAGTATATAATTGTTTCTGATATATCCAATGCCAGAGATGAACCCCTTGGAAATACCTGCAAGATGAAAGTAAAATATGAGAAAACAGAAACCTACGTTGATGCGTCATGAAACTCGAAAGAAAAAAAAAAAAAGGAAATTGATGGTAGATTAATTTACAAAGCCAAAACCGCTGAGCTTATATGTTGGTCCTGCCAAGGTGAAGCCTCCGCAGTATTCTGATAGGAAAACTCTAGCATGAGGAGTCAACATAAAAGCTGCCTTAGTATGTCCACTTGATAGTTCTTTCGCAAAGTCATCACTTGAAGCTATAATTTTAATGTTCCCTGCCTTGATATTCAAAACTTTCTCTAAATACCAGATAGTGAAGGAATTCCCATCACAACCAATAGCAGCATTTGAGCTCTTGAGTGAGTTAATGTCTGTTTCGGACGGTTCAACTTGCGGATTTGTTAGAATTGATGTAAGGTTTGCTGTGTAAGTTGAGGTAACAATAAGAATCAAGAATAACCAAGGCACCAGCACAATACGGGAAAATTGACTCCTGATTCTTTCTCCTGTAAGCCAAAGATGGTGGTATAATTAGTGAAGCAGAATCTATGCATAAACGACCCGTGCAGTATATAATGTAAGTAGCTCATTTCCTTACTATGTGCAAAGATAACTGTTGAGAACGAAAACCACAATGATGTTCCAACTTGTCTGTTAGGCGGACCGCGAAAATCTTCATTGATTTCATGCTCAAGAGACCAAACAACAAAACCAGTGAAAACAGTCATAGCTGCCATTAAAAACCACATTTCTTTGCTAAAGGGTTCCATGAACATCCATGACTGATTCCATCTGTCTGATTTCAATGCCACTACCATTACAAGGCCTGATTCAATATAAGGCTGCGAGAACTGTACAGACTCATGATTCCTATTTGCAGTTATTAAAATATCTCCAACGGCTGCATCAAAAGTCTTCCAAAGGGAGAAAAGGGAATAGTCAGTAACTCAGTATTTGCTATTACAAGATTGCTAGGATATGAAAGAAAATGAAAGTGGTACTTGAGGTTTGGTTTTTAAGAAAAAGAGAAGGTACCTTGTCAGAGACCTCCTTTATCATGTCATTATGAGAGCCATAGAAAGGAACCATGTTGTACATCAATGGATATTGCAGACACTTCACAGCAGCTTCAAAAACATCAACTGAGAATCCGCTGATGTATGTAATATTTTGGTCATGATCTCGATTTACTTTCACAAACTGTTTGAATATGGATCTAGCAGGTACTGCAATTCTCAGCTGCTTCCCTCCATTATTTACATCAGCAGCTCTTAAGAATGTCAATGTATTTAAGAATACAAGTATGGAATAAAAGAATGCAAGAACAGTAGCCATTGTTCATACAGAAAAATGTAACTTTATAATATAACTAAATATTCAAATGCGGTTGTCAATAGGAATTGGCTTTGGTGGCGTGGAGGTTCAGATTCCTAAATAGCTGAAGGAGATTTCACATATTTCAGTCGGTCAACACGTTGGTACTTTCCTATCAAAGATCTTGCAAAAGTCAAAAGAAGCTAACGTGGAAATGCTAATGCATCATCACAGAGATTTACAGTGCATGAATCACCAAAGTCAATGATTATTGTCGTTATTATTTTTCTTTTATATATATATTCGTCACATAAGTTATTATTAAAAAATTATAATATAAAATATTTATTAAATTAATATATAATATAATAATTATTAAACCTGTTTAATTAGTATTTTTTTAGCATACAATAGGACCCATGTATCTTTATATAAATTTTACATGCTTGATCGCAAATAAATGTAAGGTTATATTTTATAAAATTAATTATTATATATATTTTTGTTTTGCTAATGACCCATTCCAATTTTAGAAGCATTCACTATACTTAGATAAAGAAGAATGAAGAACAATGAAGAATACAAAATTCAAAATGAATAAGTTTCTTAAATTTTTAGCTTTTTTTGTTTATTTTCTTAAAATTATCTAATTACACTATTTGAATTTAATAATTACTTAGAAAAATTTAAATAAAACCTCCATATTAATAAATAAAAAATTAAGAAAACTTTAATGTTTTAGTTTCAATAATATTTTTATAAATATTTAATCTTACAATATAATACTTTTAACAGTAAATTAATCACAGTTGCCACTTAGCCTCCGTTTGAGGAACAGAGCTTCTCCTGGCCCGGTGAGGGTCATCACTTGTTTGATTTTGAGTGAAGAAGGTTGCCAATAATATCCAAAGTCCTCTATCCATCAATGGTGCTTGAATGTTGGCCCTTCTGTGCCAATGTTGTATCAATAGTAGGGCTGAGCACGGATCGGTCCAATTCGATTATTTATAAATTACCAGTACCATATTAAACCTCGGTTATTTTAAAAATTGAAGGCATTAGTACCGTACCAAATATAAAATGATTCAATACCGTATTATACCAATTTTATAGTTCAATACAGTTCGGTTCGGTGCTATTTTCGATTCTAAAAAATTTAAAAAACACAACTTTAATCTCATCTTTAATGAAATACATTTAGAAAAAATATGATTACCAACTTAAAAAAAAATAGCATGAAAAACTGAATTAAAATTGCAATTATATTTTTGAACAACCTGTTTCGCAATTCAATCATTTGCAAATACAATAATTCATTCAATATTCAAATACAAACTATTAAAATATATATTACTGCTACCATAAAAATATTTTATAGATGGCAATCATTAAAATAAATAAATTTACAAACTTTATGTAGTACTAAAATACATGTTCAAAATTAGCAAAGGAATGTTATTATCTCCCCTCAAAATTAGCACTCCATATTTAATCTTGGCACAAGGGACTCACCAATCTCAGGATCTTGAATAATTTCTACAATAAAAGTAAAAGATTACGTCAATAAGACTTAACAACATTAACAATAAACAAACATATGTAAGAAGTAAAGAAATGTTACCTGACTCTATGCTTTCAATATCGTTTATTGATTCTTCTAGTTGGATAAGTTTATTTGAACTTCTAAGGCACTCTTGACAACAAATGAGGACCTCCGCTGGTGCAGGAAGTAAAGAACTTCTATATTGTTAAAAGATGTTTTGATAATTTTTTTCTCAAGTTTTGTTTGATTCTTTTAAAAAAATTAAATTTATAAATATAATTTAATATTTTTTATATTTTAATATTAATTTATAATATTTTAAAAGTTAATAAATTAATTATTTCTAAATATTTAATTTTTTAAGTTTTATTAGTATAATAATATAAAAATTATTTTTAAAATATTTATATCTTAACTTTAATATTTATATAAATTAATACTTTTAGTATAATTAATATTATTATTCTTAAAATAAAAATATTATATAATTAAAAATTAATTTATTAATAAATATAGTGTAAATAATATTATTTATATAATAATATCTTTTTATAATTTTTACTAATTTATATAACTTTTTATTAAATTAAGTAATTTTTTAATTAACTTGTCAAAAATTTCTAGATAGTAAATAAATTTTAAGTCTAGTATTATAGTATGTATACTAGATTACTAGTATCAATATGCTATATGACATATTAATATATATAACTTATATTTTTTATAGAATATAAAGTATATTATAATATTATAGTTATTTTTAATATGTATTATTTTTTGTATTTCGATAACAATTGCTTGAATTATATAAATGATAAATATAAAATAATTTTTTATAGAGTATATATATTATTTTTTTAATATATGTATTATTTATATAATATGAATAATTATTTATAAATATATGCAAAAATTCGGTTCTACGGTTTGGTGCGGATCAGTACAAGACATATCGGCTCTGGTACGGTTACGATATGGTTTTTACTAAAGAACAGCACCATACCGTAATAGTAAAAATAATTATTTATAAATATATGCAAAAATTCGGTTCTACGGTTTGGTCCGGATCAGTACAAGACATATCGGTTCTGGTACGGTTACGATATGGTTTTTACTAAAGAACCAGCACCATACCGTAATAGTAAAAAAATTCGGATCGGTTATAAAAACTTTCGGTTTTTTCAGTTTTGGTACTTTTCGGTACGGTTATTCGGTTCGGTTGGGAATCACCAAGATCCATGCTCAGCCCTAATCAATAGGCGGATGGCTGTTACTAATAATGCAATGGCGGAAGCTCCGCCTGAGATAATGAAAAAGTCCAAAAAAGGCTCTAGTCCTAAACTTTTCCGTACATAGGTATCAATAGGGCTGAGTACGGATCGGTCCAATTCGGTTATCTATAAATCACCAGTATCATACCAAATCTCGGTTATTTTAAAATTGAATGTACCAGTACTGTACCAAACATAAAAGGATTCAATACCGTATTGTACCAATTTTACGGTTAAATACAGTTCGGTTCGATGCTATTTTCAGTTCTAAAAAATTTAAAAAATACAACTTTAATCTCATCTTTAATCAAATACATTTAGAAAAAATATAATTACTAACCTAAAAAAAGTAGCATGAAAATCTGAAAGAATTGCAATCACATTCTTGAATAACCTGTTTTGCAATTCAGTCACTTGCAAATATAATAATTCATTCAATATTCAAATACAAACCATTAATATATATATTACTTGTAGTATAAAAATATTTTGCAGATGACAATCATTAAAATAAATAAATTTACAAACTTTATCTAGCACTAAAATACATGTCCAAAATTAGCAAAAAAATGTTATTACCTCCCCTCAAAATTAACACTCCACATTTAATCTTGACATAAGGGACTTACTAATCTCAGGATTTTGAATAATTTTTATAATAAAAGTAAAAACTTACGTCAATAAAACTTAACAGTATCAACAATAAACAAACATATGTAAAAAGTAAAGAAATGTTACTTGACTTTATGCTTTCAATATCCTCTATTGATTCTTCTAGTTGGATATGTTTATTTGAACTTCTAAGCCAATCTTGACAACAAATGAGGACCTCTATTGTTGTAGGAAGTAAAGAATTTCTATATTGATCTAGAGTTCGTCCTCCAGTACTAAATGCAAATTCAGAGGTTCCTGTTGAAGCTTGGATAACCAATACATCGTGTGCAACCTTGGACAAGATAGGATACCTTACTGAATTCACCTTCCACCATGTTAAGATATCGAAATCAATGGTGAATTTTTTTGCAAATTCTTCGAAATACCTATCTAACTTAGATATCTTAGACAAATTTTGGTGCGCTTCTTCCTCTAAAAAGAACTTATCAATCTCTTCTTCTGTTTCCGTATCACTTGGCCCACTATCGTATGCAGATTTTTATAATCTCTCTACAACCTCATCCATATATAATTGATCCTTAATTATCTTGTATTCATCCACCATCAACTCTAAAGCTGATTTTTCCATTTTTTCCAAATTTTTTGTCTCATCTTCACCATTATAAATGGTATACTTAGCTTTCAAGTACTTTAATTTGCACCTAGCTTTCAAGTACTTTAAATCTAGTATTATAGTATGTATACTAGATTACTAGTATCAGTATACTATATGACATATTAATATATATAACTTATATTTTTTATAAAGTATAAAGTATATTATAATATTATAGTTATTTTTAATATGTATTATTTTTTTATTTCGATAACAATTGCTTGAATTATATAAATAATAAATATAAAATAAAGTATTTTAGAATATTATAGTTATTTTTAATATGTATTATTTATATAATATAAATAATTATTAATAAATATATGTAAAAAATTCGGTTTTAGGGTTTGGTCCGGATCAGTACAAGTCGGATCGGTACTGGTACGGTTATGGTACGGTTTTTACTAAAGAACCAGTATCATACCGCACTAGTAAAAAAATTCGGATCGGTTCAATTCGGTTATAAAAACTTTCGTTTATTTCGGTTCTGATATTTTTCGGTACGGTTATTCGGTTCGGGCGGAAATCACTGAGATTCCATACTCAGCCCTAGGTACCAGATGGGGAAGACGAGCAATTAAAAGAGGAGAGCATTTCTTCCTCCATATATCCCCTCTCTCCCTTAATCTTACAATTGCCCGTGACATGTCTAATGTTAAAGGGGAACCCTTTGGAAACGCCTGCATATGGAGGAATAACATTGTTAGAGTTAAAGCATTGACAACTCGTTAAGAAATATAAAGATAGGAAAAGAGTTTGCAATATTACGAAGCCAAAATCGCCAAGCTCGTAGGTAGGTCCTTCTGTAGTGAAACCTGTGCAGTATTTTGCCAGAAAAACTTTGTCATGGGGCATCAAAATGAAAGCAACTTTAATATCTCCACTTGACAGAAGTTCTGCAAAATCATCAATTGAGGCTACGCTTATGATATTATTTGCCTTGAATTCCAAGACATTCACAAAATACTGGATGGAAAATGAACTCCCGTCACAACAAATAGTTGTTCTTCTGAGCATATTAATATCTGTTTTAGATGGTTCACTATATGAGATGGCGGTCATAGAAGTAAAGCTTGTTGTGAAAGTTGTCATAACTACTAGCATCAGTAATAACCATGATGCTAGCACAAAGAGAGACAAACTGCTATTGGGTCTTTCTCCTGCAAATTAATCGAAAGCTAAAGGATTTAATCAAATGAATACATAATTTTTACCATTCCAAGAGTAAACACAATAGATATACGGCCACAAAATTCTAGATGAGCAGAACCTGAGACCTAGTTATCTGTTTAACGACTCAAGAAATCTCATTGCAGAAATGCCTGGAGCGGTTCCTTCCTTTATTGACAGATTTGAACTGTTTTGTAACTGGAATAGTTTTATAATTAGATATCTAGAGTTTAAAAACCTGATTCCAATATCAATTTTGAGATGAAGACAATGTTATTTGTTAAATATTCCAATATCAGTATTAGCACACAAATATTTGTAAGTATCAGAAATCGCATCACCCGGCCAAAAATCAAGTTAAGAGGTATGTAGAAAGTCGTATGGTCTAGTTGTCTTACTCTGTCCATAATAGAGAGTTGCAAAAGCAAATGACAAACCAATTGCAATTCGTCTAGCAACTGAACCACTAGCCACATTACTGGCAAGTGAACCATTATGGTTCTGATGTTCAACTAACCAGATAACAAAACCAGTGAAGAAGTTTGTGGCTGCAAGAAGAAACCACATCCATGAGGTGAAGAGGCTCATGAACAGCCAAGTCTTCTGTTTATCTGTTGTAGTCACCAGCATCACAAGTTTAGCTTCAATATATGACTCTGAGAATTCTACGAACTCATACCCTTCTGCGCTTATTAGAAGTTTACCTGCAGCTGCATCAAATAGTCTTGAACAAAATAGGCAAAATCTATCAGTATTTTCTGACTTGTTTCATTAAATCTCTTATGATCAATATTTTCTTTTCATGTTTGATGTTATTAGGTTGCTTAACTGCTATACTAATACGCGCATACCAGCCAGTGGCTTATAAATTCTCCTTTTAACATATGCCCAAGTAAAAAATTTGAACATGGAAAAGGTAATTACAAGGTAGATGATGCTCACAAGGTAGATTATAATGCACTTTTAATTAGTTTTCCTATTACAGATGCAGCAATTTGCTTTACTATTTAAGGGCTCATCTGCTTATGCTAGTTGGTTGAAGAATTAAGTATTGGACCACTTTTGCTCGTGAGGAAAAAGAAATAAACACAATAAACATAACATAAGAAAAAATTCTTAAAGGAGATAAATATACTATAAATATATATTTCTATAATCAAAGCACACAAGACATTGCTCTATCTCTTACTAGAAATAGCTTCTCCACTCTACCAAATTACTAACATTTTAAGCTATTTATAATAGCACCTATATGACTCTTTACTTACAAACTTAATTACTCATATTCATAACACTTAATAATCTAATCTTTCATATACTTAGACCTTCACGTACCTTTTAATAACTAATGATTCTTAAAATAATGAAAATAGTAAATATTTAAGTTTATATTTTCAACATTAAGTACTTCTTGACTCACACTTGAAGCTCAACTCTTCTTTGCTTTTTGAGTGAAGTGAAGGGTTCTTCTAGTTATGCCAAAACAAATTCCCTTGCACCGGTGATAGTAGTAATACCTTCAATGGTAGACTGAGCAATATGATTTCTATTGCAATTAGCAAATTATATGATAAATTGTTAGATTTCTGTTTTTCCGTGTAAATCCAAACCATTTAATACGTTGACGAACTTGAAATATGTAATTTCGCCGTATCCAGCCATTTTCATTGCAGTAACTCTTACAGTACACAAAATTATATTTAAGTACTGAACATCTAAGTTTTCACTTTGTAATACAATAACTATGAAAAGGGTTGTCAGTTGCCTGTAAACATTACTTCGCTTAAGCTTCAGGATGCAATATACAAAATACGCTGCATATTTAACAAAAATAATGTATGTACATAATGCGTCAGCTAAAAATCTATTTCTCCTTCCGTTTGAGGAATGGAGCTTCTCCGTGCTAGTTGAAGCTCATTCCTAGTTTAATTTTCTGTCAAGAGTGTTGCCAAACTTATCCAAAGTCCTCTACCCAATAAGGCTGCCTGAATGTTGGTCCATATGTTCCATTGACGTCTTAAGATATGAATGACTGTAATAAATAATGCAATTGTGGAAGCACAACCTGAGATAATGAAAAAACCTAAGAAGGGTTCTGGTCCTAAACTTTGGCTTGCATTGGCATTAGATGGTGAAGCTGAGAAATTATAAGAGGAGAGCATTTTTTCCTCTATTGCTAGCAATTCCCCCACTCACCCTTAACCTTACAATCGCCTCTGACATGTCAAATGCTAGAGTAGAAACCTTTGGAGACACCTGCAATATAAAATGAACAGAAGTTGATAGAGTTATATATTGTTAGACCAGAAAGCCTGGAGAACTCATCAGAAAATATAAAGAAGGGACGAGTAAATGATCTTACAAAGCCAAAACCGCCAAGCTCGTAAGTAGGTCCTGCAATATTAAAGCCTGTGCAGTATTTTTCCAATAAAACCTTAGCGTAAGGCATCAAAATGAAAGCAGCTATGATATTGCCACTTGCTAGAGCCTCTGCATGATCATCAATTGAGGCTATACTTCCGATATTCTTTGGCTTGAAACCCAAAACTTTCACCAAATACTGGATAACAAATGAACTTCCATCATAACCAATGGCCGCGTTTGTCCTTCTTAGCATATTAATATATGTTTTAGATGGTTTTATATGTGAATTGGTCATCAGAGAAGTGAAGCTTGTCGTGAAAGTTGCGCTAACTACTAGCATTAGTAATAACCATGGCGCCAGCACAAAATGAGACAAACTGCTATTCGGTCTTTCTCCTGCAAAATGAAGGGTATGAATTTAAGCTTAAGCGAATGAATCAATAATTAGCATTTCAAAGGCTATGTAAAAGAGATAAATGTCATAATTAGAACAAATATACAACAAATTTTAGATGAGCAAAACCTTGAGACCTAGAAATATGTTTCCCACCCATGAGGTTTTGCAGAGTGCCTGGAGTGGTCCCTTAGTTACTGTTGAAGCACCCAATACCTGCATAACTCAGCAGGCAAAGACCAACATTAAGGACCAACAGTCTTTAACTGCTGGTCAAGGCCTCAGATATCAAGATCATCACAGGCCTAGTGAGGGAAAAGGAGCAACACCTCTCCCCTAAGGGAAAAGGCTGCTTCTACCTTTCCCTAAACAAAAAAATTACCGTTGCTACAAGTGTATATAACAGGATACACACTTTCTTTGTAAATTCAGAATTCTTAATCATCCTTTTATCAATAAAATCTCAGTTCTTCTACATTCGATTTTTCCACATGGTATCAGAGCAGGATTGATCCTGTCATCATCTACCCAACAATCAGAATTTTTTTTTTCATCATGTCACAAAATGATCTCACCAAACTCACAAACATTATGTTAAAGGGAAACCCGAATTATTTCGAGTGGTCAAGAGCAGTTTACATTGGTTTGAGTGGCAGAAAAAAATTAGGGTTCATCACAGGAACCCTAACCAAGCCAACAATTCAAAACCCGAACCAGCCAACAAAAGAGGAGATTGAAACCATCGAAGAATGGCAGACAAATGACCATTTGGTCATGTCCCTCATTACCAACACGATGGAGCCTCAGATTGCGGACTATGTATGCTCCCCGGCATCATCACAGGCAGTGTGAGAGAAGATGAGAAATCTGTATGGACAAGAACACAACTTCGCACACATTTCGGTCTAAAACAAGAATTAGCACACATCAAGGCAAGGAACCAGTCCCATGAAGCTACGACCGGTACTAACCCGGTGGGAGGAATTACAGAGTTACCTCCCACCCACAACAAACCCCGATCAAGCTCGCAAGCGACAGGAACAGGATTTAGTATACACTTACCTCGGCGGGCTCGATATGAGCTACGAAGCTCTCCGGTCCCAAATACTTCTCTCAAGCAGCCTCCCTCCGCTCGACGCCGTCATAGCACTCGTACAGTAAGAAGAAACTCACCGCGTCACCATGGGAGCATCGAACCCCGACGACAATGAAGGCTAAGCCTTCGCTGCTCCCTCGGGAGACCAAGCCCGAGGCAGGGGGATGCCCACCAACCTCGAGCGGTGTCACCACTACAACAAGCAGGGTCACACCGCCGCTCGTTGTTGGCACCTGCACCCCAACCTTCGGCCGGCGCAGCACCGAGGAGAGCGAGGGAGAGGGCGGCGTGAGAGGGAAGAAAGGAGAGGGGAAAATAGAATGGGTCTTGTGGGATGAAGTGTGTCTAACCCTACGGGTTATGACACACTTGTCGGGAGGACCCATTAATGCCCGACCCGACAAGCGACCCAAGCCGTTCGTGACCCGACCATTGGTCTGGCCCGACCCATTCCAAAGCTGCTAGTCGGCCCGGCCGACCCAAAGCCGATTTCTTGGGCGGTCAGGCCAAACCGACCGGTGAGCCTACACAGCCCGGATCCGGCCCAGTTGACAATTCCCAACTCTCACACCTAATTTCTCAGCTCCAGTCCATGTTACAGTCTCAGCAATCCCGTGGGTCAGGTTTAGTATCTCACCATTACACAGATTTTTTACCTACATATTCTGATTGGATTATTGATTCTGGGGCGACCGATCACATGACTTGGGATTCGACACAGTTGCACAAGTTTACTCCTGTGAATTCCCAACATGTGATCGTTGCTAATGGGGATAGAGCCGAAATTTCTGGTTTTGGCTCCTCCACCCTTTTGAATCACTCTATACCAAATATCCTTCTTTTACCTAATTTTAAATCGAATTTATTATTTGTTGGTAAAATAACCCAAACTTTAAATTGCAATGTTATTTTCTCACCATTTGCTGTGACTTTTCAGGATCGAATCACCGGGAAGACGATTGGTGAAGGATACCTTCACAATGGTCTATACTATCTTACCACTCCCAGTCAGTGTCTGACCACAACCAACCCTTCCAACCAAGGCTTGTTGATGCATCAACGGTTTGGGCATCCGTCAGACAAAATTTTGAATCACCTTTTTCATCTTAAAATAGACTCCAGTTGTTGTGATGTTTGTAAATTTTTCAAGCACACTAGATTACCTTTTCCATCGTCGTCTAGTAAATCAGAAAAATTATTTGATCTAATCCACTCTGATGTTTGGGGACCCGCCCCCATTACCTCCTACAATCACTTCCGCTACTTTGTCACTTTTATTGATGATTACTCCCGACTTACTTGGGTCTATTTATTAAAAGGAAAAAATGACGTTTTTCCATGTTTTCTCAATTTTTATACCTTTATTAAAAATCAGTACAATGCCAAAATTAAAATCTTCCGTTCAGACAATGGTACTGAATATATCAACAAAAATTTTTCTGCATTTTTTTTCCAAGAAAGTATTCTGCACCAAACTACTTGCATCTATACCCCTAAACATAATGGGATTTCAGAAAGGAAAAATAGACATCTTCTTGAGGTTACTCGTACTCTCTTTTTTCAAAACAATATTCCCCACATTTTTTGGTCGGATGCCATCCTCACTGCAGCATATCTCATCAATCGGCTTCCCAGCTCCGTTCTTAACAACCTTAGCCCCCTAGAACTCCTCAAACAAAGAAAAATCGATCTAGGTCACATTCGTGTATTTGGCTGCACTGCCTTTGTCCACATTAGACGTCACCATAAACTGGAAAAAAGTTGTGTCAAAACCATCTTCCTTGGATACTCCTCAGAAAAGAAGGGCTACAAATGTTATGATCCTACTACTTACAAATCCTACATTTCCCGAGATGTGACCTTTAACGAAACCATCCCTTACTTTCCTAATGATCCCTCTCTTCCCACAGCACCCCCAACAGACTTATTTCCTTCTAATTTTTTCTTTTTTGACAGCATACTTCAGGACACTCTCTCTACACAAGAGCGCACTCATATGCCTGTCATCGGCCCTAGCCCTTCAGGGGGAGATACGTCCATTCCCATGGCAACTTCCTCAGGGGGAAACCATGAGTCACCAACAGAAGAACTTGCCCTGCGGAGATCCACTAGACCTACCAGACCTCCTGCTCGGCTAAAGGACTATGTGTCCAGTTCGGTATCATATCCTATTCATCACTATATCAGTTATACTTCAGTATCACCTTCCTATAAGGCTTATTTAAACACTCTCACATCCCACATAGAGCCCACCTCATTCTATGACGCTAACACTAATCCTAATTGGTGTAAGGCTATGCAAGAGGAACTCCAGGCTCTGGAAAAAAATGAAACATGGGATCTTGTTACCCTACCATTAAATAAAAAACCAGTTGGCTGTAAATGGGTATATAAGATCAAATATAAGCATGACGGTACCATTGAAAGATACAAAGCCCGGCTAGTAGCAAAGGGTTTTACCCAAACTTATGGTGTAGATTACCAGGAGACCTTTGCTCCAGTAGCCAAAATGAGCACGGTCAAGTATTTTATTGTCTGCTACTAACTCAGGGTGGAGCTTATTTCAGATGGATGTCAAGAATGCTTTTCTTCAAGGGTCTCTAGCCGAAGAGGTATACATGAAACTTCCACCAGGCCATACATTAGCCTCTGAGCCTTTCCTGGTATGTAAATTAAAAAAGGCAATCTACGGGCTGAAACAATTACCACGAGCATGGTATGCCAAGCTTAGTCAGTTTCTCTTAAAAATTAATTTCAGCAAGTGTACCTCTGACTCCTCTATGTTTGTTAAACACACTCACACTCATACTATAATTATTTTAGTATATGTGGATGATATTATTATTACAGGGAATAACAATGAGAAGTTTGAGGATGTAAAACAGGCTCTAAAGAAGGAATTTGATATCAAGGATCTCGGTCAACTAACTTACTTTCTTGGGATAGAAATAGCCAAATCTCATAAAGGTCTATTCTTATCTCAAAGAAAGTATGTCCTGGATCTTCTGCAAGAAACAGGAAAAATAGGAGCCAAGCCTGTAGATACTCCAATGGAAACAAAAAACCGTCTCAATCTAGAGGATGGCGACCCTTTAAGTGACATAGGTCACTACCAGTGGTTGGTAGGAAAATTAATCTACTTAACTGTCACCAGGCCTGATATTAGCTATATCGTAAGCATGATTAGTCAGTTTATGCATGCTCCCCGTACTTCCCACCTGGATGCGGTCGACAGAATCCTAAGATATCTCAAGGGTACTCCAGGTCAAGGTATTCTGATGAAAAATAATAATAATACTAACACCGTTCTTTGGTTTCTCCGATGCAGTTAGGCGTGGGATTGCGGCGGAAAATCGACCTCTGGATTCCGTGGTCTTTGTAGGAGAAAATCAGTAACGTGGAAAAGCAAAAACAATCAGTACCGAGCCATGGCATCAACAGCCAGCGAGCTTATTTGGATTAAGCAAGTGCTTACTGACATTGGAGTAAAGTGTAAGGATCCAATGGAGATGTACTGTGACAACCAAGCAGCCAGACACATAGCATCAAACCCAGTCTTTCATGAAAGGACTAAACATATTGAAGTTGACTGTCACTTCATAAGAGAAAAGGTCCAATCAGGAGAAATCACAACCCCGTTTGTCAGAAGCCACGATCAACTAGCAGATATCTTCACCAAGGCCCTAGACAAAGCAAGCCACCAAAGACTTCTAAGCAAGATGGGTTCTATCAACTTATTCAAACCCACCTTGAGGGGGAGTGTTGAAGCACCCAATACCTGCATAACTCAGCAGGCAAAGACCAACATTAAGGACCAACAGTCTTTAACTGCTGGTCAAGGCCTCAGATATCAAGATCATCACAGGCCTAGTGAGGGAAAAGGAGCAACACCTCTCCCCTAAGGGAAAAGGCTGCTTCTACCTTTCCCTAAACAAAAAAATTACCGTTGCTACAAGTGTATATAACAGGATACACACTTTCTTTGTAAATTCAGAATTCTTAATCATCCTTTTATCAATAAAATTCCAGTTCTTCTACATTCGATTTTTCCACAGTTACCAACACATTTGGTCTATTCGAGATGTGGGACATAATTTTAAGTTGGTCTATGGATTTCAAGAATCTCATCCACTAGCATTCTTCAGATGAGGAAATATGTAATTTAGTGATAATTTCAATAACATTATTAGCACCATAAACATTTGCAAAAGCAAAAATTGTACCAACTTCAGGAAAAGACAAAAAAAATTGAAGCTCTATATGGTTCAGTTATCTTACTCTGCCCATAATAGAGAGTTGCAAATGCAAATAAGAAATAACTTGTAAGATGTCTAGCCGGTGAAACTGTAGCTGCATCACTGGCAGGTGAACCTCCACTCTCATTGTGGTTCTGGTGTTCAACAACCCAGATAACAAAACCATTAAAGAAGCTTGTGGCTGCAAAAAGAAACCACATTCCTGGAGTGAAGATGCTGATGTACAACCATGGCTGTGATTTATTTGCTTCAGTAGTGACCACCATCACAAGTCCTGGGTCAACATATGGCTGCGAGTAATCTACATATTATCAGATCACCAACAGCTGCATCAAAAGTCTAGAACAGAGAGACAAGTATCCTATTAGTATTTTCTATTGTACGAGAAAGTTCAGAAAGCATACTGTTTTCTACCAAGACAATTCTTGGCGAATAAGAGGAATAAGGAGCAAGACGACTATCTGACCTTATGAGCAACCTCCTTGCTCCTTAAGCAAATCATCATCAGAGCCGTAAAAATGAACAGTTTCATAACTTAATTTGTAGTTTAGAAGCTTGACAGCTGCTTCAAAGACATCAAGTGAAAATCCAGAGATTTGTTTATGATCAAGGCTAACTTTCATGAATTGCTTGAAAGTTGATCTCATCGGTAAACCAATCTTCAAATGTGTTACTCTTTTTTCGTTTCAGTTATCACTAGCATTTTTTCACCAGGTTCCCTATATGGTTGTGAGAACTCTACATATTGAAATCTTCCTCCTGTTATTTCTATATCACCGACAACTGCATCAAAATTGTTCAAGTAGAACAAGAGCATCAAATCCTAGCGGGAATCATCTGGTGGAACAACTTGCGTGGTAGAAGGCCAGCAGATGCTTGAAAGGCATTAATTGAGAATCCAGAAATGTGTTTCTCATCATGACTTGTTTCTACAAATTGCTTGTAACTTGATCTCACGGATACCGCAATCTTCAACTGTCTTCCCTGTAGCATTGGAAACACAAATAGATTGGTCATTTAGAAATGCAAGTCCATTTTCTGTCTTTCCAGTGCTTGACAGTAGCAACGACAATAAATTTAATGCAGGAGCACAATCTGTTGCTTCTTCTCCATAAATAGTCCTCTTTATCAATCTGAAGATAGAAACTAAAGTCTTCTATGCATCATCTCCAAATTGTTTTATGCCTGATAAGGTCAACGACTGCCTGTTATAGGACGGTCAATGCCGTAATTATTCAATGTGCGCATCTTATAAAGCCAAACCATGTCATATAAAAACGTTATCGTTTAATAGCTATTGGCCCATTGCAATATACAAATATGGGTTGGGCTCTGACGGGTACGGCCCATACTTAAAATAGACATTTCGAGAAATCCAAGCCAAGCGATAGAATAGCACTGAAATGAATAATTTAGTTTATAAAAAAACAAATTAAAGAAACACAGAAGAGGAAGAGCAGTAATTTGTTGTGAAGATCGAAGAAGAAAGCTAATCAGAGTGGAAGTTTAGGGTTAGAGCAAAAAGATGTGGCACGAAGCGAGAAGATCGGAGAAAAAAGTACACGACATGATGGATGCAGCTAGGAAAAGAGCCCAAAGAAGAGCTGTATATTTAGCTAAAAGAAGAGGCGATCCTCAACAATCTATTCAGGTTATCTCCTCGAGATGCCGCACTTATCGAGACGATAGTCTCTATCAAGCCACTCAAGATCAGCAAGGCCTGTACGTCTTTTGTTAATTTTTTATGATATGCTTTTCAACAATTATTTAATTGTTTTAAACCTGAAATCAATCCATAAATAAATTTATCAGGATTCCTTGGAACGGGAAGCAGGATGTCTTAATTGATAGATTTGATGGACGTGCGTTGCTTGATTTTATTAGAGAGTCTACTGGCTCTAGACGATTTAGGCCGCCGCAAAAATCCGAAGAAGAAGAAGAATTAGAAGAGTTTGTTAATTTTGAGCGTTATCGGGATTTAATTAAGCATCGTCGTAGAGGATGTCGGTACTTTTTTATTTATTTAATTTTAAACTTGTTTGACTGATTATTCTTCTTTTTTTGTTTTCTAAATTTTTTATACATTCAACTTGGTTTTACTTTATGGTTATTTACTATTGGAGTTTAAATTAGATATCTCATAGATAAAGATTATATTTCCCAAGCTACTAGTTTACTGATAAAGGGAGTTTGTTTACAATTTTGCACATTTTTAAACAGTTACTGATGAAGAAGGTCTGCAACATGTAAATCAAGAGATGGAAGCTAAGATTACTGTTCCATTTTCCTCGGACAGGTTTGTTCATGCATTCATTTTTTTTCCTAGTGTTTTATAGTGGATGTGTTTAATTTCGTTTATGTTGCATTCTTTGAGTAGTTTGTACATGAGGGCGATGAAAATTATACTTTCAAATACGTTTGATTTCTCATTGTATATTTTGCAGATATCATGATATTCTATGTTTGCGATTTGGGTTCCTGTTAAGTTCTCCAAGGAAGAATTTGGCTTTTGGTTCAATTACTTAATGTTACTAAAGCTTCTTAGAATGTTTTGCTTTTATATTTTTATTTGGAGCTCCAAAACCAGCAAGAAAAAAAAAATGGTTTTTGTAGATAAGGATTTAGATGTGTCTCTTCAAAATGAAATGTTACAATTATAGTTGTCTGTCTTGCCCTTCTTATTGATTTTTACTGAACTTGACATAAGTATTTTTGGGTGAAGACATGAGGCCAAGAGTCAGTGTTACAACATGGTCTAGGGCTTTGCCTCATTGTGGTTTGCTTTGCCCTGTGAAATGTGAACTTTCATCGTTTAGTTAGAGTAGTTTGTCATTTTTCTTGGTCTTACCTTTGTGCTGTTATCATTGCCAATAAACAATTACAAGCTTCATATTCCTCCTTTTGTTTTGTTTTTTGAACACAAATCCAGTTCTACTCAGCTGGCACAAGCTCCTTCAATCAAGGGTTCATATTCACAAGTGGGGTTCTCTTATGACGGTGATGGAAAAGATGAATCTCAAGTTTCCGATGGCGATGATAATGAAGAAGAAGATGAAGATGATGATGAGGAGGAGGATTTTAATAGTGATGATAGCAATGATGAAGGAATGGATATGATAGCAAAAGAATTTGGAGTAAAAAGGTACGGGTGGCTTGTTTATATGGATAAGAAGGCAAAAGAGGAAGAAAAAAGGCAAAAGGAAATAATCAAAGGCGATCCTGCAATTGTAAGTTTGGCAATGGTGTCTCTTGGATTGTTTTCTCTTTATGCTGCTCTCATAAATTACATACAAGCATTACATATTCTTGGGTTTAAATATTCAGAGAAAGCTGAGTCGCAAGGAACGGAGGAAGGCTTCTCAGATAGAAAGGGAAAGAGAGAGAGAAGCTGCCCGGATAACAGGAACTCGAGTGCTTCATCATGATCCCTACAGGTAGACATACTAGTTTCTTTTAACCCAAAACCAAAGAAACATGTTAGCGAGTGATAAGATTTTGCTTGGAATTATGTGTATGATAATGATCCTTCCTTTTATTTGTGTAGGGAAGCTAGACGAAGTCCTACTTATGAAGCTTATTCCCGTTCTAGAAGGTAGGTTAAGTCTTTTGTTGGCTTTTGTGGCCTCTTTCTATTTTCCATCTTTCTCTCTTTTATTTTCCACGAGAGGATCTGTTCTAGATTCCTTTCTGAATCCTTATGTATTTTCAGGTCAAGATCAAGGTCACGTTCCTACTCGCCATCACATTCAAAGCGATATGGTCGTGGAGGGCATTCTGATGAAGTTCATCGTAGCAAGTCAAGGACTCCTAAAATAGAGTATATCACCGAGTTTGGGAGCTCTGGAGACGGGGACAAGCTGAAGCTTGAAGGATATTCTCCACCACCATCTCCTCCATTCCAAGCTGATATGTTGAGCCGGTCGGAGCACTCGACCTTTAATTCTTGCAAAGATAGATTGGACAGTCTTTACACTGCTGCAGCTTACCCTTTTGTTACCTGAAGCAAACTTTTGTGGTTTAAAATAGATCAGGCTTAGGGTTACCCTCTTGATAAGTGCCCAGATGGAGAGGGAGGAAGGCTTCTTTTCTGAAGCTCATTTTTTCCCCTGAAATGGACTTAATATAATCGCCTCCAAGTTGTGTGGAACCATTGGAATGGTGTCTAATGCTTGTGCTGTTCTGCAGGCCATACTCCGGTCGCATTCTTGAGGCACTGCATGTTGATCCTGCATCTGGTGTAACCCTTGATAAGGACAAGAGCACTAAAGTGGTGAAACCAGCAGTAAGGTTTGTCATAATGCCTGAAAAGATATTGATGTTGTTCCCTCGTATTGGTTTTATATGGTCTATATAAGTTACTGGATATGATAACACCTTTGAGATTTCCGCATCCTTTTTCTTGGCTTGTCCACTTCCTCTATTACAATTTATCAGTTAGTGATTCTTGTTCCCTTTCTGGCAGCACCTCATCAGCTTTATCAAAGTTAACCAAGGCAAGTGCTTCTGGCGGACCCTCAAAGCAGCAGCCAGGGGAGAAAAAGGAAACTCCTCAGGAGAGACTTAAAAGGATCATGAGCAAACAGCTAAACAAACAAAGTATAAATCATGCGCTTCTTTAGTCATGCAGTTAGTTCGACAAGTGATCTTCACATCCATACCCGTGTTTGAGTATTGCCAAGAATAGGACATAGAAAAAGTTCTTGATTTTTTTAGTTAATAATTTATTCTGTGTCTTTCTCTCTGATTTGCTATTTCCTTTCTTTTACTTTCACCTTTTCTCCTTTCCTTTTCTTTCATTCTTCTTTGTCTTTGACTTCTCTGAGGGGGAAGTTAGGATGAGGAGAGAGATGTTTCTGCTGTTTTCTACCACTTTCTGTTTGAGTCCCTAATGTTCTTTTCTATTCTTTGCAGTAAAAAAGGATACTGCTGCTGAAATGGCTAAGAAACGAGAACAGGAGCGTCAGAGGCTAGAAAAACTTGCAGAAACAAACCGATTAAGTCGTTATAGGCGTCGTAGCCGCAGCAGGAGCTACAGTCGTTCTCCACCTAGGTGTTTATCTTGATAGTTTACAATTTATAATCCATCTTTTAAAGGTTCTGCATCAAATCAGTTAACAATTAATAGGATAAAGGGTTCAGTATAGTTGGTCAGCATGGCATAATAATTTAGTTTCTTGATAGCATAATGCATATTATACATTTTCTCACAGCTGAGTGCAGCCATTGTTTAACAAATCTTAGATAACAAACTTCTAGTTTTATTGTGGAAAAGTTTGTTTCACCATTTCTCTTTTTACCGAGTCAAGAATAGGCATGCTTAGCCAGCCTTTACCCTTCTTATTGTTCATGCACAGGCCATATCATAAAATTTCCTCTTTAAAACACAAAATTGTTGTGGTTAATGGCCTAATCTTGCAGTTTCCAGGAAGGGGTGAAGTAGTAATTATACAATATTAGGGTGTTCTTTTCCTGAGTGTTTTATATTGGAGCTGTTGGACTGTGAAGTCTTAAACAGTTGTCTTGGCCCCCCATTCTCTTCTTTTTTCTGATGATGATGTTATTATTGTAATAATTATCATTATTACTATTTCAGAAGACATCGCCGCAGCAGAAGTCCAAGTAAAACTAGGAGTTCTCGAAGATATTATTCCCGCTCCCGGTCCCACTCCCATTCTCGATCTCGATCTCGATCTCGCTCTCGCTCTTATTCCCGCTCACCAAGGTGGTAAGGGTGGATTGTTTTTCCATAATGTGACATGAATGACTCTTTGTGGAGGCTAATTTAGAGGGCTTCACATTGCAGGGTAAGAAGTCGATCAAGGCACTCTTAAAGATATCCCCGCACTGCGAATGTTGTATTTATGATTTATGCCCTAAAGTATTTATGATTTATGCTTTATGCTTTATGTTCTTTTAAAAAGTAACAGCAGCACTTTTAGCCCTAAAGTATTTATGGAGATTTCTTAGGCAGTGGTGATAGTAATTGTGGGAGCCTCTGTGTCATCTGCTGTCTTTGATTATTTGTTAATTGCATCCACCATTTTTTATGCATTGTGGTGCACAATCCTGAGAAAGAGAATGAGTTTTGTCTCAACTTGAGGCCGTTGCTTTTTGCAATATTGAAGTTTTTCAATAGAAATCACGTTAGCCATGGTAGCAGTCTGCTAAAAGAGAGGGGACTCTTCAAATAGTTTTGAGTGTTTTTATTCCTGTATGAACCATTGATCGAGTGAACTCTTATGTATACAATTGCAGTATATTTTGCATTGTCTTATTGACTGCAATTACACGAATAATTTTTTATGTGAAAATATAAGAATTGATTATGTTGTAGCGTCCTGTATCCTGAATAGTTGATAGGTTACTTGCAAGAAATATGGGTTGCCTAAAATGTACAAGGTGATAGGTTTTATCTTCATGGCCTCGAGGTGGGTTCTGGGACTCTGACTTGGGTTTGTTTTCGGATACTTACTGATGTAATGGTTGAAGCTTTTAGTAGGGAAGTTATTTGTATTAAGGCAAGCTTCGGACATCAGCCGTGATTGCTTGAGCTGGCCAATAAGAGGAACATATACGAAGGGGCTTCTTGTAGAAATTGGAGTAATTCATGCAGATGCATCTGAAGTTGCAGTCTTTGGAATTCAGTTTCATTTTAATTGCTAATTGCATTCGCTTTTTGTCCTTTCCTCTACGTATTGCTGCTAATTGCTTAAATTGGAACCGAAAAGTTACAACGAAAGCAGAGAGGTAAATGCTATTTTCACAATATAAATTGTTACGCTCATCCAAACGGAAACTGCTAAAGTCTTCCCTAGCTAATTAATTGCTAAACAACAGAAACTACAAAAGTCTTTTCTAACTAATTAACTGCTAAACAATAATAAAAGAAATAGAAGAGAATAAAAAATCTAGATCATGGTAATGGAGGGCTCTTTGTCAACCATGCATCTCTTCCAGAATCAGTGATTCCTCCAAATTTGAGATATTTTTTTAATGGGAATATTTTTAATCTCGGGCAAAGAAAAGAACAGATGAATACATTCATGACCGCAACGAAAAAAAAGCACAAAAGATGAACAATCCAAACTTCAAAACGCAAAGTATTGGGAGGAACAGTTGAGCGATTTCGAATGTGAACAACATATTAATTGCTGCCACAACACTTTGAGCGGCTGATCGAATTCCCATTGGAAATATTTCTCTTGGCACTAGCCATCCTAATGATCCCCATGACCTTGCAAATCGCATATACATACCACAGCTAGAATTGCATACCATGATGGTAAATTAGTCACTATCCCTATGCTTCCGAATTTCCATCTAATAAACACTGCTACAAAAATCTGAAAAATGAGCATTTGAATTCCACCTTCAAGGAACAAAGTCCTTCAACCCCATTTATCAGTTCCATGCATAGAAACAAAGGTAGCAAAGACATTAACAATGCCGGTAACAAGATGTGGCCTATATTTCCGTGTCCTCCGAAGTTCTCCACGGATCCTCCACTTGCATAGCATCATCACAAGCCTCAACCAAATCTTGAAATTCATTCTCAATCTCATCATCTTGAGTAGCACCACGTATACACTTAAGAATGGCTTTAGCTTCTTCCTCTTAACCTTTCTCTAAGAGAGAATTTGGTGTATATTTGGAAGAAACAAAGCTGAGATAAATATGAAAGCAGCAGGGACGCATGCGCCGCCAAGAGTTACACGCCATGCTTGACCATTTTTCATCAAAATAGGAGTCACCTAATTTACGAGATTAGCGCAGAGAATACCAATTTTTATGGACAGTTGAAACACAATGTCGAAAAAGCCAAGTCGTTTGTATGGAGCCATCTCTGAAACAAAAAGTGGCACATACTGAATAGAAAAGCCAACACCAATACCCAACAAAATACGACCTAGAATAAGCATCCAGACAGCCTGAGCAGCACCATTGCGAGCAGCTCCGGCTAAGAAACAAAACCGCCGAGAACCATGGACATTCTTCGACTGAGTTTGCTGGTGATCTATTAGGCAGAGAGGGACGCAAGCAGTGCAGCCAGGTATAAGGAGGATGTAGAGGTAGTAAGAGTAAGATCATTGAACTTGCAGTACCGATTGTTGAGTGAACTAGAGTCTTAAATTTGTTGTTTTCTCTTTTCTATTTATGTTGTTCGCCGACGAATTAAAATATTCTGAGTTTCATTAGATGGTCGAGGAGCTGCTCAATCTATTTATGCCATTCGTATACTTCAACAATGCTTGTAAAGATGCAAGTTTTAACATTGAGTTTTTGGTATTTCTGCTAATCTAAAAATGTCTGAAATTTAATTATGCCAAAAATGAATGTGTCAGGTGCTCAATTGACCTTCTGCAAAGAATTCGAGTTTTTTTCTCTCCTCTTGTGCTCTTCCCTTCTTTTTTTTTTTTTGGTCTTAATAGGAGAAGCAAGCGCCAATAGCAGAACTTGGTACTTTGATAGTGCTAGAGGAGCCTGAATTTTATTGACTTCTGAAAACACTGATGCTTCTCTCCATGTTCAAGATGCTTCAGTCTTTAATGGTACTGAAATTCTTTTCCCCACTGGACAATATTTACATACTTTTATAGTTTAAATTTAAATGACAATGAGGATCAGAAGTTAGACCATTTGGCTCCAGCTTGTATTATCAGTGATGCAGAGTCTTGGGTAAGCCATGGGTGATAATGGCAAATAGTTACTAAAAGCACTATACAAAGGAGCGTCTTCCATTAAGCAAAACCTAAATGATCTATCCAAAGCCAATTATATTTGAAAGTAGTGGAAAACTTATGTCAAATTTCTGTCACCAACTAAAGATAATTATGATGATAAGAGAAAAAAAAAAGATAGAAGATAATAAAGTCAGTGAGCAAATCCATATTTTCCCTTGGATACATAATGTCTCCCTTAGAGCAGAAAGGGATGTGGAATATCATGATTATAAAGATCTTTTGCAGCTGCAATTTTGCTTAGTACAAATTTATATATTGAGGTGAGACAACAAATTCTATGAACTTTTAGTGGAGTGTAGCTCCTGCTAAGAATGGGCTGGTTTAATAGGGAAAGAATATGTTCCTCCTCTGTCTTAAATGTTGAAAACAAGTCTAATCTTTGTCCAGCTTCAATCAAAAGAAGAAACATTTATATTATGAGGAGTACAAGATTGAATCATAATCAATTAAAGTGCTCATATTTTCCTTCTTTTTCTTTTTTCTTTTTTCTTTTTTCTTTTTTCTTTTTTCTTTTTTCTTTTTTGAATGATATTTAGTTCATCATTCTGATTGGATCACAGGCCATTCATAGGCTATAGGATTGCATTTTGGACAATTATGTAAGAAGCATACCCCAACTCTTGAAATTTATATGATTAATCATTTAAAAGGGTCCCTTTTTCTCCTCCTATCATAGCCATACATCACAAGAAAGAATCATCTGGGTTAATCTGGTGACCATAATCTGCCCTCTAGAAAGTCAAACAGCTGTCGAGTCACAGAAGCAAGTGACCCCATGAATAAGATAAACTTACAGTAGTAGCTAAGCTTTTATATTTCCTTCTTTTTCCCCCTTGATTTGATTATTTTGAGAAACCCCACTTGTGTCTGAAAACTTTATGTTCATCTAAAAGAATTGAAATTGTAGAAGAATCCAAGTTGCAGTGCATAAATGCTTTGCATAGCTTTAGATCATTTCTTTCTTTCTTTTTCTTTTCTCTTTTGTAATTCGTGTACAACAAGTGATCTCTTTCAAAAGTAAAGAAAGGCCATAAAACAAACTTCTAAAACCACATTTTTTATTTATTTCTTCATCACACGCACGCTTTCTCTCATTACCCATCAAACAGATGCCTATTGCCTAATCTATAATTAATATCTATCTTCAGCCATCATCATATATTTTCACTACCTTTGCTTGCCTATGTAGATTCAACTAGAGAGAAAAGAATCATCATTTTGAAATAAAATTTGTGACCACCACACGAGGGGACGTTTTTCCACTTTAGAACTCACTTTTCTTCCCTCCATCTTTTCAGTGCTAGAATGACCACCCATCTGTAATTTCATGAGTGAAAACAAAAAAGAAGAAGAAGAAGAAGAATAAAGAACAACTGATGAGTAATCGGCCCCGCCCAAGGTGGTGATGTGTTAGCATTCAGGTTTGAATTGTATCAATATCGAGTGAATCTGATTGTATTAGAGTGAAATGATACGTAATATTATCCATTGTTTAAAACCATAGTTAGGTTCTTCATGTGAGACATATGAATCATCAATGTCGTATTTAGGAATTTTAATTATTCCGAATTAAACTATAAATATGTTTTATTAATAATTATATCCAGGCTAGGTTATATATTTTTTTAAAATTATCCTCGGACTACAGAATAAATTGACAGATTTAGAGATAAATAATTTTTAATTCTTAAACTACCCCAACATGGCTCCGCCTCTGTGTATCACTATCATCATAATTATATTTACATGAGTTTCATAATATAAATGTATTAATTTTATGAATGTGTCATTACATTTATATGCCTAACCCACTTGATAATTTCTATTCATTTTATATGGGCTCGCAAAAGATCATGCACGGCTCTCTTCTTTTCTCACGAATAAAATTAGAGTTCTAAATGCTAATTAAACCTCTTTACAAAGAAAACCATCAACAGAATTGCCTTTTCTTAAGCCCTTTTAACCAAGTTATATTGTGTATTAAACAATGAAGCAATAAACCTTTAATTAAGTTATCACTTTAAAACTCCAACTTGAACTAGACTTTACTACCGACCCGTTATGATTCCTATAAGGAGAGAAAGAAAAAAGAAACTATCTAAAACGTTCTCGTTTTATGAGTTGCATAAAGAAAATAATAACGAGGTTGATGAGCTGCACATGGAATGGTGTATCTCTTTTGTTTTTCTTTTTAAAAAGAAGAAAGGTGCAATCTCTAGTCCAAGAATATATATATATATATATATATATATATATATATGTATAAATGAAAAGGAGAAGTAGGTTAGATCCTTGCCCTACATCAATGATTTTATTCTTCTAGCATGCATTTTCACTCAATTTTTATCATTCCAAATGGATACCCTTATGAGAATTTTTGTGTTTGTGACTTAGAGGAAAATTGTAGCCTATGAGAGTTTTTCTATAGCAATAGATTGTACAAAAGGCAAGGGATATAGATTCTATGTTGTTCCACTATACTCTACACAATGGTTCTCTCTAGAATTTCCTTTGTACACCAAATTTTAACTGTTTAAATATCTTACTACATTTTCTTTTTGTTTAATTTTAGATATACTTCGTGTATATGAATAATATTCATGTCAAGCAACTAATTGAAATCATATCTAAAGTTAAATATTGAGTATTAAATTAAAAGTAATATGAGTTATATGTTTAGAAATAAGTAAATTATACTCAAGAGTTCGTAGATGAGATGGAAGAGTCCCTTCTATGAGATAATAAGAGTCCATTAAGAGAGTGCTTTGTCACCCGTAAAAATCTTGTCTGACACGTTCTAGATTGAATTTAGATATATACACACTGAGAATGTATCTGGTTTATACAACCATACAAATCAATTCTAAAGAATGAAAAGGAAATTGTTTCTTTTCCATGGACAATTGGGAGTGATATGCATTAGGACCGTCTCATACACAATCTAGTGGTGAGTAGATTCAATTGGTGTTGATGGCCCCTCAACAAAATTGGCAAGGACAATGGCGTAGCTCCATATCTCAAGTTCAAAATCTATTAACTGCGAGTATTAAGGTGGGGTGTCCAAATGGTCAATAGTCACACAACCAACCAACTGGCCTCTTCTTGGACTTGTTTTGTTGCAGACATTGGGTTAGGGACCATCCTACATATTTGCTTCTTGCTCCAAGTAACCCTACAAATCTAATCAAATACTCTTTCCTCATTATTTCAGTTACGCTTTTTCTCTCTTATTTTTTCTTGTTTTGTATATTTTAGAAAAACAAGAACAACAATGAGAAACTAGAGTAGTTAATTTGTCTACAGGGTTGCTTAAAGGGAACATAATGTAGGGGCTAAGGTTGACAAAGCGATAAATGGTGCCTTTGTGCAGTCCATAGTGGTGTATGGGCAGGCCAGCCATGGCTACTGTCGAATTGGTTGCACAGTCACTGCACAAACCATTAGTGACCTTGCATTTGCATACACAGACTACTTGTATTGTAGCTTTTAGTAATATAGAGGGACCATGCTATTTTCTCAGTGTCTCAGTTCAATCATTTTCACAATCTTCTAATTCACTAATAAGCCAATTAATATTTATGCCAAATCCCCAAAAAAAAAAAAGAGAAGAAAAACCTTGATCGTTGCAGCTCTTTCTACATACATCCAAATCATATCTCAGACAGTGCCACACGTGAATGTCCAAGTGCACCAAATAAGGAGTTATTTGTTGTGAGAGTCTCACCATAATTTCATTTTTTACCTTTTCTCTTTATTTCTAAAAATATATAATTTAATCATATTTTAGCCTAATTGATCTTTCAATAATGTTATTATAACCGCATTCTATTTATTTTGGTTGGGTCCAAAGTACAATCCTAAACTATAATATTTAATTAACATTTAATTGAACATGGAATCAATTCATTTCTTTGTAACCCTACCCTATAAATGTAATTAGGCTTTTTACTGAGCCATAATTCCTATGGCTAAACCTACTTGTTTAATTTCTTACCATTTATATGAGGTTGATGAAGCACATTAAACTATATGTCTCAGTCGAATTAAATTAAAGTGTCTTTTTTTTTTTTCTATAATTTGTTGGGCCATTTTGAACCTTATTGTATAGAATATTATTATATGTAAGGTTGATATAGTTGCCCTACAATAATTTTGATCCATCTCCTCACTTTTTCATATCGCAGTACCACTAAATTTTATATTAAAGCCATATTCACTTTTTACAAGTGCAAGTTCTGTCCCTCTTTACTGTCCTAGTCAATCTGTATTATTAAACCAATTACTTTGTATGTATATATTAAATTTGAAATTTACTCACGTCACCATGATGCTACTGTTTACTCATGCAAAATATGCCATATATTATGAAGGAGATAATTACAAATTTAGTGTTTTAACTTTTTGATATTTTTTATTTCATTTTTTTAATTATTTTTTTATTCAATTGAGTGTTTGAACTTGCTAATTTATATATAATATAATGTCTCTTATAGATTAAAATAATAATTTAATTCATTTTACACATAAAATAAACTAAATATTCTTATTCATTCTTATTAAAATTTTTCTATTTTTTTTTCTTATTTTTTTATCTTTTCTCTATTTTCTATAAAATCTTCTTTTAGCACTAAAGAAAATGTCGGCTTAAACTCTTTTTAGTTTATACTTATTTTTTAAAAAAATTTACTTATTATTTTTTGATTTCTAAAAATCTTTCTTTTGAACGCTTAATACATTTTTCATTCTTCTCTTATTATTTTGAGGTGAAAAAATATATTTTATTTTTAATTTTTAAGGTAAATGTACAAAAATTAAAAAATAAGTAAATAACATTTAATTTTTTAAAATTTTTATATGAATGAATGAGAAAAATAAAAGTATTTTATTTTTTTCTTTTAATCATTTGAGAAACAAATAAATTTTAAAAAAAGTAGTGTTGAAAATGGATAAAAATAAAAAAAAAATAAAAGAAATATGATATTATTTTAAAGAATGGTATTTAAGTCATTTATTATTCAAAATAATTCAAATAAGCACTTTAATCTATAAAACCGGCTAGATACATTATGTTGAGCGTTTTTAGCAGGTTCAAGCACTTAATTTTAGACACCAAAACAAAAAAGTTAAAATACCAAATTTGTAACTTTTTTGTTATAAAATTACAATGCTTAAATTGTGTTAGAAGAACAAAAAGAAATGTATAATATGTGAACTTAATTAACCCAAAACCTATGTAATCACAAGTTAATCTAATAATAAATGTATATAGCAATTTGAGTAATGTTTCGAATTTGCCTCTTCTCGTTATTTATAACTCAAAAAATTAATCTAAAATTTTTTCCATAATTAATTCGTGTCAATTAATATTTAAGCTTGTTGGCAAAGGACGGTTCTTTGTCTTTCTTTTCTTATTATAGCTACCTAGTTAAGTTTAGCTTAATAGACATCAATTCAAATTGAGAAGAAATACCAAAATTAAAAGATTTATAAAGCAGAAATGACTCATAGAATTCAATTTTCTAGTGGGAAATGGAAATTAATCAAAGACACCCTATGGGACATTGGAAAATATTTAATGTTACAAACTTAAAAAGATTGGTTGTACGTAATTTCTGGAAGTGCATGTAGAGAGCTTCTATTTTGTCTTTCCCCATTTGAGTGACCTGAGCTACGATTAGGTTAGGATATTCTAAGGCGAGACACAATATTTATTCATTTCCCACTATCAGATGCCTATCTCTACTTCATTGATTTCTTTTACATGAATTCCTTTATTCCTTCCTTTCTTGGGATTATAAAACATAATTCCACTTCCTTCCTCTTCCTCTTCTTCTTCCCAAATTATACAATTTCTTTTTTAAGAAAGAATAATTTGACTGCAAATATTCAAATCCCTAATTTATTGTATTATGAAATAAGCATTCATATTTAAGAGGGTTAATCCAACTGTGAATTGGTTAGAGAAGGTGTTCGGAATTTCATTTTTTTGAAAAATATTTTAAAAATTTACTATTAAAATGTATCATATTAATATAAATATATCTTAGTCAATCTGAAAATAAAAAATCAAACATTAACATTCTAAAAGAATAATACAATATCGAATTCTGAATATTCTTACTGAATACTTAAATAAGAAATGGAGCACCCAATTATTAAACTATATAATTACTAAAAAGAAAAGTATTCTACTACTAATCTATTAAAACAATAACTTTAAATTGATAATTCAAGAACCACAAAAGATTATTAATTTAGAAATTTATCAACCGATCACATAGAGCACACGTGTATGTACATGCTTTATTGAGTAAGTAGCTAAATTAATTGATCAAACTTACATTTGATAACAAATCTCTAAACAGGTAAACTAAGAAGATAGATAGAGAAACAATCAATGGTTAGGGCAAAAATAATGTAGGAATATTGAGGAAGACAAGCAAGTGATTGTCCACTACATATCCACGTGGACCACATTGATTAGTCAAATTTTCCTCAGTCCACATGGGCCTCCACCTTGCCTACTAATTCCACACTACAAAGACAAGCTCAGGACATCCTTTCCCATCAATTGGCATGGACAAGTGCCCGTTTTGGTTCCTCATTAACACGACCATTAGTAACCTTTCCTAGACTTTTGTAGCTTTTGGTACGGTTTTAGTGGTCATGCTATGCTAGATTATTATTTCGTCTTGCCCACAAATCAAATCCAACGTGACTTACTGATGTATCCCAACTTCTACTTTTGTCCCTGATTTTTTTTTAATTAAATTCATTTAAATATTAAAAAATTTATAAATTTATTTTTTAAAATAATTTTAATATATTAGATTAATAATGAAGAAATTTTTTTTAGTATATATATATTCAAAGCTAATTTATTTAATTTAAAATATGTCAAATAAAATTTTTATAGATGATAAATCACTGTTTTAACTCGTATTTAAAATATTTTTATTTATAAAAATTAAAAAAAAAATTGTAACAACAATATTTAGAAACACATTTAAAAAAAAAGAATAATAATAAATTACAACCTCAATGTGAAAATGACTATGGTCATATACACTGTGAACCCTTATGTTATATAATTTAAAAAAATGTTCTTGATTATTTGCAATATGGTCTGTATTCATTCCTCAAAAGTCTAATACACCAAGGCTTTTCATACATGAGATGGTTTCATCGAGTGGCATGCAAGTTACTTCCAAGCTAATTAAGGTGGTGCAAGTGGGTGCATATATAATTTTGCTTATTTGGGTTAATAATTAAGTTATTAACCTATGAAAATACACGATGTTACCTTCGCATTGTAATCTGATTAGATGTCTAAGCTCATAATTAGAAAAAGTCATTATAAAAAGGTTCAAATAGTTGACCACTTCCATCTTTAATTAATAATAATCGACCAAATGATTAAGTCCCAAAACTCATTTTCCCTTCATCAATGAACGAAAATCAAGGCTATCCTCACATGTTACTTCCTTTTATTTTATATATATATATATATAAGTTACAATCAATGAAGTACAATTTAATATGTTCTTCATCCAAAATCTATCCTTAAATATCATTTATATTAAAAGTTTGAATTACTCTTAATTAGAGGAATATTAATACTAATATTGCCACCACCACGTGAACGTGATTAGTCTCAGCAAAATAGCCGTTAATCTCTTGTCAGAGGTTTAATTAAGATATTTAACAATGCCATATAGACAATTTTGCATCCATGTTTAGTGCTAATATTAAAATAATCTCCTTTCCCATTTGAATTTAGATCAGGATTATAATTCCCGTACCATTCAGTTAAATGATAAATAAAAAAATTTTACTTTCTCTTGAGTAATTAAATTTTGTTTAATTTTAGAGATGCAATTAAGAGGAAAAGGAGATAATAATGGGAAAGGAGAAGATGAGAAGTATGCAATGTTCTTCTTTAACCAACACACGTGTATATATAATTAATATGTTCAGGTCCAAAAACAAAAACAAAAAAAACCATACAAGCTTAATTTCTTTTTCTTATTTATAAATTGCTTGGTGGTGACCAATAAAAATCCATTAATTATTAGAAGATGATTTTCTGAAACAAATTAATAAGAATATCAAACTGCTAGCACCAGCTAAAATCTGAACCCAAGATTTTAAAATGTGAACTGAATTAATTACAAAACTAAAAAAAAAAATACATATATCAAACTGAAGTAAAATAAAATCTGAAAAATAAAAATAAAAAGTTAAACAAGTTTGTATTTTCTAATTGGCATTAACGTGGATTCGAAGTAAAACATATACAATTCTGAAAAAAAAGAAAAAAAGAAAAAAAAAAACCTTTAATGCCTACTTGATGACAACTAAATCATATTTGAAGCAATAAATTGGTAGGATGATGCGGCAGAGGATGGTAACGGTAGCAATAAAGGTTGACATAAGAAAATAGAAGTTAAAATCCAACTGCCGGCCGTTACCTATGATTCCAAACATTACGGGGTTCGCTCCTCAACAGCCGATCGTTTCTATTCCTGTCGTCATCAATCCTTACATGATCTTGGCCCTACCCCCAATCTCTTTTTCTTTTTTATTTAATCCTTTGAATTTTTCAATGCTTTTCCCATTTAGTTCGGCCATTTTTTTAACCTTAACCTTCTTCAATCTAACAACTGTAGCTTAATTATCTAATTGATTTTTTCTTTTTTATGCTGGACTTGGCAATGATTTATATTAGGGAAAAGCTTTAGTTTGAGACCTTCTCCAATATAATTTGCTCCTAATGTTGGATTAAATTGTCATTTAATGCGTTAAGACGAACCATAAATTTTGAGATTAAAGTGTTATTATTTTTTTCTGAATAAAATAATAGTATTATAATTATTTTAAAATTGTGAATATTTATTTATTTTATGAGTTTGTATGATTGAAATTATTGGCGGTAAAATAAATTAGATAATGTTAAATTAATATAAAGTAAATTAAAATTTTGAAATGTTAAATTCCTATTCGACTCTTAATATTAACTTTTTTTCTCATATTAAAATAATTAAATATAAGTTATTTACTAATTGAATACATTCAACTCTATATGTGTGAAGTCGACTAAATTGTGGGTAAAGTTTTTCATTCATTTTGCAGAAAATAGAAAGAAGTACTCATTGTTCCAATTAATGCACCAATGTAGTTGTAAGTTGTAACTTCTCAACCATATCCACTTGAGGGAGAAGATTAATTAATTAAGGTAATTAGCTCGGGCACCTCGTGAATCAATTAAGTTTATACTCAAACAAAATGAAGGATATGGCGTTTCTAATTTTTGACACCAAATCCAAAAATTAATGTCCTCACATGTTCATGGGTGAAATTAGTAAGGACTATTTAATAAATAATAACCATAGTAGAAAAAAAAGTGACAAACTACACCGTTTTTGCTACATCTTCGTGGCACTTTTAGTTAGTTGCTATCTTCAACAGTTTGTTTTCCACTCCCAAAAGAATAAAAAAGGGGCAACCGAAAGAAAGTGTTGTGTGATGCCCCATGCTTTTGTACCCTAATTAATAACTAACCATAATTGGGTTTTGGGCACCGAAAACAGGAGTGAAAAAAGAGATGTTTACCTTTGCTAAATACTCATCTTGTTATGGATGGCCATTGATCTTCCTTTTTTTCTTTTTAATTCAGAAAAACTTTAACTTTCATTATCTTTTATGTATTATATTCAACTATTAAAATATTAAATTTATTTTTCTTCAGAATAAAACTGAATTAAAAAAAAAAAAGACACTTTGTTAATTTAAAGAATTTCTTAACTGAACGGGAAAAAAATAAGTTTAGTAGGATAAAATGGCAAAAGATAACTAATAACATCTTGAGATTGTCCTAAAAACATAATAATAAAGTAATTAAAAGCAATTAGAAAGTGATTAACGTTAGCATATACAACTATGCGGCATTATGATTATATGCTTAACTTTACCATCCTGTCAACAAAAAGAATACACAATTTCTAATGGGCCATACATTGTTCATACAACAAGCAAAAGCATATAATCAAAAAGTTATAACTTATTATGTACATAAAAAAACAAAATTAAGCAATTATTTTTCTCATTTTCTTTTCTTATACTAAGTAAAAGCTCAAAAATAAAATCCAATGCTAATAAATGGCCGTTAATAAATGGTAATCACTAGCCAATTACCACAATTTTTTCCCCTTTAAAGGAGCCGTTGTTCCGTTTTACCTTATTGACCATGTAATTATAGAGAATTAAATCCCGACAAGGGTTAATTAAGTCAATTTTCAACAGAACCCCACCTAGTTACCAAAATCTTAGAAAGTGGGTTCCACTCTTTAGTACCTATAAATACCAATACTTTCTTTAAACTACAACCTCTCCAAACAGCTGCCTTCACTTTTTCTCTATTTTCATTTCTCATACAATCTTTCTATTTGTTTCTTCTTCTCAGAACCCATAGCTTAAACAGAGAGACCCCTACATACTCTCTTTTTACTTCAGGACTGCGCGAGACTATAAACAGAGTGAAATCTATATACAACTTGTAGTTCTTGTGATTCTTAAAACAGCAATGGTCGACGTGGACCGGAGAATGACGGGTCTCAACCCGGCGCATATAGCCGGTCTACGGCGTCTCTCTGCCAGAGCAGCTGCTCCATCAACAGCACCTGTTCGTAACGGTTTAGTTTCCTTCTCTTCTTTAGCAGATAAAGTAATCACCCATTTGCGCAACTCCGCTATCCAAGTCCAACCTGGTTTATCCGACGTTGAATTCGCACGTGCTGAAGCCGAATTCGGTTTCGCTTTCCCTCCCGATCTTCGCGCCGTGCTGTCCGCGGGTCTACCTGTCGGCCCGGGTTTCCCCGATTGGCGCTCCACAGGCGCCCGGCTCCATCTCCGTGCTTCTCTTGATCTTCCTATTGCTGCAATTTCTTTTCAAATAGCGCGAAACACACTCTGGTCTAAGTCTTGGGGGCCGAGACCATCCGACCCGGAAAAGGCATTACGGGTCGCCAGAAATGCGCTTAAGAGAGCTCCGCTTTTGATTCCCATTTTTAACCATTGTTACATTCCTTGTCATCCTTCTTTAGCTGGTAACCCTATTTTTTTTGTTGATGAGAATCGGATCTTTTGTTGTGGGTTGGATCTATCCGACTTTTTCGACCGTGAGTCTCTCTTCCGGAGCTCCGAGTCTGACCCCGTTATTTTAAAGAAGCAAAGATCAGTCAGTGAGAAATCTGCCGGGTCTTCCACGAATTATTCGCGGAGGAGTTTGGATACGGGTATAGCATTCGGGTCGAGAACACCGAGATGGGTTGAGTTTTGGAGCGATGCGGCCGTTGATCGGAGGAGAAGAAACTCAGCGTCGTCTTCGTCGGAGTCATCTTCGCCGGAGCGGTTTTTCGATATGCCACCGAGATCCGAGATGCCAACATGGGTTAATGAGTATATAGAGCAAATCGGGTCGGTTTTGAGGGAAGGAGGGTGGAGCGAAACGGATATAAGCGAGATTGTACACGTGTCAGCATCTGGTTTTTTTGAAGGTGAGATGGTTATGCTGGATAATCAAGCAGTGCGTGATGCTTTGTTATTGAAAGCGGATCGGTTTTCGGATTCACTTCGAAAAGCTGGGTGGAGCTCCGAAGAAGTATCGGATGCTTTAGGGTTTGATTTTCGACCGGAAAAGGAAAGGAAACCGGTTAAGAAATTGTCACCTGAACTTATTGAGAAAATTGGTAAATTGGCTGAATCGGTTTCCCGGTCATAATTACGGCACGGAGATTTTTTATTTTTTTCTTCTAAATCTTTTACTTTCTTTAACTTTTAAAGCCTTGGGGTTGGGTTTTCCCTTTTTTAAATAGTAAAAAAAATTGAAAATATATGGGGAAACGCGTTGTACTATGAAACAAAACCTATAAAAAGAAGTTCAGATTACCATATTGTTTATATAATTATAATGTATAAATAATTTATTAATAGCTATTTTTTCCTTTTTTATTAATTATTTTGTGCTTAATAGCTAATTTCTTGCTCATAACCGAGTGATTACAGCTAATATTAATTGTTATTTTAAGTGGGTGTGTTTTGTTGTTATGATCGATCTGAACTGGCACAGCTTTTAAAAATAAGCACTAGCGCACGTGTGGGTCTTTTTGAATAAAGAGAGAGAGCCGTTGTTGGGTTTGGGTCCCCAAGGGTTCTGGCGTACTAATCAATTTCAAGGCAGAGGTACATGAACGACGTCGTCTGCATCTAGGAAAGTGTCGTTTTAGTTGTGTTGATGAATGTGTATTGGTTAGACTTATATAGCTTTAGCTAATTTAATTGTGTGCTTTCACTTCACATCCTTTCTTTTTCTTTGATGTTGTGTTTCTAGGGAAAGAAAAGGAAAGAAAAACAATATCATTGTGATGTTGATTCAGGGGTAAATTATCTTCTTTTTAGAAAAATATTTGTGTGAGAGAGAAAGGAATATCTTGTTTTTTCTTTTTATTAATTAAAAAGAAGATTAAATTACTAATTTGTGCTTCTTTAATTGGTTATTGGAATTTGGGATAAAAGATTTTATTGGGTTTCCAGAGGAAAACCTGACACTGGAAAAAAAGAACCAAGAAAAAAAAAGAAAGAAAGGCCTACTCACAGTTTAGCTTTTAAGAGACAGAACAACTAGGTGTTTGTTTTTATTTTTTTGTGCTTTATTATGAGAAGTGGGGAAGTGGACTTGAAAACCCACATCAAATTCCAAATATGGGGTGTGGAAAAGTCTGCAATTTCAATTTTCAAATAAACTTAATGGGCAAATTTGGTTTCCAGTGTGAAATTAGAAGAGGTGGGTTTTAGTAATAGTAGGGACCATGCAATTATAGGGTCCGATGCCGTACATTAGATGGGATAGTTAAGGCAAGAGGCTAAAGAAAAGGCTCCAAGCCTCGAACAGTTTTCACACCCCTTCCTCACTTTCTCTCCATCTTGATTCTTGAATGTTATTGTTAATAGTGATGAGATATGATGAGAAGTGGTACAAAGTACCATTTGGGTCTTTAATTTCTGTTTGTCAATGCTCATTTTGTAACATTTTGGGGAAGCATCTTAAGGGCAGGTCCACATGTGGAGGAGCCTCAAGAATAGTATGTAATGTACGGTAAAATAAATAAAAAATCAGAAGAAAAATTAGTGTTTTGGGGTCATCAAGGTTTGGAGCTAATGTTGGGCAATCATGGGCTAACCTAATCTTTCTTTACAAGACTTCATTCAGTGGATTTTGATTAGATTTAATGTCATTATTTCATTTTAGCTTTGGAAGCCTCTACTAGTACATGTTTAGATTTCGTGGTTAGGTTGTTGGGTTGTTTTAATTGCTTGGGAGTAACAAAAGATGTTCCTTAGTTACAATGGCTATTCATGGTGCTTAAAGCTAGTTTGGATGTGCCATTTGTTTTCCCTTCCTCTGGCTTTTACCCCCGATTTGTGGTAATTCTAATTCCTTTGACCGTTGGTGATTGTAATCCTTTTACTATGCGGAATCAAAATCCCTAGTAGTAGTTAATCTTTTTTGACCATTTGGCATCCAATGAAAGAGAGAACTGTGCTTTGAATAGGCTAAGTATATTTCTCCATGAATCAAATCTCAACCGAATTTGTACTCATTGGCATTATGTAATTGAGAGGATACGAATATTAGTACTTTCACAAAGAAAAAGAAATATATTTGCTAAGAATCATGTATAGTGAAAGACAAATCATATAGAATTGGGTTGTTGCAAGTTTCTTGTATCATCCAGCAAATGATGAAATGAATATGCAAAACTCAGCTGGGTATGAGCTCATTTATCCCCTCACCAACCCATAAAACCAAACAAAAATTGAAATCATATCAACCAACTAATGGGTTCAATTTGAATTTTACACTTTGATAGAAATTTATAAAATTTATGTATTTTAAATAAAATAAAATTAATTATAAAAAGTTTCAGGTGAATTTTTTAACATGGTCTTCCCACATGTAGAAATTGGAATGTAGCAATTAATAATTAGTCTTTAGAGCTAATTCAAATGTAATTATAAAAAGGAGAATGTGATCAACCCAATATAAACTAGTAAAAAAAGAAAGAAAGAAGAGAGGATCCCAAGCATAAGCAATAAATGCCCTTCCAACGGTTACTGAGACCACCACCGCCACCACCTGAAAGGTGACAGTTGCAAGTCACGTGCAATCCCCACCGTCACTTCACATTCTTCACGTGCCAGACCATCCCCGAGTGCTGCAATCTTTACCTCCAGTGAATGTGTATTCATACATTGATAAAATCATACAAAATACGAATAGAGAGATGTCGAAATGGACCTTCTCTCTTGGACTTTAATATGGGTATGGACTCACCCTTTCACTAACAGTTTTGTCTCCTGATCCAAGGACAATATATTTAGGGTCCACCTTTTTTTTTTTATATAGAAGTATAATTTTTCTTTTAAAAATTTATGAAAGAGCCAACGGGTCGTGATATGTACAACATGAATACTCATTTTTTTATATTCTTCGTAAGAGTAAAAATTCATCTTGTGAGGAAAAAACAACCGGAACTTACAATTTTTTTACTTCTCAAATTAAATGCTTTTGCTATTTGAGTACAACTTTAAATGTATAAAATTATATCTTTTTTAATAACCGATTTTTTTTTAATTTTTTTATTATGCATCAAAAAATTTCCATCGTAAGCCTTTTCCTTTGATAAGACTAGTACTCAACTTGCAATCAGAGCATTTATTCACAACAACACTTATTATATTCTATGATATATATATATATATATATGGTGTATTTTATTTTATAAGTATATCTAACCAAAAGAATTTAATTCATAAAATTTTGAAGAAATTATGAGAATTCATATAAAATTTATCATTTAATTGAATAAAGTGAGAGCTCATAAAAATATTAAATGCCAATTTAAAATAAAATATATAATAATTCACGATTTAAAAATACCAACATAAAAGGTGAGTTTTAACGGTTCTTAAATAACAAATTTAATAAGATTTTATTACATAGAATCATTGCTAGAATATTTTCATTTCAAATTTTTGACAATTTTAGGAATTTTAAATGCAAATGCAACCTAAAGATGAACATAAGGTATCCCTGTATGATGTGTGCACACATAAAGCTATAATAATAATTAGCATGTGAATGTAGGAGTAGTACAAGTACAATTCATGATGAAATTATGGAGGAGGTGAAAGGGATTAATTAAATTTTGTTTTTTGTCCGGTGAGGAGGGTGTTGGTGGTGGCCTATCATGTCCTTAGAAGGGTCACTCTAAATGGCAAATAAAATTGCTTCTGCCGTGCAAAGGGAGATAATTAGTAGCACTTTGGTATGTCAATTTTAATTCATGTGATTGTTAGGCAATGTATATTGTGTGGTTCGATATCTAAAATTCGGCGCTTGTCAAAGAAAAAATAAAATAAAAGAATTTGGATAGTGACCATACGTTGACATGAGGAAAGTTCTTTTGGACTATAGTGCCGCTAGCCTTTTATTATATAATACCTACTCTAATTTGCAGGGAGATGCACAAAAATAATAATAAATATCTTTTTTAAATAATTAATATTTAAAATTAATAATTTTATTATTATTAAATAGAAAAGACTAATATCAAACTTTATTTTAATGGGTCGTGGTTATATAATAGAAGCAGATTCAGGACTTCTATCTCCAACATAAGTTGAGAATCCAAACTTTCCACGATACAAATCCCCTGTTCAGGTTAGAAAAGAAAAGAAAAGAAAAGAAAAGAAAAACCTTGGTCATCTCTCTGTCTATCTAGGATGAGGATCTATTCCTCTTTTACTTTCTTGGCCCTCTCTCATGGCGTTATCATTTAACAAAAGCTTCATAATTACTGTTACATCTATTGTTTATGGGCTATGTCAAGGCTGTAATTGATATGGACTAAGGTTAGGATGATCTTGCAACAAATTTTCCATCTAGGAAAGTGCTTTCTTGCTTGACAATCCTGTATTGATGACGATCTTTTTAAATGTGCATTACATGTTTCAGCTTTCAACTAAAAACAGTTGTATGAGATTTTCAAGTTCTGTATAAAGCTCTGTACTCCTAACCAATCTTCTGTTGCATCTCACATTACTCTACTCCAAACAAATGCTGTACATCTCCCTCTCTAACTTGAAAAGGCTGACGCTCTGATTATCACACAGATTGGAGAATTTCATTTCCTCCCTTCTCTTTAATCTTTGCAGGAGATTTCATCACTTTGACTCGGAATTTTGCCTGCAGGCAAAAGCTCAAGATGGTGAATTTCTAAATCTAAAATGCATTTCTGGAAACATACAAAAATTGCCAACAAGACAAATGGTAGGAGAGATATGGTATATTCTTGTTTCAATGGTTAATTAGTCGGATGATACAAACTATCTTCTTGAATCAGAGCTCTACTTGCTCAGTGAAAGTCATGAACTGAACTCAAGTATAGGACAAGTTTTTATCACCTTCCCAGCAGAGCCAAACTCTATTGCTTCCGAGGGATGAAATAGGGTAGGAAAGTTTGGAGGGACCCTAGATCGTCTCCCATCATTACTGCAAATGCAAAGAGAGTATAATTTTAGAGAGAAGAATGCCAATGGATATATGAATGCAGAAACATACATTCTACTTCTCACAACTTACTCTGTGATAAAGGTGCCGTGTTCGCTCTGCAAATCTATCACATAAAAACCACCATCTTTGTAACTAATTCTCGCATGCATTTTGGAGACCTGGAATTGAAAAAATAAAATATTCCTTGACCTTCCATACCATACATTTAAAGTTCACTCCTTTCCATGGTGAACAAAATTTACCTGGGGTGAGGAAATCACTATAGACTTCCCAGGAAAGTCTTCCTGTGATTCACTCCTGGAATTATAATAGCACGTTCAGGTAAGTTCCATGTAATATGATAGTAGAGAGATAATGAACTGAAATCAAAAGTCATCATAAGAAAAATAAATTTGAAGAAAACATACCCAACCATACAAGGTATGTTCTCATCCCTACTTAAACAGATAGGTTCCTGAACAGCATCATCTCCAAATGGTAACAGAAACCATCTATAAGATAAACAAGATAGTTTAGAGAAGGAGAAAATAGAAAGGTTTTAAAATATAAAGATAGTTAAGTTATGAGGAGCACTATACATACTCTCCATTAAGAGCACGCTCTAACGCATTATCATCTTCAAACCACGTCTGCAATTGGTCACTAGCCTAAAGAAATTTTCAATCAAACATAAGGTTTAAGGGCATATTAGAATCTTAGGATGGAAGATGTAGACAATGTCATAAAGCAACATACTTTGTCTGAGAGTCTGCAACTTAGAGGTCTTCCTTCAAGTTTTGAACTGCGAAAGAAAGATAAGATCTTTATTTTAGTCAAACGAATTAATATTAGGGGAAGGTGAATAATAATGGGTTATGCATGATTACTCAAAAAAGTGTAAGATCATAAATTGGTAAATTCCTAACTCCAAAGCTCATTTAGATTTCTGATATTGCCAAGAGCTTCCAGCCTTCCACAAGAAAAAGAAAAGTGTGCGTGTAGGGGTGGGGTGGGGCACTTGGGTGTTTGTATCTTGCATGCTCAATATTCAAATAAAGTCATATTCTGACAAAATGAGTTTTTCTATGATAAAGAGTATAAGAGAGTATTCTGATGAAAGCTATCAAGTAGAAAGAAAAAGGGTTCTCAAGATCTAACCTATTACCACCTAAGACCCAATTGAGCATTACAGGCATCGCTATGTCAATAAAGAATCTCCCACCGACTCTTCCTGGATGTGGTATCCGGTACTTTGTCAAGAACTGAAAGCCATGTCAAACGTTAAGCTATCATGATTTTGCATGGAAAAAAATTTCATCTGCTTTGTCATTTCTATTCTTACTATTTAGTTTTAATACATCCAAATAACAGAGATGCCTACCGACAAAGGACCAAGGCCTACACCCAAATAAGCTTTATAAGTCGAAGCCATAATAGCAGCCATTCTTGCCATTCCATGGATGATGGCAACTCGAAGTCTTCTAGTTCTCTCATAGCTGGAAAGAATATTTGGAATTGTTAATCAAATTAAATATGCAAGTTGCAGACAAAAAGAAACTACTCAAACCTCCAGCTAGAATAACATATGGCTAAGTAAAGTCTTGTATTAAGCAACTCAACAAACTAAAAGCAAGACTCCGTACCAAATGATCAGAGTTGGTTCCTAATTAGTGGACGCAACATAAGAAAGCCATATGCTATAAGGGAGGAGATTCACAGAATGACAGACAAATAGTTCTGTCCAGGTCATGCATATTCAAATTGCTAACCAATACCCATCAATATTTGGCTGCGTAGATGCTTTAAATGTAAGTATAAAGCAGATGTTTTATAATACTTCACCTCTTTAGAGATGAAACAACATCAACGGGGGTTCCTGACTCGATGCTTTGTTTCCATGCCTTATCAAGCTCCAATGCGAGTTGATAACTATCCTGCACAACGAAAAATTCATACATTGAGGGAGGCTTATTCATGAAGTACTCCTGCTGGCTCTCTGTCATTTGACCTTTTGAGCGTGATAATTTCTATTTCAGGGACATGGTATATCTAATTTATATATAATAATTGACCGTAAGAGGATGTATAGTAAATAAATTTCTGAACAATTGGGTCAAATTCACAAATTAGGAAGCATAAAAGGATAACTGGGAGTAGGGAAATTTCACAGGATATGATCCTAGTAAATCCTTGTTTGGCACAATGGAAACCAAACACAAGGCATCATGCCAAACCCAAATGTTTGATCACATTGAAGAAGATAGAAAGAAAAGGAAAGAAAAAGGAAGGAATACCTCAATGGCCATGCACCCTCCTTGACCCATATTAGGCTGCATGGCATGAATTGAATCACCAAGCAATGTCACGCGACCCTTTCCCCATGTAAAAACAGGTTCTCTGTCATATATGTCACGTCGAAGAATAGCATCTTCGTCTGTGGCGTGCAACAGATCTATTACATTATCACACCAACCCTCAAATATTTTCAGCAACCTTTCCTTTTTACCTGCAAAGAAATGAATTAGAATATTGAAAATGGTAAAACATTATTGTCATTACCATTGTAGTCTTTGTCAACCATTTGAGTATTCTATATCAATTCTGTATGTCATAGATAAATCACTTGCTAAATTGCACTTCTATAAATTTACAGATTTAAAATGAATATCAAGACTATGTATTCCTTCATGGCATCTAAAACTCCAATGATCACTCATCCTTTTATGGTGAACAGAGGATATTTCCATAGCAAGCAACAAAGAAGAAAATATTCTCCTCCCACATCCTCCATGCCTAACTGAACTTGATTGCATAAACAACCTATTTCACAGCATTATTTGTTTTGTCATCTATATTCATTACTTCAGTTTTATATTCTTGGTAATATGCTTAAATTTAGTCGGGTGCAATGAATCTAGATCTAAAGAGTATATACCGTTGGGGCTATCCACGCCACCAGGTGGTTCATTGTGAAATGCATACCACTGCATCTTTCCAGCACCCACATCCGAAGAAACAAAGTATTGTTTATGACCAAGAAATACTCGATACCTTCAAAAGAGAAGTCTTAGCATCAGTATTTACACAATTCAATTCTATTGTTAAAAATAAAGCACACATAGAATCACAAGAAGGCAGCCTATGGTATAAAAACAATTACTGAAGTGAAATCAGGCACATAATGAAGTTGAGCATACCCAACAGACTCAATATCAACAGGCACAAAATCTGCAATGCCAGTATAACAAGTGTAGCCGGAGTATGTGGCTTCCTTTGGCCCGAATAAGTTCTTCCTCACCTATGTATAAGATAAAGATAATATAAGTGAAAGTTTTTGATAAATCTTTTTATGAAAAGATATTGATACAATCATACCTTTGACCAAATTCCATCAGCACCAACTAGGAGATCACCTTCGAATTGCTGTCCATTCTCAAGCGTCACGGTGACCTAAACTTATATATTGCAAGAATACGGTTTACTAAGCGTCATGATTGGAGTTCACAAAATATTATCATGTAACAAAATTAGATGAACAGATAAATTTCAGGAAGAAGTAAAATTGTGTCAAAGACTTGGTATTTATGCATTCTGCCAGAGAAGATGATTTGGAAAAAAGACAATGTTCAACAAATCAGCAGCTCATATTACCTTATCCTCATTATCCTGAAAATTAATAACATTACTTGCATTCATAATCACATCTTCTCCAACTGCACACGCTAAGATTTGTTGCAAAGTCATTCGGCTAATGACTCTTGTGACTGGAAGCCCCCGTTCTGCTGCAGGAGTGAAGGTATCAAACTTGCAGTACCTGATAACCAGTTATTACCATTGCATGTGATTGGGAGTCAAACAATTAGTTCAGTAGGACAGCCAAAAGCAAAGAGTTTTACTTCTTCATTTAGTTTTGATAATTAGACTGGATAGTTTTCTGAATGTCTAATTACCCTGGGAATGATGATCAACCTGGCTAGCATTAGTTTCTTAGATATTCAGAATCAACAGAGAAAATTGAATTCTGTATGCTACAACAATTTGATTTTAGTAGCACAAACAACAAAATAAAAGAATTGGGTAATAGCCAACTGATTAGTCAATTGTTATCATTTGATTTAACTTGTAAGACTTATCATGGCTTTTGCTGTTTGGGGATCTGGCCGACACTTAAGAATCATTCTGCTATATGCTAAAATTCGCAAACATAAACAGCATTGATTTTCATCTTTTGTACCATAGTGCATAAAGGGTGCTACCTGAAACCAAGTTGTATGATAAACTTCTGATAATATCTTAATCAACTCATGATATGATACTCCTAAATTGCTTCTTCTTTCTTTATTCATAGAATTGAACAACCTTTGCTACAATTTATGAAACATATTTGTATCTTGATTATTACCTCGCACCCTCACAGCTATAAGATGCCACTTGACAGCTGAAATTATGTTATTCAAGATTATAAGCTACACCGGACGATTCCAGTCTTTGAAGCGGCTAATACTAACATACATATGTACCCAGTTAATGCACTTAGCTTCAAATAAAACTAATAAAATAATCCCCACCGTACCAGGATCATCTTTAGTTGAAATTTGTCGCCATAGACACCATCAAGATCTCAAATATTTTTAGTAATAAACATGTCTCTTATCCATCAAGACAATCGTAAACGTTTCAGTCACTATTCATTGACTGTACAAAGATAATTTTTAAATTCAAAAAATAGATAATTGTATTAATTGTCAAGAAAGGAAAGAATTTTTAGATAAAATTTAAGAAAAACATACCAAGTACCAGAAACACCATCAACCAGGCCATTAATTCTATCACCAGTAATACACCCAGCTCTCATAACCTCTTCAGCAACCTCTAAATCAATAGCCTCTAGAGCAGCTAATGCATTACTCTGCACCTGAATAGGACCTCTATACTGTCCTTCTCCTCTTATAGCACTCAAATCTTTCTCAAAAACCAATACTTCAAAGCCCTTCCTTTTAGCTGCTAATGCAAAAACCAACCCTCCAATCCCACCTCCAGCAACAAGAATCCTGAGTTTCTTTTGCTCTGAAAGTTTCCCATTTGACTCGGCCACAGTAGGTGACTCAGTCACCACAGCTTTGACTTGTGTAAATCTCTTGTTTTGGTGGTCACTTTTCTTTGTTTTGAAATGAAAGTTGTATTGTGCAAAAGATGAGAATTCCACGGTAGAGGTACTAAAAATTGGAAACGAGAAATGGGTTCTTGAAAAAACTGAAGTTGATGGATTGATTGAGTTGCAAAAGAAAGCTGAAGATGCCATTTTTCTTCAAAAGAAATAGAAAAGATCAAAGCTTTCTTGTTTATTGAACTGGGTTCAACATAAAAATGGTTAAAGACTATCAAAGAAATGAAATCGAAAATGACTAATAAGTATCAAGAGTTCCTATTTGCAGTGGTGGGGCTACAAAGATTATGAACCAATCCATGAAGTTGAAGCTAACATATCAGGAACACCAATCGTGCAGATTCCTATGCCATGTGTCACTTCTCCAGCAAATATCTTTGACACATGTTTATGTTTCTGTGGCCGTTTCTCGTTATGCGGTTGTTATATAAACTACGAGAAAGGGAAAAAAGAAAAACATATAACCCCCTCACATATGGGGTAAATTAACACTTCCATCCTCCTTTTTGATGCTGTTGACCATGAGGAATTTAATAAGATTATTGTCGGAGAAGGAAGTTTTAATAGTGAATGAAATTATTTCTCTTAATTCTAGAAGATTAGTATCAAAGAAAAATATTTAATGATAGAAGTGGACCTTTTTCTTTTATATTCATGTCTAAATAAGCCGTTAATACCATTAGAAATTAAATAAAAAAATAAAAATTGAAATTAATTTTCTATTTCAGTGTTTTTTTTTTTTTAAATATTTGATCTTAAAAAAATAATCAGAAGAGATAAGAGTCCACATAGCAACTCTATCCTCAAAGCATCTAATATTGTAAACGCTCCATTACTTCACAAAAAAAGAGAATATATGATAGAATACAAGCCAAACACATTGTATATAATCCATTTTGATTGAGATTGAGCAGAAATGAACTATAGAAATACAATCAAATAAAAGGATTCTAAAATTAATTTGAAAAAAAAAAAATCATTTACTTTCACATTTATGAGAACAAGAAAGATTGGATTTCTAGTAGGTGCAGAGAAAATCTGTTTGCCATCTGCAAGACTGTGGCACAAATGAAGGTCACCTTGATGAACAGTGGTGGTTTGAAGATCATAATGTTTTTTAGATAGGTCAAAACATGAATCACTGACAATTTCTAAAACTGAATCAAGTTTTAAATGTAATACTTTGATTAAACAATAAAAAACCTGAACTCATAAACCCTTAAAAGAGCATTAAGGAGCAAACATTTATTCACGATGCGAGAGATTACTATTTAATTTAGATAGAAAACAACTGAAAAATACTAAAAAAGAAAATAAAAAAATTACTATCGACTCAATGATTCGACGATAATCTAAGCAAGAAAACTTTGTTAAGTTAAATTGTGGAATAACTTCATATATAGAGAGAGAAATCAATAATACTCTTTATTTATATATATATATTTTTTTTTTCGTTCGACTAGTTAAGAATGTCTTAATACAATTTTAAAATAAGAAGGATGAAAGTGTTAACATTGTTATAAGAAGTTGCAAAAGAAATAAGGCTCTCAAGTTCAAACTGTTTTCTTCTTTCCTATAAAAAAAGGAAAAGATATACTGAAAGTTTTAGTCTATATTTTGTTTTTAACAGTATTATTTACCTGGTTCATGTATGGGTGAGCTGTATAAGTTAGGTTTCAGACCACCTGAGATTGACCCCCCGTTGACTATCTTTAATTTCAGGTAGACCATCTTAACAAAGATTAATTAATTAAAACCTACCAACATCACAGTATACATTTTCCTTATTCTTGTTATATTAAAATAGTAATAATGGGGATTTCATTTCCTGGTGCGGTTGCTTTGTATTCTCAATGGAAAAAAAGAAAAGAAAGCCAAGCCGAAAGGTTGGACAAGAAAAACAGATTGGCAAAGATAAACAATAATATGAAATGAGAGACATACGATTAGTACTCATACTTTATCATATTAGATGTATCCCAGTAAGTCAGTAAGAGCATTCATAACCGTACTCTTTATTTGTATGGATCAATATATGTATATAATAATGAATATTTAAATATAAATACTTATTATTTGAATTTAATATTATTTTTAATTAGTATAATTAGTAAGATTTTATAAAAATTATTTTTTTAACAATTAATAACACTTATGAAAAATTTATAAAAAAATATAAATAAAATTATTATTTTTTATAATTTAGTAATATTTTATGATTATAAAAAATTTAGTATTCTTCATAAATCCTATCAAATTTTTCATAAATATTAAGTTTTATAAAAATAATCATTTTCTAATTTTTTTATTTTTTCATCTCAAATAATATGGGTTGAAATTTAAAAACTCATAATAATTAGAATAAAAGAAATTGTTAAATCAAGTTTAAGAAAATGAATGATATTTTATGGAGGAGTGTGATATTGTCCTATCATAAAAAGACAAATCAGCAAACTGAATGAATAAATAATTATATGGTACAGCCATGAAAATCAAATAATTAAAACTTAAAAGCACATGGAGATGAATATTACACCACCCAAACTCACCTCTTTTCCACAAATCAATGCCATTGGTTTTTTTTTTGTTTTTGGTGCGCACCACACTCCTTCTACGTGGCATATCCACTACCTCTCCCCAGAATTTTGTTTTATGCAACAGATAATGGATCACACATTTAATTATAAATGTAAAAGTCACCTAATACGAACACACGAAATTTGTTCTAGAGAATTCTCCTCCAAAATTTCTTTATTATTATATATATATATACACACACACGCTTTCCGAACAAGATTACAATATTATCAAAATTACAGAATTATGTATAAATTTTCACTCTTTTAATTTTGAGGATGTATTTTCTTTCAAATTAAATAATAAAATTTACTTTAAATTATTAAATAATTTCTCAATTATACAATTAATATTATTAATATTTTCAAGCATATAATTTAAATATTTGTTTTTAATCACTATATAGTCATTTTTATTAAAAAATTAAAAAAGAAACAAGATTTTTTTAATGAGAGAACACTCAATTATTAAATTAATACAATAAATCTACAGCCCTGAATTTTTTACTTTATCAAATTTCCTAACTTTTAACTTATAACAACTTTCAATATCTTAATTCCTTAGTTCAACTATTAGCTTTACGTAATTTATATTCTTGATTTTTTTTTTTTATGTAAAGAGGTGTCTAGTTCAGAAGTTTGATGTACTTGATAGTTGTTTCGTACTGAATAACTATATTAAAGCATTTGGTAAATACTTAAGAAACAATAATTGATAGCTGATTTAATCTTAATTAGCTGCTAATTGTATCAATATTTACAAGAAAGAATCAGCAGAAAAGAGAAAAAGAAAATAGACTTAAGCGAAAACATCTAAGTTTATATGTTGGTTATGCTATTTGTTTTTTCTCCTATATATATTTTTTTTGGTTTGTATGTTGATTATTGCTATTCCCTTTCTCTTATATTTATAAATAAAAAATAATTATGCTGATATAATATTACCAAATTGAAGCAAATTTTGTTATTTTAAAATAATTATTGTCATTAAGAAATGAACTAAATTGGAATTGGAAATGCAATATTACTAAATAACAGTATATTCCATTGCTATATATGACTAAAATAAATAGATTTTCTTAAGAGAAATAAAATAAATTTTATTTTTTAGGAAAAAATAGATAATAGGTTTTAGTTTTTAAAGAAAATAAATAAATTTATTAAGGATTTGAAGACAAAAAAATTTCTCCTTCTAGTCGTCCTCCGGAGATTAAAGTCATGGTAAACAATATTACTTTTCTTTGAACTCCAGCCCTAGCAGCTCTGTTGCTTTTGTTAATGAAAGATGTAATTTGATTGTGAATTGGGCAGATAAATTAACTTTGAACTCTGGCATTCCAAGATGTTGGATAGCTAACCCTCCTTCCCCTTTGTCATCTCTTCTCTTTGGTTGATTTTAATGAAAGTAATGTTTAATTGATAAAAAATAACGCTTAGATCAAGATTAACTATTAACTATTACCCTCACAATGTTCTTTTTCTGGTTACAAGAGGGCAAGGCCTTGAAACAAAAAGCTACGAAGCAGAGACATGGCGTTAATGAAAAGATTATTGCCCGCAAAAATTCTAAGTTAATGAAAAGGCTCCAAATAGGTCACAACCAGCATCACTCGCTTAAAACCTAAGCTTACTTCCATCCCTCCTTTGCAATCTTAACTATAGTAAAATTATACTTCTAATAGCGTATAGATGAAATGACAATGACTCTTTTTAGTTTAACTAAAATATCAAATTCGAGTTTTAAATACGTATCTGCATTAAAAACTATATACTAAAATTATATCAAAATCCATATCAAAGTTAAATTGTAGATATCATGTAAAAAAGTTTAATTTACAAAATTTCTTTAATTGTATATAAAATTTAGTGCATAATAAAATAAAAAATCAGCCATCTAACAGGGATTTTATGTAATTCTTTTTCCAATTCATACTCTTTTATTCCAACTTAGAAATATAGTAATACTTTATTCTATTTATAACTGGCACGGCTAATTATCCACCGAAATCTTGTAAATTAAACTTTAAAAAGTCAGCCATCTAACAGGGATTTTATGTAATTCTTTTTCCAATTCATACTTTTTTATTCCAACTTAGAAATAGCACGGCTAATTAATTGACCAAAAAAGAGAAAAAAAACTATTAGTATTAATAGATAAGTACTTTTTAATTAATTTACTTATTCTCATTTATAGAGAATATCGGAATCAATAATTACACCGAGTTTAGATATAAAAAGATCAAACTTATTGGAGCTAATTTTAACAGTATTTGTGTATTTTATTTTCTCTTTTCAGAACTGAAAACAAAAAGAAAACAGGCCTAAGTTTAGAGAAATTACTCTGCAATTCTAATTGAAAAGACAAGCATATCACAATAGAACAAGACTATTTACAGAGTACTTTGCTCATACATTTTGTTAAAATATGATTGTGTCTCCATCTATGATTGCATAACTACTCTTTTCATATTAATTTTCAGCATCCATTCTCAGTATTTTCCAATACGTGTGAGGTCCGCGATAGTATTCTAAGTCCTCAAGTCCAGTTCAAGACCAACTATATACAATAGTCCAAAACTCCAAGTCCATATGACCTTCTGAAACATTGATATAAAGAAGCATAAAAATCAAATGATCTCAATTTCATCTTGTTAAATCTTGCATGATTTTGTCTCACAGGTCACACCCTTTTACGCTCAAATGGGGAAAAGCTTTAGGATAGATGAGTCATCTATTTACGGTAGAAATGATGATAAGGAAGCCATAATAGAGAGACTGCTATCGACTGACGATCAAGCAAATAGCAATGGCAACTTACAAGTGATCTCTATAGTGGGTATTGGCGGTATAGGTAAAACCTTTCTCACAAAGCTTGTTTATAGCGACGCAAGAGTTCAGGAATGGTTTGATGTCAAAATATGGATATGTGCTGCAACAAAATTTGATCTTCTGAAGTTGGCGAAAGATATTCTTGAAGAAGTCACTTGCGATACCAGCATTAGTGCTCATGATGATCATATTCTACTCGAGCTAAAAGAAAAACTGATTGGCAAAAAATTCTTGCTTATTTTAGATGATGTTTGGAATGATAATAGAGTCGAGTGGAGCTTTCTATTATCTTATTTAGAGTGTGGTGCTCAAGGAAGTAAGATCATTGTTACTACTCGCAATCGAAGTGTAGCATTAGCTTTAGGCGCTGCTCAATCTTATTTTCTAAGCGAATTAGGCGATGATCATTGCTGGAATTTGTTTGCTAAACATGCATTTAGCGATGAGCAATGTTGTTCTGATCCAAATCATAGAGTAATATAAATAATTGGTAAAGAAATTGTGAGGAAGTGCCATGGTCTACCTTTGATTGCAATTATGCTCGGAGATCTTTTGTGCTCTGTTAAAAATGTGGAAGAATGGGAGAAGCTCTCGAAACATATGGATACTTGTACAAATTATAATATTTTTATGATTCTAAAGTTAAGTCATGTTGATCTTCAATTCCATCTGAAGCAATGCCTTGCTTATTGTATAAAGTCTCCCAAGGATTATGAATTTGTGAAGAAGAAATTAATCCTTTCATGGATTGAAGAAGGTTTGGTCCAACCAAAAGAAAATAAGGAGGAAGAGTTAGGTGACTGCAGGTACTTTCATGATCTTGAACCAAGAGATTTTGTAATTTCCATCTCTCAAAACCTTTTCCAAAGGTCAATTATTGGAAGAGATATTGAGGTATGGGCAATAGTCCTTGCTGAATTTCTTTTTCCCCTAGCTATAAATGATTACTACCCAAATAAAAATGCATAAAAATGAAATCCGATTTTGACATTAAAGCCCTTTTATGTTTTTGATTACAGGTGATTTTTGAATGGGGAATTATAATCACAAACCTCATCTTAGAGATATTGTTGGTGATTTTTGATCAAATTGCGTCCCCAGAGAAGCCTCACTATGCCCTGATTGCTCTAGTGGTGTCTTTGGTAGCCATGTTTATTTGCATGGTGGAGCTTGTTTATAAGGGACAAAAACAGAAAATTGGGTTGAGGATGCAAGGCAGGAGATGTCGGATTCACTGTCCATCTTCAAATGACAACCCATATACTTTCCTTGATGCATTCAGCTTGGTTACTGGCATTTCTCAAATTGTTTTCTCAAGCATTGCTTACAGTTATTTGTGTAGAGGTGCCAAGAATCCAATCAAAGTATGTTTTGTACCTGTCATTTTTATCATATGTATGGCTTATTCCAAATTAGTCAAGAAACCAAATGAAACAAGCCTAACTCCCATTAGAAGGGACACCTTAGTGATGGCATAATGGATTCCAATCGTATTGGATTTGAGTCTCATTTTCTAATTTTACTTTCATGTCTTATATGTCCAAATTCAAAAATGCCAAAATAATAATAATAATAATAAGGCAACATAAATTAGAAAATGGATTATGGAGTAACATCCCAAGCTAGTCATGGGCAAAATACCAAAGAAAGTTTATCTTAAACTTCTGTTATCATATATGATTTATCCATAGTCAGAAGGACATGTAATTGGCATTTTTGTTATAGTTATCCATCAACCGGATCTTCCTTTAATTTGTATGAACAGATTGCGAGCATCAAGAACTCGCCCAAAAGTCTTGAGGCGAGCTTGAACATAAAGTATGGTCATGTAAATAATAATTTAATTAAGTGGAGAGTTGAGGTGTATAGGCAGGAAACAACAGACCATTTTCTTCGTACTTTTCCTGCCGTGTGCTTGAGAGGTCTGCCGGTAAGTCAACATTGCAAATCCAAACCCTTTGGCTGCGTAATTAACTCGAATTTCTAAATAAAACCCACCAGCTCTATTTAATAAAGGGATCTTTTTACAAATACCCTAAAAAAAGTCAAAAAAATATCATTTTTACTTCCTTCCAAAAATATTGTTAGTTAGGATTTTATTTCAAAATTTTTTTACCACATCTTGCACACAGTCATATTAAAAAGTAAGAATTTTGAAATGGATGACATTCAAATGAAAAGAAAATTAAAAAAAGCCCTTTAATCTTTTTGCATATTTTCAATTAAAATCCTAAACTATCATTTGTTACCATTTTTAACATTCAGAAAATGAACTTTTCATGTGTATACCATGTGACCTATAATATTATATTAATTATTTATATTAATTTTATTATTTATTAACCTATTTGTTAATTTTAATATTATATTATCTATATCTACTAATATATTTTTACATATAAAAATATTATATAATATATATTTATTAACTTCTGATTTTTCTTTTCAAATTTAGAGAGCATCTGGAATTATAAAAGTTTTTTAGTTATTGTGAAATAAAAAATCTTTGTATTTTAATATCGGTATGAGTGAGATTTTGTTACTTTATAGTGAGTGTAAAAAGATAATAATTTTAATAAAAAAATTTATGAAATTCCTTTTTTTCAATAGCAATGAATATTATACCAGTGCTTATTTAATATAATGAAATATATTCGATTTATTTTAATATATATTTTTTATATATAATATACTTACTATATTTTTATCTTTAAGAAAAACACAAATAAAAGTTACAATAAATGGTATACATTTTACAGATTTGTGTACATGTTCATTTATATTTTTTATATATTTGGTATATAACTGGTATATGATTTATTTATATATATGTCAATTATGTATTAATTTTTTAAAATGTACAGTAAAAAATATATTCTAAGTATATATTTATAAATTTATAGTAAATGTTAGCATTTGATATCCAATTAGTATATATTTCACATTTACTGGTATCTAGTAAATATATATTTAGTATATTTGTAGTATCTAATTGGTAAAAATTTAGTATATCTTTGTATATGGCGTGCAAAATTTTTAAATTCTTTTACTATCTCATTTTCTAATTTATATAAATAACATATATTTTATTCACATACAACTCTTACAGCATAAAAAATTAAAAGAAATAAATTTTGAGATGTTATGCATGCTAATAAATAAGGAATGAGATAGTAGACTATTTTTTAAAATGCAAGTGTGCATTGCATGATAATAATATAAAATAAATGATTAACTTTTATAAAATTTATTTAGTGTAAATACTTCTATTAAAAAAAAATAAATATAGAGTAATATAAATTTTTAATGGGTCAAAATGATTAAATTAAATAAATAATAAAGTTAGTTTAATATTTAAAATAGTGAGTAAATAAAATCGGAATTATAAGGAATGATCTAAGAATATTGTGAGGAAGGAATTATTAGTAAGAAAAGTTTATGGAAGATTCTAGAAAGGGAAATCAAAAATTTAAAGGACCAAATATTTATTTATTAGAAAAAGTCAACCTCCTTGCTACCGTTGAAAGTAAAGAAAAGGAAAGATTTCGAATAAATGAAAGAAGAAAAGTAAAAACAAAAAAAAACTGTGTAAAAGGTATTTTATATAAATAAAAATGTATAAAAACAAAAACAATAGTATAAATGATATTCTTTCGAAAAAATACAGTAAATTATGTAAATTCCTCTTTAATAAAAGGAAAATTACCTGCCCTGTTTATGTACTTTACTTCTTACCATCCTTGCAATTTCGTCTTACTTTCCATGTCGCGTGTGATGTATTACTATGTTTCCAAGTCCACATTGCAAATACAGAGAGATAGTTGGCTTTTTATATGCTTCGAAGCAGAGAAAAATAGCAAGTCTTTTTATCAAACTTAATATCACCATTTTCATCTCTTGTCCCTCTTCTTCAGTTCTTTTTATCATTAATTAAGTCGGATCTCATTTCTCTTTAATAGAACTCACACCCTTTTCATTCACATGGCGACAACCTTTCTGCTAGATGAGGCTGCTCCATTCTTTCGGAAAGATGAGAAGGAAGACATAATAGCGTCGCTGCTATCAGTTGATGATGCTACTCTTGATACCGATCCTCCGAAAGTGATTTGCATATTTGGAATGGGCGGTCTGGGTAAGACAACCCTTGCTAAATCTGTTTATAATCATAGGGAAGTTCAAGAATGCTTTGATGTCAAGGCATGGATTAGCGTTCGCGAGGAGTTCGATGTTTTCAGAATACTAAAACAGATCCTTGAGGTCACTGCAGGAACTAGCGAGCACAATAGTACTCGTGATCATCAGAATATATTACTTGAACTAAAAGAAAAATTGGAAGAGAAAAAGTATTTGATTGTTTTAGATGATGTTTGGAATGACAATAAAGCTGACTGGGACTCGTTATTGGGGCATTTAAAGACCGCACGGACTTCACAGGGAAGTAGGATTATCATCACAACACGGAACGAAACTGTAGCATTTGCTGCAGGCGCTGTTCGATCTCTTCTTTTAAGATTTCTAAGAAATGAGGAATGCTGGTCTTTGTTTACTCATTTGGCAATGATGATTCCACTGAACATCATCGGGACATAGAAATAATTGGTAAAGAAATAGCGAAGAAATGTAAAGGTCTACCTATAGCTGCAAAGATGCTTGGAAGTCTTTGCCACTTCAAAAAAGATGTTGAGGAATGGAAGAACATATCCAAGAGTATGGATGATAATTTGGATTTTGACATTCTTCCAGCTGTAAAATTAAGTTATGATAATCTTCCCTCCCACCTAAAAGCATGTTTTGCCTATTTTGCAAAATTTCCTCGAGATTATGAATTTGCAAATGAGAATTTAGTTCATTCATGGATTGAAGAAGGTCTAATACAATCTGAAGAAGAAAATAGGACAAAGGAAGAAGTTGCTGGCGAATACTTTCAAGATCTTGTGTCAAGATCCTTTTTTATCCAATCAAGCAAGAATACATCATGCTTTGTTATGCACGAGCTCATGCATGATTTAGCTATGTATGTCTCCAAAGAATTTTTTCAAGACTCAACTGTTCAAAGAGACTCCGAGGTACGAGTTAAAGTCATTTTTCTTTCTTCCATAATTAATTGTCTGCACAATCTATACGATACAACTTAATACTAATCATTCTCTTTAACTTTAGCAGGTTGCTATTGATTGGGGAATCACACTCGTAAATGTCAGCCTTGAGATTTTGCTGGTGACTTTCGACCAAATTGCTTCACCGAAAAAGCCTCACTGTGCCCTGATCGCCTTGGTTTTGTCTTTGGCAGCTATGTTTGTTTGTATAACTGAACTCGTTCACAAGGGACGAAAGCATAATATTACTCTGCAGAGGCAAGGCTTTGGATGTTCGCTTCACTGTCCATCTTCAAGTGATAATCCATATACCTATATTGATGCTTTCATCTTGGCAAGTGCGGTTGCTCAATTGATTTTCTCAAGTATAGCATTTAGCTTTCTACATAGAGGTGCAGAGAATCCAATCAAAGTGTCCTTTGCTTCTATCATTTTCATCATCTGTATGACCTCTTCCAAATTTGTCAGGGCACCGGACTTCACCGGCCTTCCAATTACAAGGGAAAATTAAAGGCGTTCCATCTTAAAATGTTGTTCTCTTTAGATGATAAGATAAACATTGTACATAGGGTCCTCTGAAGTTGAAATTGCTGATAGAAATGGTAATAGATATTCAGGAGTATATATATGGATATGACCATTTGAATGCTGATGCTGTGGGGATTTTTAATGGAATCATGCCTTGTACTCGAAGTTTCAAGGAAAAAGAAAGCAATAAAAAGAAAATGTCAACCATAGGAAATGAAGAACTAATGACATTCTATTATTTATATATTTACCTGCAAGCTGTATAACAAATTGCAGGAAGGAGGCAAGAAAGAAGAATAACCATTTCTTTAATCCCCATTTGAAAGTATAATAGCATTCGAAGTCAAGCACAATAATTTAATGAATAAGATGTTGATGGAAAAGCTACTCCCAGTCTCTTCTAATGTCTGTTTAGAAAGCAAAATATTAATAAATAGATAAATAAAATTCTTCTAATCTTCTTCTGCTCCTCTAGCTCCCTTGCTTTTGAATTTTCTATACTTGGAACATTGACAAACGGGCAACAGCTTCTTACATCGGATAGGAGATGAGGAGTGATAAAAAAATAAAATAAGAATAAAGGGCATATAATGTGGTGTGAGCCAGTGGAAGTGAAACCATTTATAAAGTCCCAATTTAATTTGATAAACACTGTTTCACATTTGTCCAATAAGGGAAGAAAACAGAATATTAGTTTGAACTGGCAAGGCATTCGATTTTGGCTTCATTTTCCCATCTTCAGGTGACAAACCATAGATATTTTAGCATGGCAAGTGCACTTTCTCCATTTATTCTGGCAAGTATTGCTTACAGTTGCTCATTTTTATCTGTATGTTTTAGCCGCTTCCATATTACTCAACAAACCAAATGGAACCAGTCTTCTAGTTAGAACGTGACACTTGAAAATGGTTCGGCATATTTCTTCGTGCCGTCGATTTGTCTAATCAACCTTCTCTTTTTCCTTTTGCGGATTAATTTTGAATGGAAAAATGTCTTTTTGACCTGAAGATTCAAGGTTCATATATAGCAAATGCGTTGAATAAACTTTATATAATGCCCTCGTATGAAAATGGCAAATTATTTGTAATGTAATTATCGTGTCTAATGCTCTCTGAATTACTATATTAAATTCATTTTTAAAAAGTTAACAGTAAAACTAAGGCTGGTGATGTAACTTATTCAGAGTTCAAATTATTCGAAATTGTTTATTACTTTAATTGAGTTTAATTTTAAATTTGATAACTTTATCGGGTGGAACTCGAAATTGTAGTAGCCGGTACCTATTACAATGATGAGATAATTGATTAGTTTAGTATCACTAACGATTGCAGCAGAAAAAAGAACTATCTAAAGGTGGACTTTGGCCAAATTTACTGGACTCTCAAAAAGAATAATAATGCTCAATGAACTGTGGCTAGCTGCAGGAAGAAACAAATCTCATAATTACAATTTTCTGACTAATGTAATTGCATGAAGAATTATAATGGGTACTAAACTAATGGTTCTTGCTCTCTGAATTTATGCACTTTTAAGGATGAAGAGTTATGATTATGATTTTCATAACAATAATGTTTATGACTAATTTTCTTTTATTTTTATTTTAAGTTGAGACAGGTTTGTGCTGTGATTAGTATAGTGTTCTTACTTAGTGCACTGATCTTGCAATTTTTAATGTGTTATCATTCATGTTGTCTTTTTTATATTTTTAAATTTTTTATAATATTATTTTCTGTATATTGTAAGAGATAACTTGCAATCCCAATTTAATTAGACTAATAAACATCTTTTATTTGGATTATGAACATTTTAATTTATCATATCTAAATGTATTTACTTGAATATATTTTATTTATATGTTTTTTTAAATGATTAACAAATAATTAGGCATTGAAGCTTGTTTTCCTTTTCCTTGTTAGTATTGGTTTATATGCCATAAATATAATTTGTAATATTATCTTTTCTGGGCCTTTAGAACGTAGCATTTTACCTTCTCACAATCAACTGAAAACCCGCAGAGAAATCTAGTAAGAACTCTTCATCTTCTTGTTGCGAATAGCTGAAAGGGAAAGAAGATATGGATTCTAAAGGCGAAATTCTGAATCTGTACCGTTCAATTGAACGGTAAGCTTGACAATTTAGCGATTACAATGTCAGAGAATACACAAAGCGCCGCATAATCGATGCTTTCCGGAAAATCAGAACCTGATCGATCCTTTTTCCATCTCTGCCGCTTTATCTGATGGCAAGGCTCAGCTTGGTGTTGCCAAACGGCAGGTCGTTGTCTATTTCTTTATGCCCTTAAAAGTTAAGAGCGTCAATGAATTTTAACATAATAATAATAATAAGACACAAGGAGATATTGGGCTATGAAAAATGAACATATTTCTAGTAGATTATCCATAAAATCAATTTCTTTCACGCACATTGCTGAGTTGAGGACAAGAGCACACTTACCCACTAGGAAATAATTTTCACGACAAAGGTATATAAGTTAAAAAGAGAAGAACAAATACTGGAAGCGTTCCCTGAAAAATAAAAATATAAATAGACAATACAATTGTCTGGAAATGTTTGTGTGTTGGTCACGTGAAGTACCATACATAAAAGAAACATAACATGTTTTCAGAGTTGAGAGATGATGATGGTGTCAGGTTGGATGTTTTTGGATTTGAACGTTGTAATGCTATCATCATGTAATGTCCTGAAAACCAAAACTAGAAACTGATAAATTAGCAATCGGTGCATAAATATGTACTTGCTCAATAATGCTACCATTATATATTTATATCCAGTAATTTTTTTTTATTAATTATATAGTTAGGATAAAATAAAGTTTATAATTTTAAGGAGATAATAATTTAATAGGAATATTCAATTTTATTTATGAAATAATATTAATATTTTGTTATATAAATTAAAATCAACGAGATAAAGTCATAATACTATAAAATATAAAATATAATATATATATTTTTTAAAATAAATTTCATTAAATAAAAAGATATTTTTAAAATAAAATTTAAAAAATTTATTATTTTATTTATAACCAACTTAAAATTAGACCAAAACCTTTTTATAACTACACAACAGTTATTTCTACATAATGCAGAGTTTATCGTATATTGATTGATTTTATTTGGTGACATCAATCCTGACGGAAAGCCCACAAGCAATCCCTGCCACTCCTTAATTTCTTTCCCCTATTTGGTGAATGACAATCTTGTCTAACAAACTCTGCAATCATACTTGTTCGACCACATCCACAATTAAATTCAACTTGTTTCAAATGCTCTTCTCTTGGGTTGTTTTGAGAATCCAAAGTGTATCATAAGTGTAAAATCACTTAAATAGTTAAACTTTTTTAAACACAATTTAAAAATCAGCATCTATAATTCAAATATGATTCTTCTTCTTCTTCTTTGTTGTGCTTCTAAAGTTTTTAAATGATATGGGATTTTAATAAATTTAATCCCTAATTTTTTGCAGGCACTCCACTATTTTCCCTAACAGCTAGTACTAGTCCAATTTCGTAAAATATATTATATTAATAACTTTAATTTCTCATTTCTCTAATTTAACCTTTATTAATAAAAAAGATAAAATCAGAAATTTCAATCAGTAAAATGAACAAAAGAATTCTATTTATTTTCTTAGAAAAAAGAGTGAAATTTATTTTATTTTATATTTGAAAAATAAAATATAAATAGCTTTGTGGTTCATACTCCACAGTTCACTGCTAATATTAATGGAGTCGTGGCAAGGTCAGGTTTGCCATAATGATCATGCAAGCCCGTACTAATTGTCCTGCTGCTTGTGATGCTTATCAATTTTGAATTGCCATAAATACAGAAGTAACCAATTGTATTGTATGCCTAATCATCAACTACCAATTATCAACAATTCAATACAAACAACTATGTACTGAATATTTTCTTTTGTTGGCAGAATATTAAATAATAACTTGTCATTCAACTAACAATAATCTCTCCGATTGATTTGAACTTCAAAATATCTATAAACAAGTGTATCTCAATTTTTAATATAGAGTTTTGAGTCTTCTTGTAGCTAATTTTCTCGTCTTATAGTAATACTAGGACTTCAACTCCGTCAATGTATATGATAGTCAAATTATCACTACAGATTGGTCATTTTTTTATTTTATAATAAAAAAATTTAAGAAATAAAAATTTATTCACTTATTAGAAGGATGTTCGGCATAGTAGTTGGAGATATTCAATAGTTCAAATTTAAAATTTTTTATTAATAATTTCAATTTAAAATAAATAGATTAAATTAATTTTTTTTATCATTTACTTAATCTTCTTTATTATTCTATTAATTTTAATTTATAATAACTTAATTTTCTTATAAATAAATAATAATTTAAAATATTCTATATCTCTTAAAAATGTTAATTCGTATTGAAATAAAATATAAACAGATCCTATATAACATTTTGGAAGATAAAGAAATACATTCATTGTTATGGAATGCTTCTTATGGCTCTTAATATATGGGAGCCAAAGATTCAACACATATCAACCCAATTTTTATAATAAAGAAAATGGAAATATGAGACAAATCATTATATTTCTCTTTTAATATATTAAATTGTTACTTAAGCTATATAATAGAGATTTTACTTTTTCTTATACATTCCTGAAATTCAATTTTTTAAGATTCATTAATAGAAGCTTCAAATCTGTTTGCTATCAGTTCTATTTTCTATTTTTAGCTTCTGTTTTACTTTTGGAAACAAGCTGAAACAAATATAAAAAAAATACTTGTATGATTTCTTTGAGCTGTGGAGATATTTCTTTTATCTGTAAATAAAAAATAAGAAAATGAAACTTTTATGAAAAACTAAAAAATAATAATAATGATAAAAGAGGGGAGTGGCGGCTAGGTTTTTCTTGTTCATGTCTTTAATAGGCTTCTATCCTATAGAGTTTTTGCTAGTGAAATATGGTGTATGAAAAGATCAGATAATTAACAGAAAATGATAGAGTCGATAAATATTATTAATCAATATCGCCATCAATGCCAAATTCGTCTTCTTCGTTAATACTTTATTCCATGATTTGACCTTCATGAGTTGTCACCTGTAACTATCATCTACCAAGAACTCAGTTTAACCCAATCTTTGTCTCCTAGCAAATCAAGAGTGCAAGCTGAATGGTAAAATCAAGAAAGAAAGAACTACAGCTGTACTTGAACAGTAACATTAGCTTGCAAACAAACTTTTCTCCATTATACAAGCTGCACCTATCTTGGTTCTAGCACATCAAACACATACTTTCTTGGATATAGGAGCCCTAAGATCTTCACTTGGAAAGTGAATTACAGCAAACTGGCAAAGACCCACTTCAGGATTTGTGCAGAAATTTAGTGGGTATGAGAAAGAATCTAAATTCTTCACTTAGTTTAGGTACATTTCCAAGTCCAGGAGCAGGTAACTTTCAAGAAAAAGGATGGTGCTCAGAAAGAGTACCGCATCCATCAGGAAGCAGCAGGAGGCATATAAGTGCCTTGACGCCTTTCTATAGTGGCAGAACAATGCCTTCTAAATGGGAAGACGCAGAAAGATGGATTTGTAGTCCAGTTCTGGGCTATGGTGTCACTAAGTATTCACAGTGTCTACATCATCAAAGGCGTCCAAAATCTAAAAGTGGACCAATTGTGTCTCCTGGGATTGCTTACTACTCGAATTGTTCACCTTCAATGCAGGTTGTTGACAGTAGCTCTGTAAGAAATTTCATTGCTAATTCTCCGTTTTCGACTGGGGTTTTGATGCCTAAGGGATTAGTTCCTCATTATAACGGAGGTGGGATTGGTGGGCAAACTATTGTGGCACGTTCGGTTAGTGGACCTGGTTGGTCAGATTTGCCCAGTGAGAGTTCATCACCCAGTTCTCAAGGTATAATAATCGCTACCCTTTTCTCCATATTGACTATAATTTAACATTTTATAGGCACTGAATCAATTGAAGGATTATAACATGAAATATGCTTTTCATGGGATTTTGGGTTGCCATGCGCAGTTAAAGTCTTTAAAACATACCTACTAAGCTTGTGATTAGAATGATCTATTTGAGATTACATGAGTTTGGGTAAGAAGGATTCTTTAAATTAATAGCAGATACATTATAATCACCATGTTCAGAGCACAGTCTGATACCATTACAGCCTAATTTCAGAACTCGCTGCTTTCTGGCCTGAGAAGAACACTAGAATGTTGTTTTTGTCGCCCTATTGCTTTTTAAATTAAATTATTTTAGAACTTCATTTTAGCTTTCACTGTATTACAGTGATAAGACATGTTTTACTTATTAAAAAAGCAGAGAGATTAATATCAGATACTGTTCCAAGACCACAGGGATTCTGGTTTAAGACTATGTTGGTGGCCCAACTACACTTGAATAAAAATCTATAGGGTTGCTACTTTGCAACATTGGAGATGGGCTATAAAGCTCAACGACTCGAGGTGAAAAAAGAGAATTTTAAGGAATTACTTAAACCAATTCTCAAAATGTAATGTTCTTTCTCAGTATGTTCTCTAAGTGAAACTCTTTAAGACAATTGTAGCAACTTTGTATTTGTGTTTAAGAAGAATATGCCAGGCATCAATTGGGAAGACATACTGAGTTTGCTACTAGCTCATCTAGATGCTTATAAGGACAAAATTCGTTTTCATGGTTGCTATATTATCTATTAACTTTTTTTATCCAATTATTATATGTTTTCCTTCAAGAAACTAAATTTCTTGTATTGTTTGAATCAACGTCATTTCAATGCACAGACGAGAAAGTTGATGGCATCAATGATGCAGAAAATACAGTCACTCGCGTGATTTCAAGGAGAGATATGGCAACACAAATGAGCCCTGAGGGTAGCACCTGCTCATCACCTAGAGAAAGGTCCTCCTCTCCTCCCTCTATCCCTCCCGTAGAACAAAGTGACCATCCTGCTAAATTGGAAATCAGGGAAGTGCAGGTAGATAAAAGAGCCACCCTGGTTAGCAGGACCACAAGGCATGGTTCTCGCAGAAGTAAGAAAGGATTGCCAGATGTTCAGGACATTAATCAAAATGCTTCAGACTCTCGCATCTCATTATGGAACGTTTCAGAGGCATCATCAGAATTTTCCAAGTAAGTTTTGTATTTTGCCTCTGTTAGTCCATCAATATTTTGATATGAATGCAGAAAGGAAGTTTAGGTCTCGGAAAGGACATTATCTTTTACTTCGTGCAGTCTAAAAGAAACATGATTCTCTCATGCCAAAATAATATCACCAAAAGTTGCCAATTGTTGATGCAGATTGCAAAGAGAGGAAGCCAAGATAACAGCATGGGAGAACTTGCAGAAGGCAAAAGCAGAGGCGGCAATACGAAAGCTTGAGGTTTTATCCGTAATATGGTTATAGCGCATTTGGTTGTTATAGTTGGTGAAGAAAGTAACAAGAAAAATGAATTAGGAAGGAATGGTTCTAAAAATTCTACTTTTACTTATGCTTTCATCCCACAACTCTCCTCTCACTCCTCTCACTTTTTCGCCAAAGCATTACAAGAAATCTTGCAGCTTGCAGATGCCTTTTTACTTATCTTTCCTTAATTTATCAATTAAGTTTTTCATATTTTACTTAATCCTGGAATAGCATCATTGGATATCTCTTTGTATCTGCTCATGTAGAAAGAAGATTTCAATGTTGCGTCTTAACTAACCATGACTGCATGATTTGCAGATGAAACTGGAAAAGAAAAGATCATTATCGATGGACAAGATTCTGAACAAGTTAAGAACGGCTCAGATCAAAGCTCAGGAAATGAGAAGCTCAATACCAACCACACAGGATCCTCAAACGCCCAAGATATCTCACAAAGCCTCATTCTTTCATAGGCATACTCGGTTAACTTCAGTGAGCAGTTGCTTTACTTGCCGTGCTCCCTAATTCTTTCTGTAATGTGTCGCACTGTGATCCAATTTTGTATGTCTGCTGTTTCTAGGCTCCATTATTTAGTTGCAGTTTAGAAATTTTTTGTATTATCAGGTAGTTAACAAATGGATCACCATGTAAATTATGAGATCTAATAAATCAAACAAGTATATAAAGCATCACTTGGGAACAGAACAGTCTACAAACTGAAAGAAATCTGCAGCCAAGAACACAAGCTAGCATTTTGTAATTAAAACACTAGTTGCAACATTTTGCTTGTGATGCAAAAACCAATTGATTACAAAATGCTTAAACATGAATATCTTACAAACATGGTAAAACAGAACATTTCAGTTCAGTTCATTCCTACATGCCTATTTGGCCATCAGAAGTAATATATCGAACAGCTTGACATTGGAAATAAAAGTACAAAGTGTTTAGCACTATCCGTAACTACATAAACAAAAATTGTCTACAAATTTATTCTACTGCGTAAAAGAAACTTTCAAATCACAAACTCTGCACATTTTGATGACACCACAAAGACGTCAGAGCCAAAATCCAAGTTCTTCAAGGCCACAACACTTAATTTAGTATGGCCTATACCTCCAATCTGCTCTTGAAGGTCTTGCACTCCCCATTCCATAACCCCACTGCAAAGAAATAAATATTTTAATATGAGAAATTCTATTATAAAACCCACTAGATGACAAACCAGAAGGAAGAACAGATGCTCACATCATCATAATCCAGGCTCCCATACATCCTGCCAAAGTTGCGTAAAGGACCACCATAACCACCAAATGATGGAGCAGCATTCATCATGAAATTTCCACTAGGGCCAGCATCATCAATAGGTGTGGCTGAATCTATTGCAACCTGCATACAAAATCAATCTCAACAGATTCTGTTCCACATATTACACCAGTTTCATAATTAAAGCATGCTTCTTCACAGGTAAAAGCTCTTGAATGAGGTGTACACTATGCCCACAAATAGGCAAGTAGACCTAAAACAACGAGCCTCTGCTATGATACGACACAAAGAAAAGACTCCAGAAGTGAAATAACATTTCTAGAAATGCAATCCATTGAATATAAAAACTTTTAATTAAGAGTAAATATGAATAACAAATCATGTAATTAAGACTAACCACTCCACGTTTAGATTTCAAACTGCAAGAAAATAACCCCTCATTTCAGCATGCATCATCCTAATAGGTTTATAATTTCCTTAGTATATTAAAAGCTTGTCCCTATATATTACGCACTCAACATACATATCATAAGACATCCAAAAGGAATGCTCCTTAGAGGACAACATTGGTGGCAAGGAAACAGTTGTAATAGAAATTATGAATGCATTGCTGAACTATTATATTATATTGACCTTAGGCATAAAGAACTCCTGGATGGAAGTATCTTATGGTAGATGGTCAAGAGGAACCTCCCAACAGCAATGACAAAGTTCAATGGAATACCTGGTGTCCGCAAATTTCATGGGACCTTCGAGAAACACGATCTGCTACACCTTCTTCAGCAAACGTTACAAATCCAAAACCTCTATGGCCAGTTCTCTTTGGGTCCTACAATAAGCACTCACATGTTCATTAGTCGTCTTGAACTGCCCATCGTCCATACAAGAAAATACTGATCTTACCTTGGGAACATACACATCTAATATATGGCCGAATCTACCGAAATACTGGCGTAAATCTTCAGGAGTAGCTTCCTGAGGAAGCCTGCCAACAAAGATCTTTTTTCCCACTCCTCGAGCAGGTTCCCCTGCTAATGCAGCAAACTAAAAATGAACCAAATAGTTCCCAATAAAGGAGTTATAACTACTTGAAGCAGTACTTACTTCCATACATTGGACCAGGATGGTCATATAAAGTAGGAGCACCAAGGGCCGCATATCTAGTTGCTGCAGAAATATAAGCATTGTATGCACCATATCCACCATGTGCCATCCTTCCTACTGGCCTGAAATCATCTTCCTGCAATGTTTAAATAAAGTTGATATTAACCTTCAGCCTATACTTTACTAGGAAATGAAAATCACAAATTACGCACTAAATAGATTGACATTAAAGCCAATTTAGGAGGGACTTTCATCAAGAAGATAAATAATAATTAATAATAATCCAAGTTGAAACGGCTCTTCTACAACTTACTTTAGGTGTTGCTCGATCAACAACTACAGTTGAACCTCCCAATTCATGAGTATCAGCCATCAAACTATCTACAGAATCTGTAGCATACAGGGATAATCATTTTCACTAGAGAATTTTGACACTTAGACTAGGCATATATGACAGAAAATTTCAGTCAATTAGTATTTCGAGTTCTTAACAAATAAAAATGCTATGAAATTAAAAAACAATAAAAGAAAAGGAAAAGAAACTGGATAAAAACAAAGCATATTCAGAAAAGTCATTTGACAGTTATACATTAACAGGTGGAAGGACTATGTAAAGCAAGAAATACATAACTTAGAAGGCAAGTGATCAAGCACTTTTAATGTTCAAAGTATGAAGCATGTAAATAAGAGACCAATGGGCTCGTGCCTGACAAGAACAGAATGGCAGGAACATAAACATGTTGAAGCCCTGGATATGCATATACAACATAAATCCATGTGTTTTCTTTTTTCTAAATATAAATAAGGGAAGGGGACTCAAACATAAGACCTTACTAAAATTGAAATAAGCACCTACCGCCAGACTAAGCATGTGCGTGCTAATTCATTCACGTGTCTGTTAAAACATAGTGCTAGCAGTCCACCAAGACACATTACTTGAAAATTGCAACACAAATAACTAGAAGGACATACCTGCACTGGCAAATGTGATAAACCCAATCCCACGATGTGCTTTTGAGCTATGATCCTGCATAGAATCTCCTTTGATTTTTAATAGTTCCGACTAATGGAACAACAACAATTATGTCTCTATGCATAAGCGATTTACAAGAGTAATAAAATATGAGTAATTTTACATATAAAATATGGAGATGCAGCACACATACAAGTGATGAGCTCACCTTCGGCATGTATAGATCAATTATTTCACCATATTTCTCAAAATGACTGCAAAACCCATGAAGTGTGTTATTCCACACCATAGTCCATGAACAGTGTTTAGATAACAAAAGAAAAAAAAATAACACTAAGCGGTACTCAAATACCTGCGGAAGGTTGTTTCAGTAACAGAGGGTGGAATCCTTGCGACAAATATCCTTGTCACTTTCTTTGCAGGTGCTCTCATTTCCTCCTGCTAAAAAAATAAATAGAAACAAAGAAATACACAAGTGAAACCCTTACTCCCAGATGCTCCCATATTACAATAGGAAACAAATTATAGAGAACAGAGTGAAATAGCTTCAAAAAATATAGATTAGAAAAGAAGGGGACTAAAAATCTAATCAGAATTTGTAAGGCACAACCTTTGGTGTGGCCACTTTAACTTCGAGCATTCTGTTTCCAAGAAAGTGTTCACTTGATAATGCACTCTGTGGCCAACAAAATGTAAAACAGAAAAGGTTATTTAAGCTATACACTGTAAATTGAAAGATAAACAGAAAAGCAAAGCTTAAAGGTCAATAAACTCCATTTTTCTGTTACCTTTGCATCTTCAGCAGATGCAAATGTTACATATCCAAAACCACGAGAACGACCTGATGACCTCTCCTAAAACATGAAAAAGAGTAAAATGAAAAGATATCAAAAACTTATCCAGAGTCAGAGGACAAAGGAAAAATCTAATTTTAAGGATTCCATAGTAGTGATGAGAATGGAGCCGCCAGAATGTCTAAATCCCACAAGTCAATTCAAAATAAGCTGATAGTTGACACAAAAAATAAAAAATTGCATATTATAGCCTAAACATATAAAATACTGCATTAGCAATTACTTTTGCACCTGAAGTTTTATCAAATGTCAATCTCAAAATTAACATCTCACTATAGTTTTTCTCAACTAAACTGATAGCTACTCAGCTTATAATGTGTTAAAAACTAATCATCTACCAACTATTTGGTAAAACAAGAAAGGCTACTGATTAAAGTGATTCAGGGGGTAATTAGAAACATAGTTTCAGTAATGAAAATAAATCCACTCCCACAATTCTACAGAGTAATAAAGTGAGACTAAATTAAATGGGATGCAGACAAAAACTAAGTACTTTGTGTGAAACTTATCCAGCATTAGAAAATATTTTTATTTATGTGCTGTTAGCAGAAACAGCCCCTTGAAGTAAAAGGGTAATCATTAAAATTATGTATATATGAAAATTATATATCTTCTGCAACAAAACTCAATTGTACTTTAACCATTTTAACATAGCAAACATCTTAGCTAACATGCAACTTAAGTGTTTGAACCTTGAATATCTATTACTGAGAGACATAACATAAAGCAAGAATGCAGAAATTTAGCCAAACAGAATTAAAACCAGAGTAGAAAGCAGCCCTTGAATCAAGTCCAGGCAGAGCACAGAACAAGACAAAACAAAAAGGGCATAACAACCAAACAATTTTCAGCAAGAAAGATTGAATATTTTTCTTTTCTAAAGAAAAGGCAAACAAAAATAGGACAAAAAGGACAAACCTTCATGACAATACAATCATCCAATTCTCCAAATTTGGTCATGTATTCTCTCAAGCCTTCTGTATCCACCTCCCACGGAATACCCAGAACCTATAAATTCAATTGCATATGATCAAATTCACAAAATTTCCTAATAAATAAACAAATAAATAAATAGAAGATAAACTTTTTTGGCAAAATGAAAAGAAATGATGATGATGACGGCGATGATAAAAACAATAATAAAAACTAACCACAAGCTTTCGGTCCATGAAAAAGGCGAAGAAATGTGAGCTAAAAAGCCAAACAGAGATGGAGATGGAGAAACCCTAACAACACTCAAATCGAAGAATCGAAATCGCTCTCTTAGCTCTCCAAGACTCACAACACTCTCTCTATCTCTCCCTGCAAATGACAAGCACATCTCTTTCTCACATACATACATCATCAAATACCATATCAAACTCACCATTTTCTTTTTATTCCTCTATCATTCAAATTAAACAGCAAAACAACAAACACAAAAATTGACAATTGAATTTGATAATCAGGTTAAATTGTTTACGACACTCACTGACCTTTCGGGGAAATTCAAAAAACCCTAACTCAGATTTCTCCCTCCCTCTCGCTCGCTTATTATTATACCTACCAAAGCTCTCTCTATAGCTCGCTCCCACGCGCCAAAACCGTTTAGCACCTGCTTCTTCCTCTCTACTTGCGGCTTTATTGGCAGGTGCGACCTCAGCAAAATCCGGATGGGCTGATCCTGGCCCAATTGGCTTTGTCCGCGATCAACATATTTTTATTTCACAAATTGCCAAGTTTTCTTTTTCTTTTTGTCAAACAAGCGAATAAATAATTGGTGCCAATGATATCATATTTGTAATTTTAATTTATTATATTTAAATTCTTATAAAAGGTTATTATTTTAAAGTAAAATATTGAACTTTAATTAAAGATTTAATTTTAAATTGAAGAAATATATACTCATTATTAAATAATAAATCTGAATTATTAATTTTGAACTCAATAATCAATATTACATAAATATAACTTATCATATTAATATTAATATAAAAATGATCTCAATCTATATGTAAAAATTGATATATAGAATTTTATAATGTATGTCAATAATTTAAGTTTTAGAAATTGAAAATATTTATAATTAAAATAAAAAGTAATAATTATGTAATATTCAGGGTGTGTTTGACATTTTCTAATTTTAATTTTTAAATTATATTGTTTTTCAAGTTTTAGAAGTTATTTTGGCTGAAAACAGATTAATTGATTTTTTTAAAAAATAATTTTGAAAAAAGTAATTCATAGAAAAATTATTATATTAAACATAAAATATTAAATTTATTTTTTCAATAATAAACAATAATCTCATATACATTCTTAATTAATAATAGATAAATAATGAAGAAAAATCTCAAATTTAAGATTTCTCAATTTTCAGAACTACGAGCCAATCCATTTTCTTTTTATAAAAAGAGGGATGAACCCAGAGAACTTCAGCAAGAGGAACCGTGGTTCAGCCAAAGATTAATCCCATTAAGAGAGAGAGAGAGAGAGAGAGAGAGAGAGAGAGAGTGAACAAAGGGAGCAAGCCAATATTAATCCACAACAAAAGTTGGATCTCCAAAAAGTATGACACGCCTAACACTCCAATCTTTCTGCAAAAGCTATCTTATCTTTAAGATATGGATGAATTTAATATGTATAATATAATTAATAAAAATTTATATTTATATATAAATATATTATATTTTGATATTAAATAATTAACATATATTCTATTATTAAAAATTAAAAAAAGTTATTATCTAGCATGACACGCCATAACACTCCAATCTTTCTGTAAAAGCTGTCTTATCTTGGAGATATGGATGAATTTAATATGTATAATAGAATTAATAAAAAATAATATTTATATATAAATATGTTATATTTTGATATTAAATAATTAACATATATTCTATTATTAAAAATTAAAAAAGAAATTATTATCTAGCTTTAGTATATATTTCCACTTATATACAATGACATATCTATATACTAAAATAATAGATAATTGACACATTTTCATTAATTTTAAATTATGAAGTATCTGTTAATCATCTACTACTAAAAGTATAAAATATTTTTATGTATGTATCACATTTTTATTAATTATGGTATACACACTAAATCTAGATAAAAATCTCTCTCAAATCGATTAATATATATCAATTATTTATTGGTTTGGTGTATAAATGAAGATATATACTAACTCTAGATAAATATATTTATATTATTTTAGTATTTATTTTCAAAAAGTGAGTATTCTTAATTTTCAATTAATCATTCATTTTTTGGTACCAGTTAAATTAAATGAGTGTCTGCCTTAATAACAATAATAAATTACATCAATTATTTTAACAATAATAAAATTATATTATTGAAAGTAAACAAATGAATGATTTTAAAAATCAATTAAAAGGATATAGTAAAATATTAAAATTTTAAATAATGACGTAATTACAATCAACTGATTATAATATAAAGATATGTTACGATATCGTTATTAATCAAAATTACATTTCATATATAAAACTCATTTTAAACCGTTTTAAAAATAGTTGTTTTATTAAAGGCAATTTGACAATGAAAAAAATAGTTGTCTTATTAAAGGCCATTTGACAAGGAAACCATCACCTTCCACGATGATGGTAATAATAAAATATTACTATAGTATAATTTTAAAATAATTATAAATTTAGAGTCTTGATAGAATAATAAATAATCAGTCGATATTACCTTAAATAATTTATCAGTTTATATATTATTCTACTAATTGTTGTTTTGATCTTGTAATACAATACTTATTAATAGAAATAGCATGTAAGAAAAACATACTCAAATTCAAACATTGTTTAAAAGGTGAGGAGAGTACTACATAGAAAAAGAAAATATATGTTAAACATTACTATAATAACAATAATAAGTTTTTCGCGAACACAATAATAATAACACAATTAATCAAATCCATTTTCAAGATAAGAATTAGTAGATACAAATATTAATTGGCGCTAAGAACATCTACATGATATAACTCCCATAAGTAATTAGTATTTAGTGTTGACCATCATTTTGCTATACCAAAATCTGAGACACTCCTAAAATTTTGTTCTCGAACTCGAAAATACAAGGAATCAGATCCCAGACGAGTCATGTTAACATAATCTTGTGGATTATGAGCTGCAAGACCAGGCATTATAAGTCCATACCATCTAATGATTTTAAGAAACCAACCTTCTGCATAATCTGGTCCCTTCATGTATGGCATAATGAAGCTTCTTAATAGCTCCCACACAGCATTTACAAACCTGGGTAACGGTGCAAATGGCGATACATAATTCTTGTATGGTTCTTCTGGAATAATCTGCGTAAATAAGTGCAAATTTTGAACTCTGCTACAGCTTCTCAATGTACTCGGGAAAGAGCAGAGAGTGCTATATATAAATATATATATATATATGGGAAATGATTGGTATATATATGTATTACCTTGCCTTTGTAGCAGCTGTCATAGTAGATACATGTCCCAAAGTGCTTGAACAAAAATGTTGAATCATCAGTAGGCAATCTTGGAACAACGTCATTGCAATAAACAAACCTCAAATATGTAAACCCGTAGGTTAACAGTTGAAATTTCATAAATCTCTTGAACTCCTCATCTCCAACTCTAGGCTGTCCAAATGTATATACACCTTCCAATCTTTCTAATAAATCTGTCTGCTCGTGCATTGCTAGAACGGCTGGGAAGAGAATCGCAAGTGCCCCGCCCATACTATGGCCAGTTAATATGAACTTTGTTCGATCACTTTGTTGCATAAGTTGTTTCAGTTTCTCCCTTATGGTGTAGTAAGCTATTGGACGGTTTTGATCTTGTTCAAAATCTTTTGGCCACCCTTCGTGCATTAATAAGCCTAATGCTTTCATGAACCCGCCATGAATTTTTCCCATGCCTTGAAGCTCATACCAGGAGACATCACAATCAGTACACCACTCATCTGTGTCGAAGGGTTCGGTGCCTCTAAAGGCCACAACAATTATATCAGGTTCTGCATTTTTATCATGAAGCATTATGGCTCGTGTTGTACATTTTCTTTGAAAATCTGCAAAATATATATTTATAATAACGTCCTGTTATATTTGAAGGGCTAGAAATAGGGGTAAGAGAGGATGCATCCACTACTTTTGATTTCATAGATTACTAGAGAAATGTAATTACAGTATAATATAAATTCATCAAACTGAAATCATACCATTCCAAAAATCGTAGTGTCCAATTAATTCCATCTGCACCAAATTGCAAACAATAAAATATCTTGAGAAGGATGATAAAAGTAGGAAAGAACTATATTTATAGGTTTCAGGAATTAAAATCTTTACATTCCAGTGATTTCTGACTACATTTTCGACAAAGGCTTGATTCTCATATGATATCTTAGCTGCCATTACAGAGAGCGCACTGTAGTATCTGCAGTTATCAGGTTTGATATTCTTGTCCAAGTGGATACGCTTGTCCATATGTCCAAGAATCGACAAGAATGTTCCTGATTCTTTCACAGGTAAAACCACCTTACCTGTACATGATTCATTCATTTTTCATGTCACGCCTTTTATTACATCCTTGTAAGTTAATTTAGTGAATATGTGGAGAAGAGTAGATGGAGCAGTACCTCGGAGAGCATTGTACAAGAGCATAAAAATGTCATGATTACAAGATATAAGGTTGAGCCACAGTTCGAACTTCGATCCAAACCATGACACTGGCTTGGCAGCCAACTGCAAGATCTTTTGTGCCAGGAGGGATAGAAATATACGCCATCTTCTATTAAGATTTTCTTCCTTTCCATTTGGATAATCCACGAATGCTTTCTTCTCGATTTCATCGCTCCATAAGACCCGAAAAATGTCGAAAAATCTCACATCTTCTGGTCTCAGTATCATATAATTCTCAGAGAAGTTGTAAGAATTCATAGCTAATTATTATGCACATACAAAGAAAATAAATGGTTTTTCTTTTGTTTTCCTTATACAGTGAAAAAATGGCAAGGACCAGTGCCATTTGCCAATAGCTTGGACGTGTAGATTTGGAAATTCCCATTAATTCTGATGGGTTCCTTTTCTTTTGGGGGTCAAAAATAGAATAAGATGCCAAGTGTGACACTGAGGGAAAGCTAGCAATTGGCCTCCAAGCTATACTTTGCATGGAAGTGCAGGAATATAAATAATTTAAAGCCGTGGATTTATTCTTAAATCTATCCTTATCCAACTCATATATGTAACTTCTTCACTCTGCTACAGATGCAATTTAGGTAACGTGCTTTCGCTCTTATTAGCAGATGAGCAGTTGGTTGAGCATACAAACTTGATTACGTCCGTAAGAGAATGCATTTTTTGCTGACTTGAAATCCATCACGGAATCATGTAATTCGGATATGAACACTTCTTGCCTTTGAAACGATTAGAGTATGAATGAATGAAAACCATACGTGGGTGTTTGGGGTTTTTCTTACTTTAATGCAGTCAAGAAAAAGAATTACACAATTTAGGATGGAAAATTGTGAAATTATTAATCTAAGGTGGTTTGAAGAAAATAATACCAATTTAAGACAGTGATCAAATTCCGAAAAAAAAAATTAAAAAGCTGGTCCTATTTTCTTATAAAATTGGTGGACAAACCTGTTCCTCAGTCCTATAGGCGGACATGACCAACTTTTTATTTTTATTTTTTCAGGGTGTGTGCAAGTGTGTAGTTGTGCATGCATTTTTCTTTTTTTAAATTTCATATCTGTGCACTATTTGAATTGATAGACGTATTTTCTTTTTCTAAATTCCATCGCTATTCACCAATTCAAATACCGGATAGGTTTTATTCTCTTTTTTTCTATCCATCTATTGGAGCGGTGGACTGCAATCCAACTACTGGACATTGTCCATTTTTTCAAAAACCATCACAAATTGAAAATTACTTCTCAAACTATTCTAAAAATATATATTTTTTAATTTTACCCTAAATTGAGAATTCTTTTCTAAATACCTTAATTAAATAAAATAAAATAAAACCCTAGATGTTTAACATAGGTTTGAGAGAGCAGCTGAAAACTATTCAGTCCTCAAAGGATGAGCATTGTTCGGACTCCCATTTAAGCAATGCTAAAATGAGCAGATTTAACCATTTAATTTGTTGAATTTTTCTTTTCTTGAATTATGGACGAGGGGAAGGAAACTATGCATAGGCTAAGCACATCTTAACACTTCTAAGTTGTTTATATAGTTCTTACTTTTTAGCAATATGGGGTTTCTAATATTCCCTCTTAAGTGTATCTAGAACTTAATTTTGACGTGCATTTGTCATTTGAAATTAAAATTCTTTTGTTGAAGTTTGAAATTAAATTAAAATGCAGTAGCAACACTGGCGTACTAAGGCTGAACATCCAAACAAAAAATTATAAAATTATAAAATCGGACTAGATTCACTCATACTATATTAGGAGAAAATGTTCTGTGTATTAAGAAAAACTATAAAGTTCATAATGAGAAGATAAGCTACCAATCTTAATTATATACAAAAATAGAATACTTTAACTTACTAACAATTATCTTAACCATCTATATAACAGCTCTGTAACTAACTATATAACTCAATATAGAAAGACTAAACTACCCTTGACTTATACTCTCCTTACAACTACAACAAATAAATAAGCAGCAAAATATAATTTAAGTGTAACAATAAATAATTGATAAATATGTTTCACTCATTAATTTTTTTAGTATATATATATATATAATTAATTTAAAACGTATCGAGTAGAGCCTTTACAGATGGTAAAACACTCCCTTAAAAATTTTAACGCAACTGTATATTTAAAATTTGAACTCAAGACTTTAATTAAATTAGAAAAAATCATTACTATCTCGCATGTGCAAACTTAGATTATATAGCACACAATTAATCAACCTGTCATACTGTTTTTTTACTTCTACTCTGAAAAACGAAAGACTCGGGTCGCACCTAAAATTCACTCAAGTGCAGCATGTTTCATGATTGTTGAGGAGGAAAAAATACATCTGGTGAACCAAGGCGAGTCGCATTAACATAATCCTGAGGGCAATGGGCAGGCACGCCAGGAATCACCAATCCAATTATCCTAAACATTCTCATGAACCAACATTCTCTATAATCAGGACCTTTGCTGTGAATAATAGTGAAGCTTCTTACTAGCTCCATAAATGCATTTATCATCATGGTTATTGCCCCGAATGGTGAGAAGTAATTCTTGTTTGGTTCTTCTGGAACAACCTACATTTTCAATTCACAGGAATAATTAATAATTACACAACAAACAAATAAAGAAATATAATTGATTCATTAGTCATTTTTATCATCAAGCAGATTTCTTGAATTAATATTTTATATTTTATACGTATTTATGTCATTATTCTCATATGATTTGACTTAAGTTTATATATATATGTTTTTATATAAGAGCTAGCTGTATTTAAAAATTGAATCTAACTTTACACCTAATTGGTTGGATCCATTTGAACTGCAGGATTTATATTTTAATTTAAGGTTACACCTAAAATTACTAAATTTAGTGATAACTGTAATTAATTATTTGAAGTATGAAACGAGTTGTAAATAAAAAAATATATTGTCTTTTTCTAATTGACTAAATAACAAGCTGATGCAAGGAGCCAAGCCTATCAAACTATCCCAAATTATGATACTGATTCATTAAATAATTGTCAACTATCAAATGTGTTGTATGATATATTTATCTAGTCCAAATTGCAACTTGGGAATTTGTCCTCTGCCGGTGACATAATTAAGGATATAAAAAGAAAAAAGTAATATTATTAGATGTTCTAATTTGAAAATTTCAGGAATTGTTGGATTTTAAATTCTTAAATATATGTTTGCTTTAACACAATAAAATAATGCAAGACAAATTATCATCTTTGCTAAGACATTAAATTAAATATAAACAAGTTATTAGACTAATATAATTTAAAGGTCAAATATCCACCTTGTAATATAGACCATTAAGAATTGGAAAGAGTAAGGCCTATGCAAACCAAGTTTATCCTGGACTAAGTAATTATTCAAATTAAAATATATGATATTCACTTTGTCTACTTAATTAAAAAAATAGATATTATTGAGCTCCTAGCAAATAAAAAAAAAAAAAATAAAAGACAGATAGATATAATTTAAGGTGCATGTTTATTTTGAAAGAGAAGAGATGCATACCTTGGCTTTGTAGTGCCTGTTATAGTAAATGCAAGTCCCAAAATGCTTGAACATGAGTGCAGAATCATCATAAGGCAACCTAGGAACCATGTCATTACTGTAAACAAATCTATAATAAAGTATACCATTCTCTTTTAACTTATAATTCTCCATGTATTTTCCAAAACTTTCATCACCAACCCTAGGCTGCCCAAATGTATACACTCCTTCCAGTCTTTCCAACAACATCTTCTCTTCATGAAATGCCAAGACTGCTGGAAACAGAATCGCCAGTGCCCCACCTAAACTATGGCCAGTCAATATATACTTTGCTTTATCATTTTGGGACATTAATTCTCTCAACCTTTCTCTAATTCCATAGTAGGCCAAGGGTGCCTTTCTACTATCATTTTTATTAATTTCTTCCTTAGGCCAACCGATGTTTTTCTGTAACCCTAGAGCTTTCATAAAACCTCCATGTATCTTTCCTATTCCTTCAAGTTCATACCAAGAGATGTCGAAATCGGAACACCAAGCATCTGCGTCGAATGGTTCAGTTCCTCTAAAGGCTACAACTATGGTGTCATGTTCATCGGTTTTGTCACGAAATAGGAAGGCTTGAGTAGTCGCTTTATCTTGATAATCTGCTCCAAGTAGCATTCGTTTTCAATTAATTAATTAGTTGACTATCTGATTTTATACTATAATTAGGCACGTTAAAATATACACAACATGGAGAATATAGAATTTGAATTTGTCAGATTGCTTCTTAACGTACCATTCCAGTAGTCATAAAATCCCAAGAACTCCATCTGCATATATAAGAGTTACAAAGGTTTAATATGTTTAATTAGTAAACGCTGATAATTAAGACAATAGTTGAGCGGTTTTTAAAGGTAAAATAAATTTAATATACCATAATCATCATCATATGCTACCTAATAATTATAAGATAAAGAAGAGAATTGGTCCTTCTACTATACCTTCCAATGGTCATTGACTATGGTTTCAAGGTAGGCCTTATTCTCATAGGAAGCTTTAGATGCCATCATAGAAAGTGCAGCATGGTATCTTTTATCTCCTCGTTTAATGTTGGTGTCCAACTCAAGTCGCTTGTCAAAATTTCCAATGAAAGAAGTGAAATTTGCTGATGTTCTATCAGGAATTACTACCTTCCCTAAACACCACAGTAACCCATCACCATTTAGTGGAAATCAACTAGAAAATCAATATATATATATAGAGAGAGAGGGCATTAATTCTCTTTCACAGTATTTTCTACTACTGTAGATGGAAATAAACCATTCTTTTTCTTTAGAGCTAGCTAGCCAAAATGGACCATGATTGCTTGAGGATCTTCTTTGGAGATATGGATATGGTGTTAGGAATCATTAAGGGTCCAGGTTGAGCTGTATTAATTTGTAGGACAAGGGTAATTGAGCTTGGGAGGGAGCAGGTTGGCCCCTTAAATAAGGCATGACAATTTAGGTCCTACTATTTCCACTCTCTTTTTTCACTCACCAAGAGGCTCCACAAATTTTCTACTCCTTTATCCTTTTTCTTTTATTGCATTCTTTATGGTTATAGAGAATATTAGAGATTGACAATTTCTTTCACTTCAATTTTTTTTAAACACAATAAAACAAATAAATAATTGGCCTCAGACGAAACCATAATATATAATTAATTGTACACTAACACCTAAATTAACAATTACAACTGTATGAATTACCCATAAATAATTACTCTACACTATAATCAACATAAACCTGTAAATAGAAAGAGTGGTTAGAGGTGTATAAACCAAGAAAATCAATCTGTCAACATTAAGATTTTTTTCTTGGGAAAATGTTAAAACTAGCTGTATTTAACAAATTGGAATGATTGTTTTTCTTTGTTGAAATATGATCTGATGAATGTCAGAGACATTCCAGCTGCATTAATATGAATAATCTTACCAAAAAGATACACTCTTAAATATTATAAATGATAAATATTCCATAAAGTAGTTGAAAGCCTCTGATCAGATGTTGGAAGCCTGTTGAAACACATGTGTGCTTCATAATCTGTTTCTAGGCATTTGCCTCCTTTCCAATGGGAAAAAACAAATGTATGGTCTAGAAAATGAAGAGATTATATCCCTATTATACCTTAGCTTAACTCATATACACAAAGCATATATACTATCTTAATAATAATAAAAACACGTAGCAGTTTTTTCTTTCTTCTTTTTGTCCTTAATTACCGATTTTATGATTCAAATTATTAAATTAAAGGAAATTTTTTTAAATAGACTCTATGAATCGTATTATTTATTAAATATATATTTAATAAAATAAATAACACTTTGAGATAATTTCTAAAACTTGGCTATATATATCTAATTAAAAAAATACTTAAAAATTATTACTTAAGTAATGTGACAAGTCTCTATAAATAATTTGATAGTACAAGTTTACCTAATAGTGCATTTAAAGATAAAAAATTATTACCTAGTCTAGGTATATGTCCCCACCAATACACTAGAATTATAGATAATTAATATATATTTATTAAATTTAAAAAATTAAAATCCAATTTCAAAATATAATACACTTATTTATATATATATATATATATATATATAAAAGAATTGTCCAAGAGGATTACTATTTATCACCACATACTAATTTCAGAAAAATCTAACTTTTAATTAAAAAAAGAGTTATTATTAAGAAAATAAGGAAACGAAGAAAAGGACTGACCTCTCAAGAAATTGAACGAGAGCTTGAAGAAGTTTCCGTTAATAGACAACAGGTTAAGCCACATCTCAGACAGCGAACCAACAAATGCCAATGGTTTTGAGAAGACCTGCAACATCTTTTGAACTACTATGGAAATAAAGATGATCCATCGTCGCTCGAAACTCTCCTCTGTCGCCTTAGCACTGTCGACGAACCTTCTCTTTCTAAGATCAGTAGAAAATAAGATGTGAATGAGATCAAACAAGTTTACTTCTTCTGGCTTCAGGATCATATGGCTACTTGAAAACCCTTTGTCACAATCCATTGTTACACTCCAACTTAATTAAAAAATGGCTAAAAAGGGAGGAGACGGAGAGCTTTTGCTTTTCTTGTTAGAGTACTGCTTCAGCTCAACTCTTAGAATGTTCTTATATACAAGGAGAAAAAGATGGATGATGTAACTAATTACCTGATTACTATAAGTCTAGGTAGGTTAATTTCTCTTTTAAAATTTACCTCTATAACATGATGATGACTTGAAATAGGATATATTAATTAATAGGTTCCCATTAACTAATAACTTTTGACGTCAATTCTCAACAAAAAAGACTTTTAAGGCCTGTGAGGTATAATTTTAGCATGTGAAATCTTTTTCTTAAATAAGAAATAATAATTAAAAAATGTGTACTTTTTGCTTAAAGAAATAGTATTAGTGATAATAAAGAACTTCACTTTCACATGCATATTACAATTAATTTAATAATAATTACTTAATTGACTTGACTTGACTTGGCAGGATTGTGCAAAACACTTGGATGGATAGATCAAGGATGCTTCATAATAATGGTAAGGAAGCCACCTACTACATACCAAGATATATTACAATTTTCTACCAAGTCATCAGGAGAAGAATAAAGAAGTATGTATAATAAGAACAACCAATTAAGATGGAGAATTTAAGGACAGATGGGTGATGGGTTTTTAGTATAATAATTTCTTGAGTGCAAGCATAAGATAGATTATAGGTCTTTTTTAATATAGTCTTTTTCACTTTTTGGTGATGTTCCACTCATTTCTCAGCCTACCCCAAAACCTACTTTTCAATTTTGTTTCTCATCTTTTTCTCTTTTGTCAACGATAAACCTGTGATTGACTATTATTAATTACTCTACATGAAGTATGTAAATGGCTAGTCCAAATTGGAGACTAAAAGTTGTGTTGTTTTTTGCAAAAAAAGAAAAAGAAGAAGAAGAAGAAGAAGTTGTGTCTCTTTATTGCTTATCCGTTCGAAAAGTTAAAGAGGAGGGGGGGCCCTAATTCTCATGCTACCTTAGTGAATTCAGTGTCTATGGGTTTTATGGAGCCCTTCAGGATAGACAATGTTTACATTTGAAAATTGAAAAACGTTTTTGTTGTGATTAGCATTTTCCCTTTTTGGTACAACATAAGAAAATAATTAATATTGTCTTTTGGTTAGATTATCTGTTTCTTTCTGATCCGTTTTTTTCTTTTTAATTATTGCTGTCGGTAATGTGAATTATTGTGCCCTTGAATCAAATAATATGGAGAAGATAACAAGAAATAAAAGAACCAAAAGAAAGAAGAAAAGAAAAAGGAGGAAAGGGTCTTATTATACTTATATACTTATGAAAGGACTGAAGTTAAAACTGCATTTAACTGTTGGGGGGGTTTCAGTATTTTAGCCAAGGACATAATTATTGTGATTGATTCAAGTTGAAGCTTTAGTCTCAGCAATTGATTGCTTGACAAATAGAGAGAGACTCCTTTTTGGGGATGTTAATGTTTGTTTTGTTCATAATTCAAAAAATCTGTCAGCTAGATGGCTTGTTTCTAGACTAGCTAAGAGGAGTCTCCCCTTTGCTTGGCTGACTAATCCTCCCCCTGAGTTTGTGGACGTTCTTGTACATGATGTTCCTCCTTTTTAATCAATCGTTTTATTGGACCAAAAAAAAAAAATTTGATTAAGCATGAATGCATTTGCAGCCAAAATGCAGTCACAAATCTTTGTACCAGACTACCAGCTTGTCCATAATGTTTCTCCAAGAATTAAATAAGGTTAATAAAAAACAAAAAGCTAAATCTGTATTAAATAGTACAGCTCATATACAAATAATTTCTAGTTATGACTGTAGTTTCCCAGGTAACATACACTTTCCCTCTGAACAAACAACTATCATACGAACTATGCTCGTTTCCCTACCCATAATGGGTCATGCACGCCCATGGGCTAGGCGATGGCACCCTTATCGGCCTGTCATAATCCTAATGGAGCACGCTGGTAGACGGCTAATGGGCATGTTGTATACATGCCAATGGGACTGCCCTTCTCATATTGCAGCAACTAGTGCTAATTCTGTTTATATATAATATAACATGGTCGGCTTCTGAGAGCACCCGAATGATATTTTTGGTCATTGTAGAAGCAGAAGTTCAGAACTGTTTAATTTTTCCTTCATTTTCATGAAAAACGTTGATTCAGAACATCAATCAGGTGAACTCTGGTTTGCAGGTATAAAACTCAGCATCTTGTGCAGCTTTACCTACTTATAATGTAATTCTCTCTTACCCTCTATAAACATAATAAGGTATTAGAAATAAACTCCCATGCATAGGATGCATGATCCACCTTCCTGATCCAAAGTCACCTAACTCCCAACTGCTAAGGAACGCCAAAGTTATATATGTGATCTGCAAAATTGGATGCAATTGCACTTCGACTCTCAGATTTAGCTAAGAGCATAACATGAATCAAAGTAAAGGAAAAGTATGTGTCACAGGTGCCTCCGGTTTTCTAGCTTCTTGGCTTATTAAGCGACTTCTTTTGTCAGGATATGATGTCATTGGAACTGTAAGAGATCCAGGTTTGTCTTTCTTGCTTTTGCAAAAACAATATCTCATCGCATTAAGTAAAGAGTGCAAAGTTGACATCTGCCTGGACTCTAATGTGGGTAGGAAATGAGAAGAAATTGGCACACTTGTGGAAGCTAGAAGGAGCAAAAGAGAGGCTCCAATTAGTGAAGGCTGATTTAATGGAAATGGGCAGTTTTGATGATGCAATCTTTGGCTGCCATGGCGTTTTCCACACTGCCTCCCCTGTAATCAAACCCACAACTGATCCAAAGGCATGTTGCGACCTAGTTTACCAAAATATATTAATTAGTCACCCACACTTCATCACCACCTAAATTAATTCCGTTGAATATCTTGTGCAGGCAGAAATCTTGAAACCAGCTGTTGAGGGAACGTTGAATGTGTTGAGTTCTTGTAAGAAGAATCCTTTTATGAAGCGAATGGTTCTCACCTCATCCTCATCGACTATAAGAGCAAGAGAAGATATCGACCCCAAAGTACCTCTTGATGAGTCCTCTTGGAGCTCTGTGGAACTCTGCGAGAGACTCCAGGTAACGTTTTCCTTCTTCATCTTTTTTTTCATTTTTGGTGCCTTGAAATTTCATAAAAAGGGGAATAACCAGAAGTTGAATTCCTGACCTCTTGCACTCGGTACCAGATATGAGGTAACTTAATTCCATAGGTATAAAATTTATGTAGAAATTGTAGAAATTCCTCTTGAGTCTTAATGGGTTTCAGTTGTAATTGGAAGCAATGAAATGATCCTTTCATAACTTAATTACATATCATTCATGTGTCTCCCTTATCTGTCAATGAACGCGAAGATATGGTATGTTTTATCGAAAACGCTAGCTGAGAAAGCTGCATGGGAATTCTGCAATGATAACGGGATTGATTTGGTAACTGTTCTTCCCTCATTCGTGATCGGACCAAGTTTGCCACCTGATTTATGTTCTACTGTATCTGATGTCCTTGGCTTGCTTAAAGGTACTTAATTTTCTTCCTTAATTACTTGGACTAATCAGTAAGTATTGCGTAGAAAAGAATTAGCACACTTGCTGAGTATCATGAAATTAAATCTATTTGCTTCTTCTCTTTAAAAAACAGGCGAAACAGACAAATTTCAGTGGCATGGAAGAATGGGGTATGTGCACATAGATGATGTAGCCCTTTGCCATATTCTTGTTTATGAGCAGGAAAATGCTCGTGGACGATATATCTGTAGCTCAACTATACTAGACAATAATGAATTAGTCTCATTTTTATCAGCCCGTTATCCTTCTCTGTCAATCCCAAAAAGGTTGGTACTAGTATTACAATCAAGCATTACTGATATATATATTACACTTATAATTAATCCTAAAGACATTGATCGATCTTGATTGATCTTGTTAGGTTTGAGCAACTAGATAGACCATACTATGAATTCAACACATCAAAGCTGAAGAGCTTAGGCTTCAAGTTCAAGTCAATCCACCAAATGTTCGACGATTGCATTGCATCACTCATCGAACAAGGCCATCTCTCTTCCTCTAATCAAATAATATGAGGAAGATAACAAGAAATAGAAAGAACCAAAAGAGAAAAACAAGAAAAGAAAAGGAAAGTGTGTGATTATATACTTATGAAAGGACTGAAGTTTAAACTGCATTTAACTGTTGGTGAGTTTTAGTATTTTAGCCAAGGACACCATCATTGTGATTGATTCAAGTTCTAGTTTAAGTAATTGATTGCTTAACAAGTTAAGCATGAATGCATTTGCATCCGAAATGCAGTCACAAATCTTTGTACCAGGCTACCAGCTTGTTTATAATATTTCTCCAAGAATTAGACAAGGTTAATAAGAAATGAAAAGCTAAATCTATGTTAAATGATACAATTCAGTTACAAATAATTTCTTTTGTATTTAAATTAAAATTCAATAAAAATGTTGTTTCATTTTAAACTATATTGCTGGTAGGACTGCAAATGAGACAAGCTGCTTGTGAGTTATTTGAAACTCGATTCAATAAAAGCTTATTTAAGTTCGTTCGTTAAACTAAGCGAACTCGACTTGAGTTTTATTTTTGATCTCGATTAGTAAATGTATCAAGCTCAAATTTAGCAATGCTTGGTTCATTTATAAGCAAAAACTAACCTCTGTGAACTAATTCATTAATAAACCTACGAATTGACTCATAATTAGCTCCTTATTAAGCTCGAAATGGATTTATAGAATAACTAGTTTAGAAATTCACAAATTAGCTCATGAATCGACTTGTCCATATGCTCATCAATTTAGCTTAATATTAGTACGAATATTAATTATAGTAATATATATAACTAGAATCAATTTCTATTCCTAGTAGTGTCATACTCGTTATGGTAATGGTAACATATGTACTTGGTTGCTGTACTTCTATAAATGTTGGTTTAATTAGAATTTAAGTAATTTTTACTGAACTTTTTTCTTTTTATTCTGTGTTCAGCAAATAGACTTGATTAAGTTCTCCATAAACTAAATTTTTAATATAAATGTTAAAATTTAGTTTCAGAAATATAAATATTATCAAAATTGATGGAAATATCTTAAATATGTAAAATTCACTAACTCTAAATCTAAAAAATATTTACTAAGTATTTATATTTTTAAAATCTTAAATATTATAAATAAATCAAGTGCTAATAATCACTTGACATTTAATGAAATAAAATGTATTGACATGCATATGTTATATAAATACTTTAAATCAAGAATAAATTAATGGATATATTAAAAAAATATTTAAAAGTTATATTCATTATAAGAAAAAAAAAATTTATAAGTTAACTACGAGGCAAGAGAAAATATTATTTTCATAAGTTTACAAAATCTTCTCACTTATTTTATTTGCATATCATCTATAAAATAAAAATTTAACAATAGTAGAAGAAAACAAGATATAAAATTTTGACATGCTAATTTTTATTTACTTTTTTCAATATGTTTAATATGAGCTTGTGATAAAATCAAATATTTATTAAAAATTAATATTTAAAAATATTATAGTCTAGTGAGCCACCCGCTACCACTTCTTTTCTCTTCCCTTCTCTTTTTTGTTCTGTTACTTGGATTAATCAGTGCAACCTACAAAAATTGTTGATTTTATCATCAAATAAAATCTATTTGCTTCTTCTCTACAACAAAAGGCGAAACAGACGAATTTCATTGGCGAAGACTGGCGTATGTGCACATAGATGATGTAGCCCTTTGCCATATTCTTGTTTATGAGCAGGAAAATGCTCATGGACGATATATCTGTAGCTCAGCTATTCTAGACAGTAATGAATTATTCTCATTTTTATCAGCCCGTTATCCTTCTCTGTCCATCCCGAAAAGGTAGGCACTAGTATTTCAATCGAGCATTACTAACCATATATTGCACTTTTAGTTAAAACTAATGACATTGATTGATCTTGTTAGGTTTGAGCAACTAGATAGACTATACTACAACACATCAAAGCTGAAGAGCTTAGGCTTCAAGTTCAAGTCAATCCACAAAATGTTCGACGATTGCATTGCATCACTCATCAAACAAGGCCATCTCCCTTCATTCGCCTTACCTGCTGATTGACATATTGGATTGCTGAAAGTTATTGCTTCTCTGAAATAAATGCAGTGACTACAATAAAAAAGACTTTTAGCGGCGGTCAAAATTAAATTTAGGGGCGGTTAAAATTGTTAGAAGCGAATTTCAATAGCAGCATCTTTATAGCTAGTTTTCTTTCCAGGATTGCCGCCACAAAAGACAAATTCTTTTGAATTTTGATACCCTCATTTCCTTCTCTACCTCCATATATGTGTATGTCCTTTTTTTTTCTTCTTTTCCTCTCAAGAAAATCAAGAAAGAAAGGAAGTAGTCGTAATGGAAATATCCATAAAAGCACAGTCTGACCTTGGTGCAAGCTTTAACTTGCAAAGCTCAGATAACGTTCATACATCCATATTTGTTGCATATAAGTGGACAATTAAGCATACAAATTTTAGCCAAATAATTTGAGTACACCTGCTACCATATGTACAAGGATCTAGTAAGGAACATTTGAATCTATACATATAGAAATATATAAAGGGGAATAGTGTCTACCTCAAATAATCACTTCCATTATATCCATCAGTAGCATAAAGTACACCATTAAGTTCCACAGCGGCAAGAGCAAATCTCTGGAATGTAGAAGAAGAAAAGAAAAAAGGAGAAGGCAAAATTATGGTCCAGAAATCTATCAGCTTTAACAAAAACATTGATCCACAGAGACATTCCTCAAGAATATGAAGAGCATACAGGGGCAGAAATCCAAAACAATATAAAAACATGCGACTTCAAACGGGCATAAAATGTGCATAAGATTACTTGAAAAAGGAAAAACACGAGTGACGATATTCCTTCTATTCTCAGGATTGCACCACAACTTTTAATTTTTCTAACTACTAGATATTACATATTCAACTTGATGCAAAGATATCCACTGCCGATTAGATTATCATTCCAGGTTATGATTACGATCTCATCGATTAGATTATCTGAAAAATTAAAGAAAAAAAGACATCAATAATCTCTCTCAAACTTAAAATTAGAAAAATCAATGAGATACTTTATTTCAGCTCTTCGATTTGTAAAGAGTAATGAAAAAAAATGAACACAAAGGAACAATTTTTGGTTTGAAAAGAAACCACAGAAAAAATCTCTTTAGAGTAGATGATGAGTGACGTGGGAGTTGATGGAACAATTTGTTTAGAGTTAGAGAAACGCCCTAAACAAACACCTCAAAATATCGCCCCTCATTACCTATGAAATTAAGAAACGCCCCAAAATAATATTTTCAAAATAATTAACATTATATAAGGGGTTATAACAATCGCCCTTATAACTTCACTGTCAGAGGTCTATTTTGTTGTAGTGATACACCCTGGATTTCTAATATTGTAATCTTGAGAAATCTAGTATAGCACTCTAAATGGAACTAAGTGGCAAGCTCTACTAGATTCTACGAAAACTATAAAATAGTTTACATTTTCGTGTTGGACACGTTTCGGATACCGAAATAACGGTAGAAACATATTATATTTTATGATAACATAAGAATATGTTGAGATTACCAACTGAATTAACATAAGAATAAGGTAGAAACTAAATAAAACTATGTAAATCTGTCCCTTTTTTTCAAAATTTTTAACCAAGTCTTTGAATCAACAATTGAAGTGCTAAAATAACTCAGTATTCAAATGCACAAGGAGAATCTCTATATAGTAGTGACACCACTAGGCAGAGGCTAAAATGTCTAATTAAGCCAAACAAATCTGTTGAAAGTTCAATGGAATTGTTGAATTTTAGTGCAGACACACTGTCCAGAGGGCACTGTGACTTCAAAATAAGAGATGTATTTCTTCCCCTAATTTGACATATTATTGTACTGTTTAGGCAGCGCAGTTTCCCTCTTTTATTTATCGAAACTTGAAAATTCGATGAGACATTAGGTACATGAGAGATAATCATTCCTTCACAATTATTACAACAACGATAAATTTTCATGGGAAAGACTCAAACGTAAAATCTTTCTGATATCTACAAGTATAGCAACAATATCACTTTCTCATTAACTATATTCTTCAGTCAAAGCATCTTCTTCAAGCTTAGCTAGTGAAGCGCTGGCGTTGAAGGAATGTGTCATCCTAGCAAATCGGATGAACATTCCTAGGGAAATTTTTGAATCTGACTCTCTCCATCTAATCAACATGATTAATCTTGGACAAGAATTTCATTTTTGGGAGATCTCTGCTACTGTTGCGGATATTATTCACAAGAGTTAGATTTGTTCAGCAATCCCAGTTTGTTTTTGTTCCTATATCAGCTAATAAAGCTACGGACTGGTTGCTAAACATGCTGGCATAGCTAATTTTCTGTCCTCGAATGCGTGCTATGTATCCACAGTTGGATGCTATTTTGTAGTCTGATGCCATGAGGCAATTGGGTAATTAAACTTTTTCTCGTTCAAAAGAAATTCGAGGGGGAAAAATTGCAAGGAATGGCCGATGATTTTAGCCAGTAACTTGTGCCTAGAAATTATAGGCCTTGTGAGCCCAGGCACAATCATGGCTCGGCTTCTGCGCAAATTTTAGCCTTCCAGAATTCTCTTTAACACAAATTCGGAGAAATAGCTTCTTTGGTCCAGCCCAAAAATCTTCTCTTCTTTGGTCTTTCTCAATATTAGCCCAGAATCTCGTGTATTTATCCCAAGTCAAAGTCATTTTTCTTTATTTAATATTTAAACTAGGCAATGCATATGCTTTAATATTTTAGATTAAATTCTCCAATTTTGATCTAAGATCTTTACAAATAATTCATTTTTTATTACACATGTAATATACGTAAATTTTGATTATTAGACTCGATATATTATATAATAAAATATAAAAAAATTACTTAATTTAGAATTATAAACATTTTCATTTTTATATAATGATATAATTTTTAAATTAGATTAGTTTATTTAGACTTTTATAACAATAATCGAATTTAAAATTAAAAACTTTCAATATTAAAAAATAATTTATATAATCTTAAATTATAAGGTTCAACTATCGATCACAACACAAAATTATAATGATATATATCAATTTCTAATTAAAATTGATTTTAAATAATAATAATATTTAAAAATATTAGTTTATTTTAAATTTATTTTTCAGTTTTATTCTAATTTTCATCTTATATATTTTTTAATTCTTTATTAATTATTTATAGAAATATTGATTTTTCAGATATGACCTTAACATACAAAATTGGTGATTTGTTTTAGATCTCTCAAGTCAATTGTAAACATGTTTGCAATTTATTATTTAATATATTTAAATCCTAAGGAGATTACTATATATTTTTTAACATAAAAGGATGAATTTGTTTATCTAACATTACTTTAGCGAACTTATTAGCAAGTTATTATTTCCTTGTTTTTCTTATCACTTATTAAATTTAGTTTATTTATTTATTTTTAATTTATGACTTAAACTTAATTATGGTACTTAATAATTAAAAATCCTAAGAGAATTTGATTTATAAAATTAGACTTGCATTTAATAAATTATTATTATTATTATTATTATTAAATTAAATTATAAATAATTGAATTAACCTAATTAACTAATAAATAAAGTTCTATTAAAATTACTTGAATTTATAGTATTAAGAAATATAATATCCAAATACAATTAAGTTTTTATTACTATTTTTGAATTACAAGTTTTTCTATTATTTTTAATTTCAATTAATATTAATTACTATTTTATGGATACATTTCATAAACATTATCAGAAACATTTAATTGTCTTTTTTATATTTATCCAAATTTATTGCTTTCTAATGATAAAAACACTTTAATATTGAAAGATCAATATAATTATCACATAAAATTGTAATATGTTAGCTTTATTTTGTATTTCTTCCTAAAAGCCTAACTTAAACACTTAAGTTAAATGATCTGAATCCAATATTCACTTCTATTTTCTTTTTTTAATATATATAATCAACTTTTTTATAATTAATATAATTAACGGATTAAAAGATATTAAATATTAAAATCTTTAATCTATTTCTTTAGATGTTTACTTCCAATAGTATACATGATAAGGTTAAAAGGGAGTAGACATGATTTTTTAGTACGTTTTTTATTTTCATTTTCATTTTAATAATCTTTAATTATTAGTTTTTGCAACACAGGTACTTTTTCTACTGTTTTTAATTGGTTTGAAGATTAGATTAATTACTATTCCATGATGATGATCACTTTTTCTAGTAATTAATTTAAATATCTATTAATTCAACCCTTGTCCAAAAACAGAAATGAATTGAAGGAAAGAAATATTCAGTTTTTTTAATCAATTAAAAGATGTCCTTCACCAAGCAATCTAGCTATATAGCTTTAGCTGGCTAACAGATAGAAACCCCATCTGGTTGGCTTTATTTTATTTTATTGGTCGTAAAAGTAAAAATTCTCATTGTGTTTAGAAGAGACCTCTCACTTCCAAACGTAAATACTTTTACTACTTGAACTAAACTTAGATGTATAGATTTTTAAATTATTGATGTGCAATCTCCTCTACATGTTATATTGCATTTTCTTTTACGTTCTTATGTTATGATATAGAGACATATAAACTTTAATTCATTAAAGTTAATATGAATGATAATTAATTTTAGTCTATCACTCTCTAAAATTTTTGAATATATATCAAATATATACATGCAAATTCAAGAAAAAGTATATAAAACTATAAATAATTTTAAAAATTTAGGCTATGGCTTATTATTAATTTTAATTTGTTTTTTCAAATCGGCCCAAAAATTATAAAAAGAAAAATTAAAAAAAAGTTTCAACTCTAACAATCAAACAAAAATATTTAAAACAATTCAAAAAAGACGAAATATGCAAATAGTGACTGAAGGAAGAAAGAGTCAATAATGAAATTTTATTTTAATAGGGCATAAAAGCCAAAAGAAACACAATATATATAGAGAGAGAGTGAATATTCAAATGGAAAATATAATAATAATATAATAAATACTATAATTTGTCGGATATGAACATGGAAATTCATCTCACCTTGCACAACGGACATGAACATGGGAAAGAATTGGGAAGAAGTTGGAATAGATACACCTTACAAAAATAAAAATAAATCACTTCTCTTTTCTCTTCCTGCCAAGATCTAATCCAACCAACCAACCAACCAATCAACCATTTTATTGTCCTTATTCACATCATCTTCCAAATACTATTATTATTTTAAATTTTTAACATATGAACACTTATAAATATTTACGCATCTTATTTGACCCATCTGCATTTATAGTTTCCACCTCCCTAAAAATCAGGGTGCACCTCCTCTATTCCCCATGTCCTATTCTTGTAACAAGTAATATTAACAACAAACACCTTACTCCAATCTTTGCATGGGAAAATATATATATATATATATATATATATATATTAAGAAGTAACTAAGAAACAAATAAACTGATATGTAGGTTGGTAATTTAGTGACCAAATGTGATTTTTTTCGGAATGCTAAAGAAACAAATTCAAGATGAAATATAAATTAAGAATGAATTGGTTGATAACAATTTAGATGTAATTAACTTTACAAAGCAGAGATTGTCTAAGAGATCACTTGAACTACTCTTAAAACTAATGTTTGATGCACTAATGATTCTCTCAAACTACAATAAGAATACAAGAGGGATAAGAGGTTAAAGAAAGAAAAAAGAAAAAGAAAAAAAGAGAGTTTCTAAGAATGTTCTTGTAAGCTTTATATCCTGTCACAAAGAACATGGGAACTTATCCTAAGAAAAGAAAAGAGGGTAGATGGGTATATGAAAAATGATAAAAAGAATGATAGAATGTGTCAGAGAGAGGGGGGATACAATGCACTTGAAGAATGGGGATATTTAAATAATATTTAAAATGCCCAATTTCATGAGAGAAAGGGGTCTCCCCTTCACTAATAATCTAGCCCACAGTGGGGATGTTGGGACCTTAGTGGGATATCACACATGCCTCTAATTTTTGCTAGATGCGGTTTGACCATTTTTTTCACTCATTATCTTCTTTTTCTTAAAACATTGTTATTTAATTCTGTCGATAGTGTTATTTTCTTTTCATTTATTGAATGTTCAATGACACATAGATTAATCATACTTAGTAAATAGTCATTTCTTTATATATTTATTTTTATAAAGTAAATAAGAAAATAGCCCTTGATCCATTGCCAACATTGTGTATTTAATAGCATAGAGATTTTTAATTTTTACAACTAAAAATTTTAATTAAGTTATTCTGTGAATAATTCTCGACAGTTTAATTATTTCATATATATTTAATAAAATTTATATTAATTATATAACTTTTTACTTGAATTGGATTATAAATGAAACTATAATTAAGATGGTATAAATTTTATTAGGCTAAGTATTTTGTTTTAAAATACGTTGCTAGGTAAGAAGAATTGGCTTTTAGTGAAGCATGATCCTTGAGACATGAACACTAGCATTATTCGACCCTGCCTTGGGAGGCAACCTACCTGCCCATTCTCCTTCAGTTGATGATTAATGAACAAAACAATAAAATAAAATAAAAACAATTTGATTTTTTTTTATATTTATATCTTTCTTCCGTTTTTAGCTTGGAAAATTGGTTTTATATATAATTAATGGCACTCGTGTTGGTGTCTTTTCTAAAAGGCCATTTAGTTTAAGACCAAAATTCATTAGTCAACTTCTGCACTATTTATAATAAGGAACGCTGCGTATTTGAATTAATTTTCCAGATGGGTATGCTTCTTATTATTTTAATGATATAGAAAACATATGCTATTAACATGGTCCAATGATAGAAAAAATTATCCTTAATTTAATTTTATAGATCTATAATGAAATAAATCTACTTCTTAAATATTACAAATTTTAACTCAACACTCTGGAGCTCCGTTTTATATCCCAGAATTGAAAATGCAAAATTTATGAAAGGAAAAGATGCTCTATTGTATTGATGCATATATTGCCTAAAATTTCACTAATACATCCCCAAAAGAAAATAAATTATGGTAATTGAGAGTATAAATTAAATAATAGTGAATAGGCATGATCATATATTCTTCATGACAAAATCATTTCTAGACAAGCTAACCAATGCTTAGGATAGTAGTTTTGATATGTAAAATCAAATTAATTGTAGATATATACTAACAAGATCAATAAGATGTTATAGTTTAGAAGATTGTTCTTTGGACCCTATAGACAAGAATATTATATGTATGTTCACTATGCAAATCAACAAATTGTAAGGAATGAGATAAAATGATTGGCCGTGAGGCCATGACCCCCATAAAAAAATCTAGCTAGAAAACTTCATAGTACAGCTACTAAGCAACATGGTAAGATAAGGAAGCTAGATGCCAGTGGGGCAAGTGGCTAGATTGATTGGAAAATTTCGTAACATGCCTTATTCTCATTTCATATTTCATTTTCATTTATTGTTGTTTTATTTTGTCATATAGTAATATTTTTTATACGGATATCATTATAACATAGACCAATAAAAATAAATATTAGTATGTTTGTAATAAGTTCATTGGTAAAACCTGTATAGCTAAACATTGGTATGGGAATTACATATTCTACATAAAATTTTCTGATAATTTGTGATTATAAAATATACAGTGTTCATAAGGGAAAAAGGTTAAGCCGATAGCAAGTTTTTCTTTCAAAGGAAAATATTATGAACCTTGAGGACAAAATCTTGTACTAATTCTTTAACTAAAGTCACGAACCTAATAACCCAGTGATATCATGGGTTTAATTAGGCCTGCTCCAGTAATTCATAATCCAGTTTAAGATTAAGAAGAGAGAGCAGTATGATATTTTATACATAAACTGTAAGTCTATAATGAAGGCTATCCATGGAATACCATTCAAATGTTCAATGTTTAGCATATTGGCTTTCATTTGGATTTTTCATTTTGAAGGCCCTAATACAAATTCTACTAAACTAGTAAAGGTTTAACTAATCATTACAAGATTCCAATGAGTTCTAATATCCCAATTAGAAATGCAGAAGCTTAGTATATGCAGTTGGGTCGTGTTCGTATAATAATTCTTGTTTATAAGAGAAACTGAATTTCCCAAAATATATGTAAAGGCAGGCGATAAACAAGATTGCCTTAGTTTCTCGTAGCCATTATTTCAATAATATCCGGCGTCTGTTATTGCACCGCTATAGACTCTACGCATGAAGATTATAATAAGATGTTAATAACTGCAATAAATTGTCAAACACTTTAATGTATCTCAAAATTTAGGTCATCACCAATTCATTAACGTTCGTTACATCACCATTATTTTGTTCCTATAACTGACTTCAATTCCGATTGAAATCCTGACCGAAGCATTTATTTATGTAATAACTGCTTCAAGGATAAATTCCAGAAACACCAAGATTGAATTCCCTGATAATAGCTCCGGTTTCTTTCTTCTTCTTTTTCTCTTTCAAATAAAAGCTAATATGGTATCGTTAATGATCATAATAGTAATGACTAATGTTGTATTGGCATCAATTTGATCCGTTATAATATGGATCGATTTAGGATTTTACAGTAAAATCTCATAATTATTCTTTTCACCCATCACTAATTATTTTTATTACATATTAATATGTATATTAATTATTTATTCTTATCTTTAATCAATTCATCTAATTAATTATTTTATCACTCTTAATTTAATTCTTACCATAATATAAAATGAGTCATAATTTGATTCTTATCTTAAATTAATAAATGATTAATTTTAAATAGATATACTTTGGTGTTGCTTATTATATTATGATTACTATGATAATCTCTTTTTATTGATTTCACTTGTTTCCTACTAGTGTTGTATAATATCTCAAGAGCACCGGGTGATGCTGGTATAGTCAATTCAGCATTAATTTTACCATTAGGTGTTTGAGCCATTAGAGATCGAGAGTACAAAAAAAAAAAATGAATAAAGATTATAAAATTTTCGATTGTATAATTATTTTTAATGATAAAAGTTATATATATGAAAATAAACAGCATATTCACGTTTAATTTGATTTTAATAATAATATAGTTTTTTATAATCTATATAACTCTTACAGAATAAAGACTATTGTTGCTTAAGAAATTTATTAATATTTTATTTGTGATTTTGCTTTTTAATCTCATATAATTATGTAAAGATTATATAATATTTTTAACAAATAAAACAAAAATTAGTTGGCCATTTTTATATTGTTTGATATTATGATCATATAAAATTATTCACATATTATAGAATGATCTATAAACACATAAATAATAGAATGGATTAAATTATTTGGATAGAGATTCGTTTGCACATGAAGTTACATTTGAAATGGTCACCTTCCTCCATTTATTTGTTTATGATAATGTATATTACAATTTCAAAAAGAAAATGTCAATTACCAAATCAAATTTTCTATTAAAGAAAAAATCGAAAAGGAAAATAGAAACTTAAACAAATAGGTAAAATTATTTTCCTTATAAAAATAAAATAAGCATTAATTAGAGGAAAAGAGAAAAAGTTAAATTTTAATTAAAAAAGATAATTGTGTCAAGTAGTAAAGGAAAAAGATAAAAAAAAAAGTACTATATTATCTCTATTGATCCACATTTATTATGGATCAATCTGATCTCTTTCCCAATACTAATATGCCAATTTCGTTTTCTAATTATGTTAAGAAAAATTGAGTTCCTAAAAAAGAATTGGACAGAAGAATTATTGAGAGAAAAAGAGGAATAGTTATAGCAGTGACTACTGAAATTTACATTTAATTGTAATTAGTTATAAAATTTTAGATTGTTTTGCTTCCATCATTTGATTCTAATTTTCATATCAATTAATAAATTTAAATGATTAAATTGAAACAAATATTAAATTTAAATAACTGAAATAAATCAATCAAAATTTAGTAACTCAAAAAGAAATTAAGTGCAGAGTTGAATAATTATTAGTAGAATTATGTTAAAAAAGAAAAAGAAAAGAAAGAAAAACTTAAATAATAAATCGAGAAAAAGAGATATATGCATTGGTATTCGTAAATTATACAGTCCATCATTATGTAATCCTGGGTGTAACATACAATTATTGCAAGCTATAGGCATGGATCTTTCTTGTGGACGATGTATAAACAAAAGAAAATATTAAACTATTTTTTCCTTTGAGCAAGGGCTTACATTATATTAATTAGAATAATCCTTCTGAGACACAATTACACAACATAATAAAACAAAGATAACAACTAAACCTTAATTAATTAATTTACAACATAGCTTCAGAAAACCACTACTAATGCTCGTCCACAAATACACTCATATAATTAATCTTAATTTTTCTTTAAGTCTGATCATCTAAGCATCTGCATTGAGCTAACCATATTTGGATGAGCAGGCTGACAATTCTTCAACAAAGAAGAGTAACCCATGTTAGGCATTGTCAATCCTGAGAATGGAAAACCTGCACCCATTGATCTATTAGCACCAGCTTGTTCTAATGATTGCACTTGTTTCTTCAAGAATTTCACATAATGTATGGCCTCATCTAACATTGAAGCAGTGTCCATTTTAGTTCCTCCTGGAACTAATCTTTGAAGGATCCTTATCCTTTCACTTATTCTTTCTCTTCTATGCCTTGCAGCTACACTTTGTGGATCTTTAGATATCTTGACATTCCTTCTTTTTGGTGGCTTTATTGACTCTGGGTCTATATGAATTGGTTGCATTGCAGCAATGCGGAAGATCATCTCTCTAATAGCAGCAGTAGAGTTTTTCTTCTCCATTGAAGATAAGAACGAGTTTGCATTTGAGAATGGAGGTGGATACTTGAATTTTGAAGAGAACATGTTGTGTTGGAGTTGCTGATGTAGAGAACCCGTAGTCATGGTGTTTGGTCCTTGAATTGGAGTAGTGGCCATAAATGAAATTGAAGGAGGTGGATTGATAAGTGTGGGAGAATGATGATAGATAGGAGGTGAGTTGGGTAGAATGGTATTATTATTATTGCTATTATGTCCATTGGAGAATTGAATTTCCTGAAGTGAAGAAGAAGAAGAAGAAGAATTATTGTGAAAAGGGTCACAAAAATCAGGAAGTTTTTCCATCTGCATCATCATTGTCATCATGTCAATATGTTCTTGATGATGATCTCCTCCTGACGATGATGATTTTATCATGTCAACATCCATTATTTCGAAAAGTAGTGATCACCCAAGATTTCAGGAAAAGAACAGAAAATCTCTGTGTGTATGTGTGTAGAAAGAGAGAGAGAGAGAGGGATGGAGAAGGAATGGGAGAGAAGATTAAGCAACAGAGGTATGGAGGCAGCTGAAAGAAGAGAGAGTTTCTAGGGTTTTTTTTGGTTATGCAGCAGAGATAAAAAAGAGATGGAAAAGTGATAGAAAAGAGATAGAAAGTGCAGAATTATATCAGAAAACCCATCACCAATTCAGTAGGTTTACAGAAATGAAAGGCTTTATATAGCCAATTTATTAGCAATATTATATGCATGCAAAGTTGACAGAGAGAGAAGAGAAAGTCTCAGCTGATATTTATGATGAATTTATGATTTTTGATAGTGACTGCCCATTATGTGGGGCTAAACCTAAGATATAAATCAATTTACCAGTAATCTGATCTTTTCTAGTTGATCAAAAATCGCAACTAGAAGTAGTAAAGATCAATGGTAAATAGACCTTTCATTGATTTAGACCCACATAGTTGAGGGCTCAGATTAAAGAGCACTGGTTCATGAACCATTTTTAGACTTTCTTTTATTGCCTCCCTTTATTAAGTGCTTTTGATCTTTGAGTGCAACTGTGCAAGTGCTCTTGTGCTTTGCTTTGCCCTACTAAAAGAATTTTTACAATTTCTTTTATCTTTGCACTTAAAAAAGAACCCATGATGTAATTAAAAAAATAAGAAAATTATAACCCATGAAACCCCACAGTCACATGACATGTGTCAGAAGAGTAACCTATCTTGACCCACAGATATAATATTTTTATGAAACTTTATTTTCTTTTTCTTTTTAGTTAAATCAAAGCCGTGAATCTTACATGAACAATCTACTAATTTATGTCAACTTAAGGGTCAATTCTATTTTAAAGTACATTTATCAAACTATTAGACGAGTGAGATATGCAATCAGTGTTTAATACTTAGAAAAGACATTTTAAATTTTATAGTTAATCTTAATCGTTTGCTATAACACACGAAGTGACCAAGAAAATTTCATTAACTAGGGTTTAAGATAACGAGTTGGAAAGCAGGTTCTTCTATTACTCAAATCCAAATTATATCCAGAATAATAAGCTGAAAAGTGAATATATCTGCCATTCAAACTAATAACCATGGTAATCAATCTTAAAGTTCATACTGACCAGCCACGCTAGTTTTCTTTTTACACTGACTACCGCCACTGGTAGCTGATCCGGTGGAGGATACCGTTGTGCCACTGGCTGCTGCAGATACTACAAGATTATAAACACAGTGATTTGGGTTGGGATTATTAGGGACCTACTAGTACATAAACTGGCGCTGGGGACTCACACTGATCCCCTTTGGCACACTTTTCAAAGCGGATTAGGGGTTGATTGTGACTCTCTGACCTCTAGTGCAAGTACACTAGCTTATCATTTCTTTCGTACTGCTAATTTTCTTAGCTGGTAAATTTGACTTTAGTTGTATGTCAAGTTCCTTTCGGTTCCATTGAAAATGGAATGCTGCAATCCAAGAATTTTCCTTACAAGATTATCTAAAATCATGGTTGTACTTTTCTATCTTCTTTCGCGAAAGGAAAATAAAAACTTTCACATTTTAGGAAAGTTTGTGCATATAACGTACAAGATTTATTTCTATATTATATTTTCTTTTCTAAATTCATTTGAGGTAGTTGCAAGGTATGCAGCAGCATGAGTAGGTATTTCTTTATGAACAACATTCATAACGTAGTGAACCCAAAGGTCTTTTCCAAACTTGATAATGATTTGTTTATAGTTAATACAGAAGAAATAACAAATAAAAAAAAAATAAGCATATATATGATTGAATTAAGGGAACATGTTCTCTCCTAAAGCATCCAATACTAAATAAGAAAGAATCCAAAATGTCAAGAATGGCTGTTTCTATGTGCGTTGTGTTGTTCTTTCCTCCTTTTTCTCTCTTACTTTTTTTTCCCTTAAATTATTATCATCATCTAAATAAGGACCCCCCTTATCTTCACAGCATAAAGATTTAAAGAGATGCACGTGGCAGGACATCTCTTTAAATGGAAATAGAACTCACTGGAGAGTTATTTGTTTACTTATAAGAACTTGGTCAAAACATATTCAAGATTTAGATTTACACTCAATGTAAACTAGTATTCATTTTGTTTCAGATAACCCAGAATTTTTCTCTTTTTTTCTTTCTAAAAGAATAAAAAGATTTACAGAAAGAAAACTGTTTGTGATATTATATTTTATTGGTATACAGTAAGTATACTGAGCAGATAATTGCATTTTCTGAGCGATGTGGTCCCTTTCATTCTCCTTCTGTCTCTTCTTCAACATGGTAATCTTCACCTCCATCAGTTACCTAAAATGGACAAACCTAATAGCCACAGTAGAACTGTTTCTTTTCAGGTTGTCTAGCATTATATTCTCATAAGAACCATTAACACTAGAGAACCCTTTTCTTTCTCTTCTTTTTATTTTTCTCTTTTAACCCTCCAAAATACTATAAAAGGGCTATGGCCCTAAATTTCGACGGTACATGACTAGACGGCCGTGTGGATCATTTAAAGTACACAAAGGGCTCCAAAAATTTCAACTCTTTTAAGGAGAGAGCGACAGTTTGCTTTAATAAATGCAATCTTGTGTCAACCCTGCAAAAAAATTTCTGTCAAAGGAGATAAGAGGAAGTGACGGTGCACTTTCATTAAAACTATAGGTCATGAAATTAATACTTACACGCACTAGTCTCTGTTCTGTCCAATTGAGAATTATGATAACTGTTGTTATCTTCAAATAAAAAAATAAAAAATAAATAAAATTCTGAGTTTGGAAGTGTTTGATATTTCATGCATTTGGACTTTGGTTTGGTTCGGTTTGGTTTGTTTTCTCCACCATATATGTATATATATATATATATATATATATATATTCTTTTTCCTGTAGTTTTTCCATAGTGAGAGGAATCTGTTTGGTAGTAAAAACAACAAACTGACCACAAAACAGCTGAGATCTTCAGGCTCTGTAATGATTGAGTTTTATATATCATTAGTTCTCATGCTTGCTTTCTTTTTTGCATTATGTAGTAGCTAGTGCTGATAAATTAATGCTCATTGCATAAAGTTTTCTTTTTTTCTTTTGTCCAATCCAATAGCTAGGTTGGCTTGCAGAGGATATGACCCATTTGGATTTCTAGGAGATTTCAAACAAAATTCATAAATCAAATTTCAAATTCTTCGTTTTTAAACAACTCTTTAACATATGCATCCTAAAAGCATTGCATCATCGGAAACAATTACATGTACTCGAAAAGTGATTTATTTTATAGTAAAGGGGCTATTACAACAGCCGAAATATTGAACCTAAAAACTCAGAAATCACAATTAAAACAATGTGGAGAACACGTAAATTATTTAATTATTATTCATAAAATGGGTAATCTATTCGGTAGTTTTGCTAACGGATATCGTTCTATTAACATTTGATTCTGGTTGTTTTTTCCTTAATTTCAAATGAATAAGTACTCATTTCTTTACATCAGTAGATATGCGTTGAAATAGTTTATTTCGGAAAGTGCTCCACATAACGGTTGTATTTGCAGGACAAGAACTTGATTTAAATTTGTTTTTGCACATCATAATTCAAATAAGCTGCATATATAATTGATAGCTAACTAACTCCCCTTCTTCTGCGAACCCACTTTACTTCGTCACCATGCATGCCTCCGTGCAATAAAATTTAAAATTTTTCCCGTTAAATTGTCTTTCGAAACAGTTTCACTGATACACCAAATCTTAATTTAGTAACACTGTTGATGCAATGCACCTGCGGACTTGACTTGATATCTCAATAACTTGGTCCATAACAAAGTTCCTCTCTTCTACTTTGTCAACCCAAAAAAAAAAAAAACAAACAAACAAAGTGTTGATGCAATTGGTCGTGCCATTTCTTTCTTTGATTGGTGCACTTACCCAGTCTCCGGATTTGGACCCAACTCAATTTTACAGGGTAGACAATAGCAGCAGATCCGAACCCCCGCCCCCATTTTGTTTAGGGTCATTTAAGCTCCCATTCCTGTAAGGTTGTGTGACTATTTGCCTAATCTATTTATACTGGGTTTGGGCCAAGTTCACCCTCTAAAATGGATGCTATCTCGGGCCTATTCATTTTGGTCTATTACTACTGGGCGCCTGCATAAATTTATATCCTATGACTTCAACTTTTTTCTTCTAATTCTTGTTTTCAGAGGGAGAAAATGGACGAAAATGTTATTATTGCTATTTACTATCGATTAGAATAGAAAAAAGATTATAAGTGAAACTAGTATTCTTCTCCAGTTTCTTAAAAGATTGGAGTGAAATAGTAGTATGTTCTCTTAAAAGAAAGTATATATTCATAGTAATTTTACTTTAATAGCAATAACAGTTCAAGTATTTTCTTTTTTATCAGTAAATGCATTATTGAGAATTAGTTAATGGTACGAGGAAGTAAAAAAATGGTAGATTGAAAGAAAAATTTAAATAAAGAATAGATATTGGGGGAAGCGATTCAACAACTATTAATAAGTTCTCATCAACACAGTCGAAGAACATTAAAAATAGATAGTTTTTTCTTTCTAAGTAAGATTTCATGTTATATATTTTTTAAATGTAATTATTACTTTTATTCTTGTTTTAAGAAATATTTTTAATTTTTTATTAATGAAATATTTATATTTTTCCTTTTGGGAAAAACTAAAATTGGTGTCATGTTTAAAATGTCAAAATACACTAACAAATAACTAAAATTGTCTGCCTATTTAAATTGAAGGACTGCCAGTAATCTATTAGTTGAAACTTGTTTGGGTTTTAAGCTTTGTTTTCTTGGCAAGGAAATGGTAAAAGGCATTTGACCATACTTGCTTACTTACAGTCAAACTAGCAATGATTTATTAGTCTAATTGTGTAAAAGCATTTAAATTAATTCCCTCCTTATCATTCGAAAAAAATAGGCCAACAAAAAACTCGTCATCTATAAGAAAGAATAACAAAAGGAAAGGGATAAAGATTCATATGAATAGAATTAAAGAAAGAAAGAAAGAAAGAAAGAAAGAGAAAAAGAAAAGGTTGGATCCCTTTTCAAGGTTGTTTAACAAGAAAAATTGTATCTTTCTTTTAAAATTCATAAGATTTAAGTTTTGTTTGTTAAAGAAGAAGGGCTCAGTTTTACCATCCAAGTTAGATGAGATTTAACTTCATTAATATTCCTTAGACAATATAATTCTTTTTGTTTGAAAAGTAGTACATTTAACCCCTTTTTTTCTCACAGACAATATTCATAAATACCAAATTAAAAAACAAACAAATAAGTAGTGATCACATCCAAACTTAGAAACCCATCTTTAATCTTTTAGTAAATTATACTATGAATTTCTCTTCAAAGTATAATTAGCGATAAAATTCTAGAAAGAAAAAAAAAAAGAGAGGGAGTAAATTGACATGGTAGTTTTTTTTTATTTTTTTTAGTAATTAGAAAGATATAACATTCGCGAAATGAAGAAAAAAGAAAAGAGAAAAAGAGTACGCATTGATCATATAAACACCGGAATACATTTCTTCAATGCCCAAAAGCAAACTGTACAAAATAGCAAATAAGAATCATTTATGGCACTCTCTTCATGAAACCTACTCAGTGCTTCCTTCTTCAACAACCTCCTTATTATTATTTATAGCACTACTCTCCTTTGATAGTGGTGAAGTCCAATTTGACAAATGAATTTTCTTGGCATATCTATTTAACAAGTTATTACGATTTAATTTTATTTACTTGTTGTTTTCATGGCTTATACTGAGTAATTAAAAATTAATAAAAAATAGTAAAGCAGTAATAATATATAATAAAAAATATACCTTAAGGTTAATGCTTATAAATATTTAAGTAACATAAGATAAGAGAATAGGAAAAAAAACTCGAATGACCACTTTAAAATCTAATTAACAGATGTTTATCTTATGTCAAGGAAAAGGTTTTGACGAACCAGTTTCTGAAAAATAGTGAGTTAAATCGTCTCAAAATATAAATCGAGGTCAAATGTGGCTATTTGAGTAAACTTCAAGGGCATAATTGAGCCTTTCCCAATGATTAAAGAATGAGAATTACAAAAAATAAATAAATAAAAGGTGGATTGCTTCAGCCTTGAGGTGGGCCAATCGTGTCCGACCAGCCGCGTCTTTTAAGACAATGCCGCCGAATATGCCGCTGTCTTATTCGTCACCCACAGCGCAAAATAGTATGATCATCGGACGTCGTTTTGCTTCAACATCCGAAACTCTAATAGCCATTTTGATCACGCCATATGTTATCGCACTCTAAAAGTAAACCCATCCACTAAAACCGATAGCACGCAATCCAAACCCCCCTCCTTTCCTCCCGCCCCCCTAAACAAACAAAGCCTGTCTTGTACCACAAAACCAGACCACGCGTTTAATCGAAATGAATGCACTGATCATATCACAGCTGTAACCCAATCAATTCTCACTCTCTATCTTTCTCTCCATGTGACCTCTTGTCCCTACTCTGTCCATTACCCATTAAACCTCTCTCTGCTCAAGTCTCACCCATTTTCTGCTCTCAATTTGTGCATCTCTACTAGCCATGGCAATTCCCAAGCTCTCTCTACTCCTTTTCCCAATCTTTCTCACCCTCATACCTGTAAGAGTCAATGCTCAGGTTGAAGAGACATCAGGGTTGAAGATAATCACAGACTGGCCGACGGGTATGTCAATGTATGGAGATTTAGAGGAGAGTAACGGGGAGTTCTTTGATGAAGATATTGATGATGGTGAAATGGGTACTGAGCGTAGATCTTTGTTTTGGAGAAGAGTGCATTATTATATATCTTATGGTGCTCTTTCTGCCAATAGAATTCCTTGTCCTCCCAGGTCCGGAAGATCTTATTACACGCATAATTGTTTTCATTCTAGAGCCCCTGTTAATCCTTATACTAGAGGTTGTTCTAGGATCACTCGATGCAGGAGGTGAACCGTGTAATGTGTTTGATCTTGGTTGGTCTGATTGAGTGACTGAGTCAGTGGATATCTATATGTTAAGGTAGAGCTCGGGTTTGTGGGTTTCTTTTTTGATGTGGGATTGATTAGTGAGGATTTTGTATTGCTATATGAATTTTAATGTGTTGCTAAGACCTTGTGATTGTAGTTTAATAATATACGATTTGTTTTCTGCACTGTAATTCAATGCCATGGCCATTTTCTTTGTTGCTATAGCTTCTCTGCAACAATGATTGATTTTTCTTTTCTTTCTGAGAGAACAATGATTGATTTTCAATATCTAATAATCGTTTAAGGGTTTGTTTGGAAGTAACTGTGGTATTTATTGCTTCATTAACAATCAATTATTTTGGGAGAGGATGAATTTGTTACTAATGTAATCACTAGTAATTAGAAAGGAGTTTGCATGTGCAACATGTGATTTAAGTAACAATGTATAAACTACATAGTTGAGAAAATAAGCAATTCTGAGTCAAATAATGTATTATTATTTCAGTAATAATGAGATTTTGGCTCAATTTTAGTATGCAAATCAAAATTTTCTAGTCTAGTATCACTCTCTTGAACACCAGGAGAAGAAAAGGTTTAACAGGTCTCATTAACAAGTGGATAAAGAACCCAACCACCTTCCAACTACTAAAGCTAAATGGGCAAATTATATGATAAACACGTGTTAGACGCCGACATACGCCTTAAATGTTACACATTTAAAAAAAAAAATTCAAGTTTATTATTTTATATTTAATATTTATTAATTTATGTTTATTAAATATACACTGAATATTTATTATTTAAGTAGAAAATATTCATTATTTATTAATTTAATTTTATTGAAAATATATATATATATATATATATATATATATATATATATATATATATAAATATTTATAGTATAACTTTAGTCTCATTTTTTTACTAATTATATAATGACAATTTATGTTATATCTGTGTTATATATGTTCATTTGAATGAATTAGTGGGTATGATTTTCATCAATAATAAATATACATTGATAAACTAATGAATATTATATCTATAAACGATGAATATTTATATCAATCCTAAAAAAAATTCAACATGCATCACAAAAATAATAAATTTTTTTACAAATAATTAATATTTTTATTTAAAAATATTGATAGATATTATATATACAGACAATGAAAATTGTCGTACCAAATAATAAATATTAATATTAAAATTGATGAATAATACATCAAAGAAAATGAACATGAACATTAATCATAATGAATATTAAGTTCACAGATAATGAATATTTCAATAGAAAGAAGATTAATTATTGTAGAATATTACATCTAATGAATATTATACATATAAAACATAAACATTTTAGTATATGTAAATAAAAAAATATATTAATATGTATAAAATCTAATAAAAACTTTTTGATATTTGTTACTATATTTTGACATATATGATTTTTAATTTTTACACGTGTACTTATTATTGACACACGTGGAATTCAAATTTATTTTATAAAACTTTTTATTATAATTTTAAAAAAATTAAAAATAATGAAGAAGCGGAGACAAAAGCCCCACATTATACACTTTAGAAATAGAATGCATCATATATTTTAGAAAGAAAATATACCACACATGTGTTATGGACTCGGGTTCATATAGAATTATGGATTAGGGTCCATGTAATAACAATTGAAATTTGTATGCAAATTAAGATGGATCTCTCTCCATGTAGCTTTATGGATCCAGGGATGCATTTGGTATCATTTTACTCGGATAAAAATTTATATTTTAAGTTTTACACATGCGACAAATACTGGCATGCGTCAGATGCTGCCGTAATTTTTTTAAAAAATAAACATATATTGAATGTTCATTGTTTAAACATTAAATGTTTATTATTTATTAACTTAATTTTATTGAAAAGATATGTATATCATAATGTAAATATTTATAATATAATTTTAGCATGATATTTTTTGTATTATTTACCAACTGTATAATGACAATTTATGGTATGTCTATATTATATATGTTCATTTGAATGAGTTAGTGGGTATAATTTTCATTAATGACGAATATACATTGACAAACTAATAAATATTATGCTTATAAATGATGAATGTTTATATCAATCATAAAAAAATTTCATATATATCACAAAAATAATTAAAAAATTCATAAATAATTAATATTTTTATTTGAGAATATTGATGAACATTATATATACAGATAATGAACATTGCAGTACTAGATAATAAACATTAATATTAACACCGATGAATAATACATTAAACGAAATGAACATAAATATTAATCGTAATGAATATTAAGCTAATAGATAATGAATATTTAAATATAAAAAACTAATTATTATAGAACATTACATCTAATGGATATTATATATATAGAAAATGAACATTTTAGTACATGTAAATGAATAAAAAAATATTAATATGTATTTAGTCTAATAAAAACTTTTGGACATATGTTACTATATTCTAACACGTATTATTTTTAGTTTTGATATGGGTATTTATTATTTACTTGTAGGATTAAAGTTTATGTATAATTTTATAGTTTTTTTATTAATTTATTTATATTTTTTATATTTTTATATTAATAAAAATTTAAAATACAAAAAACTAATAATGACGTTAAAAATGTTTAATTTCTTATTACTTTTAAATATTTTAATTATTTATAAAATATTAAAAAATCTATTAATTTTTATATAAATTTAATTTATAGTATTATTTATAATTAAAATAATTATAATAGTCCTATAACATGCGAGTAAACGAGTAATTTTCATAATTATATAAAATGATATTATTTAAAATATTATTTTTAATATAATATTAATTTTAAATTCATTTATTACAATTGAAAAAATAAATATCTCATGTATAAAAAAAATAATATGTCTGAATAAATTTTTTAAAATAGTGACAGTGAAATAATTATAACAATCGTATAACAAGTAAATAAACAACTAATTTTTATAGATATATAAAAGTTCATTTAATATATAATTTTTAATGTAATATTTAATTTTATAAAATTATTTTATTAAAACTATATAATTTAAAAAAGAAAAATCAATATTTTTTTAGAGATATGGAATGTAGTTTTTTTGGCTGAAAATATAAGATTCTATTTTTTCTACTTTCAATTTTAAATAACGTGTTTTATAATGCCTCTCTCCACAAGTCTTTATGGACTCCGGTCCATATAGAATACTGGATGGGAGTCCATGTTATAACAATTGAGCTAAATGCATACTTGTAAGCCCTTAATGAAATTAATGCACCTTGTAATAAATGGTGGAGCTAGAATTGTTTGGTCGATGAAACTAAGTGCCTGCGACAGTATGTATCCTCTGCAGCTTACAATGAACTTGAGTCTGTTGTTGTCAACTTCTATTAGAACGAAGTTGGCTCAGCTGGATCTTCACCCAGTTTCAATGGTATGCTTTCGTTGGGTTTCATCTTCCCATTTGATTTTGAAGACTTTCTTGATAGATTCAGAAAGCTTCTCAGGAAGAATTTGACGACGAGAAGGTGTATTCTTGAGGGTAATAAAAGAATATTCCTGTAATGACTAATTAAATAATTATTTATATGTAAATTTTTGATATGGTTGTAATCATTTTAAATGATATCAAATTAGTATTTAATTAATTATCATAGTACCATTTATTTTGGTGCAATTTAGAATCGATTAAGGGATGTGGCTTTGGTTTCGAGAGAAGCAGAGAAACACTACGACAGGATAGGGCGAGCTTTGAGATTTTCATATTTCTGCCCTATAGAGAACTTGAGCAGCCCAAAATGGGATAAATAATTTTCGAATGGATACAAGGTGTAAACAAGAATTTCCCTGTCTGTGTTTTAACATTTTTTTGAATATTAAAACACCATAATTTTACGGCTAAACATTTCCATCCCTTTGAGCTGTAGGAGGAGAGACGATTTTCTTGCTTGGTTTGAGACGAGGATGGGTATTATACGGTGAGAAGTGGGTACCATCTTACTAATCATCATTTCTATGCTAGGGAGGCAGGGGCTGATTCGAGAAGATAGAGTTTTTTTATTTATAAATACATGTTGGATCGGACATCAAGAATAAAGCACGTATAGGCTACTGTTTACAGTTGTGACAGATTTAAGTTATTAAATATGGGCTGGTATGAGCCCAAGGGTGATACTGCCTCTAACCAATAAACCTCTTAAAATATACTAAGTTCCTGGAAGTAAAGATCACCTTCTTTTTAATGGAAAACTTTATTAAATATTTAATATATTTACACTTTAGAATATATATATATATATATATATATATATTAGTATTGTATGAAATAAAATAATGATTAAAGATTATTGGACTGGTAAATAACCACGTCAAAATTTTGATACAACCATTGCTGACGTCCTTTTGCTTGCTTCTGGTTTTGTTACTTGCATTTCTTAACTTTGTTGGTAGAACTTCAAATTGGCCAGCTGGTTTTCCTGGCCAAGAGAGACCTCGCCGGTGCTTCTTTTGTTTTTTTTGATTCCCCTAGCCAGCTACTAAGGCTGCAGAATCACCTTCAGATATAATCTTTTTGTATGAATGAAGGATCTCCTCATTTCATAGGATTGAAGCCTATAGCTGGGCCTCATGCCTTAAAACGTGTGCCTCCAGAATGGGGGCAGGTTGGCTCCAAGAGAATGCCAATGTTTTTCTAAATTAGGCCCCAGACATCCATGCTTTGCTAGGTGTAACCTCTCAAAATTCCATATCTCCTCAAGCTCGACCTCATAAAATTATAATCCTTCTATTTCCAAGCTCGGCCCAAGTATTTATTAGGTTGGTGAGGCCTTGGTACTGAATGATATCTATGATCTTTCGTTTATTATTGTCTACAATTTACTATCTACGCTGCTAAAGAGTCAAGAATATAAGACAGTACTCGCTACAAAGATGAATAGTTTACCTAACACAGAAAAGAATATTTTAAACTCGAGATTTAGTTTTTCAAAAACTAGACGCAATTATCACTTTAGCTAAGTGTCTAACTATAATATATAGAAAATTTTCTTTATAATTGGATCCCAAAAAGATCCCTATTACTTGTGTTCTTTTAACTACCAAGTAGACTGATCTCTTAAATGTTAATGGGGTGATTAGTATTTTAAGAGCAAGTTGTGCCTTTAAGACTTTAACCCTTAGTCCCCAGCACCAGCCAAGCCATGGATATTTGACCTTGACAGATGGTTTACAGTTTGGCACTCCTTTTTATAATGTTTTATCCACATTCAGTAAATCATCAACAAGTTGCATTTCTCCAATTGCTTGGAACCTTAGATAAGATTAAGTCAGCAATGGGAACATGGTTTAGTTCCTATCCTAAAATTTAAAAGATATCCAAGCAAGGATAAGTGATAGAAATTGTCACGTAAAATATCCATCTTTCTACGGCCATTTCCCACTTCTTTCCCTTGCGTATGACGATGACCTCGTTGGTCAATATAAGATCAACCAAGAAAATTCTACATTTTTAGACTGTAACTAATCAATTTATATATCACTTAATTATTTTTATTATTTTTTATTAATATTAATAAAAAATTATTATCTTTTACGGTAAATATAAAAATAATTATCTTTTATTATGTAGCTCATACCTGTTGGATTCCGAAAAAATAGAAAATATAAAAATATAAAACAAAGTGAATCTTGTATTTGGTGTTGACCCAAATTTATCCAAGTAGTGAACCATGCTTCTGGGAAGCTCTACATAGACCTTGGCCTTTGAAACTTCAGCAATGTGAACAAACTCTTTTATTAACCTTACTCTAAAACGTGACAAATGTGTGATATTTGCTTCGTGCACACTTTGCCAATTCAAGTCTAACCCACGAGACGGCAAAGAAAGGTTCTAGTCAAAACTAAAATTCCCAATTGAAGATTTTATATTACATATTTTGAAGGGAAGAGGTATCTTCCACGTATGGTGGATCAAAACTACTTATGTGGGTCCTCATCTCCATTCAATTATAATAGTCACCGTTGAAGACCCATCAAGCCAATCTGCCCCTAAAGATAATAAAACAAAAGAACCTATCAATTACTTGTAATCCAGCCAAAAGGGAAATATTTCACAATCACCCTTTGGTTTTGGTTAGGGGCAAAGGGCCAAAGGCAAGTAAATGAAATATCAAGGCCTAATTTGATTGTGAATACATTCTTCATAATTTGATTTAATTAAATAATTTATTTATTTTGCAATTTAGTTATACAAATAATTTTAAAGGGAATTTTTCAATTTTTAATACAGTTTTTTTTTTCTAATCGATTTTATAACTATTTTACTTGAAACATATTTAAAGAATATTTGATAAAATAATAAAAATAAAATAAAATAATGATAAGTTTATTTAAGTCCTTGATATGAATAATCAAACCAAAGAACTTATTTCCATGGTGATGTATAAATCTATGGAATTTGTCAACTTGTAAAAGCCAAAGAAGAAAATATCAGGAGAAAGGTGATAACTAATGGAAGGTCAAAACAAAATTTGGCTGGAAAGTGGGGCTGACAGGGGGAGTAGTAGAATAGAAAATCTTTAGAAGCTATCAGGAGAAAAAGCCACAAACAATGCACATAAACAACGCTGCATGTCTGCAAAAATAAATTGACTGCTATTAACCCATGGACCGATCAAATTTGCATGAAATTGATGGCTGCTGCTGCTTGCTACTTGACTAGTGACTAGTGACATTGTAACCAGCAGTGGGCAATTGTTTATGAGAAATTTTTTTATTTTTATTTTAATATATACAACTTGTAATATAAAAAATGGACAAAGGATTAAATACCCTTTAAACTTGTATTTTAGAACCAAATAAATTTAATTTTAATTATTTTAGTAAATTTATTTATGAATTTTATTTAAAAGCTATATAAATTCATAATTTAACTAAAAATCACGAAATTAATAGCAACTGTATTGATGATGGTTTAAAAAAGTTAATGAAAATAATAAAATAAAGATAATAATTATTAATTTTAACTTTTTAATAAAATAGAAAAACAATTTTTAATATATAAAAAGTTTAGTTTGTAATATTAAAATTAATATTAGTTCAAATCTTATTTTTATTTTATTTAGTTAAATAAAAATTATAGTAAATGCTCTCATAATTTTTTTTAAATATAGATCTATTTATTCTTTAAAAAGATATTTTAAACTTATTTACTTATTTAATTATTAGGTACAAATTTAAAAAATATTTTATTTTTTATCTAAAGGAATATATAATTTAAATATTTTATAACGACAACCATATTTTCTGTTGATTCATTGCCACTTGACCGAGTGAGCAGCTGTTAATTTGGGACTTTCGTTCTTTTTTATTTTTTATTTTTTGCCTTTTTCAGGTTTGGACCGTCGGCTGCCTTGCCCTACCTATAGAGGTGTGAGTTGACTAAAACGCGGTCGCACCGTCGGCTGCAGCCGCTGGAGTGGGTTCTATTCTATGAATCTGAGTACTCGCGTGGCCTTATCCATGAACCGACAGAATTAATTGAATTTGCCACCGTTTTTAGTTTTTGCATTACCAGAATTGACATTTCGGCGGCCATTTAGATTTCTCTTTTCTTTTTCTTTTTCCTAATCAAGTATTTAAAATAGTTCATCTTTCAGGTTAAAGATTCGAATAAAAAATAGAAGAAGAAAAATAATTTAAGCAAAGATAGGTGAGAATAAGGATCTAATTCACGTCATGCCCCTATTATTATTTAAACGAATTTAAATAAATAAATTCTTAGAATTATTTATCCTATTTTTAGAAAATAACAATTGAAAATATTTTCAAATATCTTCTTTAATAAAATTTGCAACGTTTTAGGATTATATTATTATTATAATAAATATAAAATATTATTTAAAATTATCTATTAACCGATAAAATTAATATAAAAATATAATTGACCAAAGAAAATTCACCTTTTCAATTTCATCATATATTATTTTTTTAGAATTAAAATTAGTATCTAATTAAAAATTAATTAATTAATTATATATAATAAATATAAAAAAGTATATAATTTAAAATATTATAATTGGATACGGTGAATATAAGTTAAGCGGTAAGCACTAAATATATACTTTATAGAAAATTAGGTAAACAAATACATATGAGGTGATTGAATTTTTGCATGAACTTGTAAGAGTTGTTTTTATTCAAAACATTTGTAGATAAAATTCAAAAAGGTTTCTCTATTAATTAATATTGATGTAATTAGATCCATGTGTTTGGCAAGCCTACAAATGCCACCATTCTTCAATTCAATAAAATTAATCTTCTAAACTATTTCCCTAAAAGACTTCAAAAAATCCAACTCCTTCACATGTTTTTTAATGCTCATTTTTGCAGAAATTTAATTGATTTAAAATGAATATTTAAAAATAGAAAGGAGAAATATTTCTTTTTTTTTTTTGTATGAGTTAGTGTTATGGAAACAAATGATAATGCATGGAGAAACTTAGTCTAGTCCAAGTCATTGCCTACTTATTTTCTGACAATTATAGTACTATGCTAAATAAATATTTTCATATTTATTTTTGTTAAAATAGCAACCATTTTCTTTATGATTTTATTTTATATTAGCATTGTTATCCGGTGAATTACTATCAAATTTATCATCAATTATATATTTTAATTTTATTAATGTCTCAAATTTGAATGTTTTACTGTATATAACCTCAAGCAATTCAAATCTATTTTTGATAAAAACTTCATATATACTCTGTTATCAATTTATATAATATATATATTAATTTATGAGATTTAAATTTTTTTTTATATTTGTGTTTAATTTTTGATACGTAAAATTTTTATTTTGATATGTGTACTATTTTTGACGCGTATGATTAAGTTTATGTTTAATTTTATAGTTTTTTCTATTAATTTATTTGATTAAAAAGTTACATTTCTAATTAAATATTCATTCTAATCTTAAAAAATAATATATTATTAGTAAATTAATTTTTAATTATATAATAATTTCTAATTTAAAAATATTAATATCAATTATATTGATAGGATTAATTTATATAATATTAGAGTTCACCAATAAATATTTTAAAAATTGATAGTATTAATTTAAAGATAGTATTAATAAATAAATATTTTATTAATATAATAATATGAATAAAATTTTTAAAAGTTAAAAATATTTAAAAATAGTTAGTTTGTTATTATCTTTAAAACTATTATAAATTAAATATTAAATATTAAATAATTAATTAAATTATATCTATAAATTTAATTTTATAATTAAAATAATAATAATGATCTAGTTAAACTAAGTTTTTAGTAGATCACTATTATTAAATTTGTGAAGGAAATATGTTGAAGCTTCTTCCGTCAGGTAGAAGTAAATGAAAGAAGAAGCATCTAGAATTAATTAAAAAAAGAAGAAAAATCCAAGACATGCAGAAAAGGAAAGCCAAGAAAACAAAACCCAAGTAGGAAGTGAAAGCACAAGACTTCCACACAAAGGAAGTGGCGAGAGAGTGTTTGTTAGATTTTGATGGAGAAATGGCCAAATTGGTCTCCAACCCATCAATTATTATTATTATTATTATTATTCCCATGTTAAAAAGAACAAGTTGCCTTTGTTGGGTTCCCTTCACATCCAAAGAAAAGCTTAAACAATCTCTTGAAAATAACACTCATAAATTCTGCAAGGCTGCACACATATATCAATTAGTGTTTTGGTAAAATTGATGAAAGTGATGGCAGACTCGCAGGTACAACTTGCGCTGCCTTTGTTCCTTTCATCAACTAATCATATTGGTATCACCTAAAGATAGTTAGAGTGGCACGTGAGTTTGAGCTTTGGGACTTGCACCCTAGCTAACCAATCAATCCTCCGCCACTTCCTATATCATACCATTACCTTCTTTTAACAAAATCAACTTTATATATATTTTAATATAAAATAACTGAATATTATATTGAATATTAAAATATTTTTCTTTTAATTTAAGAAGAACAGTTACTATATGATGAATAAAGTAATTTCTTTCATTTAATACACATTTCTTGAAAAGAATTCCAAACATTCCTTAATACTGTTAACTAAACCTTTAGCCTAATGGAACAACATGTAGCCAGCGCTTCTTTCATTAGTTTAATTTATATCTAAATATCATATTTGAGATAATCAAGTGTATGGTTTTATATATTTTAAGAGTTTTAAGGAAAAAAATATTAATCATATATTTCACCACCTAGATAAAATTAACTATAATTAACAATATAAAGAATAAACTCATAACAAAAACACCCATATATATTATCTCTAATATTTTGATTAAGAAAATATATATTTTATAGAGTTAAATATTATTTTTCTCATGATATTTAGTTTAATATACGAGTCAGTTTTTATATTTTTTATTATATATTTTTTTAAAATTTTAATAAAACTAACCACTATTTTCTTCCGTATTATTCGGAGAACAAAATTAATAATTTAAAATTAAAATTTAATCTTTAAACTTATCATCAATAATCAAATTCCTCTATAATTATTAAATTAGAGTAAAATATTATTTTTAGTATAAATTTTAGTGTTTAGTTAAAATAATTAATTTAATATTTATTATTCTAATTCATTTTTAATATAATTTAGTTCAAACAAATTTAAATATTTTAAAATTATTTATGTTTATTAATAATAATAATTCAATTTTAATTATTAATATAAATAAATATTAATAGTTAAAAAATATTATTTGCTTGTTATTTTTATTAAATATTATAAATGAACTAAATTACAAAATTTTATTTTAATCTAGTGAAAATATTTAGATATTAAATTGAAAAGTCCTTCGCTAATAAAAAAATTATGATAATTTTATATGTTAAAAGTAAATTTTGTATCCATTATTTAAATGACATTAACACATTAAATTTTTTTATGATTATATTATATGCTAAAAGATAAAAAATTAAATAAAAAAATTTATTATTTTAATTAGACACCAAATAAAATTTTACTTTAATTTGATAATAAAATTTATTTCAAATGAGTTTGATACTTGACATTAATTAAAAAATTAAATCATAATATTAAATTATTAATTAATATTAAAATAATAATTAATTTATAAAAACTTAATATAATAAAAAAATATAGAAATCTATTCATTTATTAAATCAAACATAAAAAATTTCTTAATGTTAATATATATATATATATATATATATATATATATATATATATATATATATAGAGAGAGAGAGAGAGAGAGAGAGAGAGAGAGAGAGAGTGGAAGGAAATAAATAGAGAGAAAGTGAGAAAAGCAGTGGGGTCAGAAGTGCAAAAATAGAAACGCGGTGGGAAAAGTGAGGTTTATTTATAGTGGTAAAGAATAAAAATATTAAAATGGTTAAGGATTATTCTTGTGTAGAACGTGCCAACATGTGATGGCTAAGGCAGGCAGGCAGAAACAAAGGCCATCAACATGAGAGTACATTTTTTTAATCATTTATCTCCCCTCAAACTCATGACAAATGTTTCATACAACTTGCCCCAATTTATACATCCATTCCTTTTATTACACATCCAATGACGACTAAAATTCTTCTTATAATTAATTTAGTTATAGGGTATACAAATCAATTCAAATATATATGTTAATTTAGGAACTTCATGTTGTGCAACTTGCATCTGGAAAAAGGGGGCCATCACTGAATATTGAACTTCACCTTACCTCATTACCTGCCTTTTTGCTGACAGTTAAAAGATATTAATTCCTACTTATGTGCTAGATGCACCGTTCTGCAGGGCATTTGGTGATTCTTATGACTTGTATTTTTTATATTTTCCTTTTAAGGGGCTTTTTTATCCTATAGGAGGCTAATGGAAAGCAGAGGTGCCGAACGGAAAGCCAATTAGAGGGGTTTTCTTTTTCCTCCTTTTGGGACTTCTCCATAATAGGAGTAATCATATCAATTAACGAATCAAAGGTGTGATACACGACCACCCAGTGCACTATAAAAATGTGAACGTATGACAGTGCATGCACTTTCTTAATTTAGACATTCATATTTGAGAATCAGAATTCAACAGTAGAAATTAAGCGAATCATGTTTCGACTTGGCAAAAGAAATAAGAGTTCAATACATTAAAACTAATTTAATCGAGCATCAAAAACTTATGATTCTATTTATCACTAGAATAAAAATTCTGAATTATATAAAATAAAGTATTTATTTCTTGAAATATCAAACCTCTGAATATTATGGTTAAGTTTTAAAAGAAAAATAAAAGTTTATCAGGATATAAGAATTTGTAAGACTTCACAGTCCATCCATTCCTCAACTTCCCAGTAAAACAAAATTAAGAAGAAAAAGGAAGCAGTGGAAGTTTCTTCAAATAGAGACAAAAGCAAAGTGAGACATCTGGTAAAGAAAGGGAAGTATCCCTGAAGAAGGACCCAATAAAACGGGGAAAACAGTATGTGGATATAAGGTAATGGAAGTTTCCTTTCAGGCATTCCTTAATATAGAAAGTGAATAGGAAAATCCAGCTTCAGTAAAAGAAGAAAATTTAAAAAGAGATATATATAATACATAATTCAAAAGTAGAAAAATAAAGAAAGAGAGGAAATTTCTATAGTTTGTAATTGCAATGCAGCTGCCTGGTTATGGACCCTCACCATCTTTCCTCTTCCATCCTTCGACCACATTGTATTAGCTATAGATGAGTTGGGAACAACTGTGAAGGAATCGCATATGGATTGTGTCAGTGCAATCTTTTGAATTTCCAAGTGGGTATATAAGGATTTTCCTAAAATAGTGATCTTGTGATAAGATTTTGTGAGCTGGTGTTACCAAACAATTTATTGGTTTTTTTTCTTTTCTTTTGCAATTACAACCGAAGTGTTGATAGTCACTAACTGTGATCGATGTTCAATAATTTCACTCACTTAATTGCCAATGTTGAAATAATTACAACAAGGTGTTGCCAGTCACTCCCTATGATCAACCCTTCAATAATTTTAGTTCAATTGATTACTTTAGGAGGTGTTGCTAGTCACTAATTATTTTCAATATCCAATGGATTCCTATTCACTTAATTGACAATCAGAAAAATTAAAATTATTTCCATACGGAATGACCAATTATAAAAATCGCGATATAAATAAAAATGATGAAAATTAAAAAATTAAAAAATACTTAATAAATACATTTTGGATGCTTTAAATTAATTATTTATAAGAGAAAATACAGTCAAATGTTTAATTAGGGTACCCTTTGGAATGAATTGACATTTAAGAAGAACATGAAATGAGGCAGGGTATAAGAAAATTAATATGCCAATGCCAATGCCAACTTCACCATTAGACAGGCCTTGAGGGTTTGCGTCCAAAGACAGCTACATTTGTCAGCATATGCTTTCATAAGAGACTAATCAAGTAAGCATCTATGTATATAAAAGGTTCCTATTCTAAATATGACTCTTACTTTGGCAACATTATTTCTTAATCTTTTCCTCCTAACTACAAAAATAAATACAAGAAAAGTATGCCCACCATTTTAAAGAGAAAAAGAGGGTTTCCACAATTGCTGTGTGTTAAGGTAGAGTGATTGGTTTGGATTTATTCACTTACTTTTCAGATTTGTAGAGCTCTAAGAAAATTGCATATGCCAAGTTGTTCAAATAATTGAAGAATCTTCCAAGCAACAAGCCAAGCATATCAAGTAAAAATAAAGATTATGGATAGGATATAAATAGAACATTACTGGCAACGATTTGCCCAGATGCTCATATTGTTGTTTAATAAGTTATTTCGGTTAATTACTTGTGAGAATTAGAAATATCTCCAATTTCTAGTATTTTTATAACTCATGACTCATTCCATAACAAATAAAAAAACTGGATCATCGTTTGGATTATATCCTTTGCTTAACGTTTTCTTGTTCTTTCAGTAATCACACATTTCCTTTTCATTTCAATAAGAAAAATGTGCTAGCTAGTGAATGTTTTTCATTTTGATACATTGAATTCTCGACCCTCTTATTTGTCGGAATTGCTTCCATATTGTGTTAGCATAAAAAATAGTTATAATTAGCTTTTCCCCTTTAAAAAAAATAAGTACCATTTATAACTATTTTCTTTCTTTTGCATAAGCAAAGATTATAAAACTTGCACTTTAAAAAATTATAATTATTTCTTTTTTTTGCTTTTCGAATATAGAGGTTTTGAGTTCAAACTCTCACATCTGCAATAGATAGTGTAAAGAAATGACTATCCATATTGTATAGCCCACGGCCCATTGACCTTTCTATAAATAAAAAAAGAATTGAGACGATAGGCAACACAAGAGAATCTAATTTTTCCGTTCTTCTATCATTTGATTTTGCTTTTTTATTTTATTTTATTTTATCATTCACGCATTTCAACAAGCCACCCAAAATAAAAGAAAACAGATTTCTCAAATGATTTGTACTCTAAATCCCTCCGTCCTTAAAGAAAGAACTTAACCATTGACCAATTATTAAATTGACTGATGAGATAATTTGAATTGAGAAAGTTTCCAATTTAATGTATTTAAAAAAAACTTTCTCTAATTTAATTATTTTATACATGTTGTATGAGTAGCATTGTGCTAGAAAAATTAAGGATTTTGCAGTAAATAAATAGTATAAAAGCAAGATATATAATACCTTATTAAAATGGTAATAAAAGTTATAAAGGAGTCGTATCATATAATATATTTGACTAATTCAAATAGGACTTTATAGGAAATTATTGTTTGATTTAGGAAAAAAACAAGATTTCACACAAGTAAAAGCCGAGTTAGCAATTTAAGAAGAAATCTTTAAGCGTGTTCGAATCTGATTTTAATAAATGAACATCAATTTAATAAAACAAAAAAAAAACAATAACCGTAACTATAAAAAGAAGTTGTATTATATAATATAATTAAAATAAATTATGGGTCAATCCCTGCTTGATATTTTAATAAGTAAAAAATTAAAAACTTTTAGTTAGTAATACTTATACAAGTTAAAAAGAATAATTACTTAATATTATATAGTGTCCAGCTTAAAAAGGTCTTCATGAATTAAAAACAAAAAGAATTAAAATCTTCAAGTGTGCGTTCCGATGGACACCGCGTAAGAGAGGTGAAAAGATAAAATAGAAGGAAATATCCACCGAATCAACCTTGTAAGCTAAAAATTCGGCCATATCTTCAGAATTTTCCAATTCTTTACCCCTCAAAAATTAGGAAAATATATTAAATAAAAAGAAATCTCTTTTTTTCTTTTTTCCATTTTGCCGAAATATCCTTGCCAATCACGTGCATTTATTATACCGACAATTAATATTCAAAGCACTTGAACAATTAAACATTACTACAAACACATCCTCTTATACTATATATATGCACACACATAAAACGGCCTTTCTTGCGCCACTCGTTAGTTGTGACTTGTGACCTCTGTTTCTCTCTTATTCCTTTCTCTCAAAGAAACATCATCAAAAGCACCCACCCATCCCAAAATCCCTTCAGTTTTCAATATTATGATCGATTCCATGGATTGGGTTCGCGGCAATTCGATCGGTCACGGTAGCTTCTCCACTGTTAATTTGGCTATACCGAGAAACGACAGTGGTGCTTCTTTAATGGCTGTGAAATCTTGTGATGTTTTTGACTCTGTTTTTCTTGAGAATGAGAAAGATGTGTTGGATCAACTCGGGGACTGTGAGCATATTATTCGCTGTTTCGGCAGCGAAGAGAGCGTCGAAAACGGGCACAGATTGTCTAATTTGTTGTTGGAATATGCTGCTGGTGGTAGTTTAGCTCACTGGGTTAAAAACAATGGTGGATGTTTACGAGAGTCTGATGTTAGACACTACACAAGGTCGGTATTAAAGGGTTTGAGTTATATTCACGCAAAAGGGTTTGCTCATTGCGATTTAAAGCTTCAGAATTTGTTGTTGTTCGAGGATGGTGAATTAAAAATTGCAGATTTTGGGTTGGCAAAGAAAGTTGGGCAGAAACTAGAGGGGGTACAGGTTCGAGGGACTCCTTTGTGTATGGCTCCTGAATCGGTAAATGAAAACGAGTATGACTCGCCGTGTGATATTTGGGCTCTTGGGTGCGCTGTGGTTGAGATGATTACAGGAAAGCCAGCATGGAATTGTAGGGCTGATGCTAATATTGCAGCTTTGTTAATTAAAATTGGAGTAAGTGATGAATTGCCTGAAATTCCTCAAGAATTGTCTAACGAAGGGAAGGATTTTTTGTCAAAGTGTTTTGTTAAAGATCCTCAAAGAAGATGGACTGCTGATATGCTATTGGATCATTCTTTTGTTGCTGATCATTATGATGATGAATTCAATTCCACTACTACTGTTACATTCAAGAACAAAAAAGAAGTACCATCATCATCACCAAGATGTCCTTTTGAGTTTCAAGAATGGATTTCAATTCCATCTTCTTCCCCAAATTCTGAAGTATGGTCTCACAGGGAATTGGAATCAAGAATTGACTGGTCCTCTTTGTCTAGTACACCATCATCTTCTCCAGTAGATAGAATCCAGCAACTGACAAGTGATCATCAAGGTTGCAATTGGGCCTTTTCTGATAGCTGGATCACTGTAAGGTGAAGCAGAGAAGCAAGCAATTTAGAAGATTTTTTATTTTTTTTGAGGTGACATTTAACAATTCAGATTCCATTAAAAATCTGAAATTTTGGTTATTGTAAATGGGTAGGAGACAGACATAGAGACTGTAATTAGCAGACTGACTATAGGTAATTCAGTAGTCCTGATTGGTCACTGCTGGTGGCTGAGTGTATAGAAGAAATACATTTTTTTTTTTGTTTCTTCAATTGAAATGACAGAGTACATTATTACTTTTATCAAGAAAGGTCATTTTTGGCAGCTGTTTCTGTATGTGAATCTTTCTTCTAAAACGATTTGTTAATCTTTCCCTTAAAAGGCATATAACAGAGTGCAAGCACGACATGATCTTATGCTTTATTATGTTAAAATTAAGGTACAAAATCCTGTCTTTGTTTTAGTATAATTTTTTATTTGAAGGTAGATTCTTGTTACTTGGGTAAATGTCTTGTTGTTCTGTGCTTGAATGAGAAGGGAAAAAGGGGTTTTTCTTTTCTTTCTTCTTATGCCAGAAAGGAATTAGGCTCTAACTTCCATTTTTGTTTTATTTATTTTTATTTTTATATTTTGGTTGTAATTATTTGCAAAGACCAACTTAAAGGGATCTGAACCTGAAAAAGTAGGGAAGCATCCTGGAAATTATTCTTTAAGATTCCTTATTAGGCAGCCTCAACTGTTATTCTTCAGAATTTGGTACAATGGCTACCAAAAACGTGCTGATTTTTGCAGTTGGTTGAGAGATATGTGTGCTCTTTTGTCGATTAAGCCCATCTAGCCCCTATTTGTTCTTATCAATGAATTTGAACATTTTGTAATTGCATCACATGTTTCTTAAGCATCTCACTTGATAATATCTACCTAAAGGTTGGTATCGCATAGTAAAATAAACAAGAGCAAACCCTCTAACGTCTAATTGAAGATCTCAAAACTTTTGTTTCTGATATACATAATAATATATTAGTACGTAATGTCAATCTTAATCTATCAGTATAACATAATATTAAATCGTTGATCTTTCAAATCAATATTATAACAAGCAAGGCTATAAGGTTATAAAGAAAATCTTCAAAAGGTATGGAAATGAATTGTGGGTAATTGATATCCAGTGACAGGTGATTCTCATGCTGTATATGTATTATCATATTGTGAGAACAGTGCTATTTCTGTGTTACTGATAAACATGTGATCTATGAGCAGTGAGAAAGGGTTCTAAGTACATAATGCATGTGATTACATTTAGCCACAAAATAGGAACACAATTTAGGGACAGAAAAGGAACTCGTGTGATGATGACTTTGTATTATAATATAAAATGTAAGAGAAGATTACTGAAACTGATAAACAATGTGAGAAAGGGCATAAAATTATAAAACATGTGATCTAAAAGTTTGTAAGAAAAAGAAAAACAAATGTATACATTTCCAGCATCCATGTTAAAAAGAAGGGTAGCTTTCACATTGGTTTTCTTTAGATTTTGTTTGTAATCACAAGGAGCCCCACCATATTGGTAGGAAAACACACTTTTTTAGATCATTAAGCCAACTTAATTAGCAGAGTTCACGTCAAAGATTTTGCAATCTATGGTAGATAAGATCGGTTTTCTTTTGGCTGGTTGTTCTTGGATCATTTTCCCAACTGATCATGTGTTTGTTTGATCCCGGATTTTCCATTTTACACAGAATTTGTCCCATTTATATTTGTACTTCAAGGAACTTTATAAAACAATAAAAAAAAAGAAAAGAAAAGAGAACGAAACTCCTACTTACTACTTGAATTTCTCACCTTTTTGGCCTCTTGCGTTCCTAACCCTCAAAAGTGTTATGTAGACTAAAAATATTTTATTAGATGTAATATTTATATTAGTCGATTTCAGTTATAGATAATTCCCCGTAATAAATAATCAAAACATTATAGATGTATTTTAATAAATAATATCATATGCCATATGTGTATCTAAAATATTTTTAGTATATACTATTATACGATAAACAATTATTGGTGTATATAATTCATTATATAAATAGTTTTATACTACTTCATTAAATTTTTATAAAATAAAAATATGAATAAATACTATCTAAGGATAATAATCTAATTAATTATTACTATAGAGCTATCGTGCATTGAGTTATTTAATTTTAATTTTAATATAAAATTGTAAATATATAATTAATAAAAATATTTTATTTACATTTTATAAAATAATGACCACTATTGTTTGTATAATAGACTTTAAAGAAATATATGATTTTACATAAATAATAATAATAATAATATATGCATATTCATAATTACAAAATTATGTAACTAATTTAAATATAATACTTATTGTCAAAAAATTTAATTATAATACTTAAATAATTTAAATACTAAAAATAGAACAATAAATTTATTATTTAAACACAATTTGATAAACTCAAGCTTGTTAATTTAAATTAAATTCAAACTCGAACTCGTTTATTTATAAAAAAAACTTGAGTCGAGTCAGTAACACTTCTACTATGAACTTCTGGGTATTAACATATTGGATGTACATAGAAAATGGTGTTAGTGTCACCTCGCCACAATGGAATAATGAGGAAAAATAATAAAATGAAAAACACATGTTTATGTTACTCATTAGTTTCATAGGCCAACGGAGAAACACTATCTACTAAGCTAATAAATTGAATCATTAATTAAGGTCTTCAAATCAAACCTATATAATATGTCCATGTGACTTCTAAGACTATACACTGGAGTCCCTTCAAAACATTGTCGGTCTGGTGCAGATCATAAGATCCACATAACAACAATTTTCAGACTCTTTTTCTTCTTTTTTTTCTTACACATTTACAATCATTAAAATAAAATTACAGATTAGTTTTTTTTTTTCTTACAAATTATTAATTTTATTATGAACTGAAACAAAAGCCAGAAAATCGTAATAATCATTCATTTTTAAAGTGTAAATATAAATATTTGATGAGGGACAAGATGGAAGTAAAATCTCAAAACCCACCGACAAATCAAGATTTGTTGATTCGGTGATTTAAATGGGTCCAGGCAACAAGTCCTGACCATAACCCAGAAGGCCCAGAATTGCGTTGCCATTTATATGCTTCTTCCTGGAAGGTTCCTTTCCTCCCTTCACCTACACTCCCCACTAAATCTCCTGTCTCCTTTTATTGAACTGAATTTAGATTTGATTCTTTAAATATTTCCCAAAATAAATACATAGCGAAAGATACATTATCAACAACTACTATTCTATCTTCTTATTCGTTTGCTTACAACTTTTCTTTCTTTTTCTTTTTTTATTTTCGTTTTTTTTTTTATGTTAATTTAGTTGCAACCTAAGTTTGAATTTGAATTTACAAATTTATAAATGATTCCGACGTCAATTGAATCGCACACTATTAATTTTATTTACTTATAATTATTACATGAATTATAGAGAATAAGTAATTAATATTTAGTAATATCATCTTATAGTACGAGGTTACAAATTCCTCATCAGAATTGCTTAAGTGAAAAGGAAATCTCTATAATTTAATCCATTTTTTAGATCTAATTTATTTAATTTTTACCAATAAGTGCAATTGTTCTTGAGAGAGATAGCCACATTCATTTTATGAGGGTCCATGCCCACCAAGCACTCCACCCTCTTGTACAATTTAGGCTAGACCAGCTTGCCTTAAACATTTGTTTCTTTAATAATAATAATAATTATAATTATAATAATAATAATAATTATTATTATTATTATTATTATTATTATTATTATTATTATCTCTTGCATTCTTTAGTTCAAATTAATTAGATTTGAATCATCAAAATTTCCAAAAAGATACATTAAGAACAACCCATATACACCTCCTTTTTTGTTTGCTTCCAATTAATACATAAATAATAAGGAGGTAATAAGTAAAGAATATTCTATATAAATTTTTTTTTTCTTTACTGATAAGTGCACTTGTTCTTGAGAGAGATTGGCACATTCATTTTATGAGAGTCCATGACCACCCAGCACTCCACTCTCTTGTAGAATTTGGGCTTCACTAGCTTGCCTAAAACATAAGCTCTTGATCGAACAGTGAAGTTGAGTGCCAATGGTACCGGTTGAGTTGGTGCACCATTTAAACTCCCCAAGCTTGACCCTCCACCATATAATGGAGTGCTGTTTCCCTTCACCATCACCGTTAATGATCTTTGACTTTTTCTTGATTGATAGAACTTCTGTACCTGCAAAACCCATTTAATCTAATATCATAATGTCTCCTACAAACAAAAACTTCAGATAGATAATTTAATTAGCAATGACAATTAGAAACAAAGTTTAAACTCTGATACCTATTTTTACTATAACTTTTTTTTATTAAAGACAATTTTAATACCGATTGAGATGTATCTAATTGATAATAATTTAATCACACTGTAATTGTTTATTTATTCATATGTGCTGTTTAGCTGTGAATAAGGACAATCCGGAGTTGTACCATTTTCATATTTTCTAGTTTGGTCAAATATAAAACCATTTAGTTAGATTCAGAACTTGCAATGAAAAGAATATCTCCTTCATCATTCCACATTTGTTTCAGATTATAAACAGTTTTAAATATAAATATCTCCTAAAATTTGTCTATAATTTATAGCAGCATTAAACCAATAACAGAAATCCACAACAAATTAGCTAGTTAATTAGATGTTGAATAATAAGTTTAGAAATACTTACGGTTCCAGTAGCGACAGTGAGTTGAGAGTAGGAAAGATGAACAGGTGTCGCAGTTACATGGACGCCAAAGAACGTAGCAGTGTTGCGAAATGTAAGCTTCACTGTGCAGTTCATGGACACCATCTCTGTCGCTACTCCTGAGAAATCCGCACCAGCTTGCACTACAAATTGATCAAATGCGATACTCTACAAACTCAACCAGAAAAAAGAAAAAAAGAATCAATAACCTTTTTCAATAATCAAGCTTTTCTAGCAATGTATAATACATACATACTTCCCAATGAACAAGATCATTGAGTAGTTTTTGAGATCCAACAAAGATCGTACCCACTCATTTTCTCATCCGATACCTCATGTTGCGGGCTAATGATTCACATCATATAATGAAACTGTAACTCCTTCGAGTGATTATGAATGAAAATATAACGCATCAGAAGAGAAATTAAGATAGTATAGATTAACTTTATTTTGATAAAAGAAAATATATATGATCTAAATTATTGTAATTATAATTTAATTATTACCTTCACGGTTATGATGGGTTTTTGAGGCCGACTTGCACCCCAAAGAATCAAGGAAAACATAGTGAAAAGAACGATAAAGCCTCCAACAAAAGCAAGAAAATAGTAACGACGAGTAAGGACATGCGGAGGAACATCCCCATCAAGAAGGCATTCTTCTTCAATGGCATCAAACTCCTTCCAGGGCTTCCGGGCGCCTTTACGGTTAGATCCGTCGGTCTTGCGGTGGTGGTGCTGTGGCTTGAGGGAGCCAGAGAAGCGAGTGGAGGAGGACTCGCGAGAATGAGGGCCTAAGGAGGAGTTGGAGTGGGAATGAGGAGGAGAACCCATTGGGCTAAGAACAGGAGTGGAGTGAAATGAGTTAGTTGTTTTTTCGCCATCGTGAGAGTCTCTTGACGGGCTCTGCACGTAGTAGACAGGGCGGCGAGGTGGTGGTGATGATGACCTTGCAGGAGATGATGGGGTTAGACTGCTAACTTCTGAGTCTGTTTTGGAGAGATGAGTTGATGACATTGTTGTTTTGATCTAGCCGAGTACTTGTTTCTTGCAGAGGATATGAGGAAGTAGAGAAGACTGAATAAGTAGAAGACGACCGAAAATGGTGAAGTGTTAGATTGGGTGGATTGTTTTATTGTGGGTATTCTTAATGTAGGATCTCAAGAACGTACGTTATGGAGGGGCACGTTGTTATATCGTTTGTTTAATAATATCGAAGTCATAATTCTGTGGTAATGTGGACTAACAAGCTGGGATTTTTCTATTTTGTTTTATTTTTATTTTCTTTTTTCCAATTTAATTGTACATCTCTATTGTCAACTTTAATATTTTGTAAGCATTGGTTTCGGTGGTTGTACTTTTACTGCCCGGGGCTGACTGTGAATTTGGAGATCCTGCGCTTAAAATTCCAACCCAAAATATATAGAATATTTAAAGGTATTGTCAATATTTGTGGACTGGATCGAAATTATTTTTTAATATATTTCTGAATCTCATTAATTATCTAATACAATTCAAAACATCAAATATAATAAACTAAATCTAACCAAATTATAAATTAAATATAAATAATTAATAAATTAAAGAATTTTAGTCTAATAAAATTATAAATTCGTTCACCCAAATATAATAAATATAAAATTATTATTTCATAATACTCACCTCTGTCAGAATTAAGCAAACAATGTATTCTTAGTCTTATTACCAATTATATTTTAAATTTTATATGTTTTGATAATTTTATCTAATTATATTTTATTGAAAAATTATCTAACTGTTTATGAATCTAAAATTGAGTTTCGTACTTTTATTTTATTTTTAATAACACTTTTCGGTGATGATCTTTACATTTTTAGAACAAGAATGATGATGTTGTAGATTGACTAAAAAAAAAAAAAATTATAAATCAGCAAAAAGTTTGATACAATTAAATGCAAGAGTGTTATAAGACTTTTGATCTTACACTGTTAAATTTAGGATAAATTTTTTATTAATTTTTAATTTTTCTTTTTTACTAAACACATTCTTTTACCATGATTGTTAAAATTGTCTCTTAGGATGTTATTGAAAATAAATTAAGATTATCTGATATTTATTTTTTAAAATTTTAAAACAACTGAATAAAATTATTTTAGAGTTTAAAATTTAGGATTTAATTAGTAATTAGGATTATATTCTTTTACTTTTTTTTTGAAACAAGGACTATATTCTTTTACTATGTAGTTTTAAAGCAAATATACAATATATAATATGTAATTTTAATTAATTTTATTTTTCATATATTTAAGTTAATTGTAAATGGTTTAAGTTCAAAAATATTATTTTTATTATATAAAAATAATTCTTTTGAATCTTTATTGTCTCATTCTATATCAAACTATTCTATTAGATATGAATCTCTATATCGAACCACTTGAATAACTAGAACAATTCAGGATGAAAAATTATATATTACAATACCTGAGTTTATTAAGTCATTGAACTTTTTATTCTTATTCTTTTGAATTTTTAGATTTTTATTTTGTCCTATTGAGCCCTTAAATTTTTATTTTTATTTATATTAAAGACTTCTTATAGATATTATATAAGAAATTTTTTTAATTTATTGAGTCTTTATACTTTAATTTTTACTTTAATTAATGAATTTTGGATTATTAATCAAAATAAACATAAAAATATAAAAACTCAATAACTTAAAACTATAAAATGTTCATTTACCTAATTAAAATTATAAGAAGATCTTAAAATGTTTAAAATTTGAATTTCTTTTAACAAAATGAATTAGAGAAAGATTGCATTAGGAGACACAAGAAATTAATACATCATTGATCACTTATGATATAAATAAAAGAAGATTCTGCTAATTTATTTACTCAACTTGTAAATTTTAGTTAGACTACCAAAATTAGACTAAAATGCAACTTTTCACTAGTCAAATATAAATAAACTAGTTTTTCTTCATTTTCTCATTACAATAATTAAAAGAAAATTTCCTTCGTTCTCTCATTTTTTTATTATTTAGACTTGATATATACACTATAATTAATAGAAAAATAATATGTATATATGAATATTTTATATTTTAGTATTGAATAATTAACACATACACTATCGTCGATTTAATATATAAATAGAAACATACATTAAATTTTTAGATAAGAATTCTTCCTCACCGAACATTAAAGGAAAATCTCAAAATTTAGCATATGAACAAGGGCTTCCAGACCTCAAGCTGAAGACTAAATATATTCAGAAACCAGCAACAGCAACTAAATGAACAGCAAATAAGGAAAAAGGGTCGGCCAAAATCAAAGAATAAAGCACAGCAATTAGGGAAGTGCCATAATATAAGATGGTTAATATGTAGGTATCAAAAGGATCAGCAACTAGAATCAAAAAAGGAAAAGAAATTCAGATATAGAGCAATTGAAGTACATAAATTTGAAAAGAATAATTTGAGAATAGTTAGGAATAGGAAAAAAAAAAAAACAAAAACAAAAACAAAAAGGAAATGATCCTCACGGATAGTTAGAACAGAAAAGCATTCCAGGAAAATAAGAAAACCATCTCATTAACAAAGAGTTCCAAACAGAAAAAAGTAAAAAAAATACAAAAGGAAGAAAGAAAACCTATAGCAGAAACCCAGAAAGGAAGCCTTTAAGTGGCCCAAAGAAATTGTGTCAATGAACCTTTGGCATTAAGAAACATTGAGTTGAATTAGATCAACTACCAAAGTCAATGAAAGATATCATTGCTCCAAGAATTATGGTTCAATACCATTGCTCTAAAGACTAAGGACGATGAGAGTAATTTAACCCTCAGCTTTCTTATAATTCACTCCCAATGTGCCTTAGTCACTTGGTGTATAACTTACAGTTCCAAATCCTACCACTCATTTACACCCTAGTAATTTAGTGAGGCATGTTTTACTTATAAGCTTTCTTCAAGCGCAAGCTAGCTTTCTTCCTCTAATTAGATCAATCAAGTTACTAGTAGGTCGTCAAATCTCCAACTGGTTCATTTCAGTTTAGCTTTCTTCATCATTTCCCCGGACCCATTGGTGTAAATTTTTAGTATAGTAATATCGTATGTAAGTAGCTCCATTAAGGGGTCAGGAAAGTCAAGAAAATTGTAATGGGAGGGAATGGTAAAACATGGAATATGTCGGTATCTGAAAATACTGAAGCAAAATCCATCAAATATTTTGAAGATCTAACTTAATTTAAGGAAAAAAGCGAAGAAATATTGCAACAAGTAGTTGATGATTCAATTTGTGGGCGCTGGATGCATCCTTGAGGACCTTCTCACATGCCAAGAAATACCCACCTGGGATCCGGGCTAATTTCCTGTCTACTAAAAGTTTTAACTCTTACTATTTCTTACATGGCCAATGAGTTGCACTCATCTGGAATTTGTCTAATGATCCATGAATTCTCTCAGTCCATATGCCACTGTGTTTTCTTTTTCTGTTAAGGTTATATGGAGTCTAATCTGCCCGAGCGAACTCAAAGATCTAAAGAATTACAATGGAAAACTGAAAAAAAGAAAAGAAAAGAAGGGATGGATATAGGAACTTAGATGCGCATTATTTCACTTGATAGTACAAAGATGAAAGGCCAGAAAATGCCAATACTCAGGCGTCATCAATCTCTACAACGAGATTTGTTGCCACTATAGGACTTCTAACAACATATTTGCCTTCATCATGCACCCAGCTCAAAGACCCATGGACAACATCCTCTTTCATTGATTTTGGACCCTCCAGAGTAAGTTTGTAGCTCAGCTTCTCATACTGCTTGTTGAACACCAATTTCTTTGGCTCAACAGTTACGTTTATCCCATTCATGGGTGTCAACTTTGCAGTGTAGCTTGACACTGCCTCTCCAACATTAGTAACAGTCCTCTGAAATTCGTGCACAATTTTCTCCGAATCAGAGTCACCGCCCAAGAAATAAGCAATAAAAGATGGATAGTTAAGATCCAAAGACTGGTTTGCACAGTTGTAAGTGGAATTTGTGATGATTTGTATTTGTTTTTCCGTGTAGTTCATTGCACAAAGAAGTTTTACGTAGTCCTCTGCTGCAGCATCATAAATAAGTCCTGGATCAAGTGACTTGTTGGGATCTATGTGTCCGGATCCAATGTCTATAGGACTGCCTGGTCCCAAATCTATATTCGAGACATCTTTAATGGGACTTTGAGTGTTGTCCAGTGGATTTGCTGTGGTCATAAGGGCAGACCTAATTGCCGCAGGACTCCAATCAGGGTGTGCTTTTTTAACAAGCGCAGCCACACCTGCAACATGAGGCGTTGCCATTGACGTGCCTGAATCCAAATTGAATTTGCTGAACAATTCAACTGATCCAACCTCAGCTACTGAACTAATAGGAGACCATGACGCTAGGACTATTGTGCCAGGAGCTAGAAGGTCTGGTTTTAGGACATACTGGCACCTCGCATATGGCCCTCTGGAACTGTAGCTATCCACCATCGGGGCTGGCTTTGTGCCAATAATTGTCTTATGAAATTCCAATTTTGCTTTGGGATCATTGCTACTCTGTATGTAGTCCACTATCTTTTGGCCATCTTTCAGATCGACAAATGCCGCTGGAAATGAGCTTCGAGTGTAGTAGTCTGACACAGGGAAATCTGTAATGAAAATAGCTCCTGAAACGCCTGCAGATGCGGCATTTTCAACTTGATCGCTGAGGCTTAGATTGTCCTTGCACACAATAATCTGTTCCTTGATTTTCTCCATTTCCTTTATACTTTCACATCCATCCAAGAAAACAAGACGTCTTTGGCTTAGAGAATAATTTCCTGGATACAGTGTAGAGTGCTTTATCTGATTCCCATTGCCTAAAGTTAAAAGTGCCCCGAATTCGCGATCTACAGTACCTGCTCCAACTGTTACTAGCCATGGAGCGCCATTGACCAGTGTCCAATACAGAGGTCCATCATTTCCAGCTGATGCTGCTACAAATATACCCTTTCTCATAGCTGCAAAAGTGGCTATTGCAATTGTATCATCTTCCAAAAAGATGTCATCCATATGGAACGCCAAGGACAGGGACAATATATCCACCCCATCTTGGATTGCTTGGTCTATGGCAGCAAGAACATCAGATTCAGTGGTCCCATATCTCCAAGATGCTTTATAAATGGCGATTCTAGCTCGGGGTGCCATACCACTAGCAGTACCATTTGCATAACCGAAATATGATGCTCCCTCCACAAAATTACCAGCAGCAGTTGAGGCGGTATGAGTTCCGTGTCCATCCGTATCTCTCGTAGAGTTGATTGTAAGGTTCGATATTTCTGGATGTTTTGCATATAGACCCTTGTTGTAGAAGCGAGCACCAATGAGTTTTTTGTTGCACAAGGAAGAATTGAATTGAGTATCTGAGACACATTTCCCTTTCCATCTCTGGGAACCTGAGTCATCCCTGCATCATTAAAGCTCTCGCTCTCCGGCCAAATTCCAGTATCAACCAAACCAATAATGACATCTTCACCATAATTGGTAGCTGGCCAAGCACCAGAAGAAGAACTTAGGCCGAGAAACTGGGACGTGTGGGTTGTGTGGAGTTTAAGAGGACGATCTCGGGTAGAAGAAATATAGCCAGGGTATTTCTTGAGGGATTCAAGTTCAGAATCAGTGAGGCGGGCGCTAAACCCATGGACAGAATTCATGTAAGAATAGATGTGCCTAGAGGTAGGGGTGCTAGCTTCTTTAGAAGTATCTGATATAGAAGCAAGGGTAGCTAGATACCAGTTATAGTGGTCAGAGAATGCACTAGGCATGGCTGACTGGTCCATGTGAATTATATATATATCAGAATTTGGTGAAACAGAGGTCAGGAAGGAGATTGTGAGCAGAAGTGCATACTGCAGGGGCACCTTAATTGGAGGAGCCATGGGTGTACACTGAACTATGCTATTCGATTGATAGAATCTTTGGTTATATAGCAGTTTTCTTTGTAGATGCTATGCAGAAGAAGAGGCCAAAAAGCATCAAAATAATATATCCATTTTAATGATAACATTAATGTACATACGTTTGATTAAGGTGCTCAAATTTCAATTATTTTATTATGGTTTTCCACAATAATATAATCCTAAGTTGAACGTAATGCTCTTTTTTCGTCTCTCCTTTACATTGTTGGATTGGAAAATGCCATTCACCTTTAACATGCATGTACACTTGCATTAATCAGGTCTCTTTCAGTGATCGCCATTTAGAAAAAAAAAAAAAAAAAAAAAAGGAAGAAGAAGAAGAAGAAAAATAAAAAAGAGAGATCAATTTGTTTTAATAATTAAAGCCAAAAAAATATTCTGGACTCTTTTTGTGGCTTTTTTATGGATCTTAAGTTTTTTTTTTTTTGTCAGAAAGGGAAATGTTCTGGCATTTCAAGAAAAGGCCCCAAAACATAGTTTCTCATATTTCGAACCCCTTTGAGGCCTTTTCTAAACCCAAGAAATTATTGTCTTTAAGAACATATTAAGTAGAACTGAGGGGCACCTTTTGTCGAGATCTTAGTCGTACTGATCCGATTAAAAAGGATTAAATATTTTATATCAAATTGAATCAAACAAGATCAATATTATATATATATATATATATTAACAGAATACTAGTATTTTAAATAAAAATCGATGAATATGAATTTACTTCTCTTAATATGAATTTTATATAAACACTTTACTGTAAAAGAATAAAATTCACAAAATTTAAAAGCAAAATCAAAACAAATTGAATTTATTTAAAATTTTAAAAATTAAGACTAATTAATTGAATTTGAGTTTCAGTTTTAGCTCGATTTGAGTTGCCTCTATCTTACCCCAAAGTCAATATATTATTAGAAAAGGAAGGTTTTGTACGTAAGTACGTTTTAAGTTTAAATTATTGTTGGACGCAGTAAATAGTTAACGGTCAGTTTAGCAAGCTCAAGGAAGAAGGTGAATCGAGTGGATTTTATGAGAGTTTTATTTGTTGTGGTTATAATTGTCTCAGTTTTTGGTGATTGACCCAAAAAAATATACAACGCACTAGTAATTCAGGTTAGTATCCATAGTCGGATTTCAAGTATAGATGAAGAATTCATACGTTGCTTTTGGTACAAAAGTTGCTTCTCATGTAGGGATACCCATAAATGTACAAAATCAATTATATAATGATATATGATATTATTTATTAGAAAAACGTATAAAATATGTGATTTAATCTTTTGACATAAAGAATTTTATGGTTTTTTATTTGTCGATATTTTAGTACTCTACCGTTAGCGATTTACATCCAAATTTATTAGTACCATTAATAATTTTAACCTTTAAATTTTAAATAAAATCCGATTGCTGCAAAATCAGTCTTATCTAATAAATAACAAAATATAGAGTTTTCTATTCTTGTAAAATTATTTAAAATTCTTTAAAAGTGACTGTAATTAAAGAAAAATTAAAGTATAAAACTATTTTCTTTCTCTTCGATTTTTCTTTCTGAACTCTATAAAAGTTAATATAGCTAGTCTTAAATGAAAGCAACATTAATAGAGAGTGAATGGTGGTGGAATTATATGCAATTAACACCAAATGAATGGGTCAATTATTAAATTAACAGTGTTAGTAAATTTGAATATAAATTATTAACGGTTTACCTTTTAAGGTTCTAAAATATCACAAAAGAATCTTTTATGTCAAAAAGTTAAACAATATGATAAATTTTTATATTATTTTCTATTTATTAATTATTGTATTTGTATTAGTTGGTTTTTAATCATGAATTACTAACAATAATAAATAAATCAATTAAAGTAAATGCAACACTTTATAAATAATACCATATATCTATATTTAATTTAATTTATTATAGGAGTGACTATTTTTTAAATTTTTTTTTGTATTAGCATTGAAAACAATTGTACTGTTAGAAGTCAAATAATACAATCAGAATTTATTTATTCTTTTAAAAAAGGAATTCTAGAATAAGTAATAAAGAAAAAATACACCCATTTTTCAATTAGCTTAAAAATCAGAGCTGCACACGCGTCATATAGTGGTTTCTTTATAGCAGCTATGCGAAGACAATGCTAAAACACATATTTAGGTGGGACATATACTAAATTTAAACAAAGATTTTTCAAAATAATAAATATATCCCTTTTGAGTTATCCATCTTCTTCATCAAATCAGTAATATATTCATAAAGAAAACATATCCATGAAACTAACAATGATGTCTATGCATTTGATTAACGTGCTCAAAGTTCAAATTCTTTTATTCTCCTTCTCCATAATAATATATTCTCAAGTACAAAATTTGATCCTGCAATTTAATCTTTTGATACATATTTTTTTATTTTTTTTTATGACACTTAAGTATTCAAAGAGTTAAACCGTTAGTAATTTGTATCTAATTTTATTAGCATTATTAATAATTTGTATCTATTCGCTGTAAAATCAGTCTTATCCAATAGATGATGAAATATAAAATTATCTAGTCTTATAAGATCATTTAAAACTCTTTAAAATTGACTGCAATTAAAAGAAATTAAATTGTAAGACTATTTTCTTATTCTTTGTTTTTTCTTTCTAAACTCTATAAAATTTAACATAACTAGTCTTAAATGAAAGTAATATTAATAAGAAATAGAATGGTGGTGAAATTATAAGCAAGTGACACCAAATGAATAGGCTATAACTATTGAATTAAAAATATTAGCTGAATTTGAATATAAATAACTAACGGTTTAACTCTCAAAGTTCTAAAATATCATAAAAAAATAGATATCACATGATTTTTTTGTGTCAAATAGGATCAAATTTTATACTTTTTCTTATTTATTAATTGTTGTATTTATATTAATTGGTTTATAATCATGAATGATTAATGGTAATATAAATAAACCAACTAACATAAATGTAATACTTAACAAATAAAGCCACATATAAATATTTAATTTAATTTGTTGTCTATAATAATGTGATAAATTGAGTCTATCCAAAAAAATCTCTATGTATGTTGAGTAGCATTGGAAACAATTGTAAAATTAGAAGTTAAATAATACAATAATAATAATAATGAAAAAACAAACCCATTTTTGAATTAGCTTAAAAATCAAAGCTACACACGCATCATATAGCGGTTTCTTTATAGCTGCTATGCGCCAAATAAAGATAATATGTATGTCCGTTCTGAGTTATCCATCAGCTTCACCAAAAACAGTAATATATTCCTAAAGAAAATATATCCATGAATGAACCTAACAATGATGTCCATGCATTTGATTAACGTGCTCAAATTTCAAACTTGTTTATTCTCCTTCTCCACAATAATATATTCCCAAGTTTTAATATAATGCTCTCTTGCTTTCTGTTTTGTCCTTTACACTATTGGATTGAAAATTACCATTCACCATAACATGCACGTACACATGCATTGATTCAGGTCTCATTTCTGGCTGATGCAGTAACCCTACTTTGTATCTGTTCATCACCTGGGCCTCTAAAGATTTGTTTATTACGCATGCCGCTAAAGTAAAACGCATCAACTAGCCTTTCTTCAATACTTAAAACAGAAAAGGAAAAAAACGATAAACCCATTTCCCAATTAGCTCAAAGATCAAAGCTATACACGCATCAAACTGGAACACATAAAATGAAAATAGTGTTAATTATAAGCGTGTTTTATGAATAGAAAAAAGAAATCAGAAAGCAAGAACGAAAAATGCCCATCAAAGACATTCACATTGATCAAGCAAGGGAGAGACTCCTGTCCCTTGGAAGAGTTTACTTTTGGTTAATTCATAAGTATGTTAACAAGCCAGCTAGATGGTTGGCTTCAGAGATTTTGTTAGGGAGTCTCTCCCTTTTGCTTGGTTTACTTCCCCTCCCCCTGAGGTTTCCTCTATTGTAGTTATTGACTCTTCTCTTAGCTAACGAAGCTTTTGCCTTTGCCCAAAACAAAAAGTGAAAGCCTAATATTAGGGTGATGCCCAACCAAATAGCCAACTGACTTTACTGATATACTGCTTGTTTATCTTGAAGCGCGACGGAATCTTTTCTGCTCGTCTGCGAACGGGAAAGAAAAATTTCTCTTTCGTTTGAAGGGATTTGAATTTAGGCCCAAACACCACTGACCCTAAATATCACATGCTGATGCCCAGGCATAACCCATATCTCATATATAGAGCTGTTTAGACTTGTTTAAATTTCGAGCCGGGCGGATTCAATCAAATTTGGTCGGGCTTGAAGTTTTCAAGTCCAGGTCCAGTTCGATCTGACTATGCGGGCCTAAATTTTTTATCAAGCCCAGAATTATAAAAAAATATTATTATATTTTATTTTTATAATTTTCGAGTCAAGCCGAAATAATAATTAGGCTGTGAAAACATGAAAAAGCTGGCGAGCCGCACAAGCTGAGAGTGCTCTTTCTCTAGTGTTCACACCAAAGTCTGCTTACACCACTTAAAGAATGTATCACTGAAACCTGTAAAATCTAGTTTTGTATTTAGACAACTTGTGATTCAACTATCATCCAAATTCTACAATGAAAGATGAAAGTGATGAAGAAACTTATGTTACATTTATGGTTGGTAGCTTGAGCTTCAAGATTAGACATATATATAAAGGTGTGTTTGGGATTGCTGTTGAGCATTTTTAATTTTAATATCCCAAACACACATTCTGGTGCATTAACTCTATCAAAGAATATGAACTAGAAGAAAGTATGTCTAAATGGTTACAGTTAGTGTGATCGTAAATTTGCCTTGGCAAAAAGGTGTGGAGTAGACGAAAAAGCTAGAAGACAAGAAACAGAAAAATGGAACATGTCAAGAAAAGAATAATAAAGGTGGATAGGAACATAGATGCACTTTATTCCACTTGGCAATACAATAATGAAAGGCCAGAAAATAGTAACATTCAATCGTCAATAATGTCTACGACGAGATCTGTTGCCACTATAGGACTTCTAACAACATATTTGCCTTCATCATGCACCCAGCTCAAAGACCCATGGACAACATCCTCTTTCATTGATTTTGGACCCTCCAGAGTAAGTTTGTAGCTCAGCTTCTCATACTTCTTCCTAAAAACCAATTTCTTTGGCACCACACTTACTTTTATTCCCTTCATGGGTGTCAGCTTTGCAGTGTAACTGGATATTGCTTCTCCAACATTAGTTACGGTCCTCTGAAATTCGTGCACAGTTTTGCCCGAATCAGAGTCATTGCCTATAAAATAAGCAATAAAAGATGGATAGTTAAGATCCAAAGACTTGTTTAGACAGCTGTGAGTGGATTTTGTGATGTTTCTTATTTGTTTTTCTGTATAGTTCATCGCACAAAGGAGTTCTATGTAGTCCTCTACTGAAGCGTCATAGATAAGTCCTGGATCAAGTGACTTGTTGGGATCTATGTGGCCAGATCCTACGTCTATAGGACTGCCTGGTGCCAGATCTTTATTCGAAACATCTTTAATGGGACTTTGAGTGTTGTCAAGTGGATTTGCTGTGGTCATAAGGGCAGACCTAATTGCCGCAGGACTCCAATCAGGGTTTGCTTTCTTAACAAGCGCAGCCACACCTGCAACATGAGGCGTTGCCATTGACGTGCCTGAATCCAAATTGAATTTGCTGAACAGTTCAACTGATGCAACTTCAGTTACTGAACTAATAGGAGACCATGACGCTAGGACTAATGTGCCAGGAGCTAGAAGGTCTGGTTTTAAGACATACTGGCACCTCGCATATGGCCCTCTGGAACTGTAGCTATCCACCATCGGTGCTGGCTTTGTACCAATAAATGTCTTCTGAAATTCCAATTTCGCTTTGGGATTATTGTTCCTCTTTATGTAGTCCACTATCCTTTGGCCATCTTTCAGACCGACAAATGCCGCTGGAAAAGAGCTTTGAGTGTAGAATTCTGACACAGAGAAATCGGTAATGAAAATAGCTCCTGACACGCGTGCCGATGCGGCATTTTCGACTTGATCACTGAGGCTTAGATTGTCCTTGCACACAATGATCTTGTTCCTGACTTTCTTCATTTCCTTTACACTTTCACATCCATACAAGAAAACAAGAGGCCTTTGGCTTTGAGAATAGTTTCCTGGATACAATGTAGAGAGTGCTTTATCTGATCTCCGCTGCCTAAAGTTAAAAGTGCCCCGAATTCGCGATCTACAGTACCTGCTCCAACTGTTACTAGCCATGGAGCGCCATTGACCAATGTCCAATATAGAGGTCCATCATTTCCAGCTGATGCTGCTACAAATATACCCTTTCTCATAGCTGCAAAAGTGGCTATTGCAATTGTATCATCTTCCAAAAAGATGTCATCCATGTGGAACGCCAAGGACAGGGACAATATATCCACCCCATCTTGGATTGCTTGGTCTATGGCAGCAAGAACATCAGATTCAGTGGTCCCATATCTCCAAGATGCTTTATAAATGGCGATTCTAGCTTGGGGTGCCATACCACTAGCAGTACCATTTTCATAACCGAAATATGATGCTCCCTCCGCAAAACTACCAGCAGCAGTTGAGGCGGTATGAGTTCCGTGTCCATCCGTATCTCTCGTAGAATTGATTGTAAGGTTCGATATTTCTGGATGTTTTGCATATAGACCCTTGTTGTAGAAGCGAGCACCAATGAGTATTTTGTTGCACAAGGAAGAATTGAATTGAGTATCTGAGACACATTTCCCTTTCCATCTCTGGGGAACCTGAGTCATCCCTGCATCATTAAAGCTCTCGCTCTCCGGCCAAATTTCAGTATCAACCAAACCAATAATGACATCTTGAACGGGTTGTCGAAGCCCTTCAAAATAAATTACTGATTTTACTGATTTGGCAAGATCGTTTTCTAGATTTTGGAGGATCGCCTTGACCGTGCGAAGAAGGCCATTGGAAAGAGTACGCCCCATTATGCTCCACAAGCACATGCATCTTTAGTAAGCAGGCGATGTCCAATGGTTCCATCTCGCAAGCAATATGTAAGTTAGTATTATCTAGATCAAGCAATTGAAGGTGAACAGCCAAATGAGTAATTAAAAATCCTAAGCATAAATGCTTTTTACGAGTTAGCACAAATTTGAACTGTGAAACCAACCAAAAATCCAAATTGATTGCGTGATTATGCAACATGGACCAAATAAAATAAAGTTCAGCTTTTGTACATATATTGGCTGTGTCTTTTCTACCAGAGAAGCTGAATGCTAAAAATCGTTGCATGTAAACCCATTCAGGTTTATTAAGATACCCGCCTTTGGAGTTGCTAGGATCGTAATGCATTGGGTCAGAAGACATCGTCTTCCAAAGTTTTGACTGATCAAAATTATCAACAAAATCTATGGCAGAGCTCTTGTATTGACTGGTTAGAGAGAATGCAGTGTCAATAAATCCTAGGGCCAAATTGAATTCAGTAATGGATTGTTTAAATTCTTTGCCTAGGAGTCTATATCGCACAACCCCAGGAGTATCAAATGTGAAATTCTCTGTTGTCTCGAACTGAAAGGTTGTGTAAAATTCTCTAATCAATTCAACAAATGTGGGGTATCTAACAGTCACCAAGTCTTTCCACCACATACTAGCTATCAATGTATCAAAATCCTGTTTAATATCCAGTGTCTCAAGAGAATGGGTGTCGACATACTTACCTGGGTAAATCACTCGCGTTCGTACATCGGCGTACCTGTCCTTTCTCGCTTTAGTAGTGAATTTCAAAAATCCAGTCAGTTCGTCTTCCGATGGTGGTAGGACAACTTTCCCTTTCCCTAAGCGAGTTCGCCTAAATGAGATTTTTCTACCGTTGTTTTGGGTGGACTGTGGTTTCACGAGTCATTAGGCTCTCGGTATCGCTCCGTAGGTGGATCTGCGTTGTCGCGATTTGGTTGAGGAACGGCGGTCGCGTCTAAAGGCTGGTCTGCTGCGCTATGTTTTGTTTGAGGAGCTGCAGTCGTGTCGCCGGAAGTCGCTTTACTTCGTCGGTGAGTGGAGGTTCTCTTTCGGGCGGTGGTCTTCAGGCGTACCATGATCGGTTTGTGGGTAGTCGTTGTTTTGCTGCACAAAAGAAGAAAAGAAAATAAAGGGAAGCAATACAACTTGTTGGGGACTCTTCGCACTGTTTTTTTTTATTAAAACAAGGCAGAAGACAGCTTCGAACAAGGGGTGGTCACGCTTTGTAGGAACCGAGCTTCTGTAATTTTTTTGTGCAGTTTTGCAAAACAAAACAAAAGACAGCTTGGAACAAGGCGTGGTCACGCCTTGTAAGAACCGAGCTTCTGTATTTTATTATTATTTTTATTATTTTTTTTAGAGAACAGGAGATGTTTGGGAACAAGCGTGGTCACGCCTTATAGAAATTAGTCTCGTGCCAGAAAAAAGAAAAAAGAAAAATTAATTAAAATTTTATTTTATAAAAGAAATTAAAAACTAAAAACTAAAAACAAAATAAACTAAGTGAAAGAAAAAAAATAAAAAAAAAATAAAGCAAGTATTTGGGTTGCCTCCCAATAGCGCAATTGTTTAACGTCTTTTTGCTTGACGGAGTAATGGAATGTCTTAGTCGTTTGGGTAAGTGGGGTAATCTAGGGGAAAATTATCGAGATATGGAACTATTTCGCCATCTTGGAATATTTTCAATCTATGACCATTTACTTGGAAAATTTTGTTCAAATCCAAGCTTCTAATTTCCACTGCACCATAGGAAAATACATTAGTAACAACAAATGGACCGAGCCATCGAGAACGAAACTTACCAGGCATAAGCTTTAATCGAGAATTATATAATAATACTTTTTGACCAATCTTAAATTGTTTCCTTATAAGAGTATTGTCGTGGAGTAATTTGGACTTCTCTTTGTAAATTCTCGAATTCTCATATGCATCTAATCGCAACTCCTCTAATTCTTGCAATTGTAGTAGCCTTGACATTCCTGCTTTATCCATGTTCATTGTCACGACCCCACCCGTGGGCCCGTGACCGGCACTAGGGAATGGGTAGGCTTAAGGCCACCGAAACCCGTAGTAAGCCTGACACTCACTGATTTAAACAAATCTCAACTCAAATTTATATTATTAAAACCATAAATTATCTTAATAGTTACACTTTACAAAATTACTTCGGTCTACCAGAAAATACTAGGCGAGACCCGAAGCTCAGAAAATTTACAACTGATACATATACTAATTACTACTGCGGAGAATCTAAGATTTACCATTTTACATACCAAATCAAATACTTCACCCGATGATGAAGGAGTCTAGTTTGAATAAGAGTCGCGAGAGAACTAAATACGAATCCGAAAACAATAAATGGAGACTCGGCCTCGAGAGTGAGTTAAAATCATACATCTAAAACAGTTTCAAATATCTCAATGTCACATTCATTTAATTTTAAAATAATTAATAAATCACGCGAACCATACGTGTCATGTTAAAACATATGTGTCATGCCATGCTTAAATAAAATTTATTCCACATGCAACGGGACGGAGTACTTCAGTAGAACTCTAATCCCAACTCTAAAATCTCGATTATTTCAACACTTATGTCTCAACTAACCTCAACTCTAACATCTCAAACCTCTCATTCCAACAAGACTGGCGCCCAGAGAGCAAAGCTCGACCAGGGACCTTACATCCAAATCGGCCACTTAACTCTCAAATTTTAGCCTTTTGGCTCTCTTATCCAATAAGATCGGCGCCCCCGAGAGCAAAGCTCGACCAGGGACCTTACCTCCAGTCTGGTCACTTAAATATCCAAATAAGAAATCTAGTAGCCATTCGGCTCTCTTAATCCAATAAGACTGGCGCCCCGAGAGCAAAGCTCGACCAGGGACCTTACCTCCAGTCTGGTCACTTAAATATCCAAATAAGCCGGCGCCCCGAGAGCAATGCTCGACCAGGGACCTTTACTCCGGCAACCACACTCTACTAAGCCCAGAGAGCGATGCTCGACCAGGGCAGGTCCTAATCTTTCTTTCTTAAAATTTTTTTACCTCTTTACCCTTTTCCTATCTCTCTCGGATTATATTGAGACACTCATCCAACTCCTATGTTCTACTGCCGTCCCATCCCGAGTCATCATGCAATATTAAAATTGGTAATAAAGGAAAAACATATTTAAATAGTAACTAAAAGCATCATGCAAATGATAATAATAATAATTGAATGAAAAATTGAAATTGCAAATAAATATTCACAGTAGCAAATCAAATTTTATGCATGACACGTGCGTAAACGATATATGACTTTAACTCACAGAATTAGGCGACCTCCTAGCTCATCTTAGGTGTCTCGGTAGGAGCGAGCCGAATGTATGATCATCTAATCACGGAAAACAATTTATCAAAACGATGAAACAATTACAATAGATCCTAGGTCTAGATTCCTAGGACTGACTGTCTAAGAATCTCGACTCGGGAACTACCGAAAATTCGGCAGAACCTCCCCTACAACACGAACATTACCCCCCGTAAAAACGGGTCCAGGACCTGCCAGAAAAACACTCCAAATACTTACAATTAAAACAACGGAGTCGGGTCCCCAAACTTCACTATTTCCGACTCCGCCACACAAAGACAAAACACAAGGCAGTAACCGAGGACAATTATTTTGACCCACAAATACCATCAAATACACAATATAAACCAAAAGACACAATTAAACTAAGAATTTCTAAAAAAATAACGGGCTAAAGAAAATTACCAAGACGCCGGCCGCCGGCCGACTCGCCTCACGGAGTCCGATCGACGATCCGAACACACCATCGGACTCACAACGACGCTACCGATGACGATCCCCGCTTTCGATTTTCCGATCTGACACCCGACCATCCGGAGAAATTTGTGGACGATCTCGACCGTCGATTCACAAACGAAGCCCGATCGCCACGAAACCGGTGGCATCGCGAAGCTTGAGATGAGGAGAGTCGGGATATGTCCTCCGATTGTCCATCCTCCGCCAGAGCTCGGCCGGAAAAGCCCAAAAATGCGGCTGCCTCCACTTCACGGAACTCTCTCCTCCCGGCCACCAAAACCGGCCGCTACCGCCCAAAAGGAAGCTCTCTCCAAGGGGAGCCGATCGCCACCAAGATCGGCCGAAACGGCCGAACGGCTTCAAAGCCGCCGCCACACGCGAATCCGCCCACGCCGCTGCCGCCGCTGGCCAACAAGACGCCGCTCCGGCCAACGCCCACGCCCGACGGCCGCCGACGCTCGCAACGCCCCCTTCTCTCTCTTCCCGACGCTCGCACTCTCTCTCTCCTCCTTTCTTCTTCCCCAACTTCTTTTTCTTTCAATATCGACATTAGGCCCCCGAACTTTTCCTTATTACAATTTGGTCCCTCAACTTCCTTAATTACTTACAATTAAGCCCTTAACTATTTAATTTTGGGCCAAATTAGAATTACTGAAAATACACAATTACAAAAATACCCCTGACCGACATATTTATTTACGAAAATACCAAACTCATAAATTTCCATTAAAACCCCATAAAAATAAAATTATACTTTCAATCCTTATTCCAAAATAAATTTCCAATTTAGTCCTAACACACAATTAAATTAAATAATCAATTTTTCCAAAATTCTTTTATAAACACATCCTTTACAATTCTACCATAATTTTCCAATATATAATTTTACTTATATAAATATGCATTTGGAAAAATTTGAATAACCAAAATATAATCATTTTAAATTAAACCCAATAATAATGAGACTAAAATTAACTTAAATAAAAACTCATTATTAAATATATAAAAATTCCGGGTGTTACATTCATGTTGCATTGCCGAACTACCCAATAGGCCTTATGCTCAATTTCTACCGGTAAGTGACATGCTTTTCCGAAGACTAACCGATAAGAAGACATTCCTGTGGGAGTTTTATAAGCTATGCGGTATGCCTAAAGAGCATCATCTAACCGAAGGCTCTAGTCCTTTCTTCCTGGATTCACCGTTTTTTCCAAGATGGATTTGACTTCTATATTGGAAACTTCGACTTGTCCATTGGTTTGAGGATGATATGCGGTGGCTGTCCTATGATTTACTCCATACTTCTTCATTAAAGATGCAACCGATCTATTGCAAAAATGAGTTCCCTGGTCACTGACGATAGCTCTTGGAATTCCAAACCTGTTAAAGATGTTAGCCTTGATAAAACCTACAACAGTTTGAGAATCATCAGTTCTGGTGGCTTTAGCTTCCACCCATTTTGATACATAATCTACTGCCAAAAGTATATATGAAAAACCACAAGAAGAGGGTAGAGGACCTATAAAATCGATCCCCCACACATCAAATATTTCACATATGAGAATCGGAACTTGAGGCATTTCATTCTTTCGAGTTAGTGCTCCTACTTTTTGACATTTCTTACAACTTTTGCAAAATTGATATGCATCTTTAAACAAAGTTTCCCAATATAAACCACAATCTAAGATTTTTCTCGCAGTCCATCTAGGTCCAAAGTGTCTGCCACATGCATAATCATGGTTAAAGGTTAAAATAGATTGGAATTCATTTTCAGGCACACATCTCCTAATCACTTGATCGGAACAAAATTTCCATAAGAAGGGTTCATCCCAAACATAATACTTAGATTCACTTTTTATCTTTGCCTTCCTAGACTTACTAAGACAATGAGGTAGATTTCTTGTGACTAAGTAATTTACCATGTCTGCGTACCAAGGAATCATACCTTTGAGTTGGAATAAATGTTCATCAGGAAAATTGTCATTGAAGGGTAGGTCATCTTCTTCCCTTATCAACCTACTCAAATGGTCTGCAACAGAATTTTCCACTCCTTTTCTATCTTTGATGTTTAAGTGAAATTCTTGAAGAAGCAAAATCCACCGAATTAGCCTTGGTTTTGATTCTTTCTTTGCTAAAAGATACTTCAAAGCTGCATGATCAGAATACACAATAACTTTAGAACCAAGCACATAAGATCAGAATTTATCTAAAGCAAAGACAATTGATAAAAGCTCCTTTTCTGTCGTGGAGTAGTTGCATTGTGCGGAATTTAACGTCCTGGAAGCATAATAGATGACATGACTTTTCTTCTCAATCCGCTGCCCTAGAACTGCTCCCACTGCATAATTGCTTGCGTCGCACATGATTTCAAAAGGCAAATCCCATCTAGGTGGTTGAATAATAGGCGTGCTTGTTAACAAATCTTTGAGTTTTACGAATGCCTCTCTGCATTTTTTCCCAAACTCGAATTGAACTTCTTTTTGCAGTAAATTTTTCAATGGCAAAGCGACCTTGGAAAAATCCTTGATAAATCTGCGATAAAATCCTGCATGCCCTAGAAAAGAACGCATTTCCCTAACATTGGTAGGGTATGCTAAGTTTGCAATTATGTCTATTTTTGCCTTATCAACTTCTATCCCCTTAGAGGAGACCACATGCCCTAATACAATGCCTTGGGTGACCATAAAATGACATTTCTCATAATTTAAAACCAAGTTTGTTTCTATACATCTTCTTAAAACTTTCGTTAAATTTTCTAAGCATTCATCAAATGAATCCCCATACACAATGAAGTCATCCATAAACACTTCGATGCATTTCTCAATATATTCAGAAAAAATACTCATCATGCATCTTTGAAACGTACCTGGAGCATTACAGAGACCAAAAGGCATTCGCCTATAAGCATAGGTTCCGAAAGGACAAGTGAATGTTGTTTTTTCTTGATCTTTCTGTGCGATAGGAATTTGATAGAATCCTGAAAAACCATCAAGAAAACAGAAGAAAGATTTTCCCGCTAATCGTTCTAACATTTGATCAATGAAAGGTAGGGGAAAATGATCTTTTCTAGTTACTTGATTAAACTACCTGAAATCTATACAGATTCTCTAACCATTTTGCATACGCATTGGTACAAGTTCATTGTCTGAATTCCTTACCACGGTCATTCCAGTTTTCTTAGGGACAACATGAATTGGACTTACCCATCTACTATCTGAGATTGGGTAGATTATACCTGCATCTAATAGCTTGAGTATCTCTTTCATAACAACTTCTTTCATGGCTGGGTTTAGTCTCTTTTGTGGTTCCCTTGATGGTTTAGCATGCAAATTGATGGGCTAATGCCTTTTATGTCAGCCAACGTCCAACCGATTGCAACCTTGTATTCCTTCAAAGCTTCAATTAATCTTCTTTCTTGTTTCATTGTTAGTTCTTTTAAGATGATAACAGGTAATGTTTCCTTGTCGCCTAAATACACGTATTTTAAGTGATCCGGTAAGGTTTTCAGCTCTAATTTTGGTGCTTGCACAATAGAAGGTAACATCTTGTCATTAGTATTAGAGATTTCAGCATTGAGATTTGTGGGTTCATATATTGTTGCTGAGAATAGTTCTTTTACACCAATCTCATAATCATTTTCTTCAAAGTTGGGATTTTCATCTAATCCCTGTTCGTGACCAACACTTTCTTCTGCAAAAACCTCCTACACAATTGGGTCAATTACATCAATATGACAAAGAGAATGTACGTCATTGGGGTATTTAATTGCATCAAAAATATTAAATTTTACAATCTCTCCATCAAACTCTACGGAGAGAGTGCCCTCATCTACATTAATCTTTGTCTTAGCAGTTTTCATAAATGGTCGTCCTAACAAAATCGAAACTGATTTTGATGAAGAATTACCATCCATTTCCAAAATGTAGAAGTCGACAGGAAATATGAGCTCATTAACCTGCACCAAAATATCTTCAACAACTCCAAGGGGATAAATGAAAGAACGATCAGCTAATTGAATCACTACACCAGTTTTTTGCAAGTCATTTAGTTTTAAATCTTGATAAATAGAAAATGGCATGACATTAATGGAAGCTCCCAAATCTAACATGGCACGCTCAATTTTCGTATTACCAATTACACAAGGTAAGGAAAACATACCTGGATCTTTGCATTTCTCTAGTATATTCTTTTGCAATATTGCCGATACGTTTCTACTTACCACTACTTTCTCCTTTTCCTTCATTCTTCTTTTGTTGGTGCACAATTCCTTCAAGAACTTTGCATATTTAAGAATTTGTTTGATAGCATCTAATAATGGGATATTTATCTCCACCTTTCTAAATGTGTCTAAGATCTCCTTTTCTTGCTCATCTTCTTTTGGTTTTACTAACCTGCTAGGAAAAGGAGGCAATGGAGTGTGAGATGAAAGAGATAGGGGAGGATCAAATCTTACCCTACGTGATGCCTTAGAGGAAACTTCTTCTTCATTTTCCTTGCTTAGTTCACTTTCTTTAGGTGGAATCGAGTTTGCTAACCTGCTAGGAAAAGGAGGCAATGGAGTGTGAGATGAAAGAGATAGGGGAGGATCAAATCTTACCCTACGTGATGCCTTAGAGGAAACTTCTTCTTCATTTTCCTTGCTTAGTTCACTTTCTTTAGGTGGAATCGAGCCTGAAGGAATCTCTTTTCCACTTTTTAGAGAAATTGCACTAACGTTCTCTTTTGAATTTATTTCTGGTTGCGAAGGTAGTTTTCCAGAATTTTGGGCTTCCAATTTACTAACTGACGTAGCCAATTGAGTTATTTGATTGCCTAAATTTTGAATGCTTGACCTTGTTTCTTGTTGAAATTGAAGATTATTGTTAGCAAAATTTTTAACAATATCTTCTAAAGACATACCTGAATTTGGTTGAACGGGTTGTCTATTGAAATTCTGTGGAGGATATTTCTGTTGTCCTCCTTGATTCCCATAGCTCAAATTTGGGTGATCTCTCCATCCAGGATTGTAATGATTGGAAAAGGGGTCATACTTCCTTTGAGGTTGACCAGCAAATCCGCCTAGAGCATTAGCTTTTTGCATGGAGTCTTGTTGCAATGTTGGACACATATCGGTGAGATGTCCTTGCAGTGAACATATTCCACAGACTTTCGCCATTTGCAATTGCCCTACAGCCATTCGACGAACCAAAGCAGTTAAATCAGAAATTTGATTTTCAAGATTTTTAGTACTTACCTCATTAACTCGCCTTGTAGCTCCATCAGCCCTTGTACCAAATTACTGAGAATTTTCGGCCATGTTTGAAATTAATTGCTTGGCTTCTTCAGGCGTTTTATCTACCAAAGCTCCACCACTTGCTGCATCAATCATACTCCTATCCATTGGCAATAATCCTTCATAGAAATATTGGATTAGGAGTTGCAGAGAGATTTGATGATTTGGGCATTAGCACACAGTTGCTTGAACCTTTCCCAATATTCATACAACGTTTCTCCAGTGAACTGTGTTATGCCACAAATTTCTTCTATGATGTTGGCAGCTCTTGTTGCAGGGAAAAACTTGTCGAGGAACAATCTTTTCATCTCGTTCCATATTGTTATTGAACCGGAAGATAGATAATAGAGTCAATCCTTTGCTTTATCCTTCAAAGAAAAGGGGAAAGCTCTAAGATTTATTTGCTCTTCGATCACACCATGTGGTTTCATTCCGGAGCATACAATATGGAATTCTTTCAAGTGTTAATGAGGATCTTCACCTGCACATCCACGAAAAGAAGGGAGTAAGTGAATTAAACCAGATTTTAATTCAAAATCAACTGCAATATTAGGAAATGTAATGCATAAAGGTTGTTGATTTAAATCCGGTGCAGCTAGCTCTTTGAGAGTTCTGTTCGCCATGTTTTCTATAACTTCTTGAAAAATAGATGCGTCGCCAATAGCTATATCTATTTCCTCTATGAGACAATTTTTTTCTTTGCTTAGTCTCCTTTCTTAATTGGCGCCTTCCCAATTTCGTGGATTAAACTGCAAATCAATATCTTGAGAAGAACGAGTCATAAACAAATAAATTAATCAATGAGAAACTAAAATAGGTTCCCCAAAGAACGGCCAAATTTGAATGGGTTGTCAAGCCCTTCAAAATAAATTACTGATTTTCCTAAACTAACTTATAGAAATAGTGAAACCAGGTCGAATCCCAAGGGAACCAATGTGGATAGCTTCTCAAAGTAAAATAAAAGGGGGGATTTTTGAATGTTTGAATCAAAATTATAAATAAGCAGAAAATAATGAAGGCTGAATAGTAAATAAAAATCAATCTTAACAAATTTTCAATTCAAGAATGCTAATTCTATCCAATTGTAATCATGATCATAGGCTAAAATATTAATTCTTCTATTCAAGTACTTAGTCTACTTATTCGAAAAAGCCGCAACAAGTGTAATTCTACTAATATAATTGACTCGAACCTAACATCCAAATCAAAACTTACCATTAGTCAACTGAGACGATAGCGTTCCATATCAACTTAATGATAGCATTAAGAATAATGAGAATGACTAAACCAACATTAATTTAATTGAGATAACTGCAATTGAAATAACTTTGTTCCTTTATTTCCCTAGAGCCTATCATGCAAGCTATGTAATTCGAATAAGCCGTAATCACACACACATGAGCCAGCTCCTTGCTACTTGTGTCAATCGTTCATGACAATTACGGATCACAAACTCAAAGTTTAGCAATAGAAAAATCAATATCAAAGTTGAGTCGTCAGTTCAATCAATATCAATAATTCATAAATAATAAGAACAAGAAATAAAGAATACTTGAATTAAAGAAGAATTACAGCTCAAAGCCTCACAAAATCACAATTGAAATTTATTCACTCTTGAATTAGAAACTAAAAACTTAGCCACTCATGGTGGAGTAAGAATTCACAAGAATTGTAGAGAGTGGAAGAAGAATAAGAATATGAATATGAATTTGAATTTGAATCTGAATCTGAATGCCTCTGCTCAAAGTATCTAGCCGTCCTTATATAGGAAGTAAAACCCTAAACCCTAATAGAATCCTTATAAAAAAGAAATAAGCTTCTTATTTAATCTTATCCCTACAAGAAAGGATAAGATTAAAAGTGATCTAAATAAATTAAAACCCTAAATACATGGAAGAAAGTTCTATTAATCCAACACTTCCAAAAATAGAGGAGATTAACTAGGGATAGGTCCACCACAATGAAAACTCCGAAATTTCAAGCTCTCCTTAGCATCTTTTAGCATTTTCGTGGGGTGCAAGGCGTGGGAGTCTTCCGCATGATTTTTACGGAGCTTATGGGCTGTAAGTCGTGGTCACGCCTTGTCGACAGTGATCTTCTGTGCAGATTTCTGCACTTCCTCCAAAAGACTTGGTTTTTGATAAATGATGACTTAAAACATGTCTTTAGGCTGGATTTTGCTCCATCCTTGATATTGCATCACCTAAGTCAGAATAAACATAATTTTCATAATTAAGTACATTATTCAACCAAATTGCAAGGAAATTCAACACGATAAATATAATTATTTGTGACTTATCACATCTTCACCATAATTGGTAGCTGGCCAAGCACCAGAAGAAGAACTTAGGCCGAGAAATTGGGACGTGTGGATTGTGTGGAGTTTAAGAGGACGATCTCGGGTAGAAGAAATATAGCCAGGGTATTTCTTGAGGGATTCAAGTTCAGAATCAGTGAGGCGGGCGCTAAACCCATGGACAGAATTCATGTAAGAATAGATGTGCCTAGAGGTAGGGGTGCTAGCTTCTTTAGAAGTATCTGATATAGAAGCAAGGGTAGCTAGATACCAGTTATAGTGGTCAGAGAATGCACTAGGCATGGCTGACTGGTCCATGTGAATTATATATATATCAGAATTTGGTGAAACAGAGGTCAGGAAGGAGATTGTGAGCAGAAGTGCATACTGCAGGGGCACCTTAATTGGAGGAGCCATGGGTGTACACTGAACTATGCTATTCGATTGATAGAATCTTTGGTTATTTAGCAGTTTTCTTTGTAGCTGCTATGCAAAAGAAGAGGCCAAAAAGCATCAAGATAATATATCCATTTTGAGAGAGTAGTGATCAATGTATATCCATTTGATGAACGTGCTCAAATTTCAAATATTTTATTCTCCATTTTTCACAGTAGTGTGTCCCAACTGCAGCGTAGTGCGCTTGATTCGTCTTTTTCCTTCACATTATTGGAAAAAATCATTTCCCTTTAGCATGGATGGACCACATGCACTAATTCACCTTTAGCATGCATGGACGGCAGTAGTGTGTCTTCTGCTGGAATTGGAGATGTAGATGATATTCAAAAATTATTTGGAAAGGTTTTTTTTTTTTTTAATTATTAAATTTCTTGCACTACCAAGCCCTTAAGCAGTATATTATAACTAAGTACATTTTTCTATTTAATCTTAATGAAAGTAACTGCAAGATATGTTGTTAAATGTCATCTCTATCTATATATCATGTCAGTTTTAATTCATACACAACAACAGTTTCAATTTGCCACTTCACTTCATTTAGAACATTTTTGTTGCACATTATTTCTTAAATTGGTTAGTCAGGTTTGTCGCTGTTATTTTGCCTCGGCAAAGACAGGACAAACTAGAAGAACAAGAACAGAAAACAGTAAAAAGTGAAGAGATAAGAAGAGAAAAATGAAAAGAGTATGGAAGCAAAGATGCACATCCTTGCACTTAGTAATACAATGATAACTAGCCAGAGATCATTAATTTTAAGTTAATATTTCTTATGCCCTTCAAGCTCAGGAGGAATCTGCGACTAGGCTTGTGGCCATTGTAGGCCTTGTTACAAGATATTACCTGCATCATGAACCCAGCTCATTGAACCATGGAATATCAATTCATCCAATAATTTTGACTCCAAAGTTTATGACTCAACTTCTCATACTTGTTCTTGAATACTAATTTACCATAACATGCACTCACCTTTATCCCATCCATTGGTGTCATAAAATCCCCTTTAACATTAGTTAAAGTTCTCCGATTTTGGTCACCACTATTAAAAAAAATGAAGGATGGATAGTTAAGATCCAGAGACTTGTAGTGTAATTGGGCTTCAGCTTTGTCCCAGATATTGGGGTCAGCTTCGGAGTCTAACTGGACATTCCCTCTGCAACATGTAGTTAAAGTGCTAAAATTCATGCATAATTTTGCCTTTATCTGAGTAATTGGCAGTAAAATAAGCAAAGGAAGATGGGTAATTAAGATCCAAAGACTTGTTTACATAGTTGTGATTGGGTCTTGTGATGATCTGCATTTGTTTCTTCTTGTAGTTCATCGCACGAAGAAGCTTTATGTAGTCATCTGCTGTAGCATCATAGATACATCCTGAATTAAGGGACATGTAGGGATCTATGTGGAAGAGAATCCCATTTCTATAGGATTGACTGGAAAATTAGCATTTCCAGCATTTTCAATGGGGCTTTTCTTGTTGTCTGATGATTTACTGTGGTCGTAAGGGCAGACCTGATGGTCGCAGGGCCCCAATCAGGGTGTATCTTTGTAACAAATGCAGCTGCAGCTGCTGCATGAGGGGTTGCAGCTAAGTACCTGAAACGAGTTGAATTTGCTAAACAAGGAAAAACACGTAGATAAGAATCCCAATTCATAAAAGCATATCTCAGTTTTCAAGAATAAGGTGAAGAAGAAGAAGAACCTGCATAGGTTCTTTAACAGAAATATCTTCCAGGGAAAAATATCCAAAAATATGTGCTGATTTATTTCTAATATTATTGATATTGGCGACAGTTTTTCCTTGCATTGTCGGACAGCTGTAATTGATTAAGTAACAGTCCCGTCAGAAGTTTCTAAAAAAAAAAAAATGGAATTACAAAATCAGGTTATCCTGAGTTTTATCTGTAGTAACAGATTAAAGAATTCCTTAAATTAGCTTGCAGATCAGAGTTTTCAGGTCAACAAAATCATAGTTTCTGAAAGGTTTTTCCTGTGCTTTACAAACAACAGCTTTCCTGTCGTTTGATAGGACAATGTAGAAGGTCTGTCCAAAACTACTTACTCTAGACCAAAGTCCAAAACAAAGATGTAAGGGATGAGATTGCTAGCAAATTCACAGAAGCGTACCTCTTTTCCAGCATAGGTGAAAAAGGATTTTAAATTCAGGTTAGTAATAAATACTTCCAAAGATCACCTTCAAAAGAATTGTTTTAATTTTTTAAAAAATGTTCGTCAAACTATCTATTATTAATTTATATATTTTTATTTTAAAATTCATAGTCTCTTATATGATTGATATGAATATAAATTTATTATCAAATAATTATAAGATAGGTTTAAATACTTCTAATTATATTTTTTTTTAATTAAATTTAAAAAAACTTATATTACTTCCGGACAATATGGGGGCTGATGGTTATTAATTTGAATTATTTGTTGTTTAGAAGTACACATATCATTTAACTTTAGACCTTTTTTTGTCTTTTTTTTTTTAACACAAAAGAATATGTTATTTGATTGACATTGAGAAATTGATGTGTGAAGATAAAACTTGACTGAATTGTGAGTGTAGATGATATTTAAAAATAAGAAATAAAATAAAATAAAAAAATTTGTCTAAGCTTGGTGAATGTTTTCATCTGTATACCAAATCGATAGATAATTAATATATATATTTAATAATTATAAATAATAAAATATTTATCAATCATTCAATACCAAATTGTAAATACGCATCACTTTCTTATTAATTATAGAATATGCATCAATTCTATATAAAAAAATTTCAAAAAAAAAAAAAATCTTAAGCATTAGAATACAATGTGGTAGCTGCTGAAACTTTTTATCACACATGATGAGTTTTCCACTGGTTATTGAGGTTTGGGACTGTAGAATTGCCTTAGCAAAGAAGATTAGCACAGAGAAACTAAAAGAATCAAGAACAGTAAACAGTAACAGTGAAGAGAAAATAAGTAAAAGAATGGGAAATTGAAAGGAAGAATATAATAATTAGATGCACATGATTGCACTTAGTAAATAGCAATACAATCACAACTGGCTACACATTTCTATAGTCAAGAGGAATCTGGGACTAGGCTTGTAGCTACTATAGGGCTTGTAACGACATATTTACCTTCATCGTGAACCCAGCTCAATGATCCATGGACCACCATTTCTTCCAATATTTTTGGACCCTCCAAAGTAAGTTTGTAGCTCAGCTTCTCATACTTGTTCCTGAATACCAATTCTTTTGGTTCCACAGTCGCCCTTACCCCATACATTGGTGTCACCTTTGCACTATAGCTTGACATTCCCATTCCAACATTAGTTAAAGTTCTTCGAAATTCGCGTACCACTTTCTCATTCAAATCCGAGTCATCGTTATTAAAATAAGCAATGAAAGATGGATAATTAAGATCCAAAGACTTGTTTACACAGTTGGGGTTGGATCTTGTTATGATTTGTATTTGTTTCTTTGTGTAATTCATTGCACAAAGAAGCTTCATGTAGTCATCTGCTGTTGCATCATAAATAAGCCCTGGATCAAGTGACTTGTTAGGATCAACATGACCTGCTCCTATGTCTAGAGGATTGGCTGGTAAATCATGATTTGAAGCATCTTTAATAGGGGTTCGAGTGTTGTCTAGTGAATTTGATGTGGTCATAAGGGCGGACCTAATGGCTGCAGGGCTCCAATCAGGGTGTGCCTTTTTAATAAGTGCAGCAATACCTGCAACATGAGGGGTTGCCATTGATGTGCCTGATAAAAGGTTGAATTTGCTAAATATTGGATGCGATCGAACTTCGGTTACTGAACTCATAGGAGACCATGACGCCAGGACTAATGAGCCAGGGGCCAGAATGTCTGGCTTTAGAACATATTGGCAGCTTGTAAATGGCCCTCTTGAGCTGTAGCTATCCACCTTTGGTGCTGGTTTTGTGCCAAGAACCGTCTTTTGAAATTGCAAATTTCCTATGGGATTATTGCTGCTTCGTATATATTCTACTACACTTTGGCCATCTTTTAGACCGATAAATGCTGCTGGATATGAGCTTCGAGTGTAGTACTCTGATAGGGTAATGTCGGTAATGAAAATAGCACCTGAAACCCTCGCTTTAGCTGCATTTTGAACTTGATCACTGATACTCAGATTGTCCTTGCACACAACAATCCTGTTCTTATATTTCTCCATTTCCTGCATATTCTCACATCCATTCAGAAAAACAAGAGGTATTTCGCTTAAAGAAGATTTTCCTGGATACAACGTGTTGAAGCTGATCCTCTTCCCATCACCTAAAGTTAAAATTCCTTTAAATTCACGGTCTATAGTACCTGCACCAACTGTTAGAAGCCATGGAGCTCCATTGACTAATGTCCAATACGCAGGGCCATCATTTCCAGCTGATGCTGCTACAAAAATGCCCTTTTTCATAGCTGCAAAAGTTGCTATTGCAATTGGATCATCTTCCATAAATACATTATCTGTGGCTATGGCCAAAGATAAGGACAATACATCCACCCCATCTTGAATTGCTTGGTCTATTGCGGCAAGAACATCAGATTCATAAACCCCATATCTCCAAAGTGCTTTATACATGGCTATCCTAGCCCGTGGAGCCGTACCTCTAGCGTCACCATTGGCATAACCAAAATAAGAAGCTCCTTTCACATAGTTTCCTGCAGCAATTGATGCAGTATGCGTTCCATGTCCATTTGTATCTCTAGGAGAGTTCACTGAGATTTTCAACTTTGGATTGTTTGCAAGTAGACCCTTGTTGAAAAAGTGAGCACCGATGAGTTTCTTATTGCACAAGGAAGAATTAAAATGGGTACCTGAAGAACATTTCCCTCTCCATCTGGAGGGAATTGAACTCATTCCTACATCACTAAAGCTCTGACTTTCTGGCCAAATTCCAGTGTCAACCAATCCGATGATGACATCTTCACCATAACTCGTAGCCGGCCAAGCACCAGAAACAGAACTTAGGCCAAGAAACTGGGATGTGTGGGTTGTGTGGACTTTGAGAGGACGATCTCGGGTAGAAGAAATATAACCAGGGTATTTCTTGAGAGACTCAAGTTCAGAATTGGTGAGACTAGCACTAAAACCATGGACAGAACTTGTGTAAGTATAAATGTGCTTAGAGGCGGGGGTTACAGCTGCCTTTGAAGTATCTGATACAGCAGAAATAGTGGCTAGATACCAGTTATGGTGATCAGAAAATGCTTTAGGCATGGCTGATAAGTCCATGTGAATAATATATGTATCAGATTTTGCCAAAACAGAGTTAAGAAATGAGACTTCGAGCAGAAATAGATATGCTAACACCGCCTTGATGATTAGAGAAGCCATGATTGAACAATGCCCTTCTATGCACATATTCTTTGTTTAAATACAGAAACTCCTTTTCATAACTTTTCTTAAGAAGTTGTCATGTAAACAAGAGACCAGAACATAAAGAAAATATTTCATTACTGTTCTAGGGGCCCTTAAAGTATAGAGATGAATGTATGTGGAACTACAGGAACAGTTTGATATTCAAATTTTTATGGTTATACTTTCCGCTTTACTAAAAGAATGAGTCATGTGAGAGACAGGACTTTTCCTTTCTCCTTGTCCTTTTACATTACTAGAATAAACACCTCATCTCTTCAATATGCATGCAACACTTGCACTAATCTGGAACTCATTTCTTCATTATGACTAATCCCTTTTAGTATTTCTCCATTAAGAGTAGTAACACTTGTAAATATTAAAAATTAAAATCTCTAATAATATCTAATATTTAATTAGATTAATAAATTATTAAAATTAAATTCTTTGACATAAAATTGCTTGCGAGTATGTGTGTGCGCTTCATGCAGTTGGCTTCATAAGAATAGAACTAAGCAGCTGAGCTGAAAGTATTTTTCAAGAATCTAACGATAGCGGACAATAAATAAATAAATAAATTTCCCAGATTGAGCCACGTGTTTTTATTGGGCTTCACAATATATTTGGGCTTCAACCTTATGTGCTCTCTAGTCTTTATTGTATTCCCAAACTTATGACGAACTTTGGTCATATGATATGAGCATAATCTGATTTGAACTTGGATTTCTTGAAGATTCTTTTAAATAATAGATATCCAAATATATAATACAATCCTTATATTTTGTATGTTAATCAAGTGATTACGGCAAAATTTATAATTTAATAGAAAATAAAAGAGATATAAGAAAAAAAGAAAGAGAATTAAAAGAGAGAGAGGTGAAAAAGAATAAGATTTCTAGACAAATATAACAATAAAATTCAAAGCAGCATTTTGACTCGCCTAGAATCTTAACCTATTAATTAGAACATATTTCTCTAACATTTTTAAATAAAAGATTCCTTTTATTTCAAAAAATTTATGCAATTAAGGCCAGCAAAAAGGACATCCATCTATGTTGAAGTTCAAATATGTATTTACTATTATCAGAATACCTAACTGGTAATTGAGGAATATCATTATACTATTTAATACCTTTTAAAAATAAATATTTCATTCAAGAAAATAAATAATGCATTTTAGTCATAAGAGATAAAAAAAAAAATTAATTATAACAAATAAAATTATACATATAATAAGAAAAAATTTCTTTTTATTAACCCTCAATTTATATTAAGAGACTTTATAAATTTACAAATTAAGTCTATAAAAATCTCTTTTAAACTTTTATTTTCGAGAAAATAATAATTTAGCATTATAAAAGAATTTAATACTTTAATAAATAAAAATTTATAAGTCTTCATATGAAGAAGATAGCATAATAATAATAGGTACATTAACTGAAAAAGTTTACATTATTTAATCAGTTTGTAAATTAAAAATAAACTACTATTTTAAAACAGAAAGTGTATTGAAGTTGAAAGAAAAATAAAAAGCAATATATTTATTTTATTTATAGAGTTATGACGAAATTGGTTTAGAAATTCTTGGGATTTTCCTTTTCCCTCTTTAACACGTCCTTCTCTTCTTATAATGAATTGGCTGGATCAAATATATATATATATATATATATATGCACATTTTGACCATTCCCATGAGCTAATTTTGAAGTTCTTATCTTTCTAGAATCCACAAATCTTAAACATTTGTATTCCAAAAGTCAAAATTCCATTTTTATATAAACCATCAAAAAAAAAATAAAAAAAAATAACAACAACAACACAACACACAACAATAAATTATAATTATTGAATGCTTCAAATTTAAAATTTCTATTGAAAAATCCAACACGAGGATTTTAGTTAAAAAGCATTATATCTATATGTATATGATTGTAATAGATAAAATGTTACTAAAATTTAAGAGTTTTTACTAAATTTATAAGGATAAAAAAAACTATAAAATATATAATCATGCAATGAGAAAAAAGAAATTAAAAATATTTTAAGGGTGAGCAAATAAATTTTGAAAACTTATCATAATCAAAATGAAAAAATAATATACTAAATTGAGTTGTCTTGATTTTTAATTAATTTGGTTTCTATATTGAAAAGATTCTCCAACTCTAATTATATTTATTTTTTTCATATTTGGATCTTAATTTTATTTTTTTTTGAAACTCTTTTCTATAATTAACCAAATTAATGGGTTCGGTTATTAATTTTCCATTACAAAAATTAAAACTAAAACCCACTAATAAATTTATTTTAGATTTAGATCTCATTATTAATTTGAAAATGACGTATTATATTTTATATTTTTATTTTTATTTTAAATTGGTAATTAAGATTTTATTAAATTTAAAATCCAAAAAGATAATTAATTATTATTAAATATTTATTAAATTTTGAATTAATAGTTAATGACATAACGTAATCTATTATATTATCATAATATGAGAGCATTGTGATAAATATCCTAAAGTTCGAATTAATCAAACTGTATTCGTCATAGTTTAATATAAATTTCCCAACAGCTAATAATAAAAATAAATTAATAAAAAACAGTGTTAAAAAAATCCAATTAATAAATAGAATATATATATATATATATATGTATAAAAAAAAAACAAAAAAGGAAAAAACGGCTACAGGACAAAAGAGTAACACCTAACGAACAGAACAAAAGCCGCATATCTTTCTTTTCCCCTCTCTTTCTTGACATCGGCAGTTGCCACCTTGCCTCTGTTTTACCTGCCCTGCCCCGTCCAGTTCACATAGCTAAAATATTCAAAACCACCCTCCTTTAAATTCAGCTCCTTCTGCTTTTATTAACAGCCTCTCGCCTTCTCTGCGTTCCTCTCTATCTCTTTCCTATGCACGCAACTCTGGAAATGAAGGTATGTTCGCACTTGCTTAATCAGTTCTTCATTCATTTATAATGTCTTTTTCCTTTTTCAAACAAGAAACTAATCCATAAATACTTGAATATTCCTTTTGCAGGGATTAAATACTTTCATTAATAACCATGGCCAACTTCTCTTCATTTCCTTTTGTATATTCTTTGCCGGTTGTTCCAGTCTCAAGGTTCTTTAATTCATTCTTGATGATTTTTTTTTTTATAACCAATGTCAAGATTCATGTTCTTAATTCAATCTTATTATTATTTCTTTTAACAACCCAGTCAGCAATGATGTTCTTGATTTTTCTTTTTTGTTCTTTGAATGAATCAAACAGTTGGGAGAGACCTGTTCGCTAAATAATAATGACTGCGACGCCGGATTGAAATGTGAAACTTGTTCTTTCAATGGAAATACCCGACCCAGATGCACCCGGATCCAGCCTTTGCCCCCAACATCAAAGGTTTGGTTGGTTGTTGTTGATATATGTTCCTTACCTGTTTAATGTTTGTTTGCTTGCTACTTTATTTGGTGCTTGATAATAATTGCAGTTAGTTTGGTTAATGGTTAGGTTAATGGTCTGGCTTTCAACAAATATTCATGGCTAACAACCCACAATTCTTTTGCTATCATGAACGCTAAATCAGAGACGGGTTCAGTTATTCTATCTCCTAAAAATCAGGAGGATTCTATTACCAGTCAACTTAACGTAAGATATTTAAGACTATGTCTCCTTTGCTATCCGCACCTAGTTCTTTTACTATTTCAAAAACTTTTCTTGTTCTTGTATGACTTTCTTGTTAATATGTTTTTTACTATTTGGTTATTCCATTTTGCTACATTGATCATATATTAGCCAAGTTTATAATTCTAATTGAATGGGCGCAATGTTTTGATAAAGTGGTAAGTCTAAAGAAAGAGCATTAAAAAATTGTTTAAAAGCGAATTGGGTGCAGCTGAATTGGTTCGAGTCATCTTGATTCTAGATGGAATCAGTTAATCAAAAATAGAAGAAAAAAAAAAAAAAAAAGGTTCTCTAAGAAAGAGAGAATATGACTATCTCTTAAGAGAAAGAGAAGTTTTCATCTTTTAATAGTGGTAAGCAATTGCTGCATTGTATTGACAAGTTGTCTTATGGTTATCGTTCGTTGAAAAAGTAAGCAATTAAGATTTGATTGCATATTGGACTTAAAAAGATAATTACAATTCCAGCTAATGCCACCTGCATTAGCCTTTGTTTCTTTAATTAAAGAACTCCATGACATGCTGTTGGATTTCCTATATATTTCTACTGCTCCAGATCTTTAATTATTAGGCGAGTCCAATGGTTCAAAAGGAAACATAGATTTCTTAGCAATGTTGCTCCCCCTATTATAGTCATATCCCTTGTATGAACTTATAAAATTCACACTCAAACAGCTCTGATTCATGTGAAATTGTGAATGGAAAAAGCATCTTCTTTGATTTTTTGCTCAGCAGGAAAAGAAAATGTGAATGGTTGACCTAGAGTTTTCTTTTTCCGTCCCTTTTAAGCAAAAATTTGTTTTGATCCTATTACTTTTCATTGCTGAAAACTAGATAAGAAGAAAATAGCCTGCTAATTAAAATTAGTCTGCTAACTGGAAACTGTATTATCTTTATAGAATGGGGTTCGAGGGCTTATGTTAGATATGTATGACTTTGAGAATGACATCTGGCTATGTCACTCTTTTGGTGGCAAATGTTACAACTACACAGCATTTGTAAGTCCATTTCTTAGTTTCCATTCCACAATAATTGTGTAATGCTTCTCTTTTAAATTTTAACAACACACCAAGTTTTAATCTCCTCTAGCAACCTGCCATCAATGTGTTAAAAGAGATTGAGTCCTTTTTGGCTAAAAACCCATCAGAGATTGTCACCATTTTTATCGAGGATTATGTGACATCACCCCAAGGCCTGAACAAGGTTTTTAATGCATCTGGGCTCAACAAATACTGGTTCCCTGTATCGAAGATGCCAAAGAGTGGTGAAGATTGGCCAACAGTGGATACCATGGTCCAGCAGAATGAGAGATTGGTGGTATTCACCTCCAAGTCAGATAAAGAGGCCACTGAGGGAATTGCTTATAATTGGAAATATGTTGTAGAAAATCAATGTGAGTTTCTCTGTTAAGGATATCTAGTTAGAAATGCAAGAAAGTAAGAGTCAGTTTTCATCTTTTGGCATGAATTTGCAGATGGGGATAATGGAATGAAAGCAGGTTCTTGCCCAAGTAGGGCTGAATCATCTCCCATGGACACAGCAACAAGATCATTGATTCTTCAGAACTACTTTCCAACTAATCCCAATTTAACAAAAGTTTGCTTGGACAATTCAGCTCCATTGATTAGCATGACCAACTCTTGCTATATAGCAGCTGGCAAACGATGGCCAAATTTCATTGCTGTTGATTTTTATCAGGTATTTGCTTGATATGCGTTTACTGTATATGCCATTGCAAATCTTAATTGGTGAAAGAAGAAGTTCTCTTTGTAATATATTCTTTTCCAATTTGTTATTGCAGATGAGTGATGGTGGAGGTGCACCAGAAGCTCTAGATATAGTGAATGGTCACCTAACTTGTGGATGTGATAATATTGCCTATTGCAAGGTATGTGACAACAGGACTAAATGTGAATTCATTTTTCTTTTCAACTTGTCATTTTTACTTTTATGCTTTTGCATCTAAAATTTCAGATTTTAGGTTCATGAAGTTATTACATTTTAAGGTTGTAGAAATGTCGATGTGCATGCTATAATCTTGATAACACCTCAGTTGCACTTCTCTCAATTCCAAACCACAAATATACAACCTGAATATTTGTCTAAAATCACTTCTGGCTTTCATTTTCTTACTCATGGCCAGGCAAATGCCACACTCGGTACATGCGACAAGCCGGCAATTGCCCCTCCTCCACCTGCTGCTGCCACTGGAAACTCACAAGCTCCCTCTCCTCCTACTTCTACTCCTGCCAATGCCGCTTATATCGATACCAGACCGGTACAATTGTTATCGGGGACAGTTTTGACCGCAGTGCTGTTATTATGGATGTGATTATGGCCATAAGCCTGTTTACCCTTTATATCAGAGTCACGTCATAATATTCTAGAGATGAATTGCGGCTTGTTCATGTCCTCACTTGAGGAATTTGGTACATAGGAGAATGATTTGTATTCATGTTCTCTGATTTGTGGATCGCCATTACATATGCAATTTTTTTTTTCTTTTTTTGGTTTCATGGGTTTGAAAACCTTGTTAACTTTAGTCTTGTATACAGTACAACCATGCTGAACCCCATTTGCTACATTTGCTATACGTGACGGATGACAGAAAAGAAATTATTCATTCGCTCAAAATTACAGTGGAGAAAAGGTTTAAGAATTTTTTTTTTTTTATTAAACACTTCCAGAAAAATGAAGATTAAAAAGATGAATTTATTCTGTAGCAGCATTGTCTGATTCTGTAACAATAAACAGGAAGAGAATTGAAAGGTCATGTGCATATGCCCCAACTCTGGAGAATTTCAGTGCTTCTAAGCATATGGGCTGTCTACAGAGTAACTTCTATCATATTCTTCTCCATGTCATCCAAATGTAGGACCTTCCTGTAGTTCCTAATCTAATAGTATATGCAGGCCCTAACTCATTTTGCAGGCACAGTCCTTTTGTCTATCACCATGTGAGGAGTAATGATACTGGTCAGGGAGTCAACGATCTGATTGATGATCTTCCTTCTTCATATAAAACATTATAGTCCACTCTTCATTCAATTTAAGATAAAGTGGTTATGTCAAATGAATCTGAGTCAGAACTAGCTAGAATCCAAACTCAGTTTAAGGGATGTTAGACATGACACTTTCCTCAAGCAACATCGATCAAGTAAAGAACAGCAATGATTTTTTGGCAAGGGGTGCATGCTTGTTTTGATCTTAAGGAAAACAATCAAAAGAACCCCAAATGATCGAAACCCTCCTCATGACTTTGTAAAAAGGTAGGGCCAGCAAAGCATCAAAAGTTAGGGGACCAAAGATAACAAATATAGTGCTGCATTACATCTCTAGTTGCCCAGTTTTTTTCTGTGTCACAAACTTAAAAGAGTTCCTGCTGTATGTATGGATGTAGTACTAGCAAGCCATGTTACTCAGGGGACCCTTACTAATAATTTGATATAATGATTGCCATCTAACCCCACACCTACTTAGTAGAGAAGTTATATACCTTATTTATTACATTGCAACTGCGAATTACATGACAGACCTTATGCTCAAAGCTTTTCCAACAAAAAGAGAGTCCTTGATTGTGACGTTTGATTTCTATCTTCCTATGATGGCTGGTATATTTTCCGCAGGTGTACAAGATACAAACAAATAGTATAGGGGAAAATAAGAGATGGTTACAGAGTTGCTTTCATTTTGGTAGGCCAGTATCTTATCTACAAGGAGCAGAGCAGCAGCAGGCAGTAACTTACGTATTTGCAATCCCACTCTGAACAAGCTCACTGATTGCTTTTCTCCCTGGTATTCTTGATCACGTCACCATCTTGCACCCCACTTCTATCACCTGATTCTGTCATTGAGTTCTCCATCAACGCATCCTTATTATTGTCGCACTGTGTGCCTCTTGGGTCTTTTCCTCCTCTGCGATCCTACAATCACATGATCATATTTTGATGAGTAAAGAATTGAAGCTAGTGGTTGAGAGATTCATACGCAGCAACGTTGCTGCTGCCAAAGTAGTTAATTGAGTGTCTGGATAATCTCTAATTGCTTAAGCACTGTCAACCGGACCCTTGATCAAGTTAACAATTCTAACTAGCAAACTTTGAAATGTAAACAAAATTAACTTTTAACAGGACTGATACGTACATCTCTGAAGGGGAACTCATCCGCTTCAAGCATATGTACAACATGTCCCATTTTTGGTCGCTTCTGCGCATTTGGGTCTACACAACGTAAAGCGACAAGAAGAACTCGCTTCAATGCTCTTGAAGAAGGCCTCTCGGGTAGCTTGGGATCCAGCACTCCCTCAGGATTCCTGTTAGTAACCATCCTCTTAAGCCATTCAACTAAATTCACCTAAAAACAATTTTACCAATAATTAGGAACATTGCATAAGAAAAAGAGAAAAGGGAAGCTCATTGAATAACCAGCAAAATGATAATGGATAACTAATCCGAACCTCATCCGGGGGCCGGCTATAATCAACTGGATTCCTTCCAGAAATAATTTCCATAATAAGAATTCCAAAGCCAAACACATCACTCCTTTCATTTACCATGCCTGTACTCGCATACTCAGGAGCTACATAGCTGCAAAAGAATAAATTATCAATTCTGCATACGCATTCACCTAGAAAGACAGAAAGAAAGAGAAAGTGTACTTACCCAAATGTCCCCATTACACGAGTTGTAATATAGCTGCTCTCTGGGTAAAGAAGCTTGGCAAGGCCAAAGTCTGAAACTTTGGCATTCCATAGTTTGTCAAGCAGAATGTTGCTTGATTTTATGTCACGGTGAACAACTTTCGGTTCAAGTCCCTCGTGAAGATAGGTTAGCCTACATCAATGTTTTAGAATGTGAAAAGAGTGCTAAGGATGCTGGATCAATTCTATAAAAGAACACATACAATTAGAGACATTAATTTGATTTGGAGGATTAGTTTATTACCCTTTTGCCGTACCCAAGATGATGTTCATTCTTATTTCCCAAGTAAGAGGACTGCAAGATCCTACATCTCCATGAAGCCATTGTTCTAAGTTTCCATTGTTCACATACTCATAAACCAGCATCCTGCAACAAATTAGCAAACCAATACAAGCCATTATTAGTAAATCTTGTTAATGCATTGCAGGTCAGGTCATTCTCGTGATAAAAATTTCAGGCTGCAATGCAGAGGAGACAGAGTACCTATGAGATCCTTCAGCACAATAACCAAGCAGTCTCACTAAATTCTTATGCCTAACTCTTCCAATTGCTTCCACTTCAACTTTGAATTCCTTCTCAGCTTGTCCCCTACATAAATACACCAAGTCATCAACAAAACAACCAAATAATAGCCAAAACAATACACCAAAAGATAAGTGACATATTCAGTCAATTCAAAACTTTAAAATAAATAAGTTAATGAAAAAAAAAAAAAACAGCCATATACTGAAATTAGATAAAAGACTGAGTACCTATTATTGAGCAAGTTCTTGACAGCAACCTGAGTGTTATCCACTAAAACACCATAATAAACAATCCCATACCCTCCTTGGCCAATCACATTCTCATCAGCAAAACCATTAGTTGATGCCTCTAACTCTCTCAAAGTATACCAATGTCCCCAACCTAAATGTGATACATCAGGACCCACCACCATAGCCAGCTGATCGCCACCGCCACGTGGCGCTTCTCCAGAAGACACGGGATAAGAAATCAAATGACCTTTACCGATCTCAATTTGAATATTACCAGTACCATGATGATACCCCATTGGACTTTCCTCCTCCGGTGGCATAAGCAATAAAGCTTGTCTTTCATTTCCAGCGGCAATTTCTGGGTCAGGAAACGGGTGGGTTTGGATTTGAGCTCGGTTTGGTTTAACGGGTTCAACTCTGATTTCTTGGATCTCTTTGGATACAACTGGAATTTTTGGTTTGCTATTTTTATTATCTTTCTTGGAACGTTTTGAAGCTAGCCAGACAGTGATCAAGAAAAGAACAAGAACAAATGCTGCACCTACACAAACACCAAGAACTACCCATACTCTTAAACCAAAAACCGAAGTTGGTTTTGATAATTGGTCATTCATTAACCCTGTTTTCTGATCAGACATTTGATTCTGTTTTGCTAACAAAGCAGAGAAAGCAGAGGATTCTTGATTCTACAGCATAGAAACAGAATTTACAGTTATAAAGATTGCTAATGAAAGAAATAAAGAGAGAGAGAGAGAGAGAGACAGAGAGTATAGTGGTGTGGCAACTGCAGCTGGCATGATGGGACTTTTAATCCCTGGTTACCAATGGCTTTCAGGATTTGTTGTTTTTACTAGGAGGAGAATGTTGAAAGTTCCATTTCTATATTTTATTGAAGGTGACTACAGTGTCAAACTTGAGCACTATTTTAGGTTATGATTGTTAGTGCTGCTACTAATGACTTTTTTTTGTTTTTTTTTCACCTTTTTCTTTTTTTCTTCTCTTTTTTTTCTTCTTTCTCAATGGGTAAGTGAAACACTATGATTACCTTAGCGCTTATTTACAATTGGAAAGAAATTGAGGAAAATGGAATGCTTGAAAGTTTATATGCAAATGCAAGTTGTGTTTTTCCTTTGTGGATTTTGTTGAAACTTTTTAGTCAAGAGATGCTTTTATTGTGCTTGTAATAGGGCGGAAAACCAGGCATTAAGCTTTGACTCTCTTACTTATTGTTCAAGCTACAGCTTCATGAGTTGATCTAGGTCTGGTGGTAGAGTGGAATAATAAATATGGTTGTTCATGGAATCTAGCTCCAACCTCGAATCTCTTTAGTTTTATCGAGTTTCGCTTAGCTTCTGATTAATGATGAATTAGATTAATTAATTATATAATACAAAATTTATTACCTAATTTGAGTATATATTTTTATTTATATTTTAAAATAATAAATGATATCTTTACTATTTTTAAATTATTAAAGTCATCCTGATGTCTTTGTCATGCCAAAACTATTAATTTAAAACCATATAGAAACTTGCCGAAATAGCACTGCAAATAGAGATACTTTCACATGCAACTGTTATTCAACATCAACTTCTACCTCTACAAGTGAGGTTTGTCTAATTAGCTATTAGTGGGTTTCTAAATTTTGCTCATAAGGCATATTAGATTTCAAAACATCTATATTACCAAACACAACTTCTCATGAATATTTACACGAATGGCCTGAATTTGAAGTTAATTTTTCATAGGGTAAGAATTATGTAAAAAGTATGAGATTCATGAGATCTAATAATACAATAATTGAGGCTGTTTCTCTCTTTTTATAGCCGACAAGCTTCTTTGTGTTTTCTATGGATTTACACCAATTATTCCTGCCAAAAAAAACATATCTCAAAATGTCATATGCTTAGCCAATGTCGAACACTTTTGTCTACAAACTTCTGATAGTTAGATTTTGGAGTCCATTTGGCTTCTCTAACTTTAATTTATTTGTTACACATCCCATCACATAATTGTGCCTAAAATGATGTGGCTTTCTCTATTTTCTAAATTCTATTATATATTTTCTCTGCGTTTAGACTATATAATATTAAAAAAATTTAATTTTGATTTAATTTTATAATTTTTATAGCAATGCATTTTAAAAATTTATTGATGAATAAGAGTTGTAAACAAATTAAATATGTCATACTATAAATACTCGAGATTTAAATATATGGTGAGGGTATCTCCTATTATATAACCATATCCAATTAGGTCTCTATCATTAAAAAGGAAAAAAAAATCATGTTAGAAAATTGGATAAATAAATACGTATCTGGAAAACATTTCAGATTTTATGATAATTATTGAATATAATTATTTTTATTTTAACCTTGAAGAATTAAGTATTATTCTATTGTATGGAAAAATTATTAAATTAATATGCAGTCTGCACTTAATGTAATATATGAATTATGTTTAATTATTCTTTTTTTGAGAGTCAACAGTAGAGTAGTAATCTAAAATTCGAGTCTTTTTTTGTTGTACTAATTGAATTCTTACTTTTATATCGAATTTAAAGAGCTCCCTGTCTTATTATATGGTTCACTATTTATTGGTCCTTTTTTCTTCATATGTGCCTCTTAGTAAAAAAAAAAAAAAAAAAAAAAATCTGATCGGTATAATAAGGACAGAACAGAAGGTGACATTTGAACCCTAGTTCAGTCTGCCTTTTACAGAGATGGGCCACTAGATTTGTGGTCTGAAGGATGGTTTAAAGTTTATAGTGACCTTGACGGTATTCCTTTAGCTTATTTGATACTAATCTTTATATTATTTGATAAACTAAAGTTGTTTGCCAAATTTTATGAGATTGCCTTTTCTTTCTTTCATATATATAACGGTGACTGGGCACACCAAACTATTGTTTGCTTTGTGAGTGTACCACGTTAAAGTGAAGTGTCATATATTCTGTTTGAACCCTTTTCTCTGCCCACTTTAATTTCTTTGGATTCTATGTTATTGGCTTTAATGTGCACTGAATCATTGGAGCCAACCAAATCACCACATAATTGTAGTTTATGTGAAAATTAGATTTGGTTTTCTTCAAGCCAACCCACCGCCATCATCCCCACAATGCATTTGGACATTAAATTGGCATCTTATGACATTTTAATGACACTAGATAATACTACTAATCCCTTACTTATAGATACTCGGCCGCCGTGGTAGGTTGAATAATTACGAATTTTATAAATATGCATTGTTAGTTTTGATTTCAATTACACTTTTATTCCTCTTATCTGAAAATTAAATGAAGTCGTTTTTCAATTTTTGAAGAAACAAATACTATATTCCTTATATTATATTTTAGTCCTCCACTTTAAAAATAAAATTAGTATTTTAAATATAAATTTTTGATTCGGCATCTAGTTGTTGTTTAAATACAAAATTAGATGTTTTAATACGAAATAAAAAGTAAAACCAAAATATGTAGCAATCCCAAAAAAAACTCCAAATTGTAATAATGAAGATACAAATCCATATATTATAGCAATTGTTGTTTTCATCTAAATTAATTTACATAATATAAAATAAAATTCAACAAATACTGAAAATGTTTATTCCAATTTTTATTTTTTACGTTAGTATATTACCGAGATATTTATAAGAGAATGAGAATGATTACTCTCAATAATTAAACTACTATCAGTTAAGTCTTTCAGCTTTTAGTGACAAAAGAAAATAACATAAATAAATAAAACTTGAATATCAAATGGATAAGAATCCAAAATTTTATGAGGAAATTGCAATCTATAGGCCGTTTTTCTCCAAATTTTTACAAAAATATATCACCAATTTTTTTCTTTTTGCATTTTTACCTATTTCTTTCTTGCATTCTTACCCTATTCTATTTATATTCACAATTTTATATTTTTATTCTTCATTAATTACTTTTTTATTTTTAAAATACGAATCAAACATAAACCAAAATATATATATATAATCATATAATGTTCTAAATTTAAATTTGAGTTTAAAATAATAAAAAATTTCATTATTGTGTTTTTGTTTAAATCATTATTTATTATATCACTTTTTTAAATAGATTTCTGCATGTATTTTGATTATATTCTTTAAAAGCATTAAACCAATTACTTCATAGTTAATAGATTTAATTACCAAATAAATTATGAGCTTTTGTGTTTTTAACAAAATTATGAAATTCATTTAAAATTTGTAAAAGTCATATCATTTTTTAATTTTTTAACTAAAAATACTTTTCAATGAGATTATTTGAATTTTCACTGCAATGACATCGGGATGAGATATGTTGACTGTAAATCTTAAAAAAATTGAGTCAACATAGTGATTACCGACTCATCCAATTAGTTTTAGTGAAATAGTGTATTTAGTAACAAAAAAAAAGGCATGAAAGTATTTTGACATGGATCCATCTATCTCTTTCTTTAAATTTTTAGTTTTTATTGCAAATAACTAAAAAACAAATTATTACTAATACTTGTATGCCCTTTTGATCCATAAAGCAGAAAACACACTTGACTCAAATACTAAGTGTTATTTTAATACTGATCGAGTGGATTGGGAAATAAGTATTGTTTCAACTTGCTCTATTCTCACTCTTGACTTACCAGCAATTGCAAAAAAACTACTTATCCATTTAGTCTTCCTGCTTTTGTAATCAAGAAATAATACAATTATCTCTATGATTACTTCAATTTCTCTCTCGGATCTCTACTCAATTAAGCTAAAAAAATGGGCATTTCCAGATATAAAGCTTGTTCTAATCTTTTTTTTTTTGGCCACGTGCTTTAACATCTTTGGCGGCATGAAAATCTTCTTCCCCAACATACTGAAGTGGATCGTCATGCTTTCAAGCCATGGCCTCTATTCTAGATACAAAGAACTACCATTCTGTTCGATTCAAAACAACAATGTCATACTTGTCTAAATTTATCGTTCAAAGACCTATACCCACCCAAATAATGCAAAAAACATATATATTATATGCAATCTCAGGCCTTATGCTATAAAATAGATCAAATCCTAAGTAGAAACGAATATTGTGGAAAGATTTTGGAATGAAGTTAGATGGGATTGTAACTTGTAAACATTGAATGGCATAAAATGATAGTAGATTTCACAGAAATGAAGGTGAGGATGGTGACAGAAAATGAAGAAAAAATGGTCTAATATAATTGCGGAAAAGAAGGAAGGATGCTTCCTATCAACATCTAATGATCTTCAAGTTTCAATTATTAGATCTCCTAAACTTTGAACTTTTTTTTTTCAAAACTCTAAAATTAAAATTAAAAAGATGAAGAACTTCTAGAAGAATATAAGATGGATCATATATTTGAAATTGATTTTGTCTTAATTTTGTAAATAAAACACAATGTTTTTATTAAATGGGTGAGTCATTAAGTTTTTTTGTTGACTTATTTTTTCTTTAATAAAAGAAACACAATCAGAGTGCCGCGCAAGCGTCGTAAAAATTTAAAAAATATCACCAAAAAGTATTTTTATTAAAAAAATTGAAAGAAATGATATAATTTTGCAAGAAATAATTAAATAAATTTGTTAAAAGTTCGAACAATTAAAAATTAATTAGTTATTAAGCCTAGTTAATATAAGTTGAACTTTAATTTCATTCTTTATTGTGATGAACTGAACATAATCTTACATCTATTTTTGAAAGAAAAAGAAGTGATATGATATATCAAAATTTTTAAATATAGAAACAAATATTGAAATATAATTAAAACACAAATTCAATTTAAATTAAGATAAACTTAACAGTAATTAAACATAAACTCATAAAACTTAAATAGAATTTCAACTCAACATAAATTAAAGAAAAAATTTAATGGAAATAAATTTAGTAGAAATCAAACATAAATCTTACTAAATAAAAATAAAACCTAAACATAAATTTTATTGAAACAAAATAGAAACCACTATCAAACCAACACAAACTTAATATAATCTAAAATAATTCAAAAGAAACTTTACTGAAACAAAATAAAATATAAATCAACATAAATAAATATAAACCAACGTATTTTATAATATATTATTTTTGCGGATGTAGCATATTTTCTTAAAAATATTGATAACAACATATTATTATAATATTTTATATATTTAGAGTTTTCTTATAAATTTTTTTATGAATTTCTCATAAATATCTTTTTTATTATGTAAACTTTTTCTGTTCAGTGTGATTGTGTCTTCAATTTTTTTTTTTGTTGTTGTTATTCCGACTGTTGTTTAGTTTTTTTTGATTATTTATTAAAATATAACTAAAAAAATAAAAAAGTAACAAAAACTGTAATTTTAAAAATAGTATTTTTGATATTTAAATATGGTAAAAATAAAAAAATAAAAAATACTGTAAATTTGATAAAAATAAAAATTAATAATATTTTTATTATTTTTTCTAAAATTTTTTGAACTGAAATTAGTCTTAACAAATTGGCCCTGCATCAACTGGGCTTGAGCCTCACTGATGAAAAGAAAAGAAACTTTTCCACCCCGGAAGTTTAGCGACCACGCTGAGTCAAGCCAGGCCTCACAGTCCATAGAGACCCGTTGGCGCCTAAATCCTGTCATTTTCTAAATCTTCCCGCCAGTTCCAACATCCAAAAAAGTAAAGAAAAAAAAAAATCACTGCAAAACCCTAATCACTCAATTCAGAATCAGAGAGAGCAAAAATGGAGAACGATGAGCCAGTTACGGCAGCTAGACGCCGTACCAGAGGGCCAGAAGCAACAGCACGAGCATCAGCCTTAGAACGACTCAAAGCGCTACGTCAAGGAGGCCGGAGATCAGAAAATGGTGCTGGATATGACATCAAAATGGAAACTCCAATCTTCGACACAGTCTCCGAGGACGATTACGATAAACTCGTTGCACAACGTCGTTTGGAGGCTCAAGGCTTCATTGTCGACGATGACGGTCTAGGTTACGGCGATGAAGGCGAAGAAGAGGACTGGTCTCAGGCTGGGTTACCTCCATCTTCAGATGAATCTGACGGAGGAGAGACAAATAATAAGAACAGATCTAAAAGAAAAAAGACGGAAAAGAAAGAGAAAGGCAAAAGTAAAGTAATAAAGAAAGTTAACAGTTCGCTATCAGCGGCGGCTGCTGCGCTTATGGGAAAACAAAGGATATCGTCGATGTTTACATCGACAGTGTTTAAAAATAGAGATAAGAATTTAGATTGTGAGAATATTGTTGATGACGTTATTGCAGAGTTTGCTCCTGACGAAAACGACAGAGAAAGGCGCAGGAGAGTTCAATTACCTGTTAAGATTGAGGGTGATGTTGTCAATTTGACGGTTAATGGCGGTTTAGGCAGGGGTGTCATGAATGATTGTGATAACGTGGTTAAATTAGGACAAAATTGTAGTGTTGATGAGAGAGAAGGGATGGTTATGGAAGCTAAAGAGGTGGAAAAAGGAGTGGATTATGATGAGAAGAGGGAGATTTTAGCTGAAGTTAAAGAAACGGCGGTGGTGGTGAAGGAGGAGACTGAGAGTGAGAGGGGGCGTGTGCTTAATGCAAAGATTAGTATTGAGGAGAAGGATCCTGCTTTTAGTGCAATGGCTGATTGGCAAGCAGTGAGAAGTGGTGGAAATGGAAGTGTTGCGGGTGTTACTGAGGAGGTTAAGAGCGGGGTCGTTTGTGACGAGCAATCTGAGTTTGAGCTTGAGGCTGATGGTTCGTTGCCTTTTTATATAATTGATGCTCACGAAGAGATTTTTGGTGCTAATATGGGTACCCTCTATCTCTTTGGGAAGGTAATGCATTGCGATTGGTGGTAAATTATATTGTGCCATTGCCATTGATAAAGTTGATCTACTTACTGAACTTGCTATTATTATAAGTAGTAACCCTGTTGATATCTGATGTTGCATTTAGGTGAAAGCAGGAAATACATATCACAGTTGCTGTATGGTTGTAAAGAACATGCAGAGATGTGTTTATGCTATTCCAAATGGTTCCATTTTTCATACGGAGGACATGATCAGGCTGGAAAAAGATGTTGAAGAGTCACGGATTTCGCCTGCTGAGTTCCGTAAAAAGCTGCAAGTACATAAACATATACACACGTATTTATTTCTTATTAATGCGAAATCCCTTCTTCTTCTTCTTCTTCTTCTTCTTCTGGCAGTGCTCCTATTTTCTGTTTTCATTCTCCAGCTGTTGCTAATGATAATTTGCCTTTTTCTTTTTCAGGATGTGGCATACGAGCTAAAAAATGAAATAGCAAACCAATTCTTATCTCTCAATGTTTCAAGTTTTAGCATGACTCCTGTTAAGGTTTGCAAATTCAGTCATTCGTTTGTCTCAGAAAGTGCATATTAAAGACATATATGGTTGTATATCTTTTATACATTTATTTTTTTGTCCCATATCATTTTGGTTTACTTGTTTCATTATATAAATTATCCTACAGAGGAAATATGCATTTGAGCGACAAGACATACCTGTTGGGGAGAATTATGCACTTAAGATCAACTACTCATTCAAGGTACGCTGACAAGTTTGTTAAAAACAGTAAACCAGTATCAAATTCCGAGTTCAGTTTTTTAGATGCCAACATTATAGACCATTGCGTTTCATCAATTCCTATCCTTGAAGCTTCTTGAATCCATTTAGCCACATTATGCATTTTTTTTTGCTATCAAGAAATATCATATTTCATTTTATATGAATTAGTCAGTTGGTTTCTATCTCCACAGGAGCCTCCACTTCCAGCAGATCTGAAAGGGGAAACCTTCTCTGCACTGCTTGGAACTCATTGCAGGTATGCAGTTGGAGTTAATTGCCAAGATTCAGGCACATGGGTGCATTTTTTATTCCAACTATACACTATTTTCAGTCTTTGACTAACTTAGTCACGCCTGTGAAAAGTGGATATTACAGAAATGCCTAATATTGCTTTGGGGAACTTGAGGATGAGCATTCATTATTTTTGCATGGATGTTACCTTGTCAAAATGTACTACGGAGTGTTGGGTTTTTGCCATTTATCTGCTGCCTGGTTTTTCTTGGCCTAGCCTTCTCTATTGCCCATTGTCAGAAACTAAATAGTGACGGTTTTATCTGGAAAAATTAGTCTAGCTAATATCCTAGTTCAAAAAGTTCTTGAGAAGATAAGTGTTTCAGTACTGTATTAGTTGTTAGAATTGCCTTCATGTCCACTAAGAATGCTAAAATCAAACCCATAAACTTCTAGTTTTTTCTTTGATGTTGGTTTTTGCTAACTTCTTAATATGCTTATGGACATTGTAACCAATTGATTTCCTTGTCTGGGAGAAAGAGTTGCAATAACCATTATTGTTGTGTGCAGTGCTTTAGAGCTTTTTCTTGTCAAAAGGAAAGTGAAGGGACCATCATGGCTCTCAGTTTCTAAGTTCTCAACATGTCCAGCTTCACAGAGAGTGAGATTTTCATCTTAGCACCTTTTTGTCATTCTGGTTAACATCTTTGTAAGGTTCCAACTTTAACTGTCATTGTGCAGGTGAGCTGGTGCAAGTTTGAGATCACTGCTGACTCACCAAAAGACATACGAGTTTCGTCTTCCTCAAAGAACACAATAGAGATTCCTCCAGTGGTTGTTACAGCAATAAATTTGAAGACCATCATAAACGAAAAGCAGAATGTGAATGAAATAGTCTCTGCATCCCTCATTTGTTGTCACAAGGCTAAGGTTTGCTTGCAGCCTTTGTTAGTCTTGCTGCTTTTGGTTTGATTACAGGGCATTCTTGTTAAGAGACTTCTTAAGTTTTCGTTTGCACTTATGCATGTAACTTTCGTGCTAAATAATTATTGGACAATATTTCATCGGGTAGAATGTTATGAGGATTCGTTCTTGATTTATGGAGCTAAGTTGGCATGGTTAGCAAAATTTAGGGGTAATTTCCGGTAGGAATCATGGGTTTGAAATCCATGCCCTTCATCCAAAAGCACACAAACATTGAGAACAAAAACTGGTTTAGTTAATTGTTGATTTAGATATATCTATGTCTTCTAGAAAATAAACACACAAACAGACAATTGCTTCTTTTGGCCTTGGGTGGTATCATGTGCCTGGCTGGGTAAGTATTATAAGGTTGTTCATGCACTTTAAATGACACCATACTTTTGAAAGAAATATGATATCATATGGGGGTTCTTCATCTGTACAATTGTTTAACTTTATTCTGAGTCATATCTTTTGTGTTAGAGTTCTTTGACAGTATTAGTCTTCAGAGTGAGTTAATGCTATTAGCCTGTTACTGCTGCTAAACTTGAAAGTATTTATAAAATAAGCTGATAAAATGTTTTATTGTCCTGAGATAAGTTTCTTGTGCTGCTTTACTTTTCAGATTGACACACCAATGTTGGCCTCAGAATGGAAAAAACCTGGTATGCTGAGCCATTTTACTGTTGTCCGAAAGCTTGATGGGGGAATATTCCCAATGGGGTTCTCCAAAGAGGTGACTGAAAGGAATACACAGGCAGGATCAAATGTTCTAGGCATTGAAAGCAGGTAAGTTTTTCTTTTTTAATTTTTTTATGCTTAGTTACATTCTCCTTGATACGCTTAGTTCCTAATGTTTTAAGTATTTTTCAACATTGTGCTGCAGTGAAAGAGCTTTGTTGAATCGTCTGATGATTGCATTAAACAAATTGGATAGTGATGTTCTTGTTGGGCATAATATATCTGGCTTTGACCTGGATGTTCTACTCCACAGATCCCAGGTGGGTTAATCCTTGCAGGCTATTTGTCATTTTAATAATTTGTTAACGTGCTCTTGTATTTGCATCTTAAGAGAACACACATGAAACTAAACTTATAATTTGCAATGAGTTCCTATTGATTCATTAATAATCTAGTGTATGTAAAATGTATGACTTTGACTTGCTCTTAATTAAAGGATGAGTCTACATTGTCATTAATATTTTCTTAAATTTTTTTCTATCGGGCTCATTTTCATGTTTTAGAATTTGGTAGGTGCTCTTTGTCATTCTCTCAGATGCCACTGGCACTTTCAACTCTGCTATGTGTATTTGCCCATCTTTTTATTCTTCAACATGCAATTTTATGCTGCTTTGCCCATAGATGTGCATTTTATGTGCTGTCCTTGTCCCTGAAATGCCTTTATATTACTTTAATGTAGGCTTGTCGTGTGCCAAGCAGCATGTGGTCCAAAATTGGTCGTCTTAAGCGTTCTATAATGCCTAAGCTTACAAAAGGAAATACTATGTTTGGATCTGGAGCAAGTCCAGGGATCATGTCTTGCATTGCTGGTCGCCTCTTATGTGATACATATTTGTGCTCCCGGGACTTGTTAAAAGAGGTATAAAGCTGTGTCTGTATATTGTGCCATAGAAGGTACTTTGTAATGCTGCTAAGATGATGTTTAGCATATGTAAGTAGTATGTCACTGCGGTTTTTCCAGGTTAGTTATTCTCTGACAGAACTAGCAAGAACTCGCCTAAACAAAGATCGGAAGGAGGTTACACCACATGATATTCCCAGAATGTTCCAGTCATCGAAATCGCTTATTGAATTGGTAGGTTCTGATGTCAATTGCAGTTACTTGTTTTAATTGTAATATTTGGTGATTATCTACAAGGAGTATTGTTTGAATATCTTACAATTTTTCATTTGAAAATTATTGGGTTATATGAATTACTATATGGTCTGAGTATCTGTTAAGATGCTACCAATCTCCTATTATTTAACCTTGTTTGGGATCTGCTAGTCGGGCCAAGCTAAAACAGGGTTACAATAGGTGGATCCGATAATGATACCCCAACTATACTGGGTTAAAAATTATGAAGGGTCCATCTTGCTCCATTGTCAATGTGTTGTGGCTGGCATTTCATATTTCTGCAATTTACCTCATAATCCACATGTCAGCTCTATTTAAGATATGAAAATTATTTGATTTTCTTTTTTGTTGTTTTCTGGCTTAGCCACTATTTTAATATATTCAGTTTGATTAATTCAATTGACCAAAAAAAAAAAGTGATGAAAATTATAGCTGTCCTTTATATCCTTGACGTGTTATGGTTCTCATGGTGATGGTGCTTATGATACACTCAGATTGAATTTGGAGAGACAGATGCATGGTTATCTATGGAACTCATGTTTCATTTGAGTGTTCTTCCTCTCACACGTCAGCTGACTAATATTAGTGGTAATCTCTGGGGAAAAACTCTCCAAGTGAGTTCTTGTCATACATTTTCCTTCCCCTACACAAATTATCCAAAATTTACCTACATTAACAAGTTTATTGCAATCAAATATGATTTTCAGGGTGCTAGGGCACAGAGAGTGGAGTATCTTCTACTGCATGCATTTCATGCAAAGAAGTATATTGTACCTGACAAGAATTCCTTTCATCTAAAAAAGGAGACAAAAATGACAAAGCGGAGAATACATAATGGCGTTGAAGAAAAAAATGCTGAAGAGTTGGATACTGATCATGCCAATTTTGATAATGACAGTCCAGAGAATGACCGTGGAAAAGGGAAAAAAGGCCCTGCTTATGTAGGCGGTCTAGTTTTGGAGCCCAAAAAGGGTCTATATGACAAATATGTATTGCTTCTGGACTTCAATAGTCTTTATCCTTCTATTATTCAGGTGATAACACTCTCCTCCTTTCTTTTTCACTTGTTTTAAACTGCTGATTTTCGCATCTACATGAGTATTAACGCTGAACTGCTTTGACAGGAGTATAATATTTGCTTCACAACAGTTGAAAAATCTACAGATGGATTGGTCCCTCGTTTACCTTCTATCAAAACAACTGGAGTTCTACCAGAGGTCATTATAAATTCATAATGATATTTTACTGTTTGCTATTTATTTTTGCATACTGGAAATTTTAATTATCAGAAAGATTTTTTGAGTTCATAATCTGTATCTTTTCCCCTACTCCCCAACAAAAATTAAAAAATTTCACCCACAAGAAATATTTGACACATAAAGTTGTTTAGACTGATTATTTGTTCCCTTTAGCAAATATTAGTTGTAGCTAATTTGTTTTATTATTATTTGATAGTTGCTGAAAAATCTGGTCGAGAGGAGGAGAATGGTCAAATCATGGATGAAGAATGCATCTGGTCTCAAGGTCCAGCAGCTTGACATTCAGCAACAGGCATTAAAGCTCACTGCAAATAGGTTTGTGTCTTGTCCCATTAAATTTCTTAACTTCTCATTTACAAGGATTGTTGTTTGTCTGTAGATAGTCATGCTTTCTTACATGGTGCATTCTGAAATTGTGGTATAGTATGTATGGATGCCTTGGATTTTCAAATTCAAGATTTTATGCAAAGCCTCTTGCAGAGCTTATTACTCTACAGGTAAAATATGTGCTGCTTTTGCTGAAATTCTGGAGAATTACTTGCTCACTGAGTATGAAGGAACTGGCTACAATACCAAATATCTTAGAAGCACTCAGCAAGTTGTATGATTGTTGTGCAGGGGCGGGAGATTCTGCAGAGTACTGTGGATCTTGTTCAAAATAATTTGAACTTGGAGGTAAGTCCTTTGACGAAATAATAGGTATAGATGTCTTACAATTTCAGTCTGTTACTCAGCTCATGTTACAGTCTGTCTATCACTCAGCAATTTATGTCTGTATGTAAATTTGTATTTAGTTCATGAAGAACACAATATGCAGGTCATATATGGCGATACAGATTCAATCATGATTTATAGTGGTTTAGAAGATATCACAAAAGCAAAAGCTATTGCAGGGAAAGTCATCCAGGAGGTAAGTTTGCATCATATCCATGGAATGATCTATTGGATGTTGGTGGAAATATCAATCAGTATAATGCAATGAATTGTCTTTGCATTAGGAAAAGTTTATTATGTAATTTTCTTTGTATTATATGCAACTTCCTGTGTCTGTATCCAGGTTAACAAGAAGTACAGGTGTTTGGAAATTGATCTTGATGGCTTGTACAAGAGAATGTTGCTTCTGAAGAAGAAAAAATATGCAGCTGTCAAACTTCAGTTCAAAGATGGTACACCATATGAGGTACTAGTAGGAAAGTTGTCAAATTTTGGCTATCTTAATTTTGAGAAAGTTAGTGGAGTAACTTTGTTGGTGCAGGTCATTGAACGTAAAGGTCTTGACATGGTTCGCCGTGACTGGAGCTTGCTATCAAAGGAATTAGGAGATTTCTGCCTTGCTCAAATCTTGTCTGGGGGGTATGTTGTGCTTCCACCAATATCTATAGCCATTTTGACTTTGCATCTATGCAAAATCATGAAAAAACATTTTGGAGTGCTTTTGTGATGTCTTTGGCTCTTGTTGTCACAGATCATGTGAGGATGTAGTTGAATCAATACATAACTCCCTTATGAAGGTAATAAAATCATCGTTATTATTAAATTATTTAATTGTTGGTATCCTTGTTCTTATGTTGGAGAAGTGATGCATGATATGAAGAAATTTTTCTGAGCTTATATGGGTTCAATTTTCATTTGATTATTGCTGACCAACTAGGGAGGACATTTCTGAGTTTTTAAAAGGGATGGCCTCTGCTCTGGTATTTTTATTAACAACTTCTTTGAGATATAAAGGTTCCTTCTTAGATTGCGTTGAAATATGTGATACATTTAGCTAAATGGTGACCTCTTCCTTCTTTTATAGTAATTTAGTGTATTTATGCTTTTCAGATTTTACATTTGCTCACTTTCTTCTTTGAAGAGCTTAACTAATTATTAATAGTTGGACGTATTTAACAGGTACAGGAGGAAATGAGGAATGGACAAGTAGCACTTGAGAAGTACATTATTACAAAGACATTAACTAAACCACCTGAAGCCTACCCTGATGCCAAAAATCAACCTCATGTTATGGTGAGTGGAAAATGAGATTAAAAATTTATTGTTATCTCTGCTCATAATTTTATGATTTATTCTACCGTTTGTCCAAGTAATTGCTTAAGCTGCTAGTTCTGTGTTGCTATTTTCTAGGTAGCACTAAGATTGAAGCAGAGTGGCTATACTACTGGTTGCTCTGTTGGTGATACAGTACCATATATTATTTGCTGTGAGCAGGTACAGGATTTTCTGATTTCTGTAAAATATTGAGTCAATATACCCAGAAGAAATGAGGTTTTTATAGTTTTGAAATTTGAAGATATACGTTCTTTATATTCACCCCCTTTCCTGAACAGGGTGCTACTCCTGGAAGTTCGTCAGGAATTGCTCAACGGGCTAGACATCCTGATGAATTGAAAAAAGATGATGGGAAATGGATGATTGACATAGATTACTACCTGTCACAGCAAATCCATCCTGTGGTATCACGTCTGTGTGCTTCAATTCAAGGAACAAGCCCGGAACGTTTGGCTGATTGTCTGGGCCTTGACTCATCCAAGGTAAATGCATCATCTGGATAAGTCCTCGGGTGGATCTGATATTCCCTTTTGTAAGCATGACCCTGCACTGTTTCAATGGTTTTTCAGTTTCAAATTAAATCAAGTGAAGCCATAAACAACGATCCTGCTAGCTCACTTTTGTTTGCTGTCAACGATGAGGAAAGGTAATCTTTTCTTTTTTCTTTTGTTTCTATAAGGCAATCATTATCCAATGCTGTTAGTATCTTTTGTGCTTAAATTCCATTCAAGAGTGTAAGGTTGTTAACAAGTTCTTAAAGAAATTGGTAATAAATTTGAGACACGGCAATTGGCATATTATATTCACGTCTGAAACTACAAAAGAAGTATGTATCTTTGTAACTTCCATTTTGTCAGTTTGATTTTTCTTGAATTGAATGGCAGATATAGGAGCTGTGAGCCATTGCTCTTGTCATGTCCCAGTTGCTCTGGTACTTTTGAATGTCCCGCTGTCTTCGGTTCCATTTGTACGTCAATCAGTGCGAACCCAACAAAACTGCAGGTAGAGGAATCTGTGTCTAATTTCTGGTGCAGGATGCGTTGCCCTAAATGCCCAGAAGAAGGTGATACCGGCAGAATATCTCCTGCAATGTTAGCAAACCAGGTAATAGACTGGGTTTCTGCATTATTTTTGTAGACTTCTCATCAGATTCTATAGACTTCTCAACAGTGTACAAAAAGCAAAAAGAAAAAAGAAATTGTAGTTGTATGATCTGATTCCAAGGCGCTTGCTCATAATTTTTGGATTACCTTCAAGTGAAGGAATAATGAAATTAGATATTTGATTATCAAGCTAAGATAGATAATGTTACCTATAATCTCGTTACCTTTTATTGTGTGCCTGGGGCTGATGCTGTGCTTTTGTTTTGGACTCCCAATTCTTTTTTGAGTTATATGAATGATGTCTATTTCAGGTAAAAAGGCAAGCGGAGGGGTTCGTTTCTATGTACTATAAAGGCTTAATGACGGTAATCACTAATAGCTTCTCTGTTATTGAGCACATTAACGGACTTGTTGGTACTGTTATCTCATAATCAGTTTCTTTTGGTTCCAGTGTGATGATGAAACTTGTAAGCATATTACCCGCAGCCTTAATCTACGGCTAATAGGCGATTCAGAAAGAGGAACAGTTTGTCCAAACTATCCTCGCTGCAATGGCCGTCTTGTGAGAAAGGTTTCCGTCCTGTACCCTAAACCTGTAGCATATATGTATATATATATATATCTTTTGCATTATTTTGGGTTACTAAGAAATTCTGCTACGAAATGTGGTCTTTACAGTACACTGAAGCAGAACTCTACAAGCAGCTTTCATTTTACTGCTATCTATTGGATACAGTCCGTTGCATGGAAAAGGTTATTTTTCATTCATATATATGCTGATTATAACATTTCCTACGGTGCTCTATACTTTAAAAAATATAATTTTTATAATAAAAAGTATTTTAAGAAATATTTATATATAAAGAATAGAACATTTTATTTAAATTCAATAGGTTTTTATTTTTTAATTTTATATTTTGTTTTTATTTTAATAAGTATTAATAATTTTAATTTTTTAATTTTTTTTAATTTTTACTAATAAAAAAATAAAAATTACAAATATTAATTAAATTAAATGCATAATAATTTATAGTACATTTATTAAATATAAAGTAGAGATTGAAGTTTGGCACTCCGAGTTAAATTGACTTTCTATTTTATATTTAATGAATAAAAAGTGAATTAGAATTTTATTTTATGATATAATTTTTTAAAATAAAGAGTTTGATATATATAAAAAGTATTATATCATCGGGGCAGAGTTTAAGATTGATTCAATTTGCGCACTATAAATTAATTTGGTGATTATTATGTGCAGATGGATGCCGGCACTAGAATATCACTAGAGAAGAAGATTACCAAGATACGGCCGATGGTTGATTTGGCAGTATCAACAGTGCAGAAGATCAGGGATCGGTGTGCTTATGGATGGGTACAGTTGAGCGACTTAAGTGTCACAGTTTGAGCTAAATGATGTAAATATCAGCCTAAAGCCAAGTGAGATTATTTTCGTAACTTAGCAAAATTGTGCATATATATAAAACTGATTATTTTTCGATTTCTTGCATGTGTATCGATATCAAATTTGTTCCTAGCATACTCGAAAATAATTCCACGTCTACAATCAGTCGTGTTTTAGTTGCATTGTTTTGCCCCGCATAATGTTTTGAGCTTCATTCTTTGTTCTCATGTTACCAGTCACCTCTTTTACTTGCATTAAAAGCATCCTCGAGAGCTCTTAAATTAAATTTTCTTTTTCTTCTTTTGTTGGAGTGTGGGTGCGAAAATTAATGTCAAAAAGACTTCTTAATTGTTCGTTTTTATTTAGAGGCACATTGTCTAAAAAGGAAAAAACATGATTTTAAAATTATATTCGGCCACTGATAGAGTCTCAAGGAATTTCTAAGGACGGACAGATTATCTTGTATTTTGTGTACGATTACGTCTCATGACTATTAGTATCTAATAATAGATTTAGTTTAGAGTGTGTTGAGTATGATCCTTATGAATAGTAAAATATTCTTTAAAGTTTTTATATAATTGTATATTTAAAGTTTGAATTCGAAATTTTGGTTAAGCCAAAAAAGATTCTTACCATTTCATTTATACACATTTAATTATTAGTCATTTTAAACTTAATACTATCTAACTTCTTCTTTATAGATTATAGTCAATAATTAAGAAGGAATAATTATATTTTTGATGTCTAAAACTTATTAAAAAATAAAAATCAAATGGTTGAACTTTTAAAATTAACAATTAAGTGTTGCGGCCTATAAAAAAATAACAAAATAGTATTCTTAGCAAGTTACATTATAAATACTAATGTGAATTCTTTTTTAATGTTAAATAAAATGAAAAATAAAAGACATGTAGTAAAAATGTGTTGTAAAATAATAAAGTGATAACCTCGTCCTTTATATATAAACATATTTTTATCAAGTCATTAGAATTTTATAGGGCAATAAATATTAAAATTCATGAATTAAAGATTAAGAATTAAGATTATTAAATTAAAAATTAATAGAGGTTAGAGAAAGATAGTTATATAAGATAAATTTATTTTAAGACTATATCACTAATTTATCTACTATAATTTTTGGCGTGTTTAATAATTTTAATTTTATCATCTATATCTATAAAATTTAAAAAAAAAACTTAAAAATTATCTATTAAAAATATTATTTTATTAATTTTTTTATAATCGTTAGTTTTAAAAATTTAACTACTCAATTATCATTTTTTAAGAAGTTGAAATATTAAAAATGTAATTATTCCAATTAAGAATCACAATGCGTGGAAGAATTACCAGCTCGATTCCTTAATGACGTGGCTTGTATTCATTGGGGAAGTTGACTGTTATTTGCCTTTCATTTACTCTTTGTCGTTTAGCTATAGTTAGTTACAATATTCCTTTTGTTGAGCTGTCATTCTCTATTAATATTGGCAGTTGCTCATGAGCGTGTCATGCATTAAGTATTGGATGAATTAATCATTAGCCTCTCCTCTTTTCTCTCAATATTCTCTCTTCTCTTTCACTTTTTTTGCCAATAATTTTACACGCATCATTTAGTATCAAAGCAGTTCTGATCCAATATCCACCATATTGAAAATACTAAAGCTTGGAAACAGAAAAAAATGGAGGAATCCATTAGAGCTATTTGCAGAGGAATTATACTGGAGAATAACAAACAACATGAGCAAACAATGAGGGAAATACTAAGGGAGGAATTACAAACTCTCATGAGTTCTATACAAACGAGGCAGGTTGCCTCTTCTACTAATAAACAAGCTGTAGATTCTCATAGTATTCCTATTGTTGATCTCATAGGAAGAACTGAATATGAAACTCAGAAAAGCAACCATTAGTTCACCAAATTCACCAAGATTGAGTTTTCCAGATTTATGGTGATGATTTGAAGAGCTGGTTATTCAAATGTGATCGGTTCTTTTCTACGGAGAGTACTCCTATAGAATCTAAAGTTAAGCTGACCTCTATTCATTTGGAGGGAAGAGCACTCCAATGACATCAATCATTCATCAAAAACTGTAGTAAGAATGAAGATCCACAATGGGAAGTTTACGTGGGAGATTTGAAGGCCAGATTTGGAGATATGGCGTATGAAGATCCAACGATAGATTTTAAAGGTTTAACTCAAGCAGGTACATTACATTCTTTTTTTGAGGAATTTGATACTCTCCAATAGAGTCACTCTTTCTGAAGAATACTCCCTTAGTTGCTTTTTGAGTGGATTGAAAGATGAAATTAAAATACCTGTGAAAATGTTAAACCCCAACAACCTTCAACAGGCTTATGCACTTGCTAGGATGCAGGATTCCTATTTGAATGTATCCAAGGGTTACAGAACTTATAACATTAAGCCTCCCCTACTACCCACTCCAAAATACTCAACATCCTAAAACAAATTCCTACCAACCAAACACTAAACCTTCTCAAAACTTGAACACCACTAAAACCAACTATCCAAGAATTAGAAGACTCACACCTGAAGAGTTGAATAAAAAGAGAGCCAAAAACCTTTATTTTTAGTGCGATGAGAAATTTCACTAGGTCATCAGTACAAAAAGAAACAGCTCCACATGATTATGGTGCAAGACTGTCATGATAAATTAGCTACCTTAGATAAACTGGAAAACTTGCAACGGAGTGGAGGAAATTGCAGGTGAAATTCCCCAACTATCTTTGTATGCTATAGGGGATTTGATGAAACATCCCTACAAGACTATGAGATTAAGGGAATTATAAAGAAGAGGACCATATATATCCTTATAGATTTTGGACGCACTCACAATTTCCTGGATCTCTAAGTGGCTAAGGGATTAGGGTGCAAGTTGACAGAAATGGATCCTGTGGATATAACAGTAGCTGATGGCAACCATGTCTCTTGTGCATACAAGTGCACCTCATTTCCTTAGAAGGTTCAGGGAATTGAATTCACTCTAATTTCTTTATGATGCCTTTAGGGATGTGAAAAGGTTCTGGGCATACAATGGCTAGTGAATTTGGAGACATAGCTTGGAATTTTAAAACCCTTAAGACGAAGTTTACTATACAAGGGGTTAGACATCAATCACAAGGTTTGACAACCACCAAATTTCTACAAATTCCTAGAGAAACTATAAGCCAAATTTTGTTGCACTCTCATTCTTCTCAAACAGCCTATGTTATACAAGTCCAGCGCACCTCTAACTTCAGCAACAGTAGACCACCTTCCCAAACACTACCTGGCACCCTTTCTTAGTTGCTGGAAAATTATACTACCATCTTTGATGAATCAAAAGAACTCCCTCCCCATAGAACCCACAACCATAGAATTCCTCTCATTATGAAGCTAAACTAGTCAACATTAGACCTTATAAACAGTCAACTCCCCAGAAAATAGTGGTGGAACATATGATTCAAGTGTTATTGGCCAGTGGAGTAATACGGCCAAGTGTCAACCCTTTCTCTTCATCCATTGTATTGGTGAAAAAGAAGGACAACAACTGGCGTATGTGCATTGATTGTAGAAAACTTAACAAGAACACTGTGAAGGACAGGTTCTTAATTCATGTCATTGAGGAACTCTCAGATGAGCTACATGGAGTTACAATTCTTTTTAATATTGACCTGAGGTCAGGTTACCACCAAATAAGGATGCATTTAGCTGATATTTATAAAACTGCATTTAGATCACATGATGGCCACTATGAGTTTGGGGTCATGGCATTTGGATTTACCAATGCACCTTCTACATTTTAGAGCTAACTATGTTATTAGGCCAATTCTCACGAGGTTTGTACTTATGTTTTTTTATGATACTTTAGTCTATAGCAAGGGATTTTAGAAACATGTGCAACATCTATAATTGGTTTTTTATAAGTTATGTGGGCACAAGTTGTTTGCCAAGAAAAGCAAGTGCTCATTTGGGGAACATTCTGTGGAATTTCTAGGGCATCATATTTCAACTGCAAGAGTATCTACTGACCCAAAGAAAATTGAGGCAGTCATCAAATGGCTAACTCCATCTAATATTAAGCAACTGAGGGGCTTCCTTGGACTCTCAAGATATTATAAAAGGTTCATTAGAGGGTATGGATTCATTAGTATGCCTCTGACAGACTTATTAAAGAAGGATGCATTTGCTTGGTCTGCTAAGGCTTAGGAAGCTTTTGATAAGCTTAAAGAGACCTTAACCACTGCCCATTACCAACTCTACCCTCCTAAGCAGTTTATAGTGGAAATGTATGCATGTGATGTGGGGATTAGGGCAATTCTTATGCAGGACTCGCATTTTATAACTTTCATAAGTAAAGCTTTAGGCCCTAGACATCTGTGTGTGTGTGTGTGTTTATGATAAGGAGCTCTTAACTGTGGTGTATGATGTTAGGAAGCGGGATCACTATCTTAGCTCTTAACACTTTCTCATTAGAACTGACCACCTAAGCTTGAAATTTCTGTTGGAGCAAAGGATCACCAATGCACATCAATAGAAATAAATAGCCAAATTTTTTGGCTATGATTTTGAAATAACCTACAAGAAGAGAAGAGAAAATATTGCAGCTGATGCTCTTTCAAGGACACAACACTCAGAGTTAGCAGCTTTAACAATCTTTACTACTAGCTTTAGCTTGCTACCAGAGATAGAGGCCAGTTGCCAAGGTGATCAGTATGTGCGAACTATTATCACTGCTCTACAGCAGAACAAAACTATATATGGGCCTTATACATGGGCTGACGGGTTATTAAAAAGGAAAGGAAGATTAGTGGTGGGAAATGACAATAGCTTAAGGTATAAAATCATTCAATTGATGCATGATTCTTCACTTAAAGGGCATTCTAGGGTGTTGGCTACCACCAAGAGGGTACAAATGTTGTTTTATTGGAAGGGACTTAAGGACATTAGAAACTACATCAGAGCTTGTAGTATATGCCAGCAATACAAGCCTGAGAATGTGCAGACTCCTGGGAAGTTACAACCACTACCAATACTTAAGGGAATATGGACTGACATCAATCTGGATTTTATTGAAGGCCTACCTAAATCTGATGGCAATGATGTAATCTTGGTGGTGGTAGACCGATTTAGCAACTATGCACACTTTATAGGCTTAAAACCTCTTTATTACGCATCTAGAGTAGCTTAATTGTTTTTAAAACATATTTAAACTCCATGGATTGCGGGATCTGTAGTCAATGATAGGGATCCAATAGCTCTTTTTGGGATGAACTTTTAAAGCTGCAAGGAGTTTCTTTATGCAAATCCACCTCTTACCACCCCCAAATTGATGGTCAAATAGAGGTGGTTAATAGGTGTTGGAAGCTTATATGAGATGTATGACTAGATCAAACCCCTCTGATTAGTTCAAGTGGTTAGCCTTGACAGAATGGTGGTATAACACCAATTACCACTCCTCTATTCATACCATTCCCTTCGAAATTATTTATGGAACACCTCCACCCTTACAAATTCCATAATATCATGGGGACTCTTCCATTGCAGCAGTTGATCAAGCATTACAAGATAGAGAATTGGGGTTGCAAGTCATTAAGCATCACTTGTAGAAAGCTCAACACATAATAAAGCAATTGGCAGACAAGCATGGGTCTGAAAGGGAATTCCAGAGTGGGGACTGGATTTATCTGAAGTCACAATCCTATAGACAACACACTTTGGTACAAAGAAAGGTTGCAAACTATCAAGACTCTTTTATGGTCCTTATCTGGTAATTGATAAGGTAGGAGCAGTAGCATGCTAGCTCGAGTTGCCTCCTGGATCTTCTATGCATCATGTCTTTCATTTTTCACAACTTAAGATATCTCTCCCAGCTGCAACACAAGTATCTATAGAGGTCCCAGCATTGGATTCGCCTTCCTTGGCTCCTATAGCAATTATGGATAGGAAGACAGTGAAAAAGAGTAATCATGCTGCCACCAAGATTCTTGTGCGGTGGTCAGGGTTACTATTGGCAGAGACTACATGGGAATTCTTGTAAGATTTGAAATAGATGTTCCTTTAACCTCAACCTTGTGGACAAGGTTGCTTGAGGGAGAGGTATTGATGTGTGGAAGAATTATCACCTCGATTCCTTGATGGTATGGCTTGTATTCATTGGGAAGGTTAGTTAAATTCTGTTAAAAGGTTGTTGCACGTGACTATTATTGAGTTAGTTAAGTGTGTCATGTATTGGGTATTGGATGAATTAATTATTAGCTTCTCATCTTCTCTCTTTACTTTTTCTGCCAATCATTTTACACGCACCAAATCAGTAGCTGTTATAATTTATAATGAGAAGCTAAATAATGTCAATGAAATTAACCGTTGTTATAGTTTATAACATCAGATGTTATCATTTATAAAGGGAGAAAATTAAAGGGTTTTGAATGATAAAACCAAAACCTAACCTGCATCAAACCAAAATCAAAATGACCGACACTGAAGAAATTCAAACTTGAAATAACCTACAAGAAATGATCCAAAATCAAAACAATCTAATATGGAAATTACCGGAATCCGAAATAGCACAAGACCCGAATGACCCAACTCAGAACTGAACCAATCTGTCATCTCTAATTGAATGCCAGTGAAAATGGTTCAGAATTTGAGAAAGAATTGGCCTTCGATAGTTTGTCCTACAGGATTGCCCAAGAATTTTTACTTTTCTTTAAGACACAGCGTGCAAAAGATTATATTGAGCATTTACTTTTAACTCTGCTGCTTTCTTTACATACGCAAAACTAAACTGAATGTTTGGAACAAAAGGAAGAACAGCCACTTATTTTTATTAATTATTAAGGTAATAAATAGTTCCTCAAAACCCAAAATGTGGTAAACTTTATGTATAGAAACTTATATATGCGCTGAGTGAGTGCTGACTATTTGAAGAAGCTCCTCCAATTTTTTTGGAATCATTACCTGACCTGCATTTTGTACACTGCTTCAAGCAATACTTCTTCTGATCCTTATTGCAACTCCCCAACAGGCGCCTCATTGAGCCATAGAAAATGGATGAAGTCGTACAGTTTTGCACTAACACTCACCTGTTTGGCATGAAGAAATTTATATTTAGTTGCAACCATGAAAAATAGGAAAGGATACTGTTAGGATAAGAAAGATGCAATACTTTATAAGGTGTTGGGTTCAGCCTCCTCATATGATCAGGCCGCATTTGCTCGAGCTGCTTGATACAACGCTCTCTGATGTCCTTAAGAGGAGGCAAATCTTCTCTTGCTTTACCTTTAAGAATCACAATACTTATTTTAAACACTGTAAACTGATCTAGAAAATTGTAACGTCAACCTATGCACATGTTCTATTGTTGTCCAAAAGATGCAAATGTTCTGAACCTTTGGTTCAAGTGGTCATGCCCAAAGACTTTTACATATCACAGAAATCCCACCTGTGTTCCTAGGCCAATAACACTTCAAAAGCTCCTCAACCTTCTGTGGAACCACATATGCTCTCTTAGATTCATTAAAAGGATGACGACAGAGTATCCGTTCTCCCACCTGAAATTGCAGACATGAATAAACACAACTTCAATCTAGTCAGGATAAGAAGAGACAGACAATGAAAGCTGCTCTGAAAGTTGATATTTTAGCTTTCAGTAGAAAATTCTTCACCTATAAGTAAAATGAAGTGACATCCTTAAATAGCATATTCTTAAGTATGGTTCACACAATACCAAAACAAGTTGATATACCAATGAAGCAGAGGACTGGAACAGATAAAAAAATTCAATTAGCTTACAACTTACCTTCGGGGATGGTTCATTTTCCCCCGTCATGATGTCCACCAGAGGGTATCCCTCTCTGCCATATAATCTGTAACAGCGCTTTTTACATGGTATAGAGACCTAGTATAGAAAACAAGGAAGAACATCACAAAATGCTTATAAGTGTGTATGAAAGAGGGGGGGGGGGGGGGGGGGGGAGAGAGAGAGAGGGAGTTGCTAAAGTTTCTTGCCACAGTGATCAACCTTCGAAACATCTTCTGAAAGTTTGATACGAGGCTGATTGTTGATCTCAACAAGCTTGAAGACGCAGCCCAAAGCAGCTTGAGCATAGCAAGTGACAAGATAGGTGCCTATTCCAAATGCATCCACTTCATGACCCTGTGTAGTGAATAAAATCAATTCAATTAAGGTATTTAAATTCAACAAAGCATGCTATCCTTCTCTTTCTTGGTGAGATTAACAAATTTTGATGGAAACAACAAAAGTATTAGTTTGAATACACTTTGCACATCATATTTATAGACGGATGGTGTTGCCCAGTTGGTTGGAAAGCATATATTACAATTTAAAAGACACTTAGATAATTAACCTGTTAGTTCTAACTATAGTCAATAGCAACTGGATCTTAGCTCATTAGAACCAGTAGGAAGGACTACAGAAACTATCACTTATCCTTATTGCTAAGCAGCACGCACAACATGCATGAGTAAGCACAATAATATAGAAATTTTAAGAGTGAAACCATTCAAATATTTCTCTCATAGATCATAGATACCTTGAAAATTTAATAAGTCCCAAAGCAGCATGTTCATGTAATTTATTTAAAACATCTCTGGGGTTCAAATGATTACCTGCTTGTTTAAAGCATCTAAAGTTTCCTCATTGAGATCATTGCTAGCAGTAATACTTGTCTTTCCAAAACCAGGCACTCCAAATTCCTTCTCAATGGCACAAAAGAACTTCCGGACCTCAGATGATAAATATGCTAGGTCACCAGAGTCCAGTCTAATGCCTACTGCTTTGTAGCTGCAAAAACACACTGTTTAAACTCCCTAATGAAACCTCAGAAATGCTTAAAAATATAGACAAGACCACTAATTTTGCAAGTTGTTGGAATGCTATGAAGAAAAATGATACACTTGAATCTCAAACTAGGCAAAGATGAAAATTAAAGGAAAGATGGAATATGTGAAGCAGAAAAACAGGTAAGACTTTCAAGATGGAAGATTTAACAAAAGGAAGAAACAGCATCACAGGCTCGAAAGATGCAAGTCAATGTAACAGAAGCTTTACATACCAATAAATTGACCACTTCAGTTAAGCATCAAACCCTTGAAAGGGCCACGCAGACTGCACCTTATCTTATTAATGGATTGTTTGACTTAATTTTCTTTTTTCTTTTATCACAAATATGATTTGGATTACCATCATCTTATCATGTTTCAATTTGGCCTCACAAAAAAACATGTATTACATAAAGCTATTAGGCCAACAATATCAAAATAGAAACAAGTGACCCGAGTGAATATTAACAAGTTTAAGAATGGCTGTAGAAAAAAGAAACTGCTAGATAGAAAAATGAAAAGAAAACAGAAACAAAAGCACTAGTAAAAAAAAAGACTTACCCCAGATCATTGAGTGCTAGGGCAACAGCACAAAAGTTGGGGATTCCGCTCCGCATGACCTGGTAAATAGATGTTGATAGAGTGAGGTAACTGCCATAGTTAATAGCTATAAAACCATGCTTAATAAGAAGTAACAATGCCCTAACTAACAAGACAACCTGTAACAAGCAGCAGACCCACATATATACAGAGAGTCGGAGAGAATGGACAGCAGCATATAACCAAACTTTGCACATATGCTACATAAAGATTGACTCATGGACACTTCCATTGCATCAACCTTGTTAACGTGAATCAATTATGGTTTGTCAATACCAGATATTGAACTACAAGATGAGAAAGTATCAACTTCATAACGAATGCTACCTTTACAGATTAAATTCCCTTTCAGTTTTCCCTTCATTCCTTTGAGTTATTACAGCTAAATGTATCAGAAATAAAATTATTCAACGATGTAATAGTTAGCTCCCCAATGCTTGTGGCATAGAAAAGAGAGAGAATTTAATCAAGTTAAATTTGTAATATCAGCTGTAATCTTCAGCAATATATCCCAAACCGAAAAAGAATCATGTCATGATCTACGTGTTAACAAAATTGTGCTTCATGACGCCAAAGGACAAAAAAAGCCATCTAATCTAGGAAACAGATAGAAAGTTAAGATAGACCGAACCCGTCCATATAAGAAAGATGAAAACAGCTAATATGCAAAAAATATAATTACTCACATCGTATGTGTCTACAAGGGCCAGAAAATTGTTGGGGAAGGCCAGGGCGTATGAGGTGAAAGCTGAGAGCTCACTTTGATTGGTCTCACCAAAAACACCACGCAATGATTTTGACCACTGCATGTTAGATATGACATTTACAAACAGAAAAATAGGGCATGAAGAAAAATAATAAACAGAAAGAAAAATGACAAACAATTCATAGCCTTTGTACTTTGATGGCCAAACCATTATTTGTAGCATTAGCTGGCAATAAAAATATATAAACATCTGCCTCTATCGATCACAAGAAAAGTAGAATAAGCTGCTTTAACATAAGCTAATACAGGGTATACATATAGTTTCTAGTAGAAAAAATTGAGGGGAGAATTCTGTTTCTTGAAATACAATCAAAACTTGACCACCCTTGACTGCATTTTGTTGTCTTTACACACAACCAAGCTTGATATGTGCTATGCTTGAAATAGTTAACAAGTCCCACTGCCATCACAATGTCTTAATACCTAAGACAAACTTGTAAATTATGTTTAAAAGAATTCCAAGCCAAGTAATTTGCATATGCCATACCATGTATTACACCAAGAGTTATATTGCTTGCTGCATGCGATTATAAGGACTAAGGAATCAGAACCAAGACACATTCTAACCACAAACACAGGATGTGAATACCCACTTTTTTTTTCCATCAAATAGAGAGTAAATAGAGGATCCTTATAGCATGAATATGCTAATATTTTTAAACCAAAGTAGTGAGCATACTCAGTTATCTCTAGCTACAAATAAAGATAAGATGGAATGCTGCACACTAATAATACTTATCTAAAAGGCCAACATATGACACCTGAATTTTGCTCAACCATGTCTGGACCAGACTGACAAAATCCTCACAGCTACTGGAGCCATCAGAGCTCTGGAGTGTTTTGTCTACAATCTCATCAAGGCCCTGCAAGAATGGGATAAATCAAGCAAAAAAATAAATAGTAAAATAACAGTATTTATTTGCATATAAACTTAAATCACAAAATTAGGGATAAAGGAATTTGTTAGATATCAGGTAACAATTGCATAAAGAAATTGCAGTATGAGCAGGAATATGGAGTCAATTCGAAGCTCAGCTAAAGGCTTCATGTGAAAGAAAATAAGATTAACAACCACACAAGAAGAAAGTGCAACAGCACAATTGGCCATTTGAGAGGCATACATGCAAAGTTATTTCTTATAGCAAGGAGTTATATAACTCCAGAAACAAACTGCCATGTTACTTTAAGCATATTTTTTGGAAATGCATCATAAACTAAAATGCTACTTCAGAAACGTCTAAGTAACTGTTCACCAATTCAATTTAAAAATTACTCATCATATCTTGAGTTTGTTGTGAGCATTACCATGTATGAACTAACAAAAGCATGGGAATGTGTTCCACGTAGAGGTATCCCAAATAACCTCCCAGCTGCAACATTGCTGTCAAAGCACAAAAAGTTTTTCAGATGAATGCAACCTGTGGTTAAAGAAAAAGTAAACATCAATGCATGATGCAAGGATTTTTCAACAGGAGTTACCTTGTTGCATCAAATCCTCCAAGATAGCTGTACTTTGATGCACTTATTCCACCATCAGGTCCCTGTATGTGGAATAGATAGATTTTTTTTCCCATAACAGAAGTTAGTAGAGCAACTCATGAATAATAGGTAAAAGAAAATGAATTAACAAATGGAAACCTGAGCCCGCCGAAGCCCAAACTCTAGTAGTAATTTTGATTTTCCAGCAACAGATCGATGCCTCGCTGCATTTGTTGCCACTAGTGATGCAAAATTAACAAGATTGAGTAATGGAGTTTCCAGCAATTGAACCACCTAACACAAGAAATAGAGGCATTAAGATCTATTTCTGTTCAGTGTATGAATGGTCTAGCATAAGAGATAAATCATCGAAACGAAACAGAACTAAGGTATACACTACAACATTAAAAAAGAATTGTAAAGAAGAAAACAAAGAATTTTGAAACTCACAGCAATTGGGCCTTCAATTCTTAGTAGAGGAACCTTTGGAAAGACAACTGAGCCCTCTGAAACAGCATACAGTTCAACTTCAGAGCAGTCAAGTCCTCTAAGATAATCGCAGAAGCCATCCTATAATCAGCAGTAAACACTGCTCAGATAACCATATACAGTGCAATATCACAACAAACAGTTCAGGACCATCACTAAAGAGAAAACAAAAACTGGCAACTAAAAATTTTTTTTCTAAATTACTGCAATTCAGATTATTGTAAAGCATATGAAAAACCTTAACTAAGACCAAATCCGCAATGCAAACTATAACACATCAACTGATACAAAATGTAAGTACATAAGTACAAATGATCAGGTAGAGAGTATCAATATTTGTCCCAATAATAACTAAATAAATAGTAATAATTGAGATACAAGTATATGTTAAGAAAATATAGAAGATACACCAGTCTTGGCATACTTAACCTAAGAATTTCAGATTTTTAAGAAAAAATGCAGCTACCAAATCAAACTGATGAAAACAGTAATAACAGCTGCTTTTTCTATTTTCTGTTTCTAAAACATTGCATCATTAATTTCAGAAGTCCAGCCAAAAGTGACACATAATCATTCTAGAGATAAAAAATATGTATGAAAATAATAACAATTATAGTAAGATGAATTTACAGTAATTTCAATTTTTCTTTTTACCTCGCAAGAAGGCAAAGTTTGGCGTAGAAATGAAATCTCATCTTCGGTGAACTTGAAATTAGCAACAAACCTAATGCATTCGTCTAATCCAGCAAATACTGTATACTCACCACCGAATGGATTCTTCCTAAAATATAAATCAAACCTGAACCATCACAACATTCAATTAAAAGAAAAAGAAAAAACAAAACATTAGTGACTGCTAACCGTTTTTCTCTTCTTATATTTGGTAGTTAAGAAATTTGCAGAATAATGATTGATAAAGAAACAACCAAACAGTAAATAAAGCAACGAGTAAAGGAATGCTAACACAGCTCGCTCTTGATGTTTTCCGGCTTTCCAGTAAGCATAAGCCATGGTAAACTGATAGAGATCCGTTAATAGAGGCGTTATCATCGGGTTAGTCGTAGGATCAACCCGACCCGAAGACTCCGACCGGTATCTAACCGGACCATTAGCTTTCGCCTCCATTTTCTTCTTTCTTTTTTGGTTGTTTCTTTTATTAAATAACAGTTGGGGCAATTGTAGTTGCCAAATGAATTGGTCGCGTAGTATATTTGATTCGCTGAATTGATAAGCTAAACATGCATATGCATATATATATGTGTGTGTGTGTGTGTGTGTGTGTGTGTCTGAATAAACGTGGGCGTGACGAAGAACAAAGTGGAGACACAGAACCGCTTTGTTTGGCCGTTAATAACTATTTTCTGCTCCCTTATACACTCTCTCTCTCTCTCTCTCTCTCTCTCTCCCTCTCTCTTTCTTCCCTCTGGCCTCACCGTAGCCGTATATATTTCAAAAAAATAAGAATAACAACATTCGATCCAATTCATTTTTTCCTTAACGTGATATAGTTTATTAGAAATTGAATTAATTTTATTATAGAAGTTAAATGAATAAATGAGCGGAGTATCTTGTTAATGGATTTGAATTTAAATCTAATTAGTATTAAAATTATTAGACCTGCCATTTAATTAAATAAATTTTTATTTTTATAAATTATTGAAGATAGCTATTTTTATGTAATTCATAAAAATTCTTACAAGGATATTAGATTATATTTTGTTGGTTTCTCATTAAATAAATATTAAATTTGAGTTTCGTCATTTAGAATTCAATAATTTTTATAAAATTTTATAATTTTTATTGTAATTAATAAAATAATTATGTTTAAGACTTAAAACAATAATTAAATAATTTTACAAGACTCGTCACTTTAAAAAAAAATTGTTAAAATTTAGAAAAAAATAAGACATCTCCAGAAGACTTTTTATATAAGCTAAGTTTTTTATTACGAAGAGTTATTCAATAAAATAAAACTCCAACATACTCTCTATTTTTAAAATATAAAGTAGATAGTTAATTTGACTATCTACATTTAGAGAACTAATTCACTATTTATTCTTATTGTAATTAATAAATTACAAGTTCCTATATATTTTATTATATTTTATTAATTAGTATCTACTGTTTACTATCTTTTAGCTTTTTACTTCAAAAGTAAATTTTTTTAAGAAAAAAATAAATAAATTAAAATATTAATACTTATTAAATAAAGTAAAATAAAGATAAAAACAATGAGAGTATTGGACTCAAAAAATTATTTATACTCTTTATAAGTAAAAATGCTCTTTATTAAATAAAAAATACTCTTTAAAATAAAAAGCACCATTAAAAATGCTTTTACAATGCGGTCTGGATAATATTTTGTTACTATCCAAAATCTAATAATTAAATTCTTTAATGAAAATAGAGAATCAAACTTTCCTTTTTTTTTTTTTTTTTCTATGAGTGGTTGGTCCATTGAATATCAATAAATAATTATATACGGCATTATACGATTGTAAAACAAATGCAAGAAATTTTTAAAATGAGATGCAAAAAGCCAATGGGCCACAAAATCATGCATTCATTTAATTAAGTGTGCACGTGTATTTTTAGACTTAGGACTCATCAATATCCATACAAGCATAGGCCTCATCAAGTATCTACATTCAAGCATAGCCCTCATCAATATTCCCTCACATTTTAGGGATAAATAAGTTAATTTAATTTGTAAGAAAAAATCAATTGGGTCATTAAAATTATTTCACTTAGATTCTAAAATGCACAAGTGAAGATACAGTAAATTTCAGCCACTTTTCATATTTTATTTTCCTCGCAAAAAAATAATTTCTTTATAAATATTGATAGACATTTCTCCATCCATTATTCAATAACATTCATAGAAATTTATTATCAGAATAATAAAAAGGGAAAAATTACAAATTTATTATTTTGATTTTTTAATTTTGATGTTTAAACTATTTTTTATTTAATTAAGTGTTTAAATATGTCAAAAATACTCAATAAAGTGTCTTTAACCAGTTTTACATGTTAAAGTGTTTATGTAACTTATTTTAAATAGTAAATTGACTTAAGTACCTTCATTTAAAATAAGGAATAAATACGAATGGATATTTTATAATTTTACTATTTGACAATTTTCAGTATATAGTCTTTTTTCATATAAAAAGATACATGTGGTTAAAAATAGTTACAAAAAGATATTTCACTATTAAAGAATATTGGTCGGTAAGGATTTAGCCATCCTTACTCTGATCAGCCATCGTTATCATGTTTTCAGTCTTAGATATATATTTTTTTTATCATGATTTATAACCATGTATTTCTTTTTGTCTAAAAGAAATCACATTCTGAAAATTATAAAATAGTGAAACTACATGATATTTTTTTGTACTTATCTTTTAAAATAATATAATTTTTTTCTTCTATTTTTCTATCCATTTCTCCGCACTATTTTTTTAAAAGATTTGTATGTTTCTCAAAAAATTAAAAGAAAAATAATATTTTTATTTTTTTTGTTTCTCATGTATTCAAATAACAGTTAAAAGATTTTATTTTCTTACATTCACTTCAAAAAATAAAAATGGAGTATATTCTTTCACCTCAAAACAATAAGAGAAGAAAGGAAGTTAATAAATATTCTTTAAAAAAATATTATTAGAAATAAAAAGATAACAAATATATTTTTTTAAAACAACAAATGAATAAAAATTAAAATTTTATAAAATTAATCCAACATTTTATTTAGTGCTAAGAAAGCATTAATAGAAAATAGAAATAAAAAGTATATAAATAAATAAAAGAGAAAAGAAAAAATAGACAAAAATAAGTTACATTATTATCTTAACCTGTAAAACATATAAGACAATATTTCATTTAGTGCTAAAAAAGCTTTAATAGAAAATAGAAATAAAAATTAAAAAAATAAGTAAGAGAGAAGAAAAAACAGACAAAAATGAGTTATATTATTATCTTAACCCGTAAAATATATAAAAAGTATTATGATATATATAAATTAGCATTGATTGAAAAAAAAATTATTAAAAATTAAATGATAAAATACTAATAATGAATACTTTTTTTTATTATTTGCTCCGTGACCCGTTGAACTCCCAATAAAAAGAAAAAAGTTAACCTAAGAGTTACAATGCTAATAATCTGTTTGGATGGACTGAAATAAACGGAATGGAAAGAAAGAAAGAAGATAAAATTATTTTAATTTCATTTACTTTAAATATATCTCTCCCAGCGACCAACTCGGAGACTTTACTAGTAGTCATTTGCAGACAAACCCTGATTAATTAATATATAACTGATGAAGAAGAGAATAGGCCAAGTAGACATGTGCAATGGGACAACACATGTCACGACACAGAAGCATTGTTGCTTCCTATTAATTTATTTTCAGGTTTCATTAGATGCGTAGTTATATTCCTCTGATGATCAAGGCATTGTTTGCTTTTGTTAATTTTATTTCAGGGCGTCATAAGATGCTTGGTTATACTCCTCTGATGATCATTGTCTTCACTATTCTTTTCTATTTGTTTGAATTCGCATAACAATTTCTGCAGGTTTGAATTGCAGAATTTGACAAAAATTTCGTAATTAATATTTGATACAGAAAAGCTGACAGAAACATATGCAAATTGTGTGTAGGAAATTTTCGAAGAATCCACAATTCACTGACTCATCCCAAACCTTTGTTTGGTTCACAAAACACAATCTTTTTATTTAGATTTTTCCTCCAAATAATTAATTTTATTAGAAAAAAATTGTTATGACTAATATGTTTTATTTAAACGAAAATTCAAGTTCAAATCTCATTTCTACAATGATCAACTATCAGAAAGTTCACGCCAAATATTTTAGTTGGTCGGAGTCGTGAAATGGGAATTTTCTTTTATTTCCGGTCACTCCAGAATCGGATGCCTTGTTTGAAGGATAAGGAGAGTAAAGACTGGAGTAAAGAACATGGAATTCTTTGGTAATTACCAGAACTTTTTGACAGTTGAAACGCACCTAATTTGACTACTGACATTCAACAATGACCTGGAAGAAAAGGACCCATATAAAATAGACAATCAAAGTGGCAGGAGAATCTGTCAGACAAATAGGGAATAATCTCGTTGGAACGGAGACGACCAGTTAATTCCAATGCTCCTTCAATATATTCAAACTTCTCCCTGCCAAGACTTGGTGATAAATAAACAAGGGGAAAATAACTGGAATCTTTGAACTTGGAAGACAGGAACATAGTTTTCCCAGCCCTTGTCAGAAACTCACATATTATATAGTGTTTAATCAAGCTAACAAATTGGATACTGAAGTTACTTAATTACACGATGAGAAGATGTTCCTAACTGGTCTTGTTTCCTACCATTGATGCTTAAGCATTGAAGACAAAAGTTCTGCTCAACCACAGCTGGATGCATGTACAAAACATATAATAATTTCTTTCAAGATTGAGGCCATTGTATCGTAGCTAGAAAAATACACACAGATAGCTTAGTAACATATCAGTCCAGGATCTCCTGTCTTTCTATCTTAATTTCGTCATCATCCGGAGCACTTCGTCCTGTTTGCATCCTGGTAATTGAAATGCATAAGCCAAGCTGAATTTACACATTAACGAAAGCAAAATGAGAAAAGAAGAAACATGTGAAACTAAACTACATTTACCCTTGTAAGTTTGAGAAAATTACAAGATTATGTTCTATGTTCTTTAAGAATAAGCATTCATTTTGATCCCTTCCAATTATGCATGCTCCGAAGGAGTTGCTGTCTTTTAAATTAGATGCTAGTTTTCCAAAGGGATGTGATGCAGTAGCTGTTGCTGGCATTTCAAATGCTTGCAACACAAAAAGACTAGTCAGATGAAAGAGCAGGGGGTATGCTACAGAAGAGGCATCAGACAACTACTGCGATCAATAAATTAACTAATCCAATACTATGAAGTATGATTTATAAGCACACATGTAACAGAAACAATGGGACATAGCATAATCACCCAAGGGAATCCTTTCTGAATGTTCTGCGTTAAGCTGTTGGTGTGGCAAGACATCTTCCCTGCAAATTTCCTTCAACTGAAAGCATGTGAGATGGCCATACTTCATCTGCCTCCACATGAAGATACGCATAAGAATCATATTCAAACTTACCTCAGAAGATGTTTGCAGCGGGAAGGGCCCAAAGTGAGCCCGGACAGATGACTCCATACCAAATGAGGTTTGTGAATGTATTACATTTGACATGTTGGGTACTGATAGCTGGTTTGAGACACCACATTGGCTTGGAATATCAAAGACGGTTTGTTCTGGTTTTTCTTGGTTTAGAGGAAGACTGCCTGCTACATTAGTATGCTGAGATCCATTTTCCTCAGCAAATCCCATGCTGAATTGAGAGAACTGGGTTGGTTGCAGCACTCCAGGCAAGCACATTGGATGCAAACCTATTCCATTTCTCAATGATAACATCTGAAATGTGTATCATATTATTTGCAAGTTAGAAAGTAGAACAAACTACTTGTTCTCTCTCATAGCTTCAAGTTTGAATTCTGATCGGCCTACTTATTATAGAAGTTTCCTTGCTGAGACTCAAAATTAAGATTTTAAATCCATGTAAAGTTGATATTCTTAAGTTGATTGAGGATTGATCATGATTTTGCTCTTCGGATTTCACTACCTTGTAATCTAACATATTCCACAGCATTTATTCCGGTTGAGCCTGATAAATTGTTTCGCTGGAGAATGAATCACAAAATATGAACATTTATTTTGAACTTCGGACAAGTAACAATATATGGCAGGACTTGCAATAGAGGAGTCTTCAGACATTCTTGTGACTCTTAACCTCGCTGAACAGAGATTCAAAACAACTCTCGACATGAAAATACAAACTATAGCTAATGATTGAAAAAAAGAGGATAAACAATCCCATATTTAAACCATTGCTAATTAGTAATTACTCACCCTAACTAGTTACAGAGATCCATTCTTGAGTTTCCTAATCATGCATGTTTAAAAAGAAAGAAAAAGGCTTTTCCATGCTTGATAAATCTACCCTCCTCTACTTTTCAACATGGATTTCCTGTATGTGTTTGGCACATATTATATCTCAGGAAACTTGCATTTGAATGAACACGTAGTTATCATCTTTGAAGGGTTACAAATGCCTGCAAATGCAAAATTTTGCAACGTTTTGGATTCCATCTTTAAGTTTGAATACCTACTAACCACACTTATAACACCAAAGTTTTTCATTTTGAACTTAACACATTGGCAGACCACCATAAAAGCCAAAATTATAGGAAAATAATCCTACAAGCAGGACAACATTTATAGAAGGAGCAACATTAAGAGAACCTTTAATGATACTAATTAAAGACTAAGCTGAGGGGCAATACACAAACAAACCTGTACTTGGAGCTGAAGCTGCTTGAGATATTCAATGGCTTCATCAAGCATTGAAGCCTTATCAGTCTGCAATTGTATAAGAATTAATTGAATAAATTTACTACCAAAAAAGAAAAATACAAATCTTCCACATACTAAATTTAACCTCAAAACAATAAGTGCGATCAAGTACCTTGTTAGAATTCGGAATTAGGTTCTGCAGCGCTTTCATTTTCTCATTTATTCTACTTCTCCTCCTCTGCCCCAAGAATAAAACCCCATAAACAGAAACCATTATGAACAGACCAAGTAAAAAATTGAATAAACAAGAGTCCTTCAAGCAATGAAATTATTAAAAAAGCTAATACCTTTTCAGACAAATTGTGAACTTCTGCAGCCCTACTTCTCTTGGATGAACTGCGTGGAGGAGCTGCCTTTGTCTGTACCTCTTCTATCAAAGCTTCAAGACCCTCCTGCATCAAAAGTTCACACATTAGAAGAAAAAAAAAAACAGATGAACTAACTGATAGTAGAGTCATCTAAGGGACCTGAGTTCTCAAAACTCAAACCCCAGCCGGAGCAAATTAACAAAAGAAATATAAATATTTAAACTTCCGCTTTTACATTTCTCACCATATTTCCTAAAAAAAAAAAAGAGAATTTAAGTAAGAGCTTAACAGAAAATTTTTTGAAAAAACAACACATGTAGAACGAGTCAACAACAACAATCGGTACCTCACTTTCACAGTCACACTCATGATCAGTCTCGTTCTCACTAGCTCCTCCTCCTCCAATGGACAAAGACGATGCATTTGCCGCAGTACTACTACTGCCTCTCACATTTCCAGAGAAATAGCCAACGTTCACTCCATCACCAAACTGTACAGTTGATACGCATGAACGGTGATGATGAGGATAACAACTCTCTTGCAGCTGCATAGAAACCGGCGCTGCTGCTGCAAACGACAACGTCGTTGTCGTCGTCATCGTCGAAGATAGCGAAGTAGAAGAAGAACGGAGAAGAATCTGATTAAGAAAAACTGAGAAATCATCTGATGAACGGTGATGATGATCATGATCATGAACCACTCCTGTTGAATATATTGATGAACACCTATTATACATAGGATTAATATCTCCCATTTCTTTTCTTGTTTTCTCGTTCTTATAGTTCTTGATGATGAGCTTCTTCTTCTCTTTTTTCTTTAAAAAAAAAAAATACTTTGGCTTTGTGCTGTTTCTTGTTTCTTGAATCTTGGTTATAGTAAACCAACCTGAAGCTTTTCTTTTTTCTTTTTCAGGATATTGATGGCGGAGTTTAAATGGAAAGCTTGCAAGAAAATACTTTTACGCGCTCATAATGCGAGTGGAATTTAAATAAAAAGATGGGTGGGAGCATCAGTATCAGGATCTTGAAGTTGGAGATTAGCATTTTGCTAATGGGAGAGAATCGTCAAGCCCTTTAATGATTGGTCTGTCAATTTGCTAATTTGACCCATCTGGGTAATGGTAAAAGCTAAGCTATAGTGTCAGGTGATATATCATATATGCGTGTGTCTGTCCCACTATCACACGCACGTGAGGCACACTTAAGACCTTTTTAATCTGTTTATTGAGTACTAATAGATTATTAATTACGTGCTAGTTTTTGTCATTTGTTTATAAATGCTCAACATAATTGGATCTGTACTTAAAAGGATGTCTGTCTTTTTCTCTGTCTCTCTAGTTTGATTTGAACTAAATGGTCCTACTTAATTTCAAGTTCCAACATGGCAGTTGCAACGAATTTTCTTTTTCTCTAAAATTTTGTTAAACTACATTTTAATTGATTTTGTTTTATTTTTTACTTAAACCGGATATTTAAATCAGTAAGACTAAAAATAGACGTTATTATTTAAATACTACTAATTTTTTTTTAAAATGGAAAAAGAAAAAGAAAGTTATTTTCATTTAAGGATTAAGCAGATATCATTCTCTAAGTCACGATGCTCGCCGGTAAAGTCTTGGCGGGCAGCCCAACTTTCATGATTATGTTGTATATTAATTTTGAAATTATATTATAGTGGTATAAAATGAGCCAATCTGTTAACAAATTATTTAAAATATAACTTAACAAAAGTTTTGTTCATACTAATTTATTAAACTAAACTAGCTTGATTTATGAGTTTTATCTGTAAATGGGTCGAGTTTGAATCCGGTTGAGCTAAAAAATATATCTATAAATTAATATATTTAAAAATTTAAAAATTTTACTATAAATTTGCTTATAGCTTAATAATATATTTTGATTATTTTTAATATATCATATAATTGTTAATATAAATGGTTTTAATTTAATGTTAATGAATATATAATTGATAAATTAGTAAAGTTTTTGTTACAAATATTCAAATTTCAATATAAAATTTACGTTAAGTATATAAATATTAGAAGCTATAGAATTTATTGGATACTGCCATTTATTATTTTTTCATTGTTTATTTTATATTTTTCTAACTGACGTTTATTTCAAGATTTTCTTATTATTATTTATCTTTGAATATATAAGTTATTTTTAACTAAAAAACTTATAACCACATATATAATAAGTTGGAGTTTAATTTGAATTTCAATTTATAATTTACAAGTCAATCATAAACCAAGTTTAAATTTAAAATAATTAAATTCTAACAATTTAGTTTAAATAAGTCAAACTTATGCATTTAAAAACTCAATTCTGCTTGGCTCAATTACATTACTATGAGTTGAAAAGAAAAAAATATAAAATATATATCTATTTGTGTTTAGTTATATAAAAATTCTCATTCAAGGTTAATGGGGGAAAATTAATTAATTTTAAATTTTATTATTATAATCATAGAAATAAAAAATAATTGATTATATTTTAAAATTTTAAAACATTTTAGACCTCAAATTGGGATGTAATTAAATTTAATTTTATGCAAAAAGAACGGAGGAGAACCATTTCCCTTCAATTCTCTTCTCCTTATTAAAAAACTAATTCTTTTCCTCTCTCTTTAAATTACCTCCGTCATAGTGAATAAATATTTAGTTAGTCTTTAACACATACTAAGTGTTATATTTGTGATGGTAGACAATTGCAGAAGGCCCTTGAATTTGTAATCTAATGAATGCAATGCATGGCATTTGTTTGGCAAAGAACAAAGGATTTGACACATTTGTTGATGGTGCATCTCTGGCATAACGCTATGATTTTTATTTATTTATTTTTTCTGATATTTGACCATACCGCACATGCGTGTGATAATGCAACTTGTCATTCATTAACATCAACTTTCCTTGAATGCATGGCTGATGGCATGACAATTTTAGATCCTTTTAACAATTTCTGTCGGTTGTTGTATTAGTATACCACTTCATTATTCACAGCCCAATACCAATATCAACCCTTCTACATATTATTCAATAAGCATTACTAAAATGATTTGCCAAGTTAGTTTATTATTTTTATTATTGTTGTCCTATGATTCTTTATTTGTGTAATTATCTCATGAAATCAAGAGATTTAAATTTTAGCAGCATGTTATTTAAATAGATTTTCATTATATCACAGAAATATAAAAATTAACTACATTAATTCTAAAATTAAATAGATGTAAATACCACTTGCGCTATATTTGAGATTTTATACAGAAAATGAAGATAGAATCTGTTTTTTATTTTTTATTTTTACATCTTTTTTTTAATTTTTTTTTTCTAATCTTTATGTGAAAAAAAAATACAAAACTAAAATTAATGTTTAATTCTTATCTTTCTTTCTCAAATATTTTACTTCAAAAACAATTTCCTGTTATTCTTTTCCATTTTCCTTCTTTCCAGGGTATCATAGTGTACCTATTGTTGACAAAACCGAGGTCAAGTTGCAAGGATCTTAATGATTTCAGTTTCTGCTTTTCACCCTTTAACTCGGCAAAAGAATCAGTCCCGAGAGAAAGAAAAAAAAAGAAAAAAGAAAAAGGGGAAAACAGAAAGAAAAGCAAGCCCTCTTAAAAAGAACAGAATGCTGCATGTACAGGAGAGTAATCTTGCAGCAAACCGTGTACGAGAGGTATTGGACAACCCACTTCATTCCTTAAAGCCAATTTGTGTCTCTGATACCTTTGAATTGGCACAGAAAGGGTTTGCTATTGTATAGTCATTTGACTGGCTATATATATATATATATCACTTCTATCAGTTCTCTATTTGATTCTTGTCTGAATGAGGACAATTCATGCATGTTCAGGCTCCTTTAACTGCCACCCCAAAGATATAAAGATATATTAAATTCTTGAAAGGAGGAGTAACTCATGGAAATAAGAATTTGGTTTATTAGTTGAAGCCAAATTATTATCACAATAATTAGAATTTGTATTTATTCAGTTGATTTTTACTACTAATTATTACTTTAACATTTTATATTTTATTTAATATATAATGTGTTCATATTCTTCTTCAAATATAATTGAAATTGAAAACTTTTCACTTAAATAATCAATATTAATCCTAAAATGCAGGAACAGCAAATTGCATTCATATATTAAAACTAGTTACTTTGACCAAAACAAAAAAATAAATTAAATTAAAATGACTGACATTTTATAATGCTTTTAACAAAAGAAATGAAAGTCAGAAGAAAGATAAACAAATCTTTCAATAAAAGTTGAGCTTATTAGATTCCAATTAAATCATTCTTAAAAATAAAGAAAACTAGACATCTGATATGAATTTTCCTCTTCATTAAGTTTTCAATTATTAACATATATTAGTAATTTATTTGTATATTTTATGATTATTTTTTAAATTATAAATTTATTAATTTAAAAATATAAATTAAATTTTCTATTTTAAGAAATATTTTTATATAAGATTTAATTAATAAAAACGAATACATATAGCAGTAATTCAATAAAAGATATAATTGGAGGTATGTGCCCTTGCTCGTTTTCATTTATCGTTAGGTTCTTAATTAATTAACTATTTTACATTTTATGTTTTTGTAATTAGATTACTTAATCTTAATTTGATTTCAAGCCCGACCATCCAATTCTGCCTGAGTTTTTATTAGACCTAATGGCAATTAGATGCGGATGCACGCTTTTAAAAGAATATGACATAAATTAACAACCATAATATTAAGAAAAGGATAAGTATAAAGAATTCTTCTGCAATTTTACTGTGTTATAATTTTAATATGTATTATCTTTTCGGATAAAGAGAAATTTATAATTACAATTTATGATAAAAAAAATATCATACTATTAAAAAATCTTAATTTATAATGATCCAACCATCTTCACTATAATCAGTGATCGTTACCATATTATTCGTATCAGATAGTATGAGTTTAAAGTTTAACAACTCATAATTATATTGACTAGTAAATCGGATTTAAAAAGTCATTGATTCGATAAAATCGATTTGATGAACAAACAACAACATTTTAAGTTATTAAACTCTAAATTCATATTATTAAATGTGAAAAATATAATAATGATGATTGATCATATTAAATATGATTGAATTCTTACGAATTACTATTTTCAATAATAATTTTTTTAATTATAGTTTTAATTACATATTTTTACTTGTTTTAAAAAAAAATAACATGTTAAACATTATCCAATCTTATTTTTTATTTGTTCCTATGTTAATGCTTAAAAAAGTTTATTTGGTTTAAAAAATAAAAATAAAAAAAAATAAAATAATAAAAATGAAAGAGATATTTTAGTGTTATAAAATATATAGATAAAATAATATAAAATTTATTTGATAATTTTTTTATTTATTGAAATTTAATTTAGTTATAATTAATTCTACGTAAATTTTAATTATATAAATTATAAATTAATTTTTATTTGATTTAAAGTATATAAATTTAAACTAATATATAATTTTTCAATTTTTTAAGTTTCAATGATATGTAATAAAATAAGTCAAGTTGCTAAGGGACCGAATACAATTAAAAGTGGTTAATCATAATCAGTTATCATGTTTGGGTCAGAGAATTAGACATCTCATTATCCGTCTATCTATCTATCCTTGTCACACTGTCTTGTCTGACCCAACGTCACCTTAATCAGACACCAAATTTGTTTAATAATTATCAAAATTCTTATCAAACTTAATGTATCAATTACGTGTCCTTCCTCCATTGGTTCAGTAGATCTTTAAGTATCCAAAGCACCTCAGCTGTCTACTCTACGGACTGGACCACCACAGTATCCGTGTCACTATCAACAAAAGGACCATCATCTTCATCATCATTCATCACCCGCACACGGCAAGTTAAATGGGTTGTTGCCGCAGATGTAGACGTGTCAAATGGATAACGCGGTCGAGTTGTCTTGGGAGGTGGAATTGGAAGATCGGACGGTGGACGTTCAATGGGCTGTCAAAATTTGACTTTTGTATTACTGTTACTTCTGATTGGCTACGGGGTTTGAAGAGATGTTGAGGAAAAAGGGTATGTTCCCAATGTTTGTTAGGTACGTGTCGCATTGTGGTTGGTGGCTAATTGCTGACTGATGGATGTAATCAACACTGTCAGTTAATTAAGGGAATCGTACTTTGAGCGCAGAGGATTGTACACCTCGTGCTGTTGTTAGATGGATGTAAGTACCAAGTGCGTGCTGTGATTTCTGATTTCCAATAATCTGTAACAAAGTACCAACTTTCTACATTTTCATGGGAGAACATATATTAACGAGTTACCATTTTTTTTTTCCCCACCGTCTTTTTCAAAAGATTTGACATGATATTTTTGATGGAAAGATTAACCTGATTTTTATTTCCTTGAGCTGATCTGAAATTCATGTATTGTATTATTTTATCATGAGAAAATGATCAGAATTTATTATTTTATTTATATTGAAATAATAAAGTTAGTAAATTTTCTTTAAAAAGATATTTAAGGGATATCTGACTGATTGATTTTAATTTTTTTTTTTTAAATAATCAAATATAATTAACTAGAAAGCATCATATTTTAGTAGATTATTCTGAACAGAGGTAAAATAAAAGTTTAAATTGCTAATATCAAAATATAAGAAGTTTTGTGATATAATTTAATATATAGGGCTATAATATGAAATATTCTTAAAATTGGGGACTATAAATAAAAATTAACGCGCTTTCCTTATATATTAAAGATAGAAAGTATGGTTGAGCCAAAGCTGATATGTAATTGGCTCTAACTAAATTTTAAATTTCATAATAAATTCAATCGACTTATGAAATAATAGTGTTGAAGAAAGAAAACATGAACTCTTTTTTTGAAGAAGAAAACATGAACTTAAACTTGGTAAGAACAATCGAGCTCCTAGTCAATTTCAAAATATCTAGTTCGATTCTGCTAATGAACTTCATAAATTAGCTGAATTTGAGATAGAGCTTGTTGAATCTATAAGATCTAATAAAAGTATATATTTATGGAAATATTAAATTAAAACATTAGATGATACTCAAATTTGAATTCAAACATTCTATTCTACATAAATGAGAAAATATAGTTTATTTATAACATTCTATTACATTCTATGCTTTAATAAAACTAACATAGCTTCTGCTAGTAATCTGACTTTTCCATAGGTGATTTCTTCACAGTTTATATAAGTTAGAAATTAATATATGAAAATTCTTACTGATCCAATAACATATATAAATTAGTTATAAAATTTAAAATACATGTTAGACATATATGATACAATGTAGACATTACGCTTTATAGGTGATGATATGTATATTCTAGTATATTCTCATATACTCTAGTATATTCTTCTATTGTCTAATTAGACACTAATTTAGTGTTCCTATTTTAGCTAAAGATATGTATATAAATAGACATTAGCACTCTCATTGTAAAATACAATTTAGAATACAAATTCAATCTTATTATTTTCTTCTACATGGTATTAGTGCCTCCCTTTAAGTGTGGTTATATTTTCTGCGTATTATTTTCTTTTGATTTTGTGCAAATAACACAATTTCTATTTCTTGTGCTGTTTTTTAATATTTTGTCATCGAATTTAACTTCCATCACCACTGGAAGATTCTTCTCTCTCTGACAAATTCAATGCTGCAAAAATCAGTCCAAACGGACATCAAACACTCTGTTACGGTCTATCAGAAGTTTCTGCCACAATTCAAAACGTTACATAGCTTGGAGGTTGAAGACAATCAAAATGACAAGTCGTTTTGACTGCTCAATATTCACTCTGCCATTTATTCAGCTGCCTGTAGTTTTTGATTCCTGGTTTGTAGCTGCTCGGTTCAATCAAACCAGTTAACCGAACCAGTTCACTTTGGTCAGTCCGGTTCATCCATTTTCTGGTCATTTTTTTAACTCGGAACATTTCTTAAGGTTTTTGACCCTTCTAAATCCTTTTTTGAGGTCTGTTTTATCAAAATCAGACTATCTATCTTCGGTTTAGTTCAAATCACATTATTTCTGCATATTTTCTTTGATTTATTACAATGGTTACTTCAGATAATTTAAGTTCTATTACTCATCATATTACTGTTGTCACGACCCCACCCGTGGGCCCGTGACCGGCACTAGGGAATGGGTAGGCTTAAGGCCACCGAAACCTGTAGTAAGCCTGACACTCACTGATTTAAACAAATCTCATCTCAAATTAATATTATTAAAACCACAAATTATCTTAATAGTTACACTTTACAAAATTACTTCGGTCTACCAGAAAAACTAGGCGAGACCCGAAGCTCAGAAAATTTACAACTGATACATTTACTATTACTACTGCGGAGAATCTAAGATTTACCAATTTACATACCAAATCAAATACATCACCCGATGATGAAGGAGTCGGATTCTTGAATAAGAGTCAGCGGGAGAACTAACGATCACAAATCAAAAGCAGTAAAAATGAGGTATCGGTCTAGAGTGAGTTAAAATCATATATCTGAAACAGTTTCCAACATTTCAATATCACATTCATTTAATTTTAAAAATAATTAATAAATCACGCGAACCATACGTGTCATGTTAAAACATATGTGTCATGCCATGCTTAAACAAAATTTATTCCACATGCAACGGGACGGAGTACTTCAGTATAACTCTAATCCCAACTCTAAAATCTCGATTATTTCAACACTTATGTCTCAACTAACCTCAACTAACCTCAACTCTAACATCTCAAACCTCTCATTCCAACAGGACTGGCGCCCAGAGAGCAAAGCTCGACTAGGGACCTTACCTCCAGTCCGGTCACTTAACTCTCAGCCTTAGCCTTTCGGCTCTCTTACCCAATAAGACTGGCGCCCAGAGAGCATAGCTCGACCAGGGACCTTACCTCCAGTCTGGTCACTTAAATTTCCAAATAAGTCGGCGCCCAGAGAGCAATGCTCGACTAGGGACCTTTACTCCGGCAACCACACTCTACTAAGCCCAGAGAGCGATGCTCGACCAGGGCAGGTCCTAATCTTTCTTTCTCAAAATTTTTACCTCTTTACCCTTTTTCTATCTCTCTCATATTATATTGGAACACTTATCCAACTTCTATGTTCTACTGCCGTCCCATCCTGAGTCATCATGCAATATTAAAATTGGTGATAAAGGAAAAACATATTTAAATAATAATTAAAAGCATCAAGAAAATAATGATAATAATTAAACGAAAAATTAAAATTGCAAATGAATAATCACAATAGCAAATCAAATTTTATGCATGACACGTGCATAAGCGATATATGTCTTTAACTCACAGGTTTGGCGACCTCCTAGCTCTGCTCCGGTGCCTCGGTAGGAGCGAGCCGAACAGACAGATCATCTAGTCACGGAAAAATAATTTATCAAAACGATGGAACAATCAATCATTAATCCTAGGTCTAGACTCCTAGGACTGACTGTCTAAGAATCTCGACTCGGGAGAATTCTCACGAAAATCCGTGCGAACCTCCCTACAACACGAACATTACCCCCCGTAAAAACGGGTCCAGGACTGCCGGAAAAACACTCCAAATATCCAACAATTTAAACAACGGGAGTCGGGTCCCCGAACTTCACTATTTCCGACTCCTACACAAAATACGAGGCAACCGGACAATTATTTATGACTCACAAATATCATCAAATACTCAATATAATCCAAGAATTTCTAAAATTAACGGGCTAAAGATAATTAGGGCGCTCGGTCGCTCGGTCGACTACCTCTAGGAGTCCGATCGACGATCCGAACACACCATCGGACTCATGACGGCCGATGGCGATCCCCGCTTCCGATTTTCCGATCCCGACACCCGATCGTCCGGGAGAAATTTACGGACGATCTAGACCGTCGATTCGCAAACGAAGCCCGATCGCCACGAAACCAGTGCCATCGCGAAGCTTGGTGAGGAGAGTCGGGATATGTCCTCCGATCATCCATCCTCCACCGGAGCTCACGGGAAAAGCCCAAAAACTCCGGTACCGCCACCATTATCTCTCTCCACCGGATCTTCCGTCTCCCGGCCACCACTGTCGACACCGCCAAAACAAAGCCAAGGCGAGAGGAGTCGATCGGCACAGATCGTGACCACCGTCTGGAAGCGCTGACGAGGAAGCTTGGCCATCTTCCTCCTCGCTGTCGCCGTGGTGCCTTGCCTGCCGCCGCGCCGCCGGACCAGCGCCGGACAGACGGCCCGACCTCCTTCCTCCGCTGCCTCTCTCTCTCCCCGACATCTCTCTTCCTCTCTCTCTCTACTTCCTCTCTCCCCGATTCCATTTCTTTCAATATCGACATTAGGCCCCCGAACTTTTCCTTACTACAATTTGGTCCCTCAACTTTCTTAATTACTTACAATTTCATCCTGCAGAATTCCAATTTGACCCCCAAACTTCTTTTTAGCCTTTCAATTAAGCCCCTAACTATTTAATTTGGGCCAAATCCGAATTATTGAAAATACACAATTACAAAAATACCCCTGACCGACATATTTATTTACAAAAATACCAAGCTCACAAATTTCCATTAAAACCCCATAAAAATAACATTATACTTTCAATCCTTATTCCAAAATAAATTTCCAATTTAGTCCTAACACATAATTAAATTAAATAATCAATTTCCAACTTAAAATTTAATGCTACTAATCAATTATAATACCAATTTTTTCAAAATTCTTTTATTAAAACATCCTTTATAATTTCTTCCAAAATTTTCCGATATATAATTTTACTTATATAAATATGCTCTTGGGAAAATTTGAATAACCAAAATAAAAAATAAAAAATATAATTTATTCCTTAAATAATTTACTTGAATAATTTTTTAAAATTTCAAACTAATTGGGTATATAAAATAACTCATTTATTAAATATATAAAAATTCTGGGTGTTACAACTGTGATTTCTTATGGTTCTAATTATGATTTATGGGCTCAAGAAATGTGTAGCTTTTTAAAGGGACGCCTCCTTTGGCGTATCATCACTGGTGATAATGTCAAACCTACTAAATAGGTTGATGAAACTAACACCAAATTTATTGAGAGATTAGACCAATTGGAAAGCAAAAACCATCAAATTCTCACTTGGTTTCGTAATACTTGTCAGCCTGGTATTAAATTGGAATTTCATCATTTTGATAGTGCTAAAGATGTTTGGGATTTTTTAAGAAATCGCTATGCGATTCCTGATGATGTTCATCAATTCCAGCTTTATCGTCGTCTTCATCGGATGCACCGACAACCTGGTCAGACTATTCACAGTTACAGATTGTATGGGATCAATTGGCAGCTTGCGATCATGTTTGGCCCGATATAGCTTCTGCAGCGATTTATGATGCTCTTCGTGATCGTCAACGTGTATGGCATTTTCTTATGACTTTTCGTATTAAGTTTGAGTCTGTTTCTGCCTTTTTTCTATATCGGAGTCCACTCCCAAAACTTGATACAGTCATTCGAGAGGTACTTTCTGAAGAAACTCGAATTAATACCATTCGTGCTGAACAATCTATCCTTTCCACAGATATTGTTCTTGCTATCTCAGATAAATCATCCAAAAAGGGATCTTGCAAATACTGCAAATTATCTGGGCATCATATTTATGCTTGTCCAAACGTAAGAATTCTGGTCAAGGGACTTTAGTTAAATCTCACACCTCCAAGTCATTTCATACTTTTGTCACTGCTGCTGTAACCGAGAGTTCTTCTTTTGAGGATATTTCTTTTCGTTACTCTTTAAAGGAGATACAAGGTTTGCTACAACAACTTTAGCCTAACTCTAGTATTTCAACTTCTCTTATCTTGTCTATTACTCCAGGATACACAAAAGGAGAAGGTTCTTGGGATAGGCGTAAAGTTGGACGACTGTTTGAGCTTGTTTCGTGATCTTATTTTCAAACTCAAGCTTTTTGATTCTCATTCATCTTGAGTTTGAAGGGAGATGATGATATTAGCTAAAAATATGTATATAAATAGACATTAACACTTTCATTGTAAAATAAAATTTAGAATACAAATTCAATCTTATTATTAAAGACTTACAAATGGATTTATACGATATGTAAACTAAAGAATTGACCTCCCCTTCTTACTTATGGGAGGCTTTATAATTTCAATTTAGTGCCATTTTCATTTTTGATTTTGTTTCTTAATATTTTTAATTGAATATATATTTACTATGAAGAAATGTTGTCAGTGATTATTAATGACTCAATCTAACAAGGCATCCCATCGAACAATTATGTCATTGCACGACAGAGATAACTGTGAATTGCTAATATATATTGTGCGTCTTCTACTAATTTGTCCATTAATCCAAGATATTCAAAATGTAGAAATGTGGCTAAATTTTACTTTCTCATTTTCCTCTGGACTGGTAAATCAATTCTTGCTTCAGCAATTCGATTGGTAAACATACAAGAATTTGCATTTAAAATAATAATAATTATATGACTCAGTTATTTACCAAAATGAAAAAGTTTAATGTAATGATATGGCATGCTGAATACATTTTCTTAACGCAAGAACAAGATACATGCATGATCTTGATGATCACCAAGCTAGACTTTTTTGAAGCCTAAGATATAATAATTGATATTAGTGCATAGATTGAATCATGTAAGGTCCAATATTATGACTCTGCAATTTGCAGCACCAAAGTTAAGACTTCAACAAAATTCAATTAATGCACCGATTCAACACTGGATTTTATTTGGAGGAAAATAAACGAAGCTGAAAGGACTGTTTATAGATACAGTATTGAAAGAAGTAGATAGAAAGAGACGTAAAAATAGGAAATATGTATATTATATAAAATAGATGAATTCTAGAATAACTTATAATACTTTATATATATTTAACTAAAAAACTTATATAATTTAGTCAAATTTACAGAAAATATTTTTTATATAAATTAATATAAAACTTTATAACATAAATGCATAAAGATATTAAAGAATTTCCATAACTAGAATTTCCAATAAAATATTATTGGTCATGCATTAGTTAGTTACAGCAGCAGTGTGTTCATATAGGATAGAAGATGGTGTAACAAGGCCCAAGCCCAATGTTTTTTGAAAATTAGTATTAAAATATTATAAACTTATTGTTATAATTATTGTTTATAATAAAGTGTGAATTTACATCCATCCATAAATAATTATTCTTAACCAACTATAATTGAACATCACTTAATATACATAAAATACCTCAAAATTGCCTTTGACTTTTGTAAATCTTTGCAAACTTTCATGCTATGGAAGTTGACTTGAATTTAGTCAATTATCCCTATTACCCATGATATTTCCATTATTTAAAACGAATTACTGAACTTGAACTAGAAGTGTTAAAATCAGTAGTTTATCTAATGTTTATCATGGTTGTGTCCCTTGACTCCCTCAGATCTCAACATGGCCAATTGACTAGCTTTTATTCATACAAACTTTTACCTGCAAGTTTGTTTCTTAATAGCATCTGGCCTTGTTCTGGACTAGCATTTAGCTCTAGTTAGTATTCTATGCAGTTTGAGCTGCATGGTTATAACTATAATCTCATTTATGGCTTCCAGTGTGGGTTCCATGATGGCTGAAAAGGGTAGATAAATATATATAGGTAGTTGGCAATGCAAGGTTAATATAATATATGCATGAATTGATGTAAAGACACTAGGGATAAAAAATAGGATATGGGTGCAAAAGATGAGGGAACTCCTATAAAGGTAGATACGTGATGGTAGTTATAGATGCTAAAAAGGAAGGGGTTTCAGTTATTCAGTAGTTGGTTTGCTGTTGGTGATGTTTAGGCAAGATGAAAACAGTAAAAAAGCTCTCCAGGCGAGAGAGAGGGTACAGACAGACAGGCAACTTTCATATGTGAGAGACATAGAGACTCTACAATCATATGTCGGCTTGTCAATCTAATCCATATCGGACTATGACGTTAGGGGTTGCATTATCAAAAGAAGGAAAAAGAAAAAACAGGATATTAAAGACGGAATAGAATTGGAAAGTCTTTCCACATAAGAGCACCCTCAAACTGTAGGATGCCAGTCCTACAGTACAGAAGAAACTAAGAATAGTAGCAAGCGCATGATGCATTAAGGCATCTGATAGGTCTTTTGTCCACCATAATTATTAATTATTCAATTCTTAGAAAAGATGCCAGTACCAATGATACATGGGCAGACAAGAAACTCCACACTTGCCACTGTTATATCTCTAGTTTGGGAAATCTCAAACTTGCAACGCTGTCGTTTTGCAGATAGGGCAGTTATTCTTCTGGACGAGCCACTGTTTAATGCAGTTGAAGTGAAAGTAATGCCCACAGTCCAGCTTTCCAAGATCTTGGCCATCGGCATATTCTTCCTGCAAATGGTTGGGTATGAAAACTAATAAAACAGTATCCCGTTGGGTGTAACCAAAAAAAGACCAGCACCCAAATGGCACTGGTAATTGATCTCCATAACATTACTCAGAAGGAACAAGAATTAAGCTGCTTGCTTACCTGACAGATGCAGCACGGTTCATCTTCCTGGGTAGACCCACTTTTAATTGCTCGATACTTTTGCCTCTTCATACGTGTCTGAATGGCTTCCTCACTTATTCCAGTGCAAACATTTCCAATGTGATCCTCTAGGGCCAGTAGTTCCTAAATAGCAGAATTATTAGAGTTACACAAAATTTAGCTTTTAAAAGAAAACACAAATAATGACAGCCATGAAGCTTCTTATTGTTACGGTGTTACCTCATAGGACATATTATCCACATCAAGGCGCATCTCTTCATGTAAATCAGGCTCTTCAGGCACACCATACAACATTGAACGATCAATCACCATCACATCCTGGTATAACAACAATGCATTGAAGAATAATTGACTGTAAATCAATTCCAAGAAAACTGAGCATCATTATTTTTGATTGGAATCAATATAAAAACATTTGAACCATTTTAAGAATCAAAGTTGCTCATGCTATTTAAGCAAGATACGCTGCTAACTAACGAAATGGAATTTGAAGATTTTGGTCATCATATTTATCCACTTGTTGTCACCAATGATTTGCTTTCTTTTGAAAACGAAAAAGTAATTACGTAACAACTTTAGTTGACAGATGGTTGAGATAAAAACAAGCATGAATAGACCTAGACCTTACCTCAAACTGTAAGGAGCCCCCTCTACGAACAAGTGCCAGAGCATTGCGAACCTGACAATGTCAACAAGCAAACCATAAAAGAATAGAAATTTACTAGTATTAATGAAGAAAGTGAAATGACAAAAAATGAGCCATTGAGGTTAAAACTTGCACATTTGAGGTTAAAACCAAAAACTGTATGGACTAAATAACAAGGCAAGAACAATATATAGATAAATAAAACAGAATTAATACCAAATGCATGTTGATTGTAACAAGGTTAGTCCTTGGGTCAAGAATTTTCCCCTTCACCTGTTCAAATTTAGTTAGACCCAACTTATTCCAAAAGTTCCCACTTTTCCGTTTTAAATAAAACGGAAAGAAATAGGAAAAATAATTAAAATATTCATATATTTTTTTTTGTTTTTTATTAAAAATATAGTATGATATTTTTTTATTTTTACTGTATGAAAATATTAAAAATACAATTTCTTAATTTTTTTTAAAATACTGTTTTAATTTTTTTTTGTTTTTCTTTAATTTTTTTGATAAAACAATAAAATTCAAAAGACAATAAAAAATTAAAAAATAACAACAACGTATTTTTAGAAAACAGTATCTTTTAAAAAAAGTTATACAGTAAAAATAATATTTTTATTAATTTTATAATATTTTTATTGATTTTAGAATATTTTTAAAAAGTTATCAAAAAAATATTGAAATATTTATGGGTAAGGCCTCTTTGGTCAAAATAACTAACCTGGCTAAACCTATCGAAATTCGGCTCATAAATCTAAGTTATTGCATTGCATGTTCACGATATTTCTTTGACTTTGAGCTCTTTGGCACCGTTCCACATAATCTCACAAAGTAACTTACAATATAGGACGCAAATTAATGGTTGTAATGAGAGATTTTCCTATAAATAAGTTGCTTTCATATCAAACTCTAGATGACTCGTGAGAGTATCAAATTATATTTATCAGAAATTTGAAAAATAAAAGATGTACTTAGCCTGGCCAGTCTCGTCAAAATACAAACTTTTCCAGCCTTAAAACAACAAAGTAGAAATTTAGTAAAGCTTAAGAACACGTACCTCAGATACTAGCCTGCTTCTTCTCTGAGCAGCAGTCAAAGAGCGCAGTGCCACTTCAGGATAAGCAGCAGGTTGTCTCTCAGCTCGTGCTATCAATCTTGACCTAGAAGGCATTTGAGTAGGCCTTGCATTACCACCTCTTGCTAATAATTCCCTCTCTCTTGGAGCAAAAGAGACACCCGAGTGTAATGGGCAGTATCTACGTTGCCCTTGAGACTCGGTGCTACTGCCAATGTCTGAGATTCTCTGGACATACTGCAGAGCCATGTTTCCCTGGGGAAACCAAACGGGAGCTAATGTTGGATGAGTACATGGAGTAGAGCTAGTTCGAGAACTGGAAGGAATATTTCCAGGATAGTTTGTTCCGGGAACAAAGTTTATATTTGTTAACATGCGTTCCAAATTTCGCCTTTGAATTTCAAGAGGAAGCACGTCATAACTTGCATTATGGCTTGGGTTCTCGTCTAGAAGTAAAGCCTCTCCTCCGTTTAAAGCATAAGTAGTCGATCGCAGACTATTTCTTGACCTGGTGACTGCATTCCACTGGAAAGGCTGCAAAACTTCAAAGGAATTAGGAGCACGGCCAGACTGCACCGCAGGAGTTGAGGGAACTATTCCTGTCACTGAGCTTGTGTTTGGAACACAATCAAGTGGAAAAAGGACAGCTGGTTGACCCGGTAATTGTGAATAGGAATTTCTTGTGGTCCACAGAGCCAAGTCAGCTGGCGTAAAGTCTTGGTGATTCACGGTTCTTCTCATACGGATATTTCTTTGGGAGTTTTCGAATTCTCCTGCTACCCTTAGTATTTGACGGACATCAGAGCTTCCTTCAGCACCAATTCCAAGTCCATTTATTACAGCACTTGAAGGTTGATGTACGGCTGGAGTTGTCCCTAATCCAGCCACATATCCAGTACCCAGTTGCGCTGAATATTGCTCATGTGAGTGATTATTTATAGGAGCTGATGGATTCGATCTTCTACTATCATTTTCTTGAATAACAGCTAGGTGACTGGATCTTGAGCTTTCACCTAATGAAAAATGTCTGAGACCATCTTCAGGTGTCCTTCTTTTACAGGACAGACGCCTATCATCTGAAGAGCGACCTTCTCTATTGTCATTTTCTTCCACCACATACCCCGCAATTCCGGAAGAGATAACCAGTGGATCAGAATTTGAAGAATTGATGACAATTGGATTTTGATCAGCATCTGGTATTCCTGGTTTAAATGGATTTAGATGCAAAGCTGTCCCAGTACCCACATATGCATCAATGCCAGGACTCTCACATACTGCATTTAAGTCTATATTTTGAGGAAAAGCGCTAGAACTGTCCTGCTGCAAAGACAATGGTCTATTTGTAAAATTACCATTTCCAAAGCCCATGTTAGCACTAGGCTGAGAAGGAGCAACTACTGGCTCAGAAGGCCTTTCTACCAAGCTTTGATCAATTACAGCACCAGTAACAGGAATAGAAAGTACGCCATCTTCAGCTAATAAATCCTGAAATCGAACTGGACTTTGGGTGTTCATACTAGAAGTAGGAACCCTGTTATATAGCAACCCATCTTCAACTAATAATTCCTGAAATTGAACAGGAGCTTGGCTGTTCACACTCAAACTAGATTGACCCATCCAGTCCATAACAGGATGGCCATCATGAAGTAAAGCATCAGCTGGCAGTGGCACTACAGTGTTCTGTTCCCTTCGAAGATTGATCCCATTGGACCCATAGTCCAAATAAAAGGTTCTCGGGAAGGCATTTTCATCTTGACCTTGCATCATGGAGAAAAAGATTTTCGTTGGATGTCGATTACCCAAAGAAGTCCCCTTGGAAATAGAGCTTCTCTGAAAAGAAAAAAAGAAAAAAGAAATTATTTGCAATTATTTATAAATATCATAATTTACAAACACACCCTACAAGAATTAAACAGAAAAATGAGACAAGACAATGAAATGGAAATGCGATGAAAATTCAAGCGATTAGTTATGACATGACAATTTAAATCATCAAATATTTAATCACAAGAAAATTGAAACAAATTATTAATATGTTTAAATAGACTATAAATTATTAAAATTCAGGATTAGAGAACAATTTGCAATTGACATATAAAATTAACGAAGCATATAATGATGGATCATGAATCCCCACGACAGACAGACACACACATATACATGCAAAAATGTAAAACGAATCCCTAAACCATTAAACTAAAAGCTACCAAATGATTAGCTACAAAGTAAGAAGCCCTGAACCATCGATCTTAAAAAAAAAAAAAAAAAAAGAATTATTGAAACCAAACCGTTCAATTTTACTAGTGGAATATACCTCGTCGATGTACATAAAATCAGGGAACAATTTTCTATTTACATGTAAAATTGATAATGCATTTTCATTATATAATTTATGCAAAAATAAAGGAACACAAAAAAAAAAAAAATCCCCTAGACCATATTATTTTATAACTCTTTAAGGAAAAGACATCATACAATTAGTTATAAAGAATTACCCTAAATCGCTCAGAAATTCAGAGCTAAATCTAAGAAAGATCAAGTCTTTGCAAGAATCAAAATGCTTGATGAAATTATAAGGGCTAAAAACCACCAAGGTAATGGAATTGAAATCCATTTTCAACTTTACATATTGACCGTTCAGATTTTCATCAATCAATTTATCATTTTATTTTACGTTTTAAAAACCATCAACCAAGAAAGGAACAAAAAATACTTCTGATCACATAAAATGCAAAAGTAAACCCACAAATCATAAGAAAAAAAATACTTCCGATCATATGAAATGCAAAAGCAAACCCACAAATCATCAGAAAATTAAATTATGCCTATCAATCAAAACCATTAAACATAAAGGATTTTCTAAAATAACAAAAAGAAGAAATATCAATGAGAAAAAAAATGGCCACAACAAAATCATTCAGTGTTAAAGCTATTAGCAAAGTAAGTAAAATCGCTCAAAAAAAAATCAAAGAAACATTTGAAACAGTCCTCACTAATGAATTTAAAGGTAAATTTTCATGCTATCAAACCAAAATTCAAAGCAAACAACTTCACACAAATTAAGTTATCAACAAAAGATACAAAATTGCACATGATCAATTGATAGCACAAACAAACAGTACTTAAACAAAATATTAAAAGAGGTAAGAGGATTACACCCAATGGCCAAGAACAGATAAAGCACTGAAAATGGAGTGGTTTACTGCCACAAACAAAACTTCTCTCTCAAAATCTAATTCTATATCAAGTGACTGTATGAGTGTGCAAATGGGTATATGTATATATAAGTGAAATAAATCTAGTGAAAGATTAAAAACTTTGTTTAAAGAAAGAGCGAAATTTCCAATGTTAGAAAGAAAAGGGAGACATAAATTATAGAATAATAAGAATAAGAAGAGACAAGTATGGTAGTAAGGTGTCATAGTTGGCTGCTGACCAATTGGATTGTAACTTGTTCACACCACCTCACTCTGATAGCCTCGTGTCACCCCTCTTTGCATGACTCTTTCTCTCTCTAAAACCAACATTTCAAAACTTTCAGTTTCTCTACCTTTTGTTTCTTTCTCACTCTCTCTCTGTATCAGGTTTTTTATGGAAACAGACTTACTCATTTTTGAAAGACAACCATTTCTTTTGTTGGCCTTTTGTCTTTCTCTCCTTCTTTTTGTTTCCCTCCTCTCACTGTATCTGTACATTCAAACTTTCCTTATTTTAGTTTTTTCTTAGATTATGTATTTATTGCTTCTTCTTTTTTATTCTTAAGTTATTTATTATATCACATATTATTGACTCATTGAGGATTTCACTTTTCTATTTTAAGATAATTTGATCATTTGGTATGTATAATTCTGGTTAGTCTGTAAAGTGTGGAAAATCTATGAGAAGATTTATTCATGTATCTATCTTTGGTAGTTATATATTTAGCGGCGGTTGTCCGTTATTTCAGTTACTAATTATTCGTCGTTCGTTATTTGTTATCCAGTTGTTAAATTGTTCGTTATTTTATTGATTCATTATTCAGCTGTTAAATTGTCGTTATTTCATTAATTGTTTCTTTAAGTATATTGAATTGTTGATGAAATATTTAATAGTGTGCTATCTAAAGTTGTAGATTTTATTACTAACTATGAGCAGTTTTTCTGACATATACTCGAGTTTATTTTAAAATTTTGTTACAATATGACTTTTATTTATTTTTTAATATATATGAAATTTTGTGAATAGTAATTAGTAAATTTTTTTTATCTTTTTATATTGCATTAGAAAATATTTTTATTTTAATCACGGCAAATTAAATTATCATGATTTACAATTTACGCATATTAAAAACGTTGAGAGCACTTGAATATCTAAATTGGGATAACTATTTTTTTTTCTACATTCTGATAAAATATTGAGCGGAGAATTTTTCTTTAATTGGACCAACGTAGTACAATGTACTTGAGAAGGCGCATTCATTTGATTTACATAATATATAACATAATTGATTGTAATATGCTTTGTATTTTCTTAATTATTTCATCATTCGTCCGATTATAAGTTAAAAATGAAGGCGGTGATATTCTTAACAACCAAAGGCATGATTTTCGTTATGTATATTATGTATGCTACATTATTGAATGATGGAGTAATTTTTAATATGTTGAACAAGTGACCACAAAGCATTCTGAATTAGTTAGTAGCTAGTTTTTGGAGTAATAGGTGTGTGATTTAATAAATTATGAAGTCCTAGTTTGTTTGGTTAGACATTAATTAATATTTTACGTCATTAAATGACTAATAGATTAAAAAATAAAAATAAATCAAGACTACAAATGTAAATCTATTACAAAGTAGATAAATCAATATACTATAATTTTTTTATTATATCTCATCCCTTAATTTTATATTATATTATTATTAAAAAAAAGTACTATATTTTTATTTGAATTTTTATTATTTATTCTATTTTATATGTCTTTTTTACTACAACACTAAATTTATTTTTTAAGAATATATTAATATACTATATATTATAAAAGTTTTAATCAACATAATTAACTAGTAAACATAAAAAATAATTTTATATTTTTAAAATAATAAAAATAATTTTAAAATTTTTCTTCTTCAAATATCATAATTATAGTTTAAATTTTATAAAATGCACTGTAGGTTCACATGTTGTAAATTGAGATTTATCACATGTATACCCAAGATTTATAAGTTATAGTCTAAAAAATCATAAATTAAAAAATAGATTCATATGTTAAGAACAAGTTTACCGATAAAAACTAATAAATATATTTAATGAATGTTACACTAATAATAGATAAATATACAATTTATAAGTAATAAATCTAAAATTTATTTAATAGACCTAGCACTAAATATATTTGAATATACAATATATAAGTAATGAATATAAAGTTTATGTTTAATGAACTTGACACTAAATAAATATATATTTTATAATTAATAAATAACAAATTCACATGTTAAGAAATGAACCAAAAGTTTATGTTTAATTAATTTTACACTAGTAACAAATGAATGTATATTTTGTCATATTTAATGAACTTGACACTAGTAATAAATGAATATACACTTTATAAACAACGAATATACTGCCCGTACATAAAACAAATTAGTATTTATAGATTAAAAGATAACAAGTTCTTTTTCTATAAACTACAAGTATATCAAATGTACAATTGAAATTCATTTAATATAGTATACATATTAAGATAGAAGATTCATTTAGTCTCAATTAGCTATTTGTTCCTTGTAATTAAGATTATTAAATATTTTTTTAATTTAAATAAAATACTAAAAAACTACTAATTAGTATGGAATTAAGGGAGTAACTATTAATAAAATTTTAAATAAGAAAATAATTAATATTTAATAAAAAATAAAATTATGTTTAAAATTTAATATTTAATAAAATTATTAATTTACCAAATATCAAATATAAATATCATATTCTAAACTTTAAAATTAACTAATTTGTAACACGACTATTTTACTATCCAATAGACTATATTAAAAAAAAGAAATTATATACAATTATAAAAACAACCAAACAAAGCTCCATATATAAAATGACCTAAGTCTATAATGTTGTGTGAGTCTGAACTATGTCTACCCAATATTTTCATGATAATGTGACAATTCTTAGACATTGTTTCCATGTTCGTTGTACATGTTATTTGCTAAATAATATATAATTATTGTTCATACATATTATTGCCAAGTAATTCTTAAGTAAATACCAACTAAAGAGAGAAAATCCAAAATAATCCAATTCAAATACCTTGAAATGGAAAAGTTAATAGATAACATCCCATTTTTAGACTTACATTGCTTTTTCTATTAAAAAATAAAAATAAAAATAAAAACTTTTGGTTTCCATTTGTATTATAAAAAGGAAAATTTAAAATTGAACGTTTACACTTTATCACTATGTTTCACAAATAATTAAGATGTCTATTCTTTATGTGTAATTAGACATGATTATATTTTAGGCTGGACCATTTTCTAACCAAATTTAAGATCTTCACTTCTAATTCAAGTTTAGTTTGCGAATTTTTCAATTAATCTCAATCTGAATAGAAAAGATATCTATTAATATATATTCTCATTTTGAACGTGATTATAAAAATATAAATTTTAAGTTAATCATATATATTTTAGAATTTTTTGAATTTGGATTGCCTCAACATAGTACAATAAATATTGTTCAAAGTCTTTCTTTGAAATTATAGAAATGTCTTTTCTTTTTTAGAGAAAAATGATTTTATTAGAAAAATAAATGGTTATAATTTTTACTATAATATTATCTCGTATAAAAAAAATTGAGAAGAAAACTCCGTGGGATAAAACTATACAAAGAAAAAAAATAATGCAATCAAAATATGGTAAAATCCAATAAGCATATATTTAAGAGATAATTACACAGAATTTAATAAGATAAGAAATACCAAATTTGCTAACTAATCGAAAACTAATCAGACCAACTTCCGTAGCAAGACAATAGATATTATTAACAATGAAAGATTGAGTTTTGACTATTAACCAAATTAATAGCCTCATTTCTATCACTTTCTACATTATTTGTAATCAAAATTATCCTTATAAGAAGTGTATTTGTTGTGGAGTTATTTTAAAATATTCTTTTTCTTACTAACAATCTTTTATTGGTCAATTAAACATTTGACTAGTATTTTAATAATAGTTTTATATAGTAATTTATGAAATTTATACATAATTTCTTTGATTGTATTAGTCTCTACTAATTTATAATTTTTTTATTTTTTTAAATTTTTACTGCTTATAATATTTAATCACCGGTGACTTTTATGGTTATTTTATTTAAAATAAAATAAAATAATTTTTTTAAACACCATAAATCTATAGTTATAATAAATCTTGTCCATTAAATTTTATAGTAATGTAATTGGCAATCTGCTGAATTCTTCCATAATTTTAATTTTACTAAACCACTACAGTTTAATGATCTATGAAAAATATAAAATTTTCTCATAGTAGTGAAATATATTACTAAATTACAAAAAATGACAATCTGCTTCATATTTTTTAAAAAATTATGCTACTTTTTCGTAAGTGTTATTAATTATAAATAAATAAATAAATAAAATTACGAAAAAATGATTATTTTTGCGAAATTTAAAGATTTGAAAAAAATAATAACCTTTTGGCAATTGTAAATTTTTTATTAAATTATGAAAAATGATAATCTTTTTATTTTTTCACAAATTATACTAATTTTTTGTAAGTGCTACTAGTTGTGAAAAAATGAATGATATTATGAGAAAATGATTACTTTTACAAAATTTAATGCTTTATAAAAAATACTAATTTTGCTCGTAATTACAAAATTTATTGCTAAGTCATAAAAATGAAAATATTTTTTAAATATTTTAAAGATTATATTAATTTTTCGCAAGTGTAACTAATTTCAAAAAAATAAACGGTATTACGAAAAATGATATTTTTGTAAAATTTAATAATTTATGAAAAAATTTGACAAATATATGAAAAAAGTTAGATTTTTTTATAATTGTGAAATTTATTACTTAATTACAAAAATAATAATATTATTTATATTTTTCATTAATTATACTAATTCATGCACCCTTAATTAGTATAATTCATGCACACTTAAAACTATCTTACGTAATTTTATTGCAAGTAATAACCTGCAATTACAGATAATTAATATTTTAAAAATTATATAAAAAATTATTTTTCATTATTCTATTACTTATTTAAAATAGAGTACAGTAACTTTATTTTAAAATAATATAAGCATAAAATTTCCCATAATAATTTTGTAATTCACTAACCATAGAGAGCTAAGTGTATTCGTGAAAGCTAGGACAGAAATTTGATTGTGGACCTTAGCCTTACTCAATTTGGGCCTTGTCATTTGACTCAACCTTTCAGTAGTGTTAACCCCATTCAATCAAAAGGATTTACTAATTAGGGTTTAAGGTTTTTATAGATCTCCACCTGTAGTTTTTTTTTTTCTCGCTCAGAGACTAAATCAATGGCGTCTAGGGTTTCACTAAAAAGCAAAGGAAAAAGCAGCGGCGGTGCCAAAGGATCAAAAGCTATGGAGGAGAAATCAACAATACAGTGTTTGAAAGAATGGAGCACTTGGACTTTGAAGAAAGCTAAAGTGATCACTCATTATGGATTCATTCCTCTTGTTGTCATTATCGGCATGAATTCTGAACCTAAGCCACAACTCTATCAGCTTCTAACTCCTGTATGATCTCATCAATTTGGTTACTACCCACATCGTGGTTTGCGTTTTCTCTTTTGGATCGTTGCCTACTTGTCGAATCAACATGGATTGGCTTAGGTGTAATTTCTTGTTTATCGAAGGTTTATGGATGTTATGTAAGTTGTTGAGATGATTGATGAATTTATTAGTATAATATGTGAAAAGCTCGAATCTTTTCTATGGTTTACGAATAATCTGTTCCATAATATAAAATAATTGCGTATTCAATTGGTTGATTATTTGATTTGGATTTGCAGAGAAGATTTGATTACTGTATCAAGGTTTATGCTATATGCTTTTTGTTTACTTAAAGCAATTTGATGAGTTGTGAAATTGGTTGTTACTGGATGTATGCTCTTAGATTTGATCTCTTGGTTGTGTTTGTTGAATTGTCATGTTGAGATCAAGTCATTTCTTTTATTTTGGCTTTATAGATCATAATATTTGGTTTGTCTCTATTAACTACTATTGATTATTCCAAATAGGAGAACAATTGTTGAATCAGTATTGAGTACTTGATGGTACCTACGCAAGCTGTTATGTTATGTATCTGGGGGAAGTTTAATAAATTAAACTGTCAGCTGGGATAATTTCTTTCTGGTTGTATAACATTTCAAATTTGATTGTTTAGAGCATATAAACAAACTTAACTAAGTCTGTGAATCCTCTTCCTCCATTTAGCTCAGTTTAGGGTACATGTTGTGGAGGTTCTAAAGCTAATAAATTCTAGACTTCTCTTTTTCTTCATCCAATCTTGTACAATTGTCTACACATCTTTGTGTCATAATTCCTGAGCACTCTGCTTGAGGAATGATTTTTCACTACCTTTGATGAAATCACTCTTTGCTTGATAAATAACTTTTCATCATCCTTTTATGAAGTCACATTCTTCTTGATGGAAGATCTTTTATTGCCTTTTATTGCCTACGTAGGTGTGCTTATATCTCTTTCACATGCTTTGGTTTTTCCTTAGGCATCACATCACATGAATATGTATTCAACCCTCATGTTTCTACTTGAACACATAATCTAGTCATATTCATGATTTCATATGATTAGATAAGCAGGCTTTTCATTTAATTCTAACATTGTGATTCGTTAAAATTCATAAAATTTATGGAATTCATTTGTAAATCTTAAATTTCTGTTAGATGAAGTAAAAGTTAATTTAGAATTCTAAATATTAAAATTTGTGTGGAATTGATTATCACTAAATTAAATTCTACCAAAATAGGTAGAATTTTCAAATGAATTTTAAATTAGTTTGTCAAAGTATTCCATAACATTTAAATAGTTTTTCTGATTTTATCATTTCCATTTTACTTTTTCTCAAATAAAATGCTTTTAAAATTGGAAGACCCACCTAGAGACACAAAACAGTGTCTTTCTGCTCTGCTCTTGGTACTCGTGTTGCAGTTCATCAATGGCATTAGGTGATAAAAGAACGCTGTCATTTTAATTTTACTTTGTTGTTGCATAATGCTTGTAGCACATCTTTAATGTCCTCTTGCTTATTATTCCTTGTAAATGGATGAAGAACATGTTTCGTAAAATACACTAGTTTGGTTCTTCTTGACTGATCAGTTTCTAGTTCTAATGTATTTTTTAATCAGTGCACGTTCCTTCATACTGTAGGATGTAACTTATAGGAGTACCCTTAGTGGTATAGGGTGAACTCAGATGCTCTTAATATTTAAGTTGCCCTTCGTGTGAAATGAACTGCGTTCTGCTGTGTGTCATGTAGAGGATTATTGTCAGGACATGAGCACCTGGGTTCACGGTGCACTTCTTTTCTTTTTGGGAATTTGCGCATAGTCGCTAAATTGCTGTGCTTATTTGAATCGAGGTTCCGGGTGCCCTGTAACCTGTATCCCTACCCTACCTGCAGTTGAACATCTAGTTGCCACACGTTTTACTTTGGAATAAAGCTCCACTAACCACTGATTTTGTCCTTTGGACTTGGATTCAATTTAATCATTTTTTACATTTATAAATTTTTAATTTAGGTTTTAATATATTTTATTTAAATTAATATTTATTTTTAAAAAAGAGATTGTAAGAATCAATTATTTTAAAATAAAAAATAATTAAAAATTTATAAAATATTTAAAAATTATTTTATAATGTTAGTATTATTAATATAACCAAGCATTATTGCTATTATTTGCGCCAAGGCCTTGGCACTACCACAGCTGTAACCATACTTTTTATCATCGTTAGGAAAAATAATGGCTAGGACAAATTTTTCTAACAGTAGAAATACTGAATAATATTTATTTTTAATTGTGATTTATTTAAATGTTAATTCATCATTTCATTTGTATAAAAGAATAAAATTAATTTAAGTTAAATATATAACAATTAAAATTAAAATATTTATAAATTTAAAAAATAAAGACTATTAAGCTCGAGCAATAAAGGTGTCCGTGATATTGGACTTTATCCCTTCTACTTTTTGATTTCACCAATTCTGGGTTGAGTAGTTGATTTCATAGACGATATTGTCCTAAGGACCCATTAATTTGACAATCAGGCCATTTTATTTGACATCTAGTAAAAATATAAACAAAGTATCAATTGCAAGTAGAAAAAAAGGAAAAAAGAATAGAAGATGCCATTTTTTTGTTTCTGGCCTTTTAGCTAATGCTATCACTTCTAGAGATTCCACAAGAGTCTTTGTCATTGTAGCGGGGGGAAATCAACATCTCAGTTGAATCTTTGTTAAATGTGCTGCCAATTATTTGAAACTTGCATAGTACTTTGCCATTTTACTTGCATATGGTCGCTTCTAGATTTTACCATCAATCGCCGTTTTCTTCTACTTGAATATTGTCATATACACATTGAAGATCTTTTACTCGTTTGTTAATTATGTCACTTGCTATAGGCAGCCTTTGTTGACACAATTGACTTGGGAGAATAGGGTTTGAATTGTCATAATGGAGTAGTTACAGAATGTAATCACTGTTTCATAGGATAGTTCCACTATTATACTTTGCTTACTCAGAGAGACATCTGCGTCTGATTTGTTTATAATCCTTGACTAGTTGATTTATTAAGTTGCAGAAAATTATCCATGATTTTGACTATTAATAAACTTAATTATTTCTAAAATGTTGAATACAATGCCCACCAAATAATTTTCTATTATAGGCAGTAGAATCTCTTACTTTGAATACCAGAAAAGCCTGGAGTAGCATTCTTACCACAAGTTATTAGTACGATTGGTTCATGCCCTACTTATTTTTGTGGGGGACTACTTATTTGGATGGCTACAATCGAATCGTGTCAACCTACACTTTGGCTAGCTTAGATTTAATTTGGTGCTGGTTTGTTATTGATATGAGCTCCTTTGTTAATACATACTCTTTTTTCTTTTTTTCTATGTCTCATGAGCTTAATCGAGCTTAAATTGAGTCTTTAATAATTATTTAATAAATAAGTTTAATTAGGTATTTCTATAACTACTATGAGTATAAATAAGTAAATTCAAGTCATTAGTATTTTAATTTACGAGCTAGCTTAATGGTCTATAAATAAGCTGATTTATGAGCATGATCAGTCAAATTTTCATTAATCTGAGCTCGACTTATTTATTAAATATGTTTCGTTGAATAAAATCAATAGGCTTTCAAGTTCCAAAAGCTCACATAATTACAATCCTACTTACTCATTCGCTCTTATTTTATATTTCCGTTATACATCAAAATGGGTACCCATAATTATAAGTATTTACCTTTTGTATCATAGAAGAAACATTTCCAAATTTCTTATTATCTAAAATGAATTTTATAAGTGAATTATGGAAATTAAGAGATAATGAATTACATAAATCGTAAAAGTTCTTTTTATTTATTTATTTATATATAAAAAATGTGAAGCCATAAGCTCGGACGTTATGATCTACACTATAGATTGGTATTTAAATATATATATAGTGCATTGACCAAGTGTAGGTCAAGATGGTTATTTTCATTAAAATACATACATATATTGCAATTGGCCGAGTCTTCCCTTGAAGAATGTTGTTTTTTCTTAGGCTGTTTATGACATTTTGAGATTGAAACTGTGTCATAGAAGATTAAGATTTAGGATTAGATTTATTTGTCAATGTCAGTAGTTGGTGAAAGGAGCCCTTTCAGCCAGATTAAATTACAATTAGCCAAGAAAAGTGTGACTGAATTTAACCAAGTGGCATGTTGGTTCTCTTAATTTCTGATGGTCCCCTGCGAAGTCAGTTTTAATCTAATTGTTCCCAGGTTCTGTTAATTACAAAAAAGAAAAGATAATATCAAAAAAGAGCCAATGAACGCTGGCTTCAAATGATTAAACCAGTGATCTGAAATAATTTTAGCAGAATAATGTAATATAAACAGTAAAACCTCATCTTGAAAGATAAAAGTAATATCCCTGACTAAAGAGAGTAGTGGTTAGAAAAGTTACAATATATGGTCTAGGAGACCTCAGAACCAAGACGAGACGCAATCCTAATCTCTCATTTAAGTTAAAAGTCGAGATTTGACACGTGCTTTATGATCCTATCCTATTGATTTTCATTAATGATTTTGATTAATATAACAAATAAAATGAATTCTAGACATTACTACAGTAATATAGGTCTGAAAGCAAGTTTTAACCAAATGTAACATGAGAGAAGTTAGATTGAACTTAAGCCTTCTTCTGGTGCTTTCTATGGCTACAAGTAATAAGATGATACTTAAGTCAGATATAACTTAAGTTAGATATAACTCAATTGATACTGAAATTTACACTTAATAGATACCAAAATTATTTTTAAAGCTGTGATATCTTGAATTTGAACTTAAGTCAGAGTTAAGTAATACAAAAAGTATGCTAGGACATATTTTCTCTAAGGTTCTCATCAGATTAAGTTGCAACAGTCTAAGAGGATCTTCCTGTTGTTTCATATCATACTCTAGTTTCAGTAAACTTTAGTTTACAGTTTCTGGATTGAGATTCTAAACCATTATTGCACTGGGAAACTTCCAAGTAGATATTTGTGATGAAGTAAAGTAGTTGTTTCTTAAGAGTAGATAATTTACTGTGAATTGGCTTAATGATTGCTTACTGGGACCATGGTGGTTAAAACAGACAAAGATAATAATGTTAATTTCTTGTAATCACAGCTTGCAGCTACTAAAAGTCTGGTAGATTAGGTTCTGTTAAAAAAAAATTTAGGGAGTTGGTCAAATAGTTGCGCGTCCCTTTCAGGTTTCAAGTTCTTTTGTATCATAACATCAGAGGCAAAGACGGCCACCAAACTGTGTCCCCTTAGTGGTTGAGATTTGATATCTTCTTTACTTGCTTTTCTTTTTCTTTTTCAAACTTCACCTTTTACTTTTTATTTTCCTTATTTCTTTAATAGATGACTTGCACCTGCTCAGCACCGGCTATGTACACCATCTATAAATCTAGATACTCTAATATTAATGCCCACAGCACAGCGCAACACAAAAGAATAAATCAGAAAAGTAAGACTTATCATTCAGCAATTAGCAAAAGATGGCTCCAGGATTGGAGGAGAAGCAAAACCAGGAAGGTGGCCATACAAATATTACACAGAGTCTTGCTATTTACAAGGCAAGCATATATTACATATTTTCCAATATTCCGTTTTTAGCTTTAAGTAACTATATTGGTTGTTTTAGCTTTAGTCTAACATCCTGCACTTCTTTCATTTCTTGCAGGATATACTTGAAACTAAGGAGCCTGAACCAGCACAAGAGCAAGAAAACCAAGTTGGTAGACATCAAGAAATTGGACACAAGAGTCTTTTACAGAGTGATGCTCTTTTTCAGGCAAGAATTGCCTATTTCTTAATTAGCCAACTAATTACAATAAAACTCATATTGCATACACTTCTGAAATTATTAAGTCTAAAACTCTGCCTTTTTGGTTCTATAATTTTGCAGTATATACTTCAAACTAGTGTTTATCCTGGGGAGCCTGAACCAATGAAAGAACTACGGGAACTGACAGCAACTCATAAATGGTAGTCTAATCTCTCTCCATTTACATATACTTCTCTTTTCTATTCTGGTGCCATATGGTTATTGATCTTCAATAAATGAATAGGAATATCATGACAACTTCAGCTGATGAAGGGCAATTCTTGAGCATGCTGCTTAAGCTTATCAATGCCAAAAACACTATGGAAATTGGTGTTTACACTGGTTACTCTCTTCTTGCCACTGCTCTTGCTCTTCCTGAAGATGGCAAGGTAATTATTATAACAGAAAATCAGGGGGAAAGGACATGATTATGCTAAAACAATTCTTCACTAACAAGTCACATAGAAATAGAAATCAGAGCTAATTTGGTGTCAGGTCACCTACAAATAAGAACAATTAGCCTGCATGAATTGATTGGCCGCATCTCATAATCCATACATCTGAAATTGATGAGAATTCCCTTTAATCGGATTAAAGAATAAATTTAATAGAGTGCACAAATAAAAACAAGCTTAAAAAATAATTTAATCATAACATAAAGATGACATTACGTGCCATGCATGATCATGAGTTGAAAATTCTGATTATTTGTTGTATGACGTGTGCAATTTATGGATAATAATATATATATATATGTCGTTGAATGTTTCAGATATTGGCCATGGACATTAATCGTGAAAACTATGAATTGGGTCTTCCAGTCATTAAAAAAGCTGGTGTTGCTCACAAGATTGACTTCAGAGAAGGACCTGCACTTCCTGTTCTTGATCAATTGATTCAGGATGTAAGTCTTCTCTTCAATATATACATATATGTTCCATCTATATTAACAATGGAAAAAAAAAAAAGGAAAACTCACTTCATTCAACAGTAACTAAAATTAAAAATATTTGCAGGGAAAACACCATGGGACATTTGATTTTATCTTTGTTGATGCTGACAAAGACAATTACCTGAATTATCACAAGCGGACAATTGAGCTTGTTAAGGTCGGAGGAGTCATCGGCTACGATAACACCCTATGGAATGGTTCTGTTGCGGCACCACCTGATGCGCCAATGAGGAAATATGTCAGGTTCTATAGGGATTATGTGATGGAGTTCAACAAGGCCATAGCTGCTGATCCAAGGGTCGAGATTTGCCAGCTACCTATTGGTGATGGGATTACTCTGTGCCGCCGCATTAGCTGATCATTTTAAATTTGCAGTTGTTAGTTACTGCTGTTATATGCTTTCTGCAGCCATCTGATATTTATGATGGGAAAAACAACCACAAACGGTAAACAAATAAATGCGGAATTAATCTCTGTTTGTCTAAACTTTCCCAACTTGAATGAACCCCGAGGATGCAAACAAATAGGATGTTCTTAATGCAATTAGAACACACACAATATCACTGCTATGCACCAAGATATTGAGCTAAAGCACACAACAACACAAAGACACCGAAATTTTAGCGTGGAAAACCTATAAACTAGGGAAAAACCACGAGACCATTTTGGCCGCTTAAATCCACTATCATCATCAAAGGAGCAATACAAAGTCTTCTCTAGATAATACTAGAGGCATACAAAATCATCATATCCTTGGAAGTAAGCACATCAAGGTGTATGGAATCAAAATAGAGCCAAGATAAGAAATATATCACCGGAAAATTAGCTACTGTCCAGGACCAACGAAACCCGACCTCCGGACCTCAAAACCGATCTCCACCGTCCAAAATATTGGCCCGGATGTGTGTAGCTGCTGTCCAAAAATCACGACGATCCAACGGTTCAATCTACGGGAAACGGAACTTTTCCTGCTGTGTATTCTCCTCTCTTCACCTCTCTCTTTTCTTTTAATATATGAAGTCTTGGTAAAAAAACCCTAGCCCTAGACGTTTTTATAATAATATGCTCCCAAAATAGAAAGTCTAAATAAGACTTTAATATGCTCAATGGTTGGGCTTTCCTCATGGGTCAAAAAAAACAAAGAAAGAAAAAAAACCCAACAAATCTCCCCCTTTTTGACTTATGAGGGAAGAGTTCGCCATACCGGCGATGGAGCAACATACCTTCAACTTTTCCCTTGCTAGAACCTTTGTCAACATATCGGCACCATTATCATCGGTATGAACTTTATCAAGTTCAAATAGTTTATCTTCAAGTGCATCTCTAATCCAATGATACCTCACATCAATATGCTTGGTTCGTTTGTGAAACATAGAATTTTTAGCAAGGTGAATAGTACTTTGATTATCACAAAAACCACGTAGCGTTGTTGCACAAAGCCAATCTCTTGCATAAATCTTTTGAGCCATAATAGCTCCTTACACGCTTCCCCGTACGTACTCGGCCTCGGTGGTGGATAAAACCACACACTTTTGCGATCTCGATTGCCATGACATGACTCCCCCGCAAAAGTCATCAAATATCCAAGTGGGTTTCATGTTGTCCTTATTTCCTGCCATATCGGAATCGGTATAACCAACAAGTATCGGCTTTCCATTTCCAAATGTTATACCTAATTTGGAAGTACCACGTGAATATCGAGAATCCACTTCAACGCTTCCCAATGCTTCTTACGGATTTGTGGAAAGCGACTAACGACACCTACTGCATGAGCAATATCAGGTCGTGTGCACACCATAGCATACATCAAGCTCCCTACAGTTGAGGCATAAGGGACTCTATCCATCTCTTCAATCTTCTTCTCAGAAGATGGATAATCTTTATCTGTCAACTGAAGTTAGTAGTAAGAGGAGAACTAACCTCTTTAGCTTTATCCATGTTGAATCTGCGAAGCACCTTCTCGATGTATTGCTCCTGTGACATGTGTAGCTTTTTCAAAGCTCTATCTCGAGTGACCCGAATGCCAAGAATATGTTTTGCTGGCCCCAAGTCTTTCATAGCAAAAGACTTGCTCAATTGTATCTTCGGTGAGTAATTCTTTCCGCATTCTTGCCAACAATTAACATGTCATCAACATATAACAATAAAATGATGAAATCATCATCACGAACCTCTGGAAGAAAACACAAATGGTCTAAAGTAGTCTTTCGGTAATTTTGCTCCCCATGGCCGACTCGAACTTCTTGTACCTTTGTCTTGGTGCTTGCTTCAACCCATAAAGACTCTTTTCAAGTCTACACACATAGCCTTCTTTTCCCTTAACTCGAAAACCTTCAGGTTGCTCCATGTAGATTTCTTTATCCAAGTCACCATGAAGAAAAGTCGCTTTGACATCCATCTGTTCAACCTCGAGATCAAGGTGGCCGCCAAACCAAGAACAACACGAATAGATCCCATCTTCACGACCGGGAGAGAAAATCTCATCAAAGTCAATACCCTTTCTCCTGACCGAACCCTTTGACCACCAATCTAGCCTTGTACCTAGGTTGTGCGGTGTGCTCTTGATCTTCACTTTGTAGACCCACTTGTTCTTCAAAGCTCTCTTGCCTTTAGGCAACTTCACCAACTCAAAGTATTATTCTCATGTAAGGAATTCATCTCATCTTGCATGGCTTCAACCCACTCTCTTTTGTGCTCATCTTCCATGGCCTCTGCATAACACTCGGGGCTCTCCCCCATCGTTGAGTAAGACATACTCATTAGAAAAACGAGTGGAAGGATGACGATCTCTTGTAGACCGCCTAAGTGGGACAAATGGTGGCACGTCTACCGGTATCTCCGAATGAAATTCTTCATCCACCTCTGCATTACGGAGCATCAATATCATCGGTATTATGTTGTTCATCATTCCGAACATCATCGTCAAGAGGTGGTTCTACATGCTTTGAGGAGGCACTGGATCCAAATCGGTAATATCATCATTATGTTGAGAACTGTCTCTTTCTTCTCAACATCTTTCAAGGTCCGATCTTGACAAACACAACATCTCGGCCGAATAAGTTTCTTGTGGACAGGGATCATATAATCATAACCAAACTCATCTTGGCCATAACCCAAGAAAATACATGGTTTTGACTTCACATCAAGCTTTGATCTTTCATCTTTAGGAATGTGCACAAAAGCTTTGCATCCAAAGTGTCACGACCCCACCCGTGGGCCCGTGACCGGCACTAGGGAATGGGTAGGCTTAAGGCCACCGAAACCCGTAGTAAGCCTGACACTCACTGATTTAAACAAATCTCAACTCAAATTTATATTATTAAAACCATAAATTATCTTAATAGTTACACTTTACAAAATTACTTCGGTCTACCAGAAAATACTAGGCGAGACCCGAAGCTCAGAAAATTTACAACTGATACATATACTAATTACTACTGCGGAGAATCTAAGATTTACCATTTTACATACCAAATCAAATACTTCACCCGATGATGAAGGAGTCGGGTTACTGAATAAGAGTCGCGAGAGAACTAACAGTCACGAATCTGAAAAACAATAAATGGAGACTGTCAGTCTCGAGAGTGAGTTAAAATCATACATCTAAAACAGTTTCAAATATCTCAATGTCACATTCATTTAATTTTAAAATAATTAATAAATCACGCGAACCATACGTGTCATGTTAAAACATATGTGTCATGCCATGCTTAAACAAAATTTATTCCACATGCAACGGGACAGATTACTTCAGTAGAACTCTAATCCCAACTCTAAAATCTCGATTATTTCAACACTTATGTCTCAACTAACCTCAACTCTATCATCTCAAACCTCTCATTCCAATAGGACTGGCGCCCAGAGAGCAAAGCTCGACCAGGGACCTTACCTCCAGTCCGGTCACTTAACTCTCAGCCTTAGCCTTTTGGCTCTCTTATCCAATAAGGCCTTGAGAGCAAAGCTCGACCAGGGACCTTACCTCTGGTCAGTCACTTAAGTATCCAAATAAGAAATCTAATAGCCATTCGACTCTCTTAATCTAATAAGTGGCCGAGAGCAAAGCTCGACCGGGGACCTTACCTCCGGTCACTTAAATATCCAAATAAGCCGCCCAGAGCAATGCTCGACCGGGGACCTTTACTCCGGCAACCACACTCTACTAAGCCCGAGAGGCGATGCTCGACCAGGCAGTCCTAATCTTTCTTTCTCAAAATTTTTACCTCTTTACCTTTTTCTTATCTCTCTCATATTATATTGGACACTCATCCAACTCCTATGTTCTAACGTCCGTCCCATCCCGAGTCATCATGCAATATTAAAATTGGTAATAAAGGAAAAACATATTTAAATAGTAACTAAAAGCATCATGCAAATGATAATAATAATAATTGAATGAAAAATTGAAATTGCAAATAAATATTCTCGAGCAAATCAAATTTTATGCATGACACGTGCGTAAACGATATATGACTTTAACTCACAGGAATTAGGGCGACCTCCTAGCTCGGCTTAGGTGTCTCGGTAGGAGCGAGCCGGGCGAGATCATCTAATCACGGAAAACAATTTATCAAAACGATGAAACAATTACAATAGATCCTAGGTCTAGATTCCTAGGATCGACTGTCTAAGAATCTCGACTCGGGAACTGAAAATTCGAACCTCCCCTACAACACGAACATTACCCCCCGTAAAAACGGGTCCAGGACCTGCCAAAAAAACACTCCAAATACTTACAATTAAAACAACGGGAGTCGGGTCCCCAAACTTCACTATTTCCCGACTCAAAACACAAGGCAGGCAACTGACAGACAATTATTTTTGACCCACAAATACCATCAAATACACAATATAAACCAAAAGACACAATTAAACTAAGAATTTCTAAAAAATGACGGGCTAAAGAAAATTACCAAGACGCTCGGCCGACTCGCCTCCGTGGCGAGTCCGATCGACGATCCGAACACACCATCGGACTCAGCTACCGATGGCGATCCCCGCTTTCGATTTTCCGATCCGACACCCGACCATCCGGGAGAAATTTACGGACGATCTCGACCGTCGATTCACAAACGAAGCCCGATCGCCCACGAAACCGGTGCCATCGCGAAGCTTGAGCCGAGGAGAGTCGGGATACATCCTCCGATCGTCCCTCCTCCGGCCGGATCTCGGAAAAGCTGAAAAACGGCCGCCACCATTTTCTCTCTCCACCGGATCTTCCGTTTTCGGCCACCAACGCGTCGCTTCGCTACTAAAAGAAAGCTCTCGTCGAGAGGAGCCGATCGCCACCCAACTCGGCCGCCAACAACGCCGGAAGGCTGCGGCGATTCCCGCCAGGCTGCCATCGCCATTGCACGCCGTCACCGCAACTTCCCTTCTCTCTCTTCCCGACGCCGCACTCTCTCTCTCCTCCTTTCTTCTTCCCCGACTTCTTTTCTTTCAATACTCGACATTAGGCCCCCGAACTTTTCCTTATTACAATTTGGTCCCTCAACTTCCTTAATTACTTACAATTTCATCCTGCGAATTTAAATTTGACCCCCAAACTTCTTTTTAGCCTATCAATTAAGCCCTTAACTATTTAATTTGGGCCAAATTAGAATTCTGAAAATACACAATTACAAAAATACCCCACATATTTATTTACGAAATACCAAACTCACAAATTTCCATTAAAACCCCATAAAAATAAAATTATACTTTCAATCCTTATTCCAAAATAAATTTCCAATTTAGTCCTAACACACAATTAAATTAAATAATCAATTTTTCCAAAATTCTTTTATAAACACATCCTTTACAATTCTACCATAATTTTCCAATATATAATTTTACTTATATAAATATGCATTTGGAAAATTTGAATAACCAAAATATAATCATTTTAAATTAAACCCAGTAATAATGAGGCTAAAATTAACTTAAATAAAAACTCATTATTAAATATATAAAAATTCAAGGGTGTTACATTCTCCCCCTTAAAAAAAAATTCGACCTCGAATTTTAAAAGAAAAGGGGCTACACTCTAAGACTGAAACTAATTAGGAACCTCTCATCTCCAACCCGGCTTCTCGGAAACTTTTCCCTCGGCAGAAACTAACTAAACCACAAGACTCATCGACAAAACCCTTAAACAAAACTGGCGAACCTGAAAATCCGCGATCCTCACTTACTACTCCTCGGAAACCAAATCTTCACTTGCTTCCACACACTAAGGGTCCAACACGAGCAAAGATCGAAAATACACTTCCTCAGCTCAAACTTACAAACAACTGGATTTAACCTCAGAGAACATTACTAATACTTGGCGGCAAGTCCAACTTACATGCCACCTCACCAACCTGCCGACAAAACCAAGGGTCTCCACACAAGAAGGGCCAATTCTGATCCTGCCAAAAATCCACTCACCAAGTTTCCTTCCTAATGACGCGCCCCCGCACGCGTGGAAAATCCTTAACATCTACATCACATCATCCTCGACATAACATCCATCTGATCGCATCAACCGACACAACCATGCCATCCTGACACAAGATTCCTCCTTGACTGAAATCCAAAAGCGTCCTTTATTATCTAACATGGGGCCTACAGCTCCACAAACTTACTCTCACGGCAACTCAGCTCGTCATCCAGGAGAATTCTCAAGCTAACACTATTTACTTTGAAAAATTTACTTATTTATTTACTTTATAATCATCAACGATAAAAACTTTATTATCTTGAAAATACTTTTACAAAATCGTAAAATCTCTAGCCATTTTTCTTTATATAAAATTCTACAATATCGCTGCCAGGTGATGATGCCCCTATCACCAAGGGTTGCAATGCACAATGTATGATGCATGTCCTAAAATGAATTTATGCATGCCTAACGTTGAAATGCCATAATGCATTCTTACCGGGCGAATATTGTATTTTAAAACACTTGTTCTACTTAGAAAAATAAATAATGTTCGCTTAAGTTTCTCTGGATTCTGAGCGTCCGAAAATACTGCTGCCACCTTTCTTAAGCTTCTTACAATCACCAAAACTCAACCATAGAGCTCTGACATCTACTCGACTTCCCGTGCACTACTTTCGGCGCTACTCAATAAGACGATGCCTGATGCGATGACGAGGCAGCTCATGACATGACTGCAACCACGCTCTATACTAAAACAGACTGCGGTGCCCACTATCGAAACAACAAGACAAACTTGATCCTAACTCCGCAGTACCAGGAAAAATCTTAACTTAGGTCGAAGGAAATCTAAACCTAAGCTCTGATACCAACTTTGTCACGACCCCACCCGTGGGCCCGTGACCGGCACTAGGGAATGGGTAGGCTTAAGGCCACCGAAACCCGTAGTAAGCCTGACACTCACTGATTTAAACAAATCTCAACTCAAATTTATATTATTAAAACCATAAATTATCTTAATAGTTACACTTTACAAAATTACTTCGGTCTACCAGAAAATACTAGGCGAGACCCGAAGCTCAGAAAATTTACAACTGATACATATACTAATTACTACTGCGGAGAATCTAAGATTTACCATTTTACATACCAAATCAAATACTTCACCCGATGATGAAGGAGTTTGAATAAGAGTCGCGAGAGAACTATGATCACGAATCCGAAAACAATAAATGGAGTCTAGAGTGAGTTAAAATCATACATCTAAAACAGTTTCAAATATCTCAATGTCACATTCATTTAATTTTAAAATAATTAATAAATCACGCGAACCATACGTGTCATGTTAAAACATATGTGTCATGCCATGCTTAAACAAAATTTATTCCACATGCAACGGGATGATTACTTGGTGAACTCTAATCCCAACTCTAAAATCTCGATTATTTCAACACTTATGTCTCAACTAACCTCAACTCTATCATCTCAAACCTCTCATTCCAATAGGACTGGCCAGAGAGCAAAGCTCGACCAGGGACCTTACCTCCGGTCACTTAACTCTTAGCCTTTTGGCTCTCTTATCCAATAAGACTGGCCCCCGAGAGCAAAGCTCGACCGGGGACCTTACCTCTAGTCTGGTCACTTAAGTATCCAAATAAGAAATCTAATAGCCATTCGACTCTCTTAATCTAATAAGACTGGCGCCCCGAGAGCAAAGCTCGACCAGGGACCTTACCTCCAGTCTGGTCACTTAAATATCCAAATAAGCCGGCGCCCCGAGAGCAATGCTCGACCAGGGACCTTTACTCCGGCAACCACACTCTACTAAGCCCAGAGAGCGATGCTCGACAAGGGCAGGTCCTAATCTTTCTTTCTCAAAATTTTTACCTCTTTACCTTTTTCTTATCTCTCTCATATTATATTGGACACTCATCCAACTCCTATGTTCTACTGCCGTCCCATCCTGAGTCATCATGCAATATTAAAATTGGTAATAAAGGAAAAACATATTTAAATAGTAACTAAAAGCATCATGCAAATGATAATAATAATAATTGAATGAAAAATTGAAATTGCAAATAAATATTCTCAGTAGCAAATCAAATTTTATGCATGACACGCGTAAACGATATATGACTTTAACTCGCGAATTAGGGCGACCTCCTAGCTCAGCTTAGGTGTCTCGGTAGGAGCGAGCCGAACAGACAGATCATCTAATCACGGAAAACAATTTATCAAAACGATGAAACAATTACAATAGATCCTAGGTCTAGATTCCTAGGACTGTCTAAGAATCTCGACTGAACTACCGAAAATTCAGAACCTCCCCTACAACACGAACATTACCCCCCGTAAAAACGGGTCCAGGACTGCCGGAAAAACACTCCAAATACTTACAATTAAAACAACGGAGTCGGGTCCCCAAACTTCACTATTTCCGACCTCACACAAAGACAAAACACAAGGCAGCGGACAATTATTTTGACCCACAAATACCATCAAATACACAATATAAACCAAAAGACACAATTAAACTAAGAATTTCTAAAAAATGACGGGCTAAAGAAAATTACCAAGACGCTCGGTCGCTCGGTCGACTCGCCTCCAGCCGCCGGAGTCCGATCGACGATCCGAACACACCATCGGACTCACAACGACGCGCTGATGACGATCCCCGCTTTCGATTTTCCGATCTGACACCCGACCATCCGGAGAAATTTGCGGACGATCTCGACCGTCGATTCACAAACGAAGCCCGATCGCCACGAAACCGGTGCCATCGCGAAGCTTGAGCTGAGGAGAGTCGGGATACATCCTCCGATCGTCCCTCCTCCGCCGGATCTCGCCGGAAAAGCTGAAAAACGCCGGCTGCCACCATTTTCTCTCTCCACCGGATCTTCCGTTTTCGGCCACCACTGGCGTCGCCGCTGCTACCAAAAGAAAGCTCTCGTCGAGAGGAGCCGATCGCCACCCAACTCGGCCGCCAACAACGCCGGAAACACGCCTGGAAGCTGCTGCCACACGCGCGATTCCCGCCGCCGCTGGAGCTGCTGCTGCCATCGCCGCTGCGCTCGCCAGCGCACGCCGCTCCGTCGGCCAACGCTCCACGCCTTCGACGGTCGCCGCCGACGCCTGCAACTTCCCCTTCTCTCTCTTCCCGACGCCGCACTCTCTCTCTCTCTCCTCCTTTCTTCTTCCCCGACTTCTTTCCTTTCAATATCGACATTAGGCCCCCGAACTTTTCCTTATTACAATTTGGTCCCTCAACTTCCTTAATTACTTACAATTTCATCCTGCAGAATTTAAATTTGACCCCCAAACTTCTTTTTAGCCTATCAATTAAGCCCTTAACTATTTAATTTGGGCCAAATTAGAATTACTGAAAATACACAATTACAAAAATACCCCTGACCGACATATTTATTTACGAAAATACCAAACTCACAAATTTCCATTAAAACCCCATAAAAATAAAATTATACTTTCAATCCTTATTCCAAAATAAATTTCCAATTTAGTCCTAACACACAATTAAATTAAATAATCAATTTTTCCAAAATTCTTTTATAAACACATCCTTTACAATTCTACCATAATTTTCCAATATATAATTTTACTTATATAAATATGCATTTGGAAAAATTTGAATAACCAAAATATAATCATTTTAAATTAAACCCAATAATAATGAGGCTAAAATTAACTTAAATAAAAACTCATTATTAAATATATAAAAATTCCGGGTGTTACACAAAGACCCTTAAGTGACCGTAAGAAACATCTTTGCCACTCCAAACCCTGTCAGGTACATCAAAAGACAAAGGAACACAAGGAGTTAGATTAATAACATGTCATCAGATTCAAAGCTTCTCCCCAGAATGAACTTGGCAGCCCTGCATGTGACAACAAACATCTGACACGCTCCATCAAAGTTCTGTTCATCCGCTCTGCTAATCCGTTCAACTGTGGTGTCTTGGGAGGACTCTTTTGATGTCGAATACCATGATCTCTACAATAAGCATCAAATAGGCCAATGTATTCACCTCCATTATCCGTCCGAATACACTTAAGCTTCTTTCCACCTCTCAACCGAGGCATGAAACGCTTAAACACTTCAAATACTTGATCTTTAGATTTCAAGGTATAAACCCATACCTTTCCGGAGTGATCATCAATGAATGTGACAAAGTAGGAGCAACCACCAAGTGTCCTAGTCTTCATAGGACCACAAACATCGAGTGCACCGGATCAAGTATACTCTCCTTCCTGGAAGGAGGATGGCTCTTAAAGGAAACCCCTTACATTTACCCGCCAAACAGTGAGAACACTTCTTTAGATGAATATCATGCACACCCGGTAACACATTTCTCTTCAACAAAAGAGACATCCCTTTTCACTCATGTGACCAAGTCTCTTATGCCATAAATCAGTCATGTCGATTCACCACAAGATTGACCCTATCCTTGAAGATCTTCGGATGTGTCATGTACATCTTTGAGCATCTTTTACCTCTAGCCACGATCAAAGAACCACAAGTGAGTTTCCATATTCCATTACTAAAGTTGTTGCTGTAACCATCGTCATCAAGTAGGCCCGCGGAGATCAAATTAAGTCTCATATCCGGAACATGTTTTACATTATGTAAAACCAACTCTATCCTGATGTCAAACTTCAAACAAATATCTCCGATGCCTGCAATCTTTGATAGTCCATTATTACCCATCCTAACATTACCAAAGTTACCGGAGTATAAGATGAATAAAATCCCTCTGTGATGTTACATGACATGTAGCACCACTATCAACAACCCAAATTTCGAATCATCATGTGCAATATTGATCATATCAAGATCAGAACAAATAAGGAACTCATCGGTAGTAATGTTAACTTCAGCATTGCCATTACCATCCTCATCTTTCTTATGGTTCTTTTGATTGCTGTAATCGCTCTTCTTCTTCTCCTTTTCAATTGCTCGCAGGCAAGTATTGTGTGCCCTTTTCTACCACAATGATAGCATTCAAAATCAGCAAACTTTCCTTTGGATTTACTTGATGCTTCCCTTTGTTACCGGACCTCTACTCCGACTTCTCCCCCGCTTTCAGAACTAAGACATCAGAATGTGAAGAGGAACCTTGTGACTTTCTTCTCATCTCTTCATTTAAAACACTGCCTTTAGCTAATTCCATGGTGATAATACCATCTGCTGCAGAGTTGGACAATGATGTCCTAAAAGTTTCCCATGAGTCCGGTAAAGTGCCCAGGAGCCACAAGCCTTGTATCTCATCTTCAAACTTGATACCCATTCCTGCAAGTTGATTTATGATTCCCTGAAAAGAATTCAAATGATCGATGTGGAGTTCCATCATGGTATTTCAAGCTCATCATCCTGTTTTATTAAGAACAATTTATTGTTTCCGGTCTTTCTAGCATACAACTGTTCAAGCTTGTTCCACAAAGTGCGAGCATGAGTCTCTCCGCTGATATGGTTCAAAACATTATCATCAACCCATTGACGAATATACCCACAAATCTATCTATGCAAAATATTCCACTCTGCATCTGTTTTACTCTCAGGTTTATCAGTATTAAACACAGGCAAATAATAATCCTTCACATAAAGTAGGTCTTCCATCTTGCCTTTCCAAATATGATAATTAGAACCATTCAAATTAATCATCCTACTTGTGTTAGCTTCCATCATTCAAACAAGTTTAACCCAATATAGAAGAACCAGGCTCTGATACCAATTTGATGGGAAAAACAACCACAAACGGTAAACAAATAAATGCGGAATTAATCTCTGTTTGTCTAAACTTTCCCAACTTGAATGAACCCCGAGGATGCAAACAAATAGGATGTTCTTAATGCAATTAGAACACACACAATATCACTGCTATGCACCAAGATATTGAGCTAAAGCGAGTAAGCACACAACAACACAAAGACACCAAATTTTAGCGTGAAAACCTATAAACTAGGGAAAAATCACGGGACCATTTTGGCCGCTTAAATCCACTATCATCATCAAAGGAGCAATACAAAGTCTTCTCTAGATAATACTAGAGGCATACAAAATCATCATATCCTTGGAAGTAAGCACATCAAGGTGTATGGAATCAAAATAGAGCCAAGATAAGAAATATATCACCAGAAAATTAGCTACTGTCCAGACCAACGAAACCCGACATCCGGACCTCAAAAACCGATCTCCACCGTCCAAAATATTGGCCCAGATTCTGTGTAGCTGCTGTCCAAAAATCACGACGATCCAACGGTTCAATCTACGGGAAACAGAACTTTTCTACTGCTGTGTATTCTCCTCTCTTCACCTCTCTCTTTTCTTTTAATATATGAAGTCTTGGTAAAAAAAACCCTAGCCCTAGACGTTTTTATAATAATATGCTCCCAAAATAGAAAGTCTAAATAAGACTTTAATATGCTCAATGGTTGGGCTTTCCTCATGGGTCAAAAAAAACAAAGAAAGAAAAAAAAAACCCAACAATTTACTAAATTACAAACATCCATCAATTATTGGAAGGGAAGTTAGAAAGTCTCTGTGACTATATCATGAAGGGTAGTTTCTGGGATACCTATATAGTTAATTTTGCAATATTATATGTGGAAATAAGTTGTGTTTAATAATACAAGCATTCCATTTTTCTTTCATTTCTTTTTCTCTTTAATTTTTATGTTCTCTAAAATTTGTTAATATGACTAGTTAAACTTCACTTGAGATAAGCTCATGTAAGCATCTAACCATTGTTATGCTTGGAAATAAGGCAATTCACCTCCCATACTTTCAAGTAAGGTTCAAATCTTTGTCCAAAAAAAAAAAAGGTAAGGTTCAAATCATCTCAAAACTAGCTTTCTAGCTATTTTACCCTAAATTTTTTATTTATAACTAATTTGTCCTCCAGCTATCATGGGTGAAATAAACTCGCTTGATAGAAAATAAAATATTTATTTTATACATTATTTACATAAATGAAACTAACTATTATTCTTTTAGTGTCAGTTAAAGAACTAAATTAATAATTTAATATTATAATTTAATCTTTAAATTCATTATTAAGTATTAAACTCGTTTAAAAATAATTCTATTATTAATTTAGAATAAAATTATATTTTAAACTTAAGTTAATTTTAGTATCTAGTGCCTCCCGGTTAAAAGGCTTGATGTGGTAAGTAAAGGTCATAATCAACCTCTTTATATGTACGTACACCTTCATTTCTGGATGAAACCATCTTTCCATGAATTTATAAAAATTAGTCTAATTGCTTTTCCCAAAAAAGAATCTTAAAAGAGATTTTAATGTTGTTTTGTTATTAGAAGATAAATTGGGAGGACTATTCCTTAGATCTAATAGTTATTCAAAAGGTAGAGTTAAGTCACAACAAGCTACCTCGTACCACTAGACATATCGTATGTTAAAATAATTAATTAATATTTCTTTCTTGCTTTAATTTTTTTTATTTTTAATAAAATTTAATTTAAATTTTTTTATAACATTTTAAAATTATTTATATTTACAAATAAAATTATTAAATTATTATATAATTTAATTTTAGGTATTAATATAAAATAAATATTTCTATTTAGAAGATATCATTCTATTGTTGTTTTTATTATACATTATAGTTAAACTATGTATATTGAAAGTAAAGATTAAATTAAATAATCATATCTTAATCTAGCAAAATAATTTAGACACTAATTAGTTTCATAGAAAAAATGTTAAAGTTGACAAGTCCTATCAATGAAGAAGATCATAATAATCTTGTATGTTAAAATGAAGCTTTTTATCAACCATTCAAATGAGATTAATATGAGTGAAATTTTTATTTCTAATATAGTTTAATTTTAGTGTCTAAAATAATAACTTTTAACTATTTATTATATTTAAAAACTTAAAATTAAACTATATAGTAATTAATAATATTAAATAAAAAATAAGTGTTTTTAATATTTTTAAATTTTTCTATGATTAAATTATGCTAAAAAAATAAAAAATTTAAACAAGTAAAAGAATATTAAATTTATTTTTTTAATTAGACACTAAAACTAATTTGCGCTAAAAATAAAATTTTACTATCATTTAATAATAAAATCAGTTTTAGACGAATTTAATATTTGAAAATAAATTTAAAAATTAAACTATAATATTAAATTATCAGTTTAATTTTTTGACTAACGGGGAATATGAGACCAGCTAATTTTATAAGAAGCGAGAGCTTGAGGGAGAAATTAGCTATAAACACAAAAAGAAGAAATTGGTAGAATGGGCAGAGAGCTAATTTTTGAGTGATTTGGACCTTACTTGAAAGCCTAGGAGGTAAATTACCACTTTAGCCTTAACATCTCAGATTTAAATTTCAGTTAGATTATTTTTTATTTTCCTTTCAAAAGGGCAAAGGGCACTGTGATCCGCTCTTTTGGTTTCTTAAACTCGCAGATGGTATGAAATCTATGTTACTCAAGTTTTCTTTCTGTAATTGTTAATAGAGGGTAATGCAGAGTGAAAGTCCAGGTTTTGGTATAAGATCACGATGATCAAGACTTGACCACAAGCTAATCTGATAATGAATATATTAGCTTATAGTATCAGAGCGGTTTTTGAATGCTCTTTTATCATGTTTCTAGCTTGCTAAAATAAGAATGCCCGTTATATTCTGTTATCATTTACAATAAGAAATTACATAGTCAGAATCATCTTGTTGTTGCAATCATGAATCTAGTCTCATTCTTTTCTTTCCACAATCTCATATTAATTTTAATTTCTTTTCTCATCCTGTTTGCTAGCCATGGAAATTCCTGTAAATGATAATGCACCTGTCAGACGGGAAACTGTGAATGTTAATGGGCTTCTTAGACAAGATCATCTTTGCAGTCCATTACATCCAAGTGAGCATCCCTCTTTGATTCTAGTTATTCCAACTTTATGAGGAACTAAATACTATTCCTGGTCAAGGTCAATGAAGATGGCACTTCAGATAAGGAACAAGTTGAAGTTTGCTGATAGATCGATACCTTTACCTGGCAATGACAATCCTCTTTTTGCTGCTTGGGAATGATGTAGCATAATGGTATTATCATGGATCTTTCAAAATATTACTGCTTACACTAAACAGAGTATAATTTTGCATTGATAATCTGTAGATGTATGGAATGATCTGCATGACCGTTTTCTTGCAAGAGGACTGACTCTGATAGAATTTTTAATTTTATTTTAGACGACATACACTCTTTTATGCAAGGATCTGATTATTTTACTTAGTTTGAGATTCTTTGGGATGAATTAATGAATCTCAGGCCACTGACTTGCCAACCACAATGTTCTTGTGAAGCACTTTCAACTGCTAAGTCATATCAACAGTATGATTTAAGTGTCGAGGTTTCTTAGAGGACTTGATGAAAAAATTTCATAACATGGGAGACAGTTGAATATCGTTTGTGCTCAACAATCTGTAGTGAGCAATGCCTTCTATGGCAAAAGTTTATTTCAAGAAATCCACAAAGGAAGTATAATTCTGACTACTGTCCTAATGCTAGTTCCAGTGGCAATCACAACAATTACTATGGTAATAACAACGCCACGCCTGAACCTAACTATGGCAGATGTAATAAATCCAATGGTTATAATGGGAATAATTATAGTTTAACTTATTTTATTGCAAGACAATCTGTATGCTCATGTTATGGCTTTTTTGGTCATACTATTGACAGATGCTATAAAGAGTATGCCTATCCACTTGGTTGTAAACTTGGTAATAAGTGTTTGCTAATCAAATTGAAAGTTCCTACTTCTCAAATGAAGAAAATGAAAACTTCATTGGAGCTGATAATTTGTGCTAGTCCATGTTTTAAGCATACATCAAAATCTGGAAATTCTTCTCTGCCTGTTATAGAACACTGGTTTTCCCATTCACTCAGGATCAATGCTCCAAGGTGCTATCACTCTTACAGTCATCATGAAATGTACCTGCACACAACAGTCTCAATACCAACACTCAGTTCAATGCTTTAACCTTCTCATTTTACACCAACTCCAGACCAGCAAGGTGTCTTTTCTTTTCCATACCTTTCATATTGCCATTCTGTTTGTGAGTACTCTGCACCTTTCGGATTCTTGACAATGGTGCTACTAACCATATCATATGCTTAGCTCAATCCTTTGAATCTTACAAGCCTGCCAAAGACAAATTTGTAAAAATACCTAATAATTAAATCTATGTTACTCAGGTTGGTGATGTTAGATTTTCATCCACTTCTATGCTGAAAAAATGCTTACTTATTCCTTATTTCTCTTTGACATCATTTCAGTCACCACATAAACCAAAACCTCCTGCCGATTGGACATTCAAATTTGAATCTTGCTTCATTAAGGATCTTCACACCTAGAAGCTGACTGGTTTAACTAAAGATCAAAATGGCTTATATCAACTGACCGAACGATATTTTTCACATGCATCTTTGCATCTCCATTGCAATACGTTCTGCCATTCCTCAGCAAATGTTTCGGTTATCTCTATAAGTAGTTTTCCGGAATTATGGCATTATAGACTACGTCATGTTTCTGTTTCAAGAATGAAACTTTGAAATTATAGAGACTCTAGTATTGATAGACCTAATGTAACTTGTTACAATTTTCACTTTACAGAAGGGATGACATTGTCTTTTCCAATTAGTGTTACAATCCCTGCTGCATATTTTGATTTCTTACACATAGATATCTGGGTATTATTTCCACTCCATGCCTACATAGTTATTGTTACTTCCTCACAACTGTGGATGATTATAGTAGAGGTACATTATATGAAAACCAAAACCGACGCCAGATAATTAACCCAAAACTTTTCTACCGTTCTCGAAACTCAATTTTATTCTGAAGTCAATGTCATTAGATCCGACAATGGTCAAGATTCTATATGTCTTCTTTCTACTCTTCAAAAAATGTAAAATGTCCAAACTTCTTGTGCCTTATACTTTACACTTGGGGATTGCCCTTGGTGCAGAAGAAAAAGAGTAGAGGTTAGATAGTCCCATTAGTACTAAATTTATACTCTATGTTTCCATTTGATATAAAATCAATTAATTTTTTTATTTATTTATTTCATGTTCTATTTTTTTTTTCAGACCAAAATAGGGTAATTATCCCAGCTGGTACCAATACTAGGCACTATATATCAATTTGGTACCAAGACTTTAATTTGAATCGATTTGATAACAAACGTACGTAAAAATATATCAATTTAGTACCAACAGTCAAATTCCGACGTCCGGAGCTGACGTGGCATGCTGAGTAGGAATTTTTCGGGTGTTTTGCCCCCAACACGGCCGTGTTATGCCTGTGTTCCCAACACGGCCGTGTTGATGGCTGTGTTCCCAACACGGGCTTGTGTTCATGCCCGTGTTACTCTCTGTGGACGTGCTCCCTAAAAGCTTTTTTTCGTTGATGTTTGATGCATCCAACACGGCCGTGTTTATGGCCGTGTTGGGAACACGGTCGGTGTTGAGCTTTCTCATGCCCATACTGTCACTCGTTTCGGCCGACTACTTTCTCACCCACAAAAAGAATTTCCCTCTCCCCTCTTCTTTCCCGCTTCCCAAAATCTCTAATTCTATTTCCCTCTCCCCTCTTCTTCCCCGCTTCCCTCTCTTCTTCCACGGTTCCCTCTCTTCTTCCCCGCCCCCACTGTGCGTTTTACAGCATTGTTACCCCAACTGTCACAATATTTTCACATTATAGAGTGTGTGTTTTACAGCATTGTTCCCGTCGCACAATGTCTCTTGAATGGAGGCGAAGAGAAGAAAGCGAAAGGCAGCCCGTGTACTGTAAGTCATATAACTTGCATTTTGTAACTTGTGCTCTGTATGTAATGGTTGTGCTTGGTTTTTGGTAAATTGCAAAGGATGATCTTCTGTTATGTGTTTTATTATGGTGGTTGGTGTTTGGTGATTTGAAACCCTTTTCCTTATTGATTTTCATTGTATTGAGTGATTGTAATATAAAGAATGACATTGATTTGTTTTATCCATTTTACCATATGCAGTGCCTGATACAGAGTATTTCAGTATAGAATGGCATTGTTTTAGAGTGGATGGTAGGGGTAGGCCAGAAATTAGAGATGTTGGGAGCATAGATTTTTGTTTTGCTGATATGATGTCAAGATTAGAGATAGATGCAATGGCCAGAGAATTGGGTCTGATACCTGCATCATTTTCTATGTTTTGGAAGCATCCAAAGAAAAGTGACACAGATGGTTTGAGAAAGTTAGATAATGACAGTGATAGTATTGACATGTCTTTAAGTGTTGATGAGTCAAGAGTGATTCATGTTTATGCTAGGGATAAGGTAAATATGCAACAAGATAATTTAGAACCAACTGAGAATGTTGTGCATGCTGATAATATTGAATCATATGAGGAAGTGAGAATGCTAAGTAGTGATGGCACTAGCTTAGAAGAGGTTCAAATTGAACAAGATGGTCATGGGAATGATGATAGTGAGGAGTTTGACAGTGAGGCTGATGAGGAGGACCCTGAATTTGTTGATTCTGACTATGACTTGCATGATGAAGATGATGATGATTTATTTGAAAAATTTGTTGATATGGAGTTAGAAAGCGATAGAACAAGGGTTAATGAAGAAATAATTGGAGGTGAGGGTTCAGATGAGACTGTTTATGCACCAAGTGATGAGCTTAGGTCATGCTCTTCATATGATGAAAATGATATTGATTCGAGGAAGACAAAATGACCAATTTTTAATGAGGAGATAGATATGGCCCACCCTAATTTGAAGATAGGCATGTTGTTTAGTACTTTTAGGCAGTTTAAAGATGCAGTAAAGAACTACTCAATAAGGAGCAGGAATCAAGTAATTTTTGGTCCAAATACAAAAATAAAATGTAAAGCAAAGTGCAAAAAGGGATGTGGATTTTTTATTTGGGCTTACTTGAAGATAGATGATAAGAACACTGTGCAAATCAAGTCTGCAAAGTTTGATCATAGTTGCACTAAATAGCACAATAACAGACATGTTAATGCTACGTACATTGCCATGAAGTATGTGGAAAGGTTTAGGGCTGATCCAAGTTGGGCAATTCAATGTATTATTCAAACTGTTAAGGAGGATATGGCAGTTGATGTCTCTAGGCTAAAGGCTTGGAGAGCTAGGAACATTGCTCTGAAGTTCATTGATGGTAATGAAAGAGAGCAATTGGGTAGACTGCATGATTACAAACTTGAGTTGCTAAGGAGTAATCCTGGGTCCACAATTGTGCTACATTTGGAGGAACAAGTGTTCAAGGGTTTATATATACATTTCTTTGCCCTAAAAGATGGATTCAAGTTTTGCGGACCTTTAATATCAATTGATGGTTCTTTGGTTGAAGGGATTTATGGTGGTGACTACTAACGTGGCGATTGATGCCAACGACTGTATATATCCAGTTGCTTGGGCAGTTGTTCAAAATGAGAACAAGGATAACTGGAAATGGTTCCTAGACCTACTAGCAGCTGACTTGGAACTCAACAACAGTCACCACTGGACCTTTGTGAGTGACAGACAGAAGGTACAAGCTTCTAATCCTTTTATTTTAATATTTTTTTAGTATATATGTGAACTAATTTTTTAATTACGATTTATTTTTTTTTATACTTAATTAGGGTTTAATTCCTGCAATTGAAGAGATGTTTTCCAATGCAGAACACAGATTTTGTGTTAGACATGTCCACAATAATTTGAAGAAAAATTTTAATACATTAGGACTAAAAGAGTTAGTTTGGGGGGCTGCTAGGGCTAGTTATGTGCCAATGTTCCAGAAAATCATGGATAAAATTGCAGAAATTTGTACAGATTGCCATAACTACATGAACAATATACCCCCTCACCATTGGTCTAGGTCACATTTTAGGACAACCCCTAAATGTGACTTGTTATTAAACAATCTTTGTGAATGTTTTAATAGCTTCATTCTAGAGTCAAGGACTAAGGGAGTTATAATAATGAATGAGATCATTAGGACAAAGTTAATGAAAAGAATTCACAAAAAGAGAGATGCTATGAAAAGAACTGTCAGTCAATATTGTCCTAAGATTATAGCTAAGTTAGAGAAGTCTAAAGAATTCTGCTGGATGTTCAGAACTGAGTGGTCAGGGGGGGATAGGTTTCAGGTGGTTGGTCCAGGGGGGCAGTTTGTGGTTGACATTAAGGATAAAACATGTACTTGTAGGAGATCTGATTTAACTGGCATACCATGCTGCCATGCAGTGTGTGCAATATGGTATAAGCATGATAATCCTAAGAATTATCTAGATGATTATTACAAGGTCAGTACTTATTTAAAAACATACAGCCACTTGCTAAACCCTACTACTAGCTATGAATTTTGGCCAAGAGCCACAGCACCACCTGTGCTACCTCCTGCTCCAGTTCAACCAAAACAGAGAGGCATATCTGTTACAAAGAGGAGATTAGAAGAAGATGAGATGACTGCTATACTACAGAAGGGCAAAGTAACCAAAAAAGGCTCAGTGATGACTTGGACCATTTATAGAGCTAAAGGCCACAATAAGAGATACCATGGTCATGCCAAATCTACATTAAAACAGCCTAAGATGAAAAAATTACAAGTAAGCGCAATTTCAATTCAAGCTTTTGTATATTAGGTTTCTTTAAAATATAATGAAATTTTTATTTTTTTTTATTTTACTACGTACAAAGAAGAGCAAACCAGATAGACCCTACTGACTAACTCCCCAATGCCCAGTACTTAGAAAATAATCCAATTGGGACCGCACAGGTAATAAGTTCATTTACTTAACTAAATATATTTGTAATAACCTAATGTATATTTACTTTAACTTATGCAGGTGCAAAATGTAACTCCTTCACTGTCAATCCAAACTGAGTTTGACATACCTGTTCATCTAGTAGATCTAGATGATTTTAATCTTCATTGGACAAGTTTGTCCCAAACTGTTGCAGGAACACAAAGACCTCATCAAAATACAAAAAGCATCAATGAGTTGCTAAGTGATATTCCAACTCAATCAAGTGGAGTGAATGAAGACTCCCAGCCGAGTAAGAAGAATGGCAAGGGCAAGACAATGAAGAACAAGGGCAAGACAGTGAAGAACAAGGGCAACAAGCCATTTCTGGCTCCTAGATCCGCATATCTTTCAACAGCATCAAAGAAAGCTTATGGATCTAATCCTACTCCATATGAAAGTTTCGGAAAGGGGAAAGATAAGGTGCAAGCAACAACTAAGAAGACTCGGAGGAAAGAAAATGTTAAGACTGCAACCTCAAAGAAGAAGAAGCCTTGGATGCCTGCTGGTCTTGGAGACAACAACAAGCCTTAGCTAGGCATTATGATTGTTTAATACATTAGGAACTTGTTTATATGTAGGAACTTTTGTTTTTTGCTTTTAGGACAGATGGTGCTTTTGTGGTCCATAAGACAGATTTCACATGCTTGTTTATTGTGCTCAGTGTCAACACTTTTTTTTATGAGGACCATAAATGTCACGACCCCACCCGTGGGCCCGTGACCGGCACTAGGGAATGGGTAGGCGTAAGGCCACCGAAACCCGTAGTAAGCCTGATATTCACTGACTTAAACAAATCTCATCTCAAATTTATATTATTAAAGCCATAAATTATCTTAATAGCTACATTCTACATAAATACTTCGGTCTGCCAGAAAAATTAGGCGAGACCCGAAACTCATAAAATTTACAACTGATACATCTACTAATTACTACTACGGAGAATCTAAGATTTACCAATTTACATACCAAATCAAATACATCACCCGATGACGAAGGAGTCGGGTTACTGAATAAGAGTCGCGAAAGGACTAACAGTCACGAATCTGAAAAACAGTAAAAATGAGACTGTCAGTCTCGAGAGTGAGTTAAAACAGATTTCAGTGTCAACACTTTTTTTTTATGAGGACCATAAATGTCACGACCCCACCCGTGGGCCCGTGACCGGCACTAGGGAATGGGTAGGCGTAAGGCCACCGAAACCCGTAGTAAGCCTGACATTCACTGACTTAAACAAATCTCATCTCAAATTTATATTATTAAAGCCACAAATTATCTTAATAGCTACATTCTACATAAATACTTCGGTCTGCCAGAAAAATTAGGCGAGACCCGAAACTCATAAAATTTATAACTGATACATCTACTAATTACTACTACGGAGAATCTAAGATTTACCAATTTACATACCAAATCAAATACATCACCCGATGATGAAGGAGTCGGGTTACTGAATAAGAGTCGCGAGAGGACTAACAGTCACGAATCTGAAAAACAGTAAAAATGAGACTGTCAGTCTCGAGAGTGAGTTAAAATCAAATAATTTGGGGACTATTGCATTCTTCTCAGAAAATATAGATTATTCAAATCAGTATATCAAACCATGCACGTAAATACAAATCACATTATAATCAAATACCATAATAAATAAATAAATAAAAATATATATTTACTTTTACGGGACGAGTGGCTCAGTAGAACCCTAACCCCAAATTCTAGTAGCCTTTCGGCTCTCTTAATCCAACAGGTCTGGCGCCCAGAGAGCAAGCTCGATCAGGGTCCTTACCTCCAGCCTGAACACTTGAATTCCAAATAAGCCGGCGCCCAGAGAGCGTTGCTCGATCAGGGACCTTAACTCCGGCAATCAACTGAACTCAGCCTAGAGTGCAATGCTCGATCAGGGCAAACAAATCCATAATAACCTTATTACCTGTCTTTGATCATTACCGGTGCGCACGTGGTCCTGATGCAACCCACCAGGTGGCATGTTCTACGAAAGCCACATCTCCCAAAACGCAATCATCCATTTAATAAATATCATTGTATAATGAAATCATTCAACCATATCAAAATAACGATTAACAATTAAGAGTAAGACATCAGGCAACTCATATGGAAAACTGATTATATTTGGTATTATTATAACATTACTATAATAATACTTATATTATCTTCAATAATTAATAATCCAGTAAAATTATTTACGTTGCGATACTAATAACCATATTAAGCATAAACTTCCAAAATAGCATATTAAAATCAGACTTAGCAATAGTGCAATGATTAAATGACTTTAACTCACAGAATTGGGCGACCTCCTAGCTCTGCTCTGGTGCCTCAGTTGGAGCAAGCCGAACAAACGGACAATCTAATCACGGAAAATAATTTATCAAAACGCTGAAACAATCGATCATTAATCCTAGGTCTAGACTCCTAGGACTGACTGTCTAAGAATCTCGACTCAGGAGAATTCTACCGAAAATCCGGCAAAACCTCCCCTACAACATGGACATTACCCCCCCGTAAAAACGGGTCCAGGACCTGCCAGAAAAACACTGCAAATATCCAACAATTTAAACAACGGGAGTCGGGTCCCCAAACTTCACTATTTCCCGACTCCGCCACACAGCACAAAAACACGACTATGGTAGGCAAACTGACAATTATTTATGACTCACAAATATCATCAAATACTCAACACAATCAATAGACACACAAATTAAATCAAAGAATTTCTAAAATTAACGGGCTAGAGATAATTACCGAGACACTCGATCGCTCGGTCGACTCGCCTCCGGCCGCCGGAGTTCGATCGACGATCCGGACAAACCATCAGACTCACAACGACGCGCTGACGATGATCCCCGCTTCCGATTTTTCGATCTGACACCCGATCGTCCAGAGAGATTTACGGACGATCTCGGCCGTCGATTCGCAAACCGGTGCCATTTCGAGCTTGGTGAGAGCGTCGGGATATGTCCTCCGATCTTCCATAGCTTGAGCTGAGGAGCTCGCCGGAAAAGCTGAAAAATGCAGCTGCCCCCTACTTTCTTTCTCCACCGGATCTTCCGTCTCCGGCCACCACAGGCGTTGCCGCTACTGCCAAAAGAAAGCTCTCTTCGAGGGGAGCCGATCGCCACCAAGATCGGTACGGAGCGACACTGGAACCTCTTGCCTCACTCTTTCGCGATTCGCCACCTCATCTGCCATCGCCCGGATCGGGCCGACGCAAAGACCCTCCTCCTTCTTCTTCACGCACGACGCCCACTCTCTCTCCCTCTCTCTTCTTCCCCGATTTTCTTTCCTTTCAATATCGACATTAGGCCCCCGAACTTTTCCTTATTACAATTTGGTCCCTCAACTTCCTTAATTACTTACAATTTCATCCTGCAGAATTCCAATTTAACCCCTAAACTTTCCTTTTTAGCCTTTCAATTAAGCCCCTAACTATTTAATTTGGGCCAAATTAGAATTATTGAAAATACACAATTACACAAATACCCCTGACCGACATATTTATTTACAAAAATACCAAGCTCACAAATTTCCATTAAAACCCCATAAAAATAACATTATACTTTCAATCCTTATTCCAAAATAAATTTCCAATTTAGTCCTAACACACAATTAAATTAAATAATCAATTTCCAACTTAAAATTTAATACTACTAATCAATTATAATACCAATTTTCCCAAAATTCTTTTATAAACATCCTTTACAATTCTACCATAATTTTCCAATATATAATTTTACTTATATAAATATGCATTTGGAAAAATTTTGAATAACCAAATAAAAATATAATTTATTCCTCAAATAATTTATTTAATTAACTCCTTAAAAATCAAACTAATTGGATATGGAAAAATAACTCATTTATTTATCTAACATAAACATTCAAAATTTGTATTTAAATCATTCCAATTAAACCGAATAAAAATAAAGCTAAAATTAACTTAAATAAAAACTCATTATTAAATATATAAAAATTCGGGGTATTGCAATAAAATCTTTTATTTATTTTGTCATGTTCTTGTGTTCCACACTTAATACAAGTTGCTATTTTGTAATTACTTAAAGTGCACTACTTAATACTTTTGCTTAGAATTGTCCTTAGTGTCAACAATGATGTCTTCTACTAGTCCTTTTAACACTAGAAGCTGCCGAAACGAGTGACAGTATGGGCATGAGAAAGCTGAACACGGTCGTGTTGGTTTCAACATCGACCGTGTTCCCAACACGGCCATAAACACGGCCGTGTTGGATGCATCAAACATCAATGAAAAAAAGCTTTTAGGGAGCACGTCCACAGAGAGTAACACGGGCATGAACACAAGCCCGTGTTGGGAACACAGGCATAACACGGCCGTGTTGGGAACACAGGCATAACACGGCCGTGTTGGGGGCAAAACACCCGGAAAATTCCTACTCAGCATGCCACGTCAGCTCCGGACGTCGAAATTTGACTGTTGGTACTAAATTGATATATTTTTACGTACGTTTGTTATCAAATCGATTCAAATTAAAGTCTTGGTACCAAATTGATATATAGTGCCTAGTATTGGTACCAGCTGGAATAATTACCCGACCAAAATACTAATTTGAGATAATGTGGCAGTCGAATGAATAAAAAAAATTAGTTGTCACTATATACTCGCCAACCCAGATACCACATACGCTCATCTTGAGGGTGATTGTCAAGAGGAAGTTATCAAGTAACTAGCTGGTTTATTTGTTTTGTTAGTTTGTTCCTAGTTAGTTAACTAGAATAGTTGGATAGTTAACTAAAGTAGTCAGGTATATAGCTAATTAAAGTGGGGTTGGATATGTGTTCAAAGTAACACATGAATACAAATGACTGAGATCACGATTTTCATGCCAATATTACTGTGATGACTGAATGAACAAAATAGATTACATTACTTAGGTGTGGAAGTTGGCATGGTGTGCAGTCTGCTGCTTCACGAAGCATGAATCTTGCTGTAATATATATACATTTCTTTGCCAGATTTGCATTCAAACATTTAAAATTTGAAGAAGTGGGAGTTGTTCTCAGCAGAGGTTCCTTTTCTTTTCTTCTCTTTTCTTTTCAAGAGCATTCTAATAGAACTTTTTTTTATTCATACGAGCTACACAACATGGTAGCCATTTTGTTACACTCGCCGTAAAGGTAAAATGTCACCTAGTATAGAGGTGGAAGCTTGAACTTAAGACCTTTACTTTAAAAAAATGATCGTTCTTGCCACTTAAGTAATAAGTTTTCTGTATTAGTTTAATATTTTATTGCATGCATTAGTACATATTATTTTTAAGTCTAATTAATATCATTTATGTTTTATTAAAATTTATAAATATTAATAGATTTAGATGAGTTTAAATAATATTCACATAGTACCAATAGGGTTTGGAACGAGTACTAAAGGTGAAGATGATACGATCTCAAAAGGTCATGGAATATATTCAAATTAATATTTATAATTTATGTAAATTTGAATTCGAGTATTTTTTACTGAGTGAATATTTTATTCATTCCTACTACCTATGAATGAAAGGAAATTGTTTTGAAAAAATTATATTATCATCAATATTTTGTTTTTATATTTTTCATGATTCAGTCTTTTATATTTGTTGTATTTAAATCGTCTCTTATCTTTTATTTTATTTCTTTATATGTTTTTCTTCATTCTATGACTTTATATATCAACATTTAGTTAAAACCATTTGGTTTTTTTGAATCATATTGTCAATATTTGATTGGATTAATTCTTTTATATATCTAGAAAAACACTTCTTTTTTCTAATTGATTTTTTACTGTACATAAGAAAGAAGCTAAATGCATACTAAACACTTGAATTTTGTCTATTAATTTGATCAAACCGTCCACTATATTATGTATGGATATTTAAATGTTACCAAAAAATAGAATTTAAATGTAAACTAACAGTTAAAGGTAGTTATGTAATATAAATTGATTGTAGGTGTCTATTAAGTTAAATTAAAAGTGTAAACATTATATGCTTTGACATTTCTTGGTTCCTTGGCACAAATTGATGACTTACAAAAACATATATTTGAGGCAGGTGATACCTGAGGATGGAGGATTCTCCGTCTGATTGGAACCACATTAAGATTTGTTTTCTTCCTTACTTGCATTAATTACAACGAAAATACTCAGTAACACTTACATATTTCTGTCTATAAGCTTAGATGATGTACGTAATATCAAAGCCTAAAATACCACATAGCAGAAAAGACCACAGAAGAGGAAAGGAAGACTTATCATTTAGCAATTAGCAAATGAATGGCTCCAAGTTTGGAAGCGAAGCAAAGCCAGGAAGGTGGCCATACAAATATTACAGAGTCTTGCTATTTCCAAGGCAAGCAATAATGTTTTACATCTATTCCAATATTTGGCTTTTTAGCTTTAAGAAACAATATCGGTTGTTTTAGCTTTAACCTAATATCCTGTTCTTCTTTTACTTCTTGCAGGATATACCTGAAATTAAGGAGCCTAAACCAAGAAGAATGTCCGTTCTCTTAATTTCCATGTATAAATTTTGATCATTGTAAGAAATAAAATGTATTAGACACTATTATAGCAATATAAAGTTGAAATCATATTTAAGCGAAATGCAACTTATAGATGTTAGATGGATAATAGAGTTTTGGTGCTTTCTATGGCGACAAGGGTGCTTTCTGGGCACCCTTACTCTGAACTTGACGTCGTCCCGCGCTGCTTCCAGGCATTTTCCATGAACAAAATAGGTTAGAGAGTTGGTCGATAGTAGTGCTTGTCCTACTGTAAGTGTCAAGTTTTTGTATCACACATCAAAGGTCATCAATCTGTGCACCTCACTTGTTATCCTATTTACTTGTTTATTCAAGCTTCTTCTTTTTTTAATTTCCTTAATTTTTTCAATAAATAAACTACACCTACTCGGTATCGAGTACCAACTACGACATACACCATCTATAAATTCAGATCATGTAATATTCAAAGCCCACAACAAAGAACAAAGAAGAAGAAAGTAAGACTAATCGTTGGCAATTAGCAAAAAATGGCTCCAGGTTTGGTAGAGAAGCAAAACCAGGAAGGTCGCCATACAAGTATTGAACAGAGTCTTGCCATATACAAGGCAACAAAATTTTACATCTTTCCCAACATTTCGTTTTTAGTTTTATGTAACAATGATGATTGTTTTAGCTTTAGTCTAGTATGCTGTTATTTTCTCATTTCTTGCAGGACATACTTGAAACTAAGGAGCCGGAACCAACACAGGACCAAGAAAACCAAGCTGGTAGGCATCAAGAAATTGGACACAAGAGTCTTTTACAAAGTGATGCTCTTTATCAGGCAAGCATTGCCTATATTTATTAACCGACAAATTTCAATAAAAACTATATTGCATGCACTTTTGAAATTAATTTACAAGTAGTTTTTAAGTCTAAAGCTAATGCCTTTTTGGTTCCATCTTTCTGTAGTATATACTTGAAACTAGTGTTTATCCTGGGGAGCCTGAACCAATGAAAGAACTGCGCGAGTTGACAGCAACTCATAAATGGTAATCTTAAATTGTTCTACATATACATATACTTCTTTTTTCTATTCTGGTGCCATATGATTATTGAGATAGAGTTTATCTTCAATAAATGGACAGGAATATCATGACAACTTCAGCTGATGAAGGGCAATTCTTGAGCATGCTGCTTAAGCTAATCAATGCCAAGAACACTATGGAAATTGGTGTTTACACTGGTTACTCTCTTCTTGCCACTGCTCTTGCTCTTCCTGAAGATGGCAAGGTATTTAATATGTCAGCAAAAGATCCCTTATGCTTGTCTTTTTAAGGGAAAAGAAACATGAAACTCTTTACAGTTACGTTATTTATGATTCCGGTAAAACAAGACTTCAGTAACCAGTCACCTAGAAATATACCGAAATTATTAGCCCACAGAGTGATTTTGGCTGCAAGAGATATTTTCACTTTCTTTTGAATCTCCTTATCTAATAGAATGCACAAATTAAATCTAGCAATAATAAATAAATAAATAAATTTAATCGTAATTGAATAATGCGTGACATATATGCATGATTATGGGTTCAAAATCCTGATTACTTCTTCTATAAAAGTTTATGTAATGTATAGAGAACAATTTTTTGTTGAATGTTTCAGATATTGGCCATGGACATTAATCGTGAAAACTATGAATTGGGTCTTCCAATCATTAAAAAAGCTGGTGTTGCTCACAAGATTGACTTCAGAGAAGGACCTGCACTACCTGTTCTTGATCAATTGATTCAGGATGTAAGTCTTCTCTTCAATATGTACATATCCGTACCCTCTATATTTACAATGGAAAAAAAAATAAAATTCACTTCATTCAACCGTAACTAAAATTACAAATATTTGCAGGGTAAACACCATGGAACATTTGATTTTATCTTTGTTGATGCTGACAAAGACAATTACCTGAACTATCACAAGAGGACAGTCCAGCTTGCTAAGGTCGGAGGAGTCATCGGCTACGATAACACCTTATGGAATGGTTCTGTTGTGGCATCACCTGATGCACCATTAAGGAAATATGTCAGGTTCTATAGGGATTATGTGATGGAGTTCAACAAGGCCATAGCTGCTGATCCAAGGGTCGAGATCTGCCAGCTCCCTATCGGTGATGGCATTACCCTGTGCCGCCGCATTAGCTGATCATTTCAAGTTTGCAGTGCTATATTACTGCACTTGTATGATTTATGCAGTTATATATTTGCAGAATTACAAGCATCCCCTTAATTATTAAAAGGGAAGTAATAAAGTCTCAGTGACTCGACCTAATGCAGGGAAGCTTCGCAATTATGCTTTTGTAATGTCTCAAAATGGGTTATTTTCTTCTTTATTACAATAAACTAAATTTGAGATCTTACTCAAATTGAGTGCCTATAAATACAAAGTTGTCTTTAATAATATCATTGAAGTAAAAGGATTTTAAGATTAATGTCTCCTTACATAATGTAATGTGTATATAAATACTAGGAAAAATATATATTTTGCTGCCTGCACTTTTATATTTTTTAGACAATTATCTCCTACACTTTTTGTTGTCTACATGCAATTTATGCACTTTTACTTTTATTAACATTAAGTCTTTTATAACGTTCAATTAGTGCGTGTGAAATGCAGCCAGAATATAAATGATTTTTTAAATTTTATATATTAATATTCTTAATACATTTGCTCTTATATATATATATATATATATATATATATATTGATATTAAGTCTTTATATTTATTTTTAACAATGTTGGCCCTTCCAAATTTTTATTAGCATATACATTCTTAATATATTACTAATGAAAAAATAAAATTATTAAAATAATATTTAAATGGACATCCAACTACCATCGTATATAATCTAATTTATTGTATTATTTTAATTAAAATATTTATAACATTTTATTTTCATTTGAATTAAAACGTCAGCCATTAAATAATTCTATCTGTTATTTGGCTTCGCATGGCTTGTACTTGCAAACAATTGATTGATTATTAAATTTTTCTGAATCACGTTGAAGTTAGATAGCTTCAAGGGATTCAAATTTTGTCATCTTGTTTCAAATGGTCTCATATTCAAAAATTTCTTAGGATAAATAGTTTCAACAGTACCCAAACTTCGTCATATTCTTTTTAAATAGTATCATATTTTTAATTTTCTTTTAGTACTCAAACTTTAGTAATAGTTTTAGATGAATGGTACCCAAAAGAACTTTATATAATTGTGACTAAAAAGTGAGAGTAAGTCAAAATGGAGAGACAAAAAGAAAATAGATTTAGGTGATGATATGGCATTTAACATGGCAGCTGAAGTTGAGGATATATTTTAATATTCTTTCTCTGGCTTAACAAATTTATCCCTTTTCTTGAGTACATATTCTTTTTGCCTGAATTTAAATTTGAGATTTGGGTACTGAAAAGAACAAAAGCAAAAATATATAGTATTATATTAAAAATATGTTAAAATTGAGGTATGTTAGTGGCGAAGCCACATCATGGAGAAGGAGAGTAATTGCCCTTTTTATATTTTGATATCTTTTTTAGTATAAATGTTATGTAAGCTTTTAAATTTATCCTTTATAAAGAAAAAATAACAATTGCCCTCTTAAATTTGGTGAACTTAAGCATTTAATTGGGTCCGTTTATTGTAAGTTTGGCTCCCATGATTTATATATAGCCACCGTATATTAGTTGAGCTATTTTCCCCACCAAATTTGCATTTTTTTAGTCTTTGGATTATTAATATGCAGTCGTCAGTGGGTCTTAATATTCTTTCATTATTTACGTTCTGGGTGATGACTGAATGATTAGATTCCAATATATAGCTCAAAAAAAGAATAGATTCCAATACATTACTGGGTGATGAACTAAACGCCATTGGCGCGGCGTGCAGCATGCTGGTTCATGAAGCATCGGTCATGCTGTAACTACTACGAACTCCCATCTATAAATTGAGATAATGCAGTATCAAATCCCCACAACGCCACACAAAAGAACAAAGAAGAAGAAAGATAATATTAATTAGCAATTAGCCAAAAAAAAAAAAATGGCTCCAGCTTTGGAAAAGAAGCAAAACCAGGAAGGTGGCCATACAAATATTACACAGAATTTCGCTATTTACGAGGCAATAAACTTATGCATCTTTTCCGACATTTGGTTTTAACTGTAAGTAACAATGTCGATTGTTTTAGCTTTGGTCTAATATCCTGTTGCTGTTCTTCTTTTACTTGTTGCAGAATATACTTGAAACTAAGGATCCCGAACCAACACTGGAGCAGCAAAACCAAGCTGGAAAACATCATGGGTTTGGACACAAGAGTCTTTTACAGAGTGATGCTCTTTATCAGGCAAGCATTTTTCCTATTTCTCATTATCCAACTCATTAAAATAAAAACTATATTGCATACACTTTTCAAATTAATTTGTACTAAAACAAAATTCATATGGAGTCACATTCTTTTCTTTCCTGGAAAGAACACAAATACCTACCTGTGGATTGACGCATTTTCCATGGAGACATGTGACCTTTGTTTTATCTTTTATCTTTTTGCCAGAGAGATTATGGAATATGGACAAAAATTGACTAACATTGTTTAGAAAAAGTAATATAATAAGAGGTGAAATAGAGAATCACATTGAAAATAATTTTTTAATTTCTGCTTGTTGCATTAGTTTTTTAAACACGTAGCTCGTTTTTTAATTATGTCTATTACCAGAATCAACCATCAAGATTTAAAAAGAAATTAACATAATTTTATGTAAAAATATATTAGAGAATATTGTTTATATATATATTTCAAAAATAGTTATAAGAACTGTTAAAAATAGAAGATTGCAATATGATTAGAGTAATTCACGAGTAATTTTAAGTCTAAAAACTCTGCCCCTTTTGTTCTATCATTTTGCAGTATATACTTGAAACCAGTGTTTATCCTAGGGAACCTCGACCAATGAAAGAACTACGCGAATTGACAGCAACTCATAAATGGTAATCTAAATTTTTGTCTCCATATACATATACTTCTTTTTTTCTTGATGACATACGGTTATTTATTGAGGTAGAGATTATATTCAATAATTGAACAGGAATGTCATGACAACTTCAGCTGATGAAGGGCAATTCTTGAGCATGCTGGTTAAGCTAATCCATGCCAAGAACACTATGGAGATTGGTGTTTACACTGGTTACTCTCTTCTTGCCACTGCTCTTGCTCTCCCTGAAGATGGCAAGGTAATTGTTATATCAGCAATTTGATCCCTTAACTGGTTTTTTTACGGGGAAAGGAAAATGAGAGTCTTAACAATTACTTTGTATATCTTTATGGCAAAACAAGTCTTCAGTAACAAGTCACCTTGATATAGAAATCATTAGTCCATTGAGTGACTTGGTTGGCTGCAAGAGATATATTTTTATTTTCTTGTGAGCCATTAAACATCTGAATGTTGATGATTTGGGTCCAAAAAAAAAATTAATGTAATACATTGTATAAATTATATGTAGCTGTAATAAATAAATGAAGAATAATTAAATCATAAATTGAAAGATGATGATGTATGACATGCATGATAATGAGCAGTGAAGGGAGCTAAACTGAAGTTTTTGGGAGGAACATATTAAAATTTTTCTTTTAAAGAAAAAAGATAAAATTAAAATATTAAAGATTAAGAAAGCCCAAACTAAAAATTGAAATAAAAAGAGTATAAGATAAAACTAAAATTTCGAAAAATTGTCATCCATCATGAGTTGAAAATTGAGATTATTTTTCATATAAAAGTATGATTAAAGAATAAATTAATTGTTGAAATGTTTCAGGTATTGGCCATCGACATTAATCGTGAAAACTACGAACTGGGTCTACCAATCATTAAAAAAGCTGGCGTTGCTCACAAGATTGACTTTAAAGAAGAACCTGCACTTCCTGTTCTTGATCAATTGATTCAGGATGTAAGTCTTCAATATATATATATAATTTATATTTGTATATTAGTTCAAATAATAGTAACTAAGAATTTCTTTTTAAAACAAATTGCAGGGAAAACACCATGGGACATTTGATTTTATCTTTGTTGATGCTGACAAAGACAATTACCTGAACTATCACAAGAGGACAATCGAGCTTGTTAAGGTTGGAGGAATAATCGGCTACGATAACACCTTATGGAATGGTTCTGTTGTGGCACCACCTGATGCACCATTGAAGGACATTATCAGGTTCTATAAGGAATATGTGTTGGAGTTCAATAAGGCCATAGCTGCTGATCCAAGGGTCGAGATTTGCCAGCTCCCTGTTGGTGATGGGATTACTCTGTGCCGCCGTATTAGCTGATCATTTTAAATTTGCAGTCGTATATTGCTGCACTTTTATATGATGTATCCAGTTATATGATATTTACAAAATTGCAAGCATCCCCACTATTATTAGAAGGGGAATTATGAAGTCTTAGCGACTCAAAATGCTACATAATAAAGAATAGTTATTTCAGTATTTTTATTTTATATTATTATTTACCAAACATCTAAGTTAATTTTTATTTAAATCAAGTCCATCTCATGAACTAAAAAATTATAGATACTATCCCGTCATATTTTTATAGTTCATAATGAACTAAATCTAAGCAAATTTTTTGTTGATAGTTATATAGTTATACTTTTATAACATTATATGTCAAAGAGATCGTGTTTTAGCAATGTCAATGTTCTTTCATTTCTTTTTCTATTTGTTGCTTCCTCTTTTTAATCCTATTTGAGGCGTATGCTTTTGTTATGCTTAGAAAATAAGCTTTCAATTTTGATCTAAGTATCTAAAGTGGTGCATTCCACATTTTTACTCCAAAGAAACATAGATATGATAGTTTATTTTTTAGAATTTTTATTAGAATTTTTGGGCCAGTTTAATATTTTAAATTTATTTTTATAACTAGTCGTTTAACCGTGCATTGCACAACTTTTATTATTATTTTGATTATAAAATTAAATTGATAGATATAATTTAATAAAAATTTTAATATTTGATATTAATTTATAAAATTTTAAAAAATAATAGCAAACTAAAGATTTTAAAATATTTAATTGTTTTAAAATTCTAAATTTCTATTAATACAAAATAAATTTTAAGAATTATTAATTTTTTTATTTGTTAAGAGAATAGTGTTTTTCACTTTCTCAACTTGGGGGGATTTTGAACAAAAAAAAAAACAAAGTTCTGGGCTTATTTAAACAGAAGAAGTCAAAATGAGTGAATTGATCTTTTTTAAAAAGTTGGAGGGGGAAATTGAACCTTATTCCTTTTCCTTTTATTGCTTCAATATAAATTTTGTTCTTTCCTGCCTTCTTCATACATTGTATTTTCGTAGTAATTTATTTCTCAGGCACAGAGAGCTAGAAGAAGCATTGAACCTTCCCATACAGCACCTCCAACCACAAATGAACCTCCTACTGGAATTACATCTATGAATAAAATTGCACCTTCCAAAACAGGGAAACCTAGTGCCACTTTCATCTTCTTTCTTGTTACTTTCATCTTCTTTCTTGTTATTTTACATGATTGTGTCATGAGGAAATTGATGACCCTACCTCATTTGGAATAAGGTCTTCAACCCACAAATTTTGTTTATAAATAATAATATTTTCATATTTTTTATTCTTTATTTATTTGTGGTCATATTAAACTAATAAATTTATTATATATATATAATAACAAACATTTGGTGGCTCTATTTTGCAACCTTTATTGCTAATTCATATTTATTTATTTTTCCTTTTCTTTATTCTTACTAATAAAGGCAATTATAAAATAAAAACTAGTTGAAATCAGAATTAAAAGAAAATATACAAAAAAGAAAAGAAATAAAGTGCTTTAATCATAATTTTGAAATTAGAGGTAGATCGGCATAATTAATCAAAATATAGAAAGTAAGATAGATATGAGTGAACAAGAGAAAAATAAAAATATATATATATATATATGAAATATGATTGAAAATGGAGAGCAATTAATAAGAGCCCATTTAATTAATAAAATCTTAATGAAGTGATGGACTAGCAAAATAGGTTGTAAAAATAGAGTCACTCATGAAAGTATTAGAATAATCTTTTATTCATTAAAATAAAAAAAAAAATTATATAAAAACCTATCTCCTATTTCAGTTTTCAGAATCTCTCATTTTGATGTTTTATTTTTATTTTTTTCTTTCTAAGATTTTTAGATGAATTGTAAAATTTATTATTTTTATTTTTGAATCAAACAACGAATTTTAGCAAAAAATACATAAATTCTACTAAATTTCTTAATCTTATTATTCTTTTCAACTAAAAGAATATTCAAATAAAAAGTGAGAAATTTGAGAGAAGGGAAGCAAAGTAGGCCAAGGAAAGTTTCAAGAAAGAAAAGAGTAGACCAAGGCAGGATTAACGTCCACGTGGGATGGGATATTTCAATCCCAATACACAAAAGAAAAAGAAAACTACTAATTACGTATGACGACTAATACTCAACTCAGTAATCACGCAAAGTTTTTGACCTTTTTTTAAATATAAGAAAAAAGAAAATTCATTTTCTTTTTGTTAAAAGATGCATCAAGATTCTATACTGTCACAAAATAAAATATAAAATATAAAACAGAAAATAATCTCAAATGAATGAAATTATGACAATAAGATGTCCACATCTTTTCCCCTTTTCTCTTCTTCTTTGCATAATCTGAAGAAATAATTTGTTAAGAGTTTAAAGAAGAAAAAAGCCCCACCCTCTTGTCCAAGAAACTATACAACCACAAGTTTTTGTTTTTACGTACTCTTAAGGATTCTCTTTCCTTCTCTCTCTCTCTCTATATATATATATATATCTGTTTCTTGGAGTAGAGAAAGCAAACAAACATGGAAGAAGGAACAGAGATTGATAGACTGCCAATTGACTTGTTAGCTCATATCTTTGTGTTGATCAATTCTTTCACTGATTTAGCACAGTAAGTATTAGATTACTTCATAACTAACAGCTTCTTGTTCTTGTTATTGTTCTTGTTCGTGTGGTTATAATTAACAATACCAAATTCTGATTATTGGGTAATTATGTTTTTGGTGTTTTATATATATATATATATTAGTGCGAGCAGTGTGTGCAGGAAATGGAAAGAAGGGGTGAAACGATCTTTAGGTAGGAGAAACAGTTTGAGCTTTGCAGGGTTAAAGATGGATGATCATTCTACTGCCAGAGTTGTACGCTATGCTTATAGTCTTAAAGAACTTGACATGTATGTATGTATGTTCTTTCTTGTTTTTGTTTTCAAGATTTGGAAGCTGGGTGGTGGTTGTTGATTTGTGTATTACTTCTAAGTTTATTTAATTATTATTTTCAGTGATTTAGATTTTGTTGGTTTGATAAAATCAGTTAGTAGATGCTGGATGTTAATGAATTCAGAAAAGTACTTATGTTTGATTATTGAATTTTAGGATAATTTGAACCAGTTATTAGTTTTGAGTATAATATAATCCTGGTCAACTAACCCTTCAATGTCAGTAATGCCAACTCAGCATCATATCCACTTAACACATCCATTAGCCATGATTTTCATTTCCTTGCATACAATTGAAATCAAATTTAAAATATGTGCCATGAATAATTGAGTTTAGAAGAATTGGATAGAATTAAATCTGGGGATAAAATATGGGTTTGAACCCACATCAATTTGATTGCCAGTTGCCAGTGCTTTTAGTAGATATTGCAACTAAGTGGATCTGGATCTTCTGTGCATTCACTACTGTGTCTAATTTTTTCCAATTGGTTTGAAGTTATTATGTGAGATGTGGAGCTTGCCTTGCATTGGCAATGGCAACGGTAAGTACAAAAGATAAAATCTTTCTCATATGTTTCCAGTTCAAGAAGCCGTTGGGGTTGCCAGATAACTGACAATGGACTGTATGAAATATCTTTGGCAAAGTGCATCAGCAACCTAACATCCATTTCCTTATGGGGCATGACAGGGATCACAGATAAAGGTGTTGTTCAATTGGTAAGTGATGATTGTACATCATTTGCATATGCTCAACTTGCACAGTTGTTACAGCTAAATCCTTAGAAGCTGAACCAAACCTTTTTCTCTCTATTTTGCTACCTGGTATTTGGTATATATAGTTATCAGTGCACTTCAGCATTGCTGTTGTTTGTTTCTTTTATTTAGTTATCCACTTTCCTGTTACTACTTTTTGGATATGATCAACTTAGATTCAAATTTTTCAACAGATGTCGAGAGCCAATTCATTGCAACACCTCAATGTTGGTGGTACATTTATCACTGATGAGTCTTTATGTGCTATTGCAGATAGCTGCCCACATTTAAAGGTAAGTTATATGACAACATTTTTCAGTAGATATGACTATGGATATAAATGTATTATTGTTCTCTTTTTCAGAGCATCGGCTTATGGAGCTGCCGCCATGTGACAGAGATCGGACTTATTTATCTTGTAAATAAGTGCCGCAAACTGGAGTCTATTAATGCATGGGGAACCAGAGTCCCCATAGATTGCTTTCTTTGTTTGCTTACTGTTAGTCCAGCTCTTCGAATCAAGCATGGGGGATTTCTGCTAAACATTGGAAATGCATCTATGTTGCCTGTTGCATGAGCTGCTCATCTTAATTTACTCGTCTCTGTACAGATTATTCTTCTGCTTTTTTATTTGCATTGCAATTGAAAGTTGAGAATTCCAATAAACTAGCAAGTTCTTGCTTTCACATTCTTGTGTTGTAAAGCTGCTCTATGTTGGTGGGTTTATTTACTTATGTCAGCAAATTATTTGGCATTTGGCTCTGTATTGTACCCGAATTTTGTACAGTCAATGTTTTACATGTTCAGGTTTTCTGATTCAAATTCCTGAACTCCAGTTCAATCCGTTTCACCAAAATAAATGGAAATATTGTTATGCTTTTGCCTAATACTGGCAGATATAACAATGTCAGTTCATAATGAGAATATTTCACTCCCCTTTTTATTCTACCTTTCATTCTCATTATGCACCTGAGGGAGGAGCCGTATGAGATGAAATGTTCGTGTGACATTTTTCAACAACATTAGTAGTACACACAGGACGGAATATCTTTACTTCTACCAATAACATTTCCATGCTACAACACAAGGGCAATTAATCTGGCTAGAAAGCTGGTAAAATTGATATTTAGGGAGAGTAAGGGCAGGAAACTTCTTCAAACTGCATTTCACCCAGGTGAAGGAGATTTTTTTTTTTAAAAAAAGAAAAAAAAGACTCCTGGACATGCTTAGTGTAAAAAACAAAAGTAAATTCCATATCAGTGGCCTAAATGTTCCAGAGTGATCAACCACATGGAAATATTAAAACCGACCAGAGTATGTGTGTGAAATCAAACCCAAAGAAATAAAATATTGAAATACAAGTATAAGCATAACCCAAATAAATGAAAGTGGAAGAACCCTTAATGCATGCCGCACCAAACAATTTGCATTATACTCAAAAAGCATGGCCAATAGAAAACCTGAAAGAAGCAAAATCAGAAAGAAACTGTCAGCATTAGAAACAAAGAAAGGTTATTTGTTTTGACGGAGATCCATGATTGTTAATTTTTTTTCTAGCAACAAAGTAAAGCATGTAAAATGAATTGGCAAGATGCTGCAGAGGGCAATTTCTGTGGCTCGGATGGTTTCTTATATTATGATTAGCTAGTACATTAATTATAATAAAGTTGAGAGGCACTCGGTGAGTTTTATTTAGAAGAGTGCAATGAATCATATGCTTTTGGATGTTTTCAAAATTATTTGAGGCGTATTTATTGATGTCAGTCTCCTGATCAAGACACAAAACACAAGAAGAAGAAATAAAGATTACTATTGCATGAGAACCAAGATGTCAAATGTCAATCTAAAAGATGCAGGCATTGCATACCTGAACCATATGTTGATATATCCAGATCTCCTTTAGCCGCTATATACCTCGTTTTGCTTTACGAGTCTTTACTTTTTGCCTCCATATAAGAATCTCAAAAGTTCTCTGTTCACAATCACATCTCGTACCTCTGGCAAGTATATCTTTGCCTTCCTCTATTAACACGGGGATGTGGTATACCAGTTCAGACTAGAGAATACATACTGACACTAAAACACTATACCCGAAGAGCAGCTAACTAAATATTTAACTAATGGAGTAGCAACCTAACCACCTACACTGCAAATCAGTCATCTCATTCATAATAAAGATGCCATTAGTGAAACATAAAACAAGTGGAAAACCAAGTAATTCGAAGAATGGACTGTTGATGCAGATTTTGAAAATTGAACAGATCCTGAAAAGCTTCCTGTAGCAGTTGTCACAGGACTTGTGGTGGGTACTGCAATATTCTTGCAAGATCCAAAAGGCGCACCAGCCTGCATCATCAACAGCATATTTATATACATACTAGAATATTGAAACCAGTGTAAGAAACTTTTTGCAAATCAGATCCTATAAAACCAAGATGAATTTGAGCACAAGAAAAAATCATGTTAGTTTTGCTTACTACAGGTTTTAATTAAAACATGTGCCATGTTAGGTCTTTATCATGCATGTCATTGAGTTTTTATTAAGACCTCAGCCATCACCAACCTGTCTTTGCACAAAATGGGCTGCTTCATGATTTTGAACTGATTTTGATAACTATGGGCTCTTAACTTACATATTTATAAAAAAGAAAAAAGAAAAAAAGAGCAGATGTTGGAACACTGAAATTAAATCAAATATGTTCTATAAATCCAATGATAAATTGGACATAAGAATAATTAACTTCACTGGCTCCACAGGCAACTAAAGTATCTGTTTAAAAAAGTTAAAAAAGTGCAAGAATTAAATATATTCAAGTTCATCTTAGTCAATTTTCATGTTTGAAAAGCATATCAGTTGTTAGAATTTAGTTCTTGAGTTAATAAAGTTACTTGAAGGAAATGATATCATAAATATTGGGAAAATATATCCTAAGACCATTTCAATTTAAATCTTTTATTGACTTGATTGAATTCTAGCACAAGATCATTCCAAACAGGGGTAAAAGAATGCAGTGTAACAGACCTGGCAGGCAGTCACAGTACTGCAACCACACAATGTCTGGCCATTCATTCTATCCACAACATCAAAAACACCACCACCGTCACTTCTCTGCATTGTTTGCATTGCAATTAGAATGCTTAGCTATGATATGTCCTCAGTGCATTATCATTATCCATTCTTAAAATTAATACCATGTAAAAGTTGACTGCCAGAAAATTGGGCATCACATTTCCTGCTGCTTTATAACAGGTACCAACCATCTGAGCAAGCGGAGTTGAATGCTCTTTGCAAGCTTCACTCTCGACTGGATAAGTTGGGAAGTAATTCTCTAGGAAAAGTGATGCACTTTTGGAACTCAGTAGCTTTGACTCTTTTCTATTTGGGCAGGAGCCTGGTTTTACCCCAGGATCTCCAGCTGGGATCAAATACATAATGGTGTTATTATGGTGTTATTGAACAACATGTCCACAAAATAATAAAAAGGTAAATGGTTATGAATATAATGCTTACACTCATTTTCCAACATATACTTCCATTGATAAGCAATGCCTTCCTCTGCTTCCTTAGAAGCAATAGAAGTGAAAACCAGAAGCCGGTGATTCTCTTGCACCATCTCAGTCACAGTGGGCCAATCTTCACCTTTTTTTGGCATTTTGGAAACAGGAAACCAATACTTATCTAAACCAGCATTGCTGAACAGATTTGATAACCCTTTTGGTATACGCACATAGTCCTCAATAATTATGGTCACAATCGCAGTTGGATTTTCACTCAAGAATGCTTCCACTTCCCTCAAGGTGTTAATGGCAGGTCCCTGAGAACAGCCCATAAGAATGCATTGCAAACTAATTCCTAAAACCACTTAAATATATCAATTTGATAAATAGTAAACGGGAAGAAACATTACAAAGGCTGTGAAGTTGAAACATTGCCCTCGGAATGAATGGCAGAGCCAGATATCGTCCTCAAAATCATACATATCCAGCATTAGTCCCCTTACACCATTCTGGAAAACAACCACAAAACACAAAAACATAATATCAAGCAAATGAAAAACATAAAAACATAATATCAAGCAAATGAACCTATCAGAGCTTCTCTCTTTAACACCAAAAAAATTTGGGAAATTATCACTGTTTGTGTAATTCCAAGCAACCAAGTGCAACTTAGAAACGATATGTGCAATTTAACATTTAATCTACTACGACTTAGACAAAAAGAATGAACAGGACATAAACCAGACTCTCAATTTCCTTTCACATTTGTGTCTTAATTCTAGATTCCTAAGTACCAAATAAAGCCATGACAAAAAAAAATCAAGAATAAAAAAAGGAAAAGAAGGAGAGAGAGAGAGATAGAGCAGGACCATATACCCTCAGCTGGTTAGTAACAGTATCTTCTTGATTATAAAAGGTGAGTCTTTGAACACCAGGTAAAGGAGGTGCATCCACAATGCTAAAAGAGTTATGAGTCACTAACCAGGTATACTTATTAAAAGGCAGCCCATCAATCTACACAATTTACAATACAGAACATTAGACAAAGTTTTAGGCTTTAGCTTAACGAAGAGGAACGCAGTTAAAGAAAAATAAAATCTAACACCAAAGAAAGCATACAATAGAAGTGGGAATTATAGCTTGGCCTCTAGTGCAAACGGGTTGATTCTTGCCTAAAGCAGGGCAATTTCCACAAAAAAGGCCAGCCCCACAATTGGTAGCTGCTGTACATGAGTCGAATACCTGAAATTATTTCACATTTAAGTTCAATGGCTAAAAAAGAGAAGTAAAACTGTACGGATCACAGATTAAAAAAAAAAAAAAAGAGTAATGGCGAATGGGGGTTACCTGTGCATTTGCTGCTATCATGAAAGATGAAGAGAGTAGGAGATAGAGGTACCCAATTGAAAGATGGGCTCTGCATAAACTACAGTAGTCCGCGAAGCACGCAAACATGGCCAGCGTGCTTATGCCGAGCTCGAGAACTGAGGGAGAAAGAGGGAGAGAGAGAGAGAGAGAGAGAGAGAGAGGTGTACTACAAAGAGAAAGAGAAGGTTTACTGTACAAGGACAAGCGTTGTTGTCTTTTCTTTTGGGTATTAAAGGCGGGCTTAATGCCTTAATCACAACAACGCACTTTAATTTTTATTTTCTTTTGTCTTTACAAGTAACGATTTTTTCTTTTTCTTTTTCTTTATTTCTTTTTTTAACGTGAAAACTTTTGTTTGTTTTTCTTTTTTTACGGTGCAACGACGCCGTTTTCTGGTTTATTTGTGCTCATTGGTTTTGTAAATCTTGATTTCATGTGTTCAAGCTTTGCCGCACTTTGTCAGTGCCTTTCACGTGGTGGGGTAGGTTTGCCTCTGCTAAGGCTAAGGGACATGTTCTATTTGGACACAATCTTTGTGATTTCTTGACCCTCTTGGCTTTTTTCTTTTTTTTTTCTTTCGTGTAATTTCTTTTATCCTATGTTTTTGTCAAGTCGAGTTACTTTTGTATTTCTTTTCTATCCCAATGAAACCTATCTTTGGTTATAAATAAAAAAGAGAAAAAAAAAAAAAAGGAAACTGGAATTCTGTACCCGAATCCCATGTAGCAGGGGGAAATTTGATGGTTGGTTGAGTTTGATGCCGTTCTTTTGCAATTACTACTTTCTATATATATCACATCATATGCTTTAAATATTATATATAAATAATAAAATAATTATTTTTATACATAATTATCCAATCTATAGTTAAATGTAAGACGTTAGAAGTAATGACGAAAAATCCTTCTATTTTTAGTCAACAAAGTTGGTTTGGGAGATTCGGACAAGCAATACATTTTTATTGCAAAAACTGCAAGCGCGTCCGGTAGCTTGCTTTGGCCGGTAGGAATGCTTACTCTCCTTCATTAATTGTAGTTAGGCAAAATATAAAGGACAAGAATATACCAAGAGATAGACTTCAAGTTTAGGATTGGACTGTAACAAATGCATAACCATAATTGTTACTTTTTCTTTTTCAAATGACAATTAAAAATAATACATATTGTTTTGCGTTTTCCGCTAACGAGAAATAAATCACACAAAATATAATTAGAATATCCCTTTCTCTCCTTAGCCCCCACCCCCTTCAAATCAATTAGAACAATGATCACCTCTTTTGGTCCCCAAAAGACCTGCTAACTAGAGGATTAGCATCTACACTCTCAATCCCTAATTTACTTAAAAGACTTTGAAGTAATGTAACCCTGAGCTAACAGCTAGACCCAAACTTAACCTGAATGTCAATATATAAATAAATGCAGACTCTTGACTCCTACGAACGACTAATACCAATTATCTTTCTCATCACTCAACAAGCCAAAGTTTATTACAAGACTTTGTCGGAAGAAACATAAATATCTTTGATGAAAAAGATCCTCTGAGTCATCTGGGATATTAGAGACTCAAAAAAAAGAAAAAAATACAAGCAAAGTAGAGAGCCAACAATCCTTGTCATTGAAAGAGAATTGATGAGATTGCTTAACAGTTATCCCGTTACATGAATGCTTTGATGTTAGATTGTATTGTATCACTGGACTTGTAGGTTTCTTTCGCTTTAGCGAATACAATGTGCTCAAGAATAAACAATAATTGAGTGAAAAATTTAAACAAGTTATAAAGGGAGATGACAATGGCCTCTCCGACAACAAAATGATTTTGCGTGCAACTATCCTCTAAGCTATGAGAATGACGACATTTTTGCCTGTAGAAAAAATGATAAAAATTTCGAATTGAGGATATAAATAAATAACCAGATTAAGCCACCTTCTTTGCACGACCACTTGTATGAGCTCCATCTTCTTTTTTAGATCCAGATGCTTCAGGCTTCCTGGCCCAAGCAGGGGCCCTGTCCGGCTCATATCGATAATCATAGAAAAGTTCTTCTCCAGCACTAATTCGTTCTTTGGCAAATATGCCCACACGATGATCCCCAGCAACCATTATCACCTGCCACACAATGGATGGAAGTGATAAAAAGAAGTGGTAAAACTATAAGAAAAGATAGAGAAGTGGTAAAAATATCAGAGATTCCATGTGCGCCAGTCCATCTATACCTTTGCATAGCAATTTGGGTCCGGTGAGTGGTTGGCAAACTTCAGTTTGTCACCCTTCCGGTATGCATCGAGAACAAACTGCATAATGAAATCTTTGAATCATGAGAGCAAGAAAAGATAGCGATTGAATATTCATGCGAGATCATAACATGATCCAAAAACTCATGCCTGATCATTCAGATTGAAGAGAAATGATGAATTTTCACGGTCATATATCTTCCCACGCTTATCTGCTTCTCTATGTGAAATCAGCTCCCCAGTGTATTCACCAAGGTACTCGTGCTTGCCAACACTATTCTGGAGGGTGGCCAAGTATATACATCAGCAAGATGAAATGCAATCAAATAACAAGATCCTACGAAATTACGAATATTACCTTCAAGAAAGCTCCCCAACCAGATACATCAGATCTTCCAAGTAAAACCTGCACATGTATGAGAATCCATCTCAAGGTTTCACCAGGATATGAAAAAATTATCAATAGCTCATTTTAGGCAAAATTCATGAAGATAAACAATTCCAACATCATAGCATATTGTGAAACCTAATGTCAGCAGATGAAGTAATGTCTGCAAATGGAATGTTGTAAACAGATTCAAAACCAAAAGAGTTAATAGAAGCTCTGTAGGATTGAAGTGATTGAGATAGGCTGAGTTTAAATTAAGTCCCAAAAGATATATGAGGTCTGTAAGACTCATTCTGTCATAAAAGAAATATGAGTTGCATCCAAGTCCATTATTTAAGAAAGCGGGCCCTATAAGACCTTAAATTTTAGGTGAACATATCCTGCAAAACTACAGGAGAATTTCATGAAAATTATTAAAACTGAAAAGTCCAAGAAGAGACATGCAAGAAAAATCGAGAACAATTTCCAACTTGCTGGCACTATAGAAGCTTACTGGCTGTATTTCTAACACCAACTAAGAGTGGAATTCTACTCTTTATTACCCGGGATGTACTGGTAACATTTCTGCATCAGCTCTGCTTAGGCACAAACTTTTTACATGGCAGTAGAAAATTTTAAAAATTTCTCAATGTTGCAGTCATCATTTTTGGTCAACCATCCCAGACTTCTCCTTTAGATGTATTCCCATGTACACTCAACATCATGAGATCTGTTCTTGTGTTTCTACACATATATCTTTACATTTTCCATCACAATCAAGCCATGCTAAAAGAAACATATTATTTTCCATTGTCACAAAGCACAATATACCAATTGCCATTCTTAGAGACATTATATTCAGCCTAATAAAAGCTTTAAAATCACATTGAACACTTATTGCTTGGTATTGCAAAAAACAGCCTCCACATAGAACTTCCCACTAAAACATTACTTAGAAACCTTAAAAACTTCATATGGCAGAATATTATAACACCATGCATCTCGATTGAATGGTAAACAATGAAAATAAATACAAATAAAAGAATGTAGTTACCCTTTGTTGTTGTTTGAGAAGAAGCTTCATGTTCCTGCATTCATAATTATCACCTCTTTGGTTAGGAACCCCAAGAGAACCATCACCGCAACTGCAAAGAGTTCAATTTAATCAGCTCACAGCAGTAGAAAGAAGCAAGAGAGAGAGACAGAGGAAGAGAAAGATAGAACGACAAGGTATTTCCGGACAATCAATGAACAAGAAACTATTAGAAATTGAGATGTTAATCACATTATGCTTCCTTGATAATGTATAGAAAGAAAAAGTTTTGAATCCTAGAAACATTTGAATAGTATAAACCCATTGCTTAACACACAATGCAATAAATTGAAAACAAGAATACTAAATCATGAAATGGACACAAAAAATTGTAACTTTTTACAATGCAAGCAATTAAGGTAGTGTGAAAAAATGTTTATGGATTCTCCTAGTCTCTGAGGTATTGATATTAGTGAAAGTACCGGTTATGACAGATAATTATGACAGCAACAGAAATAACATATTTGGAGACGGAGTGAATGGTAACAAAATGAAGGTGGCTGGATATAGAATTGGTGGTGCAAAAGAGGGCCAGCAAGAATGGGGGATAAGCTGATGACAATAATATGATGGTGGTAGAAACTAATAATGACATCAGAAGTAGCGTCTAGCAGGAAGGTGGTGACAGTGATAGCAGTGGCACCATGAATGATGGTGGTGAAGGGAACAAAAAAGGAGTTGATGGTAGACAGTGATGGTAATAACAAGGTGGCAACACAAGTATGAACAGCAAGACTTTTGACAAGTGACTTTTGGAAACTGGGACTTCCATCTCAGGATGTTTACAGCCCCCAAATCCACATATATTCAAGGGGTAAAACTTCCAAGTTCATGATCTGTGGGATAATTTAATGCCTTCAATAATAACCAAAACAAAGAAAATCAATATTCAGCATATTCAAATTCCAAAAGCAAAATCAGCCCCACATGTGAAAGTTGAGGTTCTAGAACTTCAATACAGTTTCAGTTATGAAGAGAAGACCAAATGCAGCAAGAACTTGCCAAAATACCAACCTACTTCAATCCAACATTAACAGAAAGAAAACAATTTAAAAACCTCCAAGTAATTCTAGATTTAATTGAACTTTGATCAAAAGTACTTGCACATTTTGAATTATAAGGTAAAGAGACTTGATAGTATACACTCTCAATTTACTTAAAAGGAAGCATCTTGTCAACAGTCACTATATGAAGTTTAACCAAATTGCTACAAATTAAAATCAACTGTATATTCTGGAAGCGCACTATGCTAACACTGATATGTTATCTAATTGTTGATCTTTTGCAATTCTTCTTGCGGTTATTGCATATAATACGTATCTCGCAATTTGATTTTTGTTTTGAGCAGCAATAATCTGGTTTTTATTGTGATCATAATAGCTAGTTTTCTCTTACTAAAGAAATTTAGGTTCTAAATTATGACTTGCTACTAGGAACAAGAAAACCTTGATAGTAAAGGTCTAATGATATACAGGTACCCTGATGTAAATTAGCATATCACAATGTAAATTAGCATACCCCTAACATACTAAGTAATAAGCAAAGCGCTTCATTGGCTTCTCGGGTTTTCAAAGCTCGTTATTTTCCTTCTTCCTCTTTTCTAGAGGCAAAGCTTGGGCACAACCCTAGTTACATTTGGCGTAGCATCATAGAGGCCCAAGAGTTAACAAGGAAAGGTTCGAGGTGGAAAATAGGAGTGGGGAACAAAGTCTCAGTGTGGTCAGATCCTTGCCTTCCAGACACTGTAAATCCTTTTGTAGAAGCTCCGAGGTGGATTCATGCAATTGGGATTAGGATTAATTGGTTGATCTATTTAGCCCTCGGGACAGGAAACTCATACTGAGCATTCCGTTGAGTTTTCAAAATGCAGTAGATAGGTGGCAGTGGACGTTGGATAGAAATGGTTCTTATACGGTTAAAAGTGGGTATCGTTTTCTCATGCAAAACCATGCACGTCAATTTAGCCTTTCAATCAGTCTTACATGGAGCTCAAAAACTTCATGTGGCGCCTGTGTACTCAGTCCCTTCCAACCATGGTGGCTCTTCGCTATAGGAAAGTTGAGGTGGATGTTTCTTGCCCTATTTGCCATGGTCGGGCAGAAAATACCGTTCATGCTGTATTTTCTTGCCCTTTTGCAAGATCTATATGGCAAGCTTCTGTTGTGGGTGATCACCGTTGCTCTCTAAGTAATGTGGCGAAATGTTGGTCAAGCTTGCTGCGGAGTTGTAGTAGAGAAGAGTTAAATATGGCAGCTGTAATTGCATGGAATATATGGAACAACAGGAATCTGCAGGTCTGGAATGGTGCCTACAAGCCTCCTACCCAGGTGCTTCACTCCTCCATGACAACTCTTGATGATTGGCAGAAGGCCCAAGTGAAGCAAGATATTTCTTCTGAGAACCAATCAGATCCTTCTTTGATGAAGTGGCATCGCCCTCCTGTGGGTAAGGTAAAATGCAATATTGATGCAGCCATTTTTAACCACCACGATTTTGTTGGATATGGCTGTGTTATCAGGGATCACCAGGGTCTGTTCTTGGCGGCTAGGAATGGCTTACTTAGAGGAAATGTAGAACTGGTGATTGCAGAAGCCTTAAGTTGTAGAGAGGCCCTCAGCTGGATTAAAACACAAGCAGTGCCTAACATGGTTATTGAATCAGATTCGCAGATCCTTATTTCTGCCTTGACTCGAGGTCACAATGACAATTCTACGTCTGGTATAGTAGTTTCCTTAGCAAAGGATATTGGCAATTGTGAATTCACTTTTGTTAAAAGATCAGCTAACATGGTTGCACATGAGCTTGCTCGTGCTTCCATCAATGGTCCTGGTCTTGAGGTTTGGGCGACTGCTCCTCCCAGTTTATTTGTAATGCTCTTGTTTATGATTTGCTTTAATGAAAGTTATTTTGATCTCAGAAAAAAATAATAATAATAAGCAAAGTGATACACCCTATTTGTATATTTGTACCACAACCCAAAAACTACTATGTGTGTACGCTCAACTCAATTCAACTAAGCCTTGATCCAACTGAATTGGGTTGGGCATATAGATTCTCTTTCTCCATTCCAACTGCTTTTGGGCTACATCTTCGGGAATATGTAAGGCCTTGGATCAATTTTCTTTAATTATCTTCTAAGCTATTGCCACAAAATCCTTTTTTCTGGTAGACATTCTGACACAGTGAACTAAAAATGCAAAATATAGTAATGCTCATGATAGATACAGTTAAGCAATTATAAGCCTGAAAGCAAAAGGCTCAAAAAGATATAAATTCGCATTCCAAAATGATAATTCACTTTTTACTAGCTCAAATATAACTTTAAAGAGAGTTAAAGATAACTCACCTGACCCAACAGTTCCTACATACATCTGGATCACATTCCCTATCTGCAGCAAAGCATGGACACTGACGACTTCGACATTGACTTTTAGCACAATGGCAGCCCCTGAATCGGTTCTTGCAAGTCTTAGGACATCTAGATGCATAAGTAAAAGTTAGTTGACAGTATTATTATATCATCACTAATATCTAGTTGCATGCATTGTTTAAGAATGCAGCTGTATGGGCCAAGACTCCACAATTTTAAATGCGAATGAAATCCCACTCATGGATAAGAAAACAAGATCTTAAGAAAGTCTCATATTTATTTCATCGTTAACCAATGACTCACCCACAGTACTTCTCGCAGCATGTGCCATTCAGTAGACATGCACACTGCTTTCCACAAGCAGTTTGACAATTACATGGATTATACTGGCGGCATGGCTGATCTTTTCTCTCAGTAATCCGTTTCCTAATAGAATGGTATGCAGTAGACTTCCACGAATACTTCAAGCGACGAACCCTTCCTCTTCTGCGTAAGAATCTTGATCTTCTTCTTACTTCATTACTACCCTGATGTCAATTTCAACCACCCCATCACACCAGTGGAAAAAGGAAAACTTTAATTCCACAAGAGGAAAAAGGAGTCATATTTAAGATGCAGACAAGTTGAATAAAAATGCTAACCATTGCTCCATTAAAGTCAAATTTTGAATACCCTTCAAGAGAATTTGCAGCATCACCTGCTTGGCAGGCCAGTCTATTCTCAGAACAGGTCATGTATTGGAAAACCTCCCAACAAGTCTTTAAACCATTTAAAAGGTTCCTAGCAATTAAACAACTGCCATGAAGAAACAAAGATCAACATTAGAGAAGAATGGTAATTTAATCTCTTGGAATCAAAATGTTAAAAATGACAACCAGATGATGTTAAAAATGACAACCAGATGATGTCTAATTTAAATTAAAAAAGAGCATGTTATTTTGCACTAATCGAGGACAGCTTCTTCCAACAAGTATATCCTCCTTGAAACATACATAACCAGGTTGCTTATTGTACACTTTTAAGATCTGATGAAATTCAAACCAAAAATATAAGGTGAAACAATGTTGTACATTTTTAAAGTATATTGCAAGTGCTTAATTGACTGCCTATTATATTTCTCTTTCCCCTCTCTTTCCATTCTCTCTCCTAATCTCTCTCTCCTACCTTTTTCAATAAAAGAAAGAGATGAAGAAGAGAAAGGAGAGAGAAAATGGTTTCAGAAAGCCATATTACATCCAAAATGTCAAAACAAATTCAAAAGGCAAAAAGGGAAATGTAAAGCAATAAAGTTTGCAAAAAATACACCTACTAACCTATTCCTGCCAAAAATCTCCACACCTTTCTCGAACAGGCTTTTCTCAAAAGCTTTCCAAGATCTGTTATCACTCAACTCTTTTTTACATACATTTTCATCTATGAGCTCTTCTTTCCTTGATGTGTCATTACTACTAGTTGCAGGTGGATCAGTGATAATCTCACTTGGAGGACCATCATTAATTTCTCCCCGCACCAAGTTATTGTTGTCCTGAATTGTTGATTCCTTCCTCCTAGACCTTCCAGTGGTAGGAGACTTAACATTCTTATGGGAAGAAGAACTAGCATCTTCATTTTCTTTGTGTGAAGTGGATCTCAATTTCATATCACCTGGTAAAAGGCCTCCACTAGCAACAGAATCTGAATCAGAAGCCACTGTCTTCTTCTGCCTTTTGCGCATGCAACTTAAAACACGTTCAGCCACTCGCTTGCTATTCCTCTGACATTTTCCTGCAAGCTTAGCCTTGGAAGGAGAAGTGGCATCCTGCCGCGGTCCAATTTCTGAGTCACTGCTCTCTGAAACATTTTTTGCATTTGAGGAAGCACTTTCACTTTGGCTGGATTTCACCCTCCTCCTGGCAGATTGAGCAGAAGATTTCTTCCTCGAGGAAATCTGCACCACCATCCCATCGGATGGCCGAACAGAATTTTCTCCAATATCACCATACTGTGGAGAATTCGCAGTATCTATTCTTTCCAACCTCAAAACCTGACATGAAAAAAGTGGAAGTTACTTGCATATTTTCTCACCAATGCCTAAATTAGAAAACACCCGTAAACAAGATCAGATTGATGAACATCAGACATATACCGATTTGTAGCAGTGCGAACCGCACGGTACATTTTCCTCATCTGGATGGTTCCATGTGTGTTGTTTATCAGCCTAGCAGTATGTGTATTAACAGAACATGTAAGATTTTCCCACCAGATACTCGTGCAACATCTTGACAATACTCTTACATAACTTACAGGAAAGACAAGATCCTGTGAGCATCCATGCAATCTGCAATCAAAAACCTGCAGATATAAAATAGAAGAACTCATTTAAGTACTAGAAGGTAACAGAAGACAACATGAAATAGGAACAAGAGCATGAATGTTACAAGACATCGACGACAAAAGAGGTTGTCAAAAGAATCCAAAGCGGCTTCAAGATCTTTATCCAGAAAAGAATTCACTATTTGTGCCTCACTATCTTTATTCTTTGAATCTCCCAAAGCCTTCTCTTCTTTTGTAAGAATTTCATATCTTGCCTGTATAAGATGTTTGATGGTGTTTCATATCTGTGTAAAGCAGCAAAAAGCAAATGGGAAAACAGCTGGACCAAAGCTTACACAATGACCAGTTTTTAGTATAGCATAAAATGCAGAGAAGATGTATATAATAGCTATACCTATGTAGTCCTTTAAACAAATACAAACGAAAAGACATAATAGATATTAAAAAGAAAAGAACTCAAACTACCAGTACCTTGACTTCTGAAGGGCTTCTGGAAAGGCATTGTGCCAGCAATTCCATTACAGGATCAGAAAAACCAACTTCTTTCACAGTCATGCTGGTAAAACAGTATCCAACAGGAATAATCAGTTTCATTTTGAATGAAGTATTAAGCATAAAACATTCCTCACAAATATTGGGAAGAATTTAGAACGAGAACAGAAGCTATATGAGCTGTTTTATATTTGTGAGGCAATTAGTAAGCATATTGATGGGTACTATGGACCACCCCCAACAGAAAAAGCCGAACAAAAAAATAAGAAGCTCTAAGCTTCGCAGATTTTAAGAGAACATTTCTAAGTCCCCAGTTGAACTGGAAAAACAGATTAAATCTTGACAAAGCTTTGCCCATTTTTTAATACCATTTCTCCCTAAATATAGCTTTAGCTAAAACCTAGGGAAACTTTCCTTTCTTTAGGATTAAGGAACCATCCAAACAGAACATTTGAAAATCAGTTTACAAGAAAAAGACTAGTAAGTATCACCTTTCCCATCAGTACAGAAATTAGTGCTTGAAGTATGCACGGTACTCATGCAGATGCTTAACAAGAAGAGAGGATAAAGAAATGTGGTTTCTTGAAAAACTAAGATAGAGCTCAAAACATTCATTAACAATAAAAAATGCGAATAAGTGATTCACTGTTGCATCTTCTTGTAGTTAAAATTGTAAGGAATCAGAAGTTAAAATTAAAAAGGAATTGGGTTATAGTAACAAATGCACATGAAAAGAACCTAAAAGACAAAACAAATGTTACACTGAAGTAATATACAGACAGGAAGTAGAGAGGGAAAGAAAGGACCGAATAACCATATATGACATTGGATAGCATGATTATACCAACCGAAGAATATAATCTTCAGAATCTATGAAACTTCTTTTTTCCTCCTCATCGTCAATTATTTCTTCCTCGCTGTCACTGCAAATAAGTGCTTCACCACCATTTTGATCATAATATATTCTCCTTCGACCAACCACAGACTGATCCTCCGTCATTCTTTGATTTCTGCACTTGGAATATCATAAATTAATAAGGTAGATATTAATGGAAACTACAATAAAATAAATAAATAAGTCAACAATATTTTTACTTGAAATGAAAGTAGTTCGAATTGAGAATTCACGAGAGTACAGGTCTTGAGAGCACAAGTTTATCATCACATTTGTCACTAGAATACAATAGCACATGAGACTTCTTACACTGAAGGCTCCAGGAAGGGTCACATGTACACAAATTATTCATGGATCACTGAAATGCTGTTTTCATAGTTTGAATTTGACAAACCTAAGAATAAATTTCAAGTGCAAGTGCAAGTGAATATGCATTTCAAAGTGGAGAGAAAATAAGCCACCATCAAGCGACAAAAAGTGAATGCACTTTGCTCTGAAATTTGATAATCTTACACATAAATTAATGAAGGTGTTCAATACAACAGTATTACATACCCATAAACTTATATATAGGCAAAAAAGAAACTTCTAAAGTGGCTTTTATTGATGAAGTAAATACCTATCCAAAAAAATCCATGTAGTATAAGGTGGCAATCTCTTAATTTCTGGCAGCTTAATAGGCCGAACAGCATTCTTGACAGGAATACTGGATCCCAAGAGAACTGCAGTAGAAGCATGACCGTCTTCTTGAGAGCTATTACTATCCTTATCCCCATTACTTGCATCAACACCACTATGCATGCCGAGCGCATCTTTTTGCCTCTTAGTTAGTAAATCTACACCGCTATCAGTAACGTTAATCCAGCTGTTTCTTCTTTCCTTTGACAACTTATACAGATGGTTTGTAACACCAATCAACTTTTGTTTATTCTCATCCATTCTTTTCTGAAAAAGGTAATAACAAAATCCCTCCATTAATAAAAAAAGACTTGATAAACCTAAAAAACATTTCCTATAAATTGATGAACGCTCTAACAAACTGACACCATAGAAATAGGTATGCACCTTTATGGAAACACACCGGTTAGCTGCAACTTGCTTCTTTATAGAATCAATAACTGATAGTATCTCCTTTGATGTTAGAGACATTTCTTGTGCTTCTACAGTCTGTAAAAATAATAAATAAATAACTTTAATTATCACTCCGAATCATACACATCCACCAAAAATGTTGAAAATTATGAAAAGGAATTTAATATAATAACTGCTTTATACAATGCAGGCAGCGAAATCTACCTGAATTAAACTACATTACGTTCTAATATAACACAGCTATTAATCAAAGACACGTTCTATTACTGAGTCAAAAAGCCTAGCGAGTCAACGAAAGCTAGGTCAACATACAATAAAATTCGAATAAAAGTAATTGCAAGAGAACAAAAATCGCAAGAGAGTAATTAAAATTGAAATGTAATTACGGATTAGTGAGCGAGAGAGATGATAACTGAGAAGCGAGTACCAGAGAGTCCTTAGGAGGCTCCGATCTACTAGCGGAAGCAGATGGCGAAGATTTGGACGCCATTGTTCGTTTGAACCCGAATCAGAAACGAGACTCCGGATCAGGATCCGATTCATGCAGGAACAATGCCGTAAATGAAGAAGAAAAAGGAAAGAGGAGGATTTGGCGGGTCGGCCTGAAACCCTAAAGTCACATCTATCTTTAAAAAATTTTGGTGAAATTAGATTAATTTATAATTTTGATTTAATCTTTTTTATATATAAATGGTTCTTTAAAGGAAAAGAATAAAAATAAATAAAAAAATAAAAGTTTGGTGGATAGAGTAGAGAGATAAAAATTGGGGGGAAAAGGAAAAGGTGGGACTTTATTTTTGAATTATAAACTGTGGAAGGAGCCAAAGGAAGGGTTGTTTTTGTTCTTTGTTTGGGCTAAACAACCACATGCTGTTGTTTTTGTCTGTGCTTTCCTTGTACTCGCTTTTTTCTTTTCTTATTTTTCTGAATAATAATTTAATTATATAGCTCATTTTTCAACTAATATTGAAGACTCTAATCTTCCCCACAAATAATGTCTTGAATTGATCAACCAAACTTTAGAAATTTCAAGATTATCCGTTAGTAAGAAATTTCCACCTGTCATTAATACCATGAAAGCAGACCACACGAGTGGGCCCAAAATTGTAAAAGATTTTTATATATGGCTTAGCAGGTTAAATACATAAATTATTTAATAACTTTGCTCATCTCCTTATTGCTTATTGGTTCAATTGATTAATACAATTTATAAAAATAGCCTATAATTATATCGTAATAAAAACTAATAGTCAGCAATTAATAAATTAAAATATTTTATAAAATTATATTAATTTTTATTGTTCGTATATTAAATTATTATTAATATAGATAATATTATTTTTAATAATATAAATTTATAAAAATAAATTATACATATTAAAAATATTTAACATATTTCTGTTTGGACGGCCTCGAATAATTTTGTTTTTTCTTATAAGAATCGATACGGTCTTTATAAGGTTCCTCTTCTAAATGAAATTTAATATAATTATTCTATTTAATTTAATAATTTTCATTATTATATTTTTAAAAATTATATTTTTAAAAAATTAAATTTAAATCCAAATTTTACAAATTTTATAGTTACAAATATTATAGTTATTTAGCTCTTGGCTATAATTCTAAAAATAATTTATTTATTATATACTAATTAATATTTTTTAATATTTTATTTTAATTAAAAATATATTTAATAAATATGATTATAAGAAGTAGTTAACTAAGACTAAATTACCCTTCTAAAAATATTTTTAAAATTTATTATATCTTTTAAGACTGATAAAATTTTACAAAATTAATTATAGGTAAAGTTAATATAAAAATAAAATAAAATAAAATAATTATCATTGTATTGAATATAAAAAATGACAAATAATTTAAAAATTATTTAGATAAAAATGGAAAGTAATTATTTATGATGAATAATAAAAGATTAATTTTATAAAATTAATTTAAAATAATTATTATTAATAATTTTAATAATATTATTATTATTATTAAATAAGCTCTATTAATAAGATAAAATTGATTAAATTTTACTAAAACGGAGTAAGGATTATTTGTTTTTATATTATTTCATATTACGCTAGTTACTTTTTAATATTTAAAAATTATATTTTTTTATTCTTCAATTTTATAATCATATACTTAAATACTATTTCTCCTGATAATAATTATTAACTAGATTTGATTATTTTTTATTTTTATATTGCTATTATAGTTTATTTATTACATCAGAATTCTTTTATTTAATCTTTATATAAAAATTAGTTTTAATATTTATATAAAAATAATTAATTAGTATTTTTAATTGTTTTAATTTATAATATATTAAATCTTAATAAAAATTTAGATATTTAAAAATATATAATTTTTCTTTAAATTATCAAAAATAAAATAATTATTTATTTTTATTATTAATTTTATTATAATAGCACAACAAAAAATATAGATAGGAGGTTATGAGATTTGACTCCAAATCATTTATTTGGATAGTTACTTTCAGCTCCAAATCCTTCATAATTTCAAGGGCAAAAGATAAGGATTTCAAATAACTTCAAAATGCAGGTTATTTGAAATCCAATATGTAGGGAAGTAGATGACGTTGTCAATATTCACGCATTTTAGTATTGTTTTTTAAACTGATTTTTAGCTCAACTATTTTTTATTTTATTTATTTAATTTTAGTGAAGATTGCAGATTATTTAAAAATTAATTAATAAATATTAATAATTTAGCTTTTATTTAGAAACTAAAAAGACACATGCTTTATATATACACACACTATTTTATGATCATAAACTATTTTTACATTGTCATATAAATATTTAAATCTAATAACTATTTTAATATTTTAAATTCAAATTTATGAACTAAAGGGTTATAAGTAAATTTGAAACATAAGATTTCAAAATCTTATACTACCCAAATAAGAAAATTAAAACTGATGGAATTCAAAATAAAAAATTCCAATTTTTAAATTCCAAATCCAAATCTATATATCTAAATATAATATTTATCACTCTTTTATTCATGAAGTAACCAATGCAATAAAAAATAATGTTACTATTAAAATATAAAATACTTATAATATTTATTATATTTCTATTTGCTGCCGGGTAAATATCAATTCTAGACATAAAAAGCAAAGGAAGATATTCATTGACAGCAGTGGGAAGAGGGTTCTTCAGAGGTACTTTTGCTAGCTATGAATAATATTTGTCTATAGTAACAGCATTATGACAAAAATCCCATGCCCATATAGGACCACCCTCTCTTGGGCTTGATGTGCTCTGGACACTTACGGCTTCACGCCTGTGTGTGCGGCATGGCAGGACAGGTCAAAACTACTTCGGTAAAAATCGATCCAATTTGTGAACATTACCAAACACAACAAATAATAGTAACAGTAATAATACAGCACAGCAGTACAGTATTAAACTACAGTACCCCGTACCTAATAGCCCGTCGAGAAGATAGAAAAAGTGTCTTCTAACTTTGAACTTTGCCACCCATAAGCGTCATGTCCTTCTAGATATATACCAAAAAAAACTACAATATACTCTGCATATAATTTTCCAAGTTCCTGCATAGATTCTTTCATCTGGAAGAAAGACCCAATGTCCTGAGGGATCTATCCAATGCTTCCTTTACTTATTAGCTTCGCCCATCGTGAAAGAGGTATTGATGCTCTTATTATAGATCCTTTAGGCCACTCAACTTGTACCCCGTCAATGAAAATTCTGATATCTTCAAATTGTTCAGTTTCTCTGCGACACTTGAAATTTACAAGTCGAACGAAGACGACAAGCTGCCATTGTTCCTTTGGCAGAAAAGCATTACACAAAAACTTGAATTTACAAAGTTTTCATTATTGTTGAGCTTGAAGCCACGTCATTTGCAACTCTCTCTATATATTTATAGAAGAGCAATGGAACATAACGAATACCATTTTCCTTGATCTACATTAGCTGTCATGTCCTGAGTTTTGCGACAATCCCGCTATTTTCTCAGTATTGTCATGTTGTGATTATTATATTGCTGCATGGCGCATCATGAGGAATAAGTTGGTATATATCCACCATCAAGAAGTATTTCTTTTGAGTATCCATTTTTTCTTTATCATAACCTAAACATGCAATTTTTTTAAATTTCTCTGGCAGTTGGCTCATTGTTCCCTACTTCATTTGCATGATTAATGTACAAGCATTGACTCTAATAGAAATATATCCACCCACGAATTGCCAGACACAAGAAGAACCAACTCATAAATGCTATATTTCTTTTCTTTCTTTTTAGATTCTGTATAGCAATTCTGCTCGTGGAGTTACTTTTATATCTAGCAATGGCAGCATTATATTCTGCTCGTGGATGCACATATATGAATTTATTATCTTAAAAGTCACTTATTGGCTTCTGCATTCATCTTGCAAACCAAGCAGGAAAGAGCTCTAATGGTAACATGCACGGATTCTAATTCAACGCTGTACAATTGGGTCGCGGTCTCTTTGTCTGGGAGCCAAGAAAGCAAGGTATTGAAATTGATAATTTTATAATCCACAAGCAATTTCTTTAATGGGATTACTCTTGATAGGAAGATAACAAAGATGAGAAATTGGTGGATCTGTCATAAAAATTGACACATGACAGCTAATATAGAAGGAAGGGATCGATTGCCAATGCCTATTATTGTTTCTGTAGATAAGAGGTACAATGGGGTGTTCTCAACAACAACACCTCCTTTGCAGAAAGAGAAAAGAAAAAATGGCTTCTTTTCATATCCGTTCAATCAGTTTGCCCTCTAGATCTCATCCTCTAACTGTAAGTGTAGTGGAGCAACTTGACAAGTTAAAGGCATCACAATCATCATCATTAGGCCACAAATTGGCTGGCCTGAAAGAGCTGTACGAGTGTTTTAATGACTTTCTTCAACTATCACTCACCCAAAAAACTCTCTCCCAGGAGAAGCAAAACCAATCTGTAGAAGAGGCATTGAATGGCTCCTTGGGCCTGTTGGATATGTGTAGCACCATAAGAGATTTTTTCTCACAGATGAGGGGATGTATGCAGGGGCTTGAAGCATCTCTCCGGAGAAGAAAAACTGGAGAATCTGTCTTCAATGAAGTTGACACGTACATGGTTACTAGAAAGAAATTGAAAAAAGTCATATATAGGTATCTTAGAAATCTGAAGAAACAGGAGAAGAATAGTAGAACAACTGCCTCGGCCAATAACTCCGATGTTGTTGACATGCTGAAAGGTGTTGAGGAAATTAGTGCGGTTTTGTTTGAATCCATCTTAGCTTTCATTTCTCTGCCAAAGGAAAAATCAAAGTTCTCTATTGTCCCAAGCTTTTTTCAATCAAAGCATGTATCATCTAAGGAGGAAGTTGAAGCCAATGAAATAGAGAAGATTGACGCTGGTTTGCTGGTCTTGAAATCCAGCGAAGACATCAATCAAGTGCAAAATGCTTTGAAAGGAGTGAAGGCAATGGAATTGAGCCTTCAAGAAGCAGAGGAAGAGTTGGAGTGTGTCTATAGGAGATTGGTGAAAATTAGAGTGTCTCTTCTCAACATTCTGAATCATTAGGGGTTGCTTCCATCAAACTCCAACACAATTTTGTAACATACAGTTTTCAATCAAATTGTAGAGATATATATACAAAGCAAATGAATATACTCATATTGAGAACATTTTCCTTATTTATAATTCATTTTGATGCTATATTTCAGTGCAAAAAATTTCATTAACTGATGGGTAGATCTTGCTTGTCCTTGGCTGTTTCCAGACAGCAGCATTAATTCTTGATATGTAAAGGAGACATATAATTGACCGTAAGAAGAATTCTATCAGAAAGAATCTGTAAGTTCATCATAAAGGAGATACCATTGACCTTAAGAAAATTGAGTTTCTCGAGTAACAAGGAGAAAATTAATCGAGGGAACAACATGCTACTAAATTACCAAGAAGGAAATGGCTAATCACTCTTGATTATGACAACAGGATAAAGGTATAACTACGTAGGATCTTTTCATCCGGAGCATTAATATTATGATACTGTTTATGAACGAGTCATTATCACTCATCAGAAATTCATTAATTGCCTATCAGATACATGGGGTTTGATCTGATTTAACACCTGACGAACACCTTGCATCTGAGATAAATCGATAAAAGGAGTATACTAAAGTTTCTGATATATGACATCTGGGATCTAAAAAATTTCAAATATGAAACAAGTGGACGAAATATTCACTGCATATTTTCAAATTTCTAAAACTCATCCCATCGGTTGGATAATCTCTGTTTAGTATTATAAGTGTAATGCTTTTTTAAAACAGTGAACTGGTAAAATAAATATATCTAAGAAAGTTAGGTAGCCTTCTAAATTACTTAGACCCTTTTGAAAGTAGAAGGGTATAGTATAGTGTTCTGATCATTTCATCACCACCTAGATCACTAAATTACAAATTTGGTTACTATTTTATTGATTTGCAGCATGCAGTTTTTGGACATCAGGCACTAGCTTTTGTTACAGTTGGAGTTCTTCAAGACACTCTGGCAATGTGTATGCAAAAATTTAAAGAAAAAGAATCTATTTTGCATGGCAGGAGAACTTTATGTCTTCTTTAAATGACAAGGAAGCTTTTTCCTGTTTTCATGGTTTGTATATAGATTGCTTCATTTATAGAACTCTTAGATAGTGAAGTAGAATGACGACGAACCGCATGCTTTACATGCGTTTATCTTTACAGCAGCCCAGGTATGTTACTTCATAAGGAATTTCTTTACAGGATTAATCTTAAGAATGAGCGAAGGTATGTACTGAGATAGCAAAGATGGACAGCATATTGAGAATTCTCGTTTTCTTTTGAAATTAAAATATGTTTATATTGAATCTGTTTATACTTGTTTGCTATTATACTGTGTATATACAATTGGGAACCAAATTTTCTGATACAAAATTTTGGTGGGGTTATTACGGATGTAACTCCACTAGTGGTTTAAAATGTTAAGAAGTGGAACTCTTGTTTTCACTAGTCTTCTATAAACACATTCTAACTCCTCTATTTCTTGAAGACTTGACTCTAATGCCTCTAATCCTGTCAGAACATTGTGCACTTGTACTGAATTGATGTCTTTGCTGGACTTCAGGACACCCAATTCTAAATCAGTCTTTTCTACTTGATTGGCTTCTGTTTTACCTTCACTTAATACACGCTTAGCTTGCAATATGTTCGACACAATAGACCAGCCTAATGGCCTTGATTTCACCTTTGGCTGAGAAATGAATGATAAGAGGGACTCAAACAATGAAAGACTAATTTCCTCAGCACCTTTTCTTTAATTATTAATTTCACAATAGACCCAAACGGTCATTTTCTTCTCTTGTCTCTTCAAGTTGTTTAGATATTTGAATATCACATTGGTCAGCTTTTTTCTAGATACCATGTATGCGTCAACTTCACTTGCACCCAATCAATGAAGATTCTGGTGTCTTCAACTTATGTAGTTGCTCCTCAATACTTGAAATCAGAGGATGCGATCTAGAGCATAAACTGATTGAACGAAGATGACAAGCTGCCATTTTCTTTTTCTGCAGAAATACCTTGCACAAGAACTTGAATTAACGAGTGGTCTTGGTTATTTTTCAAGCTCTCTCATTTTGCTCCTCATATATAAATAGAAGAGCAATAGAACGTAATGAAAGTATTGATCTACATTAGCTGTCATGTTGTTCGTTTTGAGACAGTTTGATTAATAATTTGGTGCATCTCATCAATGCCTCATCATCGTACATGCATAATCAATTGGTACACACCAGCAACATGTATTTATTGAATATGAATCTCTATAATATAATTATTTTGTTATAAAAACCAAAATGAGCAATATTTTAGAGTCTCTGATATACTTGTTCCCTAATTCATTTGCACGGTGAATGTACAGGTATTCTTTCTGTGTTTGTCGGACACAAAGAATGATATGGAAGCATTCTGCTCGTGGATGGATATATTTTAATTTCTTACAAGTCTTGCTGCCTCCTGCATTCATCTTCTGAATCAAGCGGGAAACAACTCTGTCAGATATGCATGTCATCATAGTTATAATAACATGCACGGGTTCTAGTTCAAAGCTGTGCAATTTGATCGGGATCTCTTTGTCTGGGAGCCATGGAAACAAACATTGAATTTGACAGTATTACAGTCCACAAGCAGTTTTTTTAATGAGATTACAACTGATAGCAACAGGACAATGATGAGAAATTGGTGGATCTGTCATAAAACAGTGGAAACATGACAGCTAATATAGAAGGAAAGCATTGATTGCTTGCGCTCATTATTGATTCCATTATATAAGATGGGTTGGTTTAAACAACAAGACCACTTGTATATTCACATTTTTCATAGCCTTCCTTTTCAGAACAAGAAAAATGGCTTCTCTTCATCTCCGTTCGATCAGTTGGCCTTCAAGATCTCATCCTCTAACTGTAACCATAGAGGAGCAACTTCACAAGTTAAAGACATCACAGTCATCATCAATAGGCCATAAACTGGCTGCCCTTAAAGACTTGTCTGAGTGTATTGATGAGTTTCTTCAACTATCACTCACTCAACAAACTCTCTCTCACGAGAAGCAAAACCAATCTGTGGAGGCGACAGTGAATGGGTCCTTGGGTTTGTTGGATATGTGCCAAACCACTAAAGAATTTTTCTCACAGATGAGGGATTGCGTGCAGGGGCTACAATTGTCTCTCCGTAAAAGAAAAGGCGGAGAATCCGGCTTGATTGGAATTGATTCATACATGGTATCAAGAAAAAATTTGAATAAAGCGATCCGGAAGTACCAAAAACATTTAAAGAAACAGGACAAGAATCGCAGAATAACAACCTTGGCCAACAAGTCCAGTTTGGGGGATGTTGTTGTCACGCTAAAAGATTTCGAGGAAATTAGTGTTGCAGTGTTTGAATCAATTTTATCTTTCATTTCTAAGGCAAAGGAACAATCAAAGCTCTCTGTTGTCTCAAAATTATTGCAACCGAAGCATGTATCATGTGAAGGGGAAGTTGAAGCCAATGAGGTGGAGAAGGTTGATGCTGAATTGCAAGTCTTGAAATCCAGAAAAGACATCAATCAGATGCAAAATGCTTTGAAAGGATTGGAGGCATTGGGATTGAGCCTTCAAGAAGCAGAGGAGGAGTTAGATTGTGTTTACAGGAGATTGGTGAAAATTAGAGTATCTCTTCTTAACATTTTGAATCATTAGGGTTAGGGGATGCTTCCACCAGCACAGATTTTGTACTATAGAATCTTATACCAAACTGTAGATACATATACACATATCAAATGAAAATACTCAGAACGAGAAGATTTCTCTCATTTTGTATTCCTTCTCCTATGAATTTAATTTTATGCATATAAATTTTGTGCAAAAACTTATGAACCGACAGGTAAAACTTTGCTTATCTTCCAAACAACATCATCCTTAAATATGTGAAGGTGATATCATTGACCTTAAGAAAACTGAGTTTCTTGAGCAACCAGGTAAAATACCAAGAAAAAGATGTATTATCACATGATATTTCTGTAGTAGAGCTTTGAGAGAGATATATTTCTTGTTTTATGGGAGTGTCCTTATCATTCGTCAGATATTTGTTATTCAGGGACATGAGGTTTAATCTGATTCGCTTTTAATTAAACCTCGATTCCCAAATAAATCAACAGAAGGCGCAGACTAGAGATTCTGAAATATAACATCATTATCTGAAAACTTTCAACTTTATAGCAGGTATACCAATTTCTCAGGTTTTGTTCCTTGTTTATATACAAAGCTACGATAGACTCTGATTCTACAAGCAAGAAAGAATATGGATTGTTTTGTTGCTTTTTTATGGTGATTTTACCATTTACAACTTCATCTTTTAAAAGACATAAAGAGAATAATTTGGAAAGACTAACTGAACTTGTATGAATAATGGAACCAAATTTTTTTATATACACAGCTTTAAGAGAAAAGACCGTCTTTGGTCTTATGACACTGTTCATGACAGGGTCATTATTAGTCATCAGAAATTCATTAATTGCCTATCAGATACATGGGGTTTGATCTGATTTAACACCTGAGGAACACCCTTGCATCTGAATCAATGGAAGAGCATACTAGACATTCTGATATACGAATGACATCCATGGTCTGAAATATTTCATCTTTGAAGCAATTGTACCAAATACACACCTTATACTTTCAAATTTCCAATACCCACCCCATCAGTTTGATAATCTTTGTTTAGCTCCAAGTCTTGATGCGTTAGCATCTATTACTGCAATGACAATATTTTAAAACAGTAAATTGATATCAGAGATCAATTACTTAAACCCTTTTGAAATGTAAGGTGTTGACCTCTATCATATGCATAGGGATTCTCATCACTACGTACAGGACTGTTATATATTTGATCAATAATTTACTGATCTGCAGCATATACTGAGATTAAAAAAAAAGGTGGATGGCATACTGAGAATTCTTTTTTTTTTTTGAATTTAAGTATATTTATACTGACTTTGTTTGTACTTGTATGTTGTATATATACAATTTGGAAATGATATTTTCTGATACAAAATTGTGGTGGAGTTGTTAACGGAAGTAACTCCACTAGTGATTTAAAACGTTCAGAAGGGAAACTCTGGTTTTCACCAGTCGCCTGTATACACACTCTAACTCCTCCTCTGTTTCTTGAAGATTTGATTCCAATGCCTCTAGTCCTTTCAGAATATTGTGCACTTCTGCTGAATTGATGTCTTTGCTGGCCTTCAGGGTGATCAATTCTGCATCAATCTTCTCTACTTCGTTGGCTTCTACTTTGCCTTCACTTGAGACACGCTTAGCTTGCAATATGTTCGACACAAACGACCAGCCTGATGGCTTTGATTTCACCTTTGGCTCAGAAATGAATGATAAGATGGACTCGAACAATGCAAGACTGATCTCCTCAGCACCTTTTAGCATGTTGATCATGTTTGACAAATCGGAGTTATCAGACGAGATTGATGATCTGCAGTCTTTTTCATGTCTCTTCAAATTTCTTAATTTCTTGTAAATCACTTTATTCAATTTTTTTCTAGATTCCATGTATGCATTAACTTCAGTTGTTAAGCCAGTGTCTCCAGCTCTTCTTCTTCGAAGAGATAATTCAAGTTCTTGCACAGATTCTTTCATCTGCGAGAAAAAACCTCTCGTGGAAGCACACATATCCAACAGCCTGAGGGATCCGTCTAATGCCTCCTCCGCACACTGGCTTTGCTTCTCGTGGGAGAGAGTCTGTTGAGTAAGCGGCAATTGAAGCAAATCGTCGATGCAATCGTACAAATCTTTTAGGCCACTCAGTTTGTAACCGATCAATGAAGATTCCGATGTCTTCAACTTGTGCAGTTGCTCCTCAATGCCTGAAATTAGAGGATGAGATCTAGAGGGTAAACTGATTGAACGAAGATGACCAGCTGCCATTTCTTTTCTTTGCGCATAAAAGCCTTGCACAAGGAAAGAATGTGAATATTCAAGCGGTCTTGGTTATTGTTGAAACCATCTCATTTGCACCTCTTATATATATAAAAGCAATAAACTATAAAGAATACCATATTTCTTGATCTACAATAGCTGTCATGTCCTGATTTTCGTAACAGTCCCACCAATTTCTCATATCATTGTCATGTCCTTGATCTCATCAGTCTATCACCATGCATAATCAATTGGTATATATACAATCAACTTGTATATCATTGAAATTATAATCTCTTAATTTTTATCATTTGGTTATCGTAATCAATTAAGGGAGCACTATTTTAATGTTTCTGACAGAACTGTTTCCTAATTCATCTGCATGATAAATGCACCTGCATCAACTCCAGCTGTATTTTGGCACAACAAACTCATAATTTGTTGTTATTCTATCTGGTAAACCAGGCGAGACTCCCCTCGTGCATGTTTATATTCTATTCTTTAGGTATCAATTATTAATTGAAAGTCAATGTGCTCCTGCATTCATCATTGAAACAAAGCAGGAAGCAACTGTGTCGGATGTCTATGTTAATTATCATTCGCAAGGGTTATTATAATTAAATACTATGCAATTTCTTGGTGATTTCTCTGTCTGGGAGCCATGGAAGCAAAGTTCTGATTGTTTTGGAAATATTATAATCCTGTCAGGGAGTTTTTCACAGGATTACTGTTAATTGCAGTACAACAATGATCAGACATTGGCGTGACTTGTCACATAACTTCGAACATAACAGCTGGGGATACCATATGCTGTATTAGTCTTCCGTATAAAACAGCAAAATAATTGTACATTCACTTTCTTGATATCCTTTGCCTTTGCAGAAATAGAAAACTGGCTGCTTTTTCATCTCCGTTCGATCAGCTTGCCCTCTAGATCTCATCCCTAACAGAATGCATTGAAGAACAGCTTTACAAATTGAAGAATTTAAAATCACTATCAATACGTCACAAACTGGGTAGCTTGGAAGAGTTGTATGAAAGTGTTGATTACTTAATTCAACTTTCGCTCAAAGCATGCTAGGAGGTGCTGAGGAAATTACTGTTACAGTGTTTTGAGTCAATCTCTTTGTTCATTTCTAAGCAAAAGGAAAATTGAAAGCTCTTGATGTCGAATTACTGGTATTGAAGTCAAACAAAGACATCAGTCAAGGTTGGGAAAGAATTGGAGGAAATGGGGTTGAGCCTTCAAGAAGCAGAGGAGTCAGTTAGAGTGTGTCTACAGGGAATTGGTGGAAAACCAGATTTTCTCTTCTTAACAAAATATCTAGAGAAAAAATTGAATAAAATGATCTACAAATATTTAAGCAACTTGAAGAAACAAGAGAAATACTGCAGAACAATCAACTCGGGCAATAACTCTGATTCGGCAAATGTTATTGCCATGCTAAAAGGTGTTGAAGTGTGCAATGTTTGAGTCCATAGTATCTTTCATTTCTCTGCCAAAGGCAAAATCAAAGGTTTCTATTGTCTCAAAATTATTGAAACCAAAGCAGGTATCTTGTGAAAAAGAAGTTGAAGCCAATGAAGTGGAGAATATTGATGTTGAATTGTTCGTCTTGAAATCGAGTAAAGACATCAATCAGGTGAAAAATGTTTTGAAAGGATTGGAAGCATTAGAGTTGAGCCTTCAAGAAGTAGAGGAGGAATTAGAGTGTGTCTATAGGCGATTGGTGAAAACCAGAGTATCCCTTCTCAACATTCTGAATAATTGACAATGTTGCTTCCATCAAAACCCCAGTACAGTTTTGGTATTTTATTCCAAATTGTAAATATGTATGTACTCATAGAAATATATTCAGATTGAGGACATTTCTTCATTTTTTTTCTTCTGTCCTATAAGTTTATTTTGATGTTTTATTTCACTCATTCCCTGCAAAAGATTTCATTAACGGGTAAGACTCCAGCAAATCAAGTTTCTCGAGCAGTCGGACATATGAAATTAGCATGAAGGAAACAACAATCACTTTTGATTATCATAAACAACAATTACATTAAATAGGAGCATTCTGTTCAGGAGCATTGACAGTATTGTATTGTTTGTGACAATGCTATAATCAATATCAGAAATTTCTTTATTTGCCTATCAGATTCCTGAGGTTTGATCTGATTTAACACCTGAAGAAGTGATCAGGTCACCTGCAAGACTACATATTGTAAATTTCATTAATGATTTATTGATCTTATTTATACTGATTCCCATCAGGCCACTCGACAGCATGCATGGTGACTCTTTCTAATTTCAATAAAAACCAGGGATGTTAAGATTATACTTATTCCGGCCACCAGCAGGAATTCCACTGAGAGTTGCTTAAAGAGTCTCATTGTTAATTTTTCTGCAAGAATTAAAGAAACAGAAAAGTTTGAAACAACAGTGAAAAATTTGTGACTTGTTTTTCAGAATCTTTAAACTAAATATGTTGCCTCATGGGGAAGAAACTATACACATGTTAATTTAATTGTTCGAAACATCTTTGACGGAAAGAAGACGGACAGCAAATTCTGAGAAGTTTCCGAGTGAAAGTATATTAATGACTTGTCTTTTACTTGAATGCTGAATTTTGTACACATACAATTTGGAACAAAATCTTCAGATACAAAATTGTTCGTGAAGTAACTCCATTAGTGGTTTAGAATGTTGAGATGGGAAATTCTGGTTTTCATTAGTCACCTATAAACAAATTTTAATTCTTCTTCTGCTTCAGGCTTGACTCCAATGCCTCTAATCCGTTCATAACATTTTTGACTTCTACTGGATTGATGTCTTTACTTGAGTTCTGAGTAAACAATTGAACATCAATATTTTCTACTTCATTGCTCTCAACATCCCCTTCACATGATATGTGCTTGCCTTGCAATATGTTTTAGATAGACCAAGCATCATTAGAGGGCCATAATTTTTCCTTTGGCTGAGAAATGAATTATCAAATCTGAACTAGAGCCCAAAGCTGCCCGCTATGCTATTCTCCTGTTCCTTCAAAATTCACATCATTTTACTCCAATATTTTCTAGATACTATGGTGATAGTTCACTTGTCAAGCTTAAGTCCCCACTTCTTGTTCGAAAAGACAATTCAAGTTCCTATATGGATTCTTTCATCTGCGAAAAAAAATCTCTTGTGGTGCCACAAATATCCAATAACCTGAGGGATCCATCCAATGCCTTCTCTACATATGAGCATCGCCTCTCAAGGAAGAGGGTTTGCTGAGTAACTGACAACTGAAGCAAAATATCTATGCAGTCATACAGATCTTTTAGGCCCAATTTATGACCTCCCAATCAAGATTCTGATTTCTTCAACTATTTTAGTTGCTCCTTTAACACTTAAAATTAGAGGATGAGATGTAGAGGTTGACTGAACAAAGATGACAAGCTGCTCATTTGCAACTCTCTCTATATATTTATAGAAGAGTACTAGAACATAAAGAATACCATTTTTCTTTATCTACATTAGCTGTCATGTTCTGAGTTTTGTTGGACAGTCCCGACAATTTCTCAATATTCTCATGTTGCGATTATTGTATTGCTGCATTTCATCAATGGCGCACCGTGCTCAATGATTTGGTATATATATATCCACCATCAACAAGTATATTTTTGAATATTGATTTCTTAATGTAATCACTATTTTATCATCTCCAAAATCAGCAACTCTTTTAATGTCTCTGACATAGTTGTCCACTCGGTCCCTACTTCATTTGCATGATGAACGCATAAGCATCGACTCTGATAGAATAATATACACCCACGAATGAAAATGCTGGTCTGTTTGCCAGACACAACAAGAACCAGCTCATAAATGATCTTTTTTTTCTTCTTTTGTATAGCAATTTGGCACATGACTCTTTATGTACATGTTAATTTACTATTTAGTAATATGGCAGCATTATATTCTGCTCGTGGATGTATATATTTAATCCTTTTAAAAGTCACTTATTGTCTCCTGCATGCATTCATCTTGAAAACCAAGAAGGAAACACACACTATGGTAACATGCACAGATTCTAATTCCCACGCTGTGCAATTTGATGCCGATTTCACTGTCCGGGAGTCATGGAAGCAAGGTATTGAGTTTGACAATTTTATAATCCATAAGCAATTTCTTAAAAGGATTACTCTTGATAGCAAGATGACAAAGATGAGAAATTGGTGGATCTATCATAAAATTTGAAACATGACAGCTAATATAGAAGGAAGGGATCGATTGCCAATGCCTATTATTGTTTCTGTCTATAAGAGGTACAATGGGGTGGCCTCAACAACAAGACCTCCTTTGCAGAAAGAGAAAAGAAAAAATGGCTTCTTTTCATATCCGTTCAATCAGTTTGCCCTCTAGATCTCATCCTCTAACTGTAAGTGTAGTGGAGCAACTTGACAAGTTAAAGGCATCACAATCATCATCATTAGGCCACAAATTGGCTGGCCTGAAAGAGCTGTACGAGTGTTTTAATGACTTTCTTCAACTATCACTCACCCAAAAAACTCTCTCCCAGGAGAAGCAAAACCAATCTGTAGAAGAGGCATTGAATGGCTCCTTGGGCCTGTTGGATATGTGTAGCACCATAAGAGATTTTTTCTCACAGATGAGGGGATGTATGCAGGGGCTTGAAGCATCTCTCCGGAGAAGAAAAACTGGAGAATCTGTCTTCAATGAAGTTGACACGTACATGGTTACTAGAAAGAAATTGAAAAAAGTCATATATAGGTATCTTAGAAATCTGAAGAAACAGGAGAAGAATAGTAGAACAACTGCCTCGGCCAATAACTCCGATGTTGTTGACATGCTGAAAGGTGTTGAGGAAATTAGTGCGGTTTTGTTTGAATCCATCTTAGCTTTCATTTCTCTGCCAAAGGAAAAATCAAAGTTCTCTATTGTCCCAAGCTTTTTTCAATCAAAGCATGTATCATCTAAGGAGGAAGTTGAAGCCAATGAAATAGAGAAGATTGACGCTGGTTTGCTGGTCTTGAAATCCAGCGAAGACATCAATCAAGTGCAAAATGCTTTGAAAGGAGTGAAGGCAATGGAATTGAGCCTTCAAGAAGCAGAGGAAGAGTTGGAGTGTGTCTATAGGAGATTGGTGAAAATTAGAGTGTCTCTTCTCAACATTCTGAATCATTAGGGGTTGCTTCCATCAAACTCCAACACAATTTTGTAACATACAGTTTTCAATCAAATTGTAGATATATATACACAAAGCAAATGAATATACTCATATTGAGAACATTTTCCTTATTTATAATTCATTTTGATGCTATATTTCAGTGCAAAAAATTTCATCAACTGATGGGTAGATCTTGCTTGTCCTTGGCTGTTTCCAAACAGCAGCATTAATTCTTTATATGTAAATAATTGACCGTAAGAAGAATTTTATCAGAAAGGATCTTTAACTTCATCATAAAGGAGATACCATTGACCTTAAGAAAATTGAGTTTCTCGAGTAACAAGGAGACAATGAATCGAGGGAACAACATGATACTAAATTATCAAGAAGGAAATGGCTAATCACTCTTGATTATGACAACAGGATAAAGGTATAACTACCATAGGATCTTTTCATCTGGAGCTTTGATATTATGGTACTGTTTATGACAGTAATTATCACGCATCTGAAATTTATTAATTGCCTATCAGATACATGGGGATTGATCTGATTTAACACCTGAGATACACCCTTGCATCTGATCAATAAAAGGAGTATAACAGAGATTCTGATATACGAATGACATCCATGATCTGAAAAGTGTCATCTTTGAAGCAATTGTACTAAATATACACATCCCATCAGTTTGATAATATCTATTTAGTATTATAACTGAAATAATCCTTTAAAATTGTAAATTAATAGACGTAATATATCTAGAAAGTTAAGTAGCCTTCTAAATTACTTAGACCCTTTTGAAAGTAGAAGGGAGTTGTATAGTGTTTTAATCACCTCTATATTGGGCTGAGCATGGATCTCGGTGATTCCCGCCCGAACCGAATAACCGTACCGAAAAATACCAGAACTGAAATAACCGAAAATTTTTATAACTGAATTGAACCGATCCGAATTTTTTTATTATTACGGTATGGTACTGGTTTTTTAGTAAAAACCGTACCATAACTGTACCAGAACCGATCCGTCTTGTACTGATCCGGATCAAATCGTAGGACCGAATTTTTTACATATATTTATTAATAATTATTTATATTATATAAATAATACATATTAAAAACAACTATAATATTATAGAATACTTTATACTCTATAAAAAATTATTTTATATTTATCATTTATATAATTCAAGCAATTATTATCGAAATAAAAAAATAATACATATTAAAAATAACTATAATATTATAATATATTTTATACTCTATAAAAAATATAAGTTATATATATTAATATGTTACATAGTATATTGATACTAGTAATCCAGTATACATACTATAATACTAGATTTAAAGTACTTGAAAGCTAGGTGCAAATTAAAGTACTTGAAAGCTAAGTATACCATTTATTATGATGAAGATGAGGCAAAAAATTTGGAAAAAATGGTGAAAACAGCTTTAGAGTTGATGGTGGATGAATACAAGATAATTGAAGATCAATTATATATGGGTGAGGTTGTAGGAAGGTCAGAGAAATCTGCATATGATAGTGGGCCAAGTGATACGGAAACAGAAGAAGAGATTGATAAGTTCTTTTTAGAGGAAAAAGCGCAGCATAATTTGTCTAAGATATCTGAGTTAGATAGGTACTTCGAAGAATTTGCAGAAAAATTCACCATTGATTTCGATATCTTAGCATGGTGGAAGGTGAATTCAGTAAGGTATCCTATCTTGTCCAAGGTTGCACGCGATGTATTGGCTATCCAAGCTTCAATAGTAGCCTCTGAATCTGCATTTAGTACTGGAGGACGAACTCTAGATTAATATAGAAGTTCTTTACTTCCTACAACAGCGGAAGTCCTCATTTGTTGTCAAGATTAGCTTAGAAGTTCAAATAAACCTATCCAACTAGAAGAATCAATAGAGGATATTGAAAGCATAGAGTCAGGTAATATTTCTTTACTTCTTACATATGTTTGTTTATTGTTGATGCTGTTAAGTTTTATTGACGTAATTTTTTTACTTTTATTGTAAAAATTATTCAAGATCCTCAGATTGGTGAGTCCCTTATACCAAGATTAAATATGGAGTGCTAATTTTGAGGGGAGGTAATAACATTCCTTTACTAATTTTGGACATGTATTTTAGTGCTACATAAAGTTTGTAAATTTATTTATTTTAATGATTGCCATCTGCAAAATATTTTTATGCTAGTAGTAACATATATTTTAATGGTTTGTATTTGAATATTGAATGAATTATTATATTTGCAAGTGACTGAATTGCAAAACAGGTTGTTCAAGAATGTGATTGCAATTCTAATTCAGATTTTCATGCTACTTTTTTTAGGTTGGTAATCATATTTTCTCTAAATGTATTTGATTAAAGATGATATTAAAGTTGTATTTTTTAAATTTTTTAGAACCGAAAATAGCACCGAACCAAACTGTATTTAACCATAAAATTGGTACAATACAGTATTGGATCCTTTTATGTTTGGTACGGTACTGGTACCTTCAATTTTAAAATAACAAAGGTTTAAAATGGTACTGGTGATTGATAGATAACCGAATTGGACTGATTCGTGCTCAGCCTACCTTTATATATCCATAGGCATTTCATCACCATCTAGATGACTGATTTATAAATTTGATTATTAATTTATTGATTTGCGGCATTTAGTTTCTGGACACCAGGCACTAGCCATTGTTGCAGTTGGAGTTCTTCAAGACACTCATGGAAATTTACGTGCAAAAATTTAAAGAAAAAGAATCTATTTTTATGAAAAAGATGAGAATGGTTGTTATATTGAACTGTTATGATTTACAGATTAAGATTTTGAATTCTATTAGAATGAAAATTATCCTTATATATACAATTGATGCTAACGGTCTTATGGCTATAGACTTAGATCCTAAACTCTATGATAACGTTCTTATTCCTTGATCTAACATTAGTAGAAGTGACCTTTCTTGACCTTTCTTCCTTAGTGAAGAAAGGTTGCTCCTAATTTCAGCTTGGAGGCCTGTGATGATAGGATGGTCTGAGGCCATGACCCTCGATCTTTATCTGCTGGTTAATACATGATGTGTTATGCTTTTGATCTTCAACACTCTCCCTCAAGATGGGTCCGAATAGATTGATTGATCCCATCTTGTTAAGAAGATATTAATGGTCAGCTCTGTTCAAGGCTTTTGTGAGAATATCTGCCAACTGTTCGTTGCTTCTGATGAATGGAGTTTCAATTTCACCAGATTGGACTTTTTTCCTTATGAAGTGGCAGTCTACTTCGATGTGTTTGGTGCGTTCATGGAAGATAGGGTTTAAGGCAATGTGCCTTGCCGCTTGATTATCATAGTGCATTTTCATTGGACTGTTGCAATTAATTCCCATGTCTGCCAGAACTTGTTTGATCCAAATTAGCTCACTGGCAGTTGATGCCATTGCTCTGTATTCTGCTTCTGCGCTGGATCTAGCAGTTACAGTTTGTTTCTTGCTCTTCCAAGTTACTAGGTTGCCACCCACAAATGTACATAAGCCAGAAGCTGACTTTCTGTCACAGCTTCCAGCCTAATCTGCATCAGAAAAACCAACAATATCATTTGAACTATTATTTTTCATCCAAATCCCTTGACCAAGGGTGCCCTTAAGAAACCTAAGAATCCTATCGATGGCATCCAAATGACTAGTGCGAGGAGCATGCATGAACTGACTTACCATACTTACAGCATAGGTGATGTTCGGTCTGGTTACAGTGAGGTAGATCAGTTTCCCTACTAGTCATTAGTAATGCCTTACATTGTCTAAAGGGTTGCCATCCTCAAGGTTAAGCTTGACTCTGGTTTCCATTGGTGTATCTATAGGTTTTACTTCTAGTTTTCCTGTTTCTTTTAATAGATCAAGGACGTACTTTCTTTGGGACAGAAATAGACCTTTATGAGATTTGGCTATTTCTATTCCAAGAAAGTAGGATAATTGCCCGAGATCTTTGATGTCAAATTCCTCTTTTAGCTTTTGTTTAACTTCTTCAATTTCTTTATTGTTATTACCAGTTATGATGATGTCATCAACATAAATAAGAACAATGATAGTGCATGCATGAGTATGTTTGACAAACATAGAAGAGTCGGATGCACATTTAATGAAATTGATTTTTAGAAGGAAATGGCTTAGCTTAGCATACCATGCTCTTGGAGACTGTTTCAATCCATATATGGCCTTTTTTAGCTTATATACCAGAGATTGATCATTTATAGGCTCATAACCTGGAGGTAAAGTCATGTATACTTCTTCGAGAGAGATCTTTGGAGGAATGCGTTTTTCACATCCATTTGATATAGACTCCATCCTGAGTTAGTAGCAACAGACAATAGAATATGAACGGTGCTCATTTTTGCTACAGGAGCAAAGGTTTCCTGATAGTCTACCCCATATGTTTGAGCGAACCCTTTTGCTACTAGTCTAGCCTTATATCGCTCAATTGTCCCATCATGTTTATATTTGATTTTATACACCCATTTGCACCCCACATGATTTTTATTTTTTGGTAGAGGTGTTAGATCCCAAGTGTCATTTTTTTCAAGAGCTTGAAGTTCTTCCTTCATAGCCTTACACCAGTTAACATTGGTGTTAGCTTCATAGAAGGAAGAAGGCTCAGTGTGAGTGGTGAGCTTACTTAAATGGGTCCTATATGAACTAGTCACAGAATGATAGCTAATGAATCATTGAATGAGATACGATACCTGATGGGACACATAGTCCCTTAGTTTGATGGAGGGGCGAGTAGGCCGAGATGATCGTCTCGGGGCAAGATCTTCAATTTGGTCAACTCGTGACTCATTGTCTCCCCCTGAAGAGGTTGCCTCAGGAATGGTACTAGCTCCCCCTGAAGGAGAGACGTCCGAACGGCCGGAGGGGCTCCTCGCCGATCAAGGTGAAGTCCGACTGCCGGAAAGAGAATCGTTATCGGAAAATAACATAGTAGGACTGACATTGGGAGATCCCTTGGTGTAGTAGGGGGTACATTCGTCAAATGACACATCCCGAGAGATATAGGTTTTATGGGCAGAAGGGTCATAGCATTTATACCCCTTCTTTTCAGAAGAGTACCCTAGGAATACAGTTTTTACAGAACTGGGGGCAAGTTTATGAGAGCGTCTAATATGGACAAAGGCTATACACCCAAAAACTCGAATGTAGCCTAAGTCTATTTTTCTCCTTTTTAGAATTTCCAAGGGGCTGAGATTTTTGAGCTTGGGACTAGGTAGGCGATTAATGAGGTAAGCAGCAGTCAAGAGGGCATCCGACCAGAATTTATGGGGAACATTATTTTGAAAAAGAAGTGATCTGGTAACTTCAGGAAGATGACGATTTTTTCTTTCGGAAACACCATTTTGTTCAGTAGTGTAAATGCATGTGGTTTGGTGTAAAATTCTTTGGTTGGAGAAAAAATCAGAGAAATTTCTATTTACATATTCAGTGCCATTATCTGAGCGAAAAATTTTAATTTTGGCGTTGTATTGAGTTTGAATGAAAAGAAAAATTGCAAAAGCAAGAAAAAAACTTCATTTTTTCCTTTTAATAAGTATACCCAGGTGGTGCGAGAATGGTCATCAATAAAAGTGACAAAATAGCAAAAGCGATTATAAGAAGTAACAGGGGCCGGTCCCCAAACATCGGAATAAATTAAATCAAACATGTGATCAGATGTAGTAGAGGAAATGGGGAAAGGTAATCGAGTATGCTTGGCAAATTTGCAAATGTCACAACAGCTAGTATTGATTTTGAGGGAGAAAAGTTAATTTAAGACATGATCTGATGGATGCCCAAACCGCTGGTGAAGCAAAAAGTCGTGATTGACAGGATTGGATGAGACTAGACACTGATTGGGAGAATTTATGAGGTAGTAGAGGCCATTTTCGAAGCGCCTTTCACCAATCATCTTCCCTGTGATTCGATCCTGAAATAAGACTGAGGCTGGTGAGAAAATAACATTGCAATTTAAATCCCTGATGATCTTACCTGTAACACCTAGAATTTTTTTTTTTATATATTAATAATGAGTTTTTATTTAAGTTAATTTTAGCTTTATTTTTATTGGGTTTAATTTGAAATGATTATATTTTGGCTATTCAAAATTTCCCCAAGAGCATATGTATATAAGTAAAATTATATATCGGAAAATTTTGGAAGAAATTATAAAGGATGCTTTTATAAAAGAATTTTGGGAAAATTGGTATTATAATTGATTAGTAGTATTAAATTTTAAGTTGGAAATTGATTATTTAATTTAATTGTGTGTAGGATTTAATTGGAAATTTAGTTTGGAATAAGGATTGAAATTATAATTTTATTTTTGTGAGGGTTTAATGGAAATTTGTGAGCTTGGTATTTTTGTAAATAAATATGTTGGTCAGGGGTATTTTTGTAATTGTGTATTTTCAGTAATTCTAATTTGGCCCAAATTAAATAGTTAAGGGCTTAATTGAAAGGCTAAAAAGAAGTTTGGGGGTCAAATTGGAATTCTGCAGGATGGAATTGTAAGTAATTAAGAAAGTTGAGGGACCAAGTTGTAATAGGAAAAGGTTCGGGGGCCTAATGTCGATATTGAAAGGAATGGAAGTCGGGGAAGGAAGAGAGGAAGAGAGAGAGAGAGTCAAGAAGAAGGAGGAGTTGCGGTGCGGCTGCCTGGCTTGGGGGGGTGGCATGGCAAGGCACCAATGGCGACGCAGCAGCTCATGCGAGGAGGAAGATGCTTCCGGCTTCGGATCCGGTGCCGATCGACCTCCTACCTCGGCTTTGTTTTGGCGGTGTCGACAGTGGTGGCCGAATCGAGATTCACGGTGGAGAGAGGAAATGGTGGCAGTCGGCGTTTTGGCTTTTCCGCGAGATCCGTGGAGGAGGATGATCGGAGGATGATCCCGACTCTCCTCGCTTCAAGCTTCGCGATGGCACTGGTTTCGTGGCGATCGGGCTTCGTTTGCAAATCGACGGTCGAGATCGTCCGCAAATCTCTCCCGGATGATCGAGTGTCGGATCGGAAGATCTAAGGTGGATCGCCATCGCTACGTCAGGAGTCCGATGGTGTGTTCGGATCGTCGATCGGACTCCTAGTCGACCGAGCGACCGAGCGCCCTTGTAATTTTCTTTGGCCCGTTAATTTTAGAAATTCTTGGTTTAATTGTGTCTATTGGATTATATTGAGTATTTGATGATTTTGTGAGTCAAAATTATTGTCACGCTCGCCTCAGATTTTGTGTTGTGTGGCGAGTCGGAAATAGTGAAGTTCGGGGACCCGACTCCCGTTGTTTTAATTGTTGGTTATTTGGAGTGTTCTTCCGGCAGTCCCGGACCCGTCTTTACGGGGGGGTAATGTTCGTGTTGTAGGGAGGTTCTCACGGATTTTCGGTAGAATTCTCCCGAGTCGAGATTCTTAGACAAATACCCTGGTGAGTCTAGACCTAGGATTAATGATGGATTGTTTCATCGTTTTGATAAATTGTTTTCCGTGACTAGATTATCGATTGCTCGGCCTCCTACCGAGGCACCGGAGCGAGCTAGGGGTCGCCAAACCCTGTGAGTTAAAGTCATATATCGCTTACGCACGTGTCATGCATAAAATTTGATTCTACACTCGTGAATATTTATTTGCAATTTCAATTTTTCATTCAATTATTATTATTATCATTTGCATGATGCTTTTAATTACTATTTAAATATGTTTTTCCTTTATTTACCAATTTTAATATTGCATGATGACTCAGGATGGGACGGCAGTAGAACATAGGAGTTAGATGAGTGTCCAATATAATATGAGAGAGATAGGAAAAGGGTAAAGAGGTAAAAATTTTGAGAAAGAAAGATTAGGACCTGCCCTGGTCGAGCATCGCTCTCTGGGCTTAGTAGAGTGTGGTTGCCGGAGTAAAGATCCCTGGTCGAGCATTGCTCTCGGGGCGCCGGCTTATTTGGATATTTAAGTGACCAGACTGGAGGTAAGGTCCTTGGTCGAGCATTGCTCTCGGGGCGCCAGTCTTATTGGATTAAGAGAGCCGAATGGCTACTAGATTTCTTATTTGGATACTTAAGTGACTAGACTGGAGGTAAGGTCCCCGGTCGAGCATTGCTCCTGCCGGCCTTATTGGATAAGAGAGCCAAAAGGCTAAGGCCGAGAGTTAAGTGACCGGACTGGAGGTAAGGTCCCCGGTCGAGCTTTGCTCTCGGGGCGCCAAATTCCTGTTGGAATGAGAGGTTTGAGATGATAGAGTTGAGGTTAGTTGAGACATAAGTGTTGAAATAATCGAGATTTTAGAGTTGGGATTAGAGTTCTACCAAGTACTCATCCCGCTTGCATGTGGAATAAATTTTGTTTAAGCATGGCATGACACATATGTTTTAACATGACACGTATGGTTCGCGTGATTTATTAATTATTTTAAAATTAAATGAATGTGACATTGAGATATTTGAAACTGTTTTAGATATATGATTTTAACTCACTCTAGACCCATACTCCATTTATGTTTTTTTCGGATTCGTGATCGCTAGTTCTCCCGCGACTCTTATTCAAAGAATCCGACTCCTTCATCATCGGGTGATGTATTTGATTTGGTATGTAAATTGGTAAATCTTAGATTCTCCGCAGTAGTAATAGTAGATGTATCGATTGTAATTTCGAGCTTCTAGTCTCGCCTAGTTTTTCCGGCATCAAGTATTTATGTAGAATGTGGCTATTAAGATAATTTATGGTTTTAATAATATTAATTTGAGATGAGGTTGTTTAAGTCAGTGAGTGTCAGGCTTACTACGGGTTTCGGTGGCCTTAAGCCTACCCATTCCCTAGTGCCGGTCACGGGCCCACGGGTGGGGTCGTGACATTACCAATAGATAATAAATTGGATTTGAAATCTGGTAGGTGGAGGATATTGTGAACGTCATTATGAAACAATTTTAAGGAGTCAAAACCAGAGATTTTAACTCGCTGTCCATTGACAACAGTTACATGACTGGAATTAGTAGGGACAAAATTTCGCAATTTTGTGGCATCCCATGTCATGTGATCCGTTGCCCCGGAGTCAAGAATCCAATTTAAGGGGTTATTTATGCAATTCATATAATGTTGTGATACCAAACCTGATCCACGGGAAGGTGGAGACTGAATAATTGACCGAGGTTGAGTGATAAGTTGCGAAATTTGGGATTTTTCGGTTGGAGAAGGTTCAGACCAATTGAGGAAGTCGGACCAGGTCGGTTCGCTCCATATGGGTCGGGTTGGTTCACTGCTCATGGGCCGGGCCGAATTAGAGTTGTTGGATCGGGCCAAATTAAGGAAGTCGGATCGGGTCAGAGTATAAGAGTCGGGTCGAGTTAAGTTGTAAGGACCCGACCCGCTATATGCCGACCCGACACTCATTTCCTTACCCGATTCATCCCCTTCATAACCACTAGGGTTATTTGTGTATGACATACCCATGCCGCCAAACTTATTTCTTCCTTCCCGTTTCTCATTTCTTTCTCTGTCATTTCTGTGGATGCTTGGCCGAAGCTGCAGATGGAGGAGCCAACAACGCTCCTAAGTATGCCCCTGCCGTTGGCAGTGGCTGCACCTCTCGGCGTTGGTTGGCCCCCCTCGAGCTCGGGTTGTATCGCGGTTTTGCCAGAGGTAAGCGTGTTCTGTGTTTTCTTGACCACCTATAGTCCTCATTGTTGCCCGTCTCGTTTCCTCGTGTTGGATTATTGCGATGACAGCATCGATGTTAGGCAGGCTATGTGATAATAGAATCTGAGATCGAAGGGCTTCATATGTCGAATCGAGCCCCCCCAAGTAGGTATAAACTAAGTTTTGCTCTTCTCTTCTTCGTGCTTCCTCTTGGTCTGTGGTGGGTGGGAGGTAACTCTGTAGTTCCTCCCACCGAGTCAGGACTTCAGTGGCATAGCTTGTGCTTGTTCGAGTTCCTTGACGAATCTGAGATAGTTCCTGTTTCAAATGGAAAATGTGAGCATAGTTTCGGTCATGCCCATACAGGTTTTTTACCTTGTCCCAAATCACCTGTGATGAGGCCAGTAGCATGCACAGCCTGGCTATCTGAGGCTCTATAGCGTTGGTGAGTAGTGACATGACCTGATGGTCGGTCGTCTGCCACTCTTCTACTGCTTCAATTTCTTCCTTCGATGGCTCATTGGGGTTATTAAGTTGTGGTTTGCATCGGGTTCCTGTGATGAACCCTAATTTTTTTCTGCCACTCAGGCTTATATATACTGCCCTTGACCATTCAAAATAATTCTGGTTGCCTTTTAATGTGATATTGGTTAATTTAATATCACTGTAAGACATGGCTATGAAGAATTTTGAGTGATTGTGGCTGGGTAAATGATGGCAGGGTCAGACCTGCTCTGATACCATGTGAAAAAGATGAGAATGGTTGTTATATTGAACTGTGATGATTTACAGATTAAGATTCTGAGTTCTATTAGAATGAAAATAATCCTTATATATACAATTGATGCTAACGGTCTTATGGCTATGGACTTAGATCCTAAACTCTATGATAACGTTCTTATTCCTTGATCTAACATTAGTAGAAGTGACCTTTCTTCCTTAGTGAAGAAAGGTTGCTCCTAATGTCAGCTTGGAGGCCTGTGATGATAGGATGGTCTGAGGCCATGACCATCGGTGTTTATCTGCTGGTTAATACATTATGTGTTATGATTTTGATCTTCAACAATTTTGCATATGACAGGAAAACTTTGTTGGTCTTCTTTAAACGACAAGGAAGCTTTTTCCTATTTTCATGGTTTGTGGTACTACAGGAAATTGATTGCTTCATTCATAAAACTCTTAGATAGTGAAGTACAGTGATGACCAACCGCATACTTTACATGTGTTTATCTTACAGCAGCCTAGAGGGAAGAATGTATATGGAATGATACTTTATAGGTGTATATGAAATGCTACTTTATAGGGAATTTCTTTAACAGGATTAACCTTGAGAATGAGCAAAGGTATGTACAGAGATAGAAAAGATGGACAGCATAATGAGAATTCTGTTTTTGTTTATATTGAATCTGTTTTATACTTGTCTGTCGTATATTGTGTATATACAATTTGGAAATGATATTTTCTGATACAAATTTGTGGTGGAGTTGTTAATGGAAGTAACTCCACTAGTGATTTAAAATGTTGAGAAGGGAAACTCTGGTTTTCACCAGTCGCCTGTAAACACACTCTAACTCCTCCTCTGTTTCTTGAAGACTTGATTCCAATGCCTCTAGTCCTTTCAGAACATTGTGCACTTGTGCTGAATTGATGTCTTTTCTGGCCTTCAGAACGATTAATTCTGCATCAATCTTCTCTACTTCGTTGGTTTCTACTTTGCCTTCACACGATACACGCCTAGCTTGCAATATGTTCGACACAAACGACCAGCCTGATGGCTTTGATTTCATCTTTGGCTGAGAAATGAATGATAAGATGGAGTCGAAAAATGCAAGACTGATCTCCTCAGCACCTTTTAGCATGTTGATCATGTTTGACAAATCGGAGTTATCAGACGAGACTGATGATCTGCAATCTTTTTCATGTCTTTTCAAATTTCTTAATTTCTTGTAAATCACTTTATTCAATTTTTTTCTAGATTCCATGTATGCATTAACTTCAGTTGTTAAGCCAGTGTCTCCAGCTCTTCTTCTTCGAAGAGATAATTCAAGTTCTTGCACAGATTCTTTCATCTGCGAGAAAAAACCTCTCGTGGAAGCACACATATCCAACAGCCTGAGGGATCCGTCTAATGCCTCCTCCGCACACTGGCTTTGCTTCTCGTGGGAGAGAGTCTGTTGAGTAAGCGGCAATTGAAGCAAATCGTCGATGCAATCGTACAAATCTTTTAGGCCACTCAGTTTGTAACCGATCAATGAAGATTCCGATGTCTTCAACTTGTGCAGTTGCTCCTCAATGCCTGAAATTAGAGGATGAGATCTAGAGGGTAAACTGATTGAACGAAGATGACCAGCTGCCATTTCTTTTTCTTTGCGCACAAAAGCCTTGCACAAGGAAAGAATGTGAATTTTCAAGCTGTCTTGGTTATTGTTGAAGTCATCTCATTTGCACCTCTTATATATAGAAGGCAATAGAACATAAAGAATACCATATTTTTTTACGTACAGTAGCTGTCATGTTCTGAGTTTTCGTAACCGCCCGCCAATTTCTAATCACTGTCATTATAATATTGCTGCATCTCATCAGTGTGTCCCATTATGCATAATCAGTAGACAGAACTGATTTAATCATTTTATTATCGTAATAAATTATGTAAGCAATATTTTAAAAGATTTTGACAGAACTGTTTCCTACTTCATCTGCATGATAAATGCACTAGCATCGTCCCCAGCTATGTTTGCCAGAATCAGCTCATAATTGCTCTATTATTTTCAGGGTTTTGTTTATCAATTGATTACGTAACTCATAAGTGCTGGTTCTTTTTCTTATCAAGTAAACGGGTGCATTTCCCTCGTGCATTTATATCTTATATTTATTCAAATATCTATTATTAATTGGAGGCTATATGATTTTGCATTTATCATGGAAAAATAATAATCGAATGAATGATAACTTGTACAGATTCAAAGTCAATATTATACAATATTTTGGTGATCTCTCTTGTCTGGGAGGCATGGAACCCAACTATTGCTCGTGGCAATATTATAATCCAACAGGAATCACTTTGACAGGATTACTCTCTATTGCAGCACGACAATGATGAGACATTGGCGGGACAATCTCAGAAAACTTGGAACATTACAGCTAACAGAAGAAAGGGATTATATTTGTTGTATTAGCCTCCAATTGTCTCCAATGAAAAGCATAATCAATCCGCGGAGGAGGCACTGAATAGATTTTGGGGCTCTTAGATATTTGCAGCACGACAAGGGATTTTTTCTGACAGATGATGGAATGTGTGCAAGGACTTGAATTCAGAAGAAGAAGAGGCGAACAATTTGGCTTGCGCAGAATTGATGCATGCACTGAATGTAGGAAAGCATTGAATAAAGTTATTTATAAATTTCTAAGCAAAAACTTGAAGAGACATGACAAATGTCGCAGAATATCAATCTTTTCATTTCTCTGCCAAAGGCAAAACCAAAGCTTTCTGGCTGGTCTATTGTCTCAAAAATTAGTGCATGTCTACCGAAGAAGATGAAGCTGATGAAGTGGAGAAGATTGAAGCTGAATTGCTTGTCCTGAAGTCAAGAGAAGCACTAATCAGGGGCAAAAAGTTTTGAAAGTATTGCAGGCAATGGAGTTGAGCCTTCAAGAAGCAGAGGAGGAATTAGATTTTGTAAATAGGAGGTTGGTCAAAAACCTGAGCTTCTCTTGTCAAATCATACAATTTGGTGCGTTATTGTGCATATCCTACAGATTTAACTAAATCCAAGCCAACAATAATACACTCTTAAAGTATTGAATCTATTTTACTAAACATTTATACTTTTTATTTCTACAAAAAATTTCTATACATAATTTATAAAATCTTTGTTTGTTTTATTGAGGTTTATATTTGTTTTTTTTTTACGTTTGCTAAAAATTATTGTATCATTTATTAAAATAAAAATAAAAATATAAAAGATTTAATAAAATTAAATAATTAACCTGAGAAATTTAAAAAGTTAAAAATGGATTTTGCCTTTTAAATTCTATTGATTGACAAGTGCAAGACGTTGGGCCTAATCCTTGACCCATTTTATTACGGCAACAGCGTGACCAGTGTCAGTGAGCAGAGTGAGCACCACCGTAAGTGAACATGAAGCTTGGCGGAGGAATAATGAATGGAACTCCACGCGCCACCACTCTGTTTCTCCGATACGGCAGACCAACTCTTCACAGCTTCTCTTCTGCCTCATGTTCTTCATTTCGTGGTGAGAATCATATAACCAATTCAAACTTAATCAGTTTCTTTAATTATTCTTTCACATCGTTTCTTTTTTCTTCTTTTTTAATTCTTGGTGGTGGAATTTGCAGAGCATATAAGTTTTATAAAAGAAATAGCTGCAACTGATCCTCCTAAACATTTGTCTCAGTTGTTGAGATTGCTCAGTGCCAGAGGTAAATATAAAAAAAAAAAAAAAAATAGAAAGAAAAAGAAAACAACACACACTATTGTAGCTCATTAGCTTTTTCTTTAGTCCAAGCAATCATGACATTCAGACCTTTCTTTTATCGAATGTTAATTCTTCTTTGGGGTTTTTGCCTTGTGGGTATTGTTTTGTGGCTTGCAATATTTGGGTTTGATCTCTTAGTTACTATTGATTGTATTTGTATTTAAAAAGCTATATGACAAGAGTGTCATCTTGGTCCGTAAAGTACTTATCTTATTTCTTTTTTCTAAATAATTCCTTCTTTGGTATTTATTTTGAGCTTCCGCTATGCATTGAGTGCTTAACTTAACTACTCAGCGAAGTGAAAGTCTAGTTTGAGATTCATATACTGGTTAATTTTAGTAATACCTCATAGTTTCTGATGAAATATTTGATCACCTGGTTTACAATTGTATATCTCGATTAGGCATTCGTTTTCTTGTTTAATTGTTTTCATTTTCAATAGAATTCTTGCATAATTCTGTTTTGTTTGGCATTTGATGCTTGTGAAAAGGTGAGTCCATTATTTCTCCTGGAGTCAGGCAAGGATTGATCCCTCTTGTCTTTCCATTGGCTAAAAATAGGTCAGGTATGGATGAACTTCTGACAATTTTTGGAATTTGTTATTCCTTGGAAGAAACCAAGTCTTAAGTGGCATATGATTTCATTTTGTCGGTATAGGTGCTGTAATTGCGCTGCTGAGATGGCCAACAGCACCGGCTGGGTAAGAGAGTCTAACTGTGGACATCCATTTGCTATTAAATCTCTTTGGTTTAATTATTTTTTGCTGATTTGTGCAGAATGGAATTGCCGGTAGTGGAGGTTCATAAACATGGAATTTGGCTTCTGTCAAAGACTGTAAGTGGAAGGTGACGCTATTATTATAAACTTGATAGAATTATTATTCAAATTTAAAGGGACATACATAACCCCCTAACATTGTACTTTTGTGTCAAAGTACAGGTAGATCAATTTATCCATAGAATCCTTGTTGAGGAAGATGCCAAAATGTCATTGAAAGGAAATGATGACCAATTTAATGCTGCAGGCAGTGCTGTGGAGAATCTATATAAGAAGGGTGACTTTGCTAAATCTCAGATTGCAGATCTAGATGTGTATCTCTTGAAAAAGGTATAAATGATGAATATTGTACTTTAATTGGCTAAGCAAACAAATTGCTAAGTAAATGGTTTATTTGCAGGTGGGTTTATTTCCTGATATCCTAGAGCGCATAGCAATGCGCCACTTTGAGAAAGGAGACCATGTAAGACTTACCCACCTCTGGTTACTGTAATGCAGCACACATTTGTGAGCTTACTTGGCTGATTTTCCATACACATCCTTTTGAAGGTTTCAGCTTTGGTGACTGGAGAATATTATACAAAGAAGGAGCATTTTCCAGGATTTGCTCGACCTTTTGTATTCAATGCTGAGGTTTTGCTGAAGTTCGTGAGAATTTTCTCGTTTACTTCTCCAAAGTGTGATTCTATGTTTTATAGCAGGCAATTTCTTTGCTGTGGTATTCTTAGAATCATCTGTTGGTTTCTATAGGATTGGGCGTAGGCTAGAAGCCAAAGATGCAGCCAGAGGGGCTCTGAAATCACCATGGTGGACTCTTGGTTGCAGGTACCAGGTATGATTATACGCCTCATGTTATCATGAGGAATTCTTTTGCAGAAGTAAACTTAAGTTCTGTTCCACTTCAGCAAGTTGCCCAAATAGCAGAATGGGAGGATGAGCAAATTGAGTACATTAAAGAAAGAGTGACAGATGAAGGAAGACAGGAAGACGTCAACAAGGGGAAGGATCCTGCTCAGGTTTTTGAAGTTGAATGTATCCATCTATTGCATGTGCCTATATTGGAATTTGATAGTGTTAATCTCCATCTTTCAAATATGCAGATTGCACTGGATGAGGCTGCTTTTCTATTGGACTTAGCTTCTGTCGAAGGGACATGGGATGATTCTGTGGAGAGAATTGCTGCTTGCTATAAGGAGGCTGGACTTCAAGATGTTGCAAGATTTGTACAACATAGAGATTGAGGATCTTCAGTGCTGGCTATAGATCAGCTCAACGATTTGCTTGGCGACAGCTCTTTGAGTTAGTTTTTGCTTCTAGATATACAAGAAACCAAATTTTGGAAAAGATTAAAAGATTCAAATCGTTGTGGCCAGTGCCACACTTCTTAGTTTAATCTGTAGTAACTGCTACCGCTTGCTGTGGCTTAATGGAGCCATGCACGAGGAGTCACATAGGCATTCTGTTCAGGGATCTCCCTTGGTAGATTGAAGAACATATTTTGCAAGACAAATTGTATATTATTGATTTTGAAATTGAATCCATGCATTCGAGCATTCCATTACAATAGATTGTGGCGTATTGATGAGGAATCTAATTTTTTCCACTTGCAAACTAAAGGAGTGAGATACAGAGGTAAGCTGGGTGATTCGGTGTGACCTTGAGCCATTTTTATGTAGAAGAAACTTGTCATAGATTACAATCAGTCGAGCATTCTACAACCACAACTGTTTGTTTTCCTCTCGGAAGCAGTACAATAAGCCTTTACTACATTGTCAAGCTACTCTTTCAGAAGAGCAATACAATCACAAAATAGCTAGGATCTGAAACAATCGCCTTTTTCAAAGTTTCTTGGGCAAGTGTTTGTTTTTTTTTTACCATGATATTTCAACCTTCCCACTTCTCTTCAGGCTTCCTTGCACACTAGAAAGTCACTCTTCAAATTTCAAATTCCTTGAACACTAGAAAATCATGCAGTTCAACTTCGTCCTGTGAACAAAAGTATAGCTGATAGCTATGCACACCATAGTGAAACTCCATTATTTAACTCTTTTACTCTTTTGTTTGGCTATAGTACAAAAACCTTATCTACGCAACATTTATATCTACAGAAGGAATACACGCAACCATGCAAAATTCTCCACCAAAGACAGGCTTTGTTGCATCACATCCGGACCTAAACAAGTCAGAACAAACTCCATAAAGTGATGATCTATTGCGAAGGAAATGGAAGGGTTGGATTCTTGCTGTTAGTGTTCTTCTTTCTCCATAATAGCTTTCTCCACAGGTTCCCACCTCCTCTTTTCTTGCGCGGCACAATAGCCAGAGACCTAATTGCAACATTATCATCTTGGACTTTAGTTTCATTCAAAATGAGTATCTTTTCAAGAGGCTCAACCTTCCCATCGGAAACAAAGCCAACGTTGTCACTCTCTTTCGTCTGAGGGGATCCACCACTCTTTGTCTTAGCATTGTCCTCGGCTAGCATCTGATCTCGAAGAGAGGACCTTTGGTTCATAAGTTTGTTCCTAGGTGCACTCAAAGTCGTGTTTGTGCTGATTGAGTCACCATTTCTATCGGGGGAGGAAGAGATGACCTTGTCAAAAAGGCTTGCTTCACTCGGTGCAGCCAATGCCTTCAACTGCTTCCCTAGATTTAGAATAGTCTCTTGGCACTCTGCCAACTTTTCTGAAGCAGCTGTTATCTCCCAATCCTGAAAAGATTAATCTTAAGGTCAAATATGCTCTTCAAATGTTACATCTTAAAAAAAATACTAATCCGATTTTCTTTAAAGAAAAAGTGCATTGCTTCATAACCTCTCAAATGAATTGTGTCACAAGGCTTTCCTTGATTGAAAACCATTATAAGAACCCCAAAAAGCAACATAACAAGCCAAGAGAATATCATTTGTTTAAACATGATATATTCGCATGAACTTACAGTTCGAAGTTGCTTTGCTTCCTCAAGATCGGGGATTTCTTTCTTTCCTATGCTGAAAACAACATTATCAAATAAGTGAGATTTCTCAACAACGCAAGGTACTGTAACTGCTATTTCCCCTGTATCATCCCAATTACATTGGATGTCCTGAGGGAAGAGCAACCTATTATAAGGGAGATTGAAAAATAATTCTAGTACCTTTCAAGTTGAAGCTGCAATTCAAGACATGTGGCCTCCAATTCCTCGCAGCAGCTAGTTTTATTCTCAAGTTCCACTTCCAGGGAAGAAATCAATTTGCGAGCCTCATCTAACTCTGCTTTGGCTACTGCAAATTGTGTATCGAGATCTTCTCTCATCAACTTCTGATTTTCATTTTGATTTTCACTCATTGCTTTTGACATTTTCAGAGAGTCCAACTCTTTTTGCAAGCTTGCAATAGTTTCCTCAGAATCCTGAAGTTGATTCATTAACGTTTCGCTCTTATCAACAGCTGACTGAAGCCTTCCTTCCAAGTCTTTCTTTGTAGATTCTATGTTAATCAATTCATCTCTTAATTTTTTATTTTCATCTGCATTAGTAGAATGAAATTCATCCCTTTCAGGAAAGTTAAGAAGCCCATTTGAAGCAGAAACCATAGGCAGACATGACAACTGCTCACGAGGAAGGCTCAGCTTATCCACTTGAGAGAATTGACTCATCGTTCCAGCTTCTGCTTCACTTTCACTTCGTGTTTCGTCCCATTCAAAATGCTTCTTAATTGCATCTTTCATGCTAGAAACATCTTGAAGGGAAAAGCAATGGTTCACAATCCAGTCCAAAGCAGCACTTAATTCTTGGGCAAACCTGTTCACATCAGATTTTCCATTCACGAGATCACAACAAGCATGAACAAATTGCTGTACTACAATACCAAGTTCAGAAGTCTTCCACTGGAAAACACGAACCATGTAGCCTGAAGATGTTTCATTCTTGTATGGGAACAAACTCCCATCCTTTCTAGATAAAGCCTCTGAAGTATCATAATTGGGTGAAGTGATCCCTTCAAGATGCTCAATTATCTTCTGTATTGATTTGCCTAGATCTGACTGGAACTGCTGATTGTTAGTATCTGTGAAAAATGCATCATCATCCGTTATTCCACATGATGAGTCTACTGGTGCTGACTCATCTATAGGCTTCCAAGAGATGTATCCAGCAACATGAGGGGAATTTTTTGAGCTCTCTCTTGTATCTGCACACTCTGCCTGCCTCCCATTACTTATGTCTGCCAAAGCTCCTTTAACATCCTCCAGTATTTTATCAGGTTTTCTTTGTGTCATACGAGTTTGCTCCAACACTGCTTTCAAAATATTCTGAAGCCAATCAGGAGCTTTATTAATCAGTACCTCTGTGGACTTGATTTCCTGGTCAGATACCCCAGAACCAATGATCTCTCCACCTGTTACCTGTGATGGATGCCCATTCAAACCTGTTCCAATGGGGTTAACAGGTTCCTTTGCATCATCAGATGTTACATGAGGGCTTCCTGTCTTCTGATCGACTGAGACTATAGCAAGTCTTTCCATTTCTATGAAATCATCCATCAGATTTATATCTGAAGCTCCGACAGTTTTAGCAGAAGGTGACCCCCCTTGTTTCCCATGCTTGAAGTGGTCTAGTTCAGAAATCAAAGCAGAAGCCCACGATTCAGCACAGCTAATCTTATCGTCACTGCCAACGTCAGACATTGAGGTCAGAGATACCTCATGTGGTGGAAGACCACTCCTTGATGGCTCCAAGCATGTCTGGCTTTTTGATAGTTCATCGAAATGGAAATCAACCTGGGATAACTTCGAAGCTGCACGAGCATACATGGATCTTAAAGTTTGAAGTTCATTTGCTTTTCTGTTGAGGGCTTCCTTGAGAGTCTTGTTTTCTTCTTCAATAGCACATAACTGCTCAGTCAGAAAGTTGATCTGTTTGCTGAGAGTGTCTGCAGACCTGTCAACAGCAGAGTCGACCATTAAGCCATTAGGACTAGAACTTGTTCTCCTCCTCCTCATTTCAACAGAATCTCTTCCCAGTATATCAACTTCACTTTTCATCTTCGCCAACGCAGCAGGACCTGGCAAACGCTTGCGAACAAGCAGACGTAGCCTCTGACATTCTGATTCTAACTTCGCAATTTTTTTCACACTCTCTAAGTGTTGCTTACGTGATGCATCAGCTGTTCTACGATTAAATTCTCTCTCTTCATTCCGAATCTCAAGCTCCTTTTCTAAAACTCGTACTTCATATTTCAATGACGCATTATCTTTCTCAATGGACTCTAACCTAGTCATTAGAGCACTAATGTCTGCATCCACCTGAGCCTTTTGTGTAGTCAAATCGTCAATTGTCTTTTCCTTTGCTAAGAGAGCCTTACTGAGATGAGTATTCTCAACACCTATTTTTGCAAGCCTTTTACTGTTATCTGCCAACTTCTCCTCCAAAATCATTTGGGACTTTTCAAATTCCCCTGATGCCTTCACCACAGCATCATGAATCCTACGCTCCTGCTCTTGTCGAACAAAATGCAGCTGTTGCATGCACTCCTTGAGGGCAGCCTCTGTTTGAGTTAATCGTTCTTCTCCAGCAGCTCTCTGCTGTAAGGCTTTATCTAACTCTTGCTTAAGGGACACTGCTTTTGCTTCTGCCTTCTCCAGGCCTAGGTATTCAAAAAACACTAAGGGATGGTTAAATTATTCATTCAAGTACATGATTTTACAGAACGCATACAAATGTTTAATAACAACTTACAAACTGGCATGACAGAGAACCTCCCATGAAGGTACTGGAAAAGGAAAAGAAAGTTCAATAATTTTACCTGCCATGGCTTCCTCTGTCATCTTCATTTGTTTCTTTATAAGGTCATCTTTAGCGTTATTCTCAGACAGGGCTGACGAAAGTTTTTCATTTAAGCTTTTCAGGTCATTCTCCAATTTTACCTTATCAGTCAAAAGTGTGTGAATCTGGAAAAAGAAAATGGTAATGAATTAAATATATAGTATGAACACATTGTGTGTTAAATTCTTCTATAATCTGCATACCACTAAACCTCTCCCAAAAGAAAAAATTGCATCACTTGGAACTAAGACAGCTAAATATTGGGAATTACAAATTAGAAAAATCAGTTTGTGTTAGTTTCTCTTAGTTGAATTATTAACAGCAGATGAACTTCTATGTTAATACACATATTTTTGAACTGATCTTAGTACCACAATAGGGTAAGAGATAGATGTTAGTAAATTACCATGATGAAGATTTTTAAAATTCAAGCATATACAAAAACATAACGTATTTTAGACAAGACTTACAGGCTATAGCCTATGCTAGGAGGCATCTTCTTCATCGGTTGGACAACAGGAAAGCATCTATGATTCATTAGTGATGATGAGGGTTGTCACAATTTTTTAAATCTCCAATCAAAAGAACTCTATCAAGAATAAGATTAAGCCTCACGGAGCCACTACTCAATAGCTGATTCTGAAAAGTCCATCATTTATCTGGGAAAAGAAGCCATTTTGTTGGGTTTTTTCATTCGAATAGAGATTTTCCTTGTCTAATTAAATTCTATCTGACCTACAAAAGACAAGAGTTTTCTATCGAAAAAGGCCTCTCCTACAAACATGCTTTACTTGAAGCATTGAACTTCACTTCACATCTTATGTTGAAACACAGAATCCATATAACAGTATTTTGCATTTTGAAGTTGGAAAAGTCTAATGGATTGCAATATAACATACAACAAAAACAACTACACAAAATACAAAGCCAACTACACCAACATAATCTTCTCATTGCTAAAATTTTTTACCTCATCTTCATTTTCCTTAGGAGACATATTTACTTTATCAGATGAAACAATCATCTTCTCTGTAGATTTCTTTCTCCATAACCATGTACTCTTATGGTCCATTATTTTTCTCACTTACTCCACTTCAGTACTCGAACACATAAAAATATCTGCATCAAACAAAACAAAATAACTAAAAAAGAAGTTGAACAAGCAGTAATACAAGAAACACACGCGCATGCACTCACCTATTAACAGTAGAAACACAATGCCAGCTCTGGTGCTAACTAAAATGAAACCAGATAATGCATTTTCTCAAAGGAAAGAGAAAAAAGATAGAAAGAAATAATTAGAAGATGCTAAAGAGAGATAAAAAAATAATAATGGCTTTTGCTCCGATCCTACCGACTAATTAAAAGACGAGAGAGAGAGAGGCAGAAGTAGAAGAAGAGATTCGATAAAACAACAGCTAAGAGAGAGAAACTGTCAAGTGTGTATATGTGTGTTTGGTAAACGAGAAAAAATAAAAATAAAAAAGGTGAAAAAGTAAGGTACAGTAGAGAAAGGCAGAAAGTGAAGTAAAAACTAGTAAATAGTAAAGGATTTGCGAGGGAGAGGTGTCGGTACTGATCTGACACTGTAATTCTTTTGGGGTTAAAACTTAAAACATAAGCAGTAAATATTGGCGTTTTGCGCGGGGGATTGGTAATTGTTGCTGTCATCAGACGGACCGGAAAAGCGCGAGTCTTTTTCTGTTACTTTTCAGTTCACTACGCTAGTTTCATTTTAGGTAATAATTCCATCTCTGTTTTACACTTTTACTCTTAAGTTAAATTTTACACTTTGCTATTTTCAACTTAAAAATAAATAAATAAATACTACTATTATTATGAAACGTACTGATTAAAAATATTGCACCCAAATTGAAAATTCAGTTCCAGTTTTAGTTTGATTCCAATTCATTGGGAAATCAATCTGATACTAATTTCTCTTAGCCTAATCTAAAATAGCATAATTTAATTAAGTTATTTTAAAAATTTTAAAATGATATTTTACTGGGTGCAACAATTATATCTGATATATTATGAATTAGTTAAACTAAATCTCAATACTAAATTAAAAAAATAGATAAAAGTAAAGGTTTTAATTTATATTTTACTCCATGGTAATAGAGATTGTATCTATTTTTTTGTGCGTAGATTCTATCCAAATATGTATAATTGGAGAATTGAATTTAAGGTATGCAATGTTATTACCAAAAGATTAGTACAATTATGAAACAAGTTCATCTTTTACCTTAATTAGAATTTCTGAGACCATTCAAGAATGGAGATGTTTTTTTTGTTTGTTTGTTTGGGAACATCTTGTTTTGTATTACCAACAAAAAGTATAAGCTCTTAGTATAAACATAAAATATAAGCTCTTTTATGAAGCTTGTCTTAATAGGAGATGTTGAAGTTATTGTAATTAAGTGCTCAATTAATTTATGGTCATAAGCTGAATGCTTTTTTGTTGTTGTCTAGTGTAAAATAACAACAATAGACAAACTCTAGAATAAAGAATTAAATAGGATATGGGAAAGCATTCCAAAGTGAAGATATTTAATTTAAAGATAAAATAAATACAGAAGCAGGTGCTTTATTATGTCATTTTAAATATATAATTTGTGGTAATGGCATAGAGGATAAGAGGCGTACTAAACCATAATCTCAAAAAGTAGGTAATGTCTTCACTCTTGGTATCTCTTTAAACTTGCTTTTAGCTTAATTAAATATAGATTAGTGAAAGTGATGCTTAATGGGTTTTGGTTGATGAGTGGTCCTTTTTTATTATATAATATGGGTTTCCTTTATTTATTCGGTTGTTAAGTTCCACTTATAACCACTAATGTCTTTTCTCTCCCTCTCTTTTTAGCTAGCAATCTTGTCATGCACTTTTTCTTTCTCTCTTTCTTTCTTTGCCAGTGACAGTGCCTCTTCCTCTCTATAATTAATGTATTACTCTTTACTTTAAATAGGGTTCTTTTTCTAGATATGGTTTAAAGAGACCCTCAAAATTAAAAATTAATAGCAGTAAATTTTGTATAATTTAAATTTCTTTTTTTTATTACATGTAATTTAGAATTTTGTAGGAAGAGGAACAAAGATTTCTTCTAATCATAAAATATAACTTATATTGCAAATGAAAAATTTATGGGAGATCACAATGTTAATATATGTAGAATCTGAAGTAAAAAAATCTGAAAAATAGACCATAAATACAAGAAGAAAACATGAAACCCATCAAAAGCCTCACAAAGAAAGAGCAAGATAAACTAAAACTTAAATAAACTGACAAAAAAAAAACTAAAAACCACCCCTCAAGGCTTTTGATTATTAATGGCGAGAGAGAGAGAGAGAGCAGGCATGGGTGGTGTTGGAATAGGAAGAGTGGGATTAACTAAAAAGAAAAATAAAGGAAATTTTAATATTAAAATATTATTATTAGAATATTAGTTTAATAAAAGACATATGTAATGTGTGAAATATAAAAGACATATGGCAGCGATTGAGATGGTACGAGGGAAAAATAAACTACAGAAGATAATGACCTAAATTATAAATCAAGGTTCACAATTTTTGTAGGCCAGAGAATGCCCCCTATTCGCTCTCTAGTGTGTGGCAAGCATATATATGTTAGACAGATCACATAAATTACACATGTACAGTATTTTGGAAGCAATATAAAATTTTAGCTTATCATTCAACTCTTTTTATTAATATTCTTTGTGAGATTTTATTACTGAGAGTTAAATTATATATCTAAATTTATTAATGCTATTAATTTAATAGTTACAGCTCATTTATTTGGCATTAATTATTTGTAATTCCAACACAATTTGATTTTTTATTAATTCAAATTTCATTCAAAATCAGCTATATCAATTTTTATTAAATTTATAAATAAAAATTAAGAAAAGAGAAAAAAAATTTCACAATTCATTTTTTTTTTAATTTTTTACCAATTTTAACAAATTTTAGACAACTTACAGTACTAGAGAACTCTACTCCTCAACGTCTATTCAACAAAAGGTAGATTTACAGTAAATAGATTTCATTTGAAATTAAATAGTAAAAATTTGAAAGGTATTAATGAATTTATATATAAATTTCTAATATTATAATTTATAAATATTAAAGTTGCAGTTGTATTAAAACTTTTAAGGGGATATTTTATCACCCACAAAAATCTTATCAAGTACGATATGATTAAATCTATATATATGTGTATATAAATGCCACAAAAGAAAATTATAAAAAAATTTGTATCAGAAAAGCTCACGGGCAAATATCGTATTTTCTCCTAATATTGACGCCTTTGATTTCCACCCGCAAAAGAAAAAGTTTAACAACAAATCTATAATCTATACATTGATTAATATTTCATCAAGACCAACCAATCTTCTTCAAATTGGTCACATGAATCACGACTACACTTGCAAAATATGCAAGACCCACTGGCAACAATGAAAGAGACAATCATATTATTTAATTTATTTTCTTAATTTAATAGTTAACTTGCATGATTAACTATACCCTCCATCTAAAATGCAATCTAAACGCAAAGTTAATGCAAAGTTCCAAGTGATTTAACCTATTTATCTTCCACCTCTAATCACCATCAACGCGTAGCTCGTAACCTTTACCATTTGCTCAAGAAGTCGCAAATGGAAATTAATTTTGTGGCTGAATTGGATCGTAATTTGACTTTGCACTATAAAGAAAACTGTTTGCGAATGATGTCAGAAGCTATTTACGTCTTACCAAACTCCTCTGCTTTAATGGAAAGTGCTATAAAGAAGGCCCAAGTACTAGAACCCCACTTCCTTATATTGAAATAGCAACCAGACGACACTAGTTGTTGCCCCCTCCACATCAAGGGTTTATGCCTCAGCCCTTTTGATCACTTTCATGTTCACTCCCCGTCGGTTTGATGGTTTCAAGTTGAGCCACACACACACCTACACGAATTATTAATGCATATATCATCATCCATAACATTCAGGGTTTTTTCTTAATGAGACATTGCACCATACCATTTGAGGTCCTTAACAAGATATCATCTAAAACATTTGAGGTAATCAAAGCTATTATTGCTACTTATAATAATTAGAAACTTATAACAATTGGTACTTGAAACTTTCAAGGAATCCTTGCAAATCGTTTACACTTCAAGGGCATGTGCAAAATCATATTAGCTTTGGAATATATTATTATAAAATAAAATTATTTTAGGAGTTAGATCCAATATATTGAATGAATGGCGAAATAAATGAGTTAATTGTTGATTGTGTTCTTAATATTTTTAAACAAAAACTAAAAATACAAGTTGCTTCATATATTTAGAAATAAAAATTTATTTTTAAAGTTTTTAAAATATTATTTTAAAAATTATTAAAAATTACGATGTTCAAAATGTATCAGAAAAAATAATACTTCTATAGAAACTTTTATGCATATTTAGCCTAAAGTCATCGGAAATTAATATTTAATTTGGTTAAACTTTGTTTTTGAGATTTTTAGCCTTTTCTTTTAAAATAATAAAGATAATATTTATTTTGCAAAACTGAATCGAAAAAGCTCAGTGAGAGTTGATAATAGAGAAATTCTTGCCAAGTGAGTTTATTCCTCATTTAAGAAAAACAAAAACAAAAACAAAAACAAAAATAGATTCCTAGAGAATTGTCGGATAGCGCAATGGGCCTTAAAAACTAACTATGATCTTATCTGAAGAATCCATGGGCTCTTTCCATCTGAAGAAGCCACATGTCTAATTCGAGGTCCGATTTGACATGTCTGCCGAAGGCAGTCAGGCGAGCACGCACTAACCTCTTCTCCCCATTCTCAGTGTCCAAACAAACAAAAGAAGCAGTAACCAAATTAAAAACTCAGGAAAAAAAATGGTCAAGACTAAACAACAGAAGTCCACAAAACCAAAACGAAACCCTCACGTAAGTTTCTCCAAACAAAAAAGTTACTCTTCCTGTTTTACTATTTTACTTCTGTAATTGCCATCTCATTTTATAATCATCAATCCATTTTTTTTTAACGGTATAACACTTATAAATTCAATAGTTGCTGCATTTTCTATTGTGATCTTAAGTCACTTATTATTTGTTAATTGTGTACTTAATTGTATATGGTTGGAGATAATGAAGCAGTAGGTGAGACAATGAAAGTAGTTTTGTTATTTTTATTTTATTTTGTGATTCAAGTAATTAAGTAGTTGAGACAGTGATAGATAGGTAGATACACAATAATTTAGGCATTTTTTTGGAGTAAATCCTTGTCGAATTCTTGTTGCAGAATCATGTGGCATGATTTCAATTATTTCGAAATGCTTTTTATTTTTTCATTCAAGTTGAAAGAATTGAATTCTAAGAATGGTGGACTTTCCAAACATGAGAATTCACTAAGTAGGTTGAATTGAAACGAGTCTTTGGGCTGAATGCTGTTTAGCATGCTCAAAGAATTACATGCAATTCGAGCACATATTTGTGTATTGTACATATGCACATCATAATTTACACAATGAGTTGGAGTATCACTTTTCATTTTAGCTTTTTCCTTCACAAACAGTTAAAGAAACTGATAGGACTGCTAATAATCTGGCTAACATGTTCATATTCAGCTCGAGCAACAGCATGTCAGTTGCACAGCTGACATTGTAAATTTTGCCCATTACTCCGGAGGAAAGAAAAATGAGGGAGGACGGTGCTTAAATACAATCATTGACGTGTAATCTACAGTAATAAATGTGTTTTGAGTTTTACTAAACCAGAACCCCATTCACTGAACAACTTACCATTTACTTGAGAAAGGTGTATCCATAATCTATTGAGCTACTGATTTGATCCCGGACTTGATGAAAGACGAAGTGCAGTTATTTACCTACCTGTTATAGTTATTGCAGTGCTCCAGATGATTTCTTTTATTCACTTCTTAAATAAATATATTGCCTCTTACATTGTGCAACAAGTACTTAACAAAATCTGTTTGTGATACAGGTGAAAAAACAGGGAAAACAAGCTGATATCACTCAATTTCGAGCTCAGCTGGATGCATTGGGACTGAAAATTATCCAAGTGACTGCAGATGGTAATTGTTTCTTCAGGTCTGTGTGCTCATCCTAACAACGTGTTTGTTATCTGGCATACATTGGTATGCCACTGCATCATGCAGGCATATTTGGACTCCAGTTCTTCTTTTTTCTTTTTCATATGGGAAATGGTTCATGTGCTACTTCCTAAGGAAGAATGTTTGTGGATGTACTTTATTCCTGCTAAGTTATTCACTTTGATTAGTTTGCAGGGCACTGGCAGATCAGCTGGAAGGTAGTGAAGAGGAACATGGAAAGTATCGTGCCATGGTTGTACAGTATCTAATGGTAAATGGCTACTAAAAATATAAATGTCTGCATAATTTAAATAAACAATCTTGCACTTCCTTTTTTTCCCAATCAGTACGTTATCTTGCTTTCTTGCTGCTATCTGGTGTGAAATTTCTCTTTGCTCAGATGAAAATTGAAATTCCAGTTATTTGTTTTTTGTGAAGAATATCGTTGCTTGTTGAGCAGCAACTGACTAGAAATTTACTTTTTGCTCTCTCCCTCTATTATGAGTTACCAACCTGCAAATAAATCTGATATTAGGGTTTCTATTAACAGAAGAATCGTGATACGTTTGAGCCCTTTATTGAGGATGACATCCCATTTGATGAATACTGCCAATCCATGGAAAAAGATGGCACATGGGCTGGGCATATGGAATTGCAGGCGGCTTCTCTAGTTACACGTAGTAATATATGCATTCACCAGGTGATATTTTGTTTTGTGTTTTGTGTTTTATGTCCAGCATTCGTTTGTGCACTTTCACTTCTGGATAGCAGTCCCTTTCCTCTTTCTTTTGGCGTTCCATTAGTTATCACCTTCAAAGTTAATATCAATATGGTTAAGCCTTTTAGTTATTAGTAGGATAATTAATAAACCTTCCAAGAGATTGGAAATATGCATAGCAATTAACTGTCCATCTGGCTTGTCAAATGTACAATACCTACTGTACAAGCTGTCAGGGAATGGAGAAGTGGCAAGATTTAAGTTTCTATTCTTATTTTAGGAAATATGAAACATGGTTTCTTTGGGCAATACAATGTACTCTGCATTTTTCCATGGATTCAGTAAAATGATGCTTCGATGGCTACATGTGCTGAGTAATTATTCACAAGCATATGTAAGCGCAATTCATAAGCAGCCAGAGTTACTGAGCTTTATATATGTTCATTATATATGTACTATTTGATTGAACTTTCTATGTTCATTAACTGATACAGTACATGTCACCTCGCTGGTACATCCGGAATTTTGATGAACGTGGGGCTTGTATGGTCCATTTGTAAGTACACTAGAATATTTTTCATTTCTGCACTGTCCTGTTATCTCATGAATATTTTGATCATTGGTGAGGATCACTTGTGCATTCTCACTAGAATAGTCAAATTCTGAAATTACTCGATACTATATGTACTGTGGAAGGGAAGATCTCATATAAATGCTATTGATGGATTCTGATATAAGATCAAGTAATTTTGGACAATCCCAAACAGTAGGTAAAATGCCTGATCTTAATATGTTGTGTGTAGAGACGCCAGTCTGCAATAGCAGAAATCTTTTAGTTTGTAACAGGAGTGCTAGATTTGTAGCTGGGAATTTTCTTGTAATAGAACTAATTTTGTAATTCTGCAGTTTAATTTGCTAGCATATATTTCAGATCTTATCATGATGAGGAACATTATAACAGTGTGCGTTTAAAGGAAGACACTTGTATAGGGCCGGCCAGGCCAATTATAATAAAGGTTTCTCCTTTTCAATTATATCATCTTTTTGCAAATGTTTGTTTATCTACTTTTGGATTCAATTTGTAAATAGCCTGACAACTTTCAGTTTCTGAAAGGCTGATGCTGACCTTTCAGCAACAACTTGTCAAGCAAAAACTGCAGCCAGTAAGTCCAAAGGGGGAGCTGCTAAGAATAGTATTGATCCAAGTTCCATCAAAGTGGTAATTGCAGGAAGTGGTTGTCAGGATGCTCAAAAAGTTGAACAGGTGAGGAACAGCCTGCAAAGTTTCATCCTGGGAGTTTACATCCTCTTGCAGCATTATTTAGCTTTATCATTAATCATCTTCAGCTTGCTAGTTTATTAGTTTAAATAAGTTTCTTGAAACCTTTAAGGTACATATACTAATTTTTTGCCTTTCTGATCTCATACTAGGTTTTATTACAAGTAGATGGTGATGTTGATGCTGCAATAGAATTTTTGAGAGCAGAACGGGAAGCAGATGACTCTTCACCAGAAAATCATTCTTTTCAATGTCATGCGGATAGTTGTTATGGTAATGTCTGGTCAGTAATTTAACACAAGTCGAGCAATTTTGTGGCTTCTGTTGTTTCTGTTTTTTCATGCATTGTTTTAACATTAGTTAGGATCTTTTCTTTGTAGTTTTGGGCATGAGGCTTATAGGTTTCAAGTGTAATTTTGTTTGCACGTACTAGGAACTTCCTGGCAAAGCTATTCCTAAAGTATAACAGTGGCACAAATTGGTGAAAAAGAAAATTGGCTTTGAATATCCTAACATCTGTTGAAGGAAGATGGTGGGGGCTGCATGATGAGTTTCTAATATAATGCATTATTGTTCTAGCAATTGGTTCCATGCAAGGATTTGGAATAGGCAATTTATCTTTTGTACCACAGAACCTTGTCCTTTTCTTCTTTCTGATTTGACACAATTGATGTTTTGCAAAGCAAAGGTAGTTTTTGAATGTGGACACTTGTTCCTTGGCTTCCCAGCTTCATTGAATGCCACTCTCTTAGTTGGTGTATTCCGTAAGCATTTACATGATAATGACATTCAATTCAAGAAAGCGAAAGAAAATTTCTGTTATTTTTGTTATCTTCTGCATGCGCACATGTTCAAAATAATCCATTTTTAACATGTTTTACATCATGAATGCAATGGGAAGAAATAAGCCACCTGAGGAACATTACAGTTTTTACCATCTGACTGCTATATTTAAGTTAGTTTCACGCCATGTTTGGTTTTCAACTTTGGTCATGCTTTTCATGGTACTTGAGGTTTTGCTCATCCAGTGTTCTTATCTAATCTTCAATACCCCTAACAATATTAAGGAGATTGTAAAGCTGGAAACTGTGAGCAGCACGGCAAAGAGCCTCTAAAGGATACCCACAGTCACGATCCATCTAATGGTAGAACCAAACCGACCAATGGCAATAGCAGTTGCCAGGCAGGTGACAAGGTTTCTCTTTTATTCAGAACTAATAGACCTTTGTTTGGCCAATTCTCACCTTAAGGCACAGTTGGTTACAAATCATTCGTTTCATTTACTTCATATCTTTACGCTTTTACAATTGCAGAAGATAGCAAGAAATAAGACTTGTCCATGTGGGTCTAAAAAGAAATACAAGGCCTGTTGCGGAGCTGTCAAGGCAAAACCCTCTGCGAAGTTTTTAATGTATGCTTCTTCAACTTCTACTTCCTCTCCAGGATCCTTTTTAAGCTCTAGTCTTTAGTTTAAGCTCAATTGCCCAAAAAGTAACCCTAATAACGATGGCTTAGCTATTAGGTTATCACTTGCTTTCATCAGCGAGGACAACATATTCTGGATGTAGAAAACAAAACTGGAAGCTGTTTAGAGAAGTACTGTTAAACATGAATGTACTTAAAAAATTAAAATATATTTTTAATCTTATGGTTATACGTAAGATATATTTATATTTTGTTCCTAAGACCAGCTCTCCAGAGAGTTATTAAGAAGTTCGCCAGTACCATCTTTTCCCAAATAAAAACTTTGTTATCTGATATGACAGTTTTTCTGTGTCAGTAATCAAACAGTTGACTCGAGAAAAGTTAAGAAAGAAAGAAAGCAACGTGGTAAAGGACCTGCAGAATCTGATGGCAGTCCGCCTGATGTTGGTGCACTTTGTATATGAACTTGGTTTTGGTGAGTAGTACCACTGATTTATATAGTTCTATGACACTTTAAAAGAAAATTTTTAAAAAATAGTTGTGCTATATGTCTGTCTTTTCAAGCAGAACTTTTTCTAAATTTTAAGCAACAGTCAGTAGGTTGTCAATGTGGTCTGCTTCTAATCCTAATCTCACTTTAACTTTTATATCTTTTTTTTCCTTTATTGGAAAAATCACTTGTTGGATTTGAATGGGATGCCTGTGCAGCTTTACAATTTTGTTTAACCCAACAAAAAGGGGAAAAGAAAAAAGAAAAAGGATCTACAATTTTGTAAGAGTCTGAACGTGACACTTTAGAGTTAAGATGGTATTGATATTTCCGTGATTCACCTGTTTCTTGTTCATTCACAAGCAATTGCAAGTAATACCTTCATCAATATACTGTGAAACACTTACAAGTGACAATTAAAGAGGAGCTGAATCAATCTTGCAAAATCTAACTCTTGTTTTGTGCTTAATGTTGATCAGTTTTTTTCTTAATTTTGTAGGTCCTCTCAGATCTTATATAATTTCGTATTTTCCTCCACTATCCCTTGCAACAGGCTGATCAGAAGAATTTCTGCCGTCTCCACTGTAGTTCAATGCCTATTGCTATGGTTTAAAAGTTCATACATGTAAATTACTTATCATCAGATTTAAAAGCTAGCAGGATCTTCATCCCAAACTAAAATGTCGTTTCCCCAAGAGGCCACATAGAAAAGGTGCTTGATTATTGTTATCTTTCTAGACTTCATATATACATGCTTTGCTTTTTGGCGAACTGAAATTACAAGGTCCGAAAGGTCAGAAAAGAAAAGGCAACAAAAAGAAGAAAAAAGGAAAAGAAGATACGTGTAGGTAAAAATTTAGAGAAATTGCTGTGTATTGTAGTTTTAGTGATTATGGATATGGGGTTTGATCTTAAAAGTATTTCTTTTCTCTTTTTTTCTTTATGGGTTTCTTCTTTATTCAATCATCCTTATAATGCACATACTAGTAGTATACATGCTGAGGTTCTTGGATTCACTTGGAAGCATGTAAAATTGACCTAAACGAGATGCGTGTAAAATCTCATCCTAATTTCTTCAACATGTTGTCATTTCTATTTCAGCTGTGTGATTGGTCCCAACATCCATGGACAGAAAGTATAAACTAGAATTAAGTTCTTCGAACTTTCAAATTGTGGTCTGAATATGATTATTCCTCTAATATAATATTGGTTGGGACCGAGTTTTTCATTTGTGATAATGTTTGAAAACCTGCCTGCATTGTTTTCCTAATACCCAATTGCTTAGTTGGGGGCTGCCAAGTTTCTATTGGGTTTGTTGGAGCACAAAAATTCACTATTGTTGGGGCCGACAAGAGCCCAACACAAAGATAATTATGTCATATAAAGGAAAGAAAATCCCTATAGAGGAAGAAATAATAAAAATTCCACCATACTAATTGAAGCAGAGAAACACATGGTTTAATAACACTACTAACCCATTTCTTGAGTCATCAAAAGTTGCAAAAATAGAGGAGCAAAAATGATAAAGAATGAGATGGGGCATCATAGTTCCCTTAACAAATACAGTATGAAGATTTTGACTAGTTAAATAATATAATATAATAAAACAAACCCTATGATTAACTTAGCTTAGCTTTACCTAAAAGCAAAATATATATGCTAAAATTAGAAAGTGGATGAAGAGAACTTGCGTCAAAAACCAAGCTTCTTCATTCAGGGAAAGAAGTAGACCCCAAAAGTCCTTGGTATTGGCAAAGCAACAAACACAATAAATTAACAAAGCCCTACTCAATTACAGCTTTTAAATCAGTAAAAACCCATTAAAGAAAAATTGGATTTCAATCCATTTTGCTTGATTTAGAAAAGTAGGTGGTGGTTTTCCCTCTTTCTTGATGGGAGCCTGCCATGATTATTGTATGATAAGACACTCACTCTTTTACCTTCTCTTTTTTTTCCCTCTCATTTCTTTTGTGTTCAAGTGGAAATGTTATCATTCATTTAGGAAAAGAAAATAATTAAAGCAAAGTCATCCATTCTAAAAGAGGAAACTACATAACCCTCCATCTTTTTGTCACAAATGGAAGTTTTCCTTTCCCCACATAGGACTAAGCAATTTTGACAACCACCATAAGTAAATAGTCATTTCTTGTTCAATGATGTAACCCACTTTCTCTTTTCTCAAAAAAAATTTCTTTGTATTTTCTAGAAACCCACCTAGATTTATCACTTAATTTTGATAAGGTCACTAACTATCTTTCTCTTTTTAGATAAAAAAAGCATCAATAAATGTTCAACATTTGAGTATTGAAGGAAAGACTTGCAATATATTTATTACCCTTCCTAATGTCTTTTGATTAGTAGAGTAAGATGGAATTTATAAGCTTTTATTCACATGCATAGTATTCTTTGCTATCCAAGATAAAATAGGAATCTTTATCTTAACGTGGAAAGTGAGTTGTAATGGCAACTTAGAATGCCGCATATTCATTAATAACTTCCAAAGTAATGTAATTGCTTAAGATTCAAAAAAACAATCATAAAATTATATTTCTTTCATACTAAATATATACAAGACTAAACTGAGAAGAAACAAATATAATCCAGAAAGCTTTTAGACATGAAGAATATGAAATTTCAATTGAGGGATAAACATTTTTTCTTACACTAGAAATAATTACATAAAAGTAATAATAAAGAATTTTAATAACTTTTTTGAGTTACAAATGAGGAGATGGGAATTTAATTCTAATATACTAAAACTTATAATTTTAATGTGATTCTTTTGTTTAATTTTGCTGAATCAAACTAAAGGGTAAACTATAAAAGGATTCCTAGGACATTAGAATGTGAATGTAAAGAGAGTGGATTTATTGATCAACCCTAGGAACAGAAGATACTTGTATGATGAATGAATAAAACAAGACTTCAAAGGGATGCTATTCTATGAAACACACAACACTTGAAATTCCGAACAAAATTGAATTATGGGACGGTTTCACACCGATTCGGGTTGAATTTGGTAATGTGAATGGTCTGCAGAAAAAAGAAAAGGTGAAAAAATCAAAATCAACGTAAGTTGTGCTTAGCTTTCACTAATAGAATCTGTCACCTTTAGTTGTCAGTGAATAACAAGATAATTGAAATCAGTCTTACTGATTATTCGAGATCCACAAAGCTGTAGTATTATAAAATATTTAGTACTTCTTTTACATTATACAAGATAAATGTGTGCTCTTTAAGCAGCTCATTTTAATAAAATAAAAGTTATAAAATTATAAAATTATAAACTGACTAGTTTTATATTATAAGAGCTTAGTAAAATATCAAAATATATAAAATGATTTTGTAATTAAATTTCAAATTTTAAAATAAGAATATATAATTTATAATGAGTATATATATATATATATAGCATAAATTCATATATAAAAAATTTATATATGATATGTGAAAAATAATTTATGTATATTATAAGCAATTTAATAATTTATATATGATATTTTTGTTAATTATTAATTTAAATATTATTAATAAATATCTATTAATTAAAATAATTTTAATTAGTTCATATTATTTAAATACTTCAAACGATAAATAGTATAAACTTAATATATATATCGTGTAAGTACTAATATACATAATCGTATATAAAGTAATTTAATTCAATTAAGCGGGCTTATGTGATCTTTGGTGATGAGGTTGTTTGTGTCATCAGGGCCATATTAAGTAGCTGAGCCAATAATAATAATTACATTATTTGATTTAACTTGATAAAAGAATACAATAAATATATCATGTCAGCTTGAATAGAAGTAAAAGTTTAGAATGAATGTGAGTATATGTTTATATATATAAAGTTTTTATAAGCATTGAGAAAGATATAAAGAAAAAAATGTATTTATCTTGTAAAAATTAAAAAAATTTAAATAAAAAGATATATATAGTTAACAATGTAATTATATTTTTTATTATTATTAGAGTATTTAGTAATAAATGAATCTAAATAAATCGAAAATGATAGTTATTAATTAATTATAATAAAAAATTATCTAATTAATTTATTTATATATTTATAGTAATAGATTAAATTCATCAAAATATAAAAAAAATAATTATAGAAAAATTAAGTTGAAAATGTAATAAGAAAAAAATAGACTTTCATGAGTATTAACAAAAATATATATAAAAAAATCTATTCAACTTTTAAAAAAAAATTCAAATAAAGAGTTGTATAATCAACAACATAAATATTTTTTTCATTATTTTTGAAATATTTGATAATAAAATAAATTAAAATAGACTATTAAGATGATACTTATTAAATAATAGTTAATAAAGAGTTATGTAGTTTATTTATTTAGATATTCTTAGTAATATATTAATTTATCCAAATATAAAAAAATTTATAGAAAAATTGTCAGGAATAGAGAGAAAAGCAAGTTGAAAATCTTACTTTCATATATTTTAGTAATAGATTAATTCATTAAAATATAAAAAAATTTTATAGAACATTGTAAGAAAATAGAGAAAAATCGGTTAAAAATTATAAAATATATAGCATTAATTTTAAGACATCAAATGAAAATAATATACTACATATATAGATCTTTAATTTCTTTTCGCTAATCATTAATTTTATTAATTTAAATATAATTAATAAATATCTATTAACTAAAATAACTTTAATTAATTTATATAATTTAGATATTTCAAACGATAAATAATTTAAAATTCATATATATATAGAGTAAGGATTAGTATAAATAATCGTATATAAAATAATTTAGTTTCATCAATAACAATAATAATAATAATTACACTATTTGATTTGACTTGGTAAAATAATACAATAAAACTTGAATAGAAGTAAAAATTTAGAATAAATGTAAATATGTGCGTATATATATAAAAGTTTTTATAAGCATTGAAATGAATATAAAGAAAAAAAATTATTTATTTTATAAAAAAACTTTAATTAAGAAGTTATATATAATTAATAATGTAAGTATTTTTATTATTATTAGAGTATTTAGTAATAAAATAAATTTAAATAGACTATAAAATGATAGTTATTAATTGATGATTAATAAAAAATTATCTAATTTATTTATTTAAATATTTATAGTAATAGACTAAATTCATCAAAGTATAAGAAATCTTATAGAAAAATTTAAGTGAAAATATAATAAGAAAAAAAAAAGACTTTTATGAGTATTAATAACAATGTATATAAAAAATTATTTATCGTTCTAGAAGAAAGATATTATTTTAATAATATATTTTTAGTTTAAATTTAATAAACACTTAAATTTAAATATTTATAATATTTATTTTAATTTCATGAATATCTCAATCTTATTAAAAATAATATTAAAATATTTATATATTATACGTAAATATATTAAATAAAATATATTTAAACATTATAAAAATATAAATAAAATTATTTATTATATTAGATTAATTAAATAATTAAAATCCAGGTGTTTTGATATGGAGTTAGTTAAAAATTAAAGAAAGAAAATACTGTAGAAAGGGCTGTGAATGCATATGCCCAACAGGTAGGGCAAACTCTGATACAAGCCACCCACTTCCCACCAATAGCAGCAGCAGCAATAATAATAATAATGATAATTAATAATTAACTATAATTTATGCCCTCTGAAAGGAAACGAATGGCTGGAGATGATTGGCTTTTCGTGGGCACTTTTGAAAACCTAATATAATATTTTAATGTTTGTCCATCCTTTCCACACTTGGAAAGTCTTCTTTACAATCTTCTTCAATCGCAGAAAACTAAATAAATCAAATCAAGAAAGATATCTACATTATTCTCTTCTCTCTTCTTTTTTTCGGAACATATCTTTTTATAAATAATAATAAATACTATTTCTTTTATAAAATCTTTCTAATAATATGATTTGATATTATATTAAAATCTCTTCAATTTTAATAAAATTAATTATTATTTATTTTTATTTTAGTTGAATAACTAAACTGATAATTAAATATTATAAAATTTATTATCAAGTATTAAATTTATCTAATATATAAAATTATTATATGATCTTTTTCATTAGCAGTGGATCTGTCAGTTTGATGTCTAGATTATTTTATTAGATTAAGATAAGATTGTTTGATTTAATATTTTTTATTTTTTATATAGTTTAACTATAATATATAATAAAAATAACAATAGAATAGAATGATTAGAAATATTTATTTTATATTAATAACTAAAATTAAATTATATAGTAATATCATAATATTATTGTAAATATAAATAGTTTTAAAATATTTAAATTATAGTAAGAAAATGAATATTAAATTTATTATTTTAATTAAATACTATAATTAAATTGTTAAAAATAAAATTTTATTGTAATTCATTAATAAAATTAATTTTGAATAAATTTGATACTTAATAATAAATTTAAAAGTTAAATTGTAATATTAAAATACCAGTTTAGTTTTTGGACTAACATAGAATAGATAGTAATTGATTTTATTAAAATTGAAAGAGATTTTAATGTAATTAGAAAAAATAGAAATCGACTTATACTTTACACCAAATCACGAAAAGTAAATAATAATTAATCCATATATTATTCAATTCCACAAGAAAGATATCTAATAACTAAATATCTCTAAACATGCAATATTAATCACCCAGGAGTTTAGAATTATTGTCGCTTTTCCAATTCAGTCAACAATAATTTGCAAAGCCTTGTTCCTAGTTAGGTAAAATAGTTTAAATATGATTAAAATAATAGGTATCTACATTTTTAATTCTATATATTTAATTTTAAATCTTAAAAACCATATGTCGGATCAAAAAATTTAATAGCTTTTAAAAATGACAGTTATCAAATCAATGTATTAAATTCACTATTTAAATTTCTTAATATTTATTGTATTCAATGCTTAGAATTCAACACTATTATTTTTTAAAATATTTAGTTTTTAGCTTTAAGAAAAGCTAGAAATGCGATGAAAACTACATTTCAAAAGAGAAAATCGTGAAAACTATATGTAGGAACCTGGAGAAATATTAATCTTCCATTCTTTCAAAGGCTTTTACTTTTTTACCCCTTTTTAATATAATCTTAATATTCTTAATTCATATATTATGATTAGTCTTATACATTGTTTAAAACATTTTAAATATGATGAATTATTTGCTTAAGGCCTTTCTATAAGATTACACAAGGATGATATTGGCAGATTAAAGTTCATGTGGATTTTTTCTTTTAATTTATTGATTTTTCAACGGATTTTACTATATAATATAAGTAATCTTTTATTTGAATATTTTTCAGTGATCAAAAGAGATTTAAATTAGACATCTTTATAGTTTTCACATATGAGACTATTATTATATATACCACTTTTAGATTAATCTATATTTGTTAATTTATGAAATTTTATTTTACGCACAAATTTACTGTTGCATAAATTTTCATGTCTTTTTTGTAACTTTTAATTATATTTCCAACATTAGATCATTAAGTTGAATATTGGGATGAAGAAATATCGCATCACTAATCATAGTAAATTTATAGACTTAGTTACAAATTAAATTTTGAACTTGCCATTTTTTAGTAATTTTATTTAGTTATTTCAAAGTTTTAAAATAAATATTTATTTTTTTAATTTATTTTTAAAAATATTTTCCGATAACAGTTTTTAAAATTTCACGATAAAAAGGTAATATAAGAATTTGATTGTGCTTACTAAAACAAAAAAATTTATGAATCGACAAAAATAGTTTATCCTAAACTTAATAATATAACCATTCAAAATCTCATATATGTGCATTCGTTCACATATTTTACTCCTAAGTGCAATAGATTTTTTATTAACTTAGTAATTTTTATGTTAGTAAGAATGATTGATTTGTCATTCCATTTTTCTAATTGTAAAATTTTAAAAATTGTTACCAACAAGGATTGTTGAAAATAAATTAAAAATATAGGTATTTATTTTAAAATAGATGAAATTGTTAAAATGTGTAAAATCTGATATTTAATTAATAACTAAGCCTAAATTTATATGATCAACTTAAATATAATGATGAGATTTTTTATAAATGATAAATTATTCATGAGTTTATTAAATAATGTTCTATGTTCGTATAAAAATTAGTAAAATATTTAGAAATTAATTCTTGATAAAAATAAATGGTCCTGTGGTGAAACATATTTGCCACTTAATAATTGTGAATTTTCTTACTATAATTACAACATGTGATATATTTTTATAATTTATTACAATTATATTAATTGGTACATAAATCTATTCATCAATCATGAACAAAAATTAACCGATATAAAATAAAACATCATAAAATAACTCAAATATCATAATTATACTAAAAAGTTTATAATTCTATACAACGAATAGTTCCATTTAAGAACTTCTTCATGAAAATATATTAATTTAGATATAATAATCATTATTTATTCTGTTGGACAAAGATTTCAATAGTTAATCATGTGCGGAAATCAAGAATCAAACTTTTTCCTTTAAAGGAATTAATTTTTGGATTTCCTCATGGAGAGAGATCTTCATTAAAATAAACTTGCAGCAGAGGTGAAACAAGAAGCAAGTTGCAAAGATTGGTGGGAGTTATTAACTGTGAATGTGGGGTCAATAGCCCTGAGTGTATCTTGTTTGCTTGATCTTTTTTGGGAGTTCACTTCCTCTTTATGTGTGTTTTTGGATCAAAAAGGTGAAAACATCATCCAGATTTTCTATCATTATATGTTACTTGGTGGTCATAACTTAATGGTTCTAGATATATGTATACAGCAAAGGTTCGTAAATTTATAGCAGATGATTTTCTTTTTTCTTTTTCTGTTCTTTTCTTTGCCAAAAGATAACAGAATGATGAGAAAAAAGATACAGAAAATAGTGGGTCAAGTAATATGCTTACTCTGGAGCCAAACTTTTAAGGGCATCTGATCTTGTGGCTATATGGGCAACCCACAAAAGAAAGACTCTGCTGCCAACTTAACCACATCAGCTTAATTATAGTGTCAGCTTCTTTATACCCAACACGTCTTTATGCATGATAAAAATATATAAACATTTAGTATATAAAATCTAAAAAAATTAAATTTAAATCTTATTTTAAATATTAAGGATTAATATATTTCGAAATTTTATTTTATTTAACTAGTTTAACTAATAAATATGATAGATATATTTATAATTCTTTTAAAGTTTGAATCTATTTAGTTTTTAAATATTTATCTATTAAAATTAAATTTATTTGATCCTGAACCTATAAATTCATAGGGGTACTTGAACCTTTATGAAAAAAAACTGCTTAAAATTTTATCTTTCCAAGATTGATAATTATGTTTATACTCTCACAGTTTGCAAGTTGCTTTTACAGCTAAGTCATAAATAAATCTCAAAACGAAAAAAAAAAAAAAAAAAACTGAGACAGGCCAAATTAAATAGAATTATGTGGCGGGTTGAGATTGCGTAAACATTAATGGAATGATCGAACCAAATTATATTGAAGCATGGAAGTTGCTAGTATATTTCATTTTTGGATATTCGCTTAATGCTATTAATAAATATATATAATTATTGTGAGAGTTAAAAATAATTATAATATAAATTCAGGTAGTTCTTTAAATATCTTTTTTTTTTGTGAGAGTTAAAAATAATTATAATATGTGCTGTCGTATTATTTTAATTTTTTTTATTATAGATAAAATATATTTAGTTGGTTTATATTTTATTTAATAATATAATCATTAATTATTTTGAATAAAGCCGAGATAAATAATACTAGATGTGCATTGGAGTATCTCATCAAAGTTTGTACATTTTTAGCATTTAAATCGGTTGCACCAACTTATATAGGTTATAGGTTTTTATTAAAAAAAAAAAAAAAGAAAGATAAAGAAGGTGGACCAATTATAAACAAATATCTAAAGAGAGGGTCAAATGTTGCTCCCATTCATCTTTCCTGTTTTGGTCGAATTGCTACCATTCATCTCGATACATTTACCAAAGCTATAATTTCTTAAGTAGTGATAACTAGTTGCTAATAATATAATGATAGCTGATCCATTATTATTATTTTCTTTGTCTAAGATTTGTACCTGAAATTCTTTGTATATTAACTGTGATGGTATGACATGGAGAAACGAACAAGTGAGGAGGAAATGAAGACAGAATTTTGACTGGCTTTCAAGATTGCAGGCCTTCAAAGAACAATAGTATAAAAACTAATGGAATCTCACATTGAATCAGAAAAGTATGACTAGGGAACGGTTTGCTACAAGGAAATAACACTTTCTTTTAGAAAGTCTCTTTGTACATAGCAAGTAATCTGCTTAAGAGAACGTAAGTAGTGTTCTTTTAGTTAAGTAATTTAGTTGACCAATGTATATACTTACTTACATATGTAAACAAATAATAATAGTTTTATTATGAGTATTATTATTTTTTTAAATATATGACAAAAAAAAAACAAAATTTCTATTTTTTAGAAATTCAAACTGTATGCCATCACTTTTAATTCTTAACTTTAAAAAGTAACTTTCTTAAGAATTTCACTTTTTAAAAAGTATACTATTTATACCAAATAAAGCCTAAATTAATTATATATATATATATATATATATATATATATATATAGGAAATCCTCTAATCCACTATAAGAGTAAAATTGTGATTTTTTATATAAATGATTTGATATAGGCTATTTATATATATAAATTTATGAATTTTTTTTTAATTTGTGTACTTAATTATTGACACATAAAATTTTGATATATAGATTTATTTTTTATATATAAATTTCAAATTTATATATAATTTATAATTTTTCTATTAACTTATTGATTAATAAGTTACGTTTATAATTAGATATTGACTCTAATACTAAGAAATTATATATTTTAACTATATTTTAAAAAATAAAATTTGATAGAAAAAAAAAAAACAAATGGCACATGGAAAAGATTGACAGAATTTCATTTTAGTCGAATTGGACATAATTAATTATAGAGGGATATCATATGATACTAAAAACCTGAAGTAATTTCCAAGGCACAGTTGTTATTGAGAGATTGGGAAGGGGACCACGAACCCACCCTTCCATTTCTAGGTGCTTCATTCCAAAGGGTTTTCTTATATATGTGGTCCTCTCTGCTTAGTTGCTTTACTTTATGTCCTAGAACTTCAAGTGAGCTTTCCAATTTCTTCCCCCACAAAGAACTCTCTTTTTTCAATAAAAATAAAAATAAAAAGTGGAATTCTTTTTTTTTTTTTTTTTGGCAATTCTAAGGGGATTTTTTTAACAAAATGAGTCCAATCCCTAAGGGAACTCATTTCTTTGGTTAGGTTTATTCTATTAGTTTTTTTTTTTTTTTTATCAAAATCTTTAACGAGGCAACTAGATTTTTATAATGACTTTTTTCTCACTTATTTTATGATAAGATATTTAAATTATGTTGAATATTTAATTAAACAAAATGAGTCCAATCCCATTATAGTTTTCTTCACTTAAGTTATTTTTAAAGCCCTCATTAATAATTCAAGTTTTTATATTGATTGTTTGTCTGGCAAGGTTACAAGTAGAAATATTTGGTAAACCAAAATTTTTATTTTTTTTGCTTTATATCAAATTAATGTACATATTTAGATTGAAATCGAAATTTGAACTTCAAAAACATCAACTCCAAATTGTAAGCTGATCAATGGCATAAATGTTAATAAATAAATAAATAATAACAATAAGAATAAGAATAACTTTGGCGTGAATTACCTTTGGTGGTGAATCTTCTTTGCCAAACTATTTGTTAACTTGCATACACTGTTTGCTTAAACAAAATTATTTCGATATGCTGAAACTTTGACACATATTTTCAGAAAAGAAAGACGTTTATACATTGGTAACATATAGATATTGAATTGTCTTATCAGTGCCGGAGACAAGAATTTAACTGGAAAAAGTTTCACAAGGGTACTAAAAAGATTACTAATATGTAAAATTTTAATACTAAATCTCTAATGGGCTAAACTTAAAATAAGAGGTAATTTTACAGGAAAAATTCTAAAGTTCCTCCTGGAGTCTGAACAAGAATGTCTGATAATGGCGTAATCACCAACATCCTTTCTCTGTCTTAGATTGTTCAACATGCTTTGCCTCTGTAACTCTTCAGGCCTGCTGATTATTTCTTCATTCTATATATGGTCTACCGACATTTTCATTAGTTTGCTGGCATTCGGCTTTGGTCCCTGTGGAGGCTTCTTGAGTTCGAGTTATGTCTTTGAGAGATGCCTTTATGTAGTGAGTGTTCGGGATCTTTTGCTGGAGTTCTGTTGGTAGCTACGAGTTAGTGTTGGCTGTTTTCTTACACTGCCACTGTCTTGTTTTCTGGTTTCTTTTCTTGCTTTCCTTGGAAGTAGCATCTGTTCTTGTCTTTGTTCTTTAGTTTTCCTTTCTTTTCTTTTCTTTTCTTTCGCCAGATATAAAAGTAGAATTACCAGATATATCACAATCAGATTTAATTTACATAAGTGGATTATATCTCAGATGAATTGAATACAATAATTTAGGGCCTCAGTCTTGACTACTGAGCCAAAATGTTATGGAGAGGGGATTTCTCATTAACCATTACAAAAGGTAATGTTTGGTTATAAATGTTATTGTTATTTAGTAGTTGATTTATCGGTAGTGTCTCATAATTTGTATAATAAATGCAAATACAACCCTTCAAATGCAGCAGTAATAAAATTGATTGATGTAACTGAAAGGTAATAATGAACAGATGGCATATATTATGATCAAATATAATAATTAATATTTACTAATTTTAATCTTCTTTTTATTCTTTATTAACATGAAATCTCTAATATTAAAAACTAGTTGTAAATGGATTCTCTATATCATTATAGCATATTAGTGAAACGCGCAAAACAATTAGAGGATGGGAATTAAACAAAAATGAGTATATAGATTGATGTTTTTATAAATTATAAGTGATAGTTTTTTTCTTAAAATATCAAACTATAAGTGATCTACTTATGAATCGATTAACCTGTTTTTATAATATCAAATTTATATTATTTTTATTTACTTAAAAAAAAAGATTTCATTAGAAAAATAAATAGATATAAGTTTTTATCATAAAGTTACCTCATTAAAAAAAAATTAAGAGAAAAATTCAGTGAAACAAAATCTTCCAAAAGAAAAAGAATTACAATTAAAATATGTTAAAATTCAATAAACATAAACCGAAAAGATAACTATGTGGATTCTAATAAAATAAAATCATGAAGCTATATAGAACAGTCATTCTCAATGAATTTCCTAACTATACGAATAGAAACATCAAATTTTACTAACTCATGAGCCACATCATTAGCCGTCTTCTTTCCCTACATAAATAATATATTATTTTTTTCTATCTTATTTACGGTAAGTTTAATACGCATAACTTGTATAATATATATAGTCATTGTAAAAGTGATAACTTAGAGGATTAAGTATGACTAATTTATATATATCTTAATTTTGAATATTTAAATTTTTTTTGATATGTGTGCTTAAATTTTAATACATAATATTTCTATTTTGACACATGAGATTCAAGCTGGTGTGTGATTTTATAATTTTTTCTATTAATTTATTGATTAATAAATTATATTTCTAATTAAATACTGAATCTAATCCTAAAAATATAATATTAATTATATTTTAATACTACATTAACTCATAAATAATTTTCTAATTAAATAATAATAATACTAATTCTATATTAAAAAATAACATATTAATTGTATTTTAATATTATATCTACTAATAACTTAGTTTTTTAATTGGATAATAATTTTAATATTATATATTAAATAATATTTAATATTATATATTAAATTATATTTAATAATAAATTTTTAATTTAAAAACAGCAATATCAATATTAATTTATATAATACTTGAGCATTTGATAAGTAGGTAAACAAGTGGAGCGTGGGATACACGTGAAAGCACAGCAGGTGGGGATTGGACTTTGGAGTCTGAATTAATGCAAAAGCCCTTAAATTAATTGCAGCCGTGGAAAAAGGTGGTAAGAGTAGGAAGTAAGAAATTATATTTTCTTTTCTTCTCTCTTTTATCTTAAAAAGAAAGAAGAAGAAGAAGAAGAAGTGTGAAGAGGGCAATTATGAAAAACCAAAGAAGTCCAAAAAAGAAAATACCAAAAAAGGGAAGTGCATGATAGAGAAGGCAAAAAGCTGGTCGGTGTAAAGAGAGAAACAGATAAGAAGTGGGGAAAAAATAAAAGAAAAAAAAGAAATGGCAAATGGGTAAAAGCATCCACCACAGCCAAATGTGTAGTTTCCCTCACTGAATGGTGAAAGCGATCTAACACTTTCAAAGGGTACAATCCCCCCTATTTACAACAACACTTTGCCCACTTATTTCTTTGCTTCTTTTCTCAATTTTTTAGTTCAAAACTTTCCTCTTAGTTCTTATTTTTTGTCAACTTTATATGTAATTTGATTAGTATATTTTGTTGGAGAACAGGCGAAGGAAAACTCATTATACTTTGTATTTGGGTTAGAAGACGTGCAGCGTTTCCCATATTAAATAGATATTGGAATTCTGTAAAGAGCTTCTAATGTAAAAAAATGGATGGCTACTCCCAAATTAATTTGACTGTTTAGACCAATCCAACTCTATTTTTATCATTACATTTATTGATTTATCAATATTTTATGATTTACAAAAGATCTAATCGATTTTGAGCTGCATACCATTTTTTTATATTTCCTATAAAAATAATAGTTTATTTAATACAGAAAAAGAAAAGACATGAATTTAAAATTTCCAGCTAATTTAATCTAATATAATTAAGATCAGTCAAAGTCCTCTTCAATTATTGCCCATCTCAGTTTTCAACATAACTTTAAAAAGTGTTTAGTTAAACACAAAAAAGGGAAGATGAATACACATACACAAATTTATTAGAGGTTTATTGTTGTCTCTTTAATGAGTTGACATTCTTTTCTTCAAAGTAGACACCAAACCGTTTTACATTTTTTTCCACTTTAGGAAACCCCCCGAACCCTCCAAAGTAGATGTTACTCTTCCCCCCCTATTCTTTGATTTACTTAACTATATTTTCTTTGCCAAAGCTTCCGTTAATTTTACTAATTATTGTAAACTCGGATGAGATTTGTATTTGATATCTCAAATAAAATATAATTGCCGCTAATTAAATTAAAGCCTATTTAATTGATTGGCTTGGACACAGAGAATGAGATTTAAGTGGGAATAAACCAAACTCAATGATAAATATACCATTCTAATGCCTACAGGAATATATGAACTTTTTTTTTTAGCTATGATAACATTTTAGGTAAAATTCATTATTAACTTCTTAAATTTATTATTCTATTGGGTCTTTCTGCTTTTAAATTTAGTTTTATTAAAGGTTTTTACATGTATATCATAGAAAATTTATTTGTTTTATTGAGTTTTATATTTTTATTTTTGTTTCTGTTCTTAATAAAAATATAAAAATTTAATAAAATAAAATAAAAGTTAAAGGACTTAATAAAATAAAATTAAAGGGTTTAAAAATAAATTTTACCAAAATTTTTATTTGAGCCATTATTCTCCTACTTTTTTGTTTTACCTTTTTTAATGACACTAATAACTAAGCACCTTTTAGTTTGTGTGTGGTCTTGTCTCATTTCTCAGCACTTCTTTTTTAAGGTTCACATGGTTATATAACATCAAGAATTTTGTATCATTTAAAGAAAAGAAAAGAAAAGAAAGAGAGAAATGGAAACTAAGAAGGAAAAGGAGAAGAAGAAGATATGACATATGGATAGAGGAAGAGAGAGAGAGAGATGAATCTGTCTGGGTAAGGATATGGCAGTGTTTCGTAGATCCTATGCAAAAGAAAGGATCTAAAGAAGAGTGTCTTTAAAACTGCTACAGCTACAGAACCTACTCTTTCTTTATTTTCTTCCCTTCTTATTTGGAGCTCTTTCCCCATACAATACAATAATGCATATCTATTCACTTACTTATTTCACTTTATTTATTTTCTTTTCAAATTAAAAAAAAAAAACTATTTTACTTCAAAGATAATGTAGCCTAAAGTCATATTGCTGACCCAAATTAATTTAGTTGAGGTGAGTTAAACAATTTATAAATTAAATTGAATTTTATTTACTTTGAGAATGACTTAATTAGCTGCTCCTAACGTATTATAAGAAATTGTTAGAAATTAACTTATACATTTGAATAAAAAATTTAAGTTTTATAATTAATTCTATATGTATAATTTAATCCAGTTACGTATAATATATAATTTTATTGCCCCAAAAAGAATTCACATTTACTTTTAGTGGTCACCGAGGAATAAAATGCCTAAAGGAAACGGCAAAGGACTAAGGGTCCGACTATAAGGCATCAATACTTTGCTTGGGAGTTCCTTCATGCCCTTAGCTCGACTGCAGGCTGTTCTTCATGGCATAATTTATTTTCTTTCTGAACTCATTATTAGCATTTAATTTTCGAGTAATTTCATTTGACTGCTAAGTTTAAACACAGATTATTATTATAATATAGATATTTCATAGTTAAAAAATACAAAAGTAGAAACTAAAGTATTAGATAAGAGGCAATGAAGACATAGGCTATATAGAAGAAAACTCATCTCTAAAATTGCACAAGTTTTCTGGAATATCATTTGTATTAATATGTTAACACGGCATTAACAAATGCTAAAAATGGAATTCTAGGTTTAACAGATTTTTGAGTCGTGGGATTAGGTCATGAATCATGAACCTTCCCTAATTTTTTGGGCGAAAAACAAAATTTAAAAATCAAATTTAAAAATCACGTGGTAACAAGATTGTAGACGTGTCAACTAAGTATAAAAAATTAAGAGAAAACAGAACCCACGTTGTGCTTAATCATTAAATATAAAATCTGTATCTTAACTGCTGCTTAATTTTGCTGCTCATTAAAATATTTTTGCAGTGACGACTGGGATGACGAAAATTGATAACTTGTATTATATTCACAATTCACTGTACTTATCTATTATTATCTTAATCACTTGGATATTAATCTTAAATCTTTGGACTAATATAGAAATGCTCATTTCTTTTTTTATTTAATCGTTAAGCTAGGGTTCTTGAAGGAGGAGGGGAATAATATATATATATATATATATATATATATATATATATATATATATATATATATATATATTCAAAAGCCTAGACGCCATTTCCTCGTACACTTATCGCAGGTTTTTAATCTAAACTGCTTGAAAGATGAAAAATAAGACAGCCCTTTTGAAACAATTGATAGATTTATTTAATAACTTGGTGGTTGTTTTATTTATTTGTTTTTATTTTCTCAATTCGTGTCTTAAAAGGGTAAAAGTTAAAAACCCATAAAAGAATCCATATCAGGGTTACCCTTTTGTTTGGTGTTTTTTTAAAAAGTCATTTTCCTCGTAAAAACTGACAAAGGGTTAAACCCCAAGTGAACCCTTACCACTTAACACTTTTTTGGTCTATATTTCTATCTATCTCTTAGATAATATTATGCAATCTAACTCTCTGTGTCCTTCCTTTAGGTTAATATGACAAGTCCTTCTCATAATAATAGCCATGTCTGACTGCTTTTGGCCAATAGAACTGATTCAAAGGACACAAAAGATAGTGACTATTCTGTAACCCCAAACTATTTTACTTATTTATTTTTCTTTAAAAATAAAGACAGTGACTATTCATCACCATCCGGGTGATATTTCCAAGACTCCTATTCCCATTTTTATAACCTGAAAAGAAAAAAAAAAAATTGTTTTACATTTTCTTTTCCTTTTAACCTCTTCGTTTCATAGATATATTCTTTGTTTTTTTTTTTCTTGCTTTGTTCTATCAATCTTGTGTCACGCCTTGCTTTTTGCCTATACAAACATTACTCAATTGGGGAACTAAAGGAATCACTCCACAAAGAGTTGGTCGCAGCTTCACACACAGGCGCTTAAAAAGAGAAGGGTAACAGTTAAAAAGGAAAAGCCAAAAACTATGACTGTATAGACGACTCACTTTGGTACACAAAATTTAGTATAATGTTTACCCAAAATGAAGTTAGGCGACTGAAAACATTGATTATAATTTTAACCAAATTAATAAAATATGCTATACTACTATAGTATATATATAGTATAGCAGCTTCTTTATATATATATATATATATATATACACACACATAAGTAGGTGCACAATTAAATACTATATAGGTACAGCAAAGCAAAACAAAATAACAAAGCAACAATTCATTATCAAAGATTTTTTTATTTTTATTTCTTTCTTTTAAACAAAATATTATCATGATATTATGTATATATATAGAAGTTTTAGTCAGAAACTGAGGATGAATATAAACTAGTTGAAAGATTTCGTCCCTTTGTTAGTTAATTTTTGACTGGCGACCAACAATTCCCAGAGGCTAGGAACTTTTCTCTCTTTTTTTTTCTTTTCTATCATTTTTCTTGCCACGTATCTCGATTCTCTGGGAATGTTGGAAAAAGCCCATTGTTCTTTACATTTGCTTGGAAGCAAAGAAAGAAAAAAAAAAATTAACAAGGTGATTAAGAGGGAGAGAATTTGAGAGTACAGAATAAATTTAGATGGAAATGGCTACTTCATTATTATGGGTTAAGAGGGTCTCAATAGAGAATGGAACCCATTTTTCTGCAGCCAGTTTTGTGGAGTCCTAATTTGCTGTGGGAATCCTGATGATGCTGCAGCATTTGCAACCAACTGATGATGATGAGGAGGAGGAGGTCCGGATTGCCATTGTCGCTGATGATACTGATGATGATTATCGCTTGGAGACAGTGAAAGATCACTGCCAATTCGGCCTCCATTGCTGCTGCTTGGAAACTGAATCTATATTATATATAAGAATTGAGTCAGGTCAAATTTTTAAGAACAATTACTATCTTTCCTTATTAGTCCCAGACATAGTAGCTCAATTACTGTTAACTCACTAGATAATTTGGTGAAAAACCATGAAACACCTGAGCCTCTCCTGCTCTCCTGAATTGTCCATATCTTTGTGCTTCACTGCTTCCTGGAGATTGAATGTGGGTTTGACTAAGAAGCTGCATTGTTTCAGTTTGCTCATCATTGTCACTCCTGCTATACATGTTATGCTGCTGGCAAGGAACCAACAAAAATTATTAAGACACAAGATCATCGATCAAACTATTAATCAAGCTCATTCTTTTGAAAATACCTTAGGCCCAATTCCTCGATTTCGCCAATCAGCTTCAAATGGCATTGATGCCGAATGTTGATCTATTCCAGCATTTTGCCTGTCATTATTCAATCCTGCACTGTTTTGCTTCGAACCCGAGTTGCCTAGACTCAAATCAAGATTATGGTCTGCAGCATTGCTTGAAGATTCTGAAAACAAATAAAGGTCCCCAATAATTGAATAATTACATTAGGCCAAATTCATGCCTACATGACTGATCAAAGACAAACCATAACAATATATCCTCCATTACTTACCAGAAGAATTGAGCTCGTTCTCATAGATGCTAGGATCAAAATTTGTCACCGCCTCTTTGCCATTGCACTTAATTGCAGCTTTGTCATAAGCCCTACAAAAAAGAATACCAGAAAATTATTCAAGACACGACCAAAAAAGCACCAGAAATAAATTGATTAGTTTCTCAATGATTTATGCAAGAATCCACTCACCTTGCTGCTTCAATCTCAGTATCAAACAACCCCAAATACACATACCTGTGCAATCAATATCAAGATAAGAAGCATGCACTATAAAAAGTGATGAACAAGATTGGAGTTCAAAAAAGAGAGGAAGAGATGGATTACTTTTTGCCTAAAAATTGGCCCATTCGAGCTTCCCATCTTCCACACTTGTGCAAAGTCACACCTCTATATTTAGAGCTACCTCTAGGAAAACCAGTGCTCTGTCGGCGAAGTACATGCACAAACTCCTCTTTAGTCAGGTTGCTCATCTGTTACCATACAAGAATCTTCACTTCGTAAATCATCATGTGTACATTTTTTTTTATTAAAATTCTTCTTCATTCTTTTCAATACCATCAAAAGAAAAAGGAAAAAGAGGAAAAAGAAGAAGAAAGCATATCAAAGAAACAACTGTAGAAGATAAGGTAGCACTGTTGAAGATAAGATGAAACATAGAGAATGCTTTCTCTCTCTCACCCTCTCTTTCTCACTTTCTCTTTATCTCTTTCTTTACCTGTTTTAAGTCTTCCTCATAATCTTCAATGCTAAAATTTATATCTGCCTCCACTCCCCTAAACTTGATAGCTGCCCTATCATATGCACTACAATAAAGAGCATAAGAAAAAAGTTAAAGTAATTTCAATATCAGACTCTCTCTGCGAACTGGGAATTGAACTCATTTTGCTCTAAAAGAAAAGCAAAAGCTAAATGTTTTAAGTTTAATAAAGGAGGGACCAAGAGCTCACCGAGCAGCTGCATGTGCAGTGTCAAATCCACCTACATAGAATATCCAAGAAAAAAAAGGAAAAAGAAAACCAATCTCCCCCATATCAGAAATGTTTGAACAATCCATGACAAAGAAAACTATTTCTTTTCCACAAATAATAATAATAATAAATATATTACAGTTAGTAATGAAAGATCAAAATAGCCTCATACCTAGATAAACTTGCTTCCCACAATCCCTGCATCAACCACAAGACCAATAAAAAGCAAAACCATTCAATTCTTGATCGGCCAATAAAAATTTTCAAGAAACTGAAATAAGGATAGAGGAAACACCACCGACCATATATGGGACTCCCAACGGCCTGTTCTCCGGTAATAAGTAACACCGCGATACTGGGAACTCCTGGAGCGGGGTCCTCGCCGGCTTTTCTTTAACGGTTGTGAAACCTCAACGGATTTAGGAGAAACAACAGACTCAGATTGGCAAAACTTGACTCCCACCCAGTGAGCTCGAGGAAACCCAGGTCCAGCACCACCTACTGCGCCACCAGTCACTTCTTGATCCTCAACCGGAAAGAACTGCCGTGTTACAAGTTGGTCACTTTCCAAAGACTCTTCATTAGAGACAGAGAATCCAAATATTTTACTGCTGCGTTTCTTGATTAATCTCCCTCCACTACCATCTTCATCTTCCGATCCATCTTCGATTACAAGAGCAGAAGAACTTGAATTCGAAACAGATCCGACCCTTTTACCTTTATCGTCTTCTCCATCTATAGACGTTTTCTGCGAAGAACACCCTTCGGATTCATCGTCTCTCCTCTGATCAGGCGAGTCGTTCAAGTCCCACATTTTTTTTATAATATTTTAGAGAAGAAGAAAATTTTAGGAACTTAAAAAAGAGTAAAGAAGATTCTTGATAATATATATGTTAACATGAAAGTGTATAGAATTAATAAGAGTGGTGGTGGTGGAAAGAAAGAAAGAAGGTTTCTTTAGTGATGATAGTGAGTAAATATATACATAAAAGAAGAGGTTTTCTTTTATTTTTCTTTATAGAATTTGAGTATTCAAAGGAGGAGGAAAAATAAAACCTACGAGTCTGTAAGAAAGAAAGTGAAAGAGAGAGTTGCAAAAAGGTAGAAGAGGAGATGTTAGAAGAAGATCTTGTAATCCCAATACAGCATAGACGAGGCCAGTTTGAGCTTCCTTAGCCGAAAGCATCCTCACCCACCTTAATACTTCTTGTGTTGTGTTTCTCTCTCTCTCTCTCTCTCTCTCTCTCTAACAACTTGCCTTATTACATTGTTTTCTTTTTCTTTTTTTCTTGTTCAATATAGCTCATGATTCATATAGTTGCATACTCTCTCTCTTTCTTTCTTGAAAGAAGACCTTTTTAATTAAAGAAATGTGTGTGTCAATCATAAATGCTTTTGATCTGGGTGTATTTTTGGCTTTGGCTTTAAACCCAACATGTATAAAAGAAATAAATAAATAAACTAAACACTTCACTGTTTCTACAAAGTTATTATGAATAAAATTTAGGTAATTTTGGTTCTTGTTGTTGGTGTGTGCTTGGTGGGTTCAAAGCAAAATAATATAAAATAAAAAAATGAAGATACAGAGAAAGAAAGAAGGGTCTCTTTCTTTACACTAAAACTTTCCCACGTTAACCAAATCGAAAAGCATCCTTAAAATTTCTTCTCTCTCTTTCTCTATATATAATACCCACTAATGGAAATAGACAGCGGAAAAAACTCAAAAGATGGCTAATTACTCAATTACCTTTATTAGCTACTAATTATCGTTGCTCACATACTCACGTCACAAGTCACACTCTTATCAATCTCACTCACTCTCTCACTGTATACTTGTTCTCTTCTCTTTCTCTATATATTATAATATGATTACACAAAAGAAAAGCATTATATATAATATATAATATATAATATATAATATATATTGTTTTCATTGTATCCATTTTTGTTTCACCTGGGATTTACCATAATGAACATGACAAGATGGTCTATGGAGGCAGTAAATAAGAGGTAAGAGGGGTGAGATGGGAAAGACAAAAGGGTAGGGGTATTTTGGGGATTCTAGTAGGCGGAGGTGGTGGTGAGGGAGCAGTGAAGAAGAAGAGGATTGAGGGGAATCAGAAAAGGAAAAGGGAATAATGTTAAGAAAAGGAAAATCTTTCCAGAAAAGTCCAATCCAAGAGTACGGGAAGAGGGCCACATTTTGCCTCTTTCGTTCTCCTAGCGGCCAATACCCTTCCTTTCCTGTACCTCGTATTTATGACCCTCTTACTCTTCCCTCTCTCCTTCTCTCGCGCGTTCCTTCCACTTGCTTTTCATACAATATCTTCTTCAAGTTTCTTTCTTAACATCTTAATTTTCTCCAAACACACAGACTGCAACAAGTTACATGCCAAATTAACTAATCCAAGGCACTAAGCCAAGCTCTATACGGCCTACTACGCCTCAATGAGTAGAGAACCCGATCATTGCTTTAACATTTACGGCACTAATCTAGATTAGCCATGTAATTAAGTTGAACCAGCTAACAAGTTAATTGAATCACCCTTGAGTTTGAGTTCGGATTATTTAAATAAATTGAGGCTAAATTATTTCCCATTCTTGAATTTTAGGACGATTATCGCTAAAATTTTTAATTTTTAATTTGTAAAACTAAATTTTATAATTTTTTTAATTTTATATCATAAAAACTTTCTACTATCAATTTACATTATTATACATAAAAATGACACGATAGCCTACTTGTAAATCTTTTTAAAAGAATAGTACATGACATTTAAATATAATATATTAGCTACACGTGTCTTGTTATCTAAATTACCATCTCTCATTCTTTTCCATTTCTTCTTCTTCTTCTTTTACTCTCCACTTTATAATAAATCACGTTACAATCACCAGTTTTCAAGCTCAAAGCAAGAAAATAAATTTCTTATAATCAGACATCAAAATCAAAATAACAACTTCACTAAAGACTCTAAATTCATATCTATACACCACACTTTTATCTCCAATATCATGATTCATTCACCCACCATCCCTACCACAAACCATCTTTTCCTTATCAAAAAATAACAAGATCATAAAACTCACAAATTAAAGATCACGTACATGTATAAGAAAAAAATAAAGATTTCATTACTTTCCAAAACATGCTAAACTAATTAAAAAGAAAAAAAATAAAGATCAAGAATTATAAATCAATTTAAACTCTTAAAATCAAAACCCACAAAGTAAATATCTACCACTAAACTAAATTAAAGAGAAAAAAAGGTTTTGTAATTACAAATAAAAACTCACAAAAAATAATACCCATTAAATTAATTTCTTTTAATGTTGATTTTATTGTTGCTTGATCGACATGAATGGTAGACACCAAAGAAGAGCAATTGAATAAGACTGACAAGCGAAGAATTAATATTATCTTTTCTTGCATTGATGATGGCGGGAACATCCTACATTGCAACAAACTAATGATGGCGAAGAAGTTGTGAAATTTTCAAAATCAAAATCTATAGTATTTGTTGCAAAAAGCTAACGATGGTAAAGAAGAAATTGTGGAATTTTCAAAATCTATAATATTTATATGTTTGTGAGTTTGATTTTGGTGAAAATAAAAGAAAAGTAATTTTTGAAAATTTATTATTGCTTAATCCACATGAACGATAGCTAGGGTTTTGAAAAGTTAAAAGATGAAAAGATAAGAAAAAAGAGAGAAGTAGAGTGAGAGGAGGAAGAGAAAAGGAAAAAAGATGGAAGAGCTAGAGAGAGAGAAAGAAAGAAATATAAAGGAAAAATAATAAGTAGAGACTATGATCTACTTAAATGATGTAAATTTTTTATTAAAAAAATAATTTTTTACTGGTGAGTTACCACATCATACTCATGTTATGACATTTAATTAATAGTTGCGGCAGGGAGTTCTTTTATATGAAAATCAAAATTAAAGAAGTTTAATGTTACAAATTGAAGCTTAGGAACTTTGATAATACTAGCCTTAAAATTCAAGAACGGTGAAAGTAATTTAGCCATAAATTGATGAGACAAGTATAAAGTTTAAAATACTAGGCTTATAGACTCACAAATTATTAAAGCCTTTATTATTACATTAATGTTTTTGCTCTTTATATATTAATTAAGTTGAACTACTTTTGAGTCGAGCTCGAGTTAAAAAAATGAGATTTGTTAATAAACAATTGAGTCGAGTTTGAATATATTAAGCATGCATCAAAGGAGTTCAAACTTTTTTAAAAGAAAAAAGAGGTTCACTTCAAGTTCTAAATTTAGAATTTTCTGATTGAGCAAGTTCTAATTCAAACTTCATAGTGTTTTGACTCAACTTGTAAATTTCAATTTACACGAACTCGCGTATTAGATCAAGAATAATATTGAAATCAAGTTGTCATTAAGAGATAATAACCTAAATCTTTTTAAGTTAAACCTATTTTTTTTAATAGTAGATATAATTAGCATGTTAGTCTTTTGGGTTATATAAAAAGAAAAATAACCATATTTGGAAAAGATCAGTTTCGAACTCGAGATCTCAATCCCGAATACTAGTAATGATTACTAATCTATCTCATTATAGTCTAAATTCGACTTTTATTATATAAAAAGGGTCTAATTAGAGTTGAAACCCCACGCAAGAGATTTTAAATTCTTTTATATAATATATTAATTTAAGGCAATTAACTACGCTTGACACCTTTAACTAGCTTAAATCTATAAAAGAATAACCTAGTCTAAACGAATTTCAACGAGCCTATTCATTTAGTTTTTTACTCATTCACAAAATTCTTTATAAAGTTTTTTTATATAAAAGTATCTATAAAGATTTAGAACTTAAAATATAAAGTATTTTCAACAATAATTTTTATATTGAACACTCCATTACTGAACAATCTATTTTACCTGTATTGCCATCCCCACTAGATGATCCAAGTTTGACCACTGAACAACAAAATGCCATTATGCAAGATTCTCAGCCCCCGTATGATGACAGTGGTCCGTGGTAACTCACCTTTTTTTTTTTTGACAATAAAGACAAGACAACACTTAATCTCTCTCCTTCATGATTCATAATATAATTAAAAAGTGTAAGAATTAGATGTGATAGGATTTATCTTTATGTAATTATGTAATCTCATCTTTTCTTCTTAGGTGGACACGTGTAAAAGATAAGAAATTATAATCATTTAACTATTTATTTTAAAATATATGAGCATCCTCAATAATTATTTTTTATTAAATTATAAACAATGAACTTTATATCTTATTTGATTTTAAAATGAATGTGTATTCCAATAATACTATCTATTTTACACTCTATTTAGTTTGTTATAAATAAAAAAAAAATATAAGGAGAGAAAATGTGGCTCTTAAAAAAAAATATTTTCTCACCCTTTAAGTTTAATGAGAAAATAGTTTTAAGAAATGAAGATAAATAAAAAGTCCTTAATTTTTAGATATATTGCCTACAAGAGACGACGAGTATAATCTAAGAGTTTGTTGGAGATGTTAAATGAAGTATTCATTAATTGAGAAATTAATTTTATTAATTTATCAAAATATATCTTATTTTCTGGATTTTCCTATTTATCAAGCTAACAACTTAATGTACTTATTTTTGATATAAAATTGAGATTTATTATACTTAATTTAACCTGAAAATTCATAAAAATGTACTTAGTTATTAATATAAATCTAATGTATATACTTCTAATTAATTTGCAATATTCATTCAAAGAAAATCCTAAGGTTCAAAGTAACTAAGATTCATTTTACTTAATTGATGTATCCTGCCATCGACATAGATTTAATAATACTCTATGACTTATGATATATAAAATTTATTATTCTCGCTGCGTAATGCTCAGTAAAGTTATGAATGTACTTTATTATCAATATAGATCCAATGTATCACGCCTTATCATCCATATAATATAAATAGATTTAATATTAATAAATTATTAATCTCTATTATTGGTGGACATATAAAAATCTTTGAAGATTGGATTATCATATATTATTAGGCAAATTTAATGAATTTATTAATACCATCAGTCTAAGTTAGCATCAACAAAAATAGTAATTTATAATGATTATTAATCTCTGCCTATTATAGTTTACTAAAGTTTATTGTATTTTTATAATTCGAATAAATGTTATTAGTTTCTACTCCACTCACTTTGAATCCTCATGCATCCCCTCTGCTGATATATGTTTAAATACACGAACCAAGTTTGAAATTCAGCCATAATTTACTAAGCATAATATATATATATATATATATATATATATATATATATATATATATATATATATAAATTATAAGTACAGCTCAGCTAAAATTTAACTTATAATTCTACTGTAAGTGTCATAAATAATTTACTTATATGTAAAATTATTTTATTTTATTCTGACAGTAATCACAAACACATAAAATATTAATACTATGTTAAAATGATATCTATTAAAAAAGATTTATTTCATTTAAAAAACGTAAGAAATAATAATTTAATATAAAATTTAATCAAAATTATAACTAATTTTATACAAATTTGATTATGTATAATTTTAAATTAATTTTTATTTTTTTTATAAATTTTATGAATTTTGACCTAATATAATATAATTCTTTATTATTATTTAAAAAACAGTAAAGAAGTTTTAAAGTGTTACAAGCCCTGTTAGATTAGAAATTTCTGTGCCTGCATAATTCCCTATGTGTTGCATGCTGAAAAGACTAAAAGATCCATAAAGTGAGTGAATGTAAGCAAATTATAAAAACATGTGAAAAAGATTTCATAATAAATCTCAATTTTCTTTGCTTGTGTCTATTCTTGTCGATGGTTTCATAAATGTATTGCGTGAGTTATACCCAACAAAGTGTAGGCAAAACAATTGTTGCAATAAAGCCCATTCAAGAGAAATAATCCATTAATTGCCAAAAGAGGGAAAAAGAAACAAAGAAAAAAGAAAACTTAGAGCTTAATTGCTGGTCTATTTCTTTGAAGTATTGTAAAACAATTTTCGTATACGAATTTAATTTGACAATGTCACTTTATGACCTAAACAAAGTCTTGAATATACCAAGTTTCTGAATTTTCAATGGTTTTGGTCCCAAACTTTGAAGGCATAAGAAATTCCAACCGAGTTGGTCCTTTTTTTGTATATCTAGAATCAATAAATAAATTCATTACAAGAACTCTTACATAAAAATTATTCAATGTCTTATTAATTTCTTTTTATTATTATTACAAATAAAAAGACAAAAACTTAAATTAGAGATTTCATTCAAGGTGAAATATATTTTTTTTAAAAATGCTAAATATTGTATTTTAATTTGTTCAATTCTTGTCCAGCTAATGCACGTATAATGCTTTTGCAAAATTATTTTTATTAATCAAAAGAGTAACCTCAAAATATTAATAACGATTTTATAAAAACATTATATATTATAATACGTGGGCAAAAATTAAGATAAATTATGTAATATTATTCATATATTTAAAGTTTAACTAAGCATGTGACTGGAGTGTTTTATTATTCTTAATAAATATTTAAAATGACAATAAAATTAATATTACTATCTATTGAAATACATTCTTTGTGAGAGAGGTGGATAAAATACTCATAATTTAATAGGTACCCTTTCGAAAGTGGTTTCTCCCCAATGAATATTGTCTAAATCTGCCACTAATTCTACTCAATAGATTTTTCCTACTAAGAGATTAAGAAAAAAAGAAAGAAAGAAAGAAAAAAGGGATAGCAACTATATTTGAGGAGAGTCCTAAGATGAGAAAGTTGGAAATTAGTCACTTCATCTAAAGAAGAACAAAACTGAAAGATTTTGAGATGATAGAACTTTGAAATTATATAAATAGCTGAAATGAAAAGATTTAAGATAGCTCAATACGAGTATAAAGAACTCACTTCTTTCTTTTGTCAATACGAGTTCCTTCCAAAACAAAGCTTAGTTTGGGCTTTAATGAGCCTCTTTTCCACAAGCAATATTTAAATAATCCTTCAAACCTTCTTTTTTTTGTCTTTACATCTTTAATCTTTATAAAAATTAAATGTTTTGTAATAATATATTATTCTTATTAGAGAATAGCAAAAAAAGAAAAGAAATAACAAACTATTCTTGAATATACCCAAATAAAAGAAACTTAAATATAAGTGAAAAAACCAAGCAAACTGAGATATGTTACAACTGAAACAATAACAGAAATCACAATCAAAGGAAATGTCAAAAGCTGGGCATGTTTACACAGCAGAGCTCTACATTTCTGTAATTTATTCTCTGACAATGATATACCAAAAATAATAAAATTACTAAGTTCTTCAATTATGTCCATGGAGACCCAAACTTGATTATGCATGAGCTTAATTGTTTGGAATTTATTATCAATTTTTCTCAAAATTTTAAACTGAAGGATCCAACATACATGATATTTATGATAGGATTATAACAAAATTCATAAAAGAATACTCATAAATTTTAATTCAAAGTAACATACAAAAAATAAACATAAACAGTAAAATAAATTGGCACAAAAAAGAAACTGAACATCAACGACTAAACAACTCTAGAGATTTATTTCAGCACACAAGAAAGAATAATACTATACTTGAGAGCTTATTGAACTCTAGAACTTGTAACGGATTTCGTATTAAACTCTAGAAGTTTGTTTGAAATCGCAAAAGATTGAAAAGATATATTTTCGCAAGATCTCTTATATTTATATCGTTATTTATGTTGAGCAAATTTTATATGTGCATAAATTTATTATGTAAATAATAAATAATAACTATATATATCAATTATTTATCGATTTAGTATATAAACGAAAATATGTATTAAATTTAGATAAAAAAATTTTATAAATAAAATTTAATTAAATATATACTAAAAAAACTCAACACCCATTCATGGTCTTCTATAAGTATTTGTTAGTGCTTTTTTCTTTTTCTGTTTTACATGGACGAATTCAAAAAAATGTATTCATGGTTTGTAGATAACCTTTCTCTCAATCTTAAGTCTATGTTTTTTGTTACATTTCTTTGGTTTCGGATTCAAAAGTGCAGAATCAGTACATGAAATTCTTCCTTTTTTTCTTCAAACACTAGATTAATCATTAGATTTTAATTTATAAATATAGACATTCCAATAACATTGTAAAATAAATAAATAAAATAATTCAAGTTCTATAAATAATGAAAAAAAATCTTACAACAAGTGAAACTTTTAATTAGTCTTATTTTCAGTTTAAGAGGAAAGAAAAGGAAAAAAAGGGAATAATAGGGCCACTTCTTGGATTCTTCACTCTCTAAATATTTATACTCATCATTTCTCCTATTAATAAATTAAAAGTGAACATTTTAGACTTGTAAACACAAAATAACAAAGGAAAGTAAGAAAGAAAGAGAAGGAAAAAGAAAAAAAAAAAGAACAAATGATACATCCATAAACCCCACCTCCTTTCATATTAATCATTCAACCAACTTTTTGTTAGCTTAGGAACATAAGACAAAAGATAGTGGCAAATGAGAAACCAAACCTATCTATCACTTACAAAATGAAAATCATACATGTAAATGTATCACCAATACTTAAAATATAGCTTCTTAGGGTTCTAATTAGGCACAAAAGTACAACTTCAATCTTAACTTAACTTAGAACACACCATTTTCCCCTCAATTTTGGACTCACCCTCAATTTTGAATATTCTATAGCTTCTTCTAATCAAGCAATATTTTTATCGTCTCCTATTCTATTGTTGGGTATTACAAAAAAACAATTAATTTATTTTTGTTTGATGAGATTTAATATATTTTATATAATATTTTTCAACAAATTTACTTTTGGAGAAATATTAAAATTGTTTTTTTTTAAATAAAAGTTAATCTATTCGAGTTATTTCTATATAAATAATAAAATAAGGGGCGTGGGATGCACACGTGTGGGGAGAGGTTGGGTCTAACATCTGACTTATATGGAATGCTCAACACAAAGGATAGATTGATAGATAGATTCGTAGATTTGAAGAGATATCATCATGCTTGACATCATCAACACTATAAACAATACATACAAACTATAATTAAAATAATTGTTTTAGAAAAACAGCAATTAAAAGTTTCTTTTTTTAATAATATTTATTACTTTTAACCAGAAAAGGAAATGTAAAATCAATGCAATGAATTAAGAAAGACGAGAAAAAGAGGAAACAGGCATCGTCTTGTCTCAAAGAAGTGCTCTCAAGAAAAATAAATTCATTTACAAATATAATAATCATGATAATTATTGAAAGAAACACTATTTAACCTGTCAAAAATGTATGGCCTTTTATTTATTTACATGTCACGAATCGTACAGTTACTTACTGCTAATTTTTTGTTACGGATAATTATAAATGCTCCCGTGAGTCTGGACAGTCTACACTTACATTTTCTAATTTTAAAAAATGTATACTTTTATTTTTTATTTTTATATAATAATTATTTTTTAATATTATATTAATTTTAATAAATTTTAAATTGATCAAAGTATTAAGGTCTCATATTTTACTAATTTAGAATAATATTTTTATCTTTATATAAGTCAAATATTAGAATAAAATTTATTTTATAATAAAATAAAGATATCTTTCACTAAAATTGAAAAAGAATTTAGTACTTTATTTTCTTTCATTTAAAAAAATTATATTTAAAAAAGTAATAAAAATATAGAACTAAGCTAAAGGGCGCCCTTTTTAGTAATTTTATAAAATATTAATATCTACAAATAGAATTGCATGTCATTAAAACAAAAAGAGAATATAAATGTAACTTATATCAAACATCATGGGTATTTATAAATTCCCTTTTTATTGCTAAACTATGTGCAATCAAATAAAAAAAAAAAGAAAATATACAAGATAAAATATAAATACATACATGATAGAAAAATATAAACAAATAATATAAAATGATAATAGGATGATATTTATGATAAATAAGCCAGTAAGGTATATAATTAGAGTGATATATAATATATTGATATAACATAAGCTAATTAAATAAAAAATATATTTTATAGTTTTATAATTTGGTAATTTTTAGTATATATTTTTTTCAAAATGATATGTCATTAAAATTGCGATACATAAAAATATTTTATTTTTAAAGAATATCGATTGTTTATGATTTAACTATTTTCACTCCGATCAATTATCATTATGATATTTTTCATGTTTAACAATATGTTAAATTGATGTCATCGCATCGACTATTTTTTAAAACGTGATTTACGGATCAAATGATGGTATTAGAAATTATTATACTCCAAACTTAGATTATTAAATACAACCAATAGAATAATAATAATTGATCAAGTAAAGGTGACCAAATTTTAAAAAATTACAGCACTTTTTACGATGGAATATTTATTTTATCATAATTTATATAGCTATGTATAAAAAAATTATAAATTATAAATCGATAAATAATTGTTGAGTATTTTTATATTTTATCTATATTTTTATATTTATCTCTAAGAAATATCATTGGATAAAATTCCGTACAACGACCCAATAAATTGAGCTATAAAAGCTTCTTACCTGTCTAATAGAACATCCACTGAATAGTTATGAGTGGGGTTTTTTTATATTTACTTGTTTATTTATTTCTCCTTTAAATCAGGAAAAATGAAAAAAGGGAAAAAATAAAATAAAATAAATAGAACTTCCAATAATGGAAGTGGGACGAGGGTGTGATTGTAGAGGTAGTTTTCCTCAACTGGAAACAGTACCCTCACTGTGGGCCCCTTTTACGTGTTGCACATTGAAAGCCCAGGCCCACTTCTTTATTATTCTTAACTTATTTGACAACCTAATTTCTTTGTTTTTACTCTCCTCCTATAATTCTTCTTTTTCTTTTTGGCTTGTGTTTGATGGGATTTTATTATCTTAATAGCACTCCAATAATTAGGGATTTCATTTCACAAATCTATCACATTTTGTATATGATATTGTATGATTCCTTTCTTTTTTTTTTCTTAAAGAGTTGGGATTTCCACAAATAAACAAACCTCTAAATTTATATTTTTTTATGCATTATTATGGATGGATCTCTTATGTTTGAATTATTGTGCATCTTTTGGCAAAAAATAATAAAAAATTGTTGTGAATTTAGTTGAAGGGTTGGTGTTTTTTACACACTAGAAGCATTTTATGTGCAATAACAATGTTGTTACATTATTAATGATCATGACATTAAAATCGATTCTATAATTAATTATTTTTGTAGTTGAACGATGGAATGATTGTTTAGTTTTTGATTCCTTCTTTCAAGGAAGAAATTAAATGTAATAAAAAGAGAATTAGACTTATAATTAAATGCCCATGACAATGAGTAATTATCTCACATATATACCATGATTGCTTTCTTAAGCTAAAAGAAAATGTGGGGGGAGAGGAAATGAAATTTACCTTAACTATTTATTTGGTTGGTGTAGTGATAAAATTCAATAATAAAAATATTTCAAATCTATTTTTTAATTTTTTTCAACTCTAGCCGATTGTAAGAAAGTTTTAAGAAAATTGTTCATGTTTTCCCTTCCAACAATGCAGAAATGTATTGGTTTAGAAGAGTTACAATTTTCTTTTCTTCCAATGAGTGAACAATACCAAATTCCAAATCATTTTATTTTAATTTTAATTATAAAATTACTTACAAAAGATTGTCATATATAAAATAATTATTGCTTCTCTGTATTTAATTCCCCAAGGGATCTTATGAGAAATCTTATATATATATATAAGAAAAAAAATGTTAGTATTTTTCTGTGGGACGTTCTGCAATTTGGATAATGACAAGTTGTATGAAGATCTTTCCCGAGATCCCCATCAATCCATCAATCAATTTTCTGAGAGAGGTGGGCCGGTTCATGATTGGGCCGGCCGGTTGGTCAGGCTAATACACAACCGTTGCTTTGTAATTTTGGCCTTTAATCTTTTAAGAAAAAATGAGAGAAGAAAAGAAAGAGTCTTGGTTGCTTTCAATGTTTTTCACAAATTTCCATTAATAATAATAATAATAATAATAATAATAATGAGTATTTACTTTTGTAGCCACTGAACTTTAATAGTCTATCTTATTTATCCCTAACTTTTAATTTTACTACATTAAAGGTGTTATCCTTTCATTTGTATTGCATTAAGCTCTTGTACACTTGCTCTTTCTTTCTTTCATTAGGAACTTATTTAAAGGGCCGGTTTTTTTTGTTCTTACTGTTTTACATATTTTTAAGTTGTCTATGAATTTCATTTTCTGCATGAATGAATGCTCTATAAAATATAAGGCTCAATAAAATGAATGAGTACTGTTTTATATTAAGTTAATATATATTTATAAATTGGCTAACGGTTGACTCATGATTGATTTATGAATATATGGGTTTTTTGAAAAAAATGAACTATGCACATTATAAAAGTATATTAATATATTTAAATTTAATTTAAAACATATTGAGCAGAATTTTGTATATCCAAAATTCGAACTCGAGATCTTAGTTAAGTTAAAAAAAATATTTATCATCTTATTTATACTATGTGGGATATTATTATATTTTTAAGCAATACTTATTTCAACTCTTGAGCTGTTATAATTTTTTTTCTTGTATTTTACTAAATCTTCTGTCTAATAGTACTTTTTATGCCTTTAAATAAGTTCTTAATACAAGGGAAAAAAGAAAAAGAAGAATACTGGACCTAATGTAATATGAATAAAAAGTACAAAGTTTGAATGTAATAAAATTAAAACTTAGGGGCATACCATAATAAGAACTAACAATATAATATCAATAATAATGATGATAAGGTTTTATGTATGTGATTTTTCTTAATTGGTTGATTGATTGAAATCTTTTCACTTTCTCCACCGATTCGCGTGAATGGTTTCTGTCAATGCTATGATGAATTCTTGTATTTCTTAACAATAATTGAAGAGAAAATGGGCATATTTCAATCTTTTTAAATAGACAGAATCTATTTTCAGAGATTTGAACTTTTGATAATTAGTCCTTTTAAAATTATTAGTCATCAAAGTATCATCCAATAATCTCGTAATGTTTTTTTTTTATAAAAATTGAGGAAAGATTAGTGGTGATAGCCGGACAATATTTAACCAGTTATCAATTGGCAGTCTGGAGAAAAAGAATTCAGAATCCTTTAGTTTTTAGTAAGTGACAAGCTAATCCATGGCAACCCACTCGGAGGGAACTCAATAGCTGAAGTTGATTGCACATCAGGAACGTAGTCCATTGTTGGAAGATCGGAGTTGTAACTTGCAACCTTTGAGGAGACCATTACTTCGAAATCAGAATTTAACACGAGAGCAAGACTTTTAGGAGACGTAGGACCTCAAATTAATTCAGTAAAAACACCACTGAGTCAAACTCCACGACAGTTAATCCCAACAGAACGAGTCCTTCTATCTAGTAAATATTTACTTTTATTTTTTCATTAGATTAATAACTTGTTCCCTGTATAACATCTATTCAATAGCTTTTCGCCATACTTTATTAATTGAGTGAATTTTTAATACTATCATTTTCACATTTTTTAATTTAAAATTATTTAACTACTAAACTCATTAAAAAACAATTAGAAAATTTTAGTTTTCCCTCTTTAACTTTCTAGTAGCTTCTATTAAATTGCTGATTTGGGTAGCCTATTTTATTGATTAAATTACTCGGGTGTTATAATATAAATGAAACTCACAGCAACTTGCTATACTAAGTTAAAGTTTACTTGATGTTTACCTCTAGTATCAGGGTAATCTCTAGAAGCAATACAAAAAAGTCCAACAGAAATTTTAGTCTCGTACAACATACGAATAGAAGAAATACCTGGTCATTATGAGAATATTATTCACCAAAGTTTGACAAAGAAGAGTACACTTGTGCCTCAGATGAGCACTCAAACTAATCAAACAATACGCGCAATTGCGAAATTTTTTGAGATCCCACCTCTTTTATGTTGATATTTGAGGAGCATTTTCTCCCACATTGCTAAGTTAACAATGTGGAGGTACTTTCCAAGCCTATATAATAGAGGCCTCACCTTGTTATTAAAGTATCCCAAAATAAGAGAAAAATATTAGAGAGTTAAGCAATTATTTTTCTCCTATTATAAAGAGAGAATTTTAATGTTTTCTCCTTTATAAATAGAGAGTTTGTAACTCCTATTATTTTTTCTTATAGTAAAATTCTTCTATCATTGCTCGTGGTTTTTACCCTAATTTGTTTAGGAGTTTTCCACATATATCTGTGTGTTCTATTGTGTATTTTGTCTTTCTTTATCTTTATTTTCTCAAATTATTAGCTGTGATTTTGATCTATCAGGTTCATATTTTTCTACAATTGGTATCAGAGCACCTGGTTGGTAAGAAATTCCTTAAAATTCTGTGATTGCAGCTCAGCTTGATCTTTCACAGGAGTTTGAGGTTTTCTTTGGTGCAAAAGAGCTTGTGTGGAATAGTAAGAATACTTACAATCTAGGGAAGGTTCTGTCTAAGGAGATTGGTATTTAAGAGGTCCGCTTGTGACCCTCCAGTCTTTCTTGGGAACTTACCTAGTGAGTTGTGTTCATTACTGCGGTTCATTTTACAAGCTAAAACGCACCTTTTGTGATAGAAGCAATGGCGGCAAAATTTGAGATTGAAAAGTTCAACGGGAGTAATTTCTCACTGTGGAAATTAAAGATAAAGGCTGTATTGAGAAAAGACAATTGTCTTGCTATCGATGAACGTAATCGACAACACTCACGGGATGATAATAAGTGGAACGAGATGGATGGGAATGCTATTGCAAACTTTCATCTAGCACTTGCAGGATGGGATCTTGTCCAAGCGTAGAAGAAAAGAAAAGCAGAAAGGAGATTTGGGACCACCTCTGCGAGGCCAAGTCATTACACAATAAAATTTTCCTTAAGAGGAAACTTTACACCTTAAGAATGTCGAATCTACTTGATGTGGGGCATCTTAATGTCTTGAATACTCTATTTTCTCAACTCACATCGTTGGGCTATAAAATAGAGTCACAAGAACGTGCGAACTTCTACTCCAAAGTCTACCCGATTCGTATGATCAACTCATCATCAGTTTGACAAATAATGTTTACCAAATTCTAGTCTTTGATGATATAGCGTACCGCTATTCTTGAAGAAGAAAATCGGCGAAGAAACAAGGAAGACAAGCAGGCAAGTTCACAACAAGTGGAAGCCTTGATGGTGATGAGAGGGAGATCAACAGAACGTGGTCTAAGTGGGAGTCACAATCATGGTATATCAAAATCAAAGAGTAAGAAGAATTATAAATGCTACAATTGTGGTAAGAAAGGTCACCTGAAGAAGGATTGTTGGAGTTTAAAGAATTCCAATCCTCAAGGGAATGTGGCATGCAATTCGGATGATGGAAATGTATTATGCTGTGAAGCAGCAATATCAACTGAAAGCAGGAAGAGATTTGCTGATGTATGGCTTCTTGACTCAGGAGCAACTTATCACATGACCTCTCGAAGAGAGTGGTTCCATCATTATGAACCTATCTTAGGAGGATCTGTGTATAGTTGTGAAGATAATGCCTTAAAAGATTATAGGCATTGGAACTATCAGGTTGAAGATGCATGACGGTACAGTCCGCACTATTCAAAGAGTGCGACATGTGGAAGGTCTGAAGAAGAATTTGTTATCTCTGGGACAGCTGGATGATCTTAATTGCATTATCAAAGTTCAGAAAGGAATCATGAAGATTAGCCGAGGAGCGGTTGTAATTATGAAAGGAGAAAAAATTGCTGCTAATTTGTATATGTTTTTGGGAGAGACTGTGCATGAAGCAGAAGCATATGTTGCTTCAAGTAGTTCAAGCGAGAGATCTGCAATGGTGTGGCATCAGAAGCTTGGACATATGTCTGAACAAGGCATGAAGATTCTTGCTGAGAAAAATCTACTTCCTGGTCTCGCAAAGGTGTCATTACCCTTTTGTGAGCATTGCATAACAAGCAAGCGTGACTGATTCAATACATCCAATTCTAGAAGCAAGGATGTTCTAGAATTAGTTCACTCGATGTATGGCAAGCAAGCTTCATCACTAGGAGGAGCTAAGTACTTTGTGTCCTTCATCGATGATTACTCGAAGGAGATGTTGGGTGTATCCAATCAAGAGCAAGGGAGATGTATTTGTAATTTTTAAAACTTACAAAGCGGGTTGAACTTGATTCAGGCAATAAGATCAAGTGTTTAAGGGCCGGATAATGGAGGAGAATGCACAGTCATGAATTTAATAGCTTTTGCAAGCAAGAAGGCATCGAGAGGCCAGTTCACTACGGCATACACTCCTCAACAAAATGGAGTGGCGAGCGGATGAGCGAACTCACATTAGAAAGAACTAGAGCATTGTTGGGAGCTGCAGGCCTAAATAAGGCATTCTAGGCCGAGGCGATTAACACACTTTGTTATGTGATTAACCGGTCTCCATCTACGTGAATTGATCAAAAGACACCGATGGAGATGTGGGTGGGAAGCCGATTGATTATTCAAACCTCCATATATTTAGAAGTCCTGTGTATGTGATGTATAATATCCAAGAAACTACAAAGCTGGATCCAAAATCTAAGAAGTGTTTGTTCTTGGGATATGCTGATGGTGTGAACGGGTATCGCCTGTGGGATCCCACTGCCCACAAGGTTATAATCAGCAGGGATGTAATCTTCCTAGAAGATAAATTGAAGGGAGAAGATGATAGCACTTCAAAAGAAAATTCAGAGACTACAACTATACAGGTGGAAAGAAAGTCTACAGAAGAAGATTCTTCTGAAGTAGCACCAGAGCACGAAGAGGAAGAACCAGTCGAGTTTGAAGAGTCAGCCGAAGTTGAAGAGTCAGAACTTGGAAAGGGAAAACGTATAAAATTTACACCAACCTGGCATAAAGATTATGATATAGGCAGCAATGTCGCATACTGTCTTCTAACTGAGGAATGAGAGCCATCAACTCTCCAAGAAGCAATGAGTAGTTCAGATGCATCTCAGTGGATGGCAGCAATGCAAGAAGAGATGGAAGCTCTACATAAGAACAAGACTTGGGAGCTTGTGCCACTACTACAAGGAAGAAAGGCCATTGGCAACAAATGGGTCTTTAAGATCAAAAGAAATAGTGATGATCAAGTGGAGCGGTTTCGTGCAAGAATGGTAGTGAAAGGATATGCTCAGAAGGAGGGGATTGACTTCAACGAAATATTTTTCCCTGTGGTTCGATTAACAACTGTTCGAGTAGTCTTGGCGATGTGTGCTACATTTGACTTACATCTAGAGCAGCTAGATGTGAAAACAGCTTTTCTCCATGGAGATCTTAAGGAAGAAATTTATATGCTCCAGCCAGAAGGTTTTGAAGAAAAAGGAAAGCGGAACTTGGTTTGTAGGTTGAACAAATCTCTATACGGTTTAAAGCAGGCACCGAGGTGTTGGTATAAGAGATTTGATTCCTTCATCATGAGCCTTGGATACAACAGACTTAATGCAGACCCTTGTGCATATTTCAAGAGGTTTGGTAAAAGTGATTTTGTTATCTTACTGTTGTATGTAGATGACATGTTGGTAGCAGGCCCCAACAAAGATCATATTGAAGAACTAAAGGCACAGTTGGCTAGGGAATTTGAAATGAAGGACTTGGGACCAGAATCTATAGGAAGATTTGGCTTTCTCAGAAAAATTATTTGAAGAAGGTCTTGCGACGCTTCAATATGCAAGATTGTAAGTCAATTTCTACCCCACTTCCTGTTAGTTTCAAATTATCCTCCAGTATGAGTCCTAGCAGTGAAGAAGGAAGGATGGAAATGTCTCGAGTACCGTATGCATCAGTAGTGGGGAGTTTAATGTTTGTGATGATTTGTACACGACCAGACATTGTACATGCAGTGGGAGTAGTAAGTCGGTACATGGCGAATCCTGGTAGAGAGCATTGGAATGCTGTAAAGAGGATTCTAAGATATGTTAAGGGAACCTCAGATGTTGCATTATGTTATGGAGGATCAGACTTTATTATCAGAGGATATGTTGACTCAGATTATGCAGGTGATCTTGATAAAAGCAAATCTACTACAGGGTATGTGTTCACACTTACTGGCGGGTATGGTATCAAAGCTGCGGTCGATTGTGGCGACATCAACAACAGAAGCAGAATATGTAGTAGCTACACAAGCTAGTAAGGAAGCAGTATGGTTGAAAATAATGATGGAGGAACTCGGGCACGAACAAGAGCATATTCCTCTGTTCTGTGACAGTCAGAGTGCCTTGCATCTCGCAAGGAATCCAGCTTTTCATTCAAAGTCAAAGCACATACGAGTCCAGTATCACTTCGTTCGTGAAAAAGTGGAAGAGGGCACTGTGGATATGCAGAAAATTCATACTAAAGACAACCTAGCAGATTTTTTGACGAAGGCAGTTAACACTGACAAATTTATTTGGTGTCAATCCTCTAGTGGCCTGATAAAAGTATAAGCAGCATGGAAAGGCAAGGAAGAAAGAACGGTGTGAAGATCTGATTGATCCTCAATCAAATCTTCAAATGGGAGATTGTTGATATTTGATGAGCATTTTCTCCCACATTGTTAAGTTAACAATGTGGAGGTACTTTCCAAGCCTATATAATAGAGGCCTCCCCTTGTTATTAAAGTATCCCAAAATAAGAGAAAAATATTAGAGAGTTAAGCAATTATTTTTCTCCTATTATAAAGAGAGAATTTTAATGTTTTCTCCTTTATAAATAGAGAGTTTGTAACTCCTATTATTTTTTCTTATAGTAAAATTCTTCTATCATTGCCCGTGGTTTTTACCCTAATTTGTTTAGGAGTTTTCCACATATATCTGTGTGTTCTATTGTGTATTTTTTCTTTCTTTATCTTTATTTTCTCAAATTATTAGCTGTGATTTTGATATATCAGGTTCATATTTTTCTACATTTTAGTATTATATGCTTCTTCTCTGGTAATAGCTCAACCATAAAGACAGAGATCAAGAAGTAAGGCCCAATCACGAGCACCCGAGGAAAATAGCTCGACCTGTCAAACTCATAATTCAATTTGGATTGAAGAACAAATAACAAAAGAGTAGAAGTAGCTCAAAGAAATTATTGAATTGGGAGAATCATGAGATAAGAAGTGATCTTCAAAGGCAATCTTTTGTGCTCAAGTACACTAGTTGAAAACTTTTTAAAAAACCTCACATTATCACTCTTAGTTTCTTATAATGGTTTAAGTGAATCTTAGAGCCATATTTCTTATTTTATAATAAAAATAGGTGTATCAAATGCAATTCGCTGTAGAATTTTTCTCGTCACTTTAAAAGACAATGCTCAAAAGTGGTACTAAAACTAACGTGATGGATCAGTTTATAATTTCAAGACATTTACTTCCTTATTATGAGCGAGACTCATTATCAGCATTCCTTCAAAGAAAAAACTAGTAACTTAAAGAAGTAATCGAGAAAAGAGATGATATTTTGAAATTTTTTGTAGAAAATTTAATAAATAAGTTGTCTAACTAGAGTAACCGAACCATGATATCGTGTTGATATGAGAACTAATAATACTTGCATGAGCAACATTAAGAGTTCTTTAATAATAGATCCTTTAGAATCTTATATCTAGCTCATGGACCAAGCATATAGCTTTATCTTATTAGATAAGGATTAGCATATTAGCATATGAAGCGCAAATACAAACAAGAAACAATAATATATAGCAGGACACAGAACAAAACTAAGAGTTAACATTATTGTTCCACGCAACACTTTAAGGTATATTGCTAGCAATGTTCCATTTACCACTTTAAGTGCTCAAAACTCATTATAGAGCATTAAGACATATTGCTAGTAATATCCTATTTGCCACTTTAGGCGCTCAAAATTCATTAAGACATACTCACCATTTTAGACATTAAAATTTTATTCTAGAACATTAAATATAGTACTAGTGTTATTCTACTCGCCATTTTAGGCGCTTATAGCTCAACATAGAGCATCAAGATATATTGCTAAAGCTGATTACTAGTTGCCATGGGCGAAATAGCTCGATTTAGAGTATTAAGGCATATACTAATGCTATTAAGGATTATGAGTTGTCTACAAGGATTGTCCTAGCCCAAGTAGAATAAGGCTACAAAGACTATAAAAACACAAATCAAACATAACTCAATTCTTATATACTTTAATATCTTTTTTCTAATTTAATCTTTCGACTGAGTCGCCAGATGCCTGATAATAGTGTCTAATACTCTACCAACTTTTTTGTAGGAATTTAAGAGAATAAGTTAACAAGATATGAACATTGATATCTAAACAATATTTAACCAGTTTTCAATTTTGATTTTAAGTCTAAATTTTTTTATAATCTTTTAAATATTTTTAAATTCTAATTTGACCTAATAAGTATATCTATTCATTTTTTATAATTATTTAAATGCAAAAGGATACATTAAATAAAATTATGTATTAAAAATTTTAAATATTATAAATAAGTTAAAATGTCTATCAAATTATAGTGTTAAAAGTGATTAAATAAATAAAATCCACCAAAATATAAACATACATTTAAGTTTTCTAATAAATTATAATGAAGGTTCAACTCAAAAATTGATGGTTTAAAAAGCTAGGCTTATTGTTACGTGAAAAATTATTTTTTCAATTGTGAAGTGGGAGGATGAGATTAAAAGAATTTGCAGGTTGAGCATATACTCTGTCGCACTATATCCAACAAAATTTAGTTTTATTATGTTGAAAATTTGAGAATTTGTATTAATCAAACCATTAATAAAGGTAAATTGCTATGTAAATAAACTAATAAAACAAAACTAACATAATTAAATTTCCTTGGCTCATTTCTTCTAAACTTTTAATTTTAGAAAATAAGTTTGAGGGTTTGAAATTAAGTTTGACTATTGGATACAAATTTCTAAGAGTAAGAATTTAAAAACTAAACATATTTTTGTTGTTATATATATTTAGAGTATTTAATAATATGTTTTTATATATATATAATATGATAAAAATATATATTTTTTATTTTATTTAAATTTAATTATTTATTTTTAAATAATATTAGCCAAAAAAAAAAATACGGAGCTAAAAGAGTTTAATTGGACCTATTTGCTGAGAAGATCCAAAACCAAAATGAATTGATTATTTAATAAGATCTACCAGAAAATTATATGGCAGCAAGGCAAGCTGGGAACGGATTGAAACTTATGATTCGAAGACCAAGTCAGAGGGATAAATTAGTCTTTTTATATTTATGTTTTATTAGTTATTTGTTTAAGTAATTAATAGTTGTGATAAGGAAAATGCTGAAATGAGGACTTTGTAAAAAAAATCTATATAGATTTAGATGAGTACTGGAGACCGGACACGCAACTCATTATTCATTATATGTCAATTATTTATCTTTTTACAGTTTTCTCTTATGTTCTTTATCAAACATTTAGTTTTAGACTTTTTAGTTATTCTTTTAAGATAAGAAGGCTTATAGAGATTGAAGAGCGAGGATCAAATATCTTCTTGCCTCAAAGAAATCTGAATTTTAAAGGAGTTTTTATTTCGTTTTATTTTATCATATTTAACTATTTAACTATTTAACTATTATATGACTATAAGATTAAATATGTTAGGCTAAACTTTTTATTTAGCATCTAGTTTAGCTTTTATTACTTTGTATGAACTTTGTTATTGTTATTTTCATTGATTGATTTCTTTATCAATATATTTTTATTAGTTTTATTTATTATTATTGTTTAATTATCATATTAATTCAGTAATAATAATTGTTATGAAAATATTTCGATTGAATGTATCAAAAATATCATTTTTGCTTCAATTTATGTTGATACAAGAAATTTTAGGTATATCGTTTAAGTGATTAAAGGAAAATGAATATCACTATCACATTTATTATGTCTATGTTTAGTGTTAGACAACGAGAGTACTAAGTAATTGATTAGACTAGATATTGCTTTTATCATGTAGTTTTCTTAAATCATCTCATTGCATATTTACTCTAGTAGTTTAATATTTTTTTATAAGTTTCAATATTTTTTCGAAATATCTTTCTAAGGTGTTTAAATTTACTTTTATTATTTTATGTTGATAGTCAATTTTTATAATAAGTAGCTTCATAATTTTTTGAGAAATCGATCTCGTATTACTTAATCACTTTTTTTTACTATAAGAACGTTTTATACACTTACAAGTATTAAATTTGACATATAACTAATTATTTTTATTTACATATAAGAGAATAAAATCTAAACAAGTTGATTAAAATATAACAAATCAGTAGATATTTTGATCATCAATTGAATTTTGAATATCATTTTTTCTTTATTTTTCAAAACTTATTCTACTCTACCAATTTCTATATATTTATGTAACAATTTTTGTTTTTTTACGTATTCAATGCTAGTAATTGCAATGGAGAAATAAAATTGCTCGAAGACAAAGATTACTCATGGTGGCTAGTGAGCTTCATATTCTTTCTCTAATTTTTATTATATATTTTCTTCTTTTTTCATTCTTCATTCTTCATTCAATATTTAAATTCTTAAAATGATAATTTAACCATTTCTTTCCAAATTATAACAGTTTCTTAATTCTTGTGCAAATACCAAAAAAAGTCACATAAAATAAATGAGAGAATATAAATGTTTTTTTTTTAAGTTCTGTGCCACTCTATTTTCAATATTTATAGGTTTTCCTATTTTTAATTGTAATATACATGATTTTATTTATTTATTTGTAAGAGACTATATTCAAATAGTTCTATTCTATAAGTATCATACTGAATAAATTAAGACCCATAAATAAAAATTCATAATAATTTTTATTAAACACAGACTGATTTATCATGAAAAAGAACACTATGTTCAAAATTCTAAAATAACGTGAAATCCTGTGCATGTTGTATAAACTTTCACTCAATTTATTTGGCAATTAAGCTTAAAAATCAAATAATTCATTTAGATGGATAGAGATAAAGATTTGGCATGTGCATGGTGCAGATAGATAGATCCGAATTTCTTCTGTTTCTGCTGTTAGTATCAAGACTTTAATGACAGCACCTAACTAGATATGCATATCAAGAGTACGCATGTGCTCTTAAGAGATAGGATACAGCAAGAAACTGGCTGTAGAATTTTATTTTTCTGAAAATATTAACAACAACCATAATAAACATTGAGTTAAAATAATTAATTGAACAACTCCTATACTCAATGTTAAGACGAAATAGTAATAATTTGATCAAATCTTATTCTATGTATAAATTCATATATTTTGTATATCATAATGCAATACATCAAATCTTATTATGTGGTTTAGATTTATCTAGTTTAGTGTGTAATTTTAATAAATCTTATTATGTGGTTTAGATTTATCTAGTTTAGTGTGTAATTTTAATAGAGTAAAAGAAAGTGTAAAATTTTATACGTTATATGTCACATAATATCTTTTTTTGCATATAAAGTGTGCTAACCATCACCTTTCTAGGTAGTAAGGCAGCTTTATAATAAAAAAATTTGAACTCGAAATTTTTATTAAATTAAAAAAAAATTATCACCATTTCATCTACATATTTTTATATATTTTTTTTCTTTTTTCATATATCAAAAAGATGAATATTTTTTTATTTTTTTATTTAAAAAAACATAAGAATTTAAATTTTTCATATAAAATGGCTGCTCAATTACTCAATGTTTCAATGATTTAATAGACAATGCATGCATTCTCTCTTTCATTATCATTGATAGTTTTTTTTTTAATTATTGACAATAGTTGATAACTCGATCGGTTGTAGCGAGCTATCGACAAGGATTTTCAAAGATTGAATTCAATCTCTCAAGTACCTGCAAAACACTATCAATTGTATTAGAATTAAAACTCTTGTTTTTTTTCAAAATTTTAGGTTGCGTCGGACTCTATAACTAGAGTGCTCTCAAGATACATTCCCTTAGAATCCCAATCATAGTGGACATCAATCTCTGGTCAACCTCGCCTTTCTAGGGTGGAATAGGCTTTTGAAGAAAATCAGAAATGGCAAACATCTACGTGCCGAACAAGAGATGAATCGACCAAGAACAACTATCCTTCCATTTAACTTCTGCACCTCATTGATCTTGTTTGGTGACCTTATTTCTATGATCGTCTTTATCTTTTTTAGATTAGCTTCTATACCCTTTTGCAAGATCATAAATCCTAAGAATTTCTGAGTTTTGACACCAAAAGTACATTTCTCAGGATTTAGCTTAAGCTGGTAAGTTTCCATGATGTTGAATGCTTCTTTCAAATCTCTAGCATGATCCTCAGCTTTTGTTGACTTGATGATCATGTCGTCTACATACACCTCCACAGTTTTACTAATCTAGTCCTTGAACATATTGTTTATCAATTTTTGGTATGTTTCTCCAGCATTCTTTAGACTGAAAGACATAACCATGTAATAAAAGGTGCCAATATCCGTCGCAAAAAAAGTCTTTTTCTCACCCGACTTGAACATTTAAATATGATGATACCCCTGAGCAACGTCATTGAAACTGTAAACTTTATAATCGTTGGTGGAGTCTACCAACTGATCAATATTAGGTAGAGGATAACTATCCTTTGGGCAAGCCCTATTTAGATCTGTGAAGTATGCACACATCTGCCATCTTTCATTTGGCTTCTTTACTAATACTACATTCACTACCCAGTCTGGGTACAATACTGGCCTGATAAACCCTGCCTTTAGTAGTTTATTAACTTCCTTCGCTATGGCAATCTATCTCTGAGGTGAAAAACTTATCTTCTTTTGCTTTACAGGCTTGGAGCTCGGGCTCACATTTAGCTGATGGAAGATGATGCTTGGATCTACACCAACTATCTCGGAGGGTGAACTGACAAACGTGTGCTTTTCTATTTGAGTGGAGAACCAGTCAGTTCAAATTGGCACTCAGCTTTCGAAGCAAATATTTCGAAGTATAGAGCAAATATCCGGTTATGAGTAGTTGACTCCAATTCTCCACACTTTTTTCCTTTAGTAATTTTTTTTAATTATAATAAATAGTTAAATCAAATTTTAATTTTATTTATTTAATTAGTCAAAATTTATAAATTTTTATAATAAAATTTCTTACATTTTTTTAATAGTAAATTCAGAAAAAGAGACAACGAATTGAAAATATATTAGAAAAATCTCATTTATGTCAAATAAATAGAATTCTTTTACCAATGTATTTTATACAATTGAAAGGAGAGAAAAGTTTAATTCCGATGTCCATGTTTAAAATACTACAATTGACCAATGAACGAGCTAAGATATCAGTTATTTTCGACTCTTTTTTGCTATCCAATCTTGTAATCTTTTCTTTTGCTGGGTTGATCTTTGATGGATATTCTAATAGTTAAAAAAATAATATGATAATAAAATAAGAGAGAAGACAAATCAAACAAACTCCGATGATTTTGACATTGTTATTTAATTAATTGTTAATTAAGCAAAACCCTTAGGAACTTCAATATATATGGGGTATGGAAATAGTGGTCCCAAAATAAACAAATTTCTTAAACTAAATGGTCCCCAAGTCTTTAAGAAGCCCCCTAACTTACTCTAAAAACCATTCCTAAATGGACAAAGTTTCTAGATGTGATAATAGAGCATATTTCAACAAGTGAAAAAGGCTTTTATATATATATATATATATATATATATGTATTTTTTCAAAGGCGGAAACTTACAACAAATAACAGACAAATACAAGAAATAGAGGCAACAATCAAACGACACCCTTTCTCAATTTGGAAAAGCCAGAAATGTAAGCTAAAGGGTTGGCTTGCTTTCTTTTTTGTGTACTTTCTTTTATAACAACAATAACAATTCTTTGTTTTGTCAATCTATGAAAGGAAGTGAGATAGGGCAAAATGATGAGAATGGGATGGGTGGGGGGGGACCCTAAATTAAGGATATTTTTCTCTTGATAGCATCAAAGTTTTTGAGGTGGAAAAGTCATAGCTAGATTGTTGAAGTTACGAGCCTCACCCAATTGCTCACTCATAGCATTTTCAGTATATATATATAAAGAGGACTAGAAAGCCAAGCTTCCAACTACTATTGACTATTTGATTTCCATTTTCAAATAACAATTTGTCTTTATTTTTTACTTTTTATTTTCTTTGTTCAATTATTCATTATAAATCTTATATGTTTTATATGACTTTCTATTCTTTAGAAAACCTCATTGTAATTAATTAATAATTTATTAGAAATGTGATTAAAAAAAATTAAAATGTCAATTAGAGAATGACTTAATTATTATTATTATTATTATTTTTTTACTTTTGTAAGAGATGTGGAAATAAATATCATCTGTAAGAAGTTTAAATTAAGTATGCTTTCCATTCCTATCTCTAAATCTCAATTTGCATTACAAGCATTCTTATAATTTACTCTTATACTATTAATTTCCTTTTAGCTTGATTGCCAAATCTTTTTACTAAAATATAAAATAATATCATATAATTATAAACTTCTCAAAATCATAAATATATTAAATTTATATCAAAATACAATGTCACATTTTTTATGTAATGTTTTCAAAAGTAGGCAAGAAGAACTACAAGAATTATTAATAGAAGAGACAAAGAAATAATCTTCATAAATTATTCAAATTGTCTTTATAAGTTAAAGGAGATGATATTGTACATCCAATTACCTTAAAGATGAAATTTGTACATGTGGTTTCATCTAGCATCCACCTATAATTATTTCTACAATGTTACTGTAAGATGGACCGTCTCTTATTGTTTATTGTGTAGTCTATAGTCCATTAGATTTTCAATAAATAAAATAATAAAATTAAAATATTTTTTATTTTAAAATTTTATCCTTCGAAATATAAGCGAAGAATTTTATTGTTGCTCTAAAAAGAATAGTAGGGAAGAAGTTATAATTCATGATCGCACCTTACTCATATGAGGAAATAAACTCTATATGATTGGGTGTATCTGTTTGTCCTTCCTTTGCTCATCCCTTATCTTTACCTTTACCTCATCAATTATTTCATCATTTGTCAAATGATACCAGCAGCTTCTTATATGGAGACATGGCCATAAAATACCCTAACAACATACTATAAAACTAATCTACCTCTACGTTTTCATTACGTTTTTGCTGCCTTGTAAAAATTGAATCCGACCAGATTCATGGGAATTTCAAGCAAATCAAGTTTATTTAGCATGGTTGGTCATGCTTTGTTTATTTTTTATCCAATTATTGGATAATATTATAAGAAATAGTCATCTCCTTATACTCAATATATAGGTGATAAAATTTTATCAATATTGATGGGTGGTAATAAAGAAATTTAAACTGAAAACCCTTTTTAATTCTTATAAGTAACAATACTAACTTGATTCTTTTCTAAATTATATAAAATACATTATTAATAATGCAGTGATTTTTTCTATGGATTTTTTTTTATGGGTAGATTTGAACTCTATCGTTCATTTCTTAAAATGTTATCAACTCACTTTATTATTAGACCAGACACTAATCAATTATTTAGGATTCTTACGAGTGATAAAATATTATTTTAAAAATTTTAACATAGCTATATATTAAAAGTTCGAATTCGATATTTTAATTTTGCTAAAAGAGATCATTACCATCTCATTTATATGCTCTTTGACAATCGATTCTTTTTATGAATCGATAACTTGTTAAATGGCTATAACTTTAAAATTTATAAAAATGAAAGAAATTGTATTTGATTCAGCCATGGATTGAGCAATTTGCCAATTTAAGATCTCAATCTACTCCAATCTCCATTTGATATCGAATGAAATCATGACGGGAATAGATATTATATATTATCATTCCCACGTGAAATTACTCATTTTGTTAAGAATTCCTTGTTTGCTGAACTGGATGTGTAAGACAGTTTACCAAACCTTTCCCCCAATAGTAATAATGGTTCTCTTCCTGACATCCCTTCCGCAAAAGATGCATAGCATAGCGTCATTGGTTACTCATTTCATAAATAATTAAACGAAGGTAACATGTAACCATTGATTTAGGGTATATTTCATCCATAGTCAAGTGTTTTGTATTGGTATAACTAAATTATAAATTTGATCATATATTTCTCTATATTTTAATTTTAACATCATTAACATCCTCTTATATTTTTCTTTTTCTGAAATAAATTTTGCTAAAATATGAAATAATATTATATTATTGTAAAATTTCCAAACTCGATCATAAAAGTATTGAAACAATATCAAACTATACCGCTAAAATTATATTCAGCGATGAGATATATTTTGAAAGATAGTAAGGTGGATTTTAATATTATTATTTAAGTACAAAGAATTCCGTGATTGAAAATTAAACTTAAGGAATTGTAATGAAAAATATGCTTAAAATTAGGGATTGGCTGTGAAAGTTACCATTTGATTTGTGGTATGCATGCAGATGTATATGCTAACTTCATATGGATCTATAGAAAAGAAAAAAGAAATGTTGTATGGTTTTTGGAATGAGATTGAAGGAAACAAAGAGTGTTAGATTTATGCTGTGGCGTAAATGCTTAGGGCAATCAAGTTTGTAAAAACTGTGATTATCAAATTTGTCTTGGAGATAAAAGGAGGATTGGATGTTCCTTTCCCATAAATGCGGGAACACCAAATTACTTTCTTGTGTTAAGTAATAGCTGTGTTAACTTTATACTAATGTCACTATCTTCCTCTTGGAAATTAGGTTTAATTACCAAATAAATCTTATATTTTAAACTTATTTCAAATCTAGCATTTATTTTTTTATTTTTCAAAAATTTTAGTACTATATTTTTGTTGCTAATTTCAATTTTGACTTTTGGAGCAATTATTAGCTAAAAAATATATTAACGATAATAATAATAGTAAAAAAAAAGTTGAATTAGCGTTATAGTTGTTGCCTCATCCTATAACAAAAAAAAAGCATCATTTAAGTTAATCAACATATGATCTCAACATATAAACTATTTGATTTAAATCTTATAGAAAAAAAATTATTAATTTTAAGAAAATAACTAGATCATAAAAGAGGAGAATAATATTAATTTATTTGAACATTAAATAAGTGTTGTATAATTTCCTTGTACTACTTTTGTTAACTCCCATAATTGAAGCCGAAAAATAAAGAATTGATAATAATAATAATGACATAAAATAACAGGATAAAATCAATTCGAGCTAAATTTGTAAGAGTTTTTATATTTTAAAATAAAGATTTCGAGTTTGAGATATCTATTTATCTATTTCATTTTGAGCTAATTTTCAATTTACAAGCTATTTAAAAAAAAAATATGAAATCTATAATAACAAACTCTTAAAAAAAGATTTCATCCCTTTAACACTAAACATATACTTATTATATGTCTGATTAAAAAATTAAAAATTGATAAATCAACAGTATATTCAATATTGAAATTAGCTAACCACCAAGCAATCACCCAATAAGTAAAAAGATATTATACTTTGGATGAAAATCATAGATATATTTTTTGATATTTTAACACATTAAACATATAAAAAAAATTGTAAATTTGATAGAAAGACAAAAAAAAAGAAAAAACATGACTATTTCTGGTATTTCTCCCAAATTAAATGTAAAAATCCCAAGCGTTAGAAGGCATAGTGGGCCAAATGGATGAGAAAAACGGGACTAAAATAAGCAAAAGGAACGGACAAGTAGAGTTGGCCCAAACCATAATATTAATGTTGGAGAATCTTAGCCCACTAACATTTCCAAACCTGAAAAAGGCTTCTCTGTATCTGAGACTGATTTTTCTTCTCTATATGACACTTCTATTTCTTCCTCCTGAAAGTTCTTTCACTTCATTCCACCCAAGATTTCAAACATTCACCTTTCTTAAATCTTTATTTCCTCCATTGGTTTCTCTCGTTAATTTTGCATCATGTTAAGGTCCTCAAGGAGAGAGGCTTTCAAGTTCAAGAAAAATCAATTTCATATATTTAATTTCCTTTAAATCCCCAATTGTTACTTTCTAGCTCTTGCCTTAAAACCATGAGCATTTTATAAACCTCCAATTACATTTTTGTTTACATAGGTTAGGTTTCTGTATTATGAAATTAAAATTACACTCACAAGCTTAGTCTGGCGTGAAGAGAGACAAATACACTGAGGCCGGGCTTCAGCCCCACGCCTAGGTCTCATGAAAACTGGGCTTTATCAATTTGCCGAAGAGGCGATGGCTTGACTTTCTTCAGCTGGGCTGCTGCTTCTTCGTCTTTACTGCACTTGTAGTTTTAGGCCTTTTGAATGTTGTATTCTGGTCGATTTTCCTATGGAATTAGGCAAGTTCATATCTGTACAGCATTGGACTACCAAATCATTTCCCTTTCTCTTTTTTTCTAATTTTATTTTATTGTATAATTGGTTCCCTTTTAAGTTTGTATTTGATCATGTAGAATCTGGTATTGTCGAAATCTCTTTTTTTCTCTAGAAAAGAAGGCATCCACACTCTGGCAAAAAAAGGGCTATCCGAGGAGTTTAAAATATTTGTAATTGATATATTTATATATAAAATATTGATGATAGTGTATAAATGATAATCACGAAATTGTCTAATTTATTATAAATCTACAATTAAATACTTTAAATATTAAAATAAACCCCAAAAATATATTATTGAGTTAAAAACTTAGGATGGATTTTCCTTAGCCTCATTGCACCTGATCATCACGCCACTTTCTTCCTTGTTTCCCAAACTTTATTCATTGTTTAGAATTAGACCAATTATTATCTCTAAGTAAATTGGTGAATACATACAAACATACATACATGAAAATATATATTACATCTAATTGTTCACACATCCTTCACAAGCGCGTGTTTTCCAATCGATTTGAACAGTATTAAATTGCTATAGAAATGGTAAGTTATGCAAAGTTAATTTCGTATGCAATTGAACTTTAGATGAGAAGAATATGGGCAAATTAAGAATTTATACAATTAGGAAATAGTGAGAGATTAATTACTTAAGGTTTAAAGGGGAATGTGCCCCCAAAACTTTGCATCAATTGCCTATTTATCTATGTTTCTATTTATTAGTCAATTTAATTACCGACTTAGCCAGTTTTTTGGATAATTTATCCACTTTTCTAGTGGAGAGGAGGACGTAAGCAAATTTTACATATTAAACACACATAATAAAACTAAGAAAAAGTTTCAAATATAAAAGAAATAATATGTAACATTAATTAGTCTCTCCTTTTCTTTTTTTATCAATTCATGAAAAAAATGTTTAAATTATAATTTAGGGTTTATAATGCTATTAACGAATTGCATGAATTTAGCGGATGAAAGGAGAGTAAGTTTTGAATAACAAGGTAGAAAGAATGAAAGAGATAGAAAAAACTATGATATAAAACTGAAAATTACAAATATTTAAGAATTTAAATAGAAAAATTTGACCGCTGAGAGAGAGTTTTCAGAATTTAAAGACAACTATGAAAAGATAAAATATGAAATTTAACTAGGAACAAGAAATTGAAAAAAGCTAAAGATTTGAAATAAGAGATGGAAAAATTTTGCACATGAATTAGAAGTGCTAGATTAAGAAAAAAAACTGTCAACTTAGCAATAAACTAAATAAAATTATCGAAAACAAATTCAGAAAGTTACGGCACACTATGAGAGAAAAATTAAATAAAAAAGAACATCCAATTAAAGAATATACCTAAAGGAAGTGAGAGATTATTAATAATGGAAATAAAATTTTTAAAATGAGAAAGAGAAACGAGTAATATGATATATCTAAAAAAAGTTAAAACTGAGCATATAATTATATGGTGCAAGACTTTGAATTATAGAGCAGCACGTTTGAGCATGATTAGTAAACATGCATGCATTGAGAAAGACCTCCGAGAAAGGAAGAGAACATTCCAAATGCAAAGGGAGAGAAAACTCAAAGAAATAAATAACTTAAAAAAAAGTTAGTTTGAAAAAAATTAGAGTAGTTTGATGATTTTCCAACCTCAATTTTTATTTTATTTTTATTTTGTTCTAATTTTTAAATATTAAAATCAATTTATAAAAAATCTTACAAATTAAATATTAAATAAAAAATTATAAGTGTGCTTTTTCAATACTTCCAAATACACTCTTAATTATGTGTTAAATTATGTTAAATATTAATTTTTTTTATGTTTAATAATATTCACTTGCATAACTAGAAAATTGAGTAAGTTAGCCAAAACTGACAAGTTGGTGAATAAATTGGCTAATAAGTGAAAGTAGGGGCAAATTGGCCACCAATGACAAATTCGAGGGGCAAATTGCCTTTTAAATCAATTACTAAAAACAGTTAAAAGAGTGATGGAGCAACCGGTGGGGGGCGGGGGTCTCGTTGTCATAATCTGATTCAGATAGGTCGTGATTTTCTTTGCACTTTTATCTGCATCTCCCTCCCTCACCCCCAATTTTCTTCTCTCGAACAATGGACTCTTGTTCCATTTTCCATCACCAACTTCTCAACCACCCTCTCACGCGCCTACGCTCCACCGCTTCCCCTACTGTCGTTTCTTTCGCTCATCAGCTTCCATGCCTTCTCTCGTCTGCCACCGTTTCACGCCGACTCTTTCATCTATCAGTCATTTCCTGGCCCCGTCGTTCCTCTACTATCTCCGCCACTGGCACCTTGATGGCCAATTCCGTACCACTCTCTTACCTTATCCCGATATTCTTTTCATTTTATCTGTTCAGTAATTCCGAGTTGTTATTTCAACTTTATTAACCGAGTAACTAATTACTTCATTCCTTTTGTTTTTGATAATCGGATATGTTTAGTTGCTATAGGATATTTAACATTAATAGATTTCATTTGGAGTAGATTTTATTGTTTTCTTTTCAAGCACTTGATTTTATACATAAATCATGCTATTAATGTATGCGTCTTTACTAATTGAGGTCTAACGATCATTCTTTTCTAATTTTTAGTTTTTCTTTTTCCCGAGTGCAAAAGGCAAATGGAAATTATTTTATGTGCTTTTGTAATTCCTTGTATGCTATGTTGATGTTGGCAGCTTATCAGCTGCAAAATTGGCATTTTAAGTTGTATTAGATTCCTGCGATAAGTGAAATGGTGTTGCTTGCCCTTAGTACACATGTTTGGGCTTTTAAAGATAATTAGCTAATCAAAAGCACAACATGATTGAAGTGTCTTGCTCTTCACCTTTACTTCTTTTTTTTTTTTTTTTTTTTCCATTATTATGTAGCCAAAAAGTGGAGTGTATACAGTGGGTGATTTTATGACCAGGAAAGAGGATCTATGTGTGGTAAAACCTACGACAACAGTTGATGAAGGTATATATCTCTCACATTTATTTATGCCCTCGAGTGTACTGTATGCAACACCATCTGATGTGCCATCAACTCTCCAACAGCCTTGCAAACTCTTGTTGAGCACAGAATTACTGGTTTTCCTGTGATTGATGATGATTGGAAACTGGTAAGTTGTCCTTGGAGTTTGCTTATTATGCTAATTTATTTTCTCTTTCTTGTTGCTTTTGGTGTTGTTTTCAAATAAATGAGAAATGCGAATCATTCCTTGATTTCACATGCTGTTGTCATCTGAATGGGTCCACATCTAATGGTACTTGCGGGGCATAGCTCTAGCATTTCATTCCTTGGCATCCCCTGATTAGTTGAGGATTGCCTGATATCAAGATAAATTGCATAGGCTGTTTTGTGAGGATTGTCTGTAATCTGTTTTATAATCAAGATCAAATGAGAGTTCATTCTCTTTCAGTCAAAAGAAGATAGATTTCTAGTCCTTCCATAAATAATGGTCAAGTTAAGCCCAAATTCATGTTAGGGATGCCTAATAGTGTAGGATATATCAAAATAGATATGCGTGTCTACTTAACAGCATCTCTAAGCTGTTGCTCTAATGTGCTGATGTTAGTCCATCAACTATTACAAACCTTCTGTTAGAGTGGTTCTAACAACCATCCCTTACGAGAACTCTAACTTCAATGTATTATTTTCCTTTTTATTCCCTTTTCTTTTTTTTTTGTGTGTGTGAGCTGATCAACATCTTCTAAATCATGAACATGATACAGAGGATTTTGTTATTGTAGGTTGGTCTTGTGTCAGATTATGACTTGTTAGCATTGGACTCTATATCAGGTAATGAGAAACACTAAACTTATGACCTTTTTAATCATGTTCTTTAAGAAAAATTACAGTCCTTTTCCTTGGTTGTTGCAGTTTCTTTGACTAAACATAACTATGGATGAAGTGATAGAGATGAGACAGTTAGTACATAAGAAATTCTGATTTAACTGAGTTACATGTCCAGTTGTCAGAGAAAGCATTTACTATTTTCTTCCTGCCGCCTACAATTTTTTTGCATTACTTGTTAAAAAATAAGAATCACACAAGATCATCTTAGGAACAAAAATTTTGCTTTCGGAATTTCTGTTTACTTAGTGCTGTACAGTACATGTATCCATGGATTTTTTTTCCTATCGAAATAACTTCTCTATGTAAAACTGAACATTCTTGGCATGTTGAAACTTTCTATATTATTTATGCTTCATTGCATGGCTATGGGTGATAAACTATTCAGCACTCCCAAGTGAAAAATTGGATAGTTTGTCTCTCTGTGGAAATGGTATACTACTTGTTAACACTGTGATTACTTGAGTTTCTTTAGTTTGCAATGGATTTTTCTTCACATTTTCTAGGGTTTTCTAACACTAATGAAATGGAAATCACTGGTTTTTAGTATGCGTTGAAATTAAATATATTGTCATTCGTGCAACATTTCTTACGTACATGAATTCTATATTCTGACTAGGTGGTGGAAGAACTGATAACAGCATGTTTCCCGAGGTTGACAGCACTTGGAAAGTATGTAAAAAACTGTCTTTTAAACAATTTTCCATACAAAATACACTTGAACAAAGGTGCTTTTATCTGTGTGGTAGTTAATGTCTTTTTACATTTGATCCATAAATAACGTGAAAACTTGCTTTCTCTGCAACCAACCAGAAATGTTCTCGGATTATTCTATTCTCTACATTCTTCTTCTCTTCTTAGAGCAAGTCTCAGCTGGCATAAGAATCACTGTCAAAAGTTATCCAGTTTATTGTGAGAATGTGAGTTAGTTAGCTGTATGCTTCTGGGCTGCTGTTCAATATCATTTGCTGATGTATCTCTGACCATGAGGACATTTTGTTTATCTTTCTCAATTCTTTTAGTATTTGGATTATCCTTTTTGTCCTTCTGATTCAATTTAAGTTGAATAAAATCACTCTTCACCTTGCACAGGACAGATTTTGTTGCTCATCATTTTTTATCTTAGAAAGCTTTGCTGCACTTAGTCTAATCTTCCAATAGCTTTAACCTGCACTTAATACCATGCCTCCTTGGAACTGTCTCGTAATTTTCTGGCAACTAGTTTCTTAATTAAGAGCTCCCAACTTGTCAAATGTGTTATAATCTCTTGATTGAGTAGACACCAAAAGTTCCTTTCTGACAATCACTCTACACTTGTAAAATCTACTTGAAAATTGCTGTGTTGTTTTATTGGAAATTTTTACAGATAATTTGTGTGTTGTAGTGATAACAGAAGGTTCTGAGCCTGTACGTTACTTAAGTAGAGAGAAATATGCTGAAAATATGTGTTGCATTATAGTATCCTTATATAGAAATCCGTGATGCAACCTAGATCCCACTTTCCAAAGGGTGGGGCATCTTTTTAGTTGTCTGGCACTTTCAATTTCCAATTGTCTCAGGTAGATATTTCACAATCCATTTATGTACTTATCTGATACTATACAAAGTAACATGGCAAGTGCAGACTTTTAATGAGGTGCAAAAGTTACTCAGTAAAACCAATGGGAAGCTTGTCGGTGACTTAATGACACCAGCCCCAGTTGTTGTTCGTGAAACCACTAATCTTGAGGATGCTGCAAGGTTTTGTCATGCATCTTTTTTCCCCCCTTGCTTGTTCAGCTATCTTCTAAAGTATTCCTTCACCGAAAAGGTCATACTGTAACTGAAAAATTTGTTTGTACGATAACAGATTATTGCTCGAGACAAAATACCGAAGACTTCCAGTTGTAGATGCTGAAGGCAAGCTGGTAAGAGATGTCTTATATCTTCCATTTGTTACTCTTTATCTCGTCGTGTGCAATGGTGGTTCTAATGAACCATTATTCCTACTATTAAAGGTTGGAATTATCACAAGAGGAAATGTTGTAAGAGCTGCACTTGAAATAAAACGTGACATGGAAGGGAATGAGTAATCTCCAAGTATTCTAAAAGGATTGGAAGCAGCCAAATGCGAGAAGCAGGGCAACTTGTTTTCATGAGCTCGTTGAGCTCGGGGAGGAGAAGGTCAGAGGAGCTTGGCTAAGTAAAATTTTGGCTTATGTTGTAATACACCCGGCTTTTACTGTTCCTAGTATATAGTATTAGTTACAAGTAATTACTAGGATCAAGGTGATTAGGGACCAATAATTCCTGTTGATCCCTCCGTTCTGCCAAATACCGCCTCTTGTTCTCCATCTTTCATTAAAATTCAAAAGGGTAGGGGCAAAAAGTGGGAAAGGAGAAGAAGCTGATATATATATATATATATATATATATATTGTTAGATGGACATGCTTTGTAATGTTATTTATTGAGAACATAATTGTAGTAGAATGGAGGCTTCAAAATTTACAATGGACTATGATTTGGGAGGCTTGGCAGTCTTGGGTCACCTAGTTACCCCAGTTGTTCTTTCTTACGCCTATTCGAGATGAAAAGAATGTAGCTGAAACTGAAAGGTGGTAACCATTTTCTGAACCATTATCGCCATCCTGGTTGCTGCAATGAACGGTGGAAAAGCCTTGAAACATTATAAAGTTGGTTTTAATTCCTTGTGCTTCATGGGTATGTCCGGATCTCACCTAACATACTTAGATTGCTGGACAACCTTTGAATGTCATAGGAGGAAAAGGAGTTGAGCAGAAGCTGGAATCTGTACTCTACAAATTTCAACCTTCCAAAAGATGCTTTTTTAGGATTATTGGGATGATGAAAATGCTAAAAGAAAATAAATTCCATTCATCCGCTAATCATGGGAAAGACCATTCATAAAGTGGCATGCATGTTGTCTTTTATGGGTTATGATGTAGATTGCAGGCTACAAATTAACAGTGGAGAACGAGTCAAAAGATGGTGAGAGGTAATTTAGGATGTGTTTCAAGGGGCTAATTTTATTCAAAAAAAAAAAGGATTGATTTTGTTGATAAAGAATAATGATAATAAAAAAATAAGAGAGGATTTGAATTAATGGGAAAGATATTTAAGTTGGACCCATAAGCATAATCACCCTGCACTACCCCAATCAGTCTGTAAATGGTGCCCACAACTTCCTCAATATTAGTAACTGTGGAGAACCAGAAAATACCTAACTTGAAAATCTTATCACTTTAGTAGTTATAAACTTTAGTGGTTAGCATGGCTATTTGCACCAACTGTGCTGGCTTGTAGGCCATGCCTTGTTCCCCTCCTCCTTGCTTTTGTTAACATCCCTTCCCTCTCCCTCTCTCTCTCTCTGTGTGTTTAAACCCAGAAATAAACATCTATTTCTGTTGTATCCATTTCCCCATTGGCAATATGATTATAAGATAACATTTTCTAAATATTGAAAATTAAAGCAAAACTAATAATAAATGTCATAACCCAATAATATACATTTATCAATTTTACAAAGGCCAAAATTTCCTTACTAAACAAAAAAGAAAAAAAAAATCTAATAAAAGAAAACATAAATACTGAGATTAACTTAGAGGCCTCATCGTTCAATTATCCATAACCTGTAACATACCTCCCCGGCGCATGTTAGCCAGCGGCCACCACCAAAGGAGAAGAAAAGGATAGGAAGTCTTCTAATTCCTTTCCCATTCAACATCCGAATCTTCCGGGTCGGGTACCTTATTCAAGTCGACCTGCTCTACAAAAGACTTGAATTCTGATGAGCTATCCATTGTGCTTGTACCCGATTTATTGTTATTAATATTACTATTATTGTTATTATTATTACTACTGCTGCTGCTGCTGCTTCGTTGATGAGCATCATCGTCACGGTTATGGTAATGGTGGTGATGATGTAAAGCGGTTTCAAGAGCATCGACTCTAGCTCCAACCTCAGTAGCTTTCTTCCTTATCGAAGCAGCCGACATATCACCGCCGCCGCCGCCGCCGCTAATACTTTCTCCTGCCAAATACTCGGGAAAATTAAGCCTTGCAGACGGGCCTCTCAAATAGAAAACCGCCGTGTCATAGGCTCGAGCGGCCGCAACAGGAGTCGAATAAGAACCTAACCAAATCCTTGACCGCTTGTTCGGTTCTCTTATCTCAGCCACCCACTTTCCCCACTTTCTCATCCTTATCCCTTTAAAAGGCCTCTCCCTCTCTATTCCTCCTCCTCCTCGTTTCCTTGTTATCACCTTCTCCGTTTCGCCTTCCATTTCCATGTATGGAGACAAATAATCACTCGAATTTCTTCTTTTTTATTTTTTGTATCACTAAAAAAAATTGAAGAAACCTAAGCGAAGATGTTACCGAGCTTTCATGGAGGAAGGAGTTTAGTTTAGAGAAGATGGGTTTTCATGGGTAGAGCTCTGCTCAGCTGGGTATGAAAAGAAACGGGGGTGTCATTCAGGTAAGCTTACACGTTGATTGTGATTTTTGGGTTTTGTTTTTTATTTTAATATTAAGAGATGGGGTTTGATAAGGGGAAAAAGAAAATAAAGATAGAAAATCCAAATTCACCGACACAAATCTTTGTGGAAATTGTTTAAAGGGAAAGAAAAATGAAAAAGAAAGGCTTTGTGCTGTTGTCTGTGCGAGTGTGAAGGGTGTGTTTATGTTGTTTCCCTTATAGGGCGAGAGAGAAAGAGAGGGAGAGAGAGAGAGAGAGAGAGAGAGAGAGAGAGGAATGCCTTCCTCGTTTGTATATTTTTTGAAGTAATTTTTATTTAAAACAAGTATATATACTATAAAAATATTCTTTTTATATTAAATATAAATTAATTACTATATAATAAATTTAAATAAACAAATTATAAAGCTATATTTAAAATTAATAAAATTATAATTTATTAATAAAATAAATAAACAAATTATAAAATGTTGTAGGTTTCTAAAACTTATTTCTTGCATTATAGTATACACATGAAAATAATAATTTTCAGCATTTGAAAAATGAAAATTTAATCTATTATCATAAATTACAATATCAAATTGGAGATATTGTTTATGCTGAGAGATATTGTTTATAAAAATAGTTTAATGAATGAATAAAAGGAAGAGTGAGGTGTATAGTCCTAAGGGATTATGATATGATATTTTTCTTTGGTTCACTGGGGCCAAACATGTCCAGACCATACTTTTATTCAACTCTTATCATATATGTGTAAAATGAGCACAACTATATTTTAAATTTTTAATTTTTAATATAACTTGCTAAAATTTTCAACCATTTTCTTTTTCTTTGTGATGTTTTTTGGTGCACCACGCTTTAAATGTGCATTATGCATGAATATTTAAATATCATTAAAACATATAATTTAAATTTGTGTTATATAAATTAAAAATTGAAGTGTTTAAAAGGTTATAAAATGAAATTAATATTTGTTAGATTATCTATTTATTTTGACTAATTAAATCAACTAATTAATAATTGACAAATTAAATTATTTAATAAGATTTTATTAATTTTTATTTTATTATAACCACTAATAATATAATTTATTTTTATTTTATTATTAATTATAAATTTAATAATATAAATCAAAAAATAGTTTGTAATAATTAATTTATCTAACTCATAAATTTTATGTGCTGTAATTATAAATATAGTAATTTTTTAATCTTCAAATATAGTTTTAAATAATATTATTATTATAAATTATAAAAAAAATAATACAATCTAAAATAAGTATAGTTAATAATTTTTAGTATAGATGATATTATCTAAATAAATTAATTAATTAATCAACTCAGTTGGAAAAAAATTTAAAATATAACTAATAAATCAATAATTGATTGAATTTAAATCAGCTTATTACCGTTAATTTTTAAATTTTAAAAGATAATTTAATATAAAATATTAAAAAAATATTGATTACACAAACTAAACACCACAGTGTATTAAAATGAATAAGAAGATTAAACAAATATACATTTTGCTTTTAAATTATAATAAAAAAAAGATTTATAGAAGAAAAAATAAAGAATAATTAACATACAAGGTCAATAAAAGCATAGTGATTTTATGGGATTATATTATAAGGAAAAAATGATTTCATTTTAGAGGTGGTGTGGCCATTGGGAGGGTGTCTTTATGTGGGCAAGTGAGGTGGCGTGGAATTCAAAAGTTTTAGGCATTTGTCGTTGCGAGTGAAGATAGAGATGCACAAACCAATTAATTATTCAATTCCTTCTTCTTCTTCTCTTTTTCTCTTTAAGCTTCATTTTATCAATTACATGTCAACATAAAATGCAACACCATAACATGCTACGCTTAGGTCTATATTATCGTGTGATGAGTTAATAGTGATATGAGATCATGTTTTCTGGATTGATTTAATTTGCAGTAAATTTTTCGTGTTAATAAAAATATATTAGATTTGGTATTATGCATTTATTGTTTATTTTCAGATATTAAAATAAATAGTTTTTTTTTATATGTAAAATTTAAATTTCAAATTAACTAATTAAGTTATATATTAAAAAAATTTACTAACAAGCCGAAATCAGTCAAGGGACTAGTTTTAAGACAATTCATCAATGAAAAAGAAACTCGAATTTTAAATTTACATACATAATAATCCATATTTATTTATTTTATTTTATATTAGTCAGAAGTTAATTTCTTACATTTAATTGCTCATTTTTGAAGTACTATTCAGATATATTCTATTTTTCAGTTTAACCGAATTTTTTATTTTACTCAAATCCAAATCAATTGAAGTTATTTTGACTGTTTATAAAAAGTTTAAACAAACTGAACTGATAGATACAGTTCAATTTCTCATATTTGTTTCAGCTTTATTCGTCCATATGCTGAACTATCGTAATTCTGGTTATTTTAGCAAGTCCTTTACATCTTCGATTATTTATATCATAATATTTGTTATACTAATTTTTTTCTAAAAAAGCTAGTTGATTATTATTTATTTACTAATTAAATAATTAATATTATATTAGTTGAAAATTATTTAAATTTTTTATTTTATTTGAAAAAAATATAAAAAAATTATATTAAATTAAATAATAAAGTTGAAATAGATATTTTAGTATTATAGAATATACTAACTTATCAATACATAATTGATTTGAATATTTCACCTATTTTATTAAAAAAATTTAACTATAATTAATTCTATTTAAATTTAATATTTATTTATTTTATTTAAAACACATAAATTTGAATTTATAAATAAATTTATAAATTTTGATCAAATATTATATAAATATATAAAAGTATATAAATATTAAAATGAATCGAACAACATTAGTGCAAGATAGGAAAATCAATTATATGCATTGAACATTCTAAGAGTCTAAATCCCAAGTTAGATAATGTGTTTTCAATTAATTGAGATTGTATTTATAATATATATATATATATATAGTTTGATATTTAACTTTTTGTTATTAATTTAGATAATCTAATAACTTTAAAAAATGACTAAAATATTACGGAAACCTAAATTTATTACTGTACTACAAATTTGATCTCATAATTCCAATTCGAGTTAATATTGTTGGCAACATACTGCTTTTTGAAATTTAAATTACCTTATTCAATAAAGAAAAATCCGTTTATTCGTCTTTAAATTTTAAATTTTATTAAATGTAATGGATTGTAATATTTATTTATTTTTAATTTTATGAATTTGTTGGTACACTCTTATTTTGTATATACATTTAACCATGGATTTTGAGAATATTTATGCAATAAATTAAAATTTGAAACGATTTATTACCATTAAAATAATGCGTTTTACAAAAATCCACTTTCTATGTGAATTTTTAGAATTCTTCTCTTTATGAGTTATGGATAAATAAGAAATTAATAAAATTTATATTAAATGCTTCAATTTATTTTTTATTGTATTTTTATTGAATTACAAATGAAGAAATTTGTTAAGCATGTGAGTGATATTCCCTATTCTCTTCTTAATTAGCTTTCTTGGATGTTCCCCTTCCTAATAAATCTCCATTTTGTTTGCATCCAAACTTATGGCAATGGTTGCCGTCGATTGAGTCCTGTATTTATTTCCATTAGAAAAGAAAAAAGTATTTTTAATAAATATATTTTTGTATAATATAACTTAAAAATACTCTTACCTTTTGTTATTTTATTTAAATCATAAAATTAAAATTAAAATTAATTTTATACAATTACTTTGCGTCCTAAAAACTACTTTTCAAATAAATATATTTTTAGGTGATTATTGTATAATTTTTAAAAATATGTAATACATTTTTGTATATAATTTTATTTATTTATACCTTTCAGTCATATTAGAACACTCGATTATTTTTTATATTTAGGTGCGATTATATCCATATTATTATTATTATTATTATTATTATTATTATTATTATTATTATTATTATTATTATTATCATCCTGTCGTTGAGATTAGAAGACTATTATTTTTCCTAACTAGCTAGGTATAAATTCATACAGCAAATCGCTGCTTTTCTTTTTAATATTAAAAAATAATATATAAATATAATTAATAAGAAAACTTTATTTTATATGAAAAAAATAACAATAATAATAAACAAATAAATGCTTCTTATTTTTGTCTCTACATTAATCCATACTCTTACAATTTTTAAATTAAAGAAATTAAAAAAGAGAAAGGGGTAGGTCGGTGGTCGGTGGATAGATACCGTTAGGAATTGACTTTACCTCCACGCAATAACGAGTTATGTGGAAACGTTTTTTTGTGCTTGGAGTACTATAAAAAGAACGAGGACATTCTTGGCATTTAATATTTTTGTGGTGGCCCCATTTACTAGCTGAAGAAGGGTCATGCCTTCAGTTAAAAAAAAAAAAAATAGAGAAAAAAAAGTAGTATGTCCCCAATTAATTAATTCCCATTTTAGTATGTTTGGGTATTGATTTTCACTTTAAGAATTAATTATTTAGATTATAATATACTAAGTTTTTAGTGAAGTTGATACAAATGTATAATTTCTTTTTTTTAACAAAGTGGTCATTGGTCGAAGAAAGAAAAGATAAATGTATTTAGAATTGTTGTTGCTTGTTAAAAAAAACATGTTTACAATTTTTCTGATTTAATAAATATTTAATTTTTAAAGATTTTTATAGATTGTTTTCTTTAAATCTATTTTTTAATTTTTTAATTTCTCAAATTGTCTAAGATTATTAGTGACATACATAAAAAAAGAAAAAAACAATTATGCATGTCTTCTTTATAAGCACAATACTTCAAATAAATTATCAAGATAATTAATCTATAATTTTTCTCTATGTAGTAAATAATTGTTAAGAGAGAAGTAGAGATATAGAGGAGGCCATGCCTGGAAAATTGTTACAATATTATGTAACAAATACAGAGACTGAAATTTCCAAGTTCAGCTTTTGTCTGAACATAGTGACCTTATTAAACTGTAAGTTACAGAGACACCTTCCCTTTGGCTTTAACGTGTAGTTTCCCATGGAAAATGAGAAGAATATACAGACAATAATAATACAATAAAAAAAAAAAAAAAAAAAAGGGGTATCAAAAGCTTTCCCTTTATTAAAATTTTGGGTATGTTTAAAGGCCCCTTTTCCCAATTCTTTTATGTTAACTAGATTGAAGGTCATGCTTTCATAGTGACCTTTAGCTGTAAGCTAGTTGGCAAATGCAAATGCAAATGGTGCCAAATGTTTATGAACCCTATATATATCACCATTTATCAAAAACCAACAAAAGAAGAAAAAAATATTAATGGGACCACTATGTATAAAAATTGATTAACTTAGGAATTGTGTTTTTATATTATTTTAATTGCAATCAATCTTAAGATGGCATACCCAAATGATTATATGTTGTTCAAATTTTATATAATTTTAGGCAATTAATTGTATTCATTTTTCACCATTCTCTAACCCACATCCACATGTGTATTACTTTTTTAGGTTATTTGTTTGTAATTGAGATTCTTTTAGGGATTTGGGATGCAAATTTTGGCAAGTATAAAAGGGTTTAGTACTATAAACAAAAAAAAATTTCTTTTGAAGAAAAGTTGAAAAGAGAAGGGGAAATGTTGTTAATTGAGGATTACGCCCATCATTACACACCATTAAAAACAAGCATGAAATGTTATTTTGCAACCATTGGCGAGAGGCATATTGGTTGGCCCCGGGGCTTATAATGAACCCACTATTATAAAATATTCAAAAAGCTTTATATATATATATATATATATATATATAATATATTATGCTAATTAAGGAGTTGGTGTCAGAGGTCTATTACAGTATATCAACATAAGCTCTTTCTTTTTTTCTTTTATAAATCATCTATGTTTCATTTATTGAAAAATAAGTACAATTTATATTAATTATAAAAATAAAGAAATATTACAGTCAAGAAGTATAAGAAATTTGTATTTTATTTTAATAGTATATATTTATATTTATATTCTTCAATTACCCTAGCAAAGTTCTTTTAATTTAAAATTCAGCGATATATATATTTTATTTTAGTGACTATTTTAAATCATAAATTTACTGTTTGATCTTTAAATGAGTCCGATTGCAAAAATGTTAATAAAAAGTTATTATTATCAACATTTCAACTCTATAAAATTTTATATATATATTATTCATAAGAAATAATTTGAATCTCCATAAAAAGAATCAAAAAAAAAATTATAATAAAAAAAAATCTAAAAAAATTAATATTTATTAATTTAAAATAAAAATAATATAAATAAAATAAAAAATAGACTACTACCGATTTAAAAGAAAGATGATAGGTCGTAAAAGATTTTTTTTTTGAAAAACAATTAAAATATTAGATATTTTAATTTCTGCACAATCTAAAACTGCCAAGTCCCTATGCTCCCCATGCATCCGAATCATATTGTAACAAATGGCTTTCTCTTTCGTCAATGATCAAATACTGTAAGAGGCAGACAACCAATATTTGCACGATCGAAGATTAACAATTTATGTTTATTTTTAAACCTAAATTTAGGTCACAATAAATCATTTTTCTCCATATTTCTTCCCTTACAAGATGCACCCGATATATAAATAAATTTATTAATTTTTTATTTATCAGAAGGCCAACAGATCATGAACTATACAATAATAGTAGTTATCTCTTCGCATTCGCCATAAAGGGAAAAACTCACTTAGTGCAAAGAAAAAAATTCAAACTCAAGACTTCTCATTTTCAGAACAAATGCTCTTACCATTTGAAGCTAGTATAATAAATTTACTATTTAATAAGTGATCATGAACAAATAATATGTACCTAATTCAAGTGAAAATGAAAAAATAAGTTCAAATATAAAAATTATAGAAAAAAATGAACAAAATAAAGAAAAAAAGGAAGGGAGTCTACACTTATTGGCTAAAAGAAGCCAAACTTATAAAATATTTTATTTTTCGATCTTTTGGTCTAAAATATTAAGAGCAAGAGCTTTTATTGTGTCGCTCAAATTATATAGGAATTCTTGAACCCAAGAATTAAGAATAATAAGTTCTTCATTACTTAAAATAGAATAACCATTTAGAATAACGAAACAAAATAAATTATATTTGTCGAGAAGTGCAAAATCGTATGGATATAATCGTTGTCTTTAACAATGCATATGTAAAAAGTCTAATTTTTTTTCTCTTTTCTTTTCTTTCTATAGTGGAGATAGTCGCACGTAATGACAAATCACGGCCATATTATTTAAAGTTTGTGGTAAGAAGGGGTTTTTTCTTAATCTCATAAGCTTCTACTTATTTAGTTATGAATATTTAACTTTAAAATTTGTTTTAGTTAATATGTGTAAATTTAAAGTAATTATTTGCTTTTCAATACATAAGTGAGATTGTTGACTAATTTAGTCTCATAAAGTCTTAATATAGATTTTGATTTTAGTTTCTCATAAAATTATTAATTAAATTTATTGATGTGATGTGAATTTCGACAATATTTTAAGGAGTAAGGCTCTATAGAAAAACTCTTTTTAAATGAGGTGCTTTTAAGAAATAATAGATTACAAGGCAAGGAGGGGCCACTCCCTCCTTACTTAGTCAATAAAAATAAACATATAAAATCTTCTCTAAGTTATAGATTTGATCATCTACTTTAAAATTTAACTGTGTAAATATCATAGAGGAGAAATCTGACGCCAGCGCTCACTGCCACCACAAGCTTTCCAATTTAGTGACATGAATTCCAACATACCATTTGATTATCTTGGGAGGGAATGTTAAGTGTATTTTTCTGGTGGTGGGATTAGTATAAATTATAAATTAGTAACTGTCTGTGTGGATATTATATAGCCTCCCAAATTAAAAGCCAGCAATCTGAAACTTTGGAGGCAAAAGCAAATCCCAGAATTTGGGCATGCAAATGCTATGACGTGAGAAAAGCTGAGGAGTCGGAGACTCTTATGATCACCCAATCACATTAGAGTTTTCTTGTCACAATGCATTGCTCATGATCAAGTGTGATATACACTTGGATAAATCCGTGCTTAATTAAGGTATATATCCTAATTTATATATTAAGTTAATAAATAATTAAATAGTTCTTTTGTTTTTTTTGGGTGTGATTTAATAGTTATTTATAGTAGTAAGTAATGAGGTAAGGTGTTGGTGTGTCCCATAAGAAGTCAAGAGTATTTGTTAGAGAGAGTTATTGATATCAACGCTATTAAAAACATATCCTTGGAAAATTAATTATTTACTTGAATAAGATGTCTGCTTATGCCGGCCGTCTAATTATTGATTTGGAAAAGTCAAGATTTAGGTGAAGATTGCTAGGCTACAATACTCAAATTAAAAAAGAAAAAGAAAAAGAAACCCATTGAATCAAATGTGTTAAGAGGTTATTATCCAAGAAAGATTGACTATTTTGGAATGGAGAGTAAGAGAGTTAGGGCTATCAATATCACAGAAGAAGAAGGCAAAAGTCATACAATTGAAATTCTAGTAAACTCCCTACTATTTCATTTTCCCTTTCATCCGTTCCTTATTTTAGTTTTTCTTTTTCCTTTTTGTTAACAATTAATCATTTTGTAAATTCCTGCTCTTCAAATAAGGACAATTATTTTTCTGCTGCTCATATCGAGTTTTATCTTTATAGAAAAAAAAAAAAAAGTAGTTTTTGACTTTTATTTTGATTTTTAGATTTTTATTTATTTATTTAGGTGATATTAGAGATTAGCATCCTAAGTAATTTATAAGAGTAAAAATTCAACCAATTAAGTGGTCAGTTCTAGTTATTTTTATTTTTATTTTTGTTGCACTTAAAATTAATCCTATTAGTTAGATTCTAATACTTTCATTCATTTAACTCCCAGTTAATCAAATCATATCTCTTTTTATTTTTCTTCTGAAAAATGAGAAGAAAAAAAGATGTTTCCAGTGAATCTTTATTTAGTTCTCATTTTTCATTTTTTTCTCCTTCCCAATTTAGTTCTTAAGAAAAAAAAAAAAAGTTTCTACACATTTTGTTTATTACTTCTTTTAAAAAAAATTTGGAGTGTTAATTATTGGTCTACCCAATTCTTACACATAGGTTTAGGTCATGGCTTACATCTCCTTATATTAATATTATTTTTTTCTTTTTGGTCATTAAAAAGAGAAATATATATAATAAGAAAACTATAGGTTATATGAATGCAGCTCATCAAACAGACCAACAACCATGATCCAAATTGTAAACTCATTTCACATCATGCAGTGGTTGTAAAGAACTTTAAGAATTGCAAAAAAGGAGTCGTGGAATATGCTATTTCATTTCCTTCCTATAAATAAGTCCGAGACGAAAGCCAAACACACGATCAATATTATTTCCTCACCTATTCTTTTAATGCCATATAATTCTATATATAAATTATTTTTAAATTGCAAATCCTTAGATATTATCGCCAAATAATTTATTGAATTTTTATAATAAAAGAATAAAAGAACGTTTTACATATTCATCGAAGTCAAAACTATAACAAGAAAAGAAATCATTTCCCTTGCAATCTGGGTAGCAAATAATTGTATGTATGGTTACTTTGCGACTTAACGGTCTTCCTTTCACAACAAATGGAATGGTACCTAAGTGGGGACAAGACAAGATACCATTGTCTCTGTCTATTGCTTCTCCCCCATTTCATGTCTTTATTCTGCCCCAAGTATCTGTTTTCTATATATATATGCCTCAGGAATGTAAAAGTAACCAAGTGTTATTTCTGCATGCAATCACAGTATTCCATCCGGGCCATTAAAGGAGTGATATGTACTTTGATTTGTATAATTATTTTATATGATTTATTTTTTAAACTATTTGATTTAATATAACAATGGTAATTAAGAATAGTTGTATATATGAGAGGATAGGACCTTAAAAAGAGTTAACTCTCTGACCCTTGACTTAGGAAGCAAGACGAACTCCAAGGAAAAGCCTTTAGTCTCAAGAAGAGCATTAGAGTAAGACATAGACAAAATTTTTAATAGTTCATTGTTTGGCTGTCAGAGATTCATCTAAACATAGCAACCAGTGGCTCGTCCAATTGTTATTCTGTGATAGCAAACTACGCCGACTCTTGGATCGGTTAAAGGACTTTTTGAGGCTTCAATGTATTTTAACACTTTAATACTCCTCTATTATCTTAATAATTTGTTCTTTATTCTCCATATTGCAATGACATAACTTTGATCTATTCGCCCCAATTAAGTTAATCTACTTGCCTATCGTTTTTTTCTACGAATCTCTCTCTCTCTCTAAGGCTGTGCTTTGGATGGTTTCTGTGGCTCATGCACTGACAGCCTCCTCATTGACCTTATTGGCCTTCTCTTTGTGAAAATAATTATTATCGTCTTTAATTTTTATATTAGCATAAATTGCTGGAACTTTGTGTTTATTTCGTTATAAGGATTCTCTTGTTCGGCCTTTGCTAGGCCTGGAGGTGCAACATCGTTCCCCTCTTGAATCGGTAGTTTGTGGGAGTTCGCCATATGGTGGATAAGGGTAAGGGAAAAAGAGCTGTTATTAATGCTCCATTTCACCATAGCTGGAAGCTTTGAGGTAGTCAGGCTATCTATGTTGCGTCGATAGCTTGTGGTGGTTGCACTTCAATGGTTTATTCCTTGTGCTTTTGAGTGTTGTGGTTTGAAGGCAGGCGGTGCTTAAGTGTTTAGATGCCAGAGAAGGATTGGAGCTGCAGTCTAGGACCAATTTATATTTGTCCAGTATTTATAGACCTTAGAGCCGATTTAATACTAGGTCTTCAACTGGGTAAATTGAATTCATCGAGATTTATCTCCTTATTTTTAAACTCTATTAATTATAAATTATTTTGGATGTGGCAATCCTTTCTATGTACTTAAAACATCTTTTGTGCTATGATCGGGTCTTTAAGCCTTTTAATTCGCTGGGTTCTTTAATTGTTAAAAGGAAATAAAACTTCAATCTTGAACAAGATATTGAGGAATTGTCCATACGTAAAATCATTCTTCCTTTCTTTCCTTTTGTTTTCCAGAGGGTCTTCGGACCTAAGCTTTTGATCAAGTTTAGTTTGTCATAAGAAGTACATAATATTTTTTTCTTATAATTTTCGTGCTGGGCCGAATTTATTGGGCGAACCTAAAAAAAAAAGACATTATCAAGCATGCCCAAGAAAAAAAAAACTTGATAAACAAGTTTTTGCAGGTTCTGATTTGGATCGGTTTAACATAGAAAAAGTGTCCAAACCTGAAAGTTTTCAAATGGACTTGAGCAGGCCGAGTGGATACCCATGCCAATCATCACGTCTAGCCATAACTTTGAATTAACAGTCATCATTCTCATCTGAATTAACAGCCACCACAATGTCCTAAGAATAATACTTGCCCATTTAATTATCAACTTTGGACTTTTTACGGAGTATATCTACTCTTAGAATTTTATTAAATAAGTAATAGACAAATAAATTTAGAACCCAAGGTCAAGGCGGCCTTTTGCTGTGTTGGCATACGAGATGCTATAATAATTTAATGATGCGTCCCTTGATTTAGTTTATCAAATGGAGGACTGCACTATTTTGCCTAATACTACATCGGTTATTTGGTTCTCATCAACTCATGTTTCAAGCTAGACAGTGAGACTACTGAGAAATTAAAAATTATGAGAAACTATTCCTTGATTTTATAAAGAAAATTAAGAATTTATAAACTGTCAATGGCACTAAAACATATACTTGGTACAGGAATACAATACAGTGGCATCTAAGTGGATGCCCATGCATAAACAAAAGCATATTCACCCTTCTGTATTATCACCTTGGCTTCCTCCGCATTCCCATCCGTGACTTTGCATATCTAGATTTCTAACTAAGCAAAACATTCGAGGAACAATTTTGACGGAAGAGGAAAAAAATGAGAAAGAAAAAGTATTTAGGCATATAAAAAAGGATACTCTAACCGCATGCCCTCACCACTAGTTGATGAGTACAGAACTGTGCCTTGAAGATGATTTAGCGCCCCAGTTGAACATGCAGTATCCTATACACGCATGGTACAATTTTTGTCAAAACAAAATCAGGAATTAAGAATAGATGGAACCAAAGATGGAAGGAATGCCAGATACTTTCATGCATTTAGAACTCCAAAGAGATGAGGGGGTGGTCAGAGTTGAAACTGGTGATGGACAAATTACACTTAACAGATAACAAAAGTATTACAATCTATCAATTCTAGAGCCAAAAGAAAAAAAGGTATAGAAGTACCTGAAAATCAACAAATGCAACTGGAGCCCCATATGTGCTTTGCATCTTCAATTTCAAAAATCCAGCGAATCTGCCAGAGAGATGGAATGTTGCAAGGTGGAATCTGAATCAGCTGAATATTGCAGCCTTGACATATTTACATTACTACATGATGGCTATTTACCTTGAAAATAATTGAGTCAGTTCTTGCTCTGTGCAATTTGGCCCCAGATTAGCAACAAAAAGTGTTGGACATGGAGGTGCTGATGAATTATTCTATCATGGTAAGAACATTGATTTATCAGAATTGGAGAAATATGTTCATATAAAGATATTATTTGGCACAAACATCTCCATAAGGATATGCAAAGGTTCCATAATAATGCAAGCTAAAATAAAATAGGCTTAGCAATGTAATTCCTATTATGAATGTGACAAAAAAAGTTGGACAGGATAAGTCCAAAGCCATCAAGGAAATATGAGTTCTTGTGGCCACAAAACTAATTTCAGTATCTCATTTGTTGTATTGGCAGTTGGTATTGTATCTGATGACCAGAAATCATGACAACTTCCTGGAAGTCAAATTTCACTCTTGGCTTCTGATTGAATATCTAAATGCTGTTAAAGGTCAAAGTCCTGCCACCTATTTGTAAAGACTTCAAGAACTTCAACCCTTAAGAATATAATTGTGATCCAAAAACATTGATAGAAGAAAACTTGAGATATCAGAAAATAGTTCCAAGTTGGTGTATAGATGTGCCTTGGAGGAGATAAAAACAAGAACAAGACGAGACAAAAAATCCATATCGTTTTTAACTAATCAACTGGAAATGATGAGTAGAATATGGCAAATGCCCTAGCACTGTATATATAATTTCGGCATCTTTTCCTAAAAATAGAGAGATATCATTTATTCCTCAAAAATTTATTTTACGATTCAGAGAAGTGAAACAAGAGTGATGAAGAAAATTTTTCAAACACAAAAAGTTGAATAGTTCTAATAATTACTAGCAGTACACCATCCACCATAATGAGAAACAATTTTCACGAGCAAAAGCAACTTGTAGAACCCACATGATAATGTAAAGAATGAACAATAACTTACAGAATTTATGCTTTTTGTCTCAGTTTTAGCTCTGCTATCAAAGGTCCCATGACTGCATAATTTAAGAGCCAAAACAGTAATTAGAAAGGCTTATATATAGCAAAAGAAGAAAGTTATGAGAAGGTGGATACTGTACTCCCATTTCAGGAAACAGGGCATGCAGTAACTGCTTTTACTAAGCACTTGACCTTTCAGCTAGAAGTGCTCAATTCAAGTGAACAAATGTGCTAATCAAGCTAGAATAGTCACTTCGAAATTAAGATGTGCTCAAGTAGTGCAGATGACCTTTGTGCAGGTGGATAACCAATCATGTTGTAAGCAGAATTACCCATTCCAGGCAAGTGAACGCTGCCAAAACCTGCTAGTGCCCAAGCGTGCAAAACGTGCAATGTGAGCTTTTAGAAGAACTGTGTCCTCTACATTATTAAGTAATTTGATTTGTATTCCAAGAAAAGATAACAGAATCACCATGCAACTAATAGAAGTGAATGCAGGAATATAATCGGATAAAGTGACCCACAAAAATAAACAGACCAAAAGCAGAGAATTCCCATAGGAAACAACCATACAACAAACTTAATAATTTTGAACAGTCAGCTTACCTGAATCAAAATTGCTCTGAGGAATTGCAGGAGAAGCTTTAGCTTTCTTATCTAAGCCAGGCCATTCATCAGCTAATCCTCACAACCATCCAGTAGATCAAACAGACATTCCAGTAAGTCCAAAAAACATGTTCCATAAGGATAAAAAGCATGATAACTAAAAAACAACAAAAACCTGTTCTCGAGCGCTTAGATCTGGAATTAGATTTCGCAAGATCTATATACAGGGTTGATCCTTTCTCAAGATCAAAAACCATACCCTGCCCAAGATACAAACATAGAGCAGTCAGCTTGTAAAGCACATAAAATTTTTCTGCACTATTGCAGTTTCATAGTATCTCTAACTTACAAACAGCATGGAAACCTCATAGACTTCTAGAATTTGAAAAAGTTTCCATTTTGCTATGTAATTTACTAATAGCAGAGAAATAGCCACTAATTTATGTCTTGTTTCAAAGCATAATACACGTCATTATAAAATACGTGGAGGCTCTGTTGTTAGAACCCTACAATTTTCCCTGCTCTAGCAATTAGAATCTATAGAGCGAACCATAATGCACCTGAATCATAGCCAAATCAAGCAATTCGCTAGCTGAATTGGCGAATCAATCAATTCGTTCTTCAGCATACCTATAGGACTTGATAGATCTAAAAAACCAAAATTTCTATTCTATTGATTTGCTTTACGCATGTAATCAAAATTTCAATTGCTTTAACATTGTGAAAAGAGCAGTTAAACCCTTCCCCAAGTAATTTGAAGTGCTAATATTGTCAAAAGAGCAAAAATTTGACATTTCTAAATAGTAAACGAAACAAACAAGTTGTAAAGTCGTACTATTGCATGCATTGCTATTTTCTACTCTTCTAATGTTCCTAAGCCGTTCCAATATTCCCCATAATTAATAGGTTTGCAACGTTTTGCATATCCTGATATGGACGTGAAAATCAAACTAGTGTGAGATATGCCTTTCAGTGTTTTATTTGATAAGCATTCATATTTTGGAAGAATTGACCGCGGTGAAGTCTTCGACCAACCTTTCTTATTCTATAGGCAAGTTATTTCTGACTGGCCACCAAATCCTCCATAATTTTCCAAATTTCTCATGTTTTAATTTTTGTTTTCATAATACATAGATGTACAATATACTTAATTCATTTTGAGAATCTATATGAAACCTTACTATTCAGTTCAATTCTCAATTCCACGTTCACAATATTAGAATCTCCATTCTCAATTCACTATTTGAACTATTTATGGCAGATAGAAGCTTCATTTCGTATATGACAGGAACAAAAAGGGTTCTTACATTGAGGGCATGCATAGCTGCAACTGCAGAAGGCTGATCCGCAAATGTAGCAAAAGCAAATGGCTGCCAACACCGCAACATCATGTCATAATATTACACAATTTATAGCATTTAGCTCTACTTGTTTCTTTCAGAGTAGAGAGGGATAATGAAATATAGCAATAATTAGAGCATAAATTTTTAAATTTCTGAAATTGAAAAAGAAAAAGAAAAAAGAAGCATAAGCATAAAGAGTACCTGAGAAGTCTGGGTAGGGGTACGAAGATGAGAAGATTCATAACCAGGGAATTCGCGAAATAGATTGTATATTTCGCGAGGCATCACATCTTCTGGTAGACCTGCAACGAATAGTGTTCGGACGAGATCGTGACCTGCGTAAGGTACATAAGGAGGAGCGTATGTGGCAAAAGGAGGCAGCGGCTGCTGTGGTACATATGGCGGCGGTGGAGGTGGTTGTGATGGGGGGGCTACAACAGGAGGAGGAGGTGGTGGTGGAGGTTGGTAATAGATGGTGGGGTAGTGGCCGGGCGGTGGCGGTGGTGGTGGAGGGTAATATGCAGCAGCCATGCTTTCGTCCATTGAAACGAGAGTAAAATAAAAAAATCCCGAGATTTGGGTTTCCTATTTTTAATGGTAGTACTACTACTATTGGCCCATTCCTGATTGAACTTCAAATGTATTTTGTATAATAATAAAATGACAATAATAATATGAATTTTTTTATATAAAAAAAAAGACAAAAACATATAAATAAGCAATTGAATTCTTCATCAAAGTCCAACTAAATTCCTAAACTTCAAATAATTTAATTACACGTTTAAATTTCTAAAATAAAATAATTATATTCTTAATACTAACTCCTCATTAATTTATTTTATTAAAGTAAAAAAGAGATTATTATTTTATAATTTTTACCATTAAAAAGTTAAGTGGAAAATTTGAATTGAAAAGATTTAAGGTGATTTTTCTTAATACTTAAAATTAATGGGACATCCTATCATTGTATTGATAAAATAGACGAAAATGATTTTATAAATATAATTATTTTACTTTTTAAGTCTTAAAATTGAATCTAACTATTTAAGAATTTAAAAATTATAATTTTGCTTTGGGCAAAAAGTTAGAGATTTTTCTGCGAATTGCGTGAATTCCAATTTTAACTTACCAGCTACTTGTTTCATAACTTTAATTTGAGCAGCGGATCCTACTTTGGAAATAGAAATGCCCACATTTTTTGCTTGCTTATTTATCCCAATGAGGGTTTATTAATCATTCAAACGGACTTTTCTAGCCGCATCTGAATTGGCATCTCTATCCATATTATTCGCAAGGCCACCCAGATTCGAATCTATAGAATCAATTTGAGAATCCTCATCCGCACCCGAATTGGCTAAAGGCAACCATCGATTACCAGTTTGGAATGCTCATGAAGAAAAGGTGGAATAGTGACATTCAAAGAACAATAATCCAATAAAAAAAATAGAATAGAAAGAAGGGGTTTACCTTTTCATATAGTTCTCTTTTTTAATCATTCCTTAACCTTTTCTCATATTAGCGTAAGCAACCGTTAAATATTTGGACTGACTGGAGCTAGACCTTCTCACTCTTTCTTTATTCTATAACGTATTCCTTGGTCCTATTCTGTACCGCAGGATCAGTAAGAAATTCATCTATGTCTAAAATGGGGGATTCATTTTTTAATGGACCGAGAAGAAGGCTAAGGTTACCTTAGAATGCCAATGCTTTTCACAGATGGAAATGGATGAGAGAAGTTTTGTCACCAAAGACGAGACGAGCGGGAAAAGCCTTGCTGTCCTCTCCAAGCTTGACTCGAAAAAAAAAAAGATCAAACTGGAAAAGATAAAGATTTGTTAAAGTTAGAATGGTTATGTAAAACTCATAGACTAACTCACTCATCTCGTTCATGTATTTACTCGCAGCATTTGCAGCGTTTATTCACTCGCAGGTAGGCTCGCTCTTTCATTTGTTCGTCTGCTCACTCGCTGTCTACTAAACAAGCCAACCAAAATTGCCCTACTGAACAAAAAAAAAAAGGCTTTCCTTCTATCAAAAGGCATACATCTAATCTAGTGTTAGCCGTCCTACTTAAGAAAGAATGACAAGAATTTTTATGGAAAAAGGTTCTCTGTGTTGCATCGATTTTTCCTAGACCTCAAAGACTGGCACCTCCCTTTCATCTGCACCTGAAAACAACGGTTAGGCTTTTAGATGTATTACCACATCCCCAAGGATTAGATCCACTTTTTTTTACAGGTCAATGGAATCTTTATGCTCAAAATCCTGATACCGGTAATTATTTATTTGGTACCTCCCAAGGAGCAGGAACTGTCATTCCAACCCTTCTCGGAGGGTTCCATCCATAAACACAAAGTTTATGGCTAACCGATATTGCACACCATCATTTAGCTAAAAATCTAATAATTATTAAAATATATATTTTTTTATTATTACTAATTTGAGAAATAAAATTTATTTTGGGTAGAGTAAAAATTCAAATATTCTTTTTGTTTACAAAGGAAATGATCAGCATTGAATAATGAAAAACAATTTTATTCTCTCACTAGAATAATATAATAGATCTAATTATCTAGAAAATTTCAAACTATTTAGTTGTAGCAATTTTATCATATTCTTATTATTTTTCCAAAGAAATATTTCTACTTATTTCCTTTCACAAGTACAGTGCTACTACTAATGTATCACTGGCGTCTTTAAATTTTAATTTATTGCGAAACTCCTTAAATTTTAGTTTGGATATACACTAAACTAAACTTCAATTAAGAGAAATACGAAAATAAATACATGTCAAGAAAAAGGAAAATTTCATGGCATTCTTCCAAATCCAGGCGGACCAGATATTACCATGGCTTGACCCAAGTCAGATACAACTTAGCCATTTTGAAAGCCACCATCGGTAAGACTTATCACAGTACGTAAATGGAGTAGTTTATGGTAAAAGCACCAACTTAGGAATTAACATTTACTGCTCTGTTCAAGGTTACTTCTCCCCCGGCAAAGGTCTAAGACAAGGCGACCCTTTGTCCCCTTTCCTTTTCGTCATATGTGCTAAAGGTCTTGTGCATTTATGTAATAAAGCTCGCCTTTCTAATGCACTTCCAGGAATCAAAATCTCGAGGTTATCTCCTACTGTTAACCATCTTTTATTTACTGATGACTCGATATTCTTTTGCCCAGCTACCCTTAGTGCAGTTAAGTGTCTGCTTAACCTATTAAAGACCAATGAGATTTTCCGGTGGCCAGACTATCAATTTTAATAAACCCGTCGTTGTCTTTAGTAGCAATACCCCTAAAGAAGATAGGAGAAGGCTTGCCAGTTCTATGCAGGTTTCACATATTAGGACACAAGAGAAATATAAGATACTTGTTTTAATGAATCGCTCAAATAGGCATATCTTTAACAAGATCAAAGTGAAAGTAGCTAGAAAGATTTCATGGTGGAAGGAGAGTTTGCTCTCGATGGTTGGCAGATAAATTCTTATTGAAGTTGTTGCATGTGCTATTTCAATCTACACCATGAGTTGTTTTAAACTTCCCATCTCTTTATGTAACAACATCAATAGTATCTGGATTCTGGTAGGGTCAAAAGAAAGAAAAGAGGAAAGAAAGGTTCATTGAACTGCTCGGAGGAATCTTTGCAAGAGCACACGGTGGCATGGGCTTTAAGGATTTGTGAATGGCTTCAATCAAACATTGTTGGGGAAGCAGTTGTGAAGGATCATGACTAACCTTGATTCCCTCCTAAGGTTCTTAGAGGCAAGTATTTCCCTTTGTACTGACATCTCGAGTGCTCCTCCTCACTCAAATCCATCTTGGGCCTGGAGGAGTCTCATGGCTGGACATCGTGAAGAATGGAGTTATGTGGCAGATTAGGAACGGTAGGTGGGTTAGAGTGGCAATCGATCCGTGGATCCCTCCTGATTATCCTTTCAAAGCAGTTTTGACTAGGGATTGGTCTAGGGAGGATCGCCTTGCCCAACATGTTTTCGACCAATGCTGCTAATTCCCCTCCTCCTCCATCTGGAAGCAGTTACAAGAAGAAGATTGGCCAAGCCTGGGTCCAACCAAATCAACACTGTTTCTCAGCAAGGCCAAGGTAACGGGAGGAGAGGCAAAAAGAAGCAGGGCCAAAACAGAAACCAAGCACCCCTTTCAAATTCAAGCCCTTTAAAACCTGTCAAGTCCATCTCCACCTAATTTAACTGCTATCGCTCCTTAAATTCCTCCAGTGCCCTTGCCCCCACCTGCCCTAAATCAAGAACCCGAATCCGGGGCAAGGACAAGGGAGGAATAAAAATGCCCAAGTTCCCTACAACTATAACCAGGTAGAAAAAAGTATTCCCGGTAGCATGCGACATTATCATGGAAAAATTGCTAGCTGCAGGGAAACTTACCTTACCTGCGCCTAAACCTCAAGGCTTGACCAAAGTAAATATGTCAAAGTTTTGTGCATTCCATCGAAATACGGGAATGAAACCAACTCATGTTGGCCGCTCCAGGACATCATTGAAACTAAGATCAAGTCTGGGGAGATTAACTTCGGTCAAACTCAACAAACTCCATCACACCCGCCCGAACCTAGGGATTTTCACGAATCCGCTCCCTAATCATGGAGCCCAAGGTCTTGCAGGGGCAAATAACCAAGTTAATACTATTCTGGGCATTTCGTTGCTCTTTGCCTTACCGAGTTGATAACATCTACACCGGAAACAAGAACTCTACCAACTTCTGCCCGATAACATAACAACTCCTAGTAACTTTGACTTTCTTGCTTTTTTTAGCTTTATTAATAATATTACCGTTGGTATCGGTATCTATTATCAATAAAGGTCATGGACGTGATTTAGGTCAACGAAAGCTACCATTTATAAACAGTTTCTCTCCTCAGACTATAACTGTATGCTTGCAGTAACATCATTCAATTCTCGAACAAATGTAAAAGGCAGTCGCATGAAACAAAATCCAATTAACTTATAAGTTCAATGTTAGACATTTAACTGATATAAACACCAATGAGTAACACCGACAGACTGGTATACTGTAACATATCAACAAAAGTTAAACCCAAATTTGCGGAGCTAAAATGCCAGTTCCACCATGCAGTCACACATAAAGGCCACAGAAAATTACCAAGTGCCAAGAATTTCCAGCAAAAGCTAGTTTAACATTACACAGTTGTAGGACAACTAACAGTTACCAAGAACCAGTAGTTCCTAGAAATAGTTTTCACATCAGACGAGAGGAGGGTATTGCTTAGCTTGCTGGCGTACCCTTTTCTTGTACTCAGTAGCATCCTGCATTAAATCAAGTTGATGCACATTAAATACTGAAAATAATCACACGGATTCAAAGAATTCTGTTTCAGCTCCCTTCATCATATAATAAACTCCTCTCAAAATTCAAGGACACAATTCCTGCAATTTCCCTCTCTATGCCAGGTAACACTATCACAGAACCATCAGCTAGCAAGAAGAATTTAAGGGAACAGAACCAAATATTCCAGTGTATTTATATTCTTGCAGGTCCTCTCAATGACTGCATACCAAACACAAACAATGTCTTGTTTGCTATCTGAAGCAGGACCCATAAAGAAGGGAAGGTTCTGAACTTCTTATGACAATGGTGAAAGCAAAAAGCCAAGAAGGTTTCAGGGTAACACCTTATACCAATGTTTGTATGCTACCAACACATAACCAGGTAAGAGAACCTCTGCCACGTTTTAGAACTAAGAACAGCTGAACTTTATCATCTAGGTCTTGGTTAATGACCACTTAAAGTCATAATGAAGGGAAGAGAGATTTAATATGCAAAATAAGAGGTCATAGAATTTTCCTCAAGGTCAGCATACCTGGATAAAGAGATGATAACCTTCAGTTTGTGCAGGATCAGCAGGATTTGGCTGATCCAGAAGATCCTGGATGCCCACTAGAATTTGCTTAACTGTGATGGCTGGTCTCCACCCCTACATAAACCAAAAGCAAGCTAAGCATCAAGGTAGTAAGAAATCCCACAACGTACATATTTTCTAACTAGATACATTTCTCAAAGGTAATATAAGATGATTACACTATCTTCATTTAGGATTGACAGGCAAACAGTTCCTGACGGGTAGACATTTGGATGAAAGAAACCTTGAGGGAATTTACACTTTGGCGGCTTGCTTGGATAATCTTCACTGAAGTGGAGTGTAAGCGGAAAATAACCACCCTCCCAATCAGTCTACAAAACCATAAAAATAATAGTCAGCATTTCCAATTTGAAGAGGGAAGCTACAAAAAAATCAAGATAGAACCAGTTTCTAAATCTCTGTCTTATCATATTTGAGAACTTCAGGAGAAGATCAACAAACTACCACACATATAAACTACACATGACTTGAAGCATTACATCTAAAATATACCTGGAAGAGAGAGAGAGAGAGAGAGATTAGAAGCACAAAAACAATTTCAGACAGTCTTTTTGCCCAAGTCTAACTTTGGCTTTAACCTAATGCTTATAAATCAAGGAAATTTATCACTTGTGCCCATTTCTTCCCTCCCTTTGTTCCCAGCAAAGTGAATAATTAAATCGGAGAATAGAGTGCCCAGAGAGAGGCACTACCTTCCATACAAAGGTATTGTTGTGGTTTCAGAATAGGCAAATTGTCAGGTACAAGTTGTCTTTTCATATATTGGTAGATGGGCTGTACTGTACCAGAATACACAGCAACACCATAATAAGCTCAGCTATGCAATACAGAGGTAAAATTAAAGAGGGAAGGCAATAAACTTATCAAGATGACTCAGAAAGCACGCAAGCAGCTACTGAGTTTTCAGCAAAATATCTGCTTTAACAATTTTGAAGAGATCCATTTCCTAGAAGAAATAGAGGAACAATTACCAACAGGAAATGTATGATTGTGATTATAATCATAATTTGTAACCGTTATCCACTTCACTACTATCAAAATAAAAAATAATCAGGGAGACTTAATAATTAATATAAATTTTTCCACATCCACCACTGCCTTCAGATGCAAATGGACACAAATCTGACTGAGAAGCTATTAGAATTTACAACTCACACAGCCAGCTTCTGAGATGATAAGCTGGAAAAAATGAGAGATGGACGGACAGACACACACCACAACAATTTGAAAGAGAGAGAAGAACACTGACTTGAATTTGCAAAAGAATTTGTCTCAAGAGGAGAAGATAACAATCATGGTTTCAATATTTAACAAAAAAATACAGAGCAGGAGCCCAAAGAGCATCAATTGCAGAAAAATGATCTACAACTTGGTACAGAAACCTTGAGGCAGCCAACTCAAAGGGAAATTAACTTGTGCTAGGATCAAAGCAACTGACTGGGGAAGGCCACATGCAGCATGCCAACGACAAAAGCAACATATGATAGCACAGTAACTATTGCAGCTACAAAAAAACAGGTGCATCTCATATGTTGTTAGATGTTTAACTCATTTAACTGCAATCATTCCAAGCCTCAACAACCAGGAAATCAACAATGAGCATTTGATGATTGAATATAAGTAGATTTCAGAATAAGTTTAAAAATCTCTAATCAGAGATATTTTAGTTTTGTTCCAAAAAAAAGAAGAAGGTTCTGGCATCCCCTAAAAACTACATAGGTATTAAATATTATGCACGAGAGGAAAAGGAAAAGAAATATATACTCTCTCAACAATTTCTAGAAAAAAATTCATTTAGGCAACTGAAAAGGGGGGAGTGGTGACTATTAGAAACAACCAACAATTTCAGCATACAGTTATGATGCCGAAGCACTCCTTCGAGCAGACAGTTATAATGAAACCCAAGGCATCACAAAGTACAGTTTTAACATGAATTATTGCCTTAGCATAACTATTAAGATATTCAATATAAGGAATGATAGTTTAAAATATTTTTATTACAACAAAGTCAATTTCAAAAATAAAGAAGACAACTATTATAAGTCCTACCATGTCAAACAAAGAATTCAAAATGGAAAGAACTTAAGATGCCTCTTATTTTTGCAGAACTTTCAGTTCTAAATTAAAGCATCATTAGTTTCTATTCATTTATCAAGACATAATTAGTTATTGATCTAGAAAAGGCTTACAGTAACGTTTCAAAAGAGATGTTTCCCAAAGTTGGGAAGAGAACATCTATTAAATATACAAATTCTTAATGATATTATATATATATATATATATATATATATATATATGACAAGGCAACTGATTGCACCAGTGTTGAGCACAAAATGAAAAACTTCCATCAACAATTTGTCGAAATAAAGCAGGATAAATATGTTACAAGTTTAGTAAAGCAAATAAGTTAGAGAATAGCAAGATTAAACTTAACAGAGCAGAAGCACCATGAAGCAAACATTTTCGGTACCTAGTTTAATCACGAAGAGGATGGAAAAGATTACAAGAAGGCCACTCACTACAATAATACAAACTAGTTGAAAAAAAAAATGATATCCTTGCTAAGTTAAAGAAAACTTCCAACATATCACAAATTCATGAATCAACCAGAAACAACAGATTGCACAAAATGTTATGTAAAAATTGCAATAGCCTGATACTAAGATGAACTTATGAGAGAGCAGGCTAATAGAACTAAATACATATGTAGGTAGGAGGAAGTAGCACCAATTGACAATAAGTTGATTGAGTTGATCTAAACATGTCTAGCAATAACATGTTTTACGACATATGGGTAAAGAAGATAAAGACACTAAGATAGATACATGCAACAAAGCACTACAATTGAAGGAGTGCATATATAGGAAGGTCAAAATGGTAACCTCTTGAGAATGAGTTGATTACGAGGAGATCAAATTGGCTTAAACAGGGGCATGAAAGGTAAATGCAACATACAAACTTCAAGGGTGAAGCAAACTCAAGATGATATGTGGAAAGTGGTAAAGTAGGAACCAGCATCAGTATATTTTTAAAAAACTTAACCCTAAGAACAGTATAAAGGTAATATTCCATTCAAATTTTACTTACTTACCAACGAAGAGATAAACCTACAGACCACTGAAATGCGCCATACTAACTAAGATCAAACCAAAACAAAGAGAACAATATCAACCGACACTATCAGCTAAGAAAACATAAAGAGAAGTAATGAAAGTCTGAACACCGTACAAAACTAAAAAAGAAACCTTCTCCCCACTTGAGGTTTAATTAAATATTCGAATGGTAAATACAGGATTAGATTAAGAAAGGATTGAGGAAGACAATAACACGGTTTGATCACTATTCCATCCCAAGAATTGATGTGTACATAGTTTAAAACAACAAAGCTATGTGATTCCCAATATGTTCTCCCGATTAAACGAAATGAAATACAAAATACAATCGATACGATCAAATCTGTAACGAAAACGAGAACTCAAAATAAAAATTGGAAGCAAAATTTAGTAGAAAAAGGAAAATATATTTAAAATAAAAATACTTACACCAGATTTTCCAGGAATAGTGCAATGCCACACCATCAAATTTACCGTTCCATCTGGCAGTGTCTCCGGCTTCGCTACAAAACCCTAACCCACCAAAAGAAAAATTCAGAAAGTTTCACAAGCACAAACAAGTTCTTGCACTGAAAACAAAAGCAACGCAGAATAATTTAAAAAACAAAATAACTTGTAGATTAAAAACTCTTAAAGAAGTTGAAAATAGAAAAATCAAAGTATGTGTACGGACATGAGGATGGTTTTTACGCCAAGCCTTTCGCTCCTCAGCTAGACGACCTCTCGCTATACCTCCTGACATTGCTCTTCCTCTCTCTCTCTCTCTCTGCTAATTTTTAATGGTCTCTCTCTCTCTCTCTGTTTCTCTGTAGAGAACGAAAACACGCACTCGATTGATGTGTTATTTTAAAAGAGAGTGAAACTTCCCTGCGTCGACTACAGCACTTTCTTTTTCTTAACTTTTTTCTTTTAAAAGATATTCTTCCGAAACTACCCTTGCCGTACAGATCGAACGGTCCAGATTTGACCATCTTTGATGCATAGAGTTGTGCAATTGGGCAAGAGAGCAGAAGGGTATGTTTTCGTCCCTTTTTATGTTTTCGGAATAAATTAAAAAGAAATAAAAAGGACAGAGGGTCAGATACCCCCCTGTATTTGTATCTAAGGCTCAAATATAGGCTCAATTTCAACTTTATCATTAAATATGCCCATAACTTCTATTTTTAAGTCGAATAGACCCAATTCTTTGTTTGAATTCTTGCACATTTCACTTGCCATTAAGATATTTAAGAAACTTATGTTATTAGATTTACAAAGATCTTCTTAGACTTGTAAGATTCATCATTAATACAAATTCATGTAGATGATAGTAAAAGAAAAGGCATTAGCACTTTTATTATTTTTAGTATGAAAATATATATCAAAGAGAGAAGAAGTGCTATAAACGAAACTTTAAATTTGAAAGAAAAAAAAAAGAAATATGTTAATATTATTTTATGAGTTTGCTTTAAGCGTGTTTGATTTTAAGTGTTGTTGATAGTTTGATTTTGGTGATCGGTAATGGAACTGTGAGATTAAATGTTGAATGAAGGAAGATATGGCTTCAGAATTTCAGAAATTTTGATTTTTATTGTTTTTTATAATAACTAATATAGAATATGAGATCTTATTTTTTATAATATTTATTAACAAAATTCACTCTTTGTTTGTAAATGTTTGTTAACACGTATTATAACGAGTGAAAATGTTTTGGCCTTTAAATAAAAATTATGGGTCAATTTATTACAAAATTCAAATTGGATAGTTTTAACCCTTTAATATAAGCTAAAGGCAAATTGACCTTTCTTTCAAATAAAATGATGAAAAATATATATTTAAGTCCTTAGATATTTTATTTGTCTTAGTATTGGATTCTTAAAGTATATACTTATATTTTATTAGATAAAGAATAAATACTCTTGTAAACTTATAGCTCGTGATTAAATAAGTCTAATTGAAACTATTTTAATAAATAGACCTGTAACTTCTATTTAAGAGTCAAATAGATTCATATTTAAAAAAAAAATTATCAACATGTTTATCATACTCATTATTTAAATTAGTTAAATGAAAAAAATTAAACAAATATTAAATTTTAACTTTCAAATAAAATTTCAATTTCAATTTTTAATTTTATATATTAAATTTTGTATTTTTTATCGAAAAAATTAAATTAATAATTATTATCTCTATTTCACTATCATCATCGATTTTGTCAAACCATCATTAATACCGTTACCATCAATTTCATTAGTTTTAATTATAACTTAAATTTACTTAGCCTTTAAATAAAATTATAAATTTAGATTTATTTAATCATGAGTTACAAATTCAGAAAAATATATGATCCTTTGTTCATATTTTATTAGGTTGCTAAGTTATACTTTTTATATATATTAAAAAATTTATTATTTAATAATATAGAACTTTTCATCAATTGTCGGTAGAAAATTTAAGTACATTTTCACCAATTTGCTCATTGAATATCTTAGTTATTTTAATTTCATTTTCAGTTGTAGTTTATAGATATTATCCGTATAATTTAAAAAAAATGTAAATTATTTTCACCTTCTAAGTTTTAGTGATGCAGTAAATATTCCAATACCAAGAAAATAAAATATTCAGGGACTTAAGGTGGGTTCTCTTAAAAAGTTAGGGCCCAGAAATTAAAAGTCAAAGAATTCGATTATTAAAAAGAAAAAAAAAAAAAAGAAAATTGGCGTGAGAACCACGCTACTATGTGGCTGGGCACGTGAAGAATTATTTGCATATTGGAAGTTGGCGCATAAAGGAGAGTTGGACTTTTGAAGAAGTATTGTAAAGGTCCACTGCATTTATATCTTATCTACTCTTTCAAATTTGCATATATTTACTTTTTCTTGCCCAAGAAAACATCTTTTACCAAATAATTTGCTTATTTCTATTTTATACTGTAAAACCGTCTCATTAAACTCAAATTTTTATATTTTATATTATAGTGTAATTTTAAATTTTTTTATATTTAATATAATTTTAGCAATGTTTTATTTTTTTATTTTTTAAAATTCTTAAAACGAATTGTTATGCCTCGTCCTTTATTGTAAATTCAAAATTTTATATTTATTAAATTAAAGCTGTTATTGATTCATTGTTAATATAAGAATATAGAATAATATAAAAGTTACATATCGATATTATAATTATATGTTAATATTATATAAAAGAATTAAAAGTATATTACTTAAAATAGTTTTCTTTACTTAAGAACTACTACTGTCTTTTCTTTTCTTTTTTTTTTTTTACTTTAACCTAATAGATACGTTTTGTAATTTTTCATGCTTATTCCCATTTTTCTATAATTATCTCAACTCTCTATACCTCTATATTTTTTCTTATAACTGCTGATTGTGTACCCTAAATTATATATATTTTAAAATACAGATTTTTTTTACCATATTTATTTATTCTGACAAATCGATTTTTTCTATATATATATATTTAGTTTTGATACATAAAAATTATATTGATAATGATTTCTATATATTTACCATATAATGAATATATTAACCAGTAAATTATTTTTGTAATTAAACAATAATTTTAATTCTCAAACTTAAATTTTATGTAAAATAAATATTAAATTTTAATTAATAAAGATATTCATGAAATAATTCAATGTGCATAGCAGCGAATATTTGGGTCCAGCCTATGGTCTGCTAACTCAAAGTTGTAGAACCCATTGCGGATAAAGCCCAGGCCTCACCGCATGGTTATACTTATTTGCAAGCCCAGCCAAATATGGTTTACACTAAGAGCATCCAGGGTCCTTCGATCATTATATTATTTTAATTATAAAATTAAATTAATAAATATAATTTAATAAGATTTTAATATTTTATATTAATTTATAAAATTTTAAAAATAATAATAAACTAATTATTTTAAATATCTTTAATTTTTAAAAATTTTAAATTTTATTAATATAATAGATAAAATTATTTTTAATTATTTTTATGTTATATAAATATAACTTATATTACTATTTCTTAAAGTCAAAAATTTATTATATAATTAAAAATTAATTTATTATTAAATATATATTAAAAATATTATTTAAAATATTATTTTTTAGAATTATAATTGTTATTTAATTATGAAACTAATTTATTAGTTAATATAATATTAAATTATAATTAATATATTATTTTTAGAAATATAATTAGTATCATTATTTAATTAGAAATCTATTTATTAGTCAATATAATATTAAAATATAATTAATATATTATTTCTTAGGATTAGAGTCAATACTTAATCAGGAATGTAACTTATGAATTAATAAAAATAGAAAAAATTATAAGATTACACATAATCTTGAATCTTATGTGTCAAAATATAAATTTTATGTGTCAAAAATTAAGTATATATGTCAAAATTTAGAAATTAATATATATATATATATATATATATATTAATTAATAATTATACTCATTAATAAATTTTAATAGTTGGTTAATTAATAGTTAATAAAAAATTTAAAAATCTTGTAACTATTAATTATTAGAGATAATATTTAAAAGAATAATTATAATATATAAATATATACATAATTTTTTATATTTACATTTTATTTAAAATATTATTATTTTCAAATATAAAATTTATATGTTTTGATAAAATGAAGGTTGAATTAATTCATTAATTTCATAATAGTTATCATAATTAAATTGAATTATAATAAAATAAATAGAATTCTAAAATGAATTATACATGAGGAACACATATATTTCATAAATTTTATTTAATTTTTCTATTTTATTATTTTCATATCTTCTGTTTTGATAAAAAATTATTATAAATTAATATATAATATTAAATTAATCTAAAATGTATCTAATTATTATTTAACATAGAAAATACACAAACTTATTTATAAATAAAATAAAATTTTAATAAAAATAACATCAATATTTTATTATTTTAATACATATTATAAACTGTTAATATCTCCTACTTACATCAATTTTTGTAAAAATGATAGTAACTTAAGAGATTATGACCGGCAATAACGCGATACTTCATCATACACTATCATTACCTACAATAACATAAAATATAAAATTTTTAGGTTTTGCATCACATTATATTAGTATCAGTTTATTTTTTTAATTATAAATAACTAATTGATATTATTTTTAATAATATATTTATTTTATTCATCTTTATACTAATATATATGTTAGTAAATTTATATATAATTTTTAATTATTTTATAAATTAAAATTATATAGATGAACCTCCTAATTATTAAATACTGTTATTTAAACTTTAAAAATAAATAAAAAATTTATAAATAAAAATAATATATTTAATTGATCAATAATTAAATATTATACATAATTAAATATTTAATTATTTAATTATATTAATAAATTAAAAAATATTAATTTTTATAAATTTGTATATTATTGTATAATTATAATATATTAGAATGACTCAATTTTAGATATAATAAAATATAATAAAATATTAGTTTGTAAATTAAATATAAATCGAATAAAAAAAAAAAACAAGTTGTGAAGAATTTGGTTTATACGTCATATGTAAAGACTAATAAGATAAGTTCTTATGACGCAATTCTAATGAATATTTAATTAGTTTTCTTTTTCTTTTTGCAGGGTTTCCTGAAAGTTTCATTTTTGGGCTTTAGCAAAGAAATTAATTAGGTTTAACTTTTTGTGGCTAACGGTGCAGCTCCTAAAGGGAAGGAAAATTTGTGGCTGATGAAATGATACTGCAAAAGGGTGTAAGCATCTCACATTGATTTCCCAGTTGAGTCTTGAAATGACCTAAGAATTGTTTTCTATTCTTTTTTTCTTTTTGTATTGTCGTTATCAATTTAGAAAAAGGTCCATAATAAATATAAATAGATATTTGTCCACAAACTAAATTTATAAACATGAGAGACAAGATATTTTCATCTTACAATAATATATATAAGATTTATAATTCAATAATTAAGTGACATCTATAATAATAATAATAGAAACCATCATTTTTATCCATGACTATCATGGTACAAGTTTTCATGCAATAAACAAAAGATTAGCAGCAAGTGCCAGCCTTTACAGGAACTGAAAAAAGGGAGGACTGCAGCTTACTAAATAAGACTCTAAAATACGATCCATACCTTGACATGGAGAAGTTGATTATGGCTACTAATATAAATATTTTGCGTCATAAGGATTCTAAAGTTAAAGATAGGTAGAAACAATAATAAGCACCTACGAGGTTTTCTTTGTTCTTTTTTTTTTTTCTTTCTATTTTTGATGATAAAGGATAATTTATTAAACAGAATAATGATACTTAATAATACAAGATAATTCTGATCTGTCCTGCAAGAGTAAGTATGTTGGAGGATGAATTTCTTGTTTTTCCTGATTGTGATACTTAGTTTTTCTGATTCTTATTTAAACAAGTGTTTAATGTGGCTCAACATATTAATATGGTGATATGTATTGAATAAAATGATTAAAAAGCATAAAATTTCAGATTTTATTCATAATTAGGTCTTTTAAAATTTAAAAATTTCATTTTTTTTTTTCAAATAAACCAATATTCCCTCCAATTTGAGTTAAAAATGTGAAATTATGTAACACTCGGTTATAAATATGACTGATTTATATATTCATAAACTTAGTCCGATTGTAAGTAATATTTTAATTTCAAAAAAAAAAAATTAAATCTAAATCTACCTTATGTCGTTTAAACCCATAATATGATAATATAAATACTTTTTCCTTTCTAGGTTGGATAGTGCATTCTCCTTAGAAAGACCTAGATTATGGAAGGATGTATTTGCGTTTGTTATAATAATCCATTGAATCTGGTATATAATATGTTCATCTATCAACTAATTGAAAAGTCATTTCCTGTCTTAGAACATATGATTATCATGAATAGAACTAAACTTGTACTCTTCTTTGTTTTTTAAAAAAAAAATCATGTAATGTTCCATAAAATCAGGTAATGTCAAATGTTATTACAAAAATTTATTGATGGGTTATCTAAAGAGATATATGAACTGTCCCATATTATATAAATATAAAACATAAAAGAGTCTGCAATTCATTAATTTAATTTAATTCATGCCAATAATTAGACCTAAATTGATTTGGATTTGTTAAAACTAACTGACACTCCTCCCATTTATCACTATATAATCATAGTTTGCATTGTATAATGTAGTCCTACATTCAGCCTCTTGCACCATTTTGGCCTGTATTAATTGATATTGTTATGTATGTGTTTCCTATATATGTTGTAGTTACACTAATGTATCCAATAATAACAAGCAATAATAAAAACAAGCAATGTGTAATTTGAAGAAAAGAAAAAGGTGCAGAGAAATGATACCATTAATGATTAGATTTTGCAGCAGGTGCACATGTAATTGTTGTCAAATGTTGAAAGCTCTTTCTTGAAAAGAAAAAATGTTAAAAGCTCGAGCTGTAAAGAAGGACAAAAAAAAAAGAGGTGGGGGGAAGGTAAAGAAAAGCTTAGGTAGTGAGTGTTTCTATTGCACTTAAATGCCCAAAAGATAAAACTTGATATATTGAGAACAAAAAGTAATCAATAGTGCAGAGTAGGGATGGCCTGTCATGATAACAAAGGATTACATCCAAAGTTGCCCAATAAATTAAATAAGAATAAAAACCCTTTCATCTACATCAAAGATGCCCACTTTTCATTGCTGCTTGATCTTGGATTAATGCAGATTGATTAGTGAAAATTGCGATTAAAAGTTATGAAAGAGAGCAGCATCTTGGATAAAGATTTTATTAGGTGTATGTATGGAGAACAGCCAAAGAGAATAATTGACAAAAGTATGAGAGATCAGATCAGACTAAAAGGTTGGAGCATCATGTGAATAGAAAGACCCACATTGCCAGAATTAAAGTACTCTGCAGTGAAGATAATTGAATGAAAAATAAAGGAGGGAATACAATGCTATCTCCCTCCAAATCCTCATTGCAAGAGAAAAAGTTTGTGCTTTCTTTTGTTTGTTTATGGGTTTTTTTTTCTTTTTCTAAATTCATAAAAGAATGAAAAATTGAATTAAATAAAATAAAATTTGTCAAAATTGAAGGAGTTATGAGAATACAATTCATGACGAATTCAAGTGTTCAGCTCAAATTAGTCAGTAAAAGATAAATGGTATGATTTTCGGCAACGAAAGCTGTAATTACTAATTGTTTTCTTTTTCTTTTTATTTGATTAAAAAATATTAACTCTTAGGATCGCTTCGCTTATACTAAGCTTTCTTGCTTTTGCCAACCCTTTTTTCTTACTGCATTATAGACTCTTTTTTATTGAGAAGACTGGCAGTTTTATCTTAATAAAAGGGTGGTTAAAAGCTTAAAAGCCACACCTTTTGTACGAGTCGTGGTTTAGACTGGTCATACATCTGTTAACCACATTGCCAAATGATTGCAACTTCCAAGTTTGAAATTAGCACACAGTAAAATTGGCTAACCATTGATAACTCCGGATCTCTAATTCAATTTTTAGAATTTCTATAAAAATAGATTTCAATAGCTATTAAAAGAACAGTTTATAATATTTAATAAATGTAATAATGTATTATATTTGCGGCCACATTGCCAAATAATTGCAACTTGGAAGTAGCCAGTAAAATTGTTTCTTTTAAGAATGCTTTTATTCGTGGGCAGACAGTCCAATCTAATAATTAATAGTTGAATTTGTTGGGGCGCTCGGTACTTATTCATAATCAACGCAGTATCAATAAATAGACCTTTATTCATTCATAATCAAAACCATTCTTTATCTTTGAATTGGCTCATTAAATATTTCAGTCAAAATATACATAATAGTTTTACGATATATAGAGTGAATACTCACTGCTAGACATTATTATAAGGTTTTATTTATTTATTTGTTTTAAGAAATACATTATTTTTCCCTTATATTTGAAAGAAACTAGGCATATTTTTCAATCAAAAAAGAAAAAAGAAAGTGGGCACAAGGCCCAGAACAAGCAGAGAATTGCTGTTTATTGTTGACATGTACTCATTTCTATACTGCTCTTTGTGCTTTCTCATGAAGTTCTCCATGGCATATCCTAATACATACTTCCCTTTTTACCTACCCTTTAAAATAAATATCAATTGAGGTATCTCAATTATAGTTAAAATTAACTTAATATAACTCAAATTTCCCTTTTATTTAAATACTTAAAATTAATAAAACAAATTATGTTTCATCTTGTTATACTTCTGTCCTTTTTCAATTTTTTAAATATATTCATTTATGACAAATAATACATTCCCAGCATTTTGCGCTTCTTTGCATAATTCTTGGGTCTGAAAATTACATTTAACATCGGATTGCAACCTTTGTTTCCCTTATAATCTCAACTTCCAATATTTTTATGCTTTAACGAAAATCTTTATTTTTCTAGTTTCAAATATTATCTTTTAAATAAATAATAAATATTATATTTCTTCTTGTTCAGTTAATCATGGATTTGGTGATACTCGTCCATAAAATGCAAACATCTATATTTTAATTTTTTTTTTAAAATGAGACGAAAGAAAATAGGGAAATTTCTTTTATTTATTGGAGGCCCAACCGTTATATATTTATTTATTTATTTATTTTCATAATTAATGGACGGACAATCTCATATTATTATGTCATTTTTTATTCTCATATATAAAAATACAAAATAAATATAAAATTAGTAGGGGAATAGTGGTTGTGTACATCATCAATTTGTGTCAATGTTGCCTTTTACTTAAGCAAGAAAATAGTCCATATCTTTATTACCCTATAAAGAGATCAAATCTTTCCATCAACTATTAGACCTATAAAGAGAAAAGTAAAAGAAAACTATCAACATTAATGAAATGTGACTTCTCAACTCATTTGAAAACGCTGGGTTTGTAGTTTGATTGTTATTTTAGTCTAATTTGATTTGTCGGTTAAGGTCAAAACATAGGTAAACAAAAAAAATAGATTAAATTAACATCTAACGATCTAATCAGGTAAAATCATGTAAATAAGTAGATTTTTCGGGCTATTTATGGGTCTGAATGTATAACTTTTATTTTAAATCCGTCTAATTTTGAAGCTAAAAAAGTCATATTATTTTTTTATCCGACTTAAAATTGTTATTTTTTTGAAACACATTCAATAAATTTAGCCTAACTAAAAAGATATTATCAATCAAAATTTATATATTTTAAAGGCAGATTACAGATTACATTTGATCAAAATTAAAAGAGTTCGAAAACGAATCTAGTAGCAATTGGATAACTCAATTTGGTATTAAAGGAGCTTTCCTTGGGACAATTTTGCTTGACTTGTATTCTACCACAATCAATACCAAGCAACGCCTATAAGATACATGATTATAATTACAAATGGTGGTCGGTATCACATTCTTTTTCTTTTAAATTATATTTTCTAAATTACTTCTTTCATTGTATATAAACCAAATTAGAATTTCATGGTCAATCAGATCGATTGAATTCATATAAAAAGTAGTTGACAAATTTTGGTCATGGAGGTTGGCATAATTGAGAAGAAAGGAATAACCGACCAAGTGATGAGAGTTATTGTTAAGCTTCCATTGACAACCAAAAAGAAATCACAAACAGTTGAAGCTCATGAAGAATTTTCTATAACCATAATGTTTGATCGAGTAAATGTATATCCAAAAATGTGTGAACATGATCTAACTATATTCTTCATTTAGATAAATCTCAATGCATATGCAACTTGGTTGGTACTTTAAATATGGCTCAAACTTGGCAAAAGTCGAGAATTATCTTAATTATTAAGCAGATTTTTTTTAGAAAAAGACACTTTCTAATTTTTAATGAAAGAATAATTATAAAATCATAATTTAATGAAATTAAATACCATAAATTTTATGAATTTTACTAGATTGAGTGATAATATAATGTGAAAACATCTTATCTATTTATAAAAATTTATTCGTCAATGTCGATATAATTAAAAATTATATATTAATAAACATCAACTTATTATACTTATTATTGTTCCCGGAGTTTTACTATAGAATTCATCTTTATATATATATATTGTAATGGGTCATAGCAATAAAGATAACCATCTTTTCATTTACCATAAAACTCATAATTCAATTGGTGAAAAGGAAGAACTTGGACCAAAGATCTTTTATCCTAAAAATAAATATTTTTACTATTTAAACTGGAGCCTCAAGTGATAAGTTGCTGCATATATCAAAGCACAAATAGGCCAAGCTTTAGAAAGCACCAATTTAATTCTATATGGGAAATATGATTAAAATTGAGATTCGGATGTGAAGTGAGCTGGGGCCAAATGGCTTAAAAAAAGTTGAAAATAAAAGTATTTGAATGACATACCATGTGAGGGAGGGCCCAAAAGCTATGTTATTACATCTCTAAGTCTTTCGGTTTCTTTCACTTTTACTAAATACCATGACTTTATGATATAACTAACTAACTAGTATGTTCCCTACCTCTTCACCGTCCAAACAAACCTTTATATTCCTTTGCACCGTTGCCAACTTTACTTTACAAGCACCAACCTTCCTTTTAAGTTTTGTTCTTAAATTAGTGTACCTTTCTTACACAACAGCTCGTTTGATGCAGACACAGGCCTTTTCTTTTCTATGAAATATGCTTTACCATGTACTTCTATCCTCAAGTTATGGGATACAAAACAGATCCGTAAGAAATTAACATTGACCCATCTACCATTTAGCTTATTTTTTGCTTCCCTGTTTAACAATTGCTTCATTTTACTTGAGAGTATACTCTTATTATAATTATTTTCAAATGGTTGAATTAATATTCATTTTAACTCGTTTTAAATTTATTATTAATGTAATTAATACTATCAGTATATTATCTGATTTTAAATAATATAATTATCAAACTTATTTATATAATTTAATAAATTTGGGCACCGGTGGATAGCCATGAGTATATATCAAATTCATCGTAGTACCAAAACATCAAATCTAAAATCTGCTCAAAATCAATTATCAAATTTCTTAAGTACATCCTGTTATTAGGTCAGATAATATCAAATATGAGTAACTACCCGAATCGTTGGCATGGTGCCACGAGTCATAACATAGCTCCAAAACTGATAATAAATACAAGTATTTGTTCTAAACCGATTGAAGTAAATCCACTTGTCCCATCCGTTATATCCCAGAACAATCATCATCCTACTTTATTTACCTCATTATTAAGTTTAAAAAGAATTAATAAGTGGGTCTCACGGTAGATGCCAAAATTTGGACTGTATATAGAAAAAGAGTATTATACTATATATATTTAAACACAGCATCAGAGACTTTTTAATATATATAATTTTCTTGGTTTTTGGTCAGTATATAGTATACTTAACTGGTAGCTAGCCAGCTAACAGCAGAGCAGTGAAGAACAAGAAAAATGATAGTCTTATATTTGATTCAATCTATATTCTAAAGAAGTTGTTGTTGTTGTAGATTTTGTGGGTTGCTGTTGTGGTAATTGTTGTTATCTTGCAGTTACAGTTATTCAAAATTCCCTCTCTTAGAAACCAACCCGTGTTCTGTTCTATGTCTTTCTTGTTCAACCATCATTTTGCTTCTTCTCGAATCTTGAATCAAATCTGATTTTGATTGTACATTTGCACAAAATTAGAACCCCTTTTTTTCTTTTCCTTAATTCTCCATTTCTATCAGTTGTTTGTTTTGTTCATTAATAAACGATGGAGGCATCAGAAAACTGTAGTGTGAAAGTTGCAGTTCATATTCGTCCACTTATCGGCGATGAACGCATTCAAGGTTGCAAAGAATGTACTACTGTTACGCCTGGAAAGCCACAGGTAACCCGCATTCTATTTTTTCTCTTATTTTGTTTTTTTTTTCTTCTTCTAATTTTGAGCTTAATTATACATAGAGATCCTTTTTTCTTTTTAGTTAATTATGAGAGTAGGTTATAATAATATCTCAATATGTTCCTTCTAAGATTTTGATAATTACTCTCTTGCTTGTCTATTTTCTTTGTTTGCTCTATTAAATCTTGAATAACAAACAAAACAAGTGAAGTTTATGTATGCATATTGAAAGGTCTGAATTCTTAAGTTCAGTATGCATTTTAGTTTGATAATGGCATTTGTTGTAATCTAATTATGCTGAACAGAGTGTGTATATTTATATATACAGACACATACTACAAGTATGCTTTGTTTTCGAATAAATCACATGCAAAAGTTCAATTGAATTTAATTCTTGCAAACTCATGTCATTTTCTTGCATGATTTCATTAATTGCAATTTTCTTTTTGAATTTGATATAATTGAGTTGTAGCGCCTGTAAGTTTTCCAAACATGAGAATCGACTAAATAGATTCAATTGAAGTGAATTCTTGTAGTTTAGACTTTCCAAACAAGGGAAGTACTGATTTTGTGCGCCATACTGGAATTATTTCACTGGTTTGATTATGGTGCAGGTGCAAATTGGTACACATTCTTTTACATTTGATAGTGTATATGGAAATGGTGGTTCTCCATCATCTTCCATGTTTGAAGAATGTGTTGCTCCACTTGTTGATGGACTATTTCAAGGATATAATGCTACTGTACTTGCATATGGTCAGGTAATTTTTGCCTTGTTTTAATTGTAATTTGCTTTAAGTTGAAAATTTGTTTCTCATGCGCTTATGCTTTTCAATTAGTTTCTTCTTTTTTTACATAGACTTTGACTTGCAGACAGGATCAGGGAAAACATATACAATGGGAACTAGTCTCAGGGATGGCTGCCAGACTGGATTAATTCCACAAGTTATGAAGGCATTATTTAATAAGATTGAGAAATTAAAGTATCAAACAGAATTTCAGTTGCATGTTTCCTTCATAGAGGTATATTTGGCGCATTAGTTTATTTCGTACACCAAAAAGAAAGAAAATACGTGGATTGTTTTCTGGGCTATTGATTCCTATGAGAAACTCCATTTCTGGACTATACATACTTAGGCTGAAGTTATCTTTTGATGCTTTGCTCATTCTCTGATAAACACCATGTTTTCTCTAGTAGACTGTCTAATCTTTAGAGGTTTTCCCCTCTGTAGTACAATCTACCGAGTATGGAGCCAAAAGATGTAACATAATTAAAACTCCTGATCTGGAAATGAATTTGGCTGTCATATGGTATTCTGTACTTTATTTTCGTCATCCTTCTTTTGTTTTATGATAATGACATAGCAATTCAGAAGAATTCCTTGGGGAGGAGTGAACTTTGAAGCACTGCATATATTGACAAGCTGATATAAGATTCAACTTTGTGGTAGCTCATTTTGTGAGTCTTTCTATCTGTGTACTAATACTTGGGCTTTGATTTTGAAGATTTTAAAGGAAGAAGTAAGAGACTTGCTGGATTCTGTTTCTCTGAGCAAATCAATGCCTGCTAATGGACATTCTGGGAAAGTTTCTGTTCCTGGGAGGCCCCCTATACAAATTCGTGAATCATCGAATGGAGTTATAACACTATCAGGATCAACTGAAGTAGCTGTTAACACATTAAAGGAAATGGCTGGTTGCCTGGAGCAAGGATCATTAAGTAGGGCAACAGGAAGTACAAATATGAACAACCAGTCCAGGTAAACCTTCAATATCAGAGATTGCCTTTCCTGCCTAATTTCAAGATTTATTCTAATCAATCCAAATTTTTATTCAAGCTAAGAAGTTCAGGTTTCTGTTAACCATGATATTATGTTGATCTTTGAGGCTGTTACAAATTCTATTAATGATAAAGAGACATAATACTAATAAGAAATTTCATTTTAACATCAATGTTAACCTTATTGCTTTAAATAATTAATTAATTTTCCTAAATTTTCTCAGAGATAGGCATAATGAGAACCTGTCTTAAATGCAAGAAAAGGTTCTAAAAGGAAGAATAAGAGGCTGTACAACATTGTGCGGCCTTATAGAGAATTTTGTTACTATATAAAGGAAGCAAATGTCTCAGAACATTGGTGTTTTTGTCTCTGAGACTGTTATCTATCTTTATTTGCTGAGTTTACCAAAAAATATATCATTATTTATGTCCCTTTGGTTGTGAAAATGCAATTCTCTCACCTTTTTGTTACAAAAGTGTAGTTTAAAATAATGATCTCGGATGCTGAAAGATTATTTCATGGTTATATTTTGCAATGGTTTTAAATCTAATGGCATGCCATTCCCTTCTGCATATTGATTAAAGTCGGTCGCATGCAATATTCACGATCACATTAGAACAGATGCGCAAACTGCATTCAATTTCTCCTGTTAATGACACTCCAGATGAGGATATGGGTGAAGAGTATTTCTGTGCTAAGCTCCATTTGGTAGATCTAGCTGGATCTGAACGAGCAAAAAGAACTGGTTCTGATGGTCTTCGCTTGAAAGAAGGTGGGTAAATTCATATTATTTCTATCTATTTTTCCAATGCTTTATCATCAGCAGTTGTTTCTATCACAACTATTATGATTCCTTATTCATTTATTTATTTATGTTTTTCTGCATACAGGTATACATATAAATAGGGGGCTTCTTGCACTTGGTAACGTCATCAGTGCACTTGGAGATGAAAAAAAGAGAAAAGAAGGAGTGCATGTTCCCTATCGAGACAGTAAACTGACTCGACTCTTGCAGGTTAGATTGGCTTAATTCAGCCTATGTATTAAATTTGATTCGGGAAACTGCAACCATATGTTGCTTTCTGATGTTGAAATGATGCACTTCCCAATCTCAATGCATGCTAACACTTTAGATTGCTAACATATTTTAGGCATGTTTTTACTATTTTCTTAACCTGTCTAAGCAAATTAAATATGACCATTTAGTCTTATCCATACACGATAACAAAATTCTCATAGCATGATGAGTTTAATGCAATGTATCATTGCAAAATCCAAAAACTATATATTTGGTTTAATAGCCTAGTACTTTATACAGTATCTCTCTCTCTCTCTCTCTCTCTCTATATATATATATATTTATGGTTGTCAATTAATTTATATCAGCAAAGGTGACCTATTGGTTTGAATTTTTTAAATTGAGTGGTTTTAACATAACAAATTGTATATAAAAGCTATCTTTCTTAAAAAGTCCAGAGTTATCAGTATTGCCGACGGTGTTCCAATGCCTATGAAAAGAATACTCTTGTGCCTGAGGGTTTAGTTTCCTTCTATTAAACCATATGTTTTACTGGAATATGTCACTAGTCCCTTTATATTTCAAAGTGTGCCCATGTCTTAGCAGCCTTATCTCTTTTCAGATATCCAAGATGGCTCTATTCCTTGTCATATTCAATACCCTTAGCTCAAACACTCTGTTTTTGACAAATGCTTCGGACCATGCAGAAAAAGGGTGTTTAATTAACAATATTATCATAGAGAGGTTTATACATAATATGGTCTATGGTTTATACTCTTACGCTCTAACCTGTTATCCAAGAGATGACTTGTTATTGCCACTTGTCAATGTACTAGGCCAATATATTGGAATTTGCTTATTATTTTCTGCTTCTGTACAAATTCTTAGTATGACGTACAACAGATAGGTGGTACTGTTGGTACTAGAAATGAACTACCTCTGCTATCTGTTTCTGGGCTTTGACAGGTGCTAGTGTAACTACAAAATAAGTGCTGATTTCTCTTTCCATGGCAATCCCTTTCTCTTAAAGCTTTCTAATCATTTAAGGTTGCTTATGCTCTTTGGCAGGATTCACTAGGTGGAAACAGCAAAACTGTCATGATAGGTGATTATTTTTCGCTTTCTTTCCAGAAGTTGTACCATGTGTTTGGTAACAGCAGCAGCATATGTCATGTTCGAAAAGAATATTTAATAAAAATAGCAGCATATTATTTTATTCCTGTCTCATTTAGAATGAACTTTTGTGCCCTTTTTCTAGCGTGCATCAGTCCTGCTGACATCAATGCTGAGGAAACTCTCAACACTCTCAAATATGCAAATCGTGCTCGAAATATTCAGAATAAGCCTGTTGTAAGTTTGCTTATAAATTTTTCTATTACTTGTTATGTTATCATCTCTTTTTCATTTCTACAATGGTGTAAATATAATACTTCTCTTCTTCTTCTTCTTCTTCTTCTTCTTCTTCTCCACATACAGGTTAATAGAGATTTAATATCCAATGAGGTGCAACAGATGCGCCAGCAGTTAAAGTACTTACAAGCTGAACTTTGTGCTCGTGGGGGAGGATCTCCACCTGATGAAGTCCAGGTATGTACCTTTCGCAAAAAATGTCTTTCGACCCAATCTACCTTTTGTTTTCACATTGTTTTTGGAGATATTTGCATTTCCATTGTGTATCGTGTAATAGCTAATTAATTTAGTTTTGATAGGCGCTGAAGGAACGGATTGCTTGGCTTGAGGCTACAAATGAGGACCTTTCTAGAGAACTTCATGAACATCGCAGCCGTTGTGCTGTTGTTGACCAGTGTGAAATAGATTCCCAAGTATGTCAGGTGGAAATAAATATGGCTGCATATACATTCATTCTATTGATATAGCAATATTTAATCTCAATTGCTAGATTTATAGTCTCCATTTAAATTTTAAATCTCAGGAAGGCCATGCCTCTTTTACAAAATGTGATGGACTGAAAAGAGGCTTTCAAAGTATGGACTCATCTGACTATCAATTGGATGAAGATGTATCAGGTAATTACTTATTTAATCGACTCGGCTGTGTCATTCTTGATGCTAGGACTAGGATGAAAGGAGCTTATGCATGCTTTATCCACAGATCTAAACTGGATTAGCATTTGCTCTAGATTATTTGACTTGGCATTTTATTGGAGTTGGCCCTATTGTTAATCCGTCAGAGTTTTTCCTATATTCTGCAGTACATTCATTTACCTTGGTCATTTCTCTTCTGTATTGGTTAAAATTGCATCCTATATCTGCAGGTGAAAGTTCAGGGGAAATTGATGAAGCAGCAAAAGAGTGGGAGCATGCCCTTATTCGAAGTACTATGGATAAAGAATTGATAGAACTAAACCGACGTTTGGAGCAAAAAGAGGTTTGTTTTTATGGGCATTGTTTTAGGAAACACACAAAATTGTTGGGTAAATGGATATATCTGTTTTTCTTAATATTGAATAAACAGATTTGTGATTAAAGAATTAATAGAGAACAGTTCTAAGTTTATCAATATTTCTGTTATTATTGGAATTGGTTTCTACCTAGGATTTTATCATAAGAGTCTTACACTAAGAAACAATTAAAAGCTTCACCCAACTGGAATACTGTCTGTAGAAAAGTGATGCAATGCACTTTAAGCAATTTTGAGTAATGTGATATTGGAATGATTTATTTCCAGATTCTATATAATTGCTTCTAACCTATCTGAGGAAGCTATTTGTCCTTGCTTGATGATCATATTAACTTCATGGTGATGTATTATCATGTTCTTATATTAATTGCCTGATCGTAAGTCATGACCAAGTAGAATCAAGTCTGTGGTTGGATGAAGTCAATTTCACTCCCACAGCAAACTTAGACTATTGACAAAAGCTTTTTGACTAAAATCTATTCTTTTTCTTTTTTAAGAAAAAAATTAAAGCACTAACAATTCTGTGATCAGAATCTTTTGTTTAATTTTGGTATATCTAGGGCTGCTTAATTCTTTTTCTTCTATTTTGATGCAGTCTGAGATGAAACTTTTTGGAGGGGTTGACACTGAATCTTTGAAACAGCACTTTAGGAAGAAAATCATGGAACTTGAGGAAGAGAAAAGAATTGTGCAGGTCCAGTTGAACATTATTCAGCTTTCATTGTTTATTGTGGCTTTAGTATATATGATTGACATGAATAACAAAATGGCAGCAAGAGCGTGATCGTTTGTTAGCTGAAATAGAGAACCGTGCTGCTAATTCTGATGGACAAACACAGAAAGCACAGGAGAGTCATTCACAGAAGTTAAAAGCACTTGAGGCGCAAGTAAGTTATGTGGTTTTGACTAGATAATCTGTCATCATAGACTGTTGGTCCGTTTTAACTTTTCTTATTCTTATTCTTTCAAATCCAGATTTTAGATCTTAAAAGGAAACAAGAAAGTCAGGTTGAGCTTTTAAAGCAAAAGCAAAGAAGTGAGGAAGCAGCAAAGAGGTTGCAAGCTGAAATACAACACATCAAGGCTCAAAAAGTTAGTTCTCATTCTGGTGTGTCTAAATTTCCATTATGCCTCAGTAAAATTTATTTTTCAACTTTTATAATCGTCCTATTCTTAAATTTGTAGGTCCAATTGCAGCATAGAATAAAACAAGAGTCAGAACAATTTCGACAATGGAGGGCTTCGAGAGAGAAGGAAGTGCTGCAGGTGCTTCATCACATTAACAGTAACTTTTATATGTTTGTTGATACTTTATGTTGCAAGCTGGTGGTGTGTGGCTTTACTAGATATCGCGGGTGACTGAAATTTAAAGATAAAATTTTTTCTAGTTTTAATCAAATTTTAAGAAGTTCTTGGCTTGGATCACCCAAATCATTTAAGAATTCAGAAAGCATTCTGAGAAGCAAATTATGTTTGATATGAGATTTTTTTTTATCCATATATTTCTTTGTTCTGTACTTTGGATATTCTTATTCTAGTCAATCCAATCTGTTTCATATTGAAATAAATCTATTATTTTATTTGTGGCTTCGTATAGTCTTGCTGCCATGCGCACGGAACGCATCGGTCATCAATAGACTCCATCCATAACATTGTAGATCTTATCAATGCTCTAACCTTTCCTTATGTTTCAAAGCATTCCTTTTCTATAAGAAACTATATTCTATTTTCTAAATCTTTTTCCTCTTTTTCACTGATTTCACATTTGTATGATGTTTTCTTGAGATCTTTCATTGTCGGATTTTTGCCTTCTAGTTGATGCTTCAGTTTAACCCATATTTCTCTCTCTATTTGATGGTTTATTTATTTTCCCTTTTCTCCCTGTAATCTTTGATGTTTTTTAAACATCTGTTGGCCTACTCATGCTCGTAAGTTTCTATCATATTGAAACATTTTGTTTACTGCTCCATTTCCCCTGAATATTGGTTTTGCTCGAGCAGCTGAGAAAGGAAGGCAGGAGAAACGAGTATGAGAGACATAAACTTGAAGCACTGCATCAACGGCAGAAACTGGTAAAAATTATTATCTTTCAAGAATTTACATTGTCTTTTAAATAATTACTGCACTTATCCTGTCTCTGTAAACTGGCGTCTGTCACTCTGATTTACCTCAAGTTGCAATCCCTGTGTGATGGAAGGAACGTGATGATCAATGTTTCATAGTTCTTGTTTTGTTCATCAGCTTTTCATGCTGTTACATCAGCATTCTTTTATATCTGTCTCCAAGTACTAAATTGGTCCACCATAAATAGTATTGGTCCGATCTTGCTTATCGTGCATGGTATATAGCTATTAGTGTACAGAATATCCACTTGGTTTATAATTCAAATTCAAACTGGCTTGGGATATGCTGACTCCAATCCTTTAGAAAATAATACATTTAGCCAGATCCAGCAAAGCAGTAGGTTATGAAGTACATTTGTTAATTTTCTTAAGAGTAAGTAAGTTGTATTTGTTAATTTAAGAAAATTACACAATCTAATCTCTTGTTAAGTTTACTTGGACTTTCTTGGAAAAGTAGAAAATGAAGACTGAACCCTTCAAGCTTCAATGTAGTAGAAGTTGAAAGGAACCCTACATCCATTGGATTTTCCTTTTTCTTTCTAAGATAATAAGATTTTAAGAGATTGATGTCATTATTCTCTTTCTTCAAGATTCTACAAAGAAAGACAGAAGAGGCAGCAATGGCTACCAGAAGGCTAAAGGAGCTTTTGGAAGCTCGCAAGTCTTCTGCATGTGAGACCTCAGGTAATTCTATTCTCTTTTCTAAGAGGTTCCCGTAGTAGCGACAAGCAAAATGGGAGGAGCCTAAATCGAGTTTTAATTAGTTAGTCAGACATTTGGACATTCTGATTTATTGTGAATATCTTGCAGCTAATTCGAACGGGCATACATCATCTAGTCAGGTGACTATCTGAGATTAAGTGATTGCTTATGCTCTATTTTATTTATTAGGAGTAAGACTGTTCCCATACCTGCAGCCTCTACAGATTGGTTGTGTTCAGATAAGCAGGGGCAGATCAACCTTGTGACTAGAGGGGGGGCATTGCACCCTCTAAATTCAAGAGATTTCCAGTTTAGCCATATATTTCTATTTTTGTTCTTACATATCATATTTTGTTGTGGTATGTTTGGCCCCCCAATATGCAATGAGCCTCCTTTTTAACTATTTATAATTTGTGTTCTTACATAAATAACATTTAATTGTGCCATGATTTACGTCAACTTAAATTTTTTGTCAAAAGTATCCTTACTGACTTCTACAACGTCATTTAAAATATATGATAATTTTATCTTTTATATATCTTTTTAAGTTAATTGTAACATTAATTAGTTATGAAATAGGAACCTATCCTATTTGACATGATAAAGATTTAATCTTAAAATTCTCTGAAATCATTTTCTCTTGCATATAAAATAAAAAGAATAATCTTACAAAAAATTAAAAAATCCCGGATTCATTACTGCAGGTGAGTCTGCTAATCAGATCATGAGTCATAAATTCATACATGATATACCATACTCAGTTTCTTTGAAAAGATTATTTTGTGACAAAACATACAATTCAGCTGGAACTGTTGGCCAGATTGTTATGCATTTGGTTATCTACAGCTTCATAGCCTTAGGACTGCACGCCTTTAACCTTGGTCTACTTAAAGTGAAATATCAATGTCAAGTCTTTTTGCTTTAAGGCTAAGTTGGAATAATATTGATTTTGAGTTGCACTGTTAGGTCAATGATAAATCTCTACAAAGGTGGCTTGATCATGAGTTAGAAGTAATTATGAAAGTGCATGAAGTTCGTTTTCAGTATGAGAAACAGAAACAAGAGTATGTCATCTATACTTTTCTTAGTTTCCATCAGTCATAAGTTCTCAACTGCTGGGATTATTTATGCTAAAATTTGTTTTTACAGACAAACTGTAATGGCAGAGGAATTGGCCTTGTTGAAACAAGTAGATCGGTTTGGTCCTAATGAAGGGAAGAATGGACATCCTAGGTGTGTAACTATACATTTTTTTATCATTTTTTTAATTGAGTGGATTGAAATCTCCACTGGATTCAGCAAATTAAGGACAAGTGCAGTTGAGAAAAGTCAAGAAGATATCTTACAATTAAGTTAATCAGACACGATTAGATCAATCCTATTTGACTCCGATTATTTACTGGTTTTTTTCTTTTTACTTTTTCTTTCAACCCAATTAGATTATCAGTGATGTCATCAAATGCAAGGATGGAGAGAGTGGCTTCTTTAGAGAACATGCTGAGCATATCTTCAAATGCACTAACGGCAATGGCTTCACAACTTTCGGAGGCAGGAGACAGGGAGCGTTCCTTAATTGGTCGTGGACATTGGAACCAATTACGCTCAATGGGAGAAGCTAAGAACCTGCTTCAATATATGTTTACTGCTGCTTCAGAAGCAAGGTGACATATTGAAACCTTAAAAGGATTTTTTTGTTATTAAAATAGATACTGTTATTAGTGATAATATGCTGGGGGTTATAGTAATGTCAATATTTATCTGTGACAGGTGCCAACTTTGGGATAAAGATATGGAGATGAAGGACCTAAAAGACCAATTGAATGAGCTTGTAGCCCTACTGCGAGAAAGTGAGGCCCAGCGGAAAGAACTTGTGAAGGAGCAAAAGCTGAGAGAACAAGCTGTTGCCATTGCCCTAGCTACATCATCTTTGGTGAGAATATCCACTGATCCTTAATTATAAGCCAAGTCTTCTTTAAATTCTAAGCTTGCGCATCAATTGTGATATCCTACCTTCTTATTGAAGTCAATTGAACATAAAAATCCTATGGAATTTAATATCAAGTTAACTATCATAGTATAGCATGTGGCTAAAAGACCTTGTGTTAGTTTATTGCTTGTTAGTTCATACAGCATCATATCTGGTTATTTAATGCATGCATCTTCAATAATATTTTGAAATGTGGGAGAGAAATCATCGCTGTTTTCCAGAAATATCTTGATTTATTGCACTCTATTGTCCAGCTTGGGGCATTGGCCTTAAGTTCATTTGTGTCAAGGCACCAGCCTTTTTGATTATTGTTAAGGGCCTAGGTGCCAAAGCACTATTGGATGGGAAGTATTTTCTGAGAGTTGGACCATGTTCTGTTAAATAGGAAAAGTGAATTTTCTTTTAGTTAAAAAGAAGAGCCAATGCTACTGTATTTACACTTCTGAGTGAAAATCAACAGGGTAACTCGCGCAATTCATCTAAGCACTATGCAGACGATCTGAGTGGTCCATTGTCTCCAATTTCACTTCCGGCACCGAAGCAACTGAAATTTTCACCTGGGATTGTTAATGGGTCTGTCAGAGAATCAGTGGCCTTTATAGATCAGACACGGAAGGTGACTCCCTTCCTTCAAACTTTTTCTTTGATTGTGGCCTTCCATGTGAATAAGAAAATTAAGGTACTCTCAGTGCAGATGGTACCAGTTGGGCAGATGTCAATGAAGAAACTGGTAACTGTTGGGCAAACTGGAAAGCTCTGGAGGTGGAAGCGGAGTCATCATCAGTGGCTGCTTCAGTTCAAATGGAAATGGCAGAAGCCATGGAAGCTTTCAGAATGGATAAAACACAGTGATGAGACAATCATGAGATCAAGGCCTCGCTCCCTGGCCCTTATTGATATGATATGAGAACTTAACTTTCACTAGCTTTCTGACTGCTGTATGTACAACTTGATTGCCCTCAATGATCCAATACAGAGCTGATTGGGACCTAGAACAAGTGAAGGTACTCTACTTTTCTTCTCTTTTTTTTTTTTTTTTTCTGTCCATATCTTAATATTATCAAGTCTGATGCCTGCAGAACAAAAACAATTACTTCATGCTTAGTGAATACCATTTCTTGTTAGCTCATGACCTAAAAGCGTGCAAGGCCCAGCACCGTAAAGTGGATCATCCACTTTTTCTTCTATATTTTCTATATGTCTAGTTACTTGAAACATTATGCTGCTTCTGCATATACCTATTTATTAGCAATCTAGCTTGATCACTTAGCTAGTAGCAGCAGTTACATATCAACTAGGCCAGTCCCAGTTGCCATCTTATGAACAAAATTGGTTGTTTTACTGGTTAAAATGCAGACATGTTGTACATTGGGAAGGTGTTCTGCATGGTCCTACTGGCATGAGAATATCAAACGGGGTGATTCTGTCTTTGGACTTGGACTGGTAATCTTTACATCCAAGGATCTGGTTATGCTAATGACCTCTAAATGAGGTTCTGGAAAATGATCGAGTGGTCGAGTGAGTGCACATGGCCATGCATAACGGAAAAAATTGGCTCTTGATTTGTATTGCACGGCATGATATTGTAGATTTTGTTTGTTAATTCTTTTCATGTTCTTGGCATGATAATTGATGAGGAAATGATGCCAAGTGTAGGTTTTGTGTAAAAGAAGTTTGCTATTTTCACGTACATATTGTGATTTTTTTTTGAGTTATATATTAATTTTTCAATTTAGGATAATTTGTTTTCTCTAGATTATCGATTTCCCCATTTCACCAGTAAGTTGAATTGAAGAAAGGAAAGAAAGACAATGGTTAATTAAACCAATTATGATTAGGTTCTGTAAGATCAGGTTGTGACAGAATTCAATCTCCATGAACTCGGAGCCTGCAAAACCTTGGGCAAAGTGCAACCTTCTTCATTGTCAATGATATATAGTTATCAACTCATCCAACTTGTTCGCCAGCCTGTATCGTACAGCTATTGGCCTTCCCCAACTGAAACCATTACCATAAACATCAAACGGGGTTGAGCTGCTAATGCTCAATGTGTTTCGATGTTATTAGATTAGGTTATTTATCCATGTCTTTCAGCTTCTCTTTCGTGCAGTCAGCAACCATCTCGTTCATCTCTACAACTTTGTTCAATCTAGTAGCGCTCTTCCTTTTGTTGTCGCTGTACCACCCTTTTTGCAGTTCCCAAATACACTTTGGTGATAAATATCGAGCAGAGATAACTATCTTGTTCAGGATCAAGGTGTTGACAACTTCGGATTACTGATTGCCAAACATGAGCCAAGAGTGATTTCAGAGAGATCTTCTGAAGCCTATCTTCTGAATACCAATTTGCAAGTGGAAGATCTTCTGAAATGAAAAGTTTATCTTCAAGATATGATAGAGTGAACTCATCATCAATAGTTTTCTTTTAAGATTGAGCCAGGAAAGCTGATATGAGAAAACAGCTTTTCTCGCCAAACCAATTCTCAAAACGCAGGAGGTTTGGAGATGTGCTCTGAGTTGATGAAATGCCATCAGCAATGAATGGCTTATGAACCCTAGCTATTGGCCCCAAAATCGAACCCAAGTTGCTAAGGAAAAACAAAATTATTTATTCATTTTTTCTCTAAAAATGTCACATGGTCAATGATATTTTAATACCAGATGTTGGAAATATTGACGAGAGCAAAATATTTTATTGAGCACAAAACTTGCACGCACAGTCTGATTCAACAATTCAAAGTGCATTGAAATAGGCTTGACACAATAATATTAAATCATTAAAAGAGAAATGTTCTTATAGCACTTGAATTAATTTCCAACAGTGATAGCATCCATGAACTCGGAGTCATTTCCAATAGCCTGCAAAACCTGGGGCAAAATGCAAACTTCAATATCTATACTCCCTTCTTCAGCTCCTGGAAATATTGTTACCTTCCCATCAAACTTGTTAGCAGGTCCGCTTCTTACTGCAATTGGCCTTCCCCAACCGAAATCATTACCGTAAACATTGAACCTCGGTGAACTGCTTGTGATTAATGCGTTTCTTGTCAAAGTGTTCATTGTTACTAGCTTAGGACTCTTTATTGAAAACTCTAAGTTGTTTCTCACATTGTCTTCTGTGTAGCAGGCAATCATCTTGTTAATCTGGAGGGCTGCGTAGCCAACTCCATGCTCTACTAGCTCTCCTGCTTTCAGATTCACTGTCCCAACCTGAATTGCATTTCCAAAATACTCTTCTGGTATTTTTGGCTGCAATCTTGATCTAATACCAATTTGCAAGTGGAAATTTGGTTCCTGATTAGGATCGAGTTTTCGGTTTCTAATTACGCCTCGCCACAAATGAGCCAAAAGTGACTGGAGAGAGGAGATTTTGTCAATGCCCGCCTCTGCATTTGCTCTTGCTTTGAGCCCTGTAATTTTCTCCTTGCTGAAATGAAAAACTCTTTCTTGCAGCGGTGGTGGAGTGAACTCATCGTCAGTTTTGATGATCGAGATAGGCAACCTGACAGGGCAATATCTTTCGCTGCGAAACCAATGTTCAATGACAGGAGTTCTGGGAACGTGATCAGAACCACGAGCGATTTGAGACCAACAATTGATGAAATTCCAAAATGTCGTTCCATCAGCAACTGTATGGTTCATGGTGCAGCCTATAAAGATTCCATCAACTAGCTCTGTAACTTGAATTGCGACAAGTGGCTGCGAAACACCCTCGTGGTTTTTGATCCCATTTAGAGGGAAAAAAGAGTGAACTATAGGAGGAACGTAGATGGGTTCAAGAACATCAGAAATGGTGACGTTTTCAGCTACAGCGTGAACAAACTGAGCTCCTGCGTTGTTGCAGGAAATGAAAAAACAGGTGGTGTCGTCGTCGTTTTGGAGAGTTGCTAGGCGGCCTGCAAGGGGAAAGAAGAAATCAAGCGTGCGAGAAAGAGAGGTTCTCAAGTGTTGGAGTAAGTTTCTGTCATGCCATGATTTTGGTTTAGGGAAGAGAAGTCCCTTTTGGATGGCTCCAACCAAAAGAAGCTTAAGATCGCTTGAAGTTAACTCAATCCTTTGTATTGATTCCTGGTTAGCTGTGGCCTGAACGATAGTAGTAGAAAAAGATAGAATTCCTGCCATTTTCTCACTCCCTCAGAACAAGCTTCGTTTATATTCAAGAATTTGAACTTGGGAAATGAACCATGTATCTACTTTGGCACTACCATTCATTATCACCGAGTCCTACCAACCTACCCATTACCACTTAATTTGGACCCAGCAAAAAGAAAAAATTAATTCAAATGGTTCTTCAAAATGTTGTCGTGAAGTGGCGTTTGACATGTGACAAATAAAATAATTGTACCTTGTACGAGTCTTTTGGGGGTAAATTGCATCCTTTGTCACCTAACTTTTGGACTTTGGCCTTTGTTCCCAAAAAGTATGGTGAATTTTATTTTATACTTTTCCTAATAACTTAACTTTTAATTTTTTAAAGTAAAAATCACTTATAAAATAAAGGTTTATTTTTATCAAATACCTTTAGAGCAAAAATATTCTAAAAATGTGCTTTATTTTAAATATCACATCAAGATCCATGTAAGAGATTTTCTTACGTGGATGATTATGTGATGTCTAACAAGAAGGATGCAATTTACATTCTTAGAATATTTTAAGAGATTTTGTGATGTCTAACAAGATCCATGTAAGAGATTTTAAATATCACATCAAGATCCATTTGACATAAAATACATTCTTAGAATATTTTTACTCTGATGTCACGTTAATAAAAAATAATAATTTGAATTTTACAAAGGATTTTTACTTGAATTAAGAATCAAACTTAAGTTATTAAAAAGAGAAAAATAATAATTGTCAGACTATTTTGAAATAAAGATCAAGATTAGGTGACACACAAAGCAATTTACCATTATTGATGGTTTTGCCATTCCTAGGCTCTGCCTCTGTTGTGAAGTACAATAATTTTGTTTTGTCTGTATTAGACATATCAATCCTTGCATCTTGTGGTTGAACCTTATAATATATAAAAAAATATATGTACAATTTATAATAGGAAAAAGAAGGTAAATAGATATTTATGTTACTAAACTTTTTAGTTTAATATTTAATTTAATAGATATTTAAATTTTATTTTTTAATATTTAAATATTTTTAACTTTCAATTTGATTTAATATACATTCAAATTTTATTTTTTTATTATAATTAAATATTTTTGTACAATATATATTAAATGTATTGCATGAACACACTTGTTAAAAAGTGTAAGCTATCACAAAAAAAATAAATTCATTTATTTATTAGATTATATCGAAAATTAAAATGTTAAATTAATTAAATAACCAAAAATATTGGTTACATAACAAAACAAGGCAAAACTCTAACTAATAAATCTGAAAACTTGTTTCTTCCTTTGGGTAGCAAGAAGGAAGACCTAAAGACCACCCACCTTGAATCTTCAAAGTTTGAATAGACAAAGGATCAATTCAGTATTGCCTTCTCAATAAAAATGAGACATGAATAGACATAATATAAATGATATATAAACTTGTTAAACTTCATTAAGAAAATATGAAGTTTTGTCATTTGCTAAAACATCTCTTTATTTTAACTTTCTTTTGAGAAGATTTTCAATCACTATAAACTTATATTTATGTCATCTGAATTGAATCCATTTTATACGTAATACTAATGATTCCTATATATATATATATATATATATATATATTTAAATTTTGCTTGTGGAAAATGCTTTTAATATTATTTAATTTGGAATATTTTATGATAGTTCAGTATATAAAATTTTGGTGTAATTTATTTAATTTGCATGTTTCTTAGTTATGATTTACTTACATCTGTCTGATTCTCCTAAATTCAAGAATATTAAGTGTTGAACTTTTTAGCACTGATATATTCAGAGCATTAAGAAAGGGATGTTACAGGAAATGTTCTGAATCTGAATATATCAGTATTGAACTTCATTTCTCTCTGTGTACATACAATTTGCAACGAAAGGAGAAAAAAACAATTTGCAATAACAGGAGGAAAAAATTTATCCTGTCTATATGCAAATTTGCAATATTTAAAATTATATTGGGGAATTGATGGAAACAGCATTACTAATGATTCAGAATGTTAAGAAGAGAAAATCTGATTTTCCACTAATCCCCTGTAGACGCACTCTAACTGACTCCTCTGCTTCTTGAAGGCTCAACCCCATTTCCTCCAATTCTTTCCCAACCTTGACTGATGTCTTTGTTTGACTTCAATACCAGTAATTCGACATCAAGAGCTTTCAATTTTCCTTTTGTTTAGAAATGAACGAAAAGATTGACTCAAAACACTGCAACTGTAATTTCCTCAGCACCTTTTAGCATGCTTTGAGCGACAGTTGAATTAAGTAATCAAGACTTTCATACAACTCTTCCAGGCTACCCAATTTGTGACGTATTGATAGTGATTTGAATTCTTCAACTTGTAAAGCTGTTCTTCAATGCATTCTGTTAGAGGATGAGATCCAGAGGGCAAGCTGATCGAACGGAGATGAAAAAGCAGCCAGTTTTCTATTTCTGCAAAGGCAAAGGATATCAAGAAAGTGAATGTACAAGTTCTTTTGCTGTTTTAGCCACCCCGTTATACCTATTTTATATGGAAGACTAATACAGCATATGGTATCCCCAGCTGTTATGTTCGAAGTTATGTGACAAGTCACGCCAATGTCTGATCATTGTTGTACTGCAATTAACAGTAATCCTGTGAAAAACTCCCTGACAGGATTATAATATTTCCAAAACAGTCAGAACTTTGCTTCCATGGCTCCCAGACAGAGAAATCACCAAGAAATTGCATAGTATTTAATTATAATAACCCTTGCGAATGATAATTAACATAGACATCCGACACAGTTGCTTCCTGCTTTGTTTCAATGATGAATGCAGGAGCACATTGACTTTCAATTAATAATTGATACCTAAAGAATAGAATATAAACATGCACGAGGGGAGTCTCGCCTGGTTTACCAGATAGAATAACAACAAATTATGAGTTTGTTGTGCCAAAATACAGCTGGAGTTGATGCAGGTGCATTTATCATGCAGATGAATTAGGAAACAGTTCTGCCAGAAACATTAAAATAGTGCTCCCTTAATTGATTACGATAACCAAATGATAAAAATTAAGAGATTATAAATTCAATGATATACAAGTTGATTGTATATATACCAATTGATTATGCATGGTGATAGACTGATGAGATCAAGGACATGACAATGATATGAGAAATTGGTGGGACTGTTACGAAAATCAGGACATGACAGCTATTGTAGATCAAGAAATATGGTATTCTTTATAGTTTATTGCTTTTATATATATAAGAGGTGCAAATGAGATGGTTTCAACAATAACCAAGACCGCTTGAATATTCACATTCTTTCCTTGTGCAAGGCTTTTATGCGCAAAGAAAAAGAAATGGCAGCTGGTCATCTTCGTTCAATCAGTTTACCCTCTAGATCTCATCCTCTAATTTCAGGCATTGAGGAGCAACTGCACAAGTTGAAGACATCGGAATCTTCATTGATCGGTTACAAACTGAGTGGCCTAAAAGATTTGTACGATTGCATCGACGATTTGCTTCAATTGCCGCTTACTCAACAGACTCTCTCCCACGAGAAGCAAAGCCAGTGTGCGGAGGAGGCATTAGACGGATCCCTCAGGCTGTTGGATATGTGTGCTTCCACGAGAGGTTTTTTCTCGCAGATGAAAGAATCTGTGCAAGAACTTGAATTATCTCTTCGAAGAAGAAGAGCTGGAGACACTGGCTTAACAACTGAAGTTAATGCATACATGGAATCTAGAAAAAAATTGAATAAAGTGATTTACAAGAAATTAAGAAATTTGAAGAGACATGAAAAAGACTGCAGATCATCAATCTCGTCTGATAACTCCGATTTGTCAAACATGATCAACATGCTAAAAGGTGCTGAGGAGAGCAGTCTTGCATTGTTCGAGTCCATCTTATCATTCATTTCTGAGCCAAAGGTGAAATCAAAGCCATCAGGCTGGTCGTTTGTGTCGAACATATTGCAAGCTAAGCGTGTCTCAAGTGAAGGCAAAGTAGAAGCCAACGAAGTAGAGAAGATTGATGCAGAATTGATCACCCTGAAGGCCAGCAAAGACATCAATTCAGCAGAAGTGCACAATATTCTGAAAGGACTAGAGGCATTGGAATCAAATCTTCAAGAAACAGAGGAGGAGTTAGAGTGTGTATACAGGCGACTGGTGAAAACCAGAGTTTCCCTTCTGAACGTTTTAAATCACTAGTGGAGTTACTTCCGTTAACAACTCCACCACAATTTTGTATCAGAAAATATCATTTCCAAATTGTATATATACAACATACAAGTACAAACAAAGTCAGTATAAATATACTTAAATTCAAAAAAAAAAAAAGAATTCTCAGTATGCCATCCACCTTTTTTTTAATCTCAGTATATGCTGCAGATCAGTAAATTATTGATCAAATTTATAACAGTCCTGTACGTGGTGATGAGAATCCCTATGCATATGATAGAGGTCAACACCTTACATTTCAAAAGGGTTTAAGTAATTGATCTCTGATATCAATTTACTGTTTTAAAATATTGTCATTGCAGTAATAGATGCTAACGCATCAAGACTTGGAGCTAAACAAAGATTATCAAACTAATGGGGTGGGTATTGGAAATTTGAAAGTATAAGGTGTGTATTTGGTACAATTGCTTCAAAGATGAAATATTTCAGACCATGGATGTCATTCGTATATCAGAATGTCTAGTATACTCTTCCATTGATTCAGATGCAAGGGTGTTCCTCAGGTGTTAAATCAGATCAAACCCCATGTATCTGATAGGCAATTAATGAATTTCTGATGACTAATATTGACCCTGTCATGAACAGTATCATAAGACCAAAGACGGTCTTTTCTCTTAAAGCTGTGTATATAAAAAAATTTGGTTCCATTATTCATACAAGTTCAGTTAGTCTTTCCAAATTATTCTCTTTATGTCTTTTAAAAGATGAAGTTGTAAATGGTAAAATCACCATAAAAAAGCAACAAAACAATCCATATTCTTTCTTGCTTGTAGAATCAGAGTCTATTGTAGCTTTGTATATAAACAAGGAACAAAACCTGAGAAATTGGTATACCGGCTATAAAGTTGAAAGTTTTCAGATAATGATGTTATATTTCAGAATCTCTAGTCTGCGCCTTCTGTTGATTTATTTGGGAATCGAGGTTTAATTAAAAGCTAATCAGATTAAACCTCATGTCCCTGAATAACAAATATCTGACGAATGATAAGGACACTCCCATAAAACAAGAAATATATCTCTCTCAAAGCTCTACTACAGAAATATCATGTGATAATACATCTTTTTCTTGGTATTTTACCTGGTTGCTCAAGAAACTCAGTTTTCTTAAGGTCAATGATATCACCTTCACATATTTAAGGATGATGTTGTTTGGAAGATAAGCAAAGTTTTACCTGTCGGTTCATAAGTTTTTGCACAAAATTTATATGCATAAAATTAAATTCATAGGAGAAGGAATACAAAATGAGAGAAATCTTCTCGTTCTGAGTATTTTCATTTGATATGTGTATATGTATCTACAGTTTGGTATAAGATTCTATAGTACAAAATCTGTGCTGGTGGAAGCATCCCCTAACCCTAATGATTCAAAATGTTAAGAAGAGATACTCTAATTTTCACCAATCTCCTGTAAACACAATCTAACTCCTCCTCTGCTTCTTGAAGGCTCAATCCCAATGCCTCCAATCCTTTCAAAGCATTTTGCATCTGATTGATGTCTTTTCTGGATTTCAAGACTTGCAATTCAGCATCAACCTTCTCCACCTCATTGGCTTCAACTTCCCCTTCACATGATACATGCTTCGGTTGCAATAATTTTGAGACAACAGAGAGCTTTGATTGTTCCTTTGCCTTAGAAATGAAAGATAAAATTGATTCAAACACTGCAACACTAATTTCCTCGAAATCTTTTAGCGTGACAACAACATCCCCCAAACTGGACTTGTTGGCCAAGGTTGTTATTCTGCGATTCTTGTCCTGTTTCTTTAAATGTTTTTGGTACTTCCGGATCGCTTTATTCAAATTTTTTCTTGATACCATGTATGAATCAATTCCAATCAAGCCGGATTCTCCGCCTTTTCTTTTACGGAGAGACAATTGTAGCCCCTGCACGCAATCCCTCATCTGTGAGAAAAATTCTTTAGTGGTTTGGCACATATCCAACAAACCCAAGGACCCATTCACTGTCGCCTCCACAGATTGGTTTTGCTTCTCGTGAGAGAGAGTTTGTTGAGTGAGTGATAGTTGAAGAAACTCATCAATACACTCAGACAAGTCTTTAAGGGCAGCCAGTTTATGGCCTATTGATGATGACTGTGATGTCTTTAACTTGTGAAGTTGCTCCTCTATGGTTACAGTTAGAGGATGAGATCTTGAAGCCCAACTGATCGAACGGAGATGAAGAGAAGCCATTTTTCTTGTTCTGAAAAGGAAGGCTATGAAAAATGTGAATATACAAGTGGTCTTGTTGTTTAAACCAACCCATCTTATATAATGGATTCAATAATGAGCGCAAGCAATCAATGCTTTCCTTCTATATTAGCTGTCATGTTTCCACTGTTTTATGACAGATCCACCAATTTCTCATCATTGTCCTGTTGCTATCAGTTGTAATCTCATTAAAAAAACTGCTTGTGGACTGTAATACTGTCAAATTCAATGTTTGTTTCCATGGCTCCCAGACAAAGAGATCCCGATCAAATTGCACAGCTTTGAACTAGAACCCGTGCATGTTATTATTCTGTTATTATAACTATGATGACATGCATATCTGACAGAGTTGTTTCCCGCTTGATTCAGAAGATGAATGCAGGAGGCAGCAAGACTTGTAAGAAATTAAAATATATCCATCCACGAGCAGAATGCTTCCATATCATTCTTTGTGTCCGACAAACACAGAAAGAATACCTGTACATTCACCGTGCAAATGAATTAGGGAACAAGTATATCAGAGACTCTAAAATATTGCTCATTTTGGTTTTTATAACAAAATAATTATATTATAGAGATTCATACTCAATAAATACATGTTGCTGGTGTGTACCAATTGATTATGCATGTACGATGATGAGGCATTGATGAGATGCACCAAATTATTAATCAAACTGTCTCAAAACGAACAACATGACAGCTAATGTAGATCGATACTTTCATTACGTTCTATTGCTCTTCTATTTATATATGAGGAGCAAAATGAGAGAGCTTGAAAAATAACCAAGACCACTCGTTAATTCAAGTTCTTGTGCAAGGTATTTCTGCAGAAAAAGAAAATGGCAGCTTGTCATCTTCGTTCAATCAGTTTATGCTCTAGATCGCATCCTCTGATTTCAAGTATTGAGGAGCAACTACATAAGTTGAAGACACCAGAATCTTCATTGATTGGGTGCAAGTGAAGTTGACGCATACATGGTATCTAGAAAAAAGCTGACCAATGTGATATTCAAATATCTAAAAAACTTGAAGAGACAAGAGAAGAACATGACCGTTTGGGTCTATTGTGAAATTAATAATTAAAGAAAGGTGCTGAGGAAATTAGTCTTTCATTGTTTGAGTCCCTCTTATCATTCATTTCTCAGCCAATGGTGAAATCAAAGCCATCAGGCTGGTCTATTGTGTCGAACATATTGCAAGCTAAGCGTGTATCAAGTGAAGGGAAAACAGAAGCCAACCAAGTAGAAAAGACTGATTTGGAATTGGGTGCCCTGAAGTCCAGCAAAGACATCAATTCAGTACAAGTGCACAATGTCTGAAAGGATTATAGGCGTTAGAGTCAAGTCTTCAAGAAATAGAGGAGTTAAAATGTGTTTATAGAAGACTAGTGAAAACCAGAGTTTCACTTCTTAACATTTTAAACCACTAGTGGAGTTACTTCCATAACAACTCTGTACGATTTTGTATCAGAAAATCTTGTTCCCAATTGTATACACAATATACGACAGAAAAGTGTAAAACAGATTCAATATAAATAAAAACAGAATTCTCATTATGCTGTCCATCTTTTCTATCTCTGTACATACCTTTGCTCATTCTCAAGGTTAATCCTATTAAAGAAATTTCCTGTAAAGCAGCATTCCATATACATTCTTCCCTTTAGGCTGCTGTAAGATAAACACATGTAAAGTATGTGGTTGGTCATCATTGTACTTCACTATCTAAGAATTTTATGAATGAAGCAATAAATTTCCTGTAGTACCACAAACCATGAAAACAGGAAAAAGCTTCCTCGTCGTTAAGACACATAAAGTTTTCCTGTCATATGCAAAATAGATTCTTTTTATTTAACTTTTTGCATGCAAATTTCCATGAGTGTCTTGAAGAACTCCAACTGTAACAATAGCTGGTGCCTGGTGTCCAGAAACTAAATACCGCCAAATGTTTAGGAGGATCAGTTGCAGCTATTTCTTTTATAAAACTTATATGCTCTGCAAATTCCACCACCAAGAATTAAAAAAGAAGAAAAAAGAAACGATGTGAAAGAATAATTAAAGAAACTGATTAAGTTTGAATTGGTTATATGATTCTCACCACGAAATGAAGAACATGAGGCAGAAGAGAAGCTGTGAAGAGTTGGTCTGCCGTATCGGAGAAACAGAGTGGTGGCGCGTGGAGTTCCATTCATTATTCCTCCGCCAAGCTTCATGTTCACTTACAGTGGTGCTCACTCTGCTCACTGTCACTGATCACGCTGTTGCCGTAATAAAATGGGTCAAGGACTAGGCCCAACGTCTTGCACTTGTCAATCAACAGAATTGAAAAGGCAAAATCCATTTTTAACTTTTTAAATTTCTCAGGTTAACTTTTTTTTGAGACAATAGACCAGCCAGAGAGCTTTGGTTTTGCCTTTGGCAGAGAAATGAAAAGATTGATATTCTGCGACATTTGTCTCGTCTCTTCAAGTTTTTGCTTAGAAATTTATAAATCACTTTATTCAATGCTTTCCTACATTCAGTGCATGCATCAATTCTGCGCAAGCCAAATTGTTCGCCTCTTCTTCTTCTGAATTCAAGTCCTTGCACACATTCCATCATCTGTCAGAAAAAATCCCTTGTCGTGCTGCACATATCTAAGAGCCCCAATAATCCATTCAATGCCTCCTCTGCGGATTGATTATGCTTTTCATTGGAGACAATTGGAAGGCTAATACAACATATATAATCCCTTTCTTCTGTTAGCTGTAATGTTCCAAGTTTTCTGAGATTGTCCCGCCAATGTCTCATCATTGTCGTGCTGCAATAGAGAGTAATCCTGTCAAAGTGATTCCTGTTGGATTATAATATTGCCACGAGCAATAGTTGGGTTCCATGCCTCCCAGACAGAGAGATCACCAAAATAGTGTATAATATTGACTTTGAATCTGTACAGGTTATCATTCATTCGATTATTATTTTTCCATGATAAATACAAAATCATGTAGCCTCCAATTAATAATAGATATCTGAATAAACATAACATGTAAATGCACGAGGGAAATGCACCCGTTTACTTGATAAGAAAAAGAACCAGCACTTATGAGTTATGTAATCAATTGATAAACAAAACCTTGAAAATAAATAGAGCAATTATGAGCTGGTTCTGGCAAACATAGCTGGAGACGATGCTAGTGCATTTATCATGCAGATGAAGTAGGAAACAGTTCTGTCAAGATCTTTTAAAATATTGCTTACATATTTTATTACGATAATAAAATGATTAAATCAGTTATGTCTACTGATTATGCATAATGGGACACTGATGAGATGCAGCAATATTATAATGACAATGATTAGAAATTGGCGGGGCTGTTACGAAAACTCAGAACATGACAGCTATTTTTTAGATCAAGAAATATGGTATTCTTTATGTTCTATTGCCTTCTATATATAAGAGGTGCAAATGAGATGACTTCAACAATAACCAAGACAGCTTGAACATTCACATTCTTTCCTTGTGCAAGGCCTTTGTGCGCAAACAAAAAGAAATGGCAGCTGGTCATCTTCGTTCAATCAGTTTACCCTCTAGATCTCATCCTCTAATTTCAGGCATTGAGGAGCAACTGCACAAGTTGAAGACATCGGAATCTTCGTTGATAGGTTACAAACTGAGTGGCCTAAAAGATTTGTACGATTGCATCGACGATTTGCTTCAATTGCCGCTTGCTCAACAGACTCTCTCCCACGAGAAGCAAAGCCAGTGTGCGGAGGAGGCATTAGATGGATCTCTCAGGCTGTTGGATATGTGTGCTTCCACGAGAGGTTTTTTCTCGCAGATGAAAGAATCTGTGCAAGAACTTGAATTGCCTCTTCGAAGAAGAAGAGCTGGAGACACTGGCTTAACAACTGAAGTTAATGCATACATGGAATCTAGAAAAAAATTGAATAAAGTGATTTACAAGAAATTAAGAAATTTGAAGAGACATGAAAAAGATTGCAGATCATCAGTCTCGTCTGATAACTCCGATTTGTCAAACATGATCAATATGCTAAAAGGTGCTGAGGAGATCAGTCTTGCATTGTTCGAGTCCATCTTATCATTCATTTCTGAGCCAAAGGTGAAATCAAAGCCATCAGGCTGGTCGTTTGTGTCGAACATATTGCAAGCTAAGCGTGTCTCAAGTGAAGGCAAAGTAGAAGCCAATGAAGTAGAGAAGATTGATGCAGAATTAATCGCTCTGAAGGCTAGCAAAGACATCAATTCAGCACAAGTGCACAATGTTCTGAAAGGACTAGAGGCATTGGAATCAAGTCTTCAAGAAACAGAGGAGGAGTTAGAGTGTGTTTACAGGCGACTGGTGAAAACCAGAGTTTTCCTTCTCAACATTTTAAATCACTAGTGGAGTTACTTCCATTAACAACTCCACCACAATTTTGTATCAGAAAATATCATTTCCAAATTGTATATACACAATATACGATAGACAAGTATAAAACAGATTCAATATAAACAAAAACAGAATTCTCATTATGCTGTCCATCTTTTCTATCTCTGCACACACCTTTGCTCATTCTCAAGGTTAATCCTGTTAAAGAAATTCCCTATAAAGTAGCATTCCATATACATTCTTCCCTTTAGGCTGCTGTAAGATAAACACATGTAAAGTTTGTGGTTGGTCATAATTGTACTTCACTAAGAGTTTTATGAATGAAGCAATCAATTTCCTGTAGTACCACAAACCATGAAAACCGGAAAATCCTTCCTTGTCGTTTAAAGAAGACAAATAAAGTTTTCCTGTCATATGCAAAATAGATTCTTTTTCTTTAAATTTTTGCATGCAAATTTCCATGAGTGTCTTGAAGAACTCCAACTGTAACAATAGCTAATCAAATTTATAAATCAGTCATCTAGGTGGTGATGAAATGCCTATGGATATATAGAGGTGATCAAAACACTATACAACTCCCTTCTACTTTCAAAAGGGTCTAAGTAATTTAGAAGGCTACTTAACTTTCTAGATATATTTCATTTATTAATTTACAGTTTTAAAGGATCATTACAGTCATAATACTAAATAGATATTATCAAACTGATGGGATGGGTGTATTTGGTACAATTGCTTCAAAGATGACAATTTTCGGATCATGGATGTCATTCGTATATCAGAATCTCTGCTATGCTCCTTTTATTGATCAGATGCAAGGGTGTTCCTCAGGTGTCAAATCAGATCAAACCCCATGTATCTGAAAGGCAATTAATAAATTTCTGATGAGTGATAATGACTCAGTCATAAACAGTATCATAATATCAAAGCTTCAGATGAAAAGATACTACGGCAGTTATTACCTTTATCCTGTTGTCATAATCAAGAGTGATTAGCCATTTCCTTCTTGGTAATTTAGTATCATGTTGTTCCCTCGATTCATTTTCTCCTTGTTACTCGAGAAACTTAATTTTCTTAAGGTCAGTGGTATCTCCTTTATGATGAACTTAAAGATACTTTCTGATAACATTCTTCTTACGGTCAATTATTTACATATAAAGAATTAATGCTGCTGTTTGGAAACAGCCAAGGACAAGCAAGATCTACCCATCAGTTAATGAAATTTTTTGCACTGAAATATAGCATCAAAATGAATTATAAATAAGGAAAATGTTCTCAATATGAGTATATTCATTTGCTTTGTGTATATATATCTACAATTTGATTGAAAACTGTATGTTACAAAATTGTGTTGGAGTTTGATGGAAGCAACCCCTAATGATCCAGAATGTTGAGAAGAGACACTCTAATTTTCACCAATCTCCTATAGACACACTCCAACTCTTCCTCTGCTTCTTGAAGGCTCAATTCCATTGCCTTCACTCCTTTCAAAGCATTTTGCACTTGATTGATGTCTTCGCTGGATTTCAAGACCAGCAAATCAGCGTCAATCTTCTCTATTTCATTGGCTTCAACTTCCTCCTTAGATGATACATGCTTTGATTGAAAAAAGCTTGGGACAATAGAGAACTTTGATTTTTCCTTTGGCAGAGAAATGAAAGCTAAGATGGATTCAAACAAAACCGCACTAATTTCCTCAACACCTTTCAGCATGTCAACAACATCGGAGTTATTGGCCGAGGCAGTTGTTCTACTATTCTTCTCCTGTTTCTTCAGATTTCTAAGATACCTATATATGACTTTTTTCAATTTCTTTCTAGTAACCATGTACGTGTCAACTTCATTGAAGACAGATTCTCCAGTTTTTCTTCTCCGGAGAGATGCTTCAAGCCCCTGCATACATCCCCTCATCTGTGAGAAAAAATCTCTTATGGTGCTACACATATCCAACAGGCCCAAGGAGCCATTCAATGCCTCTTCTACAGATTGGTTTTGCTTCTACTGGGAGAGAGTTTGCTGGGTGAGTGATAGTTGAAGAAAGTCATTAAAACACTCGTACAGCTCTTTCAGGCCAGCCAATTTGTGGCCTAATGATGATGATTGTGATGCCTTTAACTTGTCAAGTTGCTCCAATACACTTACAGTTAGAGGATGAGATCTAGAGGGCAAACTGATTGAACGGATATGAAAAGAAGCCATTTTTTCTTTTCTCTTTCTGCAAAGAAGGTCTTGTTGTTGAAGCCACCCCATTGTACCTCTTATATACAGAAACAATAATGGGCATTGGCAATCGATCCCTTCCTTCTATAATAGCTGTCATGTTTCAAGTTTTATGATAGATCCACCAATTTCTCATCTTTGTCAGCTTCCTATCAAGAGTAATCCTATTAAAGAAATTGCTTATGGATTATAAAATTGTCAAACTCAATACCGTGCTTCATGACTCCCGGACAGTGAGATCGCGATCAAATTGCACAGCGCGGGAATTAGAATCTGTGCATATTACCAAGTGTGTATCCTTCTTGGTTTTCAAGATGAATGCATGCAGGAGACAATAAATGACTTTTAAAAGGATTAAATATATACATTCACGAGCAGAATATAATGCTGCCATATTACTAAATAGTAAATTAAAATGTACATAAAGAGTCTTGTGCCAAATTGCTATATAAAAGAAAAAAAAAAAAAAGATCATTTATGAGCTGGTTCTTGTTGTGTCTGGCAAACAGACCAGCATTTTCGTTCGTGGGTGTATATGTATTCTATCAGAGTCGATGCTTATGCGTTCATCATGCAAATGAAGTAGGGAACGAATTGACAACTATGTCAGAGTCATTAAAAAAGTTGCTGATTTTGGGGATGATAAAATAGTGATTACATTAAGAAATCAATATTCAAAAATATACTTGTTGATGGTGGATATATACCAAATCATTGAGCACGGTGCGCCATTGATGAAATGCAGCAGTACAATAATCGCAGCATGAGAATATTGAGAAATTGTCTGGACTGTCAAAAAAACGTCAGAACATGACAGCTAATGTAGATAAAGAAAAAGGTATTCTTTATGTTCTAGTACTCTTCTATAAATATATAGAGAGAGTTGCAAATGAGCAGCTTCTCATCTTTGTTCAGTCAACCTCTACATCTCATCCTCTAATTTTAAGTGTTAAAGGAGCAACTAGAAAAGTTGAAGAAATCAGAATCTTGATTGGTAGGTTATAAGTTGGGCCTAAAAGATCTGTATGACTGCATAGATATTTTGCTTCAGTTGTCAGTTAGCAAACCCTCTTCCATGAGAGGCGATACTCATATGTAGAGAAGGCATTGGATAGATCCCTCAGGTTATTGGATTTTTTTTTCGCAGATGAAAGAATCCATATAGGAACTTGAATTGTCTCTTCGAAGAAGAAGTGGGGACTTAAGCTTGACAAGTGAACATCATCATAGTATCTAGAAAATATTGGAGTAAAATGATGTGAACTTTGAAGGAACAGGAGAATAGCATAGCGGGCAGCTTTGGGCTCTAGTTCAGATTTGATAATTCATTTCTCAGCCAAAAGAAAAATCATGGCCCTCTGATGATGCTTGGTCTATCTAAAACATATTGCAAGGCAAGCACATATCATGTGAAGGGGATGTTGAGAGCAATGAAGTAGAGAATATTGATGTTCAATTGTTTACCAAGAACTCAAGTAAAGACATCAATCCAGTAGAAGTCAAAAATGTTATGAACGGATTAGGGGCATTGGAGTCAATCCTGAAGCAGAAGAAGATTTGTTTATCGGTGACTAATGAAAACCAGAATTTCCCATCTCAACATTCTAAACCACTAATGGAGTTACTTCACGAACAATTTTGTATCAGAAGATTTTGTTCCAAATTGTATGTGTACAATATTCAGCATTCAAGTAAAAGACAAGCCGTTAATATACTTTCACTCGGGAACTTCTCAGAATTTGCCGTCCGTCTTCTTTATGTCAAAGATATTTTGAACAATTAAATTAACATGTGTATAGTTTCTTCCCCATGAGGCAACATATTTAGTTTAAAGATTCTGAAAAACAAGTCACAAATTTTTCACTGTTGTCTTTTCTGTTTCTTTATTTCTTGCAGACAAATTAACAATGAGACTCTTTAAGCAACTCTCAGTGGAATGCCTGCTGGTAACTGGAATAAATATAATCTTAACATCCCTGGTTTTTATTGAAATTAGAAAGATTCCATGCATGCTGTCGAGTGGCCTGATGAGAATCACTATAAATAAGATCAAAAAATCATTAATGAAATTTACAATATGCAGTCTTGCAGGTGACCTGAAGTGAATCACTGCTTCAGGTGTTAAATCAGATCAAACCTCAGGAATCTGATAGGCAAATAAAGAAATTTCTGAATTGATAATAGCATTGTCACAAACAATACTATACTGTCAATGCTCCTGAACAGAATGCTCCTATTTAATGTAATTGTTGTTTATGATAATCAAAAGTGATTGTTGTTTCCTTCATGCTAATTTCATATGTCCGACTGCTCGAGAAACTTGATTTGCTCGAGTCTTACCCGTTAATGAAATCTTTTGCAGGGAATGAGTGAAACAAAACATCAAAATAAACTTATAGGACAGAAGAAAAAAATGAAGAAATGTTCTCAATCTGACTATATTTCTATGAGTATATACATTTTTACAATTTGGAATAAAATATCAGTGGAAAAATTGAGCTTTATTTTTTGATCAATGATGAATGTACAATATTTGTTGGTATTCTGAGATTACATGAGGAATGAATATCTTGTTATATACAAGCTTTGATGCAACGGTCCTATTGCTATTTCTTGTTACAGTCCAACGTTCAATTCCAGCTTAGGGAAAGGTAGAAGCAGCCTTTTTCCCTAGGGGAGCGGTGTTGCTCCTTTTCCCTAACTTTTGGCCTGTGATGATCAAAATGACTGAGGCCATGTCTAACAGTCAAAGACTGTTGGTCCTTACTAGCAGTCTTTGACTGTTGTTCCTTGCTGACTTGTTCTAGTTTTGGTGCATCTTCAACACTCCCCCTCAAGGTGGGTTCGAATAAATTGATAGAACCCATCTTGCTAAGGAGCTTTCGGTGACCTGCTTTGTCCAGGGCCTTTGTGAAGATGTATGCCAGTTGTTCGTGGCTTCTGACGAATGGAGTTGCAATTTCTCCTGATTGAACTTTTTCTCTTATGAAGTGACAGTCAACTTCAATATGTTTAGTCCTTTCATGAAAGACTAGGTTCGATGCGATGTGTCTGGCTGCTTGGTTATCAAAGTACATCTCCATCGGACCTTTGTATTTTACCCTCATGTCAGTCAGTACTTGCTTGATCCAAATGAGCTCGCTAGCCGTCAATGCCATGGCATGATACTCGGCTTCGGCACTGGACCTTGCGGTTACTGATTGTTTTTTGCTTTTCCAAGTTACTAGATTTCCCCTTACAAATGTGCAGAATCCTGAAGTCGACTTCCTGTCACAATTCCCTGCCCAATCTGCATCAGAGAAACCAGTAATAGTGTTAGCATTATTGTTATTTTTCATCCAGATACTTTGTCATGGAGTACCTTTGAGGTATCTTAGGATCCAATCAACCGCATCTAAGTGAGGAGTACGGGGAGCATGCATAAATTAGCTAATCATACTCATAGCATAACTAATGTCACGTCTGGTGATAGTTAAGTAAATTAATTTTTCCACCAGGCGCTGGTAATGGCCTATGTCATCTAAAGGATCACCATCCTCCAAGTTGAGTCTAGTTTTGGTCTCCATAGGGGTATCTATAGGCTTAGCTCCTATTTTTCCTATTTCTTTTAAGAGATCAAGAACATACTTTCTTTGAGATAGAAATAGCCCTTTATGAGATTTTGCTATTTCTATTCTGAGAAAGTAAGTTAATTGACCAAGATCCTTAATGTCAAATTCCTCTTTCAATTTTCGTTTTACTTTCTCAATCTCCTCATTATTGTTCCCTGTTATAATAATGTTGTCCACATATACTAAGATAATGATTGTGTATGTGTGAGTGTGTTTAACGAACATAGACAAATCAGAAGCACATTTGTTGAAGTCAATCTTTAATAAAAAATGGCTTAGCTTGGCATACCATGCTCTGGGTGACTGTTTCAATCCGTAGATTGCCTTTTTTAATTTACATACCAGGAAGGAGTTAGAGGCAAATTTGTGACCTGGAGGGAGAGTCATGTACACCTCTTCTTCCAGAGATCCTTGCAGAAATGCGTTCTTAACGTCCATCTGAGATAGGCTCCACCCTGAGTTAGTAGCAATAGACAGTAAAATACGAACAATGCTCATTTTAGCTACCGGAGCAAAGGTTTCCTGGTATTCTACGCCATAGGTCTGGGTGAAGCCTTTTTCTACCAGCCTAGCTTTATACCTTTCAATTGTACCATCATGCTTGTATTTGATTTTATACACCCATTTACAACTAACCAGTTTTTTATTTGGTGGTAAGGTGACAAGCTCCCAGGTTTCATTTTTCTCTAGAGCCTGGAGTTCTTCTTTTATAGCCTTACACCAATTAGAGTTGGTGTTAGCGTCATAGAAAGAAGTGGGCTCAGTGTGTGATGTGAGAGTGTTTAGATAATGCCCTATATGAACTTGATACAGAATTATAATTAATAAAGTGATGGATAGGATACAATACCGAGTGGGACACATAGTCCCTTAGCTTAGCAGGAAGTCTGGTTGGTCGAGATGATCTCCGCAGGGCAATTGCTTCTTCTCCCTGTAGTTCATTTCCTCCCCCTAAAGAAGTTGTCGCGGGAACGGGATTGCTTCCCCCTGAAGGAGTAGCCACAGGGGGGCCTCTAGAGTCTCCATACCTGCTGATGAAAGAGACTGATCTGAACTGTCAAAAAAGAGAAAGTTATCTGGAAATAATAAAGATGAAGGCCCAGAGGTGGCGTGAGGAGCAGCGGGGAAGTAGGGTGTACTCTCATCAAATGACACATCTCTGGAGATATAAGACTTGTGTGTGGAGGGATCATAGCACTTGTACCCTTTTTTTTCATTTGGAGTACCCTAGGAACATGGTTTTAATGGAACTTTTATGGGATTGTCTAATATGAACAAAAGCAGTACATCCAAAAACTCGAATGTGGCCCAATTCTATTTTTCGGCCTTTAAAGATTTCAAGAGGACTGAGGTTTTTAAGAGTGGGGCTAGGTAATCGGTTGATAAGATAGGCAGGTGTGAGGAGGGCATCCGACCAAAAAATATGTGGAATGTTGTTTTGAAAAAGGAGCGATCTTGTAACTTCGAGAAGGTGCCGGTTTTTTCTTTCAGAGACACCATTTTGTTCGGGAGTATAAATACACGTAGTTTGATGTAAAATTCTCTGTGTAGAGAAGAAATAAGAGAAATTTTTATTAATATATCCAATGTCATTGTCGGATCGAAAAATTTTAATTTTGGCATTATACTGAGTTTGAATAAAATAGAAAAAATTTTGAAAGCAAGAAAGTACTTCATTTTTGCCTTTTAGTAAGTAGACCCAAGTGAGACGTGAGAAGTCATCAATAAACGTGACAATATAACAGAAATGATTGTAAGAGGTACAGGGGGCAGGTTCCCAAACGTCGGAGTGAATTAAATCAAACATCTTTGTTGATATAGTAGTGGACACAGGAAAAGGTAATCTGGTATGCTTTGAAAATTTGCAAGTGTCACAACAACTAGAATTGATTTTAAGATAAAATAATTGATTTAAAACTTGATCGGCCAGATGCCCAAACCGCCTATGCATTAATATGCTGTGGTTGAAGGATTTAGTGGAGGTAAGGTACTGATTGGTAGAGTCGATGAGGTAGTATAAGCCATTTTCAAGGTATCCCTCACCAATCGTCTTCCCGGTAGTGCGATCCTGAAACATTACAGCAGACGGTGAGAAGATCACATTACAATTTAAAGTGCAAGTTATTTTACCAACAAATAATAAATTGGATATAAAATTATGTAATAAAAGCATATCATGTATTGGATTAGTATTATTAAACAAATTTGAGGAGCCAAAACCAGAAATTTTGGCTCTATCTCCATTTGCAACGATCACATGTTGGGAATCTGTAGGGACAAAATTGTATAATCTTGTCGGGTCCCAAGTCATGTGATCGGTTGCACCGGATTCAATAATCCATTTTGAAGATTCTTTTATAGTTTTGAGATAATAAACCTGTCCCACGGGACTGTTGAAGCTGTAAAATGGACTGAAGTTGAGAAAGGATTTGAGAAATTTGATAATTTTCTGCTGGGCCAGATTCTGGTCGGGTTGGCGGGATAGGCCTTGGATCCGGGTTGGCCTATGAGTTACAGTTGGGCTGGGCCGAGGTACTGGGGCCGGGTCGGATGTAAGTAGCGGGGTCGAGTCGGGTTGAATTAAAAGACGTTGACCCCCTTGCTACGTCCGACCTGCTGAACGCATCATAACCTTTAGGGTTAGACGCGTTCAGCACGCCCACGCTGCCAAACTTCACTTCTCTTCTTCATTCGTCCCTGTCTCTCCTTTCTCCATTTCTCCCTCGCTCTCCTTGGTTGAGTGTCGGCCGAAGGTGTAGGTAGAGATGCCAGTAGCGCTCGTGGTGTGACCCTGCTTCTTGTAGTGGTCACACCTCTCGATGTTGTTAAGCGTCCCCCGCACCAAAGCTGACTCTCGCGAGTGAGAGGCGAAGGCTCGGTTCTCTGTGTTGTGCTGGTTCGACATCGTTCCCATGGTAACACGCCTGGTCTCCTCTTGTTGTACAAGAGCGATGACCGCATCGAGTCTAGGGAGTTTGCTGGATAGCAGAATTTGTGACCTAACTACCTAGTAGCTCGAATCGAGCCCGCCCAGGTAAGTGAACACTAAGTCCTGCTCCGCTCTCTGCCTTGCTTCTTCTAGGTCCGTTGTGGGTGGGAGGTAGCTCTGTAGCTCCTCCCACCTTCTCTGTTTTATCTGCGCTAATTCTTGTTTCAAATTGAATATATGAGCATAGTTTTGCTCCTGTCCATACAACTATTTTAATTTCTCCTATATCGCCCGTGATGATGCCAGTAACATGCATAATCTGGCAATCTGAGGCTCAATCGTGTTGGTCAAAAGAGACATGACCATATGGTCAGTCGTCTGCCATTCTTCGATTGCCTTAATTTCTTCTTTTGTTGGTTGATTAGGGTCGATTATTTGTGGCTTTTTTCGAGTCCCTCTGATGAACCCTAATTTTTTCCTTCCACTGAGGCCGATATAGACTACCCTCGACCATTCGAAGTAGTTTTGATTGCCTATTAACATTATGTTGGTGAGTTTAGTAAGATCATTTTGAGACATGATAAGAATTTTGATTGGTTGGAATTTTGATTGTTTGGGTAAATGATGACAGGATCAATCCTGCTCTGATACTAAGTGGAAAAATTGAGCTTTATTTTTTGATCAATGACGAATATACAATATTTGTTGGTATTCTGAGATTACATGAGGAATGAGTATCATGTTATATACAAGCTTTGATGCAACGGTCATATTTCTATTTCTTGTTACAGTCCAATATTCAATTCTAGCTTAGGGAGAGATAGAAGCAGCCTTTTTCCCTAAGGGAGAGGTGTTGCTCTTTTTTCCTAACTTTCGGCCTATGATGATCAGAATGACTGAGGCCATGTCCAACAGCCAAAGACTGTTGGTCCTTACTAGCAGTTTTTGACTGTTATTCCTTGCTGACTTGTTCTGATTTTGGTGCATCTTCAACAATATCAAAACTGTACTGGGGTTTTGATGGAAGCAACATTGTCAATTATTCAGAATGTTGAGAAGGGATACTCTAGTTTTCACCAATCGCGTATAGGCACACTCTAATTCCTCCTCTACTTCTTGAAGGCTCAACTCTAATGCTTCCAATCCTTTCAAAACATTTTTCACCTGATTGACGTCTTTACTCAATTTCAAGACGAACAATTCAGCATCAATCTTCTCCACTTCATTGGCTTCAATTTCTTCCTCATATGATACCTGCTTTGGTTTCAATAATTTTGAGACAATAGAAATCTTTGATTTTTCCTTTGGCAGAGAAATGAAAGATAAGATGGACTCAAACACTGCACACTAGTTTTTTCAACACCTTTTAGCATGGCAATAACATTTTCCGAATCAGAGTTATTGCCCGAGTTGATTGTTTTCCAGTTCTTCTCTTGTTTCTTCAAGTTGCTTAAATATTTGCATATCATTTTATTCAATTTTTTTCTAGATATTTTGTATTCATCAACCTCATTCAAGCAAGATTCTCCATCTCTTTTTCTTCGAAGAGATGATTCAAGCCCCTGCACATATTTCCTCATCAAGTGAGAAGGTGCTGCACATATCCAACAACCCCAAGGATCCATTTAATGCCTCCTCTGCAGATTGGTTTTGCTGATCATGGGAGAGTTTTTTGGGCTAATGATAGTTGGAGAAAATCACCAAAACACTCGTACAACTCTTTCAGGCCAGCCAATTTATGACCTGTAGAGGAGAACTGTGATGTCCTTAACTTATAGAGTTGCTCCTCAATACTTACAGTTAGAGGATGAGATCTAGAGGGCAAGTTGATTGAGCGGATATGAAAAGAAGCCATCTCTCTACTTCAGTAGAGGAAACAAGGAATGAAAGAGAAGTAAGTACCCGGAGCTATTAAGTATGTGAATGTATTTGTGGGTCTTGCTGTTTAACCCATCCCATTGTACCTCTTATATATGGAAAACAAATAATGAGCATAAGCAATTAATGCATTTATTCTATATTAGCTGTGATGTTTCAAGGTTTTACTACAGATCCATCAATCTTTCATCATTGTCATGTTGCAATTAGAATTTCATTAAAGCAATTGTCAATGGGTTGTAATATTAGTACCTTGCTTCCATAGCTGCAGACAGAGAGATTACCATCAAATTGCACAGCATTTTAGAATCTGATCCTGTTATCAGTTTGTTTTTATGGGTATGGCATGCAATAATGACATGTGCATCTCACAGAGTTGTTTCCTGCTTGTTTGGCAAGATTAATGCAGGAGATCAAATTAGTGATATCTAAAAGAATAAAATATGCCATATCACCAGAAAGAAAAAGAACCAGCACATAAGAATTGCATCAGTATTGGTATACACAACCTGAAAAGAAATAGGGCAATTATGAGCTGGTTCTTTCTGTGTCTGATAGCTGCATTTGATTCATAGGCGTATAAATTCAATTAGAGTCAATTTCTCAGCATTCATCATGCAAATGAAGTAGGAAACAGCTCTGTCAGAAACATTATAATATGGCTAGTTATGCAATATGATTACATAATTTATGCTCAATGACGCACATGTTCAGAATTGGTTATGCACGATGAGACATTGATGAGGTGCAACAATACTATAATAACAAAACGACAATGAGGAGAAATTGGCGGGACTATCACAAAACTTGGTACATGACAGCTAATGCAGATCAAGAAAGATGGTTTGCCTTTATTTTCCTATTGCTCTTTCTATATATATGAGGTGCAAATGAGGTGGCTTGAACAACAACCAGGAGCACTTGTAAGTGCGAGGCTTTTCTGCAAAGGAAAATAAAAATGGCGGCTTGTCATCTTCATTCTATCAGTTTATCCTCTAGATCTCATCCTCTAATTTTAAGCACTGAGGAACAACTGAAAAGAATAAGTGAAAAAGCTTTTCTTATTATTTTGACAGCAAAAAGAGAACGTATATATATACACTACAATGACTAAAATAGCTCCTAAAACAAAGTATATAAACGGTTAATTCCTATTTAGAGTCCCATACAAATAGAAACAAATAAATACAGATTTGACAACTGTTGATTGTCCTAATTAGAGGAATATCCTGATTTGATGTAATGGTTGACTTTACTTTCCTTAACACTCCCCCTCAAGTTTGGAATGAATATTGATTATTCCTAACTTGCTCAGTAAAGTCGAGAACTGCAAGGAACTCAAAGGTTTTGTGAAAATGTCTGCTGGCTGACTTAATGTGTTCACATGAGTCATCTTGATCATCCTTTCTTGAACTTTCTCTCGCACAAGATGACAATCTATTTCTATATGCTTTGTACGTTCATGAGAAACTGGATTTGAAGCAATATGTAGTGCCGCTTGACTATCACAAAATAAATTGACAGGTTGTGAATGCTTAATACCCAAGTCTTGTAAAATACCTTTCAGCCATGTGATCTCACAACAAGTTGCAGCCATGGATCGGTATTCAGCTTCTGCACTTGACCGTGATATAGTCGTTTGCTTTTTGGTCTTCCAAGAAACTAGTGAGCTCCCAAGAAATATGCAATATCCAGTAACTGATCGTCGTGTGTCACGACATCTAGCCCAATCCGCATCACAGAAAGCATTTAACTGAATTAAATTTTCTGCAGGAAAAAATATTCCTTGTCCAGGTGTTTGTTTCACATACCGTAAAACACGGTAAGCTGCTTCTAAATGTGGCACTCTTGGTTTGTCCATAAATTGACTTAAAACATGGACTGCATATGCCAAGTCTGGTATTGTTATAGTCAAATAAATCAACCGACCAACAAGCCTCCGATATGAAGATGGATTATCAATATATTCTCCTTCAAAATTACTAAGTGATAGGCTCTGTTCCATAGGGGAAGAAGCTGGTTTTGCACCAAGATATCCTACATCTTCAAGAATTTCGAGAGCATACTTCCGTTGTGAAAGAGCAATACCTTTGTTGGATCGTGCAACCTCTATACCTAGGAAATACTTTAATTCTCCTAGATCTTTCAGTTTGAACTGATTCTTCAAAAATGATTTGGTGTCTTCGATATCTTGTAAATTGTTTCCTGTTAGGATAACATCATCTACGTAAATAAGGAGACAAGTAAATTTACCATGCTGGGATCGGATGAACAAAGAATAGTCAGCCTTGGATTGTTTGAAGTTGGCTTTCTTGAGGGCATTAGAAAGTTTAATGAACCACTGTCGTGAAGCTTGTTTGAGGCCGTATAAAGACTTGTGGAGTTTGCAAACTCGTGTCTCCCCCTTTCGTCCGAAACCAGGTGGTAAGGACATGTAAACATCTTCATCAAGATCTCCATGTAAGAATGCGTTGTTAACATCAAGTTGGTGAAGGTGCCATTTTTGAGTTGAAGCCACGGCAAGAAGAAGGCGAACTGTAACAAGTTTTGCAACAGGAGCGAAAGTCTCTTGGTAGTCGAGTCCTTCAACTTGATTGTAGCCTTTTGCGACCAACCTGGCTTTATAGCGTTCCACTGTACCATCAGATCGAAATTTGATCTTATATACCCATTTGCACCCAATCGGCTGCTTGTTGGGAGGCAATGATTGCAATGACCATGTACCATTTTCTTTGAGTGCATCAAGTTCTTGCTGCATAGCAAGACGCCATTTTGGATCACAAACTGCTTCTGCAAATGAGGATGGTTCATTTTCAACTGAAAGAGAAGTGGTGAAAGCCTTGTGTTTGGAAGATAATCTATCATATGAAAGGAAAGTAGATAAAGGATAGGTGATACCTGCTGCAGTAACCAAAGCCGAGTTAGACGTCGAGATGTTCCGTGAAGGAAGAGAAATACCAACTTGATACTCATTGAGGTGTTTGGGTGGTTTTGTAGTACGAGTTAATCGTGGTGGAGTGGTTTGTGGAACTGAAGGCGACAGTGAAGTAGATTGATCAATTAATGGAGAAGAAGTTGTGGCTGAAGGGTTGTTTTAAAGAGTGGTTTCTGAGTTGGCAAGTGAATTATCTCCTTAAGAGGGGCTGTCGGGTGAGAATGTTTCTAAAGTGGGACTATCATAATCATATATTGGTGAAGGATGAGGAATAAGAGGTGAACTTGCAGCGGAAGATGAAAAAGGGAAAATTTCTTCAAAGAAAATGATATCACGTGAAGTGAAAATTTTACCTGTTAAGAGATCATAAACCCCCGCACTTTTGATTGTATGGATAACCCAAGAAAATACATTGTGTGGCTCTAGCATCAAACTTTGTAGGACGATGGTGATGAGTTGAGACAAAGCACAGGCACCCAAACACACGTAGATGGTCATATGTAGGCTGTTTACGAAAGAGTACTTCAAAAGGTGATTTCCCTTGAAGAAGAGGTGTGGGTATGCGGTTGATGAGGTATGTAGCTGTCAAGATTGCATCCCCCCAAAATTTCTTAGGAAGATTAGCTTGGAATAATAATGCTCGGGCTACATTGAGAAGATGCCGATGTTTTCTTTCGGCTACTCCATTTTGCTGAGGAGTGGAAACACAACTAGTTTGATGAATGATACCTTTGTCCAAGTATAGATTTTTCAAAGCGAATTCAGGTCCATTATCACTGCGAAGAATTTTGATTTTCAAGGAAAATTGTGTTTCAACAAGGTTAATGAATGCAGTAATATATGTTTGTGCATATGATTTATGAGACATCAAATAAGTCCATGTGCAACGGGTATAATCATCGGCAATCGTAAGAAAATATTGTGCCCTTGTGATAGAAGGAACATGATATCCTCCCCAAATATCAACATGTATTAATTCAAAAGGTGCTTTAGTGCGAATAGAGCTTAATGGAAATGAACAACGAGTCTGTTTAGCTAATGGGCAAATTAAACAATCAGAAATATCACAATATTGAATGTTCATAACTGAATGAGAGAGTAAATGGAAAATCTTATTGGATAGGTGACCAAGACGTTGATGCCAAAGTTTTGGAGAAGAAGGGACAGGTGCAATGGCTGCATTACAGCTGGTTCTTTGTGAAGTATCAAGGTAGTAAAGTCCTCCTCGCTCAGTTCCCATCCCAATCATCTTCCCCGATCGTTGGTCCTGTAGCAAACAAGTATGATCAGTGAATGCAGCAACGTAATTGGATTTATAAAGGAGTTTGCTAATTGAAATCAGATTTAGTTTAAAGGAGGGGACACATAGCACATCATGTAAAACAAAATTGACAAAATGAATGCTGCCTATGTGCGTTACAGCAGCGATGGCTCCATTTGGTAGAGACACGGTTCAATTGATCACACGACGATTGGTGGTTAACATATCAGTTGAGCATACCATGTGATCTGTGGCTCCTGTGTCAAGTATCCAACACATTCCTTTGTCAATAAGTGATGCACAAAAGATTGTACCTGAAACATCACTCATGGCTGATGTGCTACCAACATGATTGGCCATGAAATTTGACTTATTTTCATTAAGTAATGTTATCGGACTACATTCTTGTTGAGAGTATATCGATTCTGGCTACAGTGTGGGCTGCGTTTGCATGGTTGGCTTTGGAGGGAACATTCTTGTGTTCTCGTTGATCATGTTTATTACCTGTGGAGTTCTTTTGTAACTTTCTACAAACATCAATGGTGTGACCTTGCCAGCCGCAATAATCACATTTGAGATGGGATCGACATGTCTCTGAGGTGTGACCAATTTTGTTGCAAGTTCCGCATTTTAAATGAGGATTTTTGACATTGGAATTTCTTTCCGAATTTCGGAATTATTCTTCACAAAGAAAAGTCAAGCCTTGACCATAGATGTGCCTCCTTTTGATATACCTCGCTGCTTTTCATCTTGAAGGATTAAAGAATAAGTTTTGTTGACTGTAGGTAGTGGATCGATGAGAAGAATCAGTCCTCGAAGAGCAGAGTAGACTTCATTAAGTCCCATGAGAAATTTCATGGTCTTTTGATTTTGTTGGAATTGTAAAACTTCCTTCATAGCGTCGCGAGTTGGAATGTTGCATAATGCGTCACGTTCATCCCAAAGGCCTTTAAGCTTAGTGTAATAACCTCCAATGGTCATATTGTCCTGTTTGCAATTATGAATGGCTTCTTCCACATGGAAAAGATGAATGTTGTTGGTGTTTGAATAACGCTCTTCCAAATCGGCCCAAATCTCATGGGCACTATTAATGTATATTATGCTTGCTCCAATATCTGGTGATATTGAGTTAAAAATCCATGCTCTTACAAGATTATTGCAACGTTTCCATTGTTGGTATTCTTCAAGAGAGCTCTCCAATGGTTGTTTGATGGTACCGTTGACAAAACCTTCTTTATTTTTTATGCTAAGAGCCATGAGCATGGCACGGCTCCAGGTACTGTAATTTTCTTCATTCAACAATTGTATAACGAGTACAAGACCAGGTTGGTCTGAATGGTGCAGGTAGAAGGGATCAGTTGGATTGTCAAATTTGCTAGCTTCAGGCTTGGCTGAGCTTTGAGTGTTATCTTTCCCTGCCATAGATGTTGGCTAAAGGAAGGTGGGCAACATGTTTTATGTAAAAGAGATCAGGAGCATGGCCGCTCTGATACCATGAAAAGAATAAGTGAAAAAGCTTTTCTTATTATTTTGACAGCAAAAAGAGAACGTATATATATACACTACAATGACTAAAATAGCTCCTAAAACAAAGCATATAAACGGTTAATTCCTATTTAGAGTCCCATACAAATAGAAACAAATAAATACAGATTTTGATTGTCCTGATTAGAGGAATATCCTGATTTGATGTAATGGTTGACTTTACTTTCCTTAACAACAACTAAACAAGTTAAAGACATCAGAATCATCATTGATAGGCTACAAGTTTGGAGGCCTAAAAGATTTGTACGAGCAGATGATTTGCTTCAACTGCCACTTGCACAATAGACTCTCTCTTGAGAAACAAAAGCCAATGTGGAGAGAGGAGGCATTGAAATAGATCCGTCAGGCTATTGAATATGTGTGCCACCACAAAAGATTTTCCTCGCAGACTAAGAAGTCCATGGAGGAACTTGAATTATCTATTCGAAGAAGAAGAGGTGCAGACTGTGGGTTTACAAGGGAAGTTGATGCATACATGGTATATAGGAAAAAAAATTTGAAAAAAGTGATTTGCAACTATCTAAAGAATATAGACAGGAGAAGAATTGAAAAGTAGCAGTCTTGAGTGATAATTGTAATTTGATAAACACGAATAAGATGAAACAGAAACAGAAAAACCCTTAGATGATGCCTAAAAGCAGTGCTTAATATTGAAATGTAAGAATAAAAAAATTCCTTACTGAGATGCAAACATGAAGTTGACACTTATCTAATCTGACCTGTACAAACTCTCTTAGATATTTGAGGAATACAGGTTGCTGCACAAAATGATAATGTAGAGATCCTAAGCCTATGTAGTAATGCAATCCTTAAACAGTTTCCTTGTTTCTGTCTTAGTGATTACCATGGCTGAGTTGGCTCCCATTCTGCTATAGCTGCCAGTTCCAGTTGAATTGGGGACATGACAAAATACAGTTTGAACCCAAGATCAGGAGGAGCAAGACATCGGAATGCTAGCGGCTGTTGGAAAATTTAGCAATAGAAGTTCTCTCTTTCCTGTTCGGGGCTGGTGATTATTTGGCAGTAAGGGCCCAACCTAGCCACATAATTTCAGACCTTCATTAGCTGAAACTGTAGCTCCCTCTCATTCAGACATGCAGTGTTCAACCCGGAAAAAGGGAAATGCAGATGTGTTCTTGGAGGGGGAAAGGTCCCCCTAATCTAAATAAACGAGCCATTTATTACATTGCAAAACCAAATAGATGATTAAATTTGCTGCAAAGTCTAAAACAAAGGTTCAAACAAACAATACAAGATGGTTATCAGGCCTGCAAACAAGCAGCATGTTTAGTGTGTTTGTCATTATCGTCCTCTCATTACTTCCTACTCCACTATCTCAACCATCTTAGCCAAATGCAATTGCTAATACCTTACTGCTACCCCAAAATCTAGTTCTGCATGTGCTCATATTGTGGAGCAAAAGATGAACACGTCACCATTCAAGGAAAAAGTGCTCTATAATTCTGCTTTGAAGAATGGAAAACCCCATATTTAACAGGTAGTTAATTTGATTGATTCTTAACCATCAAAGATTCACTTGGCAAGCAGTATCAGAAACAGCATAACCAATGAAGAAGCAAGCTTCAAAATGATAACACTCCACGGAAAAGAATAGTAGAATTCTTTACAACGCATGATTTATCTGCCATATAAACATGACATCCCACTAATGTTCTTGTAGCCTCCTTTTGTCAAATCTCATTCTTGGATAGTGGACCGCATCATTTCCGGTTAAAATTCCTCTGGAAAAATAACTACCTTCCGGAGCTATGATTTGGATCACCCGAGTTCATGATTTCTATGTATCCAATCATGTAAACCACTATGAATATCCAGCAGCTGCATTGTCCTCTACCATGACACTTTCCTTTATCTCATGTATCATCTTCAGCACCTGCCACATTGCCGGTCTCTGTTCTGGTGATGTCAAGCTACAAACACTGGCAACTTCAGTAAGCATTCCAAGCTGGTTATCTTCTGCGCCATCACCTTCCCTCACTGTTCTGACCCAGTCCAACATATCAGCAGGCGCAAGAAAAGGATGGTGAGATGGATGTTTACCAGTCAAAAGCTCAAGTAATAGGACGCCAAATGCATAAACGTCAGATTTAGAAGTAGCTCGACGGTTAGAATTGCGGGTCTCAGGTGCTTTACATGCTGTGGAGTCGGGATCTTCAGTAGTGGAAGTGTCTGCAAGGCTGGCAAGGCAATAGTCTGTGATGCAGGCCTCAAAATCAGGTCCAAGGAGAACATTGGATGATTTCAGGTCGCCATGAACTAGCTTTGATGCTTGGTGGATGTAGGCAAGACCCTGGGCCACATCTTCTGCTATTTTTAAGCATGATGTCCAGTGTAGAGGTTTTGCTCTTGTCGATCTTGAACCTGTCGGCATTTCTCGTCAGTTACAAGAAAAAAGGGATCAACATCCAAAATGAATACAAAAAGCAGCACCCTTCATTATTGGATAAGCGTCCTCAAGAAATCTCCAAAAAGGGGAACACCAAGAAGGAAAGCATCATAAACCAAATAATTATTTTTCTCATTCATCAGAATAACCAGTATGTAAATAAATGAATGAACTATCAGTAATCACCACTAGCATCGCTGCATCGCTAACAATAATAGTGCCAACCCTGAGGATCTGGTCTAGAAAGCACATAATTTTGTATCATTAGAAACTGTTGGTTTGTTTTACAGAAGAGACGAGAATAAAATTGAGAGAAGAAGATTGATTGTTATTGATGGCATAATTTCATAATTAAATACATTGATTTAAAAACTGAAAAAGCAACTAACTAGCTGAAAATCAGCAACTGCCAACTAATGCCACTAAGGCACTAACTGCTTAACAAACTCCCAAAGACTTGGTAAAAGAAATTAAATTGAACATGAGAAAAAAAAAAAAACAAATTAATCACTGATGCACACATTCAAACAGAAACCTAACTGCCAAACAAGAGCTATTTGATTAAAAGATGTGATAAACATAGGTCTTCCTAGCCGCATGGAAGTGTTATGGCATCAAATATGCCATTACCAAGCATGAAAGACGCAGTAGGTTTCCTAATTCGTTCTAAATCATCTAGTCTTAGATCTCCTAGATAAAAAATCCTTACTTATATGTCACATGGATTTTCTGATTGGGACAACATGCTTTATCAGATTATCTTAACTTGCCAAACAGCATAAAAAGCTGTAATTGAGTATCATGAATTGCATTTCTTGGTCTTTAAATTTGATGAACGCAAGAATATATATAGATACATAGTCTCACTGCTGCCCAAACCTCCACAACTACATCGATTGAGTAACCTTTGATCTAGCTAAGCTCGCATATCCAGCCACATATAGCGCTATGCAGAGCAAGATGAATAGTGCGAACCCAACTAGAGTTAAACATTCTATTTTCTCAAATCATACACCAATTATTTTTGCCGATAGTTGAAGATTAACTTCAGTAAACAAATAAAACAAACAAGTAGACAAGAAGAGCAAAATGGACTACCAATGTTTACAGACCCACACATCAAAAGGTGAACATTTGCTGAATGAGGTTTAGAACTAGTCAATGCAGAAATTAACTGTAAATTTGCTTCACAGCAAAAAAACAAAAAAATATATATGTGTCAATTTCTGTACTGCCCATGTTTCAAGATCTGCCTATAAGCATGATCTGGATTCTCTTAAAGAAAAACTACAGTAATAGGACAAAATATTGCCAATCTCACGATGAATTACGGCCGACACCTTAAAATAAAAAAAATAAAAATAAAAGAATTTGAAAAAGGAAACCTATGCTTTTAATAATTGATCATCTTGAAAGTTACAGCGTGATTGTCGGCGTAGCTCCAAAAAAATAAAGAAGAAAAAAGCATTAAAGTCCAAAGCCTAGAAAGAAAGCTGCACAGCTTATCAGGATTAAAAGCCACAAGTTCTGATCGATGCTGGAAGTGAAAGAAAGAGCACCACATATACTCACATTTCACCAGCCAATGAACGAAAATAACACATCAGAAAGTATAATAGCTAAATGCGGGGTAGTAGTGGGCTAATACTGTAGTTCCATGTGACACATGATATATGAATTTGGTACACACGTGGCTCATGTTTCCCATCAATGTATTGAATGCAATAAAGGACATAGTTCCAATCAATCCTCAAATATCCTTAAAAGACAAAACCTTAATTAAGATAATTGCCATATCACTCGCAATGTAAGCATGAATATAAGAAATAGTGAAGCAAAAACAAATAAGATGTATAAATACCATGAATAAGATTCGAGAGGCTGCCATTGGGCTGATATTCATACATCACAAGTCTCTCTCCTTTAGCTTGAAAATAAGCCACAATCGGCACCAAATTAGGATGCTTAAGCCCACCAACAGCTTCCATATGCGATTCGAAAGCATCGGCACTAGTAACAGCAGTTTTACTAGCATCAAGCCTTTTTACTGTGACTATTAGCTGATTATCAAGTACAGCCTTATACGTAGTCCCTATCGTACCCCTTCCAAGTAACTCCGCGGACGCTCTCATTAACTGCTCTAATGTATACATTTGTCTCATATTTCCACAAAATATTAAACCACCGCTCTTTTGCGGTTTTTTCAGTTCTTGAATCTCAATTACGTCTTTAGTTTGCATATTCATTTCTACTTGAATTTGATCGTTCTTTGTATTAATAAAAGCTTCAGGTTGCGATGTTCGTTTTTCTTTCTCATTTGAATCTGTTTGTTTTCTAAGCAAAATAAAAAATATGCATAAAAGAGATAAAACTAACAAAGCAACACCAACAGCAAACCCTAGAATGACACTAGTTCTCTTGTGTTTCTTCGGGGACGATGACGCCGGCGGAGACAAAACTACAACTCCGCCGCCGCCTTCCGCCGTAGCGCTCTGGCCTAACGGAGCCGCCGGCGACGTGGCATTTGGCGAATCAAAAAAAGGAGAGCGAAGCCTAGCACATGCTTTGTTAATAATCTCGCCGCAGAGATCAGGGTTTAAAGAAAACGACGAGGTATCGAACTTCGAAAGAGTAGGCGTAAGTGGAATAGGGCCTGTGAGATTATTACCTGAAACATTGAAGAACGCCAATAAAGACTGGTTTAACGGCGGGAGAGTTCCGTTAAACCGGTTAAATTCTAACTGGAGGGAGTTAAGCCGGTCCAGAGAAGACAGCTGAACCGGGATCGAACCGGTGAAATTATTAAAAGAAAGATCAAGAACAGTGAGCCTATGAAGGAACAAAATAGAAGGAGGAAAAGAAGCGGAAAAGGAGTTATGGCTTAAAAAGAGAGATTTCAAGTTATAGAGAGGTGAAAGGTCAGGAACGGGACCGGTAAGCGAGTTGTTTTGGAGGCTAAGGACGCGAAGCTGGTCAAGCCGGGAGAGAGAGTAGGGAGCGAAGGTGCCTCGTAGAGAGAAGCTCTCGAGCGCGACACGTACAACACGGCCTTGTGCGCATTTGACACCTTGCCATTGGCAATAATCGAAACGCTCGTGGAGTGTGTAGAGAAGCTTGTTGTCTAAGTCGGCATTTGATTTGAAGGAGAGGAGAGAAACGGCGTCGGATGGGATAAGGTAGGTGGTTGTTTGGGAAAGAGTAGAGAGGGCGAAAGAGAGGAGGAGGGAGAGGAAGAGAGAGGCGTCTGTCATTTGAGTTAGTGGCAAAGGCAACGCATATTTGTGCAGAGCTCAAATGGTTATGATGCGATGATGGTGTTTTTGAGAGAGAGAGAGAAGGGTTTAGTTTGGGAAGCAGCTGGATTTTGTAGTGGAGGAATCAGGAAGTCACGTGGGAGTGGGGACGAGGAATGGTGAATATTGAAGAAATTTGGTTGCCTTTATTCAGTTCAGGCGCGTGACACACTGCATATTCTTGTTCAAAATAATCGACGCAATACGACGACATCCATGATTCTGTTAGTGTTGAGCTTTGCTTACAACGGGTCTTCTTGCTCTATCTTATTCCTCAATTCAAATTTAATTGAACCGATTTTCCTTACTACAATAAGCTTATTCAAGAGTTAACAATTTTATTGTCTTTTGTCTTAAATTGCTGGCACCTGATTATGTGCCCGCTGTATTCAAATATTTTCTCTACGTCCTATTTTTAAATACTACTGTCTAAACTAACTAGACGACTGCTTGCCTTTTGGGCAAGCTAAAATAATATTAAATAATTTTAATATTTTTTTATGTAGATAATAATGAAATGTAATAAAATATATTAAAATATTATTTATTGAAATAAATATCTGAAAAAAAAAATTTAATTTAATTTATATTATTAAAAATAAAGGAGAAAATAATCTAGATAAATCATTAAGAGAAAAAAATAATATTTTAAAAAAATATACAAATATTTTCAAAGAATAAGGAAATACTATATAAGAAAGAAAAATTATATTAAAATATACGATAAAAAATTTAAAAAAAAATATATCAAATTGTATAAAAATAATTTAGAAAATAAAAAAAATATATTTAGAAAAGAGAAAATGTCTTTTAAAATGCTCTTTTTATATAGAGACTATTGATTTGAATTTAACTAATCTAGAATATAAAAAATAAAAAAATAAAGATAAATTTATATGTTCATAGAAAAAAATCATGACAAATATAAGAATAATGGGAAATTGAGTTGAAAAATATGGCATAACTTGTGAATAAAATAAAATAAATGGTAAAAAAATAATAAATAAAATATAAGAATTAAGAATTTTTGTTTTTCTTTAAAAATAGGAGAATAAGAGTTAAAAGAATTAAAATCTATAAGATATATATAAAAAAATGCTAAGTTTTCCTATGAGTGTTTATGTGGCAATATTTTATAAAGCTATGTCATATTGTTTTCCAATGAGAAAATGACACATGGCGTATATTCATAAAAATATTAACTTATAAATATTTATAAAATAATTAATGTGATTTTAAATAATACTAATAATTAAAATGATTATAATAAATATAATAATTAATAAAGGTACTACATATTAATAATATATCTTATTATCTCCCTAATAAAATATACGTCTCTGTTCATATTTAATAAAATAGTAAGAGAATAAAAATTTACATTTGAATCATAAAAATAGTTAAAAGAAATTTATGACATATTAAAGAATTATTTAGTCCAATATAATAAATAAATAAAATTTTAATTTATATATATGTGATATTAAAAAAATAATGATAAAAAATAAATAGCAAAAGTTCTAACAATATTATTTATTAAAAATAAGTTATATGAATATATGAGAATTTATTAGTGCAATAAAATGGATAAAGAGTTAAAATTGACAAGTATATATATTTCTCATGTTTATTTATCTTAGCATATAAAAATACAAGAATTTTATAAGAATGTATTATGATTTTTATAAAATATATATATATATATATATATATATATATAAGTGTCATAAAATAAAATGGAGATTTATTTTTATACTAATATAATTATAAATTGAATTATATAATATATAAATAAAATTTTTAAATATAAAATAAATAAAACAATCATACAATGACATAAGCAAAGTTCTAGTTGTTATATATGAAAGAAAAAAAATAATAAAAGAAAAAACTAAAAAATTCGGATGCGAGATCAATAAAAAAAATAAAGCTAAAAAGTTTAAATGAAATAAAGTATCTCAAAAACACAATTTTAAGAGGAAAAAAATAAACTTAAGAAAAAAAAGAAATAATCTATAAAAATAATTATTGTAAATTAAGAGAAATACCTCTAAAATATTAAAAAAAAAAAGCCATGTAAAAAATAAATATGTTCAAAACTTTATATATATATATATATATTAAAAAAATTAAACTCTCTTTGCCATTTAAATTTCTTCTTACTTCTAATTTATTTATAATTCATGAAATGATTCAAGGACGGTAAATTACATAAAATTAGTATATGAGACTGAAATGTTTCATTAAAAATAAAGACTCTTGCTATTTAAATTAGATATTAAATATATTCTTACATTTAGTTAATAGTTATTGAAAAATTATTTTATTTATAGCTAAATTCCATATTGAATGTGTTAAATAATACTAAATAAAATATAATTACAAACAAGATTTCTATTAAGCAATTACTATAGAATTCATTTTAAAATAAAATTAATATTGTGCTTTAAATAAATTATAATATAATATAATTTATTAAAATTAAAAATTATTTTAGTCTTGAAATATATTGGCTTAATAATGCAGTTTTGATTTGAAAATTTTATTGATCTTATTATAAGTTAATTCAATTAGAACTAATTCCATAAATTTGAAATGAATTTCCTTTAAACTAAATATATAAATTCTGAATTCCAAATAAATTCAATCAACTACTATAATAAAATCAGTTCAATTGACTTTAATTGAACCAATTTGAATTTAATATTGAAAAGAGTTAAGGCTACATTTAAATAGTTTAGTGTTTAAATTGATATAGAATAAGAAAAACAGTTGATAGTTTTATAAGCACCTCAATTGAATCATTTTTCTTTAATAATTAAAGAATGCATTTTTCATATTCAACTTAAAAATACTGATTACCAGAATTCGATAGTGAATTATCAATAAGACCAAGCCTCTTGTTTCGAAATTTTACAGTAATATAATTTGAATAATTTATGTTCTTATAAATAGATGAAACTCTACGATTTTATTTGAGTTATTAATAATAAGAATAAGATTTTATTCGTGATTTTTAAAATAATCAAGAGGACGTAGTCCTATCAAGTTGAATCGAAAAAAGAAGAAGAAGGATTTAAAGAAAGACCAGAACTTCAGTTCTGAATGGAGTCCTCCTCCTCCAGGCCTCTGATGCCGCTGTCTCAGCTGATAAGGATGTAGCAGGAATTGCTGTAATTTGTAAAACTCCAGAGAAAAGCTGATTGATGGATATTCGAAAAGAATCAATGTTGCCGTGAGACTCACCAAACGTTACTCAGACTCTCATTGGCATTTTTGAAGGGGATTATCGGGTCCTATTTAAGGCCATTAGTAATAGTTCTTTTGTTTATTGGGAGATACATTCCATTTTACAAACTATTTGGAAGGAGCTTGCTCGTGTGCCTTCCTTTTCTTTTGTTCATTGGCCTGGGGGCTTGTATCAGCAACTGTGAAGGGAGCACTTTGTAGTTGCTGGTTAGCTACCTTACCTTGTATTTTTGTGGCTCTGTCGAGGGCTTTTAATTGATTTTTTTTCTTTTAAAAAAAAAAAAAAGTAAAGTTTGGATTGAATTTCTGAGTGCATTCAAATTGAAGCTCCGGTGGAAATGGTGGTTCCGAGAAGGAGTTGACGGAGGCAGAAACTGCAATACAGAAATAGTATCGGATACCGATACAGATAATATATAAATAAAATAAATAAATATAAGAAAAAGTTGGAGACAGGCAGGACAGAAGACAGGACAGCATTCGTATATCCACCACCAATAAAACGCAAACTGAATCCTGTTGGAGTCCAATGGTCCCATCAAGTTTCGAATCAGGGCGTTTCTATTTCGAGTGGTGGTGGTGGATTAGCTTGACGTTAAAAATTCAATAGAGCGTGATTGGTTATGGAATGGGGTCACGCGCGCTCGTCAACTGGTGTAAATGTATGGAATTCTTATTTTGAGTATGCATTTCTTCTACGCACCACCACTGGAGAGTGACAATAAATTTTTCTGCTGCATAATCCCTTTTCTTAAAAAGAACAATTGTATCTGTATTAAAAGCATGAAATTATATATTTTTAAATAAAATTAACAACTTCACTTTCATCTTCTCTAAGCTATGCTCTAATATTTTTTCTAAATTAAAAATAAACTTTTCTAGTAAAATAAAAAATTTTAAAAAATATATAATAAAATCTTTCTATAATCATATATTTAAAAATATATAAAATTTATGACTATAAAACTATTTGATTTAATAAAAATTTAAATATCAAAAAATTTCTTTATACTTAATATTTAATTTTATCAGCGAATAGCGACATATGTTGTTTAGTGCCATCGAATGAAATATTATTTTCTCATAATCGTAATTTATTACATCGTCAATACGGTTAATAATTATCATAAATATATTTTTTTATATATATTTTCAATATTTATTTTATTTTTTATACTAATATATATCTACTAATTCTTATTAATATAAAATATATTCGTATCTTCTCTGAAAAAGAGAAAAGGCATTGAAGCCCAAATCCATGCAAGTTACCTTGCTGGGAATGAATAAAATATCTTTTTGTTTAGGAAGAAAATCATTTAATATCTTTATATTAAATACATATGATCTACTTTTTATTTTAACTTATCATGATTAACATTATTTAAAATTTATATTATACTGTTAGATGCATCGCCTTCAACGAACTCCTATTAAATTGAATTTGACTAATTCACGAGTAACTTGTTTTATTTCTAACCCTAATCATACTGACATTTTTACTGTTGAAACCTGATTTTTAAATCAAAGCCTCATGTGAATTTTTTTTTTAAGTGGCAAGATTAAGTTCTTAAACTTTAACTCATGTGTTTGGTGTTAATATAAAAATTATACTTCATATTCCTTTTTCAGAAAAACATAATCCAATCCGGATTTTAATCTGAAATTATAGAGAATTATTCTTTATAAAACACCATTCAATTTTTATTTACTATATTGTGAATCACACCGATCTAATCTACTAAATTGAAGGTAAAAATCTTAATTATTTAGGTGTGTTAATTGTTTGGTAACAACTAAATAAGAGTCTAAAAGGATATATCAAAAAGGGAGCTAGCTTAAGCCTGAATTAGGAGCAACATGGCATTTTATACACTTGAAACCAAACATATGCCATCATAGCAAATTTATTGGTTTGCAGCTTAAGTGTACGACAAGGCTGAATTCAATTGATTAACAATAGGTTAACTCTATATACTCACCTGCCTTTTCATTTTCTACTCATCCCCCTTTTCCCCTTTATCAAAACCCTTTTCTCTTTAATATGAAAGTAATCCTTTTATACTCTAATTCAAGTTTGGCTACTTTTTTTTTGTATTTTTTTTTTTATTTGCTTCCTTGTTGAGGTGTTATTGCACTTTATTTTCTTATTAGGGTATTTCTTTTTCAGATGTTTAACAATGTTTTTTTTTATAATTTATAAACATAATATGGAGGTCTTAATTCTATGATCCTAGAGCAAACAATAAAAAAAAAAATTAATTGATTATTTTTTTCTATAAACTGATTTTATCAAATGTGTTTTTAAGAAAATGATCAATTTGACTATTTATTTCAAGACTATTATTTTAATATTAAGAACTGTAGAAAAGAAGAAAAAAGAAAAAAGAAATATTAGTCTTGATTACATCCCAAAACTAGTCAAAAGTTTTAAAATGAAGGGGGAGGTTTATGTTAGAGTAACGATATTTACAAGATTAAATCATTGGGTACCATTTTGATTGATTGTTATGAAACTCTCAAGTTTGTCTCCACTTATAAAATTTGGTGGGATAGCATAGCACTAACAATTTCTTGGGTGCTAGTTAATTCAAGATAGAATCATGTTACCTTTTTTAGAAAGGCAGATCTCATCTTTCTAAAATCTAATCTAATCTAATCTTAGCCCACTTAAAAACATGTGCCAACCATAACATAAAAACAATAAATACCCTCTTTTCCTTTTTATTAATTCATCCATTTACAATCCACAAAAGTTGGCAGATGTTGATGATGATGAAGGTGAATAATTGATGCTTTACTGTCTTATCAGTAAGGTTTTCTAGGCAAACTTATATGATGGTGATTGGGCCACCAAGCAATGCAAGACCAAAGCCCAAAGCAGTAGAATGAATGAATGAGCAAAAAACAACAAAAAAGAAAAGAAAAGAAAAAGCCTTTTTATTATCAAAATCTGTGAGCTTTTTACACAAAAAGAAGAGATGAAAATGGTCTCTGTGATCATTATTATGGGTTAAGTTTTTAGGTGAAAATGATGGTGTAGCCCTTTGAATGAGATTCGTTGTCGGCAATACCCTAAAGCTCTGCATGTCCATTTCCATTTGAGTTGGGCTTCATTTGTCATCAACTGTAACTGGGCTATTGCCCTCTCCCATGGACTGCCATTTAGCAGATAGCATTTCTTCTGTCACTTCAAATCCATAAACTTTAAACTTTCAATCATCCATCAACTAGTTATTTAATACCCATCGCAGCCGCCCGATTGACGTTTTTATTTATGAAAATTTAAAAAGATACCATACCATCACCATTCACTAAAATTATTAGAAAAATGCTTGCTACGTATCTCAAAGTGGTACAATATAAATTTGAAAGTTACATTAAAAAGAAAGAAACATTCATCATGATGTATTGAAATTTAAGTATGAAGGCTTGAATTTGAAATTTTTATAAACAGCTAGTGGATATCTTTTCTTAGACCTAAATTTAATGTTCTTTTCAATAATGTTAATGGTTAAGGAATAGCACATGGTATTATGTAACACATGTACAATAATTGTAATGTAGAGGGATATATTTGATAGATAACACTTCAACTTCGAAGATGGGTTTGTTGGTAGAATGTCTAATATGTCAAAAGTTGAATAAAACAAATATTTTAAGGACCAATTAGAACATGTGTACGTGGTAGGTAATGCCTCCATTGTAACATTACAATCCATTCTCAAGAACTATTAGTAATCCCAATCACTGATCCATATATATATTTTGAACATCTACATGTACTTGTGCTTGACATTGTTAGTTATAGCTACAATTGTCTACATCCTACACCAAATGAGAATAACTTTAAGGAGGTAAAAATTTTTACAATTGATACGAAAAAAAATAAAAATAAATTAGAGTAAGGTTCATGACATTCAATATTAATTTATAGAGTAATTATAAAAAAAATAAAATTTATTATCTGAACGAGCAGAAAATATAATACAAATCTAAGTGGATAATATTTAAATTATATATTATTTTTATCCGTTATTTATATATACATTCGGATATATAAGTCATACTTATTAGACCTAATAAATGAATGCTTTCAAAATTTTATAGATGACATATTATTTTGAAAATTTAACTTATACATTATATTGGAAGATAAAGCAATCAGCATAGATATGGACTATACACTGTTAGCAGTTGAATTTGGGTAGATGGGGCGCAAATATATCTACGATTACAGTTGTTTATAACATTGATAGACCCTTAACCAACTTATTTACTTTAATAGTATAAGATCAATGGTGGTAGCTAGAACTTAACTAATGATTAATTTCCAATTTGAATCTGCTGTTGCAGGTAATTTGTCTCACTCAAAAGGTAACATCTTGTTTACGAAATGCCTTACTTTTATATATGATTAATAGAAAACTTGTGACCTAATACAACAATGAAGAAGGAAAAGCGACTTGTGGCTAGAAAATTAGTTATTGGGTCGCTAGAGTTACACCAGCTACCTTCCTCCCACCTGCTCCAGTCCAACCACTTCTGTGTTTTGCTCCCATTGCACATATTCTTCAAATTGATACTCCAAAAAGAAAAAAAAATTACATATTTTGTCATTTTGACCAATCACAATTGCATGGTAATAACAACACATCTAAATTAAAATTTGAGTTTAAAAAAATGTGGTGTAATTAGGTTTTCTAGAATATAATCTTGGGTTGATTAATGGTAAAGTGACTAATGTCTTAATCGTATACATTTTTATTTTCTTCTTTTTGCTGATGTAGTATTGCTTCAAACATCTCCTTTGGCCTTGTAGCCAGCTGCTAACTCAAATCTTTAAAATCATTCCTTCTTTTCTCATTTCCATCAAGATTCAAAAATCTTGACCATCAAAAAGAAAGAGGAAGAGAAACAGATTTCCCATTTTCTTGCTTCTCTCTTTCTCTTTGCAAGGAATTAAAGATGAAGAATAATAATAACAACAACACAAAGCTCATTCTTCTTCACCCTTACATCCAAAAACAAGGAAGCTCCAATCGTTTATGGCTTCTTGCATTTGTCTCATTCTTCACTATTGCTTTTCTTGTTACACTTATCTACACTAGAGATTCCTTGCCCACTAAAGCCACCACAGCTGCCGCTACGGCTGCCATGACCGCCGCTGCCTCCTCCTCCATCTCTGCCAATGCACAACTGCCTACAGCAGTTATCAATACTCTCCTTCACTACGCATCAAGATCAAATGATAGCTTTCATATGTCCTACTCAGAAATCAAACCTATATCTGATGTTCTCAGAAAATGCTCGTCTCCATGCAATTTGCTTGTTTTTGGTCTAACACATGAAACCCTTCTCTGGAAAGCATTAAACCATAATGGACGAACAGTTTTCATCGAAGAAAATCGGTACTATGCAGCGTATTACGAAGAGCTACACCCAGAAGTTGATGTGTTTGATGTTCAATACACAACTAAAATGGGAGAGTTTAGAGAACTAATAACATCCACAAAAGATCAAATACGCAACGAATGTAGGCCAGTGCAGAATCTGCTCTTTTCAGAATGTAAACTTGGGATAAATGACTTGCCAAATCATGTTTATGAAGTGGACTGGGACGTGATTTTGATCGATGGGCCACGAGGAGATGGAGCAGAAGGACCAGGAAGAATGGCACCAATCTTCACAGCAGGCGTGCTAGCAAGAAGCAGGAAAGCTGGAAATGGGAAGACTCATGTTTTTGTGCACGATTATTACAGAGAAGTGGAGAAAGTGTATGGAGATGAATTCTTGTGCAGAGAGAATTTGGTTGAAGCTAATGACATGCTTGCTCATTTTGTGGTGGAGAAGATGGATGAGAATTGCTTCCAGTTCTGTCACAAGAAACCATCAAAATCAAAATCAAAATCAAAATCAAAATCAAAATCAAATCCTTCATCACCAACATCCTAATTGTTTTTATCAGGATTCAAGAAAGGCAATATACTTCTTCTCTTGGGTCTAATGGTATAAAGTGGTAAAAAAGACTGGCTATTTATCATCATTTGCAAAGTATTAGACCTTTTCTTTTCTTTTCCTTTACCTCATGGATTGGGGATTGATGGGAGTGTAAAAAATAATTCTTTTTGGCATGGAAAAAGTTGTAATTTCGTGGATATTGAAGCTTCAGATTGTCATTTACATCCTTCTTTTATTTGTCTATTGACATTCATCAGTGGAGAAACTTTGAGCAGTACTGTTTTGTTTCTCCAAAGCCAAGCAAAAGGAAAGAAAAAAAAAAAAAAGAAATCTAGTCATTTTATAAATATGATAAAAAGGAATCAAAATTTACAAAAGTAATATAGAAGAAGCAATAAGATTTCAGGACTGAAAAGTTTTAAATTTAAATTTTCTAGAGTATTCATTAATATTTATTTTAATTTATAGTAAAAAGTTATCTCAATCCTGTAGCTACATCTTCACAGACCAATTAACAAAAGTTCTTTATTTTTTTTTTTTTTATATGCAGAAATTTAAGGCGTCTAACTATTATTATTCATAATGGGAAGCTCCCTGTATTTTACATGTTTGCGCCCTAAATTATTAATATTTACATTTTTATTTTATTTTATTATTTTTAGCATAGGTGAAGGGCATAGATATTCTAAAAAATCACTTTTCTTCAAACACCAAAGGAGAATGAGGTATTCTTTCATATTCTATTTCTCTGCCTTTTTCTTTTTCTTTCTCTTTTTTTTTTTCCCAAAATATAATAATGTAAAAGAAAAATGATAATTACTGAAAGTGAAAGATATAATGATGCAATAATAGACAAAATGCATGAGGGATCTCTTTTCCTATCTATTTAATCTGTAAATTAATATTATCCAAATTTACCATCTCATTAGATGGTATTGTACATCTTTTTAATGTGAAGAATTTCCTAAAAAACAAACAAACAATATAATAATAATAATAATAATAAAGTTACGTGCAGCGACAAACACAATAAGAGCAGGTTGTGGAGGCATTTTGGCCGAAGTTCACAGTGACAGTCTCAAGCAAATCGACATGGCCACCGACTTCAAATCTATCCCGATCATCGGTCATAATCTTATCCGTACCTAAAAGTCCCAATAACCCTAAATACCGTTTTCTCTATTCTCACAACTTCTGCATCTTTCTGATTCAATAGCACAGTAACCGTTGTAAAGATTTGATTTTTATTATATGCTTCTTTTTTCTTTTTGGTATGTGCAGATGTTAGTCCTCTTGTGGCTAAATGTGATGATCCAAACGTGGCTCAAGAGCCTGCTGTATGTGAGGTTGTTAAACAATTGGACCAAGCTTGTAGAGAGGCTGGATTTTTCTATGTGGTATGTTTCCCTCTTGATTTTTGCTCTGTGTGTTTCATGAATTTTATTTACTTTGATGATTGTGGATTCAAAAGTTTAGTTTCTGTTTATTTGGGAAAAATGAGGGTAAACTAAGGTAAGGATTTATAAAGTAAATGAAGGTAAGATATTAGGAGGTAAGATAGAGTTTTTAATTTTACTTTATTTGGGAAGAATGGATGGTAAAAGAATGTTTTAGAAGGTAATATAGACTTTTTTAAACTATAACCTTCCCAACCTACTGATTTGATGGGTTGATATTTGAAGGGTCAATATGAAAATAAGAATTGCTGGTGTTTCCTGCTGGTCTGTTGCTAGAACTATCTTTTGTTCCTTCTGATGAATTTATGGAACCTTGTAACCCTGGTTGTTCTTATTTTGCACCCATGTTTAGTTTCATTTGCAAAAGAAAAGTATACACTGCTGAAATGGTTGTTTCAAGGTTGCCTCTTGTCATATATCTATTACTCTTCTATATCCCTTAGAGCATTTCTCATGTTGTGAATCTCATAATGTTCAATTTAATACTTGGAAGAAATACATTCCCTCCTTGTGCATCCCCCAGGAAGCAGCAAAGACGAGGAAATTGGAAAATAACAGCCTGTTATTTGGATTTTCTTTTTGGAAGTGTGCTTGTGTATTTATATTTATGGTTTTATAAATGGCAATTTAGTGAAACTACTACCTTGATCACTGCTTTTTAAGTGAAATGATAATACAGACAGCATTTCTTTTCTTCTTGATATGTTCTTATTTCCATATATTATCTGGAAAAAGGAAATGTGTTTCCTAGACTGCATTTTCTTTAGCTTTTGTTCTTTTTTAATCATTATTCTTCTGCATGCTTTTTGCTATGTGGTTGATTAGAAGGGCCATGGTATTCCTGATTCTCTCATTGAAGAGGTTAAAAAGGTCTCGCACAAGTTTTTTGATCTTCCCTACAAAGAAAAACTAAAAATCAAGATGACTCCTGCTTCAGGATACAGGTTTGCAATGTGAAATAGCCTGCCAAAAAGTAACAGCTTATGATTTATCAAAAGAAAAAATAAATGGCATCAAAACTTTTTTAGTTTTTGCTATTTTGGTGTTTGAATTTTTTTTATTTTTTTTTTTAAGTTTGAACTTTAAAAATGTGATAAATTTTAAATGCTTTCGGATGATTTAGACTTATCAAAGCACTAACTGATCAAAATTCAGGTCAATCTTTGCTGAATAAGCTAGCCATATCATATAAAACTGGAAAAAAAAAAAGAAGACAAAAGTAACTTTATTTTCATCTCTTTCCTTTTTTCTTTTCTTCTTTCTCTTTTTTCCGCCAAATATATTTCTTGTGTCTCTATAAAATGCAATCCATCTTCAAATACAATAATTTATAGATGCATTCCTTAAATAACATATTTATTAAATAATTTATTAAAACTCACTCAATTTTCGAAGTTAAAAAGCATCAATCCTTTAACATCTAATGTCAACTCATAAAAATGCACTCACCATAAGCTTGCTCTTGTTTTAATTAATTTTGAACTTAGAGATCATATGTAGAGATATAAGGAATGGATGCAGAGAAAAGAGAAAGAAGAAAAGAAAAGAGGAAGGAGATGAAGATGAGATTACTTTTGGGTTTTCATTTATTTTGTATGATGTGGCTATATTATTCAGTAAATGTGAGTCCAAATTTTGCTTAACAGTGTTCCGATGAATTTAAATTAGCTGAAAACACTTGAATGTATCGCATCATTAAAATTAAGACATAATATAATTGAAAAGAAATATTTCGGATATCAAAATAATAAAAGTTAAAAAGTTGATACATCATTTATATAATTTTACCTTATCAAATTGATATAATATATTTAAGTAGTGCGCTCTGCCTTTGGATGCAGGGGATATCAAAGAATTGGAGAAAATATAACCGAAGGCATTCCTGACATGCATGAAGCTATTGATGTAGGTTCTACTTATTCAGTGCCATCCTAAATACGTGATCCATTAAGTGTCATGTTAAGCATGCAATGCCATTTAAAATAAGATGCTATTCCAGTCATTGCTTGGAGGTTCTTAACCATTCTATGGCTATAATCACCAATACTGTGGGAATAGTTTTGCTGCTTTCTTTTTCTCCCTATCTCTCTCTCGCTAGAAATGATTATAGATCTATTGTTTTATGTTCATTACAGTGTTATAAAGAGATTAAACCAGGGATGTATGGTGCTCTTAGCAAACCTATGGAAGGATGTAATCAATGGTATGCAAAACTTTCAATGTCTTTATGCTAACTTCTCCATTTTCCATATTTTCATGCCAAATATTGTATTTTTGGATGCTGTTTTTATTCTTATAAATTGAGTGATTGACATCATATCATTTGAGATTGGCTGGATGCTGAATCATCAAAATCTCAAGTAAGATCGATTGCGCATGCTGAAATTCTTATGGACAAAGCTATTATTTCAGCAAAAGTAGCCTTGTACAGAGGGTTTCAGTAGAAACTAGGAGAAAGTTCTGCTTGGTGGAACAAAGACCTTATAATGATCCGCTTGTCCGCCATGTTTGACCATTATGTGCAACCCTTCACAATTAATAGATAACCGTTTAATAAGTTCAAATAAATTATTGTTGTTTCTTTTACTTCTTTTAAATGGCTACTCTGAGTAACTTTCTACAATGGCTTATGCACATGTCCAGAGTGTTAATAAGCTCTAATAATTCTAATTTCTTCAATATTTCATACTGAAGCTTAAAAGTTCAGATCATAAACTTTGTTTCCGAGTCTATAGACTTTTTGAAGTTTTATTTGAGTGGATGTTAGATTGTTTCTCAACATGTCTGAACTTGTGATTTTTATTCATTTTCTGGTATTTTCATAGGCCGCTAGATCCACCGAACTTCAAAGCACTGATGGAGGAATATGTAGCACTTTGCAAAGGTATACATTTGTAGTGTTGTTCTGTTCTATTTGTCCCTCAGATTAGTTGTTTGATTAACAATTTATTCATGTCTTATAGACCTGTCAAGGAAAATTCTGAGGGGAATTGCTTTGGCGTTGGGTGAATCAGCTGACGAATTGGAAGGTGAAATAGCTGGAGATGCATTTTGGGTAATGCGTATTATTGGTTATCCAGGTGTATCAAAAAAACAAGATCTGGCTGAAAATGACATAGGCTGGTATTGCATTCTCATTTCCTTTCAGTGCTTTAACTTCCCTTGTGTCATTGGGTCTAATGCAAACTGCTTCGGCTTTTCTTTCTTTGCTTCTGTTCATGTCTTCCGGCCAAATGATTACAGTGGAGCTCACACAGATTATGGTAAAGTTTATGAACTTTAAGATATATACTGACCTCATAAAACTCTAGTTTATTAATTTCAGTCATCCTAATGGCGTCGTACAACAGGTTTGTTGACATTGGTTAATCAGGATGATGACATAACTGCGCTTCAGGTACAGACCTACTATTTTGATCCTCTTGGTTTTAGGGAGATCTATCATGTCCTACAATATATTTGGCCTAAAAGCAGGGTGCTGACTTTGTGGGCAGACTCTTGATTTCTTCAACATGTGCCTTTACTTGGCATTGCAGAAATCACACACAGTAAAATCTCCATATAATCGTATACTTAAAACCAAACAAAATTTTATGACTATGAGGAGGTTATAATATAATGGAGATTTGAGTACTAAAATTTTTTTTATTTAATATTTAAAACTTGTCAGTGAAATGATAGCAACCAGAGGTAAGATACATTAATATCTTGTCATATTGTATAAATAAGATTGAAGAGACAAAATAGTGATGCTAAAAATAAATATAAGTGCTATAATACTTGTAATGGCATTTAGAGGTGTTCTTCTATCCTTAAATCCACTAAAAGTGTCTTGTTAGCAAGTTTAATTATAAAACTAGTGCAATTGACCCAAATATTACTATATAGAAGGATATTTTCTTAAAACGGGATTTAAAAAATTTATAATTTATTACAAAATAGAGTTTATTTCTATTTATAATCAGCCCGAATTAGGACCGAAATTTGTTATTACTGTATAAAGGTTATTCAATTAGGACCGGAATTTGTTATTACTGTATAAAGGTTATTCCTTTATGAAGTATCATTATAGAGAAGTTTTACTGTATTATCACATTCCATAAATCTCTTGTTGATATGAGCAGCGCAATAACTTGAAGTTGCATATTATTCTGCACTTATGCCCACACCTTACAGTGGAATTATACTGTTGTTTTAATATTTATAAATTATCTCGACTATTTCTCTACGAAACTAGTCGGAATTTTATTATACAGTGAGGTTAAAGGCATTTCTCAATTAGTAAAGCCTGAACTTTGATTATCGGTATTCTCATGTAAGTTCCAAGTATCTTTATGGTTAGGTTAAGCACCTCTGCAACTTCATCTTTGTTTTCTTTGTATTAACATCGCGGTTCTCAATACTACTTGCTATTATTTCTACCAACTCCTGAATTATATGAGTTGTTGAAGGTGAGAAACCTGTCTGGCGAGTGGATATCTGCACCCCCAATTCCAGGAACATTTGTATGCAACATCGGAGACATGCTTAAGGTAACAAAAATCTGATCCATCTCTATTTATGCCTTCTGGCTTCAAGTGGATCATTCTTATGAAGCCTCAGCAAACTGCAGATTTGGTCAAATGGTCTGTATGACTCAACTCTGCATCGAGTTATCAACAACTCTCCAAGATATCGGGTATGCGTGGCTTATTTCCACGAGGTAATAGCTCCATTTATCTACTGCCTTCACTTCCTCATTGAAAGATGATCCTTTGTTCACATATTGTTTTTGTTGCATGGACAGACCAACTTTGATGCAGCTATAGAGGCTTCTGATATTTGTGTAAAGAGGACAGGTGGTGTCAAGAAGACTGGAAAAGCAGTTTACGGAGAGCATTTAGTGAGCAAAGTGCAGACGAATTTCATTTAATATTTAATCTTGTAAATATTGTGTTGTACATGCCATTGAATAAACTTAAGTATCTTTCAAGCACTGAAATGTCTGTTTGCAATATGCTATGCATTTATAAATTTTTTACCTGGCATTGCTTAGCAAAGAGGGAGGAAAGATCTGGCAGGAACTGAAATTGCAGTATATTTTCTGATTGAATAAACTTAAGTGTCTAAGCACTGAAATGTCCACTTGCAATATGCTATGCATTTATAAATTTTTTACCTGGCATTGAAAGATCTGGCAGGAGTCGAAATTGCAGTATATCTTCTGTAAAAATTACATTTATTTTTTTCTTTCCAGATGCATTACATAATTCCATTTCCAGTATTGAACCTTCAATTCAAAAAAGTTAATACATAAATGGGGTACGAGGATAAAAGGCATGGCATCAAATGCTGATTGCAGCCTTCGACTGCCCGCATGTCTTTACTTCCTCAACAAATAGACACGTATCAATAGCACCACAAATTGCAGGCCAGTTCTAATCTAATAAATAAAACAATAGTACAAATAAATTGATTAGGTCAACAATAACACCCCGTGACACAAAATTCAATTGGTCAAACCATTTGCAGCAACTCCTGTTGCACTAGTATCCAGATCTTTCACATAAAGCGGAATCCTCACACCCAGCGCTCTAAGTTGATCCACAACATTATACAGAAATTCAAAGGTCAGCCTGGACTGTGCATTGAGTTCCTCTCTTACATGAGGATGTATCCGGAACCAATCTCCCAACATCTTGTGCACATGAGCACGAATCATTCTCCAGGGCACAGGGTACTCTTCACAAAGCTTCAAATACTCCACTAAGAGATCTGCCTGGTCCAGTTTTCCATCTCTAGTGCTTTCTTCATCTCCAACAACCCATTCAGCTGTCCGAAATCCAGCAAAGAGAGCTGGATTCTCAAGAAGAGACTCAGCTGAAAGCACCCCATCAGCACCTGTCTCCTCCAAACAGTTCCGAACATCATCCATGTGCCGAACATTGCCATTAGCAAGAAGTGGAATTTTGACAGCATTTCTTACAGCCTTAATCGCCTTCCAGTCAGCTCGGAATTTCTTTCCGTCTTTCTCATCTCTAGTTCGCCCATGAACAGCTAAAAGAGAACAACCAGCTTCCTCCAGCATTCTAGCATAACTGATAGTATCATCTAATTTCGGGAATAGTCGGATTTTGCAAGACACAGGGACATTAAGGTTTAGAGCCAACTTTTCAACTAAGGATTTAACAAGTGGAAGATTATCCATTAAGAAAGCCCCGTAATTCCCCCGCCTGGCAATCCGCTGAGGACACCTGTATTGAAGCCAATTACGTTATAGGTATAAGACTAAAAGGTTTTGGCTAATGATGGATCATGTAAACTAAACGAGTAGAGTCAACTGGTGAGCTACTTGATATGTACTCCATACTGATAGAGACAAGCTCGAATTCGAATTCAAGCAACTCGACTACTAGAGTAGGTTGACAAGGCAAGTTCGAGCTCCATATTAATCGGCTTGAAAGCTCGCGACCCTAGTTGAGCTTTAACTATTTACTATATTTATATCTATAATTCAATAAATTTACAATTCAAGCTCCAATCAAGCCTCTAATCAAACTCATTTCTACGATTTTCAAAAAATTTATCAAAATAATCGAGTTGAGCCTAGCTCAAATAAAAACCAACGCTAGATTCAGCTCCAATCAAGATTTGACTATTGCAATTAAATCGAACTTTAGTTTGACATTGTCCCGACTTGATCCGATTACAACCCTATTTGGAAGATATGCTGTGTCATCGATTCAAGTCTAATGAAAGAAGTTGACTTGCTTACTCACTAAGATATGCTGTTCAAAATTCTCACCTTACACTTCTTTTATCCATCTGTTCCAAATTAAAATTCATCTCAATAGGTTTTATTAACCACGACTAATGTAGCTTAATAGTGACACCTAACCACTATAAGACAGCTATCATTATATCTACCAAGAACGATTATTATGGTAACAAATACTGTATTAAATTTAAGGTAACAGTAAATTAGAAATCCTTTTAAAAAAGAAATGAGATGATTAGTTAAAAATAACATATATATATTTACCCAAGATTGATATCAACGTAATCACAATAAGGCTCCACCTTCCTTGCAGCTTCTAATAGAATGTCTGGGTCATTAGCACAAAATTGGACAAATAATGGGCGATCCTCCTGCAGTCATTTATTATTGAATTCAAATAAATAAAATGTAGTCATATGCTGAAAATTGAAAGAAATTGAATTAAAAAAGGATTAGAAAATTACGTTACAAGTGGTAAATTCTTGGGTACGGTACTTTTCATTCTCAGTAAAAATTCGAGAATGTAACATAGGAGTATAAGCAGCATCAGCGCCATACTTTCTGCAAAGCATTCGAAAAGGAAGTTCAGAATTATCTACCATTGGAGCTACTAATAACTTCGGTTTACCAATCTTATTCCAGTGAGCCCATGCCCGGTCCACCCTGGACTCTCCATTTAAATAACAGCTCGGCGTGGCCGAGCCCAAACACGAAGACGACACCGTGTCCGGCAGAGTAGAAAACGAGGTATGTTCTTGATGTGCACTAGAGCAGAGAACTTCGTCGTCGTCGTTGTCTTGGTCTATAGCCACGGTACGAGTTAGAGAAGAGGCCATGAGAGGTTTTAAGGATGTAGAGAGGAGAGGTTTGTGCAAACAAAAGAGAGATCTCATGAGCGTACGATGGGACTCGAAGAACAACCCATCGCCGGCTCGCTGGGGAAGAGAGGGTTTAGCGTTAGCGTGTGGTATTGAAAGCAAGCCAGAGGCGGCAGAGGTTGTGGCCAACTTGTGGGTTTATGGATTAGGGCTGATATACATGGGCTGGGCTTGATGTAGGCCATGACAAATTGTATCACCAAAATTCTGAATCTTATTTTTGGTAATGTTCTCCTGTTTATTTTACAAACCTTTTTATTATGAAAAATAATCTGGAAAATTTGCATAATTATCAGATAATTTCTGTTTATTATGAAAATTTATGGGACAACAGTAGCTCGAGGTACGTCGAATTTTAATCTATGTGTTATTTAAGTATAAATAAGCATGTTTACATTAGATCTTAGTCTTCCATAATATGGATGCCTATGTCAATAAAGCTGACAGATATCAACATCACTTTTTTTCATATAACGTATTTATTTTTTACAATTTTTTTAAAATAGTTTTTCCCCTTTCAAATTATTTTAATATTTATTGATGCCATTCAAATCTTTACATCTATTTAGATGTATAATATTGAATGATATATAAAAAATTGGAGTGGTCGAATAAAATATTTTCTAATAAAGTTTACAATATTAAAAAGAACTAAAGCTAAAAAGAAATTTCATGAAAATTATGAAATATTAAAAAATTGGGTGTTCGAGAAAAAAGCATATTATTTGAAAAAAGAAAAAAAAAATTAAAATGTATTTAATTATTTTAATATAATCAATAGCATTCATGTTCATATCAGTAGCCAAATGTTTAAAAGTAGTCTAACATATAACTAGTTGACATATTTAAGAGCTTGTTTTGTAAAGTAAAAAGGAACTAGAGATGTTTTCATACAAGTTTAGGGGTCTATATATGCATATGGTTAAGCTCCACTCGGATAGTCAATAAGGTAATAATAACACATATCAAGACTATATCTATCATTTTAGAAGTAAAAGAAAGAAGAGAAACAATTAATGTAGAAAGAAGAATTCTCAAGTAAGAGTAAGCAAACAAAAGTGTCATGTAACATGTGGGGTATGTCCAATGTTGGCATAATCTCCACTTCTATACCTTATTTTCTTTGCTTAAATCAGAGAATGGGATATAATAATATTGTTAAAATATTCAAAGGGGCTTGACTAGCACAATCTCTTATTCTGCTTTACTGAATCAGTTCCCACCATGAGTTGCCCCTTATTATGCCTTGCATAAGTCCCACGCACACCTTTTCTTTTCTTGGCTTTATTCTATTCATTCTTTATATACTTTCAACGTTTAAGAAAGAAAGGAAAAACAAAATAAAAGTGAGATTAATTGAATTAAACTTGATTTCACATGCTTTAATTTTAACTAAACATTAGACCGTTAAATTAATGGAAGATGACTTTATTAGATAATGGATATCACTTTTCTTACTTGCAAGCCTTTGCCTTTTTTAATGTTAGTGCAAAGCTTCAGGCATCATCCATCGTTAATCTTATCTCCATGAGGCTACGTATTGTTGACCCATAATCTTTTCCTTTTCTTTCTTTTTTCTTTTTTAACTTTGGAATGCTATTTGATTGTATAAACATGCACTGCATAAGATTTTGGGGTGTTGTGCTTACGTGTCGACATTAGAAATAGAAAGATTTTCTCGTCAATTTTTCAGTATCTCATCACAGTTTCTATCTACGGATTGCTAGCTTAGCTATACATATATGTACTTCTTTTGTCCACGTCAGTTAGTTGCGTGTCAAAATTAATAGTTGAATCTGTATATATCTTTTTATATAAATTATATAATATTATATATATATATATATATATTAGTTTAGATTTTTTTAAATAAATTATACTTAAATTTATGATTATAAAATATTTTAATTCAAATTTAATTAATAGTAAATATTAAATAAGAATTAAAACAATTAGTAAAAATAATATATTTGTTTGAAATGTTATTTCAGTTGGTATTTATAGTTAGCTTTATACTTAATAAATTATTAGTATTTTTATTATTAATAATATTAATCAATAAAATTAACTAAATAATCAATAAGACTATTTTAATAGATTTATTTTTTTCGCATTTTTATTTATGTTGTAATATGTAAAATAGCGGCCAAAGAGATAGAAATAATCTTATTCTTACCAAGTTAATTTAATTGTTATGTCTAATAAAAGCTTGTTTTATTCTAAAATAAATTATTGTTGAAAATAAATCATTAATAATTTTTATTAATTTAGTAAAATAACTACTAAATAAATAAATAGAGATCCTGTATGAAAATATTCTATTCTTATTTTATTCATTAGTTTTGACTCCAATATTAATTATTGTAAAATAGATGTCTAATTACTAACAATATCTAAAAGAGAAAATAAATTAATTACTGGATTAGTAATTCCAGTGGTTAATTTTGGGCGATGAAGAAAGTCTCAATCTTGCCTCTCTAGTCACTGGATTAGTAATTCCTGCAATACTTAACATCAAAATTCTTTTAATGTATAAGATGAAGATGGCTAAACATCAAGATCTAAAACTTTTGACTTTTGATATCATATATGGAAAATCTATTTTTGAATTAAACTATTCCAGGAGTAGTTTAGACTGAATTAAAAAGAATTATCAATATGCCAAACAGTCATCCTCAGTTTTGTAATTCATATCAATTGTGTTTCTCATTTAACATTCTGATTAGAGAAAAATAAAAAGAAAAGAAAAAACAATTCTGATACTTGAATCATCAAAATTTTCCGTCTTACTTACAGGTTTGTTTAGACTGTAGGTAGAGAAAAGTGGGAAAGATGTTGACAAAACTACGAAGACTAAATTTAGAAACTAGGGTTTGAAATATTGGCAAAAGAACAAAAGATTGTGCGGCACTGTGAGGTAGCTTGAGCAGAAATATTGCCATCGAGAAACGTTTCTTTCTCTGGATGTAAAAGATTCTGTAATTATTATATATGTATTTACACGTGAACTGAGGAAACGAAGAGACCCAAACATCCAACAATGGCCGTTGGCTTACGCAATGGGGCGCAGCGCACAGCTACACAAAACAAATCCACCCACCATTCTTTCTTTTTTTTATACTTTCATCTTGATGTTTCGAAGAAGGTACTTTAAGCCCAGAACAATATTTTTAAATGCTGTTACTCCGTTTGCAGATTCCAATCGCTGGTCATAATTGATGTTCTGATTTATTATAATTACATTTACACACACGATATTAGATAAATAATTTCTTTTAAAAAATTATAAGGGACTTAAGCCACAAAATGTTATTTTATATATAATATATCTAATTAATAATTAAATTCTAAATTTTATAGTTTTAATTTATTTTTTTATTTTTTAAGAGAATAACTTTTATAATTTCACAGCAAGAAAAAATGACGTGGCAAGTCGAATGTGCTAGCTAGAATTTTTCTTCAAAATTTATAATTTAATCATTAAATATGTCTTGTATATATATACATTATTTTCACATTTCTTGCATCTATCACGCCAATTTTTTTATTGATTTACAAACTTAATCGATATAAATATTATTTTCTATTGTAAAATTATAAAAATTATTACTGAAAAATATATTTAGAAATAAAATAAAAATATGAGTATTTATTTTTTAAATTTTAAAATAATTAAATAAAATTATAAAAAAATATAAATTTTAGAATTTAAATAGTAATTAGATATATATTATAAATCTAATAAAAACAGAGCATAAAACGTAAATTCAGAATTTTAGATATTTAGAGTTTTGTCTAATTAATTTAAAGTACATCAAACTATAATAAATCATTATCTTTAACAGTAAATATAAAAATTAAATTTTAAATATTATTTAGTAATTTAGAAAAGTGTCGAATAAGACTTTTATAAATATTAAAAAATTGAATTTAGAAATTTAATTAAATTAAAATAAATTTTACCCTACTAGTCGGAAACCTATTTGTTTTTCAATAAGAAACGTTGTCATCAAATGAGTTGGGCGTTGAATGTAAAAGAAGTACTCATAAAGAACTCGGCATCTAGCACTCTGGTCGTCTATGATAAAATAGTAACAGCGAATTCAAGAGGAATAATGAAACAGTGTGTCCCAATGATATTACGCCACCACAACATACAAAACTATGTGTTTGATAGTGATGGGTGAAATTAGGGGACCATTTTGAGTACAGAAACGTTGACGTTGAGGAAAGGTAAAGCAATAGCAATAGATGGGCGTAAGAACAATAACAACAGCAAATTATTATTTTCAAAGAATGTAGGGCCCTTTTAATGACCCGGATAAAACATAAAAGAAAACAACTTATCAATTCTTCCACCCACCCGTTTTGACTTTTGCCATTTTGCATTCCCCACCCATTCTTAGACTCGAGTATTCATCACTCTCTTCCTTCTTCTTTTTTCTTTTTTCTTTTTTCTAGCCTTTTTTTATGCTTTTAACCTCAATCAATTTGTCTCCCCTTTCTCTTTTATTTAATTGCAATACGGAGAAATTACTAGTAACGCTCTTTTTCTAACTCTACTTTATTCTACTTTTTAACTACTTTCTATTTATTTAATAAGTTAAATTAATTTTTATATTTTTTTTAATAAATAGATTTTTTTATAGATAAAAATAAAATAAATTTATTTACCAACAGAAAAATAAATCTCTTTTACATATATATAATATATTATAACTTGAAACTTACTATTTTAATTTAATCTTACAATATTTTATCATGTGAATATAGTGTTTCTATTTTTAATAATTTCATATTTTTATAATTATTCATCTAAATATAAGTTCTCTTTCATGTATAATTTAATTGTTTGTATTCAAAGTTCAAAACCGTGTCTAAGCTCAAATCAATTAGGTCATTTATTTGACTGCAAAATTCTATAGACACACATGCATATCATTTACGAGCTAAAAAAGAGTAAGAATTCATGAATTTTAATACCCATTATTCTATGACAACTTTTAATGACTTTATATTTTAAGATAACTTCTACCAATTCCTATATTGTATATTTACTTAAAATGATAAATTTTGTATAACTTATTAATTTTACTATTGTGGATTTAAAATCTGATTAAATTCATCAACTCTAAATCCAATATGCCTAATTAACAAAAATAGTTACAAATTGAGATCAAACCTTAAATACTTCTTTTATTTGACACAGGGAGTCTATTCTTTCACAAATTTAAAGATAATATAGGCTTAACATATAAAGTTGACTGTGATACAACCTATAATATTTGGCAAGTTTAGGTCCAAATAAAGTAGGATCAATTCCTTCCTACCACTGACCCAACAAACAAAAATGTCACATAATTTATTTCACTAATTCATTATGACCTACCTGTAATATTTTCAACAGCAATAGCTACTTTGGTACCTATGGTCAACCGTTTTAAACACGACATATTGGTGCATTTTTTTCTTTGCTATTGTTTGACCATGTCCTTTTCCTTACTTTTCTTTTTTTCTTCTCTCTTTTACTATTCTAATCAAAGATTATGATCCAAGAAAAGTACCAATTAGGCATCCAAATTCAAGAACCCCAAGGAGAAAGCAAACAAAAAGAATAACATCTATTCAATTGTAGTAATAAATTTGTAGAAATATTTATGTTATTTGCTTTGCTTTTTCTTTTTCTTATGTGATTTATTATTCAATAGATATTAATTTTTGTTTATTCATTTTTTTTTTTTTCAAAAGGGAAAGAAAAAAGGATCAAGGAATTCAAATTAATTCCAAAATATTTTACAAAGAGAAAAGAAATTAAATGAAATGAACCAACTCTCACTATAATCTCCTTCGAGATAATTAAAGCAGAGAGGCCCTTTTTTTTTTTTTTTTTTTAAAGTCTGGAGTCCTGTCCTTCTTCCACACCACAAGCTACCACTACTACTACCACTAAATATTACTACAACTATTTGCCTACCTTCTTTACTTTCAAACTTGCAATGGAGCTAATTCATTACACTCTTGCTGTTGATGATGATAATGGGATTCATGATTAAATTATCTATGATGATTCTAAGATGAGATTGGTCGTCTCTGCAACTGAGAGAGTATGATTGTGCTCTCCTTCATATGTCACTACAAGCATTGATGGATCATCTGAAGCTCTTTCCACATGTTTACGTGCAGGACATCCTCTCACACTACTGCACTTGTAGTATCCTCTGTTCACATAAATAATGCACAACCCAATTACACTTAATTTATCCAAAATTATATTCTTCTCATAGTCTTAAATAAACTAGTCACAAGATCAAAACCGTTATGAAATCATTTTTATTCTTTAAGAAAATTTACCTTGGATGAGGAGATCCTTTAATGGGTTTTTGCCCATACTTTCTCCAAGAATAATCATCCGGTGGTATATCAGACAACTTCAAGCTAATTGCTGGAATTCTGACCACTCTCTTCAATCTCAACTTTCTGCTATAATAAATCGAAAAATCAAGATCCATTTAATTTATAATTTAGGAAAGAAAAAAAATCAAGATTAACCAGAAACAGCTGAAATAAAAATCAAGATTAACTAAAAGGAAAGAAAGTTATACCTCTTCTTGGAGCAATGACATCGACCAGAAGAGCCACACTTGCCAGAACCCAGATTTTCAGAGCTACACTTCCTCTTCAAAGAAGAAGTAGACAAAGGAGGCTTCACAGCGGAAGAAACCTGAGAAAGATTAGTAATCTGGAAAGCTGATGAAGGTGATGGTTTACTGTCATTAGTATCACCCGTCAAAGAAGACACGAATGAGTTTGCAGCAGAAGAATAAGAAAAATTAATGGTAGTTGACGATTCTTTTCTGTCATTAGTAACTCCATTATTACTATTGTTATGATTATTCTTTGGCATAATCACCATAGAAGAATAATCATGGTAAGAAGGCGGTGGCGGTGGCGGTGGCGGTGGCGGTGGAGGTGGAACCTGCTGGATCGGCGTAGCGTAATAGACCTTACTTTCAAGAATTTGATATTGATGATGATTTTCTTGATCTTGACTAGTGCTTATTAAAGGAGTAGATACAGGAGCTCTTCTAAAGCGAGCATGACCGGTTCTTGTTCTACCAAGAAGAGAAATGACTTTCTTGAATTTAGACACAGCAGCATCAGCTACTGCTTTGCAGTCAATCTCAATATCCATGGTTGAGCAAGGAGGAGATGATGAAGATGATGATTGATGAATTAATTTATCTTGATTCTGCTGTGAAAGTAACTTTATTAACTTGTTCACACTCTCTAACCCTGAAGCTGCTTCTTGAACAACTGCGTTTTCTTCCATAGTTTTAGATACAAAACTATTGGTTCTGCTGTAACCCATCATGAGATCAACAGCCATCACTGTGATGGTGAAACAAGAACATGAAAAGAGAGAGAGAGAGAGAGAGAACAGAGAGCAGAGCTATGGAAGAGAAAAATGAAGGGGAGTAGGCTGTTGATAAACGAGAAGAGAAAGGGCGAAGAGTCTTTCTTTCTTCCTCTCCTCTGCAGTCTGGTCAAAATGATGGCATCGGCTGTGTAAGATTTAAAGCATGTCACTGATCTGTCACTCTAGCATTTGCCGTCTAACATGTAGGTACGAATAAGATCCAACCACAATCACATTTCCTTTTTTAATTGGTGGGTTTTGGCTTACTGTACACCTATTTGATTGTGATTATTATCCTTAACCCAACCTTAATTTTACTCGATTCTTTCTCACTTAATGTGCATATAATAATTTGACAAAATTATTTTATTAATTAAGATATTAATAATTACATACCACATTATATACAGAAAATAATGAAACAAATTAAAGTGAACTATATAGGTATATAGTATTATTCATTTATTTTAGACCAAATGTTTTTTTTTTCTTTAGTTAATATACGGTAATATAATTATAACATAAAACTGTACTGTCCTTTTTCTTTCGAAACATTCGTATTTAACTATAATTTATTTATGCTAGAATGATGCATGTAAAAATCAATTTAAATAAACTTTGATTACCAAAGAAATAAAACACCTCAATTATTAACTACTTTAATCATCTTAAGTCGGACTATCTTCTTGAGGAAAAGAATGTAAGAAAATAAAATGCTATTAATGATGTAGATTTTCTTGAAAAAATAATTATTTTGCTAAATTGCTCAAAAAAAGTTATTTATTCAAAAATGATAAATTTATTTATTAATTAGAGATGAATCAAATCTCATAACTCTCAAAGAACTTATGCTGCATGATATGCTATAGAATTAAAATTTATTTATCTTTTTAAGTGATATCATTAACCAACTTAATCAATAGTATTTTATATATATCCACTTTTCAGACTTGATTTTATCAGAAATATGAATATTTTCTTCATATATTTTTACTAACTTAATTAGGCTAGACAATTAAATTAAATATGAATATCCAAATTTTCATATTTTTTCTAAATTTGATCTAGATGAATGTAAATTCAAAAAGCTTAGTATTTAGTCAAAATCTTTTTCTTGGCATTCTTTTCAAATTTATGGACTAATTATATAAAAAAATATTCATCAGGATATTCCTTTAACTATGACCAGAATTTATTCACATTTATCTGAATTTCAGTTAATAGTGTTAAAGAAAAATTAGAATAAAATATAAAAAATTGTCATATAACTTAACATTTTTGTATGTAAGTGACTATTATGTAATTTTATATTTTTATACTTATAAGTTAATAATTTTAAAATTTTATGACTTAATATTAATATAATATTTAATTTTAATAATAATATTTATTAAATGATTTAGTATATATCTAACTACATTGAATTTACATTAGATAAAATTAATATATTTTTCTAGTTTGATTAAAAATAAAATAGAATAATTTTAAGTAAAATTAATATATTTTAATATATTTTAATAGTTGATTTAATAGTAAATTACTTGTAAAATAATTTACTATGAGAAATAAAATCATAAAAACTTAAAAATATTAATTTATAAGAATATAAAAATATAAAAAAAAATAAATTATAAAATATTTTTATCATAAAAAATATTATAATTATTTAAATATTAAAAATACCTAACTGTAAAATATGTTTTTGTACTTTTTTCAACAAATTATCGCAAGTTTGAATAAATGTGAAGGAAGGACATAAATGGGGTCCATGAAGGTAAATCTGGTCTAAGGGGTGGGCAGATCAAGTCAAAGCATCGTCTTCAGCCGTCTGATATTATTTAAAGTGGTGGGTCGTTTCCAGCATGATATAGTTGACTTTTGTGATTTCAAGAAATTTCTTATACATACTATACTACTACTAAAGACAAAAACAAAAGTTACATAAAAGCCTCGACAGTTACTTCAAAGTATATATTCATTTTTAATTTTAATATATATATTATATTTGATACAAAATTTAAATTTATATATAATTTTATAATTTTTATTAATTTATTGATTAATAAATTATATTTCTAATTAAATATTAAATTTAATTTTAAAAAAATAAGACATTAATTATATTTTAATATTATATTATCCGATAAATATTTTCTTAACCAATATTAATTTTATTCTAAAAATTAATATATTAATTATATTTTAATATTATATTAACTAAAAAATTAATTTATAATTAAATAAAAATATAATTCTAAAAAATAATATCTTAAATTATATTTTTAATATTATATTCATAATAAATTTAATTTCTTAATTATATAATAAATTCTTACTCCTAAGAATAGTAATATCAGTTATATTATTAAGTTATATAATATTAAAATTAATTAATAATTATTTTTAAAATAATTTTTATACCGAATTAATAAAATTTTAAAATTTTAGAAAAATTAAGAAAGATATTTAAAAATAGTTAGTTTACTATTATCTTTTAAAATATTATAAATTAATATTAAATATTAAATATTTTATTAAATTATATCTATCAACTTAATTTTATAATTAAAATAATAATAACAGTCATGCAATATGCATAGATAAATGACTAGTTTTTTTATAATTTAAAATTTAATTCTAAAATTTATAATAACCATTATCAGCAATTAAATACCATTAGAATGTTGCTTTCAAACGTTCATTTAAATGAATCCAACGATATAGGTACTTACACTAAATTTTTCATATAAATTAAATAAATAAGTGATTTAATAGTTTAATTTTAGTGATTAAAAAAGTATTTTTAAAATATAAAATTAATAGTGAATCATTTAAGATGACACGAATATGGTAAAAATTAACCGTTACTTTTAAATAATTCATGAGTTAGTTTGACTCAGTTATACTTTTATATATATTCTTAAAATTTATTATACATGTATTATATTGAGTTTGATTGACATCTATAAAATTTATAAAATTAATTTTTAAATTTAAAATTTATGTACTTTGGTTGGAATAAAAATTAATTTAGAATTCTACATAATTAAATTTACATGAAATTAGTTATAAAAAAATTAAATTCTTACAAAATATATAAGATTTCTGAATAAATTTATATTAGTAAATTAATATATTTTATAACATCAAAATTTTGATGGTATGGCAGTAGACTTCCTATAATTTAAAAATAAAAAAAGAAATGTTTAGCCACTCTTGCATTATTAATAAAATAATTATCTGCTCAATAGCATCTAGAAACTCTTCTAACGTGTTAATTAATTTTTCTCTCGAGAATCTTTTCTTTTGTGGTTTTGCATTTTGTCTTTGAATGTTTACATTATCATAGATTGAGCCCTTCTAATCTCACCCATGCTGTCTTTATTTCTATCCTTTCCTATTCATATTCCCTCTTCTATGTATTTGACTATGTCATATTTGATTATGTTTGTTCACAGTATGTTTTATAGTATTTTGTTGAAATTTTGAACACTTATAAAATTTATTTTGAAATTTAAAATTTATATATTTTAAATAGAATAAAAATTAATTTAGTATTTTACATAATTAAATCTAAATAAAATTAGTTATAGTTAAACTAAATTCTAACAAAATAGATATAATTTTTAAATAAATTTTATATTAATAAGTAAATACATTCTATAATATAAAAATATTTCTTTCAACTTTATTATTTCTATTTTATTTTTTCTCTCATATATTTTTTTAAAATAAAATAAATTTTTGATGGATTTCAATCAAATATAACATTAATATAATTTTCAACTATATATATATAACCCCTTTGCAGTATTTTTAAAGTTCCTATTCAATAATCTCAAAATTTGAAATTTTACTTTATAATAAATAAAGGGTAAGCATTACATATCGGGTCTATTATTTATTATGCAGCATAATTAATTTATCCTTTTAATTATCTCGAAGCTTAGTACAAGTGATAAAAAATTTCTTTTTAAAAGCTAGATATTTTAAATTTGAGTCGCGGCTTGTTGGTCCACTTTTTTTTTTTAAATATCTCACTCCTTCATATAAAAAGAAATATAAAAAATAGAGCAACTTTTATCTTAAACAAAATGATGTCATTTCATCAACCAATTTAGATTAAGATCTAAGTTATAAGAGACATATAACTATAAGGAGGAATAAGAAACCAACCAGGAATAAATCTACGACTGATCCAGTCGGCTATATAAAGAAATGTAAACGCATAATTAATTGAAAAATGAGGTAGTAATGGGGTTGTAAACAAACTATAATGTTAATGAAATGTTAAGAGTTGGACTTAATAAAAGATTTGTTTAAATCTCTTTTTCACTTATATATAAAGAGCTGAGGTTAAGTTTAATTTCGAGATCAATATTGTTATCAAGTCAATTTCGAGTTTTAATAAGTTTAATTCATTAGACATGCGAGCCTATTGATTTATAAACTTAATAAACAAATTTGAATTCCAACTATATATTTCATAGTTTAGTGCTATTGAAGTTGGTTGTCCTTAACAAGCTCGAGGTTGAATTTTTATTTTAATATCATGATTTAATAAATCGAATTCAACAAGTTAAACTAATTTAACATAATAGAAGGGTTATTTTGACACCAAATTCAAGCCAATTATGAGTACAGTTATTTCAAAACAAACTAAACTCAAATTTAATAATAAAACTCTGAGCTCGAGCTAACCACAATGCTATTGTAGATTATACCAAATCTAGCTCCAATTCTTCAAATGGGGCATTAAGAAATTGAGAATTAAGTGAATGAATGGAGTACAGATTCTAATATTAAAATCAAATTATGGTCTAATTAATACCAGAACAATTAAAACTAACTATTTGATCAGTTGGATCTTAGCAATTATAAATTATTCATATTTGTTATTAGAGGAGCATAATTTGTTAAAGTGGTATTTCTGTTACTTTTGAGTTCCTTCTTTTGGAGAAAAAAATTATACCCTATTATGAAAACGAGTTTTCTTGACATAATGCCGAGTGATACTAGTTAAGCTGAAGCTTCGTCTACTTTTTTCACACATCATGTGAAGCTTCCTCAGCCTTAATAATGTATATTCAATTTGTCATCTACCCTTCTGTCAAAACTATAACTACTTCTTGTTTGTTTGTTAGATTGCATAGTAAGGATTGCGGTTCTTTGTTAAACTAAGGATTCGTTTGATTCAAGATCGGAAATGAAAATAAAAATTAAATTTATTCGTAGTGAACTGAGTATGGAACAGAAATTAAATTCATTTATAGTTAACTATTAAACGTGATTAATAATAAAAATAATATTTATATGAATGACAAATTATTATTTTATTTATTTGGTCATTCACCGTATTCTTATTTTCACCGTCTTTTTTTTTTACAGACTCTAATATAATTAAGTTGGCGTGTTATCTAACTATTGAAAAAGAAAAAGAAAAAAGGAAGGAAATTTTATTAAGGCAGTTGAGCAGATTATAATCCGAATGATTTTTCCCCAAATTATACAAACTAATTTTTATGAGTCTAAACTTACATAATTAGAAGATGAATGTTGTGATATAATACCCACAGAAAGAAAATATACCATTTTCAACAGTAATGGAAATTGAAAAACTTCTTGTCAAAAAAAAAAAAAAAGAAATTGAAAAACCAGTTGATTATAGAATTTATTTATTCCAGATTTCTCAACCAAACATGAAAAGAGTAAATGATAACTTTTAACTTCTTTTTTTTTTTTTTTTCCTGAGAAAACTTTTAACCCAATTTTCTAAAACGTCCCTTATTAGATATTAATTTTTAGGTATCTCGAGTAAATTATTTGAAATTAAAATTATAAAAGGAAAAAAGAAAACACTTTTATTTATTCAAATTGAATTATTATATTTCTATTTTATCAACTTTAGATCATTTTTAACTAAAAATTAATGCATGCAGCGCACATTCCATCTCGAGTTAACTTTCAAAAATTATTTTTAATAGTTGCCTCTATACTTTTATTTTCTTTGACATTTAATCTTTGTACTTTTATTTTAGTGATTTAAAATTCTTAAAATTTTTCATTTAAAATTTAATTAATAATAAGTATAGAATATTTATTATAATCTAGTTTAATTTATCATTTGAAGTAAGAATTTGTATAGGACTAGCCAAACCACTAATCTATTGATAACATTATACAAATCCTAATAACCAATCAAGCGTTTTATATATTATATATATATATTGCTAAATTTGAATTCTTATTTAAATATTTTATAACTTTACATCGTATTTTTAGTTATTAGTTATCTATCAAAAATAAATTATATATATTCTACTTTAATGAGAAAGGATAAGCAAAACCATTTAATTTAAATTTTTTTATGTAAATTTCTAGTTTCTATAGTTATTAATTTAATAAATGATTTATAAATTAAATTAATGCTAAGTAAAGTTTATGATAAGTCAATCTTCTAAAATATAGATTTAATTTATAAATTTATTTATTATTTTTGTAAGGTCAATTTTATGAGATGATCAAAATAATTAAAGACTTAATTAGTAAAATAAAAAAACTTAAAAATTTATTTGATAAATTCAAAAGTTATAAAAATTTTAAAAATGTTCTACTCACAGTATTTACAGCCTATCATAAAAAGAATTTAATATGGATAAAAATAAAAATATATTGACCTAGAAATAATTATATAAAAATTCAGTGAGTAAATAAATAAAAATATAAAAGAAAGTGCACGAAGATAAAAAAAAAGTGATTTTCCATTATAAAAACGTGGGACCACATGACGATGGTAGGGACATATATGATATGCCTGTCAATGGGACCAAAATCATATATTGGTTGCGACTATAGTGAGTTTTTCTTTTAATTATTCATACAAAGTATAATAGAAATGAATTATGCAATAAAAATAGAAATAATTATTTTTTTTATTCTTATTCAATATAGAAAAACGGATTCAAATTCAGTAGTGAGCTGAGTCCGGAGTGTGGTTGCATAATCACCTTTTTGCACGTATATATTTATTTTATTTTACCTAATGAGAAAAGCCTAAGTGGCTTCCTTGTAACATTTATTTATATTAAATCGACACCCAAAAGTCCTATTTATTTTAGTTTATCTTATATATTATTTTGGCACAAAAGTCCAATTTCATATTCACGGGGATGCATGATTCTGCCCCCCCTTTTCATCAGTTTGGAATTTCAACGCCATCCCTAGTAACTGGGTCCACTCTCCTCTTTTTCTTTTCTTTTCTCCTTTAAATTTAAACTAAACAGTAGATTCCACTCATTTTCTGCAATTTTATTACTTTTTAATTTTAACTTTCAGATTCTGGAAATTGAATAATATTTGAAATAAAAAACCCACTGTGATTTTTATATATTTCCAAATTATCTCCTAAATAGTAAATTCACTTAATTCTATCAAGAAAAAAAAAAGAGTATATTCACTACAAATAAATATATATTATTTTATTTATTTTTTTGAGATCATTTAAGTAACTTATTCCAACTTATAAAACATCAATTAATTTTGTCAAACTTAACTTCAATTTATCTACTATTTATATCAAAATATATACTTTTCAATGCATGGCTGTCTTTAAGCCGATAAGAATGAGAACTTGTAGTAAAAGAATTGGAAGCTCCGTCCTATTTGTAATTTTTCTTTTTCTTTTTGAGCTTTGGAAAAATATATGTTTATTGCATGCATGCATTTATGGTGATTGAAGATTTTGGCACGTGTGGGTGCCTGTTCCACGACAGGCACAAATAAGTCAAAGACGTGAAGTGTCTGGCTGCCTAAACATTGACTATGCACCGAAAGCGTGTCAATCATTCCTTTCATTATTATTCAAACATGTTTTCTTTTTTTATTCATTTTTCTTTTTCTTTTTAATTGAAATATATTTATTATAGACTAATGATTTTCTAACAATAGGGTTTAAAAGTGAGTATTATACTCACCGACTGTCCATTAAAAAATTAAATGGCATACAATTACGTACATAGGATTAAAAACGGTGTTATGATTTTCTTATTTTATTTCATTTAGGAGCGATACCAGAACTACACATCAAAATTTTTTAAAGTAAATTAATAATTCTCTTAAATTGCCTTTTCTTTTTAATTTTTGAGAAAACTAAATCAAAATTTAGTTGGACTATATAAAGAATTAAAGTAATATTTTAATAGAAAAACCTAATAATAGGTTTTAATATGTATATTTATTATGTATATAATAATAATAATAATAATAATAATAATAATAATGTGTAATTTAAGTCTTTATTTGATCATATCACACTGTGTCATCAATTTATATTATTAATAAAAAATAAAATTAATTTTTAAATATTTATATAATTATTGAAATAAAAAATAATTATAAATAAATCTTTCATTTATATTACATATAATCGACAAAAGATAATTTATTATTTTATTAATAATTATAATTAAATTTAACAAACTTAATAGTTTAAAACAACACAAAATCAATTACCGTATAATTCAATTTCTTGCTTTTTCTTTTTCTTTTTAGTTTTCTCTTTATCAAACTATTATCATGGAGGCATCCTTCCTTATTTTTGATAAGTTATAAGGTGTAGTTCAGTTTATATAGCTTTATGGATCGAGAAATTCAGTACGTATCAATTTTTAATAAAAGAAAGTTTGTGTCAGCATCTGACACGTGTGACAGATATTGACGCGCGTCAGAAGCTAACGCGTGCATCACACGCTAATACAATTTAAAAAAAAAATAATAATTCATATTGATTGATTTTGTATTAAATGTTCATTACTTTATATTGAATATTAATTGTTTAAATGTAAAATATTTGTTAATTTAATTTTATTAAAAATATATATATTCTAATATAAATATTTGTTGTATAACTTTAGCTTGATATTTTTTTATCAACTGTGTAAGGACGATTTATGTTATATTTATATTATATATGTTCATTTGAATAGATTAGTGGTATAATTTTTATTAATGATGAATATTTATTGAAAAATAAATAAATATTATGCCTATAAATAATAAATGTTTATATCAATCATAAATTTTTTTTCAATATGTATCACAAGAAAAATGAAAACTTTTATAAATAATCAATATTTTTATTTGAGAATATTGATGAATATTTTATATCCGGATAATAAATATTAATGAATAATACAATAAACAACATGAACATAGACATTAACCATAATGAATATTAAGTTAACTGATAATGAATATTTCAATACAAAGAAAATTAATTATTATAAAACATTATATCTAATGGACATTATACATATAGAAAATGAACATTTTTAATACATGTAAATAAAAAAAATATTAATATGTATATGGTCTAATAAAAACTTTTTGACATGTGTTACTATATTTTGACACATATGATTTTTAATTTTGACAAATATTCTTATTATTGACACACAAAATTAAAATTTATGTATAATTTTACAGTTTTTATATTAATTTATTTATAATTTTTATATTAATAAAATCTTAACATATAAAAAAACTAACAAAGACGTTAAAAATATTTAATTTATTATTATTTTTAATATTTTAATTAATTATAAAATATTAAAAATCTATTTAATTTTATATATAAATTTAATTTATATTATTATTTATAATTAAAATAATTAAGACGGTCGATAACAAGCGGGTATATGGCTAACTTTTATAATATATAATAATAGATTTAAAATATTATTTTTAATATAATATTAAATTTTAAATTTATTTTATTACAATTAAAAAATAAAAATTTCATGTATAAGAAATAAATATACATGTCAAAATTAAAATATTTTAAATAATGACAATAAAATAATTATAACAGTCCTATAACCCATTAATAAATAAAAATATATAAAAATTTATTTAATATATAATTTTTATATAATATTTTAATTTTTATAAATATATTTTTAATAATTCTAAAAAATTAAAATGGTATAATTTTAAAAAAATGTGATGAAGTGAGGATAAAAATTTCTGTATTATATAATTTGGAAAGAAGGAAAGAGCTGTTATACTCTTTAATTCTTTGTACTTGGACGCACGTGCTGTTTATCCACTCCGGTCCATGTAGAATTATCGACGGAGTGCATGTTATAAGCATTGCTTATTTTCTGGGTCTGTTATATATAAAAGGCCTCGCCAGAATAACTTGAGTGTTGATAATTGGGTGAGCCTATGTGTTTCCATGCTGAGTACTGGTCCTGGATTCCTTCGGCAATCTCTATTGGGCCGAAGATCGTGTAAGCCTAAAGTGTGTGGTAACCCAATCGTAAACTAAGCTGCCTTGGACAAAATTCAGTTTGGGCTCCCTTCCACGTTCAAAAGCCCGTTTGTAATTGGGATTGAGAAAAGTAATTTTCAAAAAGGAAAAGTTATTTTTTAATTTTGAAAACTGCTTTTGACAAAAAATATGTAACATAATACTTTCTAGAAAAAGATTAAAAGAAAAAGGAAATTTAATAAAATATTTTATCTATTAAATCTGAAAAAATTTAATTTCTTTTTTTGTCATCCAATTTAAATGGCTCTAAAAATACAAATATGAGTTCTTCTAGAAAATGAACTATCCATTGAAAAGTAGATGGCATGTTAACGCATTTAATACTGAAACAAATCAAGATCCACTTTGATTTTCAATTAGGGTCAATAGGAAAGTTTTTGGATTTCTTTCCTTTTTAATGAGATTCTTTTGCTTACTAAAGAAAATCATTAAACTTTTTATTTATATGAGATTTAATTTATAGTTGGCTACAAAATATTTATTTTTTTATAATCGTCATAAAGGTAAAATCTCACTTCATACAGACGTGGAGTTTAAATTCAAGACTTCTACCTTCCAAAAATAATTGTGATTACTATTTAAATTAGACCTCAAATTGAATTTTTTGATTCAATAGCTACATTTTAGATTTTTTTTTTTTTTTTAAATTTTATAAATATTATAGATGCTGTAATTTAACTGAAAATTCCAATATTGGTGATGATAGTTGGTCTGCAAAAGTAGGAGTGGCAATCACGATGAATCAAGTTTTATGATTATTACTATATTGAATAAAATCAACTCGAGTCGAAGGTAAGAGCAAATAGACAGCTCCATTCCATTACCATAAATAAGATCGCAATTTCAACTTAATATGGGGCCTGGGCAAAACTCTTCATTGGGATGAGTGTTTGTTTATTTTTTTTTTCTTAAAAGGGTATAAATAACGAAAGTGAAATGAATAAATCTAGTTATTGATGCTTGATTCATTAAATAATATTTCAAAATTGGAATTAAGTTCTCTCACTGATGAAAAAGCCCACTCCCTTTTCTATCAAAAAAATGAACTTTTTATTTTTATAAAGATTAAATCAAATCAATTATAAATTTTTCAGATAAAAAATAAACAATTAATTATTAATATTACATATTATTAAAAAACTAAAAAATACATAATATTTAAATAATTAAATATATCCAATAATTTAAAAATTATAAAAATATTCTATCACATATAAAAAGAGAATAATAACAATAAAAATTAAGAATTAAATAATTTAGATAAAAGGTTCACAAATTTTTATCGTGATTCCAATTCCTTATTCAACTAAATAGTTTACCAGAATTTTCATTCTATTCCTAATTCCTTTTACTCTGATTTTTCGGAGTCGGAATCAAATCAGCCTATTATTTGTTTTATAAATTAAATTAAAATTTTAAAAATAAAATTCTAAAGTATAATTAATGGAATTACAAATGGGTTAACATTTTTATTTATAAAAAAAAGTAATTTTGTGAAACAAACTTATTAGGAAAACATATCTCAATTTTATTATATTTAGAGTTAATGAGTGATAAAACACTACCTCAAGAATATTAACGTAATTGTATATTCAAGGTTCAAAATCAAGACATTAATCTAACTAGAAAAGACTATTACCATCCTATCTACATACTCTTGGTTTGACTAGTTTATTTATATACAAGATCCACATGTGTAGTAGACTTACTTCACCATCAAGTTAGGTTTCAAAATTCTCTTCTGCTCTTCTGAGAAACAAACAAGAGGCACTGCAGCACTACAAAGGAATCCCTCGATGATCTTGACACTTTGATTATGATGAAAATGCTGCTTATTTTCTTGATCGACTTCCATTAATGCAACCTCAATATCTTCTATATTAAAACTCAGTACTCGATATCAAATTTATACTATGGCTAGTGAGTATCTTCTTATTTTAATGTTAGTATTCAAAAATAATTGTGGTTTTAGATTGATGAATTTCAGGTTATTTTTAATTTTGGAAAACATGACAAGTTATTCTCTACAAGTCTTACTATAAAATTTAAAATTAACGATTGAAATTTAAGTTTTATTCTTTTGATAAAATCTCTATTATTGACGGTATTAAATTCTTGAAAATAGAGATTATAAAATATCATAATAATATCAATTAAAAAGAGATCTGAATCGAATATATGAATATAAGAGCATTCGAATCATAAGTTGAGAAAAGACGAATCTTTCAAAATAAATAAAAAAATAGAGATATTTTTTAATCTTAATAAATATTTAATCTCCTTTTCATGGAAGTAAAGAAAATAATACCAAACTACATCACCTATTTTTGCTTTTGCATTACACGTTAGGTTAGCTGAACAGTGCTAAAAAGAAAAGAAAACTAATTAGATCGATTTAGTATATTTCTAAAATTAGAAAAATTTGTCAATTAACTGAAGAGAAAATATCTAAAAAAAGAAAAAAATGAAATTCAATTATTATGTTAATAAGTTTTTGGTTAAATGGTGAAAGTCTTTAAAATTAATTTTTTATATAAAAAAATTATTCTTAAAGAATATCATAAAAATTAAATTTCTAAAGAAAATTTTAAAAGATTACGTAATATATAAAAGAGTAAAAACAGAATCGGTTGGTTTGGTTAATGGTTAATTCTTGAATCAAAAATTTAAAACCGACTGGCTAATGAATTGTTTTCAAATCGACCGATTCGATGAACCTATTTAGTGGTTCGATTCTAAACAATCTTCTGGTGGATTCGTTGGCTGGATTGTTTTTTATCTTCTACCGTAATAGACATAATGACAAAGCCACATTTCTTGAGCAAGAGGACAATTGCACCCCTTATTTTCTTTTTGAAAGTTTTTTATATTAACAATATATTTGATAAAAAAACAACTATAATTTTACCTTTAAAAAATATTGATTACCTTTCTCATTCGTTTATGTTTTATAAATTTTAATTTCGCTTATAATTAGAACTAAAATCAAAAAAATTTTAAATAGATTCAGTATATCACGTCATCCATAAACAAACTAAATAATGTCGATATATGATATTACTTATTAAGTATTGCAATTGCGTTAGTTAGTTTATTAATTACCATTAACCACTTATGAATAAAAACCAACCAATACAAATGCAACAATTAATTAATAATGCTACAAGTCATTATATAATTAATTTTATCTATAACTGACATGTATACTATCTATTTAAAAATTTATCGACTAGAATCATAAAGAAAAGCAATAAATTATAACAAAGTGGAAAGGAAATATAAAGAGAGAAGAATCCAATGTCTTGGGCATTATTATTATTATTATTATTATTTGGTTTAAAAGAAGTGGGTGGTTTAGTTTGTAGTCCATGGGAATATATATAATAAACACAAACAATGAGGTGGTTAATCAAGTTTCTTTCTGTTCAAGTGTAGCACGATCTTGCAACCTTTAGGATGCTGCTGAGTACTCAATCCATGGACATCAACGTAGCAACCGCTGCTTCCTTTTCCTATATATAATCTTTTGACTTCCAAATCAGCGCATAGCGAGGCAAATTGGGATTGGTGGTTGCAGCATCTCCAAAGATTAGTGTGTGATAGTTAATTGTTAGTGCATATACCATGAGGACTAACTAATTTAAATGTAGAGAAAGAGCCACTGGGCAAGTGATGGAGCACCTGAAAAGCACACACAGAATAAGAGATGGATGCAAATTTCAATGTCAGGAATTGGATCATTTGGTCTTTAATTTAATTGGTTGTGTGTTCACTATAAAATAAGCAAGCCTCAACAGATTGCGACACTATTAAGAAAACTAACCAAATTTTAGGTGATATAAAGCTATTCACCTTACCCACCACCACCAACCAAAACCCTCCCTTTTCTCCTTCACACTCTACATGCTTCTTCTTCTTTTTTTTCTTTTTTTTTAATGATCAGACTCTTAGTACTTAATTTTGTTTAATTAACTGGACTAATACTTGAATCAGAGGCATTCCAGAATTGGACCCATATGCCCAAAGTTAAATTAAGTTTATGTGCTCCAGTTTCTTTCTGGTCTGACATTTTTGAGGTAGTTTTTCAAGCAACACCACATTAACATGGACTTTGTGGTTACTGTTTAGATGATCCATCAATTATCTTTCTGAATAAGTTGTGTGATTTTGATGTTTTAATATGTAATCACTATGCAACTCTTGCATCACTAATACGTTTCTGAAGAAGAAATAAGGAGTAAATAAATAGATATATAACTCGGTTCTTATAAGTATTTAACTAAGATTTTAATTTTTAAGAATAAATATATATATTTTTCTTAAGAGAAAATAGCTGTCATTAACCAACATAATACCATAGAAAAAGAGAGCATAATGCCTCGCTAAAAAAGAAAAACTTTTTAAAAGGAAAACCGAGAAGGATAAAACCTCAAAAAGGAAAAAAAACTGCATCAAAGACTATCCTAATAAAATCAATAAGCTAATATCAATATTATTAAATATAATAATGAAAAATATCTCATGCTTGGGTTCTTTTTTTTGTTTAAGTATGTGTGATTATGTTATCATTTTAGGGTCTACGATTTTCATGTTGGATCCAGATATGTATCCACCTACAATAGATGAATAAACCCAATTCAAGTATCTAATTAAGTAAAATTAACTTTAAATTGTAATTATGTAACTAGAAAGAAGAAGTTATTCTCTTCAATAATTATACATAGAAAACTCTGTATTCTCCCTCAACCAAGCTTACATAATATGAGAAGAAACAAATATAGTCTTTCCTTGATTTCTCTATAAAAACATAGAGCATTTATGACCTGATCATCAATTCGTTGATCCAAACGACTTCTGAAAAGTAATAGATTCAATATGAAATTTGCTATTATAATTAAAACAACCAAAAAAGAATAAATTCCCATGAAAATTCAGCAACTGCAAGAAAATTGACTATGTTTTGTAGCTTTGTTGTTTTCTGACCGTTGACCTAATCTCTAATCGCCTTTGTTACTTCCTTTGAATATAATCATTGGCTAATTGCTGTAGGTGAAGATGACTCCTTCTAATTACTTTCTCTTAATTGTAATTATACACCATAACTTCACTTCAGAGCTCCAAATTAAAGTGGTTTTGTATTAGTAATATAAAATTAGTTAATCAAGTCAAACGTAATATACATTTTCTAAGTTATGCATATAATTCTTTTTGCAAGTCTAACCTTAGAAAATACTAATTAGTTAAATTTCAAAACATATTTATTTAAATATAAGATAGTTAAATTCAAAATATCATTTTAAAACATAATGGAATATTTATAAAATGATAAAACTACTTATATAAAAAAGAATAAATGTGTTCAAATAAATAAATATTATCTTTTAAATAAATGTATTTATTCGTATCGATTGCCAATTAAGCATTTCAATCTATTTAAATAATTTTTTACTACTAATAACAAGATAAGAAAAATAACTTTTAAATTAATGCTTTACTATTTAGTAAGCACAATCTAAATTAATTCTAAATGCATATATATCGAAAAAATATAAAAAATTGGTGCTAGATAATCTCACAACTGGAAGTGATAATTGAAACTAATATTCTCCACATTTATACCACTAGTTTTCTTTTTATTTTAATATTATGATTATCAAAACTTATATTCATTATGAAACAATTTATGTGCTACTATAATTAAGTTCATATATTAGCCAACAGAGAAAGATAACATTTATCACATAAAAAGTTAGGGGCAGTAGAGAACTGTAATATGTAGGAATAGTGACATTCCTTTCACACAATGCCCGTGGGGTTCAGGTCAATTTTGTAGCATATGTTTAAGTGAGGCTACATTTGGGACGTGCAATTTCAAAAGAGGCATTAATTAATTTCTCTTACGCACATGGACTATGCCCCCTTTTTTTTTTTTTTTCCTTCTAAAACGGAACCACTAAAAAAGATCCAGCTCGCTGTATATGAATACGATATACCCCCGAAACTTTCCATTTATAATTTTATATGCCTTTTTCTAGCCCCGACCGTGTTTTAGAACTGGAACCAAATCGGAAATTTTCGGTTGATTTATATTATCGGTTTAGTTTCTATTTAGAATATTATAGTTTCACTTCTGGTGGCATTAAGGCAGAGGCTTGGTAATTTAACAGCAACATGCTACCGGTTCCTTTTTTCCACAGTTTCAAATCAAAACTGGTTCCGTAGTTTTGATCTAATTCTGAAGGCAAAAATGGACCAAGATCACCATGTTGTATTCAATACGGGTAGGAGTACAACTGACTCGGTAATTTAAAAAAAATAAAGAAATTAGAACTAAATCAAGATGATAGGGGTCAATTTTTATTTCTTGCGTCAAAGATCTTACCAATTTTAAAGAAGTTGGAATTATATTTTTTTTCTATTTCCATTCAAGAGTTTTTATGTGTTTTCACACTCTTAGATCTCGAAAAATAGATACATTTTTTTCTTAGGAATATATATAAAATTTGTCACTACACAAAAAAAAAAATGATAATCCTATTATTAACTATTTTATTTATTAACTACATTTATGAAGTTCATAGTAATAGAAATACATATATATATCATCGAGACAAAATTTGTAACTTACTAACCTCTTGTCTAGCAGACACAAATTTAGTTCCGTAGAAGATTTCTTTTCTTTTTTTAATTATTTTATGCACAAAAAAAAAAGCATGATTGAATTAGAGTTATTGATATAAATTAATTTAAAATATTTTATTTTTACTAATTATATCAGTAAAAATGGAATATAAAAGTTATAAGTATTTTAAATTAAAATGAAAATAGAAATAGTAGAATTAAAAAGGTTAAGACATTAATACTTATTAATATGTAAAAATTTAATACAACAGAATAGTTAGAAATCAAAAGAGGTTGGAGGTAAAATAAACAGCACTTTAGGAATGTAATCCACATGGTTAAAGATAAAGCAAACGAATTTCAACTCTCAAATTATTAGTAGCAGCTGCCATCTGTTAATCACATTGAAATTAATCTACTCCGTTAAAATTTTCCGAGCAAGTGAAAAAAGAAATTTAAATCTAAAGTTTCTTTTGTTATATAAAGAAAAAGAAAAAACCTTGTCCTAAATCAAGCAATGGAAATTGCCACCTGGCACCCAAGTCATGGACCACTGTCTCTCTCTGGTTCTTTCATCTTTCTCTGTCATTTCTCATTCTCTTTCTTAGCTGCGTTTTGTATAACAGACACTAGAGGAGATCAGCAACAGCAACAGCAACAGCAACACAATCACAGTAACGAGCAAATTGAATCGTGAATTCAAAGAAATCCTTTCTCATTAATTAAAAATAATCTTATTATCTCCACCTTAACAAAACCCCTCACCAAGAAAATAATTATAAAAGTAAAATAAAAACAATCTTAACAAATACCTCTCCTTCCCTCATCTCTCTCTCTCCAATTCTCTACTTTCTCTCTCTACAAGCTTCTCTTAGAGAGAGAAGCAGCTAAGAGAAAGAAGAAGAAGAAGAAGAAGAAGAAGAAGAAGAAAATGAAGCTCTCGGCGTTACACCAGAGCTACATGAATCGGCGAAGCAACAGTTTCAGAGGATCAGCACCGTTAGATTCATCAACTGAAAGTTCAATTAAATCACCAGCAGCGATCTTTTGGCTTATATTACACGGTGTTTGTTGTCTCATTAGCCTCGTTCTAGGTTTCCGTTTCTCTCGTCTTGTCTTTCTCTTCCTTTTCTCTACGTCCTCCGTTACTCTTTACACTTCTCCGCTCCGTCAACTCACTACCACATCTGACCTTTCTCTTGGCGTCCCGTCAGCTCCTGTTATCAACACCGAACTTCCTCCGTCAATTAACAAAACGGCGAGTTCAACTTCTTCTAGAGTTATCGTTGGTCGTCATGGGATCCGAATCCGGCCGTGGCCGCATCCGAACCCGACAGAGGTGATGAGAGCGCATCAAATAATTGAGAGATTGCAGAGAGAGCAAAGGATTCAGTTTGGAGTTAAAAGCCCAAAGAGTATTATTGCTGTAACGCCGACTTATGTACGAACTTTCCAGATGCTTCATTTGACTGGAGTTATGCACTCGCTTAAGCTTGTTCCTTACCACGTTGTTTGGATCGTTGTTGAGGCTGGTGGTGTTACCAATGAAACCGCTTCGATTATCGCGAAATCTGGTGTTGAGATTGTTCATATCGGGTTTAATCAGAGAATGCCGACTACTTGGGATGGACGCTTTAAATTAGAGGCTAAAATGAGACTTCGTGCTTTGAGGTATTTTTTTTTTCTTTTAAAATGTTTTAAGTTAATTGAATTGCGAATTTAGTAGTAATGCAGTTAATAATGTGAATTAGATGATTAAAATATGTGTGGTAATGTTGGTGGAGCAGAGTTGTGAGAGAGCAGAAGCTGGATGGGATAGTGATGTTTGCGGATGATAGTAATATGCATAGTATGGAGCTCTTTGATGAGATCCAAAATGTGAAATGGTTTGGTGCTCTTTCTATTGGTATTCTTGCTCATTCAGGGGGTGCTGTTGATGACTCATTGTCATTTGATAAGGAGGTTGAGAAGAGTACGTCGTCCATGCCTGTTCAAGGTCCAGCTTGTAATGCATCTGATAAATTGGCTGGTTGGCACACATTTAACTCACTTCCTTATGAGGGAAAGCGGGCGATTTCAATTGATGATAGGGCAGTTGTGCTGCCTCAGAAGCTGGAGTGGGCTGGGTTTGTCATGAATTCGAGGTTGCTTTGGAAGGATGCTGATGATGATAAGCCTGATTGGGTTAGAGATTTAGATTCTCTTGATGAGGACATTGAGAGTCCTTTATCTCTTTTGAAGGACTCTTCTTCTGTGGAGCCACTAGGAAGCTGTGGTCGACAAGTTTTGCTTTGGTGGCTCCGTGTTGAAGCTCGTAGTGATAGCAAATTTCCTCCAGGGTGAGCTTTTTGTCCTCTGCCGTTGCTACGTTTCTAATAATATTATTCCCTATTTCTTTCTTTCTATATTGTTAAGCATTACCTATTTACTTGTTTATAATCATTGATTTTGAATTTAATGACCTTAGGTTCTAGAAATGCGAGTCATATAACTGGTTAGATCAGGCAAATCTCTGTGTGGAAGCTTGTTTTGGGTTTTATAATCTGTGAATAAACAGGTTCTAAATCTCCAGTTGGACAATATGTACTATTAGAGTTATATCAGTAAGCATAGTTATAAGCAACAGGATGAAGAAAAAGCCAAAAAAGATTATGTGAAATTTTTCCAGTTATTCCATTTTGACATGGTATGCTGTGTATTGAGAATGTAATTTTGAGGGTAACTTGTCTTTTATCTGCTGGTGCCTAAGCAGTATTTAGTACATTAATCAAGGGCGACTAGGTAGCCACACTTGGTCATTTGCATTTCTGAATATAGACATCTTTGCTGTTTGGACTGTTTTATATTGTGGATCACTGACCTGGAAAGAGAAATCAACAAGAACAAACAATTAGAGGCCTAGTAATATATGTATATTATGTAACATATATTGAAAGTGTCTCCTTGCTCCTAGTTGGTGTGCCAATACTATTAATGAACTGCCTCCACCATGCTTTATGGGTCTGACACTTCATTAAATATCAGTTGGTGTAATGAACATGGACAGTGTGTTGTTTGTTGATTCTGTTATAAAATTTTACTTTCTGTTACTTACGAATTTTTTATCGGCCATCAGAATTTTCACTTGATAATTTTAGAACCCTCTATGCTTATAGGTTGGTACATGTAATTTCCAACTACTCCTCAATCAGTCCTGTCCAGTCCCAGAACATAGACTGGTGAATTGGTACTTGGGTTTACTATTAAAGGGAAATATGGTTTGTGCAGATGGACTGTGTGAATATATTGATCCTAGATGTTGTGAAGTATAGGCCTAGAATGGATGTGTTGTAATTGTTGATGGCAGGTGGCAGAGATCATCTATTATTGTAGAAGATGGGAATGTACTTGAGCTTGCGAATGTGTAACTTCCTAGCTAATCACATGATTTCTCTGCATTTTGGGGCCATTAAATTTCAGATGTCTTTTTGTAGATAAAGGTCTGGACAAAGTCTGAGCAGGATAACCTGCAGACTTTAAGAATTGCTTAGGTTTGATATTCATTACCGAGGACAGGCTAAAGACTAAGAGAGTTGAGCCTTTCCTAGTTCAGTAGAATCTATTTCTCTTCAAGAAGTCTAGTTCCCTTTTTCCTTTTCAAATAGAGAATTTTACTTTTCACATAGGGAATTAGAGGTGTGGAACTTTGCTGCATGTTTTATTGGCCAACTTTTGTTTCATTCGAAATGTTCGGAAGTTAACAGTTCTTCTGTTCTTATGGCTTGTGTGGGTTTCATATTGGACAGGCTTATAAAGTACATAGTTGTATAAGAGTATTTTAGTTCCCATGATGTGTTTCACTGTGTTTGGATCCTGTTGAGTGTGGCCTACGTAATTGGTCATGGTGTGCTGGCCTTGGATAAAATCTGCCATTAACCCATGGTCTTCCTATATTGATTCATGATGGTGATATGCAAAGGGGCTTATTTATTGTGCTGGGTTGGAACATAACTTAAGCAGTGAATTAAATATTAAATTGCTTGCAGTCATCATGTTTATAGGACTGAACAATAGGTAAAATTATTGTTATTATAATATTCCAATTGAATTGGGCATGGCATAAGTGAATCTTGGTTCATTATACTTGGTTCATTCCAGGATTAGGCTCGCAGTTTGAGCTTGAGCTAGAGTAGTCTAGTGGTTAAATAAAGCTTAAACTTGGTTGTGGATGGTCCTGGCAGTTGATATTGACATGAAATTTGGTTTGTACTATATAGCCTTGCTAGTTTGATGAAGAAGGATTTGACTAGTTTGCTGAGTATTTTGAAGTTAGTTGGCTTTGTTCTCTTTTGCAAATTAAGGGTCAATTATGTCATTATGACAATTTATGTCATTGTGACAATTTATGTCATGGCGAAGCTGACCTAAAAAACCATATGGACTTGCCTTCATGTGGTAATTACTAGAAGTCTCTGATGACCATAAGCAATAATGAGGTTTTAGTTGTTTCAAGTAAAAAATTGGACACGCTTTTTATCAAAATAAGCATATCTCAGCATCCGCTAGAACTGAAGTGATTTGCATATTGCTTATTAGTAGAGACCATTACTACTTACAAATTAGGAAGTCCACAACTTCTGTGACTTAGTCTAGCATTTTACCTCTTTTCGTATATAATCAAGTACTGTTTTAGCCACCACCAGAAACTGATACTTTTGTGTGCTAGTTTGTTCCATGTGTTAATAATTGAATTTATTTCATCATAAATGCTGCATGATCTGTCATAGCCATATGCTCCCAAGCATGAACAGTTGCAGTCTTAATTTTTATTTTGAAGTGTATTTTGGTTTCTATTTATGATCTGATCTAGAATATGTTGCAAAGAGAGTCAACTTCTTTCTCCATCCTGTTTGTTTAGCCAACAATACCTTAGGGAACTGGCCATTCATTGCACTATTTACAAATGAATTCTATTTTCTTTGACCAATTTTAGATTTACAGTTAATCTTACTTCTGCAACTTTGTGCTATTTACAGATGGATTATCAACCCACCCTTGGAAATCACTGTGCCATCAAAACGAACACCATGGCCGGATACTCCTCCTGAACTCCCTACTGCTGAAAAGGTGGTGATTAACATCTCAGAGCAACCTGTTAAGCATACAAAGGGCCGGTCATCCAGATCAAAACGCAGTTCTCGAAGTAAGAGAAAGCATGAATCAAAAGTGGTGGATCCGCAGGGTTCTGCAAGACATTCTGAGCAAAACTGAAACTTTCAATCAAGAACAGCATATATACTGCTCTATGAAATTTGAGACTGCATGCCTTCAGCATCAAGGAATCCCATTGATAAAGCTAAAAAAGCATCACACGATCTTACAGATTGGCAGCTACATCTCTGAAGGCACCCCTTACAATTAGGACAGTTGATACGTACGTCTGAGTTTGAATTCCACCTATCACATCATTTTTTTCTTTCATTTTTTTTTCTCTTCCATCATTTTACATGTTGAGGTTGATTGGTATTGTGGTTTCATGGGAGGGGTATGTCATAGGCCTTCTACGGTCACCGCGGCCATGAAATTGAGGGATCTTGTCTCTGAAATCCCCCAAATTTAATACATAAAATCTTTCTAAATAGGAATATAGAGAACTTGTGTTCAGTTGTTGGATTCAATAGAAATGAAAGCCATTGTAATAAATTGTTCATTCATCCCAAGAAACAAAATTGGCTATTATAACTGAGTCAATATTCGACTGATCATGGCAAGCAATATTTCTGCCGAAACTAATAACTTTATGTGGATAAAATGGAGTAGTAAACCATACGATAGAATGAATCTTGAGAAATGTTCGCAGCAGATTGGTTTATAAACTGTTTTGGAGGGGCAGCACGGACAGTTAGCTGCATCTAACTTTCTACAAGCAGGAGAACTTTGCAGAGAGAGCAAATCAAATATTCTGCATATTGCTATCATTTTGGTTATCTATTTTTAGTTTTGTTCTTTTTCCTTTTTAACTTCTGAATGTTTATTTTCTGAAAAATTAATTGATTTTAATGTCTTAAAAAAGTAAACTACTTTATTAATATATTTTTTCACTCGTCTTTCTGTGCTTTGCTTTCCCTTGTTCAAATGGTAGGGCATGGTTTTTCTTTTAGTAGGCATAGAGTAGAAGAAACTGATCGATCGAGATCACATTTCCACCAGAAAGAGGAAGACAGAAGCAAGAGTCCCCCAGGGCGAAATGTGAGTTCATCGCCGGATTTGGAGTAGTTCAAATCAAAGAGTTCAAGATATGCGGATAATTTGAAAACTGAATAACAAAAGTTTGTTGGTAATATAATAGTTAGTTATTTAAATTTGAAGTGCTAGCAGGTGGCACATGCTTCCTGTTTTGACTAGCTGGTAAGAGAAGAGAACCAATTGTCTCAACTTCCTCTTATCCATATTTCTAGTTAATTTCCTGCCAGTTACAGTTGCCACACGACTCGGTTGGCCTTGTATTGACCAAAAAGAAGCCCCTCCATTTATCCTCTTATACTCCTATTTCTTCGAGTTAGGTCACTAAATTAATTAACATTTCTTGCAAAATTTGCATTCCTCTTATAAATATACACATACCCCAATCTCCCTTACTCTTCATGTATAACCCTCTTCTCAAAAACCAAAATTCTTTCCACAACATATCAACCATGGCATTACCCATATCATTATCAACCCTTCTCTTCCTTTTCTTCACTCTATCATCTGCCTGGGACATGTCCATCCTCAGCCATAACCATGGCCATCATCATCAATCAAGCTGGAGAAGTGATAATGAGGTCATTAGCATGTACAATTGGTGGCTTGCAAAGCATAGTAAAACGTACAATAAGCTAGGTGAGAGAGAGAAGAGGTTTGAGATCTTCAAGAATAACTTGAGGTTTATTGATGAACACAACAACTCTAAGAATAGAACATACAAGGTTGGATTGACTAGGTTTGCTGATCTTACTAACGAGGAGTACCGTGCCAAATTCTTGGGCACAAAGAGTGATCCTAAGCGTAGATTAATGAAGTCCAAAAACCCAAGTCAGAGATACGCTTTTAAGGCCGGTGATGTGTTGCCGGAATCCATTGACTGGAGGCAGAGTGGAGCTGTTAGTGCGATCAAAGATCAAGGAAGCTGCGGTAAGCAATTTCTATATCAATTACTAATTAGAAAACTACATGAAAAATGCTACATACAGTTATTAGATATAAAAAATAATAGAAGATTAATCAAGGTATCTCAATGCAATTTTTTTTTTTTGAGTTGCTTGGAAGAAGAATGGTGGTTAATTTTCTGGTCATGCAGAAAGGTAGTGAAGAATGGTAGTTACTGGATCTTCTAGTTAGCTAGTGGATTCTTTTCAGATTACTTATAATATATATGTAGGGATTGTCCCATAAATGTCACAAAAATATAAAATAATTATAAAAATATTCTTGTAAATTTCTGATAATAAAAATACTAAAAACAGAATTTTATTTATAAAAATACTCTAAAATCGAGTCGAGTTTTATTTATAAAAATATCCGATTTGATTTTTTCAAATTAAAGGGTATATGTTGGATATATTTTGAAAAAAAGTATATATATTCAGTATAATTTTGGTAAATAATAAATTTAAAATATATTAATTTTTATAAAATATTATTGTAGTTTGTTTGATTTTGTAATATTAATAATGAATAAATAAATAAATAAATTTAAAAGATAATTTTTAATTTAAAAATTTGAAGATGCATTGAGAATATTATATCCAAAAAACTAGATAAATTGCTATAAGATAAAAAAAAATGTTTAGTATATAATGAAGAAAAAAAGTAGATATTTGGTATATACTTTTGACGTAAAAAAATAAAAGATATATATTTAACTAAAAAATATAAATTAGGTATATCAATCCTTTTCAAATAAAATAAATATAAATTTAAGAAAATCGAACGATAAAATATATACATTTGCTAAATAATAGTATATTTGAAGTATTTGAAACTTTTTAAAATAAAATAAATTTCAACTCAAATGTTCTAACATCAAACAGTGTATGTTTCTTAAAACATGGTATACGTTAGATATGTGTAAAATATTTTAAACTAATTTTGAAAAAATAAAAAAGATAAAAAAAGTAAAGAATTGGTAATTATGAAAAGTGAAGTACTTTTATAATTATTTAAAAAAAGATAAATAAAGAAATTTCCTCTAATATTTAAGGTTTGAGTTTGAGCCCAGGATCCAGAGCCCATTAAGTCAAAACACCCAGATCTATATCTAAACTTCTAAGTTTCAGTTTGAGTCCAGACCCAAGTTAAAGTCAACTTGGACTAAGGCTAGTGTCAACTTAATGAGCGAGATAGCGACCCCACCAATTGGGTGGCCACAGTTCTGGATTCACGGTTCCATTTTCATTGGAACCGGATCGAAAGACCAATTCCAAGCCGGTTTCAGTTTACAGTTATGGTTCGATCAGTTTAGATATATTTAAGAAAATAAAAAAAGAGTTTAAACTCAATTATACAATTATTAAATACTTATTAAATATTAATTACATAATTATTAAGTATTAATTACATAGCATTATATTAATTAATAATTTAATTGTTGTCTTTTTTAAATTTTAAGGGGTTGGAACCTAAATGGATAGTTCTGATTCCATCTAAAGGAAAATCGGACTTGAACCGACCTCCACAGTACTGAGCTGATTCAAGCCAGGTTTCAAAATTGACCAATTTCAAGCTGGTTTTAACCAGCTCCAATTTCGAACCGGTTCGTGGCCACCACTACACATCAATGTTGAGCGAGATTCAAAATTAACTTAGTTCAATCTTTAGGCCAATCTAATTATCAAAATTAAAAAAATTATTAGGAATACTCATGTTTTTTATCAAATTTATGGTTTTTTTTTTCCATTTTTATTGTGTTAAAAACAATTGAAAATAATTGAGAAACAACTAATACCAACAGAAAAAAGATTACCACACTCTAAATTTTTTAAAAATTTAAAACTGTACTTAAAAAATATTTATACAATAAAAATGATATTTTTTGTTAATTCTAATATATTTTTGAAAGATTCTCTATAAGATTTTTCGGTTTAGATCAGCTTAGTTTTATCCTTTTTTCTTGAAATAATTTGACTTAATTTTGTTATCAAATCCAACTCATATATTGGAAGTACACACAAAAATTATATTGAATTGCTTATGAACTTTTTTTTTTTTTTTTTTTTGTGTTCTTATCAAATAATTTGAATTGTTTATGAACTATTCTTTGTGTTTCTATCAAAAAAAAAATTAGACTGAACTTCAAAATTGATACATTTTAGATGATCTGATAGGTCTAGTGTGGGGGCACCTAATGGAGTTGCATAACTCTTGCTATAACAAAAAGACTTATCAAATTTTTTTTTTTAAAAAAAAAGTTAAAACATTATTATGGAAGAGAATCAGTAAATCAAATTCAGGTACTTTCAGCACAAGAATAAAATAAATATGCAATGCCATTGTGTTGGTGCAGGTAGTTGCTGGGCATTCTCAACAATAGCTGCAGTAGAAGGCGTAAACAAGATAGTAACAGGGGAGCTAATATCTTTATCAGAACAAGAACTTGTAGACTGCGACAGGTCATACAATGCAGGTTGCAATGGAGGTCTGATGGATAATGCTTTCCAGTTCATCATCAACAATGGTGGCATTGACACCGATAAAGACTATCCATATCAAGCTGTTGACGGCAAATGTGACACTACCAAGGTATTTGAAGTGTATATTACTAAGGTCATTGATCACTTCTAATCTTTTCATTGTTTGTTTTGGGCGTTTATTATTTTGGATTGTTTCAGGTGAAGAATAAGGCCGTCACCATTGATGGGTTTGAGGATGTTATGGCTTTCGATGAGATGGCCTTGCAGAAAGCTGTGGCACATCAGCCTGTCAGTGTTGCCATTGAAGCCAGTGGCATGGCTTTACAGTTCTACCAGTCGGTGAGTTCTTTCCCATTTCTTTCAATTCTTGCAGAGAAATGAGTTTCTTGTTCCTTATCTATTTTCCTGAAACATTAGTTATCAAAGTAATTGCAGAAAGTTTTTTAAATTCTCTTTTTGAGAGATAACATTGGTGAGACATGGAAGTGGTGTCATTTTGCTTGTATGTTAAAACACCAATTGAGTAGAAACGTTGAGTTAGTTTTCTTTTAATTTTTTCAGGGTGTATTCACTGGTGAATGCGGATCAGCCCTAGACCATGGAGTGGTTATTGTTGGCTATGGAACAGAAGATGGTATAGATTATTGGCTTGTTAGGAATTCATGGGGCCGTGATTGGGGTGAAAATGGATATATCAAAATGCAGCGTAATGTGGTTGACACATTTACTGGCAAATGTGGAATTGCGATGGAGTCTTCGTATCCAATCAAGAATACCCAAAATCCTGTTAAGATCAGCAGTGTTTGAATTTGTCCTTTTGGTTCTCTGTAAAGCAAAGGGCACCAAGAGAAGGAAAAAACAAGAAGATCAAAGGTGCAAAATCTTATCCTTCTTCTTAGTCTAAAGGGCAAGAAGGCGTTATGCGATTGTATGAATGATTGTTGTTGTATATAAGCTTTGAATGTGTCAAAACAGCACCTTAAAAATGAGCTGATCGTGGAATCTGGATTGCATTTTCTCTGAAGTTGATTGTTCTAATAAAACTTACCGAGCACATAAATATGCAGTCGTTATCTTTTCTGCATTTGTTAATTGCTTGCTAGCTGAATTGCTTAATAGACCAAAGGTGCCTAGGCAGTAGGGCCAGGCTCAGTAGACACCAAGAGGAGAGAGTTAGTGGAGACAGGGCACAATTTCTTCTCTGAAACCAAACAAATCAACAAGAAGAAAGAAACCCAAAAGAGCGAGCAAAGATCTCCATCAAAATGCATGATTTCTTCTCCAACTTTCTACATGTGCAATAAAGTTAAACAAACTTGCTATCTGTAAGCTTTTAGAATTCTTTTTTATATTGATAATTGCCAACTTTTTCAGTCCAAAAACAATATCCCATGACTTCTTTTTAGGCATTGGCTATGTTAAGTTAGAAACGCACACAAAAAAAAAACAATGAAGCATTAAGTTTGCTTGATAGATAAGGTGCCTACTATCAATTCCATCATCAGACTGGAAGCGGCTCTTACAAGGGGCAACTTTTGTTTTTTCTGTTATTATTATTTTTCTTTTAATTGTTGCCGCGCTTAGAGATGGATTTTAAATAAAAGGGTATGACAATAGATAGAATCTGGTTCAATTGTCTAAATGCTTCAAACCTATTCTTTTTTTCTTGTTTCACATAGAATTCAGTCTGATTTAGTAACTCAATTTATAGTTTTATTTTGTATCATGTAAGAAATGGGGAAAAATGGCGAAGCTTCTTCATTTTTCTTTTTTGAAGTAGCTTAAAAGGAAGAATGCATCGCTTAAGCAACCATGTTTTCTACAGTAATGGCTAAGGCAAGGCATGTTTCTGATGGAAACCATCTAAACTATCCCCATCAATGTTTCTGGTTTCTAGCTCTCTTCTTTCTAATCTAAACATGATTTGCTCAGATAAGCTTGATCTTCTAGTTAGGGTCAATGATTGTTTATCTATACTGAAATAGTGGAGAAGGTTCAGGTTCAAATTCTGACAAGTCCTTGCTGATTAAAAATTTTCAACCTGCCTAAACAAAATAAAATTGTTTTAGTGCCTCATGTTACTTCTCTGACAATGACTTTTAGGTGCATAAGCCAACCCACTCCTTTGAATGATTATATTTCTTTTCTGTTGAAATACAAGAATAATGTCAAGTTTCCTGCACCTAGACTTTAAAGAATTTATTTAATTGATTAAGAGAAATGGTATAATTAGCTGCTAACTGCATACAAGTTGTAATGATGTCTGTACAATTAAAATATGTGCCCTTAATATATTTAAGCAGTGAAATGAGCACATATTTATATAAAGAAAATGGAGAATATGCTTCATTTAATTCCTCATCAGCTCCTCAAGTTGCAGATAAGTCATCAATTGACCTATTTTTAGTTCATGTGATTTGGTCCTTATTGATCAAGATCTGGGTTCTCTAATTTTTGTAATTATGAGGGCATGGAAAATCTCAAACAATCTAAAAGGCACATTTTAAAATATAACATTTTTTTCAGCCAACCAGCAATTTTCAATTTGTTTAGGACCCCACCTTTCCACTACCATAATTGCTTACCTGGGGCTATCCCCAGTCCTCTTTCCTTGCACATGAAAAATATTTCAAATTTTGTTTGGTGAGATGCACAACAGGCAATATCTTAGAAAAATTGCATCATTGGTATCTTGTCTATATTCTGTTTGCAAAACCTGATACAGAAGAATTGCATTTTTTGGTATGTTAAGATGCACTAGTGATTTCACAAATAAATATTACAAATAGTTGTGATTTGATACCTTATTCTCCTGTAAGCTTCATGAAACTTCTGATCCTTTGTTCTTGGATACATTGTGAACCATAGAGCCTTTTTTCTTTACATTAGTCTATGACAAGAATTTGATCACACCTTAAAAATTAATAAATGAATGAATATAAAAGCAGAAAGTGAATTTCACCTTAAAAGTTGAGAAAGAAACATTCCAACTTAAAGTTCTCAAAAAAATCATTGTGCCAAGCAATGGGGGGTCCATGTTGTGGGCTATATAATTGGTTCAAGTCAATTAGGAAAGCATAATTTATATCCAATACTCTTTTTCATCATGTTTGGATAACTACTTTTTTTTTTTTTTTGTAATTAAAGAGATTGGTCTCTACAAGTTAAAGAATTGCCATTGTTTAGTTTTCTCTTTTCTCTTTTCTCTTTTCTCTTTTCTCTTTTTCAAGCAAAAATCATATTCCACCGTAGCTTTGTCTCAAGAAATAAAACATGGTTGCAGTGTTTAATAAAGAGCTACTAAGTTGGTATCTTATCACACTCAAACTCAGAGAAACAGTAGAATCGGCAATTCCAGCATCGTCTAATGCTACCCCATTGCCTGAATTTCAAGAACAGGCTAAGCAAGAAGTGCAGAAGCAGCAGAAGGCAATATCAGATTCCCAGCAGATTGTGATCGAAAAAGATAGCGAAAACTTCGAAGAGGAAACCAAGTCACCTGATTTTGAATGGGTGATATCCATAAAAGAAAAACTCGAACAAGCTCACCAAGATGATGCAGCAGGTTCATGGGCAAAGTTGTGCATCTACAGAGTTCCTCACTACCTGAGAGAAGGGGATGATAAAGCTATTGTTCCACAGATTGTCTCCTTAGGACCTTATCACCATGCGAAGAGACGTTTGCGCCAAATGGATCGTCATAAATGGCGTTCCCTTCAACATGTTCTCAAGCGTACTAATAAGGACATAAAGCTTTTTCTTGATTCTGTAAGAGAAGTTGAAGAAAGAGCTCGTTCCTGCTACGAGGGAACGATTGGTCTAAGTAGTAATGAATTTGTTGAAATGATGGTTCTTGATGGTTGTTTTGTGCTTGAACTCTTTAGGGGTGCTGCTGAAGGTTTCAAGCAACTTGGTTATGCTAGAAATGATCCCATTTTCGCAATGCGTGGATCAATGCATTCTATTCAGAGAGACATGATAATGCTAGAGAATCAGCTTCCACTCTTTATACTTGATCTCTTACTGGGACTTCAGTTTGATAATCCTGATCAGAAAGGATTTGTAGCAAAGCTTGCACTCACATTCTTTGACCCACTAATGCCCACAGATGAGCCATTGACGAAAAGTGAAAAGAACAAATTGGAGTCTTCACTTGGATATGCAACTACTTTTGATCCATTAGCAGATCAAGGAGGTCTGCATTGCCTTGATGTTTTCAGACGAAGTCTCCTGCGTTCAGGGCCTAAACCTGTGCCAAGAAATTGGATCAAGAGATGGTCAAACAACAACCGTGTTGCTGATAAACGGCGAACACAATTGATTCATTGTGTCACAGAACTCAGAGAGGCAGGTATCAAGTTCAAGAAAAGGAAGACTGATAGATTCTGGGATATAAAATTCAAGGATGGGGTTCTTCGAATTCCTCGTCTCTTAGTCCATGATGGGACTAAGTCACTTTTCCTTAATCTAATTGCATTTGAGCAGTGCCATCTTGATTGTGGCAATGACATTACCTCTTATGTGGTCTTCATGGATAACTTGATCAACTCTCCCCAGGATGTTGCTTACCTTCATTACTGTGGTATACTTGAGCATTGGCTTGGCAGTGATGCTGAAGTTGCAGACCTATTCAACCGCCTCTGTCAAGAGGTTGTGTTCGATATAAATGATAGTTATCTTTCTCAGCTGTCTCAGGATGTAAACCAGTATTACAATCACAGGTGGAATACATGGCGTGCTAGTCTGAAACATAACTATTTTGGCAATCCTTGGGCCATCATCTCATTAGTTGCTGCTGTTGTGCTGCTCGCTCTTACTTTCGCACAAACTTTCTATAGCGTTTATGGCTATTACATGCCACTTTCTTGAATGCAGTTGAGGCTTTCTTCTTGATCTCTTTTATTTGGAGTTGCAGTTTAGGTTTTTGAGACAAATGGTTTCCATACAATCCCCTGGACTTCTTCCTTATTTATTAATTTATTTATTTTGAGTTATTTAGCCTACAATCAGAAGTTTGCTGGCCTGGTGCCATTTTTATACCAAGATATTACGTCCCAAGACAATATTTGATTGTTTCACTACCAAACACTGGATCTTTATACAAGTATAATTGTTTGATTCTTACCAACTATTTGGCAATCTTTGATAATGCATTGCTCTCCAAGACTTGTAAACTTGGCTGGAATTTTCCAGCTTGACTCAGCGGAGCCTGATAGGACAATCAGGCAACATAATTGGCTCGCAACTAAAGCAAACCTTAAACTAAGCAGCAGGCAAACAGCTAAGTAACTGTACAAACTCGTGAAAACATAACAGCTACTGAATTACAATCTGACTATTAATCATTCTATGATTAATCACTAAGTAGCATTTATAATTAAACAGTTAAAAGAACCAGCTAATACTGGAAAACACTCGGTATTCTCCAATAATTATGTGCTCTATATCTGTAGGACCACTAGCCAATAAAGTGCAAAGCTAAGACGCTTAGAAAAGCTTCCCTACACAAATTATAAACTTGATCACGCATTGCCATATAAAAATTGTGATTTTAATTAGGTGATGTATGCATGTGTGTCACAAGAGGCACAATCCAAAATATGAAGAAATTATTGCACAACTGTTTCACCCCAAATGAGATATTAGCATTTTCAACCAAGAAAGAGCAATTTCTAACTGAATTTAACATAATCCTTTAGTATTGCTTAAAGCAACTCCCCTCTATAAGCTACTACTCATAAACATAAAAAGCTGCCATATATACAAAATCTTCTTCAAAAATAACATTATGGACCACTTTGCATTGTCAAAGTTGCATTTCATCTAGGATATAGGCGAGCTTGCCAAGTAAAAATGTGGGGAATCTGATGAACAAGAATGACCACTCTGAGTTGCACTAAAATTAGCTGTCAAAGTTCTACAACAACCAAAGGTTTCAAGCATTTTACCTGCAACAAAAGAATTTCTCAAAAACATGAGTCACCTGTTCAAGTATGCCTTCAAAGAAGCAAATGCAATTCAAATACAGTTCAAACTACCTGAGGAATTCAATCCTTAGAAAGGCTTATGCTGTCAGTCGAAGTTGCCTTCTTGCCATACCGCTATAAAGACAAGTAAATGACCACAATTAAATTTTAGAAAATCATGCCAAAAGGAAAAAAGAAATAAAGTAAGACACATTACAAGAATAACAGAAACTTAATGGGTTTGTAAATACCTGTTTACCAATGGAGAATGGAACGTATTTGTACTTGATCATGTGCATTATCTGTCTCCTCATAGTGAGAACAAATAGTAAGACCCAGTAGAAGAGGAGTATTGGCCAGAAAACAGGTACATTGAAGGCATCAAAGAATGTCATGAGAAAAGCAACGCAGAAAGCCTTGGTAATCGAGTACCTTACGTACAGGCAAAACAAAAATAGAGCAACTTCAATAAATTGAACAAAAAGAAAAGCATCAGGTCTAAAGTTTTCACAATTTCCACCACAACCAAGGCAAAATGTAGCAGAAAGTACAGGTCAAATCTTCGCCAAATAACTTAATTCAAATAATAACCTTACAATCAAATCTCTGAATCCAAAAAGGGTCCTCCTTCTGGAATGGCAGAAAAGAATAAAAAGAAAAGGGAGAGACTCTGTTTCAATTTTATCAGGTAAAGTTCCATTACGATCACAAATCTCAAACCTGGCATTACGTCCTTGATTCGAGCTATAAATAACTAGAGTTTCTAGCCCCTATTATTGATATTATTGTGGTTGCTCTTGTTTTCGCTTTTCTACTTTCACATATTTTTCGCAATTGAGAATTTGATAATTGCTTGTTTTCACATATTCTCCAAATCAAGCATTGCTTTTATCTTTCCCCATATCTTTAAAACAGAGCTTTGCTTTCGGTTTTCAGCCTATCTTCGATATTGGGGATTAGTTTAATTATTGCGGTTGCTAATACTTTCTTTTTTTCTTCCACAAATTTTCGAGATTGAACATAAATGAACTTCCCCTAATATTTACCCTAAATTAAAATCCAAATTCTTTATAATACACAAATTTCGCAGGCATTCAAAAATAACAACGAAGGATCAAATCAGAAAAATACCAGAACTTAAATTCAGGGAGACGGCGAACGAAGGGGCGAAACTCATCGGATCCACGAGTAGGAAGAGTGGGACCATCAAGGACCTCAGGATCAATCTGAGGGGAGAGAAACCCTATCAAAAGATTAAGCATATAGATACCTAGACCATAGGTGATTATATAAAAACCCTGGACGAAGTACACGCGTAGAGCGTAGATTAATGCAACCACAAGACAAGCGATCCAACGGCGGAGGACGTGAGGTACTGTCTTATCAAGCAGATGCTGATAACGCTGGGAGACGGTGAAAGTCCACCGTGAAATTACGGTGGCTGGGGTTGATGAAAGAGATGATAGATCTTCTCCTCCTCCTCCTCCTCCACCACTGGGTTGCCCTGCAGTCTCCATTTGTAGGGCCCAGAGATGAGTGGGTTCTTTCTTCCTCTCCTTCTTCTTCTTCTTCTTCCTCTTCTTCTAATAATAATAATTATTATTATTATTATTATATATAGAAATCAATTGAGGAATTTATGTTTTTTTTTTCTTAAATAAAATTCTTCTTTTATTTCTCTGGTTTTCGCTGAAATTGGGGATTTGTGTTTGCGTTAAAGTCTCTGTCTGCAGCAAATCGATTCGGGCCGCTGATATTTGTTGTTTTGTATAACTGAAGTTGCTTGCTCTTTTCCAAAATTATTATCTATTTTTCTCTCAAAATTTTCTTTTTCTATTTTTCTAAGGAAAAACTGAAAGGGAAAATCTACAAATACTCTTTCTTTTTCTTTTTCTTTTTTTCTTTAGCTTGCAAATACTCTTTTTTCATAGATGAACCGAACCGCATATATAAAATTATAAATCTTTTAAAAAGACTATGACACGTCATAATTTTATAATTATTAGGTTTATATTAATTAATCTTTTATTATAATTGATCAATTATATTTGCATACACATCATTATAAATATATTTTATTATAAAGTATGTTATTTATCACAATTCCAATAGGAAATTTTTTAATCTTTATATGGTAAATATTATTTACCTAAGAGTTTCTAGATATTTAAAAAATTGATATATGATAATAATATTAATAAAAAGTAATTGTTATGGGGCAGAAAATACACATGTTACATTAGACTTTAAAATTATGCAAGTTATCTTTTGCATGCATCTATTAATCGAATGAATCATAATGTGGATCTTTATTTAGATATGGAATATGATAAATCACATAGTGTAAAAGAAATTTAAAACTTAGAATTTGAATTTGGCTATTTTTTAAATTTCTTTAAGTTTGTTTTAAATTTTATTTTATTTTATGTTCATGAGCTTTACCTCATTTTACTTTTAATTCTATTTTTATCTAATTAGCTGTATACCTTATTTTTGAATATTGAGTATTTATTAGTCCTATTATTACTATTATTATTGTTATTATTTTATTATTATGAAACTAGGTATATTAGTATATTACAATGATAATGTAAATTTATTTGCAATATGCATGGCCACGAAAAATAAAGAAAATAAAAAAAAGTATTTTTAAAGGAAGGGAAGATAAAATATTTTTCTTATTATGTTGGTTATGTAAAAGATTTTATTAAAGGAAAAAGAAGAAAATTAATTAATTTTTAAATTTTATTATTATAATTATAAAAATAAAAAGGATAACTAATTATATTTTAATTTTTTTTATCAACCTAAATTAAAGTGTACAATGGAAACGGGGGAAAATTATTCCCCTTCAATTTCCTTTTCTCCTAAAAACTTTTATTTGTCAAACATGATGGAACTAATTCTTCGTCTAAAAACTTTACTTTTAGATTACTCTCTATCAATACATAATATTGTTCCCAAATCTACTTTAGGATTTTACTATCTTATTTTATTGTATCTTTCTTAAATCGATTCAAAGGCAATTGAAACGAGAATAACAACTTTTTCCCAACAATGTAAAAGGAGTTTTCTACTAAGTTTACGTCCAATCTTCAAACCATTAGCAAACTTTATATAGTTTGAGAAAATAAGACCTCCATATATTTACAATATATGCGATATATATTTTAAAATTTTATATATGTATAAAATGTTTTACTATAAATAATTTTGTTAAATTATTGATGCATAATTGTTTATGTGATCATATTAGATGAAGATAAAAATATAAGCCTCAAAATGTATTCAAAAGTTAAAAACTTAAAATCTTAAATTAATATGAAAGTCAAGATGAAATTATGAAAAAATAAAAATATAAAGAGCTATAGAATATAAGAAAATAGCATGTGAAGTGAAGAATAATATCTATGAAATCAAAACCAATATGTAAATTTAAAAGAATAATTTGTACTATTTTGTATCGATAAATAAATTTAAAAGAAAAATGTGTACTATTGGAGAGAGTGTACCAAGGCAAATCATAGATAGATGGGTAATTGTATTAGTCTAGCTTAAGAATAAAAATTGAGATAATTTTTGGAATAAGATTTTAAATTTTAAAATAATTTATGCTCAAGCTGTCAGATTAAATCTTTACAACTAAGATTATTTCTTGCCAAAGAAGGAAAAACAGTCATTGACGTTTCTTATGATGAGTTCAAGGAAATTATGGCACAACTCAACATTGAATATGGCAAACCCCTTCTGCGAACGGAGATTCACGATCCAAAGGTTTATGAAACCCGCTTTTGCAGAGGTACAAAACGCTGGGCCAGGTATAACAATGCCACGAACTTTTGGACCTACTTCATCTTTGTCACCTATATCAGCGGTACAACCCTTGGTTCAAGAATGTTGTTGAAAACAGGGTTCAGCATAATCCATATCATCATGACATAGGCATTCTGGCTTGCACATTTCTGGGGCTACATCCCAGACAAAGTGTCCCCTGACTTGTGCAGCATAGATCTGGTTCTGGGGACAAGTCTCACAGCTCCGAGATGGAGATGAGAATAGCCTTGTTTCCGCCATTGTTCTATGAAAGAGGTGGGAATTTCTAAAGTAACACAGATACTGTCCTCAAAATACTCCAAGCCTGTACCAGTAATAGCTTTCTTTGACACTGGAGCTCAAAGAAGCATGATGAACCCAATGGTTCTCCCATCAGAGTATTTTTGTTTCTTGAATATGTTGTAAGGGTTGATGATAGGTACTAAAGTATCTTCTATCTGTACGTTATCAGGAATATGGGAGATTTCAACAAGATGATCTATCTTGTTAGATATGGTTTTCTTACAAGAGGGAGATAATTGAAGGGTGGAAGTATGAGAGGTAATTTCAGTTGACATGGTGTTTAGGGTTTTCTCTTCTTCTATCACCAAGGCTCTGATACCAATTGTAGCCAAGAGCTGTTCATGGCATAACCCTCATGCTGTAAACTCAAAGCATGGACAGATCCTCATTTGCTGGGTTTCTGAGCTTTTTGGGTAAAGGTGAGAAAATGTGCCAAAGGGCTGATAAAGGGTTTCTTGTGGTTGTTCTGGTTGTGAAAGAAAAGGGAAAGAAGAAAAGTATGAAGGAGTAATAGCCAAGTGAGGTTGAAGCCATATGAATGTTGGAATTGCGATCGGTCTTTCCGGATTTCCGGCCTATAAACCTTTGGATCTCGATCGAATCTCCGCCTGTCGCGAAGGGGTTTGCCATATTCAATATTGAGTTGTGCCATAATTTCCTTGAACTCATCATAAGAAACGTCAATGACTGTTTTTCCTTCTTGAACCAAGGGTTGTACTGCTGATATAGGTGACAAAGATGAAGTAGGTCCAAAAGTTCGTGGCATTGTTATACCTGGCCCAGCGTTTTGTACCTCTTGTACAAAACTGGACGGGTAGTGGATAACCCACTAATTCTAATAATTCAGTAAAAGTTAGTGGATATCCCACTAATTCTAATAATACAGCAAAAGTTAGTGGATATCCCACTAAGGCTAACAATGCTGTAAACTCAAAGTATGGACAGATCCTCAAGTTAAGACACAAGCGACCTCTTGCTATGGGGGTCTTTCTACTCTTTTGGATCTTTAAATTTGCTGAGTTAGCTCTTTTGGATGCATTTCAAGAATGGCCAGTACACATATGGTCCCCACCTAACAAAGGAAACCCACAAAAGATAGTGGATAACCCACTAATTCTAATAATTCAGCAAAAGTTAGTGGATATCCCACTAATTCTAATAATACAACAAAAGTTAGTGGATATCCCACTAAGGCTAACAAACAAAAGTACAGCACAACTATAGCGGCCTACCACTATCACGCGGCCTACCATGGCCCCTTCAAGGGTCATCTGAAGATCAATCCATGCCAAGAATTCAGAAAGCTTATCCTTCCATTTTGATGGTGGCAAGTCATCAAAAGTGAACCAAGGTCCTGCGCTAGCTGGTTTTGACCTTGGGTTTGGAGCTTCAGCGGGGGCAAAGAATGACTGAGCTGGACTGGGATCAGTAGCAGAAGTGTTCATAAGAATCTCAGTGATATCCGCCATCTCTGAGTTGTCTGAAGAGGATTCTGAATCATACGGACTGATGAGAGATTGCTCTGAAAGTTTGTCTTTAGAGGCTAGAGGAGGAGAGGAAGGATTTCAGATCTTTTGTTCTCTGTTTTTCCCAAGGGAGGGAAATCCTCTGGTTGTAACATGAAACATTCTTGAACCAAGGGTTGTACCGCTGATATAGGTGACAGAGATGAAGTAGGTCCAAAAGTTCGTGAAGATGTCTCTGGATACTTCTTGTTCAGTGATCCATCCTAAGCCAGATGATCGGGATCCAGATGGTTCCCAGAGAAAGAATAAAAAACCACTGCCAATGTTCGATGAGGCAATTGAGTTTCTTGCCAAAGAAGGAAAAACAGTCATTGACGTTTCTTATGATGAGTTCAAGGAAATTATGACACAACTCAACATTGAATATGGCAAACCCCCTTCTGCAGCTTGCAGAACGGAGATTCAGTCAGATCCAAAGGTTTATAGGCTGGAAACCCGGTACCCGTCTCTCCCTCGAATCTCAAATCTCAAGGTCCACATCCAAAAGGCCCAGTACTATTCCAAATTTGACCTAAAAGCGGGCTTTTGGCAACTCGGTATCCAGCCCACAGAGAGATACAAAACTGCATTTTGTATCCCTAATGAGCTGGCCCACAATCCGCCACCTCTTACAATCCCGTCAGTAGGAGAACTTATTCTCCAAACAGATGCATCTGACTATGCATGGGGGGCCATCCTCCTAGAAAAGCTCCACGACAAGGAACAATTGTGTGGATATGCATCGGGTCAGTTTTCCTCTTCAGAAAAACATTGTTTTGAACCAAGTGCAGTGCTTGATCTAGTTTGCCATCTATCTTCTTCAAATAAGTGTTTTGGACAATAGAATTAGATGTTTGCCAGTTGAGTACTTCTTCAGGGGGTGTCAGTGGCTCTAAGTTTCCAGAGGGAGAAATCCGTGTAGGAAGGATTTCAGATCACACGTGCCACCTCTCAAAGATGCTCAAGAAGAACCCTCCTCCATGGGGAGCGGAACAAACAACAGCTGTCAAAAAATTAAAAGAGCTGGCCCACAATCCGCCACCTCTTACAATCCCGTCAGCAGGAGAACTTATTCTCCAAACAGATGCATGAAGTATTTTGAGGACAGTATCTGTATGGGAATATATGGGACTGGAGGAGGTTTTGTAGTAGATTGAAAAGTTTCAGGAGGTGGAGAAGAAACAAAGAAGGAAGATAATAGGGTTGGAGAGAGAGGATATTGTATTACATCTTCCAGAATATTCTTCTGACTTCTCCATTCTATATAAGGAGAGGTCCTTGGTAATAAAATCTCAAGCAAGTTTCTCTAAGAAAACCTCTCTCTCTTATATACTCTCTTATGGCTTTCTAATTTTCTCCTTTCTCTTCTCTTTATCCAATGCTGACTTTTCTGGATTCCTAGGACAATTTTTTGCATAGTGTCCCTTCCTTTTGCAGATGAAACATCTGTCAGACTTGTACCCCTGGTTCCGTTTTTTATGGAAGTATTTGAATTTCTTTGGGTTTTTTTTCCTGAACCACTCTGATCACAAGACAGAAGATCGGAATTCAGTTCTTTCCTGATTGCGTTGTATGGACGCACATCATTGGTTCAGATCTTCCAAGCAAGGATATCCTGATAGGATTTGATGTTTATCCCTCGACAGCTTGACAAGGAAGATCTACAGAAACTAATTCCTATTGAATGGGTAACAAATTATGAGAAGCTTCAGGCATCTCAATCAAAACCAGTACAAGCCACAGATCCCCTCTTTATTCAGCAAAAGGATGGGACTGTTAGGACGATCTTTACAAGAACTGAGGAAGATATAACGAGTGTCCAAAAGCGACATTCGTGCTGTAACAGGCAATCCCATCCTTCCATGATATGAAAGGACAAGTCTCACAGCTCCGAGATGGAGATGAGAATATGATTCAGAATCCTCTTCAGACAACTCAGAGATGGCGGATATCACTGAGATTCTTATGAACACTTCTGCTACTGATCCCAGTCCAGAAGTAGTGGAACCTGAAGATGATGATGCTCAGTCCTACAATAGTTCAAGCCCCTCGACAGCTTGACAAGGAAGATCTACAGAAACTAATTCTGAAAGAATCCGAGGAAAGAAGAGGCTTGTCATAGACTACAAACCCTTAAACCATTTCCTTCAAGACAATAAATTCCCTCTCCCTCGAATCTCAAATCTCAAGGTCCACATCCAAAAGGCCCAGTACTATTCCAAATTTGACTACAATTGGTATCAGAGCCTTGGTGATAGAAGAAGAGAAAACCCTAAACACCATGTCAACTGAAATTACCTCTCATACTTCCACCCTTCAATTATCTCCCTCTTGTAAGAAAACCATATCTAACAAGATAGATCATCTTGTTGAAATCTCCCATATTCCTGATACCGTACAGATAGAAGATACTTTAGTACCTATCATCAACCCTTACAACATATTCAAGAAACAAAATTTTGTCAGAAAAACCTTTAACCAAATCATCCACAAAAAACCCCTCACCATAAAAGAATATGTTCAATCCTCCTCACTTTTTCAGCGTTCACTTACTGCTACTTCTCAAGAGCAGTATGTTACTTTAGAAATTCCCACCTCTTTCATAGAACAATGGCGGAAACAAGGCTATTCTCATCTCCATCTCGGAGCTGTGAGACTTGTCCTTTCCTATCATGGAAGGATGGGATTGCCTGTTACAGCACGAATGTCGCTTTTGGACACTCGTTATCTCAAGTACGAGCATGCAGTGATTGGGACAATAGTCACAACACTCAACACTGGTAGTGTTGTTTTGACTTTCTTCCCAAACTATAACCTCTCTTTGAGTGATCCTTATCTATCCACTGCCTTAAAAGTACAAGTCCAAATCACGGGAGCTAGTCAAGTTGAAAATGCTCTCTCAGCAACTCTTCACCATCAGATCATTTATCGATTGCAGGATCATGCACTTAACTTGTAGAACCCAGGCTTCCAAGCCTCATCAGATGCTTTGTACATCATGGCTGATTCTAGTCAAACCCCTACAATAGTTCAAGCCCCTCGACAGCTTGACAAGGAAGATCTACAGAAACTAATTCCTATTGAATGGGTAACAAATTATGAGAAGCTCCAGACATCTCAATCAAAACCAGTACAAGCCACAGATCCCCTCTTTATTCAGCAAAAGGATGGGACTGTTAGGACGATCTTTACAAGAACTGAGGAATCTTCCTCAGCACCGTCAATTTTTCAAGCATCAATGATACAACCTGTATCACGGCCTAGGGAGAAGATCCCTATTCACTCCTTTCAAGCATCTGGCAACCAGATCTATGCTGCACAAGTCAGGGGACACTTTGTCTGGGATGTAGCCCCAGAAATGTGCAAGCCAGAATGCCTATGTCATGATGATATGGATTATGCTGAACCCTGTTTTCAGCATCAACAGAAGAATCCAAAGAAGATGTCTCTGGATACTTCTTGTTCAGTGATCCATCCTAAGCCAGATGATCGGGATCCAGATGGTTCCCAGAGAAAGAATAAAAAACCACTGCCAATGTTCGATGAGGCAATTGAGTTTCTTGCCAAAGAAGGAAAAACAGTCATTGACGTTTCTTATGATGAGTTCAAGGAAATTATGGCACAACTCAACATTGAATATGGCAAACCCCCTTCTGCAGAACGGAGATTCGGTCAGATCCAAAGGTTTATAGGTCGAAACCCGGGCCCGTTTTGTACAGGAGGTACAAAACGCTGGGCCAGGTATAACAATGCCACGAACTTTTGGACCTACTTCATCTCTGTCACCTATATCAGCGGTACAACCCTTGGTTCAAGAATGTTTCATGTTACAACCAGAGGATTTCCCTCCCTTGGGAAAAACAGAGAACAAAAGATCTGAAATCCTTCCTACACGGATTTCTCCCTCTGGAAACTTAGAGCCGCTGACACCCCCTGAAGAAGTACTCAACTGGAAAACATCTAATTCTATTGTCCAAAACACTTATTTGAAGAAGATAGATGGCAAACTAGATCAAGCACTGCACTTGGTTCAAAACATAAATCACAAGCTGGATACTTTTTCACAAGAAGTCCTACAACTGTACTCATCTCTGACAATAAAATATCAAGCTCTGGACAAAGAACTCCGGATACCTCAGCCGATCACCCCCTCTTTTATGCAAAAGCAAAAGGAGATTTCCCGGCTGAAGAAGCAAATAGATCAAATTGAAAATGATCTCTGGAAAAACCAGTCTACTGCAATTCCAACATTCATATCGGCAGCTTCAACCTCATCGGCTATTACTCCTTCATACTTTTCTTCTTTCCCTTTTCTTTCACAACCAGAACAACCACAAGAAACCCTTTATCAGCCCTTTGGCACATTTTCTCACCTTTACCCAAAAAGCTCAGAAACCCAGCAAAAGAAATCCTCTCCTCCTCTAGCCTCTAAAGACAAACTTCCAGAGCAATCTCTCATCAGTCCGTATGATTCAGAATCCTCTTCAGACAACTCAGAGATGGCGGATATCACTGAGATTCTTATGAACACTTCTGCTACTGATCCCAGTCCAGAAGTAGTGGAACCTGAAGACGATGATGCTCAGTCATTCTTTGCCCCCGCTAGAGCTCCAAACCCAAGGTCAAAACCAGCTAGCGCAGGACCTTGGTTCACTTTTGATGACTTGCCACCATCAAAATAGAAGGATAAGCTTTCTGAATTCTTGGCATGGATTGATCTTCAGATGACCCTTGAAGGGGCCACACTCAAAAAAGTCCTTGCCGCATTTGTCACAAGGTTTACGGGAAGCTTAAGAGATTGGTTTCAGTCACAGCCTGAATACACTAGGCTTCAATTTGTCACTCTGCCGACTCCATCAGCAGCAGTAATGATCCTCCATAACCAGTTCCTTGGAAGTTATGACCTTGTCATAAGACAGCAGAAACAAGAGTTCTTTGATCGAAAATGCTGTTCGTTCAAGATAAAGGATCTGGAAAAGCACTATTCGGCTATGTCTAAGCTCTACTATGTCATTGGAGGACATGATGGTGATGATACACTAAAGTATACCTTCATCACCTCTCTGCCGGATGAGATACAACCTGAGGTTAACAATATGATTGCGGCTACAAAGAGACCAGTCACCTCTATTACACTTGGAGAAATCTGGCAATTCACACTCTCTTCCATTAAGAGACTGTGTGATCAACAGGAGTTATTCAAAAGGTTGTCTCAAAGGGACTTGATAGTCCAAAAGGCTTGCAACAAAAACCACCTCAAGATTAAGTGCAAAACCGCCAACTGCGTCTGTACAAATCACAAGAAGAAATCTAGACATCATTTCCAGAAATACACGCGCAGCAACAAGAAGTTCAGGGAAAAGAACCCAAAGAAATTCAAATACTTCCGTAAAAAATGGAACCAGGGGTACAAGTCTGACAGATGTTTCATCTGCAAAAGGAAGGGACACTATGCAAAAAATTGTCCTAGGAATCCAGAAAAGTCAGCAAATATGATTCAACAAGTCAGCATGTCTTTATCTCTTGCAGACTCTTTTGAAGAGGAAATAGAATCTCTACTTTCAGAGCAAGAGGATCTTACCCCAGAAAGCTTATTTGGGTTAGAAATGGAGTTATCAGACTCCACAGAGTCTTCACAAGAATCTTCTTCAGATTCAGATGATAGTGAAATACCAATCTTGATGATTGGTCTGCATGAAGAAAGTCGGAAGAATATTCGGAAGATGTAATACAATATCCTCTCTCCAACCCTATTATCTTCCTTCTTTGTTTCTTCTCCACCTCCTGAAACTTTTCAATCTACTACAAAACCTCCTCCAGTCCCATATATTCCCATACAGATACTGTCCTCAAAATACTCCAAGCCTGTACCAGTAATAGCTTTCTTTGACACTGGAGCTCAAAGAAGCATGATGAACCCAATGGTTCTCCCATCAGAGTATTGGAAGCCCCATGATCAGTTCTTCAGGGCAGCCAACGGTCAAACCTTCAAAACCACTCTGATCACAAGACAGAAGATCGGAATTCAGTTCTTTCCTGATTGCGTTGTATGGACGCACATCATTGGTTCAGATCTTCCAAGCAAGGATATCCTGATAGGATTTGATGTTTATCACCAAGCTCAAAAGCTCCAAATCCTTCCAAATGGTATAAAGTTCAAGAGACAGTTTCGGTCATACACTGAAACTTCAAATCTCTTTTCTGTGATGGATACTATTCCTCCATTCCTCCCATACACAGAAAAATTCCTTCAGTTCTGTCCGGAATCTCATTCACATTTCCAACATCCTCTTCCTCTGTGGAAAAATCCACAGTTCTATATCAGCCTCCCATTCAAACTTTATGAAGACATTAACCCTACTAAAGCCACACACATGGGAATGTCTCCCACAGACCTAGCCCTTGCCCGATCAGAATGCATGACACTGTTACAGCAAGGTCTAATTAAGCCCACTACTTCACAATGGGCTTGTCAAGCCTTTTATGTGGAAAAAAGGTCTGAAAGAATCCGAGGAAAGAAGAGGCTTGTCATAGACTACAAACCCTTAAACCATTTCCTTCAAGACAATAAATTCCCTCTCCCTCGAATCTCAAATCTCAAGGTCCACATCCAAAAGGCCCAGTACTATTCCAAATTTGACCTAAAAGCGGGCTTTTGGCAACTCGGTATCCAGCCCACAGAGAGATACAAAACTGCATTTTGTATCCCTAATGCCCAATACCAGTGGACTGTGATGCCTTTTGGGCTCAAGATGGCCCCATCTCAATTCCAGAAGACAATGATTGAGATTTTTGGGCCCATCCTTTACTCTTCTTTGATCTACATCGATGACATCCTTCTATTCTCAGAAACAGCGTCAGAGGACCATCACCAAATTTCCTTGCCATCATCCAAAAATATGGCATTATGCTATCTGAAAAGAAGAGTTTTATTGGCCAACGAGAAATTGAATTTCTCGGAATGCATTTCAAGAATGGCCAGTACACATATGGTCCCCACCCCGACAAAGGAACTTGATAATTTTCCTAAGGAGAATTTATCAAAGAAACAAATTCAACAGTTCCTTGGAATCCTGAATTATGTTCGAGAGGCCATTCCACACTGTCTAGTTACACGTGCCACCTCTCAAAGATGCTCAGAAGAACCCTCCTCCATGAGGAGCGGAACAAACAACAATTTGTCAAAATTAAAAGAGCTCGGCCCACAATCCGCCACCTCTTACAATCCCGTCAGTAGGAGAACTTATTCTCCAAACAGATGCATCCCGACTATGCATGGGGGCCATCCTCCTAGAAAAGCTCCACGACAAGGAACAATTGTGTGGATATGCATCGGGTCGATTTTCCTCTTGGGAAAATATTATCACACGACCTACAAGGAAATTTTGGCGGTCAAGTCACGGGATAAAAAGTTTGAATTCTTCCCGATTGGACAAAGACTTCCCGGTTCGAATGGACAACTCTTCCTTCCCAAAGATTCTTGAATCCAACCGGAAGACCTTACCCGAGCCTCAACTATTGCGATTAAAATCATGGTTCGTGGTATGACTTTAAGGTTGAGCATATAAAAGGGATAAGAAACCTAATCCCGGATTTCTTATCCAGACTTTACAAGCCTCAGAATCAGCCTATAGTTCTTCTCACCTCTACAATAAATCTTCCCATAATCTTTATGGCTTCCTCATCCTCCGGATCCAACTGCAACCTCCTTCACCACCGGATCTTCCCAACAACCTTACAACCAAACAAGTCACGGACTTTGCGAACATGATGTTCCATTATCTGGCAACTTTTCAACAAACCTTCTCACTCCTAATACAACCCAACTTCTTCTTTCCAGACTACCCTTGGTGTTTGATTTACCACTTATCCCCTGAACATCCAAAGCATGAAAGTGAGTTATGGTTTCTATGGTGCCTATCTACAGTCTGTCATCATGCTATAGAGGTGCCTATTATGAATCTCTTACACTTCTTCAACAATGAAGCTAACTCGGGGTCTTATCCATGGAGATTCCTTACCTGGTTCAAAACTCCATATCAATGGACAGGAGATCTCCTTAAACTTATTCATGAGCAACAGTTATTCTCAAACAACAATTCCAGAGCTTCGGAATACCATGCTATTTTCATATTGCACAGGCCTTATCTCCGACTATCAGAAGACACATATGCAACTCAAAATATTTGTCAATATTGGAGAACACTTGATAGCCCTTTACATTTTGCTCCTCCAGCAATCACAGAAGAACTAAAGCGGGCCCTGCAATACAGGAATGAATTAAGGACAGCTAATGTCTCTGCACCATTAGTCTGCACTTTCAATGGACATCAATCAACTGGACAATCCATTGAACATTTCTGTGTGTGTGGCTTTAGTAGGGTTAATGTCTTCATAAAGTTTGAATGGGAGGCTGATATAGAACTGTGGATTTTTCCACAGAGGAAGAGGATGTTGGAAATGTGAATGAGATTCCGGACAGAACTGAAGGAATTTTTCTGTGTATGGGAGGAATTGAGGAATAGTATCCGTCACAGAAAAGAGATTTGAAGTTTCAGTGTATGACCGAAACTGTCTCTTGAACTTTATACCATTTGGAAGGATTTGGAGCTTTTGAGCTTGGTGATAAACATCAAATCCTATCAGGATATCCTTGCTTGGAAGATCTGAACCAATGATGTGCGTCCATACAACGCAATCAGGAAAGAACTGAATTCCGATCTTCTGTCTTGTGATCAGAGTGGTTTTGAAGGTTTGACCGTTGGCTGCCCTGAAGAACTGATCATGGGGCTTCCAATACTCTGATGGGAGAACCATTGGGTTCATCATGCTTCTTTGAGCTCCAGTGTCAAAGAAAGCTATTACTGGTACAGGCTTGGAGTATTTTGAGGACAGTATCTGTATGGGAATATATGGGATTGGAGGAGGTTTTGTAGTAGATTGAAAAGTTTCAGGAGGTGGAGAAGAAACAAAGAAGGAAGATAATAGGGTTGGAGAGAGAGGATATTGTATTACATCTTCCAGAATATTCTTCTGACTTTCTTCATGCAGACCAATCATCAAGATTGGTATTTCACTATCATCTGAATCTGAAGAAGATTCTTGTGAAGACTCTGTGGAGTCTGATAACTCCATTTCTAACCCAAATAAGCTTTCTGGGGTAAGATCCTCTTGCTCTGAAAGTAGAGATTCTATTTCCTCTTCAAAAGAGTCTGCAAGAGATAAAGACATGCTGACTTGTTGAATCATATTCTTGACTTTTCCGGATTCCTAGGACAATTTTTGCATAGTGTCCTTCCTTTCGCAGGATGAAACATCTGTCAGACTTGTACCCCTGGTTCCATTTTTTACGGAAGTATTTGAATTTCTTTGGGTTCTTTTCCCCGAACTTCTTGTTCTTTAGCGTGTATTTCTGGAAATGATGTCTAGATTTCTTCTTGTGATTTGTACAGACGCAGTTGGCGGTTTTGCACTTAATCTTGAGGTGGTTTTTGTTGCAAGCCTTTTGGACTATCAAGTCCCTTTGAGACAACCTTTTGAATAACTCCTGTTGATCACACAGTCTCTTAATGGAAGAGAGTGTGAATTGCCGATTCTCCAAGTGTAATAGAGGTGATCGGTCTCTTTGTAGCCGCGAATCATATTGTTAACCTCAGGTTGTATCTCATCCGGCAGAGAGGTGATGAAGGTATACTTTAGTGTATCATCACCATCATGTCCTCCAATGACATAGTAGAGCTTAGACATAGCCGAATAGTGCTTTTCCAGATCCTTTATCTTGAACGAACAGCATTTTCGATCAAAGAACTCTTGTTTCTGTTGTCTTATGACAAGGTCATAACTTCCAAGGAACTGGTTATGGAGGATCATTACTGCTGCTGATGGAGTCGGCAGAGTGACAAATTGAAGCCTAGTGTATTCAGCCGGATCAAACCAATCTCTTAAGCTTCCGGTAAACCTTGTGACAAATTCAAGGACTTTTTGAGTGTGGCCCCTTCGAAGGGTCATCCAAGATCAATCCATGCCAAGAATTCAGAAGCTTATCCTTCTATTTTGATGGTGGCAAGTCATCAAAAGTGAACCAAGGTCCTGCACTGGTTTTGACCTTGGGTTTGGAGCTCCAAATGGGGGCAAAGAATGACCGAGCATCATCGTCTTGAGTTCCACTACTTCGGGTGGGATCGAGCGAAGTGTTCATAAGAATCTCAGTGATATCCGCCATCTCTGAGTTGTCCGAAGAGGATTCTGAATCATACGGACTGATGAGAGATTGCTCTGGAAGTTTGTCTTTAGAGGCTAGAGGAAGAGAGGATTTTTTTTGCTGGGTTTCTGAGCTTTTTGGGTAAAGGTGAGAAAATGTGCCAATATCTTCTTCAAATAAGTGTTTTGGACAATAGAATTAGATGTTTGCCAGTTGAGTACTTCTTCAGGGGGTGTCAGCGGCTCTAAGTTTCCAGAGGGAGAAATCCGTGTAGGAAGAATGGTATAAAGTTCAAGAGACAGTTTCGGTTATACACTGAAACTTCAAATCTCTTTTCTGTGACGGATACTATTCCTCCATTCCTCCCATACACAGAAAAATTCCTTCAGTTCTGTCAGGCATTCTGATCGGGCAAGAGCTAGGTCTGTGGGAGACATTCCCATGTGTGTGGCTTTAGTAGGGTTAATGTCTTCATTAAGTTTGAATGGGATGCTGATATAGAACTGTAGATTTTTCCACAGAGGAAGAGGATGTTGGAAATGTGAATGAGATTCCGGAGTTCTTTGTCTAGAGCTTGATATTTTGTTGTCAGAGATGAGTACAGTTGTAGGACTTCTTGTGAAAAAGTATCCAGCTTGTGATCTATGTTTTGAACCAAGTGCAGTGCTTGATCTAGTTTGCCATCTATCTTCTTCAAATAAGTGTTTTGGACAATAGAATTAGATACAAAACTGCATTTTGTATCCCTAATGCCCAATACCAGTGGACTGTGATGCCTTTTGGGCTCAAGACGGCCCCATCTCAATTCCAGAAGACAATGATTGAGATTTTTGGGCCCCTCAAGTTAAGACACAAGCGGCCTCTTGCCATGGGGGTCTTTCTACTCTTTTGGATCTTTAAATTTGCCGAGTTAGCTTTTTTGGATTACACCAGAAACAGATCGTAGCAACTATTAGAACATTGCCATTGGATAAAGAGAAGAGAAAGGAGAAAGTTAGAAAGCCATAAGAGAGTATATAAGAGAGAGATTAATTCTATAAGACAAATTTGGACATGCCATTTTTTAATATTATAGCTCTAAAAGTCTAGTTTTTATATATAAATTTTTTTGTATCAATTTGATGTATATAAAAAGCATATAAATCAAAATATTAAAATATATTCAAACTATCGTGACTAAATGAATAATAAAATATTTTAAATTTTTAAAATAAAAGGACTTATGATTTTGTTCAATACCACAAAGTTGTATTAGACATCAAATACTTTTAATAAAATAGCTTATCATTTAGATTTAAATAGCTCAAGATTTCTATAAAAATTTGGCTTTCACAACTATCGTGTTCACGGTTGTGAGGAATTTGTCGTGACCGTGGACTCCCGGAAACTCATTTTTTTCATAGTTGTTAAAGTTAAAAAGAATAATTGTTGCATCCTCCGGGCCTATTATACCATTTAAATAGATTTAATTTCATATTTTTAAAAAGGATAACCATTGGTTCTTGCCTGAGGCTATATGTACTTCCTTTGGATATTAGTAGATCAATGTTAAGCTTTCAAAATTCGTAATAATATGATATTAAATCTTTATTATCTTTTTCTTTATTCTTAAAAGTGAAATTCTTTATCTACAAATTGTGAGCTTATTCTACTTTTATTCTTGAGCTCAAAATTTTTTTATATCACTAAAATATCTTTGTACAAGATTCATTAATTGGATTGTTTGAATAAACTTTATAATGCTTTTTAAACACTAAGTATTGTTTCAATTGTAAATATAATTGTCTGAGTAATAACCATATGGAAACACTTGAAATCAAATTAGGTGTTAATTATTAAAGCACTTGTAAAAAATTTGAATATAAATTTAAAAATATTTCGGTTTGATTTTATACTAATCAAAATAATCACTGTTAATATTCGAAATTTCAATTGAAGTTAGAGCCATAAATATAGGATTTGGAATTAGCTGAATCATTATAAATTTTATGTCTGAATATCCCTTTCTTACCCTTGACATTTGCTTTATGCTTACTATTTGTTGCCATGTATTCTTGTCTTTTATATCAAGAATTATTTAATTGTTACTGCTAATATTATTTTTGAAATTTAAAATCTTACAAATAAAGTCTTTTAAATTAAATTAAATTTTATAATAACCAATTCAAGGGTCACAGAGTGCGGGTGATCGGCCCGTCTCTAAGCTCAACAGGTAAAATTGTTGTAAAATGATCTCAAGGGAAGCCCATGCCCATCAGAGAGTGAAGGCTCTCCGGTGCGCAGTGCATAGTTTTTCGGTTTGATCGAGGAGAGCGGGACCGTATACTGAGACAATATGACCATAACATAGCACCCTGCACCTCTCAATGCAGAGCTCATGATTAACCACTAATCAAAACCATTTCTGTTACCGACTTGCTTCTTTCTCTTTAATTTTCGCGGGTCTGCAATTTCTTCTATAGAAAAGAAAAAAGAACTTAGTTTCAGTATTCAAATCTTTGTAAGTGATTCCATGTTGCTGCAATGCAATTGTCTTCATTTATTAGATTTTGCAAAAGCGTATCCTTTTCTATGTACATTGTCTGTGCAAAGTTTTGCTTTCAGATCTCAGTCTATCTTTGTTCTATGCATGTTTCTCTTATATCGAATCAGTCATTCCAAATACCATTCTTTTTTCTTTGTTGTTATATTATTTATTTTTCCTCTCATTTTGCTTTTTAGATGCTTCATCTTTTACTATTTTGTTTCTATTTCCAAGATTGAATCCCCCTTTTTACTCATAATTCTCTAGTTTAGAATTTTGTTCGAATCTAATAAGAACACAGTTGATTTATTACTCAAAGCTCATAACCTTAGCCCGTGATTTCTATCTGAATTTAGTGCTGCATTTCTTTTGGCCAATATTTGTGGGTGCATTTACTTTAGTATCAAACTATTTTGGAAGCAATTCTCAATACTTGAACTTTGTCAGTTATAATTGATCAACTACTATCTGATCTGCACCTTTTACCTTTTGTCATTTATGATTTTCTTTTTTCTTTTGGGACTGCTAATGGATTCACTTGGCTTATCTGGTTGTCTGTCAAAGTTCCTTAGTTGCTAGTTTCTTGTATATAACATTTTACAAACTTTGTAATTTGCCTTCTGTCTGGATTCAGTGCTTAGACCTTGTGGGTTGTTAAAGAATGGATTCTGAATCTACTGATGCATCGTCTCGACCTCGTGCCCAAGCTTCTCACCCTGAAAATCTATCATCTCAACCCCCTGCCAAAGTTTCTAATTCTGAAAACCCATTCAAACCTTCTAATAGTGAGTCTCAGTTGCCTGCCAATGCCGAGCCTGCTGCAAACACTGCCAGTAGGGCTGATGATAAGGTGGGTGAAACACCTTCTTCAGGCATATCATCTCACAGTAGAGGTTCAAACCTGCCACAGCCAACACGACCACTAACAGACTCACAAACTGGAAGTTTTGGGTCTACATTTGCTCGTTTGACTAGTGGCCTTGGATTAAATTTTTCTTCAATAGCTCCAGGACTAAACGAGAGTTCTCAAGGCAGTATATCATCTGCACAAACTGGTGTTCTCGAATCTTTAACTAAAGGATTGGTTGATTCATCTCGAAGTGCTGTGAAGGCTGTGCAGGTCAAGGCACGTCATGTAGTATCTCAAAATAAACGTAGATACCAGGTAGCTTACTCATGTTACGGTTTTTGAATTTCTTCTTTGTTTTACTATAAATTTATTTTAATTAGATTTCAGTTAAAAGCTGAGGAAAAGGAAGTGTTTCTGTATCCTAAGGTTTACTTTCGTAAGTTTCTGTTCTTAGCATTTCTGATTACATCTTCATCAAATTATAGGAGGGAGGATATGATTTGGATATGGCTTATATCACTGAAAATATAATTGCTATGGGATTTCCTGCGGGGGATTTAAGCTCTGGGCTATTTGGTTTCTTTGAGGTAAGGAATGTCACCACATTTCGGAATTTTAACTTATCAGCTTAACAATGTATGAACTCATAACTTGATGCAGGGATTCTATCGAAATCACATGGAAGAAGTGATCAATTTCTTTGAGACTCATCATAAGGTATTATCTAATTCTATATATGTATCTATATATTAATAGAATCAGTATTGAATTTTCAGGCTAGATAATGTGGTAACATTTCATGGAAGAGGGAAAGAAAAAATGTTATCTTCTGATTTACTTAAATATTCCCAGATCCTCTGATCAATTAGTGTTGAAATAAATGTAGAAACGTGAATAATGGAAGCTTCTAAAGGATTGTATAGTTAATGATGTTGATATCTCTCAGAAATAATCTGAAAAATATTGACGGAATAGAGAACAGTGAGGTGATGTGAAATATCAAGGAATAGTTTGGGAGCTGTTAAAAACTCAAGAATGAACTAGGACTATTTCCTACATTTCTAATGTGTTGGAAGAACTATGTATTGTACGTAAAAATAAAATGAAAGGACTATTGAATTATGTACCCGATAAGAAACTATACCTTCATAATGCAGGGTTTGTCCGTCAAATGAAATTTGGCAGAAGTACTTGTCACATTATTGACTTAGAAGTACATATGCTTACACTGTTTGAGATGAAGATCACTGCACAGCACCTCGATATTTTTGAATTTACTAGGGATTTAAATGTTTTTCTTGTCATCTTTTTATTTCTAGAATCGGAATTCTATAGTTATGGTTTTAGTGCTGCCATGTTTCTGATTCTGAGCAGTCTGTTAATTGTAAAAGAATCACTTGGCTTCTAGAGTACTCTAATCTTTATTTTTGGTCCAAAATCGTAATGCTGTTTGATACTTTGAAATGGGTGGAATTTTAATGGGTTTTTTTTTTTCATCTATGCCATAGTTGTCAAAGGCGCACCTGAGGCGAGAGGCACACAAGGCGCAAGTCTTAGCGCCTCAAGCCAAGAAAGGCAGGCGACTTCACTAAGACGCGCGCCTAGATGTAAGGCGAGGCGCGCCTTTGTAGTATTTTGACTTTTATTTGTTTTATTTTCTTTTAAGACATACAATGATTTCAGCCCTTCATCATAGATTTAATATAGAATATGTAGGCTTACCCACATCTAATTATCTCCAAAAAATAATTTTAAAAAGTGGAAGAAAGACAATTAAGGCAAAAACACATTGATCAAGACAAGGAAGAGAAGAATTGCCTAGAAGGGTAGGAGTAGGACCAAGACCATAATTATAGACTTATCATAAATTAGTAATGGAAGATGCTTTAGGATTTTTACTATCCTAGGTTCTAGTTATTTATAAGACTATGTTTTACTTTATCATCTCTTTTAAACATGCCCTTTTGTTGTTTGTTAAATGCCTCTTGAACATGATTGTCATGATATTTTTATTTTTTTTCTTTGGTTGTGTGTTATTTTTTTATTTTATGTATGGGTTGTATTATGGGTCCTAGTTTTATTTTATTTTATCTTTTGCGCCTCACTTCTGTCAGGCGCGCGCCTCGCCTTGTGCCTTGCGCCACAGGCACCAAGAGCCCTTATCGCTTTGGTGCACCTTTCGCCTTTAACAACTATGATCTATGCCCTTTGGCCATTAGTTTATTCATTAAATGATCAGAATTCCCACTTAGCTGGGCTATATCTCATATGCTCTATTTTTGCAAAACACATTTTACTTATGTGAACACATTTTATATGCAGGGAAAATACAAAGTGTACAATCTTTGTTCTGAGAGATTGTATGACGCGTCGAAGTTTGAGGGAAAGGTGTATCTTTGTCTTCATTTGCCTTGAAACTATTCTGATTACTGTTTTCTTGTCAAGATATAGCTTTAGGAGATTACCAGAGCGTGACTCGTTTTTATCATAGTGGATCTGAAAAAACTGACAAATTTTCAGAGTAGGTATAACAAGAATTATTTGCTACTAGCCACTTTCAATATTCATAGAGTCATTGCAATAGTATATGCATTGACCGAATACTGATTTTAGGTTATATGTTATACATCCACGGAGTTCTCTTTTCTACCCATGTACCTCTAGAAAAATCCCATATATTCAGAACTACTGGTATCAGCTAGCAGCCTAGTGGCTGGGTCTTGTCTCATGTGCAAGCATGAAATGTACTAATTCCTTGAAAACTAATTTGTTTCAAGCTTATATTTCAAAATCGAATTATCTAAGTAGTTTCAGGACTAAGGTTCATATCTGAAATTGAGTGTGGTCATTGCCCCTGATGGTCATTCAATTAGCTGAATAGGCTGAAATGCAGTTGAATAAAAAGAGTGAACTGATAAGCTTTTGGCATTTGTAAAATTCTAAATATTTTTACTTATTTCAGTTACATGTTAAGTTACAATTGACTCCATGTTCGAGTATTGAATAGATTACAAATAATGATTTTTCTTGAGAATGGCGTCTCATGATGAGATAGTGGGATATTTGTTGTGTGAATATCATAACAATAATGTATGGAGAAATGACTTGACGAGGATAATCTGAAAATTTTCGGTTTCTGATCTTACAGAGCTTTGTCCAGAATAAACATGTGATGCTAATATGTCAACCATGTATTTCTGTCTCAGTTAGGGTAACAGGACTATTAATATAAGCAAATCTTTTTTTTTTTTTATTGAGAATGGTCAGTATTTGTTAAATTTTGGGTGCTAATTGTTATTTTTAGCTTCTTCTAAGTATGGGTTTCTGGTTTTCTTTTTCCCATAGGTAGCATGCTTCCCATTTGATGACCATAATTGTCCTCCCTTGCATCTCATAACAGCATTCTGTTTAAGTTCATTCTCATGGTTGAAGGAGGACATTCAAAATGTGGTGGTAGTACATTGCAAAGCTGGTATGGGCAGGACAGGTGTAATGATATGTAGCCTTCTTCTTTTTCTGAAGGTGAGATTTAACGTTTTCTCATTAACGTTGTGGTTAGTTTGGTGAAATTTTATTCTTCTGTGGATCATGCTGGCCTTTTTTCATTGATATCTTTACATACCTTCTGTATGCAGTTCTTCCCAACTGCCGATCAAGCCATTGATTACTTCAACCAGAAAAGATGCGTGGACGGAAAGGCTCTGGTTCTCCCAAGTCAGATTGTTAGTCAATCTAATTTATGGAGTGCTTTTTATCCTTTAAGAAGTTTTTATGTTAAATTTAAGGAGTTGATCTTGCATTTACTGAAATTTATAATTATCTGCTTCCACAGAGGTATGTCAAATACTTTGATCGTATCTTAACCTACTTCAATGGAGAAAATCAGCCTGGACGAAGGTATAGTTTCTAGCATCTCTGTCCAACTTAGTGGAGTAGTATTCAGCTAGTTACTGAAGTTATACACACACAGGTGCATGCTTAGAGGATTTCGGCTTCACAAATGTCCTTATTGGATAAGACCCTCTATCACCATCTCTAATCATAGTGGTATGCTGTGGCTTTCCCTGAGCAAATTTCTCTTATGTTTATATGACCAAATGACATCTTGATCTTTCAAGTTAAGCTTTGGTCTAAATGAATCTCCGCGCGCATGTTATACCAGCATCAGTGCTTAGAAAACTCAGCAACAGTTTTTAATAATGTGGGATTCATTTTTCATTTGTTTGTTATTAATTTTTGTATGTTACCTGTAAATATATAAATTAGAAATGTTCTCCTTTATCCGCAGGGGTTCTGTTCTCAACAAAAAATCATCCCAAAACAAAGGATTTAATGGTAGACCTTTACTCGAGTTGTTTGGTTATGGTTTAATTGATTGCCTTATTTATTGATAACTTACTGTGCGCAATCCTATTTTAAATTTCTGATCCAAGCGTGCCAAATCCACTTTTGCAGCCAGAAGATTTCTGGATTAGAGCCCCAAAGAAAGGGATCGTGGTGTTTGCTCTACCAGGGGAGCCAGGCCTGACAGAATTGGTTGGGGACTTCAAAATCCACTTTCATGATCGCCATGGAGATTTCTACTGGTTTGTAAACTCTGTATTTTAACAACCTATTTCCTCAATAAGATGTTTGTACTGAAAGAACTATTATTCTCCGGTCCAACTTCAACATACCAATTAATGAACAAAATTTGAAATTTCTTCTTGTCATTGATATATATAGAGCCCTACAAGCTCTTCGTTATTCTTTTCTTTGTCTATTCTAATTCTTGAAACTGATTTTCCTTTACCCTTTTGTTTTCTTGGGTCTTCAGTTGGTTAAATACCACGATGACAGAGAATAGAAAAATACTAGATACATCTGATCTTGATGGTTTTGACAAGGTAATGATGGTATCTTTTACATGCATCTTATTCAGCAGATACCTGAAACAGTAGGTTAGATTTCTCCATTTCAAGGTACTTTCTTTTGATGGCCTGTTGATTGTGCTTTTGCAGAGAAAACTGCCTTCGCCAGGGTTCCAAATTGAAGTTGTGATGATCGACTATGATGGTACTTCACCAGCAAGGTCAAAAGTTGATTCTTTGAACAAGGGATCTGATAGTACTAGAAATTCAGAATATGGTCCCAAGCCAAGCAGTAGAGTTACAGTTTCCAATCAAAGAAAAGTCTCCGAGAATGAAGATGATGTATTCTCGGACAGTGAGGGAGAAGAAAGTAGTGCTCCCAAAAGCAGGCAAGCTACTGCATCCGGAGTTGGATCCACTCAATCTGATCATACATCTAACATCACAGCAGAGCAAATGAGGAGCTTAACACATGGAACTGAGCAAATGTCACTTGGGAGTCGTGAATCTTCACATTTTAATGCTTCCAAGGGACCAAGTAGAGATGGAAATGAGAAACCTCCCTCAGGCCATGGAATACGGAATCTAGACTCTGTAGGGGCGAGCGATATTAAGGCAATTGCTGCTGATGCTTCAGTTTTCTCATTTGGAGACGAAGAAGATTATGAAAGTGAATGAAGAATTGGGATTTAATGCTTCAGTTTTATCACTTGCACTTAGCCCTTTGAGAGCAAATGGCACTATTTAGTTAATGGGATGTTAATTGAATTTATTCCTTTTATTTGTTATTCGTTGCAGCAGAAAAGATTTATGCCATTTTCTGAACTGTTCTACCATCTGTCAATCCCTTCTGCTTCCTCCTTATATGATGAAGCTTATTTGTATTCGAACCACAAACCCTATGGAATATTTGATTTTTCTCGGACTTCGAATGGAATGTGAATAGAAATGGATCCTATCAAGACATTCTATTCCTTTTTCTGCATGCAATACAGTAATGAACTTTTCTACACTAGAATCTTATCAAGCTAAATATATTCATTTTTCCTTCCAGGGCAAACCAGATGGCTAGTTAGCTTCTTCTTTTTTTCTTTTTCTTTTTTCCAGTGGAAAACGCTTTCGAGTTTTTGACAAACTAGTTATTAACCCGCATAACATATATTTCTATAAATTTGATTTTAATCTCAAAATTATACTGAACATTATGGTTATTTGAATCTTATTTCATAATTAATTAAGTTAAGATGAATGGTGCCTTCAAGATAATACTTAACATTTACTTCTTTTGTTATAGCATTTTCTATAATTATTTTAAAGTATATTTTCTTATTTTTTTGTTCTATCTTTTATGTAAGAGAATATTTATTTTTTTCCTTTCCTTGACATAGACCTTTTTTCTTTTGCAGGTTTATTTGAATCAAAATTCATATGAAAATAAGAAATGACAAAGGAAATCCGGTGTAAGACACACTGGAACTTCTTTTTGATGTAAATATTTCTCAAAGCCTTTAAAAGAAGTTTGGTAATAGAAATATTGAACCTTCATTTCTATTTTATCGATAGGAAAAAAAAAAAGATATGGACCCAGATAAATATTATAAATTTAATGCCCAAAATTAGTTCAAAATTCAACTACCAACACTTTTTATCAAAAGGAAAAAAATTGGCTTAGACTAGGAACAAATATAAGATACCAAATGTTAATAAACATAAAAACTCGAATCTTAAAATAAATTCTCAGACCTGATGAAAGAGTATAGAGCTAGAATACAATGAAATTTACAATATGCAATACACATTGAAATGAATATTCTAGGACCTAGAAAAATTAGTTATAAGGAATTGTAATACGTTGGAAGAGGTGCATGATCTCCAAGCACTAGTTAAAGAAATACATGGTAACCTCCCAACTCAGCTGAATCTATGAAATGGGGATTTTGATGGACTTTCTCATTTCAAACTCTAACAACCACAAGCAAATAATAAGTGACGCAATGGAATTTGTTTGCTTGTGATTGTTAGATATCGACAATGGATTTCTCCATGGAGATTTGCATGAAGAAATCTTTATGGACTTGCCTCAAAAGCAAATAATCCAACAATTGGAACAATTTCTCATTTGCTTGTGATTGTTAGATGTCGACAATGGATTTCTCCATAGAGATTTGCATGAAGAAATCTTTATGGACTTGCCTCAAAAGCAAATAATCCAACAACAGAAACAATTTCTCATTTGCTTGTGATTGTTGGATGTCGACAATGGATTTCTCCATGGAGATTTGCATGAAGAAGTCCTTATGGACTTGCCTCAAGAGTTTGTCCAAGAGAATCCAACTCAGGTTTGTAGACTTACAAATCCACTTCATGAACTAAAATAAACAAGCAGGCAATGGAATGCAAGATTAACCAATGCCTTACATGCTCAAGGATTCTCTCAAGCAGCAGTCGGTATTTCTTTGTTTCTTAAACATTATGACTCAGCTTTCGTTTTTGCTAGTATATGTTGATGATGTTATTTTATCAAGCAACAATCTTGATGATTTAAAGAAGATCAAGCATATTAAAGATCTGGGAGCTCTCAAATGTGTTCTTGGTATTGAAGTATCAGGATCTGCCTCAGGAATCTTTCTTTGTCAAACACCTTCACATTTCTCATATCCACAATGCTTTACTCTACCGTGATGATCAATCTGCTATATAAATAGCAGAAGGTCTACTTTTCCATTTTAAAAACTAAGCCCATTGAACTAAATTGTCATTTGATCAGACAAAAGTTGCAGGCAGTCATTATGAAGTAGCTGCCAGTCAGCTAGCTGATTTGCTCACCAAACTATTGTCTTTCACCGGGTTTCACTAGTCTATTTCCTTTCCCATTATAAAGATAGAACCCGTTGTAATTGGATTGAAATATATAATGATGGGAGTTAACATTTTTATATATATTCTTGGACCGGGTAGAATATTATGCGACAGAGCAAACAACTGAGGTGCCGCGACTGTAGACTTACCTGCAGTTTCTTTACTCCTGCTCCTGAGTTTGTCTATCTCATAAAATCACAGTTATGCATAATTAATGAGAACGTCCACTTTATTTAAATATAACTTAAAAAAACACCACAATATAAAATAAAAAACATTAATGACAAGCATATAAATAACTCTCACACATTCTCACCTTAATTACAGAAATTAACCAACAGCTAGATCATAAGCTAGCCTGTAGCTCTTAGTTTGTTTTATTTTGCAAGATCATAATATTATTGCCTGCATGGCCCATTATTAATATGCAGAAAAGATGAACCTTCTGTTCTGTGGACGCACTAATTAAGCCTTGACAAGGGCTTCATCAATCTCCTTAGTCATATTGACCATAAAATCTACGTAAATTTGTGGAACTGGAACACTGGAATTCCGTTTCTCATATTCAATTGCCACTGTTACCAAGCTTCCTTCGTTTTTGGGCTTGGGATGCCATATCGGATTGTAGACCTTGTAATGCTCGAAGACATCACCTTCCAGACCAATAAGCTTCACTATCTTGTTCTCTTCATCAAGTTCAGCCCTTTCTTTAAGTTTTCCAGGTTTCCCTTCTGTAGTTTATCATAATATGAATCAGGACTCGTTTCACTTTTAATATATCCATAACTATTGATGCTGACATGCATATATATACATATAAGAGAAATAAACTGACATGCACGTGCTGATATGTATGTAATAAGTTGGTGTTGTTGCATATATACCTACAGTGTAGTGCCAGATCCTGATGGAGCCTGGAGTCTCCCAATCACCTTCATGTACATGAACTGCTTGTATATTGGAAGGAGTATGATTGGGAACTTGGTGGGGTTGGACTTTCCAGAAGTTGAAGAATTTTTCAGCAGAAGACTTGATTTCCACCTCAACCTCTAGCTGACCTTTCATATCATCAGCCATGATTTGATTTTCTTTTTCTCGTATATGTATACTTGTAAGCAAGTGACATAACTTGGATTGAATTGGCTCTTCTTTATATAAGACCTCATGTCCTGTATGGAGTGACTAACGTGTGAATTAAGTAGAGTTTGTATTATTTTATCACTAGTTAATATATCAATGAATGTTAGTTTTGTTGTTGAATTTTATAAAATTAAGTGAATGATTATGCTTTTTGAGATAAACAAAAGATATAGATTGCATAATTCACATGAGTTTACTTACTTTATACACGCACATAAAAATATTATATTTTACAATTATTATAATCTAACACGATCAAACTCACAAATAGTTTGAATTAAAAAGATATTTTAAAAATAATAGTAAAAGATTTCATCAATTAAATCACATATTCCTTTCCTTCTCTTATTTAAATCAAGTATTAGTCTTAAATTTTCATTATTAATAAATTATTATTCTCTCAACAATTTTTTTTAAAAAATATAATATTTTAATTTATATATTTATATATTTATTTATTATTTAATTTAATCATTTATTTTGAAAATCATAATAAATAAAATAATATAGTCGAATAAATGTTATAATTTTAACCACAATTAAAATACACTTAGAACTAAACAATACAGTTAAAGTAAAGAACCATCCCAAAAATCTTTTTTCTTTCTTTTCTTTTATGAATTTCTTTGTTTTTACATAATTTTTTGTTGAAATCCAGTTTGTCTGTTAGTTGGGAATGGTGGACAACTTATGTCTGCTAGTCCAACTAGTTAGAGCCCACCCTTCTCCATTTGAGCAAAGGAATTTTTTTTTTCAAATTATTCTAGCGTTATATTTCATCGAAATCTATTAAAAAATTTATTTAATAAAAAAAATATAAGAAAAAAATAAAATAAAAATATTAAAGCTGAAAAAATATATTGATATTATAAAATATATTAATTTACTATTATGTAATTGGTTTAAAAATTCTACCTATTTTATCAAAATTTAATTTAAATATAATTAATTTCACAGAAATTTGATTATATAGAAATCAAAATTAATTTTTACTTTATTCAAAGCATATAAACTTTAGATTTATAAATAAATTTTATAAATTTTAAATGTAAATAATGTAAAAAAAGAACTTAACAAAATTTTGTCCTAAAATATTTTTTTTTCTTTTCAAAACACTACTAGAAAAATACGTATGAATTATATCAAAATACACTAGCAAATTTCAAATTTTTAATAATTAATTTTAACATTTTGGTATTTTTCACTTCATTAACTCGGTTAGAAATAGACGTTAAATGTTTATAAATTGTCTAAAATACCCCTTCACTTAGCGTAGCTCACTTTATTCATTATCGTGTTCATCTCTCCCTCTTTGTTGATTTTTACAGATTATCTCTCTTGTTCATACTTCTCTTTCCTAATCTAACCTTCTCCATTGTTTTCTTTATTTCACTTTCTCGATTTTTATTTATTTTTAAAATTCTGAAAAAAGACATAGAAGTCCTGTTCAAAGAAAATCCTCGAATTTTATATTAGTGTTCTCCTATTGTTTTGAATTGTTTATTAATGGGTTTAATTTATTAGTAAATTTTATGTTTTTTTAATGGTTAATTAATAATGGATATTAGTTTATTATGGGTTTTTTTTTAAGATTATTTTTAATGGGTGTTTAATCAGAGATTTTTTACATTAATTTATTAAATTCTTTTAATCTAATATTAGTAATGAAATATCATCAATTGTATTACTAGAGTATAATTAGTTTTCCTTTTCTAAATTTGACAAATGGAATGTGCAAAATCATATAATTTATGATGTTTGAAAACAAATGATGATTTTTTAAGTATATTTAGGAAGCACAAAGATAATCCTATTATTTCTCTATAAATGTACGAGAGTTTTGAAGCATTAAATGTAATAATGCCTGTGAATTGCATGGATCCTAAACCTATTTATTGAGATGATGCATGTCAAGTGTTAGATTAAATTACAGTTAATAGTGACACTAATCATGTAAGTGAATGGATGATTTTGGGTGAATGTTAGTACCGAATGAGTGTGGACTTGATACTTATGTTAAAGTAACTGAACCTGTCGGTGATGGGGTTACTATTGATAGAGTGCAGGGTAGTTAGGGTGCCATAGAGGGTAGCACAGAAGAAAATGAGGGTGCTACTATAAATAGCGATGGGTGCTGCTAGGGAAGTGTGTTAGCTAATGACAAATTTAGTTAGACAAATAGCCAACTAGAATGGAGAGGTAGAGGAAGGCCAACGACTAATATACTAGCGGTTCTCATATCATTTATTAAATTTAAAATATATATATTAATAATAAATTTTAATACTACTGTGATATTTAAATATAAAAATTAATATTCTTTATAACTATTAAAATTTTTATGAAATTAACGTATGAATGTATATTGGAATAATGAATTTTTTAATTTTTTTTATCTTTAGGAATAATAGCTGAACAATTCGAATACTAAGGTCATAATCTAGAAAAAAGACATTATAAATTAACCTAAAAAGAATCCTATTAAGTGATAGCCCGTTAAATATGTAGCCCATCCGGTAATGATTAAATGTAACTGATACTGAGGAACACATGAAGCTAAGTGGAAAGCTTCCATTTCACTTAATACATAAGTTAAATTAAGCTGAGGAACATTTCACTATTACAGACGCATGCAAGCCAATCGAGATGGTGACTTTTGTCCCTTCTAAAAGAAATGGAGGAATCTGATGGCTTAGATCTAATATCAACCAAGATGGGAAATTACTACTTTTTAAAATAAAATAAAAAGAAATTATTTATAAAATTACTATTTTTTTCTATCAATTATAAAACTCACATAAAATCTTATTAATTATTAATCTCAAGACTAAAAGATTTGGCAGTATGTGTACATGTTTTTCTTTTCAAAATCTATCAATCAAACCAATTTTTCAAAAAATAGTTAAAATAATATTATCCAATTTGATTATATTAAGCTAACCAATGAGGCACAGGAAGACGCAATGCTTGCCTGTCAGTTACATTTAGATTTGGCAAATCTGATGAAGATTTTCTCTTAAAAGATTTCACCAGGGATTATAGTTTAAATTATAAACTATTAGTATTACTTTAATGATACCAATCATTCCTATTTTTAGCAAAATCCATATATTTGCAAATGTAAGGATATGATTTTGCCTCTTCTCTCTTAATATTTTTCTTTTCAAATTATTAGAATATATTTGTGTCCTTTCATGCTTCAGTTAATCTATACATACATATAAATTTCTAAAATTTAAATATTTTTGACATGTGTGTTTAATTTTTAATATATATAATTTTTATTTTGACATGTATATTATTTTTAATACATAAAGTTAAAGTTTATGTGTAATTTTAAATTTTTTTTATTAATTTATTGATTATTAAGTTACACATTTCTAATTAAACAGGGACTCTAATCCTAAAAAATAGTATATCAAATATATTTTAATATTATATTAACTAATAAATAATTTTCTAATCAGATAATGACACTAATTTTATTCTAAAAATATATATTTAATTATATTTTAATATAATATTAACGAATAAATTAGTTTTTCAATTAGATAATAATTTTAAATTTAGAGAATAACATCTTAAATTATATTTTTGATTATATTAAATAATAAGTTAATTTTTAATTATATAATAAATTTTTAATTTTAAAAATAGTAATATCAATTATATTGATATATTAAATTATATTATATTAAAAATAATTAATAAATAATTTTTTATTAATTTATATCATGCATTAATAAAATTTTAAAATTTTAAAAAATTAAAAATATTTAAAAATAATTAATTTGCTTTTTATTTTTAAAATTTTTATAAATTAATATTAATATTAAAAATTTTATTAAATTATACATAATCAAAATAATAATAACAGTCGTGGAATGCACGAATAAACGATTAATACTAAATTATTTTGTGAATAATTTTATTATTATACATTTACAATTAAATTTCTAGAATGCGAATATTTTTCATATAGGTTAAATGTAATTGATAAGAAGAGACCATATTTCTTATTAATATCACCAAATTTCAGGACCTCTTCCTTTATTTTTCTGCTCTTAATTAATTAAGGCTACCTACTAAATCATCAGTTTGTCGGCCATATAAGAAAAGTCATCATCAAATTAAACCTAATATGATTTTTTTTCACCTAATATCAACCAAACAACATCACAAATAAAACGTGCTGTATCAACTGATTTTCCTTTTTAAAAGAAAAGAAATCAATTGCAACAAGAGACTGCCAATTTAAGAGCAAAATAATACTTGTTCTAATTAAGACTCCTCCTTTCAAGGCTTTGAGATGTCAATAACTAACTAGCTAGTAACATACACCAAGTTCTTTGTAGTAAGTTCGAAACTTGCAAATGATAGCGAAGAGGAAGTGTTCACAACACAAGTATGAAAAAGCCAAAGAGATAAAAATGTTATGTAAATGCATCAAGACAATTTAAAAAATAAAAATAAGAAAACGCTATTTGGAAAATTTTCATTTAATCTTTATTTTAGAGTCCAACTTTATATTAATTATAGAAATGCTGAGACTGGTAGTCTTTCTGGGGTCAAAAACTTAACACAGAACTTTTATATCTTCCATTTCTGCCCCATGACTACCACACATAAGAATCAACTTAGGTGAATCCACCTTTTTGCTTTGGTGATTTGGGAGGCAAAATAATATTGAAAAGTTCAAAACTGAATACTCTTACTGGTATTCATTTTAATTGCCTCAAAGCACTGCAAAATTCATGTTCAAAAGTGATGCTATAAATAGTAATGAACTAAATGTGATACAAATACATGAGAATCTAATGAAGGAAAGGAACAAAACTAAAGGCCAATCATTTACCTCGATCATTAAGGGCAGATAATCTAATCGCACCCCTCCAAAGTTTCAGCTTCTACACGAACATTTCTGTGCATTGGTAATATCTTGAACACTCTGTATGTGCTCGGTCAAGTACCTAGCCCTCTATGCTAGTGTTCCAAAATAACTTTTGAGGGCTCATCACCTTTTCTTCAACTTCATCTCTTCCAGTTCTTTTTTGAGCTTAGTTATGATCTTATCCTGTGTAGAGATTTGAAACTCCTTTGAACTTAGATTCTGCTTTAGTTTTTCAATCTCTTTCATGTGATCATCACACTTGCTCAGATCTTTTTCCTTCAGTTCTTGCTTTAATCTTTCAATCTCTTTCACATGATCATCACAATCATCTCTCTTTAGTTTCTTAGTGTTACCTATATCCTCACCTTGAAAAGCTCTCTTTTTTTGTAAATCTTGATGAATGAAATGATCGTGTCCCATTTTCCTAACATATAGATTAGCAGTTGCTCCTGTTTTGAGTTTTAGTGTTATCATTTTCTGCAGCAGTCCATTTTTGTCCTGACATAACCAAAAAAAGAAATGTTAGTTTTGCATTTCATACAAAACAGAGTCCTGTAACTAGGATTTTCATTCATTCAGACACGAAAGCATGATCATCAAAAAAAAAAAAAAAAAAAAAGAAAAGAACGTTTAATAAAATGCAGCACACTAACTAGCAAGTACCTTCTCTAATCTCCCGTTCAAATTATCAAACGCGCAATGCGCCTCTTGTGGATCCTTAAAGATAGCAAGTGCAGAATATTGTACTCGACCTTTCTTAGGTGGCTGCTACAAAATCAATCACAACTTTAGAAGCTTAGTTTGGAAATGCACATAAAAAGACTTGACTCCATGCTGAAAAATTGGCATCAGCAAGCCACGAGATTTTATTTGAGAAATGATAATCTAAAAGCTTAATCAAAATACAGCAGTCTTCTCCCAACTCTCAAACAAAATGTATGTGCAAGTGTTTATCTTTAATGAGCCCTGGTTGCATCATTGAAAATTAGGTAAAATAGGAGTTTGATTATTCTTAACGGTACCATCATCGAGTTTCTAAGATTTTGTTAAAAGATAACATTATAAGAGCAGCACAAATCCTGGGGGTCAAGTTCATCTGAAGAATAATTTCATCAAACTACTAGCTTTATGAATCTCAGTGTTGCAAGTAAGGCATTGTAACTAAAATCACTCTTGCAAAGAAAAATTGAGGAATGAATTGAAAATACTCAACCTTGAGTTCAATTGTAAATTGCTCAGGAAAGACTCTATGTAATTCTTCACTATGGACATCAGTTGGTATCCCATGGAGAAGCAGCTTTGCCAATTCATTTTCTAACACCTATATTATCCAAAAGAAATTGATTCATAGATGAGCATTGCACCAGTCAGAGTCAAAGATGCCAAAAGTTATCTATTATACTTACATGCTCATGATTCACTGGAATGTCATTATCGACTCCACGTTCAATCTTGGCAAGAAAAAGTTTCATTGCAGCAGATGCATCGTCCATGCAATTGTGTGGAGCACCTCCTTTGCGAAGTTCAAAGCCCAGCACAGACTGTCAATAAAATACATGAAACATTCAACCATGGATTTAAAACAAGGAACACTCACTTGCCTTTCAATAAATGAATACACCAAATTGAACACAGAAAAGTCTTAATTATGATCGAGCAAAGAGAAACAAACAGGATCTGTATCAACTGTTGTCAGGATAATGTTAGCTCAGCAAAAATAATTAACTTGACAGGTATAAAGCAATTTATAGCAATCACATTCGTCACCCTCAAGATGTTCCGAACAAAGCAAGAGACAAATTTTCTAAGGGATAGCAAATATCAAATTGATAGCATCTGACCTTACATAAGGTATCTAAAGATGGTGGACGTCCGTCTAAACGTCTGAAGATAAAGGAGGTGTCAACCACTCTGGCATGATCTAGCTTCAGTGCTATGAAGAAGGGTAAATTGAAACAAAAGCAAAAAAAATCAAAGCATGAACAAACTGCAAAAGTATCAAGTAGAAGTGTTCTATAAACAAGCTCATTATGCAAATGCTTGACATACCCTGTAGGTCATTATATAAACCGTGGCCCACTAAAATAGTTCCCTTCTGTAATAGCTTCTTCATAAATTTCTACATAAGTGCAATAAATAGCTTCAGACAAAGAACATAAAACGAAAATCATATAGGATCCTAGAATTACTAACATAATACCTGTATATCTGCTAATGAACAAGACACTCCATCCAAATCCCTAGCAGTAACACCAGTAATCTCAGTCCTATAATCTGCAACTGGTTTGTAAGGATTTACTTTTTCATCAAGTTTGACCTGAGAAGCCAAAGTCCAAAGTTACTTCATTTTACGGTGCCAAATGGTAATCTTCTATATTTATAAATGAATATTTACACTTCATGAAGCCTCCAGAACTCTAGTGGGCAAGCATTATATACCTATGGCAAAGTAACAAGCCAGAAAAGAAAAGCTTTTCATACCTGTAAATTGCGATCCACAACACACACCCTCACCAAAGCTTCGGTACCATCCTCGCAAAGAACCATCTCACAATCAATAGCAATAATTGAATCTGTACTCATCAACTTGGATTTTTTAGGGAGTTTTGTTACGACCCAACCCTGATACACATTTCCACATGTTAATAATACAAGCCAAATTGACTAGCAATACTTACAGAAAAACAATGTATAACAAGCAAAATACTGGTAGCTTGAGAAGAAAACATAACAAGCAAGGGAGAATATCAGGGTTTTATATTAATTCAAATTCACGAATATGTTATTACTATAGGCAACACAAAATGGTATCCACTTCACAAGTTTGAATTTTAAAGATCATAAAAATTGGCTCAGTCTGACTTACATAAAGCTCAAGGTTAAATTATAACCGAAAACAAATATAACTAAATATGTGATACATCTTGCTTAAACTAAATGAGATGGAGATAATTTCAGTAATGAAAGAACACAATTTACAAATATAGGTTTAGTTCAATAAGTCCACACAGATACACCTTTGTATTATTTGCAATAAATCATGGGCAAGAGTTCACACTTGAACTGAATTCTTGTAAAATATATCATTTTTTTAAAATGCCTTATAATTCTTCAGTTGCAAGGTATTGTAGTCTAGTAACTATGGACTTCACAAATATTTAGAGTTGATTAAATAGAATTCAAATTTAATTTAACATTGTCTTTGGTTTAAATCTTATTCAAATAAATGCTTTTAAAATGCCTTTTTTCTTAAGTTGAAAGAATTTAATTTCTACCGTAAACCTTTCCTCGTTTGAACCTCGCCCTTAACAACTACAAAACTTTACGATAACAATAATTAACTAAATAGAATTCAATTCTTTTTAACTTTCTAGATGTATTATTAAGAAATGAAAGTCAACATCGAACCTGATCATAGGAAGGGAAGGCATACTTTGAAAGGTAAAATGGATGTTCCACTGTTAAACGAACGAGCCTCTGCACTGCCACAATAATCACAATATTAACCATTGATTGAATATAACCATGATTGTTTTTAGAAACAAAGTACCTAAAACAAAAACAGTACCTGTTCAGGTGATTCATTATCAGGAGATTCTTGTCTAATTTGATCTAACACCTCACGATTTGAATGTAACCGGAGTACATAATCCACAAACTGAAATGCATAAATCAATTAGTAAATAAATAAACTAACAATAAGATATTATAGGACAATTAAACTAAGTTAATCACCTTGAGGTCTGATTTATGAGTAAAGGTTTGTAGAAAAGAAACTAAAGTAGGACGCGTCCTCTTAGCCGGGTCACTTAAGCTAGACCCGATTTTCTTATCATAAACGTTTAGAAACTCCTTCCAGCCACCTTGAGTACCTTTCCTTCCTTGCTTTTGTGCTAATTTCACAATTTCGACAAGAATCTGCTTCACATTTTATCAACATCGGAGACTTAAACCATATACACATAAAAAATTATTGAAAGAGGTGAAGACAGCAACTCACCTTTTCCGGCACGGTGGCGAGTTTATTTTCCATTTTGCTTGGTGGAGAGCAGCAGAGAGTGCGGCCTGTAGCAAGGAGAAGCCGGGACTCAGGGTTTATGAGTTTGTTGTTTTTTCTATATGGGTTTATCATGGACACCTTTAAGAGCCGACCGGGCCGGTTTAACTAACCTACAAATAAAATAAATAAATAAATAAAACCTCTGTGGCTGGGTGCTTCATGTTTCACTTGGAAAATTTTAAGTTTTTAATGCAAAATGACACAATAAAATATAAGTTTTTCAGTCGAAGAATTGGTTTAGTTATACTATCTTTTACAAACTAAATACTACAATGAAAAATTGCTTTTGATATTTTAATATTTCAATCTAATATTAAAATGAAACTAGAACATACCCAAAATTTAATCAATTTCAGTGAAGTATCAAGTGGGAATATTCTTCCCATTTTTTAGAACAACAAAAAAATGAAATTAAAAATCTATTAGCATTTGATTTATTTCAAGTGATTGAACACTAAAATCAAACCAACCCAATTTTAAATTAATTATTTATAATAAATAACATATTTTATTATAGTTAATTTTTGACCATATCTCATGTTATTTAATATGTTTAGCATACTTAAATAATTGAATAGCAGTGAGAATCTTAATTTGTAATTTTTTTAATATTCTATTATCATAAATATTAATATGTTTTAAAATAACTCCAAAATTGTATCAACCAACTCATGTGAATTAAAATCTTAATAAAATTGAGATTACAAATTATTTTAAAATCAAAGTTAAATTCTAAAATCTTTTTTAAATAACTCATATTGTGTTTTTTTAGTCATTCAATAATTTCCAAATTATGGTTTTTCTTGACAAGCTTTATTTAGGTTAAAATTGATTGAGTTATAGGGGAAAGAAATCGCCCTCATAAATTTCAATTGGGGTCTGAACAAATCAAACTAATTTAATATAATTATGAATTAAATGGGATTACTGAATTTGCTTTTTAACCATGCCTGTAAGACTTGTTTTCTTTTAATATTGTATCGAGCGTGGAACGAAGCATATATACCTCAACTCTTATTTACCAGAAGACGAGCAGAGTAGTTATTCCTTCTGCCAATTAACTTTTTATTCTTTCAATCTCGGTTCTTCAGGTTCCGAACGAAAGTTCTAAAAGGTACTGGAAATGGCAACGGTAATCAAGTCGGAATACAAGAAACCATTACTGGAATTTGGGTTCTCTCCAGCTCATAACCTGCCACTTGTCGGTGTGTCATTTACAAGGGAATATGATATTCATATCTATTATCATCTTGTTTCGCCATCCAAAGGCGAAGTTGTAAAATAACCAGCTTGAGAAATGCATTTTCTTCACCAACTTAGATCGACAATGTCAGTGTAAGCCCGTAAGTACTTGCGGATGGTACTCATCAATTCCAGGAAGGATATTCTCTCAATGACCAGAACAAAAGGGACACTACTTTTGGAATTCCATAGCATATATCTGTATAATGCTCAAGAATATCAGATAATTTGTGCTTCTCCCACAGATTTATCACACTATCACTATTACTTCGTAAAACCTATCACAAAATTCTGCAGTATCCCCTAGATAAGGAGCTGAGAATCCTACAGAGCATAATGATCAGCAACAAAATGCTCTGGAATTTGTTCCACGCCCTGATGAGCAACACACATAATTGAACCAAGTTTGAAGCTAAATGAAGCTAAATGATTAAAACGAGGAAAAGAAATAATCAGCACAAAAAATAAGCTGACTGACCTGTGAATCCAATTTCAGAATATCTTGCTAAAAGAACTTCAGGAAAAATACAGGATTTAGAGCATAAGCCCTTTCAGAATAACAGACACAAGCAAGACAAACAATAAACAACAAAGACACCTACTAATTTGAAGTCCTCACTTTTCCACTCAAGTCTACACGTAAATTCCCACAGTATGCTTCTTCTAGGTTGCTTATGATTAGAATTTGCTAGGATAGATTAAAGTGAACTCTATTATTTGAAAAGTTGCAGTATTAACCTTGAATTCTATACATAATTGCATTTGAACGTGTTTTTCTTTTTTCTAAGAATAGCATTTGAACGTGTTGATGAGTGTTATATTATTCAATATCTCATTTGATTCTCCGAAACAAGAGTCTAAACAGAACTTTTATCAAGATGTACATCAAAAAGAAAGAAGTATTTAAGTTCAGCAATCAACATCTAAATAGTAATTAATTTTATATATGACACTTTCCTTAAGATCTTACATATAATTCTTTTGATTCAGACCCAAAATACTTGTTGTTCCTAGAACTGAGACTGCATCTTCCAAGTTTAGTGAAGATGGTTCAAGGTTCATCAACAAGACAAAATTTCTTTGACAAAGCCTATATTGTGTTTCTAAAAACAACATTGAATTCTTTAGATGATACAAAAGGAAAAAAATAATATGCCCTTTACAAAGTAAGGATACTTTTTCTTTTCTAGAATCATCAATAAATTCTTAAGATAACATTTAATAAAATAAAAAAAAAACAATTTTCCCTTCATATACATGAAACCAAAAGTGTAAATAGCACATCACAGTGTGTCTCTTTACCCAGCTTCACTTTTCTCGTATCAGGCTGGCATGCTAGTGTGTATAATTGGTATATGAAAACAAAAGGTTAATGAGAAACAACCAAGTGCTAAACATCACAACATCAACTATCAAGAAAGCAAAGACAACCCCAGAATAAATTTAGTTGGTACAATTGGAAGAAATTGACGAATGAAATGAGCGAAAAAAAAAAAAGCATAAACCATATCAAACGAACACATACTCATAATGAATATAGAAGTTGAGCAATGAAAAGTCAAAATCTTTCTTGTTAATTTCATATAATTGCAACAAAAACCAATGAATACTAAAGAAAGAAAATAAGCGGAAACAGGGAACAGCATGATCCCCGTAAAAGAAAAAAGAACAAAATAATCTTACAAAGATCATTCAGACTTCAGAGGTTGTTATTTGAACCACTATCTTCATTGCTTGACCACCAGCTAAAAGCACAAGTCACTAGGTGGTTCCTGGTTGCAAAAACCCCAAGCTTCGCCCTAAATAATGCCAATCGCCCACTGCTGCTGCTACTACTAGTTGATGATGGACCATCCGCAAGAACCATTTGACCGCTGATTGCCGGAAACTCAGAACCACTGTCTTGATTTCCACCATCACTAAGACTGGTAGCATTAACACCTTCACTATCAACGGCATCAAAATTAACAACAAGTGAAGCGTTTCGTTCCTGCAGCCAATCTACAACTTCACTACTCACTCCTCTACATTTCTTGACTTTAATCTTAACCAAATTAGGACATCCCCAAGCAAGTGCTTCTATTGCAATATCCGAAATAGCACATCCTTTTATACACAACTTCTTCAACGATAGACATTTGGCTGCAATGCAAGCAATCTCATGATCACTAATAGTTGAACTTCCACAAAGTGCTAACCTTTCAAGTTTTCGACAATTAGCAGCAATAACCGCCAAGCTCAAATGCGTAGCATTAACACCAATCAAAACTAATTCTTGTAAATTAATACATTGTTTGGCTACAGCAATTAAACCCTCATCTCCAATCCTATTACTCCTCCATCCATCAATATGAAGCTTCCTCAATTTCCTACAATTCTCTGCTATACTAACAAGCCCTAAATTCGAACACTCAGGTGTTTTCGCAATATGCAGAATTTCCATATTCACCCATTTCGAAATCGCTTCAAGTCCAATATCACTCACTTGAATCCTCTCTAAGTGAACCTCAGTCAAACATTCATTTCTCTTTCCAATCATATCAAACACCTTATCCCAATCCCCCAAACACCTTATTATTTTCAAAGTCTTTAGCTTTTTACATCCAATAACTAACTGTTCAAAGGCTTGACCGCTCACTAGCTCCTTCAAGCAGATTTTCTTCAAAGACAAAGACGACACCGTTTTTCCAGCTCCGATATTCTCATCGTGTACGCCTCGAAGCCGTTTGATAGACAGCTCCTCAACAGCCGTACAGTGATTAAGCATTTCATTAATCCCTTTAACTCCAAAAGCACACGATCCACATGACAGCTTTTTCAGTTTCTTACAGTTTTTAGCAAACGCCGCCATTCCGTTATCCGTGATTTCACGGCAACCTCGGAGCTTAAGCCGTTCCAGATTTTGGCAACGAATCGAGATCATAACAAATGCGTCGTCGTTTAAGCTAATTGACTTGCGATCACAACGGAGAGCGAGCTTAGTTACCGAGTCAAACCGAGTGAAAAGTAAAGGAATATAGGTGATGATTTCCGTTTGTGCTTTCAGAGAAAGACGATGACGGCTACAGCCGTCGACCAGATACCACCGCCGGCACACGTAGGAGCAGTGTTTCCGGTCGCTGGCAGAGAGGAATTGGAAAATGTAAGCCAAACACTCATCGGGAATATTGTCGGTGTAATCAACATCGCAGGTTATTTTTTCGGCGGAAATAATAGGTGGTGGTGGAGGTAGTGGTAGAAGGCGATTGATGGTGGTGGAAGAGTTAGCGGTGGAAGGTGACTGTCCCATAGGGAAAGTGAAAGACGCGCCACTAAAAACTCAAAGGTTATCGTATGTGTTTTCTTTTTTTTTTTTCTACGGAGAGAGAGAGAGAGAGAGAGAGAGAGAGAGAGAGGGGGGAAGAATATAAACGACAGAATTGCGGATTTTACCCGTCAAATGGGGCGGGTGCGTGTGCTCGTCGCAATCGCCGACTGCAGACTGAATTACCGTCGTGGACGCGCATATAGGTTAGTGGAGTGGGGCCGTTAATTGAGCGACGAGAAATGAATCATGGCCGTTTAAAGTGATTACTTTTTGGGTTTTTTTATTTTCTTTAAATATGCGGCACGATATTTTAAGGTTCAAGTTTTTGGGTGAACGTGGAGTACATGAACTCAAATTTATAAGTTGGACATTATTTGGTTGCTTAAATTATTTTAACAGATAATAACATTAAGCTGTGTATTTGCATTATCTTTTAGTGAAAACGCAAAAATATAGGTAATATATTTTCCATTTAATAATATAATGCCTTTTGTACTCTACAGAGACTAATTACTAATTAAATTTTATATTTTAAAATAAATATCGATGATTTTAGTATATTTTAAAAAATATATTTTAATAATAATTTTTATAATTTTATAATGAGTAAAATAATATGTTAAGTCAATTCTGCTTACTAATATAAAAATTATTGCAATGATACACACGTACAAGAATTTCAATGATCATATGCGGGAATTTTAATGGTCATATTATTAAGTCTAGATAAACTATTTTTATTGATTCATAATTATTATTCTTTTAATAAGCGCAATTGAATTTTTACGTCATTTTTTTACCTTAAAATTCTAAAATTGTCATCGAAAATATTTTTAAAAATAAATTAAAAAATATTTATTTTAAAATTTTAAATTTATAAAATTATTAAAATTGTAAAAAATAAAATTTAATTTGTAATTAGATATATTATAAAAGAATTAAATTGTAGTATGCCGGTGAGAATTGAAGATATTTTTTTATCTTTTGGAATGAAGTTTCTATTAAGAATAATGAGACTTCGGTATAAAGCTCGTGTTAAGATGAGCGACCAGCGTAACAATGCAATGTTTTAGTTAGGGTTGTCAAATCTGTTATATATACCATTTGGAATTTGATTCAATTTTATTTTGAATTCGTGTGAAATTTGAAATTAAACATAATATACTTTATACTTAAGAAGCCTGCTTATATATTAACTCATAATTAAATCCGTTTATAAATTTATTTATAAACTTATTTATTAACCTAAGTTTGAATTAAAATTGATGTTATTTTTAAATTTAATATATTAAATTTGTATATATATATATATATATATATATATATATATATATATATATGTTTACATTTATATATAATAAGATTAATAATATATAATATGACAATAAATACTAAAAAAATACTTAATAAATTTGAGCTTCACTCATTATTAAACTACTTAATTAACATGTTAGACTGAATTTAATTCATTTAGTATAATTAATGAGCCGTTCGCAAACTCTAATTATTTCTCAGCTTAATAATTTTAAAATAAATTGAACTTTGAATTTGAAATTAAAACTCAAGTCAATCTAGAAATTAAATAGAGGCGAGCTTGAATTCATCAAATTTAGCTTGGCTTAGTTCAATTATAGTTTTTAGTTAAAGCTTGAGCAATCTCATTATTTTATCTCCTAATAAAATAAATATAAATAAATATTATAAATTTGAAATTGTTATCATTATTTATTAATATAAAAATAATTACCTTTATTTTTATAATAAAAATAAGAAATAGTTATCATGATGTGTACTTCAAGTTTATTAAATTCTGATAAATTAACTTAGTATTTTTAAAATAAAAAAAATATTTAAATTTATCAAATCTTAATTAACTTGAGATATAAATTTACTATTATAATAAAAATATGGACAAAAATATAAAAGAAATCCTCATTAAATTATCTTATAGTTTAATATATTTTTATTATAAAATATGTGATTAGTTTTTTACTATTTTAGTATTGTATAAATATGAATTATTAGCAAATAATAGTCAAATTACATGCCACATTAAACGGTATTGTAATTATTTGCTAATAATATTATAGGAAATTATGACGCAGCATGTAAAGTCATTATTTTTTAAATTACCATATTAGCATCTGCTAATAATGTTATACAATTTGATTTTTTTTATTAAAAGTTATTTTTAAGAATATGAAAGTGATAAAAAAAAAATTACATATCATAAAATAAAAAAATATGTTAAAGATAAATAAACTTAGATTCTTTTGAATGGATCAAACTCAAATTCAATTGCTAATAACATATATTTGAAACGTCGGCGTATAAAAATTTAAATTCAAAATGATTAATAAAAATAAGATTGAGGTGGGGATTAAATTAATTTAATTCGCGTTGCCTAATCGTAGAGAAGCATTCTGAAAAAGGAAAAGAAAGAGGGAGGCAGATACTAGATACACATAAACCAGTTGACCAAGACTTGGTAAATGGTAGTTCGTGATTGGCCGGTCTCCACCGATTCTACAGATTTCAGTTCTGGTCAAATTTAAGAAATTGACCTGTAATCAGGGAACTGAACCTTACCAATTCTCATACTATCCTAATTTATACTAATAATTTTCTTCTTCCATTTCTGGATAACGCCAATACCAACAATCCATCCATTGTGTTGCCTGTCACGTTATCTTCTTGCATTGCGTGTTTTGTTGTTTTTTTGAAGTTTGTATTTTCGGCGACATCATTTTATGTATCTCGATTTTTAATAATTATTATAATATATTTTTCTAAAAGAATTTCAATATTATTAAATATTATTTTATTTATATTTTTTTATCAAATAGAAGGTACTATGACATATATAGCGTATTTTATTTTTTCCTAAAACACATCCAATTTCGTCAAGCTAAAATATACTATATTAAATATAAATTTATTCTATTTTTCAACATATAAATATATTTTTATGGATCAAAATGCTAAACTTTGAAAATAAAAATGAATCAATATAGATGTGATGGTTTATCTTATTTTTCTTTATATTTATCATTTTTTAAAAAAAATTAAATAAACTTAGATTATTAGTAAGCTATGAGCTATTTAGTAATCTTATTTATGACATATTTTATTATTCATTGAATCTCATAATTATATTTTATTAGTATCTAGCTATTGTTGACAATTATAAAATAAATCTAATACATAAAACAATAAATATCAAAATATGAATAACTTATAATTTTACAATTTGTACTAAATATTTCTAAAATTTATTTGTTTCTCTGAATAAAAAATACTTTGTGTTTGAGATTGCACCAATTTAAATATATAATTAGATAAAATTAATAATTTTTTATTTTCATTTTTAAATCAAAATTGAATTAACTGATACATATAAGTAGATTGGTATAAGTAATTTTCATTTTCAAATGAATAACAATAATTTAAATTCGTCTTTAGTAACCTGAAAAAGGAAATCAGATACCTAAAAATTATACCATAATAAAAATCTGGCCAGGAATTAAGTAACAAATTAAAATATAATATAAAGAAATAACAATTTTCTTCAAATAATGGTCAAACAAGTTGAGAATGGCGGTGATAGACTTTATAGTGGATGATTCAATGCCACAAGTTTCTTGTCTTCTTTTTAAATAAATAAAAATCAGAAGTTTCCGGGTTTTGAATCGTTCAATGCTTGAATAAGAATGGTTCTATGCTATTTCTTTTTTCTATTTTGTCCATTTCTTTAATGAGAAACCATCGACGCAGCTTCATCTCGTTTTTCCGTTAAATGATAAAACTTTATACTACATTAGAGCAAAGTTTATAATATTTTATTTTTAATACAAAGTTTTGATTTCTCTTTCTCATATTAAGGATGAATTCTTCTTTTAAATCAAGTCAAGTTAATGTATTTTATTTATATAATAAACTGTAATACTAAATGTTGAATGTTAACTTTTATTGAGGATATATCATTATTGTATTATTGAACTACTTCTTCTTTGGCTTAGATTTAAATTGTTTAGATAAGGTAAACTTTAAAATAAATTTCAATTTAATTAAACATGTTGTAAATTTAATAATAGAAAAACTATAAAAAAAAAAAAAAAAAACTATATCTCCTTGTCAATTAAGAAAGTAAAATTAGGTTCTTTTTGTAAGCTGGAGAAGTGATAGGGAAGACTGCAGGGTAATTCACTTTGAAAAAAAAATGAATTGGAAAGTTACCATTTCTATGTCATAACGTCTTTATTGTTATTATTTCAAAAAAAGAAACTTCTTTATTGTTATTATTTCAGAAAAGAAAAATATCTTTAATGTTATAAAATATATATTTTTATTTTGATTAATTATCATCAATATCTTAAAATTTCATGACGAATATTAAAGAATGATGTTTCTATATTTGAATAGAATGAACATAATATTCACATATGTTGTGTTAATATTTTTTAAAAGAAATATGAATATTTCATTAAAAAGAATTAATAAGCACATCTTCATATAAAAAATAAAAATAAACATTAAACATCAAGAAATACAATTAAAGAAATCTACTCATAACAATTATCAATTGTGTTGATGGAACAGTAAATTGTAATTCTGCGATAATAATGCTCTACTCGATAGCACTAGACCACATATCTACTTTATAGATGTCTATTGACATACCTAATTGTTTGGATGTCGGATTTAATTTTTTATTCTTTTTACCGCTCCGATAGAGGGAGAACTCAACACCTCTGTAACGGATGATCATAAAATTCTTATAGAAGAAAAATTCAAAATTCTCATAATAAAAAAACATAAAATTCATAAAAAAAGCACTAATATTTATTTATCAAGATTAATTAATAATAAAAGAAATTATCATTGATCTAAAAATGATCGGCGGTGGGTCAAAAGATAAACATTTGATAAAGAATAACAAAATAAAAGAAACGTTATGGTTTTTTTTGTCTTACATTATGTTAATATTAGATAAAAAAACATGTGACTTTTTTCTCTTCTAAATGCCCCAAAAACAATTTATTCATAAAGTTTCTTTTTTCACAAATATTCTCATTCATTCTCAATTATGGACATCTTTTAAAAATTAAGTAATGTGAAATGTATTACATTTCTTTCATTCCACAAAATGTAACATTACATTTTAAATATCACACTATTCAAATTTATATTACTCAACCAATTCTATCTATTGGAATCTAAAATTGGTTTACTTAAATAACTTTAATAAGGTAAAACTTAAAAGAATACATAATAATTATTTATTCGAAACTGTTATGCAATTTAACTTCTAAAATTTTATTGTAGATATATTTAACCTTTGAAATCTTAACAAGTAAAATAAGTGTATTGAAGAATTTTGTATTGATAAAACCTTGATGAGTATGTTACAAATTCTGAGTTTATTTACAAATGATGAAGAGTTTATATTGATGCTTGTATATGTTCAACGGCTATTTTTCTGAGAGGGGAAAGGTAGAAGTGACCTTTCCTGCTTTGCAGGAAAGGTTGCTCCCTTTCACCCTTGGTCAGTAATGAGAAGCCTGCACAAGCAATCCAGCTTGTGCAGTCTCTGAGGCCATGCCTTCCATGTCCCTCTTTCTGTTTTCTTTAACACTCCCCCTCAATCTGGGTTCATATAGATTTATTGAACCCATCTTGCTGAGAATGGACTTATGACTCTGCTTGTCCAGAGCTTTTGTAAATATGTCTGCCAATTGATCTTGACTCTTGACGTAAGGAGTTTCAATTTCTCCTTTTTGAACCTTTTCTCGGATGAAATGACAGTCGACTTCGATGTGCTTGGTCCTTTCATGAAACACTGGGTTTGATGCTATGTGCCAAGCGGCGTGATTGTCATAAAACATTTTCATAGGCTCCATCGTTTCTACTTTCATGTCCTTGAGTACTTGCTTTACCCAAATGAGTTCACTAGCCGTGGATGCCATCGCACGATATTCTGCTTCGGCGCTTGATCTAGCAACTACGCTCTGTTTTTTGCTTTTCCATGTCACCAAGTTTCCCCCGACGAATATACAGAATCCAGTGGTTGACTTTCTATCACAACTTCCAGCCCAATCCACATCTGAGAAACCAACTACATTAGTGGAGCTATTTTTCTTCATCCAGATTTCCTGTCCGGGTGTTCCTTTTAGATATCTGAGGATCCGATCAATGGCTTCAAGGTGGCTGGTACGAGGAGCATGCATAAACTGACTTATCACACTAACTGCAAAAGAAATGTCAGGTCTAGTGACAGTTAAATAAATTAATTTCCCTACTAAATGCTGATAGTGTCCTATGTTGGTCAAAGGATCTCCGTCTTCTAAATTGAGTTTAGTTTTAGTTTCCATTGGAGAGAGAGAGCAGGTTTGGCTCCTATCTTGCCAGTTTCCTTTAATAGATCAAGGGTATATTTTCTTTGGGATAGATATAAACCTTTGCTGGACTTTGCTATTTCTATGTCTAGAAAGTATGACAACTGACCTAGATCTTTAATGTCAAATTCCCTTTTTAGACATTGTTTGACATTTTCTATCTCTCGATTATCACTCTCGGTTATTATGATGTCATCAACATATACCAAAATAATAATGGTGTGTGTGCGAGTGTATCTAACGAACATCGAAGAATCAGAATCACACTTATTGAAATTGATACTTAATAGAAAACAGCTGAGTTTAGCATACCATGCCCTTGGAGATTGTTTCAGACCATAAATTGCTTTCTTGAGCTTACATACCAGAGATAAGTCTGAGTTTATCTTATACCCTGGAGGAATGGCCATGTAAACTTCTTCTGCTAAGTTTCCTTGAAGGAAGGCGTTCTTGACATCCATTTGGAATAAATTCCAACCTTGATTAATTGCTACTGAGAGTAGGATCTTAACTGTGTTCATCTTAGCCACTGAAGCGAAGGTCTCTTGATAATCAACTCCGTAAGTTTGAGTGAAGCCTCTAGTCGGCCTTATGTCATCAATAGTTCACATCGCTATTGTGTTTGATCTTGTATACCCATTTGCACCCCACTGGTTTTTTATTTGGTGGAAGAGAGACAACGCTCCATGTATCATTCTTTTCCAGGGCTAGAAGTTCTTCTTCCATAGCTTTACACCATTTAGGATCGGCATTGGCTTCGTAGAAGTTTGTAGGTTCGAAATGATTGGAGAGCTGAGATAGATAATTGCGATATTGTTTAGATACAACATTATATGAAATAAAATTCTGAATGGGGTACGTCACCGTATGAGACACAGAGTCTCTAAATTTCACAGGTGGTCTGGTTTGTCGACTGGAACGTCTCAAGGCAGTTGCTTACTCTGAGACTTCGTGAAATGAAGCTTCTTGTTCTTGTGAGTGGTTATCTCCCCCTGAAGGAATGTGCCTTGAGATGTCAGGTGGCTGTTCTGGGAGTGGACTGTGATCAAAGCTGCTAAGAGAAATATCAGAGTTAAACGGAAAAAGAGAATGAAATTCGACACCGGTAGGGTTGGTATAATAGGACTCATTCTCGAGAAAAGTGACATCCCGAGAGACATAGGTCTTGTGAGTCAACGGATCATAGCACTTGTACCCTTTTTGGGTGGAGGAATATCCGAGGAAAAAGGTCATGACCGAGCACTTGTCTAGTTTGTGATGGCGAGTGACGTGCACATAGCACACCAACCCAAAGACTCGAAGGTGACCTAAATCGATTTTCTGACCTTTGAGAATTTCCAAGGGACTCATATTTTTTAAGGTGACTGAGGGAAGTCTATTAATAAGATAGGTAGCAGTCAGGAGGGCATCCGACCAAAAAGAGGAGGGAACATTATGTTGAAATAGGAAAGTACGGGTGACATTGAGGAGATGGTGATTCTTTCGCTCAGAGACTCCGTTTTGTTCGGGTGTATTGACACAAGTAGTTTGGTGAGTAATGCCATGTTGTTTAAAAAAGGTGGAAAAATTTTGATTGATGTACTCCGTACCATTATCGGAGCGAAAATTTTTTATATGAGCATTATACTGATTTTTGATAAAATAGTAAAATTCTTGGAATCGAGAGAAGACTTCGTTTTTGCCTTTTAACAAATAGAGTCATGTAGTTCGAAAATAATCATCAATAAAAGTAACAAAATATCGAAAATGATTGTATGAGGTAACGGGGGCAGGTCCCCAAACATCGGAATGTATTAATTCAAAAGGTTTTTCAGACATGCTTGAAGATAATGAAAAAGGAAGCCGTGTGTGTTTGGAAAATTTACATACATCACAGTGGCTAGAATCCAAGTTAAAACAAAATAATTTGTTGAGTACATGGTCGGAGGGATGCCCTAATCTTCGATGCATAAGCATGTCTTGGGGAGTTTTGGACACTAGACATTGCTGGGGAGGATCAGAAAGACAGTATAGGCCAGTTTCTAGGTGTCCCTTACCAATCATCTTCCCGGAAATTCGATCCTGAAAAAACACTGAGGATGGTGAGAAAATAACATTACAATTTAAATCGCGAGTGATTTTTCCAACAGATAACAGGTTAGATTTAAATTCTTGTAAGAATAAAATATTCGAAAGAGATGAATTAAATAAGTTTGAGGTGCCAAAACCCTGAATTTTAACTTGATTTCCATTGGCCATACGTCGAGAATCTTTGCTCTGGTAAATTTTCTTTAATTTTGCGGGATTCCAAGTCATGTGATCAGTAGCACCTGAGTCAATAATCCAGTCATGTTGATTAGATGCAGTATTATTTTTAAGTGACTGAGAATTAAATTGAACCAAACCTGACCCATCGGGTTGAGAAAATCCAAACTCGTGGGGTTGCTGGGCCAAGGCTTGGAGCTGGGCCACAATGTCCTGAATTTGGGCCTGGCGGGCCTGCTGAGAGGAGGGCAGATGGGCATGAGGTAAGCTGGGCTGAGGCGGATGTGGCCAGTTGAGGACATATAAGCCCGAGGCCGAGCCAGAGAAGGCGGGCTGGATCGGCATAGGGTCGAGCTACTGGGCCAGACTTCTGAGTCAGGTCGGTGGAGCCTAGCATGTCCGGGTCGGGTCTCGGGTCGGGGCATCATATAACTTTCAGCATATGACGCCCCCACACCCACACCTCTTCGCCTAGGGTTTTCTTTCTCCCCAAATTTTCTGCCTCCTTTCCTCCACGCTGCCGAGCCTTCCCGCCCCCGTGCAGCATGTCCGGGTCGGGTCTCGGGTCGGGGCGTCATATAACTTTCAGCATATGACGCCCCCACACCCACACCTCTTCGCCTAGGATTTTCTTTCTCCCCAAATTTTCTGCCTCCTTTCCTCCACGCTGCCGAGCCTTCCCACCCCCGTGCTAGTCGCAGCTAAGGGTAGAGGTGCCAGTAGCCGTCACGCTGGTGACCTTGCTTTTTGCAGTGGTTGCAGCGTTCGATGGCGCTGACTCCTCCCTTCTGTCGATCGAAGTCGCAGTGCGTGGAGTAGGCTCTGTTGTCGGTGGTCTCTAGAATCTCGTTCATCGAGTTCCTTCTTATTTCCTCACGCTGAATCGAGGCTATTATGGCTTCGATCGATGGTAGTTGAGGAGCGAGCAGGATCTGCGATCGCAAGCCCTTGAAGCTTGAATCCAGACCCCTCAGGTATGTGTAGATGAGATCTTGTTCCACTCTCCTCTGTAGTTCTTCCAAATCGTTTGATGGTGGGAGGTAGTTTTGTAACTCCTTCCACCTGGTTAGAATTTCTGTTAAATATTCGGTTGAGCTTTTGGTACCTTGAGCAATCTGGGACAGTTCTTGCTTTAATTTGAATATATGTGCAAAGTTATTTTGGTGGCCGTAGAGAGTCTTTATTTTTTTCCATATTGCTCTCGATGTCTCCATAAGGATACATAACCAAGCTATTTTGTTGTCCATTGCGTTGGTGAGCATGGACATGACCAAATGGTAAGATGATTGCCACTCTTCTAGTTTTTCTAATTCTTCTTCTGTTGGTGCTTCTGGAATTGCTGGTTTTGGCTTTTGTTTGTTGCCTGTGATGAATCTAATTTTTTTTCTGGCACTGAGGGCGATAAAGATGGATTTTGACCACTCGAAATAGTTGTGACTGCCCTGCAGCACAATATTGGTGATTTTGGTGGTTTCATTGTGAGCCATGATTTGAGTGTTGAGCTGTGATTTTTTTTTGTGGCTGGGTAGGTGATGACTGGCTTAAACCAGCTCTGATACCATGAAGAATTTTGTGTTGATAAAACAGTGATGAGTATGTTACAAATTCTGAGTTTATTTACAACTGATGAAGAGATTATATTGATGCTTGTATATGTTCAACGGCTATTTTTCTGAGAGGGGAAAGGTAGAAGTGACATTTCCTGCTTTGCAGGAAAGGTTGCTCCCTTTCACCCTTGGTCAGTGATGAGAAGCCTGCACAAGCAATTCAGCTTGTTCCATGTCCCTCTTTCTGTTTTCTTTAACATGTATCTTTATCTATTCATCAAATTATGTGCCTTTTCTTTCCCTAAAATAAAAGTAGTTTACCTTGATAGCCACTTTTTTCTTTCACATTACTTATACTTGCACAAATTGTATTACATTTCAACTGAATTTTTCTTTTTCCTATCGTTAAATCGAAGCAATTTGACTTTAGATTTGGTTTATGGGATTTATTTCATTTTCAGGAATGTTCTTTGTATTTTACAAAACAGGATGATATAAGAGTTGGTATAATTTTAAAAATCATATTATAATTTGTTGAGAATCAAAGCTCTCTATTAAGGAAGACATTTAAGCTTCTTATATCATATAATGGTTAGAAAGTTTTGAGATTTTATCTACTAAAAACATTTCATTACAATGAATAATAAGATTGATTCCAATAAAATATTTTACAAATTAGTTGGGTTGGATAAAAATAAAATGTTAATCACTAGAGGGGATTGTTGGTATAATTGAATTTTGATAGAGCTTGAGGCGTGCAAAAATGACATTATTTTTAAAAAATTTATTTTAATAATTCTCTAAAATTCAATAAGCAGTAGGAAAAACAAGTTGGTAGTTAATCCACCAGAGAAGAAAAAGAAAAGTAAGAAAGTTATGTATCAAAAAATTTAATAGATGGTTGGTATTTATAGAGTCAGGATCCGAAGGTGACAATACAACGTTTAAGAAAAATGATAAAAGATATTTTTTTAATAAATAAACATTAGGAAATAAATAAAATAATGGCTTAAGAATAGGTAACTAAAATGGTTAAATTAAAATATGAATGTTTTAAGATAAAGAAATAAAATTAAAAAATTAATAAAAATTAAAAAATTAGGTTAAATTAAGTTCAAGCTCATTTTGCGTGTAGAGGAAAAATCCACAAATTTATATTTCAATTAAATTCTTAATCTAATTTTTATGCGTGCTAGTTCACTATCCCACAAAACTCTTTACAAGTTTAAAAAGAATGATTTCTTTATAAACAAAAGTAGAGACTTGACTTTAAATATGTGAAATAAATAATTTGTTGAAATACAAGACATATATCCAACAATGATTAAGATTGAAAAGAAAAATCAAAATTATTAAGTCATATTAATAATGTTTTGGTATAATTTAAGAAAAAGACATTTCCCATTCTCTTGGTAGGTTGTAAAGAAGCCCAAGCTAGCATCAGCCTGACCCAACTCCAAGCTCTATTATAATAATAATTATTATATATTAAGACTAATATTTGGAGAGAAAGTGGGTCTGAAAAAGCTTTATGTTTGATATGAGCTTGAAAGCTATGGGCTGAAGACCCAGAATACAAAAATGAATGCTATTTGTATGGACAGTGGGGGTATCATATGAACTTCTTTGGTAGCCTAAGAGTACACATGTCGAATTAGATATCATCATCATCATCATCATCATCATCAACATCATGTGTTTGTTCAAAGTTCAAACACTACTGCAGTGATCATTAGCAGTTACCATTTTGCTTAATTAGATTAACAGACGCTCATTACTGTGTTTTGAGGGGCTCAAATGTACTAAATGAAACGACCAACCATTGGGTTTCTTTCTTATGCCTACTTCCTAGTGTAAGAAGACGAAAATTCAACTCATGATACTCATTATCCTTTAAACATTTCGGAAATACTAGTAAGATCGGAAAAAGAACAGGAAGTGTTTTTAATTCAATTAGGATTTAAACTAGCAATCTCCAAACTCTAAAAATGATTTTAGTATTAAAGGTAAATTTTAAATAACTATCATGTAATTTGTGACGGTTTTTATTTAAAGGACATGATTTTTTTTTTTTTTTATCAAATGAGTCATCCGTGTGTTTTTTTTTTAAGTATTTTTTAGATAAATATTTATATTTTTATTATTTAATATTATTAAATTATAATTTTTTAAGCAATTTAACATATAACAATGTATTAAGAAATTTATAGATATATCAACAATTTATATAACAATTTATTTTTTAAATTTGATTAAAATTAAAAAAATATATTTTCATAATTTTTTATAATAATAAAATATCTAACTCGATAATATATTAATTGAAAATATTTATTTTATCAAATATTTATATTTCTATTACAGTCTAAAAAATAAAAAAATTAAATATATGTAGAAAATATTAAAATATGAAACATATGTCACTCATTTAATACAAAAATATATTTATCCATCGGGTGTAAAAATATCAAACCAAAGAGTTAATTTTTAAAATTTATTTTAATTTTAATATACTTGATTGGTATAATTATGTATCCTATATGTTGGTTGTAATTGCTTTTAGATTACTCGTCTTTTATTTCTAATATTTTTTTATTGTCAACAACTCTAATTCTCTCTTTTAGTTTTGGGATTAAATGACTTGCATGTCAGATTTTTTTATTACATCATATTAAAAGAAAAGTCTTTATGCCTTTCCCCATTCAATCGCCTTCCATCTAGACACTTGTATAATTATATGTGGAATTTTGTTTCTGAACTTGATAAGATTATATGTGGTTATGACCAAGAACTCGTGTCCTTAAACTAGAGATGATTAATGAAGGATCTAAAATCAGCAGAAACATTAATGTCTATTTAACACAAAAAGATGGCTTCCCACCATCCACCATAAATTAGTCATCCTAAAGCAATGAACACCCACTAACCAAAAAGATGCTACGAGTTTTAAGTTGACAAATTCTTTCTTTTCTTTTATACCCTTTTTCTGTTTCTTTTGGGGTGAGCTTTACATTTAGTTCAGCATGCAACAGTGAAATCTCAACACCCACTGCAATGATATTAACCTTTTTTAATGATCAAATGTGGGTGAAGAATGAAGCAGGAAGCAAGCTATAGGTAGCACAGCATGGTGTGTGTAAGATTAGTCAAACTGGACAAAAGATCAGGTTACTGGTGTGTGGCTCATATTGAGCTCAGTCGAAACGATGGATGCCATGATTGTTTATAGATTCCAAATGAATATTTTGTTGCTCAGGTGGATGGCAGTGACTAAAGCATCCTTTCATGCCTCTATTTTTCCCTTTTTTTTCTTGTTGATTTACGGCTATGTGGGCATTGATATTAAATAGCCAACTAATACAGTGAAAGGACACGGTTGCGAGTGGAGTAGAAAAATCATGATTATTCACAGACCGGTCTCAATGGTGACCCGTTGGATTTATTTCTCAAAAATATCTCACCTGCATTGTCTTTTATTAGAAAAATTTATGTATGGATTTAATATAGCTGAGTTGATAGATAATTTATATATATATTTATTAATTTTAAATGATAAAATATATATTTATATTTAATATCAAAACGTAAAATATTCTATATATTAATTACGGTGTATATATAAAATCTAGATAAAAATTTACTATAAAACGAGAAAAATAAAGGGTTCAACTTAAAATATTCATCAAGAATTATAAAAAAAAAAAATGCTTTTGCAAGTTAGGCCTCAAATATTCAAATTTAAAAATATGATACTTAGATAGATACATATTACAATTTTATTACTAACTATACATTCTTATTTTCTATTAAAAAGAGTTTTAAAAAATTTATTATCAAAAACTAGAAAATTATAAGCAATTAGTACTAAACTGCAATATTTTTTCTTCTCCAAATCCAATACCATATAATCTATAATTAAATTGTAAACACATGGAAATATTTCTCTTCAATAAATCCAATATTTCTTCATATAAATAAAAGATGATGTTGCAGCCAGATTATATTTTAGTTAAGAAAATTAAAATTAAAATATTTTTAAGTAAATTTAAATAAAATGAGATAAAATTTTAAGAAGTTAAAAAAATAAGAGGTACTTTCAAGTAATTAATAAAAGTGTGTGGAAATTAGTATATGCAAAATGATGCTAAAAAAATAACCAAGTAAGAAAAAGGAGTTGAAGAAAGAACATTTGACTTCAAAAAATAATGATGAAGTGGAGAGAGAGTAGTACTAAATTGACTGATAACTAAAATGAAGTAACAGGCGGTATAATATATGATATTGGTGTTAGTTGTTGGGAAATCAAGATTAGGAAAAGGGCACATGATTCAACTCCAAAAAAGGAAAGGCAACGTTGAATGCAGAGAATTATAGTAATAGTACAGTAGTAAGCTTTGCTGTGTTTTTTAGTGGAAAGTTAAAATTGAGGTTTTGCTGGATAACACAACCACTGGCTCCTCTTCCTCTTTGTTTCACCTTCTGTTCTGCCTCGCACCTCGAGCCTTCAAAGTTCATAAAGACCCAAAAGCCAGAGAAAAAAAGAGAGAAATAATAGCTCTTGTATAGTATACCTGTGTGTTACTATTCCATTCATTTCAGCCTTATTAAAAGAAAACCCTGCATAGCCAATCAAAAGATGGTTTGTGTGTCTGTTATTGGCAACTGTGAGAATTTGGTTTATTACTATTGTATAGTGAGTAATAAAAAGGATTATTGATAAATGTGTTACCAATCCACTTATAAATACAATTTCTAACAATTACTATTTCTGCTGTATGATTTTATTAATAAAAATCATCTATCTTTATTTTTTAAGGAAAAGACAGAAAGAGATCCACCTTCTTTCCTTTTTTTTTTTTTTTTTCTTTTTATGACCTTCTATACAGTTCCTAGCTTTACAGTGAAACATACAATTAAAGAATGCAAAAGAGCAAAAAAGAAATGCAAATAATAAGTTTGGATACAAAACATGCCTAAAAAGATCATTAGAGAGTGGGAGACTTTCTTGGATAGGTTGTTTAACATCCAGGTTCTTGCATGAAAAATACAAAAATGACATTGGAAACGGCGACGGAAAGTGTATATATATGCATATCTCTTTAATCTGAAATAGTCATCATTACGCTTATAAAACCCTATACTAATATAAAGCATACAAAAACATTTTTGCTTTTGCTTTTGCTTTTCCTTTATATATATACACACACCAGAGATCAGCTGAAAATTTTGGGAGATGCATGCGCCTTTTTCTGGCTTTAGTTTGTCTCTGTAAAAGTTTTGTAAGAGATGGTTTAGGCTTATAATAATACTTAATTGACCAATTTTACATGCAAAACTTTAATTAAAGTATTAAATTTATGCATCTTATGTATTGTGAAATAATAATAGTATAGCAATTCATGTATCATGTCACTTGGTCATTAGTTTTCCTGGAAGGAGCTTGATCATTATAGTAAGAACAAAAAACTTGGTAGCTTGGTTAATAATTAACTAAAACTCAAGTTTGTTAGGTAACGATGGAGAAATGATTAAGCTTTTGCGTTCCTATTAATTCAAAGTTGCATGATTAAGATGCAAATATGTAATATATTTTTTTGTCATTAGGATATAATTAACCCATGTACGTATAACGTTGATATCTATATAAGTACACCTTATATATAATTGTTTATACTTATTACTTGGTCAAGATAATAATAATTGTACATTCGAAGGGAACAAATTTGGTGAAGCAACTTGACGGGTTCATATCATGTAAACAAAGGTACGATGAAAATGTAAGAACATATATGTATATGTGTTATACATATACCCACGTACACACACACACACACACATGTTGATAGAAGATTGATGATGAGATTAGTGGGTAAACGTTCATGCATGATGATGACGAGAATAATGATGTCAAAGGATATGTAAGCACAGAACAATGATGATGATAATTGATAATTGTTGATGTTGTTAGGTCATGATTGCTAGGTAATCAAACTTGTAAAAGCCCTCATTGACTTTGAGTTATTTTTTGTTAATTAATTAGGGCTACTTAATCTATCTATACATACTCGATAATCTTTATATAATCATTTGCTGTTAGACCAGTTAACGTACACTTCTTTTTGTTAGAACTACAATAATTTATACACCTAAACCATGTGTGTAAATATATTGATATATAAAGGTTTTTTTTCTTTCTTTTCTTTTCTTTTACGCTTGGAGACATTATGATTGAATACGAAGAAATTTTCAAATTTGTATTATTATACTTGTTTGAGTGACTGCCAATAGCACATGATCATCATTGTTCTCTATATAAATGAAATACCAACAAAAAACAACAACTAATTTAATAACATAACTAATAAATAACATTCTAGGTATATGGAAATTTAAAAAAAAAAAGGGCATTAACATAAAATTTGGAATAATTCTTTTTTTTTTTTTCTGAGTTATAAATAAGAAAATGGAAATTTGAATTTAAAATATACAACTACGGCGATACTTTAGATTTTAAGTTTGGGAACTTGAAATTGGGAAAGGTTCAACATATATAACACTATACTACTACATGATGCAGATGAATCCATCGACCTAACCTTTTTGCAAAAGATTAGGTTAACCCATAACTAATGCCATTGTTACATTTTAAACAATCTGGAAGTCTTCATCCAACTTGGAGGCCCCACGCTTTTATATATGAAACCCACTAATAACTATATTTTCTATGGATAAAACAATCTTTATTTTACTATCTCCTATTTTAAAACACTTTCACCCTAATAACTATACTTTTATAAATAATAATAAAGAAAGATGACATATGATATTTTAATTTTGTGAGAATTAAGTAATGTAGCTCCACTAAGAAAAAGAAGAACTAAACTAAAAAACTACAAGTAATAGAAATTAAAAAAATTATGAACTTACTAATTTCATTAATATACAAAATATCTAACAACATTTGTCATATATTTACAATACATTAAAATTTAAGTTTTTTTTATTGAAATATTATATCTGTTTATATTATGAGTATACTAAAAATAAATATAAAAAATTTACTCATAAATATTCACTAATTAAAAATTTTAATAAGATTCTACCGTTTCCTCCTTAGACGGACCTGTCCAAAAAATAAATTCAAAATTTGATGTATTAATCAACACCTAACATGTACTACTACCACCAGATTATTCTTGTTCAAAATCATAGTCTCCTATATTTGCAAATTGATAATGTTGTCTATTGTTTGCCATATGCCATTATCACCTCTGCTCTCATCTGTTTCTATTTCACCAACCTAAAGAAATTGAAATATAAAAGGAACATGTTATATTTTTCACTATTTTTTTAATCAAAATTAAAGTATGAAAAATATTAATAAAAATTTATTGTCCAAAGCTTTATTAATTGTACCTCTTCAATATACAATAATTTCACCGATAAGATAATCTTCTATAGCTAGTCATAATAAATAAGACCTTCATGAATGGTAAAATAATTTAGATTATTACGTTTGTAAAATTAATATAATTAAAAGAGAGTGTTTGGTTAATGTAAAATACAATACAACCATTAAAGTGGGTTTAGGGGTTTAATTTGAAAGTGTGGTAATAGGTTCAGGGGATTTTTGTAGTTAACCCTTCTCTTCTCTTTTTCTCACTTTTCCAATAAGAAATTGGCACACATTACTCAAAAACAATAACGATGGGAACTAAAATAGTAAATTGAATTTTACATTTTAAACCGATACGAAATTTTCATTTAAAATCAGTTCTGCATTTATTTTATGTAGCACCCTGAACATTAATTGTGTTTGGTAAAATAAATTTCATAAAATTTAATAAAACTCTTATTTTTAAATTTAAATTTTGTATTCACTTGAAATAAAAATACATTTAGAATTTTACTTAATTAAATTTATAGAATGGATTAATAAAAAAATTTAAATTAATTTTTTATTAGTAAGTTAATATATTTTATAAGACTAAAATATCTTATTTAACTTTAATGATTCTCTTAGATCTTTTCTTTTTATAATTTTATAATTATAATTTATTCAAATATAATATTTATTTCATTTAAAATGAAATAATTTTTTCGCATAGACTTAGTATATATCCTCACTTATACACTAAACCGATAGATGATTGGCACATATTCATTAATTTTAAATAATGAAGTATGTTTCAATCATCCAATGCCATAATGTAAAATACTCATACATACATACGTGTTCCTCTTTTATTAGTTGTGGTGTATACACCAAGTCTAGATAAAAATCTCCCGTAAGTGAATTCTATAATAATTATTAAACTTACTATACATAAAAATAATTTATAAATAAAATAAAATTTTTAATAAATTTCAATTAAACATTCATCTACAAATAAATTTTTCATAAAATTAAAAGCCAACAGAACTGGATAACAAGTTCAGAAGAGGGGCAGTGAATAAATGAATAAATTAAGGAAAGGGAGTGTATGGGAAGAAGTAAACATTGGAGATATATATAGGAGAAAGGAAGGAGACAGCAAAGGATGCGTACGGCGTATGTTTCTGGCAGAGAAGGCTTCATCAATTATGATAATTATTGATAACACAACATAAAAGAGGGTTTATTTGTTTGTTTACAATGTCCATTATTTTCTTCCACTTTTCTCATTTTGCTTTCCAATACAAAAACTATATAACAACTTTCTACAGTGAGCTGTCCCTTTTGATGGTATTTTTTCTGTCCCTCAACTTTAAATTTGTAATTAAATACTACAAATAGTATAAATTTTAATTAAATACAATGTAAATTTAAATTAATGCCTTTTATTTTATGTGTGATCGTGTCCGTATACCTCTTAGCTAATGCTTTCATTATTTGTAATTGAGCCAATCTAATGGTTTAAATAAATACTTAATACATGATAAAAAAAAGATATTAATATAAGTAATCGGATAATCATACAATGAGAATCGAGATATACATGCAACCGACTAACAAAATGAAATTGAAGGGCATAATTCAAGCATTCCACACTACGGAGTGAAAAGTTGAAATGATTGACATTTGATGAAGACGTTGGTAGGATTCAAAAAGGAAGACAACTAATATTCTTTCAATAAATTTATAAGACAAAGGGGTTTCGGAAAATGTTGTAACAAAAAACCAAAAGAAATTATTTAAGTTCTCCAAATATATATATATGCAAGCATATGGTTGTGGACCTTCTGTCTACTTGAATTAGTCTTCTGCACAATGATAGAGATGTCGATATTAATGTGTTCTTTTGTCTTTATTGTCCTATCTCATCTTTAAGATTTTAATTAACCAATCCAAATCTTATGTTTTCTCATAAAAACAATAATCCCACATAAAATAAAATAAATGTACAAGTCTACTGCAGGCTTTTGATGGCAATCTAAAATTAATGCTGCCTGTGTATGCAAGTGAAGTTTTAAAATGGGAAAAGGTCCCGACAGGACCCTAAACAATAGTATTGGGCTCAAGTAAGCCCTTATTATTATTTTTGTTCCCATTTATATTCCCTTCTTCTAACAAAATTTGTACATTGATGCCCTTATGTACAGAGATGTTAAGCGGACGTCTATCTTTGCATACATAGACTAACAGGACCCACACCATTCTTCATTTATACCACCTAATTGTATAATTTTACATCAAATTCACAATACTAAAAGAAACATACATAAATAACCTAGTTCATATAAAACAAGATTCAACTATCCTCAAATAAACATATTAGGAAAAAGTTTCCCATATATTACAACCAACTACCTACAACTATTTTCCATATATGAACACTAAAAATAAGATAAAGACCCATGACAACACAAGTACAATATATGCTCCAAGTAATTTCTTCCTAGTTTTCCTGCATTCAACATGTCTCATCAATTTCAGCTGCCTCAATTCATAACCTAACTCCTCAATTTCATATGAGATATCACCTCTTAACAGTTCCTTTTTGTCCTTCACGATTTTTTTTATTTACCATCTTCAACTGATTTATGACTTTTTTAGCTCTGCTACACATCTCACTATCATACCATGTAAAATGATCACATCCTTTTTTCTGTACCCTTTCCCTAGGTGGCTGCAAACACACTTAAACATCTAAATTAACTTTTAGCCAAAGCAGTTTTATAAATAAAATAAATTCAAGTCCAAGGTTTACATTATTTACACTGTAATTATGACATCCATAGAACCTTCTTCCAAGGTTGCTTGTTATTCATGAAGTCCATAACACTTCTTTATCCCCACAAACACAATTTTATGGCCCTTTTTCGAATTCTAACAATCCTCTTCTTCGTGCTCTTTCTGTCCTAAATGTAGACGATGAATCCATCATAACTTTCAACCTTCTCTTAAAAATTTATTCGAACTAAGAAAACTAAACAATTGAATCTGTTACAAGTTTTACAAAAAGAAATGAAGAGAATTGAATGTGTTCATTTTTAGGGTTTGTCATTCTTTGATTTGGAAATTTATTTAAAATAGGGTAAATTGTTTACTTGTAACGATAATAAGAGTGAATGAGTCCCATTAGTCCATGTCAGCAGCATATAAGTAGAAATGGTGTGGGGCCCATTAGTCTATGTATGTAAAAATAGACGTCCGTTTAATGTCTCTGTTATAGAAGGCTATCAATGTATAAATTTCATTATAAGAAAGGCATAATGGGAAAAGAAAAAGGGCTTACTTGAGCCTAGTACTATTGTTTAAGGGCCTATCTGGACCTTTTTCCTTTTAAAATCTAGCATTTTATACATAATGAAGCATCATGTGAGATCCTGTTTACATAGTAGCAGTATCCAAACATGATTTTAAGACATAGTAGGTTGCTTTTCAATTGAAAGAAAGTAAAAGGTACAAAAATGCTCTTCAACTTATTATAAAAGTCCAATTAAGTTTTTATTTTTTTTGCTCAATTAAACCTATTAACTTTTATAAAAAGTTCAATTAAGTTTCTAATTTTTTTTACTAACTAAATCCATTAACTTTTATAAAAGGTCCAACTAATCCTTAATACTAATAGCATTCTGAATGTTGTTAAGTGTAAGTGTCCTATTATTTTGAAAACGCGAATAATAACCGCTCTGAATATTTTAAAGTCACGCCTATATCACATGAAGGAGAGAAAGCCATTTCTTTTTCTTTATTTAACTTACATCATAGTTCCTAAAACTGTAGAACCTCCTTCGAGAATTGGTTCCTTCCATCAAGTGTACATTTTTATGGTTTTATTGTAAAAACATATTGGAAGTGATGAGACGTAATCTAACTCAACAACTTGCACTCACCCTCTACTTACAAACGAGTGTGATGAAAAAGACGAAAATGTTGTTGCCATTTCAGTTGAAGAAAGAAATCACTGCTCTTTTTTGTAAATTAGAATTTATATATACTAATTGTACAAAATTAAAGAAGAAGAAGAGGCTTTTCCTTCGTCACGTGATATAGGCATGACTTTAAAATATTCAGAGCGGCTATTATTCGCGCTCTGAAAATAATGAGACCTTTACACTTAACGACATTTTGAACGTTGTTAGCATTATAGGTTAATTAGACATTTTATAAAAATTGATGGGTTTAATTGAGCTAAAAAAATAGAATGAGAACTTAATTAGACCTTTTATAAAAATTAATGGATTTAATTGAAAAAAATCGCTTGCATGAACAACTAGACTACCGATTTTCAAAAAATAATGTGGAAGTTTCAAAGAAAATGAAAGATAAAATTGAAAAAAATCAGAAGGAAAAAGAAAATGAAAAAAAAAAAAAAATCGAAAAGAATCAGAGAGTACAAAGAAAAAACCGTGATAAAACAGAAGATTTAGTATAAAAAGAAATCAGTTATAGGCAAAAGAGAAAACAATAGCACCTCAATAACGTAAAAAAAATATAAACATAAAAATTCAAAACGCAGCATATGAAAGTAAAGGAGAAAAAAATAGCATGTGCTAAGGTGATGATGCTTGCTGGTTATTGACTTGCTGACACAATTCATTTTCTCAATTAAAATAAAAGCTGTTTGTTAAGGACTTGCTATCAAATTAGCAGTGTATGTACAAATTTGCTTTTCTATATTTGGACTTTTCAAAGTCTTTTGGGCAGCTGGAAAACCTTCATTCTTTTTTAAAATTTCTTTTTTGTGAGAACTAGAGCTTGTAATTAATTTTGGGATAAAAGATTGCATGCCTACCAATTTGCAACTCGGCGTTAAACGAATTTAATTCTAGTTATATTAATAAAATAAATTTATAATTTTATTTAAGTGATGAATAGATTTTTAAATTTTAACTAAAATTGACATAATTAGTGGCAATATATAGTCTTAATGATGTTTGGCAAAGTTAATGCATCAATTGCTAATTGTAATTCTTTTAAAATAAAACAGATAAAAGTCTATTAAAATAGAAAAATTAAAAATTTGTAGTTAAAAAAATAGTATTTATAAATATATTTGATTATGTAATAGAAGTTTTGAGTTCATAATTTTTATAAAATTTATATATATTTAATTATATAATAGTTGAACTCAAATTTATTTAATTATAAATTATAAGTTAAAAGATTCAACTTTTATCGGTCAATCTTGTGGATAATTTAACCATTCTTCTTTCATAATAATCGTCATAATAAACAATTCTCATATATGCTTTTATACCAATCAAAATTGCCATATTAAAGCCACTTTTATTGCATAATTCATTTAATTAATCTTTCTGAATGAATCCAATAATCCATCTTCATATTAAACATTTATATTATTTCTGAAGTGTTTGATCCAAGAGTTGGAGATAATAAACAAAAAAACAAAAAGTATTTCTTTGGACTGACCCCTATAATTATTTATTCTAGCAGGTGATAGAGAACAACTTTAACTTCAAATTGTTGGGTAATCTTTTGCAAGCAATAACTGAAGAAATACTATTAATTATAACAGTAGATATGAGTAGAGTCGAGCCTTTGTAAAAATATAATTATTCATGTTATACTAACAATTGAGACTAGTTTTAATTTGAAAATAATTAGATTTAATTTTTGTGTACTTTTAATTTCAAATTTGATTAGCTTATTTTAATTTATAAGTACTTTAAGACTAAAATTTTATACAACAATGTAGACAAACTTCACATATAGCAGAAGCTTTCAGTGAAATAAATTATATATATAAATAGAGCAGAAGAAAGTTCAAGAAATCTGTATTCAAAATCCTACTCAAAAGTTGTTGGGAAATTATGTACTTTTTAATGGTCAATATTTTCAAATTTATTTCTTTTTCTAACAATATGGTTTATGTAGATAATTATACGACCAATCACATGCACCAAAATGGAATTTCTTTCTAGTGAAATGAGTGTTGATTGGTTTATTTTCTTTCACCTCTGTGATGAAATAGAGAGCAAAGCTTTGACCTTTTCATATATGTTGTTACTTTAAACAGCCTTAATACCTTAAGCTTAATTCAAATTTTGTTTTTTCTTTAATTCATTTTTTTTCATCTCGTTAAATAATAATTTAATATTTTTTTTATATTTTTATAAAAAAGTGTAATCTAAATTATAATTTTATTTTTAATTTATAAAAAATTCAAACACAGTAATAAATATTTAATTTGATATATTCACAATATTTTAGTCACGTTATAGATAAATGCATATAATATAGAATAAAATATAAAGAGTCTATTGGACTTAAATAAAATATTTTACTCTTTATATACAAATATTTCTTAAAATGCTCATTATAATAGAAATTATACTCTTTAAAATAAAAAGCACTACTAGAGATACTCTTACGCAAAAAAATAAAATAAAATTCATATGATATTTATATTTTTACCATCTAAACTATATTTTAAATATTTTAATAGGATACAATAAATTATTTACTTATATTGTTTCATACACAAAAAGTCTCGAAATGCAATAGAAAATTAGTGTCAACTAATTTTGAGGAACATACAAATTAGTGCCATTCTGAATTTTAGTGTTTAATTCTAAAATTATAATCGATTAATAATAAATAGAAAAAATGAACTGTTATATATTGCTCTAGTAAGAAATAAATCATGAAATTGGCTGTTCTTGGCGAAAGTCTTCCTAAAGTTCTCACAAGATTTTGTTTTTCTCTTTAAAAGAAATTCTGTATTGATGATAGTATAAATAGTACGTCTTTTTAAATTATTACTTATCATTTTCTGAATATAATACATGACTCCGCAGAGAAATTTCATTTTCTTGGAAAAAGCTCTAGGTAACTGTGCCCATTTTTTCAATGTGAGGATTTTCCATCCCGCCAAACGGTCACTCAAGAAATTATAAACTAAATTAAACAAAAAAAAGAAAAAAAAACTAATAAATAAAGAGTCTTTCTTGAGAATATTAATAATAAAGTGTTAAAGAAAATTAGAAAATTTTGCTAGCAAAGTATAAAAAGAAAAGAAAAGAAAAGAAAAGAAAAGAAAAGGGAAAAAAAGGACAGGCGTGAAGGCACTCTCAGATAAAAACTCTTCACTTGTTTACTCTATTTGTCACTCACTCTCTCTCTCTCTTACTCACTCACTGTCTTCTCTCTTTTCTCTTCATTTCTCTATTACATCTCTACATCACTAGACTCTATAGAGAGTAGAGAGATAGAGAAATGCAAGAAAGTTGAAGTCTAATGGTATAATGAGAAGAGGACTAAATCTCTTCTTCTTTGAAGAAGACTATCCTTATTATTATTATCATGGTTTTTCAAGAACAAGAAAATCAGGTGCTTCAGAGCCCAACATTAGTTCTTGATGGTTTATATTGTGAAGAGGAGTGTATTCAAGAAGATTATAATACCTGGGTTGATGATAAAATTGAAGTTTATGATCAGTATGCAAGAAAGGAGACACCTTTCTCCTGTTTCTTTCTTGAACAAGACTTGTTTTGGGAGGACGATGAGTTATTGAATCTGATCACTAAAGAAAAAGAGACCCATTTTGGTTATGATAATAGTAATTTAGTACCCTCTAATGGGTCTTTAATGTTGGCTCGTAAAGAAGCTGTTGATTGGGTTATGAGAGTAAAAGCACATTATGGATTTACAGCTTTGACTAGTGTTCTTGCTGTGAATTACTTTGACAGGTTTGTTTTGAGTTTAAAGTTTCCAAATGATAAGCCTTGGATGGGTCAACTTGCTGCTGTTGCTTGCTTGTCTCTGGCTGCTAAAGTAGAGGAAACCCAAGTGCCTCTTCTTCTAGACTTGCAAGTAGGTTTGCGAAAAAGAATTTGCAATCTTGGTGTTTGTTAAAATGCTGGTGGTTCTTGAACTATTTATTCTTTTTTTGTTATCAATGCTGGGTTTTATTTATGTTTGTGCCTTTTTTCTAGGTGGAGGAGGCTAAGTATGTTTTTGAAGCCAAGACTATAAAAAGAATGGAGCTTTTGGCGCTCTCCACTCTTCAATGGAGGATGAATCCTATCACCCCAATTTCATTCTTTGATCACATTATAAGGAGGCTTGGGTTAAAGAACCACTTGCATTGGGAGTTTCTTAGGAGGTGTGAGAGTTTACTTCTGTCTGTCATTTCTGGTAAGCAATTGAATAGATGTTTATTTTGTTGTCAATCCGTTAATCACTTAATTGCTCTGTAGCATATTGAATTCAAGAACAGGAATTTTTATTATCTCCTTAACTTGATTACAAATGTTTGATTTTGATTTCAGATTCAAGGTTTATGAGTTATCTTCCTTCTGTATTAGCTACTGCAATAATGCTGCATGTTATAAAGGAGGTTGAGCCATGTAATCAAGTGCAATATCAGAATCAACTTATGTCCGTGATCAAAATCAGCGAGGTTTGTGTCTTGTTAACTCGTTTCCTCTGTTTCAATACCATTCAGGATCTCTTGTAGCTCATAGGTTAAAGCCCCTTTACTTCATTTAAACAGAACAAAGTGAATGAGTGTTACAAGCTCATTTTGGAGCTCTCAGGCAACCAAAACAAAAGCTGCAAGCGCAAGCATCCATCAATGCCCAGAAGTCCAAATGGTATCATTGATGCATATTTCAGCTGTGATAGCTCGAATGATTCATGGAATCTATCGTCCACAGTCTCATCATCACCAGTGCCTCTGTTTAAAAGGAGTAGAACCCAGGATCAGCAGATGCGGTTGCCGTCACTAAATCGTATGTTTGTGGATGTGCTTAGCAGTCCTCATTAATTCTTTACTTCTCCTATTGTCTACTATAGAACATGTCATTATCATTTCCTCTATTTTCATATAAATTGTTCTATGCTGTTCCTAAGGCTCGGTCTTTTTGGGTTTTATTGATTATCAATATATTTCCTGCCTTATATTTGAAACTTACTCACTCTGATCTCTTTGTTAGAAAATGGAATGAGGGGATTGGTAATTTTTTTTCCCAGAATTGCATGCATAGTGTCTTTCCTTTCTATACTTTTTGATTGTTCTCTTCCTTTTATATAATGTCGCCGTTGCTGCTGTTGATTTATTGGCTTAATGTAGAAGTAAAACCATAGCTAGAGTTGAACCACTCAATTCCTTAGCTGTTTTTTCTTGAAGGAACAGATTATTGACTTGATAGTAGAATTTTAGTGACCATATAAAATGCTTGTTAACTTCTTTGTAGAGCAACGTCAAAGTGATGGAGGGACGGAAATTCGAAACCCTTAAGATTTAAAAGCATTATAATGTGAGGTTGGCCTTTCAACATTGTCAAAGAACATAGCAAAAGTCCTAACTAACCAACAACCAAAAGTCTGCTGGCAGACCATAGACTTCTGCCTATAGAGCTTTAGTAATATCTCCCTCTCTCTGCATAGTATCTTAGTGCGGGCTGGGTTAATTGCGGAGTAACTGCATGCAACTGCTTCTAGTGTTATCTGTCTCTGTTTAGCCATGATCCGTTAGGAAGAATGCTTCATTTTTGGGGAATGATAATAGTCAAAACCAATGTTTGTGACGTATCATGGCATCAATGCTATTCTAAGTATACCCAAAAACTGGCTCAAATGGTTGATTTAACTTGAATTACATTAATCCTTTATTTTACATTGGTAGTACTAGTAGTCTGGCCTTTGTATTTCGGACAATCCTGTAACTTTCACAATAGTAGTTCTTTGAATGTCATTCATCCAGCCACTGAACAAAGTGCTATCTGAGTGTTGGTTGTGCTTATTACTTGGATATCACTTTAGGTTGTTGTGAGTGCAGGAAAAGAATATCACTTTAGGTTGTTGTGAGTGCAGGAAAAGAAATAAGTAAACATTTTTTCTAAAGGTATTTTCATAATGATTCAGAAGTTCCACAGCAAAATTCATATAATTAAATTTTGCACGAAAAATGATTCAAACAGTTGACTTGGTTTTTCTGTAGTTTCTGGTAGTTGGCTTGGTGTATATACTCCAATATATTTCTCTGACCTTTCCCGTGAAAACAAGTATGCCATGGACGGAAGTCTAATTAGATAGCTTAATGTAAAACACCTTGCAACTCATGTTTCAGTATGTAAAACACCTTGCAACTCATGTTTCAGTATTTTTCACCTATATACACATATATATTACTTTTATGTAATCTTTTTTACCATAGAAGTAAATAAAATATAAAAATACATGTACAAAGATGAAAATGGTAAAAAGAGGAGGTGAGGACAATGTCTAAAATAAAAATTCAGTAGATTAAAATAATAATTAAGAGGTGTCGGAGGTTGTTAAATTGGTAAAGATTAGGAGCGAAATTATATATCCTAACTAATTAGATTGTCCCCCATATTATACAATCCTTTTCCACCCTTCTCTCCCCGGATCCTGACTGTGGGAATTTGTTATGACTTGTGGGCATTACAGCATATCTTATGTTATGACATTTCTACCAGTATGGTTATGGTATGTTGAAACATGAAAATGAAAGTGAAAGTTACATGAATATCTGCATTATTTGGGGAAACAAAAAAGAAGAGCAAGTGTTGATTTCTGGGGTGGAGTTTTGATTCCTCGAACTACTCATAACCTCTGCAAAGATGAGAGGTGGAAGCTTTTAGTATGCAAAGCTGAATTAAGTTAAGGTTTTTCTAGCAATGTTTGTTTGAACTATTTGCAACAAAAAGTGATATTGATTCTTGGGAGATATGTAATAGAAGAAAAAGGTGTGGGAAAGGACAGGGCAAAAGAAACTTAAGTCTTCTGGTGCATGCTGTTATTTAGAATTACTCAAACCTAAAAAAGATGAATTGGTGGACAATAGTGGAAACTCTTAAAGTAGAATTAGAGTGAACTTTGAGTGCGCCTCTTGGCTTTGTGAATGACCTCCTCGTTCCAGTGGTCCTGCCATTGCTACTTTCATTTTCTTTTTTTCCTTTATAACTTGAGTAGAGTTTTAGCCATTAAGAGATGTAATAATGCCTTAGGAACATAATTCGTGAGAAAGAGAGTGGAAGAAGAGGGAGAGTTATCAATGCAACAGCTAAGGCAATTGGTCCCACCCACTACTGATTCTGGAATCATGTGATAGTTACCCTTGTTTTAAATGATTGAGGAGATAGTTGATCTTTTCACATATTTTGGGTGCCATTAGGCATCTAAAACAAGTTCAAGTTTAGGAAGGTGATGATTTTGGCACAACTGGTGCAAAAACAGTTTTGGGTTTTGGTCTTTTCTTGTTCTTTAACATTTCTTTTTTTCTTTTTTCCGGATTCAAGAGCAATAGTGGCCATTTCATTGTCAAACATTATAGTCTCCGGGGAAAATATATTATATTCAAATTGTACCATTAGGCATGTATAGAAAAGGACAATAATGAAACTTACATGCGTTCCAAAGGTCAGAAATGTTTTCTTACCTGAAATTACTAGGCATGCCTAGAACTAAATGCATTGTCTACACTAGAGTACTCAACAATCAACATTTACAACCCAATACTTATTTGGTGATTCTGCCATGTTTCCCAAGTGGAATGAAAGCAAAGCTATCTTTTAACATGAGCTGAGCTAAATTGTCTTTAAAGATGCTACAGGCAAAGATTTGGAGCAGTGAATCAGTGTAAGAAATGAAATAGGGTGGATCTTCCTGATACAACTTCCTTTGTCTTTACTTGCTTTAAGATCATTTACTTGGAAAAAAAATAAAATAAAGCAAAAGTATTATGAAAAATAGGAGATAAATGAGTAGATAATGGTAAATACACAACAGGCTAAAAGATGAATATGATAAAACAATATGGTGAGTTCACATGAGGGTGAGTGTGTAAACATTGGAAAGAAAAAACACACAATAATATATGAAGCTGTTGAAAACAGCTAGAGAAAAGCTTGTCATTGACATGTTCTAAAGAAATTGTCAAAAAGCTTAGTACTCTCTTGTTTCTTCTTCGATGATGAATCTGAATGAGGAAAATTTTGTAGATTACAGAATCCTTGGTAGTGAGAAATTTCAGCCATTAACTTGGCTGGCTCAGTCCTGCCAATACCCTCAAGTCTATTCAAAGTAAAAGGGTCATGTTACGTTATGTGAAAAATGGTTAAATAGAAGGCAGACAGCTCTGTTCTACACTTCTCAACGACACAGTAAAATCCAACAAAAACATGCAAGGCACTAGTCCCTATTCATCCTTTCATTAGCTAGATATGAAAATGCATCTTTATAAGTAAGAAATAGTGTCCACTGTTCTCCAGTGCAAAAAAATGTTGAGAAGTGCTTTTTTTTTAACAGGAAAACTTTTGGCAGGCCTGATGTATTGTCGCCGCTTGTATACTAAATTAATAGGTGATTAATATATATTTATTATTTTTAAATAATAGAGGATGTGTCAATCATTTAATATCTAAATATAAAATACTTTTATATATATATATTTATTATGTTGTATACATCGTATCTAATCTAAAATTTCTGCTGTTATTATGAATAAAAATGGGCATCTAATGAAAGGTAAAAGACTCCACTAGATTCAAGATTTCACCTGCTGGAATGGAGAGACCATTCAAAAATCAAAGAAGAGTGGTTTTCACATGGACAGTATCTGAACCTGGACAGCTATATGACAGCCTCATTTCCTTTTACTTTACTAATGTTTGTACCAACCTGTTAAATTTTCTTAGCAGGAGAATGGGGAAATATTTATTGTAGGGGGGCATACTTAGTAAACACAATGTCATAACTTCAATCGAACACATTGATTTGGTTAGAAATTTAAGCAAAACAAAATTAATGATTTTATGCAGGACACATTGACTTGATTTGCTGCTTTGTTGACTCAATTTGTTGAAGATGCTTATTGCTGATCGCTACTTAGTAGGGTTCACTTCCACACAGCGATACTATATTTTAGTTTGTTTGGGTTTAATTTGTTTATTATGAAGTTAATGTTAAGCTGAAATTATTAAATTCTTTTTCATGTTTTTCGAGTCTAATTGAGTTTAATAATTATAAATTAACGGTTAGCAACAAAAATCATAATATATTTATTTATTCTTGTAAATAAGTCTAAGCAAGAAATGATTATTATAAATAAAAATACAATAACTCTTTTATTCATTTATAAAGTTATTGATACTTTAGTTTAGGAGAATTCACAAATCTAACGAGTTTTATCTTTTTTTTTTAGATTTACTTTCATTTATTTATTAAATAAGTATTATTAAATAAATTTAAAGTGAAATTTATCAAACCGAGCTCCAAATAATTGTAAACAGCTTGGCTTATTTGCAGCGATTTCTAATAGTTGATAAGATAATGACTAAAAATTAGACGTTTTACTCATCAAGCAGATCATGTAATTCTTATATCCACTTGGCAAAACAACTTATTTAATAAGACAATTCAGAGATGTATATAGTACAAGCAACTAAAGGTTCATTTATCATCCCACAAGAGTCTGCAGTTGTTATACTATTTTCTTTTCTTTTCTTTTCTTTTCTGGCAATCACTTTATACCTCCCTTAGACCTAAGACATCTAACTTGTGGAAATTGAAGTCCACCCAAAATATAAATAAATCAGAGCTAGTCCCACTTCACACATTGTAAATTCCTATAAATTAAATTATATTTGCCTTTAAACAAGTTTAATTAAGAGTTCAATATATTTAAGTGCTTGCTTTAAAATGAATTAATCAGAAAAAGAAACTGCTATAGTTTTCTTTTGGATTAATATAGAGAGAAAGAAATTTAAGCATGCCTGCCATAAATTCCAACTACAATTTGTCATGTTAGAAATGGAGGTCTCCTGCCACATCCACCTGTGCAATAGATGATCAACCAACATTTGCTGAAACATCATTGATAACTTCTGTAGTTATTAAATTATCATATTTCTTTTATTTTATATATATATATTTTTTTTTGGAAAATGGAAATTTATCATATCATTGGTAGCTGCATTAAATAAATAGCTTGCATATATTAATAGTAGTATAAAGCAGGAAAAAATGAGGTATCCATGAAACACAAGTGTCATAATTCGGGACCCTGAAGTACTATTATTTGATTCTGCTATTAAATTTGCCATGATAGGTCAGGTCTTTAATAAAGGATGTCCTTCGCTCCTTGGCATCAGTATCATGAATGCCTGCTAGAATCTTTGGTCTTCAGGAAATAGGATACTCAGCCCTAAATCTGCTGCAATCTTGTGATCATTTCCAGCTCGTATATGTAATGTTATGAATAAATTTATATGAACAGTACATCTTTTCTTAAGAAAATCATAGATGGCATTAAAAATGTTCTGCTACGTTATGATTGGGTAAATAAACAAGAACATGAAACTCATGTATGGAAAAAAAGAAAGAAGAAATCTTATGAAATATAGACTCAGTAAACCAAATTTTCTTTTTGAGAAAATGAAAATAAAAAATATAAACGTTATCAGTTGATCATGATAGTACTTTAGTGGTCCTAAAGCAAGTTATGGATCTTACACGTTTAATGTTATATATATTTTAGAGCCATTCGGTTTATTGTTTGGGTTATATATATAAATAGTTTAAGTTAGGATTATTGGTTGTACTCTTTGATAAGCTTTCACAGAAATAAGAATTCTCCCTCTGCTCATACATAGACATTGGTCGAACCATGTAAATCACTATGTTACTTTCTTGTTTGATTTCTTCCATTATTGCTGTTTGCTTGACAGTATTAATAGTTCACAACAATTGCTTTAAAATAATATATAATATGTGAAGTTGTAGTTACATGATTTTCTGTTCCTCTTGTGATAAGTGTTGAGTCTTTCTTTAGCATAGTAGTAACTTTCCGGATTGAGATGAGATGGTAATTTTGAACTCGGATTATCCCTGCTAGCCAACACAAAGATCATTGCTTAAGTTAATGAAATTCAGATGTTCATCAAGTTGAATGGAGCTTAAAAATTAGCTTGCCTTGCTAGAGATGTTGCTGGACAGCCAATCAAGACCCTCGTAAAGTCCTTGGCCAGAGGTAGCACAAGTAGCCTGAATGTACCTATACATGAAAATAACACATCTGATGATATTTGATAAAGCTGGGAGAATTTGTATCATCTATCCTAGCTACTGTGTTCATTCTGTTGTGTAGTTTCTTTTGTCACTTCCCAAATTAATCAGAAAAAATTTAAAGATCAAAGATAAAGGTTCAGTGTTTACCAACGGCGCTGGCGCAGTGAGTGCAGACCAAGTTTATCAGTGACTTCTGAAACAGTCATCGCATTTGGAAGATCTTGCTTATTGGCAAAAACGAGTAGAGTTGCATCCCTTAGTTCGTCCTGCAATGGTAAAATTCAGATTACTATAGTAGTTCCATCTGAAATTTAATGTCTAATTGGAGTAACATAATCTCCATTTTTGCTTGTGGAATTTCTGGTTATTGAGAATGATCATAAATGTGTAGCATACCTCACTCAACATCCGTTGAAGTTCATCTCTGGCTTCGGAAATCCTTTCCCTATCATTACTATCCACCACAAAGATAAGACCTTGTGTGTTCTGAAAGTAATGTCTCCATAGCGGTCGAATCTATGCATCAAATGATTAGAACAATAAGCTCTCTCTTTCGCACACTGAATATGAAATATGTATAGAACAGAAAATCGATTTTCCACCCAAGTAGAAAGACCATTGTCGGTACCTTATCCTGTCCTCCAACGTCCCAGACAGTGAAGCTAACATTTTTGTATTCAACAGTTTCAACATTGAACCCTGACCCATCATCAGAATAAACAATTGACTATCATGGTGCTAGCAGAAACATTTAATTAGGTTTTGAAAAGGCTACTAAACACAAGGCAAGTAGCAGGTAAATAGAGATTACCAATGGTAGGTATGGTAGTAACAATCTCTCCGAGCTTTAACTTGTAGAGGATGGTTGTTTTTCCTGCAGCATCTAAACCCACCATCAGAATTCTCATTTCTTTCTTTGCAAAGAGTAGCTTTATAAGCCTAGATATAGCCATACCCATTGCTATACCTAGTTCAAACAAAGATACATATTGATTAGAAATGACCAAGTTATATGAATAAAATGAGCACATAAGTTCAGACACCTCAGACTGGAAATAAAAGATGAATTTGATTTGCAAACCTTGAAAATGCAGGGCAGATAGAAGTTAAGCAAAAGAGACAGGTTTAGTTGCAAATTATATAAGCAACAATAGACAAGATCTATCATCTGATCTAAGGCATAAAGTGGAAAAGGAATAGGATTCTTTAAAGGATGTAGAAGAATAAAGTGAACTCGCTTTGTTCTGCTTTCGGTAGTGGGCACTGGCTATTCTTTAATTTGACATGGAATTCAGGTGTCGGCTGCTAGAATGCGAATCTGGGCGTTATTCCAAGTTGAGCATCAAAAGGAACGTAAATGTGTCCCATATTTGTTAAAGCTTTCCTTCTGTTCAACTTTACGAGTACAACTCTGGTCATAATAATGAAGTGTGTTTCAGTGCATGAACCTTCTTGCATTTCGAGGAATTTGTTTCTGTGATATCAAATGATGACTTTCAGGTCGTGCAACTTCGCATTAACAGAACTGCCTTCTCTTCCATCATTTTGTTCTTAGCTTATTTTAGTGGCTAGTAAGCAGATCATATAGTTTCAAATGAATCCTAGCACCCAATCTCGCGATGCAGAAGGGTCATTCTGAGTGCATATTATGCAGCAACCTTGTATCTGAAATTACCTGAGTTGTAATTCTTAATATATTCAAACCTTATCAAATAAAGCTAATTCAAGCAAATATTACTTCCTGAGCCAGTATTACAAGGCTGTGAATCTTGCTATTACTTTTGTTTCTCATTTGCTTTCCAGTTTGATCATTCTTCTCTCAGGAAACTTCAGGATAAGATAAGGGAACAGATTTCTCAATAATAAGTTTTTTTTTTAAAAACCCCAGATTTTTCTTGCTAAAATAGTAATCTCATTATTGCCTATTCTAGAAAACCGCCCATCAGCGGAAAAGCAAAGGCTAAATGAGGGAGAACAAAGGATTCTAAAATCATAATTCTTGATACGGGCCTGCAGCTCCTGCTTCCTCAGGTGGAACTCCAGCCTTTTTTTATTTTTAGAGGGGGGAGTTTCCTATTCGTGGGTCATTTATGGCACGCGGGAAGGGCTCGTGGCGTTGAGTTTCTCGGCCTTTTGCCTTAGGATTAGTCAGGACAAATTGGAACCATTAACTATTGACTGTGAATTCATAAACGATTCATGAAATTCGTTTTATTTATTATACCTTGCCCATTTTTTCACGAAAAAAAGCTACTCTAGGTTGGGGGGTAGGCCCTTGACACTGGCATGAATTCCGATCTCTTCGGTTCGTCGAGCTATTTTTTCGCAGGAACTCCCCGCAGAGAGCGGCTTTTGCTAAAACACGAGCAGCCTAGCAAAAGAAAAATTGGGATAGGATCAGTTTCATACGATAGCCGCGATCTTTCTTAGTGGCGGGGTCCGGAGAAAGGATAGGAAAGCAGATCTAATTATATTAGTGTCTATAATTTGATGAAAGGCAAAAAAGGTCATAATGAGTCAGAATGATACCAGAACCATCCATGATCTAACAAATCGTTTATATGAATGATTACTACAAGTTGCAAAACAAAAAAACAAAAAAAAGAATAGAGGACCAATCAAGATCGATAACGTTCAAGTAAACAGAAGTTAAGATACATAAATGAAGAAACTACGAGCAGACTCTGTTGTCATGTGTTCTTAAGAATTATTCAGCTGGAATTTCTGCTAATTGCCTCCTTAGCAGACTGAAGGGTGGAAGCCACGGAAGCTGCAGCATTCGACAGGACACCGCCACTGGTGTTTGACTTCTCCTTATTGGGATTTGACTGATGAATCACCTGCACGTTCCTCATCTCTTGGCCTTGCCCTGCCGATGACCGATAATCTATTGTTTCAATTCTTTTCTCCACATCACCTTGTGCATTAGTAGTCACTGTCTCCTGGCACAACAATAAAAACTCCATGAAACATTGAGAAGACAACCAAAAAAGTTAAATGAAAAATAACATATGGATCGATATGAAAGAGAGGGATCATACCTTTCTGACCTGTGAATTCATGGTGGAAATGAGGATGATTAATTCTGGGCTTAAAAGTGGAAAAATGAAATCTTTATATTGGATGCATAAACAGGAAGGTATATCTACGTTCTTCTTTGTTTAAAGAATATTTAGCCATTCATTTCTTGGTCTTCAGGAAACGATTAGTTAGCCTGAAGAGAAGGCCCTTATCTCAAGTAAACCTCCCCAGATGTCAACCTATTGTTGTAATTTACGTGCAAACAGATAATGAATGGCAGGAATTTAGCCAACGTCTAATGAATGAAATCATGAAAACAGATAATGCCAAGCTTTAGGGGGAAAGAAATCCGATTAATGTAATGCTTTGAAATTTATGCACCGCATAGACCAAAAATGGGAATTGGATATGAGACTCATTTTTTTGTTGTTACATAACTCATATTCTATGAACAAACAGTCACTGTGCTTGGTTGAAATATTTTGAGATATTCATTTTATTAAAAATGAGTTCTAATTAGATTTTATTTATAAGTAAATTTTTATATTCGATGTGTTAAATAATAAATACCAAAATACATTTCAAATAAAATGAATATTACTTTAGAAATAATATAATGAAAAAAAAAATTTAGAGAAAAGACATCAGAGAAAAAATAAAATAAAATAAGAGAATTTCAATAGATATTTTAATTTTATAAAATAAACAGACTTTTTAATATAAAATTTATTTGAAAATTTTGGCTATTTTATTATAGTTTAGTTTAATTCTAATAAATTCTAAATCAACTTTTATTACAACTAAATACCAACTTTTAAAATTTACAAATAAATTTTATAAAAATTTAATAAAATTCATTTGAATCAAACACAATCTTAATATGAAAATCCTCAAGAGAGAAATACATTAAACATTTTGCCAAAATACTTCAGAAATTACTAAAAAAAAAAACTCCATTCTGGCTTCTCAAAATTCTCCCAAAATGTTTTATTCTGGCCTTTTCCTGTATTTATGTTATTAACCTTACAGTATAGGTGTTCGGTGCCCCCTCATCCTCTCAATAATAATAGTCATCTCCTCTTATAAGAAAAATGTAGGCAAGGCTAATAAAGAAAATGTAGGCAAGGCTAATAAATCAGGCATAATGGGCTAAATATCAATGCTATTTCTTTTAATTGGAAAAAGGAGGACAATATAAGCAGAAAATGCTTTGTAAAATATACTTGGGCCTGAACATAAACCTTTCAATGCATGTCCCCCACTATTACTTGTTGAGTTACATATGTAAACACCAGAAGGAAATCTAGATTTAAAGGAGAAAGATTTTTGAAGAAAACTGTTTGGTAAAGCTGATGCAATTAAGAATACATTCTCTGATTTTGAGATATTAATCAGTAAGTCATAAGAGGTGACCCACTGCAATGAACATCGGTAGCATCCGAAAGCCTTTGTCTGGGTGACAACACCGTAATGCCTGTGGCTTCAACATCAAAGTTCACAATGTTTTTTCTCTTCTGAGAATCAGAGTTCATCTTTTCCTCTGATGATAGCTCAGCAATGGGGCTTAGATGATCTACTTCTGTTTGGTGAAGCATGGCTTGAGCTTCTGCAACCACTGACGCGTTATCATCGGCAGCATACAGGATTCTCTTTATTGCTGCAACAACCTGTAGCAATTTGTAAGTCAGTTTATCAATACAATCTACTTCGTAATTTTTCCAAAAAAGTAGAAGGATCATTACAGGTAGGTTTTCAATCTCAGGACTCTGGCACAAAATCTCAATATCCCTCAGCTTCCCAAAGTAGAAGTCCCTCTCCTTCTCAAGACTATCCACTGACAGCTTCAATTCTGTGATCTGCGTACATATCGAGTAGCATTAGAATCTAGAGGACACCATTAAAGAAGAGCTTTCAATCTTCACTTAATCATACCTGTGCATCATATGCAGGTACAGCACTAGGAGGTGGTTTAGAAGCCTTCGCGGATTGATTTGCAGAGTTGACAGACGTTGCATCATTTCTTCGTGCATTATGCGAGGACTGTGCTTTAGGGGCAGCTGTTGAACCTTTGGCAGAAGATTGAGATGGTGGACATTTCTTGGTTGTTTCTTTTCCTCCCTTGCAAGCCTCTCTCCTCTCCAATGGATTGTAGCTAACCACAAAGCAAAGAAGTAAATTATAGTTACTCTAATCACACAACTTATTTGACATAGACCCTGCTAGTTTATTTATGGGGACTCCGGTTCACGAGAAATCTACATATTCTTTAGGGATGTAATACATGCATGCAATTAAAAATTGCAGAGTTAGCTTTTCGTTTTCTTCCCAATTAAACAATCAAATGGCACATAGTAGCAGAGTTCAGGCATTTTCAAATACCCAAACATCAAATACATACTACTAAATGATTGATGCATCATAATCAATTGCACAAGACTAAAAGAATTACAGAATTTAAAGGAAACTTTGCTTTGAATTGACAGGCAATAAGAAACTTGAACATAAAAGGCCATGTTTGGATTAAATGATATGCTATTGAATTCTTGCAGAATCATGTCATTTGTTGCATCATTTCATTTGTTTCAAAATGCCTTTTATTTAGGTTAAAAGATTGAATTCTAGCAACTAAGGCCTTTCCAAACATGAAAATCAACTAAATAGAATAGAATTGATATGGAATTCTCACTTTTTTAGACTTCTCAATCATGCTAACTTACAAAGAAGTAAGCACTCCAGAAAACAAATGGATCGTGATTCTCTTCTAAAATCAGCACATATTGATTTTGTTTTCTTTTCTTAAATAATTCACAAAAAGAAAAATGCAAAAATCAAAGCTCAAAAAAGAAATAAAATTACTTGACAGCGCCACCATTGACAGAATCACAGTAACGCTTCATCCATTGCATGAACTCCAAATTATCAAGCGGTCTTCCTTTTATTAGCTTATTCACTTCAATATGCTTCAAAAATCATTAAAAAAAATTCCACATGAATAATAATTTTTTTTAAAAATAACAAAGATCTATTAACTTAAAAAGAGAAAACAATAACAAACCTTAGTGATCTTGAGTTTGTTAAAAACATCTTGAAGGACCTTATAATTCTGAATCATTTCATATTCACTTTTAGCGTCGAAATTGACTTTGTGCATAGGTACCATTCCTGGATGCACCGCGTCCATTAGCTGACAATGAACCGCGCCAGAACACGCCTAGCAGAAAAAAAAAAAAAAGATTCAATAGATCCAAAAACAAATCAAATGAGAAATGAAATACTTCATTTGTTAAATGAAGATATAAATCGAAGGAATTATAAAAGGAAACCTCTTCGACTTTAGAGAGATTGAGTTGAAGAGTGGAATTGATCCATGCCAGAATCTCTGATCTGCCAACGAAATATGCCGCATCCATCATTCCGATATTCGTCGCCATTTCTCAGCTTGATAGTGTTTATTTGTTCGTTTACTGTAGATAATTGATTCTCTATCTATGGATTCTAGAGAGAGAGAGAGAGAGAGAGATTGAGAGATGAGACGCTCTTTTGTTTTGTGTGGGAGAGGTAGAGAGAGAAAGGGTGGAATTTAAAAAAGAGTGACAGAGAGAGAGAGAGAGCGGGCACTTTTTGAATTCAAAATTTCGTGTCTGACGCGGACCTAACCGTTGTTGTGCTCTTCGGGTTATACGGGTAGGGTTCTTACTTATTAGGCGTTCAGTTCGGATGCGGGTAGTAATGCCCCGAATAGCCCAAATACAGCCGAATACTTTTGTTTTTGGGGTCTGTCTTTTATATCTTTGTTGGAAAAATATCAGAAACTTTTATATTTTTTTTATTTTTTATCAAATTTATGCTTTCTTTTTTAAAATTTTGCTGTATAAAATATTTAAAATATAATTTTTATTTTTTAAAACATATAGTTTTAATTGATTTTTAGTATTTTTTTCTTTTGAAACAATTAAAAATAACTAAAAAAAGTAAAAATGATAAAAAATAATTAAAATAAAACTACACTGTAAATTTAATAAAACTAAAAAATTATAATTTGTATAGAAAAATATTTATATGTAAAAATAAATTTTTTATTGATTTTAGTATATTTATGAGAAGTTCTCTTCTTTATTTATTAGAATATCAATGAAATTATTTATCATAATAAGAAAACTTATAATTCCTATAAGGAGAACTTGATGCATATTTAAAAGAAAATATTACATATATCATAATTTAAAAAAATATTAGTCATGTTGAATAAAGCTTAATTCATATTTAGATTTTTATATAGTCAAACCGGATTATAATACAAAATTTATAAATTTTTTAAAAATTTTGCGATTAATTTCTTTTTAAAAGAAAACTGCGATTAATTAAAATTTTTAAATGATGAGTTGGAAATGGATGACATTATTACAACTTTTCCTTTTTCTTATTCTTTTAAGTATTTTGGGTTTGGAAATTATACTTTTAAATTATATTAATAAAGAAAGTTGTAAAGTAGATTTGGTAATTGATAGAGAAATTCAATTATATTTTGAATCTAAGGTTTTTAAAATTGAGTTGCGACGGAAAGAAATTGCGGATAAAAGGATGAAGGCAAAACTCATTATTAAGTCCCTAAACTTTTTTATTTTATTTGATTACGTTTTTTAAATCTTTATTTATTTTGTTAAGTCTTTGTATTTTTGTTTTTAATTTTATTAAAAATTTATTATATATATTTCATAAAATTTTTATTTGTTTTATTAAGCTCTTATATTTTTATTTTTTCTTTGATTAAAAACTATTACGTTCTCAATATAAGAAAATATAAAAGTATAAGGGCTGAATGAAATAAATTAAAAATTAAAGAACTCAACGAAGTAAAATTGAAAAATTTAAGGATTTAAAATGTATTTTGCCAAGACTGAAGCGGAACTGAAAATTATTAAAAATGAGTTGCAAGTAGTTGAAAATTGAAATAGCCGTTTGTAGCGGTCAGTAAGTACGACTACTATGCATGAATGAATGATGATGCCGTTTTCTAGCAGAATTGGGCAATTATGGGAAGTTTGCCGTTTTGGTCGCACTGTCCCTTTTACCTCGAAGTCCAACACATCTAAACAGATGCACAGCTGGTAATACAACGGCTCGCGTTTCCATATTTTATTCTGTCCCTTGTATCTGATTCCTCTTAGTAAAAAAACTTACAATAGAACAATTGTAATTCTTATTATTAGAGTATGTAACCTAATTTAAATGATGATAATATTTTTCTCTAAATTTTTATATTCACATTTTTTTTTGTAATAAATATGTTATCTCTTTTATAATATCTTCCGACTTTATGTCTAATATAACACCACAGGCCTCTAAAAATAAAGCTTTTTTCTTAAAAAAGTTATTCATTGGTGGATTTATCTGAAAAAAACAACACTAAAATCGAGATGAACATAAACATAATATAGTGATCTGAATTCCAAAACCCAGTGACTAAAAACTAGTATGGGCTAATGGGCAAAGTCCAAGATTAGCAAATGTGAAAGATTAGTAACACAAAATTATACCAATGATATCAAGCAATTACAACAACATTGACATAAACAACCACCTATAAGTCAAATGATACAAACTCTCTCTCTCTCTCTACATAGTTGCTGGTCCAATTTTATCGTTATTATTCACTAGTGACCATACATGTATGAGGATGATTTAGATGGAATTTTCTCTAGAACTTGTAAAATTTCTTTCATTGTTGGCCTTTTCTGCGGGACTGGAGAGGCACAACTGTACCCTACCTTAAAGCAAGGCAGCAAGGCCTCCTCTTTACCCTCTACATCAGCCCGGATCGCCACATCAGCCATCCTTATCGCTCGGCTCTTATCATCAACTGTAATCCCATTGCTTCCTTGTCCCAACTCATCCACAACTATAACCTTCCCCGTTAGTAGTTCTAGTAATATAACCCCAAACGAGAACACATCCCACTTTGGGTTGGGCTTCAGGCTTCTCAGCGACTCCGGAGCATGGTAAGGGGATAAACCTCCGATCAAACTAGGACTTGGACTTGGGCTTGGGCTAGGCCCAATCGAAAATTCCTGGAAGCTATCTCGCGAGGCCGACGATCTCTTGCTCCCAAAATTTCGAGTGGATCCTCCGGCTTTCGAGCTTGAGTCACCAGTCACGAGCCTCTCCAGCCCAAAATCTCCAATTCTAGGCTCCATATCAGAACCCAAAAGAATATTACTGGGCTTTAAGTTTCCATGCACTTGCTTCTTATCATGAAGGTAAGAAAGCCCACGGGCCACACCTTTAGCAATCTTGAGTCGGGCCTCCCATGGTAAATGGCATGGTGATGAGCCCACTTTTCCTGAAAGGCACACATCAAGTTCAAGTTAGCCAGGTTATATCTTTAATCACACTTTTTCGCATAAAATAACAAAAGCCAGTCCCTTTCCATAGTAGAAAACGATCTCTTCTGGGAATACGGGTAACGTGTATCGCTATCGGACGCCGTGGGGCTAACGATAGCAAAATACGACCACATCAGAGACAGAAGTTGACTTCCTCTTTTCTCATGCATTAAAAACAAAGGTTTCAGTTGCACCTACTCCACCGTCAAAACTACCCAGTCTAACAAGTGCACATTAGCATAAACTTCGCCTATTTACTACCATGCGCATATTATATGAAAAGTCGAAGAGAAGAAAGAACTTACTGTAACGAGCACTGGCAAGGCTGCCATTAGGGACAAAGTCATAGATAATGAGCTTCTCATCGGCACCCCAATAAAACCCACGGATACGAACCAGATTTGGGTGAACCAACTTGGCTATGACTCGGACCTGGGTCTCGAAGTCCCTGAACCGCTCTACATGATTCTCGCCTATTCTACGAACTGCAAGTGAAGTCCCATCTTCAAGAACTGCTTTGTACATTATGCTAGACCCAGTAGCACCTAATATATATGCTGAGGCTTTAAGTAATGTTTCAAGCTCAAGTTCTTTTTCACCATCAACTGTCACTAATGTGCCTCCTTTGCTGCTTTGTTCTCGATGTTCTTGATTGTTTTCTTGAACTTTTGGGTGGTCATTGTCGTTGTTGTCATCTGAGCTAGTTGAATCAGACTCATCTTCGTTATCTGCTCCTCTTTTATTGCGTAGACAAGACCATCTTGTAAACCCTTTTGATTCTGATGAAGAAGATGACCAAGACTCATGATCCTTCGCTGTACTATTTGCTTCTTGATTCTTGAGTGTCGTTGTTTCTACATTCTTTTTCCTTTTCTTGAATTGGTATACATAAAAGAAAATCATTCCCAGAATTGCTACTCCTGCAATATCACCTAGTACGATTCCTATAACGGTTCCTTTTCTGAGCCCTTCTGACTCTGTTTCTTGACTTGGTGGTGATGTTGCCGGTGCAGAGGCTAATGTTTTTGGAATTGCAGCAATTGCTGGTGGAGAAGTAGGAGAAGTTATGTTTGGAAGAGAAGAAGGTGAACATGGAATTGGACATGGGTTTCTTGTCGGTTGGCCACAAAGATCAGGATTTCCGTTATAAGAAGTTATCTTTTGGTTCAAGAAAATGCTAGAATCTGGAATTTCACCTGTTAAATTGTTGAATGAAAGATCTATAGTGGCATTATCTGGAATTTGTGAAGCGAATTCTTGCGGAATTGACCCGGATAATCTGTTATATGAAATGTTCAAGTAATGGAGACTGTTACCACCAAAACCTTGTGGCAGAGATCCATTAATAAGATTTGAAGAAAGATCTAAAACTTGAACTGATACAAACCCACCAGGCAAAACACCGAAGAAATAATTGTTCTTTAAAGAAATAACAGTTAGATTATGAAGAGTAGCGAGACTAGCATGTAAAGTTCCCGCCATAGCATTATCAGAAAGGTTAAGAAACTCAAGGTTCTGTAATTGACCTACAGTTTCAGGTAACTCCCCGGAGATCAAATTATTAGACAAATCAAGAAACCGAAGATGGGTTGCATTGAAAAGGGAAAAAGGCAAAGATCCATTTAGAGAATTATTGGAAAGGTCAAGATTTTGAAGGTGTTCAATCATACCAAGATCAGCAGGAATTGAACCAAGAAGTTGAGAATTAGGGAGAGATAAACCAGTAACACGAGAGAAACTAGTAGCATCTAAACCTGGACCTCCACAAGTAACTCCATTCCAAGAACAAGGAGTTTCATCATTGTAACTCCAGCTTTCGAGAACACGAAGAGGGTCACTTAAAATAGAGAATTTCAAAGAAAGCAAAAGAATACCATCTGTGTTTAGTCCAAAAGATTGGACTACAAGAAGTAAAAGTACAAGTGCAAGAATTTTCCACCATAAATGGAAGACAATAACTCTTTGATGAGAACTCATGATTTCTCAGATTGATCCCACATCTCTCCTAAATGAAAAATAATCAAGAGAGAGAGACAGGGAGGAAAGTGTAAGTGAGAATTAGGAAGCCATGTGATTGAAGTTGTTAAACAAATAGAATAAAGAAATAAGAAATGTGACAGAGATACACAGCTCACCAAACAATATTTCTCACTACCAAAATGCTCTCTTTATTTTCTGGGTAGCTCTGATTCTGCAAGGGAATAAATCAATAAAATATAAAGGTTTTATTTGGTGCAGAAAAATAATAATAATATTGAATAATTAATTATCTCACAGTCTATTTCAATTAATTTCTCTCTCTTTCTTCACCTTCTCATGCTTGCATATAAGAAACAAGAAATGAAGACAAGAATAGCATCTTTGCTACAAGACACCCAGGTGGAGATACAAAGCTATTACTATTAGTGCAATCTCTGTTAGATTGACTTCACAAATCCTTTTTTGTTATATATTTCTACTATTATATTCTACTGTTTTTGTTTTCATATTATTGTCCGACACTGCTCAATTAATGGTAAAACTAGTGATGCTAAATTATACATACAGCTTTAATTTTACTGCTCCACAAGTCAAAATGGGCATATCCAACCCACATCTACATAAATGACTTCTTTCTTTTGTGATTCATTCAAAAATCGGCCATAAATCATTCAATATTATGAGATAATTATTCCTACATATGTATATATATATTCTATCAACATAGATGAGTAAAGAAGAAAAATATCTACATTCGAGCTTTTTCAATTTTTAAGCATAAAAGTAATACTTAGTTCAATCCTAATTATATAAACAAATACTTCACCACTATATTATTACAGTTTGTTTACAAACTTAAGGTTATTCTTAGTGGTAACTGAGAAAGGATCAGTTTTTTTCCCTGCAAATGTGATCGAGTGGGAGGGGGAAAAAAATTGAAGATGAGCAACCATTATTAATATATGGTAGGGTTGGTTCATGATGGTCCTTATTTACTAATACCATAGTATCACATCATCATTATTGGAGATTTATGATGATGATTTTTAGTCTTCATTCATTGCTCCACCGCTTGAAATTTTGACCAGCAGAAACTTATTGCTCTCCTTCCTACTGCTGTTCTCTTTCGTATATATCAGCAATCTTGTGTTTATGTCTGTGTAGATATTTTTTTTTAAATAATAATAAAAAAAAAAGATGAGGAGAACCCACAAATTGATAATGGAGCAATCTCCTGATATACGGAGATCCAGAATTGGAAAAAAAAAAAGAAAAGAGAATTATAATTATTTGCATGGCCAGCAATAAGCAAAGGCACTTAAACATGGATGTTTGTAAGATGGTCTGCTGATGGTACAAATTGATATATCAAATGTTTTTTTTCCTTATTCAGATACTTCTAATTAGTATTTTTCAAGCGCAAAATGCACATCAGCTAACTATATTATTGCCCATTCATATTTCAGTAGGGTATTGAGGATCATGAGACTTCACTTTCAAAAGATTAGGAATTATATATTCCTTTTGGCACATTATATGAGGACAGTCTAAATGTGAATAAAGAGTAATATTGCATGAATAATTGGATGAAAAATAAATTAATTCCTATTTCTTATGGTCTGTTGTTCTTTCATTGTCTAAAATGGGAAAAACAAAACAAGTACTGTATGGGTATAGCTAGAAAAAAGAAGAAGCAATTATTTAAAGAGTATCATGTGATAATGGTGTGCTACTTCAAGTTAATGCATTAAAGCCTATACAATAATCAAAAGACTTTTAAATTAATTGACTAAAAAACGTAGAGTAGACATTTTCTTTTGCCTTTGAGTTTTGACTAATTGAGAGGCTAAATGAATAATGATGTATGAATAGACTAGACTATAAAGAGGTAGTCATCCCTTATGCAATTGTTCTTTTCCTGAACAACCCTTTCGCAGTATTTCTTATAATGAAAATGATTATTTGTTTTTCAGTCTTTATTCATTGTAGAAGATGGATGAAATGACTAAACCTATGAACTTCAATCTCAGGCCAAGCCATAACCACAGTATGCCCCGGTACAGATTTTTAAAATGCAACCAAAATTTTTACATGTGCTATTATATGTACGATTCTACACAAAAATTGTCTTCATTTTTTTTTTTGACGGTGGACAAGATTTAGAGGTCCACACAGTTGCTGATTTTATCTTGGACATAATGTGAAAATTCAGTACAAGTTGTGGAAATTGCCATAAGCTTTACTGGCACGGAGCCATGTTGGAGTCTATTGACATATCATTGGCTTCTTGTGCATCATACACATGTTAGCTTCATGTTTGTGTTTTTGTTTTTTTAAGCTTTCTTTTGTTGTATTTTTGGTGTTGTCTTGTGGTAAAGAAAATCAGAAAGGAAAAAAGACAAGAAGAAAGATGGTGTTAAGTAAAAAGAGTGGTTTGGAGAATAGAGAGAGGAACCCTGTCCCTGTTTCTAGAATTTTTAGATCTGAAGTTGTGCACACATTGGAATGCACCATCTCAACCTATAATCATGGTTTCGTTTTTCTTCCTTTTTCTTCTTCTGCTTTTTCTAAAAAAGGGCTTTGTGGCAGCTTTACTTTATGTCTTATTAATTAATGCTAATCCTGCCAAGATTAAAACATCTTTGCTTTGCTTTGTTTGGTGGACTATTCACTTCGCAACACGTAATCAAGATCACTTTCTTTCATTTTCTTTTAGTATGTAATTAGAATAGTTGAATATCTAAATTTGAACGAGATTTTAGTCTCGAATTTTTTATTTTCTTCCATTTAAGCTAAAGAATGTCTCAAATTTTGCAAGCCTAAAAAGCTTGAAGAAACAGGGGTATTAACAGATAACAATCGACTCATTATTTCCGAAGAGTATTAATTGCTGGGTATCTTCTCTAATTTTTTTTATTGTTTTTCTCCTCCCCTAATACGAGCTCCTTTCTCTTGCTGGTTAAGCCTAAAAAAGGCCATCTTTTTCTCTATTGGCAGTAAAATAAAACAGGGAGTAAAAGCTATAAAGGCATTACCTTTTTCTTGCTTTTTTGTAGAAAGCTGGAAGCAGCAACTACAGTGAAGCAAATGCGAGTTGCTCATCAACCCCATTGTTTTTCTGTTTTTTTTTTTTTTATATTTGAAGATGACAGGCCAAACTGGATCACCATAGCCAACTGTCAGAAATTTATGGACAACGCCTTCAATCTGTTTATAATATAAAAACCAAAAATTTTCAGTTTCAGCTATTATCACTATTAGTTACATTCTGATTTTCCGCCTGCATATATGTTTCTATTCAACGTTTTGGACGTGACTATCCTTAGATTTCACATTTAACATATGATATTGAGAACAAAATATTATTGCTCTTTTAAGAAAGAAATTACTTTAGATATATAAGAAATTAAGAAGACCTGCCTATTTTCGTATTTAACTAACTTCTAAGTAACGGTAAACATTGAATAAATCCTTATTTACACTGTTTTAAAATACCATTTATGCATGCACGAGTTAAATAAAACATGCCCTTTAATTCATTAGAAAATAATGGATTAATCAAAATGAATATAAAGCTAACTCGAACACTATATATTATGACGTTATTTTAAAAAGAATTAATGCACTTCCACTATGTTTTAGTTTATGATACTAAAATGAACTTATGAAAGTTCTTCAAAAAAATATACATACATGTATATGACGGGTGCAGAGAAAGTAATTTAAGATGAGGAAAAATCATAGCTATAGAGTCGACAAACTCCATAAAAGGGGTTTCTTTGTTTTCTCTGCCCTAAGAGGACTGGGTCATTTCTTCTCCTCTCTTCATGGGCAAGTCAGAAATAGAATCTGTTGACATGATAGTAATTATAACTGCAAGTTGAACTCAACTGATAAATCTATTAGTTTATCTTCTGTCATGGCGGAAAAATACAACAAAATGACTGAAAAAATATATACAACACAAGTTCCACTGATTTTAGGCAAAAACCATACTATGTTCTTAAGCCATTTATTTGGCATGGATTTTCTATCTTTGGCAAAAAAAGAAAAATTCTGAACAAAATGCTTTTTTGTACTAGTCTTGTCCACACCAAATTCAGCCTTTTTAATGAACATTCTTTGCGCATTAGAAGTTAAAACCGATTTTAAATATATCTTTTTACGATATGAAGAAAAAGGCAAATAATGATCATGCGCAAGTAGGTCGATCTTTTCCTGATTTAGCCGATCTTTTCTATCTTAGGAATTACCTAACTGTAATTGATATGCAATTATCAATAACAGGTAACAATGAAATTTGTACAGCGAACAAACAGCAATCTTGGGTAAATAATTGAGCTCTTACTTAGTAAGGTAAAACAAATAAAGAAAATGCCATGAGCTTTAATTTAGTAACAGAAAACCAGTGCAATGAACAAAGGATGTTTGTGACATGTTGGTATATTTTCTGTGCATGGTAGGGTACTTGGGTCTGCTTTTTCTCTTAGGAAACCACTCTTTGCTTGATGGGCACCTCAGAAAAAGATCGACTTTATTACCTATTCTTTACAATAATAAAAAGCAAGTTGAATCTCATAAAAAAAGTTCACCCGGGTTGTGATTGCACGTGCTTTCGTTCCTTCTCAGTTAGTGTATAACATCCAGGTCAAGAGAGAGAGATAGAGAGTTTACATTGAAGTGAGTAAAAGAATTGGCTACAGCTTTGATTGATGGAGTCGACCCCGTGATATGAGAGGAAACTGGCCTTTAGACCAGCTTTAATACATCCACATGAACCTTACACTGAAAGGTTCTTAAATTGTTTTTTTATAGTAATGTGAATCTAATCTGTAATTTCTTAGTTAAGATAGGTTGGGAATGCTAGGGCTATGAGCTTTGTTTTAAGTTGTGTCTCATTAGATTGGGATTTGGAAAGATGGATGTACACATTATTTCAGAATCTAATTCCTAGTGCTTTTGACACTTTTGGGAACAAGGTTCCAATCTAATCCAATCCTAAAAGTTTATAGAAAAAGATTTTGTGATAGTGGTGATACTGATGTGTCTAACAGTAATACCCCTCAGGATATTCTGTCATCTTAGCTACTATATGCATGGTAAAATACCATACCAATTTAAATATAGTCTGTAATTTTTAATTAGTTATTTCTCTACATCTGTTATAAAAAGAATGAAAATTTACTAAAATAAATGTTTTTCTTTTTGCCACTTCAATTAGATTATCAAATTTCTTTTCCGAAGTGATAATACGTACATAATATTATATCTTATCTAGGGTAAAAGAAAGTGAAGGCAGTCCCCAGTTACCTAAAATCAGCTAGCAAAATTAATTGCACGTCTACCAACTATGTCATTCTGTTCTGATTGTGCAAGCACATGTTTTTGTAATTCCTATACATTCTTTGACTAAATAAAATACTAGATTCTCATAAGTTGAATCAATCATGGTTTTGACCAATACTATGTAAATTCTTGGTAAAATGCAATTTAACAAGTGAAATGAAGTTGCTGTAATATTATGGTTATCACAGAAACTTAAAATAATCAACTTCCAAACCTGTAAACACATGGATACCAAATTGTCCCGTATTATCACCAAAAAAGAAAGGGTCACCTGCAGACAAAACTACCATGGTTAAAAACAAGAGATAAAGACACCAAAACTGAGCCAGGATGGGTGAAAATTTTGTACAATTATGTAGTCAATAGAAACCATTTTCATAGCTTGCTTGAAGCAATCAACTTTCTTCTTTATTTCTGTCCCAGATGGGTGGATCATGTTCCCCTATCTTCATGGACAATTCAGGACACCAATCTACATTTATTTCTTTGACATGAACTACAAATTGTTTCCTCTATCATTATAATTACTATTTACCCTTGAATGCAGCACTGCACCTGCAGTACAAAAATCTCAACTTGAGTTAAATGTTTAAAAGGAAGTGGTATAAATGATCGCTATCAACTGTTTTCTTAGTACCCACTAATTTATTAAGGGAGATGGACAAGATTAGACAGCATTTAAGCTAATAAGCAAGGACAAATAATGTATAATTGAGCTTTAGTAAGAAAACCAGGGCCACATAAAGGTTGCTGATATTTATTTTTTTCCCTGCTTGGTGGGGTATCAGAGTCTACTTTTGTCTTAGGGAACCATATCATCAAGACCAACTTTATGACACCACACTGGTACACACTAGCAGAAGAGCTTTACATGGGCTCTCTAAATTGCAAATGCTTTGCGACTATTCAGATGCTTCCTGACTAGTTCAAGTGAAGAAGGATAGTTGCATAAAGGGGTGACTAGAGGAAATGGTCTGCATAGTATCAAAGGCTTCCAAGATTTCTCGACACAACTTGTGAATGCCAGGGTTGTGCCTTCCATATGTGATTTGTTTTATATATGTCCATATAAGATTTGAGTCTTTGAGAATACATGGGTACTACATTATTAGGGAATCTATTCCTCAGAACTGCCAAGTAACAAAAGTCCAATTCTACAGAGAATTAAAATTAATTTTTTTTATGACAGTGATACTCTGAAATCTTAGCAACTATGATGACAGACGCAGATTAATTGGACAACCTTATTAATTCCAAATCTTGCTCTCTTTGTTTCCCTTTTCTTTTTCTTTCCCTCTCTAGTTAATGGAGCCACAGCCCACTTCTTAAAAGACCAGATGTCCAACCAGTATGGCTTGCACGTGCCTACCATCAAATTAATGAGACAGGGACGCAGACCCAATTAAACTGCAACTTGAACATTTCCAACTTAGAGCATGGGGACTCAAACGGTAAGCAGAATTTGACGGATTGCTGATGGAATGAGTTTTGCTTGATAAGCAGATCTTTATTGCGAAAAGACGTTTCTAGTTATAATTTGTAAAATCTATACAATGATTGCATCTAGCCCTTTCTACGCCCAACAAATCTGGCAGGGCTGAACACAGAAAGATCAACAATGCTAGACTTTCCATCTACTACAAGTTCAGCCACTGCAGCCCCAGTAGCAGGACCATTCAGAATGCCCCAACAGTTATGTCCAGTAGCTACATAACAGCCTTTTACCCCTGGAATCTCTCCTATTACAGGGATATTATCATCAGTACATGGCAAGAAGCATGCTTGCTCTGCCTTCACTCGTGCCTTCCCTTCTGCTAAATGACTGGAAACATTTCTAGCCACCCTCTTTAAAACCCTTATTGACTCTGGGTCACCCACAATCTCCTCGGGATCCTCTGGTACCTCTACCTCCGATGACATTCCACACACATACACCTCCCCTAACAAACCAATACAAATTCAGTTTTGTTGTAATACCAAGATACAAATAAGAATTATGTACCAATAAGATCATAGGTACGTAAATTCCTCTTGAACTATTCAGATTCAATTTGCAAAATTTGTGATATCAAGTTCGTTTACAAATGAAACGAATTTCATAATTTGATTTGAAGTAAACAATATGCCAGACTCCAGACTTCTTGAATATTTTAAATATTTTTCCTTGTACAATGTAAAATATTTACCTCAAGTCTCATAACTAAACAATAAAAATCATGATAAATTACTAATGTACAGAAAATTAAATGCTAGCTAATTCGAGCTCAAACTCGGATTTGACTCAACTTTCAATCCTAACTTCTTCTTTTTTTCTCTATTAATGAAGTTTTAGTAGTATAGTGTACGATAACTTAGTTTCAACATTCTTCACTTGCAGAGAAATCCAAATGCACGAAAACTTAATTTAAATTAAATTTTTGAAAATAAGGAAAAATACCTGAAGAACGAGGATAGACTTCAGGGTCCATGGGCCTGCCACCTTGTCCATCATAATAACTCAAAAAGCGTTACAACGTCTCTATCCTTGGGCTCAAAAACTACACTATGAGCCTTCAACCCATAAATCCTAAAAAACTCCCGCAACATTTCAAATTTCCCCGACCAAGGCCCAAGCGCTAATACGACGCCGTCCGCTTCAATCACTCTCCCTCCTTCCACCATCACCGCCGCCTCCACTCTCCCTCCTTCCTCCGCCACCGCCACTTCAACTCTCTCGACTTTTCCAATCACCACCTCAACGCCGTATGCCTCCACCGCCTTTGATAAAACCGTCTCCGTAAACAATTTCGGATGCACCTGCGCCGTTGTTTCGGTCGACCCGATTGTTCTCGGAGCTCGGGCCGGTCCATCAATCCATGAAGGAAGAAGATCTTTCTTAATCCGGTTTTGATTTTGTGATTCAGTGACGGTAAGGCTGAGAGTAGTTAGGGCACGGTAACCGTATAATTCGGCGCCGTTTAGCTCTTGGGATAATGAGCGGTGGAGATTGAAGCTGGTGCGAGCGAGAGAGGAGAGGGGACCGCCATCGCACCAGTCAAGGGCGAGAAATCCTCCGGATTTTCCGGAAGCAGCGCACGCTATTGATGCTTTTTCGATAAGTGTGACGGAAACGCCTTTTTTGGCTAAGAAGTAAGCTGTGCATACTCCGATTATTCCACCGCCGCAAACTACTATGTGTTTCTGTGGTTTTTGGCGCAGGTCCGTGGATGATGAGGAGGAGGAGGAGGAGGAGGAGCACTGAATCAACGGAATATAACAGTTTTGGTTTCCCGGAGAGGTGGAGAGAGGGAAAAATGGCGATGATGATGTTGCCGCCATTATCTAACCTGTGTTTAGTACACTTGGTAGGAAAACATACTTTGGTAATGACACGTGTATAATTAGAAAAGTTTTACCTGGAAGTTTAGATGAAATCTTGGACCCAAAAGGCCTACTAATATTTGATTCTTGTCTCTTCAGGCCCATTTCTTACTCCATATATATATATACTCCTCGGAAAAGCCTATATTACTCACCTTTTTTCTTTTTGGGCTTATAGCCATAAAATCTAAGCAAATAGGAAATTTATGACGTTTTTTTTAGAAAAAAAAAAAAATCATTGGGGTCCAATGAATTAGATGAAACAAATAGCTATATTTTACACTTACTATAAAATTAATATAAGATTGATGAGTAATGACGAAGAAATGTAATTCAACTTATATTATTTTAATTGTATTATTTTTAACATTAATAAATTTATACTATCAATTCGTTAAGTCTTAATCTATTTTTCATACTATGTTTCACCCTTTTTTTTTTCCCTCTTCTATGAAACATTTTTTTTTTCCAAAAAGAAAATTATGATTGTATCATTCTGGTTCTCTGTGGACTCATATTTCATGTTTATAGAAATATGAATGGGTTGCTTATACAAAAACTATCCTACGATAACATAAAATAGGAGGTGGGGAAAATGAAGAGAAGAAAAGAAGAAAAATGTGAAATCTTTGTAACGATGGAATTGATGGAGTATGTTCCAGTGTGCTTACCACATAACAGGATGTATCATGTCATAATCACTTGAAGGATTATCTTAAAATCATGCAGTGAGTGGGAAATGACCTGTCTATTTTTTAGTATTTGATTCCCAAGTTGCAAGACAAATTGATTTATTTTTCTTTATTTTCCCCCTTCTTTTTTGTTTTGAAAAAAGAAAAAAAAAAAAAAAATCAGAGGTAGCATTATGTTTATATATTAGATATAAAATAGAAGCCTCTTGCCTGCTAGTAGTTGTCGTTATTTATTAGGACCCGTAGCCTTGGGCTTTTTACTAGCACTAAGGCGACAAGAATTCATCAACCAATTAGTCTTCTTCCCCATCCCAAGTATTAGGTGAATTATTGCTTCTGTTTGTCACTAATTGCTTGCTTTTCTTTTCTTTCCTGTTAATTTTTTGTTTATATTATTATATGGTGTTGCGCAATTCAACTGCATGATGCCTACAGCGATTCTGAATTTGTTTTTCATCTGATCAAACTTTTTTTTGGTTTTATCTATTTTATATTTTGTTTTAAGAATGTGTTCGGAGATAAGTCTTTCTTATAATTTATTTTTGTCTTTTTTATGGGTTGATCTCCCCATCATACTGGGATTAGAAACATTTGTTTTCTTCGTAAAATTAGGGGTGCCAATGTTGAGTACCTAACCTACTGCTGCATTATTGATCTAATGATTTCTAATCATTATTCATTTCATAAAGATAAACTAGCATTACTTCTGATTACAATTTAGCAAAATATGCCACTATTTCTATTGCTTTATATATATATATATATATAGTTGTTGAAATTTATTAAGGAATTCATTTCTATTAAGAAGAATACATAATAGACGAAATAAAATAAAAATAATTAATTAAAAAATATATTTTAGTGTTATGAAATATATTGGTAAATTAATGTAAAATTAATTTAAAAAATTTATCTATTTTATTAAAATTTAGTTTAGTTATAACTAATTTTATATAAATTTAGCTATGTAGAATTTTAAATTAATTTTTATTTTTATTCAAATGATATAAACTTTAAATTTATTAATTAATTTCATAAATTTTATAAATTTTAACAGAACACAGTGTAAATGACAGTTCTTTAGTAAATCGGGTTCTTAAAAATGAATTAAAAAATGGAAAATCGATATCTTATTCTTCTAAGTTTTCTACAGTAATTAACCAAAAAAATTTGAAATGGTTATCAAAAAAATCATATCGGAACGTGTATTCCAAGTAAAAGGTCTATTCAAATGACGGCTTTATTTTACTATTTAAAGGATTATTGTTGTTGGAAGTACAAAGACAGGCTGAATACGTAATGGCGCCAACTTTGCTATGTGGATTACTTATATACTACGTAGAGCAATTGTGTAATTAATTAGGTCAATAAACAACAATTGCTTTGAGTAATCTCCCATTCCTATTATAACTTTAGAGTATATTACTTACATTTTTAATAATCACAAGATTATATTTGTACAATAACCGGCTAAAGCAAATTGATTAAAAAATCTATATAAATTGAGAAAAAAGAATCGGTTAACCAAATTCAGGTTTTTTTTTTATTCTTTCAGACAATTTAAATGACTATTTCTTTTTAAAAAAATGATGACTAATCGAATTGGTTGATTTTATTTTTCTTGTACTTTTATGATTTATATGCATTTACATAAATGTATTATATCTCAAAAATTAAATTTTATTAATAGAAATTTTTTTAAAAATCCAGTCAATTTGATCCTTTTTTTTTTTTGCATTAAGTGAAATAGTTAATCCACTGATTTTTTAATTAATTGAATAAATATTTTTTGTTTGAATTTTAATTCAAATAAAAGAAAATTAGTCTCATAAATATTTTTATGACAACCAAATCGGGATCAACCTAGTTATGAGTTGGACGTAAAAGAATGTAGTGGGTACCACTCGACTCATAAAATGATGTTTTTACTTTTGTTTCTACGAACTTTCAGTCTATCTAAAGGGTCATGTGGAAATTAATCTGACCTAACTGGGATACATCTCTATAAACCAAAAAAAGAAAGAAGAAGAAGAAGAAGAAAGAGGAGGAGGAAAGAACCAATTAGAAATGTGATGTGTTAAAACAAGGGGCATGGAAAAAGAGTAATTTGAAGCTTCTTTCTTCTGCTTTCATTGGATGGTTTCTGGTTTTATAATAAACATACATATAACAGGAAAAAAAGAAATCAGCTCAACTAAGTTGCAAGTTGCAAGTTGCAAGGAATCCAAATCTCACTTGTCCTTCTATTTAGCTATTGGCAACTATTTATATTTATATAGTCAGTGGTTAGTTAGGAGGGGTCAACTGGGGTCTATTTAAGTGGCCTCAACTCAAACACATAATTTCTTAAATTTGATCACCAAATTAGACTGGGTCAAACATAACAACAGTTCCCCAAATTACATCCTAAAAATAAATTAAGCATATACAGTTTAAAGTCCTTTTCTTTTATATATTATAATATATATATTAAAATCTGTGCCACCAAACTAATTGACCTAATTGAGATATCTTTCATCTAATTTTAAAAATGTGAAAATGAAAGAAATTTTGAATTCAATTGAATCCATTAATATTGAAGAGGATTTATTATTTTATTAAAATGAAGGGTTGTTTTGAATATAATAAAATCTTTTTATAGTTTTACTTTTGGTACCAAATAAAATTAATGATAATGAGGAGGTTATAATTCAATGGATATTTACGTACTAAAATTTAATTTTATTAATAAAATGATAGCAACTAAAAATAAAATATATTGATATTATATTATATTATATAAATGAGATTGAATAGATAAAATAATAAAATAAATATATAGTATAATATTTTTTTAATATATATATTATATATATTATAATTTATTTTTTTAAGATGTGATTTAAATAATTTATAATTTATTATAATATAAGATTTATTTATATAAAATCCGAATGAGGAGGGGTTTCACTGAATGTAAAACTTACTGAGAAGAAGATAGTCAGAAGACCCAATAATTACAAATGTAAGACTCGGCGTCGGCGGCCACAAAACTACAAGAAAGAACCACCCTAACAGATAGGCCCTCCGTTCTCATGAAAAGAGCTAAGCATGAAAACAGGAAAAAAAGAGAAAGATGGTGCAAAATTTCTCAATGTTCACACCCCCACAAGACCAAACCTCCTCTCCATTAACATAGTTCTCAAATCACGACCTAAGTTAGGTACTGTGGTTAGGGTTAAGTAGGGATATGGAGTTTTCTTCTCTCCTTTTTTTCTTTTTCAGTTTGGTTGCCAAGAAAACTACAGGTGCAGTATAAAGGGGAAAAAGAAACACATATATTTCAAGAAACTTGGTCTGATATAATCATGGAAACTGAATTAAAAATGTGATGGAGATGCATGTACTGGAGTTGAACCATAGGTTAGGCAAAACTTGTATGTCTTATTGATGAAAGTGCCAAACTTGATTTGGTAAAGGAGAGTATGATTGTAATTTAGACAATACAAGGTTTTTCACTGAAAAGAATCAATGCAAAATTTGGACACAACATATAGGCTATAGGTATCTAGTATGAAAAAAAAAAAAAAACAAATAAAAGTAAAAGAAAGCAAAAATACTAGATGGAAGTAACTCCCAAGTGACTAACATATTTGGAAATTTCAACCAAAACAATTTAGACCCAAATTGCATTTAGGTTGTGTGAAGTTATTCCAAACATAAAAAAACATGATAAGTAGATAAGAGTTTGGACATGCCCTAATGTTTTAAAAGAATGACCACATTCATCACAATATATGCAATTGGATTATGATTATGATTTATGAGTGCTCTCAATTGTTAGGCCTTTTTTTCTTTTTTCTGTTGGATTATCTTAGTACTATGTCTAAATTGATTAGCTGAATTAAGCTCTCAAAGCTCTATGAAGGAAAATGACACCTGACCTAACCACAGGCCACATGAAAGGGAGACACAGGGCTCCACCACTTTGACAAAAAGCCCATATCATTGGGTGGCAATGGGTTACACTCTAAATTCTAGAAAAGGGGTTTTACATATATAGAGAGAACAACTTCTTTTTAATTTATTTTTTTTCTAATATAAATTCTGAAAAGATTTTGTTTTCTTCTTCAACTATAGGTACATTTCTACTGCCTTTGGAGGACAATCATTAATGACATTGCTCAACTTTCTTTAGGCCAAGCATTGAGCTCTTTTGGTAGTTTCATATCCACTAACTAATGCCAGTTCATGGAAATGACATGTCCACTACCCTTTTGCTGTTTTATTTTTTATTTTGTTTTTGTTGTTGTCTTTAATATGAATCAAATGTTCAATCCGTAGTACTAAACTTGGGACATCAATTTTCCTCTTTGATTCTTCAATATCATGTGAGATTGTCTGGACCCATTTTTATTATCTCTTCAAGATGCTTTAACTGATTTTTCATGTTCAAAATTTTATGGTTAGTAGCAACTTCCAGTTATTAAATTAATTTGAAAGATTTATTGTTTATGGTTAGTAGCAACATATGTCATTTATTCTGATGATTAAATTACACAAAATATTAGAGAAAAGATAATAAAAAATTACAATTTTATAAAAAATTAAAGAATAAGATATCATATCCTTATCTTATTTTATCAGGCTTACTTTCACTCATACTAAACTCGTATTATTTGTAAATCTATGTGGAGCAATTGAGCATAGTGATTTATTAATAATATATTTATGATGTTCAGTTATCAACTTGAATAGTATAAGATAGAATCAGAAAAGCATCTCTCATTGTAGAATTTATTTTATTGAAAGAAAAACAGTCAATTATTTGTGCTCTAAATGAAAATAAACAAATAAATTTAGGGTTGTTGCTTAGATACCGTCAATGGGTCATTGCAAGAAAGAATATGGGCTAAAGCTTAAGAAGAAAAGAGGAAAATTGGACAAATGATCCTTAGTTATCCTTAATTAATCATGAGGCTCTATACTTTACATTTGCAAATTGAGTATTATATTAATCACTAACTTAACTAATTAATGAAAAGCTTCAGAATAGTAATCTGATAAAGAAAGAAAGCAGAAAGAGACTGACTGCGCCCACAAATTCTTTTGAAAAGAGCATATTATAATAATATAGATGCATGCGTTTTAAATGTAGAAATGATTAAAGTAAAAAACAATCTTATTCCTGAATGTTATACAAAGTGCCATACAACTAGTTTCATTAATTTACAAGTAAGTTATTTAATGTGAGTGCTTAGACTTTTATATTATGTTTCTATAACAAAGTTGTAGATGATGTGGCATGCTCATTGATGAGCATATTCCTAATAGGTGAGGAATTTTTATAGTTTTAATTTCTATTATAATGCTGTTAACATTAATTAAATAATTTTATAATATCATATTTTAGAAAAAAAAATGTAAACATGGATGAACATTATATATTTGCATCATTCTCATGAATGGACAACCATAAATGTATATATTCATATGATTGATAATTTTAAAATACCATCATCAGATATTTTTCGCTTCAATTTTTATTTATGGTTTTGTTATAGTGGTGATTCAAGAGATTACTTTTTTTAAAATTTAATACATCTAATTTTAGAGTTATTTTAAATTTCTAATTAAATTATTAAATGTGATAAATATAGATTTTTCATACGTTATCATGAATTATTTATTTATGTCTTTCGGCGTGTAACTCGATTTATTGATATATATCAGTGTGCCAAAATGCTACTATCTTAAACAGTTTGCTAAAAACTGCTTCTTATTCAAACATTGCATTATGTTTCATCACATCGTATGGGTTTATATTATAATGAATTAATTTATATATTTGAAGAGAAATATTTATTCAAAAAAGCTTCCTGATAGCGAGCAAAGGCGGCTACAGATCCTAATTCTTAATATGTTATCTTGTCAGCTGTTTATTATTCTCAACTATATTTGTAGATGCTATTTGGATGGAGATCATCATCATCTATTTTACCTTGTGCTCTTTCCCCATGAAATGAAATGAATCTTACAACTAGGTGATCTTTTCATTCAAATATGGTTTATGGAATAATTTAGACCAAAATGTCCAATCAAACCATCTATTCTTCCATGACCCATTGAAATGTATGTATGTACATTTTTCTCTTTCTTTTATCTAAAAAATTAGAATGATCATAAGAACCATCCTAGTCAACTAAATTTCACTTATATACATACATACATGTTAAAGTCATGGAATTAAAAGCAATGGTCCATAAATTTTGATATATATGGTTTAAATGGAATACATGTGTTATATAGTGAAAAGGACTTGAGTTTTTCTTCAGCAATAAAAAAAGAAATTTGTTGGTGCATGCAATTATTGTTGTCTGGATTGGATAGCTGAAGCCATCACCAAGAAAAGCACCTTGTATCAGGCTACTAACATCTATATGCAATGCATGCCAAAGAGTAGGTAACGTTCTGGTGTTGAAGATATTTGATGTGATTGCTGAAAGATTTCATATTTTTGTGTCTTTCTCAGCAGTATACATTTTTATATTCTTACCAACAAACAGTTAAAATCTAGAAAATAGCATATTGTTTCTTTTCTAAGAAAAAACAGTTACGGTAAATTATTCGTTACTTAAAAATAAATAAAATACTCCACCTTTAGTCTTTTTAATTTTTTATTTTTAAAATCATAAATGTGAGAATATTTCTAACAAAAACATACTAAAAAATAATTAAATTAAATTATTTTTAATTTTAGTTTTCAATAATTCAAGATAAATTTTTTAAAAGAAACCTAGTTATTAATGGGATGTGCCTCCACAATTGAAATCTTTTCTGAAATAACTGCTATTAGTAGTTTTGATTTAAAAATTTAATTTTTTTTTTATTTTGTCTCTTAATAACTTAGAAATATTAACTATGATAATTATATGATATCTATAGAATTTTATTTTAAATACATTACTTTAATTTTAACTAAATAAATAATAACCGAATATTTTTATTTATTACATTTGTAATTTTGATTTAGCTTATCATTTCTGACACACGTTTGAAAAGACAAACTGTAAGATTATTGAATTTTCTCATTTGAGTTAGGTCTAATTTAATTTCACGCTGGCCCCACTATAAAAAAAGAAGGAAAAATCAACAATGAAATAGAAATAATATAAAAAGAAGATGGTAACCCACTGAAAATTAGTTAAATCAAGAAAAATTAGGCAAATAACCCACCCAAGTTGTAAGGGCATGGATTCAGGTCGATGCAGCATTGTGAATTTCCCATTTTACATGTGTGTAATTGTTCTTAATATTTTATTTGTTATTTTTATAATTATATTTAATTTTCTTATATAAATTTTTGGATAATAATTAATAAAGTATAAAATTCAGAATTTTTTATATTCAATATTTGATAAATTAATAATTTTATTAAATATTAGATGTTTAAAATAATTTTTTTTATTAAATATCTATTATTTACTTATTTAAAGTATTATTGATAGTTACTTTCTCTTCGTTCCATACTAATTGATATTTTTTAGTAATTTATTTAGATTAAGAAAGTATTTGATAGATTTAATTAAATAAAATAAATAACTAAATGAAATAAATATTAATGTTATATTATATAAATGAACCTCAAGTGTATATTTGATAAATTTATAGTTTATAGATAATAAATTTATTATTTTTAATCTATGAATACTAATTTGTTTTATACATAGACGATATGTTTATAATTTATAAAGTATATATTTATTTATTATTAATGTCAGGTTTATTAAATATAAAATTTAAATTTATCATTTATAAAATATATATTCATTTATTATTAGCGTTAGATTTATTACACATAATTTTAAATTAATTACTTATAAATTGTATATTCATTTGTTGTTAGTGTAAAATCCATCAAATATATAAAGTAAAGTTTATTAAATATAAAGTGTATATTCATAAATGTTTTACCTATAGACTTGTTCTTGACATATGAATATATTATTCATTACTTATAAAGTGTATATCTATTAATTATTAAATTTATTATTCATAAAATATATATTCATATATTATTAATGTCAGATTTAGTAAATATAAAATTTAGGTTCATTATTTATAAATCATATATTTATCTATTTATTAGTATATAAGTTATTAAAATGTAAAATGTATATTCATTAATTTTTAATGATGAACTTGTTCTTAACATATAAATCTATCTTTTAGTTTATGATTTTTAGGTTATAATTATAAATGTCGAATATACGTGCGATGAATCTATAATTTACAACATATATCATTTAATAAATTTAAATTATAATATTAATATTTGAAAAAAAGTTTAAATTATTTTTATTTTTATTTATAATTATGTTAGATTAAAATTTCTACTAGTTTAATATATAATTTTTTCTTGTAAAAATGCTAACATATCTTTAAGAGTTTTGCTAGAGTATTACTATGGCACCCTACCATTATAAGTCTATTTCTTAGTTATAAATTATTACTTAATTTTATTTTAAATAATTTATTTATTTTGCATACTTTTTTATAAATATAGATTGCCAATGAATTCATATATAATTTTTAGTTATTTATACGAGTTTTAATTTTATAATTAAATTTTATAGTTGTCAAGTACCGGTAACTAAATTTTAAGAGTAAATAAAAATAATTTATTTAATTAATAATAATTAAATACTATATATAATTGACTAATTTAGTATTTAACTATATAAAAAAATACTAAAATTAAAATAATATTAATATCTATAGACTTATATGATATCATACAGCTACAGTACATTAGAATGGCTCTATATTTAACTATAAATTTATAAACATAAAAATAAAAATATAATAGTAATTTTTTATAATAATATAATGCAAATTTAAGGTAGGAGATTATTTTATAGTATGTTAATTTATAAAGTGTCAATTTGCTTTTATTTATTATTTAATGATATAAAATTATATAATTAATATTAATTAAATAAATATAACTTTATAATTTATCAAGATATATATCTGATTTTATAATTTAACAAAACATATGTATTTTAATCTTAGATATATAATTCATAACGTTGTAAGATCCATCACATAACAATCCACTGGTAAGTCGTAGCTATAAACAAGTTCGTTTTGAGTGCTGCGTGTTTAATGTCACAGAGGTTGCACAAAGAAAGAATATCCAGTAGCAGCAGCAGTAGTTGGATAGGCAAAATCAAAGCAAAGACCTCTGTGACATTAAACAATGTGTCCTCCTTTTTCTGTGGTCAGTCAGTTTCTAATTAAAACACGTCTTTGAATTTTAACCTTATGATTTTCTACCAAATTTATACTGTTTTCTATTGCTTTGCTTTGCTTTTCCTTTTATTATTACTTAATCCTACATATAATAAATAATTTAATTAAAACTATTTATTTCACGTTCTGAATATTTAACATGTCTGTAAATCGATAATTATATGTTAATTTATACAATCTATTAATAAATTTAGAGTATTATAATAATTATTTTAACTAGTTATTTTTAATTATAAAATTAAATTAATAGATAAAATTTAATAATATTTAATATTTAATATTTATTTTAGAAAATATTATAAATTAATTATTTTTAAATGTCGTTAATTTCGTTGGATACTGTAATAGTTATTTTAATGTATTAACTTTTTTATTGAAGATAAACTGATTGCATCCTACATAATCCAAACTCTAAAGAACGGTTAGGGTTGGGATAAAAGATTAAAAATTCCTTACATGATTCATTCATTACTTGTCTGTTACTCTGAGTCAATAATAAAGTTAGTTAGCAATTATTATGGAAAATGACACCTCATACCCTAATTTATTGGCCATGAATACATATCCTTTTATATTATAGTTCTTGCCTAAAATTAGAACCACACTGTAATATTTCTCCATTGATTTACCAGAAAATGAAATTGTTACTACTGATAGATACGTATTAATTAAAAAATTATTTTATTTATTTATTTTTTGCTTGAGTTTTGTTGTATGAAAGACAGGTGACCATTAAGCCGCCGGTGAAGAAAACATAAGTTTTATTAGAGAGAGAGAGAGAACAAATGGATGGTTCATAAGGCTTAAAATAGCACTAGACAACAAAATTACTTAGATGACGTCGTTTTCGTTAAAATTAAACAAACTCCCAACAGAAAAGTAAAATAAAAATCCATTAAAAATGATTTTTAAGAAAGAAAACAAAAGGTCCAACAAACAGACAAATCCCTCCATTTATGCGTTGTAGCTGGCAAGAGCTTTCCCTTCTTATGACGTGGCGGCCCCGCCCTTTCCTTTCGTTTCCTCTTTGGTCTTATCTCATTCACGGCTCTCAAGAGAGGAGACCAAAAGAATTCAAATAACATATATATATATACAATATCCCTCTAAATTATACTCTCCCTTTTATTCATCTTAAATTTTTAATTATATTTTAAGTATATTAATATTATTTGATATTCAATATTATTGAATATATCTGATTAAGATTTTAGTTCTTATGACAAATTTAATAAATAAAAATAAAATAATAAAGATAATTACATTAACAAGAAAATTCACTACTTTTTTTCCGGAGAAAATACCCTATTTTTATTTAATAATTACTTAGAAATAATATTTCCTTAATTAGTATACGTATTATCAGATATAATATATTTTTAAGAAAATAATGATGAAAATTAATTGACCTTATATTCAAATAGTTTATATAAAAAATATATGAATTTACTACGTCATGAAGAAAACGACAGAGTTTAGAGTTGATGACGTGGCAAAAGGACAGCGGACATGAGCGACATACAAGGGACGCGTGTGTCTGAGGTTGAACTATCAATTCCAGTACTGACGTGGATCCTGTTACTATTTACCACGTTGCGAATAGTCTGCTTTCATTTACAACTGTCTTCTCTGTCCGTTAGTAGATGCGGTGCCTAATAAAGCTCGTTTTCCACGTGCCCCCAAAATATGGTGGGTCCCCTTATTTTGGACGGTAAATTTTGGGCCTCGTGTTTTCAACCAATGGTTCATTTTATTTTTATTTTATCTTTACGAAGAATTAATTTTAGTGGGATCAAATATTTCTGTGTAACAAAGATTATGATAATCGCTCTACATTTTAATTTTTTATAAGAATATAAAGAAATGTCTATTTGATCTGTCAATTCACCAAAGCTTAGACTTTTTGGGCTATAAGGCGGACTACAAATTCAGCTGAATCAACAAACTACTACAAATTAAGAGTCCCAGCAACAAATGAAAAATAGGGATAAGTTGTGTATAAAATGTTTCTTTTGGTTATTTTCTGTTAAATGATTAGTGATTTTTATCGAGAACAGATAAATTCATGGATATTTTAGTAATATGAATAAATTGATTTATATAAAAAATTAAATAAAAATAAAAATTTAAACAAATTGCACAAATAAATTTGTTAAAAAATTTAAACAATTTATCTCAAGGAAAAACCATTGATACAATAAATTTAGTCGATAGTCAACTTATTATATTTTGTTCTGCATTTTTTAAATTTATATGATAATGCTAAACTTACACGTGATTCGGCATATGTGTATCCACTAGTGAAAGTCTACGGTCACCCCAACATGGATAGGGTTTATGTAGAAGTTGGTCTACAAGACTTCCTTCCATAAACAAAGGATGGATTGGAAGTGCCTAAGTGAAAGAAGGGCTACTATAAAGAATGTATCAATCTTTTTCTAAGATACAATGTGGCCAAAAGTAAACGACCGCAAGGGGAAAGGAAGCACACACTTATTTTAGTAACTCCTCTTAACAATATTTTAAGATGATTCTTTGTATTGAAATTAAAAATTAAGGAAATATGATATCACACGTGTGAAAAAATCTATTTTAAAATTTATATATATTTAGTATATTCAATTTCAGAGTATTCTAATTCTAGAGTCAAATAACTAAAAAAGCGCCTAATAACTATTGATATGTCTTTTTTAGTACTCGCAAATGCACGAACCGTTCCTATAGTAAGGGTAAGTTCACCACGAGATCGATCTCTCAAGGAACTATGATGCCACTTATTTTAAAAACTAATTATCAACATAAAATAATAAAAGTAAATCTAAACACTCTAAATCAATATTTTGAGAGAATGATATTTATAAAGTAAAGTAACTAAAGAATAAATAAATATGCAGTGCAATGCAAATGCAAATGCTTATGATCTAAAACTATATGCTAAAAATAGTATTTAATCTAGCCATTTACTTAGTAATCTCTTTGTTTTACTTTAAGCCTAGATCTAATGAATGAGATAGTGATGTGCCTTTTTCCTAAATCACTCAAGCTAATTTTACAATTTAGGTTTTCTTATACCAACATAGATCAAAGTAAAGATGATGTTTCAAATACTTTTAAACCTAAAGATTTTCATAACAATTACTATTGCTAAATTAAAATGATGGTTAACTAGCAATAATAACTGAAACTAATAAATATATGAAGGTAAATAAATCATTCATTAAATAAATAAATAACAAGGTTCATACAAAAGTAGAAAGACTAAACTAAACACTTATGAAAACTAGCCTAACATATTTAACCCAATGATCATGGTGTTAAATAGAAAGACATAAAAAGTAAAAACTCCATCTAGATCAAAGATTTCTTCAAGTAGGAAGAAAATTGGTTATCAGTCTCCACTTCTTGAAAGCTACTTAGATCCTAAAAAGAGTAATGAAAACTAAAACTATATGTTTATGGAAAACTGTAAAGAATTATGGAGAGAATAATAGTACCAGGTGTAGAGACCAGGTAGGAGAAAACTCCCATCCTTCTTCCTTCCTTCTTCTTCCCTCTTTCTTTTTTAGGGTTTTGCAGAGATTTATATAGAGGTGAGTCCTCCTCTCAATAAATCTCTCTAGAGATGAGTCCTCCTCTCAATAAATCTCTCTAGAGATGAGTATGCTAATATAAATCTATCTAATATATAAGACTGTAAGTATCTTAATCTTCACCAAATACTATCTCATAAATAACTCTTAATATAAATCCTAACAATAATAAAAAATGACTAAAATATCCCTTGGGCCTTGTAATTAGCAGTCCATGCGTCTTAATCTTGGGTCTTGGCACAAACATGTCCAATTAAACTTCTTTTAGCTCCATATTTTTCTCTTTTTACTAATATTCCTGAAAATAGACAATTAAGCTTAAGTGATGTCAAAACACATATTTTCACCATTATATATATAAAAATATATCATTAAACCTTTAAAATACCCTTAAATATCTATATATAATATGGACCGATCAACTATTTATATATATATAATCAGCTGTTGTAATATGCAATTCGATTCGCTTATGCATTTTCATACTCTAAATTTGTCATTCTACAATTCCTTGTCTATATATTTTTGTCATAGATCATGATCTTATCAGAGTGTTTAACTAGGCCAGGTTGACATAATTATTTGCCTTGATTTGCTATATTCATCAAGTAATTTGCCTTATAATATTATCAATCATAAAAATATTGATATAATTTCTTTAATATCTCCATCCACGAAATTGAGTCCAAATGATTCAATTAACCAAAAGTATTATAATACTTTACTATTGTATTATCAATTATTTACTAATACTTATATAATTAAATTATAATTATAAATAAATTATCTAAATTAGTAATATTCAATATATAATTATAAATAATTATCCACCAGATTATGTAATAATAATAATAATAATAATAATAATAGTATAATAATAATAATAATAATTAATATAGAAACTCTTTTCACTTTAGCCACCTACTTTAGTTTATCTAATTCTATAGAATTTTATTTGTACAATTAAATTTATTTGATTAAATGTTTTTGTCTATAACTATAGTATTACATTTATCTTTATGTTTGTTTATTTTTATTATTTATTTATTTTTTCATTCAGTTTATATTTACTTTTTTCACTTGCCGGTGTTATCCAAGAGTTTTATTTTGAGAAGAAAAGATGGACTAGAATCTATCCCAATTGAATAATACTATTATAGTTGGTATCCATGTGATATGTTCAAATTATATATAGATATTTAAAGTATTTTAGAGTTTTAATAATATGATTTTTATAAATAATATGGTAAAAATATGTATTTTTACCTCACTTAAATTTAACTGTCTATTTTCAGGTAATATTAGCCAAGAGAGGAAAATATTGAGCCAAAAATAAGCTTAATTGGACATGTTCGTGTCAAGACTCAAAATTAAGACGCATAGACTGCTATTTGCAAGGCCTCGCCAAAAATTACAAGGCCTAATAGATATTTTAGTGATTTTGTATAATTATTATGATTTATATTAATAGTTATTAATGGGATAGTACTTTATGGAAATAAGGATACCGATATTTTTATTTATCAGATAGATTTATATTGGTATACTTATTTATAAGGAGACTTACTTAGAGGAGGGCTCTTATCTATATATATTTCTACAAATCTAGTTGTAGGAGGAGGAGGAGAGCTCTCTTCTATCTACTCTCTACATCTGTCCACCATTATTTTCTCTACAGTTCTTCCACAAGCATTTTAGTTTAGTTTTCATTACTCTTTTTAAGATTTAAGTAGTTTTTCAAGAAGTGGAGAGTGAGGACCAATCATCTTCCTACTTGAAGAAATTTTGGATCTAGATGAGCTTTTTTACTTTATTGTTTTATGTCTTTCTATTTAGTACCACGATCATTGGATTAAATATGTTAGACTAATTTTCATAAGTGTTTAGTTTAGCCTTTTTACTTATGTATGAACCTTGTTATTTATTTATTTAATGAGTAATTTTTGTATTTTCATATCTATATTAGTTTCAGTTATTATTATTAGTTAACCATTATATTAATTTAATGATAATAATTGTTATGAAAATATTTAGGTTGAATGTATTAGAGACACTATCTTTGCTTCAATCTATGCTGGTAAAAGAAATTTTAGTTGTTTCATTAGCTTAAGTAATTAAAGAAGAAGAAACATTACCTTCTAATTCATTAAATCGAGGCTTAAAGTTAAACAATGAGATTACTAAGTAAATGGCTAGGCTAAATACTATATCTAGCATATAGTTTTCGTACATCACATCATTACATATTTACTTTATAATTTATTTAATTTACTTTATAAATATTATTTTCTCATAAATACTGGTTTATATTATTTAGATTTACTTTTAATGTTGATAATTAGTCTTTACTATAGGAACGGTTAGTGCATTTGCGATACTAATTTAAACACATCAGTAATATCTCAGTTTAGCATTGAAATAGATAACATCTCCTATGATTTGATTTTACATTTTACATTGAAGAAAATATGAGAATAGGAGTTTGATCTCCTCAAATTAAACATGTGTTATTAGGAGGCATGACAATTTATAAGATGCATATTCAATGGGATACAATATAGACAAATTTAGTTTTTATTCTATAAAAAATCTTAAATCAAAATTTTCTAATCTATTCACACAATATAGTTTTTGAATGTATAAAATTTAAAATATTAGTGTCTTTTAATTAGGGTAATTTAAAAAGATAAAATGACGAAAATAAGCACAAAGAGTTGATCGAACCATTGATGTTTGAAGAAAGAAAATAAAGCAATGATTGATGGACCGACCTGTGGACCTATATAGATATCCTTAACAAGTAACAACCTAAACTGAATAGTGAAAGTTTATAATGGAAGGATACTTGTGTAAGAAGAAAGTCCATATGCATCCAAATCGCATACCATACCACATTGTATAATTATTGTCTAGTAACCACATCATCTTTTTGTTTTTGTTTTCGTATAATCACGTGAGATGCGCAACATATTCAACGACAGTACCATACCCGTCAGATTCTAAATACCGTACCCGCTACCCACGTATACATTAATTTATCCATTCACTCGTACGAACCAAATACGTGCCCCCATTTGTCAGGTCATATTATTAGAATCGTGTTTTTTTTTTTTTTTTTTTAAAGTGTTTAGATAGATCACATACACAAAATTCATCAAAGGACTAGATATTATTTTAATTTGGGTAAACTTTTAAATAAAAAATGTCCTATTTTAAATTAATTTCTTTTTTGTTTTTAAGTTATTATATTTATAAAAAGTCGATTAATTTTAACTAATTAACTCTACCAGTTAAATTTGTTTGATTGAATTTTGGATTTAGAAGCTGAAATCATATCAAATTGTTTAAATCAGCGGATCCAGTCGGATTTAAGATCACCGATTTTTGTATAGACTGATGGGTAAAATAAAACTTTAAACCACTGGGGTGGGGGTGGTGTTCGGGCAGAGGATGCAAGTCGCACGTGTGTCTCACCTTCATGAGAAAGTTCTAGCACGTGATAAAAGTCCACTGTGCACATGCATTCTTTTCTTACCAAATAAAGCAATAATAAAAATGTTGCTTCGTTAACTCCAAAAGGAAAATAAAGACGATAGATATCCGGCTATTTGCATTGGGTATGTGACACCTGTTTTCATGGTGACGATTACAGTAGCACTCAAAGGAGATTCCTATCCTATTATATTATCTATGCTGCAGAAGATAGACATTAATTAGAATGGGGATTAATTAAGACAATCATCTAAATATCCGAAGCACCTGAATATGAAATTTGATTAGTTACATTCACCACTTTTTTCTTTTTATAAATTGTGAAATTTTAAGAAATAGTTAAAATTAACTCAGTTGTCAAGATTATCTGTTAGCTAATTTACTCTAAACAAATGAACAAAATATATTTAGTAAGAATTAACTGCCGATAGTTGGCTGATTTAAACTAAAACATGAATCAGCTTTTTTGGAAATTTTTGACCAATAAGTGATATCACTTTTATATATAAGATAAAGTATCCTCTTTATTAAATATTAAAATTATTTATTTAATATTTAATATTTTTATTTACAGCAACCAGTTATACATTTTATTCATAATACATTTGATAATTTTATTTATATTTCTCTCATATTCATTTATTATCTTGATTTACTACTTTAATTAATAATTAGAATCAATTTATATATGTATATATAAACAAGAAAAATTTTGTTATAATAATTTTCTTTATAACTTTTTATTTGTATTCTAAGGTTTAAAAATAGAATATGTCAACATTCATCACTTTACATATAATTGTAATAACTCAAACATATTTACTAAATATTTATATAAATCAACTGTTAATTACCAGTTTCATAATAAAAAATTTAAATAATGCATTTAAAAAGTATTTTTATGAGTGTGCTGGCGTTCAGGGCGCAGAAATTGCCTAGTAGAAACAAAGAATTAATGTGAGCTAGTGATGAATGATAAAAACGAGTTTAACTTTGTAGAGCAAAAAGGTCCACCTCCAGCCCAATATTGCATTTGCATATAATAGGTTGTTTACCATTATAATGCAATACACTTATTTCAGTTATCCGTACCGATTTGATTGACTTATAGCAAGCAGCTTGGATTAAATTAAAAGAAATGTTATCTTCACATTTTCCGAAAATAGTGTCAAGATTTTGTGTGTGTGTGTGTGTGGTAGGTGTTACAAATTACTCGCAGCTACCAATGGATTCCATTTCCTACTTACTTAATATATGCTATCTTCATTTTCAGAATCGCATACTCTGTTTTCTGTTGGACCCCATTGCCCATTCTAAGTTCTAACCATCCCCTGCCCATGAAACCCAGTTTTAATCTTTGCACTTTCATCGCTTTCTTCTTCTTTTAATGTTTCCTATATTGTTTGTTTTCATGTCCATTACTTTTCACTCGAGCTACCCTTTTTTTTTTTTTTCTCTATTTTTTTTTGGATTGGACTAAAAAAGTTAACATTATGGTTTAGCATTTTGAAACAATAAGTTTTTAAATATCATTCTAGTATTTTAAAAATTATAATGTTAGTAATTTATATCTAAATTGATTAACATTATTAATAATTTTAATTACTGAATTTTAAATAAAATATGGTAGCTGCAAAATTGATATTATCTGATAGATTACAAAGAGTATATATAATTTTTTTTTTTTAATTTCGTTGAATCATCTAAAACTTTGTTGATAGAACTAAAAAAAAGTTTAGTTATAAAACGATTTTATCTCTTTTTAATTTTTTTAATCTTAATAAGAATTGAGATGACTAGCATTTGACATCAATTGCATGTGATTACAATTCCTTATTAATAATAGTTTAGCCAGTGGAAAAAAGTATTATCTTTAATAATAAATAAAAAATTGTTTAAAAGCCAATGTCAGAAATTATGAATGTATAAACAATGTGCAAACATCCATTAACAGGACGAATTGAATAATAAATGACAATAATAGCAATATTTTATTTTTCCTCCACATGATAACAAATTGGTGCAAAACTGAGCTCTTAATATTTCAGATAACATAATTTAGCAAATGTAATAATGCAGAGAAATGAATGCGCAGAAAATCTCGGGACATTTGTCTACCACCGACAGCAACCACAAAACCCATACTTTAGGAAACCATGAAATTCATAATAAATCGGAATGATAAAAAGAAATTATAAGAAAAGAAACAATAACTTGACTCTCACACCAAACAGCAGGGGTATTAGCATTAGGTAGTAGGTACGATGTACGAGTAACAGAAACGGATACGGATCTCCATTTCCATATCTTATTTTCCAAAAAAAAAAAAAAAAAATCAGTTAATTGGACATCCTTAATTAAAAAAAGGGTGCTGAAGAGAAGTCCCTCAGCATGCGAACCCGGGCATCACTGATTCGATTAATAATAAAATATGCATTTCGTTCTGGGTGAGAATTTCCTGTTTATAGTTCAGGAATAGGAATATTAGTGAAAAATTTATACTGGTATTTATCGTCATAATTATTTTACTGTATAGGTCTACTGGTGGACTCTAATAAATTGAAAAATAAAAGAAGTAAAGGTGTTATTGTTCGTCTTTGTTAAGGATAATAGGAGAGGCGACCGGTTCCGTACAGGTAAAGGGAGGAGAAGAAACGGGCAAGTGCGGGTTAGCAGGGAAAGAGGCCGTTACAAGAGTAGAGAAGGGAAGGTGATGGTGGTGGCAGGTTTACAGGCTGTCTTGGACAGTAATGATTCTCTTCCTTGCAAATCAGCGATCGCTCTTTGTCGTTTAGTGCCAGCTCAGCAGTTCCGTGCGGCCGTTCTTTTTTTTTTTTCTTTTTGGGTTTTGGAAAAGGGAAAATAGTTATTGAAATTGGAAAAATCATAGAAGAAAATGGCATACAGGCTGGCATCCTGAGTCAAAGTTCAGAATCCATAAATCCTAACCCAACCGTTACCATCTTTATCCATAGATATTATTATTGGTTTTTATAATTAGGAGAAGTGTCCAAAAATAATACGAATGGAATTATGGTTATCTCTATAACTTCCTAAACAGTAGTAACTCTATTCTACTACTAAATCAACGCGTTTTCTCCTTCTCTCTCTCTTTTATTTTCTTTTATAAATTTATGCACATTTTAGTAAATGTTCTCTAATATCAAATCTCTACTATTCTACTTCTCTCTGTCATAACCTAAAATTAACTAATTATAAATCCAATTTCAGCTCGTTGCAACATCCCTAAAATACTCTTTCTATTAAAATATTTTAAAAATATTAAAATATACATAATAAAATAGTATGTTTGAATTCAATACTCTTTATATTTGATATTTTATGTTATTTTTATTTTAATAATTCATTAATTTTTACTAATAAAATATAAAAATATTAATTAAATTAAATTTATAATTATTTATTGAATATAAAATAAAAAATAAAAATTTGACTCATATTAAAATATTATTTTATTATATGACTATTTAAAATAGAAATTGATCTAATTAATATTTATAATTTTTATTTTTCTATTGATGGAAGATAAAATAATATTAATATTTATAAAAATAAAAGTAAGAGATAAAGAGTTTCTTAAACTTAAATAAAATATTTTATTTTTATAGATAAAGATTTTTTTAAAATTTATTATAAAATTCTAAAATAAAAAATATTATTGAAAATAATTTTATAATAGAAACTAATATAAATCATCCCTAACTATCAATCACATAATAATCTATTTAAAAAGTTTTTCAAATTGTTCACCATCCACTAATAGTGTAATAAAATTTAATTATTTTTATATTTGATTATTGTGAGATATAATTAAAATTAATTTGAACATAAGTTGGATTTTAAAAACCTTTTGAAACATCAATAATTTTTAAAGCTCAAACCATACCATCAAAATACTAGTAAAAATCCATCCATTATTATCTACAAATTTAGCCTCCAATTTTGACTTTATAAATATCTCATATTTGAGTATATTTTAAGTCCTAATATTTTTATAATAAAAAATATTATTAAAATTAGCAATTAAATAGAAAAAACTCAAACCATAAATAGGAAAATCTGAGAGATTAGATATTTGAGTTGGAAAGGAGAGGACGACGCTCCAAACCACCGCTCTATTATATATAATCATTAGCAATTTCGAATTTCAAAATTTATAAAAGAAAAAGAAAAAGAGAGTGGAAGGAACGCTCTTCTAAAGAGATACAGACAAACAGCTACAAATATTTTCTTTTATAAAAAAAAAAAAAAGAAAGAAAGAAAAAGAGTCTACAGAAGAAGGAAAAGTAAAGAAGAGATGTGAAGAGAGAGCGACTTATGTAAATCAGCGCTACTAAGAAGTGACGCGTGTCCATTAGCCAGCTGTATCCCAACCTCCTTCCCCTTTCCTGCTCTTCTCTACAATCCAATCGGTGCTCCTTATTAACTCCCCCTCTCACCGGCTCTACCAGTAACCAACCTCCTTCCTTTATATATAAAACTCTCCCCCTTTCCTCTCCTATATATTTCTCCTTGCACAGCTTCGCCCTCTTCTCTGTCCCTCTCTCTCTCCCTCTATTAAAACCAAAAAAACTAAATCAAACGAAGAATCCATAAAGATCACTGTTATTATAACAACTATCAAAATACCGTTTTTGTTTCTTTAAATGGCAGTTACTGGAAAGGAAGTGGATCGGATCAAAGGTCCATGGAGCCCCGAAGAAGACGATGCCTTACAAAAGCTTGTTCAGAAACACGGCCCAAGAAACTGGTCTTTGATAAGCAAATCAATTCCAGGGAGATCAGGTAAATCGTGCCGTCTACGCTGGTGCAACCAGCTCTCTCCGCAAGTTGAACACCGAGCGTTTACGCCAGAAGAAGATGAAACCATTATCAGAGCTCACGCGCGTTTCGGCAACAAGTGGGCCACAATCGCCCGCCTGCTTAACGGCCGTACGGATAACGCCATTAAGAATCATTGGAACTCTACTCTTAAGAGGAAGTGTTGCTCGCTGGACGAAGGGTATGACGGTAATTTATGTTGCAGTAATAATAATAACAATAATAATGATAGTCTTATTAACACTCAGCCGTTGAAGAGATCGGTGAGTGCGGGATCAGGTGTGCCTGTTTCTACTGGATTATATATGAACCCAGGTAGTCCATCTGGATCTGACGTCAGCGATTCGAGTTACGTTCCTGTTTTTACTTCTTCGCCACATGTGTTTAGGCCCGTCGCTAGGACTGGGGGTGTTGTTTCTTTTGTTGAAGCGACGTCGTCGTCTAATGATAATAATAATAATAATAACATTAGCGATGACCCACCTACTTCCCTGAGTTTATCTCTTCCCGGTGTAGATTCATCGGAGGTTTCTAACCGTGTCGCCGAGTCGACTCCGGTAAGAGTGCCCGACTCGACTACAATATCTCTGATGCCGGTAATGAATCAGGTGCCATCTCCGGCAACGGCGGCAGCTGTGCAGCAGGGAGGATCGGCAAATAGTGGAGGATTTATGGGGTTTACTACGGAGTTTATGGCGGTGATGCAGGAGATGATAAGGAAGGAGGTGAGGAATTACATGATGGAGCAGAGCGGCGGTGGCGGTATGTGTTTTCAGGCGGCGGGTGGAGATGGGTTTAGGAATGTTGTTGGGATGAATAGGGTTGGGGTTAGTAAAATTGAGTAGGGGATGGTAAACGAGTCGGTAAAAGTGAAAAATGAACAGAGTAGAGAGAGAGAGAGAGAGAGAGAGGGAGGGAGGGAGAAAACTTGGCCTTTGTTTTTTCTCTTTTTGGTTAGGGAATAATTTTGGGCATTGTACAGTTGAGACAGAGAGATAGAGCAGAGGGAGGTAAAAGTGAAGGAAACTGATAGGTTTCCAATTTGGATGCGAAGAATGTTTTGACAGGGTAAAAAAACGAAGAGATGTAACTGGATTTGATGATTGGGGAGGGAAGTGAGAAAGGGGAAAAAAAAAAAAAAGAATCCAACTTTTACCTGTTTCTGGCTCTGGTTCTTAATCAGGGAACTAAAACTTGCAAGAAAGATCTGTTAAAAAAGTAAATGAAAAAAAAAAAAAAAAAAATCCTTTCAAATTTAATCTTTAGTGGTCTTTGCTTCTATAACAGTTTCTTTGTGTGGATAATTTGGATACTGGGCGAAAATTATGTGTGTTCTTTTCTGGCTAAAATTGATAAAATGAATATATTTTGGATTTAAAGAACAACTATTATATTTCTTTTGGCTAGACTTGTGAAACTATAAACAGCAAATGGTAAAATTAACTGTTTTATCCTGATCTCTGTGAAGGCAAGGGCTATCCAATATCGAACTAGATTTGCCAAAGAAAAGTTTTTAAAGACTGGAAGTGGAGGATGAAGTGTTGAATTATTGATGGACTGTTTATAGTTTTCCCAACTGTGAAAAGATGTTGGGAAGTTGCAGACAAACAAAAAAACATGGTGTGGTGGGTTGTTTTGGTCCAAAGGCAGTTAGTTATTGGATGCAATTGCTTTTGCAGTTATCAGTTAGGGATGAAACATGCACGTTCTGTTTGCTCATTATTAACGGACAAACATTTTTAATTAGCATCACTATGTCCAACAGCTAGCAGCCACTAAGGAATCAAAATCCAACTAATTCCGAAGTAAAACTAGGGGATCAAAAAAGATAAGTCTTTTGCCTTCTCAAATACTCGTATTATTTTCTCTTCTCTTGCTCTTAACATTAATGAAGCTCTTAACATTAATGAATGTTGTGAAAATTCTGACCTATTAAAAGAAGATTTCGTCTATAAGTGGCAACTAGCACTACTGGCATAATGGCTAGTGCTGTTTAGTGTTTAACCAGTTGTCTACTTCCAACAGCGTACGTACCCAAACAAACCACTAACATTAATTTGATTCTGTGAGGCGAACGCCAATGTCGATGACAGGGTCAACCCTAAGCTAAGCAATTCGTAGCATTAAAACATAACAAAACTCGTGAATACAAACAGTCGTTGCCAAATAGTAGACTTCCATAAAGTTCACTCCTAAATACAATTAAGCAAAAGCTTTTTATTTGATTGCTATGGGAACTCTAAACAGTGCCAAGGAAGAAGAAAAATGTTTTAACTTCTGCACAAAAAAAGGCTGGTCAGTTGTCATGTACCCATGTTTCTTACATCTCTTTTACACTTTAAAATCAGAAAGTGCTATGCTGTACTTAAACTATTACTAAATGGGAGAAAGAAGACCCAAAAAAGGAGATAAAAAAAGAAGTCAGGGCTATAAAGGGGCAGCCTGTATGGAGCCCGAGCTTGTGTTGTCTGTCCACCGTGGTATCAGTCTACAATTGAATTCTTTTACAACATGTGACAAGTCCTCCCTCCAAGACCATTTGGGGTCATTTAGAGCACGTATAGAATTGAGGCAAACGAGAAGAGTACCACCTTCATGTAAAAGAACCTACACATTTACAAATGAGTAGCAATCAGAATCAAACTTAAACTGCATCAACCAAGAATTTTAACCTAAAAATTAGGTTCTTCTAAGTTCCAGTTAGTTAGCAGATATCGTTCAGTCTCGAAAGTACTTTAACTTCCGGTTAGTTAGCAGATATTGTTTCAATCTCAAAATAACATGCTTCCGATATCCTTTCCCAGAACCACGGTTTTTAAATTTCTTAATCCCTCAGCATTGGATCCTCTTGTACTATTCATCTTTTACTACCAGAGGAACAATAAAGTTGAATATAGATGTGTGCGTGTGTCATCTAATAAACTGATTTCATAAAGTTTACTTGAGGAGACACCATGCAACGCAAATTCTTCTTCCAGAATCTGAGATTTTAGCATTCTAGCATTCAGATTCAAATGCCAGTGGTACTTCTTCCACAATCTACTGCCCAAGTTCCCACTTTCCATATCATTCAAAAGAATATTTTACATCACGTAGCGCTATAGAGTGGATGAATTTCCCAAAGTTACTTGCTGGACAGTTGCCGAATAGTAAATCCTATAAAGCATAAACAATAAGTAAATGAAGTTGTCAGAAGACTCAAAATATGGACTCATACCGTTAACCACAGAGGAAGAAAACCCAAAACAGATGGAAGAGAGGCTAGAACTATACAAGTTAATGCAAGGGCCACATTTTGCTTGACCTGCATCAATATGCATGTAAAGAATCAAGAATCTCATTCAGATATAAAAAAAGGGTCATACAGACAGATTATAGCCAGTACCAGGGATGTTGTTTGGCGGGACTTGGCAATACAGAATGGAATACCAGATATATCGTCCCGCAGCAATAAGATATCTGCAACAGCTATGGCAGTTGCACTTGCTCGTTGAGCAAGAACAATCCCTACAGTTGCAGCAGCAAGTGCCGGTGCATCGTTGATGCCTTCACCTACCATAATCAGACCTCCACCTGCAGTTAAATCCCTGAGTCTATTCAGCACAAAGAGTAGGCTGGAAATAAATATACGAAACTTAAATAGAACTGGAGAACTTTGCAACTTCACATCATTCTTGATATATTGCTCAGACATGACAGAAGCCAAAATAGGAAAAAAAAAACGAATAATCATGAAAATAGTGGTTTTTAAGTTGCAAGTATAATTTTTAAGTTTTTACACCATTGCATTAAGTGAATACATCCAAACAAGAAGATAAGAAATGTTATTGCCAAAAGCAATAGAGGCAATTCCAGATTTGGATACAAATATGTACACAATGAATTTTCACCACAGAAAAATTATATTATAAATCATTATGATGAATATTGGGGAGCAAAACACTTCAGGAGTAGCACAATTCTAGCTTAGGCTATTACGTAAAGGCAAGCTAAGCATCATGGTGGACTAACTGGAAAAGTGTACTGAAGAAGATCATAAACATGTATGAATTGATACTTATTGCACGCAAACTCTTAAGACAAATGTAAAAATGTGAATTTGAAAATTACACTTGTAGAGCTCACCCATATCTCTTGTGATGCCCTTTACATGATTAAGCTTGTCCTCAGGCTTTAGGCTATAGTGAACTTCAGAGATGCCCACAGATTTTGCAACTCTCCATGCACTTGATTCATGGTCACCAGTAAGCATCATAACACGGAGCCTTGCTCGATCCTCTAATTCAGCTATGACATCTGAAACCCCTGCTCGAGGTCTATCCTCAAGGTGAATCAGTGTTACCTACACAGGTGGATTACTATTTAAAACATGAGAATCATGACTAAACAGTATTCTGCTCCATCTCCCCTTTCTTTTGGTGCATTAATTTTGTGTAGAAAACTAAATCAAAGTAAACAAGATATGGAAAAAGGAGTTCATATTAAAAATGTTGAATACAAAAAAATGCAGCTTTCTTCCATCCATTCTTTATCACCCTAAGTAATGAGCTGCCCAGTCATGCTATTGCATTGATTCTTACATGTCTTTCCAAATTCAAATTCCTTTTTTTTTTCTTAAGAACCACATATGGAATTTTTTTAATCTTTTCTAAGAATCAGCACTCAAGAACTTATGCAAAGATTCACCGTAAGAATGATATTTCGAAGTTTTTCTGCCAAAGGGGCAGATAATCATGTTTCTTACAGACATTAATTGCAACTCCATAAAAGAGCACAGTAGAGCTCAAAAGAGGAAGACCATAAAAAAGAGCACTGTACTATAGCAGCAGAGCCTCAGTATCGACATAAAGGGTGGTAGGTTGAAAGTAAACCAAGTAGTCTGACATGATAGCTGGGGGCAGCAACTATTTGCTTGATGGGTTCAGTATCAACATATGTGAAGTCTCTAGGGTTTCAAGTTCAACATCTAACATTAGTAGACCAAATTGGCAAAGCGATAAAGGCTTACTTTGTCATTTACAGAAAGAGCAGCATGAACAAAGTCACTTCCATATGAAGATGCCTTAACCGCATCCTTGATCTTCCTTGATTCATCTTCAGATTTACAAAGCGAAGTTATGAACTCTATAGAACCAAGTGATGCCTTCAACAACTTAACCCTTCCAGTTGCTGACTATAAAAGAAAAAAGAAACAGTTGCAAATTCACCTTAAAATTAGCAATGGTTGTTACATCTTGCATATAACCAACGCAAAAGACTTGAGCTAGTGCAGCATGTGCTAATATATTAACCTTTATAAGAATTTCACAGCCCATAACAAACACTTTTTATGAGAGCTTTCCAAATTCAGAATGAAGATAAATGTAGTAGATTTCATTCAAACAAACATACTTGCTGAAGAGGCAGTACCTCAATATTATTCAAAGTAGCAGTAAGACCTCTACCAGGAAAGCATTCAAAACTTTCCACAGAAACAAAAGGTAGGTCCTTGCCTATGCTATGATCTACAACAGCTCTGAAAAAGCAGAAGATGACTATCAGTATTTAAAACAACAAAAGCTGGTGACATCCAAGAGAATTAAACAAAAGAGGTGGTTCAGTTCAAAAAATGAAAAAAAGAAGAGGTGGTTAATAAATTACACTTCGTCAGTACGTAGGTGACGAAATGATAAATAATTCTGAATGCAGTCAAATACAATCATGTCATCCAAGGATTATATTGAAGATAAAATTTTCTTCTTTAAGGTTTTAACATGAGAAACAAGAAATATCAAGCATTTAAAAAGTTCTGGCCAATGTGCCAAATTGAACACCTCTACACTCCATTTGCAATATGATCTCGAGAAAGCACATATCCCCCATCAGGCCACGAGATAGACATAGAGCAGAGGCAAGTAAGTGGCCCTTCACTACACAAGGAACTCTCCAATTTAATAACATACTAAAATATACATAGAGCTTCACTTGTTGCCATAAAACTTTATTACATTCAGTTCTACAACTCTCACTCTAATTCTTTATACATGTACATAGGTTAAGAGGGTTGGGTTGTGGGAAGGATAAAAGTCAAGACACAGCTATTGATAAAACATACAATCCCCTGTTTGTTGTGCCCAGACATGTCAAATATCAAAAGACAGGGGCTACAGCTAAAAGCACTTGTCATTTGCTAAGTTATAAGAAAATTCTAATTGGTCAGGCAAAAAAAAAAAAGAACAGGAAACATGTATATTCACCAATTTACCTTCCAATAGGGTGAGTAGTACCCTTTTCCATTGCAGCTGCTACAGCAAGAGCTTCTTTCTCACAGCTGGGAATACAACAGGAAGTAAAATTTGTATTCTTGTTTACTAGCTCATGTCCAAAAAGTGGTTCAATAGCTTTAAACATAAGCCCTCCAGTTGTCAATGTCCCAGTTTTATCAAAAGCAATTGTGTGACAGGAAGATAGAGCATCTAAAACCTGGCCTCCTTTAAGCAATATTCCCTATAAACAAGATTACCATAGATGTAATGTGAGGTTCATCTCACAAAAATCTTAACTCTACTTTAACTATAAATAAATAAATAAATTCTGTGCAAGCCGCTTAACCTTTTAAAATGAGTAATGTTCAATGTTTCATGAAGGTCGTTTGCGCCTTAGTTCATATATCAAATAGGTAGAACTCAGCTATAGCTTAAATGAAATACCCAATAATCAATCCATAACGAGTCGTAGTGCAAATTTAAAGAAAGCCATATACAGAATGGTAAATTCCTAAAATAGGATACTCAAACTGAGTTACAGAATAGTTGTGTATGCTCCATGCTCTAAGTTAATGAATAATGAGAACATTATAAATATCCAAGTTTTTAAGATAGCATTCCTATATTTTGTCAAACCATTGCATGGTTGTGTTGAAAGGGAGACTTTACAGGATTAGGATTAGACCAGCTAGGATGTAGTGCAGCTATGAGCCATAGAAACAATATTCACACAAGACTAGTGTAGCAGAATGAGGATGCTAAAATAGGAGTTGAATATAACACCCATTGAGAGGAGTGAAAGGAGAGATTGAGATGCTTAGACATTTGCATGATAGATCAGAAAATGCAGTAGTATGGAACGTAAGCATATTGAGGTTGTACAACATAATAAAGGATATTCTTGGTACATCATGATGGGAAGTAATAAAAGAGGTTGCGTTAGCCCAAGATCATTCTAAATTGTACTCATAAACTGCATGGAGTGGAGAAAAAGGACCTATATGGCCTACTCCAAGTAGTTTGGTGCAATAAATTTTAGTTAAATTGAGCTGAAAGACACGCATAAATGACAAGACCAAACACCATGCTTGATTAGGGTACTTGGCCCATAGGTACCTTTCTAGCACAAGAACTAATAGCAATGGCATACGCCAATGGAGCTACAGCCAAGGCACAAGGTGATGCTGCCACCATAAGCCCTAGTGCTCTGTAGACTGATCCTCTGCAGGCTGCATGGTAGTACAAGAATGAGGCAAGAAAATAAGAATGCGTTCAAAAGGCATTTGGTATTAGAGAGAAATTAAAAAATTCAGGAACAAGTTCACTCTAAAGAGTGAGAGAGCTTGAGTGAGTATCAACCATTTTTTTTAAAAAAAAAAAGAACATAAAAAAGGAAGAACTCTGTATTTCATGAACTAGACCTAGAGGAAAATCACAAGAATTTGGCTACCCAGAAAATACTTGAATCTCCAATCTTTCAATTATAACCTTTTTCTAGCATGTTAATAGAATTGAAATGCTCCAGTTCTATTGCTCTTAGATAAACCCGAATGGCCAAAGAGGCTTCACAAAAGGATAACTAGACTATGTCTCATATCTCCAAACAAGGAAAACACTCTCTCTGACAGACTGGGCTAAAATTGATAACAGCAAAGCAGCTTCTCAACTTTTTACAATTTGAAATATATGGCAAGTAAAAGCTCAAGAGGTTTCCTTCACTGAAAGATAACATAAGTGAACATAAATAATGTATTAGCATCCATACCCAAGAAAAATCATTAACAAAAGTTCATCAAGGCCCTGTCAAAATCAGTTAGAGCATGTGCAAAGCATACATAATGATCAGTTATAATCAGCAGAAACCATGCATAAGAAATAAAGAAGGCTATTGATCAAGCAAATAACATGAATAGCACAAGGAACTTCAGCACAGGTCAGTAAGAGTGATAATCTAAAAGGATAACTAAAATGAGTGCCCTTCATCCAAGTTACCTGATGTGCCGATGAAAGGCCAGTTGAAAAGAAACGGCCCAAGTAAAGCAACAGCAATGGACAAACCCACAACCACTTTGCTATAATGCTCACCAAATTCGTCCAGCCATCTTTGCAGCTTTGGTTTATTTAGCTGTGCTTCTTCAGTTAACTGTACAATCCTGTTCAGTGTTGACTCTTTCCACATCTTTGTGGCCTGAAGCAAAGTTATTTATAAATATCCAGAAACCCTAAATTTTCTATGAGAACATACCAGATGTAAAGCTGAAGAAATTAAGACTTCAACCAGAACTCTTAGCCATTTATTCGAACAATTTCAGAAGTATATCAACAAAGAGAAACAAGAACTGGAAATACCAATTTCCTTTGCTACCAACTTCTGAAATTTTAATCACAAGCAAAACTGATAACACACCTTTACAATAATTCTACCATCCAAATTCCTTGCACCACCAGGAATCCTGTCTCCAACTTTTATTTCTACTGGCTTGATTTCACCAGTCAAATGCTCAATAGTAATTGTTGCACGACCTTGAAAAACTTCACAATCTACAGGAACAGCCTATACATAATACCAGCCAACGTCACGAACCAAGTGATTGTAATCTACCATTCATTTAAAATAAGAACTTTAAACCAACATGGCAGTTTTGGTACTGCCGTCTTATCAGTCAAACAACATGTGACATCAATTAGGATTATTTGTGGAACAGCAAGCTAGATAACAATTTGATAAAGGACCTAGTTGCTGACTGTCATTGCTATACTGTAAACATTGCTAGCAACTTGTACCAAAATAACACATACAATCACATAACTGCCATCTTATCATTCAAATGACATGAAATAGCAATCAGGGGTATCCATGGAATGGTTAGCTAGATAACAACTGAAAAATGGCCTAGCTTCTGTCATTGCTATAGTTTGACTATTACAAGCTACTTGCACCAAAGTAACACATTAAATTCTCCTATTGGAGCAGCTAAGTAAATGTAAGAACTCAGGTGCACCATAGGATCATGCATTTCTATTGCTATAATCATATGCCAGCCACAGAAAGTTTTTACTTTATTGCCATGTCTTCACCTCTGTCAACTAAATATATCAGCTAACTATCAACTGAACTCAAGCATCCCCCTTATTGAAAAGATAACAAATTTGACATCACAGACCTCACCAGTTCCGACCAAAATAAATGAGCCCACTTTTACATCATGCACCGGGATACTTTCATATGACAAATCAGAGAGATCTGGAAGTTTCTCATCATTTACGTCTAGCACAAGAGCAGAATCTGGATGACTTTCCTTCAACTCTTTAACATCCACCATTGAACGACTGGTGAAAAACTCTTCAGCTGCAGATGACAAACCGTGAATTAGAATACGGAATTCATCATGGCATATAAAAAAAAAAACTATTGCTTATACACCAATTTTTAAAATGCTCACCAATATGAGCGAGATTGAACATTGCAAGAAGTAACCCTCCTTCCAAAGCATTTCCCATAAATACTGATGAAAAGGCTGCAAGAGCCATCAACACATGAATATTTACCTTCCCACCAGTAACATCAGTAAGAGCATCTAGGGATGCTGAGACCTGACATGTAGAGAGTGGCATATAGTTTGCTCATATTCATCAGCAAAAAGATTGTTATAATTTAATAAATGATATAAATATATTAAAAAGAAAAAAGCATCCGGTAGTTATGCATTGAAGAAATCAGGTTTTATAAATGATGGCAAAGTTACAATAGTACATGGGCAGAGATTCTGGTTTGTTAAATAGAGTGCGTTAACTTCTCATCCTTGTAAAGTAAGAGCTTCTGTGGTTTTTATAAACGCCTTCCTTAACCCTCAAATAGTAAAAATTCTTAGCCCGCCAAAATAATTACAACAAAGCATTCATTGTCACATAATATAGCTTATTAGACTTCGTGAAAATTCCATGCTTTTTTGTAAAACCTTCCACGTTTTTACCTTAGCTTACTCAAGCCAATGAATATGAACAATCACAAATATCCAATTTCAAGAATTTCATTGCAATTTCAAACATTAAAGTTAATAATAACTCACTAATTTTTGAGCTACTAATTTGGCCTAGATTGTTCAGCATAAGAAAAATATAAATAAAACATATATGCACGTGCAACATCTAATGGAACGAACTCATACATTTTTGCATTTGATTTCCAAATCTAGGGCTACTCAGTATAGAAGTTAAGCAAATTAAAATTGAACTACATATATAAAGATCATTAGAATATATATGTAGAAGTGAAAGCAGTGTACCCCGACGAGAGGAAAGGCGACGATGATGAAGGCATTTTGGATAGGCTTAACTACAGGATTAGGAATTAAGTAAGGGCAAGCAGCAGCCGCTACAAACAAGGCAGCAGAGCAGCAACAAAGCTGCAAATTCTCTCTCAGCAGATTAGCTAAGTCAATCCACTTTACCGCTTTTGCAAAATTAATGAGTGCTCTCTGAGGTCCACTCAGCTCCTCAACATCTCCGTGGCTGTGATTATGATGGTGATGGTGATGGTGATGGTGATGGTGATGATTGTGATTGTGGTGGTGATGATGATCGTGGTGATTCTTACTGTGAGCAGTACAACGGACCGTACGGTTGTGGAAATTGAGAGAAATTGGACGGAAAATGAGACTGAGAGAGTCGAGACTACGTCGTCGCCGTGTTATTGCTAGTTGTTTAGAGGAGTAACTGACAGAGGGGAACCCTTTCACGCCGATTGCGTGACGGAGTGCAGTGGTTTCCATGGTTCTCCTGCGGAATTTTCAGGTCGTCATCGTCTTGTGCAACAAAAATTTCAAAGGGAGCAGTGTTGTAATAGCATCCACACCATGTGCTCATGGATCCGGACCACCACCCACTCAAAAACAAACTGCTGGGCCCGTATCTAACTAACTAAAGTACTGTATACTCCCTCAATTCAGAAAACAGGGTTAATTGCTCGGGCAGTCCTTTAAGTTATACTCCCTCCCTTCACTAAACAGGTAAATTGCACATACTCTCATTTAATTTTGTTCTATATATATTATATAATAATCTCTAATTCTAATTTGTAAAATAAAACTTTTTGGATTTTAATTGAATCTTTAAATCATTTTCCGTTTATAAAACTTTTTCCCTTTTAATTAGATGTTTAAAACTATTTTCCATTAGTCTCGGTTAAGAGTGTATTACAGAAGTGATATGAAAGTTTAATTAATCGATATTTTTTAAATCACATATCACTTTTATATGTCAAGTCAAATTCATAAAACTAATAATATTAAAATATATAATACTCATTTTAAAATCGCTAAATTAAATAAATTAAATCAAATTAAAAAATTATTAAAATAAAAATCAATACTTACTTTTTTTTATATTTTTATATTTATTTTAATTTTGTTATTTGATTTAATTAATTTAATTTAATATAGTTTTTAATTTTAAAATAAATTTTAGATATTTTAATATTATTAGTTTTATTATATTGACGTGGTATATGAGAATGGCATGTAATTGTTGTGTAAGAAAATACTAATCAGTTGAATTATTGTATCAATTTTTGTTAAATTTTTAATCAGTAATTGATGAAAAAGAATTTAGTGACTTTTAATTAAAATTAAAAAGTTTTGTGATTCAAATCAAAATTGAAAAATTATTATAATAGATCGATTATTATAATAGACAAAGCAAAGTTAAGGCACGCCATACAATTTATCCAAAAAAAACATGCTACTTTTTTCCTTTTCTCTCCATCCTAAAATCATTGTATATTTTTATTTTCCAGCTATTCATTTAGTAAGTAAGTACTAAATATATCTTACAATAATTAATATAAATATTATTAATTTTCATATTTATACTTTAAAATTATAGTTCTTATGAAAAATTAATAAAAATATTTTAAATAAACTAAAATGAAATATTTTTTATCTATTTTTTTCAGCTAATAATATTAACTTAAAAAAATTATATATTTTTTAATTTATGTATAAATGTAAAAGTAAATTATTCTTTTTATACATTATTTTAAAAACTTAATTTACAGCAGCCTGTAAATGAAAGTAAAGTCCTCAATTGCTTTCTCTCTTTATAATATGTAGGAAAGTGAAGTCTCCAATTTACTTTCTTTTTCTTAGTTTAGATTACTATATAATTTTGTGCTATTAATTCTTTTTGAATATGGTAAATTAGCTTATTACAAACTAATTCTCTCTTTTTTCCACATTTTCTTTCTTCTATTTATTATCGAACCAAATGTTAATGAATGAATTCAAAAGCAAAAGGTATAAAAGGCCCTTCACTATTTAAGGAATGATAATTAAATTATCATTCTTCATTTTTTTTATTGTCATTCTTAACCTTTTCAAAATGTCCAACTAAAGCTAAATTACTAACAAAGTTAACATTTTTTTAGTAGTGACACCCAGTTAAATGACAACTAATAATACAGGAACAAATGGGACTCGGAATTTACTTTTTTCTTGTAAGAAAGTTTATGAACTCTTAAAAGAAACACCAAAAAAAGATAATTAAATTTGTGAGAGATTTGGTCAGGAAGGGATTTGGTTTATGTCGTATTATTATTATTATTACCTAATAGCTATATGCAAGTTGTTCATTATTTCAGTTGATGTAATTGTAGTCATTATCCAACTTTGCCACAACTCATATAACATGTATTTATGCATCATAGTAGCTAGAGCTGAGCACGGATCGGTCCAATTTGGTTATTTATAAAAAAATTCAGATCGATTCAATTCGGTTATAAAAACTTTCAGTTATTTCGGTTTTAATATTTTTTGGTACAGTTATTCGGTGCAGACGGGAATCACCGAGATCCATGCTCAGCTTTAATAGTGAGAGATTAAAATGATTCTCACCGATATTTGCAAGATGTTATATATGTGACCAAAAAAATGATTATGCCTTCTTGGGCAAGCAAATTCTAAGTTAGGATATTAATTATTTTTATAATTATTAGTCAAATTCTGCAGTCTAAGAAATTAGACGGACCCATTAGTTTTATGTTGAATCCTATGAACAACATGGCAAGCCTTGACGTTTGCAATGACAGAAATGCAAAGTCAGAACAATATTTATATCGGAGTAGAGGTAGAGGTAGAGGTAGAGGTAGAGGAAGAGGTTTCGGATTCCAAAAAATTATTTACTTTTTATGAAATTAATATTTTATGTCTGAAGAACTAAGTAAAGAGTGTCGCTTAAAGGATTCTTCATTTCTTTTAAGACTAGCAACTAACATGTATTATAGAGAAAAAGGAAGAACCTCAAAATCACGGTGCTGAGACTTGACAGCGGACATGCAAGTCTAATGGTAAGAGGTAATAGTTGTATTAATTTAGACAGGCATCGTAAAAGTTGATTGATATTTGGTTAACAGTGGTAAAATTGCTCCAGTTTTTTACTGTTACATATTATGCATTATAAAGAGGAGTTCTCTTTTTAATTGATATTTGATTAATTAAAAGTGGCGAAGTTGTTTTTGTTTTCTGTTTCTTTTTTTCTTTTCTTATAATTCAGTGGGCATATATAGCAATAGCAGCCTTAGACTTCACTAGTTACATAGCTATTTTTCATTATTATATGCTCCGCATCTACCTAACCATATAGAATATGAATTTACTTTGTTTGCATATTGCAGCTGCAAGACCATGATCATGAACTCTATTGCAGATATAAATACCCTAAACGAGCGTCCATAATTTCACAATAGATTTCTACATATAATCGTTTGTATATATTTCTGTTTGTTTTCTCGTCACTGGGTATCTACGTAGTTGAAGAAAAAAGAGAATGGAAGGGAAAAAGGCCATCGGTTGGGCAGCCAGAGATTCATCTGGACATCTTTCACCTTATTCATTCAACCTTAGGTCACTCCTCTCTCTCTCTCTCTCTCTCTCTCTCGGTGGCTATTGTCTAATCTTTTTATGTTTTCATGAACAAACAGGAAAACAGGTGCAGAAGATGTAGTGTTGAAGGTTTTATTCTCTGGAGTGGACCATACTGATCTTCATCAAGTAAGAGGAGAGATTGGCTACACTAACTATCCTTTAGTACCGGGGTTAGCAACTAAATTAACATGAATCCCCTTTACAATATATATATATATATATACACACACACACAAATACATACGTACATACATACATCATACATGCAATTCAACTTCTATATTCTTGTTTTGTTGTGTTTGAAAAGGCATGAAGTGGTGGGAGAAGTTGTGGAACTGGGTCAAGAAGTAAGGAAATTCGAAGTTGGAGACATAGTAGGAATTGGTTGCATAATTTGGTCTTGTGGGGAATGCCCATCCTGCAAGTCTAAAATGGAGCAGTATTGTGATAAAAGGATCCCAACTTACAATGCTATAGACAGAGATGGAAGCATTACACAAGGAGGTTACTCTTCTGCTATGGTTGTAGATCAAAGGTGAGTAAAATCAAGCAAAGACACTAATTAAGTCTAGCTCGCCTCTTTAAGTTTGCAGAACTTATAAACTGAGGTGAATGCAGGTTTGTGGTTAGGATACCAGACAAGCTTGCACCGGAGCAGGCTGCCCCACTATTATGTGCTGGGGTGACAGCTTATAGTCCCTTGAAAGAGTTCAACAAGTCTAACAAGGCTCTCGGAGCAGGAATTATGGGTTTAGGTGGAGTTGGTCATCTGGCTGTGCTTATTGCAAAGGCAATGGGGCATCATGTGACTGTGATAAGCTCTTCAGAAAGGAAAAGAGAGGAAGCTTTGGAGCATCTACGTGCCGATGCCTTTCTTGTTAGCTCTTCTGCAGCTGAGATGAAGAATGCTGCAAACAGCCTTGACTACATTCTCGACACCGTGCCTGCTATGCACTCTTTGAACTCCTATCTTTCACTTCTTAAGGTTGACGGGAAGATTATTATAGTAGGGGCTGCTCCTGAACCACTGCAATTCACTGCTAGTGACTTAATTCTAGGTATGTTTTCATTCATATCTGTTTTCAACTCATTGATGTATTTTATTCAGTCTCCGTTTTATGTCACAATGCATCTAGGGAAGAAAAACATAAGTGGGAGCTTCGTCGGAAGCATAGAAGATACAGAGGAAATCCTGGAGTTCTGGGCAGAGAAGGGTTTGACATCAATGATTGAGACAGTGAAGATGGATTATGTGAACAAGGCATTTGAAAGAATGGAAAGGAATGATGTGAGGTACAGGTTTGTACTCGATGTTGCTGGCAGCTATCCTGAATGAAGCGGACCCATCCTACTCTCAGCAGCATCCCAATTTTACAAAATAAGCTTGATATCAATAACTGCCTACTTTTCTTTTTTTTCCTAAAAAAGAAGAATTTGAACATTGCCTCGTAACTAAGCCAATGACATCAGATTAGAAGGTAGAACACAACTTGGGAAGGCGCAAACCTATGTTGCCGGGCAGGAGGAACTAGTGTTTGCAATGGCCAACCGATCAACAGCCAGAATCCTGATTCTCAATGTATCATTTTTCTGCATACTGCAAAATAATGCATGTTTCTCTTCCTTTCTTCTCCCCTTCTGATAGTAAGAAAGAGTGCTGCAAATTTAATCATGCAAACCAACTGGCCAATTGGGCGCACAATCATTGTGCTTCCAATCAGCTCTAGAAAATATTATTATCAGCTGGTCAGCTTCACAAAAAGCATAACTTCATTAGGCCAAATAATCAATTAAATCCCGATGTAAAAATTCGACAATACTTATTAGAAAAATAATTATTATAAATCCATAAAAATAATCTATTTTAAACTTAATAATATAATTATTAAAAGTCTCACACATGTTCATTCTTTCACACATTTTACATATAGACACAACAATTTCTTTATTGACTTACTAATTTTCATGTTAATATGCAGAATTACTTACCACATTAAAATTATTGCCAAAAAGTGTGAAAATAAATTAAAAGTATATATATATTTATTTTAAAATGTTAAAATAATTAAATAAAATTGTTAAAAAATATAAAACTCAATATTTAATTAGTAATTAGGTTTTTCCAATAGCACATTTTGCATCACTGCTAGATTCATTTTATCCAATTCACATTTCAATCACCTAAATAAAGTCTTTGTAGTTATCGGTTTTATGACAAATAAGCAAATCACCAACAATGAGCCGTGTGTACAATGCTTCACTAAAATTACTACTAATTTTTGGCTAGAGAATAAAAAAGAATAATAAATATTATTGTTACAACAACAGTTGAATGCTCCATCTACTTGTTGTCTTAAATCAGCAGATCATATGGCAACATGGTAGGAAAAACAACAAATATGATTGCGTAGGTGGGTAAAGGATCACTCGTCTTTTCCTTTGCCTTTGCCTTCAGAAACTTTAGATCCATCGTATGCTGAAAGGAAGAAAGTACTTTGATTCTTCTGCAGAAACCTGTAGGAAGTTAAAAATTATAAATTTGTCAGATATAAAAGTAATAACTTGAATGCATAAAAAAAACCTGGAACAGAATCATTGAGTTATATTTTTCCATAAATCACATTATTTTCCAAGTCCCCTCTTGACAACTAATAATCTAGCAATAGGATGTTCACCTCAGAAGAGAAGAACAGCAACTTGTTCACCTCAGAATTTTGATTATAGATAATAGAGATTAATAAAATGATGCTTTTTCATACATATAAGTGCTATGAAGGATGTATCTAAAACGTATCTCCTGCTAATTATTAGGTTCTATATCCCCATTTAACCAATTCCATCAAGTAAATAACATTAGCTTGTGGAATTGATAACCATTCTTTTGAAAAGTGATTCACTTTTATCTCATTTGAAATCACAATTTCACGGGGGGTACAGGAGAATAATAGAAGACATTAGCTGAGCGAATCATTTCATTGTCAAATCAATCTTTCAATTTAGGGAAATTGAGGAATCAAATTGCATTCAAATCATTTTTAAGATGAGGATGTAGATAAACATGCAATTGTGCAATCGGAATGTTTATTGTTATCTTTAAAGAATAGTAAATACTGAAATAATGATTATATGTGCAAAGGATTCAGCAGTACTTGAGAAAGTCTAGTAATTTCTGCTGTAAGCGTGCTAATGTCTCCTCTTCAATGTTCACATATGCCAGTAGCTCCGGCAACTTGACTGCAAAGTAAAAAGCTGGATAAATATGAGAAACTGCCAACAATTTAGGTATATATGTAGAAAAGACTATTTTCTAATACTTATAACATTAAGCTAACTATACAAGTTCTAGTAAACTAACTAGCGTTTAGAATCAAGATTTATAGCAGAAGGAGTCTTGAGGTTCAGTGATATAAAATGAAGAGCACCAATGTTTGTGCCCGTGAGCTCAAATGAATCTGTGGAATTCAATCCACCAAGCCACAGCTACTAGCCTGTAATGCCATTCATAGGGCAATAAGGTTTTTAAAGTTCACCACTGTGCCCATACCTTGAACCCTCAAATATAACAATGATAGTAAGAACAAGACTAGTGACAAAGATGGCTATATGAAAAGATAGAGCTAGACACGGGGAGAGATTCATTATGAACAATAATTTACTGACCACAATAGTTCTGTCTGCAAACCAATACCAGCACATATGACAGTGGATATAATGCTTGCCTCAAGCCAGCAATGATAGAATTTGACTCCAGAAAATAACAATACACTGAAATACTATTGTCAATTTCCATGAACAGTACCAATCAGAAGCATCCTTGAGACGTTTGACTGAGCATATTATATTATTGACTCCAACATATCAAGAGAACAATAATAAGTACTAGGGAAAACCAAAAACCATAAGCACTGAGCCATGAGCATACCAAAGAGGCGCAATAAATGTTCAGCACCATATATAGTTGATGGAGATGCATCATTTTCGACAGCATCATCATACTGATGGCGCTCTTTCTTGTATAGGAGCATTACTGGTAATGCTTTGTCAAAGTAGCAGCGTATTCCTTTCAAAATTTCTCCTATTGAGTCGGTCATCCTGTGTCAACAAATAGCACAATCCATGGCAACTATTATCAATGCCAGATAAGGTGATAAGGCAATTTAAACCTGCATCTTTAAAGTGTTAGTTGGGGTTGCTAATAAGACAATTTCAAAAAAATATAGAAGCAGGCGGAAAGCACAATTTTGTGCGTGCATGCACGAACTATAAGTAAGCCTTATGTGGAAGCATATTTTTCTGGGAGCTGTGCAGTGAGATGGGAGTTAATTATATACATTATGTTTCCATTTAAGGCAAGCTCTACTTTAACAAGTTCATACTAAAGTTTAAGCAGAATATGATAAATTTTATTGACTTAAAAATTAATTATGTACATATTTGATGACGCGCAATCATTTTCCAGGGCTTTTGACAGACTGTTTCTGAGAGCCTTTGAGAATCCTATTCTTCTTCTTGCTACTTGTTTTCTTTAGCCAATATTTTGATCACAAGGTAATTCTCTCTTCATTTTGTTGCTGGCTCTTAGATGCAGAACGATTATGAGAAACTTGAACAATATTTTCTACTGAAGAATTCTGCACGAGTCCTAATTTTAGAATTTTATATCATTGACCAAGAACACAAGATACCAACAGCATATCTTCAAGGATGGGGGATCACCAGGAAATTCGCAGATGACAAAAGTAAATTACAAAAGCACAGGCCCCAGAAGCACATATGACATATTGATTTATATAGCTGAGCCATGCAATATCAACTGGAACTAAAATAGAACTTACATGCCGTCCTTTTTTGACCTGTACTCAAGATATTTTGTCAAAATATCATCTACATTTGGTGATCGTGGAAGTCTTACAAGCTGCAGGAAAAGAAGAATCTCCATCAAATGGGATATCAAACAAAAGGCAAATTCAGCAAGAATTGACTCATCACTGTAACACCACTGTGGCATCTTATCACTAAATGGAAGCTTTGTCCAGTAATTACAAAAAAAAAATCAGATGCTAAAGAGAAATAAGCCCATAATTTATGATCCTTCGGCCATAAAATAAAATATTTAACTATACAAAACAATTGATGCCTTTCTCCATAAAATGCCAAACCCTTTACACAAAAGATCTCAAGTTCAAATGAGTGACAATAAAATTATGCAGGCCATCAGCCTCTTGCAATCCTTCCCCTTTATTCATAATTGTGACTAGCTTTTTCTGTATAGTACAGTTTAAGAGAACGACAGAGAGAGAGGGTTCAGAATTACAAACAAGTTCTCTAATTCTTAAATGCTATGGAGGAACAATTTTAACAACTAAGACCAAAGTCAATAGAGTAAATTCTAGAATGCTCGGCACATGGTCCACATTGGAAATTTGTTCACCACATATCTCTAACTATAGGAAGTAAAGTTAACTTAGATACAGCTAAAAGGAAATTGAATAGTTGAAAGTTATTGAAGTTTCTGAGAGAGGGCATGATGTCATATTGAAATATTTTAACATTATGCATGTAACATTTGTATGATATATATATATATATATATATATATATATATATGATTTCCACAGTTTCCACCAGTTATTGATATGAAAAATGAATACCTTATCCTGTTGGATGACGAATTCCCAGTCATCGACAAGTTGCTTCTTTAGTGTTGATGGAATTTGGATCTTGACGAGCTTTTCCGCAGACAAATTATCCTTCTAAGAATTTCAAATCACAATGCTAAAAGAATATTTGCGAAAAGATTAAAAAAAGCGAAGAAAAACTATAGAAATTTCCCAAATAAAGAGTCTGTAGATAAGGCTTTCATGCGTAAAACTGGACCTTTAGCAACTAATAACCATATATGCAAAGAACAACATGTTTAGAATTAAGAAAAATTAGGGAAAATTGCACTCATGTTTCTTCTTATTTTCTTTTCCCTTTACATTGGCAAACCTCTTTGCAAAAATATATCAGGTTTATCGGAAGGGAGTAAGAAGAAAGAAAAACGAAAGCATGCAAGAGTTATAGCATGCGAAACCTATTGCATCCAACAACTCAGCTTAATCAACTAAACCTTGTCCCCAAACCTAACGCATCCAATAAATAGGTCAAAAATTGGAAAGCAGTATCTGAAGCACTGATTAAAAAAATAAACAAAACAGACCTCAATGCCCGAGTCACTTTTACGCTTTTTGCCTTTTGCCACTGCAAAAAGAAAATTAATACTCTATAAATCAGAAATTCTTTATTCCACAAAATGATATTTTCTAAGACAAGATTGGCGATAACCCCTAGAAAATTGTAGAATTCTAAAAGATGTCTACAAAGTCGGTTAGTAATCAAATAATTTAATATATAAACTCCTTGCAAATAATATTGTATCTGTTATTTCCAGTTTGATACTCAGTTACTTATGTATGCCCCTATGTTCATCACGGAGCTAACAATCACAAGGTTGCCCAGAATTAAACAAATCGCAGGGTGCATGTTTTGCATTATGGCATAAGGTAAGAATACAAGATGCTAAGAGGAGCTCCTTGCATATCTTATGTGTAAAGAAAGAACCTAAAGCTCAGTGCAACAACTTGTTCTACATTGAGAAACAACATAAACAAAAAAGAGGTAGGCATCCTTATATCTATTTTTGACATCCCTGCCCTAAATTCAATTAACAAATTTTAACAGGATCTGCATATATAACAAATTAATAAAAAGGACTGGACTATGAATTATTGACAAGCATTACAAGGAAAAAAGATTACCAACGTATAGGACCTCAAATAGAGAACAATCATAGAGCAAAAGAACAAAAGGAAAAAGGAACAGATTTGAAAATCACATACCATTGCTTTTCGCATCTTCCTTATCCACCTTTGCATCTGAAAAATTCAAACAAATAACATTAATAGAACAGAATTACAAAGCACTGGATATTTGCCTGGTAAAAAAAATTGAATTTCTTAATTAACAAAATGTTCTAGATGAGCACAATTAATGACCATAATCCTGGAAAAAGACACCAAGCACTTCAGAAAACTGATAATAAAACAAGTTTAAGTTGTAATTATCAATTAAAACGGTTGAAGTCCTGCTAATGGCACTGACTTAGAGGTTTGAGGAAGGTGAAAATTTGGAAATGATAGAAAACATTGTTGAAACTCAAAACTGGCATGACTAACAGAATGCCAACAATTGCTGTCCTTAACGAATTATCAGGCTTTGGATGAGTGTCTTTGGGACCTCCACAAGACCCTCAGCTAGGCCAATCCTTGAGTTGATTTCCTCAGGAAAATGGAAACAGAAAGAATAATTTCTTACTACAGGTAGCAAAGAGAGATGCCAAGACCAGTAAAATGAATAAAATTGATGCAGAAACTGCTTAAGATTTCAATGCAGAAACTCTATATATATGCAAAAGAAAAAAAAAAAAATATCTGAAGCTGACCAGTAGAGGTTTTTGGCTTAGTTTGTGCTGAACGTCCAAGCTTTGAACTCTTGTCTACACCCTGTTTTTTCTCAAGGGCCTGCTGTTTCACGACATTCTCTTCAGTATGTTTCAATAGTCGATCCGTGCCTATCCATTCGTCCCAACTGTTGGCAATATGTCCACCACACTAATGATTTCTGTATCCCTTTCCGAGAAAGGGCATGCTTATTAATGAAAGAAAACTTTCGCATACAAAACATAGAAGTTATGGACAACCTTTTTCTTTATAATATACATGAACCTTAACAACAGATTAGTTAGCTCGATATTATGAAAAAGGGAGCACTGTAGAATTGTATATATGCTACCCCTATCTTCTTGACAATTGTGTTTGTTGCTTTAATTTTTCTTTCCTTAGAAAATTCTTCTTCTTTTCTTTTTTTCCCTTTTGCTGTTGGCTGTGCAAAGCAGAATGGTTATTGCTATACTTCCTGAAATTTTTAGATAATCTATCACCTTTTTAAAAGAGATAAATATTTTATTGAACATCAGACATTTGAATCCAGAAGCACACTGTAACAGAGGATCTCTTATGTATATACCTAAAAGTTGAGTTGAGTTCATACTGATCTGGACAGAAGTAATAAAAAAAAAATTATTGACCTCCCAGATGCTGTATTCGGTCCCCATTAAGTTTCAAAATCTCAGCTAATAACAAAGTAGAGTGCAAAATAGAGCAGAAGGGGCATACTCACTTTTTATTCCAACCCTGAAAAACAGAAAATGCACATCACTGGATAGTCACATTAAAAATTAGCAGTTTTAGGCATGAAAACAGTTTTGCTAGAATTTAGAATGCAGCATCAGTCCTGAAAAATTCAAACCAGTATAAGAAGAGAAAGGCAAGAGAGTTGCTTACAAGGTAATGAACAAAATATCTCCATTCCTTCTTTCGGAGCTCAGCTTTTTGAACCTAGAATTTTAAAAACATATAAAAATAAACACATAAAAGGCATATAAGTCAGCAGAAGTCATAGATTTCGCTCTTTTAACACAAGAATTAAACAAGAAAAATTATGCATTTACATCCAAATTAAACTAAATATTTTCTTCTCAAACTTCAAAATCAGGACCAAATTTCAGAGAACCTAAAAATCTTGAAAATAAGATTTCCAGTGGCTTGAAAAAGAACAAGCTTTCACTATACAACATCAACAACAATAACAACATCAAAAATTGAAAATATACACCCTAATTTTTCACAATCAGCTATCTGTCAAACTTGATTTACTAATCACTGAACTCAAACTACAACCACAATTCAATTACATACGCTGATTTCTTAATAACCAGATGGATCAAAATTCACAAATTAAAAATTAAACAGCAAAACTTAAATAAAAGGAAACAGTCGACTATAGACTCGTAAGGAAGAAATTTAGGGAGAGAGAGAAAGTAATGCCTTGGCTTCATAGATGCGAGGACCGTGATAAGCAAGGACACGCTCGCCCTCGGAGAAGATGCCAGAATTAGAAGGAGGAGCGTCGCCGCTGGACGTTTCGCCGTCGCTGCCGGAATCGTCCTTCGATGAGCTCCCCATTTTCTTTCACTGATAAAGAGAAAAGAGCGAGGAGGGAGATTTGAGATTTGTTTATTTTAACTGGTGTAAATATCTCCTGACTCAGGGTGCCTCCCGGCCGCACTCTGCTCTCTGCTTGTGAGTTTCAAATAATATGGGAGGATAAAACATTCTATCCGTCTATAAACTACAATCTATGATATCTATTTATGATCTATGATTCCGCATAAACGCAAGATGAATAAACTTTTGAATTGATTAAAATATTTTTAGCATTAATCAATAATTAATTGTTTTAATTTTAAATTTATCACAATTTATATAATTTAATTTAATTTATTTTAATTTTAATATAATTAATTATTAATTAATTTAACTTAATTTAATTTTATTATAATTTTATATTTTTATGAATAAGTAATAAATTATTATTATCACATTATCTATATTTATAGAAAATTAAATAATCTAGTAAAAATATTTATAAAAATTAAAATAAAGAGTTAAGAAGATGATTATTTTATTAATATATTTATATGTTATATTTATAATATTTTATTAATAAAATTACAGTGAATAAATTATTTTAAATGGGTAATTAATTAATTAAAATATTTATATTTATATATTAAATTGAATTTTATTGATATATCTTATTATAAATTTAAATATTATATAAATCTTTAGTATTTTAAATTTAATAAACTTATTTTTATTTTATTAGTAAAATTAAGACACATATCAAGTAGTATGAAAAGATATATTTATTAATATTTAATATTTTTATATTAATTTTTACTTCTTATATTAAAAATATTTAAAATTAATATATTTTTATATTTATTTCTTTCTTATTATTTTTCTGAAAATATAAAATTACTGCTTTATTAGTACTATATTATAACATTAAAAATTTTAAAAAAATCACAAAAGCTAAAACATTGAATTTTTTTTCATGCTTCTTTATTAATTAATATAAAGATTTTATTTAAAGCTTTTTAGTATATTAAAATAATATAATTAAATCATTTTTAGAATAAAGATAAATAATTATTAATTGGTCATTAAATTAAAATAAAAATATTTAATTATAGGTGGGATTATAGAGGATGATCAATAGGAATTGATGACGCCACATTCCATATTAACTAAAAATTGAAAGAACTTAGGTTTATTAAGGTTTAATACCACCTCTCTTTTTGAGAGCTTTTCTTTTTCTAAAGTATAAGCTGAAAAAATGGACAATAGCTCAATAACAAGTCACTACTTAATCTATGAATTTGTCCATTATTATTCGCTCCATTCATGAGAAGACTTGGATTTAGCTTAATTTCCCTTAACTAGGAGGATATATGATGACAATATATTTTACATTGACTAAAAGTTAAGATGACTTGATCTTATAAGATTCAATACCATCTTTACTCTTTTGACATAAGCTGAAAATACAGATATATCAATAACGGGTTACGACCTACATCATCAGGAATACTTTGATGGATATTGACATAAATACATATTATTATATTGGTAAAATGATTCTAGATACCTCGACTTTTAGTCTCTTTCGTGAATTTATTCTCATCTTTAAAATTTGTCAATTTGGTCCATCATTTTTACGTATTATATTATATCTACCTACAATCGTTTTGGCGTGTGCCACTCATGACATGTGGCTTATTTATTTGATTATATGACTTACAACTTAAAAAACTCAAAACTCATTGTTTTATATGCTTAAATAAAAAAAAGGAAAAACAATCCCAACTACCACGACCTTTTACCATTTTTTTAAATATATTCTTACTTTATGAATTTTATGTTTTTAGTTCATCTTCTTTGCGTTATATATCAAATCTACTCAAATTATTTCAGGCGTGTGTCTATGATGACATAGTACGCAGATGTGTCTTTTTTTTTACCAACATAGAATGCACCGTCGTCAACCAAAAAAAAAAGAAAGGCAAACCATCCCAATTGTACCCATTTAGCGGTAATCATTAAATGCAAATTGTGATAATAAAGAAACATAATTATATATAGATTTACTTATCAATGTACTTCAGTTTATTATTCATAAATTATATATATATATATATATATATATATATATATATATATATATATATATAAATTACATGTATAACAATCAAGACTAAAGAAAAAATTTCTTATTACCTAAACGAGTTGAAATAAATCTTTACCGAGGGAAATGAAATTGAAAAATTGCTCGTTTTATATACTCAAATGAGCTTTGACAAACTCTGAGTGACTTGAGCCATCGAGTCGTTCACACAAGCTTGGTTTTTATATGCATCCCAAATTACAACACATGACTAATAAAATTATGCCTAGCTACTTCTGCAGAAAAATATACTTGTGAAACATTATACTTGTGTAGGAAATACCAGGTGCCTAAGAAAAGCTTAAAGGTAGCCAAAGAACAAAGAATGCATGCTCAGAAAAGCCATTTAATGTCCCTGTCCAGGGCTAGGACCATCCTTAATTCCCCCAAAACCCCGTGAATCTGTGTATTTGTTACCCGCTCCTGGACTGGGACCTGATTGCTTGATTGCACCAATAGACAACCCATCAAAGAAACCTTTGTCCATCATCCTTGGACGATGATGGGGTTCCAAGATGTTTAAAGGTCGGGCTTCTGTAGTGGAACCAACCAGAACAAGGAAAAGAACAAACAGAAAACTAAGAATCTCGAGCCCTCTTGCCATTATAGAACTTGAGAAAAGCTAGTAAGATGTGCTTCGCTAAAGAGAAGGATCGAGGTTTAATTTGATGGTCATGAGATCGAGCAATCTAAGTTACATATATATAGCTAGAGAGGAGACGAGTGGTAACACATAAGTCCATCTGATCTTGTGAAAGGAAACAGCTAGGGAGGTTCAGTTTCTCATGCATGTGGGTCAGCAGGAAGTGAAGCAAAGATATTGGCCGGCTAATTTGGTCCAACAAAAATGCGCGACCAAAGCGGCTGAATTTGCAGATGAAAATGGTAAACATCCCACCCTTTTTTGTCCTATTTCTTGATACTTTTACAAAATTATCTCTTAATTTAAAATATTATAGCATTGCTTATTTATAAATTCTATATACCACCTAACTCTTCAACTCGTGCTCTATTTCTTTTTCAATTCCGGGTCTTGTTTGTGCATGAAATTCCCATAATTTCAAAACTGCAACTCTTTTCTTTTCTTTTTTCAACACGATATACTGAGTGAGTAACATAATTCTATACAAACACTCTATAGGTAAATCTGACCAGATCTCGGAATCCCCTTCATGATTCATGTTGTATTATAAACAAGTAGTCAAAGTTTTTATTCTACTTTAAAGTTGGTATGCATTAATTTTTGTTATTTTGAATGATGAGTCAGATATTGTAACCCTTAGTAGACTTTTAAAATTGAAGCCTTGCAGTCTACTGTTATCTCTTCTTACAAGCACTCTGATGAAGTGGCGGGTCTGTAATCCCACGTGCTCCAATGATGCTACATGTGGAATGGTGTGAATTTCATTTTTAGGTAATTCTTATTTATTCTAAAATATACATCCTGATAATAAAATTAATGATACATACGCTAAATATATAATATTATTTATTTATCAGTTTCATATATATAAATAGAAACATATTTTTAATATAGATAAAATTTTTATACATTTTTTAGTGTGTTTTTTGTTTATTTTGAGAATTAGTATTTAAGATGTACTAATAGTCTATTTATGTGAGCTGTTACTATTATTTTAATTTTAAAACATAAATTACACGTTTTTAATATGTAAGAAATTTTAATTAATAAGAAATTAAATATATTTAAAAATATTAAATATTATTTTATTAATTTTAAAAAATTAAAACGGTACTTCTTTATTTTGAAAAAAATATTTATTTATAGAAATTGACTAATATTTATACATACATATATTAAAACTTTTACAAATAGCATAACTGATAATATTAGGGTAAAGTAATCCAATATTTTAAAATTCTTTTCTAATAGAATTTCTAATATTTAGAGTATTTCATCTGTTAATAATATTATTAATAAATGCATAAATTAATAAAAAATATTACTAATGTGCTATTTTTATAATCATATTTAATTAAAAAATAATAATTAATATACTGATTATATTAACATTAAAAATACAACAAACATAAAAATTACACACAACAAGTATGCGGATGTCAAAATAATTATGAATTCAAATATGTAAGTAGGGAACATAAATTGTTATGCGCAATTGTTGGTAGGAGTCTATTAGCTTTATAGCTATACTCCCACGGTTCCAACAAATTTAAAAGAGAAAAAGACATCAACCAATAAGTTTTAGCACTGGTCCATATTAGTATTTAATTACTATTTTTATATTTGGTTAAGTTATATATGTGAATTCATTCTATGTTGTTACACTAACTTTTTAATTCTATAAAAGTACAAGAATTAATTAGGTTAAAGATTTAACACAAAAGTTATATTAATCTTTTTTCGGTTATTTACCTTCTAATTCTATTGAAGCATTACCTGATATTCCCTCGCTCACATAATTGCGACATAATTTGGTAAAATCTTTTTGACACTGTTTTTAAATCAATAATTTAAGTAATATTTACTAAATTTATTATAAAATATATAAATTTATTAAATTTTATTATATAATTAAAACATAAGATGATCTATAAATTTTATAAAAATTTTCATTTATCCAGAAGTCATTATTATGAGAAATTTTAAAATTTCATATAAAAGTGGTTTTTTGCAAAATCTCTTATTTAATAGATGAAAGACCTTTTTTCAAGTTTTATTTATTTCGACAATACTAATAAAATTGATTATTTGATATACATAAAAAATAATATAAATAAAGAAATTTAAAGTTTAAATTTGTAAAATTCATTAGTTTTAATAAAATTTGTAGACTACAAAAATAAAACACCTCATTCCAGGCTTAGAATAAGCATCTTTTCTAGAAGCAAGTAGTTGAAAGAATTGAATCCCTCGAAATATAGACATTAATAGGTGGCAGCAAAGGACGAGTCAAAGGCAAACTTTGGAACCTGCAAGCCATAGTCCAAAGCAAAGGCAAATACTCCTTTTGGTCCTTTTTACTTTTTTCTCATAAGAGAACATGATCTCTTGCCTATTTCAAAAGGAAAATACTTACCAAGCATGTGAATTATTTTATTTATATATTTAGTCAATTGATAAATAACATATACTTATTATAATAAAATTATTTAATATTTATTAACTATTTAATGATTAAAGGAATTTTTTATTAATTGTAGGTACCGTATTATTATTATAATATATATAAAAGTGTGAAGGGAGGTAGATCGATAAATTTACTAATAGAGACTTATTAATTCATTAGTTAACTAGATTAATTTGGTTATTTATTAATTTAATTTACTAATATATAATATAATTTATTAAGTACTAGACTAATTTTAAAAGTTCAATTTTATTATAATTTTAAATCAATAATAATTTTAATTTTATAAAATAATATATTAACTATATTTTTAATATTAATTATATATTTAATCCAACATCAACGTAATAACATACTAAAATAATAATAATAATAATAAATAAAAAGAAAAATAATCTACATAGTTAAGATATTAAATTTAAAAATGTAAATTATTTTTTTTAAATGATAACGAATCAAATAGTTAATATTTACATGCAATGTATTCTAAATATATATATATAAAAAACTAGTATATTTAAGTATGAAACACTCAACCATATATCGCTAACTTTACTTGCTTATTACGGTATAAAAAATGCATTTTTATTTTATATATTTGGTACGAGGAACATAAATATCCCTCAACAATTTATTTTGACAATTAGATATCAAATTGTGGGTGGCATAGATTTTGCAAGTAGACAAGTCTTACCCGAAAAGGAAAAATTGGGAGTTTGAATGAAGAGGCTGCCCTATATCGTTTGAAATGTGGGTTTTCAAATCCAAGATGAGGGGACCATAATAAAAAAGACTAACCTGCGGCCACCTTTGATTTCTTTTGAATTTGGTATAGGACTATTGGAAGGCGCATAGCGCACGGCACGTCTCCATGTTCCCTTGGCATGCATCACATAATTATGGGATTTTGTACCCAAAATTAGATTCAAGTGTCAACACATCAATGAGAAAATGGCCATTACATGAAAGTATAGTTCTCCTGTGTCGAGAGTTTTTTTCGCGTGTTTATTCCCACATCATAAGAAATAGACAACCTTTTATGGCTCGGGACGTGATTAGTAACGGCAAATCCGGCGAGTATTTTTGGATAGCTGACCGAGCGAATCCAAATAGGACAACTATAAGTAGTTATAAACGAGTTTAAAATTAAATTTTAATATTTGTATCGAATTCAGATTTGAATCTTCCGGTGTCCGCTACTCAAACTTGATTATTTAAATAATATAGATATAAGATACTTGAATCCAGCATACAAAATCTATTTATATATATATATATATATATATATATATATATATATTAATTATGAATATGGAATAAAATAATAAAAACATTAAAATTATAAATTCTTATTTAAAACTAAATGGTTTAGAATTTATAATTATCTTATTTTATTAATTTTTATTAATATATTTTAAAATTTAATTATTCTAAAAGAATTCATAAATGTGTATCTGTTTAATTATTTAAATATTTATGTAAATGGATATTTAACGGATATGATGCTACCTGTCTATTTAAATATCTATAAAATCTATTTAATTATATATATATATATATATATATATATATATATATTAAATAGATTTTTTATCGGATATAGATAGTACATGGATATTTCTATTTAAATTTAGAATGAGTTTGGATAATAAAAATAGTTTTTAAATATGTTTAGAATAGTTTAAGTATGTATATTTTAATCGAATTCGTGTTCGAATAATTTTAAATGGGCGAGTGCCTTACCCGTTGTTACTCTTAGCAATAACCTTTCATGAAAAATCACGGTCACCCTAGCAATAATTATTTAAATCATTTTCGTTATGTAATTCATTTTTGAATTTTTTTTTAATAGGATGGAAATTCTAAGGCGTAGGATTGCCTCAATTAAAAAATATTTTTTAATATTATGATTTATGACGAGCATTCTATACTTATATGAATCTTAACTATTATTATTGTTTTACAAAATGATAAGATGAGAAGACCTCGGGGTTTAAATTATTTTTATTTTTTTTTAGAATCAGGATATATATCCATTGATATTGAAAAAAAATAACTCATCATTTTGAATATATAAATAGAAAAATTCTTACATGGCCTTGTATATACATTATAATAAATAGAAAAATAACACAAATGTACGAGTATTTTATATTTTATTATTGGATGATTGAAACATACTATATCATTTAAAACTAATTAATATGTGTTAATCGTGAGAACATACACCAAAATTAGATAAGAATTCTTTATATAAATATTAGCAATATATTTATACTAATGTACAATTATTGATAAATCTATAAAATAAATTTTTAGTTTGAAATATCTTATTTAATAAAAAACATTAATTATACAAAAATAATTTTATTTAGTTATTATTTTATTTTAATAACACTTAATATTATCATTTTACTTATATAGTTTTAAAATATAATAGTTAAAAAAATAATTAGAAAATTCATAATAGATATATAGTAAATTAGTGTCATTATGTAATCACTAATTTTTTATTATATTTTAACTATAATTTTATTTTAATAAATATTTAGTAATATTATTTTATTTACTTATGTTAATGCACAATTATTGATAATCTTATGATTTAAATTTTTAGTTTAAAGTATCTTATTTTAATTATATTATATTATAAAAAATAATTATATTTAGTTATATTTTACTTTAATAAGTATTTAGTGTTACCATTTTACTTTAATAACTTTAAATTCATTAAAAAATAATATATATATATATATATAGCAAATCAGTGAAATTATATAATCACTAATTGCTTAATTATATTTAGCTATTATTTTATTTTAATAAGCACTTAATTATATGATTTTATTTGATTATTATTTAATATTATAATACATTTAATATTATCATTTTATTTGATTGGTATTCAAAATTATAATAATTTATTATAACCACATCAAAACCATATATTTTTTTTATTGAAACTCTACATAATATGATTTTATAAAATATCGCCAAGTGAAGTCTTATGAAAAAACTTGACATTCTTTATATATATACTAGCAATTTACTTGTGCTAATGCATAATTATTAATAATCTTTTAACCTAAATTTTTAATTTAAAATATTTTATTTTGATCATTAATATATCATATTATAAAAGATAATTGGTTTTAGCTATTATTTTATTTAATAAGTATTTAATATTATTATTTATTTTAATAATTTTAAAATTTAATGATTATAAAAACATAATAGGTATATAGTAAATTAGTGGAAATGTATAATCACTAATTTTTTATTATTTTTTAATAAAATATTTAATAAAATTATTTTATTTAATTAGTATTTAATATTATTATTTATTTAATTAATATTTAATATTAATAATAAATTATTATATAACTACATTAAAATCATATAATTTTTTTTATTAAAACTGGCGTTAGAATGTTGGAAGGCTAGAGGAAAATTTTGGTCTATTTTATATATATATATAAATTGTAGATTGTCGTGGGCTACTTTGTCATTTATCATTTGTTTCATCATCTCATGAACCTGAAAGTTAGTTGGTGGTAGGTCTTATACGCCGGGCAAGCGGGACAAAAATTCCCACTAGAAAACTTAGTTCATCACATCACAAACTGAAGCCCACATTTCATATAATAAGATCAGTGACAATTCCAAAAACATAATAAGATAACGAACGCAGAATTTCTATTACTTTTTCAAACTATACATCCTTGTATTGACCTGCAGGTTTATCTGTTTCTAGTATAAACCATGACACCTGTAATTTTACTTTCAGAAAAGAAACAAATGAAAAGAATTAAAAGAAATGCGTTTTGTATTACATTACATGTGTATCATTGTCAAATATATATCAAAGAATAATTTTGAAGTGTATGGGGTGTTTGAACAATTTCTGAGTAGCTAAACAGGTTACTGATGGGTGCCAGTAACATGGTTGTGACCTTCACCAGGGCTAGGACCAGAGTCCTTAATTCCTCCAAGAGTCTGTGCGTTGGTGAACTTGTGTCCCGCACCAGGACTTGGCCCAGACTCCTTGATTGCACCGAGAGATAATCCATCCAAGAAATCTTCAATCACTCTGCTAGCAGAGTCTTTCGTTTTCTTGATATTCAAGGGTCGTGCTTCTGTAGTCCCAATTAAACAGCTATCTATTATCAGAACGAGCGCAAGAAAGAGACCCAGAGATTTGCAGAAGTTCGCCATGAAAACGATGAATAGAAAAGGAGGAAAGAAAGAATGAGTTGCTGCTTGGGCAAGAGAGCAAAGAGGTGAATATGTGTGTGATAGCAAGAATGGTGATCCTGGTCTGCTGTATTTATACCAGTACTGCTAACTGCTAATTAGATCTACTTCTTTGACTAAAATGAAGACCCTTTATTTAATTTAATTATTTTTTTTCTTGGGGAGGATGCAAGAGTTTACTACGTAATATTCAAAACAAACGTGAGATTTCTAATGCTTTTCTCACGGCATATTCAAAATCAATAACCGTGTCAATGGGTGCTCAAGGTGAAGGAACCAACGAGGGAGGTTCTTAGCCTGGAAAAAAAGGAAGAGAAAAAGAATTAGAAAATCAAGAAGGAAGAATAAATGGGAATAAGAAAAGGAAATTTCATTCCAGTCCAAGTTGGAAGGTGAACAAATTGATTGTTAATAAATAAAATTGTATATAGTATTAAATAATGTGGTAGCCAAAGAGTATTGTCGTTACTATTTTTGGCATCGCAGCCCTTAGACAGGTCTCTTACTACGGTTGGGGGAGACCATTAGACCAGAGACCATATCTCCCAAATTTTGCATTACTCAATTTCCAAAAGGTAAGTGGGTTTTCTTTCAGAAGTTAACCGTATTAACAAAAATAATTATCTGCTACAGCAGGAGGAAGGTAGAGCTAGAGCCAAGAATTAAGGGAAAAAAATGAATTGAAAGCATTTGAGATTGCAAATTGCAATTGGATTTGGGGACTCTGGTATGTTCCATGAATGAATAGAATGTGAAGCATGAGCACCAGTCAACCGTCAATGGTTACAACTTCTAACAGTAAAGTCTAAAGCATCAAAAAGTCCAAACCTAGGACTAGAGATTGAATTTTGCCAAAAGCCAAAGCATTTGACTTAACAATAGAGCCATTGGTGTTATATTTAAATATATTGATGCAAATCTAAAACCTAGTTAATAAAATGACAAGTATTTTTCATAATTTAATTGAAATTTTGAATTCAACAACTGTATTAAAATTTTTAAAATAATTATTTATTATTATTAAAAATTATATTCGATATATATAAATACATTCATTCATCATACAATTCTACAATTGCATTTTTTAGATCATAGCTTTCTGCCTGATGGTAAAATTGGAGTTAATTTTCAAATTTATGAGGTTACTGGACACTAGGATGATTAGCTTTTCTTTTTTAATGGAAAAAATAATATTAGGGAAAAAAATGCTTAGCTTGCTCGTCGTTCACTTGCTTTTAAATTTACTTGAGAAAAAAGAAAAACAGAAAAAGTTAATTTTTGCTTATGTGATTTTGTGTCTTGGGCATTAGTCAAAAAGTAAAGGGAAAAGGTGCATTTTTGCCCCTAACCTTCAGTGAGAGGAGACATTTACTCTTAAACTATTTTTAAGTATATAATTATATATAAAATTAGTAAACAATTATCATTCAAGCCCTTGAATGTCACAAGAAAAATAAACAACTTTGGTTAGAGTTGATGTGACAATTTTTATTGACTTTATCTTATAAGTGAAATATGCTATAAAGGTCACATCATCACATACTTCTCTTTCTCTTTTTCTTTTCTTTTCTTTTCTTTTTTATATTTTACTCCCCAGATCATCATCAATCACCGTATCACCAGCACCAAACAAAAAACTTAGTAATTAGAATTCACACGTACCCACAAATTTTAGAAAAAGTCATTGTTTTTAAATAGATTCATTAAACTCTATAAAATTTCAGTTTTCTAAAAAGAAGAGCAACCATTTATAGATTGCTTGGAGTTCATCCAGTGGTCTTCCATTTCTATGGAGCAAAAGACAAGTATGCCCAAAATAGAATAGAGATCATATTCTTTTATATTTTTTGTCTTCATTATATACCCGATCTTTGTATAAAAATTAATTTTCTCTCTTTTGTTGGGTTTTTAGATTATTTATTATTGAATTTTATATTTTTTTTGTTTAAAAATTTTATTTTTAAAGTATTTTTGTTAGTTTTGTTGTCTAAAATATCTTTTTTCTTTCACCCAATTGTTTTTTTAGCCAAAAAAATTGTAGAGATCATTCATTTTTTGTTTCTGCTTTTCTTTGAAGACACACTGAGAAAAAGGTATTTTCGTGCCCTCATTTTTTTTATTTTATTTTATCTTGTATTATATTTTTATGTTTATATTATCAAGAATGCAAAATGGGTTTGTCTCTTTTTGGCTTATAAATGTCGGTTGTTGATTGAAATAAGCTTTTGAAACCATTTATGCAGTTAAGTTGGTTTCATTTTGGCTCATGATTATGACAATTGTTTGATGTTCTTGTATAAATATAGACATTTGAGAACAAAAATGAGTTTTGTAGTACAATTATAAAAGGGTATTCATCTTTTTGATGAAATGTTTGTCAATTAAGCATCTTTGTAAGAATTATTGACACAGGATGATTCATGTCTTTTTTAACGAGGAAATAATTGTATATGGAGTGGGTGTAAACTTATTTATAAAAAGTGTTTGATCTTATTTTGTAAGTTGCAGATAATGGGAAATTGAAGGAAGATAAAAAGAAAAAATAATAAGACGAGTGATATGGCACTATGATGGGTTCCACTTTTAAGAAAAAATTGATACATTACCTTAACTTAACAGGGATTTATTGTAGTTATATATCATTTAGAATGAAGGACTTAGATTATAGGTTTGGCAAAGTTTAGTAGCTTATTTGCTCTGAAAAATAGTTTAGGGGAAAATGTGCTCCGAGCATTAGGAGTTAAAATGCACCTTTTCCCAAAAGTAAAATAAGAATAAAGTGAGGAAACTTAACTATATACAAAATTAGCAAGAAAGTAAGGATACTTAACTGTGTACTTGCCAACTAATTGATCCTCAAAGCTTTTCTTTCTGGTTACTTTAATTCTTCTGAAATTGAACTTGTTATGGGTATTAAAGAGGAAAAATTAAAATTTAAGATGAAATTTTTGAATTTATCTTGTATGACTTTGAATTATGAATAGTTTAATTATGTTTTCTTTGTGTTTGTTTAATAGTCAAACTAATTTCTTTATATATATATTTTTAAAAATTAAATTAAATTGTTAATGCAACTGATTTTACCTAAACTCGATGGCTCATTCGGTCTAATAATATTAGATCAGATGATAATTAATGAAATTGGTACAGACTGCCGGTTGATCATTTTAAATAATCGGTTTAATTTTTTAATCTCATTCTAGTACCTTTTTTTTTCTTTCTTTCTTTTTTTGTCAAAATCAGGTTCGGGTAGGAAAATGAAAAGTGGAGATGACGAAAACCCATTTTCTACTCCCAATTCTAACTGTAGCAGTATCATCACCACCCTCCCCAAGGCCATGACACTTTCCTATGCTGTAAGACCCACCTCAACAATGTCGGCTTTACCTCCCTAAACAGAGGCCATCACATGACTACTGGGTCATATTTGTTATTAGAAAAGAATAATTAAAAAATTGACCAATTTATTTTCCTTTTGCAATTACAAAAAAACAAAAAAAAAAAGTTATTAGTTAATTGCATATAATAAGAAATAGTGTTTCCAAACCAAGGAAATGATTTGGGTAGGAAATATAGCTGGTAAAGTATTTAAATCTAAAATGATCAGAAAGTAAAACAATAGCATCTTATATTAATATATCAGTAGTATACATCTTAGAAGGGAAGGAAAGAAGTAAGCCAGAAAAGAAGGTGAAATTTGATTCATGATCATCATAAATACTTGTACTTGAATAATTGAATAAACACAAAACACTTGGTGTCTGAATTTGTAGATTTTGATGTTATTGATATCCAACTTTGGAATTTTTAATAATTTTAGTTAACATTTTCACGATTCAATAAATAATACTTAGATTTAAGATATTTTCAAAATCACAATCCAACAATAATTTCTGGCTAAAATGCTAATATTACACTAGAATTTAATAAAATATAAAATTTACTGATGCATCAAAGGTAAAAAAATAATTCTTTTCATCAAAGACACCCTTTAATTAAAAAATAATTCTTTCTTAATTTATTTTACTTTTTTAATTCACAAACATAACATTAAAAAGAAGCAATAATGGAAAAATAAAATCAATCAACAACTTTAAAGAGAAATAAAATAATCCGTGTGAAGAGAAGATTTCTTTCTTTTTTGATAGAATTTGTTTAGTTGCTATAAAAATAGGTTCAAAGCATTCCTTCATGAGAAATAGGTCTCACTGTTAGAGCTGAGCACGGATCGGTCTAATTCGGTTATCTATAAATCACCAGTACCATATCAAATATCGGTTTTTTTAAAATTGAAAGTACCAGTATCGTACCAAATATAAAAAGGTCCGTACCGTATTGTACCAATTTTTATGGTTAAATACAGTTCGGTTCGGTGCTATTTTCGGTTCTAAAAAAATTTAAAAAACACAACTTTAATCTCATCTTTAATCAAATACATTTAGAAAAAATATGATTACCAACCTAAAGAAAGTAGCATGAAAATCTGAATTAAAATTGCAATCACATTCTTGAACAACCTGTTTTGCAATTCAGTCACTTGCAAGTATAATAATTCACTCAATATTCAAATACAAACCATTAAAATATATGTTACTGCTAGCGTAAAAATATTTTACAAATGGAAATCATTAAAATGAAATATTTTTCACAGATGTGACCAACAATCCACCAATCAAAAATAAAAAAAAGTAAAAAAGAAAAGAAAAATATCCGGGACTGAATAACGACGACACAGTTGTAGGAAGAGAGAGCGCTAAAGAGAAAGACGTCTACGCGAGCCAATTCTTGCTTCTGCCTTTCTGCGAGCCAATTATGCGTGGCGCTAAAAAGAAGACATCTAGGCGAGTCAATTTCTTCCTTCTTCCTTTTGATTTTCTGTCTAGAAATTTGCCTTAGAGATTTTGTCTTTCTGAATAAAAAATTAAGAGGTGCGGCGGTGTGTTCTAAATAGGAAGACGTCTACGTGAGCGAATTTCTTCCTTCTTCCTTTTGATTTTCTGTTTAAAAATTTGCTTTAGGGATTTTGTCTTTCTGGATTACAAAATGGGAGGTGCGACGGTATATTCTAAAGAGGAAGACGGTGTGTTCAAATTGTTAGGTGTAGGCTTGTAGTATGTGGCAAGAAAATGTATTAGGGTTAAGTTAGTAGATAGTAAATTATAAATTTAGTATGAGATTATGTATATTAGTATCAATATACTATATGATATATTAATATATAACTCATTTTTTTTATAGAGTATAAAGTACATTATAATATTATAGTTATTTTGAATATGTAGTATTTTTTTCTTATTTCGATAATAATTGCTTGAATTATATAAAATTGAAAAAATATAAAATAAATTTTTTTATAGAGTATTATAGTTATTTTTAATAGGTATTATTTATATAATATAAATAATTATTAATAAATATATGTAAAAAATTCGGTTCTACGGTTTTGTCCGGATCAATATAAAATGGATCGGTTCTGGTACGGTTATGGTACAGTTTTTACTAAAGAACCAGTACCATACCGTAATAGAAAAAAATTCAGATCAGTTCAATTCGGTTATAAAAAATTTCAGTTATTTCGGTTATGATATTTTTCGATACGGTTATTCGGTTGGTGCGGGAATCACCGAGATCCATTCTCAGCCCTACTCACTGTGACGGCAAATAAAAATTGAATTAAAAGACGATATATAAATTTTTAAGATTCATAAGGTGTTTTAGAAATCGAATGAGTGTTTTATTTTTATTTTAATATTGTATTAACTTCTGTTGCCATCTCAACATTGCAGTTCCAAAGTAATTTTGTAAATGATAATAAAATCATTGATTCATACTATTAGGTAATAAGATTCCTAAATAAATTATATACCTCTTAAGAAAAATGTATGATTTCTTAGAATTAGTTCTTACCGTTCTTTGGCAGAATTGTAAAATAATTTATTTGTCTTTTTTAAAAAAATTGGTTTTAGTAAATTTTTTTCTCTATATATTTCATCATCCGACTTTTTTTTAAATAATTTATATTTTACGCCAATAACATATTTTTCCTATCGTCTGGGAAAAAGAGTTTCGAATAGAATATACATGTTCTCAAAAATAAAAAATAATCTTATTTCATTTAACTAGCATTTTAGCTTAAAGACTTGATTTTGTGATAAACAAGCACTTCTTTATTTTTCTTTATTTTTTTGGTCCTTAAACGCAAGACTACTGCCTCATATTTTAGTACTTATCCTTCAGGCTAAACAATTGCTACAGTGTAAATTCAATAAAACACGTAATAGTATTACCAATCTAATGAATTAAGGGGAGATTTGGCTAATAATTAACTATCAAATTTTAGCCGCTTAACTTTTTACTACTGAGTCCGACGTTCCACGTCAAATGCAATATCAAGATACTTGAATGCAAAATCTTATTTTAATTAGACTTATTGTATATACCATAACTAATAGAAGAGTAATACATATATATATATATATATATATATATTTCACATTTTAATATTAAATTATTTAAAATTAATAAATATATATCAATTATTTATTAGTTTAGTGTATAATTAAGGATAAAAAAATTTCAATATACAATTTGATAGGTCCTTATTATAGTTGCCTTATTTAAAAGAAAATTAAGGCAACTTAATCAATTTTTAAAGGGTGGGATAAGGATTAGAAAATGAGGAAGTTCCAACGATAAAAGGTGAAAAGAGCGAAAGATAGAAAGAAAGTGAACTCAGTTGACAGTTTTTGTCCTATTAAGTACATCTGTGCTTTATTGTCTGAAATGTCCAACCAATCTTTTGTCGTCCGTTTAGATTCTGCATTGATAGCAATAATCGGCATTACCACAAAAATTTCTTGAATAAATGTCAGCAACGGACCAAGGCCGTTACAATCAAGAAAACTGAAGCAGCAAAACTAGCCCAAGTCTCTTTATTCTCTCCGTAGCTTTGACAGGAAAACAATGGTAGCTGAAGAAGTACACTTTCTAATGGTGACAGCAGCCATGCAAGGCCACATGAACCCTATGCTTAAGCTTGCCAAACGCCTTGTTTCAAAGGGTATCTATATCACCCTCGCCACCAACGATGTTGCACGCCACCGTATGCTCAATTCAAAAGTCTCTAGTATTGCTGATGATTTAACCACTGCCCAAAACGCCACACCTAAACCCCCTGGAATCACGCTTGCTTTCTTCTCTGATGGCCTCAGCCCGGAGTTTGATCGCGATGAGGATGTCGATAGATTTATTAAGTCCATGAGGACAATCGGAGCAAGAAACCTATCAAATCTCATTACTGATTTAATAGCTCAGGACAGGAAATTTTCTTGCGTTATTTTGAATCCCTTTTTCCCATGGGTGGCAGATATTGCCGCTGAGAATGGCATTCCTTGTGCTACGCTCTGGATCCAAGCTTGTAGTATCTATTCAGTTTACTACCATTTCTTGAAGCATCCCAATTTATTTCCATCACTTGATGACCCAGATAAAAGTGTAGAGTTGCCTGGCTTGCCGGCTTTACAGGTAAAGGATCTTCCTTCCTTCATTTTACCAACAAGTCCTCCTATATTCTACGAAACACTGTTAGATTTAGTTCAAAAATTAGATAATAAGGTAAAATGGGTTTTGGTTAATTCTTTTACGGAGCTTGAGGAGGATGTAGTGAAATCCATGGCTTCTCTCCATCCCATTTATCCTATTGGTCCATTGGTCTCACCATTTCTCTTAGGAGAAGAAGAAATGATGTCAAAGAGTACAATTGACAATGTTGATATGTGGAGGGCTGAGAATTCATGTATAGCATGGCTTGACAAGAAACCTCCTTCGTCGGTCATTTATATTTCATTTGGCAGCATAACTGTTTTGTCTCAAAAGCAAATGGATAACTTAGCAACGGGATTAAAGAACAGCAACAAACCGTTTCTTTGGGTCATTAAGCCTAAACCCGAAAATTCTGAAACAAAAGGAGGTGAATTGCCAGGTTCTTTCTTGGAGGAGACCAAGGAGAAAGGTCTAGTGGTGACATGGTGCGAGCAAGAGAAGGTGTTAATGCACAAAGCTGTAGGTTGCTTCATTACACATTGTGGGTGGAACTCGACGCTGGAGTCAGTTGTAGCAGGAGTCCCTGTGATTGCTTATCCTGGATGGACTGATCAGCCAACAGTTGCCAAGTTTCTGGTGGATGTTTTAAAGATTGGTGTTAGAGTGAAAATTGAAGATGGGTTTGCAAGTTCAGAAGAGGTAGAAAGATGCATTATGGAAATCACTGGAGGACCAGAAGCAGAAGGGGTCAAGAAAAGGGCTTTGGAGTTAAAGGAGGCAGCCAAGAAAGTGGGAGCAGAAGGTGGTTCTTCTGATCAGATTATTGATCAGTTTATCAATGAAATTACTGGAAAGCCATTTTAAAATCTTCATGCTTCGGATATGAATGTTTACAAGTTTTAGAGAAATGGAAAGAAAAGGAAAATTATGAAATTGTTTAAGAAATCGATTTATTGATTTTCTCAATAATTTTCTATTCTCTAGCTTTTTATAATGCTAACACATGCTTTGTTCCTCCTGTAGGAGATGCCTGTTAAATTTTTAGTTCATACTATTTTCAGAGGCAGTGGATCCATGTGTTCAAGACATTAGCAGTAACTAAATTATCCTTTTTGTTAAATAACTTTTTATTTTAAGTAAACTTGAGTTTGTAAATAGTAACTTTTATTGATACTGAAATCACAGAGAAAAAGTAAAAATACTATAAAAAATTCATTAAAGACAGTAGACAGAATTAATTAGGTGAAAAATGTAATAACTCAAATTCAGGGTCTTTCGCTCCACAGATTTCCTAAGAAACGAAGTCATAGACACGTAGATTCAAAGCCGGACGGACTAATCCAAGAGCGCTCGTCCATAAACCGGTTATGGGTACAAATAACATAAAAAAATGTAACTAACGTTTTCAAAGGGAGAAAATATATTTAAACATCTTTAATCGACGAATGAATTTAATATTTAATCTTTATTTAATTTAATAAAATTTGGACTCTAATTTTATAATTTTATAAATAATTTTTAATTTTCAATTTAGTTTGATAAATATTTAAGTTCTATTTTTTTAATCAATATTTAAATTATATATAACACATATATACATATTAAATGGAATCATATATCAAAAAATATTTAAATATTATAAAAAAATTGAGATATAATTAGAAAATATTAAAACTTAAGATGTTTAAATAATTAAATAGTTAAAATTTAAATATCTAAATAATACATTTGGACTTTCTTGATGATTATATTTTACACCGAATATGAGTCAAAAAGATTTAAGTTTTATAATGCTAATTATTAACTCTTGAAGACTCTTTTTTATAAAAGATAAAACTGTGATTTCATGAATTGAACAAGCAGACGATATTTTAGAAACAGATCATGACCCTATGTGTTGAATCATCATGCTATCGTTTTTCAAGTCATCTTAATTTTAGGGGACATTTAATGATATAACATCCCCTATCGATTAAAAATAAATTAAAGTTCAATATTATTTTTTTCTTAAAGATCTTTAAGGCGTTCAATACCTTAATCTATAGTTGGTCCATCAACAACTCTAAAATCATGTTTTCAATATGTTAAAGGCAAATTATCTATGCTCAAACAATTTGAAAAGGATAATTTTATTAGATATGAACTTAACAATAAATTTGAAATTATGAGTTTTATTTATTAATTTAATAATATATTTTCTAGTTATGTAATATGATTAAATTATAAGAAATAAAAAAACAGTTTACCTCATCGATCGGGTGATTTTCATAATAGAAGTACATTTGACAATAAGTCTGCGCTTGATATTTTTAATTTTATTTTTAAAAGATAATAATAATAATTTTTATAGTCATGATGCATATGTTAGTAAAATATGTAATTTTTCATTTCTTATTTTGATTTACGAGACTAATTTTAAGATCTTAAAAAATTATATCCTTAATTGTTAATTAATTAGTAACATTATATACATGCATTATAAACTCTAAACAAATTTGTACAATATATTTTTATATATGTGATTTGATTATTAGATTATTAGTTTAAAGAATATAAGGAAATCTCTGAGAAAAACTCCTAATTTGGATTTCTTCCTTTACTAAAGAAAATATCGGCTAAGGATAAGGTGATTAATTAGGAAACTCTACCCATTGTAGGCAGTGGACCGACAAAAAAGATAAATAAAATAAAGGGATTGGCTTGGTATGGCATGAAAGTTGACAGTTTTAGTGCTATTAAGTTGCCACAGGTGCTGTATTACCTGAATACAAAATCCATTTAGATTCTGTTTTGATTCTGCATACTGACAGCATTAATTGTAATTACCATAATTAATCTGAATAAGCTTACTATAAGACCAAGGAGACCGAAGCAGACTTGCCCAGTTCCCTAAAGTAACTATCTCTACTACAGCTTTGACAAGGAAACCATGGTAGCTGAAGAAGTACACTTTCTAATGGTGACAGCAGCAATGCAAGGCCACCTGAATCCCATGCTAAAGCTTGCCAAACGCCTTGTTTCAAAGGGTATTCACATCACTCTCGCCACCAACGATGCTGCCCGTCACCGTATACTAAATTCCAAAGTCTCTACTACTGCTGATTTAACTTGTACTGCCCTAAACACTACTCTTAAACCCCCTGGAATCTCTCTTGCTTTCTTCTCCGATGGCCTCAGCCTGGATTTCAATCGCGAAGGGGATTTTGATTCATTTGCTAAGTCCTTACGGACGATCGGATCGAAAAACTTGTCAAACCTTATTACTGATTTGACAGCCCAGAACAGGAAATTTTCTTGCGTTATTTTTGGTCCCTTTACGCCATGGGTGGCAGATATTGCCGCTGAAAGGGGCATTCCTTGCGCTATGCTTTGGATCCAAGCTTGTAACGTCTACTCTGCTTTCTATCATTTGGTGAAGCATCCCAATTTATTTCCATCATTTGATAATCCTGATGAATATGTAAAGTTGCCTGGTTTGCAGTTTTTACGGGTTAAGGATCTTCCTTTCATCGTCCTACCATCAACTCCTCCTGTATTTCGTCAATTAGTGTCAGAAATTGTCACTGCAATAGACAAGATAAAATGGGTTTTAGCTAATTCTTTTGTTGAACTGGAAGAGGAGGTAGTGAAGTCCATGGATTGTCTACATCCTATTCATCCCATTGGTCCATTGGTGTCACCAGTTCTGTTAGGAGAGGAAGATATGACAGCGATAGATAATGTTGATATGTGGGAGGCTGAAAATTCTTGTATAGAATGGCTTGACAAGAGACCTCCTTCATCTGTCATTTATATATCATTTGGTAGCCTGCGTGGTTTTACTCAAAGACAAATGGATAACTTAGCAATGGGATTAAAGAACAGCAATAGACCATTTCTTTGGGTCATTAGGCCTAAACAAAAAAATTCTGAAAAGAAAGAAGCTTACCTGCCGGATCCTTTCTTGGAGGAGACCAAGGAGAATGGCCTGGTGGTGACATGGTGCTGCCAAGAGAAGGTGTTAATACACAAAGCTGTAGGTTGCTTCATCACGCATTGTGGATGGAACTCGGCGCTGGAGACGGTGGTGGCAGGAGTGCCCGTAATTGCTTATCCAGGATGGGGTGATCAGTCAACAGATGCCAAGTTTTTGGTTGATGTTTTAAAGATTGGTGTGAAACTGAAAGTTGAAGATGGAGTTGCAAGTTCTGAAGAGGTAGAAAGGTGCATTGCAGAAATTACTGATGGACCAAAAGCAGAAGACATTAAGAAAAGGGCTTTAGAGTTGAACGAGGCAGCCACGAAAGTGGTGGCGAAAGGTGGTTCTTCTGATCAGACTATTGATCAGTTCATTAGTGATATCATTGGCAAGCAATTTTGAACTCTTCATGCTTCAGTGGCTGTTCAAAGTAGTAAGGAAAGGAAAATTATGAAATTGCTGAGAAACGAGTCATATGAAAAAGATCTCTCAAGTTTATCAATAGTACTTTTTCGGATTAATTATTATGGAGTACCTGAAATTATATCATAATTACAACTTTATCCCCTCTATTTGACAATTAAATTAGTTAGTCTTTGAGTTTTATATCCTTTAAACATAAAGTCCTTTTTTGAGTTTTTATATATAAATCAAACGACTTAAACATAAAATTCAGTTTGAATCTTAAACTTAACATTAAATATCAAGCTCAAAAAAAAAAAAAATCTTTTATCAATTAAAATAAAGTTTATATTAATTAGGTAATTATTTAATTAATATATTAATTTAATATAAATATATATAAATTGATATTATATATAAGATTAATAATTATTATAATTAAAAATAACGCATTAGTTGATACACTAATACTAAAAATAATCAATATCCTTTTTATATTTAAATAAGTTAGTTAGATAATTTATTAATTAATATATTAATAATATTTATATAAACACACTTTTTTTGGAGATATAATATTTTATAGAAATGGAGACTACTTTTAGAAATACATTAACGATTATTAGGCATATATCAAATTTTTAGCTGAGTACTTTTAGAACTCATTTTATGCACAATTTACTCTAATTCTTTTCAGGTGAAACAAAGAAGAATGATTAATAGAGGAAAAAATGGACTGTTTATAGTTTATATAAGGCAATAAATTAGCTCCAATATATAGAAGAACCTTTTGTTGCAGTTGCAGGTGGTATTTTATAATGATGGGTCTACCAGAAAGATGGCAAGAACACAAAGACCTCTTTCTTTTCCTTCATTCTGTCCAATCATTGTCGTTTAAGATCTGGATCACATTCTACGCCATCATAAAGCATAAAAACAAAAAATATATATATATATTTTAAAAATATATTAAGAAATCAAAAAAATAATTTTTCTTAATAATTTATTTTTTCATTGCGACCGAATAATTTAAAAATAAAAAAGCTTTCTCAAGAAATACTTTTGATGTTGCAAAATAAATGGAGCCTGAATATTTGGTTGTTTACTTGTTAGTTCTTTATTTGCTCCCGAGAACACTTTGACTCCAAATTAATGCATTGACCAGAAAAGCGTAAAGAAGTCACTATAGGCAGTCATGGTTCAATCCTCGAATGTTTATATTTTATAGACATTAGACATAATTTATTAGGCAGGTGAATACTTCCAAACAACTGGGTTTGCTCGTTTTTGAAAGCTTATCCAATTAGCCATTGGGTCAAAATGAAGATCCTTGTGCATCTCATGTCCAAGATTTTCTTCCACCTAATATCTCTTCTAGCTGGCTTAAATCTTGTTTATGGCTACAAGCAAACAACCACCCTGGGAGCCTTTTCTGCTAACTGATCAATAATTGAATATTTGGGTGCTAACTATTAATTAAAAATCAAAGATCTAATTGACAAGCTCCAAACAAAATGCTAGTTGACATGCTCTCTCCTCAGCTGATGCTGCTCAGGATTCTATTCCAAATAGAAAAAGAAATCAATTATTTTTAATCTTATGATTTGTTAGATAGTAGTCTACTTTTAATTGAATAAGAGAGATGCATTTGTATTATAAATCACCTATATAATTGGAATGTCAACCGATTATGATTAAATAATAAAAAGATAAAATTAATATAAATATGATCTGATTGATAACTAAATCTAAATAACTACGCAAATGATAAATAATTTAGTTGGTATTTTTACTTATAAGAATAGAAATTAATTCTAGTTTAAGTCTCTTATCCTGTTGCTGATTGACTAATATTTATAGAAGCTTTTTACTTCGAAATAAAAAATATATAATAAAATCTCTCTATAGTAATACTTTATATAAGAATAACTTCTATATAGTAATAAAGAATTATAGTCCCAATTTGAGCTAGTAGTATATAGATATAAATTTTTATCGTAATAAGTTATAAATTATTCAAATCTCGTCTTAAGAAAATATTTCTCTACATAGTAATATTTATATATATAATTTTAAAAAATATATATTATGCTATATTTTATTTTACTGTAGTATTATTTTATTTCATCAATTTTATTTGTACAATATGACAATATATTAGTATATCTTATCTCTCGTTTATATCATATCATCTATAATATTAAATATTAAGGTCAAATAAAAATTTTATAATTCAAACTCCTATTAAATCTTTTTATGACCTTTAGGGGAGGGATAAAAAAATAAAAAAGAAAACAATAAATAAATAAATGATATAGGTGCAAAACGACGTGAGTTTTGGAGATGCTATCTCAGGAGTAGGCAAGTAGAGATCGTGAAAAAGAGCAAGAATCCAGCAAGTCAGCAAACCATGTGTCTCTCGCACCAATTTTCTTTTATTCATTTTCTATTAATATTGAGACACCATTGTGTGTTTGTTTGTTCATATGATCTTATTATATATGTTATTATGGAAAGAAACTCTCTCTTGCCCTTCCATTCACACAAAAAAAAGCAGATGGATCTATTTCCAATCCAATCCCTTTTTCATTTTAGAAACTTGGATTCCTGTTCTTTTCCAAGAATTAGTGTCACACCCACAATTTAAATTTCTATAAAAAATCCTGACTTTAAGGATCTAATTTGGGGCACCGTTGGTTTTGGTAAACTATTTGTCAAAAGATAAGAGCATAATATAAACAAAAAAAGGAATAATGGCTGCTTACAGATGACACTTGCACGCCAAACAATTTGGAGCACAGATGGTCTGAAATCAAAGGCAACTTTTGATTGGTTGTAGTGTGGTTGATTGAGTCCTTACAGTATCTCCAAATAACCATTATTGTTACTTTCTTCTGTACCGCTAAATTGGTATAAAGAATAACAATACTTCCACCTCCCTTTAATAAACAAGCATTTTACCAAATCAGAAAGTGTCGATTCCATTTCTCCTACATCTTTTCTAGTTATATACATGACTAAACAATTTTAATTATACTACTTTTATAATATAAATGAAAATATGATCTCTAATTTCTTATAAATTCATATAAAATTTTAATCTAACAGTTAGTATAAGATTTTTTAAGGTAAACATTAAAATTAGTTTTGTATCATATTATTTTACAATTTAATAAATTAGATCATATAATTTAAACCATTTCATTTTTCTGTATTTGCGGAGTTAAAAAATGACTCCGAATGAAATGTGCATTATCTTCGGTCTAAATTCGCATATAGAGGATGGGTTTCCTGAAGCGGCAAGTAGCAAGCCACTTCCACGGGAGAAAATTGAAGGGACAAAGGCAAAGTGTTAAAGTGAAAGTTGCCGTGAGGCCACCTAGTAACTAATTGAAAATGTCTTTTTTGAGTTTGAGTCAAAATGTTCCTTTTGAAAGGTCTCACTTTCCAAAAGCCATTCTCCGTCCTTTGCCACCCAAACAATTAAATGATTTATAATCTTCTTGTATTAGAGGCCGGTGCCTTATGAATTGGAGATTCCAAATCAATTCTTTCCGCTCCATTCTTTGCGCTTACATTTAAAAAGAAAATAAAAGAAAAGAAAGAAAAAAAGGACCTCCATTCTTTTTGCTGCAAAAGAATATTTGAAGGCTAATTAACATTCTTTAGATGGAGTCAAGCAGCAAACTCATTCCACCACCAACACCAACAACAATGAGCCGTTTCTCTTTAGCTCTAATGGTGTTCTTGGTCTTTATTCTTTCTACAAACACCACTCTTGCTAATGGCAGCAGACCCTTTCCATCACCATCCACAGGCCAACAAAATACTGCCCATGAGGCTACCACTAGTCTTGCTTCTACGTCTATTGATGCAACTTCACTTTCCAAGTCTTCGAAAGAAGTTAGTGATCTAGTTTCAACCTCAGCTGAAGTATACACCATGGCTGCCGGACCTAGCAGGAAAGGCTCTGGCCACTAAATCATCCATCTGTCTATCCATTCTATAGTCCATATCTGCCTGGTCTGTTATTGATTCTGCAAATATTTTATACCCATGTAATTATAGAAAAAGAAAAAAAGAAAGAAGAGACGTGTGCATTTAGTAGCTATACAGAGACAGAAGAAAAGGAGGTTTAGGCTAAGTGCATGTTTCAGAGAAAGATTCTTTGATTTTGTTAGATGATGCACATAACAACAGCTTGTGGATGTTCTTCGATGAATATATAAATATTGTATTCTGAAGAATCATGAAAGCCAGATTGAAGAAACTTATTGTTTCAGAATGTGTAGTTACAAGATACTTTTATCCTGGCAGTAGCATGTATATTTTTCTTATAACATTGCATATCATTAAATATATTTACATATGCATAGCTAGAAACTTTGATTGTTTGTTTCCTAGTAACAGTTTATACAGTTCCCGTTTTATCAGATAAAGCTGATTCTCAGATGTAATCTCAGACCACTGGGTTTCAATAACTCTTACCTATGCCATTTTGCTTTCTTTTGCTTTCACTTTTTACTAAATAAGTCACGTTTAAATAATACAACTTTAACATTAAACTTAGCTAAGCTACCAGGTCATGAGAAAAGAAAGTATAATCATAACCTAAATATCAGTCGTTCTTCCTGTATCCGCACCCATTAGCTGTATTTGTCTATTCAATAAAATTTAATTGCAGTGGATGCCCTGTTAGCTTGATTGTGATATATATCTTTCAATAATGGAAATAGGGTCAGAGATGCTTGAATATTGTTTGCTTGCCTTGCATAAATTGATCATTATGTTCCAAGGCCATTGGTGAAGAAGTGCCAATCTACAGCTTATGGCTTTTAAAAGATTTGGCAGCCCCTTGTTTTTTACTGATAATGAAATGTTAGGTGGTGGGATTTATATTCCAGCAAAAGCAGCTCAGTATAGGCATTCTTATCAATCTTAAATATGTTCTTTATTCTTTCAATTACTTCATCTTTTATCAAGAAAGAACCTTTTCATTGTCAGGAGCTTTGCAGCTCTGATTCCCAAGCAGAAAAATTGTTTAAAGGCAAGCAGAGATGATAAAACTTCTCGCTTATACTACAATTCTATTATTACAAGCACTACTGTAGTCTTAATCTAAAATAAGATGTGTGTCAAAAAGAAAATTAAAAAAGCATAAATCAGGAATAGGAAAATGTGCAGATTATGAAGAGAAGCTTCTTAAGAAATAGATTATCTGGCATCATCTATTCTCAGTTGAGAGAAAACCTCATCTGCCCACATGTTCGAACTGTGCTCTCTCAAGATGGGCATATCATCCTTTTCAATTGACATGCTGAGAGAGGGAAAACGTTGAAAATTAGGCAAAACTAACATGGCTGAAGCATCGGTGGCGCTGTACTCATGGGGTTCTCTCCGTATCGCTGTTTGTTGCAGTTGCAATGCATACTCCAAATCCCACTGAACATCTCCCATAGAAGGCCTATCAGCACCATATTCTTGCAGACATCTCTCTGCTATCTCAGCGAATTTTCTTAAAGAGTTGGGATTAATCTGCTCCTTTATTGCAGGGTCCACAATCTGTTCAAGTGTCCCTTTGTTCTTGCAAATCAGTCCCCACTCTGCAAGATTTACTTGTTCCATTGGAAGCGAGACATCGATAGCTGGTCTTGCACAAAGAACTTCAAGAAGAACTACACCAAATGAGTACACATCGGATTTTTCTGTCAATTGTTGGGTCCTGAAGTAATCAGGATCGAGGTAACCAAAGGTTCCTTTAACACCTGTGCTGACATGGGTTTGATCAGGTGGACCTAATCTTGAAAGGCCAAAATCAGCAACTTTAGCAACAAGGTCCTCATCAAGCAAGATGTTGGTGGACTTAACATCTCTGTGAATAAATCCCCCTGGACTGCCTCTATGAAGATAGTGTAGCCCCTTTGCTGCACCAATGCAAATTTCAAGCCTTTGCCTCCAGGGAAATGGAGGTAGAGATGAATTATACAAGTGATCCCTCAATGTCCCCTTTTCCATGAATTCATAGACGAGTATCATTTCAGACATTTCATCACAATATCCAATCAAAGATACAAGATGTCGATGAAAAATCTTGGATAAAACCATTATCTCAGTTTGGAATTCTGGTAGGCCTTGGCCTGATGCTGGTTCACTTCTCTTAATAGCAACCTTTATGCCATTCCTCAGATTTCCTCTGTAGACATGTCCAAATCCACCCTTACCGACAATCATTTTTGGATCAAAGTTGTTCGTTGCTAACAAAATCTCAGCCAAAGATATCTTTAACCCAAGGTTTGAGCCAGGCACACGGGAGACGACGGTTCCCTGAAGCATCATCCTATTATGAGAACTCCCTGCTCTATAAATTGGGGCAGTTGACCGTTCCAAATTTTCAACTGTTTTTGATTTTCTGCGTCTTAAACACAAGAATATAGCTACTTTCAAAATGCAGGTGAGAGCCAAACCTCCAAGAACTGAACCAACAACAACAGAGATCGGAATCTTCTTGTCCCCGTGTGTTGTTAATACCAAACCTGATTCTCCCACCATCTCCATTATCTCCAGTCCATTCAGAAAGGCAGTTTTCTCGTCACTAAGTCTGCTAGGTCCTATGCTAATATTCATAAGTCCAGAACCATCAGAATCCACCACAAAATCAATAAAGAAAGGAGCAGCCAACTGATCAATTATTCGATAGGGATCAATTTCAAGGCTATAATTGCTATAGATATAGAGATTGAATACGAAATCACCAAGCGATGGACTAACAATATCGCAGAAATGAACACGAACAAAATGTTTAGCATTCTTACTAACATTGAAAATCCAAGTTATGTTGAAATTTACTGATGGAGAACTACTGTTAATATTCAACTCCTTCGCTGTCTGATAAACAAGATCTGGCGCAAAATATTCATTAATTCCATCTGGGTAATTAGGCTTCTCTCCATGAAAAATGCTGTTCTTGGCAGCGTCTGGCTTGTAAAGATAACTATCATCAGGAACCCAATTTCTCCATAGTGTGTCATTATCTGGAGTAAGCGTAAGGCCGCCGACATTGACCCTTTGAATTGTTTGTAAAGGCTTAGATAGTATGCCCTTAAAATTTCTACTACTTCTAGCAGGACTAACATGTAGAGCATCATCAGGAATAAAATCATCAGGAGCAAGAAACACTTCTATAGCGTTAACAAATGCAAAAGATGACCCTTGAGGCAAGAACTGTATAACGAATTTTCCTATATTAACACTAACAAAGAATTCCTTTATTGAAAGGGTATGGCTCATAGTAAAATTACTCAACAATGAGAACCCAGAAATGGAAACATCGAAAACAGCGAATGAAAGATCATCGTTTTCAGCTGAGGAAGTGAAAGCAAAGAAGTGAAAACGTACCAAATAAGTACCGGAGGTACTGATTTTGAACTCATAAGAAAATTTTTCTTTGAAAAGTCTAGCTGTTTGATAAAGAGTAGGTGTTTCTGTCGACTTGTTTCTATCTTTAACAGGGCTACTCTTTCCTGTTAAAGTGAAGGAAAGAGAACTCTTGGAATCTGAGTCTCCGGTAAAGTTCCGACGAGGAGAGGATATATTGGTGTCTGAACCGCAGTTGATGAAATACTCTTCTGGAAGAGTGTAAGCAGAGGAGGAAAGCTCAAGTGAAAAAAAGTGGAAAAGAAAGAGAAAAACAGAGAAAGAAGTTGGGAGTTTTTCCATTTGAATGCTGAGAATTACTCTCTTGAGTCAATTTTCAGATGGAAGAGAATAGGGAGTCGAAGAAACATGGAGTTGGAGAGTTGAGAGGACCAGCTGTGATTGGTTTTGAGAAAGAGAGAAGACTTGATAGTGGACTTGAAATATCATCCATGCAATGCAAATAGGAAAGAAGAAAATTCTAAGCAAAAATCAGACAAAAGTGAAGTGTACGCGGAGGGCAATTTTGGGCTTTTTGGATGGGCTTAACGCTTGGAGACAGATTTTCAAGGGTATATGCGGCCTGATGATGTCATACATTTAACATTTAATGTCGTATGGGCCTAATGCTACTTTACACAATCAACTAGGGCACAGTGTTTTTGGATAAATTATATCCTAGATCCTACTACGCACTATATACCTGGTGTTTAAAATACATCCATTTTATTTAAATGATGAAGCTAATTTTTAAAACACATGTTTGAAAGAGTTTCAATTTAAATATAACATTCTATCTATTATTGTCGATTTAAAATAAAATCGTGAGCATTTTTTAGCAATTTAGTCGATTCTCTATCATTTAGAGTTTCAAATTAGATTCTACAAGTTGTTTTTTTTTTTAATCTTTTTTTTTTTGTTTTTTACTGCATAATATTATTATTTTTATTTTTTTCTTTCTTTTTTATTCTCTATATAGATTATGCATATTCGTAGATTTTGAAAACTTATTTTTGATGAGACAAAATTCTTGATTTTTCCTCCATTTTTCAAACCTTCATATCAGATTCTACAAGATTTAATCATTTTTTTGTAAATATGATACCAGTTGCATTGCTAGAAAATAATAAATTTATTATGTAGGACATTGAAGTTCATTATGTATGAATTACACGTTAATCATTTTATTCATAATTTTAATAACAATTTTATTTTTGAAATTGAATATGTTCATTTTGTAGCAAATTGAAGTTCATTATATATCAACAATAGGTTCGTCATTTTATTCATAATTTTAGTAATAATTTTATTTTTAAAATGAAATAGACTTATTGTGTAGCACATTGAGGTTCATTATATATTAACTATAAGTTTATCATGTTGTTCTTAATTTTAAAAATAAATTTATTTTTAAATGGAATAGGTTCATTTTATAGTACAATAAATTTTTATATTATTAACAGATGAATATAAAAGTCTTATGTAATGAACTTGCCATATGTGCATAAAAATAAATCAGTATCTATGGATTATAATGAATAAGTTCATTATCTACAAACAGCAGGTTCATTAAATTATCACTTAAGGTTCATTATATATGAGTTACAGGTTTATCATGTTGTTCATAATCTTAAAAATAAATTTATTTTTGAAATGGAATATCTTCATTTTGTAGTACGATGAATCTTATATAATTAACAGATTAATATAAAATTTTTATGTAATGAATATATCATATGTGCATAAAAATAAATCGGTATTTATGAGTTATAATGAACGTGTTCATTATCTACAAACAACAGGTTTATTAAAGCATCACTTGAGGTTCATTATATATAAACTACATATTCAACATGTTATTTATAATTTTAAAGATTTTTAAACTAGAATATATTCATTTTGTAGTACAAAAAACCTTAACATTAACAAATGAATATAAGAGTTTTACATAATAAACAATGCCATATATGCATAAAAATAAATCAGTATTCATGGATTAATAATAAACAAATTAATTATCTACAAACAATAGGTTTATTAAAGTATATCATCAAATATATGACACAATTTTATAGTGTAGATTTATTATTCGTAAGTTATAATCAACAGATTCATCATCTACTAGCAACAGGTTTATCATCTGCTAACAACAAGTTGATTTTGAGGTTCGTCAAACATATAACAGAAATTCATTAATTATAGGTTATAGTCAAGAAGTTCATCATACATATATAAGATGTTTAAAAAAAAAAATTTCATACAAAATAAATAATATATTCATCAATAATAAAATCTATATAAAATGTTAATTTTTAAATTATAAACTTTAGTTTCATAAGATTTAAACCGTAGGTTCTTTAATATTCTTACTATTATTTTTGCAAGTAATTTATATAATTATATTAAAATGTCCTTTCAAATGAATAGAATATGTTTACAAAATAATGAGATTTGTAAAAATTTTAGATCTTGAAAGATTAAAATAAAACCCAATAAAATTATAAAGACTGTAATTTTAAGAATAGAAGAGTATAAAATAAAAATATAAAAAAAGATTAACTTCACTATATATTTTATAAGTAAAAAATTATGTATTGAGCTGAAAATCTTTTTATTTTAATTATGAATAAAAATCATCCATTAAACTCAATTTTCTTTAAAAACATGCAAGCCATACATATTAATAGGATCATATACATAATACATGATGTATCTGATTCAGAATATAACCACCGATATTTTTTTTAATTTATTGGTAATAATAACTTTTGGAATTGTGAATTTGATTGAGATAATTAAAATCCTGTCATGTTAAAAAAAATAATTCCGTTTATTGGATCTACAGAAAAATCAGCTGAAACTGAATTAGAAAGATTCACTTAATGCATAAAATTAACTTACTTTTAATTTTGTTTTTACAAAAAAAAAAAAAATCAAATATTTTAGATCAAAAGATTATCAATCTGATTAATCCACCAAATTTATTTTTTATTCAATGTTATTTAAATTCTTCACCGGCTCTCTCTCTCTCTCTCTGTAGTTCTTATGTATTAAGCTTCTCATAATAATCTTAATTACATACAGCAATTTAAGCATGAATGCAAGCTTGGCATCAGGTCTATAGGCTTTAAGGATAAAGGAAGGTGGACTCATTTGAAACAAAGAAAAGAAACACCAAAAGGAAAGAAAGAAAGTGGAGCAAGATGCATCCTTAATCCTGACCTGGAAACTGAACTATGGAGATTATCTGCCACCATCAATCCTCATTTGCGAGTACACACTATTAGCCATGGAAAATGTGGCATCATCACCTCCTGAATACGAACCATCATCTTCACCCGGACCTTTACGAGATGGAAGGCGGTGAAGAGCTTGCAATGGCATTTCCAGGGGAGCATTGTTCATGCTGTCCTCAACCAGCTCTCTATGCATTGAAGTTTGTTGAAGTCGCAATGCGTATTCCAAGTCATATAGAACATCATTCATCATAGGCCTCTCCGAGCTATTTGTCCTTAAACACTTCTCAGCTGTTTCGCCAAATTTTCGCAATGAATCAGAGTTAATGGTACCCATTAAAAAAGGATCAATGATCCTGTCAAGCTGACGTTTCTTTTGCCAAAGCAATCCCCATTCTGCTAAGTTCACCTCCTGTTCTTGATCGGAAGTGATAATAGCAGGTCTTGCACAAAGCACCTCCAGAAGTACTACTCCAAAAGAGTACACATCAGATTTTTCTGTCAATTGTAGAGTCATAAGATATTCTGGATCAAGATAGCCGAAGCTACCTTTTACACCTGTGTTTTCGTCAGGGTCGACAGCACCTGACTTGGAGAGACCAAAATCAGCGACTTTTGCTATGTAGTCTTCGTTAAGCAAGATATTTGTCGACTTAACATCACGGTGGATGATTCTCCTTGCCAAGCCAGTGTGCAGATAATGAAGTCCTTTTGCAGAATCAATGCAAATCTTAAGCCTTTGCTCCCAAGACAGTTCGGATCTTGAAGTATATTTCTGAGAATTGCTATCTGACATGTAAAGATGATCTCTTAAGGTCCCCTTCTCCATAAATTCATAAACCAATATCATCTCAGACCGCTCAGCACAATATCCAATCAAGGAAACAAGATGTCGATGACGAATTTGGGATAAGACCATGATCTCAGTTTGGAACTCCAGAATACCCTGCCCATGTCCTGGTTCACTTCTTTTAACTGCTACTTTTACACCTCCGCGAAAAGTTCCTTTATATACTTTCCCAAATCCACCCTCACCAATCAATAATTTTGAACTGAAGCTCTTTGTTGCTTGCTGTATTTCAATATATGGTGTCTTTAGCGCCAAGTTCAAGTCAGGAGCAAGAAACATATTTGCATTTCTTTCAGCTGACCAGTTGTGAGAACTTCCTCCATAAAGATGCACAGAAAGTTGCCTTCCTGAAGTTCGATTAGCCTTCCCTCTCCGAGATTTCAGAATCATCAATAAACCTAGCATTCCAATCAGAAGAAGTAGCCCGGCGGCAAGTGAACCAACCGCTAAAGGCCAACTTTTCTTCTTTGTTTTGTGTTGCACTAGTATTGACACTGATTTCTCCATTATTTCCATAATCTCCAGCCCATTCAAAAAGGCATTTTTAATTGCAGAATCATTGTTTTGGTGGACAGTTATATTTATCATTCCAGAGTTATCAGTGTCAACAACAAAATCAAAGTAAAACGGAGCTGCATTTTGCGGAATTATGTCGTACTGACTGATATTCTTACTAAGCTCTTTATAAATATGAAAACTGAACTTGAGCATACCAAGTGATGCACCAGTGATGTCACAAAAGTGTACACGAACGAGGTGCCTAGAATTCTTCCTTGTCTTGAAACTCCATGTTATCATGGAAATATTCGACTGCTTCAACTCTTTTGCAGTTTTATATACATGATCTGGAGCTATAAAAACAGATGTCCGCGTACGCATCAGAATTCCTTCATAGGGTGAACAGTCTTTTGCAGTTTCAGGGTCAGACAAGAATTGATCGTCTGGCATCCAATTTCGCCACAAGCTATCATTCGTAGCTGTAATTATAGAACCTCCAACGTTAATCCTGTGGATACTGTGCAAAGCCTGAGAGAGCAGCTTGTTGTAATTGCCGTTGCTTCCTGCAGTAGTAACATGAGTTGTATCATCAGGAATGAAACTTTCAGGGGCAGCAAAGACTTCTATAGCATTCACAAAAGCCAATGATGTTTTGCGTGAAGGTATGAAGTCTATAAAGAATTTTCCTATATTGATGGTGAACAAGAATTCCTTAATCACAGGTGAATTCCTATCAGAGATGCTAAAATCAAATAATAATCGAAACCCAGCAGCCTGGACAGTGAATAAAGCATCGGCAAGATTAGCATCTGGCGATGGGAAAACAAAGAAATGGAGTCGTATTATGTATGTGCCTTGCTTGTCAATTTGAAACTGATAAGAAGGCGATTCTTTTTGAAAAACTCTGGCAGTTTGATACAGTGATGAGCTTGCTGATAAACTGCTGTCTTTAACAGCTTTGCTTGGACCAACTAAGTATGGGAGGTCACCGACAAACGACCTTTCCGGTTCAAGGCTGGCCTCAGACTCTGATCCACAGTTAAGGAAGTACTTATCAGGAAGAGTGTAACCTGAGGAGGGAGACACAAGCGAACAGAGTTGAATGAAATTGATGAGAAATAAAATGAGAGGTTGAAGCCTTTCCATGGAAATTGGTGGGTGTGACAGCTTCTTTAGGAGGAATGAGAGTAATGGGCATCTTAGATGGAATAAAGCTGTGAGAATAATCAATCATGCACATCCTTACAAAACTCAAGTTGTTAAGAAAAAACCAAAAAAGGAACAAAAAAAAAAAAAAAGACCAAGACCTCATTTTGATGGTTTTTATATAGAGACGAAGGACACCGATTTCAAATTTTGCACTATATATTATTGCTAATGGTAACTATATATTGTTAAACAAAAATATCTGCAGTGCAATTTTCTTTTATTTTTTTGTTTTTGTTTTGGCTGGGCCCCTTTTTCCTAAACAGCGATAAGAAGGGATGTCACCAGGAAAGAAAAAGAAGTATGAAAAATGCTATTCAGAAGTTCTAGAAAACGCTGGTCCCCATATTCCACTGCCAGGCTCCTACCAATTAGATTAAAGTTTAGTATGACTGATTCTCTATCTTTTTTCTCCAGAGAAAATAAGACAGGAAGCAGGCTTTTTGAGAAGAGGAAAGAAGAAAAAATATAGTAAATGGAAGTCTAATAATATATTAGCAATAGCAGCAATGTAATTGAAAAGTGCAAAGTTTCCCATTGCTTTGTATCTGTATCTGATCCCTAGTCTTTTCTGACAGAATATCTTTTATACGTTGCTTTTGAATTTCTTTCATTTTTACTTTAATTTTTTTCTTTTATACAAGGTTGGTATTCTTTTTCTTTATACTGTTCACCACAGTAAAAAAAAACCAAAATCAATTACTCTACCACTTATTTTCTCTCTTATTTCATTGCTCTCTTTATTTTCTACTTAATTAACTAAAAACTTCCATTCTCTACTTAATCAATTAAAAACTTTCAACAGCTTATTACAATCTAATAACAAATCACAAATCCAAAGAATTTTAGAGGCTTAATAGAAGTATTTTCATAATGTGAATCGACAGTAACATCATTAGTAGAGTAAAATTAGTGACAATCAATGAGAACATGACAACAAGACTATAGATTTCTTAAGAGACAAAAATCTTAATTTAAATAAATTTTAATTTCTATTAATTTTTTATTTTTATTTTTTTTATGTGAAGGTGGGCATCGAGGTGTTTCTATCAAAAGTTTTTTAATTGTATGATTATTTAATTTTGATTTATTAAAATTGATCTATTGGTGTTTGATTCAAATTTTATGTTATGTTATTATTAAATAAAATGTGAATACATAAGAACAATAGTTTTTTTGATTTCTTAAAGATGAATAAAATAGTAATTTATATCTTCAAATTCTTTTACCTTTCACATGTTTGTTAATATGCTTGAACCATAAATCATATATTTTTAGTGGAAAGAGAATGTAATTTCTTCATAGGGTTGACAACCTTGCTGAAAAAATTGATAGAATTCTAAAAGTTGAGTATAATTTTACATACTATAAGATAGAGACGACAACTGATGTTCAATTATTACCACTATGTATAGTGATAAGTAATGCAAGTCGGGTGCATATGGTTTATAACTTGAAAATTTATTTTTAATTATTTTGATTGTCATCTTTGCTAGCATTAGTTAGTGGATAGCTGAGTATGTGCTTAACAAATGCAGGTGTGATTTGATTAGATTATATATGTATTTATTTTTACATGTAGACCTCCATTTTTTGAAATACTTAAAACACTTTCTTCTCTAACTTTATTTTATGTTTATTAAATTGAGATATAATATTTTTATTGTTAAGACCTAATATTCTTTTTGTGTTTAAACTATTGATGGTACCATATATTTTCAATAAAATAATTGTTTAAAAGATGAATGAATGGTTTAAAGTGTGTACATTACTTAAATAAGTTATTAACTATTTTAATCAATTTCGGAACTAGATCCCTTATTGTTGGATGTAAATATTGCAGGTTATAAGTAACTAATTATTGTATGATTAATCCTACGAAAAACATTTTAAATACTAATTATACTTACCAAATTAATATTATTGAATGAATTTTAAATATATATCAAGTATATATTAGACATATATCAAAAAAATGAATAGCATTTATAGAAAGATAAAAAAAAAAGTGAATGATTATACAACTAGCAAAGAAAGGAGATGATATTGAGCATTATTTTTTTTCTTATAGTGGCACTATCCATGTATGAACAAGCAATTATATAACCATTTAAGCTGGCTAATAAATTTTATTAAATAAGATTATAATTTGTACTCATAATGTTTGATAATATGCTTATTCTAAAAAATTAGTAATATTTTTTGAATAGTAGCCAAGTTTACATGTGCATGAATACCAAAAAAACAAACCATAAACTAAAAATATTTTCAGATACTATTTATATATTATATATTTATATAACATATACCAAAATCTCTAAAACGTATATCATTCAATATAACTTTTTCTTGTACTTTTATAAGGATATAAATATAGTAAGTATATTATATATAAGAAAGATACATTAAAATAAATTGAATGTATTCCATTATATTAAATGAACATTTTTATTATATTTCTTGCTACTAAAAAAATTTAAAATAAAATATGTTAAACAAATTAAAATTTTGATTAAAAGTTACATAATATATACTTAATGTATAACTAGTATATATATTTTATACCCAACATATAATCAAATAAGTGTAATGTACACTATTTCTTAAGAATTTGTCTTTTTATTTTTATAAACCAGCAATCTATGTGAATTAAAATAGTTGCAGATTTCAAATATATGTTTAACGTATACCATATCCTGTTAAGTGCATCCATTTACTGCTATTTTTGATTTTTTTATAAATGTGTAAATATTTGAAGTATACTACAAATATATCCAACATATAATAAAATAAGTATAATCTATACAATTTTTAAAAATATATTTTTTTAGTTTTCTATATTTCAAATATGTATATATATATATTCAAATATTATTTCATATATTAAATAAATATTTAATATATTCATACTTTATAAAATGAATTTCATTTATTTTTACCTTTTTATTATATTATAGTGTAATTATATAAAATATTTAATAATTTTATAGAAATATAGAGTAATAAAATTATTATCATAACTAGTTTTTCTTAATTCTTAGTAATAGTTAGAGTTATTATAAACAAACTCTAACTAAATCAATTAATTAAAACTGATATTATTTCTATTACTACTAAAAGAATAATTTCTTTAAAATTAAAATTTTGATTAATATATACCAAACATATACTTTTTACTGTACATTTATTAAAAAGTTTTTTTCATAATAATTTTTAATTTTTTAAAAATAAAATTGACATATATATAAAATAGGTTATATTCTTAATAAATTCAGCATGATATAATTTCAATTTGTAACTTAACATTAATGATTTATAATATTTTTTTAAAAATTCTAATTTTTGTTAACGTATTGTATATAAAAGTATACAATTTCTTACATTTTTATAGAAAACATATACCAATTTTCTGAGTTTTATTTTATTTTAGATTTTCAAATTTAATTTTCAAAATTCAAGAAACAAATCTTTTAGACTGATATAAAACTCTTCTAATTGTGTTGATTTATCAAGTCTCGCTCCATATTAATAAAATAAATAAAAAATTTATTAAAATAAAACTCACTTTTATTCACAATTAGATTTTTTTTATAAAGAAATCAAACGACACCTGTTTTTTTTTTCTATTTGTTTGTATATAATAGTCGATTTTTAGTGTTTAAAATTGATTAAAAAAGAAATATGAATTTAATAGAATACTTTACGTTGTTTTCTTAGAAGAAACCATTGTAGCTTTCAGGATAGATTTGGCTTTTATATAAAGTATGGTATAAATAATATTTTGAAAGTTCAACACAGTAATTTTGAAAGAATTTAGAAGATATTAGTAAAAACGATACTTATTATGATGTTTTGGTTATTTTTAAAAGAATTTCCCAAAATAATTTATAACGAGGCAAGCGGTTTCGCGGCACCTGGTTTTTAATTCTGCCTATTATATAACATTGCTGGCATCCATCAAAGTAAATAGAAAGGGAAAGTACCTACCAACCAAGAAACTTGACGAGCCGAAACCAAGATGGTGGGGCAATGGACTGTGACTAAACCAAGCCGGAGCGATGAGGTTTTGGATGCTAATCAACAGCTCGAAGTCGCCAATCAAATCAGAGCTCAATTTGATTCTATAGCTCCAAAACGACCTGTCAAGCCCAGCAGAAGTGAATCAGACGCAGCAGCTGCTCCTTGTGTCGCAGAACAAAATAGTATTCCTGAACTTGACAAACTTCAATCTCTTCAATCTCAGCCGACTGTATGTTTCTCAATTTCAACTAATAAATTTATTGAAGCCCGGTTGAGTTGGTTTAATCTTTGCTCACAAAAAGTGATGTTTGTCAGATCCTGATCTCTGCAGAGGGAGCCAATATAGAGCAAGATGAGTTTGTGGAGACTCAGTACTACAAAGAATTGGATTCTATTGATAAGCAGCATCACACAGTTCTGTACCTACCTTTTCTTCGCTAGTTGCTTCGATTAAATCTCTTATGTTTTCTTCCCTAGTTGCTTCAATTTAATCTGTTCTGCTTTCTTTTCTTTTTTCAATGGGATATAATTGTTTCTTTTTGTAATTGAACAGACTGGAAGTGGGTTCATAAAGGTCACAAAAGAAGAAAATATAAACGGATACAATATTCAATTTCCAAGAGGCCATGGTGCTGGCACCCTCGTCTCAGGTTGTAGAAGCAATCCTGCAACAAACGACTGGATTCCCAATTCTGAAGACGATCAGGTAAGCTGAGTAATTAGAATTTTAAGTTTTAGGTTAACCCAGATATAAATATTCAATAGAATTTTGTATAACCAAATAGAAAACGAAAATAATTATCCTGGTTTTAATTTCAATCTGCATATATGGGCAGGCCTTCGTTTCATCCAAGCCAAACCGGAGCGAGAGCAGCTAGAATACGGTCAGAAAGAGATGTAGACTTGGATCCACTTTTCTTTAAACTATTAAATTACAAAATATAATATTATTAATGTATCTCGGCGTAGTAAGATAGGATGAGGATGGTTCGGTGGATGCTTAAAATATTCATATTATAAGCGACTTAAATTGGAACTATTCAACTACTACATTTTTCTGCTGTCTGTCCAATTCTACAGTTTGTAATTAACTTGAAAAGGAAAATATGCCCATGTTACCTACAAAGATATGGAATGCTTAATTACCAAGCTTAACCAAGAAACACCCAATGGTGAAGCCATCTCATATATAATCCTGACGTGCCCCTTTTGAGTTATAATCTTGACTTCGACTTCGTTGACGCTTCCTTTCTTCAACTATGTAGTACGGTTGGAAATGACACAGCACAAGTCCAGGGGTGCTAACACTGGGAAACATGCTAGTGTTTTGGATTGCCATAGCGTGGAGAGCTATGATTTTTGTCATGGATTTAGAGGAGCTGAGAGCTGTTCAATCTATAATCCTCATGCTGTAAACTCAAGGCAGATGAGTATCCTCAAGCTAAGACCATAAAGAGGCACCTCGCCATGGGGGTCTTTCTGCTCTTTTGGACCTCGATAGCCGAGTTAGCCCTTTTGGATCATAGAAGAAACAGATCGTAGCAACAATTAGTTTATTGTCATTAGATCGAAGAGAAGAGAAGTGAGAAGTCTAGAATGCCATAAGAGAGAGAGAGAGAGTATAGATGAAAGGGAAGTTTGCTTAGAGGAAACTTGCTTGAGAGCTTCTTTTTGTGCACTGGTTAGGCTACAATCATCCAATGGGGTCGGAAGAATAGGAAATGAGAAATGTTCAATGGATTGTCCAATGATGATGTCCATCAAGGTGCGACTAATGGTGTAGAGACATTAGTTGTCCTTAATTCATTTCTGTATTGCAGGACCCGCTTTAGTTCTTCTGTGATTGCTGGAGGAGCAAGATGTAAAGGACTATCAAGTGTTCTCCAATAGTGACAGATATTTTGAGTTGCATATGTGTCTTCTGATAGTCGGAGATAAGGCCTGTGCAATATGAAAATGGCATGGTATTTCGAAGCTCTGGAATTGTTGTCTGAGAATAACTGGTGCTCATAAATAAGTTTAAGGAGATCTCCTGTCCATTGATATGGAGTTTTAAACCAGGTAAGGAATTTCCATGGATATGACCCCGAGTTTGCTTCATTGTTGAAGAAGTGTAAAAGATTCATAATGGGCACTTCTACAGCATGGTGACAGACTGTAGATAGGCACCATAGGAACCATAACTCACTTTCATGCTTTGGATGTTCAGGAGATAAGTGATAAATCAGACACCAAGGGTAGTCTGGAAAGAAGAAGTTGGGTTGTATTGGGAGTGAGAAGGTTTGTTGAAAAGTTGCCAAATAATGAAACATCATATTCCGGGCAAAGTTAGTAACTTGTTTGGTTGTGAGGTTGTTGGGAAGATCTGGTGGTGAAGGAGGTTGCAGGTTAGTTCTGGAAGATGAAGAAGCCATAAAGATTGTGGGAAGATTTATCGTAGAGGTGAGAAGGACTATAGGCTGATTCTGAGGTTTGGAAAGTCTGGATAAGACATCCGGGATTAGATTTCTTATCCCTTTTATATGCTTAACCTTAAAGTCATACCTGCTGAACCATGACTTTAATCGCAATAGTTGGGGCTCAGGCAAGGTCTTCTGGTTGGATTCAAGAATCTTTGGGAAGGAAGAGTTGTCCATCCGAACCAAGAAGTGTTGTCCAATCAGGAAGAATTCAAACTTTTTTATCCCGTACTTGACCGCCAAAAGAGCAGAAAGACCCCACATGCATAGTCAGATGCATCTGTTTGGAGAATAAGTTCTCCTACTGATGGGATTGTAAGAGGTGGCGGATTGTGAGCCAGCTCTTTTAGTCTTTTGACAGCTGTTGTTTGTTCCGCTCCCCATGGAGGAGGGTTTTTCTTGAGCATCTTTGAGAGGTGGCACGTGTAACTAGACAGGTGTGGAATGGCCTCTCGAACATAGTTCAAGATTCCAAGGAACTGTTGAATTTGTTTTACTGATAAATTTCCGTCTGGAAAATCATCAAGTTCCTTTGTCAGGTGGGGACCATATGTGTACTGGCCATTCTTGAAATGCATTCCGAGAAATTCAATTTCTCGTTGGCCAATAGTGCTCTTCTTTTCTGACAGCATAATGCCATATTTCTGGATGATGGCAAGGAGCTGTTGTAACAGTTGGTGATGGTCCTCTGTTGTTTCTGAGAATAGTAGGATGTCGTCAATGTAGATCAGAGAAGAGTAAAGGATAGGCCCAAAAATCTCAATCATGGTCTTCTGGAATTGAGATGGGGCCGTCTTGAGCCCAAAGGGCATAACAGTCCATTGGTATTGGGCATTAGGGATACAAAATGCAGTCTTATATCTCTCTGGGCTGGATACCGAGTTGCCAAAAGCCCGCCTTTAGGTCAAATTTGGAATAGTATTGGGCCTTTTGGATATGGATTTTGAGATTTGAGATCCGAGGAAGAGGAAATTTGTTGTCTTGAAGGAAATGGTTTAAGGGCTTGTAGTCTATGACAAGCCTCTTTTTTCCTCGAATCCTTTCAGACCTTTTTTCCACATAAAAGGCTTGGCAAGCCCATTGTGAAGTAGTGTGTTCAATTAGGCCTCACTGTAATGTCGTGCATTCGATCGGGCAAGGGCTAGGTCTGTGGGAGACATTCCCATGTGTGTGGCTTTAGTAGGGTTAATGTCTTCATTAAGTTTGAAGAGGAGGCTGATATAGAATTGTGGATTTTTCCATAGAGGAAGAGGATGTTGAAAATGTGAATGAGATTCTGGACAGAACTGAAGGAATTTTTCTGTGTATGGTAAGAAAGGTGGAATAGTATCTGTCAGAGAAAACAGATTTGAAGTTTCAGTGTATGGCCGAAACTGTCTCTTGAACTTTATGCTAGTTGGAAGAATTTGGAGCTTTTGAACTTGATGATAAACATCAAAACCTATCAGGATATCCTTATTTGGAAGATCTGAACCAATGATGTGCGTCCATACAACGCAATCAGGAAAGAACTGTATTCCGATCTTCTGTCTTGTGATCAGAGTGGTTTTGAAGGTTTGATCATTGGCTGCCCTGAAGAACTGATCATGGGGCTTCCAATACTTTGATGGGAGAACCATTGGGTTCATCATGCTTCTTTGTGCTCCAGTGTCAAAGAAAGCTATTACTGGTACAGGCTTGGAGTATTTTGAAGATAGGATCTGTATGGGAATATATGGAACTGGAGGGGGTTTTGTAGTAATTTGAAAAGTTTCAGGAGGTGGGAAAGAAACAAAGAAAGAAGACAGTAGGGTTGGAGAGAGAGGATATTGTATTACATCTTCCAGAATATTCTCCCGATTTTCTTCATGTAGATCAATCATCAAGATAGGTATTTCACTATCGTCTGAGTCTGAAGAAGATTCTTGTGAGGACTCTGTGGAGTCTGAGAACTCCATTTCTAACCCAAATAAGCTTTCTGGGGTAAGATCCTCTTGTTCCGAAAGTGGAGATTCTATCTCCGCTTCAAAAGAGTCTGGAAGAGATAAAGACATGCTGACTTGTTGAATCATCTTTGCTGACTTTTCTGGATTCTTAGGACAATTTTTTGTATAGTGTCCCTTTCTTTTGCAGATGAAACATCTGTCAAACTTGTACCCTTGATTTTGTTTCTTACGGAAGTATTTGAATCTCTTTGGGTTCTTTTCCCTGAACTTCTTGTTGCTTCGCGTGTATTTCTGGAAATGATGTCCAGATTTCTTCTTATGATTTGAACATACGCAGTTGGCTGCTTTGCACTTAATCTTGAGGTGGTTTTTGTTGCAAGCCTTTTGGACTATCAAGTCCCTTTGAGATAACCTTTTGAATAACTCTTGTTGATCACACAGTCTCTTAATGGAAGAGAGTGTGAATTGCCAAATTTCGCCAAGTGTAATAGAGGTGACTGGTCTCTTTGTTGCTGCAATCATATTGTTGACCTCAGGTTGTATTTCATCTGGCAGAGAGGTGATGAAGGTATACTTTAGTGTATCGTCACCATCATGTCCTCTAATGACATAGTAGAGTTTGGACATAGCCGAATATTGCTTTTCCAGATCCTTCATTTTTAATGAACAGCATTTTCGATCAAAGAACTCTTGTTTCTGCTGTCTTATGACAAGGTCATAACTTCCAAGGAACTGGTTGTGGAGGATTGTTACTGCTGCTGATGGAGTCGGCAGAGTGACAAATTGAAGCCTAGTGTATTCAGGCTGAAACTGAAACCAATCTCTTAAGCTTCCGGTAAACCTTGTGACAAATTCGGCAAGGACTTTTTTGAGTATGGCCCCTTCAAGGGTCATCTGAAGATCAATCCATGCCAAGAATTCGGAAAGCTTGTCCTTCCATTTCGATGGTGGTAGGTCATCAAAAGTGAACTAAGGTCCTGTACTAGCTGGTTTTGACCTTGGGTTTGAAGCTCCAGTTGGAGCAAAGAATGACTGAGCATCCTCATCCTCAGGTTCCACTATTTCTGGACTGGGATCAGTAGCAGAAGTGTTCATGAGAATCTCAGTGATGTCTGCCATCTCTGAAGTATCTGAAGAGGATTCTGAATCATACGGACTGATGAGAGATTGCTCTAGAAGTTTGTCTTTAGAGGCTAGAGGAGGAGAGGTTTTCTTTTGCTGGGTTTCCGAGTTTTTTGGGTAAAGGTGAGAGAATGTGCCAAAGAGCTGATAAAGGGTTTCTTGTGGTTGTTTTGGTTGTGAAAGAAAAGGGAAAAAAGAAAAGTACGAAGGAGCAATAGCCGATGATGTGGAGGCTGCTGAAGTAAAGGATGGAATCATAGCAGACTGGTCTCTTCGAAGATCATGCTCAATTTGATCTATTTGTTTCTTCAGCCGTGTGATCTCCTTTTCTTTTTGTATGAAGGCGGGTGTAATGGGCTGAGGTACCCAAAGCTCTCTATCCAGAGCCTGATACTTTGTAGTAAGCGATGAATAAAGCTGGAGTACTTCTTGTGAGAAAGTATCCATCTTATGATCCAGCTTTTGAGCTAGGTGTAAAGCTTGGTCCAGTTTCCCATCTATCTTTTTTAGATAGGTATTTTGGACGATTGAGTTGGAGCTTTGCCAGTTTAGCACCTCTTCTGGTGGTGTCAGCGGCTCTAGTGATCCAGAGGGGGAAATCCTTGAAGGAAGGATTTCTGATCTCTTGTTCTCCGTTTTCCCCAAAGGAGGGAAATCCTCTGGTTGGAACATGTAGCACTCTTGAATTGCTGGTTGTACCGCTGATATGGAAGACAAAGATGAAGAACATCTAGAAATTCGTGGCGTTGTAACCAAAACCGTGGTTTCAAACCCTGTGGGAGCTGAGCTACTGCAGGTTTTGTTTTCCAGCCTATAAACTCTTAGATCATTCTGGATCTCTTTTCTGCAGGTTGCAGAAGGGGGTTTTCCATATTCGACCTTAAGTTGAGCCAATAGTACCTTGAATTCATCGTAAAAGATATCAATGACTGTTTTTCCTTCTTTTGCGAGGAACTGGATAGCCTCATCAAACATTGGGAATGGTGTTTTACTTGTCCGTTGCTTTTGGGAACCATTTGGATCCCGGTCATCCGGCTTTGATTTCCTTTCTGAACAAGGAGTGTCCGGTGACATGTTTCGAGGATTCTTTTCTGGATGCCGAAAGCAAGGTTCAGCAAAGTCTAAGTCCTCATCACAAGTGCATCCTAGGCGGCACATCTCTGGGGCAACATCCCAGACGAAGTGTCCTTTAACATGGGTGGCATAAATCTGGTTTCCAGAGGACTGGAATGAATGAATAGGGATATTTTCCCTTGGCCTTGATACTGGTTGTATCATGGATGCTTGAAAGATGGATGGAGCTGAAGAAGATTCCCCAGTCTTTGTGAAGATCGTTTTGACAATTCCATCTCTTTGATTGATAAAGAGAGGATTTGTAGCTTGAACAGGCTTAGATTGAGATGCCTGAAGCTTTTCATAGTTGGTGACCCACTCAGTCGGGATTAGCTTTTGAAGGTCTTCCTTTCCGGTATGCGGGGCACGGACAATAGTGGGGATCTGGCCAGAATCGGCCATGATGAACAACGCATCAGAAGAGGCTTGAAAGCCTGGGATCTGCAGGTTAAACGCATGATCCTGTAGTCTGTAGACTATCTGATGGTGTAGAGTTGCAGAGAGAGCGTTATCAATCTGATTCGCTCCTGTTATCTGGACTTGAACTTTTAATGCAGTGGAGAGATAAGGATCATTGAGGGATAAATTAAAGTTGGGGAAGAAGGTCAGGACCATACTTCCTGTGTTGAGTGCTGTGACGATCGTTCCGATCACTGCATGCTCATACTTGAGATATCTTGTGTCCAGTAACGACATACGGGCTGTGACTGGTAAACCCATCCTTCCATGATAGGATAGGACTAGTCTAACTGCTCCAAGATGGAGGTTTGTGTAACCCTGTTTTCTCCACTGTTCTATGAAGGAGGTTGGAATTTCGAGAGTCACATACTACTCCTGTGTTGTAGCAGTAAGAGAACACTGAGAAAGAGAAGAAGATTGGACATATTCTTTTACTGTAAGGGGTTGTTTATGGATAAGCTGGTTAAAGGTTTTTCTGACAAAGTTTTGTTTCTTGAAAATATTGTAAGGGTTCATAATAGGTACTAGGGTGTTTTCTATTTGAACATTTTCTGGTATATGGGAGATCTCTACAAGATGGTCTATCTTGTTAGATATGGTTTTCTTACATGAAGGAGAAAGTTGTAGAGCAGAAGTATGGGTAGTAATTTCTGTAGTCATGGTGTTTAGATTTCTCTTCTCTGTCACCAAGGCTCTGATACCAAGAGGAGCCGAGAGCTGTTCAATCTATAATCCTCATGCTGTAAACTCAAGGCAGATTGGCCAACTAGCACTGACAACAGCGTGAGCAGTAGCAGCCACTTAATCTCCACCTACTCTTTTACTTTTTTAATTAACCAACTTCTTATTGGGGTCAATATCGATATAGATGGAAAAACTCTTCGATGTAAAGGAAAAATCTTAGGATCAAATTTTGATCAATTTACTATAAAAAAAAAATTCTGAATACAATTACCAATCAAAAATATCTAAATCAACTCTTTAACTAAAACCATGTAATTCTCTATGATTATAGAAAAAAACTGGAAAATTAACTTTTCAAAGTATAATTGAATCTATACCCAATACTCCTTGATAATAATCTAACACAATAATTGATTCATAGAAAATTCTAGTCTAATTTCCTCACAATTTTGTGTTCCTCTCTCTCTATTTTTCACTCTCTCTCACGCGACTAACTTCTCTTCTATTTGTCGCGCAATCCCTAGGAGAAATGAGAGCATGAATTGGTTAAAAACAAATTGATAACTCTTCACGTGACTTCCTTATTATCCACGTGCTTGGTTTAATGAATTTGGACAAAGTGATGAATTGAACTTTTCCAATTCATTAACCAACTTGGACTGGACTTATATCATAAGCCCAACAATCTCCCCCTTCAGTCCATGGGAAGAATGTCTGCTTCTCATCAAATCAAGTAAAAGACAACCTTGCAATAGCACTGCAGAAATTATGCTTATCTCGAGTCACCGCCTTAGTCAACATGTCAACTGAATTCTTCTCGGTCTGAATTTTCTTCAACAAAAATTCATTCTCATTCATAGCATTATGAATCCAATGATACCTCACATCAATGTGTTTAGTACGACAATGAAATGTGGCATTCTTACTCAAATCAAGTGCACTCTAACTGTCACAATGAACCACATAACAATCCTGTTTCAAACCCAACTCAAGAAGAAATCTCTTCAACCATAGTAGTTCCTTGCCAGCTTCTGTAGCTGTAATATTCTTTGCCTCTGTTGTAGACAAGGCAACACACTTCTGTAGTTTTGGCTGCCATGAGATAGCTCTCCTTGCAAAAGTAAACACATATCCAGAAGTAGATTTCCTACTATCTAGATCACCTGCCATATCTGCATCTGTATATCTCTCTAGAATTAGTTCTAAACCACCAAAACATAAACACAATTTCAAGCTACCTCTCAAATATTGGAAGATCCACTTCACTACCTCCCAATGCTGTTTTCCTAGATTCACAAGAAACCTGCTAACAACACCAACTGCATGTGCTATATCTGGTCTGGTGCAAACCATTGCATACATCAAACTCCCCACTGCAGATGAGTAAGGAATAGCTGCCATCTTCTTCTTCTCTTCTTTACTAGAAGAACACTACTTCTTGCTAAGCTTAAAATGATTAGCCAAAGGAGTACTGACCAACTTTGTATCTCTCATATTAAATCTATCTAGAACCCACTCAACATAGCTCTGTTGTGACAGCCATATCTTCTTGGCTTTCCATTCACGAATAATCTGTATACCCAGAATTTGTTTTGCTTGGCCTAGATCCTTCATATCAAAAGCACTAAACAACTACTTCTTCAAGCTATTAATCACCTTAGCATCATGTCCAACTATCAACATATCATCTACATATAGCAAAAGGATAACAAACTTACCACCTGGTAGTTTTCTAAAATACACACAATGATCTGCCTCTGTCCTGGTGTACTCATGACTCATCATGAAAGAGTCAAGTTTCTTGTACCACTGTCTAGGAGCTTGCTTCAAGCCATACAAACTCTTCTTCAATCTGCAAACCATGTGTTCCTTTCCCTTCACTTCAAACCCCTCTGGTTGATCCATGTAGATTTCCTCCAAATCACCATGAAGGAATGCAGTCTTCACATCTAACTGCTCAATTTCAAGATCCATACTAGCTGTTAATCCGAGAATTAAATTGATAGAATTCATCTTCATAACAGGAGAAAAAATCTCACCAAAGTCAATTCCCTCAATCTGGTTGAAGCCCTTCACCACTAGTCTAGCTTTGTACTTCACTAACTTCTCACCATCTCTCTTGATTTTGAAAATCCACTTGTTATTCAAGGGTTTCTTACCCTGTGGAAGCTCCACTAACTCATAAGTGTTGTTCTTCTTCAAAGAACTCATCTCATCCTGCATTGCTCTCATCCAATGCCCTTTATCTGCATGAGTTACTGTTTTTTCAAAATTCTCCGGCTCCCCCTCTTCAGCAAGAGTAGCCCACTCTGAACTGGGCTAGTAGATGGAATCTGACCTCTAGGAGATCTCCTGGTCTCTACAACTAGAGGTGGAGGGGTTCGCTCCCCCTGCTCAACACCCTCTGCATTTCCACCAACATCATCAATCTGAACTGACTCGTTCTCCATCCCATGTTCATCAATCATCTCTCCTCCTATGGTATCATTAGTTAAAGGAGAAACTGGTGAAGGATTCCTTACAGTAATAGTGCTCGACTCCTTAGTTGAATCTAACTTTAGCATCTCATGCTCATGAAACACCACATCTCTTGATCTAACAATCTTCTTCTTTGTTGGATCCCATAGTCTATATCCAAACTCTCAATCTCCATATTCGATAAAAATACACGGAGTGGCCTTATCATCAAGTTTTTGTCTTTGCTCCTTAGGTACATGAACAAAGGCCTTACGACCAAACACCTTTAAGTGAGAGTAACTAACATCTTTCCCACTTCAAACTCTCTCAGGAATATCATACTCTAAAGGAGCTGACGGATATCGATTCAGCAAATAATAGGCAGTAAGAACAGCTTCACCCCAGAATGACTCAGGCAGATTAGCCATTCTAAGCAAACAAATAACCTTCTCCATAATGGTTCTGTTCATCCTCTCAGCTACACCATTGTGTTATGGGGTGCCAGGAACCGTCTTCTCATGTCTAATGCCATGATCTGCACAGTAGGATTCAAACTCCTTTGATGTGTATTCTCCACCATTATCACTACGAAGACACTTCAAAGAGCCACCTTTCTCTCTTTCCACCATGACATGGAACTTCTTGAAGCACTCAAACACCTGGTCTTTTGTTTTCAAAACAAACACCCACACCTTACGTGAAGTATCATCAATAAAAGTAACAAAATATCTATTACCACCATTACTCTGAACCTCTAAGGGACCACATACATCAGTATGCAGTAAATCAAGCACATTCTCTTTTCTCTTAGAAGTACTACTAAAAGAAACTCTATGTTTCTTCCCTAACAAACAAATATCACAAGGGTTTAAGCCGATACCTTTGGCAAAGGGAATGAGAGACTTCTTTGCCAATATCTATAACCCTTTATCACCAATATGAGCCAGTCTTCTACGCCACATGTCAGGCGAAGCATCATCTTCAGCTGCATTCAGCTCACCATCCAGCAATCTCATCTGAGTTCTCATAAGCCTGTTAGAAGGCTTACCTCTAGCAACAACCATAGAACCCTTAGACAGCCTCCATCTCAGACCACCAAAGTGACTGTGATAGCCATCATCCTCATCCAATGAATAAGTTGATAGCAAATTCAACCGCAAACCAGGAACATGTCAGACATTTCTCAATGTCAATGTAGACCCCAAATCAGTCTACACAACTACATTGCTGACTCCTACTATGTTGTTATAACTGGTATTCCCCATCTTCACTCTTCCAATTTTTCCTGACCTGTATGTAGAAAAAAAATCTCTCCTGGGAGTTGCATGAAAACATGCTCCTGAATCAACAACCCACTCAATATGAGGTTCTGAAACAACATTACACTCCTCTTCAAAAGTAAGACCAACCAGTTCGTTTTCTTTAAAAACAATAGCAGTTGTGCTCTCATCATCCGACTTCTTCTCATTCTTTTGTTCCTGCTTGAAGGCTTTGCAGTTTCTCTTGATATACCCCTCCTTACCATAGTGATAATAGGTGAATTTCCCACCTTTCAACTTGCCTCTGGATTTACCATGCTTCTTAAGTCCCCTACTTTTACTTTTGCCCCTGTTCTCTGTGACAAGAGCCTGTGAGTTGTCTAAACCCGAATCTTTCCGCCTAACTTCTTCGTTATGCATACTGTCCTTAACCATTTATAAAGTGACAAGGCCATTCAGAGCAGAATTACTAAGAGACACCACCAATGTTTTCAAACTATCTGGCAAAGAGCTCAAGAGAATAGAGCCTGCAATTCATCATCCAGTACTATCTTCATGCTGCCTAGCTGATTAAGCAAATCCTGGTACTCACTCAAATGAGCTGCTACAGATTGCCCATCTTTCAACTTCAAATTTACCAACCTCCTAATTGTAGAGGCTTTATTCTGAGCATTCTTCCTCTTATACATTATTTCCAATTTCTTCCACAGCACCTGTGCATCAACTTCACTGCTAATGTGAGGGTAGATACTGAATTCCACCCATTGCTGAATATTACCGACTGCTTTCCTGTGTAGTTTCTCCCATTCATCTTCAGTTTTACCTAAAGGAGCCTTAGCACCTAATTTAATAGGATCAAATAAATCTTTACAATACAAATAATCCGTCATCATCGACTTCCATATCGAATAATTTGTAGCTGAAAGTTTTATCATCGAACTAGCGGAAGAATCCATCTCAATTTACCCAACTATAGCAAAACCAAAAAAAGCCAATGTCAATATAGATGGAAAAGCCCTTCAGTGTAAAGGGAAAAACCACGGGCCAAACTCCGATCAATTTACTATCAAGAAAAACTCCGAGTACAATCACCAATCAAAAATACCCAAATTAACTCTCTAGCCAAAACCTTATAATTCTCTATAATTATAGATAAAAACTAGAGAATTAACTCTTCAAAGTATAATTGAATTTATACCCAATACTTCTTGATAATAGTCTAACACAATAATTGATTCATAGAAAATTTTAGTTTTCCCACAATTTTGTTTTCCTCTCTCTCACGCGGCTAACTTCTCTTATGTTTGTCGCGCAATCCCCAGGAGAAACGAGAGCATGAATTGGTTAAAAACAAATTAACAACTCTTCATATGACTTCCTTATTGTCCACGTGCTTGGTTTAATGAATTTGGACAAAGTGGTGAATTGAACTTTTCCAATTCATTAACCAACTTGGACTGAATTTATATCATAAGCCCTACACTTCTGGCAATAAGCTTTTCCAACATTTATATTGAAAAAATTAAAATTTAATGGAAAAGTTTAGTTGATATAAAAATTCATAGAATTCTGTTAAAAGAAGTGATTACTGAATGTGTCACATAAAGGTTTAGCTAGAATTTCTAATCAATCAGCTCCTAATTCATACGGACAACCATAATAATGATCCAAATTTAACTTCTGCAAATCCAGAATTTTCAGTACACAACATGATGCAATAAAGCTTCCAATATCGATCACTAGATTGTCCCCCTCTAAGAATCTTAAATTAGTCATAATACGTCAACTTTGGATAAATCAATTACACGATTATATTTTATGGTCCAATGATAAAAAAAAAAAAAAAAAATCTATGATTCTGGTAATCACGAGAAATCCATTTCAGAACTTTATAATCCCCGTATCACAAAAACTCAGGTCAGCCAAGCCAAGAAATGTGGTTCATCGACTGGCTATCAAGGTTCTCCCCTGAGAATTGATTGGAGGACTAGTATGTTAGGACAATTTGAGGATTGGTTTATCAAAATAATAGATTCTGCTGCTGATATAGATGTTCTGTCCTTTGTTATTGGTGTGGCCAGGGCTATTTGGTATACTAGAATAAAGCCATAACTAAAAACAGTGTTGCGGTGCACAAATGGAATTCAAGTTTATCAGTGATTTTAAATTTTGAAACTTAGCAAATAAGGACGGTCTACAACTGGCTAAAGATGCTGGGTTGCAACAGGTGATTATTGAAAGTGATTGCAAGTTAACTATAGAAGCTATTCTTTGATCAAAATCCCCAGGATTCTTATCATGCTTAAGATGCCATTATTAGTTTAGCAAAAGGCTCGCTTAGCTGTAAGTTCAGTTTTCTTCCCAGATCATGTAACCAGGCTGCTAATGCCCTTCTCAAGGATGTATAATCCATGAACTCCATACTGGGTTCAGGAAGTGCCTCAGGAAATCCTGGAAATCATATCTGCTGATATTTTGGACACTAATTTGGTCCGGTAACATTAATACTGAGCGAAGTGAACAATCTGTGCGCCATAACTATTATGAAACAAAATAAGTTCGATATTAGTTACGACTTCGTGTAAAATAAGAAATAAAATTTCGTTTCATCTGTAGTTGTAGAGGATTTGTATACTTTAAACATTCTGATTGCTTCCTATTTATTTCGAACTACTAGAAGTTCAAGTCTGCTTCATATTAGAAGCTTTGATGATGATATCACGAGCTTTGGACATGGCCACTAACGGCTCAGCCTTAGGCATGGCGAGTCCAGTCCCTTCTATCATATCAATCTCTATATCACTAACCCTCTTCCATTCAAAGCACTGAATCATAGACCCCAAAGCAAAGCCTACAACTCGATTGGCAAGGCCCATTCCAGGACAAGCCCTCCTGCCGAGACCGAATAGCATGAACCTGTAGTTGTAAGCCTGATCATCTTGACCTCCACATTCAAATCTTTCAGGCTTGAATTCCTCTGCATCATCCCATAGTTTAGGGTCTCTTTGTATAGCCCATGAATTAACAAATAATATTGTATTTTTTGGCACATTGTATCCTTCAAGCGTGCAGTCATTGTTTGAGAAATGTGGAAGAAGCAGTGGACCTACTGGATACAGTCGGACTGTCTCTGATATGATATTCTGAAGATAAGGTAATTTAGAAAGATCTAATTCATCCATCAAGGTTGCATTGCCAATTTGAATGTCCAGCTCATTTTTAGCCTTTTGTAGCACTTGGGGATTGTTTAGCAAATTAGCCATTGCCCATTCTATGGTCAGAGCTGATGATTCTGTGCCTCCAAATACGATATCCTGTAAATTGATAAACCAAAAAGAAAAAACTGCAATCTCAAACTATAATGCAACAAGTGCTTACATGGATGTTATAAAAAAATCTATATACTATCCACAGTTTTTTGTTTTGAAATTTAGTAGAGACTGAATAACTATCAGCATCACCTGCACTTCAATAGTTTTGTGAAATACCACTTAACGGATTAATTTTATACATTAATGATTAAATCCATTATTGTTTATATAACAAAAATAAAATAATTAATAAGTTTGAAATAAAAATATAAGCATTTTTAATAGTGTAAATTAATATAAAACAGATTAACATATTTATAAATATTTACCCTATTGATAGTATTTTTTTAGAATTTTTAATAATTATTTTAAATGATTACTGTATATTAGAAAACTGAAATGCTAATCAATTTAAATTAAATAATAACTGAATAAGTATGTCTTCAATTATTTATATTTTATTTAATTTTTTAAATTTTTTAATATTATGCTTAATTATTAAATAAAAAAATTATATTTAATACTATTTAATCTTTGAAGAAAATGGTTTAAGGGCTTGTAGTCTATGACAAGCCTCTTCTTTCCTCGAATCCTTTCAGACCTTTTTTCCACATAAAAGGCTTGGCAAGCCCATTGTGAAGTAGTGGGTTCAATTAGGCCTTGCTGTAACAATGTCAGGCATTCTGATCGGGCAAGGGCTAGGTCTGTGGGAGACATTCCCATGTGTGTGGCTTTAGTAGGGTTGATGTCTTCATTAAGTTTGAAGGGGGGGCTGATATAGAATTGTGGATTTTTCCACAGAGGAAGAGGATGTTGAAAATGTGAATGAGATTCGATGTAATCGGAAGGAATTTTTCCGTATGGTAGGAATGGAGGAATAGTATCCTCACGGAAAATAGATTTGAAGTTTCAGACAAACTGACTGTCTCTTGAACTTTATGCCAGTTGGAAGAATTTGGAGCTTTTGAGCTTGGTGATAAACATCAAACCCTATCAGGATATCCTTATTTGGAAGATCCGAACCAATGATGTGCGTCCATACAACGCAATCAGGAAAGAACTAAATTCCGATCTTCTGTCTTGTGATCAGAGTGGTTTTGAAGGTTTGACCATTGGCTGCTCTGAAGAACTGATCATGGGGCTTCCAATACTCTGATGGGAGAACCATTGGGTTCATCATGCTTCTTTGTGCCCCAGTGTCAAAGAAAGCTATGACTGGTACAAGCTTGGAGTATTTTGAGGATAGTATCTGTATGGGAATATATGGAACTGGAGGAGGTTTTTTAATAAATTGAAAAGTTTCAGGAGGTGGAGAAGAAACAAAGAAAGAAGACAGTAGGGTTGGAGAGAGAGGATATTGTATTACATCTTCAAGAATATTTTCCCGACTTTCTTCATGTAGATCAATCATTAAGATAGGTATTTCACTATCGTCTGAGTCTGAAGAAGATTCTTGTGAGGACTCTATGGAGTCTGAGAACTCCATTTCTAATCCAAATAACCTTTCTGGGGTAAGATCCTCTTGTTCCGAAAGTAGAGATTCTATCTCCGCTTCAAAAGAGTCTGGAAGAGATAAAGACATGTTGACTTGTTGAATCATCTTTGCTGACTTTTCTGGATTCCTAGGACAATTTTTGCATAGTGTCCTTTCTTTCGCGGATGAAACATCCGCCGGACTTGTACCATGATTCCGTTTCTTACGGAAGTATTTGAATCTCTTTGGGTTCTTTTCCCCGAACTTCTTGTTCTTCTAGCGTGTATTTCCGGAAATGATGTCCGGATTTCTTCTTATGGTTTGAGCGATACGGTCGCTTTGCACTTAATCTTGAGGTGGTTTTTGTTGCAAGCCTTTTGGACTATCAAGTCCCTTTGAGATAACCTTTTGAATAACTCCTGTTGGTCACACAGTCTCTTAATGGAAGAGAGTGTGAATTGCCAAATTTCGCCAAGTGTAATAGAGGTAACTGGTCTCTTTGTTGCCGCAATCATATTGTTGACCTCAGGTTGTATTTCATCCGGCAGAGAGGTGATGAAGGTGTACTTTAGTGTATCGTCACCATCATGTCCTCCAATGACATAGTAGAGTTTGGACATAGCCGAATAGTGCTTTTCCAGATCCTTCATTTTTAATGAACAGCATTTTCGATCAAAGAACTCTTATTTCTGCTGTCTTATGACAAGGTCATAACTCCCAAGGCCCGATTATGAAGGATTATTCTGCTGGCGATGGAGTTGGCGAGTGACAAATTGAAGCCTAGTGTATTCGTGCTAAGATCAAACCAATCTCTTAAGCTTCCTAGAACCTTGTGACAAATTCGGCAAGGACTTTTTTGAGTGTGGCCCCTTCAAGGGTCATCTGAAGATCAATCCATGCCAAGAATTCGGAAAGCTTGTCCTTCCATTTTGATGGTGGTAGGTCATCAAAAGTGAACCAAGGTCCTGTGCTAGCTGGTTTTGACCTTGGGTTTGGAGCTCCAGTGGGAGCAAAGAATAACGGAGCATCCTCATCTTCAGGTTCCACTATTTCTGGACTGGGATCAGTAGCAGAAGTGTTCATGAGAATCTCAGTGATGTCCGCCATCTCTGAATTATCTGAAGAGGATTCTGAATCATACGGACTGATGAGAGATTGCTCTAGAAGTTTGTCTTTAGAGGCTAGAGGAGGAGGGTTTTTCTTTGGCTGGGTTTCTGAGTTTTTTGGGTAAAGGTGAGAGAATGTGCCAAATGGCTGATAAAGGGTTTCTTGTGGTTGTTCTGGTTGTGAAAGAAAAGGGAAAGAAGAATAGTACGAAGGAGCAATAGCCGATGATGTGGAGGCTGCTGAAGTAAAGGATGGAATCATAGTAGACTGGTCTCTTCGTAGATCATGCTCAATTTGATCTATTTATTTCTTCAGCCGTGTGATCTCCTTTTCCTTTTGTATGAAAGCGGGTGTAATGGGCTGAGGTATCCGAAGCTCTCTATCCAGAGCCTGATACTTTGCTGTAAGCGATGAATAAAGTTGGAGTACTTCTTGTGAGAAAGTATCCAACGTATGATCCAGCTTTTGAGCCAGGTGTAAAGCTTGGTCCAGTTTCCCATCTATCTTTTTTAGATAGGTATTCTGGACGATCGAGTTGGAGGTTTGCCAGTTCAGCACCTCTTCTGGTGGTGTCAGCGGCTCTAGTGATCCAGAGGGAGAAATCCTTGAAGGAAGGATTTCTGATCTCTTGTTCTTTGTTTTCCCTAAAGGAGGAAAATCCTCTGGCTGGAACATGTAGCACTCTTAAATTGCTGGTTGTTCTGCTGATATGGAAGACAGAGATGAAGAACATCTAGAAGTTCGTGGTGTTGTAACCGAAACCGTGGTTTCAAACCCTGTGGGAGCTGAGCTCTTGCAGGTTTCATTTTCCAGCCTATAAACTCTTAGATCTTTCTGGATCTCTTTTCTGCAGGTTGCAGAAGGGGGTTTTCCGTATTCGACCTTAAGTTGAGCTAGAAATACCTTGAATTCATCGTAAGAGACATCAATGATTGTTTTTCCTTCTTTGGCAAAGAACTCAATTGCCTCATCGAACATTGGCAGAGGCTTTTTACTTTTCTTCTAGGAACCATCTGGATCCCGATCATCTGGCTTAGGATGAATTTCTGAACAAGAAGTATCCAGAGATATCTTCTTTGGGTTCTTCTTTGGATGCTGAAAACAGGGTTCAGCATAATCCATATCATCATTACACATGCATCCTGGCTTGCACATTTCTGGGGCTATATCCCAGACACAGTGTCCTCTGACTTGTGCAGCATAGATCTGATTGCTAGATGATTGAAAGGAGTGAATAGGGATCTTCTCCCTAGGCCGTGATACAGGTTGTATCATTGATGCTTGGAAAATTGATGGTGCTGAGGAAGATTCCTCAGTTCTTGTAAAGACTGTCTTAACAGTCCCATTCTTTTGCTGAATAAAGAGGGGATCTGTGGCTTGTACTGGTTTTGATTGAGATGCTTGAAGCTTCTCATAATTTGTTACCCACTCAATAGGAATTAGTTTCTGTAGATCTTCCTTTTCAAGCTGTCGAGGAGCTTGAACTATTGTAGGGGTTTGACCAGAATCAGCCATGATGTACAAAGCATCATATGAGGCTTGAAAGCCTGGGATCTGCAAGTTAAGTGCATGATCCTGCAATCGATAAACGATCTGATGGTGAAGAGTCGCTGAGAGAGCATTTTCAACTTGACTAGCTCCCGTGATCTGAACTTGTACTTTCAAGGCAGTGGATAGATAAGGATCACTCAGAGAGAGGTTAAAGTTTGGGAAGAAAGTCAAAACAACACTACCAGTGTTGAGTGTTGTGACTATTGTCCTAATCACTGCATGCTCGTACTTGAGATAACGAGTGTCCAGGAGCGACATACGTGCTGTAACAGGCAATCCCATCCTTCCATGATAGGAAAGGACAAGTCTCACGGCTCCAAGAAGGAGATGAGAGTAGCCTTGTTTCCGCTATTGTTCTATGAAAGAGGTGGGGATTTCTAGAGTAACATACTGCTCTTGAGAAGTAGCAGTAAGTGAACACTGAGAAAGTGAGGAAGATTGAACATATTCTTTTATGGTGAGGGGTTGTTTATGGATAAGCTAGTTAAAGGTTTTTCTGAAAAAGTTTTGTTTCTTGAAAATATTGTAAGGGTTCATAATGGGTACTAGGGTGTTTTCTATTTGAACATTTTCTGGTATATGGGAGATTTCTACAAGATGGTCTATCTTGTTAGATATGGTTTTCTTACATGAAGGAGAAAATTATAGAGCAGAGGTGTGGGTAGTAATCTCTGTAGTTATGGTGTTTAGATTTCTCTTCTCTGTTACCAAGGCCCAATACTATTCCAAATTTGACCTAAAGGCAGGCTTTTGGCAACTCGGTATACAGCCCACAGAAAGATACAAGACTGCATTTTGTATCCCTAATGCCCAATACCAATGGACTGTTATGCCCTTTGGGCTCAAGACGACCCCATCTCAATTCCAGAAGACCATGATTGAGATTTTTGGCCTATCCTTTACTCTTCTTTGATCTACATCGACGACATCCTACTATTCTCAGAAACAGCAGAGGACCACCACCAACTGTTACAACAGTTCCTTGCCATCATCCAGAAATATGGCATTATGCTGTCAGAAAAAAAGAGCACTATTGGCCAATGAGAAATTGAATTTCTCGGAATGCATTTCAAGAATGGCCAGTACACATATGGTCCCCACCTGACAAAGGAACTTGATGATTTTCCAGAAGAGAATCTATCGGTAAAACAAATTCAACAGTTCCTTGAAATCCTAAATTATGTTCGAGAGGCCATTCCACACCTGTCTAGTTACACGTGCCACCTCTCAAAGATGCTCAAGAAGAATCCTCCTCCATGGGGAGCGGAACAAACAACAGTTGTCAAAAAACTAAAAGAGCTGGCCCACAATCCGCCACCTGTTACAATCCCGTCAGTAGGAGAACTTATTCTCCAAACAGATGCATCTGACTATGCATAGGGGCCGTCCTTCTAGAAAAGCTCCACGACAAGGAACAATTATGTGGATATGTATCGGGTCAGTTTTCCTCTTCAGAAAAATATTATCACACGACCTACAAGGAAATTTTGGCGGTCAAGTACGGGATAAAAAAGTTTGAATTCTTCCTGATTGGACAGCACTTCCTGGTTCGGATGGATAACTCTTCCTTCCCAAAGATTCTTGAATCTAACCAGAAGACCTGGCCTGAGCCCCAACTATTGAGATTAAAGTCCTGGTTCAGCATGTATGATTTTAAGGTTGAGCATATAAAAGGGATAAGAAACCTAATCCCAGATTTCTTATCCAGATTTTCCAAACCTCAGAATCAGCCTATAGTACTTTTCACCTCTACGATAAATCTTCCCATAATCTTTATGGCTTCTTCATCTTCCAGAACCAACCTGCAACCTCCTTCACCTCCAGATCTTCCCAACAATCTCACAACCAAATAAGTCACTGACTTTGCCCGGAATATGATGTTTCATTATTTGGCAACTTTTCAACAGACCTTCTCACTTCCAATACAACCCAACTTCTTCTTTCCAGACTACCCTTGGTGTCTGATTTATCACTTATCTCCTGAACATGCAAAGCATGAAAGTGAGTTATGGTTCCTATGGTGCCTATCTACAGTCTGTTATCATGCTATAGAGGTGCCCGTTATGAATCTTTTACACTTCTTCAACAATGAAGCAAACTCGGGGTCATATCCATGGAAATTCCTTACCTGGTTTAAAACTCCATATCAATAGACAGGAGATCTCCTTAAGCTTATCCATGAGCATCGGTTATTCTCAGACAACATTTTCAAAGCCTCGGAATATCATGCTATTTTCATATTACACAGGCCCTATCTCCGACTAACAGAAGACACATATGCAACCCAGAATATCTGTTACCATTGGAGAACACTTAATAGTCCTCTACATCTTGCTTTGCCAGCAATCACAGAAGACCTAAAACGGGCCCTGCAATACAGAAATGAATCAAGGACGACTAATGTCTCAGCACCATTAGTATGCACATTCAATGGACATCAATCAACTGGACAATCCATTGAACGTTTCTGTAACCTTCTGACCCCACTGGATGATCCTACCTTAACCAGGGCACAGCAAGAAGCTCTCATGCAAGACTCCCAGCCAATGGATGATGACCAATATGACAATTTTTGAATTATTGTATTTTCTCCTACTAGAGTGAAAGATGAATCGTCCTTATTGTCTTATTAGCAGATTGTATTATTAGGTTCTTGTCCTATTATGCATGTGAATTACTTTTGTGTATTATTGTTGTAAGTGGAGTGCAAGTGGGATGTCCACTTGGTTATGAGTCGTAAGTGGAATGCATTATTAGGACCTTGTCCTATTATGCATGTGACTTACTTTTGTGAAGAAGAGTGAATTATAAATCATAAGTGGAATGCATTATTAGGACCTTGTCCTATTATGCATGTGAATTACTTTTGTGTATTATTGTTGTAAGTGGAGTGCAAGTGGGATGTCCACTTGGTCTCTTTTGTCTTCTTGTATCATTACTTCTCTCTATATAAGGAGAAGTCATTTTGAATAAAGAGGGCAAGTTCCCATTAAGCAATTTCTTACTCTTTGATATTTCTTACTCTCTCATGGCCTTCTAAACTCTTTCCCTCTCTTCTCCTCGATCCAATGGCAATGAACTAATAATTGCTACGATCTGTTTCTGGTATGATCCAAAAGGGCTAACTCGGCTCTAGAAATCCAAAAGAGCAGAAAGACCCCCATGGCGAGGTGCCTCTTTGTGGTCTTAGCTTGAGGATATTCACATGCCTTGAGTTTACAGCATGAGGATTATACCATGAACAGCTCTCGGCTTTATTTGGTATCAGAGCCTTGGTAACAGAGAAGAGAAATCTAAATACCATGACTACAGAGATTACTACCCACACCTCTGCTCTACAACTTTCTCCTTCATGTAAGAAAACCATATCTAACAAGATAGACCATCTTGTAGAAATCTCCCATATACCAGAAAATGTTCAAATAGAAAACACCCTAGTACCCATTATGAACCCTTACAATATTTTCAAGAAACAAAACTTTTTCAGAAAAACCTTTAACCAGCTTATCCATAAACAACCCCTCACCATAAAAGAATATGTTCAATCTTCCTCACTTTCTCGTTGTTCACTTCACCGCTACTTCTCAAGAGCGGTGATGTTACTCTAGAAATCCCCACCTCTTTCATAGAACAATGGCGGAAACAAGGCTACTCTCATCTCCATCTCGGAGCCGCGAGACTTGTCCTTTCCTATCATGGAAGGATGGGATTGCATTACATGACGTGTATGTCGCCTCGGACACTCGTTATCTCAAGTACGAGCATGCGTTGATTGGGACAATAGTCACAACACTCAATACTGGTAGTGTTGTTTTGACTTTCTTCCCAAACTTTAACCTCTCTCTGAGTGATCATTATCTATCCACTGCCTTGAAAGTACAAGTCCAGATCACGGGAGCTAGTCAAGTTGAAAATGCTCTCTCAGCGACTCTTCACCATCAGATCGTTTATCGATTGCAGGATCATGCACTTAACTTGCAAATCCCAGTCTTTCAAGCCTCATCTGATGCTTTGTACATCATGGCTGATTCTGGTCAAACCCCTACAATAGTTCAAGCTCTTCGACAGCTTGAAAAGGAAGATCTACATAAACTAATTCCTATTGAGTGGGTAACAAATTATGAGAAGCTTCAAGCATCTCAATCAAAACCAGAACAAGCCACAGATCCCCTCTTTATTCAGCAAAAGGATGGGACTGTTAAGACGGTCTTTACAAGAACTGAGGAATCTTCCTCAGCACCATCAATTTTCCAAGCATCAATGATACAACCTGTATCACGGCCTAGGGAGAAGATCCCTATTCATTCCTTTCAAGCATCTGGCAATCAGATCTATGCTGCACAAGTCAGAGGACACTTTGTCTGGGATGTAGCCCAAGAAATGTGCAAGCCAGGATGCATGTGTAATGATGATATGGATTATGCTGAACCCTGTTTTCAGCATCCAAAGAAGAACCCAAAGAAGATATCTCTGGATACTTCTTGTTCAGAAATTCATCCTAAGCCAGATGATCGGGATCCAGATGGTTCCCAGAAGAAAAGTAAAAAGCCTCTGCCAATGTTCGATGAGGCAATTGAGTTCCTTGCCAAAGAAGGAAAAACAGTCATTGATGTCTCTTACGATGAATTCAAGGTACTTCTGGCTCAACTTAAGGTCGAATACGGAAAACCCCCTTCTGCAACCTGCAGAAAAGAGAACCAGAAAGATCTAAGAGTTTATAAGCTGGAAAACGAAACCTGCAAGAGCTCAGCTCCCACAGGGTTTGAAACCACAGTTTCGGTTACAACGCCACGAACTTCTAGATGTTCTTCATCTCTGTCTTCCATATCAGCAGAACAACCAGCAATTCAAGAGTGCTACATGTTCCAGCCAAAGGATTTCCCTCCTTTAGGGAAAACAGAGAACAAGAGATCAGAAATCCTTCCTTCAAGGATTTCTCCCTCTGGATCACTAGAGCCGCTGACACCACCAGAAGAGATGCTGAACTGGCAAACCTCCAACTCGATCGTCGAGAATACCTATCTAAAAAAGATAGATGGGAAACTGGACCAAGCTTTACACCTGGCTCAAAAGCTGGATCATAAGTTGGATACTTTCTCACAAGAAGTACTCCAACTTTATTCATCGCTTACAGCAAAGTATCAGGCTCTGGATAGAGAGCTTCGGATACCTCAGCCCATTACACCCGCCTTCATACAAAAGGAAAAGGAGATCACACGGTTGAAGAAACAAATAGATCAAATTGAGCATGATCTACGAAGAGACCAGTCTACTATGATTCCATCCTTTACTTCAGCAGCCTCCACATCATCGGCTATTGCTCCTTTGTACTATTCTTCTTTCCCTTTTCTTTCACAACCAGAACAACCACAAGAAACCCTTTATCAGCCCTTTGGCACATTCTCTCACCTTTACCCAAAAAACTCAGAAACCCAGCCAAAGAAAACCCCTCCTCCTCTAGCCTCTAAAGACAAACTTCCAGAGCAATCTCTCATCAGTCTGTATGATTCAGAATCCTCTTCAGATAATTCAGAGATGGTGGACATCACTGAGATTCTCATGAACACTTCTGCTACTGATCCCAGTCCAGAAATAGTGGAACCTGAAGATGAGGATGCTCAGTCATTCTTTGCTCCCACTGGAGCTCCAAACCCAAGGTCAAAACCAGCTAGCACAGGACCTTGGTTCACTTTTGATGACCTACCACCATCAAAATGGAAGGACAAGCTTTCCGAATTCTTGGCATGGATTGATCTTCAGATGACCCTTGAAGGGGCCACACTCAAAAAAGTTCTTGCCGAATTTGTCACAAGGTTTATCGGAAGCTTAAGAGATTGGTTTCAGTCTCAGCCTGAATACACTAGGCTTCAATTTGTCACTCTGCCAACTCCATCAGCAGTAGTAACAATCCTCCATAACCAGTTCCTTGGGAGTTATGACCTTGTCATAAGACAGCAGAAATAAGAGTTCTTTGATCGAAAATGCTGTTCATTAAAAATGAAGGATCTGGAAAAGCACTATTCGGCTATGTCCAAACTCTACTATGTCATTGGAGGACATGATGGTGACGATACACTAAAGTACACCTTCATCACCTCTCTGCCGGATGAAATACAACCTGAGGTCAACAATATGATTGCGGCAACAAAAAAACCAGTTACCTCTATTACATTTGGCGAAATTTGGCAATTCACACTCTCTTTCATTAAGAGACTGTGTGACCAACAAGAGTTATTCAAAAGGTTATCTCAAAGGGACTTGATAGTCCAAAAGGCTTGCAACAAAAACCACCTCAAGATTAAGTGCAAAGCAGCCAACTGTGTCTGTTCAAACCATAAGAAGAAACCTGGACATCATTTCCAGAAATACACGCGCAGCAACAAGAAGTTCAAGGAAAAGAACCCAAAGAGATTCAAATACTTCCATAAGAAACGGAATCAAGGGTACAAGTCTGACAGATGTTTCATCTGCAAAAGAAAGGGACACTATGCAAAAAATTGTCCTAGGAATCTAGAAAAGTCAACACAGATGATTCAACAAGTCAGCATGTCTTTATCTCTTCTAGACTCTTTTGAAGCGGAGATAGAATCTCTACTTTCGGAACAAGAGGATCTTACCCCAGAAAGCTTATTTGGATTAGAAATTGAGTTCTCAGACTCCACAGAGTCCTCACAAGAATCTTCTTCAGATTCAGACGATAGTGAAATACTTATCTTAATTATTGATCTACATGAAGAAAGTCGGGAAAATATTCTTGAAGATGTAATACAATATCCTCTCTCTCCAATCATACTGTCTTCTTTCTTTGTTTCTTCTCCACCTCCTGAAACTTTTCAATTTATTACAAAACCTCCTCCAGTTCCATATATTTCCATACAGATACTATCCTCAAAATACTACAAGTCTGTACCAGTCATAGCTTTCTTTGACACTGGGGCACAAAGAAGCATGATGAACCCAATGGTTCTCCCATCAGAGTATTGGAAGCCCCATGATCAGTTCTTCAGAGCAGCCAATGGTCAAACCTTCAAAACCACTCTGATCACAAGACAGAAGATCGGAATTCAGTTCTTTCCTGATTGCGTTGTATGGACGCACATCATTGGTTCGGATCTTCCAAATAAGGATATCCTGATAGGGTTTGATGTTTATCACCAAGCTCAAAAGCTCCAAATTCTTCCAACTGGCATAAAGTTCAAGAGTTTACATAATCAAACTTCAAATCATTTCATGACAGATACTATTCCTCCATTCCTACCATACGGGGAAAAATTCCTTCGATTCGCGAATCTCATTCACATTTTCAACATCCTCTTCCTCTGTGGAAAAATCCACAATTCTATATCAGTCTCCCCTTCAAACTTAATGAAGATATCAACCCTACTAAAGCCACACACATGGGAATGTCTCCTGAGGCTAATTGAACCCACTTGATGGGTTTGCCAAGCCTTTTATGTGGAAAAAAGGTCTAAAAGAATTCGAGGAAAAAAGAGGCTTGTCATAGACTACAAGCCCTTAAACTTCTATTATTAGATTTATACATAATAAATTATTAATATTATTAATTATTATATTAAATTAATAAACAATCAAGTTAATTTAATTAATTAAAAAATTAATAATGTCGGCAGAACAGCCCATAAGTCCAAACCAAAGAAAAACATAAGATAAATAAAAGCCATCGGTACATGTCACCATGTGGTGTTAGCCTACAAAGATTGTACAACAGACATTAATGGTGGTCTATTCTTGTTATATCAAAAAGTCAGGCATCTTTTCACCCAAAAAAGGAGTTGGGCATCTTCTGTCTTTTTCTTGGAAGAAAAAAAGAAGCTTTGCAACCATCTCACTGGATTTAGTGATTTACATTATAGATACACATATAGTTACTTTCTATTAAAAAGAAATAACTTCATAGAAATGTTTTGAAAATACTCACATTTTATAACCATTAATTTGATCAAATGCTGGGAACTCTTATTGTTTAAAAGAAGAAAAAAAAAAGAACTTTTTATCATTTAATTTTGGCCCACAAATTTAGAAGTTCTAGTTTGGTCCCTTGACTTTATATGCTAAATGGTGGGAGAAAAGAAAGGGAAAGGGAAAAGGAAAAAGGATGAAGAAGGAAAATGCAAAAGCTAGGAAAGAGATGACGCTTACCAGTATAAGGCCCTTGATGATTTCATCTGAATAATATTCTGGCTCTGATTCTTGCAAAGAAAGAAGATGACTGATCATTGTTTTACTACCCTTATCACTATTTCTATGCCCGTCAATAAGAACTTGCAAAAAATCATCACATCTTTTACCAAGTTCCTTCACCTTCTTCAAATAACCCTGATAATCAATCCACTGTAAAATTGGCAAGAAATCTCCTGGATATGACGCTTCTGCATACTTAAAAATCTCCCTTATCATCTCCCTGAACTGCCTCGCCGTCCCTTCACCCTCGTTGCCGCCATACCTTTTTCCTGTCACCATACGCATAATTATATTAAATGTTAGCTCCGAGAGCATGGGTCTCAGCTCTACCTTAGCATAATCACTGAAAGAAACACGACAAAGTTTTGTTAAGAAGCTCTTGACTTCGTCTCTTCTTATGCCCAAAAACGAATGGAGGCGATTGGTTGAGAAGATTTCGAGAGCGCTTATACGGCGAATATTGCGCCAGTGATCACCATATGGGGCGGTTACGAGGGTGGTATGGTTTAGCTGAGGTATTTTCCCATGATTAAGGGAGGGCGATTGGCGAGAACAATATCATTTTTGGTGAAACATTCTTGAACTATTGATGGTGATGACACTACGATTGCTAGGTAGGATCCTAACTGTAGAGAAAAGATAGAACCGTACTTTTGAGAAAGAGAGTGGAGAGAACGATGAATAGGTTGCTTGAGAAGATGGAGATGGCCTAGAACAGGAACAGCAGGTGGGCTTGGTGGGAGCTTTCTGTGTCTTCTTTTATGCAAGCAAAGCTTGAAAGCAAGAAGGAGAAAGAAAACACAAGTTATGATGAGCAAGGTACCCTCTTCCATTGTTGAAATTCAAATGTAGTTTTGTGTTTTAAGTTTCTATAGTTTGATTATATGCGAAGGGAAAGTTGACCTTCATTAGAAAACCGCAACTTGCTCTGAGACTTTTGGGACATTATGGGGTTAATTTCATTCATAGTCCCTGAGCTTTGTTGTTCTTTTCATCAATATTCTTTAAACTTTAATTTGTCAAGTCACTCAACTTCAATTAGAAGTTCTTAATCACCTAATTTCAATTATAATTTTATAATAAAATCTTGAGAAACTTATGGTATTCATGCCATTCCTTTATTTTTTGAATTAATTATTACCGTTTAAAATTAAGGTAATAAAGCAGAAATCCTCGTCAGGAAAGTACGATTGTCATATGAATATAATATACAATTAAAAAAATTTCATAATACAATGAATAAAAAAAAAAATAAATAAACACAGAGATTAATAAATTTTGGCTATCAAATGACATTGTCTTCTATCAAAAAAAAAGAAATCCTACAATTTAAAAACCAAAGTTTAATGAGCAGATAAAGGTCCGAAGTGAACTGGTCTAAAGCTCACTTCACAGAAAACATCAATAAGAACTAGTCTGTGGTGAATTGAAAATTTGTGTATATTGTCAAAGGAAGGGTTGCCATCCTAAAAAAAGGAGGAATGTTGACGTTTGCGCTTGGTAGAGAAATGGCTCGAGCAAGATGCAACGCTGGCAACAGGAGAATCACCTGCAGCTCCTTTGGATGATTCTGAACTAGTGTGTTCTTCCTCGTAGCTTTGAGAGGAGATGGTAGTGGTTCGGCTGCCATTTAAGAACATACTTTTGTGAAAATTAGACAGACCATGTTCACCACCACTCTGCTCAGGCATGTAGGGAAAAAAGAACACATCGTTATCTGAAATTCCCTTATAAGACGTTAATCCATATGCAGCAACCCCTTCTGGCTGGTAACAACTTTGATGTTTCTGAGATGTTAGCCTAGAATTTAGTCCGATGATTGATTGCAGAGCCAATAGATTATAAATGATGAGACAATACAGCAACTTTTTTTGAATTAGAATTCCCAATCAACCTCATGATTACTCCTTTGTTAGAGTTAAGATTGAGGCTGTCCTCCTATAAAAAAACAAAATACAATAGCACTCTGTTGTTTCAAACTTGGGAGCACAATGCCAGTACCCCTGGACCACTGGATTAATCGCACTCAATTACCTATACATACATAAACGTGAAGTGCACATTTATACATATATTTGAATTGAAATTTTTTAATGCATTGCCTCATAACAGCAACTGGACATACCTTTGTTTGAGGAAGAAGCTTTGTCGACGAGGACTCACAGACATTTTCTGCAGCTTCATTGGCAGGCACAAGCTGTGACTCTAGTTGTTGGTTTTTCTGGCTAAGCTTGGCAACTAGATCTTGCAGAGAGGCCAAGTACTCCCTTGTTTGAGTTAGAATTGATACCTTATCTTTCTAATAAACAAAATCAAAATTTGACGAGTTTTAGATCAATGCATACATAAACTTCAATTGAGAAGCTCTATGTATCAGGCTCTGAATATTGCACAGTAGAAATTCTGTCATACATTGACTTTTGAAGGGAGAAGCTTTCTCAATTCTTGAAACCTTTCATTAATCATTTCGCGCCTTCGACGCTCTGATAAAATATGGTGGAATTGAGCCCTCGTGGCACTTTTTGCCAGCACATCTGTCCGCCTCTGTTGGATTTTAGAGCAGAGAGAAGTGGAGAAAGTGAGAATTCACACAGGTGCTGATAGAGTAAATCTTCACAAAGACTTCCAAGCCTTATATATACTGCTACATAAGGCTGAATCAGTACATTAAATTAAACCATACCCTCAACCACCCAGATGACAAAATGAGTTTTCTTACTTGAAAACAAAAGTTTCAACAGAGTCTCCATAGCTTACAGGTTGGAAGTTTTTATAATAAGCAATTGCTCGATTAAGCATGTTTTGCCTTTGTATCCCATTTTTCCTTGATGTTGTGGGGGTCAAACTCGGGGCAAAACACTTGAAAGCACTCTGCCTTTCTGAAATTACTTCTCTCTCCTGGCTTGTGAAATGGATGTTCTCTGTATGAGAAGACAGTAGCTTGGATTGCTGGTTTGAATTAGCAGTACTGGGTTTTGGTTGCAAAGGTTTGGTTGTGCATAGTACTGGTCGCAACGATGGACCCTCTTGAACTTTAGGTAACTGGGATGTGGAAACTGATGAACACATAGAAACGTGTATTTTAACAATTCTGCAAATAATAAAGAAAAAAAGATTTACTAATACTATTATTTTCATTAATTCCACTCTCTAGTCACATTTGCAATTTGATTCTTAATTTTGATAAAATAAATAAATAAACTTTTCCTATAATTCCAACATTTGAAGAAGAAATTGGAGCTAAAAAAACCATAATTTGGCCCATAATTATCAGCGAATGCTGGATATGATCTCATTTTCTGTAATTTCTTTATGGTAGTATATAAAAGACAAGAGTTATGTGTTCTTGCTGCCCTTTTTAATGTTTTGGATTAAGTCTTATTTATGAACTTTGCAGCTCTCTAAATTCACATCCGACGGAATTTAAAAGCTTGACAAAGAAGAGATGAAGAAAAGAAAGAAACAAACGAACTTCAAACATAATCTCTTTAAGTAATAAATTTCAAAGGGAGTAAAACTGACAAGACAACAGAATTGAATATCTATAAATGTTTATGTGAAATCTCCTGAATCCATTAACAAATTAATGTAAGTACAATTTTTCACATGGAGCTACAATCCAATCGCATAGATCAAACTAAATTTTAAAAATAGAAGAAAGAGATTTGATATTTTCTATAAACAATACTGATTATAATTATGATAATAAAAGGGTGAAATTTAGAGATATATTACAGTGGAAATAAGAGTATGAAGTCTAACCAGATTTTAGTTGAAGTTGTGAAGAAGTCATGATTTGTAATACAAATCCCCGGTGATCAGCTGTAATTCTGAAGAGAGGAAACTTGAAAAGTGTTCCCAAAGTTCTAAAACCAGGAGGGTGGTGCTTGGTAATAGCAACAAAGTCATAGTTGGTCCACTTTTTATTATTCTTAAGTTATTAAATAATATTTTTTTTCTTAAAAAGATAGAACTGGCATGCCCTACTGCATAGACTTCTGGGATTGACTTGAAACATTTTCATGGCTAAATGCTGTTCAGATTACTTTTCACTTGGGTCCCATCATGTCGGCGGAACAGTATTGGAATATTTAATTTCCACTAAATAATATAAATATAATATATTTTGTTCATAAGAGATTTAATATAAAAATATTTAATAAATTAATATATAATATAATAGCTATTAAAGACATTTAGCTATTTCATAAATATTTCTTTTACTATAAAGTAAAAGTTTATATATTTACATGCACAATTTGACCTTTAAAAAATCTAGAAGCTATGGTTTATAAATCATTAAATATTTAACTTTTTATTTTAATTAATAACCTATTGCCAATACTTAGTTTAATATGACTATTATCTTAGTTTAATATGACTATTATCTAATTATGTTTTTACTAAAATCTTATATTATTTATGAAAAAATATATTATTTTAATTGAATAAGTATTTATATATATATATATATTATATTAAATTATTTAATTGCACTATTTTAATGATTATTAAATAAAAATATTAAAATTAAATTTCTATATTGATAAATAAGAACTATGAAAAGTTAATATTTTAATTTTAATAATTTTCTTAAGATTTTATTACTTTTAATAGTAATTAAATTAAATTAAATAAAAATAAAAATTCTATATTTTTATGGAAAAACAATGAAGCAAAAAAATGTAAGAAAAGATGAATTTTTAAATTTCTATGATAAAATAAATAAAAATTAACATAAAATAATTAATAATAAATAAATATTAAAATATTTAAGTCATGTTGCCTTGAATTCCCTGGAAATAAAATAAGCGATAGGATCTTTTGACTTTAAAACATCTCAAAACATTTATTTACATAATGTGTAACTCTACTTTACAACAAGATATAACAATGTAACGCAATTCTATTCTGGAGACTTTGATATAATAAACAGTGTAGTATATATTAAAAATACCATTAACCACTTTGACCACCATATTAAATGAAACAATTATATTTTGCATTAAACAACTAATAAGATTATATTAAATAATTAATTTTTTATAATTAAAAGTTACATGTTAGCAAATAATTATGAAAAACTATCTTAATTTATAAAAAATAAAAAAATAGTGAATGTTTTTATAATTTAGCAATAAATTTCATAATTATAAGAAATTTAATATTTTTTATAAATTTATCATTTTTTTATATAAATCATAAAATTTCGTAATACCATATATATTTTTTTGTAAGTAATAAAACCTAACATGTGGACAATAACTTTTAGATATAAATTTGAATGGATAAAATTTAATAAATTTATAAATCAATGGTCTTTAAACTAAAATGAAATTATTTTGTTTTAAATAAAATAATAGTAGAACGAACTTGAAAGAGACTAACTTATTAGTTAATAGATTAGCTATATTTATATAAATTAGAATTAAAAACATTACATGTAACATCTAAAAATATCGTTTAAATACAATACAATACAACCAAATGCTCATAGCTGGTTCAGTGATTAAACAGGTTGAGATAGGATCTTGTTCATAATAGGGTGTGATCTGCACAAGGCCTCTAATGGCTCAGCCTTAGGCAGAGTAAGTCCTCTACCTTCTTTCACATCAACTTCGTCCTCACTAACCCTTTTCCACTCAAAGCATTGGATCAATGACCCCAAAGTCAAACTAATCACACGATGGGCTAAACCAGCCCCTGGACAAGACCTTCTTCCCAATCCGAATGGCAGCAGCTTAAAGCTTTCACTTTCTTCTCCATTATCAAATCTTTCAGGTTTGAAACTTAATGGCTCATCCCAAAGGGTAGGATCTCTATGTATAGCCCACGCATTTACCAATACCATTGTATCGCGCGGCACCTTGTATCCTCCAATGGTGCAATCTTCAGATGACACATGGGGAATTAGGAGCGGAGCCACTGGGTATAATCGAAGGGTTTCAAGGACTATATTTCGAAGGTATGGTAACCTGGAAAGATCAGGTTCATCTAGTAAGGAATCCCGGCCAACTTGGCTGTCTATTTCATCTTTTGCCTTCATTAATGTGCTTGGATGGTTTAGTAGGTTGGTCATTGCCCACTCTAGTGTTACTGCTGATGTGTCTGTTCCCGCAAATAGCAAGTTCTGTAAATTGTACTCATAAATTAGGGACACAAATACTTTTTGAACAAAAGACACTCTGTATGTTATAATAATTTTACTTTATTTTTACCAAACAAATTTACTTGGATAGTACTAAGATGAATGGAAAATCTATTAAGGAGTAATTTGATTTATATTCTTTATCTATAAGAATTGAAAAGAGATTTTGAATATAATATTTTGAGAGTTTTATTATCTTAATATAGGTAAAATAACAAATTGTATTATCTAATTTATTAATTTATTGAGTCTTGATGAATAATAAAATAAAAATTATATCTTTATATTTTTATATTTTAAAATAAACTCATAAAACTTAAAGATTTATGCTGTGTTTAGTCGAAATTTATAAAAAAATTTATTCTCTCTAATAAAAAATATGAAAAAAAAATAAAATTAAAATAATAAAACTAAAATAAATAATTTGATGTTATGAAATGCATCAACTTACTAACGTGAAATATATTTAAAAATTCTAACTATTTTATTATAATATAATTTAATTATAATTATTTCATATAAATTTAATTATATAAAATTTTAAATTAATTTTTACTTTGTTTAAAACACATAAATTTTAAATTTATAAACAAATTTTATAAATGAATTCAAACCAAATACTGCGTTATAGTTCAAAGTTATTTATCAAAACGTGCTTTAATGGTTTAACAGTGTGATTAGGTGGTGTAAAATCAAATTGAAACAAACCAAATCAAACGGATAAAAAATTAAGCTATTAAAATCATCTTAATTTCTTTTTAGAAAAAAAAAAAAAGCATGAGAGAGGATATCAATCCAAATTGGACGGTAGAGATATGATTGATTTATTAGGAAAACCAAAAATGATTCTAAGAGAAAATTAATTTTCGGATAAAAGTCAACCCATTATTTTTGTGATGTTGGGTTTACCCAGAGCAGAAGAAAGAGACGAGAAAAAGGAAGATTAAATTGCAGATGGGAATTGAATTTGTGTGGGCGACGACGTTTTAAACTGAAGAAGAAAGAGTCATTTACTTGCTTGAGTAAAAAAACAGAGTAGAGAAAGAAGACTTACAATCATAATCGATTTGATAATCTCATTCGTGTAGTACTCAGGTTCTGATTCTTGCGAAGAAAGAAGATGATCAATCAAAGTATTCATACTCTCTAAATTTTCTTTCTTGCTTCTATGTTCATCAATCAATTTTTGCAAGAATCCATCAGTCCTTTCGGCAAGCTTTTTCATCTTCTTCTCAAACATACCACCATCAATCCAATTCAGGATTGGCAAGAAATCCCTTGGATTTGAAGCTCCTGCATACTTCGTTATCTCGCCAATTAAATCCTTAAACTGTCTTGCCTCTTCGTCGTCACTCACATCTTCCCCGTGAAACCTCTTCCCTGCAATCATTCTCACTATAATATTAAACGTTAGATCTTTAAACATTGATTTCAACTCTACCTTTACAAAATCTTGAACCGAGTCCCGGGATAGTTTCAAGAGTAGTCTCTTGATTTCGTCTCTTCGGATGCCTAGAAACGTGTTTAGACGATTTGTTGAGAATATCTCAATGGACCCAATTCGACGGAGGTTCCGCCAGTGATCACCATAGGAGGACTGAGTCATGGTGGTGTTGTTATAGGCTACGTATTTGGCCACTAGTAATTTCGGACGGTTAGCTAAGATAATATCATTCTTGGTGAAGCATTCTTCGACGGCTGTTGGTGATGAGACAACAACTACCAGGCGGTAGCCAAATCGGAGGGAGAAGATTGGGCCGTATTTTTGAGCTAGAGTGAGGAAAGTGCGGTGCATGGGTGGTTTTAGTAGGTGGAGGTGACCGATGATTGGAAGTGCAGGTGGGCTTGGAGGGAGGTTACCTGGACATGTTCTTGATTGGTAAAATTTGAAAGCAAATAGGAGGATGAGAAGGGAAAGAAAAAAGTAAAGAATTGGGTCTTCCATGATGCTTGCCTTCTTGCTTATGGTGATTGAATTCTGAAGTGGATTTATGGAAAATCTTTTACCTGCACTGTTTTTTCTTTTTTAAAAAGAAAAGTTATCCAAACACAAGTTAATCTACTCTCTAGGTGCCCGGAAATTCTTGCATCGATCATAATTTGATAATCAAAAAACACATGTTATTATAGTATTCCACTTATTAATGATTAAAAACACATTAAATATTCAAAGTACTAGATTTATTAAATTTACAAACATGATAAATATAAATAGTGTATTCAAATTTTATAAATTAAATTTAATAAATTATTTTATAAATAATATTTTATAAGAATACAAATTAAATACTTAACTTTCAATCTAATAACTGATTGTCATGAAAAAGCTATATTCTAAAATAATTTCATCTTAAATATAATTTTTCTAATATAAGATATGATTTCTTTTAATAACTTCTAAAAAGAATTTTATATTTAGTAACTTCGAAATTCTCAAATTTATTGCTAATAATAAATACTAAAATCTCAAATGTTAATACTATTTTTAATTGAATTTATTTTATTTATAAATAAAATAAATCATATTTTTTGTATGTTAAATAATAACTGTAGAATCTACTTTAATAAAACTAATATAGTATTGAAATAATTTATAATTAAGAAAAAAATTAAGAAAGATAGAAGATATATGAGAGAAATAAAATAATACTAATGTAAAATTTATTTGATAATTCTAGTTATTTTATTAAAATTTAATTTATTTTTAATAAAATATATATTGTAATGAGTTAGAATTCTACCTGGACTTTTCATCTTAATTAAATATATAAATTTAAAATTTAAAAATAAATTCTACAAAATTATTTATTTCAATCACATACAATATAAGAAAAAGATAATTTATAAATAATCAGCATTTTTCTTCTACATATTTTTCCTAATAATTAATAATTATAAAATTTTATCAATAATAAAATTATTAATCATCCAATGAGAAACGAATGACCTAAATCTCTAGCCATCAAGCCAAAGTGCAGGGATACAAATACAAAACTGAAGGCTTCATTATTTGATAAAATTTAGAGGTGATTGACATTCATTTAAGAACAATGTTAAAAATAATAACTCATTATATAAATAATCCTTTGTGGGTAATGATATCACTTTGGTCGCTTCTATTTTTTATTTTATAAATATTACAATACTGCTATAAATATAATCAGCTACTATTATATTAATTATTCTTATTGATAAATACTAATAAATAATACATTACTCATTTATTGATACTTATATAGTGTTTAGTTAAAATTCATAAAATTTATGAAATTTATTTATAAATTTAAGAATTTTATATTTTAAATAAAGTAAAAATTAATTTAGTATTCTATATAATTAAATTTTTATAAAATTATTTATAGCTAAATTAAATTCTAATAAAATAGGTATAAATTCTATTTTAATAATTTAATATATTTTATAACACTAAATATCTTTTTATATTTTATTTTATTTTTTTTCATGCTATTTTTTAAATAAAATGAATTTCTTATTAATTTCAACTAAAGTGTAAGCCAATAATTAATTATCATAAGAGTTGGGATATAAGGTAAAAACAAAAAGCCTAAACTAATAAGAGTTTTTCTTAAATTAATGCAATTCTTTCTTATATTTTTATTAAAATTATTTTCGTAAGCAATTTGTTCCCTTAAAAATACCAATTCAAAATCTTGATTGCGAAAGGTTAACTAATGACTCGGTTGCTCTCTATACTTATCAAGTGTGACTTATTGATTTATGAAAAGATTTAATACAAGACCACTCCACCTAATATTTTTTAAGGATGGTGATCAAGATTTTGAGGGTAATCTATTTTTTAATTGATAAAAATAAAGATAATATATGTTATTTTAAACTAATAAAGATAATATATGTTATGGCACATCACATGAATTTGTGTTTGATAAAAAAAAAAAAAAAAGGAAATAAGAAAGAGACATGAATTAAGAAAACAGGCAAAGCAAAGGTATGGTTTTTCAATGTGGACTAAACACTTTTCATAAGACCAACTTTTTAATTGTAGATTTTGTGGCTTTAATTATATGGAAAAATGTTTTTCTAATTCACATCTATAAGGAAGTATTTAATTTTTTTTTCAGATAATAATGGGAAAAATCCTAAAAGAATAAAGAGAAGGATAAGAGAGGGAAAAAGTATTTAAATCATGAAAAATTTTGTGAAATTAAATAGAAAGAATCTCACAAGTTCAGATTTTATATTAAAATTCTATCAAATTGGATAGAGTATGGTTGAAGTTACCAATTACAAGAATTTAAGGAAATAAAAATCTCAGAAATTATTATTTATACTAAATGCATAAGATATAATTTATAAAATTTATTTATATCAAACATAATCTAAATGGTTTTTATGTGATAAATTATTTATAGATTAAAATCTCTAAATTGGTGAAATCAATAAGATTAATTAAATAAAGTCGAGTTATAGATTAGGCTGGCATCACGCTGTCAATTGATGTTTTGAAAATGAAAGCAAGACTACTCCATTCCTTTAAGCTATAAATATGGGTAACGTTCAACCCTCAAAATACTTATTACCTTTGCCTCCATTGATTACTAATTTGACCGTCAGAGTGATTGTTCAGGTATTACACCTAGGGAATCATAGTCTAGTCTGTTGTTTTGCAAGTATAAGCAGCAAGAGCAGCTCGTCCTGAGATCGGTGTGCGGATCTGTAATTTCTGATTTGTATCAATTATAAATCAGATCCAAGTAAAATTTTCCCTGGACTAAGACCCGGCTCCTTAAAAATAGGCACGCAAAAATGGACATATAAGGTACCACCAGAGTTCGTGCACGTGATCGAAAGGTTAGCATCATTTAGCATAGATAAAGCATACAAAACATCATGGAAGTACTGTAAATAAATAGGTTGATATATAAGAGTTCTTACAGTACCAAGGCTGAAACACAAAGTACATAAATTACAACAGGAAGTACTAAGCATGTTTAGGGAGAATGTTTTTCATGATTGGGCGTGCTTTGCACATTGCCTCTAGTGGTTCAGCCTTAGGCAAGGTAACCCCTTTACCTTCTGCCATGTCAACTTCTTCCCCACTCACCCTTTCCCATTCAAAGCATTGTATAAGCGAACCCAAAGCCAACCCCACCACTCTTTGAGCTAGGCCAGCTCCAGGACATGATCTTCTACCCAACCCAAATGGCATTAGCATGTGAGCCTCTGTTTCCCTGCTATTATATCTCTCAGGTTTAAAGCTTGTAGCGTCGTCCCATAGCGTAGGATCTCTATGTATGGCCCATGCATTTACTAGTAATATTGTGCCACGTGGGACATTGTATCCTCCGACAGTACAATCATCAGATGACATGTGGGGAACTAAGAGTGGAGCTGCTGGGTATAGCCGAAGTGTCTCAGAAATAATGTTTTGAAGATGAGGTAATCTGGAAAGATCAGGTTCATCTAATAAGCATTCTTGGCCAACTTGATTGTCTATTTCATCTTTAGCCTTTCTCAGTGTGCTTGGATGGTTGAGGAGATTAGACATTGCCCACTCTAGTGTAATTGCTGACGTGTCCGTTCCAGCAAAGAGCATGTTCTGTATAAGACAATGAATCAATAGTGATTGATTAGATATGTATCAGTATAACATAATAATAAAGGTTATACAAATTATTCATCTAATGAACTATTAGAACGAAGATAATAACTATCAGACAATTATCAAAATAAATTGTAAAAATCAGTCCTTGTCAGTGCACATGCGACCCAACATGAACATTGAGACAGTAATTTTGTATGTAATGGCTTTAATAATAGTCAGTAGCGATCGTAACGCCGCTCGTGATTAAAAAGTGCCAAATCCATATTGACAGGCACAACTATCATAATGTTGATTGATGCCTCGGCCATGTCTGTGCATAAGTCCATCCACACGAGCAGTGATTATATGTTCTTATCCCTCATTAAAATTAATATAAATAAAATAAAATATCATTTCATTAAATGAGTTTTTTTAATATCATGATGAAAGATGTCCATATAATAATATCTATATGGAGACAGACCCACTAACATTATCCAGCTTCTGTTCCTTTTTCGTGGTTTAAGTTGTGCGTGTCCAAATTGTGGCATGCAATAGCCCACATGTCAATGTGCATAGCATGATCAGGAGGAAGCTAATTTGCTTGGAGGTTACTCCAAGATGTAAACCCTTTTTTTTTTTTTTTTTTTAATAATAGTAACGTGGGGTCCACCATGTGGAGGGACCGCCAACAGGTTTTTCATCAATAATGTCTATCCACATATTCCTTTAGATTGCGATCTTAATGCTTCCTATACTGTCGTGATAATGAATCTAATTTCCCGTGTCTTATATGAATTAATAATTTCATATAAACATTAATAAAGGAAAGAATAATATAAAGAAACATATAAATCTACCCACTAACAAAAGAAGAATTACTCCTATATTTTTCAGTCAAAACTATTCGCTTCTTTTACATATTAATTTTACATTGACGTAAATAAAAGAAAAAGGAAAAAATAAAAAGCTATATTGATAAGAACAATTGGTAAATTAATTATAAAAAAATAAAAGAACAATTGGTATAGGTATGTTTTCTTTTCTACATCAGGACAACATAAATAGCATCACGAACTCTTTAGAATTAACTTGAACTATTCGCTTTTCTTTTTTTCTTTAAATTAAAAATATCTATAGGACAGAACAACATTAGTTATATTATTAAATCTCTTTCAGTGTATAGGCAGTAACCTCTCAGTAATATTGGTTGATGTGAAAGATAGACTGGAACATGAAACTTGAAAACATAAAATTACTTAACGTGAAAGTCCTATTTTTTACTTATGGAGTCTTCTGTTCCTACATATATATAGTTGCTGGGAAACAATATGTTTCTTTCTTTACATTATTCATTCAAATTAAAAGTTTGGAGTAAATTTAAGAAATTTTTTTAGAAATATTTTATAATCAATAAAAAAAATATTATTTTTATTGTATAAAATTATTTTAAGAAATATTTATTTTTAATTTTTAAAAAATATGGCGCGGTTATTCTTCAGTTATTTTTGGTTATTTTTTTATTTTCTTAGTTATTTATCGAGAAATATTCAAAAACTAAAGAACAACATCAAATACTGAATTTAAAAAAAAAATAAAGAAACTGTATCTTTGATATTTAAAAATAAAGAAAATTTACACAGTATTTTTTTATAGAAAAAATATATAGTTACTTCTATTATTTCTTCTAAATGTACAAAATAACTATATATAAAGAGAAAATGACAGAGATAAAAGAAGAAGTGACAGCACACTAACCTGTGTAAGCCCTTTTATAATCTCATCAGTGTAATACTCAGGTTCTGATTCTTGCAAAGAAAGAAGATGATCAATCATAGTATTCGTACTCTCTAGATTTTCCTTCTTGCTTCTATGTTCATCGATCAAAGCTTGGAAGAATTTATCAGTCCTTTTTGAGAGTCCAATAATTCTCTTCTTAAACCCACCACCATCAATCCAATTCAAGATTGGCAGGAAATCCCCTGGATTTGTTGCTCCTCCATACGTTACAGCTTCCTTCATTAACTGCGTAAACTGTCTTGCCTCTTCTTTATCACTTACATCATCTCCATAATATCTCTTCCCTGCAACCATTCTTATCATTATACTGAACGTTAGTTCTTGGAATTTTGATTTTAGCTCTACCTTTGAAAAATCTTGGAGCGAGTTATTAGCAAGGTTAACAAGTAGTTTCTTGATTTCGTCCTTCCGAATGCTTAGTAACTTGCTGAGACGATGAGTTGAGAAGATCTCAATAGTGCCAATACGGCGAAGGTTGCGCCAGTGGTCGCCATAGGGTGACTGAGCCAAGGTGGTGTAGTTATAAGATATGAATTTGCCAACGAGCAATCTTGGACGGTTGGCAAAAACTTTGTCATTTTTTGTGAAGCATTCTTCGGCGGCGGAGGATGAAGAGACGATAACTACAGGGCGAGAACCGAATTGAAGGAACATGATTGGGCCATATTTTTGAGATAGATGATAGAAAGCACGGTGCATTGGGGGTTTTAGAAGATGGAGATGGCCGACAATTGGAAGGGCCGGTGGGCTAGGAGGGAGATTTTTGTGGCGTATTCTTGATAGGTAAAATCTTAGGGCAAAAAGCAGGATAAGAAAAGAGAGGAAAAAACATAACACTTCCATGATTGCTTTACTTGGTGGAGCTTTGAGTAGTTATCCTCCCAGCATGAGAAAGGACATGGGTTTATATAAGATGAAACGAGGGAAAATGACAATATTCTTATTAATGATGGACCAATTTTGTGCATAAAATATACAATCATGTACAATATTTTGTATATTTTTACAATTATTGTTATTATTAAATAGAAAAATGATTAATAACTCATTCCTGAAAAAATAGGAATACATCTTCGCCCATGATTAAAATAAATAAATAAAAATCTTTATTTATAAAAAAGCCATTAAACATCTATTATATTTTTCTACTCAATTATACTCTAAAATCTTCATTTATACTCTAAAACTTTTTTAGAACAATTCAATTAAACTCCTAATTATTTACATTATTAATAATAAGATCTACTTAACTAAAAATTAAGTCCAATAACTCTAATTCTTATTTATTTCTATTTTAATAAATAAAAAATAAAAAATATGTAAACTATAATATATAAGCTAAGAATAATTTTATTTTCTCTTTTTCTTTTTACTTCTTCAACAAACTCAAATATAAAATAGAAATAAAATAAATAAAAAAATATATGAAAAATACTATGGCAACGCTTTTACACTTAAAATACTGTAGTATTTTATAATAAAAAATATATTATATTTAAAATTTTATATTTTTAATATTTTATAAATTAATATTTTATAATTTTTATAATTTAATATTAGTACAATATTTAATTTTTAGTAATAAAATTATTTTTTATATTTTATATTAAATAAAATTAATATATTATTTTAATTTTATTATAAATAAAATAAAATAATTTTCTAAAATAAAATAATAATACTTTTAAAAGTGTCTTAATAATTAATATGTTAGTAACCTATTCAAAAGATCTTATTATTAAAATTGAGTATTATATTAAATATTATATTATAAAAATTTAAAAATATTTATAAATTTATAATAAAATTAAATCATATATGATTTAAATAAATAAATAAATAAGGTCAAACAATTCTTCACTACCATCATCAACTTCTAGTCACCCTAACCATCGTTATTAACAACAACAAAATGGCAAGAAAAAACTGTAGCATCGGCAGCAATATCAGCCACGTTTTTACCTGCAAACTCCTCTTTGTTCACCGCTCGTTCAACTTCTCCCACTCCCACTGCCAGCAACAACGATAAGAAGTATGTTTATGTTCATCTCCTCAAAAGACCACACTTTATTTACTCTCTGCTGCCTCTTTTCTTTTTCAACAGAGATATTTGGGTAGCAATGGCGATGGTGAGAACAACTACATTTTTATTTGTTCGTCAGTTTGGGTGGTTATGGAGTGACGAAAGCGTTTTGGTTTATTTGGAGTTGATTTCGGGGCTTATTTGTGGTGGTGGTTTAACAGTGGTCTCACGAATCAATTGAGGTGTTTTTCTTTTTAAAAAGAGGAATATTATGTTGTTGATTTCTATTTATTTATTTATTTTAAAATTCCTTAAGTGATTTTAATTGATTTAATTTAAAATTCTTACTGTTAACTGAAGATCATTATAATATTATTGGTTTATATTTTAAGTAATTCGACTATTAATAAAAATTATAATTTTATCTGTAATTTAGATTTAATTATATTTTAAAATCTAATTAAAATTAGAAAAATATTAAATATTTTACTGATTTTCTTAAATAGTTAAAGAATTTTTCTTTAGTTTTTTCACTAAAATAAGAATAAATACAATAAAAGAATAGTATAAAAATGAAAAATTCACTAGGATAGCAAAAAATTCAACCACCATAACTAACCTCTTCTGTTTATAACTCATTAAGCAGTGGATTTTAGATGTATTATATTTAATTAACTACAGTAAATAACTAATAACACAAACATTTTAAATTAAAGATAAAAGAATTAAATATATATGTAATCATTCTTGTATTATTTAAATATTACTTATTGAATAATATTCAACAATTAAATGAAATAATAAAATGGGAGTGAGCATGTCCCTCCCTTAAAAAGTAAGTCACGTGGGATTGATGAAAATTGCCATATTTTCTAGAAGCTAACAGGGATGGCCCATACATAGTTATTATCTCCCCACATTCTGAGTGTTCTTAGAATATGGAATACGTCACTGAATACGCATATATACAATCAAACAAGGTTCTCTTGGATAATGCGGCAAGAGATGCCTGTGTTTCCATCTGTATATATATATGGGCTGCTGTTGCTGTTATTGAAAAGACAGCATTTAAAGTACTAACACTCAACTGAAGAGCATGTGTTGAAGAAGTTGTCTGCTACCCTATAGCCATAGGTATCTACAAAAAAGACATGAATCATTCAGAAAACACCTCAACATCCGGTGCATTCTGTTCAACCTCCACACTTGCTTCTTACGGATATACCATTTAGGGCTGAACGAGATACTAAATCGTATCCTAAAATTTAACAAAAATAATTGGACTTTTCTTAAACCGAATCATATTAATATAGAGAGTTGTACCGAACTAATAAACTGAGCTGCACTCGATTTTAATATATATATATATATAGTAAGTCGAACAAATTAAATCTAAACATATAATATATTGTTTTACTGTATAATTATTGACGACAAATATATAATATATCATTTTACTAATTTTAATGTTTTTATTTTTTAGAAGAAATATGGATAATGCATTAATGGAGATTAATGAGTATATTTTAATATAAAAAATGACGGAACAGTAGATTGCAATTCTACGAACGAAACAATCCACTTAATAGCATTAAAACGCATATCGACTTTACATGTATCTTTTGATGATTCTAGTTGTTTGAATATCTGATAGAGGAAGCAGTAACGCTTCTATAATGGAGGATCATAAAACTTTTATCAAATGGGAACTCAATACTCTAATAATGGATGATCATAAATTTTATAAAAAATATACTAATATTTATTTATTACAACTAATTATTATAAAATAGAAAAAACACCATTACTAATATAACAATAATTGACAGTAAACCAAGTTACCTTATATTATTTCTTATCTATTACAGAAGTGAGCTTCTTTCCAATCTTGAAAATGACAATAGAAATTTGAAGATTTTTCATTTTTATTTAACAAGATAATAATATTACTTAACTTAAATCATTTGCATCAATTTAAAAATATATAGAAAAATTTTAATTAAATATGAATCAACCATTAAAAAAATCTCTAACCATCTCTTCTTTCTCTTATTTTTTTGTTTCACCTAATTTCAACATCCAAAATTCCATGATAGCTAAAGGTCCTCATTACTCATATCTTCTTTGCCTTTGACTCTCTACTTTTTATTTAAAGAATAAAGAGTGCATTGGAATATCATTTTATGATATTACTTTTGAAAATAAAGAGTTTGATATACATAAAAAGAATTAAAGACAAAAAGGATATTGAAAATGCTCTAAGATTTCCTATACACTATCCAAATTTGATGAGCTTGATTATTTATTAAATTTGACGAGCTTGATTAAAAATAGGGCAAAGAGGATTAATATTCTATTGACAATAAGTCTCAAAGTATAGAGGAGGAATCTGTTGCGGAAACCATTTTCAAATATTTTTGATAAGCTTATTACCTTCTCCTTTTGTTAATTTTTCTTTTTATGGACTTATCAATTCTATATTGGAATTGCCCAGGGGCACCATCTCTAGGCTTTTTTTTTTATCATTTTGTGATATTGTCCAGAACTATAAATCGAATATTGTGGCTTTATTTAAGCCTCGAATAAGTGGCTTGAAAGGTGATTGCTTTATTGAGAAATATGGTTTTGCTAATTCTTTTCATGTGGAGGTTGTAGGATAAACTAGTGGGATTTGGATTTTATGTAAAGATGGCTTGTTGGTAGAGATGCTTAAGTTCCACAAAGAGTATGTGCATTTGAAAGTTGGAGATAATCAAGGTTTTTGTTCTCACTTTACAGCTATTTATGCAAGTCTTGTCCATTCTTTAAGAGATATCTTATGGCATGAGCTTTACCAGTTGGCAAGAGATTGTAATGAGCCATGGATGTTAGCAAGGGACTTTGATGTTTTCTTATATACTTCGAAAAAGAAAGGAGGTTTTTGAGTCGGAGTGGGTTAATTAGAGCTTCCTGAACTAGTTCAATACATGCAGTCTACTAGATTTAGGTTATTAGGGTGTGAAGTATACTTGGGCAAGAGGTAGAATCAGAGAAAAAATGGATAGAACTATTTGTAATAATGAGTAGGGTTTGAAATTCTCTGAAGCATTAGTCCTTAACCTCCCTCGGTTGAATTCTAATCACTCTCCTACCTTAATCAGGTATGGCACTCCTTCTGGCAATAATAATGGTACTCGCCCTTTTTGATTCATGGATTCTTGGTTATTGCATGACAGGTTTCAGAAATTTGTTATGGATAATTGGAAAAATTATGTGGATTAGAATACTGCTATGAAAATCTTCATAGATAGGAATTTTAATGTTTTTGGTAATATTTTTCATATAAAATGTAAACTACTAACAAGACTAAGAGGAATCCAAAGGGCGTTGGAGAGTTTTAATTCTAGAAATCTTCTTGAATTGGAATTGCAATTAAAGGAGTTAGAGGAGGTCTTATCTTTTGAAGAATTGTTATGGCATCAAAAGTCTCACATAGATTGGATCTCTTGGGATGATAGAAATACTAGCTATTACCACCAAAAGACTATTCATAAGCATCAGTGAAATAGAATTATTTTCTTAAAAGGAGATGGAGGAGAGTGGGTGGAGGACTCTATCATTTTAAAATGGATGGCTATTTAATTTTAATAAAGAGCTTTACTCTAATAAGGATAAGGTGTTTGTTCCTTACCCTCTCAAAGAATGTTTTTCGGTGCTCAATCATTCGGATTTGGGAGGTTTACAAATTAGTATTGTCAACTATCCCATTTTTTTAATGCAAACATCCATGTTACCAAAGGTAATTTGTCACAAGGTAGAGCAAGTTTGTAGATCCTTTCTTTGGGGGACCATAGATGAGAAGAGGAGGTTTATTCTTATTGATTGGTAGAGTGTCTATAGCCCTCGTAAAATTGATGGCTATGAATAACACATTTATTATGAAGCTGAATTGAAATTTAATTTGAAATCAAGATCAGTCGTGGGTTTGAGGTTTGTAAAATAAGTACGGATTCAATGTTACCGAGAATTATTGTTCATTCATTTCAAAATATGGTTCTCCTTTATGGAATGCTATGGGTAAAGTCTGGAACATCAGGCTACAAGGCCTACAATGGTGTGTCAATGATGGTAGGATGGTATGGTTTTGGACTGACATGTGGCTGGATAAGGGTCTTTCTTTAATGAACTATGCTTGTGCAGAAATCCCAGCTACTCAAATTTCAAATGTTGTTCGGGATTATGTCATTAATGTTGGCTTTTGGGATTGGAATAATTTTTCCCATCTTTTACCACACCATGTCCTTCTAACCATTGCTGTTTTCTTTCCTCCAAATTATAATTTGGGTGGTGATGTAGTGTTTTGGAGTAAGGCTCCTTCAAGTAGTTTCATTACCAGTTCAACTTACTAGATGTGCATGCAGCCTTAATGGAAAAGTAGAAAGTGGGATGTCACCTGGAAGTGGAATGGACCACAGAAAATTAGAATGTTTTTACGGTTATGTTTAAAGCGGTGTCTGCTTACTAATTCTAAAAGGAGTAGGAGACACCTTCATAATGATTACTGATGTGTTAGATGTGGTCATTAATTGGAGGATGTGGTTCATTTTTCAAGAGACTGATCGGCTTTAAATAGGATATGGTTTAGCCTTGTTCAATTAGTTTTTTTCTCAGTTCCCTTTGAAGGTTGGTTTCTCGGTAATCTGATAAATGAATGGGACATTGATAGTCCAGTAAATTGTTCTTATTGCTTTGGAGTGACTTGCTGAGGTTTATGGAGACCAAGGAACTCTTTTATTTTTGGTAACACACACCAAAGAAAGGAGGTTACAGTACAACAGATTCTTGCTTCTTCTCAGAAAATTGAGAGAGCTGATATTATGAATAGGGATCTTAATCATAACACCATAGGTAGGACTCCAGTTTCGTTGTGTTGGAATCCTCCTCCACCGGATTTTTTCAAGCTAAATACTGATGGTGCGGTTCATCAATCGTGTTGGCATGAATATGTTGGGGGCCTGATCAAAGATACTAACGACAAGTGGGTGGCATGTTTATCCATGAATATTGGCTTATGTTCCATAACTTTTGCAGAGCTATGGGGAGGATATCAAGGTCTCATGCTTGCGGATAGTTTAGGTATCACCAATCTGATGGTTGAGGTGGATAGTATGACTGTTGTTTGTCTACTCTCTCATTCACATGGTTGGATCAAATTTACATGCTCCAGTCATCTTGGCTATTAGACAACTTTTGTAGGAGAAGACGTCAACTACCGTCAAGCATGTATATAGAGAAACTAATCACATTGTTGATAGACTAGCGGCCTTTGCCGTTAGTCTGTCTTTTGGGGTTCATGCTTTTTAGCAAGCTCCATCAGAGTTGGTCCTATAACTTCAGCATGATATTATTGGAGTTAGCGATAATAGAAGAGTTCGTGTCTTTGTGTTCTAAGGATTAGCCTTTGCTTTGGTATAAAAAAAGACATGAAAAAGAAAGTAACATAATTACAATAAATATTTTGATATAATAAAAAATATTGACTTACTAATGTGGAATTTATTTGAAAATTCAATCTATTTTGTTAGAATTTAATTTAGTTATAACTAATTTTATACAAATTTGATTATATAGAATTTTAAATTAACGTTTCACTTCATTTAAATCATATAAACTTTAGATTTCGAAGTGAATTTCAACTAAATACAATATTAAAATTTGAATTAATTTCTTTTATACTATTCAAATCTCTAACTTGTATCTTAAAGATCTTTTTGTATTACTATAGGAGGATGTTAATTAGGGCTAAGCACGGATCGATCCAATTCGGTTATCTATAAATTACCAGTACCATACCAAATCTCGGTTCTTTTAAAGTTGAAGGTACCAATACCATACCAAATATAAAAGGATCCGCACCGTATTGTACCAATTTTTATGGTTAAATACAGTTCGATTAGGTGCTATTTTCGGTTCTAAAAAATTTTAAAACTACAACTTTAATCTCATCTTTAATAAAATATATTTAGAGAAAATATGATTATCAACCTAAAAAAAGTAGCATGAAAATCTGAATTAGAATTGCAATCACATTCTTGAACAATATGTTTTGTAATTCAGTCACTTATAAATATAATAATTCATTCAATGTTCAAATATAAACCATTAAAATATATGTTACTGCTAGCATAAAAATATTTTACACATGACAATTATTAAAATAAAATATTTTTCGTAGTTGCAGCCAACAATCTACTCAGCAAAAATAAAAGTAAAAAAGTAAAAAAAAAAAGGAAAAATACCCGAGACTGAGCAATGGCGGCACAATTATGGGAAGAGAGAGCGCTATAGAGGAATACGTCTACGCAAGCCAATTCTTGCTTCTGCATTTCTGCGAGCCAATTTTTTCCTTTTTCCTTTTGATTTTCTGTTTAAAAATTTGCCTTAGGGATTTTGTCTTTCTGAATTGATAATTGAGAGGTGCGGCGGTGTGTTCTAAATAGGAAGACGTCTACACAAGCCAATTTCTTCATTCTTCCTTTTCATTTTCTGCCCAGAAATTTGCCTTAAGAATTTTGTCTTTCTGAATTGTGAAATGGGAGGTGTGGCGGTGTGTTCAAATTGTTAGGTGCAGGCTTGTAGTATGTGGTAAGAAAAAGTATTAGGGTTAAGTTAGTGGATAGTAACTTATAAATTTAGTATTAGAGTAATGTATATTAGTATCAGTATGTTATATAATATATTAATATATAACTTATATTTTTTTTTATAGAGTATAAAGTATATTATAATATTATAGTTACTTTTAATATATAATATTTTTTCTTATTTCGATAATAATTTTTGAATTATATAAAATGATAAATATAAAATAATTTTTTTATAGAGTATAAAGTATTTTATAATTTTATAGTTATTTTTAATAAGTATTATTTATATAATATAAATAATTATTAATAAATATATGTAAAAAATTTGGTTCTACAGTTTAGTCCGGATTAGTACAAGATGAATCGGTTCTGGTACGGTTATGATACGGTTTTTACTAAAGAATCAGTACCATACTGTAATAGTAAAAAAACTCGGATTATTTCAATTCGGTTATAAAAAATTTCGGTTATTTCAGTTATGGTATCTTTCGGTACAGTTATTCAGTTCGGGCGGAAATCACCGAGATTCATGCTCAACCCTAATATTAATGAAACAACCTTAATAGTTAAAACAGAAGAATAAATTTTATGTTACACTATTTTCTTTATAAACTTTTATCTACTTATGCATTTTTTTTTATAAAATTTTTGTTTGTAATGTTTTATTGTTTACAAAATTTTCTATTTTTTTTTTAAATTAATGCGTTATTATCAAACTAGCCAAGTGAGATAAAATTATCATTTTATTTTGTAGTTGTGCTTAGTATCAGTTAATTAAATGAATTTACATATATTTATTGCATTTAGTGTAATTTGAAGACAATTAAGAAGTGCGTTTTAAAAAATATCAAACTTATACTAATAATATATCAAAATACAGCTAAATATACATGAAGATGAAATTAAAAAAAAAACTAAATAAGTCATCTAAGGGTGCCAACAAAGATAATAGTTTTATATTTTTAGCAACTATTTGGATTTTATAACAATAAATAGGTGAATATAGATAAAGATGATACTGTCGTGACTTTGTTAAAAAAAATGATACTAAAAGAATATAAAAAGGATACCAAAAAAATGCCATAATATAGTTAAAAAATAACCTGTATAAATAAATTTTTTAATAGTATAGACCATACAAATTTTTTTGGAAAAATAATAAAAATACTCAAAATTTTTGAAAAAATAATAAAAGTAATAAAAAATACAGTGTAAATTTTCTCATTTTTACTGTGTGAAAATATCAAAAATACAGTTTTTTTAAACTTTTTTTTTTCCAAAAATACTATATTGGTTGTTTTTTAATTTGTTTGGTAAAACAACCCAAGAAAAATAAAAAAAATTAAGAAAACTGAAAAATCGTATTTTTAAAATAAAAGGCAGTATTTTTGAAAGAAAAAAGTTTGCACGATAAAAATAATATTTTTTGTTAATTTTAGAATATTTCTGAAAGGTTTCCAATAGTTTTAAGAAAAATAATAAAATTATCTATATTTTTTAATAAAAATATGGTGTAATTTCTTTTATATGGAAATATCAAAATAACTTTTTTTTTTAAAAAATACGATTTTCATTTTTCTTTTGTTTAGTTGTCTTTTGATAAAACAACCGAAGAGAAATACAAAATAATTATACCATATCTTTGAAAAGAATTAAAAAAATAATATTTTTATAAAATTTATATAATAAAAATAATATTTCAGAATATTTGTGAAATTTTTTTAAAAGTTTATACCGTACAAATAAAATGTTATAGCACATTTCCGACGTATGTAAAAACCCAAAAAACAAAAAGAATTGATAACAAATTCAAAGTAAAAGATTTTCTGCAATTAAAGCCTTTATTCTTATAGATTTATAGGGTTCACATACAATGAGATCTTCTTGAGGTATTGCACATGGACGTCCTCATTGCAGGCCCAGTATCAAGCCCAAGGGCTACTCCATCTCCGACACTACGGTAAAATTAACGTAAGACCATTTCAACTTAAATTAGAAAACGTTTCATACAAATTTGAAAAAACGTTTGAAAATAAATAAAATAAATAATAGAAAACCTTTCCTTTTTCTAACTTAAAAAAAAAAAACAAACAATACGGTTTTCAGTTGGAGAGGCTGAGCCTTTGCCTCTGCACACCTAAGTTTCTCTACCATAAAACCCCCACTTTATCCGGCAACGCTTCGAATTATTACTTTCTTTCTCTATTTTCCTGTCTCTACACAGTAAAATTGTCCAAAAGATTCAAATTTCCGGCCGGTGAATTTTCAGTAATGACTACAATAACCTCCTCCGAATTGAATTATCTCGTTTTCCGTTACCTTCAAGAGTCAGGTCAGTTAAATCTCCGCTGCTTTGTTAAAGTTTATGCTTTCTCTTTCTGTTTGTCATTTTTTTTTTCTTTTGTAAAAAAGAATCTTTACATGGATAAAGGCTAGGGTTTTGTTGTATGTTATGGCTTTACATGTTGTTAATTGTAACTTATAGAGTTGTTTTGTTAGTATTGCTGCAGAAAAGAGCTACCCTTTGTAGATCTGTAAGCTTTGATTTGTTAGTTAGGTCCTCCCTTTTAAGTGAGTATTTTAGTTTGAATTGTATTGAATTAGTTTCTCTGGAGCGTCTTAGTTTAATATAGACGCTTTTCAGTGGCCAAATACTTCATTCTAATTTTTTAATTTTATGGTGATCGATGCAAATGTTATAATTTATATATATGAGAGAAAGTTTTAGCTTTTAACGTTTTACGTTATGTTTTATATTCCTTTTCAGGTTTTACACATTCAGCTTTTGCTTTAGGATATGAGGCAGGTATTAACAAATGTACTATAGATGGGAATATGGTTCCACCTGGTGCGCTTATTACATTTGTACAAAAGGGGATTCAGTACTTGGAGATGGAAGCTAATTTGAGTAATGTTAGCATGCATAAACCTTTTTTTTTTTTTTTCGATTGCTCAAATTCATATATTGCCTGTTATATATGTTTTGCTATTTTGTGGCCCTTGGGTGTTGTGCTGATCGATGTTTGCTTTAAGCTTGCCAGAGTGATGCAGATGTGGATGAAGATTTTTCATTCTTGCAACCTTTGGATCTTATAACTAAAGATGTATATGAATTACGGCAAATGATAAAAGATAAGAAAAAAAATCTGCATAAGGACAGAGAAAAAGAAAAAGAAAAAGATAAAAATAAAGATAAAGAATTTGAAAGGGAGCATGAAAGAGAACGCACGCGAATAAGAGAAAAGGAAAGGCAAGAAAGGGAGAAGGAAAGCGAAAAGGACAGAGAGAGGGTAGAAAAGGATAAGGAACGAGAAAAGCAGCACGAGGATAATACTGATAGAGAAACAGTTGCTGATCAAGCAGATAAGAATAATGTCAAACATGAAAATATCAAACATGAAAACGTTAAGCATGAAAATGTCAAACATGAAGAAAATGGAACTGGAGGTAAGTTTAGTTCCATGTTTAAATTTTTTAATTTGTTTTCCATGCTAGTGAGATTTGAAATTTCTGTGAGACTGTAGTAACTGCATCAACTTATAACATTGTAGTGTTAGTTTTCACAGTTGCTCCAGTATAAGGAACTTCTCTTAAATTACTTCTATACATGACTTGGTAGATGGGTCGACCTGATTATAGGTGTAATAATCTGAAGTTATGTGTTTTCATGATCTTTGAGCGATGAGGCTCAGCGTCATAGGCAGGACCGAGTTATGAAAATCAAGTAATGGTACTGTATTGCTGAAGCCAGAAGTTATAAAACAGATAACAGAGGCAAAAGTATTGGTGAACAACATTGATGAAAATTTATGATTTGTTCATCATAGTTTTAGAAGAGGACACTTTTATGAACTTGGGAGTAAAGTTGGAGAAATCAGCACGCAAGCAATTTTATAAACTAAATGGCACTGCCACTGTTGAATAATTTTATTCATATTTCAGTGTTCAATCTTGATTGGAAATGCTAAGGATGATTCTTTTTCTAATTTATTTTTTCAACTATTTGCTTTCTTTACAAATTTTTATATTGATATATGTATAGATTTGGGTGTATAAAAGTACAGTCAAAGGCTCAAATAATTTATGCTAAAGGGGTTAACTGCCAACAGGATGAGGGTAGTTTAATCTCCAACAGCATGCTCCACTCTAGGAGGACTTCTGTATTGTTCACTTTGCTCGTATAAAGACACATCAATGGACATTTTTGTTAGCAGATGCATTAACATTGTCTATGCCAAAATGTTTGATGCAAGATTTGATTTAAGAGACTAACAGGAATCTAAATGCTACTTAGCAACTGATTGTAAAACTTTTTTAAGTTTCTAAAAAAAGAGCACTTGTCATTTGCGTTTAACTTTTTGGAGTTTCTCATTTATCAGCTTTTTGGATCTAGGCTGCATAAAACCATGTTATTTAGAGGCAGTATTCGTGCGGAGCTTTTATGTGATGAATGCCTTAGTGGAATTCTATTTCATAGCTTTCCTCTGCATTCGGATATTTCTGGTTTTCCCTTATCGTCTACTGCTTTAGCCCTTGAGACTGGAGGCTTATGCAATAGATATGTAGTAGTACTGGAAGAGTCGTCCAAAGTGTTGGTTGCTAATTATTTGTGCATTAAACACATGCTTTTAACAAAATCGTGCACCTCTTCCGACTTGCATGCCAACCTATTGTGATTTGTCATTGCAAAGCTGTAGAGAACGGAGAAGTTCAAGTTGTCTATTGAAATGTTCCTGAGCATTTTGTAAAATGGGACAGCATTCTCCCTCTCTTTCTGTCTGAATGCTAAAGAAAATGGTTTCTTGTATAGGACCGGAACCAATGGATGTCTCCGTGACATCAACATCTCAGGCATGCGAAATTCCTAGTTCTGATGTGATGATTTTGGAGGGACATACATCAGAGGTTTGAGCATTGTCCTGTTCTCATGCCTAGTTTTCAAATATTTTGATGTTTGAATGTTCTTACTTCTTACTAATTTTCAGCTAGTTGTATTTACTAACATTTGTTAGTTTTCCTTGCTTTGCCCTTCAGGTTTGTGCTTGTGCCTGGAGTCCTACAGGATCACTTCTTGCATCTGGGTAAGTATTTTCTTTTCTTTATCAGGATTGTCCCCTTGAGGATGGACATCTACCTGCATCTAATGACTATAGGGCAGTGCTTTTTGCGTTTTGATCTTTACTTCCCTTGTATGGTCTGCTTTATAAGATTATCCATTATGTCATTTTACTAGCACTGATTACACTGAGATTTTGATCTTTATATATGTAATAACAAATGTTTTTGAATTTTTTTATTTGAAATAAAACTGTCATAGACTGAGCATTAGACTAGAAATTGATTTGATTACAGTGTCCTAAACAATGTATATAAATTCTGCCAAAATAATGGAACTGAAGTTAATTAATTTTGTCAAACTTGAAACAATTTGGCAAACCATTCATATTAATGAGACATTAAGTCAAATTCCTGTAGCATCTGCATATTGTATAATATGAAACCTAGAGACTGAATTGAAGTTAACCTCCTCTCCATGGATCAAATTAGTACATAATATCTACATCTGACATGTTATGTGTGCTCAGCTTTGCTAAAAGGTTATTTATTTCCTGGTTCAGTTATGTTATGAGTTGCCTTTTCTTCTGCAATGATGAAAGTTATGACCATATCTAGATTATTTGTCTGGCTGTCTCATGACTCTACACTGACTGGCCTAACACTGGTTAATGGCTTTCTTTATAGTAAGATTTTCTGTTCCATGAGAAAGGATTGACAACTGGGATGAATGTATCCGTAAGACTAGATTGTTTGTGGTATCTCCATGATTGCATTCTTCTATCATAACAAAGTCTTAGGTCCCTTTTTTTCTTTTTTCTTTTTTATGTGCAAGTTTCACTCTCTTTTCCTTAATTTCTAGGTCTGGAGATTCTACAGCACGTATTTGGGCAATAGCCGAAGGGACCTCTAGATCTGGTGTACAAAATGGTCCCTTAAATGTGCTGGTATTGAAGCATGTAAAGGGAAGAACAAACGAGAAGAGCAAAGATGTTACAACACTGGATTGGAATGTGAGTTTTCCAGTTTTTGTGGCACTACTGTTAGTTACAAATGGTATGATGAACATTGCATGATGTTGACAAGGTCCAATTGTCAATGAACCTTTCCCATTAGTGACTACTTTTATAACCTTTATACAAAGTACCTGTTTATACACTGAATTTCCATTGGCAAGTTATGTTACTTTTTGTAACCTTAACACTATTAGCTTCAACCTTTTATGGTAAGTTCATGCATTCAGTTTTTCAGTATTCAAGTTTTGCAGATGTAAGAAAATTACTTCTGATGCTAAATTGGCTCAGTTTCTTTTACCTTTAATGACATTCATTTCTTCATTGTGTAGGGTGAGGGAACCTTACTTGCAACGGGATCATATGATGGGCAAGCAAGAATTTGGAATACAAGCGGTAAGCTTTTATAGTTATATGTTTCGTGGCCCTCTGTTTCTTCTGCAACAATAGGTTTAATGTATAATAATAAACAACAAATGAAGCTTGATACTGTCGTAGTTATGTGGTCTGTTACTGCTTTGTTTATGAAGCCATACAGCTCTGGTTGGTAGATGGCCATAATTTTGTTTCTAACTGTGATGCTGTTCTTTAACATTCACCTCATGCTGGAACTCTTGCATCTTCCAGGTGAATTAAAAACTACATTGAGTAAACACAAAGGACCTATATTTTCTCTGAAGTGGAACAAGAAGGGAGATTTTCTTCTTACTGGTAGCTGTGACAAAACTGCTATAGTGTGGGATGTGAAAACTGAGGAATGGAAACAACAGTTTGAGTTTCATTCAGGTTTTATTTTGCACTGAACCTGAAAAATGATTTGCCTTTCTTTACACTGCAGATGTTAATAATGTTGGAATTCTAACCAGTCATAGATGGAATTTAAGGGGCATATCTTTTTGTATTTTAGGTCCTATACTTGACGTTGACTGGCGCAATAATACTTCATTTGCAACAAGCTCAACAGACAATATGATATACGTCTGCAGAGTTGGAGATAACCGCCCTGTCAAAACTTTTGCTGGGCATCAGGTTTGTTTTTGCGTTCAACTGCATATTGATCTAATCATGGTGTTTGTAGTATAAATCATATCTTAAGTGGTCGACTGTGACCATTTAGCAAATGGCAGCATGCAATGGGTCAGGTTCTGATGGGACTTGAATTGCCTGCTGAACTTCGCTTTGATATAATATTTCAAACGTGCAACCTAAACCATGTTATGATTGGTCGGTTGAACAAGCCTGCAATCTGGTAAGATGATAAATCTAAAAGAGTTTTGTGCTTTGGAATATTGAATTGACTTCGCACCAGTCTGGTTGACTTCAGATTGGCAGGCTCGGAGGCTATCTGATGTGCAATCAGGTTGTGATGGTTTTGTAAAGTCGAAAACCATAATCTGATGAGTCATGTCGCCCATAACTGTTATATAAGTGGTGTTCAGATTGGTACCAAATTTTGGCGACTGTCGGATTACACTGCTTTTGGGGGGTTAATATTTGTGCTCTTTTTCAGGGTGAGGTTAATTGTGTCAAGTGGGATCCCACAGGCTCATTGCTTGCATCATGCTCTGACGATATCAGTGCTAAGGTTATGTATGCTGCCTTTTTCTTAATTTGTGAAGTTGTATTGCTTTTCTAGTTTTGGCTTTGTACCTATTTGTTACTTGTGAATATGTCTGTAGTCTATGGCTTTTGGAAGTCAGTTGGATATCATTTTTTTCCCTTTTTCAGTTTGTTTCTAGTAAGAATTAGACTGACTTAGTCTATATGCTTTCCAGAAGTCCTGTTTAAGTTGACTGGAATTTGTTTTCAGTTTATTACTTGCTAGTTTTCTGTTATGTTGGTTAGCAACTCATGGAAATTCTTATTATAGATATGGAGTATGAAGCAAGACAAATATGTTCATGATTTGAGAGAACATTCCAAGGTAGTAGCTGAGTTTTTTCTCTGCCATTTTTTGCCTGAATATGTAGGATCTACTGGATTGTAACTAAAAATATGGAATTGTCTTTGTAGGAAATTTACACCATCAGATGGAGCCCCACTGGGCCTGGTACAAACAATCCTAACCAACAGTTAGTGCTGGCCAGGTAATTTGCTGCTTTGATGAACTAATATATAATTTGTACCAAATTGGCTTGGTGCTATGTATCTTAGATATCAAAGTAGTAGTTGGAGTTGCCCTTGAGCTTGAAACCAGCCATATCATTGAGTGATCAGTGCTTTTGCTTTTTTTTTTTTTTTCAGGATAATCATTTTATCCCAAGTTAAAGATATTATGGAGCAGTTGAAATTTTTCAACTTATATTGTGTTTTATCTGAGTTTCTACTGTTCCATTTTCTATACAGTGCATCATTTGACTCCACGGTGAAGTTATGGGATGTGGAACTTGGGAAACTTCTCTGCACTTTGAGCGGACACAGGTACGTTACTTACCCTTCATTCCCTATTGGGTGAGGCGGAAAGATTTAAGTTGGGTAATTTTGAGGAGGCACTTCCTGGCTATGCCAGTATGCCTAGCAAAATGGAGATTGTAATGTTCTCTTTTGAAGGACCTTATGTGGTGGACCATCTTTTGAATTGCTGCTGTCCATTTTTTGTGGTTCTTCGTGAGTGTTTATATTGACAAGCATCTTCTATTATACTTCCAGAGATCCTGTGTATTCTGTTGCATTTAGCCCAAACGGAGAGTATCTTGCTAGTGGATCTCTTGATAGGTCTATCAATATCTGGTCTTTGAAGGAGGTTAAGATCGTGAAAACATACACTGGCCAGGGGGGGATATTTGAAGTTTGTTGGAACAAGGAAGGTGACAAAATCGCTGCTTGCTTTGCCAACAATACAGTGTGTGTGTTGGATTTGAGAATGTAAGTACTGGCAATGGTGTCCATGGTCTGAGGATTGCTCTAAAACATTGTGCGAGCATTCTGTTTAGCTGATCATCAGTTGCATATCGTAGTCTTTCTTTAATGTAGATGGCAAAGTGCATCTTTGGTTGGGCAGATTTTTGTCTTTTTCCCATTTCCTATAGTTGTAGGTATTACTAATTCTAGTATCTACTTGCTTGTCAGCTAGGGATCTGCTTTGTATTATATGGATCAGTGACAGATTATGTACAGATTATTCTCATTGGATCCATAACTTAAGGTCCTTTATTAAGTCTTTGCCCTAGTTGAGCCTAGAATTCAAGCTTGCACTTTTACACAGGCATGTGAAAATCTAAAGTGAAAATATTACCGCTGTAAGGATCCGATAGTGGATGATGAGAATTTCGATTTTTCTGTGATCCTTGCAATTGCATTGCCTGGGAACTGTTTTTACCCACCTGACCGCTGAACCCAGTTGCACACATAAATTCTTGATATTTAATAGTTTAAATTTCTCCTGCAGCCTGTGACAAAACAGTACTTACTTTTTTTAATTTTAATTTCATTTTAGTAACACCATTATTCAGAGAGAAACCCTACTACTAACTACGATGGTATTATACTAACACAACTTTTTAACTTAACATAAAAATATTAAAGTTATGTGAAGTCCAACACCACCATCGCATTTTTGAGTAATAATTCTATCGTACAACAGTTACAAGAATTCACAAATTTACAGTTCACCAGTAGTCCCCGCATGAACAAGAACCATCAACAAAATGGTGGAAACGGTTCCGGTCCCTCATTACAATCTTACGACCAGTAATCTTTGAGATCAACTTGGTCACTGCATGGCAATCTGAACAAACTCGAAGATTCTTTACTATCTTAATAGGGGATCCTGGCTTAGTGCTGATAAGCCCGAAAGCAATAGCAAGTTTTTCACTGTGAACTTTAAGGTTCTGCTCCTTTTGTGCATCTCCTAGATCATGTAGAACAATATCTGTCTGAGGGGTATAACCATGTGCCCTGAGCCAACTGTCTATCTCCTCTAACATCAAATATATCTCTTTAGTCTTTGGATGTCTCAAGTCTCCAGCTAAGAACTCATGTACCTTGTTACCAATTTCAATTGAGGAACAGCCAGGCTCCTTTTCTATCCCACTCTCTTTTAGCAAGGTCCTCATCCTCGCAACACCTTCCCAATTACCGGTGGCGGCATATATGTTAGAAAGGAGAACATAAGTCCCTGAATTTTCAAGATTCTGGCTAATAAGAAACTCTGCAATTTCCTCTCCCAGAGTTAGGTTACTGTGGAGCCTACAAGCCCCAAGCAAAGTTCCCCATAAGATTGGATCCGGGTTAATATCCATATTCTTAACAAGCTCATATGCTTCTTTCAAATGTCCAGCACGACCAAGAAGATTAACCATACATCCATAATGCTCAATCTTTGGTTCAATCCCGTACTCATTTTTCATTAAATGGAAAAGCTCCCTTCCTTCACTAACCAAACCAGCATGACCACAAGCACTCAAAACGCCAATGAAGGTTATATCTGTAGGTTGGTACCCAAGCCCACACATCTCATTGAATAACTGCAAAGCATCTTGACTGAATCCATGCGTGGCATATCCAGTAACCATCGAATTCCAAACAACAACATCCTTGTACTTGATCCTCTCAAAAACCAACCTTGCATCCTCCAAATTCCCACATTTGCTGTACATATCTATCAAAGCACTACCCACATGAGCATTAATCTCAATCCCATTATTCTGAATATAAGAATGAACCCACCTCCCTGATTCTAAAGCGCCAATTTGTCCACAAGCAGAAAGAACAGCCAATACAGTCACTTCACTAGGCCTTACTCTATCCTTCAACATTTGCCTAAAAAGCACCAAACCCTCATTAGCCAATCCATGTTGCACATACCCATCAATCATCACATTCCAACAAACTAAATCCCTATCTTCTAATCCATCAAATAAGACTCTCGCCTCTTTAACCATCCCATGTTTCGCGAAACAAGTAATCATTGCAGTCGACGAAACTAAACTCTTCTCAGGAATTTCATCAAACAGATTCCGTGCAGATACAAAATCTCCTCCTCTTGCATAAACGTCTACAAGACAAGTTCTCACATACAAATCCGAATCAAGCCCAAATTTTATCGCTTGAGCATGTATTATTTGTGCAAATTCTAGCGGGCAAGACTTTAAAATTGACGAGAAAGTAAACGCATTTGGAGTAACTTTTTGTGTTAGCATTTGAGCATAAAAGAGAAGGGCTTGGTAATGGAGCTTGTGGAAAGTATGAGCATGAATAATTGAGGTATAAAAGAAAACGTTTGGGTTTTGGGTTTGGTTAAAAAGAGTAAGAGAGTGGTTTAGGTGACCCAGAGAAGAGTAAGAGCGTTGAAGCTTGAAACTGAGAATTGGGTGGTGATGGAGATTGTGGCGGTATAGAAAGGCGTGGATCTGGTGAAGGTTATTTATAGACTTGGATTTATCTATTATAATCGCAAGTTTTTCTGCTGATGGGGGTTGAACATTGGTGATGGAGCGGCTTGTTTTGGTGTTTGATTGCAGTGGTAGCAGCGGTGGTGGACTGGGAAAGAACGCGGCCGAGGACATGATAGATACTGCTATTTTTACTCAAAATTTGTCTGCATTCTTTTGCCGCCTCCCTGTTTTACTTTCTTTTTTGGCGCATGGATAACTTGGGAAACAATTTTTGTATCTTTAAAGAAAATGCACCGGGTAAAAATAAAATAAAAAAATATTACACTTTAAATAGGGGCGATTCTAACCACTAGCAACTAACCCTATCTTATAGTATTTAATGTCTCTTAGTTTATAAATGTACTATTAGTGTCTTAGTTATTTGGGTATTCAATTTTTATGTTACCATTGCACAAACTTGCTAGTGCAATTTTGTTGTCTTACTGGAGGATGGTCAGATCTGTGTATGACAATGTTTACTTCATTAGTCTTAATTCTATTGGCATCTGTCGACCGAGGGAAACGGGTAACAGAGGAGAATAGTTGCTTGTTCTAGCAGTAGAGATACAAAAAAGTCTCGATTGAGCTGGGTCTCTACCATAATGTATGGAAGCTTTAAGGTTATTGAGCGATGGATTGGTGCTGCTGCTTTCTTTTCTTTCCAATGCTTTGAGAATCTGTATTTATGGAGCTTAAATGTGGAAACTTTGCAAATTACAGGAACTAGCTTATGGTCCGGTATTCTGATAGTGCTTTATTGCTTTTGGTGGATCCACTAGTTTTTCTTATGCCGCCCTATATGGCGGTGCTGATGGGGAAGAAGAAATGAATTTTTGGGAGAATGAATGAAGTAATACGGAAACATGGCATTAATTTTCACGATTTTGCAGGCCTGAGTCGAGTTCCTCTTCGGCTTTAAGCTAGGTCCGCAACAAATTGAGCAAAAATTAAAACTAATACATCTAATCTAGGACAACAACGAAGGGCTAAACTCTAACTTACAATAAACATAAATGAATTATTATATATAGTTATTGAATTTCAGTTCAATCAATACTAAAATAACTAAAACTAGTTATTTGATTAATTGGAATTTAACACTTATGAATTATTAATATATAGCAGCATTCTTTAGCAATACGAGATCTCTAAGAATTTTCCTAAAATGCAAATGAGATTTGACTCATTTATAATTTAAAATTGATATACCAATCTAGATAGAAAGCAAAAAAAAAAAAAAAAAATTGGATTAGACTCTGATACAAAATTAAAAATATAATTAATCAATTAACTAATATGTGAAATATATATAGAACTCACTGATAAAATTAAACTCTAATCAATACCAAAATAATTAGAATTAACCACTTAATTGGTACAACTTTATCACTTATAAGTTCTTATATTTAGTATTGTTTAACAATATGACATCTTCTAATTCCAGCTAAAGTAAGAAAATCCATTCCCTACTTGGTGCTTGAATTTTCCATGGGTGTTTTGTTTGATATCCATGAAATCTCCATTTCATCCTTAAAAAGGAGTTTTCTTTTTCACTTGGACATTGTCTTATTAGTAGAGAAATTGTTAGTTGCATCACCAAAAACATAGAAAATAAAAGTTAATGTTTGAATTATTCGAGAGATTCTCGAGTGAGGAAAGAGCATAAAAGCTTTAGTAATCAATCAGTTGGAAGAAGAGAATGGTGAGTAAAGCCATAACAACAATTTAGAAAAAAATTAAGAGATAGGCAAAATAAGAAAAAGAGCAAAAATCGTGCGGAATTAGATATTCTTTGAAATAATGGGGTCCGTTATATTTGGTCATATTATTATTATTGTTTATTTTGGTAAACGGTTGACTAACAGCACTCCGATTTGAGGGTGCTCAATAGCAATTTACATAAATAAATAATAATTAAGAGTTTGGAATGAAAAGAAAAAAGTAAAGTTTGGGAGGTGGTATATATATTGACCTAGAGATTAGGAGGTTAAAAAAAACATTATGTAAGAAAGTGGCATTTTAAATTTCCATTTCTATCAAATTATATTTACTGAAAACTAACATAAATTACAAAAATAAACTTTAAAAGCATCCATAAAAATGCAAAACACTCTAAATGATTGTTAAGATTGTGGTTCTTTTTCTTCTCTTTCCATTTCAAGTCGAATGGCAAGACCGATATCTTAAGTTTAAATCTCGTTTCTGCACTAGATGAGATTTTGTTTTTATAGTGCGTTTAAGAAAATAAATGTTTGTAGTATAATTTAACTTAATTTTTATTTATTTAGCAACTGCGTAAGGATAATTTATGTTATGTCTATATTATATATATGTTTATTTGAATGAATTAGTAGTACGATTTGCATTAATGACAAATATCTATTGACAAACTAATAAATATTATGCCATAAATGATGAATGTTTATATCAATCATAATTTTTTTTTAACATATATCAAAAAAAAATTTTTAATAAATAATTAATATTTTTATTTGAGAATATTCATGAACATTATTATATATACAAACAATGAATATTGCAATATTAGATAATAAATATTAATATTAATATTGATGAATAATACATAAAAAAAATGAACATGAACATTAATCATAATGAATATTAAGTTTATAGATAATGAATATTTCAATACAAAAAAATTGATTATTATAAAATATGAACATTATACATATAGAAAGTGAATATTTTAGTACATGTAAATAAACAAAATAATTTAATATGTATATGGTCTAATAAAAATTTTTGGACATGTGTTACTATATTCTGACATATATAATTTTTAATTTTGACAAGTGTATTTACTGTTGACATGTGAAATTTAAGTTTATGCATAATTTTTAATATTATATTAAATTTTTATAATAATTTAAAAATTTTAAAAATAATAAAAAAGCAGGAACAAAAATTCTCGCATATTTTATTAGCGGTTGTTGTTAGTATGTTAAATGACTATTTAGAATGTAATTTACCATTAAATATATTTTATCTTATTATATTATATTTGATGATACAAATTAATAAAAATAACTTATAATAATTTAAAATATTATAATTAATTTTTTAGCTCAATTGTATTTATTATTAAAATATTTATAAAAGTCATTTTAAAAGTAGAAATCTAAATCTAAATTCTATAAATAGAATTTTTAATTTCAAATACTATAATTATAAATATTATAATCATTTAACTATTAGAAACAATTTTAAAATAAATAATTATTTATTATAAAATATAAAAATATAATTATGTGAGATAATTTATAATAAATTATTATTAATATGTTTTAATAAAGATAATAGTATCCAAATAAACAAAAAAAATCAAATAACCTATCAGCTGATAAGAAAAAAATCCTAAAATAGAGCTGATACAATCAGGAGTTGATTGGAACTATATCAGAAACAACTATCAGCTGCATCAAACCTATGAACCAAATACTCTCTTAATATTTTTTCTAATTAATTTTTCCTAATTTTTCATTTTATGATTGTCAAATGTATAAGTAAGTAAAACGTTGAACAAATTTTATTTGATAAGAAAATAAATTTATCATATATATGTATAGTCAAAACTAAAAAAAATAATGATTTTCTTGACAGGATTGAAAATTTCTTTGTTCCATTATTCATAAAGTTAACATTAAACCATTTGTTTAAATATAAATTTTTTTTTACAAGGAAACACTTTTTAAAAAACACTGCTGAAGGGTGCTTTATTTTTTTTTTAAAGTAAAGTAAAGTTAAAATTAAGGTAGAGTTAAAAAGATTTCAAAAAATAAAATAAAATTAAAGTTATAAGACAAGGAAAAAAATAATAAAAAAAAACAACAAATAAATGGATTATCATATTTCATATAGAAAAATGAATATCTAGTCCAAGAGCTTTTCACAGTTGGTTTGAGATTTTAATATAGTGTAAGAGAAATCGCACGGCGCTGATCACTGATCCCTGAGGGGCTAGCATGAATTCCAAAGCCATATTGGTGAATGCAGATCATGCTGCTATCTTCTTACTCCTTACAGTTTTCTATTTATTGTTTATGGAGTCATATTTTACTTTTCTCTATTAATGCATGTACAGACTGCTATCAGCAATGTCACATTTCATTATGTGTTGACTTGTTTTTCTTTCTATCTTGCTCTTTACTGGTCAAGCTAATAATCAATGGCTGAACAGTCCTTCAGGAAAGTAGAATATCATAGAAAAAAATATTGCTTCATGAAGTCTATCTTTGGGCACTTGAATGGCAACTGATTGGTCCTAGGAGACGTATTATCAGTAGGACCAACTGTATTTAACCCCTAGCCGACCATAGCATGATTACACCTTTACATATATAGTTTCAGAATTATTCATTTGTAATCCAATGCTTTGCTAGTTTCTCTAGGTTCTACAGTAGGTCTTTGGTTGGAATTGGCTTTTTTTAATTATTAAAACTGATTGAATTTGTGAGAGTCAGATTGAAGTTGCTTTCTGAATACAGTAAGCCATGTCAGTGTAAGACGTGCCATTACATTTGGAATTGGCAGAATATGGTGTTCAACCTTTATGCAAATGCACATAAAAGTGCTATATGCTTATGCACATGCTGGTGTTAATACTATTCCAGGCACTGTACCCCACATTGCTTGAACCTTGATATTTGTTTGTCTGCAGTTCTTACCATAACCACAGGCTTCCCTGGCTGAATCCTATTCTGCATAGTTGGGAATTAGGAAGCAAAGAATTTCCTGTTCATCTTAGGCCTCTCAGTTTTGGAATATCAAAAAAAAGATGCCTTTGATTGTCATATAAGCTGATTCTAACATATTCTATTTAGCTCAAGGATATAAACCTTGACAAAGGGTTTGTTCTTTGTAACATAGGAATGCAATTTCAGATGTTTCTTTTTTTAGTTTTTTCACATCTAAAAGACAATTCATGTATAAGGACTAAACGGAGGCTCATTTACCGGTATACTTGACATATAGTTGGGTCCAATAATTAGTATAGCATCTGCTAATTCTGTTACTGCATCGAAACATTCGCTTTACACGCCTATTATTGTGTATTGATCAAACCTAAAAACCCCTTTTCCGTCCCTTTTACAGAAACAGCAGCAGAAGAGCATACTCCGGAGAATGTCCCTGTAAGGAACCAGATCCATGGCCACAAGGACGACAAGAACAGCGATACTGTTGGGTTATTTTTCGTGGCGATAAAACTCACGTGCAACTCTCAATATTCTCCTGCAACAAACAATCAATTCAACAGAAGCATCACGAAGAATATGTCAGAATAATGCAGCCAAGATCGTATCGGAGGTTTTCTTTCTTAGTCGAACACCACAATAAGAGCCATATAACTTAAAAACTGCTTTTGGGCCAAGCTTTTTTTAAAGTTGTGCATTATTAGTGTTCAGGAAATGATGGGTTTGCATCATCTTAGCTCACTGAAGAGCAACTTGAGAAGCATATGATCTTCTTTCCCACCTTTTTGCCTATGATGGGTAAAGGCATAAAATCCTTATGTCCTCTCAGAGTCGGCACTTTCATGGCAGGCATCCGTAATCGCTTCTTGTTTTGATCTTTATCAACATATGCTTTAATCCTGATGCCTTGATAAGGTGATAGCTCTTGGAAGGTTCATGTTAGCCGATCAAGTTCCATATTATTCCTTCTCCAGTTTAAAAGCATATGGACTTTTTCCCTGTATGTTGGTCTTTTTGTGCATTCTTGTTCCTTCTCGGGGAAAAGAGAAGAAATTTTGGAAATAGAAAGCAAGTTACTTTCCTGACCAAAGATACATGCGTACTTGGTCATGGAAGATATCACTTAATTATTAAAAAAATTTTAAAAAATAATATGTGATATTAACTTAATTATTTGAAAAAATTAAAACATAACATATAGAAAAAAAATTATTGATTATATATTGGAAAAGTAGGTTGATGATGACTGTTATTTTGCTGTACATATTTTGCCAGACAATAGGCTGCCTAGCATTTTCATGAAATTGAGTTACCAATCATTATAAAATTTGAATTTCCCGGCTTCTATATATAAATTTAGATAAATAGTTTTTTTTAAGTAGATATCTCTTTAATAATTCATTTTCGGAAATAAATCATAATTTTTTTGTGTATCTTAATTTGTTATTAAAATGTAAACTACCCAAGATTTTAATATCACAATTCTATATTTTTAATGTATTACAATCTTAAGAGTGGTAAAATATTATTTTAAAAATTTTATACAGCTGCATATTTAAAAATCAAATTTAAAATTTTCTTTTTAACTTAAAAAAGACCCTTACATGCTTTTAGATACATGGCAATTTTATTGTAAATAAACTTTTAAATATGTTATTTTGTTAGTGATATTTTGTATCAAGGGATTTATAAAAGGGTCGGAGGAGCTTCATCTTTCGGCTTCCGCCCTCCAAGTTCCTTAACTAAAGCAATAAGACCAAGAATTATTTATTTATTTTTCAAAGTATTGAATGATATATATTTATAGAATTTTATTCTTAAATGATAAATATTTTTTTTAGAAGAATTCTATAAGTAGAGAGAGAGCCAATGGTTGGCGTAATTATTAATGATCAACGAAAATTCAAAATCACCAAAAGTAATTGTAATACTTCAATTTTTTTCTTTAATTAAAATAATTATCTAGTGATATAATTAGTTAAAATTTATAAAAATTATGTAGAAATTAAAAATTTATGTATTTTGAATTATTCTATATAATTAAATTTGTAAAAATTAATTATAGATAAATTAAATTTTAATAAATTTTATATTATTTTTAAATAAATTTAATATTAATAAATTTAATATATTTATAATATTAATTTTATTATTATTATTATTTTTTGAATAAATTAAATTTTTTAATAAGTTTCAATCACACGTAAACTGAATTCATTAGTTTCTGGAAATGCATCCAATACAGAAAAACTGAAAAATAATTTCCACTAAACAATTACGATTCCTACTAATTTGGCTTATACTTTGATACTGTTTGATAAGACAAGTCTAATTGTTCAAGATCCGACTCAGCATTCCAACACCACAATTATTTTATCTCAAAGAACCTTCAGCATCATCAAAGCCACTTTCATTACACAACTCCGTGGGCAAGCTGGTGGGAAGAGATAATATGAATCATATATATATATATATAAAGAACTTTCAGCATCTATTGGGTTTCTTTTTTTTTTTTTTTTCTTTCACATTTTATATACTTAATTATTAGAACAGCAAAGATTCTGAGAATAAGCACAAGTGGTTCTGAATGCTCTCCTCCTACTGTACATATACACTGCCCACTACATGGAGACACCCACATAGATCTTCTTTGATTTTTGGATCAAAACCCAATTAGAAATGGACAACCCACCTCTCTCCATTCTGTTGTTTTTTTATCCCCATTATTATCACTTTGTTGGGTCCCTCCAGCCCTTAAAATAGTGGGTTTTGTTTATTTAATAATGAAATAAGGTTAATAATAATAATAATAATAATAATAATAATAATAATAATAATGGGATCCCCACTTCATTATCTTCTTCTTCTTCTTCTAAGGAAGTTTAACATTTGACCAACTTTCTTGTTTGGATGCTATGCTAGTAGTAGTCCACAGCTGAAAAAGTAAATGCCCTGTCTTGACACTACCTTTATTACTACTGCTGTTGGTAACACAGGATGTGGAAAGTACAGGAGATAAGAGTTGAGAAAGTTATGCCTGCCCATGTCTCTGACAACACTGTCCACTTATGCTTCAATCTGTACTTAGCCTCGTTTTTAATAGACTTATTTATAACTATTATCATAGATATCATATCAGCTTTCTAGGGCAGGCCAAACTTAGCCAGTCGTTCATATTGGCCTCTCTATTGAATAAACCTAATCTTCTGCGACACTAATATGTTTTGCTTTTTCTCTTCAAAGCACAATGACATTCAAAAGCAGTGGTCCAAGTTTGGAGGGTCATGCCTGGCTGGGCGGTTGAAAGCCACAGGATACGGCAATTGGCACAGCAGCATGTTCCATTCATTACTAATCAAATCACTGTACATAAAATAATTTCATTTAGATTATTAAAGAAAAGGAGATCTCATTGAATTGGAATAGATTCTAGGACACTGAAAAATATACAGCATTTATAATACCTAAATCTAGAAATTAAGAACAGATTTAACAATAAACAGAGTACCTTCTAAGAATTATTGGCAAAATTTATTTAGATCATCAAATGTAATGGTCTATAAATGAAAATTTCCTAAATTCTTAAAACCGAAATATCACATTAAAGAATCAACAATAGAACAAAGAGACATGGAAATATAAATCATGATTTGACAAGTGATAACATTATAGACAATTAAGCTTCTGTTTTATATCAGTGTCAAGAGGATCATGTTTCATAATGGTGCAAGAGATGATAAAAAAGTTGAAAACGATGAGTCAGGGATCCTAAGCTTTGATACAAACCAAACTCTATTAGTTGACATAAGCATTTGCCCCCTTTAAATAAGTAAGCATCCATTGATGTGGGATCCCCATATAAAATTTATTATATTACCCAGAATACAAAATAAATAATAAAAATTAATAGTATCCTCTTCCATTATCATTTTGCTTTCTCACACCTCTCTTCTTGTCCATTAACTTCCCCTCTTTTCTTTCACTCTCTTATTTATATAAGAGTACCAGGCACCAACAATACCCTTTACCCACTATATCACAAAGTTCCCATAAATTACTTTTGTCTTGCAACTTCAAAGTTCAGCTGTGCCATGACCTTTCAAAGGGAAGAACAAGAAACAGCAGAGATATCCTCACTCAATAGTCACGATGCTGAATCAAAACCTACCAACATCGATCACAGAGGAAGTGATGTAGATGATAACATAAAAGAATGGTTAAGTCTAGGACTTAGCAGACGTGATCCTGTCAGCACTGCGACTGGGGACTGTGAGCCTGAATCATCATCATCGAAACCGGCTACTTCTGCTGCTGCTGCCAGTACCAAGAAGGTGTTCTCATGCAATTTTTGCATGAGAAAATTTTATAGCTCACAAGCATTAGGCGGTCACCAAAATGCACACAAGAGAGAAAGAGGAGCTGCTAAGAGGTTCCAATCTCATAGAATGATGATGGCAAGTCCTGTAGGGTTCCCTTTCAATCCTTTATCAGTTAGATCGCTCGGCGTTCAAGCTCATTCGCTTGTACACAAACCTAGCAGAGATGGGTCTAATTCAGTAGCTCGATTCAGCAACGCAAACACAGGTTTTGGCTTAGCATGGACACCATTTATGCTTGAAGAAGCAATGGACTTCGTCTGGCCAGGAAGCTTTCGTGTGGATAGAGAACAAGCAGCTTCAGATTTGCATAAGCTTGACTTGAATCTTAGCTTGTAATTATGCAAATTTTTCTTTTTCTCTTTCCTTTATAATTTTTTTTTTTTCCTAATATTCCCTTTTTCTAATATTAATATATCATCTATGTAATATGTTAGATGTGAACACTCATGAAATAAAAGATACTAATTTTAGTGTATGCTTATGCAATAATTCCAATTAACTAAAGTAGAGTGTCCTTTCAAGATTTAAAAACCCATTTATTGGCGTTTAGTGCAAGTGATCATATTCTGCCTTTACAATTCTTACTCTTTACTAACAAATGCGTCCCTTCGTAAAATTCCCATCTGCTGAACTGTTAGCCCACTGCTGATTATAAAATTGGCATTAACCCTTCATTATTGATCATAATTATTTCACAATTAATATTTTTAATTGCCTGATTAGGCTCCAACTAGTACTTAAATTCAAGGCTTCCGTTAAAGCTAAGCTAATTAGTGCGAATATCTCTTTTCTTTACTTTTTTTTTCTTAAGAAAAAAAAAAAGGGTTGAGCTTGGGAAAAGTTATTATTTACATAATGGAGAATATTCTTCAAAAAAACTTGCCTAAGCAGATAAGGATCAAGAAAAGGACTGAGAAAAGAAGTAAATGCTCAACTCCCGGAAACAACTTCTGCTTATGTTAAATAGGAAGCACTAATAGAAACTTGAAGCTTGAGCATCAGCTAAATTTGCGCCATTTTCCATTTGCTCAATCAGTCAAATCATTTAGTAAGTAGAAGGGCCCAAAGGGCATTACACGTTGTGGTGGACCGACGGTCCAATTTTGATCTCTATAAAGTGTGATTAAACTCCAAATAATTATCATTTCCTTATATCTTGATTCTCACAAATAATATTGGACATGCGGTTCAAAATATTTATAATGGACATATTGCAATTTGAGGTGGCTAACTTTAGTTTTGAGCCTAGCCCAAGCATTTCTACCAAAAAGTAATTGCTGGATATGCATATGTCATGGACCACATTTGAAGGGCCTTCCACTTTGTACTTCTTCCAAACTCAACGAAGGGCTCGATTGATAATTGGACTCATTAAAGTTTCAAGTCTAGTCTAGATTACAGGATGGATTGTTTTTCTTGCTGTTTTTTCTTTTTAAAGATAATTGGAACCAAAAATTCCATAATTAAAATTATTTAAAAAATATTTAAAATAATATAATATTCTCACTCCAAAACCGAATCATTCGATATTATCCAAGACTGAACTATAGAACTAATATTATATGTATTTTTATTAATCATTTTGATATGGAAACTGGGCGCTATGGGAGACCATTAGGCCTATTAGAACATATCTAATCTGTCATTATGTCTAAAGTTCCATCAAAGTCTAGTACTGTTAGTGATTTTATTAAAACAGAAACTGAAAATTGAGTAATTCTACGAAAACAAATTGAAGATTAATAATGAATTCGGTGACCATAAATTTAGTTGTGCCTACAATTTTAGATTTTTGGCAAATGAAAATGGCTTCAAGTAATATGATGAAAATAACCTATTCACATAGAATATAGGGCAGTAAGGCTAAGGCAAGATTACCAAAGAAATAGCTAAGGTTCACATGAAATGTTCTTATTGTTTGACAAACATTATTTTGACCCAAGGATCGTTTATGCATGAATGACGACCCACCTCATGGTTTACTTTGGCTTACATTTTAATCATTGCTTTAATGAAAATATCAATCACAATTGCTTTTTCTTTTTCCCTTGTAATAAAGTTAGACCTAACTAATTTTATTGATTTAGGCATAACTACATTTTAAGTAATATAAAATTTGTTTAATGCACATATCATCTTTTATAATCTTCTGTCTGAATCTACACGTGAGGAGATTATCTGGTCGGCCTAAACAAGAAATTCTAGCCATGTGATCGATGAATGCTTTAATACTTTTATATATACCAACTATCCATCCAATTCCATCTTTGTGTTTGTCAAAAGCTACTTGTTAAATTAATGTGGATGTTGCTAGTCTCCTTCTAGGTCTCATTTAACATTTATTTTTGTTACTTTTAAAAATAATATAAATAAAATAATTGAGACGAACTCGCATGAAAAGATCACCCCGTGCAAGTATGGGTTCGCCATATTCTGATCGTTTTAACAGGACTCTCCATATTCTAATCTTTTTCATGATCTATAGATCAATCGTATTTAGAGTTGATCTCAAGAGTTAAAAGTTCACTCCAACACAACTTAGTTTGCTATAAGCATAGACGAGTTGTTGATATCGTTGTTATTTAATGATTGATGGAAACTCTACTAGGTGATAAGTCTTATCTCTTATAAGGAAGGAGATATATTCTAAGTAAACTACTCTACTTCCACATCTATAAATGTGGGTAATGCACAACAGTAGAAAGGAAACGCTATTACAACCCTTTAGTACTTATATAATTTGTCTTCACCAAATACTAACTTGATCGGGTTTCTTAAATACCACGCCTGGAACCATAATTTACATATGAATCGGTGTTTTCTAGTTTGGATCAATAATCAATAAAAACTTACACTTAAATTAGCATGCAAACTTGGTATTAGAGTTTATAGGCTTTCTTGATAATATTTAGTGTCAAAAAGAGTTGATATTATTAAAGTGTTATTGACTATAGGGATAAGTTTCTTGACATAGAGGCTAAAATGAAATGTTTTCACAGCATTAACGGATCAACCTCATGATATATATATATCCTAATTTGAAAACAATTATAATTTTTAGCATTTGTAGCAAAACCTCATGATTTTCATTTTTAGAATGCTCAACTGCTACCAATTTGTAATAACTCTATTTCAAAACTTTTCACTGATAGTTTTATATTTTTGAAAATAAATTGTCTTAATTGTCTTTCTAAGAATTATAATCAGTAACATCTTTTTAAAAACAATCAATATGGTAAAAAGAATTGAATAATATTAATATAGTTAACCACTTTGATGTAATTAACTTTTTCAAATTATAATATAAGATTTAGACCAGGCTAAAGATTCGATTGAACCAGAACCAACTCAAAATCGACTCAATCAAATCTTAAAATTGAGTCTAGTCAATTACAACACTCTAATACTAAATTATATGAGAGATTCACTAGTTTTAGGGTTTTTTTTTTTTTTTTTTTTGTGGATTCAAGAAATTTCTAAAAGGCCATTTTATCCTGAATTCTTTTTTCTAAATTTAGCACATTTAATTTAGAGTTGCTTCAATTCAAAGTCAAATTTACCTAAAGACGTCGTATAATTTGGTTTCTAGTTGTTATAGTTGATTTGCTTCTTAAGCGTTTGATTTCTAGCCGTGAATTAAACCATCTATGAATTGATCAGTGCATTGTTCATCCTTTAAGTGAACCATGAACCAACAATTCTGGTCTCATTCATGGGGGATTGGAACCCTTAGCTAAGTCTAAAAAAATATCCTTTGTTCATCTTAAAAGAGAATGAGGAATGATTATTTCTCATTGATAACAGAATAATTTTTATGAATCAAACACTAAGAATGAAAATCACTTGCTCTTATTCTTATTATTGCACTATCTTTTTTCCGAAACTAAATGACTCATCAATTGATTTTAGTATAATTAAAAAATCATAATCGAATCACAAAGTAATAACGGTCAATGCAATTTAATTGACTAGTATATTTATTTAGAGAAAACGTGTCTTCATCGTCTACAACTTGTAATAGTAATAAATGAGCTAAGATATTTAAAAAAAATTAACAAAAGAAAAGATAATTCTTCTTTTCATTTCTAATATTTAAGAGAAATTCTATGTTGAAATTTGAATCTTAATACATGATTTAATTAAATTATCAATTACTTGTACTTTGGACAGTCGATACAGTTGTTAATTCCGTAATGAAATCAAACACTTCCTGAGTTCAATTGTCAACAACAAACATGGCAATGTTAATAGGAGGAAAAGATCTTAGAAATTGAGTCATAAGTATATATAAAAAATAAATATAGTAAGCATGCACAATGATTTAACATGATAAGAAAAGACTTTAAATAAATCCAATGTCAAATTAAATTCATCATATAGTTCAGAGTTGACGATTGAATTATGTAATATAAAATAAAATAATTTCACATTTAGTTTCCCATACTCAACATTTTATGATGAGTACAAAAGTGACCTAAATATTTTGACTACGTATCCCATATACAATGCATTTGTCTTGGCATTTCTTTCCCATCCTCGGCCTTGAATAAGACAGTGCATGTTGTCTTGGCTTAAGGCATGCAGGAATAGAGCCAAAGGCAGAGATAATCAAAGATCATTTTGTTCTATATCTTACCAAAAATAAGCAAGCAGATATGCATTTAAACTTTAGCTATTTATAGAAATGTCACTCTGGCTATTAACCAGGACATAACTGTGATTCATCCTCCCAGTGTAAAGTCAATATCTGATGCAAATAATTGTATTCCAGCTCTATCCAATTAGCTAGATACCAATGCCGGCTGATTGGAAGATTTTCTGATTGCTATCCCCGGAAGTATTCTCAATTAACAGATAGGAAAATCTTCATCAACATGTATAATGTTCTTTCAAAATTTCTGTTTTCTGATGTGACATAATAGTTTGCCATCCAACTAAATTGAAGTTGCATTAATCCTATATCATTGTAAAGTCCAATGTATTGCCGACAGTATTATGTCAGTCAAATCATGAAAATGTGGAACTATATATAAAATTTTAAACTGTGATGCTCCAAATATATATAGTTCCCTGTAGCTATTGTACTCTCCTCTATTATTAGTGCACATTGTAGAAATCATGTGTCAATATCTTTAAACATTTCAGCACCTCAGTGAATTAGTTGTGCAGGTTTCATCAACTTTTAAATCAGACGCAGAATTCAAACCCTAGCTAGCTAGAGCAACTGAAAAGAAGAAGGCATATATTTAAATCAAATGAAACATTATGAACCATATATATTAAATGTTTGTACGTTATCTATAATGGCTTCTACTGTATGTGCTTAGAATTTTCTTGCAAGCTGTTTTTTGACCTACCTAGACTTTATTCTAACAATGAACAGAGAAGTTAGGAGTATAGAAAGAAAATAAAGGAGCAAGAAATGGACAGGCAATTGGAGAAGATAAAGACTACGATACATGAACTGGTCGAACGCACGATATACACATTGTGTAGACAGAAAAGTAGACCCTTGAATAAAAGGACAAATTCTGAAAATAATCTTTGCTCTATGAACATTTAGATAAAATATTTCCAACGATTTATTAGCTCTTGCTCTTGTTCGACTAGAAATGGTAAATATACAAATGGTGCAGTTGATCTCCAAAAGAAAGAGACTGAAGGGAATATTATGCTTTAGATAGAAATTAGAAAAAGTGTTCAAAGATGATCAAATAATTTACATACCCAAAAGACCACCTTCAATGAATATGAATATATCAAGAATCATGTGTGAAAAGGAAGCAAGAAAGGAAGACTGAAAAAGATTGATCCATTGGCACAAGAGACCATATCAATTACTTCGAGTGCGAGGCAATAAAAAGTAAAAGTTTGTTGCAGTTTGCTGTGTTTCCTACCCTTTATGGTTTGTCTTTTGACAGACTCCTGAAGTGGGCACATTGGTTGTACCCTTTGCATATTTAGGCTGTTTCAGAAATTTGTGCATATATGTTATAATCTCTTCTTATTATTTGCAGATTATGTCAGTCAAGGTTATTAATTGATAAGATTGTCTTTTGACGCAAATATAAAAGATAACACTCAGCAGACATAATTTCTTAGCTTCCAGTACTCTAATTAAGTTAATGATGTTCACATGTAAGATTATGGACTTCTTGCTATAATTTATAATATGCGGTATATTTTTATTATATATGGCTTTTTCATAAATTTGTATATAAATACTACGTACTGACCAATTGTGACTAAGAATTAATTAATATAAAAATGACATATTGTAAAATATATAGTGTGTCATAATTGTAATAAAAAGTTCATAATCCTACTTGCATATGCGATTTACCTACGAATTTCTGCTCTAATTAGAGTTGAAACTCACAAGTTTACAGTCCTAGAACCCCTATATAATACCACTATAAGTCATTTATTGTGTATTGTACTTTAAATAACAGTGGTAAGTTAAATATATATAGTACTTAAACCCCTGCTCCCAAAGCCCCCAAAAGTTAAAGGCCGCTTCGGTCATGCCAAAAAGGATTCAAGATTAGGGTAAGCCAAAGAATTTTAGGGAATAAATGGTCTGACTTATACCAATATTCATGCACAAAAGGGTGCAAAAACAAGGGATTTGCCGGGGGACTTTATTATTACAGCAGAGAAATTCTATACTGAACCCATATAAGGCCAAATCACCTTATTAGCTGCTGCTCAAGAATTAATGGGTCCAGCTAGGGAACTGAATTTCAAAGAAGCAATATATATATATATATATATATCCGTTCAAGCTATAGAGACATGGTGCGCTTGTGTAACAACTTACTTATGTGATCACCTATGACCCACAAGTAGCATGTGGAATGATCTTCATGTTTTGTTTGACCCAGTCGTGATGAAGATCATGGTGATGATGATCAAGATCATCGATACGTACATTACAAAAATATCTGTGCAGCTTTTACTATGCAATGGACTGACAAAACTTGAATGGCTTAATGGCAGATTAGGAAAAACATCGAAGAGCGAAGTACTAAGGTCAGTTTCTACCTTGTGTGCCTAACTCAGGACCACATTTGATTGCTAGGGCAACCAAATCTGCTTACCTTTATTATTATAAGTAGCTCTTTGCTAACCCAAATCTCAAATAAGGGCCCATTGTTTTCCTTTTGTTTTCTCCTTGTGAACATTATATGGGGCTGTTTATAACTATCGGTTGCATATTATTTTATAGAGAATTAGCAAAAATGATATTTAGAAGCAAAAAATTACTAATGCTACCTCACTATTTATTAAGAAAAAAAAAATGAAAAAATTAAGTATCCCAATGCATTAAAAAAATATCTGTATTTTTGACATCATAGTCAAAGGATATTACCATCTATTTAAATGTTTTAACACTATTACATGTGGTATTAAGTATACCTAATTTTTGATATATAAAAATATATCTTTAAGCTTTAATTATTTGATCGGTTAAATATTTTTAATAGAGGTGTTATAATGATTAATAACTAAAATTTAGAAGCGGTTTAAGAAGTTATAAATATAAAATTTATATTATTTATTAGATTAAATTAAAAATAAAGTATTAAAGTGATTAAATGATAGGGTAATTTTATTCATACAAGTAGTGCATATAATGCCAAAAGGATTAAGCAAACTGGAAATTAACTACTGCTTCTTTGTTGCCATTGACTTGCAAATTCAAAGCACATTTTTCTTGAGATCACCAAACACTGCAAGGAACTTTGTGGTGAAAAAAAGAAAAGAAAAGAAGAATAACAAGTTAATTCTACCAAACAACTTGGCCATGTTTCCTTGCCTGCAATCAAAATGTAAAAGTCAATTACGTAAAGCATCAAGCAGTGTGCAGTTGATTCTTTTGTTGCTACATTTCGTAACAAAATATTAGTCAAGACTCAAGTGGTAGAGAGATGAGGAAGTTCTTAGCCTTTAACCCAATTCCTATAGGGTAAATTTTCAAAAGAAACTTCCATGTGGATTAGCCTCAGAGATTGATTATGGATTATTCTATTAATTAGTCACTCTCACAACAAACCTGCATGCTTAAGCAACAAATTTATATATATATATATATATATATATATAGGGGGAGATTTAGCTTAGCCTTTTTCACATCTTAAATCCCATTTTTCTTAAGGTGGTAGTTGGGTTGTCATCTATGTCTATAATAGCTTTTTTGTTTCTGTATACTGACTAATCATATGACATAGGTAACAAGAATTAATGATTTGATTAAATTAATGTATTAATCTTAATTTCGATTTGTCCAAATATTTCTGCTATGCATGGAGACTGTTTCCTAAATCTAATGCTGTCGACCGGTTGACATTTTATACGACAAAACTTAATGATGATTATACTTTATTTTAATTAGCTCTGCTGCTCCTAATTACCTTATCAATGGAATCAGCATAAATTTTTATACCATCAAAACTTCATGTTTTTCTTCATTAGTTTCCTTGGCATGTGAAGCAACAAATTATTAAAATCTTTTCTTTTTTTTCCTTTTGGCCCACTTTTAGTATTTGACAGCTACTGAATAACAAAGTAAAAGATTGATGATTTGTTATTGATAATATCCAAAGGGATCAACATCTAGTGTCTTTATAAATGATATTAATTAATTAATTGATTCCTACATCCTAAAGTTGAAAGCAATAGGAAAGCATTGCAGAGTGTCACGTGAGTTTTGTTTTATCTCCAAAACTTTGCCCACGTGCGGCCTAGCTTGCTTGATTTCCCCGAAAGTCAAGATAGCTAGTCAGCCTACCCTTGATTGCCAAACCCGGCAGAATGATAGCAAATACGCTAGCGGAAGTAAATTCATGAAAGTGGCACAAAGAGACGCAAGAGTTGTGGAAGTGTATACTTGTATTGATTAATTCACACTAAAGCTACTTACAATGAGCACACTTTCTCTCTCTACAAGCTCTCTTCCTTCCTATCTCTTCACCTCTTACAAATGGTACAAGGAAGGGGTATTTATAGCATTTTTCCCCCTGTCCGCCAACATGGTCGTGTTCCTGGCCGTGTTGGGAACACGGTCTGGGGTAATTGGCCGTGTTACCTACTGTGGCCGTGTTACCCAAAGCTTCTAGGTCTTTCGCATTTGTATTCAACCAACACGGGCGTGTCCTTAGGCGTGTTGATTAACACGGGCAGTGTTGGTCAACACGGGCAGTGTTGAAATCCAACACGGCCGTGTTATGCAGCCTTCCCTTGCTAGCTGCGAGGCGGGGCGTGACATTCTCCCCCACTCAATCTGGCAACGCCCCCGTTGCCTGCTCCTCGTAAGCTTTAATTTTCTCCTCAAATTGCCACAAGTCGCGAATTGGCTCCCAGCTTGCCTCACTCTCGGGGAGTCCCTTCCACTTGACTAGAAACTCCGTCATAGGAGGTTGATTGGACTGTGGCACCTTACGGTGGGAGATGATGTAGTCCACTTCTTTGTCATACTGAGCCCGCACATTCAAAGGAGCTCTCGTAGACTTGCCTCGGCTTGGGTCATCATGATCCTCCTTGTAGGGCTTCAACAGGCTTACGTGGAAAACAGGATGGATCTTGATGCCTTGGGGAAGTTCAACCTTGTACGCCACCTTTCCCACTCGTTTAATAATGGGGAAAGGCCCATCATACCTTCTTCGGAGCCCCCAAATGAAGTCCGTCGGCTTTCCCATGCAGGGTATAGCTTGACGAGCACTTTATCCCTTCTTGAAACTCCATTGGTCTCCTCTTCCTGTCCGCCCCACTTCTTCATCCGGCTTAGATGCCTTTTCCAAGTAGGCTCGTGCGACATCGGCTGCTCCTTCCATTCCTTCGCGAAGCTTAAAGGCGGGTGGACCGCTTGACCGATCTAGGGCAAGAGTGCTCGGCGTGTAGGGTTGTTGGCCCGTAACTATCTCAAACGGACTCTTGCCGGTAGACTCACTCCTTTGCAAGTTATAAGAGAATTGGGCAACATCAAGCAACTTCGCCCAATCTCGTTGATTGGCACTCACGTAGTACCTCGGATAAAGTTCCGAAGTGCATTGATCCTCTCTGTTTGCCCATCCGTCCGGGGGTGCATACTCGTAGAGAACACGAGGTCGGTGCTAATAAATGACTCCGTCCAAAACCGACCCGTGAAGCGAGTGTCCCGATCGCTCACTATGGATTTTGGCACAACCCAATATTTTACCACATGTTTCATAAACAGGCGGGCAGCTTCTTCGGCGGTGACGGCCTTTGGAGCTGGAATGAAGATGCCGTATTTAGAGAACCGATCCACCACCACAAAGATCCATGCACATCCTTCTGACAAAGGAAGCCCCACAATAAAATCCATGGAGACACTCTCCCATGGTCTCTCAGGAATAGAAAGTGGCTCTAGTAAACCACCCGGGGCTTGTTGCTCCATCTTGTCCTGTTGGCACACAAGACAAGTCCTCACATAGGTCTCCACATCCTCCCTCATGCGAGGCCAATAGTAGGCATTCTCCACAAGCGCCATTGTTCATTGAATGCCGGGATGACCTGCCCACTTGCTGTCGTGGCACTCTTTAAGAATTTCCTTCCTTAGATTATCATGGAGCGGCACATATAATCTCCTTCTTTTTGTGTAAAGCAAGTCTTCTTCCAGCCAAAACCTTCGAGTCTTACCTTCTCGAATAAGAGCAAAGAAGTTCTTGGCCATCGGATCATGCTTTAGCCCCTCCTTGATGCGCTCCGCCAAGTTGCATGCAGGACGGCTTATTTCGGCTAGCTCCCCCTTCCTGCTTAGGGCATCGGCAACAAGGTTTGCTCTTCCTGGCTTGTACTCCATGACATAGTCAAATTCCGCAAGGAAGTCTTGCCACCTAGCTTGTTTTGGTGTGAGCTTCTTTTGTGTTTGAAATTAGCTAGTGGCGACGTTGTCGGTTTTGACAACAAACTTGCTCCCGAGCAAGTCGTGCCTCCAAGTCCGCAAGCAATGGACTATCGCGGTCATCTCTTTTTCTTACACCGTATACCTCCTTTCGGTGTCATTCAATTTCCGGCTTTCAAAGGCTATCGGATGCCCCACCTGCATAAGTACTCCACCAATAGCAAAATCAGAAGCATCCGTGTGGATCTCGAACGCCTTTGTATAGTCGGGGAGTGCTAAGACCGGCTCCTCCATAATCGCCTTCTTTAGTCCTTCGAAGGCTTCTCGGCACTTCATAGACCAGTCCTAGGCACGACCCTTCTTTAGTAAATCCGTTAAGGGAGTGGCAATGGAAGAATAACCCTTAATGAACCTCCGGTAGTAGTTTACTAATCCAAGGAAAGACCTCAACTTCGTCACCTTGGCCGGCGGCTCCCACTCCTGGATGGCCTTCACCTTTGAACCGTCCATCCTCAACTTCCCATTGCCAACGACATGCCCAAGGAACGCCACTTCTCGTTGGGCAAACAAGCATTTCTCCCTTTTAACATAGAGCTCGTTAACCCGCAAGGCTTTGAACACTAGCCTTAAATGCTCTACGTGCTCCTCCAGCGTGTTGCTGTACACAACAATATCATCTAGATAAACAACAACAAATTGATCAAGGTAAGGAGCAAGTACCTTGTTCATCAACGTGCAGAATGTGGCCGGCGCATTTGTAAGGCCAAAAGGCACGACAAGGAATTCGTACGATCCATATCTCGTCACGCACGCCGTCTTTGGCTTATGTCCTTCGGAGATGCGTACCTGATAGTACCCGGACCGTAGATCCAACTTGGTAAACTACTTAGCACCACCAAGTTGATCAAAGATGTCCGCAATGTTAGGAATCAGGTACTTATTCTTGATTGTAATCTTGTTCAGCGCTCGGTAGTCAATGCATAACCGAAGGGACCCATCATGCTTCTTCTGGAACAACACCGGCGCACCATACGGAGCTTTGGACGGCCTTATATAGCCTGCATCAAGCAGCTCCTTAAGTTGCCTCCTTAATTCCTCCAGCTCAGGAGGCGCCATACGGTAGGGGGCAAAGGCGGGTGGTTTGGCTCCCGATTCCAGCTCAATCTCGTGGTCCACTTCTCGGCGTGGAGGAAGCTTCTTCGGCAGCTCTGGCGGCATAACATCTCTAAACTCATCTAGTACGCCTCGGATAGGGCTTGTAAGTGTAGCCTCACCAGCATGGGTACCTTCTTCCATTTTAGGGGTTGCTAGGAAGGTTGGTTCCTTCCTTTTTACCCCTTTTGAGAGCTGTATGGCCGACACCATCTTATCTTGACTTAACTCCCTTTTTATCGGCACAACACAAGGTTGGCCATTCTCCATTATGCACATGGTGTTGGTGTAAGGAACCAAGAATGCCTTCACCATGTCGAGGAAGTCCATACCAAGATAAAACCGTTGATCAACAATAGGAGCAATTGTGATATCGACCTTACCTTGCCATTGGCCTATTCGGATGTTAGTTCCTCTCGCAACGCCAATGATAGGTAATCTCTTTGCGTTCACCCCTTTAATGAAGCCCTTTTCCTTCTTGTAAGGCAGCTTAATAGAGTCAGCCACCTCTTTCGCCATGTATACCATGTCAGCTCCAGTGTCCACCATGGCTTGAATACTCCTGCCTCCGATATTGGTCTCCACGTACATTAGTCCACGAGGCTTTTGCTCCACTTTGGCTTGGATAGCATTGAGAAGTCGAAGGGAAGCAAGTCTTCGCTCTTCTTCTTGCCTTTCCTCTTCGGTGATCACTAGCGCTCCAAGCTTTCCTCGCTTTGGACAATCATATGCCCGATGAGGTCCGTCGCATATGAAGCAGGCAAGCTTTCTCGGGGAAGAACTACGCCTGTCTTCCTTCTTCCACTTGCCCTTATCCTTGTATGAAGCCTTGCCATCCTTGGTGGAAGATTTTCCCCTATCTCCACCACCTTTGTCACCTCCTTCGTATTTCTTTACTTTTGGTTTAAACGAGTCCTTCCTCTTCAACTCTATCAAGGACTCGGCAACCGCCATCGCGGTGGCAAGGTCCTGCACACCTCGCCTTTCTAGCTCCAACTGAGCCCACCGAGATAACCCATCAATGAAGGCATGAAAAGCTTCCTTCTCCCCCAAATCGGGAATCTCCAACATCAATTCGGAGAATTCCTTCACATATTCCCGAATATGACCATCTCTATGTTGGAGACGTTGAAGCTTTGACCTCGCCTCCTTCTCGGCATTGTCGGGACAGAATTGCTTCTTAAGCTCTCGAACAAAATCTTCCCAAGTATTAATGGTGCAGAGGCCCTTTTTCACATCCTCGCACCTCCGTCTCCACCAGACGGTAGCAATATCACACAAGTAGAGAGATACGGACTTTACCTTAGTGGTGTCGTCCACGATGCCCACTGCCTCAAAGTATCCCTCCAAGTTCCACAGGAAGTTGTCGATCTCCCTCGCATTCCTCGCCCCACCGTAGGCTTTTGGTTTAGGAGCATCGACCTTGTGGACCGTCGCTGCTTGCGCTCCCCCACTCTTTGCCAACGCGGTCTTGCACAAATTAAGCTCTACCTCGAGCTTATCGACCTTCTCTAGGCATTGGACAAGCAACTTCTTGAGAGCCTCATTGTCCCTTGATAAATTGTCGGCGAGAACATTCAAGGCACCTTGCATCTCCTCGCGAAGCTCTCCGTCGTCCCCCTTGGACTCTAGCTTCTCGATGCGTAGGTCCATGTCTTCAATTTTATCCCCCCAATCGGACATGGTAGTCTCCACCCTGACTAGCCTTTCCTCCATCGCGCCAATCACGTCGCGGGACTTATCCCTCCGGCCCTTTCCGCTATCCTTTCCTCCTTCCCTTGGAGTAGGAGGAGCGGTAGAAGTAGATTGCTCACCAACCTTGGCCATTATCTCGTGCAAGAATTCTCCCAAAGAATTTATCCGCGCTATACTTCCAACTGTGGCGTGATACCAATCTGCTCTGTCTCGAACTTGGCTTTGTCTCGAACCTGCTCTGATACCAACTGTCACGTGAGTTTTATTTTATCTCCAAAACTTTGCCCACGTGCGGCCTAGCTTGCTTGATTTCCCCGAAAGTCAAGATAGCTAGTCAGCCTACCCTTGATTGCCAAACCCGGCAGAATGATAGCAAATACGCTAGCGGAAGTAAATTCACGAAAGTGGCACAAAGAGACGCAAGAGTTGTGGAAGTGTATACTTGTATTGATTAATTCACACTAAAGCTACTTACAATGAGCACACTTTCTCTCTCTACAAGCTCTCTTCCTTCCTATCTCTTCACCTCTTACAAATGGTACAAGGAAGGGGTATTTATAGCATTTTTTCCCCTGTCCGCCAACATGGCCGTGTTCCTGGCCGTGTTGGAAACACGGTCTGGGGTAATTGGCCATGTTACCTACTGTGGCCGTGTTACCCGAAGCTTCTAGGTCCTTCGCATTTGTATTCAACCAACACGGGCGTGTCCTTGGGCGTGTTGATTAACACGGGCAGTGTTGAAATCCAACATGGCCGTGTTATGCAGCCTTCCCTTGCTAGCTGCGAGGCGGGGCGTGACAAGAGGCACTGGCTTCTATTGGAAATGAAGGTCTCATTAGCGTTTAATAAGATTATGGCATGCTATTAAACTGGTTTATTCTTTTAGATAGCAGTAACACCGCTACTTCAGTAGCTATTAAAGAATTCCACTTAGCACGCATCCTACATTAAGTATGCATCTGTCTTTCTTTGATACCCTTAATAATTCAGTGCTAGCTAGAGATATCAATCGTCAGCAGATTCAACTCTGATAAATTCAATGGAAGGGTAACATCAAATTCTTTTACACTTCATAATAAAATTATATCAAATTTTACTGGTGAATTTTCAGCACACTAGAGAGTAAATTACATAGAAGATCATCAAGAAAGATATTAAATTTGAAATTGTAATTTATTAATTACTAAAACTTTAATTTTAATGATTAAAAATATTTAAAGTATATTTCTTCTCTGATTTTACATTATCAATAACACATGTAAAATAACAGTTTATATCATTAAATCTAGTCTACAATTGAATATTTAAATATTATTATAAATCCTAAATCTAATTTACTCTCTTTGTTTTTTATTTCCTCTTGCTTTCAGGTAAAGTTACAGTTTTTTTTTCCTACAAACACAGTACAATTAAAAAAATAAGAAAAAAAAGAGTAAATTAATTTGAGGTACAACAATGCTTATATATTCTTTTTTAAATGCTAATTTTCTAGTTGTACTGAAAAAGTACGCCTTATTATTAATATTAAAATTAAAATTAAAATCAATAACTATTTAATTATAAATCAAAAATTTGATATATTTATATTATAAAATATAAAATTTGGTATCGATTCATATAATTTACTTGTGCTGAAGAAATTTATCAATATATTATTAAAATCTATATTTTATAGCTATTTAGTGACAAATTAAAAGTGATCTAATAACTTTTTGCTATAAACATGTAATTTACCCTGGAACGGAAACTCTGATTGATTATAGTTAGTGCTTTAATAATTACATTGGCTATCAAAATTGTTAAAATAACATTTTGTTACCCACTTCCTTTCTCCGATCATTGATGATTATCCTATTTGATTTAGGTATAGGAAGCATATACAAAAGAAGATTGGGAGTTTTCCGGTATTGCCATCTTTATATAATTGCTAGAGTGAGGCCACTGCTATACCTAACCTTAAAATGAACCAACACCAACATATGACTTGATAAAGTTAGCTTCTTTCAATTTGAGAAAGCAAATAATTTTGACAAGAAAAACTCCATAAAAGAAAGATCTAATCAATCTCTTTATGGCTTTAACTTTCTCATAAATAATCAGATTGAAATTATTAATTATTTTTTTAAAGAAAAAAAGAGTAAACTACTGGAGTGGGAGGTTATATATACAGAATATTACAGATGCAAAAGAAAGGGCAAACTTGAAAAGAATAGCAAAATGACAGAGTTTTACACTAAAAGGAACCCAACAGCTTTATGGTTTATGTGCATTTAAGGTTGGCAACTGAGGGATAAACAGTACATTTTGATGCTTTTGTAGGGATTTTGCTATCAGAAATAACACACACCCAAGTTTCCACCAACATTTTCTCTTCTAATTTTGTTTTACTGTTTCCTCAATTCTGGACACCAACACAAAACTTGCAATAATCATTATTAGTAGTAGTAGTAGTAGTAATGTTACTTGACTAATCAGGCAATGGCAGCCAAATGCAGCAAGGATAAATCATAGCTAGGTAATGAAATGGTTTCTTCAAATTCAGACTTGAAATTACAGATCAATAACCTTAAGAATTAAATTTAAATGATGTTAATTTGCCTACCAGTGCTAATCTTAATAATTTTGCACCTATTTTCTTGTCTTTCTTTCTTTCTGAGATGCTGGAGTATTTAACATTAATCAGTTGTTAGCGATATAAAAATCCAGCAGAACTCGAAGTTCCAAATACTTTTATCTATGTAAATGATAATCACTTTTCTATCTCAAATAGTTTTATAAATAAGAGTTGTATTGGGAAAGAAAGATATACAATCCAATACCAATGATCTGCTTGGCAAGGTTTTTATATTAAGAATTCTTTTATCAAACTTGCATGTGGATTGAGCTATCCTCATTTCAACAGAAAAATTCTAATGAAGAATTTGCAAGCATCATAAAACCCAATTTGTTGGATCCAATTATGAATCATGATGGGTCTCAATCTAGCTTCTTAAATTATTAAGTCTTAATTAGTTAATTAATCTGCATTTCCCTTAGGATTCCTTCAATGTCAATGTTAAGGCCACCATTAGCAACCTTATCACCCACATAATTTAATCCAAAATTCTCTGTCATTATAATCAATATAATTATTCTAATCATTCCCAAAAGGATGGTGAAGAAAACAATGGCATTTAGAAATACATATTTAACTTTCCATGAATCAAAAAACAATGCAAAAAGCTCATCCCTATATCACCTAACCCTTATCACCATCACATACAAAATTAAAATCTCTAACACAAAAACTACATATATTACATTAAATTAATATAATGTCCCTATCCATGTGATTACTGCAGTACCTCATAAGAAAAAGCTTTCCTTTTCTTTTCCCATTAATTATTGGTAATTAATTATACATATATGATTACTATTACTAACGACTAATGCCATTAGCCCAATAAGAATTTTTGCTAGCATGACAAACACTCTTTAGGTCTGGTTCTTTTAAAGCCTCTAGGTGGGTATTCGATTTCTTCAACTTGTCAGAAATAACATATAGTTTATTATGACATTAATTATTTTTTATAAAAAGAATGAATTTTAAATTACCCATAATAATAAAACTAATTCTAAAATAATTCTTCTGTTTTCTCAGTTTACACCCATTCATCCACATATACACACAACATAAGCCTTAAATATGAATATGGGATAAAATGGAAAGTGATTACAATATTTTGTTTTTGGATTGAGTCAGAAAAGGGAAAATTCTATCGTGCTCACATTTTATGAGGCATTTTATTTTCAATATTTCAAATTGTTCAAGGTTCGTTTTCATCTACTCAATCTATATATGGATTTTGATTACATTTATTTGTCATTATTTTGGGCTTAATTACAAATAAATTTTCTATTTTTTATTTATTTTCAAATTTATTTTTCTTTTATTAGCAATGTACTATAGCATTCATTTTAATTTTAATTTCTGACAAATTATCGGCTAAAATTTACTAATGTGGTCAAAATTTGCTAACTAGGGGAGCGAATGGGATTAGATACTCCAATAGTCCTAGCCGTAAACGATGGATACTGGGCGCAATAGCATGGGTGTTTTGTATCCATTGAGCATCTCTAAATGTTTTAGTTGTATTTGATATTTTAGATATTTAAAGCTTAAAATGCTTTTGACCATTCTTTTAATTATTCTATTTGAACTATTTCTTTGTTATCACTAAACTAATAGCTATGTGAATAAGAATTTTAACTATAATTCATCAAACACTAAAATTAAAATTAAATTCAAAATATGTTTTTTAAAAAATTAAAATAATTAAAAATTACTTGCTAAATTTTAAAAAGAAGTAGAGAAAGTAATAAATAAATAATAAAAAATAATATCAACAAAAAGATCAAGCTAAATATTAAGTCATTAGTCTATTAATTCACACGATAATATTAGAAATACAATAATTAAATTAAGCTAAATAAAAATATATATTGTGATTAATAAAAATGAGATGTATTTTTTCTTTTTCTTTTTCTTTGTTGGGAAAGATTTGAAATACCAAAACACAACACGCAAATTTAATAAAAAGGAGGCAGGAAATTGGCCGTCTATATAAGCAAGGAAGAAGAAATGGACTTGGTAAATAAGCCGGCAGCCATCGCTATCTGAGACCAACAAACTTACCACATAGGTGCCGCGTGGTCCGCCTGACGCTTAGGTTGAGACAATCCCGAGCTGACATGGCAGGACATGTGGACCCGACTGTGTCGGGTCTTATTGAGCAAAAGGTACGTGTTGTGGACCCCCACATGTCCTCTGGTCACCCAACCAACCTCTGAAGACAAATAATATATTTATTTTAATTACCCTAATGTAAATCCATAACACTCTCTTCCAAACACATCCTTATTGGTCCCTCCTTGTCCACGTGGAAACTATACCCAGTTTTGCCCTATATATACACCCACTCTTCTTGGTGAGATATTCACTGCTAGCCATCGAGTACATTTTTTATTTTTTTTTTTCCTGTGAAACTCTTTAGCTCTCTCGATTCCACGTTCTTGATTATAATGGCTGTTGATTCTGGTCTTTCATCACCGCTGGGTCCTCCTGCATGTGAAAAAGATGCTAAAGCTCTTCAATTTATTGAAGAAATGACAAGAAATATAGACTCAGTGCAAGAAAAGGTTCTTGCAGAGATACTCAGCAGAAATGCAGAGACTGAATATCTAGAAAGATTCCAGCTTAATGGAGCTACTGATCGCGATGCATTCAAGTCCAAAGTTCCAGTCGTTACTTATGAAGATCTCCAACCTGAGATTCAACGTATTGCTAATGGTGACCGCTCTAACATCTTTTCTTCACACCCTATTTCTGAGTTTCTCACTAGGTAATAATTATTGGGTTTTCCTCGTTTTCATCGTTCGTTATATTTTCTTTTGGAGAATTTTTTTCTTAAAAAACAAAAGTGGGTTTCTTGAAAGAAAGTTTAATATGGAAATTTATGCTTGCCTGCAGCTCTGGAACTTCTGCTGGTGAGAGAAAACTGATGCCAACAATTCATGAAGAGTTAGACCGTCGCACGTTATTATACAGTCTTCTTATGCCTGTCATGAATCTGTAAGTAGTATAGATATACCATCCTTTGATATTTGTTTGGGTTAGAAACAATAAGTTTGACAAGTTTTCTTTTACTTTGTGTTGCTTGCAGCTATGTGCCTGGTTTGGACAAAGGAAAGGGTCTGTATTTCTTGTTTGTGAAGGCTGAAACAAAGACACCTGGAGGGCTCGTGGCACGTCCAGTACTCACAAGCTACTACAAAAGTGAGCACTTCAAGAACAGGCCATTTGATCCTTACAACGTCTACACTAGCCCAAACGAGACTATTCTCTGCCCTGATTCTTTTCAAAGCATGTATAGTCAAATGCTCTGTGGACTAATTATGCGAGAAGAGGTGCTTAGAGTTGGTGCAGTTTTTGCCTCTGGACTTCTTAGAGCCATTCGGTTTCTTCAAATCAATTGCAAGCATCTAGCAGAAGATATCTCCACTGGTACCTTAAACCCTAAAATTTCTGACCCTTCAATAAGGGAATGCATGGCCAAAATCTTGAAACCTAACCCAGAACTCGCTGAGTTTATTACAAAGGAATGCTCAGAAGAGAACTGGGAAGGTATTATAACAAGAATTTGGCCTAATACAAAGTATCTAGATGTCATTGTTACAGGTGCCATGGCTCAATATATACCAACTCTTGAGTATTACAGCAATGGTTTGCCTATGGCTTGCACCATGTATGCTTCTTCTGAATGCTACTTTGGTGTAAATCTTAACCCAATGGTGAAACCATCTGATGTTTCTTATACAATCATGCCAAACATGGCTTACTTTGAGTTCTTGCCGCATGAGTCATCATCCTCAGCTCTCTCTCGCGACTCACCTCCACGTCTAGTGGATCTTGCTGACGTAGAAGTTGGTAAAGAGTATGAACTTGTTATTACTACTTACGCCGGTCTGAACCGGTACAGAGTCGGAGACATTCTTCGCGTCACAGGTTTTCATAACGCAGCTCCACAGTTTCGATTCATAAGGAGAAAGAATGTGCTGTTGAGCATTGATTCAGATAAAACTGATGAATCTGAACTTCAAAAGGCGATAGAAAATGCTTCTTTACTGTTACGTGAGTTCAATACCAGTGTTGTGGAATACACTAGCTATGGAGATACGAAAACAATCCCTGGTCATTATGTGATATACTGGGAATTGCTTATTAAGGACCCATCAAACTCGCCAACCGAGCAAGTGTTGAACCAATGCTGTTTAGCCATGGAAGAGTCACTTAACTCGGTTTACAGACAAGGCCGAGTTGCGGATAGCTCGATTGGTCCATTAGAGATAAGGGTGGTGAAAAATGGTACTTTTGAAGAGTTGATGGATTATGCAATTTCAAGAGGGGCATCAATTAATCAGTATAAGGTACCAAGATGTGTCAGTTTCACTCCCATTATGGAACTGTTAGACTCAAGAGTTGTGTCTAAACATTTCAGCCCATCTCTGCCGCAGTGGACCCCAGAACGACGCCGTTGAAGTCTGCATGGCGGCAACGGCAAGATATATAATAGAGCAGCAAGAAAGCAACCACTCTCTACATATGTCTCTTTTCTTTTTCTTGAAATTTAGCTTTTAAAAGTCTCTTTTTCTTTTCTTCTTTCTAAGAAATTTGCAGTGTGTTTGTGTAATAAGTTCATATAATCTGTACTGCGCATGATGTAATTGTCCATTTGATGTTTGTTTGTCCATTTGGAATCCTTTTGTTACATATATATATATATATATATATATATATATATGCTTCTTCTGTCTCATCTCTTTTCCTTTTCTTTCTTTGTATTTTAAAAGCAATTCAGCTTTCTTTTTCCTTAAAGTTTCTTTAAAGTGTAAGAATTATACAGCCATTGTTCTCTCGATACTGAGGAAGGTGGGCAGGAGGTTTTATAATTAATTAGTTAGTAGATGAAAATTTTGTTTCATAAGTTATTTTCAAGTGTTTATTAATTAAATAGTTAATATAATATATAGGCTTTATATGCATGGATTTTAGTGCACGTGCTAGATATTCTTCTGGGTATAGCTAAAGTTATTATAAACACACATATATATATAATATTACGGGAGAGAGATAGATTGTGATTACTAGGTTTCTATTTAGAGTGTATATATTTGGAAGCATGTAAGTGGTGATTTAGTGAACGGACGTGCATATTGAGATATATACATTTGATATAAGTGGGTAAGCATATTCAATCGTGGTAACATATAATCACTAATTAGATTATTTCTTTCATACCATTTATTATAATTTCAGTCACCTTTTCTTATTATATTTAAAATAATTTTATCCATTTCAAATATTTTACTTATGTATATAATTAACATTAAATGAATGATAAATAATTATATATTAGTCATTTAATGTCAAAAATATTCACATAAATATGTTATTTATCTTTTTTTCGGGTATAAAAATTACTAATAATAATTTTAACTGGGTTCTTACAAATTATTGAAAAGTTAAAAAAATGAAGCAGAGATTGTTTGTTGAATTTTCGATTTCTGAAAACTGAGAAAGGGAAGCATAGGTGACAGGTCACTGAATAAGTTGCAGACCTTACGCATTATTACTGTTATGATTTTTTGTACTTTAGCCAGACAATGTCCTGATAGGGTACATGTACCTTTTTTTGTTTTTCTTATTATCTATCTCCCTTTTCCCTTTTAACTTAATACATCAGTAATTGCATTAATTTACAAATGAAAATACTTTTATTTGTTATTTTACACCGATTTTACTATATTATACTTTTGTAAAAGTATCTTATTAATTAAAATATAATTTCAAAATAATATCATAGAAACCTCATTAACCAAATTTAACCTATCAGGTCAAATATAATAAAAAGATAGTTTCTTTTCTTTTTATCTGTCTCAAATTATAATTCAAATTTTTTTTCAAATTGGTAGTTTAGTAAATAATTATTATTTTAATTATTTAGCACAAATATCATCCCTTGCAATTGATATTCACACTTTATACTTTGAACCTTTTTAACATCACTTTATACTTTGAATTGGTAAGAGTATTTTAGGGAAATGGTGATAAAAGTTAATTACATTAATTAAAGAATTTTATATTTCTTGCATATAAATAACAAAGGAGTATCATTTTAGAGCGGGATAGTAATAAATAAATCAACCAATACTTATTCAGGATTAATACTACATTATTATATGATTGATTTTGTTTATTGTAGAAAAGAATTATATTTTTCTACAGATTTTCTATCGCTCTTGTTTAATTAAGCGACTTCTTACTAATTAATCAGGTTATTATTTCTTGATGACAGAAATTATGTTTTGGTTTTGAGGATGGGGTCCAACCTTAGCTTCATGACCGTATTATTCAAAATTATTTAATTCTTAAAACATTTGTTCAGATCTCATTAAATTCAAAAAGGAAAGAGCAAATTTAAAGAGTATATTGATAATGTATCTGTGATAAAAATAGTGTTAAGATAGGAATTAAAAGAACAGAATCAACATTATCATTGAGATTATAACTAAGGATCTAGTCAATTATTCAGAAACCACAATGAAATATTCATCATGTTCTGGAAAAAACCAAAAGCTAAAAAGCATACCCTTTTGCTTTGCCAACACTAATTACCACCAATCTTCAAAAATCAAATGAAGCTTCCTGGAAATATCTTACTAATATATCTCTGCTTTTTAGATTCACTTACTAGAACATACATCCCCCATTAATTAACATCATTAGGCCGGTTGAGCAAATCTTAGCAATGATATACTTTAAATTCTACTTTTATTTAACTTTACATAATTACAATTTATTAATACTCTTTATCTTAATTATAAATTTGAAAAAATAAAAATACAATAGTAATATGATGGATGCGTCTCATTTGATTTCATTATAATGAAGAGTAAAATTTAGAAAATGGTAAACTAAAATCTTAAAATGTGATCCTTTTTTATAATTAAATTATAAAAATTGCAAATTTAAGTATCACTAAAAAAGTATTGAAGTTTTATAGATTAAAAGTTATATAAGTAGAAGATTAGTTTCATTCTTGGTCCGGGCCTCCAATTAAGCAATCCATATAATAACAAAACTTAGCCTTCATAATAATCCTTAGGTCTAAACACAAAACTGATAAAGTTTTCAAATCCCAGCCAAAAATCAAGAAAGAAACATACAAAAGTGTGTTCATCAAAGACAAACCATTTTTTCAAATTGTTCTTAAATATTGTTCAGCAACTTTAACCATTGAGATTCTTTTGTCCGTCTCATGTGGACACTCTTTTAGAATCAAAATGGAGAAGGGCTGTCTTTGTTAGTTTGCTGTGAAAAAGCACTGTGGCAGCCTATAGCTGCATTGCCTGCTTGGTTTTGAACAGCCTTTGCAGCAGTTCCCTAACTCAAAAAAAAAAAAAAAAACAATACAAAACAACAACAACAACAATAATATAAGAAATATGTTACTGATGTAATTTTTATTAACTACTGAGTGCAAGATTTTAAGTACTAGCTTAAGTGTATAGTACCTGTTCTGTGGTGCTATTCATTCTCGGAGGTAAGTTCATATTAATATATTCTCCAGCCTGAGACATGTAGGCACCATTACCAAATTGTTCCAGCTGAGGCTGGGGCATGCAACAATACATAGTTGGCTCATTATTTTGGACATATTGAGCAGGGAAACTATATCCATGTACAAGTGTTGATAGTGGGGGTTGTAGCATTCCAGGGACAGTTTGTGCTTGATTGCTGCAGTAAAAAACAGATATACAGTGTACCAGTTTGAGTCAAGTCCAAATTCAAAATATTTACTATGTGTTCGTTATATAAAAATACATAGACAGAGAGTGATTAAATTAGGGTTCATCTTTTGGGAAGCTCTATTGCCTGTTAAGAAGAAAAAAATATCCAAATATAGTGTAGACATGTTAATATACAGAGGGTAATAGTTAGGCACCTGAAAGGTTGGAATCCGGTAGGTCCGGCTATGTCCATCCATGGGGGTCTGGGATCAATCTTTGGAGACACATCTGGGTTATAGCTGGAACTTCCCATCACAAACCCAGTACTGGGGCTTATGGTGGTTGGATAAAATCCTCCCTAGATGCCATAGGAAAGCAAATAAAATTTATTTAGCCCTATAAAACTAAGTCCTTTTGATAAGGTATTTAAATTTTTTTTAGAAAAGAAAGAAAATGAAAATAAATCATGGGTAATTTTTAAATATTTCATGGACTTATTAAAATTTTATAAATTAGCTTAATACTGTGATTTTTTTAATTAAAATTATAATATCAAATGATACATTTTATATTAATAAACGGATCAAACCTGTTAAACCATAAACCGTTTATTAATCCAAGTCGACCTTTCTAGTTTTAAAAGCACATATAGAATTTATAAATATATGTGGATAAGAAGTATCAAATCTTCTTATGGAATTTATAACTAGCAGCTTCTACTAACCTCTGAAGGTGATAGATTAATGCCCCGATTAGATTCCAACATTTGCTGCATAATCACAGGAGGCAGTAATTGATTAATTATGAGGATTATAAGGAATAATTCAGAAAGTAAATATAGCTGAAGATCCATGCCTTGCGAATTTGGACATGATTCAAAATCTCTTCCAATATATGCTCATGGCTTTCAGCTTCACCCAATGTTTTGATGCTACTTGAACTTCTTAAAATATAGCTGAAATTTGACAAAGTGTGACTTAAATGGATTCATATATTAGAAAGGGAAATTAATGTTACTTCCTACCTTATTTGTTTCTCGACATCTTCCAATTCAGCACCGACTAGACGCATTTCATTTTCATGGTCCTGTAATCCAATAACATGATAGCTAATTAAATTTAATGTATTTGATTTAATTTTTATGAGAAACTTCTTAGAACAAGTTATTCATATACCTCAATTGGATATCTGAATTCGTTACTGAAAGTATTCAGGTCAAAACAAAAAAAAAAGAAAAAAGAAATGGATTGTTAATATAGTAACATTACCATATAATGCACTAAACAAGTGATTAATTATCACTCAATTAACAAATTAGTAAGTGAAGTAAAAATAGAGAAGAGAACAAACCCAGCTGTGACTAATTGATGGTAAATATTTGCTTCAAGACTCATTTGATTGATCACTCGCCCAATAAACTGCGGAATAATTAGAAATTTTCATTTTCAAGTAATAATTTTTTAATTAATTGAAACTCTAAATTAAGATTTAGTATTGAATGATTTTTGAGAATTACCTCTTCATTTTGCAGCCTTTGCAACAGAATTTTGGAGACAAAAGTAGGGGGAAAATGGCATATAATAAACATCAGTACTGATTAATGAAAAAGGAATTGGTAACAAAAAAATTAAAAAAGAAACAACTGTTTCTTCATCTAAACTTCTGTCAATCATAGCCAAAAGATTTGGTAATCAAACTCCAAGACAAAAGAAACTATATTTGAACAAATTCTGATCATCTTTCCTATTGCAGTTTAAATTTCTGTCATGGCTGCTCGGATCTCTCAATCATTTTCACTACTTGAAAATGACTTTGACACTAAAACATAATGTTTATATGTACAATTCCTCCAAAGATTATCAATCTAACGAAACATGACGGGAGTGATTAGTTTCATCTTGAGCAAAAGATCAATTTAAATAGCAAAATGTCATAGGAAATTGAAATGCTTCTTGATTGGTATATGGGGTATGATATATGACTTAAGGTATTTATACACGTGCTGTTTTTTCTCAATTTAATAAATTATAATTCTCATACCGTCCACGTTGCTGATCAGGGAGATCAATGTAATGCCTAAGAATTTGTTCCAACCTATAAATCCAAAAGAAGAAAAACCAACAGTAATAGAAGTGAGCAAAACTAAAGTTTGTAAACAAAAAACAAATGCACTTAAAAGGCATTTATAAACAGGAAAAGAAAAGGAATAAGAAGAGATTCTAGTCCAACATCAGAAATCTATCATCAATCAAGAAAATACATTCTAGGAAGTGATTTCTTTGAAGAAAATCGTAGCAAGTACATTTTAATAAACCCAAAATTTGGCACATTTCTGTCCATCAAATAAATAAACCATGAATGAGAAGTGAGTTTTGATACCTTTTCTTTCCCTCATAGAGAAAGAGTTTCCCAGCAGGAGAGAAAATGAGTAGAGCAATCTCAATATCACACAGGGTAGAAAGTTCATAAGCTTTCTTGATAATCCCACTTTTCCTTTTGGAAAAAGTGATATGTCTGTAAGTAGGATTCTCAATTTTCTTTAGCTGTATTTTCGATCTTCCCATTTCTTTTTTCCCTCTTCTTTGCTAGCTCCAAAGAGGTGTTCCCTTTTTATCTTGTATCCCTTGCTTTGCACCAGCACACAAACAAAGTTTCGCCTTTTCCTTTATGGGTCCACTTTATGCCAATCAATCTCTTTACCCTTTTTCTCTCCCTTTCTAAAGTTTTGAAAAAAAATTCCCTTTTTTGAAATTATGCATGAACCATTATGTCTCAATTTACCTTGCTAATCTACATAATTAAGTAGATACTTTATTAAAAGTGCTCTTACAGATACTGTTTAACAATGGCTAAAATGTCAGTTTGGCCCTTGAGTTTAGAGTCTAGCTTCCATTTAATCGAATTAAGTTTAACATAATTTAATTCTATATCTAATAAGAATAAAATTTATAACTGAATAATATTACCAAAAATTATATAAGATTATAATTTTACAAAATTAAAGAAATTTTACATTTCAACAATAATTTATTATAGTTTTTAATAAAAATAATAAGTTAATAATCTTTTCAGTTTTAGACTCTATTTAAATCTGGGTCTAATGAGAACACTAGAATAATAGGCAATTGGTCGAGGGTTGTTCAATTATCGGATCACATACACATATATATACATATACACATATATATACATATATATATATATATATATATATATATATATATATATATATATATAATTTAATATGCCAAGGTTTATTTAAATTTAAATTTATTATTTATCTAATTTGTATAATGCTGATTAATTTTTATAAATAATAGATTATCATAATTGATAATTATTAATTTTTATTAGACATTAGGATCAAACTATATGAAATTAAATAATTATGCTCTAACTCAATTTACACATATTTTTATAGAATTTGATATCTCAGTATAGTTTAAGGATCAAATTGAATTTTTTTATAAATTAAATAGTTTCATTATAATTCCTTTTTCCAAACTATTATAATAGGGGAGGAGGAGAGGTTGGCCTCAACCACCCCGGGGCATTACTGTCTGATGGTTAATACTTTAATTAGGATGAATTTGACCACTTTTAGTAAGTTACTAGATAAGTTAACTGGAAAATTAAAATATGAGATATTTGGGCATTGACTTCATATTCTGGAGGCAAATTGACATTTTAGTCATTTACTAATTCATTTTTCATAAGCATATATACATACAAAATCAACATATAATATAAGGAAAATAAAATCTGATACTTAATTCGAAATGGCAATTCAATCGCCGTGTTTACTTTGAGATCTTACATAATATGCAATGACAGAGTATCTAATTTTGGATGTGTTTGGAATTATTATTAGCTGTTGGAAAATATATATTTAAATTTTTTTATTTTAATATATAGTTTTTTTTTTATAAAATGTCTTTCTCAAACCTATTTTGAAAAAAAGTATCAATTCACCGATTTTTTCACAAAAATAACTTTTAAAAATTTAAAAAATAATATAAAATTAAAATTAAAATGAAAAAACACCTTCCAAAAATTTCCTTTCCCAACCTCAAGGCCAAACACATAATTTAATAGAAGGGTTACTACTACTAGAGAAAACTAAAGTCAATTGGGATGTTGTAATCAAATGTGCTTTTTAGAGAAATCATTAAGTGTGTCAGACTTACATATTACACACCCATTATCAATAAGCCATATAGCACCCACCACCATGATTAATGCAAACTGGTGGCTGTAGTTCTGGGTCAGGCTTAGTTGGGAATAATTCTCTCAAGGCAGAATTTGGGCACCATGGTTTTAAGCCTGCCCACAGTAATTAAGTAATGATGAGAAGGGAATAATTGCTTTTGGTATTAGTAAATAAGTCCCAAAGTGAGCAACTGAACTTTATATCCGTACTTGCAGTCAATTTAATGCTCAGGATCTGGGTTTGACCTCTCTTTCATTCAATACTTCAAACTGGGTGGACCTTCTTACCCCCTTTGGAGAAATATGCCAAAGTGGGAAAAAGAAGAAGAAGAAAAAGAGCACAAGTTTTGCATTTGCTGGTGGCTATCTGCAAGGCTATTGAGGAGTGGGTCAAATTTGGAGAGAGTGAGAAAAAAGACAGGCAAGAAGAGGACATTTAGTTGGGGCTAGGCTTGCTATTTTCGTAACAATTGGACTCAGGACTATGGGGCTTTGGCAGGGAAGGAATCATACTTTTGGGCTAGGCAAAGGCCACAGCTTTCCAATGGAAGCATGAAATCTCATTTCAGTCTCATGGCTAGCTTAAGCTAGAAGGAAGCTGCCACAAATTTGCAATTATATACTCTTATATGAAACTAGAAAATCATGCGCCACGGATTTATATAAACCTAATTTATTATGAAATAGCAATAATTATATTAATTTATAAATTTTAAAAGTAGGATTTTTACACATGTATAATAAAGGAACCTTAATTTTTTCAAAAGAAAATTAAACCAAAAACAACAATAATATGAAAAGAGTAAAATAGAGGAAGAAGGGTAAAAATAAAAATTAAAACCAATAACTAAAGTGAAAAGAGCAAAACAAAGGAAGAAGAACTGCAGCAAGGCAAAATGGCACCATTTTCTCACACACATCACCTACACGTGTAAAGCAAAAGGCACAAATTGAACAACACATTTGATGATACTTACAGTAAAAGAAATGACACATGCTGTGGTTGAAATTACAAGCGGAGGGAAGACCACAAAAATAATTTAAAGGAGGGAATAAACAATAGTGAAATTAGAAGTAAGACATGTCATACGGTGTCGTTTTCGACCCCGGTGAAGAGCAAGAGAACACTAAATTAGTATTTACAATCGTGCAAAATGACAAAATTATCTTTCAAATTGATTTCGTTGGTACTGTTCATCCGCATAAGGGGTATACATTGTATTAATATTGATTTGAAAAGAAAGTATGTAACTAAATTTGAGTTATGCATGTACTTTTATATGAATTTAGTCCTACCGTATGGGAGTAGCAAAACGTTCGCAAATATTTTTTATGATTCCTGACTTTAATGTTAGATAAAAACATATATTTCTAAACAGTGCTTCTAATAGAGATTCAATAATTTTAATTGATTTGAAGACCACTTTAAGAATGAACGTCAGAGTTAAAACCTCATCACTTCAAATATGTGACAATTTCATTAGTTGCTTGATAAAATCAAAGCTGATTCTTCACCACCATGCAAGCCACAAATGGATCCATTCTCTTTCATAGAAAGTTTACATCATTGCTGTCCTTAGTGCTACCATCCTTAGTATTGATTCATTCAAGTCGGAAAAACTTAGAGGAGGGAATTGGGGATTTGGGTTTGAGGGTTTGAATTTGAGTCCGGGGGATGTTTTTGCCAGATTTCAAGTGATACTGAAACTTAATACAACCTACCTAACATTCCTCTAGAACCAAGCCCAATTTCCTAAGCTTCCCAACTAATAATTGCCAATTGACCCCATCAAGCATTGACCACTTTTATCCTAGTACCGAATACCTAAATTAAGAATCATTGTCAATCTACCATTCAACTTTTGTACAACATACTTGTTCTTTGGAAGACGCCCGACCAAACCATCAAACTATAGTAGTTTGGTGATAGCCAACAACAGCTACCTTTCCAATAATAAGCTATCGCATTTAGTCAAGTGCATGTTTCTTATGTCTTGTCTATATGACAGTGAATTGTTCTTTCACTACAACAGGAATCATTGCAATGTGGAATTCCTGGCAGTGAGTGTGCCTTTTGCTCTCTGGATGAGCTTGTCTGGTAATGAAAGGAGCTGGATTTGAGCTTCCAAGATTAAACTTCAGGAATCTAAGTCTCTGAGGTAATGTGGAGGCTCCATTCTTTTCCATTAAACATATCCAATTCTTTTTATCTATCACTTCCTTTTCCCATATTCTGTTTCCCTGTTTTCAAGTTCAAGCAATAGAAATTTTTGAATCCATGAATGTTTGTTTGTTATGTATTGATAACTAATAAACACATTTCAATAGTTAGAGAGGCAAAAATTTGAATGTATAATGTGTAACATTTTTTAGTACCAAAAATTTATGATCAAAACACTAAATCTTGAAAAAAAGTTAGTGTAACAGAAAACACCCCTCTCAGAAGCAAAAGCAGAATCTCTAATTTTAAGCTTCTGCCAATTCATATTGGTAAAACTTCTTCTTCTTCTTCTTCTTCTTCTTCTTCTTCTTTTAAAGTGTGGGAGACATTTTTATATTATTATTCTTATTTTGGAGTACTAAAAAGAGGAATTTTATTTGGAATGAAGTTTGAGTTTTGACATTTCTTTTTCATTTTAAGTATATTACTCTCACTTTATAATTCTCCATTAATTTCATATCTCAATTCTGCAGTGATAAGAGAACAAAAATAGAGAGGAGGCCCGGCAATCAAAGAAGCAATGTGCTCTATAATAGGCGGATCAGATCCATTTAAGATCCGCCCCACAAAATCTAATACGCACAATTTAACTACAACAGCTAGTAATACAGTAAGTGTATATCTATTTGAATAATGCTACATAGCCCTGTTTAATTTGTCTCAATTTTTATTCACACGATGTGGCATATAATGTTTTTATAAAATTATCATCTTGTTAATCGAAAAAACAATCTTAAAACATTTATGACAGTTTTATAAAAGTATTATATGTCATATCAGATAAGTAAGAATTGAGACAAATGAAGATGATTTCTATTCATATTCCATCATAAATGAAATATGAAATTAATTATATAATAATAGTATATTTTTCTTGGTGTGTTTTCAGGATGATTGGTGCGCCACATTTTCACTTTTCACTCGATTAATTGCTTATACTTCAATTTTAGGCAAGTCCAATAACCACTATCACTATCAGTATACTCGATTTACTTTAAGCTAGTAATTAACAAGAAAAGAAATATATATGTCTGAATCGTGCAGCTGTGATTGCGCTTGTTATTTTCCTAGTTTTGAAATATGTTACGGACCTCGATGATGAGAACACCCTATTAGACATAGAGGAGGAAGCAAGAGGTAGTGAGGCAAACCCTTTAAGGGCAGCTGGAAATAAGGCAATGGAGTTTAGCTATGGAACATGCAGCAACACAGATTCAGAAGAATCAGGATATTGCAGCAGTAGCACCAGCAGCAGTAATTTCTCGACAGAATTGTATGATGGCAAAGTATGTGTGATATGCTACGATGAGGAGCGGAACTGTTTCTTTGTTCCCTGTGGTCACTGTGCTACATGCTACGTTTGTGCTCGGAGGTATGTGTTTATAGCAAAATTCTTACCTCATCTAATTTAGGTGTATATTTTTATTTATATATTAAATTAATAAATAATTGATATATATTTATTAGTTTTTAAATAGTTTAACATATATTAATTATATAACACATATCACTTTTTTATTTATTGCGATGTATACTTTATATGTAAATAAAAATTTCGCGTGCATATAATCATAGGGAGCACTATGTTCATTTTTTTTTTTTTCATTTTCGATTTGTTGTGTTTATTGCAAGATATGCTATGCTGAAATTCGATGGGTAAATTTGCATAATTTGGCAGGATTTTTGATGGGGAAAACAAGGTCTGTCCAGTATGCCGGAGATTCATTGGAAAAGTTAGGAAGCTCTTTGCCCTGTAGGATTTAATCATTTGGCTTTTCGTTTCCTTTTTTTTTTTTTTTTTTTTTTCTTTCTGCTCCTTTTTCAATAATCCATTTTTGCTGTAAAGAGAATTTGTGTATTTGAAAAGAGAAATAATTTTTTATTTTTTATTTGGCCCATTATGTGTGTAACAAAGGGTCAATTCAGCTGGGTTACAAAAGGCCTTAGAAACTCATTGCATCCCAATTTGAAGAGGCTAGAAACAGAACTAAATGAAACTGAGCACCATTATCTTTTTCTTTTTTTGGTGTTCTTTGGTATTAATTGTTCAAAACCAAGCTTCTGTTGTTGTTTCAAACTGTAAATAATCTAAAGAGGACAGCCTCTTTTATGTTATAAAACTTCCCTAAGTTCCAAACATGTGCATTTTAATGTGAGAAGAAATAGTAATGTGACTTGTATGTTAATTTACAAAGTATGTTACAATTATTTCACATTCGACTTGACTCCTCTAAAGAATTCATTTCTTTTATAAATGAATCGTCTTTTATAATATATTTGATATACATAATTTATTTAAAAGATCGATTTTATAGAAACAAAGAAAAAGAATAAATTAATAATAGAAGGAAGAAAGATATAAGAAAAAAAAAATATATTTAAATTAAAGAGTATCAAATTTGATAGAATTTAGTTTAGTTATTTTTAATTTTAAAAATTAATAAAATAAGATCTACTATAAATTTATAAATGAAGATCCATAAAAAGAAACTAATAGAATTTATTTATATCAAACAAAATGTAAAATGGTTTATATTTTCAGATTTTTAGTTGTAATATAATTTTTCAAAAACGATTTTTATTGTATCCAAAATAAAAATTGCATAGTATTAAATTTAAAAATAATGATATAGGATAAACATTAAAATAGAATTTACAAATACTATTTACATGTAATACTTGAACAAAGTTTATATTTAAAAGGACATTCTATACATAATAAAAGTGAAATGAGATGAGCTTTAAAAATAATCAAAAGGGATAACAATCATGGACTCAATGTAGTAAAAGAAATGGTCCTGAAAATAAATTAAGACTTTCAGAAAGAAAAGATGAATTCGTAACTTGCAAGGATGAACAATCTTTTAATCTGATATTAAATAAAAAGAATGAAAAACAATAATAATAAAAGAAACTGCAAAAGGCAAGGAAAAAGGAGATGGTTTTCCCAAATGATAATGATAAATGTTAGTAGTAAGTCTGTAAGATTCATGCCATCCTTTTCTTTTTATTTTTTATTAGAATCATGCCTTTAAAGAAAAAAAGAAGAGAGTCATGCCTTCTTTAAGCACACTTGATAGATGACTGGTCCCCAACCCAACTCTTGTTTTGTGGTGGCTAAAGGACTTATGCAGGAGATTTTTATTTTTTATTCATATTTTATGGTTTATTAAAAGCAATACAGATGTGATTGTGAAGGAAGGCAGACAGTATCCTTTGATGCATTTTTCTTCTATCACGGCACTGAAAAGCGAAACATTATTTGTTGGATTGAAGAAATTCATGAATAGAATTGCCTAAATTAGTCCAGTCCACACATAATTTGTCTTTCATTAAGAAAAAATTAACAAGGTTTTAGTTAGTAGATGGATAGAGTTTAGATCTCTTATTTACTAACGATCGTGACGCCTAATAATGCCAATGTCTCCCCATTTCATTTTCATCATAATGTCTCACCTATCACCCCATTTCTATGATCTAGTTTGTGTTTTTTTCTTTTTCTTATTTACTTACTATATGTTGCGTGTGAATATTAAGATTAAATACTATTTATTTCTGTAATTTAGTTTAATATATAAATATTTAAATTCTTTTAAGTTTTAATAAAACTAATTATTATCTCATCTTGTATTAATCGAATAACTATATTGATAATTTAAAATTATAATTTAATTTTTAAATTTATTATTAAATATCAAATTCGTTCATAATTAATTGAGTAAATTTATTATTTTAGTTAGACACTAAAATTAATTTGTGCTAAAAATAATATTTTATTTTAATTTAATAATATAATTAATTTTAAATGAGTTTGATGTTTGCTAATAAATTTAAAAATTAAATTGTAATATTAAATTATCAGTTCAGCCATTCGCCTAACACGTAAGGAATAGTAATTAAAGCTAAAAAAATATAAAAATTAAATTATATATTATACCAAATCTCATGATAAATAATATTTAACTCTAAATTCTAATAATTGTTTTGTAATTGTTCACATAGAGAAAATAGTAAAATAACTATCAAACTTAAAATAAAAGATTACTTTTAATGCAATAAACTGATATGTACTAAAAATATCAAAATATTGTTTATGAAATGTATATGATTGATTAATTATGTATTTAATATTTTAATATAAAATTATTTTTATGAGATGGTTGGTGGATTCGAAAATAGCAGCCCCTTTCATGCTATCTCTTCTCATTTATCCAATTATTAGGGGGTGACGTCGGAAGGGAAAAAGTCTTCCTACAAGCATGCTGCCTACTCCAAATTTACGTTTCTTTTTCTTTTCTATGGCTTTTCATTTCCAAGTTGGTCAAAACTGATGTTGCTCAAACTCGTTATTATAATTAATTAGAATGATTATGAAGTTAAACAGCATTATCCATTTTGAAAGTCTTCTTGTACGACCTTCTTGTAAACAGCGGCAATGGCAGTGGCAGTGCAATAAATAAATTTAAAGTTCTAGATTTTATAATCAAATTAAATTTTAATATACATGTTAGTTTTATCAATTTAAATTAACAGTATAATTATAGACAAACTTTTAAAACACAAGACACTTTAAATTAGTTATCAACATCAACACTTTTATAATAATATAAATTTTTTAATTTTTTAATAGAAAATTTTCTTCCTATTTAGATTATAAAAAATACAAATTTTTTTTATTTAAAGTTTTAAATGAGTAAACTTTCTTTTAAAAGTTATCTAATTTTAATAAACAGACCAAGTTAAAATCAGAGCCTATTAGGCCAAATTAGATGGTCTAATTCTATTTAAAGGAAAAATCTAACTCTAATATATTTAAAATAGAATAAAAAACTAGAATTCTGCCAAATACCCAAGCTAGGAGGGGCCATCGCTCCCCCCTTCTCCACCGTTGCCTATAAAGCTATTTCTGAAAAAGAAAAGTAAAAAGAAATTTATTTATAATTTTTAAAGATTTTTAAAACTTAAAATAAAAATGTTTCTGAATTCTAAATATATATATATAATTAAATATAAAAATAATCGTAAATAGAGAAAAAATTTATTAGGGGAATTCAACTAACAGTATAAATTTCAAAAGATTTTTTAATTTTAGAAATAAGTGTATTTAGAACTCAATTCATAATACCTCACCTTAAATATTATATAATTTATTTAGTTTGTATAATATGTTAATTTTTCAGTTTGATAGTTTTGATCAATTTTACTGTTAAATTAAAATAAAAAAATAAAAATATTATTTAATATCTATAATAAAAATAAAAGTACTAATTAATTACTATTTTCTAAAGAATTTATACTACACTAGTCGGTTTTTAATTTGTTTAATTATATTAGTCTCATTATAGTATGTAATTTATAATTATTAGTAAGAATATAACATATATTGTAAATAATATTATTTTATATAAACTATAAATAGATATTCTTAATAGAGAACGTCTAGTAGTAGCAGTAGTATATATATATAGTCAAGAGTGGCCAAGTAGGCAGCCTCACTTACTCAGAATATCGTGCGCGAACACACGTGCAAACATGCGAATCGGAGATTTGGAATGGCCGTACCTGTCAAAAATTCTGATAAATAATAGTAAAAAGAAAACCTGTCAGGAAGGCCTATCGAAAATAGAATAAAGGAATAGTAAAAGAGGACACACAGCGCCCCGTGCAATCACGAGCCAAACACAAGAAAAGCATCAGCTAACTCGTTGCGGTTAACCCATACAGGTACACATGGCAACACCTAACTTGTCTTTCCTCGCTCCTTTTCCTCTGTGTCCAGTCACCCACTTGTAACCCCATCTCACAGTTGAAGCCACGTCGTTTTGCCACATCGATCGACTTAGCTTTCGAAAAGATGAAGCAGAGTTTGGTGGACACGAAGACACTCAACACTCAACACACACCACACATGGAAGAAACGCACTTAGATTTTTTTTTTTTTCTTTTATTTGGGGTGGGGTCCATATTAAGGAAATACTCAGAGGATTAGATTAAAATCGGACATTTAATGACAACGTTACAGAAATGAGCAAGTCATTGATGTCGAAAATTCTTCATTCCAAGACGGTGACTTGTTTTATTTAGGTTTTCAAATTTTAGGTCACGGATTGCGCAACTCGAGACATGTGTGCATGGAGTTTTTAGATTTGTCTCCCTCTCTTCTCTCTTCATGAATGCTGCTAATTGATACTCGCAATATTAATTTTTGTTGCATGTTTGTTGATCATTAAAAATAAAGAAGCAATAATTTGGTGTATGGTTCTTTACTTGACAAATGATTGATCGATTGCATCTCTCTAAACAAATTAATCTTTTTTTAATATATTATATTAAAAAATAGTTAATAATTCTCAAGTGATTGCATTAAAATTTTTATTTTTTATTTTTTATGATCATATATGAATGATTTATATTACGATAAATTTTTCATATAAATTTAATGTTTTTTTTATTTTATAGATAAATAGTTGAAAAGCTAATACATATTTTAAGTATTTTATATTTAAACTATAAGAGAGGAATATATATTTTAAATTTTATAATTAATTTATATTAAATTATAAGGTATCCTGTAACTATTTCTTTTCTATTTTTTCCTTGAATTTCAATTTTCCTTAACATTCTATAGTAACAAAAAAAAAAAGAAGAAATTTAATGAAGATTTTTTATGATCTTTTACTATATAAATCTAAATTAAATATGTTAATAATTCTTTTTGTTAATAATAATAAAATATGACCCAAATTTTATGAATTACTTTATTTGAAATTAATTAAATATTAGTTAAGTTGAGAATCAACTATTCGAATAATGTGATAAACTCTGTTAACACTCGAAAAGCTCGCTGTTTTTTTTCTTGTCTTTATATATTATAAAAATCTTGAAGACTATTGAAAGCTTATGTTATGTACAATTTCATACGCCCCAAAGCCAAAAATTAAACTATAACATTGAAAACTTGTGTTGGTGAAAATGAGGATTAAAGATGTTGACAATTATGTTTCCGCTTAGAAAATTGGCATTTCAAATAAATAAATAAATAAACGAAAAAAATCCTCAAAAGCAAGGGGTATAAAATGGTCAATATCCTAAATCATGCGATTAATAAAACGAATTACAAAGACGACTTTACCCAACAATTTTCCTTCTCACAATATGGCCTGCCTGCACAACAAAAAGTGTGGTCCAAATCTCGTGATACGATTTCAATGGCATATATGGCAAACCAAAAAAGAAGCGTAAAACAAAAAAGAACGAATATGAAAAGAAGAAAAAACAGAAAAAGGAAATTTCAGGCAAAGCAAAAGCTAATTCCCTTCTACCACAAATGACGTAAATACCACCAAATTAATTCTCAAATGACCAAGCCAAATCTTCCACGTGTCGGTTTATTACTCGATAATTCAGCTTAACAGTTTTAGAATATAAAAGAGCAGGAGCAGGCTAGCTAACGGAAAAGGAAAAAAAGAAAAGAAACGAAAAAGAGAAGGGGGACGAAACGACGACAGGTAGCTCTGTGTCGTTGTCTAAACAACGCTCGTCATCTCTTTCTCTTATAGAAAAGAAAAAAGAGCAGAGTAAATAAATACTCAAGAATTGAAACAAGAAAAACCAGATAGAAAGCAAGAGCCAGAGCCGAAACCAAAAAGTCTTAAATTCCGTAGTCTTATAAGATTTCTTTTCTTTCTTTCTCCGAGTGAGCTAATTAAACAAAAATCATGCCACTACAAGATCACAACCGGCAACCGCTATTGCTAAACCAAGAACAACAAGAAGAGCAAGACACAGCCTATGATTCCGATGAGAAAGTCCATATTGTTGGGATTGATGGAGATAGCGAAAATGAGGATACGCCGCCGTTTTCATGGAGAAAGCTATGGCTTTTTACAGGACCTGGATTCTTGATGTCCATTGCTTTTCTTGATCCAGGGAATTTGGAAGGTGATCTTCAAGCTGGTGCAATTGCTGGGTATTCATTGCTTTGGCTTCTTATGTGGGCTACAGCAATGGGTCTCCTTGTTCAGCTTTTATCTGCTAGACTTGGTGTAGCAACTGGTAGACATTTGGCCGAGTTATGTAGAGAAGAGTATCCTACTTGGGCTAGAATGGTTTTGTGGATTATGGCCGAATTGGCTTTGATTGGTGCTGATATTCAAGAAGTTATTGGGAGTGCTATTGCTATTAAGATTTTGAGTAATGGTGTTTTGCCTTTATGGGCTGGTGTTATTATTACTGCTTGTGATTGGTAAAATTCTTGACTTTCACTTTACTGTTGTTTGTGCTGCATATTTTCTGTTCTTTTTTGTGTTTATTGTTAATTTCTCTTGTTGGGTCTTTGTCTTTTGAATTTCATGGCCTTTGGTATGCCGACTTCTAATCCGTTTTTGGGAATTTTGAAGTTTGAGAATTAATATATTGCGTTTAAGTAAGTAATTTGAGGTTTTAGATTTTAGGATTTCTTCTTTTTAAAAATTAGTTTTGACTTCTGAAGTTGAGAGCTTGAACCACTTCAGCTATGTGCATGATTTTTCATATTGCAGCTTAAGTGAGTGATCCACAAATTCAAAAGAAAATTTACATATCAACTCTTGCTGTAACTTGAAGTCGGCTGTCAAAATATACATCACAAAGTCTTAAACATTTATTGTTTTCCTGGAATCTGGAGGATAATGTGGGAAAGAAGAATCTCTTTTTCTTTCCTTAATATTAATAGTTGGTATTCGCAATCATATATCTGTCTTCTATTCCTCATTGTTTTAACTATAAGGGAATTTTTATGTTTTCTTTTGGTTTTATGATGCTTTATATAGAAAAGTTCAGTTCACTATGTTGATGCAGTTTTCATGGTCTTAATGCAGTTTCATCTTCCTGTTTCTTGAGAACTATGGTGTGAGGAAACTGGAAGCAGTTTTTGCTGTTCTCATTGCAACAATGGCTTTATCTTTTGCATGGATGTTTGGAGAAACAAAACCTGATGGCATGGAGCTTCTTCTGGGTGAGTGGTATTTCACCTAAATAGAAATTTCAACTTAAACACCTCTTTATATGAATTTCAACTAACATGCAGTGAAATGAATTCTATACTGCAGGAGTCCTAATCCCAAAACTTAGCTCCAAAACAATACAACAAGCTGTTGGAGTGGTGGGTTGCATTATCATGCCTCACAATGTGTTTTTGCATTCTGCTCTTGTGCAGTCAAGAGATGTTGATCACTCAAAGAAAGGCCGGGTTCAAGAAGCTCTCAGATACTACTCCATAGAATCTACTGTTGCGCTTGTAATTTCATTCGTAATTAATTTATTTGTGACAACTGTGTTTGCAAAAGCTTTCTATGGTACAGAACTTGCAAATAGTATTGGCCTTGTGAATGCTGGGCAATACCTTCAAAACAAATATGGTGGTGGACTCTTCCCAATTTTATACATATGGGCAATCGGGTTATTAGCAGCTGGCCAAAGTAGCACCATTACTGGCACTTATGCAGGGCAGTTTATCATGGGAGGTTTCCTGAACTTAAGATTGAAAAAATGGCTAAGGGCATTGATCACCCGAAGCTGTGCAATTGTTCCTACTATGATTGTTGCTCTTGTTTTTGATACTTCCGAGGATACGCTAGATGTTTTAAATGAATGGCTAAATGTTCTTCAATCAGTCCAGATCCCTTTTGCACTTATCCCTCTTCTTTGTTTGGTCTCCAAGGAGCAAATTATGGGCACTTTCAAAATTGGTCCTCTTCTCAAGGTATGTTGATTATTCTCATAGTTTGCATTTTGGTAATGAATATGTAGTTGACCTATTAAATTACTGTTAGCATAGAATAAATTCCATTTTCTTCTTTTCTGGAGAAGTTAACTTGTCCATAATTTTGGAGAAATCCTGACAATCCAGAAAACTCCATCAGTTAGTGGTTTTATTCTGAAATTGATTAATCATCAACACCTGCAAATATCTTCATGATTTATGGAAATTGTGGATGTGATTTGGGTACTAGAGGAAATAATTCTTTCATTTAAAATTTTTGAATACACTTATTAAGGTTTATAATATTGAAAGCCACACATAATCTCCCGGTTGACATTATTAGATCACAAGCATCCCAAGGAAACCGTCCTTGAGTTACCTTTCATGTATTTGATATCCTATTAGATAGCCTTTGAAGTTAGATAGACCAAGGCATTAATTATATTCCATTGGTGACAGATATTAAATATAGCATTTTGTTGAGTGTATACCACAATTTATCAATAGCTACGGTTAAATCAATTGAAAGCAATACCTATAATGTGAAAATATGAAATGTGGAATTTGGTGCTATTATATTATTATCTTCAGGCATGCTGAACAGTCAAATAGCTTTTGCTTGGTCTAGAATAATGGTTAAACTAAAATGCCATTTTGACATTTTTAGATATTCTTTTTCTCATCCCTCTGGTGCAAATAGATTTCCTCAGACAATGTGTTTCAATGTTCATTGTAAAAATCTGTCTGCTGCATAGGCCTGCTTGGTCATGGTTTCATGGTTCTGGTGGTGGTTTGCCATTCTCTAGCCACACTACTAATATACTTAGGTGATGTAGATAGCATGCACAATGATATGACTCCATTATTATTGAATTGTTTTGATAACCTTCTTCCTCCTAACTTCCTCAAGTACCTTCTTCTATGTTTTGGAGGCACAGTGTTGTGACTTTATTATTATTGAACTGCTTTGACAACTTTTCTTCCTCATAGCTTCACCAAGTACCCTCTTGTATTCATTATAATGGCCCAAGAAAGATAAGAAGTAAATGGGAAACGAATTCCACTTAAGCTGGGTGCTATATCAGCATTTTAGTTAGATATAAAATGTATACACTGGTCAACTTGCATTATCTAGGCTTTCTGATTATTGTATATGTAGGTTCTTTACCTTCACTAATTGTACAACTTTATAATTTATCAGATCTTCATCATTCTCTATTAGAAGACAATGTGTGTTCTACATTTTCTTATGATGTTATGCTATCACAGTTCCGAGTTTATAGTTTTTAAATTCGTTAGATAATCATCCACTTACCTCAGCTTTTTTTTTTTTTGAAATTTTTTTCTTAGGATGGCTTTTTCTTTCTGCAGACTATCTGTTTCTCCGATTTCCTACAAAACAAATAGTAATATACACTGTTTCGACTGTTCTTTTTTTTCTCTTTTGCAGATGGTATCATGGCTTGTGGCTGCCCTAGTGATAGTGATCAATGGATACTTATTGATCGAGTTTTTCTCCACTGAAGTGAATGGCGTACCTTTTGCCACTGCAGTGTGCATTTTCACTGCTGCATATGTTGCATTCATACTTTATCTTGTTTCCAGGGGGATTGCCTTCGCTTCATGGTGCCGCCCACAAAAACAAGTAGTGGTAGTTGAGTAACCAAATTACAGTCGCATGATATTTATATCCTACAGCATCTATAGGCAGCAATCTGTTCGAGCGGATGTCGATTTGTATCTATGCAGGAATCACCTTTCACTTTCAGGCAAAGAATTCTTTTTCCCCTCGTGCTTACTTTTGGAGCTAGCTGTTTAGATAGTATGCTTACTGTAATGCTGCTGTTTATATGAAACAGAGCAGCCCATTGGTTTTGTATCATAGAATTATCTGTTGATTCTGTATCATAGAACTTCTCTTATTTTATTTCTGTTTTTCACTTGGATATGGCTTTTGCAAACTGAGCATGCTTCTGCAACTAAGTGCCATTGTAGTTGTTAAGTGCACTATTTCAGAAAATCATTTCTTGCATTTTCAGTACCCGGTAGACTCAAAAAGACAAAAAAGAAAAAAAAAAAAAAAAACTAAGTCATCTTAAAAAGAATGATTTCTCATTTTAAATTGTGGTCTTTTACAAACTTGCAAAATAAAATTATATCAAAATTAATTAAATATATTATCATTAATATCTATAAACTGTCAACAATCACTTCCAACTATCATTGATGTTCGGCCAGCACTTGTTACCAGACGATTATTAAAAGTTATTGCAGTTTTTATTATATGAATATAATTTTTTTATTTTTAATTTAAATTAAAAATATTAATATTAATAATTTTTAGATATTTTTATAGCCTCTTTCACTGAAAAGAAGATAATATTGTTCAAAGCAATCAAACATAAAAAAGATGTATACTTTTGAACTTCCATAATGCAACTGAATGATGGAAAACAAGTTACTTATTTGGAAAATATCTAAATGCAAGTGTAAAATAAATGAAATCTAAAAGGAGTAATATTATGCAATGAAGAAAGACATGTTAATATTGGCTTGCTATAATCTTAATAATGAAGTTCTAAAGAAAAAAGAAAAAGACTAAAGAAAGAAGGAATGTTGAATGAGGCCAAGCCCAAAGAACCAAATGGTATGAGCTAGAAGGGCATAGAGACAAGTATTTATGAATAAGCCCAATTAAACTCCAGATTACAGGTTTTAGGGTTCATAGCTCATAGCTGAAAAAGGGGGTAAAAAAACCGAAAGTGCAGCTTTCCAAATTAAATAATAATATAACCATAAAAAGAAATTAAAATAAGGAAGAAAATCCAGTGATAGTTAGTTGAATTTCCGGTGCCTTCCTCTCGCTTCACTTCTCCTCTGCAACAACATATCACTTTGTTTCTTTTAGGGTTTTATTTTTTGTGTTCGCTTTGATTAGGTACGCTCTTTCTCAAATTTGTTTTTCTATTTTCTAATTCATTTTTATGTTTGAGGAACGTGGTAATTTGATGTTGTATTGTAGTACAAGCTCTATGATTGCTTATTTGGATGGTTGTGCAATCTTTTTTCTTTTTTCCCCAGTTACATGTGCATTCTGTTCGGCTTAAGTATATGGCATATATAATCAGATTAATAATTTTGTTTCTTCTTTTATATGGGATTAAGCCGTCGTTAAAGATTATGATATTGGAAAACATGTTTGTTTTGGAATTGAAGACACGTTTTAAGTAGCACATTGTAAAGAAGAGAGTGCATGTTATTTCATTGCTCGGAATTTGTGTTTAATTTCTTCGAGTGTCCCTAAGAAATTGAGCAAAAATCATTTTTTTTTTTTTTTTTTTTTTCCGGTGAGGAAAGATGGAATGGGATGACTATGGTTGTGGGAATGCATTTCATTATGTGCCTAGTTTATAGGAACACTCCTCAAAAATATTTAGGCTACTGTAGTGAGAGTCTTTAATATTATGCTCTTGGTGAAATTGTTGGATGAAGAGACTAAATTCTTCATTCTGTGTTGGAGCAACTTAGATGGTAACTAAAGTTGGTGCTTGAATCACATTGTGTCTGAAGTTTGGACATTGACAACAGAAGAGTAGACTGGCTGTGTTAATGTCATTGTGGGAAACCTTCTAAATGCATTGTCTTCGTGATTTCCTTGTTTAAGCCAAAATCTGTCCTTGGGATATCATTTAACTTGTTGAGAAACCTAGTGCATTGTTTTCGTCATTTCCTTTTAAGCCAAAATCTGTGCCTGGGATATCATTTAACTCAATTTCTTCATGTTGAACTCTGTTTCATTGAATTTTTTTTGCGGTAAAGACTAGCTCTATGTGGTTCACTATTTGATCTCTTACCCCAAAGTTTTTCTTCTTAAGACTTGTCTAAGCATGTTGGAATCACCATGAGTTGATGAACAAAATTTGTAAGAGTGAATTTTTTATAAGCAGGATGCCATTTTTATGTGACAAAATTTTAATTGCTCCAATTCTTTCTCTCCAAACCTTTTTTCGTAGTTGAAGAGATGGGGATTGTCCAATTTTGTTGAGAAGTAGCCTCTAGATGGCCTCATGGTTCACCAAATTTATATGAGCCATGAGGGACTTGAAGTAGAATTCCTAGGAGGTTGGGAGCCTAAAAGAAAAACGAGAAACTTGAGTGTATGACACTGATTATAAATAATAAGCATGGTTGGATCTTGACCTCTAATAAAATCTGGACTAATGAGTTGCGTTTCTGTTTGTAGTATATTTAGCCTTTATTTCTTTTTGCTCATCTTGTTTACCTTTTTTGCATAGCTTCATGACAAGTATTTATTCTTTTTGTTTCTTTATTTTCTAGAAGTCTAGTATATGCAACTTTCACAGCCATGACTAATTCTGAGCAAGGTGCGGAAAACAATAATGCATCCTCTTTAATAGAACAACTTGGAAGAGCTTTACATCAGCTGGAAGCCCACAGGGATGCTTCGGAGGACAGGGTTCGGTGGATGGAAATTGAACAGCACTTTTGCAACCTTGATACAACATTGAAGAGAAAATTTGAAGAGTTAGAAGCTAGAGAGAAGGAATACATGGACAAAGAAGCTGAAACTCATGCATTGCTCACTGAGAGAGAGGCTGCTGTCGCAGCTAAAGAGCAAGATTTCCAAGATCGAATGCAGGAACTAAAGGATGCTGCTGTTGCTGTCATTGCAGAAGCACGAGCTAATCACCAGCCAATTATGTTAGCTTCTATTGATGGTGGTGACAACAAAGACAGCAAGGTAAGCAGCTCTCTTGGTGACACAAATTCCCCAGAGGAGGATTCTCCTCATAAAATGGGCGAAAATGCTGAAAGCGTGGCTGTTGATGTTAAGCCACGTCCAGAGCTGACGCAATTTTGCGAGCAGATGGATGCAAGAGGGCTACTGAATTTTACTATCGAGAATCAAAAAAATCTATATACCCTCCGTGAGGAACTCTCTGTTGCACTAGAAAGTGTGAGTGAACCAGCCCGTTTGGTGCTGGATTCACTGGAGGCGTTTTATCCTCCTCTTGAAACTACCCAACCAATGGATAAAAAGGATGCTGCCCTTCAGGGCAAGCGTAAATCCTGTATTATGTTTATGGAAGCCATGGCCTCCTTATTGGCAAGAATTGACCCAGGTGCTGATCACCTTCTAAACCCTGAAATAAAGCAGCAAGCCAAGGCAATTGCTGATGAGTGGAAGCCTAAGTTGGCTAGTGCAGGCACCGATGCTACCAATGGAAATTCATTGGAAGCAGATGCATTCTTGCAGCTTCTCTCAACTTTTAGAATTGCTTCGGAGTTTGATGAAGAAGAACTCTGCAAGCATGTTCTTGTAGTTGCTCGCCGCAGGCAGGCACCTGAGCTGTGCCGTTCTCTTGGATTAACACACAAAATGCCAGGTTGGTGTTCTTCTAATTAACTGACCCGAGTCTGGAGACCAGACCATCGTGTCCATAGGATGTCACCTATGCTTAATTCCTTTAGGGTTGGTGGTATTTTATTACTGATGAAAATGGACTCTTGCACTCCAGTACAACTCTGGTGTACTAAACGGATTCCTTTAGAGTATTGAGCTTTCGCCACTGTTTCTGCAGGTATTATTGAGTTATTGATTAAGAATGGGAAACAAGTGGAAGCTGTACGCTTTATTCATGCCTTCCAGCTTGCTGAAAGCTTCCCTCCTGTTCCCCTACTGAAGACATACTTGAAGGATTTTAGGAGGAACTCTCAAGGAAAGGGTGGAAACATTGGTGGTGCTACTGGACAGGTACAATTTGCTTCTACTGCTGAATAAATGTGTCATGCCAGGACATTCCAATATTAATTAATTACTTGCTTCATTTTCTGTGCAGATTGACATAAATGCACAAGAACTTGCAACCCTGAAGGCTGTTATAAGGTGTGTTGAAGAGTACAAGCTTGAAGCTGACTACCCACTTGATCCACTTCAGAGAAGAGTTGCTCAGTTAGCAAAGTCAAAATCTGATAAGAAGAGGACTGGGGATTTCAATAGACATCACCAGTCGAAGAAGCCACGAGCTAATGGGGGATATCGCAGATTCCGTGGGGGTGCTGCCCCTGGCACTACTGGTGTGCGGCAAGCTCCGCCTGTTTATGCTGAAAGGACACCATACACAGGAATGCCAGAGAGATATCCTCATGTTGGTCCAAATCCTTATGATTATCAAATTCCTAGCCAGTCAGCATACGGCCAACCAGCTACTGATCAAAGAATGTACTACTATCCTGCGGATGACCGAGTACCTACTGGGTCATATGATGCAGCTCCTTCTAGTTATAGCAGTTATATGGGTACTGGAATGCGGCCCTCACATCAACCATACATGTAATCTCTTGACTGATAGTTTTGTTAGAAAAGCTAATAGAGAGATGCTGTTGATTGTAGTAATGGAGAATCACCTTCAGGCTTATGTGACCAATGCCTTTCATTAACAATGTAGCACTAGTTTGAAATTTAATTTTTTTAACCATGTAAGAATTGCATCAGATCTTGTCCACCCGGTACCTAAATTGCCTAGTGGCAGGCACGACCAAAACTAAACTGGATTCATCTGGCTAAATCTGAAAATGGCCAACTGTTTTATGGTTTTGAACCGTAACTGAACCCGACCTTTAAGATCCGGTTCTATTTTCCTCAAAACATCTGGGACCAAAGCTAGATTGAAACTGTGGGTCCGATTTGGTTATTTGAAAGACCGAAAGGGCAAAAGAAAAAAAAAGATATGGCGCTCCCTGACAAAGTGCCGTGTGTCAACAAAAGCAGCGTGGAGCTGACAATGGCTCCGGCTGGGACAAGTAATCGGAGTGAAACTGAAACTGGCTCATCAGCCTGCGAAATCAAAATCGGCTCACCGGCAAACCTGGAATCGGCACTTCGGCTGAAGTTTGCGACTGGTGAAGAAGACCTTCTGCAGCTTGGAACTAAAACTGTGTCGAGACGGAGGTCGGTGTCAAGTCCTGGTTCTCCTAACCATAAGACCGAACCGCGGCTTTTAAACCATAGTCGGACCGGAAACGGCCTTTAAACTAAAGACCTTTAAAGTTAAACTCGATGTAGTTTAATTAATTAATTAAAAGATAAAGGGGGAACAAGTAGACTAATAATATAAGCGTAAATCACACATCATCTATGGTAGTTCCACTATACCAGTTTGGTTACGGAATGCAATTACTTTATCGTTTCCTTTCTCTTCATCTCATTTCTCTTTCTTTCTCTCTCTCAACATTTCCTACATTCACTCATGGCATCGGCAGCATTAGCGATTCTCCTCACCATCTTCTTCTTCATTTTTCAATTCCATGTTACCACCGCACACGGCATCTCTATTAATTCCTCCGCCGCCACCCTGCTCGTATCCGGCGCCAAGCCCGCAATGTTATTGCCTCTTTTTCTCTCTCATCGAAATTCTTCTAAAACGACGTCAACTCAGCAGCATCGTCGTCTTCAAGGATCCGCACGTCCTAACGCTCGCATGAGACTTTACGACGATCTCCTTCTCAACGGGTAATGTAATCACATTTGCACAACTTTATTCGTTCTAGTTTGTGATTTGTTCTGTTGAGAATATTTAGGCATTGATATTTGATAAAATAGATATTACACGACGCGGATATGGATCGGGACGCCACCTCAGACATTTGCTCTAATTGTAGATACAGGAAGTACTGTCACTTATGTTCCTTGCTCCACTTGCGAGCAGTGTGGTCGGCATCAGGTAATTAATTACTTAATATTTAGATTCTTTTGCATCTTTAACGATTTATAAGCTGCATGAATTTGAGTTATGAATTTGTGTTGATTGCTATACAACGAAGAATAACGAAACAGTAAAAGATCTGGGTGTTTGCTTGTTTGAAATATCCGAGTCTAGTTGAGGAGAAGCTTCCAATTTGCGTATATATAGTAAATAATAGTGTTTGGGAATTCTAAGAATAATAAGAATTCAATTCAACTGAACTCCGTTTAGCCAATCCTCATGTGTAGAAAAGTTATAGTCGCTAGAATCCAAATCTTTCAGCTCGAGAAATAGAACGAGGGAGGGGTGGGGCAAAAAGTAATATGGTCTTGCAAATTTATTCCAAACAATGCGACTGAGAATACGAAAAGAAAGAAGATCAAAATGAATAACAGTGCTATCAGTGATCCTCTTTCAAGAATGATGATACAGACCAAGGAATGAATAGTTGTCAATTTTGGTGTTGTATTTGTCCAACTATTTGGACGGCAGAATTGACTGAATCTTATGATAAATCTCTTGTTAAACTTTTGTCTTGCATCAGGATCCAAAGTTTGAGCCAGAATTATCAAGCACCTATCAACCTGTAAGCTGTAATATTGATTGCACCTGTGACAATGAAAGGAAACAGTGTGTTTATGAGAGACAGTATGCTGAAATGAGCAGTAGTAGTGGTGTCCTTGGTGAGGACATTATATCCTTTGGCAATCAGAGTGAACTTGTGCCCCAGCGTGCCATTTTTGGTTGTGAAAATCAGGAAACTGGTGACCTTTACAGTCAACGTGCTGATGGGATAATGGGATTGGGACGTGGTGATCTCAGTATTGTTGATCAACTTGTTGAAAAAGGCGTAATTAGTGACTCATTCTCATTATGTTATGGTGGAATGGATATTGGTGGAGGTGCAATGATTCTTGGGGGTATATCTCCCCCTTCAGGCATGGTCTTTGCTGAATCAGACCCTGTGCGCAGGTATGTTGTTAAAGATTTTCTATCTCATAGATGTTAGATGTCTTAAACTTCCTAACAAATGTATTTTGGTAACTTTCACACATTTACTCTAGTTTCGGGATGGCAACAGTCAGTACTATAACATTGATTTGAAGGCGATACATGTTGCGGGGAAGCAGTTGCATCTAGACCCTAGTATATTTGACGGAAAACATGGTACTGTCCTGGATAGTGGTACAACATATGCTTACCTACCAGAAGCAGCATTTACAGCTTTTAAGGATGCTGTAAGCCCCAGTTTCTTTAATTTTACTCCTTACTATTTTTACTTTTTGCGGTCAGTATATGAAGGAACTTATTTTATATATCATAGCAGTTTATTTCTGGCCAACAACATTCCCCTTCCCAAAGTAAGATTACAATCTTAAATGGGTCCGAATTATTATGGTAATTTTAGGACTACTTGTCTGAGTGCTGTGGCTATACATCACATTGATGATGTATGCTGAGACAAAAAAAGAATTCTACTATAATAGTTCTTCTGTTGTCTGTTGCATTAATTCAGGAGGACTGAATGTACAGTATGATCTTACAAACAGTCATTTCCTTCTCTTTTGGAAATGATTCTTAAGAAATTGATTTACTTCTTTATTGTTTTATCTTTTCTTTTAATGCTTTCTTCATGAAAAGGGATCATTTATATCACAGTTCTAGTGTGAAACTCCTACTGGTGCTAAAAATGCAGAGATTTATACCTTAAACTCATCTTAATGCAGTATATCAACTTAGTATTCTTTGTTTTTTTAGCTCTATCTAATATGTCCTCTGTTGTCATCTTTTTTGTACAGATGATGAAGGAACTTACTTCCTTAAAGCAGATCCATGGTCCCGATCCAAATTACAATGATATTTGCTTTTCTGGTGCGGAAAGGTACGTGTACAATGGAAAATTAATATGTGAATTATGAACTAAGTTCACTTATTATTTTCGTGTGGCTAACAGTTGAAATTGATTTTTTCCTTAGTGATGTCTCTCAACTTTCAAATACATTTCCAGCAGTTGAAATGGTGTTCAGCAATGGGCAAAAGTTGTCACTATCACCTGAAAACTATTTATTCCAAGTAAGTCGACCTTTCTATCATTAACAAAAGGACTAAATAAGAACATAAGTAATAAGGCTAATGGTCCTTTTGTTCTGCCTTTGAATGATTTTGATATTATCAAGGCATGCATTATACTTTACAAGCTGTAGCAGATTGTATTCAGGGGCAGGAATGATGCCATGAGGTGCTTGTCTCTGTTAAGTTGCATGGTGACATAGTTGGGCAGTAGGATTTCTATTATCTACTAGCCTCCAGGCTGTATTTAACCTGACAATTTCATTTTCTCTCTCCTCCCCAACAACAGATCTCTATCTTTCTGTGTAAAATGCAGTATTATCTAGGATTAGAGAGTTTTGGGTGGGCCTAGTTAATAGTTGAATTCCTACTCGGCCTGCTTAGCAATGTCAATATGCCAACTAAGTGCTATCTCAACGTAGACGCATCCCTTCTTTGGCATGATGTTCCCACAACTTGTATAAGGTATAATTTTAAATTGATGGAATTGAAAGAACAGGATGATATTGACAATTAAGGCAATCATTTGGCCGACATAAGATTTCTGAATATATTTGAGCTTTATTGTTGAGGAAGTTCGCTTTTATTACATTGAGGATTTTACAATTACAGCCATGGTATATGATGAGACTTACTGATAAAACCTCTTCTGCTTCTTTTATATTTTATTTTCATGAAGCATTCAAAAGTGCGTGGTGCATACTGTCTGGGGGTATTTCAAAATGGGCATGATCCGACTACTCTTCTAGGAGGTAAATGGAAACATATCCAATAATTTTATGCTCTCTTTCCGATGAATACTTGTTTTCATTGTATATCATACAGCCAAATCTCTTTCTCATGTATTCTTCTAATAACTAATTTATTTGGATTGTGGATATTTTCCGATTATAGGAATTGTTGTTCGAAATACCCTTGTTACGTATGATCGTGAGAATTCAAAGATGGGTTTCTGGAAGACCAATTGTTCCGAGTTATGGGAAAGACTTCACATACCGGATGCTCCACCACTATTGCCTTCAGCTTCGGAGGGGACAAACTTGACTTCTCCACCACCATTGCCTTCAGCTTCAAGTGGAGAAAACTTGACTGCTCCACCTACATCGGCTTCTAGTGGTTCTGTGCATTATGTTCTTCCAGGCATGTTTAGTGTTCGAGGAATTCTCATACTGTACATCTTATTTGAATTCAGTACATAAGGGTCCCCTTTTCTGTCGATACCATGTTGGATATGCAAGGCCTAATTCCAGTGGTTTAAGTAACATAACTTTCATGATGTAGTTAGAAGATCAAATGTCCTAGCATACCACATATTTTGGTGGCTGGATTACTGAAGAAAAATGGAAGCTTTACCTGCAATAATTTGTGTGGTTATCGAGCTTGTCAATCACAGTGGCGTCCCCATTATCTTATATTTTCTGTATTATTGGACAATTAATTATCAACTACTTGACTTTGGCAAATTGAGTCGGTCATTCTGTTATTTTACTTTATTTTTCTCTTAACTTTGTGTTAGTCTTTATCTTATCTCAATAGTTAAATTCGAATTTATGGCTCTATCTTTTTGTCTTAAATGCATCCACCTACTTGAAATATTAATTCTTTTTAAATAAATTGTAACTGCTCATGTTGAATTTAATAATAGTTCAGAATGTGGAAAGATGGTTGGCCATGTTCATACTAACATAGAGAGAATCTGAATCCTTTAACAAGATCCAAATTAAGATAGTTCAACCTGTGGGACTTCATTGATACTATATCTCTGGTTAAGAGATTAGAATAACTAAGAAGTTATAATAAACAGGATAATGAGGGAATAATGGAAAGGAATACCAGTGGAAGTAGGCTGATTGTGAAAGATTAAAAGAACATTTGCACGAAATAGTTCTATCCCTTTGATATTCTACTGCTTGACTTTTAGTTATAATATCTCTGCTTGAGAGAGTATCTGGCTACTTGATACTGAAGTTATTAGTAATACGCTAGCATTAACGATAAATCATGTTGCAGCTTTAGTCTGTTATCACAGTTTGATTTAGATGCTTTCTTATATAGATTCTGACTGGCTTTGATGCACAGGTGAATATCAAATTGGACAAATAATATTTGAAATATCAGTAAATGCCAGCTACTCAGCTTTGAAGCTTCACATTTCAGAATTTGTCAAATTTATTGGTCAGGGGTTGACTGTTAATATTTCACAGGTTAGACAAGTATTGTATTGTAAGGTTTCTTTGCAGCATCTGAAAAAATGGTAAAAATTATTCAGTCGCTCTTTAAAACATAAGATATCATAGTCACCAGAATGAGAGGAGGTTATGTCTTTGAAATTAATTCTGTTGACAAAGGTTTATGTTATGGTGATGTTTTCTTTGAGTTCCTTCTTTTAGGAGTGCCAATAGTACATGCATATTTTCAGGTCCGTTCTCTGACAATTACTTCCAGAGGAAATGATTCACTCATTGGATGGGCCATAATCCCTTCAGGATCTGCCAAGTACATTTCTAATGCTACTGCCCTGGTAATTTCACTTTTGTCAGAGCACTACTGAGTCTGTAAAAAACAAAAGACCTGTTTTCTTATTTTTCGGTTCTGCTCACAGAGTATGATATCCCGGGTGGCTGAACATCAACTATTGCTCCCTGGTTCCTTTGGAAGTTATCAGTTGGTTCAATGGAAAGTTAAGCCTCTAATAAATCAGTAAGCTCCTATATAGTGCATCTTCTCAAGTTCAGCACACTCCACATATTTATTTTTAGTCATTTTTTTATCAGCTGCACTTGTTTCAAACCAAGTGGCTTGTCTTTAACCTAAGCTCATGCCTTTTGTATGTGAATATTTTATTGTTCCTTTCCTTTTGTTAAGTTTTTGCTTTCTGCTTTCTTGCATTAATTGCTTTTTAGCACGGAAGTTGTTAACCCAAACTTATGGGATGGTCCGCTGTCTCTTCTCACATGAATATAAAATAAGATGTCAAATGTGCTTTTCCTTGTCTAAGTCTGCGCATAGCCTATATAATTCACTCCGTCTCTCCCTGTTTGTCTCTGCCTGTGCGTCTGTAAAAATAGCACATAGAAGATTCAGGATGTAAAATGGTAGCTGATATATTTACAGAGTTGGATCTGTGTTGAAAAGAACTTTCCTGTATTATCCATTACTTCACAAGGATAGAGTCCCTCCTCAGGAAACATAACTAGTCGATGGTGTCAGGCTGAAGGTAGTTGTATGTAGTATGTTTTGGTTCATTGGGATTTAGGTAACAGACTGAATGAAACGTTATAATTTTTATTGTGGAATACAACTTGTTCGTTGATTTAGAGGTAGTGTTGCTTAGATTTTGACTTGCATCATTTACCAAATCATGAGTTCTGCTGTGTTTACAACTTCCATCACGAAGTTATTTGCTTTACACACTTTCATATTTTATTTTTATGTAATAAGATATAAAACTGGTCTCTCTCTCTCTCTCTCTCTCGTTTTACTTTTATTTCCTCTTTTGCAGTTCTCAGTTCTCATTCTTATTGGATTATGTCCCGTGTTTTAGTCCTTGCATCTTTTCTTTTTCTATTATGTGTCAATGATATTATGTGGCTCCATGCAAATAAAAATTGTCTTATGAAAAAACCATGCAGGACATGGTGGCAGCAACATTATTTATCAGTGGTTTTAGCCATTGCTATAATGTCCACTATTGGATTATCAGCTTCTGCACTATGGTTTGTTTGGAGATGGCGGAAACCAACAACAAATGCATATAAACCTGTCAATGTAGCAGTTCCCGAGCAAGAACTACAACCATTATGAACACTCAACATTTGTCTGGTTTGTGAGGCTTGCAATTTTTATTCTTACTCCGAATGGTATAGAGATATTTTCTTTTTCGTTTTTTTTTTAATGGGAGCGCACATGGAAGGTTCTTTTCTCTGTCAGTATATTCATTTGATAGGGATGTATAGAAAGAAGAAGAAGAAGGATTTGCTATATTAGTTGTACTTATAAAATACAGGTGTCTCAATAAGGAGAGACTACACGAACATTTTTCTTGATTTGCTTTCTACTTTGGCTGTTGCCGTGTACGCCTTGAGAGCGAGAGAGGATGTTAATTGGTTGGCAGTTGACAGTTGACAGATAGAGAGCTTTTATTAACGCATCATTCTGGGCAAAAGTCCTTGGAGGCCTTGGAGAATGGTTCAGAATTCCAAACGTATGTGCCGAGGCATAGGAGAAATTGAATGGGTCAAAGACATCAGTCGTAGTTTCGAACATATTGATTTTCATTATGAAAGTTCAATGTTTCTATGACCCGATATGTGGTTCAAGGTAAATTTTGTACTTGACGACCTGTGGCTCATTTTATCAGGTTTCAAAATCTTCATATTCCAGGACATGATGGTTCAACTTCAAACCAATCCCCCAGAAATGAATTTCATGGTAAACTCCCCGGTTTGCTACAACTACCTGAAATAGCTAAAGCTATCGTTAAAAGTAATATTTTAAAATTTACTTGTAGGGAAATTTATTTTTAAAGTATAAGTATTATGTGAATTTACGATTTTTAAAGTTATTGTATAACTAATATATTTATTAATAAATTATTTTTTCAAATTAAACAATAATTTCATTAAAATATATTTTAATTATACTTTTACTATTATATTAAGTCAGTTTGTAATTATATACTGATCTTTAAAGTATTTATATTTTATAAACAATTGATAAGTCAACCAATAATTATTTTTGAAGTAATTTTTGTATTTATTGAATTAATAAAATCTTAAAATATTAAGATTTTATTGAAATAAAGTATAATAAATAATTATGAATTGCTAGATGTAATTTTAAAGGTTATATTTGTCAATCAAAACTTGTAGAAACAACTTCTGTTTCAAAATCTGAATTATGGCTATGCAACAAAAGCTATTTCACCCACTTTTACATTTGCCAAACATCTGCAGTGCACCAGTGATTTTCAATTCAAAATCAGCTTTTACTCTTAGGTAAAAACTGAATTCAACAGGCACTATTCCGCATCTGACTTTCTAGTTATTATTTCATATTAAAAGAAAACAGGAGAAAAAGAAAATTAAATTCGAAATGGTTAAGAAACTGTGCGAGCACGATAAATCACACACAGAGAATCAGAATATCTATAAAGAAAGCAAAGAGAAATACGTCAGAATTTGATCAGGGTCCTAAATCAAAGACAAATTCTGAGAAGATTCCAGGAAGAAAAGGCAAAGCTGACATTAGTGGGATGGGGTGTGAATGGAGGAGTCATTCACAAATTCCATGGTGAAGAATATCCAAAATTCTGGTCAAATAGGATTTTGAGAGGCGTAAAGTCCAAAACTATCATTTATATGTATTCCGAAATTGCCTTGAAATTCCCTCCTTTCTCTGCCAAAACACACACCACAGAATTTCTCCACTCATAACTTTATTTTGTACCTTCTCTAATTCTACAATTTCTTTTATCCCCTTGTTTGGAAGCGGAAAGAATATACAAGGACTGGAAATTAGGCAGATCTGATTCTTTCTTCTTTCTGTCTTCTTTTTTAAAAATTTGGGAAAGGATAATTATTTTCTTACTTCTACTGTTAACAATATAATAATAATAATAATAATAGCAATAAATTTGTGATTTCCATCATTTTCCACTCAACTTATTTTTCTAAGTTTGGAAAAGAAAATAGTTTTTAAAATATTTTAAAAATTTCTCTATGTTAATATTATATATGAATTGAATAGCACTCCTTTTTACGGTTTAAATTAATAATTTATCTATAATATTTTTAAGAAAATAAAAAAATAAATATGTTTAGTTTTTTTTTAATATTCTTAGTACTCTATAAATTAAAACTGTCATTATAATTAATATTACTACTTTTTAATATTAAAATAAATTATTTAAGATATTATTTCTAAAAATATCTTTATTTTTTAATAATAAAACTAATTTATAATTAATATAATATTTAAATATTATATATATATATATATATATATATATATATATATATATATAGATTAAAATACTAAATATTAAAACTCAAGTTTTTCTTTCTTGTTGAAATTTGAATTTTAACATTCACTCTAAAATAGTAAATTTTAATAAATAAAATTATTTATAAAAAATAAAATTTTTAAATAATTTATTTTGACATGTATATTTATTTTTTATATAAAAAAATTTAATTTATGTATAATTTTGTGATTTTTTATTAATTTATTAATTGATGAGTTATACTCCTAATTAAATAATTTTTAGAATTTTCTTTTATTGAAAACAATGATTCTAATCTTAATAAATTATATATTAATTATATTTTAATATATATATATATATATATATCTTACCTCCATTATTTGCTCTCATATGTATTGTTCTTCCTTTATTGGAGGAAGGAAAAACTTGCCTACATTCTGGATTTGCTCCTTTACAGATCCCACGAAATTGGGAAGCAAATGGGTTGCCAGATAAATTAAAGGATTGTTCCTCTTCCTACTAAGTTCATGAGCTAAGCTTAGAAACATTATCAAATGTAAGTCTTGTGTTTGCCTATCAGATGTTTCTCTTTTATAAGGGGCCACGGGCTGGTTTTAAACCAGAATAGCTCAGGCCCGGAACCCGGCTAATGGGACCGCGACCCCGATAAAATTTAATGATTATATAATTTAAATCTAATAATTATGGAATCAATATTTAGTACTGATTTAATTATTCTTTGAATATATCGGAAATTTGAATAAAAGTAAACCGGTTCTAATTGCTATGGAGTATGAAGTAGCAGTTTCTGAACTGCGGCTATTCCTTTTTTTTTTGAAAAAGAAAAAGGAAAGAAAAGAAAAGAAGAGAAGGAGAGTAAAATAGGAAGCAATTAGAAGTCATAATAGGAAGAAGTCAATAATAAAAATAACAAAAATTCCATAAGCTGTTGGTAACAAAAAAGAAACCCTTTGGCGGCCACCTAATCAAACGTAACACCAAATGACCTTCCTCTCCTCAACTCAATCCATTAAACAAATAACACCTTTTGTTTTTTTCGGAAAAAACAAATATATTACTTCATGAAAATATATGGTAATATATTAATTAAAGTGTATATAATTATTATCAAATTAATGGTAGTTTCCGCATTTAATTGTTTTCGAAATTCATTTTATTATCTTTATTGCTCTGTGTTTTCTTTTTTCTTTTTTTCTTTTAGTTTTATAAGATTTAAATTTTTTTATATTCATTTGTTTGTTTTTTTCTTTTTATTATTGAATTTCTTAAAAGGAAAACTTTTTATAGTTATTTTGGATTTATTTATAGAGTTTACAATGATACTCTTTATAACAATTTGAAATTTTTTTATAAATGTATTTGCAGAATTCTATAAATTTAAATAAATATTAAAAGTTTATTTCATTGATTTTTTAAATAAATATCAAAAATTTTGATTTATGATTTGAAATAATAATTGAACGGCTTAAAATAATGTTGAATTATAAATTAAATTCTTTTGTAATATGAGAATGATGTCTACTGTTTAGAATTTCTTTTGATACTTTTTCATTGCATTTATTTTTATTTTTTATTTTTCAAATTATATTATTATTTTTGATAAAATAAAAAATTCAGTGATTTTATATTATAAAAAAATTATATTTTTCATGTTTTAAAAAAGATAAATATAAATTTAATTTAGTTATAGTCATTATTTATTTATTTATTTAGTTAATACTTATTCAAAGTTATTAAATTTTTTAAATAATGGAACATTATATATTATATATAATTTGAAGATGGAAGTTCTAATGTGAATTTAAACTTAAATATTGTTTCAGGTAACTTAAAAAACAGAGTAGATGGATGATAAATTGTGGATAACATTAGTGGAGGGGTGATATTTAATTAGAATTCTTTTCAATTGAAAATAAATAAATAAATAAATAAATAAATATTAGTATTAGGTAATGTCTGTCTACAATGTCCACTTTGGCACTTTCCAACCAAATGCAACCCATGAACCGATAAACGCAACCATTAAATAACTCTTTGAATTTTCTTTTATTTAAAGAACAAAAAAAAGAGCTTTTAACAAATAACCAAAATACATTTTAAAAGAAAATAATAATATAATAAAAGGTACAGACTATGAGAAACGGGCAAAATCTTTAAAAATAAAAAACAACTTTAACAGAAGAATAGGCTTGAATCTGTAGGTGGCGATCATTTGTAAACAGAAATGAATTGATATTCAAAAACCCCAAAACCCCGAAAGATTCAACAAAGAAATCGTCTTTTTCTCCATCTTCTGCTTTGTTAATTTGATTTATATCTATAATCTTCCGCTCTACCCAGGTACTGTTTATTTTTTATTTTTTTATATTCTTTTTTGTGATTTGATCTAGTTAGGGTTTATTTAGTAATCTGTAGCAACATGCACTTTGAGCTGAATTAAGCATCTTCTCCTTTCTTTGTTTTAAGTGTCATTTATTTCAAGGTTTAAGCTTTGTTGAATTTAGACTATCAAGAAACCACCAATTTTTGGTCTTTGTTTTTTGTAGAATTGAACATTTAAGGTCCTAAACAGCTTCTCTAATGATTTTGATCTATACTTCTATTCCTTTTTGGGTTTATTAACGGTTTTTTGTTATATGATCTTTATTTCCTTTTTCCCTTTGCATTTGTCTTGTCGGAATTTTGTAGTTTAATCAGGATCTTTGGTGCAAAGTTTGGTCTTACTGATAGCTAACTAGGTATTCTATTGATCTAATGACTTCTACCTCTCCATTGTTATGCTTCTTGGTTTAATTCAGCTAACGACTGCTAGTTTACAACGAGGTGAATTTGGGAAAATTAGCTTGTAGGATAACTGATAATATATCTTTTGGATATGACTTTTAAACTCTAATGAACATGCTATGTAATTATGGCAGTTTCCTTAGGGCTTTCAATGGTCGTTAATTTTCAGGCATTGATGTAGTGAAGAATATTGAGAACTTTAATTAGAAAGTGATATAGAAGAGATGGTTTTCTTTGTTATGCAACTTGTGTTTGCTACAATCTTGTGAAATTTTGAAGTACTATTATTGCTGGATCTAGGTTCCCCATTTGGTGTACTAATTGGCATCTGCTAGGTTCCTTTTCCTGATAACCTTAGGTTTATGAAAGTACTATTATTTTGAGTTCATAACTTTTTATTTTCTCTAGCTGTGTACAAAATAGGGTACGTGAAGAAAATGAGAACTAATAAATTTTCAATTTTTCCTGTTAGCTGATAAAAGAATACTAAGAAAGTTGAAAGATAAGTTCTTTCATGAAGGTCAGATAATTCCAGTCAATAGATTGACATAACATTGTGGAAAAGCCATGTAACCAAGGATTAATTCAACCTTGGAAACTGAGAAGGCAAAACTGACTGATAATTTATGAATCAGCTTTTGCTTCTGTTGATAATTTAAATCTTTAACACCAAAAGAAATTCTTTACAATTGGTTGTTGAATTTGTAGCTATTTGAACTGTGTACTTGGTCAAAGTACAAAACTTTGATGAGATAGAGGGATGGCTCTATTTCTTGGAGCGAACTCATAGCAAATGGAAGACATTTACATTGAAGACGAGCAGCACTCTCAGTTTAGAAATGATTCTGCAACCCCTTTTGATCTAACTTCTGTGCATGTGTGTGTGTGTGTGTGTGTGTGTGTGTGTGTGTGTGTGAGAGAGAGAGAGAGAGAGAGAGAGAGAGAGAGAGAGAGCCTTGTCAAAAAGAGAGTTTTGCAACAAAAATCAGAGTTTAAGAGGGGAAAAATGAACAAGCAATAAAATATCCTGTATCTCATCAACCCGAGATCCTAGAAAGGAATGAAGGGAAAATAAATGCCCTATAATAGTCTCATTGAAGTGGGATATTGTGAAGGGAAGTCTAGAGTTACTCCTGCCTTTTAGAGCTCAAACCAGCACCTTCTCAATTATGAGCTCTGAACTTTACCATACTCTTGACAATCATTGTTACCTGATTGCAAGAGAAGAATTTGATTTTATAACATTGATCTTTCTCTGTGGAATGTTAGTTACTATTGCTGGCCTTAGATAAATAAGCAGTGTCTTTTTTTTTTTCTTTGAAGGACATTAGAGATTGCTATTATGAGAAATCTTGAAGGGAAATTGTGTAGTGATGGATTCATTATTGTGGTTTTACAGTGGCGAAAGTGTTTGCTACTGCATTGTTGTTCTATCTAACTTTAAATGTTACAACTTCCTGATATAAAACTTTAAGTTTTGGTTCTATACAGGGGATTTCTGGCTGTGAGCATCATTTTCTGAAGAGTTCCATTGACCATGGTTGTCAAAGAGGCTTTTCTTTAACATTACGGTTCTGGGGATCATTAATGTGAGAGGTCACTTTGCTTTCAAATAATAAAGCTGTGGTGATAAAGGTACAGTTCTTACTCTTCCTTATCTTGGAAGTTCTTCCTTTCCTGTGTGCATCAGTTGTGAAATTGGAAATTATTTTCTGTATGTGATGTCATATTCCTACAAAGCCTGGATTGAAGTGGTGAGAGGAAGCATGATCATGTAACATTAATTGAGATAAAACTTTAGATGGAGTCAATTAGTGAAGAAGGAATTCTCTACTTGTAAATATTTGTTGGGCAGTGCTTTTTAAACATTTATATTAAAATTCTGTAGTTTCGTTAATACTGTGTTCATATATCGCATGGTTATATGGTCATATGAGAAATCTTCTACTATATCTCTTAGCTTTTATTTTTATTAGCATATGGTCTAACCGTTTTAATTGTATCTTTTCTTGACTGGTTTTGATTCCCTGTTTTAGTGTGAATTTACTTTCCTGTCCTGCTCTATTATGATATTTGTATGCTGTGGTAGTCAGAAATGAAAAGTTAAAGACAGACTGTTATTATTGGGCTTTCAGTGTCTTGTCTGTTATTATTTAAAAATTAATGCAAATATATTATGATTATACCGCATGTGACTATTTTATGATGGGATATAACTAGCTGGATATGTTGCTACATCTTATCATTGGCTTCCATCAACTGAACTATTTGAAAAAAAGATCTAGCGGTTGATTATCAATGTCTGTAATGGGATATAACTTAGCTGGAGATGTTACTTCTGCTAATCTGTTTCATAAAGAATCTAGTAATTTTTAAGAACTAACAGTTAAATTACAACATATCATTAAGTCAATTCCAAAAAGAGTTTTGGTGCTCGTATATATTGATAGACTTGTTTCAAGAAAAGAGTTGGTGGTTAATGAGCTAGTCAAATTCTAGTTGTGATCAAGTCAGTTGCTAAGAAGACAAACTATTGTAGACTAATTGATCACAGACAAGTTATCTTGGTTGCAGATTGATTTTAATTTTATCTACTTCATTAATATTATGTTTGGAAGGAGGGAAATGAGTTGCATGGCCCACAAATTTGCTTATAGTAAACCCTGCATTTTCTTCCCATTTTCTGCTCCTTCTCATTTTCCTCCGTCCCAAACAATTCCAAAGGGAAATTGAATGCCAGATTTGAACGAGTAAATCTTGCTGTCTGGTAGATGCTTGGTATATTGCCTCTTCTTTTCCTTTAATGGTATGTTTGTGGTACTCATTTATGCAGGTGTGATGGAGATTTCATTGTTGAAAGCTCTTCTCAGTAATATCTCCTCCTTTTTACATTTATCATCCATTGACAACATATGTTCAGACCTGGTTCAGAAGTGTTACCAGAAGGCAGAAGAGATATTGAAGCTATTGAAACCAATACTTGATGCCATCGTTGATTCTGAAATAGCTTCTGATGAAGTGCTTACCAAGGCTTTTGATGAATTGGGCCAATCTGTTGATGAATTGAGGGAGCTCTTTGAAAACTGGCAACCATTGTCAAGTAAAGTCTTTTTTGTAAGTTCAAAATTGGATATTTTTCCCCTTAAGATGGAATATATTGCTTTTTGATTTTAAGGGAGTACTTAAGATGGCCTTGCTTATCATTATACATGTTTAGTTATGCCCTTAATTTATATGAAAATCTTACTATATTTCGTTCTGTTAAGAGTTATCATCTTTTCGTGCTGGACTTAAGCAATGACTGTTCATTTGTGCTTTATAAAAAGAAAACAGACTGCTACAGATGCCATAGCCTACTTTCCCCTCCCTCCTCCTAGCTCCCTCTTAAAAAAAAAGTGAGAAGTTATTTTTTTATCAGATTTTACACTTTCAAATTTGCATCTATATAAAAAATAAAAAATGCTGGAATTATGAAGTAGGTTTACTTACAGGTTATTAACGGATGTGCCAGCTTTACTGTATGCCAGGGTTGATTTATCAATGGTGGTGAAGATTATGTATGCTAACAGGTCGACTAAAAGTTTAGAGGTGGTTGTGATGGTGATGGCTATTTTTACAGTGATGTAGGCATTGTAAACTAACCACGTGGAGTTGATATGTTGGTCAAGCTGGAGATGTGTATCAGACAAGTATACTGTGGGAGAGAGGAAGGACAAACACTGCCAGCATGATTATATGTTGTTGTACTCTGGAAGGAATAATAATATCGTTTTGGAAACTAGAGTAGGAAATAAGGAATTCTCTTTCTGATAGGTGTTTTGTTTTATTTGACAAAAAGGGTAATACTGCTAAACATTATTTGGAGCTGAAGAAGGCTGAGCTGCAAATTTACCTCACTTATTCCACCATTAGTTTCCCTGGTGGGTATTTGAACTGGGGAATTAGTTAATGAGAAGTTCTGTGGTAAAATTACTTATGAGAACATTTGTATCAATTAGATTTATTTAGTCTGTTTTATAAGGTAGTTCATTTATCTCCTTTAATTCTAAAATCATGAATAAGAAAGATTTTAGAATCAAAGCACAGTCACTGCAAATGCTGGTAGATGCTTTTCTGAATTAACAAGGAGGGGAAAAACTTAACAGCGGATTGGGCTAGTAATACGTAGTATAATCATGAAATGCCTTATCGAAAATCTGCCTCCCTTGTTACATTCTAAAAGTAGAAATTGTTTTGTTTGAAATCTTATCTGACCTTGTTGATAATTAGAAGCTTGGATGTCATCATCATTGTTATAGTAATGGCTGTTATCTTCAAATTCAATGTGAGCATTTATTTTATTATGATCATGGTATTTAGGAGCGGAGGTAATGCAAACTTATTTCAGTTGGCATATTATTAGCGTTAGTACTTGTTGTTCTCATCAAATGTGATTTTGGTGTTTGAGATATCTGAGTGGTCATGAGCTATCTGTAGATTTGCTGCTTTGAAGCTTAAATTACTATTTGCAAGGATAACTTCTATTATTCACTCTTTCATATCAACCCCTGGTTTAAGATCATATGATGTTACCCTGATCCTATGTCCTTACCCTTAAAGCGACTAAAGTTCTGCACTTTTCTTATTTCTTACACCATATGCAGGCATTACTACTTGGTGTAAAACTCTAGGAAAAAGTCACTGCCTATCCTCTTGTGATGCTGTATTATAGTTTTTGTTAAATTATGAAGTTCCTTCTGTTGACTTCCTTCAAAAGAAATTGTTACTTTAGGTTTGATGGTCTGTGTCTCACTTTGCTCGGCATGGATTAATTTTTGATAATGAAAATATAATTCTGTCTGCTTAGCTTGAATGCATATGAGCAAAGCATTTCACTGGAAAAGAAAAAAAAAGGGAGAATATAATTTTGCTGAATGTATGAAACTTTTCTCAAGGATGCATTTTCTGATCATCCTTTTTCCCTCCATATATAATGTTTTATAGGTTCTGCAAATCGAATCATTGATATCAAAGATTCGGACTTTGGGCCTGGATATTTTTCAGCTGTTGAAGTCTTCCCATGAACATCTCCCTGATGAATTAAGTACATCATCCCTTGAGGTAATTGTCCCTGATTGTTTAAACTTGCACCTATTTACTGTTGGAGAATAGAATTTGGTTTATTGGTTAATTAGTCGATGCATGCCTTCTAAATTTCTAAGTCATCAGAAATCACAAATTTGGGAGGTGGATTGATTTACAAGTTCATCAGGTTCCTAAGTTAGGAACATAAAACAAACTAAATCCTTCTATGGTCATTAACATTTCACATTGTTGATTGCAGTACTGTGCACAGAAAATGAAGCAAATGGGATATGAACAAACATCATCTGTTGTTAGAGAAGCGATAAGGGACCAAGTGGAGGATGTTGGACCCAGCTCAGATATCCTGGTCAAAATTGCAGAGATCCTAAGCTTGAGGTCTAATCAGGAGATTCTGATTGAAGCAGTGGCCCTTGAGAAGTTGAAGGAGAATGCTGAACAAGCTGAAAAACCCAGGGAAGCTGAGTTATTTGATCAGATGATTTCTCTTGTGACCCGCATGCATGATCGCCTTATCCTCATAAAGCAGTCCCAGACCTGTAGCCATGTCCCAATACCTGCAGACTTCTGCTGTCCTCTCTCACTTGAGTTGATGACAGATCCAGTAATTGTGGGCTCAGGGCAAACCTACGAGCGCGCCTTTATTAAAAACTGGATTGAACTTGGACTAACTGTGTGTCCCAAGACACGACAGACTCTTGCTCACACCAATCTGATACCTAATTATACAGTAAAGGCACTAATAGCAAACTGGTGCGAGTCAAACAATGTGAAGCTGCCTGATCCGGTGAAGTCTGTAAGCTTCAATCAGCCCTCAGCACTTCTCATACATGCTGAATCCGGTACTCCCAGGGGCTCACATGGTTTTTATTCTAGGGGCAACCAACCGATGTCACCTGAGTCCACTCGGTCTACAGATTCTCCTGATAGGAACTGGATCTCTTCCAGTGTCCATCGAGAGTCAACTTCTCCATGTCATCCCCGTTCTACCTCTGACAGTTCCTTATCAGGTATAGTAGGAAATGAACAGGGTTTGGACATGGCAAGAATATCACTAGCAAGTTCTGAGGAAAGGTCTGTTAACTTGGAAGGAAGGAATAGAGATTCAGGTGTTCGCCACTCTGTATCACCATCTAGAAATGAAGTTTCAAATGCTGTTAGAGTTGGTGAACCAATAGCTCAGAGCCACAGTAGAAATGCTTCAGCCTCCAGCATAAATGCTAGTTTTTCTCAAGGAGCACAAGTTGATACTAATGATTCTTCAGAGGTGTTAAATCATCTTACTTCTTATAGCAGTGATAACTCTGGTGAGGTAAAAGCAGAGACACAGGCGTCTACTGCCTTGAACAGCCCTCGCCCTCACAGAGAACCTGAATTCGCACCCCGTTTTATTGAGACACGGTCTCGGAGTCAAACCATCTGGCGCCGACCTTCGGATAGGCTTATTCCGAGGATAGTGTCTTCTCCAGCTATTGAAACGAGAGCTGATCTTTCTGGTGTTGAAACCCAAGTACGGAATCTAGTTGAGGACCTGAAGAGTGATTCCATTGACGTTCAAAGAGCAGCAACTGCAGAACTCAGGCTGCTGGCCAAACATAACATGGACAATAGGATCGTTATAGCAAACTGTGGGGCCATTAATATATTAGTCAATTTACTTCGATCAGCTGATGCAAAGATTCAGGAAAATGCTGTCACAGCACTTCTTAACTTGTCAATTAACGACAACAACAAAACAGCAATTGCTAATGCAGATGCTATTGGACCTCTTATTCATGTCCTAGAAACAGGAAGTCCTGAGGCTAAGGAGAATTCAGCTGCCACTCTTTTTAGCCTCTCAGTGATTGAGGATAACAAGGTCAGGATAGGACGGTCTGGAGCAGTTGGACCTCTGGTTGATTTACTGGGGAATGGAACTCCAAGGGGAAAGAAGGATGCAGCCACAGCTTTGTTCAATTTGTCAATATTTCATGAAAACAAGGCCCGGATTGTGCAAGCTGGGGCAGTTAAGCACCTAGTGGAATTGATGGACCCAGCAGCTGGAATGGTTGACAAGGCAGTTGCTGTTTTGGCTAATCTTGCAACAATTCCAGAGGGAAGGACTGCAATTGGTCAGGAGGGCGGGATCCCTGTCCTGGTTGAGGTTGTTGAGTTGGGTTCTGCTAGAGGGAAGGAAAATGCAGCTGCTGCCCTTTTGCAGCTTTGCACGAACAGCAATAGATTTTGCAACACAGTGCTACAGGAAGGTGCTGTGCCACCATTAGTGGCATTATCGCAGTCTGGCACCCCAAGGGCTAAAGAAAAGGTAAACTGTTATATTATGCTTTTTCACGGGCAGTGCAATTTTTCTTTTTCTCCCCTCGAGGAGGTAATATAATGAGTTTTTCTTTGGTTGCATTTCAGGCTCAGGCACTACTTAGCTTCTTCAGAAACCAACGGCATGGTAATGCTAGGGGCTGATTTGTGGATAGACCAGCCTGCCAGTGCCATCTGAGGTTCTGATTCAAGTTGTATACATAGTGCGTGTACATTTGTTATTGCAAATAATGCATCATATTTAAGGTTTTGCTGCATGGATTTTACTTTATTTGTAGAGGAAAATTGATTTGTAGAGGACATGATTGATTGAGTTACCTTGTGAAAAAAACTTATACATGTGAACCTTGGAAGAAAATATATCCTTTTAAGTTCAGTCTTGAAGAGAGAGAAGTTAGTGGGTGCTGTTTTGTTACTAAAAAATTATGTCTTTCTATCAGAAATTTTCTGGGGACAGTTCTTGTTATAATGGAGACAGTGAAAGTCTGCAATTTAGTTATCTTGAGCCATTCATGCAGAATTTCTTTGGAGTCAAAATATATTTGAAGGTACAATTATTTAAGCTCAAACTGTAAAACCAGAGCAATTTGCAGATGGGATGGGGAGTGCATTTTGTTCTCTCAGCCTCCCTCACATGAAGTTTCAGTCTTCAATGGGTCATCACCATGGCACTGCATCCAACAGAATGTTTTTTCTTTTTTCCTTATCTTTTAGGCGTCCGTAAAATCTTCATTATGATTTATTAACTATTGTCAGGACAAGAATTTATGGGCCTTCCTTCATGAGAAGAAGAAAAACTTTCGCTGTGCAATCATCATTGAATTAGATATTTTATGAAATAAAATATTTTTATTCCACTTTAAAAATGAGAAAAGTTAGGGGACCAAATGCAAAAACATGATAAATTCAGGGGTTCAGTTGTGTAATTAGCCGTTATTTTATTCATTAGAGGTTAAAGAGTGGCGAAGAATAAAAGATAGTACAGAATATTCTCTTTCTATTCATCTCTTATTGTAGGTGTGATAACTCTTATTATTGTTATTATTATTATTATTATTATTATTATTATTATCTCTAGCTATAAATTCCATAATTCATTAACATTTATAAAATGATGAATGAGAAAATTTCAACTAATAAACTTTGTTCAATCATTAAATTAGAAGACCTACGCATATTATATAACAATATGTTTAATGAGAATATATATTTAGAAATATTTAAATATTATAAGAAATTAAAAATTAAAATATTTATTTAATTAAAATGATAATTAAAATATTAAAATAGTAATAGAATTAAATTTTTCTTTTATCAAATGAGTTAACATATATTATGCAAGTGAATATTTTCTTTTTAGTTAAATGACTAAACACTTCGGTTGCCACTTATGTAATTTTAAATTTTTTTATTGACAATAATTTTTAGAAATGAATTATTATTAATTGTTAATTTTTTAATTGTACGACAGTTATTATTATATAGTATAAAATTAAATTTATAAATTTTTTAATGTTTAACATGTATTCGTTATATTTTGAAATTAACTATAATTAAATACTTTTAATTTTTAATTTTTTAATAATTTAAAATTTTATTAGTATACTAATATTAAAAATATTCTAAAAATATTATTAATTTATTCTATTATTGTATAAATTAATACTCTTAAGAAAATCGATATTGTTGTTTTTTAAAATTAAAAATTTATTATATAATAAAAAATTAATTAATTAGTAATAAGATGTTTTTTTATTAATTAAATTGAAAGCAACAAAGAATCTATTATATATAATGATTTAGAATAATATGCTCATCATCGGCATACCGATTCCGGGATGTGGATCATATTATTTTATTTTTAATTTAATTTATTCTGTAGCAGCAAATGCTCGTCATAATACGGTCTCTTGATTTCGAATCGAGAGATTCCTTAGATATCTATACAATAAAATAGAAAACTAATATAACAATAATTAAATATTAATTTAATTTATTATTTATTAAATAAATAAATAAAAAATATTTATAATATTTTAATATAATAATATTAAAATAAAATAATTATAATATTAATAAAATTTGATAAAAGGTTCTCACATATACCAAGATATTTAGTTACAATTATGTTTTCTACTTCAAGAATAAGTCTAAAAAATTAATCATTATAGGTATAAATATAAAAAATTAATTACTTTAAATCCTTAACTTTTAATTAATAATAATTTTATTTTATAATATATATATTTATATTTTATCATCTATATATATATATATATATATATATATATATATATATATATATTATATTAAAAATTTGTATTCAATAGGATTTCAACCTATCTCAAAGGATTAGAAAACCTCTGTCATATCCAATAGACAATTTTAGGAATTATCTATTTTGTTGATTAAAAATAAAATGTAAAAATATAAATATAAATGATGGATTAATATTTTTTATATTTATTATAGAATTATTTGATTTTAGAATTAAATATTTTAGTTTTTAGAATTTATTATTAGATTATTAGAATTTTCAATTGTTGTTATTACAATTACTTTGTTTAATATTATTCTAGTTTCTTATTAATTTATATTCTATTAATATAAAGTAGTATATTAATATTTGAAATTAAAATTATTATTTAGTTATTAGTTAATATAAAATTAAAATATAATTATTATGGTTTTTAGAATAATAATCATTTAAATAAAAAATTAAATTATTATTTAAATAAAAAATTAAATTATTATTAAATTAAAAAATGAAGTTGTTATTAATATATTATCTTTCAAAAATAAAATAAATATTTAATTAAGAATAAAATTTATTAATCGGTAAATTAATAAAAATTTATAAAATTATTTTTTATATATCAAATATATATAAATATTTTATATATTAAAAAATTTTCAGATCGCACAAATTAAAAAATATATATATTTACCACGAAAATCTGAAAATGTTACAAGGATTATGCAGAAATGAAAAACACAGTTGAAATTTGAACAGGTGATTAAACCTGGCAAAGGAAAAAAAAAGTAATAAAGCCTAATAAAGGAAAAAATCGTTAAAAAGATATTATGGTTGAAAAAAGAAAACAGAAAAAAGAAAAGAACTCGAGGAACACGCCAGTTTGATGAGAAGGCAGCCAAACAGACCCCAAAATAAGAAACAACACGTGACTCTCATTAACATTTTCCTGACACCCTCTCTCTCTCTCTTTTTTATTTATTTATAATTTTTAAAAAACCGCTCTTTACCGACTTTCTCTCTCTCCTCCAGTGTCCTCACTCGCACACGCATTATCAGATCACTCTCTTTTCCTTTCAAACTTTCAGCCACCGCTACTCGCTCGCTCGGTCACCAACTCCGCTATTGACGCCGTCGCCGGCCACTTTTCTCCGACATCAGGTATCCCATCCTTTCACGCGTGTCTCTTGTTCTCCCCTCTCCCTCTCTTTTTCTGTCCCTCTTAATGTTAAAAGTTTTCTGTTTTAGGGTTTTAGGATTTTTTTTCCCCAATTTAGGGTTAGAGCTTTTTTTTTTTTTTTTTAATTCCTTACTTCAATCCTTATAATACAAGCGAGTTTTTTCTTAAATATTTTTAAAGCTTCTTTTGCAAACTAAAGTTATTTGTTTTCTCTTTCTGGAATTTTAGTTATTTCAATTTTTCTCTTATTTAGTGATAAAGTGATCTCTGGATAAAAGAAAAAGTGATTATAACTAAATTTGTCAGTAAATATTTTTTTTATGCAGATGAATGTGAAATTATTTTGGAGAAAATTGTTAATATGGGACCTGACTTGGAGAAATCAAAAGTGACAAATGGATTTTTAGCTAACAAAGATCAAGAAGATAAGCAGCTTTTGCAGTGTATAAATAACTATGAAGACGATAACTTTAATGAGGAGGCTTTAAATAAGGTGCCAGCTCGAAATAAGGATATGGAAATTGATATAATTGGATGTACAAAATCCGGTGATAATGGAGAAGTTGAAGCTAGATATGAGGAGGAGGATGTTACTGAGAGTATGAGTTCTTTTGGTGACTCATTATCTGAGAATGAGAACGGTTCTCCGTTGTTGGGCGAACTTGAAGTCGATTCGCGATTATGCGAAGGGGTTTTTCCTGCATCATCGACGGTGTTTGATGGATGTGGTGGTGGAGCATTTCAAATGAGGTAACTTCTTATTTTATTGAACTAATGTCGATACATTATGCTTAAGCTGGTAATGAGAAATTAATAGATTTGAAATTAAACCTCTTTACATAGTGTGTTTCTCTCTGAATTGCTACTTTATCTTGCTGAAATTTCTTGTTTGTGGTCAAAATTCTCCAATCTGAAGTTTACGGGCTTCTTTTTTTCCTTTTGCCCATGACTATAGTGAACTACCTGTCCTTGTCTAGTAAAGATATCAAATGATAATTTGGGACATTTGATCACTGTCCTAATACTTTTGCAGTATTATATAGGAAAAAAAGTAAGTAGTTCAGATCCATCTCACCATCTTTTAGTAGTTATTAATTTTGGTAGAGATCCATTAATCAAACTTTATCTCCGTTTAAGATGTCTTGCTTGAAATCATTACTGAATGGGCATGATTAACTAAATATTAAACAATTGTACCTCCAATAACCATTGCATTATCAATCTGATCATCTAAGACGGATGAATTTGTTTCTATCCTTTTGTTTTAAGCAGAATATCTTGTATTACCTGTTTGTTTAGCTCTGATTATTTGAAGGTAAAGTCCCTTTTGGAAATTCAATTTCTTTTACATTTCAGGAGGAAAAAATTGACAGACCATTGGAGGAGATTTATTCGTCCGCTTATGTGGCGATGCAAGTGGATAGAATTACAAATTAAAGAATTTCAGTCCCAAGCACTAAAGTATGACAGAGAACTTGCAGAACATGCACAGAGAAAACAATTTGATTTTGATTCATTTGTAGTAGAAGGATTTGATACGAAGTCACTGCCATTTTCAAGTTGTATTCAAAGGAAGAAAGTTATGAAGAGAAAGAAAAGAAAAAGAGTCGAAGAGATGACCGATGTAACATCATATATGCTACAACATAACTTGTTCTCCTATTATGGTACCAAATTCTGTTGCCTTGTTTCTTGTAGCATTTACATGCTGACCATTAAAAAGTATTTATTTTCATAAAAAAACTATGTATATAGGTCCTTTTTTCTCACTTTTCTCTTGCTTTTGGTTTGCCAGAGAATAGGAAGTCTGCTGCCAATGTTGCTCCGATGAATGATGATTATGATAATTTAGGTGTGTAAATAAAATCTTGTTGGATCTCACTCTTCACTGATTCTATACTTATATGATCAAACTAATATCGCAGGATTGAACCTCTGCTTATGGATTCCCTTATTTCAGCTAGTCATTTATCAACTTCTTGCTTCGAAATTCAAATTGATTGAACTAGTGAATTTAGTGATTGAGGAGGGACAATTGCATGCTAGCAAATGTGCAGTTGTATTCCTACCTGGTTTTATCTAACAGCACCAGTTTTGATGTCATATCATATTGTGTGATAGAAAACATGCTTTCATTGGCTCCAGAGTGGCATATCACTGGATTGCTCACATGAACTACATAAAACACTTTTCAAGGATGCTGCTTCCTCGAGTATTCCAGTATTTCACGATGTCTACATGCACAAGTTCACACATTAAAAGTTACCTTGTTTTTGCTGGTTTTGGTCCTTGAATTTAATGTTTTGCCTTAGTTTAAATTATTCCTTCTTGTTTGCCTCCAACTTCTACATCTTACTTCTGATAATCTTTTTCCTGATTTTAACTCAAAAGAATTTGCAGTTTAATCATTTATAATTATTATGGAAACTGAAAGTAAAGGAGAAGACTGTACTGCAGTTTTGTATTGTTACTTACAGTATGTTTATGATGTGAAAAATAAATCTCAAATATTGAATAATATTAGAGAAATATGGTGATACTGGAAGTTTTTGAAGTTGATATAACAGAAGTGCTATCTGGAGCAAAAATCATACACATCAAGGAATGATGTTGGCTTTTTGATTTCTAATTAAATGTTCACTAGCTACTGCTATAGATGAATTCTAGAAGGTTTATCCGTGCCTTGTTTTATGTTCTTCAGCTACTGCACTGGCTGAATTTTAGAAGATTATCATGTTGCTAAAGTTCTTATTGCTATTTCGCAGGTAAGGCAATCAGTGCTAATGATGAGTTTGGGTTTCATGATGGATGGACATCTTTTGAAACCAAAGATGAAGATAATATCCAAGAAAACATTCTTTGGAAGATTGAGGTGTTACAATTGCAAGTCCGTAAGTTAAAGGCCCGGATTGAAAAGGTGGTGAGTGAGAATCCTGGGAAATTCTCTTCTGTTAATAGGTTGAGCATGCCTGCATCTGGTGATGCAATGACCGGCTCTGATCATAATCCTGTTTCTGCTCCTGAAGATGGTGATAGAATGTGTCCTAGATCTCTATACACCTTGTCACAGCATGCGTGTGACTTTAATATGGGAGATCTTATGCCTGACAGTGTGGTTTCAAGTCACGGAGAGGTCACCCCTCTTCCTGATATGATTGAAGGCACAGGTCAGCCTCTGGGAGTGTCAGATGTAAATGTAAGTGCACCTCTCTCTATCCTTCCTCATTCCTCCCTTTGCGCTCATTTTTCCCTTCCATGGCATATAGATATTTATTTTTAAAAGTGAATTCTTTCTAGTTAAAGAATCTCTTTCTAGTTTCTTGGCAACAATTAGGAGATTTTCTAGAAGAAATGCGGGATCCTTCTTCTAGCGAGAACATGCTATGGCGTGGTAATCCCACATATGGGGATAAATCAATGCGTTCTAAGATGAAATATTATTAAATATCAATTTGATCAATTCATAACTATCATACAGAATCCCATCAACCCAATCAATGTTCATGTTTTTTCCTTTTCTATTTTAAAGAATAAATATTTTTTACTTGGAAGACTTAGATGTCTTGTATTTCTTGAGAAAGTGATTCGATTATGCTGAAGTTTTTCTTTCTTTTTCTAGTTTTACTAGAGGAATGATTGTGGTTGTAAATGCCAGTTTTTACCAATAGAGTTGATGCTGACAGATACTAAATCCTTGTCTGTACAATCTATGTCTCTATTGCATCAGGAAAGTGCTGCTATTTACTTGCAAATTTGACTGTTTCAGCCAAAAGATTTTGAAGTCTATCTATTAGGGACCTTGCTATATTTGATGCATATATATTTGGGAAGATAAAAGGGTGATAGAAAGTGCTCATGCTAGGGTGAGGGAATTTTGAGAGAAAAGTTAACAGAGTAGAGTACTAGTTTGTTTGTTACTGGCAGCAAACTGTTTCTAGCTGGTCAATATCCAGGTGAGAGATTTAGGTGTGATATCCTTGGCGGCTATGAAATTTGAGACAGAAGTTTGTCTCCTGTTCAGAATTGTGAACACCTAATGAAAATACTTTCACCATACATCTACATGTTGGCCAATTCAGAATACTGTATTCGTTATATATATGTTGAATTTGTTAAAAATCATATTACGTGGGAAGGTCAGTGCTAACTTGAGAAGGTTGTCATATACGATGTTTTATTGCTTTATAAGATTCAGTTGCTATGGGCATTTTTTGTATTGGCAATTGTAATTCTGGTCATGAGAGGTCTAAGGAGACTTATACTCTCTTTTGACACTGTTCATGGGTCATTTTACTCGTCTGAATGTGGATATTGGGGTTCATTACTTTTGCCTTCAAATATCGGTATTTTGATGTTTGGCTGTTAAGGTGTTTTTCCTCTTTTTCTTTTTAAAGTTTTATTGCCGCCCACCTATTAAAATGGTTACTCGCAACTGATTTGTCTTCCATGCAGACTGAAGAGGAAAATCTCATGCATAATCAGGCAGCAAAGGAAGAGATGCAGGACTTCAAAAATATTGCAAGTCAGCAAGCAGAAGTAGCGATGGAAAAGCAGACAGTGCGGGTCTCTCAAATAGAAAACCCCACAGACACATTCGTGCCTCGGGTGAATTTTGGCGGGAAAACACTTCCAAAATCCCGGTCTAATATATCCAATAACAAGAGAAAGAGGGGGAGGAGAAAATCTCGTAGAGGTGGCTGGAATCATAAATCCTGAGCTTAGGTGGATAAGAAATTACTTGGATGTCAAGTATGTGTGCAAAGGCCAACATTCTTAGAACCAGATGTTTTCAGCCACCTCTGCTGCAAGATGATAATTGTACATGCTGCATATTCTGATGTACATCTTCCTTCCCGCTTCTTTCTGCTGCGACATAACTCTGTATATGCTGCGTATTTTTTGATCCATATTTATGGTATAGCACATTGGATGCTTGTTAACGATGGGCTATGTTAATATTTTTTAAGATGGGCTATGTTAATATTTTTGATATAGTAATTAAAATTTTTAGTGTAAATTCCCAGTTTTCCAATACATTCCCAACCCGGGTATTAATTTCTTGCTTATGAAATGGTGGGAGAAGAAAATTAAAGGGGAAACACTGAAAATGAGGAACAAAATAGCAATTCTAAACCAGAGAGGCATAGTGGTCTTGAAGACCCAAATTCTCCTAATTAATGCCTCTTTGAAGCTAGCAGCTTCAGTGAAGCCAAGAATCAGATTTTGATACTGCAAACTACTATGCATCACCGATACGTTTCTTGTAAAGATGACAATTCGTTGCTTCCCCTTGGCATCTTTTGTTACCTTATTTTACATCTTTTTGAAGTCTTAGCATTTTACTGTTCAGTTCTGCAAAATGGGGATGTTTGCGAGTCGTATGAGCAAGCGTATACCACTGGTCTACTTTTTTATTTCTACTACCCTTTTTCTTTTCTTAGCTAGCTTCACTTTCTAAGAACCATAGAAATGTTTGTTCATTATTTAAATTTTCGTTTTAGTTTTTTCTTCTTCATTAATGGTTGAATGAAGTTGAACTTGCCATTTGCTGGTAGGGTTGCCCTCAACAGATGCTACAAACTTTGTCGTGGGAACACTCTACAAGCAATTTATAGAGGAAGACATTGGTAGCTTTGAGGAATTCTGTGGCGCTTTTCTTATATCTTCAAGTAAGAGATTTCATTATTGATATTCCAAAAACAGAAGATTAAAATAAAAAAGAAATGTAGCTTAGATAACTTGAGAAGTTGGCAGCTCAAGCTTTACCAAAAAATCAACCTGAATCTATGAACATTGATATGGAAATGCTGTTTTTCCAAAAGAAAAAAATTTAAATTTCTGGCTTAGAATGAATTTCGTCGGAAGAAATGTCCTGCAACGTATTCTAGTTTTTGTTCAACTTTATTTATATTCATCCACTGATTAGTCTATCTTAGCTGAATATTCATGCACAATAGACTTAATTGATTTCAGTGTACTAAATCCTTGTCGAATTTATTTGAAGATTGACCTACAAAAAAACTTTGAAACAGCACATTTGTCTCAGAATTGCCTGTTGAGAAGTATCATATACCATCCAAGAGGGAAGTGGAGGTAAGTCACCATTGTCGTTGCTATTTTGCAATTTTCTTAATATAGTACAGTTTATGTTCAAAAGAAAAGAAAAAACTGGAAGGAAGAAGAAAGTACAGTCTCATATATATAAGACGAAATGGTAATAAAAAGAATAAAATCGTTGCAGGTATATTTTAATGATTGGAAAAGAGCTCCACAGTCCGTGAGAAAGGAATTGTTTTTTGGGTTTATGAAGAAGAGCATAATTGTTAGCAAATTTTCTGACACTGCCCTCGTCACTGGAATGGCAATAGCAGCCATTGCAGCTAAAAGAGCAGGAAACAATGTTCCCAAGTTAAAGATGATCAACGGCATTCCAAGTCCCATCTTTGTTCTCTCTTTTACACTACTTTCATTTGTCTCTGTTAAGCTCACAAGATCCTTGTTGACATTGTGGCATGGAGGTTTGTATCCTCGATTCTATGATTGAGTTAATAATTCCACCCGTAATTTTACCTAATCTGCTTTCTATTTTATCAATAAGCTTTGGTTCAGTGGTATTGGAACTGTCTCTAGGACTGTGAGGCTGTGAGCTAGAACCTTATCCAAGACTAATCAACCAAAAGAGAAATCTCAATTCTTTTTTTTTGAATAATAATTTACAAAATCTCGTGATTATCATTTATCGACCTGTTTTTGTAATGGCAGATGCAGTCTCAGCTGACATTTCTAAGGATGCTGAGGAAGAAGCCTTTTTAAAAGATCAAACACCTGATGGAGAAGGGGAAATTATAAAGTACGCTACTAGGAAAGATCGACCTCATCAGTTTTCCTGTCACTTGCAGCAAGTAAATTGAGTCTCCAAGTTAATCTCAATTTCTTTTCATTTTAAGCAACTAATCTATTTCCAACAGTTCAATTTACGTGGTAGAAGATATATACCAGGATGTAAGAGATCAAGCACAAGAAGATCAATCAGAGAAACAGATTGAATTAGACTTCAGTCACCAAGGCAGGTTAAGAAGGCCAAGTAGAAAGACCATCTCCAGGCCCAGCGCAGCTCGCTCATCTATCAATCCCGGACGTAGATTACCCTCTTCAAAACAAGTGGTGAGCTATTTCTTCCTCCAGGAAAATATTTACCCTTTTCCGTCTCCTTTCTGTTCTGTTGTTAACAATATCATTTCCGATAGGCCCTTGTTGATGAGATGCTGTCTCTTTTCTCCAAGTTTCAGTCTGAGCTTACTCCCCCAGTGATAGACATTCAAGTTGCACTGCAAAATGTGAATGATGCCCTTAAAACTGGATCTTGCATTCTTCAAGACCCTGAACAGGTCAAGAAACTCAAGAAAGCCTTACACCTTATTTCTACATATAGGTCTGAGGATAGTTTTTCTTCTGCTAAGGTCTCTGTCACTGCTAACTTGGAGCAGGAGATTGATAAGCTTGAAGCAAAGTTCAGAAATGCCGAAGATGTAGTGACCAGGACTTTACAACTCCAAGCTAATAAAGCACGGGCTGAGAAAGACTTTCAGGAAGCATATCTTCTGCTTAAAGAACTCAAAGCTAAAGATGATCAGATTAAGGATCAAATAGGAAATTTGAAGTCTGAAATCGAGAGCATTAAAGCAGCTGAGAAGGAAAACTTAAGAAAGATCATCGATTGCTTTGAATCTGGAAAGTGTCACAAGGATTTGGCAACAAAATGCGAAATGGAGCTGGCGCGCTTGGGACATGCTACGAACAAGGCAAAGAAAGATAAGGCTGACGTAGAAGCTGCTTTCAAGAACTACCGGCAACTGTTTACTTGAGTCCCCATTCTTTCGGATTCATAATTGTTGGAGATGCTGGGAATTTTAGTAATGCTTATGGTATCTTGATCATCTGATCAATGTCTGAAATTATAATTTATTCGGTGAAAAAGTAGTATGGCTTGAGTGTAAAAAAAATTAAGGCATGGCAAAAGATATGGGGCTATTTAGGAGATTATGGTAAAAAAACATGGTGCCAGTTAAGAGATTAATGTGTTTTCTCCCTATAAAAGGGAGTAACTGTAGTGAGAAAGAAAGCGGAAGAAAATGAAGAAAAAAAAAAACGATGTTATTTTCCGAGATAAATTTCTTGAATTTCTGCTGAATTTGATTCTCGCTTGTTGCTGGAAATATTTCTCTGTTTTTTATCTTCTTTTCTTCCTTCCAGATTTCAACAACAGTTTGTCATTTCTCCCAATATGTATTTCATTCCATTTTCACATATCTTGTAAAAGCACTTCTTGCTCTATATTATCCAAAATTTAAGGGAAGTGTTCGAGTCTTCTGCCAATTAGGCTATGGATAAAGTGATTACATGGATCATCAGTGCTACAAGATCGTATAGTGCATAAAATAAGATGAGAATCTCATTTCATCGCTCTTGCTGATTTGATTTCAAAAGAAACTGTAGAAATTGAGCTTTATTGATGTGTGATGATTTTTACAAGTAAAATTCTGATATTACAAGTATGAGTATAAATTGTTATATACATGCTGAGGGGTAACGGTCCTTAAGCTACTTAGTGGCCCCTTATACTCTATGTCAACGTTCTTTTTCTAGTCTAGTAAAGGTAGAAGTGCAAAGGTCTGTGATGAGATGTCTGTACAGCTTTCTACTGTACAGACCTGAGACCTTGACCTTTGGTCCTTGTCTTGTGGTCTCTGTGATCTTGCCTCAGGGCTTGGTTCTTCAACACTCTTCCTCAAGGTGGGTTCGAATAAGTTGATGGAACCCATCTTGCTAAGAAGATTTTTGTGGTTTGCTTTATCCAGAGCCTTTGTGAATATATCCACCAACTGTTCGTGACTTCTGACGAATGGGGTCTCAATCTCTCCAGATTGGACCTTTTCTCTTATGATATGACAGTCGACTTCAATGTGTTTAGTTCGTTCGTGAAAATAGAGTTTGAAGCATGTGCTTGGCTGCTTGGTTATCGCAATACATTTTCATCAGGACTTTGCATTCTATTCCCATGTCAACAAGCACTTGTTTAATCCAAATGAGCTCGCTAGCTGTTGACGCCATGGCTTGATATTCGGCTTCTGTGTTTGATCTTGCAATTACAATCTGTTTTTCGCTTTTCCATGTTAATAAATTTCCTCCTACAAAGGTGCAGAATCCTGGAGTTGACTTTCTGTCACAGCTTCCTGCCCAATCTGCATCAAAGAAACCAACTATAGCTAGTGTTGTTATTTTTCATCCAAATACCCTGACCTGGGGTGCTTTTGAGATATCTAAAAATTCTATCAATAGCATCCAAGTGGCTGGTACAAGGAGCATGCATAAACTGGCTTACCATGCTTACTGCATAAGTAATGTCAAGTCTAGTGATGGTTAGGTATATTAACTTTTCTACTAGACGTTTATACTAACCTATGTTATCTAGTGGATCTCCATCTTCCAAATTAAGTTTGATATTAGTTCCCATTGGGGTATTTATAGGTTTGACTTCCATTTTTCCTGTTTCTTTCAAAAGGTCAACAACATACTTTCTTTGAGACAAGAATAAGCCTTTATGAGATTTGGCTATTTCTATCCCGAGAAAGTATGATAGTTGACCTAACTTTAGTTTAATAATAGTGCATGTGTGGGTATGTTTTACAAACATAGAGGAATCAAAGGCACATTTATTAAAATTGATATTTAATAAAAAATGGCTTAGCTTGGCATACCATGCTCTTGGAGATTGCTTTAATCTGTAGATAGGCTTTTTGAGTTTACATACCAAGGAGTAGTCTGATGAGGACTTGTGGCCTGGAGGAAGGGTCATATAGACTTCCTCGTCTAGAGATCCTTGGAGGAAGGCGTTTTTCACCTCCATTTGAAACAGACTCCATCATGAATTAGTGGCAACAGATAATAGAATGCGAACAGTACTCATTTTTACTACAGGTACAAAGGTTTCCTGGTAGTCTATACCATAGGTTTGGGTGAACCCTTTTGCTACAACCTGGCCTTATATCTTTCAATTATACCATCACATTTGTACTTTATTTTATACACTCACTTACACCCTACAGGTTTTTTTATTGGGTGGCAGAGTAATAATATCCCAGGTATCATTTTTTTCTAGGGCCTGAAGCTCTTCCTTCATGGCCTTACACCAATTGGGATTAGAGTTAGCTTCATAAAAAGATGTGGGTTCGATGTGTATTGTGAGATTGCCTAGGTATGCCTTATATTGATTTGATACTGAATTGTAATTAATGAAGCGTTGAATTGGATACGACACCTTGTGGGACACATAGTCCCTTAACCTGGCAGGAGGTCTGGTTGGTCGAGATGATCTTCGCAAGGCAATTTCTTCTTGTGGCTCATTTTGTTCTTATGGCTCATGCTTTCCCCTTGAAGAAGTTGCCCCGGGAGTTGCCTTTGAAATTGGCTCCCTCTATGGTGGAGTGTCCTGTATTTGACTGTCAAAAAAAGAAGAGTTATGTGGAAATAATAAGGTAAGGGGCCCATGGTTTTTAGTTGGGTCATTTGTGAAGTAAGGTGCATTTTCAACAAATGACACATCTCGAGAGATGTAGGTCTTGTGAGTGGAGGGGTCATAGCATTTATACCCCTTCTTTTAGAGGAGTATCCTAGGAATACAGTTTTGACTGAACTCTTGTCGAGTTTATGGTGGCGATTGATGTAGACAAAGGTGATGCAGCCAAAAATTCGAATGTGCCCTAATTCTATTTTTCTTCCTTTGAGGATTCTAGAGGACTTAGATTTTTTAGTTTGGTGCTGGGTGGTCTGTTGATGAGATACGTAGCAGTTAGGAGGGCATTCGACCAAAAAATATTTAGGACATTATTTTGAAAGAGAAGGGTTCTTGTGACTTCAAGGAGATGTCTGTTTTTTCTTTCAGAAACCCGATTTTGTTCGGGGGTATAAATGCAGGTGGTTTGATGCAAAATTCCTTCTTTGGAAAAGAAGTCGGAAAAACTTTTATTTATGTATTCAGTGTCATTGTCTGAGTAAAAAAATTTAATTTTAGCATTGTACTGATTTTGAATAAAATTAAAAAAGTTCTGGAAACAAGTAAAGACCTCGTTTTTTCCTTTTAACAAATAAACCCAAGTAGTGCGGGATTAGTCATCAATGAATATGACAAAGTATCTGAAATGATTGTATGAAGTGACAGAGCAGGTCTCCAAACATCAGAGTGAATTAAGTCAAATATATTTTCAGATACAGTAGAAGATAAAGGGAAAGGTAACCTAGTATGCTTAGAAAATTTGTAAATGTCACAACAACTAGAATTTAATTTTAAACAAAAAAGCTAGTTTAAGATTTTATCGGACGGATGCCCAAACCGCTGATGCATCAACATTCCTTGATCGACTGGACTAGTCGAGACAAGACATTGGTTAGTGGAGTTTGTGAGATAGTACAGACCATTTTCAAAACATCCATCACCAATCGTCTTTCCTATGATTCAATCCTGAAACAACACTGTAGTAGGTGAGAATATAATATTACAATTCAAGGTTATTTTCCCAACAGATAATAAATTAGATTTAAAATCAGGTAAGAAAAGAATATCTTGTATATTATTGTGAAATAAATTTGAGGAGCCAAAGCTAGAGATTTTAGCTCGATCTCTGTTGGCAACGATCACATGTTGGAAATTTATAGGTACAAAATTTTATAATTTTATTGGATCCCACATCATGTGATCGGTTGTGCCGGAGTCAATGATCCAATCTTGAGAATTTTTTTAAAGAATTTATGTAATTTTTAAATACTAAACCTGACCCATGGGGTTGCTGGAGCTGAATAATGGACTGGAGCTGAGAAATTAATTGTGAGAATTGGAAACTTTCTGCCGGGTCGGGTCTGCTGTGCAAATCGGGTCGGATCCGGGTTAGCCTAATTGTTGGAGTCGAGTCGGGTCGGATCAAATAAAAAGATTCGACCCGCTACTTAAGTCCCGATCCGACCCAGACATCTTGTCATAACCCTTAGGGTTAGACGCATTAAAGATGCCTAAGCCGCTAAACCTTCTCCTTTCCTCTTTCTCTCTTCTCCCCCCACTTCTTCCTTGCTCGATTCTGCTGAGACTTAGTCGTAAATGAGGATGGAGGTGCCAACAGCGGTCTTGAGAGTGTCCCTGCTTCTTGTAGTGGTCGCACCTCTCAACGCTGGCAAGCGCTCCTTTCGCTCGAGCCGTTTCTCGAGGGTTTGAGAGATGAATGAGGTAAGCTTTATTTTTTGTGTTGTCGAGGCTAGTGGCTGTGCTCATAGTCGTGCGTCTAGTCTCTTCCTACTGGATGATGGCTATGACAACGTCGATTTTGGGGAGGTTGCTTGACAATAGAATTTGCGACCTCAGAGCTTCGTAGCTCGAATCCAACCCCCCTAGATAAGTATACACCAAGTCCTGTTCTACTCTCCTTCTTACTTCTTCTGGGTCTGTTATCGGTGGGAGGTAATTCTGTAGTTCCTCCCATCTGGTTAGTACCTCAGTTGCATAACTCGTGCTTGTCCGAGTCCCTTGTTTGGTTTGTGCCAGTTCTTTTCTTTTAATAAAGATTGGCTTTGGCTTGCTTCTAGTTCCTGTGATGAACCCTAATTTTTCTTTTTTTTTTTGCCGCTTAAGCTGATGTAAACTGACATTGACCATTCGAAATAGTTTTGATTGCTTTTGACACAGTATTGGTTAATTTTGTGATATCACTGTGAAACATGATGAAAAAGGTTTTGAGGTTGGGTTGGTAAGTGATGACAGGATTAATCCTGCTCTGATACCATGTAGAAATTGAGCTTTATTGATCTGTGATGATTTTTACAAGCAAAATTCCGAGATTATAAGTATGAGTATAAACTGTTATATACATGCTGAGGGGTAACGATTCTTAAGCTACTTAGTGGCCCCCTATACTCTATGTCAACGTTCTTCTTCTAGTCTGGGAAAGGTAGAAGCGACCTTTCTTCCTTAGAAAAGAAAGGTTGCTCCATTTTTCCAGCTGCAAAGGTCTGTGATGAGATGTCTGTACAGCTTGAAAGCTGTACAGAACTGAGACCTTGACCTTTGGTCCTTGTCTTGTGGTCTCTGTGATCTTGCCTTAGGGTTTGGTTCTTCAACAGAAACCCAAACAGCAAAATTATTGTTGTTCTACACTGAAAACTAGCACTTCAAACACTAGAATTTAATAAAACTTCTCATTGCCGTTCCCCATTTTATAATGGAAATAAAAAAAGCCTGAACGGCAGTACATTGTCAAACATAAGCTTGTAACCCAAAATTCTGGAAACAGAATTGCATAATCTAAAGGACTTGCTCAGACCCACCACCTCTTCTGGCTCCTGTATGAAGCTAACAATTTCTTTCAAGATAGGAATCACAATTTGATATAGGAAACTGTTGGATTACATTGATCTATTAAAGGATACTTTTCTTACTTGTACCAAACAAGTCAACAGGCAAATCCCTCCTTTCTTTGCCTCCATCTCTGTCCTTCACTTTACTTATATGTACATAACCATTCTGTGACTAAACTACTTGGGTTCAAGTACTTTACAGAATGGGACTGGCCATGAGTTTCATGGGAAAAGGTTTGTGATCATCTTTTCCCATACTCTTTTTTCTTTTCCTTTTTTTACCCCTTTCCATCCATCATCATGCTTGTTTTCTTTATTTCGTTCTAAAATTTATTAGTTAATTCCTAATTTTAAATTCTTTTTCAAAGGGCTGCCTTCAACCCAGATGGTAGGGTTTGTTATGGGGACACTCTACAAACAATTTGTGGAAAGAGATATTAAGACCTTTGAGGAATTCCACATTGCCATCCTTGATATATTCAGGTAAGACAAACGGACATGTTCTCATTTCAAGCTGTGAAACATTTACCTTTCTTTTTTTCTTTCTTGGTACAGTTAGAAAATTTTAATACAGAACAGGGTTAACCCTTTGAGCTTCTGCGTTACATGACAAGCACCAGTGCAACTTACCCTTCCGAGTATCTCTTTCTTATAAAAGAGTAGCTATTTTTTCTTAATATTCTTAACAAGAATGATAGTTCTGTGAAACCAACTCTTTATACAGCTCGTTCAACTCATCGTTGCCCGGCAAGCATTATGATGTACCCTCAAGGAAGAATGTACAGGTAAGTCAGCAGCTTTAAAGAAGAAATATTAATCAAATATTTGATGATTAGTTATTTTTCATTATCATAATCAATACATGTGATTCAAAATATTCATTACAGGAATGTTTTAGTGGTTGGAAAGATGCTAAATCAGAGCCTGAAAGAAAAGAACTTTTCATTGCCTTCATGAAGAAGTACGTCCATCTTAGCAAGTTAGACGATTCTGTAATGGTAACAGGAGTAGTAACACCTCCGGCAGCCATGGTAGCGAAGAAAGCGATAGAGAATGTGCCCCAGTTGAAGTTACTCAAATATGTACCTGATGTGGTGTTTGTGCCTGCTGCAACAGTAGCAGCACTTATTTCTGTCAAGCTTACAAGAAAAATGTTTGTAGGTGGTTTGGCTACAGCTGTAAATGAATCAAGCCAAACCCTAACGTCTTAATACTTTTTTAGGCTTGATTCATTTCTCTTTATTTTGAGCTTAAAATCAAATCTAAATTTGTATTCAAGCTTGGTTTGGTCTGTAACATTTCGAACTGAGCTCGAGGAGCATACTCATTTGTTAATAAAAATTAAATATCTTAATATCATTTCAGTCATCAATTGTATTTTGTCTAATTATTCAGTAACTTTATCATTTTAATATCGTGAAAAACAATTTAAAAAATAAATGAATTGTTATGGTAATGGGAACACGAAATATTATTATTTTAGATTTCTCATATATTTTTATTATATAAATCAGGAATAAATTAATTATAAGAAATTAAATTCTATTTTAATAAGTATAAAAATTTACTAGTGTAGATTGAAATTAATTAAAGAAAATAATCATAAAAAGTACACAAATCTAAAAATTCTCATGAATAAATCGAACCGAACATTTACCGTTAATAATTAGCTTGAGTTTTTATGAATTTAAAAATAAAATAAAATATAAAAAATTTTAAATTCTGGAATAATTTAAACAATTGAAGTGATACTGAAACTATTGGGGTCATTCTACAGCCATAGATTCAGAATCTCTCTAAATGTCAATGAATTGCACAGAGAACATTTACTGATAATTGATGCAATAGACATAAACGAAATGAAATTTAATCTTCTTTTACTAATTCATTGTTTCTCGATTTTATTTTTTTATTTTTTCTTTTTTTCTGTGGATCACCATTTATATATGCTGGGTCTAGAATACGGACACTGTAATATATATATAAATCATTGATTTTTTATTTATTTAAAAACAAAATGTATAATTTAATCAAAAACAAAAATAAAGAATAATATAATAAAATTTAAATTAAAATATTTTTATTTTTATTTTCAATTACGTTATTTTAATTTATCAGCTTGCTCCATTCAATATTTTAAACTGTAAATTCATTTTAATCTTTAAATGAAAATCATTAGAAGCACATTAACAAAAAAAAAAAAAAAGGTACACAATATTATCGATGAATGACGCAAGTGATGATGAAAAGAAGAGAGTTAGTATATTGTGCGACATTAAAAAAATAGTTAATTTTTGAGATTTATATTTTTTTAACACATGTTTAATTTTTTATATATAAATTTTTTATTAATTTATTAATTAATAAATTATATTTCTAATTAAATATTTATTTTAATTTTAAAAATAATATATTATTAATAAATTATTTTTAAATTAAATAATAATTATTCTAAAAGATAGTATATTAACTATATTTTAATATTATATTAACTAAAAATTAATTTTTAATTAGATAATAAATCTAATTATAAAAATAATATTTTTAAATATTATATTCACTAATAAATTAATTTTTAATTATGTAATAATTTTTAATTCTAAAATATAGTAATATTAATTGTATTGATTTATATAATATTAGAATTAATAAATAAATATTTTAAGAATAATTTATTAATAATATTAATAAAAATATTTTATTAATACAATAATATAAATAAATTTTAAAAAATAATTAATTTACTATTATTTTAAAATTATTATAAATTAATATTAAAATTAAATTTTATTTTATAATTAAAATAATAAGGGTCGGATAATACTTTTTAATTAAACCCACACCCACTCTACTCGCACGTTATAATGCGTTCCAACTATTGTCACATAATTCGTCCCCATATAATGACATTGTATATGTAATTGCTTCCGTTGGCATTTCACGTGAAACCCAACACTCTTCAAAATTACAATTAATTTATAAGATTGACAAAGACCAGCTCAAAGTAGAAGTGGGTCGTGTATGGTAACATGTTACGACACATTATATATACTTCCACTTTATAATTATTTGATTTAATCGGTATTTATTTACTTCTAAAAATTTTAATTTAAGAATTGAACTACTAATTTAATGCCCTATTTATATTCTTAAGCAATAATAATTTTCTCCTTATAAATTAAAAAAATAAAAAAATGAATCAGTTTAATAAATTAGGGGACAATTACTCAATTGCTTTGCTATTAATTCAATGCTATAGGTACCATAAGATTATCTTAAATGCTTAAGAGTTCTTCCATTCCAGTCTCTTTGTTAATGTTTATGATATACAATGTAAAATTTAGATATGATTTAACACAAGGAAGAAGTCAAACAAGTTAAAAATCTTATTTTATAAACTACAAGGAATTGATTAAAAATTAAAAATTAAAAATCTAAAAAGGAATCCTCTCAGGAATCCACACATTACTAAGGAAGAAAATTATTTTATTGGACCGAGTGAGCAAGAATATGAAAGTAGGTTCGAGATGCATTTTATGATAGCTAGAGATAATTAATCAAGGGCACTTGGGATTGCCCTTAGAATTTTTCTTGTCTCTGTAGCAAGGACATTCTGACTTGTTTCCATAAGTCCCTGAAGGCACGCACTTGCATTCTGCACAGCATATCCCACAATACTTCATGCACCTGTCCTTGTATCCTGCATTTGCACACCTCGCCCCACACTTCAACTCGCAATAGCCTTTCAAAAACACCACGAAGAAAACCACTTGTCAGTCCATATATAACTAGAATAAATATTTATATATCCAATAATAACATATATACTGATCAGGCCAATTTTATCGATCCCTGGTAGTGGAGTGTCTGCCCTGCAATACAGGAGTTGAATCAGGTTGCTGAATCCTGACAACTCTTTCCCCTTAAAATTTTCTGAGGTATCAGAAATAGTGTGTGTGTGTGTATAAGAACGAATCCTAGCTACAGTAACTAAATAGATGATCTTACTAGCTGTTGGACTTGGAGCTGTGAGCGGTCCAGTAGGTGGAGGTGCAGCCATGGTGGACTGAAGGAAAGAGGAGCTAACAATCAGAACAATTAGAAGGAAAGTAGAAAGCAGGAGCTTCATTATTTTAAGCTTATGTTGATAATATGCAGTACAGTAGTAGTAAACAAAAAAGAGAACGCTGCAAAGCTGGTCGAGGGGGCTAGCTAGAGTGGCAGTAGTAGTAGTAGTGATGTGAAGTGCTTAGTAGGTGTTGGCCTATTGAGATAGTTTAAAGGAGTATTTAAAGTGGTCTTGAAGTCATATGGAAATTTGAACTAAGGGCTATTTTTTTTTATTTTTTTATTTTTTTATTTCAGAATCAAAAAAGGAAAAGTGTACAGCTTCATTACAGACTGTAAGTAGGTACTTATTTGGGTGGGCATCATCATATCATAGATTTTTGTCTTAGTTTAGCTTATTATTTAAGCATGTTTATGGTAAAGAGAAGTCTACAGGCACCTTCCGAGTAGCAGGTAAGGATATAATGTCAATTACTATACTAACTCCCCATATTATAAAAAAAGATAACAGGGTATTGCATGTATTGTTTAAGCAATAGTCGCATGCATTTGTTATGTTAGAATTGGAGATTTCATATCAAATTGGTGAGATATGTAATGAAGTAAGTCAGAATTTTAAATTTTAAAGGTCTGTTTTCTTTTAAAAAATTTCAGAGTACCAAAAAGGTTAAAAGAAAGAAAAAGTTTCAAGCCTCAGTTTGTGCATATATGAACCCAGAAGCATAAAAAATAAAATCCTGGAAAGCTGACTCAGCATTCATTTTTTTAAAATTAAGATAGATATTAGTCCATTGATCTTGTCATTTGGTCAAGTAGCGTTCATACGTCCTTTACTGCCAATTAAAACATTATATTATCAACTTGCCATGTTGGCTGTTGAATGAGTGTGAAAGCTGCAGTGGGTTCTCCAATGCAGCTATTTTTGCATTTCTTTACTGTATTCTTTTCTTTTCCTTCCTGGATTGCCAAGATCTAGGCAACTTAAACAATTTTTTTAACTTTTTAACTTCTAAAGTGAGCAAAATATGAAGGCTTGCGAGGAGAAAATTGCAGACAGGGACAGAGAATCTTTAACTAATGCACAATTACAGGCTGTGACGTTCCCCAACTTGCATAGTTTAATTCTTTTCCTTCATTTGCCAGAGCTAGAGGAAGAGACTAGAAAGTTTGAATCGATATGTTTCCTGCCTGTTAAAGAAAATTGAAGAGAATTTAAATAAGATTCGCAAATTTCGAATAGATTGGCAAGCTATTCAAATTCACTAGCAAGTGGTGAAAACAGTGTGAAGCCTTACAGTAAAATGATGCTTCAGATTTTTGGCTGAAATGAATTTTTATATACAAACATGAAACTTCATTACAGTATTATACAAGATTAAACCTATGTGCATTCGAGCTGTTGACATTAAATACCATGGTGAAACAAGAATTTACAGAAGGAAGCCAAACTCTGACAACAGTTAGAGGGGCTTGCTGTAAATTCCTCGGCATACCAATATCACGCATGTACCATGAAAGAAGTTCTAATCTCAACCTCCTAGACTACTGGATGAGCGGACGTGTTGATCATCAGAACATTCTTTGGGAGAGTAACTGGATGCTAGTAAATTGACCTGCACAAAGCTCTCGCAGATTACAGCTGCTACAGATGACTTATTAGTACATAATGACGCAAAAAGAGTGGTCTGAGAGTTACCTTAATGATCTCACATTTATAGGTTGGACGCTTGGAGGCAGCAAGGACACTCATGTGAAAAGGCTGTTTCCAAGAACAGAATTAACTTGTGCTAAAACAAAGCAGCACTAAAAGCAGAATAACAATTTGGCCTGGCAAATTAGTTTTTCTGTTCTTGTAATTATGATGACAACCAGTACAAAACTGAAAAAGAGAAAAATTATTCATGAAACACTGACAGTGTTTTGGTAAAGAAAGTAGAAAGTTACTATGCATATGCAAGTTCATCAGTTGCACAAAACTCACCCTATAAGGATCACCCCTTAGGGACTGAACAAACAGAGAATTTTTGGAGTCACTATCCTGCAAAGAAAAAGAAAAAAGCACCAGATATCTTCAACACTTCTAACACAGACAAAAATATGCATAAAACTACGAATCTCGTTAAGGGGCATACCTCCAAGTAAACATCCTTAAGTCTTCTTCCAGTTTTAGCACAGCAGATGTGGACAACATGTTCGTCACAGCTTCCACTTATAATGTAGTCTCTTCCATTGATGTAGTAGGAACGAGTATAGTTATGAGCACTTCCTGTTGAGGCAATCTCAAAATTCATGTGAAGCCTCCCATCTACTGCCAAAAGTTGCTTGACCTGACACCAGTTAATACTTAGTTTTATTCTGAAAACTTTTGAGTATTTCCTTGTAAATTAGTATATACCTCATTGTCAACAGCTGAAACAAGCAGATATTGGTCATCAGGAGAAAAGCAAACCATCACATTTCCTCTTGAACTTGAAGCTGTGTAGCAGGGCTGTTCTGGTTTCTGTCTCAAATCCCAGAGCTTAACATCACGGTCAAAAGATGAAGTAGCAAATATGAAGGGAGAATGGTGAGCAAATTTGGCAACATTAATGGGCTCTCGATGCATGTTAGGAAACAATTGTATGCGTCTTCTATTGTTAATGTCATATAGAGCAACATCTTTTGAGTACCCACTGGCAACAAACTTATCATCTGTGGAATTGACATGAACAGAAGTCAATGGCTCAAAATCATCAAAAGTGACCACTCCAGTAGTGCAATTTACAGCTGCAACTTTCGGTGGCATATGACTGATGTCAAACAACTTCAGGCAACCATTATCAGAGCCAGCCAGCAGCTGTTCAAGACATGAAAAGCTGTCAGCAATAGTTAAATTCATAAGATCAAAATGAAGCAAAATAAAGCAGAATCACTCCAGGATTTCTTAGGTGTAAGCATGCAACTGGAATTTCACAATCCTCAGAACACAGATAAACTCAAGGTGTGATTACTATGAAAAGAGAGAAAATAAGACACTGTAACTGAACATAAAACCTTTGCATTTTAATTTGGCTCCACTAGAAACCATAATTCTTGCTTTATTGCAATTGACAGTTGGCCGTATTTAAGTTACTACACAAAAAGACTGAGTGGCTTCAGAAACAGATTTAAAAAGAGTCTAAAGTGAATGATGCAGGAGGCATTACAGCACAAGTTGCTTTGTGCCCATGGCATACCTTGGATGGATACATCTTGAGCCAACAGAGACCCAAAATACTATTCATTGCTCCTGTGGAAGGAACATAACCAACAATCTTCCCGTTTTCATGATTGATGACCACTACATCACCATCCAGAGTTCCAAACACCATAAGACTGGAATCACATGGATGATATTCAAACTGCCTAGGACGGAGCCTCTTATTTCCTTCTTTGTTTATGTGACTCAAGTTAGACAAAGGATCCAAGAGAGGCCATGTAGCAGACCCAAGTTTGGCAGAACTAAGTGACCGTGAAAAGAAAATTTGACTCTTTCCGTCAGGATATTGCTGCCTTGGCTTTGAGAAATTTGGGCAGCAGGCACTGCCTGCTCCTATCTCACGTTTCCGCAGAATGTTAGAAACGCTTTCTTTGTAACATCTGTTATAAGGTAAGTACTCATAGTGTGTTGAAATGATGATTCTTGCCATTTCCTTGTCCATCTTCTCAACAGGCAGATTATCTAAAACTTCCAAATGAGGCAATGAAGCAATTATGTATTCCCTATAATGTTTCTCAAAGCAGATGGGTGAAGGGTGGTGTGAGCTATAGTTCTTGCAATTCTTTAAATCCTGTGTGCAGCCACTTGGAAGAAAATTATTGCTGTCTTCAATCTATCAGTCGCCAAAAGAAAACCTGTTAGACAAACTAAACAAATGTAGACATCAACATTTTAAACTTTTCACCTTCTAAGCATTTAGTACACTTGCCTCATTTTGTAATTTCACTTGTACATCCAAAGTAGAAAGGACATTAGATGATAGTTCCAGCAAATCCATTTTCTGAAGGAATCTTGATATTTTGGCTTCACTAGCAACTGAAAGCTTATCAGTAGCGACTGAAAGCTTATCACTTCCTTCACAAGCCTCATTTATCACAAATATATTAGCGCCTAAAAGCAACCCATCAGCATGGGAAGCTAGAGTAGGAGCATCTCCAGTATTGGCAGGCAATAGTTCAGTGGATGAACCCATATTGAATTGAGCTGAACCAAGTCTCTCACAAGCAGCACTTTCTTTCTTACCAAATGACGCAGGACATGGCCTAGTATCCGTGCAGCACAAGCAGTTCTGGAAACGTAGTTCCAGCAAAGAAGGAAGTTTCGATAAGGCAGCAGTGGTGGTCCAAAGATCAACCACCCTCGTTGCACACATTGAGAGACGCATCAGATTCGGCATGCAAGAAAAACAGTCCCTATGCAAACTAGTGATTGAAGTACAGAATTCCAAATTTAAGGTGTGTAGTCGCATGAACCTTCCAGCCATATTTAGTTTTTGGATTTTAGTGGACCTCAAATATAAAACCTCGCAAGCTAAGCCATGGTGGCATAGATCCCTGGAAAGATACCACAAAGAAGGATGTTAAAACATTTTAGATAGGGAATGCCTAATTGCAATAGGGCTTCATGATTTTCAAGCATGTTCAGTTCATCACAAATATGTATCATTTACATTGCAAAACAATGGCTAACTGCCCTTCATCAAAGAGCAATTTAACTAACATGAAACCCAGACCTCTAGCCAACTGAGAAAGCAGGGTCCTAGGATCTCATATAAATCTTCACATGCACTACTAAAGTTTCAGTATATGAAACAAGGGCAATTACGGATGCAGGAAGCATCTATTAACTTTTTCAACACTATACAGTGGCAGTTACATTTGCAAGTTACTTCAAGTGATCTCTTCAACTTCTTAAGACTTCTAAGAAGTTATGAAAACCTCAAGCCTCACATATTTTACTTTCTTTTCTCAATTTTAAGGAATTCAGGATGGCAGACTCGAAACAACAGAACATTTGCAGTTAATTTAGAAAAACTACAAGATAATGCATTAGGATTATGAAAAACAAACGACATACGTGGGTAGAAGCAGATTCACAATGGTAACCTATAGAAAAATGCTAATACGTACTGCAAAAAGTCCTCTTCCAATGACATGCCTTGCAGATTAACAGCTCGGAGTTTTAGATTAATTGCTCGCAACAAGGACATAACATGTTCTTCATCTAAATCGCAAGGTGTTTCATGAAACATGTCAACTGCATCAATTTCAGAAGAGTTTACTGCCAAGAGTACATCAATCAGGGGTGAAATATCATTGTCCTTGAGCTGATTTAGTAAAACTGCAATGCTACAGTTCTCCTGGCGGGACTTTTGTATTTTGGCCTAAACAATAAAGAAGAAACTTATGATACAGCAGAGCAGAGCCTTCAATGTTAAAATGTGCAAATTATACAAGATTGAAAGATCAACCTAAGATTTTCACATAACTGTATGAAGAACTTAACTTCCACTACTGCTCCTAAGTTGGACCATTTTTAATCTTAAGAAACATGAAAGTCTTCCTTACAAGTTCGATTCTCCCCAACCCCTAAAGGAACATTCAAAAGGAAACAGCTGCTAAAGAAGATTCACGATTCCTCTATTCCATTTGGAGAGTGCTTTCCACAGGTTATACCAAGACCCAAAAACTCGTAAGGTTCACTAAGAGGAGGATTTCTTTTTATCATAGCTATCCACAATGTGCTTCATTACTATGCCTTCTGGAGACTAGCAAGTCATAATTTTATTAGGACAGCCTTAGTCAGTTAGCAAACATCAAAATTCCATAACCAAAGCGACATCAAGTGGTAAAGGCATCAAAGGAAAAGAAAATTCTAAATGAAGGAAACTTCTTCCAACTTGAGCCTCTATATAACTGTTAGTTTCTTTAGGAAGAGCAAAAGCAAAATGAAAATGGACAAGAAGATGAATTGGCTGGTAAACATAACTTGTGTATTAACAAAACCGGCAAATAAATACATCTTAAGCTAATACATACAAGCAATCTAATAAAGATATTACATGCATTGGCTAAGCATCTATGAAACTTAGCTTATGCTAGTAACTAAAATACTTAAAATAAAAGCCAATTAACTAGAACAAGCTAAAGACATGCAGCCATGGAACAAAATAAATAAGACAGAAAATAAAATCTTTGACAGTCTTAACAATAAGTCATAACAGCAAGAAAATGTGGCAAGTTCAATTAATAAGACCTTAGGAAAACATGATAGTACTGCAGAATTGGGTAGCACCTCATGCCTTTTGCAAGAATCAAGATACCTAGCACAAAAAGAACACGAGATGGGAGTCAATAAGGAAGCAACAAGTATAAAAATTTCTACCATTTTGGGAAACTCATAACTAACAGTTATAATCTTAATGTCAGCGTTGCTTATATGGAAACTTGATGCGTGAAGAAAAGATCTTTGCTCTCTCACCATACTAGCTAGCTTTAAGTGGTGAATTCTGCTAATTCATTTATAATATGATCATTTGACATGATAATTGAACTATATATCCCAGTTTTCCACATTCTAAAATGAATAACATAGAGCAGAAATCCAGCCTCTGAAGGTACTTTCAATTATCAGCCAAAGAAACATGGCCATACCATACGTGAAATGCCATACAATCGGACAACCAAACAAATAATGCAACTATCTGAAGCTTCATAATATTTTGTCCACGAATTCACCTTTTCGTCAGATATCGGGAAAACTTCGAGGATGAGGACAAACTGCAGGATGGCATGAAGAAGATTCATGTTCTTTGTTCTTTTCCTAGAAACTGCTCTGTAGACTCAATTGGCCATTACAGAGAGAGAGAGAGACAGAGAGAGAGAAGAAAACCTACAAGCTAGTCTTTAAATTATTAATGAACAACATGTAGCAGTTTCACTTGCTCAATCAAAGCAATAAATGATTATTAATAATTGGCCAGAGAAAAAAGAAGAGAATAAAGGGAAAATAAGCTTTGAATTAACCAATTAAACTTAATACAAATAAGTCATTAAAAGCTTTAAATAAGAGAAAAGGTGCTTTTTCTTGTGGATATTCACAAAGGAACTATCTTTTGCTAATTTATGTAAAGTACTCTTTAACTGGTGTTTTCTGTGCTAGTATATGATTAGTTGAATTCCCCAGATAAGCAAAAGAAAACAAAACAGAACAAAAATCTCCAAATTTCTGTGAACAACTACACCAACCCACTACTCCTTTTGTGTAGCTTCATAATTCTATAGAACAAAAAGAGAAATTCAGAGACAAGAAGCAAGCAGAACCCATAAGAGAAACGTTAAGGAAAAGCAGGAAAACAGATTGGTTAAAGAAAGATACCGAGCTTCCAAACTGCAGATGTCCATTGAAAAATGGCGATCCTGCTAACTGAGCTTCTCTTTTGTCACATTAATGGCTGAAATGAAGTCAACGGATCTGTAAGTTGGGACAGTTACAAAAAGAAATACATCAATACATGGAGGAGGAAAGGCAGTTTATAAGCAGAGTGTCTTCTCAAAGACAAAAAATAGAAACACATGTTAAACGGATAAACATAATAATGCATCTGATAAATATCTGACTGGTCGTGTTCCATTAAATGTCGAAATGTAAAACTTGTTTTTCCTTTTCTTTTCTTTTCCTTTCAGAATTCACCACGGCAAATTGAATAGGACTGAAACAAAGAAAATGTATGGACCTTAGTTATATAATGCTTGTTCTACTGGTGGCCTCTCGATGCTGAAGTTTACATGAAAAATATTGTCTATTTCATATTTTTAATATTTTTCTGTCTTAAAATGATTTGTTTTGAAAAAATTAATTAATATATATAATTTCAAATTTTACCATCAACATATTAATGGTAATGAGAGTTTATATCATTCATAGTAGGTATCATATGATTGGTTGTTTTTTAATGAATAAAAAGAATTTAGAAAGTATAAATTAAAGTTAATTAACAATGATTGTGTTTTATAAAGAGGAAGTAGTAGATGGCTTTCATTTCATGGGTGTGTAAATGAGCAGTGGAGTTAAGGAAAAAGAAAATGTTTGTTGGCGATAATGATGAAGTCACTTGCAAGTTTGGTATTGAATAGTTTATTTTTGTACCAATTAAATGAAACTTATATAACGTGTCTATTTCAACATTTGACTGAAAATGAAAAAATACAAAAGAAAATTCAGAAAAAGAGAGAAATGGATATATAGATGAGAGGAATAATGCAAGATGATTGATTATTTACCCAGTGAGACATTTACACGTCACCGTTTGGTAATCCTTTTCCAATGGCAAAACCCATAATCAAGCCCTGGACTATTTCACTTTCTGCTATTTAGCCCCTAAACTACACGGGTTACTCATTTTAAGCCATTTTCTGATAGAATAATTAATTACGAGTCTGAGGTTCTAAATGAAAATCCAACTCAGATTTTTAACATGCCACCTCTATATTTGAACACTTTGTTATTACCACGTGTATTATACATGTGGAGGAAATCATAAAATAAAAGAAAAAAATGATAAAAGATATGTTTTATTTTGAAAACAACAACGTTTTGATAAAAAAAATGTTAGGGTTCTTATATTGTAAATCATTTGAGAAGTTAGGCAAAGAGCTTGAGATCAGTTTCAAACAAATCAAATATCAGTTCTTCTTCATCTATTCATCGTTTCAAGAAAGGTGCTCCTAAATACAAGTGTGACTGCAAACAAAAATTAAGACTTTATATATAATTAATAGCCCAAAAAGAGGTTCTATTGCAGACGATGTGAGTTTGATTTGATTTGTGGTTTTATTACATAAAAAAAACTATGGTTTTTGCTAGGTTTCATTATTGGTTTTAATCTTCCATTAAAGCTTTTATTATTGGTGGTGTAGGGGAAACAAAATAAATAATGGATAGATAGTGAATTCTTTATGAGAGTTGTTATGCTATTGAATGATATTCGTAAAGAGAATACAAAAGCAAAGGGCAACGCTAAACATAATTATGAGAAAATAAAGATTTAAAGGATGAGATGGAGATGATGAGCCATCTTGAACAAATTGGGAAAGAATTAGAGATTGTCTAAGACTGAAAACTAATATCTAAAGGTGGACATTGTAATTTTTCTTACCTTGATGGTTGTCAAGATATTACAGTCCCTTTGGATGTTTTTTATTTTAGTTCAACTACTAAGAAAAAAAAAGAAAAGCAAGCTTTGGATTTTAGCTCAGCTGCTAAAAGAAATAGAGAAGTACACATGACAACTTTAGTTTTATTATTATTTAGTTTTATCTTTATTTTATTTAATTTTAGGTTTTAAAATATAAAACGATAGTGTTTTAGGTTTTTTTACTCTCTTTCTCCTTGTCATATAAACAAATTGTATTCTCTTTCCTTGTCATCTGAAGGCCATATATTTTTACCGGCGATTGATATTTACTCTTGTTACTTTTGTGAAGAAAAGAGTTTAAAATGAGTAACCCGAGTCATTTAAGGGTTTAGCAGCACATTTTCAGTTGGAGGGCTCAATAGCAAAAAGTGAGATAGTTCATGGGCTCAACTAGAAGTAGATCAGCCATATACATTATTAACTGCTTTTTGTTTTATTAATATATAGTTATTATCAAGATTATAGTAATAATGCAATTATTGCCCTACCACCAAAGCTTTATAACCCGTAGATAATAGAAGTAATTTTTTAGATAATACAATTGTATGAAAATCTTTATGTTTCTACCGACATAAGCTACTTATTTTGTCTTTACCTTCTGCTCCATCTTTAAACACTTGAACAATCAAGGAATAAAGCCACACTGACTGACTAAGAACCAGCTGGCTAAGGAAAGAAAAGATCATACCAAGAAGGAAAGAAATACCCAACACTGGAATAACTTTCAAAATAGAAAAAACAAATAAATCGCCACTGAATTGTAATAAATAAATAAATAAAAACTACAAAATACAAAGTGTTCTTTTTACCCCCTCCTTTCTCTCAAAGAATACTGAATACTGAATACAGAGCAAATGTGGTTAATCCCCAGACAGCAACCTCAAACCCACTGCTGACCGGTAAATTAACCAAACAATGATAAATTTTAAAAATGTGAGCAGTCCAATAGAAAAATTGGGGGCACTGGCAAATAAAAAAAAAAAAAGAAAAGATAAAAGATTAAAATAATATAACAGCAGGGAAAATGGACATGATGATGAGATCTGTCTTGTTGCTCTCTCTAGAAGATGAAAGCCAACACTGCCCATCCCAATGCCAATCCTCCAACCATCTTTTGCAAACTCCTTATCGTTTCTGCTCCACTCTGCAATTTTCCAGAAAAACCATATTAATATCTAAATTTCCAACTCATTATAATAATTATACATTTGCCCATTTGACACTTGAAAACAAAGTTTATCTACGTGCATTTCTGCAGATGCACAGCGAATCAACTGATTAATCATTTAATTACTGGTGCGTGTATCTCAGTCGTAAATAAAAACAAACGTTTAGTTAATCAAACATAATTTCTGATCAAAATTAGGTCCTACAATATTCACCAATTATTTAATATGAAAGTATAAAATATTCAAATAGATTTATTTTATAACGTAAGTATCTAAATTACATAAATTTTTTTAAAAATTTATATCTAATTTAAATATTTAGCTCTACCTATACACTAGATCAATAAATAATTATTACATATTTATTATATAATTTTAGCTTATTAATAAAATAATATACTTTTAAAAATGAAAATTTTTATTTTATTTTATCTAATTTCAAAAAATATTTCTAACTATAAACTAAATTAATAAATAATTAACACATAATTTAAGTAATTAGATTTGAGTTGATCATTTACAATATGAAATATATTTATACAAATGCTATAATTAATCTTAAAAGTCAGTGTTAGAGGTAAGGTATATATTATAAAAAAGGTAATATATAATGTATATATACATAAACAGTCTTTATAGTTAGTAGCACCGACATTTAGCATTACTAAGGCGTAACTCGAAACACAGTAATGGGCTCATTTTAGGAAATGTAGTCAGGTTTTTATCAATAATGCGCCTAGTAGAGGGCACCATTTACCATAAATATATTTTATATACAGATCTACCCATTATAGTCAAAGATCTAGAAACAAGAAATGTTAAACTTACATCATCAGCAACAGATGGACCAGGGGAGCTAGCATCAAGGCTAGGTCCAGGAGCTTCCATAGGAGGAGCAGGTGGACTAGACACATCAGGACCGGGAGCAGGAGAGGTGGCGTGGGAGTGCTTCTTTGGCTTCTTCTTGCTAGGAGTAGGTGCAGGAACGTCAGCAGCGGTTGGAGCAGCAACTGGAACAGGTGCAGGAGGAGCGGTTTCAGGAGCCGATGTAGCTGGTGGTGGAGTAGCAGCAACTGGTGCAGGTGATGGTGGAGATTTTGCAGGTGATTTAGCGGGTGTGGCTGCTGGTGGTGTGCTAACTGGAGTAACAGCCGCTGCTGGTGGTGAGCTAACTGGAGTAACAGCCGCTGCTGGTGGGGTAGCCACTGGAGCTGGAACAGCCTGTTTTGATGGTGCAGTTGCTGGTGGTGAAGATACAGGAGCTGCTACTGGAGTTGTAGGTTTTGCCGGTGGTGAAGATACAGGAGCAGCTACTGGAGCTTCAGGTTTTGCTGGTGCTTTGGCGGGAGCCGTTACAGGTTTTGCCGGAGTTGTTGTTGGTGCTGCGGACGGAGATTGGCCACCGACACCAGCCACAATGAGGCATATTAAAGCTATCTTAAGCACACATTTGCGATCCATTTTCAGATGCAGAGACCCCAGAGAGAGAGAGAGAAAAAGAAAGTCCGAGAGTGTGTATTTGTGTTGAGTTATAGCAGAAATAGTTACAAGAGTGTGCATATATATATAGCCCCGTTTTACTATAAAAGTTTAGGAAGTAACGGGCAGGTTTCGATAGATCTGGATCGTTTAACAAAATAGGGGACCCACTTAAAAGCCGTTTGATTAACGTATAAACTCCTGCACCCCACATAAATTGGGGTCATTTATATATATATATATTAAGCAAGAAGGAGACACAGTAATGTGGCGCTTGACACAGTCTGGATTGGGGTCCACTCTTGGTACATCAACGCATGTGATCATGGAGTAATTGATTTATATGCTAATAATACGCGTTACACGTCACTAATCTACTTTGGCTTAATTCTTTTTTTTTTCCTTTTCTAAAAGACTTTTTTTTCTTACGGATTATTCCTGTTTCCTTTTCTTTTTCAAGACTAACCATTGAACTCCATAAAAAATTTGCTATGTATTATACGTATATTTAACCGATAAACAATCTATGGTAGTATTATTTAGTGATGGTTCTTTTCATATATAAAATAGTGTTAAAATCAGCTTTAAATATCTATAATAACTGAATTTTTTGTTTATAGAAATTTCAACATTTAGCATAATAAATTAATTTATTTTATGGTAAAAACGACTTATTTTCAATAATTTTGAAAAAAATTTAAATATGATACTATTAAGTTCTCATGATTGAAAATATTTATGATTTAACAAATTGTAATAAGTATTTTTTTTTTCATTTTAGTACTGTATGAATAGAATTGTTAGCAAATATTAAATTGTATTATTAAATGATTATGATGTAGTATGTAATACTATTTCTTTAACTGAAACATCTATATTTTATAATGGTATTATATAATTTAGTTGTTACTTGTTAACATTTATATTTATGGAATAATAAAGTGATAAAAAATAAACTATAATTTTTAAAATAAAAAAATATTAAATTATATAATAATTCATTAAATTTTTCTAAATTTTAATTACATCACATATTTATTGATTATATTTTAGTCAATTTTTTTGTTTATAATATTATAGTAAATTAACTTCATATAAAAAATATTTTAGAAGAAGCTGCTATGAAATGAAACAGTAAAATGGTAGCAAACCCATATGCCACACAAAATAAACTTTGTCGTTGGCTGACATGTCATTATCAGTATCAAAAAACATTACTATTAGCATAAAAAAAAAAAAAAAAAAGGAAAAAGGATTCATTATGCTTAGGTTGGGTCTAGTGTGTTTATAGCCTTGGTACAGCTGTATGTGATGATTTAGGTAGGGACCGCTGCTAGTTTGATAACCCAATCACCGGCGGCCATGTGGGTTCAATTGGCCAATAATTGCAAGGGAAGAATGGGTAGCTTTAGTTGGATTCTCGGCCCACCGCGAGAACGTGGGCCCTGCTTTAAAGCTGTCTGTGCTTTGCGTTCCAACTTTCTTTCCTTGGCAGTTTTTACATTTTTCTTTTTATGCTCTTAATTGAGAATCTGGCAAGCCAAAGCAAAGCAAATTGGTCTTTAAAATAACTGTGTAAAAAAGGAGTTTTAGAAAATATAAAAAAGAGAAATTCTTTCACACTGTTTACAAGTATCTAAATGTGCAATAGAAATGTAAAATCCTCTTGTTTTTTCTTTTCTTTTTTAATTAATAAAAAATGAATTTGACTGTGGTGGCACGAGTGCTGTATTAATCAAATTACATTTGAACCCATGATTAGAGTAATTATATAATCTCATTTTTTAAAGGAGAAAAATAAAAAGAGGAAAAAACGAAGGAAGGAAGGTTGGTGTCCATATAGAAATACAAGAGCATGTGAAATGATTGGTCAAAGATAACAGTGGTCTGTTGGTTGGTTTGGTCTGCCCATCTTCCGGTGCTAAATACTAAATAGTAGAAACCCTGTGGGGGTGGGCCAATTGTTCTTTGGATTACATTACATGTGAGTAGTTTCTGTTAAATATCTATATAATTATTACATACTTCATTCATGATACAGTTCTTCCGGCATTCAATTTGATAATAATAATAATTAATATATATATTCACTTTAAGCTGAAGTTATTTTAATTAAATATTATATAGTACATAATAATAAAATATAATTTTCAAGACAAAAAAGAAAATAAAATCTAAATCTGCGGAACCTTTTTCCCATTTTTGGCACATACATATAAATGATTCAGTGCAAAAGTTTTGTGGGCTTTGGGCCCCTTTCGAAACTATAAAGTGATGATGCTCAATAATTTACTTCAGGATCTCATAATTTATTGTCATTGGTGTCTATGAATTTGCAGAAGAGGAAGACTCTTTTCTTTTCCTAGTTGACTGCATATTTTCTCGCTAAAGTCACGCTCATTCTCTATTATATAAAGACTAGGCTGTGGTGCTGATGAGATTGGGCCGGTTTTTATATATTGTGAGGCCTAGATAGAAGGTGGGAGATGTAAATGTGATCAACATATGAAAAAGACCCCATGAATTCCAGACATGGAAAAGTTGAGAGCTGTCTCCCCCTAAACCTGACGATTATAGTATTATTTGGGTAAAATACATTTGCCCAACCTTTCAACCAAGCCCATGGGATGGAGACTTGTTGAGGTCTCTTTTCAACCTTTCTCCACGCTCACAAATGCAGTAATGGTATTTCATGAGTTAGCAATAGTAGGTTATTATACTATAAACCAATTTTGCCATTAAACTTTTTGTTTGGATTCAATTTAGTCCATTTTTTTTTAAATTTATAGACATTTTAGCCAAATTTTTTATATTTTTAGCTTAGATCAGTCTTATTTTTTATAAAAATGAGAAAGTAAGTTACACACTCTTTGAAAAGAAAGTGGATACAATAAAAATAAAAAAAAAATTAATTTTTTTTATTAAATTAAATTATTTAAATTAAAAAATATATATTGATATTTAAACAAAATATAATAACAAAATAAATATTATTATTTTTAATATTCTTACTGATTTTTCTCTTAATAATAATAGTGGATGAAATAATTACCGTAGTGGTAATGCTGATGACAGTGGAAATAACAATGGTTTCCATGATAATAATAATGTTAGTAACTACTATTACTTAATTATATTAATTGTACTAAAATTATAAAATAATTTTTAAATATTATTATAAATTTATTAATTATTTGTTATTTTCAAGAGAGAGTGACTCTCAATCTCAAAATACAAAGTTAATGGCCAAATTGACCATTATTCCTAGCTCAAAATACAAAGTTAATAGCCAAATTGAGGTTCATTCCTAATGTAAATCCAACTCAAGCTCTGTGTACTATTCCTACTCCAGAGAATGAGGAATGTGAGAGGATTTGGCATACCCTTGATAAGCTGAAGTGTGCTGCAACATTCCAAAATGGTATGATTTTCAGCAGGTTTGGCAGTGGTGTACGAGGAAGATTTTGTATCTCTCTGTGCATGGGTGTCTCTATTTCTTGCTGCTGAAGTTCACCATTGGCAGCTGAATCTTTAGCAGTGAAGGAGGCATTCATTTTAGTGTTAAAATTGCAGAGGAGACGGACCATTCGTTATTGTAACGACTATCAATTGGCAGTTGAAACTATCAAGAACGGTATTCAGGTACTTGGAAAATCTCTGCTAATCCAAGAAATTAGGAACTTCTCCCAAAGTGTAGAGCAAATTGTTTTTTTACTATGTATATATATTAATACCGGTGAAGTGGCAGATTGAATTGCCTAACTGGATGTATTCTGTGTTTAGTTTCTTGGCAATCTTTATTGTTTCTAAAGTATATGGCTTGCCACTCTTTTGAAGTTTAATTAAATATGATTATATAATATAAAAATATATGCTCAAAATTAGGTAAGAGCAATAAGATTTTATTATAAATAAAATAAATGTGCGTTTAAATTATACAAATTTTATTTAAGGTCTTCTAAATGCTGGCATACAACCTCAAAATATTATAATATAGTATGAGTATTGTTATTTTTTAACTATAAATAATAATATAAAATAGATTTATAAAAAAATTAACAGAATTTTTAGTATTTTATTATTCTTTTATTATATTTTAAATAATTATAAAAATTTAAATTTTTAAATGTCATTTTTAATAAAAATATTAATATTTTAAAATTTTATTACTATGATAAATATAAAATTAATTTAACATATTTATTAATTATGTATATAATTAAACTGTAAATAATTGTTATCCTATGTTTTTAGAATTAGACATTATTATTTGATTATAGATTAATTTATTAATTAATATATATTAAATTTATTATTTAATTAAAAAAGTAATTATTAGTTAATATATCTATTATACAATAACTATTAAAACTGTACGTCAGCATAAAACTTATACATTAAGAATATATAAGCATGTCAAAAAATTATATCTTATAATTCATAAATATATTTATATATTAATTATTATCTCTTAACCAGGTTTAACTCAATGTCTAGTAATGAGGTTTAGATACTCAAAAATTTTATCCACTCTCATTTTTCTTATTTTTATTAAAATTTCATTTTTGACTCTGGTCCTTTTCTTATTTTATATTAATTATTTTTAATAAATAAATATTAGTATTAAGGAGTTTTATAGTTCTTTATAATGAAGGTGTTTAGTTTTATTCCATAAGAGTTTTACAGTCACCTATTATAAATGTATTGAATTCTTTCTTTATCAAAATAAAAAAAATAATATTCAATTCGATATTAGAATAATAAGAAATCATCAAAAGATAACTATAAAGTCGATATATAATTTAGTACTATTGGATGAAATGTTCTTCTTGAAGAATTATAATCTACTGCACGGGATAATTACAGCAACAGTTATTTAATTTATACTAAGTTTTATTTTAGTCACACAATTCTTTTTGCTTCATTAACAATTATTTAATTTTAAGTTGGATAACAAATTAGTCACTTGTCTAAACTATAGTAATTTATTTATCGAAAAAAGAAAAAAATATCTAAATTTTCTAAATCTAAAACATAGAACTTATAGGCTATAAAATGAAAATCCTAACTCTGAAGCTTTGAAGTGAAACATTGAATCCTAATTTTCAAAAGTCAATTTCAACGAACTGGCGTCAAAAATAACTAAGAGAAAAATGCACTCATATGCTGCAAGTTCTGCATACTCATTATTTTATAATTAGTATTCAAATTAAATTAATTGGTAGTTAGACACTCATTTGATATTGAAGTTCTTGCACTAAATAGGAACTTAATTGTATATTCTCAAATAGACATATGTATATATAAGAAACATAAAGAAAATGATAGCCTAAATATAAATAAGTGCAAAAACATTACTAATTTGATGGTTGGACACTCTTCCCTTTTTTATTTTTCACTTGCTTTCTTTCTTATTTATTGTATCATTATTATATTTTTTTTACTTTAAAAATAATATCCTGATAAAAATAAATAAAATAAAATAATTAATCTAGATTAACTAAGCTGAAAAGAAATTATTATGGTAACAATAAAAAAAGAAATAAAAGATGAAAAAAAAAAATAACAATCAAAATTTATTATCAAAGTTAGAAAATTTTTGAAATCTAAAATTGGATTTGATTTTCGAATAAGTTAATTGTTTGGTTAAATGATTTGATAATTAGGATAATGACTTATCAATTTTTTTAAAATATTTATTAGTCTACCATTGGATGCTTTAGTCATGTTATTATTTTAGTAAATTAAACCACTAATTTTAAATAAACCACTAATACTAATTCAAAGTTAAATGACTGTAATAAAATAAAGAAAAAATATATGAAAAAAATAAAATTTAATATAAATTAAGTGATACATTAGTACAATTATTCCACTATTACACTTTTAACTATTAAAAAGATTTTTTGACATGTATGATAATGTTTTGAAGCAACTTCCTCAACTAACACTTGGATATCATCGGAATGTAAGGCCCATTTAGCCACTTTATCACATAAAGGAAAAATGTAAAAGAGTAGGAAAACTTATGACTCAACTATATATATATATAATCCCAATTACAACTGCTTGAGTATCATATTTATCATATAGTGAGTTAAAATTTAAGGTAAAAATGGATTTAGGTCCAGCTAAAAAATTAAGTTTAAATAGATTATTTTAACTTTTTTACATAATTTAAATGTTTATCTTTGTTTATATATCAAATCAATAGATGAATAAAATTTTTTTTAGTATTATATATATTGAGTCAATTAAATTTTAATTATTTAATCACTTTAACAACTCAACTTTCAATTTAACCTAACAACTCCTTAAAACTCTATTTTTTTAATGTATTAAACAATTTTAATGTCATTTTAATCTAATAAAAATCTGAATTTTGTTTAATGATAACATCAAGACAATCTATGCATGATATACGTGAATATATTAAATGAAGCCACGTGTCAAAACAGTTTAAATCATAAAATATATAAGTTGATGTGTCTATTAAATTAAATTGAAAGTTAATGTGTCAAAGTGACTAAATAGTCAAAATTCAGATATCCAAAATGAATTTGGCTAATATTTTATTAATTTAAAAATAACTGAATATGTATTAATAATTCAAATACCAAAATATAAAATATTAATATATATATATATATATATATATATATATTATTGAATTATTTATTATAGTGTATGCATTTAGCATTGATAAAGATTACCCTTAAGTATTATGACATGAAATGCTAAAATTAACTAAATTAATAATGTATTGAAATATAAAATCATTATATTTGAAATCTCTGTATTTTTTGTATTTTATTATGTGATGTACAATAGTTAAATATATTTGATAAATGATACAGTAAAATCTATCTATAATCATATATTTAGAATCAAATAAAATTTATGATTATAAGAAGGTTATAACTTAATAGAAGTTTGAGTACTAGAAATTTTTTTGAACTTAATATTTAATTTTGTAAATTAAATGATATAAAAATATATTAATATTATATCATATTATACAAATAAAATTGATGAGATAAAATAAAACTACAGTAAGACAAAAAAAATAACATAACATATATTTTTTAAAGTGATATTTATAAATATTACTATATAAATAAATATTTTCTTAAAATTTGACTTAAAAAGGTCATAACTTATTATAATAGAGAATTTATTTTTATTTATAACTAGCTCAAATTGGAATAGTATTTTTTAATCATTATATAAAGATTATTCCTATATAGAAATTTTACTGCATATTAATTACATAATTAGTAATAAAATTATATAATAATTATTATTATTATTGCATGTAACACGGATAATGAATAAAGTTTATATATATATATATTATAATTCTATAATTATATAATCGACTAATTAAAAAATTATTAAATCGATTTGAGCCTGACAGTGAGATAAAATCAATTTAAAAGTACACTTCAAATTTAAACCTCAATAAATTTTAAAAAATTAACTCAATCCTATAAAAAAGAAGACTTTTGCTTAACAATAGAACAAAACACATATCTTCTTGAAGTGTACACATGTCAAAATATGAACTATGCATAAACTAGCTATTGATGATGATCATAATCATGCTATAGAAGACATTAGAAAAGAATGCACTTTCTTTAATGTGTGCATTATTAAACCAAGTTACCAAGTTTAAAATAAAGGACTCATGATGCTTTTCATATAGTTATTATGTTATACATATAAATTGCATGTGGGCATGGTGGCCGCATTTTCTTGAGACCATCAAACTTGTACTTGTAATATAGCAAATATATTTAGGGATTATAATTTCTACTTAACTTTTTGAGTTGGACATAAACTGAAAAAGTAACTTTAATGTTTAATTTAGAGTCTACTAAACTTGTTTTAATACACACACACACACACACAATAAAGAGTATCTTCAAAACAAGGCAATTTGATTGGTTTCATATGGGGGAAATGGGGGGACCATACCAAATTTTTCTTAGCTCTAAAGAGACCTAAGACATGGAGATCATCATGACTGGTGACTTCTGTATTAATTGTATATCTGTATATCTATGTATCTATCAGTCCTCTCTACAATTCAAAGTTTATTTTGCTTTGTTTTATAGTGCAAGAAGTTTTAAAAAGTTTGTGCTTTTCATGGTTCTTGTTAATTTGTATCATATTTACTTCATTGCTAATGAGTTGATGTGTATTGTCCCACAAAAGAATTTGTGGTCCTCTCCACCAATAACCATTTCTAGTCAAATTTGACTTCGTTTGCAGCTTATCTATGGAAGTGCTTATGGGAATGTTCTAAATTTATAATTCTCTTTTTCCATTTCCATGACTTGTTAATTGCAACTAGATCTCAATTACACTTCATATATATGCATATAATATACCCACTGATCAGTCTAGTAGTCTTTCCTGCTAGTGGCATGGCTATGATTTAGCCAAGTTATTGTACTTGTTCTTAATCAATAATTGATTAGTGGGAGCTAAGTCACTTAATATCTTTTAGTTTGGTTCAACTGTTCAAGAACATTATGAATCCATTTGCATATCATATTCCATTCACTTTTCTCATTGGATATAACACTAAATCAGATTTTCTCATTGAGTTGAAACTAGATGAAAATAACAAATGAAAAGAAAATCACTAAGTTACTTGAAACTGTAATATTAGATCAATTAAACTAGAGATGTTACGATTTGCACTATACTTTTTAATTAATTATGATATTTTATTTTTAATTTAGGTTTAATATTTTAAAACTCAGGACTTTTATAAACTAAAATAATATAAGAAATTCAAATTGAGAAGTGATATAAAATATTAGGACTTAAAATTCTCCCACACTCCCCTATGTCAATTCACCACAAAACTTGACATCTTTTCTTGCCCCATTACTCATCCAAAAACTTCAACGCAATACCAACCCTCTATCTTTTAAACATTGAAATGGAGTTAGAACACCTAGAGAATTCACTTAGGTGCAGTTCTAAGATGCTTAACCCCACATGCACAAACCCTTTTTGCTTCTTTTGCACCATGAATGAGCCAGACCCATCTCTTAGAAGAGCCAAAATTGCTCAATCTTTCCAAGAAATGCCGCTTAAAGATGGTCAAGAACATGTTTTGGTCTTAAGTGGGATATGGAACATTGCCATGACTCAACCTGATGACCCAGAATTCCCATCTCTAGGCATTTTTGAATGCATGGGAAAGCTTATAGATAGAGGCATCAAAGATAGAGAATGGCTTCTTAAAGACCAAAACATCTATATTCCATACTATGCAGCTCATATCATTGGCTCTTATACCATGAACAAGGCAGAATTTGCAGATAAGGCAGTTAACTCAGGTGTGGTTCTGCCTCTAATGGAGCTTCTTAGAGGAAAAATCACATGGGTAGAGCAAAGAGTTGCAATAAGAGCACTAGGTCATATTGCTAGTCATGAAAGAACCTTTGGAGCTATTATTGAACATGAAGCGGAGATGATAGAGTTGGCCATGGAATTAGCTTGCAATTGCCTTAAAACAGTCTACAAAAGATTTCTTGGTGTGAAATATAGCAAGAGAGTGAAGTACCATTGTGACCTGCTTACAAGGGGTCTTGGAGGGAAAGAGAGAGAGAACAAGAAGGCGGAGGAATGGGCTATTCAATTACGGTGCTGGTCTTTGCATCTCTTAAACTGTTTTGCATATAAAGAAAGATGTCTTGATCTTATCTGCAAGAAACAATTTTTGAGGGATTTATGTGAGATGTGGGGTGGTTTAGGGAAGAAAACATCACCTGGTGGGTTTGGAGTCTTAAGAACTTTATGCAACTCAAAAACTGGAAGAGTAAGTATAGCAAATTTGGAAGAAGTTATAGTAAGTCTTTGCAACACATCAAGATCTTCTCATGATTGTCAACACATGGCAATAGATTCTCTTCTTTCACTGCTTAAAGACTCAGATACTAGACATAAGGTTATAGAAATTGCAGCTTTATTTCTTGCTGATTTGGTTGAGCATAACAGTTTAAATGAAAGAAAGAAAGTAATCGGAGAAGCAATTACACAAGCATTATTACAAGATTACCATAAGATCAAATATGGGTTCATAAAGTTGAAGAGTAAACGTACTGAGGATGCATTAAAGGAGATATGGGAATTGAAGGTAGAAAGAAGAAAGAGAGAGGAGATAGTTTCTGAACAAGAATTGAAAGAGAAGACACACTTGGCTCGCTTGTTGAAACAAGAAGGTAACAAGAAGTTCTGGTCTGGTTATATTGAAAAAGCTGTAATGAAGTATACAAAAGCTTTGGATTTATGCCCATTAAGGATGAGAAAAGAAAGGATAGTTCTTTACAGTAACAGAGCACAAGGTTATTTGTTACTTAGAAATCCAGATTCTGCCATTAGTGATACCACTAGAGCTTTGTGCCTATCAAGTGCTGGAAGTCCTCATAGTAGGAGTTTGTGGAGAAGGTCACAAGCTTATGATATGAAAGGAATGGCTAAAGAAAGCTTGATGGATTGTTTAATGTTCATTAATGGCAGAAAGAAATCTAAGCAATCCAAGAATGTCAAGATGATCCCTTCCTATGCAGCTCGCATGATCAACAAGCAAGTGAATGCCACGTGGCTTTTCGCAGACGCTAAGTCGAAGAACAAAGTTGAAGAAAAAGTAGACAAATCCAATGGAGGAGAGGACGCGATGATGATGGATATGAAAGAAAAGAAAGGTGCATGCATGTTCTTGGTTTGTCTATATCACAATTTTTAACGTATCTGTTTTTGTGCTTAATTAATTGTAATTTGTTTCTCAAAGAAGGCACTTTGTTTCACTATCTTGTACCTAGTGGCTGATTTTAGGTTATGGACGTTGCACTTACTACTAATTATATATCCCAAAAAATAACATAAAGTCACTTTTGTTTATTGACAGGCATGCCCACCATTCTTGAAGAATCGTTGGCTGAAAGGGAGTGGAGTAGAAGCAAGCAAGGTAGGGAAGAAAGGAGAAGAGAAGCTGCAGCTGTCACTGCTGAATTAGCTTATATGAAAATGGGTTGAGAGGTATGTGATCAAGTGGTGTCTATCATCATAAGAGATGAGAGGAATTTTTCCTGCTTTGTCTTGGTTCATGAATGCACACCCTAATGCCTAAAAGACCATTAACGTATTCTCAAGGCAAAGCAGGCAAAGAGAAGATAACATAAAATATATAATTATCTATAATTATTTCTTTCACTAATGTTCAGAACCATTTGTTTGTTTCAATTTTAAACGTATTTTCATTATTTGGAAAAATGAAATTTGATATCTTAACATTTCAGTTTTTTAAATTGATATCTGAACTATTTTTTTATTTAATCAAATACCTTACCCGAATAAATATGGCTAATATAGTGTCTCTAAATGATTTAACATGTTATATTATTCATGTATTCCCACAATGAATTAACTAGATACTTTTTTTAATTTTTATTCAGTTTTCAGCATAATTTTTAAATTTTACTCTTACATCTCAAAAACTAAAAAATAAATGAAATTTAACTTTTTTCATTCATCCAATTAAAATAAATTTAACACTATTTTCTTATTATTTATTTTCTTGCCCCTAAATAATTTCACCGAGAGAAGAGAGAGGGGCTTTTTTTAAGGATAATATTAAAAATAAAAGGTAAAAAAATTCTTATTTTATGAAAAAAGAAATGGACAGAAAGAAAAGAAAAAGTTAACTCAATATTTTCACTTTTAGTATTTCAAGAAAATATTTAATAGCAAATAGGAAGAAGATATTAAGAAAATCGGAAAGAAAAGAGAAAAAAAAAATTGAAGAATAAAAATATTTAAATTCATTCATATAGAAAATAAGTTAAATTGTCATTAAAATCTACCGAGAACACTATAATATATATAAATTAACGAGTTTAAATATTTAATTAAATAAAACATAACTTAGATACAGAAATTAAAAAAATTAAACAACTAAATATATAATTTTATTTTTCTTTTTAATTTTTATGAGGGAGTGCTGAATTTGGTCGTATTAGCGGCAGGGGCAACAATAATCAAACTTGAATTTTTCGGCCTTTTGCCATTGGCGCGTGTTACAGATTGCGACCCGTAATCTAACCAAGACCAAAAATGCCCTAGCAATTAGCAATTAGCAACTAGCAACAGAGCCAACAAAAAAATCTTTTGAAATACCTAATCGAGATTTTACTTGGATCGTATCCTACCTAACTCACTAATTGCTCGTTAGCATTAACAATAAATTATTGTTTAGAATATGAGCTTCTATTGGAAATTATACATGGGTCTAGAATGTTTGTTAAGGCATATCTACAGTTGGAAGTAAATTGATTTGTGTGGCAAAACAAAACAATTACATTCAAGTAAAGAGTAATGAATAAATACTAATCATATCAGTTTGGTGTATAAATAAAACATAGACTAAAAGTTTTCCATCGACTATAACAAAGCCAATGAAAAAGTAATTACAGAGTATTTTCTGCGTGACACTGCTTAAAAAGAATCCAAACTGTGGATGAAATGGTACCAAAGATCAATGACATCAATGAACTACATTCTTTTTGAGCTTATGAATTCACAATTAAGAGGCAGATATCCCTAGTGAAATACAGCGAATACATGCACTTATTTCAGATGTATGGAGAACAAATAAGAGGGTAAAAACTTTTGCATCTATATTAATCTGTACAACACATAAATAGTACAACAAAGATTACATATGCTTACAAGATGGTTAAGACAGCAAGGATTGCAAAAGCATCTTCTGTGAAATTGAAGTATCTATAAGTCCACCGGAACCCTTTGCCACAGGAAAAACCGACAACCTAATACACGTTGCTTTCAAGGCATCAATTTAAAAATCACAAAGTTGAATTTGCATGGTACGTCAATACTCTATCAGGATCATTTCTATGCCCCAAACAGAGAATATTCTTTCACGGTGCATCAATTTCCCTAAGCAGAAGGAACAAGTCCTTGGCAGTCTTTTGTTATCCAAAGACCAAGAGATCATCAGAGTATTTCATTTTCGCATGAAATCAAATGTCCCCAAATAACGTAACTAACTCACCTCTTAAGGATTCTGGAGTGTTAATCATTGTAAGAGCTCAGAGCAGCTACAACTGATCCTGTTGTTGCAATCGTTGATGCTACATCTGGATAATCTTTCCAAGATGTTGTGACCTTGAGAGAAGGACACAACCAACTTTTAATGGAATCCACAAAGGAGCTTGGTTCAAAGTTCAGAATGGCTTCCCAATCCACCTGTATCCCTTTCGGAATTTTCCCCTCAAACTCCATATTAGCAGCAAGAAGTAATCCAAGCAAAACTATGAATCCGACAGCAGCAGAACCTCTAGATAGCGGCATAAAGTTATACCTGGAAAGCAATCCCATTTATAAACATATAGATTAAGTATGGTTTTTGAAAAGAAACCAACTATTTCATGAATTGGAAGGCCTTCGCTATACCAGTAGTATGTCATCCTTAAAATTGTGTCTCTAACATTCTCAAGCACATCAAGGTCAGTGGACCCATAAGTTTCACCACAGTAAGCATTGCATACAGCCTGTGAATAAAAGTTTGACACTGTTAGTAATAGCTAGAAAAACTGAGATTCAAATTCTGGCACATTGCAGGTTAGCAGCAACGAGGCAAAGGTAAATATGCTAATAATCCAAAAAGAAGAAAGGTATATATTATCAGGTGGTTGCTTCCTCGTTATCGGTTAATCTATGGATAAGAGATTCATACACTTTATCACAAAACACCATCGACTTGAATGTATCAAGTTCTTGTATTGCATATCATGTTAAATGGTTAGTAAATCAAAAGATAATATTGAGCATTGACGCTAGAGCAGATACACAGAACCTAAATTGAATGATTTAAAAGGCTTTTAGAACTATTCCAAGGAAGCATTGACACCAAATAAAAACTCACATGATGAACCAGATACCCAAAACTATCACATTTTAAGTATTAAATTACCCACTTAGCTTAAAAGATTAACCACATAAGTGCTCCAAAAAGTGACAACACCAAACAGATATAAAGTGATATAGACAGTAGCTTCTATTCCATCAACAAAGGTAATTCTTCTTCTGATATTATTTTCAACCAATTATAAAAGCAACAGAAAAATGTTTTAAGTAGCATCAAAATAATTATACTGAAGATACAGTTGGGAGGGAAATTTCACCTACATTAGCAAATTAGAATTAAGTGTAGCTAACAAATACGATCTAGTATAGGGTTATATCTTGAGAATTTTATCAACTTACTTCCCATGCCATTGCCATTTCAGCATCAAACTCATCCCATCTAGGAGGCGTACATGGTGTTCTAATTGCAAAATCAAATCCATGCTCACCCCTGGAAGAATCATTTGAAATTTGACCATGCCGGAAAAGAAAAGGGTTGCATAAGAATGTTATTAAGGAAATAAATGTAGGAATAAGGGGAAAAGAAAGAAAGAAAACAAACAGGAGAATTGATTAAGACTTACATTTTCATCAGGGTAATCCTTGTCCCTTCAAGCCGCTTCCTGAAAAGTGTACAAACAGCCAGGAATAATGTCATCACATAAACTCTATCCACATTCATTTTATATTGAAAAGAGAAATACCCTTCAATTACAGTACTGTTGCACCATGTAGCCAACCAGAAGTCCTCACCAATCACTTTGTAAAGCTCAGAACAAGTTTTAGCATCCATGATCTGCATGTTCCATATAAAAGTTAGCAATGTAGCTAAACCTTTTTCTTTCAGAATGCATGGGATAGCATTGGTTTAACCTTATACCAAACTAATAATACCATATTATTGAAAAAGGTTCACATGTATTCAATGTGCAATGGGACAATATTTTTAATAAAGAAGAGAAGAACCAAAAAGCTCTTGTCAGCAGACTACAACACGTGGCCACAATATAGAAACATGTGGATCTATCCTAGAACATCCAGTGAAGGAAGATATATATATATATATATATATCAAACACAAGTAAACTACCCACATCTCGTAATTTCTCATCTTTGGATATATCAATGACTTCATCTGCCTTGCTGTGCACATACAGTTTATCCTTCATGATGGTCTTTGCAGCATCTAATGTTCTGCAGCATTAACAGTATATGAGCATTTTAAAATATCGTTGATCTAAATCAGAACCAAACTAGGTTTTACCTTTCATAGTTCATGTAGTATCGAACAACTTTAGCTTGTCCAAGAATCAATGGCGTTTGAGACCCGAATCCAGTATTGAACTCCTCACTGAATTGCACGTATACACAAATTTAGGCAAAAAGAATAATTAAAGCAACTTAAAGCAGTTATCAATCATTCATCTGACACATCTAAGAATGCACAAACTCTTCCAAAACACTGCCAATCAGAAATTCTAGGGCTAGGTACGGCATAGAATTCCCAGGTTCTACAATATTAATAATTTGATAGAGGTTGAATCCAGGCCTGAGCTGCTCAGTTGTGTAAACACTTGAGACAATTTAATTATAATTAATTGATAGTGGTAGTCAAATTGAAACCATCCTAACAATGAGTATGCTAACTAAATGGATTAAAAAGTGCATCCTTGATATTACATAAACAACATCATAAGTATAACAGATGCAACAGAACACACATCTTGAGACATTCTAAATTCTGGACCAAATAATAAAGTACCTGCTAAAAACCATCTATTTTATAACTAGGATAGACTGTTGCTTATAACATTTTGAAAATGGTAACATCCTACTCATTTTGATGGGTTAAAGTTAAGATCATGAACTTGGTTTACCGCCTTAACTTGTTAACCCACACCACTGGGTCACAGGGTTCAGAAATTTGTCTCCATTTGACAGCCAAAGAATAAACATCTTGCCATGATATCATATGACGACCAGATGATCTCTCCTCTGAAATCCCATATGAAGTTGATGTTTCTGAAGAATTGCTACTACAACCAGCACCACCTCTATTCTGACTGGGCATGTTAATTCTTCTCCGAGTTTTCTTGCCATATTTTGACATGCTTTTATTAGAATGTTTCCATTCAGCTTGCAAAGAACGCCATGCTTTTGAGACCTTTTGTGCAATTTCAATAGCAGCTAATCCTGCCATTCGATGCTGAAACATAAACAGCAGATGGATCATATTACTAGATGTAAACTACAACAAGAAAAGAAAGCAAAATTATGTTCACTCCTACAGTTTAAACTTGGGTGGGCCTTGAACTCACTCAGTATAGAATGCAAAAACAGATCGAGTAAGAGAGAGTTATTAAGATTAGTCAGAATAACAATTTGTTCTTAGAATAAATCACCTGACGCCTGTTGGGTAAGAAGCCAGGACAATCATATTGGATCTTCTTGCCGATTGAATCTGCAGCCATTAGAAGAGCTGTCTTTTGCTTTGTAATAACAAAATCTTGCTTTCTCAGCTTACCCCTTTTCAGAGAATCGCGAAGAGGAGGTTGTCTGTACACCTTTTCGCACACATTCTTGGGGTGCAACCTTTTGCACCAGTACTCCTGTAGATATCATTGTGACATGCACACAAAATAAATATGCAAGAGAAACAGAAGTATTAACCCTCCAGATGATGATGCATAGTAATTAATTTCATATTACAAAAGATGTGATTGTTTCTGCAGCAAAAGTCTTTATGAGATTACAGTTTAACTCAAAATATCAAAAGAAATCTTTTAAGAATTCTCAAGCAAGTGCTTGAAGTAATTCTGTTATGGCAGGAGCCAAAAACAATGCATGAAAATAAATGTATAAGAAAAGTCCTTTTATTGTCTTTCTTCTTAATTATTACCTTGAAGAGAGGATCAATATCTCCATCAATATCAAACCAACAGAATTCACTGTTGATCTTGGAAGCTGTATATAAAGCAAGTTCCTTCTGCAAAGATCAAAAAATGAACTTTAGAAACCTTTCCATGATAGCCAGAATCAGCCATGCATCTTCTTGGACTCAAGTCTCAACAGAGATCATCTTCTTGTTGGTCTATTGCACAGTGGATCTATCAAAATTTTAGTGAAACTATCATGTGATAACAAAAGTTGCAAACCAATATCTTATTAAATTCTATCAAGGAAAGGCAAAACTCATATGGAAAAATGTTTTAGAGCATGTTAGGGGAAAGGTATAAATCAATCTACATATGGATTATTTCCTGCTTCCATACATGAATTGAAGACGATAAATGTTCGGAAAAGAAGAGAAAAATGTGGAACATCTCCAACAAGCTAAAATATCCTGGATCAAGACAAACCTGATAGAAAGCTAAGCATTGAAGTACAAACTTCTCCATCGAGTCCAGTTCCATATCTAGTGTCGCATCATAATCCTTCACCTGTGACCATCAAATAGAATTAATGCAAACAGCTATGTAATGGTGGATGATGTGCAATGCACATATAAACCAACAAAACAAGTAGTTTTATGTATAACTAATTACCGCCTCTCCATATTCTCCAATAGCATGATAGCAGGATGCTCGTAAATACAAGCACTCTATGTTTGAGTTTTCAATGCTCAAGCCAAGTGATAATTCCTTGATAGCCTTCCTGCAAAAATAAAGTAAACTAATCATTTAGATCTTGTAACTACTATATAAGAAATGCCAAACAAGAAATAGTGTTAAATAAACAAACAAATTATGAAACATCGGAGAGTTACATATCAGATTTTTACATAAAGCTTATTGCAGGAAAATTATTTTAGCTCTAATCAGATGCTACGATGGGTTATTGGAAATTTTTAATTGCATATAAGATCCAAAAAGGATGATATAAATTTTCCCAAGCAATTGGCCGTTTAACTGAAAAATGAGCCAGAAATTATTACTATATAAAAAGCCACATATTTAAAGAACCAAGTGAGCAGGTAAAGTTTTTCCTTCACCGTCGCACAATAGGAAATAGCATATACATGTCTGCAATTTCAACCACTAGGATGGAAAACTTATGAAAGCTGGGAATTTTCTATTGTACAGTGTATTGATCATTATATGACATCTTTAAAATGTGCATATACCTAAAATGAGTAATTGAGACAGATGAGCAACTCTATTTTAAAAATAGAAAACTAAATGCATCCATGGTCTTACAGTTGAATGGCAAAGTATTCATTTAATGAAACCCCAAATAACTAGGATGATTATGATAATTTAATATTTGTTAATAATTGTTCTAATAAGATGCAATTTCAAAATAATCGCCTAAGGAATCCAGCATTTTTCGGTTTCCCATAAGTTATTCAGACTTCATTCACCTTTACGAATAACCAAAAAGTGATATTGGGCAAGCACAAAATAACCTGTTGATAGAAGATTAAGCAATTGATATTATGTAAAATAATGGAAATCAACAAGGCCATGCTATAGTATCCTAATTAAGTTAAATAAGTACGTAAAGATTTATTATAAAGAAAAAATCAACCAGATGGAATGAAGGATTCAATCCATATACGACCCCGTTAATTTGGGAATAAAGATTACTTGAGTTGAGTTCAGAATAGAGAAATCAACAATTTGAAAGAACATACCTGTGCTCTCCCATTCCATGCAGCAGCAGCCCATGCAAATGATAAGCTTTTGCAAACCTATTAAAAGATGTCAAACTATTGGTCATAACTCAACTAGCAAAAGTATGCATCACAATCAAGAATCAAAAAATTACCAACTATTTTTCAAAGTCAAGCAAAGAAGAGGGCATCAAAATCAGAATCACATACCAGCACATTAGCATTAATATTCAGAATAAGAAAAAAATTATGCAGTATGATGACAATTACCTTGCGTCAATTTGGAGAACTTGTTTAATGCATTCAAAAGCTTTGGTCAAGTTTGCTAAATCTTGGTAGAACTGCCAACAATACACATTGCAATAAAGGTTAATAACAGAGCTTTTCACGTAATGAAAACTTGTCATCCTGACTAGAAAATGTGCATGAATAGTTGCTAAGAATGTAACTATAAAATACTAGTGAGAAGCTGAACCTACTTAATTTATATTTGTTTTCATCAAATGGATTAAGGAAGGAAGCTAATACGAATTGTCATTATTCTTGCAAATCCTGTTGGGGATGCTAAAATAAAATTTTTCAATGGGAAAACCATTTCCTTCAGCTTTAAGTACCTTGACTAAGCCACAAGCAATAGTGCAACTTATTGGTGTTCTAAATGTTGAATGAATAAAGCTTGAAAGGACATGTTCAACATAAAGCCATCAAGATTTAGAAAGACATATTTTGGCATCTCTCCATGCCCTAGAGCCCAAAGCAGATTTAAATAATCAGTTACACAACATTGGTTGTGAGGCTTGGTTACATGACACACCAACCAAGAGAATGGTGATACTACATGCATACACAGATGTAGAAGCAACCTCATGCAAGAGCATGGTTTTTCAATTCTATCTCTATTATAACTTTCATTAACACCCTTAACATAAAATTAAATATGTATATTTCTAATATTTTGGTAACACAAGCTTCTCTATCCGCTTCTCTCTCTCATTGTTAATAATAATGATTTTTTAATTTGCTTCTATTTCCTCTTATTTGATAATGAGATCATTAAAACACATTTTTCATAAAAAAAAGGATCATACAATATTCAAAGCAAAGCTTCAATTACTGTAAATTTGCATCTTAACATGAATGCTTGTTAAGTGTATAAAAATAAAATACCCCACAAATCATTTGCGTGTTTTTGCTTATGTGTGAAAAAAATAATGCTTTATTAGTACAATCCGTTGACATCAACAGAAATATAAAAGTTCCTAAGAAACCAAAATGTTTTCATTACCCAAAACCCAAATAATTGCACAGGTACCTGGGTTAAATGAGCCCATCCCTCGAGGAAACTCCGATCAAGTTGGATAGATTTTAAATGCGCCTCCTCAGCCTTTTTGTATTCGCCAGTTGAAGATAGTGCCAAACCCTATTATATAAATGATTACTCAGTCCACATAGAAGTCCCAAAACATCCATGGGATATAAAAATGCAAACTTATAAACAAATAGAATGAGGAATGTTTTAGATGTTCAGGACTGACTAAATATGTGTAGGCAGACTTGTTATCCTTATCAAGCTTCACACATGCAGACAGATCTTGAACAGCAGCATCAAAATCCTTAAACTTGAAATTAACAATTCCTGCATTATTAGTCATTCTGTTAATAACTTATTTAGTCAAGGGGTAGCCATTGTGTTTTTTCTTTCTTTCAGAGTAGATATTTTTTATTTTTTTCAACAAGTCCGTCAATTAGATCACAGAATATGTATCACCAATAGCTTGCAACTACTGCAATATCATGATAATAAAACTAGAATTGAAGCCAATTATAATATTACATTTAACATCAAAACTACCACCACTTTTAACACCAGGGAAGTACAGAAAGATGGAAATGATCATAAGTAACAAAATTTTCCAGTTTAATCCCCACAAAGATGCATTTCTTACAAGATTAGCTAATTAGACAGGAGAGTGGAGATAAGAAGCAGAAGAATATATTGTCCTATCAGAATGAAAGTGTTGACTAAATGTTGACATACAATGAAAAACCTATATTAAAGAAACTTACCTCTTTCATGTAAAATATCTGCTGAGTTTGGTTCAAACTCTAATGCCTTGGTCAAATCATGGATGGCCTGCTATGAAGAGGCAACAAAAGTTATCACAAAGGTGATTCGGTGTTAGTGCATTCAAAGAACTAAGGAATTGCAGTTGCTTCAGGAATATAAAGAATATCTAGAAGAAAAGAGTAACCACTAAAACACTCAGTCATAATTTCATAGGTAAGAACATACACCAACGCTGATGGTATTCTTTCCCGTTTGCTCAGTGCTTTCTTCTTGCCCCATAAAATAAAAAATTTACAAAAGTTCAGTTTTCGCATGCAAAATCAAAGCTGTAGCATATATGGACAAAAGAAAACCCTTCATCTATAAAATGATAGGAAACTGCACCATCATTCTCTGGCAGAACTTAATAAGTACCATGATTTAAAACCAAGAAGGGAAAACTATAGCCAAATCCAATAAAGATGAAGTCCTCATTTGTGTTATAAGAGTCTCTGATGAATAGTTCAAACTATTCTCACCTCTATGGATTCCCCCAAGGCAGCTCGGGCTTGCCCTCTTCTCTTCCACGCCTCACCAGCTAATGGATTTGATTGAATAGCCTGAGACATCAATCATGTAAAGCACTTACAAGATAACACAGGAATCTATTCACATGTGTCTTAAAATTAAGAATCTAAATACCTTTGAGAAATCAGCAATAGCAGCTTCCAGTTCCCGTTGAAATGCATGTGCTGTCCCTCTACCTATTAGTGCCTCGGGATAAGTGGGATCCTCTGTCAGTATCTGAACAAAAACCACTTAGAAGACCCCAAGCTTTCCATAAACAAATGGATGTACATAGGACTATCAGAATGAAGCATGCGTCTCACAATACCTGATCAAAGATAGATATGGCAGATGCATATTTTCCTTCGTTAACCTGCAAGAAAACGGCTTATACTGTCAAACAGAATGTAAGGCATAGAAGATTAACAGTATCAAAACAAAACAAGAAAAAAGAAACAGTAGCTTGCAGAAGTAGCAAGTGAAAATAACAGACCTGTGCTATCCCCCTTGACAGCCGGAAATCTACAGTTATGGATTTGGTCTTTGAAATCCTAGTTACAGAGAACTTTTTACTTTTCTTGGTTTCATCACCCGCTTCATTAGGTATGTCAGTTTTATTACTCAACTTGACACGAATATCACTCGTATCACCTGAGCTGATAGATATAGTAGATGATTTACTTGATGGTACTGATGTATCGCTCAAGACATTACAGGATTCAGAATCACTAATTTTATCAATAAAGTTATGTGTTCCATTCTTATCAGTCTTTACATCCCCTTCAGCTTTTCTGCTCAAGTAATTTTGTATGGCACAGTTATCCCCAGAATTGCAGCAGATCTTATATGTATCTCTTGACTCATTGTGCAGTTTGGATTTATCACCTAATTTATCGTGATTTGTACAAACATCATCTGATTTTCCATTCATATGAGGTCTACATTCAGGTATAGTGATAGGTGACTCCCCTCCAGCTTTATCTCTTATCACATTCATCGCATCAAAATTACCCCCAAATTTGCTACAGATCTCAGATCCATCTCCAGACTCCCTGCAGGAATTGGAGATATCACTCAATTGATCTCGGTTCTTAGAGGCTTCATTTGATTTTCCATTTGTATGAGTTGCAAATTCAGTTGTATTCATGGGTGTAGATTCTGTCACATGGTCCCTAAGACCAATGTTTCTCTCTTGTTTTGCAAACTTGAGAAGCTCTTCGAGTTCCAGCAATTGTTTCAGATCTGCAGACTGGCGCAAAGCATGTTCGTAGCCTTGTTGCCACACCAAAAGAGCATCATCTTTCCTTCCCAAAGATGAAAATGCACGACCTACATAAAAATGGTACAAGCTAAGATCAGGAGAGAATCCACAAGCTCCCAATGAAAAGACCAATCCATATATTGTCTCAGTTTGAGCTAAATATGAGCAGTTTATGACTAGATGCCTCGTGATTCTACATTGAAGACAATGTGGGAAGACAATCTAACTTGACCTTTGGTTACTGCTAAACTACAATCTTAGGTGAGAAAGTTCGAATAAGATTATAGTTTCCGTAATAAAACAGGCAATGCAAATTTGTTACCGCAAGTAAAGCAGTAAGTCATTTTTCAATGTTTAATTCACATAGTAAATGGCTGAATCCATTAAACAAGACCCTCAAAAATATTCAGATTTTTGCTATTGAAACCTCCAACCAAAGTCATCTCTTGTTGAGTCCCTTAATTACTGGATTTAATTTTTCTATTAAGTTCGAATTAAACAGAAGCAATATAATTTTGGAATACTAAGGCCATGAATCATCCAATTCAGTCCTATTCAGTTTTAATTCAATAGAAGATCTTTAAGAGAAATAACTTTTCATTTTCAGATGTGAATATCTTTCCCTTTTCTTATAAATTTATTAAAATAAAAATGAAAAGCAAAAAAAATAAAAAGAACAGAAGAAATAGAGAATCCATATAGAAGCACATAAGCACCTGCCCACTGGTTCAATAACCATCACAATTCACAATTTGCCATTTTCAATCAAGTAAGTTAAAACCAAGTGGCAGAATATGAAATCAAACATTCGCATTATCCTTTTGTACTAAAAAGAAAATTATGTTAAGTGCACGGAGATTAATTGAATTCTGTTAAGTTAACTCTCATGTTTGGAAAGTTTATAGTTAATAGAATTCAATTCTTCAACTTATAATATATTTTCTTTTACATTTTAACAAATATGAATATCATGCCGCAAGTCAAGATTTTGCAAGTATTCACTTGCAATGAGTTCTTGCAAATGATTTATTCCAGACAAGGTCTAGAAGATAAATCCAACTGATTTTATGTTGCTAACAGACAAATGAAAAATAACTCATTTTATCACAAAATAAACAGACCCTAATTTTTCAATATTTGTTACCTCCTAATGGACAATTAGTTTTATTTTTGGATATTTAAAAAGAAAAGAAAGGGAAGTAAAGCCTGCATTCCTGGTTATTCTATGGAAGATGTCAAATGACATTTGCCATTACTTACTATCAATTTTTTATTCCATATCCTATACCAGCAGATCAATGTTAATGCATTGCCCAACATTGGAAAAACAAAAGAACCAAAATAGCCAACTAATTCTTGTTGAACTCATTTAAACTTAGATTTTGCTGAATAGATTTTCATTGACAAATTCGTAAAATTATTCAAATCACAAAAGACTAAACAATGTGTAGCAGAATGCGCGAATTGTACATGCATAACTCTCACAAAAGATCCAAAAGAACATAAATACTTTGAAGGAGGAAATGGAAACTAGAAAATCCAGAGCACTTATAATGTGTTTGAGAAGTCAAAAATGCAAGAAATGAATTTTATTTAGTGAATTCTCTCTCTCTCTCTCTCTCTCTCTCTCTCTCACACACACACACACACACAGCATGCAACAAAACTGATCCATAATGGAAGTATATGCTCATTGCAACAGTAGTGCATCAGAGTCATAGAAATGGCTTGAATTGTCAATTTATAGCAACAGTTTTAAGTATTGACTGTAAAAATCTAAATTTAAATAAGTAAAACACATACATTAAAATAGCTGCAAGAAATCTCAAATTCAAAAATAAAAATTAAGACACATATAAAAGTTAAAATAAAAATTTATATGTAAAGATTTAAAACACCTTTGAGAATATAAGCTTGAAGAAGCATAGGATCGAGCTGTAAGGCTTTGTCACAGTCTTTAATCACGTGTTTGTGTAGCTCTAATTGACTGTAACAAAACGCTCTGTTACTGAAATTTAACAAAAAGAAACCAGAAAAAAAATTCACATTAGCAAAAAATTAATTGAAGATCAAGCAGAAAGGTCATAATTGACTTTTTTTCTTTTAAAGAAAATGTACGGACCATATGTCTTGAATGGTGCAGGATTGAGAGAGAAGTGAGTCCAGGACTCGAATAGCTTTAGACCAATCTCGAGAGGCGCAGAGCTTAGCGAGTTCGACTCGCTCCGAGATCGCCGAGGCCATAATCGAGCTCGACTGAGTCGCGAACGAGTTGAATCTTTTTATTTTTCTTTCGGTTTTCTCTGGTGAGGGCGGGTTTTGAAGAGAGAGAAAAAAGAGGAGGGTAGAATAGGAAAAGAGAAAAGAGAATGGACTGTGGAGAAGTGAGAAATCGAACCGTAAAAGGGGTTGTTTGCTACGTGTGATCTGCACGTGTGAGTAAAGGTTTGATTGCTATTGATCAATCATTTCATTTGACCATCATTTTATTAATTTATTTGTTTGGATAATCTAGATCACTACATGTTATAATTCGTTTAGCCATATTTCTTTGTATTACTCCATTCGTTATTAATTTATAATTATTTAATTTTTTATTTATTAAAAGACTAATGAACTGCTAAATATATAATTAAAAATAAATATTTTTTTATGTTCAACAAATTTACTTAATAAAAAATAAAAAATTTAAATTCAAAATTATGTACTCCTAAAAAATATTTTTATTAATTGAACTATATTCTTATTATTGTAAATTATAATTTGAAAACATAAAACATAAAATAAATTGTATATAATAATAGTTATGTAAATTAATAAGATAGCACTCTTTAATAATCACTTATGAAATTAATAGTTAAAAAGAAAATAGATTATAATAATAATGAACTAAAAAGAAAAAATATATTTTTCTAGAAAGGAAGTCTTATTATTTGATGAGTTAAATTTTTTTCTTTTTTTTTTATGTATTTAAAGTCGTAACATATTATTTGTTATGCATTACATCAAATACGTCCTTCAATTAATATTAGTTAATTAAACTACCTTTAAATTAAGAACAAGATTATTGGACAATAAAATGGAATATGTATGTATCCCATTGTTAATAAATTTCAAGAAGGATCCCTTTGAAACAAGGGATAAAAGAGCTATTGAAGGATTGGTTAGCCGTTAGGAAAAGAAAAAAAAAAAAAAGAATTGGTTAGCCAACCAACCGGCCCCATATCAATCCTACAGTGTTTTGGCTAACCAATCAGCCACACACAGGGTTAGCTCTTCCACAAATAAATCTCAAACTTCATAAGGAGTTGTTAGACAACAGAGTTCTAATGATTAGATACGAAGAACATTTGCACAGTAGAAAGAAAGGGAACGAGTCTCAAAAACGGCTTTTATCAATATTTCTTGCAGCAGCCATTGTCATTCTTGGCTTCCGTCTTGCCATTTCATCCTCTAGTCATTACTTAATTCATTTTTTCTAATGTTCTTCTCTTTATCACAATAGCGGGTTTCTTTTTTGTTGTGTAACGGGTTTTATCACAATAAATCAGAAACAAAAAAAGAACAGATCTAAAGCCAAAAAAAGTTATTATTTGATGTTGAAATGCTACTCAAAATGGAATTAACAATCATACAGCAATGCCAGTTTCTTCAATAATTTAGAAACAATATCCCTTCTTTGCAAGTCAACATCCCTTTCCTTTACTTAAGTTAACAAACCATGGCAATATATATGTACCATCTTGTAATTATGTGGATGACATATAGGAACCACATCTACCAAGAGATTTACTGCTCTCTTGCCAAATGATTCAAATTGATTCTGTGCCTAATTATCTAAAAAATACTTCTACTCTTGAGTGTTTTTCCTAAATTATCCGATTCTTTTGATTTTATCACAATAACAATTATTCTTACATAATTTTTTCTATTATGGTATTCCGGCAATTTTGAAATAAAAATTTGATAACAACACAAATACGTACTGCCGGAGATACGAACATAGAAATCCAAAAAAGAAAAAAGCCACATCAGCAAAATGGCTTGAGGACATGGTGCACTGCTCTCAACTGTCAATTTTAATTAAAATCAAAACTCAAATTAGAAATAATTTTTATTAAATTGAATGATATTAATAAAAAGTAACAACATCAATAAACATATGCATCAAATGATAATTCTACTCCATTGTTACAAATATAACAGAACCAACAAACCATGCCATTGAGATTCTATTTAAAACAACATCATTTTGAGTAGGACCTGCGGGAGCTTCAGATGGTGGAGTAGAGACAATAGGAGGAACAAATGGTGCATGGGAAGATGTAGGAGGCGACGGTGGAGAGTCAATGGTGGTCAGAGAAGGAGCAGCCGCTGTTAGAGTCGCCAGTGATGTGGGTGGTTCAACAGCAGGAGTGCAATCGCCTCTGCGGATTTGGAAGGTGACGGTTGGTAGTTGTCTTACACTGGCGACACAGTCTCTTAACAAATTCTTATTCCAAAAAAACTAATAACGAAAAACAATTGCCTCCTTTTTAGCAGAACAAACACTGTGAAAGGCTCTGGGTGGAAAAAATTAAAATAAAATAAACAGAAATAGATCATACATTTAGTTTGAAGGGAAGGAGTACAAAGTTCCCTTGATTATAGCTGCAGGAGGCATATAAACTAACAAGATAAGGAAAAAAATAAGAACACATGAAAGAAAGATGGCAAAGACCACTGACAGAAAGAAAAAAAGAAAACTATAGAGAGAAGTTTTTAGGGCTCTTTCTCATTTCTAATATGAATCATTATTTTGAATGGAAGTTCTCTTTATATAGGGTTTTTGCATCCTAAAATTTAAAAGTAACGTATTAATCTGAATGAATGATTACAATTTGCAATAGGAATTTCATTTCTTTAAATAAATAAAAAGAGAAAGAAAGTATATCCTTTAAATTTTTCTCTTCTTTTCTAAGATGAAAATTCGAAGGGCTTGTAAAGTTCTAGAAATTGGAAATGTTCTTGACTCGCTTTAAATGTCTATGATTCAAGGGTTTGGCTTGCTTGCGAGTGGTGAACACAACAACATTCCACTATCCATGCTTGTATGAAACCCATCCAAAAACACTTACCTATATTTATTTGTTATATGAAATTTTATAATTTAAAGAATTATACAGATAAAGAACAAGGATATACAAACACAATCTCTCTTAAATATTTTCAATCTACACACACACACACACATATATATATATATAAGACACAGTTCATCCAACTAAAAGTTATACAATAATTATATCAAAAAACTATAAAATTCACACAACTAAAAGTTTATAAAGATACAATCCATATAACTAAAAGTCAAATAATTCTTAATATCGAGCTGTTAGATGAAATTAGATGCAACAGAATTTCTCTGTTCATTTCATGCATTGATAAAAAAATCAAGCTTACCAGTAATATAAAGCACTGGTCAAATTAGTCTGGGAATAAAAGAAGGATGCAGTAATTTTCTTTTTTGCTTTTTTCTTTCTAAATGCTTGATTTGATTGTTTACATCCTCGATCTCTTTAGTTATAGTTGTTTCAAGAATACGATAAATGAAACTGGCTGCTCGGTTTTTCTACAGGAAAATAAAATTAGCTTCACATGATGTCCAAAATTAATACAATTTTACATTCCCACAGTGGAACATCTTATTGATTCTAAAATTCTAGAAGACAGTTGTAAGATTCTACGAGACAGTTAACAAGACAAGCACAGCTACAGGCGACCTTATGGCCACACCAACCCCACAATTCTAAATAACAATCTGAACAGTTATTTTAAGACTTAACTCAATCAGACAAAAGTAAACATAAATCACCCAATTAAAAATGACATACAAAAAGATCAAGCAGTAATGTTGTGACGAATGTGCCTCAGAAGCACCGGAATTACGACATCTGGAGAGCTCAGTTGAGGCAAGTGACCGTCGGTTGACATGACCTCGGCGATGGACTCGCTGCCAAGGTTTTGATGCAAATATTCGGAGACAACCACCGGGACAGCCAAATCCTTGCCGCTCTGTACAATGTGACAAGGCACTGAGACCATATGTAGAATTGACCTCATGTCACTTTGGAATATGGTTTGTGCCACACTTAGAGCTATGTCCGGTCTCATGTTGAAAAGGGTGCGGCTAAATTCTTGTACCGCCACTGAATCCATGTCGCCACCGACTGCTAGTGGGGCGAATCCTGAGCACCATGCCTTATAATTAGCTTCCATAGCTTCAAATAGTTGGTTTAAATCTTCTTGCTCAAATCCTCCATAATAATCCACGTCATTCAAATACCTGAAAAAAAAAAAACATGATTCAAAAGCAAAACTCAGCTGAATCATTGCTCAATATCTCCTCTTTTATCACTAACACTAAAAAATCTGCTGCTTTTTAGTGAAAAAGATAATCAAATTCTTAAGAACCGACCCAATAACAAAGACGCCTAGTCACTAGCATTATAATCTGACCCACAAATGCGAAGATCCTATTATATTATAAAATCATATAAAACAATTAGATCAAATTTCAACTAGCATTATAAAAGTATAAACTTTACTGGCATTAGAAATGAAAAGCACAAGAACATTAAAATATATTAGAAGTTAATTAATTAATTCCTAGAAAGTCTATTGAAAGATACCACAATGATAATAGGTAGACTATTATTTATATAGAAAAATAGTTGTTACTTCTATTTATAGTTGATGACGTCTGTCTGAACCACTTGGAAGTTCAAACAGTTTACAATGAAGTTTTTCTGCACAAACTTTTATGCCTGATTGCAGAAGCGGCAATTGGCTTGTAAATTAATCAAGCCCTTTTGTGCAGAAATGATTAGGCAAAGACCATTAGAACTGTACCGACAAGTTTTTTAGGTTAATAATTCTGAGCTCACGTACGTAAAAATTAAATGATGAAGGTTGATACCTTGGAGAAGCAGAGATCATAACGATTTTAGTGAAGAGATCAGGGCGACTAATGGAAGCAACAACACCGACCATAGCAGAAACAGAATGCCCAACAAAGACACATGATTCAACTTGCAATTCCTCTAAAATGGCAAGTAAATCATAAGCATACCCTTCAAGACCAGCGTATCTCTCAAAATCGAAGTAATCTGGATTTGTAGTGCCAGCACCCATATTATCAAACAAAACGACCTTAAAATCATCAATAAGATGAGGCACGAGGTGTTTCCAGACAGACTGATCAGTGCCAAATCCATGTGCCAGAACTATCACTTGCTCTCCTGTTCCAAGGATCTTGACGTTGTGTGCCTCTTCTACTATACCCATTTTAATCTCTTTTTTCCTGTAGTGATTTTTTGGACTCTTTTCCTTTTTGGGTTTTGGTTTACAAGTTTGTTCGTTTGCTTTGATCTTGAGGTGGGTTTAATGGTGTGAACAGCAGACTTTTTTTGGCTGCTTTTGTAGTTGGACAGATGCCGACGAGGGATAATAAGGACCGCATATATGTTGATTTTTTTCTTATCATAATTATTGGGTTTCCTTATGCAAAAATTTAGAATGATTAAGGAGGAAAATTTGGTTTTCTCTTTAATCATAATACTGTAATATAAACTTTTTGAGAACCACAAAAAAAAAAAAAAAAAAGAAATTCACTAACTTATAAAATAAATTTAAAATAATTTTTTTAAAAAAATTTCATTAAATAAGATAACAATAATTGCCTCTTTATCCACAAGGCAGCTTCAACCAAGTTGGTGTAAGATATTAAATGGCTTTGTCTTGTTTCATTGTTATATCCACATCTAATGGTGGTTGAGTAATAAGGTCAAGTTTGGAAATGTATTAGTACAAAAATTGCTAATATGGAATCTAATTAGTTAGCGCAGAGGCATAAATTTAGGTAGTCAGAGAATTTGGGAATGATTTATAGTCAAATGGACAAATGTGATTTCTTTATCAATTTCTCAAGGATTGGGTGAATGAGTTTTCTTTCAATTCTATATTATTTTATACTGATACTTGTTATTTGTTTTAACAAAATTAAAATTTTATATTTTATTGTTATTATTATTTTTTAAAAGTTAATATATGCTATTAATTAATGACAAAAAATAATAAGTCGATTTCTTCTTGTTACAAATAATTTTTTTTATTATTATGAGTCGTTTATCCGCGTGTTGTATGATTTTTTATTATTTTAACTATAAATAATTATATAAATTAAATTTATAAATAAAATTTAATAGAATTTTTAATATTTCATAATATTTTTAAAATAACAATAAATTAATTATTTTTAGATGTCTTTCTTAGAAAGAGTTTAATATTTTAAGTTTTATTAGTGCAAATATTGAAAATGGTTATTAATTGATTTTTTATTATGTAACTTTAATGAATATAATTGATATTACTATTTTTAGAATTAGAAATTATTTTGTAATTAGAAAATTAACTTAGTAGTTTTAATATTAAAATTATTATTAAAATTACTTTTTAAGAATTAGAATCATAATCTAATTATAAAATTAATTTGTATAGTTAATATAATATTAAAAATATAATTACAATATAATTTTCTATAGTTATTATTTAATTAGAAATGTCATTTATAAATCAATCTATAAAATTATACACAAGCTTGATCCCATGTATGAAAAATAAATATACATATTAAACCCAAAAAAATTATGTGTTAGAAAAATGACATATGTCAACAAAAGTTTCATGTATAACTTTAATAAATATAATTGATATTACTATTTGTAGAATTAGAAATTATTATATAATTAAAAAATAATTTAATTTATTATTTTTTAAAATTAAAATTATTGTCCAATTAGAAAATTAATTTGTTAGATAATATAATATTTAAAATATAATTAAATGTTATTTTTAGGATATGATCAAATTATTTAATTATAAATATAATTTATTAATTAATATATTTATAGAAAAATATACAAAAACATAAATATGTTTGGATTTTATATGTCACATGTCAAAATGAAAATATTATGTGTCAAAAGATAGTGAGACGTGTCAAAGATATTTTATATCTCAAAATTATATAATATATATATACATTTATATTTATATATTTATACTCTTTAGTTAAAAATATAATCCTTATTAGGATTATCATTGTTGTTGTTTCAAAATTATTTAATATAAAATTATAAAAATTCTTATAAGTTTTATAAACAGATAAAAATGAGAAGGAAAACTGTCCAGGTAATTATCTAAAATAATATTAATAAGGTTTCACTACTCTCATGTGGTACAAAGTGGTCTCACATAAAATCTCCAACCTGGAATGACACAATTATGATTTTTTAAATATAATTCTATTCATTTAGTTATTGCGAATGTGCAAGCAGATAGTATACAAGACTAAAGTTGATATTCAGATGGATATTTTTGAATATTTAAATGGATCGAAAGTTAATAGGACGGATTTATAATTAAATTTTAATATTTATGGTGGGTTCTGATTTGAAGCTTTAAATACTCACTATTCGAACCCGATTATTTAAATGTATATGGGCGAGTATATACTATTCGAATCTACTATCCGATACTCATTTAAATAATATACATATATATTATGTGTATGAAATAAAATAATAAGAAAGATCAAAATTATAAAATATTATAAAAATTATACGGTTTAGATTTTTATAAGCATATCTCGTTTTTTTTGGACTCTGAAAAAATCTGATTTAGATATTTCTATTGAAATTTAAGACGAATTTCGATAATAAAAATAATTTTTTGATATGAATTTTAGAATGTAAATTTCTATTGAATTTATATTTGGATATACCTATCCGTAAATAACTGTGAACAAGAAGTTATTAAGAAGACTCTAGTCGCACTCAATTATTAAGACAAGTCAAAAAGTTATGGTTAGGAAACTAGTTTCTTCTCAAGGCAAACCAACTCACCTGATTGAGGGAATCTTTGGTTGCCTTATGAGGAACTCATGCTAACAGACCAGACATTCTATTCTAATCTACAATCTTAAGACATTAGATTTTACGGGCAATCGTTTTTATATAATCTTCATTTTAGCTTTTTTTTTTTTTTTTTCAAAATCTGCATATAAGCTAAATAATTACACCTAAATATTTCATAAGAGTAAATCAAACCAGAAAAATTAGATTTTTTTTAATTCATATAATATATAGAAAATATGTGGCAAGAGGGAATTAGATAATTTGGTGATGTGGTGGGATACATAAATGCAACTATTTCGTTTGAAAAGGGCAAAGTGCAGGCTACTATCTTTTGCATTAATCACCGTTGGATTTTCTTTGATTAGTAGGTGGCTTTAAACATCCCCTTAAATGCAAACTTATGCAAATTGCAAGCTTTCCAACCCTGCATATTTAATATCATTTACAACTGATGTGGTAACTGTTAATTACCACATATTTAAGATTGAATTCTTTCCTCTTTTATACTCTTTTTCTCAACTTAAAAAGATAATCTTTTGAAAATTTTTAGTCCGTTGTGCATTATACATTTTCTTTTATAATTTTTATTTTGATAAAAATTTATTAAAAATTATTTTTGATTAGTATAAATAGTTATCACATACAACTAATTGTTATAAATTTTAAAATTGTAGCATCTGTAGAAAGTTTAATAAATGTATTATTGAGAAATGGTGATAATATTCATAACATTTAATGATGTTAACTAAAATAAAAAGTTATCACATTTTGTGAGGTAGAAGTCTCGAGTTTGAGAGCCAGAGCCCGTTTCACTTTTTGTGAGATTAATTCTCCATAGGGTAAAAATTTTTTTTAAAAAAAGTATGGGATTTATAATGATCTACCAAAAAATATCACATTTCTTCTAATACTAACAACTAACATGTACTAATCATATCTCTAGTTAAAAAAATTCCAATCCTAATTAAATTATAATTTCATATACATTCCTAATCTGATAAAAAATTGATGAATATAGCACAATACACATAAATAAATAAATAAATATATATATATATATATATATATATATATAGAGAGAGAGAGAGAGAGAGAGAGTTCAAAAACTAATTATAAATTTTTGTAAAAATTAAAAGCAAGAAGTAAAAAAAAAAATGTATGATACTTTTAATTTTATTTATTCACGTGTATATTTTCTAATCCTATAAATTTCTATATATATTTTTAAGTCTATAAGAAATTGATGATTACTTTATATCACACTATACATATATGTTTATGATGAAGTTCAAATAATTAAATATAATTTTTTATAAAAATTAAAGGCTAGAAGTCATAGGAGAAAAGGTATGATACTTTCAATTTTTATTTTATTGATATATTAATTTATTTGTTCATTATTATTATTATAATAATACATATTAGTAGGATCATTTACTATATAATATTATATTATATACTAATTTATTAAATAAAATTATATTATAATTTTTTATAATCATAATTATCATAAAATAGACTATTTTTAAAGAAAAATAATAATTTTATAAAAATAGTAGTTTTTCGAGTGTCAATATTATAAAATTAAAAATAAAATAATATTAAAACTAAAATATTGAATTTTTATATTCTCTCTTTATTAACATGGAGATTTTTTTAATAAATATTAAATATTATATACTAAATTATTATAATAATAATAACTTACACAAGTGAGTTAATATTAGATTAAGTTTATAAATATCAAGGAAATTTAATTTTGATTTAAAAAAAAGAAAAATTAATAAATTTAAAGAGGACTTTATGAGGGCAAACCATACATGGATGAATAACTACATCAATCTACTTTCAGGAATAAAAATTGGAATATTTTTTGGAGCTATAAAAATAGATTTTTGAATTTTTGAGTGAATTATGTTCAAGCTGTCAAATTGGATTGCAAAAGATGAGGTCAAATAGAATTAGTAGTATTATTTCTATAAGAGGAATTTTAATATGCCTTTCTCCATATTTATAGCTCTAAGAGTCTAGTTTCATATGGAAGATGTCTTACATCAATTTGAGGTATATGGAAAGTGCAATGGCCGAAATACTGAAACATGTCCAAACTGTCAAGACTAGATAAGCAATAAAATATTTTAATTTTTTTGAAGTATAAAGATTGTTAATTTTAGAGTTGCTTAAACTACAATATAGCAGTGGATTGACCAAAATTTAAAAATGGTTTACCATTTTGAGTTGTATAGCTCAAGATTTCGAGTTTTTAAATGGTCATGCCCGTGCCAAAAAAGCAGAAAATCCACATAAGCATTCAAGGCCAACATTCCCAGCCGTGAAAGTAGCTACTCATGACCATAAAATTTTTTTTCCAGCCATGAAAGGAATCTTTCCAATTGTAAATAAAGATTCATGCCCGTGGAAAACTTTTTTCTCACAAGTCGAGTATCCTTCACAACTAAAGTTTTTAACCGTGAATAAAAGTTTCTAGCTGTGAAAGCCAAAGTTTCCAACCATGAAAGCAGATCTTTCCAGTGGCGAAGAGATGTTAATGGTCATGACGGGGTCCAATTTTTCAAATATGGTTTTCGCGTTGATGCTTCATGGTCATGAAGGATTCTTTCCACTCATGAAGCTGCATTTATGAAGGTTATTAAAACGGCTATATTTACATTTAATGAGGGTATAACGTCTCCATTTCACCTAGGACTATTTAAACTTCATTTCTAATTGTTCTAGGTCAAGCAAGATCATTTGTTTTGAGCCCCCCATTGTGTATTTACTCTCAACAATCTTCAAATCTTTATATTTTTCATCTTGTATTAAAGATTTAAGTCTCAGTTTGAATCTTTGAGTAGTTGGATGATTGATTTCTATATTTAAAGCTCAAAAAGGTTAGGTTGAGCACTTATATAAGGGATTAATTACTCTTGTAATTAAGAGTTGAAAATATTAGATTGAGTTAGAGTGTGAGCCTTAAGAAAATACTTATTTTAAAGTGTTAGCCAAAGAAAATACTTGGGTTAGAGTTGTTAGCCATACAAAATACTTGGGTTTGAGTATTAGCCATTGAAACACTTATAAAAATTTGAGTGTGAGGTTAAAAATACTTGAGTTTGATCTTACATCTATAAAATTATCATTGATAGTGAAAATCTCAAGTGAAGCTTAAGGAGTGGATGTAGGCAAAGAGTTAGTCGAACCACTATAAACTCTTGAGTTTGATTTTCTTTTTCCTAAACTCTTTTATTTTACTTGTGTTTATCTTATTGCTTACATTCTCCTATTAGTATGATTAATTGTTTCCGTTAATATTAGTTTAATACTTAAATTTTTCAAATAAATTTTTTTAGTTATAATTGATTTTCTATTCTTCAACTAATTCAATCCTTTTAGTTGCCATAAGGTATTTCATAAATGTTCAATGCTTGCTAATTAATAGTATTGCTTATCAAATATGTTGACTATCTTATTTTGCAAAAACTTCATCAAGAAAGTAAAAAAAGTGAATATTAGATTTTTTGGGGTCAACTGTTGTTGGGAAAACTTCAAGTGAACAAGGTATTCCAAGTTCGAATTTTTAAGTTTTCACATGAAGAGGTGACGTGGAGCTACTACTCTTAACGTTCATATTGATTTGATTGGAGTTGTGGAATTGATGATATGTTCATTTTCCTACCTCTTCTTCATGACTGTCCATAGTCGGAAAGCACAAATTTCCAGGTTTCTGAAAGGTAACATACCCTGGTTGGCTCTGCTTAATTACTTAATAATAATGCACAGAAGAAGAAGCAAATTACTAGCTAGCTCACCCTCACAACAACATAATCTGTACGTTGTAACTGAAACTGAGGACTTCTTGCAGTTCTGATGATTATCAAGAAGGGGCTTGAAGTAATTGTCTGCCTCACTTTCAGATTTTGTAGGTTGTAGCTTTCCAATATATACTGAAAAGTTCTCCTTTGGTCCATCAATTAAAGGCGACTTCTTTAGATTGTTCTTCACCTGAGACAGAAAGTTTTACCAGTCTTGGACAATTTTCTTAATTAATGAAAGTTCCTCTCTGTTCCCATCTAGCATGCTGACAATGCTCTCAAAATTACTGGAGAAGAAATTACTGTTCCTTGGTGGTAGAAAAGCTATCAATAAACATGAGCTCATCACATAATAAGATTATCTTAAAATCTTATAATAATAATTTATACATGTAACAGTGCTAATATATATGTAGAATTTGCTTTATTTGTGATAATGTTTTGCTTTAAGTAGAAGCAAAAGTATCCTTCACCATGGCCCTTACATGAAGGATACTATGCATCTATAAAGATAAATGCCATGGTCCTATATCACAAATAAAGCAAATTCTATACACGTGGATTACCTGCTTTTTTATTTTTTTATTTTCTTAATTTTTCTTTATCGTACAGTCTCTGGATCTTTTAAAGAGGTCACATTTATTTCTGGTAATTAATGAAACATTAATATGTTAATATTTTCAAATCAACGGTGCATTCATTTCTAGCAATTCTTTTGGGATTTTCTAATTATTTCTGACAATAGTAAATGCCTTTTTCATTTAAATTATTTTTATATTAATGAATGGTATTTCCATATATTATGAGGTTCGCTTTTTTTTTTTTGTTAGCTATTTTTAACCTCTTAAATTATCATTTCAGCTCAAAGTATTTATTTTCAAATTGATGAATAAATATATATGAAAGTAATTCTCTTACAAAAATTAAAAACTAAAAACTATTCAATAATTATTTAAAACTATTTAACAATTTAAATATATTTAGAGCTGTTAATGTTCAATGGCTTTTCCTCATCTTGTATAAAAAAATAAGAAATGAAAAGTTTTGCTGCTATCGCCATTACACTAACCGCCTCACCACCACCAATCACACATTTGACTTTTCTATATTAATACTTTTTATATTAATGGAATAATGTGTACTTTATCGTTTTAGTACTTTCAAGTATATTTAATATTTTTATTTTTATTATAAATTAAATTAAAATATGAATATTTTATAAAATAAGTAATTTAAATAATTTAGTCTCTAATAAGATATTTTGTGATTATAACAAATTGTTAAAATATATATATATATATTTAATTTTAGTTAAATTTGAAAAATAAATTTTTAAGTAAATTTATAATACATTTATGAATTTTATGATGTATTAGTAGATGTCATATTGCTTATAAAATCATAATTTAGTGATGATTCAAGTTAAATTGTAAAATTATATAAAAATAATCAAAATATAAATATGTATCTAAAAAATACTAAGAAAATAAATTATTATTTTTCAAGTGTAAAAATAATAAATTACAGGGTAATTTTTTAAATTTTACCTTCAAACTATTAGTCATTCGTCCATACAGGCGCAATTTATCTATAAAATTTGAAGATATTTTTTATTTATACATATATATAATTTAATTGATATTAAATACATAAAATAATAATTTAATGAAATATATAAATAATAAAATACCATATAAGATTGTAGAATTTTGCTAATTTATTAATTAATATATTAATTATGTTTTATTTTTAAAGATTAAGAATTATTAATTAATTAAAAAATTATTAAATATTATTTTTTACGATTAAAAATTATCATGTAATTATAAAAATGATATATTAGTTAGTACATTAATATAATATATTCAAAATAAATAATTTAAAAAATATAAAATTTATACAATAACATAATATTTATATGTTAAAAGTATCTACATACTTTTATCTATCTCTCTCTCTCTCTCTCTCTATATATATATATATATATATATATATATATATATATATATATATATATATATATATATATATATATATATATATATATCAAACTTTTATGTATATTAGGAGTATAAGTAAGAAGATACAAAAACAAAGTGGAGAATTTGTCGCTTAACCAGTCAAAACTCAATACTTACCAAATTGATAAAGCAGGTGATTGGCACTGTGGTGGCGGCAGTTATTTAGGTCTGATTAACAAAAAGAAAGATATATATAAAAAAATTATGTTGAGATTTAACTTATTGACAAAATAATATTTGTGGTGTGTTTTGTGATAAAAAAAACTATCTTGTGATTTATTTCATTAATAAATTAGCACTAAAATATGTTAACGCCATTTATTGACTTTGATGTGATTTTATATTTTTACAATTTCATATTTTTTTATTTTTATTATAATATTTTCATAATTTATATTTTATGTCATTGGCTTCTTACATATCTCAATCAACTTATAGAATTAGTATTTATGATTTGATACTAATATAGTATTAACCATCAATAATAAATATTTTTATAATAATATTACATAGTTATATGTCTCAAAAGTTCATAAATATACTTAAAACTTATTTAAAAAATTATCTTTATTTTAACTATAAATTATAAGAGTATATATGCTGTTATCATTTATTTCAAGCCTAAAACAATTAGTTGGCTGTTATATTACTTAGAAAAATTTATTGTGTTAAAATCGATTTAATTTAAGAAATACCTTATAAAAATATTTACCATATTAATTTGATTTAGTACTAAATATTAAAAAAGTAACACACAAGATATAAAAGTGTCATAAAAAAAATCACAGGATACGAAATTGTAAAAATATAAAACCACATTGGAACAAATAAATCACGTTTTTATATTTGATAATAATTTTTTAGCTGAGTAAATCATAGGACAGTCTTTTGTCATAAAATAAAGGCCTAATTATTAATTAAATCCTGAATTTTACACTTATTAATAATTTTATCCAATTGTTTCAAAATTTTAAAACAAATATTTATGTTTTTAATTTATTTTCAAAAATATTTTTCGGTATCAATTTTTAAGATATTACAATGAGAAAAATGACATGGCAAGTCAATTCTGCTCACTAACATAAAAATTAGTGAGCTAATAAAAAAATTGTTGCATTTAGATCTAAAATATATGAAATAATATACATACATGTGATTTTTAATAGTTATATTCTTAAGTTTAGGATAAACTAGTTTTACTGATTCATAATTATTATTATTTTAATAAGCACAATTGACTTTTTACATCTTTTTTTTACTGCAAAATTTTAAAAATTGTCATCATAAAATATTTTTGAAAATAAATTAAAAGAACGAATATTTGTTTTAAAATCTTAAAACAATTGGATAAAATTGTTAAAAAGTATAAAGTTCATTATTTAATTTATAATTAGGCTTAAAATAAATCACAAATATGTTTTTACAATGAGTAAAGCCACGTCATAATTTATTTTAATCTTTCAAGTATCTTTGGGTATTTATTAGCGGTTTATTTGTGCTAATATATATATAATCTAAATTTTCCATTTAAATATTTTATTTTAATTTTAAATATACTATATTATAAGAGACTAATTTTACTTACATTCTTTAACTATTATTTTATTTTAATAAATACTTAATATTATTATTTTATTTTAATAATTTTAAAATTTAATAGATATATATAAAATAATAAAAAAATTTAAAATAAAGTAAATTAGTAGCATTATATAGTAATTAGTTTTCTATATTTAGCTATCATTTTTTATAATAAATATTTAATATTATTTTATTTTATTAGTAATTAATATCATAATAAAATCTTATATAAGCCAATTAAAATCACATATCATTTTTTTATTAGAATTCCATAAAGTTTAGCTTTATAGAATATTTCTAAATGGAATCTCTTGAAAATATTTAGCCTACTATATATATATATATATATATATTCTGTTTATCTTCTTAACAGTAGAGCGACTCCCCTTCTCTACTCTTTCTGGCGGAGAAAGCTCGAAGAGCTAAATTTTATCTCATAAGAGAAGAAGCATGTTTTTTGGTTGGTTTAAGTATTTCGATCGAAGAATCTGATATTATGGTGCTGGTATAGACCGAAATTCCGTTATGATCATAAGAGAAGAAGCATGTTTTTTAGTTGGTTTAAGTATTTCGATCGAAGAATCTGATATTATGGAGCTGGTATAGACCGAAATTCCGTTATGATCCAAAGAGAGCTCTTATATCGCGGAATTAGACAACAGTCGCGACTATAAACAGACTATATATATATATATATAACATTTAAATTAAATTTACATAAAAACTTTTATTGAGCATTTTTATAAAAAGGTTTTAATGCATAAGAATTTATAAAATTTTATAAGAAAATTCCATAATAATTTTTTTTTATATACCTTAATCAAAATTTTATAGAGAAAGAAAGATAACAAAGTGTAGGTTAGGTAAAATTGATTTTAGGTTTATATTTATTCGAATTTGAGACGGTTTGATTTTTTTTATAGAAAATTTGAAGAAAATAGAAATCTGATCGAGGAAAAGAAAGAAAGCGAAAGGGATGAGAGTTGGTTAAGATTTAAAATCACATTCAACCTAAACTGGTCCTGATTCGGAATCGCTAGTCAGGCCAATTCAATCCTCAAAATTAATAAAATAATTAATTTAAAAAATTTTACTCTTATAATCCACTTATAACTTGTATAAAAATATTAATGGACGCAAATGTATTACTTAGTATTATTTATATACTTAATTAAACTCAATCATTGTTAGCACCTATAAGAGATAACTATATTAAATCATGATTCTTAATTTTCACGAAATATAGAGTTATTATAATAAATATTGTGAAAAATATAAAATAAAAAAATTAAGGAGTGTGAAGATTTTATTCATTTAATAAATCATTGTTTCTATATTTTGTTAATACAAACAATAATTCCTTTTCACTACTGTATTGGCATCGACTCTTAACCATGAACGGCATTTTTTATGTGTGGATTGATTTAAAATTTAACCTCTAAATGAAATATGAACCGGCAATTTAAGGCCCGATTTTCAGCCGATTCATATCTTTGACCAATTTTATTAAAAATCAACAATAAATTCGGTGACCAAATTAAATTTTATTTCGAGAATTATAACTAAAAAGGACAAATGGTAAATCTACCTTATCAATTTATGTCAATAGATCAAATATATTAAATTTAAATTTGCAAGTAATTAGGTCTAAAATTTCTATCTAAGTACCAATCTAAATTTGTACTCATTCCATAATGTGCTTCACAATTTTTTTCTTTGAATTTAATTTTATAAATTAAAATTCAAAAACATTAACTATTATTCTAAAAAAAAAATTAATAACTTCTATTTTTTAAAATGATATCATTAAACCATTCCCACCACTTATTATCGCAACTACTCATCATTTACATCTTCCCCGTTGTAACACCCACACTTGAGTACCAATAAATATAATAATAATAATAAGAATTATAATGATGATAATATAAGTCCCATAAATTTAATGGATATAATTAGAGCAACGGATTTTTATTTTTAAATTTGGATGAATTAAATTAGAATTTTAATACTAGATAAAAAAATAATAAAAGAATCTATTAAACTATGTTTAATTAGTTTGACTTTCAAGCATTTAATTGAGGTAAAAAAAGATAAATTATTTTTCGTAAATGTCGCACTCAAAATTTCTCTAAATATAAATATATAAATTAAATTTGCCTAATTTGAGGCTATAAAAATAATTATTTTGAAGAAATTATTTGATGGGAAAAGGTAAAATTTTAATTAGCAAGATGGTATTGGATTCAATTAGAAAATAGTCAACAAATTAGTTAATTAAGTTAATTTAGTGTTAGGATTAAATTGAAATTTATATTTGAGATAAGGGCTAAAAGTATAATTGAATTAGTATATGGGGTTTAAGTGGAAAATATACTAATTGGAATTTCTATAAATATCTATGTCGGTAGGGGCATTATGGTAATATTATAATTAAGGACATGGATAAATAAGTAATTTTATATTTATAATAATTATAATTTAACCTAAATTTTAAAGGATTAGGGAGCAATTTGAAAGATCAAAGAAAAGCTGGAGGGTTAATTTAGAATTTACAAAGGGGTAATAGCTGACGACTAAAGGATTAAGGGATTAAGGGAGTATATGGCTCAAAAAAGAAAGAAAGAAGAAAGGAAAGAAGAAGAAGAAGACGAGGAAGGAGAAGGAGGTAGGACTGCCATCAATAGCGGATGGTGAAGGAGACTCACCTGAGGGTAGTGGCGATGATCGGAGATGCAGCTGTCAATGGCGAGCACGCTAGTGGCAATGGCAGCAGTTGGGGACAATGACAGACGGTAGGGAAAAAAAAGAAGGCATCAGCCTTTTAGACGTCGTTCATGGCGTTTTCGATGATGGTAGCCACTATTTTTGGTGGCAAACGACTCCCCTCGACTTGAGCTTCAAATCGGCACTGGTAGTGCCGAAATTGGTGGCTCGACTTAAGAGTTATAGTGGAGAGAGAAAATTGAGCTGTTTCGATTTTTCAAAATTTTCAGCTAATGTCGTTAAGATTCAGGTGATCAGAAGACACATTCAGGCTCTCCTCATCACGAGCTTTCCGATGACACCAAGTTCGTGGCAATCGGACTCCGTTGGAAAATCAACAGTTGGGAATTGTCGATGAGATTTCGGGATGATTGGAGGCGGAAAATCATACGTTGGACTAGTTCGCTACGAATTATTTCGAGTTTGTAGACACACCCGGTATTTTTAAAATTTGTTAATTAAAAATTTTATTGGTATTAATTGGAAAAAAATAATTAAAGGTATATATATGTAATTAAATTTGTACCATTGAAATTGAATAACTTGAGGAATGAGATAATTTTATAACACCTTATATTGGCTGCTTTATAATTATTAATAATGTGAAGCTAAATAATTAGAATAAATAATTTAGTGACCTTAAATCGATAACTAGAAATTCTAGTAATTTATTTAAATATTTACAATTGAGATTTTAACTAAGTGATTAGTTTATAATTAAAATTGACTTTGTTATTAGTAAAAAATAAAATGATAGAAGAGTATTATAATTGGTTAGAATAAACAAATACAATAAATTATATTTAGGTAATTAGAAGAAACAAGAGGAATTAATATCAACTTTTAAATAAATAATATTGATTGGTATAAATTAAATAGTTTAGATATGATGCTTAATTGGTGAGGTAGAATAGTTATTAATTTTGAATATTCAAGGTTAATTATAATGGCTAGTAAATAAATATTAATATTGGAAAATAAATTAATAGGAATAATAATTATTATTAAAATAATTACTGATCGATATAGAGAGAAATAATTATAAGGAGAATTCTTGTGTTGAACAATATTAGACAAGGTAAAAATAATAATCAGCAATTGTGAATGATAAAATTGCTTTGATCAGAAGGAAATTTAATTTAATAAAATTTATTTTTGAGATCTCGGTTGGAAATTTTTGTGGATTGTATGATGTGAATTTTCTTTCAAGTCTTGGACTCATTTTTATAGGGGAAATTAGTTTGTTTTATAGGGGAGATGCTATCAAATATTCGATAGATAATTTATAAGATTATGCTAAAATAAGATTAGAATTTAAAGAGTTGGAATTAGATTTTAGATATCGAATAATAGATGTTGTTTAAGGGTTATTAGAAATGTATTTAAGATTAATTCTACAGTATATTTATTCGTGAATTATAGGGTTCTGCCTTCGAATAGCTATCCAGAGAGAATTAGGTGGAAATTAAGTTAAGGTATAGTTGGTTGAGTCCTGCATACCAGATGAATAGATAAACCTATAATATTGTATTTTTCAATAATATGTTATTTATATTATATTCTTATGATATGTTGGAATGTTACTACTGAAATAAATTGCTTAAAATGCAATTTAGAAACTCTATGTTTTCTATAGAAATCAGATCAGGAACAGAAAATGGTATTTTGGTTTTATTATATATATGTGAATATGATTTTACTTAGCTAGATAAATGAGTATACACTCATTTATGTAATCTATGATATCACACCTTGAACGTTGGGTGTCATCAGATTTTACTATCTTTGAGACAACGCTTAGTATACACATCGCTTTCAGGGTATATACTAGGTGGTGTATTATAGCCTGGCCTAGAGAAGCGGTCTGATGAGGGCAGAAAGTGGATGCCGGGCAAGGATAGGGTGCTTGGACAAGAAGTGACTTCTGGCAGACTTCTAGGATGATAGCACTCTAAGGTATGATGGTACATGAATGAATCGAATTGCACATCAAAATGAGATGGGGAATGGTTAATAGCATATATATAAAGAGTTGGAACTAATCACATGAAGCGCCTTTTGGTTGTTTAGTTGTGGAGTTGCAGGAACTCCAAAGTGAATTATGCTTGATTTGAAAAAATTTCAGAATGGCTGACCTCCTCGGAAGTCCTGAAATCCGCTAAGGGGAAAAAGACTGTGAGGCCAGTAGAGCCAAAACGAATAATATCTCATGTGATATGGTTCCGGGTTGTTGCATGGTGCCTTTCGAGACATTGTCTACACGCGTATGACTAGAATTTGCACTTTGGGTACATTTATGAGTGTATATTATTTTTGACTGAATTATTTATTACTGTTTTTCTTTAGTATGCTATTAGAAATTAAATTAGTAGCGGAATTTTTTTTGGATGGAATCAAGATTATGCAATTAATTAATTTCAGACTAGAAAATGATTTGTAGTTTCAGATACATATGGAAGTGATTATTATTTATGTAGTTCTATAAAATTTCATTTGTCTAGCTATAATTATTTTATCAAATATTTACGTTCAGAATTTAGCAATATATTTCTCTAGTAGAAAAGTATTCGAGAACAGTATGGTATTGTATGCATTTTTAATACAAAGCTATGAATGTTTTCCTTTGTTATTTATTTATTCTCTTATTGAGTTTTTACTCACCCTTATTTTTTTCCACCAGTATTATGCAAAATGTTTAAGAATCAGATCAAGTTTGAATCAGTAATAATTAGAGCTTCGAGTTACTAGACTCCATGGTCCGGGAAAGTAAAAACAGAAAATTAGATAGTTAAGCCCAGTTTGGGCAGGATTGTTACACCTGCCACTCCACCGTCACCACCTTCTCACTCTTTTTTTGTTTTAGCCATTCCTAATAACAAACTCATGAAATCCAATAATCCAATATTACTATTGCCTCTCCCTCATTGTCAATCACTGCCACCACCCCTATCGCCTTTAGATATTAATTAATTATACTTTGACCCAATTCTTTTTTTTTTATCACTGGAGTTTACGTCATTAAAAAATCTAAAAGCCAAAAGTTAAAATTAATATTAAGATATGATATTAAAATTTAAGAAAATTAAAAAATTACGTGATAGCTTTGATAACAAGTGCAAGATATAATATATATATATATATATATATATATTTTTTTTATAATTAAGCTTTAGAAAAACTAGGGTCATTTTTTTCAAATACATAGAGGGCTTATGCGATTTTTAGACCAAACATGAAGAGCATATTTAAGTATTGTCCTAAAAGAAAATCCAGAAATGTTCTTTCTTTTTTTATGATGAAATATTCATTCATTAAGTTCATCATTTATTAAGGAAGAAAGATAGGATAAATAGCTCTATTGGTATCAAAATTATGGTCTATGTTTCTAAGTGGTATCAATATTTTAATATTTTTCTTTTTAGTACCAAAATCTTGATTTTCGTTACAAGCGATGGCATCCATGCAATCCGTTCAATTTTTGATGACATGGAGGGCAGAGCTTCATATCAGCATTCCACTAACCGTCTACATCATATACTTGATTTTAGATAAATTGTCTCGTTGGTACCGAATCTTTTCTACTTATATCTAAATAGTACTAATTCTTCAATTTATTTTTTTTAGTACCATATTCATTATTTATGTTTCAATTAATTGGAATTCCGGTGTTTTTTTATTAATGTGTTATTAATGTCATACTTAGATAAACTTTCAGTTGCCACATCAGCAAAAATTTACTGAACTTTCAATGGGTACTAGTGTCACCAAAAGTATAAGGTAGTAACAATATAATTCGTTTCAAGGGTTTAAGGAATAGTGTTGGAGGGTTATATTTCATCAATGTTTTAGATGGGTATTTATAAAAGAAGTGTTAGTTATTTTCATGTTTGGTCTAGTCCTAAAGATCAAGAGAAACGTGGGTTCTGATTATTCAGAAGTAGTGCTTTGTGGGTGTGTGGAATGGTGGTTCGCTTATTGAGTATGTTAGTGGTCTAGACAGACTGTCAAGTATTAGCGAGTTCTTAACTTGCATGGAGATTCGCCTTTAGGCGAGTCTCCATTGGCTACTGTAGATTGAAATTAAAATAATGGATGTAGTACTAAAAAGAAACAAATTAAAAAATTGATACCATTTGGATAGAAATAGCAAAATTTTGGTACCAACATGACAATTTATCGAAAAGTCAAATGTGATATGGATAATGAGTAGAATGTTGATATAGAGATTCGCCCTCCACATCATCAAAAAAATTGAATGGATTTCCAGTGGTTACTGTCGCTTGTAATAGAAATTAGAATCTCGTTACTAAAAAAAAAGTTTAAAATATTAGCATCAATTGAAAAAATAGGTCAAAATTTTAGTTCCAATGAAACTATTACCCCAACAAAAATATATCATCTTTTACTAAAGAATACAAGTAATTATGGTACTTGACAATCTTGTCGAACAAAAAAATAGAGTTCGCATAAATCTAAATTGATACTGCAGATTTCAGGAAATGATCAGAAAAGTGAACAAAGTTTCTTTCTTCTTGTTATCCTTTATTTTTAGTTTAGACACTATTATATTTCTAAGAAACTATTCACATAGATAAGTACAACACTGAAACCATTGTCCAATTTAAGATTTAATGTTAAGGTTAGACTATGATTAAAAATAGGGTCCATTACTTGATGACGTGGTGATTAGTTGTTCACCACATGGATTTTCAATTTCCGCTTAACTGTAAATTAATAAATCACGTCTCATTAATAAAAGAAAAAATTACAGTATTTAATTGATACTAATTAAAGTATGGTATCCGATCTGCAACATAGTATAAAATATGGATACGAAAAGGCCAATTAACTCAAAAGGAATTACTTATTGTGAACCAAAATAAGATTATCATATTCAAAAATAACTAGATTAGTTTTGAAAATAATGTTAAATGGCACATAGCTAAGATTAATGGTCATTTCAGTAATCTCCAAGCGATTTTGAGAAGTTGTATTGTATCTCAATTGTTTAGAATGTTGAGACTTTGTACCCTAGTGATTTTTGTGTTTTCCCTCTACATTTTGTTTCAAGGTAAATGATAAATCTCTTAAATCAATACGATGACAATCACCTGTAATTGATTTTTCCAAGACGCATGGGAATGCAAATTCATAAGCCTTGAACTTGTTGAGGTTTAAAAAGAAAATGCAAGCTTACATGCTACTAGATTTTGCCTTGGGAGTAGCACTGAGCATGATGAGTTTACAGAAGAGATCAAGGCGAGAAACAAAGGCAATGAAACCAACCATAGCATAATATGAGTGACAAACGAAAACAAAAGACTTGACCCGTAATTTTCTAGATGGCAAGTAAATCATAAATAAAACCTTCAATAGTTGAGTATCTTTCAAAATCAAATTAATATGGATTAGTGGTACCAGCATCCAACGATAATCTTTAACTAGGTATAGTACCAGGTACTTCCAGACAGATTGATCAGTGCCAAGACCATGACCTAGGACTACAACTCGCTCTCCGGAGCTTAAAACATTGACATAGAGGATCCCCATATTTGCTTATAATTTGTTCAGTATTTGTTTTTATTCTGGATATTGATTATATGGATAAATATTAGAGACCAGTCCAAGATAAATCGCATAAAATCAGAATTGAATGAATATACTTACCTATAGTACAAAAAAGAGCAAAAGTTGCAATACTTGGAGTCTTGAAAACATCGATGAAAGTAATAGGATATGTACTCTTAGCAGGTTTCATTACTTTCATCGTCAAAACAGTCCCTCGCCATCACCACTCTAAGCCTACTCCTAACAATTATATCCTCGCCCTTCGCAAGGCTCTCATGTTCTTCAATGCCCAACTCTGTATGTTTTTCTATATATTTTTTTTTACTTGGTAGCTTTATGACTATAATGACCTGATCTCATATGCTCTTCCCCTTTAATCAAAGAAAGGGAAGCGTGAGAGAAAAGAGGAAAAGAGAAAAAGAAAATCAAAAATATTAATTTGTAATAATTTAATATTTTTAATTAAAATTCAGGCATTATGGCTTAATAATGTAAATTTGGCACTTATAGAAGGAGGTTTTTTGAGCTTAAAATGAAAAGGTCTGTGTTAAATTATTTGAAGGTAAATCTAGATATAGTATCGATTTGAATTAAGAACGACAATGGAATCTGGAATCGACCCTTGATCATGAATTGGTCCACAATCTTAAGGGATAAGAGATGGTATGGTTAAGATTCAGAATACATTCAACTTAAATTGGTCCTGAATTGGAACCGTTAGTGCGGCTGATTCATTCTTTAAAAAATTAATAAAATAATTAATCTAAAAAATTATCTTATATTTAAATTTGATCCACTTATGATTTATATAAAAGAAATATTAATATACACAAAATTATTACTTAGTATTATTTAATTACTTAGTTCAATTCAATCATAGCTAGTGCACTTCTAAATGATAACTAATAATTTTTTAAGAATATATAGTTATTGTAATATGTATATGAAAATCTAAAATAAATAAATCAATGAGTGATTAATTTATTTTATTTAATAAATTATAGTTTTCAAAATTCGTTAATTTAAAACTTTAACTCTTTTTCACTATTACATTAGGATCGAAGTGAAATCAGACCTGTAATTGAAATTGTAATGAACTTGAATCGTAAATCAACTCTAAACCATTCCACTTTTAATCTAAAACAAACCTTCTATCGTCTAAATGTACTGTAAATTAACGGTTCCAGAAAATTGCCAATTTGAACCCAACAATAAATTTAATGACCAAATTGAATTTTATTCCATGGACTATAAACAACAAGGACAATTGGTGAATTTACCTTATCAATTTATGTGAAGAGGTCAAATATATTAAATTTAAATTTTGCTAGTAAATAGCTCTAAAACTTATGTTTAAATGCTAAAAAGAATCTAAATCTGTAGTCATTCCATAAAATTTAATTTTTTAAATTAAAATTCAAAGCATTAACTTTAATATTTAATTTTTTTTTAAAAATTTATTTTAATTATTGCTACTCACCCTTCACCTCTTCCCGGCCACTCCATCTCCATCACTACCACGACCACCACTACCTCCTCACTCTTTTAGCCATTCCTAACACCAAACCCATGAAAATCCAGTATTGCCAAACTCGTCGCCAGAGGCTTCACTCAAACTTACGGAGTTTACCAAGAGACATTTCCTCCAGTCGCCAAGATGAACACGGTCAGAATCCTTCTCTCAGTTACAACTAATCAAGGATGGAGCCTATTCCAAATGGACGTGAAGAACGCCTTTTTACAAGGAAACCTAGAAGAAGAAGTTTATATGACTCTCCCTCTTGGTCACAAATCAGCCACAGATGCTTCCCTGGTATGTAAGCTAAAAAAGGCCATCTATGGGCTTAAACAATCTCCGAGAGCATGGTACGTCAAACTAAGCCTCTTTTTATTAAAAATTAGTTTTACTAAATGCGATTCTGACTCTTCTATGTTTGTTAAACACAATCTCACACACACTGTCATTATTCTTGTCTATGTTGACGATATAATAATAACAGGAAATGATGACCAAGGTATTAAGGATGTCAAACAAAGTCTAAAGAAAGAGTTTGATATTAAGGACCTCGGGCAGCTCTCATATTTTCTAGGCATAGAAATGGCAAAATCTACCAAAGGTTTAATCCTATGTCAAAGGAAATACACCCTTGATCTATTAAAAGAAATCGGAAAATTAGGGGCTAAACCTGCCTACACTCCTATGGAAACCAAAATCAAACTCAATCTTGAAGATGGGAAACCTCTAGCCAACATAGGACATTATCAACGTTTGGTAGGAAAGTTAATATATCTCACTGTCACTAGACCTGACATATCATGCCCCTCGCACCTGTCACCTAGAAGCTATAGATAGGATTCTCAGATACCTAAAGGGAACCCCAGGACAGGGAATATAGATGAAAAATAACAATTCTAATTCTATAGTTGGATTTTCTGATGTAGATTGGGCTGGAAGCTGTGACAGAAAGTCAACCACTGGTTTTTGTGTCTTTGTGGGAGGAAACCTAGTAACATGGAAAAGCAAGAAGCAAAACGTTGTTGCTAGATCCAGCGCAGAAGCTGAGTACCGTGCAATGGCATCTACAGCTAGCGAACTCATTTGGATCAAGCAAGTCCTCAGAGATATGAAGGTTGAAATTAATGGACCTATGACAATGCATTGTGATAACCAAGCCGCCCGTCACATTGCATCAAACCATGTGTTTCATGAACGAACTAAACATATTGAAGTGGATTGCCACTTCATCAGGGAAAAGGTTCAAAAGGGAGAAATTGAAACTCCGTATATTAAAGCCAGGACCAACTAGCTGACATCCTTACAAAGGCACTTGACAAACAGACGCATCACTCAATTTTAAGCAAGATGGGTTCGATCAACCTCTATGAACCTAATTTGAGGGGGAGTGTTGAAAGAGGAAGTAAAGCAAGCATGGCCTCAGACACTGCACAGGCAGAAAAGCCTGTACAAAGTAGGTCATCACAGGCCCTGAGAAAGGGAGCAACCATCCCTGTGGCAGGGAAAGGCCGCTCCAACCTTTCCCAGAAAAAGAAAGGGACGTTGGACAGAAACACCAAGGCAACCAAGTAGAATAGGCTACCGTTGGACATACACATATATATACCAACACAATCAATTGTAAAAATCGGAATTATACATCAATAAATTCATCATTTTTATTTTCTTCAATCACATTAAATAGTACAATAAATTAGTAAAAATTAACTATTGGGTTAAGTAGCATTTATAGTATATGCCTAATGATCAAATTTAATACCTTAAAATTTTGTTTACTTTCTAGAATGAATATCACATAGGCTTACATATCTTGCCAAATTAAATATATACTTATTTTATTACCTAAATGGTAAAAACTTATTTCATTGATAAAATTGTTGAGATTACGTATTTAAATAATGAAAATTACACAGGAGGATTCAATCAAGAAGACCTAAATCAAATGTTTGAAGGAATGCATTCTAATTACAAAGTATGGTGCTCAAGGTTTGCACCAGTGGTACTAGATAGCGACATGGATTCAATAACTGTGCAAAAAATTTCATGAACGCTATTTAATACGAGGCTTGACATAGCCTTGAGTATGGCTAAGGTTCTTTTCTTATTTCACATGTGACATATTCTACCTATAGTCACAGTACCTTGCCACATACTTCAATACTCCATGGACAGGTCAGTGCCAGTGTTTGTGTCTGAATATTTACATCAAAATCTCGGCGGCCCATCCATTATTGAGGTCATGCCCACAGAAGGTCACTTGCCACATGAAGTCTGCGGGCATTGTAGTCTCAGGTATAATCAGACACATCCGCCTTAATATAACCAAATGACCATAGTGTACATATTTTTTTTGTTTGTCATTAATATTTTTAAGCGTGTTATTTTCACTTGCTGGTGTATATGAAAAAGAAGTCTTGTTGTATCATAAGGCTGCCCACTTAGATTAATTAGGAAGCTATCATATGGCTTCTCTTTGCTTTCTTCTAAAATAGCATAAGACATATTTGGACAGTTAAAATTTAACTATTTAGTCATTTTGATATATTTTAATTTAATCTAAACGGATGTTGGAATTTTTACTTCTATAATATTTAAACACTTTTAATTTTCTATTCAATTAACAAACATCTAGAGCTATTTTTAGCAATATATACACACTTATATATAATACATGTATATATGTTGAATGAAACCATATATAAAAATGTATTAAAGTAAAAAGACAAATAGATAATTTTATTAGGTTATATTGAAATTTAAAGTATTAAAGTGATCAAATAATTAAATTTATGTGTCTAAATATGTATTAGTCTTTCAAAATTAATAAAATTTATCGCTATATAATCTTATTGTAGTTTTTCATATTCCTACTTGTATAAGCTGACGAGCAAATTAAATCATACTCTAAGCGATAAACTAAATCATCATCTTCCTCATCCTCCTGGCATGGCTTAGTTTTCGAATGTAAACACAATTAAATTGTTGTTTTATATTCTCGTTATTGTTTAGTTGCTCGGTGTTTGCATGTTTTGATGCTTTCCTATGGAGTCTGATTAATCTAAGGACTATAGATACTGCCAATCACAAAGAAAAAGGATCAAAAGTGCTACTGGACACTATATTCAAATCCTTTAATACTAGGATAAATATCACGGTTTATCCAAGCTTCCCCCATAAGGGAGCCCCTAAAAAAATAAAGAAATGAATATGAGAGATCTACAAAAACCAGTCCAAAGTCCTAAATATTTCTATCAAATAAAAATTAGAATAATTATTTTCTTATGCGTTGCCTCCTTTTAGTATACAACTCATTTATATCTACAATTGTAGAAAGTAGAAAAAATTATTACAGAACAAATCTTTGATTTTGATTCTTACAAATCTAGAAAGACATTAAAATGAATGGAGTAATTGAGAAATTAATTTAAGAAAAAACTTGTGAATCATGTTCATATTTTTTGGTAGCTATATATGTCACGACCCCATCCGTAGGCCCGTGACCGGCACTAGGAAATGGGTAGGCGTAAGGCTACCGAACCTCAACTCAAATTTTACTATTATTAATATCACAATTTACAGTAACATTAAATTTTACACAATTAAATCGGTCTGTCAGAAGAATTAGGCGAGACTCGAAACTACAGAAAATTACCACTGATATCCTACTATTACTACTGCGGAGAATCTAAGATTTACCAATTTACATACCAAATCAAACACCACCCGATGATGAAGGAGTCGGGTTACTGAATAAGAGTCGCGGGAAGACTAACAGTCACGAAATCTGAAAAACAGTAAATGGAGACTGTTAGTCTCGAGAGTGAACTAAAATCATATATCTAAAACAGTTTCAAACATCTCAATATCACATTATTTAATTTTTAAAATAATTAATAAATCATGCTAACCATACGTGTCATGCCATGCTTACCCAAAAATAATTCCACATGCAACGGGACGGAGTACTTCAGTAGAACCCTAATCCCAACTCTAACATCTCGATTTATTTCAACACTTATGTCTCGACTAACCTCAACTCTAACATCTCAATCTCTCATTCCAACAGAACTGGCACCCAGAGAGCAAAGCTCGACTAGGGACCTTACCTCCAGTCCGGTCACTTAACTCTCAGCCTTAGCCTTTCGGCTCTCTTATCCAATAAGACTGGCGCCCAGAGAGCATAGCTCGACCAGGGACCTTACCTCCAGTCTGGTCACTTAAATTTCCAAATAAGCCGGCGCCCAGAGAGCAATGCTCGACCAGGGACCTTTACTCCGACAACCACACTCTACTAAGCCTAGAGAGCGATGCTCGACCAGGGCAGATCCTAATCTTTCTTTCTTAAAATTTTACCTATTTACCCTTTCCCTATCTCTCTCAGATTTATATTAGAACACTCATCCAACATCTATGTTCTACTGTCGTCCCATCCTGAGTCATCATGCAATATTAAAATTGGTGATAAAGGAAAAACATATTTAAATAGTAATTAAAAGCATAATACAAATAATAATAATAATTAAATGAAAGATTGAAATTGCAAATGAATAATCACAGTAACAAATCAAATTTTATGTATGACATGTGCATAAGCGATATATGACTTTAACTCACAGATTTGGTGACCTCCTGTGTAACGCCTGCATTTTCTCATCATCCATGTTATGTGCATTTACATTTAATCATTGGGCATATGATGGTATATCAATGATATTTTTATTTTATGAGAACATATATATATTAATTATAAGTAGAGAATAAGAAGCATGATATTAGATTATTAATTTAGATAAGTTGATTAAGTACTTGGGTTATGTGTATTAAGCCTTAAGACTTAATTGAACCAATAGTTGAAGGTTGGGTAAATAGATTGGACTTAAAAGATACAATTAAAAGTTAGTACCTATATATGGTTAGTAAGAATTAATTTAGGGTGATAAAAATAGTTTAGTAGGTGGTGGCATTAAGAGAGGAATATTGGAAATTGGAACCATGAGTAAGCTCATTTTACCTCTTCATTTCTCTAAAATTCGTTCATGGCCAAAAACACAAAATTTGGAATAAGAGAGAGGAGTGGAATACCTAGAAAAACTTGAGATTAAGATAGGATTTTGCCAACTATTGAAGGAGCCAAGCTAAAGCTAAAGGATTTAAGCATATTAGCAACCCAAAAGCTGAAATTGGTAAGTTGTTACTTGAGTGTTATTAATTTGTCATTAGGGTTCTTGATTACAAATTGGAAAAACTTCATTTGATGGTCTCATTGATTAATTAAAGGTCTGATTATCATGAATTAGTAGAGTATTGAATGATTGCATAAAGATTAAGCTTGATTTAAGTTTAAGTATGTTAAGATAGAAAACTGTCAAAATTCCAGCAACCTTGATATTCTGTATTTTAGGCATAACATGGGTTATATAAGTCCAAATTAAGCTTAATTGGTGTCTATGGAAAGTTTAAAGAGTCCTCTATAACTTTGTAGTTTTGTGATTTTGCTATTTTTGCCGTTTTGGTTGCTTAAATTGAGCAAACAGATTGCTGCTCGGGTACAACTAGCTGTATGACCCTTGCTCAGTAATTTGAAAATAATTAAATCTATAGAAGTCGGAATTGAGTAATTCTTCTTGGAGATGAAACTAGACGCATAAATGGATATGTCAATTTAATATGAGATTTTTGTATTAAGCCAATTTTGCCCAGCAATAAATATACCTTGGTACTAAATTCTGTCTAGAAAACAGAAATGTTGGAGATTAGTTTTATGCAATTTATTGATGTTAATTTGATTTAGATTGGTATTTAACTAGATGGGAAATGTTTATAGGATATTAAAACAGTAATTGAGAGTCTTAGAGGAAGAGTTAGACCTATGAATTAGAGAGGGGATGATCTTGTAATGCATTAGAACTCGCATTTACATGAATATTTGTAATATGCATGAAATGTGAATTGATGAATGTGTTGACAGTACTCAAAGGCCCTGGAAAGGAAGTTGTGGAGAAAGGAGGTTCTTATATGCTAAAGGAATAAGTATATTTTGAGTAAGTAAATAGTTAATATTTGCTATGTTCATATATTTAATCAAATGTTCCGCAAATGGTTGCGTTTGCTTAATATTGCTTATGTTTGAATGACTGAGATGGAAATGATTGGTGTTGAGTGGAACAATTGTTATTGCTGAAATATGATATAAGTGAAATGATTGAATTGTGATGTTAAGTGCATATGTGCATGTGAATGGTGGATTCCCCTATGAAAAAAAAAAGATATATATATAAAGCTTTGGGAGGCTAAAGCCTAGAGAGGCTATAAAAGTGTATAATGTGAGATGAGGCGAGCAGCTTACGTGTGTGATATGTGAGGATGAGGCGGAGCAGCACATTAAAGGGGATCCACAAGCCGTGAGAACTAACCATAATTGTTGAATTGTATTTCTTCTATGATGGTTGTAATGAATTGAGTAGAATGGTATGACTTTATACCTAAACTATGAATATCATGGAAAGTTATGTGATTGGGTGGAAATTGTATTAAGTGTATGTGATATAGATTATGTTGATTATTTATTTACCGAGCTGGAGGCTCACCCCTCTCCAAAATTTTTCTTTTCAGGTTTGTAAATAGTAGTGCATCCGTTGGTTGTATGCGAAGTCTAGCTTTTAGCGATTCTGTCAAGTTGGGCCAGTTTGTGAAGTCTCCTCCCGATGCATTTTTGTATGCAGTTATGTGATATATATGGAAGTATGCCTTATAAGGCATAAGAAGATGTTTGTAATACTTGTTAAATGATGTTTAAGTATAATCATATGTTTATATATTAATAACCTTGTGTCCGGATTCTTAACAACCTACATATTGACATATCTACCCTGTAGTATATATTCTACGACGCTTGTATGCTTCCCCGGCTAATGTTTATTGGTTAGTATGTGATGGGGTGTTACATTTTAGTGGTATCGAGCAGGGATTAGATTCATTGGGAGTGGATTCATGTTGCACATCATTAAGCATATGATATATGTTCTTTGAACTTGACTGAATATTTGCATTTCATATATATAGATGGAGAGACAAGGAGAACACGCAATCGGCCCGGATAAGTCATTAGAGTCCGTGCATGGTCATGAAAATGCATCCGAACATGATCAACATGATGAGCATGAGCTACATTCGAAAATGCCGCACAATCGAATGTACAAAATGTTATGGAACAGTTTATGGATTTTCCGATGCAACGGGCATTTCAACAACAAGCACCGCCTCGGACTCAACAACAAAAGGCTGTGATAGATAAGAATTATGAAAGAGTTAGGAAACAAGGTGCTAATGTTTTTCAAGGTACTACTGATCCTGCTGAGGTTGAGGAATGGTTACGAAATACAGAAAGGGTGTTGGATAGATTTAATTGCACATCCGAACAAAGGCTTCTATATACAGTATCTTTAATAGAAAAGATGCACTTGATTGGTGGGAAATAGTTTTAAGAAGCAAAGATCGACCAATGACTTTGACTTGGAATGATTTCTTGAGAGAATTTGCTTTGAGAAGTATACTCCGAAATTTATAGAGACAGGAAAAAGCTTGAATTTCTTGATTGAAACAGAATGATATGTCGATTGCGAGTACGAAGTTCAATTTGTGAGATTATGTAAGTATGCACCGGAAGAAATAGCCATCAAGAACTGAAAAGGAAGAAATTTGAGATGGGTTTGAGGCTTGACATTCGTGAGAAAATGGCGTTGAAACCTCATAATTACAATGCCTCAATTGAAGCTGCTTTGAGAGCTGAAGAAACATCATTTGAAAGGAATACTATGGAAGCTAAAAAGAAGAAGATCATTGGTGCTTATAGTAATCCTCCAAGACATATTAGTATTTCTTCGTTTAGAGGCTCTAATTCACAAATGGAGTAGTTATCGTGGACGAGGGTTTGGTGGTCAGTCTAGTAGATCCTCCATAGTACCTTATAGTAGAGGTGGATACAATTCATCCAGACTTGAGGGAGGACAAGTTTCAGCCAGTAGAGGGTTTGCTCCTGTTTGTCCTACGTGCAACAGGAGACATCTTGGAGAATGTTGGGGACCTAGACCGGTAGTATGTTTTACTTGTAGTAGGCCGGACATTATTCTAGAGATTGTCCTATGAGAAGAAATAATGCCGGAGAATCTTATACAGTGGGTCGAGTAGTGTTGGTGAAAATATTCCAGTTGGTTCAGCAGAGGCGGGAGGGAAGAGGTGGCGAGCATGTTTAACTATTTCAGCAACACCATCGGAACAAATTGGTCAACCACAAGCACAAGCTAGAGTATTTGCTACTACTAGAAATGAAGCATTTGTAGCACCAAATTATTCGGTATACTTTCTATTCATGATTCCGATGCACATGTTCTTATTGATCCCTGGATCCACATGTTCATTCATATCACATGATTTTGCATCGCATGTTCATGCTAATATAGAGGCATTAGGTTATGATATATATGTATCTATGCCTGCCGGGGTATTATCACGAATACGATAGTGAGATCATGTCCTGTAGTAGTAGATAGTGTCAAACTACATGCAGATTTGGTTGTTATTAATCTTAGAGAGTTTGATGTTATTTTGGGGATGGATTGGTTGTCAAGAAATCATGCTATTGTTGATTGTAAAACGAAGGAAGTGGCTATGGAAATACAAGGAGAAATGAAAATAGTAATGGTGGGTGAAAGGAAGACAATTCCTAATTGTTTGATTTCAAAGAAGGATCGCATGTCAGCTTAATTAAAAATGGATGTGAAGCATATCTAATTAGTTTTATAGATACTACTAAGGTCAGTCCAGGGGTATTAGACATTCCAGTGGTCAAAGAATTTCCTAACATATTCTTAGATGATTTGCCTGGTTTGCCACCAAATCGAGAGGTTGATTTTGAGATTGACATCATCCCTGGTACTGCACCTATTTCCATTGCACCATACAGAATGGCTCCATTAGAATTGAAAGAATTAAAGAAGCAATTAGAAGAGTTACTTGATAAAGGTTTCATCAGGCCAAGTACTTCACCCTTGGGGAGCACCATTTGTGAAGAAAAAGGATGGTAGTATGCGATTATGTATTGATTATAGGCAATTGAATAGGATTACGTTGAAGAATAAATATCCATTGCCGAGAATTGATGATTTGCTTGATCAGTTAAAAGGTGCAACTGTGTTCTCTAAAATTGATTTAAGATCAGGTTATTGGCAACTCCGGGTTGAAGAGAAATCTATTGCCAAGACAACATTCAGAACAAGGTATGGGCACTATGAATTTATTGTGATGCCATTTGGTTTAACAAATGCTCCTGCTGCTTTTATGTCATTGATGAACAAGACTTTCCGACCATATTTAGATCACTTTGTTATTGTGTTCATTGATGATATTCCGATTTACTCTAGAAGCCTAGAAGAGCATGAACAACACTTGAGAATTGTTTCTACGATTTTGAGGGAAAACAGTTGTATGCAAAATTCAACAAATGCGAGTTTTGGATGGAGGAAATTGCATTCTTAGGGCATATTATTTCTAAACATGGAGTGCAACCAGATTCATCAAAGATTAAAGCAATTATTGAATGGGAACCGCCTAGAAATGTTTCAAGTTCAAGTTTTCTTGGGTTACTGGCTATTATAGAAGATTTGTAAAAGATTTTTCAGTTATTGCTAAGCCTCTAACAGCTTTGTTAAAGAAGAATGTGCCATTCCGGACGGAGTTATGTGATCAAAATTTTCAAGAGTTGAAGAAAAGGCTTACTACTACACCGATACTCGCATTGCCATCCGAAATGGAGGTTATGTTGTATATCGATGCTTCTAGGCAAGGACTTGGATGTGTCTTAATGCAGCATGGGAAGGTTATAGCTTATGCTTTAAGACAATTCGCGACCTCATGAGCTGAATTATCCTACACATGATCTTGAATTAGCGGTATTGTACATGCATTGAAGATATGGCGACATTATTTATACGGGGAGACATTTCGGATATTTACCGATCATAAGAGTTTGAAATATATCCCTACGCAGGAAAGAGTTGAATCCGAGACAACGAAGATGGATTGAGCTTCCCAAGGATTATGATTGCACTATTGATTATCATCCCTGGAAAAGCAAATGTTGTTGCTTGATGCTTTAAGTAGGAAGTCAGTGGAAAATTTTTCAAGTATGATTTGCTACAATGTAGAATATTTAGTTACACTTAGAGCTATGGATGTGAAGTTTTATGTTTATGACAATGATCTGTTAGCCACATTACAAGTAAAGCCTTTGATTGGAGATAAAATTAAAGATGCACAGTGTGAAGATTCTTATTTGCAAAGGATGAAGGGTAGAGTACAAGAAGGAAAGAATACACAATTTGTGTTGAAAGATGATGGTGTGTTATTGAATAGAAATCGTGTATGTGTACCTGATGTAGGAAATTTGAGAAAGGAAATCATGCATGAAGCACACTATGCACCTTATGCAATGCATCCTGGAAGTACCAAAATGTACAAAAATTTGAAGCCTTATTATTGGTGGCCGACAATGAAGAAGGATGTGGCAGAATTTGTGAGTAAGTGTTTGACATGTCAGCAAGTGAAAGGAGAGCACCAGGCACCTGCAGGTAAACTTCATTCTTTATCTATACCTGTGTGGAAGTAGGATAAGATTACTATGGATTTTGTTATGGGATTGCCGCGTACATTTAACAAGCATGATGCTATTTGGGTAATTGTTGATCGACTTACTAAATGTGCTCATTTCTTACCTGTGAAACAAACAGATTCACTTGATAAACTTGCTGAATTGTATATTTCTGAGATTGTTAGATTGCATGGTGTGCCTATATCTATGTATCAGATAGGGATCCTAGATTTACTTCTCGTTTCTGGGAGAGTTTGCAGAAAGCATATGGTACTAAGCTTCATTTCAAGATGTGACTTTTCATCCTCAAATAGATGGGCAATCAGAAAGAACTATTCAGACATTAGAAGATATGATGAGGGCTTGCACACTTGAGTTCAAGGGTAACTGGGATGATTACATACCACAGATGGAATTTGCGTATAACAACAGTTTTCATTCTAGTATCGGTATGGCTCCTTATGAAGCTTTGTATGGGAGGAAATGTAGAAGTCCAGTTCTTTGGGATGTTGAAGGTTTAAGGCTTGAAGGTCCAGAATTGGTACAAGAAAGCGAGTGGATAAAATAGAGATAGTTAAAAAGAATTTGAAAGTAGCATAGGATGACAAAAGAGTTATGCTTGATTTGCATCGAAGGGAAATGGAATATATTGTGGGTGATAAAGTTTTCTTGCGGGTATCACCATGGAAAGGAATATTAAGGTTTGGTAAACAAGGGAAATTGAGTCCGAGGTATGTAGGACCTTATGAAATTATTGAAAGAGTTGGACCATTGGCTTATAGGTTAGCATTACCTACAGAGTTGTCTTCTATTCATGATGTTTTTCACGTTTGCGGGTATCACCATGGAAAGGAATATTAAGGTTTGGTAAACAAGGGAAATTGAGTCCGAGGTATGTAGGACCTTATGAAATTATTGAAAGAGTTGGACCATTGGCTTATAGGTTAGCATTACCTACAGAGTTGTCTTCTATTCATGATGTTTTTCACGTTTGCGGGTATCACCATGGAAAGGAATATTAAGGTTTGGTAAACAAGGGAAATTGAGTCCGAGGTATGTAGGACCTTATGAAATTATTGAAAGAGTTGGACCATTGGCTTATAGGTTAGCATTACCTACAGAGTTGTCTTCTATTCATGATGTTTTTCACGTTTCTATGTTGAGGCGATATAGATCAGATCCTAGTCATATCATTCCAGAGCCAGAGATAGAAATCACAGAAAAGTTGACATATGTGGAAGAACCGATAGAAATTCTTGATCGAAGGGTTAAGAAATTGAGAAATAAAGACATTCCTATGGTCAAAATTAAGTGGAGTCATCATTCACCAAGAGAAGCAACTTGGGAAGTAGAAGAGCATATGAGACCGAAGTATCCGCATCTATTCCATTGTAATGTTGGTGAGTTGTTAAAATTTCGGGGACGAAATTTCTTATCATCCATGTTATGTGCATTTACATTTAATCATTGGGCATATGATGGTATATCAATGATATTTTTATTTTATGAGAACATATATATATTAATTATAAGTAGAGAATAAGAAGCATGATATTAGATTATTAATTTAGATAAGTTGATTAAGTACTTGGGTTATGTGTATTAAGCCTTAAGACTTAATTGAACCAATAGTTGAAGGTTGGGTAAATAGATTGGACTTAAAAGATACAATTAAAAGTTAGTACCTATATATGGTTAGTAAGAATTAATTTAGGGTGATAAAAATAGTTTAGTAGGTGGTGGCATTAAGAGAGGAATATTGGAAATTGGAACCATGAGTAAGCTCATTTTACCTCTTCATTTCTCTAAAATTCGTTCATGGCCAAAAACACAAAATTTGGAATAAGAGAGAGGAGTGGAATACCTAGAAAAACTTGAGATTAAGATAGGATTTTGCCAACTATTGAAGGAGCCAAGCTAAAGCTAAAGGATTTAAGCATATTAGCAACCCAAAAGCTGAAATTGGTAAGTTGTTACTTGAGTGTTATTAATTTGTCATTAGGGTTCTTGATTACAAATTGGAAAAACTTCATTTGATGGTCTCATTGATTAATTAAAGGTCTGATTATCATGAATTAGTAGAGTATTGAATGATTGCATAAAGATTAAGCTTGATTTAAGTTTAAGTATGTTAAGATAGAAAACTGTCAAAATTCCAGCAACCTTGATATTCTGTATTTTAGGCATAACATGGGTTATATAAGTCCAAATTAAGCTTAATTGGTGTCTATGGAAAGTTTAAAGAGTCCTCTATAACTTTGTAGTTTTGTGATTTTGCTATTTTTGCCGTTTTGGTTGCTTAAATTGAGCAAACAGATTGCTGCTCGGGTACAACTAGCTGTATGACCCTTGCTCAGTAATTTGAAAATAATTAAATCTATAGAAGTCGGAATTGAGTAATTCTTCTTGGAGATGAAACTAGACGCATAAATGGATATGTCAATTTAATATGAGATTTTTGTATTAAGCCAATTTTGCCCAGCAATAAATATACCTTGGTACTAAATTCTGTCTAGAAAACAGAAATGTTGGAGATTAGTTTTATGCAATTTATTGATGTTAATTTGATTTAGATTGGTATTTAACTAGATGGGAAATGTTTATAGGATATTAAAACAGTAATTGAGAGTCTTAGAGGAAGAGTTAGACCTATGAATTAGAGAGGGGATGATCTTGTAATGCATTAGAACTCGCATTTACATGAATATTTGTAATATGCATGAAATGTGAATTGATGAATGTGTTGACAGGTACTCAAAGGCACGGAAAGGAAGTTGTGGAGAAAGGAGGTTCTTATATGCTAAAGGAATAAGTATATTTTGAGTAAGTAAATAGTTAATATTTGCTATGTTCATATATTTAATCAAATGTTCGCAAATGGTTGCGTTTGCTTAATATTGCTTATGTTTGAATGACTGAGATGGAAATGATTGGTGTTGAGTGGAACAATTGTTATTGCTGAAATATGATATAAGTGAAATGATTGAATTGTGATGTTAAGTGCATATGTGCATGTGAATGGTGGATTCCCCTATGAAAAAAAAAAGATATATATATAAAGCTTTGGGAGGCTAAAGCCTAGAGAGGCTATAAAAGTGTATAATGTGAGATGAGGCGAGCTTACGTGTGTGATATGTGAGGATGAGGCGGAGCAGCACATTAAAGGGGATCCACAAGCCGTGAGAACTAACCATAATTGTTGAATTGTATTTCTTCTATGATGGTTGTAATGAATTGAGTAGAATGGTATGACTTTATACCTAAACTATGAATATCATGGAAAGTTATGTGATTGGGTGGAAATTGTATTAAGTGTATGTGATATAGATTATGTTGATTATTTATTTACCGAAATGGAGGCTCACCCCTCTCCAAAATTTTTCTTTTCAGGTTTGTAAATAGTAGTGCATCCGTTGGTTGTATGCGAAGTCTAGCTTTTAGCAGTTCTGTCAAGTTGGGCCAGTTTTGTGAAGTCTCCTCCTGATGCATTTTTGTATGCAGTTATGTGATATATATGGAAGTATGCCTTATAAGGCATAAGAAGATGTTTGTAATACTTGTTAAATGATGTTTAAGTATAATCATATGTTTATATATTAATAACCTTGTGTCTGGATTCTTAACAACCTACATATTGACATATCTACCTGTAGTATATATTCTACGACGCTTGTATGCTTCCTGGCTAATGTTTATTGGTTAGTATGTGATGGGGGTGTTACATCCTGACTCCGCTCCGGTGCCTCAGTTGGAGCGAGCCGAATAAACGGACTATCTAGTCACGGAAAATAATTTATCAAAACGCTGAAACAATCGATCATTAATCCTAGGTCTAGACTCCTAGAACTGACTGTCTAAGAATCTAGACTCGGGAGAATTCTACCGAAAATCCGGCAAAACCTCCCCTACAACACGGACATTACCCCTGTAAAAATGGATCTAGGACCTGCCAGAAAAACACTTCAAATATTCAACAATTCAAACAACGGGAGTCGGGTCCCTAAACTTCACTATTTCCCGACTACGTCACACAACACAAAATACGAGGCAGGCAAACTGACCGACAATTATTTTTGACTCATAAATATCATCCAATACTCAACATAAAATAATAAGCACAATTTAAAATCAAAGAATTTCCAAGATCAACGGGCCAGAGAAAAATTACCGAGACGCTCGATCGCTCGGTCGACTCGCCTCCGGCCGCCGGAGTTCGATCGACGATCTGAACACACCATCGGACTCACAACGACGCGCTGATGACGATCCCTGCTTCCGATTTTCCGATCCGACACCCGATCATCCGGAGAGATTTGCAGACGATCTCGGCCGTCGATTTGCAAAAGAAGTCTGATCGCCACGAAACCGGTGCCATTTCAAAGCTTGAGCTGAGGAGAGTCGGGATATGTCCTCCGATCATCCATAGCTCGCCGGAGCTAGCCGGAAATGCCTAAAAACCTCGGCTGCCTCCATTTTCTCTCTCCACCGAGAACCTCCATTCCGGCCATCATTGTCGACACCGTCGCCGCCAAAACAAAGCTAAGGCCGAGAGGAGTTGATTGCCACCCGACTCGGCTGCCAACGCCTGGAAGCCGCTGCCTCTTCGCGCTCTTCCGCCGCTCCGTGCTCCCGCGGTCGCCACCGACGCCTACAGCGCCCCCTCCTTCTTCTTCTTCCGCTTCCTCTCTCTCTCTCCTTCCTTCTTCCCCGATTTTCTTTCCCTTCAATATCGACATTAGGCTCCCGAACTTTTCTTTATTACAATTTGGTCCCTCAACTTTCTTAATTACTTACAATTTTATTCTGTAAAATTTCCAAATAACCCCCAAACTTTTCTTTAGTATTTCAATTAAGCCCCTAAATAATTAATTTGGGCTAAATTAGAATTATTGGAAATACAAAATTATAAAAATACCCCTACTGACACAATTATTTATAAAAATACCAAACATACAAATTTCCATTAAAACCCCATATCAATGAAATTATACTTTTAATCCTTATTCCAAAATAAATTTCTAATTTAGTCCTAACATAAAATTAATTTAAATAATAAATTTCCAACTTAAAATTTAATACCACTAATCAATTAAAATACCAATTTTTCCAAAATTATTTTATAAAAACATCCCTTACAATTTCTACCATAATTTTTTTCAATAAATAATTTTATTTATACATATACATATACATTGGGGAAAAATTAGAATAACCAAAAATATAATCTACCCTTCAAATAATTTACTTGATTAATATCTTAAAATTTCAAACTAATTGAGTATATAAAAATAACTCATTCAATTTACTAATATTAAAATTTTCATTAAATCATTTCAAATTAAATCAAATAAAAATAAAATTAAAATTAACTTAAATAGAAACTCATTATTAAATATATAAAAACTTCGGGTATTACAATCTGGATATCCTAGCACCATCTTATTTGCTTGCCCACTTATGCAAGATATGAACATGAAGAACTGCTAGATGATTTGATAACAATATTTATTAACTTTATAAAAATAGTTGAGATGAGCCATATGACACATTCCTCATTAATATAAATTGGCAGCCTTATGATACAACAAGATTTTATTAACTTATAAGTTGATTTACATATACACTAGCAAGCAAAACAAATACATACGAACAATGATCACTCGGTTAGTTTAAGATGGATGTGTTTGAGAATAACAGGGACTACAATGCCAGGAGACTTCAATTGTGGCAGGTGACCTTCGGTAGGCATGACCTCAATAATGGATGGGCCTCCAAGATTTTGATGCAGATAGTCAGACACAGCCACCGGTACTGCCGCGTCATTGAAGCTTTGAAGAATGTGACAAGGTATAGTAACCATGGGTAGAATATGTCGCATGTCAAATAGGAACATCATCTTAGCTATGCTTAAGCTTATGTCAGGCCTCATATTAAATAAGGTCCGTGAAAAGTCTTGCACAGCTACTGAGTCCATGTCGCCACCTACTACCGTTGGTGCGAACCCTGAGCACCATGCCTCGTAAGTGGAACACATTCCTTCAAACATTTGGTCTAGGTCTTCTTGATTGAATCCACCTATGTAATTTTTATCATGTAATAACCTAGTTTCAATAATTTTTAAATGATGAAATAAGTATTTGCCGGTTGGATAATTATAGTTTAAATAATAAATATACATAAACATTAAATATTTTATTTAATTTTTGTTAGTTATTAAATTAAGATTATATTAATTAATTAATTAAAATAATTAAAATAATTATAATTGAATATTTCAATTTTAATATAATTAAATATTATAATAAATTAAATATTAAAATTATATAATTAAATGTTTAATATTAGCAAACTTTGGCTAGATAAAGCCTATATATATGATTATTATTATAGAAATTTTAAGCAGAGAATTGGACTGTTATGCACCTATCTAACTCCAAATAAAATTATATACAAGATCTCAATTAATTTTATATGTCAATGAATTGTGGTATCTTAAAATTATGTAGTTATAAATCCTATCGAGTCAAATTAATGAAAAATAAATATTGTTTAATTATGACATGAAAGTGGGAAGTTGAATCTGCGATCCTATTTCTAATAGCCTAATTATTACATGTTGAAAATGATTGTCATGATAAGATTTTTGTTACCTGGGAAATCTGAACTATTAGAAATTAAAAAGGACACGCATATGTACTAGTAGATTTTACCTTGGAGTGGCGCAGAGCATGATGAGTTTAGAGAAAAGATCGGGGCGATAGATCGAGGCAATAGCACCAACCATGGCAGAAAAGCAGTGTCCAACCATGATGCAAGACTTGACCTGTAATTCTTCCAAAATGGCAAGAACATCACAAACAAATCCTTCAATAGTTGAGTATCTTTCAAAGTCAAAATAATCTGGATTGGTAGTACCAGCACCCATATTGTCAAATAAAACAACCCGATAATCTTCAAGAAGGTGCGGTACCAAGTACTTCCAGACAGATTTATCCGTACCAAAGCCATGAGCTAGAACTATAACTTGCTTTCCCGAGCCTAAAACTTCCACGTTGTGTGCTTCTACTATCCCCATTTGTGCTTGACTTGTTCATCATATCTCTAGTTTGAGAGATAATATTTATAATGCTTGCATGGTGCATGGATAAACATGAAGCATATTAGTTCAGGAATCACATGAAAACATACATACGGTGTAAAGGACAGGAAATTATGGAGAGATTAACAAAAGTTGCACAGCTGTGCGCCTTGGGAATGCATTAATTGTCATCATATTTGTACTTGGTTTACGCCTCTTCAAGAACCTAAGGGATGCGTGCTTGCATGTTATGACTGTTAGATAGAGTTCTCTAATCTGAACAAATCCTTGTACTTTTCTTATTATTTATCACTTTATTATGTAGATAAGGCTTACTTGAACATAGGAAACATAAATGATATAACAGGATGACGATATCAAGTTAAGAGAAAAAGTGATAATGACGGGACCTACGGATAATTGTGCCAAAAGAAGGATAAACAAGAGTTAGGAGAGTCTTTTTTGACTAGACGAATATTGTTCGGTTAGAAGGAAGACAAACATGGAGCCAAGGAGAATTTTTTTGTTTAAACAAATATAATAGTCTCTATAAATATGAACTAGACATCAATTGACACATTGTGCAGAATTAATAAAATACTATCTTGCACGATTGTTATTATTATTTTGATTATAAAATTTAATTAATACATATAATTTAATAAATTTTTAATATTTAATATTAATTTATATATTTTAAAAAATAATAGCAAACTAACTATTTTTAAATATCCTTAATTTTTTAAAATACTAAAATTTTATTAATACAATAATATAAAGATTAGTTTAGAAATTATTTATTAATTAAAACTATATAAATTAACATATCAATATAATTGATATTACTATTTTTAAATTAAAAATTAATTATATAATTAAAAATTTAATTTATTATTAAATATAATATTAAAAAATGATTTAAGAGGTTATTTTTTATTAGAATTATTTTCTAATTATAAAATTAATTTATTAATTAATATAATATTAAAATATAGTTAATATATTTCTTCTTAGATAGAATTAGTATCATTAACTGATTAAAATATTATATTAATTTAAAATATTATATAAATTAATATATTAATATAATTGATATTACTATTTCTTAGGATTAAAGATGTATTATATAATTAAAAAATTAATTTATTATTGAATATAATACTAAGAATATAATTTAATATTTTTTTATAAATTAAGATTATTATTTAATTACAAAACTAATTTATTAGTTAATATAATCTTAAAATATATTAATATGCTATTTTTAGGATAGAATTAGTATCATTATCTGATTAGGAAGCTATTTATTAGTTAATAAAATATTACAATATAATTAATGTGTTATGTTTTACACTTATAATCGGTGTTTAATTAGGAATGCAATTTATAAATTAATAAATTTAAAGAAAAAACTATAAAATTACACATAAGCTTGAATCCATGTGTCAAAAGTAAGTACACAAGTTAAAACAAAAAATTTATGTGTCAAAAATTAAGCATACATGTCAAAAAAATTTAAATTTCAGAAATTAATATATATATATATATTAGCACTCGTGCGTTACATGACCTTTATTATTATTTTAATTATAAAATTAAATTTATAAATATAATTTAATAAAATTTATAATATTTAATATTAATTTATAATATTTAAAAATAATAGTAATCTAACCATTTTTAAATATTTTTCTTATTTTTTAAAATTAAAAATTTTATTACTGTAATAATATGAAAGTTATTTTTAAAATATATATTAATTGATATTAGTATTATTTAAAATAATACTATCAATATAATTGATATTACTATTTCTTAAGATTAAAAATTTATTTTTTAATCAAAAAATTTATTATTAAATATAATATTAAAAATATAATTTAAGATGTTTTTTAATTAGAATTATTATCTAATTAGAAAACTAATTTATTAATTAATATAGTATTAAAATATAATTCATATATTATTTCTTAAGATAGAATTAGTATCATTATATAATCAGAAAATTATTTAATAGTTAATATAATATTAAAATATAATTAATATGTTATTTGTTAGGATTAGAGTTAGTGTTTAATTAGGAATATAACTTATTAATTAATAAATTAACAAAAATACCATAAAGTTATACGTAAGTTTGAATTCATGTGTCAAAAATAAGTATACATATCAAAATAAAAATCGTATGTGTCAATAATTATGCACACATGTCAAAAGAATTTTAGGTCTCAAAAAAAAATATATATATATATATATATATATAATCTAAAATTTAAAATTAACAAAATAATATTGATAATTAATTTAAAAACATTAATTTTTAACTAATTCATTTTAAATTATAATATTGTAATGTTAATTTTTAAAATTCCTTCAAATGAAATTTAACTATTTTATATTTTATATTATTGCTCAACAATTTCTAAAAATTTATAACTACTATATATAAGACATTAAAATTATGAATTTATTGATATGATTTTATAAATTATTTAGTTAATTAGATTAATTTGATCATTTATTAGTTTAATAATAAATAATATTAATTGTTTATTAAAAAAATTTTAAATATAGAAGTTTAATTTTTGTTGGTTTTCAATCATTAAGTATAATTAAATGTAATTTTAGAAGTCCAAGAAAATAAATGTCACTTTATTTATGGTACATGGTGAGATCAATCACAATTTTATTAAAAATTATTTTTATAATAAGAAATTAATTATCACTTCAGTTTTTATACTTTGTTAGGTAAAGATAAAAAGACTATCATATGGTTTGACGCTTTTACACTTTGAAGGACAAAGATACTTTTTGTATCGAAGAAGTAACATGTGTTTTATTCTTTTAACATATTTTAGATACGCACTATGTTTTTCTCATTTTTTTTAGATTGTTAATATTAATAAAAATATAAATTTTTGATAAAATAAGTATTTTTAAATAAGTTAATATTCAATTAGATATTTTATGATCATAACAGTTTGTTATATATATATATATAATATTTTTTAATTTTAACTAAATTTAAGAAATAATTTTTTAAAATAAAATTTAATATATTTATGAATTCTATGATACATTTGTTAGATGCTATATCACTTGTAAAATCATATTTTAGTAATGGTTCAAGTTAAATATATATAAAACCACAAAAAAGTAATAAAAATATAAATGTATATCTAAAAAATGCTAAGAAAATAAAATACGAAAAGTACTTTAATACAGAAAATATCTCTGCCCTAAAGTGAAAAAATACCAAACCACAAAGTAATTTTTTAAACTTTACCTTTTTACACTATAATCACTTATAAAGTGATTATTAAAAACTAAGAAAAGGAAAAATATTAGCAAGTACTAATTATTATCTTAATATGATTTAAATACGTGTTTAATGTTTCTATTCAGATTAAGTCAATTTATTAAAATATATAATTAAGTAAATTAAATTATAGTTGAGTACTATTGGATTCAAATTATAATCACGTCAATCCATTCTATATTCATTTGTAACACTATAAGTATTTATATTTATTTTAAATTTAATAATTATTTAATTTTTTATTATATAGAGAATAATGAGTCTGACTTTTAATATTCACATGCATAGCAAATGCATAAAAAAACTTATATATATAAAAGCACCAGGAAAGGAAAAGTTTTTAACTAACTAAAAAACTCTTTAAATTATTCAACTATTAATTTAATTCTAACCAAATTTTATCAGAGTTACATATCTAATAACTTAATTTAAGTAAAACCATCCCAACTATCATATGACCTTTCGCTCTTTTTTCAAATATATCATCACCTTATAATTTTATCTTTTTAGTTAATCATTTTTGTGTTATATATCAAATTTATCCAAGTTATTTTAGGCATGTGCCTATGATGACATGGCATACATATATGTCTTTTTCTTGCCAACATAGAATGCACCGACATCAACTTCGAAAAAAAAAAAAGAAGAAAGATGCAAATGACATCGTTTCCATCTTTTTTATTTTTCCCTCTAAATAAAAGTTAGGGTTTTGCTTTTTCTATTTGCAGATTCTTGCATTTATTAACAACAAGAAGCTTCAACAGAGTGTTTCAAAGAGCAAGGGGCACCATCATCATCTTTTGAAGTCAATAATCAAGCTCTTTGTTTGGAAATGATGTTTGCTTTTGTAAATGTCAGAGACCAGTGAAGTTGATGATTTTAAGGATTGTGAATAATCTAGGGCGTAAGTTTTGGGGGTGTTCTTATGCTGAGGTGAGTTTTGTTATTATTATTATTATTATTATTATTATTATTATTATTATTATTATTATTATTATTATTATTATTAAGGTAAGAGATTTATTGCATTGTTTGATAATTTGATCTTTCTTTTGGTAGGGGTGCAGCTGTAATTTCTTTAAGTGGCATGGTGCTTGGGTGAATGAGAGGACAATGTTGGTGCTGAATGAGTTAAGGCGCCTAAATTGCAATTTGGAGAATTTTGACTCTGAAGCAAAAAATGAGGGAGAAATGGTACAAATACGCATGCTATAAAAGGAAAATGGTTTGCTGAAAGAAAAAAATTGAAAGGACGAATGGTGCAGCAACCAAAATGAGGGGCAAGAACATTGAGGACCTTGAAAAGATGAAAGGAAGTTTAGTTTTTTATAAATTGAGTTTTTATGGGGCAGTCGCAATGTTACTATGGAAGCTTTATGCTTGATTTGGTACGATGTTAGTTGTAGAGGGTTTTTTGTGTTAGTGGTTAATGTAGTAGAACTGTGGGGTTGTTTGATGGAAGGCAATGAATGAATATTATGATTTTTTCTATTTTAGGTGTACTGTTCATGTACTTATATATGCAATGAAGATTATTGTAGAATTTTTCAAGTATTTAATTATTTAATGCCTTTATTTTGCATGTGTTTTATATAATTGTATTGGAGAATAATGAACATGTATTAGCAACAAGAGGCATGTGGACCCATATCTTTGTTACTATCACAATTAGGAAGAAACAAAAAAGATTGACATTAAATAAATTCAGACAAAAATAACATTAATGTTAGGCAAAAGTACTACAAAAAGTTATTCGAGTTAATATTGTTTGCATTATATATGTTTGCTTAATGAACCTAAATAAAAAACAAATGCTTCAATGTTGTATGTAGTACACATATGCACCATGTAATATTATGGCAATTTCATAAACTTCTGGAAAGGCTTTGGTAGAACATGATGCCTATCTTGAATCACCAAAGTTGCAATCTTACTAGTCTTTGGATTGTTGTCCTAGAGGATCCTACCACTTTTTCTTTTCCTTTTGAACAAACTAATGTATAACCTGCTGCACTTGTTTGAGATAATCTCTAAGACACATTACTCTCTTTTGGCTTTAATGATATTGAAGCATGGCTAGGTGTCACTCATTGTTTCTATTTTGATCTTTCTATGGTGGACTTTAAAGTTAACCCGCTCCTCTTGTTGGACTGCCTTGCTGCTTCTGCTGCTTGTGAAGACCCACTTATGGATCTCACATTTCTTTTTCCTGGCATCTGCAATAGAACATTTCAATATTCTAAAGAATATTTCTTAAGTTCATAACAAAACAAAACTAACATACTTAAGTTCAATCCTTACCCTAAGATATATATTTCTTGTCTCTGTTGAAATATTAAGGCCATAATCTTTCCTAGCCTATACAAAAGCATATTTACATAAAAACACAACTTCAATTCACATAGATACAGAAATAGCATTATCAAATATACATGATTTCTCTCCTTTGCAATAGTTCTGTTATCACATCTCTATTTTTGCTGGGAAGGACCAGATTCTCCAAGTCCAACACCTGACTCATTTCTTTCAAGTACTTGAGTTACATTACTATTTGGACCTTTAGGGCATCTACTTCTTCCTTTACTTTCCTGTTTCAATAAGAAAAAAATGTAAATGAAATTATTATGAAATATAGATGATGATAAGTTTGTAGAAATATATTGCATACCTCAATTGTAGGTTTAGCTCTAGGTGGAGGTGAGTTATCCTTTCTTGAACACTCTCTTCTATTATGTCCATATGCAAAACATAAGGTGCATTGCATTCTTATTCCATGTCTGCTTAACTTGTTAGGGTTTTTTTTATTTCTCATCAATAGATTTTTTCCTATTTCTCTTAAGTCTTTCAAGCATCCTTTTGAATGGTGGTGGATGCATTGGGGCTTCAGTAATCTCATGCCACATCTTCTGCCCATTTAATAGTTCAAGAGCATATTTGTAAGTTTCTAAGTAAATTTCTTTTTTATAGCAATCATCCACATAGTCATCTGCATTGTGCCTCAACCAATGAATACTAGAGATTGCATGAATGCATGGAATTCCAGTCAATTGCCAACCCCTGAAAGTATAAGTCCTATATGGTAGAGACACTACAAATTGGTCATAAAAAACTTTAACTTGAAATTTGTCATTCAAAGTAGGCTTAGGTATATAAAATTTCCTTTTCCACTTTAATTTCTCAATTTTCTTTTTAATCCTAGCGTAAAGCACCTCAGAATTACTTCTCATCATGTCAGACTTAATCTTAATCCTTTCCATTAATGCTCCTATTATCTCTTCCAACATGTCAATAATGTGCATCAACCTTGCTTTGCATATCCATCCATTAAATGTCTCGGCGATGTTGTTGTCAACATTGTCACATTTGGGCAAGGTGGATATGTATGCTTTACAGAATACTCTTAGATCCCTAGAAATAAAATCTTCTTCTGTCTCAAGATCAACTTGTCTCAATACCTTCAAGTTAGCTACAAATTCAGGTTTCATATGTATTATACACAATGTTCCAGAACAACTCCTTAAGCTCAATTCAATTGTATAGTTTCTTCCAATTTGCATAAATATGATGTGCACAATTCTTATCTCTGCATGTGGTACAAGCTCTTGTAATACTTTCATGAAACCCTACAAATAAATACAACTGATGTAAGCATTTCATTCAAGTTTTGTTAACTAATAAAACAAGACTAAAATGATAAACAATATCTTTTGTTGATCACATATGAAGGTCCAGCCTATCCTTGTGCTAATCCTTAAGTCAATTGAATAATTTTGTAAGAAACAATTTCCAAGTGCTTTCATTTTCAGCCAACACAACTGCGCAGGCAATAGGGGACATTTGTTTGTTCCCATCACGACCTACTGCACTCAAAATAGTACCCCCAAGTATAGTCTTTAAAAGTGCACCATCTAAACATATCATTGTCTGCAACCATTCATAAAACCTTTCCTCAATCCACTAAAACATATGTACAAACCTCATAAAACAACATTGTTCTCTTCCAAATTACATTCCATTTCAAAGGATCCTTCTCTATTAAATATATTTTTAATTCTTATATATAGGACCTCAGTCTAGCATAGTGAGCTTCTACTGATCCTCTCAATTTCTGTAAAGCTAATTTTTTTGCCCTATAACATGAGCATATAGACACTTTCAAAGCATACTTCGTCATTAGATCAGATTCCATTTCAGCAACTGAATAACTAGGTTTCTTCCTAAATTCATTTAAAAACTCATCAGTCAACCACTTAGTTGTTTCCATCTTGTTTCTTTGTACCCTAGCATAATTATGGTTAGGTCTAACTGTCCTAACCATGAATGTCCTCTCTGCAGGCACCTTTAAAGCATAAACTCTCCAAATGCAGTTCCCCTTACATCTTGCTTCCATCCTATATTCACCAGTACTTTCTACCGTACATCATACCCATTTGAAATAGCATAATTTTGTATTGCTCCTCTAAATTGTTCAGTATTTGTGAATTTCATACTTGCTACAAACTTCAGTTCTGCATGATTGCATTTAGGATTGTATACAATTCTTTTCTCCTTCCTTTTTTTATGAACAGTCCAATCATCTTCCTTATTAAAAACTAGGGTTTTAACTTCAACATCACTATCAGGGTACTGAGAATGGTGCCCACTACAATCACTCTTATTGCCATCCACCCTATCACTGCTACTAACCCTACAAATCCACTGCTATCTGTCTCATGTCCCTTATCTAACCCTAACCTAAAACCAACTAAAGTCTTCCTAAAATCATGTAAGTTATGCTTGGCAATCACGTATTCCTCATCCATATCTGAATCAGGAACATCAGAAGAGAGGTTTTTCTTATCATCACATTCATCATTTTTAGGTATATAATCCTTATCCTCACTACTTTCTCCCTCAGTTTCTCTTACATTCATCTCACATTTAGGTTCCACTTTAGAGGCAATTTTGTTTTCATTTTCAAATATAACAGCTTCAGGTTCTTCCACTAAGTTGTCATTATCAGTTATAGCTTGCCTACTATTAGGTGTCATTTTAACAGCTTCTGCATACACTTTTAAGAACCCATATTCTAGACCTTCTATGAACATTTTCTTGCACCCTTTTTCTGTTTTAACAAACACTAACCCTAGTTCATTCCCTACAGGAATCCATCTCATAGGGGGTTCATAAGCTACACTTAAGAAATGTGTATACCTTAAGTTTTTTAATATTCTCTCTATTTCATCCATAGTAAATCTCGAAATGCCACTAAGTTGTACACTACTTCCACTAACATATTTTATTATAGGATTACTAATTAAGGTCCTACCATGGTCAAACTCAATAGGGATACTGCATACATTAAAAAAAATATTACACAACTAATTAAGTTATTAATAAACTAATCAAACTAGCAATTAAATAATTAAGTTACCATATTTGATAAAAAAAGCAAAAATAAACTCAAACTAGTAACTAAATAATTAAGTTACCAAATTAGGTCACAGTTATTTTAAACCCAAATTTATATATGCCTTTCACTCATGCACTCACACGGTTAATATTTCTCACTTGCATTGCCCTACTTATTACATAAATTGACACTAGTAAACAATGCATACCTTTCTTATTATTTTTTCTTAAGAGCCATTTCACCAAGGACCACAATCACTGAATGATTCTTGTAGACACAAGCTTCAGCAATAATGGACCATGAAGACAACAAAATCTTTAAACAATTCAATAAAAGGGAAAATGACAAAAAGGACAGGGGGACAAAGTTAGCAACAACTTTTCAAAGTAAGACAGTAAATCTTTGAAAGAAGGAAGATTTATTCTTGACTTCGTAAATCCTAAAATTAGAAAGGGAGAAATAAGAAAGAAGGAAACGATGTCATTCGCATCTTTCTTCTTTTTTTTTTCTCTTCAACACTTATTGAAACAATAGGCCCGAAGGAGAAAGAACTCGGGCTGTTAAGAGAAAGACGAAGGAGAATCTACCTGTCACCTAAGAAGTTTAAAATTGAAATTGCCAGCCTTAATAGTGAGTTAAAATCATATAATCCTATAATAAATACATCATTCTCAACAAAATATTTATTTAATTAGAATAATATATCATATTATATTAAAACATGTGTCATGCCATGATTTAGAAAAATACAATTTAAACGTTTATGGGACGAGTATCTCAGCAGAACCCTAACCCTAATATAAGTAGCCTTTCGGCTCTCTTACTCTAATAGGACTAGCGCCCAGAGAGCGAAGCTCAACCAGGGTCCTTGATTCCAGCCTGGTCATTTGATTCCCAATAAAGCCAGCGCCCAAAGAGCAACGCTCGACCAGGGATCTTTCCTCCGGTGGTCAAATTTTCACAGCCTATAGAGTTGTACTCGACTAGAGCAAATCCCAAAAATAATCTTTTACTACATATCTATGATTAATACCGGTGTGCACGCGGTCCTGATGCAACCCATCAGGTGGTATGTTCTATTGTCGCCTCATCCCGATGTTACAATTATAGCATCAATAATAATTATAAATAGTATAGTCATAAGCAAACATAAATTATTCAATAACATATTAAGAATTAAATTTTAATAGCCTCAAGTATAGTAAACATGAAAATCATATGTAATAATAATAATAATAATAATAATACTAAAATAACAGTAAATATGATAGCACAACAATAGTAATAATATTAATAATGATATCGATAATAACAAAAATAAAATTTATAATAATAATAATACTAATAATAATAATAATAATTATTAATCAATTAATAATGCATTTGATTTAGACATGATATAAAAGCAGTTGATTATATGACTTTAACTCATTGTTCTGTCGCGCTCTGCAGTCTACTATTACGCCTTGGGTGGAGCTGACTGGACAGACAGATTATGTATTCATAAAAATAACTCAGTTAATAAGATATTATTAATCTTTCCTAGGCCTAGACTTCTAGATTAGACTGCCAAAGAAATTTCGACTCAGAAATTTTATCAAAAATTCAGCAGAACCTCTCCTAAAATATGAATGTTTACCTCCGTATAACGGGTCCAGAACCTGCTAGAAACACTTCAAATATTCCATAATTATTTAAAGGAAGTCGAGCCACCAAAACTGTATTATTCCGAAGACGACGTTCAGGATGCGTTAGCATTATGAGTTTTTGGTAATGTCGTCTAAACTCACTAATACTCCTGCAGCCTTCATGGATTTGATGAATGTTCAAGCCATTCCTGAATCGTTTTGTCATTATATTCATTGATGATAGCTTGGTGTACACTAGAAGCAAAGAGGAACACGCATGGCATCTGAGGATGGTACTTCAGACGTTGAGGGAGCATCAGTTTTATGCTAAGTTTTCCAAGTGCGAGTTTTGATTAGAAAGCGTTGCTTTTCTAAGTCATGTTATGTCTAGAGAGGGTATTCAAGTAGGGCCCAAGATAGTAGAGACCGACTATGGTGATAGAGGTTCGTAGCTTTTTGGGTTTGGCAGGCTGCTACCATCGATTCATGTAAGACTTCTCAAGGATCATAACGCCTTTGACTAAGCTGACTCAGAAGAATGTCAGTTTTCAGTGGACTAACGCATGTGAAAGAAGTTTTTAGAAGCTGAAAGACTGTTTGACTTCAGCTCCGATGTTTACCCTTTGGGACTGGTGGATTCATGGTGTATTGTGATGCTTCCAAAGTAGGTTTGGATTGTGTTTTGATACAGCATGGTAAGGTAGTGGCTTATACATCCAGGCAATTAAAGAGGCATGAAAAAAATTACCCTACTCATGATTTGGAGATGGCAGCAGTTAATCTTTGCCCTAAAAATCTGGAGGCACTATCTCTACGGTGAGGCGTACAAGATATATACGGACTATAAAAGTTTGAAGTATATATTTCAACAGAAAGAATTGAATCTGAGGCAGAGGAGACGGTTGCAACTTCTGAAAGATTATGATTGTAATATTCTCTACTATCTAGGTAAATTGAATATCATGGCAGACGCTTTACGCAGGAAGTCAGTAGGTAGTCTTGCTCATATCAGTACGGAGAAGAGACCTATGACTAAAGAGTTGCATGAATTGTGCGACCAAGGGTTATAAATGGAGTTATTAGAATCGGGAGCATTGTTAGCACATTTCAGATTTAGGTCTGTGCTTGTTGATAGAATCATGTTAGCTCAGAATCAAGACCCACAGTTACGAAAAATCTTAGAAGAAGTGCAGCAAGGTCGAGCTAATGATTTTGTTATAGATAATGACGGTACTCTCAGAATGGGCACTAGGCTATGTGTTCCCCATGTGGATAATCTCAAGAAGGAGATTTTAGAAGAGGCTTATTGTACAGCTTACAGCGTGCATACGAGCTCTACCAAGATGTATCACGATTTGAAAGGCAATTATTAGTGGAATGGAATGAAAAAGGGATGTGGCAGAGTTTGTCTCTAAGTGTCTGACGTGTCAGCAGGTTAAATTAAAGCATCAGAAGCAGGTTATGGCAATCGTTTCGCAAGGATTACTATGGATTTTATTTCAGATTTACCCAAGACTTCGGCTGGTTATGACTCTATTTGGATAATTATGGACCAATTGACTAAGTCAGCGCACTTCCTTCTTGTGAAGACTACTTATTCTATGGCTAAGTATGTATGAGTGTATCTGGAGAGAATTGTCAGTCTTCACGGCGTTCCTATTTCTATAGTGTTTGATAGGGGACCACAGTTCACTTTGAGGTTTTAGAGGAAGCTACAAGAAGAGCTTTGTACTAGATTGGACTTCAGCACGGCCTTTCAATCCGACAATTATGGACAATCAGAGAGAATAATTCAGACCTTAGAGGATATGCTTCATATGTGTATGATAGACTTTAGTGGTCAGTGGGATTGGTACCTATCATTGATTGAATTCGCTTATAACAACAGCTACCATACAAGCATCAAGATGGCCCCTTATAAGGCATCGTACGGCCGGAAGTGCAGATCTCCTGTGTGTTGGGAAGAAGTTGGCGAACGGAAGTTAGCAGGACCAAAGTTGGTTCAAATCACTTAAGAGAAGATTCTTATTATTCACAAGTGGCTGAAGAATTATACGGACCCGAAGCGAAAGCACGTGGAGTTCAGTATTAGGGAGTATGTGTTCTTGAAGGTGTCCCCTATGCGTGGTGTGATGAGGTTTGGCAAGAAAGGCAAGTTGGCCCCTCCTTACGTGAGACCCTTTGAGATTATTGACAAGAGTGGAGAGGTAGTATATAAGTAGGACTTGTCGCCAAATTTCTCGTATGTACATCTGATATTTCATATATCCATTTTGAGAAAGTACATTTTGGATCCTTCGCACATATTGTAGCCTCAATATGTGGACGTAAGTGAAGATTTGACTTACGAGGAGCAGCTGGTTATGATCGTGGATACTCAAATTCGCCAACTGCGCTCTAAGGTTACATCAATGGTTAAGGTGTTGTGCCGGAACCATTCGTAAAAAGAGTGTACTTGGAAAGCCGAGCAGGAAATGAGGAATCTTTACCCTCATCTGTTTCAATCTTGAGGTAAGTCTTGGTTCTTTCAAAGTTCGAGGATAAATTTTTTTCTTAAGGGAGATAGAATGTAATACTGTTAAATAAAAAATAATACTAATAATAATAATAATAAATAAATAAATAAATAAAAGAAAACTTTCTTCTTCATCCCTTTTTCTTCTTCTTCATCCCAATAAAGTCAGCGCCCAAAGAGCAACGCTCGACCAGGGATCTTTCCTTCGGTGGTCAAATTTTCACAGCCTATAGAGTTGTACTCGACCAGAGCAAATCCCAAAAATAATCTTTTACTACATATCTATGATTAATACCGGTGTGCACGCGGTCCTGATGCAACTCATCAGGTGGTATGTTCTATTATCTCCTCATCCCGATGTTACAATTATAGCATCAATAATAATTATAAATAGTATAGTCATAAGCAAACATAAATTATTCAATAACATATTAAGAATTAAAGTTTAATAGCCTCAAGTATAGTAAACATGAAAATCATATGTAATAATAATAATAATAATACTAAAATAACAGTAAATATGATAGCACAATAATAGTAATAATATTAATAATGATATCGATAATAACGAAAATAAAATTTATAATAATAATGCTAATAATAATAATTATTATTATTAATCAATTAATAATGCATTTGATTTAGACATGATATAAAAGCAGTTGATTATATGATTAGGAGTTTAGGCCTAGGAAAGATTTAGGAGAGGTTCCACCGAATTTTTGGTAGAATTTCCGAATCAGAATTTTTTAGACAGTCTAATCTAGGAGTTTAGGCCTAGGAAAGATTAAGAATATCCTATTAACTGAGTTATTTTCATAAATAGATAATCCGTCCATCAAGCCAGCTCCACTCGAGACGCAGGAGCAAACTGCAGAGTGCGGCAGAACGGTGAGTTAAAGTCATATAGTCAACTGCACATATGTCATGTTTAAATTAAATGCAATGCTAATGGGTATATAAGTACTTTGATTATTATAAGCATTATTATCATTAATTTTATTTGATTAATAATTACTATGAATACTAGTATGTATATTTGACTTATCGATTAATCAGGCTTACTACGGGTTTTTAGTGGTTTTAAGCCTACCCATTCCCTAGTGCCGGTCATGGACCCACAGACCAGGTTATTGACAATGACGGTGCATTCTATATTGGCAAGAAAAAGACACATATGCGTGCCATGTCATCATAGGTGCACGCTTGAAACAACTTGGATAGATTTCATATAGAATGCAAAGATGATGGACCAAAAAGATAAAATTATAAGGTGAGGATATATTTGAAAAAATAGTAAAAAGTCGTGGCAGTTGGGATGATTTTGCCTTTAATTTAATATATTTCTAATTCAAATAGAATCAATTAATAATTAATCTAATTCAATTAATGAATTATTGAATAGAGTTCAAATACTTGCTTAATCCTATAAATAATTAATGAATTATTATATCATATTATATATATCGATAATAGAGTTCAAATAGCTCAATACAACTAGTGAGAAAAAAATGTCAAATACTTTTAATTTTATTTTATTAAAATATTAATCATGTTTCATATAATACTTCATTAATAGAATTACTACAAGTGAATTACTTCAAATGGTCAATTTTTTTCTATATACTAAACTAATTATCATATTATATATAAAAATATGAAAGGACGGACAACTAAATTTACTAATAGAGTCTTACTAGTTCTTTAGTTAATTAGATTAATTTGATTATTTATTAATTTAATTTAATAATACAAAATATTTATAATTTATAAATCACTTAATACAAATCTAATTTTAGTAGTCCAACTCTATTAGAATTTTAAATCAACAATTGTTCTAATTTCAGAAAATAGCATTTTAATTATATTTTTAATATTATATTAACTAACAAATTAATTTATAAATTATACAGTAATTTCTAATCTTTAGTATAATTCCTAAATTTTTCTGACTTACTATGTTTATAAGACTTGATTTAAAAAAATAAATCAATAATAATTTAAAGAGGAATAAAATAATACTGGTATTTTTTCAATCGAGTAACTTTCACATAATTAAATTAAGCAATTGATATAGAGATTAGGTGATATTTAAATAATTAATTAATTTATCTAAGTGTGGATTATCTTATTAAGTAGATGATTATCTCTTCGTAGGTCATTAAAATAATTAATTATTCTTGAAGTCTTCAGTGATGTATAATAAAGAGTTAATTAACAAAAATAGTTTTGCATTTGATTCATTATAACTAAAGATTTTAGGTAATTAAATTGGAAACTTATTAACAGAAGGGGTGAATATTAATAGCTGGGAGAAAACATGGATTAATATGCAAAAACACTATTTCAAGTAACGATGGCTGACGACAGTGAAAATCGAAAAAACATTAACGGGAAAAATTAATTTTCTCACCATTCACGGTTGTTCCTGTGACGATAACAACAAAAATTAGCGGCAATCGACTTGGCTGGTCTTGGGCTTTCGTTTAACAGCAGTAGCGTCGGAAATGGTGAGAAGGATGAGAGAGAAAAATGGCAACAATTTTGTTTTCTCAAATTCTGGCCAACAATGATGGCGAATGAATGATCGGCAACACCATGTAGATCAATGACTTAAGACCTTCCAGATGTTGTTGGTTTCACGCTCAGACTTCGTTTGAAATTGGATGACCAAAACTGTTTGATTATCTTGGGGTTGATTGGAATTTAAATGAATAACCAGATATCATATGAGCATTCTATGTATCATTACGAGTTTGTCAATATCCTTCAATTATCGATCAGAGTTTGACGACTGCATCCGAAGCAAACATCATTATGCGTGTTTAGGTAAATTACTAATACAAATAAATTAGATAAATTAGTAGTTTATTGTGCGTAGCATTTCATTATAAAATTAAATTTATAAATATAATTTAATAGTTTTTAATATTTAATTTTAATTTACAATATTTTAAAAATAATAACAAATTAATTATTTTTTTATTTTTTCTAAAATTATTAGTACAAAATATAAATTTATGTTTAAAATTTTTATTTATTTATTTCAATATTATATAAATCAATCTATAATTGATATTACTATTTCATAAAATTAGAAATTATTATAATAATTAAAAATTAATTTATTAGTGAATATAATATTTAAAAATATTATTTTTATAATTAGAATCATTATCTAATTAGAAAATTAATTTATTAGTTAATATAATATTAAAATATAACTAATATGTTATTTTTAGAATAATTATTATCTAATTAGAAAACTAATAATTGTCTAATTAGAAAATTAATTTATTATTAATATATTATTTCCTAGGATTAGAATAAATGTTTAATTAGGAATGTAACTTAGTAATCAATAAATTAATAAATAATTTTATTAAATTAAGTCTTATGTGTCAAAATAAGTACACATAGCAAGACAACAATCCTATATATAAAAAATTAAGCACACATATTCAAAGAAATTTAGGTCTTAGAAATTTATTTACATATGTATGTATAAATACTGAAGAATATTTGCCTATATATTATAGTTATGCTATATATTAAGAAATTGAGATGTTAATATTGTTAAATTAAATTGATTAAACTAATAATTAATTAAACAAGGGATATATAAAAAATAATATTATTGTCTTGATGAATAATATTATAAGGTTCGCTAATTTTCAAAATAACAATGAATTAAATAATTATAACATGTGGTAATCAAGTATTGTTAATGAAAAAATAATTAATCAAGAGCAATTATTATATTGTTGGCCGGAAGCAAACAATTGTAAATGAAATTACTTGTGCCAAAGAAATTAAGATCTTAGATTGGACATGTAATTGGAATGTTAAAACGAGATTAAATTGCATTTTGGAGGCCTCGAGTGGGCTTTTTTGTATGATTTATGTTTCTTGTAGGAATTGGACTATTTTACAGAAGAAATTAATCTGGACCACATAAATTATGAATAAAGGTATGCACGACGAAATTAATCCGTCCCACATAAATTAGAATTAGAGAATTTATATTAAGGAAAGGTCAAGTTGTTGAAATAAAGGTATCCAGTACCTGTTGAATTTTCGATAGAATAAATTAAATGGATATAAGGAGAATTAATAGAATTATTACAAAAATAAGTTTAGAATTACAGATTGGATATTAGACGTTATATATAGGAATATAGAAAAGGATAAGAAGAATAACTTATGAATTTTGTTTACAAATGTTTTATGAGATTAAGTGCATGAATGATTGTTTGGAGAAAAATTAGCAAGTTGAGTGGAAATTCTAGTCAGTTTGGATCCTACAAACTAGGTGAATGGATAAACTTATAATTTTATATTTATTAAATTATTATTTATATATTTATAATTTCTTGAATTATTTTTTAAAATTATTTATTTTAAAGTGATTTAAAATATTATTATTTTCTATAAAAAATTAGCAAGTTGAGTGGAAATTCTAGTCAGTTTGGATCCTACAAACTAGGTGAATCGATAAATTTATAATTTTATATTTATTAAATTATTATTTATATATTTATAATTTCTTGAATTATTTTTTAAAATTATTTATTTTAAAGTGATTTAAAATATTATTATTTTCCATAAAAATTAGAAATAAAGAATAATATTTTCAGTTATCATATATATAAATATGATTTTCTATAACTGAATAAATGTGTATGTCCTCATTTATGTGATATACGAGATCACACCTTAGACTCAAGTGTTAAATAAGATAAACTGATTGAGTATGCATATAGCTTTTGAGGTGTATATTAAGTAGTTGCCTTTTGGAGGCATATAATGTCTGTGTTCGTATGACTATGATTTGCACTTTGGGCTGCTAAGTGAAACGTCTTTGCATCCAAAATTGTTAGAGATCAGTAGGATTCATCTATGAGTATATATTTGATATATTATCTCATTTTGATTTTAGAATTACTAATTATGCTTCTCGATTTTGGTTGGAAATGATTTTTATGAGGTGGATCGAAATAGAGGTCATAACGAGTAGAGCTTTGTGTTCTAGACTCTACAATCGTAGAAAGACAAAAATGAATGGCAGGGTCATCATATTAAGCAATAATATATTAATTATATATATATTTTTTAGGAGCAAGAATCTAGGATTAGCCCTAATCAATAAGATGTATTATTAATATAATAAGCAAAGAACAAAAATAATGTATTTAAATGGCAGCAATAATGAATGGAGAAAGATATTGCAGGAGAGAACAACCTGCAAATTTTTTATCTATAAGCTTGTAGGTATTTATAGTTTATCACAATAAAAGAAAAATAATTATATCAAGATGATACCATAGGCTGAAATAAATATTGATACTGCAAAGAGTTCATTAAAGAAACTAAGAATATTATCAATAAGTTAAATATTAATATATCATCATGGCTTTGGATTAATACAGAGTTGTTGTATACTTTATAGGGAAAAAGTTTTTGATTTCTTATTTTCCCGAGCTCAATTTTGGTGGATTTTGCCTATTAATCAGAAGGAAAAATGTACATAATAATTAGAACCTATCAATATAGGTTCATGTATATATTTTGGTGCATATTAGCTTATAATAATTATTATTATTATAAGACGAAATGCATATTTATGAATTTTGATCATTTAGTCAGTTGAATACTCTGAATGTCGATATAACCTAATAAATACCTGAACTTACTTTTTTATAATATTTTAAACATTTTTTTAACATAAATATTCATTCAATATGTCTGCATGTATTGCACGAAAGTATTTAATTATTACCAAAAAATTAAAATTCAGGTATATGTTAGGTTAAATTGTGAGTTAAATGTGTTTATATATTAAACAAATAAAATTTAAATGCATGTTAAGTTAAATAAAAAATGAAAGTGTTAAATTGACTAATTAATACAAATTCAAAAGCATGTCAAAATCAAGTTTTTATATTTTTTATCTAATTTTGTCTTTAACATTCTATATTATTTTGAAAAATATTTTATTTTGATAGAAATGATTATTTTTATTTTTATTTTTAAATAATTTAAATATAATATTTGATAATTGTTTATATATGTACATGTAGGATTGCAAGTGATCTGAGCCGCTCGTAAGCACTCGAAGCTTATTCGTTAGAATAAATGAGTTGAGCTCGAGCTTCATTTTCGAGCTCGTTTATTAAATGAGCCTAACTCGAGTTTAGTAGTGCTTATCACGTCTCGCGAGCTAGCTTGTGCATTAGCTCGTTTAAAAGTCTGTGAATTAGCTCAATTAATAAATAAATAATTAGAATATAATATTATTATCATTGAAAAATAAATAAATAAATAGATCATGAAAATTCAATTTTTATTACATTAAAGTAATAATATATACTAAAAAATTAGATTTTAATTATAAATTCTCTAATTGAATAATTTTAGTGTTACTTAAGCAGGTTCTAGTTTAATAATATTGTTAAGTTGGCATTTAATTATGTATATTTAATTATTATTGATATTTTACCAATTTATTTTTTTGTCATAAATTAATCTAAGTGGAATAATAAAATAAAAACTATGTATGAAAATAATATAGTTTTGTATATAATATAATTAACTCAATCAACATAAACTATGTTGCTTTCTATATAATTTTAGTGTTGAATAAACAAGCATATATTATATAAATACTTAAAAATATATGTTGTTTTACTATAAAACTAAAAAGTTTTAGTATTGAATAAAAAAAATATATTATATAAATGTTTAAAGATATACATTTTTTTAATCATATATTATGTAAACACTTAAAAATATTTAGAAATTATAGTCTATACATTGTAAATTAACAAAGCATGAGTAAATATTTTGGCAATATGCTTAATGTGCAGCATATAGATAGAGTAAGAACTATTATAAATTAACATGAATAAATATTTATGCAATATAGTTAATGTGAAGCTTTTGAAGCTCAACTCTACTAGTTTGTATTCCCAGCCTGATCGAATTATAAATGGATTTAGAACGAGTTTGAGATAGAATTCTATAGAGTTTATTGAACTCTTTGTTTTTATTAAGAACTTAGTTTAATTATTTTAATTTTTAAATTTATATACATATATTTTACTTTTGTGTATAATTTATTAATAATTGTAAAATTTACAGCTATATTTTTAGTAAAATCGAGTTTGCTTAATGCGTTTGAAATCAAGCTGAGCTCGAACTTAGCCCGTTTATATAAATACAGAGCTAATAATGAGTCGAGCTTGAGTTCAACTCATTCATATGCAGTATTGAACTAATTATGAGTCGAGCTATAATCAAACTCGAACATATCAAAATTATAACAAGCTGAGCTCAAATTCAGCTAAATTTTTATGAGTCAAGCCTCAACAGTTCGGCAGGATTGCACCTCTATATACATATGTGTGTATATAAGGGAGTCTAAAACAATTTACTAATTCTCACGGAAGACAAATAGATAAAGGCACAATATTTTTAAATTTGTCATGTCAGTATGTTAATGTATATTATTATAATATTATCCTTATTCTATGATTATTGTTTTAGATAATTGGAGTATATTTATATAGTTTTTTTAATTGTTAATATTACATTTTATTTTACTTAATATGTTGATTTACTTTCTAAAACCAACTAAATGTCTTCGGTTATAGTATACATATGAAATTGAGCCGATCTTATTATGAACTGTATGTTATGCATATAAAAATTTCGAAATATACTTTAGTTTAAAAATTCATTCTTATTTCATCATTTATAGCCGCAAATCAACAAATTAAGAAATATAATAGAAAAATATAACAATCAGTATATAATTAAAAATATCTTCAATTTATATATCCAAAAGGAATAGAAAAATAATTGGCGACATCCCAAACATAATAAGGACAATAAATTTTGAATCCTACAGCCATATGAAGATGATTCGGTTCAGTCATATGAAGATGATTTGGTTCAGCTATATGTAGATGGCTTGGTTCACTTGATAGAAGGTAGATCGGTTCAGCATGAAGGTATATTCCTATTACAAGCGGTTCTCCTATATATCATAGAACAAGGACTATGGAGCCTATGAAAAGGATCTAAGACGGGTAGGTAAATAAGATTTATACAAGAAAATACGTATTAGTAAATAAAAAGAAAGAGAAAAGAAACCATTGCTTATTTCCTTTATCTATTATTTCTTTGATCTCGTTTTTACACATTAAGATTTTTAATTTTATTTATTACTTGATGTTTACATAATTGATAATTTCTTGTTGGAATCAAAGATTATTTTTGCCAAAGGAGAAATTCAATAATTTAAGAATATAGAAAAAAAATTTCTAAGCTTAATATACGTCTCCACCTATATTAATACATATTCATTAGTTTTATATGATAAAGTGTGTACCAATCATCTAATACTAAAGTATAAAACACATATATATTTATTATTTTTTTATTAGTTGTACTATTTACAATAAGTTTATGTAAAAATTTTCTTATAATCTGAATATATATTATTAAAAAATTCTTATCTAATACCAAAATGTATATATATTAACTTTTTTTTTTTTTTAATTACATGGAGGCAAAGCTCCAGGCTAACTCGCAACCAATACCATACGGGTGTGACGAACCCCAATAACATCCTGATGCAGGAGATGGATGATCTTTGTTGGAACAGTATCAAACTCATGATAGCCAACTGGAAATCACCAGCAAAGGAAGCCAATCCATCAGCAGCAAAATTCGCTTCTCTATAGACATGACTAACCGAAACTTGCCAGTTCTGACCAAGCATGCTCCTAATCCCTGAAACCAGCGGGGCATAACTGGAACTGATATCCTTCTCACCAGTAACTAGCGGAACTGCACACATGCTATCAACCTTAACCAGCAACTTCCGAATACCCAACTTCCAAGCGAGAGTAAGCCCATGGTACAAACCCCACAACCCAGCGCCAGTAATGGAGCACCGGCCAATGTTAACAACAAACCCATGAATCCACATACCCAATCCATTTCTGATCACACCTCCAACACATATTAACTTTAGTATTACAATGCGTTGGTATTTATGCTGTATTAGAATAATTTGCTTGTAGAGGACTAAGTTTCTAGAATGATAATGAAAATTAGTGCATGGTACATAGCCCAAGTGTTGTTTTTGAGTGAATCGCATATGAGAATAAAATTATTTTTCTATACTTGTCAAAATCAAGAATGAGAAGAAGACAATAGAGTTTTATTTTTCTCTATTTCACATGTAATAGTGATGTATCTCTAATTAAGCTGTAACTCGTATGACACTAAAGTTTTTTTTTTTTTTTTGCCAACTATTTAACTACCATAAGAAAACTGACATTCTTAGAAAGATGTTAACAATAAAAATAAAACACTATCATTCCGTTATATCAAGATGGATGTGCTTGAGAATAATTGGGATTACGATATCCGGAGAACTTAATTGCGGCAAGTGACCACTTGTAGGCATGACCTCAATAGTCGATGGGCCGCCAAGATTTTGATGCAAATATTCAGACACTCCCATTGGCACCGCCGCATCCATGGTGCTTTGTATTATGTAGAATATGTCTAGCATCAAACAAGAATTTCACCTTAGCTAAACTTAAGGCTATATCAGGTCTCATGTTAAATAGGGTTCGAGAGAATTCTTGCACAGTTATAGAGTCCATATCGCCACCTACTATCATTGGTGCGAATCCTGAGCACCATGCTTTGTAATTAAAACTCATTCCTTCGAACATTTGGTCTAAGTCCTCTTTCTGGAACCCTCCGTTATAATTCATATCATTCAAATACCTGGTTTGAAACGAATAAAATATTTAAAATTTATGAGAAAAATATTTATCATTTTGGAAATATAGTAAGCAAAATCGACAAGATAAAGCTTAATATGCTTATTTTAATGGTGAAAGTATTTCAAACATTCAATTCTTAACCATGCCAGGTTATGAGATCAATAAGAAATCATTTTGTAATTTGATCTCTAATAGATTTCCGACTCGTAACCTTAGTCCAGAAACTAATTAATATGAACTTGGCACTACCAGATTTTACCATGTTTGATAAATATTTGTAGAAAAATATAAAGCAGATTGAGCAAATAAAATTTTACCGTTGAGTAGCAGAGAGCATGACGATTTTAGAGAAGAAATCAGGGCGATAAATGGAAGCAATAGCACCAACCATACTCAAAAGTGAATGACCAACAAAAATACAAGACTTGACCTGTAATTCTTCTAAGATGGCAAGCAAATCATAAACGAAGCCTTCAATACTCGAGTATCTTTCAAAGTCATAATAGTCTGGATTTGTAGTACCGGCACCCATATTATCATATAAAATTACGGTATAATCTTCAATAAGATGCGGTACCAAATACCTCCAGACAGATTGATCAGTGCCAAAACCACGGGAGATGACAATGACTTGCTTTCCTGAGCCTAAGACTTTAACATTGTGTGCTTCTGCAACTATTCCCATATTGGTTTTTCGACTAACTTGTTCATCTACCTGCATAATGAGCTTTCATAGTATTTTATTATCATTTTGAGGACATGCCAACGGATAAACATGAAGGAGCCCACTTCAAGGATGAGAAGTATTTCTTTGAAATAGACAAATTACAAAATTTGCCTTCCCGTGCGCCTTGGAAAGCATCAACATTATAAAGACAAAATTGTCAAATATAATTATGTTGTTCATCATCGCCAGCTCATCTATATTCATTGTCTTCATCTTTGAATTGGTTGTGTGGGATATGTAGTAGGATATGTCTTCCAAGTTTCAAGATAAGCTCGTGCGTTTGTTACTAATTACACCGAAGAATGCATGTCGGCAAGCTATGCTCATAGAATTTTCAAGCGGTATCTTTTAACAACATATGTAATTAGATATCACAACATCCACGATAGTATTTCCTATTATAAAATACTATCTAATAATAAAACAAAACTTATATTATTAAAAATAAAAAACAAAAAAATGAGCTCTAACACTAGAATATATTAATTATTTATCTGCATGTATACAGCCGTTATTACTATTTTAATTAAAATAAATACAATTTAATAAATTTTTAATATTAATATAATTATAATATTTAAAAATAATAGCAAACTAACTATTTTTAAATGTATTTATTTTTTAATTTTAAAATTTTATTAATGAATAATACAAAATTATCTTAAAAATAGTTATTAATTAATTTTAATATTATAAAAATTAATATTATCAATATAATTGATATTATTATTTTTAGTTAAAAAATATTATATAATTAAAAAATAGTTTATTGTTGAATATAATATTAAAAATATAATTTAAGATGTTATTTTCTAGAGTTATAGTTATTATTTAATTAGAAAAATAATTATTAGTTAATATAATATTAAAATATAATTAATATACTATTTTTTAAAATAAAATTAATGTCATTATCTGATTAGGAAACTATTTATTAGTTAATATAATATTAAAATATAATTAATATGTTATTTCTTAGGATTAGAATCATTATTTAATTAGGAATATAACTTATTAATTAATAAATTAATAAAAAACTATAAAATTACACATAAATTTGAATTTCATATATCAAAAACAAGTACATGCGTTAAATAAAAATTCTATATATCAATAGTTAACCACACATGTTAAAAAAAAAATTTAGGTCTTAGAATATATATATATAGATTACACAAAAAAAACTGAAAAATAATCCAACAAGAAAATTTACTTGCACATAAACTAACCTCTATTTTTAATGATGAATAATTAAATATATATATATATATAGATGCCATTCAAGAGTATATGGTGAGTTTAGAGAAAGGTCACGATTAGAATTTAAACTTTTAGAAATTAGAACCATCAAGGTAGAAGTAAAATGGTCGGGCATCAATTTTTTCCTTGGAGTAGCAGAGAGCACGATGAGTTTAGAGAAAAGATCAGGTCGAGAAACAGAGGCAATGACACCAACCATACTCAAAGCAGAATGGCCAATAAAAATACAAGACTTAACTTTCAATTATTCTAAATAGCAAGCAAATCATATGCAAAACCTTCAATAGTTGAGTATCTCTCGAAGTCAAAATAATCAGGATTAGTGGTACCAGCATCCATCTCATGTTATCAAACAAAATAACACGATAATCATCAACAAGGTGGGCACAAGGTACCTCCAGATATATTGATCAAAGCCAAATCCATGAGAAAGAACTATAACTTGATCTCCTGAACCCAAAACCTTAACGTTATGTGCTTCTTCTACTATTCCCATTTTCCTGTTTTTATATATATTTGTGTTGCTTTATTTGGTGGTATTGTACCGATATGCATTCTAGTTTTTGAGATCTGGTATATATAAGTTGGCGTAGTTCGATGAGCTTCAAAATTCATAATTTATTTTGGTTTAGGTGGGCGATATAGCATAGAATTATGGTCCTTATGGTGCTCCGTTCAAGGGCCACGTGAAGACAGATCAATTACATCAGCGGTGGCAAGGAGCTCCATAGCATGGTCCGTTAAATGCTATTCTTTCCAGAAGGATCCCCTCATCCTGGAATCTGGCGTTCAGGGAAACCGTGCTGCTCCCTATTAAACAGGGCTTTTCCGAAAGCTATATTTTTTAGGGGATGTCAGGAAAGTGATTGTTACAGCTAATGGCTTTGAATTCTCCAGGATTCGCTTGTGCAGGCATTTTTGCTGATATCCTCTCCTTATGCATGCAATTTCAGCAGTGTGGTTTTGGATTTGTCAATCAGGCAGCTCATGGCCCAGCCAAGAATGCACTTACTCCCAACTTTGTGGCCAATCCCATTTCAGGTCTAAACCTTTAGACCTGGTTGTAATATATATTTTTTCCAGTAATAAAACATCTTCTTCAGGCAGAAAAATGAAATATATCAATGGATTTAACCATCTGTATTTCTTTTTATTTATTTATTTCCTTTACTATCATCTTTTTTTTTTTTTCTAATTACAAATTAAGGATAGAGATTAGAACTTGAGACTCATATACACATACTAATCAGCTAAGCCTATTTTTAATACTTATTTCTTTTTTGTCACTTTTCTGAATAACTTCATAAATATACAAATGTCAAAACCAAACTAACATCTAGCGAATATGGTTTTCATATATATGATTATCCCATTCTAATTATCTCTTATTATTCTGCCCTTTTTATTCTATTCATTATTTGATTATCCCATTTTCTCCTTCCGTATTCGAATAATTAATTCTTTACGAAGATAATATTTAAAAGTTTTAAGATAAAATTCTTCATATCTATAATGTGTGACTTCTTTTGCAGAATTTTCTTTAATTTCTTTGATTATTTATTATAATATTATCATAATCTATATTACTTTAATTGAATTTCATTTATATTATTAATATGGTTGCTATTTTTATTATCAAACAGAATTCAATAAAATCAACAACAATACTATTAAAAGATTAAACCCGCAAAAGAAAAGTTCCCTCCCATGTAAATATTGCTTCTCAATTGTTTTTATTTATTTAGTTTCTTCGATAACTTATCCACTTTTGTAAGATACTGTTATTAATTTATAATTATATTACTTTATTTTATAATTTCCCTTAAGTAAGATTATATTAGATTAGATATTAAATTGACTAGGTTGAGCTTGATTTTGTGTTCACATTTAGTATTCTATTCAGAGAAATTTTCTATTCTCATTTCAATATTAGGTGATTTAGTATCTTTATAACAAGTATAAAATAATTTATAGTCCTACGAGTTAAAAGAATTATAAATATATTTCGTTCTCATGGCTTTGAAATCATTTCTAATATTATAAAAGTTACAAAATCTAAATATTGTTGGACTTCAGTTAATAATAGTTCTAATGAATAATAACTAGAGGTCAAGAATCTTAATTTATTCCAAATAAATCTAAACCCTGATTGGTATTGAGGTAAAAACCCTTTTGAAAATAAAGTAATCTTTTTAAAAAAAAAAAATTATGAACTGTTTTTATAGGAAAAAAATGCGTCAATAGATGATTATAAAGAAAATAATTTATTAAAAAACTAAATATCAATTTATTTGATAAATAGATATTAGATCTATCCTTATAACACTTATCACCAATCAGACATAAGAAGATTTATTTACAATCAGCACTCTTCCGAACATTATCTATCTTAATCTCATCACAACAATAAGTGGACAACCTCGTATGCAAGAGAAAAATGGTAGTATCAAGGTAGTAGTAGCCCCGGACACAAATTTCATGGAATCTGTCTACTAATTGCCAACATATTTCTTAATTTCCTAAGCACGTGTTTATAGTGCTTATAATTGTACATTTTTTATCGGTAGATTTTGTTTACCAAGTCATGCGTCAATTGAGAAGATAACATCACCTACATAAATATATACATGTATAATAAAAGACTATTAAGAATTAATGAGGCATTATTAATTAATTGACATGTTTTTATTAAACATACTTAAGAACTTCTCTATCTATAATCTTATGAAAATTTATGTTATACATGATGAATTTAAAACAAAATAAAGTACTCAGGAGCATTAATCAGAAATTGGACGTACACTCCTAATTAACATCATCGGTAAGGTGCTTAAGAATCACAGGAATTACAATGTCCGGCGAGCTCAACTGCGGTAAGTGACCACTTGTCGGCATGACCTCAATGATAGATCGGCTGCCGAGGTTTTGATGTAGATATTCGGATACCATCATTGGCACGGCCATGTCCTTCATGCTTTGTAGTATATGGCAAGGGACAGTGACCGAAGGAAGAACATCTCTCATATCAGTTAGGAATATGACCTGAGCTAAACTCAAGGCTATGTCTGGTCTCATGTTGAATAGGGTTCGAGTGAATTCTTGCACAGCTAATGATTCTAAGTCTCCACTTACCACCAGCGGTGCGAATCCTGAGCACCACGCTTTGTAATTAGACTTCACCCCTTCAAATATTTGGTCTACGTCTTCTTGATTAAATCCTCCATAGTAGTCCTCAGCATTCAATAGCCTAGTTTGATTTCAACCAAGAAAAACTCAAATGCAAGCATAAATAAGCTACTCCAAGGTTTATAGAATTAACTAAAGATATTTCTTACATCATTCACGAAAAGGTTAAACAAGCAGAAATTATAGCAGAAGCACCCCAAAAGTAAAATCTTGAGTTCACCATGCCGACGCAGACAAGTATGCTCTTATAATGGCCTATAGAGCTGGCGAATATCCTTGACCATTGTTTTTTTTTTTTTCGAAAAAGAAAGCAGAGAGTCAAATATAAAGTAACACCGAAACAGTCTATCATTAGTAATTTTACCTAGGAGTAGCAGAAATCATGATGATCTTCAAGAAAAGATCAGGGCGAGATACAGAGGCAATGGCTCCAACCATAGCCGAAAAGGAGTGACCAATGAATATACAAGACTTGATCTGTAGTTCTTCTAAAATGGCAAGCAAATCATAAACAAAACCTTCAAGAGTTGAGTATCTTTCAAAGTCATAATAATCTGGATTAGTAGTACCAGCACCCATATTATCATATAATATAACACGATATTCTTCAACAAGATATGGCACCAAGTATTTCCAGACAGATTGATCAGTGCCAAAGCCATGACCTAGGACTATAACTCTCTCTCCTGAGCCTAAAATTTTCACGTTGTGTGCTTCTTCTACTATTCCCATTTTTCACTTTCAAAGTGTTCTGGGTTTGGTGCGAGAGCACAATATGGATGTCTATCAGGTATCTAACTTGCTTCAGGTTCCATGGATAAACGTTATGGAACTCTGTCCAAGCAGCACGTGAAGACGAGAAGTTTCGGCATGAAAGACAAACCACGCATAATACGACAATAGAAAATTCTTACAATAGCTTCGGTTTATGGCCTGCGACTGTGGCTGCCTTCAGGCCTCAGAAACACTAATGAGTAACAACGTCCGGCCCATTGTCCATGGTCAATGATTGACCGAAAATAAAAAATTATGGTGATTTTAATAATTTAATGACCGAATTGCTAGTGGATTATAAATTAACGATAAAGATCGGTGTAAGGAGGACCCACATCTATTTTTCGATTTAAGTGCAATGGAATTGAAAAAATTTATTGCGTATAAATTTCAGTAAAAAGTATAAAATCATATTCTAAAATCATAAGAGAATTATTACATGACCAGTGTCAGTCTAATCGATACCTATGGTCTCTTAAACAGTTAGTCGTGTTTGTGTTTGCGTTTGCATACAGGAGTATGCAGGTCTGTGTGTGAGAGTGTGTCTGGGAGAGGGGTGTTTAGAGACAGAACATGCTGCAGGGGTATATCATATTTCACAGCTTTACAGCATTTGATCTTAAGAATACCTAAAATTCCTATAATAAATATTAATGGCTGATAAACAAAGAGCAAAATGAGAGTTTACATTGTCACTCTTCTTAACAAAACTGAGAAGTAAGCAGCATCAATCTGGTATACATTTTTGAACAATCTATATACAAGCAGCCCCTCCTATGACTTTTACTTCAAAACCCATCTTGTTCTTGAAACAAGAGTCGTGTGTATCTGTTTAATTAATTATAACTTCTTCTTTATTTCTTCTATTAACAAGATGCCGTATACCAAGTTCCTACAAGTCTTCTTTGGAGAAAAAGCATGAAGGTATTAGCATTGTGCTTCATCTGTATCTAGAAAGATATCTACAGGGGCACTCGTGCAGTCAACAACACTGTGATCTTTGAATCTGCTATTTGAAGAACCTTGCGGATGGTCTAGGTACATCACAATGACAGTAATATCGTCATGGAAATGGCGCCTTACTCCTTTTTCAATTCTTTTTATGTCGTCATATTTCATTTCTCTTTTCTTTGCAGCCTCTCGTAGGGCAGCTCTCACCAGTCGCTTAGCTATGCCCTGCAAAAGAGAACACACCTATTTTGTTTATTTCCTTGTTATGATGCTTAACATCATGATGGTTTCAGGAGGACTATGATGACATGATCTCTGCATAAAGAAACGACAAGCTGAAAATTGCGGCAAAAGCCTATTAGAGAGCGAGGCCTTACAGTTCGCGGGTTTTTCATAACTATATCCACAGCTGTTTCGTCACTTAATTGCTCCCAGAGACCATCTGAAGCAAAAATCAAGAACTGGTCCTGTGGCTTTAATTGTCGAACCAGTATTGAGGGTTCTGCTGTCATCACAGGCCTTTTCAATGGAACAGGCAATCCGAATTGCTGAAAAAGAGGAGCTCTGTTGAATTCTGGTTTCTTTAGATAGACATCTCCTATTGATCTTGAAACCTACAAGAGAAAAGTGGTAAAAATCACATGTTTTAGTTCATCACTGGAAAAGCCAGAATGGCAGAACTTCAATTGTAGCTCCATATAAATCACTTTCAATTGATAGTCACAAGAATGACAGCACACTTTCATGTTTTGGCACAAATCTCGTGATTCATTCTTTGTGTCACACTCACAACTACCTATAAGGAATCATTAAATGGAGACGGCAGAGAAAGCGAAACCCTTCATTCCTTTTAGAAATACATGTGGCCAGAAATGTTTAATGACGTTCAGACAAGGGTTGATTGATGAGATCAATTTACTGGTAACAAACATCAAAGGAAACATTATACAATAATCTTCAGAATGCAACACATCAGATGATTGGAAGCAGAATAAAGACATAATGTGTTCTGGCCTAAAACTGATACAAGTTACACTTCAGCACAGCCACAAAATAAATATTGCAGGATTCACGACTGAGGAAAATACAAAATTGCAGATCTGCATTTGTACTGTTTATGAATGAATTGAAAGTATTAAGGTAAAAGCTGTGGCTGTTTAGGAACTTGTTAGTTGTAAGTAATTTCTAAATTATGCATCCTGGTTCAGAATGAAAATAAGGTAAGAGATTGAGACCAGCATAAAGCAAAAAGATTGAGAAAAGGCAATGATCAATAAAAGAACCATTTCATCATCACATCAAGCAGAACTAGTAATTTGCACTGCAGATCCCTACAAAATTTCTTCCGAGTAGTGCTCATTAAGTTAAAGAAATCATTATGGGCATGAAATTGCACTACAGAATACACACAGCATGGATATTGTGTAAATCGGATCATTATTCAAAATGAAATTCTAATTACTCGTACGTCCATACCAGCAGGGGAGGGACTAAAAATTTTAATACATTGTAAGGATCTTTCAATTTAACCTTTGTTTATACTGTAACGAGCTCAGAGAATCATAGCTCATACTTCCTCAAGTTTTTTGTTTAACTCGTCTCAAATAAAAAACTTAAGGACCCAATTACAAAATTATCCAAGAAAAATTAAGAGCATTAATAAACAATGACAGATTCCTAAAAAAATTGATACCTGAATTATGCCCTTTATCCGCCAAACTCCACGAGTATAAACCACAATATGTGAATCATCAGGATGGAGTGCTGCCACCTCCTTCCTCACCTCCTCAATACTAACATTATGATCAGTAGACAACCTTTCAGCCACCACAGAAGTACTTGTCTTGCCTTGAGATACTTTCTTTCCAAGAACGGCCCTGGAATCTCCAAGATTCGCCACATACAAAACACCATTTGATATAGCCCCAACAAGACAGCAAGAGCCAACTGAAGCAATCTGAGGTTGGGTTGTCCATGATCTCTTTACCAAATGCAAGAATTCTTCTTCTGTTGCATCAAATGCCTTCCTTATCACATCTGTTGATAGCCCACCTTGCTCTGTTGCAAACTCTGGCAGCCAAAATCATCTAAGTAAGAAGAAACTTGAGAAAATCGAAAGTTTTTAACCTATTGTTTTAGTGATTCACTATGCTAACCGAGCATTCTACGGCTAAAGCTAGCAGCATAATTAAGCCAAACTTTAAATCTTTGCATCCCAATTACCCAATTTCTTTTCTTTTCTTAGACTTAGTTTCCCAACCACCAAACATATAATACATCTCTGAATAATTCACCATTTGATTCATCAGATAAGTGAAACTAAGGCCTTAATTTTCTTTTCTTCTCTTCCTTGTTATGATATTTGAAATTGAATTCCCAAAAGTGCAACACTAACCTCAACCAAAATAAAACACCAAACCTAGTGTCAGCAAATTAGTCAAAAAAATCAGCCAAGTGCAACAAAGACTAAGATCGCAAACATCCCATTTTCTAGCTTTCTCCCACTTTCCCATCAGCCAAACAAACTCCAAAAATGAAAAATAATCAAAAGAAAAACTTACTGTGGAGAAAAGGGAATAGATGGTGAGCCACAAACCGAGAAGCCTCAGGACCACCATGGCCATCATAAACACCAACATAAGTAGCAGAAGGAGAAGTAAAAACTTGACCTTGATCTTCTAACAAAGAATTAGCTTGTACAACAGCAATTGAATAATCACCTGAAGCATGAGGTTTCAAGTCCACATGCCATAAAAGTTCATTGCCATAATTTCCACTACCTCCAAAACACCTCTCTAGTGGCCCTGTAAACATCTCCAACACCGTCACCACCAAGTACTAAAAGAATGAACAAGTAAAGAAGTTATTTAGATTGATGGGTTTGGTAAGAAGATGTGGAAAAGGAGGAAAAGGAAAAGTTTGGGAGTTGGGGAACGGTTGTTATTTGTTGGAAGTTTGGAATGGTTCAAAGTAAACGGTTAAGTTAGTAGTTAGTAGTAGCAGTAGTAGTCGTTGTTCCTTTCTGAATTTGACGTAGACGGAGAAAAACTAATCCAATGCTTTGTCAGATTGTTAAATTTTTAATTTTATTTTGCAAATTTTAAAGTAGAATCCAATTCCTTGCTCTGAATTTTGGGCAAGTAGTAGGGAAATAATTCAATTCAATGTCTGTATATATATATACATACATATATATCTCCCTATGTCCTGCCAAATTACTATTTTAGTACTTATATTAGTAGAATATATATTTTAAATCACTTAGTTCTATATATTCTTTTACTTTTGACACTCTCGCTATCTCTTTAAATTTTCAAATGTTCTTTATATCCTTTTTAGCCATTCTTTCCTTTTCTATTTCTCTCTTTCTTTTTTACAATTGCTATACAAATATTTTTGTCTATTGCTATGTTTAAATTGAAGTTTACTTAAATTACGATTTTAATAATTATATTATTTAAAAATATTATATTTTAAATCATTTAATCTTAAATTCTTTTAAATTTTAATTTGTATTATTTATTTCATTAAAATTATTAAATACTATCACATTTATAACTATTTGTTATTGTTATAAAAAAATGAAAAAGTACCAAAACAGGAATAGATGTTGCAAGAATCCTTGTTTATGAAAAATGCATTTAAAATATATAAAATTGAGGTGAACAAACAAAAGAAATTGAATTGACTAAAATACTATTTAAATTGAATCTGAAAAAAGTTAATCAACCGAGTTGGTTCGGTTTTAACTTTTTAATTTCTTAATTTTTTATTTGATTTTAATTTTTTTATTAAAAAATAATGGGTAATAGCTCCATTGGTATTAAAATTTTAGCCCATATTTCAATTGATACTAATATTTTAATTTTTTTTAATACCAAAATTTTAATTTTCATTACAAGCGACGGTATCTATTGAGAATAGTGTATAACAATATAATTTGTTTCAATATTAAGAAATAGTTTTGGAGGGTTGCATATTATAGTAATGTTGGTCTAAAAAAAAAAAAAAAAGCTTTTTACAGTATTAAACTACTCACTAGTCATTTAAAAATTTCGAACCAAAAGTGTAAGGTAATAACTAATGAGTAATTTAATATTTTAAAGGGCTTTCTTATTTTTTTTAGACTAACATTACTACAATATGTAATTTTTTAATTTCTTAATATATTTTATATATTTTTTAATACTTTCATAATAAATAAATAATTACAAGTCATGCCACATCATTTTTCTGTCTGTCCCTTAAATAAAGTATATGACGAAGATTGTTTTAGTGATACTTCAATCAAAATTTAGGAGGTTTTATGATATAAATTAAAGTTTAACGATAATGCACTTTTAAGGTTTTGTATCACACTAAAAATTATGTCTCTTTGTTAGGTTTTTTCTTAGAAAAATTTATTTTTAAGCTCTTTGATTTTTTTTAATTTTATTTTATTGAATCTGTTAATTTTTATTTTTGTTTCATTGAGCTCTTATATTCTTATTTTTACTTATATTGAGGACTTAATGGTTCTTAATCAAACAAAAATAAAATTGCAGGGGCTCAATAGAATAAACAAGTCTTATAAAATATATACAAAAAGTCCTTAATAAAATCAAAAATAAAAATACAAGAGCTCAATAAAATAAATTAAAAATTCAAAAATTTAATAAAATAAAACATAAACGTTGAGAGAGTTAATGATGGGTTATACCTTTTTTTCTTCTTGCGGTCAAAGATGTAAAACAAAAACATGGTATTGCTTATGACTTATGTATGAAAAAATGGAAGTTCTTATTTAATGTGAAAGCTCCCTTCTTGGTGCTCACATCACAGCTTTGATTTATGCTTAAATTTCGTTAGACTGGGAGAACATTCCACTTCTATATTGTGATTAAACATGTTTCCAGTTTGAACCCTAGAAAAGGAAGAAAATGTCCAATTTTTGGCTTTCAGAGTCGTGAAGAAGCCCACTTAACCTTCAAAATTTTCATTTTTGCTTCACACACTGTTTCCCTTCAATTTTTGTGTTTAATGGTTCATCGTTGTTATTATTTTGCATAGTTTTTAACAAGGTTGGACAGTGATGGGTGTGTTTTGTTTCTTTTTTTCATGTCTCTCCTCAAGAAAGCATCCTTTGATTTGAATACCAATTAAAATATACTAGATTGTCGGACCATGTGAATTTGTTAGGAGAATTCCTACATTAAAGGAGTGACAGTTAATGTAATAGTGATCCAGATTCAAGATTTAGTCATGAATTTCTAAGCAATTAAGATTACTGATAAAATTGAGGATGGAAACTATACTATGAAACATTGATATGAAATAGAATTTGATTTCATTTATGACCAAAATATTCAGCCCTATATATTTATTGTTTTAGTATAGTAATAAGATGAGACTACACTAGAAGCTTGTGATAAAATTCAAATGTGATTAAACTAAAAAAAATCAGTAGTACAATGATAATTCATAAGGATAACTATTAACAGTGACAAATTTACTCATTATTATTTTTTGTTGACCAAATGATATTAAAATCAATTTATGTGCATTATATATGTAGTTAGAATTTATTATTATTGAAATCAAAATTTTAAAAAGAATCTACTCAATAAATTTTAAATTTCGATCAAGTCGAAACACAAACTTTACTTTCACAAAATATATAAATAACTTAGACTTTTAAGGAATATTTTAAGATTTTTAAAATTTAAATGGATTATTTGACCCAACTAAATGAAGTGGCTAGAACCCATCATATCAAATTGTAGAAAATTAACAATTCATGTTTGAACTAGAGTATTTGCAAAAAACAAAAAGAATGTCTTGAGACTTTAGTTTTAGTCACCAATATGAAAAGAAATGCTATAAAAGAGGATCTTATTGCACTATGGATAGAAAATAAAAAACAGACAAAAATACTTTTATCAATTGATTTCAGATCCCCTGTGTTATGAGGATGTTAATAATGATGCAGCAGTGAGCATTACAATTTATTTTCGTTGGAGTTTAAAATCAGAACAAATGGAATTTCTTGGTAATATCATATCACAAGTTGAAAAGGTCAGGAAGGTTAAAATGAAATCAGAACAAAGCAACTAATATCTTAACTGAAGCTTAATTAAATTTTTAAATCTAAAAATATTTTAGTTACATTTTTAATATTTAAATATAAAATAATTATATTTTTAGAGTTAAATTCTATTTCACTAAATAATAATATAAGATTTAATTAATTTTATGCGCCGGAAGAAGCGGTTTTAATTTTTTCCAATTGATTTTTTATATGCGAGAAAATATTAATTTTATTTTTATGAAATTATTAAAGAAAAATTTCAATAAAAATATCAACAATATTTATCATTAATTTTTAACTAATAAATAGTGAGATTAAACAAAATTAGTTTCAACAATATAATTATTTTATTTTAAAAAATTTAGAAACTGTAATTAAATTTTTTTAAAAACTAATATTTTTTAATTTCAATAATTTTCTATTTAAATATAGTTCAGATTCTCGTCTAAAACTAAATAAGCATGACTTATGCTCTCTTTTCTTTCTATCTTTGCTCAAAGTATAGTTGGGAGATTCTTTATGACATTTGATGATTTGGAATCCTAGTTAATAATTCAACTAATTAAGTTGATTAATTAGATTTGAACTGTATTATAATTTCATGAGAAATCTTTAGAAATCTCAATCAAGATTTTCCTTTTAAAATTTCACAATTTATTAAGAATATAATATAAAAACTATCCATCAGTTTTCGCTTTGTGTTCTTGTGTCATACTTAGGGCTAAGCATGGATCTCGGTGATTTTCGCCCGAACCGAATAACCGTACCGAAAAGTACCAGAACAGAAAAAACCGAAAATTTTTATAACCGAATTGAACCGATCCGAATTTTTTACTATTACGGTATGGTAATGGTTCTTTAGTAAAAACCGTACCGTAACCGTACCAGAACCGATCCGTCTTGTACTGATTCAGATCAAACCGTAGAACCGAATTTTTTACATATATTTATAAATAATTATTTATATTATATAAATAATACATATATTAAAAAAATATTTTACTCTATAAAAAAATTATTTTATATTTATCATTTATATAATTCAAGCAATTGTTATCGAAATACAAAAAATAATACATATTAAAAATAACTATAATATTATAATATACTTTATACTCTATAAAAAATATAAATTATATATATTAATATGTCACATAGTATATTGATACTAGTAATCTAGTATACATACTATAATACTAGATTTAAAATTTATTTACTATCTAGAAATTTTTGACAAGTTAATTAAAAAATTACTTAATTTAATAAAAAGTTATATAAATTAGTAAAAATTATAAAAAGATATTATTATATAAATATAATATTATTTACACTATATTTATTAATAAATTAATTTTTAATTATATAATATTTTTATTTTAAGAATAATAATATTAATTATACTAAAAGTATTAATTTATATAAATATTAAAATTAAGAAATAAATATTTTAAAAATAATTTTTATATTATTATACTAATAAAACTTAAAAAATTAAATATTTAGAAATAATTAATTTATTAACTTTTAAAATATCATAAATTAATATTAAAATATAAAAAATATTAAATTATATTTATAAATTTAATTTTTTTTTAAAATGATCAAACAAAACTTGAGAAATAATTGTCAAAACATCTTGTAATAATATAGAAGTTCTTTACTTCCTACAATAGTGGAGGTCTTCATTTGTTGTGAAGATTGGCTTAGAAGTTCAAATAAACCTATCAAAGTAGAAGAATCAATAGAGGATATTGAAAGCATAGAGTTAGGTAACATTTCTTTACTTCTTACATATGTTTGTTTATTGTTGATGCTGTTAAGTCTTATTGACGTAATTTTTTACTTTTATTGTAGAAATTATTCAAGATCTTGAGATTGGTGAGTCCCTTATGCCAAGATTAAATGGGGAGTGCTAATTTTGAGGGAAAGTAATAACACTCCTTTGCTAATTTTGGACATGTATTTTAGTGCTACATAAAGTTTATAAATTTATTTATTTTAATAATTGTCATCTGTAAAATATTTTTATGCTAGCAGTAATATATATTTTAGTGGTTTGTATTTAAATATTGAATGAATTATTGTATTTGCAAGTGATTGAATTGGGAAACAGGTTGTTCAAGAATGTGATTCAATTTTAATTCAGACAAAACCTCAGTTTTTTTAAAGTATTTTATAATATAATAATTATTTTTAATAGGTATTATTTATATAATATAAATAATTATTAATAAATATATGTAAAAATTTAGGTTTCGGTGGACCAGTACAAGATGGATCGGTTATGGTACGGTTTTTACTAAATAATCAATACTATACTGTAATAGTAAAAAAATTCGGATCAATTTAATTTGATTATAAAAAATTTCGATTATTTCAGTTCTGATATTTTTTGATATGATTATTCAGTTCGAGTGTGAAGCAGGGAGATCCTTGCTGAACCGTAACAAGGAGTAATACATGTGAGTGTATCCAACGTCTCATCAAAACTTCGTATGATAAAAAATAAAAAATAAAAAGATGGGCCAACTTTGCCGTGCATTCTAAAGTTTGGAGAAGTGGTTGCCGTGTAAGAGCCACTGAATGTTGACTTCTCATGTCACGTGCTCCTTTCGTGGTGATTTAGTACATCGTTTTGGTCCAAACCAACTCAACACAAACCCAGTACGCTAGTAATTTATGAGGCCCAAAACGAATGACAGACTTCTAAGGTTTTACTTCGACCCCAAATCTTTCTTTTTTCCTTTACAGAATCTTTCATGGAAAATAGATATAACAAAAATACAGAAATAATTATAAGGTCCTTCAACAATGCCAGACTTGGCCTTACTATAATAACTTTAAATTTAATTATTGATTTTATATAAATCCGTTTTAGTAATGTATTATGTATTTTAATTAATGTAAAATAATAGAACAGTATATGAAAACTTGATATTTCGTATCACCTTCCCGCTAAATATAATGCAACAGAGACGAGTGGGTAGGAAATAGACCCCAGCCATGAACTTCTCCCATTTCGTAATTTTCAAAATTTCACTATGAATTTGTCCCAGATTGTAGCTTCCAAGGGGCCGCTTGGCTTAGAGATCCTAACATTACTTAACCATGTAATCAATTACTTTTTACCCCTACCTACGTCCCTAAAAGTTTGGCAATTCTTTTAAGGATGTACAAATATATAGGAGCAAGAGCCAGAACGATTTTCAAAAACCAAAAACACAATGTGCAACAATTATGATACCTTTATAGCTTTGTTTATACCATCACCACCTCCCTTTTTTTTGTTTTCTTATTGTTCGTGTGAGACTTTATTATTTTTTATTTATATTCAAAACTAATTTAAAACATATTAAGCAGCCCAAAAAGTCGAATTTAAAATTTTAATTAAATTAGTTTTATTGCCACTCTTTTTAGGTCTTTTCATTTGCTTTTTTGCACTAATTCGTTACCAACTTGTTGCTATAAAACAAAAAAATCCAAAACAGCCAAAAATAGTCTGATTATGAGTACATGTGGGATCTAAAAGGTTCTGCCAACATTAGCAAAAACCAAGGTTCTGCAAATCCAACCTCCATTTCTCATTCGGGGGCTAGATTTATTCATTGAAAAGGAATATTACCTACCTTCAAGCAAATGGACAAACAACCAGTAGAAAGGAAAACAGTATTATTGTTGGATTCTCAATTGGCAAACTAACTTTTATCAGCTGATAATTCGTATTATATTATTGCACATCAGACACAAACAAAGCCATTAGTACCACACACACACACACCTGTCTCTGCTAATCATAAAATCATCAAAAAGAAAGATTGAGATAATTCCTTCCAATTATTAATATTTCTTGTCTTTTTCTTTTTCAGCTCCAATCCAAGTTTTCTTTTTTTTCCTCTCTCTCTCTCTCTCTCTCTTTTTTGTGGCAGTCACGAATTGCCATTTTCACACCCCACATTACACATAAAGCAGCCGTTGTCACACTTTAATCATGACAACCACCTCCACCTCCACCGTCACCGTCACCTCCACCACCATCACCCTCTCTCTCAAATGATTATCTTGCACTCTTAACAAAGTATAACTAATTGAATTAAAAAGGGAAAAAAACAGGAACACCCAGAAACTAATCTGTCAAGAAAAAAAAGAAATAAACACTCTTAGTTCTAGAAAATAGCGCCTAGCTAGACATGAATAACAGTAAAATATTATAATTCAAATTAAAGAGAAAAGAAAAGAAAAAGGAAAAAAAGCAAGAACAAGAAAGATAAGATACAAGAAAGGAAGAATACGAAGAGCATGCGCAAGAAATGTTCATGAGTCAAGGCGGCCCTCTTCATGATCAAGAAAGGTAGCATGTGAAGAAAGCTCCTTTATCCACTCAAACGTTCGATGACGTGACATTGTTTGCTTTCCCTGCGGTTTTTGCTGCTGCTTTTCCACTATTTTCTTCTTGTTATTCTTTACTTGTACCTTCTTTTCCTTTGTGGTTGACTCCAATATTTCTTGGCTTTTATCTTTAGCACTGTTCTTTCCTGTACTACTACTACTGCTTTTTATAATAATTATGTTTAATGGAACTGGTTTCACTGCACTAACTGTACAACTACATCCGCTTAATAGACTTCCTGATGATCTTTTCTCCGAGAAACTTTGTTTTCTCTGTTTCTGGTTTTGTTTCTCCATCTTCTTGCCTTCGCTGCTGCTGCTGTTACCACTAACCTTGATGTTGGAATTGCTATTACTACTACTAGAACTGCTGTTTCTACTAACAGAAGTACGAGTCTTGAGATCTTGCAATTCGATTTCTGGTGCACGGACCAAACCCAGTCTAAATATATCCCAAACTGTACTTGATTTTCTGCTCTTGTTAGTAGCCGCATTTCCCAGTGAGTTGTTGGAAAGTCTGATTTGAGGCTTGGGACTTGGATGTGCATGAAACTGATTTTGGAATCTTGGCTTAGAGATTCTCGAACTTGTAGTATTGACAGAACTGCTATTGGTACTGGTTGATGATAACTGACTTCTGCTACTACTGCTTCTGCTGCTAAAACTAGTAAATCCTGCTGTTGAGCCATGATCAATGGATTCTGATCTTGATAAACATCGGTTTCGGTTCAGACTGTCTTGTTTGCAGCAGTTGTTAGGACCAATACCACTTTCAGAACTCACTGAAAGACGAAATGGAAGAATTTGGCCGTCAAAGAATATATCGTCAGCTGCACACATTTCTGAGTCATCCCATTTGCCAAAATTGAAATCTTCTTGTATAATTTCAGTTTCTGGACGACAAGCTTCTTCTTCTTTCCTTGACTGAATCTCTTCTTCGATCAAATTGACCGGTAAATCACATAGAGACAATGCTTCTTCTTCTTCTTCAGGAGAATCAGAATGTTCCCATTTATCTTCATCAGGATTTGTTGCCATTTCTTGAAACAAAAGAAAACAAGATATAAAAGAAGACTTTTGTTTGTTCAATTACAGTTGGGGACCCTCTCCTAAGAAGAAAAACAAAAGGGAAAAAAGAGTTTGAGATTTATATATCTAAAGAAGAAGATATTTAAATAAGATTGAAAGAAACAGAGATTTGAATATGTTCATATGAGGGAGAGAGAGAGACATGTGGAACATAAAGAAATAAAGCTACTGCAAAAGAAAAAAAAAACTAAAAGAAAGGAATAGAAATGTACAGTAGCAAGCACAAGCAGGCTCAACCCAAACGGTCCTTTTCTTTCTTCGTTTTGTTTTTGGGACCGATCAAAAGAAATTGGCCGGCCATTAACTGATACACATATATACATGCATATACTCCTTTTTGCATGTACTGGAAGGTAGATGCTCAAGTGGGGCTAAATATATATATACATATATATATATATAAAGCATAAAAAAGAGTTTTTTACATGCAAATACGGTATTAAGTAATAATTCTTATGATTTTCTTTTGAAAATTGAAAACTGACACAGAAAAACTAAAGATATTCAAGTCATACATTAGTGTGAAACTATAAGAGACGGCTTTTATTTTAGTTCTATGTACTTGAACAGATTCATTTAATTGAATCAAGAATAGTTGAATGTATGCGAATGTATAAAACTTTTCTATTTACTCTCCCCTGCATGATATAGAGGTAATCTTGAGATTTTGTGGGGGGGAAGAATAGGGTTGGTGGAGTTTTTTTTTTCTTTTTCTTTTCGGAGATCTTTTTTCATTTGGGTCGGCGTGGGGATTGATATTGAAAGTGAATTGAATTAATTTGTAGGTGATTTTTGTGGTGGAATTGGGTGCACAGAAGATTTTGAATGTTGTGTCATAGAGAACTTGTGATTATAGAGGGATAGAATGTGACAAAGGGTGGCTCTCTCTTTTCTTTATTTTTGCTTTCTTCTCGAAAGGACGTTTTGCCTTTACGGTTTTGGGTAGGAAAGGAATGGCTTGTATTCGATTCTACATTATAAAAAAGAAAGAGTTAGTTTTGTGAGCTGAAATTGCAGGGGAAAATGAAAACAAAGTGGAAAAGCAATGATAATGCTCCTCGTATAAGGATTGGCTTAATTGACATATATATGATCAATTCAAATACCGTAGTCTAAAGAAATATTTAGATATAAAATGTTTAAGATGCGTATAAATTGGTCCTTAATATTACTAACAAAATATTAATTATTAGATGTAAACTTAATGTAAAGTTATTATGCAGACTAATATTATGGTTTCCTTCGTGATTATGGAATTATTATGAACATGGTACGAATAATTAAAGCAAATTGATGATATCATATTGGAACAATTAGATATTCAATTCACAATTTGGTTGCACTATTGTCATTTTAAGATGTAGGCTCGTACTTATCTTTTTTTTTTTTTTGTTCATATCAATTTATTGTACCCTCATTTTCTTATAAATTAAATCTTGACATATATAATATTTATAGAAAAAATTCATTGCACAATGATAATACATACATGTACACCAAACATAAATAAATATCTCTTAGAAAAGTGGCCTATATTTACTTATTCATAAGAGATGAATCTCCCCCACATAATTAAGTGAATCTCGCCCTCGTTGATTCATGTATTATTGAATCAATAGAGTGCGTGTACAACAACAGATATTAAGCTTTTTTTCTTTTTCTTTTTTCTAATTTTGTAAAATATTTTTAGAAAATATTTTACTATGTTAATTAATGAATGAGTATAAAAGCTACAATTTTGAGATTATATATAAAAATAAATTGTATGTAATGAAATTTATGTTAATTAATGAAGAATATTTTAATAATTAAAAAATGAATTATAATTTAAGATGGATCAAAGTAATAAAAAAATTATCTTTTTGAGACGTAACATTTTATAAGACATTAAGATGTACCCTTATTTATCAATAAAACTAATGAGAAATAATGAATATAAAGTTTTATTTCTTTATCATTTAAAATTATTGAGATTTAGTAAATTAAAGTTATAAACTTTATCTTAGGATTTATTATTATAAGGCCTAAATTTATGTAAAAAGTCTTTAGAGTAGTCAAATTGCATAAAATAAATTTTAATGGGATCAAAGTTCAATTTTAAATAGAATGTAAAATAAATACTTCAAAATCAAAAGAAATTTTAAAAGGATTAATTGAAAAATAAATTCTATATTTTAAACTTATTTTTAAGTCTAATGCATAGTTTTTAGTTTTTTAATTTCAATAATATATTTTAATACTAATTTAAATGCAATTTCTAACAAAATTATCATTCAGAATTTGAATTTAATGACGTGGGTACATTTTCAGCAACAGTAATAAAAAATTCTGACTCACTCACAACTAAAAATAATATTATTTAAATAAATAAATAGATGAGCTAACAATAAATATTTGTATCTAAAATTCTACTAATTTTTATTAAAATTAAAAAAAAAAAAGAAAAAAAGAGCTAACAATCTAACTTTTCATTTATTTTTTACTTTTCCTTTCTCTTTATTGTATGCTACAATAGTAAAATAAACATATAAAAATTTAGATAAAAAAGTAGTAAAATGATTTCTGTAAAATGACTACAGATGACTTAATAACTATATTACTAATTCAATTATTTATTCTATCATCAAAGTAAGTAAGTAAATTTTAAATTACAGTTTTGTTGAAGGTTAAATCAAAATTATTAATATTAAGAAAATAAATATTATATGCTAAATTTGAAAATGAATAAAAAATTATAATTTATTTAATACTAATTATTAAGCTTTTCTAAATAGAATATTTTAAAAATTGTGGGTTGTACATGGCTCTCCCCCCTGAACTTCTGTATAATCCAGTTTGGACTTTTTTAATCCCTCATCAGCTTGAGGATCTTCTTCGAAAGGATGTAATTGTTCTTTTGCAGTAATGATATTAATCATTCTTGTTGGAAAAAGAAAAATGAGAGCTATTTTTGCAATATTTTTGGATCTAATTCGATATAGCAAGGCCATCTCATTTTATATTTTCGTGTAGTTGAACTCTTTTTCAATAATTAAAATAAAAAATTATCAAATACACTATATCAGTCAATAATAATAATAATAATAATAATATACTGAAGTTTAAAATTTATTTTACAGCTCCTGAATTTTATATTTTTAATCAATTAAATCCCTAAGCCTTAAATCTCTTATCATAAAGTCCCTACACTATTTTTAAATTGAGCCCCTTATATATATATATATATTTTTATTGAAGCCTTATTTTTAATTTTTCACCTTTGAATGAGTCGGATAGAAACTTTTAGTATGAGTTAATTTTATGTTAGAAGTATCTTATTTCTCATATTTACTTTTCTCGAATTCAATCAAAAGTTTATTTTATCTTAATGAATTCTCATTTTATAAAAAATTTACATGTCAAAAAATTTATTCTTCTCATAATTATTTATTTAAAATATGTCTATTAGATACTAATATTTTAAATATTTCCATATTTCATTTTCTTAAATAAGTGTTATTTATCTTTTCAAAACATGTCTTTAATATTTTTAAATTAAAAAATAAGATTTCAAAAATTGTTAAAAGAGTTTTAAATTTATTAAAACAAAGAAGATACTATTTCTCATGTTCTTTATACAGGATGTAATTAGTATACAATCTTCAATAAGATAATAATTCTCCGGAGGTCATAGAAATACATAAAAAGAATATATTAGTATCAATGTTTAAAAATTTTCTTATAAAGGGATTTATTCTAAGAAAATTAAAAAAGACCAGGACTTAATTATTAAGATATGAAAAGTTAAATAATAACAACTTATTTTTTCTTGTTAATAATATGTGACTACATATGAATAATGGTGAAGGAAATAATGAAATAAAAGTTTTATATTTTGATGATTAAAAATTAGGTTGGAATCTAGTGGATTAAGGTTATATATTTTATATTGAGATTTATAATTTATAAAGTAAAATCTAAGTGAAAAATTTTAGTGGGGTCAAATTACCATATTAATGTTAATGGGATCAAAGTTTAATGTTAAAGAGATTTTACTATAAAATTCTAAAAAATTGTAAGTGCTTAAAATATTGGAATAATTATAAACTTAGCATCTTATTTTTTTTAATTTCAGTATTTAAATGATTTTTTTTATTTAATTAAATGTCTAAATCTACTAATTTATATATATTACAGTGTTTTTGCAGGTATTATATATTAAAAATGGCCATATACATATTTTTGCTTTTGAAATTTGATCATTTAGTTAGTTTAATGCTCTAACTTTTGATTTAATCTAACAGACACATGCATTTATTTTTTTATGGTATTTTAACACTTTTTGACATGTATTTTTATTCAATACGTATTACATATATTGTACAATGATGTTTAAATATTACTAAAAAATACGTATTATATATATTGCACAATGATATCTAAATATTACTAAAAAATAGAGTTAGATTTATGTTAGATTAAATTGAAAATTAAAAATATTTAGATATTAAAAATTAAGATTTAGATATTTATCAAATTAAATTGAAAGTTAAAATAATAAAATTAATTAATCGGTACAATTTTTAAAATATAAATATATATTTATCTATTAAAATAATAATTTAACTTATTTTACAAATAAAATTATCTAAATAGCTTCACTTCTCATTACTCATTTTTTTAATTTTTTCTTCCTTTTTTTTTAACTTCTTCCTATCTCTTATTAGAACTTTTTAACACTAAAACAGTAGGGAATTTTAATTTTTTTCTTTATTAATTTTCTGGATATTTTATATTTACTTTATTAGGTGAATATATAAAAGAATAAAAAAATGAGAAAAAACGTTTAATTTTTAAATTTCTTATTTCAATAAATTAAAATTTTATTATTTTATTTATAATAAATTTTTTACGAGAAATAAAAAAATAAAAAAAACTCCTAAAAATGGAAAAGAAATAGAAAAATATAAAATTATATTAAAAGAGAATATAAACTCAATTTACTGTTTTTAGCATAAAAAAAAAAACTGATTAGAGACAGTGCATTTGAGTATTATTTAAATATTTAATTAAAATATCAAACATGTAATATTTCCTAAAATATTTTAAGAATTGAGCGGGACTGTACATGGCTGCACAGCGCTTCCCTACGAATTGATAGATGTCGAATCCGATTGGACCATCAATGCCCAAATTCAATTCTCTCTTGCATGCATATTAACACTCTGTCAAGTCCTCAATTTTCAAGTTTATATCATAGAAAGAAAAATCACAGGACAAGAGCAGCAATTTCTTTTAACAAAAAGCAATACATAATAATTAAATTACTCATAACTACCTTACTCTACTACTAATCTTTACTTCTTCTTTTTTTTTTAAATAAAAAAAAATGACTTGATCTCAATAAAAAGAATTTTCTTTTTTATTTTTTCTATTTTGAATGTCTTGTGTAGATTGGGCAGAGAAAAGCAAACATTTTTTCAGTATGTGAATTATCTTATTTTGTTTTTTAGCTAATTGGATGGATTAATATTTTTAAAAATAAAATAAAATGCTAATAATTATGATTTCTAAAGAATATTAAATTATAAAAAAATATACGCAATATAAAAATCACTTATAAGAAGCTAATGCAATTGCAAATACTTTGTACTAAATTTCTGTTTAATATAATAAAAGTGTTTTGTGTATGAATTCCTCCTCCATATAAATTTAACATGTCTGTTGCAGAGAGGCCGGTGTCCTTTGTATATAATATAAAGTCTGGGATGTTAGTGGCAGTTATAAAAGATTCAACAATTCATTTTTAGCTCCTATTTCTCTCTCTCTCTCTCTCCTTTCCTCTCAGTATTGTTAGGGTTTCTGTTTTAATCTCATTAGAAACAAATTGGCACTGCTTCAGGAACTGAAATAATGAAAAGAAAAAATTTACGTACCTCATAGACAACACCAGAAATCAGTTTAGAGAAGTTTATATGATAGAATTTATTGTTACACGCCCCTTCATTAGTCATCACAGTTTACGTATGACTACTGTATGAGGTAATTAAATTCTTGTTTTCTCATTTTAAAAAGAGTAAGGAGTAAAAGGTAAATTAAGATAAATTCAAAGAGTTAACCTATTAATTTGGTATGGTTTTTTAGGTAAGAGAAAAGATACATAAGGGTTGTGTAGTAATGGAAAACTGAAGATATTTCCCCAAAAATTCTTCTCAGAAAGTAGAAAAACAAATTTCATATTTAATCAATATAACTTTTTAAAATTGAAAAATAAAAAATTGTCTTTCACATTTTCATATTTATACATGAGTATAGGAAACATTATTTTAATGTTTCTTTGTTTAGAAAACATGGAGCTATATAAACGTGGTCTCCACCATTACTTTTTATTACGTATATTCATATTAACACATATCTCTTTCTTTCTTTTTGAAGTGTAATTTCCAACAATTGTGCTAGTCTTGGAGAATTTTCAAGAACCAAAACCACATTAACTCACTGCTATCACGTTCGAACTAATAAAACTTACCCTCTTTCATGACTTTCTTGAAAGGCAGCTTTATTTGCAATTGAATTTTAGTTTTCATTTATTTCTCCTTTCTGCACAGGAACTATTTTAGTTTTCCTTTAGTTTTAAACAATCTCGTCATCCCAGTTGAACTGACCTCTGATGTGCCTAAACTCTTCAAAACTACCATCATCTGTTAATTTTTTATATCAAAATTTTAAACAATCTCGTCATCCCAGTTGAACTGACCTCTGCTGTGCCTAAACTCTTCGAAAAATTATTGATGTAAATATTCTAAAAACGTCAGAATTCTAGTTTGTATCCCGGATTGATGGCCAAACTAAGTTATCATCCATTTTAGAAAAAAATACTCACTAGCTATATCATATTGACTTTAAATTCCTCTCTCTAATTTTATTGAACAACTTATGGTTATCGTAAAAACTCTTCTGCCTAATCTCCAAAGCTTTGGGGTAATATATAAGAAATAGAGAGATATAATTTTCCGAAGAAAATAATATACTAATTATAGACATTAATTTATAAATAAATGTATATTTGGCTCCTGATTTATAATATAAATCTATTGATCCAAATAAATTAGTGCTTACTTTGAGGTGTCCTTTTGCTTCTATTCAGTATAATTCGATCAAAAATTTTTAATCTATCTTGTTTTAGTTATTTTATATCTTTTATTGTCAATTTTGTAAATAAAAAAAATAATAAAATAGAAGAAAAATAAATAAATATGAAGTGTCAATCTCGTATTGGTAAAGTGATTGAATTAGAGTTAGATGAATAACTAAAATAAATTAATTAAAATCTTATAACCGAAACGAAACCAAATAAAACATTCAATGATTATTTATATACTTTTCTGTCCTATTCATTAACATGTAAAATTCAACTGTTAAAATCATCAAAATGAAGCACTTGCATGCATACCAATGAGAACTGCTCTTACATGGAGAATCAATGAATTGATTGAAGGTAATCGGATATACAGAGGTTGTCCTGGCATGCCTGTGCTCATGTTACAATATTAAAGCATTTTGTAATAAAAAAAAATGAGTTAGTAATTCTCTTTGTTTGTTGGTATGATATGCATCATTTGAGTATGAATTTTGTATCATTTACTCCTTTTCTTAGTCTTTGTATTCTATCCACTAGTTTAGTTATCTCTTCCTGTTATAAATATATAACTGTATCAGAAAAGCAATTAATCACTACATAATACAAAAACTTATAATTCCTTACATGTTATCATAACAACCATGACAAACCCACTTACCTTCAATGTTAATATACCTTTCTCAAGACCTATTGTAACAATAACACGTTTGAGCAAAATCACATTCATGAAAGTAACAATTTATGATATAAATATATAACGAAGATAATATATAACTGCATCCAAACTGCCTTTAGCTTTAGGCATAAGACTTTTACTCGTATTTCAGGTAATTGTGTAAACTATATATAAAATCGTCCTCACTCCAAAAAATACAGATAATTTAGGGAGTTGGTTTACTAGTTATAGCATCAATAGTAGAAACATCAGCCTCCCGGGGAACAGAACCGCCAGAAAGGGTGGGTGCATCGGTGGCGCCGGCGCCGCGGCCAGGCTTTGGTTGGAGATGGCCTTCAGTTCCATAACCCTTTTTCTTGTAATCTTCTAGGTCTTTGTATTGAAGATAAGGGCTGTCCTTAATTGGCAAAATTTGATCTACGCTCTCTTTTTTGTGCTGGTCTCGATTAATATCCTCCTTTCTCTCTATCGTATTTTCTTGGCCTTCCTTCTCCATTTGTTTCTTAACTTAATTTCTCCACTCTACTTGAGTCTACGGTTGCAGGCTGCTTAATATTCTACTTCCTTCTCCATGCAATTTTCCTTACCAGCTCTAGTTTTGCCAAATGTAAGAGTACGTGTCTACCTTGCATGTGCATTTTGCTTTACGTGTCAAGTTCTGTACGTTGGTTAACAATCCTCGTCAGGATTCACAATCAATAAAGCAAGATTTTGATGAAGTTATAGCCTACAATAGCTTTTCTGTTTTCTATTTTCTTTTTCATGTCAGGTTCTTTTGTTGGAAATAAGAATTTCAACTAGTATTCTCATCCTCTAATATTAACGGTTGAAATGACTTGGCTATGAGAAAGTATCAAATACTATATAATCTCATGACATTATTAAAAAAATTTGATTAATAAAATCATGGAACGTCGACAGTTAAATAGGTAAATATGTATTGAATAATAAAAGAATGACACTTATTTAAAATTTTGTAATTATATCTTATGGGTATAATCCATTGAACTGTTGAAAATACTGGTGAAAGTTTGGAAAAAAGAAAAGACTCGGTTGTGTCTTTAATTCGGCCTTGAATCTTCTGTTTTCTTAAATGGCTGTCTTTCGGGTTACAGTTGTTTTGGGTGGGAGTTAGACAATATATAAATTGGCTATTCTCCTCCATCTTATATGGGCTGAATGCATGGGAATTTTACTCCTGTATTATTCTTTCAAATTTACTAATGAGTTATAAAACTTGTTTCAAATTTGGAAAATATATGTATATAAATCATTGCTTTGACACCAATTTATTATTTAGCTCTCAATATCACTTTTCAAAGAAAAGTATTACAGTTGATTTTTTGCCGTTTCATGCTATCTGACTAAAATTTTCCATCAAGCTTTGTGTAGACGATTATAAGAGTTTTTTTTTTTTTTAATTTAATTAAAAAAATTTAAATCTAAATTTTGAGTATAAAATTGTATTAAAACTTTAAAAATAGTAATTTAAAAGAATAAAAAAAGTTCTAAGTGGACTCACTCCACTAGATTTGTGTTCTTTTATTTACTGAACTCAATGCAGGAAAAAGTAAAAAATAAAATAGCTCAATTAAACAAATCAACACAAACATCAAAGATTCCTGTCATCCTGGTTGGATCAATATAAAAAAAGAGTACAATATTTACATGTTTCTTACTGTCAATGGCCATGTGCTTATTTTCTAAAAAACAAAAAAAAAATTATTAACAATGATTAATAAATATAATTATAAAAGATAAAATAAATTTAATTATATTAAAGAGTATATATATTAAAATTATTATAATGATAAAAGCTTTTTAAAAGTTTTATTGATTGTCTTGATGTTAATGTAGCACCTTAACGTGTTTGACACATTGATAAAAATTATATTCTACTTGATTGTTGCATTGTAATATAAATTAATTTTATTATCATTTAATAAATTTTAAATGAGTCTTATCTTTTAAATATTATATATAATTTTATTTTAATTTAGATAAATAAATATAATTAATTTTTTAAAAAAAAATATTTATAATAAAACTAATAAATAATCAAAAAATAAATATAACATAAAATTCTAAATAAATATTCAATTAAATAAATTTATTTTATTACTAAAAGTCTTTATTTGTTACTGAATATTAAAAATTCTAATAGTCATGATATTATTTTGTACATTCTTAATTTATTTTTCGTTTCTCTAATTTTATTTAAAAAATATGAAAAGTTTTATTATCAAAATCTAAATGCTCGATTTATTTTTATAGAAATAAAATAAAAATATTATTTAACTAGTTATTATAATTAAAAAACCTACTAAATATATTTTTAGTAAAAATTGGAATTAATTACCATCAATGGTAAAGAAAAGCCACCATTAATAACAAAATACAAAATAAAAAAGGGTGGAGGATAGAATTTCAGAGCTTTGTCTTTCAAAGTACGTTACATGTGCTCATCTTCAAGCCCACTTTACCGAAAACTCCAATATCTTAGCCTCTTTCTCTACATTAATTTTCGTTGGTTTATATCCTACAGTAAATAAAATAGTAATGTTTTATATTTTAATATCAAATAATTAAAAATATATTTATAATGTTTATTATATAAATCCATATTAATTATTTTAAGTAATACTTTAATCGTTGTAGATAATAGAATTTTAAATCCTTATGAAATATCTTATCTTCCGTTAATGTTTATTATTATATTTTTAAGATTTATCCTATTATATTAGTTAGTTTATGTATTTTTTTATACTACATTCAAATAATCTTGAGATTTGAGTTTTGTTGTTTGATTTTTATTATCTTGATCAATATATGGAAAACCTTAAAATAATAATTATGAGCTCAATATGTATATATATATATTCTCAAATGTGTGAATTGTTTTTTTTTTTTTTGAAATAAATATTTTTTAAATAAAAAATTTGTTAATTATTATTCTTAACACTATAGAGCAAGTGAGAAATATTAATAATTACTTTTTATTTGATGGTTAAATTTCTTATTTATAAAGTTGTCAATTATTAATTTAAATAATACTAACATGATGTCCAATTAAATAAATTGGAGCAAGTATAAATAATATTAATAAATTATTATCTTATTAGACACTAAAATTAAAAAATGAAAAAGAATTTAATACTGTGATTTCATAAAGACGCTTCAAACATAATATTAACAAAAGACATGGACAATTAAACTATAGAATAGACAAAATCTCAAAGTAATATATAGTTATTACTTTTGTTTCTAATACTAAAACAGCAATCTTTTGCAATGAGAGACTTAATATAGTGATTAATTTGAGTTAGGTTTGAGGTTGATGATTTGTTTTAGAAATAAATTAGGTGTGGAGCAACTTAACGAGTTATGCTTATATATATACACGCATAAATCCCCACGTCACAAAGAAAGTGGCAGAGAAAATTTTGTTCTGCCGACATTTGATGTTTGTTTTATTACTAAAATCGAAGTGTTGCACATGCATTTGAATTTCATCCTACCTGTAATTTGATCCCAACACCACAAACGTCGACTACAGATGAGACGGCCACTTGAGCAAAACAACTAACGTTAAGGACCAGCCTGCACGATTCTATGCTGCTGGGCATTTTGAGAAGCATTTAACGCCAGAGATAATTGAATTACGACTCGCAAGACTATCCCTGAGGTAACCGAAACTTGTTTGATTTTCTTTTTGTTTCGGTGAAGAAAATAATGAAAATTGGAGAAATTGTTCGACATTGAAATGGTTAAAGATAATTTAATCTTGAGAAATCAACTAGGAAAAGCGGTACATACTATATCTCAATAACACTGTACACTAAGAAAGAAAACATCCCCACAATTTTCTTTTAATGGTTTTCTATGTCTTCTCTCTCAGGGAACAAAGATCAAACACTTATCCAGTTTTCTGTTATTTCCTGGATCTAACGATATAACACAAGAAAAACTAAGCAAATTATCAATTTGCACCGCCTCTTTCTTTGCGAGACAGAGCAAACTAAACAAACCCCACTCCTCCTATGTCCCATTTATCATCATTCTAATTCCAGCTAACAGCAATTGGACTCCCCACGACATGTTTGCCGTCAGACCACTCCAGACGAGCAAATGCGTTAGTGTTAGTCGGCATTGAACTTCCGGTGAACGTAACAGTGTAAGATTTCTTCTCATTTGCTTGGATAAAACTCAATGTTTCAGGCTCTACAGAGATTTTAACTCCCAGTGCTTGACCTGAAATTGATGCCTTGTAAGTCCCTGCAGTGCCTACATTAGTGAGTGTTCGTGTGTATTTAGCTACACTAGCACCACCGATGCTGTCAAAGTTGACTGCAAAAGAAGGATAATTGAGATCATTAAGACTGTATTTCTTGCTCGAATCACAAGTGAATCTTTTTCTTGCAAGGCTGGTAATTTCTGCTGCAGTGTAGTTTAATGCGCAAAGAAAACTCAAGTAATCATCGGCTGTTAGATCGTAAACAAGACCCGGATTGAGAGCTGATACAGGATCTACGTGTCCTGCGCCATGATCAAATGGAGTTGAATCTTTACCAGAAGCACTATCTTGCAAGTTACGCCCATTTTTGTAACTTACATAAGCTGTAGTCATGAGTGCTGATCTGATAGCAGCAGGGGTCCAGTCTGGGTGGGCAGCCTTGAGCAGCGCTGCCAGACCACTAACATGTGGGCAGGACATTGAAGTGCCTGAAATGATGTTGAAATCAACGCGCCTGGTATCTGTTGATAGGCCAGTAGGACCAACAGCACCTGACCATCCTGCTAAGATGTTGACGCCAGGGGCTATCATGTCTGGTTTCAGGACTTGTGGTGTGATTGAATTAGGTCCCCTTGAACTAAAAGCTGCAACAACTGGAGATGGCTGAATCCCAACTTTGGTGCCTTCAAACAGAATGGTAACGGTCGGATTTGGATCTGAAGACAAATAACTTTTAATTGCATTACCATTTTTTTCACCAACTGATGTAGCTGGCAGCAAGTGAGCATCAGCCACCAATTCTTCACCATTAGCAGGCGTATTGGCTAAAACCATACCCAGACCACCAGCTTCTTTCACTACAGCACCCTTTTGAACTCTAGCATTCACTCCACGATCACATAACACAATCTTGCCTGCAACTTTTTCAGGTATTAAAGAATCCATCATGCACAAATTCCCATTTGTAGAATTACTAGCATTGCCAGCATAAATAAAAGGCAAAAGCTTTCCTGGTAAAGAACTTCCCTTGAATAAAGAAACACCCGAGTAATTTCTTCCATTTCCTAAACTAACAAAAGCAGGAAAATCACGATCCAATGTTCCAGCACCAACAGTAGTTATCCATGGAGCTACGTTTGATAAACTATAAGAAGTTGGTCCGGCATTACCAGCAGAACAAGAAACCAATATTCCTTTCTCCATAGCAGCAAAAGCGCCAATAGCAACACTATCTTTAAAATAATCAGACATGCCACCACCAAGTGACATCGAAAGGACATTAACACCATCTTCAATAGCTTTATCCATCGCCTTTAATATATCAGAACTAAAACAGCCACCAATCCAGCACACTTTATAAACAGCCACCCGGGCGCGCGTGGCCATCCCACGCGCTGTCCCGCTTGCATAACCGAGAAGGCTAGCACCTTCCACCAGGGATCCAGCCGCGGTAGATGCTGTGTGAGTGCCATGACCATCATCATCTCTTGGACTTTTGGACTCCTTGGACTCGTCAACTGGGCCTAATGTAGCCTCGTAGCCATTGGCGAAAAATCTAGCGCCAATTAACTTGCGGTTACAATTGGCAGTTGTGAAGTTAGTGCCTGTTTCACACTGACCTTTCCAGGTACTAGGTATAGGACCCATTCCGGTGTCAGCAAAGCTCTTGCTCTCAGGCCAAACACCAGTATCTAAAACACCAACGACCACATCGCCGACCGAGTCAGACTCGGGGAAAAAATCAGCACTTTTGTCGAGTCCAAGGAACTCAGGAGTGCGAGTTGTGTGCAACTCGTATCTTAACTCAGGTAACACGGAGAGAATCCCGGGTTGAGCCTGAAGTAACTCAGCTTCCTCAGAGGTTAACCGTGTGGAGAACCCGTGAATTGCATTCTCATAGGTGTAAATCATCTGAGCAGAGTCGGATACCGATTTAAGAGACGAGTCGTACCAGTGAGTATGATGTTGAAAACTCGCTGGCATCTCCGATTTAGACATGTGAACGATGTAAGTGCTCTTGCTCCCATCTTTCTCCTCCAGTGTCGAGGCAATCGACACGTAGCAACAACCCAGAAGGAGAAGAGTGGTGAGAGACATCAACGGCTTCATTTTTTATGAAATTGAGAGAAATGAGGAAGAGAAAGGGGAGATTTAGAGATAAGAGGGAAGGGTTAGGAGAGGAAGGCTTTGGTTTAATAGGTGGCGAGTGGTTGTCTGTTTGTTTACATGATTAGTTTGACACAAAAAAATAAAAAAGAGTGAGAAAGAGATATTACAATGATCAAAGGTGTGAATACAGGTTACAAAACAAAGAAAGAAGGCGCCAAAAAAAAAAAAAAAAAGGGGTCTGGTGTGAAGTTAGTGATGATAAACTGTTATCTTTGCTAGCTTTCGTCACGTGTGTTTCGGCTTTTGTCCATGCCTCTGCTCCTGCTCTCGACATTTTCTTACATAACCATGATCTTTTTTAATATAGATTTCTCATGTTAAATTCGTGGACATGGACCAAGAGATCCGCTAAATTGCAGATTTTTACATGTCTTTAATCCATTCTTCCTTTTCTTTTTGCAGAGAATAAAGAGCAAAGGAAAAAAATCCACTCACTCCACTGCCATTTTCTTCTAAAACTATATTCAGTAATTAGACATCCCCCATTGTTTAAATCTAAAATCAATAAAACTGATTGGTTAATTTTGATTTTTTTTAATAAGGGTCGAATTTATTATCCAATTGAAATTTGGGATGTTTAGTACAGATTTATAAAGGGCTGCAAAGAAAAGCTAAAAAGTATGCTCCAATTTTTATAATGTTTTGTCATCAGAAGCAATTAATAATCTCGAATCTTACGCGTTGCGGTTCACGGGCGATTGTCTTACTCTAGCAACACACTTGCCTTCTCTTTTGTTTGTTGAGTGTTGAGTGTTGAGCGTTGCTGTATTTGTAATGTGGATGTTCACCCACCAACCAACTCAAAACTCAACTCTTTCCTTCCATTTTTTCATTTTCTTTTTTCAAGAAATAATGATTTTCCTAATATATGGACCTGCTGAATATGGCACCAAATATCTTGTTCATGGAAAATGGGAAAGTTCTAATTCCAATATTATAAATTTGGATCTTGGTTCTAGAGTTATGGAGTTGTGGGCCACGGAATCACATGCACTCATTAGAGGGATTTAATTGGGTTTAAACTTTAAAATTAGTAGAAAAATTAGTGTAAAGTAAAGCGTGTGATTCAATTACTTTACTCACGAGATTAATCTGTTGCCTTTTGGGATTTATTTCTGATAGGTAGCCATGAAAATTAGCCATCGAGTATTCATTATGGTATCAATCACATCTTAATTTGATGTCCAATTATAGTTCGGATTGGCGGTACTTACCTAACAATTTATGATAAATTTCAGCTGTCCCTTCTTCTTCCTTTTTTCCCCTTGGCATTTCATAATTAAAGGAAAATCTTTTGTGTCTGCTATCATTTCTTACGGTTTTAGTTTTTTTTTTTTTTAAATTCAAAATATTTACTTTCAAAAAGTAAAGCTTTGTTATCAATATCAAATTTTTAGATCTAGTATCTAAGTGGTATTAATAATTTGATTTTTTTTTAGTATCATTTTTTCTATTGTTGTTTTATTTAGGGTACTTATTATTTTTTCGGTCTATTTTTATTCCGTGATCATTGAAGAAATATATTTAATTAATTAATCATATCAACAATGCTAACTTACTAATAATTTTATTAAATAAAGGGGACTTATCTTTTAATTTTTTTTAAATTATACACATTTAGTAGTGAAATAAATGTGTTTAATAAAATAAATTATTATTAAATTGATATTTTTAATATAGCAAATCAATTAAAAATATTTTATTTTTTATGGTTGTATCAGCTGAAAAAGGCCAAAATAATTATAAATACCCTAAGTTAAAATAGAAATAGAAATCATGATACCAAAAAAAGGAATAAAATTAAAGTATTAATGGAGCATTTGTCTAAAATAATTAAAAATCATTTGTGACTATTACCTAAATTTGTGACTTCCTGCATTTAAAGAACACTTACAATACTAAAAGGTTTAATTATAGTGGAAAGTATGTTCCTTTGTTGAATATGTTCATAATGGTTAATTAATTAGCATATAGAAAAATAAAAATTCTTAACTGTCTCCAGTTGGTTGGGCAGAAAAATGATTGGCATTGGGTTACAACCTGCTACATGTGGCCTTAACATTAACTAGTGTATGTCTCTGATACTTCAATTTCTTGCCTACCATTCCCTACCAATAATATATTACAGTTTCTTTTACTTTTCCTTCATTATCAGTTCTTTACTCTTTATCCAGAAGGAAAATGGCACAGCTGCAACCATATTTCTTGCAAGATGAAAGTTGTTTTCAACTTACCTATTAGGAAGCGGCTTGATTGGGATTTATGCTTGTCAGAATTGAGGGGGTTCTGAATTTCAATATCTTTTTTTCTTTTTATATTCATCATGGGCAATAATATATTACTTTTAAAATTAAAAAAAAAAAGAGTTGTCTTTCTATTTTTTAAATTCAAGGGTTTTTTTAATATATAATATTATCAAAAATATATAATTTTTATATTAGATGATTGACACGTATTTAACTATTTAAAAATAATAAATACATGACTCGTTTATAATCTATAATTTTGAATAAATACTTTGATTAACTAAAAGATTTTCATTCTAAAGTTATTGAAATTAGTCTCCTTTTTTTTTTTTTTCATTTATTAGTTCTTGTTTTCAATTTGCAAGTATTTTTTCTTTACTCTATTCTACTGTACCACGAAATTAAAGTACAAGCATTTAGAAAAGCAACTTTGCTCAAAAGCTAAAGAAAGAGGCTTTTAAAATGGTTGCACTTTATTGCATTGAACTGATGCACAAGAGTCCAAAAGTGACATGAGACATAGCCTGTCTAATTGCTGTCGTGTTATGCAAATTCTTGCATAAGATCAATGGATATTTGGAAGTTTGTGTAGAACAATGAATTTCATGTGTATGATTACGAATGCAAACTTGGGATTGGAACGAGACTAATGCCATCTAAGATCTCCCAAATGCTTATAAGGTGAGGCATTATTATAAGATCTTCCAAAATTATTAAATATTATAATTTAATACCAAATACATTTAACTGTTCATTACAACTTCATAGATGTAGCTAAAATTAATTTTGGAAAACTCATTTCTAACACACAAATAAGGTATTATAATATTCAACAATGGGTACTAAAATGATAAAAGAAAAGAAAAACAATATGTTTAAATGCATTAAACACAAAGGATCTAGTGTATAAAAAAATAAAATTATACGAGTAGCAATAAATAAAGTTAGTACATACGGTAGTAAATCGATAGTGGATTAAACTACATGAAATTGGTTAGATTCTTTTTTCTTTTTATCAACATGTGAAATTAGAGGATAAATTTGTATACATTTCCCAATAAATTTGGTGTTTCAGAATTCAAGGTATGATCCAAGCTCGTTTAGATTTTCTTCCATTTGAAACCTAATTGAATTGAATGCCATGAAAGTATCGGTTATAGTTTTCGTTTGATTTGTTTTATAGTATTGTAATCTTCAGTAACATACAGAAAAGCTGAAAGCATCAATAGCAATAGTGTTTATTGTTTACTAAGGAACCTGAAATTTGGGTGTGCTGCTGAATGTCCTTATCCCCACTTTTGCTTTTGCTTTAAACGGTGTCCACATTTTATCATTCTATTATCATGTCCATGCAGTATTTTCCGACATATTTACAAAAGCAGAAGGCCTAAAAGCATCGACTAGACTGTAATAATGCCATGCAAAGATAAGAGCTTTCGGTAACCTGAGGCAGTGAATTATTGGGAACCAGGCAGTACTACTGAACTTCTATTGATTGTGGGGAAAATTTGTTTCTTCTTTTGGGTTATATGTTACAGATGGTAATTATTTGAATCTGATAGTAACCTGGTTCTGTGATTATTAGAGGAGAACTTAGAGTTTGCCTTCAAATGTATGACATGTAGTTAAGTTACTCCTCTGAGGCGGCACCAATAATTAATTCCATCAAAGAATTATTTCTTTGTTCATTGTAAAATCATTTTGTATTATTTAATTTATTTTTCTTATTAAGGTCTCATTTGAAATGAAATATTTAGAATTTATAGATTTATTTATATTCTCTCTTATTTGGTATGTACATAAAATTAAATATATTTCAAGGGTATTTATGGAGTAAATAAAAAGTTGAAACAATTCTTCATTAACACAATAAATTACATTTTATGTGAGTTTTTAGAATTTTTTATTCCGAAAATCTTTTTAGTGAAGGAGTGATATTATAAAATTTATAAATTCGATCTTATTTTTTTCAACTATATTATAAATTTAAATAAAATTCGTCATAACAACAAACATTACCTTAAAAAGTAAGGAAGAGTTTTATGTTCTAAGTTGCCCATTATGACGCCAAACAAGTCATAGCAATATGGAGGTGATTGTCCATTTAATAAAATCTTCATTATAGAAAGATAATTAGTTATCAATTAAAAAGAGTAATCATTTATATGAAAAGAAGCTATGCGACATTAATGAAATACTTTATCCTTCTGCTCAAATTCTTAACAAATTGATTATAAATTCGGTTGTTCAGTATATATCCTAAATGTGAAATGCAAAAGGACTTTGTGGAAAGCTTTAGTCATGGCATTAACTTTCATGGTTTTGGTATTGAAAACATTGAAGACAAACTGATCCAACCATTACTTTCCCACTTTGTACTATAAAAAATAAGAATGATTCTTTTGTTCTTCAAGAAATTAATGTAATCGAGCTGTATGAAAATACAACAAAATACAGGCTATCCATTTTGTTTTCTTCCTCCTTGCTTTTCCCTATTTTACATCACCAGGACCATATGACATATACAGTCTTGGCCATGTACTGTTGAGGAAATATCTTTTATTATATAGTCTTCTCTTCATTTAATTTGTCAGGCTTGACCACTACCCAGGCCATGTGGATGTGGTGCAATAATGCTGCCCATATGCCTTAGCTAATACCAACTAAATGGTTTGACTTAGATTCCACATATTGTGGCTGAATTTAGTGACAAATTTTATCTTTTTCTTTTCTTTTAAAGTTTTTATTATTGTAAATAGAAAATAATTTGATTTAAAATCTTATTTAAATTGATATCGATCTATTATTATCATCATCAAATTGTTTTTTGAACTGTTTATTTTTTTACATTGCTCTACTGTTTCTGTTTCTATCCTTTGTTGAACATCTAAAGGATTAAATCTCATCTAATTCTATTCCTTTCTAAAAAGTTTAATCACTCAATTTAAAAACTCAAATCATAAGATAAAGAAACAATTTTATTAATATCTTTAATCGCAAATAACATATACTACTACTATTATTATTATTATTACAATAAATCAAAATACCAGTAAATCTTTTGTCAAATTAACATCACCTAAAATCACAGAAATTTGGATTCTTTTTATTTTTTTCAATAAGGAATCTTAAAGATATATTTTGGTGATATCTAATCATCAATAGTTTCCTATATCATATACGATGTTGGAATTGAATCATTTGATACAAGTGTGCAAAATATAAAAAGGTCAAATATGCTATTGCATACGAATTCTTCCATTAAAGGTGGAAACCTTTTGGTTGCAAGAGGAACCATGAAGACAGGCTAAAAAATCTGTTCTTCGCAAATGAACCTGTGGATATGATGAGCCACAAAGTAGTGGAGCAAATGACCAAATCGAGCGAGGCTACGACGGCCACAGTTCCTCGTAATTTTTTAAAAATTCATTTTCCCTTCTTGCAGGTCTTTTAATATATTTTATTACATTCTTTAGAATAAGTATGACATTCTTTAGAAAAGCAGCCTCTTAAATCATTTGCTCTTTGACGGGATTTAGATTATTTGTTTTTTTGTTGACCTCTTTATTAGAGAAGTAACTTATTTGATTATATCATCATTAACATGAAATTAATCAAATAATTAAAACATGATATCCACCTAATTTAAAAGAGACAAGAAGATGACCTAAAATGACCTTGTGATTCATCTTATCAACACATTGCCAAATTAATAATATTATATATAAATATATATATATAAAGTGGAAGTTTCAAGAAAATGATTTGAGATATGAATTAAGATACTTTTCCTACTACATTATTTCGTGATATTCTTTTTCCTGTAAAGTATTTGTCAAAGTTTAAGTGGGTCCAAACTCTTTCACTCTTCTTTTATTTTTCTTTTCCAATAATATGATATCCTCTTAGTATGCCAATTATAATTATTTTTTCTCTTGGCGATTCTTTCACATCATCCTCATGATATATCAACATAACTTTTCTAAGTACTTCTAAAAAGAATCAAACCTTGATTGAGAAATAAAAATGGTCGCTCTTCATACCAATTTCTTATCTACACTCAAAAATCAATTATTGAATGGAAAATATAAAAAGAAAAAAAGAAGACAGTTATTGCAGAACACAAGTTATGACAATTTGAATCATTCAGAACATGAAGAAAGAATAAATATGCATGAGCCGTTTGTGTTCGAAGAAAGTGAAGGCCATCATCATCACTCAATTACTGCTTCATACACAGCATCAATCAATCAATTAGCAGTACCATGGCACTCATCGAATTCCATATGCTCCACCAGAGAACATCATTGTGTTACGTTTAATCAGCTTTCCCACATTGTTGTGTACTGTGGAATACAAAAGAAAGTGGTGTGGGTCTGTTCTTTCTAATTGGCATAATTGGATTCTTTTCCATGATTATGTTTATGTTGAGGGAAAAAAAAGAAAGGGCAAGCAATTACTAACTACCCAATAAGATTGCTCAGTCAAAGTTTTGAAACCAATATTTTGGTCTTTTTATTTCAGTAGGGTAGGGATTAAATAATTTTCAAGATATCTATAAAGTCATAATCGTGAAGGACTTGAATCTTAAAGAAACATCAGTACTATATGCAATAACATATGTCGATGCAGTTAACATGCAACAGAATCATCAATTATTAAAACCAACAAAGTTCTGTTGGTGCAAGCAAGGTTTGTCTGGTTACTGTATCCTTAGGCTGCAGCAGGTATATAAGGCACACCAAAATGTGAATTATAAGGAAATGGATAAAAATCGTAAAAACCCTGTTGGAGTCGATCCACTTGTGAACTGTAGAGGCGATGACTGAATCATGTAAAGATGGATCATCCTAAAAATGACTGTACAGGCACAAGCGAAGTACTCTTGTGGTAGAATAATTGTGTTTTAGAAAGACCTGTTGTTATTTGGTGCACCAATTAACGTCATCATATAGAAATTATATGTACTGAGAAAGTGGAGACGGTACTATTTGCACCTTGAGAAGCAAATCCATTATGAAAGCTTGTATATTTCCACTTCCACATACCAGTGATTCATACTTGGAGACGGTACTATTTTCACCTTCAGAAGCAAAGATATCACGCAACGGAATATGCAGGAAATAGAATAATTATTGCTAAAGAATAGAGAATAGTAGAAATAAAATTGCTAAATTTAAACTAAATTATCATCTCACCGTTAATTTTATCATAATTTTTGTTGAACAACTAAAAAAAAAAAGCTACTCTTTAAAGCAAAATAACTATTTTCAATTCATCTTAAAAATATATTTTATAGAATAATAACTTTTATTTAAGTTAAAACTAAATCTGAAAATGGTTATTCCGCATGGACTAGCTATTCTTACTTAAAACAAAAGGCATCGTTCATGAATTTTCAATAAAAGCATGATTAAATTTTTAAACTCTAAAATAGCTCAATTATATTTTAAAATTTTAAAAATAAAACAATTATGGTATAAGCATGAGATTTAATTAATTTTAGATGCAAAAAAAAAAAAAAACTGTTTTAATTTTTTCCAACTCACTCTTTTATATATAATAAAAGTATTAGTTTTGGCTTTTGGTGGATAAAATTTTTAAGATAATAATTTATCTCTTACTTTGATAAAAAAAAAAAAAAATCAACATCATTACTATTAGTTAAAAAAATAGTTTGTTCTAGAAAATATAATTATTTTATTTTTTAAAATTTAAAAATATATTGAGTTATTTAATTATTTAAGGGTATAAATGCATTTTAACTAAAAGTATTTTGCCTAAAGAAAACATGGTGTAAGACTTGTTGCCATGCATAAATATAACATTTCACCTAAAGTGGCAAGTTTATCTAAGGAGGAAGTCTCCAAGTTTCTTTTCCTTAAGAAGTAACAATAGTCGTTTTAACGAGCGACTTGCAAAGTAGGTGAATATAATCGGATAGCTGAACGACACCGTTTAACATTCTCTCCCGCCAATACTGGTAAAAACGTGGCAAAACTAACGATAATCAACACCGTTATATATCCAGGTGTCACGTTTAACAGCCCGGTCACTCCATCACTTTCACTTCCTCCTTCCCAAACCTGAACAGTCCCTCACAATCACCTCGCTCTTGCAATTTGCAACCCTAAATGGCTCTGTCTTTGATTCCTATTCAATCAAAACATCACCGAAACAGCACAACTAACCGCTGCTATATCTTCTTCTTCTTCTTCCGCAACAGCAGCACTGAGTCGACTCGGACAGAGTTTCCGGCTGGCAACGCGTACGATATTTTAGGAGTTTCGGAGACTTGCTCGTTCGCCGAAATTAAAATCTCGTTTCGGAAATTAGCTAAAGAAACTCACCCGGACCTCGCCAATTCAAATAACGATTCTTCTGCTTCTCATCGTTTCATTCAGATACTCGCTGCTTATGAGGTTTGGCGATTTTCATCTTGTTTTCGATGTAAAGTATTCTAAATTTAGGTAGTTTATAATACCTAATTTTTAGTCGAGGGTAGTAGTTTACATTACGTAAAAAGTGTATCTATTACACGTAATTTCCTTTATGAGTATATTTGGAAGCACTAAAGAATTGAATTGTTTTCAGTCAAAACTCATGTTTGGAAAGCGCGTAGTTGCTATAATGTAATTGCTTCAACTTGCATAAGGCATTTTTAATAGACATTTCATTTCATTTACACAGGAATGCGACATCAATCTCTCTTTGACAATATGTTCAAGTTCAAGTTTCGAGTCTCTCTTTAGTTTTTATAATTTCAGAGTAACTTACTTCTTTGATTAAAGAAATACAACTAGTACGACTTATATGAAGTCTCCAATTTTATATCTAATGCCTAAAAATCTCAGAAATGCGTGTATATTTTAATTTATAATATATACACCTATGGTTTATATTTTTCCATGGATAGTGTTGTAGCATGCCAATAACTGAAGGTTTAATTTTCAATTGATTAACCAATTTTGGGAATTTTCTTCATACTCAATGCTGCTGTATATAACACTTTGTATGTAGTGTGGGCGATGGCATTGTTAATTTATTGTCTGCTTTGGTATTCTATTATAAGGTGTTTCGATTTCTAGTGAGAACAATGTGCAATGCTTGAATTGCAGATTCTTTCAGATACCGAGAGAAGAACTCACTATGACAACTTTCTTAGGTCTCAGAGAAAGGATGTGCAGAAGGATTCTAGAGAAGGTTCAACATTTTACATGTATAAATCTGAGATGGCTAGAAGTAAAGAGATGGAAGTTGTTGAATGGTTGAAGTGGTATAGATTAGCTATAAATGACATATTGTTAGAGAAGAAAGTGGTGGTTGGAACTGGCTATTTTGATGTACTTGAAGCTGATTTTTATTCAGCCATACATGCAGCTTATTACGGCCCTGTAATCGAGTCTATGGATCTTCTTCCTGACCGTTTTGAGGCAGAGGAGAGGTCTGTCTATGAAACTCCTGAAGTCCTACACTTGGTTTCAGGGCGTGATCTTTTTGGGATGGTCTGCCTGGCCAATAAAGTTCCTGAATTGACTTCTGCTTGCACTAAAAAGTTGACTTCTACGTCTTTTGATTTAGGAATATGTGAATACATTGCAAATACAAGCACGTTTTTGTATTGTAATGAAGTGAATGATGTGGGATTGTCTCAGATGCATGTGACGAATATTTCAAGTCACACATTGGATGCATATAGAGATTTAGAATTGCATGTAGGTGGAAAGGTGGTTGCTATGGCCACTAGAGTTCCTCCTAAAAGCCAAAGTAATGGAGTAAAGAATGAAGGTGCTGAAGATCAAATACATGTTTTTCTTAATTCAGATGATAATTCCATGCATCACAGAAGTGGGTTTTCTGAGGATTCTGTTTTGGGTGGTGAAGTTGGATGGAGGATTCCACTGGGAATTATAACAGGATTGGGGACCAGTCCTGAGGAGGGATCATGCTTTGTCTATGATAGGAGTGGCACAAAAACCCATGTCATAATGAAACATAGAACATTGCTGGTTTGTAATTGTCTTTCCTGCCAGTTTCCTTTCTGGTTCTAAGATTCTTGAGATAACTTAGTTTTTTTTGTTTTATGGTTCATCTTGAAAAATTGATTTCGCTGTTAGTTTCTGTGGAATAGTACAGAGGATATGAGGGTCCTGCCTTATTGAGTGTATCACTTGCATACCGAACTGGATGAGCATGCTTCTTGACTGAAATGGATGGTGGAACAATCTTTTCTTGGCTTTGTGTGGCAGACTTCTTTTTCACTTATGACAATGATGAAAAGTTGTTTTGTTGTTTTTTTTACATTTATAAATATTTCATTATAGTCCGATTACATTAATTTAATAGAAAACAATTGCCCAAAGAGGGCTAATGTAGATTGTATAATCTCTCATATCACTGTTTAATATATGCTTGTTAAAAATTCATTTGCAAGTCACATAGAGTTTATTTTTGCCTGTCCATCTTTGCAAGTATTTTTTTGCTATGCACATAGTTCTTGCTGAAGTTCCATTTTGTGAAGATAGTTAATAAGTCTTGATTTGGTGAAATAAAATGTCATCAATTTAATACTTACGGTGTGATTTGCTGCAGTATTTATTAATTCCTCGTATCCTGGGGTGCTTACTGTACAATCTTTAATTTGACTAAGCTGATTATTTGATAAATAAGGGAGACTCTGGTCTGGAGGAATCAACTTCAAGTTGTATGTCATTATGGTGTCATAAATATCCTTATTTTCTTAATTAGTTATATGCATCCATGTGTGTGTTATATGAAAGTTATTGGTTATTTTCATTCAAAATTTTTCAGGTAAAGCATATGCACTGGTATCCAGTAGGAGATAAAGTTTCTATTTGCGAATGTAGGTGTAGTAGAGCTCGACTACCACCAAGCAAGTAAGTGGTGCAATTTCAGTTATTCAACTGTGATGGATGAATTATGTGTTATGCCTAACATGCAACACGGTAAAGCTTGCACTGTTCTTCCTTTCAATGCTTGAGTGGAACGTGTTGTGCATTGGTTTTGTTTCCGTTTTTGTTTTTCTCCCTCCGTGTAATGACTTTTCAAGAGCATGTTCTACTAAAGAATTAGAATACAGCTGGTGACCTTCTATTATAATTTGGTTCTTCTGAATTTATATTTGGGAATAAATTCAAGCTTGCAAGTTCCAAGTGTCTTTTTGCAATTTTCCAATTCTGTGCTATGGACTTCTCATGCTTACCTGCCTGTAAACTTTCCTTTTTGTATGGTCAGTAGCCTGGCCTTAGTTAAAGGATTCTATTGGTTGTCATCAACATGTTGAAATGGTTTGAAGCTTTCCTCCTGCTGCATTAACAAGTCGAGGATGATATAAATATTCAACAAATGTTGTCTGCTTCTCACGTGATACCTTAGCTGTATATGTAATTCATTCTACCCCCTAACTCATCTTATTGAACTGGTGTTACAGATTTTGGCTGTTTGAACCTCGTTGTGACATGCATGATGTAGGTGGTTGGTATATTGAAACATTCGGTAGAGATAAGAAAGGCCAGACAGTCCCATGTCAGAGGTATTGGGATGGCTTTAATGGAAGTGAGCAATATGACAAGTAAGTCTATCATATGGATTCTTTCAGTAATATTTCTAATTTTCTTCTAACTCTGACTTACATGGATTTTTTATCTAGAACCATAAGAACCAAAAGAATACATGAGAACTTTTAATATTCCTAATAACAATCTTAGAGTAAATAACTTGCTCGGTTATCCATAGAATAACTGCTAATCCTACTACTACTTTTGTTCTTCCAAATAATAATCTTGGAAAATCAATAACGTGCATCAGTATGCATATACTAACTGCTAACTACTGCTACTAGGATTAGAAACTAACGTTTTCTACCAATACTTTGGACTGGAAATTATCACTAAATTTGGTTCGCATGAGTTATATTACTAACTCAGCTTAACAAATATTCCGATGTCAAGTTTGACTACGATTGAACAAATGGATAAATTACCTATATTTAGTTGGAAGGTCCAAAGTTGTTGAAAAGTAATTCAAAAAGAAAACTGAAAAAGAAGAGGCCAAGGTCTTAAAAGAATCCCTTAAGTCTGTTTGTATAGTATTTCCTGATTTCCTCCTATACCGAACTTCTTATGACCATGACTAATTCTTACTTCATATCGAAAATTTGACATACACCAACCTGTGTCCCACGTGGTATACTGGAGAAACAAACAAAAAGCTGCAAAGGCAAACATAGAAAGCTGACAAAGCATCTAATACCTAACACATCTAGGAAAAACATTAAATGTGCTAGTCACTAGTCAGATGGTAATTGTACTGTATTATTGCCTCTTTATTACTAAAAACTGCTCATGTTTATTGTCCACATCATATGTTATTGTCTGATTCCGAAAGTTTGTGTTCGATTTGTGATAAATGAATATTTGGACTGCCTGGTAAAAGATTAAAATGCCTGTATTGGTGGTGTGGGTACTGGTTCTTGAGGTGGTAAAAGAACAAAAGGAAACAGGGAAATAATGCATGTACAGTGACTTGTTATGCTTTACACAAAGACTTCTGTTTTCTGCTTAAGGGGGTTGAGGTTCCAGTTGTAGGCTTGTTGATTTTTGATGCACATAAACAATTGCATCCCTCTCTTTTGTTGTTGATGTGTTGCAGGAGACTCCATCCAGCAATGTATTTACTTGCTCTTGCATATAGATCACTAGATATTGAAGATGCAAAAAGAAGGAAACGAACATTCAGGGGCATTGTTGAAGGTCAACTGTTTAAAATTCTTCATTGGTGCAAGAGACTTGTTTAGGAACTAGCGCCATTACAATGTTCAGTATCTGCTTCACCACTCTGGCTCTCTCAAGTTGTTTTTCTGTGGGTTTGAACAATGAATTGTTTTTGTGCATAGCCATATAGTTGGCCAAGGAATTTGCACTAGCAAGTGGCAACTTCTGGGTTATTTGGAAGGAGTATTCTTAAGAGTTCTCCGGGCAAGAAATTATTTAAAATTGATGCATTGGGGTGTTAAATATTTGATATTACAAAAGCTTTAGGTCATAGCATATTGAAGTTAAAATTTTTTTTTCAAGGTTGAAGATTATGTGAATAATCTTATTTTATCATCAACCATCAATAATGTTTTGGACTGCCAACAGTTTCTTCAGAACCTGTCTTTGTGGATCCTGCTATAGTAGATGGCTTCAGAGGCGCACAGATTAAGGGTTCTCATTAATGCTGCTAACTGGATCAACAGATATGCCTCGTCGGATGTCATCAGGGGCATTACTTTTGTGCTACTTCTGTTGCCAAATCCAAAAAAGCCTCTTTTTGCCAATTTTTGCACCAAATGTTCTTGAAATTGCTCCCAGTGATGGAAGGTGAGGTGATATTCCTGAATGTCAAACTCCGTGTAAATATCATACAATTATGTATCTTTTCAGTTCATATGGATGGTGATCACTGAAGTTGATTAATGAGAACGGAAAATAATGGGTCTTGTAAACAACTCGATTAACCATTGTAGCTCTTATTTGCTGCTTTGTATTTCAGTCGTGTACATCTTGTCAAGAATAAACTGCAGGCCCAATTGGGGGTTCCTATATATTCTTTTTCCTAATGCATAGGCAAGGATACTGGCATTGTTTCCTTGAAATCGATCCACATGTTGGTTGGTTTGATCTTTTCCAGAGTATCATTCTTGTGTAGGTGCGTGTATTTTCAGAATTTTAGAAAGCTAACTATTCCTTCAAGATAAAGGGGGGAAATTTTAAACATAAACTTGTACTCCAGTGAACAAAAATTACAAATTTATGGAAATGGGTCTTTTCTCTCATTACTTGAGTAGATCTTCCCATTTGCAGTACTGCCCACCTGCTAATGCACGGTAATGTCTATCTCTGCAGTAGACTGGTCTTCCATCAGCAGCCTTGGCAGCAGCTGCCGCCAAATCATCATCAGCCATAACCTCTACTGGCAAACTAAGCAACTCTTCTTTTCTACAAAATGTACAAGAAAGTGTAAGGATCTACTCTAAGTGCATAAATGGAAGTTAGCTGAAATCTTTGTACTTGTAAAGTTGTACTCATACCTAACATTATACTTTGTGTTGACATTTGATGGGTTCTCTTTTGTGGCAGAGTTGTTTTGAAAGAAATTCTGGACTGGTGTGGCAAAGACAAATAATAATACTGCTGTGACAAGTAATGCACCCGTTCCGACTAGCGTTTGTTTCAACAGTGAGATGACTGGTTTAACCTGGAGGCTAGAATTTTCCTTATCAATCCCATTTGTATTAAAGGAGGTCAGATCATTTATTATATGCTACTTTGGTCTTTGGAAAGAAGAACAAGTGGAATCATTTACCATATATATACATGTATATATTTTTTTAGTAACAGTATTTGATTGCTTGGTTTTGGGAGTACTGCACATTCTTCCATGCATATGTACATGTCCACATGCATTCCTGTGTATGTATCTACATGTTTGCATGCTTAACTTCTTGTCATAAGATATATATTTTTCTATTTAAGTCTTCACCTGTAAAACTCTTTTCTTCTTGTGTTATATTGCAAATTTGTGAATTGTCTTGTTTTTACTTGTTCAGAGCTTAGTATTTTGTTGTCTCATTTCTTTTACTGTGCAATACTATGAATTGGATTGTGCATATGCATTCTTACCTTGTAAGAACCCAACAATCTATCGCGAGCTAGGACCTGCCAGGGGGAAAGGGAGATAAGTTATTAGTTTCCGATGCCAGTCTAGCAGGAATAAGTAATATCTGCTTGTGCTCGACTTTTGGCGAGTCTAGCTGTCAATTTGTTCTGCTAAATTACTGCCGCCATTAGATCTATCCGTCTCCAGACTATCAAATTAGTTACATTCCTGAATATTGTAATAGAGATTCTTGTGGGCTTTGAATTTATGTACTACATTCCTGAATATTTTATTTGTCTAGCATTGAATCTCAGTTTAAAGACAAGATGACTGAGTTAGCACTCATCAGGACGATCAGCTGAGGACATTTTGGTTGCCAGTTGGTGCAATTGCAGCAAAGTGGAGACTTGAGTTTATATTTCGGTCTTACACATTAAAGCATGTGACATTGCTACCTAATGTTTTTATCTTTTTCTGCATCACTTATGCTAACTTTCTGTTCTGCTGTAATGCAATATCTGCCTTGTTTGTGTTATAACCTATTAATATTAACTTTATGGGACAGGAAAATGCATGCTGCAAGCAGAGAGAGAAAAGAGAGAGCTTACCTCTGGTGGCTTTACCCACATTTGTCCATCATACCATCCACTCTCTTCATATGGGACAACCGCAGATAGAAGTCTATCTCCAACATAACTCCATCCCTTTAATATACATGTGGAGATATGTTAAAAGTCCAAATGGCAAGATGATGAGTTTGTGGAGTAAAAATTAAAAAAGCAATCACTAATACAAAGGTATAGAAATTTTAAGAATAAGCAGTTCAACTAACAAATATATGGTACAGGATTTAACCCTTTGTTAGCATTCTTTAAAATTCTCTTTTGGATGCTTAAATAATACCATGCATGAAGGATTCGTGTGGGAAAGGTGAAGGATTCGGTTGATTTATACATTATGTTTGAGTTTATCCAATTTTGGTAATTTCAGATTAGTTATCAAAACTCTGATCTCAACTGTAAAAAAGAGGGAAAAAAAAGAAGCTTCAATTTACTTTCCCTGCGCGCCCCCCTTTCCTGAGTCTCCTGTTAAGGAGATCATCTGTACGTCTGCTCTGAAGTAGAAGATCAACGTCATCACAGCTTAAAGTGGTATTAGTCAGTCAAAAAGATGATTGCACTTCCATATGTAGGAGAAGTTGTACAATCACAATATTTGGCCTTTGTCTAGCTAATAAGGTAAGTAAACTTATATATGTAGAGAAGCTCTACAACAGCTTCTTGGCTCAATGGCAGGTTGGCAAATACCTCTTTTAGGTACACAAATGAGAAAAATGAATTACTAATTACTAATTAAAATAGTTTTGTGATTTCTGAAAGAGGGCGATGATGTAGCCTGGTTGGCTTCAAATAAGTTCCCCTAATACTTTGCAGTCCGAATATCATATTTGTTTTGTTATTTCTAACCGATTATATATAGAAGGTTTCCTGGAGCAACTGCTCTCATGTATGTTCACACCAAAAGCATAGCCATATTCTCTGGGAATATAATGAGCTTCATGAAAAAGTAGGAGTGGTGATGAAGATATCGAATAAAAAAAAAATACGAGTGGTGAAGATACCAGATAAATCCGAAGGATGATTAATGACACAAGAAGCAGAGTTCCTGTTCCAGCAGCCAGCACAAATCTTAATGGCTCCTGCAAAATTTGCACATATAATGAAGTTATAGTGTATATGTTTTTTGTAATTCAGATACATGTGATGCTTCACATGTTAGCTTCTCTGCTTGTGGTTCTTGGTCATCAAAAAATGAATCTAGTATTGAAAGTAGAGCTTCGTCTCACTTATTAGAAAGCTTGTAACAATAAAAAAATTGTTTCGAGAACTATTATGGGATAAGGCAATTTCTGTTCCAATTTAGATGGTCTTCTGCTTGCCATTTTGTTTGCAAATAATAATTGTGACTTACCCTTTCAGGATTGAAACTTGCAGCTGAGATTGGAACTCCAAGAACTGTGAAGGTCACTAACCAGAGACCTCCAAGACGGAGGAAAAGTGGCCCTGGAGCCAGCTCCCCCCAAGAATACAAGGGTCCATCTTTCAGAGATGCATACTCATTCACCTGCAGAGTTACAAAATGAGTAGTGTTAAGTATGGCTAAGGTTTTCTAAATTTTTAGGAATCAGAATTCCCTTCAATCAACTATAATCTGTTCAGGATTATGATACCCTCAATCTATCATTCATTCTCCATTTCTCTCTTTCTTAGTATATTTAGCAAATTTCATTGGAACTTATGTTACTGTTCCATACAGCAAATCTTTTTTGTCTTTGCATACCCTATGCTGCGTTTTGCCTTGATACATTCTACCTACACAAGTGCATACATGTTCCATAACTCGAGTAGAAAATAGCGGCTAGTGCAGCATGCAAAATGTCCCAGAGAAGGAATGAAGCAAACATACCGGTCTTTGTTCGAAAGGGACCTCAATTTCCATGCCAGGATCCCAGCTTCGGCCTGGAAAGCTGCTTCTACCGCCATCTGTCTCATCCTTCAAGGCCTTGACAGAAACAGCAGAAAACGGTTTCTGAGCTGGATGGTACTTAATTATCCATGACTTAAAGGTGCTTCCAAGTATGATTTGCCTTGGACTATGGATTAAAGAACAGTTGACATTTGCCCTGAGCATTTAATCTCAGGTCGAATTGAAATTAGTTGTTGCAGCAACCTAAATCCTGAACAAACTTTTCCTCCTCCAGTTTTAGGTGGAGAGAGAGGAGGATTACCCTTGAGTAGTTGAATTGACGGCAGATGATTTCTTTCTGACCATGCATTATTTACGTGGAGGGAATCAATGGATTATGGATACGTCATATTTGTTTATTTCTTTGAAGGAGAGGACTCTTAAAAAGCAAGAAACTCTTAGTTAGCCAACAAGACACAAATACTAACCAATATAATATTGACATTGAAGATGTGGCCCACGAAATTGGATTTATGTCCACGTTCCTTTCTTCTATACCATTAAATTTGATAAATTGAGGGATTTTGGTGCAAGTTTTTAATGTGGTCAGAGAGAAGAAGCTGGAGTAGCAGCTTGCGCAACGTGGCAGATGTTGCCTTGCACGCAGTTTTGTATGTACTTCTCAGGTTCCCCACAGGCGTGAGAGACTCCAAGTTTTGTCGCCTTTAACCTTAACATCCACGTCCCCTGGGCCTGATAACTCGGATAAAGGGCCTGACCATTGTTAGGATTGAAGAAAGGTGGAGAACATCAAAACAAAAAGTGAATAACCCTAATACAAATGAGAGCTATATATACTCCTATACTAAGAATATAGAAAAGACTAAACTACCCTTACAATATACAAAGAATTACATTATTTAACATCTCTCCTCAAACTCACGTAGCGATGGCAACAAGCATCGAGAGTTTGTCAGATAGAAAACGAAACCGTGAAGCAGTTAAACATTTTGTAAACAAGTCTGCAAGCTGTAAGGAAGAAGAAACAAAAGGCAATATCAAGGTGCCATTCTGAAGGTGATGATTGGTAATATGACAGTCGATTTCGATATGTTTGGTCCGTTCGTAAAAAATCGAATTGTGAGCAATCTGAATAGCACTCTTATTATCACAATGTAAAGGAGTCGGTTGCCACAGAAAGACACCCATATCAGCAAGCAACCATCGCAACCAAACTATTTCACAAGTAGTGGAAGCCATAGCGCGATATTCAACCTCCGTTGAGGATCGAGAAATGACGTCCTGCTTCTTACTTTTCCAAGAGATAAGGGAATCACCTAGAAAAATACAAAATCCGAGTCAATTTGCCGGTGGGATCATCACAATCGATTAGAGTAAGCACATAACTCTAATGATGAAGTAGATGAAAGTAGAAGAGTCCGAAAGGCCGGAGGTATCTCAAATGCGAAGAATGATGAGCGTAGTAGGAGAAGTAACAAACTGACTGACTATATGAACAACATATGCAATATCAGGACGAATGATAGTGAGATAAACCAGACTTCCAACAACAGTCCGATACAGACTCGGATCCGGCAGTAGAGAACCATCAGAAGCAGAGTAACGAGCGTTGAGCTCAATCGGAGTATCAACAGTCTTATTATCAGAAAGCCGAGCATGCTCAAAAATATTAGAAATATACTTAGATTGAGAAAGAAGATACTCTTTTGGAGAGGAAGCAACTTCAATGTCCAAGAAGTAACGAAGGGAACCCAAGTCCTTCATAGCAAAACAATGAGTCAGTTCGGACTTTAATAGACTAATCCCGACAGCATCATCACCTGTAATAATCATATCATCAACATATAGAGAAAGCAAAATTCGACCAGCAGAAGTACATTTGACAAATAGAGCAGAGTCATGGTTGCTAGGATGAAAACCAAGTGAAGTAATCATAATAGAAAACTTTTCAAACCAGGCACGAGGACCTGTTTGAGACCATAGAGAGCCTTCCTGAGTTTGCAAACTTCACCAGGCTGATGATCAAGACCAGAAGGAGGAACTATATAAACTTCTTCGTGAAGATCGCCATTCAAAAAGGCATTTTTAACATCCATTTGAGTTGTATCCCAATGACAAATAGAAGCAACGGCAATGAGTATTCGAACTGTGGTCATTTTAGCAACGGAAGCAAAAGTCTCCTCATAATCCAGACCATATTCCTGAGAATAACCCTTAGCCACTAGACGAGCTTTATACCTTTCAATAGACCTATCAGACTTAGTTTTAATCTTATAAATCCAGCGAGAGCCAATAGAATGTTTACCTGCAGGAAGGAACACTAAATCCCAAGTATGGGTTTGATAGAGAGCAGTTAGCTCCTCAGCCATAGCACGCTGCCAGAGCGGATCAAGAATGGCTTCTTTGAAAGATGAAGGCTCAGAAAGACGATGAATAGCAGCTAGAAAAGAAGCAAATGAACTCGAATAACAAGAATAATCAAAATCAGGTTGTTTAGTGGATTTACGATTTCTTACAGGATAGTGAGGTTCGATAGTATCCGCAGTCTCAGGAGATGATATAGGGGAAAAGCCAGTAGAAGTGTCAGGAATGCCAGCAGAGGGTAGCTCATCAATATCAATAGCAAAAGGATTAATGTGGACAAGATCAGGCATAAATATATTATGAGAACGAGCAGGAATGGTAAAATAAGGAATATGTTCAAGAAAAACAACATGACGAGAGACATATAACTTATGATTGATTGGATCAAAACAACAATATCCTTTTTTACCTGCACCATAACCAAGAAAAACACATACAGTAGAGCGAGATGTTAACTTACTACGTTCAACATGAGGAAAAAGGACAAAGCATGTAGAACCAAAGACATGAAGGGAAGAGTAATATGGAGGACAACCATATAATCTTTCATAGGAAGACAAACCGAAATTATGAGAAATAGGAATTCTGTTAATTAAGTGAACAGAAGTAAGAATCCCTTCCCCCCAAAATTCACTAGGAATGCTAGCAGACAACAAGAGGGATCGAGCAGTCTCAAGAATGTGCCTATGTTTTCTTTCAGCAACTCCATTTTGTTCAGGAGTATCAGTGCAAGAAGTCTGGTAAAGTGTACCATCTAAAGCAAGTAGGTCTTTAAAAGCATGAGAAGTATATTCTCCTCCCAAGTCACATCTAAAGCACTTAATGACAGTTGAATGTTGGATTTTCACAAGAGATCGAAATTCATTATAAATGCTAAAAAAGTCTGAACGACGTTTCATAAGATAAACCCAACAATAACGAGTGCAATCATCAATAAAAGATACATAATAACGAGAACCCCCTTTTGTAGAGACAGGAGAGGGTCCTCATACATCATAATGAATAAGTTCAAAAGGAGTAACAAAAATAGTAGTACTTTTAGAAAAAGGCACTGCAGTAAACTTTGCTAGTTTACAACCACTGCAATCAGAAATATCATGAATTTTCAAATTTCTTAAAGCTCCTGTAGAGTCTAAAAATTGCAAACGAGACACAGAGACATGACCAAGGCGAGAATGCCACAAATAAAACACAGACGAGGACGGACTTAAATGAAAGGATGACAAATTGACACCAGAAGCAGATGCTGCAGTATGAGGAGTTTTGAGCTGATCCAATACATAAAGTCCTCCTTCTCTATGGTCGATCCTAATCACCTCCTGAAAATGTGGATCCTGAATTGAACAAATAGAGGAAGAAAAAGAGACCGAGCATCCAGTATCACAAATCTGACCAACAGAAGCTAGATTCAAAGCAAGACTACGAATATGATAAACATTGGATAAGGATAGAGAAGGCGTAATAACTGAACCAACACCTTGCAATGGCATAGGTGTACCACTAGCATTCATAACAGGGACTCAAACTTTAGGGGTTAGAGAGGTAAATGATGATAAATTAGGTGACATATGGTTTGAAGCACCAGAATCTAAAATCCATGAGGAAGGGGATATACCTGAAGAACTAAATGACAAACTTATTTAAGAGGAAGCAGACATAGCATGAGGCTAAGAAGCAAGGAACTGCTGAAACTGCTCGATCAATGATGGGTCCAAGGAGGAGGTTGATAGAGCATTGTAAGGACGAGGTAGAAGGGGAGGTCCATTGTGGAGAGGGGTGGTCGATAAGAACACTGTTGATACTGCTGTTGTTGCTGACACTGATATTTCCAATGACCTTTTTGCTTACAGAACCCGCATTCATCCCGAGCAACAGATCCAGATGGTCTGAATTGAGACTTAGACTTAGGCCTTACGGTCGGCGTGTGACGCAAAGAAAAACAACACAGTCAATCAAGAACCAGCAGTCGAGCAACAAGAACCAGCAGCAAGAAGACGCACGCAGCAGACTTAGCAGCAAGAACCACAAAACGATGCACAGCAGTCGAGCAGCAAGGAGAAGAACAGTTTATTTTTCAAGACCCAGCAGCTCTGATACCATGTTAGGATTGAAGAAAGGTTTATAGCGTTTTATTGATTAGAAGAAAAAGGAGAATATCAAAATAAAAAGTGTATGACCCTAATACAAAAGAGAGCTATATATACTCCTACACTAAGAATATAGAAAAGACTAAACTACCCTTACAATATACAAAGAATTACATTATTTAACAACCATAACTTTTCATGCTTTAGACAAATGAACTCACAATACAGAACTCTGCTACAAGTGGATTTTCATGTTTAGAATAACAACTTAAATATAAAATTTAATTGAACTTCAAAAGATCTATGTTTGAGATAGATTTAGTAGTCCATTCAAAAGTTTTAAAATCAAAAATAAATTTCACAAAATTTTGTGAGATTTATTTATCCTAAGGTGAGAGAATATTGTGTTATGAATCGGGAGGAGACTACTAATTTCTACTAATTTAATTAATTATATTAGTCTGCTTTGAAAAAGAAAAGAGAAAAACCCTAGTATTTTAGCCTTAATCTACTCTACAAAAAAAGAAGAAGAAAGAATACGTCCTTCATTAAACTAAAAAAAGAAGTTGAATTTGATCCACTTTGGAGTTTTGTACTTGAAAGTGGAAACTAATGTAGCAACTGCAACAATAACAAAAGGTTTTTAATGAAAATCCAGGAAAAACAATGTCATTATTTGGTTAGTACTGCTCTAGCAAGTTGCATCCACCTCATCTCCTCCTCCTCCTGATTTTCTAAAAATTCTGATGGCCCTCACGTATCACTACTAATACTTCTGAAATTATCCAACCATGATTCATATTGAATAATCAATTGCTCAAAGTAGGAAAATGACCATCTTGGTGGTTCTTTTCTTTTATAAAGAAAATCTCGGTGGTCTATTTCTTTTTTAAGAAAATCTCAGTGGTCTTTGACTTGGCATATGAATATACAAAGCACAAAAGTACAGAGAGTGCCTACAGAAAACCAACCAATAATCCTGTGGGCTTTTATCTTTTTTTTTTTTTTTTTTTCCTAACAAAGGAAAGTGGGTAGGTCATAGGTGTTTCGGAAAAGGAAGAATCTTAATTACTGTAAATTTTTCCTTGCCAAATTCATGCCAGCTAATGTATATATATATATATATATATCTGTCTCTACTCTGTACGCTTTAGCCTAGAGAGGATATTCTTTGTCTGATATAATAATTACAAAATCCACAGGAACATCTCAAATTAGTAAATACCCCGTTACTCCTTACTAAATTCCCGCCCGTCGGTCTCTTTGCAATTCCATTTCTCCTGTTTTTGTACTGACTCGATCAAAAGAAGAAAAAAAATAAAGTCTGACAATTCCATTTTCACCAGCGACCAGAGAAAAAGGAAGAAAATCAAATCAAAATTAAAGGAACCGAAAGGAAATCCAGGAAGAATAGAAGAGAAAAACATTTGTTATATTACACAAACACAGACAGAGTGCAATCACAAAATATTTCATTCTAAGGAAGAGAAATCAATGAAAGCGAAAGGGAGTAAAGGAAAATGGAGCATCAAGTCAAAGATAGGGTTACCTGTTGTCTTCCTCTCTTGCTTGTTCTTCTTTCTAGCCGGTCTTTTTGCTTCTAATCTCATTTCTCAGGTATTGCGGTTATTTTTTGTTGAATATCGTTGGCTGATTTCGTGAGTCGTTCATTTAATTTTTTGACAAAAATTGATTGTTTGATTGATATTGTTGATGATCAGAACGTAAATGGCGATAAAAACAGAAGGCAGCTTCAATGGGTGAAAGAGGAAATAATCGAGTATGATTTATTGCCTTCTGGAGATACTGGAGATGATTATCTTACTGTCATTCCGTTTCAGGTAGCTTTTGTTTTAATTTTAATTTATGCTTGTTTGATTATGTCATTAAGTAGAAATTAGTTTGTTAATTTTGGAGAGGTGAAATAAAAATGCAGGTATTGAGCTGGAAACCTCGCGCTTTATATTTTCCTAATTTTGCCACAGCAGAGCAGTGTCAAAGTGTAATCAACATGGCTAAGCCAAATCTTACGCCCTCCACGTTAGCTTTAAGGAAAGGCGAAACTGAAGAGAACACTAAAGGAATCAGAACGAGGTTTATTTCTCCTTACTTTTCTTTTTTACTTGTCGCCTTTCAATAGCTATTTTTATAACTAGAAAACAATTATAAAGAATCTGCTGCTTTTTGTTTGTTTATTGGCTTGCTTACTCTTTTCTATTTGAAACAGCTCTGGCATGTTTCTCAGTGCTTCTGAAGACAAAACTGGTGTTTTAGATGCTATAGAAGAGAAAATTGCAAGGGCTACAATGCTTCCTAGGGCTAATGGAGAGGTAAATTTATGATTCTCAGATTCTATACCTTTCTTGATCCTGATATTTACATGCTCGGTCTACATGTTATGGATTATAGTTATTCTTATCATGCTATTACCTGATTATAGAATAGATATTACTATGTGAGCGACTAACATATCTGAAAGAAGCTTCTCCAAAAGAATTTTCCTTTTCATATACAATTTATTTGTCCATGGAAGAGAGATGAATTTGAATTAAAAGAATTTCAATCCTGATATTTTATCAAACTTTCCTCTCGCCCTTTTTCTGCTCCTTTTCTGGGATTTGGCTGTAACCAAATGAACCTTGTCAGCATCAAAATAAGAAATGGAAAAGCTTGGAGTGAGAAGAAATAAATCATCCCAGGTCAACTTTCATAACTTGGAGTTTTATTATTGGGAGTAGCTAGTCCTGCAACTTCAGTTTTATAGTTTTATGTTTATTTTTGTATTCATGAACTATAGTTACTTTGACCAAGCATATGAATCCTCTTATATTTTCGTTTATGCCAGAGTAATAATGTGCAAGTATCCACCTTTGTTAAGCTTCCAGGCAATTTTCATCTCTTGAACACTTGTTGCATTTAGTTTTTTGTTTGGCATTTGCATTAAATTAGTTAACCTTTTATTTCAGGGCAATTTTAAAATTGTCTGAGGATTACACCATGTTTCAGGCATTCAATATCTTGCGTTATGAGATCGGGCAGAAGTATAATTCTCATTATGATGCATTCAATCCTGCTGAGTATGGTCCACAGAAGAGCCAAAGGGTAAATCTCATGAAAACATAGATTTTCCTTTTCATTATCTTAGTCCTGTAATATGCAGTTTTATGTATTACATGATGCACGGGAATACAAGCATCTAGGCAAAATGCATGTCAATACATTTACCTGGAGAAAACTTTGTTGTTTCATTTTCCTTTATTTCGCTGTACATGGTTTCAATATAGAGATGATGAATCCCTGGACTGTGAATCTGTTGGAATCAGCTAGATATTAGTGTCACATCAGGTCAAAATTGTGAGCAAAGTATGTCAGCTGTTGAAATGTTCCGCCTCAAGAAATATACATCAGAAATAGCAAACTCCTATTCAGGGATCATATGCTAGATAATTTTTAATCTCATGTCTTATCATATGCCGTTGTTCTTGATATCTATCATCCAGGATGGTCTCTGAAGTCTTCATTTGGCCAGCTGATCCCCACGTGTAATTCATGCAACATATTGATCGTCTTCTCTTGTCAGTTTGAAAATGAAAATATATGTTCTTAGAAAACCACCTTTGGTTGAAATCTTGATTGGGGTCCTTATTGACTTAAAAAGTTTGAAATAATTCTCAACCTGTTTTGATAACTATGTCCAGGTTGCTTCTTTCTTGTTATATTTATCTGATGTAGAAGAAGGTGGGGAGACCATGTTTCCGTTTGAGGTAAGATCAAGGCCTCTTTCTCCTCTCCCTTTTGGTTGATCATGTTGCCTTAAATAGACATTCATCAAGACTTTGTTGGCAGAATGACTTGGACGTTGATGAAAGTTATGATTTTGAAAAGTGTATCGGTTTGCAAGTGAGACCGCGCCGAGGGGATGGACTTTTATTCTATTCACTTTTCCCAAATAATACAATTGATCCAGTAAGCCTTCCTAACTCTGTTTTATGCAAATTTTTGGCAAGTTTACACTGAATAGTGAAATACTACAATATTAGCAACCGAGTCTTTGTAAAAGAACCCGAGCACTCCATCCTTTTCTGTCCATTCAGTACCACATAGAGGACCACAAAATGGATTAATAACAAAAAAGAAAAAAATAGAAAAGAAAAAAAGGAGATAAGGAGATCACTAATTATTTCTCCAAAACAGAGATCAGTGATGGCTTCCACGTCTTCTGTATAACTTAGTAATTTGATCACATAGGATAATGGGTTATGGGTGCATTAAAAGAGCCTGTTGTTGATTAATTTTAAGCTGTGTTGATGGCAAAATTTTATTATTAATGATGTTATGGGCATTCAGTTGGCATGGCATTATAGTGTTCCATATTGGTTCTCTTAATGATGATCTTTGGGTTGCATGCTTTGGCAGACATCACTACATGGAAGCTGTCCAGTAATCAAAGGGGAGAAATGGGTGGCTACAAAGTGGATCAGAGATCAAGAACAAGATGACTAGAATACCTGTACATGCCATCAGTTTAATGTTTGTGAAGTGTTCTTTTCTACTGGAACTCGAGGAAAAAAAGAAAAGAGATAATTGAAGCAGCTGAGTAAAATTTTTGTTATCATACTGATATGGATCCAGTGCAAGACGAGAAAATTATTCAATTATAGCGGTGATTAGCTTTTTCTTGGAAAAATGAAAGGTCTTGATGTTGTTGCATACAAGTCCTCTGCAAGTCGGAATTGTTGAGCAGGTTGGTAAACTAACTGCTTTTGCATCACAAGAGTTGGCTAAAAATTATCATACATTACTGTTACATCTGTGCAACTTGCCGGACTGTGAACTTGATAGCTCTCAGATAAACTGTTTTATGTTCCTGTAGCTTCTCGTGTCCTTCCAGTTCTTCTCTGAAGATTTGTTTTCTTGTTCTTCTTGCTCTATTTATAAACACAACTCGAAATCTTTGTCTTAAAAAAAGAGAACGTGATTTAAGCCTCTTATGACACGAGTACCTTAACTGTTGGGGTTAAGCAGATGGAGAAACCTTGTTTTCTGCTTAACAGCAAATTATTCAGCGATAAATTTAACTTCACGTCTTAATTTTAACAATAAATCTTTTCAGAAGACAAAATAATTGGAGCCATTTGCCATGCAGAGGTGATGGCTTCGGTCAATCTATGGGATAATTCCTTTGTACTGGGTCCAGAGTCCGCAAAATAAATAGGGTCAGTAAAGGAGTTTTTTGACATTGAAGTTGGAATTTTCTCTCAAAAAGATAATCGAGCAGAGTATACGATTATGGTAATCCATTCCGTAGAAATTGGAGAGAACCTTACTCAAATTATGCTACATTGTCTTTTAGAGTGTGAGGTATATTTTTAGAAATATTGTGTTTGCTAGCCAAGGAAGGCCAAAATTCACAGTAAAATGATCGAAGAAGCGGTCTCCGGTGGCCAGGAGTAGCAAATTCTTCTAAACCCGCAAAGCAATTATCACTTCATCTTTTTGCTTATTTAGCTAAAATTATTCTTATTTTTTTAAAAAAAATAAGAGAATTTAATCCCTAGAAAAAGAGAAAATAAAATAAAAAATAAAAAAGTATTAATTTTTTATATAAATTAATATATATATATATATTGATATTTAGACAATACAATAAAAAAATAAATATTGCTAGTGTTTTTATTACAATAAAATAAGCAGTTATGCTAATAGTGTCGTGCCGAGAGCGGTGGAGATGAACAGTTTCAACAAAAATAATAATAGTAATAATTATTTATTGCTTAATTATATTAATTATTCTAAATTATAAAATAATTTTAAATAATATTATATAATTTTTTAATTATTTTTATTTTTAAGAGAGAGCAAAATAGAATTAGTTAGAACCAAATATATAAAAGTTTAAGCTAAAAAATCTATAAATTTAAGAAAAACCTAAATTAAACCCATAAGACAAGATTAGTGACCAAATTGCGAATTTATTGGAGATGAGCAAAGTGGGTTTTGACTTGATAACCACAAGGAGCAACAAACAAACAAGAAAAGAGAATAGGCCGAATTAGATCAATACCAAAAACAAAAAGATGCTTGGTCAAAAATCAAACATATTTTGATGCACAATAATATTTTCAACTACGTCCAAATGTGGCGACCTGGCCATGACAAAACATACCATGCAAATTTGTAATGGAAATCCTAGACAAAGACCAGCTGCCTAGCCTAGAACCAATTTGTAAAGAAATCAACTCAATCACTCGGATAAGAAACTTAACTCATAATAATAATAATAATAATAATAATAATAAATGAAAAATTCTACCCATAAAAAAGTGATTCTTCCTGACTAAATTCAAGATGTTTCAAACTCCACTATTGTTAAAAAAAAAAAAAAAAAAAAAAAGGAAGAAGACTCCACTCTACATACTTTCGGTGAATGACCATTGAATAAAGATTCTCCACTGTTTTCTGAATCGCTCTCAGCTAGTGTGTTGTTCTCCACCAAATTTTCAGCTTGACTCGAGGGACCCCTTTGCTTCCTGGTAGTACATGTGCACCTGGACCTGCATATGTAGACTAGAGTAGTTGATGAATCTGAGACAGGCTAGGCATTGATTTTGTCAAAACCAATACCTCGCAGTTGTTCCTAGCTTGCCAATAAGTATTTATGAGACCATCCAACCTTAACAGTTGCGTTCATATTTTTCTCCATTTATTTGAGCTTTTGAAGACTCGGGTAAAAGTGAGTACCTTTTTGCTTGCTTTGTAAAGTATTGAGGGGGCACAATATCTCTTTCACCTCACTTGACAAGTCTAAGGTAGATGATGGACACCCACATTTATCAGTTCCTGGTGGTGAGCTTGATATACAATAGAGTTCTTGACTTTACAACTTGTGCCAGTTCTGGTACGGCTGCTTTCCCCATCGCTTCAATAAATGCATGCAACCAGATCCCAGGAAAAGCCCAAGAGCAGCAAATGCCATCATAGTTGAATTCTCCATTTTCTGATAATATCCTCTCTGAAATTATGGAAATGTTGCAAATAAGTCTGCTGTATAGCTGTATGGTAATATGGAGCCAACTAAACTTAACCAAGAAGAGATATTACGTAACTGAGTACGCAATAACATAGATGCATGCCACAGGTCAAATCCACCAAAATTAAAAATACCAACATGAGAAAAATAATAGAAGACTAAAGGAATTTTAGGGTGAAAAAAAGCATGGCAATATGAACGATGTGATTATAATACATGCACGATCAATATTGAGAATATTTGCAGAAACAAAAGCACCTGTCAAAGGTGACCCATAATGACAATTCCAATGGATGCAAAAGATGCTCAATCCCTTGTGCTCAAGGAATCTGAGACAACAACTTACTTGAATCAGCAAAAATAGGATAGCAGCATTTGCAGGAACTAGAGAAAAGCTTATCATTCCTCCACGCAATTCATTTGGCACATGCCTACGCACCAAGAAACACAAACCAAGTTAAAATCCACTTGATAGCATCACTACCATTACAACAAGATAACCTGAGAAAGCACTTTTTTCTGCATACATGGTCCTCAATCTTGCAAGTGAAGGTATAATAAGGCCAACACCAGCATGAAATACACAAAACACTGATACTAAAGCTCCAATTTCCTGCATTTCACAGATGAATATCAACTTATGAGCAGGTACCTAAAATTAAAATTTATGTCAGAAATGCAACAAATGTGTACCTGGTAATCATAAGCCACAAATGACGAGGCAAATCCCAATACAAGGAATGCGTATCCTAGGCAATCCTCAGTTCGAAGTGATGATGAACCAGTCAACAGCCATGGAAATACTGTGCTTCCAAGCATTCTTGAACCCAGAAAGCATGGATAAACCAACCCTAGATGCACTTCTCGTCCATCAGCCTAAACTCACACGCAATAACAAAATCTTATACTTGTAGGAAATAGTTTTACTACTTGGTGGTTCATGTATAATGTTTGATAGAATTATGAAATTTGGAAAATAAGAAAAAACATAAGTGTTGTTTTATAAAAAGACAAACTCTCCTTGATCTTAAATCAACATATGTCCTTGGCCATATAATTAAGCTTCAAAATAGCTATTTGGTTTAGGATTCTCCTGCCAACTAAAATCAATAAACTGCTCCAAAAATCCCGTTCCATGTTATTGACATAAATCCTGCTTTTCTTGCCCCTTTGCCTAGTCTTAGCGTAAAAAAGTAATAGTTGGCTTTTAACAAACAAATACTGTTTGTATGACTTACCCCAATAGTTTATTGTGTTTTAAACTATTATGCTAGAAATTTATTGTTCGATGCTGACATCATAATTTCCACGCATAACCAAATAGCATTTGACATGAAGATATCTGAGAAAGACCAGATTTTGAACAGGATAAACTTAGCAGCAGGATAACGAGGACATTGAGAAACCAGAAGCTGATAAAATCTTTGTTTCTAGTAAAATGTGACATACCACCAAAGTTGGGGCCCACAGGATCCAGAAGACCGCAACTGAGAACTGAAGGCAACTGTGTGCAAATCCAAGTAGCCACATTCGTTTATCTGGTGGCCATTGACAGGTCAACAAGTGATGCAAGAGAATATTGCTACATATACATGAGAATAAAACTGAATGCACATGAAGCAAACTTTCTTGATTGCATCTAACTTGACAATGTACATATTGAAAAATTTATTGGACCACCGTCAATATATCCATGCTGCAGAAAACATATACAAATGAAACATCTGATTAAGTTAGTTCCATGACATTCAAATTGAATGTCATTTATCTTTTTGTTAAACCAGAAGTTATGGTCAAGGATAATTGATGCACTTTGATAAGCATACTGCACAAGTAGGCTTCAAAAGGCCATAAAATCCAAATAGAACTATCAGAAATAGATGCTGGAAATAGAAATTGTTAAAAGAATAGCTGAAATCATGCCAGTGACTCACTACGAATTGTTAATACATATCATTTACTAATCCAACTGTAGAAACATCTTGATTTAATCATCCTTTTGAACTTCCGATGAAATGGTTATGTTTGTTTCTTTCGCAGTTAAAATATAAGCTGGAACTCGGCTATAAACCTCCAAATCCGCAGCCTTTAGAAGTTTAATTCCAAGATTAAATGCAAAGCAACAATGAAAGGATAAAATCTACTTGAGATTGAAATGCAAACAAACATATCATGGTAATTCACAACAGGGAAAAGCTTTTAAAGTGCATATGAATAGAAACGAAGTGTCTTTTGCATAGGTTGTTGATTTCTCACACTAATTATAAATAAATTCAATTTTCCAAATCTAAGAAACTTCAATGAACAGATATAGGATGATGCATGCACCAGACATGCTTACTAAGTTACTATAGACTGGTCAGTTGTCAACTAATTCCAGGAACTTTCAATATATATATATGAACTCTTACCAGTAAAGATATGTGTGTAAGATACCCTAAAATTTTGAGATGCTTCACTCTGTGTAGTTTCTTTCCATCCTTTGCTGAGACAAAGGATACCAATCATTGCCAGAAAGCTGGCTGCAGTGTAAGAAGACATAATTCCTTTTTCTGGATTACTACCTAATAGCCAATTTCCAAGGACCTGACTTCCAATTAATGACGCTGACTCCAGGAAAGTCATCAACCAAAATGTGTCACTCAAAGTATCTTGTCCGTATCCTTGCTGCAATGTTAGAAGTAAGAAATCAGTCATTATTTAAAATCATGGCAGCTTTTAGTATACGTGCCTAGATAGGATGTAGTGTTAGCTTGTTGTTCCTAATTTGCATGTTAAAAAGGCAAATCAAATGCAGGGAAACTATATGAATAGAAAAAGGAGAGAAAAAAAAAAGAAACCAAGTCTGAAATTTGGAACAAAAAAATTGGTAAGACAAACCTTTTTATTTTCTGCAACCAGCCATGCTTCAAAGCTGAAAGAAAATATTGAGGTGGCAAGGGACAAGCATATACTTCCTAACCAGATGCTAGGATGCGACATGATTCTCTTCCATATGCCAACAAAGAGGTGCAGAATGCAAAACATCAGACAAGCTTTCTTGTGACCTCTACACAGAGGACGAGCACGACAATGTCAGTTGTATAAGAATTCAATGCATACTCAATACGAGAATTCTTTTTCAGGACAAATTTATATCAACAGACGCTACATAAATTATAAGAATTGATAAAAATTACAAAAAAAACTCTTAACATTCCTAAATCAATCTTGACCTATCTCTATCTTAATCAATTAAACGTGTCTAACAAGAAAACAAAACAAAAAAAAAAAATCATTAGAGTTGCTTACATAAAATCGGAGAGCATCCCTAAGAGAGTACCAAGAAAAAGAGCAGCTCCAAATCCAACACAGAGATACGTCACCGTTTGCACTTTACTCACTCCATACAAAACCAGCTCGAATTCACCAAACACCGACCACAGCCCTTCCATGACTAACCACACAACACGCAGATAATTATATCATTTTCTTTCTTTTTTTAAAAAGAACACAAAAGAAAAACAAACAAAGCAAACAAAAAATAAATGTATGTTTAGAAGAGGAAAAGAGAAAAAAGAAACCTGAAGCGAGAGAGAAGAGAAAGAGGAATTTGCTCTGGAAACGAAGGAAAGAAGGAGAGATGACGTGGCTAAAAGGAGATTGAGATTTGTTTTTGTTTTTGATGGAGGCGTGAGGAAAGAAAATGATAGAGGAGAAGCAGCATATGAGTATGAATACATATAATGACGGATTCGGTTCCCATATCGAATTCTCTATTACTACTCCCATTTTTATGATGATCTAATGAAATGGTTTTCAAGGTTTTGAGATTGTACGGTTACAGATCTGGAAATCAGATCGATTTTAATGCTAGATCGGTAAAATTAGTGCACATTTCTAGTTTTATGAAAGAGGACGAAACTGTTAGCTCCAACTCCGTAACTCCATCGAAAGCAGATACTGGTTACTACAGAACAAACTTTAAACGGTGCGTTTTATGGATAACAAGATATTTAAAATATTTTATATTTATTGTCAAATTTGATATATCAATTTTAAATTTTCATTTTCAGTATCGTTTTTAATACCGATTTCAATTATCGTCTTCAGTAAAATTATACACCAAATTTATTGATGGAAGCAATAACAAAAAGGAGTTTAGTCAATTACTAAAATATTATCATTTAACTATCTAAATTTATTTTTTTTCTTTGTCTATTTTGGAGTTTCATTAATATGTGTTTAAAGATAATATTTTAATAATGAAAGTGTTGACTCAATTTTTTTTATTATTAAAGTATATGCCATATCAACAAATTTAATTAATAATTTCATCGAATATCATCATTGAAATAAATATTAAAATATAATATTAAAATTAAAAAATTTTAAAACTACGTGCTAGATTTAATAATAAATGCAATATATATTTTTTATGATTAAAATTTTTTAAAATTATATTTTATACTTATACAAATAACATTGAGACTAGAACTTTTTATCGTTAACAGCTACCAACATATGCGAACTATAAAAAATGACAATTAAATGATTATATGACGAACATATTTATTTGCTAATAAAACATATGCTGACAATGTATGTGTGTCACATTTGCACCGACTATTTCAATGACGACATATGCAAAATGTCTATAATAAATAATTTACGCTATTTATACTTCTTGAATGTTTTATCTTATTGAATCTTTTAAAATGAAATTTTCTCATAATAAAAATTTACGATGATAAAACTTTATTGTTACAAATACTTATGCAATGAATATTTTATCATTGCAACACTTATAGCAATTAATACCTTATCATTGCAGTGATTATCTCATCTTGATAAAATCTTAAAGTCGACTTTCTTTCACACAACAGCATGACAGCGTGTGAAATGATGTATATGCGACTAAATTACAATTATTGTTCTTGAAGTTTTACACAATGTTTGAGAAAAAATAAAGGTAAAGTAAGTAAGATTTTATAAAGTAAATGAATGTTTGTTTGGAAAGAATAGATGGTGAATGAAAATTTTAAAAGGTTATATAGAGCTTTTTAAACTATAACATTCTTGATAACTCGGTCAATAAGGGCGAGCTATAAACAAATATCTTCGAGGGCTGATCTAATCTCCGGAGCACCTGTAAGAATAGTTAGAAAGCGTCGGAGGAGGTTATCCGGCCACTCACTCCGGTGATAGAGTCAGTAATTTGCAAGAGGATGGCTAAAGTGTATAAGAGTGTAAAATAACATGTACCTCTAAGTGTGGTGTCACCGTTCCTGATATAGATGTTGAAGGTCTTATAGTCCTTTTCGGAGAGAAACACTACATTTGCAGGTCGTCCTAGTTATATTAGAATTTGTCTTCTTATTTGTTAGCAGAATTCTAGGTCGGGTCAGACTCTATAACTAGAGTCCACCCGAGATTATAGAGTCCACTCGAGATATAATCTCTTAGAATCCCTATCATAAAAGGATGCAAATTTGTTCAGCCTCGTCTTTTTTGGATGGAACAAGTTGGCTTACAATGCTTAGTTATCAATTCTCAACCCACTAATTTGGTGAACTGATATTTGAAGTGTTTTGAAGGTTTTCATAAACGTTTGGAAACCGTGACGTAAACCTTAGTTCTTAAATAATATTTTCTTTCCATACAAAGATTGGAGGTTCAAAAACTTTATAAAACCTTGAAAAACTTGAAAAACCTCCATCCAATATCACCATCATCTCTAATTTTTAAATTTTTAATATAAATTTCTATTAATTATTACAAAAATCTCTTAAATTAGTTTCAGTATAAAAATTATTCGAAAACTGATATAATTATCTCAAATGTTAAAAGTTAATATTTCATTCTCATTCAAATATATAAGGAATAACTTATAAATATTTATACATTTTCTAACTCAGAGAATAGGAAAAATTTATCTCTTTTAACACTTTACCCCTTTCTTCCCCACTTTTAGTTTCTAGCTAAATCAAATGGCGACACTACCAAAGAAGTGAAGCTCAAATAGCTACGAGTCTATTTGTGCTAATCTTGAAAACTGTCGATTTTAAATTTAAATTTGTCGTGTTTGTCGTTGCTCACCAATTGACACTACCACCTCCAACCATGAATTCAGTGGCCTCCTCTTCAGGCAGGTTGTGGCGCTTCTATCCTCTGCCATTAAAGGCATAAAGGAGAATGTCAATTGAAAAGAGAGTGTGTGTGTGACACAGGAATTATATTTTAATTTTAAATGTATTATGTATCTCAATAATACCTTTGTAATAAACTTCAACCAGTCCAAACGGAAATGTTCAATGAGCCTATGATGGAACTATCATAGCCAATGTGGCACCAAAGCGTCTCCGTACCTTACTGGCCAGTGACATTCCAACCGGGAGAAATTTCCCGTTAATAATTGTCAACAAATATGTAAAGGCAAAAATACCTTTTTGCTTTAAATATTTATTGGAAATCTCACTTTGACGCCTCATGTTTTTCTTTGTTCTACTATACCCATATATGCTCTAGAATGCTATATATATATATATATATATATATATATATAAGCCCCTTTTTGATGGGAAGACAAAAAATATTTGAATTTGTTTTACTTATTCTGTTGCAGAGAATGTAAGACCTAAATAATTGGATTAATTTATCTTGAATTTTTAGCCAAAATTTTTTAACACTGATTTGTTACTTTTGCTTCCCCGAACTAATTTTTTAACTCAATCAACTAAAGAGGTTGTGAAAAAGGTGGGGTACTTATTCGCTTATTCATAAGATAATATTAGTAACTAAAAGGAAATTAAAAAAAAAAAGAGTTAACCACAAACAAAATGTAATTAAATATGTTAGAAAATGGAAAAAAATTACACCAATCGCACGAAAAGATTTTGAATCATGATCTTGAATTACTATCATTGACTAAGGCTGAAAAACAATTTAAGTTTCAATCATACACACTTAAACAAAATGAAATAGAAATTCTTATTAAGTTATTTTGTGATTGAACTCTTAAGAGTTTAGGATGAAGGAAGAAGAAAAAAGGGATATGAATTTAATTGTGAGACCCACATAAAAAGAAAATTTAAATACAAATAAGGCATGCATCCTCCACGTTAGCCAACTTAATAAACCTATCAAGAGAAGGCATTAGTCATAGCATTTTAGAGAAACCAGACCCATAATAGGACTAAAAATAACATAAGAAGCTAAAGTGGAATTTTTGGAATATATTAAGGGCACAATTGATCTTTTCCCATGCATATATAATTAAAACACTTCAGAAATGTTTCACCCTCTAAAAAGTTTTGTTCTTTGCCCTAAAAAGAAAAAAATAAAAATAAAGAGCTAGGTTTTTGTTTGTGGTCGTCAAATTCGCGTCATCCCGATTGAATCAGAAACGCGGACATGGGAGGTGGTAATGGTCAAAAGGCTAAGATGGCTCGCGAGAAGAACCTGGAGAAGCAAAAGGCAGCAGCTAAGGGTAATTTCTGTTTTCTTTCTCGCTTCCTTTTTTTTTTATATATAATTTTCTTGTTTTTAATTTATTAATTTTTGTATGTTTTGATCTTGTCAGGAAGCCAATTGGAATCGAACAAGAAAGCCATGAATATTCAGGTAAGCCCACCTCCCTCCATAACTTCTATATTATTATATTTGACCTAATCTTTATAATTTTTATATATGTCGAATTTGATGTTTAAATTCTTTAGGTGTAATGATAGGTGGTTCCTTTTACTTATATACTATTTGTCATCTTGCATTATACGGTACAGTAGGATAAAATTATTGTATAATCTTCATGGGTAAGTAATTAATTTTAGAAAGTTAGGTAGTTTTTCTTTCCATTGGGAGATTTAGAAAGACAGAATGAATAGTATCTTTAATACCTGGTGAAGTCTCACTATTTGTTCCTGCAAATTTGAACTATTAACTCAATTGTACTTTCTTGGTTGTAATATTTTCTGCTAACAGTACAACTAAAGTAATAATATGGAATGAAATGGATTCGTACTTAGTTGATAGTGATAGACTATGATCTATATGTAGAACTGATGCTTAGCCCCAGGAAAATGCAGCTTGTACTTCATAAAATGTGTTCTGTATTTTTCAGGATTATGTAGTGATGCTAGTTAACTTTGAATGCAGTGCAAGGTTTGCATGCAGACTTTCATGTGTACAACATCGGAGGTGAAATGCAGGGAACATGCTGAAGCTAAGCACCCAAAATCTGAACTTTATGCTTGCTTCCCGCATCTCAAAAACTGAGTGGAATTTGACAAAATGCCATGTACAGGCAGTGTATCCATGTTTACTTGATACAACTAGTATGATCCATTTGTTTGTGCTTGTGTTTAAGATAAACACTCTGTGCTCTTGGGGGTCTCTGTTATATTAAAACCTGTGGATTAGCGAATCTCAAATTTTAGCATATTGCATGGGCAATTGGTTTAGTGCTATTCTTGATAATTGCCGACTCATCTGTAGTGCGTCTAGTGACTCAATATATCTTAAAGAATACTTGTACCTTAAGACTCTTTCAGGTATATATGCATGTGGCAAGTATCTAGTGGTTTGTCATCTATCGACAATGCGAAGCAAGCTCCTGCATCTTATTTAAAACTATGGTTCGCCTCTTCCTGCATTTACTTAAAGTAGGGTGATGTTTTGCGACTGAAGCTAAGCAGGTGATTGGCTTAAGACACCATATGCCTACTGTGATTAATGGTCGACGATGTGAAGCAAGCGCCTGCATTTATTTAAAGTAGGGTGATGGTTTTGCAAACTGATGTTAAGCAGGTGATTAGTTTAAGTCATCATAAGCCTACTATGATTAATGGTCGACGATGTGAAGCAAACTCCTGCATTTACTTAAAGTAGGGTGATATTTATGCGACTGAAGTTAAGTGGGTGATTGGTTTAAGATGCCATATGCACATCGTGATTCATGGTTGACAATGCGAAGCACGCTCCTGCATTTACTTAAAGTACTGTGATATTTTTGCAACTGACGGTAAGTAGGTGATTGGATAGGCGATTGGTTTAAGATGCGATATGCATATCATGATTCATGGTCTACGAAGCAAGCTCCTGCATTTACTTAAAGTACGTGATATTTTTGCGACTGAAGTTAAGCAGGTGATTGATTTAAGATGCCATATGCATATGGTGATCAATGGTTTGCTAGGCATATATAGCCTTGATTCGGCCATTTTATCAGTTATTACTTATTTTCCAGTTTTTCGTATTTAGGTTGTAAATTCAGATTTTTCCACATACCAAGCTTGATTATTATGACGTGAAGAAGGCAGCATTTACCAGCCTTATAAATATAAAATGATTTGTCAATCATGATGTCATTCCCCTACCAACCAAACTTTCATCTCCTATAATTTTAAAGTAAAATGATTAATAGCAGATATGAGATATCAATCTGCAATAATATGAAGATGGTAGAAAATAAATAACGCACTGGAGGCACCAAAAAGAAGTCGGATAGCGCATGTGATGTTGCAGGAATTCATCTTAGAGACTTGGATGGTAAACTCTCAAGAAATTAAAGATACATAATATTCTCAAACAAGTGATAGGAAGATCATATAGTAAAAATCCATCCACAATCTTCTGAACTGCCTGCAACTAACAAAAGGCAGCAACAATTGTTTTCCAGATTAATCAAACATAAGGATGATACATACTCCACAAGTAATAGCCTCTGTTTTGCTGACAGATACCATGTGAACACTGTTATAGCAACTCACTACTGAGTCCGCATTCTGCTACTTTCTGCAGCCCTTACTTGAGAGAAATATGGATGTGCCTGCACCACAAACAAAAAGAAAAAAATTGTTATTGTGGACGTGAAGAAGCAATCAAAACTTTTGTTATGCATGAAAAGTTGGTCAAGAAGGGCTACAAGGAAAGCCGGGTCACATTAAAAGAAAAGCTGAGTTGTAAAAGCACATAAGTGCAACAAGAGGCCGGAACTAAGCAATGACTTGAGCTGTCAACTAATATAGCTTCACTTTTAAGGTCCAAGAGCAAAGAGAAAATAAAAAATAAAATCACTATGCCAACTACGCAATTTATTTTCACCAAGAGAAACAGAGAAAAGGAGAGCCAAACTAGCAGCGGGTTGTCAAGTAATTCCATTTTCCATTTGAGATTCATGTAATGGTTTCTACACTGACCTTTACATCTGCTTTTCCTAGCTTAGTGATTATTCAAAACTTAGGGGTCGGAAGGGGCTATACTCATTGTTCTTGCACAATTACAAGGTAATACACAAAGTGAAATGCCCAAAGAGGATTACCATTGCTTCTCTTGCAGTTAGCCTATCCTGATGATCATACCGAAGGAGCTTATCAAGAAAATCAATAGCCTGAATATTATAAGATACGGCATAAAAAATAAAACCAATTAAGGTTACTGATCAAGATAGAATCAGGTAAGAACTATATATTGAAAAGGCACAACATTAGATACCTCTGGAGAAACCAAATGCTGATTATCTGAATTAGTGAACTTGGACCAGGGTTTCCTACTATGCCTGCAGCAGTATAAAACAACATATTAATTCCTGTCAACCACATTATAGGTTTACTAACACTGAATTCAGCTAAATGAATTCTGTAAAATATTGAAGAATTCATTAGTACTTCTTCACCTAGCATGTACGGAGCTCATAAGCAATTCTTTACCTAGTGTATGGAACTTTAACATATGGGGATTTGTTTACCAATCCACATTTGCTATGTTCAAAACCAAATAAACAATTCATTGGCAATACAAATTTTAACTCCACCGAATTCGATTGCAACAAACTCAATCAAGAGTCCTCAAGATTTGCCAATGAAATCTATTACATTCAGAGTCTGGATGAATGGACTGTGTAACGACTTGAGTGCAATACACATAAAATCAATTCATTATATAGTGGACGCTCTCTCCAAATCAATTTTTTTTTTTTAATTCCAGACCCTAATATAGATGCAGCAAGCATAACAACTGTTTAGCAAATTAAGTGTAAACAGAACTCATTCGCCTTTTTAGTAGAATTTAGTTTAAAAATCGTGCAAGAGGACTTAATTTGATCAAACTGCAATACTTCTTAAGATAATGCATGACCATGAGAGGCCAACGCATATTGTGATAAATTCTCTTCTGCTTAGTAAAAGCAAGTTAATTGCAAAATGAGAAGTTCTGCTTAGAAAAGGCAAGTCAATGGCATGACAAGAACAAAATCAGCTCAACAAACCTTCCCACTAGAGCATCAAGCTGAGCATCAAGCTCTAAGTGATATTTATTCAGATATGCATTCAACTCATCAGTTCCAAGTACCTGAAAACACCTAAAATCAGACAAGTATTTTGCAAAATCAATTTATTTCTCATAATTTAGATGCAACAAATGTTTCTGCACCAAACGGCAGAATCAACATTACCTTGGCAATTTTGACAAGCTGATCATGATTGTCATGACCATAAAAGAATGGTTCCTTCCTAAATATCTGGCATCAAGTACGAAGTGGAATCAGAAATCATATTTGATTAATGTTAAGGGCCAAGTGAAAGCTTGATGCTTACCATTCCTGCAAACATGCAACCAAGACTCCACATGTCCAAAGAATAATCATAGTCTTGTAGATCAACTAGAAGCTCAGGGCCCTTAAAATATCTGAGAAAGAGGGAAAGAAAACTCATTCTTTCTGCAAGGATGAACCCATAAATATGTTAAGAATAAGAGATATATACTATAAACAATAGCATGTTTCTAGAAGGTCCAAAGTGCAGAATCCTGAGAAACTAATTAAGCTCATTGAAATCCCATATAATTGAAGTCAAAGCCAAATATTAAAAAAAAAAGAAATAGAAAACTTCCACAGTGATTTAAGAAATGTTATAGATGGTCCAAAATGGAACAGACAATCAAAGTTTCTTCCTACTTGAGTGGCTCAGATTTTTTCATCTTAATGCATTTTCATAAATTGCAGCAATTCTAGATATGAACAGAACAGAACACAATATCTAGAACCATAAGGCAGGGCCAAAACCTTAATTGTGATCCATGTGACTTTTAATTCCATCCTTAGATGCAAAATAAATCTTATCGGTATGATATTTCAGCAGATACACTATAGCAAAAAATTCACAGAATTGAAAGTAAATCACAGATATGTATTAAAAAACTATTAAAAGGAATTTAAATTATTAAGTTTAAAAGCACAAGCACTATTAAGTAATCTGCAACATCTCCAAGTCACTACCTTGATGCCACACGAACATTATATTCCTTGCCAGGATGGTAAAATTCAGCAAGACCCCAATCTATTAAACGAAGTTTCCGCAACTCATGGTCAATCATAACGTTGTGAGGCTTGACATCTCTATGCATTATTCCTTGTGAATGGCAGTAATCCAATGCCTGCATTACAAGAACATCTATGAATATCACATGCTTTCATGCCACTACCATGCCCCATCAATTTTCTATAAAACTCATGAGCCGAAGTGTCTCTTGCAATTAAAGTGCAACTCAAGAGTGGTCATGCCATGGCCGATATGAGGAAAAAAAGGGTAAGAAATGCAAAGAAACAAATTGGATGAATGATGGAACTACAGCAGAAGATACCACTGCACAACATGAATGGATGGTAAATACATGAGGCCAAAACAATGTGATATTAGATATCTTCTATCACTTTCAATATAATTTAACAGATTCTGAATAATTAAGAAATAAGACAAAGGCTCATGAGGTAACAATATCAAAAACATGTGAATGTGTGTGCATAAATGGAGGGAGGGAGAGAGGGCAAGAGAGAGAGACAGAGATATCTCATTAGATAGTTACCTTGAGAAGCTCATATATGTAGTAGCGTATATCATAATCAGTGAGTGTGGGGTACAGAACTTTGAAGTCTGTACTGTTAACATATTCAAATATCAGACTAGGAGTCTTTGAATGCTGATCTCTAACAATGTCAAGAAGTTTGACTATATTCGGGCCACCACAGAGATTCTGAAGTATTTTTATTTCCCTCTTGATCTGCAGAAAGATCACAGGATTACCATGTTTAGGAAGCAAGTAATTTCGCAGGGGCTTTGCACCAAAATAGCAAATGAAACAGAGAGAACATAAAGAACTCATATTCAGCATAGGACATAGTAAAATTCACCTTCTTTTTCTTAACAGGTTTGAGAATCTTAATTATGCACCGCTCATTGCTGTTCACATTAATGCCCTCAAAAACCTCACTGTACTTTCCCCTTCCAACTTTACGAACAACTTCATAATCATCTTGATCACTGGAAGAAACCGCAAAAGGTACTTCTTTTTATAAAAAAAAGTAAGAGCAGTAAAAGAAAAGAATCTCACATGTAAGTAGAAAAAAAAGGCAACAGCAAAGTCCATAACTTAGTTGACGACATTACGCTTAAGAAATATGCAGAAAGGAAAAGGGAAAGCTAGAGATTTGATTGCAAAAGAAGACTTTCCTGTACGGTGAAAAAGGTACCATGAATCAAACTCTCTAAAAGTTTAATATTGTTATAATCTTGTACTCCACATCCCTCAAATTCATTGTTATATTGAACCTTTTTTAGTTTCCAGCTTTTCATATCATATCAAGCAGTTGTATTCAGTTCAAGCTGCTCGTCACTCAAGGAAGCCCATTAGGAATTCTCAGATATTCCTTAAGAAGAATTTCTTTCCTACAATGGTGAAAAACAAAAAAGAATAACAAATTCAAAATATTGGTTTGGTTTTGATACTAACTGAAGCCAAAAAGAGCAACTCTCAAATTCTGTTTCCTAGATAGAACATTCACCTCTTAAAAGTAAAGTAATGTCAATCAGTAAAGAGAAGGTGAAAAACCCTAAAACTTATATATCCTAAATTGGTTTTCCTTTTTTCAAAAGGAAAGTCTTGTCATTTTTCATAAACAAAAAACTCTCTTTTTTAAATTGTCTATGCTGTTTTTTTACAAGTTTAGTACTAAAATCAGTGGCGGACACCACTGGCCCCAAATTTTATTTTTTAAAATTTTTTTACTAATTATTCTTATAGTTCAAGTTTTACCCTTTAACTTTTTAGATTTTTATGATTTGGCCCTAAAAGAGTTTCTGTAAAGTTTTTTTTTTTTTCTTTTACTAATACCATTCATATTCCAATTTTTATCCCATATACTTTCTAAAGATTATTACTCCATCCCCAAAAATTTTAATGCTACGCCCGCCACAATAAGAGATGAACATCACGAGAAGCACTGAAACAATTGGGCTTAGTCCCAGTATTTGACTGAAGTATCTTAACCAAAGAAATGGCCAAGCCATTATCCAATTCATTCAACTTCGGACTAGTCGTTTGCATCAAACCCTAGTTATAAACATAAATTTCAGACAATAAGATCTCCCGTTTCCTAGATTATATTCTCCTCTGAAAGTCGCTCAAATACAGCATAACATGTTTGGCAGTTTCAAAAACAAAATCAAAATCAAGCACCGTCAAGCAGCAATAAACCCTAAAAAATCCTCAACAAAATATATACCAGCCAAACAGTCCCTAAAGACGTACAATCATACTCAAACATCGTAAAGAAATGAGCAAACAATTAAACTAGGAATTAAATTTAAGGAAAAAGAAAAAAGAGAAAGAAGAGGACGAAATGACTAAATTACCCCCATTGAACGGTGAGAGACTCGTAATCCCAATAATCCTTGGGACGGAGGACGTTAACATCGGCATAAACTCGTGACTTCGACATGGATCGCGGATTCAAATCGGGTAAAGAAGAATCCGAGATCTCGACGAGATGATCACTCCTCGAGACGATCTTATTATAGGTGATATCAATACCTTTGTCGTTGTTGCTGGTGCTGTTGTTGTTGAGAACGACTAAAGGAGGAACGTCGCGAGTTATTGAATTAGGGATTGATGTTGGGTTGCGCAGGTTAGGAACATGCGCAACAGGCGCACGTACAGTAATAAGAGCGAACACTAACAGGAAGCGATGAAGTAGAATTTGTGCTGTTTGATTTTGCGCATCTTTTTTCATGTGCTGCAAACGCGACGCGAGGCCATTACAAAAATATAACTATTTTACAAATAAAAAGGAAGGAAAAAAAAATATTTGAAAAAGCTGCTGCGATGCGTTTGGTTTTGGGGTTTTGTGGATTCTTTCCTTCTTGTATTTCTTGTTATGGTCAAAAAGATAATGATAAAAAATAAACAATATCGTGGGGGATGGATGTTACAGTGCGGTACTTGGCTTGTGTGTATGACGGGATTGGATAACGTGGCAATCGGTGAGTGGCTTGCATGTGTAAGTTTATTTATGCTATTTATACTATCCTATTTTAAAATAATAAATTTATATCTGTAGTTTTTTTAGGTAAATGCTATTTCTTCAATGTAAATGAATAAGGCTATAATTTCTTGATATAAATAACTTATAAATAATTCTTTGTTTGAGGAAAATATTTTAACATTCATGTTATGGAAAATGAGTAAGCTCATTTTTCTTAATATAAAATGCATATTTGGTTTCACATTTATTTTTTTTATTTGAAACTACAACCTTTTATTTCAATAAATTAAGTTTTTTTCTTTTTCTTTTAGTTAAAATTATGTATCTTTTATTTAGCGCATATATAACATACATTGTTAATGAGAATAATTTGCTTAAACTTCATATATTAAGCTTTTATATTTTTATTTTTGACATCAAAATGTTATATGTTTATTTTTAGTGATCATTAGTTATTTAATTTAATATTTAAGATTTTAATTACAACAATAGTTACTAAAATGAGATATTTATTACAAAATAATTCAAGATGTATTTTCTATTTTAATTAACAATACTCATATAACTAGTCAAATTACAAATCTATTATTTAAATAGTATGACCAATTAAAGTATTTATTAAAAAAAGAACAAACATACTCAGGGTGAACAAAACTTCAAAAAGATTGAAAACCAAACCGAATTAATTTTTGTTCAGTTTAGTTTGGTTATTTCTTTTATAAGTTTAGTTTATTTGGTTTAATTTTTTAGATTCGGTTCAGTTTTATACTATAAAAATTTGAATTAATTAAAATAATTAATTTTAAATTATTTATTAAATTCTTATTTTTAATATAAAATTTAATTTTTAAAGTGATTTTTAGGGTTGGTTTTGTTTGTTCAGTTCGATTATTATGATTTACATCTTATTCGGTTCGGTTCATATTTTTATATAATTCAGTTATTTCAGTTCGATTATTTTAATTTATTTAAAAAATTAATTTGATTCGATTCGATTCATCTTTAAAATTGGTTCGATTTATTCGGTGGACTTGATTCAGGATGCTCACCCTACACATATATAGCTTATACATATTTTTTAAATATTAGCTTATACATATTGACCTTCATAGTTAAACCAAAAAGAAAAGGTTTAAAACATATAATTTACGTATATATATATATATAATTCTTATATTTAATATTTCTATATCTTTTATTAATATAAAATTATAAATTAGATCTAGTTTATTGAATAATAATTTTAAGTTTTTAGTTGCAGTTACTTTATCCTTAGTGCATAATTGAGTCAACCCTTTCAAATGTTAATTCAATCTTTCAAAATTTATTTGACCGTGACAATCTTAGTAAAAAAGATTTAAAAAGATTAAAGGTTTAATTGGTTAAAATAAAATATAATAGACTCAATAAAATAAGTGTAAAATAAAGTTACTAAATAATATATTTTTAGATTTGGACAAAATGTTATTTATACTTTTTGTTAGATAATAATAATAGTAATGCAAAAAGTCAATGATTATAAATAAAAATGCAAAAATTCAAATGTGTATTCTACCACGAAAGGCCATGCATAAGAGAATAGGAGAAAAGAAAAATGAAAAAAAGGTATAATAAATCCTAAAGCTTGAAAGAAAAATGTATAAGAGAAACAAAAGTTGTATAAAATCCTAAGAGAGAATATTGCCATGAGAAAGAATAAGATATTGAAAAGGAAATAGAATCTCAAAATAACTTGAACTCCAGAGAAGAAAAGAATATTTAATAAAACCCCACATAAATATTACATGAAAGACAAAAAAAAAAGTAATAAAATGAAAATAAGAAAATGAAATTTAAAGGGAAAAAGAGAAAAATAAAACTGGACTAAAATAAATTAGAGATAAAAATAACTTTATAAAAAAAGTATTAGACTGAAAGAGAATTATTTTTTTAAAAATTTAATCAGTAATATTTGATAATTATAAAATTCACCTATATAATTTTAATTTGTATAAATAATTAAATTATATATAAATTTTTTGACAATCTAAATTAGTAGAAAAATGTATATGCAATTAATAAATCATTTAAAATAATATCTATAAATTATCTACAATTAAAAATGTACTTATAATGGTAGAGTTTTGTAATTATTATTTTTAATATTTTAGTGTCTTGCTATTTTAATCCAATCTCTCAAATATTGTGTAGTATGACGGGTGTTTTTATGATCACAAATATTTTAACTACAATATATATATATATATATATATATATATATGGGTCCATGGCAAACATATAGGAAAAAGAAATCTAAACTATATCAATAAATTCCAAATTTAAGCCATCACATTCTTCTTTCTCCAAAACTACCATAATTAAAGCCCTAACAATCATCACAGCGACAACCACAATCACAATCATGAGTGTTACATTCGCCACTACTGCTCTCATTACATTCATTCTCACAATTCATATTCCTTTCTTAAAAGACAACAAAAATTTCTCTGATTGAAATAAAAAGAAAAAATTTGGTATTAATAAGAATTTTAAGAACTAAAAGATAAACGAAAAGGGTTAAAATGAATGTTTTCACTTGCTTGTTTTATTCACATTTCTGTTTTTGTTATTATCGTTAATTAAAAACTTTAATTATTCTATAAGAATTTCATTATACAAGAATTTGAGGTCAAATATACAACAAACTTTCTTTTTGTTGAAAGGAATAAACTATTATAGCATATCCAAATAGCTTTCGTTTATTCTTTCTTTTTTACCTATACCATCTCACTCTAAAATAATTATTATGGTTTCATATATCAAAAATAAAAATATATGTCAAAATAAAAATTTCTAAAATAGTGATAGTAAAATAATTATAACAGTTGTATAGCACATAAATAAATGACTAGTTTTTTATAAATATATAAAAATTTATTCAATATATAATTTTTAATAAAAATATTAATTTTAAAAATTTATTTTTATTATAATTAATAAAATTTAAAAGTGAGAAAACGAGAACAAAAATCTCCGCATTATATAATTTTAAAAAAAATAAAATACACATTTTGCTCTCCCTTCACTACACGTGTTTTATAAATTTCGGTCCATATAAAATGGAGCCATGTTATAACAATTGCCAACGGCAAGAGTCATATTTTTTTGAAATAAGCACTGGTTACGCCCCTAAATTTATCAATAATTCTCAATTTGACCATTTTTCACCTTTATGGCCAATTTAACTTTAACCTTCGTATATTTTGCTCATTCTAACCCATTCTTCTTTAGGCCAAATGCTTATATGCGTTCTCCAGCAAGGAATAAAAGAGTTATTTAAGAATTATTAAAACTATTCAACAATTGAAATATATTTAATTTTCTTCCACTTTTTATCAAACCAAAGAAACAAACAGATAAGCAAACTCTTCTGTCAGAAAGAGTAGCTCATTAATTTTTATTAGCAGTAAAATTAAAAATAATAATTACTAATTAAACTTTATAAATAAGTTGGAGGACTAAATTGAACCTTATTCCTTCCTCATATATTTAAAAAAAGAAAAGGTAAAACAATTGCAAATAGACAAGGCGGATAAAAAAATGTTGATAGAAAAGGAAATAAATAAATTCGGAACTATTATACATTTTTAATTTGTTAGAGAAACCATTATGCAATAATAAAAAAATTCGTGTATTTGATCTTGTTTTAATAATTATTATGATCCAGTTTTAAAAATTAAACTATATGCATTCTGTTAGTGATAAGAAAAAGTTGCATCAATTACTACAAGCGTGGCTGATGCAAGTATATTCCATGTGGAAGCGTACGGAGTTAAAGGAGATGAAAATGCACAACTTACTGTGAAAATTTTATACAGCTTTTGGTTGAATTTGCTCAAAATCAAAAACCTCAAACATGAGGCGTCTAACGTCTGGCTTCCCGTACACAGTGTAGGAAAGTCCATGAAGAGCCTGTTGAACAGCAGTTGTCGCAGGGTTTCGGAGTCTTCGATTGTTCTCGTATGCATCTATAACCTGCTCAGAGTACACAATAAAGTGATGCAAATGCTTATCTCTCAAGTACCTCCCGCAGAATTTGTTCATCAGAAGACGACGGTGCCTCTCTTGTAGCCACTTCCCAGGAGCATCTAAATGCTTCATCAACAACCTCTCAGCCAGCACAAGATCCTATAGCAAACAAGCAAGGGCATTTTCTTGAATGCTTCCAAGTATAACAACTACAGTGCTTGAATTTGATAAAGACAGGCAAAAGCACAGGTGCAACAATGTAGAAACTGGGAAGTCGAAGAAAAGAAATACCTGGATCTTTTGGCCAACAAATTCTAATCTTTCATAGCAAAACCGAGGATGCTCAAATTTGTATTTTGATGGATGCAAGAAACAAAGCTGTGACAAAGTAACAAATAGAACTATATCAGGAAACATATGAACAGGTGAATTACCCAACAAATTAGCACTTCCATACAAAATACTTATTCTGAAAAAGCAAAATATAACAATTAGATGTCATTACTCGTGTAACATGATACCTAAAGAGACACAACAAAAGGGTTCCATTTAGTAGTTCAATCAATTCTCTTGAGCAGGAAAAGAAGATGATTGAACCACCTACTGAAGATGCTCATGATTCATGAAATTACATACATGAATGCATCAGAAGGGAGTGCCAGCAGCACAAAATTGGAAAAATTAGGGACAAACTAATAAGGTCTATAACATGGGGATCATTTCACTGGTAAAGCACGCTCAACAATTTCACAATCATCTCTCAGCATACAGCACCAAGAAGTATTCCTATTCATCAGACAAGGTAAAACATCAAGCTTTAGAACATAGACGTAGACATGAAAAATACTATGGCGTTATAGCTAACTACATACATCAATATATATACACATTTGTACATAAATGCATGCTGCTTTACTATAAGTATAGAAAGAGAGAAATACCTGTAACCCAAGTCCAAGTTCGATATTCCTTGCTTCAGTAATGTCTGGAATTCTGTCTGACATTGCCAAGGGATATCCTAGTGTTTTCATGACTTTCGGTCTGCTGTCATAATCCCATATATTTCCTCGGAACCGATGCATGCCTGGGGGAACACAAGCTCTGAAAAGTCTTGGGTGTGCAAAGAGAGCATCCTCAGGAGGCTGCAAAAGAATTTAGCATCAGAATTTCTGACATTATCAAGAATGCATTAAGATTTTCTCTACTTTCAGTAAGGAAAAGAAACAGTGCCTATTTGTGAAAAAATCGCGATAAATTGCATATATGCATCATGAACCACTACTTAATCCATATTCAAATCAACATAACAAATCTCTTGCTTGTGCTCTCTTTCTGGTTTAACTGAATCCAAATTTTAAATTTTGTCTGACATAAATCTCAGTCTCAAGTGGCATGCAAAGCATCTGCCAGAAGATTGCAATGTTTTTATAACTACAGCAAACGGTAATGTTACTCATTTCTAATCAGGAGAAATGTTCACTTTCCAATCAGGAGACAGGGATTTGATTTCACATGTTATATGCTTCTCATTTCTAATCTAATTGAAAATTAACTATAATACCAAAATATAGTTGATTAACAGAATAGAGCTTGCCTTATAAGCAGCAACATCTTGCCAACTAAGCTTGTTTCCTTCAAATTCCACAGAAACATAATCTACATCTTCAAGTTGTCTCCTTAATTTTGGCTGGCAATCCTCAGCTTCTGGGTCCATCCCAAACACTTCAAAAAGAACTCGGTATACTTCTGGCATGCCGAAACACAAATATATTGCACCAAACAGAGCCCAGAATACAGACCTGCCAATAGAAATAAAAATGTTTGCCGTTCATATATCCTCTATTGATATAAGAAATTCACAAGCCATTTTAACTCTTGAATATATTATAATGCTCATACATTGTAATTTAGTTCAGGAAGGTCAGGTCCATTGAGAAAATAGGCATGGGAATGCTATGAATTAGCCATTGAATCAAAATCAATGTGACAGAGATTTGAAATCGTACAATAAATACTCAACTCAATGCAACTAAGCCTCATTTCCAAACTAGTTGGAGGAAATGTTATCGCACATAAACTTCATTCTTGCATAAAATTTAGGTTTTTGTGCATGTATTTGCAGATAAATAACTTAGTTAAGAGAAAACTTTTACCGAAAAGCGAAAATATCCTACTGATATCTTAAGGATCTTCAAGAACACATGATGTTGAAATTTCAGTAGAACTTATCTATGCATCCAAGTGTACTGTTGGCACTTGCCACTAAACTTGATGTTTTGCTGCAATATGGTCTTTTTGACTCTAACATTCACTCACCCTACTCTCTGTATGCAAGTAGAAAGATTGTCAAACCAAAATGTCTAAAACCATTTCTCACATTGCGTTCTCTAATATCTTCTTGAGGCATTGGAGTGAATTATACTTTCATAAGGCATCTGATAAAACTAATAAACACTTCCAACCACAGCCTTCAACGCCTGATATTATCTATTGCATAAATTCAGTAACATCCAATCAATTGTCAAGCTGCTATCATGAATTTGACAGTGGATGGTGTAGTTGACATGAATGAACTCCTCTCCGACATATAAGTCAAGCAGCATAATCCTTTCATATATTGAGCAGGTGCAACCATAGATAACTCTCCTTTCCTAATACTAATACCAAAAGAGCTCACTGAATATCTTTATTGAAAAATAAGTAAAACAATGTTATGCAGCATATATCAACAGCCACATTACAGAGTCATCAAGCAAGAGAAACAACCTTTTCGAGGACTTCACATCATCCAACGTTAAAAAGAGTGTCTAAAAAAGTGAATCTCCATGCATAGCAAGACTTAAGCATATTAGCCTACTACAGTTAATAAACTCCAACCAACTAAACCAAAAAACTTTAACATAAGCCAAAACAAAGCACATTCTATGAAAACCAGATTTTATCTAATTCCTGACGCTACATTTCCAAAATACACTTTGACACTCCATTAAAATACAGATAATTAAGCACAAAGCAGTTTAATCAAAAGGAGAAACAGAAGGAAAACTCACTTCACTGGCGGTTCTCTGTCTTTCCTAAGCAACTTATCAATATCATCATAAGGGAAAATTAAGTTCTGCAAACTGGCTGCTTTAATCCACTTAGGCAAATTCCTCTTTCCAATCAAAGCAAAAACTCTTTCCCTCATTGGCGCCGGAGATTCCCTTGGATATCTCTGCAGAAAAAATTCACAAAAAGCCAATTCCAACACATATTGCCCCAAGAAGCAAAGTCTTGAATGCCCATACTTAACGTGTCTAGCATTGGTCCTCTCACAACTAGGATGCTGAAAAGCCAAATACAACAAAGTATCAAACTGTTTTGCAGGATTATCATCCCCAAAATTATCTGATGGTTCTAATGAATACCCTAAAGCTTGTTTAGCTTCAAGCAAGTACTCATCAATCCAGGTTTTATCAACACTGTTTAAGCGCGAAGAGGGTAAACAAGAACTGAGTAAAGGGAATTGCTTTAGTGATAATTGTGGGCTATTTAAGAATCTTTGTGCAAGTTTCTTGTCATCAAGTGGCGGTTTCAGTATGAATCTTTTGGGTGGTACTTTTTTCTTAGGAGAAGTAATTTTCTTGCGCTCTGCAAGTTCTTTGAGCAGTCTTTGTGGGCTGTTTTGTGGTAATTCTTGAGGCTGTGGTGGGTCTATAGCTACAGCTAAAACACGAAGATTCGGAGGAAATTTTATGGGTTTTTTGAGATGGATTTGGAGAGCAAATGGAGAGAAAGAAGACGTGAAAGAAATTTCAGATATTTTTGTGAAGTGAGTGAAAGAAGAGGAGAGCTCCATTATTTTGAAGTGTTAAAAGAAAAAAGTTTTTTGCATTTATAAAGTTGGTACTTAAGAGGAATGGAGGTTTTCTGGGGTTTTGAAATTTGTGAGCATTGAAAGGAGGGTTTTTGGGGGTTTTAGGGAAGAGATGGATAAGGTGATTTTGAAGAAGGAGACGAGAAGAATAGCAATAAGCCAGGACAACAGATTGTTTCTCTTTTCCTCTAGTTAGATTAGATATTTGGAGGGCTTAGTTGGAGATACTGAAACGGCTTGCCGTTGATAAACCTTAGTGATCCGAAAACGGCGCTGTGTTTACTATACTATGTTACAAACTAGTAAATCTTAGCAATAAGATTTTAGATTTAACTACAAATTAACACTATATATAAAAGTAATTTTACAAAAGAAATGGATGGTTTAACATAATTTTAAAAAGTGAGGGATCGATTGATATATAACTAAAGAAATGGTAAAGAAAAGACATAATAAAATTGTCTGAGGTGCACAAGAAAATAGTAATTAAAGGATCAACCAACTGTGTTAAAAATAAATGAAAATGTATGTATTTGCTAACAAGCAGTGGTGACCATTTCGCAGTTGGTAAATTCTTTAGAACATTTTACAAATTGAATTGAGCGCCTAATAATTTCTTTTAATACTTTTAGATCTTTTTATTTTCAAAAATACTCATTCATTAAGCACAAACTAATTATAATAATAACAACTTTACCAGTAATAATAACAACTTTACTAGTAATAATAGCGGTTACATAACAACTAATAGTATAGTGTATATATATATCATATAATGTAATATAATAATATATATATATAATTTTTAACAAATTAACTAAAAAATAAGGAATTAAAATCAAAATTGCTTGATCGATTAACTGTTTTGCAGTTCAAACAACAGTTCAACTTTGATTGATTTAAATTTGAGTTTCAGTTGACTGATTTTTTTACTCATTCTTGTTTCTTTAAAGATTAATAATAAGTTTTGATATTGAAAATAATGAATTAATCCTTACATTTTGCATTGCGTGAAACTTAATAAAGAATATATATTTTATTAATAAACTAATATTACATTTACACTTTATGTCTAAATTTATCATATTGTATATAATAATTATATCATTCAAATTTTATCTAAATTATTATAATTTCTAATATAAATTAAATAATTAATAGAGCATATACATTATATATTCTGTATTTATATTAATTTATATATCAAATATAAATATAATAACTATTATAACATATAAAAATAAACGCCGTGACAATAGAGCGAGCCGCCTCTAGTTTCAACTTGATCCAATCAATTTTTAAAAAATAAAAAATTTAATTAAAATGATTTTTTTTTATAAGTTGGATAGTTCCACTACTAGTTGAGGGGAAACCAATCTTAATCGGTTTCTGATTTTTAGTTTGTTTCAGTCTGTTTTGACCATTTTGGTTCTATTTATCTAATTTATAAATTTTTTATCTGAATATTGAAACCAAATATAGATAATATGAGAATCTATAAAACATAAAAAAAAAATAAGAAATTTATCCTTAAACTATAATTTTATGACAATATAAAATATATAAATAAATACAATTGATTATTCATTATTAATAAATTGTAATATATATGAAATAAAATTAAAGTATTGAAAGCATAATGAGAAAAAAATATTAATGCAATTTAAAAAAATTAAATAACTTCAATAGCTTTTTATTAAATAAAAGATATAAATAAATGTAAATTTTAGATTAAAATAAACAAAAACAACAAAAGAAGTAATTAAACTATTGAAAAAATTTATTAATAAACTAAATAAGTAAATGTAAAAAAATAAAAATAAAATAAAATATATCAAATTAATAGAAAATCAAATTTAAATCAAAATTTCATATATAACGAGAAATACCATAGATATAAGATAAGATAAATAAATAAACTAAAAAAACAATAAAATAAATACATATTTCTTTCAGAAAAAAACAAGAATTATATATAAAAATTAAAATTTTAAAAATTGTTATTATTACAATTATAAATTAGAAGATAAAAAAATATTATTTATTAATTATATTTATAAGAAAAAAAAATATTCTTTAGTAATTTATTTAATATATTTATTAAGTATATTTAATTAAGTATATTATTTATTAAGTATATTTAATTTTCAAACAATAAAAATATTTAAAACATTACTAATATTTTTCAAAATAAAAATTAATAAAATAATATTACCTATTAATGAATGAAAAACATATAAATTGATTTAATTAACTCATGCGAAAAGCAAAATAAGGTTATATTACTTTACTTAAATAACATCCTTCTAAGTCTTACTCCAACAGCTTTTATAATTTTTTCCAGTAATTCATTCAAAATAGTGGCAGCAAAGACACTCCTTTTAACCTGGTTAATGAATAAAGAATCACCCAGGACCCTTATAAAAAAGTTTCATTGTTGAGACCGTATTTTGAAACTTTTTATTTTCTATAGTCAAAAAAAAACTTTTTTATGGTTTTTCTTTCAAACATTTTCTTTTTACGTTTTCTTTTCAAACTTTTTTTCGTATCATTGCTTCTTTTTAGAATTTTATCGGAAAAAATATTAAAAGTACATATAAAATGTCTGAAAGATATTTTGCTAAAAGTTTATATAATTGTGACTTCAGTTTTTTTATTTTTTTATTTTCTCAAGATTTTATCAGAAAAAATATCAAAAATATATTTAAAAGATACCGAAATAAAAAGAATACTACAAGTATACCTATAAGATACCAAAATAATATTATTTTTAATTTATATTATAATGAATTCAGTTTTTATTTTAGACCATTTTATTTTTTATAATTTTATTAAAATAAATACTAAAAATATATTTTTTATATTTTAATTTGTATCATTATAAATTTACCTTATAGAATTTTGTCCGAAAGAGAATATTAAATATATACTTATAAAATATCAATAAAATATGATTCTAACTTACAATACTGTAAAATCAACCAAATAAGGTATATTTATTATTTTCATTTTATATCTTTATGTATAATATCTATGAATTGAATGATATTACATATTTTTTATAACAACCAGTGTGTTTTGATGACATAAAAATATGCGTTTCAAAAAAGGTATTATAATAATACCAAATGAAGTTTAAAATATATAAAAATATAATTAAACAAAATGAAAATAAAAATATATTAAAAGATATCTATAAAATATTGGAGTTAATTAAACTAGTGTTAGATATTTTAGTATGTTCTGTTATTTAGTTAGCTGAATAATCCTTTTTCTTTAGGATTAAGTTGTTTCCTAGTCAAACTAGACCACGTCACTAGGCTTAAAACGTGGATTAGAATTTGTATTTTTCTGTTATCTCTTATTTTTACTGTTATCTCTTGTAAGACTATCATCTTCTCTTTTTTGTCAAAAACCAAGTTAACATCTGGTATCAAAGCCAATCACAAAGGTCTGATCATCATAGGAGCAACAGTCTCCTACATTAATATTGAGAATATGACAACCGAAAGTGGATTCGTACAAGCAGCGATTCCGAAATTCGATGGGCACTACGATCACTGGTGTATGCTCATAGAGAATTTCATGAGATCAAAGGAATATTGGTCAATAATAGAGAATGGAGTTCCTGTTGCAACAGAAAGAGAGCAACTCAATGAAGCACAAAAGAAAGTTTTTGAAGATGCAAGATTGAAAGATATGAAAGCAAAGAATTATCTATTTCAGGTCATTGATAGATCAATTCTGGAAACAATCTTGAAAAAAGAAACAGCAAAAGGTATTTGGGATTCCTTGAAGCGAAAATATCAAGGCACTGCACGGGTACAACGAGCACAACGTCAAGCGCTACAAAAGGAATACGAGGTGCTTAACATGAATGAAGGGGAGACTGTAAATGAGTACTTTGCTCATACTCTCACAATCGTCAACAAGCTAAGAATCAATAAGGCAAAGATAGAGGATGTAGATGTCATTGAGAAGATTCTACGATCCATGACACCCAAGTTCAACTATGTTGTGTGCTCTATTGAAGAGTCAAAAAACTTGGATGTTATCACTATTGATGAGTTACAAAGCAGTCTTCTAATGCATGAACAACGAATGAAATCTCAGGTTATGGAAGAGCAAGCACTGAAGGTTACTTTTGGAGAATCTTCGAGAGGAAGAGGAAGAGGTCGAGGAGGAATGCGCGGTCGAGGAAGAGGTGGAGGCAGGCTTTGCATTGACAGATCCACTGTTGAATGTTATCATTGTCACAAACTTGGCCATTTTCAATATGAATGTCCTAGCAAGGAATCTGATGAGAAAGCAAACTATGTAGAAAGTAATGAAGAAATGTTGCTGATGGCGTATGTGAGTGACAATAATAGCAACAACGAGGAGTTTTGGTTTTTAGATTCTAGCTGTAGCAACCATATGTGTGGAAAGAAGGAACTTTTCTCCTACCTTGATGACAATTTTAGGGAGAAAATGAAATTGGGAGACAATTCAAGTATGGATGTGAAAGGCAAAGGTACAGTACGCATATTAGTAAATGGTTATGTGCAAATCATTACTAGTATGTTCTATGTTCCAGGATTAAAAAATCCTCTATTGAGCATTGGTCAACTAGCTGAGAAAGGACTTGAAGTTCTCATCAAAAAAGGAGTGTGCAAAATTTTTCATCCAGATAAAGGGCTAATTGTGGAGATCGCGATATTGTCGAATCAAATGTTTAAGTTATCTGCTGTGGCACATATAAGAGAGGAGAAATGTCTCAACTCTTTCATGGATGACCCAGCTTGAATGTGGCATTGTAGATATGAGCATCTAAGTTTCAATGGATTGAGACTTCTTCAACAAAAAGGGATGGTGAGAGGGCTTCCATACTTCGACACTTCATCAAGAATATGTGAAGACTGCTTGGTAGGGAAACAACAAAGAAATTCTTTCCCTCGACAAAGTACATGGAGAGCTTCACAAATTCTTAAATTGGTGCACGCCGATATATGTGGACCAATCAGTCCCATATCCAACAGCAACAAAAGGCATCTGATCACTTTCATTAATGATTTTAGTCGAAAAGTTTGGGTTTATTTTTTGGTTGTAAAATCAGATGCTTTTGTTACTTTCAAACAATTTAAGAATCCAGTTGAAAAGGAGAGTGGCTTAGCCATTAAAGGTCTTCGAACAGACCGTGGGGGGAGTTCACTTCACTTGATTTCACTAATTTTTGCAGTGAGAATGGCATTCGAAGACAACTAACAGTTGCCTACTCTCCCCAACAAAACGGTGTAGCTGAGCGCAAAAATAGGACGATCATGAATATGGTTCGAAGCATGATTTCAGAAAAGAAAGTTCCCAAAACATTTTGGCCAGGAGCTCTCAATTGGACAGTTCATATCCTTAATAGAAGTCCAACACTTGCCGTGAAAAATAAGTGCCCAAAAGAAGCATGGAGCGGACTCAAGCCATCGGTAGCATACTTTAAAGTTTTTGGGTGTGTAGCTCATGCTCACATTCCTGATTGTAAAAGAACGAAGCTTGATGATAAGAGCAGAAGATGTGTTTTTCTTGGAGTTAGCGAGGAGTCAAAAGCATTCAGACTATATGATCCTATCTCTGAAAAGATCATAGTAAGTAGAGATGTGGTGTTTGAAGAAGACAAAAGTTGGGATTGGGAAAAAAGTCGTAAAGAAGCTGTTCTAGTTGACTTAGATTGGGGAGATGATGGTGCAAATGCAGCAAATGGAAATGAAAGTGAAGTGGAAGCTAGTGAGAATGATGATAATTAGGAAAGAGTAAGTGATAGCCTAAATGAAGAACATTCTTCCAACTCAAGTGAAGATCTCGCAGCTCAACATTTGCAGCCTCGAATCACACGGCAACCAGCTTGGATGAGAGATTATGTCAGTGGAAAAGGTTTATCAGACGAAGAAGAAGAGACATCAAATTGGGTCATGTTTGTAGCAAATGATCCAATTTCCTTCGAAGCAGCACAAATTGATGAGAAATGGATAGCAGCAATGGATACTGAGATTGAAGCTATAGAGAAGAATGACACTTGGGAATTGACAGATCTTCCTACTGGTGCAAAGAAGGTTGGTGTCAAATGGGTGTATAAAATGAAGCTCAATGAAAATGGTAAAGTAGAGAAATACAAAGCACGTCTGGTTGTAAAGGGTTACACCCAAAAATATGGTGTGGACTACATTGAAGTCTTTGCCCCTGTAGCACGCTTGGAAACAATTCGATTGGTGATCTCTTTAGTTGCTCAGATGCGGTGGGAAATTTTTCAGTTGGATATTAAGTCTGCGTTCCTGCATGGAGAACTTGGCGAAGCGGTTTTTATTGAGCAGCCACCTGGGTATGAGAAAAATGGTGTTGAACAGAAGGTTTACAAGTTAAAAAAGGCTTTATACGGATTGAAACAGGCACCTCGAGCCTGGTATAGTCGAATAGAGTCATATTTTAGTAAGGAAGGTTTCAGCGATGTCCTTACGAGCATACCTTATTCACTAAAGTTAGAGAAGGATGTAAAATTCTGATTGCTTGTCTTTATGTTGATGATTTAATTTTTACTGGAAATGATGAGGAAATATTCATTGAATTTAAAAGTTCCATAATGCGTGAGTTTGACACGACAGACCTTGGAAAAATGAGGTATTTCCTTGGTATAGAAGTACTGCAAAGTGGAGATGGAATTTTCATTTGCCAAAAGAGGTATGCCCAGGAGGTTTTAGCAAGGTTTAATATGGATAATTGTAATCCAGTCCAAAATCCAATTGTTCTAGGTTGCAGACTTACAAGGGATGAAAATGGAGCAAGAGTAGATAGTAGCCGTTATAAGCAATTAATTGGCAGCTTAATGTATTTAACTGCTACCCGGCCTGATATCATGTTTGTCGTGAGTCTTTTAAGCAGATATATGGAGCAGCCAACTGAACTTCATTTTCAAGTTGCTAAAAAGGTGTTAAGATATATAAAAGGAACATCTGAATTTGGCATATTTTATAAAAGGGGAGGAGATGCAGAGCTGATTGCATTTACTGATAGTGATTACGCTGGCGATTCTGATGATAGAAGGAGTACATCAGGTTTTGTTTTTCTGCTGAATTCAGGGGTGGTTTCTTGGTCTTCAAAGAAACAACCAATAGTCACTTTATCTACCACTGAAGCTGAGTTTGTTGTGGCAGCTGCTTGTGCTTGCCAAGCAATTTGGTTGAAGAGAATTTTGCAGAGTTTTGATCATGTTCAAAGTGGTGGTACAACGATTTTCTATGATAATAGTTCAGCTATTGCACTCTCAAAAAATCCTGTACTACATGGTCGAAGCAAACATATAGATGTCTGGTTTCATTTTCTTCGTGAACTAACTAAGGATGGAGTTGTGAAGTTGGTTCATTGTGGAGCACAAGAACAAGTTGCAGACATAATGACCAAGCCATTGAAGCTAGATTTGTTCATTAAGTTTCGAAGTCTTCTGGGTGTCTGTGCCGCTCCAAGTGTAAACTGAACTGCAGTAGTGTTCAGTTTATGGGGAGAATGTTGGAGTTAATTAAACTAGTGTTAGATATTTTAGTATGTTATGTTGTTTAGTTAGCTGAATAATCCCTTTTCTTTAGGATTAAGTTGTTTCCTAGTCAAACTAGATCACGTCACTAGGCTTAAAACATGGATTAGAATTTGCATTTTTCTGTTATCTCTTATTTTTACTGTTATCTCTTGTAAGACTATCATCTTTTCTTTTTTTGTCAAAAACTAAGTTAACATAAAATATTAATAAAATACTATAAACAGTTTTAAAAAAAATAGTATAAATAAAATTTAAAATAAAAACATAAAGTATTTTTTTTTTAAAAAAAAATCGTAAGGAAAAGTCAAGATACAGATAAAATTCTTGCGCGCTTTTTCGTAATTGTGTAAATCTCCTGTTAGTAATGTATTCAACCCAGTAACCAATTGGAAAGTAGTTGGGGGAAAGGAAAGCTCCGATTAAATGGCCCAAGAGGATTTGCACATTTTACTGGCCCACCAGTTGGCTTAATTTGATGAAATTACTTTCGCTATTTTTGTTTTGCAAAATTTACTAACCTCTTCCACTTTTTAGTTTATTTCTATTAAATATTTTTACTTATATTTTTAATTTAGTTAAAGAAAATTAAATCATTAATGAATAAAATTGAAATATTTAAAAACTTATTAAATATATTTTATTTTACCTTTATATTTCTTAGTAGAATTATATATAATTCTATTTTATTTATTACATATATTTAGAATTAATTTAGAACATGCCTTATTGTAATATATTATTTTAAAATATTTAATATATTTGTATATTCAAGATTTAAATTTAAGATTTCAGATAAGCTAAAATAAATTTTTAATATCTCATTTACACGCTGTTGAATATTTTTATTCCGTTTTTTTTATTATATGCAAACATATTCCTAAAAATGACAATTTGAGGATTTTTATTTATAAAGCATTATTTATATTTTATTAAACAGAATAACTAACTTATTGAAAAACAAAACAACAAACCGATCAAAGAATTCCACTCTAACACTGAGCAACGGAATGTTAGAAATGGAACAAAGAAACCAAGATTCTAACAGCAAAAAACAAAACTCATACCCACAACAAAACAAAGAAGAAAAATAAAAAAAATATTTAAAAAGTAAAGAAAACAACAAAGAGGAAAGAAATAAAAAAAATGTAACAGAGTGAACATGGAGACATATGGTGAGGTGACAGATCTTAGAATTGCTATCAAATTTTCTTGCAAGGTACTGTCCCCTAAATATTTTAGATTTTAGATTCTGCAGAGGTCCCTGATGCTGTATATGGATAACAACGAAGCAAGGAAAATTATTGGTTTGGTTGTGGACCTGTAATATACATCAATATCTAGTGATCCACAATATTATAGAACAATACAATTCTCTATCGGGACAAATTTGACAATTTTCTCTAAATAATTTGGTGCTCCTTTGTACCCCATTTCACATGGAGAGAATAATTATTTTCTACTATGTTTAGAGTTCTCATTTCTTGGGTTAACTTCCGGTTGATGCCCGGCTTTAGGTATCTTTTCTTGCTATACAGTGCCTCCATTATTATGTATTCTCATTGTGTCGCAAAATATATGTTTTATTTGATAACAGCAGACTAAATAATTTAGTATGTATTTTTTGAATTCATATTATAAACTGTAAATATAAATCATTATGAATGAAAAATTTCTTTTATTTTTGATGTATTTCTCAACTTATTTTACTTTAAAAACAATCTTAGTCGAATTACTATCATTATACATAATGAAGGACCATATCGTCGAAGATAGTTGATAATGAGACCACATTCAATAGAGGTCCCAAATTATATCACTTTATGTAAAGTACTTCAAAACTGAGCAGAGGAAGAATTTTGAGATAATAGTGAAGAAGACGTAGGGCATTCTAAAAGATTTCCTGAGCTGATAATAATAATTATGAGACTTTGAGATGTATCCTTAAGGCTCACAGACCCATTGGCTATATAAAGAAAAGGAAGCAAGAAAGAAGAGCAAGAGCTCAATTCTAATCCATAACTAAATCCTAACTCACTCATTTCTCTGATTTCATACTGACTTAATTATTAGCTGCAGTTATACTCAGTTTAGTCAATTTTCTTCATTGCTTTTTAAGCTTTTACATGCATTGCATTTCAAGCCTTGAACTAAAATCCTTGTTAATTGAAAGAACGAATGAATTTAAAATAAAATCTTTTATGACCAAAATTTCCCTTGAGATGTTACAGATACAGACACAGTTAGTAGTCTATTTTCTTGATCCATATACAGTTACTAGTTTAGGGTTATATAAAGTGAAAGTATAGACATCTAAATATAGATATGACAATGAGATTCCCTAACCAAACGGACCGTAAGGATAGGCATGAAATCTAAAGAGATGCTTTAAAAATCTATTCGGTAAAAGGGTTGACACCTACAGCGAAAGGAGGACAATGCCAATTGAAACATTGTAGTCAGGTAGTAGACAATAGCCACAAACCTCTAATGTAAGTAGGTGCAGCTGGATCCTCCAATTCATGGGGCCAACTTAGAATTGTGTTCTCCATTATTTTCAAAATAATAGGACCCAATAAAACATTGAGATGTAAAATCACATTTACTAGTTGAAATCGACTGTCTTATGATCTATCAACATTTGAAATTGGATCATGATGTTGCATGAATTCAAGGGCTGCCCTTTTCATTTTGTAAACAAAAGAAAATAAATAAATAAATATATATATATATATATATATATATATATATATATATATTCTATTCTCTTTTTCCATGATGGAACATCATATTTAATGTTTGATTTATTAGAGAAGTATTATAATCTGCAGCTCAAGATTGAGTGAATTCAAAGGCAACTAACAACAGGGAGCTTCAATTCTGTAAATAATAGAATCATTTTTGCAGAAGATTATCAAAACCCTAATTAATTGATTGTGAGATTTTCTCTAAAGTGCTTCTCATTACATTTTGCTCAAATTATATTACAAAGGCCAACCCAAATAACAGGCTGCCCTTAAGGTAGGGACAGTCACTGAAATGTCTCAAGTAGCATGGGGACATTACCCATTCGTCCTTTCTAAAAGTTGTTCATCTTCTCCAGCAAAAGCAACAAACCATAATTAGCTAATGGTGTCCTCCTCTTATTGTTCTTTTTTCTTTCGCACAGCCACACGTGATCCTGCACGTGAGCAGTTTGCCCTGTATGGAGCATAATTAAATTATTATTTTTTTCATCAGGTTTTCAAATTTTGCAAACGGGAAACTACTGAAAATAGTATCTATTTGTTGATCTGGAGATATAAAAGTAGTTAATCGAATAGCATCAAGTGATATCTCATATTCCAAGAGTATTTATTTCTTTTTTTTTTTCTTTTTCTGTTTCAATCTTTATATATGGTAGAGCAATTTCTTTCCTTCTACTATAAGCATAAGTTGTTTGTTAAAACAAGGTTAAATGCTATTTATTTTATGTGATTTGGTTTAATATATAACTTAATTTCTGTATTTTTCTATTATTTTAATTTTTTTTTTGAATTCTAATAAAACTAACTACTACTCCTTTCGTATTATTTGAAGAACTAAACTAATAAATTAATATTATAATTTAATTTTTAAATTTATTATCAACTATCAAACTCGTTCAAAATTAATTTTTTTATCAATTTAGAGTAAAATCTTATTTTTAGCACAAATTAATTTTAGTGTCTAACTAAAATAATAAATTTTACTCCTCTATATCTTTTATTTCTTTAATCTAATTCTAAAAAAATATAAATGTATTCAAAATACTTATTTTTTGTTTAATATTATTAAATTATTATGTAGTTTAATTTAAAATTTTTAAATAAAATAAATAGTTACAAATTATTATTTTTACTAGACATTAAAATTAAACTATATTAAAAATAAAAATTCTACTCGTATTAATATCATTTGAATAGTTGATAAAAAATTTTATTTTTAACATATAAAATTAACATGATCTCCTCATTGATAGTGAATTTGTCAACTTTGTGTCTAGATTGTTTTACTAAATTAAGACATGATAGTTTAATTTAATTTTTATTTTTTATATAGTTTAGCTATAATATATAATAAAAATTAACAATAGAATGATATCTTTAACTAGGAATGTTTATTTTGTATTAATAACTAAAATTAAAGTATATAGTAATTTAATAATATTATTATAAATATAAGTAGTTTTAAAATACTTAAATTGCTTTAATTAAATTTTATTAAAAATAAAAATTAGAGCAAGAAAAAAATATTAAATTTATTATTTTAGTTAGAAATTAAAACTAACTTGTACTAAAAATAAAATTTTAATTTAATAATAAAATTAATTTTGGACGAGTTTGAAATTTAATAATAAATTTAATAATTAAATTGTAATCTTGAATTACCAGTTTAGTTATTAGATTAATAAGGAAGAAGGTAGTAGTTAGTTTTATTAAAAATCAAGAGAAACTTGATATAATAGAAAAAATATAAAGACTGATTCATATATTAAGTCTTAAAACAACTGTATGTTATTTTCTTTTGGGGAAAATTGACACTCAATCTTTACTATATTTTCTTGGTCTCGTCATTATTCGTTCATTCATTTTGAGTTTACTGTATGATACACATCCTTAAAATTAAATATGATTAAACTAAATTCTATTTAAATTTATAAAACTTCAAATAAGTTGTAAATTTTTTGAGATTATTTCTTATTATTTAGGACAAGACTATCTTATTCAAATATGTGCCAAATATGTGTTTCCCTCTCTCATATTTCTTTTTCTTCCTAAAACAAATTTTTATATAAATTCTACATTTATCATATATCACACCAAATAAAAATTTATTTATAAATAAAATTTATTAAAATTTTATTTGTAAATGAATTTGGACCAATGACAATGTAAATATCAATACATTTATTTAAATTAGATAAAAAGATTGAAGAAAAATAAATAAATAAACAAATAATATATGCATTTATAAAATTTTTTGTTATTAAATAATTCATGTCTTAGATTAGCTTTGTGTTTTCTTTTTTTTTAAAAGAGAGATTCTTTTCAATCAATAAATAGTCTTAAATCTTAAAAAATATTAATATCAATTATATTAATATATAATAAATTCTATTTTTTAAAAAAATTAAAGATATTTAAAAATAGTTAATTTGCTATTATTTTTTAAAATTTTATAAATTAATATTAAATATTAAATTTTTTATTAAATTATATCTATCAGCTTAATTTGATAATCAAAATAGTGATAACGATCGTACAACACATAGATAAACCACTAATATGTCTTAAATTTGAATTCCATCGTAGCCCTATTATTTATATATATATATATATTGTAAAAGTAAAACATGATCTCTCTATTGAGGTAACCATTTTAAGGATGTTATGATTAATGGAAACTAACAAGGATGAAAGTATAGAATTTGAACTTTAAGACCTATAATTTTTGATAGAAACAATAAAATATCAAACCTTGAGCATCAAACAAAGTATAGGATAAACCCAATTTTTTCTTAAATTAATCCTCCCTCTCCTTTTCAATCTTTGCATAAAATCTAGCCTCTGCAAACAATGGATGAGGGATAAAAACAAGAAGAAAAAGAAAAGTAGAGGGAGACTTTTGTGGATGGGAATAATTCTCACGTGGAAACTCTTACCTTTAGTCGCCAATGAACATACAGCCATCTCATCCTTTCATAACCCCCCCAACTCCTCAAGCCCACACCACATATATTTAACTTAATCTCTACATCCTCTCTGTTTATAAATCCGTTCTTATAATTCTCACAAATTACACCAAAATGCCCTCCATTTTCCATCGGAATACAGTTCTGACATGGGCAATTCCGTAACTGTACAACTTAAAAAGTTTAACTATAATTCACTATTGTGAACCACTAAGGCTAGCTGCAGATGAGTTTGCTCTCCAGGGTATTGTTCTTAAGTATAAGCTTTTCAATGTCTAGAATTTAAATTCTCAAAATAAAAATTAATACAATCTTCTTTTACTATAGAGGGTTGAATTAGAGGAAACGTGTCCAATAATGATTTTTTAGTTTAAAAACTAAAGAAACAATATTGTTTTTGTGGCTGAGAGTGGATATTATTAGAGAAATGAGAGCCTGAGCTTGAACTTCCACTCTCTCATTTATTACCTCAATTTTAGTTTCTTACATAAAATTTGAAAAAGGAGTTATAAGGAAACAAAAGAGTACTGAGGATAGATAGACATGCACATTGGGGTCTCTTGCTGCTTCACCTTCTGGACTAACTCCATCTAAAGTTCTCTCTTCTCCTATACAGTCTAGTCCCTCTTCATCACTATTACTTTCACTCTATTACCTAATGGAGACATGATCCCAATAAAGATTCTTGCTTCTCTGCCATGGTGGAGCTTGCTCAGGACGAAATTGCACCCACCACTCCTGCTGCAGCTGCTACTAACATGTCATCCAAAAAGAAAGAGCTTCTGACTACTGCCATGAAGAGAACCAGTGAATGGTTTTGATTCTTTTGGCTTTTGTTTGTGTGTGTTTATGCTTAATTATTATTGTTTTTTTAATTAGAAACTTTCAGCTTTTCGAGCATCTATTCTGTTTTTCTTTGATGGGTACTTGTCTAATGGAGTTGGCATCATGAACTTTTACAGGATTTTCTCTCAGGAAATCCCCAGCGATGTTACAGTTCATGCTGGTGGAGTTTCTTTTTCATTGCATAAGGTTTGATTCAATCTTGGTTTCTCATCATCACTTTAAGTATTGTACTATACCTATACGAAGCATTCATAGTAATGTTTCTTTATCAATTCAAAATTATATTCAATGTATATGATTAAGTGATTGTCTGCTATCTGCTAACTTTTATTGCTGTTTGTATCAATAAATCAAATCAAGAAAAAATCAAGAATTTAGGACTTGGAAGTCTAAATTCTGACAAATAAAAATTTACTGAGCTTGTTTTCTGTGTTACAAATCAAATCAAAATCTGAGAAGCTTAATAATTGCTTGTATTGATTTTTTCTTTCCTTGGCAGTTTCCGTTAGTCTCCAAGTGTGGTTACATAAGAAAACTGGTATCAGAATCAAGTGATGCCGATCTCGGTGAGATTGAAATCCCTGATATCCCTGGCGGGGCGGAAGCTTTTGAACTTGCAGCCAAGTTCTGCTATGGAATCAATTTTGAAATAAGTACTGAAAACATTGCCCTGCTTCGATGCGGGGCAGATTATTTAGAGATGACTGAGGATTATGCAGTTGGAAATTTAGTAGCAAGATCTGAATCCTACTTGAATGAAGTGGCACTTAAGAGCCTTGCTGGGGCCGTTACCATCTTGCATTTAGCAGAAAATCTTCTTCCAGTTGCAGAGAAAGTAAAATTGGTAAGTAGATGCATAGATGCAATAGCATACATGGCCTGCAAGGAAAGCCAGTTTTCTATATCAGGTAGGTCTGATAGCGGCAATAAGGATGTGCTTTCTTCCCTCACGTCTCAACCAAAACCCATTGTTGATTGGTGGGCTGAAGATTTAACTGTTCTCAGGATTGATATATTCCAAAGAGTTTTGAGTGCAATGATGGGCAGAGGGTTTAAACAATATGCTCTTGGTCCTATACTTATGCTCTATGCGCAGAAATCTCTTCGAGGTTTGGTGAGATCCCAATCAGAAAACTTTACATGAATCATTTATATATATACAGCTTATGTGTTTACATGCAAAAATGTTTTTCTTTTTGAATCAGGAAACATTTGGAAAGGGGAGGAAGAAAATTGAACTACAACAGGAGCATGAAAAGAGAGTTGTTTTAGAGACAATAGTGAGTCTTCTTCCAAGGGAAAAATATGTACTCTCAGTTAGCTTTCTATCTATGCTGCTTCGTGCTGCAATATATCTCGAAACAACGGTTGCTTGCAGGCTTGATTTGGAGATGAGGATGGCCTTGCAATTAGGACAGGCTGTATTGGATGACCTTTTGATTCCTTCTTACTCATTCACTGGGGACACATTGTTTGATGTGGATACAGTTCAGAGGATCATGATGAATTACCTCGAATACGAAGTCGAAGGAAACAGAATGGGGTACCAAGCAGATGATGAGTATGTTTCTCCTCCTCCAAGTGACATGGAACGCGTTGGGAAGCTGATGGAGAACTACCTGGCTGAAATAGCTTCTGACCGGAACTTAACTGTTGCAAGATTCATCGGTCTTGCAGAACTTATTCCAGAACAATCAAGGATAACAGAAGATGGGATGTATAGGGCCATAGACATCTTCCTCAAGGTACACTATCTTATATGCAACCTCTCTTATCTGCATCCCCTAAATATTACTTTACCAAATGTCTTAGAGCACTCTTTTGATCATTCAAATAATCTGAGTTACCGAGCATCGATTCTCTTTCTCTGCATCCCATATGATAATTCTGGTCCTTTAGAGCATCTTCTTGAGGCATCATTTAAGGTGGATCTACGGTTGCCACAGTTTACAGCTGGGACCTCCTGCCTTTTGAGGCATGCACTAATTTCTATAAATGTTATTCTCAGATTACCCTTTGGTTGCTGCTGAATTTTTGAAAACAATAATTTAAAAAATTATGATCCTTCATGTAGATAACCAGATTTTAAATGGTCGGGGATTGCAACATAGAGGAATTGAAGAATTTTACCTGTTCTTATGCAAATATATCCAGAGTATCAGTTGAATTCTGAACTTCAGAATGTCTTCTTGAACTCAATGATGTAAACGTACTGTAACTATGAGTTGCTCTTGTGTCTTCATGTATCTTACGTTAAGATCTGTTCTCCATTTTTATCAGCTCATTTTCTTGTAATTCTAATAGGCTCATCCTGCTATAAGTGACATGGAGAGGAAGAAAGTATGCAGTTTGATGGATTGTCAGAAACTGTCTAGAGAGGCTTGTGCTCATGCTGCACAGAATGACCGTCTTCCTGTTCAGACTGTGGTTCAGGTGCTATACTACGAGCAACAACGCCTACGAGATGTTATGATTGGTGGAGATTCCCCTACACTTCCAACTAAAGTGAACTTGTACGCCACTAATAATCATCCTGTTTCTGATGAGATCTCCAGCCTAAAGAGAGAGAATGAAGACCTGAAACTAGAGCTAGTGAAAATGAAAATGCGATTGAAAGAAATCGAAAAATCTGGAGGAGGAAGATCAGTAACAAGCAGTCCAGCGTTGAACTCTCCATCTGCTGATAAACCTCCTTTGCCTCGAAAATCATTTATAAACTCGGTATCGAAAAAGCTTGGACGGCTTTATCCTTTTGTGCGTGGTGAGGGTGATTCTTTTGCCAAAGCTCGGGCAAAACCTAGCAAGAATCGTCGACATTCCATATCCTGAAACGTTGCTTCATCTTTCAGCCCTGCACTTTATGCAGGGGATAGTGTCTCTTTACTTCTTTCTTTCTTTTGATTCTGGCTTTGTTTTCAAGGCAGGCTTGATAAGACTAGCAGCACCTGTCTGTTTTATTTTTCTCTTTCTCTACTTATTCTTCTGTGTGATATTCTTGTAAATAAGACATTATAAATTAAGTACAAGACTAGGTTAATAACACTGAGGAATAGGCATATTTGAGTGTGCCATTACTCGAGTTTCAAGGTACCGGAAGAAAGTCAAAATCTGGAGATGAAGCATTTCCAGCAAGGGGAAAAGGAAATACGGCCCAGATTCTACTGTATTATTCCTTTACCAGCGTTAATATCATGGCAAGTCCATTTCCTGAGAAAATGATTCGACAGAAACAAACATTTAACACGACAAGAATTCAGATAAAAGAGGTTCCGATGCTGTACTAATATCATGATATATGTTGACTATGACCACATGTTGCTTCTGACCTGTTAGCCTCTCTTCTATTTCTATTTTGATAGACAAATCACCAATCAGTTTCAGATTCATGTAAAATGTTGTTTCCTGTATGATTCCTAGGAATAGTCAAAGGAATTGAACTAGAGTAAGACTATAAGTAATCTTTAAGTAAGATAGACTTTCTGGATGATTAAATGCAGTACCTAGTAGAGCATTATGTGGGGTCTTACTGTGTCTAAAATTATTGAAGCCTTTTTAGATAAAGAACTTTAGGAAAAAGCAAGAATGGCTTAAGGGACAGCCTAGCAGCAGAAGTGCGTGCTCATGTCTGACCCAAATTATATCATACAACAAAAAAGATGATAGCTTTCAAAAGTAAGATGAATGAATGTTCATAACCCTTGAAGCTACCAGCAATAGTAAGGCATAGTTAGGACAGACAGTCTTTTTTCAGAATATAGATAGACCTTAAATTATTGAGATTGGAATCTGGTGTTCATCTGGTGGCAGACAAACAAAAATAAGCTCTATTGCTTCTATTGGTAGGGATAAGGTTTTCTAGTGTTGGGTTGATTATGAATTGCATTGGAAGCAAGCTATGGTTTATGAGTCATATAGACAAGACTATACTTAAGGAGCTGAAAAGAAGTGGCTGTTATTTTTTTCTTTTGACAGCAAAGAAATGGAAATTTTAGATTCTTTTTAGCTAGTTAATGTGAAAAGGAAATTATGTTTCCCAAGTTGAGAAAAAACTAAAGAAAGGAATAAATAGTAGGAACATGAATGGGATAGAAATGGGTTGCTCTCAGGCAAGGCTTCCCATGTTAGAAAGTATAGAGAGAGAGAGTCAAAGTTTAGCAACTTGTCATTGTAATGTTGCCTTAGGTATATATTACAAGGAGACTACATCTGTAAGCTTGGAGTTTAAACTATGTGAAGTAAATGCAAGATGAAAATCTCTTAAGCCCTTATTGACACGAGATTCTTATGGTTTCCTTTCTAGTTAAAGGATTCTTTTGTAGTCTTATTGAAATACTAAAATACCAATCCACTAAAATTAGTATAAGAATATGCATTATAAAGAACAATCCTGTTTTGGAAATTTTTAAAGGTGAAGGTAGTTGCTAAAGCTTGAACCCTAACTTCCTGCATTGTGAGTGTAAGACTAGCTTAACAACGCAGCAGGATGATCAGAGACATGAGGGTAGATTTTACCCAATTAGGTTCAAATTCTTAGCTCTTTTCCACGAGAACATTCTCATGATAGAAATACACATTAAACAACGAATTAAAGATGACTAGGACAAAGCAAAAATAATTGAAATATTTGAGGTTAAATCAACTAAAATCCAGTGATGAATATGTAATGAGTTTTTTCAGATGTTCAGTTCTGTCTGTTCACATAAAGTTTCAATTGCATGGGAACTATTATGATGACGATGTGAATTAAAATCTAAAAACATTCCATATCTTCAGAATCTAATGCTTTTTGTAAGCCATTAAAAACAAGTCATTCCTACACAGGGCACCCACTAAGCTAAAAGACTAAACAGAAAAAGATCCATACAAGCATACAAGTGACTGAAATAGCCGATAGTAATATGTTCTAAAATCATATCCTATCGACTTAATAGAAGTTTTCTTTTTCTCTTTTTTTGTTCTTTCTGTTTTTCTTTTTTTTCAGGTCATGTTCAGACTCAAAACTTGGAAAAGCCAAGGTGGCTGCTTTAGTCTCTCTTGTCTCAATTGTTCATCAACGTCAATATTACTACTAGTTCTATTTTCACTTTGGTAATTGCCCAATGTCATATCAGGAACCTGAACAATCCCCAATTCGCGCCCACCTGATGCTTCTTCTGATTTTTTTGTATTCATTTTCTTATGATGGCCTAAAGAACTTGCAGTCTTGTTAATGTGACTAGATCCAGTGGAAGATGAAGAGAAGCTTGAAGGTCCGGAATCTGACGTTAATGGCGTCTCACGTTTCTTCCTATTCCCTCTGTTATAACTTGAAGGACCCAGCGTTAGCTCAATCTCACTCTCGTCGATAATCTCCAAGGCAGCTCTATGATCACCACTTGATTCTACAGCATAATCTTGATCAGCCGGCCTTTCCAAGTCCAGTTTCATTATAGACTTCTGTGCAAAACTAATGCTATTCTTGGAGTTCCATAATTCTTGACTACCTTGTGTATTAGGCCTTTTGCTGCCAATGTTCCTCATAAGTATCTTCTGGATTCGATATAGTCGATGAAGTTCATTCACCTGCAAAAAGCATTATTGATCTCTAGTTTAGAATATTAAAAAGAAAAAAGAAGATAAAAATGGATCATTACGCACAGAACTATATCTGAACAAAAAATAATGAGCTTCGGCTCAGTGGCATAAGATATGAGTTTGAATTAGTAAAAGCCCGATTAACAAAAGAAAAGATAAACTTCAAAAGGGGGAGGAAAAACTGAAATGAAGTTCGTACCTGCTCTTTGAATGTTTCTTCATGTTTCAACATGGCCATTCTCATGAATTCCTTGTCATAAGGCTTGAGAAATTTCTCCATTAAAGATATTCTATTTAGATATAGGTCGTGTGTCAGTTAGCAGCTGATTGTACAGTATACTGTCTATATATCCGTCCTTTCTTTTTAAAGAATTTGTGCTGAGAATTGCTTCTGTATCACATTTCAAGATTCTGATGATATTATCTCCTTCTCATACACAAATCACTCTTTGCATATCCCTGTCAAGAAGGGAAAAGGATAAGAAAAATTTGAGAAAGCTATGTAAGACAAATTGGTCAATGATGTATAAATTGCTTGCTTACTGAAGGGGTAAGATAAAGATCTACAGTAATGTCAAAACATAATATTCAATATAGTTCTAGTATAATTTGTCTTCTAGCACCTTGTTTTCTTGCTTAACATTCACAACTAATTTTTGGGCCACAATCGTAGTTTCCTGTACACAAAATATCTTCCAGCTCCTGCAATAAGATTATGTCATGCCCAATTTACTTTCCCTGTTGTAACCATTATTTCCTTACCGCTATCACTTTTGTAAAACCACCAATAATTTCTCTTACGTCCACAGTGTACTTCCTAAACGCAAGTATTATTATAGATCACATTTTATACTCTTCACTTGAAAAAAAAAGTGAAAGAAGTATAAAGCTTTAGTCTATAGGTGGGAACTTCAGATTATGAGAATGCAACAGTTTTTCTTTCATCACCAAGTAATAGAACGTGGAAGATAGTAAATATTATATAATAATGAAATTATTTCCTTCATATTGACTGCAATATTAAATGACTTATGTGATATTCAATGTTGAACTTAATTATATCCTTCTTGATCCAGGAAATTATATATGTATTCTAATTTAGTATGCAGATCAAGATCCAAGATTATTGCTGTTTGTTTTATTAAAAAGAAAGCATGCAAGAAAGGTAGAACTGATAACAATTAAACTGAATATTTGACTGGTTCTAGATAAAGGAAAATCAAGAAAAAAGAATTTTTAGTTTGAATATAAGAAGTACAAGAAGCATATGTAAGTGCATCATCAAGAATTGGACATAATTGAAAAGAAAAAATGGAAGCAACTTTCTGGTCCTTTTCTAATAAGAACCCATGGAATTCATACAAAAAGGGTACAGGAAAAGGTATATGGAGAAAAGATAGGTGATTTTCTGACCTGTAAGAACTGAGAAGATGAAAGGTAGCTCTTATGTCGTAAAGATGAGGAAGAAGGAGCAAATACTAAGAAAAGATGACTCGATCTTTCAAGGAAAAAGCCAACACAGTTGCTTGTTAAATTGCACCAAGAACTTCTCTCACCAGTTAGCAGCAAGATGATGATGATAGCTTTTGTTTGTTAGAGAGAGAGAGACTTTGCCTTCACATTCTCCATCAGTATATACTGCAGAAGAAAGAATAAAATAAAACTAGAGAAGAATTTAAGATTCTCTCCCTCCCTTTCTCACACAAATCAAAGTGTTGTTGCATCTGGGGTTTGAGGCATGCCAAACAAATCCCAGTCTCTTAGCCAATACCATTCAAGTTTTGTGAAATAGATGCCCCAAACAGGTCCAGCAATGCACCTATATAAAAATTACATTTCTATATTTATATATAGATATAATTCTATTCTCTCTCTCTCTCTCTCTCTCTCTCTCTCTCTATATATATATATATATATAATATAATGTAAGATATAATGGTTGAGGATCACAATGACTTATACTGCAGCAGACAATCATAAAGAAAACAGGTTAGCCTGCTAAGGTGAATCACATGCAACCAAGAATTCTCAATTCTATATATCAACAATAACAGTTGTCTCAGTTATCCATACACATACATCTTTTATAGGTAAAAGTAAATATATAACTCCTCCACTTTATCCCAAAGTACAATTGAGTACCTAATGTTTCAGGTATTTCACTTCTATGCTCTATAATTTTTTCAGAACAGTTTAATTAAACCCCAAACTCAAATCCGTTTAGGCCGAAACTTGCGATCATCATTGCCAGTGACTCGAGCATCACTGAAGTGCGCAAACAACCTAAACAAGATGAGCGGCACGCGGACCCCATGAGCGATGGGCCAAGAATGGAAGTGAAATATTAATGTTCAATTTGAGTATAATTCAATATATTAGTGATGAAATTAATTCTTAGTCCCGACCTAAAATGAGCATACGTATCCTTATCTAAAAAGTTCTGAAATATAATAGAGAAACACTACAGCTCTTTTATTTTACAAATTTATTTTAATATTGTCAGAATGATCATCGAACTAAAAGAACATAATGCATTCATGAACTAAACTGGTTAATTATAAAAATAAAGAGTAAATAATTAATAAATTGTCACATGAATAGTGTTATAATGATTCATAATTACATAGATAATTAGTAATCGGTCTGTTGGTATATTTAATTTATAAGAATTAGAGAGACAACATTTCTATCTTTATAGTGAAGATACAAAATTACTATCTACGTATATAGTATAGGTAAATATGTATTAATAAGTGAAAACTAAAACATATAATATAGATTTTACATATAAATAATTATTTGGTCTGGTCATTATAGATATGGAAAGAGGTGCCATTTCCTGACCAGCCGACAAATAGATCTCGACCGTACATTAACTGGGTACCCAAATTAAACTTGGAAGAGTGGCCAGAGCCAGAGGATATCAAATAATCCAACAGTGCTTAGCCTAAACAGATAATTAATTGACTAATATTGCTAAGGATAAATTAGATTTTAATTTAATTTTTTTTTTGGGTTTTGCCAGTAATGTGTTGTAATGTATAAGATGGGGTTGGTGGAGTTCCATTACCCCCTTCAAAGAAGACCCCAGCACAATGATTATCGCAGTTACTAAGCCATGTGAGTGCGAGGTGTCAACAAATCAAATCTTGAAGCATCGTATCAAACGATCCAGATTATTAAATTCCAAACAATCCAAAAAAAATATGGTACACATTAAATGTACTTGCTTAGAAAACTCCTTACCCTTCTTTAAGAAAAAATTAACAGAAAAAAAAAATATGAATAAATGTGACTAGAAGCCAATAATGCATGATATTGATATGGATATATAAGTATATACAGTTAAAAAGGGTATAGATCTCTTTTTTGTTTGGAAATTAAGGAAAGAATTCAACATGAGCTGGAACTATTTGTCACTGTTATGTTTCGACTAATAATTTTCTTTTGGATCTCATGATTCATACAGATAGATATTAGGGTATGAAGAATTGTATATTATGGATGTTGCATTTGAGATGGGCATTAACATGTACTTTAAATGTTTTATACTGAGATGTATTAATGCCGTGTATTTTCATGTTGAATTGATAGAAAAGATTATATATATTTTTAAGTTTATGATCAGCATGAAAAAACTGTGTTACATCCAATAATTTGATAAACTAATTATAAAAAACATTTAATTATTGAATTGATAATTAAGTAATTTTGAATATAAAATATATTAGTTTAGCTAATGATGGATTGGCATAGAAATAAATTATAGTGCATGAAGTAGTTAAGAGTTTTCGGAAATATTATATAAAGCGACAAAGAATACTGCAAAAACCAAATGAAAAATTAAATCCATGTCTGCTCGTGCTTATCAAGAAATATGATCACATTCACATGCATGTAGGCCTTATATGTGCTAAAAATAACTATATGACTTTTTTTAATTTTCAAGAATCTAAAAAATAATGCATCACTAGAATTTAGAAGAAAGTGAAGGAGAGTCTAGAGAGAGTGACATGGAAGCACGCGTTGCCGGTGAGGGGAGGTGGGTCCATTTTTGGATTGCTGAAAAGCCTGAGCTCTAGTCATTGGGGTGGAAGGAAGCGGGTGTTTGTGTCTGTACATGTCTTTTGGTCCCACCCTATCTTACCAAAAAAAAAAAAAAAAAAAATTGTGTGATTTAAGTGCCTGGTAGTGTAAGAGATGAGAGGTTGAAATTCAAATTAACCTCCTTCAAAAATATTTAAAATTCTGTTTTATTTATTTATAAATTTAGAATTTTGTATATTTTAATTATAATAAAAACAGATAAATTTTTAATGAGCATATATTAGTAAGATAATATTTTTATAATATATTATTTTAATTTTATTTTATCACCTTTTTAAAAAAAATAAAATTAATTTAATTGTAATTGAAAAGGTGTTTTTTAGACATATTAACAATAGAACTACAAATACAATAAATTTAATAAACTAGACTCGTTTTCAAAGTTATCGAATTACAAACTAATCAAGTTTAATTTATAAGAACGAATTAGTATTATTTTGATAGTGATCTCTGAAAAGTAAAGTGCAGGCAATGACACCCTTAAAAAGAAAAGTTTATCAAACTAGACATGAAACTAGAACCCATCCAGAAAACAAAAAATGAAACTAGAATGTAAGACCACGTCATTAATTTCATTTTTAAAAAAATAAATTAAAGAAATAGAATAAAATAAAAAATACTTTGAGTCTGCTAAAAGAGATGGTCAAAAACTTCTGTAGATGATAAGCAAAACGGAGAAAAGAAACATTTTTTCAATATTGTTTTTTTTCTTGGAGGAATTAAAAACAGGACTCAATGGCTTTGAGGAATCTGGTTTCTGCCATGTCGGTGTTGCTCAAGTGCTTATATAATGATACATCTTTTCGAGCTTGTCACCCTTCGCATTAAAATTTGGGTCCTTAATTAATAAACATTTCCCATGCTATGCATATTTATTATGAGAAGTAATTTAATAATTCAGGATTGAGAAACTCGGAGTTCTCAAATCATGTTTTCAATAACTATTTATGAAATTTTCTTTATTTGTATATTTAATATATATAATAATTAATTTAAAAAATATATATATAATTTTTTATATTTTAATATTAAATTATTAATATATTTTTATCATTTAAAATTAATAAATATGTATCAATTATTTATTAATTTAATATATAAAATTATATATAAATAATTTTATTTTTTTATTATTATTGTATATATTTAATTCATTTATTCATTTCTCTTAACTTCTATCAATGGCCCAAATATAATTATAATTTTTAAATGAGTTTTAATAAGGATTTACTTCATTAATACTAAAAAATATCTGTTTTGATAATTAAGAAAATGTTAAGTGTCATAAATATCAAAGAAATTGCTGTTCTAATGGCTAAAGAAATGTTGTAAATATGAATTCGTATTAGATTAAATTGATTTAGAAATAAATAATAAAATATTAAAAATAAGAGAAAAGGGTGCATGTTGTTGTTGTCGTCAAATCGGAAAAGGTAAATGTGGATAATTGAGGATTTGCATGACGATAAAACTAATAAAAGTACGGATACTTTCACTAACTTTGAGATGCATGCATTGCCCTTTCACTACCAAATTCCATCGCTTTGAGCTATTTCTCCTCGAAATTTGAATGGATTTTCCGTTTTTTAGTCTTTAATTTCCGGAAAACATTTCGAAATTAAACTGAGATTCTCTAACTGTTTATTGTTTGTTCTTTTAACTAATCAATTGCTTAAAAATCAAATCATATCAATCATAAAATCGAATAAATATAAAATTAAATTTTATCTAAAGTTATAAATAAATAAGTATAATGATTATAAATAACTAATTATATATATTATAATAAATAGTAATTAAAGGCAATGTGATTTAAAAATAAAAATTTAAAAATATAAAATTAGATAAAAATATTTTTGTCACATAATAAGATAAATTAATTTTAATTTAATAATAATTTATATTAAACACATGTAAAATTATATAAAAATAATAAAAATATAAATACGTACCTAATAAATATTATAAAAAACATGTGGTACTCTTTTGATATAAAAAAACATATCTATTTTTTAAATAAAAAAACAACAAGATAATCTTTTAAATCTTATTCTAATTACTATTAGCAAGTACTATAATATTATATCATATAATTATCAAATTGTTTTTATTCTATTAGTTAGAGAGCTTGAAATCTCTCATAAAAAATTACGAGAGATTTTTGTATTAGCTTAAGGGCGACAAGAGATTGATTTAAAGAGCCTTTATTATTTTGTTTATTTATTTTTAAATAATTTTATACTTATTTGGTTCAAATGCTAAATTTAAAATCGAATTAAAAAGAAAAATAAAAAAATTATTAAGTGATTTCATTGAATAAGAAATAAAAATATATTTTTATAAACAAAGCAGTATCTAATAATGTATTATATAATTCATAAATATATTAAGATTTTATTTAAAAATTTATTTTTTAAATATGATTAAAATTAAAAATATATATCTTAATAATTTTTTATAATTATAAAATATCTAATAGGATATTAAATTACTTAAAACTATTTATATTATTGGAATTTATATTTTTATTAAAATATTTACAATCTAAAAATAAAAAAATATTAAATAATATTTTTAAAAATATTATTTATTTAATATAAAAAATATTTATCTCTCAATTATAAAAGCGTCAAATTACAATATAATTTTTTTAAAATTTTACTCTAGTAACTATTGACTAGCACCAATAACATGGATGAGGCATATGTGAACTGCCATTATATCCATTAAGTTCCCATAGGCACCGGATCTCCGTGTTTATAGTTTCTAGAGAAATTCTCAATATGATATTATTAATTCATTAAAATAACGATTAACAATTACCCATATGAGAAGTGGATATGTCATGATTTATTTTTGTAACTACTGAGAAGATGATCTTAAGACTCATGAACACCCTGTCCTGCGAATTATTGAAAATTTTCCTATAATAAATCACGGGGTCTAATTAATAATATTAATCTATAAAACTCTATAATGACAAAAAATAAATTGGGTTTAATTATTCTTAAGATTATAGTTAGTACTAATTATAATGATGAACGATAGTGGAATCTGGAATCTAGGCATATATTTAATGGTCCGACATATTTTTATTTATAATTGTTTTCTCTAGTTTGCAAAAGGGATTAATGTGGGTGTTATAGTTAGTGGAGAAACACGTGGTGCTCAATATCCACATAGCAACTTCTGCATTGGGTAATACTAATATCTTAAAAATATAGTTTTTTTTTATTATATAAATAAATAATATAATAGGAGCCGTCCGTAGGAGTTTGTGATGGGGCATTTGGTTGTGATGTAGGAAGTGAGCTAGATATGTCCCCCATTTCTGAAATCATAGATTGAAAGCATAAGAAAACTAAGGATATAAAATTGATGGTGATTAAAGTAATTATTATAATAATTGGAAAGTGCTATAATGTTATAATGTGGAACCTATCTACCTAACTTCACAACTGTATGTAGTGGGTGTGTTAGGATCAAATCACATAATATATATGATCTATCATAAACACTTGGCTTAAATGATTTTGTTTTATATGATGATAATTTTATTTTATATTTTTTTTACATAATTTCTCTTTAACATTTTTTATGTGATTAAGCATGAAAAATCACTCTGTTTTGCTTCTGAACCACAGGATTTAATTAAGCTCACCATCAATAAGGTAAAGCCTTCCCAACTGGCCTATTGTATTGTTACAAGTATTTTGTTTAAGAAAAATTAAGATCAAATATCAAAAATTAAGTATATAGAACATAATAATATATATATATATAATCTATTTTGAGGCTTTTTTTTTTTCTAAAAAAAATAATATTCTATATATTGAGAGAAATAATTCATGGAGTTTTATGTATTTTTTTTATTATTCTATTCAAATCAAGTCGATTTATCTAGCTGCCCTAACAATCACATGCAATATTTTTATGTGTAAAATGAGAAAATATAAATTAACAGAATATATAAAGAAGAGACACTTCAAACTTATTTCAACATTTAATTAAATTTAAAGTATTATATTTATATTATACAAATAAACGATTTATAACAAATATAAGAAAATAAATGTGTTTTCTATCTATAGCCCACAATTTATTAAATCTGCCATGAATAAAAAGCACAAAGAATATTACATCTTCCTTGAAAAGAAAGAAATCAAAAATCCCAGAGCATATATATATGGTCCACAAGAAATGAAACGGACCATTACAAAAATATGGTGATGAACCCATCGACAACCTCATCAACTCATACAAATCAGATTGTTCTTTTCGAAGGAAATAAAAAAAAAAAGAAAAAGAGAAAGGGATAAAAATGAGAGGGAAGTAAAAGTGATTACATCACAAAGGAATCATGCACATTCGATGCAGAAGCACCATCATATCATAGCCTTACGAGGCCAATTGTGGGGCTCAAATTCTCACTACTTTTTTGGTATTACCTTTGTCCCCATCCACCACCTTCTTCTTCTTCTTCTTCTTTCTGTCATCTCTTGCTTAGCCACACATATTTTCTCAAATATCATGTACTATTTCTTTGTTAATTCCTTTTTATAACGGGTAATTAGTGTTCGATCATTTTAAAAGATAAATAATCAGAGAAATATTGATATATATTATTAAAATCTTCTATTAAATACGGACAATAATAGCTGGGTTCAATATTTCATATAAATCTAACTTAAAAATAAATTTGCATTCATAATTGTGTTGGGGTGAGTTATTTAAATATTAATATAATGTATAATGGTCATGTCATCAGAAAGAATTTGAGATTCCGTTATATGGGTCCATATTATAAAGGGGGCAAATTGATCAGAATTTGACATCAGGAAAAGTCATCATAGTTGAATCTGATTTGGATTTGCTGATGTTTCCTTTGCCTCTCTATATTCACAGGTCTGACCAAATGCCTTATAAAAGATCTGATTTTGGAGCAAAAAAGGTTATACATTCTCAAAATATTATATATATTACCAATTACAGCATTTTCTTTTTCTCTATGCCTGATTTGGCACATTCAGGTGGAACCATTTAAAGTGCCTTTTGCCATATTTTTACCGAATAAGATAAAGTGAAAATTGGAATACGTACCACTTAATTCATATATTACGGTAAAATAACTCTTTTCCATTCTTTTAATTTTCAACTCAAGTTCTATTATATACAGAGATCAACAATAATGGTTATCCTTGGGAAGAGATATAGATATTCTATTACTAACAAAAGTAGTTATCTTTTTATCTTGATATATAAATAAATAAACATCAGATATTAAAAAATATATGTAAAAAAATTTATTTCTAATTATTATTAATTGTATTGATGAAGTAGTAGATTGTAATTTTGCAAAAAAAACACTCCACTTGATGGTATTAAGTGACATATTAACGTTATAAATGTCTTTTAACAAGTCCAATTGATGTAATTAAATAAATATAATTATCTATACGGCAATTATATTTCTTAGGTGAGTTTGTGAACAATAGACGATAATTATTTATGTTTCTAGACTGTTCTTTATTTTCTCATAATTTAACATTTTTATATTCCTCTCGTTTCACTTAAAATGCATTATTTCATTGTTTATTCTTAGATTTTTCTGTTGAAAGGAGATCAAAATATAACAGATATTTATGAAAGGATTTAAAAAATAAAAAATAGTTTTAATGATTTTCTTAAAATAAAATAAATATTAGATAATTAATGAGCCAGAAATAAATATTTTGTTGGCATGCTCAATGGTATTTGTATGTATGCCGGTAACAAAAGCAGTTAAAAGATGACAAATAAAAGAATGGGATTTAAAAATTGTCTTTGCCATGTTTTAAACACAAGTGTATTTGGAACATGAACAGGTAATGGCCTAATCCATGGGCCTCTATATTTTCCAACTTCCTAGCCTAATACTTCACTTTCTATGCGTTCTGCAACTGCTGCAAGAAAAATGAGCAAGCCACCTTTGAATATTGACCCCCCTAAAACTATTCTTTTCCTGCCTAATCCCAGCATCGCAAATTGGGTCGAAAACTTCTTTTGATTCACTCTGCAAGATCAGTACTTTTATGAGACCTCTCCATCTTATGTTAGATACAAAACATACTCTGTTTCTGGGTTGTTTTTCTTTTTCTTTCCTGCCTAATATGATAACAAAAGATGAAAATAATGAAAGGGAATAAATTAGTTAAAGATCCAGGTTTTGCCATTTCAAATGCAGCTGCTATACGTCAACTCTTTCCTTTCTCCTCTGATTCAAAAGAGGGTAAAATAGCTGAACAAAAATTTAAAAGAGCTGTCACACTTTTCCTATGAATAATTTAAGAATATTACCAATATCAGTTACTCCCAATATTTCTTTTATTACAACAATCTTTTAATGTTATATATTATTATCATTTTACAGTTTGTAATAATATACTTATTGTTTTATTAGTTTTTCTTTTTAAATGATAAAAGTATCCTTTAATTGACTAAATCCTTTTGCAGTTTGTAAGAATATATTAATTTTTTTAATTAATTGGTCTCTCATTAGTCTTTATCTGTTTAGGCCAAAATATTTATCTCATTTCAACCTAAAAAGTGATTTTAATTTGTAATATAAATTCTTTAAATATAATAACTATAATACAAATTTTGATAAAATCATTGATTTATTATAATATATTTCATAAATCTCATAATTTAGGTGAATCATTCAAACTTATTGAAACAATAATTATTATATCGACATGTTCAGACATACAGAATTTTGAAGTAATTGGTAATTACTCCTAAGTGGAGTTTAATACATTTAGATACATAATAGTTGGAGTAATTGTTTGACATGTTATTGAACCATTGTTGTTTAATTATTTTTTTGAATTTAAATAACTAAATAAATTATAAAACATAATAAATGTAATATAATTAGTTAAATACTTTAATAAAAATATTAATTATCGTTATTACATTTAAAGAATTTATGTTGTAAAAGATACCCTAAAAGAAAAAGACAAATAGAAAGAAGAATAAATATAATATCACAAAATACATAAATAGTAAAATAAATTGAATGACTGATTAATGTAATATGGTAAACTTCAAAGAGAAAGAAAAAGTAAATTTGTCTTTCTATTTTTCATTTTAATCAATTAGAGAATATGTTTATCATTTCATTTTAATTTAACAACAAAATTGATGAAATATTTAACAATAAAATTAATATACTATTGCAAATTATAAAAAGAACTTAACATAATATTGAAATATGAGATCTAACTAATATAATATAGAAAATGTTTAGTTTAGAGGTCTCATACAACCGATAGTTATTTCTCACTGAACAATTATATTGAAGTATTTAGTAAAGACTTAAGAAATAAAGGATTTAATTTTAATTAGCTGCTAATTGTATTAGCTTTATTTAATATACTAACAACAAAATAAATTATATTTAACAATGAACTATACCTTTAATAGTCATTTAATATACTAACAACAATTGATAATAAAAATTTACCAAACAATTTAATTTATCAGCTATCAACCATCAACTATCAGCTACATTAATCAGTCGAATCAAATATAACCATAGTAAACTTTAGACAACAATCATCCTTAAATAAGAGGCAGTTGCTCTACTTGGCTTACATTTAGGAGGAATTCTCTACCTCCCTTTTGCATGCTAAAATCAACATTGAAAATCATAAAAAGAAAATCCACAGCATAATTATAACATTTTTATGGAAAATGGTACTTGTGTAAATTTATTAAAAAAATTTGTATGTTGTTTTATTAAAATCAATTGAGATGGATTTTTTTAATTGAGTTAATTAATTAATAATTAAAAATAACTTTAAAACTAGAAAACTTTTAGCTAAAATATTAACTTTATGATAATTTTATTATTGTAATTCATAATTTTTTTATTCTATATTTAATTGTTTCTTTTCCAAATAAAAGAATTTTAATTATCTATTATTTTTATAGATTGAATATAATATTAATTTTTATATATATATATTTTTAAATAAGTGTAAAATAACTTTGTGTTATATAAAAATAATTTAGTCTAATTTTATTATTTATTATAATTAAATACATTAGATAATATTTTTAATCTAAATAAATTACTAAAAAATAGTTATTGTGAAATAGAAAGAGTATTAAATAAAAACATATTCTAACGAAGAAGTCAAGAAACAAAGGAGCAAGAACAATATACCTTTTGAAATTTGAATAATATGCCCATATGATTGGCTTGATGCCTGCGGACAAAGATCCAAATATTTAAATTTTGTGATACGTTTTTTATAAATAAAACGATTACGATAATCTTCTTTTATCTCTGCTAAACACATTAAAGAGACAGTCTACCATAGAATCGTCAATGCATTGTTTTCTTATAGAAGATGTGACCCATTACTTATTCATAAATGATTTTTATTTAAGTAAATTGTAAGAAATCATTTAAAATAGGTGCTAAAATCGTGCTAGAGTATTATTGTGGCATTGTAAATATATTTTTAATTATAAATTATCAAACAATATTATTTTAAATAATTTATTTATTTTATATATTTTTCTGTTAATATAGATTATTAATAAATTTATATATAATGTTTAATCATTTATACAAATCAAAATTTTATAGTTATCAAATATTATTAATAAAATTTTAAAAATAAACAAAAGTTTAATAAATAAAAAAATATTTAATTGATAAACACTATATATAATTTTTTAATATATTATTTAATTATGTTAAATTATCAAAATAACACTAATATCAATATTTATAAATTTATATGGTACCGTACACTTATAAAAAAAGTGCGAGGATAAACTCTGGTGTATAATTTGTCATTTTCGTTACTCTAATTCGATATCATATATATTGAAGTCCACATCAACAATTATTGACATCCTCTTATTCAAATTGATTAGAGTGCAACTTACCTTTTTATTTTTCAATTTATTTCTGAAAAAATCACCGTATCATTTTAATAGTAAATTAAATTGAAACACGAGTATGACCTTTCATATATGTTCAAATTCTTGCTCTGAAATTATCTAAGAGTATTAATAAAGAAAAAGAAAGCACCTCAAGTTTCTCTTGTCGTTAGTTTGCCAATAAATTTTACAATTTTTTTATTATAAAAATATATAAATTTATTTCTTAAAATCTTACAATTTATTCCATTAAAAAGATCTTATAATTTATATTTTGTTATTCTGTTGAATCAGGCATCGTTTTCAAACTTTAGTATTGAAGGTAATACAAAGATCTTAAGTAAAGCTTGCCTCCCCTTTCTAAACTCTCTGATTTTTTTTTGTCTTTTGCACTTTTACTGAGGTTTTTTTTTTTTTTTTTAATCGGGTAATATTTTAATAAATTCAACTTTAAAAATCTGAAATCCGTGATTTCTATTTTTAGAGAATATTTTAATATGCCACTATATCAATACCATATTAGTTTATAATGTGATTTCAAGGTAATACAAAGATTAAGTATAAAAATAATAATTAAATAGGTCATTAAGTCTACAACTAATTAAACATTGCTTCTTCGAACACGTGTTTAAGAAATCGTAACAAATTAGAATTCTAATTCATAATGTTTGTAAATTCAAGTAATATAATTTGGGCTCGTGGTCAAGTCAGAAATCTACATCCACACCTAACAAGTCCAATGCCACAATTTTAGAAAAGTCTTATCGTTAATAATTAAAAAGAAGAAAAAATGTAAAATAGTCATAAAGATTACGTCTATACAAAAGCAATTGCATGCCAATCATATTCCAAATGATATTCGTTTTCTGTCTTCAATATTTTAATAATAATTGTAACCTCTATCTTTGGCCATCATTAACTATTTCTTTAATAGATTATATAAAATAAATTTTAAAAAAGAACTATTCCTGAATAGAGATTCAGACACTCTATGAATGCTAATACACTTTCTCCTTGCTAATCTGCAGGGGAAAGAGAGACTTTTCTGTCTCCCTCACATGGATTTTCTTTGGATTGATGACAAAACTTTCCCTCCTCTAAAAGGGCTTCTCCCTCTCTCCCTCTCTTATTTATTTATTTAATTATTAGGTTTTCTCTTTAAAACTTTCTAAAACATAATTGTAATTCTTTTATATTTATTACTTTTTAACGAGTGTTTAATTTAAATTTTTTATAGAATTAGTAGTTGTTTTTTACTCAATAATTAGATAAAACCCGCTAATAATAGAACCCGTCTTCATATTTTTCTAACTTCTTTTAATATATATACTGAAAGAATTGAATTTCATATAAAGAAGAACTTTCCCTTCTCTATTTGTGCAATATGAATTATTACATCAAGAACAAATTTTGAGAACAACTAATATTGGTCCTTCATGTTAAGAAAGATACAAGTTTTGGAAAAAAGAAATAAAAGAATAAAAGATGCTACGTAAACAAACAAACGGTAAACTAACCCTTAATTATATTGTAACAAAAAATGATAAAGCTAAGCATTTATCATTAGTTAATCTTATCATTACACTACTCTGCTGAGTCAAACTTCATATTTGTCTTTGCCTATTTGGATGTATCTCATTGATGTAAGTAGAAATCAATGCCCCTAGATTTTCATAACAGGAAATCCTTATGATTTGTCTGGTTTGAATAAATATAGCCTGCCGTGATTATGTGTTTAGCCCTTTTTTCCCTATTTTCTTTTCGACAATACAAACCGGATAACACTTCCCCTTCACCTAAATAGAAAGAGCACTTTAATCTTTTGAGTGTGCAGTTATTCGTACATGTGATATTCTTGATTAAATGTTGTACTATTAATTGGTTTATTTATTATTATTAATTATTTATAATTAAAACTTAATTAATATAAATATAATAATTGATAAAAAAATACCATAAATCATAATGTAATTGATTTAATCTTCAACTGAATTTATCTAATAAATTTTTAAAATTTAAAATTTAAATTTTATAATTTAGAATAGACGTATTATTAATAGTAATAGTAAAATGATAGCTATTCATATTATATACTCACAATTTATTAGACTTTATTTAAAGAGAAAAAAGAAAAAGAAAACAAACAATTATTTTTGAAAACAAACAAATATTTATTTTTGAAAAGAGATTTCACCTCAACTTTAACATTTACATTAAACATTAATAATTTGTGTAACCTTAAAGCAAAGCAGCATCAAAGCTAAGAATAGTCTGTGGTACCATTTTATTCCACCTATGTCTACTTAACCCAGAAAGCAATGATGCCATTCTCAAGAGCATATGGCCCATTTAGGTGCCCTCTACACATGGATTAATATTACCTATATTATGTATATTAATCAAGAGGGTAAGCCGAGAATCCAGATTTATTTTACTGCAACATTATATTCAGTACAGTAGTGTGTATATTCATATGAGGCCACTAAATATAAGCGAAACATTCAAACTGGAGCATACGTGCTTGTTGTCATAATTAATTGTTCAATTATGAGATTTACTTAAACCACATGGGCTAACATGGATATCAGCAGTAAGTACTGTTTTTAGTCGCCGAAGCTTACAGGAAGCAGCCTTAACGTGCATGCTACGTTCTAGTCATATCATATCCATCCTTTCTTTAGGCGTTCTCTCTTTACTTGGACCACGTTGTTTTCTTGACAATTGAAAAATTATCATCTATAGTTCTAGAAATCGACCCCAAATTAGTCTCAAAACATTTAGAGATTTAGACACAGAGAGGTATACAAGGGGTACGTAGTAGTTATGCAAGAAAACAAAGGCGGCCATATCATCAATGCCTTTTTCAATCTCAACCTCGACTTTTTACAGTAAAATGCACTTTCTTGGCTGTCCAAAAAATAAAAGATTCTAAAAAATCCAACTGGCTTATATCTCTATTTACATATATATAATCATGTACCATGGACAGCCACCTCCCTTTATATATAAATATGCGCTCACTCATCAATAATTCACTAGCCAGTTAATCTTGTATGCTTCTATTATATAGCTAACTTGTACAAGCTTCTTTTTCTTAGATTTGACAATCAGTTTCTTTTCATGAATATGGGTTGTCTTCGATTTGATGTGATTCTTGTATTTTCACTTTCCCTCAGTTTCTTTCTCTTCTCTAATACAGTATCAGCTCAGCAATTGAGACAGAACTATTATGCCAATATTTGCCCAAATGTAGAAAGTATAGTTAGAAGTACAGTTCAGAAGAAATTCCAACAGACTTTCGTCACTGTTCCTGCAACCCTCCGTCTCTTCTTCCACGATTGCTTTGTCCAGGTAATTAATCTTCTCTCTTTTGATAAATTAGCATATACCCGTTACACCATTTTAGCTAAATATATAAGTTCACGAATTTTGGTTAATGTGCTTATATATATATAGGGATGTGATGCCTCAGTCGTAGTTGCTTCCACTCCAAACAACAAAGCAGAGAAAGACCATCCTGATAATTTATCACTGGCCGGAGATGGATTTGACACCGTAATCAAGGCTAAAGCCGCCGTGGACGCAGTCCCCAGCTGCAGAAATAAAGTTTCATGTGCAGATATATTAGCCATGGCAACAAGAGATGTGGTTGCCCTGGTAAGCAGTCTTCTCTCATAAGATTCTTTAGGCTTTTAGTCTATATGCTAATCAATAGAGATGATGTAATTAATCAAGAGTTGTTAATCTTAAGGGTGTGGATTTAATATGAAATATGAATGATGGCAGTCTGGTGGGCCTTCATATGCTGTTGAATTGGGAAGATTGGATGGTCTAAGCTCAACCGCTGCTAGTGTTAATGGCAAACTGCCTCAGCCAACTTTTAATTTGAATCAGCTTAATTCTTTGTTTGCTGCTAATGGGCTATCCCAAACTGACATGATTGCTCTTTCAGGTACGTTGTATAAAATTATTCTTATTTGTATTATGCAGTTTTAACGTACCAAAAAAGTCAACATTGCATAATCATGTAGATTAATTAATTAATTGACAGATCGTGGGATGATTTTATTTGACAAAGTTCAAATTTAAAATAATTGGACCATGATGACCAATCTTATATGAAATTAGATGATTGTGCGACACACATTACAATTATAAGATGAGAAGTCTATTGTCTACGATATGTCTTCCTTATGTGGATTCTCATGATGGGATTTCATCATTTTCATGGGTCCCACATATCTATATACTTTAAAGTTTATTCTTAAAGAGATTATTAATAGCTAAAAATTTCTATAAATCTTTATCATCCAGTTATTTTGATTAATCAATTATATTAAATGAAAATTCTTTAATTGTGTATTATTAAATTACGATTACTAGAGTTACTGGTATTATATATTTTAAATTACTTGTGAATTGATAAAAAAAGAAATTCTTTCTGGAAGTACAAGTAATCAATCAGTGTTGCTAAAGCTGCATCATAATACATGCGCATTTACTGTCATGGTCAATGAAGAACCATCGGATCATAGAGTTTTATATCTTATTCAAATTTCCGCAGCCGCCCACACCCTTGGATTCTCTCACTGCGGCAAGTTCGCCAACAGGATATACAATTTCAGCCGTCAAAACCCAGTGGATCCTACACTGAACAAGGCCTACGCCACTCAGCTACAGCAAATGTGCCCGAAGAATGTGGACCCCAGGATAGCCATCAACATGGACCCCAAAACACCCCAGACATTTGACAACGCCTACTACAAGAATCTCCAGCAAGGAATGGGCCTCTTCACCTCAGACCAGATTCTCTTCACCGATGCAAGGTCCAGGCCGACTGTTAATGCATGGGCCAGTAATTCCCCAGCCTTTCAACAAGCCTTTGTTGCGGCGATGACGAAGCTGGGACGGGTCGGAGTCAAGACGGGTAGAAACGGAAATATCCGCACAGATTGTGGGGTATTAAATTAACATGAAAGTTTGGGATAATTTAAAGGCTTCAGTTTTTGTTCACTCGTACACATCAGAGGGATGGAGATTTCAAATGTAATTAAGGGTTTTTAATTTTAATAAGTTTCCAAGGAGGGGAAAAAAATGGTGGGGAATAAATGATGTGATTGTTTTGGATTTCAGTGAAGAATGTTGCAAATTGACTTTGAATTTTGGTGCAGTTTGTTCTTTCTTATATAATAATGGAAAAAAAAAAAACAGTAGTTGAAAGAGGCACATGATACAAAGGAACTGTGTAATATGAATTATTCCCATTTGCAGCCATACATTAGCAAACAAGAGAAGCAACTGTCCGTCTCTGTGGGTAAATTTTATTGGCAGTCTACATCAGAAGTGTTGTTGGCAAGCTTATCTGCAATATACAGTAATCAGTCACTTCAGAATATTTGCAACCACTAACCACTATAAAACAAGAGACAGCTAGAATGATTAAGAAAATTTCTCCATAATCTACAAAAGATTATATAGCTTTAATCTGAGGGCATCCGAGAAATGTGAAACTGAGCAAGTTGTTGCTGCACTTCAAATATTCCTGAAGTCACAGGACAAAGTTTGTTAGGCAATGAAAATGACTCGGAACCTCTGGGAAGGAGCATGACTACGCTTTCTGAGTGATTATGTCCGTTTCCTGCTCCAAAGTGTCAACATATACTTGATGGTACCATGCAGCATTCAGTTCTTCAATTTTAATGTAATCATTGGCAGTTATGTTTAGCAGACAAATTTATCAGACTTCTGAGATATATATATATATATATATATATATATATATATATATATATATATATAACACTTTTTTCTTTCCTCCCAGGCATGTATTAACTACTTTGGAACATGACATTTGCTTATCAAAAGTCAGGCCCGCAATCATTAATTTCAAGTTGTCCATGGAATGCACCGTAGACCAGTCTAAATGATGTTATCTACAGAAACTTGTAATCATATAGCAGAGAAACCTTGTCTGTTTGTTATGTCATGGCTCAACAGACAGACAGACGTAGCAGCTGCACTGCTGTTCAAGTTCGATTACAAGGGATTTGCCACTGCCACTAACATGTTTCTCCATTGAATTTAAAGCATAACCTGTTGCATGTTTTGCATATTTGAAATTTAATTTTATCTGGTATTGAGTAAGAATGACAATGAGAAAGATATTAAAATCTGAAGAAAATCACCTAAAGAAGCAAAATCTTGTTTGTTTTCTTGGCATATCATGTCCTAGGAACATAGATCTTAAAAGCAACCTGAAAAGTTCCAAAAAAGAAAACCTAAAATTTGATTGTTGTCTCCATGTCGGTCATAGTCATTTCATAGAATATAGAATGATAAAAACAATTGGCATACGAATAGCAATTTACAAGCACAACAGTACACCAGAAAAATTATGATAAATTAAATTACTCAGGATGTGCGAAATAAAATTAATATTAAAAAAGCAGAAGCAACACTATTTCTTAAGATGCTCATTTAAACCTCATCTAGAACTAGGAGGTAAGAAATTTCTTGGACTAATTCATACATTAAACTGTTCCTAGAAAACTAGGTAGAATTAGCTGTGGATCGTATATTTGAGCAAATGTTTAACACAAAGTTCATTTGCCACAGAGTACTGATCTATTGGCAGATCAATACACTCCCATGGCTCATGCTCCAATTATAATGCCTGCCAACAGTAGAAACTAATGAGACATGTATGGATACATTACTAATCATACCTTATTGTGCCTCCAGAGTGGATATAACTGATTTTTCCTCTGCAGAATTGGATGAAAAAGGTGCAACTGAGCTCCTTGCAAATGCATCCCAGATCTACTAATTTTCCTATTTCACTAATTTCAGTTAGTGATCTAACACAGAATAAAAGGATGGTTTATGAAGTTCAGATGAGCTAGAAGCCATATGTAGCATACTGTTTTGAGCCCTTCAACTACCCATTTATCTTGCAGCAGATAAGGGACAAACTAAAACATAGAGCAAGCATATGCCGGAGCCCAGGGCAGCATTTGAGATGTGCACCTCATTCAAAACATAGTTCCCGTAACAACACCTCAAGAATCATCATCATTTTGACAACAAATTTCAGGACTAAAGGAGGTATATCAAGAAGATTTAGTTCCCGTAACAACACCTCAAGAATCATCATCATTTGACAACAAATTTCAGGACTAAAGGACCTCAAGAAGATAGCCAAAAAAAAAATAATCCTCAGCAAAGACAATGACAATATCCATGAATTGCGCATACCTTTGAAGATCAGCGTACATCCAACAACAGTGATAGGCAGCCAAAGTATTTTCCTATTGAGTCACAAAGCAAGATAACAGGGGGGAGGAACTTTCAGTCTATAAGAAAAGAGGGAAACACCACTGAGTTTTTGTAGTTTTCAATAGAAATCTCATGAAACTGAATCTCCTAAGTGAAAAAATTCAAACTCCCAGGATATATATCAACCTTTGCAGATCTTGAAAAAAAAAGGAAGACTTTAGCAGAACTATGTACTAGCAAATAAGGATCAACATTCACAGACTTCAAAACAACTTGCCACCACAAGGATGGATGTTAAGGTCATCAAATGTCATTATGAGTTTCTCTTAAATTTTCTCTACTTTGAGGTACTGACATTTCATCAGGAAAAGAGAGAGAGAGAGAGAGAGAGAGAGAGAGAGAGAGAGAGAGAGAGAGAGAGAAAGAGAGGACTGGCACTTCGGACATTGAAGCAGAAGAGATGAAGCTTGGAAGTATGTCACTGTTAATCCCAACACACGTAAAATAAAACGGATTGATTTTTAAGGATCTAAACTGTTTTGCATCACTAGTATCATAAACTCCAGTGTGTGTGGCATACATTCATTGGGACATTGATAATGATATGATGAACTCTCAGACAGTCTCACACACAAAGAAAGATGCCTGGATTTGCACTCTCTCATAGTCGCAAGCGGACTAGGATGATCCCTAAATTTATGGGAGGTCAATCATTACGACTTGTTAACTGAGGATGCCTTTGCTATAAAATTCTGATGCAGATATAGGACTGATAGTGGAAAGACAAAAAGAATCCAAATAGTAAATTCTCAAACTACAAAGTTTATTATAATTCCTCGGACAAAGACATAACAAACTATAGGCCTGAGAAAACTGGAAATGTAATCTTTATTTGCAAAGTTAAGAAATTGAACAAACAATCTGTAGTATCAATTGAAGGAGAAAACTTACCAATTTGGGATAGCTCGATTCTTACATGTCAATATTTTATACCCTATCATGTCACACCCTAGAAATAATTAGTCAAATGGCAAAGGCCTATATACAATCTAATCAACTTAATTCAAAACTTTGCATGACTTTTCCTATTTATGTACTTCAAAGTTATCAATAGACAGCGATGGACATCCTCATTAGAGTGGATCCTGTAACAGTATTAACTCACAAACCCTTAAAACCTAAACCTTTACATTCCACTGGGTCTTGCACTAATATTGTAGTTCATTTTCTGATGCACGAAAGAGAACCTTCTCAAGCTGCATTGACCAGTTCTCTCCAAGTATCTGGGGGTTTAGTTCCATTGCTAGCCGAAAATCTAGCATAGATGCTGAAATGAACCCACTTGGTTTTTGTAAATATCCCACAGGCTGCATCCCACTCAAACGAGGTATGGCACGAGCATGTCCTTGCGTTGTCTGTTTCTGTCCAAATTTTGAACCAGCTAAATCCATACACGGCTTTATCAATCTCTTCAAGAAAACATCCAGGCCACTATTTAATAAATTAGCACAATCAACTGAGACTTTTACTCCCTCCATCTCCAATTTCTGCTGCAATCTTTTTCTTAAAAGTTTAGTATCAGGTAATTCACCACTATTATGACATGTATCCATATGATAACAAGATGCCAAGGGATTACACAGTACTTTCCGTGCTCCTTTAGTGTTAAAGGGGATTCCAAGAGGAGCTCTTACAGGGCTCCTACTATAAATGCTAGGGCTTCCAGCAGCCTGATCGACTTCTTCTCCATCTTCAACCGAGCCTGGTGGTCTGCTGCCCAAAGAAAGCAACTCAGTAGCACTCTGTTGTTCTTGATTTTTTGGCATTGAATCATCAAATCCAAAATTATGACTCTTTCCATGAGGGCGAAGTGGACTAGGGCGATCCCTAAATTTTCGTTCACTAAGAATTGACCTCCCTTTACGAGGGGATTGGAGAAAATCTTTACATAAGGACTGAAGACAACCTTTTTGATAGCCATTAGGTGTTTTCACACCTAAAGCATCTTCAGCTTTAGCCTCCTTTGGCGGAGGCATCTTAGAAAGATGCGCATTTTTTATAATTGATCTGAGGAGATGATTATGAAGACGAACATTTTCCTTTCCTATTGTACCAATGCAGAGTCTATCAAAGTCACATTTGCTAATCTTAAGACTCAAAAACTTTGTGAGGAGATCAAAGTACTTCTGTGCTTTTAGATGCCCAAGCTTCCTCTCAATCTGCAATTTTATCTCTAATGTGTCTATCCGGGAACAATGCCGAGCTGCTGGCATTTTAGTTTCAGAACTCCCACTATAAAAACAAAATAATCCAGTCATACAAAGACCCATCATAACACAAAAACCAACACAGCTAGTTTGCTAATTAAAACCATATAGAAATCAATATTCTCGATTTCCAAAAGCAAAGAATTCAGATCACAAGCTACTTACTTAATTTGAACCTTGAGGCCCTAAATCTATCAGTTTTTAGCAATTCACTTCCACTAACTAAAGTCAACAGTATAAGCTAAAACCAGAAGAGCAAGTGACTTCTGGAATAAAACAAACAAGCCCATATAGAAATTAATCTCTAAACTTAATGATTAACTTCATTATGCTCATTAGACCTACAATTCAATCATTATTGCACCAAATCAAACCTTCCAAGATACACACAATTTTCACAGCTCAACTTTGGTTTTATATAAACAAACACACAAAAACAATAAAATTTTAAAATTTTCAATCTCGTCCCAGTATTGAATTCAAAATTTTCTCGAGAAGAGAACAATAATAAGAAGAAACCCAGTAAAGCAATTCAGAGACATTAAAGAAAGAAAAAAGATATAAGATAAACGAAGTAAAGAAGAAGATTAAAACAAACCTGAATTGCAGAAGTAACTAAAGGAATTGAATACTGATTGGGCTTTCAATGTACTATTGCGTTCAAGTAATTGATCACTGCTTTTTCTGGACAGAAAGAGATTAGGGCTAGTAAGGATCGAAGGAAGGAAAGGAACATAAAAAAACTTTTTCGAACCTTCTTTCTAGGTCATCTTAGTCAATGTGCACGTGTGTTTTGACAAGTGTTTTAAGTGTAACTATGTAAGCTGTTTAGTACTTTAGTTCTTTCTTTATTATTATTATTATTAATTTTTTTCTTTTATATTAATGACCCTTAAAGTGATTGTCTAATTTTTTACCTATTTTTAAATACATGTATTATGTTTTTAAGATTATTTTATATTTTAATATTAATATAATATTTTATTTAATTATTAAAAATTAGTAAATATTTATTAATCTGCAGTAAAGAATATATTTATTCTTTTTGGTGGAAAAAAGACATTTAACTATGATTTATTTCAATTAAGATTGTATTTCAATTATGATGTATAGGAAAAAATTAATTAAGAAAAAAGGATTTATAAGGGACAACTCTTTTATTGTTGTAATTGTGATTTGATGTTTACATAGATTACTTAAAAAGAGAATTTTATGTTAGGAAAAATAATAAAAAGTTTGGTTACAACTCTCTAATAAAGTCACATGGATGATGGATTTCCATTGGTTGGGTTCAATGTATTGGTTATTAGTAACTATTTTTCCTTTCTTAGATTTTCTTTATTAATAATTAAATATCTTAAAAGTAATTCTACGATTATTTTATTTATAATACTATCCGATTTCAATTTGGTGGCCAGTTAATAACGAAAGTTGAGGCTTTAAATTCGATTTTTTTAAATATTAAATATTTATTTTCTAACTATAAGTATTGGCAAAACAAATCACTTTATTTAAAAATAAAGTCAACCTCTTTTATATTGTACATTTTAATTATAAGAAAATTTATTTTTTGTTAATTTAGCTAATTTTTCTTAATTCACGTGAAATAATGCATGTATTTATAAAATAATTTATTTGTATTTTAAAAAATAAAAAAATATTTTAATTTATAAAAAGTATGAAAAAGTTATTATTTTTCGTAATTTATCTTAATAATCCATCTTAATTTCGTGTAATTAGATTAAAAGTTAAATGTATCATTAAGTATTTTGAAGATATTGATTAAATTTACTTAAAATCAATGATTATTATGACAAAATATTAATAGTAGGAAAATCTTTTTTACTGTGTTAGAACAAATACTCAACTAATTAAGCTTTTGTCCGTAATGTAGAAAAAGATTAATTTTTAATTTTTTAATTTTTTTTTTTTTGTGAATTTAGAATCATAGGTAATAAAAGATGAAGAACAAAAAACATAAAATGATATCCAATTGATGATATTGAAGGTGTGATGATGGTAGAGGTATTATTGTTGATGCGGTGAACGGCCAGGGGTGTGTTTCTTTTGTGATTGAGGAGTTCCAAGGCTTTAATGCAGGACCTCCTGGATGCTAATTTGCTCTATCTGCCCATTTGTTGGCAACAAAGGCCCTCTCCTTGATAGCTTTATTTTATAATTTTATTTGTTTTGATAGCCAGTTTGTAGACACTTAATTATGGCTGCAGAACATTATCAGTTGTAACTATCCTTAATTATCACTTGTCTATCTATTGGGGAAGAGAAAGATATAACAAATTGATAGAATAATTGGAACATTATCAGTTTTTTTTCTTTTTTTTGAGAAATTATTTTCAACTAATTACCCAACTAATTATTTTATGAATAAATAGTTGTTACATATATTTTATGGTGTCTATAATTCTGCATGTATTTCAGTGATTCTCGCTTAGACTAAAGAATTATATATAATAGTATCTTATCTGAAATAATCTCAGCAATTCTCTCTTGAGTTGAAGGATTATACAAAATAATATCACACCCAAAATAACTAAAAATTAATAGAATCAAACTGAATTGAAAAAACTAGTTCAATTTTATACAGTTTTAGTAATTTTAATTTTATAAGAACCAGATTTAAATACAATATTAAAAATTTTCAAATAATTGACCTGGACAAATTCGTGTTCAGCATTACACTTAGCATCACTATGCATTTCTTATAGTATATCAATGTTAAATTGTTCTTGTCAAGAAAAAAAATTAAATTGTTATTTCAGTTAAAATTATGCAAAACTTTGGTAGATGAACTAATTCTATATTTAAATTAGATAACATTTTATCTAGTAGAAAAGGCAATGAAATAATTATCTTTTACTTGATTCAAAATCCGAATTAATGGATCTTTTTATTTCTTCAAATATTGATTACATGTCTTTTTCCGTACTTAGAGCATAATGGGTGGTTTTCTTTTAAAGATTACGAGTGTGGAGTCTCCCTCTATCATCTGTAATTTTTGTGACAACGTGAATGTCGAACAAAATACATCTTACTCGAGTGAGTGAGAGCATAATGTGATGTATCTTACTTAAAACATTTCATTTATATTTTCTATTATACAGTGGTGAAGGTCGATACTTTTATAATTTTTATGAAAAAGAATAAAAAAACAAATAGGTGAATGATATAAATTATGAGTATTTTATATATTGGTATTTAATACATCATATTCTATTATTTAAAATTAATGAATATGTATTAGTAATATGATATATAAGTAATAAGCACGAATTTTCCTTTTATAATAATTGGGGAAAAACTTACTTGCAACTTTAAGATTTATAAATCTTAATTGCAACTTTAGTTATTTTTTTATTTCCTAACCCTTGAGATTTTGAAAATTGTGTCTTTATAACTTCTTAAACTTTTCAAAACATTTCCTATATTTCTTTATTTTAGTTTCCAGTTTAGCCCTCTAAGTTTCATGATTTTTAAATTCTTTTAATCTATATATATATATATATATATATATATTAATTTTGAGACTTAAATCTTTTTGATATGGGTGTTTAATTTTTTGATATATAGAATTTTTATTTTGACATGTATACTATTTTTGACACATGCGATTGAAGCTTATGTGTAATTTTGTAGTTCTTTCTATTAATTTATTAATTAATAAATGATATTTCTAATTAAACATTGACTTTAATTCTAAAAAATAGAATATTAATTATATTTTAATATTTTATTAACTAATAAATAATCTCCTAATGAGATAATAATATTAATTCTAATCTAAAAATAATATATTAATTATATTTTAATATTATATAAATTAATATATTAGTTTTCTAATTAGGTAATAATTCTAATTCTATAAAATAACATTTTAAATTATATTTTTGATATTATATTCAATAATAAATAGTATTATCAACTATATTAATAGTATTAATTTATATAATACTGAAATTAATAAATAAATATTTTGAAAATTAAAAAATATTAATTCAAAAATTTAAATTATTTATTTTTATATAATACTGAAATTAATAAATAAATATTTTGAAAATTATACTAATAAAATTTTAAAATTTTAAAATTTTAAAATTAAAAAGGACATCTAAATATAGTTAATTTACTATTATTTTTAAAAATATTATAGATTAACATTAAATATAAAAAAAATTATTAAATTATAGTTATCAATTTAATTTTATAATCGAAATTATATTAATTATTGTACAAACACATAGATATACTGGTATATTTTAAATCTTTTCATTTTCAGTTCCTCTTATCCTTAATTTTCTTTTTAACTCCCTCTATTGGACATCTAACTCTGCCTCGATCCCGTGGTCTATTCTTGTCTGTCTTATATGGACATGAGCTCAAGCTCAATAGCCTAGTGTCCAACAGATGGTCATGCCTTTCTAATGGCTACCCATATCATAAACAGATTACTGAGTCCCATTTTGCATTGGAAAACCCCTTTTGAATTACTCTATCACAAACAACCTTCTTATAAGTTTATTAGATGTTTCAGTTGTCTATGTTCTGCCACAAACACTAAAGCCTTTAAAGATAAATTTGAGTCAAGAGCCTCCAAATGCATTTTCATTGGTTTTGAACATGGACATAAAGCATGTAAATTGTATGACTTGGTTACCTATCAAGTTTATACATTGAGAGATGTTGTTTTTCATGAGAATCACTTTCCTTTTCAAAACATTAATACTAGTTCCAATTCTACTTCCTTACCTATTTGCTTTCATGATATCAATGGTTCTGATCCTTTACCTTCACCTAACATACTTCCATTATATATCACCAATCCCTCAATCAAATCTTAATTCACCTGTTTCCACAGGTCAATTACCTTTACCTCAAACAGAACCAGATTTCTCTTCTTCCTCACCACCAACCTTTCCAGAACCTTTAGCCACTCTTGTTCCTACTAGATACAGTACACGAGCTAAAACTATTCCTACTTGGCTTAAAGATTTCGTTACTCATTGTTCTATAACTGGCTATACTTTTCAGTCTACTGGATGTAAACAACCAACCTCATATACACCTCATACATTCCCTTACATTATTAATTCTATTTATTCCCGTGAATACATTACCTTTTTAGGTTAAGTGTCAATTGTACAAGAACCCTCTTCTTATAAACAGGCTTGTATTCATCAAGAGTGGGTAGTAGTAATGCAAAAGAAAATAGAAGCTTTGGAAAAGAATCAAATATGGAAATTACAACCTTTGCCAGCAGGAAAAAAACCCATAGGCTGTAAATGGGTACATAAAGTGAAATTAAATCTTGATGGAAATGTAGAAAGATATAAAGCCAGGTTAGTGGCTAAAAGGTATCACTAGAAAGAGGGAGTTGATTAATCTGAAAGTTTTTCTCCTGTAGCATAAATAGTGATAGTTAAAATCTTCTTGGCTGTTGCAGCTATGAAATCATGGTCCACACACCAATTTGACATCAACAATGCTTTCTTACATGGCTTTATTGATGAAGAAGTTTATATACGTCCTCTAGATGGTTATTTGAAGGATGCAAAGGGTGAAGTATGTAGGCTTAAGAGATCTTTATATGGCTTTAAATAGGCCTCAAGGCAATGAACTCAGAATTCTACTCTAAGTTAAAACAGTTTGGCTTCAATCAATCATTTCATGATCATTGTTTGTTATCAAATAATCATCTACTACATTTCTTGCTTTGATAGTGTATGTTGATGATGGTTTGGTTACTGGTAGTGATGAGACGGAAATTATAACAGTTAAAAGGTGCCTTGATCAAGCCTTTACTATAAAGGACTCGGCCTTTGCTAAATATTTCCTTGGTATTGAAATAGCTAGGACTAAAAAAGGTACATATTTGAACCAAAGGAAATACACTTTGAATTTAATCAAGGATGTTGGGTTGTTAGGGGCTAAACCTTCTTCTACACCAATTCCAAAAGGTACTAAATTTTCAAAGACAGTTGGACCATTGCTTTCCAATCCATATCAATACAAACAACTTGTTGGTAGACTTATTTATCTCAATTTTACAAGACTTGATATTACTTATTGTGTTCAACAACTAAGTTAATATGTAAGTGCTCCTTGTGAAAAACATTGGTTAGGTGCTCTTCATATTGTTCATTACCTAAAGGGTAATCCTTCTAAAGGATTGTTTTTCCTGTCACTGGCACCTTTACTCTTGAAGCTTACTGTGATGCTGACTGGGCAGCTTGCTTAGATACACAATGCTCTCTTACAGGTTATTGTGTAACACTTGGTTCAACATTGATCTCATGGAAAATAAAGAAGCAAACCATCGTTTCTCGTTAATCTGCAAAGGCAGAATATAGAAGCCTTGCATCAACTGTTTGTGAATTTCAATGGTGTTCCTATATTTTGAAGGACTTTCAGCTTTCCATTCCACTTTTTATTTCTCTCTGGTGTGACAATCAAGCTGCTCTAAACATTATTAAAAATTCAGTCTTTTATGAACGAATAAAGCATATGGAGATTGATTGCCATTTAGGGCGTGATCAATACAAGACTGGTTTTGTTCTTCCTCAACACATCTCTACTCAGAACAACTTGTTGATCTTTTTACTAAAGCATTGGTTGTTCCTCAGTTCACTAAGCTTGTATCCAAGTTAGGCATGATTGATTTACATGCTCCAACTTCGGAGGGGGGGGGGGGGGGTTGTGGTGGATGTAACAGTTGTAATAGCTTAGTTCACAGTCTCACAGCCTTAGGTTACAACTTGTTATATTAGTATAGCTAACTAAAGTAAGATATTTATTTTTAGAGTTAGTTAGAGACATTGACATGTCATTCATTGATAGGCTTAGTATTGCATATATAACAGAAAAAGTATTATTTTTCTGGATATATGTGAATATACGGAAATTTCAAAACCCTCTTTTTATTGACTTTTGCTCGTTCAAAAGTATGCTTTATAAATATGAAATTCAGTGGTATCAATGACGATTAATAATTCAAGCTGTAAGTGTTAGGGTTGTTTTTATATTCTAGAGTGTCATAGTTACAGTGACTTTTTAAGGTAAGAAATTAATTCTCCGAGACGGATTTAAACAATGTGTAATATTTGAATTATTTTGTAATTGTTTTTATCGAGATTCCAGGTCAATGACAAAGTTCTTCTGCACAAAGAAAAGAAAAAGGGTCGAGTGAAAAAGCCTTAAATTTCTTCCACATATATGATAGGAGTTTCAAGTAAGTTTAAATCACAAAAAATTATTTTCAGAACCCATGTTAGGTAGTAACTGTATTAAAATCATATTAAAATTAAAAGTAAGAAAAAAAATGAGTATATCAAAATAGAAATGCACCAAAAGAAAGGGAATTATAGCACAAATTGAGTATTGAATTTTGATTCAACATATCTAACGATGTATCATTAATCCTATTTCCTTACAAGAAGTAAAGGAGTTGGTTAACTTGCAATTATTTGTATAAGAAAATATTTTATGTAAATTTGATCTAAATTTTATAATTTTTATTCAATAACTACATAAAAATATTGAAAAATCACCGTATCACTGAAATCTAGAGTGCCTCAATACCTTTATGTATTTATTGAATAAAAATTATAAAATTCTAGTTAATTTATATAAAAGCTTTTTTGTTTGAGAAATTAATATAAAAATATTTTAGTATGTAATTCTATAAAAAATTTACATATTAAAATATTTTATATAAATTTAATCTAAATTTTATAATTTTTATTCGATTAATACATAATGATTTTAAAAAGTCACTGTAACTACGACACTCTAGAGTTCACATACATATAACAATTTTCAAATTTTATTACTTGTATATATATTTTCTAATGTAATTATACGATTTCATCTGTGAATGATGGTGTAATTGACCATACTATTTTGATATGATAACAATATAGGTCAATTAAGTATTCTATTTTTGTTGACATGTATAACAAAAATTTTATTTTTGATATATATTTTTAATATATGAGTTTTAAGTTCACGTGTAATTTTATAATTTATTAATTAATTAATTAATTATTTTATTAATCTAATTAATATATATGTTTGAAAGATGAAACAAAGATGATATTGATTTGGTTTTATTATTTACTGAAACTATGCCATTGGATTGAGTAAGAAACTCTAATATTGATTCATTCTTTTTTTTTTTTTCTTTCAATTATCATCGGATATTTCAATAACTTTAGATAAATTTTTAACAGAATTAAAATTAAAGTTAACATCAAAATGCATTACTGAAATTGAAAAAGATAAAACAACCTTATAAATTTGATAATAAGAGCAAAAGGCAAAATAGAAGATTTATTTTCACAATATAATCATTAAACTCTGATCAACACAACTAATTAGCTACTCATTACCGAAGAAGAATAATTAATAGGCTAAGCAAAGTACAAAAGGAAAAGAACAGATCAAGTTAAAAATAAAATGTTAAATAAAGAAGGAAAAAAGAAATTTTAGGTAGGCATCCAAGCAGTTGCAAATACAACATTATGTCCTTTCCAAGTAAGTACAAGATCATCTTCTTCCTTCTTTAATCCCCAACCAGCTGCATGTTCACCAAGCATAGTCTTAACTTCAGAAACTGCTTCTTCTCCAAAAGAAATGCTCCGGAAATTTGCATTCCTCATCCTTTGAACCCATCTGCTCTTCGGTTCAAGCCTCTCTACTCTTTGCAGACCTTCATGAGCTATCACATTCTCAATCTTCCAACATATATCAGCTTCATACCATTGTCTTTGCTTGCTTCCTCTTGGAAGAAATGTGTCGACTGTATCATAAGGTATCCATAGGTAGTTGAAAGCTGATCTTAATCTACACACCAAATTATTTGATGTTAAATCTGCATCCTCATCTACTAATACAACAATTGTTGGGTCTAAACTCCTAAGTGATTTAAGAAACATAGTTCGAAGAGAAGACATCGAAGAAGAAGAAGACGACTCGAAGGAGTACGGATTTGATGAGTTTGTGGTATTATGAATACCAGAAAGGGTTTCTTCAGGTATGTAATGAAGCAACATATGACAGTTAATAACAAGTGCCTCACCACTATCTGTGTACACCAAGTTTTGCACTCGAAGTTGCTCAATTAAAGAAGAGAATCCATCTGCATAACTAGAATCAACAACTCTAAATTCCATTATTACATTGCGTGACCTAGCGAAGTTTATCAATTTACAGCCTAACTCTTCATAAGAAAGATCAAGCATAGGTGGTATATCTTCAGTACAACCAGCAACTGTAAGTTTTATCATCGGAGTTACCTCAAAGCGATTCGCAATAGCATCTATGAGAGTAGGGATCTGCATGCAGTGCGTCAAGCTCAAATCCACAATATGAACAACTGAAAACCCTTCAATAGCTTCAAGTATAGAAGCATTAGCTGCAGTGAAACCGAAGCGATGCCAAGGGGTTAAGTCGACAAAGCTAGCAAGCTCAATGACAGAGAACTTATGAGCATCAATAGCAAGAGTGCAGTGAGCATTAGCCATAGCAGCAAGTAGTTTACAAGTACCACTCTTGGCAGCACGTGCAATGAGAGCTCTAAGGAAAGCGCATGTTAATCGTTGATTCGAGTCACCATCTGGAGGTGCAATGTTGTTAAGAACCCAAAGGATTTGTTGGGCTAAAGTCGCATCATTACTTTCTATAGCATTTGCACAATGAACTAAAAGTTGCTCCATGCAATTTGCATCACCAAAGTTATTACCTAAGGCCTTTGATGTTGGAAATCCAGGCCAGGGACGAGTCCTTTGATAAATTTGGTTTTTGTTCATAGTGGAGTTTGAGAATGGAGTGATTTGGTGCAAGGGTTGTGGTGGGGTTTCAGTGAATTGCATCATATGGACAAACAAAGATAGAAAGAAAGAGAGACAAAGAAAGAAAAAGAGAGAGACAAAATGGATAGAGAGTAAAAGAAAAGAAAAAGGGTACGAAATCAAGAAAAAGAGGGGGGGGGGGGGGGGGGGGGGGGTGCAAAAGGAAAGATAAAATTGGGGAATCAGAAATCTGAAGAGACCAGGAAGATAGAAAGAGACCAGACTAGTACTGGGTACATAAGCATTGGGAAACGAATCATTATAGTGGGGATGGAAATGTGGAAACAACAAGAGACAGTAAGCTAGGCTAGGAAAGAAATTCTGGTATTGAATCTAAGTAAAATAGACAGTTCAACTTTATCTAGGGATTTTATTGAGATAGGAAATTAAACAAAAAGGACTGATCAGCAGGATTTAACCAAAACTCTCTCGTCCCCCAAAAAGAAAAACTTAGTTGAAGTCAAAAATGCGCAAAAGAGACTGGACTACTCTTCTTTCATCAACATCAGACTTTTTGCAGTTTTAGAATCATATCAGCGGTGATTCTACAAAACCTTTTTCTTTGCTACAAAAAGGGTCTAATAATTCTTTCTTCTTAGCCCCTTTTTTCCCTTCACACTCTTCAGGTATATGATAACAATCAAGAAAGCAAGAGAGAGAGAGAGAGCTGAGATAGAGAAATGAATGTAATATAGAGGACAGGAAAGAATGAAGAAGAGGGTGGGCTGGTCACTGTTGGTTTTTGGTGGCATGTGCGGTAGCCGGCCACGAGCTTGTCTATATATGGGAGTTGGGATTTCGTCACGTAATGATATATATACAAGGGCAGTTAAGCCTTCGGCTCACTCGCTCACACACGGGCCACTCTCTACTTATTATATTATATAAAAACCATCATCAACAAATCATTTTTTTATTTTTTTTACTTTCTTTCTTTCTTTTTTTTTCAGATTTTTATTCACTGCTCTTATTCTTATTGTATTACACTTTATTGTACAACTTAATTTATCGATACTACATATCCTTTGTGGTCTAATTTGGAAAGGTAAGATGTATTATTAAATTTTTGAATTTCTTAAATTTTATTTTATAGAATTTAATTTTAGAAATTTAACATAATACATTTCTAGTCTTAATTTTATTAGTGCCTTTAACAAAATTATTATATATTGTAATATAATAATAATTCATATATAGCGCATAGGACGAGTCTAAATTGATGTGTGTATATTCGTATTTTATTTTTCTGTGTTTGCAAATTTTAAATTTTACTGCTAAGCAATTATCCATCTAATCAATATATAATAAATTTAATCACTGATTTTGAATTAAGAAAAAGAGGGGGTCCCCCTAAATTGACTCATTTGGCAGCCAAGAAATTCTGTATTTGTGCATGCATTGATAAGACAAAAGGGATGGTATAATTGTTCAAATGATTAAGGCACTTTTGAGCCAATTTGCCAATTTTAAGACATGTTTTTCTTCCAAACAGCAATTTAATGCATTTAGAATAAGATTTTTTTTAATATATATAAAAAAAAGAAAAGAAATACCGGTCTTTAAATTATCACTCTTCTTTTAAATATATAAATATATAAATATTTATTTCTTTCTATTACCCTTTCTCTCTCTTTTAAATTTATAATATATATTGAAGAGGTTAATTGTGTAGTTCAAAGTAACAAGAATTTATTTTTAGAAATTAGAGGTGTCGAGTTTAAGTTTTTTTTCTGAGTCTTTATAATGCGTATAAAAAAATGACTACCCTCTATTATATAGTTCAATCTCTTTCATAAATAAATAAAAAAAACTCTCTATATCAATGGTTACCTCATACTTCAAGCTTTTCTTTCAACAAATATTAAGACTCCTACGTAGCAAAATATATATAAACCTTAAAAATGAGACAAAAACAATACATATATTCACACAAAAGACACCCCGGGTTATGCATTCTCTATGCATAACTATATTTCTAAACATCTGCTTTCATTTTCCCAACCCCAAATGAGATAGTATAGCACGTCTTTTTTAGCTTTGTTTTGGCTCATATGAATCATTTTACTTAAATGATTCATAATTGTGCATAATTTAATGCCATGTAGATAAATTTATATAGTATGTTGGGAAGATGTTTGACTCTCTCTTTATTGACAAATTATGGACCGAATATATATATACATATGTGTGTGTATATTTTTTTTGGAAAATCTCCTACTCTCAGCCTTAGTTGCCTTGTATCATATTGATAGTGTGATTTCCATGTTGTATCCAAAGATTGAATGATAGCCAAGAATGGGAGAAAGGAAATTCCATTTGATAATATATAACCAACATTCTCCATCTCTATATGCCACTCTTCTGTTTTTGGTCAGATCGTATCTTATCTAGGACCAGTTTTAGAGATATGCGTATGCATGAATATATTTATATGACTATTTTGATACATATATATATATATATATATATATATATATATATATATAGTTATATTTATATATAAAAGAGGTAAAAATCATATGAAGAACAGTTCCATGCTCCTTTACAGTATATTATTCCATAGTTAGGGAATAAAAGAATGAAATTTGCTGCACGCACTGAACCTTAACACGTGATATCTATAGGATCTTTTGTTTTCTGTGTGTTCTTCCTCCAAAACACGTCTTGCCCCACTGTTAAATAGACCACTCGACCATGCCAACCCACATTAAAGTGGACACCCTCTCTTTCTCCACATTAATTCTACCAAGGATTTTCTTTCAATGCTACAGGAGTGATCTTTAGAACTCTGTAATAAGTATATAAATATATTATTAGGCAATTCATTATAATATATAATCATATTGTGGACATTAGTTGAATAATTTTTCAATTTATCACAAGATTGAAATATAATTATTATGAAATATAAAGTACCAAGAAATTACTTGTGATAATTTTACAATTGCCAACAGTAAATAAAATAAAAAGAAGTGCTAGTAAATCAACGTTAAATAAACAAGTTTCTCATTAATGTCCGAGGAATCAAAAGCTATACATAAATTTTGTCATGAGCAGGGGTGTTGATATTATTTGTAAATGATTGAATTGTCACATCCTGGCTAAGCAACCCTACTTCTGATGACTTCATGCACACTGAAATGCTTCATGTGATTTCCAAGCTGTTGTAGGACCATATATGCGACCTGTCTCTAGGCATGAGAGATGAGACATAAACCCTAGCTAATTTATCCATCTCCATGAAGCTTTGCCAAAAGGTTTCTAAATGGAGTTATCAGCGTGTTATGTTATCTTAATAGACAACCCTTTTCTGTTCTTTTATAATGCGCGAGTACTAATTTATTCCTGTGGATAAATTTAATGGAGCATCTCATAATCGGCCTATAGATTTAGAAATTATATCTGAGTGTTAAAAAGAAGAATTTATCTGAAAATAAAGGGCTAAAACACAAATTGGGTTGGCACTTTGATTGACTTATAGTTGCTAGCTAACTATTTTTCAACAAAAGGAGTCTTAGCAGAGAAAGCTGGGTCACTTTTTCTTCATAATCAGTACCTATAATATCATCTATCCAAGGATTAAAACTTTTTCTTTTTATTGTTCGAGGATTTCGAAACGAATGCATGCAGCAAAAGAAAGAGTATGAGAAGAATCCGAGAAAAGCATATAAGGAGAAGCATATAAGTTAAGGTAGTGAAGTTTTTATAACAACTTGAGAATTTTGAGGAGGATTCCTAAACTTGAGATATACAAGGACTAAATGACACAAGAACTAAAAGAAAATATTTGAAGAAAGTGTTTTGGAGTTTTTCTGAAGGAGAATTCTCTGGCATCCATGCTCTTTTGGTTTTTCATTCATTAAGACAACATAAAAAACAAAGCAAAACTGTAACAAATAAAAACAAAGCATCAAAGTAAGGAATGTAACCATGTGCTTAAAGATACCCAAATTGATAAGGAATAATATTTATTGTATTTTTTTTGTGAGTGTGTGTGTTCTTAATAATTATGCATTATAAGCACACTTGGCTACTAAATATTTGTTTAATTAAAAGAGAACTTGCCCAAAACATATGGAAGCCAAAAGAATAAAGACATTAGCTTCGAATGTTGAGCTATATTGAAAAAAGAAAATACCTTTTCTCATGCACTTTATTTTAGACTCTTGTTTTTTGTGACTTCAGCCAAATTAATCTACCCAATCATTGCTAAGAGCATACTATACTTTTCGTTGAGATGATTTATTTATCTTATGATCTGGGTCTTATTTAAATTTATATATAATGGCTTAATCCCATAGTGTTCTGTATCTAATTGTTTTAATTATAGAACTGGAGAGATCATAAGTGAGTATATAGATAAAGAATAGAAATTCATATCATCCAAATAATTGATGCATGTGATAGTAAATTAATTGTGCCTTGCCAAACTTGAAGGTTGCATTTTTGGTGGCTTGCGAGTTCCAAATTTGGAGGCACTTCTACAAATTCTTTCAGGGCATCAAGACAGGATTCTTCAAATATATATTAAACTGTTATTCCTTTCTTCCCCCAAAATTGGAGGATAGTATTTTGTTTAGAAGCCCAGTTATATACGTATTTAAAAAAAAAAAAAAATAGTGAACAAGACGCTCGTTTTTGTACTTACTAGTTCTCTTTGGTACATTCGCTGCATGCACATTGTACTCGTAATTAATTTGATTCTAATAATATAAAATAAAATTAATATAATTAATTAATCAAGTATACAATTTTCTAACTAGTCCATGACATATCTAGAACGTGAAATTCTTAGAAAGAAAAATATTATAATTCTAAAATTTCACACTTAATGAAGAACATAATATAATCTCATATTATAATAATACTTCTGAAACGTAATGAATTGAAAGAAATCTAAAAGCATGCTATATCCATATCTAACTTTTGTGCGAGTAAGCTATAGAAAGCATGTGAACGCCAGTGGTACAGATTTGCTGATATATTCACTTTTGACAGGAGACGACAGTGTTGTGCAAGTAGAAAATACACCCACACCGTAATTCTCTTTGTTGGACCACTCTTGGAGGACCACTTCTTGTCTGTTTCCCTACTTGTCATAAATGGGCCTGATGGCCCAGATTTTTACCTTTAACAAACAAGCTCTAAGGAAACCCGAAAACAAAAAAGCCCAAATTTCCCCTTACAAACTTTAACCCCCCTCATTATAGCACCTGGGCCTATGGCATTATTTAATTTATTTTGAGGTCCAACAGACCGGAGGCTATACAGCATCAGCCGGAGGTAGCCGCCAATGAGCTGGAGATTATACAGCAGGCGCAAGAGGTAACCATTTTCTTGCATCACCATAGAAGTGATAGCTTATTGTGATAGCTTACTTGGTGATCAGAAGAGAATCTCAATCCGAAACCTCTATTTTCACAAGTAAATTAAGTGGAGAAAATTGGAAACCTTTTGAGAAAGAACTTCAAATTTATATTTTGGAGACCAGACTTACGGTTACATACCCTTAAATCTCATTCCATACAAGTCAAGAACAATACTATTTTTCTTTTTTATAAAGTCGGTTGTTGATTTTGAAATTTAACTACAATTAAGACACCGGAACTGTCATTGCTTTTTGCCTTTCAAAGTTTTAACGCAGCTGCATATCTAAAATTTGAACTCAAAATTTTAGTTAAATTAAAAAATTAAAAAGGTTTAAGCATTCAAAATTGAAGTGGCTAACCTATAGGACAGGCATCATTTTGTATGTATGATATTACTCTATCCTCACACAAGAAGTGTGGAAATGAATACAAGCTGGACGCCATATATAAGACTGTTATATAATACAACAAATTTGTATCAAACACGTAATTTATGGGCGCATTTAATAAAACAACATATATGTGGACTGTAATTTAATATTTATGATTTCCTTCTTCAAAGATAGTGTTAAGATCAAATTTTAGAGGATTGCAGAACTATTCCTTTTAGTAAACTTAAGAATGCATCTCTGTACATACCAGCCATATTGGTTCTGTATACAAGAGTCTCCTTTTAATTTATAAGTTATAAAGTAAACCCGGATATGAGTTTTTTTGTTGTAAAGCGAGAATTGAAAAGAAATAAACTTACAAAATATGCATAAATAATCTATTCCCATAAAGTTTATAAAAAAAAGAAATTAAAGTTCTTATACTTTCACTTGATTAGATCCAACCGGCTTCAAAATTCATTAGTAAGTTCTTCCATTTTATAATTTGATTAAGTTAAAAACTTCGAGACGTGACTAAATGTTAGAAATAGTTCAATTGTTCAAAGAAGATAACGAAATGTTTGAAAAAGGAAAATGGTAAAGTAGGTCCCAGGATGCATGGTTCATGCACCAGCTGACCCCTTCACTCTCCCCTCTGGAAAGTAAATTTTACTCTTGGCCCCCAAGTTTCGGGATTGTTTCCGCTGCTGTCCTCATATCCATTTTGTCTACACATATAATGTCTAACAAAATCTGGCAGTGCATCTTTTTGTACTCATAAAAGTATTTGTCAATATTAACGGACAGTGACAAGTATACTCTATAATATTAATCAGATTTTAGTATGCAGAATGTTATTTTTTATTTCTATTAGATTTGAGCTGATGGTTGATTAAAAGAAAAACCATTATATACCAATTGAAGTTGAAACAGTTTTGTGTACAGAACGAAAACTGGTGGAGAAGACTCTGAAACTGGGGATTGTGGGTAAAAGTTTACTACATCCTGGAAGCTAGAAAAAAAGAGTGGAAAGTAAGAGGTGGGTTGCTGTTTGATTTTTTGTCTTGTTAGAGATATAGAAAATGAAAGGATAGAGGCAGAGTAAGAGATGACGAGGAAAGAGGGTGACATATTCACGTGCCTTCAGACATTCTCTTACATCCTCTTGTCCAAACCTTTAGGAGATCTTTCGGTCAATGATTCCGGCCCGATATTATCTCTTTTTCTCATTTTTCCTTTCCGCTGTTTCGGTTTTACCTTCACGTTGTGAACGCCCATATCTCCTGCGCATGATTCCATCCTTTCTCTCTATCAATTTCTCTTTCTTCTTTATTAATGCTTTATTTTGTAAAAAGAAGACATAATTTCAAGAGCATTATGTTTGTTAATTTACTAACAGTTCATTTCGCGATATTATAAGCTTCTGTAATTTTTATTTTTATTTGTTTTTTAATTTGTGGAACGCAGTATAGTGTTATTTCATTAACTGGATATTAATGACCCTATAATATTTTATTTCTCTATTATGTTGTTCAGTGTAGGTGGGCCGCCTAATCTTTATGTTTTTGTCTATATTACTATTGTCTAAACAAAAACTTTACTTGATGGAATTGTCTGAGAGAATGAAGTCAGGTTCTGTTATTTATGGTCATTTGATTCGTGGGACTTGTAATGAAGGTGATGTGAAGGAAAGAGACTGTTTTAAGGATATGGTTACTGCATTATCTATATGAAGGTCGAGATTATGATACTGCACTGAGGAATTATAAAGAGGAGCCTTGGCCGGAAGGGTTGTTTACTGAATATTGCAACTATAGTCGCTTGGCCATTAGGCTTGTTGGCGTCGGGAAAATGGACGAGAAAAAGGAGGTTACAAAGAATATGAAGGAGGTTACAGAGAAAAAGGAGGTTATTGTAATTATGAAGGAGAAGTTTACAGAGAATGTCAGTATGTGGTGTTAAACACTGTAATTAAATGTTTATTGTAAGGGTAGTATAATCATTTTCATGTTAGAGTATAAATAGTCATCTTTCCTTTGTTTTTAGGTTAAGCTTTCTTTGGTTATGTACATTATGTTATTCCTTCATTTGTAACATGGTATCAAAGCCTAAATTGCCTGAGTCTTACTGTTGTATTGTTGAGTCTTGCTGGGTATTATTTCTTTTCTCGCTTCTATTCATCGTCTTTCTGAACCTTCATCTTTCAAAAAAGTCATTCTTGATCCTCTTTGGCAGTGTGTCATGGCTGAGGAGTTAACCGCTCTTCACCAAACCCATACTTGGGATTAAGTATCCCTTCGTGCAGGTAAACGTGCTATTGGTTCTCTGTTTTCTGTTTTCTGTGACGTCTTGCTGTTGGAAACGACGTCGTGCTATTGTGTCTTGCTGTATCTCGTTTAAAATTTTTAGTTTCTACAGGAGCTTTAGAAAATTTGAAAACTCATAATATTTCTGATTGTAGTGGTTGTAAACTAGCCAAGTTTAATGCATTGCCTTTTCCTAAAAGCACTACTATATCTATTGCTCCTTTTGATCTTATTCATTCTGATATATGGGGACCCTCTCCTGTTTCTACAAAAAGGGGTTCTCGCTATTATATATCTTTTATTGATGATTGCACCTGTTATTGTTGGGTTTATCTTATGAAACGTCGTTCAGACTTTTTTGGCATTTATAATGAGTTCCGATCTCTTGTGAAAATCCAACATTCAGCTGTTATCAAATGTTTTAGATGTGATTTAGGAGGAGAGTATACTGCTCATGCTTTTAAGGATCTACTTGCTTTAGATGGTACAATTTACCAAACTTCTTGCACTGATACTCCTGAATAAAATGGAGTTGCTGAAAGAAAATATAGGCACATTCTAGAGACTGCACGATCACTCTTGTTGTCTGCTAGTGTTCCTAGTGAATTTTGGGAGGAAGGAGTTCTTACTTCTATTCATTTAATTAACAGAATTCCTATTTCTCATAATTCTTCTCTTTGTATTTTTGGTTCTACATGTTTTGTTCTTCTTCCTCATGTTGAACGCAATAAGCTAACATCTCAATCTATTATATGTGTCTTTCTTAGTTATGGTGCAGTACAAGAAGGGTATCGTTGTTTTGATCCAGACAGTCATAAATTATATGTTTCTTATCATGTTGTTTTTCTTGAACATATTCCTTATTGTGCAATTCCTGACCGTCCTCATCATATATGTATGTCTGATCTTATCCACATTGACCCTTTTGCTACTGATGTTGATGAGCTATCCTCTACTGACATTCCTAACACCTCTATTGGCTTCTCTACTACACACTCCGCCCAATCACCTCTTGAGACTGCGGATACTATCGAACCTCGCTATCCTGTACGCAATCGTAAGTCCACTAAACAACCTGATTTTGATTATTCATGTTATTCGAGTTCATTTGTTTCTTTTCTCGCTTCTATTCATCGTCTTTCTGAACCTTCATCTTTCAAAAAAGCCATTCTTGATCCTCTTTGGCAGCGTGCCATGGCTGAGGAGTTAACCGCTCTTCACCAAACTCATACTTAGGATTTAGTATCCCTTCGTGCAGGTAAACGTGCTACTGGTTCTCGTTGGGTCTACAAGATTAAAACTAAGTCTGATGGTTCTATTGAAAGGTATAAAGCTCATTTAGTGGCTAAGGGTTATTCTCAGGAATATGGCATGGATTATGAAGAGACCTTTGCTCCCGTTGCTAAAATGACTACAGTTCGAACTCTTATTGTTTTTGCTTCCGTTTGCCGTTAGAATATAACTCAAATGGATGTCAAAAATGCCTTTTTGAATGGCGATCTTCACGAAGAAGTTTATATGGTCCCTCCTCCTGGTCTTGATCATCATCCTGGTGAAGTTTACAGACTTAGGAAGGCTCTTTATGGCCTCAAACAGGCTCCTCGCGCTTGGTTTGAGAAGTTTTCTACTGTAATTACTTCACTTGATTTTCATCCTAGCAACTATGACTCTGCATTGTTTATCAAATGTACTTAGGCTGGTCGAATTTTTCTTTCTCTATATGTTGATGATATGATTATTACAGGTGATGATGTTGTCGGGATTAGTCTGTTAAAGTCTGAACTGACTCGTTGTTTTGCTATGAAGGACTTGGGTTCCCTTCGTTACTTCTTGGGTATTGAAGTTGCTTCTTCTCCAAAATGGTATCTTCTTTCTCAATCTAAGTATATTTCTGATATTTTTAAGCGTGCTCGGCTTTCTGATAATAAGACTGTTGATACTCCGATTGAGCTTAACGCTCGTTATTCTACTTCTGATGGTTCTCTACTGCCGGATCTGAGTTTGTATCGGACTGTTGTTGGAAGTCTGGTTTATCTTACTATCACTCGTCCTGATATTGCATATGTTGTTCATATAGTCAGTCAGTTTGTTACTTCTCCTACTACAGTTCATTAGGCTGTTGTTCTTCGCATTTTAAGATACCTCCGCGGCACTTAGTTTCAGACCCTTATATTTCCATCTGCTTTATCTTTAGAGTTATGTGCTTACTCTGATGCTGATTGGGCTGGTGATCCCACTGACTGCAAATCAACTACTGAATTTTGTATTTTTCTAAGTGATTCCCTTATCTCTTGGAAAAGTAAGAAGCAGGACGTCATTTCTCGATCCTCAACGGAGGCCGAATATCGCGCTATAACTTCCACTACTTGTGAAATAGTTTGGTTGCGATAGTTGCTTGCTGATATAGGTGTCTTTCTGCGGCAACCGACTCTTTTACATTGTAATAATAAGAGCGCTATTCAGATTGCACATAATTCGGTCTTTCACGAACGGACTAAGCATATCGAAATCGACTGTCATATTACCCGTCATCACCTTCAGAATGGCACCTTGACATTGCCTTTTGTTTCTTCTTCCTTACAGCTTGCAGACTTGTCTACAAAATGTTTAACTGCTTCACGTTTTCGTTTTCTATCTGACAAACTCTCGATGCTTGTTGCTATCGCATCGTGAGTTTGAGGGGGAATGTTAAACACTGTAATTAAATGTTTATTGTAAGGGTAGTATAGTCATTTCCATGTTAGAGTATAAATAGTCATCTTTCCTTTTTTCTTAGGTTAAGCTTTCTTTGGTCATGTACATTATGTTATTCCTTCGTTTGTAACATGTGGAATGAAAATGATGTCATATTATATACTCTTTCGTTAGTTACAAGAGATGGAGCAATAACAAGCTGCATTGCAGGTTTCTGTCATGGCAACAAATACAAAAGATTGCAAATTAAAGGGTATATAGTATAGGGAATTGGGATAGGAACATTTCTCATGCGGTTTTAAAACCTTTGACATCCTCTCATGCCATGGTATTTACTTCTTCAAATTTCGATCAAATAGTTGAAATAGTAAAATATAAAATTTAAATTTCCTATGATGGATAATTATTTATTAAATAATAAAATTTAATTATTAAATTTGAATTTAATAGTTAAAATTATACCAACATGACCTATATCATTTTATCTAAAATATTAGAAAATCTTAATCCATTATGCAAATAATAATTTATGTTATTATATTACAGTGTATTATTATAGGCGATTGGAAATAGTGGAAACTCTTATTGATATTGTTTCCCAATCTCAAATATTTTTTCTTTATGCAATAGGTTGTTCTTGCGACTCTTTCAATTGCTACTTGATAGTTCAAGTTTGTGTTACGAAGATAATAGGCATGCTTTCTTTTCTCAAATCTAAACCTGCATTAATGAAAGACCCATTTAGTTTTTTAATTTATATTAAATTCTTTAATGTCGTTTTGCCTTTATATGTTTGTAAGATGTAAATTAGATTATTCATCATTTTTCTATGAGTTTGCATTTACATACAAAGTGTGGACTAATGAATTTTTTTTTTTTTTTGTATGTGATAAATTCAGTTTTTAAGAAAAATTGAACAAAAAATGAAAGAAAAAAACAATGAGAAAAGCTATAAAAAGAGAAAATAATTTACAACTCTCTCTCTCTCTCTCTCTCTCTCTATATATATATATATATATATATATATATATATATATATTGAGACTTAAAATATTATTGACATATGTACTTAATTTTTTATATATATATTTATTTTGACACATGGAATTCAAGCTTATGTGTAATTTTATAGTTCTTTTCTATTAATTTTTTTATTAATAAGTTACATTCTTAATTAAATATTTTTCTAATTATAAGAAATAACATATTAATAATAAATTAGTCTCCTAATTAGATAATAATTAATTTTTTAATTATATAATGATTATTTAAAAAATAATATATTAATTATATTTTAATATTATAGTAACTAATAAATTATTTTTTAATTAAATAATAATTTTAATTAGAGAAAATTATATTTTAAAATATTACATTCACTAATAAATTAATTTTTAATTCTTAAAAATATCAATATCAATTATATTGATAGTATTAATTGATATAATGTTGAAATTAATTAATATATATTTCCAAAATAATTTTTATAATATTGTACTAATAAGATTTAAAAAAATAAAAATATCTAAAATTAATTTATTATTATTTTTTAAAATATTATAAATTAAATATTAAATACTAAAAATCTATTAAATTATATCTATAAACTTGATTTTTTATAATCAAAATAATAATAATAACCGTGTAATACATAAATAAATGACTAGTATATTAATTTCTAAAACTTAAAATATTTTTGACATATATATTTAATATTTGACACATATAATTTTTATTTTAACATATATATTTATTTTTTACATATAAAATAAAAATTTATATGTAATTTTATGTAAAATAAAGTTCCAATACTACTTGTATAATCACTTATATAATTGAGCCCATGACTCTTTAACGCCATGATGGCACCGCATAGAGCTACAATGTTACTATCAAATGATGTAAGGTACATTAACCATGAAATTCTTTTTGTGATACACAGTGCTGGAAAAATGTACTTCTTGGAAGTTAAATTTATAATGTATTTGATTGAAATTTATAAAATTTATTTATAAATTTAAAATTTATATTTTAAAAAGATAAAAATTAATTTAGAATTTTATATAATTAAATTAAATTTCAATAAAATAAATATAATTTTTAAATAAATTTCATATTAATAAGTCATTGATTGTATTATTTTAATTTTTTTAATTTTTTTCAAATAAGATTTTAATAAATTTTAACAAAATAAGATCTGCAGTCTTGATTTACTTCCCATAATTACTAAAACACCACATCATTTCGATTCAGATTGTTACGATTTTATGTGAACAAATACTGTAATAGTCAGAAACATTCACCTTATTTATACACTGCATGCAAATCTATATAAGAATTACAAATTACTGACTGACTAACATTATTATCAGCAACGCATACTAAAAGCTCCTTTTCTTTTCTTTTCTTTTAATTTTGACTAAAATCCTTATCTTTTCAGATAGGCCTATCTTTTTAGGTAGGCCTATCGGTCAAGATAATGTCCTCCCAATTGGTTGGATCCTTTCTTTATTACTCATTCTGATGAATGCTTTTTCTGATTTTAAAATTAGTAATAATTGAGGAGTTCTTTTATAACCGGACAAGTTGGATTAACTAGGTGATATTTGTATAATATAGATTATCATGTTAGATCATTGGTTGGAATTTATTATTTAATAAAAAAGTATTTATTTTCAAAATTATTTTAATAAAACATCACCTTTCAATTTTAAATTAAAAATATAAATTATAATTTAAACATAAAAAAAAAATTATTTATAAGAGATTAATTTAAAAAATAATATTTCAAAAATAAATATTTCTCACGTTTACTAAAAAATAATAAAATATTTAATGCAGATGAAAAAAAAGAATTAAACATAAAATCTCTATGGAATTTAGTAGTCTCAAATTTTAAATATTGGGAAAAAACTTTTATATATATAAAGCATGAGCAAAATGGCATGATGGAAACAATGTAGGAATGACTTTAAAATTTGCCGAAGGGCCAGATGTCCCTTGTCGAGAAGCCAAGAATGATAATATGATAGTTTTATTTATATATGCATCTAATATTACCCATTGAAGAGCAGCAAAAGCAAAATACAATTTTTTTTAAAGTTTAATAATAACTCTTATGCCAGCAACGAATACATAGCCAACATTCAGAATCTTAAAAAGCCAAACTACAAAAGAATAAAAGATACTAACGTCATCTTCAACCTCAACCACCTTTATTCACGCACACCACCCGCTCCTCTGTATATTCCCAAGCTTTCTTTGCCAACTTGCAATGGCTACCAATTCTATAATTGACCATTTAAAAACCCATCAACCTAAGCATTTTTCTTACTACTTGCCCGCCATTCTTTTCCGGGGAATTTAAATAACATCCATTAGTTTGTTTTACTTATTGTGATTCCACTTTATAAATAAAGGCAATTCACTTATATATTTTGAGTAGACTGCAGAATTTGAATCCCAGGAAAATATCACAAATACAAATAAACATTAGCAAAATACTTCAAATTAATCTTGCTAATAGTTTTTATATTTTAAATTTTTTCTCAAATAAATGTTTTTTTTTTATTAATTTTTTTATAGAAATAATAGTAAATAGAATTAAATGTTAAAGCTAGACCAGTCATCGATCACTATTATTTTATAGAGCGAGAAGATAACTGAACTTATATATTTTTAGCTCAAGATTACTTCTATTATTTGTTTAGGCAGCAATAATTGAAAAGATTAAGAAAGGAAACATTAAACTACAAGCCAAAGAATAATTTGAACCGAACATCAGTCAGTTGAAAGACAGTTGATGTAATGCGGAGAAACCTATAACCATTAAGGCTTCTTCCTCAGTATGACTCAGCATCAGGTTTTAGTAATTAATTACTAATCAAGTTAATTAAATAATAAGGACAAAAGTTAGGACCTAAACTTAAATTATGAATTAATGACACGCTATATAATTATTGAAATAAAAATAAAACAGAGGCCTGCATATGCACCAAGAAGTTTGGAATTTGCCGTGTGTTCCCTAAATTAAAGGAAAAGGAAAAAGTTTTTTTATTTTTTTTTTAAAAGAAAAAAAGAAAGGGAGCGGTGGTGAAATCCGCGTCACACACCTTCTCTCTTCTTGTCCTTTCTTTAATTAAGAATATACTCCTTTCAATTAAATAAGTGCTGGCCAGCCAATTTATTTTTATTTAATAAGTGTGTTTTCCTCTTAATTACTTTTATTATTATTATTATCTCGGAACTTGATAGCCTACCAATGGGTTTTACGAAGTTTTGTGCTACGGCTACAATAAATGCTTGTCCAAGCATTGCATGTGGTGAAATGATCCTTTCTTTTTTTCTTCCTTTTCCTTTTGGCAAGAATCATCAATTTCATTGAATTAAATAGGATTATCATACATCAGGAAGCTCATTTTCTAGATCACCTGCTAATACAGACTAATTTCGATAACATCCAAAATTATCATTATATTTTTATATATATTACTCTTTTCATTCTTGTTTGTTTTTTTAAGTTAAAAAAGTTTCAATACAATATTTATTTTTTACTTTTTATTTTATTCTTATATTGGAATAAATGTAATAGATTTTACTATATATGTGTATATGAGGATAAATTAATCTAATTTAGCTATTTTTTTTATAATTAAGGCTACTAAATAGTTTCTTAATCTAAGTATACTATTAAAGAATGACGATCAGTGTGAAATCCAATGCTTATTGGAAAACCATAATTATTATGTAAATGCAAACAAGATTCTGAGCTTTACATTGATTTATCATGTGAAAGTTTAATTTTTTAAATTAGAGTCCAAAGATAATAGATTCTTTGTCCATCTCAAAACATTAATCCATTTTATGTTTTTGTGCATTCTAAATTAGAGTTTTTTTTTCTTAATTATTAATCGAATAACTAATAGTTAAAGACACTGTTCATATATTAATATAAATATTATAATCTCAATTTAAATTTGAACTTTTTATTTTTATAATTATAAGTTCTTATATATTTTTAAGTTCTAATATACAATTGGGTCTTTTTATTTTAATTTTATTAGTTACAAATTATAGATTAGATTGGGTTTATTTTAAGCTGATTTTATCTAAATTGAACTCGTATCAAGTAAATATTAAGTTTTTATTATTTTATAATCCTCACCGAAGGAAAAGAATCTTCCTTGATCATCCCATTTATTCAATAATAGGTCATATTGCTAGTGTCGAATGAAAGCTTGCAATAAAATTATTATATTATATATCAAATCAATAGATAAAAATTAGTGCACATAAAGGTGAGATATTTAAAATTTTCATGTTATAAAATATATAAAATGCAAGTGGCGGAATTTCAGTTACAGCAATGATAGTATTATCAAATACTGAATGAAAATTACAGTCATTAATTTATATTTAGTTTTAATATAAAAACACTTTCTTTGGGAGCTTATTAGCTTAATGATTTATAAGATGATAGAATGGCGAATGGGTGTCACTCAAGGTGACAATAACAAGTGATCAAAACAGCAAGTTGGAAAACGCCGCGAGATGATGAGGTGGATGGTCAGGATTGGTGCAACCAATTATCTTTCGTTCAAGTGGTGGAGAAGGTTCCGCGGGGTCCACTCTCAAATGCGGCGAGACGCAGCATTGCATAAACGAAAAGTTATGTAGGACGCCATTCCATCACTACATACTAATTTCTCTCATTTTTCAGAGGCAAAAAGAGGTATATTCCCTTCTAATTGATGATTTTCTTTTTCTTTTTAAACTGTCTTAAATTTTATAGTATTTTTTCATCACATTAATTAATTTCATAAATTTTTTATTTTAAATTTTTACAGTATATAAAGAGTCTAATAAAAATATTTTAAAACTAATAAAATTAATAATATTAACTAAAAAACATAAATTTTAATTAATGTGTGAATTAAAAATAAACTATTAAATTGAAATAGAGAAAATAATGATTTAAGAATTAAATTAAATTATTTTATTCACTTATTTTTCTTAATACCAAATCTATATATTAAAAAATATAAAATTTGTTGATGCAGAAAGTATAAGCTACAAAAGAAATATCAAAAGTGATATAGCAAAATAGAAAATTGAATTGATGATGTGGAACCCACCACTCCCAAGATAGGAGGAGATAAAATGGCCCTATTCATCCATCAAGTGGGAGAAAATTATTCAGAAAAGAAAAGAAGAAGAAGGAGGAGGAGGAGGACAGCCAAAATCGACGCTGACATGGGCCGTACTGCTTGCTCCTGATTGGCCAGGAAAGAGACGTAGAAACTGCAACTCTTGTAGGTCCTACATTTTATTTAAATTATAATTATAAAATTTTAAATGAGAAAATCCAATCCCCAATCTTTTGATTCCTCTTCTCTTTTTCACTCCACGTCTCTTTGCGTTCCCCAAAAGCCGCCTCTCTCTCTCTCTCTCTCTCTCTATCAAGCTGTACAGCCGAAAGTGTCATCGTTTTACATATTTACTACTACACTGCTTGTACCTTACGAACCCAAACCCCAAGCCACTTTTCTTTTCTTTAAAAAAAAAATAAAAATAGATTAATCATTAAAAATTGAACACACTCTAGAATTTTCCTTTAAATTATTATATTAAATATAAATATAGCAAATGAATCAGGACAGGACCTATTGAATATTGAAAATGACATTGAAATCCTATTATTATAAAGTTTTTTTTTTTTTGAAAAAAGTATTAAAAACTTAAACTACATGAAACAATTGACTCTTCTAATAGTCAATAAACTTTAGTGACGATTTAACAAATTTAAGTCCCTAATTACGTTGTCCTTTCCTCATGACTCAAATGAATACAGCATTACGTACCTTTAAATATTTAAAAAATTTATTAAACTAATACAGTATTACATATTTACTGTTCGTATAAAGAAAAAGTTTAAATATAAGAAATGATACTTTATCTCCAATTAATTAAATGCAATGAATATAAGAGATTATTAGTCATTAAATATATGTTTTTAATGAAAAATCACCCCTTTAATATTTTATATTAATTACTAAATAATATAATTATAAACTTGTACCTATAGAGCGTCATCAATTTCAAGTTTTTTTATTAAATATTAAAAATTATTAATTTATAAATATTATTTACTAAACATTAAATCTAACATCTCAATATAATTATAAAATAAATAGACTGCCATTGTATAAATGGAAGTTGATGTGAACCATAGAGAAATATTTAGTCGTGGATAAGCATTTAGAGATAAAAAGAAAAAGGAGATTAGTGGTAGAGTAAGACGAGGTCAATTACCAACCAATCCGAAAATTATTTTGTCCGTTGAAATGTTAATGTACTTATTCTCCTCTCTTCCCTCCAATGAAGCAGGTAATTTGCCTCTTCTGCCACGTAGCGGACAGGTCAATATTTGAACCAAACTTTTTCTTTTTTCCCCTTCCCTTTCCTACATGCTTCTCTTGGACCACCATTGGATACCCATTCTTAGATCTATAGAGTCAATCTTTTTAGTTTTTTTATTTTTATTTTTATTTTTTATTATTAATTTATCAATTCTTGTTTGTTAGATTTTATTAAAATTGTTTGAAGTTTATTGGTGGTGCTCCAAAGAGTATATTCAACGAATTTGGGCTTGTTTAAAATGTTTCAAAGGGTAAGATCAATTTTTTTTTTTTTGTTAAACACGTTGTGCACCTTTTTAAGTTTAAGTTGAAGCAATTGCTTAAATCACTTTAAATGACACTAGGGGAATGTGGCTTTTTTTAAAATTAAAATACTTGAGATAATATCTTGTCACCCGTAAAGATATTATCCAACGCATTTTAAATTAATATTAAATATATATATACCAAAAAAGTTGTATTATCAAACTTCAAGAAAATAAGACTAAAAAATATAATAATTAAGAGAGTTAGTCACTGCTTCAAGCATGGCAAAAGCTTGGTAAAATGAACTATTAATATTATTTTCCAATGGGATGACCTAATATTAATACCAAGAAATGATTTTGTAGTCTATAAATTTATAAGTTGCTACTCTTAAAATTCACCATAAATCAAGTAAAGAAAAATTTGCGGGTCACATGCAATTATATACCATTATAATTAAACCTAATTGAGTTAAACTCGCATTTGTATTCAAACTTTAATAATTGACATTAAATTCGACTAGAAATAGACAACTTAGCTCAAAGTTCTATTTAGTTTTGGTTGGTCTATATGATAAAAGAATCAAATTTAAACTTGGTCGGTCGCAAAATAAGTTTGTTAGAATGAATAAAGTAATCTTGTAAGCATTATGTTGGACTATTAATTATATGAAGTAAAAAAGGAACACACATATTGTTGATCCCGTAGTACTTTTAAAAGCACTCGGATGTCATAGAAATAACTTACCTTTTATATAGAAGGAATGCCTCTTGTCGTTTGGTCTTTGCTTTTAGATAAGACGGGATAAAAATATTTCACGCATGTGTCAACTTCTTATTTCAATTTCTTTTTGCATAGTCCTATTTTTTATTGCTCCAATATGCCATTCTATAATTTTACTTTACGTATAAGCTAATTTGCAAAATTTATTGTAACATGCTATAATTTTGAATTAAACGTAACTCTAAGTTGTTTTTAAAATATGGATTATAATAGCCTAAGACTTGTTCATATTTAATAAGATAAATACTAAATTCATAAATGATTCAATTAGACTTATTTTCGACTCAAAATCGCTCTTAAACTTATCGAACAAGTTGGAGTGTATTTTTAATCAAATGAGCTGCGAACTACTACATATTTTATCTTGATCCTTAAAAAAAAAAAAAAACTCACAAATGAAATGAAAGAGTTAATAAATGAAATAGATAATGGCCTCATTTACAGTCTTGCAACTGGCAAATTCATACTGAAAATGGAAAAAACATGAAACAACAACACCAATAGGAAAAATTTAGGTGGGTTCCCTGTTTGGTTTCTTGCTCATAGACAAAGCTGACAACTCAGCTTGACCCACCCACAAATTTCTCAACACCTTGAACCATCACATGCCCCAGCCAATTGTGATTACACTAATTACTACTTATAAACTCACGTACTATAATTAAAACCAAAATTACTAATTGCTTTTTGCAATTTTTAATTAAAGGAAAGATTATTAAAGAAGAAAGTAATTTGGTTTATTATTCGTGTCATCCAGTCATCACTTGACACGAAAGGAAAAATATAAAAAAAAAAAATAATAATAATAATAACAATAAAAATAAAACAAAAAAAATCACCGGCAAATTCATTTGTTCTCTTAAACAGTGGACAAAGAGAATATCCTCTACCGGTAACTTACAAAAACTCGCCGGATAAACATCAGATTCCGGGAAATTAACAAAAAATTATAACAAAATTAAAGGATAAAAGAAAACTAAACAGAGAGAGATTTAAACTAGTTGCTCCAAATCTCTCCCTGGAGAAGTGAACGTCAGATTCACAAACTCTCTCTATATAATATATTTATATTCAAATTTCTCCGCTTAAACAAACAGATTAAGCAGCTTTCTATCTCCTCCTCCATTTCCGTATTGATCTCCAAATCCACTATCAAAACACGTCGTAGTCACCGATTCCTCCGAATTCATCGACGGAGTTCCCGGCCGCCGGAGTTCAGGTTTCCTCGGTGAGTTTTTCGGAGAAAAGCTCGGCGTTAAGCGAAGATCCAGATCATTTGACGGTAAGTATAACGGTTTCGGTAGCTGCTGCTTGTTTATGGTTAAAGTTTCGTTGTTGTTGATTCTTTTCCGTTTCGGTGAGCTTTTGGATCTTGAATTAGAGAAACGAGAATGAGGATTTGGATCCTGAAGTTTCCACATGTCCGTACAGGTTACTTCAGCTTCGGAAGTTTCATCCGAAGCCGGAGATGGAGAAGATCCGGCGAGTAGCTCAGGCATCGGCCGTAGTGTGCCGCCGCGTAAGACGGTTTCTACGGCAGCTTGACAAACATGCCAGTTCCCAGTCCATAGAAGTCCTACAGCGCCGTTTACAGGGTTTACAGTTCTTCCGCACGCTTCAAACAATAGAGATTGAAACAAAGCTGCAATATTAAACAACAAATGAATAAATAAAGATCTAAACACGTAAATAAAAGAAAAAAGCAAAGAATTATTAATTGCATCAATAGATATATATATATATACTAACCGGGACGCTGGGTTTCAGGGACAGCAGAAATGAAAGACATAAGGCCAGCGCGGCCGAAGAATTTAGCGACGAAGACAGTGGCGTGGCCTTGAGCTTCAGGACTTTCAATCCACTGTAAACAAGGGCGAAGAATACAGGTTTCACTGCAGCCTTTTCGTAAGACTCTGCACCCGTTGCAACTCATTTTTTATTTCTATTTGTTTTACTATTCCTTCTCGCGAATAACAGTTTCACATGAAAACACGAGCAGAGAACCCCTAAAACCAAAACCTAGTGGTTGCTTTGAACACAAGGAAGGAAGAACTAGTAAAAACAAGAGTGGGTAAAGAAAGGAGGATGACGGAGAAGAAGAGAAATTAAGGTCGAAAGGAAGAGCGAAGGGCAGTATATATAAAAATTGGAAGAGTTGGGTTGGGATGGGTTGGGGTGGAGTTTAGAAGTAAACTAGGGTTGAGTTAGTTAAGTAGTGGGTGGGTGTGAAGGAGGACATAGGGAAGAGAAAAGGTTGGGTTAGATTCCAAAGACTTGGGTGCAAGCGGCTCCGTGTCTCCGCTTATGGTTGTCCCTCCACCGTTGGATTTTTTTTTCATTATTTATATATTCTATAATTTTACTGATTAATGAAAATTGTGGTGGCAGTGAAGTGGATAATAATGGGGTTGCTTTCCTTTCGTCATCATTTGATTATATTATATATATTCATTTATATTGAGAGGAAGAAAAGAAAAGGAAGAAATAATGGTATTAGAGGGAGGGTGTAACTGTGGGTATCTGGAGTATAATTAAGTGGTTCATTAGAAATAAGGAAATGGGTGGGCATGGCATGCACATGTATGGAGAAATGGGAAAATATTCGCTTTGTTGTTGTGGGGTTATATGTGATATTAGACTTAGCAAGTGGGAGAGAAAAGTTAATGGTATTTTTTCTTTTTCGGCTAATCATTGGTGGAGAGATTGGTGCAGTATTAGGAAACACATCCATTGTTAGCGGTGCTAGTTTTTCTCTAATTAGAAATAATTAAAATTTCTTGCCTGCTGTTATAACTTTTTCTTTTCTATTAATTTTTGGATCAACCATATATTTGCGGACAATGTGTTCCTCCTCTTTCAATCTTTTATATCACTATATAATAACTTTCTCTTCTTTCTTTACTTCTTTACTTAATTATGTAGTACATGAAACTTGTCTAGCTTATAGTAAATAGTAAAAATATTTTAAGAGCAGATTTACCATAACATCGACCTAATAACACAGTTTTAACATGACCACCAGCCTGGCCCCAACAAACCATGTTAAAATGTATGATATGATATAAGCTCTTTAATTTGTTTTGGGGAGAAATGCATTTTTATATCTTTAAATTTAATTAATTAATTAGTTTAATATTTTAAATATTTTGATATAATTTAATAAGCATATGAATTTATTTTTTATAATATTTTAACACTTTATAATATTGTGTCTCTTCTATAAGTTATTGCACGAAAGTGTTTAAATATTATCTAAAAAAAGACCGTGTATGTTAGATTAAATTAAAAGTTAAATTTTTAAATAGATAAAATTTAAATAGTTGTTAGATCAATCAAAAATTAAAAAATTAAATTAATTAATTAATATAATTCTCTTTAGAATCAATTAATCAATATAAGTTTAATACCATATAAATATGCATTTCGCCCTTTATTTTAGTTTCTTCCGGCTCTTAAATTGTGTCATAGTCTATGTTGCATGAGTAAAGAAATAACCTATTCTGACATAAATAATAATAATAATAATAATAAAAGAATTAAGCACCAAAAATTTTCAGATAAAGTTGACAATTAAAGATGATGAAAAGGGATAATGTGTTTTCTTGACATAGTAATTGACTATGTGAATTTTCTTAAAAATGCAGCGTTTTTAATATTCTACTAAAGGTTATTCCAGGTGAATAATCCACATTGCGCTGATGGTACACACTATTACAAAGTAAACTATAGAGTTAAAAGATCTTTTAACAATTCATGGTTTAAATTAATACGTTTTTAAGTAAATAATATATCTACAAAAATTAAACAATAATCGAAGATAGTTGAGATCATTCAACCCTTCTTAATTACTGAAAACAAATCCATTCAAGAAGTGTCTTTATCTGTCTATATGTCATTTACCAATCTAGGATTTTGAGCCAGGCCAATTCCTATGATCAGAAGAGAAGTTAATACTGTGTTATTTGAGTAAATATAAGCTTGTCCAACTAAATATATACGTTTAAAATCTTGCATATTAATATATACATTCCAGTTTTGGTCTAGCAATTTATTAAGAAATAGTCTATGATTATGAAACATTATCTTCTTTGTATATGATTAGCTGTCAACATAAGAAAACAGTCTTGTAGCACAAGAACTTAATATGTTAAATCAGAATGATCCTATTTTTGTTTATTTCTAAATGATCTCTCTCTGATATACAGCTTGCAAGATAATATTTAGGACAAGATAAGAATAAGTTATTCTTTATTGCATTATTCATTGAAAATAAGATCGATTTGCTTGTTGAAGAGCATTTCCACCAACCTTCGAATGTTAAATTTAGATTTCAGTTTAAGAAGTGCTAAATTCATTAGTTCAAAGTGAACTCTACTAAAGTAGCTGCTTCTGCTGGGCTCAATTCAGCTATTGGGTATGTGGAACCAACAGAAAATGGTTACAAGAATGTTGCTTGTAAGGGAGAGCATGCCTTGCCATCCTTATTATCTTTTAGAACACTTGATTATAATTGAGGGAATCAATCAAATTTTAAATTTCATCACTGATTGAAAGTTCAATGGACTTCTCACGATGTAAATAAAATTATTGTATATATTCATTTCTTTACTTGAACAGAAAAAAGAAAAAACGGCGAGAAATCTTTTTGCAAGTTGTTGAAAGAAACAATAAGCACCAATAACAACAAAGAAAAGTAAAATATAAAAAAACCATGGAAAACAATCTTGATAAAACTTGTGGACTATGTCCACTAACAAGGTTACAATTTGATACTATGTTCCACACAAGTTGTGTACGCCTGTGCATGTGCTAGGATCTGACAATTTCGGCAATTATGGAATTTTTTTATACAACTTATTGAGCAATGTATCCGAAAAAACAAAAGTGTGCAATTAATTGAGAGTAGAACGGAGCAGCAGGGACCCAATACGGGTTAGTCAATTGATAAGAGAGAGCATTTCTATTTTTTTAGTTAGTCATGGTTTTATTTTTTTAATAAAAGAAAACAATCCAGAAAAATCGTCTCTTTTGCAAACCCATCTTCAAAATCGACCAGTGAGAAAAAAAAAGTAAAACATCAATATTTCAAAAAAATAATAATTAATAATTTTACCGAACAATTTAAGAAAAAAAAAAAAAAAAAAGAAAAGAGAGGAGCAGGGGGGCGTTACCAGCCGAAGGCGACCAGTGGAAGTGTTACGGCCTCCGCAGACGTGGCGTCCTTATCCTCAGAGTCAATCATATGTCATACTCCTTTTCCCCACTTGCGATTACCCTGTCCTCCTGTACTTCTATAGAATTTCTTGCCCAACCGCCAGTCTGAGGCAGCCTCTTATGCTTTCCATATCCTTTCCTTTAATGTTAGAAACTGTAAATTTTTCTTTCTTTTCTCCTTCAGTAATAGTTAAAAACTGTTTCACCGTCACTTTGAAGTCATGATGACGAATAGTAGAAAAGAAAACTGAGAATTTTTATCAATAAATTAACAGCCAAAAAGTAGAGTATTTTTATCTAAAAAAGAAGTGAAAGTAATTGTTAACTAAACTATAGAAATCTGTTTGACGATTGAAATTAACAAGCTATTCTAAGAAGCTAAAAATTGTTTTAGTTGGTCTCTGTGTGCTCTTCATTTGGCAACTCTTTGCTTTTATAGATTCATAAAAAGAATGTTAATTTTTGGGGCTCTTACTTCCCGCAAATTTAATAAATTATGCTACATGTCTGTATTTAGTTTAGCTAAGATCTAACTTCCTATTCTTTTTCTCAATTATTATGTTTTTATTAACTTCCAAAAGAGAATTTATTAATAATGAAGCCTGGTATCGCTGTACAATTGATTTAGTCAACGAATTACGTGTTACACTGAGTATCCTTCTAACATTCACACTCTCTGTCATAGTATAAGAACATGCAAATTTGATATAAGCAACTGACTATATATACTGTGAAATTATGAAATAAATAGTCTTTGGACTATTTGGTGAAACGCATGTCTTGTACTGTAAGAGATTGGTGGCTCAATTCCTACAAGTAAAAACTCAATTCTCTTAAACAAAAAGGGTCGGGTTACCAGAAACAGATCTGGGGCAGTGATTGTTCTCAGAATTTGGTATGCAGCACAAATTCAGTAAATCCAATAGAGTGGGAGAATTACCTATGATTGAGTGGGCAAGACGTGCTGCTTAAGTGAAAGATAAAATGAGGGCATTTGACTTCCTTATGAAAACAGTGTAGCAGGGCTATTATCTCTGCAATACGTATGAAGAAACATGTCCTTGTCGTTCGAAAATAATGGTTTTCTCTTTTTTGGCGGAAAATACTGGTAACAAGGGTCATCATTTTCTGCGTGGCTCTTTTCTCCTTCAGTAGAAGATGTGACCCATGAGATGATTGGCTGATCTAAAGATGCGATTTCCATTAGTATAGCCCTTCAAATCTTGTTTGCCATGTCTGTTAGTACTCTTTTCGTCATCAACTTATTTGGGAACATGGTGTGCAGTGAAAGAGAAAAGGAAAGGATTTACAGCAAATCTCAAAACAATCAAATTCACCCCCTATCTCATTGAATTGAATCAAATCATGATTCATTGAATAATTCAGACATGAACAGCCTTTGAGCGTGTACTAGTCCTACCATAAAAAGTATCTCAGATGAGACATGCAAATAACCATAGTGCTCTCTCTCTCTGTGGGTTCATGCTGCAGTATCTTTGCAAGTCTAATTCAGAGAAACAGAACAACGACCTATTAGTTGATAATTAGGTGAATTTCAAGGTGATTTTAATTAAACAATTAGATTATATAGATTTAATTTAGACCTTTTATGTTCTAAAAGAATTTTATATTTTAATTGTTTTACAATTTATCTATAATATAATCTAACTAATTTTATATCTCACTATTTTAAAATAAGTGCGATTCCTTTCTTTTTTTATGTCTCTCAATATATAAAACATTATTTATTAAAAAAATTAACTTATTCAAATATAAATTAAATTTTTTTTTTTGTAGGATCACAGAATTTTAATTTTCCTTTTCATGTGGTTTCATCATTAGTTGATGATTATGCCTTCGCCATCACCGCTCTTAAAATTCCATAATTAAAAGTAAAAGTAAAATAAAAAATTTAAAATTGTGAAGCCTTACTTGGATTTTTTGGATGGAGGAGGAGAGCAGGGTGGAAGTCGCTCATCGGACGAGCTACATCTAGTTTCAACCGCAGTTGCTTTTATTAAAATGGTGTGTTTTGGTAATTTTACTAAAAGCATAGTTTCAAAGAAATCATTTCGCTAATATGGCTTTTTTTTTTTTTTTAAAAAAAGATAATAATTTTTATTTCAACATCAACAAAATCCTGCAATAGAAAAGAACAGTGATTGCTATAATAATTTTAAAAAAATTGGTATAAAACTCTAAATTATAAGGCCTAAAGAAACACCTTATAATTTCTTTTAATATATAATATCAATTAATTAAATAAATAAATAATCAAAACCTCGCTTTTTGACCTGCGGCACCAATCCAAAAGGAGCTTACGAGACAAAGATACATACTATCAGATTGTCACTTAAGTGGTATTTCATTCTATTTTATCCGCTTTCCACAGCTCATTGACTACAAGTAGACTTGATACACGAGTCAGATAAAAGAGTGATGAAAAACTAGTTTAAGCACCTCAATTAATACAGACAGCATAAGCATATAATTTATGAAAAATGATAATTAATATAAAAATAATTGTAACATACTTTATTATTTAAAATTAATTAATATATTATTACGTACATATGAGAGACTAAAAGTAAAAAATTTTCATAAATTATTTTACTGAAGATTCATGTCAAAACAAAATTGAAGATAGATAGCTAATTGACAATACTAGCCATTAATTCATTTCTTGAAGAGAAGGACGAGTGGGACCAAATGATGTCATCATTTTTACAAGCAACAAAGACATTGCAGTATCAGCCTTATTATGAAACAGTTGCAGCTGGGACCGTGGATTAAGTATAAGCTATAAAGGGTATTCATATCTGTATAAGAACAATCGAAACCTCATATCATCATGAAATATAGGCAAAATCTCTGAGATTCCGATTTGTGGGGTCATTTAAAGAAAGCAATTTGGATTAGCTAGAAGCTCATTTTCACCCCCCCCCCCCCCCCCCCCCCCCCAAAATGATGGTTAAGCTCAAGCATGTGGTAAATGATAGACGATAGGCGACCAATGAGAAGGCATCTTTCCTCTGCTACAATTTGTAAACCATTCTATGACCCCATGTTTAATCAGACTAATACCCCACATCAACAAGTACAGGTATCATTCCTTAATGAGTGGCTATTTTTTGTTATCACCTAAGCTGCTAAGCATAAAATTTTTTATGGGGTTGGTTTTTCACCATCTTTTCTTGAATTACAAGATTACCCATTCTACTCCCTATTGTTTTACCCTAATAAACGTCCAAGAATATGAAGTTCAATCAACTTTATAAGTGGTCCATCCACTATGATATGAAAAAAGAAAAAGAAAAGTCTATGGCTCAAATCATGGCTGTCGATGCAGCAAGTGATAGTGAAGGTAGCAATAGCAATATTTGAGTTACTCCAGTGAAACCCCTTATTGACATGCCTAACTTCCCTTGCTTCCTGATCACCGTTTCAAGATTGAAAATTGGTGAGAGCTATGGCTCAATACGGTGCAAGACTGGTCTTTCCGGTAGACGTGAGGAAAAAGCCATGGGAGCAGAAACTTCCTCTTCACAATCGGTGGCACCCAGACATACCCCCAGTTGCAGAGGTCACAGCTGGAGAGCTTTTCAGGGTTGAGATGGTGGACTTCAGTGGGGGTGGTATTACGCAACAGAACACTGCAGAGGACATCAAACATGCTGATCCTTCTATTGTATGTTCCAGGTTATTCTTTTGGATTTCTATTTTGTGTGTTACGATGTTTGGTTTGGTTTCCATCTAGAAACTTGCTAGGACTTGATGAAAACAATAGAATGATAATATGACTATTATTTCTGTAGACTCAAAAAATAATTTTAAAAAAAATTAGAAACACTTGGCTCCAACTGTTCTCTCTGGATTTTTCCTTTTAACATTTTTTTGACACAACAGAATGGGATTTCAAATTAGTAATCTTTTTATTAATAAAAGATAAATGTTGACAATTTTGTCCTTTATTGCTGAAAGGGACCATTGAAAATATTGTCACCCTGTTTGTCATCTACCAACTGTAATTGTCAAGCTCCTTAGTAAGGATGACATCTCATTTCATTTCCCTAGTAATTTAGGACCAAAAAATAGCATCCTCTCTGCAATTTCAACTAGCTAGTTTGTTCATGGCTCCTTCAACCCCAAGACTAGTAGTGCCTGTAGACTTAAAGAAGAAGCCATGGGAGCAAAAACCACCACTTCACAACCGTTGGCACCCTGAGATTCCCCCAGCTGCGGAGGTTAAAGATGGTGAAATTTTTCGAGTAGAGATGGTAGATTGGACTGGAGGTAGTATTAAAGATGATGAGTTTGCAATTGATGTAAAAGCCATAGACCTCTCAACCGTAAGTATGAATAATGCTCAATAAACTACTTGTAGGAACTCTAAAACTCAATTACATGGTCAACGTTTCTAATTTTACAAAAAATAGATAAAGGAAAAAAGAATGAAAGTGTCATCTTGAATAGGTAGGAAAACGTTAACCAGATTAGAGGAAGATGCCTATTTAAACCAAGTGGTCAGATAAGATTCATATGGCTGAGCATTTACAACTATGATCTGTATTGGGAACTGCTTCAGGTCCATTATCTCAGTGGACCAATCAAAGTTGTGGACAAGGAAGGAATTCCAGCGAAGCCGGGTGATCTCCTTGTGGTCGAAATATGCAACTTGGGTCCTCTCCCTGGGGATGAATGGGGTTACACAGCAACATTTGACAGAGAAAATGGTGGGGGATTTTTGACTGATCATTTTCCTTGCGCAACGAAAGCTATTTGGTACTTTGAAGGAATATATGCCCACTCTCCTCACATACCAGGTAATCAAATGCCAAATTTCCTTCTTCCTAGCTGCTATGTCATTGTAACGACTAGAAGCAAATCTATAGTCATACATTTTAAATTGAACAAGAAGTAGCATGTGACATACCCTAATCAAATTATTGTGTATGCATGACAGGGGTACGATTTCCAGGTTTGACTCACCCTGGAATAATTGGAACTGCACCGTCAGCAGAACTCCTAAATATATGGAATGAAAGGGAAAGAGAAGTTGAAGAAAATGGCCTTAAATCTTTCAAACTATGTGAGGTTTTGCATTCTAGACCGCTAGCAAATCTTCCGTCAACAAAAGGATGCCATCTGGGAAAGGTATGATATTAGAATAACAAGGATTCAAAAGTACCTATGGACAGCCTCTGCCTCTATCAAAGTAAAACTAGTGATGCAGATAGTATAGTCAACTTAATTGAGTTTGTTTATGCCAACATTGCAAGTGCAACTGTGCATACAACAATTCTGGTAAGATTTGTTGGACAGCAGCTATTCTAACAGTTAATGATCATTTGTAGATCCAGAAAGGAACTCCAGTGTGGGAAAAGATTGCCAAGGAAGCAGCAAGAACAATACCAGGAAGAGAGAATGGGGGAAACTGTGACATAAAAAATCTCAGTAGAGGTTCGAAAATATACCTCCCAGTGTTTGTAGAAGGAGCTAATCTTAGTACTGGTGACATGCACTTCTCTCAGGGGGATGGTGAAGTCTCATTCTGTGGGGCAATTGAGATGAGTGGTTTCCTAGAGCTCAAGTAGATATTCATTCTTTCAATATCTCCATAATTTCTTTAATGCTGCAGACATTGTTTCAGCTTAGCTTTTAAGTTCAAGTAGAGAATAGTAAACTTCCATAATACCATAAAATAGCAATAAACAAAAGATTCACACTTGAACTACAAACAGCATCATGCATAACAGTTTCCAGATGTAAATTTGCAGAATGGGTCAATAATTAACAGTTAAATTAGTCATGTAAGTAACTAAACGGAAATTTTAAGGAATATCAAAATGATCCAACTTGCAAAGAATTCATTGCTATACTTCCTTAACTGATTAAGCTTCTTTACTTCAAAAGTTAACTGAGTAGCTTCTTCCTAATTCTGAGTTCTTTGCTCATTCCATAATGTAGACTCGCATAGTTCTTTCTTCTAAGCCTGAAGAATATCCAAACTTGATTTTTGGCCTATTAACGTCAGTGTTTAATCTTCATAGTTGTCTTAGAAAAATCTACTTTGACTATAAACACTATCATCAAAGGAATTGAAAAAGGTCGCTACCAATAAATTCTGTAAAAGGATCAACATAGAAGACAAGGTAGAATCACACTAGCTCAAAGAAATGAATGAGAAACAAAGCTTAATAAGAACTTGTACTATTCCAAAGTTAACCAAAATGATAATGCATTCTGTTTTCCACAGCATTCATCATAAACGCTAAGTATGTTTGCCCATTAACTGCTCTTGCCAATCAATAGATGGATTTCATTGACATTTTGGTCTACGATTATCCCTGCAAAAGGATTCTATTTTCGTCTACAAGCACTTGTTGCAACTGCACCTTTGATACAATCTATGTTCATAGCTAATCCAAAACTTTGACACTTGTTCTTATGCGATCAGGTGTGAAATTATAAGGGGTGGAATGAAAGAGTACCTTACACCAATGGGGCCAACTCCTCTTCATGTGAACCCAATTTTTGAGATAGGCCCCGTTGAGCCAAGATTCTCAGAGTGGTTGGTATTTGAGGGCATCAGTGTTGATGAGGGTGGAAGGCAGCACTACCTAGATGCAAGTGTTGCTTATAAGCGTGCAGTGCTCAATGCCATTGATTACCTCTCTAAATTCGGTTACTCCAAGGAACAGGTCCAAGATATCTCTCAACTTCACATAATTTGCCCTAGAATTCACAAACATGTGTGCATATTGAGCATCACAAATTAATAAGAAAGTGAATTTTATTTGATAACTAATAGGTGGATTTAATGTGACTGTCAGATGTATCTCCTACTATCATGCTGCCCATGTGAAGGAAGGATTTCTGGGATAGTTGATTCTCCAAATGCTGTTGCAACTCTGGCCGTTCCAACAGCCATCTTTGACCAGGTAATGAACTCCCACTCCCATCCTATATTCACTAGTTATAGTTACAATTCACTACCTGAAAGTCATCCCCGAACTTGGTAAACTCCAACTAATGAATCAAATTAATAGATGTTAAACAGCTAGAATACCCCTTCAAACAGTTGTTGACAACATAAGATGTTATCAGTAGCCTACATGATCCTCAAATATCGTTACTAACAAAAGGATTCCACATAATTAAGCAGATACAGGTACTAGTTTAATTTTACAGAACATTTGCATTGAACCAGGAAAGGTCTTTGCCTTATTCTTATTCTCTCTCCTTTTTTTTCCCCCGGTTTTGGCTCCTGAGATAATTCGATTATGCAGGATATTCGTCCTAAAGCAAGCAAGGTGCCCGTTGGGCCCCGGCTAGTGAGGAGGCCAGATGTCCTCAAATGTACCTATGATGGAACTTTGCCAATCACAAAAAATCCCAGTGCCATGGCATGACTACAATTGAAGTGCTTCTCAAAAGCAGCAGAAGATTCAGGCTACATATTCCTTGCCATATTGCATAAATTTACGAATCAATGACACGTGTTTGTATGTATAGATGGATGAACAAAGACATGGTCAAAAGGCCTTCAATGCCTGTCAAGTATGTAAACATCTGAAAGGCAACTGTTTTTAAAAGCTCCCTATCTTTTTAACATTTCTCATGCTTTTATAATGCCATAGCACCGCAAAGCATGTTTAAAACTAATACTTGACCCACATCACACACCATACAAGACATAATTATGCTGCAGCTGGAGATTAATATTTATTTTAATGAACAGTGAACCACTCGTGATGATATTGCTTTGTAATTCAGAGTGAAATATGTAACTGAATGCATTACTATGCAAGTAGAAAGGTTCATATCCAGGGGCCACCACAATCAATACATGCATAAAAAGATTAGCACTAAAACAGTTTCCCACTTAAATCAGCAGGGAAAATCTATTTCCGCTGAAATTTAAGACAAAACTTAAGATAAGAGGATTACATGAAGAAAAGAATTGATAATAATCAAACAGCATCGAGTGGTTAAATCTAATGTACAGAAGGCATAACTGCATAAGAAGGTAAAGTTTATTATCTTATACCATCTTCATGTATAAAATATAATCAACAATTCCAGGCTTGTCTGTTGATAGTGATACCACCTAAAACACTTCAGATGGCACTTATGGTAGACAAAGATTTGCAGGGTCATGAATCCATTTCTCTTGTCTCCAAATGACGTTTGATAAAGCACATGATATAGTAAACCACCTGTGGTGGTTGCAAAACCAATAAATTTTCCAAGTACTGCCAATGAGTTTAATGTTCACACGAGACGTAGCATCTTCGGGATGATGACTTAACATAAATGAAAGCCCTTCTCAAATTAGATACTTTTCCTATCAAAATCATCAAGGCAGGTAGAATCTGTTAAAAGTGGTTTAATCTGCAAAAAATAGTCTTGTCCCTTTGAAGGAGAAGAAAACAAAAGGATGTCATGGATTAGTTATCATATTTGCCCAATGAAATTACCTCCAAACTTTGAAGATAATTTTCTTTTTCCTTCATGCTAAAGAAACATTCTAGAATATCATTAATTTAGTAATATATAGATAGTGTCCGATGGTGTTGGAGAGATGGACATCGCACACCAAAAGCCCAGAGCCAAAGATCCAATTCAACACTTAGCACCTGAGCAAATAAGTATCAAAATTAGAATAGCAAAAATGAGACAAGAGAAATAGATAAATTTCAGAAGAAAGATTGAGGAACCATGAAATAGATGAGAATTTAGTAAGAGAAGAAGATGCGTGGCAGGATGTCCAATTAATTATAAAAGGGCTGCAACTTTGAATGTCAAAAGGACAACAGTTTTGAAATAAGTACCCCTTCCACTGATAGCAAACTAGACTTGTGAGGTTTTTGTCCTTAGAAGCAATTTTTAAATAAGAGATATAATTTCATAAGATTCAATCAACTTTATAAGAATCTGGTAGAGCAATCAGATATGTTTCAACTGTAACCCAACATAACCATCACAAAATGCACCTCATACAAGAATACAGCGAACCATCATATGCAATTGCAGAATTAGATCATCATATGAATTCTGCGTCTGCTTAGGATTGCTTCTTAAACTGCATGTTATGGATTTTTAGAGGCAAGCAAATAAGCCCATTACTGGTATAAGAAAAATCAGTGTTATCAGGGACTTATTTTAATAGGGCTACTGATGCCCCAAGGCACATGCAGTGAAAAGAACTTCGTGTGGGCCCAGGCATACCTTTATGCCTTGCATATAAGCACTTACATATGACCACAAACAAATACATGAAAAAAGAAAAAATAATTAACAACATTCAAAACGTGCATTGACTTCTGTATAAAAGAAATTCCCAATCTCTACAGAATGATACTGCAGGCTGATCTGCCAATAGCAACAACAGATTGATTAACAAAAAATATGTGTGCGCGCATGTGTCTATCATGATAAAATAAAATAGTGATACCATAAACCAATCTGTAAGCTGAATACTGTACCATGTAAGCTAAATAGTACCAATCACATACTTTACTCTACAAGACAACACAGTTTACAAATGTCTTGAAGAATAGCTAAATTGAAACAATTTTGGTACTACTTTAGACAGATGGATAAAGAAAGATTAATTTAAAAATTAATGCATGGGTGTGTTTAACAGAAGATAGGTCGATGATACCTGCTTTCCTGTATTTACATGTAGCAAATCCCTCATTTTCTCCACAGCATATATGGAGCATGCTCGTAATTCAACTTCCTCTTCACTGCCTGAAACTATTACAGAATCTGACTTGATCATGCTGGCAAGGGTTGAACTATATTTTAGCACACCAAGTTGCTGAAGCACAGCTGGAACAATATAATCAGCAAATATAGTGACCGAGCCAATGTCCCTAAATTCTCCATATCCTCTGCCCTTGAATGCTCCATATAGATCAGCTGCAAATATCTGAGCTCTTTTGTACAAGAATACTTGGTGGCCTTTATAAACTGAGTGATCTCGAAAACCTAATATCAAATGTTCGAACATGTAGAACCAAATTCAGCATCTTCATAAGAAAATACTTAACTTCCTATACAAACATTCCAACAGTTGGCAGCTTATTAAATCCTGACATTTCAGAATTAAAAAATATATATATATAAATACCGGGAAAGTGACCGGTTATAGTAGCAACAAGCTTTGCAGCTGATTTCCCACAGGACTCCACAAGATTGGCTGCACTACCTCCAAAACTTCTTTCCAGTTCAAAGCCAACCTAATTATGAATTTACATATACCAAACAATCAACATAACTTCTATAATTAGGCTAAGAAACTGAAACACAGAACTAATTCCAAATAGATTAAGAACTCAAACATTTATCTGCATAAAATGGAAACAATATCAATTAAACTTCCAACAAGTGCAAAGTAAACCTCGTGGAGTAGACGAATCCGTTCATCCTCCAAGGGAAGTGGTCTTGGCCATTTTAACAATTTCCGTAATTCAGGACCTGACAACATGCATTTGTGTGATCATCATTTGACAGGAGATAGGAAAAGTACCTTAAGCAAGCATGTCAAAATTCAACAGTGCCAAGTACATAAAGCAGCACTATAGGAAAATTATTTTAAAGGTACAAAAGGATAAATCAGAAGTGACTAACTTATGAAACATTAAGAAAGAGAAAAAACCATAGAGTGGGATCGTGTTTCCCTATAATGATATAAGGATACAATTTCTCACCAAAAAAGAAAATAAAAAGCAGCAGTACCTGTGTACTTTTGCAGACGATCAGCATTGAATACAGATTTGTCATTTTGCAAAGCTGCCTTTAGGCCTGAAGCCAAATGATCATAGCTCAGATCCTTATCTGTAAATAAGATGCAAGACATTATCAAAAAGAAAACATAGTAAAGTAAACCATGTAGCCGAGTAAAAAATGCATCCATATAAGTTGACTTATCAGGGAAGCTTTAAGAAGTTGTTTAAATAATAACTGGAAGCTGAACGTGGCAATCAAATTCAAAGCTAAAGCTGCATTTGCTGTTGCCTCATGTCACTCTGTTCTTTGCTTATTTAAAAGTACAATTACATTACACCTCTAAACAGCACCGTTATTAACTTAGAACATGTTCTGAATACATATAAGAAAAGCAAAATGAAAACCTACTCCTCAAAAACACAAAGCTCATTCTAAACTTTGAGAATTAATAAGCAAAGACACACACGTTATGTTCTTCCATTTTCAGTATGTTCTTAGACCAGAAAAAAATATAATATGATTTGTACAGTTAGTTAACTGAACACCAGTAAATAGACATTGCACTAAAAAAAATTGGGTAAAATTGGAATTAGCTACAACATTTTAAAAAACCAAAAATTTATTCAACTTCTTTCCCCTCTAGATTTCATTGTTAATTTTCTACACAAGCAAACAAGAGAAATTGAAAATAAACTAGGCGATAACACTTTTATCCATTCTTTTCATATGCTCCTAAATAATTCATATTCCTCGGGCTACCGCTAAAGAAGAATTAGAAAAGCAAAAGTGCCTTTTCAAACAAAGAAAAGCAGAAGCGCAAACTGACACCAAAAACACTAACAACAAAGAAATGCGCAGTGTAAACAACAAATCAAACATATGCAAAGATAATAGGAAAAATAAGTACAGAGAGAAGAGAGATGAATGTTATACCAGGCCAAAAGCAGAAATTCAGAGCATCCAGAACAAAAAGGTACTGAACGGTGAGTGGACCGTTATCAAAGTAATGAATTCCTTCAAAGTCCCATTCTATTCTCGGTATTTCTTTTATATTCTCCACTGCTCTCTCTATTCCTGCACCACAAACAGTCACATTCATATTCTCTCATTCCATTTTTAACATAAATTTAAGGAATAAATAACCAGAAAACGACACCGTGTTATAAACTTCAAAAATGCTGCGACGTTGTTAAACCTGCAGAGTCGACGACGACGTGAGAGGAATGGGTAGCCACCCAAGCTGCGCTTGACCGGACCTGTTCCATGGCTGCTGTGCTGATGTTAATTTTGAACCCTAAAATGGAATTATTTATATATGTGAATTATATTAAAGTAAATTAAATTCAAATAAAACTAAAATAAAATAAAATAAGGTGTGCGCGTGAGCCAATATTGTCGCAGTTCGAAGTTTCCCGCTTTTCTTTGTGGTTTTGTTGGTTGTTGCGAAGTTGTGATCCTCTGTTTGTGGGGCGCCACCAGATTTCCATATTTACCCATTTATTACTTTTTCGGTTTGCGCCTCACGAGTCACGTGGGAACTCTCTAGTAATGGGCCAACCACTTCACGCCTTAACCCAATCAACAATTATTTTTCGAAAATATATATATTATTTATCTTTGAGAATTAGCTTGAGGTACAATTTCATTTTATTATTTTCCCTTATTAAATAAATATAAACATACATCTTAAGATTGATTAATAAAATCAAAAAATTGAAAAACTTAGACAAAATTCTCAAATTTATATTTAAATAGGTAGTTAAATTAAAACATTGATATCATTTTCTTATTATTATTATTATTATTATTATTATGGTCAAAAATTCATACCTATGTTTCACCATTATTATTTTATTATCTATTGCTATAGCCTCTTGAATATTATTCTTTCTAAAAATAAAAAGTTTGGTGAGCTTTAGTAGTCACTTCGACTGCCTTGCATTAAGATAACTACTATTTGCAAATCACATTTTCAGATTCATGAACATCAGTTGTCGGCCCCTACATTGGACAAGTGCAATCGGGAAAAGGAGAAGGCATGGACTGGACTGTCTATGGGCCGACAGAATAAAGATGGTAACCTTGTCGGCTGGAAATTCGGATGCGAGTTGGGAGATGGGGCCGCCGCAAGACCTGGCGGTCGCATTTGGAGTTCCAAACCATGTCTGCTTTCTCAGTCTAATCGAGCTTTTCTGATTAATTGTCAATTAGGGTTTAGCTTCTCTAATTATCTATCCTGTTCCATTGGGAAATAGGACAGATTAAGGATTGTCATCTACCGATTATTATTATTATATATTTAATTTGATAAAATTTTAACTTTTAATATTTTTTTATCAGTATAAAATAACTTTAACCAGGCTATGCGCTGGTAAAAAATGCTGGTTATAGCCTGGTAAAAAATGCTGGTTATAGTAAAAATTTGGGATAAGTATTTATGTGATTTCGTATGTATTTTTTTAAATAAAGAGAAATATATAATTACAAATAATGATAAAAAGATATTTTAAATTTTAAATATATTTAATTATTATTATTTTAAAATATTATAAATACTATAAATTTTATTAAACTTTATTTATAAACTCACATTACATTATATGTTTATAATTAAAACAATAGCCGTGCAACACACAGATAAACAATTAGTATATTAATATTATTAAATAGTTTATGCTCCTAAATCATGAATTAAGTATTTATAAATTTATGAGTAAATTTAAAAAATGAGATGAAACGTTAAGAAAGCAAAGGAGATGGATGAGAGCTTATATGATTCTTCAGCTATAAGTATGCTTCAATCTATTAAGAGACAATTACAAAAATAATGTTTGAACTTATTAAAATTTAATAATTAAATATTTAAATTTTTAAAAGTTATAATTTAATGTATGAATCTAGTAAATATTTATGATTGAGTGTATATAGCAGGTAACATATTACAGATTGTCCATATCAACTTATTATAAAATGACGTGTCAACTTGTTAAAATTTAATAATTAAGTACTTAAATTTTTAAAATTTATAATTTAGTGTGTGACATTAAAAATTATTAACTTGTAGACAAATAAAACTCTATTACATTTTCATAATGAAAGATAATATTTATATAAAATATGATAATTTTTTATGTACATAATAAAAATTATAAAAATATATAAATTAATACTTTACATGCCATAAAGAGATGTATAAGTAAATAACATTACAATAAAATTATCATCCTTAATAATGATCGGTTTTGTTTTAAATGTTTACAGTGATGGGTTGAAGAATACAAAGTGTTGCTCAAAGTTGGATAAAGATTTTTTTAAAAGGATCAATGAAATATAATGAGAACAGTATAGTGATGATAGTAGTAAGAACGGTGTATTAATCCATTAAAAATATCTATTTTTTAAAGACTTTATTTGACCTTTTATTCTTTTTAATTTACTAAACGGAAAATATGTATTTTAAGATTACAAGCTTGTAATTGATATTGACCTAATATATACATTCAATTGTATATATTTACTAAATTCGCACATCAAATTATAATTTTTAAGATTTTAAATATCTAATTGTCAAATTTTAACAAATTTAAATACTATTTTTATAATTATCTATTTTTTAAATATTAATAATTTTCGGTTTCACATGCTAAATTATAACAATTAAAGTTTAAATACTTAATCGTTAAATCTTAACAAGTTTACACACCATTTATATAATTATTCTATCTATTAACTTGTGATGAATCTAGATATAGATTAATAATTTTTAAGATAAATCATTAAGATTCTTTCAATTTTAAAATAAAAAAAGTAAATATTAATAATTTCTTTAAATATATGCCTATAAACTTACATATAGGAAAAACAGTTTTGAACATTACATTAATTTTACTTGTATAAAAGATCTAATAATTAATTTATAAATTATATTTAAATATATTTTATTATGCACATTCATATCATTATATTATATATTAAATATTATTTGATTAAATAAACGTGTGTGATTATGTTTATAATGATAAAGTAGGACAATTTGTTTATATATTTTATTATATTGTTTTTCAAGTGGATTAATGTATTCGAACTTAATTATTCAAAATCAATATTCTTTTAATGATATGTTAATAGAATCATGTTAAAAATTGCCAACAAAAGTTTAAATTAGAATATATCTCAAAGGTTCTTTTAGTAAATACATAATTAGGTTTATGTAACTTCTACTCTTTAGTTCATATATAAATAATCAAAGTTCCGAACTATGCTTACTTGAAATACACACATTTAATAATCGAATCAACAGTCAAATTTATCGGCTTTATTTAAAGTCCCAATAATTTATTTTCTTCCCCTTTTCTTTTTCCTTAGATTTGTTTCATTTGTTATGCCAAAAGAAAAACAACCACCGGTCAGAAAATCTATTAGATACCACGTCAGCATTGAATAAGATTTGTCAATGTCTTTTATTTATTGGATAAGTATTAGCTTCATTGGAAACACAATTCTCTATAGTCTACTTTGTATACATATTCAACTCATAGAGAATATATCTGTAGAAAAGAAGAAAAGAAAAACTTAATTTAATTTCTATACATGTAGCTTTCTAGCCGACACTGATTCGGCCGATACGTTTCCTGGATGCGCTTTAAAGGATTTGACTGGTTGCTTTTGGCAATAGCTAGCTTTGATAAATGCTACTTGCAATGTTGTTTCCCTTTTCCTTTAAAATAAAATGCAATGGTGTTTCTTTTTCCTTCTACTTCCGGAGGTCTTTTTATTTTGGTTATAATATTCCATAGACATAAAATTAGAAAGTAGTTTTTATTTAAATACTGATTTCCTATTTTTAATAAATAACACAACTATTTAATTAAAAATATTAATTATTAGTATTAGAGATAATAAATAATTTTTGAATCAGCCAATGTGGAGACAAAAATCCAGCTAAATTGATTATTCAAAACATATAAATAAAAACTAATCAATAATCATTACATTTAACGATTATTTTCACGATAATGTATTATTTTTTTTTTTTTGGTTTTTTTATAAAATATAAAATTATTTGTCTTTATATATATAAAAGTTGGACTCTCTATAGCATCTATAACTTTAAAGAGTAGCTAAAGCCACGATGCGTGACTTTATATTTGTTGTTTTAATATTAAGTTATATATAATAAAATAACACATTAATTGTGTTAATTATTAATTTTTAGTTGCAATTCATATAATAACTAATAACATTGAAAAAGTGGAGAATTATTGGATATCTATTAGGAAAGGGTCCTAAAATAGTGAATTTTATCATATATTATCAACTATATTATATACTAAATCTTATTACATGTATTTAATTTATTATTAGTTATGTTTAATACATACACATTGCTTTTAAATAGAAAAAGTATAGTTCAAATTTTTCCACATGAAAAATGTTTAGAATCGACCTAATAATAATAGTACTTATAATACTTTTAGTATTAATTTATTTGAATATAATTTACATATTAATTAAGAAGTTCCTTCTAACTGAATTTTTATTTAAATCTTAGCATAATAATTTTATCAGTATAATTAATTTATGAAATCTTAAAAAAATAAATTTATTATTTATTTTACATTTTAATTCAACAACACTTGTAACCAAAATAATAAAACTGTCCGGCGATTTACTACTTTTGACCAGCAAAAATAGGTTGGATCCTTTTAAGGGCGTTTGCAATCTTTCTTGGAGTCTTGAACAAACAACTAACTAACGCAGGTTTTTGTCATTTCACGGGTTTAACAGCTATTAGAATGAATTTCTTTTCGTTTTATATTCTCTAATACGACGTCGCATGAGGACTAAAAATTTCAAAACGACATTGTTTATTCACTTAAAATTAGAAATTAAATAAATAAAAAAGCGAATATAGAAAAGAAAAAATGGAAAAACAAAAAAGAAAAGAAGGAAAGCGATTCCAGTTCCGGCTTAACTTTAAAAACAAAAAAATAACCCTAAAACTTAAGAATTTGATGGCCATAAGGCCCCTTCTACTAGAGCAATTCAGAATCTTGAATCATCATCATCACCACCGTTACCATATTAACAAAAACAGCAACAATAATAAACCTCCAATCTCTCTTTTCTTTTCTTCGAAAGCCAAAAACTTCTATCTCCCCTCTCCTTCTCCTCTCTTCTCTCCTCAATCTCCGATCACTTCAGTTCTTCGGTTAGCTTCTACTTCCTCTCACCGGAAACAACATTTACCGCCGCCGCCTCCGCCTCCGCCTCCGCCACCGCCACTACAGCCCATAGCTGAGGCAATCCGCCTCCACCGCTTGAAAAATTCGGTTGCTCTGTCATCTGAAACGCTGGCGCAAAAGATCGGGAAATCTATTCGCCGCCCTGGCGCTCCTTCCAAAGCTAGGGTTTACGCCGATGTTAATGTTATTCGGCCTAAAGATTATTGGGACTATGAGTCCCTCACCGTTCAATGGGGGTAATTTCGTAATCTTTCCTTGTCTAATTATCGAATTGGGTTTGTAGATGTTATTTAGAATTTTTGTTTAATTCTTTTGGTTACTTAGTTTTAAAAGCTGTTCTGATGGTGTGTTTACAGGGAACAGGATGATTATGAGGTGGTGAGGAAGGTTGGGAGGGGGAAGTATAGCGAGGTTTTTGAGGGAGTTCACTGTGCGGATAATGAGAAATGTGTCATTAAGATTCTTAAACCGGTCAAGAAGAAGAAGGTGAGTTTTGTTTATTGCCAGGATATTGTTTTCATCACTATACTGCTGATGCTATTCTTATATATTTATTTATATATCATCATATATACAGACAGGCCATGAAAACTAATTTTGAAGAACATATTGTAACTTGCATACAGTGTATTGCGAAGTCTTATATGTTAATAGGAGGTATTCTGTGCTTGACTACTTGATATGAAATAAATGAAATCACATGGACTCTGTGATACTGTGTGGCCTATTGTGGAGTCTCAATGAAAGGGGATCATGATTTCACATGAAAGAAAAACTTGATTTTAAGCAATTATTGCCAACTTTTATTGGAAGTTAATGCTGTTATACTTTATTTATCTTTATACATGGGTTGACAAGCTGTAGTTTACAATGAACGAAGGTCATACTGGCTTGCTTTTGGGTTTTGACCATTATTAGTAAACGACTTTGGGAGTCACCAATTGTGCCTGTAATTTACAAATTAAGAAAAAGGAAAATAATCACAATTTATGTTTATCTATAATTCAATGCTAGTTCAGTCTATATAAGTACTAGTCGTTTTACAATTTTATCCTAACATTTATCCTCCTTAATATAGGACAAGCTAGAATGTTCCACCTATTGCTAGGCCTTTATTGCATCTAATGACATTACTCATGTATGATAAATATTTCTGCTGGCTTTCTTTAATAATAAATATGCAATGTTGGCATTTACTTGATTTTTTCCATGTATAGCATCATGGTGAGCTATTTATATAAATTAGGAATATTATTTAAAATATTTGTTTGAAGTGACAAAAATATGCATTATTAAGTTCTTTGTTTTGTTTCTGTTTTACCCATTGATGTTGTTATACACACTCTTTTATTCACACTATTGTTGATTAGTGCGATTGTTTCTTAAGAATTACATAAATGAAGTTAGTAAAAATGCTTATAAATTTAGTAAATTATGTCTCTATTTTGTGTTTTTCCCCTAAAAATTCCTTATCATTACATAAAAAGACATTCTTAAGTTAGAACCATTGCTTTTGGAATATTATAATTGAGTTGTCTTGCATTCATCTAGAAGTATTATTAATTGTTACAATATGTCCAAAGTTTGAAAATGTTGTTTCTTGTTTGGTGCTACGTATGTTTGCATGTAAGAATTCAAAATATTGCTGTTTTTCTTGTTATGTGACCGTCAAAATTCTTTTTAAATTGAAAAAACAAGTTTTTCATCACTGCAATACGGCTTGAAATGATGCATGCTAGTGAGTTTTGGGCAATCAAGGGATAACACGTACCAAATGAGTGTTTGGAGGTGAGGATGATAAGATAGATGTGCGGGTATATGATAATGGATAGAGCATTTAATGAATGTATTAGGGAAAAGGTAGGAGCAGCTTCTATTAAGGGGAAGTTGAGTTTGGGCATATGAATTGTAAACTATTGATGCACTATTCAGAAAGGTTGATATGTTAAGGTTGATGTATTAAAGCAAGGAAGGGGTAAACCTAAACTAACATAGAGAAAATTGGTCCAAGTTGATCTAATAGCCATACATCTTTTAGTTGATATAAACCAAAATTCTTTATTGTGGAGAAAAGGATCTATACAGCCAAACCCAATTAACCTGAGATTAAGCCTTAGTTGAATTGAGATCGAGGGGTGTGTCAATCATTTCAATGGCCACTCAAATTAACATCTTACTGATAATCATTAGTTTGACTTAGTTTTGTGAATCAAATAATATGTAACATCAAGTGCAAACCTCCTAATTCCATAATCCTTTATGCAACACAGTGTTAAAAGTATTAATATAAGATAGTGCTTTAAAATCTTTTCTGCTATTCTAAGAGAGTAATTTATAAAGCTTCAAGAACTATTTTCAAGATTTTGTAGCAAGTTTTAGAAGATTCATTTCTATGTTTCTTGTGTTGTTTTTTGTTATTTTGTCCATGTTATGTAGGACCAGCAACACACGAAGACAAGCCCAAGCACACAACTATGAGAAATGCACAAAAACCTTTTTTTTTTCCTTTTATCATTGAAATCAATAGCATAACCTATTAAAATCGTTGGCTTAAATGGGTTTATATAGAACCCAAAAATAATCCTAACACTACTAGGATTGAAAACTCTAATCTAGGAAAACTATAAACCATTATTCATTAGGAAACTACTAACCAAATACTGAATGAAATAATAATAATGAAATAATTATTTTAAATATTCGTAATGAGAGTGGAATTCCCAAATGATACTAAATCAGCCTAAATTTTCTAAATATTCAAGAAAAACATGAATTTCGTAGCAAACAATTAATAAACTTGTAACTCTCTAGCTGCATCATTCTCCCTTGCCGGAGAAAAATCAACCTCAAGTTTTTAATGCTGTCGAAAATGAATAATTGGATTTGGAAAATATGTAGTCTTATTTTCTTCAACAGCAGCATTAAATGGAAATTTTAGACTTCATTTTTATCTTATGTCACCAAGCTTATTAATACATAAGAAACCAATAATAGGTTGCAAGGTTGACTCGCTCTTAAATTCATCATAAATAAAAAAGCTAATTGGATTTAGAATCTCCTTTATCTTTTTCATGTTCTTTTTGTTTTTTTTCCAAAGTAGGTTTTTCACATTTTTCTAGCTCAAACTTATCATATCGTACTTCAACTTTGACTCTTTAACTTGTTTTTCTTTCTCTACGTGACAAGTTTCTTGTCTTGTGTTGTTTTAGATGTCTCTCCCCTTAAATAAATGGCTTTAATCCCCTCTACTATCACCATCATCTCTTCCAAGGTTTTCTCTACGTACTCATCACTTTGGTAATAGGCTTAGTTTTGAAACATATTATCTCTTATAAGATGATGGAGTATTTGAGCAAACATCATTTTTTCTATAGTTTGAATCACTTTGTTCCTGAATATAAGAAGCTTGTTAATAGCGCATTCTTCATCATGTAAGTTGTTTTTCTCTATCTCGTCAAGTATGTTTGATCATCAAATATTCATCAGATAAAAGGGGATCTTAGAGGATCACCATATGTATCTCTAAGATAATAGCTAAAGGGAAAGCACAAAGCGTAATTGTTTTAGATCATTGAAAGCGTAATGTTACATAATCAAATAACTAGCTTACATCAGTTTATAAAGGATCTAAAAAAGGATCTAAAAATGATCCTAACATTATTAGGATTGAAAATTCTAGTCTAATAAAATTTTAAAGCAATACTAACTAAGAAAGTACTAACCCAATGCTTAATAAGATAATAATAATAACATAATAACTTTTAAATACCCCTGTGTCGCACTTTAAATTTACACATGGATTAAGAAATTTAGGTTTCTTAGGTTGATGCTATTAATTTCTATCACTTCCTTTTGGAAATACCCTTGTTAGACCTTTGTGAATCACACATTACTACACACTTTATTAATGCAGGTTGCAATAACTTGTGAAGGATATTTTTGATAATTAGCTATAAACTATCAATCAAAAAAGAAAAATAAACTATAGTTTGGGACGAACGGGGAAGAAAAAAATTAAAATGGGATACTATATCCTAAACTTCCTGAATAAATAAGTAAAAGAAAAATACGAATATAATAAAAAACTAATTTAATGAAAGTAATTTATAAACTTGTAATTTTCTAACTACATCACTATGTTTCCGAGTAAGGCACCCTATTAGTGCTTGAAAAATGTGAGACTTAGTATGCCCATAAGAGGAATTTAAGACTCACTTTAACTTGGTTTTTCTGGCTTTAGCAGTCACTTCGAATTGGCTAAGAGGTGAGTTAGGGAGAATAAGTGCAGTGGTGGAGCCACTTATAGGAGAAGGGGGCATTTTGCCTCGTTAATTTTGGAAGATTGCACTATTAGCACTAAAAATAGTTTCAATGTTAATTCTGCCCTTTTACGAAATATGCATTGACCTCCGAAATGTGTAATTGTATTACAAAACAATATTAAAGCTTAACTCAAGATGCTATAATTGGCCCATTATCATTTTTAAAGTACCTTTGTTGATTTTATCATTTTTTATATAAAAAAGTAAAACTTAATTTAAAACACCACAATTAGATGCATTTTTTGTACTTCGCGCGATACTATAATTATAAACTTCAATTTAAAGTTTTCTTTCTATTTTGTTTTTAAACTCCTCACATATTTTTGTTAACTATGATCTTGGGATCCATATATCCAGTGGCTTATGGAGCATTACAATTCTTTCGGCCCTGGATTATAAATTTTGAGAAAGTATGATGGATAAAACTGAAATATGAATAGTATTAGTAAAAAATATTTATAGGATGTTGCTCTTTCGGCCTATGAGAAGTATTAGTAAAATGTTTTTTATTAAATAAAAAGTTTGGGCTCCCCTGTGTCTGCCAGTCCAAATACCATGATTGATTAAATTTTTTAAATCATGGCTAAACAAAGTTGTTACTGTTAACTTTTAGTTCTTAGAAGTGTATTTTACATTAATTATAGGCAAAACCCATTATTAAGCTCTTGAATATTTTTGTTTTATTTTATTGAGCCTTTAAAATTTTAATTTGCTTTATTGAGCCCTTGCACTTTAGTTTTACTAAGGACTTGTACATATTTTTTGAAACTTTTTTTTGTTCTGTTGAGCCACTGTAGTTTTATTTTTCCTTTAATTAAGAACCATTAAGTCCTCAATATAAGCAAAAATAAAAGTATAACTGCTCAATGAAATAAAAATAAAATTAAAGGACTTAATAAAATAAAACTGAAAGTTCATGGACTTAAAAATACATTTTGCCTTAATTATTACAATGTTTGCCATGCATAATTACTTTCGTTTGGAAAAGGATCTATATGGTATAGTTATGCTAAACAATTAAAAGAAATGGAAGTTTGCGTTTTTTTTTTTTTATAAAGAAAATTTACGTTTTTTAAAATACCTTTTATATTTTGAGAAACTAAGTTTTGTCTTTTTGTTTTTTGTTTTTTCCAACGTTTGGACTGTAATAATTAATTTAGTAGCAGTGAGAGTGATGTTTGTTTAATTCTTTTATTAATTTATTAGCAATCAAAGGAAAGTTTTACGATGCATTTAGTTTTCAATTGAAATTATTTACAGATATGTGCATTTCTAGTAATAAAAAAATTTCATATCTTAATATTTGTAAAGTTGCATATGTTAGAATTTTAGAAATTTAATTTTTCAAATTATGCATAGTGCAAATTTAGAAAGTAGTAGAAGAATACTTTTAGAAAATTCATCTATCTCTTAGTGGCTTTAAAAAATAAAGTCACCATAAGTCTCCCATGAATAATGATACTTTGCGCCCCTTAGTTTAGCATTATGGCTTCGACACTGGGCAAGTGGTATATCACCTTTTTATTTCCCTTTTCAGTTAGTTATTACTTGCAAATAATATAATTTATGCAACTTCTATTATTCTTAGGCAACTTTAGTTGGAAACGATTTTTTATGAATTTTTTTTTTTTTTTTTTGAAACTCTTTAGTAGTTAACTTGAACTTTCCTTGTGTATTAAAAGAAAATCATTAGTATGTATTTGTAATGGTAGGAATGAAAAAATGAATCATTTATCACACTCCAATCATGATAGGTTCTAAGAATTGATTAGGTTTTACGTTTTACTTTTATTTGTTCAAGAGGGAGAAAGTTCTAGAAGCAAACATAAGATTAAATTGATATTTAGAAAATAAACCATATAAAGCATTCTGGTATGCTTGGCATTTGAAATATTTATGGTATTATCTTTACTTTCTATGTATTCCCAAACTTTATTACAAACAAATGCTACGAGTTAAAAAGAATAACAATTGTATTAATATAGGAATCTCTTCACCAATCAAAATTTTAGAGGATCTGTATATTGTTAATAATGAAATGACGATATTTATTAGAACTCCTTAAGAAAAAACAAGGCATTATAGATTTAGAATCAATAGTATTTATAGCATGTTAAATTTTAGCTGCAAGGATATTTTGGTAGCAGGGAATTTTTTGTTCTTGGTTATCCAAGAAAGTTATGATATATGGTTATTTTTTTTAATATAGATATCTTAAACTTAAGGTAATAAGCAGGGTTGCTGGGTGGGTTTATGAGTAATACACCATTACCTGCAATTGCCCCATCTCTCATTGGGGCTACTGTTATTCTTTTGTTAGGGTAAGACAGGGGCCAACATCAATTATCAGACTCACCATCACTATATTCCTGTCAGCTGATGCATGAGTTCTGTTTTTTCTTCCTTTTTTTTTTTTGTTCAGACAAAGGTACTTTTAATAATGAATCTTTAGCCTTATTAATATAGGCCACAATCAAACTGGTTTGGAGGGGTTCAAAAAATGGATTCTGCATATTGGATTCTTTAGGATGCTTAGTATATTGACTGTTTGATTCCCTTACTTCGTCGTCTTTGTGTTTTCCACATTGGGGAGTGATGTTATGTAATTTTGTTATATAATTTTCAAGTTCTTTAGTTGTTTCTGTAATTTTCCTTTTTTTTTGATAGAAATTTGTAGATTTGTGCTAGCATTGTCTATCCGTTGACCTTTGACATTTTTGTTAGTGATGAACTATATCGTGCTTTGCTTTTAAATAAATAGATATTCTTTGTGCTTGTGACTAGAAAATAAATCATTAATTCCCTTTTTTAATTGTTTTTATCTTGTGTGGCTTGGGTCGTATGATATCTTCTGGGAACTAACTTTCTTAATTTTTAATTGCAGATTAAGAGGGAGATTAAAATACTGCAGAATCTCTGTGGAGGGCCAAATATTGTGAAGTTGCTTGATATTGTTAGAGATCAGCAATCAAAGACTCCAAGCCTGATTTTTGAATATGTGAATAATACTGATTTTAAAGTGCTTTATCCAACACTCTCAGACTATGATATTCGATATTATATCTACGAACTTCTGAAGGCAAGACCACCTTTTCTCTTGTTCCTTAAATTGGTATATTATTGGTGCTTGTATCTCATTTTTAAGTGTGATTAATGAACACTAGGAATTAAAGTGTTGAGCTTCATGAAAATCTATTTTTATTGTTTTGCGAATAACTAAGATTCCTATTGGCTTATGCTTTACCCTGTTTTTCTGGTTTTCTTTTTCGATAACACTTTACTATTATAATTATCATTAGCAGAGTTTTCTATGATGGATAAATTCTTGTTTTCAGCATCTCTTTTTATCCCTTACACTCTACATTCTATCTGGGGTCTTGCAAGCCTTTAGAGGTTGGATACCATGAGCCGTTATTTGGGAAGAAGTCGATTACATGGAAGTTTTGAAATCCTTAAAAAGCTCCTATTTTCAACCTGCCTAAATCTGTGGATTGAGGAGGTTTAGATTCTACCATCAATAGTTTTGATCATTTGTAAAGTCTAACCTTTATTAACAACTCCTCACTACCAATCAAAACACAACTTAGCATCCTACATTCACCATCCTAAACCTTCTTACATATATAAAAAGAAAAAGAAAAATCTTACCTGTTTTGCCCGAGTTTTTTTTCTTTTTGCCAAACAAAGTATTAATGTACTGAAATTTGGTTTCCAATACCTTTCAAGGGAAGCACAAATATTTAGAGATTGACTCCCTCTCTCTATCTCTCTCACTCTATCTCTATATGTGCCAGTATCTATAAACATGCTGACATACACAAACATTTCTGTTATATAATCTTTTTATAATGCAAGGTGAGTGTAAATTGTCCCTCCATATTACTGTTCTTTTTCTTTATTCTATTTGGTATTAATTTTTTTTGGGTTTACATTTTTAATCGGAGAAACTTGTTTGCTATGACTATTTGGGATTCTGTGAATGTAAGCCATCATTATTGCAATTTTTTTTTATCTTACATTTGCACTCTTTAGCTCTAGGAGGTTTCCAGGGAGGGATTAAAAGGTCAAAGTTGTGACTTCCTTTTAAGGAAATTGTCCTTGCACCGTGTCATTCAATTTTGCCATTCTTTGGGAGGGTTTACGCATTCTTTGGATTGCTGGGGGCATCCCCTTCCCCCCTTTATCAGATGTCTTTATAAGCTTGATGCTTATCACGCAGTTCCTTAAAGTGGCATATAAGTTTCTCCTCATCAAAATTTATTTATGCATTAGAAGCTGCTCATTAATCATTGTAGAAGGGGCTTTTAGTGCAGCTTCTGCAAGAGCATTTAAAAGCTTTTATGTGTTGTGTTAGCCTGTTATGGCACAGTCATGAGGCCATGTAATGGTGCTACTTACAGTCTGGTTTCCTGTAACCTAAGTGACATTGATGCATCTCTCTCTCTCTATTTCAAGTTAAATGATCATTATCATCTTTAAATGTTCTGAAAAATGGTTGTACCCTTGTCTTGAATAATTATCTTTACATTGTTAGTACAGTTTTTAGTTATTACTATGAATCCTGTTTGTAGGCATTGGATTACTGCCACTCACAAGGTATAATGCATCGAGATGTGAAGCCCCATAACGTCATGATTGATCATGAGCAGAGGAAACTTCGGCTTATAGACTGGGGATTAGCAGAGTTTTATCATCCTGGAAAAGAATACAATGTTCGGGTTGCTTCAAGGTTTTTCTCCTTTTACATCTTTTATTACTCAAGTTCTCATGTACTTTGTTGCTCCTATCAGTTTCATCACCACCATTTCTTTTGTTCATTCTGTTCCCGTTTGAAATTTGTATCATGACATGCTACCAGTTGATATTTATGTTACTAAAGATCTTATAATCATGTTTGGAGGACTCTTCTTTTTATTATTATTGTCTTTTCTTTTTTTGTTTATGATTTTAAGACTTCAGTTTACATCATTAATTCATGAGTGCCCCTAATTTCGAACATCAGTACAAGAATTATGGACAGATATCGTATTCTCTATGGATTATACTTGCATGATTCTAGGATACTTATCTTTACTACCAGCATGGAAGAAGCTTGTACTTTGAATATCTTTATCCATTTTCTTAATTTTTTCTTTTTGCAATTCCAGATACTTTAAAGGCCCTGAACTTCTTGTCGATTTGCAAGACTATGATTATTCGTTAGACTTATGGAGCCTTGGTTGTATGTTTGCTGGAATGGTGAGATTTTCCTTCTCTCGCTCTTCGCCTCCTGCCATCTCTTTCTCGTCTTCTATCACATTTAAGCACTGCTGTTTGTGTCATTTGAGTTTTCTTGGTGAAATATTTGTTTAAATATCATATTCTCCTTGTACTTCTTTTATGGTGCATATGAAAGTGAACCTTGACACATCCTACCTTGGACCAAATGATACAGTTCTCCACTCTACGTTGGAATTTTTAGGTCCTTACCATGATGGCATTAATAGATTATGCCTTAAAATTGGTATTTTTATGCCCTGGTGATGCCATAGACAAGTGGATCTTGATTTGGTTCCATAGTCGTCCATGGGAGGTAGATGGAATAGAGGGTAGAAATTTCGCATGATGCTGTTGAGGTGGTGATGCTCTCAGTTATGCTTACTATTATGCCTGTGCTATGCAGATATTTCGCAAGGAGCCATTCTTCTATGGGCATGATAATTATGACCAACTGGTCAAAATAGCCAAGGTAAGTGACTGGTCAAAATAGCCAAGGTAAGTGGGATGCTTGTACAAGAGTGTGGGTAACAATTAATCACCTGGAATTTACTGCGTGTTATTTTTCTTTTTGAGCTGTTTCTTGGTTGTATGTTCATAGAGAAGTCCTGTTAGCATGCTTTTTGTGTTGAGCTAATGGATTAATTGACAATATTTTAAGAAAAGCTTTACTCTTTACCCCGTATCATAAATGTAGTAAGCTATGATTGGGATTCCCAGATATGTAAATTTTCATTTGTTTGTTATTTTAGAGTGTCCTAGACTTGCTGCATTCATTTGTATTTGATTCAGAGACAAGTAGTGCAGCTATCCTGCTTCGCGGTGCCTGTGTGGATAAAAATTGGGACTTTGATTTGGCTTTATTTTTACAACAGGTACTTGGAACAGATGAATTGAATGCTTATTTGAACAAGTACCGCATAGAGTTAGATCCACATCTTGCTGCCCTAGTTGGCAGGTAGGTTATACGATTTCATACATCCAAGAATTGTTAGCATCTTCAAACATCCAGTTCCCAGTTGACAATATTTTCTTCTTGACACAGGCATAACCGGAAACCTTGGGCAAAGTTTATTAATATGGACAATCAACATTTGGCAGTTCCTGAGGTAGGAAGTCATTGGTGTGTGTGTGTGTGTGTATGTATATAGCTTAAATTGCTGTTATATATAAAGCTTAAATTGGTGTTAATGCTTGAAATATTTCCTTCTTGTAGGCTGTTAACTTCCTTGACAAGTTGCTCCGGTATGATCATCAAGAAAGACCAACTGCAAAGGAAGCTATGGTAGATTTCTGGTCTCATACATTTATAACTCTCAACTTTTGATCAACATTCTAAAAGTTGGGATGTGTGGCTATCAAATTTTGTTTTTTTTTATTTTAGTCATTGCTTGAATTTAGATGTAAGACGTGCCTTGATGTCTGTTTATTTGCTGGATACGAAACATCAAGATAAGGGCCTGTTTGGCCCAGTGGAGCCAACTACAGGACCAAGCATGTCTAAAGTAATGAAATCTGCAAGATGAACTGCACCTGCATATGAATTTGGCCTTTATTTATCTTTGAATTCATTTCTTTTTGGATTGTTGAAATGTTTTTCCCAAGTCTAGCAGATGCTGCCCATAATTTCTGTTGTCTGTTTCTTCAACTCAGTCAACCGCTCTGAAAGTAAATGATCTTTGATGTCATGCAGGCCCATCCTTATTTCTATCCAATTAGAAATGCAGAAAGCAGCAGGGTTCGAACATAGTTTCAAATTTCGGAATGCTGTCAAGATACAGCATCTTACTGTGCTTGTTCGGGCCTTCCTTTGTGTAATCTGACAGACCCTCATAATTATGGTGGTGAGCTTGCATTCCAGGATACACTTTCTTGTTTCTATTGTTGCAAAGAGAAATTGATTCTTTTTTTTTTTCTTCTAAAAATTGCTCATTTGAAGTTTCCTCTAACTTGGAGAGTTCTAGTATTGCTGTTGTGATTTTACCATGTTCTTTAATTGAGAAAGAAATATTACTGCAGTTCCTATGTTTTCTTTCCTTTTTAGGTGAAGGTCTTCAGGGATAAAGATAAACTAAATTAATGTTGCTAAAATTAATTATGTCTGTGATTTTGTATTTTAACAAACTAATGTGCTGTGCCCTTTGTTGTTTGGTCTCAAGACCATTAATCAAAATACAATTTGATTATTTATTCTCTCAAGGTAAAAGTATTACCGTTGGAAGTTTTATTTTCATAACTAAATACAAGCACTTCATAAAAGGCCTGGCGAAAGCCTGTGATCTATAAGATGCATATTGTTAAGCTAACAGTTATGAAAGAGCTAATTATAGTGTTTCTAACTGGGAGTCATTTTATTTATTAAAAACAAAAGCAAAAACAAAGAGAAAAACAGCGGTTCGAAACCCTTTTAAGGCTGTTTGAAATACAGTTGATGATATATATCCAAAAGAGATTATGAGAGGGAGAGGATTTCATTGATGTCAGTGTGCTGGTATGGTGTATTATGATCTGATTGACGGTGGCACTGGCAGTGGCAGCAGTTATTAGGTCCGAACAACAAGGTTTGTTTTGACAGCTATTCTTGATCCGGCAATCTTGCATAAGATTCTTTTGTTACCTTGCTTCTGGGATGCCCTTCTATCTAATCATTTTCCAGTTTAACTGCTCATCTCCCGCTCGTTTCCTGTTTCTTTTCCTTAGTTATTTATTTATAAATACTTATAATATTCCAAACTGCCTTCTTTATCAAAAAGAATTTGTGTTATTTCAGAGAAGTGATTTCTCTCTATTCACATGGTGATGAATTTAAGAATTTGTGTTAAAAAATTCTCTAAAAAGTAATAATTTTATGAGTATTAATTATTATAAAAAATAAAGTATATTAATATACTACTCTCACCATTTAATTACTTTTATTATTTTTTTCACCTTATCATTATAAAAGTTATTCTATAATTTTTCATCTACTCTTTCTAATATAAACTTAATCCAACTCTTGGAAGATATTTTTGTAATTTTGCTCTCAATCTTTTAACTACTTTAAATATTTTCTCTTTCATTAAAATTATTTTAACGTCTAATTCATTTAAATATTCTATTCGTATGAATGATAAATATTCTAGACTATTTTATTACTATGATAATAACTAATTTTATATATTCTACTTCTATTTCTAAACATTATTAAAGTACCTATAGGTAGAGAAAACTAACTTATGACTAATAAATTACATAAATGTATGTCAATGTCTAATTCATATAAATATTTTATTAGTATAAAATGACTTTCACTCAAAGGACGAGCACCAGACGGTCTTATTACTATAACCAATTCATATTAAACTAATTTTTATTTATATATTTTACTTACAACTCCAAACATAATTGAAGTACAAACACATGAGAAAATAAAGAAATTATTTTTAGTATTATAAGAATTTATAATTCTTAAATAATAAAATTCTTTATTTTATAAAAAAAATTATTATTATCTATTCAAATTAAAACTTTTGTACTTTTTTATATATAAAGAAAGTTTAGTTTCATAGTTTTATATAAAAATTTATCTAAATAATTTATTTATAATAATACTACAAATATACAAATTAATTTTAATTTCTATAAATATTTTATTTATATAAAATAATTTCTGCCCAAAAAATACTCGCTAGACTTAGTTTATATGTAAAAGAAAGATCGGCTAATAATAACAATGAACGTAATAAATTTATTGTTAATATTTTAACTCTGTATTTACCATTAGAATTAAATAATAATAATTTTTTATACATACAGTACGTCAGCAAAACCATGCCATGTTAATATATATAAAGTAGACACAAGTCAAAGCCTAATAATGGAGAAAGAGAATACATACGAATTCCAATTAGCTTGACCTGATTGCCATTTTAAAATATTTTTATCTAGGTTTATTCACAGCTTAAATGAATATTTTATATTTTATTATTAAATGATTGATATATATTTTATTATTTAAAAATTAATAAATTTATATTAATTATTTATCAATTTAATATATAAATAGGTATATACTAAAATCAGAAAAAAATTTCCTACATCTTATAAAATAACAAACCATAGAAAATTAAACAAAAAGCAAATGGCAGAGGTCACGGATAAGAAATTGAGACCATGTCTTCAAATATTATCTTAAAGAAAGAAAAAGAAAAAGAAAAGAAAGAAAAAATCTGCGAGGTCAAAGAAGAGAATGCAAGAAACTCCAAATTCCAAGTAACGGAAGAATTGGGGAGAGCAATTTGAGGCAATTCTCTTACGTAAATGTATTAATTACCAGCCATACACATGCCTGAAACAAAAGAACGATTCCCTTAATAACATTTTGGACTGTTTTGGGGCACACAGGCCGAAGGTATCCTTAAATTCTGCAGCTTATGAAAACACAACAGCCTGACCGAACCACTCCCATTATATTATATACATATCAGAAGTTTGCACACGTTATACTGCCTAAACTTAGCCCCATTCTGTTTTCAACATTTAATGCTTTCAGTTTCTCCTTTCCCTTCTATTTTCTTGCTATAATTTTAGATTTCCTTCCATCTTGTGCATTGCTCCCTTATCCATCTCCTTCCCCATGCCATTTTGTTATTTTAGGGTTTTGTTTCCAACTTATGTTATATTGATGGATTCATGGAGCTATGACGACTCCTTTCAATTTGCTGAATCCCTAGTCTTTATTTTCCTCTCATATATGACTATTTTTACCTTCTTAATTGTATTATATCAACTGTTTAATTTATAAATTTAAACGAATGAAATTTTTTACTGTATATTTTGGTTTTGAAGTAAAAAACTTACTCATATTTCAACATGCAAAAGAAGTTAGTATATTTTGAGTAGTCATTTAATATACATGGGTGTATGATATTACGTTAAAATTTCTCTATAGTGATACTCTATGTAGGAATAACCTCTACATAGTATAAAAAATTATGATCCTAATTTAAACTGGTTATAGATAGAAATGAATTTTCTATTGTAATAGGTTATAAATCTTTTATAGTAATATTTGTGTAAATAATTTTAAAAAATATATGTTATGCTATTTTTATCTTATTGTAGTATTATTTTGTCTTATCAATCTTATTTGTATAACATTACAATATATTAATGTATTTTATCTCTGTTTATATTAAATCCAGAGAAAAATTTTAGTAATCAAATCTTCATTAAATTATAATCTCCTCATAGTCCTATATTTTATTTGATTTCAAGTGTATTACTATAGAGAGGTTTCACTGTATATAAACATATAAAATTGATATTATTTTAATTTTAATTATTTATTAACATAATTAAAATATTAAAATTAACTAATTATATATAGTATTTAGTTATTGATTAATTAAATATATTATTATATTTATTAAATTTATTTATTTATTTCTAAAATTTAATGAGCGGTACTTAATAATTATAAAATTTATTAATAAAATTTTAATTTTTATAAATAATTAAAAATTATATATAAATTTATTTATTGCTAATTGATTATCTATAAATAAAAAAATTTATAATAATATAAAAAATAATAAATTATTTAAAATAATATCAACCGACTGTCTATAATTAAAAGAAAAAAAGATTTTGCAATGGTAAAATATAACAATAGTATTTTAGTAAATTTTATTTTTCTATTATGTAATTTTATATTTAAAACTATATTCTTATAACGTGTTACTAATTAATTTAATACAAAATAATTAACATTCCAACTATTTTAGAAAATATTAAGAAATTAAAAATCGATTTGAATGATATTAATATTTCTTTATATTAATTTATGAGTATATATTATAGAACATAAATCTATATTTGTATTGAGATTAATATTCAAACGAGTTCCAGTAAGAGTTTTGGTGTAGGGACAGGGGCGGGTGGCTTAATTCCGTCCCGCTCTGCCACTAAAAGCAAGGCGGGTCACGGGTTCCTCTGCAGACGGAGTAAAATCTCCGGCCTCTTTATATTATTATAATACCAATAGTAATAAAATAAAGACTTAACACTGAAAAATTAATTCAATTGATAAAAGCGAATGAAAGAAATAGAAAATTTAAAATTTAAAATTTAAATTCCTACTTCTACGTTAAAATAAATTACTAATTATTTTTTTATAATGGGTGTCAAGAGATAACAATAATAGTCCATAACTTATTGAATATTCATGAAAACATAAGAAATTTAAATAAATAAAACAAAGGGTTACATTAGTTTTTCCATTTGAATACAATAAGCCTCTTTCTTTTTTAAATGGGATAGATTTTATTTCTTTTTGTACCAAATGGTAAATTCCTCCTTTTAGGTGATCTCAGAAATGGAGTGCTGCAAATTAACTCATGTACAACATTCGCAGATTAAATTTTAGTATCAACTAAACTAAACTGTGAATCTATAATTGGCTTTTAAGTGAATGGGAAGCAGTTGATGGACCCAGCAACAGCAACAGAAACTTATTTAAGCTATCATTTTAAACTGATTTGTGAGAACATTGAATTGGTTTATTATTAAATTATTCAGGAACACAGTTGGGGAGATAGGCATTTTCAATATCATCTCAGCCAATAATTGTGCTAAAAGAAAAGAGAGGATCCTAACATTTAGTAGGGAAATGGATATAGTTATTCTTCTTATGTCCTTTCAAGACGAATTCTTTCCAAATTGGAGCAATCATTTTATAATGTGAAGCATAGCATATATGAACACGAAAATCCTCATTGTTAATAGCTGCTTATGTCATTAATTCTCTAATAATTAGCTTGATTCCTTGACCAAATCATCTATTAGTACAGAATATTTTTAGTTTCAAATGCTCCCAATGATTTTCACTTCATTTATGTGAAGCCTCCCATGTATTTATTGTATATACATATAATTATTTCAGCTAAAACTTTTAAAATGTATCTAAACTTTATAAATATTTTAATAATTTACCAAAGCCTTTTAAAAAATGAAAATTTTATTAGACTTCTTTTTAGTATTAGTTTTGAAATTATTACTTATAACTAAATTTATAAATAGATGATTAATTTAATAGTATAATTAATAGAGCACTTATTTGAAAAAAAAAAAAAAAAAAAGAAACCCTTTGGAAGACTTTAGATAATTAAGAGAGAGTGATGGTTGACTCTTACAAGACAAAGATCCATATCTCCACCATGTCCTGGAAAGTGAAAGAACAAGTCTCTACCCAAATTTAGTTGAGGGCCAAGTGTCCTTATCTTTCCTAGTTGATGGGGCAGTCATAGGAATGAAAACAGCTGGGGTACTCCTCCTTTAATTAAATTCTATTTTAATTTTATGTTTCTTTGTCTTCATTTCAAATTAGATTTGAGGATATAATGCTCCTATTTCTTTCCAATTAAGATTAAAGTTTCACTGTTATTACCATATCCCTTCCAAACTTTATAACAAATATTCATGTATTACTTGAACATGAATTCCATTTACTATTTTTATTTTCTTAGAATATTTTAATATATTATAATCAATTTACAATCTAGTTATTTTTCAATTATTTATCTAAAAATGATTAAAAAAACTAAAACTGTAAATTTAAAAACTTGAAAATTATATTAACACAATAAAAATAAAAATATTATAAATTTAATAATAAATAAAAAAACATAAATATTTCTAATTTTTTGAATTCTAATTTTAATTTAATGTGAATGATACATTTTAAATTTGAATCCGTCTCAAATCTAATAAAATTAAAATACCACTTATACCATTCTATGAGGTTTGATGGGTTGGATGATTGTGTATACCTGCTTGGCTGCCCTTCCTAAGTATTTGTGCCATGGGAAGAAAAAAATAAAATAAAAAGATAAAACCCCACTTTCCCTTGATCTTACCCTCTCTGTGTTCTCATCTTTTAACTTTATATAGCAATTATTAGGTTATCTCAAACAAAAGTGTGAACAGGAAAATACAATGCACCAACCCACAACCATCAAACTTTGAAGGTTCTGTCTGACTGCTCATTGGGTTTACTATGAATCTATAAATTCGAATTTAAATAATTAAGTTCTGAAGAATTTTATTGAAATACCAGTGCTATTTACCTTTTAATTCCAAATTTCTATCGCTTTTAATTAATTAAATTCAAAATCGGAAGATTATTCTCCATCCAGCGGATGCTACTGAGAAATCGGGAGGACTTCTACCTCCGGACTGCTAATCCTGGTAGATAAAAGAATAAATGATTAAAAAAAATAAAAAGAGGTAATTCGTACTCGTTTGGAGGTTTAGCATGATAACAAAATAGCAAAAGTCCTTGTTTGTTAGGGGGCACTTGAAGACACTAATCCGGAATAGTAGAATATCCCCGGGAGCAGCTAAGTCGATCTTAGTCTAATCAAAAGGGGTCAGAAATCAATCCCCTTCCCCATGTGAGCCCAACTAATTGTAGTACCTAAAATTGGTTCCGAAGAGCCCTTAAACTAGAGGGTGAGTAGGGCAGGGCTATAAAGGGGAAAGAATAGAATTGGAGACAAGATTAGGACATAAGAATCCCAACCTCATCTTGCTTATGAGACATTTGGCATATAATCCGATACTTGGGACCGGTATTAAAGGGACCATCCACCTCACTCTTCACTATTTATTTCATTTAGCATCTCTTTATTTCCTTCAATTCTTATATTTATAATTATTATGTCTTAGTCCTTTTCAAATGATAGAAAACCACAACTCTAAAGGTGACGTCTAAATATCACTTAAAGTAAAACTATCTATCGTGTCTACCACAACCAAACAAATCTTATTTATAACAAAAAATAAATACAAAAGTTGTTGATTTTTGTTAATCTTTTAAAACAAAAACAAATACCTAATACTATTTAAATTTCATTTCATGTCTTCTCCAAAAATTTGACATTTATAGATTATCATTATCATTATTGTAAAACAGTAAGCCATAATAATATAAATCAAACAAAACAATGACTTGATTGATTTTTCTTTTTCTTGGGTCTATAGAAATAGTTCTATTATTATAATTATCAACTTAATAAATAATTATTAAAAATAGAAAATAATATGAAGTGATTTTATTTTATCTATATTATAAAAACTAGTTGTTTTTGTAATTATAAAAATGAAGAAAAAGAGAAACAATTCAGATTGCAGCCAAAAAAAGGATGTTTGTATTATCATAATCACTGTATAGCTTCTGTCTAATTATGAAAATGAAATGGGAAGTTCAAATTTCGTGTTTTATTTTATTAAAATTTCCGTGTGTGTTCTATCTTTTTCTTGGATTTTATTCCTTGTAGATCCAATAGACATGTGGGTCCAATTAGAATTGAGCCAAACACACAGGGCAAAATTCTAATGCCATGTTGTGTATTTTCACATAGACAAATCTTTTCAGAGTTAAAATGCATGTAGTAATCACAACCCCACTCACTCAGTTCCCTCCTCCTCCTCGCCAACCCCACCACACCATTATCCATCAATGATGATGCATCATACATACATATATATGTATGTGTAGCAATAAGAGACGATGCTCATCGTCATCGTATGATAGAAAACATATGATGATGATGATGATGATGATGATGATGGGACAGGTAAGAAACGTGGCAAAAGAAGCGGATTGAGGAATTGTTCTTATCCGGAATAGAGACGACTCTCTCCCCCGTCCATCAGCCCCATACTTTTCCGTTTCAGTACTTTTTGTCTTCTTTTTCCTTACCCTTTCTATTTTCTTCTAATACTATTATTATCCACCTTCCTACTCTTTTATCTCCCAGGGGTATTCTCGTACTCTCCCTACTTTTTGTTCTCGTCCGTCTCCTTCTATTTTTTCTTTTATCATCTATATACTTTGTTTTTTCTTTTTTTATTCTTCTGAAAAAGATGATTCACTATTTATAAATCACCACGTTAAATTGTCTTTCCTTTTTTTTTTTTTCTAGAAAAATGCAATGCATACAATTATAAATAAAAAAATGTAATTATTAAAATAAAATCAAAGAAAATTCAGAAATTACATAAAATTTAATATTAAGATTATAAAATCAATAAAAACCATATTCGAAAAAATAAACCATACTAAATAGCGAGCAATTTACTCACTAAACACAAATTTAATCCCCAGAGATCGTATTGTAATTATGGTTATCCAATTATATCTTAAATTATATTGTAAATTAGATTGATTTGTAAAATCTTAAAATAACGAATACTGAATATTTATAGTTCAATATATTGTATGCTTGATCAAAAATAAAGATGATTAATTATATATTGTGACAAAAAATAAGATTTTTTAATTATGATCTTACAATTTTTAACAAATAAATAGTCTTAAGTATTTATATGTTAAAATTTATTTATTTATTCTTTTAAAAATGTTCGAAGCAAAATAATTTTATAAGATTAAATCGTTAATATTTTATAATTTTAGAAAAATGAATGATATTAGTCTCATAAAGAAATAATTGGTGAATGTCTTTTGGTAATTTATTAATTAGTATATGAATTATATTTATATAAATATAATATTTAGTTCAGTGTTCTATTTTCTCAAATATATGCTCTCTTAAGACAAAAAATCATCGTTTAAGGACATAATAAGTCATAATATTCTATTTTTTGATGAGAGTGATTGCTTAATTGATAAATTATTTACTATTTAAAGTTATAATGAATTATCAAAATTTAAAATCTTATAATATATTATTTTAAAATAAAGAATAAAATTAAAAAGTTAGTCATTTACTATAAAAATAAACTAATAATAATAATAATAATAATAATGAGAAAAATATTTAATTTAATATAAGATTATCTTTCTATTTTAATTAAAACTTTTATAAGCATATTAGAACCGTGTGATACATAATATAATTAAGTAAAAAAAAATAAAAAATATCAGAAAAAATACTTTACTTATCAGTATAATTTTTTATTCTATTTTCTTTATAAAATAAAAATAATAATTATTATCGTGCATTATCAGGCATATATTAGTAAAATATATAATTTTTTTTTTTGTAAAATGATTTTGATAATTAATTTACCAATTAAAATTTTATATCACATAGTATGAGGCTTTAAAAAAATTTATATATAAATGGTAATTATATAAAAAGTTTGACAAACGAAGAGGATGCCTAAAAGACCAAAAAGGGTTTTGTTTTCTGCAATATATGTATACGTATACTTATATATTAATATCTCTGAAAAGTGATCCAGCTTTTGATGAGATATGAATCCGAATCAACTATCAAAGGTGATGTTGCCTAGTCAATCTTTTTATTTACTTGGTATCTTATTAATAGGCACATAGCTAGGTCATAAATGTTGCAGTAGTTTCTATCAAATTTCCTCTTTTTCAAAAGCAAATCTAGTTTCACATCTCTATGCATTTCTATAATTCCCATTTCAAAATAAATAAATAAAAAGCTCAGCTTATTGCTAAGAACCCTAAAATGCATTAAAAGAGGTATAAAAATATTCTTAAAGTTTAAAAAGTAGTATATTCTTAGGAAATATTCAGTTGATTACTTCTTACTCCTCTCATTTTGCTTTTAGTGTGGTCTGCAGAATGACAATTCCTTAAAAATTGCCACATAAAAACCACCTTAATTTTCTTTCATTATTATCTTAGATAACTATCCTTTTTCTTTTATAAAGAGAGAGAGATCCAATAACATACATATTCTCTTACAAAATTAAACCATCCTTTCCTCTAACGAAGATTTACTTAAATCTCTGTAGAGAATCGCTTGAAAAATTGTGGAAGCTATTCATCTAACAAGAGAAAGACTTTTTTTTTTTTTTATTTCTGCAATTGCTCTGTCTCTTTTGATTATAAGAATAACCACAAGCCTGCTTCTAAGTGTAGTAAGAGAAGTCTCTTCTTTGCTTTCCCCTAAACTTATTGTTTTCGATTCAAAAAAAATATAAGTATTCTCATAACCAGATCAATCTAAATGCTCTATTCTTATAGATAAATAGTAATACAAGATGTTTAATATTACGATCTGATATTTGGGCAGGACTGAATTAAGTAGAACACATGCATCACTCACTGAAAATTTATTATGTCTGCAAAGTTTGCTCGTTCCACAAGATATTGAAGTTAAGAACACATGAGAAATCGAAATTTAGCAAAGCTATTAGCTAGGAAAAGAATGGGTGAGAAGAAGAATTGGGTAGCTAGTGGAAACGAAGGTGATTGAGTAATCCAATGCATGTAATCGTCGTGCCATGGTAAACGTGACAATGATGAAAGGTCATTTCAAATGTATAGTATAAACAGTAAAAAATGAGAGAGAGAGAGAATAGAGGATGGGTGATGGGTGATGAGACATGGTGCATAATCTTGGGGATTCGGCTGAGCCAGGGCCGCACCCTAGTGTCGGTCTCTTACCATACAAAAATGTTTCATAACAAAACAAAAAACGAAAAATAGAAAAGGGTTAACATTTAAAAGAAATGACAGCTCCTCAAATACAGTCCCCCTTTTTAGCTTCTTCAAACAGATATCTCTCTTCCAAGTACGCTTCAACTACATAAAACCAAAATCGACCCTATCTCTGCTCTTTGTCGCCCTCTTATGCCAATCTCCAACATTCAAAGCTGTACTCCATTTTATTTACACACAAGGGTTTCTTGGTCATTGTATTTTTCATATGATTAATTCCATTGCAGTATTATTTTTTAACTTTATAAAAGAAAAAGTAATTTATTTACATTATGTCTCAAATATTTTAGGGTTATAATTGTTAGTCTAGGCCGTAGTTCTATTTGATCGCATTGAGTGCACAATTAATTGAGACATGGTAAATACATAACTTATTTAAGACTTCCAAATTAATTTCAATGTAATATTGAAATGGAAAAGCTATTCAAGAAGTAATATAGTTAGCCTTTTAGAGTGTGAAAAAAAAAAAAAAAGTTATAAGATTGAGTTTTTTCGTTCATTATCCACTAATATTAATAAGAATTAATCACTTTCTCAGTTAGAGTCTAGAGCTTATTAATTTTAGTTAAAAAAAGAAAAAAAGAAAAAAGAAGTTAGGACGAAAAGGTATATCACAAGATATAGAATTTTTTAAAGAAAAAGATAAAGAAAAGAAAAGAAAGAAGAAAACCTAGCAGGCAATGGTCATACGTAGGTACAAGGTCATTCTACCTTTCTAGCGTCACCGACCCTGAAAACATGTTACGAGAAGGGAACAAAGGGTCTAAAATATTTGCAAGTTTGAATGCCTTGATGAACTATAGAATATTAGCTAATGTTTTCTACCTGGTCAATTGAGTTGAAGGTCTCGATGTGCCAAAAAAGATTTACTGGGTCATGACGACCTCAATTAGGCCTCTTTAAGGAAGAAATAATAAAGGGAATAGGGTTAATTAAATAATCCTCTATTGACATATAAAAGTATAATTTCTCGAGCCATTCTATTATTTATATAATCTTTTAAACATTTGGTGGGTCAACTTGTTCAAAGCTAGTGTTAGCTATTTAATTATTTTCTTTTCTTTTTGGTTTTAAACAACTGTCTTAAGCAATAAGCAAATAATATTTAATCAACCCATAAAAAATCCTTGTTATATCCTCGTTCCCATTAGGCGAGACAATTAGCAGGATGATTGTGAACATGTTGCCTACTTGTTTAATTAATCTATAATTCATCTTTTTTCAGTTACCTGCTAGGGTCTCAAAATTATTGGACAATTGTACATGAAACATAACCTAATACAAGGGCTTGATGTTTCAAATCGGCCCTACAATGTTGGTTGTGCTTTGCAAACCATTATTCATTACTAAATGATGGGATAAAAAAGGCCTTTGTACGGACCATAATAAGCTAGATTACAAAAACAAAGAGGAAACAAGATCCTCTTACCATTAATTATTTTCTAGGCAATTGTCTTGGCATTTGTCTCTAACTGCTTTCGCTCTTTGTGTTATTTATCATCAAGGCGAAACATGTTAACATGATACGTGTTCAGGACCCATGTTCTTCTTCTTCTTCTTCACCAATAACTATTTTAACTTTTTTTTTCTTTTTGTTTGCATAAACCCTAGCTGTTCTTGATATTAGGGTTATCTTTTTATGGGAGCTAGCTAGCTAGTGGTCCTGGCTAGCTCATTATGCTAAAGCCTGAAAACCCTAATGACAATTATTTTTTTTTTCTTCTTAGTAACTCGGTTGGTGATTAGAGAACAAATTGTGCAAAATTAAAGATGGGTTTCTTGATCCATTATCGACATAAACAAATCATTATATGGTTGTTAAAAGAAAAAGGTAGATGAATGGACGAAAAGTGGAGAACAAAAGCCAAAATCTTCGCAAGAATCATGTGTTTAAATTATGATTATCGTGCCCGTCAGCTCTTTCGTCATCAAATCATCTTGTGTTTGATCCGATCAAAGTTGTTATTACAACTTGATTAACTCTTAAATAAGTAAGATTCCTAACCATATTCTCAACAGGAGACACTATTAGCTAGCCTATCTCATCTCCAAGAATTATTCTCAGTTTTAATTAAGTTAGTCAAATAAATATCAGGGTCTTGGCTTTTTTACTGGTATAGAAATCAACACCAGATATCACTTCTCGATTCCAAAAATCTAATATGGACCCTCGACAATCATCTAGACAAAGAATAATATGATCGGTAAAATGTTGGTGGATTCTTAATTACTATCATCTAAAAGCATCTCTAAGGATCGTTTAATGATGATTAAGAATCGATCTCATCTTTCATCACTTTGTTTATTTCATTCTCACTTTATTCTAATCCAATATTTCCCATTAACTTAGTATATTTTCATCTACATATATATGCTTCTCCATTTTTGACCATCAATTATTTTTATTATATTTATATTTATATCATAGCTAACCAAATTTTCAATACTATTTTTCTAATTTCAGTTCCATACAACTGAAATATTTATTCTTATGGTCCTTATCATCATCATCATCATCATCGCTATCATTACCATCGCTATTCCTAATGTTACTATCATGACCATCAATTTCATTTTGTTGTTCATGTAGCAGTCGTTATTATTGTCGCCATCATAATCATCATCCGTCTTAAGTCCTTCTTAATTAATTAAGAAATATATATAAAATTTATATGAATGTAACGTTTATATTATTATTTCTTCTCCCTTAAGTATATAATATTTAATTTTATTGATTTATATACAGGTTCGATGAATTAACAATAAATATATGAAATATCTCATATTTAAAATAGAATATCCGGTGCTTAAAAGTAGTTGATGAAAAAGTGTCAATGTTAGTTAGAGAAGAATTTTTATTTGTAGCTTCATGAAAAAGAGGTAGGAGAGAAGACTACGATAAATACTTGAATGTGTTTATCACAAATTGAGAAAAGGTTACATATGAACTCACCTCAATATTGAGTTTTCTACGACCTGTCCCTCTATGTTGTTTCACCTAATAATGGAATAGGATTTCTCTTTTGAGTTACGTAGACAACACAATTGAGCAGTACACTATCGATTACTCTGCAATTAAAGATGGCAATAAGTTTGTACCTTATTGAATTTAGTGATACTGAAATCATCTCCAAACCTAATAATAACGTGTTTGATTCCTGATGAAAGTGATCTTTCATATAATCTATAAAGGAAAATTCTTCCCCTACACTAAAAAGATATTCTACAAATTGAAAAATCACACGAGTTTCTTAAAAGAACAAGAAAAGAGAGAGAGAGAGAGAGAGGGGAATGGGTTAAGTCGATAACTTTGCAGTTAGTTAGTTTGGAATATAATAAAAGTTAGAGGTTTTTTTAATGTTTTTCCCAATAATTGAATATGTAGGTTAGGAAGTAGTTAGCAATCGTAGCTATGGTCTGGGCATGTTTCATTTCACTGTTAGAACTTAAAAAGAAAATATGTAGGACAATAATTGCAGGATTCCCATTGGGTAGGAGTCAAAATCAACCCAAATAGTCACACAACAACTTCCAAACACTAACCCACATTAGATTTTTCAATGGGACCCTTTTAAATATAGGGTCCTTTTGCTCCTACTTGTAAATTAGTTTATTATATGCTTCTGTATTAAGATTGCAATAAATCTTCATATATATAGGTATGTATTTATTTATACATAATGAACTGACTATATAAAATTTAATAGACCTTCTCTTCGACGTACAAAAAATTATATATTAAGATTGTCTAGTATGTAAACAGTAAATACATACAAGATATTTTAAAAAATATAATTGAATATGCCAAATTCAGAAAACTTCAATGCTGACTTCTCATGACTTGTCATTGGCTTCCTTTCATTTTCTTCCCCTCTAAATTTATTACCAATAATGAATTTAGGTCGTTGTCACAAAGTCTATAAATATATTCTTAAAGCATAAAGAAAAATTAATTTTTGCAAAGCTTCATCATATATATACCCTCCCATTAATATTATTATAACGTATAGTTGCATACAAATGATAGAATAATTAAGTACTAATCATCCAACCTAATCTTCGCGACCAATGACTTCTTAATTAATATAATATATCAATCATTTTCCTTATTGAATTTTTTTTAAGTTAATGATTCACTTACAGTTTAATTAGTTCTTCCACTCTAGTTTCCATGGAATCACTCTAACTATAAGAGCTTGAGCTCTTCGTCTTCAACTTTTGTTGTAGGATAGGTGGATTTTATAGGAATAGAAGAAGGTTTTGAGCTTTCCATATAAATTCTCAGTTGTTTATTTAATATTTCATTTCGGTATAAATTATGATACTAGTATGACCCTTTTTATCTTATTATTCAGACTTGAATTATTACAACTAATATTATTGGCTATATTATAAATTTGTCTCCAAATAATAAATTTAATTATTTTTTGAGAAATCATCTCAAACATAGCTTTAGTTTATATATATATATATTAATTTAGTAAGTTTAAAGTCATGAATTTTAAGATTTAGAATTCAAACTCAGTTCAACGCTAATATAAAAGAAATGCCTATCAATTACTAATATTGTGTGTTTTGTGCAATTAATTTTTTAATTATTGGTAAAATAATTTAAAATTTTAATTGCATAGAATAATATATATGCAATAAAATATCTATATACTTATAAAAATATATTATATAGGCGAATGAATTTAATATAAATACTTTAGAAAAAGAATAGTTTTTAGCAAATAGAAAAATAATTTTTTTATTAAAGTTAATATAACATAATATTTAGAAAATCATCATGTATTATAGAAGTCCATTAACAATTATTCATCTGTGTTCTATTATCTTTGACAAAATGAATTGTTTATTAAAACTAATGTTTTAACTTTAAAGTTATTATTTATTAAAAATGTCTATAAATAATTATTCATATTTGAAAAAATAATAATATTTCTTACTGAGATTGTAATGTTCCAAATAGAGAAAGCCATCATTCTAATAACCCCGATAAAATATGAGTCTACATTAAACTTTTAGTGAATTGATAGAAAATATATATCAAATTGCGGATAAGTTATTTTCTTAATTTTAATTTTTAAAATTACATCTTAGATCTTATTATCATTTTTAATAGATATATTGATAAACAAGGGGTTTGATATATCAAATCAGAATTGAAATCAGAACAGATGATTCGTAAACTGGAATCACAGATCACATGGTAATTAAATTCCTAACACCAAAAACATGAATCTCCCAAAATTCAAAAGGCGAAAAGAAGAAGAAGAAGAAGAAGAAGAAGAAGAAGAAAGAAAAGGGACAAGATTAATCTTTACTGCAGTGTGATGTTCCATCACATAATGATTTTAAGAGAGAAAAAAAGATGATGGGGACAAGGAAGGGAGTAGATTCAGCTACATCACTAATCATTCATTCGGCCAAAGTCGGAAATTCTCGAGAATCAATATTGACCGTTCATCTGTAAGATTTTGTGGACAAATGGGTACTGATGATCACGATCACGATCAAGATTATGATCTGGAAACTCACAGCTATTAGTGGTGGCTGTCGCATTCAGTAACAATCAGATTAACTGTTGGATTGGTTTAAAACAGAAAAAGGAGGCAAACAAAAAATGTGGAGATTCACTGTTCTGATTATAAAGTGAAGAAGTCACTTTTGCAACCCACTAATTAATCAACGGCCGAAATTCCTGGGAGTTGCCCACGTATCCGTTTCTCTTCCTCTTAGCATTTTTCCGTTGTTTTACACTTTACTACGTTTTCAAAATTTAAAAATTTATCAACAACAGAAGAATTATGATTCTTGAAATTCTTTTAAATAACCTCTCATTCAACTATATTTTACTAGCATTTTTTACTGTTGGTGAAAAATTATTAATAAGCTTTTACTGACTTAAAAGACAATAATATTTATATTTTATTTTATCAATTATATAAATTTTATATTTTATTAAAGGTAAATTTCTAAGATTAAAAGATTACAGATTACACAACAACATCAATCGTCTAAAATTTACATAATGCCTAGAAAAGACTCAAAATCGAAATGTTAAGACAGTAAAAATTAAGCATGATGCATGGGGGAATACATATAAGAAAGACATGGATAGGAAGCCGATGGCCGCCCCACAGAAGAGATGATGGTGGCGATGATCATAGATGGTAAGAGAGAGAGAGAAGAGTAAAAAGGTAATGATTACAAATGGGGTCATGATGGGAACGCCTGCTGCCATAGAAATAAATGATTAAAATCAAAAATAGTGGAGAGAGAGAGAACAGCTGCACCCACACCCACAAGACTGCGCAGCCATAGCCGCCATTTGCTCTTCTGGCCTTTTTTTCTCTTTCTTTAATTTTCACAGTTTTAATTCTAGTTTTTGTGATGATTAGTATTTCACTACCCGTTATTCAAATAGATAATCATTTTGTTATTTATTTTCATAATAATAGATAATGATTATTATTTATTATTTCAAGTAGGAGTTTGTCACTAGTCCTAGACAAACAGAAGAGATATACAAGAGACAGGGACTTCAAAAAGCACTGAATTAAATAAAATAAAATAACAAAACAAAACAAAAGCAAGTGAGGGGATTCTAGAGAGAGAAAGTGACTCTACATTAAGAAATTCTTTTTCTTTTCTTATTTATTCAAACCCAAAAGAAAAAAAAAAAGAAAGAAAGAAAAGGAAGCCCTGAAATCAGGTATTTATAGGCACCATGAGAGTACTTGTATCTCTGCAATGATGAACTACTCGCTGCCTAACAAAGCACAGCTATCCAAGTTGAAGAATATAAAGAAAGAAGCTTAACTATCTAAACGTTATTAGGTTTCTTTTTCCTCTCTCGATCATTTCTCCAGTTCTCACTCGTTATATATATTATATTATATATCATATAAACTCTCTCATATGAGCTAAATATCAGTACAAAATCTTCCATTTTTTTGGATTTCCTCTTATTTTCTTCGTCTGCCTGATTTCACTAATTTCAAGGTCCCTCAGCTTTAGTTAGAGCCACAGCCCTTTTGGCTTCTCTTTTCCTTTGCTTATTTCACACGTTATTAATCACTCCTCCATCCCTCCCTCTCTGTCTATAAATATATATATCCCTCCTCTCCCGCCTACGAACAAAGAAAGCTGCAATCTTTCTTGGGTTATTATTATTATTATATTGGATTGATCGATTGATTTGGTTTTGCTCTGGGTCTCTTTAAATTAATTAGCAAAGAAGAGATATAAAAGTAGTAGTAACAATCATGGGAGAAGAGAGAATGATAGTGGTAAGAGAGTTTGATCCAAGCAGAGATAGAGTGGGAGTTGAAGAAGTAGAAAGAAGGTGTGAAGTTGGTCCCAGCGGCAAGCTCTCTCTCTTCACCGACCTGTTAGGTGACCCAATTTGCAGGGTCCGCCACTCCCCTGCTTTCCTCATGCTGGTACATACCCACAATACCATGCTTAATTGTCCATTCACTTTTTCTTTTGTCCTTTTTTTCCCCTTTCAAAATAAACACTAACAACATATCTAATCCACTTATTATAATCTCATTTTATATAGCTATAAACAAAACAATACCCAAATATATCCATTTCTCGTTTTTACGTGTGTTTTCTTTTGTTTTGTTTTCCCTATATGTTGATAATCATAAAAGAAGAAAGAAAGGAAGAAAATGAAAACCCACTCGCCCATTTCATTTCTTTATTATAATAATAAATGCTACTGTTGGGTTTCGTTTTCTAATTGTGTGCGTTTTGTTTTTGTTGTGGTTTTGATGAATAATAGGTGGCTGAGTTGGGCGAAGAGATAGTGGGGATGATAAGAGGTTGCATCAAAACCGTTACATGTGGCAGAAAGCTCTCTAGACATGTCAAAAACAATGATCCTCCTAAACCTCTTCCCGTTTACACCAAAGTTGCTTACATTTTAGGCCTTCGAGTCTCTCCTTCTCATCGGTTGGTTTCTCTTTTTCTTTATTTGCCTCTTCAAATTACTCTTTTACGACCCACTCTTATAGTTAAATTAATGATTGCTTTTCTAAAAAAAAAAAAAAAAAACTTTGGCTTTTCGTAGCATCCTCGTCTGAATTTGCATGCAACGACGCCGTTTGAGGTTTTTTTTTTCTTTTTCTTTTTTTAAAAAATCGCAGTTTCTATTTCCATAGATAGAATAAGGCCAACTATACCAATAATTAACTATTAAACAACATTACCTACCAATAATTGGGCCTTGATGAGCTTTATTACTTTATTATATTATTATTATTCCACTGAAACATCTCTTTGGTTTTAAGTGTATGATAATAATTGTTATTGTTATTATTTATTAGAATCTCATTTTTGTTTGTTTTTTTTTTTTGCTTCCCAGGAGGATGGGAATAGGCTTAAAACTAGTGCGTACAATAGAAGAGTGGTTTCGCGAAAACGGCGCTGAATATTCATACTTAGCAACTGAAAACGACAACCACGCTTCCGTTAAGCTATTTACCGACAAATGCGGATATACCAAGTTCCGTACGCCATCTATCCTAGTCAACCCAGTCTTCGCTCACCGACTTGCCGTTTCTAACCGGGTCACCATCTTCAAACTCCCTCCAAACGACGCCGAGTTGCTCTACCGACGTCGTTTCGCCACGACCGAGTTTTTCCCTCGTGACATTGACTCTGTTCTCAATAACAAGCTCAGTCTAGGCACTTTTTTGGCTGTGCCACGTGGCAGTTATACACACAATTCCTGGCCCGGCTTTGACAAGTTTTTATCCGACCCGCCTGAATCTTGGGCTGTGCTTAGCGTTTGGAACTGTAAGGATGTTTTTAGACTTGAAGTCCGCGGCGCGTCCCGCGTGAAGAGAACTTTTGCTAAAACGACAAGAATAGTTGACAAAGCTCTGCCGTTTTTGAAGTTACCGTCAGTGCCAGAGTTGTTTAGGCCATTTGGTTTACATTTTCTGTACGGTGTTGGAGGTGAAGGCCCACACGCGGTTAAAATGGTAAAAGCGCTTTGTGCTCACGCGCATAACCTGGCTAAGGAGCGTGGCTGTGGTGTTGTGGCTACAGAGGTGTCGAGTTGCGAACCGCTTAAGTTAGGAATTCCATACTGGAAAATGCTATCTTGCGCTGAGGATTTGTGGTGTATTAAAAGGCTTGGGGAAGACTACAGTGACGGATCAGTCGGTGACTGGACTAAATCACCTCCTGGCGTGTCTATTTTTGTTGACCCTAGAGAGTTCTAAACGACTTGTAGTAGCCATGTCAAGGCAAAAAAAAGGAAACCCAAAAAATCTACAGCTAAATTACTAGAGTAACAACACAAGGCAAAGAAAAAAAGAAAAGGGGTTTTTGTTAATTTTTTTTTTCCTTGGGTTTTTTTATTGTTTTTAGAAGGGCTTTTAAATGTGGAGAGGATTTTGGGATATAAAAAAGAGAGAATGAGAAGATATGGGTTTTGTTGTAGAAGGGAATATCCTCACTTTTGTTTACATCTCAACTTTTTTAGTCATTTGTAAAAATGGATATGGCTTTAATATATCCCTTTTCAGCCAATGCAGCTCTAATTCTGTGTGGGATAGTTTAATTTTTGGTAAAGAAAATTTAAAATTTTCCTTAATACTATCTTTAACATAATATTCCAAAGTCTCTTAAATCGAGCTTGAATGTTGATGGTTGAAGGAGAGAGAGAGATGGAGAAATGATGTGGTGAATTGGAATATCCTTCTCTTTTGAACTTAATATTGTTTAATCAAGAATAGAAGCCTTTTTAGGCTACACTGAATTCTTGATCTTAATTTCCTTTGGTTAATGGGGTTCGGAGTATCTTTCTACTTAAGGGTTAGTGGACATCATCAAACCCCCCAAAAACAAAATCTACCCTTTAGCATATTGGACCACCAAAAATGTCCTAATGAAGGGCAAAGGTGTCTATCAAAGTGTGCGCAGAGAAAAGAAAAGAAAATGTAAATATATTCATTAGATTACGAGATATAGTCATAATGGACAACTTTTATGTGGATGAACTTTGGTGCTGTTTTAGGGATTCTTTCTGCTTTTATAATATATATTTGAAATTGACGGGAGATTTGACTTTTTGCTGCTGTGGGTTAGCATTCGGAGACGATAGTGGGTATAAGGTATTTTTGCTTCCTCGTCTTTTCCTTTCCATATGGACCCTTTTTCTTTTCTTTTCTATGTTTTTTCTTTTCCCTTTCGTTTTGGTGGCTTTAGTTTCGGAACTATGGACCATTTAGGAGGGTTCTAAAGACTGTGACGTTTTTGGAACCTGATTAATTTTAGATTATAACCAAAGGAGAGGTACCTAATTATCTTCCTTTTTAACCTCAATTCGTAACTCCTAATTCTATAAAAAGCATTGGCAGTCTCATCATTCACGCCCACTTTTTATTTTATCTTTACCTCTTCCGTTTTTATTTTTTTATTTTCCCTTTTTTTCTTCTTAAAAACAGATTTTCCTCCCTTTCAAAATTGTTTCTCTTGTCATTGGGTTTGTGCTATTCGAAGAAAAGGACACCCTTTATCATAGATATTTTTAGGGGGAGAAAAAAAAAGTCTAGTAACTTTATAGTTTACATGTTTCAAATTTGACGAGTTTTCTTTCTGAAAAGATCTCAATTGCGACAAGGGTAGATACCATAGCTAAAAGATCATGAACCTGAACCTTTTTCTAATTAATCTTGTCACGTCTTAAATTTCTTTTATATATCAATTTTTGGTATAATAAAAATTCATATAAACTGCATGCATTCTAAAAATACACAAGCAATAATAAATTAAATTACGGTTATAATAATTATAAAATATTTTTGATATGCGTACTGTCTTTTTAAATCACCAAGTTTTTTAACTAAGAATGCATGTTTAGCAAGCTGCTGTTAAAGAAAGGAAAAGGAAAAACAGGTTAAGCATGCCACAAACGCCTGTGATGGTACCAAGTCAATGAATCACCAAATAGAGAAAAAGGAAGCACGGGTTCTTTGCATTTTTTAAAAAGGGAATATCATAAGGATCATGGGAAGCAAAAAATGTATTCAACTCACAAACTAATGTGATCGATAATAAATGAATATGTCAAAACATAAATTGAGATAATTTAAAAATATTATAACGAAATTCCTAATTGTTTGATTATTGATTGTTTATATTTTAATTCATAAAGAAAAGAAAAAAAGAAGAAGAAGAAAGAAAGAAAGTAGTAAAAAAAGGAAAGTGATGTCCAGCTGGTAAGTTACATAAGATTACAAAAGTCAAAATCCAAGAAAAAGAAAATCGTTTTTGGAGGGGCATGAATTGGAATTGGACTGCCTGGATTGTGGTAACTGTTCTATCCATAAATTTGTGTTAGCAGGGCTTGACTACTGTTTTGTTGTAGCTTTTACTTTAACAGTTCCACGAAGCAATTGCCCAATGATTTTGGGCAGGGAATTGGACGGACTTACTTTCCTTTGTCTACCGCATAGTAACGGTACCCCCACCCCGACATTTTAACATACACCACAACACTTTTATGACATCAACTATACATTTTGCCCAACTATATTCATTATCTACTGATATGAAAAATAATAATTTTATCACGAAATTAGTATATAACATATAACATAAGTTAAGAAAAAGAAAAAAGTTCACCCTTTAGAATTGGCTTAATTTTTCTTTAAACTGAGATTGGAAAATACATAGTTAGTTGTCATAATATTCGTCACGGATTGCATAAACAAGCACCTAAATATTAAAAAGTAAAGTAAAGATATGACTGATAAGGATGTTCTTAGTATGTTCCTCTTTGATAAAGAAGTTGATAAAATGAACTAACAATAATTTTTCTACCTAAAGTTTCCCCTAAATTCCTGATAATTTTTCCTTTATATATAATACTGACAAGCTATTAAAATCTTTACTAATCGTACCCCAATTCTTTTTTTTTTCTTTCTTCTTCTCCATCTATGTTGGTAATAATACGAAGAAGAAACCCAAAAAAGAAAAAAAATTAAGTATAGACAAGATTGATTAATCCGATAATAACAAGGGCATAAAGTATATATTAAGCCAAAGTGTTAGGCAAGTTTTGACTAGGGTTGTCTCCATCATCAAATTTTTTTAAAAAATCTTAATGTGGTTAATTAACATGTTTAGGTACAGAAGCTCACACTTTGGCCCAATTATTGTGCTTCTAGGGAAAAGATATGTCCCTAAAAATAGGCTTTTCCACTTTCTAATCAAATGATTAAGAAAAAAGCTTAATAGTTTCTAATGTAGTAATGTCGCTTTTTAATTTGTTACTCATGTATTCTTTTGCTTTTTACCCTCAAAAGATTTGTGAGTGGTTTAGGTAAATGGAAATAAGGTTAGAAATTATAGTCAATTATGGTCGGCTCTATGCTCCCTTATCTTTGATAGTCTTCTTTGCAAATCAATGTCTAAAGTGGCCTGTCGTTTTAACTATCTCTTTTAGGACCAAGTCTTTCTTTCTTTCTCTCATTTGTGGAATTTGGGTACTAGTGACGGTGTTAGGTAGTGTTTGAGTGTGAGAGATTTGATTGTCTCAAGGAAAAAAAAAAAAAAGAAGTTTTCTAATGGTCTACTTGCATTCCCTTCCTATCTTCAAAGTGTGAAGAAAAATTGGAGAACAAAAGGAATAAAAGAAGAACAACCCACATTGACTAATGTTGTTTAGACCAAATCTTAAGAACATCTTTCCTACTTTTGTTGTTTCCTTTTTTATATATTAGAAATTTTATATTATGGAGATTTCTAAAGAGAGGGAGAACTCTTGTATTCTTATGTTGCAAAATAGACATTTGATTTGGATTAATATTCTAACAACTTGCTACTATTGGATTTTAAAATGCAGTATTATTTTCTTAGAAAAAAAATATTTGCTGAAAGTTTATTGGTGGTAAGCTATGTAATAGGGATAGTCAACCTCTTAATACTTGCCAAAAACTCTGATAAATCTCTTTAATATTTGTAGATGGTGACAAAGAGACTTAAGACTCAATTTCTTTTTTCAATTCTCACGAGGGATAATATCAATCAGACCACTTTTTCTTGATTGCAAATGTTATATGTCTCTCTTGATACATTAAAATAAAGAGGTGAGGAAAAATTGGATACTCGATAATGCTTAAAATATGAATTGGGCTTTTGAAATGTTTAACTAGGGAAGCCCAAGTCAATGTATTAGTTAGGTCCACGCTTCCACCCGCTCTCAACAATTTCAAGTAGCTATTCACACTAATTCCTCAATAAGGTACTACTAGTCTTGCTCTGGGAAAATGGAAAAAGAATTCCACATGAACAGAAGAAAAATGACTTCTTAGAAATATTGAAATTCTTTTGTTAAAACTGATTCCTCATTTAACCATCTATTGTAGCTTCACGTTGACACAACTTTATTTTATTTTCAAGTGTTGATAAGAGTAACTAATTAATTGGACAGATTAATATTGATAAAATTAATTCCTTTACACAGTATATTCGTGAAATGCTGGAAGAAATTACCATTTCTTACAAGAGCTGTTAATTTCTTAGTGAACTGACCAATATAGATCTAATGGGCTGACTATCACGCCCTGAGCCTGGACTTTGCATTCTTCAAGCTGAGATCACCGTGAACCAAAAACTCTTCCCATGAGCAGACCAACTGCGCAAGGATCTTTCCTCTTTACCTCTGTGTGACTTAGAGCTAGGACGATATGGGGATCTCTTGGGAGTTAGCAACATCCGTTTTCCCTCGAGGAAGGAATTGCAGACTTTGCGGTTGGGCAGAACGCGAAAAGCCAGCATTACTTTGCTTTCAATGATGAGTAATACCGTGTAATTACAACATTAGAGAAGGTTCACTTGCCCAGAAATGTTCAGCCGATTTTAGAAGAGCTGAGAGAGTATGGGTTTTCAATTTATTACTGAACTTCATAGTGGGTACTTGAAAGTTGATACTGTTTGATAATCCAAGAATGTTAAGAAATTGTACAGCTTAATGCAATGCAAAAAGAACCTCGGCGTTTTCCTTTCTAATTAGAGTACGACAAAAAAACCTGATCATCATCAGAGTTCATCACATTAACAGTAGGGCTAAGGATGAATATTAGATACTTCCATCTCTATGCAGATTGCATGACCAAAATTTGACAGTCAACTTCTCATAGAAATCAGTCCCCATTCTCTTCAACATGCTCTCTTGCATGAAAATTTCCAATGGAAAATCATCTGGATAAAAAGTCAGCGGGTTCTAATTTCCTAATGGTCAATTTAAGGGATAATTTTACAAGCCAAGAGATACATCCTCTACTTCTTCTCAAGTTTATTTCTATGATTAAGATACTGAATGCCTCCTGCTTCTGGAAGGGGTAGATTTTGTGTCTTCTGCACTCGCGGAACCAGGACTCTCCGAAGTATCCGTGCTACTAATCTCACCATTTCGTTCTTTGTTTGACCAGAGCTTTGAGAATATCTTTGACATAACTAAACCTCTCATTTTATTTGCAGCAGCCTTTTCAGCATCGTTTTTAGCACCATCATTTGCATTTGTATCGCTCCTGCCTAATCGCAGAGTAGTAAGTTCACCTTTTAAAGCCTTGATATCTTCGGCTGTCGGTACAGCATCCCAGTCCTCTTCTGTGTTGGTTGTAGTGGACCTTGAGCTCCCATGAGACCCACCAGGGAGTAATGCCCTAATGGGCCCAGGTAGTTCTGGTGTGCTGTTGCCTGCAGATGATGTTGCTTGCCTAACCTGTTCAAAAAAGAGAACCTGCACAACAACCCGCAATGGAAGCCGCTCATTTTGCACAGCATGCATGCAGGCCTCTGCTGACAACTTCCTGCAATCCATCAACCTGCATATCCTCTTTCTTTCACTCTTACTAATTCCTGGGTGCTCCTGCAACAAAATCAACAGTCAGTTATAGCATTCACTTTAAAACAAATAGACTAAACAACAAATACCATGTAATTAAATAACTCATGGGTATAACTTGGATTATGAGAAGTGGAGAGCGAGAGAGAGATGCCCGCATAAAAATGTTAGTGGCTCTAAGTACACTATCACCTGGGCTTCTTGATACAGTACATCTCATTCATGTTACATTTACCATTTTTAAGTTTGACACCAGATACTAATGGAGATGGTAGTTAACACAACGTATGTTTAGGTAATTTTGAGGTGGAAGGTTGTTTCTTGATATTTAAGTGGCATATGTAAAGAGAATCAAATAAATCTAAGTGATGTCTGATTCTGAATATATATTGATTATATCAGTCATGCAGGGTCAGAAAAATGGATACAAATAGATTGAAGCAATCTTCAAACTCTCTTTCAGCATATTCTTTTTTTTTTCTTCAAGAACATGTTGGAATATTTTCGAGCAGCTGGGAACAATCCAAATGTCAGAATAGCTCAAACACATACACAAACACGAGAAGAGAAAATATATGAAAATCATATAGTTCCTTATCATTGTAGCTTGGCAGAAAAGGTATATGAGCAGACAAAGAGAAAGGAAAATGATAATTGATGCCATCGTTTTGCATTAAGTACTATAATACATTCTTTATTATACTTAAAAAGAATTACGACATGAAATGTTCAGGAGCTTACCTTAAGATACATATCAATAGCCCGGTAAAGTCCATCATGTGACGGTCTCGGGAAACTTGATACCCTTTCTGCAAGATTGACAAACTTTGAAAGAGGTAGGTTGGGATCTCGAGCAATTTCAGCGAGGAAGCCTTCAACCAGCTTTGCTACCTGCATCTTGGAAGCATCTGATCCCAATTTTGGGCTTCTGCTCTCTTGGAACTCATTTTCCATGGGAAAATCAACCTGAGCAGTCCGTTCGTATGTGACAAACTCTTCAACCAGGCTTTGCACAATATCAATGTTGTACATTGTTGTTTCACCAGTAGGGGATCGAATCAAAAGATCAGCTACAGTAGCATTCTCAAGCTCCTGTCCAATTCTTTTCATCAGTTCATTCCTTTCTGCGTCTGCACATTCTAACAGAATCACTGCTCTTAACAACCTAAGCAGAAACGTACAGGGAACACTGCCTTTCTCTGAGGGAAGCAGGCACACAATGGCTTCCGCCAATGATCTATACTTTATGATGTCACCACTCTGTACTATACCCTTAGTAAAACCAGGCAATCTTCTCAAGGCATATGCATTCAAAGCTTCTCCAATTACATCACCAGAGACTCTTCCTTTTGTTTTAATAGCTGTGATTACTCTTTTATATAAATCAATCTGGAGCTCACAGAGATCTTCTACCCACCAATCATTAGGAACTATTTGGGGTTTTCTTACACCATTCCACATAGGATCCTTGCCATTCTCAGATGGAAGCTTTTTCTTGTTATAGGTGTACGACCACTCCACCTTAGAAGTATCAATGCAAGCCTTTGAAGCTATGGAATCGAGGCAATGGTTGACAAGTTTTAATTCCTCAGCCCATGGAAGAAGAGACTTTGTGGTTTGAAGAACAATAATTGAGTCTTTCCAGCTGCGGAAGATGCTAGAATTAAGGAAGACTTCAATTTTGTAGATAAGGTTTCCCTTCTCCACAGTTTCATACATCTCAAGGTACTCTGCTGCACACCGAGCCGCAATGACATTATATGCATTAAGAGTAACTGTCATACCATAACAGAACTTTGCACATATCTCAAAAGCAGCAGGTCCACCAGGAATATCCTGGATATGAATTTCATCACTGTTCTCATCATTTGTGTTTGCGACCAGCTTCTGCAAACGTGCACTCTTGGACAACAGCGGAAACTACAGAAGTATTTCAGAAATAAGCACAATCAAACATGTCTGGTATCTAACTTTTGGAAAATGTTCGATGAGGGTGGAACATTAAAGTAGATCAAATAGACCATCTTGAAACATAAATGCGAGAACGATCTGCCCTATTCCTAGTACCATTAGTGATTCTGAAACATGACTAATGAATGCTAATCCATATGTTTAGAATGTGGCGGGTAAGTCGTTAATATATAAAATCCAAAATCAAGATCATATGGAATGCATACCTTATGAAGATAAAATTTTACATCGCCAACATTAATGACTATGTCAGTAGCCAGCTCAGTTGCCACATACCTGCACACATTTAGAAGTTCTTCACTGAGATTACCAACTCGATACAAAATTTAGTTAACCTCAAATATTTAATAGCAGAGAAGCCAGTTAATAAATGAATTCAACACAGTGAAATGAAACTCATTGAATTATTTTATCTTCATACGAAATGAATTTATTTTATCTTGAAGTTAAAACTACTAAATCCCAAGTGAAAATGAAAAAGCAAAAGACATGTTTAACTATTAAAGGCGACATTAAAGAAGAGAACGTTGAATAGTACAAGTCATTACAAGAGGAGCCCAGTTTTCTAAGATAAGCTGTCTAAAGACCCTTCGCATTTCCGGAAGCACAGGGTACGGATAGTAAAACGTTCATAAAATCAAGCACAGAGCAATAAACCGAACTCAGAAAGTGTAAGAATTCTCAAAGCAGTCCATTGAGGAGCCAAACTTGCTCCAATTTAGATGAAATTGAAAGGGCTGGTTTTCCAGTGAAGGAAGTGTGTCCTTGAATTACAAAACTAAACATCCATGGAAAAGACATGGAAAATAAACGTGTCAGATAAATGACTAGAGGGTAGACAAGTTATATTATTGGTGGATAAGATAGAACTATTTTAATTCAGTAGATACCAGAAAGAAAAAGAAAAAAAAGGATCCAAGACTCACCTTATATTGTCTCCATCGGCCTGGAATGAATCAGGCTTCGATCCAAGTTTCATGAACTTCATTTTGCCAAATAAATATCAGCTCCTCTGTTTCCTCTTAAGGATTCCAATCTCCAAACTTTTACCAAATTCACTATTTAATGGACCAAAATCACCAGGAAGACTTCAAGAAAGGAAAGAAAGTGCAAAGGAAAAACCACAAACGAAATTGCACTCCTAGAAATTACCAACTGTTCAACCCAAAGAAGAATGAATCAAAGATAGATTGATGATAAGATTCTTAGTATTACCGAATCTTGCCCAGGAAAAAAACAAGGCCAAGGTGAGAAAAAGAGAGAAATGAGTGAATGTGATTTTGACAAAGTGAAGAGAGTTTGCTTCCTAAACTGGTAGCAGAGTCCAAGGAGCCAGGATTGAGAAGGTTAAGTAAGGAGACATTGCCTTAAAACTCTCTTACTCTTATACATTTTATATAAACTAAAACATGAGAGACACCCCCACTTGCTCAAAACTGACACCACCGTCCTTATTTGATTTGTTTATGCCTCTTTTTCATGTTTTTAGCTTTTCTTTTTATCAATGGATCTTAACACACACTACTAAGTGACCTTTTTTTTCTGGTCGACAAAGCTTCAAAACCCAGACCCCAGAATCCACATTCCTTTGCAAATCAGAAACACCCTTTCAGCAGCTCTTAAATTTAAGCTACAAACACCTGCAACAAGAAAACAGCATATCTTGGTATCAGTTCAGAGAACCACCAAAAGAGTGGACAGAATTTATCAACTCAAGAGGTGGTTTTCCAAAAGAAAGATTGTAATTGGGAGCATCACTACCAATGAAGTTGTTTCAAGGTGGAGGTGAATACGCAAGATTTGATAGAATCAAAGTCAAGAATGTGACACAGAAATCAACTTAAAAGAACATACTATATTCTTTAAAAAAGAAAAGGCGGAGAAAAAAATTTAAAAAGAAAAAGAGAAGCACTAAAAAAAAAAAAACCATCCACAAGAACTCATGATCAGCTTGAGACCACACATACATCACCATCTCTGGCAGTCATTTTACCAAAAAATGCAAGAATTTGAAACATAACCAACAGAAGAAATAAAATAATATCAAGAAACTGTTCTTTTACCTACCAAGTGAAAGCCAGCTCTAATGCACAGAACCAGAAGAGGATCAAGAAAAACTATGCATAAGGAAGTTCTAAAAACAGTAGGAGCTAACAGTAGTTTGATGGGAGAAAATCATCATGCATATATGAATGAAATAGAAAGGAGGAAGAGATAAAAAGAAGAGAATAAAAGCAAGAGAATTTAAAATATTGATACTTTACCTTGAAGATGTCTCTCCGCAAACAACCCAAAAGAAAATGTCCAAAGCAGAAGACCCTTTCTCTTTCTTTCTAACCACGTAGTTAGGCAAAGGCAAAGGCAAAGTACCAAAAGAAGAATCAAATAAGCATGGCAATGGACACACAAGGCAGCAGAAGATAACAGAACGCAACACAACACACAGCACAACGTTCAGTGCATGAGGTGAGGGCCTATTACCTTACCTGCAGGACAGGACCCAAAAGGAGTAACCCCACATAACACCAAATCCACCCAACAAAACCCAAAAAACTTCACATCAGAAAGATGAGCTGTTCCTCATCATCTAATCTTCTTTGACAGCCACCACTTCCTGCCTATAGATAACCCACAAAAAGCCTTATCTCAGAATGTTCCCTACCCTTCTCTTAATTTTTACCTTTGAATCAGCACCACCGCCCCACCATCACCACCATTATCACCACCACCGCAACACTCACCTATTTATCTTTCTTTCTTATAATCTACTTTCACTATAGACTCATCACTCATCAAATAAGAACCTTTTTTTTATAATAACAATAATGAACTATTTTGTCCTTGTTTCTCTTTGACAACAATGAAACAAAAACAAACAACTTTAAATATTTGTTTGGCTTTAGAAAGTAAAAAAGATTTGAGTCTTTATTTTCCTTTCTTTCAATTCAAAGAAAGGGAACCCAAAAACCATGCAATGAGGCCCCCACTTTCCCACCTCGAACAGTTTTCTTCCTTTCTTTCTTTCTTTTGTTTTCTTTGTAAATTGGAAAGTTAAAGATTTAGTCTTTTATCTTAGAGAATCTATGGCTACAGGCAATCTGACATGCATGACTTTGGTGTTTCCTTTCTCAAATACAAACTGACTTTAGTGTGTTCTCTTAGTTTTTAGTGTGCTTTTGAGAGAAACTAAGGAACAGCCCCTGTGTACCAGAAAACGACCCATCCATCATCCTTACCGAGTACTTCGATAATAATGCCATCCATCTCATTTTCTTTTCCTTTTTCTTTTTCGTTTAATATAATGTTTTTAGAGGATTTATTTATTTCATTCAGTTTGATCCTTCGGCATATTACCAAGAAATTCTTGTCTCCTCTTTTCTCGTTCCGTTGCCCTATTTATCGTGATATCAGCATGTGCATAATCAGAAGATTGAACGGGGCAAAAGAATTCGATAATATTGAAAATAATTTCGGGACCAAAGACAAAAATGCATTAAAACATATAATACGTACTGATTTAAGTGTGGGAATGAATTTTAAATAAAAATTTTAGTCTAATTCGGCTGTAAGAATTTAAAAAAGTATGAAAACTTTTCTGGTAAAGTTATCTCTGGACAATCTTAACTTGAAAATTTATTTTGTATTGAGTTTACAGTACGAGAAACATTAGAATTAATTAGTTAGTTGACAGAATACTAGGTGAGAAAGAGGATTAACTTAATAAAATAAATAAATAAACAAGAGAGATTTGTATACTAGCATGGCTTTTGTAATGTGTAAAAAAGAAAAAAGGAAACAGACAAAGAGAAGCAATTGCCTTGTCAAATCAAAATGATGAATCTCTCTCTCTCATATAATAGTGGACAAGTTGTGACCACAATTCCACAAACTCCCTTTTTAATTCTCTAATCCAATCTCCAATATAAATTCTTTTTCTTTTATCTTTCACATCACATGCAATGCTCCAATCCAGTCTCCAACGTGACTTAGAAAATCATCCAAATTCTTTATATAAAAATTTTAATTATGCTTTTATCATATTCTCCGTGCTTAACCCTTTATTTAACACATCCCTATGATAATGCTTAGCCTTCTTAATATTACTTCTTCTCCATCAAGAATCTCACACACTAGCACACACACATATATATATATATATATATATATATATATATATATATATATATATATATATATATATATATATATATATATATATATATATATTCTTCTTTATTCGCACACCTGATACAGATGTCTCCTCCATGAGAAAAAATTCTTTAAAGTAATACTGCTTCACTAATAATATATTGGATGTTTTTAGGAAAACTCTGACCTCAGCACTGCACAATAAATCAAGGTCTAATTATTCTATATTTTTTATATCACACTATTTAATATTAATATTTAAAGTTTATATTTTATATTAAAAATTTATATTATCTAAATTTTTATTTGATTGTTCTATTTAATTAATAAATTAAGTATTTATCTCGAAATATAACAACCCGTATAGTTCTGATATCTAATAAAAAAATTTCATATTCAAATATGGATTTTTTTTCAGTATTTTATTAATATTGATTTTTTTATATTTAAAATAAGATAGCTAAAAATAATATTTTTATATTGAAATCAAGAGAATCACTATCTTTTATTATGTAGGTATAAACTATATAATCATTCCACCCTGATAAATAAAAAAGAAAAAAAACTAAATAATTAAACATAAAATCTATGAAAGATGAGATTGATTCCTGTGCAAATCAGGACTCTAAATTGGAAGAGGGGAATATTTGAAAGATCCTATCCATGAGAATTGGTCGGTTGGGGCCAGTTTTTCTTTATTTTATTAAACACTCGATAATATATAAAAAGAATTATTTTCATGGTCAAATAATTAATTATCACAAATAAGAAATCAGAACATCATTTATTTTTGTGCTTGTGGACATTGCTAATTTTGGAGCTATTGAAAGAATCAAAAGGGAATAACAACACAAGTCTAAAGCTTTTATTTTTAATTTTTAATTTTTAATTTTCTCCTTGGGATATGGTACCCACTTGAAGAAAGAAAGGAAAGGAAAAACACAAACTGTGGATGCATGTACCCTTGTGTGGTTCTGGACTATACTGTCTTTGACCCATCACCATGTGATCTTTCCTTTTAATACGAATTGAAGAGACTTTGCCTGCCTAACGTTATCTTATTACTTTCTTCCTTTCCATGAGAAAAAGAAAATATTAAAAATGAACTTATATTACATATACTTTCCAGCTCAATGCAAAGAGAACTGTCCTTACTTTCAAAGGAGGGGACCGATGACCACCCCTTTATTATATCTGAATTTATATCATTACCCTTGTGTCTTAGGGCAGCTTTACTTGCATTTTGTAGATAACATAAGTTTTTCTTTTTATCAGTGATGTTTTGTATCTCCCCATTTTGGGAGGGGCTAGGGTTTGTTGAATCTTTTATACCGTGCATTAGATTTAGTTTTTTAAAAAATAAATGTATTAAAAATATTTATTTTTTATTTAATATTATTAAATTACTATATAGTTTTGTTGCGTATAATTTTATATATATGTCTTTGAATTGAATTTTAATAACTTTTGAATAAATAGTTATATTAATTAGGAAGAATTTAGGTTTAATTAGAAATTTATTTAAGTTATTCCATTATTCTAGTATTTTATTTACTTTTCATTTATTTAGAAATTTATATTTAATTTTAATAAATTTATTTTTTATATAAAAAAAGTGAGAAAGAAATCCTAAATGAGTATAAAAAGCTATGTCACGGCTTCTAACATGATCATGCTTGTGCCTGTGTTACCTGCTGGAAGAAGCATCATGAAGTATGAATTGACACATGACCGTGCTAAACCGTATCTAGTACTGAATTCTAAAAAATACGACACATAGGGTCTTCAAACCGTGCTTGCTTTTGCCCATTTTGAAGAAGTTGTGAAAGTTCAGCATAACATTACACACAAGTGTGTGCCAAGCTGTGCCGTAAAGCGAAAGACGTGACACGGCCATGTGCCAAACCCTGTTGAATAAATTAGAGTTTTCTTTTACAGAAAACTCAAAAATTTATGGTAAAATAGGGTTTCCTTTGAGTCTTGGCTATAAACAGGGGAACAAATAACTATTTTAAAAGAACAACCATAACAGATACAAGTTTTTGAAGACTCATTCGAGGACATTAAGAAGATTTGTGCAAAGATTTAAGAGTTTGAATTATCTATTTCTTTTTCTTCTTTGATTTCTTTAATAATGTTTATGTGTATTTCCGCAATCATGCGCGACTAAACTCTTCTTAGAATTTGAATTTGCGTAACTAATCTATTACTTGTTTGGATCTTTATTTTCTTTCAATAAATTAATTATCAGTCAATTTTATGAGTTGCTTTTACTTATTTTTGTATTTGATTTTAGGCCTAATTATACATGTATTGGGGTAAATTAGAGACAACAAAAGTTGTATGATTTATCAGCTCATAGACTTATAAAACTTAGGAACCTCGATCACGAAAGTAGACGAATCCTTCGAGGAGTAATAAATTGCTAAAGAACTTAATGAACCATAGTTAATTGACATGACCATGAAAATAGACTGTAATTAACTTTGGTATTTTTAGATGAGCTCAAAAGAGACTCTAAGTAATTTGAGTGTTTTACCCTTGACTAAAGTTTATGATTTGAGTTGTGAAAAGATTCTCTAATCTGAGTAACAGCTTATGAAACTGTCACGACCCGATCTGCGGCTCTGTGACTGGCACTAAGGAATGGATAGGCATAAGGCTATGGAAACCCATAGCAAGCCTGACTAATCACTAACCCAATCAAATTATATTTTTATCCATTATAACACCATTTCATTACTAATTTTCAACCACCCAAATACTACATATTTAAATTAGTCTGTCAGCACAATTAGGTAACACCTCCTCGGTTGGTTTAATATGCCAAAATAAAATAATAAGTTTTAGAATCACTACTGTGAAAAATCTAGAATAATAATCAAATATACAAATAAAATTAGTTACATTAAACCCAAAGATGAAAGAATTTGGGCTGCCAAAGGAGAAGAACTGAGGGAAACCTAACAGACACCTGAAAAATAAAATTTGAGACTGTCAGTCTCGGCAGTGACTTAAAATTATATAATTCAAAAATAAATACAATTATCTTAATAAAATATTTATTTAATCATCTTAAAACGCGTGTCATGCCATGATTCAGAAATATACAATTTAAACGTTATGAGACGAGTAATTCAGCAGAACCCTAAACCCAATACTAGCAGCTTTTCGGCTCTCTTATTTCAATAGGACTGGCGCCTAGAGAGCGAAGCTCAACCATGGTTCTTAAATCCAGCCTGATAATTTGATTATCAATAAAGTCAGCACCTAGAAGCAACGCTCGACTAGGGAGCTTTCCTTCGGCAATCAAATTCTCAAAGCTCAGAAATTGTACTCGACCAAGGCAAATTCTAAAAATAATATTTTACTATCTGTCTCTAATTAATACCGGTGCGCACGCAGTCCTAATGTAACCCATCAGGGGGCATTGTTCTATTGGCGCCTTATCTCGAAGTTACAATTATAGCATCAATAATAATTAAAATAGCGTAAATCACCAGCAAACATAAATTATTCAATAACATATTAAGAATTAAAGTTGAATAACCTTGAGTATAGCAAATATGAAGATTATATGTAATAATAATAATAATAATAATAATAATAATAATAATATTAATATTAATATTAATATTAATAAAAATGAAATTAATAATAATATGATATGTAATAATTATTAATCAAATAAAATTAATAATAATAATACTAATAATAATCAATGATAATTATTAATTAATTAACATTGTATTTGATTTAGACATTATATAAATATAGTTGATTATATGACTTTAATTCACAATTTTACTGCGCCTCACAATCTGTAATTATGTCTCAGGTGGAGCTGGATGGATGGAAGAATTTAGAAAGTATAAAAAAAAAAATTAGAAAAATTAAAAAAAAAAAAAGAGAAGAAGAAGAAGGTGAGGCGGGTACGTTAATGACTCGGAGAATGAGGAATTAAGTTGGTAAAAATGATGGAATAATAGCAAGGCACATGGCAACAGATTCTGATGGTATAGTTAATTAGACTGGGGAATATTTGAGAGATTAGCCAGAGGACCGTGAACTAATGATGATGGTTAATCTTGTTTTATTTTCTTTAAATGCTAACTCAAGAAAGCAAGATTATCTCATCTCTGACATTGCTTTCCATGCAGGAACCTTTTAGAAAAAAGAAAAAGAAAAAAAAGAAAGACAGAACTTGTACATCATATATTCTTGGTAATCTGGTTCAATGAATTTCCAACGATTGATCTCTTATATTCCCTTTTGTTTTGAGGAACAATTTGAGAAAGAAAAACTGCATCATTGCATTTGATACTCTATGTTGCTTCATTCCTTCAATTGTAGCTTAAGTTATGATGATTATAGTAAGATGAAGAGGAAAAGAGCAAGCATTAATTGGTTTTTATGCTAATAAATAAATTAGCTAATACAAGCAATATTTAATAAATAATTATATATTGTTAATATATAATTAATTTTATTTATAATGATGTGTTAGACCGAATCCGTTTAAGAATTTTTTATTAATCTCTCCCTTCAGTCTATATATATAATAAATGAGTATTTATATAGAAATTTTATACCGTTGATAAAGTGTTTCTCACTTCATAGCTAGATTATATTTGATAGATCTAAGCATAAGTAATGATAGTTGATGTAAAAAAATTAGTCGTTGTTTGTTCGTGTTTTGCACGTGTTCTTATTATTTTGACTTAAATCAAATTGATATATATATATATATATATATATATATATATATATATATATATATATATATATATATATATATATATATATATAAAAGTACAAAAGAATACTATTTAGTTTCATTATTTAATAAATTTTATTATGAAATTTCTTAGACAAAAAGAAGCATGTAATTAATACTTGTGATAAAAAATGTCACATTTAAAAGTGAAAATTAATAAGAATTCAACCATCTTCAATTCTATCAGTAATCATTTTCATATTGCCCGTATTCGATGATATGGGTTTAAGATTTATGACTCTTAGTTTTATTATTTGACTGTTAAATTAACTTTATCCAATTACTGAATTTTAAAACCATGATTTGACGGTCAAACAATAAAATTAAGAGTCGTTGAGCTCTACCCATATCATCAACATGATAATGATGACTGATTAAAATGAAAATGATTGAATTATTATGAATCGCTATTTTTTAATAGTGAAATATTCATTTTATCACCATTGTTAACCACGTACATTTTCTTTTTAAAAATTCACATACTGAAATTTGTCAATGGTAAAATTACATGATATCTTTTTATACTTATCTATTGGTTTAATTTTTATTTTAGAGTTTTTTTTCTATAGCTAATAGTTAGTTTGATTATGTTTTTTTTGGATAATATTATCCTTACTTAAAAATTAATAATAATTTATTTAAATTAATCTCATAAAATTAATATTTATAATCTATAATAAATAATTATTATTTCAAAATTATAATTAATAGTTTAATTGTAATAATATTTACTTTCATAACATTTGAAGTTATAAATTTCATATTCTTGAAAGTTAGATTTTAATTCTAATCTAGATAATAATATCTTAAATTATATTTTAATATTATATTTAATAATAAATTAAATTGTTAATTATACAATAAATTTTTAATTTTAGAAAATAATAATATTAATTATATTGATATATTAATTTATAATATTAAAATTGATTAATCAATAATTTTTATATTATTGCATCAAAGAAATCTAAAACATTAAAAAAATTAAGAATATTTAAAAATAGTTAGTTTGTTATTATTTTTTAAAATTTTACAAACAATATTAAATATTAAAATTTTATTAGATTGTATCTATCAACTTAATTTTATAATCAAAATAATAATAATGGACGTGCAATGTACATGTAAACAATTAGTTTTAGTTAAAAAAGAGTGCAAATAAATTTTTCTAGAAAATGTGTTTGAAATTTTTCTTTAATTTTAGTTATTGGTTTTGTTTTTATATTTTTCCCACTTTCTTATTAAGAAGTGGGCACTATTTTTAGCACCTGTTATGATAATATTTGGGTTATATTGGATATTTATCATTATGTTTATGGATAGATTTCTTGTATAAATAGAATTTTATTTCTGTAATCTTTTACACCTATAAATAGGTATTCCAATCAATGGAATGAATACATAAACATATAAACACATATACATACATATATATACATATAGAAAATTACTCTCCCTTCTCTCTTTATTTACTTTGTTCTTGATATTTATTTTATAATACTCTTTATTCTTCTCCTTATTCTTTATTTCACAATTTCTTATCAGTACGATTGCTTAAAACAAGATTCAAGATAGAGTTATTTTTTCTTTCATATTAAAAAAAATTGCATGAAACTATACTCTATCTTTATTGAATTCACAATGATCCATTTTGGTTGTCCTAATGAGTATATAGCACCTATTTCTTTATTTTAGTTTTGTGCCTTTTGAATTTCTACTAAATTCCATTGTTTTAGCCAAATACTAGTTTATATTGCAATTATAATTTTATCTACATTTTTTTGTAGGATCATAGTTTTATTTTATTTCTATCTTATTTTAATTAATTTACTATAGATATATTACCTGATATTAGTTAATATTAATTAATTTCTAATTTCTGAAAAACTAGTATTATATATAGTTCCTGAAAAACTGGTGTTGTATATAGTTTCTGAAGAACTTTTATTATAAATTTTAGTTCCTGAAGAACTTGTATTATAAATTTTAGTTCTTGAAGAACTTGTATTATAAATTTTAGTTTCTTGAAGAACTTGTATATAAATTTTAGTTCCTGAAGAACTAGTAATATATAGTTTTTGAAGAATTTATATTATAAATTTTAATTCTTTAAGAACTGATATTATAAATTTTAGTTCATAAAGGACTTGCATTATAAATTCTAGTTCCTAAAGAACTAATATTAGTTTTAATTCTTGAAGAACTAAATAAATAAATAACTAAAAGTATAAATTTCTGAAGAATTTTGACCATAAGTTCCCTAAAAACTAAATCTCTTGAAATTTATTATCCCAATTTATTAAGAAATTAATATTTTATATTCCCGAAGAACTAAATATATTAGTCTTTAAAAAAATTGATACTAATTGACGTATTATTTATTTTCTTTTGTATAAAAAGGTAAAATATTATAGACCATACTCAATCATTAGTAAGATTAAGAACAAATGATTCAGATTTATGTCTTGCAAACAGTACTACCACGCACACTATATTAGAAGATAATAAATATTTTTCTCACTTAAAAATGGGAGAAACTTTGTCAATATAATATTTGGTAATAAAAAAATAATTGAAGGCTTCGGAAGAGCAAATATATTACTATCTGAAGGTACATATTTCTTTATTAAAAATGCATTATTCTTTCTAAAATTTCATAAAAATTAATTGAGCTTTAAAGATATTCACCGAAATGGATATCATATTGAAACTACAAACGTGAGAAATATAGAATATCTATATATTACAACCCTCACAATGGAAAAGAAATGTGTATTGGAGAAATTACATGCTTTCTCTTATAGCTTATATTATACATATATGTGTACTATTAAAACAAATATGATAGTAAGCCATAAATTTACTGAACCAAATATTTTTTTTATTTGGCATAATCAATTGGGTCATCCTAGGTCAACAATGATGTGAAAATTTATTCAAAGCTCTTATGACTATGCATTGAAGAACCAGAAGATTTTTCAATCTAATGAATTCTCATGTTCAGCTTGCTCTTAAGGAAAGCTGATTATTAGGCCTTCACCAAGCAAAATTCAAAATGAATCACCTAAATTTATGGAACGTATATAAGGTGATATTTATAGACCAATTTCTCCACTATGTGAACCATTTAAATATTTTATGGTGTTAATAGATGCATTAATAAGATGGTCATATATATGTTTATTATTAACTCGAAATATGATACTTGCCAGATTACTTGCTCAAATAATTCAATTAAGAGCACGGTTTTCAGAATATGCTATTAAGACAATTCGTCTTGATAATGCCGGTAAATTTATATCTAAGGCTTTTAATGCTTATTGCATGTCAATTGGAATAACTGTTGAACATCCAGTAGCTCATGTTCATACTTAAAATGGTCTAGCATAATCTTTTATTAAATGTCTCCAATTAATAGCTAGACCACTACTTATGAAAATAAATCTCCCAATGATTACTTGGGGACATGTAATTTTACATGCAGCAACTATTATTTACATCAGGTCAACTAGTTATCATAAATTTTCACCATTACAGTTGGTTTCTGGTGAGGAGCAAAATAATTCTGATTTGAGAATTTTTGAATGTGATATTTATGTCCAAATTGGCCCCCTGCAATGCAAAAAAATGGGACCTCAGAGGAGATTAGGAATATATATTAAACATGAATCTCCATTTATCATTAAATATCTGGAGCCATTAACGGAAGATGTCTTTGCTGCGAGATTTAATAATTGTCATTTTAATGAGGCTTTGTTTCCTAAGTTGGAGGGGGAAGAGAACAAGCAATTAGAAAAATAAATTATTTGGAATGAGCCGTCATTAAATCATCTTGATCCTTATTCAAAATAGTGTGAACTAGAAGTTCAGAGGATCATTCATTTGCAAACTATAGCAAACCAATTGGCAGATACATTTTGTGATCCAAAAAGACTTACTAAACATTATATACCAGTTGAAAATGCTCTAGCTAGAATTGATGTCCCAGTAGGAAAATAGGTTAATATTATAGCAAATGAGTCTATGACACGCCAGAAGCGTGGTAGGCAATCTGGTTCCAAGGATAAAAATTCAAAAAAGAAAAGAAAAGAAATTAAACCAAGTGATAGTCTCAAAATTGATGTTCATGAAGAGTCTATAATAAAAGATATAGAAGAATAAATAACTCCATAAGAGGTTCAAGTGCCTGAAGATGATGAAAATAATGAGATATCAATCAACTATGTCACTTCAGGTAAGAGATGGAACCGAAGTGAAACTCTTGTCAACAATCTATTTGCATATGTAGTTGAAATTGATATTGCAAAAGAAAGTGCGAATATTGAACTTAAGTCTCTCATTGAATGCCGACAAAGAAATGATTGGCCTAAATGGAAAAATGTAATCCAGGCAGAATTAAACTCATTAGAAAAATGCCAAGTCTTTGGGCCTATTGTTTTAACACCTGATGATATTAAGCCAGTAGGCTATAAATTGGTTTGTGTGCATAAACGTAATGAGAAAAAAATGAGATTGTGAGATACAAAGCACGACTTGTAGCACAAGGATTCTCGCAAAGACTTGGAATTGATTAGGAAGAAACTTATTTCCCAGTAGTGGATGCAATTATATTTAGGTTTTTAATTAGCCTTAAAAGTTTAGAACGACTTCATATGCATCTTATGGATGTCGTTACAGCTTATTTATATGGATCAATTAATAATAATATTTATATGAAAATTCCTGAAGCATGTAGTTCAAAAGATGAGAAATGTATTCAATTAAGCTATAAAAATTATTATATGGATTGAAATAATCTGGGACGAATGTGGTATAATCGCATAAGTGAATATCTTTTAAAGAAAATATATACTAACAATTCAATTTGTCCATTTGTTTTCAATAAGAAAATAAATTTTGGTTTTGTAATAATTACTGTTTATGTTGATGATTTAAACTTAATTGGGACTCCTGAAGAGTTGATATAAATAATAAACTATTTAAAAAATAAATTTGAAATGAAAGATTTGAGACGAATAAAATTTTGTCTCGACCTGCAGATTGAATATTTACTTGGAGGGATTTTTATTCATCAGTCAACTTATATTGAAAATCTTTAAACATTTTAATATGGATAAATCTAATATAATGAGTTCTTCTATGATTGTTAGACACCTGAATGTGAAGAAGAACCATTTTCATCCTCGGAAAGATAGTGAAGAAATACTTGGTCCAGAAGTGCCATATCTTAGTGCTATTGAAGCACTAATATATCTTGCTAATTATACAACACCTGATATAACATTTTCTGTAAATTTACTAGAAAAATATAGTTTCTCACCAACTCGAAGGCATTGGAATAGTGGGAAACGAGCTTTTTGTTATTTTTGTGGTACATCAGATATGAGTTTATTTTATCTACAAGACTCGAAGTCAGAATTAATTGGATATACACATGCTGAATATTTATCTAATCTATAAAAAGCTCGATCACAAACGGGTTACTTGTTTACATATGGTGGCACTACTATATCTTGGCGTTTTACTAAGCAAACTTTAACTGCCACATCATCTAATCATGCTGAAATATTGGTAATGCACGAGACTATTAGAGAATACATATGGTTTAGATCTATGATCCAACATATAAAGGAAAAATGTGATTTTCCATTTGATAAAGAAAGCCTAATAGTGATTTATGAAGATAATGATGCTTGTATTACCCAACTCAAAGAATGATATATTAAAGGAGATAGATCCAAGCACATTTTGTCAAAGTTCTTTTTCACTCACGATTTCCAAAAGCAAGGTGTTTTAGATATTCATCAAATTCGATCTATTGATAATTTGACAGATTTGTTTGCAAAAACACTCTCTACAACAACATTTGAGAAGTTGATGAAAAAAATTAGCATGCGCAAACGAAGAGATATTTGTTAGAAGTCATGTTTTCACGGGGGGAAGATTTTGATGCACTGTACTCTTTTTTCATTAGCTTAGGTTTTATCCCATTGAGTTTTTTTAGCAAAGTTTTTAACGATGTGGTATTATGACGCAAGTTTCTACATAAATAATGTACTCTTTTTCGTTCACTAAGATTTTTTCCCACAGATTTTTTTTAGTAAGTTTTAACGAGACATATTCATTATAATAGACATCCAATGGAGAGTGTTATGATAATATTTGAGTTATATTGGATGTCTATCATTATATCTATGAATAGATTTTCTTATATAAATAGAACTCTACCTCTGTAACTTTTTACACATATAAATAAATGTTACAATCAATGGAATGAAACACATAAACATGTAAACACACACACATATATATATATATATATATATATATATATATATATATATATATATATTATTACTCCATCTTTTGTCTTTATTTACTTTGTTCTTGATCTTTATTTTATAATATTTTTTATTCTTCTTTTTATTTATTCTTTATTTCACAGCAACACCTACATATTTCACTAGGTCTTTTTCTATTTTTATTCTTACAAAATCCCCTTTTTTTAAACCATTAAAATATATATTCAGTTGGTCATGAGATTAAGATTCTCATAATATATATAAAAAAAAAGAACATTATTTACCCCTTATATTTTAATCTGTTAAAAATTGCCAATTTCTTCGGTCGATTAAATCACCCAAATGGTACTTAATTTTGCTTTCTATTTAACTACAATAATAGATTATGTTAATTTGGCTAATCACATAGGATACCTTTTCCCTGCCCACCCACCTCATCTCTCTCTTTAATTTCAAAGATTGCCTTCCCACCTATAAACTCACAATCACAAGCCATTAGCGATAAGTGATGGGAAAAACAGCCACAAACGGTAAACAAATAAATGCGGAATTAATCTTTATTTGTCTAAATTTTCCCAACTTGAATGAACCCCGAGGATGCAAACAAATAGGATGTTCTTAATGCAATTAGAACACACACAATATCACTGCTATGCACCAAGATATTGAGCTAAAACAGTAAGCACACAACAACACAAAGACACCGAAATTTTAGCGTGGAAAACCTATAAACTAGGGAAAAACCACGGGACCATTTTGGCCGCTTAAATCCACTATCATCATCAAAGGAGCAATACAAAGTCTTCTCTAGATAATACTAGAGGCATACAAAATCATCATATCTTTGGAAGTAAGCACATCAAGGTGTATGGAATCAAAATAGAGCCAAGATAAGAAATATATCACCAGAAAATTAGCTACTATCCAGACCAACGAAACCCGACCTCCGGACCTCAAAAACCGATCTCCACCGTCCAAACTATTGGCCCAGATTCTGTGTAGCTGCTGTCCAAAAATCACGACGATCCAACGGTTCAATCTACGGAAAACGGAACTTTTCTGCTGCTGTGTATTCTCCTCTCTTCACCTCTCTCTTTTCTTTTAATATATGAAGTCTTGGTAAAAAAAAACCCTAGCCCTAGACGTTTTTATAATAATATGCTCCCAAAATAGAAAGTCTAAATAAGACTTTAATATGCTCAATGGTTGGGCTTTCCTCATGGGTCAAAAAAAACAAAGAAAGAAAGAAAAAAAAACCCAACAAATCTCCCCCTTTTTGACTTATGAGGAAGAGTTCGCCATACCGGCGATGGAGCAACATACCTTCAACTTTTCCCTTGCTAGAACCTTTGTCAACATATCGGCACCATTATCATCAGTATGAACTTTATCAAGTTCAAATAGTTTATCTTCAAGTGCATCTCTAATCCAATGATACCTCACATCAATATGCTTGGTTCGTTTGTGAAACATAGAATTTTTAGCAAGGTGAATAGTACTTTGATTATCACAAAGAACCACGTAGCTGTTGCACAAAGCCAATCTCTTGCATAAATCTTTTGAGCCATAATAGCTCCTTACACGCTTCACATTGCAGCCACATACTCGGCCTCGGTGGTGGATAAAACCACACACTTTGCGATCTCGATTGCCATGACACAGCCTCCCCCCGCAAAAGTCATCAAATATCCGAAGTGGATTTCATGTTGTCCTTATTTCCGCCATATCGGAATCAGTATAACCAACAAGTATCGGCTTTCCATTTCCAAATGTTATACCTAATTTGGAAGTACCACGTAGATATCCGAGAATCCACTTTACCGCTTCCCAATGTTTCTTACCCTGGATTTGACAGAAAACGACTAACAACACCTATCGCATGAGCAATATCAGTCGTGTGCACACCATAGTATACATCAAGCTCCCTACAGTTGAGGCATAAGGGACTCTATCCATCTCTTCAATCTTCTTCTCGGAAGATGGACAATCTTTATCCTGTCAACTGAAGTTAGTAGTAAGAGGAGAACTAACCTCTTTAGCTTTATCCATGTTGAATCACAAGTACCTTCTCGATGTATTGCTCCTGTGACATGTGTAGCTTTTTCAAAGCTCTATCTCGAGTGATCCGAATGCCAAGAATATGTTTTACTGGCCCCAAGTCTTTCATAGCAAAAGACTTGCTCAATTGTATCTTCACCGAGTAATTCTTTCCGCATTCTTGCCAACAATTAACATGTCATCAACATATAACAATAAAATGATGAAATCATCATCACCAAACCTCCTGGAAGAAAACACAATGGTCTAAAGTAGTCTTTCGGTAATTTTGCTCCCCCATAACCGACTCAAACTTCTTGTACTGGTGCTTGCTTCAACCCATAAAGACTCTTTTGAAGTCTACACACATAGCCTTCTTTTCCCTTAACCTGAAAACCTTCAGGTTGCTCCATGTAGATTTCTTTATCCAAGTCACCATGAAGAAAAGCTGTTTTGACATCCATCTGTTCAACCTCAAGATCAAGGCTGGCTGCCAAACCAAGAACAACACGAATAGATCCCATCTTCACGACCGGAGAGAAAATCTCATCAAAGTCAATACCCTTTCTCTGACTGAACCCTTTGACCACCAATCTAGCCTTGTACCTAGGTTGTGCGGTGTGCTCTTCAGTCTTCACTTTGTAGACCCACTTGTTCTTCAAAGCTCTCTTGCCTTTAGGCAACTTCACCAACTCAAAAGTATTATTCTCATGTAAGGAATTCATCTCATCTTGCATGGCTTCAACCCACTCCCTTTTGTGCTCATCTTCCATGGCCTCTGCATAACACTCAGGCTCTCCCCCATCAGTGAGTAAGACATACTCATTAGCTGAAAAACGAGTGGAAGGATGACGATCTCTTGTAGACCGCCTAAGTGGGACAAATGGTGGCACGTCTGGTACCGGTATCTCTGAATGAAATTCTTCATCCACCTCTGGCTGTTCTGGAGCATCAATATCATCAGTATCATGTTGTTCATCATTCTGAACATCATCGTCAAGAGGTGGTTCTACATGCTGAGGAGGCACTGGATCCAAATCAGTAATATCATCATTATGTTGAGGAACTGTCTCTTTCTTCTCAACATCTTTCAAGGTCTGATCTTCAACAAACACAACATCTCGGCTTCGAATAAGTTTCTTGTGGACAGGATCATATAATCTGCAACCAAACTCATCTTGGCCATAACCCAAGAAAATACATGGTTTTGACTTCACATCAAGCTTTGATCTTTCATCTTTAGGAATGTGCACAAAAGCTTTGCATCCAAAGACCCTTAAGTGACCGTAAGAAACATCTTTGCCACTCCAAACCCTGTCAGGTACATCAAAAGACAAAGGAACACAAGGAGTTAGATTAATAACATGTACCGTCAGATTCAAAGCTTCTCCCGAATGAACTTGGCGTACCTGCATGTGACAACAAACATCCGACACGCTCCATCAAAGTTCGCTCATCCGCTCGCTAATCCGCTCAACTGTGGTGTCTTGGGAGGACTCTTTTGATGTCGAATACCATGATCTCTACAATAAGCATCAAATGGGCCAATGTATTCACCTCCATTATCTGTCTGAATACACTTAAGCTTCTTTCCACCGCTCTCAACCGAGGCATGAAATCGCTTAAACACTTCAAATACTTGATCTTTAGATTTCAAGGTATAAACCCATACCTTTCCCGGAGTGATCATCAATGAATGTGACAAAGTAGGAGCAACCACCAAGTGTCCTAATCTTCATAGGACCACAAACATCAGAGTCCACCAGATCAAGTATACTCTCCTTCCTGGAAGGAGGATGGCTCTTAAAGGAAACCCCTGCTCGCTTACCCCAAACAAAGTGAGAACACTTCTTTAGATGAATATCATGCACACCCCAGAACACATTTCTCTTCAACAAAAGAGACATCCCTTTTCACTCATGTGACCAAGTCTCTTATGCCATAAATCAGTCATGTCGATTCACTACAAAGATTGACCCTATCCCTTGAAGATCTTCGGATGTGTCATGTACAACTTTGAGCATCTTTTACCTCTAGCCACGATCAAAGAACCACAAGTGAGTTTCCATATTCCATTACCAAAGTTGTTACTGTAACCATCGTCATCAAGTAGGCCCGCGAGATTAAATTAAGTCTCATATCCGGAACATGTTTTACATTATGTAAAACCAACTCTATCCCAGTGTCAAACTTCAAACAAATATCTCCGATGCCTGCAATCTTTGATAGTCCATTATTACCCATCCTAACATTACCAAAGTTACCTGGAGTATAAGATGAATAAAAATCCCTCTGTGATGTTACATGACATGTAGCACCACTATCAACAACCCAGCTCGAATCATCATGTGCAATATTGATCATATCAAGATCAGAACAAATAAGGAACTCATCGGTAGTAATGTTAACTTCAGCATTGCCATTACCATCCTCATCTTTCTTATGGTTCTTTTGATTACTGTAATCGCTCTTCTTCTTCTCCTTTTTCAATTGCCTGCAGAACCGTATTGTGTGCCCTTTTCTACCACAATGATAGCATTCAAAATCAGCAAACTTTCCTTTGGATTTACTTCGATGCTTCCCTTTGTTACCTGGACCTCTACTCTGACTTCTCCCCCTGCTTTCTGTAACTAAGACATCAGAATGTGAAGAGGAACCTTGTGACTTTCTTCTCATCTCTTCATTTAAAACACTGCCTTTAGCTAATTCCATGGTGATAATACCATCTGCTGCAGAGTTGGACAATGATGTCCTAAAAGTTTCCCATGAGTCCGGTAAAGTGCCCAGGAGCCACAAGCCTTGTATCTCATCTTCAAACTTGATACCCATTCCTGCAAGTTGATTTATGATTCCCTGAAAAGAATTCAAATGATCGCGATGTGGAGTTCCATCATGGTATTTCAAGCTCATCATCTGTTTTATTAAGAACAATTTATTGTTTCCGGTCTTTCTAGCATACAACTGTTCAAGCTTGTTCCACAAAGTGCGAGCATGAGTCTCTCCGCTGATATGGTTCAAAACGTTATCATCAACCCATTGACGAATATACCACAAACCTGTCTATGCAAAATATTCCACTCTGCATCTGTTTTACTCTCAGGTTTATCAATATTAAACACATGCAAATAATAATCCTTCACATAAAGTAGGTCTTCCATCTTGCCTTTCCAAATATGATAATTAGAACCATTCAAATTAATCATCCTACTTGTGTTAGCTTCCATCATTCAAACAAGTTTAACCCAATATAGAAGAACCAGGCTCTGATACCAATTTGATGGGAAAAACAGCCACAAACGGTAAACAAATAAATGCGGAATTAATCTCTGTTTGTCTAAACTTTCCCAACTTGAATGAACCCCGAGGATGCAAACAAATAGGATGTTCTTAATGCAATTAGAACACACACAATATCACTTCTATGCACCAAGATATTGAGCTAAAACAGTAAGCACACAACAACACAAAGACACCGAAATTTTAGCGTGGAAAACCTATAAACTAGGGAAAAACCACGGGACCATTTTGGCCGCTTAAATCCACTATCATCATCAAAGGAGCAATACAAAGTCTTCTCTAGATAATACTAGAGGCATACAAAATCATCATATCCTTGGAAGTAAGCACATCAAGGTGTATGGAATCAAAATAGAGCCAAGATAAGAAATATATCACTAGAAAATTAGCTACTGTCCAGACCAACGAAATCCGACCTCCGGACCTCAAAAACCGATCTCCACCGTCCAAAATATTGGCCCAGATGCTGTGTAGCTGCTGTCCAAAAATCACGACGATCCAACGGTTCAATCTACGGGAAACGGAACTTTTCTGCTGCTGTGTATTCTCCTCTCTTCACCTCTCTCTTTTCTTTTAATATATGAAGTCTTGGTAAAAAAAAACCCTAGCCCTAGACGTTTTTATAATAATATGCTCCCAAAATAGAAAGTCTAAATAAGACTTTAATATGCTCAATGGTTGGGCTTTCCTCATGGGTCAAAAAAAACAAAGAAAGAAAGAAAAAAAACCCAACAATAAGCACTATGAAAATAAAACTCAATATAAAAGTAATTAATGATCGTTTACTAGTTAATATTCTTAAACAGTTCTAGATAGTTTAATAGAAGAACTGAAAAACCCCATTACTTATAATATTATTCTCTTGATATGATAGTTACACGGAACCAAACTGCTTAACTAAACTTAAATTAAGTGGTCCATAATCCTGATAATTAGGCTTTGATTATTTAATTTAATTATTTGAAGTGGCAAAAGTACCAGCCAGGAATCATGAGCATGGCTTTTGTTTTTCTAACCCAAGTACAAGAAGAGTAATGATAGCTTTTTTTCTCTATGGTCACATGAACCCATCATCTTCTATCAGGATAACATTAGATTAGATAAAGAGGTATCAGCATTGTAAGAATCAAGAAAACACTTGATGACATATATATATATATATATATATATATATATATATATATATATATATATATAATATGAACAGCCATGAGATGCTTTTGCTGATTCTTTATGATGATGATGATTTCTTTACTGATATGAACCCTTGAATTGCCAGGCTTTTTGGAAAGACACATAAATTAAAACTACAATTCTGAGGGGTGGAGATGGCTTTATCAGTCCCCTTCCCTCTCACTTTTCTGTAAATTTTTTTTTTTCCTGTCTTTAAACATGGATGTCTCCATGCTGCCATTGCAGCAGCTTTGGCTGTTCTTTTGAATCTTTGAATATTTGTTGATTCTCTTTTGTGAGGCGAGAATTGATTCGCCCAACTGCTTAAGTTTGTTGTGACGTGAGCATCTAGTGATGTGCATATGGGCAAAATTTTTGCAACACCAGTAATAAAAGAGGTTGAAGGCCTAGCTGCTGTGATGGGTTTGGAAATTGATACAAGTAAGGATTGCTCCAGATTGTATTTACTTTAGGCCATCTTGACTGGAAAGTCCTTACAGCCCATGTCCACTGAAGCACTGTACTCTCTGCAAATTTGGATGTAACTCAACCTCAAAATTAAGAATTTGTTTTTTTAATATATAGTTGCTTTTAAAAGAAGTAAAGCAAATCATATTTCAACCAAAAGTAGGTTCTATAAAATAGAAACATAAAAAATAGGAATACGTGAAAAAAAATATTGCAGGTTTCACTATTTAACAATTTAAAGTATTTTTTTTAAATAAAAAGAAACATGTGATTATAGATCATAACCAAAAAAATATATTTCATTGTTAAAAGTTTCGATTTATAAAAATTTAACCATCTTTACTCACATCAACCATCATTATCAAATTGCACATATTTAATAATATGAGTTTAAAATTTAACAACTTATAATACTATTATTTGACTGTTAAATCACAATTTTAAAAATCATTGATCCAATGAGATCGATTTAACGTTCAAACAATGATGTATTGAGTTATTATGCTCTAAAGTCATATTATTAAACATGAGAAATATGATAATAACAACTTATTAGAACAAAAATAGCTAAATCTTTATCGATCAACACTTTTTAATGATAAAATATTTCTTTTTGCCATAATTCTTAACCATATACTTTTTTTAAAATTACATATTTTAAATTGTCAAATGATGAAACCATAAGGTATTTTTTTATATTTATCCTTAAAAAGTAACAAGTTTATCATATTGATTGACAATCGTTAAAATTTATATTTTATAATGAAAAATACCAAACTTTTGATTTGTAAGTAGATGATTATTGAATTTTAATTTTAATAATAATAAATTTTTTCGGTAAATATGAGAATAAATTATATGAACAGACACTAAAATATACACCTTGTAATAAAAAATACATCAAAATTTTAATTTTAAAAGAACTATGAGTTTCACCTTTTTTTGTAATAAATTAAAAATTTAATATCTTTTATTACAAAATATAAAATTTTAATGACTATTCATTTGATTTATTTCTAAACATGTCGAAAGAATTCATTAGTATTATTAAAATTAAAATTTAGTAACTATTTAATTATAAATTAAAAGTTGATATAATATATTTTATTAAAAAAATTAAAAGTTTGGTGAATGCGAATATGTAATTTAGTATGCTGGTTGGAGGACCTTTTATGGGACTACTAGCTGGATTCTTTCGAATTTTCGTAATGGTTCGTTGTTTGAAGAAGAGTTTCGTATTCCTAAGGATCCTACTGCAATGATTAAGCCTAAAGCCTCTTGTTTTGCTAATGCTTACTCTAATGGGGATTACTAGAGCAAGTCTGTTAGCTATGAGGAGAGGCTGATTGGGTGGTTGAGGGAAGTTGCTCCTTCTACACAATATCTTGCTCTTTACTATGAGGTTATCAAGATGCTTGACTGGAATTGGACGGTAAGGATTAACCACTCCTTCAGAAAAGCCAACAGATTGTCATAAATCAGTGCAGCCTACTATTAGCTTATAAGTTATCTTTGTTATTTCTATTTCTTAGGAGTCTGTTACATACTAGAATCAGTTTTTGAGTTGTGAAATAATTGTAGGAGTGGTTAGCTATTTTTTTTAGTCAATTAGTTAGGAGTTCTAGTTTAAGTAAAGGTCTACAATTTTCAATTTTCTGCTTTTAACTCTTTCTCTTGTATTTATTCTTTTAGAGTAATAAAATCATTCACTTCTTAAATTGTTGTTGTTGCTTTAATTTTGGTACATGGTATCAGAGCTTGGTCTTTCAAACTCGTGATTTTATTACTCTAAAAGATGAATGGTGGAAGTGCTCCTCAGGCCTCTATAGACAAGCTGGTTGGTAGTAATTACAATTATTGGAAACTATGTATGGAAGCTTATTTACAAGGACAGGATTTGTGGGATCTTATCTCTGGTGATGATGAGACAATTTCAGAAGATATTCCCCAAAATGCCGAATTGTGAAGGAAATGGAGGATAAAGTGTGGGAAAGCTTTATTTGCTTTGAGGACATCAATTAGCAAAGAGTGCATTGAGCATGTCTGTGATCTGAATTCACCAAAAGATGTATGGGAGACACTTGGTAAGGTGTTTATCAAGAAGGATACAACTCGACTGCAATTTCTTGAGAATCAATTGGCTGTTACAACTCAAGAGAACCTTTCAATCGAAGAATATTTTTTGAAGGTTAAGAATTTGTGTTCTGAAATTTTATATTTGGATCCAGAGGAACCTGTGAGCAGTTTTCGCTTGCGTCGTTACTTGATTCGTGGTTTAAGGAGCGAGTTTATGCCATTTATATCTTCGATACAGGGTTGGGCAAATCAACCTTCAATTGTTGAGTTAGAAAATTTACTTTCTAATCAGGAAGCTTTGGTGAAACAAGTTGCAAGCAATGAAAAATTTCAGAAAGAGGAAGTTCTTTTCTCTAAGGACCAAAGGAGAAGGAATTATACCTCTAGGAGCAAGAGTCATGAACAGCCTAAGAAGACTTCAATCACTTGTTATCGTTGCGAAAAGCAGGGCATATCAAGCGTGATTGTCGAGTGAAGTTAGTTTGTGATCGATGTGGAAAACCAGGCCATATCAAGTCAAAATATCATGTAAAATTGCAGGAAACAGGTGCAAAATGTTACACATAAGTGTAGTGAATCTGAACCGAATTGGGAGAAATATTTTCCATTGAAGTCTTTGATCAGCAAATAATTTCTCTTGTGCACCATGCTGCTGCGTTTACAGAAGCAAATGTTGTTATTGATTATGAGAAGGAGTGGATCGTCGATTCCGGTTGTTCTCATCATGCAATAGGAAATGATGCTCTATTATCCGATGTTCACACATATTGTGGGAAAAAGGTCATTGCGACAACCGATAATTCTCTACATCCAGTAGTAAAAGAAGGGAATGTTAAAGAAGGTGATTTTGATAATGGAGGCATATTTCTCAAGGACGTTTATCATGTTCCAGGGCTGAAAAAGAATCTCGCTTCGATTTCTCAAATTATTGATTCAGGAAAGTATGTACTTTTTGATCCAAATGATGTAAAAATTCTTTCAAATGCAGATAGTATTTCAGCTGATGTTTTATTCACTGGAAAAGAAAGGAGTCTTTTTATGTATTGTCTATAAATGATGTGTATGTTGCAAAGACGGGTCAGAATGTTAGCTCAGCACTTTGGCATGCTCGTTTGGGTCACGTTGGCTATCAGTCCTTACAGAAAATCTCAACACATCAGCTTCTTGAAGGTGTTCCTATTTTCAAAGATGTTCATTATAATGAAATTTGCCCAGGTTGTCAATATGGAAAATTTCATCGACTTCCTTTTGCGAAGTCAGAGAATAGAGCATCGGCAGTGTTATAATTGCTTAAAGTTAATCTATTGGGGCTAACTAAAAAACCTAGCTACACTGGATTTCAGTATGTGATGGTTATAGTGGATGATTTTTCTCGATTCAGCTGGATTTATTTCTTAGAACGTAAAAGTGAGGTCTTCTCCAAATTTGTTCAATTTAAGCTTGACGTGGAGAAAGAACTTGGGCAGCTAATAAAGTGTTTGTGCACCGATAATGGAGGAGAATTTATGTCATATGTGTTTTTAAGCTATTGTAAGGCACATGGGATTCAATGTCAAATGACTTGTCCGAAAACACCACAGCAAAATGGAGTTGCTGAGCACAAGCTAGCTCATTTAACATCTGTGTGTCTGTCATGGATGCACTCGAAGAGTCTACCGAGAAAATTATGGGCAGCTGCATGTCATATGGCATGTTATGTCGTAAATCGATTATCTCCATGGCCTGGGACAAAATCTTCTCCATTCGAGTTAGTGTATCATTGTAAACCCAATATGAGTTATTTTCGAGTTTTTGGGTCTATTTTCTATGTTCATATCTTAAAAAATAATAGAACTAAACTTGACCCTAAGGCCAAGCAGTGCATTTTTGTTGGCTATGACACTCACAGGAAGGGATGGAGATGTATGGATTTACAGATAAAGAAAGTTATTATGTCTCGTGATGTGGTGTTCGATAAATTGTCATCTTGTATGGCTGATTCAAATACCAAAAGTACAATTGATCTTGCTATTTTTCCTGATGATTCTTCATCAAGTGCTGCGGAGAGTAATGGTTCTTCTTTTGTATAAAGCACTCAAGAAAATTCAGAGGTTGTCACAAGAAAAAAATCGGCGAGACAGAAGAAACAACTTGCTCATCTAGCTGATTATGAGGTTGAAATAAATCAGCTCTCTGTTTTATCTTGTTTCTTTATGGGGGACTCATATGAAAAAGAACTAAAGTCAAATGATGAAGCTAAAGGAATTTCTGAACAGGAAGAGGCAATGCAAGAAGAAATTTCAGCTTTAAAGAAGAATGGCACGTGGGAGCTTGTACCGAAACTGGTAGATGCTGAGTTAGTTACATCTAAATGGGTGTACAAATTTAAAAAAAGGTTGATAGTGAAATAAAGAGATACAAAGCTCGACTTGTCGCTCGGGGATTCTCTCAACAATATGGTAGAGATTATGACGAGACTTTCAGCCCCGTTGCGAGGATGGTAATGATTCGAACAATTGTCTCTTTAGCAGCTAGTAAAGGCTGAAAATTCTTGCAACTTGATGTAAAAAATGCCTTCTTGTATGAAGAATTGGATCGCGATATTTTTATGGAGCAGCCGCAAGGTTTTAACTCTAGCAAGCATCCTAATCATGTTTGCCATCTCAAGAAGGCGTTGTATGGCCTCAAGCAAGCTCCTCGTGCTTGGTTTGGTAAGATTGCTCAATATCTTCATTTCTGTGGTTACAAGTCTTCAAATGTTGATCCAAGTCTGTTTATTAAAAAATCACCCACTATGTGCACTTTACTTCTTCTTTATGTAGATGATATGGTTATTACGGGAGATAATGATGTCGAAACTAAGTGTCTTAGAGATGCTTTATCTGTTCGTTTTAAAATGAAAAGCTTGGGTGAAGTATCTTGTTTTCTTGGGTTGAAAATCGTAAAATCAGGTGGCTATTTTGTCTGTGAAAGTAGATATGCAGTGAGTCTACTCAAACGTTTCCATATGGAGAAGTCAAAAGAAATGAATACTCCTATAGAACCTCTTCTAAAGTTGGCAAAGAATGAAGGAAAGCTGCTAGACGATGCTACACTTTTTCGGTAAATGGTTGGCAGCTTATTCTACTTAACTATTTTAAGACCTGATATCGTATTTGTTGTTGGAGTCATTTCATAATTCATGGAAAAACCATGTAAGGGTCATTTGATTGCAGTAAAGAGGATCCTACGGTATGTGAAAGGGACTTTAAGCTATAGATTAATGTACAAGCATGGTGCAGCATTTTCTTTAAGTGGTTTTGTTGATGCTGATTGGGCTAGTGACGTGAATGACAGACGTTCTACAACAGGTTTCTATTTTACTATAGGTTCAGCTGCAATTTCTTAGTGTAGTAAAAAGCAAATCACTGTTGCACTTTCAAGTTGTGAGGCAGAATACGTAGCAGTGACTATGGCTACTCAAGAATGTGTTTGGCTTAAAAGACTCGTTCAAGAGTTGGTTTCTACTGTCAACTATCTGATTCCCATTTATTGCGACAATGAGAGCGCAATCAAGCTTTCGGAAAATCCTGTGTTTCATGCGCGTTCAAAGCACATTTCATTTCCATTTCATCCGAGAGAAGGTTCTAACTCAAGACATTGAGATGAAGAAAATAAAAAGTGAAGACCGGATAGCTTATGTTTTTACAAAAGCACTTGCTAAGGCTAAGTTTGAATTCTTTCGTACATCACTTGGTGTTGTTAAGCGTAAGTCTACACTAAAGGGGACTGTCATAAATTAGTGCAGCCTACTGTTAGTTTATAAGTTGTTTTTATTATTTCTATTGCTTAGGAGTCTGTTACGTACTAGAATTAGTCTTTGAGTTGTGGAATAATTGTAGGAATGGTTAGCTATTTTTTAGTCAATTAGGAGTTCTAGTTTAAGTAAAGGTCTGTAATTTTCAATTTTCTGCATTACTTCAGTTTTAATTCTTTCTCTTGTATTTATTCCTTTAGAGTAATAAAATCATTCACTTCTTAAATTGTTGCTGTTGCTTTAATTTTGGTATCCAGATTGCCTTGCTAATTACGGGTGCTACTTTTGCTCTTGGCTATCATTTTTTTCAAGTCCCTCTGACTTTGGCAGGATTTGCCCTACCTAATTTTCTTTAGGCTTGCTTAGCCTCCTTCCATTCAAAAATAAAATAAAATAAAATAATAAGTTTAATTTTTGACAAACATCTACCGATAATAATATCAATCGACACTTAATGATATATATTCATATGTTATTACAAGTGGACACTAAATTTTTTTTGTTCGATTTAGAAATAAAAATAAAAATTAAGATTTAATTTTATCTAAAATTTACATGTTTTTTTTTTTCTTTCTCTTGGCAATAACAATAGGATGAATTCATTCTTGGAAAAAAGATTATATAAACGGGCATCTTTCAATTGAAATATCATCATTATTTTACAATAAACTTTCAGTGCCAACACCCATAAGGTATTCATATTCTCATAATCATTTTAATCATAGTTAATGATCATGATTACGTTATCTAATCATAATATCCCGATCGAACTTTAGTCTGCAGAAAACCAAGTCATCCCTAGGTAGAACCACTGGGACAATTCCAAAGCATAACTAAAATGTACCTTGTGGGGCGATTGGCAAGAAAGAAGAAGCTATGTATGTTGTGCCGATGGAAATCATCCAGTTATCGAACTAACAAATTATAATTGAGAACCAACTTGGAATGTGTTTCTTGTCTTATGGAACAACATTTTCACCACTTAAATTCATGCAAGTCAAGACAACCAACTTGGAATGAGTTTCTTGTCCTCATGAAGAACTTTCTGTACTTAAGCCATTTACTTACTTCTCTCGCATATCAATAGAAAGACTTTGTAGTTACAGTAGAAAAGGACAAGCCCATCAATGCATGATAGTGGAGGGGTGTAAGAGTTTTTTATGGGAGTTGGGTGTTGCATAGGATCTCCAAACCAACACAATTGTACAAGTGACAGCCAGTTTACCATTGTACAAGTTGTGTTGGGTTTTCACAACTTGGTACGTCTTTGATTGGCAGGGTCCATCTTCTTTTCTTTCTTTTTCTTTTTCCTTCTTCTTGATCTCTATTATATGATATGATTTGTGTCGCGCAAAATAAGTTATGATTCAACTATATTTTTGTCCTTCTATTTTGCTCGTATTGTTCCACTATTAAGTATCACTTACCTACTATGAAACATACGAAATGAACAATATGAATGCACTTGTTCAAAACTGTTCTTCAATCACACTTCTGCTGCTCACCTTTCTTTGGGGTGCATGCGCGCACTATATAGCATTTTTCATATGGATTTGCATAGGTGTGAGCTAAAAAACCTAAACCAGAAATAATAATCTGAACTCAATAGTTTAGTTTAGTTTAGTTATTTTTAAAATTCGACCCAGTTTAATTTTTTGTTAAAAAATTTAATTATAACTGAACTCATCGAAATTTATATAAAAATTTACAATACTATATTTTTTATTTATTTAAAGAAAAAAATCAATTTATTTAACTATAAAATATGTTTATTTATATATGAATATATTTTTATCATTGATGATGCTGAATAAATATTTACATATATATATATATATATATATAAGCTTAAATTATAAAAAAAATTAAAATTTCTAACCGATTTACTTCGATTCGATTCGATTACACTTTATATTTATATTTTGATTCATTTTATAAGCTTAAGAATTTAATTTTTAGTCAAAGCTGAACCGACCATTGCCCGTAGATTTGCATTCACTTTCCCAATTTTATTTCACTTTCTATAAAAATATATCACATGTCATTCCCACAAAAACTGATTATTAATAAGCATGACTCTGTTATAATTAATACTCTTAGTAGATAAAAACTATTAAGTTTTATACTGATTATTAAAATTTATAAGAATAAAAATTTTAACACCAATAAATTAATATATAAAAATTATTAAAGACAAATTTTAAATACTTTATTTTCAATTCAATAAAAATAATTTTCTTTAAAAAAGTTTTCAAGATGACAACATATTGTTTTATAGAAAGATTAAAGTTTGGTCTGATTCAGATTTGATCGGGTTTAACATTTTAAATCTAGACTCTAGTTTGTGCCCAATTCAGCTATACGAATCTAAAATTTAATTAAGTTTACCAATTATAAAAAAAGATAAAATTTTCAATTTAGACCGGATTTATTGGATGAACTTCAAGAAAATGACATTTTCATATCTGTCTAAAAAATATTCAAATTGTTTTCAAGGCTGGAGGCTCAAGTAAAATACATGTCCAATCTTAAAAGAATTTAGCGGACTTAAACGATTGGACAAATAAATATTAAAACTTATGAACAAATCCATTTATCTATAATTGGATTTTTGCGGAGCATATAAGTAACTTTCTTATATCATATAATTTTTATTATAAAAATGTTTATGATTAATATTATAATTATAATAAAAAAAATTCTTCTATCCGATAATTTCTAAAGTTTAAAATTTACCACCAATATCCATAAATATTAAAATAACTATCGATAAAAAAAATGATATATAGATATTTAATATATTTTAAAATCTTCTCTGATAATTAATAGTTACAACTACTTTAAACTTTACTATTAAATAGTAACACTGTTAATTATAATTTAATAAATAACGAAATTAATTGTTAATAAATATAAAAAAATGGACTGTATATTTAGCACAATTTTTTAAAAAATATAAAGTTATATAAAAGTAAAGAATCACATTAGCAACACAGGGAAAAGAAAGTCCATTCCAATAATTTCAGGATCAAGTTCTGATCACATGCTCATTCCATGCATCACTGCGTGTTCCTTGCCTAATTCTCTTTCAATAAGCGACTGCTACCTCTTGCTCACTGGAAAGTTGACTTTTTTGGTTTGCGGTCAATGCCGGTCAACGCCAATAAATGAAAATTCCGGCATCGCAGGTAAATTCAAGTCAAAGTTGCGTTGGCTAATTGTAGTGGTATTTCTGGAGTTCACATCCTTCAAACCCTTGTTATCTCCATCACTGCTGCTCCCACCGACTCCGCCACCACTGCCACCATCATAGTGCCGCCGCTTGTGTCCACCCAAAGCCTGTCCGGAGGGAAAAGTTCGGTGGCAGATGGAACACTCTCGAGTCTTACCACTTAAACTAACCGAATTAGCTGTCTTTGAAGTAGCAATAGAGGAAGAAGTTGTGACAGATTGGTTGTTGTCAGTTGCTATAGGTTTTCGGTGATGACTAGCTTTATGTCCGCCTAAAGCCTGATAAGACCTAAATGTTCTGTAGCAAACTTTGCATTCATAACGACGGTTGTGGTCAAGATCGTCCTGTATGGTGGTGGTGTCTTTAGCGAGCATGAGAAGGCAAAGAGCTAAGTATTCTTCTTCGGTAGGTGAATTCTCGAAGCGAGGGCGCTTAGTTTGTCTCCTTTTAGCCCAAGACTCAGCAGAGTGAAGGTCTAAATCATGATTACTATGCAAAAGAGGAGACTGGGAATTTAGAGCTTCAAGAGCCATAGAGTTTATCTATAAAAGAAAGGGAAAATTGACGGGAGGGAGGGATTATATATGGGGTTTTATAAGGCGGAGAAAGAAAAGAAGATGGTCTGGTTGAAGAGTGGGGAGATTATGATGATGAAGTGTGAAGTGAGAAGTGAGAAGTGGGAAGTGGGAGAACGTCGACTAATTTAAATTGTTGGGAGTGAAGTATGGGACGATATGTGCAAAAAATCTTAGTATATTGGACATGGTGGGCCTATTCCTTTATTGATCGGCGATTCAGGACTTTGCCATAGTAGTTTGTTTACTCGTTCCAAGTCAACAACCTGACTGTGTCACTTCTCCAAGAGCAAATCCACAATTGTATGTCTTTTTCCGGAGAACTTTCTAAGAAAATGCTAGCTTTGCCTGTTGTATTTTAGTTTTACTAGTAGCCATTCTCAGAGATATTATATTATTAGGTCGAAGCTACGAGCTAATATTAAGAAGGCAAAATGTTAAAAATTTTACAGCATATTGATATTGTTATATAGTTTATCTATAAAATAAGGCAGACAACTATTAACGTTTAAATGACAATCTGAATTAAACTTATTTAAATCTAAGAATATGATTGATGGGAGCAATACTCACAAACTGAGTTAAGTTATGGGATTCTCCATCTTATCCATTGACATTGAGTTGATCATTCAAATGAAGCTTTGAGCGAACCTAAAGCATAAACCCTCCAATAATTCATACAAGACCTAGTTTCTTAGAAGGTTCTTGGCTCAATTGGCTTTTCGTATTGACCACGCCAACCTCTTATTGTCTTTGCAAGTGATACATACTTATTTTGCATTGAATTCTAAATGTACGGGAGAAAGCAAGTCAAGTGACTATATACCAAATATCTTATAATCTTATAAGATGGCTTTGTAATAGAACGAAACTTAAGAGAATATAATGTGCTTGAGGTTGGACATGGTTTCTAAGTGGTTAGTCATCTGGAAAGGACTAGGGTTATCCCGATTTATAACCCGCATGTTACTCGACAATTCAAATGGGACGGTGGCAAGCAAGCACCATCATCTTAGAGGGAGCAGCCCAACATGGTGCTGCCATGTTTGCTAGGTGGCGCTGCACATGGACCCCAAACTTCTCCGGCTGCTAGCTTAGTGTGACTTGGCCCAATTGAAAGATCCATTCGCATTACACCACTGCATGACGACTCCACATGACTCTGTTGTGACCTAGGAAACATTCATTTGTATTCTATGTATAATTTTGCTTAGCCAGCATGATCATGCTGCTGTTCGGGATCAATTGAATCTACCCATGTATATATCCACACAATAGGTGATTACTACTGGAATCAAAAGCAATTATATATAGGTCATACTATAAATGGTTAAATTCAACCGATTTATATATATATATACTGCAATGACATCAGAATCTTATATAAAATTGCACTGGTTTCAAATTAAAGAAAAAATGAAAAGAAAAGAATGCACTGGTAAGTCTTTTGGATATTATTAGAAGGAATAGAAAGCGACTTTAGTCTTTTTATAAAATTTAATTTATTGAACCGTTTTGTCTAAATCCTGTTCTAGACGAATGCATTGCAATTGCATGGGTTGGTTTTAATCTAATTCACTCGTAATTGAAAGCAATTGCAAGATGTACCATACAGACTTCTATATAAATAAACCATTAAAGCACTCCATCAATATGGTTTTTCTATATTTTATTTCCTTTTTGAATAAGGAAATGAGACCTTAATGCTATGATTTTATTTTTTTTGCCTTTATTATTATTATTTTTAATATAAAAAAAACAACTCGTATTTTGATACCTTTTGTTAAAATATATGTTTTCGCTGGCATAAGTCTCTAAATTTTTTTTTTTTATCTCCATTAAAAACCTTAGCAGTATATACGTTGGCAAGGTAGAGTTATTCTTATTGCACACCTTATATAATCTTTCAATTTATTCAAAGAATTTACTTGTAAAAGCATGAACTCAATTAAGGTTGATCGGTTTTTCTCAAAAGAAACATAAGGCTAATCAGTAATTAGACCTCTTCATAAATTCATATATCATCCGAAAGCTTCATACAATTAGTGTTGTTAATATTTGTTGATTTGTTCTTTCACTGATTTAATATAATTTAATAAAGAAAATACTAAATAGTAATAGTATAAAAATAAAATTTATATAGAGGAACACTATGAGATTGTAAGAAAAAATAATTAAATTTTTATTAAAAAACGAAAAATACTAATTATTATATGTCCAATACGGAAAGATATGAGGAAAAATTAAAGTAATATGTCATGCATTAACTAATAATAAAAGTTTCAAATTTTATTCTTAAAAAAAACATAAATTATAATAAATTATTAAATTATTTAAAATTTATAATATAATAAATATTAGTTAATTTAACTGATCATCGTTATTGATTTAACTCTATCTTGAATAATTATATAACATCTCTATATTCACTCAATTCAAATATATATAATTATTTTATTTTTTATTATGTGAAAACTAACAAGTCCAACTACTCTTAGATAAGATAAAGAGTATTTCAATTTAATTTAATGAATTGGAAATATTTAAATATAAATTAATTGTCTAAAAGTCTAGTTACTTCAGTAAAATTATATAATTAGTCTCAACTATAATTTAATTCATAAATATAAAATCTAATTACATATAACAACTATAGATACAAATACAAAATATAAATTATTTTATAAAATAATATAATTGGGATAGAATTGATAGAGTAATTATGTGATAAATGTATTTCCTTACAAAATAGATAGACTCTTAGATTACTAAAAAAATGGAATATTAACGTTAATTGAATAAAAAACTAAAATTGTAAGAGAAATAAAATCAATAACAAAATCTATCTGATAAAATATGTGGATATTAATTATTAAAAAAGTTATATGATGAACCCAAAGTATGAAAATATAGTTAAACGATGTTAATGATTTATATCAAAAAAACTATAAACAAAAACTCGTTTAATTTATATATATTTTAATTGTGAAATAGCACTAGATGAATTAATTCTACTTATATATTACAAAAATGCATGATAGATTATCTCGTAGTACACATTATCGGATTTAATATAGATAGATTAAAAAATATGCAACATATTTCTGAGATGAATATAAATTTAGAAGCCTATAAATATTAAATTGAATGAATCATATTTACTAAACAAAAATATAATGAGATGCTCAGAAAAATAAAATTTTGATTTTCATTAATATTGAATCAACTTATTTATGATAATTTATTAATATTAATTTAGACTATAAAATATTTGAGTTTAATTATTTAAAATTTTAAAAATTAAGTTAACTAATGCAATTAGTTTTCAAAAATAAAATTTAAATGAACTACTCATAATTTAAAAATTATGTAATTTATTAACATTAATAATATATATTATTATAAATTTAGTAATTATCTTTTAAATTAATGAATTTAATTATTAATATTTATATGCAACATATGTGAATAAATAAATATAAAATTATATGTATATTTTTATATATTAAACTTAAAAGGGTTTTTGGAAGTAAGCCGACTAGGCTAAACTGTTTACTCGTAAGGATTTAGATTGCCCAAGCCCAACATAAACTGTCCCAATTTTTATATCTTGCGCAAGTGCTGCTGTCCATTTCACTGATATAACATGAGGCTCTCCGAAGCTTTTAGAAGCGGCTCTTAATATTTTGCGGTGCATATAATCGGGGATGAAACTTTGACGCGTATTTTTGTTAATCTAATACGAGTGAATCTAATCGGACAGATTTGGATAAAAATAAATAGATTTACGATGGATTTAACATTTAATTTTATTATCGGTGTCAGTTTTAAGTCTGGTTTAAATTTAAATACATAAATATTCGTTATTCAAATTCAATTTTATAAATAAATATAAATATATCTGATACCTTATTCTTAATCATTTTGTTTTTCGAGATTTGAACCTTAGATCATTAATGCAGGTAATTTCGTATATTTAACTCCATTAGACTCTAATTAGATGAATGTAGATATTAATAAATATATTTATGACTTTACATATCGGATTCGGATTTTATTCGAATTTATATGTGCATATATTCATCACTCGAATCAATTATATAAACAGATATAAGTACAAAGTACCCTACCTGATACCTTATTCTTCATTATTTTGTTCTTCATAATATTTGAATCTTATATCTTTTATAAAAAGAAAAAAAAATTATCATTAAGTCATTTAGATTTTTTTTAAAAAACATGTATATTAATAATTGATGTATGTATAAAATAAAATAATAAAATAATAAATTTATTAATTTTATTGCAAGTGAAAATTAAATTCTACTTATTGGTAAAAGAATATATCATTAAAAAATTATTATTAGTATCCAATATATTAATATTTTTAATTATATAGTGCTAATATAATATTAATCATATTCATTAAATAATTTATGTTAAAAATGTGTCTTTTTATTAATTAATATAATTTTCTATTAATTTTTTAATAAATTAATATTACATCATTAGTTGTCGTAACTATTGACTGTTTATTCATACAGTGTTAAAATGTAAAAGATATCGTAAAATTTTTTTGTTAGCAACTTAAATTCAAAAATATTATTATAGTATCCAACCTAAGATATTAATTTTTCAATTTATAATTATGTAGTACTAATACAGTATTAATTATAATTATTAAATAATTTTTAATAATTAATATTGATATAAAAAATTTATATTATTTTATTATACAGTAAAATTTAAAATTTAGTTTTTATTTTTAATTTTAATCAATTAATTTCATTTTTACTATTAAAATAAAATATTAATAAGTACATATAGTGTGTTATTATATTTAAAATAAATAAAATTATAAAATTTAATTTTTATTTTTATTTTCTATAGTATTAAAATTCAATATTTATCTGAAAATTAAAAGCATATATATAAATTTAAGAAATATTTTTATTAATAAAATAAAAATAAAATATATTTTATATATATATATATATATATATATATATATTAATTTCTAAAACCTAAAATTTTATTGACGTGTATATTTAATTTTGATATATAAAATTATTATTTCAATATATATATAACTCAAATTTATATATAATTTTATAATTTATTCTATTAATTTATTAATTAATAATTATTCCTAATACTTCATTTCTATGCAATTGGGAAAGGGATTTCCCATTTCGAATTGCACTAGGCATAGAATGTGGCCCTTTTAGGCAGCTAGAGGTTGAAGAAATGACACATCCGCTTGAAACGAGAGGCTGCTTGAGACGAGACACTTTCCTGAAAGCAGGGATAAATATTTATTTTAATCCTAATAAATAACATATTTATAATAAATTAATATTTAATTAAATAATAATTAATTTTTTAATTAAATAATAATTATTTAAAAAATATTATTTTAAATTGAATGCACCCCTATAACCCCATATTTAGTAATTTCCGAACTCTTTCTTCGGTATTGAGAATCGTCAAAATAAGCAAAAACACTATTTCTACGGAAAATACCCCTTTCTCCTCGGTCCACAAAGACAAAATGTAGGAAAGGACTTTGTCAAAAACTACCTCGAAGGAGTCAAAGACACAAGGGATATGTTTCCATAAATAATTGAAATTCAATTTCTGTATCTTCAATTTTTGGAAACTTATAAAGTATATTTTAATTTTATATTAATTAATAAATTAATATTTTAATTAAATAATTATAATATAAATATAATATTTTTAGATATTATATTCACAAACTAATAAAATTTTTAAAAAATAAAAAATATGTAAAAAATTAATTTACTATTATTTTTTAAAATATTAAAAATTTATTAAATTGTATTTATATATTTAATTTTATAATTAAAATATAATAACGGTCATGCAATACACGGTAATCTTTTTTTATATATATATTTAATTTTTGACATATAAATTTTTTAATTTAACATGTGTATTTAATTTTTTGACACATCAAAAATTTAAATTTATATATAATTTTATAATTTTTCTATTAATTTAGTAATTTATAAATTACATTTCTAATTAAATACTAACTCTAATCCTAAATATAATATATTAATTATATTTTGATACTATATTAACTAATAAATAATTTTTTAATTATATAACAATATCAATTTTATCATAAAAATAATATATTAATTATTTTTTAATATTATATTAATAAATAAATTAATTTTATAATTAAATAATAATTATAATTTTAAAAATAACAATTTAAATTTTATTATAATATTATATTTAGAAATAAATAAATTTTTAATTATATAATAAATTTTTAATTTTTTTAGATAATAGTATCAATTATATTAATATATTAATTTATATGATATTAAAATTAATTAATAATAATTTTTATATTATTATATTAATAAAATTTTAAAAAATTAAAAACATTAAAAATAATTAATTTATTATTATTTTCTAAAATTTTATGAATTAATGTCAAATATTTAAAATCTATTAATTTATACCTCTCAATTTAATTATGTAATTAAAATAATAATAAGAATTATATAAAATATATGTATAAATGATTAATTATATTTAAATTTAAAATAAAATATTACATGTAAATTTAAGAAAAATAAAAGAAATTATGGAATCTTAATCAAAACAATCCATGTAGTTTTGATATAACACAAATGATATTTTAAAAATCCTAATTCTATTTTCATCTCAACGTCACAGCCTCCACCCTCACAGACCGTCTTTGCAGTCACCAAAACTTGCTGTCTCACCGTCACCCTTGCTGCCGTCACCTCCGCCCTTGCTGTCGTCGCCGTCGCCCTTGTTGCAGTCGCCTCCGCAAGGCCAAAATGGTCAGCAGACAATCAGATCTATATGCAACAGTTGTTCTTTAATTTCAATTTCTTGTTCTTTGCTTTGGAAGTGACTCCCATGATAGCATCAAAACAAAGGTATATAAATAATGGTTTAAGAATTTACAGTGTCATACTATGATAGAGACTTTTCTGAAGATACTAGTGAGAGTTTCTGAATTAATCTTAAGTGTTGAATCAAACAGAAGCCGTTTTTTAAACGGATTCGGGTACTGTCTTTTAATCGTCGGATATCTTTAAATGGGCGGTACCTACTCGTTGCAATCCCTATATATAAAAGTAATATAATTGTCCCAGAACGCTTTCTTTAACGAGCACCCACTACTGTTCTACAGAAAAAAAAGAAAAAGAAAAAAGAAAAAAAACATATATCTAATTTTTCTCTCATTCATAATTTTGTTACTGAATAATTTTTTTTCCCTAGAAAGTCCCTGTTTCTCTCCAAAAATACGAAAAAGAGAGAAAGAGCCTGTATTACGAACCGTTAAGTTGAGCGAAAGGCATCGTATATTAGGGTTTTGATCAGAACTTGCAATTATGGATCCTAGATATTCTGGGGAGACATTGAAGTAAGTTTTTATCAACTTCAATTTTAGTTAGCATTGCTTCTTTTTTTTTTTTCCTTTCAGTTGTTGAAACTGAGTTTTCATTTATTTATTTATTGAAGACATTTGGAGAAGCAGAATGAGTTGTTAATGCACGCATATAATTCAGTGTCTCATGAATTGCATAAGCTTCAGGTTGGTTCTTTTTTTTTTTTTTTTTGGTTTAAGACTATTGCTTTTGTTTATCTTGAATCTTGAATATTCCAAATATTGACATTTATATTTTGATTGTGAATCTATGAATTAGGATAAAATGCAGAAAGAAATTGGAATGGTCTAAAAAAAATATGATTAATTTTTTATCCACTTTAAGGTCATTTCATCACTTGCAGGTTGAGGAAGAAATGCTGATGCGCAAATTTTATCAACTTATGGCTGCACACGGTTTACCTAAAAAGGTATTCTTATCTTATCTTCCATGTTCGATCATTATATCAGTAGACTTTATAATAATTGTTCAAAAGAAAAATTACGGTACAAGGAGAGTGATCAGGAAGTGTCAAATGTTAGTGTGTCAGGATTGAATAATGGGTAAAATAATGTTTGTGAAGCTTTGAATAGTTGTTGAATTTTGATAAAATATGTTAAGGCTCTGTTATGTGTTTCCGGGTATGTTAAGATCTCTTTCAGTTGCTGACTGAAACAATAATATACATGATTGAAGTTGAACACTTTTAAGTGAGATGTGTTGGTTTGCAAGAACAGAATTCTGATGTTGCCCATGAAAGTGAGAAGTACTTTTCATTTTTGTTATGATCATGGGATGGAAAAAGATTGATTGTTGCAATGCCTATACTCATTGGAAGGCTAAGTGAACATCTATACCATTGAAAATTATCTTGATCTTTTGATACTTAGGGAAAGTTGATTGCTTTAGAATCCAAGTATTGGCAGTGTATGACTGTCAGTTTTCTTGGTCAGAATTTTTTAATGTCAAATCCTTTTCAGAATGAAGGCAATGCCGAGATGAAAGATGGGAGGGGAGTTGGAGATTCTACTGCTTTACTGACAAATACCAGCGATGATTCCATCAGTGGTGAAAATGGGCAAGCAACTGCATTAGTTCCTACTAGTAGCAATGAACAAGAATGAGGATATCAATTTTGTATTGAATTTATGACGATCTTCTATCTTTTATTGTGGGCATTTCTTCTTTCTTTTTTTTTAACATCCTCTCTTTTCCTCCAATACAACTGCAAATTTTGTTGACTAAAATGTTTGTTTGATGCAATAGTTTCATCAATTGTAAATACTGTCTGCAGACTTCTTCAGATAACAAGATGTCTATTCAGGTTGACGCTATGTTGTTGCTTGAATTTTATCAGATGAAATTTGTTGAACTTGCCAGTGAAGAACTGAGTTGGCAGAATAAGATGTGAATGTCCTTTGATTTATCTTTGATCATTTGACCTTGTAGCGATAATTATCTTTATCATTGTTGCCGATGGTTAACAATTTGAATAGACAATCTGAAATTCTAGAATTTTTGGGATACACATGAGCTGCTTTTGATTCCTTCTTTTTTTTTTTTTCGAAATGTCCAAATATCAACTGCAATTGAATATGAACAGCCAATGGATTGCATGAACAGACTGCACATCAGCAAAATTTGTAAGGTCATGCGGATTCTGCATTTCTTCTTTCCATAGAAGAGCTTATTTTCATTCTGCTGCCTTGACAGGCTTTGAAATATGCTGCTCAGGAGTAAGGCCATAAGCCTCAAAAGAACTAATATTGTAGCACAGTACTATGTATGGGGGATTGTCTGTTGCAAGGAATTATTCATTTTTCTTATGAAAATTCAAGCATAAGTGAAGATAACCTGCAATTTCATTTGGGAATTTCTCTGGTTAAATGTTGCTTTGTAGACCAATTGAAAGTGAGCAGCAAAAGTTTTCAGTTTGCGAAACAAAGACACAAGTTTAACAAGATGAGCAAAGTTCTGTAAAGAAAATCTCCAATCAAAATAAAGCACCAGCAAACATGATCATGTCTTTGATTATTTTGGCATGGTATCATCATATACCACCAGTTTATTTATCTCTATTCTTTTCACTAATCTTTTGTCACATCAATGCTTGGTATGAGATCACAACTAACCAAAAAAATACTTAAATTGATTCATGTCACTAGATAACAAATCAGAGTGGCGCAGCGGAAGCGTGGTGGGCCCATAACCCACAGGTCCCAGGATCGAAACCTGGCTCTGATATCAGAGAGGCTTCCGAAGTAATTATTTTACCTTTTGTTACTTATTTTTTTGGATTTTCCAGAAAAAAAAGCAAAATTCCTGAAAGCAAATTTTTTTTTTTTGAAGGAAGAAAAACTTCTACTTCGTTGAAAAAGTGAAATTAACCATATTGCTATGTTATTTATTATATTGAAGATTGTCATATATTCTTATATTTAAGCATGATATCAACTTAGACTAAATTGTTTAGCAAACATTAGATTCATACAAACCCAGTAGCGTCATGGTTCATATATAAAAACGTTTTTATCATATTGTGGTTAATAGCAAATGATAATATTAGAAGTTGTTGCCAAAGGTGTTCCAGTAGCTTAGAAGGATGTAATGTCCTCCCAAACGAGGGGAGCTGGGCAAAAAGGATTTTACTGCCTGGAACGAAGCAGCAGCTTCAAATCATGTTTGGGGATCTCATTTGCAGTAAGACTACTCTTTGGTAGAAGTGGGTCAAGCCTCAAACGATTGAGTTTTCTGGGGATTGACCAAACCATTTGTGGTTCTTGGATTTGGAGGCACCTGATAGCTTTGTAATGTGAGTTGCAACAATTTCTTAGACTTCACACTTGGTAATGGTTAATGTTTTAAATTCTGTTCAGATCCTTGGCTTGACGCAGGACTAAGACTGAGTTATTTCTAGAAATCAGTTTAGCTGATGCTGATATCTCTAGATAGGCTCGATGTTGCTTTTGTATGGAGGAATAACAACTGGATTTTGCCTGATACAGTTGATGAAACAACACTGTAGGGTTGGGATTTTGTCAAGAAATTCCAGAATTAGAGAAGATACTGAAGAAGAGATCAAATGGAAGCTTAGTAATTCTGGTAGATTCAAAATAGGTGATGCCTATGAAGCCGTGAGAAGAACGGATAGTAAGGTGCCTGGTTCAAAAGCTGATTTGAGGAAATAATATACCCAGACACAGCTTCATCTGTTGGCTGGCCATGAGAAGAAGATTAAAAAAAAAAATTCTAGATTAATGAGATGTAATGTTGTCCAAGATGATAAGCGTGCCTCATGTGAGAAGGCTCGCGAGACTATCAATCATCCGCAGGCTTGTAAGGTTACTAGAAGTCCATATTCTTGGAAGGAAAGTTTCCTGGCTTTTCAGAAAGGTTACCGGCAAATCTGAAGTTAGCAAAATCAGAAGATTTGCTTTCACATCCCCATTATACTTGATTTGGTTTGCAATGAACCAGAGTCTTCAAGTCTCTCGTGTTAATGAGAAACAAGTACAACTGAAAATTAGAGTGTTTACAGGGTATGTCTCTGAGATGCTCGGCAGATGGAAGTGAATAGTCTTTTTATTTCTTGACGTTCGTAACTGGCTCCGATTTGCTTAATTAGCAGTGAGTTGTAATCTTTGTTGTTTGTTTGCTATTAATAGATTTCCTATAGACGAATATAGTTGTGATAAAATCTTCTTTGTTTCTATATAAATCTCCAAGAATTTAGTATCATGTAATTGGAGTTTAGACACAGAAGAGCAAAACCTTAGATGAATTAACAAAATTATCAACTATCCACAAATAAAATGAACAAAAGAGGATCAAATATATAGAGATGCAATCTCTGATATCAATGGAGAGAAAATTAACATGGTTTGATCTATCAAAGATACTACTCAAAAGAGCATTTTTGTGCACCACCAAAGCTACATTAAATAAACAGAACACAACAAAATTTCCTGAAAGACAATCTCTACATGCCATCTGCTAGTGTAATTACTAGATAGTAAGAGTAAAGTAGACAGATACTCCTTCCAATCATACCCTACCAGCTCTACTTTGTACCAAAACAAAAACCATTAATATTCTCTATTTCTAACTTGCATAATTGCTTGACTATCTCTAGCTGAGGAGAAACCTGCAATGAAGAAAACCTGAAACAAGAACATTTCGCGTCAAATTTCCTATGATTTTTCCAAAACTGTAATTGTGTAATGTATAATTAAGTAAAACATCAGAAGGATCTAAAAAGAGCTTACTTGGGTCACTAGTGATTAGCATAGCAGTACCTCCAAAGCTACAACTACCGCCATTTCTCTTATTTTTTTGAAAATAGCTATTGAAGGCATAAGAAGCATGAGCAACAACAGTATCAGGATAGAAACAGTTTCCATTAGGCATAATCTCAGCACAATCAGCACCACCATCACCACAAGCATAGTCTAATGCTTCTTGCAATGTCTCTGCAGGAACACTAGGCTTAGCCACACACCAAAGTTCCTGCACTATACCTCCCAGAGCTGGTGCTGGTGCTATTGTTGTGTCAGCTGGATTACAAGGAGGCAAGTAACCGTACGGTCCTCCTGCGGGTGGACCAGCAAAAGGAGGCTGTTGCGGTGCAAAAGGAAAAACCATTGGAGGTGGAGAGGCATGGGGATAGGACAATGGTGGTGGAGAGGCAGCATAAGATAGTGGAGGATGAGGGTTTTTGGCTATATTGGCAGGGACTGAAAACCCAATTGAGGAATGGATTGGGGGTTGTGAGGTTTCTGGTAATGGAGTTGGTCTTGCAGGAAATGGGTTTGCAATCTTGGATTCTACAGTTGAGAGTTTTCTGTTCATGAGTAGTTTATGTCTTTGGCTGTTAACTACCACATTGATCTTGTTCGGGCCAAAAGATCCAAACTTTTTGAATGATTCTGTTTTAGAAGAGAGCAAGTTCATTGCTTCATGTGATAAAGAAGAGAGATTTGGAGGAAGGTTTATAGAATAAGTAGAGTTTACACTATGTAGAAAATGTAGCAACGGTCTGATAACTTTCTCAGCTAAATCATCTTTGTTAAGTATAGAATTTGGGTTAAAACAGTTAAAAGAAAAAGCAGCAGAAACTTTGACTTCTCTTTCTATACCCCACCTAGTAAGTGAGTAATAGATGTTCCTAAGAGATGGTAGAATCATACCCAAGTTGTGATCTTGTTCATTTTGACAGAGAATAGTGCTACCCACAACAATAGTAGTGATCTTAGTAGCAGGAAAGTGAGCTAGAACATGGGTTCTAAGCCAATTCTCAGCCTTCAAAACACTGCTTGAAACTCCAGTAAGGTCTTCAAGACTCACAGATATAGCTAGTGGATGAGCTGAATGAGACATTGCTTGAATAACCTCAGGAGTTGCATCATAAAGATTAAGTAGTTGAATGGATTCTTGACCTGCACCTACAAAAATAAAAGAAACTAAACGTAAGAATTTCGAAGGACAGTACTGCAACAAGAAAAGTAAAGATTTTTACTTTTATTTTTGCTTACCAGTAAGACCCAGAAAAGAGAGGAGGAAGAGGTTGAAGAGAAGAAACCCCATCTTCAACATTTTTCAGCCTAGAAAGAAAGGATATGAAATCTCGAAAGAAAAAGAAAAACCCACTGTGTAAAACGGCCAAAACCCACTCTGCTCTCTCCTTCTTTTTTCTCTTTTTCTGTCTGCAAATGTGTACAGTGTACCTTACAATAATAAGGTAAGGTTTGGGTTTTTAAAGAGTGCAAAGGAAGCTATTAACCAAAGAATGTACCTACACTATACTGTCTTCGGCACTCCTAAATATCAACCCTTTTTAGTAGCGGTACCTCTGGACCTTGGAAAAAAACTGTATTTTCAAAGCAAAACATTGACTAGAAGCAAAAGAGTACAGTACAGAGCATCAAAAAGAACTGCCGGTAAGTAATTTAAAAAGAGAAAAGAAAAAAGATGGCTAATGGAGTAAGGCCTAACGGGAACTAATAGCTACGTAATGATATATATAATAGGAAAATGAAAGAGAGGCTTGGGCACCACGATTTTGAGAAGGGTCTGTGTCTGCCTCTGCAAAATGCAAATTTCGGGACGCGTGGAAGTGGAACCAACAGCAAAAGATTGTGGGAAGTGTGAGGTTTGAAGCTACCGAGGCACCAACAAAATTGATCCTGTATGTACCATCTCCACAGAGAGGGAGAGTTGTCGTTCTCTCTTTTGGGAATCCGAGGGACTTTGCAATCCGGTGAAACGCTGTCGTATAAACCGGGAACGACATAGTTTCTTCTTGCCAAGTGCCGTTTGACTTGGAAAGAGAAGCAGTGGGGCCCCAGGACTGAATCTGACGTGGTAAAAAAGAAATGAAGAAAAGGAATAGTTGTCTGATTTGTAGGGCCCTTTTGGTTGGTTACTTTGAAGATAATGAAGTGATCAGACGGAGGGAAGAAATATGATGATGAGGTGTTAGGAGAGAGATAAAGACAGCAACGTGGCGACCAATGATAAGTTAATAAACCCTTGACAGCTTGACAGACCACGGCAGATCATTGATGCTCCGCTGCTATTAGCCAAAAAGAATTGGTGGGGTAACTCAAAACATGTGAAATCAAATCAAAGGGCTATCATCTTTGAAAAAGATTGTGATACTTACGAAAATCATTGTTTGATTTGCGAGGAATGGGCATTATATGGCAAGAGCCTTTGGCCCAACATTCATGTCTTTAGCGAGAGAGTCTGGCCCAGTTTAAGGTATTCATGAGCCCCATGATACCATTACCATACCCATCAGTCCCACACAACTGAAACTGATTCTGATAACAGCAAGGATTAATCGAGGACTGGATTAAAGATTATCAATGGATACCCAAACAGAACAAGCAGACAGATACACCCGATGCTGCACCTAATTATTTCTTCAATCCCACAGAAAGGCATATGCCAGCTAGGGATTATTAGAACCTTTGTGTTTCATTCCTGTGCTATATATAAAACATTGTTATCAGTTGAGTTCATTCAATGAGAACCTTAGTTAATTCTTCCTAATAAATCTTTACACGACAATTACTAATTTGTTTTGTTTAATCATTTAATTTTAGTTTTTTTCTTAATTCCACATCATATAATAACGTGTTCTGTAATTGGCGATAACTTTAAAATCAAATAATGAAACCAATTTCCTTCTGGTGATTGATGCCAAAGGAAAAGTGGATTCTGCAAATTGGTGAATGAAATTGAAGTTACAGATGACTGGACTCCCCTAACCTTACTCTAAAAGGTAATAAATGAAAAGGAGCATAAAGGAAGTGATAATGTACATTTGCCTTGTGAGCCCGAAATGCCTTGGCAACTCAACTGAGAAACAAAAAGGGTTCCACTTTACCTTGACATCCACTCTATTCTGAATGAAAGATACACCATGAAAGCCTTTAGTAGTAGTAGTAGTAGTAGCCTTAGGTGCCACTACTTCTTGTCTTTCTGTTTATTTTATTTTATTTTATTCCTTTTCCGCCTTTCCTATGTTACTTTGTACTATGTTATTACTTTCTTTAAACAAGTTGCCAAGAATCAAGGTCATACCATATACTAAACAGACGATGGGATTGGATTGATGGCCACACTTGGGAAGATAATTATGAATTGAATTTCTCGTCCAAATATTTAATTGAATTTTCATGACATATATTGAGGGAGAGTAAGGAGTAATAATTTATTAATAACCTAATAGATTATGAACAGGCTTGTCAAAATCTAAATTGGCTTGCTCTAAATTTTCATTTTTCATTAAATTCCAGTGGACCAGAATTACATAATACATGCAGCAGTTAGAAATAAAACAAAAATTATCCCTTTTTTCTTCTTATTTCTGTCATATTTTTTCACATCTTATAATATTTGTATCTTTTCGTAATTTACTTAGAGTGAATACTGATTGTAGCTACCCTTTATATTTATTTGCTTCGTTACTATTTTTTTTATTTAAAAGTATATAATTAGATATGTTCAGTTGTTTTGTTTTTAGTTAAATTGTTAGTTTTCTTTTTATTAGTATAGATAGAAATTTATGAATTCTTTTATAAGAATTTGTTAGTATTCGTTATGAATATGGGGTTTTTCAGTCTTCTATCATAAAAATCTTAAAAAAAATTTATTGATATTATTTCATATAATCCAAAAGATGGAAAAGAAGTGTATCGTATTTTCTAATTTTGAATCTCTATCAATAGATCTTAGAAGAAATTTAGCAAGCCCTTTTTTCTTATCTTTTGTAGTTGTACATGTAAAGGATATACATATTAAAAATATATAATTTATTAATTTTTATGAATGAAGATTTATATTGTCTTTAAAAAAATAAATTATAAAATAGATATAATTATTTTTTTATTATCTCTCACTCACTATAAATATAATAAATAATAAATTTCACAAATGAGTCGCTAGCGATTAATATATTTAAAAAAAAATTATAAATTTAATATTTAAATTATTTTTCATTATTTTCCAGTGAATTTGGGATGGAATTCGAAAAAGAAAAAGGCGGTGTGATTCCCACTTTCTACAAGCCAATTTGCATGTTTGGGAAAGTGAAAATATTAGAAAAAGAGAGAGAAATAACTGCAGAGTGAAACTGCATCTCATTTGTATAAAGAAGACGGAACAAGAAATCCAAGGTCTTTTTCTTTTATTTATTTTGGGTGGTATATAACATATTACCACCAATAATTTAATTATAAAATTGGTTTCCTCTGATTATGTTCTAATAATGGCAACAGGGGCAATAATTATAATCTCTTTAATCATTAAATGGGAATCTCTCTATCCTCAGCTGCTTTAAAAATCAAACACTAGAAAACAAATATACTTTTTGCTCATTTCTTTATCTGTCACTCAATTTCTTACAGAAACGATTTCTGAGGCATCTCCAATGTGCTAACTGATTTTCTTATTTATTTATTTTTCGTGATAGGAGACTTCTGTACCCATGTGTGTTTTAAATGTTTAATTTGTTCAGTTTTTTTCTTTGTTTGTAAACTGAGCTAATTAAGTTCTTTTTTGAACTTTGATCTGTAAATTTGCCTGTTTCACTGTTAAAACAATTCAACATCCATAATTCTTCAAAATGGTTATTGCAATAACAGATTATGCAAACTCTTAGCTTTCTTCATGCTCTCTCTTTTTGTTTCTTTTTTTTTTTTTCTCGCTAATTGTTGTCTTTATTATAAATTTTTTAATAAGTCATCTGTCCATAGAAAAGCTTCGCCGTTTTACTCTTTTTTTTTTCTTCTTTTTCCTGGCAGCATTGTAAGCAATGCAATGGGGCAACGCTTTGCTTATTATTGTCGGTATATTATATATATATATAGTGACGATTGTTTAACGTCACGAAATGCCTTTTTATTAGTTTCAGCATAATTCTTGTCTTAATGTATTCAAAGCAATACGGCTTTAAGATGATCTCCTAGTTGGGTTTCTATTTATTTCGTTTTTTATTGCTATCTGAATGAATTTTAGAAAAAATAATTTATTTTTACTGAATTATAATAAAATATTATTATTTGTAATATTTATTTTGCTTTAATCTCGACTATATAAAATAAAAAATAAAAAATTTCAGTTGCAATTAAAAATATATTTTTTAAATTTTTTTTATAGTGATAATGTTAAAGCTTTTAAAATTAGACTGATATGATATCAAAAAATTTGATTTATGAAAGTTATTATTGGCATATATTGTAATTTATAATAGTTAATTCGATTAAGAAGTAAAATAAATCTATTACCTCCACACATGAGAATGTATTTTCATACTTATTTTTTGGTTCTTGTTCTTATATAAATTGCATTTATGTATCAAAGATAGAACCTTTTCTTTTATGGGAAAATGAAAAATTTATTATTCCTATATAAAAAAAAAAAAAAAGAAAACAATCCGTTTTCATTGTTTTGACTAGCCACTGTATACGTTTCCCACCTTTGTTTTCTTGTTCAATTAAGTCAGCATTTTAGGCTCATATATAACACATGGAAATATTTCTACCTTCTTATGGGTCGCACTAAATACTTTCTTTACTATTAATTATATTGAACTTGTAATTATAAATAAGACACGAACGTATAAAGTAAGAAATTCAGTGCATTTCCAATAGAAAAAAACAATAATAAATACACGTGTGAATGTTGTTACCGAAGCTGTATATTTTCTTAGGTAATAAGTTTCACATGTTTTTAGTCAAAGTCCAAGTCCAACAATACATTATACATGACAAGGCCCGCGCAGTACCTAAAAACTCTATCAGCAGCACTTAAGCTCGTACAAAAGGAGTGCTCTCAAGGAAATATATGTTTTTCTTTTTTAATATATTATATACTTCCAAATTAATATAATATATTGGTGAGATTTTATGTGTGGTATAAAAGGAAAATGTTTGGTGATTTGGTTGAGGAGGGGAGAAAGGTGGGATTGGGTGTCCAATAAAAAGAGGAAAAAAGGGGTTTTGAAGAGAGAAAAGCATATGGTGAATTGGTTATATGCGTGTGCAATGTCTCCGCATTTGCTTTTCTTAAATCCTAATCTATTCCATTCCACACACACAAAGAAAGCGTCGGTGAGGGAGTGGCGAGTGCGTTGTACCAATCTAATCTAAAGCCCCCAGCACAAAAGTGCTAAACCTTAACTTCTTGCTATGCTCCATTTCTGTTCTCTCATTTTGTGCCCTCCATCAATTTCAAAAGCTACATGACGGATACTTGCTTATGTTCAGTAATATATACATCCACATTATAATTAAATTCATGTATTTATTTATTTTTCTTTTATGATCTCTATTCGTTTTAAATTTTGACATTAAGATATATTAAAAGATTAAAATCAATATCAATTTATGATTAGGGTAAAATATTGTGATTATCTAATGTTTAGTGAAATATACAACTTAACATTCTTAGATTGAAATATACGATCACATTCATTTTGTTTATTTCTCTTAATAACTTTCTTCTTCGTTAAAAGTTAAGAATACATTTCGTTAGTTAATAAAATTAATAGAAATTAATATAATTTATTTTTAAAAAGTAATTAAGAAGATAAATTTTTTTAATATATTCTCTTCCATTCTTACTTTCATTAGGAATAATTTGTTTAAAAATCTTCAATTTCTCTTTTAACTTTCAATTTTGTCTCTCTTTTATTTTATTTTTAAAATTTTATTTTGTTATTTCCTTATCATGTCTGACAACGTCTCCTTTCTTCTCCATCTCTCCCTTTGCAGTAATTAAGAACAAACTAATTTATGATAATTTTGACCATTATTGGTTATCCAAAAATAATGACCATTATTGGTTTAAATTACAATCCTAATAATTAAAATAATTATATAATTATTTTATGGTGCCGTGAGTGTTGAAATATAATATAAATAAAGCTAAACTCAAAATACTAATAAAAAAAGGATATTATAAATTTAGATTAGAAAAAATAAATTAATATTATATGATTCCATTATATTATCATATATATAACATATTATAGTTTGCTGTACGGATAAATTTTATACTTTCAGGAGAAAGTTTGTTATTTTTCTATGAATTAAAATAATAAAAATTTGAAAAATTGATATTTATAGTTTTGAAAATCGGGTTACCAAATTTGCAATCCATGGAGTGAAATAGTCTTATGTTCCAAAAAAAAGGGCACACTGAAGTGTCCTTGTTCTAAACGGCTGGGATGTACCGACCAATAGTTAGAAAGATGATTGGATGGCCAATCAAATCAACACATTTAGTCTAAATAGGTTTTGCTTACAATTATTATGGCCAATCGAGTCCACACATTTAGTTTGTAATAATAAAAGAAAATTCATAGATTTAGTCCAGATAGCTAAGGTTCTTTTTCAATTACTGAGATTTTCTTTTTCTTTTTCCATTGGTTCGTTGGAGAAATTTTTTCTTTCTTGAACCTTGGATAAATATGTAAGATTATAATTTTATTCAACATTCAAATAGAGAATTGTATTTTATAAAGAGCTAATCAATACTCTTTATATATGCATTACATTCTATTTCTTTATTATTTTATATCCTATACTATTTAATTACAAAGTAAATATATCAAAACTTCACTAAATTATAATGTGGTTTAGCATATTTTTATTTTAAAATATATAATTTATTTTTTGTTATTTTCATATCACGTAGAAATAACCGTTAGTAAATAAATGTAAATTATACAACACCATTAGTAGATATTAACATTACAATTGAAAATATAATGATTATTGTATACAACACCATTAGTAGATATTAACGTGACAATTAAAAATATAATGATTACTGTATACAATATTAAGATTTTTTAATATTATTATACAACTAAATCGTTATTTACTAAAAGACATATTTGTAAAGTATTAAAATAATAAAAAATAAATTATATTTATTTAAAATAAATTAAATCATAAAATAATTTAATGTAATTTTCCGTCCTTTCTCTTGGCTCTTCAATAAGGAAAAGAGGAGCATCCTGACTTGTAGGTAGAGAGGGAAGGAAGGCTGAAACTTTTAGGATAGCATGGTCACGGTTGTAGAGGATAGCTCGGGCTCAGACAAAAGGAGAAGGCGGTGGAAGCAGTAATTTAACGGCTCTAAGCAAAGAAAAAGGGGGAAAGAAAAAAAAGAGGATGAGTGGAATAATGCGCTTTCACTCCTCGATCCCAACAAAAGTAGAAACAAAAGAAGATTTTGTTAATGGACAAAAAAGACCATCAACGTGGTCCTTTTTGATATTACCACTCCCCTGCCCATCTTCCTCTATTTTTGCTTTTGACAACCAAGTCGCCAACCAAAACCAGACCCAAACGACAAGTTAGAATTCGATTCTCTCTGCCCACGTTTCATTCTCACTCGTTGTAATAATAATAATAATTAATAAAACGATTATTTTCTCCTCAATCTCTCTGTCTTTTCTTTTTTTAACAGAAAATGAAGATCTAGATAAGTTAAAGTCCTCACTGTATTCGGGCAAAGTCATGATTCAAATTGCACTGAAATTAATCTAAAATTTTATAAGTTCGTCAATATATAAATTTGAAACGAATCAAAATTAAAATTTAGACTCAATTCATTTTAATTCTATTTTTTTTTAACTGATAGTAATAATTATAATTTAATAAATTAAACTGTTAGCAATAAAATTAATCGATAAACTAAATTGTAAAATTATCAATTCAATTTATTAAATTAATCAGTATATTAATCACTATTTCAATCAAAATACACGAATGAACAAAAAAAAAAAAAAAAACTAACATAGATATAAATCAGCAAAAAATCTGAAATGAAAAATGACTAGTTGATCTATTTTAGAGTTTGTTCCAGTATCCGGTGAATTTGGCTTTCCCGTTAAGCCTAATAGTTAGTACAGAAGGAAGTTAATTCTTTATTGTTCTTACCACTTACCTGATTCACAAATTAAAAGAAAACGAAAAATGCGGCTTATAGTGATGACGTCAGCAGCTGGAGCATCCAGATCTTGCAACCAAAAGAAGCTTCCCTTCACACACGCACACAGTGTTTTGTAATTTTGTTTTTCCTTCACTTTCTCTGTGTCTTTGTCTCGCCAAAGAAAATCTTTTGCAACCGAAAACAGAGAGCCCAGAGAAAGAGAAAGAGAGGAAAACCCAAAAAATAAAAAAAGCAGAGAGAGAGATGAATTTAGGGAAAGAAAAAGAAGAGCAGAACAAATTAACAATAAGCCACAAAAATTTATCACCATGAAGGCTCATAGCTATAGTCACCATCATCATTTCATCCTCTCTTTAGTTCTATTATCACTATCATTTCCTTCGTCATTTTCATCTCCACAATTACCTGGTCACAGAAGAATTCTTCACCAGCCATTGTTTCCAGCTAATTCAGCTCCACCACCAGAAACAGTAACAGAATCATCACCGCCGCCTCCTCCGCCGTCTGACAACCAAGAATTTCCAACTCCGGACCAACCATTCTTCCCAGAAGTGCCCGCTGGAGCTAACCCAGATCAAAGTCAACATCAACCGCCACCAGCATCACAAGCAGCAACAAATGGAAGTATACCAATCCCAACAGCAACACAGCCAGCTAAACCAGCTAAAAAGGTTGCAATTGCAATCTCAGTTGGGATTGTTACTCTCGGGATGTTATCTGGTCTTGCATTCTTTTTATACCGTCACCGTGTTAAACACCCAATCGAGACTCAAAAACTCGTGGGTGGCACTGGCATCAATAATAATTCTCAGAGATTCAATGATGAATCAATGGTACCCTCTTCCAGTGTTCTTTATATGGGTACTGTACATCCAGGCAGGACATCAGGAGAAGTCGCTAATGTAACAACAAATGAATCTGCTCCCAATGTTTCGCCTTATCGTAAATTGAATTCTGTCAAGAGATCTGATCGTTATAGGCCTAGTCCCGATTTGCAGCCGCTTCCACCATTGCCTAGACCTCCTTCGCGACATGAGAATCATAATGATAGTGATAATTCTCCATCTTCTTCGTCTGATGAGGAGAGTCAGGGTACTGCTTTTTATACCCCGCAAGGCTCCTTAATCAGCAATGAGGACACCTATTACACCCCTGCAATTGTTAATAACAGCTCTTCGGCAAAGCGTGGTAATGCTAATGCTCCTGTTAATGGCCATTGTGTTCCTCATTCTAAAAGGACTTCTCCCAAGTCAAGATTATCTTCAGTTGCTTCGCCTGAAATGAAACATGTTATCATCCCCTCAATAAAGCAGCAGCCATTACCATCATCCTTGCCACCGCCACCGCCACCGCCACCGCCTCCTCCTCCACCACCACCACAAAGGCCAAAATTCTCAGCTCCTCCACCACCGCCACCAAATATGGCAATTCTCCGATCAATAAGCAACCAGCAACCAGGCCAAATTCCAGCTCCACCACCACCTCCGCTACCGATGGCGATGTCAATGCCAAGAAAAACAGGGTCCTCCTCTGAAACAAGTGTTTCTTGTACGCCTAGCACAGTGTCATCACGGAAGCAACAGTCGTGGACACCAAGTCCAAGAGCTGCCATTTCCAAGAATGAAAGTGTAAATAGAGGGGTAAGTTTATCGGACAAAACTGATGCCGAGGAACATGATGGAGGAAGACCCAAGTTAAAGCCTCTGCATTGGGACAAAGTCAGGGCTACTTCAGACCGGGCTACAGTGTGGGACCACCTCAATTCTAGCTCCTTTCAGTACGTATTATTACTCTGGTTTCCTGACATTTCTTAAAATACCCAATTACATTTATTAACTTGATTCATTTTGTTTATAGATTAAATGAGGATATGATGGAGACTCTTTTTGGCTGCAATCCGACCAATCCGGTTTTATCAAAAGAACCCACAACTAGAAGATCTGTTTTGCCTGTCGTAGACCATGAAAACAGAGTTTTAGATCCAAAGAAATCACAGAATATAGCTATCCTGTTAAGAGCACTCAATGTTACCAGAGATGAAGTTTCTGAAGCTCTTTTAGATGGTAACTATTTCTTTTCTTTTCTTTCTTTTCTTATTTTCTGTAATTTATCTGCCGTTTTCTTTTCCTAAAAAGAAAAAAGAAATCGAAAATATTTACTTATTTTAAAGTAATGAAGGTTTTCAATGCCTTTCGAGATCATTAAAAAAACACAAGGAAATCTACAATTTTTCTTTTTATATTTGTCCTCTGAAATATAATAATCAAAATGGACAAAGACATGGATGGGGGGCCTAGCCTAAACTTCACCTGGAAGAAACGAGGGAGAGAAGAGAATAAGGAGACGCGAGAATTAGGCACAAGCAGCACAATACTAACTGCAGATGCTGATTCTTGCTCAAAGATAGGGCTAATTCCTTTGCTAACTCATCAACCTTTTTTTGACACTCAAAAGTATGTCTAAACTTTTTCATTAAGATGCCAATACGCATGCCTCACTGTACCCAGGACTAAACCTAATGACTGCCCGTGTTTTATGTTCCTACATCATCATATTGCATTCACTGTTGATTAGAAGTTATGATTATAATTTATAAACTGTGTCTAGATCTAATACCCAAAAAGCTATTGTTAGTTAGAGGGATTAAATTAGAAGTTATCATCATTGCCAATTGAAGGCAAAGTAGTAAAGAATTAGGCAGTATTATACCATATGCATCATTGTGTTAAGCTTCCTTGAGAATGAATCTCATTTATATATTATCTCTATTGGATTTTAGTTCTGTTTTCATTCATACTTCCAAACACTTTCTATTCATTTCTATATATCAAAATCTGTCATCACTTTTCACAAAATAGTATGGCGGATTATAAAAATGTACTCTTAATTTATAGCTTTGAATACTTCCTGGATGGACTATTCTGCTCAGCCCTATAATAAAAACTCTTTCCTTTAAATCTCATTTTGCCAAAAGATAATATTAAGTTCTGAGCTGCCAATATCTTATTTCAAGTTGTTGATTGTGCTTGCTTACCTTATCCATTCTGTAGGTATCTATCTTCATTTTCCAAAATTACTATCTGAGAGGGTATTCTAAAATTAAACTTAACACTAAGCTTCATATACGATAAGACTAGTTTTTAAGGTCAGTTTGGTTACTACCTTGATTTCTCAAAACTCGATCCCGCCTAAGTACATATACAGCAGATATCAAGCTACATAGTGTAATAGACAATGCAATATCAAGTATGAATGCTTATGAGTAGTTAAATAAAAAATGAATACTAACAAATCAATCTGTGAGGACAAATGACACTGATATAGTTCAGCTTGTTTATGAAGAAATCCAGTCTCTTCTTGTGTTATGATTATCTGTTAGAAAGGTTTTCCTCTCTTTTCTGGCTTTGTTGTGGAGGCGCATGGCTGTGTGGGCACACTGAGTTTTGGAGCAGGGGAATAACTGAGACAACAAGTGATACACCAATTTGAGAAGATCTCTCTTGCTTCAATGCCACCTTGTGTATCTGGATCAATAGTCATGCGCAGTTGCCACTCTGGTTCTCGTATAATATATCACTTTTCTCTTAAAGCTCTTTTTTTTATTTTATCACTTGCATAGTTGCATGTGGACAATTCAAAGCTACGTATAGGCTGTGCCTCGGGAACTTGATTCGGTAAAATTAATTTGCTGCTATAAATGCATGTTATACTGCAACTGCTCATTGGTAGCAGCAGAAAACCTCAGCAGTTGGAAATACATGTTTCATTTTTACATATCAGATTCTCCTATTGGATCCTAACTTTTCAGTTTGCTAATATTTCAGATACATTATGCTTTTGCTTGCAACAGGCAACCCAGAAAGCTTGGGTGCTGAGCTTTTGGAAACTCTCGTGAAGATGGCTCCAACCAAAGAGGAAGAAATAAAACTTCGGGAATACAGCGGTGACACCTCCAAACTAGGGTCTGCAGAACGATTTCTCAAGGCAGTACTTGATATTCCATTTGCTTTTAGAAGAGTTGAGGCCATGCTTTACAGAGCCAATTTTGATACAGAAGTTAAATATTTGAGGAAATCTTTTCAAACCCTTGAGGTAATTTGCTTAAAGTTTCCCACGGATGAAGCAGCCTCTTTACTTTTAAAGGAAATTATTATTCTCATTAGTTTTAATCTTTACAACTTTGCCTACAGTGCCTCGTTGAAACTTATTCCTCGCATCTTTGTATCTGTTAGGTAGCGAGTGAGGAACTGAAGAACAGCCGGTTATTCCTAAAACTCCTTGAGGCTGTTCTCAGAACTGGGAACCGGATGAATGTTGGCACAAACCGTGGTGATGCTAAAGCATTTAAACTTGACACACTCTTAAAACTTGTAGATATAAAGGGAACGGATGGGAAGACAACATTGCTCCACTTTGTTGTTCAGGAAATCATTAGATCTGAAGGTGCAAATACTGATTCTGCAAATGAGAATCTGCAGAGCAGCGCCCAGTCAAAGTTCAGGGAGGATGATTTCAAGAAGCAAGGGTTGCAGGTTGTGTCTGGACTGAGTAGAGACCTCAGTAATGTCAAGAAGGCAGCAGGAATGGACTCTGATGTTTTAAGCAGCTATGTGATAAAACTTGAAATGGGGCTAGAGAAAGTCAGATCAGTTTTGCAATATGAGAAGCCAGATATGCAAGGGAAATTTTTCAACTCAATGAAGCTGTTTCTAAGAGAGGCTGAAGAGGAAATCACTAGAATCAAGGCAGACGAAAGAAAGGCTTTATCACTCGTGAAAGAGGCCACTGAATACTTTCATGGGGATGCAGCAAAAGAGGAAGCTCACCCTTTCAGGATTTTCATGATTGTAAGAGATTTCTTAACCGTATTGGATCACGTGTGCAAGGAAGTAGGAAAGATGCAGGACAAAACAGTGATGGGCTCTGCTCGTTCTTTCCGAATATCTGCAACTGCATCACTGCCAGTTCTTAACAGATACAACATGAGACAAGATAGAAGTTCAGATGAGGAAAGCTCTTCTCCTTGAAACCAACCATGTCTATACGAAACACATGAACCTTTAGGACCGAAATAGCTGAAACCTAAAAATGGTTACAAGGCTGGGATTCAATTGAAGCAGCATCATATGGTACATCTGTTTTTTAATTACAAGCGTGTCAAGTAGAGGATGATGGAGAAGGAAGGGCAAGTCAGAAGTGGTGTTCAATTATCAAGGAAATCCCAATTCATGTAAAGAAGCAATTATTAGTTTACCACAAAAGAAGAACACATTTTGTATGAGAATTGTTAGATAGAATTCGTCCACAGCCCAAAAGTTACTATATAATAATAAACATCAAAACAAATGGAGAATGGAGCACCAAAATGCTTTCTCTGAGCAGAAGAAGGAAAAGAAATTGGAGGAGTTCTGTTGTGTTGTCTGCTCTAAGCAAAGATGGCTTAGGTTTCTTCATTTAGGTCAGATTCTAATATATTGTGAAGAAAGCGGAATGTTTTTGATATTACTTACAGTACTGTGGTCTTCACTTATTTTATTTTTACTAATAAATAATAACTAGCAGTTTTTTTTCTTTTTTTTTTTGTGCTCTCTGATAATTCTGCTGTCAATAATGCAAGTACATTGTATAGATAAAAATTAACTCTTAAAAAATAGATTTAACATGCTTTGAACATTTTGCAGCAGTTTACAGCTAAAACAACAAAGCAGATACTCAAAAATAATAGAAAATAAAAAAACTTAAAATAAAGAAGAATTATTACCAAAAATAATATGTTGATATGAATGTTCTTTACAAAATAAATATTTTTATTAATTTCTTTTAATACTCTTACCAAAAATTAAAATTTAAAATATAAAAAATTAAATAATTTTGTTGTAATTCAATTAAAAAAAATTCTATAAAGTGTAATACTTTGGTTTTGGTATAAATCATATTTTTTTATGGGTTAAATCATTTTCTTTTTAAGGATAATACTTTTATTATTTTATTCGGATACCATTTTTATTTTTTTTCTAAATTATAAATAAAAAGAGAGACTCTAATTTCAAACCTTACTCAAATTGAAATATAAATTTATCTGTACATTAAGTTGTATGAGTTAAACTTTTAACAAGTTAAAAATATGTTCAATATAAAATTAAAATCCGAACTAATTGCTGGTTCACTTCGAATTTAGAAGGAAAGTTGGCATTATATTTCTTTGTGTGTGGAAAAAGAAAAAGAAAAGGAAAAAGTTAGGTGCTTTGTGGGTCAAGCTTTAACATCATTAAGTACGTATATGTATGAAGCTGAGCTGACATTCTCAATCAACGCCTCCCACAAAACAAATAACAAATGAAGCCACTCTCCTCAACAGGAAAAGGTCAGGCCACCAAATCAACTTCTAACTTTCTAAATACCGTATATCTCCTTTTTAATACATTTCTTTCCTTTTCAAAATAAAATATGGTCCTCAACATTGTCGCCCATTAAATCGAATCAGTGATCTTATATTCCATGGCCCTCATATGAATCTATCCCTTTAACTTTTCAAAGAAAAGAAACAAAAAAAGAAAAAGAGAACAAAGTGTAGTGTCGGTGGAAGGATTCTATGCAGGAACTCAAAATCAAGCTATCAACAGAATGTTGACTATTTCACTTCACTTGAAACTGCCTGGTGATTAATAAGCCTCATGCTATTCAATGTGTAACAACCCTTTTTCTTTTAACTGCTATGTAAATCAATTGTGTGATAGAATTATATAAATACCAAAGAAATTTATATATTTGAAAAAAGAATTATTTAGTTTAGAAACTTAAACTATTGAATGGTATCTTTAGAATAGTTTTATAATTTTATAATATTTTAATACGGAAATTTTTATTTATGATGGTCTAATATCAATAGCCACTCAAAAAGAAAATAGTTCTTGATGAGGTTTAAAATGCGCATACAATGTACAATTTCCTTCGCCTCATTAAATCTTTTTCAGGGCTTACATGGGAATCCTTAAAACAAATATGTGTTGACAAGGAAGTGATTTCTGTGATTTATCATAAATCATGATCTTATACAGGTAGAAGGAAGCAACAATTATTGAATCCAACATTGTTCCTGACTTCTACACAGAGAGAGTCGCAGCAAATTTACACTTTGGAAGATTTTTGTTTGATCAGGAATAGCAAGAGATTGCTGACGTAAAAAATGGTGATCCTCCAATTCTCTTTGTTCTAATGATCTTCTTCACTAGTATTCTCCACTTAATCTCATCCTTCTTGCTTTGTCTTTTGATCCTCGCCTTGAAATTCCTGAATTGAGAAAAAAAGAAAATTTCTTAATCAGAATAACTTTCTAATCTCATGATAGGATCAAATATCAAAAGGAACTCGACAAAGGAAAATGTCCGATGATGAGGATTGATATTTACTTGCACAAAGGAACTCTGCATGCATCCGAATCAGCACAAAGACGGGAATGTAGCTCCAAAAGCTGCCACATTCTCTTGCAATGGATGCAACCGCCAGGAATTCTGAGCTTGCAACTGGCGAAATGGCGAACGAGTTGTTCCAGTCCCTTGCATGCTTCATAATTGCAGGGTGCCTGATTTTCTCTGAAATCTTTATCGTGTGGTCCGATTGTCCTACAGCCATCTCTGCATATATGAACGAGTGCCTCCATGGCTTCGTATAATTGTAGATAGATCTTCCTCTCTTTTGATCTCCTTATCCTCTCCTTTTGCCTCTGCAAAATACATAACATTTCCGACATGGCTTCAGATTAATTTGCTTCAAATAATAATAGCTAGTTTTGGCTCAGGAGTCGTAATAAGCTGAGTTTGAACACTGGCCAGAACCTAAAAGAAACAAAAGGAATGAAATGTTACCTTGTCTTCATCGACCATGGAGTCGAGAAGTTCCTTTTCAAGCACAGGATGACTCTGTCTCATCGCCTTCCATCCTTCTGTAATGGAAATTTCCTGGAAGTTTCTCACAATCATGCGATGACATACGAGGCTAAGCCGAGGAGCATCACATAGTAATGCAAGCTGAAAGATGTCAACTACGTTTTCTGTTGTAAGAAAACCTTGCACTAGCTTCTGTACGCATATTTTCTTCAAATCAGGAACAACAAAAACATGAGACAGCACCAACAGATGCAACACAAATTCCACCATTTCTTCTTTCTCATAACTGCACAAATAACATAAGCACTATAATCAATTCGTAAAATCCATAAATGGGTTCTTCCAAAACGAGCACTGATGTGGGGAGAAAAGTTTTATACCAGGAAGAGTACAAGAATCGAATAAAAATTCGAACAGAATCATGGGGAACGCCCCGAATTGAGATTGATCGTTGTCGACCACGGCCTTTTGATTGTTTTAACATGCCTTTCATCACAGGAGAAGCCATTCCCTAAACGAAGAAAATCCTATTCAGTTGATGAACAAGTGTTCTTGTTAATTCAACATGCTACATCATTGCCAATACTATACAATTATACACTATCCCAGTCTAAATTTGTTAAATTATATATATAAATTTCACATGTTTCTTAACAGTACTTTCAAACTGATTTTTGGCAAGCATTTAAACCACTATCTTTTCCCAAAGAACAACTTCAAGATCAATACTGAAACAGGCGCTAATTATCATCAAACCAAATATGATCCAGATGGGTACTGTTTTAAACTGTCTTACAAGAATATTAGCATGTGCGTAGATAGAGCCACCATTATCGGTATTAATTATAACATCTGCTCTATATCCTTCATCAAACAACCGCTCCCACATATCCTTTGCGGTGGTGAAGATACAGTTATATCCTCTCAAGGTTCTGCCGTGTTCCGCCTTTAATATTCTCCGGTGGTGGCTAGTAGTCGCCAAACACGGTAATGGAGGTGGCGATGGAGGCTCTTTCATGTCAACTTCGGCAGGTTCATCACATATCTCATCCATTTTTTCCATTATCAAAACTCTAATAGTACTCCTCTGCTGATCGAAAAAAAGAGAATAATACAAAAAATCAAACATTCAATTAAAGAAAAGAAAAAACCATTATCTCGATGGGAAAAACAAGTCCTGACAAAAAGGTCATTAGAGCCATCAAGAAAAAGAATAAATTTCACAATATCAATGGCAATGGCATTTTCTTTGTGCATTCACATATATACAATTCGACATGTTCAATTATTCTAATTCAGGCAACATCATCATACAAAAGAAAGAAAAATACATTGAGACAAAAAGAAAGAGAGGGAAACATTAAAAGAAATGACATGCCTGTGCTAAAGAAAGAAAAGAGCAGGAAAGATCAGTCTTTATCCTGTAGAAACAAGAATCGGATAAATTCTGTTTTCTCTGCTTTCTTTATTTCGTTAAGAAAAGATAAAAAGAAAAGAAAAGAGATCTCTCCTCACCAATACACCATGCACAAAAAAAAAAAAAAAAAACTTCAATCTTTGTGAAGGAAGGTGAGGTTACAGAGATCTCTTTCCTTCTTTCTCCCACAGACAGAGAAAAAAGAACTGCTTTTTATAATAAATATTTCAATATATATACATATCTTCCATTTTCTTGAAATGTGAAGGGGGTGATCCTACCTATCAGTCATCGATCTTAGTGGCAATCAAATCGGAAGGTTAGGAATTGCTTGAGCTGACTCACGTACACATAATCATCGCTCATGTCTTAATCCATTCATTCCACGCGCTTTCCCGCGCTTTTTTTCTTTTTTTTTTTTCTTCCTTACGACTAATTGTGGGTTGTAATCATGACAATTGACATATAAGAAATATCTAACAATGTTATGCCAAATTAACGGTGGCTAATTAATTGATATTCAATTATTATGCATTATTATAATCTATTAACAATAACTATTATATTTTTCATTAGAGGAAAAAACAAACAATAACTATCATTACAACCCACTTTTATAACACAACTTGTAAAATGTCACTAGTGTTATAATATATGACAACATGCGGGAGATGTCTCATTCTTCTAACAGTCCTAATTCTTTTGTGTTCTATTTTATATGATTAATCTGAGTGATATTGAAGTCTACTTTTATGTTTTTGTATGGCTAAAAATTTGGTTCTCACGATTATTATTAAATAATTAATTTTAGCATAAATGAAGGTAAAAATATTTAAATTTAATATTATTTTCAAATTCAGACATGTGAATGTGAATAAATGATACATTAAAAATAAAATTATATAAATATTTTAAGATGATAAATTTTAAAAAATTGATACGAGCACTGCTTTTAAGTTTAATTTAAATAGAACAAGTAAATTTAAGTTACAATAATTTAATATTTTAAAATTCTTTTATAATGCATAGCATAAAAATTAAATTTGAGTTCGATTGTAGCAACACTAATACACATTTATTTGAAAAGTTTTCATGTTCCATCCGTTATTCTTTTTACTTGGTTAAAAAGAACATAAGAATCATAATCTAAATTTTAATAATTTACTTACTTTCACAAATTCCTAAGATAGTAAAAAAATTCTATTAAAATCTTAAGATAGTAATAATTGTATTTAATACGTCATTGGACTAGTAAACAGTAAATTGGACTGTTAGTTTTTTGCGGTTATGCAAAGGCAGATACTCACCATAAAAGCATTACAACTAGAAGCACATTCCTAACATTACCATATGCCGGCAAGCCCCGGAGGATTGGTAGTTTTATTTAACTTAATTTATATGGGCTCGTAGATTTTTTTTTACAAATAAAGTATGCAGTAAAATAAAGAATTAATTTCAAGAATATTATAAATAGTAGACTCTTTATAAATAAGACATTAAAGAACTGTACTGTATAATTACAGATTCAGTTATTAATCTCACACCTATTTCAAGAGAATTTTTATTTAATGAGGAGTATGTTGTGGTCGTTAGTTTTGGATATTAAAGATTTATATATCTATTTTTTTGGTTATATATATAAGATATGTGAAAAGTAAAATAATACATGCAGCTAATGTAAAATCTGACAAGTTTGTTTGATTGTGAGTTTTATTAATTAGAGGCACAGCCAGTCAGTATCCTATCTCTATCTGTGAATGTGGTCCATGAATTTGAATTTGAAGAAGATAGATGTACAACTGGGATCGTGGCAAGGAATCATTGTTTGTTTATGGCTAGACTAGTATTTCTGCAGCTAATTATGTTAGAGACTATTTGGGCTTAGTGAGGCAGCCACCTTACCTCAGATAAAAGGGCTGAGGGATGGGATCATATAGAGGGAGAAGCATAAAATATCATTAATTGAGGCTGCTCAGGGTAAGATAGAACCTTTCTGGTCTTTTGCTATTTTTTGTTGCCAAGTTTCGAGCAGAAAGAATTCAGCTTTATGTTGGGCATATATACTTGGTGATAGACGGGCCAATTTGTTGCCCAACAAGCTCTTCTGTGCGATGATCTTTGTTTGAATCCTTTGAGCCAACTGCAATGGTTCCACTTTCCAGGAACAACTTAGATTGTAATTTTGCAAACCTACCTATAAGGCAATGAGGTTTTATCTTTGTTGCCCAATTTACTAGTGCTTTCCAATCAATGTGGCCTTCTGTCCTTGAAAGAGTTGCCTCCATATCAAGCTAGGGAACTTTTTTGTATGTTTCTTTTCTTTTCTTCTTTTTAACTGAAGATTTCCTTGTAAATCTCCACCAAATCTTCTTGGCTTCTGTAAAGCCAGGAAGGTTGGATGGTCATTACTCATTTGCATGGAAACTTAGGTGGATGGGTGACAAGGCTGGCCAACGTTACACTGCATGTAAATTTTTTTTTTCTTAATATACAGTCTGATTCATACAGTGCTTTAAGCGAAAAATAGACAAAATATATGAGTGCTATCTATTTTAGAGTGTTGAATTTATAATGATGTAATTTTTTTTTAATATTTTATGTACTTATTTAACAAAAATTTAAATTAGTTTACATAAAAATTTTAATATGTAATTTTTCTTTAATATTTTTATGCATTTATTTAATGAAAACTTATAAAATTAGAATTAAAATTTACATACAAAATTTAATATGTAATTTTTCTTTAATATCTTTATATATTTGTTTAATAAAAATTTATAACTCTAAATTAAATTCAGATAAAATTTTAAAATGTTATTTTTCTTTAATATTTTTATGTATTTATCTATTGAAAGTTTATAAAATTTAAATTAAATTCACATTGAAACTTTAATATGCAATTTCTATATAAAATTTTAAATATCATATTTTTTTATGTAAATTGATTAAAAAAGAATAAGTAAATCTAATTTAAATTTTATAAATTTTCATTAAATAAATATATGAAGGCAAATCAAATGAAATGGAGCAAAATTAATTTGAGGTAGACCCAGTTTTGCCTTCCATAATGATATCCTTGGCAATTGGCAGAACAAAAATTTATCGGATTTGGGCAAAAAAAGCTGAGAACCCATTAAGAGCTCAACTTAAATACTTGACCCATTAACATTAAGCACAGCCCATTAACATGTAATTAAAGACGGCTCACCAACGTCCAGACTTGGAAACAATTCGATCAATTTTCAGGGAATTTATCACGGCACTCCTGCAGGCTACACAGTCCTGCTCCTTGCAGGATAGAAATTCATTCCACCCTTTTTTCCTATATAATAACGTAGCCTCCTCTCCAGGCATTACATCAATCTTGAAATCAAACAAAGAAAAGAAAGCAGACTGGTAGAATCCGAAGATGGCGGATGTTGAAGCTGCAGAGAATTCTAGTGGGATGATGATTCTTTGATGTCCGATTATGAGATTGGAGAAGCTGATATCAATTCTCCTTTAGCAGACGACGAAATGGTAATCGTGATTACCATAGAAAACGATCGCTCTTCAGATTTACGAACAGTGACCAGAAGAGAATTTCGAGTGTTACGCGCTGACTTGATCGCCAAGGAATCATCAAGAGAACTTATATCCAAGATTATTTCTCACCTCCACATGCAATTCCCTTCAAACTTGAAGGCAAGAAACGGTGTCTTCGATTTTCTGGTGAATTATGTTTCCTTGTTGTCTGGCGATCAAGACCGCATATTCTTGTACGTCCTTACACTGGTTTCTTTGTGTTATCACGTTGCTTCTACCAAAGAATGTGATCGCGAAAAGTATGACGTCGTTTTGCAAGCTTATAGCTTCTTGTTCTCTGAAGTATAACTGATGTCAACAATGAAGAATCAGAACCGCCATTGCACTCTTCTGTCTATGAACTTTGTTCATGATGATGATGAAGAATTTGATCCCGCGTATTTCATTAAACCTGAGTTTTAATTGCTAATTTTCTGGATGTACTCTTTTGCTTTCTCTCTGTAAGAATATGAATCTAGACAAGGTTATGAACCTTCAGCTTTTATCAACTCTAAATGAATGTTACTGGTATGCTAATTAAACTTTTTAATACTAATTCATAAATATAGTTAGTTTATCACAACTGATAAATTAATTACTTTGCTAACTAAATAACAATTTACAGTCCTAAAAATAAAATACTAATTATATTTTTAATCAAAGTAATGGAAACTTAGATCTGTTTTCTATTTATTGGATCTCAAGTTTACTGTATTATAAGCCGAGGGCTTGGCTAATCAAAAGTAAGCACTGATGTGCTGAATAAGCTTTAGCCTGGAAGTGGGAAGATGAAGATCCTATGGTTTTTATGGGTCAATGGGTGGAAACAGTTGAATTCATAGCATAACTTCCATGAAAAATGGGCTTTCATGTCGTAGCAACCCACCTGGTACTTGAGACTTTCAGAGCTGAACAGAACACAATTTCTCAAATCGGATTAATCTTAGTTGCAAACAAATTGTATACATTTTTCTCAATTTGTATCTCATTTGAAATGATATTCATGTATCACAAATTCTTAGACTTTTTAAACCTTTGGAGAGTGGAGAGTAAAGATAATAGATTTGGAACCAGAAATACGGCACAAGCAAAGTACAAATTGCTTCCTGCTGCTAAATTAGAGTGGGCCACAAACACATCTCTAGAGAAGAGAGAGAGAGATCTAATCTAAATGCCTTTTTTCGCATTAACAGAAGATTCTCACTTTGTCATTACAAGACTCACTTACACTCAAGATAGAGCCTATATTAATACTTAATTTTTAATTTAATATAGGAAAATAAATTATCATTTACACTTGAAAACTGAGTAAATATGAAGTGACAATTAAGGTAAAATATGTTAGATTCAATAGATATGTGGAATTTTATTTATTTTGAATAAAACAGAGTATCATATAGAAAAAAGAATACTGCACCAAGACTACAAATTGAGTAAGAAAAGAATGTGTATTGTAAATTTTGTAATCAGCTAAGTACAACACAAAACATACAGTAAATGAATGATTATATACATATAAAGATCAATAATAATAATGTAAAAGAATTTAAAATAGAAATAAGAAATGGGAGGGGAAAAGGTAATTAGATAAAAAGAGAGATACCTTTTAAGTTTTTATGCATAAAAATGGAGATGATAACCAGGCAAATTAAGAGCTACTACAGCATATAGGAGGCCGCACAAGCAAGCTAGACATTATAACCTAAGGGAGGAAATTCTAAAGTTACGGCACTAACAAAAGGAGCTCCATCCCTTTTATATTTAATTAAGCATTTCCCTTTCTTCTTTATTTTCCATCATAATGGACCTACCAAATAATTTGCCTGTTTACTATTCCTAATAAGCATCAAATTCTGCTTCATAAATTATTAATTTATGAAACGAATGACTTGTTTATCTCCTTGCTTAATTATGTCTACTCCATTATATATCTTTCTTCTTTTTTTTTCTCCTTTAAATCCTGACATTGAGTTGATGCATGTTCTACTATTAGAAATAGCAAGACAAGACATAAAATTAGTATTTACTTTTGGAATATACAGCTATACCATGGAAAATAATAAGAGTTTCTGAATATATATATATATAGTTAATTGTTAACTACATGTCTATACAATATTTGATGTAATATTTTTTTTTTATTTAATATTTTAAAGCGATTTAGTGGGCGTTGAGTATGAATTTTTATATGTAGTAAAATAATATTTTAAGAGTTTTAAAATATCTACATGTTAAAGCTCAATTTAATTTTAGTTAATATAAAATAAACCTTTAATGTTTCATCTATGAGATTTTGGATTACAATATTATAAATTAATATATGCAATGCATGCAATAGACACCTACTTTATATTATGTAGGCTAAACAAATAGAAAAAGATTGTGCAATGTCTTAATGCTATCACTTTATTGTACACCATCCATTTCATAATTTTGTGGGATTTCACTTCAAATTCCTTGATCAAAAGTGACACAAAAGGAGATTTTACAAACAAAAGGGAAAAGGAAAAAGTCCTCATCTCCTGGATAGAAAAGCCAATGCATTGTCAAATTGCCTTGATTAGTCATATAATTTATGCCTTTTCAGAAATGGTAAAAACCAAAAAGGCCATCCAAGTTAAATATTATTATCATCCGAGTTAAATTTTTGATACCCATTTGGTGGCAAAGGAATTCAAAATATAATTTCTAATAGTCTCATTAAATATATTATGTTACTTTAAAAGAAAATCTAAGGATGGCCTATTTTGCTTGTTAACGAAAAAGAAAAAGAAAAAGAAAAGGAGCCTAATGGCATGGAGAGAAAAAAAGAAGAAGGGCCAAGGTTTAGGAAACCATGATTCTGTCCAGCAAGCCACCTTTCAGCAATTTGTATGCAGAACGCAACAAGACCTATTTTAAGGATCAACAAATCACACACAAAAACACAGTCAAAGCAACTGACCATCTTGGTATTGGTATCAGCAGATTGCAGCAGAGTCAAAGGTTCTATGTCCCAATTGCACTAACATCTAAGCTACAACAGCTTGCATACTTGTAATTCATTTATTTATTATCATTCATAGTCATACATATAATTAAACATCACATCACATCATATTATATTATATATTACATAGTTTATTTTTTTGGGGTTGAGGATTATTATGGTTATTATTATTATATAAATTTAATTGTTTGTGGGTGGGCAACTTTGGGATAGGGGAGGAGCGTCTTCTTTGATTTCTTTCTTTTTTCTTCTTCTTCAACTTCACTTCTCCATAGATTAAAAGAAACAACAACAGTACCAGACTGGAGTGGTCCAGCCTTTCACACGTGAAGACGCTCCTGCCTGCAATTATAGTCACGTGTGATATCACCACCATCATCAATATACTTTCTTTGGCTTCTATCTTTGGCCCCTCCTCCGGTCCTCCCCAACAAAATTTATATTTCCTACCTTTAATTAGTCTTTTTAATCACTTTAAATTTATTACCCAAATTTTTGTGGGTCCTTAAATTTATTTTTTGGTATAGATTTTATACATACGATGGACCAGTATCATACTTATTTATATGACACGAGAGTGAGACTATTCCATCTATGCTATTAGTGTCGAACAATCATCTTACTAGACCAAAAAAAAAAAAAAAAAAAAAGTAGTTTTAATATCTCTGATATATGACATATTGAATACCAAGTATATTTAAAATATAAATAAGTAAATATTTATTTTACGTTTTTATTTAAAATTTTTAATTGATAAAATCTAACAATTAATAATTACATATAAAATTTTTCAATTATAAAATTTACTATTAAGAACTTAAATTATTATGAGACTTTATTATTAATATTAAGACTTTATTAAAATTTTTGAGATAATGATTTATTATCTCAAAAGATATTGCTAATATAATTTAGAACTAATTCTAAAATTAGATAAAAAAAAAAATCAAAAGGATTCTTATTATCAATCACACATCAGTGGTCTTCTCTTTTCTGATAGACACGTCAATAGTCTTTGCAAGAGGAACAATTTGTCTATGATCGGATTAGAAATATGAATTTTAATATAATGCAAGGTGATTTATATATAATATCAATTGATTACTTAAAGAAGTTAAAAAAGAAATAATCTATGTATATAATTATTGTTTTATTAATTAATAAGTTAATTTTTAATTATTAAAAATAACATATTAATTATATTTGTAACATCAATTTTGTGTTTAGTTAATTAGTATTTTAAAATAATTTTTATATTTTAGAAACAAAATTTTAAAATATTAGAATTTTATTGAAAAAAGAGATTTAAGAATATTTTAATTTATTATTATTCCCTATAATATGATAAAGAGATTATTAAATATTAAAATCTATGGACTCGTATTACACTGGTATTTATGATCAAAGAGTAACAAATAAACGATTAGTTAAAGTGTTTAATTTATACTTAGGATACTTTATATGCTATCATTCTGAATGGGGTGATGTATCTTACAAAACTCCAAAAGCTAACTTGCATCATGTTGTCAATCCAACTTGGCTTCTGTTTTGGTTCAGACAAAACAGGGCTCAGTTTTGGGAATAATATTGTTGTTGTCTTTTTGAGCTTATTTAAATCACAAAATATCATCAGGAGTGCTAAGCATGACAATTTTCTTTATAATTATTTTATTATGATAAAGTGCTATCAATAATGTCATGTGCCTTGTGTTACATCTATGGTTTCATTTAATAAAGGCACGTTCCTACTATATGATAAGATTTTGGACCATAATCAAATTTTGATTTTTCTTCTTTTTAATTTATTGAGATTCAATAGCGGTGATTTACTAACTTGTTTTATATTTTAAGATAATAAATTATTCCAATTCAAGACTTTTTTTGTTTTATTTTCACAAATAAGAATATTAATCAGATTCCTCTTTCATCAGAAGTATTTACCTTCCAAATTGGCAATTTAAGTATGTGAATTCAGACATTAACTTTTTTGGTCCTTTAAATTTGTCTCAACTTTATTCAATAGAATAATGTAATTTTTCTACTTTCTTACAGTAAAAATACATATATTATACCTATCACTTTTTCTTCAATTATTAGTTTATAACTTGTAACTCTATAGTTGTGCGAGTCAACGTTTGTTGATCAAGTTCCACTTTTTAAGCAAAATCTATTAATAAGTTTCATTTTATTACGTATTTAAATTTTTATTTTATTTATTAAGCTATTATATTTTTATTTGAATTAAGAAGTTTTCTCATTTATATAATGAGATTTTTATTTAGAATTTTGTTTTTATTAAAAATTACTGATCTCTTAATAAAAATAAAAACAAAAAATACAAAGACTTCATGAATAAAATAAAATAGAAAAAAGAATTTACAAATGCATTTTGCCCAATTTGTACGTATTTGGATTTGAAAATAAAATTAAACTCTCGATTAAGTACTTTTCTTTTTAGAAAAAAGAAAAAAGAAAAAAGAATCGACAACTCTGATTAGGACATTGTTACAGGCAACATGATTGATGAAGTGCCTGTTTACACAGCGTAATGATACTTGTTAATACAAAAGGGGAAATTAAAGGAAAACAAAAAAAAAAAAAGAAAAGGGAAGAGCAGAGAAAGGACATGTCTGTGAGAGAAGTGAGAACGTAATCCATAAAACTGGGGCAGGAATTTCACTATTTAATTTGTTCCAGACCAGAATTTATTCTCTATCTGACCCATTTAAGAGTTTGAATAAGATGGCATCCCACTGATTGTAATTATCCATAAACAGATTTTGGATCTTGTGTCCTGTTTTCTTTTTATTTGCTTCCATATTGTTCTTTTGCCATTTACTCCTCCGCTGCTTCTCTAAAGAAACATTGGAGGGGCAGAAAGTTGCATGCCTCGTACTCACTGAAATTGTTTTCGACAATGCAATTTCAGATCAGTAGTATGAAATATGGACATACAAAAATGCCAAGAATTGAACTCAGCCATAAATCTGTATTCCTTATTCTTAAAAGTTAATTTCTGCCCTTTCGAAGTATGTGAATGTGGTTTGTCTTGAGAAATCGCGGACTTGACTCAAACACTGACCTTCAGTGAGTAATGAGTTTTCTTTCGCCAGAAAATAAAACTTCTGTAATATTGAGAGATTAGAAGGAAGAAAGAAAAAGATGAATGTGGGTAGTAAATAGATATTCATTATTGCATTTGATACTCCTTTTTTAGGTATATTTATATCCATAAGAAACAAAGCAACAATCTAAATTGATTTTGAATGATCATTTAACGGCTACTAAAAGGAATCTAATGAAAATAGATAATAATTGGATTTAACTTATGGTTATGTATATAAATAAATAGACGAAAGAAGAACAAAATTTACACATGGGTGCACAATTGAGAGGGGCACGCGCATGTATTATAGCGCAACACAAATTTATAATTTTCGTTCAAATCTACTATAAAACATACTAAATATAAACTCATAATAAGCTAATTTATTATATTGTTAGAAAAAATTTATATTCGAGGTTGAATACACCGTAAAAAATAACAACTACCATTTAACAAATAAAAAGTATAAATTCTAAGAATATATTGTAAATCAAGCAAAAATTTGATTGCTATATTTGTCTATAATAATAAGAGAAGTATCGGATTCTATTACCATTTATAAATTTTAATAAAAATTTATAATTTATATGATGATAGATAATTATAACTTACAATTATTAAATTTCAACAAATAAATTTTTTGAAAAAGAAATCCTAAGTGTGGATTGAAAAGCCAATAGTTGTTCTCTCTAGAAGTTTAAATAAAGTAGACCAAATTTCACTAGATTGAAATAATATAAACCTTTCACCTTTACTAATATGCGTGAACATCACTTGACCATTAGTTTTAACTTTTTTCTTTTCTAAGTAACAAGCTTATTGTGGAATAAGTTGGAAAACAACTTACAGTGGAGTCTCAATGGCTTACAAAGATGCAGTCATTCACTAAATCGCAGGTGCTCCAGAGGGTCTAAATGACACCATCTCAGCTCAGTGCTCAAAAGAATAAAGTATTCTCATCACCATAATATAAAAGGAACCAAAGAAAAAAAAAAATGTAATACTTTTCTAATAGGTTTATTTATACATATTACTCGAATTGAATATTGAGTTAAATAAATAAATAAATTATTTACACCTCTATCTGCAAAATTATTTGAATTAATAAATTTCTTATTTCTAGTTCTGGAATTTTCTCTTAAGCAACATATATATATATATATATATATATATATATATATATATATATATATATTAATTTCGCTTTTATTTAATGAATACAAATTTATGTTATATGTTTTATTTATTACTTTCAATTATTTTTATTTTAATAAACTTTCGTGATTGTTCATAGATATATTGTTGATTTCTTTGCAAAATCTATTTGATCTTTCTTGCAGAAATATTAATTAAAAAAATAAATCTGTTTTTTAGTCTTTTTCTAGATCGGGCTTGTTTAGAGACAAAATAATTGTCCGTATTTAAAATTAGTATTAATCGAGACTATTTTTGTCTAATTTAATAAGTGCTAAAAAATACATATACACTAAAAGGACTTTTAATATGTTATTACACCAAAAATAATAAAACTAAATTTACTTGCTCATATTTTAGTTTAATAACTGATAAAACTTATTCTAAGAAATTATTATCTATTGAATATTAAAATTATTAACTATCTAATAAAATGAAACTAATATCTTTTAAAATTTATTAAATATTATAATATAAGAAGGCCACTGTATTTATACATTAAAAACTAAATTGTTTATTTAATTTATGGAAAAAAAAAAAAAAAAGAACCGCATTAAGAAGTCAAGAAATAAGCATATCGTTTAAAACAAAAGCATTGATCCGAGGAGGCACCTCTTCCATAAAAATAGAATGATGAGTGATGGAATGAGCCCACTGAGCCATTAGGTGAGCAACTTGATTTGCTCTCTTATCGACAAAATGGAAACAAATAGAAATAAAAAGACTTTGCAACTAACCTAATGTCATCAATAGGCATTCAAAACGGATCCAAAGCAGCCCCCTCCGATTAGATCCAAACTTTTTTTAAGGAATTACCTGTAATATGATATTTTATATACATTATTTTATTTTGCAATTGTCGATTCTAAGATCTCATATCAATTCGACATTATCACATCTATGGATTAACTAACAGGAGTGAGGAAAGATTCACCGTTCATTAAAAGAAATTTATATCAATTTTCTTTTGCTTTTTTAAGTAAAAGATTAAAACTTTAAAAAATAAAAAAAAAAAATTTATCAGTGTTATTTTCTCAGTTCCATTATAACTGTCACTTTTTAGTAATTTACTCCTATTGAAAAAGTATTTAGTAGGATTAATTATAATTAAAAAAAACTAGCTAAACTAGACTAGTTTACTTCATAAATATTTTAAAATTTATTATACATATATTAATATAAAAATTAAAAAAACTTAATGCTATATTAAATATATAAAAATGACAGATAATTGAAATTTTTTTATTTGAAAAACTGATAATTATAATAGAATAGAGGGTGTATAAATTTTAAAAAATAATAGTCTCATCAAAATTTATAAATTTTGATCAATATGTATAAATCTTAAACATTAAATTAAGTTAAAAATTGAAAATTTTATAAAATCTCTTATTTAATTCTTTTAACTTAAATAATACCAAAATAATTATATATAAATTAAAGTCCAAATATAAATATATAAAAATATTTAAAAGCGAAAACAAAATTAACAATATCAACTCTTGACTTTTGTGATTAAGTTCTTTTAAACTATAGACATTATATACATTAAAACTAGAAATGACACTTAGGCGGATATTTTCGAATACCCGATCCGTCCAATAGGATGGATTTCGAGTAATAATAAATGGGTTTGGAAATTAATTTTACTACCCATATTGGATTCAGGTCGAATTCAGATTTGAACCCGCGTGTACCCATTACCTCAACTCGATTATATTAAAATTTATTATATTTTATTATTTAAAATTTTATTTAAAATTTTATTGAATATATAATGTTGAATATTTAAATTTGATTAGTTTATATTTCATAACTTTTTTGTTTACATTAATTTTTATTAGTAATATTTTAGAATTTAATTATTGTAAACGAGTTCAGTAAATAAGTACTCATTTAATTATCCGAATATTTATATAAACATATAGGGTACTCGTTATCCATTTAAATATTATAAATATATTTAATAGATATTTAATCTAAACGGAGTTTAATCGGGGTCAGATAGTATATAGGTATTTCTATTTGGGTTTGAAACGAGTTCAAATAACAACGATAATCTTTTATACGAATTTAGATTGAGTTCAAATATATATTTATTTAACTAAATGCAAATTTTAATATTCTTAAACGGGCAGACATTCTAACAGTTGCCATTCCTAATTAAAACACAATTTAATCAAAATATTAAGTCGAATTGACATTAAACCATCAAGGTTGCAAGGAAAAAAAACTTTAAATAAATCACAAGAAAAACTCTTTCAAAATGAATAAAGGACTACAAGTTTTTTTTTTCTTTTTCTTCCTCCATGGGCACCTCACCTTGTCCCAAAAAAAGGAAGGAAAACATAAAATAAATGAGACCCTATAATTGAGTGTGACAATACATGTAATGGTACACTTGTCTAAAATCTAGGAATAACCAACAATTTATTGTATATAGTAATGTATCTAAGAACCCCACACCCTTAAAATTGTATTTATAGATAGAATTTACAAGAAAAATGTATCCTAAATTTTTTATCAGAAAATCCCAACATATAGAGAGATTTTTGGAGCATTGATTTGTAGATACTATAGTAAGAGTAACTATACCTTATAGCTAAAATGGCCTAATAAAAAGTGCACGTAACTGCTAAATAACGCCTCTCTATATCTCATCCGCTTATTTTGGCGGCAGAAAAACCGCTACCCTCCACTCTTTCCCTCCATTCTTTCATTCACTCACTCACTAACCCACTTACCAGAGTCCACTTCTCTCTCTCTAGATTTCTTCAATCTTGCAGTTTAAATAATCCATATTTTGCAAATACCCATGTTCTGCTTTCAGTTGTTTCTGTAGAAAGCTATGGCTGACTTTGACAATTCTTTGTCTTTGTCCAGTCTTCTTTGTCAAGAAGACGATGCTTCTTGTTTTAATGAAAACAATTCTTTTCAAGAATTGAACTTTGAGTCTTCTTCTTCCTCTTCTTCTTCTTGTTTTGTTTTGGAGAATGAAGAGATTGAATACATTGAGAAAATGGTTGAAATGGAAAGTAGAAGTTTTACATGCTCTGATGATTCCTCATTCGCTAATTATAGCTGGTTAAGATGTGCCCGCTTGGATGCCATTGATTGGATTTTCAATGTTGGTACTTGTGTTTTCCTGTCAGGATTTCTTCTTCTTCTTTTTTTTTTTTTCTTTTTCTGAATTCTTGTTTTCGTAAGTTAAATTCTTGAAAAAAATGTTTCTTTCTGTTCTGATTTAGACAAGAGCAATCTTCGGATTCCGGTTTCACACAGCTTATCTTTCAGTGACATACTTTGATCGGTTTCTTTCAAAAAGATCTATTGATGTAAGCAACGAAAAGAACACTCTTGTCAATTTTTGCATAATTTGGTTGGATTCTTAGTTTTTTTTATTGCTTTGATTAATGGATGTTAATGGTGGTGTTTTTTTTTTTTTTTTTTTTTCTGAAGGATGGTAAATTGTGGGCTATTAGATTGTTATCTGTGGCATGTTTATCATTAGCAGCAAAGATGGAGGAATGTAGAGTGCCTCCTTTATCAGAGTTTCCAATTGAAGATTATTGCTTTGAAAATAAGGTAATTCAAAGAATGGAGTTGCTGGTATTGAATACTTTAGAATGGAAAATGGGTTCAATCACTCCTTTCTCTTATCTACATTATTTCATCAATAAAATTTGTGGTGAATCTAGACAAAAAGAAACAGTCTCTAGAGCTGGGGAACTTATTGTTGCAGTGATTAAAGGTAATTTAGCTTTCAAATTAAGTTGAAAACTTTACTAGTCCAATTTGATTCTTGATTTGTGAATCTATAGTCATTTTTCTCTTTACAGAAATTAATTTGCTGGATCATCGACCATCGATTATTGCTATGGCTGCAGTATTAGCTGCATCTGACAATCAATTAACAAGACAAGAGCTGGAGCTCAAGATGAAAGTAATTTCATCATGGGGTTCTTTGCAAAATGTGAGATTTTCTTTCTCTGTTTTATACCATTTTTCTAAGAAATAACTAATAGCACAGAACAGAAAAGAACAGAACAGAACAGATCATGATAATGATATTGATATTGATATTGATTTTGGTATCAATGTTTAACCTTATTAATTTTCATCTCATATTTCACTGCAACAGGAACATATATTTTCCTGTTATATTGTAATGCAGGAAATAGAGATGGGAAAACTTAAGACACCAAAGCAAGTGATTTCTCCTAACTCATCATCAATCCATTCTACTTCAATGGCTCTTCTTGAAAACTCTTCCTCCACTACTTTTGGAGCTGGCACTAAAAGAAGACTCACATACAATGACTGTGATCAAAATTGTCCAGTAAAGAAAATCTGTCATCAGCCTTAAATTAATACATTTGATTCTATATAAAGGGATTTGAATTGGGTTCATTTCATTGGTTGAATTATACGATTCTTTTCTTTGTTATTTATGAAAACTGATCAATTTTTCTACAAGGAGAGTTGGCTTATAGGTCTAAAGAGTGTTTATTTATGCCAATTTGATGGTATGGATTTTGGAGTTGATGATTGGAGTTCCAATTTCCAATACGCAACAAAGGAAAGTTTCAGCTTAGCCTACCCGAGAAGGGGATAGAGGAAAAAAAAAAGAGAAAAAAAGGGAAAGTAAATAAATAAGAAAGGGGATAGCTTTAACCAACAGTAACAAGTAAAGAAGCAGCTGACTCGAGTCCAAAAGCCATTAAGATGGGAAGAAAGGCCAAGAGAATGCCAGAGAAGCCACCGAAGATATATATAATAAATATATATTTTTTGTCTATATAGCATTCTTTGTATTTGTTTGTTGCTTTCATGAATATCCTATACTGTTGCTTGCACTTTTCTCAAGTTGCTGTATTTCTTTATCCCCTCTCTATATACTTCTTTTCTTTCTTTTCCCTCTCAATTTTGGGACAAAACAAATGAGAGTTTTTGATGATGTATACATCCATTGTAAACCCCTTGTATTCCTTTTGATGGAAGGGGCTTGGGATGCTTCCTACGTCTTTCAAAAGGCTGAAAGCCATGAAGAACGAAGAGTTGTTTCTGTTTGATTTGATACATACTTTGTATTTTTGGCCATTCATATTAAAAAAGAATAAAATAGAAAAAAAAAAGTATATAAAGGTGAATGTGATTAGATTTGTTTGGAATGTTGGCAGGGTGTTCCTCTTTTATGAGTGGGAAGTTTTCTTTTCTTCTATTTTCCCAATTTGTTTTCTTAACTATAACATAGCTGGTAGCACTGTCTCTAGGGATCATAATTCCTCAACAATTATCAAAAGCTAAAATGGTTGTTAACTAAACAGGTTTTCTTAGTGTATTAGGTAGTTAAGTGCTAGCAACATGCTTTAAATTATATGGTTTTTGAAGTTTTCTCCCAAGTAAAAAGATCCTCAAGTGAACTGCTTCTTGGTCATTCTGAAAGGGGAATTCAATCAAGAACAAGCAATGAAAAAGAAGCCAGTTTTGCTGTTGTGATTAGAGGCCATTCTTTTTCAAAGTTGCTACCTAACGCACCCAAAAAGGCCATAGTTTTCACCAATACATGTGAATGCTGATAGTTGCTTGCTCTCTCCCTTTGATGGAAGTTGGTAGGACCCAAATCTATGATGATGAAGAAGAAGGTACAAGAGTCTTTGTTTTGGGGTGGATTGGGGGGAAAGAGGGGGGACATATGACTCATAAGATTCATAACAAAAATTGGTGTCAGAGGCTCCACCCCTCCACATGACTCCATATTGGGTCCTAGGATATATGTATATATATATATATATATATATATATATATATATATATATACATATATCCAGTCTGGCATTTGTACAACTCATGTATGTATTCTAGTCTCAGTATTTGCACACTGGTGCCTATCATAGGAGACAGACTTATATTGTTTGTGGGTGAATGGTTCTGTTACCAAGTTGTGTCTCTTTGTTTTGTTCACTAGGTCCACCTTTTTGGCCTAGTTTCCCCCATCAAAATCATCAAGATAATAAATTCTCACATTTTTTCTTCTGCTATCACCCATAATTCTCAAGAAAATTACTGGAAATGAAGCACCAGCAGTAATAATACATTTCAATTTCTGTAAAGTCTCAATTTCGAGTTATTTTTTCTTATTTGTAACTAAAAGATACAATATAAATGTGTTAGAATAATAATTATCTCTTTTTATTTTAAATTATAAGAAACATTAACATTTTATCCTATTATAATGAGATTAAAAAATTTATTTTATATATAATTTTTATTTATTTATAAAAAGTCTAATATAGTCAGATAACTATTCTCTTATATTCAATATAAAAATAATAAGTCATTGCGAAAATAAAAAACTTAAACCCAATATCATTACCTTTCAAGAAGTGTATCCATAATTTATATCTAATATAATATAATCTCTTTTAATATTGTATTAACTTTTTGCATTTTCTTCTTAAAAAATAAAATAAAAAAGAACTTATAATCAACTTGTAGATGATTATTGTTTTTAGGCAAAATACGTTCACTTGGAGATACATTATGTATAGATGTCATGTTTTTTCTATTAAAATACATGATAGATCGATAGAGAGGGTAGCGAAATGTCAAAATTTGCTGCCACTTATGAGGCTATAGGTCAAAGGATTTGCATGTTCATTAGCAGTTAAATGTTTGCTTCTTTTAAAGTGATGATTTGTTAATGTTTTGCTTGGGTGCAATGATAAAAGAAATTATGATTGTCTAAATTACATAAAGAGCTAATTTTCTACCATAAAAAAGAAAGATCAAAATCATACTTGTTTGGAGCGGCAGAAAAAGAAAATACATAGTGAAGCATCATGAAATGAATTGAAAAACGCCATGCTTCTTGCATGAGAAAAGGAAAAGTGGAGCAATAATCCATGCATAAGTGCTTAATTTGATTAGGATAAAAAAGGTATGGCGTATGGTCCAACCTGCAAGAAATTTTGGGTTTTCAGCTTCTCTTCACACCCTGAAAGAAGTTAATCCTTTTTGTCAAAGATGGTATGACCAAAAGTACTCAATTGAAAATTGTCACTTAATGACTAAGCTCAAAATGTGGCTTTCATATTGTATTCCATTTTAAACTTTGTGATGCTCAAATGAGTGAATGGACCACATTAAATGGTGAGTACTACTGAGTATAGCTGTGTTGTTATGTTGGGAAGAAGAATCATTTCTCTTGTTTTGAAATAAACAAACAAATAAAAATAAAAAAGAAGAAGAAGAAGAAAAACATTAGACATTTTGCCAACTAGGTGGAATGGAAGGGAGTGCCTAAAAAGTTGAATTTGACCATGAATGACATGACCATTTACCATTGGCAATCAATTCTTTGTTGGAGTAGTTCATTTCTTGATGGTCTTTTCTTTTTTTTCTTTTAGAATTGGTTTTGTATAGTTTATTTATCTAATACATACATTAGTTCCCTCTGGTTTGGTGGTTTTACCTTTTTTGTCCCTTGGAAACCATGAATGCCCCCAAACTCATTGTCCCTTCAAAAGCAAGTAAATATTATCAAGGTTGTTGATATCATTAGGTACACAGTGGGACAAACATGCATCCATTCTCCAATTGATCTTGGCACATGTCATATGTGAGTGACAAACATCAAATTATATCCCCCACAAATAATTCTATCACTCAATTGTTGAGATGCATAATTTCTAGTTGAGTGATGATTTTCTTTCCCCCTCCTCCCCTGCCCTTCTTTTTTATTGTTATTTTTTTCTAGAACTTGGTGAAACATGGGAGGCCTCAACTTATTAGTTAGTAGAGGAATAATATATTAATAAGCTAATTTATTAGCACATAAAGATCTAGCTCAATGAGTTGAGAAGACAGAAGAAAAGAAGAGAAGAAAAAAAAAAAAAAACTTGAATTGATGTTTCCAAGTCCAGGCCTAAAATACATTTTTCATTTCATGGGCTTCTATATAGCTTTTGGAAATTGAAATTCAGGCCCAAATTTCAGCGCCCAAAATCCATTTGAAATTCAACCAATTTTAAGGCTCAGCATTCATCAGAGTCTCAATTTCAAATTCCCTCCCTTTCCCTCTCTTTCAGATGCATTTCAAGAAAACAATTCCACGAATCACAGAAACCGAGATTTCTGATAATGGAGAAGCGACTTGGTTCATCTCTCAAATCCTCAGCAGAGGATTTCATTTCCTCAGCGACAAAGCTGAATTTGAAATCTTCAAAATCCACACTTAAAACCCTAATTCACAGCATCTCCACCTCTTCATCACTCTCCACCACTCTCCCTTGCTCTCTCCACCATTCCATTTCCAATTCAATCCTTTCCTTCCAGAACCTTCTACAACACCCCCCTCAGCCTTTGGACCCTGCAAAATCCCCTCCTTCAAAACGCCCACGCAGAGCTTCATCCCGGAAAAACAAACCTAGTCCCCTTGAACATGAAACCAATCTCACCCATGAGAAGCAAGATACCATTGATAAATTTCAAATTCTTGCTCACATTACTTTCTTATGTGTTTCGCAACCAAAAAAGGCGTTTTCGCCGTCTGACTTGTTACCTGCTGTTCAGTTATTGCATGATAATCTGGTTCTTTTCGAGTCGGATTTAAGCTTATCATTAGAAATAGCAAGCTTATGTGAGTTTTATTGGAAAGAGAATTTATCTGGTAGAGAAATGCTAATTTCTCAGTTTATACCCTTTTTAGTTTCGAGGTCATTAACTTCGAAGAGGAAAATCGATGTGCATAGAGTCTGTGCATTGCGTGAGGCTTTTAATTTGTTTGATTTTGAAGATGAGAGTATAGAGGATTTGAAATTATTGTTAATGAGATGTGTAATTTCGCCTCTGTATTTAAAAACAGAGGATGGCAGGCGGTTTCTTGCGTTTATATTCGGGTTGAGTATGCAATTACTGAAGGAGGCTTTAGCAATGATAAAGTCTCAGATTCCTTTTGGAAGGAAATCGATATTGGAGGCGTATGGAGAGATTTTATTCAGGGCGTGGAAAGGAGTTAATGGGGAATTAAAGGATGAGATTGAGAATGGGTTTTTGCAGGGTTTAATTGAGGCTGCAATTTACTCGAGTTCAGGTGTTTTAGCATCTTCTGTTAGGAGGGTTTTGGGAGCTTTTGTTAGTCAAAGGACTACCGATGGTGTCGAAAAATTACTTTTCCGGCTCGCTGAGCCTGTTATCTTTCGCTCGCTTCAGGTGAGTCATTTTTGCTATGTGTTTTTGGAGCTAAGAATGATGTATTTGATTGTTTGTAGGATGAAAGCTTGATTGATTGTTTAAAAAGTTTCAGTCTTTTTGTCTTTCTGATTTGTGATATTTATAAGTGGCTAACATCTTTGAATTGTGTTTAGTACACGCAGGAAGATATAACAACAAATTGGTTTGTAATTTTAATGACACTGCAAACTGGACTTAGACTGTTTAATTGAGTCTGAATTTAGCTTATTTGCAAATTTTGGAGCAACTAAAATGCATGCTAATTTATTTTTGAATCATTCATTGAAAATTACTTAATTTCTTGGAGAATTATGAAGAATTTATGTTATTTTCTGACAGGTCGCTAATTCAAATGTTCGCCTCAATGCATTGCATTTACTTTTAGATCTGTTTCCTCTTGAAGATCCTGATGTAACAAAAGAAGTTAAGGATACACTGCTTGATAAACAGTTCTTCTTACTAGAGAGATTGCTCATGGATGATTGTCCAAATGTGAGAGTTGTTGCAGTGGAAGGTTGTTGCCGTGTTCTCCATTTATTTTGGGAGATCATCCCTTCATCAACCATTACAAAGGTACTTACAAAGATTTTCGATGACATGTCACATGATATATCCAATGAGGTCAGGCTTTCCACATTGAATGGGATTGTTTATTTGCTTGGAAATCCACAATCTCATGAAATTCTGAAAGTGCTCTTACAAAGAGTGGGGCATCTGATATTAGATAATGTTCTATCCATTCGTGTTGCTGTTATGGATCTCCTCCTTCTTCTAAGAGATATTCCATCTTTCCAGTTTAATAAGGTATCAAGAACTCCGTAGCCCCTGCTTTGAATTAGTAATTTCTTAATGTATCCCATTCTTATTATATTCCTTTTTGGCTGAAATTATTCTAATCATGTCCTTCAGGTTGTAGGTTTGGATGAATTATTGTCAAGTCTGGCAAATGATCAACCACAGGTTGCTCAGAAGATAACAAGATTGCTTATGCCATCATACTTTCCCTCAAAAGTAAGCACTGAAGAGGCATGCAATCGCTGTGTTACTCTTATAAAAAGGTCTCCCATGGCTGGTGCAAGGTTTTGTGAATTTGCTGTATCAGAGGGGGCATCTCTTAAATCTCTCATGGAGCTAGTCAGAGCATTGATAAGTTTGGCGTTAAGACATGATAAGTTAGAAGCAGATCAAAAGGAGGGTTTTCTTGCTGCTGCATCCCATCTTTGCAATAGTCTAGTGGGTGAGCCATGTTACAAGAATGCTCTGAAAGAGTTATTTGTTGGTGGAAAAGTAAAGAGCCTATTTGCTTATGCATCAACTAGGTGTGCTCAATCATCTGTTCTCAACATTTTTTCGTCCATCTCTCCAGAGGATGTGGCTGTGCTTGTTGAAGAATGTATGCATCTCATCACCAATTGTAGTGGCATCTCAGATAACGTGGAATTGCAAGACGAAGTGAGGTCTGCCCACAAATTGATGCTGTCTTGTGATAGTTTTGATGATTTGTTTGAGGCTCTAACAAAGCTTTTGCAAAAAACTGCCTACCGTTGCCATATCAAATTTGGGGTTGAAATGCCAAAGCAGAGAATTTCCCCTAGAAAAAGGAAGAAATGCAAGTATGCGGTTAAAATATCAGCTAAATGGAAACACGTAAGTGGAAAAACTGCATCCAACTTTGAGGACGATTATTCACTTGCTCTAGGTATAGCCTGGCAAATAAAAGACTTGCTTGGTTCTGAGGACTCTCGGAAAGCCATTTTTGGGTCACAAGCTCTAGAACTTCCATTCCTTGCTTTAAAAGTCATTTCAGAAGTTAGCATTATGCAGTGCGTCAGCTGTGAATACTTGGACTCATCTCCTGTTTTAGCATATACGGCTCTTGCCTTGCATATGACTCTTCAAAATATAAAAATTAGTACACATGAATCTGGTCAGAAGAATGATAGAACTGACTCTTCATCAATTCTGGAGGCAAGTAGTTGCAGTTTCTTTTCCTTTTTTCCCCATATTAAAGTCCTTGCTTTCTTTAATACACTCTCTCTACTCTCACTTGTGGTCTTTTTTTTCTTTACATCCCACAAATTGTATGAGATTTGTGAAATTGAGTTCCAGATTCTATATGAACTCACTTTGAACTCACTAATTGTATGAGAGCGTCAGTTTCTCCTAACTTGTTCATTTGTTATATAAAAAATGGACAGAAGTATGGTGATTGCTTGTGAAAATAATAATGCCAAAGGAGCAGTGCTCATTCTGTCATTGTTTAGATGTCAAGTCAAAAAATTCTCGCCATTTGGATAAACTTGTATCTGTCATTTTCAAATTGTGCTTCTTACTGCCCTACTATATATCTTGTCATAATGAAGTGTTTTGAGTACGTTTAATTTTGTAATGGTAGTACACTAAATGCACTATTAACAGACCACCCATGCTATAGTTAGTGATGAAGATATCAGTCAGGAAGTAATCAGTAGTTTATACTTAATTTTGGGACACTCTTGCTTGAAGCTAGAATAGGTTGGTTGATCTCTTAACATAATACTTCCTTTTTTGTATTGCTGTCTTTTTTTATACTATACTAGAAAGGGTTGCTGAATCATAATCTCGTCCAGCGTGGCATTTGATCCCTGGTTAATAAACTCCCGTTAAGTTTTCCAATTTAAAATTTTAATGGATACTTTTCGAACAGGAATTGCTTTTCTCGTTGTTTACACGTGTATGTGTATGTAGCTTAATGTTACAATGTTCATTTAACCTTTATGAACTTCTGAAGGAGCACACCTTTGTTACTTCACCTATTTATTTGGTTATGGACTGCTCACATAGCTGCTTCTATTTCTGGTAAACAAGAACAATATTTTGCTGATTTCCTGTTCTTCCTTATAAATTTTCTTTTTAGCCAACGTTGCTGGATGAGACAACAGATCATCTGCTTAATTGTACCGACAAGCTGCTTGCAGCAGGTGACAGTGGAGTGTCTTGCAATTTACCTGCAGACGCAACACAAGAAAGGAAGAAGGGCCACCGTAACAGAGTCAAGCAAAAGGATTTTCAAAAAGATGCCTCCAGTGCAAATAATGATGGTGAGCAATTAACTAGAGGCAATTAATGCAATTCTCATTGAAACTGCTGTTTAATTATTGAATGGTAACAAATACACAAAAGATCATGACCATAATTTTCAACCACCAGATCTTTCAGTAAGATCCCTTCATGCCGCACTTTTACTTGAATATTTCTGTAAATACACAGAAGCGTAACAGAAAAGTAAAAGAACCGCTGTCATTCTTTTTTCTTTTTTTTTTTTAACTTGCATGCAGGATCTCTTCTTAGTAAAGAGAAGATAATGTCAAATAAGGTGAAGCTGCTTACTACAGTTCTCAAGTTCATTGTCGACTCCACTGCAATGGGCTTTCTTTCTAACACCCACAGAAGGTGCTTGAGCTTTACTTCATCGTATATAAAATATGTCATCCATGTCTTAGGGAAACAATCTAACGAAAGAGTGCAATTTAAGGAGGATAATTTGAAAGAATGTATTCTATGCTTGAAAAGCTCTTTCAGCTATGCAGCCAAGTTACTCAATCTCATCCTTAAAGACACCAATGAAGCTTCACCTCCTCCAACGGAAACTTTTAATCTGGCCAATGATATGCTTGACCTAATCACGTCAATTGAGCTGTCTTTGGGCTCTAATTTTGCTGCACGTCTTGCTGCAGGAGCAAAATCTTGGCTGCCTGATCTGATTCTTGCCTTGGGATCCAGGTGCATATTTCAACAAACTCCAGCAGAAAGCACATACTTGACGGCATTATCTCATGTTAAGCTCCATTTTCCATCATGGCCTTTAATTTTAGCGGAGATTGAGCTCTGTGAGATAAGCAAAGATAGTCCAGAAAAGGAGGATGATAGAGATTCAGAACCAGATGAGTTTCCTCTGTTTGAGAAATTTATAGAAATGATACTTTCACTGTTGAAGGGAAATCCGAAGGTGCTGGATGCAGTTGGAGTGATTTTTTTAACTTACTCAATTGTTGGCCTAGAAAGGAAGGATTTTGGATTGGTATTAGGACTCCTGCACTTCGTCCGTGTTAAGTTAGTTGGCCAAGAAGATAGAGAGTGGACTGAACTTGAGATGATGCTGAGTTCTCTGCCGGACATTTATCCTCAGATTGAGAGAGAATCAGAAGAACAAATTAATGAAGATGCAAGGCAGAAGTTAGAAAGTGCTAGGGCATTGCTTGAACCTGTTTGGTTGTACCATGTATATGAAACTGGGAGGTTTACTGCGATGGAAGAGTAGATTATTATAATCATTTAATCCTTTTTAACAGCTTCTACAATTGAATCTTAATGGGAATACATATTTCCCAATGTAAAGTGGAAATGTGGAAAAAGAACAATAAAGAATGAATAAAGTGTGTGTATTATTTTTGTATTATGAATCTGAGTTCTTTACAAAATGATGAATGATATATATACATAATCATCTGATTCCTACTTCTATTCTAATGGTTGTCTAGTAATGACTTTTTCTGTTTTGGGGTAATATTGAAGTGACTTTTCTTGCTTTGCAGGAAAGGTTGCTCCTTTTACTCCGAGGTTAGTGATGATAGGTCTGCACAAGCAATCTAGCTTGTGCAGCCTCTGAAATCTCAGTTTCTAACCCTCTTCTTTCTTCAACACTCTCCCTTAAGGTGGGTTCAAACAAGTTTATTGAACCCATTTTGCTGAGGATCGAATGATGATTTTGCTTGTCCAAGGCTTTTGTGAATATATCTGCTAGTTGGTCTTGACTTTTGATATAAGGTGTCTCAATTTCTCCTTTTTGAACATTTTCTCTGATGTAGTGGCAATCAACTTCAATGTGCTTGGTTCGTTCATCAAACACCGGGTTCGATGCTATATGGCGAGCATCTTGGTTATCGCAATGCATTTGCATTGGCTCTTTACTCTCAATTTTCATGTCCTTGAGAACTTGCTTGATCCAAGTGAGTTTGCTAGCCGTGGATGCCATTACACGGTATTCGGCTTCGACGCTTGATCTAGCAACTACACTTTGTTTTTTGCTTTTCCATGTCACCAAGTTTCCTCCTACAAAGACACAGAAATCAGTAGTTGACTTCCTGTCACAGTTTCCAGCCCAATCTGCATCAGAAAAACCAACTATATTAGTAGATTTGTTTTTCTTCATCCAAATTCCTTGCCCGGATGTTCTCTTGAGGTATCTGAGGATTGATCTGTATAGGTGGTAGTGCGAGGGGCATGCATGGGCGGCTTACCATACTAATCGCAGAATGAAATGTCGGGGCCTAGTGAGCGATTAAATAAATCAGTTTTCCTACCAAGCGCTGATAATGCCCTATGTTGGTTAAAGGCTCTCCATCTTCTAAATTGAGTTTAATTTTGGTTTCCATTGGAGTGATGGCATGTTTAGCTCATATTTTTCCAGTTTCCTTCAATAGATCAAGGGTATATTTCCTTTGAGATAGGAATAAACCCTTGTTGGATTTTGCCATTTCTATGTCTAGGAAATATGATAGCTGTCCTAGGTCTTTGATGTCAAACTCTCTTTTTAGACTTTGTTTGACATCATCTATCCCTTGATCATCATTCCCTGTTATTATGATATCATTAACATACATTAAAATAATAATAGTGTGTTTGTGTGTGTGTTTAACAAACATAGACGGATCAGATTCACATTTATTGAAATTAATGCTTAATAAAAAATGGTTGAGTTTGACATACCATGCTCTCGGGAACTGTTTTAGGCTATAGATAGCCTTCTTTAGCTTACATACCAAGGAAGTGTCTGAGGTTGATTTATGTCCAGGAGGTAGCATCATGTAAACTTCCTCTTCTAAATTTTCTTGTAAGAAGGCATTCTTGACATCCATTTGGAATAGATTCCAGCCCTGGTTGATTGCTATTGAGGGAAGGATTCTGACAGTATTCATTTTGGCCACTGGAGCACAGGTCTCTTGATAGTCAACTCTATAGGTTTGAGTGAAGCCTCGGGCTACAAGTCTGGTCTTGTATCTTTCAATGGTTCCATCACTGTTGTACTTGATCTTGTATATCCACTTGTATCCCACGATTTTTTTATTTGGTGGAAGAAGTACAATACTCCATGTATCATTTTTTTTTTCTAGGGCAAAGAGTTCTTCTTCCATAGCCTTACACCATTTGGGGTTGGTGTTGGCTTCATAGAAGTTTGTGGGTTTAGTTTGATTTGAGATCTGGCATAGATAGTTGCAATATTGGTTAGATAAGACATTACAAGAAATGAAATTCTGAATTGGATATGTTATCGTATGAGACACATAGTCTCTAAATTTCACAGGTGGTATAGTTTGTCGAGTAGATCTTCTCAAGGCAATTGCTTCTTCTTCTTGAGATTGAGCTTCTCCCCCCTGAAGGAATTAGCCTTGAGACTGGAGGTGACTTCCCCTGGAGTTGACAATCCTGTTCAGAGCTGCTAAGAGAGAAATCAGAGTTAAGCGGAAATAAAGACTGGCATGGTCCATTAGTGAAGTCAACATTGGTTAGGTGGTTGTAGTAGGGTTCAATCTTGACAAAAGTGACATCGCGAGAGACATAGGTTTTATGGGTCAAAGGATCATAACACTTGTGCCCTTTTTGAGTGGAGGAGTATCCTAGAAAGAGGTTTTTGACCGAGCTTTTGTCTAGTTTATGCTGACATTTAATATGCACATAGCAAACACAGCCAAAAACCCGGAGGTGACCTAATTCTATTTTTTGACCCTTGAGGACTTCTAGAGGGCTCATATTCTTTAAGGTGACAGTGGGTAGTCTATTGATGAGGTAGGCGGCGGTTAAGAGGGGATCCGACTAAAACATAGAAGGGACGTGATTTTGAAAAAGGAGAGTGCGAGTGACATTGAGAAGATGTCGGTTTTTACGTTCAGAAACACCATTTTGTTTGGGGATATTAACACGTGTGGTTTGATGCACAATTCATGTTGTTTAAAAAAGGTGGAGAAATATTGGTTTATGTACTCCGTACCATTGTCGGAGCGAAAAAATTTTAAATTGGCATTATACTGATTTTTGATAAAATTAAAAAACTCTTTGAAACGCGAAAAAAATTTTATTTTTCCTTTTTAATAAATAGATCCAGGTGGTGCGAGAGTTATCATCAATAAAGGTAACAAAGTATCTAAAATGGTTATATGCGGTAACGGGGGCAGGTCCACAAACATCGGAATGTAATAATTCAAAAGCATTTTCTGACATGCTTGATGACAAAGAAAAAGGTAATCGAGTATGTTTAGAAAATCTACACACATCACAATTACTAGAGTTCAAATTGTAACAAGATAATTTATTTAAAACATTATCGGAAGGATGCTCAAATCTCTGATGTATTAGCTTGCTGTGGGTGGGATTGGTTGACACAAAACATTTCTTGGGAGGATTATGGAGATAGTATATGCCATTTTCTAGTTGTCCTTCACCAATCATCTTTCCAGAAATTCGATCCTGAAATATGACTGAAGATGATGAGAAAATAACGTTACAGTTTAAATCACGAATAATTTTACCAATGGATAAAATGTTAGATTTAAAGTCAGACAGAAATAAAATATCTTTAAGATTGGAATTAAATAAATTTGTGGTGCCATATCCCTGAATTTTGACTTTGTTTCCATTGGCAACTGTCACATAATGGGAATCCCTGATAGAATGAATTTTTTGCAATTGTGTGGGATCCCAAGTCATGTGATTTGTTGCTCCAGAGTCAATAATCCAAGTATTATGACAGTACTTTGTGATTTTTTGATGATGAAATTAAAGAGGATTGAACCGAACCTGACCCGTCGGGTGAGGATGAACCGAACCGGTTGGGCTGCTGGACCAGGGTCTGAAGTTGGGCCAAGATTTCGGTCATTTGGGCCTATGGTGTCTGATGGGCCTGGTGGGCCTGTTGGGTCGACTGGGTCTGGGCCTGATGGGCCTGTTGGGTCGCTTAGGCCTAGGCCTGTTGGGTCATAGAGACTGATGGGCTGGAGAGTAGAGTGGGCCGAATCCAGAGTGGGCCGGGTCAAGATTATAACCAGTCCGGTAAGTATAAACTAGATCTTGTTATGCTCTTTTCTGTATTTCGTCTGGGCCGTTTGATGGCGGAAGATAGTTCTGCAACTCTTCCCACCTTGTGAGGATTTCTATTGCGTATTGAGAGGAACTTTTTGTTCCCTGAGTGATTTGAGATAACTCTTGTTTGAGTCTGAATATATGAGTGAAGTTATGTTGATGGTCGTAAAGGCTCTGCATTTTTTTCCAAATTGATTTTGATGATTCCAACAAAATGCAGAGTCAGGAAATTTGTGGTACCATAGTATTTGTCAGCATCGACATGACCAAATGATCAGTCGTCTGCCATTCCTCCATTCTTTTAATTTCTTTTTCTGTTGGGGCCTCCGGCCTCTCTGATTTTGGCTTTTGCTTTGTCCCAGTGATAAATCCCAGCTTTTTTCTGCCGCTGAGGGCAATATACACTGTTTTTTACCATTCGAAATAATTGAAATTTCCTTTAAGTGTGATGTTGGTTAATTTTTCATTTTGAGACATGGCTGGGTGAGAAACGAATTTAGTAGATGATGAGCACTGGTTAAACCAGCTCTGATACCATGTGGAAAAAGAACAATGAAGAATGAACAAAGTGTGTGTATTATTTTCGTATTATGATTCTGAGTTCTTTACAAGATGATGATTGGTATATATACATGATTCATCTGATTCATACTTCTATTCTAACGATTGCCTACTAACGACTCTTTCTGTTTTGGGGTAAGGTTGAAGTGACCTTTCCTGCTTTGCAGGAAAGGTTGCTCCGTTTACCCTAAGGTCAGTGATAATAGGTCTTCACAAGCAACCTAGCTTGTGCAGCTTCTGAGACCTCAGCTTCTGACCCTCTTCTTTCTTCAACAGGGAACAACATTGGTGGAAAGAAAGAAGAAATGAAAGCATTATGTTGCCATAGGGAGTTCATAGGTTTATTTTAGTTTAAGCTAAATTATAATTGTAATATTGCTACACCTTAGTAGTACGTCCGAACACCAAAAATTCCATTTGTCCCAACCTAAAGCTATTGAACTTCAGGTTTCATTGCAAGCTTTTTTGTGCATAAATTATGAATTTTGAACACATGAAAGTTTGGGTTCTGGTAGTGGCCTTGTCTGCATGACTTAATGATGCATTTTTACATGTATTCAACATTGCAGTGACCATATTCCAAGTTGATTGGAACTTGAGGTTCTGTTGAGAGTGACAGGAAGGGGTGGTGAAGCTATTGTATACAAATGCTTGAGTAGACACTAGTAAGTTTAAGGTCCAACAGAAACAATAAAGTTTAAGCAGCAATGGAATTTGCTTCTTCTTTTTTTGTTTAGTGAGTAAACTATCTTTAGAATTAGAGGTCTATTCAAAACTTGGCAATGCTAGATATGATAACAAAGGTGGTTAGTTATATCATCCTACAAACTGTGATTTGGTACAGAGAAAGACTGTAAACAAAGAAGATTCTTGCAATTACCTATCAAACATAACTCGATCTGAAAAGGGTTACTAAAACTAATATCAACCTATCTTGTCAAAAGACACTAGAGCTCTGCTGCCTAGCATGAACTCTGAAGTTTAGACAAAAAATCACAACATGCATTAGTCTCGACATAGTGAGTAGATGCTCATAGCTTACATGGGGATCATCTTAACACCAGCAGCAATTGGCATACCTAAGAGTCCAATAAATGCACTAAAAAACCACTGTGATAAAGTGAGAGGCGATGTATTCGCAATAGCACCCAAGAATTCGACAATAGCTATTTGGAAGAGAACAATGCAGCAGACGATAACCACAAGAACGTAGTTATTGAGTATGCCTTGGAATACATTGATTTCCTCCATCTTCCGTGAGCTTATAAGATTAGAAACCTAAGGAAAAATCAAGACCTTTGTCAGAAGTTCCGGACTAGATGAGAGATAGTAATGACTCATAACATGACGGCGCCAAAGGATGATTTAAGGGAAGGTTACCTGACAAAATATAAATGAGTTAAATATAAACGTGTCCAAGATTAGATCAGAGTCTTGGCCATCATCAAGATGTAATATTGCCTTTCCTTTTGCTTGAAGATACCAAATTACCATGAACTGATAGAAACATTGCCCAAGGATATTCCTCCACATAGCATTAGTAATTAAGCTCCCTTTTCTTCCAACTGGCAGGCGCTTCATCATGTCATTATGCGGAGGTTCAGTCGCAAAGGCAAATGCTACTAATGTATCTGTAACTAAGCCTACCCACAAAAGCTCTAAGTCTGAAAATGGAGCATTCCCTGGAAGATGATGTTTTTATCAAGACATAAGCTTAATGGAGCTGGGGGGAGATTGTTGTCAGCATAAAACACAAACTATTAAATACCCAAAGTTGAGAGTGTAAGTTATCCTACCTGTCAAGCAAGCTGAAGTGATATTGAGAATTAATGCTACTATGGTAGCAGTAAGCTGGAACTGTACAAAACTTTTGATATTCATGACAACCGAACGTCCCCATTTGATCATTGTTACAACTGAGGAGAAATTATCATCTAGAATTATGATATCAGCACTCTCCTTGGCCACCTAGAATTTTCGGGGTAAGATTAATGGATGTTTTAGCACTGCAATACTACAATCAAGAAACTACATCTCATGCTAAAAATGAACATAATAGTTTGAAAACTCCCATGCCTTTTAGATACCACATTGGCTCTCATAATAGAAGACTAGTATTTTGCTAATAAAAGCACAAGTAAATGCTCACGTCAGTTCCGGAACTTCCCATTGCTACTCCAACATCTGCTTCAAGAAGTGATGAGGCATCATTTATTCCATCACCAGTCACTGCAACAACTTCATTAAATGTTGTTCGCAAATGTTTTACAAGTTCATGCTTGTCTAGAGGTGAAGATCGAGCCAACACCTACAAAAAGAATAATAAACTAATAGTAGAGGTAAGAAAGTTTCAGGACCAAAACTATAAATAGCATTCTTTCACAGGAGAAAACTAAATGTTGAAAATTAATGTGGCTAGTAGCACCTGAATTCTGGGAATCAGCTGAAGTAATTCCCCCTGTGTCTTCTCTCTAAAATCAGGACCTTCAATAGTTATACCATCTTCAGTAAGAATTCCACATTCCTTAGCAATAACCTCAGCAGCATTAAGGTTATCTCCTGTTACCATTCGTACAGTAATACCAGCAGAACGACAAACTGCAATAGACTCCTTGACACCGGGACGAATGGGATCCTTCATGCCCACAATTGCTATTAAAGTATAGCCAAAATCTGGAATAGGATTTCCATCAGAGAACCCTTCTCCCAGTTCCATATAGGCAAGGCATAGAATTCGAAGAGCCTCATTGGCGAACTGATCGACTGTAACTTTCAGATGTTTAGCAGATGCTTCATCAAGAGCAACAATTTCACCCTCTGAATTCATCACCTTGTCACACGCAGCCAAAATGATTTCTGGAGCACCTTTACAATGAGCTTGGAGACCTCCGTCAGGAAGCCGTAGTATTACTCCCATCCGCTTCTTTGCAGAGTTGAAAGACTCAACTTTAACAAGTTTATTTCTTTGTCTCTCTTTATGGAAATCCCCAGCAAGAGACAAGCCAAAATCTAATAAAGCCTTCTCAGTAGGTGTTCCCAATACCTCGAGTTTTCCATATTCATTGAAAACAACTGCACTGCTAGTGTTGTTAAATATTGACTGAAGCAAGAGTTTAAGAGCTGAACAAGGATCTCAGAGCACAAGCTAGATGCATTACTATGATCAATTACATGCCTAACATCCATACAAATGCATATTTTTGTCAGAATCATATAGTTTGTAGTTAGTATCCCGCTCTTGTCAGCGCAAATAGTTGTGGCTGACCCCATTGTCTCACAAGCTGCCAGATGCCGGACTAGTGCTTTATCTTTTATCATCTTTTTCATGGCAAAAGCTAGGTTTAATGTCACTGCCAGTGCCAATCCTTCTGGAACTGCAATGATAAAAATTGTAAAGGAAATTGTGAAGTATTTAAACATTTCCAGTGCATCATACCCTGACCAACTCCAGTGGGTTGCCTCTTGAAATTTACGGGTTAACATGCGTTGCAATAAAACTGCAAAAGTTGTTAAGGCGAAATATAAGCCTACCTTTCCAATAATGGCTGCTACTCCATTTAGTTTTACCTGCAATGGGGTTTCATCATCTCCCCCTTCATTGATAGTGGCCATCAACTTACCCCACTGAGTTCTCATCCCAACAGTGGTAACAAGCATCTTGCATGATCCTTCTTGGACCTTGGTTCCAGAGAGCATATAAGGATTTTCCGAATTCACTGTTACTAGTTCACGTTCTCCTACTACACTCGATTCATCAATTAATACAGAAAATCCTGAAACGAAAAGCCCATCTGCAGGAACTTGGTCTCCGCTAGTAAGATGTACAATATCACCTGGAAGCAAATCTTCTAACCATACTCTTTGCCTAAATCCATTTCTTGTGACCTGAACCACTAATTTCTTTTTCTCCTTCTCCCAGTCCCTGAACTGTGAAGATTGCCAATAGTCATTTACTGCTGTGATAAAGACAACCAAGAAAATGCTTGCAACAACAGCTACAGCATCACACGCCCTCTTTTGCCAACCTTCTATTACTATACCAACTATTAACGACACAAAAGCACATATTGAATCAATTATTAAAATCTTGTCCTGAAGGGCTTCCCAAACAAATATCCAGAAACTCGAGGCTTGCCTCTCTGTAAGTTTGTTATATTCATATATTTTTTGTCTGATATTTAGTAGATCATTATCTGTATACAGCCCATCAACAACTGAAGTGGAGAGCTTTTCTGCAATACCATTTACGCCGCCATGAAACTTCAGCTTCTTCACATCAAGGCCTTCGACAATGGATACTAACTCATCAGCACAAATCTTAAAACCCGCAGCCTCCACTTCTTCAGGTGCGGTATACTCACTTGGGGATAGACCTGCAAACATGCCATTACCAGCGGTTCAGGTTAAACTTCAAACAAACAAGCTTTAAGCTTGTGATATGCTGAAGAATCTCACCTTGGATGTATTGAAATGCAGCTTTGGAAACTAGAACCGCAATCCTCAGCTTCTCCTAAAATTCTCAGCAGACAGTAAAAATAAATTTCTGTTTTGAAACTAAAAAATTGTTTAGTTTTCACATATAATGGATTGGGCCGTACCAGAGAGCACACCTCGACTTTCAAGTAGCCATATATTTCGATTTGGGTGGGAGTTACGGACAGAATAAAAACATGAACAAAACAGCAAATAATATCAGCCAATGCAATGTCGGTACCTGATTAGTTCTTCTCATAGCAGCAGCCTCATAACGCTTGGAGAGGTTGGCAGTGAATCGAAACCTTCGCTTTGGGTTTCTCACAACTCCACTTACCTTCCTCCATTGACACAGATCCTCTTCCGTGCTGTTCTTCGACTTCACGTTCCCAAAATTCTCATTCAAATATGCCTCCATCCCCTCTTCCTGATCCTTCCTTCCTTTTCCTTTTTTTTTTTTTTCCTTTTTTACTCTTCTGATCTTCCTTCTTCTTCTTCTGCGACAAATGTGCCTAACAATACACAGACAGTGAGACGAGAGAGAGATGTATATGCTATGATAATCCAAATAGCCAAAGAAAAAGGACTCATAAAGCAGAAACTACTAAGAAATCTGAACCAAGCTTCCCTGAAGTTCAGTTTTCAAGTGATACATTGACTGACTAGCCGGTTTAGTCAACATTATTTTTAATAAATAAAAGTAAGCATAATAAGTTAATGTTAGCTTCATAGCATAGCATGTGCATATATCAATTAAAAGTAATATTTTGAATTTTAGTCACTCTCCTTTTCATTCATTTATACAAAAAATAATATAAAAAAAAAAAAACTTTCTTTCCTTAATTTTTTCCTTGTATTTTAGTATATCCATGGCTCAACTCCTTATCAAAATAAAGTAGAAGAAATAATTACTAAAAAATTATAAAATTATATCTTCTGCATGCCTTGCCTTGCAGAAGGCTTTCAATTATGTGTAAATTTTGGTCACTTAATTTAATTGATTTTTTAATTTACTCTTTTTATATTTAAATATTGTTTACATGTGGTTTTATTAAATATATCAATTTCTATTACATATAGGTGCTTAAGTGTTATAAAAAAATTCATGAATTTATTAAATTAAATTAACGATTAAAAGTGTTGAAAAAATTATAAATAAAATTTTAGAATTTTCAAAACTAAAACTAAAATAACTGAATGACTAATTAAATATGCATTTTGGGTTGCATTAACATAGGTAATGTGACTTTAGTGCTACAAACTACATTCCTCTGTCAAAATTCTTTTCGATACAACTTTTAATATCTACATATTATTAATTTTAAAATAATTACTCTAAAGATTTGAGGAGGATGGTAATGAAAAATATCAGTTTATTTTATTTTTTTAAACACTTCAACAGTAAATAACAAGTTCACCTTTTATTTTATTGTCCATCTTTGAACAATATAGAAAAGTAAAATAATAGTTTAATCCTTATTATATAATACTTTGATACTAATTTATCAATTCATACAATTTTTTTATTACATTAATCTAAATAATTTAAAGAAATAAATTATTCTTTTGTCTTTTTACAAATTAATGACTATTATTTCCTCATATCTTTCAATTGATTCATTGTAATATTATATGTTAACAGCTTCTTAAATGTGAATAGTAATTTTAGATATAAAATTAATATTTTAGTTTTGTTCTTCAATTATTTATGACCTATATTGTAATTAGTAAAACATTTTTTACTAATCTTTTTCCTTTCAAAATTCAAGCCTTTATATTTTGAGCTAAAATTCTAAAACAAAATTAATATGCACGGACTATAAGCATTATTAATTATTTACCGATACTATATATATATCCGCATACATACTGTGTTAATGCGCATAAATAATATTTTATTGATTAAATATTCATTCAGAGAATTTCATTAGCTTTTTATTTATAAATTGCACTATAATAGAATTCTGCAAACGAATGGTATATTTATTCTTTTTTTATTTCACCAAATGCATTTTGAAATTAGAATAGTAAAAAAAGTAAAGAAAGGCCAAAATAATAAACAAGTTTACCAAAAAAATCAAAATAAAATTGAAAATAGTATAAATAATTTGTAATGAAATAATGTGGCGGCAAAAGCTTTTGGAGCTTAGAGGGAATAAAAGAAAAACTGGGTATTGTTATCCAATTAGTTGGTTATTACTTTTTCACTATGAAAGTTCAAATTTGCAAACCATCAAGGTTTTGATGGAATGAAATCCAATGGTGTATATTTATCGGAATATTGTTCAATGTAAATTAATTCGTTTTCTTTGACTAGAAAATGACAAAATAAAAATTAATTTAATTTTAAAAATGATATGGATACAAATTTGTCCTTATTTGTTCAAAAAATATTCTTTAATCAGTTTACTAGTTACTTGAAGTGGATGATGATTAAAATTTAAAATAATTATCCTTTAAAAAAAGATTTAAAATAATTAACTATTAAAATTTAATATGAGATAGAATATGACATCGAATAATGTCTTAAATGTTAAATATATTTTGAATAATAACAACGTAATGTAATGATATTATATTGCAACATCACATCAGATGGTTACAATAAATTGGTACAAAAGTACATTAGTCTTAAACTTAATAAAGTACCTTCTTGTTATGATTTGTAATTAAGGATTAAGGAATCTTGAGGACTGACATATCTCAATGATAAACTTATTAAATTGTTTGCCATCTCTGCTACAAATATTGAATCACTCCCTAAATAAAGTATGTCTCATCTTTACAGATAAGTTGAAGATTTCCATTTAAGAAAACTTTACAAGCTTATTTAAATTTACTTTTGTGATAGAATAATGTATTCTGAAATTATTTGGAATACTTATGTAAATTTTTGCTATTTATTTTCAAATAAATAATAGACTCCAATCAAATTTATTTGATCGTTTCATGCTTATTAACAAGTTCCAATAACAACCAGTAATTTGATGATATAATATTCAGGATACATTACCAGGCCTGCTTATACCAAGCAAAACAAAACTATGATTCCAATTTGTCAACAGAAAGGTTACCAGGCCAACAGGTTAAGCCAACCTTGTAATTGTCAGAGTAATACCTTCATTTCAGAAACAGAATAATCCAAAACTTACAAATCAAAACATTACAAAAATGAAGAAATATTTAACTACATGAAGAGTAAAATAATGATCCAATGAACAAGTTCCTTTACAAGATGACTGTAAAATCAGGAGCACCCTTAAATAGAGCCTACAAACTTGAATTCCACCTACAAGATGCATCTAAAAGTGGCAACATCTTTTAGAATTGCCAAGAAAAAATTGACAATAAAGAAGAAAAGTGGGATCTCATAAACCCCCTGTTTTGGAAATTGTACTTTTGACATTCCAAATTTCTCCTTTATTCCGTCTAAAAGACGTGCCAAGAGAACTCTCCTGTGCAATAACTTTCATTACATGATAATTTTCCATCACAAGAAGAGGGAACCTTAAAGCCAGTTACCAAACATAGGGTTTAAAGTTCATTCAGAAGGACGGCATCTCTTAAATGCAATTTATACTGGGATCATCTTTAAGACAGCAGCAATTGGCATGCCGAGAAATCCAATGAATACACTGACAAGCCACTGAGAGAGAGTGAGAGGTGTTGTATTTGCAAATGTACCCAGGAATTCCACAATTATGATTTGGAAAATGACAGTGCAACCAAGGACAGCAACGAATACATAGTTGTCCAGTATGCCTTTGAAAACATTGATTTCTTCCATGTCACGCGAGCTTATCTCATTGAAAGCCTGCAGAATGAAATAAAAGGCCTTATTAGGAAGATGTTACCGACAGCCTAGAAGATAGAAGATGGGGTGTTACAAAAGCTCATTATTTGCAAATATCTATGCAAACTAAACAGCAGCACCAATGTGCAATTAAGCTCAGGCCAATAGCTAAACATGTACTTGAACCCTGGTAGAGTGAAGAAAGAAAACTAAAGACTGCAGAGAAGCTTAATGTAGGAGTTTTCAGGAAACAGAAATAGATCTGAATCTTAGAGAAGCTTACCTGACAAAAGACAAAGGAGTTAAATATAAGAGTGTTCAGGATAAGATCCGAATTTGGGCCATCAAGACTAAATATTGCTTTCCCATTTGCCTGAAGATGCCATATTACCATAAACTGATACAAAGACTGGCCTAGGATATTCCTCCACATGACATTACTGATAAAATTCCCTTTCCTTCCAACTGGTGTGCGCTTCATTAATTCATCGTTTGGAGGCTCTGTTGCAAGTGCAAGAGCTCCCAGCGTATCCATGATCATATTTACCCACAAAAGCTGAACAGCAGTAAGGGGAGCACTACCTAATTTATGGTTTTACCACAAGCATCAGTAAAGTATGAAAATTGGTTCCTTGATACAAAAGAAAGCTAGAACACTAATCCTAATAGATTGAAGGAAGTAAAGTAACTTTCTTACCTGTCAAACAAGCTGAAGAGAAGTTAACAACCAATGCAACAACATTAACTGTCAGCTGGAATTGTACAAATTTTTGAATATTTATGTAAACTGAACGTCCCCATTTGGCCACTGTCACGATAGTAGAAAAATTATCATCCAGAATTATGACATCAGCACTCTCTTTGGCCACCTGAAATTTCAAAATCAATTAGTCAAACTTTGCAGTTCACTATTACGAAATTTTAGTAGTTGAGAATCCGCCTATTCCATAAAGATATAAGAAATGCATACAGAGCAAGATGCAGAGTCCCCCTTTATACTCCTTGGTACAATGTACAATCTTTATCATCCCAAACCAAAAGTATAGAAGCCAAAAATTTCCCTTAATGTGATGTGCTACCATCAAATTTTCAGAGATGCATTAAGTTCTGATTCTTTTCTCATTATGCCATATTTGTGATTCTTGTTATTTTCTTATCTGGACTGAACTTTTTTAAACCAATGGCTTTAACTCAAAATAGCAGATGGAAAATCGTAGTGGTGGAACAGAAATGAACAGCATTCTTTCCCAATTGCAAGTTTCACCACACTCTTAAAAGTGAGATGTACATATGATGAGGAATAATTGGTCATGCTAGTTCAAAACAAAAACAGTGACATGCACTAGTAGAGATTGTTCCGTGAAATGCAAACATGATTTGCTCAAACGCAGAAGTAAAAAACAATAAACAGCAGATGACAGTACTATCAGTATCGTACTAGGACAGGATAAACTCACCTCAGTTCCGGCAATGCCCATGGCTAGACCAATATCTGCTTCATGAAGAGCTGGCGCGTCATTGGTTCCATCACCAGTCACTGCAACAACTTCACCAAACGTGGTTCGCAAATGTTTCACCAGTGTGTGCTTGTCTAAAGGTGAAGATCGAGCCATCACCTACAAATGAATTAAATGTTGAGTTGCAGCTCAAATACTCTTCTCTGTGCTGGGAAATTTAATTGCTGTGAAGTACTCTATTATACAAGAAAGTAAAGACACCTGAATTTTGGGAATTAGTTGAAGCAATTCGTCTTGTTTCTTCTCTCTAAAGTCTGGACCCTCAATGGCTATACCGTCATCAGTGAGAATCCCGCATTCCCTAGCTATAGCCTTAGCAGTATTTATATTATCTCCTGTGACCATTCGTACAGTGATACCAGCTGAACGACAAACTGCAACAGACTCCTTAACTCCAGGACGAACAGGATCTTTAATACCCACAATTCCTATGCAAGTATACCCAGTTACTGGAATAGGATCATCTGGGGAAAATCCACTTTCCAGGTCCATGTAGGCAAGACATAGTGTTCTAAGAGCCTCGTTAGCAAACTGATCTATAGTAACCTTAAGGTGGTTGATGGATGCTTCATCAAGGGAAACAACTTCACCATTTGAATTGATTACCTTGTCACAGGCAGCCAAAACTATTTCTGAAGCACCTTTTGTGTGGGCTCGCAAGCCTCCTTCAGGAAGCTCCACTACTACCCCCATTCGCTTCTTTGTAGAGTTAAAAGGCTCAACTTTAACAAGTTTGACTGCTTGACGCTCTGTTTGGAAATCTCCACCTAGAGACAAGCCAAACTCCAATATAGCACTCTCAGTGGGTGTTCCTAGTATCTCGAGTTTACCACTTTTACTAACAACAACTTCACCTCCAGTGTTATTAAAAATTGATTGTAGCAGAAGTTTCAGAGAAGAAGTAGGGATGTCGGAGCACAAGCTTGAAGCCTTATCAGGTTGGCCTATTTCCTTGACATTCATGGAGATGCATGATTTCACAACTGTCATATGATTAGTAGTCAGTGTCCCAGTTTTATCACTGCAGATAGTTGTTGCTGATCCCATGGTCTCACAAGCAGCAAGATGTCGAACAAGGGCTTTATCATTCATCATCTTTTTCATGGCAAAGGCAAGGCTCAATGTCACAGCCAGTGGAAGCCCCTCTGGAACTGCAACAACAACAATTGTAACTGCAACTGCAAAGTATTCAAGCAGCTCCAATGCTTCATCTCCAGACCAACTCCAGTGGGAGCTGTCATTCCACTTACGGGTAAAGAGCCCTTGCACCAAAACTGCAAAAGTCACTACAGCAAAGGCAAGCCCTATCTTGCCAATAATGGTTGCCACTCCATTCAATTTCACCTGCAATGGTGTTTCATCATCTCCTCCTTCACTAAGAGTTGCCATCAGTTTACCCCACTGGGTTCTCATCCCAACAGTGGTAATCAACATTTTGCATGATCCATCTTGGACCTTTGTTCCAGAGAGCATATAGGGATTTTCTGAGCTAACCATTACTGGTTCACTTTCGCCAGTTAAACTTGATTCATCAATTAATACGGAAAATCCTGAAACAAAAAGCCCATCTGCAGGAACTTGGTCTCCAATAGCAAGATGTACAATATCACCTGGAAGCAAATCATATATTGATAATTTCTGCCTAAATCCATTTCTTGTGACCTGAACAGTAATCTTCTTTTTCTCCTTGTCCAGATCCTTAAATTGTAATGATTGACGATAATCACTTGATGCTGTGACAAACACAACTAACAAGATGCTTGCAACAATTCCAAGGCCATCATGAGCCCCTTTTGGCCATCCTTCTGTTGCTATGCCCACTAGTAGAGACACAAATGCACACACCCCAAGTATCATTAGAGTCATGTCCTGAAGGGCTTCCCAAACAAATATCCAGAAACTTCGAACTTCACTCTCAGCGAACTTATTGATTCCATAAATCTCTTGTCTACGAGTCAAAAGATCATTATCCGTAGGAAGCCCACTATCAGTTGAAGTGGAGAGTTTTTCTGCAATACCATTTACCCCACCATGAAATGTAAGCTTCTTCACATCATGGCCTTCAACAATGGATCCTAACTCATCAGCACAAATATCAAAGCCCGCAGCCTTGACTTCTGCAGGTACACCATAGTCACTTGGTGACAGATCTGCAAACATTCCATTAATAGTGATTAGGGAAAAGAAGAACTTCAAGATAATGAGCTTAAGTTAATAAAAGAAATCTAGTAGCTCACTTTGGATAAATTGAAACGCAGCTTTAGAAACTAGAACCGCAATCCTTAGCTTCTCCTGCATTTTCAACAGAAAGAAAATTAAGATCCTACTTGACAGATTAAGTTTGTACTTATTCTTCAGGTGAACATTGAAACATCATAATCATGGTAACAATTTTAAGGAAATAAATAATCAAACAATCAGGAGAGAACAACAAAGAACGTGGAAGCTGACTATGAGGACCAATTAGCACAAACAAAATTCAAAATATCATCAAGAACAACAACCAAAGTGGAATCTCTATAAAGGTAGAACAATATGTCATCTACACGTTAGAGATTAACACATACAAAGAATGCACGATAATAAGATAATAAAGTTACTAGTTCTTATAACATGGCATTGTCAGTCTAGGACAAACATTCTTTTTCCTTCTAGTTTTATGTTAGGCAAATAACAAGCGAAGCGAATAGTGAAGTAAACGGCTGTAAGGTGACAAACTCCAAATGGTGAAATTGGTATGAGCTTATCATGTACGTTAGCAAACTCAAGAGAAATTCGACAACCAAATTCCTATACATAGCTAAGCCTGATAAATGATTATGCATGCTAATTAGTGAAAATTATTTTGAGCCACACTGTACATGAAACAGTCTTAGCTGGTATATATATACGATAGCTTTTAGCAAACAAGATTCGCCAATTACATGTATATACCTGATTGGTCTTTCTCATTTCAGCAGCCTCATATCTCTTGGAGAGATTTGCAGTGAATCGGAACCTTCTCTTAGGATTCTTCACAAACCCACATACCTTCCTCCATTTCTGCAGAGTCTCCTCAGAAGAATGCTTCGGTTTCACATCAAAATTATCATTCAAGAAACTTTCCATTGTCCCTCTCTTCTCTTTTCTTTATCACAACGACAAAAATAATCAACTCTTCAGAATTCTTCAACTATAACTATATTTATATACCAGAACCAAGACGCCTTAGTAGACAACTTCTTCTTCTATTTTCAAGAAAAGGGAGAAAAGCTTTGCGACGGCAACTAGGAAGCTTCTAATGTCATTTCGTGGAAACACTGTAAGAAAAAAGTTTGGTGAAGGACCAGACTAGAAACAGAAGAAACAAAGCATTAGTTATCAATTCTTTGTTTTCAGCTTTTCTTTTCTTCTAATTTTTTTTTTTTTTTTCACTCTCTTTCTATTAACACTGACTTTGGATTCGAGTGATAAGCAACAAAATAGAGACTTTGAGGAAGAAGAAATGGCAATAGCGCGATAAGTACTGCGACTTTCTCTTTCAATTCATCCCCTGTTTCTTGGAACTGCATTTGCCAGAGTCAAAATGACCCTCTTTGTCTTTATTTTTTGCTAATTAGCTTATTAGTTAACGTAATTTAATTTAATAGCAACAATTATTACGCGGGCTAAGGGGTCAGCAGTCATGATCGTTACGCGGTAAGTACGCGTGAAAGACCAAACCCAAAAAAACTAAAGCAGAGGGGTGCATTATTCATAATAAGACAACGTGCTTGACCCTTACAGCAGGTAAAGTACGATAAAGATTATTATTTTAGTATTGGGCCTAATGGGCTTAGATTCGATGGGCCTTACCTGTAAATAACCTAGCAGTTGCAAAAAGTTAATGTTACTTTGCCAAATAAATCTTCGGTCCAGGGTAGTTACTGAGAGGAAAAAGTTATGTTAATTTTTATAGCCGCGTGATGAATCAGTACCAGCTTCACTCTCACCATTACTTGCAGGGTTATTTACAGAAATATCTTTTTTTTTATAAGAATAATTTTATTTTTATTTCAAAAGAAAAGATTTACAAACATATTTTTTAAAAAAAATATATTTACAAAAACACGCTCAAATTAAGTATTAACTAAATATCACTACATCAAAATTTAAAAAAAAAATCGCACATCACCTAAATCAATTAAAAATCAATAAAATTATTGAGTGACAAAAATATTAAATAAAAAAACCAACAAATAGAGTTAAAATTTAAACAAAATAGATTAGGCAATAAACAAAACATAAATCATACCCTTTTAACATCAATCAAATATCAACAATTAATATATAATTAAATTAAATTAAATAAATAATATAGAATTTAACAATATTTAATAGAAATTGAATATATAATTTTTTATTATTAAAGAATTATTTTAAGTATGATTAGTATAAAACACAATAATAATTTGTATAATTAATTTATTTAATTTTATTTGATTAAGTTAAAGGAGTAATTACAATTTATGTTTGTAATGAACTTTGATGTAAGTCAAAATAAATAGCTCGGAAAAGTTTGTTTGTTGCATGTGTTTATGGCAAAGTGGATATTAGAGCACTTCAACATGTGGAATCTGAGTAGGAAAGTAGAATCTTGTAATGAAGCTTCAATATGCATTTATTGTTTCGATTTCAGCTGAAACTGTTTTACAACATATATCAATAATCTAAAAAAAAAAAAAAGTTATGATCACAGATTTGGATAGCAAACTTCTATCAGTAAATCATAGTGTTGGACTTCTAAGAAATTACTCTCATATACTTGGACAAATTGTCTATTTTAAGCTTCTACTTTTCCCCCCTCTCTCTCTCTCTCTTCTTGTCGTTCCGGGGAAGGGAGATAAACAATTACTCTCACTAACGCATCCTCAACAAGCTCTCCTGCTGTTATGATGTCATTTTGTGTAAAAAAATCACAACCTGAATGATGATTGCAATTCTTATGGCCTGATTTTGCATTCAACACTAAATTGAGCAAATGGGCATTACATGTAAAATATTAAAAAAAAAATTGTTCTAAAGATGTGGGCCATTAAGATCCATTGCAAGGTTTGTAGGTATTTGAAGAGCTCCATGGTTGATTCGGGTAATGTGTTGAAGAGTTAAAAGATTTTTAATAACAGACAAATGAAGAAAATCTGGATGAACTGATCGGTAAAAAAAGAAAGAAAAAATTGAAGAGAAAAGTTTAATGGGTTCTTTTAGCATTTCAGTAAGAAAAACATAGAAAATAAAAAAAAACTTCTTCTTTTACTAGAACAACAGTGAAGGAGCTAGAAGAGGATGACAATGCTCGATTTCAAGAAAAAGAGAAAGAGAAAGAAGAAAAATTTCTTCATCAAAAATGAAATAAAAAATAAAAAACATAAAATTAAAAGAAAGAAGCGTGTAAAAATGTAACAAAGTTAAACATGAAATATTTTGTAATTATTTGTAAAAAATGACGTATTTAAATGTAAATTGCTCTTACTTATATTGTGGCTCTGTCATATTAAATATTATTCAATTCAGGGTTTTGAGAATTAGGAACAAAAGTATTTATTAGTTAGGATTAACCATTTATAACTAAAAAGAAACGATGCCCATTTTAAAATTATGCGACGAGTCAATATTAGTTGCTGCCTCATTTCTTTTACTTTTTGAAATTTCATTGGAATTCTTATATGCCAATAGGCCAGTTTTGAATGGATACTAAAATTAAAGTAAATATTATAGTTTGGTGTTAAGATTAAAGTCTACGCCACATTTGATATAAAATATAAATATAAATCTCTTTTTATTAAAACCGTACAATTTTATTTTTTTTAAAGTAAGAAAAAGCATGAAGATTGGTAATTTGTATTATGTTGCGATATATATATAAAAATTAAATTAAGAATATGATCATTTATTAATTATGTCAAATATTAAATTTAAATACATACATATTTAACTAGGTTATATAAATAGATTTGTATAGTTTGTTTGATAAGATAAATAATAATTTTAAATAAAAATTAATTATTTAAATTTCAAATATATGTTTATTTAACAATAAAATGATTCAAATTTGAATTATTATTTTAAATCATGTAATCAAAATTTACAAGTGATAAAATTATATATATAATATATTTAAATATGTTTCTATGTACTGTATATTACTTGTTAATTTGTAAACCTTTTTAAATAAATAAATTTATTTGTCACTTAGGAAATAGGCAAATCAATTCATTTAATTTGTTTTATATAAATAAGTTGATTAATTTATATTTCGAATTATATTTTTTTAAAATTCATATCTATTTAGTTACGTAGGGTGTTGTTTGAACAGATAGTGAAAAAATTATCGATTTACTCTCATCCAGCTGAATATAAAATTAGGCCAATAAATGATATAAAAACTTTGAATGATAAGGCAACTTCATCATTTATATAATAAAAGGTAAAAGTTGTATCTAGGTTTAATTGAATTTATATATTTATTATTTATTTTTTTATATCAATAGTTTTAAGAGTTTTTTAATTTCTTAAAATAATTTGATTACACTATTTTAATGTTTTTTTAATTAAAAAATATTGAAATAAAATATTCGTGTGATAAATAAAAATATAAAACACCAAAATTTATATTAAATTATTTGAAATTCATCACTGACATCAATCATTTAAAAGATTAGAAATATATATACAAATATAATAGAATTATAGTTGAATAAAATTAATTTTAAAATATCTTCCCCAATCAAAATATTTCTCCTCGTGTTTACATTTATATATAAGGATAGTGATTTTACTCATTTGCAAACACGGATTTGTAATTTATTTTATAAAAAAATATTATTTTACAAGTTACTCCGCTAACAAATTATTGTCAGTCATGCTAAATTCGTTTATTAGCTCTAATATAATTTTATACTATTTTTTTCTAATATATACTTATTGTATACTCATTATATATTTTTTACTGTAACTTTTAAAACTTATTTTATATTTTATTTTAAATTTCTTTTTATAAGTTATTATTGATTTATTCTTTATTTTTATTATTTATATCAATGTAATAGTCAATATACAAATACCTTATAGGATATATATTAATAATACACAAATTTGAATCTATTTTTGTAAATTTCAGAAGATATACTTATATTATACCTACACAATTTTCTACAGAATAATTTTGATTACTTTTTTATTTTTAGATTTGAGAATTTAAATTATTTAATCGTTTTATTCTGCATTTAAATACTTAAATAAATGATATAATATATTTGTTTTGAAGGATTTTATGTAATTTTTTTCAAAACAACAAAAAATCAAAGAGATAGATGAATGAGATTAGATTATTTATTTTTATATTTGAATTTGATGAATATATGTTGAAAAAACTTTTTGTTCTCCCATTTCTATTGTGCATCACAGATTATTGTCGAGATTTCTAGTTGATTTTTTGAGATTTGATGTTGTAATTTTGTTAAATTAAATTGCTACAATCTTTTGACATTTTGGTTCCATTGTTTTGGAGCTTTGAGCAGACATGTTTTTCATAGATTATGCAAAAATAAATTATTTTGATTATATGACTGTATTTCTATAAGATTTTATTGTTGGTGGTTTAAAAATTAAGAAGCTCTGTTTTTAGACATTTCTGCAAATTTCTCAAAATTATATTAGCGGTAGTTTTCATTAAATTTATAATAACATAATTACTATACAAATCCAAAATTAAATAAAAAATAAAGTTTAATTCCTTAAAAAGAAAAAGTGAGTGGTGATAGTAACTGTTGTTCAACGTGACTGTATATTTTTCTTGGCTAATTGCTTCTAAGATCTTCAACTTTAATGTTTTTATCGATTATAGTTTCAACTATTAAGTTTAGGGGTAATTACTATTTACTTAATATATTTGTCATTATCTATATTATACTAGTTATTTTTTGATATTTAAAAAATTTATTTTTTCATCTTTCTATTTTATAATTTTATACTAAAAACTTAATTTATCAGAATTTTTTTTAAACAACCATTAACTAGGTTTAGTTTTATATTATTTGCCTCTTGATTTTTAGTGTAATATATAAATTACCTCTTATCTAGTTTTATACAAAAATTAATTTTAGTGTTTATACAATAATAATTAATTAGTGTTTGAAAATTCATATAATTTAACTTTAAATTGTTAAAATAAAATAGACAATATTATTATTATTAATTTTATTACAGTAGAATTGTAATTTTGATAAGATGTTTGAGGACAAATTATATTTTTTTATCAATTTAGATCTTTATTTACATTAACTTTCAAAATGCAATGGAATTTTAACGAAATAAATAAAATATAAGAGGCAATTTGTATATAATACAAAATATAAAGACATATAGTATAAAACTAAACCTAATTAACAATTTTTTAATAGAAATTTTAACGGAAGAAGTCTTTAGTATAGAATTGTAAAATAAAAAAATAAAAAAAATATATTTTTTAAATGTTAGATAGTAACTAATATAATATGAAAAAATCCAGGAAACAAATAGTAATTACCCCTTAAGTTTACATATTACCATATTTATTTCAATTTTAATATTGAGATAAATTTTACAAACATGACTTAATGACGACATTTTAGCCAAAATTTAAACATTACAAAGAAAACGAGTCAGCAAATTAAATTCCCAACTAACTCACCAAACAAAACATCGTCGTTCAGTTCACTCTTTTTCTCATTCATCTAGTCCATCAAACATTCCAGTAACGCCATGAACAACAAGCCACTCAATCTAATATATATCAAGAAAGAATCAAACTCCATCCTGTACGACAATTCTTTCCACATAATCTTGTTATCAAAGTAACAAATGGTCATCCCTTTCCTTTAAAACCATCCATTAACTGCATTAAGAAAAGTCATATTAGAACACCTATTTGATCTCAAAACATAAGATGTAGCTAGTATCTTTAAATAAGTTAAATCCATTTTCAAAATCAGATCCACATGCAAGATTGTAACTTGGAACTAGCACTAGTGGTGGCAATGATGATCTTCCTCTTATTATATTTATTCATACCTCCTTATTCTCTTCCCTTTTGCCTTCTTCCTCCCATCTTTTAGTTGATTAAACCACTTCATCATGTGTAATGTGGCAGCCTCGCTATCATCATAGCAAGGCGGAGATATCTCGCATTGTTAGCATCGACATTGACGTCGTCATCATAGTCATCACAGTGAGACAAATAAGTAATTAAATTTGAACAATTGTGTTTGATTGCGTTTTCCCTTAATATTTGCAATGATTTTGATAATTTATTGAGTTGGGTGTTTGCAGGTGAGTTACTTGTTGAATCTATCATATTTTCTAAGATGAAATTTGAGTTGTTTGTGTTGTTACTTTTTGGGTTTTTATTCTCAAGGAGATTTTTATATCTTCCTCTTAACAAGTTTGTTGATTTGTTGTTGAGAAATGAAGAGGGAATCAATTATTAAGGAACAGTAAAGAGATGGAGAGAAAATGAGTTAAATCCTATGATAAAATGAAGAACAAGAAGATAAAACGGTACTATTTCTTAGAATGATGAGTCACTAATGTTGACTCAAAAATCTTATAAGAGAAATTTATAAGTTTCACCAAAAAAATGCCACGTCACTGAGTTTTATGTGCAAAATTCTTCGAAATGTCAAAATTGAAATTAATATATGATTAAATTAAAAAGTTTGAAATTTTTTTTAGCAATTAAGCCTATTCTTTCTAACTGTAAATGTTTATAAAAATGTAACTAGCTTAGATCATTACATCATCAACCTGGAAGCCAAAAGAAGAAACACAAACAAAAACAAATTATCTCCCCAACAACTTGAATTGAGGTCTCTTATATCACCCTAAATGGTAAAATTCTCTTCAGTTGTAATTTATTAATGATATAATTATTAATTATATTTTAAATTTTATACTGTTTTAATAATTTTATATAATTATTTTAAAATTTTAAAATAAATATATATATTTTCAATGTACTATCAGAATTACTTTTCAGTAATAATTTATAAAATATTAAAATGAAAAAATAACATGGTAAGTCAATTATGCTTACTAGCATAAAACTTAGTGAGTTAATAAATTTTTATTATATTTATATATAAAATATAAAAAAGAATATACATACATTAAATTTTTAATGGTTATATTATTAAATATAGGATAAATTATTTTTATTGTTTCATGATTATTATTTTTTTAATAAACATAATCAACTTCCTACATCATTTCTTACTTTAAAATTTTAAATATTGTCATAGAATATCTTTAAAAATAAATTAAAAGAATGAATATTTATTTTTACATTTTAAAATAATTGAATAAAATTGTTAAAAAATGTAAAATTTAAGATCTAATTTATAATTAGATATTTATTAATATCCTTTTAATATATTAAAGAAGGATTATTTTTCTTCTATGATTTTATTTTAATAAAATATTTTTTTAGAAATTAGAATTTTGAGATATTATTTATATGATAAATATTTATGTTAAAAAAAATAGATAAACAAAAAATAATTTAACAAATTTTTAAAACTAGAACTTAACGGTCACAAGTCGTGACCCGAGCACTGATACACTGTTGTCTCCTCCTTATTCTCTTGTATGACCCCACAATACACCTCATCAATCAAATCGAACGGTTCCGAAATCATCTGTCCCCAACAAAAACTATCACACCAACAAAAAGAAAAATTGAAGAAGAAAAATTCAGATTTCCAATTGTGCCGCTTACTGCCACTAAAACAAAATAAGAACAAAGGCCTACAATTTTTTTATTCTTTTCCATTTCATTTCATTTTCTCTTTCTCTCTCTGTCTATCTCGCCCCCGCTGTGACGATGAGCAAGGGACCAGGACTTTTCTCCGATATCGGCAAGAAAGCCAAAGGTGACCAATCCTCTCTTTCTTTATAAAAATTGTGTAGAATACAATAAATTTATGCATCTAATATTAAGATTCGTGACACTATATGTATCTCTATGTCTACATGTGCGTAAATTTAGATCTGTTGATAAAGGATTATAGCTCCGATCAGAAATTCGCCGTCTCAACTTACAGCGACGCTGGCGTGGTACGTGTCCTACTATTATTCGACCATGATCTATTGTTGCTATTTTACATTTACATTAGTAATTTTTGAAAAATTAGGTTTCCGATTGCTAATCTAGGTCCTTTTTTTGTCAAACCCTGACGCCAAGAGGTTGTTGTGTTGATTTTGAGTCGTTTAGTTTGTGTCTGGTAGTAACGTTTGGTTGTGGATAGTTACCTGATTTTTCAGGTTTTATGATGTGGAATTGATTTAGATAAAGGATATCTGAATATAGAGTTTAGTTTGGTTGTGTATTAAATTGAATGGAGCAGCCTTGTTATGTGTAAATTGATGTGCTTGTAGAGTCCTCAGCTATACTACTTTCTGTTTTTAAATTATTCACATGCTTTTTTGAAATTAAAAAAAAAAAAAGTGAAAATATAAAGTTAGTAATTGTGGTTCCTTTGTGCTCAATGCTTGATTCTTGTGACTTTAGATCTTTCTGATTTGGCATTCAGTGTTGCGGTTCAGTTACTTTAGCTACAAGCTTGTTCACAGAGCAACTCAGATTCCTCTCCTTGCAATGTTTTTTCTTGTTTGAATGCTAAGTGTGAATAAATCTAGTGATTGTCTTTCTACACAATTGATTAGTGACAACTTTTATTTTTCTGGAAGTTTGGATCTCGAGTGATGAAAAATTCTTCAGAATTGAATGTTAACTCAAGAAAACATTTAAATGCTACATGAATTCATTTTTAGTGCATTCTAGAGTTGAGTTGGGAGGTACTAAAAGTAGATGGCTTAGAAGGAAATTTGCAGGTAGAGATCTAAGAATGGAAAAGTTGATGAGGTTTATGGCGGTTCGGAGCTAATGGCATTGCTAAAGTAACATATTTTTGGGGCTACAATATTTGAGCGTGAGAGGAAAAGCCTAGGTTCTTAAAGGGCCTAAGTCATTGAATGGAGTTTGAATGTGTAAGGTAAGTAATAGGTTGATATGAATAGAAGGTGTTGCAGGTCCTGGATGGTGGTGCCCATTGACGAGTGGCTGGACAAAGCTAGATTCATTCGGGAGGTGGTCTATTAGGGTCTGACAGTGATGAAGTAACTGTTTGTGAGGTCTTATGATCATGATTGTTTCTTCTACTTCTATTTTGTCTGAGCTTTGGGCCGTGATGCATGCAATGGCAAACGAGCAACTTTGCCTTCAAATGCTATTTTCTTTAATAAAATGTAGTATGTGCCTGTATGCAGCTACGTATTGGCATTCTTAGTACTCTCCCATAGCATATTTATTCCTTGAGGCGGCTCCTGCCGATGTTAGTGATATTGATGACGATGAATAGGAATATTTTGGGCTCAGCAATCGCCTTGTTTGGGTTTTCCAGCCTTCTGTTGCACCATAAATAAAAAAGGGAAAAGAAAACTTGATGTTAACAGAATTGAAGTGTTCAGTTACTGTGATGATCATGCATATAGGTGTTGGGAAGATAAGAATGACATTGATGATGGAGAAGAACATCAAGGTTCATTTGCAATGGAACAGAAACTGATGTTCCATGGTACCAGTATAGGTATTTGAGTTTATTACGAATATATACAGGTTTTATCCTTCAGTTCTTATTGTATAAATTAGAATAACTACTGATATGTTAATAGAAAATTATCTTGGTTTATTGTTTTTTTCTAATGTTTGTTAGGTGCATGCAGAACTACATATATTGTTGTAAACCAATTTCTATTGAGATGGGTAACGATTCTCTAGCAATGCCATGAACCTTATTCACTATTAGGACTGGATACATGATGGATGGATTATTGGTAGATTTTAAATTCTTAATGCATCTTGATTATGCACTAACGTTATTGTGATTTCCAGAATGCTTGATGAATCATCACTGAAGAAATAATGTATCACTTAATTGTTTTTCTTGTTTTTATACTATTGTTCACCTTTAGAATAACTTCCCTCAAGTTGTGTGGTACATTTTGGCTAAATGTTATTTTACAATATGTTCAAGCTATTACTTCAATTAGATACAGTTTTCAAGAGACCTTATCATCTCATTTTTAGGCCTTGACATCATCTGCTCTTAAAAAAGGAGGGCTCTCAACTGGGGATGTTGCAGCACTGTACAAGTACAAGAACACTCTACTTGATGTCAAAGTTGATACAGAATCTAATGTAGGTTTCCTTTTTCCTTAAGTCTGAAACAATCATATTGAATTCCCTTCAGCTAACTGTATCACTTTGGATTTGCAGATCTCTACCACCCTCACATTCACTGAGATCCTTCCATCTACTAAGGCTATTGCTTCATTCAAATTACCTGACTACAATTCTGGCAAGGTATCTCGCTTATGTTAATCTAGAATTCCAGGTAAAACAATTTTTTAGATAGGTGATAGATTTTAGGATCAAGAGATGCTCCTTTGAAGCTTTTCCTTAGTTTGGGTGGAGAATGGAGACAAGCCTGAAATAAGACCTGACTGCTGGACTTTCTTCTTTACAATGATGGATTTGGACATTCATTTTTTCTTTTTGCAGTTGGAGGTTCAGTATTTCCACGACCATGCAACATTCACCACAGCCCTTGCTTTGAGCAAGTCTCCTGGAGTTGATGTTTCTGCCACCATTGGTACCCCAGCAATTGCTTTCGGTGCAGAAGCAAGCTATGATACTACTACTGGTAATTTTACAAAATACACTTCTGGCATTAGCGTGACAAAACCAGATTCCTGTGCCTCAATAATTTTGTAAGTTTTTCACGCATCTGAATGTTCTTTCTGCAACTTACTTCTTCCATATGCAAGACTTGGAATATAAATCTACTGCAGTACTTAGTTGCTCTATTCCTTTCAGGGGTCACAAGGGAGACACTATTAAAGCATCGTATTTGCATTATCTGGATCAGTCTAAGAAGAGTGCTGGTGTGGCAGAAATTTCTAGAAGGTTTTCTACAAATGAGAACACGATCACAGTTGGAGGGTCGTATGCTGTTGATCACCTGACAGTGGTGAAAGCAAAGCTCAACAACTATGGGAAACTTGGGGCACTTTTGCAGCATGAGATAATACCAAAGTCCATGGTGACAATCTCCAGTGAGTTTGACACCAAAGCCTTGGAGAAGCATCCAAAATTCGGGTTTGCCTTTGCTCTTAAGCCCTGATGGATGTCTGAAGCGTTTCTAAATTTTAACACATTTGATTTTTTTTCTGCCCTGGGTGGCAATTTGAAGGGAGTGTCAATAAGTAATTCCACAGATGCATGTTGTAGGATTGTGATGACTGGATGGATTCATTTAATGCCCTAGGCTTTACCATGAACTTCAATTTCTTTCCTCAAGATTTTTTTGTAGAGTTTGGAGGCATGTTCACACTTTTGCATATTCTACTCTCCTTATTTGGAGAAATATAAATTTTGATTCATGGGAGAATTACCGTTTATCAATAATTCATGTATTATTTAAATATTTTAAATATTTTAATACAATAATTTAGACTTTCTTTTGCACAGAGATTAATTCTATCGCCAAAATATCTAAAGATTTGGTGCTATTTACAGTTTCCAAGTTCACTTTTTCCTGGAAAAATGGCAGAAATTCTTTTCTTTATAGTACTTCGTTTATACATCCACCTGATAAACTAATATTTTATCTTGAACTTCTAGAATAAAATGGTATTTTTAGTTTGGCTAAAGAACTTATTGCCCGTGTGAAGCTTTTCAAGGAAATTGGTTACTGGTTGTTCCCAATAGAAGCTTACGCACACTGGTTTCAATTTGAATTAATTTAGTGCAAAAAGGAAATCACAAGGCCGCCTCACTTGCACGCATCAAATAATGTTATATAATGCAAGCATATACGTCCATACCTTGATATAATCGACACAAACTGAATCGAAGCCTCGAACCTAATAACTAAACTTATTACAACCAAATAACATTCCTATTTCTGATGTAGCATTTGGTAAAAAATATGTTTATTCAGACTTAAAACTTTAGTGCTGCTTTTCTATATAAATCAAATAAACAAAAAATCACACGCATCTCGGGCAGACAATTTAGATTTAATTAAGTTACATTGGCAAACAGCTTTAAATATGTCTTAGACTAGCGCTTTTCAGTACATTGATTGGCAGGAAATATAGAAGTAGAGTCAAAGATCATCCTGCGATTTGCATCATGTCATTTGCTATTTAATTTAAAACATATTGGTCCATCAATGTGTTATTACTACAAACCTCATAGCCAAGAATCACATAACCAATTCCAAACATAGGATATAACCTTCCTAATCCAGGTTCACATACATGCCTTATCACACAGAGGAAAAACTTATAACACAAAACACTTAACTAAAAGAAAAGAGATTTTCCAACCAATGAGAATTCCACAAAACATTTAATCACATACCGAACACAAATCACAATAACTCGACAGTAAAACAATTCCCAATCAAATGTTAGCATTAACTAAAAAATTCCCAATTATTATTATTATTTTCAAGAACCAAACAGTCCAAAGAGAACCACTACACCAAAACAGAAGGCAAAACAAAGGCATGAAAACTAGCTAGCAACACAGACTTTAACAATAATAGCATGTAGGGTAGAAATTGTCAAACCAAACAATTCCTTTACACTTTGCAATTCAGTAACAGTAACAAGAATATAGAAATAAAACAATAAGTATTTCCAAATATTCATTTTACAAGAACATACCTATGTAAAACTGTATGGAATCATCAGATCAAAAAAATTAAACATTATCAAATTCAAACAACTAAAAGAAAAGACCAAATAAAATGACAACACAGATTATACATGCAGCAACCAAATCCAAAACTTAGCCAAGCAAGAAAAGCATAATAAAAAAAATAATGGTACGAGAAACATGAGTGAAATATAAACTTTAAAGACATTACCAAAATCCAGGTTCAACAGTAAAAGCAGAATCCTTAAAAATATCCTTGCACCATTCCAAAAGCATAATAACTAACAAATAACTCTTAATCAAAAGACAAAAATATTCGATAAATTTCACCAGAGTCAAAACAGATCAATCAACGGTCTGCATAATATCCTCGGAGGTGAACTTAGTACCCTTGTCCTTATCAGCAGCAGCACGACCCTTAGCCTTACGGTCAAGAAGAGACTTACGATCCTTGTCAAGGCGAAGCTTTGTAATTACAACCTTCGATGGATTAATCCCAACATTCACGGTCGAACCGTTCACTTTCTCACGAGTTATACGCTCGATGTGGATAACCCATTTGCGACGGTATACTTGAACAACCTTACCTTCGCGTCCCTTGTAAGTCCCACGAACAACCTGAACTTCATCGTCTTTGCGCACTGGCATTGATCGGACGTTGTATTTCTGGCGGAGGTCGGTAGAAAGAGCCGCGCTCATTAAGATCCGGCGGACTGACGATGGAGCTGAGAAGTGCGCCTTCCGGTTCTTGCGCCGGGATGATGAAACCCTAGGATTGTACTTCATTTTCTGCTCCGCTGCGGTGGCTGCTAGGGTTTTGTTTTGTTTATAAGAGCGAAAATGAGAAAGTGGAAGAGAGTGAGCGTTTGTGGTAAATATATAGTGTATTAAGAGATTAGGGTTTTGTGAAGTTTTCCGGGCTTGCTGGGTTGAATTGTTTGGGCTTTGATTTATGGGCTTGGAATACTTACTTGGGCTTGAAATTGATGATACTTTCTTCCTTGAAGTAAAATAGGGCTAAGAAAAAAGAAAAAAAAAATTAATTTGAAAAGTAATTAAAATGTTATATTCAAAGTAAAATTTATATCTTAGTGACCTTAGTTGATATTTTAGCTCCAATCTCAGGATATCTTAGAGTTATAAGCAAATTTTTTTATTTTAAAAATAAAAAATAAATAAATCTGAATTATTTAAATTGAGATATTTTAGTGCAGGTTATGAATAGTTTTGAAGTTTGAGGTGTAAGCCGTATGGATATGAAAATTGTTTCATGTGTTCAAGAAAAAGAAAGAAAGAAAGAAAGAAATGTGTTGCATGGCTTCAGCTTTGTTTGGGCCACAGATTTCAAAGATGGTGTCCAAGAGTCATGAGGCCCAATCTCATTTAACACCACAGCTGGACCGGTTAATAGAAATGGCAACAAGTTCAAAACACTATGTTTTATCTTTTAAAACCTTAATTATGATGCACTCTTTTTAAACAAAATAAAATTATAAACGGTGAAAAAGCAAGAAAGAAGAGGTATAAGATTTGTTGGCTTTGGTTCAAGTCCTGACGTGTTGTGCGATTACTATATAAGAGATGTACACAAATCTACCACAAAAATTAGGTTAACAAATGGCTGCTGCACTTGGCAATCACTCACTCAAGACTATATGCAAAAGTTGACCTTTTACCCGTGCTTTTCTATAAACAAATCACACTAAAACAAGAAGAAAGATCCATTAAAAGGCTGAAAATACCCTAAAGTAGGGAAGGCTAAAATCTAGCAGATCCCACTTGAAATGCAAAGTGGGGAATTTCAGATTTCTTAAATCATAAATCCATGGCAATTTCGGTCGCTATACCAAAAATATTTTGATTAAAAGCAGAAGGTCATTTAAGGTAGGCATTTATGAGTCATCACATGCACCCATTAATACTCACTCTGCGCAGAATTTATAACCCAACAGCGGCAGTAGTAACAGGCAGAGAATTTCACAACTCATAACCCTATTCAAAAACCCTAAATGCCAATAATTCTGTCATTCAAAACTCCTTGAAAACTGTGATTTATTTGTTTTATCTCTTTTGAAAGAGGAAACCGAAATCAAACAAAGATCAAGAGATGAGAGGGTGGAAAGATGTAAGCCTTGTGGACACCATCTATGAAGAAGAATATGAATTCTCTTCTTCTCCTTCTCTTTCTCCTTCCATTTCTTCTCCTCCCACACCCCTCCATTCTAGAGTGGAATCCTGGTATTGTTTATATAGGTTTATATATATATATATGGATCTTTGTTATTCTTATTTAAGCTTTCATTACAGCATCCATATAATATTAATGTGCTTTCTTTTTTTTCTGGTTGGGGGTTGATTATAAAAGGTCAATGGCAACCGGCAGAAAGACAGATGTGTTGATATATGTTCAAGGAACGTGCTTCCATCTACACAAGGTCAGTTCATTCTCCTATTAGGATTAGGAAATAATGCTCTACATATGCACTCGGTCATTCTTTGATCTCAATTTGTTAATTTATCTTGAAATCTTGCATCTTTTAATTGGAAAATTGCTTAAAAGATGGTTATCAATATCTACTTTTACATTTCTCTTGTGCTCGATGAGAAACGAATAAGAAGGAGGAGTTTGTTTCAGTCTCTTAGAATTTTAACAGTAAAACAATGTGAAAATTTACCACAAGTTTACTTTTCATGTTTATGTTAAACAAAAAAAAAAAACAAAAGAAGAAAAAATGAGTAAAAAACAACATACTGAGGACTTATAACAAGAGGACAGCAATAGTACATGAACATTAATTATGTGAAGTAATTTCCAAATGGGGGGAGAAGTTGTCAGGTTTTGGGCAATAGTGAATAGTGAAGCTATGCATGTATTGCCCATCACTTAGTTTCTGACCAAGACTTTGTATGATCATTGAAATGGGTTAACTATTTATCTTAGTAGGTTTCAGTTAACATGTCAACATCCATTGCTGCATCATGCTAAACTAGGGCAGTGTGAATTTTTACCTCAGTCTCAACAAAGTACTTGCAAGAATGGAAAAAAATAAAAAGAAAATAACCATTTTTTGTTTCTTTTTAACTGTACTAATACTTATGTTGCACTTATCAAGTATCACTGCAACAAGGGAAACCCCTTTTGATAAAACATTTTACTTGGTTTCATGCTTGATTGTTTGTTATGTTCATATTACAGAGCAAACTTTCAAATAATATAGGATTAGAAATTGATTTATTAGAGTTTGAGTTTGTTGGTTTTAAATTGTCCCACAAAATTTACTTCCACCAGAGTGATATTCAGTTTCAGCAATTTAGTGACATTGGCACTCTTATTTTTATTAAAGAAGATAGGAGCTAGAAACAGCACTCTTAATTGCTACTTGCCCATTACTGGCCAAAACAGCTTTCGGTTACCATTTCAACCGCCTTTCATTTATATTCCGGGGAAAATAGATGAGCGACAAAAATGAATAATTACCTGAGCTAAATGTTATTTTTATTTTTATTTTCAAGATTACTTTGAGTTATATCTTATTCATTCTACAATTATTTTACATTGATTTGTACCACTAATATTCCATTTCCATTTCCATTTCCGTCGCTGTCTATAGTTTACATTATTCATAATACATGATTATTTTTATTTGTATTTTCTTTTTCCATACAAGATTTTAAAAGCTTATATTAAAAGGATTTTACAATAAAATGCTTATGTATAATCTGCACATCAATAACATGCTTTGAATAATGCGCCCTTTATCCTTCGTAATGTACATTATAAATCATTTTCTAATTACATTGAATTCATATAGAAAATATCTTTTAATTAATAAAATCCCGTTGGTACTAAGATACACCATATAAAGTAGATATTCTGTTATAATCTTTAACTGAAAAAAGGAGATGTCTTATCATTTTATGCATTGATGCTAAGTATTATGTTTAAGGGGTAAATTTTATTGTTTATTTAAGTGTATTTTTTATTTAGTATCCTAATTTTGATATTCACCGCAATTCTTTTTTTGAAATGTTTGTTAAAAGATTTCCACTACCAACATATGATATAGCATTAAATTTGATATATTTAATATTTGTATGAATTCCAAAATATTTATCGGAACAATTGACTCTCTTATAATTCATATAATTAGTAAATAAAAAATTATTAATTTATTAAATTTAATTATCTAAAAAATGAAGTTGGTTATTTAAAATTTTATTAACTAATAAAAGTTATTAATTTATTAAATAGTAAATATAAGTGTTTGTATGAATGAGCTTGAAAAGTATATAGCAACACTCTTATACAGCGCATCATTAAATATTATATCAATAAATTAATAAAATAAATATTATTTTTAATTTTTATAATTTAATTAAAATTTATTTTTAAAAAAATTTAAATTAGATGTATTTGACCCTTATACACAAATTCAAATTCAAGAGGCTGTTTGTTGAAAAAGTGTAGATTTGTTGTATTTGACTTTTAGACTTAGATTCAAATGGCTATTTATCATTGGATATAAATTTAGATATCAAATTAGCCCTTTTCTCTTTTAATTTTTAATAAAATTATTCTGGTACCCTTTATGTAAACCATGATCCCTTATGAATGTGATTACCAGTGAAACAGTCAGCAGTTAATTAATAGAAGGGAAAAGGTGCATTTTTGCCTCTAAAGTAACTAACTAGTGAGGTTCACATTTGCCTCTCATCTTTTATTTTTGAGCCATTTAAACACAAAAATTGGTAAATTTTGTTATTTTAGCCCTCGTATAAGGAAGTCTTTTAACGGCTCTAACATCCGTTAGAGATGAATGATGTGGCAACGATGTAGGTCCCATCTAACAGTACCAACAACAAGACAAATTATTTTTCCCTCATTTCCTTTCTATTTCCTCTCGTTTTTCCACTGTCACCTCTCTCTAATTTTTCCTTTATTATTTCTCAATCTTTAATTATCAATATTGAATAAACCCTGAAGCTCTATTTCTGCTTCTAATAATTTCTAATTCTCTTACAAAAATTTGACAAATCAATCAGTCCCATTACAATTAAAACCCTAATCTGAAGTAAAAAGCAAAAGGACGTCTTCTTCCTCAACATTAGTTATAAATTCAATCAAGATGTGGAGATTTCTTTGTTGTTGAAGTTTCAAATAATGCCTTCATTTTCTTTTCCTTTTTGTCAATTAGCTCATCACCTCTCTCTCATGCCTTGTTTTTGTTTTTCTTAGAATTTTCTGGTTTCTTTGAAGAACTTCATCTTTAGGAAGAACAACTTGACCATTTTTAGATTTTTTTTCTTGATTCGTGGTGAACAAAAAAACTAATTGAATCTAAAAAGGAATTCTAGAACTTGAAGAGTAAACTTAGTGATTGAGCTCGCGATTTACTGAAACTCAGGGTTTCCTTCTCCTACTGGAAAATGAATTGTTGAAAATTCAAGCTTCGGATTTTAGTAACCAAGCACTGTTTTGAAGAATTTTGTTTTATCTTTTCATATAATGTTTTTCTAAATGCTAAGGGACCTTCCCAAAGACAAAAATGCAGTGGGTCCATTCTCTCTATAATTTTCACATCTTCGTTTCTTGAGAGTGAAAAGCCGAACCCTCAAAAAAATTCATATAAACTCAAAGTACAATTGTTCTCTTTTTCTTTCAATAATTCCTATTAACAAAAAAAACATTCTATCAATTCATTAGCAAATTGAGTTCATCAGTTCATAGTACCGTTGTATGAAGACAATAAATAGGTCCATGAATTCTAAAACCATAGATATTTTGGGTTAAAGGAGCGATAAATCAACACTGGATGTAAATGGTTAGGAGAAGCTCAATTCGTATATGTTGTGCCCACTGGTAGTATTAATCATTTTTCGGACAAAAAGAGCTTTTTGATTATAATTATAGTACTGAGTTTATATTTAATAGCATGAGGCTTTACTACTCCATCGTGCCCACGTAAAACATTATTCTTTGATTGTTGATTTGCTAGGCAAGTCATGTCAGCTAAATCAGTCGTTATAAGTTTAACTTTTTTTGTTGTTTAATTTTTTTTTTTTTTCCTTTTGATTTAGTTTTTGCTGTTCTTGGATGTGTTCGAAGGTGGTTGTATCTGAATTTAAAGAAAAATAAAGGAGAAGACGTATATGGAGCTAACGTGGCATTATGTGGGTCCTACTTGTAAAAGAAAAGAAAATAATTGCCACATCAATTTTGGATAACGTCTATTAAATTGTAAATTAGAAGAGGGGCATGAATGATAGTAAAAGGCTGAATTTGTGTTTAAATGTGCTAAAAAAATAGTTGAATGGTAAATGTACTCCTCACTATAAACATGAGGGGCAAAAATGCACTATCTCCATTCATAGAATTAGAAAGTCCTGGGCGAGCTATCCAGTCTGCTATAGATTTTTTCTTTTTCATTTTTGTAGGACCCGCTAATATCAAGGAGTTCATATTTGAAACGTCAACTTACGGAACTTTCTGAAATAACGCTCCCGTTGAACATAACGGCCGAGACTTTCTCCCTTATTGCCCACTTCTGTTACGGCACTCAGATAGTCCTAACGCCGTTTAATGTAACGGCCTTAAGAACTGCAGCGGAGTTGCTAGGGATGACGGCGACAAAAGGTCAGCATGACGATAACTTGAAGCAGATAACGGAAACGTACTTCCGTCGACTGATCGCCTCCAATAGGGAGCTGGCTCAAATTGTTTTCCGCTCGTGCTTGCAGTTGCTCCCAGAGGCGGAAACGACAGCTTGTTTATTGAGCAGATGCGTTGAAGTGCTAGATTTGACAGGATTTGATGATGAGGAGGTGGACGGAATTCTTGACGATGTGATTGGGTTGCGAGCCGAGGAGTTTGAAATCGTCGCTGAGGCTATGCAACGCAGGTTTAGTAACCACGATGGGTTGTATAGAATCGTTGACCTTTATATCCAGGTAAGTATTTTAAATTTAAACTACAACATTTTGTCGGCTAATGTCTATTAACTGATCCATTTTTCCAATTCTTACTAAACATTTAATATAAAAATAAGTAAATATAATATGAAATTTTTTAAGTGGGCTTAGTATAAATGCCAATCTTTAAATATATTTATTTTTTTAGAAATTTTAAAATTTTATTAACAAAATAATACAAAATTATTTATTAATTAATTTTAATACTATATAAATTAAATATATAAATTATATTTATATTACTATTTTTATAATAAAAAATTATTAATTTATTATTGAATTTAATATTAAAATATAACTTAAAATATTATTTTTTAAAATTAGAGTTATTATCTAATTACAAAACTAATTTATTAGTTAATATAATATTAAAATATAATTAATATGCTATTTTTAAAATACAATTAGTATCATTATCTAATTAAAAAATTATTTATTAGTTGATATAATATTAAAATATAGTTAATATCTTATTTCTTAAGAATAGGGTAAATGATTTAATTAAGAATGTAATTTATGAATCAATAAATTAAGAGAAAAAATTATAAGATTACATATAAACTTGAATTTCATGTATCAAAAGTAAGTACACATATTAAAATAAAAAATTTATGTGTTCAAAATTAAACATACATGTAAAAGAAATTTAGATATCATAAATTAACATATATTAGTTGTTTCTATGCATTGCATGACTGTTATTATTATTTTAATTATAAAATCAAGTCAATAGATATAATTTAATATAATTATTAATATTTGATATTAATTTATAAATTTTTTAAAAAATAATAGCAAACTAACTATTTTAAAATATTTCAAATTTTTAAATTTTATTAATATAATAATATAAAAATTATTTATAGTTATATAAATTAATATATCAGTATAATTTATATTACTACTTTTAAGGATTAAAAATTTACTTTATAATTAGAAAATTAATTTATTATTGAATATAATATTAAAAATATATATTTTAAAATAATTTTCTTAATATTAGAATTATTATATAATTATATAACTAATTTATTAATTAATATAATATTAAAATATAATTAATATACTATTTCTTAAGATAGAATTAATATCATTATCTGATTAGAAAACCATTTATTAGTTAATATATTTTTAGAATATAATAATATATTATTTTATAGAATTAAAGTTAATGTTTAATTAAGAATGTAACTTATGAATCAATAAATTAATAAAGAATTATAAAATTACATATAAATTTAAATTTCATATATTAAAAGTTAATATATATATCAAAATAAAAAAAATTATTTGTCAAAAATAAAATATATATATTAAAAAATTTAAATTTTAAAAATTAATATATATATATATATATATATATATATATATATATATATATATATATATATATATATATATATATATATATATATATATATATATATATATATATATATTAATTAAATGGATACGTTGAGTTAATATAAGCAAGCTTTAATTTATGACCAAATGGAATCCATATTATTATCAATCAACAATATGGGTTGATAGAAGAAGAACTGTTTAAAGTTTTTTTTTTAAATATATAAATATGTTTTTCTTTAATATTTGGTACTGCAGCAACATAATGGCAAAATAACAGAAGAACAGAAGATTGAGATGTGCAATTTCATAGACTGTGACAAGCTCTCACCTCAACTCCTAATACATGCAGTGCAAAACCCTAGACTTCCACTAAGATTCATAGTCCGAGCTATGTTAATTGAGCAGCTGAACACACGCCGTGCAATCTTCACCACCTCCACTGCCGCTGCCGCCACCAAGCACCATGCACGTCAACATCAGTCCGATGATAAAGAGCCCACCACCTTAGGCTCAATCCTTCAGAGGGATGCAGCAAAACGTGAAGCAGCTCAACTCAAAGCAGAGATGGACTCGACGGGCTCACGCATTAAAATCCTGGAGAAAGAGCTTGCTGGCATGAAGAAAATTTTGCAAAAGTCTGAGAATGAGAGGATCCTAATGGAGAAGAAGCTTTTTCTTGGGTCAGAAAAGGAAAGTAGCATTATAACGAGGGAAGAAAGGAGCGTAATGGAGTCATCTAGATCTGCGAGTTTCCATTATGGCTCGAGAGATGCTAATAAGATCGAAAAAGGGGAAAGAGGGTCAACTTCTTTTGCTGGTCTTAGGGTAGCAAAGAACGAGGATAGTCCAAGAACAAAGAAGAACACAGGTATGGGATGGATTAGTAGATTAAAAAGTACATTATGGTCATCAAAATCTGCTTCAAAATGAAACTCTTAAGAGTAAAATTTTTGGCAAATAGGAGGGAATTATGACCAAAGATGATAGTGCAATATATAGCTTCGCACAACAGGAGATGTTCCTTGGCATTGCTATATTTTCCTTTTCCTTCTGTTTTTCTCCTTTTCTTTTTTAATCAAAGAGTTGGTTTTACTTTTAATCTTTATGTGTAGCCATTGAGGTCTGAACTTGTATCCTTTGTTTTATTTCATGATTGTTTAAGGGATATTAGCTGATTGTATATATAGTAGCTTTGATCTATCTAATAAGTGATTGGAATGAAAATAATACTGATATTTTTTTCCTTTACAATTCTTTCAAGTCTTTTTTCCTTATCAAAGAAAAGTATTTACTTTTCTATTTTAGCCTTTTTGGTGAATACACATAAATTTCAATTTATTTCATTAATTCTAATATTTTACATATAATTTCTTTTTTTCACATTTAACTTAATGCATTTCTATTTTAATTAGTTGTTTATCCGTGTATTATATTATATAAATTCTTATTAATATTTGTCAAAGTTAATATTTTAGAATTCTTTTTTAATCGAATTTCTACAACTTCATTTGAGAATAACTTAATAATTAGTATATTAGTTTTACATTTATATAAGTTTTAAAAATATAAAATAATATTATACGTCACCACAATATGTCCGAGAGAGGGGGCTACCTGGCTAAGTAGAGTCGATAGGGAGAAGCACGTAGGAACGCCGATTCCTCCAAAGCAATGCAGTTTTGCTAATACCTTCTCTTTTGTGTTTGTTTACCGACACAATAAGGACTCCATAGACTGCCTTGCCATAGTCGGGAGGAGTTCACGCGATTTTTCAAGTGTAGCAGTACGAAGGATTCATGGCGATTTAAACAAATCTGCGGATGCTGAAATTTCAGGGTTAGTTTGGTATCAACTTTTTCTTTTGTATTTTATTTATAAAATACTAAGAAATGTTTAATGTTTTTAGTTGTTATTTTTCTAAAATAGTTTGTTTTATTTAATTTTACACAAAATGTAATGAGAGAAAAAATGAATAAAAAAATAAAAAATACTAAACATTTCATTATTTTTTATCTCACATCTTGCCTACCTGGTATAATATGTATTATTTTAATAAAATTATTAATTGATTTTAAAATATTAAAGGATAATTTTATAAAATTATTAGATATCACATCAAGTGGATGAAAAAAAAATTTAAAAAAAAATAGCAAGAGTAGAATAAAACAATTTTGACAAAACACATTTTGTTTACTTATTCGAAAAAATAAATAAAAAACATAAAACAATGACAATAAATTATAACTCATTGACAAGATTATTATTTTTAAGAACTTTGTGGACGTGGAACTTTAAAAGTCTAACTATTTGATAATTTATAATATCCTCTTGCACAAAATGTTTTTCTTAAACTTGCAAGACAATAGATTCAAACAATCTGCCTGAAATTTTACTCTGAACGCTTAAGACAATAAGTATTTACCTCTTTTCGGAGTATCCTTAAAAGTTGTTATAATCCCTGCGTTGAATTGGCGGGCCTGCAAGAATTGGTGTAGTGGGATAAATGGTTCCTAATTTTTAGGGAGTGGATAACTTGGTATTTGAACAAGTACACGGTCACATATACATCATGTTATCTCTACCATAAAATGGTACATTATTATCTAGCCTTTAAGGTCCCTTGGAGCGATCCTCTCGGAGTAACATGCATCATTATTGTTCTAATGAAATTGCTATATCATGAATAATCTTTTGAAAAATAATAGTTTTTACATGACCTAATTGTTAGAATTAAAAATAAAAAGTATAAATTTTTTTTTTGTTAAGAAGAAATCTCCTGAAAACGTAAGTGTGATTATGCCATTTTCCAAATTCTTCTTTATTTCTTTTGTAAATGCCAAATATCCAAATTCTTATAAAGATCCAAAAGGACATCTTTTGCGACAAAGATTAAAAACTGAAAATCATGGATTCAAAGTTTATTTTCCTCGTGGGCCACGAAGAGCACGTGAAGGCGAGTGGGGACACCGAGACGCCATCAACTATATCTATAAGAAGAGAAATTAAAGAAAACATAATTTTATGAAACATTAAATCTCATCTCTCTATAGTTTTAAACTAATTATCAAATGAATCGTTATTTTATAAAAAATAAAAATAAAGAATACCAAACCATAAAAAAAAATTATTATTTTATAAAAAATAATACTTTTCTATATTTTTGTGAATTATATTAATATTTTATTTATACAATTTGGTATAAAAATATCACTCTATAGTATGTAATAGCTTGTCCCTATATACTTGAATCTTGTATCAGGATATCCAAACCTGTATTTGGTCACATTCATGACTAGCACTTTATATAGAAACCAACTCTCCCATCACTACGACACCACTAAGCCCTCTCTATCAAGCGATAGACATCAAAGCTTTTCACATTATAAATATCACAAAAAAGACGCGAGTCAAGTGAGATAATTGGTCCCCTTTAAGTACACTTTTTTAAACTCTTAGATAAATACTAACTTAATCGTCGGACCGAAGCACTGCACATAAGATACTTCACTTGATTTTTATTTTGCAGGTTTCATATAATAACTAGTTCGCTCATTTGTAGCTCAGTAAACAGATATCACTTATAATTTTTAATTAAGTAAAGAATTATAATTTTATAAATATATGTATAAATTTGTGTAACCATTTCTAACAAAATTGCTACTTTAAAAAAAAAAAACCCATGATTTTACAAGAATAAGGCTAAGTTTGTGTTGATCAACGAAAAGTTATTAATTTAATAAAAAAAGAATAAAAATTTTCCTAATCATGAAAGAAAAGATAAGAAGGAATGAAAACAAGAAGGAAATATCAAATCTATAACTACTAGAGATTGTTAAGAAAACTAAAGTTGCGGTGGACATTTGTTGTACGATTGGTTAGAAGTCCCTCCGACTAACCATGTCCTTGTTTGTATTCGCTTATCAACTGTACTATCCCATTTTCTTTGTGAGTTCTTCGGTGTAGACCTGCTCAAGGGCCTCAACCGCGCCTGGAAGCCGATGTAAACTGTCGGTTCATGATTCATTCAGATGTTGAATATTGAATTGGTCTGTATATAGGTTTGGTTTATGGTTAAAGGTCGAAAAGGGCGATTTATATTTTTAGATTCTTTATAATTCCGTTACAGTTTGGTTTCGGTTTGGCTCTAGGTTCACCAAACTTTTTAATTTATTTGTTTTATGTTTTGTATAACATTTATTATAATAAAAATATGTCTTATGAGTATTAAAAATTATGATTTTATCTAGGTGCTATTTAAATTTAAATTTAATTAAAATATGAAATAATATTTTGGTGTATATTTAATTATTTTTATGCAAGTCACAAACAGCCAAATTTGAAATAAGCTTATCTTTTCAGCAAAAAATTAAATATAAGCTTAGAGATTTAATTATATTAAATTAATATCTTTATAAAGCAAAATTGAATAAGGGTGAAATTCATAATCGCCTATTTACCAATTAATAGTGCTACTTTTATGAGAAACTAATAAAGGGTGGTCTAAAATAACTTCTAATCTTCCTATTACAGCCAAAATATTTTTAAATTTTTCATCGTGTACTTTAAGACTCATTTTTAGTCAATAATCCTGATTAAGAAAACTTGCAAGACTACTAAAAGGCTTAATTGCCCGATAAAATAATGTACATAGAACTTGTATTAAATTTAATACAAATTATTTATTTATTTAGCAACCTACTTTAATATTAAATTATTATTAACTAAATGATGTTTTAAATTTAATACTGATAAGTGTACGAATCAAATGATAGTAATAGCAAGTTCACCACGAGATCAATTTCATAATGAATTATAAAACATATATTATAAAGACTAATTATCATATAAAATATTAAAAATAAATCTAAACGCTGTAAGCTAATATTTGAAAATAGTTTTAAAGTTTATAAAAGATATTAAATAAACTAAAAAAAATAAATATGCAGTTATAATTATTAATATAAACTATATGATAATATAACACTTAGTCTAGCTTATACTCAGTAATCTCCTTATTTCTCTTACGTCCAAATTTAATGGATGAGATGGTGATGTATCTTTTTTCTAAATCACTTAAGCTAATAATGCAACCTAGATTTTTTATACCAACATAAGTTAAAATTAAAATAATATTTTTAATACTTTTAACCTAAATATTTTTATAACAAATATTACTATTAAATTGATATGATGGTCAACTAATAATAGTAGATAAAACTAATACATGTATGAACATTCATTAAACTCATAACATATAAGGTTCATACATAAGTAAAGAGTCAAATTAAACACTTAGGGAATAATAGTCTGACATATTTAATCCAATGGTCATTATAATTAAATAGAAAGATATAACATATATAAAATAGAAAATTAAAACTCCCTCGAAATTCAGAAATTCTTTAAGGAATAAAGAAGATTGATCTTCACTCTCTACGTCCTAAAAAAAACTTTTTTGATTCTTGAAAGAATAGTGTAAACACTAATTAAATATCGTAGAAGATCCACTGTAAAAAATTTGCATAGAAAATAATAGTAAATCCCTTCTCTTTGTTTTACTTCTTGTAGAGATTTTTTTTAGAGTCATTCTCTCATTATAACATGGCTATATTTATCTTTTTAATTATTTTAAACAAAATAAATAACTTAAAAAATAACTATCTTTAATTATATTATAACTAATTAATTTTTTCTTTATGGGTCTTGATAAATTCGACTAGGCGTGCGATTTTGATAGTCCACGTGGCTTTATTTCAAGCCTTTTATAATCGCAGTCTAATTAAAATCTATTTATATATTTTTTGCTCATATTTTCCATTTTTAGCTATTATCACTTGAAATTAAATAAAAAGACTAAAATGAGATAAAAAATACATATTTCTACATATTATATATATAAAACATACCAATAAATTAAAAAACAAAAAAGCAACACATACTCCACCCCAATATTTTACTTATATTAGATTGGAATTTAAAAGAAGATTTAGTCATTTATTTCTTAATCTTTCACTTAGTAATAAGTTAAAAACTTCTATATATTGGTTTAATTTATTTTTTTTCTATCATCGAAATTATAATTATATCAGTAAATTTATATTAATAACTTCATCAAAATCAACCAAAATTAGTAAAAAGAGAAGTTTAATACTTCAAAATCAGATTAGTGTAACATCGGTAAATCAAGACGTAAGCTACCATAGAAAAAACTGGATTACTTAAATTAATCCCAAATCTTGAAGCGTGATACTCCTAAACCACAAATTATTAAGTGATGTTTTCTTTTTCTTTGTTTATTTAATTTTTTCTTTATATAAATAAGCCGTGACAAAAATTGCCAGCACTACTTGTCACTAACCAGCAATAACACGAAACACAAAAATCAGAAAAATAAAAATAAAAATGACACAATTGGTAGCCTGACGCTCTGGCATTCATCAGAACCCATTCTCAATTCTTAATCAAATAATAAAACAACCGCGCCAATCTTTCACTTCATTACTTTGTAATCCTTTCTTTTGTATTTTTCTTTTTTGGGTTTTCTTTTTTTTCTCCCAACGAAAAACACACGCCACTCGCCATTCTCCTCCAAACAAAAGCCGTACAAATAATTGAACATACACTTCTATAAATAGAGTTGGCTTGTCAGAATCATTATTAGAATCTAATTTCTCTGTTTTGCCCCCTATACATGACGATTCTTGTGCTGTTCGTTTGTTAATTTCTGTTAGCTTTGATGATTTTTCTTTGGGAGATGGTTGTGATACAAGGAGCTAAGCCTTTGATTTCTGGTTACTTATCGGAATTTGAATCTGGGCCGTCGCGATGGTCCTGGAAACGAGGGTTTTTGAAATCCTCCTTCGGTGATAATGCCGTTAATAATTTGAGGCTCTGTTGTGGCTGTGATTTAAAGAGGTTGAGATCTTCGCCGTTAGTCAAGGCAATGGACGAGTCTGCTATTTCTTCCGGTAGATTTTCAAATACAAGTTGAAACGGCTTTGACTTTTGTTTTCATATACGAGATCTGTTTTGCTTCTTTTTTTTTTTTTTTTCTACAGTCATTTTTAACTTTATAAAAACCAACAGTAACTTTGACAAGTTAAAAGGAACAACTTGACTTTATGGGGTAGATACGTATGGTATACGCAGCAAGGCTCAGCTTCCTATGTGTATACGTGTAGATATGCTGATAGCGTTCATACCGTTCGTGCAATGTGTAAAATTACTAGGCATTTCAGTTGTTCTTCAGTATTGACCATTTCTTTTAAAATTCTTTCTTTTTTATGTTAATTTTGGTCTGGTATACACCTTTCTAGAAATGTTATTACTGGTTCTGTGAGAAGAGATTTCTTCAAACATCTACTTTTTTTTTGAACCTTTGTTTAATTTAATCTGATCTGTATCTGGCAATATTAATCCTGATTGAGCATGAGTATCGAATTTATGATCGATTGGAAGTAGTATATGCTCTTTCTGTTCTTCCTCTTTATTTTTATGCGTATTTATAAGTTCTACTTTTAACCGTTTAACTTAGGGAAAGATCTCCAAATGATGTCTTGCAATGGAAATATTGTGTGGCATAAAAGTCCAGTTGAAAAATGTAATAGGCAGGAGTTACTTCAGCAGCAGGGTTGTGTGATTTGGATCACTGGTCTCAGTGGCTCAGGTTTGTTATATGTTGATTTTGTGAATTTTAATTGGTTTCTGTTATATCATTTCTTGTATGGAAATGATAAATTATTTTGCCGCTGCGGAAGCCCATTGTAATGAATTTGGCACAAATTTATCTAGCTAGTGTTGTTTGATGTTACTTAATTTCAACTTGGTTAATTAATTTGGTCGAACATGTCTAAGTTGGTAGTTGTAGTAGTGTACTTCTAAGCTTTTTTCATCTGCCTCTAATGGGCTGCATGAACAATAAATTGTTGAGTTTCGAATGGAACTACAGAATCTGACTCTAGATTGCCCATAAAATGCTGCTCACAAAGGATATTGTGGTCATGAACTGGCTTGTCAATAGCATACATCTTACTAATTGCTATATTTTAACTTGATGATGTTTGACACCATCCAAGAAAAATATCTGTTGCCTGTAATTGAACCTGTGTCCTATGCTATGAGGTTGCAAGGGATAAATTTACTACATGGATGCTCAGAAGCACCACCACAAAGAAATTTAAGGCGCATTTTTTTATGGTTAGTATGATGGTTTTCTAGAGCAAGCTAAGCATAACATGTATTTTAGAAAGAAGTGCAACCTTCTGAACTTGATGGTACATAATCGTCAGGTATCGGAATATACCTGATGACCATCTACGCCTCTACAGACTGATGAATTTTTGTAATTGTTGAGGAATCAGTCTTTAACTGTAACAAAATAAGAATTGGAATATGCCTGATGACCATCTACGCCTCTACAGACTGATGAATTTTTATAATTGTTGAGGAATCAGTCTTTAACTGTAACAAAATAAGAATCTCATTTGTCTTTGAAAGTTAGGTCAATATGGAACATAGGATTTTAATCCACAGTGTATTCATGTTGAAAAGTTGCACTATTGTCGGTATCATACAGATTTTGTGTTGCAAATTGTGATAAGCTCTTATGGATTCTCATCCTTTCTCATTCTTGATCCTAATTCAGATTTCCCCCTCTATTAAATTGTAACTTCAGGGAAAAGCACTTTGGCATGTGCTCTCAGTCAAGGTTTGCACTCAAAAGGAAAGTTGACCTACATCCTTGATGGTGACAACGTCCGGCATGGTCTAAACCGTGACCTTGGGTTTAAAGCAGAAGATCGGGCAGAAAATATCCGAAGAGTTGGTAAGTGTTGGTTATTGTTCTTCACTTTAGTGATGAACTACTTTCATTGTTCATTTGGGTTCCTGGTATCTTCTTTTATTTTCATTTTGATGATTGAAGATATCTTGTTATTGTGATTTGTAGGGGAGGTAGCAAAGCTTTTTGCTGATGCTGGTGTCATTTGCATTGCTTGTTTAATATCTCCTTACCGGAAGGACCGAGATGCTTGTCGTGCATTATTACCTGATGGAGATTTCATTGAGGTATTTCTTAGTCATTATGGCAAATCAAAATTTGAAATTTAGGGATTCATATTTATAAGAAAATGAATGGTTCTGTTGGTGTCGATAATGCACGATTTTCTTTTTGACAGGTGTTCATGGATGTGCCACTCCAAGTGTGTGAGACAAGGGACCCAAAGGGCCTATACAAGCTTGCTCGAGCTGGAAAGATCAAAGGTACATTTGGATCTCAGATTTTCTCTTTCACTCAGTACTAATGGAATTATCTTGGTGTTTCTTAATCCTCTTCTTTTACGCTATGCTAGAGTTGTTAGTTCCCAGTTTCAGTAAACATGGTCTATTGCAATTGGATTTTGCAGGCTTTACTGGGATTGATGATCCATATGAGCCGCCACTAAATTGTGAGGTGTGTTTGCCTTAATGGGAAATCATGCATGTTAAGTGTTTTGAAATTGCTTGCTTTATCAAATACAAAACTGCCCTGGAGCATATTAGCTGTCATCCCCCAAGTACCTGCTAAGTCAATCACCTATAGAAAGAAATACTGTGGTATGGCTGAGAGATGAAGTGAAATCGTATTATTGTGGAAGTTTCTGATCTTTCCTAGATTTTGGAACCTTTGTTCATCTGCTGTGTGTGTCTATATCTCTTGGGGCCAAGCATCAGCATGAAGTGGACTCTAGACTTTATCCAACTCCGCTCAACTATGAGACAGAGTTTAGACTTTAGACTTTGAGGTTCCTAGAATGGCTATACAGAAATATAGAAATGGTTTCGAAGTTAATTAATTAATCTCTCTTCATTACTCCGTTTCTTTCTGTCCATATTGTCCACCCTTCCCCTACGTTGCACTAGCCGGAGAGCACTTTCTACACAGGGTCTGGGTGAACCCTTTTGTTCTTGATCTTTGGACAACATTGTATGCTGATTGTGACAACAAACCATCAATTGGTGTTTGCAGATAGTACTAGAACAGAAGGGCGATTATTGTGCTTCTCCATGTGATATGGCTGAAACAGTTATAAGTTACTTGGAAGAGAAAGGGTACCTGCGGGCCTAATATGCAAGAACCAAAAAAGGCCCTTTTTTGCTTCTTTGTGAAAGTCTTAAGTTCCTGCTTGCTGAAGCTTATACTCACTGCAACATAAAATGCTGTAAATTTGGGAATTAATTTGTTTCCATGCAGCCAGGAAACTTCTCGTTTCCTGCATCAAGGAAATTTCTCGTTTCCTGCAACCAGTGGTATGTCCTTTCTAGAATAGTATGGGTTTGGTGTATAGCTTGTATGGTGTAGCAATTTGTTTTTATAATTGGAATAAAGTTGTCCAACGCATGCACTGAATGCTTACATTCAAGCAGGCTCGTAGAGCTTGTAAATTTGTGCAACTACTGCAGATGCCTGGATTCTCTTCATTTTACTTTGAAGGTCTTTATACTTTGTAGTACTTTTGTGTGTAGGAGAGGGAAATGTTGTTATGAACAATTGTTAATACATTCGTCTAATTATTATATCCCCCTTCCCAATAGTATTGAATCTTGTTAACATTGAAATTTGTCAAATACAATTATTTTCTCTCTTATTGATAATGGATTTTAATCTTTTTACTTGTCTTTTTTAATCCTCGGTAATTAAATAGTGTTACTAGTGGCCTTGGGAAGCATATGATAATCATCTCAATTCAATTTTCTTTTCGTATAAACCGTTTGACAGGACATTGATTTCTTTGGTTACAATTGCAAGTGAAAAACAAAAGAAACAGATGAACTAATGCAAAGAAAAAAAAAGACTGAATGTTGATTACCGGTAGTAAGCGTAGCATTATTATGTTGTAAGCACCTTTCAAAAGATAACATAGTCCACATGTTGTTCCCTCCCTCCCTCAATTTATCTTCTATCAGGCCCCTCAAAAAGGTCCATAAAAATAGCCATAATTTACACGTTGTCCCTTCCTCAATTTATCTTCTGTCAGGCCCCTTAGAAGGTTCACAAGAATATCCAAAAAGAGACATGCATCAAACATCCCCACTTGTGTTAGGAAATAAATTTATTTTCTTATAGGAAACAATTAACTAAAACTTGAACAGAAATGTATTATAATTGTACTAAGTTCTAACACAGCTTAAAGATTCAGAATGCCATCTTTGCATTCTGTCTACAAGAAACAGAAAAAAGTAATATTTGATTATATACAGTTGTGTAAATCTTGATGATGCATTTCTCCTAGTAAAAGAAACAAAAATGTTTTGATTTTCTAGGATTATATAAGTCAGGTCAGTAAAATCTCATACTGAATGGTAGATCTGCCCAGATTATTGACATAGAAAATACGAATTAATTACAAATGCAGGCTGTTATTTTTCTCATGCTAAGCAGGAACTCATGAACAAAGAAGAAGAAGAAGAAGGAGTGACTAATTAATCCTGCTGCTAGTTGTAGATAAAAATTGCAGAATAGCGAAGAACAGCATCATTAAGAATGAGAAATTAAAGCAAAGCAAGGCCTATTTCTGCTCTTGCATGGTTATTTAAGGACAAGAAGCAGAAAACCAGTGCCATACTCAAGCACACCATAGCAGATCTCACAGTCTGTAAGCTGGCTGCGAAGCGTTGCTCCTGGAAGCCAACAAGAGTAGTAACAAACCCACCAAAGCCATCTACCACCATAGCCAGTAAAAAAGCCATCTTCTTCAACAAAGCAAGAAAAGCTTTGAGCCTGAAATAACCTGAGATTGTTGCAGACAAAGAATCAACTGAAGTCTGAAGGCTATCTCCTTTTTTAGATATCTAATCAGGCAATGTGTCTCCAAGTGGCATGGAAAGACTACATAGCCAAACGGGTGATTATGACTCTTCTTCATTTTTTTGCTCTTTATCCTAAACTTTGTGCAATTTTGTCTATCCGTTATTTCCACGTTACTTCTCATTCTTTTAACCTTTTTTTTTTCTTGAAAAAGAAAAAATCCATTGTCTCACGGTTAGATTGCTTTCATAAGAGAGTAGATAGTCAAATAGGGAAGGAATTTGTTTTTACTATGTGGGTCATTACACCATTGCTGCGGATTCAATAACTAGACTATAAGGAAACCAACCAACTAATAATGCCAAAAAGGAGCCCTGAATTCATTTATCGTCAAGCTAAGTCTCAGGTGTTTAAATCCGAAGGAAAAAAAAAAATATTATATGCAAATAATTTCTACGGAGAGGTTTGGAGCTTATGAAATATTCGATCAAATTGGCATTATCATTGCATAAGCAAAAACATTACAGATTCTCGTTTACAGTAATAGACATTCAAGTGAGTGAATTTAATGCTCGATTAGGTGTTATCATGCAAGAAAACTGCTAATTATTCCGCAGCTTCAGATATTTATGGAAATAGTGTGTAAAATCATATATTTTCACTAATATTATGTTTCCTCAAAATAGAGAAATTGTTCTTTATGTTATGCATTTTTTAGGAACCATAATTTCACCCATTTGCACCGTAGAATATCATCTTTCTACTTTTTTCTCCTTTTGGAAGAGGGAGGAGAGATGTTTCGAAGAAGGGCAACGGGCTAGAAAATGGAGACTATCCCCTATCTTATAAATTCCTCACATCAGCTAATACAAACCCGAAACTTTCAAACTGAAATTACAAGCTTTTTAATGTCAAGTGCAAGCACACCAGGTTCTGTTGGTGAAAATTCAGTTGGCCTCCAACATCCAAAATTGACAATAGGTACACGTTTTGTTCTCCAAACAGCCAGAGCCAACTGGCACAGACTCGGGCCTCCAGCACCCAAAGAGAGAGGTTTAAGACTGTTGCACCCTCTCTTTAATGAGGAGAAACGACCTGGTCTTAAAACCAGCAGCAACACTGACAATTCTTCAGAAAATTACCTTTTTGAAATTCATTCATTCCTTCAGAAATTTAGACTTTTAATGAGTCCAGAATCCAGATTGCTAATCATCTAAAGCAATCAACATATCTGTGACATTTCTAAAATCCATAACTAAAAAATTGTGTCTGCCAACAGGCCTAATACAAGTATTCAGCATCAAATATTTTTTTATAATGTAATCCATACGCAGATATCCAGACTAAATTTCTGTATCTCGTGATTGCTCATTTTGATGGAAGAATTAAGACCATTGGAGGTGTATTTCAGGAAGCAACTGCCCTCAGTCCATGCTGTAAAGCAGAAAATCGGAAGCCCCATGGCATTTGAACATCTGCCTAGACTTGTTGCCTAGTATTTCTATTGAACTGAGCAACAAGAGAACAGGTAACTCATTAGTAAATGAATTAAATAAAAAATCAAGGATGTAACAGCTAGTGAAAACATGGAATTATCTGAATCAATGGAAACGAAAAATCAGAAAGGTAAAGTGAATGAATTGATAAAGCAAGTACTGGAGCTTAAAGAAGAAAAACTATCCAAGTACAAATTGTAAGAGATAACTGTATTGGAGCCTCACAATCACCTGCATTTCCTTGGCAATAGAAGGTAGCCATCTCTCCCCCCTGATTCTTTTCAATTCTGCAACCCTTTCCTCCTCCTCTTTGGCCTTGGCTTTTACTGCTGCTTCTTTGGCTTCCATCCTAGCTAATGCCTTTTGGCTTGCCTCTCTTGCTGATGCAATTATGTCTAGACCATCTACAGCCACAAATCTGGTCCGCAGTCTAAACTGCAAGGTGCCACAAATCCTAAGTACCATATTATCTACCTTAACATTTAAATGGTACAAAGGAAAGACTATAAAGAAAGAAGCATACCTCTTTTAATTTCTCATCAATGTCATATCCAGGAAGGAGTCGTGGTCGCTTTGTGGGCCGTTGAATCTCATCTGGCAGTAAAACATGTAAGCTTCAGTCCTTATATTCGACGTAGCAATTGTGTGCAGAATGCATTACAAAGTTGATTCCAGAAAATGATAACTCTCAAATATAAAACCCCCTTCAATGCCAGCATGAATAAATCAATCTTGCAGTTGGTACATAGCATAATATTTACTACAATAGTTGGCACCCCAATCTGCTGCATAAGAATATTTGTATAGAGAAGCAGCATGTGCTCCAAGTGAGCTGCTGTTTTGCTAGTTATCTAAATTAATTATCTACGGTGTGTATCTACACTAAAGTTTGAATCTATGACTCATGATGGGTGTGATCATTATGCAAAAAAACCACCACTTGTTTTCATTTTCCAGTTCAACTTGGCATAAATAATTCAGGAAACAGATAATTCACCTTATTTGATTGCCATCACCAAATCAATAGGTTGAGTAGTGCAAAATTAGAAATAAAAGATTAGTGGATGACCAACTTAGAGGACTCAGCACATCTCCATCAAAGAAGCACTTAAAGCATTACAAAAACATAAAGAAAGGAGCTCACCAATGTGATCAAATACTATCCCGGCAGGAGAATGTTTAAATAGCCGAACACCACCATCTTCCACGATAGGATTACCGGGGACATCAGCAGGCTCACTCACCATCTCTAATGTTTTTCCTAAGATATCATCCAAAAGTTTTTGTGCCTGCCAATAAGTTCCACTGCTAAATTACAAAGTCAAACAACAAGAAAGAAATTGAAACACTGTAAAAAGATCAGTCTGTTTCAAAAATAAGTCCAGTGTAGCATTTTAGAATAAACCACACTTCTACTATCACCAAAATCATACAAAACCAGAAAAAGAATGATTCTTTGGACAGAAACAATTCGAACCCATGAAGTGAAAAGTGATTGTATTAACACAAAAGAAAGTGAATTTGAAGAAGAGAGAAATGACCTTGAGTTGGTAGTGTTTGAGCTTTTGGGAATTCTGGGTTTGCTCTTCATTATCTCTATTTGAAGTGGAATGAGATGTTGAGCCATTGGACGTTGTGCCAAAATTTTTGGAACCAAAAGTGGTAGTTGCAGCTATTGACTCAATAGCCGCTCTCCAATTTGCATCCGCCTCTTCACTGCTGCTCCCGCTACTGGTTGGACTAGCTCCCATTTTCAGTGCTTAAATCCCCAAAATCGGTGTTTGGGTGCTAAAACCCCAAGCTTCCCAACTCTATGCCGTGTCGTATTTTTGACTTTTGCTAACGATCAATTACTAAAACATCCCTAGACTTTATCTTAATACAAACTTTAGTTGTTGTTTCAAATTGAAAAAATTTATAACCTCAGTTTTTAACAGTGTAAATTATTTTCTTGCTTTTGAACCGGTCTAAGAATATTTAATTTATTTTTTTAACCTAATTTATAAATTAAAATTTTTATATAATTTAAATATAAAAATAAATTAATTTGTAACCTCATATTTTTTTTCTTTTTTATATCAATTTTTTAATTGTTGTTCTTCTTTAAAAAAACTATTACAAAAAGGAAAAACTATTATCTTTTTCTCATTCATTCAATCAAAAAAATGAGACATAAGTAAACATTATTTTCTTGTTTCTTCGTTTCTTTACACTACTCTGGAGAAAGAAAAGTAAAAGTAAATATTAGTTGACCTTAAAATAATAAAAGAGAGGGAGAAGTATAGAGTTATTCTTTAAAGACAAATGATTTTGGATTAAATTGAAACAGTAGGGACTAAGGCGTATATATTAGGGACCAAAGCTACTGATTTGGAGCCAATATAGCTGGGCTATCACTAAATTGAAATGATCCAGAAATCTATAGGGCCCTCAAATGGGCCATTTTTGACACAATCGGATTATGATGGCTTCCCCCACCGGCAATCGGCGAACATCACCGTCTCATCAAATAACAATAAAATCTCAAAAACCACCGCTCCCTCTCTCCTCTAGCAAAGAAGCATACCTTTGCAGACTTTGATATTGAGACTTTAAAACAATATAGAACCCTAATTCCTCAAATTACCAGAATTTAATCTCGAAGAAGCAAAGATGGGGAAGAAACAGCACAGCAAGGATCGGATGTATATAACAAAAACAGAATGGGCCACCGAATGGGGCGGCGCTAAATCTAAAGAGGTCCATACTCCTTTCAAGCGTCTCCCTTTCTATTGCTGCGCGTATGTACACACACCTCCATTGTGATCATATTATTTACTATATGTTATGAGCTAGTGTCTGTTTAATTATGGCCTAATTTTTAATTTCGTTGCAGACTTACATTTACCCCATATGAGTCTCCAGTATGCACAGCTGATGGAAGCGTTTTCGAGATAATGTCAGTGTTCTTGTTTGATTTTTATTTAGCTTTTTATTATTGATGTTGAGTTCTTTTAGAAGACCAAAAGATAATGATATTTCAATGTGCAGGCACATTACCCCGTATATAAGGAAGTATGGGAAGCATCCGGTTACTGGAGCTCCACTTAAGCAGGAGGATCTTATTCCGCTCAATTTCCATAAGAACTCTGAAGGTTAGAGTTTTTTTCTTTTAATTGTTGCTTTCTTTTGTTCACCTTCATAAGTATGCAACTGAAGGCTCAAATCCATATCATGCATAATGAATCCTGTATGTAATTATGTAATGGTTGGAAATAGAATCTATAAATTTAACCATATCATCAGCCTGAAAATATGCTACTTAATGAGAGTGAGTACTTAGACGGAGATTAAGTCTTCAATAGTACTTAATAGGCTAATTTCCTGATGCGATTTTTTCATGGATTATTGTTTGTTTTTAATGGTTATTGTTGCTTCACTAGTTGTTTATCAGCTACTGGTGGTATTTGAGTACAACCTGTTTGGACCTGAAAATTCATGTAGATTGGCACTAGGTGAATGCTTTCTCTTGCCTGACTCAAAGTTTTATATAATCACCAAATATGGTGTTTATTTCTTATTACTATTTTTTTTTTCCCAAGACATGAGGAAAATTGCTTGGGAGGATTTAACCCACAACAGTTGTGGGTTGCCTTAATATGGTTAGCACTTAGGAGGATTTCCAAGCTAATTAGGGGAAAGAAGAGATGGGACTACTAGATAGTAGTCGGCTAAGATTGTGACTTTGTGATCCAACAACTAGAGGTGGGGTTGGGCCTGCACACGTGGCCCAAAAGTCAACCCCTAGGTGTCAATAGTAACTCATTGAGACTCTTATAAGCACATCAAACCCAGTCACTTTCCAATGTTGGACGAGGTGTTACAGGAAGATGGAATCGTATTCTTGCAATGACCAATGAGTTCAATTGTAGTTGTATAGATGAAAGAAAGTACTGATAGCACTATCCTTGTAGATAATATGCGTTCAAAGTTAATGTTTAGCTAAATACTCCTATATTTTTGCATAAAACTTTCCTCATATGCAGTGTATTCCTGTATCACTTTCAGTGCTCTCAATGCAGCTACATGTATTTTTAATGTTTCATATCCTTGAATGCATATGTTGAGAATACCTAGTTATTCTTATGTAGTGTACAGTAAATCTTATCCATGTTATTGTCCTCGATACTGACTGCAGGAGAGTATCATTGCCCTGTGCTCAACAAGGTTTTTACTGAATTCACGCATATAGTTGCTGTGAAGACTACAGGGAATGTGTTCTGTTATGAGGTTTGTTGCGTGCTGGTATTAGTATCAGTGATTTTCCCTTAATTTTTCATACGAGTCTTTATTTGTTGCTTTTACTTTACAGGCAATTAAAGAACTAAATATCAAGACCAAGAACTGGAGGGAGCTCCTGACTGATGAGCCATTCAGTAAGGAAGACTTGATAACAATACAGGTATTGATAACTCTGAGATGCATTATTTTTTACCATGCTGAAGCAGCCTACCACCTAGTAGTACTACCTAGCACAAGGGAAATGATATATAAACCCGTTCTTATATCTGCAATTGTGCTTTTGCAGAATCCCAATGCACTAGACACTAGGGTAACTCTGGATTTTGATCATGTTAAGCAGGGTCTAAAAGTTGATGATGAAGGTAAGGGATATTCGCCATTGCCAACTTCATTTGATCAAATATAGTCTTTTCTTTTTTCTTTTCCTGTTCTTTTTTCTTCCATTTGTAGTATTCTTATGACCTTCAGTTTTCATATTTCAGAGCTAAAGCATATGAGTTCAGATCCAGCCTATAACATAAATATATCGGGAGATATCAAGCAGATGCTGGAGGAGCTTGGAACTGAGAAGGGAAGGCAAACTGCACTTCATGGTGGGGGTGGCAGTAAGGCACAAAATGAAAGGGCTGCTGCCCTTGAGGCCATTTTGGCCGCAAGGTCACGCATTAAAGAGGATTCCAAATCTGATTCAAATGGAAATTCTAAACCCCCACAAACTTATAGTATTGTAGATGCTGCATCTGCTGCAGTACACGGTAGAAGTGCTGCTGCTGCTAAAGCTACGTCAGGTGATAAAACTGCTGCTCGGATAGCGATGCACATGGCTGGTGAGAGGGCACCTGTGAATGCTAAGCTGGTTAGTTTCTTACAATTTTGGGCTTTCTTCACACGCCACACCATACAATAGAGACCAACCAATAATTATTTTGATTCTATATTCAATATGCCTCTTTGCTCTCTGGTTGTTGAGCTTATGTTCTTTTCCAGTGTCGTATAGCTGATTGAGCTGCTCTAATTGTTCGCATTGTTGTTATGCTAGTATTAGGGGGTAGATGTCAAAAATTATTAGTTTTTATGTACTTGTGATTTCAGAGTCACAATTCAAATGATGGGAAATTCTACTTCTGGTTGGTTGTTTATTTCTAACTTATTCTTTTAGACGCAGTTGAAATTACTAGCAGTGTTTCTTTTACATTCTTTTGAGGAAACATGTAAAGATATGGAAGGCTAGAATGTGCTATGCTCTGTTTTGACTTGAGACTTTGTTTCAGGTAAGGAGCCGTTATACCACTGGTGCTGCTTCGCGATCCTTCACTTCTACCTCTTTTGATCCTGTCACCAAAAATGATTTTGAGTATATCAAAGTTGAGAAAAATCCAAAGAAGAAAGGTTATGTTCAGCTGCATACAACACATGGTGATTTGAACATTGAGCTGCATTGTGATATAACTCCAAGAACGTGTGAGAACTTCATCACTCTCTGTGAGCAAGGCTACTATAATGGAGTTGCTTTCCACCGTAGTATTCGGTATATTCGCCGCTTTGCTATTAACTTTATTAATTCTGATACTGTTTGGTCCTGTCGCATCAGCGCAACATGGATATTAACCAAAGATTTGTTAATTTTGTGTAGGAATTTCATGATTCAAGGTGGTGATCCTACTGGTACTGGGAGAGGAGGCGAATCTATATGGGGGAAACCTTTCAAAGATGAGCCGAATTCCAAATTGCTCCATTCTGGAAGAGGCGTTGTTAGTATGGCGAACAGTGGGCCTCACACTAATGGTTCTCAATTTTTCATCCTCTACAAGTCTGCCAATCATTTGAACTTTAAACATACAGTTTTTGGTGGGGTTGTTGGTGGCTTGACTACACTGGCAACAATGGAAAAAGTTCCTGTTGATGACAATGACCGACCTCTGGTTAGTTATTTGGAGCTCTTTCTCTTAGAATTTCATTTATTATTATTTTAGTTATAGGCATCATTTTTATTCTTTTACTGAAATATAGTTGCCATGATAAATGGAAAATGTAGCCATACATTTTCTGTTAATGGAAAGTCTTTGTAGTTTGGCTTAATGACTTCCATATAGTTGTACTTGACATTATTTTTTAAAATACACATTGGGGTTTTCTGGACCACAGAGATGATTACATAGCATGGTTTATTTGGAAATGTTATATTATATTATGTAATAAGTTGTGGGTTGAAATTGCATGTGGCTTATCTTAAGATTCAGCAAAATGTGTTTACTGCATATTTTGTGGTTATAATGCTTGTAATAATTATTCATTGGAACATTTGCTGCGCGGCAACTAAAAATAGATTAGAAACTTGAACGTAATCTATAGTGTTTGGCTCGTCAGGTTCATTGAGTAAATGCAGATTGAGCTTCTTATGATTAGGGGCCTCATTTTTGGGTCGGTTTTCTGTTGCTTATGCAGGAGGAGATCAAGATAATTAGTGTGACAATATTTGTCAATCCTTACACGGAAACTGATGAAGAAGAAGAAAAGGAGAAGGCGAAAGATGAGAAGGACGCAGAGGATGAAGAAAATGTTAGTTTCTGAACTCTGTGTATTAGCAGCTTTTGATTTTCTGTTCATTTATGCTGTGTTTTCTCTTGGAAATTCTCTAAAGTTTAGCTTGATTGTTGACATTTCAGGACAAAGTTGGGTCATGGTATAGTAATCCAGGTACAGGAACAACAGAATCCAGAACAGTGGGTGGTGGTGGTGGTGTTGGAAAGTACTTAAAAGCAAGGAATTCTCAACCTGAATCTGCTGCAATAGATGCCGGTTTAACGACAATAACAGCGTCAAAGAAAAGAAAAGTGAGTGTTCCAACCTCAGAGTTCAAAGACTTCTCCGGCTGGTGAGAATTACCAAATATTGTACAATACCTGAAACTGAAAAACATGAAAGCGGTAGGTAAATAGTGTAACCAGAGTATAACATATTCTTTTGAGGTGGTGAAAATCAAATAGATACTGCTGAGGCATTTTGTGAAAAACACTGAATTATATTCTTTCCAAGATGTATTAGTCAGAGAGACATAATTTTTTAAGTCTGATAACAAACACAGATGCAGTGTTTGTCCAGTCCAAAGAGTGCCTTCTCCCTCCCCCTCTCCTTTTTCTCAGACAACAACAATCGTGCAGGAGGAAAAATGAACATGCGTAAAGGTGAAATCAGGATTCCAACTCCCTTTCTATTGCAGCCTTTTACATGTAGGTATGATTAATATGATGGTGAATTGTCATAATCTCATGATGAACTTCTAGGACCATATTTGATGGCTTTTTTGTGAATATATATATAATTCTTTCTTCTCTCTGAACTCAAGGAGACCCCAGTCCCAGTCCCACCTTTTGTTCTATTTTTAACTTTTTGACAACTAATTTCCACCTCTATTTTCGTTGCATTTCTGAAAGTTAACATCCTCTGTTTTTCTTTTATTTTTTGTCGATTTCAATGGTCTTTTTATCAGATAGGAATTAATCATAATTTATCCTAGTTGAATAAGGAAACACATTTATAGTTAACCATTAGCTGAACTAAGTATGAGCTTTTGGGTATTGACCACCATGGCGAGAGGTTTTGGAATGTTTTTCTTTTGGGGGACACACTAGTGAAGTTATTATTTGGACTTAACTAGATATGCATAATATGGCTTAAAGTTATTCTTGTATCATGTAAGTATCTAAATTTATCAGCTAGACAACAAGTTTGATTTGGATAATGAAGAAGATACTCCTTATCAAGGAGACTTATTAATCTTTACTCTTTGTATATACATATGCAGTAACTAAAACAACAATTATTAAAACCATATGAACCAATTAATACCACAGTAGCTACAAGTATAGTATCCAGACTGTAATAAAAGGAAAATTATATTGGCTAAAAAGGTTAAAACTGACAGCCACAAGGACAGAGAAAATTGTGTGCCCATTTGTCTGTCATTTCAATTCATGCATCTCTTCTTCATCTTTTTTTTCTCTTACCTTTCTTTTAATTTTTCAAAAAAAATCACACTGCTGTTGGATAGCAAACGTAACAATGACATAATAACGCCACAAACTCCAGTCATTGTTAAACATAAAAGAATTCCCAAAAAGAAAACAAAAAAAAAGAGCCTTAATTAATTAAGGTGGCTAGCAACTTAATTGGTTGGTACCATTAATAAATATATGTAGCTTCATGCTTCACACGCAGTCTTCTTTAATGGATTTAAGGTTCTGTACAACTCTAATCACTGAATAATAGTTCTTCTTGCTCCATAATCAAAACATTAATAAGACAATTGTTTTGGTTAACAAACAACTCCTAATCCATTACCTCCACTAGTGGGAGCCATCTCAACAGAATTGGAATTTACCTCATTCACCAATTATCTTATAATTAAGAGAATTAGTTCCAATGAAAAAAAAAAAAAGAAAAGCAAATCCTTAAGAAAGGGAGAGATGGCACCAGTTATTCTTACCCCTTAGTTTTGTCACAAATATCCTAATGGCCTCATGCCACGTCAGACACACTCATCCAAGTACACCTGGACCAGGTTTTCTTTTTCTTTCTCCTTCTATCTATTTATTTATTTATAATAAGCTTATCAAAATTTATTCAATTATAAAGAGAAAAAATACCGACGGATGCCCAGAGTGTATCAATTGATTAAAGAGAAAAATTCCTTCCGATAACTAGGAAATAGAGGAGAAGATATGAGACCTTCTCAACATAAATTAGTTCATAATTATGAAAAAGAATTACATAATTAGATATTTTAATATGTTAACTTTTAATTTCACTTAGTAAAAACTTAATTTCTATTTTTTTAATTTTTAAATATCTATAATTTTAATTAAATTTAACGGACATATGAATTCTATTTTTTATAACATTTACACATTTACATACAATATACATGGTAGAGTTAGATGAACCTTACTTTAAAATAATTAAATTAATTGTGATTTTATTGAATTACATTATAAGTTAAGGTGTTAAAATAAATAAATCATATAAAGTGTGTATATATATATATATATATATATATATATATATATATATATATATTATAAAGTACAAATTATATATAGATATTTAATATATTTTAATATTTTAATTATATATTTATATCTAATTTAAACTTAATTATCTATAGATAATATTAGTCAAAATATGAAATAATGAAGCAAAATATTTAAAAATGGACTTAATAAGATGTACTGCTGTTAAGACCCAAGACGTATGGATTGGATATTTGTAAAGCAGAAATTTACATAGTCCGAGAGCAATTTAGTCATTTGTATTAGTATTAGGATCTATGAAATAATTTTTAATGCAGATAAAAATATTTATAGTCTTATCTATTAGATAAACTTATTTTAGATATATTTATCTTTATCTCTTTACCTTTCAAGAATACACATCCACTTCTTATGCATAAGCATATCATTGATCTAAGATTTTATTTTAGTATTTTATCTTTCTAGTTTTTTAAAGATTATTTTTATTATTATTAATGTACTTGACTTGAATTATTTTCTTTCTTTCTTTCTTTCATTATTAATGATATATGTTCGAGTGTGCTTCTAAGATTTGGATGGTGGAATTTTGAATTCAAGTTTATGGCTTACTTTGCATTACTAAAATCCACGGGAGTGTTCTATCTTTCTTTTCATTTTTTATTCCTTGTTTTCATATATGCTAATGACATTGAGGACAATATCAAATTTAAGTGTGGGAGAGATAAATAGAATAATTCTTTTGATAAATTTTATATGCCATGTGAATTAGCAATTCTGGTTAATTTTTGTGAAATTTTTATTTTTTTCAACTCAGTTTTTTGTTATTATTCTACAAAGAAGTCAATGACAGAATGCTATTATGTTTAGTTCTTGAATCCTTGAGTTAGGTTTTAATATATATATGTGTGTGGACTCATGAGTTTATTTACACTTAAATGATCAAGTATCCATTCTTTACATATGCACATGATGAGTAGGTTAACAAATGTGAATTAAGTATAATTAGAAGTATATGATTTATATTATTTTTTATTATTAAATTGGTTTGTTTAAGTTTAGTGGCGTATGATCCATGATATGTGAATTAGTCATTTTGTATTATTATTATTATGATTTATATTAAGAATCATTATAGGATAATATTTAGTGGAGATAATGATATCTATTGTCTTATCTATTAATAAGCTTATCTTAGGTATACTTATCTTTAGGGAGATTTATCTTGATGAATAACTCATTTATATATATATATATTTAAAAGGAAGAGAAGTCTCTCATATATGATTAAAAGACACCTATCCGAATCCATCCCAAATCTATTTAAGAAATTATTTTTGTTATCCGAACACTTCTCAAATCCGAATAAAAATACCCACATACTATCTAGGTTCGATTAAAATCAAATAACTATTAAATATATTTATAAATATTTAAATAGATAGTTAAATGATACTCATTTACCAAACTCATTTGTAATAATTAAATTTTAAAATATATTAACAAAAATTAATATAAAATATAAACTAATCAAATCAAAATATTCAAATTAAATATTAAATATATTAATATAATCTAAGTATAAATTTAGTAAAATTTAAAATAATATTCTAAATAATAAGAATAAAATAAAATTTAACATAATCGAATTCGAATAACGGATATCTGAAAGTTCAAATCCGAACCCGACACAAGTAGTAAATTTAAATTTCAAATCCATTTATTGTTATTCGAATTCGTCCTATTAAGGTTCGGTCAGGTTGGGGACCTGAAAATATCCATTCGACTACAACCCTATTCTTGACTCCAGTCCATTTTCATAAACGCTTTAGTTTGATTTTTAATTATTTTTCAAGATCAAGAAAGCTTTTGGAAAGTCATGAATAAGGACCAATTATCTTATTTTCTTGAAGAAATCTGGATATTGAGAGAGTTTTGATTTTTTATGTTTAATTATTTAATTAGCATGATCATGGGATAAGAAATGTCAAACTAAGTTTTTCTTAGTATTTAGTTTAGCTCTTCTATCTTGTATGGATCTTGCAATCTTTTTATTTAATGAATAATTTTTTATTAATATATCTTTATTAATACCAGCTATAATTATTATTTAACCATCATATTAATTTAGTAATAATAGTTGTTATAAAAATATTTTGAGTGAATGTATTATAGATACTATCTTTGCTTCAATCTATGTTGGTATAATAAATCTTAGTTGCATCATTAATTTGAGTAATTAAAGAAAAAAATATCACCATCTCATTTAATAAATCTATATTTAAAATAAAAATAAAGAGATTGTTAAGTAATTGACTAGACTAGATACTTTTTACTATATAATTTTTTTAAATTATCTCATTACATATTTATTTTACTAAATTATTTATTATTTTATGAACATTATATTTTTTAAAATGTTAATTTAGAATATTTAGATTTATTTTTAATATTTTTTAATTAATAATTAATTTTTATAATAAATGTCATTATAATTTTTCGAGAGATCTAAGTTTATCGTTTTAATATAGCATTCGGTATGTTTAAATAAATAAAGGAGGGGGTGCAGATATTCATTGTTGGCAAGTTAAATTAGTGTGACTAAACTGCCCTTTCACATGAGCCATCCACCACCTATGGGTGCACTTGGATTGGAGTTTGAGGTAATGCCTTATAGCTGCTTCTGCCAGCAAGCAATGATGTTTTCCAAGAAAGTATCCACAAACCAAGTTCTGTGCAAGAGACAAAGAATCAACACATGGAATTTTACTAATGATTGATAGAGAAAACCAAGGACAATAAAGAACCAAGAAAACTTTTTTTCAAACACAATAAACATATAGATACACCTTGATACAAGATATATATATATATATATGAAGGAGAATATATAGCATATAGCATATGTATATATCTAGGTAGGTCTAATTTTTCCAAAGAGTAAATATCCCCCAAAAAGCTTCAAACTTGCACCAAAATATATTACTAATATGAACCATCAAATAAAAAAAAGAAGAAAAATAGATTGATCTCTGCCCTTGAGTTGAGTTTATATATAAGCTGACACAGAAACAAATAAAGATGCTGAATACATATGTGTCTAATGCGTAGGCCAACCAAATCTGGATATTGTTTCTAGAGAGAATTAAGTTTGGAGTTGAGGACAACAAGGTGGAGACAATAAAAGGCCAAGTAGTGCTTGGTGGTGCAATCATAAAGAGACGACTTGGGTAATGAAGATAACTTAAAAATGAGCTTTGAGTAGTCAAGTGGGTATGAAAGGTTTAGGGTATTATATTTGCATGTACAGGAGAGGAGAGAAGCTATACATTACATACCCATCTTGAGAAATGGCCTAATATAGGTATTGTTGGTGAATGGAGTGGTAGCAGTAGCAGTAGTGGAGTATATATCATGTGGAAAGTGGATGAAAAGAGGAACAAAAGTGAAAGAAGGCATGCCTTACATATTAGAGAAGGGTACAATTATCGGTATTGGTATGGAGCATTATTTGTTTATATCAAGTGTATGTGTTGGATGTTATGGGTTTTTATGTTATATAGTATAAAGAAGGGGAAAAAAAAAAGAAAGAAAGAAAGAAAAGTGGGTGTGGTGTGTATGGTGGAGGATTTTGGCAGTGTTTGGAGAGGGATTAGGAGGCAGAGAACATGAATAGGATTATGTGTTGGAGAAGTGATGGTGGGTTTGATGATGATGATGCACGCCGGCAGCTTTACTCTTCTTTTCTTTCTATCTCTCTCCTAAGCCCAATTGGCACGCCTGCTCCCACTAAAACCTATAACATTCTCTTTCTCTTTCAAGAATTGAAAAGCTAATCCACTAACCATCTTGACCTAGCTTGTTTTCTTTTCTTTCTTTTTTCTTTTTTATGTTAATCATCTTTTGTCAGATTTGATTTCTATTCTCCATACTTGACTATTATATGCCACCTGCTTATAACTTCATTTTTATTTTCTTCTTTTACAGAAGAAAAAATATAAAAGAAAAACTCAAGCCCCACTCCATTTTCATCGATTGCTACAAAAGAAAAGCACTTTTTTTTTCCTTTTTTCCTTGGTATTAGATTCTCTTCTTATGTTCTTCTCTTTTCCCTCTCTCTCTCTCTAATTATCTTAAGCAAAAAAAGATTATTAAAAGAATAACAATACTTAAAACTAAAAATCCAAGTTCAAGATCCTAACCGACCCTATAATCATTTTTCACTGTTAAAAACACACCCCCCCTCTCTTCCCTTCAAGAAAAGAAAAAGAAAAGAAAAGAAAAAAAAAAAGAGAAAGAAAGAAAGAAAGGAGAAAAAAGACAACCCAACAAACTCGTCAAATCCATAGTAATTTCTATTGATGTGAGTCTTTGTTGGTAATTGGTTAGATGGATACGTTGTTTAGGCTAGTTAGTCTTCAACAACAGCAATCTGATCAATCTTTCAATAACTCTACTAGCAGAACCTCTAGCAGCTCTAGATCCTCAAGACAAAACAACCACCACCATCATCATCATCAGTACCAACAAGAAGACGAAGAATGCTTCAACTTTTTCATGGATGAAGAAGACTTCTCTTCGTCTTCTTCTAAACACTACTATCCTTATCACCATCAACAACAGCAACAACACACCACCGCCACCACTACTACTACTACTGTGACCACTCCTAACACTACCACTAGTACTCTTGAATCCACTGATCACTTCTCTTTCTCTCCTTCCCATGACCTAAACTTTGACTTCTCCAGCAGGTGGGCAACCGATATCCTCCTCGAAACTGCTCGTGCTATTGCTGATAAAAACAGTGCTCGTGTTCAGCAACTCATGTGGATGCTTAATGAACTTGGCTCGCCTTATGGGGACATAGACAAAAAGCTTGCATCATACTTTCTACAAGCCTTGTTCAGCCGGATGACTGATTCCGGTGAGAGATGTTACCGTACTTTAGCCTCTGCATCGGATAAAACTTGCTCTTTCGAGTCAACAAGAAAGATGGTATTGAAGTTTCAAGAGGTGAGTCCTTGGACTACTTTTGGTCACGTATCTTGTAATGGTGCAATAATGGAAGCATTTGAAGGTGAAAGTAAATTGCATATTATTGATATTAGTAACACATATTGCACTCAGTGGCCAACGTTGCTAGAAGCCCTAGCAACTCGCACCGATGAGACACCCCACTTGAGGCTAACCACCATTGTGGCTAGTAAAACAAATGGTGGTGGGGGCGGCGGCGGTGGCAATTGTGGTTTAGTTTCAGCCCAGAAAGTAATGAAAGAAATTGGAAGCAGAATGGAAAAATTTGCTAGGCTTATGGGAGTACCATTTAAATTCAATGTTATACACCATGCTGGTGACTTGTGTGACCTGAACTTATCTGAATTGGATATTAAAGAAGATGAAGCTTTAGCCATCAATTGTATAGGGTCACTGCATTCAGTTACAACAGTTGCTAATCGTAGAGATTATATAATATCAAACTTTAGAAGATTACAACCAAGAATCATCACTATTGTTGAAGAAGAAGCTGATCTTGATGTGGGTATTGATGGGTTAGACTTTGTAAGAGGTTTTCAAGAATGTTTAAGATGGTTTAGGGTTTACTTTGAGTCATTAGAAGAAAGTTTTTCAAGAACAAGCAATGAAAGATTGATGCTAGAGAGAAGTGCTGGACGTGCAATAGTTGACTTGGTTGCATGTCAGCCATCAGAGTCAATTGAACGGCGGGAAAAGGCGACACGGTGGTCCTCACGGTTGCATGCATGTGGATATAGCCCTATTCTGTTTAGTGATGAGGTATGCGATGATGTACGCGCCCTTTTGAGGAGGTATAAGGAAGGCTGGTCAATGACACAGAGCGGCCACGCCGGAATATTCCTATGCTGGAAGGAACAGCCGGTCGTGTGGGCTAGTGCATGGAAACCTTGATGATTGATGTTTTTCTTCTTAATCTTAATTTTTCTTTTCATATTTTTAAAATCAAAGTTTGGTGAGTGATTAGCAATAGTTATGTGTTTTTCTTGGCACGTGCAATGGGATGGTTTGTGGAGGGTGGTGTTGGTGGTGACGGCGGGCGCGGTGGTGGTAGAGAAGGGAGAGATGTAGGGAATTTGCTTTGATTTGAATAGGACTGAAGTAAATTAATTTTCATTAATCATTGTTTTTTTTTCTTTTTACCATTTGTGATTATTTTTATTGGGAAAATAGCTTATGGCACTTTAATTGCGATGGAAATTGTATAATATTTTGGTAAATTTCATGCATGTCTTTTGATTTTATTGACTCCATTTCCATTCAGAGTATGAAAAGTTTTAGTAATTCAGATTTTTAAGCTTTAATAATCTTTCGTACCAAAAGGGTTGTTGAACTGGCAACTATTAAGACAAAAAGTGGCTGGTTGAATTAGTTGGTCCTAGCTTTAATTAGAGAACAATTTGTTTGGTCAAATTAATCAGGATCGGGAATTTGGTTTCAGGTTTAATATTAAAACTAAAACAGAATTTAATTAGCTCAATTAGTTATAATATGTCTATTTCCCATTTTATTTATACAAAATTGTTATTCCACTATAAATAAAAAAAAATTATATATATTGACATATCCTCTATTATTTAAAATTAATAAATTTATATAACTATTATATATAAAAAAAAACATAAATAAATTTTTTTTTATTTAATTAATTATACTAGTTCAAATCCTGATTAATACATAACGAAAGAGCTAATGAATACTTAATAGTCTCGTGCAAAAGACAACATAATTTCATGGCCATAATTGCACCCCTAACAACAAGAAATGTGCATAATATAATCAAGGGTCCGCTGTTGACTATAACTGGCCTGCTCCATTAGCTCTAATTTTTTAAGGGTACAATTGAAGAAAAAAGGCAGGTAACTAAAAAGATGGACATTTTGTAATTTCTTTTGTTAATTAGAGAACGCCCCTGCCTCTCTAAACCGCTATTATCTATTAATTCTTGACATAAATGGTTGGTGCATGACTGCATATTATAATTAGCCTATTATTTGATTAATTAAATTATAGTTTCTTCTCTTAATGTATGAGGCCAAATTTGAATAGGTTGGTATTTGGTAGCAATAGGGAATATATATATATATATTAGGAGGTGATATCAGCTTACAGGTGCAAAAGGGTATACAAATATCATCAAATAAATTACTCATAAATATTTAAAGGTCGTCATCTAAAATGGGTCCTTTAGAATCTTAGGACGGCAACTGGGTTAGGATGTGTTTGTGGGGAATCTCATTAAAAAGAAGAAAAAGGGTGTTTGGTCATTAGTGGCATTGAAGGTTTTTAAGTGGCCAGCATGCTGCACTCTGCATTAATCTATTAATATGGTCTTTCTCCATTTCTTTTTTAAGCCTTTCATCTTCTTTTTCTTTCTTTCTTTGTTTCTTTAATAACCATAGAGATATTGAAGCTTTAACCAAATTGTTCATATATATATATAATATATATACACAATCTTGCCCCCACCACCAACTCCATGAGTCACCAAAAGAACAAGCTCGTGAATGGTGGTGTAATATAACGTTAAGAAGTGAGTACTTTTGGCCCACGATATTATAAAATTAAAGTTAAAAAGAAGAATAATTGTAATGGGAACTTCTTTTTAGGGTTCCCATTTTAATCTTCTGATAAGACTTGCCTCCTCCATGTTAACACACCCACACCCTTTCCACTGCCAAACTGTTCTTTTATTTTTTTATTTTTTCTTTTGAAATTTCTCCTTTTTATTAAATTAATTGTCTATCCTCTGTTTACGTGTGTTTGCAGTTTGGGCACATTTTGCTTTGTAAATTTATTAAAGGTAGTATTGGACCCATACCTTCTTTATCTTAAAGCTTTCCACAGCTTCGATCTTTTCTACTATTGACTGTGAATGACCACCTATCTAGCTTTAGCTGTCTCTGCCTCCAAATCCTTTTCATGGGTCCAATCTCATGTGGCAGCTCCGTGGAGAAGATGAACAGCTTCCATTTATTTTATCATGTGGTTATCAAGAACACATAATTAATTTAATTAATTTCACATATATAGCATTTTTGGGCTATGTGTAAAGAGAAAAGTTATTTAGTTATATGTGCGTTTCTGTATATGTATATTCTTTAAGAGAATAAGATGGATTACTCTAGATATCAATGTTGATTATTTGCCTAGTGAAATTGAAATATTAAAATAAAGAAATACCTATCAATCTTATATTTTAAGTTTAATAAATTTGAAGAAAATGTTTTTTTATAAAATAATATTGAAAGTATCTATAAAAGAAAAAAAAAAGCATAAATAAAAAGGATATTTAATTATGACGCATATAACATAGTATTAAGTATATTTTAAATTATGATATTTAATTATAGTTGTTGAATGAAAAATTTATTAATAGAATAATAAATTAGTTTTTAAAGATTATATATAATATAAATATAAAATTTAGTAATATTTATATACAATTTTCAGATTTCCAGTACAAATTTAATTGTATAACAAGGTTATATAAGACATGTGTTTTGAAATAAGTACATATAGAAATAGTTCTATTATTTCCATATTATATTCACCCAATGTTGCGAAATTCAAACTTAAAGACCATTCCAAGCCTCTAATAATGGTGATGTCCCTCTATTGATATTATTGGCCTTCAAGATTGCACTTTCTCTTAAAGTTATTATTATTATTATTATTATTATTCTTTTGAAGAAAATATCAGAAATCCCTGTGGTCTTTTTTCTTTTTATCAAATTTATGTTTTTTTCGAATTTTTTATTTTTTAGATTTACAATTTCGTATTGATTTTCTGTAAAATAATTGAAAACAACTAAAAGCAAATTAAATTCGATTGAAAATCAATTAAAAACAACCACACTGAAAAAAATAATAATAATAAAAACCTTTATTTACTAGTAAGAGAAAAAGAAAATTCACACTGTAAAAATGATTTTTTTTTTTTTTTTTGGGTTGATCTTAATATAATTTTGAAAAAGTTGTCTATTTATTTTGGGGATTAAAATTAGAAGTTAGATAGTTTGGGGAAGCATGAGTTGGTGTAAAAGGGAACCACCCGAAATCACTGGGTACTGGATGCACTCTGTTGCTTTACATTGGGCTTCAAGACTCGGTTCAGGCCCAGCCTCATATCCCAATTTTAAACGAGCAGCAAGCGAGTTATATAGCTGTAATATCCTCCACTTGCAGCAGCAACGGTAGCCACGTGGATTTGTCACTTTATTTTCTTTTTCCTTTTCTTTATTTATGTATTTTTTTTGTTCTTTTGAAGGGCCAATAGTGACTTATTTCTCATTACAAAAATAATAAGAAATCACCTAAATCTTTTCAAATCTTTCAAAGGAAAATATCAATTAAATACTTCCTGATGAATATTTGTTTATTTAATTGTAGCATTAGACTAAAAGGAGATATATTTATTTTATTAAAAAAAAAACCATAACATCAGGATGAATATAAGAAAAATCAATTTGATACAAAGAGTAAATTGGTTTTATGATATGGCAATTATTGGTTAGAAATAAAGATTAAATTGAGACATTCATGTATCTATTATAAACTAAGTCCGACCATACATGATATCATCGCAGGCCAGGCCACAATTCACAGAAAGACTTTAATTGAACTTTTTAAAATGAATATGAATGCAACCACTCCGTGGGGGTCATTGTCTTGGAGTTATCCATTAGGCCGATCTTCAACGTTTTGATTGGGGATGGAATTGGGGACCATATATAATCTTTTATTTCTTTTCTTTTCCTTTGGTGAGACGTTTCATCATAATGTATTATTTCCATGGTCCCTTTCGTAAATTTGGCCCAAAGAAAATGGTAGTTGATATATGCTTGTAGCATTATTATCAATGTCATCACTTCTTACTCCTCTATTTCTTTCTTTCTCATCTCAGACTCTTCATAACAAGTCTCATATCATTAACAGGGAAAGAGGAGTTTGAAACTACTTATCTGCTTTACTTAACATGCAGTTTACTTGTCATGGTTTTGAAAAATCAACAATCATGACATAATCATTGCCAAAATTACTTCAGTGCAAGTAATTGTTGTTTTCTATTTTAGGTTTTTACTAATTCATCTATGAATTAAAGATCAAATTCCTATAACTCGATCCCCAGTTTTGCCTCTAACAAAAAAATAATCCATATAGAATTCTCAGATTCGTAGACGACTTGCTGTTCTATCGATTTGAAGTTGAAAATGAATATAAAAGATTATAATCTTCATTAAAATTCAACCATTTTTAGATTGTCAGAAACAGAAAAAGGATTGCCATTTGATTCTCATAACAGTCTTGTCACAAGCATAAATTTTGCATGTACGAGAAGCTGACAGCAATTGCTTCAACTGTAAAGTAAGGTTAATAGCAAAATTTCCAATTGATGAATTTTTTCTCCCAACAAACATCCAGCCCTCCTCAAAGCTAATATTAACATCACCTACATATGGGGAATTTATACTGTAAGGGTGAAAGGATATGCCAAGAGCATTTCACTATGATACATTAAATAAGATATTAACCTGTCATTTCAACCCTCTCCATCCAGAAGGGAGCCTCCACTTTCTATGCCAGTAAATTGATACTCTTGACCATACTGGGAACCCGAAATTAAATTCAAGTGGTCGATCGGCCCGTCCGCCAACTATCAAAGGTAACCATACATATCTTGAATCCCTCAAGTCAGCAGGATTCCACCGATCTGCCATGAAAATAAATGAACCTGGAAGCCCTGTCAAAGGAATTACAAATGTGCTTTGTGCAAAAAATGTTGTAAGGCGGAAAATCTTGTTCCCTCCAATGCATGGGTTTCCCATAGTTTCCCATGGCCCCATGATTGATTCAGCTGCATGAGCTAGGGCTTCATTCGGCGCCCAGCCAGTGCACCCTGATGTGATCATGTAGTAAGTCCCCTGATGCTTAAATAGTGCTGGGGCTTCCCGGTGTTGTCCAATAAGTATCCGTCTCATAACATGTGTGACATCAAGGTAATTGTCCGTAAGCGGTCCAATGTGAAGCTCGCTATTGTCCTCGGAGGAATATATAAGATAAGCCACACCGTCATCATCTTTGAAGATTGTCATATCTCTGCTTTCAAATCCATGGGGCCGTTTGCTATGGACGTAATCAAAGGGACCAGTTGGGGAATCACTAATGGCAATACCAACGGCAGCTTTAGTGTAGTTGACATCGTCAATATGCATCCACATCACATATTTTCCGGTCTTGTCATTGTGAATCACTTTTGGCCTTTCAAGAACATTAGACTTATGCAGGTCATGGGTTTCATTCATATCTTCTGCAGCCAATACAATTCCCTCATTCTTCCATGTCCAGAGGTCTTTGGAGGAATAGCAACCAACTCCTATAATGTCAACCTGAATGAAAGTGTACAAAAACCCTAATGAGTTGCACATAAACTCTGATGAGCATGCTAATAAGAAGGCTAAGAATGGCATAAAAAAATAATAAACAGAAATGTGTAGAGTCGGACAAAACAAGACAGGATTTAGCATGGTAAATTCTGTTCATGGTAAAAACGAGTGTAATCGCATTCATTTTAGATGCACACACAAAAGGCTTGAATCCATTATGATGAATCATCATCATAAAAGGATCCATGAATTTGATACAGCGGTGTGTTTATTCTTCTCACACTTTAACAATTAATAAGCACAAATACACGACCATCTAGTGTAACTGCAGAAGGTAGAATGGTTTCATTTATATCTCCTGACACAATGAATTCACTTATATCTCATGACACAAGTGATTCACATCTATGTCATGAAACTTTTAAACACCTCAATAAACTCTAGAAACTACATCATGTAACTGATGTTCTGGAAAAAATCTTATAGAAAAAGAAAATCTTCTATTAGAAAACCATAAATAAAATGTTCTTGTCTTAACTTTCCTATATGATAAGTAAAAGAATCTTTCTGCATTTACAAAAACCTATTCACTTGCTTTTAAAGAGTATATTACTATAAATTAAAGTAACCCATACAAAAATAAAATCATATGATAATCTATTAGTATCAATCCTTAAACTGGATAATGAGATTTAAAGCAAAATTAGAACTGTTCCTTTGTATGAAGACACTTAATTTTCAAAAGTTCTACAGCGCAATACTGTCTCTTAGAAACCCAATAAAACAGAATAATAGCATGTATGGACCATTTCAAACTGGAAAATATATATTTTCTATTTCATATTACTAAAGAGCACAAGCCTTCCACAGTTTCAAACATTTTAAGGTAATAATAATGTTTAACAATGATAATTCTTTTAAAAGAATTCAAGAGAATCTCAAATCACCAAAATTCAAGTACAAATTATTAGTTAGCATGTCACATGTGATAGACAAGAAAACATCTTATTTACATTAAACACCAAAAATATAATATTTAAAGGCTACTGTTTAGTCAGACGATGCAAAAAAGTAACAAAAAGAAATACTTAAATCCAGCATGTAAACAGCATTCATATTTGAACTAGAATTTTGATTTATAAGCTAAAACAGAAAGAGCATTCCAAATACAGATATCTCTGCTTAATGAAAAATGTAGTGTAGCGACTTTTTATATTTTTTTTCAGGGGACGAAGAATCATACTCAGCATGTTAAGACAGTATTTCGAACTTAAAATGTTACCACAAGTAGATACCAGCAATATCTTAAATTTACAGTTTAGATACATCCCAATAAAAAATTAGCAGTTCCTATTCCTAGTTCTTTTATTACATTAACTGGTGACACATCTGTAATTTTAAGCAATTTGATCATTTAAAGGTTAGCTTAACTAAGGTTTTGAGTTCGAGCCTTGCGTATGCAGTTACATTAAAACTAGTGTTTTAACACCCGTAAAGGTCTTTCCCGGAAAGCTATAGATTAACTCTAGATATATGTACACTAAAAAAAGAAAGGATTCAAATTATTAAGCAGGCAATGACTAGGAAAAACAGGATAATTTAATAGCTTACAATGGACTAGGAAAAACAGGATGATTTAATAGCTTACAATGGACTAGGAAAACAGGATAATTTAATAGCTTACTCCATCCAGTTGACATGGAAAATAAGCAAATTTGCCTTGGAAGCAAAAAGAAAAACTGGTTCATATTAAAAATCTACACAACCAAAAAGCTCAAACTTACAGGTGACACTTGATGTCCCTAACAAGTTACAACTTGATCAGATAGGTTTTAGAACTATATAAACAAACTGCTCAATTTAAAACCTCAAATTTGCAGAAACTACATAACTCAAACTGAAACTTGAAAAGGCTCAGACAAAGTTTATCTCTCTAAGACACCTTTCTTTCACAAAAATCCATTGCAATTGGGCCTTATTTATCTTAGCCTAAAAATTTAACCTTGTAGGCAAAGGTGCAAGAATATTCTACATCGACACATTTTACATCTTATGTATGAGAATAAGATAAAAGCCTATATTCTAAGACATGTCGAGCAGTGAGGAAGAGAATTGCACAATCTTATGGTTAGAAGGTATCTTTCTTTTGTGCATGGCCTGGTCACAAGAACAAGAAAAGCAACTCCCCTTTTAAGGACTCAGACCAAGATTGTATTAAAGGTGCTAAACTTTAAAAGAAAACAAAAAGAAAAAGAGAAAAAGTCATGGCTACATAACATACACTTTCTCCATTTCATACTAATTCTTGTTTTTAGTACTTCACTTAGATTAAGAAAATATTTAATAAGCTTAACTATAGAAAAAAAGAAGAAGCTAAATAAGACTAAATTACCCTTCTGTAGATAATGTCAAATTTTATTACACCTATTCCAACACAAGGATAAAATAGGAAAGAAAGAATTAGTGTTGCATTAGATATATAAAAACGACAGAAAATTGGAATTTTTTTCTATTTGAAAAAGAGTCAATTACTATGGAATGGAGGGAGTGTTCTATATGTAGGCTAAGTGTTCTATATATAGGCTAAGTGAATGTGGATCTGATCAGAAAATTAGAAGTTTACAGTTTCACATAATTGCATTTTTAAACACACTGATCAACATGATTGCAGATTGGATAGTCTAGCATCATTATATGGCTACAGTCTCGTTTACTACAGACTTCCTTCCACAAACTCACTATTGAACTCTTAATAGGAGTTTCTCAGCCTCATTTAATTGCTTGAAGATATCAGATCAGAACTCAGATAATAGGAGGCAATCCAAATATAAAAGAGTAAATAGAATATCACCTGCTTAACTACCCAACTGCAATCCCTTCTAATCAGTGTAAGCCTTGCCTTAACCCACGAAAAGAGCACAAAACCCCATAGCCAAATGGTAGCAAATGACAAGTCCAAGCTCTAGAGCAATATAGAATCATATAGTGCTCATGCTCCATTACCTCCAACCAGACCTTGGTCTTTAAAAGTGGTTATTTGCAGATTTAGCTCTGGGTACAGGATAAAAAAGAATGTATCCACATTGCATACTCATGGCATAATAATGCATGAGCTAATATGTGTCGAAAGAAAAAGACATACTGTAAGGTGAAAGCACACAACCTAAGCTATATTGTCTACATATGGCAGAAAATTGCATAATTATCTAACCTACAGGACTTTTAGGACATGAGGGTTAGAGAAATTATACCCATAAACTTCAAGTAATGCTCTAAAGGCTTAGACTAGGTTTGTGTAGTTCAAAATAAATAGGAAAAGATATTGAAAACATCATTTGAAGGCTGTATTTTTATTAGCAATTATGAGCTTCATATTCGATCTAAAATATAAAACGTACTCATCCACTTCTCAATAGATTCTATTGTCAAACATCACTCTTGCAATTCTGATCTCAGTAATGCAGTGTGACAGATAGGAGTTTTAACATCCTCTACAGTCGATTGAAACAACCCAATCCTTAAAAGAATTTGGACAAATGGAAGCCAACCAGCTTTAAGAGAGAAAATAGAACATCAATTGTTTAACTATCTACTATATCTACCCGTGACTCCAGGACATTATTACTACAGCATACCAGAGGAGCAGAAACCTGATGGGGCATGTAAATTGTTCCAGAGAATTCCAAAACCATCATGTAGACGCTATGCATCCTAGGAGTGGCCATCAAAGCTGAAACTAATCTAGTGGTACAGAATCCATCATTAGAATGTCAAATTCTATATCAAGAATTAAAGCAGTTTAGAACTTGAGGATTTTGTGGCTCAGTATAAAAGACAACTTTCCCAAGTCTAAGCTAACAACTGTGAGCAATACAATGGAAATGAACATCATTCACAAGCTAGCTACATCAACTGCTACCAAAAATGCTAATGTAAATTAATAACTTACTCGTGCTGCTCCTTTTTTATGAGCATGGTAAGTAGGTCCATCTTTATACTCTCCATACCAATAGTAGGTCTTCGATCTCTCATCATACAGAATACCTCCTCCATGAGCTTGAATAGGATTTCCCTCAGTATCCAACCAAATTCTCCCAGGATGATAGTAGAAGCTATTGTTTCCAGCATCATTAGTTGGATCTATAGCATTTTTCATGCCAGGAAAGAATACGTGTCTAAGTTGGGAATTCTCATCAAGAAATTCATCAATCAATGTGGTTGGCCTCTTAGGCCTTCGTTTTGCAGCCCGTGGCGATCTTCTTCCCCTTGGTGGGGGAATTTGGATATTCTCCTCCTCCACCTCTTCAAGTTCACGGATGACAGGGTGACGACTTGCACGGAATTGAATCTCTCCACTTTTTCCACCATTGTAACCAACAAGGGAGCATAAGTGAAGGAAAAGCAGAAACCCCACCAAGCTCCACAGCACAGCAGACATAGAACATCTGCCCCCTGCATTGCAAGGGAAAGTTGTTGATTTCCTGTATTTGTTCCTGATCCTCATTTTCTCACTTCTTTTCTTTTTATCTCCAAGATAATGCTGCAATTAAAAAATGCAACATATAGAGATCCAATGAACCCGACCAAACAGAAGTGACCAAATTTTTTCAATTTCAACAAAGTTCAGGATAAACTCTAAAACTGTATTTGTAATGAAAAAAATCTTTACATTTGCAAACTTCAACTGCCAAACCCATTTTTCATAAAGCAAAATATTTATCAAATTCTAAATTCGCTGTCCAGAAAAGAATTCAAGACAGATAGAACAAACCTTATTTATCTATAAAGAAAAAACAACAGGGTCTTTACTCTTTCCCAATTCATTTTTTAAAACAATACTAAAAAAAAAAAAACAAGAAGTAAAGACCAAAGTTAAAACAACTCACCTGACCAGTTCCGGACCATGAGCTGATCAAAATTTCCAGACATGAGCTTTACTGCAGATGCTCTTTTGAGTTCAAGCAGAACTTAAAAAGAAAAAGCAATTCACACTCCACAGCTCACTTCACTGTATCATTGACTATAAAGAATCCTCTCATCTAAGAACACAGACCCAGTGAATGAGGGTCAAAAGGAAAACACAAGAAGGGAGACAGAAGATTAAAAAAGAAAACAGAGAGGTTGGGTAGTTTATTTCTGGTTCAATTTGGATCTGACGAGGTTTGATGACTGATAAAGACTTAAGACCAAAAGAATATAAAACACTATATAATCTTTACATATATGTAGATGTATATATTTATATCTATCTATTTCTCGATAGCGTTTGTTGGGGTGATTTCTGTTCTCGGCCTTGGGTCTTGTTGTCTAGAAAGATATGGTGTTGTCTAATGAACTAATGATTTGATGGGTTTGCTTGCTTGCTTTGCCTCTTTCTTTCTTTTAATTTTCTCTCTACCTCTATGATGTTTCTTTTTCTTTTACAGCATCCAATGGAGTTTTGACATTTTTAATCTCAAACAAGACACCTCAATCTGAAGAATGATATTCAAACAAAAATCCTTTTTCTGATTTTCTTTTGAGATTTGTTTAGATATTCTGACTTTAAGTGCAACACCCTTGTCAATATTGTTAAGTAAAATTCACTTGTTGATTTAGTTCCTTCTTTAAACTATTTTGATACTCATGGTTGAAATTATGTTAATTCAATACAGGATTACGTAACAGTAAACCTCATTGTGCTTTCCTGTTGATGTCAGCAACATATTTAATGTAATTTAATTTCAAAATTTTTATTGCACCAGAAATTCAAGATTTTTTACCAATATTGTATATATATATCTAACAATAAATTTTTTAGATAGACTTTTCCCATCATTTATACATATTTAATAGTAAAAAGTTACATAATGATGTCATATACTTGAATTAATTGATTTTATAATATAAATATACATGTTGTAAAAAGAACATTATTACTTGGCGTGGCACCTATCTATAAGTATGGTAAATAGAATCTGTTGAAGAATTCTGAGAATTAGTGAATTTCAGCCAGTTATTTTGATTGATAAAAGAAATTGATGCATATGACAGATCCATTGTACATTATCATGAGAAGCATGATGGTTTTTGTCAACCATGATGCAATTAGATTTGCATGTTATAATTAATCCGTTGTATGTTCTTATTTTCACGTCGCCAATCATAGTGGATTTTGATTAGATTTTCATTTCTCCTTTTGGAAATTTGTACATGTTCGTTATCAACTTTTTCATGTAGTACATGTAGTTTGTGCCCAAATTGTTTCTCATAATTATTTGCATATCACAATTACTTGAATATGTATTGAGTGTCTTAAATTTTCAAATGATTTTACGAACGTCGTGGTGAAAAAGAATTTATATAGTCATATTTATGAGAAATTATTACCCAATTATTCTTTTTCTACTTTATTTTAATCAGAAAATATTTTAATTTAATAAAACTAGTCGTTTATTAATGCACTGTACGACTGTTATTATTATTTTAATTATAAAATTAAATTAATAGATATAATTTAATAAATTTTTTAATATTTAACATTACTTTGTACAAATTAATTATTTATAAATTTTTTAATATAATAATATAAAAATTATTAATTAATTTTAATTTAAAATATCAATATGATTGATATTACTGTTATTTTAAGATTAAGTAAAATTAAAATTTTATTTATTATTAAATATAATATTTAAAATATTATTTAATTACAAAACTAATATATTAGTCACTGCACCATCCGCTAAAACTTGTTCCTTTATAATGCATTTAGCCTACTGAGATAAGATCAAAGCTTAATTTTATTTCCAAATAGTTATTTCGTCTCTTTGTTATTATTATTTTTTTTTTAAGTTATGAAATGATGAAGAAACTCTTGGAATAAGTTGGTAAGCTTGCTCTAGGATTAAGCATTGCCAGCTAAATCAATTTGGTAATTATCCACACAACTACTGCCAGAATCTTTTATTTTTTATTTTTAAATGTTGCGTTGGCTTAGTTGACCAATTTTTATTATCTGCCCAACTTTTATGGCTTAAATTCAAATAGTACTAATCTTTCAATTTATTTTTTAAAATATTTTTGATTTAATATCTATTGAAATTAGTTTAATATCTATTAAAATTACAATGATTTTTTTACTAAGCATGATATTGATTAACAAATTACATGATAATTAAATTCTTAGTGAAATCACTTTGTTGATTATATTTAAAAAATGAAATCAACGGGTGATGTGTTAATTAATATTATATTTATTTAGATTTTTAGGTATTGTACTAGTAAAAGTTACCGAAATTTCACTAAATATTAATACTCTGGATTGAAAAAATAATAATTACAGTATTAAAAATGAATAAATTGAAGAATTTATGGAGAGATTTACTCGGTTAATAAACGCTAGCCAAATTTTGTGCTTGGTAGGTCATAGATGCAGGAAACCGAATTGTTGATTGAAGTCGATGGACCATGATTGATTTTCCCCAGCTAGGAAGCAAAGCTGCACTTGCAAAAGTTCTGTTCCTGTGAGGCATTCTCAACAGTTCTGGTTTATATTAGTTAGCTGATTTCTTAATAATATTTCTAAATTATTAAGTATGTTGTACGAATCTTATTATTATGTAATTATCAAATTAAGTTTATAAATAAAATTTAATAATTTTTTAATATTTAATATTTTATTTATTATATTTCAAAAATAGCAGCATATATTTAATTTTTTTAATTTCTTAAATGAAAGGCTTTCATAAAAATTCTCATAGAATCGAGAATGAAGTTTTCATTCTGTACATGCCAGATCATGAGTTAGTAACTGCATCCAATTTCCAAAAAATTCTAATTGTTTTAAACTTTTTCTTTCTTATTTGGAATAGAATATTTACGAAATCCCCATAAATAGGATGATCAAATCTTATTTCATAGCGTTTTCCTCCTTTTTATTCTTAAGCAAGTCTCTGAGAGGGCTTAATTGATCTATAGTCTCTCAATTATACTCTTGTCAAAAAAGAAATCTATCCATTTATTCTTTTTTTAATTTATGCCTTACGTTTGTTCTATATATACATGGAATAAAATACAGTAATAAAGTTTAAGGCTCTAAATTTTATTTATCCTAATAAAAAGACTTTAACTTCATTTTTCTAGTAATTGGTCAAACTCAATATTTTAAATTTTTATTAATATATTAATATTAAAATTATTTTAAAGATATTTATTAATTAATTATAGTATTATATAAATTAATACCATCAATATAATTGATATTTTTATTTTTTGAAATTAAATATCAATTTATTAGTAAATGTAATATTTAAAGTATTATTTTTAGAATTAAAATTACTATTTAATTAAAAGATTAATTTATTAATTAATATAATATTAAAATATAATTAATATGCTATTTTTAAAATAATCACTATCTAATTAAAAAATTAATAACTATCTATTGATATATTATTTATTAAGATTAGAATCAGTATCTAATTATGAATGTAATTTATTAATTAATAAAGTATAGAAAAAATTATAAAATCACATCTAAACTTGAATATCATGTGTTATAAATAAATACACATATCAAAATAAAAATAAATACACATATTAAAATAAAAAATTTATGCGTCAAAAAAAGAAACATATAAAAAAATATAGATTTTAGAAATTAATATATACATACTCAAATTCTTAACTTTCTATTTAACTAAATCTCATTGCTGAGTTATATACATATAACGATTATGTACTAACTCAAATTATTTATTTATTTATTTATTAAATTTAGAATGCTAATGTCTAATGCAATTTTTACAGCTCTCCCTCTTATTCCCCTTAAAAACCCAAAAAAAGAAAGAAAAAAAGAAAAGAAAATGATAAGCCTTCTCAAAACATTTACTCGCACAAATTCGAAGCTGTGGTGACTCACAATGTATTCCTCGCAACCAAACAAGTATCTTATCAAATAAGCATATATATAGAATACTTTAATTAGTTTAATACGAGCACAGCACTTTGTTAAATTGAGAGATTCTTTACAAATTTGAGGAACCATTGATTAGGTTTAGGTACTCATCGAATAAAGAGGAGATGCTTAAATTCCATTGTACAACCAACAAACGATTAATAATTAAGTAATCTGTTTGCATTTCCTTTTCTATGGATTATCACAATGACTATAATTGAATTCTATATCTTTTTTAGTTATATATAACACTCCAACTTGAAATCTTGTTCATAAATTATACTAACATTTTTTAAATTATACTAACACTGTATTTGATTGAAATCTATAAAATTTATGAAATGTATATACTTAAAATGAATTGAAAGTTAATTTAATATTCTAAATAATCAAATTTGTATAAAATTGGTTATAGCTAAACTAAATTATAACAAAATAGGTAGAATTTTTAAAGGAATTCCACATTAGTAAGTTAATACATTTCATAATATCAAAGTATTTTTTTCAATTTTATTATTTCTATTTTTGTCTTCTCTCTGATGTCTTTTTCTTAAATGAAATGAAATAAATTCTTTTATGAATTTCAATCAAACATAGCATAAATCTGCAAGTGCAATTCTAATTTTCTTAATATATATGTATACATATGTATATATTCCAATGGATTGGTTGATACCGGTACAATGATGTTCAACTTACGAGACAAAATAAAATTGGCAAAATGCATTTGAATTCTTGAACTTTTCATTTTTATTTTGTTTTATTGAGTTATTGTGTTATTACTTTTAATTTTAGTAAGAATTTAATAGTCTTTAATTAAAGTAAAAATAAAAGTATAAGAACTCACTAGAATAAATAAAAATATCATGAAATATATATAAAAAGTCTTTAATAAAATCAAAAATCAAGATGCAAGGATAAAATAAAAATTAATGGTTGAATAGAATAAAACAGAAAAAATTAGGACTTTAATAATAGATTTTGCAAATAAAATTTGAATTTTTGTGTGGTCGGTGTAATTCCAGTTCTAGGTTTAAAGATGAGGAGGTTTTTCCTTGCAAGGTACTCTAAATTCATCAATCCTATTCATATTGATTGCCTCATAGAAGTTCTACTGATGCCATACATTCTCCGCCAAGAATTGGTGCATTTCTTCTTTCTTTTACCTTAAATCACACAAATTCTTCATGCTTACTAGGACTTCTTTTTTTATGATCTTGCTAAATATTTTACCGATTTCTTTATATTTTTTTTTATATATATACGTACTGATGATTTGATCTTCATCTTTAGTATATGTACTTATACTTGCGATCCACTCTATATAGATTTTCTAGGCTGATGAGGCAGGGACAATGCAACATCTAGAGAAGTGTCCATTTTTCTTATAAGCTTTTACAATGAATACTATAAAATCACTATGCATATCGAAAGAGGGAGTATCAATGACCATAACCATGGGATCGAAGCTCTCTGAGGCTTGCATATTGGTGTGAAACAACTTCAGAAAAAAAGCAATCTTGACAGTAATGCATTTTTCTAAATCTAAAATTATCCTCAACTTATATATTTTGGAAAGAATGCCTGTAATTACCCAAAGCCATCTTTAATGATCAAAATTTCTTTCTGTTATACATGTTTCGAGAGATTTTTCTTTGTAACATGTGAACCCTGAAAGAATCTCCAAATGATTAATTAAGTAAATTTCTCAATTAGGAAAGAGCTAACTATATTTAATTCAAATATTTAGAAATTGACCATCTTACATTAGACTAATAGCGGATCAGAACGTTACCCTTTTAACGGCTCTCAGCAATGTGTGTATAAGAAAAGGTTGCCTATCTTCTTCACTTCTTATAAACCAACAATGTCTTTGTTTAATGGAAGCAATACATCCATTTTCAAATTCAACCGTGGATAATGAGAAGGGGTCATATTTATTCCTAGATAAATATATTTCATTTTGGCTCCACGTATTATTTTCAAAAAAATCAATTCTTCTAAATTAGTTTCTAGTTCTCTCCCTCTTAGCAATCCATTAATCTAAACAATTTGATTGATTGCTTCTTATTAGATGTTGATACGAGATTAACCAAATAATAAAGCTAATTAGATGCCATTAAAAAAATCAATAAAAAAAATGTAAAACTTTAAGTATATGGTCGCAGAATACATCATGGTAAGTTTAAAATAGAAAAACAAATGTAAATATATATTTGCATTTTGTGTTTTTTTAATTTTAAATATTTTTTAATAAAAATAATTTATAGAATTTTCAATAAATGCATTCACGTCTTTAACAATTTTGGCTATAAAATTTCAAACATCAATTAAATTATTTTAAAATTAGTATTGTTGGAAAGCTAATAGATAAGTATATTAGAGTCATCCAAAATTTTTCAGATTTGTGGGAAACTAAAAAAGATATTATTTTCTCCACCATCATTCGTCATTTCTGATAAACCAGTCAAACGATACTATCATGTGATGCAAATTTAGATTGTGGTGTAATAAATGAGATCACCAAATTGAAGAGTCATATGAATATAAGCTAACACTAAAATAATAATAAAAATACTTGCCTAGGAGGTCACTAAGAGTATTAAGTTGAAGATTACAACCACAACATGTAACGTATCACACAAAATGATAAGTTATCAATGTACACAACTAAATTAGCAGCCAATGAATTATTGTTAGCCAACTAATTATATGCCTTTCAATTAAATTGTAAACAAGTATATGTATATTTATTAAATTATAAATGATTAAAGTTTTATTTTTATTTATTTTGAAATACATATATTCTATTTTTTGTACTCCCTATTTAAAGAGAACGTATTTTTTAAAAGAAAAGAAATAATAATGGGGAGTTAACAGTGTCCATGGTGCAGGCGTAGCTCTAAAGAAACAGGAAGCAAAAGCAATTAACTCCAGCTTCAGTGGGACGGCCGTGGTTTTCACCCGCAGAAGCTGGCAACTGTAAAGTAGTCCTTTCACTATCACATGGAATCTTCTCTTTTTTCCTACAAACCACCGAAATTTCCATATTTGTCTTCTCCTCTACCTCAACAACAACAACCCACTTTTCTTTTTTTTCTTTTTTTTTTAAATTTATATACTTTTCCATCTTATTTCCGCGATATTCTCTTTTTCTTTTTTCTTTTTTCAAAATGTTATTTCTGTAGTTTTAGGATGGCAACGTGAAGTGATAAATTTATTTATGTTTTATTATTAATATTTCAATAAAATATAATTTAATAGATTTTTAAATTCTCTAAAATTTTAATATAAAAATTATTAATTAATTAATTTTAATATTATATAAATTAATATATAAAAACAATTACTATTTCTAATTTTTAAAAATAAAAATTTATTATATATTTAAAAACTTAATTTATTATTAAATATAATATTAAAATAATTTGAGATGTTATTTTTTAAAATTAAAATTACTTAATATAATATATAAATATAATTAATATATTATTTTTTATAATATAATTAGTATCATTATCCGATTAATAAATTATTTATTAGTTAATATATATTAAAATATAATTAATATATTATTTTAAAATTAAAATTAATATTTAATTAGAAATTTAATTTATTAATTAATAAATTAATAAAAATTATAAAATTATATATGAATTTAAAAAATTTATATGTTAAAAATAAAATATAGCTGTCAATATAGAAATTTTATTTATAAAAATAAATATACATATTAAAAAAATTTAATTTTCATAGATATTCATTTATATTTCTTTAACCATTTTATATTATCAAAATCAATGCTATGCTTCAAAACAAAAATCATTACTTAGTGTGGTCGCAGTGGAAGGTGTTATGGAATAAAGATTAATAAATATACTATTTTTTTAAAAAAAATATAAAAAATAGTGTTAAAATAGCATATAATACATAAAAATATATGTTTTTATTTCAATAATAATATTTGAATACGATAATTTTATAAATTACAATATAAAATATATGGTGAAAGAATTTAATTTATTAACATTATTTTTTATTAATTTTTTTTAAATTTAAATTATATTAATCGTTTATCGAGCATTACACGGTGACTATTATTATATGATTATAAAATTAAATAAAATATTTAATATTTAATATTTAATTATCATATTTTAAAAATAATAATAAATTAGATATTTTTAATATTTTAATTTTTTAAAATTAATTTATTAATTAATAATATTAAAATATAATTAATATATTATTTCACGGGTAATATTATTTAATTAAGAATTAATTTATTATTAATATGTTATTTATAAGATTAAAATCTGTATTTAATTAGAAATGTAGGTTATTAGTCAATAAATTAGTAAATAAATTATAAAATTATATATAAATTTAAAATTTATATGTCAAAAATAAATATAGAATATCAAAGTAAAAATAAATACATATACCAAAATAACAATTCTATATTCCAAAGAAAAAATATATTAAAAAGTTTTAAATCTTAAAATTATATATATATATATATATATATTATATAATTAATAAAAATGAAATATTACTTAAATTTTATTCAATTAAACTAAATTTTAATAGAATATAAGTAGAATCTTATATTAATATGCCATTATGTTTCATAAATTCGGAATTTTTTTTTATTTTCTCATTTTACTTGATTTTCCTCTCAGGTTTTTTATATTTTTCTCCATGAGTTTTTTTATTTATTTTAATTTCAAACATAATGTTTAATTTATTTGAAGTGAATCTTTTTAATGTTATCAAACACATCAAAAATAAAAACTTATTTAAATAAATTCTAGCCAAATATTTTTATTTTTGAGGGAGATAGTAAACATAATTCTTAGTTAGGAGAAAAGAATTATCTTAGGTGGGGTTAAGCAATGTTGCAATTTTCTTAATAACACGATTAAATTGGACAGTAAGGCTCTATTTAAAAATATAAGAAAAAATAAAACAAAAACGAAAAGGTAATTTAGAAAAACAAATTTTAAATTTTTTTCTCAAATTTTTTATCGTCGTTGTGTACAATTTCTGGAAAAAAAATAAAATGTGATAGCTATCCCATTGTTTAAATTTTGGGTTTGACAGAATTTCAAAGGCAAATAGAGTGAGAAACAGATCTCTCTCTATATGTGATATTATTATTTCTATTTTCTATAAAGATTTCTTTTCTTTATTCTTTTTATAATTCTTTTCTTCTTATAGATCTCTGCTTTTCTGCTTTTTGTTTCTCTGATCATCCATGGGTTTATGGGAAGCTTTTCTGAATTGGCTACGCAGGTCAGCTTCTCCGCACTCGCTTTCCTTTTTTTTTTTTTCTTTGCTTATTATTTACATTTGTTGATTTAATTATTATGATTAATTCTTTTGGTTGATTTTTATGTACAAAGTGTAAAAATTGAAAGTTTTTGAATGTTAAAATTAGAACGCTGTAAATTGCTCATTCTTTTGGATTTGGTTTGTTTGTTATAGGTTTTGTAGTTTGCTTAGAGTTTAGATTGTTGTTTTGTGTTGTTTTCAGTTGGTCAGTTTTAGTTAGCTAAGCTTCCTTGCTTTTTGTTTATTGTTTCTTTCTGCTACTTTGGCTGTTTTTGTTGCTGGTTAAGCTTCTGCATTTTCTTCTTTGAGAAAATTCTTTATATAGTGTTTGACTTTAGATTACTCGATTCTCAATCTTTGATTGTTTAGGACATGATTTTTAATTTCAGTAGGCTGCCTTCAAATCAAATTTTAAATTTTTTTTTTTTTTGGTGTAATTTAATTATGTTTATTAGAACTTCTTTTTGTTCAGCAATGTATTTCGCTAATTGGCAATTGCAATACATTATTCAAATTTGAAGGGAAAGGTGTTTGTGCATATAAGCATTACAAATTAAGGATTGGAGAAATAACCAAGATTACAATTATCAAGTAGAAAAGGCAAGATATATTATTAGGTATCACTTTCAGGACAGAGATTTTATATATCCTGCAAAGTACTCATTTTCCTTTCATAAGAGCTCTATGACATATAACTGTGTGTTTTGTTTTTTGAAAAAACAGGAAACAGGCATCTTTCATCTTTGATATGGTTACTGTAACTAGAACTAGAAAGATGCTTGCTTTAACTATAATGCATTTCATCCAGAGGTTATTTGTTTGTGTCTGGAAGCCCAAACTATGCTAGGAGAAAAAATCTCTAATTTTCTTTATTAGTTGCTTTTACTGTTGGCCACTTGGCCTTGAGGTCTTCATGTTGCCTAGCTCACTTTCTTGTATATGGGGCAGCCTGTTCTTTAAGCAGGAGATGGAGTTGTCTTTGATAGGACTTCAGAATGCTGGAAAGACTTCTCTTGTAAATGTTGTTGCAGTAAGTATATTCTTGCATGTATCAGATATGTCTTTACTTTGTTGAATTCTGGGGTTGATCTGTTGGAAACTGACTGCTTGGCATTATTTCTAGACTGGCGGATATAGTGAAGACATGATCCCTACGGTAAGTTATATTTGAGGAGATTATTTCTAGCTATTTACATGAATTATCTTTCCAGAAGGTTTATAGCTGCCTTTTGCAAATAGAGATATCCTTTCAGTATTTTTATTTTCCCTGTATTCCATATTTTTATATCTCTATATCTTTTCTGGATATGTATTACAAAAGTTCTTTTAATTTTCAGGTAGGATTCAACATGAGGAAAGTAACTAAACAAAAGTTCTTTTAATTTTCAGGTAGGATTCAACATGAGGAAAGTAACTAAGGGGAATGTCACAATAAAATTGTGGGATCTTGGAGGTCAACCTAGATTCCGCAGTATGTGGGAGCGCTATTGTCGTGCAGTTTCTGCTATCGTGTATGACATCGCTTCTTTTACTAAATTGGCTTTTAGTATCATAAGTATTTGCGAAATTGCTTAGCCTCTTGGAGCATGAATAATGCTAAATGTTTTCAAAGTGGCCAGAAATTTGTATATCCTTAAAATGCTATTGGCATTGTTCTTCTCAGCGATGTACTTTTTTTCCTTTTCTTCTCCTGGAAATGACAGTTACATCAGGTGAAAATTTGACGTGTTTGTCTATGTACTCTGCCTGAATATATTTCTCATAATCAACTTATTAGATGTTGGCTCAGTTGTAAAGCATTATTGTGGCCACCATGTAATCCATTAGAAGTCTAGGTCTATATAAATCTAATTTACTTGGTATATTTAAGTTGTTTTTTAGAAGCTAGTTTACAATTCTCATGTTTCTTTTGTGCTTTCTTTATATTTTAAAATTTTTATGTTCTACTGGACAGCAGTTTTCAGAGTAGAGCATCTGTTGTTTCTATCTAAAGGTCGACAGGACTCAAATTCCCTCTTTGGTCTTTCTGGTGATATGCAGCTTCTTGCTGCATAGTCTTGCTTCTCGAGATATTAATTTTGGCAGGTCTGGAGTTGTTGTCGTATTTCGCGAGTGATTTAACTCTTTGTTCTCTGTCGTGGATATGGCTTGCTCATTCATCTGAAGTTGTATTTATTTATTTGTACTGATTTGTTAGTAAAAACTTGGCTATTGCTTGCTCTTGGGACTTCTTAATTTGGATGGTGATTAATGAGGTTTGCTGTTGTTTATTGCTGCAGGTATGTGGTTGATGCTGCTGATCCTGATAACCTGAACATCTCAAGAAGTGAACTTCATGATTTGTTGAGCAAACCATCATTGAGTGGTATCCCATTGTTGGTGCTAGGGAACAAGATTGACAAGCCAGGAGCTCTATCAAAGCAGGCATTGACTGATGAAATGTATGATAAAAATTCAACTTCCATATAAATAAATAAAAAGGGTGAAAGTGATTAATTTTAAAGTTATCAGAGATGAATATTATTCTGATACTGAAACTGGCTTTGTGCTTTGCAGGGGTTTGAAGTCAATTACTGACAGGGAAGTTTGCTGCTTCATGATCTCTTGCAAGAACTCAACGAACATAGATTCTGTTATTGATTGGCTTGTAAAGCATTCAAAGTCGAAGAGCTAAGTCATGTATCATGTGTGATAATTTAAAGGATCCATAAATGGGACCATTGATTCAACGCTTCCTTCATATAACTTTCTATGATTAATTCTCTATTCTGATTAGTCGTCTTCTTTAGTTATCCATACCAGGTTGTTCACGATTCTCTCTGTTTTCTGGCCTTGTTTGGAATAAAACATGTACGAGAATTCAATTGTAAAATCCGCAACTTGTATCATGGGCTCATTTTCTTTAAAAATAGGCTTAATTGTCAAATAATTTTAATTATTATCAAGTTTAGCACATAGTACTCAAATTTTCAATTCTTTAATTATAGTTTAACTTTAATTTTAATTTTATCATCTTTAATTTATTAAAATGATGTGAACTTTAGCGATTAAAAGATAATATTAAATCAGTATTTTAATTATTAAAATATTATTATTTAAGCATATAAAATTAATATTTTTTTTAAGTATTTTTAAATAATAATATTATAATAAAACTTGATAAATTTTATTCTTAATTGAAACTGAAATTATTATTAAAATATATGATATAAAAAAATTTAAAAATTAGACGATAGATTTAATATAAGTGCAAATTATATAATCTTTTAGCAATTAAACCCTTAACTTAAAAATAATATGATAGTAGTAGAGAAAAGATTTGTAGCCGTAGCCGAACTCAATGGGCCTACAAGTACCAAACTGAAAGATTAGTTTCAGTTCTCCTTCACTTCAGTGGTTCACTTCCGTCCCTTGCTTATCAGTTGTCAATGGAAGCAGGTTCAACAGTCCCCTCAACAACTCCCCCATTCGAACCAAACATTGAAGTCATCAGACAAAGACTCCTAAAAAACGGCGTATACCCAAATCCAAAAATCATCCGTGCTCTTCGCAAGAAGCAAATTCAAAAACACAACCGCAAAATCACCAAAGTCTCCCAAGCCCAGCTCACCGCCTCTCAGAAGCAAGCTCTAGCCGAAGAATCTCATTTCCAAACCTTAACAAGTGAGTACAGAACCTTTACTAAAGCAATAAAAGGCGAAACACGGTCTAGCACTAGCGGTTTGCTAGTGGGTCGGCCATGGGAGAGAATAGAGAGAGTGAAGCTGAGAGAAATTGTCAGCGGAAGTAATCAATTTAATGGAAATAAGTTAAACGTTGAAAGTTTAAGAGAATTGAAAGAAAATTTTGAAGATGGGTTGAATTGGGTTTTGGATAATGATATTGAATTGGAAAATAATGATGATTGGTTGAGTAGTGAAAATCAATGGCAATATGATCCAGCTAAGAGGAGACGCAATGATAAGGAAGAAATACGGTTTCTTGTTGATAGGTTTGTGATTATAATAGAGTTTTTTCTTTTATTGCTTTTCTTTTGGCCATCACTTATTTTGGTTTTCTTTTTTTTTTTAAATATTCAGGTTAAGTAAAAGAGACGTGACTGTGAGAGATTGGAAGTTAGCCAAAATAATGAAGCAGTCCGGATTGCGGTTTAGTGAAGGGCAGTTGATGAAGATTGTTGAGGGACTTGGGAACAAGGGAAAATGGGAACAAGCGATGGCTGTTGTGGAATGGGTGTATAATGACAAGGAACGAAGAGATAGTAAGAGCAGGTGATTGCATTCTCTCTTTGTTTTTTTGGTTTCAGAAATTTTAATAACGAGTTAGTTTTTATATATTTGTTAAAATCAGACCTGCGCAGTGGTTAGTTCTTAAAAAATTAACGGTAGAAATTGAGGGAATGCAAAATGATTTTTGACAAACTTAGTTCTCCGTCTCTAATATTGCTTTCTAGAAAGTGGCATGCACGTTTCTTAAGCATGAGTAATACAAATTCACTGTTGTCTGGTATAATGATCTTTATCCATTGATGAGTCCAGAGAATGGCAGACTTTTGCGATCTTAGATTGAAGTTTCATGCATAGGTTTGAGTTGATGTCTGGCTATAGAAGTTTTCTTGATCAAATAAAGTAAGGTACAGTTCTCATTGCATTTTCTGAAAGTATGCATTGGCCTGCAGAAGCTTCAACTTAAAATGCTTTTGCTGTTGTTCCACTTCTATATGGTTGGCATCTAATAGAGTTAAATTTTGTTTTAATGGACTGTTGCATATCCCCTTTTTGTGCTTGGAAAACTGTGTAATCGCTGTGCAAATCTGAAATTGTAGGTTTGTTTACACAAAACTCTTATCAGTGCTCAGGATTGAAAGGAGGCCCAAGGAAGCCCTTCGTATTTTTAATTCGATGCGTGTAATTATCTGTTTAACTTTATTGCTTCTTTCTATTTATTTGTTTATGAGGTTCTGGATTAATTCTTACTCTGAAGTCCTTCAGGAAGACCACAATTTATATCCTGACATGGCTGCGTATCACGTCATTGCGGTTACGCTTGGTCAAGCTGGCAATCTGAAAGAATTGCTTAAAATTGTTGAATGCATGAAGCAGCAGCCTTCTAAAAGAATTAATAAAATGTGCTACAAGCGTTGGGATCCAGTCCTTGAACCAGATATAGTTATATATAATGCTGTAAGAGAGCATCAGACCTTCCTTTCAAATTTCCCTAGGTACTTTAATCTGCATACTAATGACATAATTACTTGGTCTTTTCCAACTTGTTTGCTAGGTATTGAATGCTTGTGTTCCAACCCAGCAGTGGAAGGGCGTAGCATGGGTGTTTGAGCAGTTGAGAAAGAGTGGTCTTAAGCCCAATGGAGCTACATATGGATTGGCAATGGAGGTATTTTCTGGATCATGACATCTGTAGACACGTTTTACATGTTCTTTGTAAGTCTTAGTTATATATTTTATAGATAAGGAAGTGAAAGCTGTAAAACACGTCTACATGCTGTCATGTATGAAACTGTGGAAAGGCTGAATAGTCAATCACTGTGCTGTAATATATCTAAAAGAACTATATTGCAGCAGGACATTTGTACTTATGCTTAGGTTTTGGTATCTTACATGTAAGTAAGTAGTACATTAGACCCAAATTTATTTAAGGTTTTATTCATCATAGGGAAACAATTTGATAATTCGGATGGAGAAATGGAAATGCACATAAAAGATACTGTTTATTTTCCTCAATATAATTTTGTATTTAAGTCTTACAGGAGGTGTTTCTTTAAAGGTAATGCTGAATTCTGGCAAGTATGACCTTGTCCATGAGTTGTTTAGGAAGATGAACAGAAGTGGAGAAGCTCCCAAAGCACTCACATATAAAGGTAGTTTAGTTGGTCTCTATTTCTTGGAAGGTTGATATTTGGTGTCTGATTCATACATTTTTTAGCTTTTTCAGTTCTTGTCAGAGCTTTTTGGGAGGAAGGCAAAGTCAATGAAGCAATGGAAGCAGTGAGGGATATGGAAAATAGAGGGGTAGTTGGAACAGCCAGTCTATATTATGAACTGGCATGCTGCCTCTGCTACTATGGGATGTGGCAAGATGCTATGCTAGAGGTTAGTTTGAATTTGTAGTTATCAAAATTGTTGCTCCTGAACTTGAAAGTTGGTTAGGTGACAATGTTGAACTTCCTTACTTTTCTTTTCTACAGAAGGTTCATTTTCTTTGTTTTCTTCGTAGCAGAAAGTTCATTCCCTTTTCTTACTTTTTTTGTTGGTAATATGCCTGCAGGTTAAGAAGATGAAAAATCTTCGTCATAGTAAACCTTTGGAAGTCACTTTCACTGGCTTGATAATGTCTTCCCTAGATGGTGGACATGTCAGTGATTGCATCTCTATCTTTGAATACATGAAAGCCTATTGTGTCCCTAACATTGGGACCATAAATATCATGCTCAAAGTTTATGGCCGGAATGATTTGTTCTCAAAAGCTAAAGAGTTGTTTGGGGAAATTAAAGGCACCAATAATGATGGTACTTACCTTGTACCAGATGAGTTCACCTATAGCTCAATGCTCGAGGCATCTGCTAGTGCACTTCAGTGGGAATACTTTGAACTTGTGTATAAGGAGATGACATTCTGTGGGTATCAACTAGATCAAAAGAAGCATGCCTCGCTACTTGTGGAAGCATCTAGAGTTGGAAAGGTGCTGATAGATAACTTTGCTCGTTGAAGTTCTATATCATTCAAATTTTTTCACCATCAACTATTTATGGTCCTAATCTTGTTTCACTATATTACTAAATGATCTAAACACATGGTAGATTATGAAATCTGCTTACTGGTTTGTTCTTAATGTAGTATCATCTTTTGGAGCATGCATTTGATGCTGCATTGGAAGCTGGAGAAATTCCTCATCATTTGTTGTTCACTGAAATGGTATTTCAAGCCACAGCTCAGCAGAATTATGAGAGAGCTGTCGTCCTAGTCAATACTCTCGCTCTTGCCCCATTTAAAATCAGTGAAAAGCAATGGATAGATCTTTTCCAGAAAAATGGAGATAAAATCACTCAGGACGGTTTAGAGAAGCTGTTAGATGCACTTCGTAGTTCTGATGTAGCATCAGAACCCACAGTTGCAAATTTGTCAAGAACACTGCATTCTCTATGTGGACGTGGCAGATCAGAGTACTTATCAGGTTCCACTAGTCTGGGCATTGACGTGACAAATAGTTCATATTTGGATTCTGGTAGTAGGAAAATTATGGGTGACAAAGGACCAGAGATGCATGAGGATACTCTTATTGATAAAACTGATATCGCGTATGGTGATCTCAGTGTTACTCGCAGTAATACAGGAGGAGAAGGTAGTGATGATACAGACGAGGCGTCTAGCAGCCCAAGAAATTACAGCACGGATCGGGATGGAATAGCTAGCATATGCACTAATGTGAAGATATTTGGTGATGACGAGGCATCTGGTGCATCTACTGATTGCTTAGATTTTGATGAGATGGAATATGGAATACCCATCAACCAGGTTGATGATTCTTGTGGAACTAAATTGCCCTCAGCAGATGAAATACTGGATATCTGGAAGGAAAGCAGGAAAGGTAGATTATTCTTCCCCTTTCAGCTGCACAAGAATGAACCCACTTCTGTACCCAAAAATGTAAATGAAGGATAAATTTAGACAGGAACCAGTTCTTAGGAATTGTTGACTGTTAAAAAAACACAGCATTGAGGTTATATAGTGCTTTCAAATGTACATAATGGAGTTCTGAAATGGCCAGTTCTTAGGTTTTCCTTCTTTTGCCTTTTGCAGTTTGGCGTGATGGAGAGCTCTACTTTCCTCTTGAGTGTTTTTTTTTTTTTTTTGAGAGTTCCTCTCGAGTGTTAAATAGTTGAATTGAGGCATTGGATACTATTATTATTAGCTCAAAGAATAACTTGGCAATTAGTAAACTATACTTTTAATTTAAAAGAACAAAAGCCACTTATATTTTTATGTACGTCCCATTAATAATTAGCTTTTCGACAAGGTGTGAACAGATATAATTGGTTTGTTGATTATATAAATTTATTTGAAATCTCATAATATATAATATAGGTAACAATATTGACTAATAGAGTAATAATTAAAAACATAATTTTATAATTACAAAATTAATATGAGCAATCATAATAATTAAACATGTATTTCGACTTACAATAATATATGAAGATATGATAATTATTGTATTTACTTTTCTTTTCAAATTTTTAAAAATTTGATATTTACTTTTTTATCATTTTTTATTACACTTAAATTATATGTTATAATTAGAATTTTTTTTTTTGAAAGGATAATTAGAACTATTTTCAGTCAATGAGTTTCTTGTATAAAAATGATATATTTTTTAAATATAATTTAAATTTTATTAATTTATTTAAAATTTACTATTTAATAGTAAATGACTTATTTTTAATTAAAAAATAACTTCTGTATTACAATAATATTATATATTTATTAATTAAAATATTACATGTTATTATTATTATCAGCATCACCATCATCATACATTAATGTTTGATTATCTTCAGTTCAAAAGATTTTGAATATTTATTTATCATCATTTTGTATTCTACTCAAATAATTTATCATAATTTGAAAATAATTTATATAATTCTTCTTATCTTAAAAAATAATAATTTAAAATAAATTTTTAATTATATTTTTAATATTGATTTATATAAATTCTCATTAATATATCCATTAACAAATGATTGAAATACTCATATTTTAAAAAAATAATTACTAAGAAGTTAATAGGACATGCTTGTTAAATTTACTTATTTTTCTATATACTATATTTTTTTAATTTTGATACAATTTATAGACACAGTGAATCCAATTTTATAACCAAACACATAAAATATTACACCAAGTTGTTACTTGTTATTTCAAATGAAAAGCAAAATGCTTAAGAGATTTCTTGAAAATATTTGAAAAATAATAAAATAATATTACTTTTATTGTTAAATTATTTAATAAAAAATTATTTTTAAAATATTACGGTGTGGTTTTTAGTTATTTTTAATTCTTTTCTTATTATTTTACCAAAAAATAACAAAAAAATAAAAACAATCAAAACTATATTTAAAAAAAATTTAAAAAACGTATTTTTGATATTTTTATAAATAAACACTTTATTTTTTATAAAAAATAAAATAACATGGTATTTTTGTTATTTTTCCAATTGCCTAAAACGCCTCTGTTTGATTCTTCCTCAGTCCTCACTCACTCACCCTACGCCCAAGCTACCTTCTCTCTTTCCTCTGTTGTCATTACACAATCCAACAAAACTTCCAAAACCTCAAAACTCCCCAGATTACAACAAAAAAATGAACTCCATTTCCACAAAAATGCGCTCCAAAACCCTAATTAGACTCTTCAGTTTAACTCCAACACTCATCTCTCGCTCTCTTTGCACGGCCACCGAAACTCGAACCCAGAAACTCGAGCGAATCGCCGATCAGCTACTAGACCTTACTAAAATCGAGAGACATGACTACACAATTCTCTTCCGTCACAAAATGGGTATCCATCGCTACGGTCCAGCCATCTCCGTATCCGGCCCATCTGCCCCCGGATCCGGGTCTGGGTCTACGGAGACCAAACCGGTTGCTGAGAAGACAGCATTCGATATTAAGCTGGAGAAGTTCGATGCCGCCGCGAAAATCAAGATTATAAAAGAAGTTAGGGGTTTTACTGATTTGGGCTTAAAGGAAGCTAAAGATTTAGTAGAGAAAGCGCCTGTTGTTTTGAAGAAGGGCCTCACTAAAGACGAGGCAAACCCTATTCTTGAGAAGCTTAAAGCATTGGGTGCTACTGTGGTACTTGAATAAATGATTATTTCTGTTTGTTATATTCTTTTTTCTTTTTGTGTTTGGGATGTAGAATAACACAAGTCTTTTAGCACCAATGGATCGATGGAAATCAATCACATTTTAGTTCTGATTTTCTTGAAATGGGTTTATCATAATTATTGCTTATGATTTGATTTTAGTATTCATTAGAGTTTCAAGGCTATTTGTCTGTCTGGCTGGCTTCTTTAAATTATATGAGCTATTAATGATTAGTGAAGATGTGTCGTGTGAGAGATTATAACTTTCTTGAAATGTAAATATCCAGAACCAGCTTCTTGTTTCTTTCTTGAAGAATTGCAGCCTCTAGATGAAGGAAACGAGATTATTATGACTTACTACTGAAGGGTAGGGTGAACGTTTTAGGATTCAAAGAGTCGGACTTGGACTTGCTTTTATGCCAAATCTAATGTGTCATCATCTTCAACCAGAGTGTAACATCTTTGTCACCTGAGACCAAGAGACAACGCTTACCTGCTAATTCTTATAGAGTTATCAAGGCATAAGTTCACTAAAATAACTGTAGATCATAACTAAGAAGGCCATGTTGCTGTTGGGAGTTTCAGATAATGATGTCTTTGTATTTTTAGAGAGTACAGTTACCAGCTTTATCTAAAAATTAATTGCTTGCCTTACCCACCAAGATGATACTGTAGAACAGCTTGTTAAATCAGAATTCGCAGGACTTTGCTGTTTTTAGTTCATATTTGATACCAAGTTGGTGATATTTTGTCAGCTCAATAACCAAAATACAGTACCAAACGACATTGGCATTTAGGCAAGAAGTCGCTGAGAAATGAGATAGGAAAAGGAACAGGGACATTTTGGGTAAAATATATGACGCAGTGCGAAAGAATTTCAAGTTCATTAGTTCATTCATCACTAATTGATCGAGCCAGGGAGATAATAAAATGGCACTTTCTGATTACCCTTTGAATGGTTTTCTACTATCAATCTCTGGGTTGATTGGAGTGGCATAATAGTTAATTTTTGGCTTTGTAAATTGTATTTTCTTGCCGATGACTAGCGAGCTTCGAAGATATCAAAAGGTTTGAGATATGTCATCTCCCAGCCATGATGTGCTTAAAATTTTCCTTGCACTCTTAAAGCAAATCTGTTAAAAGAAAGAACAGGGATATACAAGTGTTATTCCTTTTGAACTGCCTTTGTCTAAAGTTCCAATCCTTTCCTATTTTCCTGCTTTCTCATCAAACGAAATTGAGCTATCAAAAATCCTTTTTCATTCCAGACTCAACAAGCATACAGATGGGGCAATTCATACACAAAAATCACTCTTCCATTGGATTGACTAACCTTAAAAAAGATAGGCACATAATTCATTTTCGCCAATCTAGAGTCCTATTTCTGAATACTTGTACCCATTTCTACTCTTTACCGCGTTAAAGAGTCTCCACGTCAAAAAAACCTATGCGCTCCCAACCAAAGGAACACGATTTAATAGTTTGATATTGCATTTCTGCTATTTACAAGACTAAACGCATTTACAGTTATGGACAAAGTAGGAGTTCCATAAGACTGCATCAGCAAGATGCGAAATCCAATGCATGTTTCATGCCCAATGTTTTGATGAGTTTAAGCCATCTGCACAAGTATGCAAAAGATAAAAACAATCAGAAACACAGATAGTGCCAACTTAAGTAACCTATTACATAGTGAGAGAAATGAATGCCACAGGCAGGATTACATAATGGCAGCTAAAAAAATAATAGCAACAAGCGCATCTCATATGAGTATACCAAAGCACTGACTACATCTGAAAAGTTCCAAATGAGAAGATAAGAATGAAAATTACTCTAGTAACAAACTTATTGCTAAAACTCAATCTTTCTATTATTCCACATCAAAACCATGATTAAAAGTTTGGATTTGGCTGACAAAACTGGTGGAAGAAATATTATGAAGTCGCATATTTCGCCAAGACAAAACATGGAAACAAAAAGGAAAACAAGTGCATAAAACTACAAAAATAGTTATCAATTTTTTTTCCTTTTGTCAATCACCTGATTTGATGTGGGCCCGCATAAAACAGAAAGAAGAATGAAAACATTTTTACGTACAGCTTATACTAAAACATGACTTCAGAAGACTTGGCTGAGTACAGTGTTTACCAGATGACGTGTTCGATACTTGAATGCCTTTATGGCTGCTTTGGCAAAAACTTGTGCTGCTTCTGCTTCAGCTTCTGCTGCATCAGCGTCCCTTGCTGCAGCTTCAGCTTCTGCAATTGCAGCTTCAGCCTCTGCAACTGCCTTTGCAGCAGCTGCAGCAGCTTCTTCGGCAGTCATGCCCTTAATCTTTGATAGCTCTTGATCAACCTGAGATTTAGTAAGGATTTTGGTGTTACTCTTCTCAGATTTTGGAGAATCCTTCTGCTTTCCCTCTATGCGTACGAGGGGAGAGCTTCTTCTTCCTTCAGAAACTGCTGAACTAGGAGCAATCCTGTATTTATGCTTTACCTGTGATTTGTCAACACAGCATGCAGAGACACAATAAGATGATATGCTGCAACATGTGATCATTTGGAACGTTAAAACTATGCCAGCTTCTGTTGAACACACATGCCCCTTCTCAAATCCTCTTGAAATCCTTTCCACATTATGGATGGATTTCTGAGACCTTTTTTTTTTTTTTTTTGACAAAAATAGCTATTTTTCTTCACACTATATATATATGTTCCAACCATGCTCTTTCTAATCATTTTCTGCACAATCTCTTTTTAGGTTACTGTGACTAACAAAGGCCAAGGATTTTGACTCTGTCCCCCATCTTAAAAAAAAAGGGGCATACCTAAGTTCACATGGATACCCACTTTGTAAGTTTTCTGTAAATATTATAGTTTATTCAGTTCTGTTATTAGCTTAGTATATTTAATTAGTTGAGGTTAGTTTAGTCTTTTCATAGTTTTCTGTTTTCACACTTGTATATATACAGAAATACTTTGCTCTTTTCACTTTTGAAGAAATAAAATAGAAAAAAAAAATTTAATTAGGAAATCAGTCCACAAATTAAAGACAATAATTCCAAAAATCTTGACTTTAAGAGTTGAACTGATTTCAAAGTAAAGACTTATTCTGGATAGGAATTTAATAGTCCCTGAATAGCTAATGTACTAACTGCCAAGGACACCAAAGTTTCGAACAAAAAATTTTGCCTTACATTTCCAAGATGCGTCCAGCATAATGAAGCAACAGAATCAGATTACCTTGATCAATTTTCCACTTGCAGTCAGAAGCTTTAGCTTTCCTGCCAATAGCTTCATAAGGTTTGGGGGAGCCCAGTATTTCTCCTACAAATTTATGAGCTAAAAAGGTTATTACCAGTTTGAACATAATGCATATGAACAGATGGAAAAATAATATAAAATAAAACCGCGGTTTTGACTTTCTTGTATTCTATTTTAGAAAATGTACACATTATTTTTTTCTTGAGATACTCTTGATTTTACATCCACAAAGAAAATCTAAGTCTGTCATAATTTTGTGGAAATTATTAGGAAGGTAAGTGGCAAGAAACCGAGAGAGAGAGAGAGGGAGAGAGACAACAGCTTCACAATAATAGGCAATTAAGAATTACAATAAATGACAACAACCTGCTGTTCTACTTGTTTACTATTTCTTCCTAATGATATGCAAACTTCCAGAAATCAGAACTAAACAGTAATCGAGTGAAATTACCTCTATGTACAAAGCAATAGAAGGCCTGTCAGAACCGCTTGGCTCCCTCAATGTTGTAATAGCTTCTAAAATTAGATTATCCAACCTGCAACCACAAAAGTAGTCCCATCAAATTGATTATAAATAGCATCAAGCTAAAGGACAGAGGTTTCCAAAATAAATAGTAAACTTGAGAAACCAAAAGCTTTCACCATATTTTTCAAAGCAACATTCAGGCATATGCGCTTCCTTTTCCTTTATGTACAAAATCATTTGTACATCATCACAATCTAGGGTTTCAGATATTACCACCTCTACTGTCACCACAATGCCATTTTCTACATCAGTCAAACATTTCAATTTACCAATCATTATTAAGCATATTCTCACTGAGAATGTTGCCAGTAAAACTACAAACTTATGTGTATGAGTAGAAAATTCATATGAAACTGGAATAAATACAAAATAAAATTCTAGATTCTACAGACCTTTGTTGTTATCTGAAATGGCACAAAGGCCAAGTTGGGTAACAAGTGAATGGAGGAAAACAAAAGTGACAAGAATTACATCCCAGACTAAAAAAAAGTTTTTTTTTTTTTACCACAATGTTTGTGAATTAAAAATGGCATCCACAATTTTAACCGGCTGACTTATAGTGCTCCTGACAGTAATCATTGTTATGCTGCTTTTACATTGATGAATTCATGGGTCAAGTATCAGACTATCAGTCAGGTTAAAGATGGCCTACAAAAGCTACAAAAACTGAATCCATAAACTACTTGAAATGATTCTGTTTCAGATATGAACAAAAAAGAAAAATACTATAAAGCACCATCAAATAATATGCATTCTCAGTAAAATAGCAAACTGGAAATATCATATGATCAAACAGAGTGCAACCTTGCCAATAGTTCTTTTGAACCAACATTCTTTGGTGTTCCATTAGAAACTGCTATAGGCTTAGCATCAACAATTTCTTCGTTTCCCTGGACTACACTGCTCAAAGCCTTTGGATTCTCATCACGTTTAGGAGTCTGTGGACTCTTTTTGAGGGCAAGCTTGGCCTTCTGTCTGGATCCCCATATTGCAGTCACATTAATATTTCTCCATTTATCCTGTTAAGAATTAAACTACATGATTACTGCACTATAATACAGCATCCATAACTAAAAGAAAAACATAGAGCTCTTTCTTTGCATTTCCAAAAATGTAGTAGCAACATCATCCAAGCAAATAAATATTCTGAGCATTTAACCAGAAGACGAAGTCTGCTTCTTTTACAACAAACATGCTAATGGTTTCATCATAAGTACCTTCAAATCGACATTTGAGCGTAACCGCAAGATGGCACTGAACTCAGGATCCATAAGTATCGTACGCCATTTACCTGTCCCATGCTTAAGCACTCCAGCTTTTAGGGCAGCCTCTTCCTCTGCAGTCCACTTTTGCTTAGGAGCACCCATCAATGCCCTCGCAGGAAATACCTGCACAAACAGTTGAATTCCGCCACCTTTGAGCAAATTCACCCATATAAGTATCCAGACACTAAAAGAGAACTACATCAACCTTGCACATACTTCTACTGACTTAAAACAACCGACAATTAGCCCAAAATAAGTAAATTCTAAACCAGAAGACAGCAATTGTAAGAAACAACAACAGCAAAACAATTGCCTGGCAACCTAGACCTCTTAAAGACAGCAAAAATTTAATCTACTTACACTTTTAGTGCCAAATTGGAAATGTTAATGTTGTTTTTGAACTATAATTTAACATAAAATTTGATACAATGCTAAATCTTATGAATTATACTCATATTAGGTCAAATCACACCTTGCCCTTGTAAAAATTTTGACATCAAAAGAACAAAAAACAGGAAAAAAAAAAAGTCACACAAAAACAAGAAACCCAAAAATGCAAGAAGTGTTGTTTCTTTGCTTATTCAATGAAAAATAAACATAAAATTAACACAGATCAAAGGGAGAACGCAGAAATTAAGCTCCTACTTACAAAAATACACAATCTGACGATCATTTATTTAGAGAAGAGGGAACAAAAAAAAAAAATCAAATTCATGTGGGTGAAAGAGAGTGCAGCGCGCGTGAATTATACCTGATTAAAGAACTCCAACGAGAAAGTTGGCAGAGAGAATGTGAGGGAGAGTGAGAGACTATCGCATGAACATCATTTGATTATATTATAAAAACCTTTTCGATTTTGAATTGTACGTTTCTGATTATGAAATTGGAAAAAAAAAAAAAAGAGAGAGAGAAGTGAAAATATTTTTTGGAAAGAACTTTTATTTTTGGCCTCGGAAAATGGAAATGGAAACTCTCCTTTTTCTGTCTGTTTTTCTATTTTTCATTGTTGTAGTAAATTGCTTTTCTACATTTCGGCCCCTAAACTTCTCTAAAATTCTCGTGGAGTCCCTATTTTACTAAAGCATTATATAATAAACATTACTTGTTTTTCCTAATCTTATCTCTTTTTCTTTAGTAATTATTGCAGAATTATAAACACGAAAAAAGAATTATTGCAGAATATCAAACGTTCATCGGTTTAATTAAATATAAATTTTAATTCTAAAAAATATTTTATTGATATAAGTCTAAGATTTGTAGTTTTCTTAAAATTCAATTTTAATAATTCTATTTAGATATAAAAATATATCTACTTTTCATAAAAATCAACATTAGAGTCGGGCAGAGATGTTAAAGTATTTTATACTGTCTCTTAAAAGAAAAGGTATTATACAAACCCAATTGGTTGGGAGGAGCTAGTTTTTTAACTGGATAGATTGCCTAAGCACTCCTACCGAATGGAAAAAGAGATATTGATACAAGCTTCAAAACGCTTAAAGTAATATTATATATGGATTGAAGGCAGAAAGAAAAGTTAGATCTCTTGACAGGATAGTCCGACCGACTCCATTAGAAGTTAAATTTTATATCTTTTATATTTAAATCTATATATTAAAGTATTGATCTAATAAATTTGATCATGCTTAGAATTTAATTAGATCTAATAATAAAATTTTAAATTCATCTTTTCATGAAAGATAAATGTAAATATTTTTATTTTTATATATCTGTCTTTAAAACCTGAATCTTCATAAAAACATAATAAATTATATTATTGTGTATACTAAAATGCTTACCATTTCACTGTTTCTATAATAGTAACTTTCAATTACATACTTATGAGATACAAAGTCCCCATTATTCTCTTTCCATATTCATTAAAAAAGAATTGCTGAAATATTATTACAGATACTGGATAATGCTCGACACAGTCATTGTTTCTATAACAATAATTTTGACAAATTTATCCTTTAAACAAATTTTAAAATTGTCTTTTTTATAAACCCACAAATTACAATCACTAATATCTTATGGACAAGAGTCCTGCCTTACTGATTTAGTATAAAATGTTTCTCCTACCTTCTTTCTCATATTTATATTCTTGCCCTTTCTTCTCTCACTAAATTCATTATTTAAATGGTTTATTAAAAAATTACATATATAGATTAACTATTGTATTCAGATTTCAGCAAGTAAATTGTTAAAACTAAAAAAATTTGAAGCAAAATAAAAATATAAATACCAATATTAGTTATTAATTTAGTAAAACAAAAAATTTTAAAAGTTTTAACTATTTCAAAAATTAAATAAACTCGTATATTATGATGCAAGATATTTATTTAAAATCTAACATCTCTCAATAATTGTAAAAAAGTATTATATTATTTTAACATTAATATCAATTATCTAATTCTTTAACTCAATGTATAAGTGTTTTTTTTTTCTTTTTTTATGAAAAATTATTGTAAAACGGTAACTATATATCTTTTTAGCTAAATATATCATTATTTATTTTATTATATTTTGATTTTATCTTTTTCTACCGCAAAATTATTAATTAATAGGTAATAACATTATCAATCAGTTTATAATATTCTATATATTATGTTTGAATATTTATTCCGATTACATTAATTTAGTAAATTTTTTACTTCATATGATATTATTAATTATTTTAATTTATTATTTATATTATAGTTTTTCTTGAAAGAAGAAATATGAATATGCTAATATTTTTAAGCTGATGATGCCCTACGTATGTCAAGCTGCCCTTACTGATAAAAGTGGAATCATAGTACTATTGCGTACGAAATGAGAGGCATTTTGTCATATTTCATAAACTATAAGGGCATATTTGCAAGTTTCCGACACAGATCAACCTCCTAAAAAGAGTCGGACTCAATTCGCACCCAAAAGAGTTTATTTCTGAGCCGAGAATTTAAAAAAGAATTAAGAAAAATGGCGAGCTCTCTGCAACGAATTTGGAGCCGTGGTCGAGCTCTGGGCACGAAAATGGGCCCACTTTCGAGACCGTTTTCAGCGACAACAGACGCATTGGTGGAGGCGCAAGCAAAGCCTGGCGAGATCGGTATGGTCTCTGGAATCCCGCAAGAGCATCTCCGCCGTAGGGTACAGTCTCTTAATCTCCCTCTCTCTCCTTATATATATAAAATATTGGATTTTTGAAGTTCACATTTTTAGGATCAGGTGGATGCATTTGTTATTATTTTTATTTTATGTCTTCATGAATTTGATTGATTAGGGTTTCGGTAGTTCTGAATTTTGATTTTGGATCAATTAAGTTTTTTTCCTTTCTGAAAACAATAACTTATGCTTTACGCTTGCTTTAATTTTTTTTTTCTTTTTTATTATTAATGATGTTGGTCATTACAGGTGGTTATTTACTCACCAGCTAGAACTGCAACTCAACAAGGATCTGGAAAAGTTGGAAGGTGGAAGATTAATTTCATGTCCACGCAAAAGTATGTTATGTTTACTTCTCAGCATTTTTACCTATTCTATGATATTGGCATTCGTGATTTTGTCTTCTATTTTATCCTGTGGCGGATTATGAGTGTGTTTTGAAAGTGAAAAATTACAAAAACTCAGTTCATTTGAGTTCTATTTAGTCAATTTTCATGTTTGGAAAGGTCATAGTTGTTAAAATTCAATCCTTTTCACTTGAATTCTATTTAAACATTTGAAAGAAATGAAATTATAACAAATTTAGCATGATCTTTGCATAAATTCAATTCAGTTTAACTCTTGCACATGATTTATTCCAAATTAGCCCTGTGTTTGAAAATGTTCTTGTCTGCTTCATTGTGAACTGTTTTCTGGTGTGTGAAATACACTGAAAATTATTACTTCTCCATTTTAGACTAATACTTAAACTTATTAAGATTTTAAATCTTTTGAAATATTAAGTGGAAAAAAAGAGCGCAAATTTGAAAATTTTCCAGTCACCATTTGGAGGTCAGTGATGGCCTTGATATATTAATGGTGTACTCCTAGTAATTATTTCATAATTAATTTTGTTAGTCATGAGTTTTTCAGGTCCGTAAAATGATTCCCCTTTCAAAAAGAGGAAGCCATTTTCTTGTTTTCATTTGATCAGGAAAATATTTTCTATTGTCTTATTTTCTCGGATGCACCGAACATTGAGAAGTGCAGAAAATATTTTCCTCAAAACAATCACAGCTGAACTTTGTGGATTATATTTTATTGTCTTGTGCTCAAGTAATTAATGTATTGGGATTGCTGCCCTGAAAATGTGATTGACAGATATTTGTATCCGGCTAATGTCTGTGTAGGTGGGAAAATCCATTGATGGGTTGGACATCCACAGGGGACCCATATGCCAATGTTGGTGATTCTGCACTCAGTTTTGACAGTGAAGAAGCTGCAAAGGAATTTGCTGAGCGACATGGTTGGGAATATGTGGTGTGTGTTAATTGCTTTATTTTCTCAAATTTATAACTAAAACAAGTTTCTTTGGAACTTCTTTTTCCCTAATTTTGAAGCTGGGGTTTTCTTTGACCCTTGAAATTTTACATTCTTGGTAACTCAGGGTTTGAGATGAGTTTTTATGTTGCAGTGTTGTACTGTTTAATTTTGACTGATTATGTGCTGACTGATTCTTCTTGCGGTTGTGGTTGTCTTTGCATCCATTTATTTTCCCTCCAACTAATATGAATATCGAATTCCTTTTGCCTGCTTTTGATCGTAATTCTTGATATCTTTTGCAGGTAAAAAAGCGCCACACACCATTATTGAAGGTTCGAGATTCCCCTTCCACCTATATTTACTGAATGCATTAGCAGATTTTCAATTTTTTTCCAAGTTACTGACACTAGTTTATGGATGTGATGTTATAATCTAGGTTGAGATTATGAATGGCTTAGGTTATGTAGAATTTTGATAGATTATGATTTTAGCTTTCTTGATTTCCATTCCTCATGAGCCACAGACCACACAATCTGAATAGAATAATTGCATGCTTCATTGATTTTTCGAGCACTTTTTAGTGTCTTCTTTTCCGAACTTGGACATACTTTGAGGATCTAGGAAGTTCTTGTTAATTCACTTTTACAACTTTGCATTACTGAAAATCTTATAGATAGGAAATATAGTTCAGTGAAAGTTGAAGGCGGTTGGTACTATATTTGCTCCAAGTTAATGGGATGTCTCTCACATCTAAACACCTCTTTACATTTATGAGGAGACCAATTCCTATTATTGTTGAGCAGCTATTTGGGAAATTAGGGAATTGTGTCATGCTTTTAAAGTATCTTTTGTCTTTAAGCCGATGGTTAATTTGATGCCTCAAGTGATAGTGCACAGTTAAATGAATACACTTCCATCTCTGCTTACATCTAAAAAGTTACATGTGGCTTGTAGCTCTTACCCTTTGGAACTTGTTTCTTCTGCTTTCAGGTAAAGTCATATGCAGATAATTTCAAGTTTAAGGGTCTTCCTAAAACAGAGGGCAACTGATTGTATTTCTCATCCGTTCTGTTTCTTGGCACTGTAAGACAGAAGTTGCACAAAATTGTTTGCAGTTTTCTTCACTGCACATTTCTGCATGCGGCAGCAATACACTTGTGATAACACTCGTCCCAAGTGAAGCTTTTTCATAATAAAATGGGATTAATGGATCCGCCCTTTTGTAACTTTTCTTTTGTTATGTCTATGCAAAGCTATGAAAAGAATCTCAATTACATTTGTTGGACCATTGATTGTTTAAAATCTGTAATCACATATTCTATCATCTGACTTGGCAAGTTCTTCTACGTCTGAATCCTTGCATATCTGGTTCAGTCTTGCCCAACTATGATGGCAGAAGAGTTAATCGAGTATACCATTACAATCAACCAAGCAACATGTGATGTAATGAACCCCCTGGGGCTTTCGGCTATATCTTTATGAAGCCGTGACCTAAAATAAGTGTATCACACCCTCACTTGATCGAATTCATGGCACAATATCCTGTATTCACTTAGTTTCAACTCTGACGAGACTTCTCAACGTTTGCTTCAGCAAATTTTGCATAAAGATAATAATAGATAATAGAAAGTAAAGTAGGATTGCGATGGTCAAATCCATCACAGCTTTGAATTTCACGGCCTGAAATAAACAGATTAAAAAGAAAATAAAAGAAAATTTTAAACATATATATTATTAATTTATTTTCAAGCACAGAAAACGAATCACTTTCTAGCATTACAAATTACCGAGATACCTTGTATACTACATTTCCTCAAAATCTTATCTGAAAGCTTAGCTAACTTGCATTGTGCTGACCACCAAACTTGATAATTGACAAAACCAGCTTCAGATGGAGATGATGATAATGCGACCAAGATAACTGCAACCAACCTTCTGATTTGCAATTGCTTGATAAAATTAGGTCAAGAGGGTTCAAAGGTTTGTTTCTTCCCCCCCACTCGCCATTTCACGCATTATCCAGGGGACAAAAAAGAGTTGCATCTTCAACTTGGACTCGATTTACACAGAAGTCAGTGGGGTTACAAAACCCTAAATGAATACCCTATTAATTGTTATTCCACTAGTATTAGGTAGCAACTTCTTCATATAATACTTGGAATTGCGGGATAGATTTATCTTCTTTCTCCTTTTCTGTGGTATCATTTCAATTGAACATTCTGAGAAGCCACGCCTCTTGAACCTGAAAACAAAATGCTTGTATTTATCCTCCAGAAAAATATATCTAGTCAAAACCCAAGCTACATGGACTAGTAAACTCATTTTTGGTTTGGCAGTTTAGACCCTAAACAACCTTTAAAAAAAGGATTCCCATTTTGTTTTCCACATTCCACAAATGCACAATTCTGTATTCTTATCAGAAAATTGGAATTAACTGTATAAGGTTTCCAACTACTGAAACTAACCATTTTCTTCCACCAAAGAACTTAAAAACCACCATGATGGTCAATCCATCAACTAACATAAGATGATAGTGGTAATTAGCTTTGCAGTTGAATATATTTCAACTGTTTGTGGAGCATCAAGATAGTGAATTAATCCCAAAACCAAAAAACCATAACTAGACTACACAGGAAACCAGTTATCACCTGTACATCATGCTTGCTTAAGTCTTGAAAACAGAATTGTCAGTGCAAATAGTACCATTTTTAATTCAGAATATGAGAATTAAGATGCAGAAACGAGAGATAATTCAGCATGAAAGCCCACCAGCTACAGATAGAGCACATACAGCATCCCATGCATTGTGACATAAAGATACTAAGATATCTAGGTAAGAAAATGATGAATTTTAACTGAATAATCCTATACCAGATTAGTAATGGCTGTTCTCTTGCTTGTTCTTTTTTCGTTTTTTTTTTTCCCCTTAACCCATTAGCAGTTAATATGACTAGCATGCATACGACATGTACATGAAGATATGTAACGCAGAAAACATACCAATCTGCAGTACGAGTCGTAAGCAGGAAAAGCATTTCCAAGCCAAGGGAGGAGGCCTTCTTCTCAATGAAATCTGCAAATGATTGATCGAAATCCATACATCATTCATAAGAAGTTTCAGGGTCCATATGGCAAAAGTAGGATGAGATTAGACTAAAACAAGAAAAAAGAACGGAATAGAAAACCATCCATTCTCTTAAGGATATGACAACGGTCTTATAAACATTCTGTATAAGTACAATGCCAATCAAATGCAATTTAATTCCATAAAGGTTTTCCTGTACATTCATCACATAATAGTTCTAGATCCCAATACAACCAATGTTAAATAGCTGCCACTTCATGATTCATGGTTAATACACCACAGTATGTTCAAAGCTGAACTATTTGGAATCTAGATGCAGGTATTTTTTTCTACTGGATTAATGCAGTAAAGGTTTCAAAATGAATATTGGGAACTTGTATTCAGTAAAAAACAATCATGTTAAGAAAATAATCTGAACCATTTCTTTTTTGGAAGATGATACTCCGTGTCTCGCAGTCAATCATCAACACATGCAGTTCGTTCAAGCTGTGCTGTATTTATCTTTATAATTCCTACTTCCCAGTTCAGTAATCTAAATGCTTAAGCAACAAAATAGGGTACTAACCATTCTTACTCGCATTTGGTATGCATTAAAAAGAGCTAATGTACCACAAGAGTGTTCATTTTCACAATTCACATCTCAAATATCTGCACTCAGACATGCCACAAACAGATAATATAAAACATACCAAGTAATTTGTCTCCCTGTCCTTGTCCACGGCATTCAGGAGAAACTGCAATAGCAGCAACCTCTCCACACTTCTCCTCAAAGAAGGGGAAAAGAGCAGCACAAGCAATGATTTGACCTTCTCTTTCCATAACAACAAATGAATCCAATGCTTTAAGCAGCTATGAACACAAATAAGACAAAACCAGTGAGTTATATTTCAAAGCAAACATAAGCCCAGCAGTCTCAACTGTCCTTTCCATTCTACCCCTATTTTTGCAAAATTCCAACAGATTAAATTAACAATCATAGATTATGAGCAAAAGCAAACCTCTTCATCCGTCCGCCGGACTAATACTCCAGAATCTTCTAAAGGTTGAATAATTTGTCTTATTCCAGAAAGATCTGTCATCCTAGCCATCCGGGTTCCTTCATATAGGTCACTAAGCACACAATACACATAAACCACAAGTCAATGGATGGAATGCACAAGAGCTGAAGTAGTAGTCAATATATCAAAACAATATAGCATAATTTTCAACTGCTGAATTAATATCATTCAGCTTCCATGACAGCTGGAATAAAAGCTGTCAAAGATGCTATATCAAAGTTATAAAACCCACGAAAACCATTGTCACGAGTAATTAAGGTCAATTACCTACCCATAACTAGCGACAACTAAATCCAACATCACATGATAAGTAACTGGTATGGCTGCAACATAATCCAAGCAGATCCTAAACTTCTCAAAATTTATTTTATGGTATAACAACCTCCTAAGCATCAAACTAGTAGAAAAGGCCGTTTTATTTCTCAAAACACCTTGCATAAAAATCTATTTAGTTTCGAGTATATGAGCTAGGATATATCTGCTGCTACCTTATCTTAAGTTTGATCATTACAATTGGAGGCACCTAAGTTTCAAACTTTAGACCACTTTTCCCAAGAAACTATACTATCACTAGAATCACATCTAAAAATAATATAAAAAGAAAACATTAAACATTATTTCAACTTGTAATTTGAAGACAGGAAATCAAAAATCAATATCTAAGCAAACAATATATCAGAAAGCTTCCTGAGAATTAACTCAAAAACCTAGACATTTAAATGATGATGGGCATCAAGGACAGGGAAACATCAATTAGGAGTGACACTGTTCAAAACATTGTCATCAAATGATTAAATCAGCATCGGACACTGAAAGTCACTGAAAATGGAGTTGGCAGAATTATCACATACCTAGCCACCATTGTCCCCATTCCATCTCTTTTAAATAGTTCCAACAATAGAACTCCACCAATTGTGCCATCTAAAAGATGTACTCTTTGCACACCTCCCTGAAAATATAACACAAATCAACAGAGATTACCAAACATAATAGTAAATGAAGTTCAAAACAACTAGAACATCATGTGAGGAATTCTTAGGTATCAGAAAATTTGAAAAAGTTCCTGAGAACCTTATGTGCTCCTTCACCATCACGTCCCCAATGTGTATGCCTTAACATGTGCATCAGCAAAACAGTAAACTTTGGTTGTTTTCCTTTCTTTTTATTTTTTACAAGAGATGCAGAATATACAAGAAGGGAAGCGAGAAACCATTAGAAAGGTTGCAACGTGATATTCAAGCTTGGTATACATTGTGATTCATCAAGTCTAATGTCTCAGAGATCCAGAAAAGTTTAAAAATGTAAAATGCCAAAATCATCCATCATAAATCTAACCACATCCATGATAAACTTACTTTGCAAACAAACGTTGCAGCAGCCAGTTCTGAAAGGTAACCATTTAATCGACTTTGCCTTTCATGGCCTCCAATAGCAAAACCTTGTTCCCCAGACCATAACCCATTTCCATTGCCAAAACCAACACCATTCTGGAAGTGGAAGGTTGCACCATGCCTTCCATTAACAGGCTTCCCATTCTGTGATGAAGACATGACATTGACAGAATCACCATTAATAGGCTTTCCATTCTGTGATGAAGATATGACTCTGACAGAATCACTGTGTTCGATAGAAGTGAAATCTTCTTTGCCAACAGCTTTTACATAGTTAGCAGCTATTTCACTTTGCTTAGCCCGTTTACGAATAAGTGCATCTGCTTCTTCAATAGCCAAGTAACGAATCAGGTGGCCACTTTCGTCCAGGATGGGACCATCTATGATGCAAATAAGTTTGTCTGCCCCAATAGCTAGTGCACATGCTGTAGCAACTTCATACGTGCTGAAACATAGAATTACACATCAAATTTCAGGTGCAAACTATTATTTTTGCCGAAAGAAATCATAAAGAAACAATTATGTACATATATCTTGCATCAAGCTATCAACCGAATTCAGCATACACATTAAAAAGCTAGGTTCAATCAATCAACTTAAGCAAAATAGTCAAAAGCACATATAAGACAATTGCGGTGTGTAGTTTCCATTCTAATGAAGATGGAAAGAGATAGCATACTTGCAATTTAAAACTTCTCCAGAGCTAGAATAGCCTAGGTTGCTCAATAAAACTATACAATTAGCATCAAGCCTTTCACGCATACGAGTAACATCTACTTTTTTCACTTCACCAGTTGCTCCAAAATCAACACCTTCAACAACTCCTCTTCTCTGCAGAGTACCATTTGAAAAATAAAAAAAAGAGCTCATAATAACATCTTATAAGATGTATGCATTGAACATTAAGGTATTGATATAAGAAAAGTACCTTGGCAGCGAGGAAGTTGCCACTGGCAACACTGACGCCAACATCATGCCAACGGCTACTATCACCATGTCGACGAATATTACAAATGGAAGGACCAGGTGAAAGTTTAGCCTCCATCAGCATTCGAATCTTGCCAGCCGCCTCCATTGATGCAGATAACGCTTCTGTGTCAGTTATTCTGTACGGACCAACATATTGAGCTTCATGTCCTGCAATTAAACAGAACTAAACAATTGTTACTCAAGAATAAAAAAAAGTATTTCTTGCAAATGAAGAATGTGTAACCAGATAGTTACCTCTTTCAGCTAAAAGATTGTCAATTTGAACGTGAGTCCCAGGAACAAGCACGAACCTGATACCTAGGTGGTGAAGGAAAGCAATATCCTGCATAAAGATAAAATAAAATACAAATTAAAAACTACTTAAACAATTGAGTAAAGAAATTCAAAAAGAAGTTACCTTCAAAATAGGATCCAAGAAATGACTAGAAATAATTTCACCAGAAATAATAACAACAAAAGTGCTACCCCTATGGGCCCACAAGTACGGCCACGCTTCACGAAACCACCTCACGAATTGTTTGTCTTCGACTGAGTTATAACTCTCTTCTTCTTCTTCTTCTTCTTCAACAACAACATTATCGCCGCCGCTTTCTTCCTCATTATACACATTCCGTTTTACCAAATTAATCTTGTTCCTCCTCCCCTCGTGGTTACACGCTAAAAGAGGTAAGTATTTTGAAGAGCGCGATTGAGGATATAATTGTAAGTTTGTTCTGCTTCCTTCTATTCTGAAGGCATAGAGAGGTGAGATTTGGAGATTGTTTTGTAGACTAGGAATGCTATGGCTTGTACTAGGAACGGCCATAAACACAACCAACAGAGGAAAAGAAAAAGGGTGAATATTGTGTGAAGTATGTGATAAAGCAGAAGAAGAAGAAGAAGAAGAAGAAGATTCAAAGATTAGAAAGTATTTATAGTGTATATCTTTTTATTCAGAATAAAAAAAATTAAAAAAGTGGCAAAGCAGCGCGAGAGAGAGAGAGCGTGAGGCAGCCACCACCGCTGAACGGTAGGACCCACCCGAGAAAAATCCGAACACCCGCCTTCTCGAGATTTCGATTTTCTTTTCTCTTATTAAATAAATAAATAGAGGCCAATTTTTTCGCGTTGCTGCTCTTTTAAAATATTTTATGTGATAAAATCTTTATTTTTCCAAATATGGAAAAAATTGTGTTAAACTCTGAACAATAATAGTAAATGAAAATAAATTTGCAAAAAGGACTGCCAAACGGGCTTAAACATGGATGCGAATATGTGACCCACCCATGCCCTACAAAACCATCGAACCGTATTTGGTACATGAATTTAAGCAGGACAGGTTAATTGAAACTTTTAAAAAATAATTAAAAACTAATAAAAAAATATTATTTTTATTATAAGATTTTTTACAAAAATATTTTTAAATACTTTCTAAAAAATACGATGAGATGATTATTTTTAATTATTTTTATTTTTATCATATAAATACATTAAAAGGAATATGTTTTGAATTTTCAAAATACAAAACATTAGTGTTATTTTATTTGATAATTACTAAAAAATAATAAAATAAAAAGTAACTAATATTATATTTTCTTAAAAGGTACTTTAATATAAAAAAAATAAAAAATAAATATTTTTTATAAAAAATTGAAAAACATTATGAGTAGATTTTTGGGTTATGGGGTTGTGTCCAAACAAAATGCTGTGAGATACCCGGGCCACGGTCGTAATTCATTAGCTTTCTTTCTTAAATTTTTTTTAATTTATTAGTGGGTATGCGCCAATTTTATTCACCCATCTAGCAGGTCTAATAATTTCTTTTATATATGGTGCTAGTCAAATTTATGATTTATTATAGTAGATTAAATTTATTTTAATTTTGTTATAAAATCTATTGAAAAGGCAGTCAAATGAGTAATATATCACACATGTCACCAAGGAGAGGTTGGTGGATATTTGTTCTTTTCCTAGAAAGGAATGTAGACTGTCGTTTGGAAAAAGAAAACACAGAGAGAGATGAACTTTTAACAAATATTTACTTGCAGTAAATAGATATAATAAATATGTTAATGTTTGCCATCTCAAGTTATAATGCTAGTTAGGAAAGATGAGAACAATATTGAAGATTAAAAATTATTTTTAATGTTGTTTAGTTGTTAAACTTTTTACTAATATTATTATTTAATTATAAAGTCAGATTTTTTATAATTAATAAGTATTTTATATAAAATATTTTATATTTTAATATTAATAATTAATATATATAATAAATATTTAGCTATTGATTTTAGAAAAATATAAAATCATCCTAAAAGCACATGTCTACCACCTCAACTGCCTGTACTCTAAAATCCAAGATTGAAAATGTTGATATTTCTGTGGAATTAATTAAAACAGACTTGCTAAAGTTCAGAGCTTGATAAAGAGAGGCCATACCTTAAGCAAATCGTCCAAGAATGGACCCTCAACAACTTCACTAGATAAAACCACAACAAATGTACTCTTCCTATGCAAAAGAACACAAGACCCATGAACTGCTCTCAACACCTCCATTAATTTCCTGTCATCTTCTGTGACATCACCATTAATATTGTCTCTTGTTTCGCTATTAATGCAGCAGGCGCAACCATTCACCGCCATCTCTTTCCTTCCCAGGGTTCTTCTCGTTTTCGACCTATTACCCAAGATTACATCTATCTGGTGGGTGTAACTGAGAAGGCTGTGTTTACTGCTAGCACTAGGACACGAAGAGCTGATAGTTTCTCCATAATTTTGCAGAGAAATCCATGACCGCAATTTGAAGGTGGCCATGTGGTTTTTCCTTAATCACGTGTTACTTCCTCACTCACTCGAGCTACGTCTATATATATACGAAATCAAAGAGAAAACTTTGGACGAAGATTGATTTGGAAGAATAAAGAGAAAGCCATCAAAAAATTTGTCATCAAGAAACGCGGCTGAGCGGTAGAGTTGAGAGATGATCAGCATGATGTGGAGAAAGTATACGGAGAAGGACAAATTGGTTGATAAATGAGCTCTGGAATCTGAAGCACACATGTTCTTTTTTCCCTATGATGCAGTCGTCCCTACAATAGGCTAAGGTAGGACACACATTTTTTCTTTATTTATTATGTAGAATATATATTTATATAGAAAAAAAGAATTAATTTCTTTTTAGTTTTGTGAAGTCCTTGAATTCTAACGTTCATTACTTAAACAGTTGTATTTTACTACTAGATTCGATTAAGTCACCCATAATAAAATTACAGTATGTCGTGTCGGACTAACGTTATTTAAATAATCCGATGAAACATTAATTAATAATTAATAAAAAGGTTAAAATACTTGATTTCCTTATCAGCTGGTTCAAGTTCCAAGTTCCAATAAGTACGAATTTTCGGTCTCCAATATTTTTTTTAAAAGAATCTGATGTCCTGATTTATTATTTAAATCAAAATGGTAAATATATAATCGAATTTTTAATTTGCAATAATTAAAATGCGTACCCATTGAAATAATATATCAAAAATTATAATGTTTGTAAGTTAGCTTTAGATGAATAAGTAAGTTTAACAAGTTCTGGTAGCGCTCAATTTCTTATTCTAAAAGGGTAAATCTCTTAAAGTAAGTCCAAAATGTTTACTAATGAACCATCCCAGACAAATCTTTAGTTTTCCTTTATAGATATATAGTAATGACTGACTTCAAAGTCTACATTAATGACAAAATAAGTTAAAAATGACCCAAGTGCATGGAGCCATATACCAGGGAAAGTTCACGTATAGGTATAGACGACCACAATAAGCTATATATTATGCTCGACCAAGTGGGTACCAATGCCAAAAATGTGGAGGGACGGTGCATATTGAAATTCAGTCTTTTGCAAGAAGCAGAAAGCACAAGCATTTGGTGGTCCATAATTGTCCGACTGATAGACCTGCCGGTTGATTGCATCCCACCAAAACAAAGTTTGATTACATTATTATTTCAAAGCACTATGCTATGGCATATATAAGTATATGCTTCTTAATCAATTAGAATCTTATACTATTTCGCTGGACATTATTTAACTCACTCTTTCTTGTTCTCTTTTCCATTTGTGCCCTTTTCACATTTTATTGATTCCCAGTAAGGCCACTATAATTAACCACTTGATAGTTTTTTTTTTTTTTTTTGACTTTAAAAAAGAATGGTTTAAATTTATGTTATATTTTCCAATGATTAGCCTGACAATATTTTAGATTATTCTTTCATTTAGAAATATAAGAAATTTTTCAGGGGAGGATTTAACTATTTATTATTTTATTGAGATTTGCTTTATTTAGACCATGATTCATGGACCAATATAAAATTACTATTTACTTTTAGAATTAGAATTTATCGATATGCGACTTGTATTTTTTAAAGAAAGAAAATTAAAAATCATAATGAGTCTTGTAATTTATTAGACCCTGGTGTAAACAAAATATTTCTATAATTTCTAGTGAATTTCAGACGTGATTTAACTTCCTTGCTGATGATACTTAGATTACTGTTTCATTTAGAATCTTTTTTTGAAAGAATGGGGGGATGATAGGGGCCATGGTCTCCTTAGCCTCTGCGAAGCGCTTTGTACGCGTCGCCCTCTTGTCTCTACTCTATAAAGTTCTAGTGGTCCATGGCTGATATATTTTTTCCTCAACTTGGCCCTTAAATTTTTCACAAAAAAGTCAATTCACCCTTTTTAAAAAAAAAAAAATTTGTTGGAATTAAATTAATATATAACTTCTATATTTTAAATTAATTTTACTAATATCTGTGTTTTTTTACATATCTATTATTTTAGTTAAATAATTTTATAAGTTAAAAATTTACTTAGTGTTTTAGTTTACTATGATTCTTTTTATATATAGTAAAATTTTGATAAATAAATAATTAAATAATACAATTTTTAAGTTCTAAGATAAATGTATTAAGTTAATAGTCTCGCTAAATGTATAAAATAAAAATATTCTTAGAGTCTAAAAGTAAAAACAATGACTATTTATAGAGATTTATATTTTGTAATATTTTATTTTTTAGGGTAGTAAATTATATCGTATTTTATAACTATTTTAATATTAAATAGCAGTGAATTACTCAAAACTCTATAAATACGAAAATAGATTTAACACAGGTATGAATACGGGCATAAATAGACATATATTTTCTTTTTACGTGCTGAGTAAAGGGATAACATTATCCTATTCATTGTAACACCTAAATAGAAGGAGGTTCAACTGACAATATAGGACATAGCTTATTCCCAAATTCTACACTAAAGAAGAGGAGGCAGATTCTAATTCACAGTGCTTGAGCAAAATGGTTTCTTGCTACAGCTCAAGCTTAAACGTGCTCTGGAACTCCTAATTGAAAAGCTTGATTTCTGTAGAACTAACACACCCAATATTGAAAACTTGAGATATTTAAATTAAAAAGGGAGACATACCTGAAGCAAGTTGTCCAAGAATGGACTATCAACAACTTCCCCAGATAACACCACAACAAAAGTACTCCTTCTATGCAGAAGAATATAAGGCTGAACTTCCCTCAACACCTCCACATATTTCCTGTCATCTTCTGCAATAACATTGTCTCCTATTCTTTCACCATTAATACACCTCATGCTGCCATTTTCCACTCTAAGTTTTCTCCACCCAGTACCAGAAATATCTTGTTGGTACCTGATAATGTGTATATTTGGTCTAGTGGGACATGAAGAGCTAGTTACTCCATGAAATTGCAGATAAATCCATGGTCTCAGTTTGGTAGCAGCCATGAGTTTCTTCTTTCTTTTTTCTTTTTTTCTCTCCAGACAACCGATCAAAGAGAGACTTTGTTGCAGCTTTAATTGTTAGAAGAATATATGTAGAAAGAAAAACAGGGAAGATTTATTTATTATAGGTATGTATATAGAAAAGTACATATTACCTAATAAATGATCCGCTTTTAGGAAATATTAAGCACAATTGTTCTTTAAACTAACGCAGTTGTCCCTGTTATAAGATTTATAATCCCTCAGAATCCAATCATTGAATTTTTTAATTAGCAAGTAGACTTTTTTATACATAAATATATTTAAATAATGTTAGATTACTTGATATTTGATATCAATATCTATTACTTAAGTTTTTCTTAATGATTAATGATCCAAAATTAGGGATTAAAAATTTAGTACTTCAATATTCAAATTATTTAAACAATTATCTGCGGCCCTGAACTTGATACGATAGATCATTCTACCTCCTATTCTCTCAAATAAGCCATTTAACCATTTCCAATTCTTTTTATAGAAAATTTAGCCACTTCAACTTAAATTATATAATTTATAAACTTTGTATGGCCCACTTATTATTACTTATATGTACAAATGACTCGTTGCTTTCTTCCACCTCTCGCAAACTTTCTTTTTTCTTTCACTGGAATGATATAATTATAATATATGATAAAATTGAAATATCCAAAATTAATATAATAAAATTATGTTTAGATTTTATTTAAAATTACTTAAGAAAATCTTTTTTAATACTAAAAAATATTTATATTTTTAATTTTATTACTTGTTTTAATTTTTATTATTATTTTCTTTTTTCAAAAAGTTGCTGATTTCTTGAAAAGAAAAAAGAAAAAGATCTCTTACAAACAAAACTTTCAACTACCGACTACTCCTCTACTTCCACCTCAGCCTCACCATCTTCATACTAAAAAAAAAACTAAATTAAATCGAAATCCAACGGTTCAAAGGCTTAGCACCATCAAAGTCAATGCTTATACATATCAGAGGTAGATTAATCTCCCAAACTCCGACCTCAATACTCTCCTCTCCGCCTTCGGGAAAATTACTAGAGTAACCATCCTTAAAGACGAGCGATCATGACAGTCAAAAGGCGTCGCCTTTATTCAATTTGTTTCTAGAAATGATGCCATTCCAGCATCGAAACAAGAGAACAAGAAAATCCTCAACGGTCATGCACTCTCTGCTTCAATCGTTGCTGATAATGGCAGGGCGACGGAGTATATAAAGGAAAGAGTTCGACGTTATGAGTTTGGATACATTGTCATATGTCTTATAAGTGTCTTAAGGATCAACTTGGACAGAGAAAGGCCATTGGCGGTGGAGAAGCGAGGTCGAAAAGGAGGAGGAGATGGCGGTGGGGGAGGAAGAGGAGGAGGAGAACGAGAGAATAGGTTCGAGGAGAATTGAGCTTTAGGACTAAAAGATAATATTTGTAGGGAGAATATTAATTTATCAATAAATGAAAATATATTAATTCAGAAAGAGTCTTTATGTTTTAATTATTTGTATTTTTTTATCAAGATTTATATATAAATTATAGATTAAAAAAAAGAATATGTCAAAAATTATTGTGTATATACCGAGAATTCAAACTTATTATATAAGTATATCAGAAAAGAAAAGTAAATATTATATAAATGTAGGTCAAATAAAGGCATATAACGAGTTTAGTGGCAAAAATCTGACAATACGTGTAGTTTAAAATAGGGAAAAGTATAAAAAAGTATGTTGTGATTTAGCTCTTTCGCAATTAAGAGATTATAGTTTCTTTAGTGACAAAGAAGTACTTTACAAACTAATGTCTTTAGATTTTTATGATTTAGTATTTAATATAATACTCATTTTTAATAACAAAATTACTAATTAAGTGATTTAACATGTAACTAATTATACTGAATTTATGTTAAATAAAATTAATATATATTTTTTAATTTTATTAAAAATAAAAGAAAATTTAAAATAAAATTATAATATTTTTAAGAGTATCACGGTAGTTAATTTGGTAGCAAATCACCTATAAAATAATTTTATTATTGAAATGAATATTATACTAATATTAAATTATAAAAATTTAAAAATATTAATTTGTAAGGTAGTAAAATATAAAAAAAAAAAAACTAAATTATAGGGTATTTCTTTATTACAAAAAAAACTACAATCCTCTAAATGTAAAAATGCCCAACCACAAAGTATATTTTTGTATCTTTCCCTTTAAACTATATAAACATACAATATATACACTGGAAGACAGAGTGTCATAAGATGTTTTGAGTATATAGTATATAAATTCTATAAATATTAGTCTTGTTTTTAGATTCTAAAATATTATAGATTTTGAATCTTTAGTATTTGAGAATTTTTATTTGAAAGATATAAAATATATATATATATATATATATATATATATATATATATATTGACAGATGAGATGAGAAGAATGGAGAGAGTATATAGAGATGAGCATCCTTCTTAGTTAAAAATATTTGCACCAACGGATTCAAACAAATTTTTGGCATACAATCTAGCTGGTTTCAAATGGTTAGACAATGTTTTCAATTGTACTAGTATTTCATTATTGGTACCAATACTTGAATAAAGTATATCAATTCAAGGCACCTAATCAAATTTCAGTCCTATTGATACTGATGTGGTAATTTGAAATAAATATTTCTTATGATTCCTTATGATGTATCACATGTTGATGGCTGAATCATAAGAAATATTCCTACTCAGACATCATATCAGCATCAGATAACCATAATTTAGTTAAGTATTTTAAGTCGATATATTTTATTAATTTATTAATATTAATAAGAATAGTAATTGAAAACATGATTCCAAAGTTTGATGCCAGGTAAGCTACTTATCCAACAAACTTTTTTACTGCTCATCTTGTTTGTCACACTAGCACACAAATTCTTAGATTGAGAAAGTAAAGTATAAGTTCAATTATAATATTGTGCATTTAGTATGAAGAAACAGTATTTACTTTCGAGTGTATATCACCCAATCAATTCGGGCATTACCCGATAAGAATCGGGTAGTACAAAGTATCATTTCTATCTTAGTTAATTCGAAAATTATCCAATTTGACCGGACAGGAATCGGACAGATATTAGAGTGTAATTGTCATTCCTATCCCTGTGTGACTTTCTTTATTTTTTTCCTGTCAATGAGTTTCTCTTAAACAGTACGCAAGATGTTTGATCAACATCTCTCGACCTTGGAATTGAAACGAAACTTCAAAAGAAAGGTTAGAAAAGAAAAAATTAAATTTGTTTTCTCTTCTTTGTGTGGTGGAGAAAGGAAAAGGGAGTATATAGGTACTATTTCTAATTCTCTCTCTCACTCTGTCTTTGAATTTGCTCTCCCCCTTGCCTTGCCCACTTTCATAGAACAGCGTCTCTTTCACTGGTTTGATTTCTATAAAATTTAACAGGTGCGAGAGCTTGGTTTTAGTTCATTTTCTCTATAATTGTTGGAAATTTAAGAAAGGTCGTGGTCTTTCTTTAGGATTTAAAGTTGGAATGTTGCCACAATAAAAGACAAAAAAACAAACATTATCAGAATTATCTGTTTTATAGCTGATAAAGTAAAGAAAAATCTGCAAGTGGTAAATTATTCCTACAATAATTTAAAAAGGTATTTCACAGTAATCTCTTACTAATCATGGTTTCTTATGAGAATGATCTAACAACAGAACGCCATCTATATATATATATATATTATATAAACTGGAGAGAAGCGAGAGAAAGAAAGAGAGAGACATACCTGAAGCAAGTTGTCCAAGAATGGACTATCAACAATTTCCCCAGATAACACCACAACAAAAGTACTCCCTCTATGAAAAAGAATATAAGGCTGAACTTCCCTCAACACCTCCACATATTTCTTGTCATCTTCTGCAATAACATTGTCTCCTCTTCTTTCATCATTAACATTCCTGATGCTGCTTTTCAGGCTCATCGCTATCTCTTTTCTTCCAAGTTTTCTCCTACAACCAGGAATTTCTTTCTGGTGCTTGTTAACGAGGAGATTTGGAGTAATCCCTACCTGATTAATTTGTACTGACTTCAGTTTGAAGGTGCCCATGTTTTTCTTCTTATTATTATTATTTCTCACTTTCTCCAGAGATATATATGTAGAACCAAAGAAAACTTCGTTGAAGATATACGAGAATATATTGAGAGGGAGAGATGTAATCATCAAGAGACGCGGCTAAACGGCAGTGTTGAGAGATAATCACGTGGACCAAGTATATGAAAAAGGACAAATTGCTTGCTATATCAGCTCTGGAAAATGAAAAGCACATTTGTCCTTTGTCTGTAATATGCAGGTGTCCCTACCAGAAGCTCGACAGGACACACGTGATCTAAATATCTTAAGAGTTTGTGTTGCATTAGTTGCCCTTATTCTTATCCTATCAACACACCTTTGCAATTCTTTTTCTTAAAAAGAAAAACAATTCAGAGCTTTTGATTTAGTTTATATGACACCCATATATCAAAACGCAAAGATAATTTTATAGCTTGGATGTAAGGTTTTGATGCTATCCTGTGGCCCATGGGCTGTCAGTTTTTGTTGGGATTAACACTTTAATTCATTCGGTCTATCAAAGGTTATTTTCTTGCAGGAACTCCAAAAGGTTTGCTGAAGATTTTGCTATTCTGCTACTTTGCCAAAGTGCAGAAATTTCTCTTTTCTGCAGTAACAAAAGAACATAGTACGACTGAAAAAGTTCCGGCCATCTTAACACTAAGTCTAAAAATTAAAAAACAGCATCTTTGTTCTAGCATCGTTCTTTACCAAGAGTTTTTATTCAAACACAATATTATTAGGAATTGATTGTGTATATCAAAAGAAATCAATATAAAATATGATAGTGTAGAAAGAAACTACTCTCCATCTCTTCCCGGAAACTAACATCTTTGGGTAGAGAAAAGATCCAGAAACACCAGCCAAAGAAAACAGGTGGAGACTCATGGATCGAAGAAGAACAATATAGGGAAGAAAAAGTACTGGAGGAAGAAGAAGAAGAACAACAAAAATTTAGGTTCTGATGAGGCAGAATTGTCTAACCTGACAAACGGAAAAAAAGAATTGTCTTCCCCAATTCCAGGCGATATCATCTATGATATATTGAATGGTTGGAGGTAAGAGATGTGATGAGATACAAGTGCGTATGCAAGCAATGGCATGCCTTAATCCAAGGACAGCATTTCATTGAACAACACGAAGATCGTATGAAGAAGAATATACACTGCAGCTTCACCTGGCATATCGCAGGCAATTGCACTACTGAGCATCAGACATTCGAAGTAATAGCCATGAGTTATGGCATATAAGTGGAGAGGAGCAATGGCAATCGTACCCAAAGAAATCGCGCAAGAAACCCTGCAACTAGATATGTACTTAATCTACCCAGTCCGCGTTTCACTACCATCCATCACGTTTCCTCTGTTATGACCACAAAAATTATTTACATAAACTGATTTCTGTATTTTATTATGAAGAAGCGAATAACAGAGCAGGAGGTTGCGAGATTCTACCACTAGGAGGGAGTGATGATCTTTCATGGAGAACCCTTGATATCCCTAGCTTACATGATCTTGATCACAAAAGAGAGAAGATTAGGCCGAATCTGCAATACCAAAATGGTCGTGCATTTCATTTGATAAGAGTTAAAAGCAACTTGGCTCAAGTGGTATCTATCAACTTGGAGGAAGAATGTGGCTTTACTAACGCTTTGCCTGAGGGTTTATTTTCAGACTTGGACAAGGTTTCAGATTTTTGGTGGGATGTATTTCCTGGGTTTGCTGAGATAGTAAAGAAGGAGGTTCTTGTTATATTGCTGGAGTTCGTGAGGCATAAATTTTTCGGAAAGATAATAGTCCCATTGAACTTCATTGAAGAAGGGGAAGAAGAAAAGAAGAGAAATTTAGTACCAAAGTTGTGCAATAAAAATATGGTGATGTTCAAGAATGAAGATGAATCACTGTTTTATAATATAGATACTTTGGAGGAAAGAGTTCTTCATATAAGATTGGATAAGATTACAGGAAAAATTATGTCCAGGATTGCAGCCATTTACAGCTTTGTAACTTTGAAGGGAATGCAGGCAGAGTAGTAAGAAACTGGGAAGAAAAAAGGAGTAGAGAAAATTTACCTTGTCAAAAATACATGCTTAATTGGTTTAAAAGTTGCTGAGGTTTTTCTGTTCATTCTTGTTCTTGATTACAGGATTCATTCATTAGGTTAACTTCTATTTATGTAAGGTTTCTTGGCTGAGAATTAATTATAAGCTTCTTACAGGAATCTTGATTCGCTCGCGTTTACAATGCTGATTCAAACAAAAAAAGTTTCTACTGCATTGTTTATGTATATATTGAGTAAAATAATATTTTTTAAGGAATTAGCAGCATGATAGGATGATTCATCAAATTAATTTTAATATTTTAATTAATAAATTATTAACCATTTTAAATCAAGATAGCTGTGTCATTTTTATTTTCAGAAAAATTAGTGTGGAGTGCAAATATAATGATCTTTTATTATATTATATTATTTAAGGTCTAATGTTGTTTAATCCCAATATTTTTTTATCAGTCTAATATGGCACTGTAATATTGATAGATACTCATCCCATAAGTAAGCAAAAAAAAATTTCAAAAGAAACCATGATAAATAAAATTGTTCGAAAATCATGTTCTCTTCTTTAAATTAGTATTGAAAGAATGATATTGGAGAACATTAATAAGAGAAATATAAATAATAAGTCAAATTAAATCAAATAATAAAAAGCTTAGTACAAATATATAGCGTAAATTTCATGACTATATTTTTTAAGTAATAACAAAAGATTTTACATTAATCTGAATCAAATTGAAAATGTTGTACCTATAATCAAATATCTAAAGTGGTAAGCTAGTGCAGTGCGGGACTGCTGGCAATTTTATTTCAGGAGTTGACAAGCTTTTCCATGCAGAAAATTGAGACTTAGATTTTCTAACAGAATTTAACAAGTATTAGCACAGATAATAAGGGAACTGTGTGTCATGAGCTAAAAGAACTGATCAACCGCTCGCTGAATCTTTGAACTAAATCAATCAGTCAGTCAAGTCTCCTTAGAAGCAAGCATCCAGAAGGCAACAACAGCATAAAGCCGCTAAGCTGCAATATTGATGTACCAGCCAAGCAAAAACAAAACAAAAGTAAAATAAACATCAAATTTTCTTCCACATTCAAATCCTAATTAGATATTTTACTTTAGTTTCAAAAAGACTAGCTAGTCACTCGTAACTCATAATTAACTTCTAGAGATCCTATATAACAGCAATGGATTATTAATTTGAAATGGAAAAGGAAGAATTATTGATATGTGTTAACCAAAAAAGAAAAAATATAGAAAAGAAAAGAGAAAAGAAGGCACATACCATCCTTCAAGAAAACCAGTCTCTTTCCTAGGAGGCTGCTGGGCATAGCCTTGAGGAGGGTAACCCTGAGGAGGATAACCCTGTGGATAACCTTGAACTGGGTAGCCAGGAGGTGGATATGCATCTTTTGGAGGATAACCTATGAAATAAAAAAGAATTACAAAAACACGACAAGCCCATTTCCAAGAACATCCTTTTACACAACACACCAAAAGAAAAAAAAAGAAAGAAAGAAAGAAATCCTCAGAGGATCAAACTAACGACAAAGACATACGCATACCTTGTGGTGGAGGAACACCAACTGGTGGTTGCTGCTGATTATAATAACTCATACTTAATGGTTTTGGGTTATTCTTGGAATGAAAAGCTAGACAGAGAACAGAGAAGGTTGTTTTATAGAGTGGGTTTCAAGGAAAGTGAAGAGAAAGAGAGGTTTCCTTAAGAAACAGGGATTCCAAACCGACACATTCAGGTGGAGAGGCAACTCAACAAAACGCGGTATGCGCGTACTGTGTAAATGTAAGCTTTTATAGAAAGAAGATTTAGATTAAAGATGACATCCACTACAAGGAAAGTTAAAGAATCTTTTATCACAGTTCCTTCGAGTTTTCTGGTTTCTAATTAATAATCTACTCACTTGGCTGATATAAGGTGTGTCACACCCCACCAGATCTCATATTAAAACGAGGTTGGAAGCCTAAAAGTCTCCAGAATTCTTTGAAATATAAAGAAAGATTTTAAAAATATTCTTCGATAATACAGAAATATGGAGAAAAGTATAGAATTATATAAAAAATTTTATACACTTGATCTTAACCATTAGATCAAATCAATCCTTAGTGTACGTTGAGGAGATGAAAGCCTATAAATAGCTTATGAACTTCATTTGTAACCATTAAGCAAAGATCAAGCAAATCAAACAAGTTCTCTTTATAATAAAAACTCTCTAAATTATCTTAAACTCTTTATTGTTCTTCTTGCTATCTTAGCTAGCATTTGTGAAGTAAGATTTGACTAGCTTACTTGTTTGAATATAAAAATTAGCCAGTGCCACGACAAATGTCATTAACTAATTTTTATATGTTTTTTTATATGCTATTTTAAGATAATTAAATGGATAAATTTTATTTCTATCTTAACTTTAAGAGGGTTAATAGAATCCTATATTTTACACAAAAAGGGTTTAAAATCCAAAAACGTTTGCAAATTGCAATGCAATTATTATTTACAGAAGAAATATATTGATCTTGTTTTAAACTAAACCTGACATCAAAAAAACATACACCAGACCAAAAGACATTAAAAAAAGAAAAGGGATCAATTTCTTATAAAGAAAAAAGGGTATTAATATTACATAAAGAAAAGTAATTAATTTCTACACGAAAGAAACGAATCCGTCATGGCATCTTTTGGAGGCACTCTAAAAGTCAAAAGAAAAGGAAAAAAAAGAAAAAGCTATCCATTCTTTTTGCCAACAAATTTCATGATATTATTCACAGGCGTTCGACAAAAAATTTCCCCCTCAAGACTATTAGTGAAAGCATTTCACAGCATAATCATTCTGTCTAAATTGAAGGGGTAACGGTTTATGATCCTAGTCTTCTTAAACTAAACTGAGAACACAACAGCAGTAGTCTCAAATGAAATTCAGAAATAGACTCGTGATCGTCATCGAAAATTTCAATTACCTACTGGGCAAGAATGACACTATGATCCTACTGATTTAATTTTAGGATCTAAGGTAATCTAGCATACAAAAACTAGGATACAGAAACTAGCCATTCTACAGACATCAATGTACAATTCTACAAAGAAATAGACGTAATTCCCGCATCTTGGGCTAGCAACATGTTGCACCTCATAATGGGTCTTGTGTCTGAAGTTTCTAGCTCCGTTCCTCCTAGCCGTTTGAGTTGGCAGAGCAAATAAATTTTAAGACCAAAATAGCCACTTGCGACGTGACTGGCTAGGAGTACTGGTGGACTTCGGAGTTACAGTGATTCTTTCTGCATTTGCAGCAACCCATTTGCTGAAATCAGGGGAGGAAACAAGTTCTTTGACAGCTTTTTGTGTGGAGTCTCTGGTAAACTTTTCCCATGCATCTTTGGAGAATTTTCTCCTTTCTGGAGTGGCATGGAACGTTGAAGGGTAAACATCTGAATCTGACAGCTGATGTTGCGGTGTCCTGCTAAGACCTGAAGGAGTGACAGACAGTTGATGTAAAGAGGATCTAACAGAATAAACAGCACTCCTAACTTATATTAAGTTTTTTGTGTAAAAGAACCTTGCATAGAAGAACTGCAAGAAGCTAGGGTGAATCGCTTGGCTTGACGCCGGTCCTCAGGCGTCTTCGATCCATATTCATCATGAGCATTCCCAAATGGTGATAAATCAGGAAGAATATGAGATCCCATCTGGATGTTTCTGATGAATTTGACCAATTTCCTGCAAGTTTATTCCGCGAATCCAATGGATTAGCAATAGAGAAAATGTGGAAAAGTACAGACAGCATCCAGGCACACAGACAGACACAAATCACGGAGAAAGGTAGTTTAATACCAAATTTTTCCATGGCCCAAAAATTGGGTAGCAGATCAAATTAGGTTCGAAATTGCCAGGAAGTGAGAAAAGATTCCACCAAAATAGGGGAGAAAAAGACTCCAGTTCTTTAATAATTTAACTTAGACTGGGTTTTATCAACTCACGTACACTTAGAAAGGGCCAAAAACTATATGATAAGTCTTTTATTAAATAAAAGAAAGCAGATTTATCTCCTGTAGAAAATGAAGAAGCCCTGGGATGGATACAGGCAGACTTACTTGCACATTCGACGCAAAAATCTCAATCTGAAAATTCTCCTTAGTATTGATGAAACCACTATTCCAGATATTAATGCTTCAGCTGCCAGCAGCGGATCCAAAGAACTCTAGAAACAGCATATCCATGATGAGATTTATAAAAAAGCATTAAATTATTGTCTCATAGAAGTAATTATGAACAACAGAATAATCTGAGTACACATAAAATTTTGAAATGTACAAGAAAGAGGAGGTAAAATTACCTGAAGAATCATAATGACACCCAAAATCCGAATGGACCAGGCAACAAAATAAGAGGTACTTATATCAACTGAACCCTCTTCTGTCAGGACAAGTTTACGAACAGCCCAGAAACCCATCCATGCTCCAGCCAGAACAACAAAAGCCACCAGAAAAATAGCCAACTGCAGATAATAAAATAAGGACTTTGTAAACTTACATAATTACAAGCACAAATGTACTTACTCGGCAAGTTACAAAAGCATTATTAAAATAACAGAATGCCTGTTATCATGTAGGTGAAAAAATATTTTGCAAACCTCAAAAATGATGAGACTTTCAGAAAAAGTCATCAATCTGATTCTCATTCAATGGATCGTTGTATAACCAGAATGCGTGCTCAGAATATTGAGATGTCAAAAGGCTTTCGACATCATAATTTGCAACCATCAAAATAAAGCTGACTTCTAAGCATAATGTATACAACTGCTAAATGTGCCTCTACAGCTTTGCAAAATGAGCTAACTGTTTCCTGGTTGACTAATTACTTATTGACACCCAAGACTATATATTTTTCATCTAGCATGTGTACACCCAATGAGAAAGTTCCATGTTTTTCTTCTTCAGAAACATACTTTCATACCCATAATTATCATGAATTTCTAACTTACATACAGGATAATACATGTCTTCACTAATACCAATCTCCACAAGTAATGAACGTAGTAATCCTGGTACGTATCGAAGAAGAAAGGATCCCAGGCCAACCTGAATAAAATAAGGATAAGCTGAGCATAATTTGATATTCTATGGTCTATCAAATCCATAAACAAAAGTGGGATGAGAAGATAGCACTCACAAGAGATGAGTAGACAAAAATTGCAAGTGAGTTCTTTCGGCCAGTTGGCAGAAGCTTCATCCCCTGTCAAGAATCCACATTCTTTTTTAATCACCTAATATTAATGATAGTAAGACTGCATACGGAAATAGAAACAAATTTAGAACATATGAGACGTCCAAAAGGATTAGTATAACCAGCTTTCAAGTCAGATTGGAACTATTAACTAAGACACCATTTAAACCATTGATTAAAATAATTGAATACCACAACCAACTGTAGTGAAAACATGATTTTTAGTCAAAATATTAACATTAAGTAGCAAAAAAGTTATGAACTCCTAATTTCAAACTAAGGATGGGAAAACTGCATCACCTGAAAAAGGACCACCAGTGTTACAAGGATGATACCAATTGCCATGGCACTGCTGTAGTAAAAAGCTAATGACTTGCTCAAAGCAGACGCCACGCTCAACATGACAATGCCCAAGATTAAGAAGATCACGCGATATAAGTAGAATTCTACAAAGGAATAAAGTAATGAACAAGTTACTAACATCAAAATGAATCAAGAAAAACTGGGATTCAAACATTATTCTGATGTCTGAAGAACACAAAAAGGAAAAACAAAGTTACCTTCTTCAATAGACAGTTCAAGGTTTTCCAAGGATGAACCAGCCATCCTTACATCTAATATCTTGTGGTCAAAAGGCGACATAGCTCGAACCCATGGACCTTTATCAACCTTCTCCCACTTTCCTTGAGGGCACATCCCCGTAGCAAGGGAAGCATTCCTACCAAAAAAAACATATACCTCTAAGTAACAAGAAAAAGCTTTACAATCACAAATCTAGGCATCATTTCTTGTCTTTTTAGCGAACAGTTGTATGCAATCAACTAAGTTCTTAAACATAATAATAGCGAAAACAAGTAATTAAAGAGGGAACTTTTGGCTAAAAAAGCTGCAGAACAACTCACCTATGGAAACAAACCTCAACATTTGGCCGGCGGAGGCTTGAACTTGAATGTGAAATGGTCACCTTTAACGTATGGGAAAACTTTTGTAAGTTTTTGAGCCTAGATAATCCATGAATATAAACTCTTTCACAGAGCACCAACGAGCCAGGCTTAGTACCTGGGGACTTAAACACTTGCAAACTAGGAGAGAGCTGCAATTTACTAGACTCGCCAACAACTACAAAACCAAAATGCAAATATCTTAATCATTAAGAAAACCATTTAATACCTCTTAAAACACAAGGTATTACACAATTAGTTACAACTACTAAGACATTGCACATATAATTAAAAGAAACTATTAAAAATTAATGCTTTAACAACTCCATTCATATCATCGGTAAATTTTCTTGGGTTTTATTAGGCAAATAAAAGGAACCTAAAAAAGAAAGAAACCCATATCTTAACTTCCCTATAAGAATTTTCTTAAAATTGCTAATTGGTAGATTAAAAAAGAAAACCCTAGAATAAAAAAAATCAATGTCGAATTTGATAGCATAATAAAAATAGAGGAAAAGGATAAATAGAAACAAGAAACAAGAGAAAAAGAGTACCCAAAGAGCGTTCTTGTGCGGAGACAATTGAGCAAAAAAAAGAAAAGGTTAGTAAGAGAATCTGGATAATGAAAAGGGAGCTCAGACAGGTTTGTGCAGTAGTAGCCATTGCATTTCTCTCTCCCGTTTGGTGGTGATTGTGGAGAGAAAAGGCGCGAGAAAATAGAAAATAGGACGAAGGGTATTTTCATCATTTTAAATAAAAGGCTAAGAGTTAAAACCCTTGCTCGGGCTCTGCTTCTTATTGGGCTCATTCCATGGCTACTGTCTTAGTGGGCTGTCATTCCACAATAACAGGCTAACAGCCTAAAAGAGTTCAAACATCAGCAAAATTGTAAATTTATTTAACAAAGAGTTTCCTTTTTATCTGAAACTCGTCCAAGATTAGGGTGCCTCTTTCTTTCAGAATAGCGGCCCTGGTTTAGCTCCCGTTTTAACAAGATATCCGGGCTCAAGGTTTTTTACACCAAAATTACATTTTATGATTTAAGATTTAAAATATTTTGTCTATATAGTTTTTTTTAAATTGTATTATAATATCATTTTAATATTTCATTATTATTTTTTAGTATTATTTTTGTTAATAAAATTATGACTATAATTTTATTTTTCGTTTTTATCTATCTTTCCATTGTAATAAAAATTTAAAAATCTGTTATAAACATAAAATTATTATTTTTATTGACATCCTTAAATAACTTTTTTAGTTCTATTTTAATTATACATTCATGTATTTTTAAATGTGTTTTAGTATTTTTAATATTATTACAGTATATTTTTTAGAATATATGTCTTTGTACTGTCAAACTACTAGTTGCTATAAAAGTAATATCACTCAATTTATAAATATTAAACATAATTATACAAAAAATAATAAATGATATTATTTCAATTTCTTTTAGAGATATTTTTAGTATTTATTTTGATAAAATTTTGAAAAAATAAAAACCGCATAAATAAAATATTCGAAAATGAAATCATAAAAAAATTGAAACAGAGTCGTAAAAAAAAATCTTTAAAAGAAATCATATTGATGAGAACTTTTTTTCTTTAATAAATACTGAGAAAGAAAAACTGAGGAAAAAAATGAAATTTAAGTGTTTAGCTGAAAATAGGTTAGTAATATGAACTATTTATATGAATTCAAATTATTCAAGAAGAAAATAGTTCAATTACACCCTTTATTTTACATGTTCAATACTCTATAATAATTGAGGCATTTCATCTCATTTCCTTAATTTTGTTTCACCTAATAATTAATTTCATTAAGAAATATTTCTTCTGGCTTAGGGAGTTATAATTCTTAAAACCATTACTAAACACAACATGCACATATGTCACCTCCCTCCCTTTTAATTACTGACAAATATTATCTCTTTCAAAAAAAGGCTCCAGAATAAGACACTGAAACTATATATTTACACTTACTTATTTTAGCATTATACATGAAATATGTAAGTCTTATTTTAGAAAAGGAAAAAGGAAAAGAAAAGAAGAAGTCTTGATGCTGACATTGACAACGTTAAAGCTGTTCAACAATTTCTTGGGTTACAAAACGAGCAACAATAATTCTCACCATTGTAATTATATGTTGAGAATTGTCGGGAAGAAGAAGAAGAAGAAGAAGAAGAAGAAGAAGAAGAAGGAGATAGAAGAACAGCAGTCGAAGACCATTAATATGTTATGAAAGGTGCAGAGGTTTCTGTATCTGACAACATTATGTAGCTGTACATGGCAGCCCATTTTGAACTTCTTCGGATCTACAATTATGCGAAAATCTTTTGTCTTCTTTAGTTTCTTTTTCTTTCTCATTTTAAACGCCAACAATATAATCATAAATGATAAGGAAACTTTACTGAATCAATTAATGATTACTTTGATATATATCATTTAGCAGAAAGATGGACACTGCACGCTGTTGATGATCAGGAGATTATGACTATAGGAATGGGAGAGATATCCTTCATTTTTCTTTTCTTGATTTTGCTATTTTCAATGGTAGATGATTGGATAAATGATATGGGTCAAGGAGTCAAAAGCTTCGGTAAACTTAGTAAACTATCCAGTAATTTAATATATTTTTAGTTTTAGATATCTTATGAATAATGATCATATAATAATTAAATTGAATCTCTTAACGATATTGTATAATTTGATCGTTATTGTTAACAGTTATATTCACAGAATACTAAAATAACAAGAAATAAATCATAAATTTTAAAATAAAATACGTTAAAAGCACAAATAGTTTAATAAATTTTTTCCTAAAAGCTTTTAAAATAGATGTTACTCTTATTATCTAAATATGAAATATTAATGGTTCCTGGAAAAATATGAAATATTCATATTATTTATGATATTCAATAATTGAGTGCAATGGACTTAAAAAAGATATCCAATTTAAAATTTTTAGCAAATAACTCTATGAACTTGTATTCAATGGTCAAATACATCAAATTTAAATTAAAAAATAATAATAATATTACTGATTTAGATTTTAATCGAATTATAAAAACTAAAAATAAATATTTATTTCATCCCCCGAAATTTAGGGTTTGCTAAACGCCTTTTTGTATAACGCATCATTATATATTGTATTAGTAAATTAATGAAATAAATATTTTAAAATTTTTATAACTCAATTAAAATCTAAAAATCTAATATTATTTTACTTTTATAAAGTCTAATTCAGGTATGTTTCACCTCTGGACGTAAATTTAAAAATTTACTTATTAAAAAATTTAAATCGGGTATATTTAACCCTTGAATATAAATTTAAGAAGTTATCTACTGAAAAAATTTAAATTAGATGTATTTGATTCTTAAATACAAGTTCAAAAGGTAAATTAACCTTTTATCTTATAATATTTTATAAAAATATTTTTTTAACTTTAAAATATTAAATGACAGTCTTATAAAAATATTATATGTCATAATTCAAATAAGACATTCAAGAATTAAAACAAATAAATACGAGATGTTTAATATTTTCTTTCTAACTTTATAACATAAATAGCAACATTACAATGAATTTCAAAAATAAAAAGTATCACGAGATTTAAAAAATTATCACTTTTCTTTTATAATAAACAATCTCCATGGAGTTACCTGTGTAGCTAAAAATTAATAGCAATAGTGATAACAAAGTTGTCACGAATAATTTATAATATGTTACGATAAAGTTGTAGTTACATAACTTAATTTTAGCATTTTGTCATTAATATACAATAGTTTTAGAATTTACTCTATGATTATTTTTTTAATTGAAGTTCTTAAAAGCATAATTAAATAAGCTTCAAAGCATATTTCAAGTGGGGTTCTAAACCAGGTATCAGTCCATTTCGCCATGGTGTTGAATTTCCTATCAATAATTTTAATTTTTGTGTTATAAAAATAATAATGTTAGCAAGCCACACGTGGTAATATATGACTGACATGATACATGCAGAGACAAACTAAACCATGGCACAAAGAAGGCAATTTTGTATATACAACAAACATGTCAAAAGCAAAGTTAATAATTATGGGCCGTTAATCTCATTGAGAAAAACAATTTTAACCGTACCATTTTGAACTCGAAAAGAAAAAGTAGATAGCGGTGGTGGTGACAGCACTAATGCTTGCTGGTGTTTTAATTAGCTGAGCTGGGCTTATTGGTGGGCCTCATATGTCAATTCGGCTTTCTTTTGTTTTTACCACACATGCATGCATTCCGTAACATCATCATTGGTTTCTTGATTATTGACTCTTCTTTTCCGAGTTTGAGGTTTTATTCATACTTCACGATTATTTTTATCCTTACTCCTAAAATTAAATTATTAATCTTCATTTTCTGCTTAATTATTCCAAAGAAACTATTATTGCTTGTTATATTTTACGTGCAACAGTTTTATAAATAAAAAAAATTAATGGGATCACAAAACTATTACTCTTGTTTTATGGCAGATGTATATTTATCATCAGAATTTTGGTCATTTAATAAATTTATTATTCTAATTTTTAATTTAATTTAATAGATATTTATTTTTTATGATCATATACGTGTCTTCATTCAATTCGTCCACGTATATCAAAAATTAAAATTTTGATATACATTATATTAAAAATATTTAATATCAAAAATAAAATCCTAATGTATTATGTAAAATTAAAAATTAAAGTGTTAAACTAACTAATCTATATATATATTAATTTTTAAAATTTAAATTTTTTGCCATGTGTATTTGATTTTTGACACATAAAATTGTTGTGTGCAATTACTTTTAACACATAAATTTAAAAATTTATATGAATGTTGTAATTTTTTCTATTAATTTATTGATTAATAAGTTATACTTTTAATTAAACACGCGCTCTAATCATAAAAAAAACATATTAATAATAAATTAATTTTTTAATTAAATAATAATTAGTTTTCTAATTAGATAATAATTATTCTAAAAAATAGCATATTAAAATTTAATATTATGTTAACTAATAAATTAGTTCTCTAATTAGATAATGATTCTAATTATAAAAAATAATATTTTTAAATATTATATTTACTAATAAATTAATTTTTAATTGTATAATAATTTTTTATTCTAGAAAATAGTAATATCAATTATCAATTTAATTTTTTATAATATTAAAATTAATAAATAAATATTTTAAAAATAATTTTTATATTATTGTACTAATAAAATAAAATAAAAACAGTTAAAAATATTTAAAAATAATTTGTTTGCTATTATTTTTTTAAAATATTATAAATTAATATTAATTTTTAATTTTTTTATTAAATTATATTTATAAATTTAATTTTATAATTAAAATAATAATAACGGGGACGTACAATGTGACAAATAAATGACTAGTTAATATAATTTTAAAATAAATATGTATTTGACCCATATTTTAATTTGAAGGGAATTTCATTTCTTTTTCAGGAGCTCATCAATGAAAGCGCATTCTATTATTCTATGCAATGCATCCATATGTGTAATTAAGAATGAGGGTGGTGGCCCCCTCCATTTACCCTAATTGCATCCTGAAATTGAAAGCTGCCAATCTGATAGCTTGTACTAGACAAGGACACATCTATCTCTTTTCCATTCTATCTGTGTACAGAACAGTAAAATACCAGATTAGATCATTGAATCGAAGCAAAGCTTTTATGAATAGTTTACTCGACACACCAGCCAAACTTCTGAGCATGCATAGCTTTACTTGTAACTTAATTCATAGTTGGCCAAGACAAGTTGACCACTACTACCATACATAAGCAATTTCAGGGGCACAAAACTCAACATTTCTTAAATTAGACAAAGTAGAATCTTAACTACTCCGATGAACCCAACCAAATGTGTCCCTTCGATGAGTGGGACTGAAAGAATATGATTTATGAGAATTGGAAAATTTTTGTTTAATTTAAATATATTTTTTTATTTATATATTTATTAATATTACATAATATAATATGTTTCAATTATTCAATGGTAAAACACAATACATTATATACGTATCACTGTTCTATTTATTATAATATATATTCGTAATGTAGATAATATTTAAATAACATAAAGGGTATAAAGATAATAATTAGTTAATTACAATCATTGCAAAAGGGTTAATTTAATCATCTTCCAAGTGTATGAACTGAGTTACATATATAGAATAACAAAAGTGCCCTAGCTAGTAGCTAATTAAGCTGCTAAAGCTAAGTCTAGTTAGAGCTGATTACAGTGTGCATCCATGTTCTAAAAAGTAATAAAGAGAGAAGAAAAACAGAAGAGAATAAAAATGTAATGAAAAGTGAGAAAAGGATAGGCATGTGTTTCTTTGTTGTTTTTATTCAAGAAAAGGAGAAGTTGAAACTAGTTGCACTAGCAGTACTGAGCTGATAGTATACTAGTGTTTGTTTCTCAAGTTCCAATCTCTGAAATGCTCTGTAAGGCTGGTTTCCATTGCCCACCACCACCACCACCACCAACACCACCATAATGCCTGCCAACTCCTCCTCTGCTGCCGCTGCTGCTGGTACTGCCACCATTGCTTGCTAATCGGTTAACCTCCTGCTCCACCTGCAAAAGATGAAGCAGCAAAGGAAAATATTAAACAAACATGCACCATGAGAAAATGACAATTCAGATTATTATTATTATTATTTTTCTTCTCTCTTTTATCATCTGGCACCTTGATCCCAAAGCAATGGTTCCATTATTAGTTTCTTTCCTCTTTTATTAGTACTCATTATTTCTACTCTGACATAAAGCAAGGCCGCCCCTGACCCTGATTGAAACTGTTTAAATATAACCACCCCATTTATAATCTACTTAACTCCTTTTCTGATTCACGATAGATTTACTGTATGTCGCAGGAGCTTTCTTAAAATGTTATCTTTGCTATTTTGTCTAGGTGGCCAGACACTATACAAACTCATTTTCAGTAATTTTTTAATAAGATTTAAACTGTATACACATATCTAGTAGCATCCCAGAAACTTTTTCTCTTAAATGAATTATAATTTTATTACCACCAAAATATTTAAAATTTTATTATAATTAAAATTAGAATAAGAATGAACAGAAAGTATGTTTAGATATACACAACTCTCGAAATAAATAAAATTATTCATGATATAATAGAGCATGTTATATAATTGCATTAAGACTTTTCGTGACCAAAATGGGTCGATTATATATTGAGATAAAAGTATAATTGCTTTTCAAGACAGTAAAAGCAAAATAGAGCTTTCTCACACACAGAATCTCTACTGACATGTAATTGCTAACTAATCAAGCTTATTATGACAAGACTTTGAAGACTAGCAAAAATGGGTTGGAGTTGGCCACGTGTGTACAATTATATATGTTAATTACTAACTAATTGAACTTATTATGGAAGCTCTTACTAGCTGTAAAGTGGGTTAAGATGATTATAAATTACTTAAAAGATGATTAGAAAAACCACTAAAAAGATGATATGGCAAAGAAAATTAGTATATTAAGATAAAGAATAAGATTTCACATTTCATCAGAAAAAGAGAAAATTGAACAGTCCTAAATGTTGGTTACTTGTTCCAAACCATAAAGGAACTGGAGATTATAGTAATGCTATAAAAAAAGAATTACATTTTTTAAACGGCGATTGTACCCATCTGTTCCATATAACTTCTTCAATTTTTTTTAATTATTTTTGTAATTTATTCTTATTAAACTTTTTATTGAAGCTATAATTTTAAAATATAAAATTACTATTAATTGCATATTATAATAGTTATATTAATTATTAAAAAGCATATTTAAGAATTACTTACTAAACTAATAATTAAAAAAATGAACATAATTGTAACGGTTTAAAAAAAAGAAAGAAAAACTATCTCTTTAAAAAATATATGGATTAGATAAAAATTAGTCTGCAGTTCTATAAATGATGTACCTCGAGATCTGCAGTTACAAACAAAATTTCAGATTCTTCCGAATAACAGAAGATAATATAATTTTAAATTTACCCATAAAAACAAGGAAAAATAGCCTACTTTTTATTCTTTATAATTCCGGTTCCTTTAAATTTCTCTTTTTTCAATATGAAAAGCATACTAATATCAGCTGATGAAATGACAAAAATAAAAGTGAAGATGCTCTGTTTCTTTCTGTAATCTGTAGAGACTGAGAAATGAGAATGGAAAAGACCCAAAGAGCTCGTATTATATACCCACTGTGACTAACCTAATTATTGCACTAATCTGTAATTATTGGAATAAGTGCATCGAGAATTAATTTATACACAGAAAAGATTTTCACAAACTGAAGTGTTTAAATGAATCAAAATAAGGTTCAGGTTCCTGTTACCTTAACATGAGAGCTGAAGTTTTCAGATTTAGAAACAGAATTGGGATTTGGATTCAAGGTTAGGGCGCTGGAGCACTTGCTTCTCTTCATTTCAACTCCAACTCCAAGCCCTCCTCTCTGTTTTAACAGCTTCCCGAGTTTAACACATTTCTTTGAAGCAAACTCTTTCAACACATCTGCAACACAAAGAGTTGCATATTTTTACAGAAGAAAGTTGGCCATAATCAACAAAACCCACATCAGAATTATGATAAGTTTACCTTCAAAGCTTATGAGTCTGTAGACTTGACCAATAAGTAGAGTATCATCAGGTCGAAGAAGCTTTAGCTGCTTTACTGGCAAACCATTTTCTGTTTTCGTTGTTGGAGATGGAACTACCATTGCAACATAATGACCTGGATTCGAGTTCATGATTTGATGAGCACTAACAGACCAGTAAATCCTCTCGATCTTGTTTCCTGGGTGTTGAATAACAACTGTTGCTGCTTCTGCAGCTTGACAATTTCCCATCTTTCAAAACCACAAAACAGATTTTCTTTTTTTATTAACTAAACTGAAATGAGACAGGAAGGTCTTAACTCTATTTTATAATTAGTATGGGGAAAAACTGGTATTCGGGAAATTAATGATGCTGACGATTGGTTCACGTTGAAGATGTACGGCTAGAATCCATAGATGTGACTCAGAGATTGACCAAAGATCGAGGAAAGGAAAGAACAAAAAAGATAAAGAAAAACCCAGAACAGGAAGTTTGCAGGATTCCTTTCAGTTCAATGAGCAGAGCTTTTATGGCTTGGAGGTGAAAACAAAGAAAAGGGCCGGTGGTCACTGACGGTGGAGGTGGTGGTTTGGAGTTGGAGTTGGAGAAATGATGGAAGAATGAGGTGGTGGTTGATTATATGATGGTGGCAGCTAGATATATAGTATGCTTACGAAGTTGTTATTTTCAATTGGTAACAAGAAACATTTTCTTTTTAAAAACAAAAATTCCAATGACGCGATTGCTAGTAATATTTTCTTCCTTTTGTTTTAGATTCATAACAGCCAATTAGCGTGGAGGGTTTCTATTTCAATTTTTGTCCCATTTCTTTACAAAAAATTCATATTTTATTTATGTACCAATTAATAGATAATTTTTTATATTTATTAATTTTAAATAATAAAATTATATCAAATATTTATTTATATAATACTGACATAACTAAATTTAAATAATAATTTATCTTTCCCAATACTACTTTAATATGAAACTAATTCTATTCAGAGAATAATTTTTTGATAAAATCCTGTAAATAAATGTAATTTCAAGATTGGTCAATAATAATTAAGTATTTACATCTAATATTATCATATTATCTAATAAAAAATTAATCATCTCATATTTATAATAAAGAGTTTATAATTTTACACGTAATATAATTCATTTAATAATTTATCAAATGTTAACTATAACTTATTAACAATTATTTACGAATCCTAATAACCGGATCGGTTGGACCGGCTTATCAACTTTAACCGGTAAAAAACTCATCTATTAAACTGAATTACTTAAAAGGAAATAAAAATCAACAGACATTATCACAGTATCAGAGTAATAATTCAACTGTCCAATCAATTAAACCGATAACCAGTTGGATGATGGGTTTGATTTATTAAAACACTGATATTAATGGAAACGTGTTGATCAGCAAATCACCTGGGTAAGAGTGGGAGTGGGGTCTCCCTCCCTGAATCTATAGTCGCTGTATGTATCTAAGGGTCTATTACCTTATTTATGGGCAGAGCCATTGACCCGAAGCTGGCTTTCCTTCTTCTTAAACTCTTTACTCATTTTACTATCGTATTATTTTCCTTTTAAAAAATATTCTTTGCTGTTTTTATTTCCCCTTAATCCTGACTTTTTTTGTTTTGACATTCCAGATGTTTTCTTTCTTTCAGAGACAGAACCAGAAAGGCTCATTCCAATTTCCAAATTCAAAGAACAAAAATAAAACAATTATTAATGTATAAATACAAATATTGTTATTTATGTTCAATCTGTATTATTTAAGTATTAGATTGAATTCTTTTCTCTTAAATTTACTCATCTAACGTGAAAGATTCACTTAGAGCGGAATCAAATTATTAAGAGTTATCCCATCAATAAAAAAGAAAAATAGTCGGCAAGTCAATAAATTTTATGACTAAATAAATTTCCGACAATCAAATTAGACGAGGGATGAGAGATGAATTTGACAACACGTGTTTTATGCGTATAAAAAAGAAATATGCATATTTGACTATTAAAGTGATGACTCAATAAAAAAGAAAAATATTTATTTTTTTTGTAGTAACACATTAATTCTATTACAACCGCTAGTAGTTAGGTGCTTTGGGGTGTGGAACCAAACTAACCTATTGAAACTTGATACCGCTCGGTTGTTTGGATTAAAAGTTGGCAATTTGATATAATCGATCACCCTATCCTATTACAATGTTTATGTAATATACTTTATTTAAATTAGTTATTTTATAGCGCTAGCATAATTCATATTTTTATTAAAAAAGTTTATAGAATTTTTTTGTTTTTATTATAAATAAAGATAATAAAATTAATAAAATCAATAATTGAATGGTAATATGAGGTATTTAAATAATACACAGGTAAATCAAATTTAATGGAACTAAAATAAATCTATATAAAAGCAACAATATAGTAGGTTTAATATCAGCTATTTCCATAAAAGTACACAGCACTTAATACTAAACTGAGTATGGTAATTTGATATTATTTTATGTATATTTTATTTTTTATAAAAATAAAAGTAATGAATTAAGTTGAAATTTATAATCTAGTTTGGTTTTGATTTTTTTTTTTTAATTTTAAATTTTAAATTTAATTGAATCGGTTGAAAGCTAAATTGAATTAGGATTTATTGCCACAAATTTTATTAATACAAACTAAATCGGACACCAAACTAAAGAAACTCTCGAAAAAAAATTTATATGAATATTACCTAACTAAATAAAAAGTCATATCATAAAGAGCTAACTAAAATAAATTTAATTTTATAAATTTATTTTAAACAATTAAAATTTTCTATTATATACTAAAATACTTTTTATTATATGAATAAGAAAACTTACTTAGTTTGATTTAACTAAAATTAGAAAAGTAATTATTCTGATTAAACTAAAATTTTCTTATTGAGCACCAAAATAGATTAAATTAATATAGGTTTCTAATTAAAAGATTGCATTAAATTTAAATAAAAAAATATAACCCGAGTCAAACTGAATAATTGGTTCAGCTTATTTGGAAATTGTTTTCGTCCTGGCTGCTACCATTCATTTAAAAATTTATGTGCATACACGACTATTTCTGAAATAAAAACTCATTTCAGAAGGAACTGTTCTTTGACTATAATAAAATGAAAAAAAAAAAAAAAAAAAAGGAGATAATCATTCCGTGTATATAATTACACGTGTGAAGAGACGCCTGTGAAAAGAAGTTCCAAGAAGTTATTCAACCATTATTAACAATAATATTGAATGTGATTTATGATTTTGGTCCAAACGTGGCGGGTCTCTATTAAGTTTCTAACTTATAGTTGGTCCCACTCCACTAAGTAGGCTAAAAGCTTTAATTTCCTTGAAAAAAAATTAAATTTAGTACGTGTTTTTTAATTTTTTTTTCTCAATTCAGTAAGAAATTTAAATATTTTTTAAATTTAACTTCCAATAAAATTAAATTAGTAGCCGACAAGGCAAAGAATTTCCTTTAACCTTTTTTTTCTGGGTTCATTTTCACCATCGAACTTGAGCATGCAATGTCATACACTTAGTTATTATAGTTAGTTAATTATACATAAAGTTATAGCCTTGTGCACAGTTGTTGGTAAAAGATCAGAAGTGGGATTTAAACCAAACTGTCTTGCTTCTCTATACAGACGAATTAATTAGATGAGGTGCTTTACCAAACTTCTTTTTATATAAAAGAATTCTTCTTTCTGGTGAAAAGGCACTTCAATGGAAATTAAGAAATAAGTGCACGAACTCTGTGGGTCCAACTTGTTTTGGTTTGAAAGGCATAAGAAAGATCATCAGGATTTTTTATTTTTTAATTCGGGTCTCATCGTGAGGAAATATTATATACTGAAAATTTGCAGCATTCAACCACAAATTGCCGCCATGCATGTTTTCATAACCATTACCATACTGACTGCAGTATATTCAATGATGCAGAAAGGAGTATTATTAGCTAAAGAAACTTTCGGATTTTAATTCTTATTCCTGCCTCCAACTTTTTATGTGAATATAATTATTGTAACTTTCAAAAATATTTTAAAATCATTATTTTTTTAGATTGTAAATTTTTATTATTTTTCCTATAATTATACACATCTCTCTCTTTCTTGGACCTCATGATCTGGTTGGGCAATGGGCACTAACCCACGAACCCATTTTTACCATTTCTATTGAGTATGGACCTTCACTCCAATCAAATACGCCCGGACGCACCATGTCCACACTTCTCTGTCCGGCCTATATATAATTAAGCCCATTGAACGAATCTATGTACATATTAAAAGAAAGAAAAAAAGCATTAGGTTCTATAGATAAAGTGCAATTTTGCTAGACTACGATTGGGTATTCTATCTTTATAAGTTTATTTTTTAATTATAAATTATTAACTAATATTATTCTAAATAATTTATTCTTTTATTAATATAAATTGTTAATGAATTTATATATAATTTTTAATTATTTATGTGACTTAGAATTTTATTGTTGAATCTTATAATTGTTAAATGCCACTAATTAAATTCTAAAAATAGATAAATAATTTTAATAAATAAAAATAATATATTTAATTGATCAACTATATATGATTGACTAATCTAATATTTAATTATATTAATAAATTATTAAATTTAAAATAATATCAATATTTATAGATTTATATGGTACCGTATATCTATGATACATTAAAATGACTTAACCTTTAAACTTTAAAGTAACTCAATCACATTTTTAAAGTTTGAAAATATAACAATTATATAATTGGAAATACCTTCTTTCTTAACAAATGACGATGTTATTAATTTTTTTTATCAAAGTGAAATTCTTTTTTTATTTTATGATTTTTACTTACTAAAATGCAGAATTAATACTCTCTTATATAAAAAAAAACTTGGGTTGAGAAGATTAAAACAGTTTTTTTAGCACTTAAAATTAACTGTCTTAATATATTTTTTTATGTGTATATAAAATAAACATATATATATATATATATTATTAAAAAAAATTACTAAATAAAAGAAGCAATACCAACCCTTTCGATAGAACAAGAGATTGGCTATTGCTCCTCATTTTTATTTTATTTTTAAGAACTCACGCATACTAAGACTGACTTTATTCCTTTGTAGATGGAGCTTCGACAACAACTAGGTGTACAGAGAAATTATGAGCATTACGGTCATGCATAACTTCCCTCTAGACCTAGCTTTTCTTGTTCTTTCTTAAATAATTTATAATCTCTAGTGAATCTCTCAATAGGACTCAAATCTAAATGAAATTCTAAAGAAAAGAGAACAAATGGATCTTATAGGATTTCCAATAAATTTTTTAATTTATTTTGGAAGCAGGTGATTAGAACGACTTCTTTTAACACTTAAAATTAAATGTCTCACTTTTAAAACGATTTTTTTAGCACTTAAAATTAACTGTCTCATCCCATTAGCACCTAAAATTAACTGTATCTATTTCTTTATATATGTAAAAGAAGAAAAAGACAGAATTAATTTCATGAATGGAATTATCTGTGAAGTCTAGGAATTTAATTGTATTTTTGCTAAAGTTTTAAAGGCTTATCTATTAATTTTTCCCATAAAAAAACTGACACATAAAATTTTTGCCATGTATTAATAGTTCTAATAATTTCTTTTCGAACTTAAATAATTCTATCAGTTACAGCTTTAACACATAGACAAAATGATAAATTTTCCTGACATTGTGTCAATAATTTTGACACAAACATAGTGATGCTGTATAATTCTTATGTTTATTGTATTCAGAAATCATAATATAGTTAATATATTAATTAAGATGTTATTTTTTTAATTAAATAGTAACTCCAATTCTAAAATATAATTTATAACTAATATGTTAATTAATAAATTATTTTTCTAATAAAATAATGATTATTAATTTTAAAAATGATATATTAATCGTATTTCTAATATTAGTATATTAATTAATAAATTTATGTAGTAATCTAATCTTACATGACATATTATTAATAATATTTTTTATTAAATTATTATTATATTTATTATGATTTAGTATTAATCAAATCTTATACATATAAATATTTTTTAAAAAGATAATTAGATTTTACGAATTGAAAATATTTATAACCAAAATAATAACAATTCTCGTATAATACGGCCGAAAGATAAATTAAATTAGGCAAGATGTATAGATTAGCCGAAAAATAAGTTTTTGCCTAATGTGGCATGCCCAAAGTCATCATACAGTCGCTAGCTAAACACAAAGCTTCATTTTGTGAACAGGAAGGAGTAACCTCACAGTCCTGATGACAGACTGCAGTACCCACTTAGTCAAATTCGATTTATGTAAATGAAGTATTTAGCATATGAGGTACAAATTGCTGCTTTGTTTTCAGGGGGCACATGTTATGCTTCTTGTAAAGTTGTAATGAATAGTTTGCCTCTCTTGGAAATTCGCAGTTCATTACAAAATCAACTCTGTATGTACTCTACGAATTCAGGATTTTGAACAGAAAAAGGTACAATGATTAAGGCAAACAACTCAGTATAAGATATGAACTAACGTGAATCAGCCACAGGACAAATCCTGAGACAGAACTTTTGTTCATTCTATCTATTCTAGGATTTTGGCCCTACAGAAAATTTGGCTTGTTTCCAAGGAAGCTTCATGCAATTTCATGTAAAGCATGCTTGACAGTAATGTAATGTCAGTATCAAGTATATTATGACCTGGTGGATGGGTTATTGACAGATGATAGTACCCAATAAATTTCTGAACCTTTCGTGAAAATTGCGATATGGAAACGATGATTTTCGTTTGGTTCCATTGAATAAATATAAGCGGCAATGTCTGTGTCTGCAGACTACTGCGATACTATTAACTTGTACTGCAATGAAACAGCTATTGAAGTAGTTTCACTAGAAGCTGACATTGGCGAAGTTGTTGAAACTCATTCTTCCAATATTCTAGCTGATGATGAGAGTTATACTGATAGTATTTTCGATTCTGAGCTTGATCAAATGCTGGAACCCAAGTTAGTTAAGCGACTTCTGGAGCTTCCAGACATTGTCACTGCTCGTCGAGATGCAGTAAATTGGATACTAAAGGTGCTTAATTTACTCCTTGTTATCTATATCAAATTTTATTTGCTCCCTTTTAGACTTGTTTCTTTTTACACTTAATGCTAGTATCTCTATCTTGCAGGTGCATGCTTACTACCAGTTTAGGCCTGAAACTGCATATCTTTCTGTCAACTATTTGGATCGTTTCCTCTCATTTCATTCTTTGCCAGTAATGTTTTCTTTTACATGTTGTTGTCTTCTTAATGTTGAAGTACCTAATACGTAATGCTACATACAATGTCAGTTTTTCTACAGTCCGTCCAAGTTAACATGTAAGATTGCTAGCTGCACTGTGTTATGCTCCAGTTATAAGATGTCCACATACTGAAATTCACATTTATTAAACCTTAAATTCTTGTCAATTAGGCTCTAATTGGGGTTCAAGCTTGCTGCAACATAATTCAAATTCTGACGTTATTATTGTTATATGCAGCAAGGGAAAGGATGGCCAATGCAGCTGTTAGCAGTAGCATGTCTGTCAGTAGCTGCAAAATTGGAGGAAACAAATGTTCCACTTCTCTTAGAGTTGCAAATATTAGAACCGAGATTTTTATTCAAGCCAAGTACAATTCAAAGGATGGAACTTCTAGTCATGGCAAAACTCAAGTGGCGATTACACATCATAACACCTTTCTACTTTCTGCACTATTTCATTGCCAAGCTTTCATGTGCCAGTCCTGATTGTAATAATTTCAGCTCTGTTTTTCCGCGTTCCTCTGATCTTATAATCAACATATGTAGAGGTGAATCATCTCAGATCTCTCTGTTTCTGATTCATACATAAAAGAATAACAACTGATTATGATTTCCACAACAGTGATAAATTTCTTGGATTATACTCCATCAGCAGTAGCAGCAAGTGCAGTGCTTTGGGTGACTAATCAAACAGTTGATGACCCAAAATTGGAGTGCTTACACGAGAAGGTGAACAGAGTAAGTCTTAGTTATGAAATAATGCTATATATGTTAATACATGCCAAATATCATACCAAAAACCGAAGCAAACTCATATCTCCTAATTCAAGATGAAGTTTCAGCTAATTCCAAACTTTCTGATTCAATTTTTCTTTTGTTTTTGTTTTAAATTAATTGGGCTCTGACTGGAGTTGGAGTTTGAACTTGCAACGCATATATTTTCTTTTTACTTGGGAAAGACAAAAATAGATATAATAAGGCAACAACTTTTCCCTAATGATTATTGTTCTAATGGAAAAAGAAGGGGAATTTGAAAAGATACTTAATATTGGAGGTAGCGTACTCACAAGATGTGCCAATAAGGCTGTATTCCACAGTAACAAGAATGTCTTATATATTCATCAAAGAAAATTGGATGCAGGATAAGGTGAAAAGATGCTACAATCTTGTCAAGAAGAACATGTCTAAATTGTCACAATGGGACTATTCCTGCAAGATGCCATGCAAAGAAGTTTTTTGTGCAAAGGAATTCAAGTCAAGACACAGCTCCTCTCCAAATAAGTGCTAAAAATTTGAAGTCGCGAAATTTATGGGATGAAAGTTGAAGTTTGCATTTATTTTTTGCCAATTCTATCTTTAGGAATAGGAAAAAACAAAACAATTGTCAGATTGTCTTTTGTTTTTTTTGTTTTGGTGTGTGCGTGAATGTGTTGCCATTGCAAGGCAGTGCTGATGAAAGTTGTACGTCAGAAATTATTAAGAATAGCAACTGTGAGGCTTGAAAGTTGACATCAGTTTTGTGTGCAAGTGATTCCATTTTCTCAACAAGTTCTGCTAGCTTTCCCTTTTGCCTAGGCAATGAATGGCTAATGACATGGTATGATATCAGGACGAAGCATCTAAACATAAAGCAAACATTCAATAAAAGACAGAAATAAGGAAGGATCATAGGTGCTTGCAAGAGGGTCCATCAATCTTACAGAAAGTGACCAAAAAGTCGCTTTTCAGTTACTTTTACATTGCTTCTGGTTCAAATTTCAGTGTAAACAGTCATCATAATCTACAACCTTAAGAAATGGTGAGAAAAAAGAAGATTCTCTTAGGCTTTATTTGCCTCTCATCTCATGGTCAGAGAACTTCACTCTTTTCTTCAGAGGCAACGACTGCAATATAAAAATGGACAGATCTTGTTACAACTTCTTAAGAGTATTGTTATAATTTGCCGCTTGATTAGTGTAACATCATATTTTATAGGTCTATTCAGCTTTTAGGTGTTAAATTTTATTGGTTATATATAATATAGTAGGCAGAATCTAACTAAAAGCTTCTCCTCTAATGTAATTGTACGTGATAGATGTTCTGAAGCAAGCAGCATGGAAGCAGAATTTCAGCCTTGGATCTAGGTTTTGCAGATATTAGCACATGTTGATTTCTGCTCAGAGAATTAAGTCTTGGCCTTTCTGTTATTGCTAATGCAATTAGAGAAGGTCCAGAGAATGTATTGTGTGAGAATTCAGGCTCTCACTAGGCGGCTTTTTCTCTTTTAATTTTTTTTTAAACCTGTCCGCCAATTCATCCGGAGGACAATGTCTATATATGCGAAATTTTATTAAAATCTATTTCAAATTGAGAATTACTTGTCAAACTATCATAAAATTAAGATTTCTTTCATTTTTACCCTAAATTGGTATTTTTTTTTTGTAAACACCCCAACTAGGACTGTCAGCTGTCTTTGTGATTTTCAAAAGTTGGCAGGTTGTCAAAGTCTAAATACACTACAGAAAAGTTGCCAGTGAAAGATGCTGTCGGGGTAGCTCGAAATTCTCTTCTTATTTGGGTTTGAGGCCTTCCTAACGGCCTGTAGTTTTTTGTATTCTTGATATGCTCAACTGGGCCTTATTCAATGAAAATCTTAAAATAAAAATAGAAACAGTAAGATATCTCCTGTTAATCTTGAATCTATCATAAAGATTCCCAGCAAGCAAAGCATTATCAATGAGTAGGGTTCGTTTTGTCTGAGACCATTAGCAGGGATTGTTGTGTGGGGTAGAAGAGCCATTTATGAGCAGAACATGAGACTGATTAGATGCGATGCACAATGCTTTATGCCTTTCCAATGGACAGAGAGAAGGCATCAAAATCAAAGGTCCACAAATTGGTATGATCAGGATTGCATAAATACCAACGAAAGTGAAAAAAATAATTGGCCGAGCCCCTTGGTAAGTAGGAGATGATAATGAAGCATTTGTCCCTTCTTTTTATCCACTGCCATCTAATCCTGAACATGCATGCCCTTTTAACACTTCCCCCTCAAATCAAAAGGAAAAACAAAGCTGCACGTATTCTGATAAGGCATCTTTGCAGCAGACTTTTATTGCTATGCTATATATTGTGTTCGTGATCCTCTATAAATCCTTTACAGGAGCTCTAATAATTAAATACACTTTGCAAAAATAAAATACTTGCCTAGATCTCATCTTTACAAAGCATTTCTGAAGCTGTTTAACTATTAAATAATATTGTTTTAGTAATAAATTATTATATTCTAATTTATAATCGCAAAGCAACTAAATAAACAATTCAAAACTTTTAGCAAACAATATCAGTATTAAGTAGGAACTGAAATTGGATTGGACCATCCATTCATATGATATGAAAGGGATAATTCATATAAACTCATTAGATTACCAATTTTATGTAAATTTTTTTTTTTTACACTAATTTTATGCAATCAGAACTAGAATAACAACCTTTTTTTTTAATTAGTAATGATCTCATTTTCTCAATTCAAATTAAATGTTTTGTTAAGCTGTCAGCAAATTAAACAAATTATTTTGACTTTTTCTTTTATAAAGAAATCAAAAAGAGGCAAAGCAGACTAGAGAACATTGCATATGACAGATTCTAGGAAAGGAAATCCCTATATTATCCCGAACAAATAAAAAAACGATTGTATCAGGACATTTCTAATGCATTTATTATATATGTTAAACTTTTTATTTTAAAGCGTTATAACTCAATGCACTATTTATATTTTAAATATAAAATAAAGAATTAATATAGGGACTAAACTTCACTCTCTACTCTATATTTAATAAATACATTATAAATTATTATACATTTAATTGATTAAAAATAAAATAAAAGAATAAAATATAAAAGAATATATTAGACTTAAACAAAAAAATTTATTTTTTATATTTAAATATAAAAATATTGTCCGATGGATGCCAAAGAAAATTATTTGAGAATGTAGGTTAGAAAATTAGAAGTTTAGTTAATTTTCTTTCATTGTAGAGGCTTAAGGTAGATGCTGACCTGATGTTTCTTAGACTTTGTCGGCTTTATCCACATGGGGGGAATGTTCAATTTAAATAATGTGCAAGACATTATCTGATCAACAATTACAAGTAACTTATTTTGGAAAACAACTTTACATTGGAAAGTAATTAAATAATGTGTTTTATTTTGGTTGGAGAGTTCATTGAAGGATCTAAGTAATTTTAATCCCTCTTCTACTCCAAATTCTATCAACACTAAATATACTCGAATTATCTACTGTAGTACGTGTTTTATTTTTTTATACAATATCTGATGATATGTAGAAAAAAGTGTAAAAGGAAAATAATAAATAAATAACTACACTAATTTCTATAATTTAAATTGTTATATTATCTATCCTCATATATTTAATATTAAATGAATCTAATAATTTTATTAATTAAATTAAATTTTAAAAACTAATTTTATTGAATAATTTTAATTTTAAATTAGTAATTGATAACAGTCCCAAAAAAATCAATATAGTTATGCTAAGTTTTCTTACTGATAGCAAACAAAGCTAGAGGGAATATCGGACCTATGTCCAGTACTCACTCTGAAAATCAAATTAACTAAAAATTTAATGAATATTATATTAATTATTTACTTGAGTACATTGAATAAATTATTTATATATGGCTCGACAATTCAATTTTATCATATTCAGTAGTATCATAAACTGAATCTAATTTCATTAGAAAACATAAATTCGGTAAAAATTATAATTTAAGAGGACCCGCGCGGCTGGTCTGCCGCGAGAGCTTAGCCACCGGCACATGTCTCTGGGGCTCAGAGGCTGAATCCTATTCGAACAGGAGTAGAATTCATTTAGAGGAGATGAATGCCACTAGGGGACTCATCCTCTATTGCCATGTAAGTTGAACTCAACCTCCTATTCCTAGACTGCGGGTTTCCTCTGCCTTCATCATCAATAATAAAATAAATTGTAATAACTTTTTTATAATTATTATTTATTAAAGAGAATATTCTAAGAAAAGAACTAGTATATGAACTAGCAAAATAAGTTATAGAATTCTAAAACTATATTTATAATTCTGAATATTACAGTTTAATAATTTAAATATTCAATCTATTAAATATATTAATTGTTAAAGCCTCAACTATACTTTCCAATGATATAGGAAGAAGTTTTTAGGATTAACCTCGACTTCTGCTACACTGCAAGATAGGGAAAAAAAAAAAAAAAACTATTGGATTGTAATTTCTTTTAGCATTGAAAAAGAAAACAAAAAGAATTTCCGAGAAAACAAAAAAGAAAAATAATATTAATACAATATCCAATTTCAAGTTATCTCATTTTTTAAAAAACTTTTTTTTGAATACAAGCTATCAATACCACGAGATTAGATTAAGACGTCAGTGCATTAAATTAAAAATTCAGCATAATGACATAAAATCATTATTCTTAATTATTGTAGAACTGTCATTAATTTTATTTTTATATCATTATTGTTTTCCTCTGGTATCATATCATTACAACATATTTGGTATGTGATGGGAAATTGTAATTATTTGGAAAGCCAAATCTTAAAATGTTGATCACAAATGTCATTCTGTTACTTTTTCTTGTCAATTTCTATAAAGAAAAGAACGAAAAAAGAGAACAACATAAAACATCTCACCAAAATACAATAAAGGAAAATAAGTTTGTCTGTGATTGCAGAAAAGCCGTAACAAAATTAACCAGCAACTATTACACATAAATATTTTCAATAATATTTATTATTATTCTCCACGAAGAATCCATCTTCGGTATCTCCGCATCTCTCCTCATCTGTGCCATTTCTCTGCGACTCTCTCTTTTGTTCCGTCTCTCTCTTTAAATCAATAAGATCACACAATCTATCATCGTTGAGCTCTATGTTTCTTTCTGTTTTCTTTCTTGCCCTTGTTTTATAGGTTTCTTTTTCTCTTTTCTTGCAAATACTTTTTCTTTTTTGTCGTTTTATTTTCTTTTGGCGGCTTGAATCTTTTTGTTGCGTTTGATTGTGAATTGTTTATATAAATCTTTCTATCTAAAGAATTCCCATCTGGGTTTTCTTTCTCAGTTGGCGTTCTTCATTTTCAGGTTGGTATTTTCTTTTGGTTCCTTCTTTCTATCTATTATTGGAATACCATTTATTAAATTTTGTTGCTTTCTTGAAGAAAATGAGAAAAAGAAATTTTTTTTAAAAAAACTCTATAAACAATTCAATTGTCAATTAGCTTTTATATTTTCATTAAATTCTAAATTTTGGGTTCTCATTTCCTTTTGCCAATTTATATAATTTTGCAGCCATGACGGTTAGTGAAAGGAGAAACAGTGATGGCTACGATATAACATCTGAAACAATGGAGGTGCATCAAACGAGCTCTTCAAAGGTTGGTAAAGGGAAGAGATTATGGAATAAAGTGAAGTATCAACTAGTAGAATATCATTCTCTGCCAGGTTATTTGAGGGATAATGAGTACATTTTGGGCCATTATCGAGCTGACTGGCCTCTGAAGCAGACTCTGTTAAGCATCTTCAGTGTCCACAATGAAACATTAAATGTTTGGACGTAAGTCTTCATTTTCTTTTTATGTCTGTACAAGTTATTTTGGTTATAAGGTAGTATAGGTTCTGTGCACTGTATTTCTTACTTTCTTTTTATTAAGAAATCGGGCATAATTAGGACATTTTCATGTTTGTTTGTTTGATACCATAAATGCAGTGTCTTCATTTCTAATAAGTCTTTGTAATAAGACAAGATTATTTATTAAGAAGATACATATAATCATCCAAATGGATGTTATAGTTGAAGAGGAAACAATTTCAAATAGAATTGCAGAGTCACATAGAGGTAATAAGAAAGACCAGATAGGGTTCAGGTTGTTGATAGATCATATGCCGAAACAATGTTTATGTTACAGTATTACCAAGTCAAACAATTTGCTCCATGGTGCCCTGTTAGACCACTCAGTCTATCAGACAATTCTAGGGTGAGGGATGGTTACTAATGTAAGCGTTTGTCACAACGTCCTCCCAAAGTTCTATTTTTCTCTAGAGATTAAGTAATTTCGTTCATATGTTTAAATGGTAACAATTCAGTACCATAGGTTTTTGAATTGTTCTTTGCCGTTTTCTTGATTCTAATATAAACATTCTTCTTTTATTTGACCTATTTTACCAATAAGGTACTATTTATTGCAGGCATTTGATTGGTTTCTTCATTTTCCTTTCCCTGACCATATACACTGCCATGAAGGTTCCAAAGGTTGTTGACCTTCACTCGATACAACTCCCGGAAGTGTTGAAAGCTGATTTGCACAAATTGCATGAATGCCTCCCTTCTTTACCCACCATGACTGATATGCACAGACTTAGGGAGGAACTAAAGACAACCTTGCCTTCAGGGTGGCACATTATGGAACTTCTATACAACTGTTTGCCGGAGCGATTTTCCAATGGCAACCACACAGACGCCTGTGTATTGGTACTGTTCTATTTCTTCATTGCCTTTGAGTTGTGATCGCCTGCTTGATTATGAAATATCTAATCATAACATCTTTCTTATTATTTTTGTTAGTGTTTCATTTCTATAGTTAGTTTAACAGTTTGTAGTATCATGTGGACAAATTTTTAATCTTTTGCACCTTGGATATTTTGAATCAACTCATGCAGGATTGGTTTTTCCGATGCTCCGTAGATTTTCTACTGCCACTTTGTTTATCTTCTTGTTCTATGTTTATTAACCTTGATCCATTTAGCCAGTGAAGATTTTCTGTGATATTGTGATAGTTTCCTGGGCTTCAATTTGATTATTTGGCAAAGGCAAATTGTTTTGGACTTGCATTGATTTACCCTTCAACTCATTGAGTTCTTGGGTAAAACGAGTTTTATATCAACTTGAATGCCAGACATTGTGTCTTTTATTCATGTGACCGTGTCTGTATGGTGGGGCTTTTAAGAGAATAAATAATAACAAAAAGGAGACAGTGGAAGGGTGTGGGCTGCTCAATTCAAATGGTTGGCAATCAATACACTTTCACCTAAACTGATTTGAATGCCACATAAAATGGCAAAACTAAGATGTATGCTTTAATTAATAGTCAGAATGCAGGGTTTAACTTTTGTTGCCCGGTCATGAATATGATTTCAGTTTTTACTAGTTGAAAATAGATGGGATATTTGAAGGTTAAGCAAAGCAGTGAATTTGCATTTGCACAGGTAGGAGGCTCAAAATAAAATTTGTCAAATTTGATATGTTTGATCTGGTATATCTAAATGTCTTTTATTGAATAAGGTAACGTTTGAATGGAGACCAATTGCTTGAATATTGAGGGGAACTTGTTTGGTTTATGGAGTCTTGAAGACATTTTAAAACATTTTATTTATCATCACCTATAATTTTAGCCTCTCCAGTTTAGTCTTTATGATCTAGTCATGCTCATGTTGTATAGCGGGCACCGTTTCCAGTTTTAGTTGCCACATCATATCATTCGCATGTCATGCATTTATAGTTGTGATGTGTCAGTAGAGAAGTTTTAAACCTCTTCTGAACAAAATTTGGGAAAAAGTGTTGCTTCACAAATCAGAACCACAAGCATTTCCCTATTCTTTTAAGTGGGGTCTATTAAGGAACCAATCTCTTCACTTCATGGTGAATAATGTAGGGTGATGGATAATTGCTGATATTGTAGTTAAACACTTTGCTTGTTTCTTTCATCTTAAAGTTTCTGCAACTGATCTGTTTTCTTATTAATTACAGCGAAGCATGAAGGAGGATGTGGCTAACCTTATAGCCCCTCTGATGGTGAGGCCAATCACACGGTGGCCATTTTTTGCGTTCTTGGGTGGGGCTATGTTTTGCTTACTAGCTAGCAGCACGTGCCATCTTCTCTCTTGCCACTCCGAACGCATGTCATACATCATGCTTAGGCTTGACTATGCTGGAATTGCAGCACTTATATCTACCTCTTTTTACCCTCCTGTTTACTACTCCTTCATGTGCAACCCTTTTTTCTGCAACCTTTATTTGGGGTTCATCACCATATTAGGAATTGCCACTGTTTTGGTCTCTCTCCTGCCAATGTTCCAAACGCCTAAGTTCCGTCCCATTCGAGCAGCTCTCTTCTCTGGCATGGGATTGTCAGGAATAGCACCAATCCTGCACAAGCTTATCTTGTTCTGGAACCAACCTGAGGCACTCCACACAACAGGCTATGAAGTTCTTATGGGAGTTTTATATGGAATGGGAGCAGTGGTTTATGCTACAAGGATACCGGAACGATGGATGCCTGGAAGATTTGACATTGCTGGGCACAGCCACCAGCTTTTCCATATATTAGTGGTGGCTGGGGCTTACACTCATTATCACGCAGGGCTGGTTTACCTCAAGTGGCGGGACTTGGAAGGATGCTAGAGAAATGATATCCCGAAGCTTGAAATAATTAATCAGCTGATGAAATATTATGCTACTACATTGTAATAGGTATAAGTAGGTTTAGAAATAGGAATGCAGCGGAAAAAAGCAGAATACTTAGCCCTCCATTAGTTCTGTGTATAGTGGAATACATGATTATATATATCATGTATGATAACACTGTTGTATTTGACGCAGCAAAGGTAGGAATTGATGGAGCCTGTCCTGACTAATACGGACAAGGACTGCTTTCAGTTTTTCAGGTTTGTGTGTACCATACTGTGCTCTGACATTGTGATTGTATAATCGGAAAAAAAGTATACAGTGCTTTCATTGAGAGTCGAACTCAAGACCTCCCGCTTACTAAACGGGTGCTCTAACCAACTGAGCTATGAAAGCATACCGGAAGCTCTGCAATTATATGTAAGAACTGCTATATAAGGCGCAGGATGGAATTGGGCCACTAATGTCAGACAGTCACATGAGGTTGCCGATTGTGTACTGAAGCATCACTGTGTCTACAGTTGGCTGCTTCTAATCCTCCATCCTGTGATTAAATTGACACCTCACATGCTGTTGGGTTAGCTTCCTGCAGATCTGGATTAAATCCATAGATTTTATTTAAAATCCCTAATTCAAATGATAGCTTTACGACATTTATAGCGAGAACTAAATCACTTATATAATACACACAGCTCTTTGGATTTTCGTTGAATATAAGAAAAACGAAAAAACCATATGTTGATTCACGTAAAAATGTCGGTGCATTAGTCTTAACGTCTGGCATCCGAAACAATATCGGTGCTTATGCTTTCTAATCCAGTAGGTAAGGATATCTTAAGCAGCCCAAATGACAATGTTACGAAGGCTCATCATCTCAAGTTATTAATAAAATAATATAAAAGGTCAAAAATCAGGCAGATGCAGCACGTGGAAGAAGCAGCACATCCTAGTCCTAGATTTTTAAGAAACAAAAAAATAAAAGGGGACAAAATTAAAACGTAATTAACGGAGATTACGGGGAAAATCTCTTCCAATTTTAAAGTGTCGGTACAGACACAGTCTCAACTCTCACGTGTTATAGTCAACGTGTCACTCTCTCACAAACTTCCGCAGTCGATGCCAAGAAATTTTCTTTAAACTGACACACATCACCAGTCGCTTCCTTCACTCGCTCACTCACCTCTTCCCTCATGTCACTCTCTCTACCCTTCTCTTTCTAATCTTAATTAAAAACCCAATTTCTTTTTGGCCTTACCAAACTTGAAATTATCGCTGTCGACTTGCATAAGGTTAAAGTTGTATCTGTCTTCCTTCTTTTTATTTTTATCCACTGCTACTGGTCTTTTAAAATGGTCTCTCCAGAGGTTTCAAAGTCTCAATATTCTCCAATGGCTAAAAGGAAATCTTGCTTCAGCGATACCTTTCTTTATCTCGGTGGCGCTTTACTTTCTTTTTTGATCATATGGTCTCTCTGGTCTTACACCGCTCCTAACATTAATCTTTCCGATTCTAGTTCCTCCAACCTTAGAAAACAAACCTGCGTTCAACAAAACCCATCCCCTGATCTCGGGTACGACCCGCCCGATACAACATTCTACGACGACCCAGACCTCAGCTATTCCATCGAAAAGCCTATCAAAAACTGGGACGAGAAACGAAAACGATGGCTAGAGAAACACCCATCATTCTCAGCACCTGCACGTGACCGAGTCGTGATGGTGACGGGATCCCAAACCAAACCGTGCAAGAACCCAATAGGCGACCATTTTCTTTTACGATTCTTTAAGAACAAAGTCGATTACTGTAGAATCCACGGCTACGATATTTTCTACAACAACGTTTTACTCCATCCCAAGATGCCGAGTTTCTGGGCGAAATATCCGGTCGTCAAAGCAGCTATGATCGCGCATCCCGAGGCCGAGTGGATCTGGTGGGTTGACTCCGACGCTTTAATCTCCGACATGGAATACAAGTTGCCGTTACGCCGTTACGACTACAAGAACCATAATCTCGTAGTTCACGGCTGGGCTAAGTTGATTTACGGGGAGAGAAGCTGGACGGCGTTGAATGCTGGCGTTTTTTTAATTAGGAATTGTCAGTGGTCCATGGATTTCATGGACACGTGGGCTAATATGGGTCCCATGAGTCCCGATTTTCAGAAGTGGGGCCACATCCAACGGTCTTTATTTAAAGACAAGCTATTCCCAGATTCGGATGATCAGACGGCTCTGATTTATATGCTGTACAAGGATAAGAGTTTAACGGACAAGATTTATTTAGAAGGTGAGTATTACTTTGAAGGATATTGGCTGGAAATAGTGCCTACGTACGATAACATAACTGAAAAATACACGGAGATCGAGAGACAGGACGTGAAGTTACGGAGACGGCACGCAGAGAAAGTGAGCGAGCAATACGGTGCGTTCAGAGAGCCACATTTAAAGGCAGCTGGGAATGGTAAAGGGAGCTGGAGACGGCCGTTTATCACGCATTTCACGGGCTGTCAACCCTGTAGTGGGGAACACAATAAGATGTATGAAGGGGACGCGTGTTGGGATGGGATGGTTAGAGCTCTGAACTTTGCTGATAATCAAGTGCTCAGAAAATATGGTTTTGTGCATCCGGATTTACTGAATTCTAACACGGTTGTGGAGACACCGTTTGATTATCCTGATGAGGGTCCATGGTAAACTTTTTACACAGACGGTGAATGACGAGTAGGTGTGTTGTTTATTAACTTATAAATCAGCTATGAAGAGCTTCTTTTTATCTTGCGTGTCGATTTCTGCATGGTGGTGATTCATGTTATTGATTTGCTCCTATTTTAAGTGAGTGGATATATATGTTAAAATTAGGCTGTATATAATATGCTTAATCATGTTATTAATTTTTGGCAGAGAGATTTAAAGTTTTTATTTGAGTACATATTATTGAATGATTTATAATTGAGTAGATGAATAAATGATATATATATACATATATAAAAGTTTATAATTATTTTATGTGTGTTAATTCAGCAGGATCACTTGGGAAAAAATCTAATGGAAATCATTATTTAATGAACAAGTTGGTTTATTAAACATGGGAATCTCGAGGAGTCTTTTAAGTATTCGATGGGGTAGCTTCATCTTTTGACTGTGATATTTTTCTTTTTCTCTTTATTTTAATTTTACTTTTTTCTTTGGTTGTCTATACTTTTATGTAAAAAAGTAATGAACAAATGCGCTAATATATAATATAATGGTTTTTAGGGCTTCAACAAGGGCATGATTGAAGGATAATGCTCCACATCTAAGGACTTTATATGATGGAAAGATGATGATGTTGAGAGTTTGTACATTCATACGAAGAAGTCACTTGACTAAATTATGGCGCTTTTTGCGTTCCTGATTTGATAGGGGCCTGTGTATTTCACACATAGAAAATGGCTAAAATACATTTCTACTTACTTTTGTTTTTATTTGGAAACTCTGAGTTTCTCAATCCCATCACCAACATAGCTTGTGTCTGCGTTTAAACTCTCTCAAAGTAACCAAATAATGATAATGCACCATATTAATCTCTGTTGGAATAGTAATTTGATTTTTTTTTTTTTAATATAAATGTTTTTCACTGATCAAGGGTCTTAAAATCTTAAATTTACAGGTGAAGGCTTGCCTCACAACAAAGAAAAGTCTAAGATCAACAAAGAAAGTCGGCATGGTCTAAGAGTATTGAACTCATCACCACCAGGAAAATAAAACCCGAATCCTTCATACTTGAATTTGGATTTGGGGTACTTCTCTAATCCAGGGATAATGACCAACTATGTAAGATCAGCTTTCAGATGTGGATTACAGAGAAATTAAGGGGTAGAATAGACCTCCTCCGTCGGTCCGGCCACATCTGAATGAAAGATTAGAGAAGCATTACAACAAAATTAACAGTGGAAACATCTCAAGAGACCATCTCTGTAAATAAGCCCACCCCATGTTGGAGGAAAAACTTTGATTTATTTATTTAACTTTTAATATCCAAATCAACAATTTTATAATCACTAACTAGTGTTCCAGTTCTTTAATATATTCATCAATTACAGAGAGCACGGGCTAGAATTGGATAAAGCCTTTTATTTGTGGTGCTTTGGAGCAACACATATAGAATTTCACATGCTTTCCTTTCCTTTGGCATGAGCTAACTGAAAATAATCAAATATAGAACATCACAATTCACAAGTAGCATTCACATACATGGCATTCCAGCTAATGTTGATTAATTTTTTACTATTAATGCTTGTTGATGGAGGACCAAACCCTAGAAAACAACTATTAATGCTTGTTGATGGAGGACCAAACCCTAGAAAACAAGTATAGTTTGCTATGCATGTCATGATTGAGACGGAATCCAACCTTATAATCAAGTATCGAGCCCATGGTCAAGACTGAACTTAACATATCATTTTGGAAATTCAAGTGTTAATTATACGTTGTGTTGCTAAGTAATGAATTCCAGAACTATATCTAAAAAGAAAAAAAAAAATATTGACATAATTCAATTTGAAAAAAAATCAGACCATCAACGGATATTTTCTATTTTAAATATTTTTTATTTAATTTTTCGGTTTCCGAGTCTCATATTGAGCTCTCCCCTTAACTACTTCATTTGGTGAGACAAAGAAGAAACAATGAAGTGCAAGAAAGTCAATACCACCTTTTTAAACAATCTCTATGTTTTAATTATACTTCTCTTAAGTAGTTCTATGATTAATAATAATTCTCATCTGGTGACAAGGATGTGCATGCTTTCTGTTTAACTTCCAAGAATTTAGGGATACCAAACATCAACATGATTCATTGAAAATGATCCACAATGAATTGATAACAGTGTCTGAAATTGCCATTCATTTCAGTGAACACATCAACATTGATTTTGACAAGCAGCAGGGTCTTTATCTTTGTTCTAGGAAACCCAAATGAATTGTAGCAAGCATCCTCCACAGACAAACCCAAGCTTCAACAAAAACAAATATTTGATGCTGTAGTTGATATGAAAATGATCACATTCATTAATGCACATTAGAATCACAGAGCTGACATGAAACCCAAAACCACAGTAACATATTCATCATGTTGCTGCTGCCTATCATCATTAAATTAGGAACAAAGAAACTACAAAAATCTCCATGTCCAAGTTACTTTCAAGAAAGCATAGCATTGGCGTTATCTTCATTAGCATCCACTACTGGTGCTTCATTAAACATGTACTGGTTCTGATACTCCATCAAGTATTGTGTTGACCTTTTCACATCGAGAAACAGAGTGTAAACTCGAGTAACGTCCTCACTTTCTACAAGCTTTCCCTTCCGCCTCTGGCAAGCCAATGCAGCAGCAGTAATGAGATGGATGGCATATCTCAAGGATGTTTCTACCCCAATATGCGTCAATAAAGACTTGGCCTCTTCAGACATCTCCACCTCTTCTTCTTGGCATCTAATGTCCACAATCTTGCGGATTTCATCCTTTGTATAAGGCTGAGTTGTGATGATCAGCAGGCGATCAAGGAGATCTATTGGAATACCATGTGGAGATTTGTAGTTTGTGCCTCGAATTGTAGTGATCCCTCTGTTGGTTGCAACAACTAAAATTGGAGCCATCTCATTCTCAAGAGCACGATTCAGGAAAGAGAAGCATTCAATGTCAAGCATGTGAACCTCATCGATGAAGAGAACACCAGGCACAATCTCTGCTTTTCCTTCCTCTCTCCATTCTGCCACCTTTGTGTCAATTTGTTCCCTTACTTCTGCACGGATTTCACCAGTATCACCAGTGAACAGAGCTAGAAATCCCTGTGTTCTGGAAAGGGAAGATAAAATAGAGTAAGAAAAATAGAATAAACTCTACGTAATTGCCATACAGCCTATTGTACACTTAGATATATTTGCTCAGACCCAACCACAGCGTCCAGTAGTATGGTTATGTGTCTAGGCTCGCAATATGTGCAATTTTCAACTTCAACATAGAAGGAAATGGTAAAAAAGTGTCAACAAATTGGGCATGGCTGTTTGGATACATCATTATAGAAACTGGTTATAGACTCTGCGAAATATGGTAACCAATGTACTGGGCAAACATAAACTATAGAAATTAGTTGGGAGAAGATTTTTAACAGTGACGTATTAAGTAGGAAACATAACTTCACAACATATATGACTGCGAACAATTCTTAATTTCTAATATCCTCCCCCACTCCCCCTTCTTGCATGCAGTAGTTTCAAAAACCATGCCAACAGATTAGAGAGAGACATCGATCCAAACACATATTTTCTCCTTTAATCCAAACATGTCAATGATATAGCCACTATTGACCTAAATTGACATTGCTGTGGCAAAGCAAAGGTCAGGGAAACTTGGATGAGTTTAAACAGATAAGGTAGGAGAGGCTGTTATCCTCTTGTCTCACCTTCTCTCATCAACTCTTCTTTCCAGCCAAGTTCTCTCTCTCCCTCTCTCTCTAACCCAAACCCCTCCTCTCGCATATTTTCCAGTCCCCATTCCCCTCTTAAAACGAAAATTGGTGTCTTTCAGAAGAATGATGAGTGCAGAAGTTTACATGTTAGACCCAGATTTTACAGTCGTACTCACTCAATGCCATTAAGAAATCACCAGAACCCAGAAGCCTAACGCTGATTGCAAATTAGAAAATTCTGAAATTCATTTTAAATAAGCCAGCAGCAAAATGATCCTGGCCTGACATGATAACCACAAATGAAGATGGGTACTCAAATGGAAATTTCCAATTTCAATTAACGGAAGTTTAGATTGAGAGAAGGAATCACGTTAGAGACAAAGGCTAAACGGAGCAAGTACAACTTCTACAGAACCTCGAGACTAATATCAGTTTAATGACCCACAACAGAAGTAAGGTCATAGAAATATCTATAGAACATTGTTTAACTATTTGAAGCAAAAGCTTCCTAATGCTGATAATGAACTATAATTCTGAAAATGCTACTCAGGTAAACTCTACCCAGTTTACAGCATTCCCAAATTATCGGTTGTAAACTCTTTCTTCTATCAACAATTGCAAGCAATACTTTTGCCACATTGGTGCTATTAGTACTTGGTCAGACTGATCTCATAGTCAAAACAACTATCTCACCATAAGAAAAAAAAAGAGAGCCACAATGGTGCTATTAGTAGTTGGTTGGACTTATCTAATGCTTTGAATTCTCTAAATGCCTCCAAGCTTCCCATGTAATCAAGTTCATATTCAACCCATCAAGCAAATTAAGGCACATTATCGCACATTGACTAGTCTATAACAAGTGCTAATTGCAGGGCTTTCTAATTTCAGAATGGTGCAAGAAGCTCCAAGAACACTCACCTGCTATTAATGACATCAATTTCATGAAGAGTAACACAATGCACAACCTCTTTCCTCTTCTGCAACTCACCATCAGGACACTGAACAAACTTAACCTGTGGACCCATAGCATCATAATCCCTTGACCGTGAAAAAGACCTTCCAAGCTTACTAATCTTTCCAGAAGCTTTATCAATTGCAATCACATCCCCACTCTGCACTTTCTCCTTCCCTAACGCCTCAATCATCTTGGCACCCAAGTCATAAATAGTCTCCATCTCCGTAGTCTTTAATGTCAATTTCCCAGTCTTGGACGCAGCACCAGCCACAGCTGGTCTATCAATTTGAACTTCCACAACTTCACCTTCAACTATCTCTGTTTCTTCTTTAATTCGCACTCCAATTGCTTTCCTAAAAGCCTGCATCAAAGCCTCTGTCTTTGACATTTCCAAGGAGAAGATTTCGCTACCGGATATCATCGCGAAAGGAGTTTCTTGACCTAAGGATTTCGCCATACCCATTGCTATTGCGGTTTTCCCTGTGCCCGGTTGGCCTGCAAGAAGCACGGCACGACCTGCGATTTTTCCGTCCTTTATCATTTGGAGGATGACCCCAGCAGCTTTGCGAGCCGATGTTTGGCCTACCATGCCTTCCGAGACGGCTCGCGGTTCCAGGGCTGAGTCCAACCCTAGCCCTCTGATGTGGGAGTGCGCTCCTATGCGTTCAATTCGGGTTAGGTCTCGGGTCTCTGAGAGCTTGAGTTCAGCCATGGTGATACTGGTTTTGATACACAGAAAGTGTTTCAGATTTTAGAGAGAGACAAAATTAGGGTTTAGGGTTTTTCTTTCTGTATGCAAGGAAGACGGTCCCTTTTTGTAACTTGCGCGGCAGTACATAAGTTGAGATTTGGTCTCATACTCGTTTTTTATTTTATTTTTTAAGAAAATCCTTACTCCTCTCTAAAACAAATTTCATGTAATCAGAGTACACTTGAAATTTATTTTTTCATAATGTATAATTAATGAAGTAAATAATAGAACATTGTTTTTATTATTCTAAATGTATAGATGGATATTCAAGCTTAGGTTTCACAATATAAAGCTATGAATGGTAGTAGGGACGAGAGAAAATACGAGAGTGAGAGAAATGAGTAAAGAAATAAAATTTCTGATAGTAAAATAGATATGATTAAAATTTTCAATTTGGATAAAATTAATTAATTTAGAAATGCTTTATGTATATTAATTTCATATACTGATTATAATTGAATTGAATTTATATAAATATTTATGTGTCAAATATTAAAAAATATTCTAATTTGATTTGCCATTTCAGCAGTATACAACCGGAATCTTTTTGAATACAAAAATTCAGCTATCAAATTAAAATGAGGTAGCAAAAAGAAAAAAAAATTTTGGTACTAATTAAAAATAAAATATATAATTTTAATACCGGCTATGCTATTTACTCAAAACTACGTGAGCTTTAATTCCTTTAATTTCTAATAGGATATCTAAGCATCATAATTTATTGTAAAAAAATTAAATTAATTGTTTTTAAAAGATAAAATATAATATATATATATATATATATATTGCCATGAACTATTTGATTAGGATAAAAAAAACAGAGAAAGGAAGAATAAGATTTTCTTTCGTATTTTTAATTAAAATTTATTTTTAACATAATATTTGTTTCATCTAAAATGAATTCTACAATTACTATTTAACACATCATATATAAAATTTTATTATAAATGAAATCTATTTTATTTAAAAATAAAATAAAGGAAATAGTATCCAATTCTAAGGTGAATTTACTATTAATTCATTAGAACTACTCATACAAAGTAAGGAAGGAAGTAGATTCTAAGGTGATTTTACTATTAATTTATCAGAACTAGATTTGTTATGTTCAATCGATCTAAATTTGTTAACATAAAATATGTTACTATATATATATTCATAAAAAATATTTTAAACATTGTATTTCTATTATTTAAATATAAGTTTTATATTTGGAAAATGCAAAAATATTTGAAAATAATAGAAGATAACAGAATGATTTTGATGTGGTAAACCACTGGGCGGTAACTAGCCATCCGAGAAACAAAACGTAGACAAGTAAATGCCGGTCCTAAAACCACCTGTTCAAAGTGTTTGCTACATCTGAAGAAAGTAACAATTCAATAGAGGCTGGAACCTCTTGAAGCCACATATATACTCCATGTCCACATGTTTCTTCACATCAATGAAATCATTATTCTTATTCTCCAAAAAAAGAAAAGGTGTTTGCTAGCAATCATGATTCAACAACCAGAAGGAGAATGACTATGATGTTATTTTCTCCACATTAATGGACTTAAAGAGTTTTGATCTTGATCCACGATTCACCGCATTAGCTAATCAAAGCTGTGACCTTGAACGCAATTCTCCACTTCAGAAGACTTCAGTCTTTCTTTAGCCAATCTCTTCGCCATCCTCCTCTGTTTTAGCTTCTTTTTCTGGCTATTTTCATTACCAGGACTCTCATCAGCATTTTGTCGAACACCTGGAGTATCTTGTTTAACTGCACCAGTACCATCATCAATATCGTTGCTTGATGAAGGTAATAGTGGCCCGATAATGTGTCCCCGACGACAGATGTCTTCTTTAAGCATTTTCTTGCGAAGCCTCTTCCTTTGAGCCCTCGTTAACTTCTGTTGCTCGGACTCGCTATCACCATTGTTATCGTTTGTTGAGGAACTACTTTGTTGCAGCCCGTAATCATCTGCATTTTTTTTTGAAAGAATCAAAACCCTCAAATCATTCAATTCATAAATGTTAACTTTGATAAATGACGTGATAAAAATGCCCCTCGAAACCTGGAATAAGATTCACATCTAAGTCTTGGCTTGACGTGATAACAGGGTTTTCCTTTTCTTCTTCATCATTATCTTGAGGTTGTTGGGTTGGCGGATAAAGAGTGTTAAGCAGCGCTTTGTGGAACTTGCGCCGTCTCTCTTCGCGGCGCATCATAAAAAAAACATGTATTACTACTACTGATAATTGCTATATAGCTTCCAATTTCAACTCTTGAATATCCAAAACGGCTTTTTCAGTGTTTCCTAATTCATGAGATGTCGTTTTTATTTTAGAGCTGTCTGTTGAAGGACAAACGTCAAAATTGTGCGTATTGAGCCTAATGATAGTTTACTAGTCAATTTCAGATAGTAGCTGCAATTTGTATGACATCAAGGCCTTTTCTTTGTACTTGGCATAGTACTTTCTTTACTGTAGTTTCTGTATACTTAGGAGGATTCTCTTCTGATAATAACTCTTTAATAGGTCCGTAAAGTCTTGATTTTGGCCTTTAAAAAGTGCTAAAGCATTTTGCCCCCGTCACTCTTGCTCCTATGCTGTTTGCCACCACTCTATGCTCAACAATAACAAATTTGTTATTTAATACCATCTAGGAAAAAGAAACACTCAGCACCAACTGTTAGCCGATATATAGATACCAAAATCTACGATCACAATGCTGAAAATTTAAATTAAGAGGCTTGCCTGCAGAAGATCTATAATGTTGACCACTAGCGCTTCTGGCGTGGGAGGAATATCAATCTATTGATCCTGATGGAGGACTTGGAGGCAAGAATATGGTCCTGTAGAAGAAATGTGAGAAAGTTATCAGCTTCATGGTTGGTTACACCTAAGGTCTGTTCTGGGTGGGGGCGTGGATAGTAACGACACAGAACCTAGTCCCTCACTGTAATTCATGTCTTTCAAGTGGTTTTGAGTTCACATCAAGAGCCTCAGAGAATACTTCCAGCTAATATATCTCCTAATTTTATTACTTCTCAATTGCCATATCTTGACAGACATAAATTAGAAAAGAATTAGTACAATGATTATATATATATATATGTAGCATTTGTTAGTTTTTATTTCATGTTTCTTACCTGCAGGCAGCTGGGAAATCTTCTGGCTTTGGAGGATTAGGAGCCATTATAAAAGAAATCGAACCCCTTCCTGCTGGTGCAGTCTACAAAATAAAGTTGCTATGATGAAAATCTTTCTTGAAGAATCGCGAGTGAATTTATCTTTTTTCACCTTAATATCTTGCTCATGAAACCTGTGTACACCATCCTTCATGTCATCAAGAACACTCACAGGAATCCCATGATTTACAACTTGAAAAAAAATCCCCATGTCCCTGCTGCATTATGGATTTTTTCGACAATGTACTTGTTGAGCTGAATCTTCTTCGACAACTTCAAGATCTATGATAGGAAAGCTGAACTTGGAAACAGCTGGAAATGAATTTTTGTTCAAGTAAGTGGGTGCTATATCGAGAATGCGCGGGACTTGAGCAATTACAGCATCAACAAGTCCTATAACACCAGCTTTTATATCACCAACAGCTTTTAATTCACTTGCTCTGCAGTAATCTGGAGTTCGTTTCTTTTATAAATCACTCAAGTTGCTCTCTACACTTAAATCTTCTTCTTTTTTTTGCCTCACGGGCACTTGACTGTTTCAGGTGGCTGCGTGTGTGCTTTTAATTGCAAGGAAAGCTTCCTCTGCAAGTCCATGAAGCTGTCTTCTAGCCGCAAGCATAATTAATATGTATATTCAGCTTGTTGAACTATTTTCTCTTCGTTAAGAGATTCAAAAATTCCATTGAAATCACGATGGATTCTTCCAAAGCATTGGAAGCAACTCAATTAGCAACTTATTTGTGGACCATCTTTGGCTGTGCAAAGCTAAGGAGCAACGCTCAGCTGCTTAAGGAAGATATTTGTGCTTTGAGAAGTTTTATTGAGTATGCGCTTTGAAAAATTCTTGCCTATACTAGGTGTGTTACACAAAAGTTCCGCAGCTAAACCAAATTGGTGTGGAAAGCAAAAGGCTTACATATTTGAATTGCACTCCTTTGGTTCCAAGAAAATAGTGGCAACTTCTTAGTTCTTATCTATTTGAGTTCACTACATAAGTCTTCATCTTTAAATTAGTAACTCGTTATCATAGATGCTGTCCAGAAATCCACCTTTTGAACATGGCAAAGCACTCCCTAGGCTTGTACTCTGGAGCCGTGTGACCCGCTCCCTGTCAGAATTCAATCTCAATGTTATTGTAACTAGTTTCACTCCGACTTGGTAGATTCATTTATGAACAATACAATCAATTCTTACCTTTACAGTTGCAAATGTGAAATGGTTCGAAAATTCCATGGAGTATCTGCATGAAAAATGCTAATGTAACATAGTTAACTAGCGATCAAATGACATGCCTGTTTTATAATGCAGACGGACAGGGGTGCAAATCTTGACAACCCTCTTCAATTATAAGAATTTCCCATTTACCAAAAAGGAAAAGCAAGGCTTACCCTGCAACTTGACCATCAACCATCCACGGATGCCACTGTTCAAGAATGGAAATATTCAACGCCTTTATCCAGGATAGGGTTCCTAAGTAGGGAATTACCATGTCATGATCACCACTGCAGAATACACAACACTCTCATTAAGTGCACTTGGAAATGAAGTAATTTGAGTTGTCTACATTTCTAGAACCAGCCAAGTTGTAACAAAACCTGTAAATTAGAGCTCGATAACCTCTCTCATTGAGATATAGATGGTGGCCTAGAGTACTCTGAACATCATGAATGTAGTATAAGCTTTCATTGCATCTTATCCATTTCCTCAAATTTCCCTTTATGTCGTCATGAAAATCAAAGTTAAGTACTACGTATAGAATATGTTATAGTATTCTATATAAGAATTCACCTTCCAAGCATGAAGTGCTCTTTGTACGCTGGCATCATTGGCCCAGATGTTGCATAACACACTATTGTAGCCCTGCAATAAACAGTCAACTAATAGTTTAGTCCGATATTTTCTAATAGTTGCAGAAGAAACATGGACTTACTCTGCATCCATAGTGGGGAAAACCAGGTGGTAGAAGTAAGAAATCTTTATTGTTCTGTAGAAGATATCTTCTAACTCCATAAATCTTGTTTAATGCTCTGAAGGTAGTGCTGCACTGGGGCTCCAAGATGTGTGATTTCTTTATTCTTGAAGTGCACTACAAAATGCAAATTGTATATTTAGCAATGTATATTACAATACTGGACGAAAAGAGCACACATCTTTGCTTTCCCACCTTTGAGATAGCTTCAAGATCGTCGAGACATTTTGTATTGTTGGGATTTACTTTTACATACTCGCCTTTGCAGTTCCTTTTGGCAGACTGGAAGAAATCTATGCCTATTGAGTTAGAACAGACACTAATATAGCATTAAACGTAAATGGATGGTATCATGGGAGCTGCTGAAGCAAGTAATCTAAGACCTTGTAGAGTTCATCAGAAATAATTGCCATACGGTGAGCAAATGGGATTTTAGAATTGCCATCGAATTTCGAATCTGTTCCTGGATTGCCAAGCAAATAACCCTGAACCAAAAAATTAGCTAGGTAACTTGCACCTTAAGAATCTTATACTTACTAGCTAGATCACTTACTTCAAGATTGATTTGTGGTTGTTCCCCAAGTTCAATACCTGCGCCAGCAGTTTTAATTAACAAGAACTAAAGCTTAAGTTCAAAGGAGCAAAGGGGGTTGCCGTTGGGCTAGTAGCTACTGGTTTGGTTCTTGTCTCATAGTGCAAGAGATCAGAGGTCCAGATCCTAACAACTCTTTTCCTTTATAAGTTTCGGAAGTACCAAAAATGAAACGGAAAAGGATCACGTCGACATTACCTTCTGATAATTCTTTAGTAATGATTGGAACTATAATGCCAGAATACGAGTCTCCAGCGATATAGAGTGGAATTTTTATGAATTGAGGGTGACAAAGCAGCCACTGCATAATAAACCAATGAAGGTGAAATGAAAAGAAAAAGAATCATGAGAAATTGAACCTGACGCCAGTATGTCTTCCTATATACATTGAAATTATTTTGCACCTTCTTCAGAAAAGTGCTGGTCTGAGTAGCATAGATAGTGTCCGCAGTCTTGGAACCTTGGAAGCTCCTTGAATATGAGAATCCAGTCCCCACAGGTGCATCCAAAAATATTACACTTGAGACCTATATTCAATAAATAAGAGCATGAAAAAAAAAAATTATTTAGAAAAAGAGAGAATAAATATTACTTGCATGTATAACCCTCGATAAATTGAATCCACCTTTGTCCATGAATAAGGATTCAACTTCAAAGTGGGTAAACTCCCATTGTACTCAACCATGTTAAAGAGTAAAGGGCCTATAAAAAAAAACAATTTAGAAGAATCATATCATATTTAGCATGATGAACATATTCTCTGAGCTTGTATTGCAGAAGGTCATTGTTCAATCGTTTCTGGGATATAAGGGGGGAAAAATTACTGTTGGTATAGTAGTATTTATGTAACAAGTAGCAGTCAACCAATTTTTCATTTCAATGTAAGGAAAAGAAACATAAAAAGAAAAGCCCACCTATCTCAAAAGCTAGTCCAGAGAGAGCAGAGCAACCAGGGCCACCAGTAAGCCAAAGAACAAGAGGATCTTCTCTGGCATTCCTTTCGGATTCAATAAAGTAGTAGAAAAGCTGTACGTCTTCTTTTTCATCCACACCTATATATCTGCAGCCATTTATAATTACTCTATCATTTCTGTCCTTTTTAATCTTTATCAATCGCGCCAAAATATCATGACATGACATGCACAAACACAAAGACAAGCACAGGCCATTTTCTAATACCAGCCGACTCACCCAGTTTCAAGTTTAAAAGGAACGGAACCAGAAAAACCAGGAAGAGTCCTGATGATGGAGAAAGAGGCAGCAGCTTTGAACAAAAACACTACTGTAAGTGTCATGTGGATATATACCAACTGTTGATAGTTCTTACAGAACTGAATTGTTTTCTGATTACTGATTATTGCTCCCATTCTGATGCTAGTTCTTGATAATTTTAACTCAAAAACAGGATTATCAATCATAATTTAAAAGTTGAAGTTGCATATAGCTTGTCAATGGTCATTTATTGCTTGGCAATTTTAGAAATAATGATTCCAGTTGTCTTAACTCTTAACTGTCAACTCAAGAGGCTGGTTTTGGATTCTTGTGTTTGAACTACAGACAATTCCCACCTCTTGACTTGCATAAAATCCCATTCACTACGTAATTGTCCACCATTCCTGGTATCATAAAATTTTTGTTTTTTTTTTTTCCTTAAATACAGTTAATTAGTAAGAACTAAACATAATCTCCATCGATTTCACTTTAATGTGATAATTAGGAATCCTAATTACCTTAAAACTTTTACCTTTTAACAACATACTCTGGACCCAAAAGGTCATGTGATGATTACGGTACAGGAACTTGTTTTATTGTTAATTTAAAAAAAAATTAGTTTTAACGACAATTACCTTTTATCTATTTAGATTATTTCCACTTTTCTCTTTCCTTTAATTAATTTCTCACAAATTTTGTTTAAATCAGGTGTTATAAGCACAATTTGCTATTGATGTGAAATTCAGTAAGATCAGAATTCCTAATATTCGTGGAGTTACTAGGATTATGCCAATATTGAATTCATTTACACATCGAATTCATTGACATTTTTACAGCCTAATACTCTTAAAATTGTTTTCTTACAAGATGATAATATTTGTAAAGTTTATTGGTTGATATTTAATAAAAGGTCCATTTCATTTGTAAATAAATTCACATATTTAGCTTACTAAATAACAACTATAGAATTTATTTTAAAATTAAAATTAAAATAAAACTTACAAATATAAAATATAGAAATGAAATGATAAATTTAAAGATGATATTTATATTGTCTTATTAATTTATAATTTTTACTTATTTAGTTAGAATTAATTTAATTATAGCTAATTTTGTAAAAATAGAATTCTAATAAATTTTATAAAATTCATCTCAACTAAACGTAATTTTAAAGACTTATAATTTACCTTACTGAAGAGAACCATCAATTGTTCATTCATTTTTTCTTTTTAAGGCTATTAAATTTAGAACTATATAATAAGAGTAGTCCTAAAAATTTCACAATTTTTATTTTGAAAGGAATAATACCATTGAAGCTACAACATCTCCTGCAAATCTGCAGTAACAAGATGTTGAAAACAAGAGGGCCTGCTCCAATTCAAATAGCCTCAGTTTCACAATTCAGAGCAGATTTGGACAAAGCATTAGCCATCTGATTACATTCTCTAAAGATAAACTTGAAATCACAAGAGAAATTCAAAGAAAGCATAGCAAATATCTCAGAAAGGACTGCTGCAAGCTCAGAAAAAATAACTTCCCGATTGCAAATGGCGTTGACAACCTGGAGAGAATCTGACTCAACCACACTAGGCCATAGACCATGGCTCGAAGCCACCGAAAGACCACATTTGATTGCCATAGCTTCTACCACCTCAACAGGAAGGCCTTGCTTCATTGGATATGATCCTACAAGCTTCACACAACCTTTGTGATCACGCAACACCATTCCCAATCCAGAGATATTTTTATCAAAATGGACAGCTGCATCAGTGTCAAGCTTGAGCAGGCCATAATCAGGAGGTTTCCAACAATGATAGTCTCTTTTGAATCTTGCAGGCTTCCGATTTTCCGTGTTGTATTCCTCGAGGAAATTGACAGCCCAGCCAACGAAGTCTTCATCAGGAATCAACAATCTGGAGTGAATAAAGCTATTCCGTCTGAACCAGCTCCTCCAAGGAATAACAGCCAGTTTACACATATCTTCTTGCCGGAGATTGAAAATCCAGTTTGTCACCAATTCCTGAAAATCACAAGCAACACCTAAGTTACCAACCTGAATAAAGTCACAACTCTTTTTAACTTGTTTAACCAAGGGGCAGCCCAAAGAGCATGGAAAGTGGTTTCCTTAGCACATGAGCACAGAGGGGACAAAGCATTAACAGGAACTTTGCGATCAAACAAATTTCCATAAGTAGAAATCAATCATGGCATGCTTTCCACAAAAAAACTCTTGATTTTTGGAGGAAGTGCAAGGTTCCAAATTTTTTACCATACCGAGCTGCTATTAGATGCTTTAGAACAGCTAGCCTAATTCTAAATTAAGTCCTAATCCTAATTCCATCAACTCTTTAAGAGATGCAGCCTTAAGTGAACACTTATCTTACCACATGAGCAACCACATCACCTTAGAAGTGTTACCCTGCATCTCCTCTTCTTCTTTTTCTTTCAAATATCAACAAATTAATTAACCCATTAATCTTTCACATAATCCTTCTGTTTGTCTTCTTCTGTATGCTAAATCATCATGAATCAACACATCAAATAAACTTCGAAAAGCTAATAAATTTATCAGGAAGTTAAATGAGATGAATTAAATAAATATTGATAGAAGATCTATTTGAGATTAAATTTGTGAAGTAAATTTTAAGAATATGAACTTAAAATTTGATAATTCTTTTTGTTCTTTTTAAAAGAAAATCCTATTAAAAATCTAAATAATTATAAATATTTTGATGATGGGAGTGAAGATGATGATTGTAATCATGACGAACTTAATAATTAAACAATGATGATAGTAAGTCTTTGATTCTTTTCTTTTTAATAGTTTGAGGGTGGACCTAGTGATAGTGGTGGCGCGTAGGGTACTTGGGTGGTGGTTACTTTGTTGGTGGTAGTGATAGTTGCTAAGGTTTGATTAGGATAAAAAGAAGAAAGAGGAAGAAAAAGGCAATAAAGAATAACGTGGAGGTCCTAAAATGATATGACTGCTTATATGATAGAGTGGAGTGTTTAATCAAGTTAACTCAGCAATTAACAAACTAGAATTACAGACAACTTTTTTATTCAATTTTAATGCTTGCATTTTATATCTGTTCAAATGAATTTTACAAAATTTATTTATAAATATACAATTTATATAATTAGCTGACATAAAAATTCACTTAAAGCTTTATATAATTAAATTTATATAATTTATTATAATTAAAATAAATTTTAACAAAATATATAAAATTACAAATAGTTATATATTAATAAGTTAATATTCCAAAGATTCAAGCATTTTTTTAATTTTACCATTTTAGTTTACTGTTTTCTTATATTTTTCTTTTTATACATTTTTTATTTAAATCATGTTTAACATTATTTAAAATAAATATTTTTTGTAACTATAGATAAAAATTCATTTATAAATAAAATTTATTTTATTTAAAATGAAATAAATTTGTTAATAAGTATAAATTAATGATAGCGTTAATTTTAAAAAATTAGGACTTCACAATTTGATATCCCATTTACTAATCATCAGATGTTGTCTCAGTGTATCTTTATTGAATTATGATGATTTTCGCAATTGAAAAAGGTAATAATATACTGTGTAAAATAGCAAGCTACACGTGTGGCTTATGAATTCCCATGTTGATAATTATTATGATTATTTTGTTTTAATGAACTTTAGTAATTATTATTTTATCACTATAATGTGCAACTTTTTTTCAATATAATCATAAGTGCGCATAAGTAAGTGTATCATTGATTTAAACAAAATCATTATGTTTGTCATTTTTAAGAATAAATTTCTACATCTTGATATAATATTACATCATCATTATGAGAATATCAAGAAATATAATAATAAAAAAAATAAAATAGATTGCATGAAAAAATATCAGTTATGTTAATTTTTTCAAATATAATGATGTATTATTTATTTTATTAAAAAATGTTCACACTAATATAATACATAGTTAAATATATCCATTATCCCTTTTTAGAGGCTACTCTTGCTTTTGATGTTTGTGATTCTTCTTAATGAAAGTCATTTATTTTCAGGAAAAAAGAAAAAGAAAAAAAAAAAAAAGGAAAAGCAAGCGTAGGATATGATTACGAATAATATGGATTTTCGTGGACCTTGTTAATGACCTTAACAATAGTGATTTCTTTATCAGGTTCCATTAATGAATGGTTTAAGCGGTATCATGACTGTTAATTGCAATTCTAGAATGGACAGCCACTTCTCTAAACAATATTAGCTCTTAAGCATAACATTTGAACTCCTTTTTGAGAGAGAGGGTTAACTTATCTTTTTGCTCTTGTTTATGAGTATACAAGACTCACCATTAGAAAGCAACCTAGACCACAAAATAATTGCAATAAAGATGTTCTGCCAGGCACCCATTTGCTTTTTTCCTTTTAAACATATAATTATTGTCTTTGCTGGGCCCAAATGATAGAAATAACTTATTTCAAAAGATTTTAGAAATAATGTAGTTATAAAAAATTATAGATGCACATGGTGACGATTTGAACTGACCTAGGTGTATATATATATAAGGTAAGCTTTGAAATCACTAAATTAACTATAATCCAACAACAAAAATAGAGATAAATTTGACTATGGTTATTGCTCAATAAAATTTAAATATTTACGGCTTTTGATAAAATTGGTTAATTTTTTAATTTCGACAAATTTAGTTAAAATTTAATATTTTTTGACAAATTTAGTTAAAACTAATATTGTTCAAAATTGAATGACATGTCATCTGACGTGGCATATATTCAAGTGATATACATATGACTAATCTTAGTTTTAGGTGATGTGTCGATATAATGTAAAGTGGGATCCATATTTTCTTAAAACTACTATTAGTATTCAGGTGATATGTCATTCAATTTTGATAAGCATTGGCTTTCTATTAGATTTGTCAAAACGTTCTCAATTTTGGCTAAATCAAAATTAAAATGGACCAATTTTATCAAATCCGCAAATATTTGGACTTTTTAGATGAATAAGCCATTTAACTATTAGTTATGCTCAATTCGTATGTAATTGAATAGCCGAAGAGCACGGGCAAGGAAAACTTTAGAATGGTGCATTATAAGTTTATGGTATACCATTCGGCCTTATTATGATCGGTTATCAATTCTCCTTTTTGCTTCGTTTGATACATATCCAGCCATTGAAGCAGTGACTCACTTTGATGGTAATCAGTCAAGCTAATGCATATTAATTTGGTTGTCTTTGGAGTTTACATTGTTGACTTATTGAATTTTGGAAGTTTACCCTTGGATCACATACACACATGTACATACTCGCCGATTGAAGAAATGATTTAGCAGGCCACTATCAGAATTTCAAAGAATGGAGAAGCAGAAAGAAATAAAAATAAAGAAGACATTCTCAGGAATCACAGACTTGTATCCTGATATATTAAAGCGGTAAGCATATATGAATATCTGAATTCATACACGGATTCTTTGTCTAGTTACATAATAATTCTTCATACATAGACAAAAGAACAAACAAAACAACCTCGTCAACAACATGATATGTATAAGTTTAAATACAAGGCAAGAGAAAATTTAACCTCGGAAAATGATAAGGACATAGAAACCAAGAATTCTTGATAAGTAAAGAGAAGAAAACTTGCCCATTTTCTTTATCCTTGCTTGAATTACTTAATTTAGTACATTCTAGTAGTTCTTCTAGTTGCAGACACAGCATGGCTTCTGCTTCTTGGAAAAACATCAGTTTTTACCTTGATATCATCAAAATTATCACATGCCTTTTCTTCATCGATTCTTCCAATACCAACACTATGACTTCTGGGCATACTAATGTTTGCCCTAGTATTATTTGGAGATTTTCTTGATTGTTGCCTTTGAAGAACACCCAAATCATTTCTACTGCTTAAACCTCTAGTAGAAGCAGCCCTTAGTAGCTCCCTGTAATCATCATCGCGGCTGCTTGATTTTGTTGAATTGACACTGTAACTCTTAGGCAAGGTCTCGACTACATGACCTGTAGGGCAACCCATGAACGTGCCATAACCAATCCGATCGGAGTATTCTGTCATGCTCTTGACATAGAAGTCTCTTGCCTTTAACAAGATCCTAAGGGGTGACTTGATAAACTTGCTTATTTTGCTTTGCTTGTTTACAGGCTTCTTGGTAGCCATGTTTTCTAGTTCAAGAAATTCTCTATTGTTTTCTGATATATTTGTGTAAGAGGACATATGCAGCAAGAAAGTGACTAGAAAGGATGGAGAGAGGATGCTTAGAAGGGAGATCTTTAGATTTAGACAGAGAACTTATGATTATGAAGACGAATATATGGGGTATATATGCAATGATGATTTTGTAAAAGAACTACTTTTGTTGGTTTTATTTATTTATTTATATTTTTAATTATTTTGGAAATTTTGGATAGGTGGGATTTGCTTTTATTTACATGTTAATCTGCTCTAATTGGTTTGAACTAGAATCTTCATAGCCCTAGAAACTAAAACCAAATGAGTTATACTTCCAATTAAAAGACTACTAATTAAAAGGTTTAGGGGCCATTTTGGGACTTAATTATTGAATGCATTTGGATGACTTTTTCCAAGTAAAGGCCGGACGTTATCTATATATATATATGATTTGTTTATACCAATTTGAACCAGCCTACTGTTGATGCTTAAATTCAAATTATAATAAGACTAAAATAGGTTTCTTCAATGCCTTTTGGACTAAATGTTTTCTCAAATTCTGTGCTCAGTATTATCCTAATTGTTAATTAAATCATAGATGAAAATGTTGAATTTGACTGCTTTTGGATCTTATTTTTAGCTCTTGATGAAAAAAAAAAGTGAATAAAACTCAAAAAGTAAAAAAGAATTAGCTAAGCTAATTAACTAAATTTGTTTTCCATATTATGATAAAATAGAATTCCAATTTGAATTACGGCTAGATTACAAGGAGGTATTCAATTTCTTCTTGCAATTGTTTATATGTAGTTCGTTTGGCAAAAGCAGAATATGAACTTAATACAGAATTCAAAAGTTAGCTTCTTACACTGTATAATGACTAAACAAAACTTAATTAATAATAACGTAAAACCTAAGTTTTTCAAGCAAGCTCTGGATTGATGATGCCCATATTTCTTCTTTCTTTTTCAGGATTTATGTATTAGATATGAAAATGACACATTTGGTACAGATTTTGTGAATCGTACACAAGTGACTGAAAATTTAAGCTAATCATATCATGTAATAAACCATTTCAAATAATGAGAGAGATAGCTTTTTCTCTTCCATGAAAAAAACAATCATATCCTGTAAGAAAAGTCATATAATTATAACTTTGTAAAAGATTCATTTGATTGACTAACCATTCCGATAAAATAATTCAAATTTAAGATGGAAAGAATTATAAATTTAATGTTTTAATTTTTTATTTTCTATTAATATATATATTATGGTGTCTCTCATATATTTTACATGTTAAAATAATAATTTAATTCAATTTACACATGAAATAACCTAAATATCCTTACTCGTTATTATTTATAACTTTTCTATTTCTTCTTTTCTCTTTTTCTTTTTCTTTGGTCTTTTTCCTATTTTTTATTAAATATTCCTTTAGTAATGAAAAATAAAGATATTATATTAGTTTTTAATTTTAAAAAAATCTTTTTAAAGAAATAGTGCTAGCAATTGATAAATATATATATTATAACTTTAAAGGGGAAGTATTTAAGTTATTTTACTATTTAAAGTAAGTTAATAAACATAAAACTGGCTAAAAAAAGTATATTAAGCATTTTTAGTAGACTCACGCTCAATTAAATAAAGAAATAACTTATATACTAAAAAAAAAAAAACACTAAATTCATAATTTTAGATATGAATATACAAACATCAAAATCAATCATCCTTCAGCATTTGATGCCAATATCTAACATATGATGAGAATTATTACTAGAGTTTATGGGATTTATTTACTGATGTTGATGATGTACGTAAAGCCACCAGGCAAAGTAATTACAGTGGGCATGCAAAACCAGATTCTTACCTACCTGTCATTGACCTCTTATATTTTCTTTTTTCTTTTTTTTGGTACAACCTAAATCATTGACTTTATAAACCCAATTAATAATTCTTCTTTCATGTATCTTTCTGGTCCTGACCCAAAAAAAGAAAAATGATATATATCTGCCATTTGATTGAAATAAAATGAGTATATCCAAGTAATACATGTCACCCATTGAGTCCTGCTAAGTAGTCTTCGTTGTTTCTTTTTTTGTGTGAATAATTTCTAGGATTCATTAATTGGATTTTAATTATGTAAGATTGTAAGTTGGTGAAGACTATGCGAGATGATGTTACTGGATAGTGTCCGGGCTGCTATTAGTTTAAGTGTGTAATGGGTGACATGTTTTACTTTTGTTTTCTGGGTTGACAGCTGATCTCCTTAGATTTATATATAAAAAATAAATAAATTAAGATTAATTTGAATATCCATTCTTATATGTAATAACAGCATTAATGTCAACTCTCTTAGTACTTTTATTATAATTTGGATTAATTTCATTAAGATAAGAGTTAATTAAATAGAAAAATATTAGAAGTCTAACAAATAGATTTTAGATTTAGGTCCAACTAATATCAAACTGACTAGAATTAACCATTTAATTGATTGATTTTTTTTTTTTTATAAATCATTAATATCTCTTAGTTTTTAAAGACGTGGGATATTTAACAATTTTTTTATAAAATATCATTATCTATTCATATTATTAATCATGTCTTTGTTTTTCTTTTTTAATTTAATCAAGAAATTAGATTCCATTATAGTTCCTTGTCCTACAACATGGAGCTTACATTGGCTGTAAAAAAAGAAAGGAAGAAAAGCATTAAAAAGTTGTATCGTTAATAAGAATAAATAATAAAGATGCAAGCAGATTAACTTCATCATCTGATAAACACATGTCCGTACATATAATTCTTATGTTGTACTCCATAGGCTATTATCATAGTATTTTAATCTAATAAAATATTTTCAATTAGTATATAATTAGTGCAAATTGCACAGAAAGAGACAAAAGAAATTCAGCAGGATTTATAATTCTACTATTCTCTCTTTTATTTGACTGATTCAAAATTCAGATTTTGTTCAAATAAACACTCTGGTGCTTTTCAAGTTACATATAATACAGGCAGCCGAGTTTGCATAATTAGTTAACTGATTGTTAATTAAGCACTAAATTGTAATTCTTTTGATTGGTGATTGAAAATATAATTGTGATTATGCTCAAATGGTAATCTCCTAGATGAAATCTTGATCCCATGTGTAGATCATTAGCCAATCTCAATCAAACCTGAGGCTTAAGAGCTTTTTTTATTTATAATTTATTTAACTTTCTTTTTCAAGAATAAGAATAACCTTATTGTAAGATGTGACCAAAATTTAGGTAAAAAAAGATAATGGTACCCATTCAACCCATTTTGAACAAGAAATAGTCTCCTTAAATGATGATTAGCACACAAAAAGTGATTAATTAAATTTAATTCTTTTAAGAAATGATTTTTGTTTATATCAATGCTTCTTTTTTTAAGGCATCTATATATTCTTCATTGACATTTTAATTTAAATTCATTATCCTGTTTTTGTCATATGGATCATATCTGCAGAGAATTTTTCCAAGCATAATTTTTAACGATATCCACTTAAAACATCTATTCCAATGGAATCTGTTGAATGGAGAAAACTAGTTGCATCAAGGAGTAATCAGATTTCTTATATGCATAATTAAAAAGAAAAAATGAATTTCGATAATGTTAGATAAAAAGATTAATTTTTAATAAATTGATACAAATATGTCTTATTTTCAGATAGATGAGACTTATGTACCATCAATAAGGGTATTTTTTTTGTTTATTTATTTTTAAGTGGCATTAGCCTGCTTATGAGATGATAATTAAATAAGAGTTTGACTTATTTGACATATAAAAATAAATTAATTAAATTATCAGATTCAAAGCCTTGAACGTTTTATATTCAGCCATGGATAAACACTTAAGTAACTTTCCAAGCGATTTCTTCTTCCTTCTTCTTTTTTGACATTTTTTTATACAAATGAGGATTGCTTAAAATTAGATACACACTTACCATCATGTTATATAATCAAATTGTTTACATTGAAGAAGCAGGGCTAACTTTGCAAGCAATCTTTATTTAATTTAGAGAAACTCATTTTCATATCAAAATTTTGTTATTGTTGACAAAATTTTCTCATGATATTGTAATTTATCATAATCAATATCTATCATTATATTTAAATACCTTTTATCTCATTGTAAACAATACATAGAAAAAGGTTTTATGTTTTACAAAGAAACAACCATTCTTCTTGTGAACTTGATTATGTCTGTTTTGTACATTCCTTACACCCATAGTCCTCTGGGCCATTTTAACTTCAGGCTTCAGGCCCAGTTGCTAATTAAAGATATACAAGAACATCTACGCATTAGAGATAATAGGCTTTAGGGCTTTACTTCCTTTTGATGGTGTCAATATAACTAGGCCTACATCTAAAATATTACATTAGGGAAAAAGTGTAAATATTTGGTAGGAGGAGTGACTAAGCTCTTAAATTATTTTTTGGTATAATTAGGCTATTAAATTATCAAAAATCTATAATTTAAGCCCTTACTAAGAAACAAAATTTTCTTAAAGAAAAATGAGAAACAAAGTTAATATTTGTTACGCTTAGCTGAGTGTCAAATAAGTTGGCAAAATAATATGGAACCAACCCCATATCAGTGTTCTTCCTCCCTTCTCTTTTTCTTTTTCACCTTCCCCCTTTGTTATCCTTCTTTTCTTCTTTCCATTAATGGATTCTCATATGTTTAAGAAAGGCAAATTATGCCCTGCACTCCGCTCCACCTTGGAGTGTGTGATCCGGAGGCAGGGCACACGTGCAGGCGGATTGCTGTTCTTTGTATTTGTTTGTCTTTTTCTTTTTATATTTAAATTTATAATGAGAATTAATATTGTATATTTTAAAATATACATTAAGTAAATATTATTATATTTATAAAATTAATTTTTATCTAAGTGCGTTGTGTGATTGTCATAATTACACTGATTTTAAATTAATGTATATTGAATTTATAGATAAAATTAAATAATTTTTTTAATATTTTTATAAATAAAATAAAATAAAATAAATATTTTTAATGTCTTCCTTAATTTTTTTTATACATGAATTTAAACTTTATATATTAAAAATAAATACACATGTCAAAATGTGTCAAAATATAATATCGCATATCAAAAAATATTATATTTTAAATTTCAATATATATATAGGTAAATAAAATTTATTAATTAACATAATTAGTAATATTCTTTTATTTTTCAATTACTTATATTCGAAAAAAGTAAAATCAATATACTATCGATAAATGATAAAATAAATTATCTATTAAAATTAATATAATATCATTTATAGAGTATAATTAAATCAATTCATCAACATAATCATTTAATAATTCCTCCACATATTTAACATGCCAATATAAAATATTAAATTTTAGAACTACTGCGGAGAATTTAAATTTTAAATGCTTAAAAATGTAAAAAAAAAAAAGAATAATTACATTAGTCCCGAAGATGAAAGAAGTCGAGCTGTCAAAAGAGAATGACAGCAGAGAACCTGGCTGTCACTTGAAAAATTAAAATTGAAACTGTCAATCTCAAGAGTAAGTTAAAATCATTAATTCAAAATAATTAAAATGCATATCAAGTCATAATTTAAAAAGATGCAGTTTTAACATATATAAGACGAGTACATTAACAGAACCCTATACTCCAATGCTATCAGTCATTCGGCTCTCTTATTCCGTTAATACTGGCACCTAGAGTGCAAAGCTCAACCAGGATAGTTAAATCCAGTCTAGTCATTTAATTACCAATATAGCTAGCGCCCAAAGAGCAATGCTCGACTAGGGTCATTTCCTCTCGCAAATTAGAATTTTCGTAAGCCTAGAGAGCTATGCTCCACCAGGGCACATCAAATAATTATTTCTATGTTACTTGTCCCTGATTATGACTGATGCGCACGCAGTCCTGATGCCACCTATCAGGTGGCATGTTCTACTGTTGTCTCATCCCGATCACATTTCACGTACAATATCAAAAAATATTAAAAGTCTTGATACCCAAACAATCATAATATTATTTGATTTAATTTTAAATATTAAAATTAAATATTATCGGTTTGACAGTCATAAAATTTAAAATGTAATATTCATAATAATAATAGTAATAATAAATATGATGGTAAAAATAATAATGATGATATTGGTAACAATGAAAATAAAATTAATAATAATAATGTTAATATTAATTATAATAATTATTTGATCAAATAACACTGCATTTAAATTAGACATGACACACGTGCAGTAATTATATGACTTTAACTCACAAATTCGACAAATTCTCTCTAACTGCTCTTACGCTTCGGGCGGAGCTAGCTAAACCATCGGATTATCTAGTCACATAAATAACTCCATCAATAAAAATATTTATAATTAACTCTAGTCCTCGACGTCTAGAATTAGACTGTCTAAAAATCTCGACTTATCCCGACTTGAAAATTTTACTAAAAGTTCGACGAAACCTCCCCTGAAATACAGACATTACCCTCGTATAACGGGTCCAAAACCTGCTATAAACACTTCAAATATTCATTACATATTTATCAGGAGTCAGGTCACCCATAACTGCATTATTTTTCCGCTTCCGCAATACACCACAAATCATAATTAATAACAGACCACGACATTAATATTTAGTCCACAACCAACTCATAAATAATTTCTTAATATTTAATTTAATTATTCACAACTATAATTATCACAAAAACTGAATAATAATTAATCACACTAATTAATTCATAATATTTATAATTAAACTATCAATTAATTAATTATTTATAATTAATAATTCATGGAGTAAATAATTTCTAATGATTTTTAAATAATTTTTAAGGTCCAAATAAATTTTAACAAGCCAAAAATTTAAAATTTCGGTCTTTCAGATAACATTAGGGTCGAAAGCCAGTACAGTGAAGTGAACGGTGTCAGAATTCGAGTCCGGATATGCCTACATGAAGCTTGACATGCGTGGAGTCTATATATATAAATTTCTTTACCGGAATCTCACCGGAAGCCATCGGATCGAGACCGTAAAGCTTCGGCTCCGGTGAGTCTTGGACACAGCTTCCGACGATGGAAAAATAGAGAAAGGGTCTGCTCTTAAGGTTTTCGGTGGTGGGGAGTCAGTTTCTGATGTCAGATTTGCAAAATAAGGCTGACAAGTGGTTGTTCTAGAGGTGGCAGCCGAAATGCAGCTCCTCTACCAACTTTTTTTTGCGTTTTTCAGCAAGCTAAGGGAGGAAGAGGGTGGTGCCAGTGAAAGAGGAGGAGAGGAAAAGTAGTTGGGTGGCAGGTTGGTGGAGATAGTGGTGGCTATAGTGGAAAATGGGAGAGAGAGTGGGTATATGCGGAGAAGAAGAAGAGACAGGGGTTGCTGTTGGTTAGTTTCTTTTTGAAAAAATTGCTTTTTAGTTCCTAAAAAATGCATAGTTATAGAAAAAGCCCCTAACACTATTTATTTGTTCAATTTCTCCCTTTTATAATTATTCAAACACCCACATATATATCATATACCAAACTATCCAACTCTAATTTAGACTCATTGTATATTTAAAATAAATATACATGTTAAAATTTAGCTTAATAAAATTTTGACTCATTTATTTAAAATCATAAAACTAAATTTAAGATTCACCAAAAATCAATATAATATAATTATTAGATAATATTAACTTAAATAGTACTTATATTACTCGATTATTAAAATATTTCATTAAATATTCAATTTAACACCAAAAAATATTTATTTACTAAAATACTTCCAAAATTAAATAAAATTTAAAATTTAAAAACTACGAGTATTACAGTTATGCATAATCAAAATAATTACGAAAGTTGTACAACACGCTAATATACGACTAATGTTTATAAGTATGTAAAATATATAAAATCTTACTTTTAGCATATATCTTTTTTTTTAAAATAACCTTAAATCAACTTAATTTTAATTTATTTTTTGTTTACCAACTCTTTTAATTATCTAATAATTTCAAGAAATAAAAAAATTAATTAATTTAGTCTAAATAAGCTAATTTAAATAATTTAATTAATCTAAAAGTCTCTTTAACTATTTTTAATAATTGTCCAATTGACAAAATTAAAATACAAATAAAAAACTTATAAAGAGTAAAAAGTCCAAAACCAAAATAAAAAATACAATTTGGGCCCGAAAAAGTAAAATCACGACAATATTCAACAATTTAAATAGCACGTATAGACTAAATGTAAGCGGCACTGCTTGGCCATAGAACTATGTAGCTACATAGTTGGGATCCACCACTAAAACGCCTTGATATAAAACAGAAAGAAAATATATAAATAGAAGGGAATACGACAATATTGATCTCACAAAAAATAGCTATTATGGGAATTAAATCGATTCAATACCAAATAGTATTTTCAAAACCTAATTCATTCCAAATATAAAAACCCAAAGAGGATCTCCTTTAATTTTTGTTGAGTATAGACCTTTTACTCAAGCCATTTTTTATGACCAATTAAACTTCTGCTTTGCTCTTATATCCTGATATTGCATATCTTCACTCTTGTAGTTCCATATACCAACATTTATCATGCTTTTGCCACTCAATCTTGCCATAAAAGCTTTAAAAAAGTAATCTCAAATTAGTCCTAAAATTTGGGGGATGTTTTAAAAATTTCGTGCTTGATTTTAGAATCTTGTTACCCCATAACTAATGTCTTTAATTAACACTAACGACAGAACTAGGGCTTATTGTCAAAATCTGTATGCCCAAATAGCGGCATTCTTGATTTATTAGCGTTGTTAGGCTGCATTTGGCACACAAGATTGGACATGATTCATTGACACGACTTGTAAGATGAGACATAATAAATTATTATTCAGAGAAAAGAAAAGAAAAAGAAGAAGAAGAGAAATTAAGATGAGACAACAAGTGTACACCGATTTGGAAAGTACGATGCCAGAAAGAAAAAAAATGTTCACCCCTTTTGGTCCAGTTCATAACCTAAAAGCAAAGCATTGTACCCTCTTATGTCTCTCTCTCTGTTAATTAATATAATTTAGAGAAGCTAATGTCTCTAATGTTTTATTTTTCAAAACATATGTATTTCATATCCAAACACATATACTTTGAGTGACGATCCCCTTGCTTGCCAATGGATAAACGAGATTACCATACTGCCTTCTTGATGTCTAACTTGATTAAACATGGACTCGATTATGAAATAATGAAGCTCAATTATAATCCATTGATATGGAATTGTATCCTCGTCAGTGGAAGAATACTATTCATGTAATTGACATAACCAGTTTGAGACATAATTGAAAAAGTATTGGTTATATTATTAAATTTAGGATAATTTTTTTTATTAATTTATAATTATTATTCTTTTAGTAAGTATAATTCACTTGACACGTCATTTTTATTATCGTGATATTTGAAAGATTACCATTGAAAAGTGTTTTTGAAAACAAACAAAAGTATAGATATTTATTTTAAAATTATGAAACAATTAGATAAAATTATTTAAAATGTAAAATTTAGAAATTGATTGGCAATTTGGTCTTAAATTTATATACCAAGATTAAAAGGAATGGTCAATTTGTGGGGGGTTTTGAACTAAAAGTTTTCATAACACATATTATGAATTTCTTTTTAAAAGAAAATATAAATATAAATAAAACTTTATTGAGCCCTAAAATAAAATTAGGCCCAGCCCATTAACCAGCTCAACTCATTAAGTAATTAAATAAAATATTTTTTAATTAATTAACTAACTAACAGAGGGATAGGATAATAGTTGCAAATTCAAAAATTAAAACATTGTCAAATTTAAAGCAATTCTTTTGTTTCAATTCAATTTGCTAATCTTCATATTTCCTTCTGCATTGTTACTATCTTCCTTGGATGAGATATAATTTTCAGCTTATTCGAAATTTTAGTTTTTACATTTTCATAAAGTATTAATTCATCATTGTCTCGTTTGAATCTAAACAAATAATAATAATGGATTTTAAAAACTCAAAAAATACAATTCAAACACGATTTATATAACTACACGTGTAAGACTCTTAAACCGTAAATTAAGCCATCAAACTCGAGAGAACACGTGGAAAGATTGTCCTGAAGAAAACTATATGCGTCTATACTTGTAGCATATGGTTGGCTCATGGAAACTTGGAACATAAACTTGTTTACGCACGTGTTCCATGTTTGGCTCGTGCAGGACGTTACTGAAATTGCAAACGGATTTATTTTCCATCGTCAGTTCATCATGCATGGTTGCAAGGGAATATTCTAAAAGACATGTGACATTTTGCATCATTTTAATATATTTTCATCGTGCAAAGAACTTATAATTTAGTACACTAAAACTTTTATATAATATACTCTATATATCAATAATCTTGTATAATAATAAAAAATTATAATTTCAATTTGGACAAGTAATAAGCAGAAATAAATTTTCTATTATAATATTTTATAATTTTTCTTTAAATTTCGTTTAAAAAAAAATATTTCTATATATAGTAATATTTATATATATAACTTTAAAAAAAGAATATAGTATGTTTTGTTTTATTGTAGATTATTTTGTCTTATTAATCTTATTTATATAATATGACAAAATAATTACTTATCTTATCTCTGATTTCTATTATTTCACCAATAAGATTAAGAATTAAGTTCAAAAAAATATATTTAGTACTAAACTTGTATTAAGTTATAATCTATTCATAGTCATAAATTTTATTTGGTCTCAAATGAATGACTATAGAGAGGTTTTACTGTACTTAAATTTCTTGAAGTCTAAAATTCTTTTTCTTTTTTTGACTTTATTACTAAATAAATTATGAACTTTACACTTCTTAACAATTTAATCAAATTATTTTAAAATTTTTAAATAAATATCTATGCTTCAATTTATTTTCAAAAATATCTTTTGATAATAAATTTTGAAATATTATAATGAGAAAAATGACGTGGTAAGCCAATTCTTCTTATTAATATAAAAGTTAGCAAGTTAATAGAAAATTTATTACATTTAGATGTAAAATATATGGAAAATGCACATATATGACATTTTTAATTATCAAATTATTAAGTCTAAACTATTTTTACTGATCTATAATTATTATTATTTTAGTAAGCACAATCGACTTTTTATATCATTTTTTTATTATAAAATTCAAAAATTGTCATTAGAAAGTAGTTTCGAAAGTAATTTTAAAAATGAATATTTATTTTAAAATTTTTAAAACAATTAGATAAAATTGCCTCTTTGTGGTCTTAGCTTGAGGATATTCACATGCCTTGAGTTTACAGCATGAGGACTATACCATGAACAGCTCTCGGCTCCCTTTGGTATCAGAGCCTTTGGTGACAGAGAAGAGAAACCCAACCACAATGACTTCAGAAATCACTACCCACACTTCAACATTGCAACTCTCTCCTTCATGTAAGAAAACCGTATCCAACAAGATAGACCATCTTGTAGAAATTTCTCATATACCTGAGAATGTTCAAATAGAAAACACCCTTGTACCTATTATGAACCCATACAATATCTTTAAAAAATAAAACTTTGTCAGAAAAACCTTTAACCAGATTATCCATAAACAACCCCTTTCTGTAAAGGAATATGTCCAATCTTCTTCCCTTTCTCAATGTTCTCTCACTGCTACTACACAGGAGTAGTACGTTACTCTCGAAATCCCAACCTTCTTCATAGAACAATGGAGAAAACAGGGCTATACACACCTCCATTTTGGAGCAGTTAGATTAGTCCTATCCTATCATGGAAGGATTGGTCTACCGGTCACAGCCCGTATGTCGCTACTGGACACAAGATAACTCAAGTATGAGCATGCAGTGATCGGAATGATCGTCACAACACTCAACACAGGAAGTGTTGTCTTGACCTTCTTCCCTAATTTCAATCTATCCCTCAATGATCCTTATCTTTCCACTACACTAAAAGTTCAATTCCAGATAACAGGAGCGAATCAAGTCGATAACGCCCTCTCTGCAACCCTACACCATCAAATAGTCTATAAACTACAGGATCATGCATTGAATCTACAGATCCCAGGTTTTCAAGCCTCCTCTGATGCGTTGTTCATTATGCCGACTCTGGCCAGATCCCTACTATTGTCCAAGCTCCCAGGCAACTGGAAAAAGAAGATCTACAAAAGCTAATCCCAACAGAATGGGTCACTAACTATGAGAAGCTTCAGGCATCCCAAAATAAGCCTGTTCAAGCTACAAACCCTCTTTTTATCCAACAAAGAGACGAGACTGTTAAAACGATCTTCACAAAGACTGGAGAAACTTCTTCAGCTCCATCCATCTTTCAAGCATCCATGATACAACCAATATCAAGGCCAAGAGAAAAGATCCATATTCATTCATTCCAGTCCTCTGGACACCAGATCTATGCCACCCAGGTCAAAGGACACTTTGTCTGGGATGTTGCCCCAGAGATGTGTCGCCTGGGATGCACTTGTGATGATGACTTAGACTATGCTGAACCTTGCTTTCGGCATCCAAAGAAGAATCCTCGAAATATGTCACCGGACACTCCATGTTCAGAAATAAGATCGAAGCCGGATGACCGGGATCCGGATGATTCCTAGAAACAACAGAAAAGCAAGACACCACTTCCAATATTTGATGAGGCTATCGAACTCCTTGCAAAAGAAGGAAAAACAGTCCTTGATATCTCTTTCGATGAATTTAAGGTACTATTGGCCCAACTCGATCTCGAATTTGGGAAAGCCCCTTCTGCAACCTGCAGAAAGGAGATCCAGCTAGATCTACCAGTGGTACAACCATTAATTCAAGGATGCTACATGTTCCAGCCAGAGGATTTCCCTCCTTTAGGGAAAACGGAGAACAAGAGATCAGAAATCCTTCCTTCAAGGATTTCTCCCTCTGGATCTATAGAGCCTCTGACACCTCTAGAAGAGGTGCTAAACTGGTAAACCTCCAACTCGATCGTCCAGAATACTTATCTAAAAAAGATAGATGGGAAATTGGACCAAGCTTTACACCTGGCTCAAAAACTGGATTATAAGTTGGATACTTTCTCACAAGAAGTACTTCAGCTCCATTCATCGCTCACTGCAAAGTATCAGGCTCTGGATAGAGAGCTTCGGATACCTCAGCCCATTACTTCCGCCTTCATGCAAAAGGAAAAGGAGATCACACGGCTGAAGAAACAAATAGATAAAATTGAGCATGATCTTCGGAAAGACTAGTCTACCATAATTCCATCCTTTACTTCAGCAGCCTCCACATCATTTGCTATTGCCCCTTCGTACTATTCTTCATTTCCTTTTCTTTCACAACCAGAACAACCACAAGAAATCCTTTATCAGCCCTTTGGCACCTTCTCTCACCTTTACCCAAAAAACTCAAAAACCCAGCAAAAGAAAACATCTCCTCCTCTAGCCTCTAAAGACAAACTTCCAGAATAATCCCTCATCAGTCTGTATGATTCAGAATCCTCTTCAAATATTTCAGAAATGACGGACATCACTGAGATTCTCATGAATACTTCTGCTACTGATCTCAGTCCAGAAATAGTGGAACCCAAGGATGAGGATGCACAGTTATTCTTTGCTTCCACTGGAGCTCCAAACCCAAGGTCAAAACCAGCTAGCACGGGACCTTGGTTCACTTTTGATGACTTACCCCCATCGAAATGGAAGGACAAGCTTTCCGAATTCTTGGCATGGATTGATCTTTAGATGACCCTTGAAGGGGCCACACTCAAAAGGGTCCTTACCGAATTTGTCACAAGATTTACCGGAAGCTTAAGAGATTGGTTTCAGTCTCAGCCTGAGTACACCAGACTTCAATTTGTCGCACTGCCAACTCCATCGGCAGCAGTAACAATCCTCCATAACCAGTTCCTTGGGAGTTATGACCTTGTCATAAGACAGCAGAAACAAGAGTTCTTTGATCGAAAATGTTGTTCATTAAAAATGAAGGATCTGGAAAAACACTATTCGGCTATGTCCAAACTCTACTATGTTATTGGAGGACATGATGGTGACGATACACTAAAGTATACCTTCATCCCCTCTCTGCCAGATGAAATACAACCTGAGGTCAACAATATGATTGCGGCAACAAAGAGACCAGTCACCTCTATTACACTTGGCGAAATCTGGCAATTCACACTCTCTTCCATTAAGAGACTGTGTGATCAACAAGAGTTATTTAAAAGGTTATCTCAAAGGGACTTGATAGTCCAGAAGGCTTGCAATAAGAACCAACTCAAGATTAAGTGCAAAGCCGCCAACTGCGTCTGTTCAAATCATAAGAAGTCTGGACATCATTTCCAGAAATACACGCGCAGCAACAAGGAGTTTAGGAAAAAGAACCCAAAGAGATTCAAATACTTCCGTAAGAAACGGAATCAAGGGTACAAGTCTGACAGATGTTTCATCTGCAAAAGAAAGGGACACTATGCAAAAAATTGTCCTAGGAATCCAGAAAAGTCAGCAAAGATGATTCAACAAGTCAGCATGTCTTTATCTTTTTCAGACTCTTTTGAAGCAGAGATAGAATCTCTACTTTCAGAGCAAGAGGATCTTATCCCAGAAAGCTTATTTGGATTAGAAATAGAGTTCTCAGACTCCACAGAGTCCTCACAAGAATCTTCTTCAGACTCAGACGATAGTGAGATACCAATCTTAATGATTGATCTGTATGAAGAAAGTCAGAAAAATATTCTGGAAGATGTAATACAATATCCTCTCTCTCCAGCCCTACTGTCTTCTTTCTTTGTTTCTTCTCCACCTCCTGAAACTCTTCAATTTACTAATAAACCCCCTCCAGTTCCATATATTCCAATACAGATCCTACCTTCAAAATACTCCAAGCCTGTACCAGTAATAGTTTTCTTTGACACTGGAGCACAAAGAAGCATGATGAACCCAATGGTTCTTCCATCAGAGTATTGGAAGCCCCATGATCAGTTCTTTAGGGCAGCCAATGGTCAAACTTTCAAAACCACTCTGATCACAAGACAGAAGATCGAAATACAGTTCTTTCCTGATTGCGTTGTATGGACGCACATCATTGGTTCGGATCTTCCAAATAAGGATATCCTGATAGGGTTTGATGTTTATCATCAAGCTCAAAAGCTCCAAATTCTTCCAACTGGCATAAAGTTCAAGAGACAGTTTCGGCCATACACTAAAACTTCAAATCTATTTTCTGTGACAGATACAATTCCACCATTCCTACCATACACAGAAAAATTCCTTCAGTTCTGTCCAGAATCTCATTCACATTTTCAACACCATCTTCCTCTGTGGAAAAATCCACAATTCTATATCAGTCTTCCCTTCAAACTTAATGAAGACATTAACCCTACTAAAGCCACACACATGGGAATGTCGCCCACAGATCTAGCCCTTGCCCAATCTGAATGCTTGACACTGTTACAGCAAGGCCTAATTGAACCCACTACTTCATAATGGGCTTGCCAAGCCTTTTATGTGGAAAAAATGTCTGAAAGGATTCAGGGAAAAAAGAGGCTTGTCATAGACTACAAGCCCTTAAACTATTTCCTTCAAGACAATAAATTTCCTCTTCCTCGGATCTCAAATCTCAAAGTCCATATCCAAAAAGCCCAATACTATTCCAAATTTGACCTAAAGGCGGGCTTTTGGCAACTCGGTATCCGGCCCACAGAGAGATACAAGACTACATTTTGTATCCCTAATGCCCAATACCAGTGGACTGTTATGCCCTTTGGGCTCAAGACGGCCCCATCTCAATTCCAGAAGACCATGATTGAGATTTTTGGGCCTATCCTTTACTCTTTTTTTATCTATATCGACGACATCCTACTATTCTCAGAAACAGCAGAGGACCACCACCAACTGTTACAACAATTCCTTGCCATAATCCAGAAATATAGCATTATGTTGTCAAAAAAGAAGAGCACTATTGGCCAACGAGAAATCGAATTTCTCGGTATGCATTTCAAGAATGGCCAGTACACATATGGTCCCCACCTGACAAAGGAACTTGATGATTTTCCAGAAGAAAATTTATCAGTGAAACAAATTCAACAGTTCCTTGGAATCCTAAACTATGTTCGAGAGGCCATTCCATACCTGTCTAGTTACACGTGCCACCTCTCAAAGATGCTCAAGAAGAACCCTCCTCCATGGGGAGTGGAACAAACAACAGCTGTCAAAAAACTAAAAGAGCTGGCTCACAATCCGCCACCTCTCACAATCTCGTCAATAGGAGAACTTATTCTCCAAACATATGCATCTGATTATGCATGGGGGGCCATCCTCCTAGAAAAGCTCCACGACAAGGAACAATTATGTGGATATGTATCGGGTCAGTTTTCCTCTTCAGAAAAATATTATCACACGACCTACAAGGAAATTTTGGCAGTCAAGTATGGGATAAAAAAGTTTGAATTCTTCTTGATTGGACAACACTTCCTGGTTCGGATGGACAACTTCTCCTTCTCAAAGATTCTTGAATCCAACCAGAAGACCTTGCCTGAGCCCCAACTACTGCGATTAAAGTCATGGTTCAGCAGGTATGATTTTAAGGTTGAGCATATAAAAGGGATAAGAAACCTAATCCCGGATTTCTTATCCAGACTTTCCAAACCTCAGAATCAGCCTATAGTCCTTCTCACCTCTACCATAAATCTTCCCATAATTTTTATGGCTTCTTCATCTTCCAGAACCAACCTGCAACCTCCTTCACCACCAGATCTTCCCAACAACCTCACAACCAAACAAGTCACTGACTTTGCCCGGAATATGATGTTCCATTATTTGGCAACTTTTCAACAAACCTTCTCACTCCCAATACAACCCAACTTCTTCTTTCCATACTACCCTTGGTGTCTGATTTATCACTTATCTCTTGAACATCCAAAGCATGAAAGTGAGTTATGGTTCCTATGGTGCCTATCTACAGTCTGTCATCATGCTATAGAAGTGCACATTATGAATCTTTTACACTTCTTCAACAATGAAGCAAACTCGGGGTCATATCCATGGAGATTCCTTACCTGGTTCAAAACTCCATATCAATGGACAGGAGATCTCCTTAAACTTATCCATGAGCATCGGTTATTCTCAAACAACATTTCTAAAGCTTCGGAATACCATGCTATTTTCATATTACACAGGCCCTATCTCAGACTGACAGAAAACACATATGCAACCCAGAATATCTATTACCATTGGAGAACACTTAATAGTCCTCTACATCTTGCTTCACCAGCAATCACAGAAGACCTAAAACAGGCCCTGCAATACAGAAATGAATCAAGGATGACTAATGTCTCAACACCATTAGTATGCACATTCAATGGACATCAATCAACTGGACAATCCATCGAACATTTTTGTTTCTCTGATCTTCCGACCCCACTGGATGACCCTACCTTAACCAGAGCACAACAAGAAGCTCTCATGCAAGACTCCCAGCCAATGGATGATGATCAATATGACGATATTTTCTAAGCGGTATTACTTTAAGTGAATTATTGTGTATTGTCCTATTAGGCATGAGAGTGAATGATGAGTCGTCCTTATTGTCTTGTAAGTGGAGTGTATTATTAGGAATTTGTGTAGAGTGAATTATTGTATATTGTCCTGTGGGTGAATTATTGTATATTGTCTAGGCGTGAGTGAATGATGAGTCGTCCTTATTGTCTTGTAAGTGGAGGATGAGTGGGATTCCCACTTAGCCTCCTTTTGTATTCTTGTTGAGACTCTCCTCCCTATATAAGGAGAAGTCATTTTGAATAAAAGGCAGGCAAGTTTCCATTAAGCAATGGCCTTCTAAACTCTTCTCCTCTTTTCTCCTCGATCCAATGGCAATGAACTAATAGTTGCTACGATTTGTTTCTGGTATGATCCAAAAGGGCTAACTCGGCTATCGAAATCCAAAAGAGCAGAAAGACCCCCATGGCGACGTGCCTCTTTGTGGTCTTAGCTTGAGGATATTCACATGCCTTGAGTTTACAGCATGAGGACTATACCATACCAAAGGGAGCCGAGAGCTGTTCATGGTATAGTCCTCATGCTGTAAACTCAAGGCATGTGAATATCCTCAAGCTAAGACCACAAAGAGGCACCTCTCCATGGGGGGTCTTTCTGCTCTTTTGGATTTCGATAGCCGAGTTAGCCCTTTTGGATCATACCAGAAATAGATCGTAGCAACTATTAGTTCATTGCCATTGGATCGAGAAGAAGAGAGGGGAAGAGTTTAGAAGGCCATGAGAGAGTAAGAAATTGCTTAATGGAAACTTGCCTGCCTTTTATTCAAAATGACTTCTCCTTATATAGGAAGGAGAGTCTCAACAAGAATACAAAAGGAGGCTAAGTGGGAATCCCACTCATCCTCCACTTACAAGACAATAAGGACGACTCATCCTTCACTCACATGCCTAATAGGACAATATACAATAATTCACTCCACTCACATACCTAATAGGACAATATACAATAATTCACTCTACTCACATACCTAATAGGACAATAATACACTCAAATGCCTAATAATACACTCCACTTACAAGACAATAAGGACGACTCATCATTCACTCACATGCCTAATAGGACAATATACAATAATTCACTTAAAGTAATAGGAGTGGCCGACAGCTTCACATGCTTAGAAAATATCGTCATATTGATAAGACTTAATTTGTAATTCAATATTTTTTTAATAAAATATTTCAAAAGTAGCTTCATAATGATAATCTCGACTAATGTTTATAATATTTAGGACATATTTGGTTTGATTGATCAATGCAGCTAGTAATTGGTAACTAATAGTTGGTAGCCGATGACTGATAAATTAAACCGTTTGGTAAAATTTTATTAGTGGTTGTTGATAATATGATAAATGATCATTGAAAAGTATAATTTATCGTTAAATATATTTATTTTATTGCATTATATTCAATGACACAAATTAATAAAAATAATTTATAATAATTAAAAATATCATAGTTGATTTTTATTATCTTAGTTGTATTTATTATTAAAAAAATCTATAAAAGTTATTTTAAAAATAGAAATTTAAATTTAGATTATACTAATAATTTTTTTTAATTTTAATTACTATAATTATAAATATTATAATTATTTAATTATTAGGAATAATTTTAAAATAATATTATTTATATAAAATATAAAAGTTTAATTATATAGATCGGCTTAAAATAAATTATTATTAATAATTTTTAATAAAAATAATCATATTTAAATAAATAAAAAAATTAAATCAGCTATGAGCTGCCATTTTTTAAATTTTTATTAGAAGCTTTTAATATAGTTGTTCAGTAAGAAACAGTTATCAATTGCATCAAATATCTGAATATAATATTCTCTTATTTAAGTTGCATGCTTTTAGTATAAAGCTGAAATGAAATCAAAAAATAAACATCATCAATTTTTATAGTAATTCAGAAATTTTCTAAAATCATATCATTCTTTTAAGTAAATCTTCAATTCAATTATCTCACAATTACATAAATTTCTATATAGTAAATCTTAATACTGTTCTAAAATTCTAAAAAGTTGATTGAAAATTCTAAAATCATGGTTGTGAATGAGAAAAATGAGCATGGTCAGCTAATCAAACTACAATATTTAATTAACTTCGGACAGCTAATTAAATAGGCACTTTTGACGAGAGTGCCTAATGAATAATTAATCATTTTTACAAGATTCTTCGAAGATTTTGGATGGCCGCAACTTGCAGGAAACGACCAAGTTTTTATCATTTAAATATAGTGAAGGGTATCCGATCATTATTTATTAGTTAGAAATTTTAGAAACTTCCTAAGTTACTGTCTTTTTTTCTTATTTTCTTCTTTCTCCAATTCTAAGGGAAGAGCAAGAAACCATTCAAATGAGGGTGAAAGATAAAACCATGATAACATGAGCTCTAATCTATTATTTGTTTCAGGAATGATTCATGAGAGATCTATTAGTATCAACTCAGACAATATTTTTCTGATTATTCCACTTCTTTAGCATTCTTAGCACTAATCAGTAGTTAAGGATTGTTAGCCTGGGCATTATAATATATGCTTGCACCCAGAAAACACCACCTTCACATATCTATCTTTAAAGGGTTGGATCAGAAAGAAGTTTATAAATAAACAACTGCAAAGTTCAGAAAATAAATAGTAATAATATGTCTTGAGTAACTGGATTAATTAGTAGTTGGAAATGACTAAGTGCTTTATCTCATAATATAAAAATATACAAAAATTGCTTGAAAACCTCCAAGAATTAAGAAGCAACGGCACATATTTCATTTACATATTAAATTTGGCGAGGCTGCTTGAAGACCCACTAGCTAGTAATTGACAGGGTTACTGCACAAATTATATCAGATGATTGCAGAGAAGATTTGAGTAGTTAATTCAAAACACTAACAAACAAAAGGAAAACAAAGATAAACGAGTTCAATGTATCATAGCTGCCTTCCACAAAAGAACTAAACTTAATGAATTTTTATAATGGATCTTATCATATGCTACTAGACAGTGAGTGATCGGGACTGATGAGCTTTTAAAATTGTTTTTGTTTTTGTTTTTCTTTTATTTTATCTGCGATAATATTCAGCAAAGTTATAGGTGGATATTGTTGAGCAGTTGTTTTTGGTCAGAGATTCAAAATAAGGGCCACGTGGGACGTTTAAGAGATTTATAAAAGAGTCCAAAGAAGGCGGCTGGTCTGTCTTTTCAGTTGGCATCTGTTCTTCCATGGCTGGCTATTTAATCACTTTTTATGTCCCCATTAAAATATTCTGCCATATATTTAAATCAATAATAGGTTTAGTTCGATAATTGCTTCTGCATTTATTTTATTGACTGTAATTAATATTAATATTATGTCACAGTATATCCTTTCTAGAAAATCTCTGTTCAATTTGGATCATATATATGTTAAATTGAGCTATGGAGATGTATGTATTATTTTTAATTGGATCGAATTGAATTCATAATCTCACCACTTTAAGGACTTCAGCTCTAAGTATTAGTCTAAACACATTGGTAATTAACTATACTCAAAGAGTACATCTTTATTTATGAGTATTATATTTTTATTAATTTATTAAGAAAATGAAATTAAAAAAACTAATATAGCCTATCCAAATATGTTTCTAATTGAGCACTATTAATGCCATGACTAGCCTATATGAGAAAACAAACAAATACCCACTGGAAACAAAAGACAAACATTATAAGAAAAATTATGTTTTGATTTACTTAGTTAGAGATTAAATTATATTATAATTGTAGAGACGACCATAATATCAATTGAATTATATGCAGTTAATATAAAAATAAAATAAATAATTTAATACATGAAAGAAAATAGTCAAAAATTCAGCCATCAGACCAATTTATAATTATTGATAATTGAATATGTAAGCTATCACGTCCATCCGTCCGCGGATAGCAAACATAAGTTTTGAATTTCTGTTTTCCCTTCTTAACAACTTCATTGCTCGGTCGTTGCCTTCTTTTTGTCCTATTATCTTCACATTTATCTTATATATAAACTTATCTGCTGGATCATTTCTCATTCCCCATTTTCCCAAAAGAGGCGAAGAAAAAGGAAAACACCTAGCTACCTTATTAATGGAAACTTATTCAACTGCCTCTTCTTCTTCTTCATCTTCTCCAATGTACCTATCGAAATACCCACAAGAGGGGAACAGTCTAAAAGCATCACAATCCTTCCATTCATCACTCCATTCGGTTCGTAAGCCTTACCAGGTGAAGCCATGGAAGAAACCGATAGCACCATTGCCACCGACTCCACCAAGAGTATATAAAGTAGACCCTATAAACTTCAGGGACCTTGTTCAAAAGCTTACTGGGGCACCTGACCCGTCAGAGTCCCAGGGGAACAACCAGCAGCAGCGGCTCCAACGAGTGGCGCCTCCTCCACTTGATCTTGATAAAAAACCTGCATTATTTAGCAGAGAGTTTGCGACAGTATCAGCAGCACCACTGGAGCTCCTTCCTTCCCCCGTGAATACCCCATTTTCTGCTTTGTATCAGGAGTTGATGTCTGATACATTACCTGATTCAAAACCAAGGAAGGTTTCAGACAGTGTGATGGCTTCGAGTTGTCTCGAATTTAATCTTCTGTCTCCATCCACTCACAATTGGTGTTCTTTTCCTCTTCTCAGTCCAGGAACACTTTCAAGTTTGGAGCAAAGCACAGTCCTTTAGTTCTTCCATAACTTTCAACATCCAAACGTTCTTGCACCAGCTACTATATATATATATATATATATATATATATATATGTTGAAGGAGCTCTATTTCCTCTTTGCTCAAGCTTGCAAGGGATGAAGAAAGACGCATAACAGCTGTAGATCACAGCTATAAACTAGCTAGCTTACGAATGTGAAGTAACGTATAAAAAGTATTAGCATCTAGGAATTCTCATTTTTCAGGTTTTGTTTCTCCCCTTTAGTACTGCATTAGGAAAAAAGAAATGTATAATGCACCAGCAATGCTTTTGGCTTGACATGTAGAGCCTATAGATTATTGCATGAAATTGCTGGTGAAGAAGATGAATGTAAAGAAAATAAATTGCCCGTTTCTCTGCAATCTGGATGCACGAGTGTGAATGTGGAATTTTCATTTTTTGTCCTTTTAGTTACTTAGGATTTGAACTCGTACTATTTACCAAAATAATATATTTATTAATTTTAAATATAAAATATATATTAATTATTTAATATTAAAATATAAAATTTTTATATAAATTTTTATTTATTATAATATATATACTAAATTTAGATAATAATTTCTCGCTTCTTAAACAGGCATTTTGTCTACTGTTAGATGAGCTAAGGTAAGCAAATACTGAAAAAGAGACTTCAGGTTTTCCGAAGCCGCATTTATAATCCGTATAACGGCCTATAGTAGACCATTCAACCAATGCTACAAATGAGGTCTGAATACTTTTGTTTTGTTTTTTCAAGAAAAATTCCATTCAACTATGAACAAATTGTCTTGACAAAAGTAGGAATTTGGCATCGATAACATTGATATATTTTCATATATTATGACGATTAGCAGGGAGTATTTTGACACATGAGAGCATTGATAAATAAGTATTTACCATGGGTAAACAAGTTTTGAATAAGTAGGAATGCAATAAACATGCATGGAGTAAATTTCTTGATTTCTTTTCAACCGAATTACCCAAAAGTTTTCATAGTGGTTCTGCAATTAGTTCTGTAAAGATATTGATTCAACAGTTGATCTGTATTCTTCATGTTTACACATACGGGTACAAAAAGTCCACTCGTTTATCGACTGTTTGCAGAAGACATGAATATGGTGTTGGCACGTGTGGTACTTGAAAAGTCCGGCTAAACCTTACGAGAGGCTATTTGACTCGGAGACTTAACGTAATGGATAACTCTTTTTTACCAAACAACTATATTAAAACATTTGATAAATATTTAAAAAATAACAGTTAATATCTGATTTACTCTCAATTAATTTTTTATTGTATCAGTTTTATTTTAAAACTTTTTTTATCGGTTGATAATTAATTTGATTTTTTTTTTATTTAGACCATATTATCTTTGATAAAACTTATTAATTATAACTCATTTTAAATTGATCTCATATAATTAAATTTTTATATTTTATAATAAATAATTATTATTTTAAAAATATTTTTTATTGTTAAATAATTATAATATTTATAATTATGATATTTGTTAATTGAAATTTTTATTAGTAGAGTTTAAATTTAAATTTTTAACTTTAAAATAAATTTTATAAATATTTTTAATTATAGAAACAATTGAGTTCAAAAAAATTAATTATAATATTTTTAATTATTATAATCTATTTTATTTATTTGTATCATTGAATATAATATAATAAAAAAAATTATATCTGACAATAAATTATACCCTCAATAGTAATTTAACATACTAACAGCAACTATTAATAAAATTTTATCAAACAGTTTAATTTATCAGCATCAATTATCAACTATCAGTTACCAGCTACCATTTGCATTGATTAGTCCGACTAAACATGTCACAACCCTCATTACGACATCCTACAACTTGTCGCAACCCTCCACATTCAAACCCGGAAATGCATGTAGCTTTGCCATACTAAATAAGAACTATCGTTTTTCCTTTATATTTCTCCTTTTTTATTTATTTAGAGATTTATTGGGTCGTTTTTGTTAGAGGTTTTTCTTTTTTATTTCTCTCTTGTTTTTTTAGAGATCTATTGAGTCGTTTTGCATTCCAATAAGTTGCAAGCAATGTGATAAAAAATAATTACTTTTTTTACTATTTCATACAGTAACAAATTTTAATATTGGTAAATAACGAAGAAATCCGAATTTAAAACCTCCTAAATACTATGATAATTTCAATCAAACCGCTTCTTATCCAAACGGTTAAAAGCTTTGTATATTTGAAGTTAAAATAAAGTTCTTTTAATAAACAAGCAAAGCAGGACTAGTTCAAAATTTTAAAGTAAATATTCTAATTAACTTATAACAAATGTGTATGTAAATATGTATTCAATTGTACAACTCAATGTCTTCAAAGAAAAGTATTCAACTCATTTTTAAATCTGTTAAAAATAAACTACTCACAAAAGTGAGTTCCACTTGCTCATTATCTAATCAACTAAAAGCTTCAAGTAAAATAAATTCTAATTCTCGTTTTATAAATGAAGCCTGAACATTTCAAGATGTAGCTCCAAGGTTTTCATTTCAGCCTCAAACATATGAGAAACGCAAGTCACCCACCGATTTTGGAACAAAACTATGTGCGGAGCAATCATTTCCACAAGACAAACTATGATTTCCACGAGTGACATCCATAACCTCTACTAGTTACTGCATATTGACACTTAATTTCTGTACATATTATTCTGCAAGTGTTCTTTAACCATTGGATCAGGCCAACTGCCGAAAACCGCATAATCTCGCATGAGCGTTTCCTTACCACAAAGTAAAGAAGCACTTTGCCGAAGTGCTTAGCAAGTACCAAGTATTTCACAATGTTTGACCCCCGAGAATGACATTAGCAGAAAATCATACTTGGGGAATTTAGAAGTTTGACGAAGGACACAGTCCCGGAGGGACCCAACTAGAGGTTCAATGCAATTCAGAAAAGAAAATGGTCTTGGTCAAACTTCAAGAGTTGGATTAGCAACAAGTGGCAAGTAACAAATATTTATATTATACTCCTCTAGATAAGGAAAATTATTGAAAATTGATGAGGATTCAATAAACTCAATCAATAAAATTGATTTGACATTGTGGATTTCAAAATCCTTGAATGAGGGAGTTTGAACTTCTAATCATTTGAAGGATATAAAGCTAACCACACAAAACTAATAGCTCTAACAAATTGAAGCCATAGTAACTGAATAAATGGAGAGAAAATGAAGTGTACCTTTGGAATAAGGGTAAGACGTAATTCATCTATATACACATCAATTCATGTTACATCAAAACACAAGTTGCTGATTCTAGATATATTTTAATATAACTTTCTCTGGAAGAATCAACATGTAACAAGAAAAAAGAAAGAGCTGGGAATTAAAAACTGTAAACATCTATTTAGGCTACCTTTTTCCAGATAAACTTCATTAAGCGGTAGTTTTGACTCACATTTTATTGATCCCAATAGTTCCTTAGCTGTGACATATGTAGGAGAAGCTCATCCCTGCCCAAGCCAGTGACACTACTAGTCATGATCCATGGGGGATGTTCCTGGTAATTTTGTCTGATCAACTCTTGGAAATTCCTGATGTTCTCATCAGGCCTTGTACTTTTGCCCCCTTTCATTTTGTCACACTTTGTGAAAACGAAAGTCAATGGTATCTGAAATGCATGGTGCATAGGTCGTAGGAAACCATAAGAAACCATTGGATTTAGCCTTGTCCAAGTAAATTGCTATATAAGTTATTCATAGAAAGTATTAAATAAGAGTGAAACCCACATTATTGCGTCCAAGCCAATCAGCACAATCTAGATCAATCTTTTGAGGGGGAACACTTGCATCAATGAGAAGGAGAACAGCAACTAGAGTTTCTCTGTTCAAAAAATAGCCTTTAGTGAATGAAGACCAATCCGTTTGAGCAGAAGCTGGGGCTTTAGCAAATCTGCAGACATGGAGATTTATAACTGTAAAACAGACTGCATATGTATTATTAGTGCCTTATAATTTAAAAATAAATGAAAAGAGCAGACACAACTAAAATGTACTGATTCATTCATTTGTCCACTAGATTAAAACATTAGTCGATATGAAATGTAAAAGCAGCCTGCATTAGATACACACTCTGATTCTCTATACTCCCAAAGAATGGTGCAAAAATGGCTCACAAGAAACAGAATCATATTTGGAGATAATTAATTAACCACTGTAACAGTGAAATCCATAATAAGCAATTAATTTTGCAAGAGATCCATACTCCAAGATTGTGAATTTAACCAATAAAGATATAAATACAGGATAATAATTTAGGAGTTATTATCAGGGGAAATGGGATTAAAAACTCAACCCAACTAAGCCTTAATCCCAAGCAAGTTGGAAAATGGAAGTAAAAACATGCAGATACACAAATTACAAGCTTAGCTGCAAAACAAGGAGGCCTTCAGTTTTAGATCACGTCACTTGTAAATGAAAAATTATTAATTCATATCAGGATAACAATGAATATAAACTACACAAAACAGAAAAATAGAATTCTTACTAGAGATAACTGCTATAATAGAACAACTTCTATCATCAAAAAGGAACATAAGTAACATTACGGCAAATCACAGCATACAAGTTACCCAATGCTTAACTATGTCTCTGGCTCATTCATCCTACGTCTTAAACACTTTCCCACTCATTCTCAACTCTCAAGAAAACATATTTAAGATAAACAATGTCAGTAGATGGCCTTATAAGTGCTCCCATCTTCTGCAATGTGACCATCAAGACATCTCTGATTTGTGGGGGTTAAGGGGTTGGCGGCAGTGGGTGTGAGGTTAGATGGTGGCGGATGTGCAGGTTGCATAATTTGGGTCACATGGAGGCTTCCTGTAGCAGAGAAAGCTTAAGAATCAAACTCCTAAAATGCCTATTCTTCCTAAGTAAGGTTAAACACATCCTTAATTGACGGCTCAAACTAATCACTGATAAAAATAACAAAATCAAAGTTTATTTTTTCAATCAAGTAAACACCCTAATGAGGCATACTCACTTGAAAAGACGAAAAGTTTGTATACAAGGGATGTAACTTCAAGCATATTAACACTTAAAAACACAAAAATGGGCGAAAGGGAAAAAAAGAAAGGATTACATATATACTATGACATCAATGTATATTCTATGAGCCTTCAAATGCTAGATCGTATACATTATTCATAGCAAAGAAACATTAAAATTCTGCTTGCTTACCCATAACCAGGCAAATCCACAATATACCAACTTTTGTTCACCAAAAAATGATTAATCAACTGGGTCTTCCCTGCATTTAAAAGAAAGACAAAAAAAACCCCATACAGCACACACACCATTATAAGTCCGCACATGTAAACATATACAATTAAAAATTTAAGATTGAAATATTTTAAGTAAACCTGGTTTTTTAGAAGTAAGCGCAACTTCTTTCTTTCTAACAAGAGCATTAATAAGTGAAGACTTTCCAACATTAGACCGACCCAGAATTGCAAACTCCGGTCGGTCCTCTCTCGGGCAATCTCTAGCCCGACTACTACTCTTAACAAACTCCACTTCTTTAATCTGTGAATGACCCGCGTAGGGTCCGACAACAATGTTCGACCCAGGTAAAACCATATTCTCCGTTACCTCATCTGGGTCGACTCCGGGAGGGACAAAGAGCACGGTCCTGGCGAACCGGGCGGAGTCAGCGGTTGACGGTTTGGCGGTTTTTGAAGCGGAGAATTTTGGGTGCGGAGAGCTTTGAGCTGAGAAGTGGAAAGCGATAGTAAAGGAGAGAGATTTATTGAAAGGCAAAGGAAGTGATGGTGGCGATAAGAGAGTGATTAGGCGGTTTCGAAGCAGCATTTTTGCTGTGCTTTTTGCTTGCTTAGCTGATGCATTTTCAATTGGCTTAATTGGCAACTGTACTTCTTGAAAGCCAACGTCATCGTTTTGAAATTTTTTTTTTTTTAGTGAAATTTTATTTGTTTAACCAGCTGAGCTCGAGTGGGAGGATTGGATTCCAACTTCCCACTTTCCTTTTCTCTTGGTAAAAAAGATTATTTATTTATTTATTTATTATTATTATTGAGCTCAATGCAACATATTTTGTCCTTCGACATACGAGGTTAGTTGTGAATAGAGTTGTTTAGGACTTGGGTCTTGGGCTGCGTTTGGGCCGGATTTAATTGAATTTTAGCTTGAGAAAATTTCACGGGATACGAGTTCTTTCAGATATTTTTCTTCTTATGTAGCATTCTTTTATATGGCCTTTTTTTCTTTTATGATATTTTTTATTTTATTTTTTTATGGAATGTTGTTCTAAGATGTTTCAATTTTTCTAAAAAAACTCTAAATAAAAAAAAAATAAAAAAATATATATTAATAAAAAAATTGATAATTAATTATTAGAATTTTTTATTAAAAAATAATTATTCAAGAAAGTTAATGAAAAGATTACAATTTTTTTTACCAAGAGTCATTTGAATGATCTTTATTGAATTCAAATAGCCTCATCCTAATCATAAAAAATTTCTTGAATTTGTTTTTAACTAAATTAATTATAGATATAACAAATAGTTTTATAATTAAAAAGCTAGAGAAAAATATTTGATAGAAATCAAACATCAAATGAAGAAAAGTAGAAGGGAGAACTAAATTAATCTTGAAATATATTGAAGAAGAAAGAAGAAGAAATTGAATTGCTAGTGACTGATAGTGTGTGACAAAAAAAAAAAGAAGAAATAATATTTTTCTTTACATGCAAGTTACGAATGATATTTCTTTAAGTGAAAAAGAAAATAGTAAAATGAGTCTTCTTCCAAGCCAAAATGGATAATAGATTTTTTTTTTTTTGAAGAAGAAAATGGAATAGAGGTACGATTGATGAAGAAAAACAGAAGAATAAATGAGAAGAAATCAAAAAATAGAAAATGGTAGAAGAGAAAAAAAAATGAGAATTTTTATTTTTGTTTTCGTATGCTTGCCACGTGTGATATTTCTTTAAATATTTTTAGTGTGACATTTTACATTTATGTTATGTGTCCTTTTATGTCATTTGCTTTAAATGATGGAGTAATTGGATGTGTCATATTGTATATCATATATATTTTATGTTTAGTTTTTTTTTTTTTTCTTTTTTGTATATGTTTGATTTATCTTTTGCTACAGGTTAACATCTTTGTTTCAAAATATATAGATTTTAATTTTTATTTTATTTTTTATTATGCTATAATTTACTTTTAAGGATGTTATTTTTTAGTTTATTTTTGCAACAATTTAATATTTTTAGTTTATTTTTTCAATAAATTAGCATTTTTTATTTATTTTGTATCATGCTATGGTTTACCTTCCGATATGTTATTTTTTTGAATTTTTTTGTCTATATTTGTTTATTTTTACAACAAATCAATATTTTTGTTTCAAGGTATTCATTTTTTGTTATGTTACAGTTTACCTCTAATTATGTTGTTTTTTTTTGCTTATTTTTGCAACAAATTATTTATTTTTCTGCTATGTTAGATATGTCTTTTAATAGTATTGATTTTTGGTTTACTTTTTTTTGTATAACAGATCAACATTATTTATGGGTTTACATTTTATATTTTTTTAGATTTAATTTTCTAAAATTAATTCAGATTGATTAATCATCTTCAAAACTCTTGTAAATGTGTCGATTACATTAATGTTGGTTGGAAATCAATCAAAACAAACAAAAATTTAAAGAAAAACAAAGCAATTTTGTAAGGTTTACAATTTTATTTTAAAAATTTAAAACTAATATTTTATTTTATTTTTTAAATATAGTTGTCGATCTTAGCTTTATTTTAAAAATAAAGTTTTATCAATCTATTTATTTGTTAGTTAATCTAGTGGATTTGTGTTGAACTATTTTTTACTTTTTAAATTTTACGCTTTGTTTTGAAAATTCAGATATTTTTGATATTATTTTAAAGAAATCAAGTATTTTTAAATAAGTTTTGGGATACGGTGCTTTTAACAAAAGGTGCACTATTTTTTGTGTTTATGAAATTTTCTTTTTTAGTGTTTCAAATTTTAATTCAAGTTCAGTAAATCTCGATATACAAATTTAAAATTGTAATAAAATCTCGACTAACTTTCGAAAATATATAAATCTTCATTTATAATATTTTTAGGGCGGATAAAACTTATTGGATAAGCTTTTAGAAAAAAATATTTCTAAATCTATTCAAGAATAATTGAACTTTTTTAGACTTAGACTGAGACAACTTAAAATAAAAATTATGTATTTAAACTTGAAAAATTTTATACGGTAGATAGAAAGGGTAATCAAATCAAGTCTAACTTATGAATAATTATAAGCATACTATAAACATGAGTACCGAAATAATTAATAAAACTAAATCTGCTTTTATCTTCAAATCAAGAAATTATACAAACATTTAAAGGGTTCAATTTTAAGATTTTTTTAAAATTAAATTGATATAATTTCATTGAATTATAGTAAGATAATAAAGAAATTAATAATGAATAATAATTTTATATAAAAAAATTGATAAAGTAATTGCAACCTAAACTAAGAAGATGTGTTTACTGCTGCCAGAAAGTAATAGAAATTTAATTTAAGAAATAACTTTGTGTACTTGTTGCACTCTTCCATCAAGTGACTTCTTATTTTACACAACTCAGAACTTAGAAGAGTGATAACCATTGCCATATTCTCTTCTTGTCCCACTTTCCGTGATTCCAGCTCCCTATATTTCTCAACTAATAATTACTATAGCTTTTCTGGAATAAGATTTAATTGGCCCTCAAATTTTATATTCATATTCAATTTAGCCCTTCTCCTTTTTACTTTTATAACTAATCAAAACATTTAACCAGGTTAGATCAATTCCACTGGCCCAAAAAATTCAAATATGGTGTATAAATCATAGGCGATGATGCGCCATATGAAATATTGTTATAGATGATATCCTCACACTAGAACACTCCCTCATTGACTCTTTAAGTAGAAAATGGATGCAACTTGCATTTTCTGCTGTATTAACTTGACATGAAAAATTAGATTTGTATTGTATGTTGCCTTAATTTAACATGAAAAATTTAAGGAAATTATAATTTAAAAATATTAAAATTATGATTTAATGAATTCTAATTGGGCAAATATGCATTTTTATCTCTTTATTATTTTCTGTTTATATAATTAGATTGTTATCACTAGTATATGGTTAAATCATAAATCTCAATCTAACCAAAAAATTATAAACTCTCAATTATTTTATAAAAATTATATATATTATTTATTTATTTTTAGATATAAAAATAACGTTTTCAAATACTTTATTTGCAATAAATCAATTTGATATTGCTCGTCTGATTTTTTTTAATGGCTAAATTACATTAATTAGTAAGACCATGTTTGAAGTTTTAAAGAAAGAAAAGATATTTGTCTTGGGATGTCTTTGCTTTCCTTTTCAATTTTGAAAGAAACGTGAGTTTAACTATGAATGGATATTCGAATCCGAACCCGATTAAAATACACATATCCAAATTTATTTTAAAATTATCTTTATTATCCGAATCCATCCTAAATTCGAATAGAAATACCTGTATACTATCTAAATCTAATTAAAATCTATTTAAATTAAATAATTATTAAATATATTTATAGATATTTAAATAAATATTTAAATAATTAAATGTATATCCATTTATAAATTTTTATAGATTTCAACTAAACATAATATAAAATAATTTTAAATTTAAAGTAATTTTAAATTGAGGATTTAAATATATTCTACCGGTAATAATATGCAAACTGAGAACTTAAATTTGTTAGCCCAGACAAAAAGTATTGTTAAAGGCAATAATAATTTATAGTTTTTCTTTTTTTATAAAATGGTTAAACTAATATATCTTCCATTACTATTATCATATCAAAAACAGTAAGTTATGTGAATGAATATTACTGTGTAGAGCCTGGCATAATGTCTATAATTTGAGATTGTATGGTGCTTATCAATAACGTAATTCGACAAAGTCAAGAAAAAATATTATAATAAATTTATTATGTAAAGAAAACATAAAAATAAATATCTCAACCAATGATATTAAGCAATATTATCCGAGTTAATTTTATTATTATACGATTTAAAGTATTTTTATTATTTATAATAACCATAATCAATACAATTATCATTAATTTAGTATGCATTCTTAGCATAGATACAATAAAGAGGACTTACAAACGACAAATACAAGTAATCTTATAAAAGACTAGCTTTATGGCGGATGGCAGACTGTCCAAAAATGCTAACACCCAAAACACAAAACACAAAGTTCATTGCAGTGAAGCAATTCTTGGATATTTTGTTTCAATATTATTGTTCATAAAGGAATAACAAAGTTATTAATGAAGAAATCATTTGGCAGCCATTCTCAAGAAAACAATTATGGTTGTGTTTCGTTGAACAAGTCTATTATAACTTGCTCCCCAGGTGCTCAAACATTTAATTTTGAAATATTTGATCTTGAAAGAAGTATATTTGATAGAAACGTAAATTACTACTACTAATGTACAACTCTTATACTTTTATATTTTTAATTCATTTCATGAATATTTGCTATATCATGCAGAAATCATTTTTCTCTCTAGCGCATTTGGTATTGTAAATAGTTGCTGATTTTGATATTTATATCATCTAATTCATTCAAATCAAAGTATCATCTGAATAATTGAAAAAAATATGTAAATTACAAATGTCGTGAGGAGTATAATGTAATAAAGAAATGTTGATATTATTGCTAAGTATATCAATATAAGTTTTAATATAGCTTTGAGAGACTAGGTGAATATGGATAAAAATTACTTACATAAATTTATAATTATCTATAATAATCTGTGATCAGTCTTTCACTCCTTATCCTTATTTGAAATAGTTAAGCTACCTTATTCTTCTTACTATTTACTTATCGCATTATTGGTAAGAGTTTGAGCTTAATTAGCTTTTCTAATGCCAATAATTTTTTAATATATTCTCGTTAATCAATGTTGTATATCTTTCTTTTTCTTTCTTGAAATGAAAATATATGCAAATTGTACATGATTTAATAGGCACTGACCATGTCATTCCATTACCATTGGAAATGCAAATTGCATTACAACCATGTCAAATAAATAAAAATATATGTTGATAGGTTGTTACAACAAATCTAGCAATTCCAAACAAATTTTGGGCAATCAGATCCTTTCCATAAACATCAAGCCTCTTGTTGTTTTCCCCCTAAAATGATTTCAAAATGTGCACGCTAGCTCTACACACAAACTTCTTGTTTTTTGTTTAGCCTTTCACCCGTTAAATTACTTGTCAGTCAGTACCTCGGGCAGGATGTTTTGTGAACATATAATTTTATAATAATAATTAAATAAAATGATCTTTCACGTTACTTAGATTTTATACTACTGAAGTTTAAAAATAAAAATTATAAAATTAAACAACAATTGACATCTAAGGACTTATCGTGGATCAATATTAAAAATAATTATGCATTGAATATATGATTAGCCAATAGCTCTGTGCTTTTATAGTATCGGTTTTGAGTTTGATTCTTAAAAGAATATGATGATTTTAATTTCTGGTCATATGATTACTTGATGAATTTTGATTATAATTATTTATTGCAAATCTTATTTAGTTCTTAAAGGATTAAGATTATTCTTGGCTTGTTTGTTGACAATTCCTTCCTTCCTTTATGCTATTAAATTAAATGCATTTCATAGTTTCAATTTCCTTTTTTAAATTCCTCACGATTATATATTATTCAAATGGTAAGGAATTCTCATAATAGTTTGTATGTTAATTGAGACTATATCGCTCTTCAGATGATCTTAATTGGCACATTCTCTCACAGGCTTAGTGCATAAACATGTGCATGAAGTTTGTCAAAGTACCATGTGAGTTTTGGTATTGAGGGATTGAATAGCTAAGCTGGTTCTAAGCTCCATTCCCTTTTTAGTTTTGAAGTACCTAATGGTACCTTTTGTGTAACAGATAGGTAACTTGTCCACTTGCAAGTCCTAACAAACCGACCTTTGATCATCTACAAATTAAATTCACGTCCATAAACACATGCAAGCCAGCAGCTCATCACTTGTCCCTTCAAAATACTCCATCTCTGTCTTCAGCTTCTCCGAACCACAACGTACGTCTCTCCTTAATTTCTTTATCTTCGTTTTACCTTCTTCAAACAAACAGCTATGGGAAATTGCTTTCACATTCACAAGACCACTTCTTCTTCTTCCTCCTCTCATTCATCTGCAATAAAGCACGAGAAAGTCTTAAGGGTCATAAATCCTGGTGGTAAAATCTTGATGAATTTCTCTGCTGGATACAGCACAGGGCTGTCAAGAAAACAACTACGAGATCTTCCTGGTACGACCACCGATACAATTGGTGTTTCTCGGGCCACTAGTTCATCGGTTACAATGAATAATAGCAAGAGAATTAAACTGGTCATAACAAAACAAGAGCTTCAAATATTGCTGTCAAAGAAGATAACAGCAGAGGAGATACGCATGTTGAGTGTAATCAAGAAAGACGATAATAATGATGATGAAGATGCGTGGCGTGGAACTAACTCTTCTTCAAGGTGGCGACCGGTGCTTGAAACCATTTCTGAAGGAAGTGAGTTGCATTTTACTGTGCAGTAATTGAAAACATTACCAAATTAAGTAACGTATGTTGTAATTATTTGTTGCATATGAAATTTCTAGTACTTTATGGAAAATGATTATTTCAGTTTTATTTTCCTTAAATTAAAATATATAAAATGAATGTGTAGATATAAATGATAGAAGGATTGAATTAAAAAAAAAAAGATGACAAGGGTACTTTCTAGATTTATTAAACACTAAGAATATATTGTACTAAAAGTTAAAATTGGAGTAAGTAAAAAAAAATTAACCAATTAGTTTTGTTAGAAGCTAAGATTAGATGTTGCTAAATTCAAGAGTTCTATTCTAATTTGATAAAGACTTAAAATTTTGAATAAGTTTGATATTATTATTTAATTAAAAACGCTTAATTATTTAAAAAATTTAAATATTTATACATATTTGACAATTACAATTTTGGCAATTAGAAATATTTTGAGAATGATAATCTATTGGTAAGATCGGTTAAAATCAAATGATGTGATAAAAACATATGGTGAAATTATGTGACATGTCAAAAACAGATGATAAAAATTATTAGTCTAATAACATAATCCGATTCTTTTAGTTACTGATTTAAGAACTTGATTATAAGGTAATTAAAGAATATTTTAGGGTAAATATCAACAGAACCATGTTTACAATACAACAGCAGCAACTCCATGATCTTCCAATACAGAGAAACATATAATACTGAACTTAACCCGAAGAATTGTTTGTGAACACCGTCTCCATGAATGAACAAATACAGCAAGACACTGATATTATCATTTATTTTAGGATTTGGCCAATCTATTTATTTAGTTTTACATGAAAAAAAAAATAAAAAAATCGAGAATTGGTGGGGGCGGGAGGGGGTCTAAGGGCCCCCCTGGCCTTCCCCCTTGCCTCAGCCCCTGCTGTCTCATGTCTGATGTGACTCTTGACTTTTGTTTTGAGCACATATTTTGGCTTCAACGATGGCAATCGACAGTCTCGCGAGTGATGACTGACTGCCTCCTCTTGGGCAAAAGAATAGTTCCTATATTTGGGGGTGTTTCACTGTCTGATTTAGATAATTTTTAAACCAGGTTATCTAATAGTAGTTTGTATTTTTATAAAACAAACTTAACTATTTACTTTAAATTATTAAATTAAATTGAACTAAGGAATAATAGTTTAGCGTGATTTTTTAAACGGTTTCCACTAGAATTTTTAAATATAAATATATAACTAGTAGAATGCATTATCATTCACGTATTTCTAATAGACTTTTGAACAGGGTAGTCTAATATTTGGTGAAATTAGTTTTAAAAAATTAAATTTACTTTTACAATTCATATAAAAATATATCCAGATAACCAAACACTATATCGAATATTATAATACTATATACATACACTTTATAATTTAGTTTGATTTATTTTATAAAAAACAACTAAAATGAAAAGTAAACTTCATTTTAAATGATTGTAAAGCTCTTCTTTCTCAATTTGTAGACTTACAGAGTCGTTTTGTTCGGCTTACAGCGAACAGAGCTGTTCATCTCCTTGCTAGAGCTGCTCATTTAGAGTCTGTTGTCGGGAAGTGGGATACTAACCCCTCCTTTTTTTTTTTTTGATGTAATTTCTTCTGAAAATTAAAATATTTCCCATTGAATTTCAAAAAAAAATCAAAAGTAAACTGATTCTTTATATAATTTATCAAACTAAATTATCCATTTTTGGAAATAAACTAAATTACCCTTCTTAAGGGCTCAAATTAAATCAATTTACCTAATTTAGTTTTATTTAGTCTGGTTTTGCATTTTATCCTCATTAAATCAATTTACTTAAGAGTAAACAGCCCTGCCTATCTTAATCTTTTTTATTTTATTATGGGTCATATGGCGTGAATTCACAGTATGAAATAATTTATTCTCTTATGTTTAACTATTTCCATTGAACCTAAATATTAATAATTGAACTCGTTATTATTAATTTATTATATATATATATATATATATATATATATATATATTAATATAATTCTTGTATGCATTAATTTAAAAATGAAAAAATATTATACTTATATTGATTATTATAAAATATTTTAAAATATCTTTTATTAATAATACATATTAAATGAAAAGATAAAATAATTAATAAAAAATGCATCTACTTGAGATGTTGTTTTATTTATGTATTCATCAATTAGGTTAATAATCTAAAATAAAATAGAAAAACATAATAAAGACACAAAAAATAACATTTTTTGTATAATATATTATTTTTAACTATAAATAAATACATCGTCTATTTTAAAATTACTTATCCAAGTTATTTTTAGTAGTTGTTTATTATGTTAATTGTTTATTTTATTTTATCTAGTTTTAAATTTTAAATAATTAATTAAAAAATGATATTAATCTAAATACAAATTCACATTTTAAGTATTTACTTTAAAATTTCTTGATTAATCACATCCTATATTCTAATGATACATCGAATTGTCTCGTCTAATACTTTATAAACTAAATTGATATTTGATTGTTCAAATAAAATAAAACTCAATTACATGATAAAATTATAATACAAATATCATTAAATATTTAAACAATCTTTAATGGAGTAATATGTTTTCTATTTGATATTTTTTATTAATTTATTTAGTAAAATCTTAATAGAGTTAGAATTTTATTAATTTTTTTTATATAAAATTATGTATTTTATATAAAATCTTATTTCTTGAAGCATGTTATCATATTTTATTTGATGAATATGACTCGTTGAACTTAAAATTTTTTGAAGTGCAGAGGGAATGCGAGCATCACAGCCATTCCCAAAATTTACCAAGGCTAAATGCGAACATATATATATAATCATCTTGTAGTCTACCGAGGCTATACAATCATATGGAGGAGCAGATGGTATTGGCCAACGTGTGGACCATACAATACTTCCAAGAGGCTGTTAGTGTCTGCCGACCCAACAGGAGTTGCTAGGCGCGGATTATTGATCAAGGCACATAGGGAGTTGCTTGCTACCAAAACATGTGCTTAGTTAGCATATTGCTTGCCTGTTTTAGCCCCCCTTTCTTTTAATGATAATATATTTAAATAAATTAAGGCACTTTTAGAAAATGTTACGAGTTATATACATATTAAAAAAAAGAAGGCAAATTAAGTTGATGAAGAGGGAATGCCAGCATCATAGCCATTCCCAAGATTCCAGTGTTCTGGTCTCCCATTTTCCTTTCTGTTCATCTTTTTCAGAATTTCCTTGTCTCTTTTGTACACATTGCCATTAACTCATTTAACTAACCTCCACTAAGTAGAAAACGATAACAGGACTTAACACATTAACTCTTGATTGATGATGGGGCAGCTAATTGTTGCACATTAGCCCCCTTTGCTCACTGTATTATTATATTTCATTATTAACTGATTGCTGTCCACATTCAAAGCTCAATACCTTTGCCTTTATCCAAAGATTGCATCCTACAAAAAGCAGCAAGACCCTTTATTTTATTTTCCCCCCTTTTATTTTTCTTTCAAGTTGTTAAGAACAGAAACAATATTAGGTTACACGTTGCAGTCCAGCTACTGAAATAATCATGCCATATAAATATACAGCCAAGATTATATATATGATTGGGCACATTATAGGGCAAAGAAATTATCCAAATAACTGCTTTCCATACCTGTGACCTGCAAAAGTCCATGGATTTTAGGACATGTTTAATAAATAAAAGAAAAATAAAAAGAAAAGAAATGATATTCAATGCCGACACACATCACAAATATAGCAGAGCATTAGATTAGTATAGAATTCATATGTAGACCCGCCAATCTAATTGCTCACATCAATTCGTGCCGATTTCGAAAATAGGCATGGTGTAGTCTAGAGTGGCTCAAGAAAAAAAGATGAATGATTCACTAGGAACATATTATTATGCTCAAACTGACTGTTGGATTTAACAAAGGACAATTTTTAGATCCATTGGGTGTAACGAATCTTGTGCACCACATGAGCATGCTCTTACAGGATTTAGGCCCTCCAAAGGAAAAGTACAAAAAGAGACAACTTAGTAATAGTTGGCCTTTCTTTTGCTCCATGTTGACCATGGGTATGAAAAATGGGGATTGGGGTAATAATAGCAGTGAAAATCTTTAACAAAATCTCTCCGATTCTCCGGCTAAACGGGCCCTCTTAAGTGTGCACTTTGTTAGTGATGCCAACCTTGTCTACTTCTTCCATCATTACACTAGCATAATAAAATGTTTGGTTCTTTCTTTCCGTGTTGGAATAGTTGGACTATAAACCATCCACTTAGATAGTGCTATAGTAGTAGCAAATTGGGGTAAAGTGCTATACCTTGCCTTTTCTTCTCTTTTTCTCACTTGTTTGATAGTGAAAACCCTAAAGAAGAATTCCACACCGACCCAGAATTCTCCCTTTCCTTTTTACCTCCAATAAGAGAAGAGTTTGTTCTTGGTTTTCTTGGTCTTGTAGCAGATAATGGGGAATTGCCTGTTTGGAGGGCTAGGAGATGGCGGTGGTGGAATAATCAAAGTAGTAACATCCAACGGTGGAGTTATGGAATTTTCAGGGCCAATAACGGCTGGATGCATCACCAATGAATTTCCAGGGCATGCTATTTATCCAAGCCATGATCTCTTCTGGAGACCCTTGTCTCTTCATGAAGATCTTGTTGTAGGTCGCTCTTACTACTTGCTTCCACTCCACACCAACACAAAAATAGGAGGGCAAATTGTAAGACACGGTCACGTCAGATCAAAAAGCTGCATACCTACTTCATCTCTTGTTACTCCTTACAGGATGTCTTTTGATTATCAAGGAATGTTAAAGAGGTCCTATACTGAAGCTTTCTCTAGCTCTAGATATAGCAGCAGTAATAGTAGTGATCATAATCAAGGGTTTTGGAAAGTAAAGCTTGTGATTAGTCCTGAGCAGCTGGTGCAGATTCTTTCGCAAGAAGCTCAAACTCAAGAACTGATTGAAAATGTGCGAGCTGTTGCAAAATGCGGAAATGGGAGTTCATCATCATCAGCTGGTGGGTTTTCCTTAGACCAATGGAGTCTTTCTAGCAGTAGAAATGGCTCCTCTAAGAAAGACGGCCTGTTGGAAATTTAGTGCAAGTACAAATTCTATTCTAGCTTTATTCTCTTTTCTATATTGTTATAGTTCTTTGTTACAATTTATAATAATTTGTGTATGTTACTTTACGCTACAGTGACAAAAGCAGAAAAAAGAAAATCGTATGATGATGAGATCTGTTATACAGTTTGCAACTTACATTTAGCTATAATTAATTTCAACTGCATCTGGGTGTTTCTTTTTCTCTTGCCTTTCAGTATTAAGTTCCTCATCATTATCAACTGTTATTATTGGCCACTTTAAGCCTAATTTCAAGAATTGATCAATGATAATTATGATTTCACAATTCGCCTACTCGGGTAATTAATCTTCTGTGTAAATCATTCATGATTCTAGTTCAGTAATTTTCCCGCTCGAGTCGGTGTCTCCACTTTGTTTGCTTTTCTTCTCACTTTAGGCTGCTTTATCAATTTTGCATAGCTGCCGCTAATTGCAGGCAACCCTCTTCTCTTTTTCCAGTTAATGGCTTGTGTTTAGTATTATCTTAGCTAATTTCCTTAAAATGGTAACAAAATTCTGATGGAAAATTCTCAGCAGATGTATGGCTTTCTTTCTTTATTTGTTTGTTACGCTTTTGAATCTATACAAATAAAATAAAGGCAACAGCACCGAAAAGTATTTTGTGGTTAGACTATTTTACTTAAACATTTATGGTTTTCTTTTCCTTTTATCATTTCGAACTAGTTTTTTTTTTAATTATATAATTACAAATAGTTTGTGAGTTAAATAAATTATATGCACTAAATAATAATATAATTCTATAAATTTTTACTGTATATTTTAGTTAAATAGATATTTTAATTAAATATTAACTAATAATGATTTATTATAAAACTTTCTTTTCTGCATTGCATGTGGCATACGTGGTTCTGTATTTCAGTTTTTATGTTTTAATATTATATTTACTAAAATTAGTTTTTATTATTATATAGCTTATCAATGATATTTTTAATATTAATTTACATAATTAATTAATATTTTAAAATAAATTTTATATTTGTTACATTAGTAAAATTGTAGATATAAAAAGTTTTATTCAAAAGACGTTTTAATTGTATTTTAAAATATTATTATTTTTTAAAATGTGCTGAATATTTATAAGATATTAAAAAATTTATTAAATTATTTTAATATTATTTTTTATGTATAGTTTATATAATAAATTCACAAATGAGTGGTTATATAATATCAATTAAAATAATTAATGCACAAATTAATCTTCGAAGATAGTATAAAACAGTCGTACGGGTGGAGAAAGTAAATCTTACCGATAATAATAAGACCTCGGTCCGTTAACAGGAAGTAGAGTAGAGAATCCAGAGGGAGGTCTTCTCTGCAACAGCAAACTCTATTTTTGTGTTTACTTAAAAGAAATTCCACAAAAATGTCATGGCTAGCCAGGTCCATTGCCAACTCTCTGAAGCTCGATGAGCACGACAACGATGACGATAACGATAACGATAACGATAACAGTAACCCTAACGCCACGAACTCAAAATCACCACCATCTCCCTCTTCCTCTGCCACCACCCCTCGCGGCGTCAAGGAAGACCTCTCCGAGCTAACCAAAACCCTAACACGTCAATTCTGGGGCGTTGCTTCATTCCTCGCTCCTCCTCCTCCACCTGATAATCAGATCTCTGACAAGTCATCTGATATTCAGCAGTCGTCCGATCCGGAATCGAATGATGAGGATTTAATTGCGGGGATTCGTAACGACTTTGCCGAGATTGGCGGAAGATTCAAGTCCGGAATCTCTAAATTATCGAGTAATGTGAATGTATCGGAGATCACTAAGATCGCGTCTAATTTTCTGCAGATTGGACCAGAAAGTGATATTAATGATGAGGATTTGATTGGGAATGCTGTTGGTGTCACTGAAGAGGTCGTTGCTTTTGCTAGAGATATCGCGACGCATCCTGAGACTTGGCTCGACTTCCCTATCCCTGATGATGATGTTTTTTATGGTAATTTTCTTTCCTAAATCTCTTTTTCCTTCGTAGATATGTAGCTGTTGCATATTTTGACTTGAATCGAAAAGTGAAATGTCAATCTTAACGTGTTCTACTTGATTGTGCTAAAGGTACATTTCCCTCTTAGTTTAACTTTTATTTAGATAATGCTAGTCTTGTGATGCCCGATTACAGTTTCTTTGTACTAAATTAGAAGTTGCTAAAATCAGTTCTAGTGGAGGCTGGATTATGTTCATGGATTTTCTTCTATTTCCTTTATTCAGTTAGTCCAACTTAAATGGGGTTTAATTGTCTAATTTTTTAGAAATGTGGTATAAAGCACTTGTAGATGTTTTGTTCGTGATCCTTGTTGAAAATTCATATGTTATATATTTGTCTTGTTATTTTTGACGTCACTTTGTTTGATGCATATATATTTCATATATTTAAGTGATGCATCTTCTAGATGCCTTCAAAAGATTGAATTATGATTATTCCAAATCCTTGAGGCTTATTCGCATTCCATGTTTCTGTCTCTATAGTTTACTTGTTATTCAAAAAGAAGAAACTGTTCAATAAACAGCCCTTCATTTATGTGTATTTGTTGATTGGCTATTGCAAAGCTTTTTTCACTTCTTTCAGATTTCGACATGTCCGATGCCCAACAAGAACATGCTTTGGCTGTTGAACGTCTTTCCCCGAGATTAGCGGCTCTTCGGATTGAACTTTGTCCAGGATATATGAGTGAGGGCTGCTTTTGGAAGATCTATTTTGTTCTTTTGCACCCTAGACTCAGTAAACAAGATGCTGAACTGCTTTCAACTCCTCAAGTATGCTGTTTTTCTGTAGTGCAGATGGTTGACATTTCATATTCCTTGATTATACATGTTTCTATATATGCCTGTGATATTCATTCGTGGTTTAATTATATCTTGATACTACTCTCTGTAAGATGGAAAGTAGAAAAGAAATTGGGGATGGTCAGAAAAGAACAGAATTAACTAGTTAATGAAGAAGCTTTTCTTAAATCCTCCTTCACTTTTTCATCCAGGTTGTCATTGATCCACTCACTCCTGTAGTTTGGTTATGTTCAATCTTTCATTCCAGTGCCTCTGCTGGTTCTCCCTACATATCTTCCAAAGAAGTTTATATTTTGGGCATGCAATCTTCTGATGGATTCAAAATTTGAACCTTGTTCGATGGACTTTATTTAAGACAACGAAGTTGAGCAAAAATTCTTGTTTATTGTATGCTACAGATGTGGTGAAGTATTCTTAGGATAGTTTCTCTGAATTGCTTCAAACCCTAGAATTTTTTTCTTGTGTTTTATTGTAGTCCTTTCACTTTTAACTGCTAGCCATAAATACAAAAACTTTTTCTGTGGTGAGAGCAGTATTCAGTTTGAAGCAGGTAGTACATTCAAGTTTCCAAACTGGACAGTTAAATGTTCCGGCTGATTTAATTTTCTCCTAGTCTTAAGATATTACTTCCCTGAGCAATTAAGTTGCTAGACTGCCTTCTAAACTTTAACACATTCCTGCAGGTGGTGGAAGCAAGAGCAATGTTGTCGCATGAGTTGCCAAACCGAGCTAAGCCAACCAAATCAGGTTGGTCTGAAACTGGCAGTTCTATATCAACTAAAACTGCCGGCTTACCTCATGAAGAGCCTCTTTCAGTGCCATCTCGTCCAGAGACTGAATCAGCACCACTAAAGACATCAAGCATTGAAGTAATTTCTTCCACTTTTGCAGCCAACGCAATAGGGAATGAAGCATCCCCTTCTGTTGTTGCAGATGAACTAGAAACAGAGAAGCACCTGGTTCAGAGTACTGAGATGCGAATTATTGACAAAGCTGTGGTTGAGGAAGAACCAGCTTACCAGGCTAAACATCAATATCTATCTAGCTCCACCTCCAATGTTCCAGATGAGAAATCTGAGGATGATGGTGATGATTGGTTGAACGAAGAAAGTTCAGTAATGGTAGGCCCCAGTGGAACTACAATACATATTGAAAATGATGAAGATGTTTCATTTAGTGATCTTGAAGAGGATGACGGAGAGGTGCCTGTAAGTTATAAGAAAGTTACATCAGGCTCCGATGCTTCATCAAAAGACCCACGAGATTGGGTTCAGTTAAGTGAAAGCTCCGCCCTTTCTGTCAAGGATATTAACCCTGTTGCTGTGAAACATGTTGGGTCTGAGCAGGTAAGTGCTCGCAACTCTGATTCCAAGGAGTCTAATGATTGGCTTGATGTTGATGACATTGATGTAATATGATAATTCCGAAAGCGCGTAAGACCTATATGCTCTCCTCCTTAATAACCTTTGTGAATAGCTTGTATGTGGTTTCTTTAGTCCGAGTTGGGCTTTAGAAACTTTATGTACATAAATTTGAATCTTAAATTGGATGATCATGTGCTCATAAAATATGTTTGCTTACAATGTAATAATATTCTATTAAGATAGGCCAGTTCATTTGATTTGGGAATTACATTGTCATTTTAAAGCATGTGAAGGCAGAAGGTACTCTTTTATGGTTCTGTTCAGTAGTAAAATATCCAATAATGCAGTTTAGAGGAAGATGGAAGAAAGGAGAAGTATTAGGTTCCTAGAGTACCTAACCCTTGTTTCCATATCTGTATTAGTGCCATTATCTGTTCACAGCATTGCAGATGGTGGATTTCTGCTAGCATTGAAGTGTTGTCCTCATTCACAGATTAGATGACTATTGAAAGGATAGTTGCTAACACCAAGTAATTGCTTAAGAGAAAGTGACTATTTACTTGTGGCTTCATTAGCATCGAACCTGATGTCTATAGTCCATACCTTGCTACGTGCGGTATCTGACAGTATCTTATACTTGTGAAAAGGCAACAAGGGGGGTAGAGTTCTCTTTTTTCAGGCGCATATAACTGCACAACCCACAATGCTGTGTATAAAAATATTTACTGGTAGAAGTTCAAATTAAAACCCTTGTATAAGTAAAAATTTCACTGTTATGGAGGGATCTCGATTGCAGTTAAGACCATGCAGTCGTGCTTAGGTTATTTTGCTTTTCATTAACTTTCTACAGTTCACAGGTTATGGCTAGTTCGATCGTGTAACCCCTTCTGGCAAACTTTGATGTGATTTTTACTCGAAGATTCCTGGTTTTGGCGCCATTCTTCACTTGGACTTTTGCTTGACATTATTATTACTATGACCCAAGAAACAATATCTACTGTTTATGGTACTGAAGGATGGACAACCTCCTTTACTTCATTTGTTCTCACTTCCTCCCACACAAATTATTTGCAGATCGTTTATTCTTCATGCACTTTCTGCATATTGATATCAGTCCCTTCAATTTAGATGAGTCTTTTATATATATATATATATATATATATTCCCCTAATGCGAGCAAATGATATCGAACGATTTAAGTGTACTAGAGATTTTGTTTAGCAAAAATACTTCTTTAAAAAAAAATTGACGTTTTTTGAGTATAAGGAACTGCTTTTTGAGAATCGAATAAATTGATTTTTCTTTTATAAAATGGTTTTGACAGAAACAATTTATAAAAAGAAATAAAAATTAAACAAAATTAGACTCCAACACTCTTATGATAATAATCTCAAACGAGCTCTAAATTGCCTTGGCAGTAAAAAAGCTTTAAATGATAACTATTTAAAAAAATTAATCAGTGATGTCCTTTCATGGGTCCACTTATGAAAGCCGCAGCTTAGGTAAGTTTGTATTAATGTACTTTGCTTTCTGGTTACACAAATGATTAATGTTGGACTCAATTGTTACAGATTTTGAAGGTTAAAGTTGGGAAATACAGTAAATTCTTTTGAAGGTTAAAATTGGGAAATACAGTGACTACGTGTAAGAACTAGATACTACTAAGTAGATTATTACAATGAAACTAGGAAGAGAAACTATTCATCTCCTAACATACAAGCAAGCTTATATACATCCTGTAGGAATATTCTTAGATAGGAAACTCAGGATCTTATAGATCCAAAATTACCCGAAAGCCGCTCGAGCTGAGACCACAAGAGGCTTCCTAGTGAGAATTTTGGCTTCTCTTCACCTACACTTCCACTGCTAGTTCTACTAATACCAGCTGTGGAGGGAGTCCTGGGAGTCCATCCTGGTGATTTGTTAACTACAAGGACAGATCCCCCTATCTCTTTCCTCACCAATTCTAGAGTGTGTGTATTAGCTTCGTCTCCTGAAGCATCAGTGATATAGAATGACCCTACTGCTCTGTCCCCTTGTAAACCGATCTCAGCTCTCGATATCGATAGGCCATTTTCCCGAAAGACCCGTGTCACATCTGAGAGCAACCCCACTCGATTGTGAGTGCTAATATCAAGCCTCAGGCCCTGCAGAGTGTATCACAATCATAAGTTTGGAAACATCTTTTGTGTTGTACATCAGTTTTGCTATGTCAGTAGTTGCATTGTGCTTACATGAGATGCCCTCCTCTCAGTGGCAGCAATCAAGCATTTGGTAAGTTTATGCCTTTCACTTTCTGTATCCAAAGTGCAGCCATCTTTATGCCGAATAAAGTATTCCTGCAATACGAATATCAAAATTTTACATTCATGCAAAACATTTCTGTTTCCATGTACAGTAAAAGAATTTTTCCCCAGGAGTGGCATGTTGATACCTGACGAGCCATTGTGCCCTTGGAGCTAACAGCAGCGTGGAACACCACATACTGCATATCAGTTAGCGCGCAGAGCGTGTCAAATAAGAGCTTCGGCCTGTCCATACTCCTCATATTCACCACCGAGTATCCTTTCTCCTTGCAAGATTCTATTGACACATGAATCTTAGTACAATTTCTCTGGTGCGCAGCATCGCCATCTGTGCAGCCACAACACGGCTCATAATCCAAAGTGGCAGACATCAACTGGTGGAGCCGCCTCTCAGTGTGAGTCTGTCCGGTCACTGGTGATGCCAATCTCACACTCCTCATCTCCCCAATCCCATGATGGGCCTCCACAACATTTTGAAGCTGCTCTTCTACATGTGCAAGTTTGTTGGAGTCAGTTATGGGTCCGCCACTCAGCCCGTCTTCCATATAGATTATACATGCTGCTCGGCTGTTATGTGTCCATGCCACAGCCGCTGTGACGTGGCATTGCAGCTCAGCTAACACAGCCGAAATCTCCGATAGCATTCCTGGTCTATCAATTCCAGTCATCTCCATTGCGGTGTGGTCTGTGGACACATGTCTTGGCCTAACTTCTCTTTTAAGGCAATTTTGTAGCTCCTGTGATGCTCCCGCTCTTCTATTTGTACAGAGTGCCTGTAATTGATAATTTGTTACAAGGCAAAACAATTACATAGTTACGTGTATATTCATACGTATCTAGAGAGAAAAATACCTGCTGAATATAAAGTATGAGACTCTCGTCAGTAAGCTTGTTCCCAAGCTGGTCAGTCACGTGGAACACTGTACACCATGCAATATAAAACAAACCCACATAAGCGATATCGTAGTTGTAGTGGGGTGACTCATATTTAGGTCATAGAGTACTTAGATCGATCAGTATAAATGCCAAGTTAGTTAATTAATCAACTCTCGATAAAGCGTATATTATATTATAAAATGGGACTTGGAATAATTAATGGCACTAAATGGGTATAACAGAAGTAGCGTAAAGGGTGATGCAAGCATGATGAATAGAGCCACTGACCGTCCATGAACCATCCCCCATCAGAGCAAATGTATGATTTAGATATAACAAGGTCAAGATCTGTCAAGACTTGGACCATCTCTAATAGAATGCCGTGCTTGTTTGCACTATCAACCTGTAAAGTAAAAGTAAAGCAAACACTTACACTTGTAAATAATGAAACATTTTCCTCCTTAACAAGTCATTTTCTCGTATTTAATGAATCCTTTTAGATCCTGGTTCCGAAAGGAACTAAAAGCTAAGAACTAGGCACGAGACTTTAGTTTGTGATCAATGTACTCATGCAACTACATTACGTCATCTAGTTTGGATTCCAAAAGGGAAGCTAACTAGATTGGGAATGGGGAATGGCAAATGGCAAATGGGAGTTAAGTCTTCTGCTCTACAGCTGCTTCCTAAACGTTAATTAACAGCTACAAAAGTTAGTAAAACAAACACTAAAACCTTTTCCTGTGCAATCTTTTTCTCCTTTTCCTCTTATAAAATTTGATTTCTAGTGGCCCTCCACTCGGTGGGTCAGAGAAACCCAACTCATCTGTCTCAATCTCTATCCCTTTCTCACAAGTGGGAATGTGGAATTCTGTTAACTATACATTTGTTTATAATGGAACCTATAATAGATGCCATTGCTAATATACCAAGATTTCAGCATCCTCAATATAAAGAAACATCTCTAATTCTATATCAGAAGGTACTTTTGTGATGCCCTTAGTTTAACATATGTCATATAAATGGAATCTACAGAAACAAAGGGCCTATTACATGTTATATCCAAATATTAAACAAAAAGAGATGACAAAACAAATCATCTTGAATCATGCTCCTCATCTATTAAACAAGATGGGTAAAAACCTAGTTCTAATACCATTTAGTATTGTATATTTCTTGGGACTTATAAGGTGAAAAACAAGATTGCAAACCTTGACAACCGTGCAGTCTTGGCATGCCTCATTATCAATACAAACCCTGCAACATCAAAAGACCAGCAAACCAAAGATGAATTCATTGTCATCATGTAAAAATATTCAAGAACCCAGAAATAATTTTATTATGGAATGGAATAATCTTAAGCAATAAGACACAAGATATATGCTTGCAATAGATAGATACCTAGGAGGATAAATTCTTTCGATTAAAGATTCGAATTCTGGGTCGATATAAGGCTGGTAAGCGATCTCCATACTTCTGAAATTAGCAGTATTGGTTCAAGCTTTGTTTCTGCATTTAGAGATCCTCTTCGAAATCACCGATCGCTACCTTCTAAATTATTGAAAGCATAAGTATTATATAGGAACAAAGCAGACGCGTTAACATAATAAACGTAGGGAGGAGATAAGAGTGCGGCGTTTCCCTTTAAAGCTTTTATAAAATCTACATAACAATAGCTGACTAGCTACAAAGATTTCATTCGTAATTAAAATGAATATTGAGTAGCCTCTTTCTTGAAAATCAAGAAAACCAGAGAGTTGTTATTATCTTCTTCTTTTTTTTCAATGAAAATATAGAGATTTAATTGAGAAATACCAGGAAAAAGAACGTTGTTTTTAATCCAAAACTGCCTGCTGTGTGGGCAGAAATTAAAAGATTTGTTTCAACAGGACTCCACAACAAGAGTGATTTTTCTTTTTTTAAAGAAAAAAAAAAAAGCGAATTGCTTGGATAGAATGTTACAGTTGTCAAATTTAATTAAAGACTCTTGTGATTGAATAAGACTGATAATCAAAGATTATAAAAATAATTCATGTTCTTGAATGAAAATTGAACTGGACGCAAACCCACATAATCTTCTTGATATTTATAAGGTTAATATCAAGAAAATGAGATAATGAATCAGAGCTCTCGCTTGATGATATTTTCCTGGTCTATAAAGAAAACTCAAGAAGAAGAAGAAGAAGAAGAAGAAGAAGAAGAAGAAGAAGAAAACATTTACCTTTGATGAGGGAGAGCCCTAACACTTGCAGACTCAGCAAATTAATCACACACAGAACTTAGAATACAAAAGAGGACTAAAAGTTGGCAAACGAATAGGACTTTCTACGGCTGATTGAAGTGTTAGTTTTTTCTTGGCCAATTTTAGAACGTTTTCTTGGCAAGCAGAGTTGTAGAGAACCGCAACGGATGGTATCATAAAAAGACTAAAAGATATGACAGGAAAAACAATAATAATAAAAGAAAACCTCTTAAACCCAAAACTTGGAAAACCCACACCACAGTTGCACCCTTTCTTGTTTGTTTTTTCTTGCTTCGGCTAAGCTCCGGTCTTAAATACTCGCTTGAAGTGTCAAATATATGTGAACCCCTGTCTCATTTTATTGTCCTCTCCTTTTGATTTTAGGTTTTTCTTTTTCTGTGTTTTAATATTACCGATTTGTGGAACGTGTTCGCACAGGGTTAATGCTGCAAGGGGTGTTACCTGGGAGCAGGACTGGCACTTTTACTGGGTAATTGACACGTGTCCAGATATGACAGATGGCAATTGAATTGCGGCGGCTTGTTCCTAAAATGGTGGACACGTGTGTAATAACGGAAAATTGTAGATGTGGCTGAGAATTGAATTTGGGGGAAATGGAGTAATGTGTTTAGCTGAGAGAGGAGGATCAGTTATCATTTTCTTGGAGTTTGATTACTCAGTCAAATAATCAACAACCATAAATTATGAATTTATATAAGCTGTATTTACACACCGTAAAATCTTGACCATTTGCTAACGTGGCAACAACCGCCAAATTCCATGGAAGACTTCTTATCGTCTTTTGTATATACTGCATTCCACTGTGACCTCATGAGATGTATTATGAATATATTGCTTTTGTGATATGAATACCGCAGAAGTGATTTTATTGACCCAATTAATAGACAAATATTTATAGCTCTAATTATTTAAAAATTTCATATTATTCATATTTTAATTAGATTTCTTCATACATATATATTTTTTCGAAACTATAATCCACCCACCTCAATTTAAAAAATATAATGGCTGATTACTGACGTCTTATTTTTCTTGAAGAAGAAAAAGGATGATTCAGTAGAAAATTGTCAGACTCATCAACATTACCAAATAACATTTTGTAAGGCAATTTCGAACGCCACCTTATGTTTTACAGTTCCTTGGAACTAAAAAGTGAAGAAATTAGAGGAAGAGAGGAGAAAGGTAATGAACATGACAATGTAACAATACCATATTTGAAATAACAAAAAAATTGTAGAAATGAAGACTCGAAGCTCTGGGAAACTGGATTATTCGAGCATCTTCTGGCCACCGTAAAAAAAATCCGAGCACTCTCTGACCAACGCCAAAAATTGGATTGTCAAATTCTAAACCAGGAAAGGCCTATATCTCTGCAGATACCGGTGGTTAAATTGTAGAAATTGGTTCCCAAAAGCCCTTATTTCAATGCTTGAACTATGAACAAAGAAGTGTTACCTTATGAAACCAATATTAGATGGAAGAATCATGTAGAGATTGCTCCCCAAAAGCCCAAACTTCAAATCTTTAGAGCAGAGGTTGGGGGCGAGTGGTGACGAGCAAAATCAAAGTTATTCTAGTTAGCCGGGGCAGAAGCAGCGGCTGCAATGGTAGAGAAACAGGAAATGTGCTAAGACAGAAAGAATGACTTTCAAAAGAGCAGCTGTCACGGTCATCAAGGTCATTAATTGAGGCCACAGTGGTGGTGGTAGGATCCAGAAGAAATGATGATTGAACGAAGGAGGAGAAGAAGGTGCAGATTTTCTTATAGCTTAATGAAAAACCAAAACGGTATTATTTTGATAGTTCATTTATGACCCAAAGTCGGCTATTCTTTTACTTAATTGTCGGGTAAGAGTCAAACTATTGTGTCAGTCAAAAAAAAGTCAAAAGTTCAGGAAGATTTTTGTGAAAATTGAAAGTCTGAAATTCCTTTAGTAATTAGCATATATTTCCAGATATTAAAACTTTAATTAAAATAAAACACTTTTTAAAAGTTTTACAAAATTGGATATGTATATATATAAATATATGATTGATTTATTGGTTTGTTGATTTTTTAATATTATATTTTATAATTTTTCATGTATATAGTTTTAGTTATCACTCATTTTATTCGAAAATATAGTTGAGAAAAAATTTATATTTCAAATATTAGGTATTGTAGAAGAAATCAATAAAATATTATGATTTTTTTATTTTTATTTTATTTATTTAATTTAAATAAGAATATTAGTAGAATAAAAAAATAAAATGAGAAAATAACCCTAATGGTTTTCTTTAGATCCAATTCCATCAATTTTTGTTGAGGTGATATTTTATAATAATTCTAAGTTCTTTTTTATATTTTAACTATAACTATAGTAAATGATATAACTCAGATTATTTTATTATTTTTTATATTTATATTATTTATCTCAAAAAGAGAATTGTTTTAAAAATAGAAAAAGTATGACATGACAGATAAGTATTGGGTACTCGGAGAGGAATGCATGCAAAGTTATAGAAATTACTAGTGTATTGTATGATTATTTTATTATTTTAATTATAAAATTAAATTAATAGATACAATTTAATAAAATTTTAATATTTAATGTTACTTTGTACAATTCTAAAAAAAATAATAAAATAGCTATTTTTAAATATTTTTATTTTTAAAAATTATAAAATTTTATTAATACAATAATATAAAAATTATTTGTTATAATTAATTAATTTTAATATTATGAATTAACATATCAATATAATTAATATTACTATTTTTTAGGATTAAAAATTTATTATATAATTAAAAATTTAATTTATTATTAGATATAATATTAAAATATTATTTAAGATGTTATTTTTATATTATAATTATTATTGAATTATAAAATAGTTTATTAATTAATATAATACCAAAATATAATTAATATGCTTTCTTATAATAGAATTAATATCATTATCTGATTAAAAAATATTTATTTATTAATTTAATATTAAAATATAATTAAAGTGCTACTATTTTTAGGATAAAATTAATATTATTATCTGATTATAAAATTATTTATTAGTTAATATAATATTAAAATATAATTAATATCAATCTCTTAGAATTTAGAATTAGTATTTAATTAGGAATGTAATTTATTAATTAATCAGTTATTAAAAAATTATAAAATTATATATAAACTTAAACCTCATATGTCAAAAGTAGTACATATATCAACATAAAAAATTTATGTATTAAAAATTAAGTACGCATATTAAAAAATTTAAATTTCTATATATATATATATATATATATATATATATATATATAGATGGAAAATGCTATTGAAGCTTCAATCTAAGACAGGCGTCTATATATCCAAAATATGCAGATTCTATAGAAATGTGGAAATTGCTAATTAATTCCCAGATTAAACAAGCATTTGTTATAAATTAATATAATAAAAATATTTATTTATTTAAACTCGTCGTACAAATCAAAATACCTCATGAAAATGAAATGAAAAGGAAAAGATTTAAATTTAAAATTTTTTATTTTTAAAAATAAATATACTTATTACTTCAGTTAGGTTAATTTTTTTCCCATGAATAAAGAGTCAAATGGCTCTTTAAATTTATAATTCAGAGCTAAATAAATTTAAATTTAATTATTTTAATAAATAAATCTATAATTTATACTTAAAAACTAAATAGATTTAAATTTAAAATTATAAATGTGCCTATCATATTTTTATTTAAATTTATTAAATAAGTAAAATTTGAATAAATATTAATTTTTAATACTAAAAACTATTGTTTATTTTATTAAAAAGATCTAAATTAACATTTAATGCCTTTACTTCACTATTATTGCCCAATTTACCAAATTTACACTGTTGTCATTAATTTTATTAAATTTAGTTAAATTCTAGATTTATTTGACTTTAAAATAGAAATTATAGATTCGTTTGTTAAAATAATTGAAATTGAATTCATATCACCTCAACATACAAGAGAGTGTTTGATTCATAATCTTTTCCTTAGTTATGTTAAATCTTTTCAGTTTTGTAGTTAAATTCAGTTATGTTAAAGATAAATATTCAAAACCTTTTCAGTTTTTATCTTATTTCGTTCAAACTCTAAAAGAAAATTCTTTTATAAACTAGTATATATACCACAATAACAAAAAAAATGATATATACATATAAGTTTTTGATATTTAGTATTAAATGATTGATTTATATTATATTATATTATTTATAATTAAGAAATTATTTTATTCAAATTTGATGTATACGTCTATAATTTCAAAGATCAAAGGTCAAAAATTCAACGGAAGTCGAACCAAGATTGAATTGTTATTTTTTAAATTAAGTTAATATAAGAAATAATTTTTTAATATTATTTAATAAATATTAATTATTATATTATTAAAAAATTAATTACATATAAAAATAAATATACTTAAATTTCTTTTTAAAGTTGATCCATTTAAACCGTGTGATTTATTATCAGGTCGTCGGGTTGTCAGTATTAAGATGAGTTGGTGTAAAATGGACTTTATGGGCTAATTGAATCGGAACATCCTCCAGTATACGATTTAACCGGGTGGGTCGGACTAAACTTGATATTTGTATGTACACCACAATTAATAGGAGAGTAATATGTATGTATGCGTATTTTTTACTTTGATATTAGATGATTGACACATTCTATTATTTAAAATTAATGAATATATCTACATCTATTAATTTTGTGTATAGATAAGGACATGCACCAAGCCTATATAAGAATTTTTTTAAAATTAATGAATATGTGTTAATTATTTATTATTTTGGTGTATAAATTAAGACATACATAAGTACTAGACAAACAACCTTCCCTAATATGACTATATGAGCTCTCCTAACTACAGAATGTTCATAGAGCCATAACTAATTTGAGACGAAATTCAAGCTGGTTACCGTATCACCAAACTCAAAACTAAATAAAAGAGAACTAATTAAAGCGTGACCTGAGAATTTTTATAGGAGGCATACATAACTCAAAATCATTCAAAATTTGAAATCAAACTATCTCTCAAAGTTAAAACCAAATTATCGTAGTTAATATAAGCACTTCATTAAGCCACCACTTGATAGTGTAAAAATAATTTTAAATCTTTTAAATTTTATAATCTTTTATATTTTACAAAATAAAAAAAAAAGAAAATAATGATATTAATTAATTGTAGTCTAAACCATTAGAATTAATAGTTATATTCAAACTTTTAAAATTTAGTACGGTAATCACACACTTAGTGCTGAAAGCGAAAACTGAAGTTTCAAATCCAACACCTTTTTTTCTAAAAAAATAATAATTTATTTTCCGACAAATAGTTATGTTCGTATTGGTCTTTAACTTGCCCTGAGCTAAACCATTTCAGAATGGTAACTTTGATTTAAGTGGGGGGCATTGGGTGTAACATCCAAGTACTCCATTGACCTGCTCAGAATTTGTATTTGGACAGAGTATATTGTTAATGGAAATTAATTATTCTGATGTTCAAAAAGAATAGAAAGATGGTACCTTCGTTAAGAATAAAATGGGTTATGCTTATGATTTGGGAGTTCATTCTTCCCTTGAGCCGGTTAAGGAGGTTCAGCATCTGTTGCTTAGAGATTCTCTCAGTATCTACGGTCCTAGGCAGTACTTGTTTTTTTGTGCTCTCGGGCTTTGACTGGTCATTTTCTTACCAAAAAAAAAGAAAAAGAAAATATATTTAGATTTTTAAATTTTTATATATAGAGAAAAAAATGGATTAATTGTAGAAGGAGAAGTAGGTTATTTATGTGATGTGGGTATAAAATATATTTAAAATTCAAGTGGCTGTTACAGATCGAAGTTGACTGTTTCTCTTCTCACATCCAGAAATGATATTAATCCAACACGTACATGGCCCATACACTTTGCCTTCCCTTCACAGGCTGCGTTGAGTTGGTTCCCTGTATAATTTCTCTTCTAGCAGACGCCACTTTCCCTCTCTGCAACCAAACCGCCCTCTACGTCATTTCCCTTCTCTCTCTCTTCAGGTTTCTCTCTTTTCTCTCTCTCTCTCCCTATCTTCCTCGATTCTTGTAAACTTGGATTAGAATATTTCCTTTTTTAATTTGTTCTTTCATTTATTCGATTTCTGTTTACCTTTTTAGTACGAGAACAGAAAGTTTTAAAGAAAAGAGAAGTCTAAAACTTTATTTCTTGGTTTGCTTGTATAGCTATAACACTTGCTTATCGACTCATGTATATAGCCTTGTTTCATTGCAAACTTAGAGAACATCAAGAAATTAGCAAGCTTTTTGTCTCAAATCCAATTGGGCTCTTTTGATTGTATTCGAATGGACTTGCAGTTGGTGAAAAAGAGCGTTCTTGATTATACTCAGAAAAAGAAAAGATGGGTTGCTATGTTGGGAGCTATTGGTTTCACTAGTTATGCTCTTTATAGGACTTATCACTTACCTTCAATAGCTCAGAAAAGAAAAAGAATTTCTAAGCTTTTAGGTGCTTTAATATCTGTCGCTGAAGTTATTTCTGATTCTGCTGAAACAATTGGAGTCATCTCTAAGGATTTGAGAGATTTTCTTCAATCAGAATCTGACCAAGTTCCCAATAGTTTCAAGCAAATTTGTAAAGTTACAAGGTCTTCTGAGTTTTCTGGATCAGTAATTAGCCTTACTCAAGCCTTAACCTTGGGAATTTTGCGCGGTTATCAATCCAGTGCAAGAATTAATCATGATGCCAATGCCAATCCCAATTCGAGTTTCTTGGATGATGTTTTTGATAAGCTTTCAACTCCTGCAGGGTCTGGTCTTGTTTCTGTTGTTGTTGGAAGCTTTGCTAGGAACTTGGTGATGGCTCTGTATCAAGAAGGGAATTCTAGTGGAGGGGAGAATTCAATTTCAGAATTCAATGCTGCTGATACTAATGATTCTGCTGGTTTGGAAATGACTGCTGTTACGAAATGGGTCGATGTTGTATGTGGCAATAAGTGTAAAGAGCTTATTGGTGATTGTATTCAGTTATTTGTCAGCACAGCTGTTGCTGTTTATCTTGACAAGACTATGCATATCAACACTTATGATGAAATATTTGCAGGATTGACTAATCCCAAGCATGAAAAGCAAGTGACAGATGTCATGGTATCAGTCTGTAATGGTGCAATACAGACTCTTGTCAAGACATCTCATGAAGTTTTAACAAATGCTGATTCGGGAGCCAATTCAAGATCCGCTTCTCCTGTCTTGGCTATTGATCAAGGAGGAGGTGTATCAGAGAGAGAATTAAACGGGGAAGAAGAAGCATTTTATAATGAACCAAATAGAAGGAAGTCATTCGATGAAGCTGAGGATGGTGGCTGGGTTGGTAAAGTATCATCAACTTTAGCAGTACCAAGCAATAGGAGGCTTGTTCTTGATGTGACTGGGAGGATTACATTTGAGACTGTTAGATCTTTCTTGGAATTTTTGGTGGAGAAGCTTTATGGTGGCTTGAAAAGCTGTGCTGATATTGTTCATGAAGCTGTTGTTGACAGTGGCCTAGGAATTGTGAGATATGTTACTGCAAAATCCTCTGTAATTGTAACTGTATGTCTTTCTTTGTGCTTGCACATATTGGATGGTGCTTGGGTTATGGTGCCAGCCTAAGTCATTAAATCATATCTCCTTAATGGTCATCTCTGATTGTCTTCACCACAATACTGTTGTTTGAAAGATCCATTTACGTCGTGGAGTTTCTTTGGGCAGCTCAAATCCATTTCCTATATCAGCTTCTGTAAAAAATATATAATATTACATAATTAATGGAATAATACTTTTGAACATATATAGGCTGTTTCTCTTGCTAAGCATTGATGAAATTCTATTCTTTGTTGGACATCAAGGGAAAAGGTGTGGAAAAGGGAAGTTGTATTTGTTTAAGGCACATGATCTTTGAGGCATTTAGTGGGTTGAGCAGATAATATAACTGAAGAAGTTTGTGAGGAATAGAAGCAACCCTTCAATAGCCTCCATTTTCACTCGTGCAACCTGGAGGCGCAAGTTATTGATGCTTTATTGTACTTCTATTAGTTCGACTACTGACGTAGGAACACCTGATTGTATACTATGTAAAATGTACAATCATTGATTTATCTACAAAGGTTCTTGGGTTTCCATATGCCTTCTAACATTGACTGATTCTGGTGAACTTCAGAAGCTACACCAGTACCTGAAGCTTTCTACGTTGTCAGTTGTCGACTACTGAAAACCCTTGTAGCATGGCTTCAACCTATGAATTTTTTTGAGTTCCCAAACATCAATATATTTATTTATTTTAATTCGAAAATAGATATTCCGGGTTATTTGGGCTATTCCAGTCATAATCCACTCCATTCTAAAAATTTCAGGATTTAGCAGGTTTGCAACAGATTAACAATTGTCACCTCAAGGCAGGGTGAACGATCCAGCAAGGTTGCAGGATTGAGCCGTAGCGCTGAGACGGGGCATGGCTGATGGGTGCAACTCTTTCTTGAGGAGAGTATTAGCTGGACAGCTGTGCCACTGGCTAAATAATGATTACCATTTTCAGAATTGTTGTTACCAGTACATCATCTGTTTTGGAAGCTTTACATTGTTCCAGATGAGGACCTAAGACGGTTAATGAGTTGGTTACATAAATTATAAAGGCCGCCTGGGTTCACATGCTTATATCCATGAAGAAGTATTTGATCTAATCGAGTATTTTTACCACGCATGAAAAAGCCAATGAGAAGGATTAATACGAAGCTTCAATTAGAAAATAACAAAAAGATTGTTGTCTTTATATTAGTTAGGATCAGCATGAAACCGAACTGCACCATCTGCTCATATAACTAGTGGATAAGGTAAAAAGAAAAAGGGTAATACAAGGAAGGTTTGATGACATAGTCAATCAACAGATGAGGCTGATTGTGCTTCTCCACTTTGACCAGCAAATAACGTAATCAACTGACCTCCACAAGCTTGCAGCTGGTGCACCATTTTATCCAGATTTATTAGCATTTGCAATGTCCACATTCTGTATTTCATCAAGAGCAGTATATGGATGAACACATATTACGCCTCTTTATTCAGCAAGTCTCCTGGTTCGTACTGCCACTGCACTGTATCAACTAAGTAGAGTTTGTATCCGTGTCTTTTGCAGCTGCCTCTTCCTGAAGCTTCTTTTTCCAGTACTCATCAAGTGGGGGACCAAATATTGCTTTTCCAGAGACAACTCCAATCCTGCAATATCCACATATAATTACTTCCAAAGCCTAGAAAATAAGTCGTTGCAAAATCCAGGTGAAGGGCTCCGCAACATTTAGAACTTCCAGCTGGAAGATTGCCTAAAATGTAGTGGTACAAAAGGTTAAAGAAAAACTTATGCAGAAGAATATAATTATAGAACAAGATTGTTTTATTTTTCCATTTTCCTGTAGAAAATCTTCCCAGATCAAATTACATTTCCATATTGTATCTGCAATCCGCCAGAAAGATTGGGAAACCAATTATCTTTAAGTTCAACATAATTTCTCTAGCCAAGTTAGATTATCTGATAAGCTCTATTAAACTCTCAGGAGGAAAAAAAACACTAAAATTGATTTGTATAAATCAATTACATACTGGAAATCTCCGAAAACAATTTGCATATCTATCTATCTTTCAGACCCAGAATCATATTTCACATGAATTGAGTGCTTAAGAGGAAGTACTGCTTTTTCTAAATGCATTTTGCTCACTTCAGTTCAATCAAATGAGAAAGTCGTGTTATACCAATCTCTTCTATCCACTACTCTTACAGACCTCCTTATAAAAATACCAAAGCATAAAAAATGAGGAAAAGTAAAGAAGTTCAGAAAACTGGCAAGACTTTAAATAATTTTTACCTATAACTTCTTTAGCAAGAGTAATAACATTTTATTGTCTTTGTTTGCTATCTACCAGAGAGAGGGATAGATCAGGAAAAAGAAAATTAGAGATGGCATAGCACTTCTGTACAATGAATCTAAAAATGTAACACAGGAAGAATAGCAATAGTTACTTTTGGTGGATAAATACAACTGTATAGAATTATGGACAAGATGGAAGTGCATCATGGAAGAGCATGGTGAAAATTTCATAAGATCATGAAAGGACAAGCCATAGTCAAATAACAAAAGTAAAAAAACATTTATAGATGAACATGGCTGAGACGAAGATTCTTTTATGTACGAACAGATAAACAAAGAAGGATCATAATCAGGAAACTTAATATATTCGATAAAATGCTTGCAGCAATAACAGGAAAAATTTGAGAGGAGACTAATTAAAAAGTTTCAACTATGAGAAATGTATAACTTTATTGCTAATTAATTTTTCAGCTCTCTTAAAAACTTTCCTTTTAAGAGTCAAAGCATAGGAATTTTTATTATACTTGTTTCCAAACACTTAAATGAGGTTATTGAGTGAGCTTAGACAAAGTGCTTGGAGGGTTGTTTGTGCAATAAGATAACAATCTTAGGATTACTTTGTAAGGGTTTGAAAGTGAATGTGAAGCTTTGAAAGCCACTTAGGTTCAATCTAACCGGCTTTAGGTTGTAAATCAACTAAGTTGCTAGTACAATCCCAAGTGAAACTTGGGGAGTAGATGCAGGCAAATCTTTAGCCAAAACACTATAAACTGTGTGTTTTGTGTTCTTTAAATTTCCAATTAAAAATTTATTTAATTAATCCTCAAAAGCACCAATTTACCCATCCTCTTAGTACTTGTTAGAATACAGCTTAAAAAGGCATATTGCCACTATTATAAAACAAAACAACAATAAAGCCTTGCTATGGGAAACAATAGAAAGAAAAGTATATTGCTCTCAATCATCAATAGGAGAAAAAAAAAAAAAAAAACACTTGCTCTACATTTTTCAACTATGAAGGTATAGTGAAAACATTTTGGTTATCATAAACTTTGACCCATTGGCAACAACTCATTGTTACCGGTATAGTGAAAACTGCTCCTTCCTGTTCAAGTCCACCATCTCTAACATGTAAAGTAAACATCACTGAGAGTTCACTCTTCTGATACCTAAATTGAAGAAGCATTTCTACCGCAAATATTTCTTAAACCACTAAGAACATTAAATAGAATATGAGAGGAATAGAAGAAACTACAAATAAAGCAACAAGATTATGCAAATAAATCTTACAGATGTTTGATCAGGAATCAATCAAATCATAAATAATAGTAACCTTTATATCTATATGGTAGTGGGTACTAAATAAATGAATAATCAAACTAAAATTTGCTTAAGGGTAAGGCTATCAAGCTGGAAATCAAAGTTGGGTATTTTGCATAAGTAAACCAAAGAAGTGTGAAAGAGAGATAACAAAACTTACACTACAGCTCCAATTACCATTGGGAAAGAAAAAAATCTGCTTCTTAAGAACATATTCCGAAAAGCTTTCTTCTTTAATCTTTGCGGTTCGGTTATGTGATTTTGGTATACAATTCTGCTCTGTTTCAATTTCAGGGTTTTGAGGTTTTCCAGGTTTCATTGAATTTTCTGCATTGAACTTAAAAATTTTCAATTAGAGGCTGGGCTTGGAATTGTCAGTTGAAGGCTCCCTAGTTCGGGTTGGATTCGGCCTGATAATTTTGGGGTTGCTTCGTTACATATTTTATTTTGAAACTTTTCAAAAATATTTTAAAACTAAAAAAAATATCATTTTTATTGTATAATTATTTTTAAAATATTATTTATTTATTTATTTTTTTAAATTCATGATATGGTTGTTTTTCAGTTATTTTTTAATTTTTTGTATTGAAAAAGCCCAAAAATTAACCAAAATTGTAAATCTTAAAAAAGAAGTTAAGAACCCTTAGTTTTATTTTTTAATACAGTAAATTTGATACAAAAATTAAATAAAGTAGATATTTATGATATTTTTCCCTTTATTTTCTATGCATATGCTTTTTATTTTATGAAACGTTATGTTTTATTCATTGAATCTATAATTTAAGCAATAAGGCACATTCTATTTGAGTGAGGATGAATGTTTGAATTTTCATTATCCCTTTTTAAAACATATATTAATTTTAAATATTTAAAAGCATTGTTGAGGAGCAAGATCAAAACACAATCAACAAGAACCAACAGTCAAGGATCATTAAGAAGAACCAACAGTCAAAGACTGTTGGTCATGGCCTCGGTCCAGATCATCATAGGCCACAAATCAGGGAAAAGGAGCAACCTTTCTTCCTTAAGGAAGAAAAATCACTTCCACCTCTCCCAAGCTAGAAAGAAACGTTAGAATAGGATCACAGATAGCTAAAGGACCGTTATAAGCATACATGTATATAATAGAACATCCATACTTATATAATCTCAGAATTCTTATATAAATCATCATCATAGATCAATATAACAACAGGTTCTACATGGTATCAGAGCATGCTTGATCCTGTCATCCCCTACCAATCCAAACCAACCAACAAATACAAAAATAATCTCTTTCACCAATGGCATACAGTGATATTACAAAGTTATCCAACATTGTACTAAAGGGCAATCAAAATTATTTTGAATGGTCAAGGTCAGTCTACATCAGCCTTAGTGGTAGGAAGAAATTAGAGTTCATCACAAGGACCCGAAGTAAACCTCAATCGACCGATCCAAATCAACCGATTAAGAAAGAAATGGAGGCAATTGAGGAGTGGAAGACGACAGACCATTTGGTCATGTCGCTGCTCACTAATACTATGGAGCCTCAGATAGCCGGGCTTTGCATGCTCCTGGAATACTCACAGGCAATATGGAACAAAATGAAAGGCCTCTATGGCCACGAGGAAAATTATGCTCACATTTTTAATCTAAAGCAAGAATTAGCATAGATTAAGCAAGGGACCAGAACAAGCACTACATACGCAACAAAGATTTTGACCAGATGGGAGGAGCTGCAAAGCTACCTCCCACCAACAATCGATCCAGAAGAGGCGAGAAGAAGAGCTCAGCAAGACCTAGTATATAGTTACCTAGGCGGGTTGGACACGAGCTATGAAGCTCTTCGATCCCAAATCTTGTTGTCGAGCCATCTCCCCTCAATAGACGCTGTCATGGTCACCATCCAGCAAGAGGAAACCAGATGGGCGACCATGAGCATCAACAGCGGCTTCGACACCACAAAAATAAAAACTTATATCGCGCACTCATCGCACCCTCGCGAGGCAACTCCATCGAGAGATGGGACCACTGCGGAAGGCAGGAGCACTCCCAAGAACGCTGCTGGCATCTCCATCCCAGCCTTCGGCCAGGTATCAGCAGGGGCGGGAGAAGCAGAAGTAGAAGACGAGAGAGAGATGAGAAAAAAAGATTCGGCGGCATAAGTGTTCATAAGCCTAAGGGTTATGAAGAAGAGTCGGGGCGGGGAGCTTGTCACGGGTCGGGTTTTTTTAACTTACACTGACCCGAATCAAGCGATCCAACCCGACCCGATTTCTCTGACCCGGATCCGGCCCATTTTGCTCAGCTGACCGACCCGGATCCGACCCTATAGAAAAAGCTCAACTTAGAGAATTAATCTTTCAGCTTCAGACAATTGTTCATCGCCAGCAAACCGTGGGTCAAGTTCGGTTTCAAAAAATTCAATAAAATCATTACATGCCTCTCACAATTGGATCATTGATTCCGGGGCAATGGATCACATGACATGGGATGCAACAAAATTATAAAATTTTGTTCCTACTAATTCCCAACATGTAATTGTTGCCAACGGAAATCAAGCTAAAATTTCTGGTTTTGGCTCTTCTCAATTATTGCATAAAAATATTTCTAATATTCTTCTCTTACCTGACTTTAACTCTAATTTATTATCTGTCGGTAAGATTACGAGAAATCTAAATTGTAATGTTATATTCTCATCCTCTAAATTGATGTTTCAGGATCGAATTTTAGGGAAGATGAATGGTGAGGGTCGTTTTGAAAATGGCCTGTATTATCTCACAAATTCCCCCAACTGGTGTCTTGTCTCGACCAATTCTGCCAATCTTGTAATGCTACTCCATTGGCGGTTTGGTCATCCATCTGATAGAGTTTTAAACCTGTTTTTTTGTTTAAAAATGAACTATAGTGGTTGTGAAATTTGCAAATTTGCTAAACACAATAGATTACCTTTTCCTGTATCTTCTACTATATCTAAAAATATGTTTGATCTAATTTATTCTGACATTTGGGGACCTGCCCCTGTCACTTCATACAACCTTTTTCGGTACTTTATTACGTTTATCGATAATTATTCCCGTATCACTTGGGTTTATTTGCTCCAGGGAAAAAATGAAATTTTTTCCTACTTCCAAAACTTTTTTAATTTTATTCAAAATCAGTACAATGCCAAAATTAAAACTTTTCGTTTAGATAATGACACTGAATATGTAAATAAATTTTTTTTGGATTTTTTCTCCACTCAAGGGATTTTACATCAAACCACTTGCATTTACACTCCCGAACAAAACAGGGTCTCTGAAAGGAAAAATTGTCATCTCCTTGAAGTCATTACATCCCTTCTTTTTCAAAATAATGTTTCCCACATTTTTTGGTCGGATGCCCTTCTAACCGCTGCCTATCTCATCAACTGACTACCCAGTCCCAAACTCAACAATCTGAGTCCTCTAGAAACTCTCAAAGACCGAAAAATCGACTTGGGACACATTTGCACTTTTGGTTGTACAGCCTTTGTCCACATTAGGCGTCACCATAAATTCAACAGTAATTCTATTAAGACTATATTTCTAGGATACTCCTCTGCTAAAAAAGGGTATAAATATTATGACCTTTCTAATCATAAGATCTATATCTCTCAGGATGTGTCATTTGATGAAGATTCCATATACTTCACAACCAACACCACTACCGATCATGAACCCTCTACTTTATTATTTCCGGATAACTCTCTCTTTTTTGACAGCTTCATCTAGGAACCTACATCTGACAGGGAGCATATATCCGAGGCACCTCCTTCAGGGGGAGACAATCTCACTGCCAAGGCACCTCCTTCAGGGGGAGAAAATGAGCCACAAAAAGAAGGAATTGCCCTATGTAGATCATCTCGGTTAATCAGACTTCCTGCCAGGCTAAGGGACTATGTGTTCTATAAGGTTTCGTATCAAATTCAACACTTCATTAATTACTCTTCAGTATCCGAACAATATAAGACATATTTAGGGAATCTTACATCACACACTGAGCCTACCCCCTTCTATGAAGCTAACACTAATCCAAATTGGTGTAAAGCTATGAAGGAAGAACTTCGTGTTTTAGAAAAGAATGACACATGGGATATTATCACTTTGCCCCAAAATAAAAAACTCATAGGATGTAAATGGGTATATAAGATTAAATACCAATATGATGGTACCATTGAACGATATAAGGCGTTAGGTTAGTTGCAAAAGGATTCACTCAAACCTATGGAGTCGACTACCAGGAAACTTTTGCCTTTGTAGCCAAAATGAGTACCGTTCGCATTTTGTTATCAGTTGCAACTAATTCAGGTTGGAGTTTGTTCCAAATGGACGTAAAGAACGCCTTCCTTCAGGGATCTCTAGACGAAGAAGTCTATATGACCCTTCCTCCAGGATACAAGTCTTCCTCTAACCATTCCTTGGTATGTAAGTTAAAGAAGGCTATCTATGGATTAAAGCAGTCCTCAAGAGCATGGTATGCCAAGCTAAGCCTTTTTTTGTTAAAAATTAATTTTCATAAATGTGTTTCAGACTCATCTATGTTTGTAAAACACATTCACACATCCACTATTATTATCCTTGTTTATGTCGATGACATTATCATAACAGGTAATAATAGTGAGAAAATTGAAAAGGTAAAATCAAAACTAAAAGGAGAATTTGATATTAAGGATTTAAGTCAATTATCATACTTTCTAGGGATAGAAATAGCCAAATCACATAAGGGTTTATTTTTATCTCAAAGAAAATATGTTCTCGACCTACTAAAAGAAACAGGAAAAACAGGAGTAAAACCAATGAATACCCCAATGGAGACTAAAACCAAACTAAACTTAGAAGAAGGGGAACTTCTTGACAACATAGGAAATTATCAGTGTCTAGTAGGAAAATTGATATATCTTACTGTCACTAGACCTGATATTGCCTATGCCGTGAGCATGGTAAGCCAGTTTATGCATGCTCCTCGTACCAGTCATCTGGATGCGATCAACAGAATCATGAGATATCTTAAAGGCACTTCAGGTCAAGGTATATGGATGAAAAATAATAACGATGCTAACACTATAGTTGGTTTTTCTGATGCAGACTGGGCTGGAAGCTGTGACAGAAAATCGACTTCTGGATTCTGCATATTCATGGGAGGGAACTTAGTAGCTTGGAAAAGAAAAAAGCAAACGGTGACCGCGAGATCAAGTGCAGAAGCAGAATATCGAGCCATGGCATCAACAGCCAACGAGCTCATTTGGATCAAACAAGCGCTTACCAACATGAAGATAGGATGCAAAGGCCCAATGAAAATGTACTGTGATAATCAAGCAGCCAGGCACATTGCCTCCAATCCTGTCTTTGAGAGGAGTTGATTGGGATTGTTTGAGCAACTCGCTTAATCGTTGACCTCTTGCCAATTGATTCTGAGTAGCTTTATCAAGATCCGAACAAACCAAACATATTGAAATAGACTGCCACTTCATAAGAGAAAAAATTCAGTTTGGGGAAATTGAAACTCCATTCATCAGAAGCCATGAGCAATTAGCAGATATCTTTACTAAGGCCCTAGACAAATCACATCATCATAGCCTTCTCACCAAGATGGGTTCCATTAATTTATTTGAACCCACCTTGAGGGGGAGTGTTGAGGAACAAGATCAAAACACAATCAACAAGGACCAACAGTCAAGGATCATCAGGAAGAACCAACAGTCAAAGACTGTTGGTCATGGCCTCAGTCCGGATCATCACAGGCCACAAATTAGAAACAAGGAGCAATATTTCTTCCCTAAGAAAGAAAAGTCACTTCCACCTCTCCCAAGCTAGAAAGAAATGTCAGAATAGAATCACAGATAGCTAAAAGACCGTTACAAGCATACATGTATATAACAGAACATCCATACTCATATAATCTCAGAATGCTTATGTAAATCATCATCATAGATCAATATAACAACATTTTCTACAAGCATGAAAGGATTTTAAAATGAAGCTTCCATACTGACACAACTATAAAGGATATTATCTTTCTACAGTTAATTATTTGTGATTAAATATATTATTATCAATTCATGGTAATATAAAATAATAGGTTTTTATATATAAATTAAATTTAGATGCTCATGAATTTTTATAACATTTTTGTATTTGTGGATTAAATATAAATATTTTATTCATATAAATTTAATTCTATAAAAGCAAGCTAATCACACGACATTCGTTGAAAAATCTTAAAAAATCAATCTTTTAAAAAAAAAAAATTATGCGCACAGTCATGCACTTCATGAAGAACTTCTTCAGAAGAATTGATAAATTCTTGATAATAGTTGTCTATCCCAAATTTGAATGATAATGTGCAAACTTAGTATAAAATAGAAATAAAAAGAAAAAGGTTAGTCCTTGTGCAGATTAGTTATCATCCACCCACTTGAGACACAACTGAAAACCTTTGATCCTTGATGGATTTAATAACCAGCAGGGCATCACTTTCAATCTGTTGTCCTTGTCCTTGATTGATTCAACTCTCAACTTGAATGAATCACGCCTCTGAATTCTTAAACATATATAATGTGATATGTGAGAGTTCTTATGAACTGTGGAAAATGTCAACTAGTATCCAATACCCGCATGAATGCAGCATTAAATTAACTAGAAGAAAAATAAAAATAAAATTGGCCAAACTGAAAATCTAGAACGTTCAAAATCCAGCTCATCTTATTTATATTAACGAGTTTAACAGAAAGGATTGGTGGCAAACTAGCAAGTTGCAAGTTGAAAGTCACTTCCAATCTTTAATGGGTATTGACTAAAAACATAATAAAAAAAATGGAATAAATAAATAAGCACTATCAAGAAATTTGTGGTAGGTATATATATACATATATGGGGCATATGCCTTGTCTTCTCCATTGGGTAGATTTTCTTGTATGAACATTCACAAGTGCTCTATTCTGTTCCTTATTTAAATAATTTAGTCTTTGTAGGGAAAAGGCATTAACAAAAAGATTATGGCAGAATGATGTAACCTTGTAACATGATACACATGATGAATTATTCTCGTATATTTTTGTTGACTACAATAGCAGTCAATTCAGAATTGCTATTACATTACAGTTTTGTGATATAAATTACAATTGGCAGAGATGCCACTAAACTAAACAGATAGATCAATATGCAAAGAATTGTAAGGACCATAACCATTGTGGGTTTTGTCAAAAGGTAAGCAATCATGGTCCATTCAATCGAGTTGGGAGGGCCACCACATGCAAACAAAAGCAAACCCTTAAGAATCTCTCCCTTTGCTTTTTTAAAGGAACCGAATTCCTGAAATCAGCATTATTTGATAAATTCTTAATTTGATAAAAATTTACATGTCGTATTTGATACTTCAAAGAAAAAACAAGAATTTCTAGATTCGTCCGGACAATCTTTTTCGACATTGAAATCAAATTTATTCCACACAACTACCAACTGGATCTCCCGCCAGCAATTCTTAGGTGACTCTTCTCTAATTTCTCAACTAAACTCTCAAGGGGTGGTTGTTTGCATTCAATTCTAGCTAAATTTATGAACACCCATTTAACAATTTAATTATTTGATCTACGTACCAACCAAAAAAATAAGCAAAATCTATTTGCTAAATGCTAATTAAATAGGGGAGTCCCAAGATAATTGTATTATTTTCATCATAATAAACTATGCGCAAACGTTTGTTAATCTTTGAATGAATTTATTAAATTAAATAAGACAAGAAAAATTGGTTAAACAGAATAAAGCCGCAGGCTGAATAGGCAAATTGATTATTGATTAATAGAAGATGAGAATAGGAAAATAACATGAAAAATGTGTTTGTTATTTTTTCGGTTGCCTTTATTGAACAGATCTTTTGGGCTGAAAAACTCTTTTACGTGTGTGCTTTCAAGCCACAATGCTCCAAAAGATGCAAGGGGTAGAAACTAGAAAAACTAAAAATTAATGGATTAAGGTTTTAGTTGAGATCTATTAAAGAATTTATTTAATTTGAAAAAAATATATTAATAAATTAACGTGGAATTTATTTATAAATTCTACCTATTTTATAGAATTTAGTTTAGTTATAACTAATTTTATATAAATATAAATATGTAGAATTCTAAATTAATTTCACTTCATTCAAAATATATAAATTTTGAATTTGTAAATAAATTCCATAAATTTTATGGATTTCAACCAAACATAATATAAAGAAAATTAAAGATTTTCTTTTGACAAAATAAAACTTTAAGTTGAAATTCTTACTAGGACACCAGATGTCATTTTTATAGCAAATACAAAAGAATGATTATTTCATATTATTTAGACTTCTTATGAAAAAAAATTCATTAATTTAAAAAAAAAAAAACGTGTCACTAAAAAATTGTAAGGATAAGAGATGATTTAAATTTCCATCTCTAAAAATAGAATTTAAGTGGATTAAACTAAAATTTTAAAAGGGTTACATAAAATTTTTTATAAAAAAAGTCATAAAGATAAAATTACCTTAAGTGAAACTCTCAAATAATTTTAAAAAAATAAAATAAAAAAGATAGTACTTATGATTAACCTTCTTTTGTATTTAGGGTATGTAGTTTTTCTGAGGATATTTTGCATTTGTGGTTTTATACCTATCAACTAATATAATTAAATTTATGTGATGTAATATGAACTTTGAATGCTAAAAGCATTGATTAAGTGATTTATTAAATAGTTTAATTATTATGCACTAATTATTGGAAACAGAAAGAACAATTTTAAAGTAAATTTATAATATTAATTTTTAAGAGTATTATGAAAATTGGTTTGGTAGTAAATACGTATAACACAATTTTACTTTGTAATAAAACGAAGGAATAAAAAAAAAAAAAAAAAACCTTCAAGTAGAGAAGCGGCTAAGAAATTAAGAACTGGAAGGAAATTGCAATGACTTGATTAGAAAAGAATGTCAGTCAAATCCGCGTTGTTAAAGGGGCAACATTACATAAGGCTGCATCATTATTATTATTTTCTTTTTTAATCTCATACTCTGCGTTCATACCATAGACTTTTAGTAATTTAAAGTTTTATTCTTTCTTAGCTCTAGAAACTTAATTATTTCAATTAGAGAATGGAAAAACAAACAAATGATAAATAAATAAAGCTAGAAAATCAAGAAACAGATCGAGCTGCCTATAGCTTTAGCTACATGATAACTGTTATTGAAAACTTACAGAATATTAATATTCTTGATTATATAATATTAAACTTACGAGACTCTCGTAGAGAGCAAATGAAGGCAAGAACTGATGTAGAAACCAGAAATAATGAGATGAATATATAAGAGAAACTCATCAACACCCTCCTGTATAACCTTCTTGTTTAATTTTTCTTTTCTTTTTTTTCATCATTAAAAAGTAATTAAATTACAACAATCCGTAGCTATATTGAATAGTAATTATAATAAACAACACCAGCATAACTCATAATAATTAGCTAGAATTTTAAGTTTCGTTTTCATGGTTTGTGCTTCTGGGTATAGATGTAATCAATATGAGCAGCAAGAGTTCTTCTCATCAAGCACTCTTCTTCTCCAACTCCTTCACAACTTTCTTCCACCATCTCTGCATGTTCTTCCTGATTAACACCCTAATAATTAAAAAAAGAAAAAACAAAGAAAAAGAAAAAACCCACATGTCAAAACCATATGCCATAGCTAATATATTACGAAGAGGAAACATAATCGAGTTTAACCACCAACCTGATCTTGTTGGTTCTTGGGCAAGGAGCCATTAGAAAAGGCTGGCTCGGGGCGGCTGGCGTGGATTAGTGTAGAGCAGAGGAGAAGGGCAACCAAGAACAGGGTGGCAACCTTAACCTTCACATTTGCCATCTCTTGAAGTCTCTATTTGATTGCTATAATAAGAGAAGAGATGATGGGAATTCTGAGATACAAAAGGACAGTGTGTTGTGTAGCGTATATATAGAGAGAGGCGGATAAGAGAGACTATAAAGCAATCGTGCATGTGAACTCGAGATGCTGAGATGAGATTTCAACTATAGCAGCTCATTTAGTATATATAAGGCATTAAATTTTATATTATACATATATATATATATATATATATATATATATATATATATATATTATTTAAATGAAATTCAAAATGTATTTAAAAAGTTGTTCTAGAAAAGAAAGGAAATATATTCGATAAGAAAAGGAGGAATTAAAGACAGACCACAGGATTTAAAACACAAAAAAGGGGTTTTGAAAATCTTGAGATGATGCTTATCTCAAATCCACATAGATTTGTTTTGCATGTTACTGAATATGTATGGAACACCTTACCAAACTTAGGATTGTCATTTTTGCCTATTGGCTTAAAGAATATAAAAACGAATTTGTATATTTAGACTTCTGAATGGATATAGAAAGGGGAACTAATTTTTCAACAATATCTCTTTAAATTCCTCTCAGAATGATGCCTATAGGCTATAGACTGCCATGTTTAACTTATGGAGATAGCAGCTTATGAGAAAAATGGTGAATGATTGCTACACAATTAAAGCAGAATCTGGTATCAGGGACATGTGATGATGATCTTTATGCAATAATTCAAAGTGGATATTTCTGCCATTATGCATAGATTAATTAGAGACACTATGATCTTTATATTAATGTAGTTAACGCTCTCTTGTACTATCAGATACTCTTGATTAAATATTAGATTCCATCTTAAACGCTTTGAAATATTAACGAAAAGTATGTTCATCCATATAACAAGTAAAATTAGGTTTTCAAGTTTGTACTTTGGTGTTTAATGCTGAAGTTGACATGCATGAAGACTTAACAAACTACTTGCTAATAACAATTCATCCCATATATAGCCACCCTTCTCAACTCCTTTTCAATACATATGGGATATATATTTGGGACATCCCATTTCTAGAATGCCCTAGAAAGACTACTCCAGCCAATTTTCGTTTTTTCTAATGCTGAAGCATATGATTAGGTCATCATGACTATATGATCTCCTAATGTACCACAAAAAGAATGACGAAATATGAAATTAATAAGGAAATATATGCAACATAATGCTCAAACAAAAGAAAAATAGGAAATATGAAAAATCAATGATCACCATTGACATTTAATTAGTGGTATGAATTGTGAACCATTTTTGCTCTAGAATAGTTGACAACTTGCATATATACCTATCAATAAGTGGCAAAATAACCGTTCGGTTAGTGGACTTCAAATGACCTAGTTAATTAATGATGGTTGGCTTTTTGACTGCATTTCTTTTCCACCATTCACAACCAAAATTGTGCCACTAATTATTCTTGATGTGATTAACACTAATTCTACTCTAATCTATGCTTAAACGTCTATAATTACTGGCAAGCAATAAATTATCTCTTTTTCTTTTTTGATAATAAGAAGATATTTTTTTTAAGAAATATTTCCCATAATAGAGAAAAGCAAAACATTGAGAAAGTATACTACCCAAGCCAATATAATAGAGTTAGCTATTATCTTTGCACCCACTGTAAAGATAATAATTCATCTAATGAGAATTGCCTTGTGCGACACTCATGGAAAATAATACATTTGCTAAATTCCAACACGAATAGCTTAATGGAGCTTCCAATAAAGATATAGTGGTGTTAGTGAGAATTCCAACACGAATTTTTGCAAGGATGGAAAGCGAAGTACGTGTTGTTCTGCTTTTACTACCCTATTTAGAGCACTAAGCATGGCTTATGTCGTGGTTTACATTCATAGCTAAATTCATCTTTTTAGATTTCAAAAATCACGTGCATATTAAAAAACCACAAGAAGAGAAATGTGCTTAATATTTGTATTGAATACTGAAAAGTGGTATCCGCTTGATAAAATTTAAAATATTCGAAAGAAGTGTATAATATTTATAGAAGATAATCATACGAGATTCATATTGACTATATGGATATTTAAGACTTAATTTTCTGTTTATTTAATAAGAACAAGTTTTAGTGAAACAGACTAATGAAAAAAAATTAGAGAAAGAAAGAGAATTCAATCACGGAAGATCAACACAAATATAAATATAAAATATAAAATATTCAATCATTATTTTATACTCAACCAATTCGGGCTAAAATTAATTTTCTGATAAAATGTCTAAATCACAAGAGCCGTACTGCTTTTCTTGTGACAAGACCAAATGTTTACAAGTACAAGGTGGTCACATAGTAAAAGATTATTCAAACATGATACTAATAATAGTCTACGATATTATATTAAACATGATACTAATAATATATATATACACTTTGTGAATATTTTTTATTTTTTTTAAAGAAAGAAAAATACTTGTAATTAATAATAAGAAAGGTAACGTATTTTATGGAAAAATGTTTTAAGTTTTAAGTCATTTATGTGACATTAATTAAATTATTATATAATAAATATACAGAAAATAATTACTCATGTTATGGAAAAATAATATAAATGAAACCAAATTAGGAAAAAAAAAAAAAGTGACAATATTCTTGAACGAGTCAAAAGTAGTTCTAAGTATAATTCTTTCGGTATCCAACTAATCTTTATGACTTGCTATTTGAACTTTCTTGCTGTTTCAATTTCAACTATAAGATAAAATGTCATCTCTATTTTATTTTCGCACGTCATTTTTCTTTTGTAGTCTATGAGCTTGGTTTCTTAATTCTAGAATATGTTGAGTTATTTTTTAATATTTTAACTATAAGAAATTCGATTTATTCGCATACTTAATCTAATAGTAAATATATATATATTTTTTTAATTTAAAATAATTTTTAAATTTTGATTTCTCCTTCTATCGTGCAGTAAAAGTATTACAAGCACTTAACACATACCTTGCAAACCTATTAGAAGCCTCAAAATGATAGTGATTGTTACTTTTTAAAATAATAATCTCAATCTTTTCTTTTAGAATTCAAAAGATATTTTTTTTGAATTCTATGATTGACATTAATTATGTTACGTAAAAGCTGTTTAATTAATAAAGAAAAGGGCTCTAATATAGTACAATTATTCTTATTCATGTTACATAACCCACTGCTACACTAGAATGCTTAAAATGGCTGAAGAGAGGAAACGACCTTTTACATTATCATGTTCACAACAAACACACAAAATATAAAATCTCTGTTATCACTACTTTCAATCATGAGACCGCAACGACAGCTGCTCTCACTTCATGTACCAAAACACAAATATAAACACTTGAATTTAGTATTTATTTCTAAAGTTTGTCACGTTGGGCTCCATTAGTGAGAAAATATTGCCCTATTTATGTCATCCAATTCAAATCCTAATCCTCAAATGAATACGAATCATCTTGTCCTTTTACTTTTACAGTGAGAACATATCTTCAGTCTCTGAGGATCTTATTCATTTTATAAAATTAAATTAAGTTTGTAAGGATTTGAACTTGATACAGTGATCCCTCTGACTGACTGCTGAATTTAAAATAAAAAATTATAATAAGTTCATTCAAAACATGAATAATATGCATTTATATAGTGGGCTCCATGAGAGAAAATACATGTACAGGTTGAAGATTTCTGCAGCATCAGAATTCCAGTACATGACACCAGAAAAGAGTTTGACTACACCGTGTAAACACAAGAGCAGCTTTAGTCTACATTACAATTATATATATAAAAACCCTTCTAGCTGATTGAAGAAATGTCAGGCTTTTTATGTCCTAATCCCATTTGTCATTCTTACCATCTGAATCCTATTTCTCTTTTCTCAAAGAAAGATTAACCCATACGGAAAAATGGTCTTCTTGATTTGCTTATGTGACAGGTTTTTTTTAATTGACACTTTAATATGTCATCATAAGTTAACAATCTTAACGGTGCTTGTATTATAAATTAAATTAATTTAATTAAAGTGGCAGTCATGAGAATGGGCTAAGTATAAAGTTCACTAAATATATTTATATTTGAATTTAATTAATGTTAAAATAACTAGAATTAGCTATTTAGTTGGTGGGATTTTTACTTTTATAAATTATTTATATTTTTTATTATTTAGCGATATAAGATCCGTAATTAGATTAGGTAAAAATCTTACCATTCAATACTTCAACTTTATGAAACCATTTTTATTAGCTCTATCATCTTTATCAATAAACATCAACTCAATGGTGCTAGCTAGAATTATATTTTTCAATTTTAGATTAACAAAAGAAAACTCTAATTTTTTTTTTTTAATTTACTTACATTTAAAGCTTATAAATATTTTTTTCTCTGGATTTTTAAATTCGTGGCATTGATTGTGAGTGTGTTTTCACCGTCAATGATCATACATATCTATCAAGCTAGTAATGGTCGGCAGAAAGAAACTGGACGTACAATTGCAAGCAAAGAAGGGCCATATCTTTATACGCAACCAAAGCCTGTCCATCAAAGGAAGCTGTTTAAGGCAATGAATCATAAAATTATTATTGTGGCTGTGGTGCTTGATTGAGGTTTTCTGATGTGAAAATATATGATGTGATCTTGCTTTCTATTTCAGAGAGGAAAAAGAAAAGGGATTGTCTAACTTTAGAAAAAGATGGTCAAAAAGAGATTAAATAATTTGTTACTTGCAGTGCAATGTGAACATGGGCATCAAATTGATTTAAAAGAGCCAAATACTGTGTCTCATTTATGATATATATATATATATATAACTCAGTTTCTATTAGCAACATCTCTAAAACTGTAAGATATCAGTTTGAATTGTAATCAAAATCAATTAATAATAATAAAAGATTTGCATCAAACATTAATATTATGATTCAAAGAAAAACTTCCAAAATACCCAAAAGGAAAAGAAAAAAAGATTTGATGTGAGAAATTAAATAGGCTTTCCATACCCTGGGTTATAGGTTACTCTCTTCAATATGAAATGTTGAGGATAATAATGGTGAAAAGGATCTTCATCTATCTAACGAAAAGCTTTGTGGGGGCTTATTGTTGTGACAAGAAATTCTGTCACACACTTCTCTACCATTATTTACAAACCAGCTTTCAAAGGGGAAAACACAAAAAATTTATGATCATATACATAACTCTATGTTCCCTTCTTGTAAGGACTCTGTGTAGGACCCAAAAGGTCTGTTGAAGCCATGTTTATGCAACCCATGATGTCATTCGTGAAAATAGCAATAATTTTCTTTTTTTTCGTGAAAAGTCTAACAAGTCGTGAACTATATAAAAAGAAATAGTTACTTTATTACCTTCGTTATAAAAGTGGAGGCGAAAGCTCATATAGTAAATTTTATTATTAAATATAAATCAAACACATAAAAAAATTTAATAGCAAAATAACTTTATTTAAAATAAAATAAGAATGAAACTAGTAATGTAAACTCGATATAGTTAAAATAGTAATGTTTGTATTGTATTTTCACTTTTTCTTTTAATGATGTTGCTCTTTAGTAAAATTTGATCATTACTAAACCTAAAGGCAATAATAATTGCCAAGTCATAATTTGAAAACAGGCAAACAACTTTTAATAATTTTATAAAATAAACTTTAACAAAGGAAAACATACTTTTACAATTGTAAAGACTAGAAATCATGAAATTGGGGTATAGATCTATTAGTGTCCTTTTCATTTTTCTGTTCGACTAGTTTCACTAGTTTATTACATTTTGATACTCATAAAATATAAAACAACAAGATGTTATAAAAATTAAATTATTGATCTTGTTCATAAATTCGATTACAGAAGCTACTTTGAGATTATTCACATTTTAAATGAATCAAATTTAATTTTTTTAGCCCAATATTAATTTTATTGTTAACAATTTAGTATTGACTTTGTTAGAGAAATTAACTTAGTATATTATATAAAAATTGGCTTTTAATAATACTCAGCCACAAAGAAGGAAGAAGCAGTCAATAGTTATATCAGTAATTGAACTGTTATTAATTTCCGATGATGACAATTGGAGGGCAATTTCAAGCACTAAGTCTCATATAACAAATGTATTATATTAAACCAATTAGGGGGAATTGGGCATAAAGGGTTTTAGACGAAGATATGGGCCTAATTTTTCGGAGTGGGTAATCTGACATTTTGCCTACAAAACCCAACCTAATATTTAGAAGGGATTGTTTTGAGTTCCATAGAACAAAATTCCCCCAATGCTAAACTCCAAAACTCTTACAAATAATTCAACCTGCAACTTTATAGAAAAAAAAAATATCTGTATTAACTTAAAAGCACATATTTAAAAATCAGAACTTTCAAAAATATATTTTAATTTACTACATTCTTTAATTTCCTTATTTTATATTTTTAACAAATTTTGTTGAAGTGTTATATATTTCATAGAAACTAAAATTCCTATATATATATATATATATATATGTGAATAGAAGGAGAAATTTGTCAACTGACTAAACTACTTTTAAAATTAATTAGTAATTAATCTAATAAAATTATATATATATATATATTTTTAATTGTATAAGAAAATAATGAATTACTATATCATAATAAATAAATATATATATATACATACCTATGACTGAATTCGAATAATTTAATATATATTTTTTAAAAGAAAATTGAGGATAAATAATCAAAAAAAGATATGATTTTTTTTATTGATGTATTAACTTATGTATTTATTATAATTATAATACTTCATTTGTACAATTATTTACTATTTAATAATTTTTTAATATTTCACTCCTTTTTATTTAATTATATTAAAATTGCTATTAAAAGTATTATATTATAAAATTAAGGATTACTAAATTTAAAATATTGAAATTTTTCATATTTTTTTCAATATTTTTATCAGATATTATCAAAATAATATAATTAAATCATTTTAAGAAAACAGATAAAAATAATTATCTAATTAAAGAGATTATTTTAATAAATAATAATTTAATAAAAATATAATTAATAAAATAAGCATATAAAGCTTAATATTGATAATGTCCTTAATAAAAGAAAGAAATTTAAGTATTTATAATTTTAAATAAATTTATTTGAAATCTAATTATTTATTAAATTTATAAAGTATATAATAACAAATGAATTTTTATTATACATTAAAGAAATGCTTAAATATATTTTATAAATATTATATTATATAATAATTTATCAAATATTTTATATTATAATTTTTATAATAATAATAATTTATATATATATATATATATATATGTGTGTATTAAAAAGTCTCTTAGATATAAAGATATAATGAAAGATAAATCTTGGTCTTAATCACAAAACTTTTTCATGGAAAATATAAAGCAGAATTTGAAAAGGGATAAAAAAAATTCCTCGGCCCATTAGATAAAGAAAATTTCTTCGGTCTTAGTTAGGGTTTGGGATAAGTTCATTGAGTTTTAATCGATTTTTTTTAAAATTTTTAGTTTTGAGTAAACTTATTTATGGATTTAGGTATTTTTTTGAAATTTTTTGATTTGGACATATAAATTTTTATCTTAGGCCTTTCTAAATCTGAGTCTGTAAAAGTTCAATTATTTTGTGGGTGGATTTGGAAATATCTGTTTCTTGAAGTTCGTTCAACAAGCCTGGCAAGATCCTAAAATTATTAAATAAAATATTAAATTTTTTAATGACGGATCAAGCTTGGTAAAAAGTTTAAGCCCATATTACTGGACTTGATCGAGCTCATTCCCATATTTAAATATTTCAAGCATGATCATGATTTTGAGCCAAATTTTAAGGTTAATAATGTTGATTTCAATTAAATTTACGAGTCAAATCGGCCATTTGCAACATCTAAATGTGCGATTAACTTAATTTAATTAGAATCTTTATCTGAAATAATGTATTTTTTTTTTTTACTAACTGTGATAACTTCATATCGTTAATAAATGATTCTAATTTTAGTTCTTTTGTAATAAAAGTATATTAAGAATACATTTAACCGTTGTTAAATAATAATCCTACTAATTACAAAGAAAGACATTTTAGAGCTTGATTATGACTCCCGAATTGCCATGATTTATGAGAGATCTACTAGCTCATGTCTCGTTTAAGCCTCAATCAAACATAAATGTGATAATGAGAGTTGGGACCAATCCAAAGTAATTAAACTAGTGATGGGCGATAAAGATTCTTGAAAATCTTTCTTATTTGATATATTTTCCCAATTGTATAAAAGAACAACATCACAAAATGTATGTATATATATATTATATTGAAACATTAATATACAATATCATTTACTGTAAAAAAATATAACTGATTAATAATAAAAAGTATTATAATTTAATAAATTGTATTTTTATTTTAGTTAAAAATTATTTACAAAATTAAATTAAGAGTACATAATATATAATATACTTAGGCTAAGAAGAAAATAAAACATCTTGATTCTTTTTAAATAATTACAAAATGACACATATGTTAGTGAACTATATGTTTTCTTATTATAATTTTAATTTTGATGCTAAGTTCAGAATTATAATAATTTTAATTTTAGTTATTAACTTATTAGACGTTATTTACATATTATATAAAAGTCTAAACTTTCTTAAAATTAAACCCCTTCATTCCTAACTGGGGAATGCAGCTGTTTAATTGCACTCTTTTCATTTAGCTACTTGAGAACGTAAAGCCCAAAGACAAAGTCAATCATTTCTCAATTACTATAAGCTTGGATTCATTAGAATTAATGCTCTAAAAACGGCTTAATCTTGCAATTAAGTTTGGCCCATTTTAGACCACTAATTAATTATGGTCCCCGGACTCAAAAAGCATCACTTTCGGCTTCACTATATATAATAACTCCAAAGTATAGTAGGGCGCGCAATGTACTGAAAACTAAAACTAGAATGGTCCAAACTCCAAACCCTAGCTATTCATTTTAAAACATGATAAACATGTATTTACTTTTGTTTTGTTCCTTTTTTTCCCAATTTGATACTTATAGTGATTATAAGGCAAAGAATATCTTCTAAATATTACTTTTTTTGTGTGTGTGTGTGATGGTACTGCATTCTAAGATAAAAGTGGTTAAACTATTCTCATTTTTTTATGTTTATTTTAATTTTATATTCTTTATTTGTGACTTCTTCGCCTACGCATATGTAAGAAGACGATCTGTTCAGCTGTATTATTATTATTACATTAAATATATTATGATACCTATATTAATCACAAGATCTTATAAGAATTAATTTAATACCTGCACTTTGCACATAGCTTAATTAAATATTTTATTAATAAATTATATATATATATTATATTTATGAATTATTTTATATTTATATATTATACTAAACTTAGTATATCTTATATAATAATTATATTAGTCATTTTTATTCAAATTATTATAATCTCTAACATATACTAAATAGTTAATAGAACATATATGTTAAATATTTTCTATTAATGTTAATTTGTATATCAAATATAAATATAATAGTATCCTAGCATATATAAAAGTAGACACTATGGTAATGGAGCCGGCAGATTCTGGTTCACAGTTTCAGTTCCAACCGATTCCAATCAGTTTTTAAAAAATAAAATATTAATTAATAATTTACTTTTTACGAGTTAGAATTTTTCAATTGAGGAAAAATTGATCTTGAACCAGTCTTGATTATGAGTTGATTCCAGTTCCTTTTAACCAACCTGTTCCAATTATCTAATTTATAAATTCTTGACATAATATTAAAAATTAATATAAATATTGTGAGAATTTATGAAATGTAAAAAGAAATAAAAAATTATACTTAAATTCTAAATTCATTACTAATTAGAAAATAAAATAAAAGTAAAATTGAAGCATAGAAGCATAAAGAGAAAAAGTTGAATCATTTAAAAAAATTAAATAGATTTAATACCTTCTTGTTAAAATAAATTATTTTATTTTATTCTTTAATACTGTTTGTAAGTAGAAATTATAATATATTATAACATTATAAAAAATCTAGACTTTTTTACAATTAATGAATAAAAAATAAATTATTGAAAAAAAATAAATGTTGTAAATAGATTAAAATGAGTAAAAGTATAACTAAACAAAAATAATAATTAAATTATAAGAAAGAAAAGAAAACACAAAATTCATTAATGTTACTCTCTGTATACAAGAAGATACCCGTTGAGTCATATTATTATTATTATTATTATTATTATTATTATTATTATGAAACTTGCTATTGATGACGAGATTTTATATTAATCTCAATATAAAATCAGTCCGGACTCTAATTTGTAATCTAATTGATGAATACAGTCGAGTAGTGGTTGAACTGTATTTTATAGGAATTATAGTGCATTTAATTTTAATCTTATACATATATAAAGGCCGATGAGTTGAAACCAATAAATTAAAAATTAAAAAATCATTATAACTAAGGCTGATGATAATGATAATAATAATAATAGAGATAATCAAAATTATGTTATAACTTCAACTATAATAATTTAAATTTATAGTTGTATAGGTTTTCTTTTTTTAACATAATCATGATCAACATATATATTAATCTAATAAGTGACACAAATCGGCCAACCTGAAAATTTGGATTAGTTATTTGAGACATTTAATGCGAACTGCTAAATTGTAGGCAGAATTCAAACTCTAAATAATTACAAATAAACTCTTAAGTTACATAAGTAAAACCAAGTTGCGACATTATAATGATTCCTTTTTTTGTTTTGGTAGAAAAAGGGATGAATTTTTCATCATTATCAGTCACAATCACTGAGCTTTCTTCTCCCATATCGGTTCAACACAACACGTGAATTTTATGCATACACTTCACTTCCAAATTTTCATTTTCAAAGCCACACATGAAATCTGACCTACACTACACTTCCAATTTTCATTTTCAAACCCTCAATCTCCATAGCTAGCTAAACTAAAAACCACTAAACTGAACCCATGTTTCTATTTTGACTAAGCAAATTAATTAATTTTTTTAATATATACACCATAATTAATGAAAAAGTGATCATTTACATATGAATATTTTATATTTTTAAATTAAATGATTGATACAGAATTTATTATTTAAAACTAACGAATATATCATGAATTATACTAACTAAATTTATGCAGAAATCTTCCATGAATTATAGTAACTAGTAAACAAGCTTACACTCTATCACGATTCTATTGCAACCCTATATGCTCACGAAATGCATCTCAACTAACCCACTAAGAATAAAAATTGAAGAAATTACAAATTATTCTGTCCTTTTCTTTACTTTCTTTATTCTTTTTTTTTTCTTTTTTCTTTTGTGATCAAAGTGTCCTCCAATCTCAGAAAAGTATCATTATCATATTACAACTTGGAATTACTAATGTCCAAAAGGGTATGTAAGGCATCTAATTGAATTTCTAGAACATTAACTTTGATTAATTCTATTAATTATATATAGAATAATTAACGTATGTATAATCTGTTAAAAAACTCTTTAAAACCCTGCCATGCCTAGTGAATTTTCATCTGATAATTAGCTTCTCAATTAGAATGGTTACAGCTTTTGTTTCTAGAAGCTGTATTTGCAATTGTCAAAGAAGCAGTGTGGTCGAGCGCAAAGAACTGCCAATGCCACCATCAAGCTGTGTCATTCCAGCATGCAGAAAGCTCGACGGAGTAGCTTCATGGCTCCTAAATGGGGTTGCCGCGGTGTTTTTCTCTTCGCTAGAAAGGTGTTATTGCATGTATATTGACACTGTAGATGATTCTGATGATTTCAGTCGCACGGCCTTAATTTCTATTAAGAATAGAAATGGTAACTTCAGGGCTGAATTTGAGGAAAGGGTAGCAGAAACTGAGAAGGAAGGAGATGGCTAATATTGACAACATGATTGCTGTTGAGCCCATACCATGAATTCTTTATAAATAATTGCTGAAAAGCTGGCACAATAATTATAAGATGTCATGTACTAATGGCGATGGTGGGGATCCTACTGTTCATAAATTAACATGTATTTGTTCCTATCAATCTATATACAATAACCGAATTCAATTCTGAATTCTAATTACTAATTTCAATTTTGAATGATTAAACGTGCATGGCTACATGTTTATTTAAAAAATATATTTATTTTTCATAAGCAATAATTTTTATTAACAAAAGAGGAGAAAACCCTTCATTTGGCACTACCAAAAGTTAATTAACCATCTGAAATCTTCCAATTTAATTTCAGCTAGATATTGAAATACAATGTATAAAAAAAAGTAAGAGTTCTAAAGAAAACATCTCCAACTTAATGTTTCAATCTACCAAAAACAATTGGTCAAGGAATTTTAATATTATTTAATTTAATTTTGTTTTTTCTTTTCTTAATTTAGTCCATCTATTATAAAAGGAAAAAAGTAAAAACGGGGAAATGCTATGTTACTAATGTCAATGATTGTGTCTGAGTCTGTGTTTTTTTTTTTTTTTGGTTTGTTTCTTTTTCATGTTTAACATTTCTCATACATTTTTTCTAAGAGATGCAGCAGCTGGTTTAGGAAAGAAGCTAACATGTTATTGTTTAACGCGCACGTACACATGGGTGGCGGCAATTGTCGAGCTTGATTTCATCTAACTTTCATTACGCAGCTAATTAACTTTGAAAATGGTTGATTAATTGTTGAGAGAGTTGCCAGTTAGGAGGACATAAAACAAATTTGTCTACCTAGCTACCCAGATCAGGTGATATGGGTAGGTGTATGTACATATTCTCTTTCATTTCTTTGAACAAAAAGAAAAGTCAAGTTTCCAGAAAAGATTTCACCTTTAATTTTGATTGACTGGGTATTAATATAAGTATTAATTTGGTTAATGGTTAACAACGTTGCATCGCACGACTATTATTATTATTTCGATTACAAAAATAAGTTTATAGATACAATTTAATCAATTGTTCAATATTTAATATTAATTTATAATAATTTTAAAAGTAATAGCAAACTAACTATTTTTAAATGTATTTAATTCTTTTAAAATTTTATTCATATTATTACATTTATAAAATATTTATTTATTAATATTATCTTTAAATTAATACTATCAATAAATTATTTTTAAAATATTTATTTATTAACTCTAATATTATATAAATCAATACTATCGATATAATTGATATTACTATTTTTAAATTAAAAATTATTGTATAATTAAAAATTAATTTATTAATGAACATTATATTTAAAATATTATTTTATAATTAAAATTACTATCTAATTAGAAAACTAATTTATTAATTAATATAATATTAAAATATAATTAATATGCTATCTTTTAAAATAATCATTATCCAATTAGAAAAATAATTATTATCTAATTATAAAATTAATTAATTAGTGATATGTTATTTCTTAGGATTAGAATTAGTATTTAATTAGGAATGTAACTTATTAATCAATAAATTAATAGAAAAATCACAAAATTACACATAAATTTGAATCATACGTGTTAAAAATAATACGCATGTCAAAATAAAAATTTTACGTATTAAAAATTAAATATACGTGTCAAAAAAATTTAGATTTCAGAATTTAATATATATATATATAAATTAAAACTTGCAATATTCCGTTTCTATATAGTAGAATTATTATTATTATTGTTTTAAATTCTCATTAACTGGTCTATGGGTTTATTTTAAATTCTTATCAACTGATTTTTTCTAAAAAATCCACTAAGAATTCCTCTGAGATTTTAGGAACTGTAATAAAATAGTTAATAGTTGGAGAAATTATTATAGGGACATGATATATTTTGGCATCAAAAAGCTCAACCCATGAATTTACGACACTTCATTCTATTTTTTTTTACTCAGTTTTATCTCTAAATCCAAATTCATAGTCTAAATCTACAATTTCAAATTAGTTTTACAGCCTCGATCAACCACCATGTAATTACGAAAATAAGTTAATAATTAACGTCAGCAGTGCATATAAAGATTAGGATCCATTAATACAAAAATAATCTGAAGTAAACGATGATTAGTGAAGTGATTACCACTGCTTGTCACTGTTTTAAAAGGAAATGGTAGGTTTTGAATTGTTGATGTGTGGCCCATATTCATCGTTTTAATATATACAGTTAATAATGTTATGCATTTTCCATTGTACTTGAAATTGACGATTGAGTGGCCAGGAATAGATTAGTTTCTTCGCAGATAGGAAACCTTTGAACTCTGAAATGGAAGCACAAAAAAGAAAAAGACATTAAATTTAATACAATAATTACCTTAGTTCACCTGTGTATTACAAGGCAGATATTATTTTTTAATTATAAAAATAAATATAAAATAAGTTTATAGATCAAGTTTAATAGTCAATTTTTTATAATTATTTATTAATATTTTAAAAAATAATAATATAAAACTTTTTAAATATCTTTTTTCAAAAGAAAATTGATATTTAAAAATATTCATTATTCAATATTTTAATTATATTCCGATTCAATAAGGGTAGAATGCCTAGTCGAAGCAAGAGGTCGAAAAGATTGAGAAAAATTGGTCATTGTATAAAATTAATAGTACAACTATAGATTGAGAAAATATTTATGAGTTTTTGGACAATATTTTTTTGAGTACAAATTTTGTAGGAAGTGCTTGTGACTAAAATTAGCAAGCTTACAAAGTGAAAGTATGAGCAAATTAAGTTACACAGTAGAGGAAAACAGAAGTGGTATAAAAGAGAGAGTTGGACTAGAAAAAGACTGAAGAGTCTAGTTTTTTTCCATGTGACATGTATTATGAAGGTGTAGCTGTTTAAGCTGCAAAATATTTTGTACTAAGTAACATGACCATTTGGTTTCTCCATTATTAAAGCAGCCTTTGTTTCTTTTTTTCAACACTGTGTTTTTGTGGCTGAAAGCTACACTACCATATAGCATGGAATAGTGCTAATATTTTCATTTTATTAAGTGAATTATAGTATAAAGTTCATATGGATGATAGTTTATTTTCTCTTTGGATATTTCTTTTCATGTGTGGTGGATATGGGTCGAGCATTAAGCTGGTGCTCAGCCATTGGGAACTCTAAGCAAACCTGAAAAAGGTAAAGCAAAAGTAACCCCTTCAAATGGTCATCTTTTTTTTTTTTTTTTCTTTTTTCTTTTTGTTCTTTGAGTTTGTATTAACAAAACAAATGTCATGGATGAACCCTTTAATTAACTTTTTTTTTTCCCTCCCTTTCTTCCTCTTCACATTACTTTGGTATGCATGTTCTCTTTAGCTATTATTTTCTGCATAAGATGCAACCACTCTCCAAAGGAAATATCCAGTTATGGAAATTATTGAACAGATTTAATCATAGAAAATTATTATACATACATACGGAAATCACAAATAAGAAAATTCTTTTTCTAATGGATAGTTTCTATATTTGTATCAGATTTATATCCTCTTTCCATTTTAAGATGAAATGAAACCCACTTTATTTTTTTTTTATTTTGAATTTAATTAATACATTATATATTGTCTATTAATTGTTTTCGTCTTTGTCTTCTGGATAAAAAAATAATAATAATAATATTTTTCCTACAAGAGAGATGGGGAACCATAGGATGCAAAAGATGCCCATCATTTCATCAACCAATGCGTTCTTAGAAATGGAAGTTATATAACAGTTAGCTTTTGCTATTAAGGAACCGAGCCACAGAATATTCTGCGTTTGTGATTAATTTAACCTGGAAGCAGAATATAAAGAAATTCATGCACTTAGAAAAGAAAATAATAGAAAAAAAGAAAACAGGTTACGTGCTTGTCTTTATTATTCCAATTAATTAAATCCAGTTACATAAATATTATTGATAGATGGGGCATCACTTTGCCCATGTTTTCTAAATTTAATCATGCTTTTTAATGTCGGCCTCATGCTAACCATTTGCACCATACAACAACAGATTAAATTCTTTTCTAATTTTCTTGAGAATTCTTTTTGCTGCTGCTCCATTCATAGATTCTATATTAACTCCGTCCTCATCGGTTATATAGATTCCATGTCCCAAATTCTTAGCCTCAAATTTTGTTCTCACAATGATTGATTGCCACCTAGCTCCTATTAACAAATTAATTATCATAAAAAAAATTAAGGATTAGATTCCTTATCCTTTATTATGAAAATGCTTTAATTATTAAGAAAACCTATCCATATAAATTGTATATAAAATTGCTGGCGGGAATGAAAAGCAAATGTCTATATGTATTATACTATTTATATTCTGACTTTGCTAATTTACAAGATTAGCATTTTAGTTGTGGTAGCACCTCTATGGAAATACTTTTGATAATTGAAACATTATCATTTTAGCAAAAGTTAAATCTTGAAATTCATGTCAAATTACAATATGCAAGATTTGGCAGCAGCCTGTGGAAGTACATAGACATGCCCTTTTGGGCCTTTCGGCAAAGAGAAACAGTATTGACTTTGACAAGCTTTTTTTATTAAGAGTGCCGCCATGCTATATTGAAGTTATCAAACCCTCCCTAATTAATCATTATCATATAGAAGTTGGTACGTCACTTTCTCTCTAATTACAATTATTACCAATTCCTAATTTTGCTTCCAAATGTCAATATAGTCCAGCATTCCTATTGACAATTTTCCTCAACACATAATTAATTGCAAGATGTAACGATTGTGGAAAACCTGTATGTACCAAAATAACAAACCATTTCTTTTTTTTTTATTTGAAGAAAAAAAAATAAACAAAACGAAATTTAGAAAATTCCTGCCTCTCCATCATGAGTAATTAAAAACCTTTAAACAAAGGAAGACATATATATTATATATATACAAGTGGTTTTGGCAAGTCTTCTAGAGGGAAACATCCTCAGTAAGTACCTTTGCAATTTGCAGTTTTATTTTAATAGCTAAATATTAAACAATTTGTGAGTTTCACGACAAAAATTTATAGCATTGACTTGTAAATTTCATGGGTTGAAATAGATGTAATAAATTTAATTATTAATTTAATTTTTTTATAATTAAATATTTTCTAATCTAAATGAACTACTAAAAAGTAATAATATAAAATAGAAAAAAATATTTTTTAAATTTAATTATTTGATCACTTAAAAAATTTATGTATCGGTCAATAATTAATTTATAAAATACCTCTAAATTACAAAGGTATTGTCTCATGGAAAATACTTTGTAGATTTTTTTAAAAAATAGTGTTTGGTGTATTAAAAGAATAAGTAAATTAGAAAGGGGAAATCATTCTACGGACTAACACAATCCTGTGAGTAAAATAAAATTAATGATAAAATAATCATTATTAGTATGCACCAATCAGTACATCAATTACTTGATTAAAAGAATAAAAAGAATTAATACATCAATTACCAATAATTACTTTCGATAATCATTGATCGCTAGTTATCGGAATCAGTTATCTAATGATGCAAATTCATGCATATTTAGTTTTAAAAAATAAAATATTTAATAAGTGTAGTATTTAGATAATATTTTAACAAAAATAAGTGATGTTTCTAAGTAACAATAGATTTTTAAGTGATTTTTTATAATACAGTTAAATAATTTAAAATATATTATTTTATAAAATTCATTATTTTTTAGAAAACAGACAGAGCCTATACAAAAGGTGGAGTTTCTTGTCTTATTATACAACATGACATATTGATTTTATAGTGACCTAATTAGTTAATTAATTATTTAATATCAAAAAGTGATGAACTGTTACTGTGCCGAATTCCTAACTTTTCCTGAAATAAAAAAATATTTAATTTCTCTCTCAGAAAATATTATTTTTTCTCTATTAAATAAAAAGCATATGCGACGTCACTTTATAGTGATGGCCATAGTTAATTTTTCGCTACTAAAAATCAAAAACCAGTTTAGTGCTCCAATAACATTGGCTCGGCTAGCCGAATAGCCAGTTAGCCAAGCCAAGAAAGTGGAAGGGGACCCGACTAGTTTTGGCTATTCACAGGGGTAACCTATCACGAAATGACACGTATATATAAGGGGACCCAACTACTTTTGTTTCTTCATGACTAAGGTAAAAATTAAATTAAAAAAACCAATCTTTCAACGGACCCATTAGCTGATATCACCACCATACATTACAAAAAGGCGGAGGCTAATAAAAACATGGTAGTGCCCACTGACTGGAAAGCCAAATCTTTTGTTTATGGACCAAAATACCCTTGAACGGCATTTTTCATGCCTCAAGTTTTGTCCATAAATATGAGCCCCCTATGCTGCATTTCTTCCCTTTTCTCCTCCTTCCTTTCATCTCTCTCTATTAAGCAAAATTCTGTTAATTAGGGTTTCTGTTTGTTTGTTTATTATTATTACTTTTTTTTTTTTAATAGTCATGTTGTCTACTGTTTCGGCTAGCTTCTTATCCCCCGATTCCATGATCGGAAACCCATTTGCTTCCTTCGAAAGCGGCTTCACCCCGTGGGATGATTGTTCTCAATTCTTTGAGAATAATCTTGATTCACAATATTCATCAACCAAAGCGGCCGGTTCGACTTCCGGTTCTGAGGAACCGAATGAACCGAACCGATCTGATCCAACCCCTGCCAACTCTAACTCCAGCTCTGATCAGGAGCCTAACCAAAGAACCGTTGCTTCGGTGATCGATGAGCGGAAAAGGAGAAGGATGATATCGAACCGGGAGTCAGCAAGGCGGTCCAGGATGCGAAAACAGAAGCACTTAGAAAACTTAAGGAACCAAGTGAACCGACTGAGGGTTGAGAACCGGGAAATGACGAACCGGTTGCGGTTTGTTTTGTACCATTGGCAAAGTGTACGAAGGGAAAACGACCAACTCCGGTCTGAACATAGTATGCTCAGACAAAAGCTGTCGAACATACGTCAAATTTTGATGTTCCGGCAACTCCAACAATTCACGTCTGCATGGCCATGCAATAATACAGTCACAACCGAACAAATCCCACCATCATTAATCACTTAATAAACTAAGCTACATCTATATATATATACATATATCCATAAAAATAAATAATCACGAACAAGGGAACAAAGAGAAATATTTTTCTCTCTCTTTCTCTCTCTAGAGTCTGTGTAAATGAAAAAGCTGCTAAAGCAAGGAAAACTAAATGGTGGAGGTTTTTTGGGGGATTGAATTTTGATGATAAAGGGTGTTTTTGGGAAAATATCTCGGGTTTTTAGTGAAACCAGATTTATATGTGGTGTATAAAAGCTAGTCAGTGTTTGCCTTATTAAATGCATCATATATGTAGTTTTGCCCAATGTTGTTTTCTCTTTTTGTCTCTTTTAAAAATAGTTATATCAGTAAAAGTCGCACTAGTTATTGTGAGTAATTATTATATTCATATGAGTAATTATTATGTAGTGGCACTCCGTCAATGATCACTGCAATTTCCAACAGCAAGAACAGAACTCTATGTGGTGTTTTCTTATGGACTGTGCTAAGTGTGCTTTGATTTGTCTTGGCACTCCATTGAAACTGGAGGACGTGAATTCTCTCAAATGTCCTCGACTTTGACTTGTGTAAACATCAAAAGCATTGGAAATAAAATCACCGTTCCAGGGATAACACTGTCCTTCCAGTTTTGAAGATGCTGATATTTTAGCCAAAGAATGCCAGTCTACTCAAGATTTATTACGTTTAATAATCACTGAATAAATGGCAGTTCTAAGTTAACTATAACAAAATGAAATGCTTATTACTTCTTATTATTAGAAGCATTTGTCGCTCGTACAATAATTTCATTTAATACAACCAAAACATCAGGTGATTATTCCCAAGGAAAGAAAGAAAAGCAAAGAAAAAGAGCCATGGATGGTCTATTTACTTTGACGTACTACTCCACCTGCCTTCTCCAAAATAATTCAGATCCAATGATTGATGGACAATTTATCCACGCAATTACACTAGTTCAAAAGGGGAAAAAAGAAGAAGAAGAAGAAAGATGCACCAATGAAAAAGATTAAAAGAAATTGTTCTCACCAACCCAAATCATGCAAGTAATTAATAACAATTTCTATTAACCGGTAATTAAGTTATGAACAGGGATTGATCATATCACAGGAGACGACCGCCTCTGTAACTTGGTATAAAATTAAGCAAGTTGCGACTCTTTTTCTTTACTAAATTTGATTAGTTTTGGATAAAGTATTTATATATATATATATATATATATATATATATGTAAAGAAAAGAAATGCGGGTGCTTTAGTGTATAATAATAAACAGAATAATGTAATGGCTTTTGTGTTTAAAAATTAATAATGGGAAAAGGAGATAGGGTCCACAATAAAATTGTGATTGAAGACGTAATCCGATTAATCAGCCCATAGCAAAAGATGGGTGTCTTCGTCAAGAATCGTCACTCCCAAATTGTTATTTATATTTTTACCTTTTAATAAAATTAATGGTTAAAAAATGAAGGATGATGCGGATTGTTTCTATTAATTAAGCATTTGTAATGTTTTGGAGTAATTGTTATAGTGTGCAACTAAGTAAACTTGATGTTAAGGTGCAATGGATATTCTTGGCATCATATTATACTTTATTGAAATTTGACATTCACATATATGTCGATGTCCTCCATAGTTGCTTCTGGATGTGAAATAAAAATTCTTTTAAATACTCAGTGATCGTAGATATTTTATTTTTGAAAAAATATTCTAAAAGTTTCTTTTTTGGAAAAGAAATATAGAATTAGCTAATTAGACTTGTAATAATTAAGTTTCATTTTCACCCATCTAAAATGATAATCATTAACAAATAAATCCAAAACTAAGAGATGCAAGCTCAAAATTGACCTGACCCATTTAAGTGGGACAGCAATCTTCATATTTCTGACATTATAACTGCTTCTTGCTAATCAAGATTATAAAGCTATTAATACTATGACACTACTTACACTAATAGGTAAAACAAATAATAAAACAATATTCTATTTCCTTTTAAAATCTTAAATTTGCATGAGATGAATTCTATTTATATGTAATATCATTTAAAATTACTAAAAAATTAAATTTGATTAAAAGCGCTTTCCGTCTTTATATTTTTATTTTAAAATATTTTTGTGTAATTTATAAGTATTATATATTTTAATCAACTTAAGCCTTTAGCAGATTTACTTTTTATTTTCTTACCATCTCTAAGCAATAATAAAAAAATAAATTTTAATTTAATCTTTAATTGCATATCAAAAAAAGATTTAATCTTAACTTTTCAATAATTGCAATTTTATGTATGTTTCCATTAATCTATATGATATAAGAATATAAATAATTTGTTTTATCTTTTTATGAATTCATGTTTTTTTTTTCTTTTTAAATTCAATTGATTCATTGTCAATAACTGATTTGATATAGTTTATAAAATAAAAATTTTGTTATTGAAATTATAAAAATATATATAAAAATACTGCAAATAAATTTAAAATAGTATAAACATATAATTTGTAAGGAAATAATATGACAATAAAAACTTAGAGGGAATAAAAAAACTCATAAATTGAGTATTTATCTTTTATATTTTTTTAGATTTAAAAAATTTAACTTTAAGGTTTAGAATTTAATCACGTAGGTATTATTTTCTTTTTCTTTACTATGAAGAGTTGAAAATTAAAAGTCACTTTTATGATTAAAAAATTTGTAATAAATAGAAAATATTTTATAGAATCACATTTATCATTATATACTTAATATGGTATTAAATAATATGAAATAAAATTCTTATGTTGAATTGTAAAAATTGATAAAATAAAATATAAAATTTTAATTATTTAAATAATTAAAATTGATATTTATCAATAATAAATTATAATATATACTTAGTATTATTATAATTGGTTGTTCAAATTACTGGTTATTTAAAAAAGTATAATTGAATGATTGAGATTTGAAATAATATATTTAATCATTAAAATCAAATATTATATGTTAATACCAAATAAAGACCCATCGTTTTAGAGAAAATTATGATGTAGTCACCCGTGAATTTTAAGCACCCATTGGATTCTTATTCCATTATTTACCACTTTATTTAGCTTTTGGTGTTAATCAACTCAATCAAAGAACTAACTCAACTATTAATTTTAACAACCATATTGAATTTTTACTTTATTAAGTCATTTGACTGACTAATAACAAAAACTAATAGAAGAGGATCACAATTATCTTATTTGATATTTAAATAAGAGGAAGAAAAGTATTAATATATTCAAATTTAAGGGTAAAATTTTTATTTTCTTTTAATTTTGAAAATGTGGACAGAAACTTTAATGTAGAAAAATATGAACCTGATATAGCAAAATCACAGCTAATAATTTGAGAAAATAAAGATAAAGTAAGACAAAATACACAATAGAACACACAAATTTACGTGGAAAACCCCTAAACAAATTAGGATAAAAAACCACGGGCAAGGATAGAAGAATTTTACTATAAGAAAATAATAGGAGTTACAAACTCTCTATTTATAAAGGAGAAAACATTAAAATTCTCTCTTTATAATAGGAGAAAAATAATTGCTTAACTCTCTAATATTTTTCTCTTATTTTTGGGATGATAGAATAACAAGGTGAGGCCTCTATTATATAGGCTTGGAAGGTACCTCAACATTGTTAACTTAGCAATGTGGGAGAAATACTCCTTAAAAATTTATAACTTAACAATGTGGGAGAGATACAAATCCCTAAATATCAACAATCTCCCACTTGAAGATTTGATTGAGAATCAGTCAGATCTTCACACTGTTCTTTCTTCCTTGCCTTTCCATGCTGCTTATACTTTTATCAGGCCACTAGAGGATTGACACCAAATAAATTTATCAGTGTTAACTGCCTTCATCAGAAAATCTGCTAGGTTGTCTTTAGTATGAATTTTTAGCATATCCACAGTGCCCTCTTCCACTTTTTCACGAACGAAGTGATATTGGACTCGTATGTGCTTTGACTTTGAATGAAAAGCTGGATTTCTTGCGAGATGCAAGGCACTGACCGCTGCACGGTAGAAATATGCTCTTGTTCGTGCCCGAGTTTCTCCATCATCATTTTCAACCATATCGCTTCCTTACTAGCTTGTGTAAATGCTACATATTCTCATTGTTGATGTCGCCACAACCGATCGCAGCTGCACAAGAAGTGTGAACACATACCCTGAAGTAGATTTGCTTTTATCAAGATCACCTGCATAATCTGAGTCAACATATCCTCTGATAATAAAGTCTGATCCTCCATAACACAATGCAACATTTGAGGTTCCCTTAACATATCTTAGGATCCTCTTTACAAAGATTCCAATGTTTCTACCGGGGATTCGCCATGTACCGACTTACTACTCCCACTGCATGTGTAATGTCTGGTCGTGTACAAATCATTGCGAACATTAAAATCCCCACTACTGATGCATACGGTACTCGAGATATTTCCATCCTTCCTTCTTCACTGCTATGACTCATACTGGAGGATAATTTGAAACTAACAGGAAGTGGGGTAGAAATTGACTTACAATCTTGCATATTGAAGCATCACAAGACCTTCTTCAAATAATTTTTCTGAGAAAGTCAAATCTTCCTATTGTTTCTGTCTCGGTGAATTTGCATCCCTAGAATCTTGTTTGCTGGTCCCAAGTCCTTCATTTCAAATTCCCTAGCCAACTGTGCCTTTAGTTCTTCAATATGATCTTTGTTGGGGCATGCTACCAACATGTCATCTACATACAATAGTAAGATAATAAAATTACTTTTACCAAACCTCTTGAAATATGCACAAGGGTCTGCATTAAGTCTGTTGTATCCAAGGCTCATAATGAAGGAATCAAATCTCTTATACCAACACCTCGGTGCCTGCTTTAAACCGTATAAAGATTTGTTCAACCTAAAAACCAAGTTTCACTTTCTTTTTTCTTCAAAACCTTCTGGCTGGAGCATATAAATTTTTTCCTTAAGATCTCCATGAAGAAAAGCTGTTTTCACATCTAGCTGCTCTTGATGTAAGTCAAATGTAGCACACATCGCCAAGACTACTCGAACAGTTGTTAATCGAACCACAGGGAAAAATATTTCGTTGAAGTCAATCCCCTCCTTCTGAGCATATCCTTTCACCACCATTCTTGCACGAAACCGCTCCACTTGATCATCACTATTTCTTTTGATCTTAAAGACCCAATTGTTGCCAATGGCCTTTCTTCCTTGTGGTAGTGGCACAAGCTCCCAAGTCTTGTTTTTATGTAGAGCTTCCATCTCTTCTTGCATTGCTGCCATCCATTGAGATGCATCTGAACTGCTCATTGCTTCTTGGAGAGTTGATGGCTCCCCTTCCTCAGTTAGAAGATGCTATCACGCCTATATCATAATCTTTCTGCCAGGTTGGTGTAAATTTTATACGTTTTCCCTTTTCAAGTTCTAACTCTTCAAACTCGGCTGGCTCTTCAAACTCGACTGGTTCTTCCTCTTCCTGCTCTGGTGCTGCTTTAGAAGAATCTTCTTCTGTAGACTTTCTTTCCACCTGTATAGTTGTAGTCTCTGAATTTTCTTTTGAAGTGCTATCATCTTCTCCCTTCAATTTCTCTTCTAAGAAGATTACATCCCTGCTGATTATAACCTTATGGGCAGTGGGATCCCACAGGCGATACCCCTTCACACCATTAACATATCCCAAGAACAAACACTTCCTGGATTTTGGATCCAGCTTTGTAGTTTCTTGGGTATTATACATCACATACACAGGACTTCCAAATATATGGAGGTTTGAATAATCAACTGGCTTCCCACCCACATCTCCATCGGTGTCTTTTGATCAATTCATCGTAGATGGAGAGCGGTTAATCACATAACAAAGTGTGTTAATCGCCTCAATGCCTTATTTAGGCCTGCAGTCTCCCAACAATGCTCTAGTTCTTTCTAATGTGAGTTCGTTCATCCGCTTTGCCACTCCATTTTGTTGAGGAGTGTATGCCGTAGTGAACTGCCTTTTGATGCCTTCTTGCTTGCAAAAGCTATTAAATTCATTACCTGTGTATTCTCCTCCATTATCTGTCCTCAAACACTTGATCTTATTGCCTGAATCAAGTTCAACCCGCGTTTTGTAAGTTTTGAAAACTGCAAATACATCTCCCATGCTCTTGATAGGATACACCCAACATCTCCTGGAGTAATCATCGATGAAGGACACAAAGTACTTAGCTCCTCCTAGTGATGAAACGGGTGCTTGCCATACATCAGAGCGAACTAATTCTAGAACATCCTTGCTTCTAGAATTGGATGTATTGAACTGTAGTCGATGCTGCTTGCTTGTTATGCAATGCCCACAAAAGGGTAATGACACCTTTGTGAGACCAAGAAGTAGATTTTTCTCAGCAAGAACCTTCATGCCTTGTTCAGACATATGTCCAAGCTTCTGATGCCACACCAGTGCAGATCTCTCGCTTGAACTACTTGAAGCAACAGATGCTTCGCCCATGCACAGCTCTCCCAAAACATATACAAATTAGCGTAATTTTTTCTCCTTTCATAATTACAAGCGCTCCTCGGCTAATCTTCATGATTCCTTTCTGAACTTTGATAATGCAATTAAGATCATCCAACTGTCCCAGAGATAACAAATTCTTCTTCAGACCTTCCATATGTCGCACTCCTTGAATAGTGCGGACTATACCGTCATGCATCTTCAACCTGATAGTTCCAATGCCTATGATTTTTAAGACATTATCTTCACAACTATACACAGATTCTCCTAAGATAGGTTCATAATGATGGAACCATTCTCTTCTAGAGGTCATGTGATAAGTTGCTCATGAGTCAAGAAGCCATACATCAGCAAATCTCTTCCTGCTCTCAGTTGATATTGCTGCTTCACAGCACAATACATTTCCATCATCCGAAGTGCATGCCACATTTCCTTGAGGATTGGAATTTTTTAGACTCCAACAATCCCTCTTCAGGTGACCTTTCTTACCACAATGGTAGTATTTATAATTCTTCTTACTTTTTGATTTTGATCTACCATGATTGTGACTCCCATTTGGACCACGTTCTGTTGATCTCCCTCTCATCACCATCAAGGCTTCCAACTGTTGTGAACCTGCCTGCTTGTCTTCCTTGTTCCTTTGCTGATTTTCTTCTTCAAGAATAGCGGCTGCTATATCATCAAAGACTAGAATTTCGGTAACAACATTATTTGTCAAACTGATGATGAGATGATCATACGAATCAGGTAGACTTTGGAGTAGAAGTTCTGCACGTTCTTGTGACTCTATTTTATAGCCCAAAGATATGAGTTGAGAAAATAGAGTATTCAAGACATTAAGGTGCTCTGTCACTGAAGTAGATTCTGACATTCTTAATGTGTAAAGTTTCCTCTTAAGAAAAATTTTGTTGTGTAATGACTTAGCTTCGTATAGTCTAGTGAAGTGGTCCCAAATCTCCTTTGTCGTTTTCTTTTCTTCTATACTGGACAAGATCCCATCTGCAAGTGCCAGATGAAGGTTTGCAATAGCATTCCCATCCATCTCGTTCCACTTATTATCATCTGTGAGTGTTGTCGGTCGTTCACTGATAGCCGCAAAACAATTGTCTTTTCTCAATACAGCCTTTATCTTTAATTTCCACAGTGAGAAATTACTCCCGTTGAACTTTTCAATCTCAAATTTTGCCGCCATTGCTTCTATCACAAACGGTGCCTTTTAGCTTGTAAAATGAACCGCAGTAATGAACACAACTCACTAGGTAAGTTCCCAGGAAAGACTGGAGGGTCACAAGCAGACCTCTTAAATACCAATCTCCTTAGACAGAACCTTCTCTAAATTGTAAGTATTCTTACTACTCCACACAAGCTCTTTTGCACCAAAGAAACCTCAAAAAATCCTCTTTTGATGTGAAAGATCAAACTGAGCTGCAACCACCGAATTTTAAAAAATTTCTTATCAACCAGGCTCTTATACCAATTGTAGAAAAATATGAACCTGATAGAGCAAAATCACAGGTAATAATTTGAAAAAATAAAGATATTTTTAATTTTAAGTATTTAGAATTTCAAACACTTTCCACGTGTGTCGTATAAGTGAAAGGTGCGACAAACATCCATCACTGTAAAAAAAATGACATATCAATAAAAATTAACACCATGAGAATAATATATTGCATTTTATTAAAAAAGTAAGTCGTATTTTAACTTATTAAAAATAGCACTTATTTAAAATTGAGAAGTGGTCCAATTATGTGGACGTTTCGCTTAAAATCTAAATATGGCAATTTTAGACTATTCCAACATATTAAAAATAAATGATCAATTTTTATTCAAGACATTATTAGACTTATTTCATATAAGTTATTTTTTTTTTCAAATTTATTTAAAAAATAACATTAATTTAATTTTTTTCAAAAATTAGTTATCAAAACTCATAATTTTGTTTATTTTTGTTTTAAAATAAAGAACACTTTCCATGACAACAATATCAGATGCCCAATTGTCTGTTAGCTGGGTGTTAATATACTAAATGAGAAGTGAACTGCTATCAGTGATGGTATTGGTAGGTAAGGACTGTAATCCATGATAACTCCCACCGAAAGGGCAGGTTCAGGGCATCAAGGTGTCCTCTGCTTTGGCTCTTCTTTTTCTTTTCCCCTTCTCTAGCAAGATAAAGAAACTAAAACTTGATTCTCGAAACAGTACACCTGTACAACTGAAATTTTCGTATAATAATATGTAATATTAAAATTAAAAAATAAAAATAAAAATTAATTATAAACTTACATTGATATATATTTCTTAAAACTCTAAATTATTAAAATAATAATTTGAAAATAGAAATAATTTATATTTTAAACAAGTTAAAAAAAGTTAACCAGTGAAAATATACGTCTTGTTCCGATCCTACTCGGAAAAATCTTGCCTGGACGAGTCTTAGCCATGGACCAAGAGATATGAGGCGGGTCTCATTTGCAAGGTGGGTCCCACTTCATCTCTCTTGGTCCATCAAAGACTCTGCCTCAGGCAGGTGTTTCCCGATCTACTCCTCTGTCCATGCTGCCATAAGTCATGCCTGTCCTTCATCAAATTAATGGCAATCTTCCATTTTCTTTTCTCCTAATCTATATTTCATTAACTATGTTTACAATTTAATTTAATTTTAAAAAATTCTAAATTTTACTCTTATATAGGTTATTAATTAAATTTCTTAGCATTGTAAAACTCTAAAATGTTTTTTTTTTAAAAATTTATGTACTTAAATGATAATATTTTAATAATGATATGAGTCAATAATTTTAATATTAATTTAATTTTTTATTATTATTGATAGAATTCATACTATGTCAATAAATTTAGTTGATAATTTTACTGAAAATTAAATTAAAATAATTATTAAAACATAATGCTAAAATTAAAATTTAAGAAATTACATTCTAAATTTTATAAAAATGCAAAGTACAATATATATATATATATATATATATATATATATATTTTTTTTTCTTGTGAATTAAGCCTTACAATTTTTAGGGCGAAACTGTTTTGCTATCTTTGTTGATTTAAGCAAATTGTAGGGTTCAATCGACCAGAATATTAGTGTATTTTTATTAATTTTTGTTTTTCTCAAGTCAATATTCTACAAAATAATTAGGAATAAGAAAACTTGTATTGAAACTCGGATAGATTAACCATATACGAAGCAAATTAAGTCATACAATATTGAACTAAGAAATCATCATTCTTATCGTTAGATATGGCTGAACCACAATACCAAAGTTAGATTACTGAATTTATAGGCCAATAAGCTGCACCAATTTCTTTTATAAGAAGATTTCAAAAGTGTTTTCATCTCACCTATTCTTATATGCATGATATCATTTCACCGGTTCAATGAGCATTTGTTGCAAACAAAATATATTCATGAATATATCATAATTGCTCCAGAAATTTTTCATGCATTAAAGAGTATAATCAGAGGTAGAATATCTAATGTGGCTCCTAAAATCTATATGTTGAAAGCCTACGATTAGGAACTCCTTGAAGACACTCTCTTATCCGTAGGCAAATGAGATCGTTTGCGAGACTGACTCCTTAATGGTCATTTCTGGTACTAAGAACCATTAGAAGGAAAACCCTTAAGAGATTCAGCTAGTCATTTTGAATCCACAAAAGAAGTTCTTTACGTGCTCTCTAATAGCTATATTCTTTGGAATAGCAATATTATAACCTTTTGTAAATCTAAAACTCCAAATTTATTATATAATTCTAACTGGTGTACTATTACTTCTATTGGGCTGGAGAGATTTCTTCAGTAAAATCCTTAACTATCGATGATTTTTAATTTTAAAAAACAAACTAGACAAATTATTCAGTATTGTAAAAAAAAAAAAAAATCTAAAGATGCAATGAGAATTGAAAATTGTTTTCCAAGTTGATCGATCTATCCTAGTCTCACATTACAAATTAGGTTTTGGGATTACGTGTCTTATATTTGACAATAATTAAGGGGATTTATATGGAAGCCAAAACCATAGAAAAGTGTATAAACATATAGTATTAATTAATTAATTAATTATGCAGCACTCCAAACATCTTTGATTTGCCTTTCCTTAAAGCCAGGAACTTTGTCAAAAGCAAAAATTCTCAACATCATCTCATTCTCGATGCGCGTGCAAAGACATGCCCAGGTCGATTCACCAATGGCTTCTATCCTATGCAACTCCACCACTTCGAATAGGGGCATCATTAAGACTTGAAATTTATATATATATTATTGCATATAGAAAAAGAAAAGGAAAGAAGGAAAAAACCAGTGATCAACAACTAAGGACACGATAACAATCTTTTGGATCTTGTGAAATGAAATCTCGCATTATCTTCTTTATGTGATTACATGGCTTGTGCTGAATCCATTGCTTTGCATCATAAAAAAATCAAGAAAAAGAGATGACAGTATACAGCCTCCATCATAAACGACCGGAAACAAATAAAAAGTGCATAAAATCACATATTTATTTTGGTAACAAATCAAATAACATTTTCACCACTATCACCCCCCCTACTAATCTAATCTGAAAGTGATATATATAGTGGTTTCAATAAGCAATTGCCTCATTTCTCTTGCATAATGTGGAAACCCCACACACACACACATATATACATATACACTTGCATGGAATATGCATCGCATATTTAAGGAGCAATCAAGACGTTTACATGATTATATAGGTGTTTTTGAATTGTATAGCAGAAGAATTAATCAATAGAAAATGTTACTTATTATAGTAAAACAAATAGAATTTAATGTTCTTTTATATAATGTATTATGTTTTACGGCATTGACTAAATTATAGAGTGGGGGAAGAGAAAATAGGAAGAGTGAAAACTGATAGAAGAGTTTAAAGGATGGAGAACAAGAGTTTCATTCATAATTTGGAAAGAAGGAAAACGTGAGGGAAAAGAAAAATAGATTATGGTTAACCCTTCCTTCTTCTTCTTCTTTTTTTTTGGGACTATGACCCAAGTGTGTGTTGATTTTGTGGTTTTGGCTTTTGTTTTTTAGTGTCAGCTTTGAAAGCTAAAGGCTAAAGCTTTTATGTGGGTCTCTAGACATTTTCTTTTTCTTTTTTCTGATTAATAATTTGATAAATCCAGTCCTCTATAAATAGCTCATTGGTTAGCCGGTTACATTACATCAGTTGGAACTTGTAAGGTGTGAAGCTCCAGTTATTCCCAGTTCTATATACTTCATACACATACTTTGGAAAAGGAAAAGAAATGTATAACTTTTGCATTTGTTCTACATACCTACGTGATATTATTATCAACGAAAATAAACGCAAATTCTTTCTTCCCCTCCTTATCAAAGAATCCTTAACTGGTTAATTAATGATAACAGCTTGTATTTGTCAGCAAAACACCTACAAAAATTCAACATGTCACATTAGATATTAGATCGTAAATAAATTTAACTTGTCTTCTGTTTGCTATAATTTAATATATATATATATATACATATAAAATTAAGATTTTGAATCTTATAACCAAAATGACTAGAGATTAACATTTATCTTTTACAGCTATAACAATTTAAAATAGTGACTAATAATCATGAACATATATTTATATTCCATTATATATCAAATTTCAATTTAATTTTACTTATATATATATATTATTTGAAGTGGGGAATCTAATGTGGCTATATGCCCATGTTCTAGTAGTTTAGCTTATTGTGGACTGCTTTCCCGGCCTGTATTAACTACAATTTGATCCAGCAAGGTCGACCTTTACTATATAGGAAATGAAAACGAAAAAGAAAAACATCAAAAAAGTAAAAGAGTAGGAAATCTAATTAATGAGCGACCATGAAATAACCTGGAACCAGTAACATTATGGAAATGGAGAAGTTGAAGTTTCAGCATCATCTGTAACAAATTTTCTCGAAACATTTGGAGGCCAAATCATTGTATAGACTAGGACAAAAACTTGCTATGTTACTTCTTCTTTCTCGGTCAAACCTAGTGTGGCACTGCACGAAAGTATTCTTTAATGGATAGAGTTGTATAATAATTCAAATTCTGCAGTTTCACGAAGAGATTTCGTAAAAAAAAGAAAAAAGAAATTGTTATAGACAAAGTCAAGAGTGACTGGTTATTACTTGTGTAAATACCTGCGTATGCTTACATTTTCTCTATGTAGATTTATCGTTTCAACTTTTGTGTGCTATAATATATATATCTTACTTCGTATTAGGAAATCATCTTTTGATTATGTCTTCAAGTTTTCAATTTCAATTATATAATATACTTATAGTTGATATGGAGATATCATCAAATAAATTTCAGGAATTGAAAACAATATCAAATACACATCTCTAAAGAAATCTGGAAGAAATTGAGATGAGCCAAACAGGGACTTTAAAAAAAAAAAAAAAGAATAACCAGAAGTTCTTGAAGTGTTCTTCTGATCTTGTCAGCTTGAGCAGTTGGCGAATTCAAAAGAATAGGTCAGTTAGCCCACATAAATTAAACCTTAATCCTTAATCTACATAGAGACTAACACTATAAATACAGGCTACGTTTCTTTCAATCTTATATCCAACAATCATCGCATCAATATATACGTAAATTCTTAAGCTAGCCTGGAGTTTTCCACCATGTATTTCTCAAGAATAAGCTTGTATCTGCTAAGTACAGTTCTGCTTGTCCAATCCGTTTACGGAATTGAACCCCTTTTCCATTCATGTTCAACCAATGAAAACTTCACTGCCAATGGCCATTACGACAAAAGTTTGAACAAACTCATTGGCAATTTCAACTATCTTGCTGCAGCCAAGGGCTTTGCTCTTGGCTCTTTAGGTATGAATAGGCAAGACCTACCCTATGGACTCACTCTTTGTAGAGGAGATATCACAGCCTCAGATTGCATAACCTGTGTTGCGGAAGCAAGTACTGAAATACGAAGACGCTGCCCATATAAGAAAGAAGCAATCATATGGTATGACAATTGTCTTTTGAAGTACTCGAACAAAGATTTCTTTGGCCAAATTGACAACAAAAACAAGGTCTACCTACTGAATCTGCGAAATGTAAGTGACCCTGTGACATTTAATCAAAAGACGAAGGAGCTGTTAACTCAACTAGCTGTGGATGCTTCTGTTACTCCAAGAATGTACGCAGCTGGAGACTTGGAGTTTGGTGATCAGGGATTAAAGAAAATTTATGGAATGGCTCAATGCACTAGGGATCTTTCAAGTGCTGATTGCAAGAGCTGCCTTGATCGTGCTATAGGTGAGCTACCAAGCTGTTGTGATGGAAAAGAAGGTGGTAGGGTTGTTGGTGGGAGTTGCACTGTTAGATATGAGATTTATCCATTTGTTAATGTTTAATTCTTTTTCTTTATGCTATTTGTGGGGTGTAAGTTCTTTGGATAAATAAATGTAAACTTTCTTTAATTATTATTCCATAATAAGTTTTCATAGCAGAAATAAAGGAACACGCAAGATTTGTTGGTTCATTTTATTTCTTTTTTGTTTCCTTTTTAACATATATTTCCAACAAAATCTGATATGGAGGAGAACAACCTGTGCGAGTAATTTTATATCCTACATTCTCAGATATTGTTGAATATTCAAGCAGAATCCTGCTTGATCATAAACCTACTTCTATTATGCATATATATACATGATGAATCCGCCCAAATGTATACAAGTGAAATCTAGTTGACTGTATCAACATCAAACTTGAAAAGGATTTAATTCTTTGAGTTAGGATGTGGGGCTAAGGAATTAGTGCAATAGATATCAATCATTAGTTTAATTATGCCATTTTGACAAGAGAAATATGATCCTAACCCACGAAACTTGAATATGCTTCATCTTCCTCTCATTCTATCTCTACGAATAGGAGGGAGACTACACAGATTAACCAAATTATCATCTTTAACATCACACGAATTCTTGCATGAAAAGATAAGCAATTTGCTCTTCTTGACTTTATGCCCAAACACATTCTTCTTATTGTTTTCCCTGGGCAGGTTACCATTTCTCTGATTCTTTGTGCATTCCTTGTAAGCTGCAAGAAACGGGTCATTTTGCCACCATCCTAACCCTTTCGCGGAAGTGCTTCTTCGCGGTAGCTGTAACTTTTGACATGGAGGAAGAGGGATTATCTTTGTATCTTGAGCTGAAACCTTAAGGAAGGAGCTACCCAAGTTGCGAGGAAATGGAGTGGGAGATGTTGGTGGCGATGATGATAGGTCAAAGGCGTGCAGCCCTTTATCTAAAGGGAAATCTTGGTGAATAGCCTTAGAAATTCCAGGCGAGTCTTCCCAAGAGAAGGGTATGTTTCCTTGTGAATGGATTTTTCTGTGGCTCATTGTTTTTGTATTTGTGCATATTGCATCTTAAGGGCAATCGGCTAGGTTTTATACTGAGAGGGGTATAGGGCAATTTCCATGCCCTCTAACCGCAAAGAAACCACAAGGGCAAGCAAGCAAAGGAAACGTGAAGGTGCAGCTGGGTTTTAGCTTTTAGACCAATTCAAAGAATTTGAGATATGATGAATAAGGAGAAAATAGAAGATAAGGTTCTTGGTGGTTGTTTGGTGGCTATAATTTCTGGCAACGGATACAAGATAGGTTCATGAATGGGTACAAAGGATTTGATGTGATTAATTAATCATGAGAATATAGTCATTGGAAATGTATTTCACTATTTCTTGTGAGATTCATAATTCTTAACTTTATATGCATGTTTGATTATCTTTCACAAGTAATACAAGATGCATTTTCACATTTATATTTATTTAATAAATAATGCTACTTTAGTAATGATAACCGGTTTCTTTTTTATTATTTATAATTAGATTTATATTTTATTATATTGACACAATAATTTATTATTATATGACATAATAATAAATTCAAATAATATGGAATATCTAGTAACAAAATTAGTAAGACTATTTTCCACTCCAATATTTTACACTAAATTATCAGATGAATGTTACACAATAACAAATTTATGTATATATTTTATATGTGATATTCATAGAATAAAAGTCACTAAGATAAATTCAATAAATTTTAGGTCATTTCTAGCTCTTTAGGTCACCATGTATACAAATCACTAGTCTACAGTAACTGCGGATTTGCATTTGATATTACAACAATGATCAGCTGCCAAATCCATGAAACATTTTCTATTAAAACTTATTTATCACAAAACTCAGAAGTCATAATCAGTCAGATTTCTAAAAGAGGAAGGTTCGTATCACAAAAACTTGTTGCATGTAGCAGCAGTAGTACTACAAGGTAAGACCTGAAAATTAATTAAAAACATAAAAGGAACAATATGTTCCCAAGTACCTACATGATCTTTTGTATAACTTGTATAAGAAGAATTCAGAAGTGGAGAAATGAATACAACCACTTAACCATAAAAAATTTGCTAAATATTTTGGATTGAAAGCAATTTATTGGAGTCAGATGGAAGGTACAACATTGATTGGATAAGAACACAAAACAATATATATAGCAGTCAGCTATCATAAAAAAAAATAAAAAAGGGTAGCGTAATGTTTTAATTGTCATCAAGAGAGGGGAAGAAAACACCATGTCTTTCTGTTCTTTCTCTTCTTGAGAAAATGGCTTATTACAGGAACAGGTAGTAATAGCTATGGTGGTTGAAAATGACTTGACTTGTTAATTTCAAACTGCGAATCATGTTGGATGGTGAACAGTTTTGCTTCATTGGTATTCGACATGGATAGATTTTAGGTCTCAACTTTGTCAGCACAAAGTTGTTTTAATTTGTGGATTTCGAAATATAATGCAACTCGTAATAAAATCAGAAGAGAAGATATTTATATATTTTACTACCGTTATTATTATTATTATTTTTATTAACTAAGCCAATTAGAATGGTCTGATTATTATTCTTAATTATGAGAATTGAGAATGCTTTGAGTTTAGATTTTTAACGAAAAGAGATTTATGACAATTTTACTATTACAAAATATATCAAAACATTTTCTTAAGAAAAAAATAGATCAAAACATCAAATTCTTTAAAATTGATATGAATATGTAGGATTGTCGTTGGATATTGAAAAAACAGGTTTATTTTTTTTTATATAAGTTATTTTTTAAAAATAATTTATTTACTTTCTGCAAAAATAAAATAAAACAAAGTAAAAATAAAATGTTCTAACCTCAATGCTAAACACGTTCCTCCTAATGAGTATTGTAAGCACCATTGTAAATTGATTCTTCTTTTAAAATGTAGTTTGAATTTTGAAGGCCTGATGACCATTCATTGTAATTCAATTTTAAAAGGCTTTTTGAACTGCAAACCTGTGTATGGTGCCAGAAGACTGGCCTGCGATCCAATTTCCTGAGAAAAAGGCCGTAGATATAAAGAATGAGCCCAGCCTGATTTCCTGGGCCGAAAGAAACAAAATGAAAGGACAGTAACGTAACTACGGGCAACAGTTATGGCTAAAAGCGGAAAAGAAAGAAAAGTCATCCGCTATATAACCTCCGCCATAGCATTAGGGTTTTTGCAGAACGGAAGCCCCCTCTTCCCCTCCTCTTTCAAATGCGTTATTTTTGTTCTTCTTTTTCTAAAATCTAATTCGTCTGTTCACTTTTTGTTTCATTTACTGCTCAACTTTTGAATCGGAGTTTCGATTTCTTGAAATGCAGTGATGAATTAAAAAAAGAGGGCTGTGATGACTGATTTCATTTCTCGATACTGATATTAAATGTGTTTGGCTTTCTATATGGACCTGTATAAAAGCTTTGTATTGTCTGTTTGATGACTGCGTTTGTGCGTGTCTGAGCCTGATGGTTTTGAAATTGATCCTTATATGATAAAAAAGTATTGTGTTTGGGGATGCAGTGATTATAAATAAATTCCTCGTACTGAAATGCCTTCTTTCTGGGCATGACAGACTATCTTATACACCCATAGAATCTGAGCTCCCCATTTCCTTTTTAATCTTCTTCTTTTTGCTCTGTTTTTAGTTTTTTCAAACGTATTTGACTCTTTACAGTGTAAAAGTTTTAGGTCTTATTTTCGGGTAGAAGTTCTAATTTTAATAACCAAAACTGCTATTGTGATTCAGGTTCAATTTATAAATTTTCTGTCATTTATTATAAGTTAAATCCGAGAAGTTGGTTCGCAGCGAACCGTATGTCGGCAAACTCTTTTTCCTTATTATTCTCGGGAAAGGAAAATGATACTAGAGATAACATAACTAAATTAAGGTCTAATTAACAAAATGAAAGTATAATTTATTAATTATAAATTAAATTCTCAATTTTTTTTTGATAATTTTATTTAATTTATTAATTATATTAATAAATTGAATTTTATATTTTATATTTTATAATAATTTTATCTGTTTATATATTTCTAATATATTTTTTATATATATTAAATTTTTTATTTTAAAGAATTGTATTGTAAAATATTTTAATATTTTTAATATAAAATAAAGAGTTAATTTTACTATTTATTTTATATTTAATAAATAAATTATAAATTTAATATTTATAATTTTTATTTTTTATTAATAAAAGAAGAAAATAAAAAATAAAACTATTAATACTCATAGAAATATATTAAAATGTCTTTATAAGATTTAAATAAAATATAGTACTTTGCATATATAAATTTTTGAGATATTTTTAATATAAAAATTAAATTTTTAAAATAAAAAATACTACTGAGAATGTATTTAAAATTTTTAAGAATAAATATATTTTTTTAAATATCTTTTGATGCTGATATTTTGAAAGTCTATGGTAAAATAAGATAATGGGAGAATGCTTATTAAAAAAATAATTATTAATTAGTAAAAATAATTTATTTTAAAATTAATAATATGACTATTAAATTTTATAATACATTGTTCACATATTTATTTAAATATAGTAAATTTTATATTAATTTATTAATTTTTATATTAATAAATAGAATTGACTTTTTATTTTTTTAATTATAAAATTTTAAAAATTATTAATAAAAATATTTTTATAAATATAATATTTATTTTAAAAATTATTAAACAATTTAAAATTCAAATTTAATTAATTATCACACTTTAATTTTATTTTAGAATAAAATAAAACTATTAGATTACTAGGCTAAAAAGCTAAAAATAGTACAAAAGAGATTAATACAAAAAGAATGGCCCATCAAATAGATAAAGAAGGGCTTCAAACCCAAGAGAATGCAACATAACAGGGTTTGGAAACCCCCAACCTGGCAATACAGCCCAATTTGAAATCGGCACTCGGCCTACAATATAAAGAAAATAACAATTCGGTTCCTGGAGTAAAATAGCACTGCCATTAAAGTCCATCATCATTACCACGAGCACCGACGGCCAGACACCCAGGTTCCTTCCTTGCATTAAAACTCTGAGGTGCCATCCCGCCTTAGGCCACAGCAAATCAAAAATCAGGATGGAAACGTTAAAGCACACCCACCAACCAAATGATCAGACCTCGTTGTCTAACTCTCGTCTCTATATTAGCACCACTGCTCCTTTTAATCTGGAATATGTTGCAATCTGGATTAAAAGAAAAATTAGATAGATTTAGTTTACCAAATCAATTTACGGTGATATATGATTTTATTTATTAATTTTTATATTTTTAATAATTATTTATAATTATAAATTATTAATGATAATAAATAAATTAATAAAAATAAAAATATAATAGTTAATAAATAAAGCCACATGTCATCATGTAATTAATTTAGTTTACGAATTAATAAATAATTGATCTCTAACAATTTTTCTCACGTAGTATGTCCTAGGCTCTTGACATAGATTGAAGTCAAGATATATTTGAAGGAGATGCTCTAACTATAATCCAGATGACTCTTAAATTTTTTAGCAATTTTTAAGAATATATTAATAGAATTCCCTCGTATGTATACCTCACTAGCTCATGATCTTGTTAAAGCTGTATTTTCCTTCTAAATCTATATATTTATGTCCCTCGGTTAAAAAAAGAAAAAAAATAGTTTTTGAGCTCGCCCAAATTTTAACTAACATTCAATAAATTTTTTTATCATATATATAAAAATAAGTTGAATTATAAAGTTTACATTGACATTAGTTAGATTGTGTGTACAGACAAGCAATAATTAGGCTTTTAGCTTGATCATCGTATAGGACTATTTCTAGCTAAAGCTTAATCCCAACCTCAGAAGTGGAATCCTCCAGCAGGTGCTCAACTGAAGTTTAATATTGATGCTGCTTTCAAACTTGGAGGTAAAGTTACTGGTGCTGCTGACAGGGAGAAAATTATTGATCGTAGGGCTAAGAAAGTCCAAGTCTCTTCTCCTCTAATATGTTGGAGGTTGTCTCCTTGGCTATTTAATACAGCAAACCAAGGTTGTGTTTTTGAAACTGTTAATCTAACACTACGGTCAGGTGTTAAACTCTATTTGTTCCTCCCCGTAGGAGATTGAACCTTTAGTTTATTCCATTAGGGTTGGATGTTTGAATATTTCTAGTTATTATATTTGTTTTGTTCCTAGTTGGTTGGATAGCCTCAGCAACTTTGAGTGACTCTATCCCTAGTTGCTGGCTTGCTACCCTTCCTTGTCTTCTTGAGGTTTTGTTTGAGAGCTGAATTTAAATGAATCTCTTTCAATTGTTAAGAAAAGAAATATTAGACCACAAATTTATAAGCACTAAAAAGAGAAAGAATTAAATTAGCATGATCGAGAAGTATATCAATGCATCATCACCAATTTTAATAAAAATAAAAAAATCTGAAATAAGACATTTCTATTGATCAAAATGATAAATAGATATATAAGGTAATCATGCGAATTTGTCAAATTAATCTTAATAATCTCATATTTCAATTTTATTCCTTTTGTGTATGTCCAGCTATATTGACCACAATATATTTAGAATGAGCAAATAGTAATTGAGTCAAGAAAATTTTTAAAATAGAAGGCAGTATTTCAGATTTCATATATCTAGAAAAGAATCTAGATGTCTTTTTTGAAGTAAATAAGTTACAAGCATATAGTCTAGTCTAGATACACACGTGCGGCAGACGTTAGCACGTCTTTTTTTAAAATTATTTATATTTATTATATTTGTAATAAATGTTTATTAATTTTTATGTTTATTAAACATATTTTTAAATATTTATTACTTATTAACTTAATTTATAGCTTGATATTCTTTTGTTTACTAATTGTAAGGACGAATTACATTATGTTTATATTATATATGTCTCTTTAAATAAATTAAGAAAAAATATTCATTAATAAATTAATAAATGTTATGCTTATAAATGATGAATGCTTATATCAATCAAAAAAATATTTTAATATGCATATGATAAAAAATAATAAAAATACAGTAACTAATAATTTTAAATAACACGTGTATAAGATAACATGTCCTCTAAAAACATTGTTGTTTAAACCCCTGAACCATGTAACTGCACGTGCTCTCGGATCCATGCTATAATTTACCGTAATATTAAGAAAAATATACGTAAAATGAGTGAGTGATAATTGAATCAAGAAAATCTTAGAGGATTTCGTATATCTAGAATAGAATCTAGATACCTTTTACGAAGCAAATAACTTACACCTACCATAATAGTCTATAAATAAGAGGATTAAAAAATTTTCTAATTTAACTGAGGTTTCGAATTTAAGTCTTTGGTATATAATTGTCTTTAAACTTTTGAAGTATAATACTTTACTATCTACAAGAGTCATTCAGAAATATTTACTATCTATAAAAGTCATATCGAACATACTCTAAATTAATATTTTTTTTTTGACATAGATATTTGATTTTTGACACATAAAATTTTTATTTTGACTTATATATTTACTTTTGACACATAAAATTTTATAATTTTTTCAATTAATTTATCGATTCATAAGTTACATTCTTAATTAAACACCGACTTTAATAATAAAAAATAGCATATTAATTATATTTAATATTATATTAACTAATGAATAGTTCTCTAATCAAATAATGATACTAATCTTATCCCAAGAAATAGCATAATAATTATATTTTAATATCATATTGACTAATAAATTAATTTTATAATTAGATAATAATTTTAATTTTAAAAAAATATTTTTAATTATATTTTTAATATTATTTAATAATAAATAATTTTTAATTATATAATAGTTTTTAAATCTAAAAAATAGTAATACCAATTATATTGATAGATTAATTTATATAATATTAAAATTAATTAATAAATAATGTTATATTATTGCATTAACAGAATTCTAAGATTTAAAAAAAATTAAGAATATTTCAAAATAGTTAGTTTGCTATTATTTTTAAAATTTTATAAATTAATATTTAAATAATATTTCATTAAAATAATAATAATGTAGACCAAAAAAAAAATATCCCACCTAGTCCTAAATTCAGTGGAACCAATTACAACCTTAAAATCATCTGCTATTACTTCAACTAATTTTGGGGAACCTTACTTGCATCAACTTTCACCTGCAAAACATAATTGTCTTATGAAAACATCTAAAACGAAAATAAGTTCTGAAACTATATAGTTTTCATTATAAAATAGACTCATAGAATTAAAGAGTTTTTATTACATCAAAACTGGAGATTCATATGCTACTATCATCCCTGAAGAACGAGAAACCAGTCCATGAAGTCTCAGCTCCTTCTCCCTCTACCACCTTTCGCAGACGCTGATACCATCTTGCCTCTTTTTGGTTACTTTGAGTTGGGTCCTGTAGACATTTTTTATAAATTATTTTTTTTCTTAATATCAAATTGAATGTGAAATGGTATTTTAAGCCTGTTTCGTTGCACCGATTAATGCAGCTGATAATTGGTGGCTGATAGCTGGTAGCTGATGGCTAATAAATTAAACCGTTTAATAAAATTCTATTAGCTGTTAGTGTTAGTATGTTAAATGACCATTTAAAGTATAATTTATCGTTAAATATATTTTATTTTATTATATTATATTTAATGATATAAATTAATAAAAATAACTTAGAATAATTAAAAATTTATAAAAATTATTTTAAAAGTAGAAATTTAAAGTCAAATTCTACTAATAAAAATTTCTAATTTCAAATACCATAATTTTAAATATTATAATTATTTAACTATTAAGAGTAATTTTAAAATAATAATTACATATTTTAAAATATAAATATTTAATTATATAATATCAAATTAAAATAAGTTATTGTTAATAAATTTTAATAAGGATAATAGTATCTAAATAAATAAAAAAATCAAATCAGCTTCAGCTGATAAGAAAAAACTCTAAAATAGAGCTGATACAATCAGCAGCTGATTGTGACTTAATCAGTTATCAGCTGATTGTGACTTAATTAGTTATCAGCTTCTGTTTCTTAAGTTTTTATCAAATACTTTAATATAGTTATTCATTGAGAAATAACTATCAGCTCCAACAAGCCTTTGAATCAAACACCCACTTAATAACTCATCATTATATGCACTAGATTGTTTTTAGTTATGGTTCAAAAAAGTTTTTCTAGTCACGATAATAAACATAAATAAATTATCATGCATAGATATAATACATCAAACATATAAGCTGAAGATATATTTAGGGAAAATTCTATAATTATTTTATTTTAAATATGTTAATTCACCAATAAAATAATAACAACTTATATATTTTTTTAGAAGAAATTGATAACCTGATTATAGGTTATCAATTAAAATAAGATTTACTAGAGTAACATAAGATAATTTTAAAAATTTCATGTACGGAAAATTAGTTTAATTTGTAAAAAATATGAAAATTATTTTTATTTTTCGTAATTCAATAATAAATTTCGCAACTATGAAATTATTTAATATTTTTTTATAAATTTGCCAACTTTTTTCTAAATCATTAAATTTTACAAAAATTATCATTTTTCCATAATATTATCTATTCTTTCGCAACTAGTTTTACTTATGAAAAAATAGTATAATTTACGAAAAAAATATAAAGAGAATTGTATTTTTTTATAATTTAGCAATATATTTCACGATTAGGATAAATTTAATATTTTTCATAAATTTATTAATTCTTTTGTAAATCACTAAATTTTGCAAAAGTAATTATTTTTTCGCAATTAGTAACATTTACAAAATTTTAGTATAATTTGCGAAAAAATATGAAAAAATTATTATTCTTCGTGATTTAATAATATATTTCGCGATTACAAAAAAATTAGTATTTTTCATAAATTTGTCATTTTTTTCATAAATCATTAAATTTCGTAAAATTAATCATTTTTTTATAATATCATTTATCTTTTCGCAACTAGTAACACTTATGAAAAATTAGTATAATCTGCAAAAAGAAGTGATGAAGATTATCATTTTTCATAATTTAACAGTATATTTCGTGATTACGAAAAATTTAGTATTTTTTGTAAATCTATCATTTTTTTTTTGTAAATCGTTAGATTTCATAAAAGCATTCATTTTCTCATAGTATCATTTAATCTATTGCAACTAGTAACACTTATGAAAAATTAGTTTAATTTGCAAAAAAAATATAAAGATAATTGTTATTTTTCAGATTTAGTCATATATTTCGCGATTCAAAAAATTTAGTATTTCTCATAAATTTGTCAAATTTTTCATAAATTATTAAATTTCGCAAAAGTAATTATTTATTCGCAATATTATTTATTTTTTTGCAACTAGTAACACTTATAAAAAAATTAGTATAATTTATGAAAAAATATAAAGAGAATTATTATTTTTCATAAAATATTAATTATTTTTATAATTATATATAAAATTATAAAGGGTGCAATAAATTGCAAGTCATCTTTACTTATAAAATCTAAAAGATAAGATTTAAATTAATTAAGAATCAATGATATTTAATACAAAATAAAATTACTTTATTTTAAACAAAGTCACCCTAGAAACTGTCTATATTTAAATAAGATAAGCAAAGCTACATTCTTGGAAATTCTGTCTAAGAAAGCAGAATTAACTGAATCACAAACTATATAATATGCAAAAATGGCCTACTCTTGACATTCGCAATTTTCTATATTATTATGAGATAAACAAACTCCAGGAATCTTCACTTAAAAGTTTGAATCTTTTTATTGCTTAAGGTATTTCTGGTAGCTTAAATGGTAGAAGAGCTAACTGATGACGAACCGACAGCATCATCATTCAGGACCCCATCTTCGTTATTCTTCAGCTTGGTCTCACCTTTTGGGCTGCTACTCGAAGCGAAACCTTCAGTCTCTTTTTGCAAGATACCATTTGAAGAATATTCCAGTTGTGTACAGCAATTGCCACCCCATGAGGTGTTGGTTAACCCCTCGCCTAAGGGATCATCCATTGGAGTTTCACTAAGTATGTCATTACTCACTCCCTTTCCCATTTGGATGGGGTTAAACTCATCAAACTTGTCTTGTATTGGTGAGGAACATGATAATGAAAAATCTGAAGTGGTCGGAATTGACATCAATTGTTGGATCCAATCAGAGTTCAACTCTTCAGGGCAGGTAATGATGGCGCAATTAGATTGGTCTTCAGGCCAGTCATCAAAGCACTGGCAAAAAGGATGTTGGTCTTGGTTTTCTAGGTCATCGAAGCTTGGAAAAGATTCAAAACTTTTACAATTCATAAAAGAGACACTTTGAGTAGGAGTAATATCAGAATCAGGTGAAACAAGTCCAATTTCTGATTGAGAGGATTCTTGAATAGGGATGTTTTTGTTAGGGAGAATGAGAGCAGACTGGTCAGGTTTCAGGTTCATGGTAGAAGACACATTATTAGAAAAACCCATTAAATCTTGTGGTTTGCCACTGTCATGGACATTCCTTATGCCTTGACTATACCTATGAATAAAATCATAAATTTAATAAAGAACATTAATGCAAAACAATCTGAAAAGTCAATGGCATGGATGATAAGAATATTCAAGATTATAACCTCTATAGCTAGCAAATGATTTAGATAAGTGCATAGTGTAGTCTTTTTACCTGTTGAGAAAGGCATCTAGAGAAGAATTAGGTCTTTCAGGTTCTAAATTCTTGAACTTCTGCTGTGTGATCACAAGGCTGTTTGTGGCACCAGGGTTGGTTAGAACAGATGGCGCCATGGAGGTGTTAACGGGCAACACTACTTTAGAATTGCTGCTACCGGCTTTGGCAGCAGAATCAGTTTGGCCTTCCACAGGCTTTCTTGAACGATGGCGACCTCTATTAATGTGCCTTTCACAGTATTTTTGGTCAGGAACAACGTCCTTTGAACACCGCCATTTCTTTCCGTCGGTTCGACGACACCTTCCAGGCTCAGGATCATTAGTGTTGGCATAATTCAGACCGAGATTACTCCCTCCCACTACATGAACAAGAAAAATAAAAAGATCAATATAACAAGAATATAATCGAGTCGGTACCCAATAGCTAACAGCTGCTGATATTTTTCTTCTGTCAAACAACGCATACTGTTAGTCAGACAACTACGAGCTATTCGCAACAGCTTAACCCAACAATGGGGTAAATGTTCCTTACAAACTGCATGTCTAATAGAAGAAGCTTACATGAATAGGGACTGAGTAATGAAGCAGTAGGAGGAGCCAAGCCATATGGGTAAACCGACTTATTTCTTAGAGGTATGAGCAAATTGGTAGGCACAGATGCGCCTGCGGAAATGTACTTGAAGATCAAGGACTGGTGTTTTAACTCCATCAACTGGTATGGAGTGAATGGTCCTCTTATCCCACTTGAAGCCCTATTCACATTTCCAGTAACATTGCCTGCAAAATTAGATGCAAAAGTTTTACCACTTTATATTCATGCAAACAATTACTATCATAGTCTTCTTTTCCCCCCAATTTTCACAAAATAAACTGATTGATCATACAATGATAAGAAAACTGTTTATAATTATGTTTTTGGGTAATTCTTACCTATACCGGATGTATACACCGCAATGAATAGAAAAATGACACGTATATATAAATATTTTATATTTTAGAATTGAATGATTGATACATACTCAATTATTTAAAATAATTATGCATCGATTTTTTATCGGTTTGATATATTGGCAGAGACATATCTAAACAAAAAAAAAATTCATCTTTTTTAAGCTAATATTATAAATTTTCTCGTAAAATACTAAAATGTACATAAAGTGTAGAACAGATCTGACATATATTTGAAAGGAATTTTCTTCTTTTTTTTTTTTTTTTTTATTTTGACAATCTGAAAGAAGCTTTTGTGCATTACATTAAGCCTACATCTCTAGTTTAGTTGAAGACAGACGAATCATAAAGTTTCAATTCTGATCAATACGATGGAGAGCAAATCCATTTAACAAATATTTAGACTATAGAATAAAAATTAAAACAAAGTTTCAGAATCATTCGTTTCTCGAAATGCTGAAAACTATGCTGGCTCATAGTTCATCCCAGTTCCGATCATCAAATTAAAGGTGCAACAAAACTCACTGAAAAAATATTTTGACAAACAAAAGAAAACTTGGTCTATTAAATACATGAATGTTTGACATACCAATTCTTCTAGCATAAGCAGATGGTGATCGATAGTAAGGAAAGCCAGTGTGGGTTTTGAAGCTTCTCTGCACAAATCCATCATCTTTCCTTGTTAGTGTTGTAACTTCTGGTTTAGATGAAGAGTAGTTGGATATAAGCCCTTGTTGTTGAGTATCACCATGCACCATAGAATTAGATCTCAACAAAGGAGTATTATTCCGGTGCAATAGCATTGTTTTTTGAACATAACAATCATCTGACACAGCTGATGATCTTTCTTGCTTATTACCAAACCTAAATTCATCAGGAACCAGCTTTGGTTTGGCCTCCATTGATAACAACTGTGAAGTCTCCTTATTTTCAGAGGAGACAAAACCAACCAAACTAGAAACACCAAAATCCATATCTATGAACTCTTTTTAAAGTATAACCTGATGTAGAAGGATGTGGTGAGGAGAATTGAAAGTGAAGGAGAAGACAAAGGTGCAAGTACCAAGCACACTCTTCAAAATCTTTAGATATATTATGCTAGCACATATATATGTCCATGGTTTTTATAGGTCAATAAAAAGTATCATTTTGGTCATTTTTAGAGAAAATTATAAGTTACAACAATATCCTTCTCATATGATACTAGATTTGGATTTTATTTTTGGATTTTTTAGGTAAATGCTTTTTAAGATTAATTTACCAAACCCTCCTTTTCCTCATGAAAAATTACAATGCACCAATAGATGTATAGATAGTAAATATACAAGAAAATTCTTCAAAATTTATAAGACAGGTACCTAACTTAAAAAGATGTTTATAAGGTTATTTAGGACTGAATTGCTAAGTTTGATATCTAATTCATAATTATTTATCTTTTTTAGATATGAAATTCAATGCCGATATCTTAAAATGTATTTGCCAGAATATCAACAACAACTTGCCATGTCAGATTTATAATATTTTTATTAATGTATAAAAGGTAAGAGAATATTCGTCCATTTTTAGATATACAAAGTTGTCCTTATTTTTTATTAAAAAGAAAAGAAAATAAAATGAAGTATAAGTCTTATATTGGCACATACAACATTCCTAATATTTAATAGAAATTAAATATAATAATATTCAATAAAAAGTGTTTTTCTAGTTCAAATTGCTTATACACCTTTATTTTAAAGGCAAAACGATCATATTTATCTCGACCTTTTGCTATTGACGCGAATTTATTTTTATTTTAAAATTTTAATATTTTAATTTATTATTTTATATTTTTTATTAAATCTATTTAAACTCATTTAGTAATATGTCATTAATGACGTGGCGTGCATACATATCTCATTTTTTTTTCCAATATAAAATCCAACCTCATCAAGCATAAAACACGTCGTGTGAGCTTCAAATTAAAGAAGAAAAAAAGATAAAATTTAGAGCCTAGAATTAGTTCTTCCATCACGGCCGTACAACTGATGATGCGACGTCGCTCAAGGACTACGAGCAAGGTAAGCGGAGAGTCCACACTGAGGCACGCATTCCTTACGAGCAATGACGCGATGGAAATTCCGCATTGAGGTACATCTTCAATATTATATTTAATTCTTTTCCTTTTAAATTTTGTGGGTCTCTCTTTTTATTACCCAACTTTTCTATTTTCTTGATCTTCTTAATTATTGAGTTTATTCTTCGTTTTATGTTTAATAGTCCATGGGTTCTTTCTTTATGATAGAAGCACAGTATCAATCACTTCACATTATGTTTGGAAAAAAATGAAGGTAAGGTAAGATAAGGTTTTATAAAGTAAATAAAGATAAAAGTTTTAATTTTACTTTCTTGAGAAGAATGGATGGTAAATAAAGATTTTATTTGATAACATAAAGTCTTTTAAACTATAACCTCCTCAATCCACCAATTTGATAGATTGAGATTTGAAGGGTTTTGGAAGTTTTTAGAAACCTTCAAATACCTTACCTGCAGAATAGTAATTTCTTCCCAAACAAGGGTTAGAGGTTCTAATACTTTATAAAACCTTCAAAAACCTCCATCATAACAAGTTGTTAATGGGCGTTACATTCCCAGCCATTACATTCAGAGCTCCTTCTCAGTCACATGACTGCTGTTGGTGGTGGTGGAACTACCATTGCACTCACCACAAATAAGAACAAGAACAAGAAAGATTAAAACGCCAATAAGAACTCCAACCACAGCGTAGATGGTGGAGGCTTTGCAGCGACGATGAACCAAAACCTGCATCCATTGAGGAGTTTTTTAAAGTTGAAAAAATTGACGATGGAGTTTCTTAGGTGATGTTGCGGCTGAGCTCGAGGACATGATGGTTGCTTAGCGGCAGCAGCAACAGCTCAAAATGGTGTATCTAAATGTTAGTGAGGCCAGATTCTATGTCTGCACGCCATATTACTAGTGGTATACGCCTAGTCTTGGATAGATTTAGTCAAAGACGTAAAAGTGATGGCCATAATGCTAAATTTTTAAAATGAACTTGGATAGATTTGATTAAAGACGTAAAAGTGATGGACTATAATGTTAAATTTTCAAAGTAAGGATAGATTCATAAAAATAGCCAAAAGTCGGAATAGATGAAATTGTTATGTCTATATCAAAAAAATTGCATATTTTTTCTATTGTTTTTATCACTATTGGTAGTAGTAGTAAATTGAAATATATTGAGCTATGAATTCCATGCTTAGGTGACTAAAGAATAAAAGTTTGCTAAAAAGGTTTGCTTACCTTTTGTTTTTTTGTTTCTTCAATTATGTTAGCAACTCCACTACTATACATAACAGTTTGATATTTTTAAGTTATTAGCAAAATATATTTTAATATAAAAAGATTTTTATTTAAGTTTGGTGTATATATCATAATTAATAAAAGAGTAATAAGTATGTATAAAAATTTTATACTTAAAAGTGAAAACATACGCCAAGTTTAAACAAAAAATTTCTTTTAATATATAGAGTTAGTTGATGTAATCCCATATATTATGATAGATATATGTTTGAGAACAGTAAAAAAGAAATCAATATTCCGTATTATAATATAAAAATCAGGACCTTATCTGCAACCAAATTGTAATTCTTTTTCTTTTTCCTTTGGTTTCTATCTTTTATTCTTTATCCGCATCATTACCGTCACTCTCACTCTTGAACTTTCAAATGATTATGAAAGAAAAGACCAAACAAATAAAAATGAGGTGTATATCCATAATAAGGTGGAACCATGGTGCTTATTCTTAATTATTTAATACACTTATGCACATGTTAATAATAAAAAATGAAAGAAGCAAACACATTTGCAGTATATAATTTGATTGTAAAATCCAGATATATCTCATAACATAATTGATATGTGAAAACACAAAATTAATTTTGTAAAGTATATAAACAATTTTTAAAATTAGTATGTAGAAATAAAACTGAAGATAATTTATTGAATCTGTCATGATTCTTAATGTGCTTGATCTATGTATTTTTCTCAAGTTACAACATTGTCAAATTGCTAACGTTGCTGTTAAGTTGTACTACCCTATCAACAAAAGTAGTAATAATAATAATAATAATAATACAACCATTTATATATTATTTTCTTTTATTTAATTTTCAATTAATGACAACTCAAGTTGGAATTTATTAAAGGTCAATGAAAAATCTTTGTTGATCGGTTCACAATGTTTAATATATATAAATTTTTATCTAAATTAAAATATATATGTATAAATATTTTATATTTTAATATTAATAATTATATATTTATTATCTATAAATTTAATATATAAATTGAAAATATACAGAAAGCGAGCAATTTTTTATAATGGAAATGCATAAGAACGGTTTGCATAATGTCTCGCCGCAAGAAAAGAAAAAAGAGGAAAAAATGAAGTGAGAAAGGCAATTTCTCACGAGAAGACATAAGAAAAAAAGAAAGAAGATAAAGGGTACTACTGCCAATTAAACACCTGATTTAGAAAATTTATGTTTTAGATTTTCAAATAGGCCATTTGTCCTCTTAAGATTTGACAGGATAGCATCCATTGGCCATAACCTTCAAGAATCAAAATAGCAGTTTCAATTGATTTTCGGGAGTTCTTATCCGCCCCGTTAAAAGATGGTCATTTTGCCATTAAAAGAAACATGTTATTTGCCAAGTGGCCCATCCCAAATCTAAACACATTTGTCTAAACTCTAAAACTTTCGTGCCAGGTTACCGTCGTGGCATAGGCTAGCAACAATTAAAAATAAAATAATTTTTTATAGTTATACATTTCACACCAAATTATATTTATTATAGAAATTTAGAAATTTAATTTTTTAAATACTAATAAAAAATATATCAATATTTTTTATATTATATAAATAAAATTAATAAAATAAAATAATAATACAGCAAGTTAAAATATAATATAATATATTTTTTAAAATTGTATATAAATATTATATAGAGAAATATTTTTTTAAAATATAACTCAAAAATTTACAATTTATTATGATAAAAAATTTATTTTAATTAATTTAAAATCGAATTTTTATAATTATAATACAATTATTTAAGACAAAATATTACTATAAATTTTTTTTATTGTAATTCAGTTTATATACTTCAATTTTCTTTGTTAAAATAAATTACAAAAAGAAAATGGGATTTAGCTTGTCACATAATGAGATAAGTCCTTCAACCACTAAATTAACATTAATATTATATATAATGAGATAAATATTTAATGATATGTACATTTAAAAAATTTAGATCAAACCTTTGCTTTTGAAAGTGTTGAAAATTTGTCATCCACATTATAACGAGTGTATTATTAACGTTTGAGGTTAAGTACATGTATATAGCGAATCTCTGAAACCTATTGCTAATCTCGTCTTATTATTATTATTTTCTTGAAAACAGAGAGAGATAGACAAGTGGTTTACATGCAATCACAAATGTACAATTTTGTCAACTCAAGGCTAAAAAAAATGGAAGATCTCGACCTTTCGGCTAAGTTCGAACCTAGTTTTATTTTAAGTTTTGGATATAAGCAAATTCGATTTTGGCTAGAAAGTGCAATGCCAATCAAATTGGTCATCCGCAATAAATTAGATTCAATAATTACACTTGTCTTGATTTGATCTACTTAATATTTTAATTAAGAACAGATTAATATTTAAGCATTTCGGGCACAAACTAACTTCATACGACATTGACCAAGTAGTAGCAGAGACTACAGTTATCTAATTCATATGCAAGCTAAAGAATGCAATAAATGAAAACCATTTAAGCAACAAATGATGTCTTGATCATTCAAAAGCTGAATTTTACATGTTAAGAGCAGCTAAAAACATGCATTTTGCCTCACAAGATTACTTTGAAACAATTATTTGCTTCTTGATTTCCAAGAGATGTCGAAGGAATGACCAATAAACACACAATATCTTGAAACAAATTTTCTTATGAGCTGGGAAAAGAAGCCAAGCTGCCCAATTTGAATCAGAGAAACTTTCAAGTGAAGAGAAGAGGAGGAAGGAAAGAAAATGCATGCCCCAAAAGATCCCTTAATAGCCTTGTGAGCTGCAGCTGGATGTGCTTCATTGCGCTTATCAAGAAATTGCGAGAGTTGTTGAACAACAAATGAGAGGTCAGGTTTTGTTGTGTATAAGTAGAGCAGTTTGCTGTTAATTAACACTATGATCAGAAAGAGAATGATGTGAAGCTTTGATTTCAAGAACCCTATTGCCGTGAGAAGATCTGAAGCATATTATATCTAACAAAAAATAATGCAACCTCAAGTCCAATTAATAATGAATTTGAGGGCCCTCAAGTCCTTGCTTTTGAAAGAATCATGCAAGTAATCCTTAATAAAATTGATTTCTTACAGTGAATTACTAGCCAATATAACATCAGCTACATAGATCAGTAGGCTAACAAAGGAATTGGTAGTAATCTTAATCAGGAAAAGGGATGGATCAGAAAGATGCTGAAAAAAAAACTTCGATGAAGTAAAGTAGAGAAACAATGAGTTTTGGCATTTCACTACCTACTTGCTTGCTTAAGCCTATATAGAGATTTCTATAGCTTGCACCTTTCTTGACTGACACAGTTGCTGTAAAACCAGGAGGTAACCTCGTACACAGAGAGATGCATTATTTGATATCTAATTGGTGAAGGTGCAATTCTTGATACATGATAACGCAATAAGTGTCTTTATTATCGTCATTTTTGCCACCGGTGAAGATGTAACTGCGTAATCAAGACATAATTGCTGACTGAAACCTTTTGCCACCAGTTAAGATATTTAATGGACACTGACACTGGAGACTTTTGTATAACTGCGCAATAAGCACTTTTTGTTTATAATCATCTGTAAAAACACAATAGTTTCTTTGAATACCAAAGTCATCTCCCAGCAGAAGAAACTTGACTGAAATCTTGGAGCTCATGGTTATAGCATATTCCCAATTGAAATTGGCTTAATTTGTGAGTTAAACAAAAACATTTTATACGGACCGCAATAAAAACAAACACAAGAAGAAAAAAATATATATTCCAACAAATTCCTCCCGCCACACAAAACATCAACATCTCTGTCTCCCACGCATTGAGAAGTAGACGATGAAATGAGAGTTGCAGCTACCTAAATCTTGAAGCTGTAAAATTACAAAGAAATTGAAGATGGCTATGTCCATTTCCATGTCTATTACGTCCACAAAATCTCTACAATTACAATCTTTACCACCTTTCTCTAATTTATCTTCTCCAAAGTCTCTCAATTTCACTTCTCATCAGTTTCCCTTCCCAAAACCAATAACAAACACTTCCACTTCTACTACTGGTCTTATTATGCGAGCCTCCTCCTCCGATTACGCCGGGAATATCGGTGACGTTCTCGGCGATGTTACTATTTTCACCGCCGCTGGTGAGCCCGTCATGTTTAAAAATCTTTGGGACCAAAACGAGGTCTAATTTCAATTACAAAGTTACTTTTTCGTATATATTAATTATTATCTCTCGTTGGGTTAAACAATTTTTGGAAAAATTGTAGGGAATTGCTGTTGTGGCGCTTTTGAGGCACTTTGGATGCCCTTGCTGGTAACTGAGTTTCCATTTGCACAACTGATTATTAATGTTTCATATGTATTATTATTCTGAGGGAGTCAATATTGAAGTGTTGTCGGTGGTTTTGTGTAAAGTTGGGAGCTTGCTTCAGTATTGAAAGAAGCTAAATCAAAATTTGATTCAGCTGGTGTTAAACTAATTGCAATTGGTGTTGGTGCTCCTAATAAAGCTCGAATGCTCGCAGACCGGGTATAAATTTGTTTCTTCTTCCTCTTTCATATGCTTGCTTAATTATATTATGAAGGAAGGCCTTTGCTTGCTTCCATAGTTAACAGAAATCATTGCATTGTCCTTGTAACGTTTTGAAGATTAAAGATTTTTTTTTAAGTACTGTAGGGACGGATGGCAACATTCATTTGGATAATCATGTATGGCGGACTATAAGGGATAATAATTTAGTTTCATTTTGGTCATAAAGCTTTAATTTGTTCTATTTCAACTATTCTCCAAGTAGCATCAAAGCATCTCATTAGATTTTTTTTGAGGCTATGTATAGTTCATCTTCTACTTTTGTGCTTCCTGTGTTAGATTTGCATTTCACTTTTTCAATTTGCTCTTTTCTCGATTGGTGTTCTGCATCAATGATGTATTTAGTATCATGAATTCAATGATGTGATTATATTTTTAAACTGTATTTGCAAAATGCGGATTTCCTTGATTAGTTTTTCACTTCAGTTACCATTTCCAATGGATTGCCTGTACGCTGATCCTAAACGTGAGGTAATATTTGTCATTATGCCCATTTTTTGACATATCCCAAGTAATTGATTGTAGATACTGAAGACACTCATTTTGGTTCAGGCCTACAATGTCTTGGGATTATACTATGGCTTTGGACGCACATTCTTCAATCCAGCTAGTGTAAACTTTTTCTTTGCCTTTTTGTTCTTGTCAAAAATTTTTGCTTCTTTCCACTTGAATAGGTGTTTACTTGGAGTTTGCAATATCTCCATTTGTTTGGAACAGGCTAAAGTGTTCTCTAGATTTGATTCTCTTAGACAAGCTGTTAAAAACTACACTATTGAAGCCACGCCAGATGATAGAAGTGGTGTGCTGCAGCAGGTATAATTTATTCCAGAAACTAGTGATTTTTGTTAATTGATTTGTAGCATATAATTGGTTTATCCTGGTAAGCTGCAAACTGGCTGAGCCAATCTAGAGGGTGTGAAGCACAGAGGAAAACTAATGAAATTTCAGAGATCAATACAATTCCTAACTCACCAACTGGCACCCTCCCTCATCATACTCTAATTCTTTATAATGGCAGCAGAGCACATCAGGATAAGTGTATGGCATGTCATACATAATTTAAATTCCCCTAAAAAGCTTGTTCAGCAACGTACTAGCTAGCTCAGTTTGTATTGCTTGTTTAAATAAGTTTAAGAATAATCTTTAATTATTTTCATTTGTAGACTCTCCAACAAGCTTTCTGAGCAAAGCTAAGGTTCTCATGAATATCTAAGCACATTTGTGTTGTTTTCAGCTTTTGGCATTTGTGTATGATATTCTTGCTTCTTGTTCTTAGGGAGGGATGTTCGTCTTCAAAGGGAAGCAGTTGTTATATGCTAGGAAAGATGAGGGAACAGGTGATCATGCTTCCTTGGATGATGTCTTTGACGTATGTTGCAAGGTACCAGTTGCATGAAGCGTTGGTGAGCAGCACTTCCAAAATAAATGGTGGTTTCTTGCTATGAAGATAATATATGTTGCTGTGCCTGTGGATTGATTATTTATAAGCTCCACTTATCTTGCCTTGGTACCTCTGTGCACAGTGTTCAAATTGTTCATATTGGGAATCCTCTATTTATGTAAATTATGGACCAATAAAACAGGTTTAAATTATGCACCATAAAATACTGCAGTGATTATACTAAATAAATATAAGTACTGGAGGCTTTTATATTCACATCCTCATTGGATTTTTTTATTTTTTATTTTGGACAACAGATTACAATAAGTTTGTTTTTTGTTTCACCAATATTAACTAATAATATTTATTAATAAAGCCATCAATCAAAGAATCTATATCTCTATCCAAAACAATTTGAAACAGACCTATTTAACTACAAATACCTTTTCAGCTTAATTGGTTGAGAGATTATATCTTGATTCTGCTATTACTCTTTTTTATCTTTTTTACCGATAAAATAAAGATTATCAGTATTTTCCTTTTAATAAAACTCTATCTGTGAATATCTATCATTCACATACCTTGATTTTTTAAGTTACACAGAGAGCATAGCGAGAACAAAGACGCTATTTTCTTTCTGAAAACTTATCAATGGCACAAAACCCTTCAAAATTATTTGTAGGAGGATTGAATTCGAAGACTGATGGGGATTATTTAAACCTGCACTTCAGTAAGTATGGCCAAGTCAAAGAAACTCTAATTGTGATGGACAAAGAAACTGGCTCTAGCAGAGGTTTTGGCTTTGTTACTTTTGAAGACCATTCTGCTGCTGATACCGCCTTTCGTGATCAACATTTTATTCTTGGGAAAAAGGTTAGCTTTTTTTTGGTTAATTTTGGTATCATCTTACTTTATCAATGAAAACTTGAATCCTGTTTATCTTCCCAAAATGCATATAATTATTGTTTTGTTAACGTTTGTGTTTGAATATTTATCTTTCAGTAGGGTAGTCTGGTTCTTATAGTTTACTAGAAAGAAAATAAAAGATGCTAATACACTGTGTTACTACTGCTTTTTGCAGTCATCCCTTGCAGTTGATAGGGAATGCAACTGTATTTTATTTTTTGTATCTTAATACTTTCATACGAATAATATTTATATCAATTTAATGCAGTAGCTATAAAAGTCTATATTTGTTAAGCTTTTATGTTTTCTTGGAAGACACAGTTGTTTTGTTGAATAGCAGAAGTAACATTGAATAATTTACGGTACTTGTTGTCTACTGGTCTGGAGTGGGCAACAGTGAAAAACTAAGAACAAGTTGATACCTCGTTCTTTGTCTGATAGAAAATAGAAGACTCCAGACTCTGCAATGCATGCCCATAGAAGCTATAATGTGAAAGAGTAATATCTTGAAAGTTATTAGGATAACATTTGACAACTTAATTGATTACTTTTCTCATTAGATCTCTGATGGGTTCCCGGTCATTACTCCAGTTTAAGCTTTATGAATGTTGACTGAATAAAAATTGTATGATTTGACAAATTTTCTTTCTGTTTTGCATACACAGGTGGATGTGAAATGGGCAACACCAAGAAACCCATGTCACAACAGTCAGGAACAAAATACTATTGATCCCATTCAGAGCAACGGGGACGAGAATGATAATAGGATAGAATTGAGGACTAAAAAGATTTTTGTGGGAGGTTTGCCCCATGACATAAGTAATGAAGAGTTTAAAGATTTCTTCAGTACATTTGGTACAGTTAGGGATGCGGTGGTTATGTACAACGGAGTAACAGGCAGATCAAGAGGGTTTGGATTTGTAACTTTCGATTCTGAGGATTCAGCAGATACTGTGCTGCGGAATAAATATTACCAACTCAAAGATTGCCAAATAGAGGTTAAGATGGCTAAACCTAGAAGTGAGAATGATAAGCAGAGTCAGAGTCATAATCAGATGGTGCCTTACTATCTTTATGGGTCCGAAATCCCATCTTTGTATTTGGTTCTTGCCGACGATAGGCAAGCTACACCACCATTTATAAACATAAATGGTTATAATTATTATGGTCCAAACTCTATGTTTAGATATTACTCAAATGGGGCATATTACATAAATAATTACCACAATAAAGTCTCAGCAGTTACAGACGGTGATGGTCTCGAACACCATGAAAAACCAAATCAGCCATCTGTTTAATGGCAGTTTATCATCTCTTAATGCTAATCAGGTTAGTAAGTTTCTGCTTATTCTTATTGATCATCGTGGTTTTATAAATTAATTATGATATCTTTTCTTGAAAAGAAATTAATAGTTTATATCTGTTAAATCTCATTTGATACTAAAGTCTTTTTTCTGCTCATCATCGCACAAAAAGTTAACTGTCATATATGATTTCTTTGTACTATCAATATACTATTAAGGATGTAAAAGCTTTGCATAATGGATATGAAAAATCTTCGTAACATGGAAATATTCTTTTATTATATATTAATTGTTTTCTGAAAAACAAGTGATGTTCCTGCTCTAATTTCTCGAATCATTCACATATTAATTGGATTGGATTGTGTAAGTGGGCTTTGATAGTTATAGTGAGTTGAAAAGGTGTCCAATTGTTAATGATGGGCCCAATGCTTTGACATTATCAGCAACTCTCTGTGCTGTTATTCATTTAGAACCTGATTGCAATTATGGTTTTTCTTGTTTTCATGTCAGTTATATTAGGTTTAATTGTCAACAAAAAAGATGCAGAACTTTTAAATTTTTAATTTTAACGTTGATTTTAATTTTAGCATTTAATATGATTATTTGACAAATCTACTAGCTTGACTTGTTATTGTTGCTGGAATTTACACTACATCAACAAATTTTGTTGATAATTTTATTAGAGATTAAAACTTAAATTAATATTAAAATGTGACACTTAAATTAAAAATTTAAATAGTATATTCCAGAGTTGATAATAAGTGCAAAGTAGCAATTAAGCCATTATATTGTTATTTTTAAAAAATTCTTTTCTAACTCTATTTTATATTATTATATATGTACTAAATTAATAAATAATCGACACATATTTATTAATTTCAAATAATAGAGTATTGTATCAATCATTCAATTTTAAAGTATAAAATATATATATATATATATATAAAAGTCTCTTTTCATAATCTTGAAAAAGACGATTCCATTTCTTATATATATATTTTTTTATATTTATTATGATTTATGCACAAAATCTAAATAACAATTTTATATTTACTTTTTTTGGTGATATGTTTTTTCCGGTGACTTTTCTTTATATTGATAAGGGTGCAGATCCCAACTCGTTTGATTTTTCTATAGCCAGACAACTGAGCATATCTTCCCTTAAGGACTTCCTTTTCTTTTCTTTTTGTCCTTTTTTTAAATATAATCTTGGGATTTTCATTCTCAAATTCTTTGCCTTCAGGTACATATGCATCTGTTTCATGGAGGATGGAGAAACCATATCCTAATATGTACCATACTCTGAAGGGCACCGAAGGTTCATAAGATCAACAAATCCACCCCAACAATCATAAATGGTGGAGTGAAGTTAGAATTTGAACCTCTTATTGGACATGCAATTTTTGTTTTAACCTCATTAATGAATTTTAGACACTGAATGGTTCATTATTCTTATGTTCTTTTGTTAATTTTTCTGTTAATTGTGTCTCTGCTCCTTTCTTAATTATGCTTATTTCATATCATACAGTTGCTAGTTTGAGAATTATTAGCAGATGCCTTAGCTTCTCCACCATGCAAAATAGCACCAGAGTCAATACAGTTGCTTGCCTGTCCTTTTCATTTCAGTTCTTTTCCAAGTCAAACAAGTGATGCATTGTACCTCTTTAGAAATTAGAAAAAGAAACATACCAAAATTCCATATATATATTTCTTAGAAAAAAAAATGAACTGTTTATCTGTGTCTCATTCCTCATGCTGTCTTGAAGACAAATCAAAAGTGGAAAGCATTTTTAGTCCATCCATTGCATCCATATTTCCAGGGCCTTGAAGCAGACATGAAAGGCACCTTCTCATGTAACCAAGATAAGCTGAGGATTTTGGATTCTTCTATGAAAGAAACTCCAATATGCACCTTATTAGATAAAAACATGCACACATAATAATTCAATTTTTTTGGTTTTTCCCTGTAGATGACTTTCTCTGTTTTGCACTCTCTTTCAGACAATATAGGCACCCTAGGAATGTGGGTATTTTGGTGTTTAGCTTTCTGATGACTTCAATAAATGAATAAATAATAAAGAAGAGATTTGGGTCATTACTTTCTTGCTATATCTATAATGGTTTCTCTATTTGTAAGAGGGGGAAAAAGGAAAAATATCTGTGAAGCAGGGCTAGAATCAGGACTAGAGTTTTAGAGTAGTCCCAGCCTTTATTTAACAACGGAATGAAACTATTCAAAACAATATCCTCATTCAAAAAGAAGAAAAGTGATTATTAATTTTTATAAATAATATGCAGGTGGTAGCTGCATGTTACAGTGGCCAAAGTAGCTCTAGAGAGAAAGAATCTTGTTGTTTATTGACTAGGACATTTCATATTTTGCCTTAGGTGAGAGAGACCATGACATTTCCGAATAAGAGAGAGAGGAGGGGAGGGGAAGGTAAAGCTAGTTAAAGAGAGTAAATGAGGTTAGAGTTCTTTTGCAGAGAAAAATGGCAGGAAAGCTTAATGGAGGGACACTTTCTTATTGACATGTATATATACCCAACACAGAATTACTCTCTTTCTCTTGTCCCTTGAAAACAGAAAGAAGGGCATGACCTTTTATACCCATGCATACAGTAATTGCACAAACACAGTTCTCAAGTCTCTCTCTCTCTCTCTCTCTCTCTCTCTCTCAGTTGTGTTGCTATCCATAATCTGCTTTTTCTGTTCCCCATTACTGCAATCTTGTTTTAGATTTTGTTTGGATTTTCTGTTCCTGGAGCTCACTGAATACCCATCAACTTCTTTTTCATTTAATGCAAACTCATCTCAGATCTATTTTATTTAATATCATGTTCTTTTCCCTTTTTTTATTTACTGTGAATGACAGATGTGTCCTCTTGTTTCCTAGTCAAGTTGCTATCTCATAATGGGGCATATTTATAAAAAAAAATAAAAACCTTAAATATTCTTATATTGTTGATAACATATTTTGGGTCTATTTATTAGAATTACTGGGTATTGAAAAGACAAATTCATAATTGTTCAATTTATTATTTTAATATTTTAATTTTTATAAATTATTTTCTAAAAATATATTTTTTTTAAAATCAATTTATCTATTTTTTATAAAAATAACTTTTAAAACTCAAAACAAATAAATTTGAAAAAATATTTTTCCAAACTCAATTTCATTCTACCTTTTACATCCTTATATTATTGATAACGTATTGTAAAATAAAAACTAGTTGAATGAGGGGAAAGAAACTAAATCCAAGAGATCAATTATGATAAGGTATTATAAAAGAACTCCTTAACTTTTTTATTTTCTTTTTTTTTTTAAAAAAAAAATCTTTTAAGAAAGTTCAAACCATCGAATGAAAGACGAGATAAGGACGCAACAGCAGAAGAACTCCTAGTGATGATTGCATTTTAGAAATTCCATAATGATTATATATATTTAATAGCACCTACTTTTTGTTCATCATTTTCCAATAATCATAATTCTTGAATTGATCAGCATTATTCTGCTGTCCTCTAGGCCTCATGTATGTATGTATATGTGTAATCAGTTGGACCTGAATAATGCATAATAATGCACTGCAGGCCTCTGCACAGCTCCACCTCGCCGTGTCCCCTGTTTGAAAATGGTGGCAAAAAGTTCAAAAACATAATTGAACCTTTAGCTATTGTCTGTCTTCTATTGTAAATTCTACATTCTAGATTCATAATAGAACGAACAGGGTATTAATAAAAACAACTTGGTACCACTGATTTTCTAGATGTTGTCTTTCTAGATTAGCAAGGTTAAGTTGGTCCTTGAGTTGCTCAATCATGTCCTGGGAAGAAAAAAAAAAAGGCAAAAATGTGCTCTAAATTGGCCTTACGCGTATGGAACGTATACATAGTTTGTATTACCATATACCAGAATACAAGAAACAAAAGTACAAATAATTGGTTTCCTTCATGTACTAGAGGAGCTCCATTTTAGCCGGCGAATAATAGAAACCAAGGATATCCCTTGGGCATATTCTACATCAACGAGCAAGAAAACCTTCGCGGATTTTGATAAGACACCAACTATAAGAACTAAAGAATCATTTTAATTGAACACCAATATCATGGAATTGGAAGGTCTTAAAATTGTGCTAGTCACTGGCTGTGCTAAAGGTGGCATTGGCTATGAATATTGCAAAGCATTTGCCGAGCAAAACTGCCATGTCATTGCCTCGGACATCCCTCGACGGGCCGACCACATGTTAGACCTCAATTCGGAGAAGAATATAGAGACACTAGAGCTTGATGTCTCGTCTGACCAAAGTGTATCCACAGCGGTGGACAATGTTATCTCAAGATATGGACGAATTGATGTATTGGTCAACAATGCCGGTGTAGGGAGTACAGGACCATTGGCAGAACTTTCGCTGGACACAGTCAGGAAAGCTTGGGAAATTAATACATTAGGGCAATTAAGGTTGGTGCAAAAGGTTGTGCCTCACATGGCGTCGAAGGGAAGCGGTAGAATAGTGAATGTAGGGAGTGTTGCAGGGGTAGTGCCAACACCGTGGGCAGGGTCATACTGTGCTAGTAAGGCAGGGGTCCATGCCATGACCAATACATTGAGAGTTGAACTTAGACCTTTTGGAATTAATGTGGTACTAGTTATTCCTGGTGCTATAAGATCAAATTTTGGTAGGGCTACATCAGAGGAATTGGCAAATCAGGACTGGAAACTGTATAAGGATTTTAAGGATGCTATTGCTGAAAGAGCTAAGGCTTCTCAAGGTAGCAAAGCAACTGATGCTACAATTTTTGCAAGACATGTAGCCAAGAAAGTCTTGAGTCCTAAACCACCAAAACAAATTGTTTTTGGTCATATGACTGGTTTGTTTGCTGTGCTTTCTTGGTCTCCCCTTTGGGTTAAAGACCTTTTCTTTTCCACTCGTTTTAATGTAAGTAGGAAGGCCTAAGTATATGTGTACCCTAATCATAAACTTGTTATCAGCTTTCAGAAGTTTATGTAAGAAATACTCAAGTAGGACTGAATAAAGAATTATGAAATATGAAAAAAGAAATTATCTGATTATATGAATAAAGTGTCTCATGACTATGCTTAATTTTTATTTTTTCTTTCTATGAGACACCTGTTGTAGCAATGCAAGTGCACCTTGAGCTTTATATACTTAGAGTTGTCCCTGCTCTAGTGCCTTCTTTACCCAAAGTGAGCACAAAAATCCTTTAAAGCTCTATTATTTGAGGTCTCTGTTAAGTAAAAACAGATAAGAGGTGAACTTTCTAGGTAGCTTGAGAGAGCAAACTTGTAAATTTTGCTGTCAAATGTCTCACTTGCCAATATGGCACCAATCTAATAAAATAGCTTGCTAATGGTGAGAATTCAAAACCTAGTTAAGCTTTAGAATATTTTTGAGGGGCATTGGATTATAGTGTCAGCCTTAGATATATGTCAAACTTAGGGATTAATTCTGTTACAAAGGGCATAATAGTCAATGAATGGGAAGGAGTATTGAGCTATCACCATAACTGTAATGAAGGGTTTACTGACAGGCCCTACTAAAAGCAGACAGTGAAGAGAAAAGAGGCAGCAACAGCCAATCCTTGCTCATCTTGCATCCCACTAAAAGGGTGGTGAAAATGAAAGAGAGCAAAAAATTATGTTGAGGCAAAACAAAGCTCTTTAGCTAGGCCCATCCCACCATTTCCAGCAAAATCTCACTGGCCCCAAGTGCTATTGTGGGTGGATCTACTCATCATTACTTCAATCAAAAAAGAAGGTCTCTTTCTCTCTCACTTCACCAAATTCTCCTCCTCTTTCCTTGCTAAATCAACTTCCCAACCCTAAAATTCCCCCCACTCACTCTCTTTTCAAAACCCAAATCATTTCCTCTTGAAAATCTGTCTCCATGAACCTGTGTGTGTCATGCAAAATTTTGCATGCAAATATATTGTGAAAGTTGTTAGGCAATTATATATATACATGTGTTGCCAATGTTCCTTACTGATGTTATTGATTAATATAAGGTCCATTCCAGTCTCAAAACAATACCCACCTTGGACTCATTTCTCTTTTTGAAGTAATTACTTCTATAGTAACATCATAGAAAACCATGAAAAATGTCAAAATCATTGGAGAAGTTGGCCTTTATTATGTTTCCTTTTGTCAAGTTATTGTCTCTGCTCTTCATAAATCCTTGAATAAATGTGTAATTTAAGAGCAAAGGGACAGCATTTAGGTCCTGAGTTATCATAGGAAAATTGCCTAGATTAGTATAACGAAATTATGTCAAAATAATTTCATGCTTCAGTTTCGTTATTATCATTTTTGTTAATTGTTATAGACCTTAGACCATGAAAAGCCGAAGATGGAAACCTGTTGGATTGGCCCCCCCAACTAAGACAATAAGGCAATCCCAATAATCATAAATTTAGTCTCTTTCATTTATTTATCTTCTTCTCTTTTTTTCGGCTTAAAATTTTGTCTCCAAGGAATTAATTAAGAACCTAAAGTGGATTAGTAAAGTGCTTTCTGAGACTCATAAGCCTTTAAAATGATATGTAGTACAAATATAAAATGCATATCCTACAAAAAGCATGTTCCTTAAGGGACCTTCAATCCATCATTCCAAGAATATTAACTTTGAGCTACCCAATCATGCCCCCTTACATTGAACAAAATATCACTTTGTAGCCTACCACTTTCTTTCATTTCTAGTTTCTGTCTTTCTTTCTTTCTTCCTTTCTTTATTCTTGGTTACCATAAAAATAAATATATAAACACCTACAATGTTAATTAAAATATTTAGACTTGAACTCATGATTAAGGACAAGCCACATAAAAAACAACGGGCATTTCTAATTTTTACCCATTTTCCACCATTGGACCTTCTAGTAATTCAAAGATCGAGGAGGTAAAACTATTTTATTCACATAAATATTTGATAAATTTGAAAGTAATAACCGAACTGTATTTAGAAAAAGAATCCTATTAGGATTTGGTCCTGCTTTATCTTTATATCGGAACACAACTCCGATATTTCCTCTAACTCCATATCTTACAGGCTCAGCTAGAAAATCCGAGGAAAGATTTATCAATTTCTTAGAAGAGTCGTAAAAAGGGATTAAAGAAAATTATAGAAAAGAAAGGAAAAAAATGATCATAAGTACTTTAACTTTTAGTGAACATATATTATTGTAGAAGAACTGTACGTGTCAATAAAACATTATCCTATAAATATTTTTTTCAAATATTCATTTTTCATTTTATCTGAATAAAGCATCAAAAATTTAAAGTTCGGGTCGTTCGTTTTATGGCTCGAGATTTGAGTGTAATTTGCTCTTAGGCAATAGCATTATCTCATGATGTAGGACCCAACATTTTTATTTTCTTCAAAAGTATTAGAATCCAAGAATCATATTAGTTCTCAAAATTGAGATTTAGTTAGCAAATATATATATTATTTTTTCTATAAGATTTCCATTTAGTGATATTTCATGAAGCCGTGCCAATATAAGAATCCAATAAAGAAAAGACTAATATTTGTTATGAACGTAAGAAACGTGGAAAACAATTAAGACGGTATAAGGAGAAGACACAAAACAATTATAGTCACTTATGTTATAGTCATTTATTCATTTTTAAATCATAATGCATCGTAATTCCCATCTAAACTACAACTAACCAATGTTTTTACTCATCATTTAGTTTTATAATACATTTTTCCATTGAAAAAAACGTAAAATAAATGCGATTATCCTAAAATAAACTATGCATATTAATACATTTGGGTATTTTAATTCAGACAAGATGAAGAAATTAGATTACTATTTTCATTTATTTATTTATTTATTATAAACTTGTGTGGCGTCGTTAAGTTGCTAAAATGCAATTTAAGTTTTTAATGTAAAGAGAGAAAACTTGGGTGGTGGCCCTTTGCATGAAGATACTATCCTTTGTACTTATCTATTCTTCAATAGTAAATAAGTACCCCACTTTGGCCCTTTTTGTCTGGAAACTGCCACTGGTTTTGACCATACAAATTTTTTAGCACATTTTAAAATATCTTATACAGTTATTTCCACTTCAATAATTCTATACCAATCTTACTTTATGTTCAAATGTTTCAGATTTCAAGTTTGACGGCCAATTTGAGCAAAAAGATGGGTTCACTTGTTTAGAATCCGAACACAATTTTACCCTCTTTTTTCTTTAATTTAAAAAGGACTATTATTTTCTTAAAATTTTTTAAAGAAAAAGAAAAAGAAAAACACTTTGGCCCATGTTTTATCATATCATTATGTTTAGGCTTCTTTAGTTATTTTAATTAACCAAAACAGATGCAGTGTATATTGTCCATTCAATTTAATATATATATATATATATATATTGCTTATTTATGTTTGGTAGAGTTGTTGTACTCTACTATTCATTAAAGAGGCCATGCATTCTAAGTACGTGCATTGAATTGAAAATGGAAGTTGTTGTAGTACTTCTTGGAAGCACATTATTTAGTCATTGAATTCTCTTCCAAAAATGTACTGACATTGCCAAATACGATCTTATAGCTTCTATATTAATGATACTATACTACTCAATGTCATCTCACATGTGCATTTTGTTGAAATTTTGTGCTTCTTTTTCCAATTTAACTTCAATCATTTTTCAATGTTCTTTCTTTTTTTTTCCTATACAGTGTGATTAGATTCCATAGAAATATTATATTAGAATATTTATAAGAATAAAAATATTTTTTAAATTTTTTTTAACTCAGTTATATATTTAAAATTTAAATTTAAAATTTTAATTAAATTAGAGAAAACTATTATTTTCTATCGTCTATGTCTACTTAAATCAAGATAAGTGTTGTTTAATTACTTGATAAATGGCAAACTAACTACTACCTGACGAGGTGATTTGTCTTTACTTGCTAAGTGATAAGCTGACTGACATATTCTATGCCAAGTAATTAATGAACAAGATTTTTCTTGACACGTGGTATTTAAATCATCTTCTTTATCAGTTGATTAATTAAACTTATGATGACTGATTATTTATTAAAGTATAAGTACATACATATATATATTATGCCACATAGCCCCAATAGAGAAGTCCTGTGGTTGTTTGGTTAAACCCTGTGGCTCAGCTAACGACAAGCTGTTGCACAGTAAGAGTATGGGACAGGGACAAGGACAAGGAAGACTTTGGCAACACTAGCCGAAGGTCATTAGATTGAAAAACGGTGTCGTCTCTTCTTGTCCTACAATACAAGTCCAGATAGATAGAGGTGGCAGATGCATAACCCCTAGAGTTGCAAAAATTAGTAGGCCCATATTGCAGAAGCTATATATGTACTGATACTGTTTTTCTTGAAGTGACAAGATGGACGTTTTTTGTCTTTCTTTTATCTTCTGAGGCCTGAGATCAGACGAGAATTAAAATCTATAGCATAACCCAAGTACCTGATTTTACTTTTAGAAATTTTAAATTATTAATACCGTATATATTGAAGCCCACTAAATAAAAGCACCACCTCAATTCAATAAAGCAGAGAAAGAAAGATAGAGACATTGTTATAACTACTGGGTTTTTTGCAGAGTCTTCTGAGAAGTCCTATCCACTTGAGAAAATGAAGTTTCTTAGAGTTTTGTCTTTGGTGTAGGTCTTTCTGATCTTTTCTTTTCTTTTGTAAATGCCTCTTGGAATTAATAAGTGTTTATCAACTTTTAAACAAGATCTACAACTGTATTTACTATAACAATAAGTAAATAACGTATCATTTAAATCTTTTATGTAATATATAATTTATTACTAATAAGTATATATCGCTGCTATTTTTCTTAAGTTTTGAGGTGGCCTTGACTCTTGAATAAAGAAAAGGAAAAAAAAAAAAAAAAGAGTAGGAGAGGAGCGTAGGGTATAGTAAAGCAAAAGAAGAGGTCTTTCTCAAACACAGATCCCTATGGAATGCAGGAAGGATGCCCAGCAATGCTTGCTGGAACTCATTCTTTTTGTTTAGTTTAAAGGAACTAGCTTTGTTCTCTTTTGAAATCTTTTCAGAGAGAGAGAGAGAGAAAAAAGAAAATAAAGAGAGAAAGAAAGCACGTATAGATTCAGTTGCAGGAGTTTGGATTTTGTTTAAGATGAGTGGTTATATTTGATCCAATCCATTTCTGCAGCTAAAGAACAAAAGAAAGAAAGAACCAAAAGAAAAAAAAAAAAAAAAAGGGGAAAGAAGTTCCAAGAAATGGAGTAGTGAGTGAAGGCAAAAGAAAAAGAGAAATATATATGCATAGGGTTATGATTAGTTTATTTTTCTCCAATGATTGAGTTGCTTTGCCTCAAGAGAAACTTACCAAAAATCTCTTGTAAGTTAGAATAACATCAATACACAAAAAAGAAATGAAGTTTATCAACAATGATGACAACAACAACAATACAAACTGGTTAGGTTTCTCCCTCTCTCCTAATCACATGAAAATGGAGGTCAATAATCACCAGACACAATCTCCCTCTTCTTCTTCAGTTCCTACTGCAATACCAGCAAGTCTTTTCCACTCTCAGTCACACCTCAGTTACAGCAGTTACTGTGGTGCTGTTGAAGGTGAACATAGTGGGTTTTACTTTCCTTTGCCAGTTATGCCACTCAAGTCTGATGGGTCTCTTTGTATGATGGAAGCTCTTGCAAGGTCACAGCCCCAAGGTTAGCAGCTACACTTGCTTTCTTCACACAATATACTATACTCACTCTTTCTACATTCCTTTCTTTTGGGCTTAATTTTTTGAGTTATGGATAATCCTGTTCTCAAAGTTTTATTTTCTTTTAATGTGAAGCAACAACGGTAACAAATTCAACTCCGAAACTGGAGGACTTCTTTGGTGGTGCAACAATGGGGAACCATCACTATGAAACCAATGATAGAGAAGCTATGGCTCTTAGCTTAGACAGCATGTATTATCATCAGCAGCAGCAGCACCAAGACCATGATCAGGCCAACAACCAAAACTGCCTAAACCATCTTCATCAAAGCTCCAGGCAGCAGCAGCAGCAACAACAACAGCAGATTCAAGCCCAACACTACCCATATTACAGTACTAACTTTAGAAGCTATGAAATGTTAGTAGGAGAGCAAGAGCCCAAAGAATCCCATGTTTCAAGTTGTGATCTTCAACTTCCAACAATTAACGGAGATGATGGGATAAACGGAATTAGAAACTGGGTTTCAAGAAACTACACAAATAATCATGCAATGGAGCAACAGAAGATGATAAGTTGCATGGGTGATAATGGAGGTGAATCTAGTGCTATTAGTGCAATGACATATGGTGATTTGCAGTCTTTGAGCTTGTCAATGAGTCCCGGTTCTCAATCAAGCTGTATTACTGGTTCTCAGCAAATCGCATCCACTGTCACCGAATGTGCTGCAATGGAAACCAAGAAAAGAGGGCCTGATAAGGTGGATCAGAAACCAATTGTTCATAGGAAGTCCATTGATACATTTGGACAAAGAACATCGCAATATAGAGGAGTTACAAGGTTGGTAGCCTTTTTATTTCTGTTTCTTGTTGAACAAAGCTTCTTTTTTCTTCGTTTAGCATGAAGTTTTTCTTTTTCTTAAACAGGCACAGATGGACGGGGAGATATGAAGCCCATTTGTGGGACAATAGTTGTAAGAAAGAAGGTCAAAGCAGAAAAGGGAGACAAGGTTAGCAAACAAAACATATCCTTCTCCAATATTGCTTTTCTATATTACATCATTTTATTTGAAGTCCAATTCTTACTGTATGTATCACTGATTTTGTTCTTTTTTTCTTAATTTGTTTGACATGGTTTGGGATGTCATCACACAAATAATGGTTCTCAGTTTATCTGGGTAAGCAATTCTCCTGTACAATGATCGAGATTTTTATTCTAAGATATCATTTGAAATTTATTGTTTATCAAGTAAATCCAAAATTTGATTTTCAGGAGGTTATGATATGGAAGAAAAAGCTGCAAGAGCTTATGATCTAGCTGCACTCAAGTATTGGGGTCCCTCTACTCATATCAATTTCCCTGTAATGATTTTAACCCTTCCTTTTTTTCCTCCAATAGCACAGGGGGATTTTGCTTTTTAGTTTTTCTATTTGCAATATATCTTACTTTAAAAAAAATTGAATTTGGGTATTCTTGTTTTATTTGCCAGTTGGAAAATTATCAACAAGAACTTGAGGAAATGAAGAACATGACTAGACAAGAATATGTTGCTCATTTGAGAAGGTAAAAATCTTTTGCCTCTCTTTATTGTCCCAAGCTGCATGCTTCACCATTTCTTTCCCCTAAAGAATTTTTTTTTTTTTTTTTGACTTTGAGCTTTCTTCGTTGCAGAAAAAGCAGTGGATTCTCTAGGGGTGCTTCCATGTATAGAGGAGTAACAAGGTCTCGTAAAATCCTACTTTATAATTAGTACATGTATTTAAACCATTATACTTCCATCTTTTGTCAGGAAAATTTATGTGAAATCTATGTTTATGTTTCAATTGTCTTTTTCAGGCATCATCAGCATGGAAGGTGGCAAGCTAGGATCGGAAGGGTTGCCGGAAACAAGGACCTTTATCTAGGAACATTCAGTAAGTTCCTTAAGCAGACTCTGATTCTGCTTACTCAAAGTTGTATGCTTCACATTCTTCAGATGATGCTTATTAGGCATGTTTTTAACAAAAGTAATGAGAACAGTGCGCCTTTGGACTTTTAAAAAAGACAAATCTTTGGGGCGCACTTCGTTTTAACTCTTTTCGGCTACTTTGACACTCTATAGGCACACTCGTGATTAATTCTAAAAGCTTTAGTTAAAGCTATTAACACCTGATTTGCATGATTATGTTAACAAGATTATTATTATTATCGCTGGTTCTAAATTTGAATCATCTCAACCTCAGGCACCCAAGAGGAAGCAGCTGAAGCTTATGACATCGCAGCTATAAAATTTCGGGGTGCTAATGCTGTAACAAATTTTGACATAACAAGGTATGATGTCGAAAGAATCATGGCTAGCAACACACTTCTTGCTGGGGAATTAGCAAGGCGAAACAAGGACACAGGAGCTGGTAACGAGGCTACAGCAATTCACAATCCTTCAATTCATAACAGCACTCCCACACAGGAGAACGCTCAAAGCGAATCAGACTGGAAAATGGCCCTGTACCAATCCTCGCAGCAACTCGATCAAAAAGCATCGAATATTATAGATAATTACAAGACTCAAGCATTCGCATTGGCACCAGAGAATGTGATTGGAATTGATGCCATCAGGTCAGTGCATCAGCAGCAAGACGTGGAAAACTCCGCTAAGATGGGAAATCACTTGTCAAATGCATCTTCATTGGTGACAAGTTTAAGCAGCTCGAGAGAAGGCAGCCCGGATAGAGCTAGCTTGCCAATGCTGTTTGCAATGCCTCCATCAGCAACATCCAAGTTGTACAGTACTAGTCCAAGTAGTAATATGAATTCATGGATCCCAACAGCTCAACTGAGGCCTGCAGTCACCTTGCCTCACATGCCTGTTTTTGCTGCTTGGACAGATGCATAGGCTAGAGTTTTCTTTGTTAAGTTGGATAAGTATTTTGCATGGAGAGAAAATCAAAACATGGGATAGAAAAAGTAAGATTGGTTTTAATGTGGGGTTTTTAAGTGTTTTTTTTTTTTTTTCTTTTTTTCCTCCTTTATTAGTTAGAGGAGAAAATTGGGGTGGGCAAGGGGGGGTTAATGTTAATGGAGGTTGTAGTAGCCTAGTTGACACCTTTTCATGAAGAAGAACCTCAAATTTTCAAACTTTATCCATTTTAGCCTGGCTTCTTATATTATATTATATATGAAGAAAAGATCTTTCAAAAGAAATGGTGGAGGGAAAGCTATTAAAGACAATATGATTGGAGTCTAGGAAATGATTCATGACCCCTCTCCTTAACTCATAATTAGATTCAGCTTTATTTTTTTGGTTCTATCAAGTACACAAACACAGCTGAGATGGTCTCTTGTTTTTATATTATATCTTTTATATATATATAATTATTGCTTTGAGCCTTTGACCATAATCATATATCTGATCGCAGCCCATTATTGTTCTCCATCTACATAACATCATCATTACTTATTTCCTTTTCTTATCTAAGCTTTCTCAAAAGGCAACTTACATTCCATGCCAATAGTTCCTCCCAATAAGAGAAGCAAAAACCGAAAACGATTCTGTAAGACGGTTGCACCATGCGCTCGATCTCAATACAAAAAAGAGACAGAGAGAGAGAGAGGACAGATGGACTGTAATGATGGAAAATGGATTCCCATTACAGGATGTTAACTGGTTTAGGTTTCAATGGCCCATAATCATATACGTGGAATTTGTATTCTTCGTTTGCAATCTTTAAGGTCTGTCTTTCTTTCTAAGCCCACTAACTTCTGGGCATAAAAAGCTATTTAATGTCCTTTTATATGGGATTTTCCATGACTAGTCAAATGATTCACCTCTGAGTTCATAAAAATTTGCTATCATTTGTCCCCTTCTCCACATGTGTGGCCTCAACTTTGTTGTTAAAATCATCATTTGGTTCTACTTTTTTATGGAAAATTCTGTAAAAATTCAGACTCGATGTAGAATTTCTTTTTTTTTTTTAGTAATCTATTTTGTTTCTTAAATGGCTCATTTTTCTATTATGATCAATCTAAAAGATTACATTTATGTATTTCAGTGAATAGAATACTCGAATCAACTCATAAATTATTCTAAGTTGCCACACAAAAAAGATAACAGAAAATCCCCTCGTTCCTTGGCAGCTCCATGGGATTTTTTTATATATTTTTGAAGAAAGCAGCTCACTGGAATTTGTTTGTTCATAATTCATAGAGTCCAATCAAATCTCTATCCTGTTAAATGGAAGACAACGAAGAAAGTGTTTTTTTTTTTTTAAATTTAGTCCCTACACTGTAATAAATATTAGAATTACATGCATACAAAAATATTTTATATTTTAATATTAAATTTTTGTTACGTACTCTATTATTTAAAATTAATAAATATATATCTATTATTTATAATTTAATATATAAATAAAGACATATACTATATTTATATTTTTTATTTTAGAAAATAATAAAAAAAGTGCTAAAAGAAGAATAATACAGTTAAAATAATATTTCCCTACCAATATATAGGAATTTCTTGCCCGAGCTAGGAGTTACTTTTTCGTATTTATTGACTACTATTTATTTCACCATATCTCTCCTTTTCTCTTTCTTTTTTTCCTTAACTGGCGAGCATGGAAGCACTTAATTGCTTTAGATTTTCTAAAGAGAGAGGATTACATTCTTGGCGGGAAATTATTGGTCCAATATAGATCTTCATAACCTTTTATCATACCCTTTGCATTGAATATTTGTGAAACAAAAAATTGATTAGTTCTGAGTGGGCAATTAGCACGAGTTTTTTTTTCTTATTTTTTTAAAAAATTATTTATATTATGTATATACATTAATAAGAAAATGAAATATATATGTACATAAATATTTTATATTAGATGATTCGTACATGTTTAAATAATTTTGATTACCTTAGTAACATATTGTTAAGGAAAAGCTTTGTTTTCCATTTTTTCTGCTGTCTGGGAGTAAGCACACAGCCGCACTTTTTGGCCCGTGAGTTGCTCTACAGCTTGGATAAACATCAAGACTTATGTTTATCATGAAATGTGTTAGATAATTCGACAGTTGTACAAAAGATAAAACAAGCTAAAGTAGAATCTCAACACCCCATGAATATATATATATATATATATTAATTGAACGACCCATGAGTTGGGTTGGGCAAACACATTTTGACATTATTAAGAAGCTTTTTCCGGTATAACAATAGTATTTTTCCTGTTAATTAATGATCATTTTTAGACTTAATGGGTTACCTTTATTCTTTGTATGAGTGGAAGTTCCTTGTACGTAACTATCTTATTAGAAAAGAACTCACCAGGCAATGCAGATATCAGTAGATATGTTCCTGGGTCACAATCACCATTCTTGAGTCTTGAATGAAAAAATAAGAAAAGAAAACCGGGAAATTCTTTTTCCTTCAGAGTTGCCTAACTCGATTCGAACTAGCTAATTTTTCTATCCATTTTTATTGCGACAGTAACATATGTTTGAAGCAGATGAATATAAGTCTCTGAATTGTATTTTCTCTCAGTCGTAATTAAGTTGAGGTTACTGATCATCAGGAATAGAGGTGCATGAAAAAGCAATATAATCTTAAAAAGGGGAAGAGGCCAATCTTCTTGCTCACATGGTAGTCACAGTATTCTTCTCCTTTTTTCTCCATGCAAAAAAAAAGAAGACACAGTTAGGTCAAAAAGGAATAGCAACGACATTACTACTGGTAGTGATGGCTAAAGTTTAATTGTCCTTAATTAGATAAAGGCGTACGGGCTGTTCTTCAAAATATATTTAACGTCATTGTCAAAAGGAAAAATAAAAAAATAAAGCCTAAATGATGATGTCTCTCACACTCATTCCATAATGCTGTTTTCTGCGATAGTTGTAAATTCTAATCTCACCAAATGTGATTTCCATGTATAAGATCTCTTTGCCTAATAAACACCTTTTACCAATCACCAACAATAATTGTGCTCCTATATACCACTGTTCATGCCAATAATATAATATTATATAATATATATTATTTTAAGCAGATTGTAATTGGTTAAATTAGAGCATTCTCAATAATATTTTATATATATATATATATATATATTATTCTATTAAATTATAAATAATTAATTTTTCATTTTAACTTATTTTGAAATGTACGTATTCTAATAATACTATTTATTTTACTCTTTAATTAATAAAAAAATAAAATAAAAATGTGACTCTTTAAAAAAATTAAAAGAAAGAAAATATAGAAATAGAAATAGAAATAATAAAATAATCTTAAAAATATTTTTATTTTATTTTGGGAGTAAAAATGCGGCTCTTAATTCTTTATAAAAAAAATAACGAATTAAGAAATTTTAAAATTTTAATTTTGAATATATTTCTCACAATATGATTTAAGAAATAATCTTATCCAAATAATTAATTTGTCGGTGATGAAACACTTTTTTTTGTTTTATTTTGCTTTAAATGGTTGCTTGCTAACAATTGGAAATTAAGATGTTTTAAAAGAAGAATAACTTGTTATTGTCGTTGACATATATATTGATGTGATTTGGTTCGAACAAGTTCCTGTTTCTCCCAAAAAAACAAAACAGTGAAAAAGTATAAAGAATTGGCATGAAAGTGACTGCTTAAAGTGTTTTTAATTAACTTCGTTAACAATAATACAAACATGAATAGCCAATAGCAAACGAATCCAAGAAGAATGAGGAGGTAATTTGGTAACTCTACTCTTACTTATTCACATTTGCTTCTCCTGTTTTTCTATTTTAATTTATGTCTTATTTTTTATCACTTTTTTTAAATAAATGGTATTGGCTAGTAAAATCTATTTTTTACAAAATAAAATAAAAAATAATTTTTAAATTTTTAAATTTTAAAACGGCTCTGTCTACTTATCAATTATGATCACTCTCTATATAACCATAATAATATTAGACGATCAATACTAAATTAAAAAGAAAAATATATCTACTTCTTGATAACTGCGTTGCATTATAGTTGAATTTGTAAAATAAGAATCACAAGTAAACCTATTAATTAATTAATCTAATAAGGTTTTTGCAGAAATAAAGGTCAAACAAAACTTAGGTTACTTTCCATATTTGTCTGTGCCAGAATTTGATCATTGATTTTATGAACATAGCCATGTAACATTTATAAAATGCACCAACCAACCACACTAATTAATCATATCATTAGAAAAAATAATAATGAGCATGCCACGAATCAACAGCACTAAAGATTTGAGAAGTTAACAAATTAAAGTGAAAAATCCACTTACAAAAAAGAAAAAATGATGGCAGTGACTTCATTGCAGCAATTGATTTCACCATCCTTAGTGACAGTAATGATATGCATTATATAATACGAACCATATATTTTAAAATCCCAAGTCGACATGAACTTCTCAAAACCATAATTGTAAACCGATTTGATCTTTATAAGATTTTTGGTCACCTACCCTCTACTATAATTACCATCATCCCCTTTTGTTAGACTTAAGACAAATCTCAATCCCATTTGTCAAAGTCATCTCCAAAAGAAGCAATAAAAAAGTGGAAATGCATGCATTTCCTGTTTGACATTATTTATCGGCAGCTATTTGGGCCGCAAACTCTTGCGCAAAGCCCAACCATTCTTCTATCTCTAGTTTTTTGAAAAAATATCAAAAATATTCATATTTTTTATTCTTTTATAAAAAATATTTTTTCAAATTTGTTGTATACAAATATCAAAATACGGTTTTTTTAACTTTGATATAAAATACAGTTTTAATTTTTTTTCAGTTTTTCTATAGTTATATTTTGGTATTAATTAAAAAATCAGAAAATAACCAATGCCTTATTTTTAAATAAATTAAAAAAATAATATTTTCTTAGACAATAAATTTATATAGTAAAAACGATATTTTTGGTTAATTTTAAATTTTTTCTAAAAAATATTTAATTTTTTAAAAAAAATTTCAAAAAATTATAATAAGATTAATGAAAAAATAACATTTTTATTGTATAATTTAAAAAATATATATATTCTCCTTAGAATCATTTTTCAGCTTTCAATCTAATATTTTTAATCATTTTTCAGCTTTCAATCTAATATTTTTTTATTAGAAAACTCAATAATCAAGTTAGACTTAGATGATAATTGGGAAAAAAAGTTAGACTGATAGATTTTTGCTAGTCAATAATATAAATTTAGAAAACAAAATTGTCCAATCCAAATATATATCTCAATTTTTACACTAAACTAATAGATAATTAATATACTTAATGAATTTAAAAATAAAATATATACCAATAATTGACACATATATTTATTATATATATATATATATATATATATATTAGATAAAAAAATTAATTTTATATATTTTCTCTTTAGAGTTGACACATGATATTATCTTTCCTATTTAAAATCAAGATTTAAAATATTACTTTATACGTGTTATTTATGTATTCTTTATATGTATATATTTAATGAAGGCAAAAATGATCCAATAATTTAATAGCATTTGATAAAACAAGTAGTGCAAAATGAACGAGACCAATGGCTATTCATTGAACCTGTAGGCACCACCTCCCTGTGCTGAGACTACCAGAGAGAAAAAGCATTGCTCTTATTTTGGAAAAATAAAATAAAAGTAAAATTAGAGGGATCATCCCAAGAAAATAAAATAAAACACAAGAATTTAAAAAAGAAAATTGAAAAATCTAACTAGAAGAGCACGAACATACTAAGCATTAAACAGTAACTTTAGGTAAAGAACTGCCCCACCCAGATATCACTGCTATATGATCTGCCAAGTGAGAAATCCTTAGCAGGGGCTGGGGCAGCCCTCAACTCGTGGACTCCTTTGGAACAATTTAACGCCAAACAATATGCAATATGATTCTTCTCTCTGAATCCATCACAGAGTTGCACTTCCCAGTCAATAGACTTGCTGGCACCTACCTGAAACCAGTCTACCGCAGGTCTAGAGTCCATTTCCTTCCTGATTTCACAGACTCTAAGCAAGCTACAGAGATAAGCTATAGAATGCAGCTAGAGGCTCTGCATGGATAAACTTATCACTGCCCAGTGTTCCCCATAAATCTACCTTTTCAGCTTCTATTACCTTTTCTTACTGTTCCACCTCCACCTGCCATATCCTGTTTGTTCTTTATAACTTTACACTCCACTGGCCCCTCATAACATATATTTATTTTTACCATGTCCTTTCACGGCATCCTATATTACGGCTGTATGGTTTACTATACGGATATTAAAAAAACAATCATCTCATTGCTAGCAGAGAAGATTAGAGGTGCAACTTGGATTGGGTATGAACCATAAACACAAAAAGTCCACAGGTTCAGGACATCTTGGTCATCAAGAAAACCCCAAAGAAAAAAAAAATCAAATAAGCCATCAGCATTAATAAAGGAGATGTGTAGCAGCTCAAAAATCCCTGGGCAATCTTTGCCAAAATTTGGTTTCGAATTTCTATCCTCTCCTCTTTAAGGCTATTGCAGAATCATCCCTGACATTAGACCTGTAGGGGACCTTACTCTACTGGGTAGCCACTAGATTATTAATTTGGTCCTTCTAATACTTTGGGGAACAACTGGGCCATGAATATTGTGGTACATACAAACGTGTATGTAGATCTTGCAGCCGCGAGAATAAGCACCTGCAAATTAAAGTCACTGTACAGCTCATATTGAACATCCAAACAAATTGAATGTTTGGAAATTGGTCAAATATTTGAGGGTGATTATGGAGGTGTGTACATTTTGGACGGCTATATTCCTACGCATGAGAGCACCGTATCATTTTCCAACTTCTCTGTTAAATAAAAAGTTCTTGTTGGAAAAATTCAAATTTGGGTCTAATAGTCAGTTGGAAAAAGGGAACTTGACACAAGTTATCTCGGTTCTCAAGGCTCAATAATACCATATGTTGATGAATGATATTGGGTTCCTGTAAGACACACCTGATTCAGGACAGGACATGGGCCAGGTTAAGATTTATGAATAAACTACACACTAGATTTTTGGGTTTGCAATCAAATCAAGCATTAGGCCTGGAATTGATTATTCATTCCATAAGGTTTTCTCAAGCAAAGAGTTGGACCCTACAAACAACTACTTTCCCCCACTCCAGTTCTTTGACAATTTGGAACTCGCCTTTCTATTCCTTGTAAGTTGCAACATCCACAAGTAGATATCAGACCATCTTGTAAACAGCTGTATTTTGTACTACTATAACTAAATGTTATTCATAAAACATTATGTGGTTCATATTTAGCCTTTCAAACTTAATCTTGAATTGTTAAGCAACTTGGAAAGAAAAACAAAATACTCTTCTTTAACTTTTTTTATTTTATTTTTTTTTCTAAATAGAGTCGGATTTAAGTTTTATATCCATCAATATTTTATATATGTTTGATTATTTTTAAAATATTACATTCAATACATTTTCAGTGCCTCGTATATAACTTTTATAATAAGAGTTATGAAAGTGAGGTGATGCTTTCAATATATGGATAATAATTGATGCATACTTGCCTAAAGCGATCGCCTCATACGAGTTAGAGCTTACAATCAGTAGATCAACCACAATCCTAACTCAATTCACAGTAGAATTTTATTCCAACATAATTTCATAAAAAAATTTAATAATATTTAGTAAATAAAGGACTCTATCTTATTTATGATAATGTCTATCTTCTACGACGAAGAAAGTATATTGCAAACAAACAACTCCACCTCAACATCTATAGATATAGTAATGCGCAGAGTAGAAACTAATGTTATTCCAAGTCTCTTAAGACTTGTATCTTTTACTTTTACTAAAATACTAACTTATATTAACTTGTCTGTCGGATTGGTTTTTCAAGTATCATGCCTAGAGCCATAACGGTTGTTTGTATCAATAATAATAAGAAGAAGAACAAGAACCAAATCATCGAAGAGCCTAACATTGAAAGGAACAAAGGAAGGAAAAGAATGAGGCAATAAACCTTGAGGAAGGGGGGTGGGTGGGGCTGGTGATGTTGTAGAATGATGAGTACCACAAAAGACTCGAGAGGTTAGGGCCTTGTTGGACATATTTCATATAATTCATAAAAGGTATGATGTGTGTGTTTGGATGATTTATAAATCACAATCCAAAGGAAAACCAAAAAGATAGGGTTTGTCCAGCATAATCCCACCAGAGTCCAATTCACACCTGCTCATTGATTTTGATTTTTGAAAGCTTTCCATCAAAGCAAACGTGTGCTTGTCCCACCTGCCTGTCTAACAATACCATGGATAATCTTGTCTTAGGGGCCCTTTTATGATTAAAGTTGGGCTTTTTATTGGATGGTTAGAATGGAATACACAACATTATCTAATGATGAACCCTTTAAATTCTTCTTTTTTCTTTTATTAGCATTGAGTGATGCCAGGGGTGACTGTTTTCCTTTTTCTGGCAGATTTTCTTATCTTTTTTAATCACATATTATGACCCTCTTAGAGATTTGATTTGATATATTATTTCCCTCTTTGTTAAAGGTTTAAGCAAATATTTTCAGTACTTTAAAATTGTTCTCAAAATATATTATTATTTTCTCGTAGTTAATTATGTAATATATTATTGGGTCTTAAATTTTAAAATTGAGACGAAAATATTCTTTTATTATCAACAAAAAGTAGTTAAATGTATCAACATAACAAAATAAACTAATATAAGAATTTATTATGATATTTTAATTTCTATAAATTATTTGTAATTTATTAAGCTATTAAATATTTGGTAAATCTTATTTCATAATTATAATATTTAAATCATGAATAAAGTCACAAATATCGTTTTTATAGATCTTATATATGATATTTAGTATAAGCTTTTTAGTTAAAAAAGTCAAATAATCACATTTGTTAAGTTTTATGAATAGCATTTAATATAATTATTTTTAAATATAATAATTAAATTACCATAAATTTTACATTTATTCTGAATAAATAAAAAAAAAATTCATAAGTAATCCTTTTAAACTTTATAAACTTGATATATAATAAGTTGAATATGACGCAGTAAAATCATAGTAATTCATCTTAAAAAATCTCATAAAAAATTTTAAAAAGTAAATTAATGTTTTATATTATTTAAGTAGACTATTTTAATGAAATGGGCCATATAATATATATGGAACAAAATCTCAAGAGGGTCCAATAAAAAAGTAAAAAATAAAAATTGATTTATCCTTTCTGGCAGTGATGGTAGGAGGAGTGATCACAATTTATTACCACTTCATCGAAAATGGATTCTAATTGATAAGCCAGGCTTTTACATCACATGGGCGTGTGTGAGAGTTATGTATGAAAATTTGTTTACAGGTCCTGAGAGATGCAATATGAACCATTTACCATATCTTTTCAATAACGAATTTAGCATCTCCTTCAAATTAACTCAAACTTGGACAAGCCTTTCTCCTTCACCAAAATCGTAGCCCCTTTCCCTCTCAATGCATGAACTCCAAATAAGAAGGCAACACTCAGCGCAATTTTGAAGGACACTAATTGTTGCATATTTGTCGGAAAATATTACCGGCGAATTTGGTAGAGACATAACTACCTACTTTCTTTATCACTTACTAAAAAATAGTCAACTTCCGTCCGTCCGACTATTTTATCTAATTATAAAAATTATTTTTCAGGCTTTATCCTTTAAGTCTCTTATTATAAACAGAATCAAAGAATACAGCTCCAAAAAAATGTTATTTTTTCATGTTTTAATCAGTTATACATTTGTTTTAGGTGTAGGAATTTTTTTCAAAATAGAATTATAGTCATTTAGTAAATCATATTTTCTTAAGTTGTTTAAACTTTCTACTAGGATTGATATTATGGTTAAAAGGGTATACTTACATCTGTGACATTTTACACCTTTGTGGAATCAACCTTTTATTAATTATTATAATCAAATAATAGTCATATTTTACTCAATTTGAACGTTAAATTTCTGTTAAAACTTATTTATCTTTTTGATATTGATTCGTGTTGATTATTTATAGGCTACACACTACTCTTTGAGTTATCAAACTTGTTTTCTCAAAGACTTAACATTTAGCGTTTCATTCAGTGATTTTCCATAGCTTGGTTTAAGTGCTTATACAGTTTAATAATTAATCCTTTTAAATCTAATGATATAATCTCAAATGTCGAATTTGTATATATCTTTTATTATGTGAATAGAAATTTGAATTGGTGTCTTGTTAATTTAAATGTGGAGATGTAGCAATTCTGAAATTAAATTTGCATTCCTTATAATTTTGGAAAAGAAGAGACAGAAATCTGTGGTTTAGGATAAGTTATCCTTTTTTTTTTTTTAATATTATATGGAAGTCAAATATTCATTTGGCTATAAAATATATGAAATGAAATGAACTTATGATGGGGGTATTGTGATTGCCATTCCAAACACAACATGATTGAATGCACCAACAGTGAGACATATTAATTTGTCTCCTCTAGCTTTTAGTATGTTGTGCCAAATACATTCCTTGATGATTCAATTCTGCCATCACACTAACTATAAATTATTGGTGGCTATAATGGAAAAATAATTTATTATTTGTTTGGTACAAGAATGCTTAATCTTTTTAATTCCGTAATTGGATCGAAATTATGCACTAGAGATATTTTTTTTAAAATTATATACTAGATATTTAATTTTTTACACTCATTATAAAAAATATAATTCATTTAAAAAAAATTAAGTCCAATAGCTCTATTTCTAAAAATGCTTTTATAATTTAAATATTATAAGAATGTTTGAGAGTGAATCTCACCATCAATAATCAATAGAAGTGGAGCAATTTGATGATTTTGTCTTAATAATTTTTAGTAGATTCTTCTTTGCTTTAATGAGTATAGAAACATCCCATAACATATATGTGCTTTATTTGTCAAACACCAATATTCTATTTAATCATAATGCTGTTTTAAAATATTGAGAATGAAATAATATTAAATTATTGCTTCATCATTACATTATTGCCGTCACGCTAAAATCCAATATCATTTCAAAGAACAAGTTTTGACAATTTCATTTACTTCTTGGTTAATTTATTATTTTTCTATTCGTATTGAAATGACAATGATCCTAAAGTGAAGCACAAAAATATAAGTAAGGAGCACATATTTTATTAAAAGTAAAAATAATTATTCAGTTTGATTGTGTTAAGTAAATTGTAATTGATTTGATAAAATTAAAAAATCAAAATGAATAGTTAAATAACCAAAACTTATAAAAATATTAAATAAAAATTTCTAAAGTTTATTAATATACCAACAAAACTTATCGAAATAATAGTCCCTAAATGTGATTCTTGTTGCCGGTGCTCTTTGTACTTTATCCATATTTTTTAAATACTGTCTATTAATATTTTCTAATACAAAAGCTTTTAAAATTTAAGTTAATTGATAATGAGTTTGGGATTTTGGTAGAGTATACTCTACTATTATAAGTCTATTTTTTAATTATAAATTATAAATTAATATTATTTTAAATAATTTATTTATATTATATGAGTTAAAATTTTATAATTATTAAGTACCACTAATTAAATTTTAAAAATAAATAAATAATTTTAATAAATAAAAATAATATATTTAATTGATAGGTAATTAAGTATTGTATATAATTGACTGATTTAGTATTTAATTATATTAATAAAAATAATATTGATATTTATAGGTTTATATGATAGCGTACACCCTATAGTATATTAAAATGACTCATGAGTTTGTTAACATTTTATTTATCAAAATTATTAAAGTAAATTTCATGAAGTGTTTTTATCATTTTTATTCTTTAGATTTAATCTGAATAATTAATTCTTAACCAAATAAGAAGATAAATTTAATATGATCGATGAAAATTAACTATGTATTATTTTGTTTTTCTTTTTAACTTTTGAAGGATGTATCATTTTGTTATATAGTGTAACTATTAAAATGAAATAAAAAAAGTTACAATCCGGTGAGTTAATTATAAGTAAAATATGGGATAACTAAAATTATATGTATAACTTTACACTTTTGAATTTTTTAAATACTATTTTCTTTTAGTAAATAGCAATATGCGTTTACCATCGTTACTGACACGCAAAATTTTATTTTTATAGTAAATATTTTATAATATTTAAAAAAATTATTTATATAGTTCATTTAAAACTGTATTATAGTATTTGGTTTATTTTAGTATATTTTGTTACCATTAAATATATTTTTAAATTTTATTTTAATTATATTTTTATGTATTTTAAATTTTATGTGATATATTTTTATATATTACGGTATATTTTATGTCATTAAAAAATACACTAGTTATTATAAAAAGATGTAATATCATTCAATTCACGAATACCACACATAAAATATATAAAATATAAATAATAAATATATCTAATTTGGCTGATCTCACATTAATATAAATTAAAATCATATTATATTAATATTTTATAGATATATTTTTAGTATATCTTTCAAACGAAATTCTAAGAGATAAATTTATAATACCACAAATTAAAAAAAAATTGATATCTTTTAAATATACTTTTAATTATTTTTTCCGATAGATTTTTTAAAAAAATAAAATGATATAAAATAAAAACTGAATTCACAATTATACAAATTAAGAATAATATCGTTTCAGTATTTTATACATATATTTTTATTTTGATATCTTCTAAATATATTTTTAGTCATTTTTTATTTTGGCAAACTCTAAAATATATATATATATATATATATATATATATAAAGTTCACAGTAATATAAGATTTTAAAGAATTATTCGATATCTTATAGGTGTATTTTTATATATTTTTTTGACGAAATTCTGGAAAAAATTATAATTTTTTTTAAACAAAAACCATAAAAAGACAATTTTTGAAAACCAGATGCACCGTGAAATTTCACCTTTTCTTACTTGAACACTTTCACCTTATACAGGAGAGATGCTTAAGTGAGAAATTTAGGGCTAACTTGATTTTTACATGTTGCTTATATACCACATTCTGATATTGAATTCCAGGTACGGAATTAAATAGTGATTTTCAATACCTTTATATATATATAATTTATAGAATTTGAATTAAATTTATATACAATATTTTAATATATATATTTATATAAAATTGCATATACTAAACTTCTTTTATGTAAATTTCTTAAAAATACCTTTTTTATAAATTAATCTAAGTTTTATAACTTTCCAATAAAATACATAAAAAGTAAAGTGATTATGAATTATAATGATTTAGAATCTACCCATTCTTAAGTTCGCCATGTTACAGCCATGTTGATATCAAGTTTACCACATATATAAATTAATAATATTAAGGGTGTATAATGGAAATTGTTAATAATATAAGTCATATACTGCTTTTTATTAGAAAAATTAAAATATATTTAAAATTTAAAAAGTGCATATTAAAAAAAATTTCCTACTAAAATAATAATGGAATTGATAGATTGAGATTGATGGTATAAATTAGAGTCGGCTGGATTATTATTGATTTTTAAATATATAATAAAGATAGTGATAAAGATCTCAATCTAAAAGTTTGGAACCACATAACCCATTTCATAAACTAATAAGAATTTTGTGGTTTACCGACCAGTTAAGTACAAAAGCTATAAGATAATATAGTAATTGTTATTAGCTAAGTGTATCAAATTTGCCATTAGTAAAGGTCAGTGAGTATAAACATAAGTCACATCTATCTCTATCCCTTAAAATGTAATAATATATATTTGTCAAGTATATACCCACTCAAGCTTTGGTTTGAATAGACAAGAGTTTGGACCAAAGAAGCTATCAGCCAAAGAGATGATATTATGCTGTCTTGAGGGACCAAAATTGGGCTGCAAATTTAGGGTAGTTGAGAGGTGTGAGAAACCACAAAAGCAAATGCCTTCAAAAACTTTAGGGTTAGAGCCCTAATTTGTGGCATAAAAAGATAATAAAAAAATAATTTTATGGGCCCCCTTAGTCCCATTTAGTGGACCTTTAAGCTTGACTCAGTCTGGTATAGTAGTAGAAAGTACCCTTTCTAAGGGTTGAATACAGCCCCAACAGTGTGTTGGTTTGTTGGCACTCATGTCCTGTCTCTTGTTACTTCAGCCATGGAACCTAGCGACTGCTGTCGAGCTCTTTGAGACTGGACCACTAGGTGAAAATGAAGCCCAAACTCAAGTCTATTAAGCAATTCACCATACAATGGATATTTTGGTGGCACTTCCTCTAGCTTGGGTCTCTAATAGTAATCCCTATCTCCATCTTGTTCTGTCGTTGAACTTTTCTTTGGTGGTTTAACGATATTCTTATTTCAACCCAAAAGAAAATATATATTGTAAAACTATGTACTTGTGTTTAATTGAGAAAACTTATTTGCCCACTGGCATACACATATGAGATATTATTAAGAGAAGATTAATTATGTTCTATAATGAGTTTGATGAGAAATGACAGATAGTCATGAAGTCACATAAATACTTTTGCGTGACAACATTTCAACTTAACCCTTCAAAAGTGCTTATAGATATTGAAATTCTTTTGTTCAGGTACGCATTATTATTTATATATTAAAATAATTCACGCATACTAATTAGTTTTAAGTAATTGATAGAATAGCATATATAATTAATAATTTATTTAAAATAAGAGATAATAATATAAATAGCCACTAAATTTTGTACTTAATTTTATTTTGGTCATAGAATTTTAATTTATTTTATTTTAATAATTTTATTTTAGTTTTGGTTGCAATTTAGTCATATTGCCAATAAGAAATTAACATGTCATATTTTTTTTATTTAATTATATTTTTTATTGGTTGTCAAATTTTTTATTTGTGAACTGACTAAATTAAAATAAAATTAAAGTTGGATGATTAAAACAAAATAAATTAAAATTTTATGACTAAAATGAAATTAAATGTAAAATTCAATGATCATTTGTATCATTATCTCTTTAAAATAATTACTAATTAATTATTTATAATAGAAAAATACGCTCATAATGATAGAATATTATAGTAATACTCCGATAAAGCTCATAAATATTTTATATTTTAATATCAAAATATTGATATATATTTAATTATTTAAAATTAATTAATACTTATTAGTTTTTTATCAATATATATACATATATATATATATATATGTAATTCACTTATTTATTATTTATTATGATACATATAATTAGTGTATGTAAAAATTATTGGACGTACACAGCAAAGGACCTGCTATGGTTTTCTTTAACTTTGACTTTAATGCCCATGTCGAAAAGCAATCAAACTAATCAGGATAAACCCCACCATTACCATCAACTTTCTACTCTCTTTCACTTTCTAATTCCCTTCCTATTCATTGTTTGCCATTTTGAAAAATGTTATTTGTCTTTATTTCATTTACCCACTCTTCTTCATCATTATAAAATCTGTTTAGAAAGCATTTTAGAATTTTCAATAAATATATATATATTATATTATATTATTTGAACATCAATAAAATGACAATAACTAATGAAATGAGCATAGCCATCCTCTTTATACGCATAAAGATATGCAGTATGTATAAAAAATGAAAGTAATTAAATAAAAACATCTGAATAAATGTCATTTCATGAGATTTTTTTCAAAGGGTTTAGTCCATTGTATAAAATATGTATTAATACCTTATTTATAACACATAGAGTCATGTTTAAAGAGTCAATTCATAGGAAAAGAAAAATAAAATGAAATTGTCAAATATAATCTAATAGACATGATTACTAGAACTAACATATAATGACTCTCTTAAGCGCGTACGCCTTTTTCCCTGGTCCAAGCGACTTAGGCATGCCAAAAGCATATCTTTTTAAACATAATTAAAGGATTTAGGTTTGCTTTAATACAAGTACAAGATTTATATTAATGTGGAAGAAATTAAATAAAAAAAGAAAAAAGAAAAATTGATTTCATAGCATTATAGTGACAACCCAGAAAGAGGCTGTGACTGTGTTAAGGAATTCTTCTGCCATCAGACATGTGACACTGATAATCCAACAGTGCTTTCTGCCCTCCACAAAAGACTATGCCATTTCTTGGACCCACGCAACAGTGCTACTCAGCCTAATATTTTTATTTTTTTTAAAAGTATGATCAATATTGTAAAAGAACAATTATAATTGCCGCATGCATTTTACTAGAAAAAAAAAATGAGGACGAGCTTTCTTGTGCAATAAAGCTACATAACATTGTATGTAAATCATTGTTTCCCTTTAATTTATATTTTTTTATAATATTTAAATAATTTTTGATATGTGGTTTCGTTTTGCATGTACACGTGTATTGTATATAGATGTTATAATATCATTATTAAATATTATATTAAAATAAAAATTACAAATATTTAAAAAAATATAAAATTTGAGTGTAAGTGTTTATAAATATCAAAATTAAAATATTAAAATAACTCAATAGATAATATTTAAGTTTTTTTGACAAAATTATTATTTAGATTTTAAATATATATCGTAACTTATATATAAAGATCGAGATATATTTTTTTTAATTCAATTGAGAGCTAACAAGTAATGGACTATATAATAGAATAGTTATTTCTTTCCATTAGCCATATGAATATGTGAGAAAGTAATCGAACTCGAAATTTGTTAACCATTACATTCGACTTTACAGTTTTCTATATTTGAATCATGTGATTATTTATTTTATATGTTTTTTTATTTTTTTTTATTTTCTTTTTTATTAGATGAAGACTGTCACATATATATCAATGAAGAGTTATACGAGTTAACAAAATTAACATAAATTAAAGTATGAGAGTAATATATATGTCAACATAAGTGGTCTTCTCAAAAGAGGAAAAGAAAAAAAGTCAAATGTTATTTCCTTGCGCCGAACTTGAATAAATTTGGGTTGTCTTTTTAATCAATTAAATAGAACTTTCGTTAAAATCAGCCAAAAGAAGGGAATAGGTTCTGTATAAAATTTGTGTGGGTTGTTCACAGTTTGGTAATGGAATTAGACAAACAACAAACTTAGCACAAGAAGTTCCGCATCGGCGCAGTATCAACTAATAACCAATTTAGCATAAGATTTTACTCTAAATCTTTTGAATATATGAACCAATAAAGATCAAAAGCATAACTAAAGGATATGATTGTATACTTTGCCTGTCAAAATTTGGCGTCTGCTTTTTTACTGAATCACAATGTTTCATCTCTAATTATTAAGTTTGAAGTATATGGTGTATTTTTATATAGTATTACGTGTTTCCCATTTAAAGGTACGTTATCTTTTAGTATCATACTCTTTCTACTAATGATGTTAAAGTTTTATTATCTTATATTTATATAATATCAAATTTCAATACTCTAATGACTTTCCAATTAATAAAATTAGTATTAATTTTTCAAAAAAAAAAAGTTTTAAAATTAATTTTATAATACTTTGAAGAGTATTACATTAATCGTTTTGCTAATAAATAACTTAAAAAATGACTTACTATTAAAATTAGCTTTTTTTAATATTATGATATAAAATTTATAACGATATTAGTTAAGAGGATGCTGAAATTAAAAAGAAATAAAATTACATACGCTAAAATAAAAAAGAAAGTTAAAAACACTTGCATACCCTAAAATAAAAGAATGCATAATTTTATCCTTTTTTTTATATATATATATCCATAATTTGAGACATTAGTACATTATCAATATATTATTGATATTCGGTAGGAGTTGACAGAAGAATTTACTCAACCCTAAATCGATTATAAAATAAAAATAAAACAAGAAAAATTGATTAATCAAATTGGTGGATTAGTTTTTACTTCAAAAAACTTTTGTTCTTTTAGTTTATTTGAGTTTTAGTATTGAGATTCCACTAATTAATCAAATTTAATTATTTTAAAATTTTTAAGAATATATTGGGGATGTTGTTAGTATTAAAAAAACAAATTTGAAAATTTAATAAATTAATTTTTTTTCTTTTGAGAAGTGTTTTTTTAAAATTTATTTTAAAAATACATTAATTCATCTATTTTTCACAAAAATAATTTTAAAGTTATAAGCTGAATGATTTTTTCTTTATTAAAAAAAAAGATTTTGTTTTTTAGTTAACAAAAGAAAGTGATAATGAGCTGAATGATTTTTTCTAGCTGGCAATGGATGATTTTCTTTTTAACGGTTGGAATTTTTGTTTTCAAAAGTCTTGACCCAAAATCTATCGGCTGATATTTTTCTAGTCACAAACTCACAATTTGGTTAATCAGAATTATATCTTCTCCTAATTCCCAATTTCTACTTCTATCCCTAAACAAATCGAATAAATGCAAGAAATAAAAAGTAGAGATTTTAGCTTTAATCTTATTATTAATGATCACAATTAGACAACACAGTAGAAATAAATAAATAAAAATTATATATTTAAACACTTAAGTTTTGACTATTTAATAATTTTAATATTTTATTTTTAATTTAATTGAATAAAATACTTAAATTATATTTTTTTTATTTTATCTAATAAACACCTAAAAACTATATCTTAAAATAACACCAAAACACATAATGCATACTACATGTGGACTTGTTTAATGAAATTATATATCAATAAGTATTTAAAAATACAAGTTTATACATCTATCAAATTATATTAATATATATTAGAAAGATTGATAGACTGTGATCTATGAATAGATGAAAGTTGTGAAGAAATTGAATATCTAATGTTGTGCAATAAAAAGGCCTCAAATTGTAAGTAATATAATGAAGAAGACGATGAAAATGATGGATAATATAAATATATATAAATAAATGTTATGGAGAAGGAAAGGAGGGCAAGAGGTGAGCGAGGGCAGTGCAAAAGAAGTGAGAGCATTAATAACGGAGTAGATTAAATTTTAGTTTTAGTTTCATTCCTCGTCACGGATATACTGGACACATCTTTAATATTATATTTTTTTTAATATTATAAAAACCTCTGCTTTTTCTTTCCCTTCCCTTTCCTTTTCCTTGAACGGATCAATCAAAATCCTTAACTCGACAACACCAGTCTCCCTGCTTCCTTGTAATTCCAATGTATGTATATAAATTAAATTACTTTTATGCCCCTCTCCCGTACATCCATCCTTCATATTCTGTCTTGTCCCTATCCTGCGCCTCATACGTGCAGGTCACTACCCCACAAGGCCACAACACAACTAAGTCCCTCCCCTTCTCTCTCTTACTTTCATTTTCACCAAACTCCTTCCTTTCTCTCTATCTTGTCATTTCTCGAACCCAAAACCATTTTTAACAATTTTAATTCGAAACCCACCTTAATATATATATATACTCACACACACAAAATAGAAAGCTCAATTCAAGAATCAAGAGCAAGAATTCTTTTCTTTGTATTTGTATATTATGTGTTTGACTTCTTTTTCTTGATTGGAAGTTGTTTTGCTTTCTTTTCTTTTTTGGTGGGATTAATGAAACAAGATTAGTACAGTATCATCCACTCTCTCTCTCTTTTTCTTTGAACCCAAACTTGAGAATTAAAGATATCAGAACCAAGGATTGAAATCTTCTTTCTTTTTTGTTTTGTTTTGTTTTATTTTTGCTTTCTCGTTTCTTGATAAATGGGTGCTTGGCCTCTGCTTGCTTTAATCTTGCTAAGCTTCTTTACTACTCTTTCAACATCAGATCCAAATGATGAAGCATGTTTAACCCATTTAAGTCAATCTTTAAAAGACCCAACTAATTCTCTTCAAAACTGGACTAAACCGAATCTTGCAAACCCATGTTCTGGTTTCAACTCTTATCTTTCCGGTGCTACTTGTAACAATGGTCGAATCTACAAGCTTTCTCTCACAAATCTTTCTCTTCAAGGCTCTATTTCTCCTTATATATCAAACTGTACCAATCTTCAAACTTTAGACCTCTCTTCTAATTCTCTTACCGGTCCTATTCCTGCAGATTTACAGTACTTGGTCAATCTTGCTGTGCTTAATCTTTCTTCTAATAGATTAGAAGGAGAGATCCCTGCACAGGTTGCATACTGTGCTTATTTAAATGTGATTGATTTTCATGATAACTTTCTTTCTGGTCAAATACCACAACAGTTGGGTCTTTTGGTAAGGCTATCAGCTTTTGATGTCAGCAATAACAAGTTATCAGGGCCAATACCTGCTTCATTGGGGAATAGGAGTGGGAATTTGCCAAGATTTAATGCAACTTCTTTTGGAGGAAATAAAGATCTTTATGGATACCCTTTGCCTCCTATGAAGAGTAAAGGTTTATCTGTTTTGGCCATTGTCGGGATTGGTTTGGGAAGTGGGTTTGCCAGTTTGGTACTCAGTTTTACTGGTGTTTGTATTTGGTTGAAGATTACTGAACAGAAGATGGCTCTTGAAGAAGGCAAAATTAGTCAACTTATGCCTGATTATTGAAGCTTTTAATTCATTATGAAGATGGCAGAAAACAGAAGAAAAAAAAACGAAGAAGGTAATTCAAGGTATGTTTAGGTATAATTGAAGATTGATCTTTTTGGGTTTTGTCATTGAGGTGTGGGCTAATGCTATTTTTCTCATATGGGGTTCTTTCAGGCTTTCAGCTAGCAGTTGTATTTTACTGATTTTTGGAGGCTTTTCTTTGTTTTTTTGTTTTTGTTCTTCGCTTCACTTTTTCTTCTTTTTAACCCTTTTTTTTTTTCCTCTTTAAATTTTTTATCATATATCTATAGCATTTCCCCTAAAAAATCAACAGTGTATAAATCAATTCAAACAAGAAATAGTGCAGCTTCTTTCACTTGTCAATCTTAATGGTGTATTGTAACAATCAAGTTAGTGCAATCTCTCTCTTGTATTTTTTTTCCCCTTCTCTAATGTACTGTGGAATTTTGTCTGCATTGAGCTAAAAGATAAAAAAATGAAAAAGAAATCCAATGGTGGGGAACTTTTTATGAGTCCTGAAACTGGGATGCATTTATTAAAAATGCGCTTTTACCAACTTTGGAGAAGAGCTTGTAATGGATATTGGTGCAGTGTGAATGTGGTGGGAGACCAGCCACCATCACATGGACTGCAGATTGTCTGGTTTTATCAAAGCTTTTCTATTTGATTAATTTTTGATGGGCTCTTCCTGCTTTGCTTGGGGTTCATAACTCGGCTTATTCGGCTTATTTGGTTCATGGGTCTAATTGGTACTACTTGGACTCTTCTTCCCTTTTCACCTTCGTTAATTGCCCATGTATAAATAAATAACTATCTATACAAGCACAAAATTTGAACTTCAATCACCCAAGTCACACTTTTTTATTGAAAGAAAAAAAAAAAACTTTAGTTAGGCAAGTCATACTTTTGTTTTTTCTTCATTTATATAAATAAATAAATAAGACTCAAACTTATATTTCGTTTAAAAAATATGCTCATACTGTCATTAAATACACCCAGTAATTATTATTTTTCTCCACTATGTTTCTTATGATTAGTTTATGTGGGTATGTAAGATTAGTTCACATGGTTGAAGTGGCATATATTATTGTAGTATGTGGGTTTGTCACTTGGTTACATTTTCAATGTTCTTAAAGAATTTTACCTTGTACTTGTTTTTCCCACTGGGGCCTATACACCCCCTACACTTTTTAGCCTTGTATTTCTTTTGTTCTTTAGGCTAACTTTGTTTAATTGTGTTTTCATTTTTTCTTTAATGTTGCTTAAACATTTTAGTAATATTAAAATATCACTAAGTTTGTTCCTATTTGAAGCTTTGCATGTGATATTGTGCTTCTTTCATTATCTCAATTTGACTTTTTTCTTTTCAATCTTCACAAATTTGTTAATAATTTAACTCAATTCATATTCTTTACCATCTTACAAATTTATGCAGATATAAGGCAATTGATACTTTTGTTCAAAGTTTCAATATTATTTAAGAATTCTCAATTTTGCTTAAAACCCAAAGATTTTGACTCCAATAATGCAAGATAAATCCTTATGCATATTCTAGCTTTGGTGAGAAGCATCAACTCATGATTTTAAATTCAATTACTTTTTGCCAAGTGCTACACATTGTTTATGTCCCAAGAACTTTTGTTAGTCATGCCAACAAATGGACCCCAATGTTAAGGGTAATGAGTTCAAATCAGGTACAGAAGCTAAGAAATGAGAAATAAATTTTGAAAATGAAAAACAAAAGAAAAGGAGAAAGAAGAGGCAAAAGGAATTTAAAATGCTATTCCAAAGCTGTGGGAGAAATGTTAAGCATGCTTACATGTAGTGATGAAGGTTTGTCTTCAAAGGTAGAGCTAAGCATGCCAAGTTTAACAATGGGTTGGACCCACAAATATAAACTTGGTGTCTATTCAAAAATAATTTCTAAATATCAAACGGCTGTGATTTCTTGAGATAAACTTTCAATCTTACACCGAAAGTAGTAGATGGTCAAATGTGCTTTCATTCCTTACAATTATGGATCCTCTATGAATGGTAGTCATTTCATCATGGGTTGGGCCCCCTTCTCATTTCCTTGCCCCCACTCTCCAGTTTTCAATTATTATTTTGTTGGCTCAAAATATCCCTACAATATTTGTCTATGTTCCCTCAATTTCTTCGACCTATGTAACAAAAATATCGAAAATGTAATAGTTGTTTATAATCGGCAAATTCTTAATTAAAATGGGTCAGCAGACTTTTTCTATTTTTTTCTCTGATTTATCTATAAAATTTATTTGTAATTTTTATTTATTCATAAAATTTATTTGTATTCTTTATAAATGTAAGACTTAAATATTTTTTTAAATAAAAATCAATTCAAAATTATACATAATCAAATTCGTGTATTAGTTTTTAGCTAAACTAAATTCTAATAAAATAGATTAAATTTTTAAATAAATTAATATATTTTATAACGCTAAAATATCTTTTTTAATTTTATATTTTTTTTTAAATAAAATAATTTTCTTAATAAATTCCAAGTAAATATATTGTTAATGTTAAATATGCAAGCAAGAGCTAAGCCAATAGAAATAAAATAAATAATTGAATACTAGGTATTCAATTAAATATAGCGTAAATAGTATTTTAAGTACTGCAATAATGGGAGATTTGCTAGAACCATTATTGACAAACGATATATTAATTTAGGACAATTAATAGTTATTTAAGATTTTTAAACCTTAACCCTTGAAAACAGAAAAGGTTTTTAAACTGTATTGGTGTCTCATTCTTCGTAATAATATTTTAATATAATTCTTTGCCTTTCTTTTTGACCTTGAACAATTTAGATTTATGAATTTAAATCAAACAACTCGCTTTTCAATATGTAATAGTAGAGAAAATACATCTAAAAAATAATTTTCAAATACATAAATCAGATGTAAAGAGAATACGTAGTCAATTTTACTACGATAACTAAAGTGGACTAATGGATTTTATATAAAGTAAATATGAATATCTTTAATTATTTTCATATAAAAATTTCTCTAATACATTTAGCTTAACCAGCAGGAGCATTTACTCTTATCTAGAGTCTAATATGATTTGAATAGTTCAAATTTGATCCGGATTTAACTCGTTTTTTAACTCGCTTAAACTTATTAACAAAATATAATGATCTAAATTTAATCTAATTTTTTAATTCGTTATTTGAATCCAACTTAAAGAAATAGGTATTCAATTCTATATATTTATAAAATTTTATATTCGTTAGAAGTAATATATATATTATTTATAATTATAAAATATGATATGCATATTTTAAGAATTAACTTTATTCATATGGTAATAAAGATAAAATTAAACAAAAATTTTATAAATTAAAATAAAAATTTTGTATTTAATTAGAAAATATTCTTATACATCACATTCACATATAAATTTATAGATTTTATCTTATGAATTAAAATTTGAAAAAAATAGATAGCAAACAAAATCTTCTTTTATAATTTTTTTTAATAGAACAAAATACTATTATTTAGTTCTTTGAAAATATTCTTTTTATCATTTTGGGTCTATTACTTTTTGTGGTTTTCTTTTTATTAGTTTCATTTTTAAGAAAAATTATTTTATTTTATTATTCTTTTTATAAAATAAAAATAAATAAAATATTAAAAATATTAATATTTTAAATAGTTTGAATTTGACTTGAGCTCGAATTGTTTTTCAAATTGTTCGAATTTAAAATATATCGAACTTTAGATATTCTGATCACTAATACAATTCAAACTAGAACAATGATGTTTTCAGATTGGCGCGGCTTGTTTTTATGTCTCTATCAAGTTTGAGCTATTTCCTGTACAGCAGGTGTGTTTTCATTTTTATGACAGTCCCCCCTGTTGTGTAGTCTCTCAGTGAATCAACTAACATAACTAGAACGTGTCTAGTTTAATTAGCCACTGACTGAATGAACTCTTGCTTCGGCTCTTGATTTTTTTGGAGAAAAGGAAAAAAACAAAGAGGAAGTTGTCAATGAATGGATTATTAGTGCTCATGATCCACTAATGGATTAGGCCAGTCCATTTGAGACATGGGCCTAACAAAATTGAGATCTTATAGCTAATGGATCAGGTATTACCGATCTCATAGCTCAATTCAACGGTTTGGGTGAAACCCGACCCAATTATTGGCCATCTTCACTGAATCACTAGTGTACTGTATACACACTCTTCTTCTTTCTGTTAAACCTCTAAAACCTTAATTCCTTCTCAAAACCCTAAATCTAACACAAAATCCATCTCTCTTTCTAAATAAGGAAAATTTATGGCTAATACTGAAGAGAAACCACATGAATCAACACAGGATGATGAAATCAAAGAGGAACTAGAGGAAATAAAAGAAGAAGAAGAAGAAGAAGAAGAAGAAGAATTGAGCTTTGAAGAGCTAGGGTTAGACCCTCGCTTAATTCGAGCCCTAAACAAGAAGGAAATTAGCATTAGAAAGCCAACTCCAATTCAGCGTGTCGCTATTCCTTTAATTTTGGTCAGCCTCTATTTCTCTTTACTTTTTATCAATTTTTTTTGCATTCAATTAGAAAGATTTGTTAATTGTTTTAAAGCTGAGATCTTGAATGGTTTTTATAGGAAGGGAAAGATGTTGTTGCAAGAGCAAAAACAGGTTCAGGAAAGACTTTAGCTTACTTGCTTCCTTTGCTTCAAAAGCTATTCTCTGATTCTGGTTCGAAGAAGAAGCTTGCTCCTTCTGCATTCATTCTTGTTCCAAGCGGAGAGCTGTGTCAGCAGGTCAAAATGCGGTTTATCTTTTTATATGCTCTTTTGGTTCTTATTTGATTAATTGATGTTTTTCTTATAATTATATGGTGTTGTGTTCTTATAGGTTTATAAGGAAGTTTCGGCTCTCATTGATTGGTGTAAAGTTCAATTGAAAGCTGTACAGTTGACAAGCAAAATGTCCGGTTCTGATTTGGTTGGTTGTTCTGCCTTTTTTCTTATTGAATAAGTGATGCTGCATATGATTAAATTGAATATGTTCACTATTACCTGATTATTGTGAGGAATTGCTTGTAGCGGACTGCAATTGCTGGACCTCCTGATATTCTTATTTCGAGTCCTGCTTCTTTAGCTAAATGCTTGTCAGTTGGTTTACTTCAGTCAGCTTCTATAAATGATTCACTTGAAATTCTTGTTCTTGATGAGGTAAGAACCTTTTGCTTGCTTATTATAATTTGTGGTTGACAGCTAGAATTTGGAATCAATATCAGGATATTTTTTTTAACTTAAAGGAACAGCATCCACCTTAACTTGGTTTTATTTGGTAGTCTAAACGACTGTGGTATGTATGACATACTGAATGGCGGTAATGGTTAGTCAAATATAATATTTCCTATGCTACAAACAACCAGGATAGATTTGGGGAATTTTTAGTATCAGCATAATTAAGGCTCTTACTGTTTGATAATTTCTATCCAACGTTGCAATTTTGGAATCATCTGTTTGTCATCTATTGTCTGTGCTTGGGATCATTAATATGTATTCATTTACAGGCAGATCTTCTGTTGTCTTTTGGATATGAAGATGATTTAAGAGCTCTTACAGCTCTTATTCCTAGACGTTGTCAATGTCTTCTTATGTCTGCAACATCAAGGTACATTGTTTAAGGGGCTGAGTATTTCTCTTTGATGTTTTTGTGTTGGTTTAAATATACAGTACCATTTGATTTAACCTTATCCACTGTGTTTTCATGTCTGTGTGTGTTGCATCACAATAATGGGTTGTTATTTGATCTCAAAATTCTTTCCACTAATGCTCCACATAATTAAAATGTCTGTTGTGCAAAAATAAAACCATTCATGGGGGATTTCACTCAAAACCAGTTTTAATTAATAGCATTAAAATATTTCATGCATACTAATTGACCTTTTATTTTGACTTCTGATCTTTGGCAGCGATGATGTTGATAAACTAAAGAAGCTCATGCTGCACAATCCATACATTTTGACTTTGCCAGAAGTAGAAGGTAATAAGGATGAAGCTATCCCCAAAAATGTTCAGCAATTTTGGGTAAGGATTCCCATGGCCTTATTAGGCAATGATTAGATTATGTTCCTGGCTTCTACATAGTTTTATTCTAGTCATGTTTATTTATTTTTGTCCCTCTTTCTTTATCTTGTTTGTCAAAGAAAGGAAAAGTACAACATCCCAATTCCTATATTCTCCTACTCTCCTTTTTCTTTCTCCTCATCTTTTTTTCCTTTCTTAGCATGGTATAGACCTCAATGCATAGCAATTTTTTGTTGAAGAATTGCTGCTTAAGCCTTCCATTTTTCACAACCTTTTGCAACCAAATTTTATTTCTCTCTTTAATACAGAATCAGTTTAAAATGAAAAATAGGTCCCAAATGTAACAATCTATAAGATTTTACATAACGCTAGATTCATATCTATTTGAAATTTATCCTGCATCATTGTATTGCTATTTTGTGTATATTGAGGTCTGTTAATTTTTCTGCAGTCAAGGGTGTTTTGCTTTTTTGTTATGATCTATCTGGATATTTTAATGTTCATTATTTCCCTTTCTTATTGTGTTTCAGATTTCATGCAGTGGTCGTGACAAGTTAGTCCACATTCTCGCTCTTTTGAAGCTGGATCTGGTTCAGAAGAAAGTCCTAATATTTACTAATTCCATTGACATGAGTTTTAGGCTGAGACTGTTTCTGGAAAAGGTATTTTAAATTTGATTACTCTGATAAAGCATCAATGGAATTGTTCCAGAGTATTCTTAGCTTTTATTGTGGCTCACATTCTGAGCTTAGAAGTTGTTCTCTATCAAGATGTTGGAAATAGCCTAGACAAATGATTGAATCTACAATATGAGTTTTTTGAGCATTGTGTAGTTAAAGTGCTATGGTACTACTCGTACTGGACATACTAATCCGTGCCAGAAACGTGTATTATGATGTTAGAAGTTACTAAATGAGTGAATCTTTGAAGATCCTATTAGCTGTGGTTGGTTTTTTCATTGATATTAACATCAAATGGAAGAATTGTTGCTTGATCTGGAAACTGATGCTCACACTGTATTTCTTCTCCTTTCATATCAATTGTATCTCTCTACATATTGGTGTGCGTGTATGATAGAGTTCTTCTTGTTAATTTAGCAATTTGTTGTCACTGCCATTATCCTTTAATTTGACCACTATTATTCAAGTTGATTGATCTGTTAATGCTCACAGGATTAAGTAGTTGAGCTCTCTTTCTTTTTTTTTTTTTCTTTCCTTTGCTTTCCTTCTCATTCTATATCCTTTATCTTTTGACAGTTTGGGATAAAGTCCGCCATCTTAAATGCTGAGTTGCCACAGAATTCTCGCCTTCATATACTTGAGGTACATTTACTTCCCAGGACCATTGAGGACTGCTGGCTTTTAAGTTTTTCCATGTGGATGAGTTTTGTGGCTACATGTTCTGTAAATATTTGAGTAGGAGCTTAACTTGTATCATTTGTTTTCTTCAGGAATTCAATGCTGGACTTTTTGACTATTTAATAGCAACTGACGATAGTGAAACAAAAGAGAAGGAACAAGAACAAGCTGATAGGAACCTTGCCCAGTCAAGAAAGTCTAAAAAGTCTAAGCAAAAGTTGGACTCTGAATTTGGAGTAGTGAGGGGCATTGACTTTAAAAATGTTCACACAGTAAGTTAATGATGGTGAATTTTTTTGGGGTCTATTCATTGCTGCAATTCTGCTGGATGCTATGTTGTAAGTCGAGGGGACATTGATGATTCTACTTTCTAGGTTTTAATGCACATAAGAAAGTTGTTTGTCTAAACTTACAATTTAATTCTATAGATATTGCATGCACTGGAGATTTGCCTTAAAATAGCTTGAAAGAAAGTAATCCTTCTGATTTGCTGGGCAGATTAACAATGTCCTGGGTATATTATCATCTTATTTCTTGAGTGATTTCAAATTTTCAAGTTTATGCAGGTTTCTGATATCCCTTCATCACTGGGACATATTTATGTTTGTTTTTCTGCACAGTAAATTGATATTTGAATTGCGGTTTTGCATTTAATTAGTATGTGTCTCAGTCCTTTCCTTGTCATTTGCCGTTATATTTATTCTTCCACCCCCATTTTGGCAGGTTGTAAATTATGATATGCCTTTGAATGCGGCGGGATATGTGCATCGAATTGGACGTACTGGAAGGGGATACAACAGTGGTTCTTCTGTCTCTTTAGTGAGTTTGTGTGCCCAAATTAACATTTATCGCATGGGTCAAAATACAAGCAGAATCAACTTTTGATGTGTCCATCATTGTGATATATGTACTAGTTGTATATTTATATTAACTTATTTTATTTAGGTCATGCATCCCACTTTTATCATGTATTTCATCAAAACCTTTGGGGAGTTTGTGCCGAGCTCTAAGGACAGCCACTATGAACATTGAGTCTGAGGAAAACTTCTGTTTTCTTGTAGTGTTTTGTAATGCATTTGACAGATTGAAATTTGAATTGCTAATCTTTGCTATTCAGATTTTAATTCGTTTTGGACGCATATGCTCTCAACTTGCATGTCTAGGTGTTTGGTTGATGGAACCATGGAAGGATGATATTTCAAATTTTCTTCTTGTTACATGGCTTTGGAAATTTTTCCCATTCTAATAGTTGATATCTTGGTAGGTTTCTCCAGATGAGATGGAAATTCTTGAAGATGTAAAATCCTTTTTAGGGGATGATGAGAACAAGGATTCAAACATTATTGCTCCTTTTCCTTTACTTACTAAGAATGCGGTGGAGTCTTTACGATATAGAGCAGAGGTAATGTTTAGAATCCCCGACTTATTCGGACAATTTCTTACTAGTTTTCTCCTTTATCAAGAACACATCAATAGCTTTGTTCCTATCGTTTATCATCATTATACTATTAATTATTTATTGATGGTGCATATAAAATTTGGTTCAAGGTACACTTTATCCTATAGTTGTTTACTTGAACTTTTCTCCTCATTTTGTTTATTTAATTCTTTTCTTAATTTGTTGTGTTCTATCTGTCCAACTCTCTTTCAATTTCCTTGTCCTAGTTCAGGATGAAATTTTGATGTGCGGAAACAAATTGAGGGGCGTTATTTGGAGGAGAAATTGTTTAGTCCGGAAATGTCACTGACAGGTTGATTTTGCAGGATGTTGCAAAAAGTGTCACTAAAATTGCTGTCAAGGAAGCACGAGCTCAGGATCTGAGGAATGAAATACTAAATTCTGAGAAGTATGTATATGACGGCTTTACTTTTATCCTCCTTTGGGGTTATTCTTGAAGATGATATCATTACATTTATTTTTTAATTAATAACTGATATTTGCTTTGTTGCCATGTGCCTAATTGTTTTGAAGAAATATTGGTTGCAGTTGAATTCAGGCGTGACTAGTGTGTGTTCTTTTTTCTAATTGGTTTTTCTGGTTCTCTGCTTGTTCTTATTTAGGTTGAAGGCTCATTTTGAGGCTAATCCACGGGACCTAGGTGACGTGATTCATTAGTGTGATTCTTTTTTGATTTCGGATGTAGTCCAAGTATTGGGCTCTGAATTTCCATTGTTAACAGATCTATTGAAGCATGACAAAGTCCTGAGCAAGAACCCCCCTGCTCCTCACCTACGTGATGTGCCCGACTATCTAATGGATGCAACGACTAAAGAGGCAAGCAAAATGGTGAAGCTTGCTAGAGCTGCAATGGGAAAGAATAACCCATCCCGCCGTCAGGGATCCAAGAAAAAATTTAGGAAAAGTAAAGATCCTCTTAAGGCTCTCTCTTTTCAGGTACTTAAGAAAAATACTGAAATCTCTAATTCTCGAAATTTTATCGACTCCAAAAGCCATAAGAGGACGCCCTCGGTAGCGGGCAGAGTTTTGCTAACTAAATAATATGCTTTCATTTAGTCTCAGGCACCGAAGAAATCTGACAAAGGCGGAATGAAGAGGGAGAGAAAAGACGGCGACAGTACTCATAAACACAAAAAGGGAAGAACTGTTTGAGTTTATCATTCGGCCAATTGGCCCTCAAAATTTTGTATCAATTACGTGTTACTATATATAAAAAGATTTCCATTATCTTTTAAATGCCTTAAATTCAAAAGAAAAAGAAAAGAAATAGAAAAAAGTTGGGTCATGTAGATCCTTTGAAGCCAAACTGTCTACTGTCCTGCATACATAGAATTGTGTGTACGCCACTTTAGAATCCTTTGCTTATAGTTTTTATTTTTCTTAAAAATGCATTTCTCGTCACCAAGTTAATATGTACGGTTATATGGATTTTGGAAATATAAAAGCTTGAAATCGTCTTTTTTTTTTTTTTAAAGTTTTATATTAAAATGGTGGTTGCCTCTCTTTGTCAAACCCCTCCGAGATTTAATGGGAAACACACAGTGAAAGGCCTACAAACTTCACAGGTAGAAGTTGGCAGAGAAAAATCTAATCATGGCAGGCGGGCGATGCAATCTACCGTAGTACGGTCCAAGCTGGCACATTTACTTTTATTAATATTTTTTATATATATTAAATTTTTTATTTTAAAAGATTATATTATATAATAATATTTTAATTTATTTTTATTATTTAAATATAAATAAAGAGTCCATTTAATTTTCTATATAGAAAGTCAAATTTTATTATTCATTTTATATTTAATAAATATATTATAAATTTTTATTCGATTGATTTAATTGATATTTGTAATCTTTATTTTTCAAAAAAAATTAAATTATTAGGATCTATTTATTTGTAGAAATTTTTTCTATTTTTAATTTTATAAAAAATTTACAAAATTTGTAAAATATGTTTGCTTTATTATTTTTATTTGAAAACGACTAACTTTCTATATAAATAAAACATAGAAAATATGTTAAACATGTTTTTAAAAAAATTTCAAAGTTTATTTTTTTGAAACTATTTTTTATTTTTATTTAGAAAAAAATACGAGTAAACATAAAGTTCTATTTCTATTTTCATTTGAAAAATTTTCTAGAAAACTGACATAGTTTTTTATAAGTAAATAGGTTTTTAATGTTTATGAAAATAAAAATAAAATATAGAAAAGTATTAGACTTTTTATATGTGAATATTTTTAAGATATTTTCTATTATAAAAATTATACTCTTTAAACTGGAAATGTTATTACTCATAATAATGAATGAATAATATTAAAGCATCCCGAATGGTGCTCTTTATTTTAAAAAGCATATTTTATTTAATAAAGAGTATTTTTTTTTAGTTTAATATTTTTTATTTTTATTCTATTTTAATTAATAAATATTAATGTTTTAATTTTTCTAAGAATAGAAAAAAAATTACTTAGACGGCATGTTGACTCTTAAGAAAGAAGGAAAACCGTCGAAAACAGTCTAACAATACAAACAGAAAAAATTTTTAAAAATAGATATCAATTAATAAAATATAAAATTATATACTATATTAATTACAATGAGAATAGAAAGTGAATTTGGCTCGCCAAATATAGAGAGCGAAAATTTATTATGAATAAATTTTTATAATAATAAAGAAATTTAGTTTTCATGAACAGTGGTTTTGGGCATGTTTAGGAGCCTATCATCCTGGCAGCGTTGGGCCTGAGATAAGATATTCAGTAGGCCAATAGAAATAGTAGGAGCTATTGATAAATAATACAGATTGATGATTATGTCAATTTTCTGGCAGGAACCTAACTTTTTAGTGCCTCAATCTTATTAGGAATCTGAACAGGGCAGGGCACCTAGTGTTAGAAGTCCTTTTCTAATGGCTTCTTCTTCTTTTCTTTTCCTGATGGCTTAAGGATGTATGCCATGTCTGATAAGCTTTTCACGTTTAATGTTCTTTTTAATTTGAAAATTGGAACTGCATGTTTTTTTTTTTTCAGAAATATTATATATAATAATAACAATTGGACTAACAATAAAATACTAAATACAATAAAATGACTGACAAAAAATTTGCAAAATATGAAAATTCACATTTTGATATTTTAATACATATAACTCTAATTCGTGACGTCATATTCCTTTTCTGTTTCAGCTTCACGTTGTTAACAAAATTGCCACACAAATATTCATGTGGTCCAATGTGCCATTTAATGGACGTATTTAAAAATAGACAAATCTTTTTTCATGAATTGCAATGTCTACTTTAGCTTAAAGCTGAGAAACACTATATATTGCAGGGTTACCTAAATTCTTCATATGAGGAGAATTTCAATATATAATATGCATTTTGATAAAACATATAGTTTGGATGTAAAAAGAATAGGCAAAAATTCGTAAAATTTCATCATTAAAATCTACCAAAATGATGGATTGTAAAAGCTCATTAGGAGCATATATATTGCCAAATCCCTCATTTTAATAAATAAGTGGTTTTATCCAATTTTTTTTCTTTATTTTTAAAATTGTCCTTAGATTCTATAGATTTAATCTTATAATAAGTTACAAATTTAAATTTCATGGATTTCAACAAAATTCTCTAAAAGATTTAGGATTCTTAATCTAAAATTCATGAAATTTAAAACTTCAATCAATCTAAATATGATTTGGATGTAATTGTTAGCTGTATATATGTCAACCTTTAGTGCTCGAAACAAAATTTTATGGATGGAATAGTGATATCAAATTGCATTGGCAAGCAAAATTAGGGTTATAAACTAACAGAACTAAATTAAGATTTAATAAACTACTATTGTGTGAAAATTTGAATTGAGCTTGAATATAATAATATAGAAATTGACTGATATTTCAAATTTAACTTAGATTTTAAAATTTTATTATTTTATTTAGTAATATAATTTTAATTGGTTTTAATTAATATTAAATGATTAGTTTTATACAAAAATATATTTACATATTAGTTTATATAAAAGATTACAATTTAGCCCACGAATAATTATACGAGTTAACCAATGAGCTAAGCTAAGTTAATAATTCGAAAATGGACGTTGGAATTGCTTAAAAGTTATGAGTGTTTAATAATGACTAGTTGAAGTAAGTTTTGATGAAATGGAAAGTCCGAAAAGTTGATGAGAATCTTAATTGATTCAAGCGCCAGGGATTATGTTATGTATCGATTCTGCTTTCCTTCTAACAAATACACAACAATTACGTATCCAATTCTTCTAATCTTTTCATACTCAGAAATGTGAACAAACAAAATTGTGAAAAACCAAGGAAATATCCCCCAGATCAGAGAAAAAACAAAACAAAAAAAAGAAAAAGAAAAAGAAATAAATGAGTCCAATCTCAATCCAGCTGCCACCAAGACCACAACTTTACCGGTCATTAATTTCGTCTCTTTCTCTCTCTACCTATAAACAGCCACCTTCTCCTCCTTCATTCTCTCTGACAATCGCAAACTCACCACCACAACCACAGCCACAAGCCACCGTCTCATCAAAAACAAGAACTATTACTAGACTAAGCAACAGCAGCAATAGGGTTAATCTTTTGCAAGCCGAGCAACAACCCCAAGAACCATCTTCCGATCTTTCTTATTCTTCTTCTCCACCGCATTGTGTTAGTGGTGGCTATAATATAAAGCTTATGGAAGTTGGGACTGATAACTACGCTGTTATTATTATTCTTGGGACTTTCTTTGCCTCTCTTTTTGCTTTTGTTTTTCTTTCCATCTTACGTTATAACTTCAAGAACAAGAACAAGGCAAAGATCCATGACGAAACCACATTAAAGACCCAGAATGATAATGTAAGGTTGCCTGATAACGGCTCCGGTAATGACGTCATAATTGTTGGTGCTGGGGTTGCCGGTGCTGCCCTCGCTTATACTCTTGGAAAGGTACAATATATTTATACTTTTTGTCCTTTTCATTCTTTTTACAATTCCTTTGCTGGCAAGTGAAAATATAAAATCAAACTCATTAGTATTAACATTCAAGATAGGTTTTATTTATTATCATTATTAGTGAATTCTTTCACTAGTTTTTTTATTCAAATTTTCTTTTTAAGTTAATTTTTTTGGTTGCGGTTTTTGTGGGATTTTGGAATACTTTATTAGCTTTTTAGCTTGCTTGTTTCCTTTTTTTTTTTTAAAGTGCTAAGAAAGTTCATGCATTTGGAATGGCTTTGTGTTGTCCTGTCGTAATGTTATATCTAATCTCTTAAGAAGGTGAAATGAGATTGTGGATTGTTTAATGACGCAATTTCCACAAAAAGCATGTGTGGGTAGGGCCAAATAATGTGAAATTTGTGGTTTCTTGAGCAAAATTCTGGCTCTATGTTGGCAGATTTATAATTGTTTACTTTAAAAGTTTATAGCTTTTCGGCAAATGTGTTGGTAGATTTAGAAACTCATACCAAATCCATATGCTATGTTCATGTAGTTGAGTAAATTTCAAGCTATCAGATTGACACAGGATATTAAAAAATTAATACTGTACTTGTTTATAATGATCATTAGCATACTGGAAATTGGATGGTTGGCTTGTTAATAAATTTCATAAATCATTTGGACAGATGCAGAAGAGATTATATTATGGCATGTCTGATTTTGACTGTGTTTTGGCTTTTTTATTGATTAAAATGTGAAGCACCACTGAACCAGTCTTTATATATTCAAAAAGAGTTCACCCTGGACTTGGAAATATGCTTTAACTAAAAGGTTGGGCTTTCACTTTCTCATACTAATTGCAGGATGGAAGGAGAGTTCATGTGATAGAAAGGGACTTAACAGAGCCTGACAGAATAGTCGGTGAGCTGCTCCAACCAGGCGGATATCTGAAATTAATTGAATTGGGTCTTGAAGGTATGTAGTGAATTAATTAATAAAAATATTTAAATATTATCCCCATATATATTTTGTTGTAAAATTGTTACATGTGGTGGCCATTTTGATTGCAGATTGTGTGCTGGAAATTGATGCCCAGAGAGTGCTTGGTTATGCTCTCTTCAAGGATGGTAAAAATACTAGATTATCGTATCCCTTGGAAAAATTCCATGCTGATGTTGCAGGGAGGAGCTTCCATAATGGGCGTTTTATTCAGAGGATGAGAGAAAAAGCTGCTAGCCTTCCCAAGTATTTATTCTTTTGCTTTCCTTTATTCTTTTGCTTTCCTTACTGCTAAATTCATTTGCGCAATGTTGATGACTGGGTACCATTTAATGGAGAAACTAATTTCAGAATTGTCCTGATGCATATTCCGTCCATTGTGTTTTCCATTTTCCTCCAGTGTAAAATTAGAGCAAGGAACAGTGACATCCCTACTTGAAGAAAATGGGACTATTAAGGGGGTTCAATACAAAACTAAGGATGGCCAAGAAATCAGAGCTTATGCACCTCTTACAATTGTTTGTGATGGATGCTTCTCAAACTTGCGTCGTTCTCTATGTAATCCTAAGGTGAAGTATCTTATGTCATTATCAAAAATGAGTGCGGTCTTTCTTTGGTTCGAGTACCATATGAGTGAAAAACGAGCAGGAAAATTTGACAATAAGTATGACACCAGTATTTTCGTATATGATTTAACTGCTGGACAGGTAGATGTGCCCTCTTGTTTTGTGGGTTTAGTCCTTGAGAATTGTCAGCTCCCTTTTGCAAATCATGGACATGTTGTTCTGGCAGATCCTTCGCCGATTCTGTTTTATCCAATTAGCAGCACTGAGGTTCGCTGTTTGGTTGATGTGCCGGGACAAAAAGTACCTTCAATTGCTAATGGTGAAATGGCCAAGTATTTGAAGAACGTGGTGGCACCGCAGGTATCTCTCTTTGCCTCTCTCTCTGTGTGACAAGTTGTATGTGCCTATGTCTGCATATGATTTTAAATAAGCAGAACATGATTAAATAGCTATGCTGTTGTTACATTCTTTCTTCCTGAATATGCCCGTTTGCTGGAACACAATATCCTTTACCTGTTTCTCATTTTACTTGGGCTGGATATAACTCTGAATGTTTGTCTATTTCAGATTCCTCCCGTGCTTCATGATGCCTTCATATCCGCAATAGATAAAGGTAATATCAGGACGATGCCAAATAGAAGCATGCCAGCTGATCCCCATCCTACTCCTGGAGCCCTTCTAATGGGTGACGCTTTCAATATGCGCCATCCATTGACTGGTGGCGGGATGACTGTGGCACTGTCAGATATCGTTGTGCTCCGGGATCTTCTTAAGCCACTACGTGACCTTAATGATGCAACTTCCCTGACCAAATATCTTGAATCCTTTTATACATTGCGCAAGGTAAGCATAATTTGGATACTCCATTTAATTGAAGTGTTTGCATACAATTATTTAAAGTTTTCTGAGTTATATGTTCACGTATGCATATCCATGTAAGCTTACATGTGGTACCTATTGCAATGAAATAGCAACATCTTAAATTATACACTCCCTTTGATTTTTACAAGATCCAAGTACAAGCATGGAAACAAAATGGATGAAGTAATGTTACTCTTTAAGCCATTTACAACTCATTGAATGTAATGATTGTTTCTGGCAGCCTGTTGCATCTACGATAAATACTCTGGCAGGTGCATTGTACAAGGTATTCTCTGCTTCTCCTGATCAGGCAAGGAAGGAAATGCGCCAAGCATGCTTCGACTATCTAAGCCTTGGGGGCATATTTTCATCAGGACCTGTGGCTTTACTCTCTGGTCTCAACCCACGTCCACTAAGCTTAGTAATGCATTTCTTTGCTGTTGCAATATATGGTGTTGGTCGCCTGCTTCTTCCATTTCCTTCACCTAAAGCCGTATGGATTGGGGCTAGACTGATATCAGTGCGTATTTCCTATCTTTTGAATTTATTGATCTTCTCCAGTGGAGACGATCTTTTTGTCTTCCCACTTTTTTTTTTGTTGTAAATAAATTTGCTGTTGCATTGTTTGCGAAAAGGTGTAATCGAGCACTTTTCTCTCTTTAGTAATCGACTTCCTTCTTTTGCAGAGTGCATCCGGTATTATTTTCCCCATTATCAAAGCGGAGGGAGTGAGGCAAATGTTCTTTCCTGCTACTATTCCTGCAATATACAGACCTCCTCCTGTTAAAGATACAGCAGATGATGAACAAAAGTCAAGGTAGCTTGAGTTGTCATAGTCAAGATCAAACCTGCTTACATTTGCAAGTTCCGAGGATGTCAAATGTACACACTGTATCTATTGAGAAAATGTGGGACTGATGTTAATTTCTGGTCAGTAGATACAGTTGTTTAATTGTATACATTATTATTCTCTTAGAACTGAAGATTGTAAGTAGACCTTTGGACTTTCTTGATCTATGATTATGAAATTTTTTGTAGTCCGGTAAATATCATCTGAAACGAAACCCCGAATATGCCGAAGGAGCTACTAATCATGTCGGGTGAACCTTGACAATTGCTGACAGGCATGCTCAGAGTCTGCAAAAAAGCTAGGCCAGTTACTAAACAATGGGCGTCTTAAAAATTTCTGGATTGGCCCAAATTAATATGATTTTCATATACTTGTTACAATATTCTTCTATCCGCATGATTGATGAAAATTACTGGAAACAAGTAGCACATATGACAGTCCTTCCCTTTCATATAGAAAAATTGAACCCGCTTCAACTGTCATTAGTGACTAAATCCTACTCAATAATTTGATCTCAGCTCCAAGACGCTAACTCTTCATGCAAATTGCCAAATTCAGTTCCTAGGTCAAGACTCGATAGATGTTGCGTTCAACAAAAGGAGGTGATAAGCACACTGTTGCCTTCTAAGCCCGTTCACCTAACGTGGAATCAAAGACTTTGACTGTTGACTGTTTACTGTTGACAGTGAAGGAGATAATGATTCCATAAAAGATGGAAATGATTGTGCTAATGACATGTCAGCAGAAAAGTAGGGGGGCAGCTGGCCAGTGATGACTGATGATACCATTCATGTTGATGTTACAGGATGACTTAAGTAGGAGGTTGGGAAGGTTTATCACAGGGTTAATATCCTACAACATGTTTCACAATTTATATCCACATGTTAAATTATTTTTATCCATTTTTTAATTTATTTTTCTTGGAACAAGAAGATTCATTGACATCATACGTATCCTGTCAGGCATCTCCAGTATTTCATTATCTAACATAGTTTTTAATAGCTTTTTGTTTTAAGCAGTAAAATATACCACTATAAAACAATTATGTTAATGCCTACTCAACCTTAATATGTGCTGAGCTTAGCACTTTATGATAATCATTTCTTGGATTAGTTATATAGAAATGATGGTGATGCAATATTAAACATATATATATATATATATATATATATTAACAGAAGCCAGTGTCATTGAAGATGAGTTCAGCCTTGATATTTTCCCACTAAAGCAGATAGGAATTGAAGAATGACAAGGTGATTTGCTCTAAAACAGATGATCATACTAAATGGAATATGATTGGAATGCAATAATAACTTAATTTAAAAAAAAAAAAAAAGAATTGTTAGAACATGCAATGATAATTAAATGTTAAAGGTCAAACACTTGTCTAGAATATGAACATTTCTTTTGTTTACTAAGGTTGGACTATTATGCAATCTGCTTTTTATATTCCCTCATTATATACTCTATAGCTCTGCTACGCCTGCAATGTATCTTTCATGAAAAATTAACATCACCGCATCAAATATGTATTGTTAACTTACAAGTTCATAGGAACCTCTGGCATTCCAGTTGATTGAGGAATGATAGTTTCCCGCTTCCACAAAGTCCGGCCTAGGTGTAAATTTGTACCAATATGTGATCTTGCCAATTCCGAAATATTTCTAGAGTGGATGTTCTCCTCATAAGCTCCTTTCCTTATACCAATCAAGCAATTTCTCAGCATAGCATTTCTTGCTTTTCAACAGATCACACACATTAACAGCTTGTAACTAGTTATTTCCAGAGCTAGATAACTGCTGCAATGGCTCTAACAGTCATTCATAAAATAAACTAGCCCAGAGCGAATCACTTGGCATACCAGTAGTCATCACGCCCTAATTTTATCATTTCAGGGAAGAGATAGTAAAATCACTGCCATCCAGCCTACATTTCAACCTGGAGGCATTTGGTTTTATGAGCTGATCCAACTGTACCCAGGTTGCTTCACCGTCCTAGTGCTATCAATCAATTTCCTCGTATTAGCTGCTTCTTCCCATTGACCAGCAGCTGCATACATATTCGATAAATGCACATAAACTGATGGATTATCCTGTTCCGTTTCAAGGAGAAACTCACTGATTAATTTTCCTAGCTTTAAATTACCATGCGCTGCGCAAGCACTCAATAGTGACCAGTAGATGTTGGGATGAGCTTCAAAATGTTCACTGTTCATTAATCTTTCAACTTCATCAAAATACCCAGCACGACCTAAAAGGTCAACAATACAAGAGAAGTGATCAACTCCAGGAACAACACCATATTTATCAACCATAGAATTAAAAATCCGAATGCCATCATCAATTAGACCTGCATGGCTGCAAGCGGAAAGAACTATTTTAAAGGTGGCATCATCTGGTTGGACCTCAGACGAGTGTTGCATTGCCTCAAACTGGTATATAGCTTCATTTCCTTTCCCATGCTGTGCGTAAGCAGATATCAAGGCATTCCATGAGACTGTATCTTTTTTGGCCAATGCAGTAAATACCCTTGAAGACCAGTCTATAAGTCCACATTTAGCATAAAAAGTTATAAGGCCATTGCCTAAAGAAACTTCTGAACTGAACCCAGATCTCATAATATAACCATGAACCTGTTTCCCTTGTCCTAAAGCTGGAATGCTAGCACAAATACTTAGAATAATGTTGAGGGTATACTCATTTGACTTGAATTCTGACATCTGCAGCTCAGAGAATTTCTCTAAGCCTAGCAATGGGAGCCCATTTAACAGAAAACCAGAAATAATAGAATTCCAGGAGATCAAATCCCTAAAAGACATATCAGAGAATATTTGATAGGACTGCTCCATATTCCCATGCTTGGAATATGCAGAAGCCAATGCATTAGAAACCTGTATATTTGAAATGAGACTGTTTCTAAATACAAGGGCATGGATCATCTCCACTGTTTCTAGGAGCTCTGAGCTGGCCAACAAGCTTCCAAAAGTAAACTCATCTGGTTCAGTACCTGTTCTCCTCATTTCCAAGTAGGCTAAAATTGCTAATCTACCAAAATTTCCTTGAGTATAGCTGGATATCATAGTATTCCATGAGACAGGATCTTTCCTTTCCAGCCTCTCAAAAACCTTGCGAGCTGCATGCAAATCTTTACAACTAGAATACATAGTTATTGTTGCATTGCTTAAAGAAGTACTAGCTTCAAAACCCATCTTTATAGCTTGGGCATGGAATTGATACCCAATTTCTGCATGTAAACACGAGCTCATTAAACTCACAAAAGTCAACTCATTAGGCCTAAGACAACTCCCTAGCATCTTTCTGCATATTATCAAAGCCTCTTCAATTCTCCCAACACTAACCAAACCATCAATCATCACATTGTAAGTAATCTGATCACGCACTGAATCTTCAGCTTCTTCAAACACCAAGTAACCATCCAAAACATTTTCACAGTTAAAATACATGGTAATTAAAGCATTAATAACAGAAGGTTCAACCAACGATCCAGATTTAATCACTAACGAATGCACCTGCATCCCAAAATTCACCATCACCAATTTACACCCACTTAAAACACTCGCTAAACTATAATTATCATGTCTAACTCCCGATCTACACATATCTCTAAAATAATTTAGCCCAATCTCTTCATTCCCACTCTCCATACACCCTGTAATCATCGCATTCCAAACCACGACATCCCTCTGTGGCATTACATCAAACAACACGCATGCGTAATCAACGTGACCCAATTTAGCACAAGCAGATACTAACGTTGCATAAGAATATACATCTGGGTTTTCAGTTTCACCGAAAACCCACTTCACCGAGTCAATTTCTTTCGCTTTGGCATATAATGAGAGGAGGGTGTTTGCAACATGAGTGTAGGTTTTGAGGCTTGATTTAATGGCGTAGGCGTGGAGCTTGTTGCCAAAAGTGGTATCGCATAGATTTGCACAGGCAGTGAGTGTTGTAGAGAGAGTGTAATGGTCTGGTTTGAGGTAGTAGTAAAGTGAGCGGATTTTGTCGAACAGATGGAGTGCATCTTTGTACTGGGTTGAGTGAGTTAGTTTTGCTAGTTGTCGATTAAGTTTGAGGAGTTGTTGCTGTTGTTCATGTAGGTTTTTGGCGGTTGCTTCGGTTAAGGTAGTTACAGGCCTTGCACAAAATGGGAACTTTCTCATAAGTCGGCGCTGTTTGTTAAAAGCAGGCCGGAAACAGACCTGATCATATCTCTGTCCGGACTTGCTTCTTCCACAAGGCCTGGTCCTAAAAAGGTTCTTCCTTCTTTCTTTTTTTCTATTAATTCACTTTATATAACTTTTTAATTTAATATTTTACTACTTATTTAATAAATTAAATTATTTTTATATTTTTTCTCTTAATAATTTTAAATAAAATAAATTTATTTATTAATAATCAACTTTAAAAATATTTTACTATATTTTTAATAATTTCAAATAAAAAATTACTTTATAAAGAAATTACAAAAATAAAATTATTGTTATTCATAATATTAAATATTTCTAAACTAAAACTAAAATACTAATTTTAAATTATAATATATTTTATATAAAAATATTTATCATTTATTAGTAGATAAATTTATTTTATCTTTAATTATTAAAAATATAAAATTAGTGCAAAATTCACATTTTATCTCAAAATCGGATAATTTATATCAAATCTCAACTCTACAAATCAAATTATTTATTTAGTTAATTCAATTGAGAGATAGAAAAAAATATAATTTGATTTCTAGACTTTATATTAAATATTAAACTAAAAAATTAAATAAAGAATTAAATACTTTTAATTTATAGTTCAGAATAAAATAATTCAAATTTGAACTATTTTATAAATAAGTCCATAATTTTTATTTAAAAATTAAATAAATCTAAATTTTTTAAAATTATAAGCATATTTATCATATTTTTCTTTAAATAATTTAATAAGATAAAATAAAATCTACCATTTTATTATAACTTTCTCTTTTTTAAATAAAAATATTTTAATTATCTGCTATTTATATATATATATAATATTATTATTATTTTATTTTATTTTTATATAATAAATATAATAAATTTTAAAATATCAAATAATAAATTAATCTAATTTAACTTGTTTTCTTTCCTAATTAGTCATATTAAATATATTCTTAATATGAATAAATTATTAAAAAGTGACCGTTTTAATAGAACAGAGAAAATAATCTTCAACCATTTTTTAAATTTTTTACTAACATATTTTTCTACTTCGTTGAAAAGATTAAAATTAATAATCGTTGTCTCTAATTCAATACTAATATTGATTTTGCCAAATCACAATTGGTGCTGTTATCATTAATTTCAATTGTTTAATTAGAATTTAACATAAATTTTCATTAAAATTTAGATCTATTTTAATTTTAGTATAAATATTATTAGTCTAATTACTTAAAATAATTAGAATTATACTCATTTAATTTAAAGTATAAGTTTGAAATTATTTTTAATATTATATAAAATATTTTCTTTATTAAAATAAAATAATTTTATATATTTTAACTTATTTGAATTTTGATGTCTAATAAAATATAATCAAATAATTTCTTTACCTTATTAAAATAAAATTCTCTAGATAAATATCTGAATTTCATTAGCTTTTATTTATCCTTTTTTATTTTAACATATTTATAAATTTATCATAGTTAATTGTTTATTATTTCAATAAAATATGAAAATCTCAAAATTCAGTTATCTAAATGTAATTTGCTTTTCACTATTTTTATTTCTTTTAAGGGTCCGTTTCCCTCTCCTTTCTACCACTGCTCTAATATTTCCTGCCTCTTTCTCCGCCGTCGCTTGCGACAACCCCCTCTTCACGTCGCCAGAATAATTTTTCTTCTTCTTCCTCTTTGTCTTCGTCTTCTTCTTCTTTTTCGCAGACTATTTGAATCTCTTATATACCCGTTGGATACATAGGGACAGCTTTGGCTTGTGAGCTTTAAAGGATCATTCACTGCTAACTCACTTCTTGATTTATACCTTCTTGTTTCTCAAAATTCGCATCAAGGTTACTTCTTTCTTTTCTTGAAAAACGCAAAGCTTGCTTCTTTTTCTTAAGTTTCTTATGGATTTTATTTGATTCGTTGAAAAGTTTTAACTTTTAATTTTCTTAACAGCTCTATGTAAGAGGAATGATATAATTGTTGTGGGTTTGATTTGAGAGCAGTTGCAGTGGCACGCCTAAGCAGTAGAGAAATGCAAAGACTTTCTTCAAAAACAATCTCTCTTCTTAACAAACATTGCTGCCGTTTTAATCTCATTCATGTACAACTCTACCAAAAAGGTCAAGAACCCATTGACAGAAACCCTCTGTCTAACAATCTAAGAAATGGGTTTGGTGTTGTTTGTCTCAAAACTCAAGAAAATAATACTTCAGACAGAGACAACAGCAGCAGCAAGGTTGATGAGTTTGCTAAAGATGTTGAAAAAGTATATAGAATCCTCAGAAACTTCCATTCTAGAGTTCCAAAGTTAGAGCTTGCCTTGCAAGAATCTGGTGTTACAATGCGAGCAGGATTAACTGAACGTGTATTAAATCGTTGCGGTGATGCTGGGAATTTGGGGTATAGGTTCTTTGTGTGGGCATCAAAGCAGCCTGGTTATAGGCATAGTTATGAGAATTATAAGGCCATGGTTAAGATTTTTAGTAAAATGAGACAATTTGGTGCTGTTTGGGCTTTATTAGAGGAAATGAGGAAAGATAACAGTGTGTTGATAACAAGTGAATTGTTTATTGTTTTGATTAGGAGGTTTGCTTCCGCTAGATTAGTTGAGAAGGCAATTGAAGTATTAGATGAGATGCCAAAGTATGGATGTGAACCTGATGAGTATGTGTTTGGTTGTTTATTGGATGCATTGTGTAAGAATGGCAGTGTTAAACAAGCTGCTTCTCTTTTTGAGGATATGAGAGTGAGGTTTAGTCCGAGCTTGAAGCATTTTACTTCTTTGTTGTATGGTTGGTGTAGAGAAGGGAAACTAATTGAGGCTAAACATGTGTTGGTACAAATGCGAGAAGCAGGATTTGAGCCGGATATTGTTGTGTTTAACAATCTGTTAAGTGCCTATTCGATGGCTGGAAAAATGACTGATGCTTTTGATTTGTTGAAGGAGATGGTGAGGAAGGGGTGTGAGCCTAATGCGAACTCGTATACTATTATGATCCAGGCATTTTGTTCACAGGAGAAAATGGATGAAGCAATGAGGGTTTTTGTTGAGATGGAAAGGACTGGTTGTGAGGCAGATGTTGTGACATATACTGCATTGATAAGTGGCTTTTGTAAGTGGGGTAAGATTAATAGAGGATATCAGATTTTAGATGCTATGAAACAGAAAGGGCATATGCCTAATCAATTGACTTACTTGCGCATATTGCTGGCCCATGAAAAGAAGGAGGAGTTAGAAGAGTGTTTAGAATTGATAGAGAGTATGCGGATGGTTGGTTGTGTTCCTGATCTTAGTATTTACAATGTAGTAATTAGGCTGGCTTGCAAGCTGGGGGAGGTGAAACAGGGTGTTCAAATTTGGAATGAAATGGAAGCAAGCGACTTTAGTCCAGAGCTTGATACTTTTGTTATTATGATTCATGGGTTTCTTGGGCAGGGATGTTTAGTTGAGGCTTGCGAGTATTTCAAGGAAATGATTGGGAGAGGCCTTTTAACTACTCCTCAATATGGTATCCTGAAGGAGTTATTAAATGCTCTGCTGAGAGGCGAGAAGCTTGGAATGGCTAAAGATGTTTGGAGTTGCATTGTGACAAAAGGATGTGAGCTCAATGCAGACGCCTGGACAATTTGGATTCATTCACTGTTCTCAAATGGGCATGTGAAAGAGGCTTGTTCTTACTGTTTGGACATGATGGAAGCAGATATAATGCCAAAGCCAGAAACTTTCGCAAAGCTAATGCGTGGTTTAAGAAAATTGTTCAACAGAGAGTTTGCAGCAGAGATCACAGAGAAGGTGAGAAAGATGGCTGCAGATAGACAGACCACTTTCAAAATGTATAAACGAAGAGGGGAGAGGGATTTGAAAGAAAAGGCTAAGGCAAGAAAGGATGGGAGAAAGAGGAGGGCTCGTAGACGCCAGTGGGGTGGGGTCCGTAATAGAGCCAGCATTTAGTTTCAGTAATGGGTTGTAGATGAGCTAGACTCTTCGGGTGAGATTGGATTCTAGCCACTGTTTGCGCTTGAGCTTTTTTTTTTTTGGCTCATTGAAGATGGACATGCTTCATTTATCAAGTATTCTTCTTTACTTATCTTACACCTTGGTTTGTGATCTTTTTTTCTAAAAAATTCTCTTTAGGCTTTCAAATAATATGGTGCTTTCTCAATCTCCTAGATTTGTTATATTCTCAAATGGATACTAACAAACTAATAGTAGAGTAGCATGGTTATGCATGCATTTTAGATTAAAGACTTCCATTTCTCGGTTGATTGACCCTCTTCTCATTTTTCATTTACATTCTAGACAGCAACATAGTTAAGCAGCAGGGAGGAGCTCTGGTATCCTCTTAGAAGAAATAAGATGTTGGCGAGCATCCCATACAAGACCAGGTCACCGGGGTTTAAGTGTCAAGTGGATATTTTATATGGCTAAGGTATTGAGTTTCTGCTTCTGAACTCTGAATTGTTGCTGTTATCCCACGCAAATGAAATTTGTAAGTTGAATTCGATTAAGGTATTCCTTGGATACTGTCTCTGATAAAAATTCTAAATTTTTTATTTATGCCTTCTGCTGCTACTTGCTCTAATGGCATTACTGGAGTTGCTGCCCCTGCCTTCGTTTGTGCTGTATTACTGTAAGTACAAGACATAGCATTTAAACAGATGTATGTGCAAAAAGCAAAGAGCAACTTGGTATAAAAGTAAAGATAAAAGTGAAATAAACACTACTTCAACTTGGTTTCTAACAAGGGTGAGCAACCGAACCGCCCCAAATAAACTGACAATTCGGTTTCAGTTTTAATGTTTTTGAATAAAAGGTTGAACGAAATATTTAATTAACCATTAGTTTGGTTAACCAAAAGTTTAATGTTTTGACCATAATCGGTCAATTGAGTAAAAAAAGAATAGAAAAACAAAAATGGGTTTGATTCACTGGTATTTTAGTTAATTGTATTAACAATTATCAAATTCCTAACTTTAGTCTTGGAGCTAGAATTCGAACAATTTCGCATCCATAATCTTAACATTGATTAATTGTCAAATAAAACTAATCACAACAAGTAATCAATAAAAGACCTAATCGAATGATTTAGGGTTTCGGCTTTTTACAATTCCTCCTGTCTGTAACAAATTAAAAAAAATAAAATCAGCCAATTGTTCATCGAGTTTGAGTGGTAGAGAAAAAAAAAGGAAATAAAATCAATCACAAACACACGACCAATAAAAAGCCTAACCTAACTGAATTATTTAGACTAAGTTTTGGTTTCCTATAATTCTTCCTCTCTGTCTCCTTTCCCTAAGCAACTAGTCGTTGGTCGACTTCGAGTGGTAGAGGAAATACAGAAATACAGAAATCTTAAAATTAAAAAAAAAATGAACAAAACCTGTTAAACGCATCAACTAAAGTGGAAAAAATTACCAATATATATATATATATATATATATATATATATATATATATATATATATTAAGTTCTGTTTATCTTTCTCGAGCTATTAATGAATAAGAAGGAGCTTGGACCACTTTACTATTAGTTTCTTGTATTGGGCAGTTTGATTTTTCTTTTTTCCACTCAGTTAATGACAAAATGAGGTCTATTCAATAAAAGGACGTAATTGTTGACATAATCAAACGTAATTACGTTTAGGTTCTATTTTCAAATAAGAGGGACGTGAATGTAAGTAGGGTCAAAGCTCCATAGGGAAAAAGTAATTTGTTCTTACAATAATAATTTAGCTTGTATCATATCTATCTCAACGTAGTCGAGTTGTGCTCCATCTGCTCATGTATTCCTCCTGTTTACATTCTTAAGCGATGAATTGGAATTTGGGATTTACCCAGCCCATTATGATATTTGAATTAAAGGTGAATTTGCCTTCTAAACTTAGCTTCAATAGTTAAATATATTTAATTTAATTTTTTTTTTCCAGCAAATAGCCTTTTGAATGTTAAGAGTTAAATATATCTAATTTAAATTTTTTTAGCAAATAACTTTCTAAATTTATATTCAAATATCACATACATTTAATTTATATTTTTTAAAAGTAGAATAAAACTAGATTTAAAATTTTTATTGAATCATAAAAATTAAAAATGATATTTATTTTATTAATTTACCGATATAATATCTAATGACGCGTTATACAAGAGTGTGTTTAGCAAAGTTTAAAATTCGGAGGATCGTCAATATAATAAATATTATTTTAAATTTTGATAATTCAATTAAAATCTAAAAATATAATGTTGTTTCACTTTTTAGAAAAATTTAAATTAGATTATTTTACCTTTGGATATAAATTCGGATGACTATTTATTACAAATTATAAATTAGATGTATTTGACTATTGGATATAAATTCAGTGGATTATTTATTGAAAAGGTTTAAATTGAGTGTATTTAACCTTTGCACATAAGTTCAAGAGGTAAATTTACTCTTTGTCCAATGATATCTTGATTAAATAATAATATTATTAATAATTATTTAAATTTGTATATTAAATTGATGATAGCTAAGAATTTTGTCAATATTGAAAAGTTAAGACCAGAGTAAATTTTGTCAAGGAATAATAATATTATTAATAATTATTTAATTAGTCATTATAACACTAATTTTCCAAAAAAATAAAATTAGTGAGAATCTGTAGACCTCAATGACAAAACGTAAAGGATTAGTCCAAAGAAGGACAAGCATGTTTAGTTTTTAAAATTTAATCATTCGTTTGTCATTTTTTTACTAGCTCGTATATTAAAAATATTATTATTCCTTTATTAACTTACAAGTACCCATTAAAGACAATGAAACTGACGGTCGAATTATTTATAAAAAAATGATGGATGAGTTAATTTAATAATAAAAAGAAACTTGAAAACGAGTTACTACATCAACTCGTGAGCACATCGTATTTTATCTAAAAAAAGTATTTCAACAACGTCTACTCACTTGTATTAAAAATGCAAGCAAGGCAATCAATTTGTTATCTACCGTTATTTGACTTCAAAATATTGAATTCAGCTTTTGTTATTTTTTTCTTACAGATGATGACACTTCATTATTAATTTTAAAAATTTAATTATTTAATTATTATTTCTTAAATAGTTCATATATTAAAATATATAATTATCTCTTTTGATTATCATTTTTAACTAGCTCATATACTAAAAAATATAGCTATTTCTTTATCAATTATGAGTACCCATTCAAGTTGATGAGACCGATGGATGAGTTAATTTAATAATAAGAAGATATAATTTTAAATTTTATTTTATGAGCTTATTTATTAAATAATCTTTATTAATAATATTATTTATCTAAAAGTTTAGTACAATAATATCTTACTGATAAGAAATGGAAATATACTTTTTAAAACAATTTACTTCTTGAGATTTAGCCTAATACATAATTTAGTATCTATATCTTTTTATTATATTAAAATTCTCTTAAGTTATAATAAAACTAACTACTATTTCTTTATGTGATAGTCGAATGACTAAATTGATAATTTGATATTATAATTTGACTTTTAAATTTATTATCAAGTATCAAACTTGTCTAAAATTAATTTTATTATCGAATTATGATAAAATTTTATTTTTAGCACAAGTTAATTTTAGTGTCTAATTAAAATAATAAAATTCACTTGTTTATATCTTTTATTTTTTAGTAAAATTTAATTCTAAACAAATTTAAACGTATTAAAAATATTTATTTTTTTAATTTTATTAAATTACTATGTAGTTTAATTTTAAATTTTTAAATATCATAAATATTTATAAGTTATTTTTTTACTAGACACTAAAATTAAATTATATTAAAAATAAAAAATTTACTCGTATTGATCTAATTTGAATAGTTGATAATTATTTTTTATTTTTTAACATATAAAATTAACATGATCACTTTAGTAATAATGAATTTGTCAATTTAGTGTCTAAATTATTTCACTAGATCAATTGATGATTGTTTAATTTAATTTTTACTGTTTATATAGTTTAACTATAATATATAATAAAAAAGAACAATAGAATGATATTTTTTAATTAAAAATATTTATTTTATATTAATAACTAAAATTAAAATATATAGTAATTTAATAATATTATTATAATTATAAGTAGTTTTAAGATATTTAAATGGCTTGAATTAGATTATATTAAAATTAAAAAATTAGAGTAAGAAAAAAATATTAAATTTATTATTTTAATTAGACACTAAAATTAATTTATGGTAAAAATAAGATTTTACTCTGATTTAATAATGAAATTAATTTTAAACGAGTTTGATATTTGATAATAAGTTTAAAGATCAAATTGTAATATTTAAACTACCAATTTAGTCATTCGACTAATATAGAAGGGATAATGGTTAGTTTTATTAAAATTTAAAAATATTTTAATATATTAAAAAAAATACAAAAACTGACTCATCTGTTAAGCCAAATCACAGTGAATAAATAATATTTAACCCAATAATTTAATGGGAAGGATCCGGTTGAGTCATAAAATAAAAAGCCTCTCCTAATTTAGACAATCAAAATAATGAACCGACTCGCAATTTCCCGAAAAGTTCAAGGGTCAAAATGAACATTTGTCGAAAGTAGTATATTGCCTCCCCAGGGTTCGTTCCAAAAAAGCAAAACCAAGGGTACAGCAGTAAATTAAATCCTAGAAGCAAATCAGTCTCTTTTTGTAAAGCCCTTTCCTTCCTTCGGCTCCTTTTCTTTTTCCCTCTTCTTCGCAGACGACATTCTAACCAAACCCTAAAAAGATAACAGATAGTCTCACGGAGCCCAAGTCTAACAGATCATTCCAATCACCAACAATCAAATCAAGGTTAGATCTGTCATCGCTAGTATCTTTCTTTACCTCGTTTCTTGTTTTATCATTGTTTAATTTAATTTAGATTTTAGGGTTTCTCTTCCTTCTTTCCTTAGTGTGCTATCGTTCGATATGTTTTTCAATTCTTTTAAGACCTCAATTTTCAATATATGTGGATAGATAAGCTTAAATTCTATTTTTAGATTTTCTTTCTTATCTCTGTGTTTTAATTCTATATCACTGTTTTCCCGACTTGATATTTTTTTTGCTGGCCTTACTTCTAATTTTCTCTTCATAAATTGGATAAATGTCTATTTTTTTCGTTATTGATTATATAGTCAATGATTAACTCTTTGGTATTTGTGGTTTGGTTTTGTTTTTGGATTTTTCTTTTGCAGGTTCATAACTACTTGATCCACTTTGTTGAGAATCACTTTATAATGGCAGCTCTGAGGGAGATTTTGCCTCCAGTTAAGTCAACTACTACAACTTATTATGATCATTCAAATGACCCATGGTTTAAGCAAAGATTTACCTCATCGGAGGCAGAGCAAGCTACTGTAATTAGCCATAAACCTGTACCTCCTTACTTGGATCGTAAAGGTTTTGTTCCTCGAAAGGTGGAGGATTTTGGCGATGGGGGTGCATTCCCAGAGATTCATATTGCACAATATCCTCTTGGCATGGGTAGGGATAAGTCTGCAAAACCTGCGTCAAAAATCTTGCCTTTGACTGTTGATGCACATGGGAATGTTGCATATGATGCAATTGTGAAGCAAAATGAGAATTCAAAAAAGATTGTTTATTCACAACATAAAGATTTGATCCCGAAGCTTTTGAAGAATGACGAGGAGAGTGATGAGGATGAGGATTTGCAGAAAGAAATTGAAGAGACAACACAGGAAACAAAAGCAGCACTTGAAAAGATTGTTAATGTGAGATTGAGTGCAGCACAACCAAAGAACGTGCCGACACAGTCTTCTGATTCGAAATATATAAAGTACAAGCCGTCGCAGCAATCGGCAGCTTTTAATTCAGGGGCAAAAGAAAGAATAATCAGAATGGTTGAGATGCCAGTGGACCCACTGGAGCCGCCTAAGTTCAAGCATAAGAGGGTTCCCAAGGCTTCTGGATCCCCACCCGTACCAATCATGCACTCCCCTCCTAGGCCCGTGACGGTAAAAGATCAGCAGGATTGGAAAATTCCTCCGTGTATCTCAAACTGGAAGAATCCTAAAGGCTATACTATACCTCTTGATAAGCGTCTAGCAGCTGATGGAAGAGGTTTGCAGGATGTTCAAATTAATGATAATTTTGCAAAGCTGTCAGAGGCACTTTATGTTGCTGAGCAGAAGGCTAGAGAAGCTGTTGCGATGAGATCTAAGGTTCAAAAGGAGATGATGATGAAGGAGAAAGAAAGGAAAGAGCAAGAACTGCGAGCACTGGCTCAGAAAGCACGCTCTGAACGAACTGGCGCAGCACCTCCAGTATCTGCTCCAATCCCATCTAATAAGACTGCAATGAATGATGTTGATATGATAGGGGATCATGATCGTGGGAGAGATAGGGGGAAGGATGCTCCCAAAGAGACAAGAGAGGAAAGAGAAGAGAGGCTGCAGCGTGAGAAAATTCGCGAGGAGCGACGTCGGGAAAGGGAGAGGGAAAGAAGGTTGGAGGCAAAAGATGCTGCCATGGGTAAGAAAAGCAAGATCACAAGAGATAGAGATCGTGACATCAGTGAGAAGGTTGCTCTTGGTATGGCTTCTACTGGTGCTGCCAGAGGAGGAGAGGTTATGTATGACCAGAGATTGTTTAACCAGGAGAAAGGGATGGATTCTGGTTTTGCCACAGATGACCAATATAACGTGTATGACAAGGGCCTATTTACAGCCCAGCCTACACTTTCAACACTCTACAGGCCTAAGAAAGATGTCGATTCTGATATGTATGGAGGTGCTGATGAGCAGTTAGATAAGATTATGAAGACGGACAGGTTTAAACCTGATAAGGCTTTTGCTGGTACATCTGAGAAGGCCGGTCCACGGGACAGGCCAGTTGAGTTTGAAAAGGATGCAGAAGAAGCTGATCCATTTGGTTTGGATCAGTTCTTGACTGAAGTGAAGAAGGGTAAGAAAGCCATGGACAAGGTAGGCAGTGGTGGAACAATGAGAGCTAGTGGTGGGTCTTCAACACGAGATGGATATGATGGAGGCTCTGGTAGAACTCGCATCGGCTTTGAGAGGGGCCGCTAGGTATCCTGCTATCAGGTTGTATTTGCCATGGCCTGTTTTTGTTTGTCACTTGCTTTTACTATGCGTTTTGCCATATTATCTGTTAACCGAAGAGGCATGTTTGTTAATCTTATTATTGGGTTGAAAAGCATTTTCCTTGGGTTAAAGAGCACTTTCTTAAGGCAATAGCTTGTGTTCTATGTGGTGATTTTCTTAAATTATTGATTATACTAGGAAAACTTAGGTTGGTGAAGCTGAACTCAGTGCAAATTCTTAGAATGAACAGCTCCTATGATCCTTACATTTTTGCCAGTTCTGTGCTTACCCCAATGTGGATATTCTCAAATTACTGCACCAAGGAAAGATGTTGATCCAACCAATAATATAAGGATTTATGCCCGAGTATATTGATGTCTATCCCTACTTCTGATAAAGTTAAATCAATCTTGCTGGAGATTGTTGTAGCTCTTAATGTTTTTTACACTGTCCTTACAGTTGCTAACAATGACAAAAACAAGTAGATTACTGTTTGCTATTTTCATCTTGTATCTGAATCTAGCTTCTGCTGGTTTCAGCTTCTAAATATTTTGGCTTGGCTCTTGACTACGGTTTAAATTTTCTTTTGGAATGAATGATGCCCATCACGGTAATCCGTCTCATCAAAGATCTCCTCCTGTATATGCAGAATAAGAGGGGCATAAGTCGTTGCATTGTTAATTAAAACCATTTTTATGAAAAAGGAAAGTCAAATCAAAAGATTCATGTACTTGTAACAGCTCCTCTATGACATCTTCTAGTGTTATAATTCCAATAGCCTCCCCTTCTTCACTGAGCCCGACTAGTGGGTTCTCATCGATGCGCAGGACCTCTGAATGTACTCCATTTGCCCATCTCTTACTCTTAGACGCTCCTCTTTGCAGATTTACCTCTATAGGAAAACTCTTCAGCTTCTTCACTGATCTATTGCTCTTAATACTTTTCATCTGTGTATGACTTTCTCCATCAATGTCCACCTTCACATCTCTCACTAAATCAAATTGTATGTTAAGGAATGGAGATCAGTTCCTGAAGGAAATCGCTACTGAAACTAGACAAGAACAGCTGAGTTACTGCTACCTGGAGCTGTTCCTTTGCCATGCAATTGCTCTGCCTCACCGTTCTGCCTTATGACAGCAGCCATGTGGCTATGACCTTTCTGGAACTCATTTAGTATGTCATAAAGAGGCATTGTCTCTGAAACCCTGCCATATAAGTAGATGCACAACTTGATTAGCTATAATAGCTTAATTAATTTGTTCAATCTACTCTCTTTGTGATGCTTATTTGATGATTCATAAGAACTCGGCAGGAACTAATGACAAATCAGGCAAGAGGGTGGTCTCATATACTGCTAATTGTTGCTATGAAGCAGTCCCTAATTCTATGCAAAATTGAAAGGAAAAGAATGCATTGACTGAAGCTTAGCGATTAACTTTTTAGCATGTCTATGATAATTCCCTTTGTTCTGTGAGATTAGAGGAGTTGGGGGAATATACATTTGTCAAATAAACAATTTGCAGACCAATGGTCATTCAAGGAAAAAGATGTACTCTACAACAAAATTGAGTTTACCTTGGGATTTTGCGAATAGTGACATTCTTTACAGGAATTTCATCATCTGGATGAATAGTTAGCAAGTTCTTCACCTGTAACTAGGAAGAAATACTAATATGAAATAGAGCGCATAGAATTACTCTTCATGTGAAAATTTGCTAACAAGCCATTACCAATACAAGTCCGATTACGTTTCTAGGATTCTCATGATAAACAGGCACTCTGCTATGCCCCGACTCTAAAATGAACCTCATCAGAGCACTGCACGTTAGCATTCTGCAGTTATGAGACGTGTTCTATTCACAGGAAAGATCAAATGCTTGTTAATAAATGATTTAGTGTCTGTTTTCCTTGATGAAATTCCAGCGTACCTGTCAAGTTTAGCGTTTATATCAATAGAAAAAGTTTCAGATATGGGTGTCATTGCATCTTTTGCAGTTTTCTCAGTGAGCTCAAGTGCTCCTGCAATGATCATCGTCTCATCACGTGTCAATTCTCCACCTTTTCCAGCCTGCATATTATTCAAAACGTTCTAGTACTTGGGAAAAGAATCTAACAAGCAACAGTTATGGAAATAACTTCCATGTACCTCATTTCCATGCAAATCTACAAGCGTCTTCAGCTCAGCTCTGCGGAAAAGAGGTTCATGTTCATCTCCCAACAAATAGTCTAGTAGCTGGTAAAGTTTTAATCAAACTCAGGATCCTTGATCAACTAATCTTTTATGGACTTGTCATGGATACTGGAAATATTACCTTGCTTATCGGATATGCAATAGGGAAGCAAATGCAAACCAGAACTCGGACAATTGGAGCTACTGTTGCACCAATTGCCAAACCATACCGAGAACAAACAGCCTGGGGTAAAATCTGTACATGAAATTGCAAATTTCATGAAGTGCACACTACAATTAAAGGAAGCCAATTGTCATCTAGACTACCCGTAGCCGTGTTACTATGTTCTTTGAAAATTGGCATTCGAAACTAACCTCGCCAAACAAAAGTATCAAGGTCACAGAAATAAGAATAGCACCCCAAGCTGTAATTAAACCATCCAAAAATATGGGCAGTGTCTGCATAAACAACTGATTATGAAGTCGAATATTTTTTCATACTTGGGAAATCTTAGTGTTGAGCACTTCTGTTAGCAATTACCTCCATGGCTGCTGCATTACAGATCAATAACGTGCAGAGTAGCAGATGCTGCCTTTTCACTACTGGCAATATCTTTGCTGTTACAGAAAATCACAAGCTTATTTCACTACTGGCAATATTTTCTTGCTCAATTCAAAAGGAAACATATGGGTGATGACCTGAGAGACTTATAGGTGCTCTTAGTACCATTACATTTAAATGATGCTGACTCAGTATCAGGCACTTCTCATCCAAACACAAGCAACACAAGAACAAACATAGCAAGAAAAGGAACAACTAGACGGTACTGTAAAACAAATTAATATGTACGAACTTCTGAAATGAACAATTACTTGCGTGTTTTCGATCACTAGGCGTTCCGGACTTGGCAAGGACCTCAAGATCAACAAGGCTCATGGACATGAGTCCTAAGGTGAGTCCAGACATCAAACCAGCAAACAACACTAGAAAAACAACAACAGCAATATGGATAAAGAACCCAGTTCCACAGCATACATATTCTATTGCCATTCAGTATCACTCTTCTTTCTTTCTTTCTCTACCTGTTCTTGATATGCATACAGGCAAAGGAAGAAGTTCACAACTACGGTTCCCAATTTATATCAAGCTCAAGTATTTGGTGGGTCATGACACAGCAATGCATAGATTGCACTTGATGGACAAGACAACAATAAAGATTAGATTCTGATGAATGCAGCATCTAGGTTGAAACTTCTCGAAAATGACTTTTATCCTTTATGTATTTTAATAATTACTTCTATGTTAAAAAAGGAAGAAAGAAAGACTTAGACAACAGACTTGAAAAGTGCAACAAATTATTTAGTGCGCCTTGATGCACATGACAGTAGCATATCCGTCTCTCACATCAAAGTTGAAGGTTGAAATGAAATATTTGGTGCGCTTAAAAATAAAAATACCCATTTGCATGAATGTTAAGTTGGAAATGAAAATCATATATGAATGAAAATAAGGACAGAAGAAGTGGGAGATTATTCGACATGGTACCTGTCATTTAGTGGATTGGGTGCAAATGAGAGTGACTTTGCACAGCATTTTTACTGAACCTGATCTATGGTTAGAGATGTATAGGCAATTCCCAATTAGATGGTTCAGATTTAGATCATGTATACACTATGCAACAATTTCTATGTGAACCCTGCAAGAGATTGATGAATGGTTTCCCTGTGTGAAAAAAGCTAAACGGCTCAAGGCATATATTCTTGTCTTGTTTTTGTTCCCATAAAAGCAAAGACAAGTAAGCAAATTCTCCTTGAGTACAACATTTTCCTGTCAGCTGTCATGTGCTTGTTAGGTCATCTGGGGGCCTCCCACCGGAACGTTCTCTTGCAGTAACTATTTAAATTATCATTTAAGCTAGGATTACATATATTTTGCACGTACTCAACTCTAGAATTATAGACAATAAACACCCTAGAAATCAATTATAGCTAAGTTACCATTTAAGCTGTGAATCTTAAATCTTGATCTTAATGCGAACGGCTACTTTACTACTTTAATCCGATGGTTTGATGCAAGTGAATTTAATCAAATCTGACGTCCACTTTTAAGTTGTTCTCAACTCATTTAACAACATATTGAGATTCAATTTTTACTTAATGCAAAAGAAGGAATACTTTTGTTTATGCGATTCTGATGTGAAGTTAATCAAAGGCATGTTTCCTTAACTTTCTCTGGGCATCACTTTTGTGATATAGTTACACTCGCGCTGCTTGGAGAAAGGTCAAAAAAGAGGTTCGCATATATGATGAATCGGAGAGAGATTGATCTTTTAGCAGTTCTGCAATTTGCTAATGTATCTTGTTTGTGACGGCAAGAATATATACGAGATAATTGGCATAATGTACCCTAGTTGCATGCCTAACCAAAAAAGTAATATATTATTAGTAGGATCCAATTAAGTCTAGCTAGAAAGTGCATCATTTGGATTTGGATGTTGGAGGAACACTTTTTTATTTGCTGAAGGTGAAGCTTCAACATAAATTTATGGAATTTCAACTATTTTAAATATAAAATTGAAATTATAATGCAGTTTTTTAGTCCTTTATTCTACTATCTATTAGAGATGACAATTTGCCTTCTATTTGTAGGTACATCTATAACTATAGACCTTTTTTAAATTTCAGGTCCGTCTTGATCGGACTTAATGTTTTCAAGTCTAGATCCGAGTACAGCCCAATCTATCATAAAAAGATATACTATTCTTTTTATAATTTTCAGAAAAAATCAGATTTGGTGGGCGAGCTCAAAAAAAATAATATTTCCAAGCTCGTCCAAAAAATAAACGGGCTTTTACGGGTTCAAACTTGGACAGGTTTAATATAAAAAAGTAGTGTTCGAATTTGAGGATTTTAGGATGGATTTGAGCGGGTCGAGCAAATACCCAAGTCCACGAACAGATGTACCTGCTATTAGTGACAGGGTCAGGACCGATTTATACCACTTCGCTCCTTCTCCGCTCTAAACTATACTCGAAATTTATAGAAATATATATATATATATATATATATATATATATATATATATATATATATATATGTTTTATTTATAAAATAAAAGTAAATAAATATAACTTATTAAAAAATCTATTAAATATTATCTAGATTTATACTTTATTAGTATCAAGCCTTGGATAGAGAGTTTCGAGTTCCTTAACTGATTACACCAGCTTTCATCCAGAAGGAAAAAGAAATTACAAGGCTCAAAAGGCAGATTGATCAAATTGAACATGACCTTAGAAAAGATCAGTCTTCTACAATCCCTTCCTTTACGTCAGGAGCCTCTACATCTTCTGCAATTGCTCCCTCATACTATTCTGCATTTCCTTCCCTCCCACAGCCAGAACAAGAAGGAACTCTTTACCAACCCTTTGGTACTTTCTCACACCTCTACCCAAAAGGCTCCACAACCCAACAAAAGAAAGTATCACATCCTCCAGTCTCTAAAAAAAATAAATTGCCAGACCAATCACTAATCAGCCCTTATGATTCTGATTCTTCTTCAAATACATCTGAAATGGCTAATATAACAGAAATTCTCATGAACACCTCTACTACTGAACCCAATCCAGAAGTAGTAGAGCCTGAAGATGGCACAAAGGATGCACATTCATATTTTGTTCCTACTGAAGCTTCACATTCAAGGTCAAAACCTACAATTGGAACGGGACCTTGGTTCACCTTTGATGATTTGCCTCCATCAAAATGGAGAGATAAACTTTCTGAATTTTTGGCATGGATTGATCTTCAAATAACTTTTGATGGTGCCACACTTAAATAGGTTCTTGCTGAATTTGTAACGAGATTCACAGGCATTTTAAGGGATTGGTTCCAGTCACAGCCTGAATATACTAGACTCCAATTTATGACTTTGTCAACTCCATCAGCTGTGGTCATAGTCCTCCATAATCAGTTCATTGGAAGTTATGATCTCATTATACGACAACAAAAACATGAATACTTTGATCGAAAATATTGTTCGTTGAAGATCAAGGATTTGGAAAGACATTATTCTGCAAGGTCCAAATTATATTATGTCATTGGAGGACACGACGGCGATGATACGTTGAAATATACTTTCATCACCTCATTACCAGATGAGATATAACTAGAAGTCAACAACATGATCGCCGCAATAAAGAAGCCAGTTACCTTCATTACTCTTGGAGAAATCTGGCAGTTTACTCTCTCATCTATCAATAGATTATGTGACCAACAAGAATTATTCAGAAGATTGTCTCAACGAGATTTGATTGTTCAAAATGCCTGTAACAAAAGCCACCTCAAGATTAAATGTAAGTCCTCCAATTGTGCCTGCTCCAATCACAAGAAGAAAATCAAACACCATTTTTAAAAATACCCTCGTAACAGAAGTAAAGAATTCAGAGGGAAAATGCCACATACAAAGAAGTTCAGGTACTTCCGAAAAAAGAGGAATCAAGGCAACAAATCAGACAGATGCTACATCTGCCGAAAGAAAGGGCATTATGCTAAGGATTGCCCTCAAAATCTGAAAAAGGCAGCAAAGATGGTCTAGCAAGTTAGCATGTCTATGTTTCTACCAGGTTCATTTGAAGAAGATATAGAGTCTCTCTTATCAGAACAAGACGATCTCACCCCAGAAAGTCTCTTTGGAATAGAAGAAGAACATTCAGACTCTACTAATTCTTCAGAAGAATCCTCTTCAGATTATGATGATAATGAAATTTCAATTTTGATGATCAGTCTTACCTCAAAAGAAGAGAAGGATATTCTGACAAATGTGATGCAGTACCCTTTTTCTCCATCTCCAGTTCCTGAGTTATCTTAACTTGCTACTAAGATTCCTCCAGTTCCTTATGTCCTTATACAAGTCTTACCTTCAAGGTACACAAAACCTGTTCCAGTCATAGCTTTCTTTGACACTGGAGCTTAGAGAAGTATGATGAATCCTGAAGTCCTTCCATCTGAATACTAGAAATCTCATATTCAGTTTTTCAGAGCAGCAAATGGCCAAACTTTCAAGACTACCTTGATCACAAAATAAAAAATCGGGATACAGTTCTTTCCTGATTATGTGGTATGGATGCACATTATTGGATCAGATCTCCCAAATAAAGACCTCTTAATAGGTTTTGATGTTTATCATCAAGCTCAAAGGCTTCAAATTCTTCCCAATGGAATAAAGTTCAAGAGGTAATTTCGTCCATACACAGATACATCTAATCTGTTCACTATATCAGACACAAAACCACCATTCCTGTAATACAAGGAAAAATTCATTCCTTTTTGTCCAGAATCCCATTCACATTTTCAACACCCTTTATCCTTGTGGAAAAATCCCCAGTTCTATATTAGCCTTCCTTTTAAGCTCAACGAAGATATCAACCCAACAAAAGCCACCCATCTAGGAATGTCTCCTACAGATCTAGTTCTTGCCAGATCGGAATGCCTGACTCTGCTACAACAAGGCCTCATCGAGCCCACAACCTCACAATGGGCCTGTCAAGCCTTTTATGTGGAAAAAAGATCTGAAAAACTAAGAGGGAAAAATAGACTTGTTATTAATTACAAGCCTCTGAAATATTTTTTGCAAGACAATAAATTTCCTCTTCCTCGCATTTCGAACCTAAAAGTCCACATTCAAAAGGCCCAATTCTATTCAAAATTTGATCTCAAATCTGAATTTTGGCAATTGGGTATCCATCCTTCAAAAAGATACAAAACACCTTTGGTATCCCAAACGCCCAATATCAATGGACAGTTATGCCTTTTGGGCTCAAAACAGCCCCTTCTCAGTTCCAAAAAATAATGATATAAATCTTTGGGCATATCCTCTACTCCTCCCTTATCTACATTGATGATATTCTCTTATTCTCAGAAACAGCTGAGGAACATCATCAACTCCTGAAATAATTCCTTGCTATCATCCAAAAGTACGGAATCATGCTATCAGAGAAAAAAAGTATTATTGGCCAGCAAGAGATAGAGTTCCTTAGAATGCATTTCAAGGATGGCCAATATACGTATGATCCACACTTGATGAAAGAGCTTGATTATTTCCCAGATGAGAATCTCTCTGTAAAGCAAATTTAGCAATTTCTTGGGATACTCAACTATGTTAGGGAAGCCATACCACATCTATCTAGTTACACGTGTCATTTTTCCAAAATGCTAAAAAAGAACCCTCCCCTTTGGGGAACAGAACAGACAACAGCTGTCAAGAGACTGAAAGAATTGGCTCACAATACTCCACCTCTTACCATTCCGTCTACAGGACATCTTATCCTACATAATGACGCATCAGATCATGTATGAGGGGCAATTCTTCTTGAATATCTCAATAACAAGGAACAATTGTATGGATATGCATCAGGACAATTTTCTCCATCAGAAAGGCATTACCATTCAACATATAAAGAGATTCTGGCAGTCAAACATGAGATAAAAAATTTTGAGTTTTTCCTGATTGGTCAACACTTCTTGGTTTGAATGGATAACTCTGCATTTCTAAAGATCCTTAAGTCTAATCAAAAGACCTTACCAGGACCTCAATTATTAAGATTAAAATCATGGTTTAGTAGGTATAATTTTGAAGTTCAGCATATAAAAGGAACAAGAAACCTCATCCTAGATTTCTTATCCAGATTGTCAAAGCCACAACCAAAACCCCAACCTATTGTCCTCCTTATCTCAACAGTTAATCTTTCAATAATCTTCATGGCCTCTTCATCTTCAAAAAACCCTCTGCAACCTCCCTCACCACCAGACCTTCCTACAAATCTCACAAGCAAATAGGTCAACAATTTTGCCAAAAATTTGATGTTTCATTATTTGGCAATCATCCAACAGACTTTCTCACTACCCATCCAACCCAATTTCTTTTATCCAGATTACCCTTGGTGCTTAATCTATCACCTTTCTCCTATCCATCCACAAATTGAAAGTGAATTATGGTTTCTATGGTGTCTTTCCACAGTTTGTTATCATGCTATAGAAGTGCCAGTCATGGACCTCCTATACTTCTTCAATATTGATACAAATGCAGGAACATATCCATGGAAATATCTCACTTGGTTCAAAACTCCATACCAATGGAAAAATGATCTCCTCAAAATCATTCATGAAAATAAATTGTTTACAGATAATGATTTCAAGGCTTCAGGATATCATGCCATCTATATTCTTCACAGGCCTTACTTTAAGCTCTTAGAAGACACCTATGCCACCAAAAATATCTGTTATTATTGGAAAACAATTGAAATACCCTTGCATCTTGCTCCTCCACTAATAACAAGGGAATTAAAGCCCACTATACAATTGAGAAATGATTTAGGGAGGACCAATGTTTCTACACCACTTGTCTGCACTTACAATGGACCTAATAATCAATGGACTGAACACTCCATTATTGAACGATATACTTTACCTATATTGCCGACTCTACTAGATGATCCAAGTCTGACCATTGAACAAAAAGATGCCAATATGCAAGATTCTCAGCCCATGGATGATGATAATGGTCCGTGATGACTCATCCTTTTGCTGGCAATAAAGACCATCTCTCTTCTCCATAATTCAAAATGTAAAGGTATAAAAAGATAAGATTCCAATCTTATCTTTTTCGTCCTATTATGAGTATTATTTTCCGCATGTGATATCTCTATGTAAGTGTATTATTTTCCGTCTTTTTAGGGATGAGATAGGATTTATCTTTATGTAAGGGAGAAATCTCATATTTTCTTCTAAGGAAGACAAGTGTAAAAGATAAGATTCCCACCTTATCTTTTCTGTCTTATTGTTTTACGGCTCCTCTATATAAATAGAAGTCTTGAGTATTGTAAGGCAAGTTTTTCTTTCATCTATCAAGAAATAAAATTCTTCTTATGGCTTTCTAAACTCTTCATCTCTTCCTCTTGATCCATTGGTTATGAGCTATTTGCTTGCATGATCTGTTCTTCTATAATTCAAAAGGACTAACTCGGCTATAAAAATCCAAAAGAGCACAAAGACCTCTCATGGCAAAGGTGTCTCTATACGGTCTTAGCTTGAGGATTTATCTCGCCTTGAGTTTATAGTATGAGAATCATTAGAATGAACAGCTCTCGGCTTCAATTGGTATCAGAGCCTTGGTGACAGGGAAGAGAATCTAGCTATCATGACTTCAGAAATCACTACTCATACCTCCACTCTACAACTCTCTCCTTCTTGCAGAAAAACTGTATCCAATAAGATAGACCATCTTGTGGAAATTTCTCATATTCTTGAAAATGTCCAAATAGAAAATACTCATGTACCCATTAACAATCCATATAACATTTTCAAGAAACAGAACTTTGTCCGAAAAACCTTCAACCAAATCATCCATAAACAACCCTTATCCGTTAAAGAGTATATTCAATCTTCCTCTCTTTCACAATGTTCCCTTACTTCTACCACTCAAGAGCAGTATGTTACTCTAGAGATTCCCACTTCCTTTATAGAACAATGGAAGAAACAGGGATATACACATCTCCATCTTGGAGCTGTCAGGCTCGTCCTCTCTTATTATTGCAGGATGGGTTTACCAGTTACGGCCCGTATGTCACTTTTGGACACCAGGTATCTCACATACGAGCATGCAATAATCGGGACTATTGTCACAACACTTAACACTGGAAGTGTTGTTCTGAATTTCTTTCCAAATTTTAATTTATCTCTTAATGATCCTTATTTGTCAAATGCACTCAAAGTCCAAGTCCAAATCACTAGAGCAAACCAAGTGACTGATGCTCTTTCTGCCACCCTGCACCACCAGATTGTCTACAGACTTCAGGACCATGCCTTTAATATGCAAATCCCAGACTTCCAAGCCACCTCTGATGCTTTGTTTATCATGGCTGACTCTGGCCAAGTCCCTACAATAGTCCAAGCCCTAAGGCAGCTGGAAAGAGAAGATCTGCAGAAGTTAATCCCAACTGAATGGGTGACGAATTATGAGAAACTCCAGGCATCCCAAGCTAAGCCTATTTAGGCTACTGATCCTTTTTTTGTCACATAAAAGGATGGTACTGTGAAAATAATTTTCACAAAAATGGAAGAATCTTCTTCTGCTCCCTCTATTTTCTAGGCTTGATAATTCAACCTGTGTCCGGACCTAGAGAAAAGATCCTTATTCATTCTTTTCAATCCTCTGGATATCATATCTACACTGCTAGGATTAAGGGACACTTCATCTGGGATGTTGACCCAGGAATGTGTAAATCATGATGCATCTGCAAAGATGACCTCAATTTTGTTGAACCATATTTTCAACATTCTAAAAAAACTCCAAGAGTCATGTCTCCAGAAACTCCGTGTTCAGTCACGGAACCAAGGCAAGATGACTGAGATCCAGACGGTCCTTGGATTGGCATCCACAAAAAATAGAAAGAAAAGCAGGACAAACCTCCTCTTCATATGTATAAGGAAGCCTTAGAACTTCTTGCAAAAGAAGGAAAGACTGTTCTTGACATTACCTTTGATGAGATTAAGGTACTTTTGGCTTAAAAGGGAATTGTTTTTGGGCAGAAGCCTTCTACTACTTGCAGACAGGAGATTTACCCTGATTTGCCAGCAGTCCAACCACCTCAGACAATCCAAAGTTGTTTCATGTTCCAGCCTGAAGATTTCCCTCCTCTAGGAAAGTCAGAAAATAAAAGATCGAAGATCTTCCCCTCAAGGGTTACTCCATCAGGATCCATAAAGCCTCTCACTCACCAGAAGAAGTACTAAGTTGGCAGACTTCTAATTCCATAGTTCAGAATTCTTATTTAAAGAAGATTAATGGAAAATTAGACCAGTCTTTCTATTTGGCTCACAAGTTGGATCAGAAGTTGGATACCTTCTCTCAAGAAGTACTCCAACTATATTCCTCTCTAACCGCCAAATATCAAGTCTTGGATAGAGAGCTTCGAGTTCCCCAACTGATTACACCAGTTTTCATCCAGAAGAAAAAAGAAATTACAAGGCTCAAAAGGCAGATTGATCAAATTGAACATGACCTTAGAAAAGATCAGTTTTCTACAATCCCTTTCTTTACGTCAGCAGCCTCTACATCTTCTGCAATTACTCCCTCATACTATTCTGCATTTCCTTTCCTCCCACAGCCAGAACAATAAGGAACTCTTTACCAATCCTTTGGTACTTTCTCACACCTCTACCCAAAAGGCTCCACAACCCAACAAAAGAAAGTATCACATCCTCCAGTCTTTAAAGAAAATAATACTCCTAATAGTTTTCAAAATATTAATTAAATATATTTAAAATTAATAAAAATATATTTTCAATATAAATAAAATAAATGTAATAAATATTATTCGAACTCAATCTAACCTCATTTTAAAAAAATATTTTCTATTCCATACCTGTCCTATCCTTTGCGGGGCAGGGATAGGGAAGGCAAAGCCGCCCTAGCCCGCCACATTCCCATCCTTACTACTTGTAAGTGCACAAATCATAAGATGGATCTAAGTCCATATAGCTTATTGACTTAGGGATCCATTCGTTGCGGTTTAATTGAAACAAAAATTTACATCAGTGTTTGACCCGTGCATTAATTCATTCGTTGCCGTTTAAAAAAAATTATGTTAATTAATTTTATATTAAATATTCATTAACTTATATTCATTAAACATGTGTTGAATTTTTATTGTTTAGTTCATTATTTATTAACTTAATTTTGTTGAAAAGGTATGTGTATGTTGTTACAATCTAAATATTTATAGTATTAATTTTAGCTTGATTCTTTTTTGTTTATCAACTATATAAGGACAATTTATGTTATGTTTATATTATATATGTTTATTTGAATGAATTAGTAGTATGATTTTCATTAATGATAAATATTTATTGACAAACTAATGAATATTATGCATATAAATGATGAATGTTTATATCAATCATAAAAAAATTTCAACATGCATCGCAAAAATAATAAAAGCTTTTATAAACAATTAATATTTTTATTTGAGAATATTGATGAACATTATATATACACACAATGAACATTGCAGTACCAGATAATAAATATTAATATCAACATTAATGAATAATACATCAAAGAAAATGAACATGAACAATAATCATAATGAATATTAAGTTCGCAAATAATGAATATTTTAGTACAAAAAAATTAATTATTATAAAATATTACATCTAATGGACGTTATATATATATATATATAGAAAATAAATATTTTAATACATGTAAATACACAAAAAATATTAATATGTATATGGTCTAATAAAAATATCTTGACATGTGTTACTATATTTTGACATATATGATTTTAATTTTAACACGTGTACTTATTATTGACATGTAGAATTCAAGTTTGTATATAATTATTAATATAATATTATTTTTTTATAAATTTATTTTATTATAATTTAAGATTTAAAAAATAAATAAAAATAGAAATAAAAAGTCCTGCATTATACACTTTAAAAGTAGAAATGCACCACACATTTTAAAAAGAAAATGCACCACAATATACATATTTATAATATAACTTTAGCTTAATATTTTGTTTGTTTACCAACTATGTAAGAACGATTTATATTATGTCTATATTATATATATACATTTGAATGAATTAGTGGGTATAATTTTCATCAATGACGAATATTCATTGACAAACTAATGAATATTATACCTATAAATGATGAATGTTTATACCAATTATAATATTTGTATCACAAAAATAATAAAAACTTTTATATATAATCAATATTTTTATTTAAAAATATTAATAAATATTATATATATAAACAATGAATATTATAGTACTAGATAATAAACATTAATATTAACACCGATAAATAATATATTAAATGAAATAAACATGAACATTAACCATAATAAATATTAAGTTTATAGATAATGAATATTTAAATACAAAGAAAATTAATTATTATAGAACATACATCTAATCTACATTATATATATAAAAAATGAATATTTTAGTATAAGTAAATGAATAAAAAAATATTAATATGTATCTAGACTAATAAAAACTTTTGACATATGTTACTATATTCTAATACATACGATTTTTAATTTAACACGTATAATTATTATTGACATGTAGAATTTAAGTTTATGTATAATTTTATAATTTTTCTATTAATTTATTTATAATTTTTATATTTTTATTAATAAAATCTTAAATTATAAAGAAACTAATAAATACATTAAAAATATTTAATTTATTATTATTTTAAATATTTTAATTAATTATAAAATATTAAAAATCTATTTAATTATATATATAAATTTAATTTATATTATTATTTATAATTAAAATAATTATGATGGTCGTATAATGACGGTTAAACGAGTAGCTTTTACAAATATATAAAAAATATATATTCAAAATTTTATTTTTAAACTTATTTTATTACAATTTTAAAAAGATAAAAATTATTATGTATTAAAAATAAATATATATATAAAAAAATCTTTAAAATAATGACAGTTTAGTAATTATGACAGTCCTATATATATATATATATAACTAATTTTTATAGATATATAAAAATTTATTTTAAATATATAATTTTTAATAGAAATTTATTTTATTATAGTTTAAAAATTTTAAAAAGGGTATATTTCTTCACTGAAAATATGAGATTTCTATCTCACATGGCCAATATTTTTCTTTACCTTTAAGAAAAATGTGTGTTTTGCAAAGTCTACCCTATGTTATAAGTTATAACAATTGGTGTAAGTGTAATCTCTCCTTCTGTCACCCTAATAAGCGTACGAACTGGATCCATTTCAAAACTAAAAACACAAACTCAAAATTTACTCAGACATAAAAGTTTAAAAAATGTTAGCTCTTTCATCACTTCGATCTCGCCTAAGCTCAAACTCCCTAGCCCTATCTCAAACCCTAACAATCATATACCCACACCAAAGCATTACCCATTCCCAGTTTTCTTCAAAGCAGCACCAACAAAACTCCAATGAAATCGACACCCACGGCGTCGTTTCCATCATCAATAGAGACCCAACCAGTCCACCTCGCCTCTTCGTGGTCCAACCCCGGCTCCGACCCGATTCTTTTCTTCAAGCCAAACTCAACGAAGCTCTCTGCCTCGCTAATTCCCTCGAAGAACAGCGCGATGGCTATTTTGATACTGATTTCTTCGATAAAGCTTTGCCTCCTCATGTTATCGTTCAAAATCCAATTCTACGATCATCTAGAGCTCGCGCAGGTTAATTCCTTTTACTTTTTAGTTTTTCTTTCTTTAACTCAACATCTCCTTCATTTTGCTAATTACCCTTTTCTTTTTAACTATTTTTTCAGATACATTTTTTGGGCCTGGAACTGTGAATACAATTAAGTGTCATCTAAATGCTTCTGAGTCCAAGGCAAGAAACAACTTAACACTCGAGTCCCTAATCTTTCAAAATCAGCAAATTCTAGCCCTTATAAAATGTAAGGTGTTTTATTATGTAGACTTATAAGCAAAACTGTTTAAATTCAGGAATTAAAGCAGTAGTATAATCGAATTGTTAAAATTTTTAAATTTTAAATTCTTATGAAGAAAAACAAACCTCAGGGACTCTAACTGCTATTTGTGAAATAGTAGGGACTCGGAGTGTATTAGGACCTAAAGTCTCTTTGGATATGAATTCTTTAGAAACCATTAATTTTATTAAAATCAATAGATTATGAAAACCTAGATTGCTATATGTTTTTAACTCTATGAATTTGTTCATCCACTCTTGTTTATCATGCATGTCAATTTAATGGATTTTAACAGTAATTATGGAATAAAAAAAAGTTGGAACGATTAACTCATTCATTAAATTGAGGATTTCACAAAAATCCACCTCTTTCTGAGTTTTTATAATCCTTTATTTGGAGGATATTGAATGGATGCTGGATTTTATAAGATACATGGTCTGTGAAATCCCTCAACATTGCCCAAACATCAGGAGTATACTAATAATATTTTAATTTGCAGCTTTTTGTAGGATATGCATGTCTAGTTTTAACCATTTACTATGTTTATATCTAATAGGGTGAAGTGGATGCTGTGTTTGTGAATTCTGTTTTGACTGGAGTTCAACAACGAAATTTGGAGGCATGTTTTTGAATTCCCACTTTATTCTGTTTTGAATACCAAAAGTATATTATTATACAACATGCAGTAATTTTTTTCATACGCTTTTACTTTATTGTTGCAGCGTGCATGGGGCAGACCTGTTTTGGACCGTGTTGGCCTTATAATAGAAATTTTTAATGCACATGCCCATACAAAGGAGGCAAAGTTACAGGTATCTGTGTTTAGCTTAGTTTTGTTATGGGATTGTACCAATGGATCCTTTTGGCGGAATTTTGTTTTGTCTTTATTTATGCTTCAATTTATGTTTTGCAGTCTGAATTGGCTGCTCTTATGTATAAGAAGAGTAGGCTTGTTCGTGCTCGTGGTCTTGATGGGCGATATACTTTTGGAACAGCTGGAGAAGCTGAAGTTGTTAGTGCTCGAGGGTGAGTATGCTACACTATTTTCTTGTCAAATAATGACTAAGAAGAAACTTCAAATGGACACTTCTGATTTGAGCTTATGAGTATTTTGCAAGTGTATCATTAGTTTAATTATTCAGGTTTGATAAGTGACCTTTTGGTAATTTTGTTACAGTTCCTTAGGCTCAAAATTGAGATATGGTTATTTACATCTGAGAAGGCATACTATCATTCAGCAACCTCTCATACAATACTTGAGCTTTTAAACACTGTTTAAATTCTGTTTCGTGCAGTGGTTGCTTTGCACCATCTTGCTATATTTTTGTTTTCTTTTTTGCTTTCCCATTTAACTTATTTGCCAACCATGGAAACTGCTATTTGATAGGATATTTGATCTTAATGGACTTACCTGACCTAAATCAGTTATGTGCCACTCTAGCCTATGTTGCATTTGTACTAAACATTTGAGAGACATAAATTATCTAGCATTACATTTTGTCAGAGATATTACTTTTTGCCCTTCTATTTATACTGGTTTAAAAGTTTTTGAGATCGCTGATGATAGCTTCATACATCTGTTGCTTTGCCTCTTGACATTGGGATCCTGATGATTTTAAGAGATTCACTTGGCTGTTCTTTTAAGACAGCTTTTCTTTATTGTGATGCTTAGTTTAGCATATCTAGATGCTGTATGATTTCATCAAATCCCACAGGTATAGTCTAAGAGAACATCAATTATCTCTTTGTACAATTTGGTTGCATGTGCTTAGACATGTTTGTTTGTATTGATCAGTCATCTATTGTTACAGCTTCTTTTATTTGTGAATGCAAAATGCTTGCAGGAGGGGAAGTGGAGGACGTGGATTTATTAGTGGTGCTGGAGAAACTGAACTCCAACTGCAACGGCGAAGGTTTGCTCCTTGATCTATATTTCCAATTGATTTAGTGGACTATTGACTAATATCTCATTGTTATGCAATTGATCAGTATGGTCTTGTTGATGTTGGTTAAGCTTAGGAGTTTAAGACTTATGTTAAACGAAGTGTTGATCTACTAAAGTGAACGAATAGAGAAAATTTCAAAATCCAGATTATATCAGCTTGACTCTTCCAGTATCAAATATACTAAAGCATATTGAATACTGATGCCTGTGCCTTTGTGTGAACTAAGCTACACAAGGGCGTCTGTTGGGAACAAAAATTTTCATCGGAAAAACTTCTGGCACCAAAAATAAAAAGAAAGCTGTAGTGAAATATAACTCTTGAGTTCTACATTATGATTAATATTTTTCCCACAAGAATATGTTCTATGCATCTTTTTATAGTCGCTCGTTTGAAATACGTATAAATCTGATAAACTTCCAATGCTTATAGGCTGTAACATCTTGGATAGGTCTCTTTACTCTCGCTCTTTTGTCTGCTTAGTAGATTGAAACCTGACCTTTCCAGTCCATTAGTTATCTGCTATAGCTGTATTGCTCATGCAATGAATTAAAAGGCTTTAAACTCCTTGATTCTAAGCATTATTTAGAAAACAGCTTGTTCAACATTTCTCTGTCCTGTGTCCTTCGATGCATGGTATGATGCTCCTTCATCCAGGACCTTTAAACTCCAGATTTTCGATCCCATTGAATTCCGTGCGTGCTGCTTGCTTGCTTGCAATGCCATAGGCTAGACTCATTTGCTTGATTTTTGGATTTCATAATTTGAAAGATCGCCTCTCAAGTGTGCCTTCATGATAGGTTGTAGACTAGATACTCTTTATGATGATGTCTCTATATTATACAATTTAGTTTTTTCTTGTGCATTTATAATAGCAATTGAGACTCTCATTTCAGAATATTAGAAAGGCGCAACTATTTGTTATCCCAAATCAGAGAGGTTCGTCGTACCCGAGCTGTGCAACGTGCTGCTCGCAAGAGAGATGATGGATTACATAATAAAGGTTTAGCTACTGTTGCAGTTGTTGGATACACAAACGCTGTAGGTGATCAGAATCTTATCAAAATGACTCAAATGCTATACAGAAATCAATAATGCATTCTTAGCCACAATTTTCTAATTATTTTAATTTGCAGGGAAAGTCTACAATGGTCAGCACGCTCTCAAATAGTGATCTTTATAGTGATTCCCGGTACTTCTTTTATCTTAAGCAACTGATTTAGATTTGGACTTTCCATTAAGAGCAGGCTTTGATGTTAGTAAACCTTAAGTACATCTTCTTTCCCTAACACTATAATAGGGAGAGGAGAAAATAAGTGAGGAAGAAGATAATAGAGGAGAATAAGGATTCAAAATAACTTTTCCTCTGTTTGGGAAGATGAAGGAGAGAAAATAAACCCTTGTTTCCTCTATTACTAATATCTCCGAAATGGAGAGAAATGATAGTGAATAGAAGGGAAAGTATAAAATTACTATGTATCATCATACATCTTTAGTTTTAAATTTGTCTTGTAAAAACTCGTAAAATTATAGATGTAACACACATTACCTTCCTAAAATTTGTCTTTCTTTCATCCAAACAAGAAAAGAAGAAATAAATGAAGAAAAATTTTCAAATTTTATCTCCTTGTCTTCTTTTCATATTGTTCTGTTTCCAAACTAGGGGTAAGTGCTCACTTATTGTTGTGCTTTGTGCAGATTATTCGCCACACTGGATCCAAGATTGAAAAGTGTTGTTCTTCCTTCAGGGTAAGATAATGAATATTATTTGTTTACTTTTTCTGTCATGTTCTGGGACTTGAAGAAGTGAAGTCTCAATTCATACATCATTTGGAAATAGCTCTCTTGCTCTGCTGATCTGTTTAACAATAATATTCAGGAGGAAAGTGCTTTTTAGTGATACTGTCGGATTTATATCAGACTTGCCCGTGCAGGTACCAAGCATATGCAGTTCTTTCTTCAATTTTTTAATCATGTTGATTGCTTCTTTACCCATCTATTACTTGTGTAGCTAGTTGAAGCATTTCGCGCAACCTTGGAAGAAGTGGTGGAAGCAGACCTCCTTGTGGTAAGTTGACTCCCTGCTCTTTTGTACCCAATCTTATGTCATTGTTACATAGGCCCCTTTTCGTCAGTCCTTTCTTCTGAAAGTTGGTATCAAATAATAAATATCCAATAATTAGAGGCATTTGTCCTGAACAAATGGCTTAAAATTGATGATACTTATTGCTTTATTTTCCTTTTATTTTAAGTCTTATTTGAAGCACGGATGTTGGTTGCAGCATGTCATAGACTCCACTGCCCCCAATCTCGAGGAACATCATACTACAGTGTTGCAAGTTCTGCAGCAAATAGGAGTGTCAAAGGAGAAGCTACAGAGTATGATTGAAGTCTGGAATAAGGTGCTAGAGTGACTCTTTCCCTCCTCTCCTCATCTCAAAAATTAACTCAATGGAACATGAAAACCCAAACAGAAATCTAAAGGACTTAATGTGCAATATTTTCTTATTTTATTTTATTCAGATTGATTATGAAGAGGAAGAAATGGATGTTGATCATTCCGCAGACGATGTGGATGGTAGCAGCTGGTCTGGTGATGAAGATGGCGACATTGCATCTGAAATATCTTCAAGAATAGAAGACAACAAGGGCAATAATTGTTTAGAAGCACAGAATGGTGAAGGGGATATTGAAGAGACCTTAGATAGTGTGGAAGGTGAATACTCTGATGGCTGGCTATTGTCAGGAGATGAACAGGAGTTGGTCGGTGACAATTGGTTGAAGACTCTGGATGACCAACAGTGTAAGGCCTCAGATAACCCAGGAGTGGGAAAGGATATACTATCTCAAGCTGAGCATGGTCCCCATGTAAAAACATCTGCTATAACTGGAGTAGGCTTGCAAGAATTGCTGGTGCTCGTTGATGAAAGGCTAAAAACCCAGGATGAGATGTTAAAGGCTCAGAATGTAGTGGGGAGGGATTTGTTTTATAGAAAATGGAGGCCTTCACGTGCTGATGATACTGAAGCAGCAGTTGGACAATAATATATTGGAAGCTAGATGAAAGGTCTCGGGCCATGGATGTCAATGTGTTAGGCTACTTTAGAATTTTCTTCCACTGCTTAGATATACATCCCCATAAAGGTGGAGCTTTCTGTCTCCTTGTAGGGACTTAGGATTGGTGAAGATGAAGATGTCAAAAACATGGGAACAAGGACACAGCTTGCCGCGCTGGAAATGATCATCAGAGTCAACTACTCTGAATGAGCAACAGGAGCACTTAATAATTTCTTTAGCAGGTGTTTATGGTGCAACAACTGGTATCACTAGGAAAAATAATATCTGAACACGATGGAATGCAAAAACAACAAACAGTGAGGTACATTTTGTGCTTCTTTTGCCTTCTTCGGAAGGTATTAAACTAGTTGACATAATCACATGGATGGTTGGGGTGCTTCTTATTTTGTTTCTGTAAGAGTAAAGCCTTAGGGGAGAGGTAAGCTTGGAGAGGAAGCAGGGTTTTGAATTTAGAACTTTTGTACGAATGTACCGTGTTGTTATATGTTCGCAGAAGACTAAGATGATAGTCTACGAAGATAATAAATGTCATGGGCAAAAGGAGGGAAGAGGAATAATCTGTAAGAAGTCGATTTTACTATGCCCACGTCTCCAAGTTTGTTGTCCTATAATAAGTTGTTTTATAATACAATCAATTTATACATTCACCTGCACAAATTAGTTTTATGTTTTTACTGGAAAAACTCAAATTTGAAGTTGCTATTTGTCATCTCGAGTAAAATTCTCTGAAAAAGACTAGTCTCAAGTAACATTTATTCTTTATTGTTTGGTTAGAAAATTGTCTCTTAATATATCTGAAAGATATTCTTTTCTTTTTTTAATATGTAAAAAAATTTAAAATATGACGTCTTATATATATAATATATATTTTTTATATAAAATACAATTAAGCTATAAAATTTCTTTTAATTACTATTCTATGTTCAGGGGAAGGTGCCAGAGATAATATTTTGTTAGTTTTTATTTATCTTTAAAGAAAATTCAAGGGTTTTACAAAATTCGGAAAAATAATTTCTTATAATAAAATATCTTTTAAAGCTCCATTTAATTTTTATTTTCATTAACTTTTGTTGGACGAATATTTTGCATGCATTAGATACTGGACAAAGTAGATTGCGATAATAGAAAAAAAAAAAAAAAAAAGGAAAAATGCAGATTTAGTCCACATTGAGTTATTACCGTTATTATATTTTCGTTCACATTAGATCACGCGTGTATCACACGCACTACGATAATATAAATAAATTTTAAATTTTGTGTATTAAATTATTTTTTAAAATATTTACCTTCTAGATTTTTAATTTTTTGACACTAGATCTTTATACTTTAAATTTTAGCAATATTAGCCCATCAAATTTATTATTTAAAATTTATAACATAAATAGTTATTATAATCTAATTTAATTTATTATTTTAATTAAGAACATATATAGAATTAGTCAAACCATAAGTCAACTAATAGAATATGCAAATATTAACAACAATTAAAATGTTTATAAGAAATAAATACATTTGTCACACACACACATATATATTATATAGAACTTAAAAATCCATTTAAATGGGACTGTTAAGACAATCTTTACAAGAACTGAGGAATCTTCCTCGGCACCATCAATTTTCCAAGCATCAATGATACAACCAGTATCACGGCCTAGGAGAAGGTCCCTATTCACTCCTTTCAAGCATCCAGTCGGAGGACACTTTATGCGGGATGTAGCCCCAGAAATGTGCAAGCCAGAATGCTTATGTCATGATGACATGGATTATGATGAACCCTAACTAAACGGCTTGTTTTAATAATAATAACAATAGAAAAGCCGAAGAACTAAACGACATCGTGTAGGGAATCCACCGACGACCAAAAACATAGCTATCATCGTGTTGTAACGCGCCTTATTTTTATAATGATTTATAATGGGAATGTGGGACAGCAAGTATAAGCTAGTAGCAGCAGTAGAAAGAAAAATTGCTTTATTTATCCGCTGGTATTACTAATAGTAGAGGCCCCCCCTTGCTCATTAACACAGATCTAAGATCTAGCTACAAGTTAAAATCATCCTCCTCTCCTCATTCATTTCTCCACCTAAGGTAACCTGCATTTCCTGATTTATCTGTTGTCTGTTTCAATTTTTATTTTTAATTTGTTTTTTTAACTCAAATTTTCCGATACTCTCTTTCCATATTGTGAGCTCGATTGAATTTACACCACATATATGTAATTGCAGGTGGTTAACACAGTAATTTATAAGTATTAGAAGTTTAATAGTTGATTGATAATGTCAAGGAGGCAAGTTAGCTCCACTCGTAGATTTGTGGACACAGGAAATTTTCCTTTTTCAGGAGCACTTCAAGCTAAATCTCGTTCTTCTCCTTTCTTATCTGTTGCCCTTATCCTTCTGGTAATCCTTTTTATTCTTTACTTTCCTTTTTCTCTTTCTGTTTTTGCTGGTTTGTTGAATTATGGTTACTCAATGGCTTCTTCTTGGTATGAGTTTTGCAGGGAGCAATCCTTCTTATCGCCTATGCTTATGGTGGTCATGGTTCGTTATTTTACTTTCTATTTCCTACTGATTTGCCCACTTGCAAATGTTTGTTTATTGATTAAATTTGTGTATGATATGTTTTCACTAAATCTGTGTTAATCTCTTAAATATAGGTATTTTTGCTAGCAATAAAGAAGCTATCAGTAAAATTGAAGGTAAAATTCTTTATCTCTCTCTCTCTCTCTCTCTCTCTATATATATATATATATATATATATATATATATATATATATAGAATTGAATTCACTTAACATGTATTGCCTAATTCTGACTTTGTATTACTATCTATAACATATCTAAATAACATCAGTAAATCCACCGACTTACTAAAGATGATGAAAGAAAATTTCAGTGAACTACTGAACATGTATATAAGAATTTGACGATGGTGAAAGAGGATCTTTGTCAAACTATCGTATTGTAATGACATCTTCAATCGTCAAAAATTACCGAAATTGTATTTTTGTTTACTTGATATGTGTGTTTTGGCTGCCATTAGCAGTTCATATATAATATATCATCACATGTTAGGAATTCTTGGAATTAGACTGATTAAAGCCTATTTTCATTTTCACCAACATACCATACCCATTACAACTGGTTCTGGTTTGAAGAAAAAAACTGGTGATCAGTAGTGGGTACTTGCAATCTTGTAGACCAACTGTTTTCATTGCTGTTATTAGCCATAAACTTAGCATATATAAAATTCAAGATAGAAAATTAGAGGTCTGTCAGTGAAACTGCTTTAGAGATTTTGATCAGTTTAAAGTTTTTTATTCAAAATCTCCTGCTTTCATTTGCTAATCATAGCTAAATTTGTGGCCACTACTGGGGTTTAAATAGCTACATATAAAAAGAGCATATTGCTTTATGCCTTTTTATCAACCTTGGCATTGATAATTATTGGATTTCATTTTGTTTTAGGTGACTTTTCATGTACCCTAGAAGTCCAGAGAACCATTCCCCTTTTAAAGAAAGCATATGGTGACAGTATGCGCAAGGTTTTGCATGTGGGCCCTGATACTTGTTCAGTCGTCTCTCAATTGTTGAAAGAAGAAGAAACTGAAGCATGGGGTGTTGAACCATATGATACAGAGGATGCAGATGCAAACTGCAAGAATTCTATCCGTAAAGGCATTGTTCGTGTCGCTGATATTAAGTTCCCTCTGCCTTACAGGACGAAGTCATTCTCTCTTGTTATTGTGTCAGATGCACTTGATTACCTATCCCCAAAATACCTGAACAGGACACTTCCAGAGTTGGCAAGGGTGGCTGCTGATGGTCTTGTTATTTATGCAGGTAATTCCTCAACACCTCTGAACTGTCTGGTAAATTGTATGAAATTTTAATGAAGCAAAAACACATAAACTATGTATTATATCTGTCAATTCACCAACAAAGCGGGCTTTCAAGTTCAAATGCATGTTTGCAACAATCACCATCCTCCCAGTGGTAAAAGTTGGCCGGGGGAATAAGCAAGGGTTTGAAGTTTATGTTTGTGATCGTTCTTCATAATATAAGAATAGTGATCTTGACCACCCTTAGGCAGATATTGTACCATGTGTTATGTAGGAATCCTGAACGTTCACAGTGATATGCTAATATCTTCCATGGTTTGCTTAGTCGAGCAAAATAAATCATTTACTTCTATCCAAATATTTCAATGACCTTATTCATGTGATGACATGATTTAATGTTATTAGCAATTCGTTATTACTTACCTGTAAATTTTTCACTACTGTTTCATATTTAGGTTACCCTGGACAACAGAGAGCTAAAGTTGCAGAATTGTCTAAATTTGGACGACCGGTGAGTAACTATTACTGCTTCTGTAATTTCATCTGTTGCTGTTAGTTTGGTTGAGTTTTACTTAGATAACTTCTGATCCAGATTTTAAATTGGTCTAAGAAGTCTTCTAATTCTGTTTGAGTGAATTTTTCTTTTTAAAGATTTATGCTATCTTTTTCTTACAGGAATATTATTAGTATACTAGAATGTAGTTTTAATGTTAATGTAATTATCTGTAATCGAAATTTGAAATTAATTAGCCTTCGATTCTTGAGTCGGTCTTCTCAAATCCTCGACACCAAAACCCCAATGTTAATGAACTCATCAGAATACTGCAACTGAAATATTCGAGTGGGACATAGGTGCAGTAAATAATAAATCTGACTAGTGTGGTTGCTCTGTTGGGCTTGAGCTGCATAATTAATTTTATACATCCAGTGCCACTGATGAAAATAAGAAAGCTGAAATGATTTGTTAACTAAACAGAAGGATCAAGCATCAAAGATTAAGTAAATACTGTAATCCAAAAGAACAGATAGATAATTAGGAATATTGGCTGAAGTACCTAGCAGCTTAAATTCGACTTTAATAGGTTTTGGGTGTGGACTAATTGTTGACTTATTATTGTCACTGAGATTGAAAGTCCATTTTCATGGTTGATACATTGTACTAGGTTTACTTGACCATGGTATCTGAATCTCAACAATGACTTTGATATTGATGCACAGGCCAAAATGAGGAGCTCGTCCTGGTGGGTTCGGTTTTTTGTCCAGACAAGCATAGAAGAAAATGAAACTGCTATGAAGAAGTTTGAGCAGGCTATATCCAAGAAGTCATACAAGCCAACCTGCCAAGTGTTCCACTTGAAGCCATACCATTAGCCATTAGTGCGAGAATATTTATGAGATGAAGATATTTATAGTTTTTGTTTGTTATGCAATTAAGCCAACATATATATTGTTGTAGCTGTCATATTGGCATATTTTTTTTGGTGTCCTTAGAATACACGGGCCATTCATTATAATTTAATTGATGGAAACCTTAAAACGGTTTGGTTCTTTCATGTCTCGAACTGCAACTTCATTTCCGTCATATATTAGTTAGCCAGCAAATCTACATCACAGGTGGGTCTCGCGGGCTCTTTGCGCGCGTGTGCCTGCCGATTTAGACTGAGGATGTCTAGGACTCTGATCAGATCAAACGAGTGGCTAAAGTCTGATATCTTCCTACTGAACCAGGATCAAACTCTTCTTTTGAGTATGACTGGGCCCTGCATTGACCTATGAACCTCCAAACCTAAGGAATAGAGTTCAGCGTCGGGAAGCCTACTCCTCGGGCTGTTCGGTACTTTATATGCTTGCCGCGGATAAAGCCTACTGGCAATGAATGGCTGCCCGCTGACGAATGATTGATCGAGTTGCCATACCATTGATTTTCTTTCTTTCTTTATTTATTTTATTTATATCTAATATTAAAAAAGTGTTAGCAGGAGAAGCTAAAATCTGATATTTTATAAATTTAGCAGCACTAATGGCAATGTGGATATGCTAATTATTTTTCTTCAGTTGCCACACTGGACAAAATCAGATTGTTAATTGCTTTACCAGTTCAAAGAAAATGGAGGATCATACCTGATGTTAAATCAGCTCTAGCAAAGTGAATATACAGCCGAGGGAATATGAAGACTGGGACAAAGGACACATACCCCGCACATATCTTTTATTTTAAAAAATAAAATTTTAGTTTTATAATTATTTTAAATTCTCATATTTTTTTATTTTCCAAAAAAAAAATAGATATCTTTAATTATTTTATAAAAATAATAGTTTATTCTTCTACATAAATTTGGAGCAATTTGTTATTTGTGAGTACTAATGTACAATGGATGTATGATGTTGTACAAACCCATAAAAACTGATATTATTTTAGTTTTTAATATTTTTCTAATATAATTAAATACTAAATTTACTAATAATACATAGTATTTAATTATTGATCAATTAAATGTATTATTTTTATTTATTAAAAATTTCTATCTACTTCTAAAATTTAATTCGTGACATTTGACAACTATAAAAAAATTTTAATTTTTATAAATAATTTAAAATTATATATACATTTACCGACAATTTAAATTGATAGAATAACCTATAAAGCTAATAAATTAATTAAAATAGTATTAAATAATTATCTATAATAAGGTGACATATGGTACTCCCGCCGAATCCATTACTTGTAGAGTCCCTGAACACAAAACAAGAATATATTTACAGGTTGTTACTGCACAGAAGTCATCAAATATCTTTTGATTGATAGAGAGAAATTACGTGAAAATTTGAGGGAAATGTATTTGATTGGAGTATACCAGTGTTATACTTTCACACCATCTTGGACAAAATTGTGACGCAAAATTGTCTGATAGATTGTTGAAGAGGGAAACAATTTGAGGGAAACTTTTACGCTAGTCTGTGAACACACTCTTGACTCCATTTCCTGAATGCTCGACATCAATGCCTCCATTACTTTCAGAATGTTTTGCACATGTGCTAACTTGGTGTCTTTGCTGGACTTCATAACAAGCAATTCATGCCCAATATTTATATTGGCCTCAGCTTCACCTTCACCTTCACCTTCACCTTCACATAATGAACGTTTGATTTGCAAGAACTTTGAGACAACAGACTATCAAAAAGGTTATGATTTTGCCTTCACTTTGATAAATTATGTATAATTATGGGCTTCTGAATAAGTCATAGTTGTGAGTCAGCCGGTTACTTCTATCATGCTTAGCATTACTACCAACTGTTAGCTATTATCACCAATAATCGCCACAAGAGCATTGCCCTTCCTTGAAGCAATGAAATCTATGAGTATCCCTGATAGTAATGATTCTACGGGCAATAGCAGAGATAAATTTGATTGCATTATGGCAATCCCCGCAAATTCTGAGGTTTTTCATCACGAGTATTGGCTCCCCATCTTTTGTTGAAAGCAGTCCAAATGCCACGGCTAGTTTCTCGCTGTGATGGCTTATCTTGAACTCTTTCTCTCCTTCCCTTATTTCATCATCCTTAACCAAAGCCCATCTCAAATTAGGCACGTAGCCAGCTTGCTTCATCTTCATTGACATCTCCTCCAAGTACCCATTTATTTCTTTTATCATTGGATGATATCTATCTTCAGCCACAAACACATGTATCCTCTTGTTTAACTCAATCCAACTACATCCTGGTTTCTTTTTCACACCCCTAGCTCGCATAAGCTTTCTCACTCTAGTTACCTCTTCCCATTTTCCGGCACTGGAATACATATTTGCAAGCATGATATAAGGTGTGGCGTTTGTAGGTTCCAGCTGCAAAAACTGATTTGCTGCCTTCTCTGCTAGCTCCATGTTTCCATGTGTCCTGCAGGCACCAAGTAATGCAGCCCAACCAACAGAATCTGGGCTAAATGGCATCATCTCTATTAGCTCCTCAGCTTCCTGCAGCTTGCCAGCTCGACCTAGAACATCAATCATACATGAATAGTGTTCTGATTCTGGTTCAATACCAAACTTTTCTTTCATCATATCAAAATACCTCCTTCCTTCCTCAACCTTTCCAGTGTGCGCACAAGCAGAAAGGACAGAAATAAAGGTTATTCTTGTTGGGGCAATACCAATCTCAAGCATTTGTTCAAAAAGGCAAAGTGATTCTGTTTTAATTCCATGTTGTGCATAGCCTGCAATGATCGAATTGAATGACACCGTATTATGTTCCGGCATTCTATCAAATAAACGTCTAGCATCTTGAAGATTTCCACACTTTGAATACATAGCAACAAGTGCATTATTTACGGATATTTGATTTGAAGGGATCTCAGATTTCACTGTCATCGCATGAATCTGTTTTCCCTGCGATGGAGATGACAAATTAGAGCATGCCCTAATAACACACACAAAGCTACAATCATCAGGCCGAAAACCAGCACGCTGCATCCGTCTGAAACAATCAAGAGTCTCTTCAGACAGTTCCTCATCTAGAGAATACGCAGAAATCATAGTGTTCCAGAGAACCAAATCTGGTTCACGGATCTCTACAAATATTTTCCTACAGTCTAACATACCACCCCCACACTTTGCATACAAATCAACCAAACCACTACCTACATGACAATTCCGGTAAAAACCAGTTTTAATCAAATTAGCATGGAACTGAAGCCCCCCAAACAAATCCTCCAAGCATGTAAATGCAGTCAAAACACTTGCTAGAGTATACATGTCAACGTCAATGCCTCTGTGAGTCATTTCTTGAAACAATTTCAGTGCTTTAAAACCTTCTCTCTGCCGCCCATATGCCACAATCATAGTGTTCCAAGAAACTTGATCTCTATTCTCAATTTCTATCCCATAAAACACTCTTTCAGCCTCCTCCAAGAACCCATTTTTACCATAATAAGTAACAAAAGAATTCTTCACAGAAACATAAGAATCAAGCCCGTAATTAACAGCTAAACAATGTAACTGCCTAATCAAATTCACATCATTACAACAAGCAGTAATCACTCCCGAGAGAGTATACCCATCCATGTCAATACCCGTCTCCCTCATTTCCCTAAACAAGTATAGAGCATTTAAACTATCCCCACAATCTGCATAAGCAGTAATGAGGGTGTTATAGGAGATAGCATCCGGTTGAGGAATTTGATCAAACAAACCACGTGCAATGTGAGTGAGAGATTTTTTAGCATAAGCATCGAGAAGAACATTGAAAGAGAAGACATTTGGTTCATGGTTTTGGTTAAAGGCATGATGAGCAAGAGTGAGGCGGTTGCACTTGGAGTAAAGGATGATGAAATGATTGGAGAGGTAAGTTGAAGGAGGGAGTAGTGATTTGAGGTAAAGTGTGTAGAGCGATTTGCCTATTAGGAGGTCTTTGTTGGCTATGCACTCCTTTAAAAGGTGCCGAAAAGTTTGAAGCGTCCATGAGATTTGGTGCATTTATGTCATCAAAAGCTAAGTGCATGTGTTAATCCTACACATGCAGCTTGATAAATTCCAGTGTCATACACAGAATTTGTGCATATTTTAGCGTTTACGTGGGGATGATGATTTAGTTTTGGAGACTAGTACGAGGTTTATCTTTCTCTGGTTAGAAAAATCGAGAAAGCTAAGAGCCCCTCAAGGGTTATCCACGCCAAGATTAATAGTTGGAACCGTCAAAGGGAGACAGAACAAGGATCAGTCTGAATAGTTTGGTTCGGTCCCTTTTCAGATTAGAAATGAGCTGGCTCTGAATGGGTTCTATATACACACACTCGAGTAGTAACAAAGAACAGTTTAATCATTTCGTGATTGTAGTGCAATCCAAGAGTGCTCTCTACCAATTTTCAAATCAATAGAACAATGATATCTTCTTCTTTGAAGAAAATGATTTTTTCTTGTGCAATGAAGGAAACAGAAATAATGCAGCAGAATTGATTGTGGTGATTTGTGATATATCCTTTTGCAAGTCATCTTAAAAAGAGGTGTGAGCTTAGCTTACCCAACAAATCATTTGGACCTCAACCATCTAAGGGATGCATTCTTTTTTCTTTTTTCTCGATAACTTGGGCCGAAGGACTCATCCTGTAAAGTTCAACACCTGGAAGTCATGAAATCTTTTGATTGATTAGGATATCCAAGTGAATTGAGGCCCAACTAAGAAAGAACTTTTTGGGTAAGAGGATAATCTTCAGTTGTGATTAGTCATATTATTGGCAATGCCCTGTCATGGCCGATGGCTTCGGCCTGTAGTGAGAAGAAAGAAACGAGGAGGCAAATTGGGGTGTAAAACGAAACGAGTAAACTACTCTTATTTAGTTTTTTAAAGGAAATTTTTTATTATTTTAAGTTTACTTTATTATTTTTTTATTATTTCATGATTAATAAAACTAGCCGTGTATTCATGAGTTTATAAAACTAAGTAGATAAATAAAATTTAATAATTTTTAATATTTAATATTAATCTATAATATTTTAAAAATAATAGCAAACTAACTGTATATTTAAGTGTTTTTTTTTATTTTCTAGATTTTAAATTTTTATTAGTACAATAATATAAAATTATTTATTAACTAATTTAATATTATTTACATCTCAAAAATTAATATATATATAAATATATATATATATATATATATATTTTTTTTTCATTTATATAATAAAAATTAAAATATTAAAATATATTATATTCTAAACAGTTTAAACTTAATTCAAATTCAGCTATTTTTCAATTAGTTCGAAACCGTTCAAAATATTTTAAATTATATCCATAACTAATATAACTAGTCGCCTACCTGTGAGTTGCATGACCGTTATTATTATTTTGATTATAAAATCAAATTATTAGATACAATTTAATCAATTGTTTAATATTTAATACTTATTTATAATAATTTTAAAAAAAATAGCAAACTAACTATTTTTAAATGTTTTTAATTTTTTTAAAATTTTATTTATATTATTGCATTAATAGAATATTTATTTATTAATATTATATTTATATTAATACTATCAATAAATTATTTTAAAGATATACATTTATTAAAACTCTAATATTATATAAATTAATACTATCAATATAATTGATATTACTATTTTTTAAAATAAAAAATTATTATATAATTAAAAATTAATTTATTAGTAAATATAACATTTAAAAATATTATTTTTTATAATTAAAATTATTATCTAATTAGAAAACTAATTTGTTAATTAATATAATATTAAAATATAATTAATATTGTCAGTTAATATAATATTAAAGTATAAGTAATATGTTATTTTTTAAAATATTAATTTAATTAGAAAACTAATGTATTAGTAATATGTTATTTCTTAAAATTATAATGAGTGTTTAATTACAAATATAACTTATTAATCAATAAATTAATAAAAATTTATAAAACTATACATAAACTTAAATTTTATATGTCAAAAATAATACTGTACTTCAAAATAAAAATTTATACGTCAAAAATTAAGTATACAAAATAAAAAAAGTTTTAAATCTTAAAAATTAATATATATATGAAGTTTATCCAGCGAGCCTAAAACAACGGTGAGTTGAGATCAACAAGGCTCGTTTTCACTGCTGGAGGCAAAGATCTCACGGTTTCACGTCAAAACCTATGCTGGGTTGGTAACGAGATTGAGCTTCTCAAGAAAACACAAGAGACAAAGATATTTATTTAGTACATTGGAGTTTATGAGAGGAAACAAAACATTAATTTTCAAGTAAGGCTACCACAAAATTTGTAACCAGGGAGCGGATCAAATGAAATGACAGAGAGCTGAAACTGCAACAGTGAAGAAACATGCCAACTGTGGCATTACAAGAGAACAAATGTTAAAGGTGTCAGCTTGTTGGGCAAACACATGCAATGGGTCCAAGTTCTTAATTGGGTCATAAGGAAAATATCCATAATCCATAGGGCATGTCTGGCCCATTTTACATTTTTAGTGTCTTCGACAATTGCTCAATTTTACAGAGAGTCTGCAGATCAGTCTTAAATTTTAATAGGCTCAAACTAGCTGTCAAGTCATGATCAGTATAAGTTTTAAGATGGCAACGATTCAAATAGGGTCGGAGTTTGATATATCTATATTCATTCCATCTAGCCTTAGGTAGGGATCAATTTGATTCAAATTCAGATCTCTTTGAATAAACATCATATGTATTTTAAATAAATGTGTACATTTATAAATTAAAAAAAGTATAGATTAATAATGATTTTACTTAAAAATTAATTTTGCACTATATGCAAATATATATAATATGTATATTTAAATTAAGTTCGAATTGGGTTATCTACGTTGTAGAATTAGGGTCGGAACGGATAGGATAGAATCGGCCATCCCTACTCAGTGTACATGTCCAGTAAATAGGCCAATGGACGTTCGCACACCCACTTGAAGGTGTTGGGTCTTGATACACAACCTTAACCCCACCACACTGGATACAGTATTTGTCTACTGTCCAATGTCTTGATGAACATTAATGAGGATTTCAATTTCCATTTAATGATTGTTTCACATGTCAATATATAGCTGCATTGACCATGCAATTAGTAGTTTTTAGTTGGGAGGAGAGTTCAAGTTGAAATATTGATGGATTAAATTTAGTTAAATCTGACATTATGATACCTAAAATTATACGATTAATGTTATGTAATTTATTTCAATTATTGTCTTTCTGAATATGGTATATAATTTAACTTTAATATTTTGAAGTTATTTTTTTATTTATCAAATAATTTTATAAAAATATTATATACCACATATAAAAATTGATCCAATAAAGGGTGGTATCACAAATATTTATGAAATAATTGATGAATAAAAGTTCATATTAAGTAGACAGTTCTATATGTGATAGTCTTGATGTTTATAGAAAAGAGTCGATTTGGTGGAGTTATTTCTGGGAGAATATGTACTAATTAACAAATGGAAATGAGCTCCTCAAGAATTTTGAAAGGCAACCCTCATGTATGCTTAAGCAATTACTACTGAATTGTAGGCCACTTTGAATAGCTAGCAATCACTTTCAATCTAGGCTGGACAAAGTCAGCCATGTAATATGGCAAGCTGCATGGCTTGGTTGGACTGTTCTATTAGGGAAAGCATTGGTCCATATATTTGGGAAAGAAATTTAGCAATTGACATATTAATTAAACATATTATTTTGTCTTATGGCTAGCTGCATAACAAGAAATGACATTTATCTAATAAGAGTTTTCATTATAGAAGTTGCATTTTCCTAATAATAATTCTCTTTATAACATTTTTTTGATAATCAAACTTATTTTATTAAGATAATTGGGGGAAAAAACCACCAAAGTATAATAAATTTTAAGTTATGAAAAAAATCTCATTCAAAACTAATACAACATAGCAAGCAAGAGATTAAACAAATCTCAGATCCCTGTAATTCTCTTTATAACTTAACTACTTTAATAACTAAATTTTATATTTAGTTTCAATTTCAATTTATATCAATTATTAAACTTTAATTAGGTTTAAATTTTGTCACCTCGTTATAATTTTTTTTCTAATTATTTTTTTTTTCACGACGACGTGTTAATCTCTTAATAGTAGAAGTACAAAGAATAACTAGAGACTCTTATATTTCTACCATCTATTATAATAAAATATTAATCACTTCGGGCCAATTAATTTAGTTCTTATATATTCTCTGTTTTGGTATATCTGATCAGAAAAAATAAAAATAAAAATCTCGTTCATTTTTCTTTTTAATCTAAGAGATAGATTGATGTGTGTGTGAGACTACACTCCATGCTTGAATGTTATCTCAAATTGACCACTTGGATAATAGAATAAGACAAATTGTACCTAGCTCGAAAGGAACTTGCAAAGACTAAGACTGTCCTTCAATCTTAAGTGGAAACTCAACTTCATCAATTAATTTGTAGTGTGACTTTGAGCAACTAGCTAGATCGATGCATTTTCTTCCATAATTACTTCGTTAATTAATGTTCCAATTCTCACAATCTTTAGCACGTTGCTTTCTATTTTTTTTTTCTTTCTTTTTTTCCCCATAATATACTGACGTTGATCACTCAAGCATAAACCTTGGAGCTGTGTAAATTTGTTGCCTCTTACATATTGCACTTGCCAATCTATATATATAGAAATTTTAATCCCATATATTGAAAAAGAAAAAAGAAGAAGGAAAAGATGATCATCTGCTTCAGCCTTTTTGACCCAAAGATTAGCTTAGCCGTATGTCAAATTCCCATTTTTAAAATTATGTTTAGAAGAACAAATTCTACACGATAGTACCTCATATTACACCTGTGTTTAAATTACCATACCTAGGAAATTCACGAACAAATAGTAATTATTACTAATAAAATGATATTGCATCAGATAATTAATTTTGGAAAGAAAAAGGGTAACAAAATACTACACAAAATCTCTTCTTCTTCTTCTTCTTCTTCTTTTTTTTCTTAAGAAAAAAGAAAAGGAAAAAACAACACAAAAGGGCATGCATGGCTATAATATTATTCATGCATTGACATGCTCTATGAATTCAGAAAATAGGTATATTTGGTCGGAATGGGGACTAATATATCTTAGGTCTTCTACAAGGATATGTGAAAAGATTTTTTAAGAAACTGAGATTGGATTAAAATTATGCTTCCAACATCTCTTTCAATGTTTTTCTTTATTATAATATTGCGAGTTCACATCCTACTGTTATTGTTATTATTATTATTATTATTATTATTATTTTTCATAATGGTGTGTATCTTCTTCTTCTCCTTCTTACAAGACCTATTTTGGAAAACGACTACTCGGCCATTGAACCATTAAAAGAAAATGAAGTTGGGTATATCCAATATCTAAATATTAGCCTCTTTTCCCCCTTTTTTTTAAAAAGAAAAATTGTATGCAGAAATTAGAGATAAATAGATAACTAGTTATGGAAGGGCGGTTCTACATTACCTAAGTAATTTTCAACTTGGGTGCCAAAATTAATTCCAAATCTAAAACCGTTTGCTTCATTTAATAACAACATATATAAATTAGAGAAATTCCTAATTCTTGGACGTCTATATATGTATACAACACATGCATAAATAAATCAAACATTACAAGTTCCATCACGATTTATATTAGTGAACGATGCTTCTTCTTTTTTCTCTTTTAAATAATTTTATTATAAATTAAACTCTACTAGGGCTCAAACTCGATAAGACATTCTTAATACACCTATCTAAAACTCAATAGTATTATGTATAATTCTTCTTTTATTATTATTACTATTATTAATGACATAGCGGAAGATCACTTGAAGATATTTTGTTCATTATTATCATTTTATCTATCAAATACTACAAACCTTTTTCAACTTAAGTTTGGAGTCTCCGTGTCTAAAACTTGTTTATTGTTCTTCTAAGACTTAGTTGTGCACTAAGCTTTGTTTTCACGTGAACTTACTTTGTCAATAAGGACAAGGCGAAAACAACCAGTAAAATTAGATGTTATATCCAAACTGAAACCCTGTACACCCAACTTAATCTGCTCATCTTATATATAGTCCACTAATCTGTTAGAAGAGGAAAGGGCAAAATCTTACACATGAAACCAAGAAAGACAAAGTCCTTGCTATCAGTGAACCAGAGAACATTAAGAACTGCTCTACAAGAGATGAACCATAATAAATTACACAACCAGATCATTGATTTTAGAGAGGAATGATTGTACATTTCTTTCATTAGGAGGCCAAACGTATACAATAACAATTTTAGTCGATTATATTCTATAATGGATTTAACTATGCCAATATTAATAAATAAGAATAATTCGACATATAATTACTCAAATCTCCTTGCTTTTCAAGGAATACAAAGAGACCAATTGAACTAGACCTGATTGACTAACAACAATACTGTGAGTGCAAAATTAGTTAAGCAAGCATATATAGGTTTGGTTGACCAATAGTTAAAAGTGGGAGAAACGGAAAAGAAACGTCAAGCATCAATTTTCACAAAGAGATGGATAGGGTAGAGACTAGAGAGAAAGAGAGACAAAGAAAGCATTCATTCATGGAGGAGTTAAGGGAAGGGAAGAGGGGCCTACGATATTGAAGAGAAAGGAAGCAAAATGTTAATGGACCATGACAATGTCTCCTAGGAAGTGTTTGAGGAATGGACTAACGTGAGCTATCATGTTAGTTGTCACCAAAATAACTCTCGAATAAGGGTCTCTAAAATGGTCCCTTCAGCCCTACACCTTCTACCCCTCTAAATATGTATGTGTTCTTAAGTGGTGGGGGCAACTAAACGAGGGTTTCACATGCCCTAATAGCCCTTCTTCTACTACAAACCACATGGTCCGTTCAATTATTTTTCACAAATTTCTTTTTCTTGCTAAGCCCTAATTTGATTAAAACTACTAATTGAACTCTTAAAGAAAAAGGTGCAACTCATTTCAGTTTTGGAGCAAGGATGTTGCTGTTTCATTTGTATAAAACAAACCTCGTAAGGGATCTTAAAATAAGACCGGGTCTTAAAATAAGGCCAAGAATTTGTAAGGTTATTGCATTAGTTATTGGTATCATATAGACAAACCAATAATTTACTTGCCTAACAAACAGGTTCTTGAATCTTGATATTCTGGATCAACCCAAAATACAAAACAGTGGTTTATGTAGGTTCATTGTCTATACAAATACAAATTAGGGTTTTGTATATTTATTTATATACCCTAGCAAATTAATTTAAGATTTCCCATCATGTCTATACGTTGTCGTCCCATAAGTGTGCTTGTGTCTGTCAAAGCTAAATGTTTCAGCTATTGCATCAATCAGCTCAGCCTCAGCCTATCCAAATGGTAAGTGTATTGAAGGACCCTATTTTATTTTTATATATGACTCTTCAGCATTTAGTTCTGGGTTAGTAGTGCACTTGCATGAAATTATGGCTTTAATAAGCAACCCAGATTCTCGAGAAACTGCTGTCTTCTTCTATTTATTAGTCAATTTTAGTCACTTTCCAAAGTTTTGACATTTTATCCCCCTACCTACATGAATATATATTATAAATTATATCAATCAATGGATGAATTTATTTATGTCGTCTTGACTTTTAAACCAAACTAATGGCTCCAGCCATCATATGATTTTCCCTTCTTTTTCTCTGTCAAAGAAAAAAACTATACTTAAATTTTACGACTTGAATTTAACCTTTTTAATATGTTAAATTTATTTGACTTTTTTTAAAATATTTTATTTCTTAATTCTCAAATATTTGAATCCTTCTATATAATGCATTTACCTGCATGATCGTCCTAAAGGTGATCAATTTTTATATTCCCGAGATGCACTTTCAAAGGAAAAAAAAGGAAGAAAGATTGAATGTCTGACTGGGACAGGAAGATGTAGAAGAATGGAAGAATTTTCCAGAGGGAGAGATGCATATAGTTTACTTTCATGTATTAAAAATTAATGGTCCCATTTAATTAATTAATTTAGCAACCCTATATTCCAGTCATAGCCTCAAATTAGTTTAGTTTAGGGTTACTTCCCAGTAGTTTCATTTCAGGTGATTGACTAACCCACTTACCCTTAAACCTGAAAACTCCATAAAAGATCAAGAAAAGGTACATCTTCATGAGCTGTCCTCACTTTCTTTTTTTCATTGAATCAAAAAATGCATCCTATAAAGTTAAAGAAAAGATTTCATTCCCTAAAAGAGCAGAAAGTTTCTCTCAAAATCTGGAAGCGGATTGCTTCCCCATCTCGCCTACTTTGGTAAATCTTTTTTTCTTTTTTTATCTGCCATCAAAGTGATTTTAAACCTGATGTATTTTGATTTAAATGTTTATTTAGAAATGTAAATTTAAACTTAAATTTTAATTGAAGCTCATTTTTCATAATCATGATGTTAATTTTATTAATTCGAAGATAAATACTCGACTGTAAGCACACAAAAACTTTACATTAAAATATATTAATAATTAAAAGAAAAACCGAACAACAATTACAATTACAATTGTAAAATTTGAGCCGAGAGAAAAACAAAGAATATTAACATAATATTGCTACTTTAAAACAACCAAAAATAGAGATTATACTTTCTGCTTCTTTTACTGTGGGACACTAACAAATCAGGCAGCCAAAAACTAAGGGCGGAAAGACTGGTAGAAGCAATAATTGTTAGCTTTGATATTTCACGAACCTTTTAGTTATTCTTTTTTCTTAAATCTTAAATTCTTTTGTTGCAGAACAAAAAAAAAGTATAGACGATACCAACCCATCTCCACCGTCCATCCGTATTACACAAGCTATTGACATTACATTTGTTCTTCTATGAATTGTGCCAGAAAGTGTTTTTTTTTTTTTTTTATTCATTGCCAGAAAGCTTTTGGGAACATAGCATATACCTGATTGAGGATTTTTTATATATATTTGAACAGTACAATTAGAAAGGCAAGCAACAAAACAACGTACCACTCTTCTTGAAAGCTAACCACAGCAGACCCCATTCATTTCACTCTATTAACGATTTTGTTTTTCTGAATTTGGTGTGATTTGATCTTAGTATTAGGTTAAAATACAAATTTTTATTCAAAAATTATTTAATTACTTTTAATAAAATAAATCATATCTTTAATGGGTAGTCTACTCATACACTGCACTGGTATTATAATTATTTTAATTATAAATATTTTTAATTTATAATTTTTTAAATTAAACTATTTATTTAAAATATTTATATGTTCTACTATATATATATAATAACAATTCAATGAAAGCTATAATTAATAATACTTCATATAAAATTATAAGAATTATTATTTTATTAATTAATATATTAATTATATTTATATAAATTAATGTCAAAAAATCTAATTAATATTTTTATGGACTAGGAATCATTATTTAATTAAAAAAATAACTTATTAGTTACTATTTCTTTAAACTCAGAATCAATATATAACTAGAAAAATAATGAATTAGTTAATGTATTAATATAATAATTTTAAATAAAAATACAGAAAAAAATCATAAATTCATATAATATCCATATATTAAAAATAAATCTAAATATCAAAATTTTTATTTTGCATGTCAAAAATTTTCCGATACATATAAATAGACACACGCATTGTATTATGGCAATGCACAATATGTTTTACCCGTTATTAACTAATTTGTTCCCACTACCATATCTTTTAAGCCTCGACTTCAAATGAAAAAAAAAAAAAAAGTGTCTGTTCCCAATTTTAATATACATTAGCAGGAAAATATATAATATGTATATAATTAGAAGGAAAGAAGAAGAATGAAATAAGGTTCTCGGTTGCTCTGTGTATATATAAATTACTTTTGCTATAGGAAGACATAAATAGAACAAAAGGGCACCAAAAAGAAAAATGCAAACATGGGAAAGAATTAAGTAGAAACAAAGGGCTAATAGATGAAGGTTAAAGAGGGAGAATGTGGCCGACATGGGTTTGATACTGGGTCGAAGAGGCAGCAAGCATATGGACCCTTCTGTGGCATCCCCCTTCTATAGTTCAAGATTTTACAATTTTGAGTTTATGTAATGTGGGTCATTCCTAAAGCCATTTTCTATAAGATTTGTTGTCGGAGCAGCATTTAGACCTACTATTACTCCAATCTCTTTCTTTACTTACTACTATATAATATTTTATTTTATGTCTACAGAATTAAATCTACAATCAGAACGCGATTATATTGTTTCTAATATGGCTGAAGAAACCCCACGCGAGTCTCATAGTTGGTGGAGTACACCTTTCAATCAAACATAACATATCAAGAAAAAAAAGTGTGTGCTGAAGATATAAAACCTAAGTAACAAAAAATGGGCATTGAAATGTGTAATGTTTTTGTAAGGACGGTGGAGAAAGCGCGTCTGTGTATCATTTGTCTCTTGTAATATAACTTATAATTATTAGGTTAAAAGAAATGTTGTCTGTATGGTCAAATTTGTCTTTGTCTTTTTTCTTTTTTCTTTTCCTTCTGAAGGGGGCTCTCACTTATTAAGCCACTATTATATATACCTTACATTTGCCAGGGACATATCCACTTCACACTAACAACTTAATCTCTCATTCTCTCTTCTTCAAAACATTTCAATTCTCTCTTCTAATCCTCTTCAATCCATCTTTAATCTCTCTCAAAACATTCTTTCTAGCTAAAGCTATTTGTTATATATTGCTATTATTAATTTCGCAAAAACACATTCAAGCTCAAAAATGAGACTCTTGTCCAGGAAAGCCACATGCAATACTCATGGCCAAGATTCTTCATATTTTTTAGGATGGCAGGAATATGAGAAGAACCCTTATGATGAGATCAAGAATCCAACAGGGATCATTCAAATGGGTCTTGCAGAGAATCAGGTAAAAATTTGTAATTCTTTCATTAACTTTCTTGAATAATTCTTTTTTCTTTTCTTTCATTATTTTCTTGTCAATATGCTTACGTTCCTTTTTCTGTTGTTTGCAGCTCTCATTTGATATTCTTGAATCATGGCTAGCCAATAACCCAGACGCAGCTAATTTCAAGAAAGACGGACAATCCATTTTCAGAGAGCTTGCACTCTTTCAAGATTATCATGGCCTACCTGATTTCAAGAAAGTAAGTTTTCAACATCCTCATTTCATGTTAATCCCCTTATCTACGCATATATAGTGCATATATCTAACTACTGCTCAAAAAATTGTGCAGGCAATGGTAGAATTCATGTCAGAAATAAGAGGAAACAGAGTAACTTTTGATCAGAACAAGTTGGTATTAACAGCTGGTGCAACTTCCGCTAATGAGACTCTAATCTTTTGTCTAGCCGAACCCGGAGAAGCATTTCTTCTTCCAACTCCATACTATCCTGGGTAAGTATATGTCTTGATATATACTTTTCCTGTTACTGAAATACTAAGTTGCTTATCACTTATGCATGAAATGCACCTTTCTCATCTTTTACTTTTATCATAATTCCTTTCAGATTTGATAGAGATCTCAAGTGGAGAACTGGGGTCGAAATCGTACCAATTCATTGCACAAGTTCAAATGGCTTCCAAGTCACTGCATCGGCTCTTGAAGAAGCATATCTAGAAGCACAAAACCGCAACTTGAAAGTTAAAGGTGTCTTGGTTACAAACCCTTCAAATCCATTAGGCACTGCGATGACCCGCACTGAATTGAATCTTCTTGTCAACTTCATTTCTGATAAAAGCATTCATCTTATATGCGATGAAATTTACTCTGGTACGGTGTTTAGCTCTCCAGGATTTGTAAGTATCATGGAAGTTTTGAAGGATAGGAAATGCGAAAATACCGAAATTTCGAATAGAGTTCACATTGTGTATAGTCTCTCCAAGGATCTTGGTCTCCCTGGATTTCGAGTAGGTGCAATTTATTCAAACGATGATCTGGTTGTCTCTGCTGCAACTAAAATGTCTAGCTTCGGTTTGGTTTCAGCACAAACACAACACCTCCTCTCTGCTCTTCTTTCTGACAAAAAGTTCACCAAGCACTATATTTCAGAGAATCAGAAAAGACTCAAACAGCGACAAAAAATGCTCATCAAGGGACTCGAAAAAGCCGGTATCAGCTGTCTTAAAAGCAATGCTGGCTTGTTTTGCTGGGTTAACATGAAGCATTTGTTAAAGTCCAACACATTCGAAGCAGAAATGGAACTGTGGAAGACAATTGTTTATGATGTCAAGCTAAACATCTCTCCTGGTTCTTCCTGCCATTGCACTGAACCAGGTTGGTTTCGTATCTGTTTCGCTAACATGTCCGAAGACACCCTAAACCTAGCTATGAACAGATTGAAATCATTCGTCGACTCCATCAACAACACCCAGAACCAAAGCAGCCACCAAATGTTGAAAAATTCAAGAAGAAGGTCTCTCACTAAGTGGGTTTTTCGGCTATCATTCGACAACGGCCGTGAGCGCGAGCCGGAAGAACGATAGTCTGGTTTTTGTCAATTCATCATCTCATGTGTGAATTCGTACACAGCCCCCCGCCCACGTATAATTTTTTTTCCTCCAAATTAATTATTTTGGTGGATAATTAAAAATGTTATTATTTTTGTAATTTTAGAGAAAAAAGCGCACTCAGTTCCATTTTATGGATAATGGATCTTGCAGTGGCTCTAGCCTCTACATGTTAATTACTTTTCATCCCCTCCTGTAAAACTCTGTGATCCCTTCTCTAGCGAGAAAAAATATTCCCGAATTCGATCGGTGATAGTGTAATTAATTATGAGTTGACATAATGAGAAAAGAGAAAATAATAATTATTATTTCTTTCTTTATAACATTATGGTGTAATTGACATGTGATAACAATATTGCCTCACAACTATAAGGCATATATACACATTATACAGATTAAGTGGATGAATATACCGGCCGTGAGAGTGAGAGGATCCGCCGACGTCGACATCCTCTGCCATCAAATGGTGACGCATGCATTATTAATTTGGGTCTCCACCGACTTTAATCTTAATCATTATTATAGCACTAGTGTTTGTATTATACGTTTTTTAAGCCGTATGAAGAGGGGACTGACTGACATACAATATCTACACTTAATTAAGCAAATGGATAGTCTACGTGGGTAATGCTGCGAGTTCAAAAGTCTATAACAAAAGAGCTGGGGGTCAAAACTCAAAGCTCTCCAGAAGATATAAGAATAATTCTTTCTTTTCTTAAAAAGAAAATAAAAATTGTGCTTTGCATTTAGGGTTTTCAAAAGTAAGACACATACCACTTTTTAGTGTTATGCTGGCACAAAATGATAAAAAGCACAAACAAAAAGAGGAAATAACCTGGTTGTTGGAGAATTTGGAGATTTCTTCCAGTTTGAATCTCTGAAGCCACAATGCACCAATATTGATAATTATTATAAAGAATGTCTTTTGTATAATTCGCAATTTATTGGACATTTAACAAATTTCAGAAAAGTAGAAAAATATACCTTTTCTTTACCAGTTCTTTTTTTATTGAACCATTACTGTTTTTGTTTACATAGATCCTTGAATTCATACGTATTAAAAGATAAACAACACTCAATTATTATTCATTTAATTTTGGTAGTAACAAAGCAGAGATTAAAAGAGTGCCATACTTAGAGGGAAAAAAGACGTAGATAGTGAAGTCAAATAATTATCTAGCTTCGTTGTTATTGTTGTTCAAAGTAGTCACCACCGACGCAAGATATAGATTAGAGAGGAGGAAGAGTTACTCACAAGCAATCCAAAAAGTCCATTACACTATTACTACAACTATATATATATATTCTCTCTTTTCTTTTAAAAAAATGTTTTTTTTTTGGCCCTTTCTTTTGGATGAGATAATGTATGTCTAAACTTTCTAAAAGGATTAATTAGTGCTAAAAAAGTTTGTATTCAGACGTTTACGCGCTTCTGCAGCCAATTTTAAAACCGAACATAAAACTTGTCCAAGAAAAACATATGGCTGGGAAACAAAGCACGCCCAACAAATAATACCCATTAATTTACAGGAAAATAACAAAACAAGAGAACAACAGCAAAAAAAAAAAAAAAAAAATGAATAAAAAAGAAGGTCTTCAATAATTGGGTAGAAGGGTCTAATTATGTGAGCATCTTATATAATTCCCAATTATGTTATTAAAAAATAATTATAGAATTTGATGTTGTTAATTTTAGTATGCTTGATCCATGCAAGTCAGTCATCAACATAATATTAAAGAGGCAATCAAAGTAAAGATAATGTGAGCACATCATTCGTATAAATAGCAGTTCTGGACAGTCAATTATTGAATTTCTTCATTTCTTTTTCCATTTTGAAGATTTCGTTTAGTTTAAGTTAAACAACTAAATCTAAAAATCAATAGCTTCTTATATCATGAGATATAGTGTGTTTGTTTTTGTGTGTGTGCATTGACTAGCATTTGCTCATTCAATTATAAGATGATATCATCTTAAAGATCTTAAAGATATTTATACTTCTGTTATTAGTTATACAACCTACTCATATGATTACAATGTTAAACAAGTTTAATTGATGAGTCTATTTAGATTAGTTGGAACTTTATAATTATACGTTAGGAATCTCTTGATTGGTAAGTGGGTGGCTTTACACTATATTAATAACAATTTGGAACAATATATATGTGTATGAACGCAAATCATGATGTACAAACCCATAAAAATTTAAATAAATAAATAATAAGTAGAACCCTTAGGATTCTCATATTTATGTTTGATACTGTATGACTGAAATGAAACTTGATGGCAGAAAAGCGTTCTGATATCTTCATTATATTACTATAATTATTGTAAACCCAAAATCTATCACTAAGATATGGAAACACTTGAATATATAGCTATTTAATTAATTGACTAATTATATTAGGTTCTCATTTCCTTTATTTCTGTAGGAATTATGGCAACTGATTAACTATCTACGTTGAAATTAAGATCCTAAATTAATTAGCTAAAGATATTCTAACATGAACATCATGTGCTCATGTACGTTTAAGAATAACATACTACCAACCACATACTTATTATATAGATACAAACTGATTAATTTTATAATAAATTGAAAAAGATATGAGTTTTTAATTATTCATGAATCCAGCATTACGTCACTATTCACATGTCCCCTACGGAGACAGGACACAAGGGAAGCTTTAATGACCAAGCACAAACTTCTTAAATTAACACAAGAATCTTCTTAGTCAAAAATATAGGAGTCTAAGTATGTTCAGCTGATTGATGGTGATTACAGAATTCCTTAAGTTAATCATCCCACAAATTGTTAATTAGGTTTTGACCAGTGCTTAAAGCTGAAACTTTCAGACCAGAAAGTTGTGGATTCAATTTCCACAGTTTAGTGTATGTCTATCACAATTAATAGGAAAATTATATATATATATATATATATATATATATATATATATATATATATATATATATATATATATATATATTTTTATATTTATAAATGCATTATATTTTAATATTGGATGATTGATGCATATTTTTATTTAAAATTAATTAATATGTATCAATTATCTATAATTTTGTGTATAGATAGAAACATACACTAAATCTATATTATATTTAAGATTTTAAAAATTAACTCTACCTTATATATATATATATATATATATATATATTTATTATTATATATATATATTTATTATCTAATTTTATATTTAAAATTGACTATAATATATATTTTAGGGTAATTATCTCATTTGATATCAAAAATTTTGCACTATGATTCTATTTTGTTCCAATTTTTTGAATTTTTTTATAACAAACCTTCTGTTTTAGTTTCAAATTAAATTATCTAAAATGATCCTCACTAATTTTAAATGACGTTTCAGTTAGAATAGAAATATATTATTAGAATTTAGTACATTAAATGTCACATCCTTTAGATAATGTATTTAATTATGACTTGAATCACCATTTTAAGATATGTATATACAGTCTAATCTAGCATATTGATTCGAATGATAATTAACTAAATTGTTTAGTTATATGGCATTCAATGTGTCAAAAGTATTTTTCTATCATAGTGGGTAAATTAAATTGGTGATCATCGAATTTTATCCTTAATAATAAAAAAGTAACAAATTTTTAATTTGTGGTTACTAAACTTTAATTTTAATAATACTTGTAAATTTTTTCAGCACACTTAGAAGAAAAGTTAAATAGGTAAACTTCAAATTTTACATTTTGTAATAAAAAGATACCAAATCTTTAATTTTTCATAAAGGTACCACAATGTATCTTTTAATATTAAGACATTGGTATTCTTTTATTATAAAATATAAAATTTGATGACTATTTATGTGATTTATCATCACACTTATTAGAAAAATTTATTGATTTTATTAAAATTAAAATTTAATAATTATTTAGTTACAAATCAAAAATTTTATATCTTTTTATTAGATAGTATAAAATTTGATGACCGCCAAGTTTGATGACATATTATAGAAAGTTGACTGAAATCTCGTTAGGTAACACAATCTAAATCTAAAATAAGCAATTTGGTAAAGAAAAGGTAGTGCCAAATTAAAACATAGAGTAAGATTTTTGTACTGAATGGGTTGGCTACCCACATTCTTAATTATTTTATATGGATTCAAATGAATCGGGATGGCAGATATTTTAAGCTAAACAGAATGAAGTTTAGATCATAGAACAAAATTAGTAATTATGATGAGAATGAATAATATATTCTTTCTCCTTTCACCAGAGTCAATTAAACTAATTTTTATTAATTTCTTTTACAGTTTAAAATAAAATAATATTGATTCGACTTCCTTCGTCAGTTTAGAAGTAATAATTTTGCATAATGGGCTTTCGGCTAAGATCAAAGTTCCTTTTGATTTCATGTAGGCACTCATTTTGATAATTTCATGAACAAAATTATTGCACTTTGTCTGCCCATTGTCATAATCCAAAAATTGACTAAGAAGCAAAGTTAATAAACAATAGTAAAGAATATCTAGTAAATAAGTGACGTTAACTAAATCTTTACAAATTAAAAAGAAATGTAATGATTAAGAAATATTTAAATTATTGAAAGCCACCTAAAATATATATTTCCCAATAATTATATATTCTCTGCTACTCGTTTATGGTCCAAAAAGCTCTTCCATGTGCTGTGTGGGATAGGCAGAAAAATATATACATATAGAGCCACCCTATTTGATACTTTCAAGAAAATACATGCAAAATAATTATTACATACGCAATTTTATATTACATTAGAATTGCTCATGAAATATAATGAACACATAAATTAATTTCAGATTTTGAATATTCTTTCAGTTATATATAAGAATTGTTTTTGTTTTTGCTTTGTCCATGATACGCGGCGAATACCTGTTAAAACTACCCATGATACTTCCATGTGATTAGGGGTTTGGTGCTCTTTATTAATGATGGAGATACAATAGATTTAATTTTTATAATAAAAATTTGTCCATTTCAAAAGAAATAAGAATAACAAAATTGTGGAAAGAAATGAGAATTTTGGTCGATATCCATGTTCTAACTTGTTGACTATCTATATATAGTACGCATGTGCCCTAAATATTTTTTTGGCTTTTCTCACTTACATTATATCATCAGCCGTTAATTCTTGCATTGTAAACAATATTGATGATCTCTCAAAGGAACTATGAGACCACTTATTATAAAGACCAATTATCAACAAAAAAATAATAAAAGTAATTCTAAACACTCTAAATCAATATTTTTTGAAAGAATAATATTCATAAAGTAAAGTAACCAAATAATAAATGCAAATGCAAATGCTTATGATTTAAAACTATATGCTAAATATAGTATTTAGTCTAGCCATTTACTTAGTAATCTTCTTGTTTTACTTTAAGCTTAGATCTAATGAATGAGATGATGATGTGCCTTTTTCTTTAGTCACTCAAACTAATAATGCAACTAAAGTTTTTTATACCTACGTAGATTGAAGCAAAGTTAGTGTCTCTAATACATTCAACCTAAATATGTTCATAACAATTACTATTACTAAATTAATATGATGGTTAACCAACAATAATAACTGAAACTAATAAGGACGTGAAGGTAAGGAAATCAATAACAAGATACAAAAGTGAAAAGGATAAAACTAAACACTTATGAAACTAGCCTAACATATTTAACCCAATGATCATGGTATTAAATAGAAAAACATAAAACATTAAAGTAAAAATTCCTTTTAGATCCATAATTTCTTCAAGTAGGAAGATGATTGGTCATCACTCTCCACTTCTTGAAAAGCTTCTTAAATCTTAAAAGAAAGTAATGAAAACTAAACTAAAGTGTTTATGGAAGAACTGTAGAGAAAATAATGATGGACAAATATAGAAAGCATATAGAAGAGAGTTCTCCTCTTCTTCTAGAATTAGGTTTGCAGAGATATATATATAGAAAAAAGTTCTCCTCTAAATAAGTCTCTTTAGAGATGTATGCACAATATAAGTCTATCTAATAGATAAAACTTTAAATATCTTTATCTCCAACAAATACTATCTCATAAATAACTCTTAATAAAAATTCTAATAATTATACAAAATAGCTAAAATGTATCTTGGGCCTTGTAATTTTTTGGTCAGCCTTGTAAATAGTAGTCCATACATCTTATTCTTGGGCCTTGGCACGGATATATCCAATTAAGCTTTTTTTTTTTAGTATTTAGCTCCATATTTTTCTCTCTTTATTAATATTATCTGAAAATAGATAATTAAGCTTGAATGAGGTAAAAATACATATTTTCACCATATTATATATAGAAATCATATTATTAAAGCTCTAAAATACCTTAAATATCTATATATAATTTGTATCTATCAATTATTCTCATATTTTTTGAAATTTAGATTGAAATAGATCATGGTTTCATTCGAAATTGCATTTTCACATTCATTTTATTACATTTAAATTTCTTCTGTTAAAAGGTACATTTAAATTGCAGTTTGTATCTATAAACATTTTGAATATGTGACATACATTAGGTGTACCAAGAGATTGATTAAATGATTTTACAATAAAAATTGCTATATTTCTAAAGTGCGATTGAACAAATAATTTAAATAAATTCAACATTCAAGACATATATATAACATACTTTTCAAATTATAATATTATATACTAATCCATTTGTCTATATTGCTACAGAATTAAATATTTTTTAGCTAATCGATACACTATTAGGACCCGCAGTAGACTCTAGATACTTATCTAAAATAAAAGTAAGATTTAAAAGAAATTCAAACTAAGCTAGACTGAGTTTGGAAAATAACTAAACATGAATAAAAATGCATATGAGTTTCTAAAAGTTTCTATGAAAATTTGGGAGCATTTTTCTTAATATTAGACTAATTCTCCTTATAAAATGGATCCAAAGCCTATAGAAAATACTTCTATAATTATCTCAACTCAAATTGAGCCACCATACTAAGCAATATGCTCAACAATAATCAGACTACAATACTAGTCCAGATCACAGTAAATTAATAATATTTAATTTATTGCACATCCTAAAAAATTTTATGAAAAATTTGGGAGCATTTTTCTTAAAATTGGACTAATTCTCCTTATAAAATGGATCCAAAACCTATAGAAAACACTTTTTAATTATTTCAACTTAAATTGAGCCACCATACTAAGCAATGTGCAAAACATGTCCGTTATAAAAGGAAATCCCTCACTTCCTAAAGGTGAATATCTAAAATTATTGTCATTTTATTTCTATCTTTCCATACATAACCAAAAAATGGAAAAGAATAATCAAACTACAATACTAGTCCGGATCACAGTAAATAAACTAAAATTTAGACTAAGATTTACAGTTAATTCTAAATTTAATTATCTGTATCAAGTCGGAGAAAACTGATACTACCAAAAGTCTTGAAATTGTGTCAAGAAAACTCTAGCAGTCTACACGTAAATCAGAGCATTTTCATGCATGCTGGCTGGAAAGTTTCAACTTCACCGAAAAAAAAAATGAAAGACACCAACACGAATCTCTCGATGAGGGAAGGCTGACCGTATAAAAATCTTCGCCTAACTCTACTGTAAATCAAGGCAGGAAAATTATGGATCGGGCAAGGTGTGTACATCACTCAAACAATGACAATGATGATTGGAATTTTTTAGGTAAGGCTTATTTAGGCGAGGAGTTGACTGGTGGCGGCTGGCGTGACCTAGTTATCTCCGATTTGGCTTGAATGAGGAAAGAAAGTCGTTCAATGTTCTTTTTCTTCTCCAAACTCAAGATTTCAACGATTGTGAGCTGAAAACAGTCAGTAACAAGACTAGGGGTCTGACTTCGTTAAACTTGTTGTTTAATAATGACTAGCGGTGAGAAAAAAGGTGGGCGAAATTGACAAGTGAGAGGGAAGGAGAGACTAAAAGTGATATAGAGAGATGTTAAGGGGCCAAAAAAGACTAAAACAAAACCGCTATTTTGATACCCAAAATTTATTCTTTATTTTAAAACCTTATTTTATCCATAAATGACTATTTTAACTAATTCATATAATTAAAAGTTTAAGGGTGTTAACTAAAATCTTAAGTTCTAAAAATACTAAAAAAAGTTGCTTGAACTATCATCATATAATAAATTTGGTCTAATAATATTTAATATAGCAATTTATTATAGACAAATCAATTTTAAATTATATATTTTCCTCAAAATAAAATAAAGTAATATATATTTTCACGCATATATGTATTCATAAATGTGTTATCATGAAATCAAAAGAAAAATATAAATCGGTAATTAAATAATTTTAAGTAATATATATAATATAAAATAATAATAATAATATAGAAATATGAGATGTATAAAATAAAAATGACAATAAAATTAACTTATTTGGACAGATGCTATTTAAGATCAATTATATAAAAAGAAGAAAAAACCTACCTCTCGAAAATAAGGATATATTTCTTTAATAGCTGATAGTTGATAGTTCGTAACTGATAAATTGAACCATTTGATAAAAAAAATTTAGTTATTATTTTTAGCATGCTAAATGACTATTGAGTGTATAATTACATTTAAAATATATAGCTTTTGTAATATTATTGTTAATATATAAATGCAGTGTCTTTATTTTGTTCATAATAATATTATTTTTAATTATATAAATGCAGTGAAAAAATACAAATGAATAAAAATAGTTTATAACAACTAAAAATGCTATAACTAATTTTGTTTTAACTCAAACGTATATACTATTAAGGATTTAAAATAATTATAATAGATTATATTATGCAGTTTCTTTATTGTTTTATATATATATAGAATATCATTGTCTTCAATCGTATTCAAATAAATTACTTCGAATTTTGGAATCCTTAAATTTAATCTATCATCATATGCAGTAAGTAATCCAATAATCTTAATCCTTGTCCTTAATATGATTCCACAATAGCCTCAGGTAATACAATTCACATTCTATTGATTTCCCCATATTCACATAGACGACCATTTTTTTTATAACCGTCTATATATTATTTGATCATTTTATATATACATTTTAAGAAAAAGAAAATAATGTATCTTTCTATTTTTACTTGAAATATTGTAGAAATGGAAAAGAATTAACTCATGTCATATATTTATTTGTTTTTCCTAATTGATACCTTCTCTGACTCAAGTTAACAACCTTATAGAATTAGGTATTATAGATATATACAAATAAAACTCAGATGATAATATAGAAAACAATAATATATTCTTTGTATAATCTGCTTTCTTTTTAAAAAAAAGTTAATAATTGGCTGGTGGAGTATTAAATGATGATAGCAATTCCATTATATGACCAAAGTTATGGCAAAAACACTAAACTACAGAAGACACACACCAGTTAAAAAGTTTTAGTTAAATTTATAAGTGGCTTTCTTAATAGAAAAAAACAAAAAAAAAAAAAAAAGAAAAGGAAAAGTTAAATTAATAATTGATGATTAGGGTAGGCCTAATCAACTTGATTATTCTTAATTAATTATACATATGGAAGATCTTTTAGTTATAACTCCATTTATTTTCGAATTTAATTAAATGTCAACGCGGTATTAATTTGTTAAATGAGTTTCTTTTGTAACAAATCTGAGATTCTGGAGTTTCAGGTTGTAGTTAAATATTTAATTTTGTCTTAACAATAACGAAATGCTCAACTAATTCTGGTATAGCAAACCTGTTATTTAAGAACAAATTCTACAGGACTAAAATAAGACATGGAATGGAATAGATTAAGATTATTATATATGTGCAATCAGCACCTTTTAGCATGATAACAACAGGTGTGATAGTTCAGTAAAAGCAAAGTTAAAGGATTTGGAAAGAAAGAAAAAAACCAGCTAATAAATTGGCTTTTCATGAAGCAAACCCCTGTAAAGAAAGATAAATTAAGACATGATATGAGTTGATTGGGAAAGGTTTGTGTTCATAATCACTTAGACACCAACATCACAATTAGACATTAACCACCGCCAAATGTCTGCATTTCTTATAATATTGGGACAATGACAAGAAAAGCTAGCCACAATGTTTAAATCCCATCCAAAACAAATCAACATATATCACAGTAAACTAAAACAATATTCTTAACAATTAATGACAAGAAAGTCAAGTAGTTTCATGTCTTTTTCTTTTTCTTAAATTTCTTTTTGTCATTTAGAGATGAGCAACGTTTGAATGAAGGAAGAAAATATAGAAAGGTTTTTCTAAAAAAATCCAATAGTTTATAATAATTTTTTTTAATATAATAGAATAGAGTAATTCAGAGCATATCGGGCATAACTCGCATAATTTTTTTTATTTACTATAGAAGTGATAAATTTGTATAAATATCGATGGTTGGTGGACAAAAAAATTCTAACTCGAAACGTTTCTAATTTTTAAAATAATATATCAGCCAAATCACTTTGACATGAAAAATCACCTAATTATATAAACTTTAATCAAGGAATAGGAAATGAGTAAATCATGTGAGATGAACTTTCATGTTAGGGTAATTTTGCATTATAATTAAGTCGCTAATTTTGGGAGAGATTTTCAGTTGACATGACAAATTTGATTACTAGGGTATGGGAGTCATGTGGGTTTCACATGAGCAAGATCAGCCTAGCACATGCTAGGGAACATAGAACACCTGCCCAAAAAAATTTCTTGACTACGAGTGTGAAAAGAGCAATAGTAGGAGTAGGGCTTAGAGGTTTTGTGTATTTGATAAAAAAAAAAATGTGCTCCTCGAATCCCATATTCAAATGGAGCAACCTGGTATGCCCACCCTCGGGTGATGCCTGTATTGATGGAGACAAAGGGGGGCCATGTGAACATGGCTTATTGCCTCCTTACAGTAATTGCTTCCTTACCCACTTCCCATACCAAGAAAATGTTAGTATCCTTAATTGGGTCCCAATTTCGGAGCGGAGGGTCCAGATATAGATTGGTGTTGTCTTGGAATTTCTTCTTGAATGATTGAGTAATATATAAGATGTTTTCTTCTTCTTATTTTTTTGTCTTCATCTAGAATTGTAGCTATTTTGATGATGATGATGCAAAAAATAAAGAAAATATAGACGGTTTCTGGTTTTCCATATATAAATTGTATATGTTTGGTAAGATTTCCTCCTGTTGATCCATATCCATTCAAGACAAGCGATTACATATGTATTTAGAATTGTTAACTCACAACCAAAATAACATCTATAATTTTTAGTATTATCTTGTGCTATATGTGTAATTTTGGCTGAAGTATTGCTTGCTACCTCAAGTTATCCTTTTGTTTTATACCTGAAGTATTGTGGTATCACCAACTGGGAGAGCTTTCCTGAAATAAAAAAGAAAAGAATTGCAGAGCTAACAACTTTTTTCAAAAAAATAATGTTTCATAACTAACAAAGTGTAAAAACCTAAGTACAAAAGTTTCCATATTACAATAAGTTATCCTATAGATAAATGCATACCTTAGTGTAACGAATATAAAATTTATTTTAAAATATATTTGAATTATTAATTATATATATAATAAATGCTATGAATATAATTATTTGCTTTTTTTAAGAGTGAAATTATTGTTTAATTAGAAAAAAGTATTAGTTAACATACTAATTATATAATAAACATAAGAATCATATAAAGACAATATACATACTAGTCAAAAATAAATACAAATATAAAACAAATATATATATATATAAGAAATAAATACACATGATAAAGAAAAATAAATCTTGATTTATTAATTATAAATAACTAATATACTTTTTAAGACTTAAGGTTATTATATAATTAGAGAACTAGTTTATTAATTAATATAATATTTTAAACATATGCAACTACTACTTTTTAAGATTAGAATTATTTTTTAATTAAAAAATTAATTTATTAATTAATAAATTAATACAAAAATATAAAATTACATATCAGCTTAAATCTCATGTGCTAAAAATAAATACACGTGTCAAAAAGAATTCTTATGTGTTGAAATAATAATACATATAAAAAAATTTAAATGGCACAAGATTCATATAGTATAAATTCCCTCCTTCAAAAAAGAGTGAGAAAAAAAAAACTTGTAATTATTATTTAAAGGTATTTATATATAGTTTGATTTAATCGGTCTCTGAGATAAATTTTTAACTAAATCAATTTGATCGATTTACAAATAATTCAAACTATATTCAATACAAGCAATTCTAAGATTTATCCATACCATATCAACTTAATTTCAGTTTAGATAGTCCATTTAGTCAGTTTACATTGTTTATCAAATTTAATAGAATATTTATTTCTTTAAAAATTAAAATTATATGTAATCATATGTATATAAATAAATTTATATCTTATAAAAGTATAATTACATGTAAGAATATATAATTTTTTATTTATAAAAGTTATTTTATTTATTTTATAAAACTTATTATAATAAACTAAAAACTCATAGAAAAGTATAAGTATAAAATGAAATTAGCATATCATCGTAGTAGAATTCATTTTATATAATGAGTTTCAAACTTTATAGTAACTCATGAGTAATATTTTTTTATACTAATTCTATGTACTAAAAAATAATAAAAGAATTTGTTTTTATTCAATATTCAGTTCAGTTTGGTTTTTATGGTTTTTTATATTCTTAATCCAGCACTAAAATTCTTGGACCTATTTGATATAAAAACCAAAATCAATCTACAATACATTGAAATTAAATTTTTTTTATTTAAATTCGATTCGACTTGGTCGGTTTAATTGAATTTCATGCAACCCTATTTATACAAATATATCATAGTGAATTTCATTTAAAAACTTAAAAGTTGATAGTCTCGGAATTATATCAATTCTTTACAGTATAATATATTTGTATTGTCTTATATTAACTGTTAATTATTAGAATTATTGATAAAATTTGAAATAAAAAGTTTACCAGCTTAAAAAATCTATATATAATATAGATTTTTGAAATTTATTTCTTTTTTTATAAAATTTTAGTCGTTCAATTCAATTAAAATTTGTATTCTCTTATTGACAGTAATGAGCTACACGGCCCAGACCTCTCCACAACCTATTATCATCTCTAAAAATACCACTACTAACATTACTTTATAGTAACCATCTTCGTTATGAATGCCTTTTCTACATTCATGTTGAAGATGATTATGAATTATATTTATGAACTGGAATGATAAAGGTTGAACTTAAGTGGATGATAACAGCAATATCAGTTTACCATTTGTAATAACTTATAGCATATTTAAAGCCTTTGCAAAAGATTCAATTTGTTATTAATATGATGGAGGTAGAGTTTTCGTTCTATATATAATTTAATCTTTTTTAAAATTATAAAACTCTTTTTGAGAATAGATGATGATATATTTATGTTTTTTACATCATAAAATGAAATATATATATATATATATATATAAATGAATATGATTTGCTCGTATTATGTACTAATAGATTTCTTTTACATATAATAAAAGTTTATAATATCTGATTATTAGGTGATGTAATATTAGTAAATTCAGAATTCTTTAAATTATATCTAAAAGAAAACTTTGAGAAAAGTCTATAAAATTAAAGGAACTAGTCTGCTTGGGCAAAATAACAAAAAACAACACAGAACAACATTTACAAAAGTTCCGCATAGCTTTAGAGTGCAACTTTTTCGCTTTTAAAGGAAATGAATGGAACTTTTCCTAACTTTCCTCAGTCGTAGTTGAAAAGATGAACGTATGTGCCATGATCATGTACACGAAACCTTGACCTTCATATCACACGTAGTTATATATATATGCTACATTGCCTTGAGCTCTATATATATATATATATATTCATCATCACTTGTAGCACTTTTTATAGCATGCAAAAAAGCAAAAGAGATTATTGTCGGCTTTTTCTTTCTGTTCTTTTTTTTTTTTTCTAAAAGAGATATGTTTTCTTCCAATCCAAAGTCAAGACAAGAATATGGCTAAGTTGTTTTTGACAAGTAATTGCAAGTTGTCCGAATGAGATTTGAAAAAAGGGGTGCGCCTTAAAAAGATTAGCGTGTTTGAAATTTTTGTTTCAATGTCAGGTTCTCCGTAGACAATAATGCATATGTTTTTCCAAAAGAGTTGTTTTCTTGTTCCAGGCAGAAAGCTGTATTCTTGATCAGCAATTAGCTAGCAAAAAGGGTTCTCTTCCAATTCAAAGAGCAGTCAGCTAATAATGAAGTCATTTAGAGCAACTGCTGAGTGAGACACGTCTAGTTCGCAGGAATTTTAAAACTTCACCAAATATTTATCTTATAGGGTTGTTTTATATATAAAAAGAAAAAAAGGTCAAGGAAAGAAAGAAATAAGTTCCTTATAGCTATCTGAAAGATTTACAGTATAGGTTTCTGCGGATTTAGGCATCTGCAATCGAGGACAAAATGTCCTGACGTGATAGTGAACCCAAGAAAAAAAAAAGAAGTCTTGCTATTTAGTAGATTGCTTTTCTCCAATTACTCCAGTAAATAGTCCAAGAAACTTAGGTAAAAAAAACTTTTATTCCTACTAAATTGGTGGGACGGACACCGATAAGCAATTGCAAGTTGCTTTGTTAAAACAAAGCTAATGCTGGCCGTGCAACTAGGTTACTCTACTTACTGTCTCAGCTTCATAGATTATATAGTGGATGGTGAAGGAAGAAAGAAAGTTGTAACTAAGACATGTTAAGTAGAAAATAGAAAATAGGAAAGAAAAAAAAAATAATTTATTCCCGAAACTTCCATTATCAGAATAATCTGGATGCCAAAAATATATGTATTACTCGTTGAAAGGATAAATCTCCTGGTAAAAGTAATGAAACATTTAAATTAAATGAAGCAAGCTTGTATCAATCTTTATATTATCTTCGGATGAAAAATATTTAATTCACATCCGAGTCTGTCCAAGTTGGAATAATTTTTGATTGTCTGAAATGAGTCATGTGAACTTAATTTTGAGGAAAAAGGGACGGACTGAGCTAGTGCCTTCGACTTCATCAGAATACCTGGATGCAGATAATCAGTACTGCTGCAGATTACTAGGACTACTGTGAAAATAAGCTAATTGAGCTAAGAGATTAAATTGACTAGCTACTTGTATATTAATGTCCTTTACAAATGACTATCTACACTGTTCATATGTATAGCTGTTCTATCTTGTCAATTAAAAGGATTGAAACAATCTCAAGGCAGTTTTCTTTTCCATGTTGGGGTTAGTCAATCGTTTCCTATCAAGAACTGCTAGTCTGAAGACTTGACCCTCTATTTCATTCTCCGGCTAAATTTGAGCATCAATAGGTAAGCTTTCTCAGCTGATCGAGAGTATACTGGGGCTCTTAATCTATTTCATGTTACTGTCATTTCTTAATGTGGTTTACCTTGGGCTAATTACGGGCCTAAGCAGATGGACCTTAATTGATCTGGGTAACAATTGACTAACCATCAGAACATGTTTTTTTTCTTTATATATATATATATATATATATATGTTGTTCGAAAGGAAGCATCAGAACATGTTCTTCACAATGAAGCAACGACAAGTAGACATATACATATTCAACAGTTCAGTTCATAATTTTCAGAATAAAAATATATCGTGAGCCGGCTAGTTGCAAAATGATTTATTTTGGGATCTTCCAAGAAATTTCAGTGCAGAAATAGTTGTGAATGGATGCCAAAAACACTTTCCATGGGATTCTGCTGTTTCTTTACCTCCCTTTCGAAACCTGCAATCCTTTCCCCGACAATAAAGCTTTCTTTACTGCTCCCAAAGTGGAGAGTATATCCCTAATATCCCGGAAACGTTTCTGCAGTGCACATCCCTCAGCTTTGTAGTACCATTAGGTAAAGAAAAAGGAATAGCAACCTTATAGTTCGTGTAATGTTACATAATTTTAATGGCAAATATAGAGGCCATGATGCCCCCAATAGCATTGTTTTCTCCTTTTGATAAAAAAAGAAATTGCTAAAAGTACACGGGCAGGATTCTTTTTTAGGTAAAACTTGGGATTTAGTGCTCTGTTTAATGGGGTTGGTGTGGGGGTATTGTCAGTGTTCTGTGGTCTGAAACTGGATTGAAAAGCATAAAGGATCATCGACCTTTAAAAATCAAAAACAATTTTATGTACTCATAATCATAAAGTGTTGTTCAAAAAAGTCAAGATCAACTTGATGTGCTAAACTAGTGGTCAGTTTAAAAACAGTGTACGTATTTCTTTCGCCTATCATCAATTTCTTGGTGTACCTCTTTTAATTATATTAATTAATTCCAAATCAATAGTTAGCAAAACAGACCGACCTATTGTAATTTGGTATTAGCCTTTTGCATTTTTAATTCTCTTCCCTGATCAAACTCAGTCCTTGTCCCATCCATACGTGACTTAATTGTTTGAATAAACAAATTATTTGGACGGTTTAGGACATTATTTTTTTTAGCTCAAACCAAACCATTTATATTGATTCTTGATTTAAGTTCAATTCAGCTTTCAAATCTGTACTTTTAAATCAATTGTTTATGAAATGAAGTTCCATTGAAATGTTAATGTCTAATCAAGAGTTAGATTAAATCTCCCTGATTTCTTAAAAGAATTTTAGTTGATCTAACTATATATTACAATTAGAAATGCAGTCTAAAAATAATAAAATTGAGAAATTAATAGCAAACTATATAGAGATTTGAAATTTGCTTTGAATGATATTATAATATGATGAGACCTTGTTATTCTTTTGGAAAAGCCGCTAAATTCAAAAGTTTCAATTAAATATAATTGATCGATTCAAAGGACTTCTCAATTATCCATAGTCAAAATAGCAGGACTTGTGCATTTTCCAGTTTATAGCTGGATTAAGTTCGTAATGGCAGAGCTGAAAGCTCACTGTAAGTTGCAGAGCTGGGCTTTCTTTTAGAATTAGAATTAACTTAATCAAGATTAAGACTAAACTCAATTAGCGAACGAATCCAGAACACCACATGATAGCCAAAATTAGAATCATATCGTAAACCCCAAATTGTATTTGGGCCTAACCTAATCTTTTAAGATCAGCATTTTAATTTATTTTTTTAAATTTCAAAATTTAAGACTTGTAAGTTTTAGATTTTTTTTTATTCTTATATTTTTTATATATTTTGTGATTCTCATTACTTGAGAATTTATTTGTTTATTTGTTAAATTTTAAAGTTTGTATTAAAACTTTGTATTTAAAATCTAAAATAAAAAGGGGTTTGATAACTCAACTTATTATTTAAAGTCAAATGAATACTTATTACCTTTAAGATAGTTTGATAATATGGTATATCTGCAATTTACAAGTTTTAATTAAGTTAAAGTAGTTGACCTAAAAAATTTTGCTTAAAATATTAAATTATTGATGTTTTAAATATTTTTAGTGTATTTTTATACCTTTGGTTTATTTTTAAATTATCATTAACAAAAACAAAAATATTTAATTGGCTTTTTATGTCCTTAATATATTTTTAAATTATTTATTACTCTTATATATTTTTATTTCTTAAAAAAATATATTCTAATTTTTTTATTTTATAATATAATTTTAAATATATATTTGATGGCTGAATCTTAAAAATTATTATTATTAAATTAAGAATTTTAATAATTTTCAGTAGTCGCAATTATCAAACAAATTGATTAGATTCAATATTTAAAATATTTAGTATTTATTATATTTAACATTTAAAACTTTTTATTCATTTTTAGTTTTACTAAACCCCACCTAAGATCCTATAATATTTTTTTAAATAAGATAAGTTATGTATAAATAAAAATTAATTATTTAATTTAGAAATAACAATCTAAATTGATTTAAACATAGATGTTTATATATCAAATACAAAATAGCGACCATTTAATTTGGTTGAGATCCTACAAAGGTAATTAGGATTAAATTAAATTTAGAGAATTATAATTTTCTATTTATAGAACACTTGAAATTGAAGAATTTTAATTTTAATGGAAGACTATTTTAAAATTTATTTCTTATGTTTAGTTTGTTAATCATTTAAATTTTGTAATAAATTATTTGAAAAACAATAAATTTTATTAAATTTTCAACTTATTTGAAGAGAATGGTCCCTTGGTGAAAAATGAAGAATGTGAGAATAATAAAAGGTTTAATTGGGTTTGCTATTGGTTCAAGTGAGAGCTGCATGATTGAGAACTGATATCTCCTTTTACTTTCTTTTTTTTCAACCAATTTTTTTAAAAAAGAATGAAAGCTAAATTTTATATATTAAGAGATATATAATTAATGCACTCACATGCATAACTTAATAATAGATGCATATCTCAATCTGAATAAAATTTTAAATTTAAATTTATTAATAATAAATAATTAGATTATTTACTGAAGATTTTATGTATATATAGATATTTATCAAGAGTTAAAAATGAGAGGAGAAAAAATACCATTTAACTCAATACTAGCTTATCCTCATTCTTTATTACAATAGTTTCCAGTCTACTGAATTCCACTTATGTTATAATTTTTGTCATAATTTAAAAAGAAAAAGCTTTAAGCTTTCACTGTTAAATATTAAAATGCTTTTTTTCAATTTAAATGTTCTTATATTGTGTTTGATTAATTTATTTGCTTTGAATGAATTTAAAATTTTATATAATTAAATTTTTGTAAAATTAATTAAGACTAAATTAAATTCTAAGAAAATAGGTAGAATTTCTAATTATATTTTATATTGATATATTTTATAGAATTAAAATTTTATTTTATTTTATTTTTTATGTTTTTAAATAAGATTAATTCATTTATAAATTTCAAACAAATATAGCATTATCCATAATTTACTAACATTAGGGAGAATTCATACTCAATACATTTATACTGAGAAATATGTAAGAGATCTAACTATTCTTTTACGGAAAGATTGTAATTAGTGAAATTCTTGTACACAAATGTTGGATTCATTTGTACTTTCTGATCAACAGCTTAAAAATTATAAGGTCGCAAACTGGCATACAATTGAACCGCAAATGCAGAATAACATTTTGGGTTGGGCCCTTTTCAGATGGGTTCACTCTTGGTTCCTGTATTCAGGGATCCATCTGAGTCCATTAATAACTACTACATATCAGGTGAAAGGTAACAAAATAGAACCAAACCAATGTGCTTTATTGGTAAAATTCTTTGATTTTGCCAACGGTTCTAGAATTCCACCTACGTGGCATGATGGAAAAAAGAAAAATTAAAATATCCGTTCCTGATGAATAAAAATGAAAATGTTGAAAAGAGATTTATGCTATTTTTTGTTGATATTTTCTAAAGAATTTATTTTATTTGAGAAAAAGATATAAGAGAGAAATTAAAATAAAAATAATAAAATTGAAAAAGATATATTAATGTTATAAAATATATTGACTTATTTATATGGTATTTATTTAAAAATTTGAAATTAGCTATAATCAATTTCACACAAATTTAATTAAGTAAATTTTTAAATTAGTTTTCACTTCATTCAAAGCACATAAATTTTAAATTTATAAATAAATTCTACAAATTTTATAAATTTCAACTAAATACAATATTAAAATAAACTTTTCATCATATTTGAATTAATAATTTAATAACTCAATATTTTAATAAGGGAGTTTGATTGTTGTTCCAAATATCAACTTAAATCTTATTAGGTAGTGATCTAATCAATACTTTTGTAAGAATTGTGTAAATTTTAAATTTAACTCTCTTTCGTTCATTATTTATTAATATTAATTACATAATACACTTTATTATATAATTCATAATTTATTATATACTTTCAATGAATATAAAATAAAAATCAATTTTTTCACTCGGTCTTTTTAAAGAAAAAATTTGAATCAAAACCCAAAAGAACTCCAAATAATTATAAGGGTGTTGAGAGCGTAAGAAGTCTGAACCACAAAACAATATAAACCAAAGGATTAATGTGAAAATATAATATAAGTTAATAGTCCAAACAAAGCCAACAAACAACGAAGAAAAAACAATTTTATCCTATCAATTAACGCCATCTCTCTATCGTTCTTGTTCCATAGCCTGAAATCCATGACCAAGAAAATCCTTAAAAACCAACAAAAAAATAAAAAAGGAAAAAGACTAACTTCTTCCTCCTGGAGAAAGAATAATACAAATTCATACTAACAAATAATAAAAACAGAATTGCTAACTTTAGAGATGAAAACAAGGAAGAATAAACAAATAATTAATGGTTAATGAGTGTCATTATCACTAAATTTAAAATGAAAAAGTAAGATTGGATAATTAATTAATGTCTGATTAAACTTGCAATATAAAAATTAAAAGGTGGTAATAAGGTCGTCTGTTGGTATTTGTCGTTGCTCGGGTAACCTTAGGGCATCATCAATGATCAATAATCAAAGTTTTCATTTACTGTTTATTAATTGTCACGCCATTGACAGAATTTTCTCTTTGAAAGTAACCAATATTGTTTTTTTTTTTTTCTTTTTCCGAAAGAAAATAAAAAAAATTAGGAAGAATAGAAAGATTTTATTTTATTTTTTTGGCTATAGGATTTGGAGGTTTTTACTGTTATGGTTCTTGTTGTCGTGAGGATTTATGTTATTCCTTCTCGGGTTACCAAACCTGATAAGGTAGTTTTCAGCTTTGGTTCTTCACCTACGTACATGGGTTATATATAATTCTTGGGATTTGTTTCCTTTTGCCATTGGCCGTTGTTATTTGAGTACTTATTCATATTGAATTAAATTAGATTGTCCCGTCTATACGTAGCCAAATCCTGGTTTCAAAAGTGAATCGCATCCGAATCCAACCAGTCAAATTTGGAATACTTATTCTATAATTTAAACTGGAGCTAAATTATATATAGAACCGTAATAAACTAGATATGACAACGAGTTCAGCATCGTTCATCCCTTAATCATATAATCTAACTTTATAAGCAACAACCAATTCATAGTTCAGCTCTGAATGAACCATGAGCCGACAGTTCAAGGCCAGTTCGTACATCCTTGATCATGTCTAATCTCAATAATCAACATAAAAACATCATATCAAATCTTTCTTTTTCCCGTCTAATTTAACTCAGTGTAATATTTTATTCAAAATCAGTAGTATATATAGCATTATTCTTAACATTATGTCCATTTCCATGTATTCTGTCAAACTTATTAAGTTTATGGTACTAAGTTATCTCTTCAATTAAATCAGATTAAAAGAAAATCATTATATCAATACATAAAAGAAAAACCTTTTTCTTATGATATGATCTAAAGTTAAAAACTATTGTTATGTAAGAAGAACATAATATATACTTGGAACTCAAACTTTTAAAAGAGCATGATTTTCAGGATCGACATTTTTTGACTTGTAAAGTTTATTTCCATGTTCCAAATTCTCTGAATGCCCTTTGGAATATCTCAATTATTGCATCTTTCAAATTGCAGACCCTTTGGAATATTCTCTGAATGGTATTGTATTCTTTCTTGTGTAAGCAATTTTGGTTGTGAATTTCTCAATTTTTGCATATTTCAAATTGCAGACCCTCGAATGATTTTGAATTCTTTGCTTGTGTAAGCAATTTTGGTGATTTTAGATTTTCAGTATTTAGGATTTAATTAGAGCATACCGGCGGCTATGCTACCAATTTGGAACTTACCTAATTACTTAGTAATAGATCACTTGAATGCTTATCACGAAAAGTTTATACACACAACTATTATTTATTTTTACTTTTTTGCATTTGAAAATTTTAATATAATTCAGCTTTCTTACCAAGATAAATTGTATATATACGAGCAATATTTGTAATTAATTTAGGTTTCTGTCTGAATTAAAGAAAATGAGAAAATTCTGATTTGTTGAATTAAGAAGTTAACAAAAAAAAAAATTAAAATTTAATATTTTAATCTAGTGGTTAGAATGAATTTACTCTAGAAATAAGTACCCCCGACACTCACTTTTAAAATACTATCATCTTTATAATTATTATTAACTGATTATCAGCTACCGACTATTTTTACAATTTTTATTAATTAATTATCAGCTACCGACTTAGGATACCCTATTTGATGAAATCCAGCCATTTCTATTTATTGTCGGAGTCAGCATAAGGTACATCAGTAAGAAATATATTAAAATGGTGATGAGCATTCACATTATCTATTCAGTAAGTAATTGCTAAGTTCCAAAGCGGTTGTTATAGCCGTCGGTATGCTCCTAACTAAAACCCTAAAATGCAGAGAAATCTAAAATTACCAAAATGCTTACCTAAGGATCTGCAATTTGAACGAGTGCACAAATCGAAAATTCCCAACAAACACTCGGAGAAGAAAATAAAAATGTCAGTACGTTTGTATGGAATCTATTTGTAAGCAACCCATTTGACGTCGCTGTTTATATTAAATTGTGAATGAAATGGATAGGATGCAGAGTCTGTTATTAAGATGACTATTTTAGTGGTTGGTCCTCATTATTTATATACCCTCTATAGATTTAAAACCTTCTAACACTTTCCCATAAACAACTAAGATTTGACATTTAATTTGCTTGAAATATATATTTAATAATACTTTTTCAAAATATATATCTAAATCAAAAATTTAAAAATTATTTGCTCTGATATTATATTAAATTATAAAATATGAAAAAAGAAATTCATGAAATCGACAAAGTATGAATTAATTAGTCATTTGCGTATGCATATATTGCTAAGTAGTTTTTGATGTTTACTCGTCCAATATCATTGTGGCAAGTAATTTCAAGAGCTTAATATTGCATGGAAAATCATATGCGCAAGGGTCAAAAAGGTGGGATATATATTTCACATGCATGCACTTGTTTTTCTATATTATTAATCGGTAGATGATTAGATTTTTTTATTTTTGTATTATATTATATTATATTTCGCATTAGCGTCCACTGAATTTGTTTTGTAGCTGTTTGTTGAGAATGTTTGGAACATTACATATATTTGTTTTTTTGGCCATTCGTATTTGTCAATAAGCTTAAAGCCTTGAGAGGAAGATCGTTGAGCTATTTTTCCAAGATTCACACCAAGAAATAAAAACAGATGTGAACATTTCTTTATTGGCGTCTCAGTGGATAGCAGGATGGCATCATAAAGAATTTATCTCCCACCATAGACGAAATTAGAGCACAAAGGTCTTAGGTCAAAGAAATATGTTTTAAAAGGGTAAGTGAATTACCTTGAGGAGAAACCATTTCTCACACCTTTTTCCCTCCTCTCTTTATTATATAAGTCTTCTATATGTATAAATTTGGAATATTTCATTACAGGATACGACGAGTATTTTAATTTAGTGGTAAAATAAAACCGCTTTAATAGTAGATGTTAGAGGTTTAATTATATCAAACTTTTAAAAAAAAAAAATTAAATGTATTTGCTCATTAAACTACTAGACCGGTGGAATATTTATTATAAACTAATATTTAATTTTATTATATGTAAGTTTCTTTGTATATAAAATTGACATCTTATAATAATACGAAGCAAGTTTTTGAACTTTAATTCGATGGAGTTTTATTATTGGCATCTAAGCTCATACCAAGGAACTTGAAACTTCTTATCCCTTTTACTATTATATCAACAGAGGTTTTTCTTTCCCAGTAAAATACAAAAAGAGAAAGAGAAAGAAGAAGAAAATGGGAGGGAGGAAAAGAGAAAACCAAAAGAAATGTAACAAAATAATAATTTAGTGGAGACAAGTGGATAAAATTTCAGGGTGTAATTAGATGTCAAAAACATGCATACTTGATCATTAAATATAATATGATAGTTGCACTAAAATAGAGAAAAATCTATGCTCCTTGATTTGCAATTTGTATTTTAGTTCAGTAACTTGAAATTGATGCTTCCTTTAAATAATCAGAAACTGCAAATAATTTGCTATTCCTAAACAAGCACAATATGGAAGCCACCCAACATTGTCGGTATGGATGATTGTGATTGTTGCAAATTTTGTGTTTTCTTAATTATATATAAATAGGATTGATTTGAGAGTTGGCTTTGATAATGGGTTTTAAAAATTACATATATTTTGACAAATTCAAATAGCTAGGTAACATTTCAAAATCATGTCAACCAATTATAATTTAATTAGCAGTAAAGAAATAGCTGGGATCTTCTCCTATAAGACAAAGTTTTTGGATCAAAGTCAAATTGGAAAATAATAACCTGATCCAACTTGTAACAACTACAAATGTTGATTTCAATTCTCAATTAATTAAGTGATCCGGTTTTGACCTTAAGGTAAGTCCTACTAGTTCATGTAAAACACTCGGCTGGATCGCATTTGATAAAAATTGAAAATTAACCTAAATTTGTGTTCTGCATATAATAATTATTGAAATTGTTTGAGTATTTAACCTAATTAAATTTATTTGATAACTACAATTAATAAAAATTATCGAAGTTTTTGATTGGACAAATTTAATTTTGTAATATTAATTTTTAGAATTTAGTCAATATATATAGATAGACTTTTAAACAAATAACCAAATATAAAAAAACAATCATATAAATGAACTAGATTTTCTTATAAATCTTCCAAACCGGTGTCCTCTTCTTTTAATTTATCTCTCCCTCGTTGGCTTTCTCTTTCTTTTGTCTTCCTTAATTCCTCTGTATCTCCTTAGTGTTTTTCTATTTGTGTGCTTATATAATAATAAGGTTTATGTAGAAAATCATTGATTATGGTGTATTATTTCATCCTTATTGTATGAAAATTTATGAATTTTTATTTTATAGAGCTTTATATCTTTTTATGATGCTAAATTCTCCTTTTCGGGAGTGAAAATAAAGTCAAGATTTATTATTTATCCAATTGGATCCATTTAAAAATCTAAAACTAATTCACAACCTTACAATGTTATGAAATACAAACTAGAGATTAGTAAGAGAAATCTTCACTATTTGTATTTCTTTATTATTATTTTTAATTTTTTTTATCTTTTATTATTAAAATGTATTATTCATCTCTTTAAATCACATATTTTATATATTTTGAAAGAAGTATAATAAGATCTTCAAAATTACTCTACTAAAAAAATTGAAAATTCAATAACTTAGCATTTTAAGGGAATTCTTAGGTTAACTATTTTTTACTTATAATTGAGTTATTTGAAAATTCTAAGTTAAACCCTTATTATGTTATCAAATCATTTGTAAAAGTTAACGACCATTGAAAATTCTATTTTAAATAATAAGTTGGATTATTGATAAATTCTTTGATTCTCTTACAATAATCTTTATGAAAAATTAATATTTTCAACAAGATAAATGAAAAAATATGTTCATACATCAAAGCTATAGGCTGGTGGCCAAGTAAAGTGGAATTCGAGCTCAAGTTACATCCCTCTTTTTCCATCCCCCATGTAATAGATAAAAAGAAGAAAAAAAAGGCAAATCATCCACGTCAAAGGATTTGGAAAGAAATCTCTATTTTTTGCTTACTCCAAAGTTTAAATGGTAGTATATTTTTGAGAATTAAAACTATGATTAATCAGATAGAAACTAAAATATATTTTGTGATAGAATATACAATATAGATAATATTATCTGTCCTGGTGCATATTGATTTGAATAGATAAATAAATTTAGTTATGACAATCAAGTAAAGCAAATAAATGACTGAAGAATAAAGAAGAAAAATAACTATTCCCTTTAGTGTTACAAGGCATGTGAAGAAAGCTAACTGCTACAAAACAGCCTTCAGAGAAAGGAAATTTGTCATGACATCAGGGTTTACATGAAACTATAGTCATAAAATATCAGTGGTGATGAAACTCAAATCACAAATTGTTGACAAAATCATGATGAACAGTTAGGTATCAGTCGGTCTCCAACAATGGTCATCGATCATCATCATCTTCCAGCCAAGAACAAAAATTATATATATATATATATATATATATAAACGAACAGCAGTAGAAATGGCAATTATTTAGTGAATGATTTTGAGAGGTGGAATAGGGTTGAAAACATTATCAAATCCTAGACTTTCTAGTTTACTTTTCTTTTGCTTCACATTATTTGTTAGACCTTTTATTAAAATTAGAAGTGACTGACTCTGAAAAAAAGTGATTGACTTAAAAGAAAAAAAGAAAAAGAAGCGATGACCTGGTCAATTTTGTCTAACTTCTTACTTTAAATCTTTCTTTTGACTTAAGAGCTTAGAATCATACATCTCTCTCTCTCTCCATTGAAAAATTATAGTTGGCAACTGGCATCCTTTTTATCCAACAAAATTCTTATGGTTCACTTTCTTTCCTTTTCAATTTGATGAAAAAAAATTTATTAGATGAAATTTATGTATATATTGAATATTTTACATTTGAAGAAGGAGAGAGTTATATATATTTTAGATTTTATTATTTCATATGTATCATTTATCTAATAGTAAGGTATAATTAATCTCCATTAGCCAAGAAAAAGTCCTTTATGTATAACAAATGAACCTTCTGATTAGGACAATGTTTGATACCTGGAAATATTTTAAAATAGGATGGAGTTTTCTGTAGGTTGAATTTCTGAGCTTATTATATATAACACTTAATCGAGTAAATTACATTAGCGTTCACTAAATTCTGTATTTTGTAACAAGAAGATACCAAATTTTTTATTTATGTTTCTGAAATTTAATTTTAATAACATTGATAAGTTCTTTCGATAAGTGTGATAATAAATTATATAAACGGTCATTAAAATGTATCAAAATTTTATTTTAAAAGATACATGAACGATTTTTTTTTATAACAAATCAAAAGTTTAGGTTTAGTACCTTTCTATTATAAAGTGCAGAATTTGTAACCGCTAATATAATTTACCTATAGTTGATCGATAGATTACTAGCTGAATAGCTTGGATTAGGGCTTAAACCAACAATCTCTGTGTATAGAATTATGAATGTTATGATTTTCTCTTATTCTAGAATTACTCATTTTCTCTACCAGCATTCTTTCCGGTATGCAAATACGAATGCTGATAGTTTTCGCAGGTTAACATAAATCACTATAAAAAAAAATAAGAAAAATAAATTAGTGAAAAATTAAATATTTCTTATCTCGTAAAAAACTTGATCGACCAGACTACTAGCGTAATACCTTAAATTTATAATGATAGATACTTGCGCACTTCTTAGATTACTCATCCAGTACAATACACAATGTGGGTAATTTTTCTTAAGACTGACTAACTTTAATTTCTTTTATATATATATATATTACAAAATCAAACACAAAATATTGTTGGCAAAGAGGTTGTAGCATGAGGAATCACAAAGTCATCAGACGAATTTTAACAAAGTTTGGATAAGTGAAATTTGTGAATATACATGAACATAAAATCATATAAAAGAATACAGTTTCAGATTTTTTACCAAAAAAGAAACATAATAGAACCCTTTAAATATCAAAACGATTGGAACATTAATCAGCAAGTGATTGATGATATGTAGTTAAGACTGATGTGTATACCAAATGGGATCCCTCCATTCATTAACTAACGAACCGGTGATACACAGAGCTCTTGAAGAGAATAATGATATAGTATAAATAATGAACAAGAAAGTACATTATGATGGTGTGGTAATAACTGGCCAATAGACAACAAGATCTCCAAACCGACCAGTTTACAGGACAAATGGGAAAACGATGATCGAGTTTTGTAAGAACTTGATTGAGATGGGACTAAGAATACTGTTAGTGTTGTTGTCAAGCAAATACTTCAAGAAGTAACCAATTAACCATAATAGTTATATATAAAAAAAAGTGGCAATATTGGCAGACTTTGGTCTCTAACTATTCTAATTGGAATTACATGAGGTGAAGTGATAGCATGTGCTTTCACAGCTCTTAATTGTTATATATCGCAGACATGAAGATAACAATAAGAGCATGCAGCCATTTTTGGATGCCCTACTTTGCTAGAGCCGAGCAAGTCATGGCCAAAACACATCAAAGCTTTTCTCCCCACTTTTTACTTTATATGAATTAGCCTTTTTAAAGTAGTTCAAGAACTTTATGAGATAATTTGAGCCGGGGACAAAATCTACCCATTTGTTATAAGAATCGAAAGAAATAGTCTTTTTTCTTTTCTTCTCATTGAGTGCAGTTAAGAATTAAATTTATGATAAAGTAGTCTCAAGCATTATTTGACAGTAAAAAAATATCTGACTGCAGTTAACAAGCCAAAAGAGATGGACCCAAGTGCAGTTTCAAGTACTAAAACTCATATAAGAATTTCCTTCATTTAGTACAACCATTTTGGTCAAGATAATCCAAAAGCCTATTAATGCAGAGGAAGAAAAAATGAAACGATAGATGGTCAAATTTAATAAAACTGAAAGTAACTAAACAAAACAAATTAATTTCTCTCTTGAGTAAATTCATGAAGGAGGTTTAACATCAAATTTCCTACTAAACAAATTTAATTAATCTACACCATCAGTGTACTATCAACTATGGTCTATATGTAGCAGTGGTACGTTATTGTGACCCAAGGTAACCTGAAACTTCAAAGCATGAATGATCTTGTGGTAGGCTTTGTAGGCAAGTTTCAAACTCAGAAACAAGTTGAGGATATCCTTGTACTGATGAGCTTACATTTCCCCAGCAACAACTGCTGCTTTCTCCAGAACTAGCCCCATTTCTGCTTCCATTATTGGCCATATCCATTCCATAGAAACTTTCAAGCCCTTCTACTTGCTGTTGATTATTGTCGTAGACTAGTAATTCATCTAGCTCAACAGGGAAGCTATCAAGTCCTTGGAACATCCTTGTACCTGCAGGCCCATTGACTGCGTAGTTGGTGTTAGGCAGTTGAGAACAAGGGCTATCAGTGGAATTCATCGACGATGAAGGAAGCATGTTCATTGAGTTTGCATAATATTGCTGATCTTGAGTATCGCAAGAACCATCAAGAGGGTAAAATGTGTTGGTCATGTGTGATTCTTGATTATTACGATCATCAGAAAATCTCCCTCCTAGCTTGATCAGTAAGCTCTTAAGTGATTCTTGATCCAAGAAATGAGAATCGTGGGTTGGATTAGTCATCACTGGCATGATTGTTGTTGATGGTGGTGGTAGCTCTGGCCAGTAAGGAGTCTGTTGATTCATAACAACAGGAGATATAAAACTCTGGCTCTCTCTCTTTATCGCTTGCCTAAGGCTAGCTCGCCGAGCTTGTTGTTCCTTGCGCTGCTTGCCTAATAGCTTCTTCTTAAGCCTTGTGTTCCAGTAGTTCTTGATATCATTATCAGTTCTTCCAGGTAATTGAGCAGCAATAATAGACCACCTGATCATTGTAGTAAGACAAGCACAATTGAATCACTACAAACCCATAATTATTTTTTCTTAATTATATATGATAGCATATAATCATTGTTATACCTGCTCCCAATACTTATATAGAGGCTGCAAATGATGTTATCTTCCTCCTCCGAGAAGGCGCCATGCTTAATATTCGGGCGGAGATAATTCAACCATCTAAGTCGACAACTCTTACCACATCTTTTCAGCCCTATATCAATACAATCAAAGAATTATCAAATAAAGATCAATAAAGTTAATCATATATGTATGTATGATCAAGAAGTTCTTGTACCTATCTTCTGAGGCAAGGCTATCCAGTTACCCCCAGTGCCATTCTGCTCAATATAAGCCTTGAGTTTGGCATCTTCCTCAGGTGACCATGGTCCTTTCTTTACATTAGCTTTATCACAGCAAGGAGCTCTACCCATGTTTCTTGGATATGTTGGTTCTTGTTCTGATGAGTAATAAAGTTTAGCTTTGCTTTTCTCTCTTTTCTTTATCTTCTTAATGACAATGATAATGGCAATAATATATATATATATATATATACAAAGAGACTTAAGAGAGAGAGAGAGAGAGAGAAAGAGACAGAGACAGAGAGCTGCCTGGAGAAAGAGAGGGCTAACAAAGAATTCAAAAAGAAGAATGAGGAAAATGTATTGGAAACTCTATGAATATAAAAATGAAGAAATTAGAAATGCCAGAATAGTAGACAAAGGTTTTTCTCATTTGTCCTACTTATTAGTCTAGAATCTACAACACATATACACATCCACTATATATATATATATATATATATATATATATATATATATATAGACACACACACAACATCTCTTTAGAGTACTGACCCTTTTTTTCTCCTATCAAATTTAATTTTCTGATGGCACCCATCAGAAGTGATGATGATATAATCAGAGACATACAATTACTGACAACTTTATATTAGATCAAACATATAATCAAGTTAAACTGAATGGGTCCTTCCTTGCCAACAGGAAGGGTGACCTATAGCTTGTACCTAATTTTGCATGGTGTGGAATGGAAAACTTCATAACTAGGAGCATCCAGTACTTTCATGGAACAATTCCTGTTGATGTAATGTTACCTAATAAGCCTGACATGCAGCAGAAGGGAGAGAAACAGTCCAAGTTGCCTTTGAAAAAGAAAATCCTTCACAACTCAAACTCCTTACAATATTTCTTTATTATATGAAGCTATCTGAAAATGATTACTTGGTATTCTTTTTGCTTTTACTTACAATATTATCTACTCGATTTCTTTTATGAAGATAAATAATCTAACCACCATAAATTATATACTAGCTAGCTAGTAAAGATATAATTCTTTTTTTTTATTATTATTATTTGTATTAGAATTTTTCATGTTTAATAGTAAGCCCATTTCTTCATATATAGACATTTATTTCAGAAAATAGTAAAGCGTCTGTTTAGTTTCTTTACTCCTGTGTAGTAAGTGTTCCTTTCTATCTACAATTAGGAAAAAAAAAGGATTTACTTTCTAATAATATCTTTATTGTAATTTAATTTACTTCAAAATATAATAAAGAAAAAAGTAAGTTTTTTTATTAATTGAATTAATCACAGTACATATTATTTTTCTGTTTTCAGCATTTAGTTACGCTCAAACTGCTAAAGGAGTTTGTTGATTGAAACCTATTAGTCCACACTCCATAATCCACATTTTCATATCCCTGTCGAGAATTTCTCTACTCAGGATAACTTTGGAAACTTAATGAAAATGACTCTTATTAACATCTATAAACAATTAATTCGTGAAAATTAACATTGAAGCTATCTAGAAGGATTAGAAGCTGTCAATGCATTTTATAAAAATAAAAATACAAATTATACAATTGGGTATTTCTGTTATGGTTGGTGACCAAGATGGCCAAACAAAAAGAAGAAAATTTACCCTGGTTCTAAGGATAGCCAATTATTTTGTTGAATTTACCATAACATTAAAATACAAAGTATTTAGTAATTAATGTTCCAAATAACCACAACAGCTATAGAAGGTTTTAATTGATGTAATCAACAAACAGAACCAATTTGGCTTGGGCCCAAAAGAAATAAATTATATTCAAATTTAAAGACATGGTACATGAATACAGTATGGTCATAATTTTATTATATTATATACCAGTAACGAAATAGGAAATTCTACTATCAATATCCATTGCATCATGATTTGAGGCACCTTATTACTTGTCTCTATATGCTTTAACTTATATTATTCAGTGGTTCAGAAAAAAAAAAACTTATATTATTCAATAATATTATTATTTTACTTTGAAAATTTCCAATTGATGTAGGAGGGTAAATGTCAATCTGTGAAAATTTCATTATGTTTTGTTCTTAATATTTTTTTCAAACAAAACTTTAAGAATGCTTTCAAAGAAAACTGTGCCCACTATGTTTCTGTTTATAAACTTTTCTTCCTTAGTTTGATTTCCATTGAAAATTAAATTTTCAGAAATTACTATGTTAGATATTATTTTTAAATTCTATGAAGTCTAAAATTAATTATAAATATAGAATTCAAATATATTATGTATCTATTTTACTTTTATAAATTATTGAAAAAATAATAAATCATATGCTACATAATATTGATATTCAGGTGTTATTCTCATCATAATATAATAATATTATCGACTAGAGCATATCAAATTTAAAATTTGTTTAACTTTAATAAGTATGATTATTAATTAGATTAGTTTTATAAGCATTCTAATTAATATACACGAAATTTTAGATAAAAAATCTGATAATTATAGGTTTTTCTAGAGTATTATTTTAGCATTTTATTATTTTAAGTCTATATTTAATTATTAATAAATAATTTGATATTATTTTAAATAATTTATTTATTTTGTATGTCCTTTTATTAATTTAGAATATTAATTAATTTGTATAGAATCTTTAATTGTTTATGCAAATTAAGATTATTGTTAAAATAAAATAAAATCAATTAATAAAAATGATATATTTAACTCATTAATAATAAGATACTGTATATAATTTGATTGATATGATATTTAATTACATTAATAATTTATTAAAATCAAAATAAAATTAATTTTAATAATTATATTAAAATCGAGAATTTTGTAAGACTAGAATCAACCATAATAATATATTAAAACCGCCTAATAAACAGGAGACTTTTGTAAAAATGGAGATTTGAGAAAGGAGATTTTCTTCTTTTCTCTATAAAGAAAGAGGAAACTTAAGAACTTTTACTAGACGCAAGAAAGGAAATGGTCAAGGTGGTAGGCCACCATGATCAGAAAATTTGGATATTTAATTAATGTGGATGTGGATGTTGAACATTGGACCTTAATAAATTGTATTGAAAGAGTCCTTTATGACAGTAATAATTCTGATCGATTGAATCACAGCTTTGAGCCTCCTTTCTTCTCAAGGCATTTCTTTCCGCGAGGGATCCTTTCTCGAGGTGCTTTTCTAACTATGCCTAATTAAAATATAACTAAAACAACTCCTTTTTCCTTTTTTAATGAGAAAGTTACAAGAAAAGTTATATACATTATCTTTACTAATTTATTTAAACAAATCCCAAATTCTATCCATTTACATAATAAATTACTTTCTCTATGTTTAAAAAAAAAATAGTCATTCTTTTTCTTTTTACTTTGTCTCAAATTGTAATTCACCTTTTGTTTTCAATTATTAATTTAATAAATAATTATAAATACTCTCTTATTAATTAATATAGTATTACTATATAACTATTTCCACAATTTATATTTTATAATTGTAGTTCTTATAAAAAATATTTAGTGAGAGTATTTTAGATATATAATGATAAAACTAATAATATTAATTATAAATTTATATTTATGTCGCTTTTATATATCCATTGTAGTTTTATTTTATTTTTATATTAGAATAGATGTAATAAATTTTATAATTTATAAAAAGATAATTTATTCTAGTTTAGCTAGTTTCTTGAATTTAAATATTTTTTATTTAAATGAACGATTAAAAAATATAAGATAGTTCACATATCAATTAAAAATAAATTATTATTTTTCAAAATGAAGAATATCTATATTTTATTAAACTATAGGAGATCTTTTTGGTACAACTGAGTACCGTTATATAATTAATTTGTTCATAATTCGAGAATCAAAAGTAAACGGAATCCAGCCGGTGTTTATATTGACTACTTTTAGGTTTGGACTTTAGCTGTACAATTGCCTTTTAACAATCAAAATTTTGATATAGTTGAGGCTGAATATGTCACTGCTTGCGAATCCAAATTCAATCCCAGTTCAATTAATTAAGATCTGTATTAGTCTCTTTATTTAGGATGAGAAACAGACATTAAGCTCTTTCTCTTTTCAGTTTTTCTTTTTCTTTTAGTTTCCAGTTGAATTTCGTGATATATGAACTCTGCAATTAAATTATAAATGCATGACAAACCCAATAAATCCATGACTATTATTTTTTTTTTAAAGAAATGAAAAGAAAGGGGAGGTTAAGTAATTATCTGATGGAATTAAGGAAGACAAATCACATGTTTAATGAATCTTAAAAGATATTCTTCCAAAATTCGTATTTGAGATACCCCTCTGCTTGAAGAAAAAAAGAGAAAAAAGAAACAACTTGCCATTGGCAACATGGGATTTAGGGTTTGAATTTTTCCTATTCATGATCTGCCTTGGCATACTCATTTCATTGTAAAGTTGTACGTTAAAAACCCTAGCTAGCTATAGTATTTGCTATTTGATATCAATCCTTATGGAAGAATTCTATACACTCATATCCCACCACAGTGATTGTCATATAGCATTTAGTTTCTTTTTTTTTTTTTTTTTTTTTTAAAGTGAAGTAGTAACAAGGGGTGTCACTGATGAATTACTATATAACTAGATTAATGCTTCCATAAGACGGGTTATTTTAACAATAATGAAATTATATTACTGTAAATAAAAATATTAATTTTAAAATAATATTAAAATATTATCATCACTTTTGAATGTAATCAATTTTAATAATCGTCAATAAGAAGTTTTTAATTTAAAATAAAATAAAAGACAAAGAATAAATGAGAAAAAAATATGACTATTAAAAATAAAAAAAATAATTATAATCAATAAAATAATTAATATTTATGAGAATAGAAAAATCAAAAAGAAAATTATAACAAAGAGTTTGAAAATAAAGAGGCTATTAAGTTCAATTACTCTTATGAGTATAAATGTGATGGTTAAAAAAATTATTTAAATAAGAATAATTATTTCATTATGAAAATAAAAAATTTAATCAAAAGTTAAAATTATGAGAAGAATTTGAAAAAAGGATTATAACATAATTATAATTTATAATTAAGTTGTTTTATATTGTAATACAATATTTAAAAATATTATATAATATAAAAGTTATGAAAAAAATTCAAAAAGGTAAAGGAATATGAAATAATTAAATATCATAATTAAAGTGTTAAAGTTATAATATAATACATTATAAAATATCAAAAAAATATTAAAATAGATAAATTATCTAAAAATTATGAAAAATAGCTTAGGAGTCATATAATATACTATGTAGGAAAGAAAAAACAGTGTTTTATATATATATAAACAAGTTATACTTTGCCAACATTCAAGCACATGTACTATATCTAAAATAGTAGGAAGAAGTTTAAAGTTGTTAAATTACACATTTATCTAGAATTCATTGGGCATTGACATGGACAATTGCAAGCAATAAGTAAGCTAGAGTCTTTCCTCATCCTGTTTCAATAACCAACAAAGTCGAGCCCTTGAAAGCCATTATACATCCTTGAGCCTATATTGGTGTAAGTTCAACAAAACCTGTCTTTATTATTTCTTCTAAAACATAATATGAAGTAAAGATAAATTCATTCTTGTAAAGTTTATGGAAAAGATGTTTCCAACAAATAATATTTTTATAAAAAAATTCACAAATTTCAATATATTGAACTAAGAAGAAAGAAAAAGAAGAGCGGAATGGAAAAATAAAACTCAATAGTATCAATAACTAAATCCTTATTAACAAAATACAAATAGAGGAATAAAAAAAATATAAAAAAATATAGTGAAAGAATTAAGATTTGATAAAAAAAATAAAAATAACGTTAATGATTTATGGAAAAAGAAAATCAACAGTTATTATCAAATTCTTAAAATAATAATTTAGTGGAATAGAAAGTGGAACCATAACAAATTAGCGAATAGTGTCAAAAATCATATAACATGCTAAATAAGAAAGAGAAAACATGTGTTAAGACATTGTTTTCATATATAGATGGTTGTGCTCTTTCACTTATTAAGAAATATGCTTTCAGATGCAAATACAAAGTTAATAAACAAATGAAATCCAAAAGTATAGGGAAAGAAAGAGAAAAGCATAGAACAACAAATATATGTTTTAGAACTTTGAAAAAGAAATGAGAAGGAAATTGAAACATCTAATACAAACCTGTATTCACGAAGCCTCTCTTTAAATTATCAAAAATCATGTCATAAAATAAAAAGAATAGAAATTTTATTTTCTGCTTGTCGCTTCTTCTTCTTGTTCAATCAGTAATATAAAGAGAACAAAAAAGAAAGGAACGATGGAGGAGCTAAGACGCTGAAGAGAATTCTCTCTGCAAGTTTCATCGAAGACATTTCAATTTTTATGATTTATCTTTTTGTATTAATTTTTTTCTTTTTCTTTTTTCAAATAATTGTATAGTGATACAATGTGTTGATCTAAGTCTATTATTTTAAAAAAAAAAAAGAACAGAAAGAACTCTTTTAAAATGGTTGTTTTACTTGCATTAAAAGCTAATGCATGTTTTGATCTAGGCCTAATATCTGATTTTAAAAAGAAAGTAAAAAACTGAAAGGGCTCTTTTAATTTGAAAGATGGATGTCTTACTTTACATTAAACACTAGATACAAATAGAAAGCATTAAAAAGAAAAAAATATAGCAACAATACCAAAATACAAAAAAAAAAAAAGTTCTGATTTAAAAAAAAAACTGAAATAACTATTTTAAGATGGTTGTTTTACTTTACATTAAAAGCTAATATATGTATTAATCTAAGCCTAATATCATATTCAAAAAAAAAAAAAAACTGAAATGGCTCTTTTGCTTTAAAAGATTGATATCTTACTTTATATTAAACGCTAGACACAAATAGAAAGTATTAAAAAATATATATATATATAACAAAAATACCAAAATGCAAAGAAATAATTTTTTATTCAAAAAAAGAAGAAACTGAAAGGATTTTTTTAAGATGGTTGTTTTACTTTGCATTAAAAGTTAAAGCATGTAATATTTGATTTGAGAAAAAAGAAAAGAAATTGAAATAACTTTTTTACTTTACATTAAATAAAAAGCATAAAAAAATATAATAAAAATATCAAAATATAAAGAAATAGCTCTAAACAATTGAGTGATGCCATTTAGAAAATACGGTTATGCTACACTATGATTCTAGTACTCAACTATTATACTATCTATTTTTTAATTATAGATAATTAAATAGTACTATTTTAAATAATGTATTAATTTTATGTATATATTTACTAATTTAGATTGTCAATAAATTTATATGTAATTTTTAATTATTTATACAAGTCAAAATCATATGGGTGAATTTTATAGTTATAAAATACCGCTGATTAAATTTCAAAAATAAATGAAACTTTTAAATAAATAAAAGTAATATATTTAGTTAATCGATAACTAAATAATATGTATAATAGGCTAATTTATTATTTAGATATATTAATAAATTATTAAAATTAAAATAATATAAATTTTTATAGGCTTATATGGTATAGTAAATGCATGGTACATTAAGAAGCACTTTATAATATTTTATGCAAACGTTCAATTTTCAAATTAATGTTCTTTGGTTCCAAGAATTTTGTTTTCCCTTACCTTCCTTGTGAAATTTCTAAGCATGTACCTGCCACTTCATAACATGAACCATCTTGCTACTGTCAATATCTAAGTTACAGATAATGTACTTAGGTGATCATGAACATTCAAAGAGATAATTGTTATTCATATAAATAAATAAATAAATAGAAAGAATTAAATATCAGAAGCATGACTTATTGTATCCAATACCAAGAAATCAAAGAACAGTACTTTTGAAAAATTGTTAGCTTCTAGAAAGATTGTGCCTCTTTTAGTGACACCAATGGAAGACCACTAAGAAAGTTTCCTGGTCTTTGAGACTCCAGTCTTTCTTGCGTGCCTTGCGACTGGATTAGGGAATCTATGTATGTCTGTCAAGCTTCCAACTTTCTTTATCTTTAAACTTGTAAATCAAAGATGAACAATTAACGTGTTGTATGCCCTGGCTTCATCATTCCAATGAATGTTTGTCAAGAATTTTAAATGTGATTTGGCTACAATAAATCCGAGACTTGGCCAACCATAATTCCCAAATTCTGCAGTTGCGAAGGTGATCTTTCTATTAGCCAATCTGTCTTACTGAAGAAAGAGACTATCAGAACGTCAACATAAGCACTATTAAGCCCTTGAGAGTTTCTTCAATTCACAATGTTGATGGTCACTTTTAAGGAAAATAATTACAGAGTCGCATAATAGATAAAAAAACAAGAGTTTATATCTTTAATATTCACATTCTTTTCTTAAATATTTCATGTATCAAAATCTTGGCAAGAACTTTTTTATCCGTAGAAGTGATACTAAGCTTGATGACGACCGACTTAAGTGAGCTAATGCTTCATGACCACAGCAAAGAAGCATTCCCGTAATTGCCTGCCATAAGATCCTTTAAAGAAGGAAGCAAGTGAACCTTTTTCACAATACCTGAAAGATGATCCTTCCATCCATAAATTAAGAAAGCAAGTTACCAACGCGTTTTCATACCTTTTTCTCTTATAAAGCTACTATAAAGATATTCTCAGAAAAAAGAAAGCTACTATAAAGAAGGGAGAATGAAAAGCCTAAAAGGTAAAAGGAAAGAAAGAAAAAAAGGACAAGAGACAAATCTAGTTGAATAAAATAAAACAGTGGCTTTCATACCCAGGAGTCTAAATAATCGAGTGAATTTAGTGGCACCTTTATGAGACCGTTTCTAGTTTCTACTTGCTAATTGCTACTTTAATTATGTGGCAGAACACTATTTACATATTAACTAAATTCAGGTCTTTCAAAAAGTTTATAGATATTTCAGGCGTCAACAGGTTACAGAAATTTTAAGCATTTCTTGGACATTTTTAATAGGAAACAGCCTAAAGAGTATGAACAAAAGCTTTATAGTACAGGAGAAGTCAAATATGGATATTCATAGAGTTGGAAGATACAGAGCTAGAACTAAAATTTAAAATTTTGGGACTAAAATGAGGGTAAAGCCTAAAAACGTAAAGATGCAAAAAAAATGGACAAACTTGCGCCTCATGGCTTGCTTCATTTGATGATAAGAAATGTATAACAGGATGGTCTCTTGTTGGCTTAGGCTTTAGCCTCTTGCTGTAACCAAAAAGAAGAAAAATAAAAGAGACAACTTGTATTTTCGTTAAAGAATATCCAAACTTAGAAAAGGCAGATTCTTACTGTGAACGGAAAATTCATGTCATGCTCGAGACCAGGCAGATAGAACTGAGAGGGCGACAAATAAAATTTTCAAGAATAAGCGCATAAGTGTCATCTCATACTAACAAAGCAGACTGAACATTCCTGGTACCTGGCCCGGAACCTCAACCAAACCACAAAGATTGGTTCAGGTCCCGATTACAGGGTAATGTAACCAGAACTGGGATCCAGGCTACTCGGTAGTTGGCACCAAATCGAGTACCTACATTGATACAAATTGTTGTAAAACACTGCACTACTGTTACTACTGAAATTTGAAATGTAACATTCTAATATGTCCACAAATGTTCCTCCTGACGGAAGGAGGCCTGGGTGGCACGAAATTTATGAAACAAACTTTTCTCCTAGCATTGGTATGGAGCATGCAGTTCACAAAAGGCTAACAATATTCAATATTTGAGAGAAAAACTATCTACATATTGGAAAGAAAAGAAAGCAAAGCAAGAGGAAAGCTTCAACTGTCACAATGTAGAATTTCTGCTACCACTACAGGATCAAAACAGAAAAAACTACAATTGGTTACTCAGTACGCCTAGTTCAGCTCAATAGTCCAGTTCATCCTGTCTTCTGTAAGGCCCATCTGTAATCTGGTAAGCACAGTATACAGCTGTTGTGAAACAGCACCAAAGCCGCTTTCTCCATAAGACACCCTGCAAGGAAAGAAAAATGTCATCTTCACTGCTCTCAAAATAAGCTATGCAAAAAGCTCCTGTCACCTCTTATGCAAGGAGAATGACTACAGCAGATTCTTTTTCCAATATTTGATATCAAAATTTAATTTAGGACACAATATATGGCCAGAAATCACTGATACCTTCTACCCATATAAGTGATGCTGCCCACAGGTGACACAACCACAGCTGTCCCAGTACAGAAAACTTCATCAGCATCAAGCAATTCATCCACTGCCACTGGTCGTTCTTCAACCTGCAGTTTATCATATCAATATTTGGACATGGAATAATTCAATCACTAGTCTGCTGTCCTGCTGCAGAAATATCATGTAACAACTGATGTGAACTAATACAATAACAATACTATCCAGATGTTTTACTGTTTGGAAAATATAGTCATGCAACAAAACCAACAAAGACAACTAAGATATCCAAGTCCTATCATCACGATATTATCGCTGTCTCTATGTTAAGCTGGGATTTCCTTTTGAAGAAGTAAATACAAGAAAAGATTAGAAGAGATGTTGAAATAAGATAAAGTGAAAGGACATGTCGGAAACCCAAGAGCAACTAATATTTGTTATGTTATACATTTGTAACCCCCATTCAAGGAGTTGTATTCATAAGTTGCATTGCAGTTAAATGAATTCCACTTATTTAAGCATATGATCTATTGACTAAAACCTTCAGGTCTTTCATCCTAAGGAAATGTAATATCAATGGCGGTTTTGCCTCAACTTTTACCTCTAAATTGGAGAGTTAAATACTCCCAGGACTAGCCATGTTCAAATCATTAACAATAAAAAGCTTTTTCGTTAATTGACAAGGATGGCTGATGCAAATTCATAAAAATATCCTTATGTCTAAACTCTGATACTAGAGCAAGTAATACTGGTTAAGTGCCCTTTAAGGTGTGCAAAAAAAGGGTCATGCAAGGGGGAAGTAGTGTACTATAAGAACTAGTCTCTCCCTCTTCTGCTTTCTTATTCGTTCTTCTGTTCTTTCTTTACAATATTGTCTTTGACCAAAGAGAACTCTTTCGAAGTAATGACTGAAGATTGAAGAAAAAGTTTTGGAATAAGTTGGATATTTGTGAAAGTAAGGGATGTGGAGAAGAAGATGAGTTGACAGGTGAAATTCGCTGAGTTGTTTGCCATTTGGCTCTTTACATGGAGAAATTTTGGAAGGAACCCGTACACATCAGTGTACCCTGTTAGAATTAAAACTTTACAACTATTAGAGTTAATTTTCCGTACTTTTAGGACTTGATGGGGAAAAAGTAAGACATTTCGAATTTGATTGCAAAAAGAGCCCAACTCTTGAGACTCTTGGTGTCATTATCCCATGTACCAATAATGAAACTGTAAAAGAGACTGGCTCTGGTACTAAAAGTAAATGCCAATAATATTTTCCGTAAGAAAAGGTAAATAGACCAAGAATTTCCATATTTTCCATCCCTTATCAATCATATTAAGAATATGTGCCTAACTTAAATTATTGCAAAATGCAACTGCCTGATGAAAAATCAAGATAGCAGTTCTCCAGTATCACACAATACATTTGTTCTCTTTCGCTAATAAATGGGTACCTGGAATCCTTGGCTTCGAGCAACATCAATTATACTCTTCCTTGTAATGCCAGGCAGGATGGTCCCTTTTACTGCAGGAGTGGAGATAACCTTGTCCTAAAAGTAGAGTAAATGGGAGAAAATTAGCTCCAAGCACCTTGAGAAACATAATGCTTAGAATTAAAACAAATAAAATTATTTGATCCGTTAGTTTTCACCAAGTCAATGATGTAGTTATGGGATCATAGGACAAAGGAAAAAAATAATAATAATAATAATAATAATAAGCCTCGATGGAAGATGAGCTGCTAGCACATTTTAGAAGCAATACATGTAAAGAAGCCAAGCTTTCTTGCAACCAAGCCATGAAGACAATGACGTGCAAGTACACACAAAACTGCAACACTATCATAGGGATCCTTCAGCAATAATTAGTAGCAAGGGAAAGCCTCTAGATGGAAATGTCATAACTTTTGGAGGACAAAACGGCACTTCTTGTTTCATTACAGTTTCATAAATAGCTATAATTCTACAAAACTTAAAACAGTTACAGGTATGAATCTGCCAGTAAAAAATAATTTCCAGAAATTTATGCTTCTGTATGTGCCTTCATGTCATTGACATGGAATAACACCCTGGTCAAGGAACTTTAGCTTTCAATAACAACATTGATAAATAAATTCCCATGACAATACATATAAATAGATTTTGTTAACAAAGAAAAACTTAAAGCAGCATGCAGAGTTTTAGTTGATAATTGGCATTGCACCCAGATATCCGTACGCACAAATGAAGCATTATCTAGATCTAAGCTCCAATAATTGAAAGACAGCAAAACAGTGAGTAATCCTTATGAAACTCAGATTGTCAATATTAGAGTGTGGAAAAGTTCGTTGGAACAGCAATACCACTTCTGACTAGAGCTTGTGTCCCAATGTATAGCTTTCTCAACATTTAGCATTATCACAGCTGCTGATTACTGTTGGTTGATGGCATTAGACAAGCCGTATAAGCAAAAAACTGGCAGCAAGTGCACTTGCTAAATGGAACGTTTAGTAGGGGCCAACAGTTTTATGATTAAAAATGGAAAATTTAAAGTGCTTGTGCTGCGCAGCTTTAAATGGTGGGGCAAAGTAATTACTATACTTATGTGCAATTTCAAAAGCAAGATGAAGCAAACAGTATCATATTGACAAAACTTGATTCCATAAATGAAAGCAGATATGAATGCTAAATGATTCTTCTTTTTCCTATAAATCAACAATGACAGACACCTCGAGCAGAAAAGACATATTTATACTTAAGGAGCTAGTTCCTTATTCATAATACCTTAACAATAAAAATATTGCAAGATGAGACCTCCTCCAGATATTTCTTGTGTACACAATCGAGATATAGAACATCAGAATATCCTTTGGCTTTTGCAACTGATTGTGCCTTGAGAACCTATGAATAACAATCCAATAATTAAAAAGAGATGTTAGATACTATAAAGTTGTAATCACTTTTCAGAATTTCTTTTCCAAAACACAGCTTCAAATGAAATTCATTCATTCTGATACTACTCCGCTAACAAATTTAAACTTCAGCTTCTTGTTTATAAACAGATGGCACCATATCTACATCAGTGAAGGGCTCGAAACCATATGAAATCCCATTTCTAGAATTAAATCTAATGCATAACTGTCTCAGAAAAGATAAACACTTCGACAAGGAACTTACTGCAGCATAATTCCCTATAGTCTTAACACTTCCAGTACCACCAGGAGTTGCTCGGTGCAATTCATGCTCAACAATCAAATTAATTGCAGCCACACCTTCCTGGCATCAAAATTACAAAAGAGGCCACAGTGAATACAATTGGAGGAATTAACAACAAGAATCATGTAAACCAAAAAACACTTGGGACTTTCTCCGAGGTTTTTTATTTCTAGGGCTTAAGCTTTCTCTTCCTCTAATCTTTAGCCTACTAGTTTGCTTTATAATTTCACATTTTAGAAAAGAATAATTTAAATGGAGCATTTTTCACTTAATAATATGCATCTAACATGTATTACAATAACAGACACTCCCATTAATCCTCTACTGTCTATCTAACAGTAACTAAAGGCATCTCGCACATAGTGTTTTTTATTTTTTCTGTTGAAGACATATCCCTTCATAGTGTGGGAGGCATGTTAGGAATGTGCACAAGTTCACCATTGTATATACACTTCTTAGAAGTTTGTCAATGCGTCATTGACAAACAAAAACATTTGTTTCCTACGTGCCATTATGCATATCAGCACATGCACACAGTTATAAATTAGTACGAATGATTTCTGTCACATAGGCTCCATAACAAACAGGAACAATTTAATCACATTCACCATTAGCTCACAAATCACAGAGGTCATCTTGCTTAATGTTCAGTTCAATTGCTTGTTCAAAGAAAAAGAACATATTAAAAACTTTTTCTATAGCATTGTTTTCAATTAATAGAATGTAACTCCCATACGAATGAGAAGTTGTAACCCAATGGCACCAAGGATTTACAAACAAACATTAGGAAAAAGAAAAGTACTCTTAATGTATGTATATATACTTGCAATCACATATGCCACACATGCATGAATGTTTATTCAAGCAAGATGATAATAAAAAAGTAACTAAAAACCAAGGTTATAGAAACAGGCACCATTACTAAAGTTGCAACCTAAGCCAATCGCACTATGCAAGAAGAACCAACAAACCTTAAAATAGTTTCCAACAGGTGAAACATAAATTAGAAAGGTATACTCAGGAGCAGGTGCAAGACCAAGGACTGCACCACTTCCCATCAACAATGGCCTGATATACAAGGAGCCTTTACCAGGAGGGGGGACCTGAAATGACACACTAAGAATATTATAATCTAGCTTATATGCCAATAACAAACACATTTAATACTCTATAAGTGTACTTTACCCAACGTTTGTTTGCTAAAACAGTTGCCTTCACAGCTTCAACAAACTGTTCAACAGTCGGTGATGGCATGCACATCCTTTCTGCACCTATTTTCATCCGCAAAGCATTTTCTTCAGGACGAAAGAGGAGAATATTACCATCTTCTTTCCTGTATGCTTTCAAGCCTTCAAATAATCCCTAATGACACACAAGAGAAAGGAGAAGACACTTATAATTCACACAAACAAATAAAACAATAAGCTTTATAAAATGATATTAAAAGGGCGGTTGCAATTCAATTTTCCAATCTTCAAAATGAAGGCATCAAGTATCCAAAATCCAGTCAAGGAAAGCGAGGCAGCTCGTCTACAATCACTATCCCCCCTTAAATTCTTTCCATTTTTAGTTAACAATGGTCTAGATTTTGGAGTCAAAATTCTCAAATTGTGAAGAAAAGCCTGGACTGGGATTAAAAATGAAGCAAGAAATAAACGAAAATGTTTAGGCTTAATGGTCTCATCTATCTTGAACTCGTAACTTCTGCAGATCCATCCTTTACTTGTAGAGGTATCAATTTAGCATATGAACCTTTAAATTTCTCTCAATTCTACCTAACCTTCAATTTGCATGCCATTGCCGATGTGTACTCATGCAAAATAGCTGTTGCTGAAATGGAAGCGACTTTAAATTAGAATGGCAAAAAGCTGATTTTTTGCCAAATTCTGGCAATTAAAGACAATGGGGAAGAAAACAAATCGTCTTTTTGATCATCTTTAACTACAAGAACTTGCCTAAGAAACCCAACATTTGATTACCTACTTAAAATCTCCTCCATGTCAACAGAAGTTATTCCATGTGTACAAGCCACGTCATGGATGTCCTATGCCTTTTGACCATGGGATAGAATTGGAAAAGATCAAAGAGTTTATAGACCAAAATGTTACACATTTTAAGTAGAGGATGGATCTGGGAAATTTGACAAAGTTCAGGATAAATGAGATCAACCCAAGTTTTAAGACATTCTCCAGAAGAAAGAAACATAAAATGAGGCAAGGGAAACGATACCATAATCCAAAAACACCACTTGACATTCTAGTGTAAATGGATCACAGAAAACTTAAAAAATAACAAACTACCACAAAGGAAACCAGGTATATCAGGAACCAAAATCAGATCTTAGATATATTAAACATACATAAGAAACCTATGGTAAAATGTTCTACTTTCTCTTTTTAGCCAAACAAATATGACCCAATCGTCTGAACAAGGCAGATACCAATACAGTAAAATGGTATAAATGTCCTACCTGGCCATAATTTAAGACTCCTGCTGAGGGAGACAACTCAATATTCCCAAAACGCTGTATTCCGCCACTAGAAAAGCTTCCATCTCGAACACATTTCATGATGTACATATAATCAGTGGGAACATATGCAAAACCAAGATTGTCCCAGTCTATGTCGGCTAATTCAGTAGTTTGGCTGCTGCATTTCAATCCAAGTCCATGATTAGGACATCATCAACCCCTAACCCATATTTCTTGAAATCCAATATGAATGAATCAGAGTTTCTGCTATCTGATCTAACAATAATTTGGATTGGTTAACTCCTTTCTTTTATGCTTTTCAAGAAATGCTTTTCTTAACCGAGATAAAGAAACAGGTAGTTATAACCTTAATCTAAAGTATATGGTGTGGCGACATTGTAAAACAGAAGAAGCCAAGCAAGAACATTTCCCATGCTTTACAGCCAATATTATATTCTTAATATTGACATTAACATCATTGTACATTATGGTATTATGTTAAATGGCTAGTTATGAATAGTGACATGATCCTAATTAAAGGCCAAAGCAATTAAATTTGAAGGTCAAAATTCCTACTTTGATCAATTTCTTAAAAACTGCTAGCACTAAGAGAGAACGAACCCATAAGTATCAGAAACAATAGCGTCACGACTGAAAGGAGAGACAGCTTGCAAGGAGGCATTTGAAGAAGAATATGAAGGATTCTGCTTCCGTACCTGCAAAAAAAATTAAAAAAAAAATAAATCAAAAAGTATGAAAAAGAAACAAGTAAAAAATAGGAGCAACAAATGAAAAGAGTGTTTAACCTTGAAAGAGAGAGGAACAGAAGAAGGAGAGAAATGAAGCGGACGATGAGGGAGGAGAAATGAAGCATTACGGGAAGGGCTAATAAGGTAATTTGTATGTAGACTTCCTAAGACGGCGCTTGTCTCCATTTCTCTTCTTTGTGTTTTCTTCTTCTTCTTCTTCTTCTTCTGCTTCTTCTTCTTCTTTGTTATTTGGGTATTGACTATTGAGTTAAAAGAGCTGTAACTTATTACGGGTCTTATTATGTGGAGGAGGAGGAAGAAGAAAGTTGAGTTTAACTTTTGCCCTTCTTATTTCTGTCCTTTTGCAGGGCTTCAATTGCTGACCTAGATGCTGCTCATCTTTATTTCCCAACTGCTATTTCAAATAAATTACTAATAAGCTAAAATTAATGGAATAAGCTTAAAATTTGGCTCCTGAACTTATCCTAAAAGCTCAATTTGAACTTCTTAACTTTTTAGATCAATTTAATCCAAAAATTTCCCTTTTTAACTCAATTTCTTAGAAAATATTTTATAACTTAAAACAACTTAAAAATATTTAATTAAGAAAATATAACTTGTGAAACATTAAATCAGCAAATACTGCCGCCGTTTTACCATTATTGTCACCATATTCAACCTTGTTACTGATGTTGTCCTTATCCTCACCATCAACATCGCTTAAAACAACCATAACAACAACAAAAATAGCAACAATAAATCAATAGCAATATTAAAAACATTTTATAAAAAAATTGATCTGAATCTGTATTTCTTTAGTTTGCATTGCTTTCAATCTAGGCACTTTCTCTTGATTTAGTTTACAAAATTTTGAATTGAATTTTTCACACTTTGTAGAGGTATGTGTCGGAGGTTTTTGATTCCTTGAATTTTATTATAACACAAGTAAATTTTCTTACAAGTTATTTAAGAATTTGAGATTGATTTATGTATTGATGATAGAGATTAGGCGTTGTTAATTCTTTCAATTAATATTTATTACTTATCACGAGATGGTGGTGGTAATATGGAGTGATTTTGATTTATAAAATTTAATATTTATTACTATATCATTCTCCTGTTAAAAGAGAACAAATCAAAAGAAAAACTTAATCTCTTTCCAAGAGGAGTTATTGATGCCATGGAGAAGTTATGTCGAAATTTCCTTTGGGTTTCTCGCAGCGACTCGAAAGGCCTGAGTCTGGTTAAATGGTCATCTGTTGTAAAGCCTAAATCACAAGGAAGGTTCGACATGAACATGACAGTTTGTGGGTTACGGTGCTTCGCAACAAGTATATGAGAGGCATTAGGTCGTTGAGTAATGTTCGTTAGGAGGAATAATGTTTCAGCAGCCTGGAGAGCCATTCAAAATAGTTTCGGGTTTGTTATTGATGGTACCAGGCAAAATGTTCGAAGTGGAAGGGTACTCGCTTCTGGCTTGATGCGTGGCTAGTCAATGAACCTCTTATTAATTGTTGCTCTTCTATTCTAGGTTGGGAGGATCGAATCAAAATGGTTTCAGATTATTGGAGGCCTGGAGAAGGGTGGGACTGGACACTGCTGGACTCTCTTCTTCCCATTGACATTCGATGCAGACTTGCCGCTATTCTGGTTAGCAGCAACGCGGAGAATCAAGACTCAGAAATATGGCGGCATTCAAGAACGGGCGGGTGTGTTTTCAATTAAATCAGCTTATGATGCTTTGGCGGGTTTTAATAGGGATGAAACAGATGGATTATGACGTACTATTTGGCGGCTGCCAGTTCCTCAACGGGTTGAAATCTTTCTTTTTCTTGTGGCTCAGAGTAAAATAATGTGTAATGAGGAAAGATGTAGACGAGGTTTCACATCGAATCCTTGTTGTTCTTTTTGTGCAACTACCATCGAGTCTCCCTTGCATATTTTGCGGGACTGTGTGTACGCTGCTAAAATTTGGGAGGCTTTTGTTACTAGAGAGGTTTGAGATAGGGAAAGAACTATGAGTTTAGTTCAACGGCTGAGTTAATTTCAAATGTCGAGCTAGGGACAGTTTTAATGGTCGGTGGGCTTGCTTCTTCGCTGGTGCATTATGGTCGCTTTAGAGATGGCGGAATGAGAGGTTATTTGATTTTAGAGATATCTCAATTCAGACGAAGGTGCATCTTCTTAAGCATTATGCATACCAAGTTGACAAGGTTTGGTTCTCAAATGCTTCTGTTCAGCTGAGGAAGTCTTATGTTACTCGTCTTGTTGGCTGGACCGCTCCCCCTCAGTTATGGATTAAATTAAATATGGATGGTTATTCAAAGAGCAATCCCGGGCAGTGCTGGTGGAGGTGGTCTTTTCCGAAATGAGTTTGGTGATTGGATTGGTGGTTATGTGGTCCATATAGGCTACTGTACAGCCATTGAAGCAGAATTATGGGCAGCCTTGCAGGGTCTTCTTATAGCTCGAAGAAGAGGTTATCAGAGACTCGTTCTAGAAGTTGATTCTCAGCTTCTTGTGGCATGGCCAACTTCTCTTTCGGTTTTGGAAGGGAAATGTGCTAATTTAGTGCAAACTTGTCGGGGTTTGGAGCATGAGTTTTCAAGTTTTCAAGTTCAGCATGTCTTTCAGGAGGGTAATAGACCCGGTTGATTTTTTTATCAAATGAAGCTTTGAAATATCAATGTGGTGTGAATGAGCTGACTGTGCCTCCAGCTGATGTTCTTCAATTGTTACTTTCGGACACCATAGGAGTCTCTTGGTCATGACTGGTGGCTAGTTAGAGTCCTATTTTTTCTGTTTTTGGGTTATTCCCTCCTTTTGTATCTAAAAAATAAATAAAAAAAATTCAGGCCTAAAGGAACCAGAATATAAAATATATTCTAATAAACCAGTCATCTAAATATGATTCTTACTAATGAATATAATTTCTATTGATGTAGATTGGTGAGAACCCCTAACTTAAGATTTTAGTTTTTTTACTCCTCGTATATGATTCGAAATTATACAAGTTGCTGTTATTATTATTAATACTCATTTATAAATTTACCACACAAGCACAATTTCTTAGCCTCGTAAGAAGATTTATTAAGAAAAGGCTTGATGAGCACATCTAACCCCAACTTCGGCTTAATTTTTAAACTTATCTTGTACTTAAAAAAAGGTAACAAATTGGGATATGAATTGCTCATTGTGTTTCAATTTTATCCAAAATCAAAATGGCACGTGTCTTAGACGAACTAGCGTGCAGACGTGGAGCATCATCATCACTTGCTGAGTTGTGTTAAAAACAAAAACACATCGTTTTACTTGGTTCATACGTTGTCGTTTCTAAAGCAAAGGATAAAAGACAAAAAACGCATTGTTTTACTTATTCCAGCAGCCGTCACTTCGAAAGAAAGAAAACAGAAAAAGAAATAATTAAAATATACTTTGAGCATTCACACTACTATCATACCCCCAGCATGACAAGAAAAAATCCTGATTCGTACTGCCAAAGGGTTTTTCTTTTTAAATTAAAAAAGAAAAAAAAAAAAACCTAATCTCATTTCCATGCTTCCCAGCACCAAATTAGGGGGTAGTCGAATCTTAACAAGGCATCATACTAACTTTTAACAGAATAACCAAGCACAAAAACACACAAGCCAGACACGACGCAGCAGAATTCCCCTGTACAGAAGTTTGGAACCTCCTACTTAAGGACATACTAGACATTTAAAAACTAGCCCCACAAAAACCCAAAATAATAGACACAGCATTTACAAATTTCCCACTCATTTTGACATGATCCAACCGCACATTTGGAGATACCACGAGCCAAGTCACCATGCATCAGAACTCAACTCAGACCAAGTATAATTAGTACTTCCAACACTACCTTCCGCAGACAGGAAAGGATTAGTAGCCTAGCCCGCTTGATAACACTTTGTTATCCGACGGGCAAGTCCTAAAACCGAAAGTAAGGAGAATGTACCGGTATGCAAGCCTGATTATGAACACAAGCGACAAACTATAGCTGCAAGCAAGAGCAACAAGTCTACAGCTTCTGCTCAGATCTTGTCCTTCTTCTATTATCCTTAGCAACCTTCTCACTGTTGTCAGATTTGACAGCATCAGAATCTTCCACTATCAGATCACCTGTTTCCAATGCATCTTTATGAATCTGGCAAAGACAAGAAAGCATAAATTTCTAGGCCATCAAATGGGAAATTAATAGCATGCCATAAACAAGCTTTATGGATAATGGACCAACCATTAATTAAATACATATATCATATATTAGCCAATTTAAGGATTTTTTTGAACCAACCATAACAATTATACATAAAATAATTAAGATTACAAAACCTCACTGAAAGACATCCTCATATCAAACTTGAAATACTAAAGCCAGAACATAGATAATATTGCACACCAAGTGACTCATCTTTCCAGAAAGGCCAATTAACAGTAAAATTACCACATTGAACATCTTAAAGAAAACATGGAGAACAGAAATTTAAAAAATTAATAGAGTAAACTAATTAAATTATCAATTGCCAGTGGAACAACGTTACTAATAGATATTCAACCTCCCTCATAAATAATGGGAACTTAACATTCTAATGGAAGATGGTAGATAAGAAGATTACAAAAACTATGAAAATGACAGCCATTTGCTCAACTGGTCAGACAGATTGATAATAATTTGTAAAGAGTTCTAAATCCATTTTTTCTTCTTTGTAATCTGGAAATAAAGGAAGTCCCTTAAAATTGAAACTTGATGTCGATTTTCCGGTAAATTCATTAATTAAGTTTAAGAAATAAGCAATTTCTGTTGAAAATGATTTTCTATCTGTTTTTGGTTCAAATTCTATATAATTACTAATAAGAAGAATAAGATGAATTTTATTTATCCGAACCATCTCCGTGGAATTTTAAGTCAGACCACAAACTCTTTGATTAAGTCATCTCGGCAGTAAGCCAACAACAGTAGCACAGGACCTCAGTATATAGCAAAGACACCAGCTGAATATTAGACTGGCACAAAATGTACAAATAATATGATCCAGACATCCTCCAACGTTTATAGCTGCCTAGAGTAAACACAAAATACAGAAATATCTCCAATTTAACATATTCACTTCGGTCTAATTGAGATATAATTGGAGGCATACAAAATAAAATCTCACATGACAGCTAATTTATATAATAAAAAAAAAAAAAGGAAAGAGCGCAGTTTACACCTGCACATCAATCCTTAGCTCCATATCAGCATATGAGCAAGAGCTTATTCATGATGTTGTAAGCAAAAGAAACGCAGTTTATAGAGATATAATGTTCATATAAGCTTATGTTAGAACCAGCCTATCATCAGGACATAAAGTCAGAATCAAACCACACAAGAAAGCAGTAAGTGTGAACAAGGCTTGCACCTTAATGCTGTATATTCACATGCAATAACAAAATGCTAGAAACCATTCAACAATTACCTGTTGTTGCTCGGTAACACGTCCATCATTTCCCAATTGGTCTTTCAACATTTCCGGTGCTTCCAAGCCACATGGCTGCAAGCTATGATCTACATATCCCTGGTTTGCATGACCATTTGTTCCACCATCTTGAACAGCACTATGATCACATGTTGCTTCAGGAATCAACTGTTGCTCTACCTTTTCTTGATTTGGGAAATTGTCTATATGAGCTATCTCACAAGTCACTTCTGAAATTTTAATGATTCTCTCTGCAACTTGTACATGATTTTCAGAATCTTCTTCAGTTAAATGTTGAGCCTTTGGTGCATTTTCCTGGTTTGAAGTTACACTGACAACATATAATTAATTAAACTGTTTCCAACAAATAGCATGATCAACCACATGGATCGATACTAACAAATATCTGAGGAAACATTCATTTTCCAGAACAAGAATTGTACCTGTGGTTGTTAGCATCTGGGGACAAAATTACAGCAGCATCTTCTTGTTGCTTCCTCCTCTTATTGTTCTGCCTTTGCTCTGGCCATGGATCAGCAGAGCCATCCAGACGAGAGTTCTTAACTCTCCGTTTCCTTCCAGGCTTGAGCACTTGTTCAGAAAATCCATTAGAAGAATCTAGTTTTCCAGCAGATATCAAGCTTGCATTTTCATGGTTTGATATTAAAGACTCTTCTTCACTCTTCAATAAAGGCTTTTCAGGTGAACCTTTGAATATCAGTTCAGTGCAACGCTTGATCCAAGAGAAACGAGCAGACCCAGGCGATGGACTAACATCCAGTTTTTGCATAGATGGAGAATCAAGAACATCTCCGCTGTTACCATTCTCTACTCTTTTGTATGAAATCTTATCAGCATTTTTAACAGTGGACTCCTGCCTCAAATCTCTTATTGCAGATATTTTCTTCTGGCTAGACTCCATGTTGGACTGTTGCATCTTAGCCAATTCCATGTTATCCAACATAAGCTTCAAATCTTCCAACTTTTTCAGGTGTTCAATCTGAGCGCAAACCTCCTCTCTTTCTGCATGCAATAGTTCCCTCTGTTTTTCTAATTTCTGAGTTTGACCCTTAAGTTCCTCAATGGATTTATTCAGCACAGCCCATTCTATATCTCTTCGATCACGATCCAAATTTATCTCCATCCTCTCGGAGTCGAGCTTCTTCATTTCTAAAGCAGCCTGTTCCAACTCTTTGGCTGCTTTCTCCCTAAGAGAGCTAATATGTTCAAGCTCATTTTTCTTTTCTAGCTCAAAGGCTTTCTCTTGGTCCCTTAAATAACATTCTATCTCTTCACGCCTCTTCTCAATACTGTTCTCCAGCTCTCTCTTCTGCATCTCAATGCCCAATAGGAAGTCGGCATGCTCCTTTTGAATTTTGTTGAACCACTCAGAACGCTCTTGCACCATCTTGTTCATGAACTCCTCTCGCTCATGGTTTAGTAACTCAACATCATGCTTATGCTGTTCTCGAATTGTTTCCTTCTCTACTCTTAGGCTATCTCGCCCATCTTTAAGTAGCCTGCAGACAGATTGTCTCTCTTCAGCTACACGCTCAGCTTCTATCCGCAGTTCCTCTCTTTTTTCATCAATCAGCTCCCACTCAGCTTCAAATTTTGCCTTCTCAACTTTCAATCTATCTTCTTCGGCCATAAGTTCCACCTTTTGGGCCCTAAGCATATCAACCTCTTCTTTAAGTTTTGTCTCCAAAACAGCAAGCTCATTTGTTTCATTTTTCATAGTTTCCAGTTTCTCTTTCGCACAATCAACTTGCTTCTTTTCATTCTCTAAACTGTTCAAAGACTTCTCTATGTCTAACTTCATTTTGTTAATTTCATTTTTTTGTTGATCAAGAAGGGCTCTCCTCAATTCATTCTCCTTTTCAGCAGCATTAAGGCATCTTTCCTTCTCATCAAGAAAATTCACTTTTTCTGTCACATCCTTCTCCAAATCAGCCAACACTCTTGACTTCACCTCTAAGTCATGTTCCTTTTCATTCAATAATTCCTCTCGTTGACTAAGATCCACCTCCCTCAATTCCCAAGCTCGTCTCTTAGCCTCAATTTCATCTTCTGCCAGTTTGCGGTTCATCTCCAACTCAGCTTCAAACTCTAACTTCCTTGTTCTTAGAAGAGTCTCATGATTGGCAATAACTTTCTGAATCTCGACCTGCATTGTCCATTCAAAACTTCAAATCAGTAAAAGGTACATGCATAGAATGGTAAGTTCATAGTTTATCATTCCACCAAAACAGGATATTAAGATAGAATAACTCACAGATTCCTTGCTTGCCAATTTTTCTTGCATAATAAGCAGATCTTGTTCTCTCTTGTTTAGCAGAGCTTCCCTCTCAACAACTGCCTATATGGACCAAAAAGATGACATGGAAGAATAAATCTTTCAAACATTAGGAATAACTTAATAGGTCAACATCTCACACTGACTTCAAGACTAATGCGAATATTGACCTGTTCTCTTTGAGACAAGGAAGCGACTGTCACCCCCAACTTGGATTTCTCGTCATTCAAGGCTCTAAGTTCCTCCTGAACACTTCCTTTTGAGGCCTCTAACTCCTTTTCCAGACAATCTAACTCTTGAGACTTGCTAGCAATGTAATCCTCCCTCTGATTCAGCAAAGCTTGTCCATCAAGTACTCTTTCATGTTCCTGTTGCAGAAGTTTTCTTCTCTCGCTCAAGGTTTGCCTCTCGAGATCAATCTCTTTCTCTTTTGCATCACAACTAAGATATGGAGGGGACAAAAGTTAATTATAGCAAATGAAACACCTAGCAAACAGAAGCAGCCTTTTGAAAGGTTTCCCATATTATATTACAGATTATGCATAACGAAGTGATTGAAGAACTGCAGAGATGTTGGTGCACACATGCAAATGTGTACCATCATTGAAGAAGACATTAGGATTCAGAAAGCTATCAAAAAATTCAACCTCAGCGCGTAACTTTTCCTCGATCAGCTAAATAAAATAAGCCAAGGAACAGAAGCACACTAAAGATCATCATGTTGAGGGACAAAAATGCAGCTAGATGCAATAATATCAGTTCATAATTGCTCCACTAAAATTTCAATAGAAGATAAAGTTATTAGAATACAGTACATACTCAGCTCTGAAAGTGCTGATACGCCTGCTAAGATCATCTTCCCGAGCTTGAGCTTCCTGGAGCTTTCTTTCTGCAGCTCGGCGATACTGGGTAGCTTCTGCTTGTAAAGCTTCTGCAGCATGCAGTTTTGCTTCAGCATCTGTGTACTTTTTCTGAGCATCTTCCACCATACTGTGTGCTTCAGCCACTTTGCAATCAGCTGCAACCTTAATTTCAGCAGATTCAGCACGCATCTCATGTAAGGCCTTCTCGATCTGTAAATATCCATCAGCAAACAAAATTAGGTGGATAACAAGCGCAGCACGAAAAGGAAGAATCAAAGGAAAAACTTACACTTGCTATACACTCTTTCTCAACTCCCAAAGCCTTCTTCAAGCTCTCTTCTCTTTTCCTTGCTTCAGCTAAAGCAGACAAGTGGGCAGCTTGATCACGCTTATGCTTCAGTTCAGTTGTTTCAGCAGATGTTTTGATTTGCTCACAGTTTGAAGCCAACTCTTTTCTTTCCAATATGAGAAGACCCATGTGGTGTTGAAGATCATAGATCTGAATGAAGTTTCATTGTTCAGAGGTACAGTTAAGCAAGAAATCATTGCTGAATTTATCTTGTATTTCATCAACATGAAGCATGTAGTCTAATAAAGAAGCCTAATAGAAAAAGGAACATAATGCACGCATCCATCAAGCCATTAGCCACAGGTTTACAGAAGATTAAATTACAACAAGACTTATATCCAATCTGAAATCAAACAAGTGTTTAGCATAGTGGCTGAAATTTAGTATAACTAATTAACTAGCCACAAGAGCATTACCTCCAACCTGATCATTTATCTTTAAACTTTTTATAACTCTCGACAAAAGAGAGACGATACGGCCTTGAGTCAGACGCAAATATCCAGGATAAAATTATAAACCATGAGCATAATAAATTAAAGCGAAATCTATAGTTGAACAATTATGAAAAACAATGCCCCTATAAATGCACCTCTCAAGCAGTGAATTTTTGCAGAAATGAACAATGATCAGCAAGTAAGCCATTAGATGCTATAGTCACAACCACAAACTAAAAAAACCAGAAAATAGAAAAAAAAGAAAGACCTCACTTATTACTATAAGAAACTAGGAACAAGTTCAAATCTCTTCTACATTTGAAACTAATACGACACTAGATTTTATACCTCGAAAACAGAAGACTATACTCAAAGTTGAAATTATATACCAGCATAACTATATTTCCTAATCAAATACGGCACATGAAATCATTAAAATGCAGATACAATGTATTTTATCCTTACTTGGATATTTTGTCATAATTAACTACATTTTTCAACATATTCAATAAATTCTTACATTTTTCACTTTGGTACACCATAATAGACCACTAGCCTAATGTAAATCAATTACACTGCAAAGTTTTAAGGCCTTGTTTGGGATAAATCATGTGCAAGAATTGAATTGTTGCAAAATCATGCCAATTTTGGCTTTTTTCTTTGGAAATGCCTTTTTTTAAGTTGAAAGAATTGAATTCTAGCAACTATAAACTTTCCAAACAAGAGAATTAATTCAATATAACAAATTAGCTCAAATATTCAGAAAACCAAACACAAACTTAAAATTAATGCCACACGACTAGCACTAATAACTCTTTACACTAAAGATTGTTTCTTTCTAAATCTTTTGACTTAAAATATATATATATATATATATATATATATATATATATATATATATATATATATATATATATTTCTAATCTTTAACTTCGACATTCATAATTAAAGAAAAGACCAAAAATGATAAAGGAAAAATAGAAAATAGAAAATATAAAGGAAGTTGAGAAATAAAAACAAACAAACCTCGGATTCAAGTTTAACGATATATGAAATAAGAGCAACCTTATCTCTTCTTTTAATAGATTCTTCATCAAAACCAGCCTCTTTAAGCCGCTTCCAAATTGTCTCGTCACTAAGAGGTGTCTTCCAAACCCTAGCTCCTGGCGTTATTGATAGACCCCTAACACTACCTGGAGTAATCGGGCTCGCCATTTTAAAACCCTAAAATTAAACGATCTACCACTCTTTTTTTTCCAGTATTTCTCGCGCTTTCACTCACTTTATCCCTCTGTCTGTATTTTCTTCTTTTTTCTTTCAAGAAAGGGAAGAGTAGAGAGAGAGAGTGACTGAGAAACAGACCTGGCGTTGAATAGTACTTCTCTTTTTTGTGTTGCTTTTACTGAGAGAGAGGAAATAGTGGAGACTCGAGTAGGCGAGTTGTGGAATCTTGTAAAGGAAGAACGCTAGCCGACGTCGTTTCTTTGAATTTGGTAGGCGGGGTTTATTTTTAGCGGCATAAGCTTCGATCAAAAAAGTTAAAATAATTTTAGGTTGTAGCGGATAATCCAGGCAAGAATTACATATTATTTAAATTAAACTTTTATGACAAAAAAAGAAAAGAAAAAGGAAATGATTTTACATCATTATTTTTATTTTTTCGTTTTATTTATATAGAAATAAATTTAATTTAGCTTTTAACTTTTTTTGTCAAGACTCAATTTATATTGAAAAAATTTCATGCATATTCAATTTTTCAAAAACAAGTTTAATAAGATAAATATATTAAAAAGCTATTATATTCAATTCCAATTTTGAGCAAAAAATTAGGGATAAATTTGGTTAAGGTAGATAGTAAAAATAAAAATAAAATATAATATAAATAATTTATATTATATATTTGTGTTAGTTTAGCATAGAATAAGAATTAAATTCATTGAACATTAGAGCAATAATAAATTTAAATATAGTTAAAAATAATATTTAACTTATAATTATTATATACAATAAATATATAAAATTAATATTTATACAAATGATAAATATTAATTCATTTTTTTAATTATTTATAATTAATTTAAGTTTATTTTCATAAAAGTATACTTTTCATTTTTTAAGGAGGAGGAAAATACATGAGTGATTTTCATGGATAAAAATAATATTATTGCTTCTAAAATAGTTTTCGATAACCTAAACAATAGTAAATGAGGATCGCACATTTTTATTTTTCTTTTTATTATATTTTCAACCTTAATTTTATTTCTTAAAATGAACTGCAAATGAAACTTCGATATTGGAATTTGACTTTCAACTTAATTTATATATATATATATATATATATTAACTTCCGAATTCTGAAATTTGTTTGATATGTATCTTTAATTTTTAACACATAGAATTTAAGTTTATGTATAATTTTATAGTTTTTACATTAATTTATTGATTAATAAATTACGTTCATAATTAAACACGTACTCTAATATTAGAAAATAGGATATCAATTATATTTTAATATTATATTAATTAATAAATAATTTTCTAATAAGATATAATTCTATCCTAAAAATAATAGCACGTTAATTATATTCTAATATTATATTAACTAATAAATAGTTTTCTAATCATATAATAATATTAAGGCTATCTTAAAAATAGCATATCAATTATATTTTAATATTATATTAACTAATAAATTAATTTCATAATTAGATAATAATTCTAATATAAAAATATATATTTTAAAATTATATTTCTAATATTATATTTAATAATAAATTAAATTTTTAATTATAAAATAAATTTTAATTTTAAAAATAGTAATATTAATTTTATTTGATATGCAATAATTTTTATATTATTACATCAATAAAATTTAAAAATTTTAAAAATTAAAAATATTTAAAAATAGTTAGTTTATTATTATTTTTAAAATTTTATAAAATAATATTAAATATTAAAAATTATAATAAATTATATATATTAACTTGATTTTATAATTAAGCAATATAACACACGGCTAAAGAAATTAAAAAAAAAATTCACCATAGTCAATTTCTACACATCACAATAAAAGTGAGTTTATTTTTTATTCGAATGGTGAAATAAGATAATTCTAACTTGCATAATAATTAGTTATTCAATTATTACGTTTTAATTCGATAGTGATGTATTTAATACAGGGTATTGAGATATCGAGTTTAGTATTTTCTTTTAATTTTAGTAATTTATATTTTATTAATATTTTTTTGTGAAAATTTATAAAGATTCTTCTGAGATTTGATATAACCTGCTCTTATATCTCTTATTTTTTGACAATATATATTTTTGTTTTCCGTGCTAACTATTGTCTATTTAGATATTAGTATTTAGTGACGTTTACTCAAAAGGGCTATAAAATTTGCTCAATTTTACATTATTATTATTGTTTTTTAAAATAAAAAAATTTATTTTTTTATATAGAAGAAAATAAAGTGCTGCAATTTTATCCTAATTTAAGTGAAAAATATTTTTATTTTATTCTAAAATAAATTTTAGTTTAATATAGACTCACATATGGATAAAAATGTCATTCTAAATTAGTAAAATTTGACACCTAAGTATTTTAACCAACTTAAAATTTATTAAATTAACATACTAATACCAGAAGCACTATTACGGTTAACAACATACAAAACAAAAAATAAAAATATATATTTAAAAATTAGAAAACATAAGTGCAAATTATATTGAACCTTATAAAGCATTTGTAATTATCTATTTTATTTTGGCGTTTTTCACTAGTATTGAATTAAAGAAAAGAAATGAACAGTTTTTCTTTTTAAAAAATAAATTAGTTACTCTCCTCTTAATCCATTTCCAAAAAGACATAAGGAAAAAGTCATAACCAATTCTAATAGTAAATATTTAATAAGAAAACTTGGTTTTTAAATTTCTTCGATTATATTACCTTATAAGTTGCGATGAGCCCGATTCAGCATTGCAGGTATTTTGCTTCAGTTTTCTGGAAATTGCTCATGATGTAATCCGAATAAATTGTAGCCAAATGTAAATATTTAACTTGTTCCTATGGAGTATTTGGGCATCGAACTTGATTAAGTTGCACTTAAAATCAAATTTGTAATGTTCTATAGCATACCCAAAACCGATTACAACATGGAGAAGCACTCCTTATTATCAAGTTACAACCGTGAATGATAGAAAACCTAATGGTTGTTGGTCCAGAATTGTTCCTGAAGATAGTTTACTACAATCTTATCCACTTGGAATGCCTTGGTGAGAACGTCAGGATTAATAGATGGATTAGATCCGAACACTGCATTTGCAATGGTAATAACTCCTGGATTTTGGCTGCTTAATCCAGCAAAAGCAACCGCATTAGTATGTCCAATGTTGAACTGAAAGTGAATCAGACCAACTGGAAATACAAAAACGTCTCCTGGCTTTAGAGTTTTTGTGATTAGCCGATTTGGGTTTGATGTCACAAATCCTACATAAAGAGTGCCTTCAACAACTACTAGGATTTCTGTGGCACGAGGGTGAATGTGGGGTGGGTTAAGACCTCCATACGCTGCATAATCAATCCGAGCTAAGGATATACCAAGAGTGTTAAGTCCTGGTATTCTCTCCACAGAGTTACATTAGATCCCACTTTATTTGATACGTCTCCAGGAACGTTAAGACCTGAAAAAGAAAAATCATTTGCTGCTGCAAGCTTTGGATCCTTGCAGAATTTTCCATTCACGAACACTGTGTACAAGAATAACAAAGTTAAGAATCAAGAAAAAGAAAAGAAATGGGAAGAATTCAACATAAATTTGTTGTTCGAACAACTAAGCAGCAAGCCTTAGCATCAGAGTGCAGGCTTTAAAACTGGAAAGTCTCAAGTTCGAATAACTTTTGTCAGAATCCATCTAATAGTAAAAGTAAAACTACAATGGACTGTCGTTTAAACACAAATTAACGAAAGGAAGGATTGAACATACCAGCATCCTTAGAATCCTTAATGGCAACGCAAAAGTCTTGAAGAGGACTAGGGTCATAGGCAGAGGCAAATGGAGAAGCCAAAGCCAAAAGGGCAAAAGCAACGAGGAAATGAGCTCCTTTCATCGTAATTAATTAGGCTGTAAATAATATATAGCAAAAGTGATGATCTTGAAGTGTGTTAGAAGTAAGGGATAAGATATATATGATATCTTGCATGAAGAAAAGCTGTATTTATAGATGAAAGTAATTGAACAAGTCTTTGTTATCTCTCTACTTAGTATTGATTGCTTCTCTATGTATATTTTTTTTAGTTAATTAATTTCATGGGCAAAACATTCTGCAACTACTATATGCAATTCTTTCTTTATCTTCCAATACAAATTTTGGAACTGGTCATTCTTTTCTTTATTTTTCTTTTCAATTCTTTTATGTGTTTCTTTCTTTGTCTAGAGTAAAAGAATTCAATCTAATTAATAAAGAGACCCTCAATGGTTGATAGTTTCAACCATTGATCTTCAAATTCAACTTCTTAATCCACATGTTCAGAATTTAATTAAGCACCTAGATTGCTTAAAATACATGTAGTAGCTAGGGTTGCAGTGTTTTTCATTGATTAAATTTGTAAAGAAAATCCTTCATATATGAATATATATATATCTGTCAAGTGTGGGACCTCTTTAATTAACTGCCCTATCACTCACGTTCCCCATGAAAAATTTAAGATCATATGCTGCTTGGCATTTAGCAATTACAGAGAGAACCCTTTTCCTAGTTACGTTTTTTAAAGAAATTGCCTGGAAAACATCTGCTAACGATACACTATCTTTGCCAAAATCAATTTAGAACCTTTGCATGGAATAACATAAATATGCAAGAGAATCTCCTTCTGTTAACCGATTCTTTGCGAGTTTCATCCTCCAACAAGTAAACAGATAACCATGAAGGTAACCATTCTACATCTTCAGAGCCCATCTCACTTCATTCGTTTAATCTGTCCTTAAACAAGAATTCTAAAGTCTAAATCATATCCCACATGTGCACCATCAGATGCGTCATTGACTATTTCTCAAAGACAAAATCAAGTCATCGCATAAGAAAAATTAGAATATATATATATTGAGATAGTTAGCTGCATATACAAAGTGCAAAACTTGAGGTTGCAGACAAGCTAATGCATTCTATTTCTTTTCTTTTTTTCTAAAGAAAAACCAATGTTGACTGTACTCGAGTTCTTCCAAAATATGTCGTTACTTGTAGCTTTTAAATTAATCCGAGTAAGTGCCAATTGCGGGACATCTTTCTTATTATTATTATTTCTGCTTTCTGAAATTTACTTTTGAAAAATAATAATTATATAAAAAATCAAAAGCAACGGCAAACTAGCTCTAATTCAATCATGGTCTTAATTTCAAAGTTGAATTATCATCTTACAGAGTTTTTATAATGTTGTAAAATACAAGATAAAACATTTAAAATCCGAATATATCTTTGCATTATAATACCAGTAATCTTTTTGCCATATGTTGTGGCTGTATACATACAAGATATACCTAAGTAATTAGCTTGATTGTGGAGACTATAAATTAACCAAAGAATTGGAAAGCAGGAAGAATGAATAAGGACTAGTTCCAAAGGCAGATCGTGTTCGTGTAAGGAAGATAAACATATAAATTAAATATGTATTGTAGAGTAAAGAATGTTTCTTCAGTGGGAACAGGAAAGAAAAAGAAGAGACCAGTTCAATGACTTCCATCTATAAATACAGTTGCTCCCCATGCAAGATTTCCCACAACTCACCAACAGCTGAAGCACACTTCCAGACTAATATTATATTACAACATGAAAGGAGCTCATCTCTTTATAGCTTTCCTCATTCTGGCTTTGTCTTCCTCGTTTGCCTTGGCCTTTGATCCTAGCCCTCTTCAAGACTTTTGTGTTGCCATCAATGACCCTAAGGATGGCGGTATGTTCCTTCTTCCTTTCTTTTCCTTTTTTCCCTTCAATGTATTGAATTGTGGGTACTATTCTATTGTATGAAGTATAATAGATTTATTCTTTGCATGCAGAATTCGTGAATGGGAAATTGTGCAAGGACCCAAAGCTTGCAACAGCAAATGATTTCTCATTTTCAGGTCTCAACGTTCCTAGAGACACATCAAATCCAGTTGGATCCAATGTAACTCTGTTAAATGCTGACAGAATACCAGGACTCAACACTCTCGGAATATCCTTAGCTCGTATAGATTATGCACCGTATGGACTAAATCCACCTCACACTCATCCTCGTGCCACTGAGATCCTGGTGGTCCTTGAAGGCACCCTCTATGTTGGCTTCGTCACATCAAACCCCAACCGCCTTATCACAAAAACATTGAAACCGGGAGATGTTTTTGTGTTTCCAATTGGTATGATTCACTTCCAATTCAACACTGGAAACACTAATGCGGTTGCTTTTGCTGGATTGAGCAGCCAAAATCCAGGAGCTATCACAATTGCAAATGCAGTATTCGGATCCAATCCACCCATTAACGCTGATGTTCTGACCAAGGCGTTCCAAGTTGACAAGAATGTGGTGAAGTATCTTCAGCAACAATTCTGGACCAACAACCATTAAACAATAAACGTACATAGAAATACAATAACAATGTGATTGATAATATTTTTATCAACTTCACATACTGCTTTGATCATTGTACCATGGTGTTGTAACAAAATAAGAGGCGTTTTCATGCCTCAACTTTCATTTCCATTAAATTATAATATTGCAGTTTGTTAAGCGATCCAAATCTCTAGTATATGAAATGACAAAATAGACGCTCATTTGGGAATGAATAATTCTGGAAATACACCGGAGATGAGAAATTCTGTCGTGTCAACATGAAAGTAGAGACCACATAATTCTCATAAATGTAAAGTTGTGAAAACTCTTCAACACTTTTTCTTCAATACATTGTCCATCCTGTTTAATGACCAAAGCTTTGTTACTTTCAACTTCCAAGCTGAATCGGGTTGTATTGATCCTCACCTTGAGGCTTGCCTCACTATTCTTTCATCTGTGCCTCACCTATATGCAAACATCCAAGCATGAAGTTTCCAAGCTCTAAATGTACCTCGAATCAACTTTGACTCAACATCAATATTTCATAAACAATTTCCAGCGATCTCAAAAATTCTTAACTTTCTTAGATTTGTCCAATCCAGTTTCCCTAAGAGACTATACAAATGACCAAATGATACACCTTTGGTGGTTATTATAATCAGAACCTCACCCATGCCGCAGAAGGATTCTCTTATCCTGTTCTCTGCAGATAACAGTTAAAGAAACAGCCGTATTGTTGTATTTTATATACCTGCAGCTGATTCTAATTTTTCGCTGCCAAAAAAAGAACAGAACAATACAGTAGTTTTCCTTTTTATGTCAATGTTTAGACACCTGAAAAGTTGAACCCAAGTGTCCAACATCCTTGTTTAGGTTATTCCAGAGGGTAAGCCAGCAAGAAGGCTTACAGTTATCTACAGGCAAAGATCCACTAGAGCAGTGACAGCAGTCCATCACCTCTACATGTCAAAAGTTGCTCTTTTTTTCTGATTATGATCATTTATCCATCCTTCAATCAGCTTCACCTCAGTTGCCCTCTGCTCTACCAGCCAATCAGGATCCTCAGGTGTTGAAGGACGCAAGTCTATATGATGAGCCCCTGATACATAGTAAATAGAAGGTCTGTCAGCAATATATACTCGCCATAGTTTAATTGCTAAAATATGGTCCCACATTTCACTTAAAAAGATATCAACTTAACTAAGCATTAAACATAATCTTGTTGGGATACCCAATAAAAGATCGTATCAACTCAAGCATCACTTGGATTCACTTTTTGCAGTTGTTGAGTATCACATCGCACAGAATTATGACTAAATTCCACAAATCCAATGGCTTATGACAAATTAAGCAGACAGGGTTTAGCCTTAGAACAGTCTCAATCAAGTCACAAGTACCGCTAAAAACTCAAAAGAAAATTGGACTATTTGAGGATATAGCTTATAAACCTTGCAAGAAATTGACACGGTATAAATACAGAAAATGATAGAAGGAAATGAAATTATGATAGCTAGCCATCAGTAGGCTAACGTCAAGTATATACCCTATAGAAATATAATTCAAATTGCTTCTGTTTTTCATTTCAATTTTTTTTGTTTAATAAAAAAAAAATCAAATAGTTTGTCGTTTTTTGTTTTATCAGTAGATGGAATATAAAGATAAGTCAAGCAAGGGTTTATTATTTTTTCTCTAGAAATGTCGAAATTTTTATGATTAGTACCTTATAAATAATTCTAACTGGATATGAACAATAATAATTTGAGCTCAAACGATTTGCAGAGAAACCTACCCTCTCTAACCCATTCGCCTTTAATAATGAAGAACAAAATCAATAAACTCAAAAACTAAACTAATAAGAAAATTAATGTTGAAACATCTACTGGGCTAGCTGACTGTCAATGGTTAGACCAGACAATTCACATTTATTCAATAAACTATTCTCTAGTAATCCATATGTCTTCACCAGGGTTTAGACAAAATTATATCAACAGGCCCTTGTAAAGGATAAGTACCACACAGGGAATTACATCTCATCTTATCCATCTAAGATTATAGCTCATTGACTAATATGGTAAGACAGTGTTTTTATGCTTATTGCATAATTAGAAAGGTTTCTCCATGAAACATTTTCCAGAAAGTGGCTGCAAATTTAAGGCATGGATTGCTTTCTCATGCTCAAAAGATTCAGCTAAAAGTTACCTTCTTCTGTAACAAGGGCAACAACTGTATCCGATATATTCTGCAGAACACTGCAAGAAATAACATCAACAGCTATAAGAACTTATTCTAAATCTATGACGAGTGTAGGGAACAAATTATGTATATACCTGCCACCACTCCAAGGATCCAGCAGACCGTTAGAAAAAATGATGTTACTTCCAAATTTTTCCAGGGAAGTCTTAATATCCTGCTCAATGAAAGGGAAGAAATCAGCATATATGTTGCATAAGAGAAGAAGACAATAACTATCCATCTACAAGAGACTCAACCATACCATTCCATCTCTGACTAAAATTACATCAAATGCATAAACAAAAAAACTAAAAAGAGATTATGAAATGAAACTAGGTAAACTACAATAAGAACCAGGTCTATTTGTTGCTCTTACTTGTCCACCAAATTCAGTCATTATCCATCTAGGCCTAGAAACAACCCTGAAATCATCCCAGCATTGTTTTTCGAAAGAAGTGTAATTAAAATCATAAGTCGGGAACATGCTTTCATACTTGCTGCTGGCCATCGGCATCACCATCTCTGTACAAGCCTAAAGAATTGAAAATAGACAACAGAGTAGAGAAGCTATGGGTAAATACCAATAGAAGCTTATCCAAATTGGAGAGTAGGGAGACGTGAAGAGAAAACAAACTAAAAGCACAGCCAAGCACTTCTGAACCTGCCAGTTCCAACCATCCAAGCCATGGGGATCATCATCCAGCTCAAAGCAGTCAACATTCCCAGTATAATTATAATAGACGCTTACACCTTCAAAAACACGCTCCAGAATGCTAGTCCCATCAGGACAACCATCAATCCTTTTGCAAACCTAAAGAAGAGAAATATACATATGATCGTACAGATTTATAATAAAAGAAACAACTCATAAGAATATACAGGAATGTCTATAAAAGCTCTTGGAAATATATATAAAGAATAGCAAAAACTCATGAAGAAAGAGGTTAAATATAATCAATAAATTAAAATATCGGGAGCACCATGCCAATACCAGAACACCAGTTCCTGAAATCTAAGATATGTAAACATGGGTAGACAATATGAGACAGTTTAGAAGTGGAAAAATAGAAAGTAACCTCTCTTATTGGATGTCCAGGAAGTGGCATCATAAATTCAGCAGGATAAGGGTAATCCACCATTGCTAAATAACTATAAGCCGATTCCAACCAGTCGGCAAGCTCATCCGTGCTATTCAAATCGCTGTCAAATAATTTCAAACTCGACTAATCACTTGAGGCACGAGTACGCAACTAGAACCAATGTAATCACTTTTAACTTACCTACACATATGAAAGGTTCTGCTTAATTTCACCAAACCATTCTCTTTCAAACCCTCAGACGCTATTGCATTCCATGACTCTTTTATAGTATTAAAACACCTACTACTTTCACGCTGCAAAAAATAAATAAATAAATAACTCCTTTCTCTTTAAAAAGAAAAAGATAATCAATAGTCTATAATAATCAAACTAACCTTAAAATCATTAGAAACTATATCATAAAATATTTCATGCGGCACAACATTCTCAAATTGGAGAATCGGAGCTGATGCAGCAAGTGCCCCAATCGCTATATGTGGATACTTAAGTCTCATCCATGCTGCTAACACTGTTAATCAGAGTAACAATAATCATTTTTCTCGATTAACATTCACTAACTATCATCTCAATTACGTAAACTAAATGACCTGACAATTTTGATTCACTTACTCCCACCATAGGATCCACCAAATAACACAACTGGACAATCCTCAGCCGTTAGGTTCCTTTTCAGATCAGTTATCAGCACCGCAAAATCCGCCAGCGCTTGCTCCGCTGTTAAATATGATAATGTAGAAGCATTCTTGTACGCTTCATCTCTACTCCCGTACGGTATCGACTCGCCGTAGTACCGGTGCTGCAAGAAAGTAACTATTTTCCTTGTAATATTTTAGGGGAAACGAATAGAAAGCGGAAAATTTTATTTGAGAAACACGATATTGACCTCAGGGAAAACGACCATGGCGCCGAAACGAGGCGCGATTTCCCAAACAAATCCTGTATTTTCGGCGAACCATACTATATCGCCTTCATTGCCACAGTAGAGGAAGATAGGGGCTAGTTTATCGGGACCCGACCAGTTGTCGGAGTTAATGAGGTACCGCTGCGGGAATTTCGGGAGGTTTGAGAAGCTGAAGTGGTCGAGTCGTTGGTAAAAGTATCGTGTTTCATATCGGTATTGTTGATAATTATGATGATGATGAGGAGGAGGAGGAGGAGGAGGTTTGATTTTGTGTGAGAATTTCCCGAGGAAACGTGGGGGCCTATGAAAATTGGATGGCTGAGATGCGAGTGATGGTGAGGATGTCGTGGTGATGATGGTGAGGAGGAGGAGGAAGGCGTGAGAAAGTAGAAGATTAGGGAGAGTAGGGGCTGCCATTTTAGCGGAGGTTCTCAGTTCTTTCAGTTTCTATCCTAGTGGCAAGTCGTTGAAAATTGAACAGAAGGTGGGGGGTTCAAATGGTTGCTAGTGTAGGATTGAGCAGTGGACTTGACCATTTATTTCTTTTTGGTAAAAGGTAAAAAGAAACTCCTAAACTATTTGTTGATGAACATTTAGACCTCTATTCAACAAATTAATTCAATTTTACCCTTTATCTTTTACAAAAATCCAAATAGGTCCAAAACTTAACAAGACTGTATTTTCTATCAACTAGGCGGGGGACCTATTTTTCTGATAGGAGCCAATTTAGCCACCTTTTAATTTTTATAGTACGTTTTAGCTCATAAAAGTTATTCATATCGAGTTATTATTGTAATTAAACGAAATATTGCATCATTATAAGTGGAGCATCTTTTGCTATTAAAAAGATATGCTCGTACTAACATTATAGAAAAATTAATCACACAACTAGTTGACAGAAAATTCAGTCCTGTTAACAAATGGATTTATTTATATCTTTTATAAAACATAAACAGTGAATTTGAGTGATAATAAGAGCTTAATTATCAATCTCCAATTATTTCAGAAATTTTTTGGTATTTTTAGTATTTTTTTTTTCTTTTTTCACAAAGTAAAGGCGTTTACTAAAAAAAAGTGTAAACTTTAACACAACCATTAATAGAATAGAATTGAAGAGAAATACACATGTTTGCGAGGAAAAGCATAGGGATAAAAGGAAAAGATAAAATAAGTAAAATAATTGGGGTATTTTCCGTTAGTTTCCCATAAAAATAAGGCAAGATAGAGGAAAATGAAAAATCTAAAGTTGTCCTCAAAATAAATGAAATCTTTTTTTATTCCTTAATTAAAAATACTATTATCTTAAAAATTGGAAAAATTATATATTTATTATTAATTTAATAAAATGATTGTTTAATATGCTTAATATGAAGCTTATGAAGCTAGGCTCGATTCGTTTGCACCCCTAGTCCTGATTGAATTATAAATAAATCTGAAACGAGTTTGAGATAGAATACTATGGAGTTTGTTGAACTCTTTTTCTTATTAAGAGCTTGATTTAATTATTTTAGTTTCTGATTTATATGAATATTTTATATTTGTGTATAATTTATTTATAATTATAAAATTTATAGCTACATATTTGATAAAATCAAGTTTGTTTAACGAGTTAAAATCGAGTTTGCTTAACGAGCTTGAAATCGAACTTGAAATCGAGCTGAGCCCGAACTTAACTCGTTTATATAAATATCAAGTTGAGCTCGAGTTCGACTCGTTTATATCTACTATCGAGCCAATTAGGAGCCGAGGTCGAGCATATCAAAATTATAATGAGTCAAACTCGAGCTCTAAAATATAAAAATTATCAAACTCAAACAGAGCTTGAGCTTAGTTGAATTTTTACGAGTTAAGCCTGAATATTGAAAAGCTCGGCTCGGCTCCTTTGCACCTGTACGTGGAGAGCCACTATCACAAAAGAAGCTGCTATATACCAATTAGGCTAAACTATATTGTATAGTTTTAAGTGTTATGGTCATGATATTTGGGTAGGATGAATTTGACTTGCGCATAAGAACCCATTAGGCTTTTGAAATGATAATTCTAAGGCCTAAATTAATAACATTAGTCATTTTTTTTATCTTATTCAGCTACTTTCATTCACTCCATCAACTCAAAGTCAAACCAGACTATCTAGGATAAAAACAGGATAGTTTGGAGATATCCATCAATTTTCCCAAAATGATCCTCTCTTTTTCTTTTTCTTTTTGCTATAAAAATGGAAAGGCCTAAAATATAATCATACATCTAAATTTGCATAAATTGGTAAGATAGTACTCTATACTTTCAATTTACCTATTAGACACTTATATTTGATAATTACCTTATTTATAAACCTTAACGTGAAATGTATGTATACTAACTCATTAAGTAAAATTGACACATGAGCAACTCAACATGATATGGCAAACACGTCAGCTATCTTTGCTTAACACTTTTTTAAGCTAAAATTTCTAAATTGATTTTGTAAAACCCTAATTTTTCTTTTTTGCAAGTTGATAACCTTAAATAATCAACAAAGACACTATCATTTGTTTTGAAAATTGAAATCCCATCCAGAAGAACTGATGTCATGTGACTCTTTAGTGAAGAAATCCTAGCATTGAAAGTGAAGTTGCAATGGTTCATATACAAAAGCTTGGAGATTTAGAATTTCAAAAGGGTATGATTTCCTCCATTTGGCTGAGTTCTAGATAGGGTTGAGCACGGATCGGTCCAATTCGGTTATTTATAAATCACCAGTACCGTACCAAACCTCGGTTCTTTTAAAATTTAAAGTACCAATATCGTATCAAACATAAATGACACCATACCGTATTAAACTATTTTTTCGATGCTATTTTCAGTTTTAACATTTAGAGAAAACACAACTTTAAATCTTACCTTTAATCAATTATATTAAAAGAATATGATTGACATCCAAATGAAACTAGTGTAAGAATTGGAATTAGATAAAATTGCAATTACATTCTTGAACAACTTGCTTTGCAATTTAGTCCACTTGCAAATATAATAATTTAATGTTCAAATTATAAACTATTAAAATATTTGTTATTGCTAGCATAACAATATTTTATAGATGGCTAGCATTAAAATAAAAAATTATAAACTTTATATAGCATTAAAATATAAGTCTAATTTTAAGTGTGAGAGATGCGATTGGCTTAGGTTATGTAAATCAAGAGCTTAAGTGTGAGAGAATAAGCGAATAAGCTTATGAATTGATATGTGAGACATGCAATTGGCTATTGTAGTAGATGGTATTAGTGAAAAAAATTGGAGCTTAAGTATATAATAAATTAGTAATATAATCTACACTATACAACAAATATTATATATATACATATATATATATATATCATATGTTTTTTATAGAATATAAAGTATATTATAATATAGTTAATATTTTATGAGTATTATTTATATTTAATTATTGATAAATATATGTAAAAAATTCAGTTTTACGGTTTGATCTGGATCAGTACAAAACGGTTCAATTATGGTACAATTATAAGTAAAGAACCAGTACCATACTGTAATATTAAAATATTTTCGGATAAGTTCAGTTCAATTATAAAAATTTTCAGTTATTTCGGTTTTGATACTTTTCGATATGGTTATTCAGTTCAGGCGGAAATCACCGAAATTCATGGTCACTCTTAGTTCTAAAGACGAAAGTTTTTGCTTGCTTTTCTCTGGACTAGTAATGAAAATAGATTCATGTACTACTGACAATGTCATTTAATGTATATAATAAGAAGGAGAATCTATAAAATAGGATACCATATACTGAATTAACTCTTTATTTTAGTTTATTTTAAAATGTATGTATTCTGATGATATTAATTATTTTACTTTCTAATTAAATTTTTTATTAATAAAATAAAAAATATATAAATGAGTAAGGATAGAAAATGTGACTCTTAAAAAAAGATAATAGAATATATTTAAAAGCCATTTCTTTTTTAAATTTAAGAAGAAAGAATGAAGTTTTTAAATTATTTTAGAGAAAAAAAAAGTAAAAGAAATTTCAAAAGTCTAATTTTTATATATGTTCCTAATAATAATAAAATAAATTTAATTTAAGAATTTGTTGGAAGCAATCTTATAAATATTAAGAAAAGAGGTCACTCTACCATATAAGCTTTCACAACACAGGCCTTGCTAGAGTAGATTGAAGGTATCGAGTAAAAGTGGTTAATTCATCAAACAGAAAATATAGAATGCTAACTGACCAATTTATGGGTTCAACTGTCTGCTTATGAATTAAAAATAATATGCATACTATACTAAGCAAAGCTAATAACTAAAAAATCAATATATAATTGTTCTACTCTTATTTGGTATGCAATTTAACTAAAGTGTTAAGTATTACAGGATAACTTCTCTATAGTGTATTTTTAATAAATTTCTTCTTTTTAATTTAGTAAAAATAAAAAAATATATATTTTTATTTTATCATCAATTATTTAAACAACTTTAGTTTATGAATAAAAATAATTTTATTAAATATATATTTAGCTACTAGCACATAAGTTATTACTCCTCGTTCATGAATATAAGCAAATAAAGATAACTTAATTACACTTTTCATAATTATTTCCGTATTTGTTAATTCCATTTTTTAAAATCTTGATAATTCTTTTATACAAAATCATCCACTAAAAGTTGATTAGGACTTGATTGGTTTCTTATTTTTATTTTTTATTTTTTATTTTTATTTTTTATATTACGAGGACTGGATTGGTTTCTTAAAAAGTAATATCTCTCGCTCTCTCTCTTCCTGTCTCCCTCCCTCAGAGTTGGTTTTCCAAGAAATCAGATACATAGATTGATTGGGCTAATAATTGTAGCCAATGAATGAGGTTGGCCAATTTTGATTAATAACAAATACTGTCGGATACTTCTAAATCTTACGTGTATAATTTATTACTTTCTCGATTGTCATTTTTCAATAATCAATCTATTGTTTTTAATAATTATTTTAATTTAGAAATATTTAATAAAATTATTTATAAAAAATAAATATAATTGATATTGTTATTTTAAAATTTAATATTATTTTATAATTTAATTTAAATTAATTTATTAATAATATAACATTAAAAATATTATTTATAAAATTTAAAATATTATTTAAATAAAATACCAATTTGTTAGTTGATATAATATTAAAATTAGAATGATATTCTTAGTATTAAAATCAGTATTTAATTAAGAATATAATTTACTTATTAATAATTAATAGAAAAAATTATAAAATTATATATAAATCTAAATTATGTGTCAAATATAAATAAACATCAAAAATAAAAATCTTATGTATTGAAATAGTAATACATATGTTAAAAGAATTTTTTATTTTAAAAATTAATGTATATAGATTTATTTATGAATTTTATTTTTTCAGCTTGGTCTAAAATTTCCGAAAAAATTAGCTTTTTATGATTATATCGACATTACATTTAAATAAATAGATGAATAGTCATTCGATGAAAAATTATTGAAATATTTCATTTCCTCTCTATATAAGTATATAGATCATATTTGAGATATTATTCATATTTTAGCTCATATTATATTAAAAATATAGAGTACAAAATAACTGTTCAAAAGAAAATTGACTACTTCATATGGTCTCTATAAAATATAATTCTATCAATTATTTTTCGCTACTATCATCTTAACTATCAAACAACAATAAATATTAATATATTTATAGGACACGGTTTGTTTTATGGAATTTTAATAAATATCCAATTATTAACATAAGAATATTGAAATGTAAAATTGTGGTGACCAATATTAGAAATTGGAGTTATTTATCTGTTTTATGTTTTTGGTAATAAACCTCTATTTTAGCTTGTAGACAATTTATACAAGGTTACTATTTGGGAATATCTTTATGTAGAGTTTAGAATAATTGGTGGCAGGAATCTTTTTGGAGGACTTGTTAAATCACAATAGTAATTTGCTAGAAGAACCGGTTAGCAAAGTCTATATAAGAGAATGAGAATATTATTATAAATAATATAAAGTGGATATCTTTTTAAAAAAAAAGATTACTTATAACAAACTGGTATCGCTATTAATTATTTATTTTTCTTTTCCTTACAAAATAGCAAGACATTGTGTGAAATGATGTAGGATGTGAGCCTTACCCTTAACTAAATCTTTTTGGCCTTTTGAGTTTCAATTATTGTATGCCCATTAAGGAACAAATTGAATAAAAGAATATGCAAAAATTAAATGATTTTTGAGAATATGTAAATCATCAAAGAATATATCTAAATTTCAACCCATTAAAGTGAAGAAAATAATGTTCAATATTCCATTTGAATGTACTACAATTCTTCTTTTTTTTTTTTTTTTCTCTTTAAAAAAATAAAAGAGAGTATCCCTCTACTTGAGGATGGTATATAAGTATAAAAGCATATATCTATCTTTCTAATGTAAATTCAATTATTATTAAGTAGTAAAGCAAGTGCATGCATGATTGAGGATTGACCATAAACATATGCTGATAAAGATCCTGTACCTTTTGTGACAAAAAAGAAAAGAAAAAGAAAAACAACCTTAGTCCTACATTGTAGATTGGGGGAATTTTTTATAAGAATAGTTTTGATGTTTATAGACATAATACATCTATTCTCCAATCCTTTCTACCAATATTAATAATTATTATTATTATTATTTATTATTTTTCAAAAAATTGTGTCCCTTTCATATGTTGTTCTATATACTCAAGTTGTTGTGTTGTGTCCGAAATTGTCAAAATACTTTTTTTTTATCAATCTTTCCGGTGCTTGAAAGTAATTGAAGTGATATATGGGGAAAAACACCATAAAGAAAACTACATTTTGTATTTTTCCAGTGAATATTTATTTATCTTTCTGTGTCCGAATGATTAAGAAAATGATGTCTGCGTAAAAGAACAACATTAACAAGTGACTTTATTACTCTCTCCAATAATGACTTTCCAATGATTTAAGTTACTAATATCTAGAAATTGTGAAATAGGTTAAACAAAATTTTGAGAGAAATATAAATATCTTAACTTTCATATGTGAGATTAATTTTACTTTTTTTATTAATGATTTGTTATGTTTATTTATTAATAATATATATGATATTATGGATTCAGTTGTAAATCTAAGATTTATGCCTTTTGAATGAATTAAAATTTTTGTACAATCAAATTTATGCAGAATTAGTTATAGTTAAACTAAATTCTAACAAAATAGATAGAATTTCTAAATAAGTTTAATATTAGTAAGTTAATATATTTCATAATACTAAAAAATATTTTTTAACTTGATTATTTTTATTTTATTTTTTTTTTCTCAAAGGGAATGAATTTTTATAAATTTTAACAAAACATAGCATTAAATAATTTCAATTTACTTCTTTTAATTTTATGTAGAAAAAAAGAGGTTGTAGGAGTCTTGAATTTATTGCAATAACTGTTATGATTTGTTAAAGTTTATGTGTGAGCTCCATCTTAATTATAAGTAAAATTTTAGAACGAGTCTATTTCCACAACATAAAATGCTGAGACCACAACTTCTTTTTATACAAAAAAATTATTTAAATAAAGAAAAAATTGTAGCCGTAGCAATTTATATTGTGAAAATAGCATCGTACCAAATTTTAACAGTTTTAATTTATAAACAATATGAAGTTGAAGTTGAGGATTAGAAGAAATAAATCTAAATGCATTTTCAATAACATTCAATACTTCAGATGATGTATTGAAGGAAGACACCTTCTCAAAGAGTGATGATAACAACTGAGGCATGAGCATCCTGTCTTTTTTGAACAATTCATTAGACGCTAGATTAGAAACATAAATAGGAGATGCATAAGGCTTTGATAATTTAAGAGAGAAATGATTTGTCTTTCTTGCTAGGTCATTGCTAAAGTTCAAATTTGAGTAATATAAAATTAACATAAATTCTTACTTTTCATAAAATTATACATACCTCGTTAGTTTTTATATTTATATTTATATTTTGATTAATAATTACTCAATAGCTCAATGAAATAAATAAGGAAGAATGAGCTCAATAAATAAAATTAATAAATTAATAAATATTTTTCTAAAAAAATAAGAAAAAGTAACAAAAAAATAAAAAGAAAAGAAAAGGTCACGGGCCTCATAGCCTTTCATAGATTTTTGAAATTTTTTCATAAATGCCACAACTATATCAATATATTTATAAAAAATACCCACAAAAAGGTTCTAACAATAAAAATGTCCTAATATGAAATTTTATTTACAAAAAAATCGTACTCTCTTCAAAGACAACTAAGAATAACACAAAAACATCAAACTTTAAGTAAAAAATTCAAGTTTCTAAGATTAAATACCAAAAACAATTTGCATATATCAATTATTACAAAACCGACCAATAAGATTGATTTTAAAAGTGATTCAACATCAAAAACGTTTGTTGTCAGCAAATAAATATATAAAAAGGTAAATTTTGAATTTTTATAAAAAATCTCTAGATTCAACAATGTGAAGTTAATCTTTGTGAAATATTGTTCATTCTGGTCGATTTTGAGATACCAGACGTGAATAAACATAAATCTAAGGATTATTTTACTAATTTAAGAATTTATAAATGTGTTTTCAAAATCAGATCTAAAAAGAAAAGAAGATTCCGATAAGATTAAAAAAATTATATGTTAGATATTCTATAAAAGAAAAAATATATATTCAATATATTTTTTACGAGTATAAAATCTAAAATATATTAATCTTTGTGAAATATGATTGCATTTTGTTTGATTTTGTGATATTAATGATAAATATATATCTAAAAAAGGAGACAAATTACTACAAGGTGAAAAAAGTATATGTTGGGTATATATTGAAGAAAATAATATGTCTCGTATATTTTTGACATACACCAAATAAAGTATATGTTGATTTTTAATTATATTTATGTTTAAATATTAATGATATATGAAATATTAATTTTTTAATATTAAATTTAAACAAATAATTTAGTTAAAATTTACAGTATTTTTAAGTATTTTAAAAGCTAAATATAATGTGAAATATTTATAAAAAAAAAAGTAACAGTAAAAGGTAAATGTTTAACCAAAAATAGTATACATTAAATATATATTAGGTATTTTAACTTTTTTCAAATGAAACAAAATGTAAACTCAAAAAAAATTAACAAGTAAAAGGTGTACGTTTGCTAAATAATAGTATATTTTAAGTATCTGAAATTTTTTGAAATAAAACAGAATGCAACTCAAAAAATGTTCAATAACAAAAGATATATGTTTATTAAACTATGGTCTATGTTAGGTATCTATAAAATATCTGAAACTAACTTTCATTTTATGTAGAAAAATCAATTTTGACCTATATATGCAACTCTTTTTCTCTCACTTGTAGCCATGTTTCTCTCTTCTTTTCTCCCTCTTCCAGCCACCTTAGCCTTCAAACTCTGACCATAAGGTCTTCTCAATATCATCAACTCCCTTTCCACCTTTTGCTTCGTCAGAAACGATCTAGATCTAGCGAATCAGCGATGCAAAGATTCAAGTCTTATTTCTCTCTTGTTTCCGTCATTGGTTCAACCATCTATCGCTCTCCTCTGCCAAACTCGAGTCGGAAATGAACTCTCCATCCCCAAAAATCCTTAGGTGAATCACAAAAGCACTTAACGTCACCGTTTGATCGTAAACCCAATAAAGAAGATGAAGAACGAATATTTTTAAAAACAACAATGTATAATTATGAAAATTGGTGAGTAGTAAAATTTCCTCTAGCATTTTTGGTTCTTTATAGAAACATCTTCTTTATAACAATAAGTACATTTTTAAAAAGAATTATGAAATTTTATTTTTTAGATTAAATATTTATAGAAATACGCTCCAATCAAATATCAAAAAAATCAACTAAACAACAATCATGCTAGAACCCTTAGAAATAATCAAACATCAATTAAAATCAATCAGAAATCAATAAAATCATCCAGTAATAAAAAATAGTAAAATTAATGAATAAACTTAAAATGTAAAATATGAACTAGACAACAAACAAAAAATCAACAAAACATAAATCACGCCTATCTAACATCAACTAAAGGTAAACAAAAAATCATTCAAAAGTAACTATATAATCTAAAATTTTTGTCACTTACCATTGAAAATTTAACATTTTCAGAATCTATATGAGTATATTTTAATCCCTGAGCATTTTAATTAGTTTATATATATATATATATGTGTGTATATTATTTTATTTTAATATTTATTATTTTTATGTATTTAATTTATTAGGTTATTTTCATATTTCTTTGACCTAATAAATTAATAAATCTTAGTAGAGTAATTTAATTATTAAAATAATCTTTAAAATTTTCATTTAAATTGGGACTATGAGAAATAATAATTTTGCACCCTTAATTTATAAAAGAATATACATTATATTAAGAATTTGAATCAAGGTAGCAATATTTTATTTTTTAAGGGGTTAAAAGTAATTGTAACTATTGTAAAAAAATATCCATTCAAGTCCCTTACACTCTCTCTCGACACCAACTGCTACTTTTTTCCCTTCGTTATCTCACTATTCGGCCACCATTCAACGCAAACCCTTGCCAGGTGACCTTCTCAACATTGCTACCCTCCTACTACCTCTAGTTTCATCAGAAATTGACAATAAACGGCAGAATAAAAAGAAGAAGATTTTGGCAGCTGAAGCTTTGAGATGCTGAATCTCCCTCCTTTGGCGATGATAATGACCAAGATTGATAGCATTCAACTCGTCTCTTTTAGCTTTCATTAGACGGTAACGACGAATCCAATTTTAGATGATAAAAAAATGAGATGAAAAAATGATCGATAATAAAAAAAGATGAAAATAAAAAATAAAAGATTATTAAAAAAAAAGACCTAAGTAAAATCTTTGAAAACAAATACGTGAAGTGAAGATTTTTCTTTCTTTTAACTTCATAGACTTTTCTTCTAGGGAATTTTGAGACCCATTCCCATGACCACAGTCTGCTCTTGAAATTTCAAAACAACGAACGTAAATAACTAACTCAATTATCAACTTTTGATTCAGTTCTCATTTAATTGTTTTAAGCATTTTTATGTTTACTTTCAGTCATTACTGATGCATATGTGAATCAAAATTATTATCGTCAACTCAGTTATGAAACCATGGAAGTATATATACTTATGGCATATTAAATTTAAAAATATATAAAAGGATTCAAACTTAAAATTTATTTATTATAAATAAAAATACCAATAAGATTATATTTTTAAGAAATTATTCAAACAGAAATGGGTATAAATTGTTATAATAATTTATAGCTAGCAAAAGCAAATTGGATATAAATTAGATAAAATGTTGATTTTAGTATTGGGAGGGAGTTGAATTACAAACTTAGCATAAGAAATAAAAACACCTTCTTTGAAATGATATCTGATGACTATGTATATCTAAGGAGATTGTAAGGTTGAAGGAATTAATCCTTTTAGGATTCGATTCCACCTTGTCTAATCCTATTCCTAGAAGAGTTCGGCTTTGTCTGACAATGTCTATTAAGATTTGATTGACTCCAATATAGTCGTATCATATATAAAAATATGAAAGAGAAAGACATATATATTTATTAAAATAATTTGATTGATTGTTTAATTCATTCATTCATTTATTAATTAATTTGATTAATAAAAATATTAATAATTTATTAAATATTATATTATATTCACGTGCAATACACGAAAAAAATAATAATAATTAAGTAGTCTGTTTGGTTTGACTAATTAATGCAGCTGGTAGCTAATAACTAATAAATTAAAATATTTGATAAAATTTTATTAATATTTGTTGGTAGTATGTTAAAGGACTATTGAGAATATAATTTATTTTCTTATACTATGATTAATGATATACATTAATAAAAATAATTATAATAACTCAAAATATTATAGTTAATTTTATTTAGTTCAATTATATTTATTATTAAAAATTATAAAAATTACTTGAAAAGTAGGAATAAAATTTAAATTTCACTAGTAAAAATTTCTAATTTTAAATACTATAATTATAAGTTTTATAATTATTTAATTATACAATTTCAAAATAATAATTATTTATTATAAATTATAAAAATTAATTATATGATATCAACTTAAAATAAATTATTATTAATAAATTTTAGTAAGAATAATGTTGTTCAAGTAAATCTTAAAAAAAATTAAATTAGTTATCAATTTATAAGAAAAAATCTCTAAAATAGATATGATATAATTAGAAATAACTATCAACGGCTGATTTTAAGTCTTTACCAAAAGATTTAGTATAACTGTTTGGAGGAGGTATGAAATTTTGATCGCACGGTTTAATATTTGATGACGCTTTAGTATCTTAAAAATTAAAATAATAACAGTTTACATCCAATTTCACTAACACTGTTAATTAAATAGTTACACTTCATACATTTAGTATTAATTAGTTATAATTTCACCACCATTCCAAACCTTACCAATGATTAAAAGGAATAGGATTGTGAGGCCTGAATAAGGAAAACCTTGCAGATAAGCGGAATCATACCACACGTACATGAGCACATAAGGACCTATTCTTTTTCTAACTCCTTTTGCTGTCTATAGGATGACCAAAATACCATCCCTCATATCGATTACTTCTTCTTTTGGTAAGTCATCAATTAAAAAGAAAATTATAAATTTTAATTTTCTGAATGGTTGTATTAAATCAAATATGTATGATATTAAATTCAATCCAACAGTAGAAGTCTTGCACCCAAAACATCATCTTATCGTCTTTCTGTTACAAAATTTTAACCTGAAACCGATTCCAATGATGCAAAAAATGGGTTACAAATTTATGAATTATCTTATATGTACTAACCAATCCATTTATTGCCCCACCGTCAAACTTAAATCTCCGAGACTCGAGGCATTATTTTGAATTGAATAAAAAAAGGGCATGCTTTTGAATTTAACTGATTAATTTAATTTTTATTTTATTTTTACTTCACATATAAACAAAACAGAGTTCTTGTTCATGATATCACGTTGTGGAGTCGTGCTTACACATGTCACAAGCATGTTCTTTGAGCAACTACAGCCCATTTGTATAGTATCTTTTTCGCTTATTATTTAAATTTAAGTTTAATGTATATATTATAATTAATAAAAAAAATAGTATGTTTATATAATTATTATATATTTTTATATTGGATCATTCACATATATTTCATTATTTAAAACTAACTAATACTTGTCAATTATTTATCGATTTGAGGTATAAGTGGAGATATATATCAAGTCTAGATAATTTTTTTTTTATTATTTTTTAAATGTTAAGAAATATCGTGAGTAAAGCGATAAATAATTATCTAATAGAAATAATTTACTTTATTTTTTAAATTTGTCATATTATATTTAAATAAATAATACGAACATAATTAAAAATAAAAACATGACAGAGGATGAGAAGATAAAATTCTCTACTTAAAACCTTCATAGTCTGGTATTAGAAAATAATGTTGATTGCACAATTTTTTACAAGGATAGATTAGTGAGTGGAAGGTGGATGATACCTTGCAGCCAGGATTTGGAATTTAGCTTGAATCATAGGGACTTTTAAAATGTTTCAAAAGAACGTAAGAATCTGATAGTATTCTTGTCGTATGAGTTTAGGAACAGAATTCAAAAACATCAAAAAGAATTCTATGGTTACCAAGTTATAGGTGAGACCTTTAGGGTATAAAATGTTATGCTCTCTTGTTACATCATTATGACAGTTATGAGGATAGTACAAGGTTAAGTTAAGGCAGTAACCTTAAGTTGCTTATCCTGGTAATTTTCTTTTCTCGTCTTTTTTTTGTGTCTTTTCTTGGAATTGCCAGGGTGCTGACAGTAAAATGTTTTTGGGTTGTTTTGCTTAATCATATTAACACTTATAATCCTTTGGTTTGCATCATCTTGGAGGTTCACATTAGTGTTAGAGTACTCATTGTTCAATAATTTTAAAATATTTTTTTCCTATTTTTGTTGATGTTTTGCATTTAAAAATAATATTTCAATTTTATTTTAATTTTATAGATGCAATTTGATGGTTGGTGTTAAAATGAGCTTAAAGATGATGATTGAGAGTGAATTAGCAATTTGTCAAGATTTTGAATTTTTTTTTTAATATTTAAGCAAAAGAAGTTTCAATATTTAGACAGAAGAACTCTGATGATAAGGCATGATCACGTTCTGTCAACTAGAGACATCTGAATCTTAACCTATTTTTAGCTTGAAATTCAGCACAATTAGGAGACAATTAGATCTTATTTATTTAATTTTAATTGATATTATTCTCTTTTTAGAACTCCTATTTTAAATAGGAGATAGATTTCATTTTGAAGGACATTTGCTACAATCTTTTTAGATTATCTTTCTAGATCTATATATTAGAAGAAATATTAGGAAAACCGATCATCATTTAATAGACACAAACTTCTTCTTTTCTAGCTGCATTTTTCTTTGTTATGAGGAACTAAACTCTTTTTTATTTAGTTGAAGATTAATGATGCTTTGATTCTATATTTATTATGAGATCTAATTTACCTTACGAATATCTAAAGGCAAATTTTTTTTTTTCGACTAGCAAGTTTACATACGGAAGATTCTTTTAAGTTTGAATTTATTCATTTGGAATCTGGGCTCTTCTACTTTATTTTTATTTATTAATTTTTTATTATCATTTTTTTATTATTTTTTTCTCTTTTTTATTTTATTTTTTTATTTCCTTTCGTCATTCCAGCAGCTAATTCAGGACTCCAATTGCCAGCTTCCCGGATAATTTCATTACCCTCGCAAGCAAGATCACATCCCTCATCATGATCATGTTTTATTTATTTTACTGTTCTTAGGTATTTATGTATTGTCTGCAATCTTAAGGTGACTATTTTTGTTAATTAAATAATTGGCCATTGTTTAATTATCAACTTAGTTTATTACCACTTAAAATCTCATATTTGTAATTGTATGAATATTTTGATAGTTGTAGTAAATAACGTAATTGTGAATTATGTTATAAGAACAAACAATCTAATTTCAATAAATTGAGCTTGTGCGTTTGTTAATTAGAATTAGATCTCTCTAGTTTCTAATGTTGTTATTAGATTAAATCCTAAGAGCTTTTTTAAGGTTGTCAACTGATTAGAGAATTAATCAAAGAACTTGTTTTGGTTATCGATAATTTAAGGAAAGATTGGCTATTAGACTTTGTAAATAGTTATAACCAATTTATCTTTTAGGGTTAATTTTTATCCTTGCATCAATGATCAGTAGTTGGATCAAAGTTAAATTAATTCCTCTAACTAGAACTTTTCTTATATTAATTTATTTTTTATTTTATTTTTTCATTCTTAATTTATTTTTAATCTTGCAATCACAAAATCATCCCCTATATTATATTTTTATTTTTAAGAATTTAAATCTACCAATCCCTATGGACACAATCATGCTTATTGCTATGTACAAATTTATTTTGAATATGAATTTATTTTTATTGAATTCGATGCCTATCAAATTTTGGCACCATTGCTAAGGATTCGCGTTTTTAATAAGTTTATTTCCTTTTTATTTTATTTCCTTGATATATACCTCGTTCTTCTAGTACAGGTTAATTTCAATTTGACCCTGAAATTAAAAAGAAGGCTCGCCGGTTGAGAGTGCAAACCAAGCAACGTTTTAACCTTTCCATATCACCTTCGCCTTCTAAATCGAATACATAAAATAATATGCCTGAATCATCCAGTGATTCAAAAGAAAAATTCATGGCCAACGCTAGAGAAAGAACTCTTGAAGAGTTAGTTACACTGGACTTGAATCATCAACCACTTTGCACTGAATATGCAGAATTAACGGTACCTTTTGAACTTAAGTCCATCTTATTCACTTACTTCTTATGGTCTTGCAGGTGAAGATCCCCATAAACATCTTAAAGAGTTTCATGTTGTGTGTTTAAGCATGAAACCTCATTCAGTGACAGAGGAACAAATAAAATTATGTGCTTCTTTTTTCCTGATCGGTCTAGCTAAGGATTGGTTTTACTGCTTGCCCTAGGGTCAGATAGGTTTCAGCCTGTGTTCTACTAAAGTCAATGGACAGCTATTTGGCATTCACTTCTTAAAATGATTGAAGAGTTTTATCATCTAAGAATCATGATTATAACTAACTTCTCTTGCTTATTTTCTTAAATGACAATAATGTTATGGTTGAAGTTATAAACAAGTTTTTCTTGTTTCCTAAAAATATTTTTTGTTCAATTAAAAGACTATTAGATTAAATAAAAAGCCCAAAGGCTATAAGAATTACAAAAGAGATATCAATACAATAAAAGGTCACCCACCAACAACCATCACCTCGGCCAAAGGCCCAACCATAACAATACTTATAAAAGGGTTTAAAGACATAGGTTCAAAACTAGATAACCTAAATTTTAGGCTTACAGCCCAAGAATATGGCTCTATAGCCTACAAACATTGAAAAATGCTAAATGATCCCTGCATAATCCACATGTCTCCCAAAACATCCATTTTCTTCCCTAGCAATGCCTGCAACATGAAGAACTAGAAACAACAAGTCGTAGCCTTCTATTGTATCTCATCTCCCTTGAACTTCTAAGCATTAGACTTTATTGGAAAAATAGCAAGGATTAAAACATGAACACATAACCACCAAAAGAAGAAAAGACTGGCGAGAAAAGCTCGACGCACCATCGCTAGCCCAATCGCAATCTGCTTCCGGATATGGAGGCATATAAAGGATGGGACTGTCGATCTGCTGAGAAACAACTTCCTCCAGCACTCCATTGTACCTCCAACAGCTTCCATTCTCTTTGACCCATTTTCGCCTAACGACGAAATGCCAAACAACACTACCATGACTAACAGTAGCTAGGCCAATCAAGCCCTACATTACAAAAACATAAAATACCTAACAACAGACCCAGCTAGGGCCATTATAACACAAATAAAATTTACATGAAAAAATGAAGATGAACAACAAAAAGGAAGGCCATACAGATCAGAGGGGAGTCTACCTGTGGATAAACCACCAACAATCGCCCAACAGAAAACCCTAGAAGGACTCAAGTGAGAGAGAGGAAAACAAGTAGCGAGAGAAAATGAATTTGATTAATAATTAATTATTTTTTTTTACTTTTTGTTTTCAAATTCACATATACACATTGTACATCAAAATTGCTATAAAAGATATAAATTAATGATGTTTTAAGATTTGTAGCTAGTCATAAATAGAGATGGATTAGGTAAAATGCTTCTTAGTAATCATCTGCTAATGGATTTTTCAGTCCATAGCCAAATTATTGACGGACTTTGCAATATATACCATTGCGCTAGAAGAAGATGACAACATAGTATTTAGCAATGAGAAAATACTTATAGACAAGTGCAACAATAACTTTTCTCAAGAATGACTTCTAACCAACGAAGTATGTGTATGTTATTAAGTATAACAAGGGTTTTTTTTCCCTTACTAGGTTCTCATTTATTTAGCGATGGAAAAAAATTCCATTGCTAACCATGCAATGCACTTAGTAATTGATAATCGATTTTTGCTAAATAATTTTTAATTTTATTGAGAATAGGAGGAAGTAGTGTTACTCTACAATGTGAATAATGTAGAAAAGATTGGATCTTGTTGTGTATTTTTATGAGAAAGTGCGGCCTCGAATATGATATTTGGCGTTACAAAGTGACTTACACATAGAAAGCAAAACCAATCTATGCAAAAGATGTATCCAATTCAACCTATTGGTGTATTAAGGATAAAGCTAATGAACACAAGAGAAGGGGAAAAAAGAGAAAAAGAGAAATTATCCCTCAACAGGCACCTGGTTAGTATTTTACAATGGGAGATTTCAGAGAGCCATTCATCCACAATAGAAAACAATCTTTTTAAGCAGAAACTCCTTTTTAGATGCATCATATAAATGGGTCCCTAGTGCTCTAACTTTCTGCCACATTATAGAGCAGGCAATCTTTCTACTGTGTCGTGCTCTCCTTACCCCCAACCAACAAGTCAATTCCTAGGGCATGTTAACATCTCCACAACCCACTACAAGAGTCCTTAACGTAGGTCCCACATATATATATATTATACAAGGGTAGAGATTTCCAAGTAAGTCACCGTTAGTGGGGGTGACATGGGTCTCCCATTTCACTCCTTTTAAACGCCAGCAATGATGCTTTCTTATTGCACATATTTTATGAAAGCTGCACCCATCTAAATCTATTGCTAGAGAGAATTCAAGTGGGACAAGCTATCAAATAAAGCCATTTCCTTTATTTTCTTTTAGTCGGTGCAAATTATTTTCTATTTTTCTTTTTGGTTATTGATGCTTCTTCCTCTTCTCCTCTTTATCTTTCATTAATTTATTATTATTATTAATTTGTAAGAAAACATGTCTGTACTATATCACACTCCTTTATATCTAATTAATTACAACATTACTCTTAAGGTTTTATGTATGTACTCGATAAATAAAATAATATTTTGGAAAAAGAAAAGGCAAAAATAAATAAAAAATATTAAATCCAAGTTATAGGGAGTTATCAAGTATACTAGCTATCTATATGTATAGAGTACTCTTCTTGTCCACAAGGAAAATGATTCTCCACTTTTATCTTTTTACAAATTCAACTCTTTCCTTTACTTTCCAGCTTTATGGACTTTTACATTTATACATCATAAGCCCCATTATATATTTTTATTATTCATAGACCATAAACCCCTACTTGTGTGTTTTCTCTTTCTAATTTACATAATTTATGAATAATATTATACATACATACATACATACATATATGATGCATACTGTTATGTTCTACTTTCCATTGCCTTCTTTCTCAGAACAAAAAGATTACAGAAGCAACTCACACGTGCTTGCAGGTACAATTTGTACATTTGCATGCTTCTAGTTCTAATTAGAATATCAGCTGTGTATTTGTAACATATTCATACATATGTTCTTTTTTCAAAAACAGAAAAAGAAAAGTTAATTACTCATAAATTGATTTTTCGCTCTTATCTCATTAAATAAATACATAAATTAAAAAATAAATCTGTATTTATTGCATAAGAATATCCATAATAACTTTCTTTCGAAGAAAAAGTATGGAGACAATATTCATATACAATGTATTTCGTGTTTGAATTGTTCATTGACCTAAGAAGTGTATGTGAAGTGGAAATTAAGAAGGACCATTGCTCTATCTATAATATATTATAAATTTGATTTTTCAATGATTAGTATTATGTTGACCAAGAACAAGGAAGGATAAATAAATTTCAATTCTTAAATATGTGCGTGTTTAATGACGTCCTTGCTAATCCTATGAGTTCATCTGTTCTCTTTTTTCTTTTTTCTTTTTTCTTTTTTAACAATCATCTAAGTGGTGTACTGATACTGTAATGGCGGATGTGGGTCACTTGTTCAAATCGAAAAGCCTTCATCACTTTAATTTATTGGTTTATCTTACCTAAGGCAGGTTCCTAAATGTTTCCTCTTAACCAGTTTTATATTTAAAAAGAAAACAGAATATTTTTTGTCAATTGTTAGTAAATAAAATTAATCATTAAAAAATTATTTATCCCATATGTATTTTAGGATTATGTAAAATTTATCTGAGACAATTTAAATTAGTCGGATTAATTTTAAATACTAGATTAAATAAGAAAAGATTTAATGAATTTCAATAATTACCATAAAAGTGTTAGGGTAAAATCAAATTATTGCTCTTATTTCAGGTCATTCCAGTGTAGCAGCAAGGAAATAATTTTGAGCCGGCTATGTTTAAAGTAAAAGAAAGAGAGGGAAAGAAGAGAAAAAGGGTTATCCCAAATTCTGTCCACCATCATTGCCAAATTCTACGCTCTATAATCATCCAACCCCCACGGAATCAAATGCCCATCATCCCAAATCATTGGTGGGCCTCTCATGTCTCTCCCTCACACGATTCTTCTCCCCTCCCTCACACGTGCCACTTTATCTTTTGTATCAAAATTGTATTAAAAAGAAAAGAAAAGAAAAGAAAAGAAGTTGCAATACATTATTACAGGGAGACACTGTGGAGATGACAAAGGGAGCCACCAATTAGTTCTGTTTTGTCTCTTGTTACTCCTTAATCTTTTATTAAATGTTGGCTTTGGTGTGAGGATGAGATTTTGTTGGAAGAGATATCAATTAATTAAATAAATGAAAAAGGGGTTAGATTTAGTTTTTAATGATATATGTAATTATTCCCAATCATACCTTGAAAAAGTGAAAGTTGGGGAAGACAGCATATACTATTATCTAAATTATACAAACTTATTTTTGGTAATGTATCATGTAATAACTTATTTAATTTCTCTTCCAATCCACTGTCTGAAAGTCAATGTCTATCTACTTGGGTCCAAAACAATTTCTAAAAAAATAAAAATAATGGCCATCTAGCTACTTGCTTTTTGGTATACAGCCCACTCGCTGACAAAAGCTTTGGATAATTCCTTCTTCTTTAAAATTCATGTCTTATTTTTGCACAAACTAGCTTATGAGTATAAAACCACCAATCATTTTCTTCAAATACGGTATCTTTCTTTCTTTCTGCCACAGTAGCAAGTAGCAAGGGCCAATTATGCGAGTAGCATGATTGAGAAAAGGAAATTGATAGAACATTTCATATAATTTAAAATGTTAACAATAGGTAAGGGTTGTAATAAATAAATATGAACTTTGTATAATTCTTTTTATGAAAAACAATTGCACACTCATCAAGGTTTCTTTTGTTCTCTTTTTTCTTTAACTTGATTTGTTGAGGGAACTTCTGCTGAGTTTGACACTGTGTCACAATTAATTATATTTTACACTGTTAAGTTCTTAATTGAACTGTTTTATTAGTATGGAAATCACCGAGTGTTTTGTTTTTTTCACGGGAGATATTAACTAAATACATAAATTTATAATTAGGGTACAAAAGATAAAGATCTTTTATGCATCAAATGTAGCAGGTTAATGCTTGGAATTTTTTCACTTTTGCTGTTATGCTAATAAAATGATTTCGGTTCCAAATGCGAGCTGACCCAAAAGTGATTTTGCAGTTTAATCTAAAAGAAAATATATTAAATTAATTATTTTCTTTTAAACATCATTGTCTAATTCACATTACAACATAACCAACAAAGTGGAGTACAAACTGATCTCTTCCTAAATTAGGTTCACCTTTGAAATTATTGCGATAATATTATAGTGGTTAGATACTTGTCCAATAATAAGCACAGCTAATGCTAACAATCCATCCTTCTTTTTAGTGCACTTGATAATTAAATTTTAAAATTCAGTTTGATATTTTTATTCCCATAATATTCATCCAATAATTAAAGAATAAAATCTCGCACAAATTATTCTCGTTTAGTATAATCTTCTTCTTATTTTTTTTTTCTTTTTTCCTTTTCACCTTTTCTGAAGTTCAAGTAATTTAATTATTATTACATATATGTATATATATACAAAAGTAAACAAAGGTTAAGTCGTTTTCCAAATAATGAGTCATGGCACTGGTCAGTGCTCACATCCACTGAACATATGTAAATTGCATAAAAGCCTAACACTGTCCATTAATTCTTAGGGCTGCTTATCACTACTGCTGCTTTTTCTGTATTAATCTTATAGATTTGTATTGGACCAAACTTAATTAAAAGAAAAAAAAAAAGGTTCGATCGAAGTTTCAAACTTCAACAGCTAATGAATAATCTCTTAAATGCCGCCCTTAGCTACATTTTGTTCGATATGGTGCGCGCCGCACCTTTAATTTTGTTCATCCGGCCTCTTCAATTGGACCAATATGACTGCCCTATAATTAAGGCATAATAATCTCTCTCGTCAAAAATTGATTTATATATTAGTTAGTTAGTCAGTAAGTTATAATGAGAATTAATGTCAAGTTCAAGTTGACAAGTATGTAAAAATATCTTAAATTTTATTTATTTGTAAATTATTTTACAGGATTCAAGCATATCTATAACAATTTATCTGCGAATTATATAAATTTATATATAATTTTTATATAAACAATAGAATTAGAATGGATGGAGTGTTATTTGAGGTAAATTGAAATTGAGTTGTACCTCTTAAAGAATTATTAATAAATAGGAAGCAGAAGATGCTAGTGATATGGTGATGTTGTTCTAAACTTGTGATATTATTAATTAAATTTTAGGTTTATCATGTTTTATGGGTGACCTAACTTCTCATCAGCATAGCCGACAAAGCAGTATCGAAAGTGCTGTGTAAATGTATACGTAGCAAGTAGGTCCCAAACACACTCCACATCAACTTTCTAGTTAAGCAAAGATCCGGATTCTTGTTGATGAATCATATTCTGGCACCATTATAACTCTTTGAATTTGAAACTTCATTTGTGTCTTCTACCTACTTTGTTTTCTTCTTTTAATTATTTTCCATAATTTATATATATATGTATATATATAATTACGCATGGACACAACAAATCAAGAAATTCAAGAAGCCAAAAAAGCCCACTCTCCCCCTAGTTATATAGAGATAGTGGACATCCCTTTCCTAATCTCTTCCACATTCATAATAAGCAAGAATAAAACTACCCACCATCCTCTCTTTAATTTAAAAAGATATGTTAATCGTTTTACAAAACTGGAAACAATTCTTCTTCTTTTTTTCAAAAGAAAAATAAAAAGAATGCTATTTTGGTTAGCAATGTGACATGATACCCATCTCTAGCTAGTTAAACCAAGGCATGGAGTGGGAGACAGATCATGTGGTTTGTTTTAAAGGATACTTATTAATATCCCCAATAATGGCCTTCTCCAATCAAATTCTCAAAAGCATGATATTTCCTTTTTAACTTTTCATTTATTGTTTTCATTATTATTATTATTATTATTATTATTTTGGTAACAAGTACCCTCATTAAGTTAAAGCAAAGCAATCTTTAAATGAGTGCAGAGAAGACACAAGTGAGTTCAAGAAAACAAAAGAAGAAGACATATGTGGCCAATTATGATCAAAAGAATGAGAAACAAAAATATCATCAGTAAGCAAGGGTGACAATAATAGGAGTAAACATGGGGTAGAAGCTGGCTAATAATTGATACATGTAAAAGAGAGAAAAAAGAAAAAAGAAAAAAGAAAAAGAAGAACGTAAATACGCCAAAAAGCATATAGCAAAAAAGTAAGTAGTAATAGTTAATTTTGGTACGTTAATGGGTGGCGAACCGCTGAGCGAATCATTCCCTTGATGTGTCTCCCACTGCCATGTGAACTGTATAGTATCCAATTCTAGAGAGAGAAAGCATAGAAAAAGAAAAGGGAGCAGTTTTTTTCTTGTTTGTTTGATACGATAATGAGAATTGGGAAGATAGAGAGGATAATATTAGTGGGGTTCAAATGGTCAACCTTTGTATAGAGATAGAAAGAAATAAATAGAGAGAGAAAGAATTAAAAGAAGAAAAAGAAATTAAAAGAAAGAAAGGAAGAGTGAGTCTTTCATAATTTCCATGCCTCCAAGATTCGTTTCTCTACTCAATTCATTCCTTTGATTAACAATAATAGCCACCCACCCACCCACCAAAATAAAAAGTCCAACTCTCATTCTCTTCCCTCCCCCTCCCTTAAAAGACCCTTTTGCTTCTCATATCTCTCCATTCATTTTCCTCTCTTCTTTCCTCCTTTCTTTCTTTCTTGCTTTCAAGAACTTAAAAATCTTTTGTTCCCTTATATATATCTAAATGGGTTGTCTTGATGATGGGTGCAACACTGGCCTTGTTCTAGGTTTAGGTTTCACAACGGCAACCATATCAAACCCAGACAGCACTATCAACAATCAAAACAACCAAAAGCCCAAGACTAAACCATGTCTTAAGTTTGACCAAATGGTGGGAACGGCAAGTTTTGAGCCTTCACTTAGTTTGGGTCTCTCAGCTCATCATATCGGTTCTAGTAATAACAAGATGAAGATAGATGTTATCAAGAAAGCTACTTGCCATGAGGATTCCGTTGATTTGTTTCGTCAAGCTTCTCCTCATAGTTGCAGTGCTGTTTCTTCTTTCTCTAGCGGTAGGGTTAAGAGAGAAAGAGATTTTAGCAGTGAAGAAATTGATGTAGAAAGAGTTTCTTCAAGAATTAGTGATGAAGATGAAGATGGTACTAATACAAGAAAGAAACTTAGGCTTACTAAAGAACAATCTGCTCTTTTAGAAGAAAGTTTCAAGCAACACAGCACGCTTAATCCTGTAATTATTTATTTGTTTATCTCTCTTCTTCTTTCAAGTTATCTTTTTTTTTTTTAATTAAGCCACTAATTAATTTTTGTTGATTATGTAATTGACAGAAGCAAAAGCAAGCTCTAGCAAGGCAGTTAAATCTACGGCCCAGACAAGTTGAAGTATGGTTCCAAAACAGGAGAGCCAGGTATGATATAACATCACCATCATCATCATCATCTTTGATCCTCTAAAATTACATTAACCATCAGATTATACTATTTCCAAGCAACAGTTTCCATGACCCGTGAAATAAGCCAAAAGGTCCACATAAGAAAAGGAAAAAAAACAAAGTTCACTTATTTACAACTTAATTTAATTAAATCTATAATCAATAATATCTCCATCCATATTTAACCCTGTGATTTATTACTAATGATCGGTTTGTAATTATTTTTCAGGACAAAGCTGAAGCAAACTGAAGTGGACTGTGAGTTCTTGAAGAAGTGTTGTGAAACACTAACAGATGAAAATAGAAGGCTACAAAAGGAGCTTCAAGAACTGAAAGCATTGAAATTGGCACAGCCCTTTTACATGCATATGCCAGCAGCAACTCTAACCATGTGCCCATCCTGTGAAAGAATTGGTGGCGTTGGTGATGCTGCTTCAAAGAATAATCCATTTTCAATGGCTCCAAAGCCCCATCACTTCTATAATCCCTTCACCAATCCTTCTGCAGCATGTTAAGGTGCCAGCATAAACATTAGGAGAGATACAAAGAAGAGAAGAAAAGAAAAAATAGAGTATAGAATCCCACAATCCCTCTAGTTTTTGGTTAAGGGCTTGTACTCAAAGTTTAGTGTAATTAATTATTTTGTAGAAAATATTAACTAGCGATGATCAATCTCTTTTTTTCCTTTTTTCCTTTTTTTTTTTAATATAAGTTTGTATATTTTTCAGCAAATATATGCATGAAGGGAGGACTATTATTTAATCATTTGTTGATTAGTTCCTATCTTGTAAATTTCCTTTGATAGTCAGTCTTTATTATGTGAACGGCATTATGTACATAATTCGTATAATGAGACGGAAAATATTACTGAACTTAATCAATATTGAATTTACAGTATACTTGTCAAACATTTGAATTTTCAAGTCCATTTGGAATCTATAGACCTTGCCATATTTTTATTTTACATATTGTTAATTAATATATCTTTCTCTTTTTTTCTTCTCAATACAAATTTTCTAATAAAGCTGAGATATCTGTTTATATGTTTAAAAATATAATCTCACATAAAAAAAATACATGTAAAGAAAAAGAATACCATAAAAATAAACTCGGAATACGTATTATATGAGATCAATTGACCTTTAATCACATATATATATATATATATATATATATATATATATATATATATATATATATATATATTAAATTAATAGATTTAATCTTATAATAATATTGAAAGTAAAAAAAAAGGGGGGGAAGAAAAAGGAGAAATAACATATTTATTGTTGAAGAAAAGAAAGGAAAGTACTCTTAACACTCAACTACATGTTTAATTAATGGTTGGAGTACTTTTTCTTCTTCCAACAATCAACTCAACCATAATAATAATAATAATAATAATAATCACCAAAGTCCAAATTAACCTAATTTGCAGTTACTAGAAATGAGTCATACGACAATGATGAGTGAAGACTAATAGTAATGAGACATGATGCCACAGTCATGCTTTTTAGTGCCAAACCCTTTTTATGTTTGGTAGTTTGCTGGACTCTTTGTTGTGTCTATAACAACAAAAGAAAAGAAAAGAAAAGAAAAGAAAAGAAAAGAAAGGGATAATGATAAATCAGTTGAAGGTGATGATTAAGTGAGAAAGATAGAAAAATGTGGGGGTGAGAGGGCGGTTAGCTCACGTGTACCTGTTCCTAATATATTCAGTTGTGTTGTAAAGAAAGAAAAGAAATGAAAGGTGAAAAGAAGAAAAACTAAAACAAAAAGGGTCGAGAAATGGGTGGTGGTGGGAAGCGTATAGACAAAGAAAGGAATGGATGATTCACTTGAAGAAATTAATTATTTAAATTAAGTTTTTTTTGTTTGTGTCAAAGGTCTCGTGAGGTGCTCTCTCTTTAAGGGTACTAGTGGGTCATATGCCACGTGATGTACCAATGGCTCCTTCATCTTCTTCTTATCTATCTACAATCTTCATCAATCATCATGGGATTTTTGCCATGAATTCAATTCAATGTCACCTTCCTATTACATGGGTCCCCTCTCCTTTTTTTGATGGCTTAAATTCCAAAATCCCATCCTAAAAGTTTCATATTCTAAGTTTACAATAATGGAACATATCTTAGGTTTTATTGCCTGTGCTACGGTCTTCCTTATTGAACGATCTAGATTCATTGCTAGGTATTTATTTATTCATACATTATAAGTAAACTAAAAATGATAGAGTAAATTAGAAAGCAACTAAATTAACATTTCTTTTCTGTAAAAATTTAAAAGATTAAGTTCGAGTCTCTCACTATTAGTACTAATAAGGATTTAAAATTCATAATAACTGTAAAGTATTACTATTTTATATATAATTTATTATTTATTAAATTTTTAATGAGTAAAAAGAATATCGTCGGACCCTGTATTTAAATTTTTTAAATGTTTGAAAGTCTAAAAATAACATCAAGAAAATAAATATATAAAAATTGGGTGGTACGGAGAAATATTATAATACTTGAATATTAAAAAAAGAAAAGAAAAAGAAAAAGAGTTTGTTATATAATTCAGTGACGAAGACCAATATATCAACTCTTTGAAGTCATAAATACAGAAGAGGAAAAACCCCCAATGTATACGTTATGATGATTGGTGTGGACATTGAGTAGCACTGAAATGATGAGAAGGTTCTCTAATATGATATTATAGTCTAGCAACTATCCATTTGATGCCCTAAAATTATGGTGTGGAGTGGACCAGTAAATCATGAGGGGACTTTCCTGCAAAAGTAAGAACTTTCCACGAAACTTGTTCTCTTCGTCCCTTTCATCACCACTCAAAATATTTTCTTCTTCTTTTTCTTTTTAAATACTTTACCATTATATTAGTCTCCTTGTGCAACTCTTCAAAAATCAAAACCTCCCACCTGCCTCAATGATTATCCTTTTTGAAAAATAACACAACTATCTGAATTTTCTTTATTATTATTGTTCTAAGTTTAAAATCTTAATAAATTTAATAGTATATTTGTACACAAATTGTCTCTTAATACATGTGATGTAATGAACCTCGTTACTGTTAGAAATTTTCAAAATCTGGAAAGATAATGCATTATTTTCACCAAATTTAAGTCCTCTTGCTATCTTTATCCTAAGAACTTTTCTTTTAAAAGGAAAAGAAAAAGTCAATGTCTATAATTCATCATTGCATTCAATGTTATCATTTAAATTATTACTGGATGTTCATGTCAGTAATTAAAGCAATAATTGAGCTCCTATTTCAGCAATAGGAAATATATTTAAATTTTATTGACAATAACTTTTAATCTAGGCAAGGCATATAAGTGTGATTCTTTATAAATCTTATTTAGGCATTTTTTTTTTTGAACATGTGATTTTATTTTAGGCAAAATATTCGTTCAATTTTTATTTTTTTTGTTAAAAGTGCAACTAAATCATCAAATTTAAAAATAGCTCAAATACGCTCTTAAGTATATAACGAAAAACTATTTTACGTATTTTTAATTTATGTTTTATAGTGTGTGAAATGAATTACCTCTCCCTTTTAATAAGTAAGAATCATCAAATGATAATTTTTCTTTTAATTTGACAAAAAAATATTATCATTATTAGTTAAAAAAGCTTTAAAAATATTTATTTTTTTCAAATTTTAAGAATATAATTAAATCACTTTAAAATTTAAGAATTTAATTAGATTTTGGCAAACAATTAAAGGGTTGATCTATACCTTTTACATTTATTCTAATACTATATTTAAAATTTTTTCTTAAAAAGAGAATTTAACCTTTTCTTTTAAACTTTTCATGCTTCTTTTATACTTTAAAATCTTATACTAATTGAAAGAGAATTCTTTTGGTTTGGCTTTATCATAAAGTGAGAGTTTTTTCGTTTTGTTCTTTGGACTCATATAAAGTGGGAGTCTTTAATTAGAGTAAACCAAATGAATTGAGCTTTTGTAGGAAAATAGCAAAACTGTGGTAATGAAAATGGTGACACAGTAGAGTAACAGTTGCTTCTTAAACTTATACTATTCCTACTAAAACAACTTGGGTTATATTACAGAAACAAATCAAAGATTGGATTTACGTGTGGAAGGACGTAATTGTAATAAAATACCAAAGACATGTGTCTGGTGTTGGCTTAATTGTCGGCCTGTCGAGTTTTATACCAGTAAACATGGACATGATGTTATGGATTATATTACGCCATTATTAAATTTAATCTTTCAATTATTAGTTTCATCATGCATATAGCCACTGAACTTTAAAATTTTAAACACCCAGAGACCAGATGCCAGTGGCTTCTATATTACATGTATAAGAGGCCACGTGTGATGCATATTTAATGGCAAGCAAATCAGTCCTTCTATATCTAAAAAAAACACGTATAAATATAATTAAAAAAACATAGCTGCCTTCTTTTTTTTAATTTTTATTAAAATTTTATTTTTTTGACTGATCAGCAGTGGTTTTTTTTATTATTAATTAATTTTAATAAATATATATTAATATTTTTAAAAAAATTTATACTTCTCTATTACGAAAATTTTGAATTCTTTTTCTATAGAAGTTTTATGGTCCTCCATTATAAGGGATTGAATTCTATTTCTATAAAAATAGTGAAAAGAAAAAAAAAATCTGATATTTAAACAAGTCAAAAGACATCTATAAATTTGATATGCGGTTTAGTGTTACCGAGTGGAGCGTTCTTCTTGCAGAATTATAATTTACTGCACCGTCAATATAATTAGTAATTATTATGAGTAAAATTTCTTAATTATATTTTTTGATATTTAATATTTATTTTTATCTTTTATATTAAAATGTAATTGTTAATTTTTATTAATAAAATATCTATATTTCTTTTTAAAAAAATATTTTGCAGTCGGATGCTTCCATCATTCATATCCTTTTTTATTTATTTATTAGAAATGTATACATGTATATCAATCCCAATTTGTATAGTGTTTTTATTTTTCTCTATTAACATTTCCTGATTCAATTCCAAGTGCGAATTAACTTCAATTAGCATTGACGTATACTTGTAGAATGCTAATATTGGAATTACTTATATGTATTTTAACCCATATAAGTTTAAAGACTAATAACAAAAATTCTTTTTCAGTTAGAGATTTGTTTTTTTCGGTTGATCAATGCAATATACAAATAGTGACTGATAGTTTATAGCTGATAAATTAAACTGTTTAATAAGATTTTATAAGTGATTATTGTTAATATATTAAATAGCCATTGAAAATATAATTTATCTTAAAATATAATTTATTTTATTTTATTATTTTAATAATATAAATTAATTTATAATAATTAAAAGTATTATAGTTAATTTTGTTTAGTTTAATTTTATTCATTATTAAAAATATTTATAAAAATTATTTTAGTATAAATTTAAATTTAAATTCCATTACTAAAGATTTTAATTTTTAAATATCATTATAAATATCATAATTATTTAACTATTAAGTATAATTTTAAAATAATAATTATTTATTATGAAATATAAAAAATAATTATATGAGATAAACTTAAATAAATTTTTATTAATAAATTTTAATAAAGAAAATATTATTTTATAAAATAAAAAATAAAAATCGAATTAACTATTAGTTGATAAGAAAATACTTTAAAATAGAATTGATATCTAACAACTGATTATAACTAAAATTAGCTACCAACCGCTTATTTTGATCATCAACAAACACTTTAGTATTATTATTCAGTAAAAAATAACTATTAGTTGCATTAAACCTTCGAACTAAACAACTATTTATTATGCAATGTTATGGTATATTATGAGTATTAGCAAAATTCCTCCTACAAAAGAATCTATCAGTCGACAAAGATATGAGCTTGGCTTAGGAGAGTGAAAGTTGGTTTTCTAATATTCTTTTAAGAGTTATATTACTCTAGTTGGATTGGTTCAATTTGGTGTAGAGATATTTATGAGGATAAATCATGAACCAAAATTCATTTTAATAAATTTATCAAACCATAACCAACCCATTAATTTATTAAATCTTGGGTGTGGTGCGAAAGGTAGAAAAGTCTTGAATTTCAGTTTTTTCATTCATCAACATTAATGGAAATTATCACTCTTCTGGTAAATAATTTAAAATAGAAAAGCTGTCAGTATATTAATTAAGCTGCCTTTCTAAATTACTTTCTATCACTTTACGTATAAAATAAAGAAATAAATCATGTAAGAATTAGTACAATGTAGTGCAGCTTACTCTAAATGAGCGGTTTTTGGAGAGCCCTAATTAGGATTACATGTCAAATCATAAAATACCAGAGTAGAGATGATAAACAATTATATAGTGATGATTAATTTAACATAGGGTGTGTAAACTTTATTTATTGTCGGGGCTAGCCGTTGAGGGACCATTATAACTGTAAACTGCCTTAGTTAGTGGGGATATGGTTAAGATAAGAGGCAAGGGAGTGGTCTCAAATGGAGATTGAAGAATAGAGTAGGACCTTTATTTATATCCTACCCCAACAATTAAAATAGACTAGACTAGACTAGACTTGGGTTATCTCTAAATGGAGAAGCCGACCTAGAATATTGTTTAAAAGAATACAATAATTGAGCTAAAATGAAAGAAAAAGAAATGTATATGTTGGACTTAATTATAGTCTGATTCTTACCTGTTGCACACATGGCATCAAATATGTCAAAAACAATGACTAAACCTTCATACATGTTTTGATTCAGCAACAATAATGGCTGATATGAAAAGGCAAAAATAAGACTTAAGATTTGAGAAATTAAAGCAGAAGATCTTGCTAACATGTGATTTTGTAGCCTTTCTTTAAGACACAAGAATTCCCCTTGAAAGGCCCCATTTAACTACACACTAGATACTGAACACAAAAGCAACAAATAAATTAACACCAGGAGTGAGTCGGCAACTGTATTTTCACTTACATAATTTTAAAAGCTTTCCACTGTTACCTTTAGGGTGGCTTTTTGCATTAAGAAATTTTAGTCTTGTTTTCTTGCTTTTCCTACCTATAAAGTCTGACTCGAACAAGATTGCAACTCTGAAAAAGAAAAAAGAAAGAAAGAAAGAAATAGAACATAAATTGCATCAGTCATGGGTTCAATGAGTAGTACACTATAGTATTGATGATCAATTATGTCCTTGTGGGGACATTTTCTAGTTAATTTCCTTTATATCATAATAAAACTATACCTTGCCATATATAATATACTTTTGAAGTTGAAATCATGAACTGGTTCAGGGACAAACTAAGGTTGCTCACATGAAAGGCTAGTTAATTAGTATATGTTGTAAAAGGCACTTTATTGTTTTTATAAAATTGTTTTAAAAAGAAACAGATAAATTGAGATTTTTCTAAAAAACAGTATATTCAAATGTTTATTTATTAATTAAAAAAAAAATTCTAATTCAGATTTATTTTCTTAACATTCAACATCAACTAAACCTGCGCTAAAAACTAGTCACTTTGTTTGACACCTTTTTTCTTCTCGTAACTTATTTTACTTTTTGTTTTTAGGAATAAAGTTAAAATAGACTTCTAAACTTTGTGAGTGGGATTAAATGAATATTTTTTTTTATCATTTTATATTATTTTAATTTTAATTTTTAATATTTTAGCTGAATCACTCCTAAATGTGAGGGCAAGAGCCATTCTCCTTTAAGAATAAAAAAAGTTAAAATAAAATAATTAATATTTATTAAAAATTCATAATTTTTCATGTTATTATTAATAGTTAATTACTTATTTAATTTAAAAAAATATTTTTTTATTATTTTTATTAAATTTGCTCTTTTAATGGTCTTATTTAATTATTAAATTATAGCATAGGCATACATTTCGACCCAATTTCTTTAAAAAAAATAAAATAAAATTGCATAAACATATGCCCCCTTGGACGTACTATTATAGAACTGGAACAGTCATAATCATTTAAAATTGTTGTGCCCTTTGGTCAAAAAACAAAATTTGTTGTGCCCTATGCAAGGCGCAGCTGCCGACACAAGCAAACCAGGTATTTATATATAAAAAAAATAAAATAAAAAACTAAGTATATAGTGAAAGCACAGATAAATGATATTATTACAAAACTTGTACAATTTCTATCTTTATTTTCTCAGTAAAAGGACGGACTTAAACATTTTCTTTTTAGGGATCTGAGAATTAAGAAAGTATTGCAAATGAATTTAATGTAGATGCTTATGTGGACCTCAGGAATTTATATAATTATTTTATATTAGAAAGTTAACTGAGATCATTACAGAGCCCATGTGAGTGGGGACACCAAACACAAAGATAAAGGAGGCCCAAAGAGAAGCTTAAAAATTGCCCATGCTGAAACCAACATTACATTTAAAACATCCCAACTCTGAATGTCTCATAATTGATTAGAAACTTGGATTCTACGATCTATCCACTTATTAAAGAGACCGACACCTGCCAACATAATATTTCCTTAGTGGATATGCACGCTCTTTTTTTTTTAATGAATTAAATTATTTAATAAAATTTTATTAACAATTATATTATCTATTTAATATATAAATTAAATATAATTATTTTATTTTATTTTTTTAATAATATAAATATTTTATAATAATTAAAAATATTATAATTAATTTTATTTTATTTAATTGTATCTATTATTAAAAATATAAAAATTATTTTAAAATAAAAACTTAAATTTTATATTTCATTAATAAAAATATTAATTTTCAATATTAAAATTATAAATATTAAAACATTAAATATAATTTTAAAATAATAACTATTTGTCATATAAAATTAAAAAATAATTATATAAAATCAATTTAAAATAAATTATTATTAATAAATTTTAATAAAAATAATTTTAAAACTAAATAATCTATGATCGTAGTAATAACTAATTAAACATAATTTTATCATAATAAAATGGTCGTTGATTATATAACTCTCAAATACCGATTAAACATGTCCATAAAAGAAATGCTAACTAAAAAAGTTACTAACCATGTGAATACTACCACAGATAGTAACCAATTTTACACAGATTACCAGCAACATTAAGCTGCAACTATGGCAGCGGCAATGAAAGGCATGGCAAAGATAGCAATACCAAAATGGCCATCAACAATGACAAAGATGATGCTTTGAACAGTAAGTAAGGGCGTCTGAATCGTTGGTAGTGACACCCGAACGTAACAAGTGTAGCCATCCCAAGAACAAACATAATAGCACCTCCATTAACGATCAGATAAACAACAACCGCGATGGATGCGCCGCCTGATTCAATATCCCAATGATTTCTACAACATCGACAACAAGGAGCATAGGTAGGCACCACCGAAGACTAGGACCCTGAAACAAGAGACTTATTCTATCATATTAGTTGTACAACAAACCAATTGGGTAATAACATATGACAATCTTTATCAAATGTTATATTTGCATTAATTGATGTTTAATCATAAATAGTTTATGATAATAAATAAAACAATCAATATGAATATATTATTTAATAAAGAATATTACGTGTTATTATGCAATGAGTTTGATTTATAAAAAATGTTATAGATTGTGAAAAAAGAAAAAGAAAAAAAAAATTATAAGAGCAAAAGTAAAGAGTTTAAATTATTTTAAACTTGCTTTGAATTTTTTTGGTTCATAATTTACTCATAAGCATTGACATTTCTAAATTAGTTTTAAGGGTGTTTGGTTAGCTAATGGAAATAGCTATTAATTAATTTACAACTAAAAAATAAATAAAATCAATTTAGTGAAAATTTAATATCAGTTGATGATAGTTGATTTAAACTAAAACAACAGCTAATAAAATCGATTTATTTTAAGATATTTTGGCCAATTGGTGATATTATTTTTATATAAGAATATTTTCTTTATTAATTCTTAAAATTATTCTTTTTTATAATCTATACTTTTATTCGCAATATTTTTCACATTTTATATTTGTATATTAAAGTTTAAATATAAATTACACATATTTATCATTTTACATATTAACAACAACAACTTAAAAATATTTATCAAATATTTATATGAAATTTTTTGTTTATTAGAGTTTAATAGACAGTTCTACCCTGATCAAATCTTATAAAAAAGACTAAAAGTTATATATTTTGTTAAAATACTTAAATTCATTAAACATTATAAACTCTTTTAGTCTATATTTTTCATAACATTAATCATAATAAGTATATTAAATACAAAAGAGTATAGTGTCCATGAGACTTAAAGAGTGTACTTTCCATGAGACTTGGCTAACTATGTAGCAACTAGATTAAGTCAATAATACATGGCACATTGTGGGTTCTTTTATTTAGGTGGGTGGTGCAAAGTGCAGAGGCATTATATTATATTATATTTGGGTTACATAATAATACTATTGTGGGTATTGAGGAGAGTAGCCGACATCCACTCTTCATACCAAACTAAAAAATATCTAAAAACTAGAAAGCAACATCCATAAGAAAGCCTTAGATAATGACATTTTCTGTTCGATGCAGAGCCTACAGGGAAAACCTTATAGTAAAATTTATACACAGGATCTGTTGGACCCATGAATACTGTACCACAAACTTATATTTTCCATCATCTTCTTCTCATTGTACTTCATGGTTTGGTAGAATTATCCCCAATTTTTGGTCCATTTTTTTGTTTACATAACCAGTCACCACACATGGCATATTAGTCTCTGTTTTGGTTGACGGAGTTGGGAAAAAAAATGCTCGTATATAAGATGATCTTGCATTTGGGACCACATTTGCTCTTATATTTACTCAGATATCTTGATTATTTATTTCAATTTTTTTACTTTTAATTGAAAAGATGCCTATACTGATTTTATATATAAATAAATCGAAAATATAAATATAATGCACTAATAATAATTTAAAAAATAAAGCGATCCATATTTTACTAGTCGTCTATTTGTGATTTAATGTGTATACTATTTGTATTAATGTGATTATAAATAATTTTTTTTGAACAAATAAGAATTGCATTTTTTTTATTTTGAAAAATTTGTATGTATAAAATTTAATTGATAATAAATTAAACACATATGATAAAAACTCTTATTATTATTATTTTATAATAAGAAAAACTGGAAGTACACCTTTTTATTTGAAATATTTTAAATGCATAGAAGTTGTTATTTATAAATCAGATTTATATAACAAAGATTTAACAAGTGAAATGATTCACAATATTATCAAATTCAATACTGTAGATTCTTAACTGATAGAATTTCTAATATTTTAGGGTTCTTATTTCCTTTTCTCCTGATATTACTAGTTAATTTATAATTTATATATTATTTTTAGGATCATAATCATTGTTAATTAAAGAAAATATTTTATTAGTTAATATATTAATAATATTTGTTTAAATCAGTATAAAGATATTTTATAAATATAAAAATTATAGATTATCAGTTCACTACCTGCATGTGACGAAAAATATTGTTGTTATCTTGACTATATATTTCTAAATTTTAAAATTAAAACTGCACCTTTTAATTTAAACATATAAATTTGTAAAAATGAACTGTTAATAAATTAAATATATATAATAATAATTCTAGATATTATTTTTATTAAATTTTTTGAATTAGAATATTAGAATTACACTTTTTTTTATTTTAGAAAACTTATTTATATATAAATTCTACTGATATTAGATTAAATGATATAGTAATATTTTTTTTTATCTTTCTAATACCATAGTTATTAAATTTATAAGTTAATAGCAAAAATATATATTATTATGATATATTTTTAAAATTAGATCTATTGTTCAATTAAGAAAAAACTTATTAGTTTATATATTAAATGTATTGTATAAATCAGTATAAAAAATATAATAAACATAAATATTATACATGACCACTATATTTATATATCCAAATTACGAAAATAAGTCAAACTTTTAAGGCTCGGCCTTTATATATATCAATTCTAGGTATAAGAAATTTTAAAAAATTAATTAATAAATTATGAATATGCATTAATATGCTATTATAAGATATTAATTTATTTGATGGGCCAGAAGGAGTTCCGTTGGGAATTGGGATTACCGGATTTGAAGTGAATCGGGTTGGGCCTTTCAGAATGAGATGGTGTCGGCCGCATAAGAATTTACTTAGGAGTAGAGGAAAGTCCAGCTCGTTATCCCATTAATCAAACATTATTATAAAGTGATACTCCCCTGTTCACAAGAGTTTCTTCTTTTGGGCTCACTTTGCTAATGCTACAGTGATCGCAGCCACAGTATTTTTCTCATAATTATTATATGCCAATATATATTTATTAATTGATTTAATATTTTAATTTTTAATTTAATCTGACAGATATTTAAATTTTAATTTTTAATGATATTTTTAGATTTAATTTAAACGTATCATATACATAAATTTTAATTTTTTGATAATACTTAAACACTCACATATTATTACCGTAAATGTATTAAATAAAAACATATTAAAAAAATTAAATTTAAATATATAATAAAACCATATTAAAAATTAAAATATTAAATTAATTAAATAAATATAAATTTTAAATATATATTTATATTTGAGCACTATTATGTCATGAATTTGACTTAGTGCACATGCGTGACGATTTGTTCTTTTTTAATTTTAGATGCTATAATGCATTACATAAATAAATTTTTTTATTACCACGTTGCATCTTTCAAGAATATCATATTAACAATAATTATTATTATTATTATACTTTTATTTCAACTTTTATATTTATAAGGTATTTTGCATTTCCTTTTATACCAAAGTTATTTTTCATAAAAAAATACTATATTAAAATTAAAAAAATTTAATTAACAATTACAAATAAACATAAAGAAGTAATTTTATGTTTCTAAAAATAAAAATAATTTTACTTTTAATTTTAACTTTTCTTTTCCTCCCTTAATTTGTTCTTGATAATATGCTAACATTTTGATAAGAAATTGCCATCAATTATAATTTAAGAGATTTTAATCAACATAAATAAAAATAAAAATAATAAAAATAATTTTGAATAAAAATAATTTTAATTTTAATTTTTTTTTCTCAATTCATTTTCAAACATTAATTTTATTTTTTAATTTTATAAAATGACTTATAGGTTTATAAGTTATAAACTACATATTCATCATAGGTATACATGAAGTTCATACCTTACTAATAATTCATAAATTAATAATAGATATATATGTTAAAAATATATTCATCAGTAAAATATTATATATTTAATCATTCATAAATTAGAAATGCATTACCATTAAATCATAGGCTCATCACAAGTATATAAAAAATTCATAGATTATACTCTAAAAATTTATAATTTAAAAATAGATTTATATAAAAGAATATATTTATCAGTAAAAATGAATGAATATATAATTTATATTTAATAAATTTGATACTAATAACATATAGATATATACTATAAAAGTACTCACCTAAAGTTTATATTTAATAAACCGGACGGACATTGATAACATATGAATTATGTAACTAATCAGCCTAAAATTTGTATATCTATATAATAGCGTGATACGATCTATCTTTTTGCCATATATTGTTACACTGTATCATAGCTACAAGAGGTAAAACAACCTAGTTCTTCCACAAATACTCCTATATATCTGGAAAACCCGAATCCTACACTTCAACTGCATAAATCCTGTTCACAGAACTACAGTCATGTGTTAACTACATACAAGTAAAATTATAGCAGCATTTTGATTATTTATTTAGCTATCATAATATAATTTTTGCTTCAACATGGATCTATAAAATATATATGAAATAATTTACTCAAAAGGGTTCTGGAAAGGAAATTTTTTATAGCGTTTTGAATCAGAGGTTTTCCCTTTTCGATCATGTGTGGTCTAGTTATTTGTAATATGAAAAATACTGCATGCTCAAGGGATCTGACAAGTACCACCTCACAAGCTCACAAGATATTGTTATATATTCTACCCACTCATCAATTTGCTCCCTGCATGCTTTTCATGGTTTATATATTTTGAACTGCCAAAACCTGAGAACAAGACCACCGTATATCGTTCTCGTACTCTTTGGCTTATTACTTATATGTTTATGTATATATAATCCGAGCAGCACTTCTTGAAGAATACCCATTTCAGTATTTCTTCTAGCTTTTCCAATATCGCAAGTTACTATTCAAAGACTGCTAGCTACTTTTGGTGAAGCAATTAACGATCATTAGTCGGGTGATTGATCTGCAAATATATGTTACTATATACATGTTTTCATGATTTGAGTAGACATTCAAGCAAAGAAGCTGACAAGAGTTGATGGGCGCAATTGCTGTTGTAGTGATGTTGCTGATATTTCTAAATTTTGGAGCTGTTGCTGTTGCTGTTGCTGATCATGAAGGAGGAGCAGCCTCCAATTTCACTCGACCTGTTTCTGCGTTTTGCATGTCTTCATGCAATAACACCATTTTGGTTGATAAAAGAGGCGTCCCAAGTGGCGCCAATCCCCTGCATAACAGGTAGCTACATATAAAATAAATGCCCCTTCTTTGTTTCTCGAGAAGAAGAAACAAAATTAAGCTATACTTGTGATAATTGATCTATTTAGCTTGAAGAAACTTGGGATCTCTTTTGTTCTTTTCGGGGTTTAGAGCGAGCATTTAGTCTTAGCTAGATTGGAAATATATATTTATTATCATTATGTAATTTGACAAGAATAAAAAAAGGTATGTCTTAAGTTTTGTTTTTATTGCTTTACCGGTGGTGGTGTTTCTGACATGTATGTGCATGAGTTGTCTGTTGGTTTGGCATTTTTCAAAAGTGGTTCTCACAAGACTATTATAAGCATGTCTTTTGTATGTTTTTTGTTGATAGTCTTCAGTATAATGATGAATTCATCATGCGCCTTGTATAATTTTTCCTTGTTAAATGGTGCGGTCCTGCCAAGAATTATAATGCCTGTCCCCTACGCCAATCTCACTCTTTTAAATCCTAAATATTTGCCAACCATCGATCAAGTTTGAAGTTTAAGCTCGAAACCTAGGAGGTCTAAGTTCAGACTATAATCTTAAATTCCATCAAGAAACAAATTTGATAATTAAGATTATATTTATCTGCTAAGTTAAGGTGTAGTTAGTTTTTACTAACACGCGTGATGTTTATTAATTATGTACTTTATATAAAGCATCAGATAAGGTTTTGTAATACAAATTGATTAATGTATAAATGCTGCAGAGAATTGAAGAATTCATTTAGTTGCTGTTGTTCTTTAGTGCCATGGATGCTTCTATGCTTGTCCATATTACTTTTGGGACTCTGTGGATGTTCCCTTTCTACGTCTCTTCCTGCTTGTTAAGTTTCCTTTTAGTGCTTCTAATTAATTAATGCTATAATGCTTCACTAATATATGCAGAAGAATATACATATATATATATATATATATATATATATATATATGGCATCTGCGCGACATATGGGGAGGCCAGTTTTCAAGTCCAAATTTAATGTTATTCAGGAGTGCGTTAGAGAGAAGAATTAGCTAACTAAATAATTACATATATCAAGTTAGCATACGATTAAATTTTTATAACAGAAAAGATTTTTGGACACAGGATTACAATTAGATTGCTTCCAAACTAAAAGTATACTTTATAATATATATATATGTTAATATCTGAAAGGAAGAATACAAGAAAAGCATGGTGAAACTGAAAGCTCATATCCAGGCTAGACAATCCTGCTGCACCAAATTTGTTTCTCTGCAGATGAAAACAATGCCTTTGGTACATTAGCACACTAGTTAATTAACAATCCGCAAAAAGACAACAAATAATCAACAATAATCTAGCAATTAAATTTATTGTAAGTAACAGTTTAATTAATTTTTAATTGAAAAGATAGCACGACATGGCAGAATGCATATTTAAATATCTAAATTTTAATTATTTAATCATTTTAATATCTTAGTTTTCAGTTTAAATTAATAAATATCCGAATTCTATTTTTTGTAATTTTTAAATATTTTTATTTTTTAATTTAACATAACACACTTAAAGTATTAAAGTGGCTAAAAAAATTAAAATTTGGATGTCCTAATATGCATTTAGCGGATAAAGATCAAATTGTAAATCTTTTAATCATAAAATTTTATAACATTGAAGGTGAAAATTTAAACCGTTAAATAATATTTGATTGGAATCTATAAAATTTATATACTTTAAATGAAAGTTAATTTAGTATTCTATATAATCAAATTGATATGTAATTGGTTATTACTAAATTAAATTCTAATAAAATAAGTAGAATTTTTAAATAAATTCCATATTAATTAGTTAATATATTTTATAAGACCAAAATATTTCTTTCAACTTTATTATTTTTATATTTTTAATATTTTTTAAATATTTTTTTTTTTTTTATAAATTTTAAACAAAGATAGCATTAGAGAGAAGACACTGTTACCGGAATAGATGCATGGAAGGGAAGAGTCATGTATACGATGCACAGCTACATTTGCAGTGCGACATGCATCTCTTGCAGTCGGATAGTGTTAGCATCGCACCCTCGCAGTCGCACTTCTTAATACACTTTGCCTTTGAAGCGCCAGCCCACAAGCATCGAGCCATGCACTGTAGGATTGGTGCACATGCTGGGCAGCCGTGCTTCATCTGATTAGTAATGCAATCTTTACATGCATTGCCATTCCCCGATCCACAGGCCAGCACCATAGGACAAATCATCAGCCATAAAATGACTAGAAGGGAGAAGGAAACCAGCTGCCTACTAACCATTTGCATCTCTCACAGAGACAAAAAGTAGATGGCTAGTCTTCAATTCCTTATGTGGAATTCTCTGTATAGATATAGAATTCCCTGTGAGACTTTGATGGGTATGTTGTGATTTTCACATTCTGTAGCTGGACTGATTTTTAAAGACCATCTGATGAGGCTACTTTATTTATCAGTTAATTCGTAAGATCTTCAATTTCATTAAATAACCTCATTAATAACCATTGAATTTTGCAATGCCTTGGGGTGCTCAATTTCTCTATCTGATCATCATTCATCTCGTGTCGTGGCTACTCACTAGCCAAAATATTTCGACTACTATAGAATATTAAACATTTAAAAATTTCAAGTATTTGTGATGTTAGGGTATCCTAATAAACTCTTAAATCATACTATTTTTTTTTTATAGAAAGTATATATATTAAAATAAATTTTTAAATTTTTTCTATTTCATCATTCTTTTTAAAAGGATTTAAGAACTACATTTTCTCTACTTAAATTTTAAAAAAGAAGAAATCAGCTCTTAAATTGTTCTTAAATATATTCTAATTAGTATACTTTTATTTCATTAGATAGATTCATAACAGAATTAGTGCCAAATACATTAGCTATTAATTTATTAAATGAATCTTATAATTAGTATTATTAAAATTGATTGATTTATTTTTTTTATTAATTTTAATATAGTTTAATTAAAAATAAATAATAATAATAATATATGGATAAAATTTGTATGGAAATGTGACTGCAAAAATCTGTTTGGATGGGAGTTCTTTTTTAAAATTTTATAAAGTTTGAAATCTTCAATCCTTTTTCGGGGAGAAGTACTATTTACGAAATAAGTTTATAAAGGTTTTTAAAAACCTTTAAAATCCTGCAGATCTCAATTTATTAAATTAATGGATAGAAAAATTCTATATTACCTTCTCAAACAAAATAAAATTAAGACTATCTTGCCTTAATTTTACCTCCATTTATTTTATAAAATTTTACGAAACTTTAATTTTATTTTTTTCAAATATAATGTAAAGAGATTAAATTTTGGAAGCCCGACATGGATAAAAAGAATTTGAAATATAGCCATGTTCTAAACAATACTCTATATATTTGTCCTTGTTAACTTTTTATTTTGATAAAGATAAACTATTACCTCCCTATTTTAATTTATTTTGAAACGGGTTTGTGGTCCAACAATATTTTATATTTTATTTTCTAATAATATCTTTTATTAATAAAAAATAGAAAATGCGATTTAAGAAAAAAAAAAAGAGAAAATTAACAAAATATTCTTAAAACTTTCTCTTTAGATTTAGATTTAGGCGGAGACGATGTGACAATTTAGAAAAGAAATATAAATTAGAAATGCTCTTAAATGTCAAATTTTTACGCATACTTCCTGAAGTTGAGAAGAACGATTAGCCAAAAAGAAAAAGAAGAGGGATACTAGGTACGATTGATTCATTACGCATGGACAACGACCAGCCATTTGGTTGCTGCGATCAGACGAGAAGTTATTGGTAACTTATTGGTGTTATCCTTAGTTGTTCTCCTTATATATCCAACGGACAACGACCAGCCGTTTGATTGGAAGAGAATTTGCAAACAACAGAAGTCCCAAGTTTCTTGTCCATAAAACTCCGCGATTTCTCTCTCCCAATTAAATGGTTCTTTCTTTCTTCTTCTGCTGTTCTTTACTAAGATTTGGTTTGTGTGTTTGATGAAATTCCTACACTAATTAAATCATCATTTTTTTTTCAATTATTGCAGGAATGCAGCGAACAGAAAACATGCATAGAAAAAGCAAGTGCTTCTTCATTTTACCGTTCCGTATACTCAGAGGTAACTTGACTTTATTGTCTCGTCACAAATAATTCCCAATTTAAAATTCAACATTTGTACAGCAATTACTAGTGAGTGAACACTGTAGTATTTGGTAAGTCTGAAAATGTTGAATTCGATTCTATCTAGTCCAAACTTTTTTCCGTTTGGAAAGGTCATACTTGCTAGAACTCAATTCTTTTTTACTTGAAAAGGCATTTTGCAATAATTGAATGGAATTGAATTCTTACACATGATTTATTCCAAACAAGTAATTGTTGTTTTTTATTTTGCTTAATTATACAGATAGAAGAGATTGGATGGGAGCATCTAGTTAGTATGGCTGGAGATCTAATGTCCCTTAGCTTTCGCGTTTTGTAAGATATTCATTTTTATTAATCCAATAATAAAAGGATAATTGGTTTTTCTGTTGCATTCCATGAATGCTTTATGTGGTTTATGACTTTATATATGCCTATAGTTACGTACGTTTTTCTTTGGATTTTCAGATTTTAATTGATGCAAATTACTTGATATTTAGTGGGCCAAGAGCTCAACATATTGTTTATTCAGAAGAAGACAGTGAAAATCTTGATAAGATTGTTGGGAAATGTATTCTTCTAAATTGGTGAAAATCTGAAGAATAGGTTTTAAAGGGTTTTCTAATTTCTAACTTGGAAATTTTTTCCTAATGACTCTCTTTGCTTTTATTATTATTATGGAGTATCTTCCCTGCTATGCATTGATATTTTACTTGTATGGAAGTTTACCTTATTTTTAGTGGATTAACCTTTGTATATCTGAGTAGCAGAGATAAGAAGGGACGAGTGCACATTCTGGAAGTTCAGTTGGATGAGACCCATCCAAGACATCCACCTTCAGTTTCTGCGGTTGGTCTCTTGGCAATAGCTTTGTATTTGAGTTCTTAAATTTCTAGGCTGAAACTCTTTGTGACTTCTTCTAGGATGTACCATATATATTCAGTGTTCGATGGTCAATGAACTCAAGATTGAAAGATTTGATGCAACAGTTCCATGAGGTATTATATATTGTTACTATCATTCTTGCATATTTCTTTAGTTTTATATGAGAAGAGCATTAGGCTTTCAGTGACTTCTTGGGGACATAGTGTTTCTTATCAGTATGTAGTATCAAAAGGATAAAGGGTTTCAAATAAGTTTTTTTTTTTTTTCCTTTTTTAAATAAATATATCAGCATTTGGAGAAGCTTCAGGAATTTTGGTCTACCTTGGAGGATATTGATAATTCCCTTTGTGTAGTTGATATTCACAAGTCATCTCATGCAATTTCATTTCGCCAAATTGATATAGGTAAAGTGATTGTCAATCCCTTGTGTTGATTTCATTTCTCTATTTTCTATGTTGTTGCTAAAATTCCCTTATCTCATTCTCCTTACATAGTTTACCTTTCTCCTTCCAGGAAATGACTGTTTTATAATGTTGTTTATAAATACCAAAGATCCTAGATCTTTACCAGAGTAAGTTGTTATCTCATATTAATATAACTGCTGCAAATAGCTTCTACTTTTCTTTCAGTAACGAATTATAACTTGTGCTAGGTGTCGCTTTTTGGGTTCAGGTCCAGTTGCGCATTCTTTGAGAAAGCGATGGCAAAGAAATTGCAAGCAATGGTACATTCATGGACTTCCTTTTGATGCGACCAACATCTTGAATTCCATAATTTGTCTTGGAAATTTTGGATTTACAAATTAGTGAAATCTTTTCTTTCATGTTCTCAAAAATTTTCATTGGCAGTTAATAGTAATCTCTGAATGCTCTATACGTAGACTTTATTTATTTTGCAGGATGCAGGACAAAACATTTCTTGAAAATCTCCTGTCCATTCTAGAGACTGAACTACCGAAGCCCCCAGATGTCCAGAAGAATGATCAGCAAATAGAATGTGGCATTTGTTATGCCCAGTATCTGCCAATTGGTAACCCTCCACAGCATTTGTGCCAGCTAGGTGGTTGTAAATGTATCTGCAGTTGACTTTAAAATGTCCATGTAGATGATGAGCTTGGACCTCGGAGTGGGACTGGTACTGACTACACATGTGATAACAGCAATTGCAATAGGGCATTCCATAGCATTTGTCTTGGGGACTGGCTGCGCTCTATTACAACAACAAGGCAGTATGTTCACTTTCTAGAACATGTCTCGTGTATTTTGGCTCCCATATGTCTAGAACACTTGTCCACTCAAATGTTTAACCTTGCTAATAACTTGGGTATCTCTGTCCTGGAGTCTTTTCTTGTCCTTCATGGCATTTCTGGCACAACCTTGAATGTGTATAAGGATAGGACTAAACCACGCAACTGCGAATTAGAATCAATATTGATAAGGCAACCTATTTCCATCACACTTCTTGACAAGTTTAAGAGGTCTATTTAAAGAGAGAGGCATTAAGGATAGAACATGTGCATATCATTCAATATCTACTATTTTTCTTTTGCAAATAATTTCAAGAAATAATTGTCATCATCAATGTGGCCAATGAAAATGAGTAAACAGTAAAAATGTAGTGAATGCCGACACTAAAGGATGCTGTCTTTGGTGGCTTCACTCAATTACACATTGTCACTTATACAATACCGTGTTAGCACTTTCTTATTCATATACGTCTCAAAATAATTGCTGTGAAAGCTGAATTACCTTGATAGCATGTCTGTTCATAATTGTTATTAGATACTTCCAAGTTGTTTACTGGCGATATACAGAGGGAGAGTAACACAGGGCACGGTTACCTTTGATTTTTTTTTTTTCTTCTTTCTGTTAGGTATCTGGCCATTTGATCTATTAGCTTCTATGTTTCTTATTTTACAGATCATATAATGTTCTGTTTGGGAATTGTCCCTACTGCTCAGAGCCAGTTGCAGTTAAAATCAACTATGCAAAGAAGTAAGTCTAGGTTTTCACCACATCCTTGTATCGGTAAATGATCTTTTGGCTCCGAATTCCTCAACATGAAAAAGTAACATTCTGTTCTATGTTTCTCTAATTTAATTGAAATAGTTATTTATCCAGTGCAAATCCTAATCAAGGAATGCAGGCTTTGGAAATGGCAAGCATATTAATGTTTAAGCAGCATCAATATAACCCCATACCACCTACTTTCTGTCATATTTTTTGCTGTTTCATTATCTATGACAAGCGATCCAGCAATGATATAATCCATTATTTTTGTACTAACCTTATCTGTTTGGCTTGTTGACTACTTGATTACACTTTTTTCACGCTTGATAGTTAATTGGCACCTGCCAATTAGAACCATCTTATCTAAACTTAATGATTTTGCCAGTTTCATGTTGCTGATTCACCTTATATTTCTTGAATGCGCATGCCTGTATACTTATTGCAGCATTCATTGAAAATGACAGGTAGGCTATCTTGGTTGAATCATTATGGCGCGAACTCTACCATGTTTTCCCTTCTTCGTTAAACTGGCAGATATAGCCAAGTGCAACCAGTTTACCACTTTATGATTTATTGAATTTGGCTACAGTTTGAAAGGATGGTCCCCTACTTTGGACAGCTGGGTCCAACCACTGTTGAGGGCAATGGTGGAGGGTCCCCTTTTATGTGTTTTTGTTAGAATATCTCGTTCAAGTTTTACGACTGTTAATAATTGGACAAGGCTAGAGAAAGGAAGGAATCACTGTTTTATATTTTTCTTTTTCTATTTAATGTTTTCAATTTCATTACTCTCTTAAGAAACATTCGTTTATTTGGTTAGAAGTCACAGGACGCAAAACGGTAGGGCATGTTTTATCACATACCTTTAAATGTTGTACCATTGGTCATGAATTCATTATTATCTTTAGAAAAGAATTCGGTACGATGTAGCATTTTGAAGGTTTTAACTGTAAGCTATCAAATTCTTGCATTTGTTCTTGGTTACATGGAATCTTGAATTTTTATATTTTAAGAATAAAATGACTTCAAATTATAATTCAATGGCATCAAGATTTGTCACAAATTATGAACTATTAATGGTAATATCACTTGCAATAAGATATGTCACATGTGGTAATTGTGTGCATTTCATCCTTGGCAGTAGGCGTGGCCCCAGTTCGAACCGGCTGGAGCTGGAATTTGACTGGCAATTTCGCTTTCACTTATGGTGGAATAGGATCTTGAACCATAAATAGGCAGTTCGCTCCTTATACTCATCTCATGTGTTAAAATGATAAATTTGCTATAATCCCACATGCAATATGAATTGTTTAAATCCTAAAACATTATGTGTTTTAAAGAAAAAAAAATTTCACCTGATAATATTTTGAACCAAACAATAGATTTACCACAAATTCCTGACATTTACGAAATTCGTCATTTAAAATTATTATATTCAAACCCACGTACTATAATATAACAAACTTGTACACAAATCTTATGAATAAATCCTTTAGACCATTCACAAACTATTTCTTCCGTTTCAATAGAAAAAAATTAATGTTACATTGGATATATAAAAGTGATAAGATAATTAAAAAATTTAATTTGAAAATGTGACAGTTATAATGAAATGGAGGGAATGGAGGGAGTATTTCCCTGAAGATCCACTTCAGCCCCCACTCTTACAAGTAATGAATCATGGCATGACCACCCATGATTTGGGGACCATGCGTTTGGGGAACTATGCCAAGTGAAGTTCAGGGACCATACACATAGCACATATGAATCATATTCGTACTTAGAGGCCATTAAACAGAGCATAGATGGCCAAAAGGAAGGGGACCAATATACGAAAAGTCTCAAGTAAAATTATAAAATTGAAGAAAATGAATGCTATACTCTAATATCTGCCCTGGCTTTTTGGCTTAGATTTTACATATTTATCATAATGGACCACTCAATTGGCCAACCATTTTCTCCGATTCAGATTCAGCAATCACAAAGTACCAAAACTATATTGAATTTCAGAATTGAAAATGAATGAAGGAGAGTGCTAACGTCTAATCAAGTAACATCATCAATAATGCACAAGCTTTTTATTCATTTTAGTACAGAATGCTGTGCATCCATATACAAACACGTATTGCACCTTACAAGTAAAATATATTGATTTTTATCCCACCCCACACAATAGAAATTTATTTCACCTCCACATTACCCCCATTCTATATATCTTTGCATGGCTCTTGTGACACTAGTAATGTACTAGGACACGCACGTAAGATACACTTAAAGAGACATTTAAAGTATGATGATCTTATCAATGTCTATGTACCAAGTTGCTTCATGGATTGATTGTTCTTGTTTTTTTCCTGATATTTATATTCCTGCCATGCACTCTAGTGGAGTAACCGGGTACCGAGACTTGTCGGTGCAGTAATCGTAGATCATGTGGTTCATACGAACCCATCTGTATTTTCTAGCTTCCATGGCATTGAGAGCTTGATAATTAGCACCCTCCCACCAATTCCTTGGGTTTGAGGCACAATTTGCTGGTCCCGGTACTGGGCATCCTTCAATGTCAAAGTCCTTGTAGTACGCATAGAAAGGTGCTCTGCTCCAATCAATTTTTTCAAGTCCACCTCTTGTTGCCCAATCATCAGCTTCCCATAATGTTGAGTACACACCCATGGGCTGGAATTTTGGAAATGGGATTCCTCTTGCTTCATTGTTCTTGTATACTCTAATAGGCACATCATCTACATAAAACCTGCAAAAACAAACCCCATATGCAGTTAAAACATCAACAAAAATTATTGCCTAATGGTCACAACTCACAACTACTCAGCCTGCCATTTAATGTATGAAAATTAAACATCAACTTTTGTCAATGGTTGAAATGATGAGCTTTAACTCAATGGTACTGGTACTGAACTGAGACATTACAAGCTTGAACTTGAGTCGTAATCCAATTAACAAAGAAAAAGGTTTAATTATTTTTATTATACGATAAAACACATATCCTCTTCTTTAACTTACACAATATGGTGATGGTTCCATAGAATAGTGTAGAGGTGGAAATCTGCAGAAGGATCAAACCATAAGTTAATTCTTTGCTCTCTATCACCCTTTCCATGAGCATAGATATTTGTTTGAACCGTGTATGGCTGCCCTGTCCTATTCCCCAAGAATTCAAAGTCTAGTTCATCTCGTACATTGTCGGTGTTCGAATTCATCTGTAAAAAGAAAATTCAAGCAAATAAAAATCAATTATATATATATATATATATATATATATATGTATGTATGTATGTGCGTATTTCAAGATTCTAAAAGCATAAGAATAATGTATTCTACTAATTCTGCTTTACTACATTAATAAACATACATAAAAGGCAGTGACAGTTCCAGCGGAATCTCCGGGGACAAGCTTGATCCTCATGCTAACACGACCAAACAAGTACTGCATCTTTGAGGCAAACCCACATCCTGAAATGCAACAAAAATGTTAATAATTGTTGGTTATATTCTAATAATAATACCCGCCCCCCGCGCACCACCCCCCCCCCCCCCCCCCAAAAAAAAAAAAAAAAGAAAATAACATGACCCCACTAACATAGTTTAACCTGAATTTTGGTCTAGAATGAGTTGGATAGCCTTTCCAGCATCGAGTTGCCTGATATGGGATTCAGACCATGTGACTTTAAAATCCTGAAGAAAAGTTGCTGGTCTAGCAGAGACTGAGAGAGAAGACGCAAGAACGCATAGGAAAATAAAGAAGAGATGATTATGAGAAGGAGACATGGCTAGATAGCAGCTAGTCAAGCTTTAATGTTGTTACTAGATGTAGTAATTAAGCGAATGGGAGATCAATAAAAGGTTATAATTATGGGTATGGTTTAGATAAGTGATAGGGTAATATGTGTATATATATATATATATAGGTGTGGAAGACTTAAGATAAGCGAGCGAGAGAAAGAGAACGAGAAAAGGATATTGATTATTGCTACATTGAAATGGAAAGCAACAATGGAAGGTTTTGCTTTCAAGTCCAGCTAATGGCAAGCCGTCATTAGGGCCTACACCCCTCCCCCTACTGTGTTTTAAGTTATTTTGCCTTCACAGACTTGCATATTATTCTCTTTTATCGTCTACCTCAAGATTTTCTTGATCTTACATTTTGAACTTGCTTACTATTCTTGATACTTAGAATGGCAGATGTCCATAAGATTTTTACTATCTTTGTGTATCACTGAATATGGCATTTGTTAGCTCAATAAATGAATATTGGTGGTAGCCTTTCAATTATTGAGTTCAACTTAGTGTGCATATTAGAGTTTTGGAAATTTTTTGACAGGCTTAGTGTATATTTCCACTTAAACACCAAACTGATAGATGATTGAAACATATTCATTAATTTTAAATGATGAAATACTTGTCCATCATCTAATACCAAACTATATACTCATATACATGTGTCATTCTCTTATTAGTTGTAGTATATACACGAAATTTCAATATATTATTTTTATGCATATAAATATTGTTCCCCTGCAGTCCCCTGTAGAGCAGTCTCCTTTAGAGTCTTCCCTTCCTGAAGCCTTTCTAACTAAGCCCTCTATGACTTCATTGCCCTCACCATCCGACCCATCTAGTGAGTCCTTCCTTTGGAATACGGGTTCTTCCCACACATTCATATGCATAAAAATAATACACTCAATTAAGTTGGCTTTATTATTTGAATTAGTGTCTTATTTGATCAATGCTACATAAAATGCGAGGCAAGTAATTTTATTTTATTGATAAATGATATCACATCCTCACATATATATTTAGAGGAACTCAGAATACATGCATATATTATATATAATTAACTTAAAACAACTTTTTTTGTTTATAAATAATTTTATATTTAATTTTAGATTTATATAGAATTGAGATTTCATGAGACAGAAAATACCAATCCATCTTCTAAATATTATTTACAATCTGTACGAACATATCATATTTTCAAAAAAAAAAATTGAAAAGATGAAAAGTTGAAAGGGTATTATCTTCTAGCCAATTCTTATTATATGATCTCACGAAGCAAATTAAATGAATTGAATCTTGATGGAGAATCAAATGATGTTGTTTGACCACACGAAGAGTTGAGAGTTAAAGGTCAAACTATTTGTTGTATAAGAAGTTATTTGCATCCAACGGTCAGGACAACTAGTATCACAATTTTACAATTTATCTTGATTAAATGTAGCTGAATCAGCCCCAAACTTAAAATGGCAAGTAAAAAAAGGAATATATCTGTATTTGATAAGTGAATATGCCCCAAAAATTTGAAGTTTATTTTCTTAAAGAAACAAAGAAACAAAAACTATAATATCACATATTTAATTATAGTAATGCATGAAAGATGAAAGGCAAAAAGCAAAGATAAACTCCATATCTTAATCCAAAATTATAATTAACTATCAAATATTTAATTTATCTTATTTGAACTTAATGATCTTTAAGAACCTTTTAATAAATCAATGTTTGACGTACAACTACTTTTAGTAGAATCTAATAATTGTTTACATCCATCGATGAAATAAGTAGATTGAGTTTAATGAATTGAAAAGATTAACAATACATGTTAATTCGTCGGCTAATGACATAAATTAGACTTCGATTTCAATAATTGGGAAAGCCTTTAGAAAAAGTGAAACCCGATTAGTGATATTAATTTTTTTCTAAAACTGATTTAAAAAAAAAAGAAAAGGAAAAAGAATATTTTTTATTTAATAATCTGTAATAATTTATAGCATTCTAGATAAAAAAATTTATATACAATAAATTACTATTTCAAAATTTTAATACAAATACTTACTTAAAAAAGTATTTTCAAATATGATACAGCAGCTGGCCATAATTAATTCATTCTACACTGTACATCTGGGGACAGCCGTGAGATTGCGACTGACATGGAACGGCTCGATTGACAGGCACTTTACGATATGGGACCCGAAAATATGCGAGCAGTTCAGGCCAACTTTGGACCTATTTAGGCCCATCATTTCAACTCCTAAACCTAAAACTTCAGAATAAAAATCACCCTCTGCACAACTATTCACAATTACTGTGGAAAATAAATATATTATGTACACGTGGCTGCTTTTTCACCAATCATAAGTTATCACTATATTTCTAGATAATCAGCATAAGAATAACCACCGAGCTTTAGTTTGGTAATCAGATGTTTGAAATCTCAAGTTTTCGATTTCAATTTTTTAAAATATAGTGATTTATTACTCACTTTAAAAATATTTTTTTTTATTCCTCTCACTTTACAACTAATATACTAACCATATTTATTATCAAAAGAAAAAATAATAAATTCTAATTTAACCATACTTCTGATGAACAAGTGTAATTTATTTATTTTTTAAATTATATATTCTATATTTACTTTAAATTAATTATATTTTGAACATAAAATTAAAAATTAAATTACATACACGAGAATAATAAAAATATTAATTTTCAGTAAAACTTGAAAAATATTAAACTAATATTAAATAGTTAAATTATTTATTTAATACAATATTAGGTTATAATTTTAAGAATTTTTTATAAAAATAAATAGAATGTAAGATATTATTTTGTACGATTCAAAATTTTCTATGCTCTAAGATTTAAAATCTTTTTAGTTACAAAGTTTATTTTTTATAATTGTACTATAGTTGCTATAAATACAAATCTATTATCTTTATTAGCACCATTAAATTATTTTTTGTTTTATTTTAATTATATTTTTATTTATTATTAACTATATTTTATCATATTTTTAGTATATTATGATATATTTTTGAAACATAAATTTTTATGTCATCAAAACACACACAATTCATAAAAACTAAGTATAAAGATATAAAATATTAATAAATTTATCTCATTTGGTTGATTTCATAATAATACAAATTAAAATGATATTTTTTAGGTGTTATTTTTAGTATTTTTTTGAAAAAAAAAATAGAAAAAAAAGCTATATAAGTAAAAGTTTCTAAAAAAAGAAGTAATAGGAAATAATTTGAAAAAATTCATAAAAATACAATTTTTCACAAAAAACCACATCCCATGAGATTTCTTCTAATTTTAACCCACCTTTAGAAACTCTTAATTTTTCAAAATCAATTCAAGATAAAAAAAAAACTCAACAAATTACAGAAAAACTTGATATTTTAGTTCAAAAGCTTATTGTAAATGCTTCACAAATTCAATTTTAGTATTATTTCAGAAAAATTGAAAGGGAAGTCGGATTTAGAATAAATGGGACCATATCAATAAGGAGTGGAGTCCTTTGTAAAACGACAGTGAAAATGGAAAACTAAAAGACAAAGAGATCACTTTTTTATATTACAATAATTGGAATAGAAGAATCCTCCGTGCATGCAATCAGGAGCTGTCACGTGGTCGAGAAGGGACCTGCTTCCTAACTGCCCACGTTTTTCTTGGATTTCAGTGCCCCAACAGCAGAGCCAGGTCATATTTCTAGTCCACGTGGCGAAGTGGTATTGGGATGGAAGGTTCATCTGTAGACTTTGGCAAGAGAATGGTCTGAGTTAATGGTGGGACCATCATTTGATGCATTTGTCAGCATGGAGAGAGCGACTTGTCCGACCTTTCTCGCTTGGTTACGTGTCAATTTCTTAATGGTTCAAGTTTAAAAGCATAAAATAAAACTTTTATTCTCGCTTGGTTACGTGTCGATTTCTTAATGGTTCAAATTTAAAAGCATAAAATAAAACTTTTATTTTACCTTCTTAAATAATGAACTAATTATCACCCAAGCCCTTATAAACATAATTTTCACAAAATGTCACCTATAGTTTTTTTTTTTTCTAAAAAAATTATTTGTCGCCATGTATAGTTTATAATTAATTTATGGTTTATATAAAAAAAATCTTATATTTTGAGTTTGTTATCAAATGCATATGATATTTAAATGTTTATTTTTGATATTATATTTTAAAATTAATTTTGATTTTAAAATTGAGCGAATTATCAATAATTTTGTTAATCTAATATGAATTTAAATAACAATAAAGAATATTAAGTTAATGTTAGAGTTTGACTTATTCTCTTATTAAAATAATATCATTTAGATATATTAATTAATAGATTTTAGTTGTGTATGACTCATTGCAATTTTCTTGAAAGAGAAACTAAGAAGTGTGTATATATATATATATATATATATATATATATATATATATATATATATATATGGCTCTAAAATGTAAAGAAAATAAAATTGTAGAAACCCAATAGGTTATAAAATCTTCCTCCTAAAGTTGGCCTAAATTCAAGTAAGAATTTTTTATTTTTTTTTTAAAAGACAGCTATATATTAATGGCGTTTTCAGTTGAATTTATGCATAAACTTGGACTGGAGGCATCAAACTGACCTAACTACGTGCACTACCCATGTCAATAATTCAATGCCAATGAGAAAATTTAAAAAAAAAAAAACAAAATTCAAGAACAACATTTGGGTGCAATGTACATCAATGATTGAAGAGGAAATTTACAAGCAGGCGTTGAAAAGGGCAGAAAGATACAAAGGATGGCCGAAGCCTTGCTTGAATTTTGGTATTGCCCATTAATGGTGAAACAATAACTTTTTCATGAATTTCTTCTGAGCCATTTGAAATTTTAGTGCATCCATTTTGGAAGTTATGCCTTTTGGTTATACCAATAATGTATCACCTCATTGGACATTATCATTTGATGGGCTGACTGACTCAATACAGCCATCATTCTCCAAATCTCTGCTTTTTCTTAAGAAAAGAAATATTTATACTAAAATCTTTTTATATGATCAATGGCAAATCATTCTTATTGAAATAAAATAATTTTATATTTACTATTTTATTATCTCCATAATATAGAAATCAAACCTATTTCTTTTTATACTTGGATAAAATTTTAAAATATGACATAATTTAATTTTTTTTTTTTAAAGGTGGAAAGCTTCCTCTTAGAATTGAAAAAATCTGTGCCCTTTTTAGTTGAATTTGAGATTTAAAGTCCACCACCACTTCATTATATATAATTAATAGATAATCTAAAATAACATATTACTAAAATTATTTTTTAAATGTATAATAAACTTTGACTTCAAAATATCAAAGAATGAGGCTAGAGGAGCACCATCCATCCTACTCGTGATCGGATGGCTGGATTTTGTCTAAATTGAAAAAGAAATTAGGATTTTATCTAATTGGCTGCTTTATCGCTAAATGAGTTGTCGGTTTTTCCTTGTCACTTGTATTTTATTTTTTGAAAAATTTGTCATGTGATAATAGTATCAATAAAGCTCCTGATTTCTTATTATCATTTTCTTAACATTGTGTATGATAATGGTAACAATAATACATGTCATATTTAAATAGATGTACAAGATCAAACAAATTCGTTTTAATGTTTTTTGGCTTTAGTTGAAATGATGTTTATACCAATAATATTATTGGAATCATTACAAGAAATTCGACATTTAGCGACGGATTCTAGTAATAGATAGCATCCATCGCTAAAGGCCTCACTTTGTTATTGGACTAAAAAACCTATTAGAGAAAGAATGAATCTAAATTTTAGATGTAATAATTATTAGGAGAGTTATCACTAAGCTGAAAAAATGTCCTGATATAGATATTTCATTTCATTTCATTTCTTGCCCTTAAGTTGGGTGGCTAGATTTGACCATCTAACAATAAAACTACTAATGAAACTGGGGGGTAAATTGCTTAGCTGGTATTAAATCTTGGGACTGTTTATCAATTTGATATCAAAATTTTAATTTGAATCAAAATGGTACCAAAAGTATAAAAAAAGTATATCAATTTAGTCCAAATGTCCAATTTCAGACAACGGATGGTAGTGTGGCAAGCTTAGAAGACAAAGTTAATTGATGTGGCACACGCTGAGGAGTCAAAACAACCGAAATATACCTCCTCAGCTTGCCACGTCACCATCCGTTGTCGGAAATTAAACATTTGGACTAAATGGATATACTTTTATATACTTTTGGTACTATTTTGACTCAAATTAAAGTTTTGGTATCAGATTGATATACAATCCTAAAGTTTGGTACAAGCTGGGCGATTTACCCAATACTGCGGCTAATATTCTTCTTACATAATATTTGCTTCCTTAATCATTTTGTTGAGTAAGATAATGATAATAACAAAGTTTACTATTAAAAGTAGCAGTTTGGATCGTTCCAATACCAAATATTGATATTTCTCTTTCATTCAATTATATATAAAAATTAATTAGATAAATTTCTATGTCAATACTATGAAAAACTCTGTGTATATGGATTCTAATTAAAAGGCTAATTAAATCATTAGTTTAAACTACTGAATTTTACTTGTGAGTGTTGATTGAAGCAACAGGTAGATTTGCTATTCGTTCTGTAGAGTTTAATCAGAAACTTATATGTAAAAGCAGGAACTAATTAGATTTCAAAAACCCCTCTTACCTCATCATTGAGCAAATTTGAATGTAAGAATTTCTAATGCAGATCACAGACATTGTAATGTCGGAAATTATTTTTCCTTGGCAACAATAAATATGTATTTCCTCAAATGTATAAAAATAGCTAATTGATCTACGTGTATAGATAAATTCGAGATTTGTTATGGTGTCAACATCCGTTGGGTTCAATCTGAATGGTGCTAAAGACATGGATGTAGACTTGTGTAGTTGATGGATTATAATAGCTACGGTTCAATACAAAATTATAAGTTATCTCATTAATGGAGTTGGAAAATGAGTTGGTTTTCCCTGCTCTTCTCATATATGAACCAAACTACAACAGGCAGACCCACATAAAATGAAATTAATTCCTGTGGGGTGGGAGGGAGTTATCGAGAATTGCCTGTAAGAGGAAAAAGGAAATTAATGACTTCGCAGTTTTTGCGGTTTTAGAATCTATGAAGATCATGGATTTAAAATCTATGAATTTTAAATTTTTTATCATTCGGATTAAATATAAAATATTTATTTAAAGTTAAAAATAATTTGAGATAATATAATTTTATTAGATACTAATATTGGAATAAAAAATTATTATATGAAAAATTAAAACTCTAAAAAATGAAGAATTTTTGAAGAATAAATAATTTTTTAAGATCCATAGGTTTAGACCCTTTCTAACTTACCAAATAATAAACTTAAGTTAAATTCATGAATTGTATAAATTTCTTGATCCAAACAACTCTTTATGTAATCTGATTCAAACATTATTATTTTTTTCCATGGAAATAACAATCCCTCTTTATATTAATCTCCTCTTCATTTTGAGAGGCATTAGTGGGTAAGCATACAATGAAAAACACTTAAAAATCTCTATAAGTTATACATCAAGTATTATAAAATGTATTAAATATTCAATATCGGAGCCAATTCAGGATGTATATACTTGAAATGGTAAGGTCATATTCATACCCACTTGCTAATGAATTAATGGCATTAGAAATTAGTGAAAGTAGCTAAGGGTTCGCTGTGTGTTTGATTATATGGTAGTATTATACATATATGATGTGCATACAGTAACCACCTCTATTATTATTATTATTATTATTATTGATTGCATTAGATCAGTAATCGTCCGACAATATGTGGGTTATGGACATAAAGTTGATGTTCAATTTCTAGCAGTAATGGTTTGCAAAACCTTAGATCGTAGAGCCCAAAAGCATAGCCTAATGCATCTCCATATGCTATGGATTGTTGTTCGTAGATATTTCATTGTCTTCTTAATTATTTAGTCTGGTCTTTTAAGACAAAGACCATAGCCTCAGCTGTGATGAATAATTATTCAGAGTGGAACCATATGTTTGTAAGGGAAAATATATATATATATATATATATATATATATATATATATATATATATTTGTTAACAGTAGTGAAGTCACAATTTATAATTAAAACAAGCAGATATATATTTCTTCATTATAGGACGATAATAATAAATTTACTAATTTAAATAAGTTATTTTTATGATAAAATAATATAATTCTTTTTCATAGGACAAAAGGGAATTATCCCCTCTTATTTATATCTAGTTTTGCCGTTTTATGTATTTTCATTATTCTAATATACTTTCGAGTTAGATGGAATCAAAGTAGTAAATATATTACATTGTGTTTAGTTAAATTTATAAAATTTATTCGCTTTAAACGACGTTAACTTAAAATTCTAAATAATCAAATTTGTATAGAATTAAATATAATTAATTAAATTCAAACAAAATAGGTAAAATTTCTAAATAAGTTCTATAACTTATCAATATATTTCATAATGCTAAAACATATCTTTTAACTTTATCATTTTATTATATTTTATTTTTCATTTTTTTTTTGATAAATTTTTTGATGAATTTCTACCAACCATAGCATTAAGGTATTTCTCAAATCAAAAAAAGTGGTTCATTGAACAGCAACCAATAAGTAGTCACTAGTGACAGACTCATATTTTATTGAATTGTGATTTTATTATAATTTTTAAAATAGCTAAATATGAACTAATGCTATATTTAGTTAAAATTCATAAAAAATTATTTTATTTAAGAAAAAAGATATGAAAAAGTACATAAAATAAAAAATAATAAAGTTGAAAGAAATATTTTGGTGTTATGGAATGGATTGACTTACTAATGTGGAATACATTTGAAAATTCTACTTATTTTATTAGAATTTAGTTTAACTATAGTTTATTTCACATAAATTTGATTATTTAAAATATTAAATTGATTTTTGCTTTATTCAAAGCATATAAATTTTAGATTTATAAATGAATTTTATAAGTTTTATGGGTCTCAACCAAACACTATGTTAATGTATTTGTGCTGTGTTAATAATATACTCTACTCTTTGATCTTCCATATGCTAATTTATATGCCATAATTTTGAAATTTTTCAAACTATTTTTAACTTCTTTCATGTTTAGATAAAATTAGTGAGAAAAGAGCTTTTCATTCATGCTAAATTTCTTCAAAAAGGAAAAATAATATTTCATGCTCAATGGGAGCTCGACCGCACACCGAAAGTGAAGTAGATAAATTTGAAGAGAAGTTAGACTCCTATCAACATCAAATATAGCAAATAGAGTAATAGCATCAAGCGTTGAATAACTGATATGACCTTTGATCTATTGACTAATCGCCTTTCTCTAAATTGTACCAACCAGTGAATTGTTTATATTAAATAATTTTTTATTATTTATATCTATGGTTTCCAAATATCTTCCGGCCAATCGGTTGAATCGAATATCAATCTCATGTATGAAGTGGATTACTCTTAAAATTCCATATCCATTAAAAAGAAATTCATTGACCTGATTGGCTACATCAATGACCCCGTCACCAAGCAGTTTGACGGATCTGATTTTATAAATATAAATAATTAAAATATTATAATTTTATTGGTTCACTTCGCCATTTTGATAGTAAGAGTTAAACTCCTCTTATCATTCTATTTACACTTATATTTATATTTATTATGATGTAGTGGATCATCTAGTAGAGTTACTGTTATATTATATATTTTATTATTTTATTTGATTGTTAATTTTTTTAATATAATATAATAAAAAATATATTATGTAATTAACTATTTTTAATTATTATATTAAGTATATAATATAATTAATTATTTTTAATTCGATGTAATGTTGAATATATATAAAATCTATATAATCAATAATTATATATAATATATTTATATTTATATTATTTTTTATTAATATAATTTAAATATTTTCAACCACCGGATACCAACAACCGATAACCAAATTCTTTATTGAAAAAATTAAAGAATTATTTACTGAAAAAATTTAAATAAGATGTTTTTAACCCCTAAACATAACTTGAGAGACAATTGAGCATTTGTCCTATTTTAGTTGCACTAATAGTGCCCATATGCTATCTTTTTATTTCTTTTTCTGGTAGCAGTGTTTTCATTGTTTTTTCCCGTAGACAGTAAATTCTTTTATTTCGACAATTATCTTCTCACAATCAAAATATTTCGTATCAGAGTTTTCTATTAATATCTATTAGCCATAAATACTACGTTAAGGGTAGGACTCAACTGTTAAGGCAAAGATTGGAATAATACAAATATTTTGGTGCCTATGTTTTGACAATATTACAATTTAATTCTTTAAACTTTTAATTTATTATTTTTTTGTAAATTATGAATTATTATTTTAAAAAGATTTATTAAGAAAGAATTGGTGATTACTTTTTAATCATAAAAATATTATTATCTGTTTGTCATAATACTTATTATTATTATTGTTATTATTATTAAAAAGAACTTATATATGTATGTGTTTTCTTTTATAATTATACAATAAAATAATATAATTTATATTGTCCATTTAAAAGTTATAAGTTCTATATAAATTAAAAAAAAGAATAGAAAAATGTGATATAATAGGAAGCAACTATTTACATTCAACAAAAAAATTGTCAAAATAATATAATTATTCAAAATGTTTATTTTTTTATCTGTTTTTAAAAGTTCATAATTTACTAAAACAATTAAAAGTTTAAAAGATCAAAATATAATGTTTTAGAAGTACAGACATAAAACTAATTAATTTTCAATCGTGGCCTTAACAATACGAGTCCAACTTTATGTATTTTTCTTTTCTATTTTATTGATGCTTTCTATTCTTTCATCTTTGATACTCTTTTATTTCATCATCTTGGATTAAATAGCTTATTTAAAATAAATTTATTTATTTATTAATTAAGTATAACTTAATTTTTTTTAATATGTTATAAATTAAAAATATAGAAAAAATATCCAGCAACAATAATTATACATACGTCATTTTTGATATAGCAGAAATTGATTAATTAGAAAAATACTACTACTAAAAAAATAATTGAGAAAAGAGTTATCATTTGATTATTAGAATGTAAAAAGAGTCTAAGTTTGAACTCCATTTAACTAGAGCATAATGTAAAAGAAATCATTTATTTATGCAAGTCTTTGATTTTATTTCTTTTAATCATGTCGGATTTTCTTCTTTTAATGACTTTAAAATATGAATAATATGTCAATTTAATTTTAATATCTTTTTCGTTATAATAGAAAGATAACTATTTCCTTGTGAGTGCTGATTGTGAGGAGAGTCAAAGGTATACCATTAATGAATATGCAATAAATAAATTTTAGTTTTAATTATATTTGATTTTTAAATTGATTTCATGATTTACGAAATTTATGAAATTTTTAAATTTTTTTGAATGGACCTATAAAAGAGATAATTTCAAGCAATGAATTATAAGGGAAAAACTTAATAAAGTTATAATTTTAATATTTACTATTCACTGTTATTGCAAAGTGATTCCTAATTAAAATATTAATTTATTCTTTCGCTTATTTCATACTTCTCTCAATCAACTTTTTCAATCACCTCCTTGGTGATTGGTTCAACAACCAAAACAAGTGATAATATAGGAGTTGATACAATTCATAAATCCTACGGTTAAGATTTTTTTTTTATAAATATAAAATTAGTATTAAAATTAATATTATATTAAAGAAATAATAAAGTATTATTGATATAAGCATCGTTATGTACTATAATTATTATTTTTACTTTTAGAAAATAACAAATAAAATAAAATATCTTATAATAAGATGGAATATATTTATTAAAGAATAATTATGAATCTAAGTAAAATTATTTTTCTCGAATTAATGCATATAAAAATTACATGATAAATAATAAATGCAAAAAATTAATAATAATGAGTCATATTAGTAATATGTACACACATTATACGTGGACTAAAAACTAATATTATTAAATAAGAATCGAGTATGTCGATTTTATCACAATTTTTTACTCCGTTGGACTAATTTGTATAGTAAGTAATAAAAGATTAAGAGAATTAGAACAATTAAATTATTTTTTGAAAAAGAAAATTAAAAGGTACAGACAATAAATTTATTTCTCACCCTATTGGATAACGTTTTAATTATGATTATTATTATGGTACAATTTTATTTATTTTTAATTCAAATCCAACAAATTAAAATATCTCAAATCATTATTATTATTATTATTATTATTATTATTATTATTATTATTATTGAATCCTCTTGGATAACTGGATAAGGTATAGTTTTACACTCTGAATGGGTTTATTCTTTGCTGCTTTTCTTTTGCAGTACTGCAATGTGTTCTGTTCCCAAGATCATTCTGATTTTTGGTAGGTTAAAATAATAATAATAATAATAGTTGCTGGGGAGTTGGGTCTTCGGTTGTTTGGCGATGGGCTATTGCTTTCAATGCTGTGGGGCTCTTGGTTTCTTGTGGACTACACCAAGAACAAGAAGAGTTGTGTGGTTCAGTGTAAGCCTTCGCAAGAATTTTAATTTAATGGGTAACAGCCACCAGGAGGTAAGAGTGCAGGAATGTTTTTGTTTGTGGTTAGAAGAAGAATGCATTTTGTTTTTGTTTCAAGTCTGGACAACCTGGGTGGTCTTGTGTGTGTGGGGAGGGGGGGACCAAACACCAATGGGAAGCTCCAATCTTTTCAAGGCTCCATCGTTTGGGTTGATAAGTTTTCTTGTCATCATACTTGGAACCTTCTTTGCCTTATAAATTGAACCTGCTTGTTGGTTCTGCTTCAGATTGATTCTTTAAACAGCTACGGATTTGGAACATTCCAAACAATGCAGATGCATGTTGTATTTATTAGTTCGTTTGAGAACTTTTAAAGGAGAATGCTTGTCAACAAAAGAATCTCTCAGGATTTGAAAATCCTTTGTTATCATGCATATCCAAATCTTGAACAAATTTAGCTTGAATACTAAATTTACACCTTCACCATATCTTACCAACACAATTTTTATTTAGTACCTCAACTGTGTCAATCCAAGCATGCTATAATAAAATAGATTTATAAAAGCTGAGACTGGCTGCTGATAATTATTATTTCCAATATCCATAATTTACATATTTTGGCATACTCAAGAAACAAAATTTACCATTTTTCCAATTGGCACAATGATTACATTCATGAAATACACTATTAATAAAAGATAGGATGTAAATAAATCGAGGCAAGTGAGTTTCTAAAAACTTAAAAAACTTGATGAATATAAGTTTATGCTCTTTCAAAATCAATCAACTCAGAACGTATTCGAAATTAATTTGAGTCTAGATAGTAAAGTTAATTTTTCTACAGCATTTCAAACTATTTAATCTTTTTTATATTAATTAATTATTGCCTATGTAATTATTAATATCTATATAAAATCTTATAGTTATAAATATTCATTTTATATAATGAGCAAAAACACTATTTCAGAAATTATAAACATAGAAGTATTTATATGAGTGATTTTTACACAAATTATAATTACAAAGGATTTCATTATGTCTTATGGTGAATTAAATTAATACAAGCATTTAATTTGCTTTAATGGTTAGACATTAGATAATACCCTTATCAAGTTCTACTTCTACGGAAAACATCCCTTCCACATTATTTTTGCATCCTTTCAACAAAATTATGCATTTTTTTTACCAATTTTATTTATTTTTATATCTTTTATACGGCAGTTTCAACTGTTCATTTTATATACTATTGGCAACTGTTGGTTCTATATATTTTGATTTTTATTTGTACATTTTTTGCCTAATTTCTTTTTGTTTTGAATAGTTTCTTTTATAATCTTTTTTGTCGATTCTTCTTCTCCTACAACAAATTAAATATATATCAAAGATATACAAAATAAATATTAAAATATATAAAATGACATTAAAAAATAATTTCAAAGATTAACTATGTATATCAATTGTTATCAAATAGATACTAAATATATAATACTGAACATCTACTAAATAGCTTAAGACACAATTTATGAAAATAAATACCAAATTTATAAAAATATATATTAATTTATAAAATTCGTATACCTGACATATATTTTCATAAAAATATAAAGTAAGAAAAAAAAGCTAAAAAGTATATTTATAATTGTTTTTTAACCATGATTAGACTTATTTCTTTTGTATATAATTACGTAAACTTCCCTATATTTTAAAGGTTGAGCTCAATTAAACACACGACTTAAATCCAAATAAAATGACATAAAATTTGAAGGCAGATTGCAATTAAACAACTCAAGAGGCACAAGGCCCAGGTGATGTGAAATGGGTTTGGAACTGAAAAAGGAAAACAAGAAAAAACAAAGATAGGGAGCGGGCTTGATAGTGCATTCATTATCTGGATGTAGCAGTTTTGGTTTGGGTATTTCTTGTTTTTTGTTTTTAAGGTCCGGTTGAGGCCCGGCTGAATTTTGATTGGTTACTGCAAACAAGATCTGATTGGTCGAGCCTAAGAATGATACACAAAAGAAATCAATTTGGACCACATATATCATATGGCCCGTGATTAGTTCCAGGTACAGCCCACAAGGACGGTCAATAAAACCAGTCTATAAATATTCAAAAATGTTAAATATATATAGATAAATATAAAAATTTTGCAGGGGGCGTATCACATGGGATAACAGTGACATGATTGAAGAGAGATACGAGGAGGAGAGTACCTGATCTCATTTCTGAGTAGCTTCAGTTCCTTTCTTTACTAATTACTTCCCTTCTCTTGTCTTCGGTCACCAAAGATGCATAAATAAAATAATAATATATACCTGATGATATACATACTTACATGTTACTTGTATCATATTTGGCGTGATAAGGTGGCAAAGCTACAGCCAAATATTATTATAATATAGTATTATATGAATGAATGAAAGCGATAACCCAAAATATTCACAGCTGTAATAAAATGTCAGTTTGTGGTGAACTTGTCTCTCTCTCTCTCTCAATATCTGTTATGGAATTTCATGGTGTTTTTCTTTTGCTGTTTCGGGTCTTTCTTGTTTTTTTATCTTTCTATCTTTACATCCTCTAAGCTAACAGACCCTAATACACTACTATTTCCCTTCCTTTTCTCTCTTTCTTCTATTATTATTATTATTGTATGATCTATCATTGTTGCTTTGGTTTCTTTGAGGCTCAAGGACCAAGGTTTTAGCTTCTTTGCCTCCTTGGAGTTTCTTTTTCTACTTTCTTCTCTACCCTGTCCCTGCACTTCCCATTTGTCCTTCTTCGTTCCATCACCTCAAGAATTCAGAGTTTTGAGATATATATAATTTTGGAGTTATAGAGGTTTATGTATGTCTCATTCAATCACTGATTTTCTTCTTCTATTACGACGCACTTTCCATAATTTTATATGTTAATCATCATTCTCTTCTTATATATAATTTCGCTTCTCTTCTCTTTCGTTTTCACTTCTTTCTTCTCTACAGAGTTTGAACTTCAAACTTTTCCATATTGCACCTTCACTTCTACTTTTGAGAATGGGTTGTAGCGACTGTACTCATCACAGTTTTTTACTGTGTCAAAGACTTGGCTATGTTACTATTTCCTTCATGTTTCTCTTGATTTCCAGCTCAACCCAAGTTAGATTCAAGGCAGAAGGTAAATGGGTAGCCTTTGAATTGTGGAGTTTCTGGACTTGAAACCCCAAAATATGTTACCTTTTGCAAGCTTTAAGTGAGATTTTTTGTTTCTGGTTTTTGTATTGCAGGTAGAGCAACTCCAAAATCTGCTAGCTTTTCTCAGGTAAGCACTGATCACGTTTTCCAATTTTTTCTTAAAAAGACTTCTCTGAATTCTATTAGATATTCTCTAATAGCAGTTAACAAGTCATGAAAATTGATTTGTTAAAGTGTTGGTTAATTATTTATTGATTTGTTTTTGGGTTTAATTTTGAGTAGACAGTAAATGAAGAAAAGATGTTAATGAGATCTCAGATAGGGTCAAGGCCACCAAGATGTGAGAAAAGGTGCAGTACATGTGGGCATTGTGAGGCTATCCAAGTGCCAACAAATCCTCAAATTAATCACGGGAACAGAAACTACTCAAGTTCTACTTTCTCCAATGTTGCTTATGCAAGAGGAGATGATGCTTCCAACTATAAGCCAATGAGTTGGAAATGCAAATGTGGAGATTTAATCTTTAACCCTTAATTAAAAAATTTTGTTGATTATTGTATTTATATTAGGTACTTTAGGTGTTCACAACATAATATTATTTTGTTATTATTATTATTGTTTTGGTTGAAGAGAATGTACAATACTAATTATATTTAGAGAAGATTTTCCGTCAATTTTTCCTGCTTTATTTGCCTAGTGTGCAAAAAACATGGTTTTAATTTAGAATATTTATTACTCCCTTGTTGTTGCTATTCTCTTTTTTACTTATTCCCTGACATCTTTTGAGCTTGATTTTTAATCAGTCATGTTTTTTCATTTATTTATACATATTGATCTGAAGTTGTCAAATGATCCTGCGATCTTTAATAAAATGTCCTTTAAATTTTACCAAATGATCCAATGTTTTTTTTTTTTCTCTTCATATATGCGAGGAGTCTTTCTACATTAGTAGTGCAATGCAAATTTTAAATCAAAAGTGGAGTATCTAATCTATAACAATTCCGAAGGAGAGGAACAAAGATTTTCATAAAGCTACCACATTTCACATCCCCCCTCAAGAAATAAAATAAAATACAGTAAAAAGCAAGTTAAATAGTAAATAACTAAAATATATGTTCAAACAGTTGGCCCGATTCACTGGCAATAGACCCTTGTCCAATTGCCTGGTTTCGGGTGTGAATTCTTAGTATTTTCTTGACGTGCATGAAATCACATTGCTAGTATCAGTTTCTCAAACTTCCCCTAAATGGTGCTACAATAGCTTTGGCAGCTACCAACATAACTTGTACTAATGCGTTATCAGGTGTAATTGTGGGTGGCCTTCTTTCTTGTGAGTATGTCTGATTCTTTCTTTCTTTCTTCTTGTTTTGTAAAAAGTTTTTCTTTATCGTTCTTTATGCGTACATGGATTCAGACACATTAATTATCAATTCAATGTTCTCATTTAATGTTACTCAACTATTGCATGCTAAATCATAATCATAGTGCTAGTATAACTTAGTGAACACCAGTTATAGAAAACAATGATTGATCCTGCATGGAGTTTAACTACTGAATTTTCTTCTGTAAACAAGAGAAAAGATTGTAATCATAATACGACGACCTGACCAGTCGGTTAAACGCAGAAACGCACAGGTACTTGTAAGTGTAGAGAAAAAATCCTTCCTTTCTCGGCCAACAAATACTCAATAAATGCACTGCTAACAGAAAGTGTGAAAGGATTGATGAAAAAGAGAAATCAGTCAATCAAGTGATTAGAAGGATAGGCATGTCTACATATTAAACCTCTCCAATGATCCAGAAAATAATAGTTGGGTAGGGGTGTTGCTTAGGTTGGGACTTTCCCCTTTGGTTGATCTTTTTTAATCTTTTCTCATATAGTCACTACCTACAAGAACTCCTGCCTGCATCCTCCTTGTTGACAGGACATAACAGGAGCAATAGGGTAACACAAAATCAATCAAGACGAAGAGTGAAAGTATAGTCCTACTGAATGACCACACTTCACAGAGGACATAAGAGTGAAAATGAAAGGGATGGGTTAAAAAACAGCAGAACAGTTCACTAGTCTATAGCCCCAAAGAGAAAGTCGGCTGTGTTTGTTCTGTGAAATGATGTATATCTTGCTCCACATGTATGCGTGATGGGTATGACGGTGCTAAGCTTTCGTATTGTTACCTGTGAAATATGCCTTCCTACTGCCAACTTGTATATTCAAGAATTATCTTTTTTAGACGTTGGGACGAGAACTGAACCACACATAATAGACCGACGAGTAAATTTAGTCTAACTTGGCTACTCCACAGGCCACACTATTGCACCTTAATTGGATAAAGGTGCGACACCGAGAGGCTAATTCATATTTAAGTTTCATAATTACTATGTGTATTCAAATAAAAGAAAGTACGGGTAGCAGTTAATAGGATTTGAGATGTGAAATTAGTATTTGTGATACATGGATAAAGTATATATGCGGATACCCACTTAAGAAAATAGAAAAAGAGAATAAGATTAGTGTCAGTGTTACTAATGTAAATTCTATTTCTTTACTTATTTAATTTATATAACCTTTTACAAATTTGTTGGGATCATATTGGTTTATGATTTATTTGCATATCTTTTGATATAATATATGTTTGTATTAGTAAATTCTCATATTAGATTTATGATATATTATATTACTATTATTCTTATTTGTAAGTTACAATGTCATGATGTGAAAGTTATGACTACCATGACTCATGAGTTAGGGCGTACCTTAGACGTCAGTTTCTTCTATCCAAATTGAAAAAGTCGTTTTAAAAAATATCAAAACTAAAATAACAAAAAATATTTAGTACCGAATCGAAAATATTTTACTAATATAATACGATGTCTTAATAATAATCAAATTAGAATTGTACCAAAATTCAATATATTGTTTCGATTAGAATTGAATCATAAAATTAATTTTATTATTAATAAAATATGAATGAAATTTTATCCTACATATATAATTTTTTTAAAGAGAAAATATATACATATATGATAAACTAATTTATTAAACTGACTAATTTGTCAAATTAAGAAATTAAATCAATACATTACGATACCATTTATGTTTGGTACAATTTCAATCTCTTACATTTTAAATAGGACCAAATTTGATACCATACATCGATTCTCCTTCGTGATAACCACACCGGATCTATTCATACTTAGCCTATTATGAGTCTTTTAAATTTATAAAATTTTCAATTGCTTGCATTTTAGAAATAATATTTTTATCCTCTTAATATAATATTATGAAACTTTTAGTTGTAAGACCTTTTTTTTTGAAACTTTCAGTTGTATCTACTGTGTAATATGCAATGTGGAGTTGCTCTTTTATAATTGATCTAGCAATAGAGATAGAAAATATTTGGATGAGATACCATGGATAGTGAAATATTAAACGAGTACATACTCATAGCAGTAAATAAGAGGGTCCGGTTGTATCCCTAATTAACTGTCACCTATATGGTGGTTGATACAAGCAACATTATTACGATATGATGAACAATCATTACCACCAAACTATTGCCTCTATCAACATTGTCAAACCTATCTACTGATTATATGTAGGCTCTGGGTCTCTTTTAATTAATATATATTTACTTACTTTTTTCTTCTCAGTCATCCTACAACACTAAGATCAAGGATGATAAAGCTATTATCAAGATCAGAATCCTTTGCCAATAACTGAAAGAACCTAAAAAGAAGAAAAAAAAAAAGAAAGGAAAAAAAGAAAAGCAGTACTGTTATGTGCTCAGATTAAAAGGACAAGCTTATGAACATCTAAATAAGCTCATCTTTTAACAACCTGAATCGAGGTAAGGCACCCCATTGTCACCTTCATCAACACTCGGGACTATACATAATTTGCGATTCATTGGGAAAAGATCAAATAAAACGTGGACACCACCATCACTACTTATTAGACCCCAATATATCAGTCACGTGTGCCCATAGAAAAACTTTTGAAAAAAGAAGAATGTTGGTGCAAAGGTCAAGGCAGGACAGACTGAAAAAGCTGTTGTCTTCTAGCAAAAGTGAAAAACGGATTCTGATTCCCGATGTCTTTTGGACAATGTTTACTGTGCTGTATTCCAACAAACACAAATTGGAAGAGAAAAAAAGAAAAAGAAAAAGCGCAACTCATGGACAAATATACTATCCTGATCATCGCTTCAAGCAACAAGTTATCACACGATTCCTATCCTTTTTTTTTTTTTTTTCTGATGTAAAAATAGTCTGATAGGGCATTTTCGTGGGCCATATTGCCTTTTAGAAAGGATAAGATGATCAGATTCTTGAAAAAACTAGGCTTGATGTGGAACAACACAAACCTAACAGGAGGGTGCTTGCAGTACTTGAAGCCAGTTGATTTTGCTTCTGCTTGTGCTGTCTTCTATGATCTTCTGATGGAACCTAAGAAAAAGCCATATATACCGGAAAGAAAAAGAAGCTCGAACAAATTAATGAAGTTCAGATATGCTTTTTGAGCAGAACAAATTTTTGGATAAAGACGTAAGAAGAGGCTTCATTTATTTAGATTTCTGCCTGCAAACTAGAATATCCTGATCATCAACCCAACCCAAGAAATTATTAGTATGCACGTGCCGTGTGGTAGGTTAGAATTTTATTTTTATTTTTTAATGCAAATAAGGAACATAATAACGTTGAGCAGCAGAAACCAATAGGTATCTACTTTCTCTTGTTGTAAATTAGCGACTAGCTAACATGTTGTCTCGTCGAGTTTTTGGCCAAGCTAGCGAGTTGGCAGATATGAATGTCGTTCGCCAGAAGCCAGCAAGTTGCAAGATTTAAAATAGGGGTGCTCTAGGAAAGAAAGAAAGAAAGAAAGAAAGAAAGATATCATGGTACAAGATATAAGTCATGATATCAAGCGGAAAAAAAATATGTATATATTATAAATGAATCATATAATAATCATTTCAAACAGAGTTTGTTAGAAAACTTGGAAAATGCCTTGAAACGTATATCAGTCAGCTGCTTGGTAAGAAACAATAGAAGGCATCGAATGCAGATAGGCCAAGCGAAACAAAGCTCTCAGATTAAGGTATAACGACCCAAATTGTGGTTCTCGCCACCACCACTTCACTCATGTTATACATATAAAATCAATTGAGATTACCGTGGTGTGGAAGCTTAAACAACGAACGGGCTCTCTAGATCTGGACAAACCCTCCGCAGATATAACCCTGATTGCTCAGTGCCAAAAATATACTAAATGTGGCACTCTTTTACAATGAATCACTTCACATTTCTTGCAAGTTATATGCTAGACGATTAACATGATGCTAGGATGCTGCTTGAGATTCCTTTACATTGTTCCTGGAAGAACTCGTTTACAATGGAAGGGTAATAGATTTGTCTATCCTTGTAAAGCTTCATGAATATATCTACTGCAATCGTACTCGATTCAGATGAAAGAAATTATAAAGAAAATAACCTAGTGGGTTAGCATCTGATTGATGATAAAAAAAAAAAAAAACTCAGTTGGCAGGTCAGATGACTCCATTTACCACATCTCCTACACAGGTATTAATGGCAAACTGCAACTCGTAATGATAGGCAGGAGCACCTCATATTGATGATGGGATGAGTTTAAGAAGTGAACCAAGAATGGCAAAATGTTCTGGATAAATCTCTCACAAGACAAATCAATTAGCAGCAAAGAACTCAAAGCAGAAATGGCACCTTATACATCTCTGTTTTTTTTTTGTTTTTTTTTTTTTTAACTTTTCCCCACCGCATATGTTTTCTCGAATTCCATTGTATAGGGATGAAAACGAAATAAGGAGTTCAGGGAGCGAAAACAACACAGCAGAGGGAAGAGTCCATAGAAATACGTTCAGGTCGTAACACACCTAACTTCGATGGGGCTTGCAAAACAGCATTCAGAACCTAGAACATCTACCAAATTAGAACATCTACATATCATTGAGGTGGTGAAGCCACCCATACAAGATTTTCTTTTTCTTTTTTGAACAATAAAATTCATTAATGATCAGCTCTTAACAGAGCCAAAAGCGGATCAGGATGGGTGGCAATCCAGCATCTAGGAAGAGAGCCCTTCAGAGTTGCCTTAGCCGCCCAATCAGCAATCCGATTACAGGATCTTTTTTCATGGATAACTGAAACAAACTAAAACCACTAATCCTGTCCAAAATACAAGTTGGGTATTGTCTTTCATCACCACTGCACCTAGAGGCATGATTAAATGAGCAGGACAAAACTCCATTGCCATCTGGCTATCTTAGCAAGATATAGATAACAACCAGCGATTGCCTGAAATTGTGTATGACATACTTGTGAGGCACATCAAATTCCCCAGTTTTCAAAATCTGAAGCCTACTTTGAACAGTAAAACCTTTCACCTTAGAAGGGAGGAGATTGGAAGACGCGGTGGCAACCGCCAATCTAGTCGGTCAGATTCGACCTAGAGCAAAAATGACAAAAAAGGGAGCCAACAACTGACACTGGCAAGCAACCCAACTAAAATGACAAGAAACAGACTTAAAAGGGGGATATAGAAGAACGCAGATGAGGTAAAAGAGAAACTATATGAGACAGGTAAGGGAGAGATCTAAGACAGATCAGGATTAGCAAAAAGAACATGGGGCTACCACCATCAAAGGATGCCGATTGTGGCCAAATCTTGCTTTGAAAGGAAAATTTTCTTGGAGGGAGAGGATAGTAGACCTGAGAATAGATTCAAAAATCCCTTATCCAGCAAAACTTATCAGTATCAAGAGCTTACCCATAGGAAAAAACAAATTTATACAAAGACATTTACGTAAAATGCTTCCAATTTTTCTCTCAATCACTAAAAATAGATACAAAATTTCCCCATCATACGAAGCTATGCAATCTTTTCTTCATTAAAAATGCAAAAGAATTTTCTTTATTTCAGAGAAGATTCATCTCTGAAAATAAGTAAGGATTAAAAAAAAAACCTGAGGAAGGTGTGGGTTCACTTCTCAGCCTCCAATATGCCTCAATTCCCGATGATAAAAGAATGCAAAAGTGGTGACACAAAATATCTAGTGTGAATAGGAGCTCAGACAGATGCTCAAGAACATACCTTTCCCGTTAACTCCACACAAGCATACAATATCCTTCCACCAGCTTTAATGCTCAACTGGGTTTCTTCATGTTAGTACAGCTCTTCTGTTAGCTCAAACAGGTTTCATTTCAAGCATGAACAGAACTGGAAGGGTACATATGAGGCCAATTTCAAGTTTTGCACACTGATACTACATAAGAAAGAGACATCAGCAATCCTCTTCAAGAAAAGGAACCTCAGCAAACTCCTTCAAAAAAGTTTCGCACAAATCCGTCGTTCACATCTCATTATCAATTGCAACCTGCAGCTCTAACTGTTGGACACAAGTGAATCACATTTTCTATCTGGCTCCTGGATTAACTAATGCATAGCATACTTATATCAAATCCAAAATTTCAAACAGCTTCTTTCCTCCAAAAGATCCATCAATGATATGCACTAAAACAAGTTCTCTAATAGGGCAACTTATTGGAAAATTACAAACCACCATAGGCAAGATATATGAAAATCACAATATAAGTTCCTAAGTCACTCCACTAACTTATTGACTATGCAAACAAAACAAAAGGTAAAAGATGCATGGAGCAATCAATATCAAGTTGAGACTTAAGTATGCATGTACCACTCAATATCCAAAGCCCTAAATTGAGTTGAGACTAGTGGAAACAACAAGATTTATCTTTCAGATATTTGCTTTAAGTTTATACAGCTATAACTCACTCTCTTACTTGATTTTGGCTTAGCACTATGGCAGATTACTTTTGGAGGAAGAAAGAAAGGAAAACAAATAACAGTGATAAGAAAAGGGTGTCTGTTGAATCCAGGAACAAGAAAACTTCATATGTGATGTTCATCGGTAATTTAGATGCATTCCCAGTTCATGAACATATCTAACTTTTGCCAAAGGATCTTACATATTATTGCTACCATTGCTATATAGATTCCTAACTATTCAAGGAGACCATGTATATACTATATACAATCCATTCGTTTGGCTAGTATCATAATGAATATAGCAAATGTTTCAGCAGAACACCATAACAGAAATTCACAAAGTACAGATACAATATATAACTTTTACATCAGCACTATAAGCAAGCCTTATTATTCCTGTTGTCAAATTATGGTATGCTCATGCCTAGGAAAAGATAACTTCATCTAGATTAAGAAGATAACTAACACCAAAATTTTACCCTAGATAAACTAGGAAACTTCTCAGACGCATATTTAAAGATAGCACTGAGTAAGAACCTGTATGATAACCCATCTACGATCATGCCCTTAGGCAGCTCCATCTCACTGAGATATCTACATTTGGAACAAGAAGCATATTCGAACTGCCTAGCTGGCTCACATTCATAGCAGATCATCCTCTGCTAGCTGTTAATGTTGTGCCCATTGGATCTGCTTAATATCAATCCCTTCCTTGACCATCTCGTACAGCGGACTCATTTCCCTCAACTTCTCAACCTGCTGGACTGTAAGCTCAATAGCCCTATCAATCTCTGCCTCAGTGGTAAACCTCCCAATCCCAAACCTAATTGAAGTATGTGCCATATCCTCATCGACTCCCAATGCTCTCAACACATATGAAGGCTCCAAACTCGCACTGGTACAAGCACTCCCACTTGACACAGCCACATCCTTCAATCCCATCAATAAACTCTCCCCTTCAACATAGGCAAAAGAAATATTCAAATTCCCAGCATAACGTCTCTCAACACTTCCATTCACCACAACCCCATCAAGTTTCTCCTTAATTCCATTCAACAACCTCTCTTGCAAATCTCTAATTCTCTTATCATCATATCCCATCTCTTTCTTGGCCAATTCACAGGCGGCACCCATACCAACAACCAAAGGGGTAGGGACTGTCCCGCTCCTAATCCCTCTCTCTTGTCCACCGCCATTCATTTGTGGCTCAACTCGAATCCTTGGCCTCCTCCGCATATACAAAGCACCAATGCCTTTCGGACCATAAATCTTATGTCCACTCAAAGACATTAAGCTAACATTCCATTTATCCACATCAATGGGAATCTTTCCCAAAGCTTGGGCGGCATCAGTGTGAAACGGGACTTTAAATTCCTTACAAATTTTACCAATTTCCTCCATCGGTTGAATCACACCAATCTCATTGTTCACCGCCATAACAGAAACAAGCCCAGTATCAGCTCTAATTGCATTTCTTAATTTCTCTAAATCAACAATACCGTCATTTTTCACAGGTAAATAAGTTACCTCAAAACCCTCCTGTTGTAAATAACGGCAAGAATCCAATACGCACTTATGCTCCGTCTGTGTTGTTATCACATGCCGTTTCTTTTCTTTGTAAAACTTCATTACTCCTTTAATTGATATATTATTCGACTCCGTTGCTCCCGATGTAAAAACGATTTCTTTAGGCGACGCGCCGATTAAATCGGCGACCTGGGAACGGGCGGTCTCGACGGCAGAATCTGACTCCCAGCCGTATAGGTGAGTTCGCGAGTGAGGGTTACCGTAACGCGCGAGATAATAGGGAAGCATAGCGTCTAAAACCCTAGGGTCTACTGGTGATGTGGCTTGCATATCTAGGTATAGAGGTCTGGCAGAAATTTTCAAGCCTTTTACTGTTACGATTTCTTCATTGTCATATGGTGAGGTAACGGTGGCGGCTGCTGCGGCGCTGGTGGAGAGGTGGCGGCTGCTGGTGGTTTTAGAAATGGCACGGCGGACGGTGGAAGCTAGAAGCTTCGAGGCCATTTTTTTTTTTTCTTTCGGTTGGGTTTTGCGATATTTTTATTTTGTTCTTTTATTTCTATTTATGGAGACTCCGAAGGGAATTCTAGGGTCACCGACTAGTGGGGACATATGGGGACACGTGGTGTGTTTCTAGCCTCAAAGGCGTAATGTTTTGATTCATCTTTGCTGGGAGTTAATTTAATGATGCGATAATGATTATTAATTAAGAGGTGAATTTGAGAATAAACGACGACGTGGTGATGTTGTTTCTCTCTATACGACACCGTTTATATGGCTTTGAATGATGGTAGAGAAGGAGTGGGTTTGAGTAAAACCGAAAACCTTTTCTTTTTATTAGATGAAAAGCACGTATATATAAAGAAATCGGCATTTCTGGCTTTTCAATCAGTACGCTTCAGTTTCCTTTATCAGATCCAATCTAAGTAGAAAGTTTCGGCAATTTCACCAGAAAGATCAAAGTCTGTTTATTTTTGGGCACATTGTGATCTTCAAATAGAAAAACAAAAAAAGTCTGCTTTTTGCAGTTATTGAAGATTCAGGTGCCTCTGTTTCCTTTTTTTCTTTTCTGGTTTAGTATTTCTTTTCTTGTTTTGTAATTTTTATGGAATTGGGTTTTGATTGGAAAGCTTTCTTGTTTATGTAAAGAGTAGATCCGAACTTTTGTCTTTATTACGTTAGGAAACGCTCTCTGCTCATGCATTTTTATATTTGTGTTTGTTTTGTTAAAAATGTGTTATTTGCTGCCAATGCATTGGTTTTTTTATTGTTTTGACTGAATTTCGAAACTGATGAATGTTAATAAATTTCTGTTATTTATCCTTAGTTTTAGAAACTCTGTTTTGGTACTTTGTTTTCTTCTTTCAAATTTGATACTTTTATCTGCAGATCAGATTGTTTATTGCTTTATTGTTGCTTGTAATAACATGAATGTGCTATTTATATATTTGTGACTTCCTTAGATGTATTATTTCCTACTTTAATTTGGTAAATTGGTTATGTCAGATCTGTACTAATTTCAGCTTAGGTGTATCAGTGGTTTTATTTACCATGTTACTGCTTTAGCCTAGGCAATTAACTGATATTTTCTGTCAGGCAGGTTGTTGGAGGGGACATATTGTCTGTGGTTTTAAATGATGGTCCGGTCGTCACCACGTAGGAACCAAAGATCAAAAGGTTTCAAGGTGAAGCATGCAATACAAATATGTCTTCTGCTTGGTGTTGGAATCTGGCTGCTTTACCAAGTCAGGCACTCTCGTGACAAGAAAGCAGCATTTCAGGACAGCCCGAAAACTGGGAATGACATTGTGAAATTAGTAGGGAGAAAGGGTCTTCCTGAAGTTGAGGAAATAATTATTAGAGATGCGAGGCACAAGGAGGAAGAAGAGGAAAGCAAGAATGATGAAGAAATTAAGTCTGATGATAACGTGAAAAATGTGGATGGAGGTGAAGAGATCCAGGATCCTTTTCATGATAAAACAGAAGAGGGAGCTGAGCGGAGGGGAGATTCTGTAGACTCAGAGAATGTAAATGAAGAAAGCAAGGAGAATATTGGTGAAGAGATACAGAGGGAAGATAGCATAGATAGCGTTGATCACAAAACTGAGAGTGAAGAGATCAAGGAGATTGTTAGTGAAGATCAGGTGACTGAAGAGAACAAAGGGAATGATGGTGTTGATAAGGAGAGCAAAGAGACTGATAATGAACAAAGGAAAGAAGGGGAAGATAAAAGCAAGGATACTGAAGAGACCATGGAGAATAGTAGTCAGGATAAGGAGAATGAGGAAAGTAAAGAAACAGAAAGCCAATATAAGTCAACTGAAGAGAGCCAAGAAAACACCATAGAAGAGAAGGTTAGAGTAGAGGAGAATGGAGGAGGGATGATTAAAGAAGTTGTGGAGGAAAACGTGACAGAAACTAAAGTGAGAGAAGATAAGGAAGATAAAACTGAAAATTTGGGCTCAACTGAAGATCAGGTTACTGATGGTCACAGTAAGGAGGCAAGAGAAGAGCATTACAATGGGGATGATGCTGCCAGTGCAGTTGTCCATGAATCTCAAAATGTTGATGCTCAAAATGTAACACCTGGAGAAGATAAAGGTAATTTGGAAAAAACTAACGACTCAGAACAGGTAGAAAACAAAGAGAAGAATGAGTCTGGCGTTGACAATAAAACTGAGTTAGTTGAAGTCAATCCCAATGAACTTCCAAATGCGATAGAACATGAACCTGTGGAAAAGAACAATGCTACAAATGTGACCAATGAAGAGGTTGGCAGTGAAAACAATAAACAAGAGCCCGTGGAGGGTTCCCATGACACGCCCACAGGAGCAACAGAATTGAATGAACAACAGCAGGCGGGTTCTAACTCTATTCCTGGTGCCTCAGAAAATATTGATTTAACATCTCTGGATATATCCAATACAACTCTGGTTCAAAATGAAACACCAGAAAACAGAGAGTCAAAAGGAGAAGAGTCGTCTGTGAACGATGTTGAACAAGTGCAAACAGAGAAATCTGATTCGGATGCCAGCAGCCAGCAATCAAGTTCAAATGCATCAACTTCCACTACTACCGAGAATGTTGATTCAGCTAATCAAGAATCATCAGATTCTAGCAATTCTGAGTCTGTCGTGTCTGGTGGGGAAACTGCTAACCAAAATGATGATGCAATTCAGGGAGAAAAGCCTGATGGTCATTCTGGAGAAGGCAATCAAGAAACTATTCTATCGTTAAACACAAACGAAGATGCTGATGCAGGGAAGAAGGAAAATATTGATTCTTCGGGCTCCCAAGAGAATGAAACATCATCAACTACAAATAGAAATGACGATGCTAGTGAAAAGGAACAGGTTGATTCTTCAGAGTCCAAAGAGAAAGATGCATCCTCAAACACAAACGACGATGGTGATGCCGCTGAGAATCAGAATGACAATGCTGTTCAGAGCAACACTGACAATGGTAACACAGACGACAACAATGCCACAGAAAGCAACAAGAATGATAGCAGCAATGCAAGTGACAAAACAGATTCAAGCCTAGAACAAGTTAGTTCATCTGAATCTTCAAAATCTCAAGAGGAGAGAGAATCTTCATCAGACACGAATAGCAACAATGATGACAGCCACAATGACTCGAACGATTCATCACAGAATGATTTGGTTGACTCTTCTGACTTGAATAATTCATCCCAGAATGATTCAGTTGATTCATCACATTCTTCAGTTTCTCAGGAAGAAAAAGAGGCTCGTACAGATTTGGATACCTTGCCAGAAACAGGAAACCAAGGGATTAATGCTGGGGATGCGGCAGCAGCAGAGTGAAGTTTCTACTAGGTTATAGTTTGACCAAAACATATTTTCGTCACTAAGATTTTGTTTGCTTATTCTGCCTGAGATAATCAGGTAAACTTGTATGGTCCTTTATTCACGCTTGTGCATTTATAAGAATTATAGGGTCTAAGGTATGTTATTGTCTTCTTATTCTACCTAAGAGTACATAAGTTAGAAAATTTATCTTTCCTATGTAGTAATCAGAGATCTATATTTCCCGACAAATTCTGTTATTTACTCGATGTTTTTATTTAGTTAACCATTTGTCCCGAATGGAAGTCCTTCTAGCAGTGGCAGGACATGCAGGAAGAATTCACCGACTGTCAGGATCTTTTCAATCTTAAAAGAGAAGTGGCGCCTTGCCTTTTTTCATAACATCTGTTTTAGCTTGGAAGCATAAAGTAATAATCAAGTCCTGACAACGCTCCAAAACCTGAAATGAACTTTTAGACTCCAGTTAGTACATCTACCTAAGCCTGAATGTGACAACTTAACCTCTGGCTTTTGAATTAGAACAGCACTGAAATAATATCTAGCAACTGATTTCCTTTTTTCCCTCCCTCTATTCTCTAAAATTGATTTGTGAACGTGCAATGTTTTTGAAGTAATTTCATACTGACTAACAACAGAAGATTAGGATGTAGACGGAGATGTTTTTCCTGCTTCATGGATTGTAACTTGATTTGATATCCCTTTTCTAGCACTACTCATTCCCAATATAGCACTTCAATTGTGTATACAATCGGAGGGGCTTTTAAAACATTGTACTCCAAAAAACAAAAAAAAACAAGTGAAAGGGAGCGCTTAACAAACTTGCAGTATTATATAGCACACTGGAAATCAACATACAGAGCTATAAAAGCATCTCATTATTAGCAAGTTACAACCAATGTATAATGATTAATACAAAATGGAAATGAAGCAGCAAGCTTTAATATAAGATTATGATCTAATGGTTGTTCATCCAGAATTGTTTCTGGAGATAGTTCACTACACTCTTGTCCACTTGGAATGCCTTTGTAAGAACATCAGGGTTAATTGGTGGATTAGATCCAAACACTGCATTTGCAATTGTAATAGCTCCTGGATTTTGGCTGCTCAATCCAGCAAAAGCAACCGCATTAGTGCTTCCAGTGTTGAATTGGAAGTGAATCATACCAATTGGAAACACAAAAACATCTCCCGGTTTCAATGTTTTTGTAATAAGGCGGTTGGGGTTTGACGTCACAAAGCCGACATAGAGGGTGCCTTCAAGGACCACCAGGATCTCAGTGGCACGAGGATGAGTGTGAGGTGGATTTAGTCCATACGGTGCATAGTCTATACGAGCTAAGGATATGCCAAGAGTGTTAAGTCCTGGTATCCTGTCAACGTTTAATAGTGTCACATTCGATCCAACTGGATTTGATGTGTCCCTAGGAATGTTGAGACCTGAAAATGAGAAATCATTTGCTGTTGCAAGCTTTGGGTCCTTGCAGAATTTCCCATTGACGAACACTGCATACAAAAGTTAACACTGTTAATTAACATCAACAACAAAACCTTATATCCTGACAGAGTAAAAATAGAACTGAATACACATTCCAAAACATTAAAGAACAAAAAGAAAAACAAAGAAAGAAAGAAGCAACACACCGCCATCCTTAGGATCATTGCTGGCAACACAAAAGTCCTGAAGAGGACTAGGATCAAAGGCCAAGGCAAAAGAGGACGACAGAGCCAGAATAACAAAAGCTACAAGGACATTAACTGCTTTCATATTGGAAGAATCAGGTTAGGCTGTCTTAAATAGCTTCTTAACTAAGGAAGTGCGTGCTTGAGCTATAGAAATCTTGCATGGGAACAAAGTGGTATTTATAAGTGGGAGTTATTGAATTATTCTTTGTTTTCTGCGTACAAGAAACCAGTAAAAACTTGCTTAACGAGTCTTTAATGACTAATCTTTTTGGTCTTGTTATTCCATGGACGAACCATTCTTCAACCAATAAACCACATTTTACAACATCTTCATCTTCCTCTGCTTACATCAATAAAAAATAGGCTTGGAACTGGTCCTTCTTTATATATCCATGTTTTCTTCTTTCCTTCTTTCAGTATCTATATGCTGTCCCTATAACAATTAATTAAATAGCCATTGCAGTTCGTTCATTTTAATTAAAAATAAGAAAATCACTTTTTTTTTTTCTTATCAGATGAGAATTCAAAAATAAATGTCATATACATATGTCTCACAGGTAATGGGTATAGGCTTGGGAATTGGAGCAAGATTAAATATTTTCTGGAATAGTTAACAGTAGTTTAAAGAAAATAATAATAATAATTGTTCACCAACCTAATTCTAGACCTTGTATATTCAACTAATATTGGAGATTATCTAATCTAATTGCTTTTAAGATTATTAAAATTTTATTATACGTATGCGGTGACAAGATTTGTGCATAAGAAATAGTCAATGATGGACCTGATCAAGACCTTAATTTATAATGTAGAATCCTTGTTTTTGGACATATAACTCATCAAAATTTGGTGAAGCATCGCCCATGAACATGAACGATAATTGAGATTCCGATTCTTTACTTGTTGGAAGTAAGATGATAACTTCATGATATATATTTTCCTATCCAATATTTTAATTTTGGCATGTATATGTATGTTATCAGACTATGAATGAGGGCCTTGATAAATGCTAATTAATGCATGATCTTAAATTTCCATGGAATTGAATGAGTGATAATAAATGGACTTGCAATCTCAAGATATATTATGCTTATGCAAAAGGCTAAATATATAAATAGATCCATGAATACGTTATATTTTTATAATTGTTCTTTCAAACTCAATTTTATTTCAATTGAATTTTTTTATTTCATGAGTTGTACAAGCATAAATCATTCTTCCTTATCCATTAAGCACCATTCTTCCTTTCCATTGCTGCTTTGAAGGCTCTCTTTTCTTATTATGAATGGTAGATGAGTTTTGCTTTAGGTTTGAATACAATCAAAATTCTGGATTTTGTTTAAGAACTAACGACAAAGTAAATAAAAAATGATACAAAAGAAAAAAAAAAAAAAAGAATTCTCGTAAGATTTCATTTCACAATTCAAATAGTATTAATAGACCAGATAAGTTGAATTCCTTTAGGATATGGTTTAGCTCTTTATTTGGTTAAGATTCAAGTATTATTAGAAATACTAGACTTAAAACTATATAAAAATATTTTCTTAGATAATTTATTTATTCAGTATATACATAAGATAAGATGAATAGAAGAATCTTCATTCAATATTGTCAATTTTTTTAAGTAAGTCATCAATTGGCACTATATGTGAAAAGGCTCGCATTGAGCCCAAGTCTCCTTGACTGAGGGGATTTATAATGACATCATTATCCCATATTGATTAAGAGTCAAAAGAATTTGGGTCTTATAAGATTAAGTACCACATCTTTCTCTTACAGGCTTTTTTTCTTATTAAGGGCGGACAATACTCGAAAAGCAGATTACGACTTAATCTATAGTGTTGGTCTATCATCATTGGAGCCATTTGTAGGAAGGCTGGCATCGAGCCTAAATCCCCTTAACTGGGAACATATGAGATAGCGTCGAGCCTAAGTCCCCTTAAGTGGGGACATATGAAGAGACATATGATGACACTATATCTCATGTTTGCTAAGAGTTTTTATTTGACGGTGGAGTATTGTTTAATTTTTTTTAGTTATTATTTTATATTATTTAATTATTTTATATTTTAAATATATGCTTAATTTATTAAAAAAAATAATTAAATCAACTTGAGAATTAATGGTTTTAAATTGTTTGAGAATATTCGATTTAGCGCATCATGACCATTTTAATGCACAAGAGCCTCCTTAACATTTCCATCCTAATTATTTGACAGCACTCAGTGATGTATGATCTTGAAGGGATTTCGTGGCCCTTCTCCTTTGTAAGAGCTCTTATTCGTAATAAGGATGATATTTATTGTTCAAATTTTTTATTTTCTTTTAGAATTAGTCATTAGTTCCAGAATTAGCACTCCTATATTTTGTCACTTCATATACAGGCCAAGAGGCATTCGCACACATTGTACTTAAATAGAGAGAGAGTGACAAACTGCAATGTATTATAATATACTGGAATTCATTATGGAGGCATAACATCACCTCCTTATTATGTTATCACACAATTGGCGTAATGATCAAAGCACTAACGGAAAGTTGCATGTTAAATATTATCACTCATAAATATTACTGCATGCATCTACGTTTACTCTTTAATGGTTGTTGGTCCAGAATTGTTTCTGAAGATACTTCACCACATTCTTGTCAACCTGGAACGCCTTGGTCAGAACATCAGCGTTAATGGGTGGATTGGATCCGAATACCGCATTTGCAATTGTGATAGCTCCTGGATTTTGGCTGCTCAATCCAGCAAAAGCAACCGCATTAGTGTTTCCAGTGTTGAATTGGAAGTGAATCATACCAATTGGAAACACAAAAACATCTCCCGGTTTCAATGTTTTTGTGATAAGGCGGTTGGGGTTTGATGTGACGAAGCCAACATAGAGGGTGCCTTCAAGGACCACCAGGATCTCAGTGGCACGAGGATGAGTGTGAGGTGGATTTAGTCCATACGGTGCATAATCTATACGAGCTAAGGATATTCCGAGAGTGTTGAGTCCTGGTATTCTGTCAGCATTTAACAGAGTTACATTGGATCCAACTGGATTTGATGTGTCTCTAGGAACGTTGAGACCTGAAAATGAGAAATCATTTGCTGTTGCAAGCTTTGGGTCCTTGCATAATTTCCCATTCACAAATACTGCATGCAAAGAATAACTTTATTAGCATCAACAACAAAAAATAAAATGGAATGAAAGAAAAGAAAAAGAAAAACGAAAAGAGTAATTTCACTTGAAAGTATAATTAAATTCATGTCTAAACTCGTTTTTTTTTTTTAAATGTTTGGTACATTAGTAATTTTGAAAAGAGAATAGAGCTGTTAAAACCTTAAAACTCTAATATGACCTTCAAAATTATTAGGCAAAACACATACTAATAATATACATTAAGAAAGCTATACGGAGGAAAAAGGGGAACATATATATGTACCAGCATCTTTAGGATCATCAGTGGCAACACAAAAGTCTTGAAGAGGACTAGGGTCAAAGGCCAAGGCAAAGGAGGAAGAGAGAGCCAGAATGACAAAGGCTGCAAGGAAATGAACTCCTTTCATGTCGCAGTTGCTGCTTAAGGTAATTAAGTTTTTCTATAACTTGACGAAGAGTGCTTGAGGTAGGCAGGGGGATGGAAAACCTTGCATGGTAAACAAAGGTATTTATAGATGCTAGTCATTGAACTAGTCCTTTATATTCAATATATTTTAAACAACTACTGCAGATTTGCTTAACTAGTTTTCGACACTTTTGGTTTTCTTATTTCCAAGGATGAACCATTCTACAACAATAACTCATATTTTTCTATTTGGGTCTTACATCATCTTCCAATGCCTGCCTCACGGCTTCGTGTTCTCTTCACTTGTTCTATTTAAATTGCTTTATTTTTAATATCAGATGAGAGTTAACAAAAAATGTACACATTTTTACAAGCCATAAGATATGGTCAATTTCTTCAACTAATATAAACAAAAAATGCATTTAAAGGAGATGTTTGAGTACAACCGGCAGTAATTAAACATATCTTAATAGACTTTTTCTATACAATGATCGATCCATGTTAACTAATCAATCCTACATGGGCAATTACAAGGTATGTCTTTGCGACATGGTCAATCCATTTTGTATTCCTTCAGGTTTTGGGCGCCGTCATAAGTAGAAGAGATATTCTTTCATTTGTATGTGTTATTGAACAAATTATCATTTCTTTTACCCCTCTTCATAGAGAGCTTGGACTGAGATTCATTCATAACCTGTCAATTGAAGATAAATTCCAATCTTTGTACAAGTTAATTTCTTCTAGGTTTCGGACAATGTCATAAACAAATGAGTATTTCTTTCATTTGTAAGTCATTGAACAAAGTTCCATCTTTTCTTCATGGAGCTGAATCTTTCAATCTTGGAAATAATTCAACACCCCAGTTAAATTCATAAGAATTTAAAGTTTTTAGACTCATAATTCTATAATTCTTATGAATTAAAAGTTTATTGTTCTTGATTAATGAAGTTTAAAATTTTGTGTTTCATGCTTGAAATTTCATTGTTCTTTTCATAGTAGGGATCACAATGTAGTTTCATAATAAATTAAAATAGTTTATTTATTTTAATATTATGAAACATGATAGTATGATTTTATCTTTTAATTATTAAATTTTATTTTTTAAAGAAATACTGAATATTTATACTAAAAATCACGATTGAAATAAAAATTAAATATTTCATATAGAAAAGTTAGAAATTTAATTTTTTAAAAATAAGAGTGTTTTATTATTAGAAAAGATTAATCAACTAAAGATTTTAATTTGAATTTATAACTTTAAATCTTATCTTTTGAATTTAGAGTGATATTTACGGAGTCCAAGGCTAAGAAATTTTTAAGAGTTATTTTTCTTACATATCTAAGTTTATCTTCCTCAAATTTAAATTCTTATGAATTTTAAATTTGACTTTCAATTATATAAAAGAACAATAGAATTTTGTAAATTTCTCACAACTTTAATTCTATCATTATTTTTCCATTAAAAAAATAAACTCTAGAGTACGATTTGTTTGTTCTCGCTTTTTTATCAAAGTACCTTTTATTCAGTCAGTAAACCAAATATGTTCACTAAGGGTATATTTAAAAGTGCTATTAATTATTGAAAAAAATAGGCTTAGAATTTTTTATTTAATATAATAAGTTTTTTGACTTTTTATAAACTATTTTTCTTAACCTGTTATAGAAAAAAATAAATCAATTTATCACATTTTTGCTAAATAAATTTTTTAAAATCAAAAAATAAAAATGGAAAAACAATTTTCCAACTGGAATGCGGAATACAGCCTAGAACCGGAGCGAATTGGGTTGTTTAATTTGTTGCACGCAGTTGAACCTTTTCTTTTCTAATTAACTTTGCTTCCATGGATCAATTAATAAGGTGAACCTTTTCTTTTCTAATTAACTTTGCTTCCATGGAACAATTGACAAGGTGAACCTTTTCTTTTCTAATCCATTTGCAGGAGAAAGCAAAGAAGTTATGTTTGATTTGGGTCGACAAATTTTAGTTATTCTGGATTTAATTAAAATTCATAAACATGATCTAAGTTTAAAAAAAAAATTATGAATTTTCAAAATTTTATTATTTGGATCAACCATAAAAATAATAAATTTTTATTTAAAGTTAAAAATAGTTTTAAAATAAGATAAATTCATTAGAGATAATATTAAAATAACAAAATATTATAACAATCCATAGTTTTTTTTAAATATTAGATTTTAGACTTTCTTATTTTCTAGGTTGGAAATTAAAACTCTAAAAATTAGAGATTTTAAAAAATAAAAGGTAATTCAATTCAGTCTTGTGAAGCTGTGAAATAAGCTCTTCCCAACATCTGCTTCATATAGCTTGTATGCCATGAGTAGGTTTTCTCTTTTTGTTAGAAATTCCGCTACAATAGAGAAAAAAATTGGCACAAGTAACCAAAAAGAAGAAGAGGAGCGTAGCCATACGTATCCCTTCTAGATTAGGAACAGGATATATAAAAGGAAGGACTTTAGTGATGCAGAAGCTGGTAGTTTTTCCTTTCCAACGAGATTAGATGAATTGCTTTTCATAGCTATGTCGCTAAAGCCCTTGCGATTCTACTTTCTGAAGAGAATCGAATGCGTTGGTATAGAATCTAGCAGAAGCAATCCTTCCCGCTAAGCGGGATCTTTAGTTCTTATTGAAACTTCTTTATCTAACTTTCATTTTTGAGTGGTTTCTTTGTTCTCTTATTTTGAGAAATACAAAAATTACATTTCTTCCTCTTCTTTCTTTTTTCTTTCTTCGACGAATTTCGGTTATGACCAATACCCCACTAGCTGAATAGGCGTAAGAAAGCTATATGAAAAAAGTCAAGGGGACTCTATTATAATCTTACAAATTGCCTTTTTTTTTGCCAGAGATATTTTTTAGAAATTGGATAAAGAATTCAAAAATAGAAAGAATCTAAATAAAGGGCCGAATGTAAGGGGGCCCACTACTTCTTCATTCAGGGGGGAGACTAGCCTCATTACTTCCCAGTAGGCGAGAGGTGGACCTAAGCCACCTACCCACTCATCAATCACGTTCTTCAGCTGATTTACACTGATAGACCCCTATTGTATTGGAATTAGGCGTCCATTTTTTTACTGTTGTCAACTAATCTCTTCAATCTTCGATTCTACTCTATGTTAAGAACATTTCTGTGAATGCTATTCTGATCTAAGTGGTCTTATTCTTTGTCCCGTGCTAGGAAGCATTACTCCTCTTTTCATTCCAAATTCAAGAATACGACCGATACGATTGATTGGTCTGTGTGCCTCTCTCATTACTTTTTTGTATTCCCCTATTCTTCGGATACAATTCGATCCTTCTACGGCCAAGTCTCAATTTGTGGAAAGCCTTTGATGGCTTCCTTATGAGAACATCCATTTTTATTTTGGTATAGACGGTATTTCTTTATTCTTCGCGATATTAACCACATTTTTATCCCTATTTGCATTTCAGTGGGCTGGTCTAGTATGAGAAGTTATGGGAAAGAGTATATTACAGCATCTCTAATTCGTGAATTTCTAATGATCGTCGTGTTTCGCATGCTGGATCCTCTATTATTCTATGTTCTTCCCGAAAGCATGCTAATCCTTATGTTGTGCGGAGCTGAGCATCTTATATTCGTTGGGAAAAAGCTTTTCCTTTGCAGGGGCCTTGTGCAGTAAACCCCCTATGGGTAGTCGTCTGTCATCGTAAAGTAGTCGCCGTGAAGCTTTCGGGAAGAGGGATAGTCTTGTGTGTAAGCATAGCATTTCTGGTCAAACCCGCCCAACCCAACAAAGAAGAACCGAACCTGACAGACACGTCTTTTTCCTTTTGGGAGGGTACTCCGAGTAGTGTGTACCTCGTAGGACCTCGACCCGCCTACTCGGGTCTTGTATGGATATGCAAGAAGGGGTGCTCCTAGGTGTGTGTAGGGGTTGTGTTTGTTCGCGAGAATGGATTCCTCGTTAAGTAAGTTTGGGGGTGTGGACACACTTGTGCGAATTCAGGTAATGGCTACAAAGGAGAAACCGAAAGGAAATTGTACCCGACCAGGGATGGACATAAACTCGTAAGCTACCGAGGGTAGGGATAATCGTCCAGGTCTTATTATGAAAAGAAAAAAAAAAAAGCGCCCCGCCACAGTAGACGGGTTGGTTCCTCTGTCGTCGCCGGGGAGCTCTTAGCGAGGAGACCTTAGGATAAGTTGCTAAAACAAAGGGGGGAGGAGGATCGACCCATTCAGTCAAATTTCGAAGAAAGACTGTTGGCAGCAGGTGGAGACCTTTCTTTGGCCCTCTTCAAAAGGAAATGCGGGGGCGCGGGGTTAAGCTCGGCAGAGAGTTCGAGAATAGGGTAGGGTCCTATCCTTAAGATTCAAATAAGAAAAGAGTTCCAAATCTTTATGCATGCACCTTCGTATAAGTGCTACGTACAAGTTCCGGCCAGGAAAAGGTGGGAAAGATCAAACCAATTTGAATCGCTAATATCACAGTAGTAATAGCGTAAAGGCCGTAAGTCGGGGGGGTGGCCAATAAGGCTATTACTTTCACATCTCCCTCTCTCTATCTATAGAAAGAGATCCGTTGCGTGAGCAACCCGACTGTGCGTTACATGTGCTCTACATGCCGCACTTTATCTTTCTTCCCAACGAGCCTTTTCTTTTCATTTTAAAGAAAGACAAACCCGGTTCGAAAGGCATGGTTTTTAATATGTCTCCAGATAAGGCCCGCCACTAGTCCGGCTAGCTAGTGAGCGGTTCTTTCAAGCGAGAAGCAGCCGGGCCCCACGAGCTGGCATTTCCCGCAACGCAAGCTGCATTGTTCGTCACCACCCGAGAAGCAAAAGATTCGAGAGTCCTAGGCTGAAAATGCATGCATAGATAGTGGTCTAATGACAAGGGCTACCTATTGGAGCTTCGACCAACCACCACCGGTCAATTCCGCTTTGGGGCCACCCCTTACTCTACCATTATTATAGGGGTATGGGGTTCTAGACAAAGAAAGATCAAGGCAGCATATCAGTTTTTCCTTTGTACTTTACTTGGATCTGTTTTTATGCTATTAGCTATTCTCTTGATTCTTCTCCAAACAGGAACCACCGATTTACAAATATCATTAACCACAGAATTTAGTGAGCGGTGCCAAATCTTTCTATGGATTGCTTCTTTCGCCTCTTTTGTCATCAAAGTGCCTATGGTACCAGTTCATATTTGGTTACCTAATGCTCATGTAGAGGCACCTATGGCAAGATCCATCATCTTGGCAGGAATTCCTTTAAAATTGGAAACCTATGGCTTTTTAAGATTTTCAATACCCATGTTTCCCGAAGCAACACTTTCTTCCAGTCCTTTTATTTATACTTTAAGTGCGATTGCTATAATGTATACTTCCTTGACCACTTCAAGACAGATCGATCTTAAGAAGATCATGGCTCACTCCTCAGTAGCCCATATGAATCTGGTGACTATTGGTATGTTTAGTCAGGCAGCGGCTGTTAAGTCACCTATTTTTAGTTATGGACACACAAGGCTAAAACATGTGTGACGGGCGTGCGACCCATCAACCTAGTAGCAATGGGGGAGAAAACATAGCATGTCGCAATAAAAGCTTGATTCGAGGCGTCAGCAAAAGACTGTTGTCTGTTCCAAAAACTAAAAGCCCCTTAGCGCCCCGGGACAGGAGTGGGAGACGGCCCTACGCGCAAGCAACAGTAGCACCGGCTCCACGAAGTTAGAATCGAATTTTTCTATTGGCTTTCCCAATTCATTCGTGAATAAGAATGAAAGGGCTAGAAGCGAATGCTTCTAGCTTCGCCTGCTACTTATTATGATGGCTATGTTGGCATGGCAAAAATGAACGTGCTATTTTCAAATCGATTGATAGAAGCTTGCTGATCTGTTATGATATATCAAAAGAGTAGGAATGGATAGAAAGGGAATCTATCAATAATAAGGGGAAATCTCCTATTTCTATCTATTGATGAGAGAACTTTCTTTTTTGATCCATCGGTATATATCGATTTCTTTCCGATGGAGTCTACATCCTACGTAGAGCGCCCTAAGCACTTTTGGGCCGATTTCGGTTCTCTTATCCATCAGTCCAATGCACTGGGCTCATCTCATTTGAGGGAAAAGAAAAAATATAGTCGTCTTGTTGTTCGGCCGCCTCGACGCATTCCCTTCTCTCCCCGGCATCGTTCACACGAAAGAAAGAGCGCAAAGTCCCGTACCGACCTATAGGTCCGCTAACGTAAAGAGAGGAGTTGAGCTGAATTGGCGAATCAAGTAACTTTCGGAACCATACTTCCTACCAACACGTGTCCAGTCCGGTGAACGTGTAGCGTAAACGAACGTGAGCTACTATACTGAATCCTAAGGAAGGACTTTAGCGTTGCGGTGGTAGTTTTTCCTTTCCAGTAAGACTGGGTTTTCCTTGTTTATTTTATATATATATATATATATATATATATATATATATATATATATATATATATATATATAATTTTAATATATATTAATGTTAACATATATATTACAAATTATATATTAATATGTCATTTATGTCAGGCGATCGGTTCCGTCTATTTCTTTATCTCTCCGTGAATTGTATGTTTGTAACAATAGGGACGGAATTTTCTCAATTCCAATCGACTAGGCGTATTATGTCGATTCTTTTGAGTAATATGTCTGGAAAAGGGCTGAATTTCGAGGCAGAGTTTTTTGGTTGTTAAGTTCTGGCAATTAAACTAAATTCATAATGAATCCAAACATAATTTGCAAGATAGTACCAAGTTCTTCTGTTCAAACTACACAATTATTTTATATTACTCTCATATTTCTTTGTTTCCCTGTTTACAGCTTGAACCCATGATTGCGTAACTAATATACTTTGGATCCTGGATTCAATTCCATTTAAGGAATTCATTCCCTTCCATGTGAAGGAAGAGTTCAACCCATGTCATCTTCTCTCTGTCCGTGCCACTGGCAAGTGACTGGGTTGGGGGTGGTGTGTTATTTTAGACAATAACTGGAAACACATTATTCGAAGAATCAAAATTCAACTATCTATCTACAAAACTAGAATACCACTAAACTCTATCCAGCAAACTCTTTTCTCAATTGCAAAGATGTACTGTCAATGACAGATCAAAGCATTGAAATTAAAGATGGTAAAGGTCGGATATTTGAAATTTAATATTGAATTTTATTCAGCAGCAAGCAGCGCACAGATAACAGGAAAATAGTAACACCAGTAACTAAACAACTTGCCATGTGAAAAGTAGCAAAATCCACAATATAGGAGTGCAAAATGCAAGCACCAATATCAAATTCAAAGAACGGCCAGGGTCGTCTAATTTCTGACGCCAGAAGGAGAAATGTGCTAAACGATGGTAATTAAGATATTTTCATGCAATGGGCCATCAATTACTTAATGGTGCTTCGACTCAAAAAGCCCATCAGGTCCTGCATATCAAGGGGAAAAAGCATATCAGACGAAAGCAATACCTCATCCAAATTTAACATATGAAACCAAATATCTAATAGTATAGAAAACAGCCAAAAATAGTCACAACCAAACACATTTAAACATTTTAAAGAAGACATTGTATACTAAATCAATCCATTTGTTAACGACAAGGAATTTTGGTTTGGATTCTGGATTCAGCTGAACTCAAGCCCAAACACCTATATGCAATCCAATGCCATCTCCATGCTACTAACTGAATCCTAATATAACTACAAAAAACTAGTATCCTAGCATAAACAAGTGCAAAATTCTAGGATAAATAAACCATGGAAAATCCTTAACTACCATGAAGCATTGTTTATTTTTGTGGGGAGGAATAAAACAAAATCAGAAAAATAAGAATACATCAGTACATACCCCATGGGAACTCCTTATTGCGAATGTGCATGTATGGGTATGCCTGCACGAATAGGCAAGTCAATTACCAAAAAAACATCATCAACAACGGATATAATAAAAAATCTTCAGAGCTTTATAATACTCTACCAATTCCTGCCAGTTCTTATTATAAAGGAAAACGTCACATACATTTTTATAACAAAAGGAAAATGAATTGGAAAGAAGCTTACGGGAGGTTCTTCATGGTGGGGATGTCCCTTTGACAGGTTATAAATTGCTAAAATACTGCAACTGGCGATTGCCACATAAGTTATCTTCTCCCACTTTGATGCTTCTGCTGCTTCATCTGATAAATTTTATCCAAAATCAATCAAATTCAAACCCAAGATTTTCCTGATATACAACTCATAGTTGTTATCCTATTTCTAATCAACCAAACACCATAATAACATATACAATCGAGAATTTTCAATTTTTATAAAAAATAAAATAAAATAAAACCCTAGAAAAGCAAACAAATACCAAAACTCTACAGTTGATCGAGCCTTCAATGAAAAGACACTATCAATTACCAAATCAAAGATGACAGATTCCAAAAGAGACTATCAAATACCGAACCAAAGATAACGGATTCCAAACAGGGAAATAATTAAATCAAACTTAATAATAAAGAGGGAGACAGAGAGAGATTTACATGCATCGTCGTGATGAGCAGAGGAAGAGAAACGTCTCTTGAGAGGAGCAGAGGGCTTAGAGCCGCCGCGAAGAGCATTTCGAAGACCAGATCGCATCAACGCCGTCGCCATTTTCAGTTGCTTCTCTCTTTTTTCTTTTCTTTTGCTTAATTACAAATGTAACTATTAGCTCTATACTATCTCTGACTTTAGTGGTGGTTCTCGGGCCTAGATCTAATTATGGGCCGAAGTGGCCATTATTTAGCCCATAACAATTTACTTCAATTGTAAATAACATGGATCCCAGTCCAAAATTCTACATCGACCGAATCCATAAATACGTGCGGAAAGAGCTTTGCAAAACACACAACGTTGGCCATTTGAAACTAAGAGTAGGAAAGAGAGAATCCAACATTTCCAGCAAAAAAAACAATTGCATCCCATGTGTCCAATAAAAGATAGACTTCTTTACTCTTTTCTTTTTTTAATTGTACCATTTTTAAATTTTTAAATTATAACAAAATAAATTTATAATTCTTAATATTATATTAAGAATTATATATTAAATAAATTTTTACATATTTTTAAAAGTTAATTTTTTACTTGCGTATTATACAACTGTTATAATTATTTTACTATCACTATTTTAAAGATTTCTATTTTGACATATGTATTTATTTTTAAAATTTAAGATTTTTATTTTTTAAATTATAATAAATTAATTTAAAATTAATATTAATATTAAACAAATATCTTATATATATTTTTTTATATATTTATGAAAGCTACTTGTTTATCCACTTTGTTGGATGACTCGTAATTATTAATATAAATTAAATTTATATATGAATTAAATAGATCTTTTAATATTTTATAATTAATTAAAATATCTAAAAATAATAAAATATTTTTAACGTCTTTGTTAGTTTTTTATATTTTAAAATTTTATTAATATAAAAAGTATAAATAAATTAATAGAAATATATCAAAATTATATATACGTGTCAAAATTAAAAATTATATGTGTTAGAATATAGTAACACATGTTAAAAAGTTTTTATTAGACCCAATACACATTAATATTTTTTTTGTTCATTTATATGTATTAAAATGTTCATTTTCTATATGTATAATATCCATTAGATGTAATATTCTATAATAATTAATTTTCTTGGTATTTAAATATTCATTATCTATAAACTTAATATTCATTACGATTAATATTCATGTTCATTTTTTTTAATGTATTATTCATCAGTGTTAGTACTAATGTTTATTATCTAGTACTGCAATGTTCATTTTCTATATATATAATATTCATCAATATTCTCAAATAAAAATATTGATTATTTATGAAAGTTTTTATTATTTTTATGTTGTAGATTAAAAAGAAATTATGATTGATATAAACATTCATCATTTATAGGCATAATATTTATTAGTTTGTTAATGAATATTTATTATTGATGAAAATTATGCCCACTAATTTATTCAAATAAACAATATATAATATAGATATAACATAATTTGTTCTTGCATAGTTGGTAAACAAAAGAAAAGATCAAGTTAAAGTTATACTACAAATATTTATATTGTGGCATATATATTTTTTAATAAAATTAAGTTAACAAATAATAAACACTTAACGTTTAAATAGTGAACATTCAACATATGTTTAATAAATATAAATTAATCAGCATTTAATATAAAATTAATGAATATAAATTATTTTTCAAAAAAAGTTACGCCAGTGTCTGACACGCGTCAGTGTTTGATGTCCATATAAAACTTAAAACATAAATTTTTATAAAAGTAAAACGATGTCGGATGGACCTCTAGGTCCATAAAGCTACATGGACAGGGGGTCCATCTTATAATTTGCATACAAATTCTAATTGTTATAATATGGACCACGGTCCATGATTCTACATGGACTGGAGTTTATAACACATGTGTTTTCTTTCTAAAATATGTAATGCATTCTATTTATAAAGTGTATAACTTGGGGACTTTTGTCTTGCTTCTTCATTATTTTTTAAATTATAATATTTATAAATTTATATTATATTAAAAATTATATATAAACTTAAATTTTATGTAACAATAGCAAATACACGTGCTAAAAGTAAAATCATATATATCGGAATATAGTAACACATGCCAAAAAAAATTTATTAGACTATATAAATGTAATATATTTTGTTTCATTTATATGTACTAAAATTTTCATTTTCTATATGTATAATGTCCATTAGATGTAATATTTTATAATAATTAATTTTCTTTATATTTAAATATTCATTATCTGTGAACTTAATATTTATTATAGTTAATATTCATGTTCATTTTATTTATTGTGTTATTCATCAATGTTAATATTAATATTTATTAGCTGGTACTGCAATATTCATTGTCTATAAATATAATGCTCATCAATATTTTTAAATAAAAATATTGATTATTTATGAAAGATTTTATTATTTTTGTGATGCATATTGAAATTTTTTTATGATTGATATAAATATTCATCATTTATAAGCATAATATTTATTTATTTGTTAATAAATATTCGTCATTAATGAAAATCATACCTCTAATTTATTCAAATAAACATATATAATATAGACATAACATAAATTATTCTTACACAATTGGTAAACAAAAAAATCAAGTTAAAATTATAATATAAATATTTATATTGTAGTACACATATCTTTTCAACATAATTTAGTTAACAAACAATGAGCATTTTACATTTAAACAATAAACATTCAACACATGTTTAATGAACATAAATTAATAAACATTTAATATAAAATAAATGAACATAAATTACTTTTTCAAAAAAAAATAAATATATATCAGCATTTCACACACGTATCAGACGCTGACATAAATTTTTTTACAAATAAAATGACACCGAATGGACCCCTGGATTCACAAAGGTATATAGATAGAGTCCATCTTATAATTTGCAAATTTACTTCCATTGAAGTAAAATGATTCAAACATTTTAACTTTTCACTGTTTTACGATTTTTTTCACCAAATTCTTATCAGATAAATAAGAACAATCAAAGAAAGATTCAACAACTAAAAGAAAGATCGATTCTTTGGGATCCTTTCTTTCTTCAAACGGAACGAACAGAGATAGAATCAGACCGATTTCCTAAATGCCTTTCTGGATATTCCTCATAACTCTATAAATCCATTGTAATATTATTTATTTATTTAGGATACTTTAGAGTCTATCGGACATGACATTTTTCAATAGTAAAATACTAACGCAATAATTTTAATGCAGTTATGTAATTTAGTTTTAAACTTAAAAATCTTACTTAAGCTATAAGAGAATTATCACGTGAGCAACATTTCATCCTCTTGCATACTCGTAAACAAAAAGGAAAAGGAAAAGGAAAAAAGAAAATGGACAAGGATAAGGTAAAGAATGACATTAATGTATATGAAATACACTTGAGAGTATAGTGCTCAGCTTAATGGTGCTCTTAAGCATAAACCTAAGACACTTATTTTGCTAGGGATCTTGTGTTTGGTTTTAAGTATGGTAAAGAAAATGAAGCCATATTTGACTCTTGGTCAAATGGTTGAGTATTTGCCTTGAGGTGTTTAAAATTATGTTGTTAAACATTGAATATTTAAGTGTGAATTTGATAGATATGTGTCTAATTAATTTTAGATTTAGACATATACTTCCGTCTAGATTTTATATTTGGACCAAAAGACTAGCCATATATATATAAAAATCTTTTTCAATAAATTATTGAATTAGATAATATATTTTGTCTAGAAACATGAAAGTTTAACCTTTACTTGGGTAAGAACTAGGGAAAATACAAAAGGATGGATAGGATTGATGGATGATATATAGTGGGTAGGATGGATGCTTTTTTCTTCTTTCTTTTTCTTTTCACTCCAGTTGTATGGTTTGGTGGAGGAAGGATATGCATCTTTGTTTGTTTGGTAGGAATGATTAAGAAAAAGGAAAGAAATGGTTTAATGAACCAAATTTGGAGGTAGGTCTTGTTTTCTTCTCATATTTAAATATATAGTTTATTATCTTATTGGCTAAGGGTATATATATATAAGTAAAATTATACTAAAAACTTAATTTTTGAGCAATTTTGCCCCACCAATCTGTTCAATTTGGAAATATGAGATTTCGTGGACCCAAGCATGTTTGACTTTTTTTTTTTTTTTTTAGCAATCTAAGTATGTATGATGGAAACACCTCAATTTATTCATATCTTTTTTTGCTTTAAGGCGTAATTTTGCTCATTTACCAATTTAATTTTAATACCTTTTTTAACTTATAATCTCTCAATTTTTGTTTTTTAATCTCTTTTCCCTTTATACATCGTGGCATTATTTATTTTGTGATATGGCACAGCTTTGTTTTCTGCCTACAAAAATCACATTACCAAATTAACAATGTTATAATAATATTATTATATTTTACCAACGGAGTAAACTATGTATATTGACTTAATAAGGAAAAAAAAAATCATGTAATTGATTTCTAAAATTAACCAAATGACAAGCATTCTTTTTTAGTACTTTTTGATTTATTACTACTAATAATAATAGATAGAATGTTTTCACTCAAAATCTTTCTAATAATTACTATTTTACTACTATGCTCAGCTAGGTTGGAAACTCGGGTTTTTATTTTAAATTCAGGTTCAATATCATTGTGACTAAACTGGCTTGAGCTAACCAAACTTTTTACTAGTCTCTACCTAAGTGAGACTAGGTTAAGTTTAAACAAAATCCTATCCCTAAGTTTAGTCAATATGTGCAGAGTTGCTTGCTAATGGCTAGTAGATTTACTTGAGATTTTGCTACTTAATAAACCAAGTAAGACCTTGTTTTTATTCTATTTTTTCATTTAAAACTATGTCAACTAAATCTACTACTTTTGCACTTTAGAAAGGCAGAAAAATCTATGGACATGTATGATTTTGGTAACTTGCAATTATGTGAAAGCATTCTTTAGGGAAAAAAACAACGCCAGCAAATTTGCATACCAATTTTTCGTTTAAGAAGTATGCACTGCTATTGTTCCATAAACCTATCAGATAACAATCTCACTGGCCATGGGTGCGTTTCCGATAGACTATTCAGTGGACCTGCCCCTCATGCGAGTGGTGGTCCACTGAACCGTTTGTTAAGGGAAGAAAACCCCCTCAAACCAATCCAGCAGACCAGCACAAGGTCGTCCACCGCAGAAATAAACAAAAAGATGGGCCTTCTATCAGGTGCAGAGAATAAATCCGCATGTGTAGATGAGTAATGTCATCACATGAAATAACAGACTAAAAGAACAAATCTCAGATTATCAGAATAGATTATTTTATTCAGAATGAACATTTAGAATGTCCAATCTATTACATTCCCATCCACATTCCAAGTGGTGAAAAGAGCGAACAACTAGAATCACTCATATAACACTGAGCACTATCATCAAGATCATTAAGGCACAAACACTCTCTTCCCACTGTGAATATTAAGTCAATCTCCATTGCAAACCCCATGGCAATTGCCATGAGTATCAGCATTATTTGCTTTTGACTTAGTGACAGAGGGATCAATGGCTTCAGTTGAGTTTCCTGAGGAGGAAGCGGAAGGATCAGAATTCTGAACTGGACGAGCTCCAAGTCGCTTCAACAGATCTGCTTTAGCTCTCTCCATGAATGCTTGCAATGTCAGCAGCTCATCCAAGTTGAGGTCATCAATTGGTTTATCTAACAATAGCATCTGCTTGAGCTCCTCTCCTCGCTTTTCTTCAGCTTTTAGTTGTTCGAGTAGATCAGAATACTGCTTGTTTAGATCACGAAGAGTGGCCTCATGCTCAGCCATATGCTCAGCAAAGCCATTATCTGGATTCTCTGGGTCAGCAAGCTTCTTCATAATTGCTTCAAAGCAGGGATGTCCAAAGGTGAAGGCCTTGCCGCCTGGGGAGAAGATAACAACTGCTGCTTCTACTGCACACAAGGTACAAAGTTCGCTAGCCTTCTTAAAGATGCCAGTTCGGCGCTTCGAAAAAGAAACTTGACGAGCACTTTCTCCCTGAATCAAGCTCATTTGAGTTTTCTTACGACCCATGCTGATAATTCCTGCAATTGAAAAACTAAATGGAAAAGCTAGTTTTTTCGGATATGAAAATTTGATGAGTATCACGTTAATTTATAGCAACTTTGAGGCCCTATCTAACTCTCAATGCAGAACCGCCCCATTATCAGATTGGTCACCACCAAATACCTTCCATATATATTTAATAAGCATGACGTAATGAAAATTCTAACACTTTTGGATAAATAGCCAGAACAACCATAAAAATAAAATATCCTTCGCTGGCTTCCTGAAACCATAGTCAAATTTTAGTAACTCAAATAGAAACAGAGTTAAATCTAGAAGAAGCTTCTAGTAGTCTACCAAACTTATCTATAACGCTAGCCGTATAACTTAAGGGCCACTTTATATTACTTGACACATTTAAATACCATTTCTGAATCATAATCAATCATATCGACCCTACGTCACTAATTCTCCTTGAATGTCAACCATATCCATAACTAGAGGTCCAGTTCTAATTCTGCATTCCTAATATGAGCAACCACACTATAAAAGTTATATTAAAGTTTCAGGTAAGAGAGATATCTAAATATAAGCATAGTCATTATTTAAAAAATAAAATACCTCAAGAGATTAGACAAAAGTATTGGCCTCGATTAATTATATTAAGTTGTTAGAATGTTTCTAACAGGATAAATATCTAAGCTGTCAGATTTCATTATGTATAACCTCAGTTTTTCTTTTTTCTTTTTTCTTTTTTTACATGTATATTGTAGGCATGCGACTAATTGAAACTAATTTTCTAAATGTAAGTAAATATGTTTGCAAACTTAGAAGACTCCGTTTATGGAGGTGTGCTATAAGCTCCAAGATATTTTAATAATGGGTAAGGTAAAATTTTGCTAGCAATCCATATAACAACACATACACACATGTACAAAAGTACATGAATAATTTTATGCACACATATGCATATATAACAATTCATTAAACAATAGCCCGACAAGCATGTTTTATGTCTATACAAATAGAAATAAGTGACTTCAATTAATTCAGTTGTTTTATTTTCTGGCAAGGTAAAAGAGTAATGTCTGTTTTCCTCATGTCAAAATCAAGACAAGATAACAAAAATCTCAGCGTAATCATGCTAGCTGATAAGAAGCCAGCAGAGAGAGTCTAATATATTACTTTTTAATTTCTCACTAGTATTACTAAATTTTTAATTCAACCAAGAAAAAGATAAGATTTCGATGCACGTCGAATATTCAACATAGTCTTTATTTGTGATTATTGCAAGTTCCATGTCACAATCAAAGTTCATAAATTAGCAAAATGCTAAAGGAAACAAACATGGAGAACCAAATAATTATAATAGTAGGACTTATTATCCAAAGAAAATGGAGTATATCATACATCAAAAAGTAAGATAAAAGATATCCAGGGCCTGATTGATTTCAAATGTTTCACCCTATATATCAGTTGCTACATGTAAAATCGTATTATCTGCCAATACATGTAAACCAATAATCAATAGGATAAGGGCCAGTTGGGTGTGTTTCAAGAGCTACTTCTAATTTTCATTTTTTCCTTTATTTTTCCTGCTTCCCCAAAATCATGGTCTGGATAAAGCATCATGATTCCCCAAAAGCAGCTAGAGATTTAAAAAAAAAAATAAGAAAACCAAAAAATAAGAAACCAAAGTACATTGGCAAACACAATGCCAAACTGGTCCTAAATTTCACAGGAATGCATATAAAAGGGTAAAATGCAAGATTCATATTTTAGGATGAATTTCTTAATAATTGCATTTCAAGATGTGCATATACCAGGGAAAGTAAATAGACAGAGATCATGAACCTAGAGCATTTTCACAGGCAAATACTACATACCCAAATAGGAGCGAAATGCAGACTTTGTACAGAAGTTATCAGGTTAATTTTGAAAAATTTGTCCTTCAAATGACTCTGCATCCCTCCATTGACTGTTATCACCACGGTTAACAAACAGTAGTCCATCTGTTATTAGTTTTGCCCCACCAGTCACGTTATATTTTCTCTCGGTGATTTCTGCAGAATCATGCCGCAAAGAAAACATTCTTGAAACTCTTTATATAGACGAAATGTATCTACAGCCATCAGAAATCCATAACTTTGATTGAAAAATTCTAAAAATGAAGTGAAATCTGTTTAGCCAATCGCATGTTTAGAAATCTCATATTTGCCAGAATTCAATCTTTTCAACTTAAATACTTGATAATCTTTAACTTCTCTTAATAATTAACTAAAACTACTGAAAATTGTACGGATATGATCAGTGATACATGTTGTAACTACAATATGCAATTGGCTTTAACATTGACTAAAAATTGAATCATTACTCCATCCCTTCTTCATACACAAGTCTTATATAAACAAATTTTGCAGTAATTTTACTTACCTAAAGTAAAAATAGTAGTTTCTTTCTTTCTTTTCTTTCTGCAAGCAAAACTTAAGAAAAGAAGAGTAAAAAGAACCTGTTAAGCAGTTGATCTCTGACGATGTGAACATGAAACCAACAGAATCTTGATGGCTTACATTTTTCACTGGAAGCCTTCGAAGATTAGAGCGCTCGTCTTGTTAAGTTGAAAAAGACAACTTTTTTCACTAAGAAAAAGATAATAATAACTTTTTTCAAAGGCCTGAGGCGTCTGGATTCTTGGCATCTCATTTCATCCCTTTTCTTTGTGGTAATTACGCCCAGCATGCTTTTTTTTTTTATATATATAAATAATTGTAAAATTACCTATTACTTTATTTCATTACATTTTTACCTTCTTAACTTTTTTTTTACACTTTTTACTTTTATAATATAAGTTTAACTAATATAAAGTTACTAGTGGCTATTGCAAAATCAATCATAAAAGTGTAAAATAAAAAACAAACTTGAAATGTTATTTATCTGTTTAATAAGTTCCAAAATATTAGAAATTAAATTTTTTTATTAGAAATTAAATTTTTTCATTAAAAAATTATATTTTGATATTTAGATTTATCTTATTTTGTGCTTAATTATGATTTTTTTAATTTATTTTATTGATGCAGAAAATGATTAAAGAAGAAAAATGATAGTAAAATCATGGACTGATTCTAGATATTTGGAGATTGGCTTGCCATAAAATTAGCAAACAGACATGGCGAAGAATACTTATATCATGATAATTTTTTTGTAATATATAATAATTTTTTTATTTTCGTTAATATTTAGTTGATATTTTGAGATTTTAAGATGAGTATGGTTGATATTTGATTGATGTTCATATCTATGAAGAATTGTCTGTCTGAATAGTAAACAAAAAATATATATCTTAAAAATAAAAAAATATTTTTTAGAAAAGTGAATCAGTAGCTATAGTAGAACTATGAAATAATATAATTAATTTTATAATTACCTGAAAATAACAAATTAAGATATGTGTAAATTTTGACTTGATGCTACTTCAAAATTACTTGAGTGACTTGAAAATCTCTCTTTTTTTAAGAGAAGCCTAGTACCACTCATTAAATTATAGTCTTATTTTTTTTATTTTTTTGCTAAAAGCGCTCTATAACCATTTAAAGACATTCTCATCAAACTAATATTATTACAAAATATTAACAAATTGAGTATTTTTATTAATTTGAAAGTTAAAATAATTTCAAAAATTACCTAAACTTATTTCAATTTTTTCTAAAATTTTAAATTTTAATTCTATTATTTATAAAATCATATAGAGAAAAATTGAATATACACATACAACCATTCTCATCGAAAAGCATCAAAATGTATGCTATATTGAGTCAAATCTTCAAATTTGGAGCAAAGTGCAAACTAAAGTGGTTTGAATTTTATTGTATCAGTTAGGATAATATTATTTTAAAAAAATTTACAACTTCATTATTAAAAAAAATCAGTTAAAAAAGAAAAAAGTTACTACTGCACTTATTTCTTGATGTAACTTTCTTAAAAAATTAAATATTAAAAAGAAGCAATAATACAAAAGAGTAAGAAAAGTGTTCATTTAATTATTTATTAGCCTATTCTAGTTATACATTAGCCATTAGTTCATAATGATGAGTTGGATTTTAATTATTTTATTAAATGTTATAGATTGATGTGATATTATATACATCAAAAAATTAAAGTTACAAAGTCAATAAAACCATTAGCCATATCACTTTTAATTTACAAAAATGAGTGTATTTTTGTAAATTGTATACCTAAAAGAGCGTATTTTTGTGAGCTCTTTTTTCGCGAGGTAAAAATATAATAGATGCTGAAAAAAATGAATATTTATGTAAAAAACCTATTTTTTATCTAATTATTGATTAAATTCAACTTTATATTTATAATTATTATTAAATTTTAAAATAAATATTCATATTTTTAATTTATTTTTAAGAATATCTTTCAGTGATCAATTCTGCTTATTAAAATAAAAAATAGTGTATTGATAAAATATTATGGCGTTTAAGTCTAAAATAAATTATTTTTTAGGGATTCACAATTATTATTTTTTTAGTAAATACTGTTGACTTTTTATGTCATGTTTTTATAGTAAGATTTTAAAAATTATTATCGAAAAGAAATTTAAAAATTAATAAAAAATAAAAAATTTAATTTATAATTAGATTTTTTTAGATAAGTTTTGCTTTGATTTTTTGAGGTGAATATTCACCACTTACATTAGCATGAGTTAGCGGGACTCATGAGTTAGAAGATATTTTAAATCAGCATTGGGGAGGACATATTAATATTGATGAAGTTTGGACATGTCACTCATTGTTTTAATTTTTGTAGACTTAAACCTGAAGTTCTTCTTTGTGTAAAAAAAACTTGATATTCTTTTTCTTTTTAAAAAAAAAATCATAAAATAAAAATTTATTCTTCATCCTTACATGTAAAATTATGAAAAAATTTGATATAGGTTTAATATATATTTCCATCTACATCAATTTGATATTAAATAATGAAGTATGTGTCAAACATTCAATATTAAAATGTAAAATATTTATATATACACGCCACTCTCCTATTGGTTGTGGTGTATACACTAAACTTAGATAATAATATTTTTAATATTATTCTCTCTGCTTCTTTCTCTATTTTAGTTTCTAAGCAATAAAAAAAAGTTTTTATTATTTTCATTCCTCCTTTCTCTTTAGCTCCGCTATTCACTAATCTAATATTATAGTGAATAATTAATTAATCCAAAACAATTAACAGGTAACATACTTTACATCTATTACTTCAGTTATTTATTTTAAGAAATTCTTCTTATTCATTTTATGACTAGATTGAAAAATATAAAGATAGGATTCAAACTCAAGTTCCATTTTAAACTTAACTTGTCATTAGTTACGGAATTACAATTTTTTTTCTATTTTAATCTTTCATACATTTATCAACCTGGTTAGAAGAAAAAGAATAACAAAATATTGAATTACATTATTACTTTTGGGATTGAGAAGTCTCAAGTTCGAATTTTCTTACTTTTACTAGATAAAATTTCACATTTATAGTGAATGTAACGGAAAGAATATAGCGGTATGGCTCCCCCTACAAAGTTCAATATTTTCAGGTTATTCTAAAAAGGTTAGACGGGGACTAACACGGGCGTGTAAGGTCTCCGCATCATGCACTCTAGGCTTTGGTTGGTTTTCTCCAATCCACACGCCGAGGTTACATCAGGGTGTGGCATCCTTTTGAAAAACAAATTTCTAAAAATTTATCGACTTGCATAATATATACACTAACTCTATTTACGTCATGCCTTATTTTAATAAAAACAAAATAAAAACTCAAGTAAACAAAAACAAAATCCACATAATAAATAAAATTCAAATGAAAATAACTAAACTGATATCGAAGGCAACTGACTATCCTTTTAGAATATTTCTCCTTCTTAGTATTAAGAAAAAAACAAAAAATGTTGAATTATTGAGTCAAATTTGAAAGTAGACGGCCAACAATATTCGTCAAACGATTAGGCCTAGAAGAAAATATCTTAATATTGTTGTTATAGTACAAATTATAATCTAATGATTGCTGAAAACGCGTAATTACAAGACTGATTGAGTGATTAAGATTTTGATTAATAAGAAGTAGCAATTGATTAGATGGAATAAAGCCAAAAGATGCCCGACTTCTAGGCTTTAGTAAATACTGAGCCCTTTATTTAGGCGTTCTAGTTTACAATAATATTTCCTTTTTTTTCTTCTCTCCTTTTCTTCCCGTGTGGTGAAAATTGTTTATGGCTTAATCATTAAAAAAAAAAAAAACAATCCCAAAGCTATTTTAACAATTTATTTATACCAATAGTTTACTCTGCACGGCTATTATTATTTTAATTATAATATTAAAATTTGATAAATTTAATTTAATAAATTTTTTAATATTTAATATTAATTTATACAATTTTAAAAATAATAATAAATTAACTAATTTTAAACGTCTTTAATTTTTTTAAAATTATAAAATACTATTAATACATAATATACAAATTATTTATTAATTAATTTTAATATTATATAAATCGATATATCAATATATCTCATATTACTATTTTTTAAGATTTAAAGTTTATTATATAATTAAAAATTTAATTTATTATTAAATATTTACTAAAAATATAACTTAAGATGTTATTTACTATAATTAGAATTATTATCTAGTTATAATAATAATTTTTTAATTAATATAATATTAAAATATAATTAATATGTTATTTCTTAGGATAGAATTAGTATTATTATTTGATTAGAAAACTATTTATTAGTTAATATAATTATAATTAATATACTAGTTCTAAGAATTATTAGTTGATGTTTAATTAGAAATGTAACTTATGAATTAATAAATTAATATGAAAAATTATAAAATGACACATAAACTTAAATTCCATATGTCAAAAGTAAACACACATATCAAAACAAAAATTTTATGTATCAAAAACTAAACATACATATTATTTTAAAAATTATTTATTAATTAATTTTAATATTATAAAAATTAAAATATTAATATAATTGATATTACTATTTTTAAAATAAAAAATTTATTATATAATTAAGAATTTAATTTATTATTAAATATAATACTTAAAATATAATTTAAGATGTTATTTTTTATAATTAGAATTATTATTTGATTATAAAAATAATTTATTAGTTAATATAATATTAAAATATAATTAATATATTATTTTTTAAGATAGAACTAGTATTATTATCATATTAGAAAATTATTTATTAATTAATAAAATATTAAATATAATTAATATATTATTTTTAAAGATTAAAATCTATGTTTAATTAGGAATGTGACTTATGAATGAATAAATTAAAATAAAAATTATAAAATTAAATATAAATTTAAATTTTATGTGTCAAAAGTAAATATACATGTAAAATAAAAATTTTATGCCTTAAATTAAGTACATATATAAAACAAGAAAAATTAATTCTCAAAAATTAATATATATAAATTTATATGGCTTGAAACACTACTATAAGGAAATTAATAGGATTGGGAGCAAATAAGAAATAATTAATAGAAATTAGGAGCGTATTATAAGCCTTTAAAAAGTCTTTGCTTTTTAACAAGTAAGCCTTTTTATTAAGTCATTGCAATGCAATGTGCCAACAGCCAATCAGAACCCTTCTCAATCATATATATGTACACCTTTCATGTATTTAATCCCACTAAAATAAATTATAATAATCTATTCACAGTAAGTAATAAAATGTATAATCATGTGGTGGATAATTAATTTCCAAGTATGGAAAAGTAAATATAGAAAGAAAAAAAGAAGAACTTTTGTCAAAATTGATGGGACATAGTCATGTAGGCCCCATAAAGAACACTCAGACCTCAAGAGATTGCAGGTGCATCAACTGCTTGATACTGCTCTTTTGATGATCTTCATCTTGTTCCGCACAGCTAGTGTTTGGTGGTGGAAAATCTAAACAACATTTACTATCCTCAAGATCTTGAAGATCAAGCGAGTACACAACATCTTCCCTACTCCATCCTGCACGCAATAAAACTACAGACAAGACTCTCACGTGCCACACTACGTCCAATTTTCCGTTCTGGACCCTACCACCATCACCATCACCACCGCAACCGTTCTCTCTCTTCTCATCACAACCGTCTATCATCATCATTTCCCTCACGTCCTCTTCTCTCCACCCTCCATCTCTCAACTTCCAGAACACGTCCTCCAAACAGTCCCCTAACGAACTATCTTCTAAATACTCACCACCATTCCACCACCCGAGCGTGTCAGCACGCGCAACCACTTTCCTCCCTCTCTCTGCCACTTCTGTCCAAAACTCAACCTTTCGCGCTTTTGTGGCCGCCCACGCCGGCGCATTGATAGACACCTTATTATAACTGTGATGATAATTTCTTCGCCAATTAAAATTATTAACTCTGCCAGTACCTGTTTTAAACAATTCAGCTTCTTGAAAGAACCTTGCAAGATCAAAATTCAAAACACGTACACTGCAATCATCGACGTAAAATACCGGATTCCCTGCGGTGTTCGGCGAAGAAGGAATGTAACAGTTGCCATAAATGGGTACAAGAACTGGAGCTTTTGTAAATAATCGCTTCGAAGTAGCTAACATTTGTTGGCTATCATCAGGTCTGTAACCCCAAGAATCGACCCAGAAGTTGTTGTGGGTAATATTCTTGGAAAGATTCAAGAAAGGAAGGTTTAGGAGGAGCTGGAGTTGTTGCGGGGAAGATGATCGCCAATTAGGGAAGAGAGGGCCAACAGGTAAGCCTTCTTGAAGAATGGAGCGAAGATCAGGAGGGAAAGAGAAGTGGAAGTTGGATTCAATGGAGGTGAATTCCTGATCGGTGAGACCCGGGAGAATAGGGATATTGAGAGACCTGAGATTGTCTATTAGGGTTTTGGCATAAGCGGCAAAGGAGAAGCATGCAAGCTTTGTTGTTGTTGTTGTTGTTGTTGCCATTGGCATTCTTGGATGAGTTAGAGAAATGATGATGAAATGGATAAACGAATAAAGATAGAAAGATGGAATATTAAAGAAACGAGTGTAAGTATAGAAAAGTGATAGAATGTGAAAATTGAGTGGTTAAAGAAGGGGTTTTGGAGGAGAGGCATAATAGGGATAAAGGAGAGAAGGAGTCTCTCAAATGGAGTTAAAGATCCGTACGGAGTGTGGAGGTTTGTTACAGAAAGATAGATATAGAGAAAAAGAGAGAAGAGAGAGAGAGAGAGATAAGTTTTGACTCTGAATTGAGGAGAAGTTTACGTCTGATGACTGGCAAAGATGGGTTACCTTAAGCAACAATCAAATACAAGAACAAGAAGGTAGAACGTGTTTGATGGAGGATGAGAACTCACGTGTCTTTTTCCTTTCCTTTGACAGATTCCTCCATTCTTCCTTTTCCTTCCCATTTTCTCTCTACATATTAATTTGTATATGCAACCCCTCTCTCTCCCTATATATATATATAATATATATATATGTGTGTTTTATTTTAATTCAAATTCGACTACTGTTACTGTTTGGTACCTCAAGTCAATCACTGGATGAAAATGGCGTCGGATTCAGACCCCAGACTTGAATGCTATCGCCAATGCCTACACCACCAGTAAAAATGGAATGAATGAGAAAACATATCTCATTTGCATTTAAAATCGTTTGTACCGCGTAATTATAAAAAGATAACTATTTTTATTATATAGTTTATATTTCATTTGACTTTTATAAGAGTGGCTTTTTAAAAATAAATTTAAATTTTCGAGATTCATAATTTTCAATTTCTATAACTTTTAAAGTTATTGTTTTCAATAGATGAGTTTTAGAATTTCATTGTTTTTTTTATATTAGAAATTATACAAAAAATTTTTTTTTCCTAAATAAGAACTTTTTATTATTTGAAAAAAATTAATCAAATAAAAATTGTAATTTAAATATATAATAAACTTTATCCTTTGAATTTAGAATAATATTTAAAAAATCTAAGACTAAAAAGTTTTCTAGAGTTATCTTTCTTATATATCTAAATTTATATTTCTCAAATTTAAATTCTTATGAAATTAAATTTCAATCTTCAATTATCTAAACAATAACAGAACTTTGTGAATTTCCTCAGAACTCTGAATTCTACAGGAATGTGAGGGTTAAATAATAATATTTTCGTATAAAGTATGAAAAAGAAACCCATGTTTTGCTAGTATTGATACTTGTTTTATTGTGGAAGGAGCAAATTTGGACATAAATGACCAAATCAAACAGTATATATGTATATATGGTATTTACTATATTTTGTTAATAATATATAGAGGGAATTCTTTTTAATAACAGGTAAAAAGAGAAGAAGAAAAACAGGCTTAATTTGGAAAATTGTAATGCAATTTGGGTTATGATTATGTTAAATACTTAAGCAGATTTATTTAGTTTCAATTTATATCTATTATTGTTAGACTGAAAGTTGTCAACAACCAATTACCTTCTCAATCCATATTACATGGTAAGAAAACTAGTCAGATTTGTTTCCATTTTAAACTCTCAGTTTCAATTTTCTTCTATTTGGAATGGTTCATCTTAATTTATAAACTTTTTTTTTTAAAAATTAAATCGGTTACGGTTGGATTCAAACTGATGAGGTTCAGTGCTATTTTGTGAAGGAATACTCTGATTAGTTTTGCTATCACTGAACTTGTTAATTGACCAACTAAAAATGGGTAATTTATTCTTGTGAATTAGTGTCTTTACCGTGAATAAGAGATTAGAGGTTTCAATTTGTAGAATTTTAGGGTCCTATAGTTTATAATAATTTAATTCTTTTCTAATATTTATTTACTTATTTAATAAAAATTTATACAATTTAAATAAAAAATATTTTACGAGCAATGGCTTTAATATATAAAACTTTTTATATAAAATTGATTCAAATTTTATAATTTTTTATTAAATAATACACAAAGAGCTTAAAAACAACAAGTAAATCATATAAACTACAACATCTTAAAATTCATTAAATTTATTTTTAATAAAAAAATAAGTTATGCAATTTTATTTTAAAAGAATGAATATATAGATACGCGATGAAGCTAACATAAGGTAATATAATTAAGGGCTTATTTACATAAATGTCAATGTCATTATCCAATCATATATTAAAAGTAATTAATTTATCTTGGATCCCTGAAGGCAATACAGCTCTTTCATTTTCTTTAAACCATATAGTATTATTATTTGCACCCTATTTTAATAATCCCACTTCCATCTCACGAACTTCACAAATGGTCTCAAAGGGGCAAATACACGCCTGCTGAGACTGAAATTGACGTTGCAAAATTAATTGAGACCATCATATGATATCTACTGCCTTAACCGGAATTAGTGGGAGTTTAATTTGGACCCACTATTTTATCATATACTACTATGCCATGCATGAAAGCTTTAATAGTAGTATAATTGGACTAAATAATTTAGCTTAAAAGTTGTATAATAATTAAAAGGACAACAACGGTTTGATAATATTTTCAGTGCTCTAAAGTCTAAACTCAGTCTCGTTGGTTCTTGAGAGAATTGCCGTCCCGCCCTCTCTCATCTATTAGGCTTCTAGACAACTGGACTATTCCAGAAAGGAAATTTACCAATTGTCATATCATATGGCTTGACTTTTTATGAATTTTAATGACCATGATAAATTTAGTGATATCATTATATGATTCTAGTCTTTATTTTTAGCATTCATTATTAAGGGTAAGAATAAAAGATAGATTTTTAAATATATTCAGTTTACAATATTATATGTGAAAAAAATTAATAGTATTATAATTTTTAAAAAAGGTCAATTGCATTATATATGTAATGTTATTTATTAAATGTTATATTTATATTATTAATTATTTATTACTGCTAATCATCCATGATTAAAAATTAATTAATTTAAATATAATAAATAATAAATAACGTCACCTGTTATAATATGATTGATTTTATCCATAAATAGCATGACAGACTGAATTTGTCTAGAAATTCTCAGAATAAAAAAAAATTACCATTTCACGTTTTCAATTGGGCAGCCGATTTTATTGGCGAGAAAAGTTGTTGTAGATGAGCATATCTGGTCAGAAAACCATGCCCAACTCTTGCTGTTGGGGCTGGTGGATTAACATAAGGTGTTTTTCTTACATTACCATTGTTTTTGTTTTTTCTTTTCGTTAATCAAAGAGTGGCATCATTTAAAAAAAGAAAAGAAGCCTCTAGTAGCGCATACCGCAATACAGAATTGAATCTCAGTGCTAACCTACTCCAGACTTTGAACTGTCCAAGTTTTCATAAATGCAAAATGTAGACTGTTCTTGTTTGAGAAAGATAAGTTGTGTTCTAGAGAGCAAGAGAGACTTTCTTGCTGCATTTAAGGTTGCCAATGTGTTTGCTCTGGTCCAAAAGAAAACTATTAAAAAAAGATGGGTAACACAATACAACAGTTATGGTAGTCTCAATATAACGTCAATAATTTGCTCTTGAATTGCTTTTTTTTCTTTTTTTCTCTTAATAGTTTTTTGTCATTGTCCAAAATTTTCCCTGAAATATGACATTTGTCCGAAGTCTGAAAGCCACGTTGATTCAAAAGACTATATGGAACTTGTCCAACTTGGAAAGCTACTTTCCAAACGAGCGGCAAATTAAAAACTCGTACGTAGGCCCTCTTGACAATCTAACCAAATTTTCTCATTTACTGACATTTTTTTGTAAATCTGAATAAATAAATAACATATATAAATATTTATATTCTCACAATAAATAATTCATATGTGTTTCGTGTTGCATTTTCAATTTTAACACTTGACGCATAGCTCAAATGACATGAACAATTATTTTAGAAAAATGGACCTTTTAATTTAGATTTCATTTCATCTTTAATAAAAAATAATAATCTTTATATATTTAATATTAAATTTGTTTGAAAGCAAACATAGGAACCTTACATCTGTTCAACTCGTGGACCCGGCCTGCGCTGCTTTTTTCTTTTTGGGAAAATCATTAGAAAATGAGGAAAAACATAGAGAAATTAAACATAAAGGATCCCGATAAAAAAAATTGAAGTTTAAATAATTGAAAAGAAATCCCAGCTTTTCGTTGCCCATTTCTTCCATGCTGCTTGCAATTCAAAATCTTACTGCCAAAATTATCAGCCTACAAGTGCCTGTGTAAAAGTTGTCTTTTGATTTATAATGCAGCAACTAGTTTGTGAATCCTATTAACAATATCAAGATTTGTTTATGTTCTCTCTTTCCTCTCTTCAAGATTCGTATTCCTTTCCCTTTTTATTCTCCTGATCTCACAAATGAGTGAAAGAAGGAACTAAACTATTACCAACTTCTTGTAAATTCATCTTCACCATCTCAACTTTTCATTTGCTGATAAAAAAGATAAGAACTTGGGTAGAGTGTAAAAGCACCATGGCATTAAAGGGAAGAGGCAATAGCATAGTGGGGGAACTTTAAATACAAACTGATGACACTTGGCCTGTTCAAGATTAGTCATAGCTAAAACTCCTGCTCCCCTACAAAATCTTGGGTAACTTTGGAAGAAAGTTAGTCCAATTGGGCAGGATATACCATTGTCAACTTAATCTACTGTCGGTCTATCCCTACTACAAAAAAAGACACAGAAGGCAATTTTCACCAGTTGCTGAACTGAGGCATATTTTCACCTTTTGTTTAGGCAATTTCTTCACTATCTGAGCTGCCATCATTATCTCCCATTTCCTCCTCATTTTCATCTTTGGCTGAGGCTGCAACAGCATCATCAAGCTCCTCAGAAGCATCTTCTTCATTCGCAAAACTCCAGCCAGGAACAATCTTTTGACCCTCTCTGATAGCACTATCACTATCGCAAAAACCACATGAGCTTGAATTCAAGACATTTCTTCCGTTGCCTTTAGAGGTGATTGTATAAGGCAATGCATTGCCTTTGTTGTTTTCTGCTGCTAAAGAAGAAGCCAAAGCAAACCTGTGGTGTGTCCCCTTAGCTTGTTGAGTCAAAATTGCAGAGGCATCATTTGTATCTCCAGTCTTACCATCATTTATTTTCATTTCTAGAGAGGAATCAAGAGCAACAACACATAGCTGCATTTGGGAGATTTCTTGGTGAACTTGATTTTGGAAACAAGGGACCATTATGTTGCTTCCATTAATGCCTATATCACTATTACTGTTTGCGATTACATTTGAGACCTTTTCCACTTCTTGTTGGGCGATGGCAGTCTGATTAGATAATTTTACTGTACTCTCTGGCCTTTTTAGAATAACCTTTTCAAAAATGTCTGCTTTGGGCTTTCTGCCTCGAGTGTGGGGTTGAGATGCATCAGGTGAAGGTAAAGTATCAACTGAAGTAACTGTTCTCCTCGGCCTCCCTCTCTTGGATGGTTGTCTAGATACAGTGTCATGAACTGTGGGCACTTCCGCTGCTTGTTTCAGAGATGCAACTTCTGCTTCAAGCTTCATTATGCGGCTCTTGTGATCAGCTATTACAGATTGCAAATGGCCAATTACAGTCTGTAACTGGACTTTGTCTATTGACTGCATTCTCAACCAAAATGATATACTGAATAGCTTATGTCCATCATGATAAGATTAATATCATAGTCGAAATAGCAGAAAGGTTGTAGATATAATACCTGAGAGCTCCAAAGTTGTTCCTGCTTTTGAGAAAGTATTGCCGGTGGACTAGTGACCCCAATTTGAGAAGATTGTCCAAGGGGTGCCGAACAACCAGGCTTTGTTGAAGGCTGTAAGGAGATGTGGCCATATGCTCCTGGAAAACTGTAGCTGTTAGGGGGCTGTGATAGTTGAACATGACCCCACCAAAATGATGGATCCCAAGGCCCTGCTAACAAGAAAAGTGAGATTTCAGGTGCCTCACATAAAATGCACTTGAGAATTCTACTGGCATGCATCATTCTAAATAGTATTAATCTGGTGGTTTAAACAAGAAGCATACGACCTACTAATGAAATCACGGTAAATGGACAGAAAATCATTGTGCATCCTAGATAAATTAAATGAGTTTGATATATGAAAATGTTCCAAACAATTTCGCTGCATCACCAGTATATATACTGACAGCGACACAGGTGACTATACCTGGAAAGCTTGGATATGTGTAACCAACTTGGTGACATAAATTGGGAACCTGAGGATGGTCTTTTGATAAAGGTTCACCTCCTATCATATTAGAAGCCGGCCAACTAGAATTAGTTGTCCCAATAGGAGTGAACGGATGAATTATTGAAGGTGCATTCACTCCAGGCAGATGGTAACCAGGATGCTGAGATAGCCAAAAGGGCGTGGAGGATTGAGCAAGGTGAGGTAATGTATGACCCTCATGGCTAGCAGGATTTAGTTGCAGATGAGGCAATTGATGCCTCTGACTGACAGCAATAGATGGAGGTGATTGGGAAGACGCACAAGGATTTGAACTTGAGGGAGGCTGGTCCACATTATTTTGAGGTGTGCAAGGCCATTGAAGAAACGGAGGGTATTGCTGATTGAGGGAAGGTGCATTATCATGTGAAGGACTACTAGCTCCAATATCCTTCATGCCAAATGTGATACTGGCTTGGTTCTGTTCTTCCTTGCTCTGTCCATCATTAGATTCCCCTTAATACATAATAGAAAAATGATACCGATCAAAATATTCTGCTTCCTCACACTTAATAACAGATTAACTCTGACAACATATAATGAGGGCACAAGAAGCAAAAAATAAATAAATAAATAAAATCAATCCAGTATCCAAACTTTAAGTACGGATTTTCTCATTCTTTTCAAAAGAAGTTTCTGCTTATGTCCCAAAAATAGATTTTAAAATCATTGCTTGGAGATAACTAATTAATCATATTGGTGATTCCCATTTATGTTAGAACCATTACTCAAATTTTAATCTGCAACAAGAGAAAGAAAGATAAAACCCTGCTATTGCATTTTTTGATTTCTTAATAGGGAAAAAGGAAGAAAAGAAAAGACAGTAAAAGAAAACGCAAAGGAAAGAACAAAATAATAAGGGTCAAATACAAAGAAGGACCGCAATGGCCTACCAGTCATGGGGTTTGAGAAGAGCAAGGGTTTAAGAAACCATCAAAATTTAACCCATAAGCATTTCAACGAAGAAGAAAGAAAGACAAACCCTTTTGAGAAAATTAGAAGAATTCATACCAGCAGGTCATTAGAGTCAGGTTCATGGGCAGTAGTAGCTGTAGCAATTTTATGATCCTTCTTCTCCTTGTTTTCCATGAAACCAAAATACCAACTTTTCTTGTTTCTTTTCTTTTCCTTTCTCGATTAAAATTACTTGATAGTGGAGCCTGAATGCCACTAGAGAGAGAGTCAAAACCATATAGTCATACAGAGAGTAGAAAAAGAGGACGAATGTCTTCTTCCGTTGAAAAGGGAATGTGAAATGAATTTTAGAGCTTTTATTCCATTATTATTGTTTGGGACTAAATACTATTTAACTATGCATTTTAGTTTAATACATGAATCAGTGTCTGCGTTTTTTTTTATTATATGAGTCAGGTAATGTATTTTTATATTTTTAATTTTGGAAGAAAATATATAAATTGATTTTTCTTTAAAAGTAAATTTGAAAAAAATAATTTATGAAAATTTAGTATATTAAATTAAAAATTAAAAATAAAAATTTATTTTTAACATCCAACAACACCACCAAATATACCCTTACAAGTTTATCATAAAATTTATTCAAACTAATTGACATTGGAGTTAACAATGAGATGTATATAGAATTCAAAGAATTAATTTTCTAATGAAGAGTTTTCCAGAATAATAGGATACAAACTTAAATCATGCATTATTAGAAGACTATTAATTGAGAGGTTATGATGTAATCTTTATGAAATTTGATTCACAATTTAGTTTTAATAAACGAATTCTGCTGAAAAAGAAAATGGAATGCCAATGTGAGATTGTGACAATGAAGGTTTTCTTGGTCCCTATAAACTTTTAAAAGTTCTGTTTTTATTTTCTTCCTGAGATTAGAAGGCTCATTTATTGGGCATGTGACTGGGACAACGAAGGTCCTTGCATTGCCTGAAGCAACTAGCTTCTGCAATATTCTTGGTGCTGCTAATAGCTTTCCAGATTCATTCACTTTTGAAAACAAATATTTTATTATATCACAGTTACACTTGAAAAAATGGGATCTTCAGTCTTTCTCTTTGGCGAAAGGTCTGTGTCAATAGCGAATCTGGAAATTAAGCAAAAATTGCAGAACCGAGGCTTGTGATGCAAGTATAAGAATAGATATTGGAGGTATAGATTGAAATAAATGAAACGAAAGTATTAATTCCAGAAGATATTAAGGCTATTAACAGTGATTTTTTCATAATAAATAGACGCTGAATAAGGAAATAAGGTTCAAAATTAAAGTTCCTGCTTGGCTTCAATCATTTGTCCTATTTTTCTTAAATCAAAATTAGCTTAACCAAGATTAAACCTGTTGCTAAACAAGCTTAATTCTTCCCATAGTTTAAACTATTACAAAAACCCAGTTAAAAGTGACAGTGATATTCGCATGTGACAAATACAGTATCTCTTTCTTATTATTATTATTAAAAAAACTTGTAATTAATATAAACCCTTTTATGTAATCTTATCAATTCTGGTGAATGATTGATGGGTGTTGATTTTGCTACTTAGGTGGTGGATGGTATATTTAATTTATAATACTAAACCTCCTAAACTTTAATTTATATATAATTAATTTAATTTAGAATATTTCTTTCTAAAAGGTAGGCTAATTCCTGCAATGGCAATTGCAAGGGCTTTCTTCCCAGTTTTACAAAGGGAATTGAGGTCTAACTCTAGCCCTACAAGAAACAAAAAGAAAAGAAGGCTAATGTTTGCAAGTGTATCTAACACTGGAAGACTCTTAGGTGGGAACACAGTATGTAAATATTTCTCACTTCGACCAAGAGCATATGCCCTAGTAAAATTCCTCCCTGCAACATGGTGAAAACCTCAATGTTAGGCTCAACATAACTTCATATCCGATAAATTGAGTTCGTATAGCTATAAACTCTCTCTCTCTCGAGCAACTTGCTGAAATCTTTTCTGCGCAAGGATATATTTGTGGATACATATACAAAATAGGGATTGGAAGAATCAGAATACAAAATGAAAACCAAGTTCAATTAAGAACGACAAGCATCACCAAGTCATGAACTCTTTTACCATGCTTGAAGAATCAATTTATTGTTATAATATACATTTCAAACCCGTAGGAGGTAATTATATAACAGCAAGAAAAAAGGTTAAACTAGCAGATATTTGGTGGACTGAGAACAGAATTTGAACCAGCTGCTTGGTTACTTGAATGAATATAGACATGATCAATAACTACCCCACCCAGACCACTAAGGACTGATCTTTTTCATTTTAACTGACAATTAAAGACCCACAGTTTGCAATAGAAATGAAATCTTCGAATCAAAGTAGCATTCTAGATAAGTGCTATATGCTAAAATTGTCAACCACTTCTAAAATGAGCAATTTTGTTAAACAGGCTAAACAATACCATATGCCTGAATTTATGTTGTCCTAGCATACTGACCCAAGGCATTTGAATTCCTATATAATGGTTCTGAGTTGGCAACTTTGAAATTCTGAATGACTGATCTCCGATTCTCTAGTAATTGGACTTGTTTCAATTTTGTCCAATAAAATGTGATGGTTGGGGAGCAAGACATATTTGTTCATTATCAGTTAAATGGCTACCAGAGGAGATAGTGCAGGAAATAGGTATTGACTGGAGTCCGGCAATTCATCTACCTAAAGAGTGACAAAAAGTCTTCAAGAGAAAGGATGCTATTTAATTTTTTGAGAAATTTTATGCACTTTTTTTGACATATGGGATTCAAATAATTTTATAATTTTTTATTATTTTATTAATTAATAAGTTAAATACTATGCAGAAGTCTACCAAGACAAATTAAAAATACTAATAATTTTGTATTTTTATTCTATTATAATTTCTAAAGTTTTTTCTATTGATATATTCAATATATTTCATGATTATCAATTTCAAATAAAATATATTATCTGCACTTATTTAAAAATAAATATTTAAAGTGTATTATAAATTTTAATTCTACTAACATTTTTTTGTATATAATACAAAAAAATTATAAAGAAAAAAAAGATCCAAAATCCAATGCCACACCTTACCAATATGAATAGAAAATAGGAGAGGATCACTAACTATCCAAGGAGTCGAACATAAAATCTAATAACATAATTCGTAACAGAATGAGGAATTGAAATAATAAATAAATCCTTTTTTCTTTTCATATAATTAGAATACAAATTGTACATAGTTGATTGAAAAAATTAGATGTTGTAGTACATCTCTAAAAATGACCACAAAGCATTTATTGTTTTTTTCATAAATAATAAAATATCACATTTAAATGCTATAAACACTAGTTCTAATTCTAGAAAATAACATATTAATAATAAATTAATTTTTTAATTAGATAATGATTACTTTTGTAATTAGATAATAATTATTCTATAAAATAATATATTAATTATATTTTAATATTATACTAACTAATAAATTAATTTTCTGATGAGATAATAATTATAATTCTAAAACATAATATTTTAAATATTATATTCACTAATAAATTAATTTTTTATTATATAAAAATTTCTAAATCTAAAAAATAGTAATATCAACTATATAGATAATATTAATTTATATAATATTAGAATTAATTAATAAAATATTTTAGAATAATTTTATATTAGTATACACTAATAAAATTTTAAAATATTAAATATTAAAAAATATAATTAAAATTATTTGATTTGCTACTATTTTTAAAACAATGATAAATAAAATATTAAATATAATAATAAAGACTGTAAAATGCATCAAATAAATAATATTTAATTACAAAATTTTCAGTCTTTTTCATTTCCCTGTATGGCATTGTCCCATTGCCCATCACCAAACGAAACTGGTATTGTCAAAATCACATGCTGCGACAAGAAGTGGATAATTCTAGAATTTCTTTTTTCTCTTTTTTTTTTTTTTTTTATCATTACCCAATTATTAAAAAAAAAAAATCAAGCTCATGTTTAGGAGTTCTGTTTCGGTTTGCTTGCATCCGAAGGCATTAGGTCTATCCACCCATCAGTTTGTGGTATGCTGATAGGGCGATCACTTGGACAAGATTTCAAGACGGCTGCACAAGGAATTGATACATTATGCCCCACCCCAATGTCAGAATGCACCAATATGCACTTCGCAGCCTGAGCATTGCTGCACAAGGAATTGATAAATTAATATTCTGTTTAGCCACCCCTTTTCTCTTTTTTATTCTATTATTCACATTAACAAATCTTTTACTTTTGATTCGCTGTGATTATAAAAACATTCATAGAATTTAGTAGATTTAAAATAATAATCTTTTTATTAATATAAAAAATCAATTCATATTTAAACCGGCTACTAAATAAAATATAATAATCGGCGAGTCGTATTTTAAAAAAAATTGCTAATGCATTAATAAAATATATACGTAAATTTGTTTTATTTATGTGAAAAATTCTTTTATGTACTTCTAATTTTATTTTATTTTTTATTATTAATTAAGTCATATTTATAATTTTTCAATGCATCAACCTATAGAAAGACATAAGTTTTATGGTCTATGATTTGCTGACCATCAAAAGCTTCAGTTTATTTTGAATTTACCAGCCAGGTTTTTGTATTATGCTCGGGTAAATTAACTAGTCAAAATGCATATTTCACACACATAGCAAGAAATTAACTATTGACCTTTTGCTTCCAAGTCAAGCACAAACACAAAAAGATAAATAATACGATGATTCAATGACATCAAATTTGAAAAGGGAGCTATAACTAGTTGATGGGAAAAACAGGAAATGATATTTATACATCTCTCAAAATTATAATCCTCTCAAAAAAATATATGTACTCTTAGTAACTCTATTGGAGGCAAGGGGTCATTATCTATATCATAAATGCCATAAATTAGACACTCTACTTGCAGAAAGAAAATGGATCACAAACATTGCAGGACTAATTTTAGTCTGCTTTCAATTGCTAGCCATATCATCACATTCATGTTTGCCACCATTTTGGCTGGGTACCCACACCCCCTAAATAGGCCAACATTACAAACTGGCATACCTATATCAAAAACTAAACCAAACCCAAAATCTACATAACCTCTGGCTATCAATTCTTGGAAAACATGTCATTTGGAACGACCCAGTTTCTGGTCCCTGAGCAATTCCACTACCCTTCTCATTGAAGGTCTGGTAATGGGAAATGCCGAAGTGCAAAGAAGAGCAACGTTCAGAACCTTTTCAATTTCTTCATAATCACATGTGGATTGGTCCAACTTTGAATCTATAATCTGGCCTAGATCTTTGTAGCAATTGCCGCTGCCATTTTCACTTCCTCCATCGGGTGATGATGTTGCTGATGAAGTAACCTCAGTAACCCACCTCACTACATCCTTGTTTTCACCAAAGAAAGAATCATTTGGCCTTTTGCCTGTGATCAACTCCAGTAACACCACTCCAAAGCTGTACACATCACTCTTTTCTGTCACTTTGAGGGTGTAAGCATATTCTGCAAATTGATTCAAAATCAGAATAAATAAGCTTCATCAAAAGAATGAACATATAGTTTTAGCTCACCATACTAGAATCATAATTTTTACCTGGAGCAATGTAACCATAAGATCCAGCAATGCGAGACATGACACAATCACCCTCGACAGCCTCACTCTGCAATGTCTTGGCCAACCCAAAATCCGCCACTCGAGGTCTTATCTCATCGTCCAACAAAATATTATTGCTCTTCACATCTCTATGCACAATTGGCGGAACACAATCATGATGCAGGTAAGCCAAACCCTGTGCGGCCCCAACAGCCACTGCATACCGGCTTTTCCAATCCAGTAATCCTCCGCCTTTCTGTCCATGCAGCACATCACCTAAGCTCCCATTCTCCATATACTCGTAGACCAAAATTCTGAATTCCTCTCCACTGCAACACATTAACAATTTTACAATATTGCTATGCCGAACTCGTCCTAATGTCTCAACTTCTGACCTGAAAACAATTTCAGTTTCAGGTTTCTGTGTTCCTCCCCATAGTCTCTTCGCTGCAACTATCTGTCCCGTTTTGAGTTCCACTTTGTAAACCTGACCTGACCCACCCGAACCTATTAGGTTCTCTTTTGTCAAGCACGGAAATATATCTTCTTCATTAAACCCGACCCGTTGGAATGTAGTTACTTTATACAGTCTTTTCGGTTTTCTCACAAATACAGACTTGACTTTGAAGAACCACAACAAAGAACCAACAAGAATCAACACACAAATGGCTAAAATGGCCACAATATACAGAGTAGCGGGTTTGGGTCTGGGTTTGGAGCATGAAGGAAGGGGATTCATATCTGGACTGCACAGATTCGGGTTACCCATTAAACCCGATAAATAAAATGCGTTACCAAAAGCTGAAGGAACTTTCCCAAACAAGTTATTATCAGAGACATTGAACTGAACAAGCTTCAACTTAGTCAACTCCACCGGAACTCCACCGGTAAGCGAGTTGTCGGCGAGATCAAGACTCGTCAAAACCGGTAAGCTACCGAGTTCAGATGGAATCTTGCCAGAGAGTCGATTTCTTGATAAGTTTAGCTCAGTCAAATAAATCCAGGAATTTACTGAACTTGGAATCTCCCCTGAAAACATATTTTCTTGCATTTCAAGCTTTTGCACTTTCTTCAATTCAGTTATACATGACGGCAACTTATCAAGGAATTGATTACGGCTCAAATTGATCTCCACAAGCTCATGCAACTGGCAAACTTCAGATGGTAATTTGCCGGAGAAGTTGTTACCGGAGAGTAAAAGACGTGTGAGTCCTTTGGCACCAGATATTGAAGTAGAAATTGGACCTTCAAATTTGTTATTGGATAATTCAAAAAAACCAAGATGAGACAAACCCCATAAACTATTTGATACTGTACCTGAAATCTCATTATTAGCAATTCTCACATAGCTTAAACTGCTACAATCACCAAATGACTCGGGCAAATTACCAGAGAGATGATTATTAAAAGCTATAACATTTTTAAGCTTTTTCCTGTGACAAAGATACTGCGGCAGTTCTCCGGTGAATTCATTGGTCGAAACATCAAAATCAAATAAATCTGAGTACCTGCCAAGATTCGTTGGTAATTTCCCAGTAAAGCTATTGTTGAAGAGGTGCAATTCTAACAAATTTGGATTGAATGCCAAAACTTCTGGGACATCTCCGCTGAAGTAATTATCGTTTAAAAAGAGTGATTGAAGTTGCAAAGCTGCTATCTTTTCATGCAAATTTCCAGTGAGGTTGTTCTGCGAGGCATCAAACTTAAGTAAAGTACTTAAGTTCGATAAACTTTCAGGTAACTCTCCGTACAGTTGATTGTTGTAGAGCTCAATTTGAAGTATGCTTTTCAATCCTGAAAAGCTATCAGGAATTTTTCCAGTGATGAAATTACTTGACAAGTCAAGATTAGTCAAGGAAACTAGTCTGCCAATTGATTCGGGAATTTCCCCATTGAGATTCACTGAAGGAAGAAACAAATTCTCTAGCTTTGTTAAATTGCCAATGTCCTTTGGCAAAGGGCTTGGCTTGAATGGATTATAAGCAAGCTCTAGTCTAGTTAACTCACTAAGATTGCCCAAGAACCCAGGGATTGAACCAGTAAGCAAATTCTCAGTCAGAATCAGCACTTCCAGGGACTTAAGAGCACCGAAACTAGCCGGAATATCCCCAGAAAAATTATTGCAGGAGAGATCAAGAACTCTTAAATTGGCAAAATCTGGTGGGAAATCGGGCAATTCGCCGACAAATATATTGGCGGACAGGTTCAGGACATGAAGATGTTGGCATGGAGACAGAGCGCGAGAAGTCAAACTTCCATTGAAAAAATTATCAGCCAGAGTCAGGTTCTTGAGAGTCTGGATCCGACAGAACCCAGTTGGGAATCCACCAGCAACATTAAGCCCAGATAAATCGATAGAAACGACTGTATTATTAACTGAATCACAAGTTACGCCAGTCCACTTACAAGGACTATGGTCAGTTCTTGAAACTACCCAGTCATTGAGCTTACCATCCCGGTCGTCGAGTTGAGCATTCTTGACTCTGATAAGTATTTCAGAGTCTCCTGTTAGAGAAACCACCAAAGAGAAAGAAAACGACACAGCATATAGTACTACAAGAGATATCTTGAAGATTTGATGAGCCATTTGAGAATGAATGATCGGATAGCTTCTGAGTTCAAGGGCTCAGGGGATTAAAGATTTTCATGGTTATGGAGGGATTGCGACAGGTACGAGGCAAAAGAAAGAGAGAGAGAGCGAGTTTAATCAATGGGAAAGCAAACCTCAAGAAACTCACATGGAAAAGCGGAAATTGTCAATGGAAATTATCTTTTTGGGCTGTGCATAACTGTAGTAATGCCAGAGGAAGAGAACACTGATTAGCTAACAAAAAGAGAAGGTGGTAATTAGGAGGTTATAATTATGAATGGTGGTGCAAGTGAAACGTGATTCTTTTGGCCTTTTTCCGAGAAAGTGACAAAAGTGGATTATGTTATGCATATGCCATTAGGTGTGAAAAAATTGGAAAGTACTTGATTATCAGACCCACAAAAATATATGCACTACTTAGATTACCCTGTAACCAAAATGAACATTCTAATAATTATTAAGATTGAGGAACTTATGTCGATTAGGAGGAATTGATTTTTTTTCAGGATTGATCTCATGTACTAATTTAGCTTTCTTTTCTTCTTATAATTAGCCTAAACTAGCCTAAACACTTTCTTAATCCAAATAAATTATTAAATATGATAGTTAATATGGAATAAAGAGAGTAATAGACTTATTTAAAGTATTAGCCTAGTCGTTATCCTGTATTTAAGAAGGAGACTCTAATAATGAGTGGTCAATAAATTTTTTGAGGTACTACTTGCTATCCAAAAAAGTTTCATTGACACCCTCTAAATTAATCTCTTCAAAAATTGTCTATCTAATAATTGGATTCTACCAAGTGGAGTTTTAAAAGAAAATATTAATTTGCTTGAATAAGCAATGACGATTAAGTTTAAATTAAACACCTTTTTCACTTTTCGGAATCAAATTAAACCCACCAGTTATTTCCTTTTTCTTCTTTTGAATCTTAATTATTTTATTAAGGGGTGTGTTAAGAGAGGGACAGGTTCCCTAGTGAGAAGAATTGGAGAGAAAGACTTTGTGTGTGTAGATATAATATGTGTAGGGCAGTGGAAGTAGTGGGACTGGTGGCTTGATGTCTCTTTGAAAAGGATCACACATTGCTTAAATTGTAGGAAATGTGATGGTGACACCGCTCTAGATAGTATAAGTAGGTCAATTAAAGAATTTATTCTTATAATAGTATTTTTAATGCACTTTTATTTAATGGTATATTCTTTACTATAAAGAGTTATTTCAAATTGAAAGAATTAAACTTTACTTTTTATTTTCTTTTGATTTTAATAAATAAATTACATATTTTTTATTAATTGGTGTTTTAGTTCTATAATAAAAGAAATTTTTTAAAAAATAAAATATAGAAATTTTTTAAACTTAAATAATTTTTTATTTTTTATATTTAAATATTTATTGAAATACTTTCCAAGTTTCTATTATATAAAAATAAAACTTTGTATCTAAAGAATACCATTGAGAATACATAATGATATATACGCTTCCCACTTGATTAACGAAAATCTAAGAATGAATGAATTCGAAGCATGCCATGAGCTTGAAAGAATATAAAAGGAATGGAATAACAGCAACCAAGGCAGCTAACTACTGCTTGTATTTTATATTCCAAGGAAAACATATGTTCTAGAGGCACAAATTTTATGCATATATTCCTCATTTTGATATATATATATATATATATATATATATATTGCTTCATCTTGTCCTGTATATGCAATGAGACAAACGATATGGATAGAAATTTAGAAGTTACATAATTACTGAAGTAGTGAGTAGAAGTAGACCAAGTACTATAGATACATAATTATTGCCTTATGATGTGAAAAAAGAATGAGATGCAAAAGAAAGAAAGATTCTAAGTTGATCATAGAAAGATAAAGTTAGGTCCAAAATCTTAATTATTTTGTCATAATTAGTAAGGATTTAAGGGACCAAGGACCTTAGTAAATAGAGAAATAGAAGCCGTAAATTAATGGCGATTGCTGCATGGAGACTGGCGCAGCAGGCTCTGCGTCGACGTGAAGCAAAAGGCGTTTAGTTGTTTAATTAGGGTTCTAAGCTGTCAATAATTTCTTCTGCATTGAGTAACCAAATGCAATCAATTTCTTTTGTGTCTAATGCCAATTAATGTCCCTCTCACAACCCAAGAAATTGGCCGTAACCATTAGCCAGGAAAAGCGTGCAACCTTCATGACAATCGGCTACTCAAACTCAAGTGGTGGGAATTAGTTTCATAATTCGCACGTATCAGAATCCATTGGCATTTCCTTTCTCTTCCTGATGTGCTAAGAGCCTTGAAAAAGGTAACTTCTTCCTGATTTGGGTGGAATATCGATGGTTTGAGAAACAAGACTCTTGGGTTTAAAAAGAAACAAAAGCCTTAACATAGTAAATCTCTATGTCGGTGCTTTTATGAAAGGAACATGCAATGAGAAAATAATAATTATATATTTTTTAAACATTGAAATTTAAATTAAAAGATTTAATATTACATTGAATTTTTAACTAAAATATGTTCAATAAAAAATATCGCTTTGGACTGTTCTTGCTTCATTTTATTATTTTTTTTCCTTTTTGTTAAACTTCTATTGTATTATCGAATGTGAAATATAACGACAATATATATAAATATAATGTTGGTTTCCATTTTATTAAAGATTGTTCGGGCAATACCTATAATAACATATATGGGAAATTCCATTTTTCTCCTTTTTGTTAATAAGATGCTGATTTGGAGGTGAGATTAATTTATTAATTAGTTAGTGTTAAGGGTGGTCGACACTAAACGGAGAAAATAATTATCATAAAATTCTCTTAATCTCCATGCTGTGTAGAAAGATTTTGACTTCCTCGTGCATCTCTGTTCGGACATGTGAGATTCTTTTATTAGTCATCCAAACACAAAAATATTACTACACCGACGACGAACACTAATAATTGAGCATCACCCCTTTTTCTTTCTTTTAAGCATATTCTAATAATCGTGGGCTGTATTTTTATTATAAAACATAATTAATTTTCAATTTTTATAAATAAAAATATCAAAACTAAGCCACGTAATACTTTAGGTTGAGAATTCAGAAGTGGAATGCTTATGCTGTCCAAGTCATGGAACAGTGGATGTAGAAGCCAATTTGTGAAGAGTCTGGCATCTGCCTCACCCAATTTCTAATCCAAAACAACAAAGTTGTGGCAGTTGAGCTAACACCTGCCTCCACTTTGTTCTCAATTCCACTTCACTCGTCAAAATGAAACCCAATTACATAAACACATCACTTATCTATTTTTTCCCAATTCTTACCTACTTATAAGAATTAAAACAAAAATAAATAAGATATTTTAACAGTTTTCTTACATAAATTTTACCTACATTTCTTATCCAACTCTAAATTAATTATGTCAAATTTGATTACTCATTTTAGCTCCAGTTCATATTTTTAACCCTATTTAAACACATTCTTTATTTATTATGCGATCAAAGTAATTTGAAAATGTTGTTTCCTCAAAGTTTGGCTTTACTCAACCACACAAATTATAAAAATATTACTAAAATTTATTTATTTTTATTAAAAAATTCTTATCTTTGAAAATAATCCCGTACAATGATTTTAAATTTATATATATATACATATGACTTTATATATTTTTAATTTTAGGTGTGCATTCTTTTCATGAAAAATTAGTGATGACATAAAATTCTGTTGATATAGCTTCACTTATTTAATACGCTACTTTATTTTGAAGAAAAAAAATTAAAAGCCATGCCTATAGTTTCATATTTTTTCAATTTTAAATATATTTTTCTAATATAATAAATTAATATATATATTTTTATTCGTTTATAAAATATAGTATTTAGTATAATCAAATAATTTTATTCTACGAGTGTCACATCATATAAGCTACGTCCATAGAAACTCAAGATGTTACAGCAGAATATTATCTTTTATTAATGGATTTAAACACGTATACTAATTTATCAAAAAAAATACATCCATAAAATTAAAAATGCCTTAAACAACATGCATGTTTGTTGAAATTTCTCCTTTTAAATATATTCACATTGTTCTATCATTTTCAAACGAGTTTATCAATCAATTAAACGTTCCAAGTAGATGTATATGTTAGTCAGGGTAGTCAAAAATGTTATATTGTCTTATTCTTTTTGTGGGATATTCGTGTTTGATGCTTCTTTTAACCTTTGTGCAGGGATATAGCCACCTTTGTGGACTTACTTTCTGCAAGTCCATGCCAAGATTTTCGTTTAAAGTTGTGTTTTTATATATGAGATCTATGAATTTTTAATACCATTAATTTTTATGTTTAAAATGATATATAATCAAATATATTTCAAATAGAATATAATTAATAGTTTTTATCTTTCTTTTAAGAGAATATATTTTCATTTGTTCTACTTCAGAGTTTAAATTAAAAAGGAGAAGAAAATGGAAATAACATAATTTACTCAACTAAACATTAGCTTTTTCTTGTAGTCAAAAAATTAATACATATTTCCTTAAATAATAAAGTCTTAAGTTCAGTCTCTTTTTCTTTTTCATTAGTTACTCAAAAAAAAGAAATAATTCCCGAGTTAAAAACGAAAGAATTGAAACAGTAGCTTCAACTATTGGGAGAAAAGAACTACCAGATAGGAGAAAGAATTGATCGAAAAAGAAGAAGAGAAAAAGAAAGAACAGAGAAAAATAAATTTGAATGAGTTAGCATATTTTAGTTTACCAATATTTTTAGATTAATAATTTAAAAATTATTTAAAAGTCTTAACAGAATTTGATGTAACTATAGATAATTTTATGATTTTAATAGAAATTAACTTTCATTTAAACCAAACATGATGAACCCAGATTTATAATTTAATTATATATATATATATATATATATATATATATAAACTCCTTATATTTTCCAAATTGCATTCTAAATTTTGAAAATATTTTCTACTCAATTTCCTTGGTGTCCACTTGCATTTGTGCTAATCTGCCAGAGCAAATTCTTTTCTTAGATAAGGGGTTATTTTCTGGTAATACAAAGTTGATGTAATACCTGATTTAGAGATATTTAATCCAACAAACATGTTTTAAGAAATTCATTCTAATTACTTGTATTATATATATATGATTTTCTACAAAATATATATCCATTATTTTAAAAAAATACGTGAAGTTCTCAAACGAATCTCACATTAGTAAATTAATATGTTTCACGATTTCCATTCTGATATATCTTTCAAATTAAATGAATTTTTTAATAAATTTCAATCAAACATAGTATTAACAAAGTAGATGTCTCTTATGATGTGGATTTATAGTTGAAACATGGCAAATATAATCTTCATCCTTTTAATGTTTTTTCCCAGTATACAAGAACAAGAAGAAAAGGCAATAGATTGTGAAACCTCTAATAATCTAGGATTAGTGACATTCAAGAAGAAGAGGAAGTAATTATTAGGGTTCAAGAAGAGACGAAAGCATCGTTTGTGAAATCAAGTGCTTAAATTTTAATGCGGATCCATGATTCAAAACTCGGTTGAATTGATTCTGTTGGTGTTATAAATTTTAAGCATGTAGTCTTTCCTAAATGGGTGTTTATTAAAAACCGCAAAAATGTTCTAAGACAAGTTCTGTTAATCATAATCCATGAGCTTGGGAAAAGCCATGGATGCTGCTAGATTTCTGGGTCGTTTATTTTAATTTTTTTTTCTTATATTAAATTTCTCCTTTTTTTATACGAATTGTTTTAGTATATTATTACTTTATTATTTTTATCAACTTAGGATTAGATTTAATGTTTCCAAGTTTATTTTAACTTTGTAGTTTGTTCTGGAGTCTTGTAAGAACTGGTAAGCTAAACACACATCCTGACACATACATATATATGTAATTATATAGAAATATATGTTTATGTTGTAACATATCTTGTTTCTATTCAGTAATTCCTTTAACTTTAACTTCTCGTACTTAACTTTGTTTATCATTCTTTAAAGGCTTAAACGTACTTTTAGGCTTTATTCACTGCATTATATGCTGCATCTTTAATTGTTAGCCAAATCAGTAGGTGACTGGTTATTACTGTTACTTTTGAAAATTGAAGAGTTCTCGAATTCAAGTCAAGGGTCGCTATTTTGATGAATTCTTTAAAATCGGAAATTATTTGAGTTTTATAGGATAATGAGTATGAGTAATTAGATATAGATTATTCTTTATTGGATAATAAATTCTAATCATTAATTTTAAATTAACGGTTAAGATTATATAAATATTATCTTATAATATTCAATTTGAATGTATGAGAGAATCTCAATCTATAAAATAAAGAAAAGATAAAAAAGATTGATGCATGAGTAGTAAAATGACTATTTTAGTTAATGTATGGCCGTGGAGGAAGACAAATAAAGAAAAATAAAAATATAATTTAAAAATTTACTATATTATTTTTGTAACTGTTGGAATTCGAAAATTGGCATAATTAAATTCATTCTCTACATACTTTCTCTTCCAACTGGAGAAAAAGAGAAGACTACAGACTGTATACTACTCATTTTTGTTCTAAAGAGTTCTTGAAAAATGAAAAGTGGATCGGCTTAAGAAGTCAAATTGATCGTTGAGTTTTCTAAAATAATTTTATGGTTGTGTTCGTGAATATCAACGAAGAGCTCATAAAACAATTTGTAAATCATGAATTACTTATGCATTAGACTACAATAGCTAAGATCAAAACCCATACACATATTGTAAACTAGTATTTAAATTTACGATAACAATAACTAAAGAAATTAAAAAAAGAAAAAAGAAAAAGGAAAAAGGAAACTCACACAGGAAAACATTTATTAATTTTAATAGATTTAAAAAGGCACAATTTTCTCTAATTAGAAACATTAAAAGTAATAAAATAATAGACAATGTGAAACTAGATTGCATGGGAAGGAAAATGAAGCTCGCAGCTGAATTGCAACAATTACTGGATGTGTAATGATTGAAAGTTGTGCAGTTGTTATGGTTGTTGTATTTGGGAGAAATGATCAAATACCTTCCTGAATTTTTACGTCGAAACTAAATGAGTCTAATTTTAATTATTTTAGTAAATAGATCAGTAATTTCTATTTAAAAATCAAATAAATTTAAATGATGATAACGGTATTAATGATTGTTTAAAAAACTCAACGATGATAGTGAAATAGAGATAAAAATTATTAATTTAAATTTTGATCAATAAAATAAAAAATTGATTTTTAAATATATAATAAAAAAATTTAGTTTTAAATATTAAGAATTAATATTTGTTCAAATTTTTTTTATTTAATTAATATAAATAAGAAGTATGATAGATAAACTCATAAGCTTTTTCAAAGTATGAATCTATTTGGCTTTTATATAGAAGTTTTGGATCTATTTGTTAAAATAGTTAAAATTATACTTATTTGATTCAGACAGATATTTTACCCTTTATCCGTTGTGTTTGTGTTACATGTTGGGTATAAAGTTCTTTTTTTTTTTCTTTTGAAATCTAAAGTTCTTCTTTGTTCGACTTTGATTTAATGAGAGTAATAAGAGAAATCCATGAGACAAATCCATTGCTAAAGGTATCTAACCATTTTGGTTGTGGCAATAGAAATCGATTATAGAAGGAAAATTCTATAATTACTTTAATCTATCAATAAAATAATGACAATTTATACAATTTATGTAATTACAGGTTAGCAATTAAAATAAGACTTACTAATATAAAAGGGAAATTCTATGATTATTTAATTCATTTTAATCTATCAATAAGATAAAGACAATTTATAAAATTTATATAATTACAGTTACCAATTAAAATAAGATTTGCTAAAATAACATAAAGTAGTTTTAAAAATTCATACCCTCTTAAAATGTACGAAAAATTAGTTAAATTTGAAAAAAAAATATAAAATTGAATGTCATGTTTCATAATTCAACAATGAATTTTACAATTACGAAAAAGTTTAGTATTTTTCGTAAATTTATCAATTTTCCTATAAATTATTAGATTTTGCCTATCATTTTTTATAATATCTTTTATTTTTTTATAACTATTGTCACTTTTTGTGATTTAGCAATATATTTCGCGATTACGAAAAACTTAATATTTTTTGTAAATTTGTCGATTTTTTCATAAATTACTAAATTTCGCAAAATTAATCATTTTTTCATAATATCAATCATTTTCTCACAACTAGTAACACTTGTAAAAAATTTATATAGTTTGCAAAAAATATGAAAATTATCACTTTTTGTAATTTACAATATTTTTCATGATTATGAAAAAATTTAGTATTTTTTTTGTAAATTTGTCATTTTTTTATAAATCATTAAATTTCACAAAAATAATTTTTTTTTGCAACTAGTAATACTTATGAAAAATCAGCTTAATTTGCAAAAAATATGATGATTGGCATTTTTCGTAATTTAACAATATTTTTCATTATTACAAAAAATTTAGTATTTTTTATAAATTTGTCAACTTTTTCAAAAATTATTAAATTTCACAAAAGTAATTATTTTTTCACAACTAATAACACTTATGAAAAATTAATATAGTTCGTAAAAAATATAAAGAAAATTATCATTTTTTATAAAATTATTTATTATTTTTATATTTATAAATTTCAAAATTAAATTTTCAGTTTAGTTAAAATATTTTAAATTTAGTGCACCAAAGTTATTACTGAACAGTTAATTATCCAAATGTTAAGAGCTTATCTACATATTATAAAATATTATTAAAACATGAACTAAGTAAGTTAGATATAAATATTATTTTATAATATTGTGATAGTGCCACAATACTTTCAAATATTTTAGGCAGATCCGTCACAAAATAGAAAATCTCAAACTCGAAACCTCTAATGTACATCTTTTAATTGAAAGTGCATATATCAACCGGTAACTAAGCTATAATATCCTCTCTTTTTTCGTCTAATATTCAAAATTAATTTAACTAATTTAAAATATGAAAAAAAATCATTATGAGAACATTAAAAGTTTTAATACATATCTAAAACTTGAACTCAAAGTCTGGCACTATATGTATTTGTAAACTATGATGTGCTGCTGCCTAAGGACATTTTAATTGCAAGCTTGGTTACTCGAACCAAAGTATGTAATTATAATATTACCGCATTGCTTGACTTTGTTCATCAATAACAACAAACTGAGAACAATTGTATGCCAAAACCCCCCCACGCGTAGATGAAAATAAAGCTGTACTAAAAAGCACGTATCATTAGCAACACGTTACAATTTAATAATGCACTTTATGATTAACTTTGTCCTGCTCATCAACATGATCACAATAATTAAGACAATCCTTAATATATTTATTCCTAAACAAAATTTGTCTGCAATAACCGCAGAAATGTTTGAATATGAGATTTGTAATCTGCATGGGAACTAATTATCCCCTTTTCCGATGAGAATATAATAAGATTATATAGCTAGATGTATTTACATATATGTATACACTGAGATGTTAGCACCAAGAGCAATAATGTACACCATGAAAATATCAGGGTGCAGCTTCTTCATCAAAGTTGATGCCCATGATCTATACATGATGCATTATAGAGCACTGAGGGGTCTCCATTATATCATGCTAAGCTTCCCATATAATATTCTATTTTGTTTATATTGTACAGAAATATGCAGAAGGACAAAACAGCTAAAAAACAGCATTCAACTTGGGAGTGTCATCATGATTGCAAAGATTTTCTTCACGGGCGTTTCTTTTTTCTTTTTTCTTTTTTTATGACCTTTTCTTGTCATATTGGCAATGATTCCTTGTTTAGACAAAACTAACAAAAGAAACACTCAATAGAAACCCTCTTTTTTTTTCTTTATCACTCACCTCCGCCACCACATCGCACCATTCAGGCACACTTCCCTTATTATTCACCATTAATTCTACTGCAATTTTCGTTTAGCCTATAATATATATATACCCTTCGATCTATCTATATGTATATCTGCAGCTTTAACTTTTCTTTTCTTGAGAAGTTCATTAAGGAAAAGAACAAGAACAAGAACAAGTACAAATACAAGAAACAAAGGCAATCTTTTTGCCGACATAAAAGAGTTTACTTAAGATCTTAAATAATAAGAATTATAGAAGTCCCACAAAGGAAGGGTTTGCATTCGACTCGCCGGCCAACAACACGAAGAGGGAGAACAAAGAATATGGACAGGAGAATAGCAACAACACTACTGTTCTTTTGCTCAAGCATAATCAAATTAAGTTATTTTATATATATTGAGCATAAAGATCAAGTCAATTTAATACATGAGATGAAGATAAAAGCAAAAATAGAAGTGCAATTTCATGAACAACGGAAAACAATTAGACGAGAGAGAAATATTTATTACATAATTAATCTTCTCTATCCTTACAGTTTCCTCCTCTAAAGAAAGCAAACTGCAAACCAACATGACATGAATTAAGAAGTGCAAAGAAATTATGAAGACATAAATAAATATATAGATTCAGTCATATATAGGAAAGAATAAATGGGAAGAAACATGCACTATCATCATGATCATTAAACAGTTAATGAAAACCATAATTCAAAAATTATCATGTACATACAGAGAATATAGCTCTGAATCTTCAGATGCTGTATGAATCCATGATACTGACAAATTGTTGATGATAATACTTCTTTTTCTTTTTTCTTCTTCTTCTTCTTTCTTTTTTGTTTATGTTTTTTTCTTTTTCTTGCTCTCCTCTTTCTCTATAACAATCTCAGGAAATTATGAGATATAACCAAAAAGAGGAGGCTAACACAAGAAAGAAACTGAACTTATTAAGTAGAGAATTGTAGCTACAAATGCCTGGCTCCATCCTGTCTGCCTTTATCTATCCTAAGAAGGAATGTTCTTGTTGTTGCTGTAGTTGTTTAGACTTTGTTTTTTTGGTTATATGTAGTTTAGACTTGCGAGAGAGAAAGAAAAGGAGAGTTTACATTGTAGTAGTAGTGCTCTTCACAACACACACACACCCATTAATGCAATTGCACTAAAATGACCCTATAATTTGCAAGAGGATGTCAGTAGACTAACCCATTGGAGCAAAGGGTAAAATGGTCATCAGATATAATTTAGAAGAAAATGGCCCAAATGGGTGGTTGAGAAAGATGAGAAGTGCTTGTCCTCTTGAGCCATTTCTGATTGTGCTTTTAAACCCAGATAGCCCCACCAGTACTAATTCTTCTTTGATTCTTTTTTCTTCTCTTTTCTTTCCCTTTCTATTTCTTGTTCTTCTTACTCTCTTTAAAAATGGAGTGGAGAGAGAGAGTGAAGAAGAGGAGAATTGTAAGGAAAGGGGCCCATATCAGAAGGGTTGATATAGGAAGAGTGAGAAGGGCATTTTATTCTGTGCACTGAGTAACTTTGTTGGGATGTGGATGGCCGGTGAAAGGCCCTTTTCAACTTACTCTTTGGTCCGTTTTTCTGGTGAGACAGGAAACAAAAACACCTCTCTTTCATGGTCACATTCTACCTATTAATTATTATTTGACAGGGTCTTTGTTTGCACACTCTCTAAGCCATGGATTTTGAATGCTACTTTCGGTCGTTATATCATATGTATATGTATGTGTACATATACATGTCTCATATTTAATATATGTACGTTTGGCCTCCAATATCACACAATTCTTCATTCATCTCCTTTTGCCATTAATTTTTTTTCTTTTTTGTAATATTAATGCTTTCTTGATATAAGCATTTGTTTTTAACTTTAACGGCAAGGTTAAAACGATTTAGCCACTAGAATAGAGATGCGAACGAATTATCGGTTCTCGGAGCACTTTTAATAATATTTTCTATATATTTTTTTACTGAATTATATATAATTAATTCTCTATTTAAATTTATCTTAGAACGTATGTATTTCAATAATATTTTTAATTTTATTTTTAATTAAATTTTTATTAATAAAATAAAAAAATAGACAAAAAGGAAAAATATATTTTTTTGAAATAAAGAAAATAAAAAAATAAATTATAAATAGCTTAAAAATATAATACTCCCAAGTCATTTTATCGTGAGTTATTGGAAGAAAACTAGAAATGCAAACTCAAGATCGGTTTTCTAAATTGGAAAAAAGAGGTCACATATAAAATAAACATTTTCCTATTCTATTAATTGTTTACTCCTAATTTACGTATAAATTAAAAAAAGTAAATATTTTTAATCAATATCAATATTTCTTCTCTGAAACAAATTTATTAAACTTTTCATAAAATTTTAAAATTTGAAATAGAGAAAGTTAAAAGGTGTCGATACCCTAAGTTAACTAATAAAGGAAATTTTTAATCTGTACTTATTAAATTAATAATATTTGATAAAAGTGTGTTTCATATATAAAGATAAAATTAGTAAATAAATAATATTAAAGTATACAATACTTATATATATGTCATTTATTTATTCACTATATTTAGAATAGTAAAAAAAATCGCCCCACTAAATACAGGTTAATTTCAACTGCATGACATTGTTTGTCTTAGATTATAACATTATTTTCGGTGGATATCAAAATCCTTCGATTAGGAAAGTGACATTTTTAAAATAGGCATTATCCTTAAATGATGTAGTTACTTCATTGGCTATATGAGTTATCCAAGTTCTAGATCTAAAAATGCCAGCACAAGCCACAAGGACAAAGTAAAAACCCCAATTGTTAATCGAAATTCAATTATCTTTATATTGCATTATTATGATACAAACATGATTAAATCAAATTAAACCAATCTAATACAAAGTTGATGGGGGGTTCTAATGGAGCTACGTGCATAAAAATATTAGTAGAAAATAGAGTAAGGATAAGCTGTTTTATATTATTCAATCACTTGAATGCTACAGAAAATAAATCCTCATTTTGATTGATTAATTGACAGTGAAGATATATTTTGGTGTGCCTTAAACGTCAATCTTTCTCTCATTCAGACAAAAGCATCCACTCCCTCTCCACATCACATTATATTAATAATATCATTTTACAATTTTTAACTTTAAAAACCAATTTAAGCATCTATTAACTCAATTTAACTTTTATGATCAAAAATTACTATTTTTAAGTGGTAAGCATCTATAGACTTTAAAACCCTATTTCCTTGTTAAGAGCATTCTTTTCAGCTACAAAGCTTAATGTTTCACTGAAGGTCTTTTCCAAAACGGGACGACTTGTTGAGCGATTTATGTGTCTTTATTAGTTACACTTGACAGTTAATGCTTGTCAATATTAATTTAATCAAAACATTTTACAAAATTGCTTGTATCATGCTACTCTTACGATTGTTATATGTAACAATTTCTTTTCTTATATAAATATTAAAATCTCTTTATAATAATTTATATCGAAATAATTTCTATATAGTAATTTAAATTATGGTTTCAATTTGGACTAGTTATAAATAAGAATAAACTCTTTATTATTATAATAAGTTATAAATTTTATAAGTTTCTTTTTAAAAAATTATCTATATAATAATATTTATATATTATATAATTTTAAAAAAATATATTATTATATTATATTTTATCTTATTGTATTAATTTTAATATAATATAACAAGATATTAATGTATCTTATTTATGATTTATACCATGATTAAATATTAAGTATAAAAAAAAAATTTATTATTTAAATTTTTATTAAATTAATATTTTTTTTTTTTATGTTAAGTATATGAGTATAGAGCTGACTAAAAAATTGAAAGAACGAAAGTCAAATTAAAAAAGTTTCCTATAAATTAAGATATGCACTTATTTAAGTACGTGGAACCCACCTAATTGATAACCTTTGTTCATATCATGTATTGATCCGGCATGCATTTTACCCATATTATTTTAATCGAACCAGATGCTAGAAACATGATTTTTACCGGGCCGTGAAGAGGCCTAAGGCTAACTAGCCCACATCTAAAAAATAAGTAGAAATAAATTAAAATATGAAAAAGAAAAAAAGTAAAAGATTAGTGACGCAAAGAAACAGCAGAATTGAAGATTGCACCGATAGTCGCAACAATCATATAGTGACAGCTTCCTCTTCCTCACCAGAGATAAGATCAGTTTCTCGTTTCCACACTTCCCAATTTCTATTTTTATTTCTTTTTTCCACTTCCAAACAAATCTGTCACTGTCATCAGCTCAATTTCGTCTGTCTTCATATAAATATACATATACACATCAATAAACTATAATAAGCTCAATCTTTATTTTTGATCAAACGTAACGAACGCTTGAACAACACTAACCAAAACCCAATAATTCTTAAAGATGCAACGGATTGCAAGAATTGCTGCCCACCTCAATCCTCCTAATCTCCAGGTCTGTCGTTGAAAGAAAAAGACTTTCTTGATTTGTAGTTTGCTTTCTTGGCTAAGTTTTATTCTCTGAATTATGGGTTTCTGTTTTTATTTCTGGACAAGCGAAGATGGAGGAGAGTTGCGGTGTGAATCGGGAGCATTGCCGGGCTAAAGGAGGGGCGGCAGGGTTCAAGGTAGCTATACTGGGAGCAGCAGGGGGGATAGGACAGCCTTTGGCTATGTTAATGAAGATGAATCCATTGGTTTCAGTTCTTCATTTGTATGATGTTGTTAATACTCCTGGAGTCACTGCTGATATCAGCCATATGGACACAGGTGCTGTGGTAAGATAAGTAGATGTTTTTCGTTTCTTTTTCTACCTTCTAATTATGTGTTATCCATTGATTCCTACAAAAGAGAACACAATAATTGTGTAGTATTTGTTGGTAATCTTTTAGGGGTGGAAGTTGTTGTTTACTTTGTTATTGGTTTGCAATTCTGATGATGATCTTATATTTGAATGTTTTGGGGGTCTTGAGTTTGGATCCTTTTGTTGATTTTGTTGAACAAATTGGAAAACCAGAATCAAAATTAGAAAGGTGCTGTTGACTCTGCTTGAGATTCACATGTTGAAATCTTCTTGAAGCTCATTAGTTAGCTAAACAAATCAAAGTTTGATTATTAAAGAACTTGGATCATTTCTAAGCATGGCTCAGCTTTGTGCAGAGCTTGAAATGATCCTTTACTAAAAATACTACTTTGTTAAAGCTTGATATGTTCTAAAATTTTACTGTAATACGAGGATGAATTAGATCTTATTCAAATTTTTTGTATGCAATATTAAGGTACTATTGTTATTATCACATAAAAATTCTACTGAAGATGTTTATACTCAATTGATTAAGCTTGCTAGCAACTTTAAGCTCATTTACAAATTTAGCAAACTGCTTGAAAAGTGCTTTGAGCTTAATGTTTAGCTCAACTTAGACTTAGAAAAACGAAAGCATGAGCATTTTTTGAGGTTTGACTTAGCTTGACTCATTCATAGCCCTAGGCAAAGCACAAGACTTTAGGCATTAGTGGCCCAGTAAAGATGTATGTTTGAGCATTAGATCATGCTACGTGCAAAGTATTGAAATATAGATCACATTTGTTATACATGTCCACAAGGTTGCTTTATTTTTATTCAGTACTATAAACTGTATGTTGTAAGAGGTATCCTGTACCCCTTCATTTAAAGAACTGCACTAGCATGAGTCTGTAGAGAAAAGCATAATGCCCACAATGCATGTTACTGCTTTTTGCCACTAAGCTTGCTAGATTGGTGATGATTTTAGTGACACAAGTTACTAATGTACATGCGATGAGACACTTCTTCTCTATCTCTAATTTCTTTTATCTTGGTAATGTTTGATTTTAAAGTTATGTTTACAAACTAAGATTACTGATCCATTATGGAGTTATGGTTTGGCCGTCACTATTTCATAAAGAATATGTAACGAAACCACTGTTTTCTTAGGTTATGAAGTCTTCCCTATTGGCCAGAAACAACTAAATGAAATGCTCTATAAATTGAAGCATTAGACCTCCAAAATTGACCAATCTCTATATTTCTCCCCCTGAATTTCAGGTACGTGGCTTCTTAGGTCAGCAGCAATTGGAGGATGCTCTTACAGGGATGGATCTTGTGATCATTCCTGCTGGTGTTCCTAGAAAACCAGGAATGACAAGAGATGATCTGTTCAACATCAATGCTGGAATAGTTAGGAGCCTTTGTGAAGGAATTGCTAAGTGCTGCCCACGAGCTATTGTTAACATTATTAGTAATCCTGTTAACTCTACAGTTCCAATCACAGTAGAAGTTTTCAAAAAATCTGGCACCTTTGACCCAAAACGAGTTTTAGGAGTGACAATGCTTGACGTTGTCAGAGCCAATACTTTTGTGGTAAGAACTATTAACATGCCATTATTTCATCTTAATGCATAGTAAGTGTACAAATTATGTTACATTGTTGATAGTCTTAAGGTACTATAGGCTGGCTGTATCTGCTCATAAATACTGAGTTTTACACATTTATAAAGTCATTTATGTTGGATTAACCATTCTTTCAGTTGCAATGATTGAAAAAAGTGATGGATAGATCTCTTATATTTGGGATTTACAGGCTATGTTGAATTGAATAAAGAATTTGGTGGCTTCTTTTTTTTTTTCCTTTTCTTTTACTTGCAAGAAGCAAAGATATTCGCCGGCTGCTATTGTTTATTTGATTCAAAAGTTTAAATAACAAAATCAGTTATGCAATGAACTAAATCAGATTGATAAGCTTCTGTTACCATTATTCTTTCATGTAATTGGCAAAATAATTAAACTCAAAATTAAACCAAGGATTTAACTCAACATGATGGGAGATACTCCGTAAGAGGTGATATGGCTTGCTGCTATATGAATGAGGCTTGAAAATTCTTGCTAGAAGTAAGACTTCTCATTGTTTTAAGAAATACTGGGGAAAACTATAGCCAATGTTAGATGAACTATGCTGATTCTAGTATTTAGCTGTTTAATGGTAGGAGCTGCTTCCAGACCATTATTAACCTAGATATGAAAATTGCATCTCGGTCTGTTTTTTATTATTTTGTTTAAATACAGTTGCTTCCCATTCTCAACTAGGTTATATTGCATCCTCCATTCTATTTTTGGTTTTCAATTTAAGTGTTTTTCTTCTATGTTTTGGTTACACCACAGGCAGAAGTTTTGGGCCTTGATCCTAGGGAAGTTGATGTTCCAGTTGTTGGGGGTCATGCAGGGGTTACTATTTTACCACTTCTATCTCAGGTTTAAGAGACCTTCTATATGGAATTTTGCATTGTTGTGGATTCTTGTTGCTCTCAGTTTTCTCTCTCTCTTTATTTTTTTTCTTACTTTTTTCGTTTTGTAGGTTAAACCTCCATGCTCTTTCACCCAGAAAGAAATCGACTACTTGACAGATCGTATTCAAAATGGTGGAACAGAAGTTGTCGAGGTAAAAGGTGTTTGTTAACTTCGTTATAACATTTCTGCAAGTAGGTTAAACTAATAATGATTGATATCCCTTTCTATTTTGAAAAGATCTTTTTGGTAATATCCAAATTTATGAGTTAGAATTAGTTTCTCCTGCTTGTTTGATTCAAAAAATTATAAAACTAAGTTAACCAAATTAACTTAAGTTCCAATCGAATTGACCATCTTCAGAACCAAATAAATCGGACAAATTTGTATAATTCAGTTTGCTCAATTTTACTGGGTTATAGACTTTTTCTTTCGTTGGACTTCATATTTGAGCCTACAAAACTGGGCCTTTCTAATTTAACTATGGTGAGTTGCTGACTGTGAAGGTGAAAAAATCTAAACAAAAAACTGAATGATGCATGGTTAGAACTCTACCAAGCTGGATTTTCTGAAATGAAGAACAAAATAAACTAACGCCTAAATTTGGATGTTGATGTAAACCAAAAACTATCTTCTATCATGTTAATTTATCACACTGAAGCTGAGTTAGCATTTTGATACATTATGCAGGCCAAAGCTGGAACTGGTTCTGCAACACTATCTATGGTTAGTCCATATCTGCACTCTTTCCCCCATAATTTTCTAATGCTTACTTAGTTCCTGCTATTTGAACTGGTTGGAAAGAATGTCATATGACCAAAAATAAAATGGACATGGAACTTGCAGGCATATGCAGCTGTTAAATTTGCAGATGCATGCCTTCGGGGCATGAGGGGAGATGCAGGCGTTATCCAATGTGCATATGTGGCTTCTGAAGTATGCAAGAGTCCGCTTTGTGCAAGATCATTATTACCATTTATTTATATCCTAGCTTCTTTAGGCAGCTTGTATTGTTGTATGCTAATGACGCTTCCTTGTATAGGTAACCGAACTCCCTTTCTTTGCATCCAAGGTACGGCTTGGACGTACTGGAATTGAGGAAATTTTTCCACTGGGCCCTCTCAATGAGTATGAAAGGTTTGTAACTATTTCTTTCCAAAATTCTGTTGCTTTAAAACCATGGTCATTTTACCACAATCTTAACATGGGAAAGAAACAAGGTTTACATTGTGTGTTCCTTAGCAGGACTGGATTGGAGAAGGCAAAGACAGAGTTAGGAGCAAGCATTCAGAAGGGGGTTTCCTTTGTCAGGAAATGATCCGGGGTGGCCGCCAACAAGGCTTCATTGTGGTTTACTGCCACTTATAGTTTCTTCTCACTGTAATTCCTCAAGATTCGAGTTCCCTTGAATAAAATGCTAGTGTCTTGTTTTGGCTGATAGCAAGTATTAAGCAAGTGTTTGATTAAAATGAGGGGTGCTCCTGTGATAATTATGTAATAAATAGAATATACTAATAATCTAGGACCTTGATTCATATTGATTGGTTCAAGATCGCTTCAAAAAAAAAAAAAAAAGATTCGAGATTGATTTCATACAAGCTACTCATATCTTGTGGTGGTGTTGCTTGGACTTTGAACCTGAGAGCATTGAAATACTGTCCCAAAATGGAATCTATAATCTTGGAAAATGGTACGATAGCAGGAGAGACGAGCAACTATATAAAGAGAGGAAATTCTGCCTGTAAAGACAATCATAGAATAAAATATACGACATAAAAGAGGGGATAACCAATAGATGTAAGAGCTCTGCTGCGGATAAGACAAAATTATATTCTGAATGGGTACATGTCTCTCAAAGGGCGTGCTGCATTGCTGTTTGCACACTATCCATTTTGACAGGAGCACAGTTTTTTGTGTTGTCTTTTCTCATCTCCCAATTGCTTTCTGAGTTTCATTCTTTTTGCAAGTAACCTGGTCTGAATTTTGCTTCATGCTCCCTGACCTAAAGATTCTAACAATTATTAGATACTCTTGTCTGCATAAAGGTGGCTGTGGCTAGCAACTCTATACCTGGAATGGCGAGAAAGAGCGTTTTTCACTACTCAAAATTTGAGCTTCTTTAAGCTTAAAGCTTAAAAAGGCATGAGGGTGCAGCTCAGTTTGAAAGCCTGGCTTGGTCTTTGCCACATCCATGTTGGAACAACTTTTGGCCCATTATCTCTCAAATGACCAGATCATAAGCCTTCTTTAAGCCTTTCAAATGCATCTTCCACTTTGTATTAGCGATTACTCTTGCCTTTTGGACGACCCAATCTCACTCTTACCTTGTATGCGAAACCTAGCAATCTTGAGTGCCTAATTGCTGTGTTAGTGTAGTGATAAGTATGAAAGATCATATTTTATCAATTTTATAGAGTGCTTAAAACAAAATAATTCTTAAGGCTCAGTTCTAAACAGAAATAAAAAATGATAATATAAAATTTAACTATAATTGAATCCACCAATGTGGTCTAATATCTTCAACAGTCATTCGTTATGTTTAAAGTTTAGATAATAAAGACATTCAAAATACAAAGTGTGTTTAAGATTTTTCTTCTTAACTACAATTTTGGTTAATGTTACAATAAATAATAAGTTAATTTAGAATCTAAAAATCTTTTAACTTGACCATTTAAATGGGTTTTTTCTTGCCAGAACAATGATGTTGTTGTACATATAATTCTAAATTTCTATGATTGATTGTAATGGAAACATTATTCATTCTTTCAGAATGCATGTGTGCATTTGATTTTCATGGGTAAGTTGCAAATTGCAGTGGTATAATTTGATTGACATGGTACTTCAACATTTGATAATCTTTGACTTGCAATTGATTGGCCTTAGTAGATATACATGCAAAGCCCTTCCCTTGGACAATGATGAAAATTGATTAGCCTGTGAAAACATTTCATGATTAAAGAACTGCCTTTTGTTTTTGTTTTTGGTTTTTCTTCTTTCCTTTCTTAATAATCCTTCCATTTCCTTAGCCCAGTAGTCTCTCATGCCCCACAGCCACTGTCCTCTCCTTGTCTGCTTTATGCACTCATCAGAATTATTATCACTTTCTTTCTCTTACACCTACAGTATGATGTATGATTCTTTTGTAGAGAATATTTAAATATCTCCTATAAGGTTTTTCTTTCTATCTTTATAGTGCATTATTGCATGTGTATATATATATATATTCTTTAATCTCTGTTATTTCGAAATTATCAAAATTAGTAAAAATAATAATAAATTTAGGGAAAAGTTTTATATAATATTTTCATTTAATTTTTAACCAGAAAAGGTAGGGAAACAGGCATCGTATTATAAAACATCAACTAGTGGAGTGGACTTAGGTTAAAGGTTGCTTTAATGGGAGATGATGTTGGAGCCCATGTAATTATATGTAGTTTCGTCCCCACATCTTTTTCTTCTCATTACACATATGTTTTACTTTTATTTCAATTTCATTAGACAAAAGTTATACCCAAGTCCACCTTAATGCATAATATATATATATATTTTCAATCCCTTTACAGCTTTCTTTTAATTCTTTCTTTGTCTCCCTTGTCCTACCACTATCCCATATATTCAATCCCCAAAAATTATCACCATTAATTGAAGGCATAGCCATCAATGTCTCTTTTCCTTTTGCTTTTACAATATCACCTAAGTGTGTTTCCCTTTTTCCACTGCATAATTTGGCTTAATGCTGCCCTAATCGCTTAAAAAGTAAGATAACTAATTGGATTCCCAATATTATGCTACAAAGAGTTCGGTGCTTGTTGCTTTCAAACTCATGTTTAACGTTAAATTCGCAGTAAGCTTATGAATGAGAGGTATTCCTCGGTTCTATTAGATTTTTTCTCCAAAAACCAGCCTAGAAAACTATGCATGTTTTTTAATTTTGGTTTCAATTCTGTCTATTTCCGGTTTCAATTACTATTTGAAGATAATTTTGATTATTCAATTGTTTATTGTTTTGTTTCTTTTATCGCAGTTACGAATGGAAAGCGAAACAGTAATTGTAGTTCGGTTTTAGTTCAGGATTCAAGATGTAATTGAGTTCATGTCTATGCACTAACTACTATTAAAGGTTATATAGCCCTACATATTCAATCTTCATATAAGAAATTTTGCTCTTAGCATGCAGGTTATGTCTTGCTTTTTAAATATCTTAATTCTATAATTTGAATTCGTAATTTATATATTATGCGCATAGCTTGTGGCTAATTCTTATTTATACCAAGTTAGTGAATGTTTTATATTTTACTATGTAAAACTAATAAATATGTACCAATCATTTATTGAATTGAGAGATAAGTAGAGATATATACCTACTGTTCAATTCGATCTTATCCAATATGGAATTAGAATACAGGTATAGGCTAAGTCAATCAATAGATAGTTTCAGTCTTTTTGAAAATACCAGTGTAAGTGAAGACCTGATTCTAAATGATACAAATAAAAACAACCGTAGTTGGAGTAATAGTGACAGCTCTAGTTACAGTAATGTTGATCGTTTAGTCGGCGCCAGAGACATTCAGAACCTCCAATTAGTTTTTTCCAAGTTTCATCCTGGTCATGAATAGATCATCCAGATTTGGTCCATAAGTAGTGGCAATTGTCCTATGAAGACTCGCTTTCGCTTCGGCTCCGATGGGTTCCCTTAACCAAGCTACTACTTATGAGTTGCCGGCTTATTCTTCAACAGGCACGCGGTCAAACTAAATAAAAATTTTCTAAAGTCAAATCTTCATGAGGTTTCAACAATACACTTAATGGCCCTATTCCTATACAAGCCACCAAATTAATTGACAAGATAATTATTTTTAGCTCTTTCAGTCTATTATGTTGCAAAGATGGAACCCTAAACCAAATATACAATAAATATTAACAAAATAATTATTTTAGCTCTTTCATTCTATCGTGTTGCAAAGGTGGAACCCTAAACCAAGTGTATAATTAGAGTTTCTCATTTCAATTGCATTTAGACGGAATTAAGGCCTTTTTTAGTTATAAGATAAAAATATTTAGGACTTCAATTATATTTTCTTTCCTTTGAAATATTCACATTTGTGACATTTAACTTTTTTTACACAAAAAATTCAAATTTAGATATATTTGAATTAATTAAGCACTTGAATATAATAATATTTAAATCGAACTATACATGAGTAAAGCATGTTTTATATATTTTTGTAAATAAAAGAAGTTAGGCGTATATATTCAAATTGAATTATGTACTTATGTACGATCAAGCATGTATATATATATATATATATATATATATATATATATATATATATAATGGCAACCAAATTAAATTTAATGCATTTTAGATGAACAATAATTTCTTCGTGATTTAAATAACAATATTTATTAGGCATGCAAATGTTGATGCATCAGTGGGTCACATAAACATTTATGAAACCCATTCATGGTGTTTCCACAAAATGTTAATCTGTATGCCTTTTTATAAACAAAAAAATGTTTGTGGTAATCCTGTCTCCTGTCTTCATCTTTATCTTTTCGTCCTTCTTATTGGTCAATGTGTTGAGCAAAAATATAATGTAATTATATAAAAATTGAGGGGAAAACAGTGTTGTTTGAGAAATTCTTTTATAAACTATAGTCATGATAGACCATTTCTTTCTTCGCAATTATAATACTCTTAGTAAATTCAAGTAGTCATTCTAACTAATTAAATATTATTTTAAAAATTTTAATATAATTATATATTTAAAATTTTAATTTAAAATATTAATTAAGCTAAGAGAATATATATCATCTTATTTATACACTTTTTGAATGCGAGATATTTATATAAATCATAACCACAGCTAAATAAAACCCTTTCATATTTATATATATATATATATATATATATATATGAACTCATGCATTCAACTATATCAAAAAAGAATAATTGTTTTTCAAATATGTTCAGATATATAATTTATGTAAAAAAATCAAATTGATGATCCGCGAAATGAAAAATTTGCCCGTAAGATTTATATTATTATTTTTTATCAACTACTAACTGGTCTAAATAAAAATTTTCTCATATGTTTAGTCATGGTTTTCTTATGGTGGGTCCATAGTGTGTATATGAATCCCAAGAATGTTAGAAATATATACATTAACTCATGCATCCAACTACAACGGGGGGAAAAGAGAAATGATTATTGGGAGTCGTTGGATGGGTCTAAATACGATGTTAAATCAATTGGAGACATTTCGAGCACTAGAGTCACGTAACTAAACAGTATCAAAAATAAAAGATGCACCGATCTATAATTGTGCATCTACGAATCCTATGCCCGTTTTCTATTTAAAGAGCAGATGTAGTTTCAGTTTGAATCTATATTGCACGAAAACTTCAAATTTTACCCAGGAATACAAGAACTTATCTCTCTCTAGCGGCGGATTCTGCCGGCAGCTGTTTGGGTTAGCTGCACATTTGTGCCCATTTCTACTCCACCCAATTGGTGGCGTGACGAGTTGATGAGATTAATGAGCAGTGGCTATTTTAAGAATTGAGACATGCACATTTTCTTTTCTTCTGCCTTGTGCCAGTGCTTATTATTTCTACCAAGATATGCATTTAATACGTTGACTTGTATGTTCCAGGCTTCAAGCAAACAATAAATGAAGAAAATAATTAAAATAATTCTAATAGTTGTAATTCAGGACTGGCAAGTGAGATGCCAAATAAACAATCCAGTTTTTCTTTACTCACTGCTTTGATTGCATACCAAATTCTCCGGTTCATACCCTAATATCATTTCTTACTTCAACTTCACCCAGCTTCACGTAGGACTTGATTATGTGCCTTCCTGTTTTACTATATTTGATTGAGCCCATCTGTTTGGTTGTACGTTATGTGCCCGTAATGGACTTAGCACATTACTCTCTGGAATATGCCTCTACTACTAATTGAGTTATATTTTAACTTTTTTTTTGGGCTTAATTGCTAAAAACGATTTTATATTTTATACTTATATCAAATTTAAACTTTAACATTAATTTTAATTTTAGTATCCTGGAAAACCATCAACTAAATTATTAATGTGATGTGAATTCCGATAATAATAATAAAAAAATAGAGTCACTATTCTCACTTCGTTTAAATATATAAGATTAATAAAATTTTAAAATTAAAAAATAAATAAATTTTTGTACTTAAATAATAGTATCTTAGTAATAAAATAAAATAATAACTCGAATATTGACACAACTTGTTTTTTATTATCACTGGAGTTTATATGGTGTTAGCAAATTAGCAAATAATTTTACGGAATGCTAAAATTAAAATTAATATTAACATACAATAATGAAGCTAAGTGAATTTGATAAAAAAAAAAAAAAATTTCTTATGCGATAATAAGCCCCTCTTTTTAAATATAAAAATAGATTAGGTTCTACATTCAAATCAACACTATAATTAAGCTCGTTTCCTTATTAATGAAAATCAGCCACTAAAAGAAAAATTTTTGTTTGGCATAATATTATTTTCCGCCAATAATAAAGCAAAATTGGTTGTGGATAAGGATATGGTATAGAAGCACAGGGGCTGTGGATTATTGGCTAAGCATTTTATCATGAAATTAGGTTGTAAAGTATTACGTTGTGTTAGTTGGGATTGACAATGAAATAAGAGAGGTATGGGAATGGGACCATACCCATAGAAATTGACAACAATCGCCAATTAATGGAGCAATGAAGACAATAGGATATAGCAGAATACGCTTCATGCTTTATAGATATTTACTTTCTAATATATTTTTCTTATAAAGTTATATTTTAATTATATTAGACTAAAAATTATTTATATTTCCATTTAAATTATAAAAATTAACTTACATTTAATTTGGATTCATGATTTACCAAAAATTATAAAATTAAAACATACATAGCCCACCACTATTGGTTAAGGATAAAAATTAATGTCAAGATAATAAAACATGGTTTAAATAGGACTATGATAATTTTATTTCGCCTATATTTTTTTTATCAAATCTGTATAAGATTAGATTTTTTTAATATGTAAGAAAAATAATATTGTCATTCATATTTATTTATATTAGAAACGTATTTTTACAGGTAGAATCACACCCTAATATACATAGAATATAAAATTTAATAAACTTTTTGCCAATTAAATTGAGATTCTAATAGAATCAGTCCTAAGGAGGGCCAAATTACAAAAATTCCACATTATCCAAAAATAAAATTGACCAAACAATTGCCTCAATATTTCAGGGCCACCGTTTGAGAAGTATAGGAACAAACATGGCAACATATCAAATGCCAAGTGCCAACTTCTGTATATCATAGCTAAAGCTTCAGCCATAAGGGGAGAGGTGGCCTTAAATCTCTCAGAACAACCATCTAGCTAGCTACCAGATTTCCTTTAAAATTCTCAGGATCAACAGTAGCACCAGCTGTTTTAAGACGAAGATCTAGAATAGTCCAATTGAAGAGTAATGATCATACATCTGTAATGCATTTTATGTCCCATAATAGGTCTTATTTTTCTACCCTTTTAAGGTAGAATTAAGAACTAGTGAAACTTGCCTAATTCTTTTTTTAATCATAAAAAGACCGACGGACCGTAAATTATACAGGAAATAAATAATTTTTTATATTCGTTATAAAAGTAAAAAAAACCCATCTTATACATAAAAAAAATATTAGCAATAATTTTTTTAATTTCACAGGATAAATACATATAGTGGAACAAGATATTATGCAATGGTTCTGACGAAAAGAGAGAGGATGATTTTGCTTAGACAAAAAACAAACAATTAGCTATACATAGTGTCTAGTATCTCTTTCGCACACACACACAGAAACATATGTTTGATACACCTTTACACAGTCATATGTTGGATGCATTTTTCTTTTTTAAAAAGTTGTTTGTCATTTTCCAAGCTTTTTTTCATAACCACCAACCTTGATTTGAGTGGTACCCCTGATTTCAAAAATTTTCTGCTGATTTAGGAAAAATACCCACATCACAATATCAAGTTGATGTAACCTATATTTCAAAAATAAACTTTTACTTTAATTCTTTTTTTTTTCTTTTTTTCTTACCCTAAAAAAATTATATTATTGATGCCATTTTCTCTTCTTTTTCTTTTTTGGAATTTCTTATAGTAGTATGTTTTTTCCTTTCTATTTGGTGTTTTACAGGGTTCATGCATAAATAGAATTTCATTTCCTTAATAAAACATCCCTAATCAATAATTGAACAATAATGGAATGCCTTCTTCTTTTTCTTAATTTTCCATTTTATTGCTTTGAACAAACTGTGCTATCCTTGACTCGAACTATGAATACTCTCACTTTCATTTTCTAAGAATGAAATCAGTATTTAAAAGTATTAATAATCAAGTTTATTGATGCTATCTTTCCTATTATTTTTTGAAGTTTGTGTATAGGTTAGGTGGGATTAGGTTTTTGTCATGCTAAATTTGTCCCCAATGTAGCTAAACCTAAATCCTGACCGTAATTGGCTTATCATTTTAACGAGGTAAAAAGAAAAAGAGAAAATTAAGAATTATTTTTGTGTGAAAAATGTCCATTTTATAAAAATAACTTAATTTTCATTGTTTTATTAAATAAGAAAATGATTTTCTCCATTGCTTGATAGATTTATGAAATATTATTTTTTAATAAAAATAAACAAATAAAACCCATTAATTAAATACTTTTCTAATCATCACCCGGTGATCCACCGAACAACATTGGAGTTTATTTTTATAATTAATATATCAATTATAATATATCTAATTACTTCTATACATATTTTTTAAACTTTTATTTTCAATGAAATTTAAAAAAAATGACTTCTCATTTTTAAAATTAAAAGTTAACTTTTTCTCAAGAATGTCTTAATTTTTCTATTTGACTAGAAATTCATATTCTTTTGACTAATTTTTCTAGATGCAGCAAATATTGAAATATACAAAAATTATTTCCCTCAAAATAAAATGTTTCCCTGAAAAATACCAAAACAATTTATCTTTAACTATGATTAAATAAGTCGATTATACATCAGAGTTGATTCCAAATCAAAGCAAATTGTCTTCTGAAATCAAACAAACAAAAAATAGAGAAGATATACATCAGAGTTTATTCATACCCACCAAATAAAATGAAATAAAAACAGTATCTGACCAATGTCCTAATCTCATGATATTATTATTATAAACATGTATTAGTGATTAATTAATTCATTCATTATACTTAATAAAAATCAGTCATTCATTAGACGTCAAATCCTTTTCTATATAAGGAGTTGGAAAGTCCTTATAAGAGAACATCAAGAGGTCAATTTTAATTAAAATCAATTAGTAACTAATCACAATTTAGAACAAAATTTTCATTCTTTGTTGCAATAATTCAGAATTAAGCTATAATGTGGTCAACTCAATGACTGAGAAAATCCAACCTACATTACAACAAAAAGGAAAAATCATTAAGAACAAGCTTTTTATAATTTATATATTTTACTTATTGTGTATATATAATTATACCAAATATTCATACTACATCAAATATATATGTATTTTTGTCTTTTCTATTAGAAAGAAAAATAAAAAATATATATATATGCTATTATTTTTTTCTATTTCTAGAAAAAAATTTAAAGGAGAAATTAATTTATTAAATTACAGTTAAACATTTTTTACCATTATATTATTAGGTCAGTAATAAAAGTCTTAATCATTTTTAGATCACTGATTCAGCTTATAGATAGTTCTACTGCAAAATCTAACAAATTAAACATCATTAATCTTGACTTCTAAATCGAGTAAATTATAAGAATTAAGCAAAATTATAATTTTTGACTTAAATTCTGCCAAAACAGCCCTTGCAATTATTGTAATGTGAGTAACAGTTCAAAAGTTATTTTTGACGAATTTAGATTCGAAGAGTCCCATCACAAATCAAGATGTCTAACTATTCAACACCAAGATCACAAATTAATGCAAGGAAGAGGGAGCCAAATCAACAATAAACCATCAATCAAATTGCCTTCTCAAAGCAGAAACCAAAAGAAGAAAAAAAGGAAAATGCCACCTGAATCTTCATCTTATTACAGCAGAGTTAGAGAGGGATGGGACATTGCCACATCACTGTAAAATGTCTCATGCAAAAGAAAAAAAAAAACCAAAATCCAGTCTATCTTCTTTGCCTTGTCAAATCAAGAATCATACTTTGGCATCTTAGCCATACGAACTATATCCTTATTTTCTGCCATATAATACCAACACAAGAAAATACAACAGCAAAAGTATCAAACAGGACATGGGCTTTTTGTCTTCTTTGGTGAAGAATGTAATAGTTTTATTATGCTTATGTATAAAGGCAAATGGCAATAACTTTACCGCACCATCAGATTATGGCCGAGTTGCCTAACATTTGAAATTTGCGAAATTCTTTCCGTTTCTACTGAACTTATTTAATGTTATTACTAATTTTCATAATGTCCAAATGATTTCATCCAGTTTCACCAAAAGACCCACCCTTTTAACCATGTGATAGTTGTGTCTTACAAGGGTATTTTTGACATTCTCTTTTAAAAGTATACAGAATCTCCTATTAAGTGATTCTAAGTTGAACAACCATAAGGACAATCTTACTAACTCTGCAACAACTCATTATTCTGAGTTGCATGTGAGTCACGTGCATGGCATATGGCTAAAATCACCTCGCTTCACTGCACAATGGTCCTTTTGCTTGCATAACCAGACACCAAAACTGGACCCACCACAAAGAAACCAAACCATGGTCCATTGACAACCCAAGATTCAATAACAAGCTAAAAAGAGTCATGACATGACGGGTAGAAGACTGAATTTATTAGGAGTTTTTGAATTAATGAGCCAAAAATAAACTAAAATAAAGGGAACCTTTTGCTTCTTTTAAAGGGAAACTAGCACTCATATTTTCAATTTTTTTTTTTTCAGAAAAAGGACCTGAACTTTGCCAGAAGCCACGGAGCTTTCGCCCTCTCAAAGGTCTTACTCTTAGCAGCAGCAAGGGAAGCCCCACTCTCCTGGTAATTGATGGCATTTGCTCTTTTGAGTATTTCCAATTCTAATTAAATATAACAATAAATAATAATAAAAACAATGACTCTCTTCTCTTCTTTTACATGATGTTTACACTGGACTAATTCCTGTAGTGAACAGCAGGCAGGGAGTCAAGCGTGAGGCAAAAATAACAGGCAGGCACTTAGTACTAATACATGATTAAGACAAGTTTATAAGAAAATGCCCCTTTTCCTTAATTTCCTTCCTACTGTACAGAAAAAGAAGAAAAAAAAAACTTGCAATCCTTAATACCAAGTTAGAGCAAACCTTCCCAAAATATTTAAAAGAAAAAAAAAAAGAGGAAAAGAAACTGAAAATAGCACAAGTGGAAACTAACACAATTCATAGAATTTAGAGAACAAACAGTCCCCTTTTCTTTCAAAACACTTCAAATGCTAAGAAGATCAGGTGGCGGTGATTGAGGCAGTGCTGGCTGTTGATTGTCTTTTGGGTCTTTAGATGTTGCCTTTGGAGAGTCTAAAGATGTAGCTGATTGTGGTGATGATTCTGTAACCGTCGAGTCTCCTTGCTTTGAGTTTGGTGGTTTAGGAAGCTCTGTTAGAATCTGCACCACTTCTCGCATTGTTGGGCGCTCTATGGCTTGTTCTTCTACACACAGCATTGCAACATAGAACACATGCATCACCTCATGAAGAGGAACTGATGGAAGTCTTGGGTCCAGGACTTTGAGAACTCCTTCCTTGTTTGAGTCTGTCATTTTCCGAACCCATTGAACTATGTCCACGCCATCACCAAATTCTCCTACTGGTTTTCTGCCTGTTACAAGTTCTAAAAGGACTACGCCAAAGCTGTATACGTCGCTCTTCTCATCAACCTTGAGCGTGTAGGCATATTCTGCAACAAAATCATTATATTAAATTAATCAAACGGCATGATCATTAGATGCTACATATGAAATCTGAAACATACATACACAAATCAACTTCATCGGTTTTCTGATGTTATTGTGAAGGGTCATCATAGTTCAAGGATATGATAAAGAAAACCTAACAGTAACAAAGAATATCATTTGATTTGTGTACTTTCAAAGCTGACTAGCTTTATTTTCAACTGAAAACTCGAGACTGACTGATGGTTAAAAATCAACGGCTTCCAAAGACTGATTAAGATTTATTAACACATGTCATGTTTATAGAATCCTAAAGGTTGAAAAAGCAAAGCCAATGTACTGTTAAGATCTGGTAGATATAAATGCAAGACCAGTAACAAAATCATTACCAAGTCAAATTTCATTGGGGAAAATCAAGATGTTATGACATGATAGATGACTTTGGAAAAGAAAATGAAATGCGTACAGCTCTAGATGCAAAACATGTACCAGCATAAATGAAAATAATTTTTTAAGATGCAATCATACCAGGAGCTATATATCCATAGGAACCAGCAATGGCGGACATGCATTCTGAAGTGCCCGAGTCTTGCAAGAACTTAGCAAGGCCAAAATCAGCAACATGAGCTTCAAAATTGGAGTCAAGAAGGATATTGTTTGATTTCACATCACGGTGAACAATCAACGGAGAGCAATCATGGTGAAGATAGCAAAGGCCCTTTGCAGCCTCGATAGCAATCTTATACCTTGTATCCCAATGCAAATGGCCTCCTTTTTTGCCGTGAAGAACTTCTCCTAAGCTCCCATTAGGCATGTACTCATAGACCAGAAGATTTGTCTCATGATTAGAACAGAATCCCAACAATCTAACAATGTGTCGATGCCTAATCCTTCCTAGAGTTTGTATCTCAGCATTAAATCCATGATCATGAGAAGAACCACGGCTCATTGCGGGTAACCTTTTCACAGCAACTTGATCACCATTTGGCATAGAACCCTTATAAACAATCCCTGCACCTCCCTTCCCAATAATATTATCCTCTTTCAAGCAATCCAACACATCATCAACAGTGAAGTCCAAGCGCTGGAATGCAGTCAATCTCCAAGCCCGAGACTCATTAACCTTCTTTAAAGACCTTGCTTTAATAATTGCTGCAACTGCAAATGCAATCGAGCAAACAAGCAAGCCAATAACAAGCAAGAGCTTCAAAGAAGCAGAGAGCGGCCCCTTAACATGTGCTTGGTGGGTTCCATTGGCATCCCCATCTTTGCAAGGACCCAGGTAAGGACCACAAAGATCAGTATTACCCAAAAATGAAGTGTAATTAAAGTAACTAAACTGGCCAGTACCAGGAACTAAACCAGTAAGATTGTTGTAAGAAAAATCAACAGAGGTTAAACTCTGCATAGTGGCTATAGATGCAGGAATGCTGCCAACAAGATGATTTCTTGACAAATTCAGATAGTTCAATATCCTCATACCTGTTATCTCAGTTGGAATCGCACCTGAAAGCTCATTTCGACTGAGATCAACAAATGTTAGCAACTTACATTGGCTAATTTCAGGAGCAATAGGACCAGAAAACTTGTTATGGCTAAAATCCACCTTAGAAAGTTGCTGTAACTTTCCAATCTCAGGTGGGATTGGACCAGAGAACTTATTCCCATCTAGGAGCAACTTTTGAACACCAGAAAACTTGCCAATACTGGAAGGCAAAGAACCAGTAAGATGATTGTTGGAAAGACTAATCTGACCAAGATTGACAGCTATTTTATCATCAGTCACAGGAAACTCTCCTGTAAGAAGATTATCTTGCAACTCAACTTGAGTTAACTTTGGTAATCCAAAAAGCCCTTTTGGAAGCGAACCATTAAGAAAATTCTCCCCCATCCTAATCCTACTCAAGGACTGGCATTTTCCAAGTGATTCAGGAATAGGACCAAACAAGAAATTACTAAGAGTAATCAAAGTTTGTAAACGATCACCAGAACACATATCAGGTGGAAGATTCCCAGTTAATTTATTTGAAGAAAGATCTACGAGAACAAGATTTCCATTTTTACCCAACCCTTGCGGAATGCTCCCAGTGAAATTATTCTCCCATAACTGTAACACCTCAAGCTGTGGCAAATCTCCAATAAACTCAGGAATTGCTCCATGAAGCTTGTTTCTAAAAAGATTCAACAAAGTTAAGTTGCTTAACTGAGCAAATGAAGTTGGTATCTCTCCAGAAAGCATATTATTAGACAAATCCATAGACTTCAAGCTCTTCAAGTTACCAAGCTCCTCTATTAATGACCCAGAAAGACCATTAACTTGAAGAAACAAAGTGTCGAGCTTTTGTAACTTTCCAATCTCCTTAGGTATCTCCCCAGACAACATACAATTGGCAGCATCAAAACGGACCAAGTCGGATAAATTACCGATCTCTGGCGGTAAACCGCCTTCATAAGTATTATAATATCCAATATATAGCTGCTGTAACTTGGTTAAGTTACCGATCTCCGGTGGAATAGGACCTTCTAATTCATTACCAGAGACTGCCAAATATTCAAGAAACTCCCATTTACCGTACTCTCGTGGAATTGCTCCGCTAAAAAAGTTACCACCCAGATGCAAATGCCGGAGATTAGGCATTTCGGTGACGGCTAACGGCAAGTCACCGGTCATATTGTTGTTGTACAAGTCAAGAACTTGAAGGTTTTTAAGCTGAGAAAGCTGGGTTGGAAAAGACCCATTAAAGACATTGTTGGAAAGATTTAAGCACCGGAGACCGGAAATAGCAGAGAGCTGGATAGGGATTGGACCAGATATTTGGTTAGCGGCTAGGGTTAGGTTTTGAAGGTAACGAAGATGGGCAATGTCTGGTGATAAAGTACCAGAGAGATTGAGACTCGAGAGGTCAAGAGAGGTTATGTGACGGTTATTGTAGTCACAAGTGACAAAGGACCAATTGCAGAGATTATTTTTGTTTGTAGAGTTCCATGAAGCAAGAGCTCCTTGTGGGTCATCAATGGCGGATTTCAAAGAAAGAAGAGCTTGGTATTCGGAGATAACACGGCCTAATGAAGTAAAGATTTGGAGATAGAAATGGAGAAGGAGAAATAGAACAAGCAGTAGTCTCATTGCTTATCTGTTGTTTATTCTCTGGGTTTTGTTTTGGATGTTTTTGAATTCTTTTTCTTTCTGTGGGTTTCCAAGAACAAGAAGAAGAGAAGAAGAAGAAGAAGAAAAGGAAGATGGAAGTGAAAGGGCAAAAGGAAGTGGTGCGGTTAAAGAATTTAAATATTTGTTCTCTAGTTGAAATTTTTTAATAATGTTTCATAATTGCTAAAAAGGTTCATTTAATTTTATAAGTTTTGGACTCTTATTGTTCTTTAAATAGAGAATTATGTATGTGAATAATTTTGGGTCAAAATTTTGTGACATGAAATGAAATGTAGCACTCTAGTAAATAGTGGGTGCATCATAAAAGTTATTTATTACTATTTCTTTTTGTCTTTTCTATGTTTATTATTACTTTTGGTGGTAGATTGTTTTCATTGATGATGCTCTACTTACTTTATGGCTAATTGAACATTTATGGATAAGAATTCTAATTTCTGTGCATGAAATTTTTTGTCTTAATTTCTATGGAGGTAGAATTATAACTTTGGTGGATTTTAGGATGCTTTCAGAGAATTATAATTAGAGTTTTGTCTCATAAATCTATAATTATGGATATTTATTTTAATTTTCATAATTTGTAATATTATTTTAACTAAGAATTTTCAGAATAATTGGTTTTAGTGGCTCTTCTAAGGGTTTGAAATACCTTTGATACTTTTCTTTTCTGAAAATGAAAAGAAAATTGGAGCCCTAACATACATCATCTCCTACTTACTAATAAATGCTTGAATGGCCTGCCAACAATGGAATATTTATAAAAAGAAAAGAGAATAATAAGGTCTGGTATTGGTAGTTGAGACTAATTATACGTTAATTCTATTTTCTAACTCCTAAACAAGGTTTTAATCCAATCAAAACAGAAGAAAAGAGCCATTGAACCTGGTTTCCCGATTTGATTTGCTTCGAGCTTATTTTCATCCTTAATTACTCCTACATCAATGTTCCTTCTGATGGCAGTAAATTGTTTTTATTTTTTATTTTTATAAATATGTATTTATATAGTGAGCTCTGGACTTACTTGATACAAAAGAGTTAAATATAAAGTTGAATAGATAAAGGACAATGAATGAAGAGGGTTAATAATGGTTTATATATATATATATATATATATATATATACAGAGTTTGTTCCCAAACAAAAGGAAAATGTAATATGGTTCTTAACTTATATTGGCATTTAATGTTTTTGCACTTTGTTATTCTTTTGCTTCTGATTATTTTGTTCTTTAGTTGCATAAGTTATGTCCTTACATTTTTATTCCAATTCTGTGCCTTTACCCATTTTGCTTGCTAATTTACCGTTCCTTTCGGTTTTATTTTGCTAAATTGTAACTTTTACTTTCAGTTTCAGTTTTCTAAAATGATGGACTCTCGTGCATACAAACTTTACACTCAAAATATCCATAAACTGAAAATTAAAATAAAATTAATTTTTATTTTATTTTTAATTTACCAAAAGTTGAATTAAGTGTGGATTACATAATAGATATACTCATTATTTCACTCTCTGTATAATAATAACTTATTAAACTTATAATAGAAATTAGTTAAAATTATCGGTTTTGATTATAAATTATAATTTTATATCAGTTCTGGATCGAATTTTAACTTTATTTGATTAAATTACGATTAAGAAATTAAAATTTTAAATGTATCATTTTTTTTAAATGAACACGTTAATTTATTAAGTAAGACATCGGCATTAAAAATAAACTATTGTAAATTTGTTAATATTAAATTGATTTCAACACAATAAAAATTATATTTTATTTATTTCATTACGTATTATTTCTTAAAACGTATGCATGAGTCAAGAACGTTTAGAATCATTTCTTTTCGAAAAAGAATGGAACTTTTAACTATCTTTTTTTCCCGCACATCCTCTAATAAACCGATTCCAAATATGACCCGAACCGTGTCTCTTTTATAATAAATCCATGAGATTCTAGCTTTGGATCCTTTAAAAAGGGGGAAACAGTTTCAAGCTGGAAAAGTTCAAAAAGAAAGAAAAAGAGGAGATAAAAAATAAAAAGAAGATGGAAAATACGAAAAGAAAGAAAGGAGTCGGTGAGGACGCAAGGGTGGTGCCATGGTCAAAAAGCAGGCTATTTTGGCATGTTTGCTCTGTAACACACACCAACAAAACAAAACAAAACTCCTCAACAACTCTAATCTTTTTAACCACTGACCCCTTCGTTTGGGTTCAGAAAAATATAAGAAAATAAGAAAAAATAACTTTTTTATTTAGAAAAAGATATAAAGAAGAGAGAAATAAAATAAACGAAAAAAGTAAATTCTTTTTTTTTTTTCTCCCCAAAAAGAAATTTCAAACATAGGGTAATTCTTATTTACCCATTCCCTTAATTCTGTCTTCCAATACTTGTTGATCTTGATTATGATCTAATCAAGGGTGACACATTACTGTCCTTGGTAAAAGTAGGGTCCACCCACTGATGCTGGATTAGTAAAGTGTCCCTAGTGGGCTCCATACACAACAAAAGAATATGGGACCCTTTTATATGATTAGCTTTAATTATTTAAGTAAAAGGCATATAATATAACAATCTTTTATTCTTAAATATAGTATATTCTTATGTTTAGTTTATCATTTTAAAATTATTTCATAAATATCCGTTGTAATTAAATATAATGAAACATATACTTTATAATTTTACCAATGCTCTAGTTTAGATATTTTATTTGTTCTTATTGAATGAAATGTATATAAAAAATGAAGAAACTAAATTGGATGAATACTTGAACAATTCTTGTAATTATTATCACAGAACCTTTATTTTGGGTATTTAAAGCAGAAAAAGAAAAGGAAAAGGAGAAATAAAGAGTAAAAAAAATGATTTGTAATTATTGAAAAAGCAATAATTTTGTTGGCGGGGGGGAAAATAAAAACTGGTCAAATCTTGTTGACTGACATGGAGAGACACAAGAATTGGTGTTTTTAGATAAAACCCCACCCTGTCTCTATCCTTATTTTTTTCTTTTTATTTCTTTTTTACCTTTTGTATAATTACACGTACCATTAGCTTAAGTTACCAATTTATCCTCAAATGATAAGCAAAATTACAATATGGCGTTGCTCTACTCAAAACAAAGTGACAGCATATGAGGGACCCAGGAAGGGGACATAATAGTAAGATGGTCCCAAAATTAGGGCAAGAAGAGGATATTTAGAAGAAGAAGCTGCTTTGCTTTCTGCAAGGGAAAATGACTAAACAGTCCTCTCAGCAAGCCATGCCAAAGAAACGGACACGTTAATATTATGGTGGAGGTCTTTTTTGTCTTTTCGTTAAGATGTTTTTTTTTACTATACTGCCCCTGCGGCTCATGGGTAATCAGTGACCTTTTAGGCATATGTCCCTTTCAAGGTAACAAACAGGTCATGTGGGTTTCAAAGGTTAATTTAGTCAAAGACATGCAATTGTAGTCTTCAGCTCTGTTCACCCACGTTTGATAAAAAAGATTCAAAACCAATGATTTAGGGTCTACTTAATACCGTTGTTAATGATCTGCAACCCAGTTTAAGTAAGATTAATTAATGTACTTACTTTAATTTAATTAAAAGTGAACCTTCTTTATGTTTTAATTTCAAAGTAATACTCTTACTATTTCGAATAAGACTAAAAGTAATTAAACACGAAACAAAATTAATACCAGACGAGGATGTTAATATCGGAAGCTGGGTGTCTGAAATTTGATATTATCAATAAATAATCTTTTTTTTGTTTTGTTGGCATTATGATTAATGTTGCGCATGTACTATGTTGTCTGGCTTGGCATGAGATATGATCATTAAATACGAGTGGCTACTTGATGTGTTTAGCAGAAAATTGATTTGAATTCATATAGTTAGAAGATCAACTTATTATGAGTTGTACATATCTAGTCATTTTGTTTCTAGTATGAGAGATTCTGAAACTTCTAAGTATAAGTTATACTTTTACATTATTATTAGATTAGTTTTCATATTAGCTTATTATATTTTTTGACCTATTATTTTATGTCTATTTTTTTTTAACTGACATTTAAAAAATAATCTCATAAAGAAAATAAATTAAAAACAAAGATATATTCGTAAATTATTCTGAGTTAATATTTAGTCAAGATGTGTATAAGAAAAAAGCATATATATTTAGTAAGAAATCCGTGTTAGATTATTATTAAATATTCTTATAAGATGAGTTTAATTTTAGTATTTTATTAACTATATTTATGTACATTAATATTAAAATACAATTAATATATATATTATTTTTAGAATAAAGGATTATTGCTAAATTATAAGATGAACGTATTTTAGTAATTTACTAATTTATGTAGGATAACAAAAAGTAATTGTATAATATTAATTTCAATTATGATATAAAACTTAAATAAAATAAAAAGGAAGTTCCATGGCATAATAGCATCAATTTCAATTTGAGAAGAATAAAAAGAAAAAAGAAAAAAGGAATTGAAATTAAGAAAAGAATAAGAAAAAAGTCTCATTACATAATAGAATAATTATCCTATCTTAGCAAATATAGTAGCATAAAAGAATAAATCTTCATTATTATATTTTATTTTATAATTTGAACTTGTTAATCAATACTATACATATAATGTAAATTTTTTAATAAATTCAGATAATAAACAAATCACAAGGGAAGCAGAACATATAAAGAAATGTGTATCGTGCAGCATAAATCCAATGAATGTAAAAATGATATGGGTATCAAAACTACAATCTAAGATACCCAAATGCCAAAATGATAATTGAAAAGCCTAATTTGATGAGTTAGTGTAGTGTTTAAGAGTATATACAAAATCATTATATAAGGCAAGGGGAGGGTTTTAATTTTTGTTTGTGTTATTGGGAATGCAATGGGGAATGGTTGGCACTATGTGTGTTTTTCCAACTCTTTCACTTAGAACTAGAAAAAAATAAAATAAAATAAAAAAAGAACAAAAAACTTTGGGCTTAGGAGTTTTTGTTTTTAAAAAAAGAATGAATAAGAAAATATTAGTCCCTAAGCCCAAAGCTATTTTTCCAACCCAGAAAACACGTTGTCTAAAATTGAATTAGTAAAATAGAGAGTATTGGAAGGTGTTCCTTCTGTCCCCTTATCTTTGGACCCTCCCGCCCCTCTCCTACCTTTTTAATTTCCTTAATTAATCCTATTTAACCTCTCTTACCTTTGGCACATCTTCTTCTTCTTAATTAATTACTATTCAGATGACAGAGTTTTATCATTACAATATTACCCTCCATAATTATATCACTGCAACTTGACCATGTGCATGTCTTGTACATTGCAAATCTTACTGCCATCTTGTTTCCTTCTAATCCTGCAATAAAATATAACAGGAAAATCCATTTCGACTGATCTTTAACCTGAACAAATTTGCATCACTTGTCTTTGATGATGTGATGCGGTTATGTCCCGTGGATTTTCTATCTGTTTTTTCTTTTAAACCGAAAGCTTTAGTATATGCATGACAAAACAACAGAAATACAATATTATATTAGATTCAAAGCAACCGGGTTCCAGCCTAGTAACAGAACAAACCCAGTACCAAACAACACAGAAAGAACATCATAAACACAGATAATAAAAACATGCTGTGTTCTTGGTAACTCGGTTCTTTCACATTTTCAGGAGCTATAGACTTTTTAAAATAAGCAAAAACCAGCATACACGAAGGAAATGAGTATATATCATTAAGATTATAAAAGTATTAGGTATCCAATGAAAACTTTTATCTAGAATTGCAGTCTATCTTCATCATCCAGATGTTATTTTGGAAGCCATATGGGGCCTTTCTTTTACTGCGTGGAATAAGAAGAAGAAAAATTATAATAATATGGTGAGTGATAGAGATAATTACAGGAAGGGATGATTAGAAGCACTAAAAGCATCACAGACTGCAAAAGTCGTCTGGCTTTTACAACATTGTCCATGGGAATCAAAATGTCTTTTTTCCTTGTTCTTCTTCTTGTAAATATTCTTTAAACCTGACTTTAGGCAAAAGGGTACATTCTTTTTGCTAATAACTCAAAATAGAAATGCATGCCAATGCCATCCCCACAAAGAGGAGCCATCTCCATTACTACCCACTTATCCATTTGTCAAGGCATGGATTGGAAGGGAACACTTATCATTTCATTACGTTGAAAAGGAAAAAAAAAAAGATAAAAATAAAATGGGGATTGATAACGTATAGCATTATATCAAGTCTCTTTTTATTTAGTATTTTCTTATCTTACTTTTGTGAGGAGTCCATGGATTTTATTATCCTCCCATGAAGAAAGGGACTGGAGTTTTGGGACTGTCGTCCAAATTAAAGGATACGTATCTGTCACTAAATGTCAAGGCTAAACTTATATATGGGTCTTCTTATTTCCTTATAATTTTCATTTCAAAATAAATTTTATTTTTCTTTTAAATACTTGGTCTGCCTTTGGGAAAATAATAGAATATATAATTTAAAATCTTTCTTAACTATTATGAACAGCAATCTACCACTGTCACAAATGGGTGGAATCTGAACATATACAACTCCAAATGTTCTTGACATTCAAGACCAGATGCCTTAAAAACATGTAAATTGAGAATAATATATACTTCGTAGGAAGCAAAGTTGATTAAGCTAAGCCAACTAGCTTTAGAACAGTGACTAAATATCACTATATATATATATATATCTAAAAACCTGTATTTATTAAGTTATAATTTTTGTGGCAATTACAATTGACAATGGCTGGTCTGTATAGTAATAATAATAATAATAATAATTACGGATTAGCCATAATGTATGATTGGGGTTTAGTTTCTAGAAAAACCTTTGAAAAGGATATTATCCAATACTTTAAAAAAATTACGGGTTTCTTGCAGTTTCACGTTTTATGGAATTAAACTATTAATTAAAATATGGATATCAATTTTAATATTCAGATGAATTTATTAACTGAAACATTCACGTAGCAATTTTCGGATAAAAGATATTAAAGAAAATTACATAACCTATCCATTTTATTTTTATGCTAATATACTTTTTCTTTTTTTACGCTTTGTAATCTTTAGATTTTTGTTTTTACTCTTGAATGTTGTTTTTGACGTCTTCATTCTTCATTCTTCTTTCTTCTCCTCTTTCTTTTTTTTTTTTTTTCCTTCTTCTTCTTCTTCTTCTTCAATAATATCTATTTACAATAAATAAAATTTCTTTTTTCTCTTAAAATTTCTCTATTTTTCTTAATTTTATTTATAATTACAGTTCAAAAACTGTTTCAAGTATATAGGATGGAACGGAAATATGTGAAGGCCATAAATTAATATTTGATCTTATCTTTTTCACTCTTCATTTATCTAGGCATGATTTTAATGGTAAGAAAAAGAATACTGTTGATGCAAAACTTAAAATATTTTTTTAAAAATAATGAAAATTTTAATTGTAACAAGAAGAATATTGATATTAAATCTTTGAGAAAAGGCAAAAAAATCATCTTATGAATACATTCCAAGTGTTTGATGAAATGTACAACAATTGTAATAGAAAGAAAGAGAAGTATATATATGTGATCTGAGAGTTTAGAAACTAAGAAGGTAAAGATAATATAAAAAGCTTGAGCTAATTGATTTCCATCTTTCTAACAAAGCTCACTCAAGAAATAATAAACAATGTTGTTATTGTCTTTCATTTTTTATCTCGTTTCTTCCATTTCCACATAATTAAGAACCTATGGCAAGATGATATTAGTCAGAGCAAATAAAACAGAAAGCTCATTAATACCTAAAAGAAATTCACTGTATTTTTAATGAAACTAAAATCTAAATGGAGAAATCAATGAGAATCATAGTATCATAAACTTGAAATAACCTCGTTCTATATTTAGTATATACTATTTATTGTACACTTTTAAAATTATCCTTTAATAATAGAGTGTTGTTTACGTCAAAATTTATGCATATGATATTTTTTTTTCTAATGACGGTTGAGGTAAAGAAAAATAAGTATTGTTGCCATGTTTGTACATGAGAAAAAAATATAAAAAATTATTTCATAATCAGTAATAGTTGCAATATAATAGACTTAAAATATACTAGTCACATACTCATTATATATTTTTTACTGTTTACTTTTAAATCTTTTTTTATATACTTATTGTAAATATATACATATTATATGCATGCATATACTCATTAATTCTTAATATACAAATTCTGTACGATATATATATGAATCAAAAATTATTTAAATATTAATCTTTTACAATTTCATAATATATACTTATTACCTGCCTCTATATGCTCATGGTATACTATTTACTGTGTACTGTTTTTTTTTCTTAATATATATTTATTGTATACTCATTATATACTCTAATTGTAACTTTTAAAATTTGTTTTATATTTTGTTTTAAACTTTTTTTATAATCTATTATTGATTTATTCTTTACTTTTATTATTTTTATCAATGTAATAGTCAATATAAATACTTTATATGATATATATCATTAACACATGAGTTTGACCATATTTTTATAAAATTTCAAAAGATATACTTATAGTATACCACTATATACTTCTTATATATAATCTTTTAGGTTTTCTGCAGATAAATTTTGATTACTTACTTATCTTTAGATCTGAGAACTTAAAGTCTTTAATCATCTTATTCTACTTATAAGTAGTTAAGTAAATCATCTAATATATATGTTTTGAACGATTTTAATGTATTTTTTTAAACAATAAAAAATAAAAAAAATAGATGGATGAGATTGAATTATCTATTTCAAATTCGAATTTGATGAATGTATATTGAAGAAGTTTTCTGTTCTCGCGTTTTTGTTGTTTATTGCAGATCTTATCGAAATTGCAAATTTTTTATTGTAGATTGTTGCAGATTTCTTAAAATTTTCATATGGGGATTTTGTTTGAATTAGTTGCTATGATTTTTTGAATTTTAAATTTGTTGTTTTTGAGTAAAAACACGAGCATGAGTTGTATAGAAGTAAGTTTGTTGGCTTTGAAGCGTGTTTTTATAAGATTTTGGAGATAAAGGTATAAAAGTCATACATTACTTATATTTAAGCATTCCTATAAATTTCTTAAGATATTAACGTATGGCTGAATTTTTGAAATGGTTTTTTAGTACCATTTGGGTTGAGAATTTTTAAAATCTATGAAATTTAAATTTTTAAATTTTTATTGTTTAGATCAAATATAACATAATGGATATTTTTTTTAAGATTTTAAGAATAATTTTGGATAAAATAAATTTATTTGGGATGATATTAAAATAAAAAATAATATAACAATCGTTCATTTTTTTTTTTTTTAAATGGTGGATTTTGGACTTTCCACCTAGTAGATGGGAAATTAAAACTCTAAAAATTAGAAATTTTAATAGATAAGTGATTTTTAAAATTTATAGATTTAGACCAAATTCTTACTTACCAAACAATAAATTTAAACTAAATTCATAGATTTTATAAAAATTTTCAAACTAAAGGACACCTTTGTGCTTTTGACCTTTTTACAAATATAGCAAATTTTGTTTGCTTTATTTAATTTACTGCAAGACATTTATTACAAATGAATTTTCTAATTATTAATATTTCAATTTAATACTATAAAATATGAATTAACGCTAAAAGAAAATAATAAACTGAAACATAATAATAAAATTACTAACTATAAAAACTTTAAATAAAACACAGTGGTTTATATCATCCTAACCTTTCATCATCCATCTCACTTTTCTTATCTTATAATCTAGGAATATTTGGTTATTTTTATTTTTTAGTCCAAATTAAAAGACAATATAAGATTATATGGAAGATAAATGTATGGAAAGTATGAGAATGATACGAGCGGTATGTTTTATTTAAATCACTTAATCAATAGTTTTGTTATCATTTTTCAATTTTCCATTCGTGTTCTTCACTAATTCATATTTTTGAAAAAGATCAAAAATTCATATTTTTTTTTTGGTAATTAAATATAATCTATGTGTTAGTTTGTTTTTGTTGGAAAATGCCATGTTAATATTTTTGGATACTAAACTCACCATAATTTTAAAATTCGATACAAATATTTAGGTTATGATTTAATTTAATAAATTTTTATATTATAGGATAGATTTAATAAAAATATGATAGTATGGATTTTTTTAAAACAATTAAACTGTAGAATACAAAAGAAATATCTTAATTTTTGTGATTTTCTTTGGTTTCAGGATGAATAATCTGATATCATAGGCTTAATATAATTAGTTAAATTCATAAGGAAAAAAGTTGTACACCCAAAATGTTAAATTAATGTAATGACAATGAACATTTTAATAAATTCTTTATTGAATTCATTAAAATTATTTTAAATATTAAATTAGTGTTTTAACTTAATGATAATTGGTGCTAGGTTTAAGTTTTCATGAGTTTTCTTTGAAAGCAGAATGTTAAAATGTCTTGCCCCAATGCTAGAAGGAAAATGAAAAGGAAAAGTTTTTCAGATGCCTTGAAGTATACAATTAGTAGAGAAAGACTAGTTAATTAGAAGTGAATGATAATGCATTAATTTAAGACAACCATGGTTCAGAAATAAAAGGATTTTTTTTTTAAATACCTTAAGATTAATAAAATGTCATTTTTACTTTGTAAATTTTTTTAAAAAGAACATTACTTTTTATTTTTTTAAAATTGATAATATAGTTGATTTTCAATTTTTTTATTTAAAAATAAAAAAACTAAAAAATAATAAAAATTATAATTTTAAAAATTAAAAATAATACTTTTAATATTTTAATAAAATAAAAATAAAAAATAAATTTTTATATTTAATAAAAATAAAAATATAAATACTTTTGATATTTTTTTAAAAGAAAATAATACTAGCCAATAGTTGGGGCCTAGATCGGGGCTCTAAACAGCCACTTTAAACCCACAAATTATAAGATGGACTCGGATTCATATAGTTTTATAGACTCAGGATCCATCCGACATCGTTTTATTTAAAAAGAAAATTGTGTTAGCGTCTGACATGTGCGATAGATACTGACGCGTGCGTCATATGCTGAACGCGCATATCAGACACTAACACAATTTTTTTTAAGAAAATAATTTATATTCATTAATTTTGTATTAAATACTTATTATTTTATGTTTATTAAACACGTATTGAATATTCATTATTTAAACGTAAAATATTTATTGCTTGTTAATATAATTTTGTTGAAAAGATATGTACTACAATATAAATATCTGTAGTATAATTTTAGCTTAATGAATATCTATTGACAAGCTAATAAATATTATGCCACTAAATGATGAATGTTTATATCCATCACAACTTTTTCTCAATATGCATCATAAAAAACATAAAAGTTTTCATAAATAACAATATTTTTATTTAAAAATGTTGATGAACATTATATATACAGTCAATGAACATTGACGAATAATACATCAGAAAAATAAACATGAAACATTAACCATAATAAATATCAACTTCACTGATAATGAATATTTCAATACAAATAAAATTAATTATTATAGACATTACATCTAATGGACATTATATTTATATTGAAAATGAACATTTTAGTACGTGTAAATGAACAAAAAATATTAATATGTATATAGTTTAATAAAAACTTTTTGACATGTGTTACTATATTCTGATACATATAATTTCTAATTTTAACACGTGAACTTATTATTGACATGTAGAATTCAAGTTTATGTATTATTTTTAATATAATATTAGTTTTTATGAATTTATTTTATTATAATTTAAAAAATAACTAAGAAACGAGAATAAAAGTTCTTGTGATATATACTTTAGAAGTAGAATGGATACATCTTAAAAAAAAAATACACTGCATGTGTGTTATGTACTCCGATTCATTTAGATTCATGGACCAGAGTCCATGTTATAAGAATTGGAATTTGTATGCAAATTATAAGATGGACCCTTATCCATGTAGTATTATGAACCTATGAGTATATCCGACATCATTTTACTTATACAAAAATATGCATTTTGAGTTTTACATGTGCGTCAGACAGTGACGTGCGTCAAATTCTGACGAAATTTTTGTTTGAAAAATAATTTATATTCATTAGTTGTTAATTTAATTTTGTTGAAAACGTTAAATGTTCATTATTTGTTAACTTAATTTTGTTGAATATATATATATATTGTTTAAAAAATAATTTATATTCATTAGTTGTTAATTTAATTTTGTTGAAAACGTTAAATGTTCATTATTTGTTAACTTAATTTTGTTGAATATATATATATATATATATACAGAAGAAAGAAAGCTCTTCCTGAGTCTAATTCTCACAGAAGAAAAAAGAGTGAAAGAGAGAGAGAATCTTGTAACTCCTCCTGTAAGTCTATATTTTCTTCTGTTTCAAAGTCCTACAAAGTTGTATTTAAAGCTTTCAAAGATTGTTTATATGTTTATGTTCAAAGTCTGTTATTATTATTAATAAAGCAATTCAAAGTTTATCTTCTTTATCTATCTTCTTCTTCTTTCCCCATCATCAAGCGTATGCTCTGTGCTTGCCTCGTAAGAGGATCCTGCACATCAGAAACTTGCTGCTTCTTTCTGTTCAAATTTATTTTCAGATCTATAAGTTTATAGGCTGGAAAACAGATTCTGCAAGAGCATTTAAAGCTCCTACAGGCTGCTTAAAGCGTGAATCTGGTTACAACGCCACGAACTTAGATCTAAATCTATCCAAAGTTAATTCAAAGTGGATTTCTAATCTATTTCCTAGATCTTGTTTCTAATTTGGTATCAGAGCCATTTGGGTTCCGGGATTAGAAGCATATCTACATTATAAAGATTTTACATTCATTTTAGACTGCATCAGGTTTCATATAGGCAAGTTCTGTTCATTTTATGCTTGTGAGTACGAGGCGAGAGCTGTGGTCCGAGCTTGTCTAGAAAGTTATTTTGGTTTAGGTTAAAATGAATTTAGAACCTTTCTTCCGTAGATCTTCTTCTTTCTCAAATTCTTCCGCCTCTGAATCATCGAGGTACAAGGTTCAGTAAATAGTGAAGAAATCACTATTGAAGATTTTTCAAAGCATATTGACGATTGGGAAATACCCAAAGTCCAAAAGAAATAAATTTATGAGTTTTCAAAGTTCCCTCTCTTCAAGACTGATTTTACAATCAAGACTGAAGAAAGAGATATCCAAATTTCAAAACCGTTTGAAGAGATTTATCTCTTAAATCCAAAGACCCTCCAAAAGCATATGGAAAAGGATTATAAGTATATCCACATAGGTCTAGTCCAGGTAGGTATTAAGCCCCTTACCAGAGAAGGTCTAGATACTTCCATATTAGCTGTCCTTAGGGATGCTAGATTTACAAATTTCTATGATTCCCTGTTAGGTACTGTTGAGTCAAGCCTCAATAAAGGACCTATTTCTTTCAATTGTTTTCCAAATATCACGATTTCTTTAAACGATAAAAATGTTTTAAAGAGCATCGTTCTTCAAATCAAAACTCACAATTACAAAATGCTTGAAGGATCTATTCCGATAGCATTGATTTTCAAAATTCATTACAAAGCTATGATTTCTGCCTTTGGTTCCAAACACAAGCTACATTCACCAAAAGGAGAAACCCTATTCCTTCAAACAGATCTATCCAAATCCAACGCAACCATTCCAAAGACCATTCAATGGAAAGACATTACACTTCCAGAAGAATGGATCCTTGAAGGTGCAACCCAACCTACTTCTCCAAAGCAAACAGAACCAAACACAAACCTTAAACACATAGCCCAATATCCAGATGGAAAGGTAAAGATCACATTCAACAGAAAGTCAACTTCCTCTAGATTTTCTGATGATGGTTCTTCAACCTCGACCATAGATATTGGAAGGGTATCCAAAATTCCTTCTGTTATCTATGCCCCTTACAAAGAACCAATTCCATCCCAAACACAACCCAGATTTTCAACATCCGATATTCCAAAACACTCCGAATGTTGATTACCAAAGCAACATCCCGGACGGTCTACAACGATCCAAAGAATGATGGCGAAGATATAGAGATAACCTCTACCCCATCTTCACCATCACCATCAGCCATTACCCAAAACCTTGAAGCGGAGATCAACATGATTTCAAAAGAGTTCGAAATTGATAAAAAACTCTTGCATGAAGATTTCTATTCAAAGAAAAACCATCTTAAGAAACTTTGGTTTTTTAAGAACTTTTTAAAAGAAAAGATAGTATTCGGAAAGATACTATCAATTTTGTATTCAAAACAAAGCCCAAATCAAATTTTTGATTGGTTTCAAATTTATTGCAAAGAGCATGGTCACTCATATCCTTTTAAAGATAAGAGTATTAGTCACATCACGGTAAGGAACAAAGCCCCCGAGTGGAAGGTAGGAGAAAACCTAAGCATCGGTCTGAACATCCTCCCTTAGGAAGATAACCATTCCTTATGGAGAGAGTGAGATAGAGGCAACACCTTACAAACTGGTAGGCGAAGACCTTGAAAAGAATGTCAAGAATATTGTTCAACAGAACAATTATTCGAACACCTGTCTAAACACTATAGGAAAGCAACTGGTTAGAATAGAAAACCAGATTCAAAAGCCCCCTGTAGTAGTGACATCTCCAATCCCCAGTACTGGTCAACCAAGAGAGTCGAACCAGTCAGAGAAGCTTAAAAACCCAGTTTTTAAGCCATATCAGCTTACAAAGCCGAGCCAAGACCATTTCCAAAAGCAAACTGAGTTTGCCAAAGCAGTCAGAGAACAGCTAAGTAGATTAGCAACCTCTGAGTCATCCAAAAACCTAGTACCAGATACTCCTCAAAGCAGTAGGAATATCAGTGCAATAGGACAAGCCCAAAGCGATGAGTCAAGTGATTCAAAGCTTGAAAGCCCCATTCCGAAACCCTTCAATATCAACAGATTGGGAATCCAAGCCCCTAGATTGACCTGGAATACTCCTAGGAGTACTGCCCCAGATCTAGGAATTGAAAATAGGAACAACATCCTAACCCAGTCTAGATTCAATGCCTCCTCCGTCTATGAATGGAATATAGATGAAATGTCTGAATACAACATCCTTGGTCTCTTACAACAGATGACCATGGCAGCCAATGCCTACAAAACCCAAAGTGGTACCTCCGATAGAGCCATTCTTTGAGCTCCGATAAATTTGGATTTTCCGGCCGGTTAAAAGGATGGTGGGATTATCATCTCACTCAAGCACAGCAACTCCAAATCCTAGGTGCTATCCAAACAACAGTAGAAGGAACTCCAATCCTAGATGAAATAGGAAATCCAATTGAGGATGCGGTTTCAACCCTAATCCTCACTATTTCCCTACATTTCATAGGAGACCCTTCTCTGCTCAAAGACAAGAATGCCGAGCTCCTTAGCAACCTTACCTGTAAGAAGCTTAGCAACTTTCAAAGTTACAAAGACACTTTCCTAACCAGAGTCATGCTTATGGAAGATTCTAGCCAACCTTTCTGGAAAGAAAAGTTCTTAGCCGGTTTACCTAAGATCTTAGGTGAAAGAGTTAGGAATACCATAAGAGAAGCCTATAACGGTCAAATCCCTTATGATTTCTACACTTATGGTGAGTTAGTTAGCCTAACCCAGAAAGAAGGTTTAAAGATTTGTCATGACCTTAAGCTTCAAAGACAGCTCAAATGGGAAATGAAAAAGACTAGGCAGGAACTAGGTAGTTTCAGTAACCAGTTTGAGTACAACCCAATAGAGCCCGTGTCTAGTTGTAAAGGGAAATGCAAAGTTGATTCTTATTCAAAGTCTTTCAAAAAGAAGCGATTTTCCAAATATAGAAAGCCTTCTAAAAGCAAGGAGAATTTCTATAAAAGCCATCTTCTTCCAAATTTCATTCTAAATTTCCAAAGAAAGATTCTAAAAAAGATTTTTCAAAAATTACATGCTTTAAATGTGGTAAGAAAGGCCACACTTCAAAGTATTGTAAATTTTCAAAAAGACTCCAAGAGCTTCAAATAGAAGAAGAAGTCTTGCAAAGATTTACGCTCTTCTAGTTGATTCATCCGAATCGAGTTCTCAAACGGTGAGGAAGAATTTCAAATTGATGAAATCAAAACCTCAATTGATTGTTCGAGACAGTTGAAGCTCTTCAAAGAACATTAATATGCTCACTAGGCAACAAAAGCTCTTCTTGGAAAGCATATTAGTGACCCTCTTATCCAAAAGGTAGTTTTAAAAGAAATATTAAAAATTGAATCTCTGGTTCCTTCTTCTAGTAAGAATACTTATGATCTTACTATGATTTTGGACAAAGGGAAGAAGTTGAAAAACCCTCTTCCTACTGTTCAGGAACTCGAGAAGGAGATTAAAACCATCAAAACAGAACTCAAAGAGTTGAAAGAAAAACAACAAAATGATTCTGTTTGCTTGAAGCTCGATCCTCAAGCGAACAGTGACTCGATTCGATGAGGAAAATGATTTCAAAACCTTGAAGTTTCGAAATGTTCTGAAAACTTTATCAATGTTTTAAAGGAAATTACTTCAAGAAAATATTTGATTCAAATAAAGCTTGTTTTCCCTGGTGATTTCCAGATAGAAACCATCGCGTTGTTTGATACAGGAGCAGACCTCAATTGTATCAACTGCGAACTGGTTCCTAAAAGGTTTCATCAAGAAACCAAAGAAAGGCTAATTTCGACCAATTCTTCAAAGATTAAGATTCTTTGGTAAGGCCGCAATTCTTAATAATAATATTGCTTTAAAGAATGTTTTTATTCTTACAAAGGATCTTCAAACTGTTATCTTAGGGACTCCGTTTATCAATTTGATAACTCCCTTTAAAGTGACGACTGCTGGAATCATTTTCAAAGCTAAAGATTCAAAGATTGTTTTTCCTTTTCTAGAAAAACCAAAAAAGAGAAATTTGAATCTTATCAAAGCTCATTCCATTTACAATTTTGAAATCAATGCTTTGATCAAAGGGAAACAGACCCATCTTTCTCATCTTCAACAAGATGTGGGTTTGAAGAGAATCCTAGATCAATTGCAAAATGATTTTATTCAAAGAAAAATTTCTGATTTTCAAATGAAGATTGAGAATGAACTCTGTTCTGATCTTCCAAATGCTTTTTGGAATCGAAAGCAACATATGGTCGATTTACCATATGAAAACGTTTTTTCAGATAAGCAAATCCCTACTAAAGCCAGACCCATTCAAATGAATGAGTCTTTAGAAAGCCATTGCAGATTAGAGATTAAAGATCTTGAGTCTAAAGGTTTAATTTCAAAGTCTAGATCACCTTGGTCTTGTGCAGCTTTCTATATCAATAAGAATAGCGAGATAGAAAGAGAAACTCCTAGGCTAGTGATCAACTACAAACCCTTGAACAAAGCTCTTAAGTGGATTAGGTATCCTATTCCAAATAAGAAAGATCTTTTACAAAAACTGCATTCTGCATTCATCTTTTCAAAGTTTGACATGAAATCAGGATTTTGGCAAATCCAGATCGATCCAAAAGACCGTTACAAAAAGGCATTTACAGTCCCATTCGGCCAATATGAGTGGAATGTGATGCCTTTTGGATTAAAAAATGCCCCTTCTGAATTTCAGAAAATCATGAACGACATTTTTAATCCATTTTCAAAGTTCTGCATTGTCTACATAGATGATGTTTTAATCTTTTCAAATTCCATTGAATGATTTTAAACACCTAGAAATGTTTTTCTATGTTGTTAAAAAAATGGTTTAGTGGTTTCAAAGTCTAAGATATCTCTTTTCAAACGAAATTAGATTTCTTGGTCATTACATCTCTCGGGGTACAATTACTCCAATTGAGAGATCCCTTGCATTCACTTCCAAAGTTTCCGGATAAAATTTTGGAAAAACCCGACTTCAAAGATTTCTTGGTAGTTTAAATTATGTTATGGATTTTTATCCTAATTTAAACTGTCTTGCAAAGCCCTGCATGATAGGCTAAGGAAAAACCCCCTCACTGGTCCGATCAACATACAAAGATAGTCCAAAGCATTAAAAACAAGTTTTAGAAATTCCTTGCATCTACTGATCCTTCCGCATTTAAGATTGTAGAAACGGATGCATCAGAGTTAGGATACGGTGGGATACTAAAACAAGTTCAAAATTCCAAAGAATGTATTGTCCAGTTTACTTCTGCTCCCTGGAACGATACTCAAAAGAATTACTCTACTATCAAAAGGAAATCCTTTCGATAGTTCTCTGTATTTCTAAATTTCAAAGCGATCTTTTAAATCAAAAATTTCTTTTAAGGATTGATTGCAAGTCTGCAAAGAAGTTTTACAAAAGATGTCCAAAATATAGCTTCAAAATGATTTTCGTTGGCAAGCTATCTTATCTGTTTTTGATTTTGAGATTGAATTTATTCGAGGAGAATCAAATTCTATTCCCGACTTTCTAACCGGAGAGTTCTTACAAAAACAGGAGTGATACAAAATACCAAGAAAGTCAAAATCCAAGAAGAAAGTCCATGGCCCGAATCAAAGCCCAGTGAAAGAAGTTCTCCTTGACTTCAAAGCCCATCGGGACTTGGGTGAGATAATCCAAGAAGAAATTAATCAAGCCGGATCCGGTTCAACAACAAATGGATCCCTTCAAAGCCGATCAAGCCAAACAAATTCGGGAATGGCTTGCCAGTGAATTCATTCAAGAGTAGAAGAATACAAAGACAAATGGTTCAATCCGAACCATCTACAAAGCATATTATTCCAAAGCTAGAAGCAACTCCAAAGTCGTCATCTTCCTCCACAGAAGGGTAAAGGTATATTATCTATCCCTTTTCAAAATCTGAGATAGAGATTTTCCTCCGAATCTATCTCGAAACTCGAATAGTCTTTCAAAGCCAAACTCTCGGAGATTGTTTTGGCCTTGATCAAAACGTTTAAATCAAATGAGTATTTGGAAAACCCATTTTAAAATATTTTAACCATTGAGGAAGGATTACGCACGAAAGCCCGTGGTTTCAAAGATTTTCCCTCCAGTTAGTTTTTAAACCTGGAATATTTCAAAGCCTCGGGCTTATTACGATCAATCCTTGAGGTTCTTGGTAAATTCAAGCATTTGAAAAGACAAAGCCCATAAAGACCCTGCATATTCAACATGCAATCCAAAGAATCCTTCGTCGATTGGGGTATGGATTTACACTCTCTTCGTTCCTTCCTACTTCTAAAAGAACCTGCAAATCTTAACACCTCTTTCTCCTATTGGGATTACCGGCTGGTTCAATACCTTTCTTATCCAAAACGAAGGAAGAAGCCACTCCCGGCTATTCTACTTGACACCAATATCCAAACCTCCAAAATCCCTTACTGGTTTAAAGCGGTGGTAGAATAGCCGGAGTGGCTTCTTCCTTCGTTTTGGATAAGAAGGTATTGAACCGGGCTTGGTAATCTCAATGGGAGAAGAGGTGAGGTTCTTTTGAAGTGAAGGAACGAAGAGATCGTGAAGGATTCTTGATGCATGTTGAATGGTCTTTGGGCTTGTCTTTAATGCTTGGCTGAACCAAGAACCTCAAGGATTGATCGCCCGAGGCTTTGAAATATTCAGGTGCGTAATCCTTCCCCAATGGTTAAAACATTTTGAAAATGGGTTTTCCAAATACTCATTTGATTTAAAACGTTTGATCACACAAAACAATCTCCGAGAGTTTGGCTTGAAAGACTATTCGAGTTTCAGATAGATTCGAGGAAAATCTCTATCATTCAGATGGTTCGAACCATTTGTCTTTGTATTCTTCACTAATTTGTTTGGCTTGATCCATTGAAGGGCCGTGACGATTTATATTATGTTTATATAAATATTTATATTATAACTTTAGTCTTTTTTTTTTCCAATTGTGTAAGGACGATTTATATTATGTTTATATTATATATGTCTATTTGAATGAATTAGTAGGTATAATTTTCATCAATGACGAATATGCATTGATAAGCTAATAAATATTATGATCATAAAATATTATGCCTATAAATGATGAATGTTTATATCAATCATAAAATATTTTCAATATGCATCACAAAAATAATAAAGACTTTCCTAAATAGTCTATATTTTTATTTGAAAATATTGATGAACATTATATATACAAACAATAAATATTGTAGTACTAGATAATGAATATTAATATTAACACTGATGAATAATACATTAAACGAAATAAACATGAATATTAATCGTAATGAATATTAAATTCATAGATAATGAATATTTAAATACAAACAAAATTAATTATTATAGAATATTACGTCTAATGGATATTGTACACATAGAAAATAAATATTTTAGTACATGTAAATAAATAAATAAATATTAATATATATCTAGTCTAATAAAAAATATTTTGACATGTGCTACTATATTCTAATACACATAACTTTTGATTTTGACATGTGTATTTATTATTGATACATAAAATTCAAGTTTATGTTAATTTTATAGTTTTTCTATTAATTTATTTATAATTTTTATGTTTTTGTATTGATAAAATATTAAAATATAAAAAACTAATAAAGGCGTTAAAAATATTAACTTTTATTATTTTTAAATATTTTAATTAATTATAAAATATTAAAAACCTATTTAATTATATATATATATATATATATATAATTTATATTATTATTTATATTTGAAATAATGACAACGATCTTACAACGACGGATAAACAACTGTCTTTCATAAATATATAAAAGATATATTTAAAATATTATTTTTAATATAAATTGATCTTAAATTTCTTTTGTTATAATTAAAATAATAGAAATCTTATGTGTCAAAAATAAATATATATATTAAAATAAATTTTTTCAAATAGTGATAATAAAATAATTATAATAGTCGTATAACACGTAAATAAATAAATAATTCTTATAAATATATAAAAACTTATTTAAAATATAAATTTATTATAATATGAATTTTTATAAATTTATTTTAATATAATCTAAAAGATTAAAATGGTACAAATTAAAGAAAATATAAAGAAATAGGTACAAAAATCTTGGAAAAAAAGTAAAGCTACTTAGAGACTAAGGCCGATGTTATAAGCATTGCTTTAAACCTAAACCTGTCCACTAAGAATGCTTGGCCTTAAAGCGGAAAAGGCAGGTTTTGCATTATTTTTGGGTTCTTAAAAAGATCAACGTTCACAATTCAAGTTTAAATTTATCAACATTTCACTTATTAGCTCATTAGCCGGTACGCTCAACAAATTGATGAATTCATTTATAACTTATTAATAAATTTATAAAAAAAGCTTTTATATTATAATTACTTTATTTTATATATATTATTGATTTATTTAACTAATATATAAGATACTTTTTTATTATACTTTATTATTTATATATATTTTAATTTTTGAGACTTAAATTTTTTTTGATAGGTGGGCTTAATTTTTAACATGTAGAATTTTTATTTTGATATATGTATTATTTTTGACACATAGAATTCAGACTTATATATAATTTTATAATTTTTCTATCAATTTATTAATATTAAATTACATTCCTAATTAAACACTCGTTCTCATCCTAAGAAATAATATATATTAATAAAATAATTTTTTAATTAAATAATAATTATTCTAAAAGATAGCATATTAATTATATTTTAATATTATATTAACTAACAAATTAGTTTTCTAATTAGATAATAATTCTAATTATAAAAAATAATATTTTTAAATATTATATTCACAAATAAATTAATTTTAAATTATACAATAATTTCTAATTTTTTTTAGAATTATAATATCAATTATATTGATAGTATTAATTTATATAATTTAGAGTTAATAAATAAATATTTTAAAAATAATTTATTGATAGTATTAATCTAAAGATAATATTAATAAATAAATATTTTATTAATGTAATAACATGGATAAAATATTAATAAAACTAAAGACATTTAAAAATAGTTAGTTTGCTATTATTTTAAATTTATTGTAAATCTATATTAAATATTGAATAATTGATTAAATTATATCTATAAATTTAATTTTATAATTGAAATAATAATAACGGCCGTTCAACGTACGGATAAACGACAAATTAATACTACTTATATTAACTATTAAATGTTTAATATTAATTAATTTAATAGATGTAAAAATTATAATTAAATAAATTAACAAAATTCAGGTTAAATGTGAAAATAAAATTTTAAAATTTTTTAATGAGCAAAGCTCAAATAAATTGGAATTTGATTTTACTATTGTTGAACTAAAGGTCTCGATTCGAATTTATGCAAAATAATAACGATAGCAAAGCTCAAATAATTCTTAAATATTATTCGAAATTCACGTTCTACTGAAATGTCTGAAGTGGGAATTGCATTCGGGTATAAAATTTAGTTGAGGAGGGGTTTGAAGTTGGAAAGTATAGTAAGTAAAATGTAGCTGATAAATGCTCTATTATCAGATTGCTAGTCTAGTTTTGATATATTCTATATCAGGATATCAAATGATTCCAATCATTCTTGAAGCACATCAATGGCGGATTCAAAAATTTACTTGGCGGGAGACGGGAGAGAAGGGAAATAAAATGCCATTTTATTTCAAAAGATGCAATTTATATAAAGAAAAATAGGATTAATTTGGAGGGACAAAAATAAAGAATAAAGAAGAGAAATAAATTTCAATTTAGCCACTAACTTTGTCACACTGGTTCAATTTAATTATTTTTTAAATTTATAAATTTTTTTAGCCTAAATTATTATATATTTGGCTTAAGTTAACCTTATTCTTTTTTTAAAAAAAAGAAGAGAGAGTGAGAGTCATTCTCTCTTGAAAAAATAATTTAAAATTTAAATAATATTTTAAAATTATTTTATAATTTTAATAAAATTAATATAATTAAATAATAAATAGCTATTATCATCATTATTCTTGCTGAAACTACTCTCACCTCGTCGCTTTCGGTATCACCATCATTGTAACTATCTCCTTCGCCGTCATTATTAAGAAAAAAATAGTAAAAAATACAAAATATAACTTTTCAAGTTTATCCTATAATGCTAGTAAGGCCTATATATTGCTTTATCCATATTTTAGTTAATTATTTGTAACCAAATTTATGTATATTTTACTTAATATATATCTAAGCTACTGTACATTAGAAAAGAAATTACCCTGTAAAGGTTGGTCACAAAAATTCTAGCATGGATGATAAATTAGGCACAAATCCAACTACCTTTCTGATAAACCTTCATGCTTTTATGTCAACCATAAATTAAACATCAAACTTTTTTTTGCCTAACGACATGTCGAGCATTGAAAAGAATGCCTTAACATACAGTCTAGATGCAAGAACAGAAGATAATGGTGGTCCTTAAAACAGATGGGATAGTCAAAATGGAGGGATTGAGGATTGAGGATCGAGTTATTGGGGAGACAGTGTAGGTGGGGGACCAGAAGCCTTATCATTTTCCAATCCTGGACCGACTGAGTGGTGGGCTTGAAAATGGGATCTTGTCTGTCTCTTTGTATGTGAAAGAAACTGCTGGCTGCCTCCTGCTCCTAAAGAAATAATTTTCATACATAGAAATTGGATGCGTTTGCAAAGGGTTGCGAAAGAAGATATCTTTATATTATAAAGTTACCCTTTGGGTTATTTATTTCATCTTTCTTAAAAGGAGCTTTCTGTAAGGTTACTTGTGTAATGTAAGGTTATATACAAAAGTGGGTTTTGGCTTTTGCTATCACAGAAGTCACTGGATTCTTATATTATTTTTCTAAGTTGGATTTGCTTTGATGTGTGTAATTTGTAAAGAACAAATACTTTTTAGTGTTTTCCCTTTTCTTTTACCTTGTAGCTTTAGTCCTTTTCGTTTTTGTCTTGCTTGAAACAGTCTTTGTCATTTTGTCCTGACTGGTCCTTGTGCTAGTTTGATCAGTGTCATTGCTGTCCAGTCCTTGTGATACTGCATTTAGTTTTACCTTTTGTACCCTCGAATCAAATTCTAATAAGTTGAGCTTTTCCGTGACAGTTTCACTTGGGCCTTGTTTGTTTCTATCCTTCTAGGTAGCAACTGGTCTCTATCATTACTTTTAGGTTTCTTTCTATCTTTTTGGTATTGGGGATGTTTAACCTTAGCAATATTTGAATTTTGATGGCCACCCATATCAGTAAAAAAGAAAGAAAAAAAAGAAAAGAAAGAAGCAATGCTTGATTTCTTACATTTCTAATCAGCAACAAAATGGGAAATTCCCAAGTTTGAAAAGTGAAAGAAAGTCACATTCAGATTTAGAAAAAAAGAAAATTGTTAGTGCACTAGCAAGCTTAAGAAAGCTCACATAACATTTTGTAAATCCTGGTATTAGGAATCAGGATTCTGTGTTTGACAAGCAGCTAGAAACAGGGTTCCTGCTCCAGAACCACCATGAGAAGGCTCAATAATTACGTTGTCCGATAGGTCACTGCCAAGCATCTCCCAAACACCGCTATGGAGGTAGTTTCTAAAGACACGGTAATGCTCGTAAAGTCCTCCTTCCATACTTATAACACTTTTCTTGTTTTCTATTCTTCCAAGCTTTTTTATTATCCCCACAATTCCAGCTCCAGCAAGACGGGCACCACGTTCTGCTACTATGTCACAAACTTCTGCGACAACCTCCCTTGCCATTGGACTTGAATCAGTAATCTAGAAACAACAAAGTCCAAGCATTATTGAATGTAGAGCTTTTATTTAGGAACAGTGATATTGAAACTTGTTCGTGTTTTTTACTCGGTTCAAATTCACTAGCCTGGTAATTAGTAGCACGAGAGTCATCCTCAGAAGGGACTAAATTTTGGCTTTGAATAAGACCCAAATTTTCAAATGAAGACGAGCAAAGAAACAAGATTAACTAAAAAAATCTTACCCCAAAAATTTCCTTTAGCTTTTCGCTCACCAATTCGTGATTCTCTGATGTGTCTTGATGCATTGCAGCCATATCATGTGACCTATTGATGAGTTGAATTACACACTTATATCTAAATCATAACTAAATGATGGATTTGTTCAGTGATTGAGAGCATGCATTTAATTGATGTTTAATTTACTGCATACTTTAGTAGGAATGGAGTATCTAGTTTTGGAGGCAAAGTAGCTCCAAATAGTGATGTTTCTTTTGCCATCTTCAGCAAAACTCTTCTCACAATTTCTCCCAAGTATGTTGCTGAAATCAGCTTCTCAAAGATCTGAGATTGAAAAAAGAACTCAGAAGCATATGTAACAACATTAATCATACACCTACATGTAGCTAGAAAACAATTGTTGCCACACCTTGCTACCAGGATTTGAGCTTTCTGCATCCAAACTAGCATCAAATTCAGTTATGGGAAGTTCAAGGCAATTGAAATTCCCCCATTCCATACTTATTGCCTGCATAAATTATGCAGAATTTAGTTATATGCTTTCTGTTCATTGATTAGCAATTTTAACTCTTCAATTGCTTTTTAATATTAAGTTAAAACTAGCAAATCATTAGCAGGCTCAGTTACCAGCTCTCCTGATAAGGGTGAAGGGCCATGCCATTTGGTAATTGCTTGAACTGGTTCTACATAAGCAGCATTTGTGCCTAATGCTAGAGTAACTGCAGCCACTGTCTCCTTGTTATAGTATCTTCCTCCAGCCAAATTTCCTACTGTTTCATCAACCTGAAAACGATGGCAAGTATCACAAATTAATTTCACAAATCATCATTAACAAAAATCAGAAAATCAAATGTTCTGATTTACTGCTTACCAGCGCAAAAACTTGCATATTTAGGCCTTGTTTCTCTATAGCTCGATTGATATCATTCAATAATGCTTTTCCAACCTGGTATGATTGCGGATTTCAGTCAATATGGAGACAATGATCATACTATTCCATTAAATCACAGCCAATGATTCCTTTGAATTTCTCATACAACAATATTAATCGTTTAAGAGAATGATTTCCGACTTATTCATATTGGCTTGCAGAAGATGATTTGCGGATTCTACGTTAACCGAAATAGGTACTACCAATAAGCTGTCTCTGGTAATGACTATTCTGCATGACTGTGTTCGAACCCCAATGGGAAGACCAATTAGCAAAAATTAACACCAAAGTGAGAAGCAAACTCAACTGTGTCATCAGCTGAGAAACTTTTCCATTTAATAGCAGAGCCAGAGGTGGCTGCAACTTGGTCTACTGGATATGACACTGTAACACCCAATTTCTTTGCTCTTGCTGCTCCATGATTTTCATCTGCTGGATGTATTGCAACAAATCTGGCAAGCTCCACAGCAACGTACTCAAATAACTCCTAATCAAGAGAAGCAGATTTCATAACTAGTTACTATATTCGACCACCACATATCTATAGAACAAATAATTTAATAAGCATCGTTAAAATCTTGATCAACTAAGACGAGCTTCTATATAAAACTTATATTAGTAAACCACATGTTTTAAGTTCAATTAATAACAGGAAAGACCCAAAATTAGTTTTCAGGTTCTTTTTGTAGGAAAGACATTTTCGAAGTTCAACCTTGCAAGTAGTTAAGTAATAATGGGTTTAAATGAGCTCTACTGGTGAACATCCTCTTGCTTGTAGTTTGTAGTTAATTCTGCTTTGGTCTCATGAAGCATGAGTGCATTGCATGTTCCAGGCCCAATCACGACAGGCATTGCCTATTTCTAACAGTTTTAAGTAGTTAGAATTTTAAGGTGGCAAACAACTCTTACGTTATAAAGTATCCACTTGATCACTAGATTATATATCAACCTAATACATTGAAGGAATACCTGATAGCATTTCAAGACTTTAAACCATACCTGAGAAGTAGCAACCAATAAATTGGTGGGTACAGAAATCTCTTCCCTATATAAATCAGAAATAGGTTCGTTCTTTCCCCCAAGTTTCGCACACAACAACAAGAAATTGTTCCCTCTCAAGTTCAATCCATAGTACAATCCTTTCTCATCCCTACCATTCAAAAATCAAGACCAAAAGAAAACAAAAGATTCAAGATTGGTTAGAACAACGGAAAGTTATTATTCTTTGTACAATAATCTAAGTGATGGAGTACCCATTAGGCAGTGAAGTAACATGGGAGACAAGCATATTAAGAGTAGTATAATCTTTGCCAGCAAGAGATGTTTCCATATCAGAAACTAATGCATTAGCCACCTCCAAAAGCTTGGGGACAGGAGTGGCACATTCCCTTGCAAATTTACGTAAAATACGCTGCGTGTTCTTCCATTGCCTCTCTTTTCTTCTCTTGTAGTGCGTTACAGATGCTACTGCTAGTGCTACTGCTGCCACTGTAGCCACCACTATCACCTCCTTCCTCATTAGTTTTTGTATCTAAGATTCTCTCTCAGTGATCAGGAGCTTCACCAGAACCTCTCGTTTCTTTTCTCTTTGGTTTGGGTCATTGTTAGTTGTGATTGTTTTGGTGAAGATGGGATCAAGAATAACAGAAAATCCGAGACTCGTGCAGGAAGGAACGAGTAACTTGGGAGAATGGGCAAAAGGGTCACTTTTGTCCAGAACTTGTGTCGATATCAAAGAAAAAGAAACCCTTGACTTGTACATTTTGCTCAAATGAACCCTTCTAATTAAATGAATTAAAAACTATCTTTTTAGAATCATTATAGAATTTATTTTGACAGCAAATTATTACTATTATATTGAATCAGAAAGACATAAGATAGAAATTAGAAAAGAAAAATGAAACAAGTTCGACTATTCAAATGAAAAATTATCTTAAGTCATTGAAATATCATCATTATAATTATTTTATTAATTCAATCGGATGTAAGAGTTTTTGGATTTTTTTAATCCAAAAAACTTTTCTTTTCCATTATTTAATATTGAAACACAAGTTTAGGAGCTAAAATGACCTTTTGTCCAAAAAAAATTGTTTCTGCTGTGTTTTGATTATTAGGCAATTTCTTTAAGTGTTTAGATTATCTTGAAAAATTTACATATGTGTCACTATTTTGAAATATAAAATTTATTTTTAATATATAAAATTTAAATTGATAAATAATTTCATAATTAATTTATTAATTTATTAATTAATAAATTACTATATTAATCAAATAATAGTTTTAATCTCAAATATAATATTTTAAATATTATATCAATTAATAATTTATTTCTTTTAGTTATTACATAATTTTTAATTTCGAAAAAATAATATATTAATTTATATTATTACCATTATTATTGCTATTACTATTATTATTATAATAAAAATGTGATTATTGAATTATATATATATATATGATATGATATAATATAAAAGCTTGATTAAATTATCTTTAAAACTAATTGGTAATTAATTTAATCTTATCTTAAATCTATATTTAACTAATTTAATTTAATATGTTTCTAATTCTAATCCTATCATAATTTATACATTCCTAATCCTATAAGAAATTGATAAATTATTATATCACATTGTATTCCTATGATGAAGTTAAAATAGCTCATTTTGTACAATTTTTCATAAAAATTAAGGATAAAAAGTAAAAAAAGAATAAAATATTTTTATTTTTTATTTTATTAATATATTAGTTCATGTGTTGACCATTATTAAAATACTTAGGATTATTGCAAAAGAATTACATCAAGTGGTAAATAAATTTTTTATATACTAAACTAATTATACTTTAGAATGCATTATATCAAGCAATATAAAGAAGATATTATTTAAATATTTAATATTTATTTATTATTTAATATTTTATATTAACTATTTGCTCCTATTTATTATAAAATTTCAAAAGTCTCTCTTTATATTTTTTCTTACTATTTTTGTTAAATAATAAAATAAAATAAATAATTTTAATTTAATTATAATAATATTCCTATTAAAAAAAGTTATTACATAATTATAAATTTTAAAAATAATTAAGACTAAAATGTTAACCCAAGGTTTCATATGTGATTTTGATGATGCAAAATATTATTACTACTAATAATCTTGTTTAGTATTTTTGTTCTCAGTATGTGATTTTTAATTATCATTGATGCATATAAATAAAGATGAATGCATAAGTGTGAAGATGGATTCAAGAGTCAAGAACTTGAATACTTGAATCAATATGGACATCAAGATAAAGTCATGAGACAATAAAAAAGGGAAGAGTGAAGAATATATAAGCGCAATGCAAAGAGCATGTGGATTCAAGAAACTCATATGGACAAGTATGATCTCCATGGAATAAATCGGTTGTCAAAGTTTGAAGAATAAACTGTACTAGTTTGAAGAGTTTATAAGGGCAAGCATATATAGATGGATAGCTACATCAGTCTACTTTCATGAATAAAAAAACTAGAATAATTTTTAGAGCTAGAAAAATGGAGTTTCAAATTCTTGAGTGAATTATGCTCAAGCTATCAGATTGGACTGCAGTAAATGAGGTCAATTAGAATTAGTAATATTATCACTACAAGAGGAATTTTCATATTCCTTTCTCCAGAATTAATAGCCTTGGGAGTCTAGTTTCACATGGAAAAGGCTTTACATTAATCTGAGGTGTATGAAAAACGCAACAGCCAAAATACTGAAGCATGTCCAAACTGTCAAGACTAGATGAGCAATAAAATGTTTCGATTTTTTGTAGTATGAAGATTGCTTATTTTGGAGTTGCTCAAAACTATAATGTCACAATGGATTGAACAAAGTTTCTAATAGAGATTTTGAATTTTTAAATGGTCACGCCCGTAGCATAAAATTCACACCCGTGACTGAAAAGCAGATAATTGGCAGAAGCATTTATCCAAGCCGTGAAACTTCTTTCTCCAGTCGTGCACAAAAGTTTCCAACTGTGAAAGCAAACGTTTTAGCCGTGAATAATTTTTTATGGCCATGACGAGTTTCATTTTTTCAAATTTATTTTTCGCACTGATGCTTCAAGGTCGTGAAGGATTGTTCCAATTCGTGAACCTGCCTTCAAAAAGGTTAAAAACAGTTATTTTTGTATTTAATGAGGGTATAATAGCTCTATTTCACCTAGAACTATTTAAACTTCATTTTTAATGGTTATATGTCAAGCAAGAGCATTTACATGAGCCTCCTATTGTAATATCTCTCAACAACCTCTATCTTATAGTGAAATTCATCTTGTATCGAAAATTCAAGAGAGGGCTTGAATCATTGGGTAGTTGAGTGATTAATTTCTATATTCAAAACTCAAAAAGGTTAGATTGAACACTTAGGTAAGGGATTGATTACTCAACCTAAGATTACATATCTTAGATTGGAATCAAGTGTGAACCTTAAGAAAAAAGTCGAGTTAACGTCATTATCCATAGAAAACAATTGGGTTTGAATATTAGCGAAACGCTTGTAAAAAGTTTGAGTATGAACTTGAAAACACTTAGTTTACACCCCTAAAAGGATTATTGATAGTGAAAATCTCAAATGAAGCTTGAGGAATGGATGTAGAGAAGAGTTGGTCGAACCATATAAAATTTTGAATTTGATTTTCTCTTTGCTAAGCTCTTTTATTTTACTTATGTTTATCTTATTACTTTCATTCTCATATTGAATTGATTAATTGCTTCCGTTAGTATTAGTTTCAATACTCAAGTTTTTTAAAGTAAATTTTTTTAGTTTAAATTGAATTTTATAAACAACCAATTCATCCTTTTTTATTGCCATAAGGTGTTTTATAAAGTATTGAATATTTTTTTCTATTTCTTTCTTTATGTACATGAATATAATATTTTAATAGTTGTTAAATTATTATTAAAATAATATAATTAAATTATCTAAAAAATAAAATAAAATAACTATTCACCAAAATAAATAATTTTTTTATAAATAATAATTCTAATAAAAATATTATTAGATAAAATAAATATATAAATCTTAGTATATACAATGGGCCAATAAACCAAAATAAAAAAAAATAAAAAAATATTTTATGATTTTATATAAATTTTTTTAAAATCTAATTATGATTCTAAAATGGGTCTTTTGCCACAAAAGTTTTACTAATCTAATTAACCACGAGCTGAGCTGAGCATGTCGGATATTGGAGCTTAATTTCGAAGTCAAAAAGAACCCAAAGGTGGAAAAATTCATAATTTGGGAGTTAAGTGCCTAATCCAAGATATAGGCTTCTTTAGGGGAGTTAATAAAAGTCATAAACATTACCAAAAGGTTTCATGAAGTCAAATTTGTGGTGCTAAACTTAATTAACACATGTTAATCACACTTCGTTCGGTCATAGTCTTTGTACTGAACAAAGAATAGCTAGAGACGCAGTGTCTTTCGGTCCTTTGCAATTGTAAATATGAGTTGTCTGTTTGTAAGTATAAACTCAAAATTATCATCCTTACATATTAAATAAAATAACATTTTAATAGTTCTGCATTTGTCAATCTTGTCAGATTCAAAAAATTAAAAATTAATACCGATAAAAGATTGAGGTATATTAAAACTAAAAATTGCTGATGATTTTGTTCCATTTTTAAACAAAGAAATGGAAGTATAATTAAAGAAAGATTATATTGTTTTAATAGTTTTCCTAATTTTTGATGGCTAGTTTTTTTAGATGCTTAATAATCGTGTTATTTATCTCTTGTCACGATCCCATCCGTAGGCCCATGATCGGCACTAGGGAATGGGTAGGTGTAAGGTCACTGAATCCCGTAGTAAGCCTGACACTCACTAATTCAAACCAACCTCAACTCAAATTTTACTATTATTAATATCACAATTTACAGTAACATTAAATTTTACACAATTAAATCGGTATGCCCGAAGAATTAGGCGAGACCCGAAACTACAGAAAATTACCACTGATATCCCTACTATTACTACTGCGGAGAATCTAAGATTTTTACAATTTGACATACCAAATCAAACACCACCCGATGATGAACAAGTCGTGTTACTGAGTAAGAGTCGTGGGAAGACTAACAGTCACGAATATGAAAAAAACAGTAAATAGAGACTGTCAGTCTCGAGAGTGAGCTAAAATCATATATCTAAAAGAGTTTCAAACATCTCAATAACACATTATTAAAATTTTAAAATAATTAATAAATCATGCTAACCATACGTGTCATGCCATGCATATACAAAAATAATTCCACATGCAACGGGACGGAGTACTTCAGTAGAACCCTAATCCCAACTCTAACATCTCGATTTATTTCAACACTTATGTCTCGACTAATCTCAATTCTAACATCTCCATCTCTCATTCCAACAGAACTGGCGCCCAGAGAGCAAAGCTCGACTAGGGACCTTACCTCCAGTCTGGTCACTTAACTCTCAGCCTTAGCCTTTTGGCTCTCTTATCCAATAAGACTGGCGCTCAGAGAGCAAAGCTCGACCAGGGACCTTACCTCCAGTCTGGTCACTTAAGTATCCAAATAAGCCGGCGCCCAGAGAGCAAAGCTCGACCAGGGACCTTTACTCCGGCAACCACACTCAACTAAGCCCAGAGAGCGTTGCTCGACTAGGGCAGATCCTACTATTTCTTTTTTAAAACTTTACCTATTTATTCTTTCTTTATCTCATCTCTCTCAGATTTATACTGGAACACTTATCCACTCGTATGTTCTACTGCCGTCCCATCCCGAGTCATCATGCAATATTAAAATTGGTGATAAAGGAAAAACATATTTAAATGGTAATTAAAAGCATTATGCAAATAATAATAATTAAATAAAAATTGAAATTGCAAATAAATAATCACAGTAGCAAATCAAATTTTATGCATGACACGTGCATAAGCGATTTATGACTTTAACTCACTGATTTGGCGACCTCCTAACTTTGCTTCGGTGCCTCGGTTGGACCGAGCCGAACAAACGGACTATCGAGACGCTCGGTCGCTCAACCGACTCGCCTCCGGCCGCCAAAGTCCGATCGACGATCCGAACAAACCATTGGACTCACAACGACTCGCTGATGACGATCCCTGCTTTTGATTTTTCGATCTGACACACGATTATTCGGAGAGATTTGCGAACGATCTCGGTCGTCGATTTGCAAACGAAGTCCGATCGCCACGAAACCGGTGCCAATCAAGCTTGAGCTGAGGAGAGTCGGGATACGTCCTCTGATCGTCCATCCTCCGCCGGAGCTCGCCGAAAAAGCTAAAAAATGCGGCTGCCACCACTTCGTCGGAACTCTCTCCTCCGGCCACCAAAACTGAGACTACCACTTCCAAAAGAAAGTCTTCAAGTCACCGGTCATTTTGAGACCAAAAATGCCGCCAAAGGACGCCGGAAACGGCCAGAAAAGCGTCGGGAAGTCGCTGCCTTCTTCCTCGCACTTCCGCCCGCCTGACGCCGCCGCGATCAGACGCAAAGACCGGCCCTCCTTCTTCTTCACGCTGACACCCTCTCTTTCTCTCTCTCTCTTTCTCCCTTCTTCCCCGATTTTCTTTCCCTTCAATATTGATATTAGACCCCGAACTTTTTTTTATTACAATTTAGTCCCTCAACTTTCTTAATTACTTACAATTTCATCCTGCAGAATTCTGATTTAACCCCTAAACTTTCTTTTAGTCTTTCAATTAAACCCCTCACTAATTAATTTGGGCCAAATTAGAATTATTGAAAATACACAATTACATAAATACCCCTGACCGACAAATTTATTTATAAAAATACCAAACTTACAAATTTTTATTAAAACCCCAATTTAATGAAATTATACTTTTAATCCTCATCCAAAAATAATTTTCCAATTAAGTCCCACAAATAGTTAAATTAAATAATCAATTTACTAATTATTTTTCAACTTAAATTTTAATACCACTAGTTAATTAAAATACCAATTTCTCCAAAATTCTTTTATAAAAACATCATTTACAATTTCTTCCAAAAATTTTCAATATATAATTTTATTTATATATATTACATATACATTGGGAAAAGAATTAGAATAACTAAAAATATAATTTACCCTTCAAGTAATTTACTTGATAATTTCTTAAAATTTCAAACTAATTGGGTATAGAAAAAAAAATTCATTTAATTGACTAATACTAAAATCTCCATTAAATCATTTCAAATTAAACCAAATAAAAATAAAATAAAATTAATTTAAATAAAACTCATTTATTAATCATTATTAAAGAAAATTTCCAGATATTACAGTATCTTTGTGAGGTAAATTTAGCAGGGAGTCAAGAGTTAGAAGTCCAATTAAAACCAAATTAAACAGGTGGCTAAAAAGTATTTATATATGACGACAATATAAAAGTATGATTAATTTGAAGACAATTTAAATAATATAATTTTTTAATATTACCATTAATTATATCCAACAAAATATTATATTTAACATATATTAAAATCTTTCAAAATTAATTATATTTAAGATAACAAGTCTTGATAATAAAATATTAACACATAAATATAATTTGATAATACATAAATATTCATATTTCATCGTCTCTTTCATTTTTTAGTAAAAATAGAATAATATAGGAGAAGAAGCTTGGTATCCATATCAAACCTATTCGTTTTAATTAAATGTTATAAGTGTTTTATATTTAGAAATTAGATAACTGACATTATGTATAGTTCATTTTAATACTAAAATTATGTGTGTTTAATATATCAGTTTCTTTGTGTAAATAAAAAGTTATCTCAAGATCGTATTTTTCATGTTTTATTAGCATTAGAAAATATCTCAATTATATAGTAGTTGTTTGTCCTCGAGTTATACGACCATTATTATTATTTGAATTATAGATTTGTTTTTAATTTTTTGCTTCCAAAGTCAATGCAGTTAAAAAAAATTATAATTTAGTTTTTAAATCTTTACTAAGTTTAAGACTCATCCAAAATTATTTTTTTAATCATATTGGAGGAGAATAATTAATTTTAATGGAAGTAATAGTTAATTTTATATAGCAAAATAATTAATTATTATTCTTTTATTTATTCTAATTTGTACAACTTAATCCTAAAGATTTGAATGTTTTAAACATACTTATATTTAGGGTATAATTATTAAATTGCTATATAATTTAATTTAAATTATTAAATATAATATATTCATAATTTGAAATATCTACTTTTATTATTATTTTGTTAAACACTAGAATTAGACTATGCCTAAAATAAAAATTTTATTCTAATATTATTAAAAAATTAATTTTAAATGAGATTTTCTTGATAAAATATTTAAAAATTAAATTATAATTTTATTTATTAATTTAATTATTTGACTATATAAGTTTTAAATAAAAAATAATTATTATTTTAATAAAATATAAAAACATTAATATAATAAAGACGACATAAAGAATAACTAATATATTAATCTAGAAAGTAAAGAACAAATAGTATTAGCTTAATGCATATGCAGGTATGTGAACTTTTAATGATTTGTTATTTGGCCACCTCAACTTTTGTTTTTATCACTAAAGTACTTAAACAATTAATTTTTTTACCTCTCAAACACTTATATTTGCTCATTCTTTACAAATGAGCACACGTCCCACACACTTTAGCGACTTTAATTCTTTTAGATATCTTACAAAGTCTTTCTACTTTTTACAAAATATATTTGAATCCTATAAAAAAATTTCAAAATAAAATAATATTTTCTATACTTTAAATAATTAAAAGAATTATCTTTTTTTTTTATCATCGTTTTAACTTAGAAATTCTATTTGATTATTCAAAAAAAAATAGTTTAATTTGAATCTAATCTTAAACACTTTCAAATTCAATACCTTTTGAATTTCACATTATAAAAAAAATTATAATTATTATAAAATTTTAAAGATTTAAGTGTTAAAGAATATTTTAAAATATCTATAAAGTATTTAAAAAGTATAGGGGTTAAAAAAAATTTATAAGAATTATAAGAACTTTTAAGGAGTTAAATATATGCTCACTTGCTGAATTGTTGAAAGTATATGTACGCAAGTTTATGATAAAAATGAGTAAGTGTTTAAGTGGTAAAAAAAAAATTAATTTCAGTGTTTAAGTAACAAAACATTAAAAGCTTAAGTATCTATATATACATTATGCCAATGGTATTAGTTCTAAAATTAATAAAACTTATAATCTGGAGAAAAAAAGAAAAGCAAAAAATTGCAGCCAATTACACTGAAGTCAATGCTTTCCAAGTCAAAATCAACCCATGGCCATGCATAATTCCCCCCAAAAAGAAAACAAGAAAGAAAAGCAAAAGGAATGTTCGTTTGAAGAAAAAGGAGAAAAGGAACTAAGTAAGGACGCGTGTACAAGAAACCTGACTGTCCAAGTTTAATGGGATAAGAGGTTCTTTTGGCATCTAAGAAAGCAGCTATCGAGTATCAAATAGGTGGGAAACAATGAAAACTGGGTCAGATGCAACGAATGCCTCATCTAATTACGTGAAGTTTTTAACATCTAAAACGGTTTGATTGTATAATTTTTCAATTAAAATGGTTTGATCATTACAGGCTGAGTTTTATTTCTAAATCTCAATATATATAATACATATTTAGTTCAACTGATCAATGCAGCTGATAACTAGTAATTAGTAGCCGATAGTTGATAAATTAAACCATTTGATAAAATTTTATTAACTATTGCTTGCCGTTAGTATGTTAAATGATTATTAATGGTATAATTTATTGTTAAATATAATATATTTAATAATATAAATAATTTATAATAATTAAAAATATTATAGTTAATTTTTTAGTTTAATTGTATTTATTATTAAAAATATTTATAAAAATTTAATTTTAGATTCTACTAAAAGAAATTTCAATTTTAAATATCATAATTATAAATATTTAACTATTAAGAATAAATTTAAAATAATAATTATTTATTATAAAATATAAAAATTTAATTATATAAAATTAATTTAAAATAAGTTATTATTAATAGATTTTAATAAGAATAATAGTGTTCAAATAAATAAATAAATAAAATCAAATCAACTATTAACTGATAAGAAAAAACTCTAAAATAGAGCTGATTGGAACTAAATCAATTATCAGCTGCAGTTTTTTAAGTTTTTATCGAACGTTTTAGTATACCTATTTAGTAAGAAACAACTATTGCTACATTAAATCTCTAAACCAAATGCCCTCATAATATATTTTAAATGCTGATGATATTCTAATTAGGTCTACTATTACCGTTGATTATATAAATAAGCAATAAAAATCTAATATATACCAATGGTTTCAAATTTTGTAGTGTTTTATATGCAATATTTAAATTTCTCGAATTTTAATTATTTCTTTAGAATCATGGGGAAATATTATATATATATATATATATATACCCAAGTGTTTTTTGAGGGCAGGAGATAGCAGCTGGCTCAAAGGCCAACCAATGCTGAATGAAGGTTGTAGAAAATGTAAAAGTTATAACACCGACCATTGGGGTCAAAAACTTCCATCCAAACCCAAGAAGAAGTGATCGTCTTGTAGCCAGTTTTCTTAAATTAAATCTTGAATGAATTTGTGATGGAAAGAAATGGACGAATCAAGGCTCTTTCCTTTTCCCTTTCATACCTCAAGTCTTAAAATGCCGTCCAAAGTGGTCGGTTGAACCCCCTTTTGTGGACTACTGAAGTCTTGTACTTGCACCCTTTTCAGCCCAAGAATCTTGGTCCTATCTATAACAACAACCTTACTTTATGTTTTCTTCTACTTTTTTGGTTTCTTAGTTAAGCAAAAGGAAATTTGAAATAATGATCCTTCAACCGAATTATTTCCACAAAATAATTGTATTTTAGCATATGATTCTTTAATATTTATTATTTGATGAAATCTTATTTTTATTAATTTTCTTACTCAATAAAATTAATAAATTTTGAGAAAAATTCTTTATAAATATTAATTTTTAAAGAAAATAATTAAAAAAATAATGTCAAATGTCTATATATGGCAATGAAGAAATAGGAGAAAAGAAAAAAATTAAAGAGAAGAAAAAAAAAAGATATTTACCAATTTTTGTGTTTTTATACGTAAAGTCGTTAAAGAGAAAGAGAAATTAATTAAATATTGTAATTCTAAGAATAAAAATAATAATTAAATAAAATTTAATGTCTTTTTATGAGTTGAAACTTTTTTACTCCTCAAATTGAAATGTAATCATTCCGTTTTGATCGGTCCAAATTATATGTAAATATTTAAGGGTATTTTAAAGCTTTAATGATATATTTCTATATGTTATATGGTAAAAATATGTGATTTTACCTCACTTAAGTTTAATTATATATTTTCAAGAATATTAGCAAAAAGAAAAAAATATGGAGCTAAACACTCGAAAAGAAGCTCAATTGGATATATTTGTGTCAAAACCCAAATTTAAGACACATAAACTGCTAATTACAAGGCCTAAGGGATAATTTAGTCATTTGTATAATTATTAGAATTTATTAAGAGTTATTTATGAGATAATATTTGATGGAGATAAAAATACTTAAAGTCTTATCTATTAGATAGACTTATATAAGTATATTTATCTCTAGGGAGATTTATATAGAGGAGGACTCTTCTCTATATATATCTCTGCAAAACTTAATTATGGTGGAGATGAGTTTTCTCCCATCTGCTCTCTACACATGTTCACTATTGTTCTCTCTATAATTCTTTACAGTTCTTCATAAACATTTAGTTTTAGTTTTCAGTATCTAAGGTGCTTTTCAAGAAGTGGAGACTGAGGATCAATCTTCTTTATACTTAAAGAATCATGAATCTAGAGAGAACTTTAATTTTCAGTCTTATTTTATGTCTTTCTATTTAATACCATGATCATTGTGTTAAATATGTTAGGCTAGTTTTTATAAGTATTTAATTTAGCCTTTTTTAATTTTGTATGAATCTTGTCATTTATTTTATTTAATGAATGATTTCTTTACCTTCATATATTTATTAGTTTCAGTTATTATTGTTAGTTAACCATCCTATTAATTTAGCAATAGTAATTATTATCAACATGTTTAGGTTAAAAATATTAGAAATATTATCTTTACTTTAATCTATGTTGGTATAAAAAATCTAGATCGTATCATTAGCTTAAGTGATTTAGGAAAAAAAGCGCATCACTATCTCATTCATTAGATTTAGAGTTAAAGTAAAATAAGGAGATTACTAAGTAAATGGTTATACTAAAGACTATTTTTAACATATAGTTTTAGATTATAAGCATTTGTATTGCATATTTATTTATTGTTTAGTTACTTTATTTTATGAATATTATCCTCTCAATATACTGATTTAAAGTGTTTAGATATACTTTTATTATTTTGTGTTGATAATTAGTCTTTATAATAAGTGGCCTCATAGTTTCTTGAGAGATCGACCTCGTGATGAACTTATCCTTACTATAGGAACGGTTCGTGCATTTGCGAGTACTATAAAAGACACATCATCTAAATTCCTATAATCAAACATGATTAGAATTAATTCATCTTCTATTTTCTTTTTCTTTTTTTTTTCTTTTTTTTTTTGTATTATCCTCCATTTATAGATAGTGTTAGTATTTATCAATTTAATGCTTATAATTAGTGATAAATTTAAATTCTTAAAAAGTTATCACAAAGTTATTGATTTTGTGCAATTGAGAAATTATTTTCAGTGGATTGAAAATAAAGTATTTAGCTTGTATTTCTTTCACTAATTTTTAATATAGTAATTTATTAATTTTAAATAAATTCATATGTATCATGTATTCTGATTTCATTAAATTCATACTATCTTATAATCTTATTTGTATAAATTTAATAAATTAATAGTCCTACAAATTAATAATTCTTCTTACAATTCATAAGGTGTATTAATTAATATCCCCGTTTACTTTTCACCTTCTTACATAGACCCTTTATCTAAATCTTTCTCTAGCATTTAACTATAAAATAGAGATAATTATTGTCCTTCTTGAAATTCTCATGTTAAGATAATTCTAATACGGAGACTTTGCAAGAAAATCTCAAACTGATATACTGCTTTTCCATACACCAAATAAACGAATAAATAAATTGCTTATTATTATTATTATTTTGTAAACCTTATTACTTATTAAAGCGGTAGCAACCCAATACTTTGTAAACCTAATGGATAAGGTGAGAAAGGGAGGTGGCCAAAAAACGCTAGATTGTACCAGCAAATCAGCATTTTGCATTTGGATTTTGATCAAAGTACACTTGGAAGGATAATTAAAACTTTAAAGATATGTCACTTGCTAATTATATCAAGTGAATATATATATATATATAAAAGAATATGAAAAACAGCACATACAGACAGAATGAGTCAACGAAGTTTAAGAACAAGAGCAGATCACATAATCTCATGTGGGGACTCATACTATAGATTTGTATTAAGATTGTCAATTAATCCCTTTAAATTATTTCTCAAGTGGACCCTTTAATGTGTCTCCAACTGTAGCAATCATCCATGCATCATCTGATTGATCTTTTCCAGTGTTCACATCTCTTGAATTTTCAATTTAATCATATTTATGTATGATCGTATCCACTAGTTTTTTACATATCTGAAAAAAAAAAGAAGACAAAATGCTAGAATGTTGCAGGTGGTTAACATGTCCTTATCTCAATTAGAAAAATAAAACAAAAATATTAATGATGTAACTTATGGTGGAAAGGAACGTTAATCTGTCACTCACAGGCAGTTCATAATCGAATGCCTACCATATAATATTTGAACTTAGAAATTTAATTTGGGCTCACCTAAATTGGAAAAGAAAAACAAGAAAATACGTAGAAAATAGGACTCATATAGTGTTTGGTGCAAAAGATGAACTAAGAAAAATATATTATTGATCAAGAAAGTCATTAAGAGAACAAGAAAATAAAATAAAAAACAAATTAATATAAACTCTTCTTTAACTGAGGAAGGGCTGGTAGTGTCGGGTTCTCTGATTATTGGTTTTTTGGTTCAAGTTGTTCCATTGTTGCTAAAAGAAAATTTATCTAAAAGTCAGAAAATCTATTATAAAATTTTTTGATAAGGAAAAAATCCAATCATCATATTTTATTCTTGCCTCCGAAATTGGAAATAAATAATTATTAAAATTGATTTTCGTTATTAAAAGTAGATAATTTTTTTAAATTTTTTTTAATAAATTCGGTCTACCACATCATTCTAGACAAAACTAATTGTATAATAAAATGTGTCATTGTTTATTAGTTATTATATTTATATTGATTAATTTTTAATTAAGATGGTTAATCTTAATCCATAAGTAGAGATTTACATACTTTTATTTTTAAATTAAATATAATAGGTCATATTTACAATCTCCATCTCTAACTTGAATTCCAATATTTTAACAATTTAAATTTAAAATTTGGAATGTAAGTTACTTTTTATTAAATAACAAATTTCAATCATTTATTTTAAATTAATGAGTTATTATTTGGTGTCACATAACACGAATGTTATAAAAATTTTATTTTTAATAAAATTAAAATTATTAATTATTTAAAAAAATTATACAATCGATAGAATAAAATATAAATATTATTAGATTTTATACTTATATTGCATGAAATTGTTAAAAAGGTAATCTTTCATCCTATTAGTGAGTTTTTATCCAACGGTTGTGATTAAATCTAATAAATTTAAAAGTTTAAAATATATGACATTAGTGTCAATGTGATACCGAATCAATTGCACAAATCAATAGTTAAGATTATACAAATAGATATTCAATTTAAATATAAAAAAATTTTAATCTATAAATAGACAAACTAATACAAATATAACACTTAATAAATAATAAAGTACATTATTATTTAATTCAATTTATCTATAGATTAATATATCTAAAAAAATTTCTCTTTTTTCTTAGGCTTGCCATTCTTTTAATGATAGTACATATCTTTCTCAAAAGAAGAAAAAAGAAAAAAAGAAAAAAGCAAATTGAACCTTAATTGATTAATTAGATAAACCAACCAAACGGTCTTGGAAAACTCTACAAGTTACATTACAACAGGGAAAGAGACAGGAAACCTCTAAAAAAAATAATACAACCCTCTAAAAAAGAGAAGAAATAGAGAAAAAAAAAACTGCGGGTTCCATATTCAGCACGTGTTTTATAAAACATGGTCAACGAGTCAACCACTCGAAAAAAACGAAACAGCCGTTTGCCTGAAAACAAAACCCTTTGCTGCAAAAATGGAAACCTCGCTGCAGTACTGATACAGAGACACAGAGAGAATGAGAGACAACGATGTTTCTCTCAGGAGGTTATGGAAACATCAAACCAGTAGGAAAGTTAAAAAGCTGCTGCTAATGCTATCATAGGATCGTTATCGTACTTGGTCTTTTCAATGTTCAAATTCTTGCAGGTAGTGTATCATATATATATATACTACTACTGCTACTATTCCAGAGCTTGTCTTAGGTTTCTCACGAGATCCTTCATTGTCATGGAGAATTCACCATCCATCTGCAATTAGTCACCGGAACTCAATCTTTAAGTAGCTAGTCTTTGAGATATTAAATTCCCATAATAATTAAACAGCTAATTGAAATTCATAAATCTAAAAAAAAAAATAGTCACTCTTATGTAATCTTTTTATGATAGAATTTGCCTTTTTGTTCTTTCCATTTAAAGGATCATTTGTGTAGAGAAACATAAATTTTAATTCATCATTTATCTTAAGGCACATAAAAATTAAAATTTAGACTTTTAAATCGAGACTACTTATTGATTTGTTTTAGAAAGAAAAAAAAAGATGTTTGGGGTTATATATTTGATCCCTCTTATTACATGAATATAGATGCTTGATCATTAAACAACGAATTCTCTAATCATTTTGAAATTAAATTAAATTAGACTTCATTCATTTTAAATTCTTAGGATAGTGTGCAAAACAAAAGAAAATTTTACCTGGCCAACAATGGTTACATCAAGGGTGGAATTCCCGAAGGGCAAGATACTGCTGTTGAGGACATTTAAATGAAGCCTTTCCACTTCACTTAGTATTTTGAGTAAGCAACCTTTCTGCTTTTCACAATGGATTTTAATGAGGATATCCTTGTCTGAAACTCTGGCTTCAATTTCCGGGAGCGGGTGATCGCAACTTCCAACGAAGTTCTCATCAATTGAGGACGAATCATCATCTGCATAGACTTGTGATTTCTTGACGAAAACAACTGATTCCATAGTTTTCTTGGCAGCTTGTTCTTCTAGTGTCTTTACGCGCTCTTGTAAATGCTTCAAGTACTTAATAGCATCTCCAAGAACAGACGCTTTGTCCATCTGTCAATGAACATTAGGATTTTGTTACTCAAAACTTCGCATTTATTGCATCATGTACAAGAACTTTTTATTAATTTGATATTTGCCAAATTTATTTTAGACTAATTCTCATATGAATTTGGACCCTTGTAAAAGAATGTCTTTTTACTCAAACTTCATCTCTGGAAATCTCTCAACAGACCTAGGGCTAGTGTACATAAAATTGAGATTAGTAATAGTTCTTTCTCAATAATCATATGGATCTTGACTTTCATACCCAGAAAGAAATCAATACTTGCCAGCTATTTTTATTTAATTTTAATTTCATGGAAAGCAAGAAATTAATGAAAAGCATTAGTCCCTTCTAAAGAACAGGCACATATATATATACCTTTTTCAGGCCAGGAACCACTGCTGAAAGAGCTATGAATCGCTGGCTAAGCTTTTCGCGGCGTTTTCTCTCTGCTATCACATGATCTTGTGCGTGTAAAGGAGACCTAGTCGATGCACCGGCCTTCTTAGTTCCCTGGTTATAATAGGTTGAACCATATTGATCCTCAAAGGAACCCAGACCAAACAAACTAGAGGGGTCATGGTTCACTTTTCCATTAGGCCCTATTTCAGTCTTAGGCTTTACAGTAGTTGAGTCAAGGCCGTAGAAGTGTGGAGAAGTAGCTGGCGATGAATTCGAGTTGTCGAAAGAGATAATATGAGAAGATGAAGAAGGAGAAGCCTTTGAAGAAGTGATTTGGTCAGTGGTGCAAGATCTCCAGCTGTTGGTCTTTAGCTGTTTTGCTGGCCTTTGATCAATATTGCTGGGTGCACAGCTCATATTTTGTACACTTTGAGGGTTAAAGATCTGGTCATTTAATGAGTAGCTTTTGGAAGAGGGAGACTGAAAATCAACATCATCAATTGAGTAATCAAGGGTGTTTATTTGGTACTGGTAGTTAAATGACGCATCCTCCATTCCCTGCAAATAAAAACTAAATCATTAAGGCTATACAAATCGCAAAGCAAGATGATGGGTCAATTTATTTACTTATATAACAATCATAGTGTAGCTTGTAGATGCACGTACCAATTCAGATAACCATTTAGCCGATGGGATTTCCATTTCTCTAAAGAAAGACAAGTAAGATAAAGGTCAGACACCTGCAGAAAGAATTAAACAAGGCACTCATTACTTAGAATTGAAGCTATCAAACTAGGAATTCTAAATATTCAGATCTCAAGATCTTTGATATGTAATCTACATAAAAAAAGAAAGTAAGACCTAGAGATTTTCAGATCAAAGTGCATAACTTCTATGTAGATATATACCAAAAGCGAACTACTCGTGATTGAAGTGAAAACAAAAAGAAAGAAGAAATAAAACTGAAGATACGAATCCAAATGGAAATGGAAGCTAAAGAAGTTAAGTAGAAACAGTAGAAAAAAGAAGAAACTAAGATCATCCTTTTTCAAAGTTTATTACCTAAAACTCAAAAACAAGACCTGAGTCATTTACAAATGTAAGAAAAGTATGCATCTTCACACAATTCTGATGGAAAAAATAACAAAGAAACTGTCGGCAACAAAAGAAGACACCTCCAAGAGAATTTATGCGAGTAAAACCATCAGTATCAGTACTAATGGACTGGGACAGCTTACCTGTCAAAATGATAATGAAGAATTGTTGAAGAAGAAGAAGAAGAAGAGACCGAGAAGAAGATAATGGAGATCTTTTTTTCTTTGCTTTTTTTTTTTTTTTTTTCGATAAGCTAAAAGGTAAGAAATTTTGCAGTCTCTTTATAGGTAGTACCGTACGCGCTTGAATACGAAAAGATTATAGAATTCTATTTCCCACGTGTGAAAATGGTTTGTCTTTGTCTACATTCTCTTTTTCATCAATAAGCACTGTACATTTGATGGCTCTTTCTGTATAATTTAGTCGTTTGTTGACCCATTTTGGCCAACAATGTTTCGCAAATTAAGCTTTCTATTATATGCATTCTAGTTCTAAATTTCTATCAAGAAAAAGACTATCTTCCTTCCTTCTTTGTTTCTTAATTTTCTATGTTGCATATGCAAGGTCAAACTTTATGAGAATATTGTTTATTTATTCAAAGCTAGCTGCTTACCTTAGCACTACATTTTCTTCTTCTTCTTCTTCATTTTTTTCTTCTCTGGGAATTTTTGTCCTTCAGAGTTATTATATAATTAATTAACAATTGTACCTTTTTCCTAACAAAATTCAAAAATTTCTGCTAATTGGGTACATCAATGAAATTGTACATAAGTACAATGTGCTAATTGGGTGCTTTTCTGAAGAGGAGAAATTCAGTTGGTTTTTTTGGGTTGGGTTCATTTGTTTCATTCAAAGAAATGGAAATAGAAATTAATTCATAATTTCATTTTAATTTTAAGATAATTAAGTTAAATTTAATCATTATTTTTTAAATAGAACTCATGACTACTTGTAGCTAATTTACATATTTTCACCCCACTCAAAGGAGTTGAATTTTGTGTATCAAAATAAAATAATAAAGTTAAAAGATATGTAATTAATATAGAAAAGCTCTTGACTTCTTTTAAGTTTTTTGGTTAGGCGAAAAGTTTTCATAATATTAATTTTCACAAATACTATACCCAATTAGTAAATTTGAAAGAAAAAAAGAAGTCTTTGACGTTGGCTTTCGAATTTGAATCCTAATTAACGAATTAGGATGGAGCTGTCAAACACTATATTATAACTTTTTCATTGTAAGCTTAAAATTAATAAAAGATAATCATTATTATAAAGAAAATACAATTTATCAAATAAGAACATAACCCTTGGAGTTGTAGGTCACTGAATAAGGTATACATGCTGTGACTGTAACTCTAGAAATTAATTTTGATTAATTTGGAGCCTCTTCAAAAGTAAGCATTCGTTCCTTTATTACATAAGAGGCAAGGCAAACAGGCTGGAGGGAGGCAAACTAAGGACACATACGAGGGATGGTCATGTCCATATAATGTCTTTCCACAGTCATGTTATGGGACAAAAGTTGGTATGAACACTAACTTTTGCTTGATTTAAGCCCAAAGGTGTCGGTAATTTCCAACCATTTGTTCAACAATCAATACTATTAACGACAGTTCTGAAGCGTCGCTGGATGAGGTAATGCCGATGTAAAACAGCATTAGTATCGAGTTTTTAGTCTTATTGATGGATGCCCATTTCTGTTGCTGTTTTTGGCTCGATGGAGAATTTACCAACAATATCGGCAACGCTCTTGTATTTGTCGGTAAAGCATCTGGCGACGAAAAGAAAAGCGTTGAATAAAATTATACTTATAAATATGAACCAAACTGAACTAGATTTTCAAATCAAATCAATTTAAATTTCATTTGAATTTTTACTGAACTAAATAAGAGGATAAATCAAAAAATCAAAATAAATAAAATGAATTACATAAATTTATTTTAAAAAAATTAAAAATTATATATATTTAATATCTTTATCAATAAATAATAAAAAAATTATTATATAAATCTATTCGATTGATTAAAATTTTGAATTTAAAACCGAACTGAATCAAAATAAATTCAATTTTTAAAGTACAAACTGGATAAACTAAATTTATCAAAAAAAATATAAATCAAACCAAATCAAATCATTCGAAATCTTGCTCACCCTATGATTCAATATCACTAAACTGAAAGGCATCACTGACAGTATATACTTTATTTTCATTTCTTCTTAATCATTAGTTATGTACTTCCTTTACTTGAGTAGTAGCTCGATTCTTTGCCCTTCATATTGTCCTAGCAAAATCCAACACATGCAATCTTCCTTTAAAGTGTCGTTGCTGAGTAAACTTATGAAAAGTTTATTCCCCCCTCTCATCATAGCATTTTCGTTCAAATTTCATCCATGTGTAGGACCTATCGCAATTCTTTTTAGCTAGGCGCATGTGCTATTTGCAAATTGTTAAATCAAGCAGAGGATTTTTGGCTTGCAAGCTTTTGCTTTATATTTTTATTCACCTTCACCAATTCCATCCTTATTCGGGATAGATTTAGGATTTCTGTTCTGATTTCTAATTAAAATGTTGTACTATGTACTTAGAGGTTTCAGAGGCATTTTCTGATTATCAGTAAATTTTAGAGAACTTTTTCTCCTTCTCCTTTTCTTTTCTAATTTTTAGTATTCTTTTAAACCAATCAAAGTTGATGCTTTTTTTTTTTTTTCTGAATTAATAGATTAGCAGAAAAATATTTTTCTAACTTTCTTAAAATCAACAGATTAATAGAAATTATTTCCTTTCCATTTGTCTACACTTTGTCAGAACTTCACCATTTTTTCCCACTTTTCGAAACTTAGTAATTTGTTTCCCATTTCATATATTTCTTGACAAAGATAATAACTTAATAATGACACTTGTAATAATCATTATATACCCTTAACTGTTTTTTTTTTTAACTATTAACCTAATTTTTATACCCAATCCCCATAAGATGGATTCAGTTTGGTTTTCACCAAGCTAAAACAAATACAGGATACTTTTAATAATATAAGAAAAAATCTAATATTTTATTATTAAAATTACCAGCAAGTTAGATGCCTTAATCAACAATTATATTTTTTCAGAGAATTGACAGTGATTTAAATTCCACTGGCTACTTGAGGAAACAACAAAAAATGTACAATTGACTGAAATATTAAGCCAAATTGTTAGTTATGTTGTGGGAGTGGGGAATAAGAAGAAGGATTCCAGCAATTTCTCTCTTCAACTAAGTGGGGAAATTCTTGATTAAACAACAATTTGGAAACATTAAAAATTAAAAGGAGAAAGACAAACTGAAAACAAGATTAAATGGTAACATGTCAGCAACTAATGCTCGAATTATCTATTAGGGGCATACAGGTACAACTACAAAAAATTTAATTAGAAAATATAATCAAATTAAGCACATGGTTTAATATAGAAGCTGAGAGGAAGGTGCAGTATCTTTTTCCATTCGGTCCAAAAATAGAAATGAAGAAAAGGTAGGAAAATGGTCAAACTCAGAACATGTGCATTCATAAATGGGTCCAATTGTATTTCCACATGTGGGCATCCATATATGTATATATATGATAGGGGGATGCCCCCAATTTTATGAATTAAATGGAAAAGTGAAAAGCATAGTTCCCAACTATTGTTTTAATTTTCTTTTTAATGAATTCGAAAATTTCTGAGCACATTATTCATTTTGAAATTTTTTCGAATCTATTACGTTTAATTTAAATGTTCTTATAATTTCATTATTAAACAATTAAAAAGTGTCTATATTTAGACATGTGTACGAAAATCGAAAAACTAAATTGGAGCCAAACCAAGACTACACATATTGAATATTTTTTTTCTTTTATTTTGTAACTTTTTAAATTTTTTTCCAATTTAATTAAATATAATTTTCACATTAAATAATTCCATATTATTGTCCTATTAATTTTAATTAATGTAATTCAACAATTATTTTTATTTTTAATTACATAAAATTCTAATTCTAAACTTTGAATTTTTTTCCTTTCTTTGTAATTTTTAAAATTTCTTTTATCTTTTCCAATTTAATTAATTATAGTTTGTATATATTAAATAATACTATATTATTTTCCTATTAATTTTATTTAATGTAATTTATTAGTCAATTTCTTTATTTTCAATACATAAGATTATAGTTTTAAACTTTCAAATATGCTTTTTTTTTTAGTTTAATTAAATATGGTTGCACATATCAAAAGAACATCATAGTATTATTCTATTAATTCTATTTAATGTAGTTTATTAATTAATTTCTTTATGATCATTATATTATATAAGGAATCAAAATTAAAATATAAAAAGCGAATTATCAAAGACCCAAAAGGCGTTACTACAACTTCTTAGAAAATCAATCATTTTGAAATATTATTGAATTCAACATGTATAATTTGGGGGTTTCTGCAACTCTAAATTCAAAAAACCAAAAGGTGCCTCATGTGATTAGTTCTAATTATATATATATATATATATATATATATATATATATATATATATATATATATATATATATATATATATATATATATATTATCTGCTATTTTCTATAGTATTTTAATGTGCAATTCAATTCATTCATATATCATATTTTTAGAATGTTGCTATCCTAAAAATCTGTCAGAAGCTATTTTTTATCCATGCATTCTATCATTGCCTTCCACATCTACTTTTGGCCCTCATTGAACCACGTCTTTTGGATCAAATTGTCACAGGAATGTATTTAGCAGGCTTTTAGGATGACAACGCTTTAAAATTTAGATATATGAATGAATTGAGTCATATATTAGAGCCAGACAAAAAAAAACTAATAAAAAATATATAAGAAATTAAAACTAATTACATAAATTGCTTTTTATTGTTTCATTACAGAAGTATATGAAAACCAATATTGAATCTGCTAAGTTGGAGAATATTTTAGGATGTCCTTCTAAGAGGTTCTCAAATTCATAAAAAAGACAAAACAAAACCGTGAAGCTTAAAATGGCCAAAGCCAACAATGGGAAGTTCTCATATATGAGTCAAGTCAATCTTGGTTGAGGTTGATTTTTTTTCTTTTGTTTAGGCTCAATTATGATTTGATCGACTATTTTAATATATGACCTAATTATCTTATAAGAACGATTATTAAAAATCCAATACTGATTTTTTATAGTAAATTTGCTTATTTTTTCTTTCCAATTCGTATATATATATATATATATATATATATATATATATATAAGAGAATAGCTATTTTAATTCTGTAAGTGTAACCCACACTGATTAGACTTGGGAATGAGGAAAAAGAAAAAAAAAAAAACTAATGTGACAGAATGAACACAAATTGTCTCCTTGACAATGTCATCTCTTCCCATTATACATATACAGTATCCTTTTATTTTTTTATTAGCTGTACATCTTACCAAAACAGTAGAATAATTCATAGAAGGATACCAAAGATCTGAAACTCAAATTATTTAATGGGCATAATTAATAGTTTGTGCCTTTGATAATCAATGCCAAGTGAATATAAAGAAATCTAGGAAAAAGAGAAAAGAGAACCTTAAAGAAAAAGAGAAAAAAGAGAATATTGTTATCAAATTTAGGGATATGCAATTTGTATTAGATCTACCTTTATGTTTATGTTAAAAATCAAATAAATATAAATTATTCATTATTTGATGCTTGTTATCGTGCCTAGGAGAAAGTAGATAGGAGAGAAACGTGGAATTTGGAAGTCTTTCTCAAACTAGAAAGTTAAGGTTATATGTATATTTATTTGGAGGGTCCAAATCTGCGTGTTATATGTACCCATCAAGCTGTCCAAATCTGGGACATTTGAAAATAAACATTTATTATTTATTTATTGGAGGCAGATAAGGTGCAAAAATATAATAAAATAGATGATGCAACAAAAATAAACGTGGTTGGGCAGTTGCACTTTTTATATACTAACCCATATTTGAATTCAGGACTACACTAATATCATACTGTTTTAAGACTAACTTAATGCAATCAAAAAGTGAACCATCAAAATTACCAGTCAGAGAACGACATGTCTTATTTTTTTTACATCTTGATTATATTTTATTTGTAATTCTTTTGGGTTCAAAAAAATAAAGAAATTCATTGCTGGGAATTATCAGAATTCAAAAGAAACAAAAAAATAAAAATGGTCAAGGAGATTTGTGACCCAAGCAAATGAAAGACTCCCCTATATACGAATGGGGGCCGACCACCTAGAACTAGAAGGCTTGTTACTAGTCTGAGGAACAAAAAAGTTCAGAACAATCCTGAAGATGGAAGAGTCTCTCCCTTGCTTGGATAATTGGATTACATAACTGCCAAGGGATTCAAAGAGTTAATATTTACATATAAGGAAATACAGGAATGGTTAGGGGATAAAATAGCGAAATTTTGAGTGCCAATAGTTTCTGCAAGCACTGAAGCCTGTAAGATACCAAAAGTTTCTGCAAACTCCTTGGAAGGGACCATCTTCTTGAAGGTTGCACCATCTACAAGGTTGCTGAGACTTTTTCTGATAAGGATAGCAAAAGCAGCAGCATCCAATCCTTTATTGACAACCAAATGGATGTATACTGCTAACCTAGGAGCCTGGAGCTGGGGGTAGACTGAGGAATCTGCATAAGAGGTTTAGAGCTTAATTGGGTTAGTTTTCACATTTTTAAATGTAAATAAAAATAATAAAATAAAATAATTTTTACATTTGAGTCTGTCATCGAGGTTAATATTTTTTTTTTTTTGATGAAAAATCAGGGAGAAAATGCAAGTCGCAACTTATGACCCGAGCTTGCAATTAATAAGTGAATTAGGAAATCACTTGTATACTCTTAGTTTATTATATTTAATTATTAATTTATTTTATTTTATTTAGATTCATATTTTTACCTCTTTATTATATAGATAAAAATTAATAAATATTTATTAATTATAAATAATTAAATGTATATCAATTATTTAATATTACATTATAAAAATACTTATATATGTGTATTTTTTTATTGCAGTAAACACCTGAAGTATAAAATATAAATTTTGATTGTGATAAAAGTGACAGAATTTTAGATATTTTATATTTAAATTATAAAAGTAACATATTTAAGTATATTATAATTAAATTATTTATGTTATTCATTTAACTCTTGGTTGTAATATAATTGTATTGATAAAAAGCTTTTAAAAAAGTAATATTTTTATATCAAAGAGGTAATTTTTTTCTTATTTCAGTATTAAACAAAATTCGACATTTACTTGGAGGAAAAAAAACTAATAGATGAAAAAGGATGCAAATCTCCAAATCTTATTAAGTAGAAGGAAATTGAACCCTAAAATTGATTTAGTTACTATCTTAATAAACCTTCTGCACTTGATAATAAAGCATTTCTAGACGAATTCATATCGAGAGTGATTGCGCAATTTCATGTGTCCACACATAATTCTTGAGATTTAATTTTCTTTTGACAAATGGGGGCAAATTCTAACAAGGGTTTGAAACCGAATTGGGTTCTTGTGGGCACACATATTCAGAAAATTATCAAATAATTTCTGAAGTTTGAATATAGCGATTTGCTCGTTTTTATGTCCATCTCTGATGGTGAGGTTGTTGTTATTGATAATGATGTCCCAGCATCCATTACTTCCTTTGTTTTGGCTCAAACTCTTTCCTTGCTTAGTTATTAAATATCAGCTTCCTCTCCCAAAACAAGAAAAAGAAACTCTTTGATTTACAAAAACATTTGTTTTCCAATCGAATTTATTTTATTTATAAATACTTTTAAATACTGGAATTTATTTTACTTAAATTATAAAACTTGTTTAACACTGAATTGAATAAATAAAAATGATAATAATAAATTATATAAAATGGGAAAATTTTATTAGTTCAGGAACGCCCCAACACAGCCTCCTCTTTTCTTGGGAAGAAAAGTATGAAGGGGGGTTTTTGTCTGAACCGAACGGTTTATAGTCAACAATAGTTAGCTTTTGAGTAACATTAAGTAATTAAAGTATTCCACTTGCTAATAACGTATCAATTTTCCGCTTAATTGGGAATTCGCGATTTTGTTGGATGTCAACCCCATCGTTGTCACTAACCCATATTTTCATTTTCGTTTTATTATTCATCACTTCAGTAAAAATATTTGTTCTGTCTCATTCAAATTTGTAAGCTTAGCTTTACGATATATATATGTCTCAATAGATTTTAGGTTGAAATTCCCTATTTTTTTAAGAAATAATAATAATAATAATAATAATAATAAAAGAAATACTTAACAAAGATTTAAATAATTTGATTTGGTATTGCTGGTGTAAACCTAGCTTCAATATGTACGTGTAAAATCATTTAAAATATCAATCTTCTTATGATCTTTCATCATTTTAGTACCAATAATTTGATGCATGCACATATAAAAATAGATGTGTTTTGTTAGACAGTGTGCAAAATTTAGACATTTGAGATCTCAGCATAAGGATTTCTCTTAGCTCCTTGTTGTTTCTAGAACGACAACTACTAATAATATTTAAGATGTTCACTATTAATAATAATATCCTTTTATTTGATTTATGGAGTTCTCTACTACTTGCAAGGAACATGTTGTGCCGGCTTAAGTAGGATGTATGTAATCCTTTCACATAATAGGTTGAAATATGAAGACAACGAATGCTATATTGTCAAACTAACAACTTAAACTAGTTTTATTTAATGCTATATTTGGTTAAAATCGCTTAAAGAATTCATTTCATTCAAGAAAAAGACATAAGTGATAAAGCAAAATAAAAGTGACAAAGTTGAAAGGGATATTTTGGTGCTATGAAATAAATTGACTTACTAATGTAGAATTTATCTAAAAGTTCTATCTTTTTTCCTTAGAATTTAGTTTAACTATAATCAATTCCACACAAATTTGATTATTTAGAATTCTAAATTAATTTTCACTTCATTTGAGATACATAAACTTTAGATTTGCAAATAAATTTCATAGATTTGACGGATTTTAACCCAACATAATGTAAATATCTTTGTCTGATATCGTTGTTGCTAAATTGCTAAGTCAGAGTTTCAACAGGACATCACTCCCTTTATTAAATTGATAGTATTATATATTTTTCTATCTCTCATTTTCTTTCCAATTTGTTTGTTAATGCATAGAATTCAGACATTATCAATAGTAAGATAGCAAGATATATGTTACCATATACATATCAAATTCATAGATATTGATATATATTTCTTAGTTTTAAATAATTAATTATATATTTAAAGTGTAAAATACTGATATGTATGTATTATTTCTCTATTTTACTGTATATATATCTAATATATGTAATAATTAGCTCAAGATATGTATATATAATAGTTAATACGATCCAATTTTATCATTAATAGAAAATAATTTCTGTTAAGTAAACCATTAAAAAAGTAGTTAAGAATTAATATCATTCATTGATTCACTAATCTTTATAGTTAAAGGAAAATATCTATCTGAAGTTCAATTTGTATCAGCCTGTTGCTAGGCTAGGAGAAGCAGCCTCACTAGAGAGTTTCTCATCTTGTTTCTCTTCTCCTTCTTCACACGTTTCTGTTGAATAAAAAGAGAAGTGACATGGTGAGTTAATGTGAAACAAAATTTATCGGACAGCTAGTGCTTGAAGAAATTCTAAAAAAGTAATTCTTCAATTGAAAAAAAAAAAACAAATTTCAAAAACATAAATCTAAACAAATGTTTGAGGAAAATTAGTAACATTATTGATAAGTCACTGAAAAATTACAAAGTCAATTTATTTATAGGATGCTAGTTTGCAGTGCTTGGATGAAAAGAAAGAAAAAAAGGAAATTAATGAAACTAAAAAAGAGTAAAATCAAAGTCTAAAATTTCTTTCTGTCAATCAACTAAATTAATTAACTGAAAAGGTGCCTTAATGATGGATCTTAACCTTGAAAGGATCCCAAATAGACAACCCAGTTTGAGTAATTATAAAACTTGTCTTAGGTCAATATCGTACAGTAATCAAAATTAAGATTTTGAAGTGATAGAATAGAAAAAGAACTCAAATAAACTAAGAAAAAACTGCAACTGAAAGAACTAGGATTCATAGAAAAAGAAAAACAATCTTCTACAATAATTTATGTGCTAATATCATCAATCAAATGCAGACTATTTTTTGAGCTAACTATTGAAAAAACCCTATGATGGAAATTATCTATCATTATTCAATGATATCAAGTCACGTTTTAACGAAGTTGTAGTGCATAAGACATTATTTTAGGAATAAATATGATTCTGATCTAAAACAATGAGTTATTTATTTTTATTGTGATAAGCTATCATTCATATTCTATAAGTAAATTAATTACCAACATGGGCAAATGGTGTGTGTAGTTGGGGAATTAGGAGAACGTGTACATGGGCTCTGAAATTTTTCTAACTTGTCATTTGTTGGGAATGGGAACCACAAGGAATTGTCAAGGGATTGTGGTTAGGAATTTAATTTGAAGATGAATCCTATCTTTTCTTTTTCTATAATTTTCTTGATTAGATTGATGGGTTTGCTTATTGCTAAAATAAATCATACATTAGCAGAATGTAGGTTGTCCATATTGTGGTGGATATCTAATCTTTCAACTTGTATGAGCTGTGATAAATAATCCATTTTGTGTGGCAATGGCAGATGTATAATTATTGTTAGGAAATATAATTATTTATTATTTTGGTTTTTGTATTTTGCCACTAATAGTAATATATATGTAGACAAGAATTTGCCTTAAGAAAGGAAAATATTCAGGCTGCTTTAGCTTTTCCATAGGGCAATTATTCAATGCATGGTTCTATATTTATTCTTTTTAATTACCTAACACAATTCCTCGAATCAGAAATGAAATAACTAAACATAAATTAGAAGAGAAAAAATAGCAGGATTTTTCATATTTACTTCTATATTAAGCCATTTTAAACTTATAAGTGTAATCTCGATAGGACATATGTGCCAGATTATTATGTTCCTTGCTTGAACGCATCTGCCTTGATAAATTATGCAGTGATTTATAGATTGTTGTATTTTGCCTAATGAAAACTAAAACAAAATGAATGTTATAATTACAATTTGATACATAGGATTGTTAAAAATTGACAATTGTGTCCGTCTAAGTTTTCTCTTTATTATCGATTCGGAGTATGGTAATTTATTTAATTTCTGATATGAAAATGGCTGGATGCGCTTGTTGTGCTCTTTAGGGTTTTTGATATTGTATTGCGGTAGGATCCTTAGAGTGTATTAGGGCAGCATATTGGCTTGGCTGAATGAGATATAATATTATATAGTTTTGCCCATTTGATAATTAATAAAACCATTTACTTACCGAAAAGAATCTTATAACCCACAAATTATGAACCGACTTCATATATAGCAATGAACTGTAGTTGAGAGTTTAGGCTGGTTTAAATTACAAGTAGTTGAGGTAACAGTATCTTTTATTACTCCAAAGTCGATCAATCTGCAGCACATGCACATAAACTAGTCGTGAAGATTAAGGAACAAGTGATGCATGCTCAGCTTCAATCAAAACAATAAATAAATGAAACAAAGAGAACATAAGAGATAAGGAAATGCTTCAATTGAGAAGTAGCTATATATAATGCTAGGTATTTTTGTCGACGTGGAATTGACAATTTAACTACTTGGGACTCTATAAGATTAAAAAGCTTTCCTTACATTTGCTAGATTTCAAAATTAAATATTGATTTCATCTTTCTTCGTTCTCATTACGTGCATGCATTGACAAGGTATTTTTCTGCTCGTTAAAGTCCGATCATGATTGTCTTTCTTAAACTTGTATTCTTATTACGACTTAAACTTTTGCCAACCCCAGTTTATTCAGTATATTCTATTCAATCTATTATGATCGGCTATTTTTATATGTTCGACCTATTTTTATATGCTCAATATATTCTTATATGCTCGGTTTTTTTGTTATGTCTATATTTTTATCGGTTATCAATGTTAGAAGTTGTATCTATCTTACATCGCTTGGTTACTGAACTGTTATAATGTATATAAGTGGATTTGACACTTTCTTTCTTTGAGCTAGCTTTTGGGATGAGTTCTACCCAAGCTCATTTATCATGATATCAGAGCCAACATTTTGTTTGCTATGGTGGATTTGGTCCCGGCCCGTTTACATGTCACGCTAAACGTGAGGGAAGGTGTTAGAAGTTGTATTTATCCTACATCGCTTGGCTACTGAGTTGTTATAATGTATATAAGTGAATTGGACACCCTCTTCCTTTGAGTTAACTTTTAGGATGAGTTCTACCCAAACTCATTTATCAATTAAGAAGCTTATTCAATTTCATGACAAGCATATTCATCAAAAATTGCGGGCACCATAGTCGAAAATAACAATATGCACAAACAGCTGTGAGCTTCCAAATGTAATAGTAGTATGAGCTCGCCAGCCCTAATATGAATACATAATAATAAAACTTCCATAATTGCACCAAGCACATGTAGTTGCTAATTCATGTAGATGAGGTGTCATAAGCAATTATAATCAATTAACATGTTCATGCTAAGGAGCTATTATATATCTATGAATTCAAAAATGTGGTAATAACTCTAAGGAGTAAGTTTCACATCAAACTACTTTACATGATTCTTTTTTTGTATTTTAAAATCTTACTATAGCATTATATATGATTTTTTGAAATATGTATATTATGATTTTTATTATGTGGAGACAAATTTCATACTATGTGGCTTAAATAAATTGTAATTTATTATAATGTGCAATTTATTGTTATTTGTATATGGCTCAAGTTGTTTTCATAAGTATATAGATGTTATTTTCATATAGAATATAATTATTAAAAGATTCTACTGTATATAAAGAAAGAAAAAGAATAATCAGTGCAATGTGTGTCTGAGGAACCAAATTATTGTTGAGTAAAAGAATTTTCAATAGTTTAGTTACTTCAAAGTTTGAGGTCATCTAGCCCCATCATAAAAGTCTCTCTAATGTTATTAAATTAATTTTTTGAGTTTAATAATATTTTCAATTAAAATTTAAAATCAATTATTACAGAGTATAAATTAAGGATCACAAGTAACCCGATCAATCTCACTGGTTAGAAAAACAAATCCAACCAAAAACAGAAACCCTAAAAGAAAAACAAAAGTTGTCAAACTTCTAAAAGAATGTGCCCTTTCTACTCATTCCAACAAGTCCAAGCACTATCCAATGTTTTAGGGTTCTTAACATGTGCAAAGAAAGAGAGTGGAAAGACATTAATTAGCCCTTCAAAAACCCTAATAATTTACAGCATGTGTGTGGGTAATCCAACGTGATTAATAAGTCAACCACGCAAAAACGAGGACACAGAAAAGAAAACCCCCACGCCAGAAGAAGCTCAAATATAGATTACAGAAGAAACGAGATCATATTATGTGCTTAATTCTTTTAGAGAGGGACCGAACTAAAGACTTTGTGTTTAGCAAAATAGTCTTAAGGTACATGCAGGAATGTAATGCGCAAACCCACTGAACTACTGTAGGTCACATGAACTTCAACAAAGCCACTCTTAGGTTTTTGACGAGATCCTTCACTGCCATGGAGTTGTTCTCATCCATCTGCATCAATATGGAGAATGATTAATTTGATGGCATGCGTTTAACATATTCTTAATGTTTGAATATTATGATATAGTTATTGGCTTATCGATTCAGTAGTACCAGCAGGTACATGTTGGAATTTAAATTACCTGCGCAATTATGGTGATATCAAGGGTGGAACTCCCAAATGGCAAGACAGTGTTGTTGATGATAGATAAGTGAAGATTCTCTACTTCGTGTAGTATTTTGGGTACAACTCCCTGTTGTTTCTCACAGTGGATTCGAAAAAGTACATCCTTATCCGAGACTCTTGCTTCAATCTCTGGGAGTGCTGAATCAGAGCAACCATCGGAGTTGTCATCACAAGAAGAAGATTCATCGTCAGCAGAGAGCTGAGACTTCTTTATTAGGATAATTGATTCCATAGTTCTCTTCTTGGTCTGGTCCTCGAGCATTTTCACTCGTTCTTGAAGTTGTTTCACATGCTTGATAGCATCTCCGAGGACAGAAGCTTTGTCCATCTTCACATGCGGATAGACATTACTCATTACCTTAGTAAGATTTCATTCAAGGAAAACTTTATTGAAACTGAGACATGTACAAGAACAGAACAAAGAAATACCTTCTTTAGGCCTGGAACAAGGGCTGAAAGAGCAATAAACCGCTGGCTAAGTTTTTCTCTCCTCTTTCTTTCAGCCAGTATATGATCCTGAGCATGAGAAGCAGTTCTAGTCACGGAGTAAGGCCTCTTGTTATTAGTAATTCCTTGGATGGTCTTTATGTCATGATTTTGAATATCATAAGGAGGCCTTGAAATCACAGGTTGGAAGTGCATATTTCTTGGCGACGCAGCCTCATCCTTCGGCTTCATGTAAAATCTTTGGGAATTTACAGGTGACGAAACTTTTGGGGTCTCAAAAGAAAGAAGTTGAGAGGTAGAAGAAGGCTTTGCTGACTGGTCCTCTGTGGTGATGTCCGAGTTCCAGCTATTTGTCTTATGCAGTTTACTGGGTCTCTCATAGCTGGTCTGAGATGTTTCAATAAAGTAACTACTTAAAGTGGTTCCAGCAGCAGCAGCAGTGGCAGTGCTTTTGGCAGTGAAAACAGGGTAAGAGGAATTGCTGTCGGAAGAGAAAGATGGTTGGAGTTCATCTCCAAGTGCAGTTACCATGTTTTGAGTGGTCAACGCAGCTAGAGTGTTGATATGATATTCTTGGATTAACTTGTAATCATCCAAATCCTGTGATTAGCACAGAATTATTATCAGAAAAAAACCTTGTAGTTTAGGAATTGGGTTGAAAGAAAAACAAAATTATGCCAAAGAATTATGTATAGATGAAAAATTATATATGTATTGTACCTGTTCAGTAAACCATCTAGCCGATTCCATATCCATTAGGGTAGCTTATTCTCAGAGGATTTAGTTCAGAGAACCGATGGCAAGAATATAGAAGCTGCAAAGTAGATAAATCAAATTATACATATGGTTATCTATGAGCCCTAATTACTCCAAGAACTTGATGAAAAATAAACAAGAATCAGATTTTGGACTAATAAAGTAGCTACAAAGTATTCATTTACTATTGAAGAACAAATTTATAAATATTACTCAAAGACTTCAAGAACACAAATTCATGAATATTACAAGAGTATATCTATGCATGGAACCCTAATTTTATGAAACTCGATATCACAGAAAAAGAATGTAAGGCTTTTACCTTCTTCTCAAGTAAGAGGAAATAGGTACATAGTGTTGCAGAACTAAGTTCTTACTTTTCTTTTCTTTCAGGTGCCCCTTTAATTCTTATAGTTGAGTGTGATCCACCAATTCCTCTTCTACCCACGTCTGAAAGGTTTTGTCTTCATTCTCTTCTCCTATTGAAATTGCAGGCTGGCAAGCTCTTACTATTATTTTTGTTGACGTGAGGTGGAATCACAGACACTTGAACTTTTATAAATGTCCAACTTGATATTTGGTTGAGATTTCGAATCCACAGGAACTGGTAAACAAACATTTATTTATATTTCTTGTCCATGTCTACCAAACCCCAGAAACCCACAACTTCAGGATTATTGCATTTGTCTTTTTGCTATAATCATCCATTTCATAAAAATTTTAGCTCATCATATATGATGATGCTTCCATACTTTTATTTGGTCATTTTAATGCATTTAATTAATATATAAGATTTGTGTGCTGGTACTACCTTTTTTTAAGGTTAGTGCTGGGGCTATCTTATGTATGTTTATTTTTTAATTAGTTTCTGAAAACATGTTTATTCCATATTTGTAGTAGAGATTGCTAATCATACTTCTCCTTAGCTTCAATAGAATAATAGCTGGATAATTCTTTCATAATAAATAAATAAATAAGCAATAATTATATAAATTCTAATTGAATTTTGCGCTTATTTTATTTTGATCATAATTTATTTTATTTTATTTCAATCATTCACCGTTAATCTTTATTATAATTCAGTCACTTTGCTAATAAGGAATTGGATGTCGCGGTTGTTTTTCTTAATTACTCTTTTTTCATTGATTATTTTTATGACGTTTCAATCTTTGGTGAAGTAACTAAATTGAGACACAATTAAAGTTAAATTATTAAATTGAAACAAATTAAATTTTTATGGTTAAATTGAACTAGATGCAGTTCAATGATCATTTGCATTATAATTTCGTAATATATGTATGTATGAGTATTTTAGATTTTGGCATTAAATAATTAGCATTTATTCAATTATTTGAAACAAATAAAAAAATATTAATCATCTATCAATTTAATTTATAGGTGATTATATATATTTAAATTAAGTAAGAATTTTCTATAATAGTTAATATCCCATCATTCCTTGCTGAATAATTGTAAATAAAATGTATTATATAAATAATAGTGTTATAACGACTAATTGAATAATCATTTCTATAAATATAATTATTTGATTTGTAATTTATAGTTTTCTTATAAATATTTGAATGATTCATTATAATGCTATTATATCAATTCTTTTTCTTCCTTATTTATGGCTGGAAAGGTCACTGGAAATCTAGTGTCATATTTATCCTTCTTTTAAGTGTTCCATTTATTTATGTACTGTAATTCTATGGAAATCAATTTTACTATTTTATAATGTTATCTTCTCTTTTTATATCACATCTACAAAAAAAGAATAATTATCTTTTTCTTTTTTCAAATTGAGAATAACTTTGCTATTGAGTTAATCGTCCACTTTGGTTGGACTTTTTTTAAACTTAAGATTAAACCTTACTTCAGCCACCTTCATTACGAAAGTCAATCCAAATATGAAATTAGCCTATCTTTCTAATAGGCACAGATAAAATTACAGTTGAACAATATAAACTTTTGGTTCATATGGTATTGAAGTTTAGATTTCAATCTTGACAACTTCCATTTTATTAAATAAAATCTTTAATATAAAATAATAAAAAAATTGTACTAATTATACTTCAAGCTCAAGTGAAATAGAATGGCTACATTGCAAGAAAGATATTCTAAAAAATAAACTAAGGTTTAGCTGCTTAGGATTTCCTTTGAAGTTTATTGGGGTAAACCTATCCGCTTTGTGTATTTTTTTAATATGTTTTCTTCTCCGTTATTATTAATAAAAAATTTAATTATCAAAAAAAGAAAAAAGAAAAGGTCGGAGACCACCACAATAGTGTAAGATATGCAAATCTTTTTTTTTTTTTTTCCTTTTGTTTCCTTCTTAGAGAGAGGGGAGACGGACATTCAATTTCACAAATATAGGGCTTAGTAAAAATGAAGCAATTAGTAAAAGACCTATTGAGTGGTTGCATAATAAAAAAAGCTCGAATTCGAGCTCGTTAAACATTTTTTTATTAAGTTAATTATTAAAAAATCTAAAAATATAACAAAAAATGATAAAAGTTTCAAATTTAGCAAAAAATATCAGATTTGCAATAAAAATAATCAAAATCAACTTTTAAAAATATACCAAAACATGAAAAAATAAAAGTATTACTAAAACAATATGAATAAAAAAAGTAAAGACCATCGGTACATAAAAATTTCAAAAAAATCATATTAAACATATCACAAGTCTGTGTTAACTTAAAGCATATAAATCGGTTCCACTATATCATTTTCTAGTTACTCTCACCTTTTAATGAATAATATTTATATAATTTAAAATAAATTTTAATAGTCTAGGTGTGATATAATAAAATAGATAAAAAAATTTATAATAATATATTAACTTATATAAATTACAGTCTTGATTTATTTTATCTTAGTTTTCAATTTGATTACCATTTATAAATATAAATGTAAATTCAATCCAAATTAAGATTTTTTTTAAAGAAACCGTATGGTCCAGCATCGACATTATACTCTATTGACTCTAAGATTCGAGTTGCATAAATATGATATATTTAAGAACCGAAGAGTATGAGATTGAAAAGAAAATATTTTGTATTAAGGTTAAGATATATAAAGTTTCACAATAATGATAATAACACTTACTATATTCATTTAGACATAATATTTAATTTTTCTTTCTACGCTAGTGCTTGGTTAGTCATGACCTATTATACACTAATTAAGGTTTTAAAAATAAATAATTTTTATTAAATTAGTATAATTAGAGGATGCATTTAGAATATTTTTACCATCAAAAAATGTAACTAAATTTTATAATACACAATAATTCATGAGTAAAATAGAAATTGTATTAATGAGTCAACTTTAGTTTATCTAATTTAAAAAATACTTATTTTATTAATTGTTATAGAATATATTTATTTATTATTTATTAATTTTATTATAATTCTTATTAATAGTATTAACTACACTTAAATATTACAGTTATAATAATAATAATAATAATAATAATAATAATAATAATAATATATTGTTATTATTATTATTATGAATTCGACCTCGAGTTTGTAAATGAGCTTGCATACGATCTTGCTTGTCGAGCTTATAAACGAACATGTTCACGAATTTTACAAACATATCAGATTACGAACTTGTTCGCAAGATTTTTAAACGAACCGAGTTCGAGCTCGAGCTCACAAGCCTGTTCACAAGCTAGTAAACGAGTAAGTTCGTGAACTAACGAGCTAAATTCTGTCAAGCTCGAGCTCGGCTCGTTTAAATTGACAACAACTTCGAACGAGTTTTTTATCAATCAGAGTTCTAAATAGGTTGTGAGACGTTTGATTCATTTATACCCTATAAAGTTTATGTAAACAAATGAGGTCTTGAATTCGTGCCATGGAAGACTCCGATTATATGTCCCTTTAGTCATAATAATAATAATAATACATGTTGAACCATAGAAAGCATTTTATCAAAGAAAAAAGTACAGATAAACAAAAGCAAAAACAAAGTCCTATTTACTAATTCCAAGAAATGACATTGTAACATCGGAAAAAAAAAAAAAAAACTACAAAATATTAAAGCAAATCTTTTTATTCTTTTCTTATTTTCTATTATAAATTTTCTATTATATTTTAAATAATAAAAATATTCTAATTTTAGTTTTGTGTTCCTTGATTCCAATCAAGTTCATTATTTTTTATTCTAATTAAATTATATTAGTCTAACATTCAATTAATTAATGGCTAAATTGAATCGACGTGAATAATTTATGAAGTGTTCATATGAGCTCGTTTATTGCTTGCTGACACATGCCATAAAACTGGTAGACCTATTCATCTTTTGATTTTGGTTTAATTGGCTTTCATCAAACTTAAAAATTAATGGAAGAGAAGATAATTAACATGTACATAAATATAATGGTGAGTCCATCTAACCTGATTATTGATTTTCACTAGTGAGCTACCAAATTTGGATCTCTTTATTTACACTAACTAAATTGTTAATATATTAATTACTAAATTCTTAAAATAATTTTATTTTTAATAAGAATTATTAAAAGTCTTTTATTAAGTTTATTTATTGTCCATCCTTTTTCTCCCTTTACTAGCTTGCAAGGTATTCCAGAATCCTGAATGGGAATATAATTTTACAAAGAATTAAGTTGAACCCAATTTTGTTATACAAAGTTGATCTTCTATCTCCAAGATACTGCATTTTTTACTGTTAAATGCAAAGTCATCCTCAATTTTATTCTTTTAAAAAAAATATGAATTGAAATTAAGATGTTGATCAAGTTAAAATATGAATCTATCACCTCACTAAGTGACAGCTCAACTTTTGATGGTGAGAACTAAACTGAAAATTTTCAATTAGATTTCTTGTTGAATTAATTAAGAGTAGATAGAGACAGTGAAATAAATAATTATTTAACTTTGCATTTAATCAAAATTAAAATTAAATGACTTATATACTAATTTTTTTATTAATAATATAACTAAATTGTAATCAAAAATAAAATTCAGTGGCTATTTAAATATCACAAGTAATATTTATATTGCATTTAATATGATTTCTTAAAGCAAACGAGTTTACATTAAGTCATTATTATCAAATCTGAAATTATTGGGAAACCTTGTGTATACTAGATTTTGGTAGACTCACTCGTATGTGAGGAAAGGATCAGTTTGGTTTTAAACCAAACTAAAATGAAAAAAAGAATAAAAGTGGAATAGGATAGACTAAATAATATAAAACTCGCAAGATGTTCAAATGGCCAAAATAGTCCCTTAACAAGTAACGATGTCCACTTTTAATTAGAAAAACTAAATTAAATTAAGCTGAATGTCCTAACTTATAAATTGGGAACTAGTAATTGCCCCTTTTTTTGGTTAATAACATTGCATTATAATATGAAATGAATAATCTTTGCTCTTTTTATTTCGACTCATTATTTTGCTTCTTCCTAAACTGTATGATTATAAGATAAAAGCATCTACAGGAAACATGGAAAATTAATATATTGGATATAACGAGTAGGGGGCAGGGCACAACCAACCAAGATTTCCATGATCTTCAAATTATATTAAATCTTAATCAAATCAACTGCCTAAGACAAATATGAGGTCTAAAAGGCTACAACTGCCCATCTTATCACTCTTCTATCCTATTCTTTTTAAACCTAAAATCCTTCTTTTAGCGAACTGGAATCCCACAAATATGCATAGTTTTTCAACAATTTATTCAATAATTATAGTTATTGAAAATTAATAAATTCTTACTAAAAAAAAAAATGAATCTTAATTTTTTCGAGCAAAACTGAATTTTGTCATTTAATTAAAATTTCAATATTATTAAAAATAAAAAATTTAGATCTTTTTTTTTTTCGATTTTTTACTCTTCGTAAGATGTCAAATTAATTTTGTTTATCTGAATAGTAAAATTTGATATTTTCTTTTACTTGTCTGTAGGAGAAATGAAAGAATTTTTTCACTCTTATTAATTTTTAGATAAATTATAATAAAATTACTACTCTAGTTTAATATAAAAATAAAATAAAAAAATGCAGCCACGTGGTAATCCGCATTGCGGGCATAATTGTAGAGGTGGTTATGTGAAGCAGGTAATCATATGATATGAGTGGATAGATACCATACGAAAAGTTGGGCTTCTATGGTGCGCAAGCCGTGTGATATTATCATAATATAAGATCAGATTCTTAATAGTCATTGGTTGGATTTTAGTTTTAAATTTGCACGAACGGGTGGGGCCGGGCATTAATAAGACAAGCTGGCAACATCACTTATAATAATAATAATAATAATATCAAAAACATTTCTCCGAACCAAAGTACTGTTTTGTCTTTTGTAGCATTTGTTTGCTTATGCAAATTCTGTTCTTTGCTCCCACGTCACCAAACATCAATTATAGAGGACCTTATTAGTTTTAAGCAAAATGATATATTTTATTAGCATCAATAACAACAAAAATATTGATTTAGAAAAAACCAAATATTTATATTTGTGAATTACCATGGCCAATATATATATATATATAAAAGTATACTAAAATAATGCATCATTATTAACCAGTGAAATAACATTGATTTATTATTTTATTTTACATTTTTTATCAATAAATTAAAAAAATATTATATTTATCTATAATAATTAGTGCATTTAATAACTATAAAGAGATAAATTATGATGAAAAATAAAAATAATATTATCATATAACTTTGTCATAGATAAAAATATTAAAGTAATAACAAAATAATACTATTTGCTCAAAAATATAACAAATTTATACTTACAATATTTAAAAGTATACTAAAATGCTAGTAAAAGAATATAAAAATAAAAAATTTATTTAAAAGTGTCAAGAAGAATAACAACTAATTAGATTTTATGACAGTAAAAAGATAGACAGAGATGAACAATAAAAATAATTATATAATACTTTTATTAAAAAAATAATATTACAATAACACAAAAAATACTATAATGCAATTTAAAAACTGTATAAAGAATTTATTTAGTCGTATAAATAAATTTTTAATATTTTAAATTATAAAAATAAAATTTTATAGTCCATTTTTCATATATTAAGTAAAAATAAAACTTCAAAAACAAAGCACTATTCAAAAACAAAACTTCTTCATGCCCACTTTTGATTGTATGATGTGAATATAGCGGGGGTTTTCTTTTTATTATTGAAAAGAAAAGCCTCCTAATTTATTATCGAGATTGTCATCAAAGGTTCAACAACATACAGTAGGCTCGCTCACATAATATCCTTACACAAGAATTGTTCCTCTCAGGGCAGCTGACTTGCACACTATGGTTTTGTCGGAGGGATATAAATCTAGCATTGTTTCTCCACTATCTAATTTCTAAACACTCACCGACCTATCTGTGTTCACTCCTGAAGGAGGTAGCCTGCCTCTCCCCAAAATTGGTCTCCATCCAATCTAATTATAGATTTATAAATATTCTGTATCGAAAAAAATTTGTATAGTCAAGTCTAACATAATTGCTACGTACTAACAGGTGCAAATAAACTGAGCCGTTTGCGAATTACTCGAAGCTCGATTCAATAAAGTTCATTTATTAAAACAAACAAGTCGAGTTTAAACTTACTAGTGTTAGACTTATTTAAACTCACGAGCTAGCTCGTTTATGAACTCACGAATTGAATTTATTTTTTATATTAAAAATGTAATCTAATTATTTAAATTTTATATTTTAAATGTATATTTTATTTTATGTACAATTCATTTTAAATTATAAAATGAATTTATATAGTTTATAATTGTATACTTAATAAACTTAAACTTAATAAGCTTTATTTTGAACTTGAATTCGAGCTTAAATATAAGCTTGTATATGAGTCAAATTTAGCTTGTTTATATAGAATACCAAGCTAATTTATGAGTCAAGCTTGAATTTAACTCGTTTATGTAGTATATCAAACTAATCGCGAGCCGAGCTCAGTTAGTTTTATGCGAGCCAAGCCTGAACATTAAAAAGCTCGACTCGACATGGCTCGTATCGTTTGCACCCCTACTACCACTGATTGCCTTCAGTTGACAAAAATAAAATGATCTGCATTCTATAAAGCCAAAATTAGTCGTATGCCCTGTTGAGACGAGATGCAATGTACCAAAAATAATTCTAAGCTGCTATATTAGCCCGAATTAGGTTTTTGAGTTCTTGGTACAGAAGACCAACTTCCAACCCAGTTTTCTGTAGCCCGACATATATAAAGAGAGAGAGAGAGAGAGAGAGAGAGAGAGAGATAGAAAGACTCGAACCATAATCTCAAGAGGACAAAACGCAGATGCTACTTTTAACATTAGCTGATACAAGTCAGAAGTCCTAAAGTACATCGGCAGGGCAATTAAGCATATTAAACTACATGGACTTGGTGAGGGGGCAAACAGGGTAAGAATCTCATGCTCTCACGTACCAATGGCATGGGTCTAGATAGAAAATTGAAGAGTAGAAGCTCCAACCAAAACCCAACCCAACAATACTCCCTTCATGGTAAAAATCTTCACTTATGCACAGATGGAATCATGATATGGAACTGCAACCATATATTTAATCATTCTTTTCCCTGAGTCCAGATCCTCACGGTATTGTCCTTGCCAAGAGCACCAGAAGCAATCATGTTTTGAGTGGGATGACATGCAACTGATATTACAGTATCAGTGTGGCCTTCCAACTTCTGAACCACTTTCCTGGTCTGAAGTTCCCACAAATATACACAATTATCCTCAGAACCGCTGACGATGTACTTCCCATTTGTTATAGAAAAGGCGGATGAAAGGCAGAACTTGGAATTGACATGCCCAGTGTATGTCTTCAAAAATTTCCCTGTTGAGGAATTCCACAGCCTCTGAAGATACAAAATAGCAGCCCAGATCAATCACCAAGAAAAAAAATAGCAACTGAAAACTGTTAAAGAGAATTAACAATAGCAATCCAATGTAAAACTAAATGATCAGTATAAATGAAGCTATTGAACAAATGACCTATGTTTAGTTATTGTCCACCATACATGAAAAACTAAAATAACAGTAACTTTGATATGCAAACTCCACTTGAGCAAACAACAGAAAGCATCATTAGAGCCAAAATAAATTGGCATTCTCCATTGTTTCTGATATATTATTCTCCATTATTTCTGACATTTTACTCACTTTGAGTGCTATAAAAGAGCCAGAAGGAAATAAAAAACCACCGAACTTTACCAATGCAAGGCAGTAAGTTGCATATCAACAAGGTAATAACTGAGCAAACCAAAAAGGATATTCAACAGACTGAAGCAGGACATGATACCCATATATATAGCTTAAACCTTGCACACTCAACTTTATAGCACAAGAATTCAGCTAAAAGGAGATAATATACAAGAATGAAAAAAAAAAAAAAATTGTCAAGATTCCTCTACGAAAAAAATTCAGAACAGAAAATTTAATAGATAATAAACTACAGTGGAGGAGCAAGAAAGTTGTCTTAGCCCATAAGGGCATATCAGATTCAACAATTAGATAGGTTTCAAGGGTTATTCCCTACGACATAACGAAAGGTACACCAACCGATATAGATGTTCAAAAGCATTACTAGTGAATTAAGCGGGCAAAATATTGTTTTGGCAGACAGATAAGCCACTATGATCATAGAGAAAAAGGTGTAGCCACAAAAAGAGTTAACATTTCCAAGAAAAAGAGGGCAGGTAGAAGAGTCCAAATATGCCCAAAGTAACTGATAAATGAGAAGTCATCATTTGAACAGGAAGACTGTTTCCCTTCGATATCCAAACAAGAGCCACCAATATGTATAGTGAGCAAGTATGCAAACAAGGTTCCAGTAAGCATATCCAGGCAATAGGTCCAAGCCTAGAAAAACTACTCCAGGAAAAGGATAAATTGCATATGATCCCAAATTATAGGCACAAACTCTATTTATGAAACTAATAACAGCTTTTCCAGCTGAAGGCTTTGATATCAGAAAAAGTAACAAAAGATCCTCATATTATGGAACCAAAATGGATATAGCAGCTGGAAGGCTTTCATATCAGCAAAAGTTCCATAAAGGGTCATCTTCAACCTAAGGGGGTAAGCAACCAAAACCCTACTACTCATATGTTATTTCCTTTTCTCTTCAAGGAGTACGACTTTAGGATGGACTGGCTTGTTAGACAAGCTGTCCAGTGCATTGAGCAAGATATCATTTGAAAGAAGTTAAATCCTTGAGGTAAGTGCAAACTAGCTAGGAAGTCATTGAACAAGATATCTAGTTAAAGTCCTAATTTTTAAATCATGCATTATCTTTTAAGGTCTTACCCTGGAGTTCCATCATTCCTCATCTGTTTTGTTCAAACCAAGTCCATCCCTTTGCTGGAGCTCATTTTCTCAGAATAACTGTGCTATCAGTAACTACAGCTACCTAAAGTTCAGAAATCCCATTTCCTAAGAGAAAAAATGGAACTTTCTGTTTTATTTCCATGACAATTTACAAAGACAAATTATTAGATTGGCTGAATTTCACAGGTGATCAAACTAAACCCCATCTACTGATAAACCAGAAACCCTATTTGATATGAAAAAAGATAGTATGATGGTATACAAAAACTAATTAGATTAGCTGAATTTTCACAGGTGATCAAGTAGATCTAGTTACTTAAAGTTCAGAAACCGTATTTTTTCAGAGAAATTTAAGGGGAAAAAGAAACAAGATCGTATATTTCTGCCTTACTTTTACATGATAGTGTACAAAGAATAATTAGATAAATTTCACCAGTGAAGTTTACTTCAAATTTTCAACTCAATGAAATTTCCAAAGCAGCACAAACAAACCATTCTATTCTAATTCAGAGAAAAATTAAAAAGAAAATTAAAAACCAACACTTTGCAACAAAGCATGAAAGGAACTATTATCAAGAAAAAAAATTCACATATCAAACACGCTAACGACAAAGCAATTTAGAAAAAGTTTCTAGAAAGTATTATTATCTAGTGCCCCTTCACTTTATATGCACAATCAGAAAAGAAAAAATTTAAAACTCTATACGAACCCAAAATATTATCACATAACTATTAAGCAACATGAAAGAAAAAAAAATAAACTTACCAAAGTATTATCCAAGGTGCCAACAAGAATAAATTTGCCATTAGGAGAAAACTTAACGAAAGAAACAGGAGGATTCTCATCATCAATTAAAGTCTTGACACAATGACCAGTACCGGAATCCCAAATTCTACATAATCCATCATAACTACTAGAAACAATCAAAGACCCATCCCGATTAAAATCAACAGCAGTAACAGGATCAGAATGTGCAGGAAGTACTTTCAAACATTTCCCAGTCTTAACATCCCAAATCCGCACCGTTTCATCAAAAGAACCAGACACAATCATGTTAGATTGAGGGTTAAAATTGACACAGAACACATAATTGGTGTGGCCATTTAAGGTTTTGATTTGGGACCCAGTCGTGACGTCCCAAAGACGGATGGTTTTGTCGTCGGAGGCGGAGACGAGGAAGCGGGAATCGGAGGAGAAGGATACGTCGGAGACGCCTTGCTCGTGGCCGTGGAATTCGTGGAGAGGAGTGAGAGGAGAGGTTGGAGGGTTTGATGGAGAGAGAGAGTAGGTTTTTAGGGTTTTGTCGGCGGAGGAGGAGGCGAGGAAACGGCCGTCGGAGGAGAATTTGAGGGAGGAGATTGCGCGTTTGTGGCCTGTTAGTGTTTGGGTTAGATTGTAGGGTTTGTAGGAATCGATTGCTGTGTCATCTGTTGTGGACATTGTTTGGGTTTTAAAGAAGGGTTTGTGAATTTGGGGTTTTAAGTGAGAGACTGTGTGTGTGTTTGAATTGAAGTGGAGAAGACAAGCACTTGAACTACTTTAGACGCCGTTGTGGATTCCGAGTCCTTCTGTTTTTTCTTTTTTCTTTGTATGAAATTATTTTTTCAAAATTACTTACAATTCAGTTGTTTTCTCTTTTTTACAAATCAGTTTTTTAAATCATTAAACTAAATATTTAGGGAACGGCTATGATCGCTTAAGTTTTCTTTTGTTTATCTTTCAAAAGAAAATAAGTAAAACTTGTTTGCTAAAAGTTATTCAGTTTTTAAAATTATTCAGAAAAATAAAAAATTTCTTTATAAAACCTCAAGTCGTTTGTCGGATTAAAATTTTTATCTTTTTTAATTTTTAGATTTAATTCTTATATATATATATATATATATATATAAATTTTAAAAATTTAAAATATATTTTTAATATTATTTTTTGACATATAAATTTTTATTTAATATATAAATTTATTTTTAACATATAAAATTTAAATTTATATTTAATTTTATAATTTTTATTAATTTTTCGGTTAATAAATTATATTTTTAATTAAATACTAATTCTAATATTAAAAAATAGTATATTAATAATAGATTAATTTTTTATTAGATAATTATTAGTTTTTATTATATAATAATTATTCTAAGAATAGAATATTAATTATATTTTAATGTTATATTAATTAATAAATTAATTTTTAATTATATAATAATTTTTATTTTTAAAAATAGTAATATTAATTATATTGATAGTATTAATTTATACAATATTAAAATTAATTAATTAATATTTTTAAATTAATATAAAAAGACTAATAAAATTTTAGAATAAAATCAAAAATTAAAAATCTAATTTATTATTAATTTTAGATAATAATGAATAAATATTAAATATTAAATTTAATTTTATAATTATATAATAATAATAATAATAATGACTGTTGAATACAAAAGTAAATAGCTATTTTTATTAACTTAGAAAGAAAATAATTCTTATTTTTATTTGTCTATATTTTATTATAATTTTTGTTGAATTTTTAGATTATTTAAAATTAAAAAAAATAAATATAAATTAAAAAATTTACATTTTAAAGTACAGAATTTAGGATGGATTGATTGATTGTAGAAGTAAAAGCTTTTAAGATTTGATTACAAAAAGAATATATAATAACTGCTATATAGCATATATTAATCTGTCCCAAAAGCAGAGGTAAATATATTAGTGTAAACAATGTCTACAGACGTAAACAGAAAAATAGCAAGCAGTAATAGCATCCATTCTCATGTTATAATGAAGCTTAAAAGAAAGCTCAAAAGATATAGGAAAAACACATATTTTACCATATATCTATTTTTTTTCTTATTTTTTGACAATTACCCATATATTTTTATTTATATATTTTCAGTTCCTGCATTTTTATTTTTATTAATATTATATTCTTATATAACGGTAAATTAATATATGTAATATACGTTGCATTAATGTGAATATGAATATTTTTTTAAACCTTTTTATACATTTACCTTATATATTTTTCTTTTTTAAAATTAATCTTTATACTTTTATTTTTAGCAATATTGGTTCCTCTAATTTTTCATTAGTATATACATAAATTTATTCTTAATATATTTCTAATAACTAAAAATATATATAATTATTAAGATTATAGAAAAAAAAATATTTAAATGGGCATTTAAACTTTCTAATTTATATATATATGTATTTATTTCTAATAAACATTTTAATTGTCATTAGCATTTGTATATTCTACTAATTAACTTATGATTTGACTACAAATATTCTTAATTAAGATAATAAATTAAATTAGAATGTAATAACTATTTTTACTATTTATGTTATTAAATTTAAATAATGAATTTTAAGGAGTTAATGTTGTTAAAATTAGAGTACATGGAACAAATATTTAAAAAAATTTAATAGAAAAACTTTGAAAATTTATTTATATTTTTACTTACATGCGCTAAGCTTCTTTTAAAAAAGGATCTAAGATAAATAAAATAAAAATATAACAAATAAAAGTGTAAGAAGAAATTGTGAAAAAGAATAAAAGTACTTGGTGCCAAATATGAAATTTTCCAAAAATATATACATAAACGTGGTATGAACAATATTCAACACGTTAGCATGTTCGAACGTACATCCAGCTACTTACAAACTAAAACCTCTGGTTTCCTCCTCCGTTTCCTTCAGCTGAAAGGGGAAACAAAAGAATCTCCTGCCTACTCCGCCTACACAAGAATACTCCTATGCTACTTCAGTTATGTACATCTGAATGGGGGGGAAAATCAGAACAAAGGTAAGGGGGAAATAGCACAGAAGGGCACAAAAATACACGAGTGCTATACAAAATTAGAGGGGTGAATTCTGGTGCCAGAACTAGGAGTTACAAAAGAGATCTGCCCTGCAGTAGAGAATGAAGGAATGTGTGATAGATTTTGGCCACTAGATGGTTCAGTGTGCTGAAAAATATGGTTTGAACTGTGCAGCCCTGAGGCCTGTTCTAAAGGGTTGTTGTGTCCGAAGAAGCCTCTGGCTGTTCCACCATAGCTCATCATTGCTCGTTTTTGCAACTCTTGGCTATGACTCATTCCAGAAAGAGGAGCTTCAAATAGATGCTGCCTTGAAGCATTGTTCCATGCATCCTGTATTACAAGGCTAGCAGAAATTAAAAGATAAAAATTTGGCAATCAACATGAGGAAAATTACCAGAAAACTTGAAAATTCTAAAATTGCGCATGCTAATTGTCACTATGATAAAGGGGCAGATGAATAAGCATAAGTTGAAGACAGTTCTACTCTCACCCAGACTGAAAATTGAACAGTAATAAACAATGCTAGTGCTCAATGCTATCAGGGGTGGGGTAGAGAGCTAAATTAAAAATAAAAAGGAGTAGCAGAGAGAGGGGAAAAAGAAGGGAAAATATAAGAGCACAATTCATACCTCAAGCTGATGGCTAAAATCAGCCCTGAAAGGTGAAGCTGATTGAAAGCCATCCTTACAAGGGGAAGCCCAAGTTCCCAACTCTGGGCATGAACTGCACAAATCTTGAGGACGCTTAGTAGGAGTGCCAAACCAGGAACCTGGAAAATTACCAGCCCAGTGATCAGTACTCTTCCTCAGCCTCAGATATGCTGGGGGTGATTGATCATGAGACGGCATGTAATAGGAACTATAGTGCTCTTCCCTGCAAAAAGCCCGACTGGCATCCCAAGGCCCCTTGGAAAATGACCTTGAGCCAAAGTCTTGAAACTGTTGGAAGACGTGGGCTCCAGAAAAGGATTGACCAATACAAGGACTATTTCCTGTGGAAGGATACCTGCCCAAGGCAGAATCAGAATACGGTGACTGCTTATTTGCAACCCCCAGATGGGGGATCATTGTCCAATCTTCAATTATTATTCCGTGTTTCACTGCAAGGTCCAATACGCGTTTCTCATCAAGTCCTAGCCCCATAAGCAAGTTCCACAGTTTTCTTTGTGCCTGTCGTTGATTGTGGATGATTTGATCCCTCATTGCCATTTCAAACTGAAGCTCAGTATTAGCCATGCCCTACGTAAATGCCAAGCAACCGTTGAGTCATTAAATCTAACAGAAATTCTATGAAGCAATATTTATTAGAGAGGATAATTCATGGTTTCATATTCTTCTAGTTTAATGCCCAAACGGCCAAAACCAGTGGTAATCATGAAAGCTCAGAGCCATCCTCCATTGGAAAACTAGCAACATAATTAAAAAAAAATGACTTAACAAGAGTGAATGCTTACTAATATGTGCTTGGTTTAAAGATTAACAAAATCCCAGGTACATCTTGAAGTTAAGAGTAATCAGTTCCCTGACCATTTTTGTTACAACTACTACATAATTATTTATTTACAAACTACACCAGCCTATTTTAGAGTATATGATACAACTCCCAAATCCAATTTTCAGAACAGTCGCATTCCAAGTAATTCGGAGCATTTACTCACCAGAAGCCTATACTGGCTAAGAATGCGCAAATACGTTTTATTACCATCCTTACTAATTGCTTTCTCAATCATATCTTGGAGTTGGCACCGGTGCTTCTCATTTGCTTCAATTTCCTATTAAGAAATAAAGTTGAGCACAAGGTCAAATACTAACACAGTCTGTGTTCCTAACAAGAACCCAGTTCGAGCAGATACTTCACCTTTTGATAATTAATGCCAGCCTCGTCGTTGTCACGGATGTTATCAAGAATGACTTGCCGCCTTGCCCTCAAAGCCTCTACAACTGCTCCTTCCTTTTCAATAGCCTATGACAAAGAGAGAAGAAAAGCACAGTATTTAATAACAGAATTAATTATGGAATAGGAGAGCCTTTATAATTGTTCTTTCCTTCTCAAAGACCTGTAACAGAGAATGCAGACATTTATAATTTCAACAACTCATGAATTTTCTACAAGTATTACTGTTTTCTGTTTGCTAAGAACCACATCCTTCAAAAGATAAATTTAAAATAAAGGAGAAACTACAGTTAAGCATTCTGCATGTTGAGCTGTCTATCTATCATAAGGATACAATATATCTGATCACTAAGTGAGGACTTTTGGAAAATATAGAGTTCAAGTAAATGTACACTCAAGCCTAGCATAGAAAATACAATCACCAATTCTTGTGCTCAGTTTCCTTGACTTAGTCATGTGACTAAAAGAAAGACCAACAAAATCTAACCTGTTGCTTTGCAATGGCATCATCAAGATGTTGGAGTTCAATGCGGTTATGAAGATTAGTCTCCTCAAGTTCAAACAATGCCTTCTGTAAGTTTATTCTTTCCTGAACATTTTCACTGGTTTCACAGCTCAAAATATTCAACCACGAAAGCTCATCATCTACAGCTTTTTCAGCAGGTTTGACACTTAGTAAGGATTCCTTATTAGCCAATTCTTTTCGCAAACGACAAACCTCAATCTGAACAATCAAGTACATTACAATCTGATCCAATCATAACTAACTAATTGACACAAACAAAATACATGCAACAGCATACCTGAAGATTGTCAATCATCTTCTGGTAATCTGACACATGGGTATCAATTGTGCCAATGTTTTCCTGAGAAATAAATTAAGAGATTTTCAAACTTATGCAAGCAACAGTAGCTACTCGTTGATGGTGCTAGTCAAGCTAGTGATGCAAAGAGATTTTCGAACATTAACTATAATGCATGACGTTCAATTACAAAGAATCAGGTTCCCACATTGCAATGCAGAGGATGATTCAACATAGACAACAGAAGAGAAACATGAAAAATAAATCTTCATTAGTAATTGTTATTGAATGACCTAAAGCAACAAATTTCATCAGACGTAACCATGAGAATTTTCCAATTTACTTTCTTTCTGGATAAATATGATCTTACCTGAATATGCGTCTTTATTTCCTTTGCTCGGTCAGCATATTTCAAGGTATTTATCGTATGATGATACTGGTTGTTTGCAGGGGATATTGTAGCAACCATGACAGTCTGAGAATTACCACTCAGACCATCTTTAAGTATACGTGTTAATTTGCTGTAAAGTACTGATATTAGCTACATCACCAGGAAGGACACAGGATAAATCAACTGTTACAGTGCTCATACAGAAAAAAAAATTTAAAAGGCCTAATACATATACAGACGCCTGAAATCTTCCCTTGTTGCCACTTGACGCCGATTTTTCAAACATTTCAACTGCAATTTTTGGGATACACAAATGAGAACTTATTCTCAGTTTAACTAAGGCTTATTCTCAGACACGCCGTTAGACAAAAACTATTAAATGAATAAACTAAAAATTATTCTCTCTATCATGCTTGAAATTTTCCCTCGAATCTAACAGTTTGGGGAAAATCAGTTCCAAAAAACCCTAAATCCAAAATCTCATTCCTCAATTAGAAATTGGTATCAGTGAGCGATGGCTTATCATAAATGGAAGGATCAGCGTCAAGTTTTTTAATCAGCTGTTAATTTGGGTAAATTTCATGAGAAAAATTATCAAAATTCCTAGGTTTTGTGGCTTGTTTGCAAAGTGAAGAAAAAAATCTTGATGTTTCTAGGTTTTCCCTTTTCTTTTTCTTCCTTGTACTGGTTCTTGTATTTTTCTTTTAGGGCCTCCTTACATCTGGTTGGTTTTTCTTTTCTCATGTTAGATATAGTTCATCTCTTACTAGTGATGCACGGAGAATATCATTCCTTAACAATGATTCTTTTCCTTTGTTTTCTGAACATGCTTCTGATTTGTATCATGGTTGAAGGATGAATTCATGGTTATCGATGATCACTTGTTATTTTTTTTAACTAATATTCAATTATAATTTAATTATATTAAATTTCAAACCATTAAAAAATAAAAATATGCGAAGACTTTAATCTTTTCACTTGCTTATTGAGGCGGTTCCTCCTCATGTTTGGCCTTGTATTTCTGAAATCTTTGCCTCTGCTCTTTAATGGGGTCCCTTTTTCATTGGAAAAAAAAAAAATCTTTTCACTTACCTTGCTCATGTATGGACACAACCCTGCTAGGTAGTCAAAGTGTTTAAATGTGCCAAAGAAGACGATTCAAGTGTCCATAAGATTCGGATAAAAGGTTTAGGGTGCTAAACGGCAAAAAGTAAAAAGTTAAGGTGTCTGGATGTGCAAACTAATAAATGGCAAAAGATACCTGTTGCGGTAAGGGACATAAGCAAGACCCTTCTTTTGTTGCTTCCCCAAGGCATTAATGCAGTTTGCTAAAGCAAGAAGGGAACGGTTAATATTAGCTCCATCTCTTAGCTTTTGGCCTCCACTGTTTGTTTCAGATGCTCTTTCACTGCCAGCAAGATCCACAAGCGCAAGTTTACCTTTCATTACTTGATTCCGATACTTGTTTCTCCGCTTTCTTTTCACAATTATCTCTAAAACAGCATGTGATCTGGTAATATGAAAAACGTTATGACTATCTTAGGAAGCATTTGTATATCACAAGGAAAGGGAAAAGAAAAAATGAAGAATAATTTTCCATTACTGAAAAGCTGATAGCAGTACTATTAAAAGATGACAGAACTTGAACTGCAATGCTAAAACCTCTCTTCCCACAATTTGAAGACACATTTTCTTGACTTCAAGCACAAATTTGCAAATCTTAACCATTGTTAACGATAAGCCTTTACAATTTAGAGTAAGAAAAAGAAAATCAGTGGTTGCAAAATCAAAAAATTTGATAATGATGGAGTTAATTAAACACTATTCAAACCTAGCTGTGCTGCAATGAAATTAAAAGAGCAGGAATTTCTAATATAGATTCTAAAGTCAATTCATGAGAATCACTTGGGACTGAAAAGGATATTGACGAACCGAGATGATGTTGCATTAGCCTCTGTGCTCTCTGTCTTCCGCCGACTATTTCCCATGTTCAATAGTTCAAGAATCTTGTTAGCAGATTGAACCTATACAAAAGCAGATATCAAGGACTCATTAGCATCCTGACCATAATGAAATTGGGGAAACATCAACACCAAGAGGCTGAAGAACTAAAACCATGGCTTTAAAGAAACAAAACAAAAAAAAAGCAAAAAAGGAAATACAACATAAGCAGGCGTAATGCACGAGGAGCCAGACAAATCTCTAACTGTAAGATCTAGTATATGGTATTCTGCAATGTATGATATAGCAACTAGAAACATCATTTGATGTAACTAAACATGCTGATAAAGAGACTAATTCTCCAGGATAAAGCCACTGCAGATGGTGGAACACTCATTACAATTCTACTTTTTGAAGTACTTATGTCAGAATATTTTAAGATGACATGGTCTTTAACCAGGTTATCACAAAATGATCATATAAAAGGTATGAATTATGTAACTCATTCAATAAATAATGGTCTGTCAAATATAAAATCCTGAAAGTACTGATAAATCAATTAGAAAGTCCTTAAATAAAAATGAATTAAAGTCAGACCTTCATAATTTCATCCCATAATTATGAAAACCATACAATATCAGTAAAAGAAACTAAGTTTAAAACAATGCTGCTAATTGAATAACAAGGAATAAAATGAACCTTAATACATCTCAACCCCACAACAATTATTCCTTGCTCTGGATCCTCTCGAAGTTCCAAATGACCTGATGATTTCTCAAGCAAATCATAGATAACCTAAATTTATAAGAAAGTCGGAGGTTAAAAAGTTGACACATGAAATTAAAGAACATCTTCACCATCTACAGAAGTTCATAATTTGGGAGATACTATACCTCATTGTAGACTTCAAGGTAGGAACAGGAGACTTCAAATTCATCAGAGCTCTTATCCTTTTTTATAAGATCAAAAATGGCATGCAAACTGAGAACCATAAGTCCAGGATCATCTTGGGTCCCAACCATTGTATATGTTTTACCACTGTAAAATTAAGCAAAATTATGAAAATGGCTGGCACATCTAATTATTCTTATTAAAAAAAGAAAAAGAAAAACTGTGTAGTGAAAGTATTTTCATCATTTACAGTGCCAGACATTCAATCACATTGAAATTAAGCCCCATTTTAAAAATATTACTAGGTAATGTCAATACCTTCCAGTTGAACCATATGCAAAAACAGTGACATTTAAACCTTGAATAACCCCAGAGACTATAGAAGATATACTTCTATTGTAAACAGCCTGAACACGCAACAAAAGCAAATTTAAAACAGGTCATAAACAAACAATCTCAGAATAGCATCTAGATCCTTACTAACCAAAAGAATAAAATTACAACTTATAATTTTTTATAAATTTGAGTAACTCATCAAAACCTACACGATTTGAACTCTGGCAGAATCATGTTGCTTCATTTCTTTCAAAATGCTCTTTTTGAAAAAAGAAAATATAAAATTGAAAAAATTGAATTTTAGTGACAATGAGCTTCGAGAATTGACTAAATAGAATTCAATTGAATTGAGCTCCTGCATTTGTAGTTGCCTTCCGATAGAAGATGAAGAAAAGATCAAAATTTCTATGAAATGAATGAAATGTGACATACCAAATTAGTAGAATCAGGACCAAATGCATAATCAAAACAATATTTCTTCTCTTTAGTTCGATTCTGTATACGATCAAGATAGTCCTTTGACAAGTCAGGATCCAGTATAATCACCTCCTACACCCAAAAAAAAGCTTCAATTTTTCCTCATTAACAATCATAACAACAAAAAAGAATACAAAATCAGAATTTCATTCACAATCATAACAACAAAAAAGAATCCAAATCAGAATTTTAAAAAAAAGAAAAGGCAGACAGCACCTTATTGTCATTAACACGAACAATATTACGACCACGCTCTCTCTCGGTTAACGGTCTACACTTCACAGCAACCTGCAAAAGAATTGATCACATCACCTGTAAAATGAAAAATCCAAAGCATTTTTACTATAAAAATAACAGTATATTAAAAAAAAAAAAAACACTAACCGTAAGAGTTGTACTTCTTTTGGTAGCTGGAGCTCTAATGGTAGGCATTTTTAATCACCATTAAAGGATTTCAATTCAGAAAAACGAGTTTTCAGCTTAAGAAGCTCAGAACAAAAGCCCTAACACACACAAAAATCAATACAGGAGCTTGAAGTTTAACGCATTCCGAGAATAACAAGAACATTTATACTAACTCACATTTGCCTCAAAAACTGTAAATAGAGGGAAAGTAATAACTACATTTCAAACAACGAAAACGAAAAATATTGTAGAAACGGAGCGTGTGGCTAAGAGAAGAGGGAATTTGAGTGAACGAATTGTTAAAAGGAGAAGTGTAGAAACGAGAACGCGTTTCTTTTTTTTTCTGTAAATTGCAGGAAAGTGTAATTAAAGACAATGAGAGAGAGGAGAGAGGAGGAAAGATACGGTGGTTGGTGGTGTAGGGTAATTGTAGTGCAGCGTAATAATAGTAGTTAGTGCCATGTAATTACGAAGAGGAAGAGAAAACCCAAAGAAGAGGGAAGTTGTCTTGTTTGTATGTTAGCCAGTGATATTGACCGTTGGATTAGTATCAAAGTTTTTCAACCTAACACTTGTCCAGTCTAAGTGTATCCGCCTTCACAAATAAACTATACGAATTTTATAATATAGTTTGGATAATTTATATTATATTTTAATTAATCTATTATTATAAGGACATATATATATATATATATATATATATTTTATTTTTTTTAAATTTCTATATTTTATAAAATTGTTTGTGTGTGTGTGTGTGGTTGATAGGGGAGGAGTTATTAGAAAAGGATTAGAAGTAAATAAAGGTTTGGTTTGTTACCAAACTTTGGAAGGTGATGTTGTTGTTGATGGCTTTTTTGAGGAATTGGGGCCAAAGGTGATTATGATTTCTTACTACAAATCTTTAGTGGCTTGCAAATGTATAAATGTATATGGGTGCTCTTATTTTGGGGGGTATAATAGATAATTTGCTAGGTTGCATTTGTATTAATATATTTGTTTTTCTCCTTTTGCCAAAATAGTAGCTTTAAGGCAAGAGTGATTCTATTATTTAATAAATATTCTTTAAAAAAAAAAAAGTCATGAAATGGACTTGCATTAAAGACCATGAATACTTGTTGTGGCTTGCAATGGCCATATATACCAATTGCATTTACTCATCTTTTCTCCATATTAGCATCTAAAAAAGCTCAAGGGTTTAATTACTCATACTTTTTGCTTTCTTTAGTAATAGCTGAAAATTGGTGTATGTAATTTGACATTCTAGTCAAAATTAATGTAATTTATATAAAGATATAAAATAGATATTTATATCATAATTAATATTTGTTAATATTCTTTTTCAATATCTGATAATGATTTTTAAATGATTAAAGTAAACACCGATTTTAAAATGGTATAAATACAATTATAATTAATTCAAACATATACTTTAAATATATATATATATATATATATATAATAGATAGATTTAGATTTTATTTATTTTCTAAACTTTGAGAGGACTTACTCATTTTCAATGACCAAAGATTTTAATAAAATCGAATTCTTAAAATTAAACTTATATTTAATATATTATAAATATTAACTCAATTAATTAGTAAAGGAAAAAAAAAACTCATAATCTTATTCATTCTACTTTTTTTTTTTGTATTTATATATATATATACTCTCTTTCATAATCTTAAACATATTATGACTTTAAAAATATTATTAGGAAAACAAAACTCCATCTCTAATAAAGGAAGATAGAGATTAGTGATAAGAAAAATAATGTGAATCTCTCATATGGATTAAGAATAATTAAACAAGATACTTCACTATAAAATATATTTTTTTGATATATGATTATAAAGATTTTGACTAAAATCTCTATAAAAAGACATTAAGATGCGAGAAATGTTATAATTTGGCATGGTTGAAGGTTGGTCTGCTATCACATCTCATCAAGAACATGCATGATTGGAGGGCAAACCCACTTTATAAACAAATTGGACAACACTTTGTTTATGAAAGTTTGATTTAACAGTAAATGCATATTTTAATTTAAAATTTGTTTTAAATTTTAAAAAAAAAATTAAATTTAAATTTAAATTTCTTCATCTTCGGTATCAATGAATGATATTAAATCGACTAAATTAAAAAAAAAAAAAAGAGCAATACATGGTAAACCTTAGAATCAAAACAAGAAATAGTTGTTTTTGTGACTCACAAGATAACACAGAAAGAAAATACAATCCTAAACACCGAAATAGAAAAATGAAATATTCTGAATTGCTGACAGCCGCATTAGTGACTGTCTTCAGATATCAGACACCACAAATACTGCAAATCCTATCAGCATTAAAAAAAAGAAGAGTTTTGCTTGATTCCCAGCCTGCTATTCTCCTGTTATAATTTTCATTTTTCAATTATGCACAATCAATTTTAATAGATTATACTAAAAATTTATTTCTTAATTATAAATGATTATTTAATACCATTTAAATTAATTTATTTATTTAATTGTGATTGTTGATGAATTCGTATATATAACTTTAAATTATTTATATAAATAAAAGATATATAGAAAAATCTATATTATTTATAAAATGACTATTTTAATTAATTTATTAATTCTTTACGTTTTATACTAATTTAGTTATCCATTAATTTATATATATATATATATATATATATTTTTATATTGTTTATACAAGTAGAATTATATAAGTGAATACCATATTCGTCAAATATTATTAATTAAATTTTAAAAGTAGATAAAAACTTTCAACAAATAGATATAATGCATTTCATTTGTTGATACATATAATTGGCTAATTTAGTATCAATTGTACTAATAAATTTTTAAAATTAAAATAATATCAATTGTTATAAATTTACAAGTTATATAGTACATTATAATGACTTTAAAATATTAATCATTAGTATATATAACATTGATCAAACTAGAAGAAATCATTATTATTATTATTTACATGAATCAAACTACTTCCTTCGTTCTAAAATAATTGATATTTTCTTAATCAAATATTATATGATTATCTCATTTTTTATATCTAATATAACGAGAGGTGCTATTCATCCACCAATAGAAAGATCCGCTCATATGCTGCACGAGGAGCGGCAAAAGACGGCTTTGCCCATGAGTTAGCGATATCTTTTATATTATTATATTTTATAATTATATAAATAATGAATTTTAAATATATTTATAGAAAAATAATTTAGTCCACTTAACTGTTTTTTTCTCTTTCTATAATTAAACTTGTTAAGTAACTTTAGTTTTTTCTATATCTTTTATATTATTTTTATGTTTTACAACAATAAATAATAAATTTTAAATATATTTATAGAAAGGTAATTTAGTCCAACTTAACTGTTTTTTTCTTCTATAATTAAACTTGTTAAGTAATTTTTTAATTCAAGTAAAATACTGCTAAAAAATCAATTAAGAGAGTATTAATTAAGCCATAACACAAACACCAGTGGCTGGTGAGCAGGGAGAGCGTGAATGTACATCTTTTTAAGTAAACTAATCTTTTCATGAAAGGAAAAAAAATATAAAAAAAATGAAGACATTTATTGAAAATAATTGGTAGGTAGTAGACAATAAATGAAAAATCAATGATTTTCAGTAAAGATAAAAAGAAGTTGGCTATTAAAAATTAATTAATGTTCCCATGACTTGCCAGATGGTCCTTAATCACACACCTGTACTTACTCCCTTCTGGATAGGACCTCAAATATACCTAACATAATGCATTTAAATGCATAGGCAATAATATTATTATAATTATAATTATTATAATTTTTAATTATTTATACAAGCTAATTATATATAATATTAAATTATCGGTAAATAAAATAAAATATTTTTGTTTATTATAAATTTTATTTACTTTTATGATTTAATTAATAGTACTTATAATTATAAAATTTATTTATATAATTTAATTTATACATATAAGTAAAAATTATATATGAGTCTTCTAATAATCTAAACTAGTATAAGGATATATAAAATTAACAAATTAAATAAAATAACATCAATGAATTATTCATGCTTGAAAGATGAATTTTATGATAATGGTACTCTATTGGTCATCCAATTATTGTTTTAGTTCAAATTTAGGGAATAGCTATAGTCGCACTTTTATCAACTTTCCCCATCTTGTCCAAAAAGGAGAAAAATAAAAAATAAAGAGGAAAAGAAAATACAATTCTCCTCTCCTGCCACCATCAAGAATTCAAAATAAAAAGAAGCCAAAATGGGGGAAGTTTCTCTTGAGACTGGAAGGGAACAAACAGTACATAGAATCCAGTACTTGACAAAGATAGATGGGAAATCTCACATGAAAGCAGGTAGGGAGGGCACATGCATTATGAATACTAGTAGATTATATATGACAAATGTAGCATCTTGTCGGACCCCTTACAGCTTCGCAATATATATTGTTGTCTGTCTGATAGATGAAGAAGACAGATAGCTATCCATTTCCCATCTTAAAAATCCCAAATACAGCCATTTTAGTTTAGTATCCAGTCTCCTTTTCAATTCTGAAACGAAGCCCACAAAGCTAAATGGATCTTGTTTTTTTTTTTTTTCTTATTTGATGGACAATTGAAAAAGTTGAAAAGATCAGAACATAATTATATGTACAAACAGAGGATGAAAGAAGACAGAATTCAGTATCACTATATCATAATCAATGGATCATAGCATATTCAATTGATGCTAACAGCTGTTGATACACTTAAGTCACTAAGAGTATTTCAAATCATAATTTGAGTTGATGGGGAGGCACCTGACTGAACTAAACAGGGTACCCTGAAACTCTGTCAAGAGTTGAGCAATGAAAGACTAGCTCCAATTGCCAATCTTCTAACTTGAAAAGAGGCTCGTGGGTCCACCAAATTCACAAAAGCATTCCTGTGGTCCAATAACCTGAAAATTCTTTTTCACTGTAAATAAGATATATGAATAATATTTTGCACAAGAATTGACAATCCTTTCTTTTTTGATAAATATGTACATTAGTGTTTGAGACTTTATACAAAGTGACATTTGAACTTTGCAATACATGTGGGATGATGCAAACAAGTTGGAAGCATTTCCGAAATGCTCTGTAGCCGAAAATATTGGATTTTGAACATTTAAGCTTCATTTAAAATGTCTGCCATCTCAGTCCGGTTCTCTTCAAGCAATGGCTCCATGCTGCCTTTTGCATTTGCGGAGATTTGATTTTCTCCATCCTCATTAGACATGTCAACACCCTTGAGAAAGACCCCTGCCAAGCACACAAGTGATTCAATAAGATATTGAGCTCCAATTAACTGAAAACAGAAAAAGCATTTCAAACTGTACATGAAAGCCTCCGTTAACTAATTACAAATTGTGCTTACTACTAGTTCTTATAACTCAAGGCACAGGAGTAGGAAAAGACTTTCTAAGTGGGGTTGATGTCAGATGAATATAAGGCCTTATTCTAATTAGGCATGTCTGAATATTGTGTCCAGCTTATATCTGACATTTTCAAGTCAATTCACCCTGTTAAAATCTGAAGAAGGAGAAATAACAGGATGAGGGAATTAACCAATTAAATTGAGATTCTTTAATGCATTCCATGCTCTTCAATATGGGTGCCATGTAGATATAACTTATGAGATGACAATTGGTAGGGTACCCTCCCATTAAGCTCTACCACTACACTTACCCATTGAAAAATTGATTATCAGTAGGATTCTACATTCCTACACATACCCATCAAAAACCCTACTAGAAATACTCGCATATTACCCATATTCGTCCCACTCCTGTTTATCAACTCTTTTTCCTTCAGAAAACTTTGATATGATAAGATACTAATATAAACACATACCACATAAATACACAAAGAAATCATAAATCGATATATTTTAAATAAATTCTAAAAACTCTATAAATATGTTATGATTTGGCTAAAGATAGGCATTCGGATTTGTTATTTCGGGCTGATGAGGATGAGTTACTTGAGTTTCCCGAGGGTTAGGCAATGTGAAGGAACAAGATGAACTTAATATGTTAGTCCAGCCTCGACTTCAGGGAATAACTCCTCTTCAGCAGGCTAAGATTGAGAGGGAAAGGTCAGCCCTAGACTCCGCTTTTTACGATCATGCCATAAATAAATCAAGAAATATAAATTATACTAATGATATTAACATAAACAGATTTTTATATGCGAGTTCAGATAATGGCTATTTGAGTATATCGACATGGACCCGTCACTAGCACTAACTTTACTACCTGTACATGTCCAAAACCTTATTAAACTCTATCTATACTTTGCTATTAGGGCCGGATAGAATCAAGTACCCTAAAATACCCTACCTGTCGCCATTTCACTCATTAACTTCCTAGTTAAAGAAACAATAAAAGCATATATCCTGCTGAGAGAAATTTGTAACTGTCCATCCTTGTTTGGTAGGTAAAGCTGTAGAATAAGTATGATTCATTAGAATCGCCATGAAAAACCCAACTGACTTCAATTTCCTTGCAAGAACCCACCATGCCTTCTTGTATTCTCCTAGGTATTTCACTATCTAACTTGCATTTGCACATGCATAATAGACTGAAAATTTTCATTTGGCTATTGTCTATAAATAAGGTGAGATAGTTTCCTCAAGCAACTATTTCTCTAGTGAAGAAAAAAGAGAACCAGATTATATAGTGAACCTAATGGGTTTCAAGAGGAACTATGATGTAGACTTTGAAGGATTGAAAACAAAGGAGCGAACAAAAGATGACTAGTGGATCTATTAAGTAGACATTTCATTTTCTTACTTACCAACAAACCATATTCCAGCAGCAATAAAGAGAACAGCTGTCAGAATAAGTGATGTTTCCCTCCAATTGTTGATGTGATCCTGTATGGGATTTGAAAATGTCAAGAAAATTCTGACAAAACAGAACTCCATTTTCTTGTAAGAAAAAGATAATATATGGAGGCCATGCAGGCAAACCAAAATAAAATATTGGGCACATGTATAAATAATACGTGGTAAGGTAACTAACTTAAAAGCACATTACCTAAAGGCAAAAACTCCTAAAGCTGAAATGATAAAGCATTAGTGCCTACCTAGAAGTGACCACTAATAATCTTGCACAAAATGAATGATAGGAAGTATTTCTAACCAGAAAAAATAAGTAGAAGGCAAAAAGATCTAAAGTTCATATTATGAGCATTAGACCTTCACTTTTGAGAAACAATCAGTCTATCTATCTGTACTATGCTTACACATATCTTTTAACAGAAGCTTATCACATTATTTATGCATGATCACAACAACTCAAAAATTACTTTTAGCTTGTAAAATATGATTGAAGGGGATTCAGAAGCACACCTGGAGGACCCCAACAAGGGGTGAAGAAGGCACATCACCAAATATGTGGATTGATACAGTTGAGATAGCCATAGATAATGGTCTCAAACCAGGTTTGACACAGTGAAGACACACATAATTAACTGGAGCCTGCAAAAGGAACATTATACTGTTGTTAATATATCTACAAAGTAGAATATGGCAGCTGCTTTCTATGATAGATCACCGCATTCACTAAGGAACTTGAATATTTGCTACAAACTAGAAAGCAAGCAAACATAAAAAAAAAAACATTGTTATGCTACAAACAAAAAGCAAGAAAAAGTGACTCCTCAAGGATAAAGGATGCTGCAAACAAACAAAAATGGAAACATTTGCTAGACATAAACCCAGAACATGTTACTTCAAAGCACAAGATAGGCTTGATGTATGTGAATCATGAGACCCTAAAGAAATTTCAAACCAACAGACTTTACAGAAACTAATTGCTCATAAATCATTTTAAATTGCAAGAAGTTCCATAAAGAAAGAGCCAAAAGTTTAACCCGCATGGCATAAACTTGTGTTAACAACGAGAAGACAAAAAGATCTACTAAGGACTGAAAGTATAACTGTTTTAGAAAATCACACTCCATTGCACAACTAAATATTTAAATTAACTTTCAAAATAATGGAAGAATGAAAAACCTAGATACTATATCTCATTATCAACACAATGCCAATATATTGAGGCTTATACAATAAAGCAAGCAGTAATGTAGATGAGTTTACAATTTAAGAAATTCAATGCCTCAACCACCGGCACAAGATAGCATGTACTAATTACTGAGGAGAAGAACAGTTATTATAGTTAACACTGACAGCCTATAAGTCTGACATCATACCAACCATCAAATCAGCCTATATAAATATAGATGGTTACTTATCATCATTTTGTTCAGCAGTGGAAATTCAACCAGATTTTAGGTATTTTCGTGATTGGAGATCAAATCCATCTGACACCAAACACCATTGACAAGATATCTCATGATAGCTTCAACCTTCTACTGTTCATAGGCAGATACAAAATGGAAGCTAGCTCACAACAAGCATGATTTAAAAGTTGAAACACCTATCTTTTTTCCCTAGTTCATTGGATAACAAAAGTACCTGTGTAGCAAAGACAAGTAGTTCACCCACGGAAAACAGGATTATGAAACCATACAAGTTCTTCAGACAGAAGGCACTGAAACAAAAAATTGCACCAAGAAATGTTGCTCCAGAGAGAAGCTGCATTAAAAGCAGAAAAAGGACCTTATAGGACAATGCATAACAAAAAAGTAGCGCATGCAAATTGACAAATCAATAAACTTCTTCAAGAACTCACATGAAAAGTGAAAAAATAAAGTGAATCACTCTGCCAAACCAGGTAAGATATGCGAAGGCTAAAAGAACTCTTCTCCTTACAAAAACTCCTAAGAATGTATACTAAATTCTTTTACCTGAAATTTTTGATTTGTCAATGAGTTTTGTTTAATTTTATTTTGGGTTAATTATTATTTGCTCCCTCAGGTTAGGCCTATTATAATAGTCAAAAAAATTTATTCTTTTAGTACATTAAGACCCTTTTGAGTTTTTAGTCATAGTATTAGTACCTCCTTCAGTTTAATCCTAATGCCTCACCATAATAATAATAATAATAATAATTTCTTTTTAAGAAGAAATATTTATTATATTTTACTTTAAATAGAAAATTTAAGTGCTTTTGAGAAACACAAATTTATACTATAATATTAATTTTGTAAGAATATTTTTTTTAATTTTAAAGAATTTATGAGTTTAAAATAATATATTTACTATTATTTCAATGAATGTTTGAGAAACTCATAATAGCTATGAATGAAAAATGTTGCATTTTTCTATTAGTTTGTCATAATTTTTTACTTCTTTAAAAACAAAATTTAAAATGGTTAAGTTATTCTTTTATAAAGTTTATTATTTTAACAATTTAAAGTTAAGTTATATAGCAAATCAATAATGTTGCTCTAAATATAAGTAATTTAAAATGTTTATATTTTGCTAGGATTAAATTGTCCTAAAAAAGAGCAAGTAAGAAAATTAAATAATAATTAAAATTAACTTATGCTGAAAAAGATTATTCTAATTTCATAAAATAAAAATTAATTTTGGACGTGCTTGACTTGATAACAAGTGGAAGGGTCAATTTTTATTATTCCTTATCAATTTAGTCCTTGACTACATTGGCTTTGGATAGAAGGGGGTTGTAGTTAGTGAAGTAAAAATTCAAGAAGGTTTTTAATGTAATTAAAAAAAATACACATCCTAACTAATCCTTTTAACTTTTAGTAAAAGGAAAGGTTGTAAAAGAGAGGAGGATATGCAATACAGTTAATGGAACAGAATTAAGGAATATAGCCATTGTTATGGGATTAAACAATAACAAATAACTTTTTTTATTATTAAATAAAGGATTTGAATTGAAGCAATACAAACCTTGTTTTAAGCCTATGCAATTACTACAGTTGATGAAATGGAACTTAAAAGAATATATAGCATTAGTAATAATTAACTTCAGGGAAGGAAAATTCTCTTGGTTGGAAGAGAGGAAAAAATAGGAGGAAAGAAAGATTATAATAAGTTCAAATTTTTTATCCTTTGTTTTTTCTCTCTTAGAAAACTTATCAAAGCGACGGCATAGTTGGCTCGGCTTTTTGTTCATGTTTCACCCATTTTCACTTCAAAATTAAAGAGAAAATTATGTGGGGCCATTACTTATTTTTATCCTAATTTTTATTCCTCCCACTTTCCTTCTCCCAAGAGAAAGTGAGAATATTTCCTCATTTCCCTCCTCCCATATTCAATACTCCCACTTTCCATCCTTTTCAAACAAAGGATTTAGGTTGCCTTTGAAAGTTTGAACAAAGGATTTGAACTAAAGCAATTTGGATATTGTTTTTAGCTTGAATTACTTGAATGAAGTTTACAAGTGCAGGCTTAGATTGGATTTGAGATAAAGGAATTATACCTGTCATAAGAAATATGCTAAAGGAGAAGTCATGTGTGCATACTCACCTTAAAAGCATTAGAGATTGTAGCATTCATGCGATCTAGTATGAAGCCTCCAGCTAAGGTGCCTAAAATTCCACAAATAATTGTAACCCCTCCAAACAACATGTCCGCATTACTCTATCAAAAGCTACCAAAATCGATCAGCATCACCAACACCACAGAGCATCAATGAGTTAAATAATCGACGGACTTGCAACAACAAATACAAAATATATTAGAAGAAGAAAAGAGAGAGAATTTGCAGACAACAGTACCATATGATAAATATTATAACCCGCTTTTGGTCCCCAATATGAGTATGCTCCAATGACAAAGTTGTATGATATGTAACCTGACAATTAATTAATAATTTAGTCTGAAAATAATCAGCTCAATCACATGTTGAAACTCTGTTGAATATATAAGTAAAAACATACATGAGAACAGAAAGCAAAGCATTGGATAAATATTTAGTTATCAAAGCACAAAGGATAAGGAAAGAAAAAGCACCTAGAACATTAACAACATAAACTTTGTCAACCAAAAGCACTTTCATATCCTTTGAAAATTGTGATAACTGATGTAAGATTGTAAATTCACCCTTCAACCTGCCACTTAGAATAAGAGTGACAATCAAAACTAGAAAAATGATTGGTACTGTGTTTAATGGTGCATTCTCCCATTTTGCATTGAATATGCAAGGATGTGTAAAATATAGTTCAACAAATCACAAATCATCATCATCCAACAGATTACTAGTAAATCAAAAGGCCACAGAAACTCTCTACTCCCTCAAGGAAACTTTGCAAAAAAGGATACACCTCAACAGGCAACTAACCTGCCTACCCTACAATTCCATAGTCCACATTGTTGACATTACTTTCTTTAATGTGTTAACAAAAGATTTGGGTATAATGATCACTGAGTCTCAACATACTAAATACAAAAGGTATATTCTTTGCACCTAATCCAATGTGCACATTACTTAAAGATTTTATCTGCATTTTGGCTACTGTATAAGGCACTGGAATTCAAGATTTAAGTCTTACTTTTATAGACATTATGCATGTTAACCAGTCAAGGATTAGAGACTTGAATCCTAATCAGTAAGTTCATATGTTTGCTTGAGCTGCTGGCTTAGGGAAGGATCCTCAAATCAGTAACTTCTCTCTATCTAAATACTAATTTATACAGTAAATGTATTACCCCCTCATCCCCGGAAAAAGAAACAAGTAGCCAGTCATTTTTATAATCCCATTTTTTTTTGCACAGCTTTTAATTTGTTTGGATTTGACATTGGCCTGGTTTTTGATTTGTTACTAAGCTAGGTCCCTTGCCTGGCACAAATTTCGATTCAATTTTAAGAAATTATGAGTTCATTCATTATGCAAAAGCTGATAGATAGTAAGAAAAACAAGAGCCACTCACTTTGAAGCTTTAAATGCTCGACTACTGATATCCTCATTACCATTATCTGTCACAATTAAATCAAAATTTAGATCAAGAAGAACCAAACGTTGCTTTATGGTCAACATAATCAACAAGGAAAGACCCGTTAAAAAAGTAACATAATAATTCCAATGCTTCAAAGAATAAGAAAAAAAACTAGGCCACATACAAAAATCAGCTAGTTTCAGTAAGATCTGGAAATCCTAACTTGCAATAATCCAGAGACAAGAAGATTCAGCAACAGTGTTACTACAGCATGAATTTAATAAAGTTAACTAGCAAAAAGGACTTAATCGTCCTGTATGTAGGTGGCATTATGCATCGCTTGACCACATTGGTGGCCTGTATGCTAAAAACTCTCTTCTATCCACATCTAAACCACTACATGTAATTAATATTCACGGTGTGAAATAGGGAGGTACATGTAATTAATATTCACGGTGTGAAATAGGGAGGCTCCAAAATATATTAAAAGAGAATTGTATATTCCATGAATAACAGGCTTATTGATTGCTCAAATTCAATATGCATATAAGAGCATGCTCTGCAGCAAATGAGCTTCTCATAAGAAATAAATTCGTAAAGCTTAAAGAGCAGAGCCATCAGCACATTCATTGCAGTGCACAGTCAGTATAGCAGCCATTTTTCAGGCATTCACCACAAAGAAAATAGATGCAATGAAAAGAATAAGGCGCCTATGAAGCAAACCTCAGGTCTAAATAGATTAAATTTAATAGACTATGTCAAGCCCCAAAAGTGACTCCAGCATGAATTAAATAGAAAAACATTCAACCTAACCTGGGGAGACAGTCACTATACACAACCGAGCTCACAAGTAGAATATGCAATTTACAAAATAAAAAAAAAATTCATCCAGAATACCAAAAGTTCAACCAACTCATCGAGTGCATCTTATTTGGCAGTGAGGCAGAATGATTTGCCAAAATTGATTTCACTTCCACTGGAATAAATCTTATTTGAAAAGCGGAGAAAAGGTAATGATATGGATCCAGTGGAGGCATGAAGCAAATCAGAGTGAATAGAAAATAAATGTACACGATCTGTAACTCAAACAGTTCCAGTAACTGGGTAAACGGACTCCATTCAAGATGCATGCATGCTTTTATTTGTATCTAACATAATTTCATGCTTGTAGGCTATAAGAAGGCTTTTCATACCAATCAGTATCTTGTGTTCAACAACATAAGAGTTCTTTTATAAGCCTAACATTGAAGGCCGCTAGTCTACCCTAAGATCTTTTCTAAATAATGGATCACTTTTATACATAAGATCATACCAGCAAAGGCCAAATGCAGCAAATATTGAATAATTACAATTTTACAACAAAAAAGAAAAATGAGGTTGAACCTTCAGTTATAGATGCATTTGCTTCAATTGATGATGTCAATGCCTTCTTTGATTCAGCAGGAGCAAAACCTGTAGTTAGAGTGGAGTTCCATAGAGGGCCAAAAGTTCAAAGACTATAATAGATGAAATCATACTTTTAAAGTGATGATGATAAATCACAAAAATTTCACCTTTAAGCTGCAAAGGTTTCATGGCAAATCCCAAAACAGCAAATGGAAGCATCAGAAGTGCCTCTCCCCAAAATGCATAGCGCCAGTTAAAACTACTCCCTACCTAAATAATGACATAATGCAGAAGATAACAATCAACACAAACTCCAACAGAATAATTGAGAAATTGCAGGGTATTTCTGCTGACAATAAAACAATTTTGTACCTTAAAAATTAAGATAATAACAGGTTGTCTTTAAATTAACAAGAGTTTCTGCTTGACATAAAGATGAAAACAAGTGCCTCGTATGAAAACTTACAAAGCCACCATAAACATAACCCAATGCAACTCCAGTTGGTATGCACATGTAAAATGTGGCAAGCCAGGCTGTTTTCTGAATCCACAAGAAAGAATTAAGTAACAGTACACAATTAACAACAACGAATATCAAGTTAAGCTTTTCCAAAACTTCTTATCCGGATAAAAGAAACAAAAAAGAAAACCTGAGCAGCAGGGGCATTGTCGTCTATAAATGGAGCAGCAAGACTAATGAAAGAAGCCTCACCAACGCCAACCAACCTAAAAGAGCAATATCCACACAGCAACTAACTGCTTATAAGAGAATAGTATAATTGAAGAAAAACAAGCTGTTTTACTGCACAAACATTTTGTACTTACATGCGGCAAATTGCAATAGACCAAAAGTCAAAAGAACTACCACATCCAGCTGCCGCAAATGTCCAAACAGATAATCCAACTCCAATCAGCCTAAAAGGATTATGACTGCAAGGCAATAATATAGAAGAACTCGTAAACCAAAAACAGGTAGCTAACAACTGAAAAGTACACCCATCTAAATATAGATACACAAAGGAAAAAAGAAAATTATGTCTGCTTTCTATACTGCTCCAAGGTTAGCCCTCCATTAAACTGCAAACAGAATCACAAAACAAGACAACTTCTAAGATGGTTTAATGATTTCAGATATATTTTTAAGAAAGATACTACTGGCTTATTGCATTTCTATGCATCTACCAAGGTAACTAACAACCAGACATCACAGTGTTGCATGCTAATATGAATGGCCCTATCTGGTCCAAAATAGATATTATTTTCACCAAAATTCGTAACAATTCATATATAAAGTACCAGATAAAAACCTGGAATCTCATTCCAATATACGATTCTATTCCCAATTGGGAAGAGCAACAAATGTGGCCTTAGAATTTATCACCTCTTTGCTAAGGAAGCAAAAATTGGAGAAGCCAAAAGAAGTCCAACCATAAATGCAGAAGATAAAACACCATCCTGGAAATTGTTCAAGTTAAAATCTCCCCTGAAACCAAAAATACAATCTAGTAAATTAATTATACAGCTAAGCACGTTGGTACGATCAGGGTAGTTATGCTTCTTTTACACATTAGAAAAAAAGAAAAAAGATCTTAACTGAATTCCACTACCGGAATTGCAAATTCCTTTCTCATCACAAGTTCTAATACTTCCATTAACTCCATTGCTTGCTATTGCACCTCGATCCACGTAGTTTATCATATTTATCACACAAAATAGCATCAGCAACCTGAAATTAAATAACTAAATAAATTAATTCAGTTATAACACATTTTTTATTTCATAAGGGAATTAAAAATGAAATAAACAGAAAACGGGGACGTAATCGCAGAAACTGGTGTACCTTTTGGGAGTGAACCAAGAAGGATCCGAAGAAGAATCATTAGTCGAGGTCCGAGCCATTTCGGCGAGAAGATTGACGAGACGGTGATGGCCGTTTTGACTGTTGGCTGGGTTTCGAAGAAGGAAATTTGACTTCGTTTGTGTTTCTGTTTCTACAGTCGAATTGAATAATTTAACATTTTAAAACAGAAAATAATTCTATTTATTAGTTTCTGTTTGATTGGTTTTCACACTAAGCAAGCAATAGTTCATATAATATTTTTATATATTTTAAAAAATTAATATTATATCATGTCTTATCTTTATGTAATATTATTTAATTTTATTAAAATTTATTTATATAATATAATAAAATATTAATATATTTAAAAAATAGTTTGCATCATTATCAATAAAATCAAATATAAAATTTTAAAAAATATTAAAACTTTTATTAAATTATTACTTCTTTATAATTATAAATTTTATAAATATATATTTACATAAATATTTTATTATATATATATTCAGTCATCATTTTGATCATAAATAATAATATAAAATAAATATATAAAAAATTGAAAACTTTTTCTATTAAAAAATTAGATTTATATGTATATAATTCTTATAATATTTTCCAAAATTAATAATTATTATATATAATTAAAAACTAATTTATTAATTATATAAGAATTTAAATATTATTAAAAGATTTTTTATAAGATTAAAATTATTATTTAATTAGAAAAATAACTTATTATTTAATAAATTAATATATGAATATCACATGTTAAAAATAAATATAAATATAAAAAAATTATTTGTCAAACTAATGACACATGAAAAAATGTGTTAGGATTTATACATGTTGATATATTATTAACTAATTATTATATTTTCTTACAATATTTTTATATTTTAATATAAAAAAACTAAAATACCTATGTAGAAGAAAAAAAAAACCCATATTTTATAATACCACACATGTGAAATCTCTAATTTTTAAGGAGATAAAACAAAAAAAAATTGATACACCATATGAAATTTAAAATTAAAATAAAATTTATTTTTAAGTATTCAAAAGGAGCATCTTTAATCATAATATTAACTAATAACTCTTGAAATTAAATGTTCAATTTGAAGTTTCTTATAACTGTTCATGCACTAATTAACATATAATTCTAAAAAATTACTAGTCACGTAAGAAATTAATATATTTATATTTTTTATAAATATTATAATTTGAAATTAAATTTAATGGACTAAATCATTTAATTTAAAAATTTCCAATGAGATCATTAATATTCATTAATGCCTTGACATTAAATCTTTCTAGAAAGAAAATAAAAATTTACATTGTCTTTGGTTAAAATTCATAAAATAATTTATTTCATTTAAAAGAAAGACAAAAAGAGAAAATAAAATAGAAATAATTAAATTGAAAGAAATATTTTTATATTATAAAATTTATTAACATACGAATATGAAATTTATTTAAAAATTCTATCTATTTTGTTAGAATTTAATTTAATTATAATTAATTTCACATAAATTTAATTATATAAAATTAAAAATTAACTTGAATTATATTCAAAATATATAAACTTTAAATTTATAAATAAATTCTATAAAATTTATAAGTTTCAACCAAATACGGAAATCGACTATTAGTTGTTACCTGAAATTTGAATTTTTTATTCTTTAAAATATATTTACTAAATTTTCTATAAAGTTAGAATCCAAACGTATAAAATACAAAAATTAATTAATTATATATAATGAAAAGCATTTTTGACGATTACTTATTTTACTAGTTTTAACATTATTAAGACCAATATGTCTTCTCATCCTACATATTACATCAAACAAAACGTGGGAATCAATACTTTCCCTTCATCATTCCAAGGAAATTAGCATTAAATCATTTAAAAGGTAGAAAAGGAAATCTATGTCAAATCCAAGCACAAAATCAACCAACTTCACTAATATCTAACCTCTACATGAAATAAAATACAAAGGACCTTATTTTCCACCCCTTATTCATTTTCATGCTGGGGACTGGACAAGCTTTCTCCGCATGAGCTTCCCTTTACTTCTGCTGGTATTTTTCCATCAAATCCTTGTGCTAACGAGTACTACAATATCTTTATGTAATGCCAAATATATACAAGAACTACAATCCTAACGGCCATGGCGAAGTGGCAGTCTTACTGGACTACACTAGACAAGGTCGCACATGCGAGGATTCAAGCTGCTTATTGCTTAATCTAGCTGCATCGTGTTTAGGAACACGGCAAAGCTGAAATAGGTTACCTTCGTGCAGTGGCAGCATTGGTGAATGGAGATGAAAGGAATTAGCTCTAAACCTGCACAAGATTACCTATGCGGACTTCTAATATACGCGTTTTGAACACCATGTACAGTTTCACCTACTTCACAATTCTTTTAGGGCTGTGTATGCAGAAACATGAATGTCACAGCACTCTGCATCCCAGGAGAAGTCCATTGCCATACCATTTGCTATCCTTTGCTTCCATTTTGATGGGTCGTTCTTCTACAAGAAAGCACCTCAACGACATTCAATCAAAAAGAAAATACATAGAAGGGAACTATTTTACCATCATCTGTTGAAATACTCACAATTTCATCAAGGGCCTCGCTCAGGGACATATTTTCATAGGTAGACCTAATAAACTTTGATAATTTATTGGTTTCTTGGTCTTGATCCACCAAATCTCTGTTAAGATGTAGCTGAAACCGGTCATTCTTTGTATTCAATGAGGGAAAGAGGGGAATGGGTAATTAAAAGAGCTTAACGGTTGCTTAGAATTCTCTAGAAAATATAGTTACCTGACTCGGTTCTCATTTGGTGTTACTGCAACCGGAGCTGCTCCATATTTCAAAGCTTTGAGCTACATTTTGACATTACACAAATAAATAACAAGTATGGATTTAGACATGCACATTAATACATGTGTTTAATAAGCGGTGACATGGGAAGGAAAATGCTATGAAACTTAAACAAGAAACGAATTTAAACCATTAAAAGAGAATGCATAATGTTTCAAAGAAGACTGGTACTGCACCCTGAGCTGCGAAATGACCAGATATGAAATTCAAGGACATTAAGATATCAATAAACCAGGGAAGAAAGGAGTGGTAGACTCCAAAAAAAGGTTAATCTAACAATAATTACAACAAAAGTGGCCCTGTATCCCAGAAGTCTAGCAATTTAGATATGGACTGTTTATAGGACAAGTAGTTATCCGAGTTTTGGGTTGTTATGATTGGGTTTGGATAATTAATGGGAGCTCGCACGTGACCCAAAAAAATCATGTCCAAACTGCTTGACCTACCAAATGCAAGAACACAATTAATTCAACAGGTCAGTGACTCAACTCATAACACAGGACTAATTTTACTTAATACACTTTTACCCTGTGATGATTGATAGGAGGAAAATAATTGGCCTAATTACCAATAAATCCTTAATTTTACACTTTTTAATAATTTTATCCAATTCAAAATTTTAAAACAAATATACATGCTTTTAATTTATTTTTAAAAACACGTTCCAATGACAATTTTTCAAATTTCACGGTAAGAAAGATGACGTGGCAAGTCAACCATAATTACTAAAAGAATTATAATTGTGAATTAGCCAAAAACCTTTCTTATAGACTTAATAATATGGTTATTAAAATCCTCGTATATGTGCATCATTTCACACATGCTTAAATCTAAATGCAATAAATTTTTTGTTGACTGACTAATTAATTAATAAGCAATGAATACTGTAAAATTTCACTCACTGTAAAATTTCACTCACTGTAAAATTTCAAAACTTGTCGAAAAGTAATTTTTGAAAAAAAGAAATGGAAGCATGTGTAAATGTTTTAAATTTTTGAAATAATTGGATAAAATTATTAAAAATGTAAATTTCAGAATTTAATTAGTAATTATGCCAATATAATTTTATAGAAGTACATTAGAAAGGAGTTCTCAATGAGAATGCAGGTTGATGGGCCCCATATTCGTAATAAATAGGCTCAATTGACTTGTTTGAGACCCATGTTACTAGGGTTGAACAAAACCAAACTGAATTTATTTACTTTTTCAGTTTCTTTGGTTTTAAATTTTAGAAAACCAAAATAATTTTGGTTTGTCTTGGATTTTGCCACAAAAATATTTCAGTTCAACCAAACTGATCGAAGATTTAATTTTAATATTAAACATTTACATATTATGAAATTTAAACTTTTAGAGGGTATGTTATATTAATTAATTAGTTAATAGTAAAAAAAATTATATTTACTAGTTTTATGTATAATATATATTTTTACAATGAATACTTCCAAAAATATTAAATAATAATAATTTAATCTAAAGGATTTAAAAATAAAAAACCAAAAGACCTAACTGAACCGAAATTGTTCGTTTCAGCTACTCTTTTAGGATTCAGTTTTTTAGTCTTTCCGGTTGGTAACATTTTTGAACTGAACCGAACCGACCATATGCACAGCCCTACATGTCACTAACCAAAGTGCCACACTTAGGGCTGCTAGGCCAAAAAAGATGTCCTGGCCAATTGCGGCTGCAACGCATAGGTTTTGAACCCTTTTATGTTGTTCCTAAGCTGCTTGTTATGCATATTGTGTTTTGTAAAAACTTCATGCAGCTATCCTATATCAGTGAGTTTATCTGTGTTTATGCACACGTTTATCAGAAGGCCACATTGGGTGCCCGAGGTTTCTCAAAGTTTTCTTTCATAGAAGTTAGGACTTTATTTTTCTTTGACCAACCAATTAAAAAAGGAGAAAAGAACAGAAAAACGAAAGTAAAAGCACTGAATGGATGAAATGGAGATATCATTTAAGCATTGTGATCAACTCACCGGAACTTGAAGCAAAGGATCATGAAAAGATAGACACAATATTATGTCCGATCCCGCAAAGATTAGATGCGATAGAACTTCTTTATATTTGCTTATAAATCTCACATTTTCACTCTGTGGGCATGGGAAAAGAAAAAACCATTAGCAAAGCATTGAAGAAACATGATCCCATGATGCCTGCCCTGTTTCTGCCGAATGCATGATTCTAATTTGTTGCAAAATTTCAAGAGAGGAGGTTGTTGTGTTTATTTTCTTAGTAAAATTCACTTCCTTATAAAACTAAAAAGGAGAGGTATGCTGTACCTTGAGCTCCTTCTGAAGAGATTCCAGTGCCCTGTTTGCACTTAGCATTTTACTTCCCATGAAGATGAACTGTCGAAATCACTGAGCAAAATCAATATTATGCAAAAGCTTCTGCAAGACTGAAACTAGAAGTGAAGACTCCACATATACACAGTAAGTCTTTACTGACTGATAAGTCTACCAACAAAACTTGAGAGTTACTGCTCATAATACTTTCTAAAGTACCCTCATAAATTCAGTCAGGTATTTCTATAATATTCAGCACTAAGTCTCCATTTGTTTCGCAGAAAGGCTCCACTTATTTCGCAGAAAATATTTTCTGCATTTTCAATGTATTGTACATCCAGGAAAATAGGTCAACCAAAAATAATTTCCTGGCCAAAGGAAAAAAAGCCTTTTTCAAGGCAAAGGACTTTCTTTTTTCAAAAAGATCATTTTCTGGACTAATAAAGACTTATGAATAAGAAAATTAATTACAAAATAATTAAATAGGTATACACCAAATAATGTACAACCACAGTAATCACCTTTGATAACCACTGGCCACCTTCTGTAAAGATCCTCCTAGTTATATGTGGGACAAACATCATTATAAGTTGTCCAAACCAGCCACTGGTGACCAGAGTCATCAACAGAAGGTAACCAAAATATTTTCAAATCTACTCTTTTTTATGTAATTTTTTGTCTATACTTAATTAAAAATTAAAAGATATAATTTAATAAGCTTAAATATTGAAAAAGTCTATTAATAAAAAGAAGCATATTTTTCAGTGTACTTCAAGCACAAGCAAACAATTTCCAACTAATTTTTTATAATGTAACCAAACAACAAAAGAAAAGTTAATTTCCCGGAAAATCCTCAAAAAATGTTTCCAGAAATGAATAATTTTCCACAAAACAAAAGGAACTAAAATTGGTATTGTCTGCAACGGAAATACACGATTCTAATAGAAGTAAGAACCTGGACATTATTCCTGGTAGCATTCCAAACCACTGCCTTCAGGCTATCCACATTAAAATCTGACAACTCTGATAAGATACACCCTACCTGAAAAACCATTTTCATTTTTCAGTATCATTAGGGCCATTACAATAATTATAAAAAAGAACATGAAGATGAAGGTATTACATATGATCCAATACAATAATCTATCACATTCAACAGTCCTCCAAATGAAATAAATTTAGTTCTACATCGAGTCTATTTTACAGCCCTTCCATATGACAAATGGCCCTTGCATATGGCCACTTTCCCATACAGACAAGTGCATTTGTTGATGATATCCTTCCCAAGCCATGTTACTTTGTTAATGATCTTTTTCCCTTTTATCTATTCATAACATTAAGAACAGACGAAAAATTCAGAGAAAAGAAAAAGGTCTCAGGGTCCTATATGCAGCACTTACAAGAACAACAGAGGTGTTGTTTGACAATCCCACATACTGCTGCAATGCAACTCTGCAAACAGTTTTCCCCTTCATGTCATCTTTACTATAATTTTCAGGAAGAAATCTGTCTTTCGAGGGATCCCAGGTGGACTTGTCAAATCCATAAGGAGTAACAAGCAACTTGTCCCTGCCAAAAGCAGACCAGAGCATTCATTAAACTAAACAAACAAAAAGTATCAGAATACAGAAATATATTCTGCATAGCATATGTTTCCCTGAAAAAATTGGCCAACGTATTAGAAACAACGACGAAGTAAAATTCTAAACCAATCAACTTAATAATATAATTTCTGCTTTAGCATTTATCATAGCAGAGAAAATAAAAGAGATGCAATAAATAAACTAACTGCTGCCCGACTTACTGGTGAATGGATAAGGTAGGTCCCAATCCACGACTCAAATCTTGAATAAACCTGCTTTTTGAATGTATGGATGATACTATCACAACTTTATTAGAGTATACAATTCCACCCTGCAGATATTGGAGCAAATAAACTTATAAAGTATTCAAGTGATGCCAGATAGCAAAAGAGATAAGAGCTGTACATTTTCTAGCTTTTTAATTGTCGACATCAGAAATGGCTGAACCAGGCAAAGAAAGCCCAAAGAGATAAAAACACTGACACAAACCAACTTGAGAAGAATATGCAAGGATGAAATGAAAAGATTGGAAGGTGGCCAATCATGCTTTAGTTTGGTTCACATGGTGCAGTGGCCCTTTTACTCAAGTTGAGAGTTAAAATGAATAGCGGAGATCCAAGACGAGGAATTCCTAAACATGCAGAATAAAAGGAGTGAACAATACAAGGCCTGTAGAATGCAGAGTGGTGATGAATTTCATATTAGTGTTTGGAAAAATATTTTGGTATAATCAGATACCTTCCTGTCATCTCTTTCCTTATCTTACAGCATTAGTAACTTGCATAATGCTTATGTCTTCCAGCCTTTTGCTCATGATAATAATACTTTCTTTTTAAATTATAATTGCTATAGAAAACTGAATGGCAGGGAGATGAAAAAATCGCCTTTTGCTTGTTTTGTTGGATTTCATTCAATTGCTTCCTGAAAAGGACAAAAGGATTTGATCTTTGGATTCCTCTGAAAATTCCCTTGTAATTCTTTCTATTCTCATCTCATTTCTCCTTCTCACGACCATCATTTCACACACATCATAGAATTAAATTTTGGAAAGCTGAAGTGCCAATCAAGGTTAGGTCTTTTGTTGGGTATATAGTTCTTCAAATAGCAAATACTAAAAGTCTTTGGGAAGAAAAGAATGTATATAGTATCCAAAATTAGAGTACGCCTTATAAATTCTTCTAGGACAATGTAGTTTTTCCAATTCTATGCGAGTTTATGCTTTTGGAGCTTGTGGGGTGTTTCTTTTTGTTGATAAGTTAGAATAACTAATTAGTTTTTGTTTGTTAGAGATATGGATAAACATTCTAAGGTTTAGGGATAAGATAAATCAGTTCCTGATCTAAGATTTTTTATCCTTTAGCTAGTCTATATAAGTTGTATTTTTCCTATGTTTGATATAGGAAAAAAAATAAGAGAATATTTCTCTTTTTTTTCCTTTCTCTGTAAAATTCTACATGGTATCAGAGCTTAGGGCTTGATCATGAATTTTAAGGCTGCCATGGTTGGCTCTAGTTCAGCCACTTCAGAAGCTAGCAGTGGCGTGACACCATCAGGGGGAGTTTCTCAGTTACTTCCACCTGGTCCTCCTGAAAATTCTCTTCAAATCACCATTCACAAGCTGAATGACAAGAATTATCTTGAATGGTCTCAGTTCATAAGGTTGGTGATTGATGGAAAAGGGAAACTTGGATACTTAAATAGTAAGATAAACCCACCAGCAATCGATGATTCGAAATACAGGCAATGGCGCTCAAAAAATTCAATGGTTACTGCTTGGTTGATTAACTCAATGGTTCCGGTTGTTGAAAAACCATTCATGTTTTTGCAGACTGCTCAGGATGTTTAGGAAGCAGTTCGAGAAACCTATTCAGATTTGGACAATCATTCGCAGTTATTTGAATTAAACACCCATATGTGAAAAATGCAACAAGGTAATTGAGAGGCAGCAGCTTACTATAATGATATGATGGCTGTTTGGCAGGAATTGGACATGTTTGAAGATGAACAATGGGAGAATCCTAATGACAGTGCTCGGTACAAAAAGAAAATTGAAAGAGGACGAGTATTTGTTTTCTTGGTTGGTTTAAACAAAGATCTTGATGAGGTTCGTGGACGTATATTAGGAAAAAATCCTTTACCAACTATTAGAGAAGTTTTTTCAGAAGTGCGTAGAGAAGAAGCACGATGAAAAGTGATGCTGAAAAATGATGAACCAAAAATAGATGCTGACGGATTTGCTCTTGTAACTCGAGGTACAGACTTAGGGGGAAAGCAAAAACCCCGGTGTGATCATTGTCGAAAGCCATGGCATACTCGAGATACTTGCTGGAAATTGCATGGGAAACCGAAGAAGAAAATAGGCAGCGACAACACCAAGTTAGGGGGAGATATACGCGCTTTTCAAGCTAGCAATACTAATCCGGGGCAGCAGTCTTCTCCTGAATCTCTTCCTTTTACCAAGGAACAGATAGAGCACCTGTATAAAATGTTTAAGTCCCAAACTTTAGAAAAATCTAACCTGTCTTGTTCTTTTGCACAATCAGGTAATTTTTTCATTGTAGCCATAGCTTGTTCCAAACCCCATAGCACTTGGATATTAGATGCAGGTGCTACTGATCACATGTCTGGCAATTCGCAAATTTTTTCCTCCTATATACCTTGTGCAGGAAATCAAAAGGTTAAAATTGCAGATGGTTTCTTAGCTACTGTCGCTAGGAAAGGAACAATTCCTATTTCGTCTTCTCTAGTTCTTAAGAATGTCTTACATGTTCCACATTTGTCATATAATCTTTTTTCTGTCAGTAAGTTAACCTCTGATCATAATTGTCAAGTGATTTTTAAGTCTTCCTATTGTAAATTTCAGGATTTAACTTTGGGGAAGATGATTAGGGGTGCTAAATTGGATGGTGGCTCTACTTCTTCAATGATGAGTCAACCTTTGGAAGGCAAGACCTGCAAACTTGTTTCAATTCTATTTTTGTTTCAAGTGACACTAAGATTATGTTATGGCATTATCGGTTAGGACATCCAAATTTTCAATATTTAAAGTATTTGGTCCCAAAGTTATTCATGAATAAAAATCCTTTGTTTTTCCGATGTGAAGTTTGTGAATTAGCTAAACATCACCAAACTGTTTACCAATCGCAACCATATAAACAGTCCAAGCTGTTTACCATGATTCACAGTGATGTTTGGGGTCCTTCTAGAGTGCTAACATTTTCTGGAAAACGCTGGTTTATCCTTTTTATTGATGATCATACTAGAGTCACTTGGGTCTTTCTTTTAAAAAGAGAAATCTGATGTTGAAAGTGTGTTCAAAAATTTTTATAATACGGTTCAAAAATTTCAGACTTAAATTAAAATTTTTCGAAGTGATAATGGAAAGGAGTTCTTTAACAATGTGTTGGGACAATTTTTTGCTGAAAAAGGGATTATTCACCAAAGTTCTTATAGTAACACGCCTCAGCAAAACAGGGTGGCTGAGAGGAAAAATAAACATTTCCTAGAAGTTGTTAGAGCTCTTAATTTTACAACTAAAATTCCAAAGTATCTTTAGAGAGAAGCAGTTTTAACAGCCATTTATTTGATTAATAGATTGCCTACAAGAGTTTTGAACTTTAAAATACCAATTAAAGTTTTTAGTGAATGTTTTCCCATAACTCGGCTAACTAGCAACATTACTTTAAAATTTTTTGGAAGTGTAGCTTTTGTCCATAATCATGATCCTAAACGTTCAAAACTTAATCCAAAAGCATATAAATGTATTTTTGTAGGCTATCCTGCAAATCAAAAAGGTTATAAATGTTTTGATCCAGTTTTGAAAAAAAATGTTTATTTTTATGGATGTCACTTTTTTTTAAGGACAATCATACTTTGACAAATTTCATCTTCAGGGGGAGAACACTAGTGAGGATGTCTCAACTGATTCTAGTTCTGATTTAAATTCTGATTATGATTTAACTTTTGAGTTTTTTTCAAATAATGGTATTTCTTGGGGGTCTGATAATGTTTCAAAAGAAAATGGGTTGAAAAATAAAGAAAGTGTGGAAATAAATGATTTAAATATTGAAAATACTGAACAGCTTTTGATAAGGTCATCTCAAAATCAAAATATTGAAACAACTGATATCTATGCGAAAAAGTTTAAAGGTCTTGTATATTCAAAGGAACATCAAGCATAAAAAAGAGCTACTATCCCAAAGCACCATCAAGAATCTAATCAGAGGTTGGATCATAAGATTTATGGTAAGTCTCCAAAACTTCCCACAAATAATTCATCTAGTCAATTTGATCTTCCTATTGCTCTTAGGAAAGGTGTCAGGTCATGTACTAAACATCCTTTATCAAATTTTATATCTTACAAGAATATTTCATCACCATATTATGCTTTTATCTCACAAATATCTAGTATGGTTATTCCAAATAGTGTTCAGGAGGCTTTAAAACCTGAGTGGAAAGAAGCTATTTTGGAGGCGATGAGAGCCTTGGAGAAGAATGCTACTTGGAAAGAAGTGGATCTGCTGGATGGGAAGACAGTTGTCGGATGTGAATGGGTGTTTACTGTGAAGTACAATTCATATGGATCCTTGGAAAGGTATAGAGCTCGTCTAGTAGCCAAAGGATTCACTCAAACATATGTAGTGGACTACTATGAAACTTTTTCTCCTGTGGCGAAAATCAATACTATTTGAGTGCTCTTGTCTGTTGCAGCTAATCTAGATTGGTCTTTGAATCATCTAGATGTAAAGAATGCCTTTTTGAATGGTGACAAAGAGAAGGAAGTATACATGGAACCTCCACCTGGTTTTGCTTAGAAATTTGGAACCAAGGTATGTAAGCTAAAGCGATCTTTATATGGCCTTAAACAATCTCCTAGAGCATGGTTCGAGAGGTTCACAAAGTTTGTTAAAGGTCAAGATTATAATCAAAGTCAATTTGATCATATACTCTTTTCATAAAGAGTTCTATTGAAGACAAAATTTCTGTTTTAATTGTCTATGTAGATGATATAATTTTGACTGGAGATGATATAATTGAAATGAGCAGATTGAAGCAAAACCTAGACAAGGAGTTTGAAATTAAATATTTAGGCCAGCTAAGATACTTTCTTGGAATGGAAGTGGCAAGGTCAAAGAAAGGCATTGTTGTCTCACAACGAAAGTATATTCTAGATCTCTTGAAAGAAACTGGAATTGTAAACCTTCTGAAACTCCAATTAAAGCTAATTTTAGACTTGGGGAGGTAAAGAATGGTGTTCCAGTAGACACAGGAAGATATCAGAGGTTGGTTGGAAAACTGATTTACTTATCACATACTCGTCTGGACATTGCTTTCGCTGTAAGCTTGGTAAATCAGTTTATGCATTCTCCATATGAAGAACATCTTGAAGCTGTATATAGGATTCTTCGTTACTTGAAAAGTACACCAGGAAAATGACTTTTTTTCAAGAAAAATGAAAAAAGAGGAGTTGAGGTGTACACGGATGTTGATTGGGCAAGTTCAATCACTGATACAAGGTCAATTTATGGATACTGCACATTTGTTTGGGGTAATTTAGTCAGATGGAGAAGTAAAAAGCAGAATGTAGTTGCTAGAAGTAGTGCTGAGGCAGAATTCAGATCAATGGCACAGGGAGTGTGTGAGATTCTTTGGCTGAAAAGGGTTCTACAAGAGCTTAAAAGATCTGTGAATTTACCTATGAAGCTGTATTGTGACAACAAGGCAGCTATCAGTATTGCTCATAATCCTGTTTTACATGACAGGACAAAACATGTTGAAATTGAAAGGCACTTCATAAAAGAAAAACTTGAAAAAGGAATTATTTGAACTCCATTTCTACCAACCACACAGCAGGTGGCAGATATTTTAACTAAAGGGTTGTTTAGAAAGTGATTTGAACTTCAAGTTAGCAAGTTGGGCATGACAGATATATTTGCTCCAACTTGAGAGGGAGTGTTGATAAGTTAAAATAACTAATTAGTTTTTGTGTGTTAGAGATATGGATAAACATTCTAAGGTTTAGGGATAAGATAAATCAGTTCCTGATCTAAGATTTTTTTATCCTTTAGCTAGTCTACTATAAGTTGTGTTTTTCCTATGTTTGATATATGAAAAAAAAAAAGAGAATATTTCTCTTTTTTTTTTCTTTCTCTATAAAATTCTACACTTTTAGCAAAGGCATACATTTTCTTTTAACTTTTTTTTAATGTTATTGTTTGTAATTATCAGTTAAGTAGTCTAGGAGAATTTTTTGTCCTCCTTAATGTCCTTTCCTTTTCTTCGTTCTTGATAATATTTCTTTTCTTATCAAAGAAATAAATAAAGGACACAAATTTTGTTACAAATAAATAAAGTCAGTTAAATAGAGGACTAAGTGCCAACTTTTTGTAACAAAGTATATACTCACAAGCTTTAAGAGATAAGATTCATATACAATAACATTTACCTTTAGAATATTAACAAATTGTGTCTTGGCATTATCTTGCAAGCGATCAGGACGATGAAGTCTACCAGGATCAAGTCCACAAAGTGCCAGCATATCAGGTTTCTCAAGGCACTAAAATATTATACACTGGCATATTATACACTGCTACAATAGAAAGGACCTAATCAAAACTTGTGAAGCCAGAATGGAATAGAATAGAAAATTACCTGTGAATCAAGGCTGTGACATGTCAACAAAATTCTAGTACCTTCAAGCCCCTATACATATGAAATAACAAATTGTCATGAAAATGACTTTTAACAAAATTATTTTTCTGTTCCTTCTGATCTATTGCCAGAGAGAACAGAAAAGGAAATAAAAACATAATGAGAGAACGTCATACAAAATAATGCAACACATGCAATATCTAATGCAATAAAACACTCGTAAAAGTCGGCCATTTCTATCCAAAAGGCCTAAACCAAATGAAAAAGCATTTCAGAAATGAGTTCCCATGTCAATGAGATCAAAGTCCATACATTGTATTCATGAACCCAGGTTCTGAAGACTCCACTTAGTTCCGCCTGTAATTCAATAGTGTACATCTGCTAAAATTCGTTTTAAGTGAAAAAAAAAACTCTGTACAGTAAAACAAGCAGCAAGATTTTCAGGCCTTTAGACGAGCTTATCATTTTTCATTTGAATGCCAAAGCGGATGATGCATCTTCTCTCTGCTTGTGGTTATCCTGACTTCCAATTTAAGTTGAATGTTATCAAATGAAGGAAAACAACTTAAAGGTGGCTAAACATTTTTGCTAGGCAAGTATATTCAAGAACTCAGATAATTATCCATGCATGCACATGACAAGAAAGTTCTTAAACCAATTCAAATGCATCAGTCAGATGAAAAGCAAAGAAGCTCAACCTGCACCTGTTTAGCAAAAACATCCCAGAAGAGTGGTCCAACAATAGCAGTCTCCCAGTTATGTATGTGTAACACATCAGGCTGTTTTCCAGATTTTGTTAAAAAATCCAATGAAGCTCGAGAAAAATAGCTAAATCTGAAAGTACCGAATGGATAAGCACAAACAAACTGTTATCTGTAAATTGCAAGTTAGAAGGATTTCGAAACAAAATAGCAAAACAGAATAAGTTTGAAGTTAATACTCTAGTTTAAATGTTAAGTAGAAAGGGATAAGAAAGTCCTTTAACAGAAACTTTAAACCCAACAATGTTCTGCATCAGAGGCTTTTCTTCCCTTTGCCATTCACTATTTGAAGGGTGAGAGGGGAAGGGAAAGAAAGCTAATGGAAGTTGGGTTTTACTTCTTTCTCTAACAGTTAAACTTTGTTATGTTAAACATAGAGCTACCAATTTGACTTTATTAAATGAACATAGGGCCTGTTTGGGATTTGTGGGATGTTAAGACAGCAGATATTAGAATTTTATTTTGATTTAATAGATTGATCTTTTTAATCTTTTATAAACTGCTTTTGGAGAAAAATCAATTTACCTGCTTCTCTCCAAGCAGTTTTGAGAATTATATATATATATATATCTTAAAAACGTCTTTCCGACCACAATTTCAAATGGAGTTATAAAGGATCCAAAATGGTGTAAGCAAAAACAACTGGAAAATGTCAAAGAAAACATTCTACTCACCGTTCAAAGTCATCTGTGTAGCCATATATCTTCTCGCGGTTAAAAAAGGATGAGTAGTACAAAGGTTGAATAAAAGTAACTCCAATACCATTGACAACTCTGCACAATGACCAATAACAATCATGTTAAACCACCTTAAAACTAGATGCAAAGCAAATGCAATATTCTGCTCACCAGCAGAACAGTTTCTTTTCTATAATAATTTCAAACTGAAATGAAACTCATTCATGGGAACCCTAATCTTAGTATACAAGAAAACAACCAACTCACCCAGTCCAAATTTTGTTTCCATGCAATTGACCATTAAAATATGAATAAGACTCTGCTTGAATTTCTTGCAGCCCGTGAATTTCACTGAGGTTCAAACTTGCATACCTGTTTACAAAGACTCCTTCAAGATGGTGAATTATGAGCTCCAGGTCCAAAATCTAACTTAATAACAAATGATGCATCATATAACAATAATTTGATTATATTTTCATGATGCAATCTGTTATAAAATGAAGCACATGGTCAATAAGGGGAGAGAGAGAGAGAGAAGAGAGAAGAGAGAATCCTTAGATTGGATTTTCAATCTACCATTTGGCCCACAAAATTTTCAATCCTTAGATTGCAGTTGTGCAAACACCACCAAACCCTCCTCTCTCTCCACTCCCCAAAACGCATTTCATATAAATCCTCCCTTTACATACGTAACATATATTTCAGGTTATTTGCACATAATTAGAACCACGCATCCCATACTTTCATGGATAGATACAACTCAACAACAATTCTAACCAAATTCCCTTCACAAGGAATCTAACTTAATATAGAGTAGAAGATGAGAAGAATTGATTACTTTGGCAAAATAACCTCTACCAAGTGGCCCTTCTTTTGCAGCGCAAGTGATAATCCTGTCACATAAGATGCCAAATATCCAACCTCTGTCACTGGTGCCATCTCAGTACAAATATGGACAATGTGTAAACTGCTCCTGAATTGAATAAAGTGAATTTAATTTATTAGTAAAGAAGAGCCAGTGTAATAAAAAGGGAAGAAGGTATTAAAAAATGAATTTTGTGGATTTAAAACATAATTTCCTACACGTCCATTATCATTTACAGATTTTCAGCATGTTATCCTTAATATTTTGGAAGGGAAGAAACAGAAGGTTAAGCACAAATCAATGCACAATAAACTGTGATAGGGTAGCATCTAACCCTGTAGATGTATAACTGTCTGATTGGCTGCATGTGTGGATGTGAATAGGGTGTTTACAATAGTCTAAGCAATTGTATCTTAGAATAACTAGAGATTCTAATTTTAAACGACATACAATAAAAACTTCCTTTTTGACCTACTTAAAATGATGGAGGTGTAATAAAATGTTTTAGGATATAAAAATTGTATGAAAATATTTTACCTTTTGCTTCTGTATGAGAAGTGACGAAGTTCTGCCAGAAGCTCAGCATCACTTTCCTTCTCATTGTCAAAGAGCATATCAGCTACATTAAGTTTGTAATCCATGACTGCCTTTCTCAGAATAGATGCCTCCGAAGTGGTAATCATTCCGGTGAGAACCATTGAGTCTATTCGAAGCAGCAATTTGCAGCACATAGATTGCTTATCTGGTTTAGGGAGGACATCCATCAAAGGCACAACTCAAGCTCAGTGGCTGATTAGTTAATAAACAACTTAGACCGGAATGCAAACTTATGTACTAAATTCAAAACAGCTTAGGCACAAAATCTTGCACATATAATTAACATTGATCATAACTGAGAGGACCCAAATAAATTTCTCAAAATTATTTGTCAATCTGATGTTAAATTGAACATCAAAATTTAATCAAACAATAGGATAGGACTTCATTTCTATGATAAAAGACAAAGATCTTACGCTTGAATTACCAGATTTAACAGCCATAATCCATTAAGTATACCACTAAAAAATGTCAAAATTTCAAGATATTACAAGGACCTTTTTCCAGAACAGCTTGTTTTTCAGCCTCCAATTGCTCTATTTTATCAAGCAACAACTCTTTCTCTTGGTTTGCTTTGTTCAGTTCCTCAACAGTCAGAAGACGTTGTTTGTTTAAATATAGAATATCTGAATATATGATCACAAAAATCATCATTACTTGAATACATAATTAATCGTGTCAAAGACCAAACAATGTCTTACTTTGCTGAGCTTCTTTAAAGAGCTGCCATATATCCTTATGCTTCGCTTCCGATTCAGAACTAGATGGAAGAAAGTTTTCCTACAAACATATAAACAAACAATAAAAACCATAACGTATGCAAAACCCTTCTCAATGATAATAGCAATTAGTCAATCATCATATAACTAAAGCAAAAAAAAAAAAAAAATAATACCTGAGACATTTTCACATTATCATGACTTTCTACCCTAAAAGAAATTAAAAGATCGACTATAAGACTAGTTGATAAATAAATCAATTATGCAAATCAAAGGTGAAATGATTGAATAATAATAATAATAACACATTATACACTCGCTCTAATTTTGAAGAAGGTGATTTCAGTAAACCATAAGCTTCCTCATTCTTCCTGCACAACCCAAAAAAAAAAAAGTTACTTTCATTTTCCAACTATCAAAATTCAAGAAAAATTTGGGGGGAATTATTCTTATTATTATTATTATTATCATCATCATCATCATCATCATCATCATCTTCATAAAGAGGTTATTGACCAGTTATTACCTCAAGCAGCAAAATGAAGGAGATTTAATGCGTTTTGTGTTAGTTGTGTTGAGTTTGTGGAAACGAACAGGCTTAAGAATCAAGGCGTTTAATGAAATTTCCATTGTTACTTGATAGAATGAAAGTGTTGTTTCTTATCTTTCTTCGAGTGGCAACTGAAACAGAAAGAGAGAACTGAAGTGATATACTTTTTTGTGCTATCGCCTTCCTTTCACATTCACCGTTATCGCATTGGCATCATTTTTTCCTTTTTTTGCATATTCTTTGGAGAAGTAAATTTACATAAATGTTCTTTTACGGAGAAAGAGATTTATATGGGGAAATAAACTTTTACAAATATATTTTAGCAGAAAAATCATGATCTAAAAGAGAAAAAAAATGAATTTATGATACTCATTTTAAAAACAAAAAAAAATTAAGAATGGTGAATGACAAAAATTATTTTTAAGAAATAAATGTACCTGGGTGATTATCAAGTGATGATAGTAATTAACGTTTCAATGGTGGGGGTTAATTACAATAGTAGTTACCAATTGTGGCAGCAGCGACAGTGACAAGTGCTGGGTTGTGGTGGTGGCTATTGGTCGAGCTGGCAATAGTGGTTATCTCAACGGTAGTGTGATACTGATGGTTGACAAGGTAGTGATGGGGATGGTGGTTAGGATGGCTGGTGACAGTAGTTGCCGAGGCATTAGTAGTGGTGGTGGTGTTTGAAAGGTGATGACGGTGCGTGAAAAGCGATGATGATGGTGATGATAGGGTGGTTGTGCCATGATAGTGGTAGCCGGGGTGGCAGTAAAATAGTCGCAAAGTTAATAATGGTAGTGTATATAGTAGTGAGTTGTCACTAATTAGAAGGTAGTGGTATAAAAATAAGGATTGATTACTACTTACTTCATGAGGTTAGCCACAATTACACTAGTTAAAGTAATAATATAATTAAATTTTTAATTTATTAAAATAACATAATACATTAATTACAATATTACTTTTATTATTCTTTCATAATATACTAGAACAAAACTGTATTAAAAATAGAAATTCTATTATAATTTGATAAAAAGAACATTTTAAACAATCTTTATTTTTTTATAATAAATTTAAGGACTAAATTGTTAGTTTTTTTTTTTATTGATTGGCCATTTAACTGAGTTTAAACAAATTCATGTAACATATGCATCTATATGTTCTCCAAAACCTAAAAATTTCCAATAACATAATGATTTAGTGATATCATTTAAGATATAATTTATCCGTTTTACTAAAATCAATATAATAAAATCGAACAAAATAATATTATATTGACATTACAAATAAAATGAAAAAGCCTTTAGAGAAAAATAGTTTACAAAAAAAACATTCTTATTTCATTTCATTTATCCACAAACATAAATAAACGTATTTAATTTGTGATAATGATATACAAATATATTATGGACAGCATACCCTTTATTATTCCTAGCGATCATCTAAAGAAAAAGAGATCAAGTTTCCATTGATGAGGTATCATACAAATGAATTGCCAAAAGGACCAGTAAACTGCAATATTATTCCATCATCCCAAGTCAAAAGAAATGCAACTGCCAGAATTACATTCACAGATGTATTTGTATATGAAGATTATAATTTAAATTGCATTCTAGAATTGGCAAATACATTTCTACAATTGAATAAAAATTTTGAAGTCCCAGTCTCCAGGAGGCACCATAACACAACCAAAACTGCATCATACGGAGGGAGTGATGCAGCAGTGAGTGAGTAGGACTTTAACAGACTCCAACAGGGAAAATGTCATCGTTGGCCCAGCTTACGCTTCTTTGCCATCTTTCTCATCCGCTCGAGCCGCTCCTCTTCCTCTATTAGAAGCAGTTGCTCCTCATCCTCTTTCCTTGCAATTTTTGCACTGTATCACCGTGTAAATGGGTTAATAGACTAAATGGCGGCCCAAGATGAAATACTTTACTAATGAGTTTGAATGAGAGGGGAGATTGAGTCATTTTCAGTTAATTTCTTTTGTTACAACCAAGCAGCAAAGAGTAATTACATTATTATAAAAGATATGTATAATATTCAAGGATTGGTTCTTTTGCATTTTAAACCGAGCCCCCATTCCACTTAATAGAAAAGTATTTTGCTTAAAAACTACGTTCAAAGCATGATTACGTATGCAGGATCAAGTTTCTTCCTTTTCTTTTTTGGGCAAAAACCAATGAATCATAATCTTAAACCAAAATTGAATGGGACTAACCTTCGTTTCTCTTCCCTCATGATTTCATCAAAGTTTGCCTCCATGTCACTAATATCATCATCGTCATCAACTGCATTCCACCTTTCAGATCTGCAAAAGAGTAGCAATATGTTAGTTTGAAAGGTAGCACAGATTTTTTTACAGCGCTCAAATACAACAAAAGCATGAGATAACAAAGAGAAAAATAAATGCTTTACTTTAACATTTTTCTGAGCATCGAAAAAGCCATTGCATCATCATCATCATCATCAGGGAATGGTCTGGCGGGTTTCTTCTTGGGCCGATTATCTTGCAATGATGCTTTAGATGAAATTTGCTTGACTGGCTTATTCATCTGTCAATTTTTCAAAAGTAAGAGACAAGATGAACCTTCACAAAGGTTTGTATTGTAAAAACTGTCAATAATGAGATCTAGCTTCAACCTGAGGTCTTGAAGATACCACCGGCTGTTTTGACATTGGCACAGTTTTCTTGGGTTCCTGTAATGTCTTTCTCTGTTCGACATGTTGCCTCGGAGCATATGACTGCATTTTCGGAGGGAGAGGTTTGCGTGCACCGGGCATAATGGATTTTGGAGCTGGTGCAGAAGCCTTCCTCTCCACAGTGCTAAGCAGCGTTTTCATAGGCAAAGCTTTTGGCCCTGTAGGCCGCCCAGGTCCAATACCGCTGTTTCTACCAAGCTGCCTTTTGGGATCCAATGATGTTGAAGACGGTTTGCTGGTCGAGGTTGATCTGTGGAGGCCTGATTTAGAATGAATTTGCCCATTCATAAGAATTGATTTCCTGTCTTCACGACCACCATGAATATCTCTGACACTATTGCCTGCTGGTTGTCTGCTCTTTTGTGGCACTTGGGCAGGACGAGCCTCTTGAACATCAGCAAAAAACCTGTATAAGTTTCCTCAATAAAAAATATAGGCGTATGAGTCCCAACAACTAGATTTAAGTACTAAAGAAGAGATTTTTACCAGATTTAGGAGCAGAAACATTTTGAGGTAAAGGTTGTTTGTTAGCAGCTGGGAGTGCTGCATCATCAGATAACAGAAAGGAGTAATCTCTTGTATCTTTAAGTTTCTGGACTTTCGTTTTTAGCTGTACATGGGAAAACCCATTATCATTATTACAGTTCACTAGTTCAGAAGTCTTTCCAAAGTATAGCAAACTTCCCCCCCACACATCCCACGTGATATATCCACAAAATGAGAAAGGGAAATGCAACAAAGGGACTGGAGGGTGGTAGGAGGAGAAAATAAATAAGAAGCTGCTGAAAGTACCTCGTTCCTGATTTTTGGCATCTGCTCCCGTGATCCATTCTTTGAACCTGTGGCAGATGAAGAAGTCTTCTTCTCCTGCAGCAATAGCAATATCATTATTTTACAAATAATAATGAGCACATGCTAATAAGAACTCGAATTTGGTTAGATTACATGCAACCAGACCTACATCAAAGTTTACAATACATACATGATGGGAATTCAAAGCTTTAAATGCCAAATGTGGGTTTTCTAGCAATGACTTGCTTTCTTGAATTACTCTTTGAGCAATAACTGGCTGGGAAGGACCAAAGAACGACCCATAACTGCAAAAAGACATCAATTACATATGCGAAGCAAACCAAACAAATAATCATGACACCACTTAACATACAAAAGATAGTTGCAATGTAACAATCAGACCTCATATTTTAAGAATAACGTTAATGTTATTAACTTGACACAATCAGTCACCATCTATCAATTCATAAATATTATAGAAACAAGAAGTGATATAAATCCAGCAACATATATTATAGGGATAAAATTTTGGTAGACCTTTTGGCCCCATACCAGATTACACAGTTTTAACAGGCTTGGATGGCTTGCAATTGTATAAAGAAAGCTCCCAAACTAATGGCGTTACCCACATAAAAGTCCTAAGGAATTGAGAACTAGTCATAGCACTCACTCTTTCTTTATAGAACTAACTTAGAATCAATATATATTTTTTATTAAATCAAAGATATGCATGCATAAATCCCTCAGTAATAAATTCTTGGTCTCAGTATTCAGGCATTACCTACACCTGTATCCTGCATGTAATTATAACTTGGAAGTGCAATTTGTAATCTCAAATTGGACTACAGATGTCGAATTACAGCCTCTCTTAAAGGGCAAGTGGCTGATAATGCATCTTAAATTTTTTTTGTTTATGAATGTGGCTGATTTTTATGTATTAACTACAGGTCACCAAATCATCCAAATCTGAAAAAGGAAACATATTCCATCAAGAGAACAGGAAATAATAAGTAAGGATACATGGAGGAAAAGCCATGACACTCACTTATCCGATGGAACTTTCTTCTTTATCTCCTGGGATCTGGAAGCAGCAGCACCATTTTCTCTCTTCATTTTCCTCCTAATTTGTTCTTTAATCCGTGCCCTTAATTCGAGATATTCCAGTTCCTCTGCACTTGGCTTTCGCTCTTCTTCCTCCTCATATTCTTCCCCCTCTTCACCTTCTTCCTCTTGCTCATATCCTTCCTCCTCATATTCATCATAATCTTCATACTCCTACATTTTTTTTAAAGAAATATCCTCATAAGTTATGAATTATTAAAGGACAAACATTTAAATCGCAGGTAAAGTCGCACTAGCTTTATATTAGCATTTTCACACATTGATTTAGACACCACAGGAAAAAGAAAAACCTAGAATTGCTTACATCTCTTTCATATCCCCGCATTGCAGCTTAATATCCACTGGGATCAATGTGCTGCTGCTTACAACTAACGAATGTCTGAAACGTGAAAATAGACATTAAAAAAATTTAGATGGCATGAGCAAAAATTAACCAATTAAACTAAAAAAACAAAACTCCAAACACTATTCCAAAAATTGAACAATCAACAATTGGTTAGTAAGTAAAATTTCAAATTAGATGTGATTATACAAACCCCCAGGACAGGGAAATCTGAAACAATTAAATAAAAAGAAAAAATCTGTAGTTTTTCTTTCCTAACCTTAACACTTCTTTGAAGAGAATAATTAATGTCTCAGATGCTTACTGACTCCATAAAATAAGATAACAAAATTCAATCCAACAGATTAAAAAAAACAACCACTTCAATAGAAAGAAAAATGCAGTCCTTTCCAAAAGCAAACATATAAGAAGCACATTTCAATAGAACTTGCCTCCACATTCGAAAGATTTTAAACAAATCCGTGTTCACTGCTGCTAGTATCTATAACTATCACTATTAAAAGATTCATCGGATTTGCTTAAGCTAAAACCTGCATCCACTACTAACTGGTACTCATAATTATCCTATCAACTATAAACTATTATATCAGCATCACTAATTATTTCACTTTATGAGATAAAAACTATTTTAAATAGAATAGTAATGCATTAAGTATTATACATAAAAAACAAAACTCAAATGCATAAAATAAGACTTTTAAACCACCACCCCCCCCCCCCCCCCCCCCCCAAAAAAAAAAAAAAAAAAAGAAAAAAATCTCTATTGTTCAATTGATTTAGACAAAATATTCCATGTCGAAAGTTACAGTAAAACAACTAATCAACGAGGCGCACGCACAAAATAAAATTGCTAGAAAGGAGAATTCAACGCAAAAAAAAAAAAAAAAAAGTAACGAAACAGGAAATAGAACATAACAAATTAGTGAAATATAAGTTTATAGAGATGCAATTGATCTATATTTTAAATAGAGAAAGTAGAGGGCGAAAGGAGAGGCATTAGGTTACCAGATTTTTAGAGAGAGAGATACGAAGATTGTAGAGAGAGAATGATCGGTGGGGAGCTAAGCGCCGATCTCTGGAGGAGGAAGGAGAAGAAAAGGAGAAGATTGGGATTATATTTTGTGTATAATTGCTAAAAGAGCCTTGAGCATTTGTGTTATTATTATTATTATTATTATTATTATTACATTACGGCGGTGGTTACGGGTATTTCTATCACAGTTCAATCATGGCCGTTGGTTTCCTGATCTGTGCTTAGAACGTTGTGCAGTGCTTATGGATTGGAATTAAAAAGAATTAAGACACTCTCACGTCTGAATACGATGGATTATATTTGCATAACTTTAATAAATAAAAAATATATAAAAATCTTAATTTTAAAAATAAAATATTAAAATTCAATTAAATTTTAAATAATCTATATTGTGAATTTTATATATACTAACCCATCTGATGATATATTCTACAACTATTATTATTATTTTGATATAATTACATTTAATTCATAAAATTTAAATTAAACTTATATTTTAGAAGTTTTACATGTATAATATAATTTAATATATATAATAACAGTTATATAGAAAGTATTATTAATAGTATGTGATTTTAGTTTATTGAATAACTATTTAACATATTTATATAACTAATACTTTTTTTGAAACTAAGAGTCATTATTTAGTTAATTATTCTTCAAAATTAAAATTATTAGTAATTAAAAAATAATATTTTAATATAATGTCATTTTAAAAATTAAAATTTTAAAAGTTATACCATACAATCTACTTGTTAAGAAATATTGAAATTCAACATTTTTTCTAATTCATTAACGGGGGACCCAATAATATTTAAAAGGGTTACTTCTCAATTTTATTATGATGTAGGAGGTTTATTTCAGTGTCAATTTTATTATATTAAATATTTTTTATTTTTATAAAATTAATTATTACTCCATTTGTCTAAAGCCAATATAGTTAAATGATCAAATTGATAAATAAAATTAAAATTTAGTCTTTAAATTTTTTATTAAATATTAAAATGGTTCAAAATTAAAATTTGAATCAAATTCGAGTAAAAATTTCATTTTTAACATTATTTTAATTTTAGATGAATTTTATATTTGGTAAAAGTTTAAAAACTAAGTTATGATTTTATTTTTAATTATCTTTTTACTGCATTGACTTTAAACGTAGTAGTTAGTTTTATAAAAACATAAGAAAAATCTAATATAATAAAATCGATAAAAAAGTATTAATATATTAAAATAAAAATTAAAAGATAAATAATAATTATATGTACTTCAATGAATAAAATCTAATAAATAGTCCATGCAATAAAAATAATTATTTCTTTACCTTCGAGAAATATAATCTCGCTACAAAAGTGAAGGCCTTTGTCATTTTGAAATAGGACTTAAGTGAATAGTAATTAGTAGGGAAGTAATAAAAAAATCTTAAGATTAATTAAAAAAATATCATTTTTATTGTATAATTTTAAAAAATATATATATTTTTCTAATTTTTTTAAAAAAAATTACGATGTGATTATTTTTAAATTGTTTTTCGGTTATTTTACCAAAAAAAAAATAACAAAAACCATAATTTTGAAAAAAAAAAGTTAAAAAACTGTATAAAAATAAAAAGAAAGTATTTTTTTATATTTTTCCTATTTAGTATGAGACAAGTGTAAGAATAAACAATGTAACAATTAAATAGTATGATTGATTTTATTCCAACATCGCAAATAAATATAAACCAATCATCAAAGCAACTCCTCTCTTTCCCTCATCAGTCTAAATCCCAAAATGCATTACAAAAGCAATTTTCACCTTCTTTTTATGAAAGCATTTAAAAGCTCTTTTCCCCAAAAGAAATTGCAACACTAATATTACAATGGAAAAGAATATTTATGAAAGAAAAAAGAAAGAAGAGATGGCAATATTATTGTGAACCTACAATAACTACAATGCCGTATACTACACCAAAAACTGCATGAGAAGAAAAGAATAGATGCTGAAAAGGTTAAGGTAGTAATATTGAGTGCGTTTTGTTTTCCACATAATAAAGCGGTCGCCAATTGGTCATTTTGAGCTTACGATATTTCACAAATCCTGCAGATTTCATTCGCATACACTTCTAACTTTCAGTGGCTAGATTAAGAGTACAAGTATAAACAGCTAGCGGGCAATCTTCCTTCCATGTGAGAAACTCATCTGGCACTACAAAAATTTTTCTATGCTTCCGTCGAGTCCGAGCCGCTTTTCATTGACAAGCTGATAGTACCTTTCCTCCCCATAAAATTTCCTGCAAGTTCAAGTACACAAATATAAGATTGAAAAAACACTCCTGTGAATAAAGACAGAAACAGAAACTCATTTGATGAACAATTAGCTAGAGAGAAATAAGCACCCAATTCTGATTGGTCAAAAAACTTTTCGCAATTAAACAGCGGATGCAGAAACATAATGAATTAGCTATGAATCAGAACTTGACTGCAAGCACAAAACATCCAATGACAGCATGCTGCTAACTAACAAACCTATTAACAGCTGAGTGAAAATTAAAAGCTATTCCCAAGAAAATATTTCTTATGGATAAAGTGAGTGCTTAGAGTTGTGGAGCGCTGGCTAGGGACAGCAGGTAACCAGGTTCATTGAGACTGCCAATAGATCAAGACAAGAAATTAAAGCCACTTGTGTGCAATGTAATAACTAAAATTTCCATTGACAAAGCTACTGATAATGGAATATCCATCCATGAAGCCACTGATCTGTGTATCAGAAGCAAACTCAGCATAACCATAAAAGGCAAGACAGCAATTGTATTATTTGAAATATGAAGAAGATACAATCTGCACCAGCATAGCATCTATGGAGTAATTAAAATAGAAAAGACTTCAATTTCTTAAACTCGAACGTTCCAGTGTATTGTTTGTCATGCTGCTCAAGTATAGAAAGAGGCACTTTATAAAGCTCATCAAGTTTCTATGTTCCTTTGGCCCTCACAAATCCCCACACAGTTTCCTGAAAATAATGACTAGGCATACACTATTATTGAAGCATAACGTCCACCTAGTAGATAACCATAAGGTAGTAAATGAATCAATCAGATTGTTTAAACCAGAAGAAGATACATAATCCAAACCAAACTTACGCTATATCTGCCAGAGTTTCTGATTTGATCACACCCTTCCCCTCTGGAAGTTCAAGGCAAGAATAATGCATAATCATTTCCTTTAATGTGTGCTTTGTGCTTTTAACATCATTATCCCATAAGATGCTCTGAAATCAAAGCAATAAACCAAAAACTAGTAAGCTCATCAAATTCCCATTGCATGGCAGAAGCCTGATAGAAATCATAGCAATGTCGACAAGAATGTAAAGGATGCCAAAAAATTAAGTTTTAGCCTGTTTCTGAAAGAAAATAGTAAATATCTCTATTTCACCAATAACAGTCAGGAGCACTGGCTGACCTTTCTAACATACTCTCGTTTGACGTCCTCCCAATGTACTTTGCCTTTAGGAGAGAAAATTGAAGCATTCCAAAGAGCTCCCCTTGCAACCATCACTGATGAAGCACCTGGAGAAAACCAGTATGAGTTCCAGAAATAAATTGACTAAATTAAATAAATAGAGCACATGAAAATTGCATCAAAATATTGGGCCATAAAGATGCTCCTTACAAAAGCAACTTTCATGGAGAATTGACAAGAAAAAGAACCGCTCCTGCGATTTATTACAACTGCTCAAGCAGTGAGAGTGTCGCATGGGTTAGCTTATGTATATTACTGTCAAATCTTACTGTTGACAGTTGTTCCCATGTTTTTAGGGCTTAATTTTAGGAGTTAACTAGTATTGACTCTTGATTGTAGGAGCCAATCATGCATATCACTGTAAATTAGGCAGTAGTGATTCTTTCTTTTTAGAGATATGTGAACCCTATAAATAGAGATTAATGGGTGTAGAAATAAACAACAGAAACTATTAAATTTCTTCGTCCTAAAAACTTCATGGTATTAGAGCTAGATCGCTTTAGGGTGACTCTCTCATATTGCTAACCCTAATATCAGACTCTCTGCATATTTCAACCAAATTAAATTTTTATTCCAGCAGTATTTTAGACATGTCTGAAGGAAAGAAGGAAGGATCTTCTAATCCTACTAAGCATGGTGGTAGAAACATGATAACCACTATGAATGACAGCCCTTCTCTCCAAATCAGTCTAGTCAAACTAGATGGAATGAATTATCTTGCTTGGTCGCGATCATGCTTGCTATTTATTCAGGCTAGGGGATTGCAAAGTTATATCAATAATAACAAAAGAAGACCTGATGGAACAGATCCTGTATGCAGCAAATGGGACTCAGAAAACTCTCTCATCATGTCATGGTTGCTCAATTCAATGCAACCACAGATTGCTCGAGGCTATTTACTCCTTGATACAACTCAAAAAATTTGGGATGCAGCTGCCCAAACTTATTCCCAATCAGGTAATGATGCCCAGGTATATGAATTGCGGAAAAAAGTTCATGAAACCAAACAAGGTGAGCTGACTATGCCCAGTATTTTTCTGAACTTAATGGCTTGTGGCAAGAACTTGACTATTATCATGATTTACAAGCGTCTTGTACAGCTGATGCAACAAAGTTCCATAAAATAATGGAAAAGGAACGTGTGTATGACTTCCTGGCAGGATTAAATGATGTGTATGATCAGATCAGAGTTCAAGTACTTGGACGTGACCCTTTTCCCTCCTTGCGACAAGCATATAGCCATGTGCAGCAAGAAGAGAGCCGACGAAATGCTATGCTGCCAACTATTTCAACTGAAAGATCAGTTATGATGGCTAAATCATCATCCATGAAACCTGATTCAACTAGAATTGACTCTCTGAAGGAAGTAGAACAAGACAGTAGAAGGTGCGACTATTGTGGCAAACCAAGGCATACTAGAGAAACATGCTGGAAACTTCATGGTTGCCCACCACGTGGTCGAGTGGGAAAAAAATCTAGTAGTGCACGGCCGCAAGCTCATGTCTCTGAAACCCTTGACATTGAATTTCCAAGAGAAATCAACCCTTCTGGTGGACTTTCCAATGAAGAATTGAAAATTCTTAAACTTCTTATAGCTAAGTTTGAATCCCCTTCCACTGCAGCTACTGCTTCCACTCCTTCATCTTACCTTGCACATTCAGGTATACCACATCTAGCCTTACATGCTAGGCATACTAATACTTGCGATACTCCTAGTGAATCATGAATTTTAGATTCTGGAGCATCTGATCATATGACCAGTTCTCGAAAAAAATTCTTCACTTACAATTCTTGTTCAGGTCATGAAAGAGTCCATATTGCGGATGGATCCTTGTCTCCCATCATCGGGAAAGGTTCTATAAGTTGTACTTCATCTATTAACCTACCACTTGCCTTGCATATTCCTGGTTTCTCACATAATTTGTTATCTGTTAGTGCTCTTACAAGAGATTTAAACTGTAAGATTGAATTTTTTCCTTCTCATTCTGTCATACAGGAATTGAGCACCGGGAAAACGATTGGCTATGGTAGCGTACATAATGGCTTGTATCAGTTACATGAAGGACCAATTTCTAAGGCTTTACTAGGTGAATCTGAATCAGCTCCTCATCAAATTATTCAATGGCATAGGCGTTTAGGATACCTTCATTTTCTGTTTTAGAAAGGTGTTATCTTCATTTATTTAAGCAATGTGATCTAAAGACCTTAGTTTGTGATGCATGTGAATTTGCTAAGCATACTAGAACTTCATATCCTTCAACTAATAATAAAAGTTTAGTGCCTTTTGAGATGATTCATTCAAATGTATAGGGCCCCAGCCCAGTAGTTTCTTTATCTGGGTATAAATGGTTTGTGACATTTATTGATTGCCACAGTAGGATGACATGGGTGTATTTGATGCGTGCCAAAAATGAAGTTTTTTCTTGCTTTCAGTCTTTCCATAGAATGATTAGTACACAATTTAGTGCTAAGGTGAAAATTTTCCGAACTGATAATGGTACAGAGTATATGGAGAAAACCTTCCATAGCTATTTAGACACTCATGGGATTATTCACCAAACTAGTTGTGTTAATACTGCTACTCAAAATGGAGTATCTAAACGAAAGAACAGGCATCTCTTAGAAGTTGCTAGGGCTCTTATGTTCACCATGCATGTTCCTAAGGCTTATTGGATTGATGCGATTCTTACAGCTGCTTATTTAATCAATCGTATGCCATTAAGAACCTTGAATTTTAGGTGTCCTATAGAACTTATCCAGGGCAATAACTCTCACATTATCTCTCCAAAGGTTTTTGGATGTGTTTGTTTTGCGCATAAGAACTATGGAGAAAAATTAGATCCTAGAGCCTTAAAATGTGTTTTTATTAGCTATTCACCTACTCAAAAGGGATATAAATGTTATCACTCTTCGTCTAGAAAGGTGTATGTGAGTATGGATGTCACCTTCCGTAAGTCATAAGCCTTTTATCCACCATCACCTCTTCAGGGGGAAAATATGATCATCTAGAAGATGCGATTCCTCTTGGTCAACCTATACTTGAGTTGCCTATGTATAATGGTCAGGGGGAGCATGGAAGTGGTGATAATACTTATGATGGAGATCATATTCAAACTGATGCTGAAAAAATACTTGAACGAGCAAGGAAAAGATTGGACAAACCTAATCTATTAAGGTACTCAAGCAAGAAAAGGGAGGATACTACTCTTCATAGCCAATCACCCAACCCGGGCTCAACTCCTATGGATTCAGGTAATCTATCTCCTCCTTCTAACTTGTCTAATGAACTTCCATCTCTTAATTCATGTGATAATAATCTTGATCTTCCAATAGCTGTCAGTAAAGGAGTTAGATCTTGTATTCAACATTCTATCTCTAACTTTGTTTCGTATAAAGATTTGTCTCTTTCCTATAGAGCCTTCTTGTCTTCTTTGCATTCTATCTCTATACCACAGGGATGGGAGGAAGCTGTTAACGATCCTAAATGGAAAGATGCTATGGTGGAAGAAATGAAAGCCTTGGTAAAGAATGGAACATGGGAGGTTGTCGACATGCCATTCAAAAAAAAAACCAGTAGGATGTAAATGGGTATTCACAGTGAAGCATAGGGCAAATGGCTCCATTGAAAGGTTAAAGGCGCGACTGGTGGCAAAAGGTTTCACCCAAACCTATGTCATTGACTACCAAGCCAAGATGAATTCAATAACAGTGCTCTTAACTTGTGCTGCAAATCTTGGATGGGATCTTCATTAGTTCGATGTTAAAAATGCCTTCCTACATGGTAACTTGGAAGAAGAAGTCTATACGGAAATTCCTCCAAGTTTTTCCAATCAAGAAACTGAAGGGAAGGTATACAGATTAAAGAAAGCCTTATATGGTCTGAAACAGTCCCCTGGAGATTGGTTTGATAGGTTTAATAAAGCAATCATTGAAGGAGACATTGCTTTTGCTAATTCGAATTGCTTTTGGTTACAAACAAAGCCATGCAAATCATACTATGTTCATCAAATATCTCCAAGGGAGGATTACCATTCTCATTGTATATGTTAATGATATAGTGATAACAGGTGATAATCAAGAAGAAATGACCAGGCTGAAGAAGTATTTGGCCACAGAGTTTGAGATCAAAGATCTGGGTAAATTACGATATTTTCTTGGGATAGAAGTTGCTCGATCAGAAAAGGGTATATTCATCTCCCAAAGAAAATATGTCATTGATTTGCTAAAGGAAACAGGAATGCTAGGCTGTAAACCTGTTGACACTCCCATTGAAGCTAATCATAGGCTGAAAGAAAATGTCGAAGAATTAGTTGACATTGATCGATATCAACGACTGGTTGGGAGATTGATTTATCTTTCTCATACACGGCCTGACATTGCTTATGTGGTAAGTATAGTCAGCCAATTTATGCATAGTCCCCGAACTATACATCTTGATGCTGTTTTTCGAATTTTAAGGTATCTCAAGTCTAGTCCGGGTAAAGGAATACTTTTTGTGAATAATGGTCATTTACGAATTGAAGCATATTCTGATGCTGATTGGGCGGGCTCTCCTAATGATAGAAGCTCCACTTCTAGTTATTGTGCCTTCATAGGTGGAAATTTGGTCACTTGGAGAAGCAAACAACAAAGTGTAGTGGCTAGGTCAAGTGCTGAAGCAGAATACAGAGCAATGGCGCAAGGAGTATGTGAACTGTTATGGCTTAAGAAGTTAATGCAAGATCTACATCTTCTGGAAGAGGAGTGTGTGTTGTTACATTGTGATAATAAGGCAGCCATAAGTATTGCTTATAACCCAGTACAACATGATCGTACAAAGCATGTTGAGATTGATCAATTCTTCATCAAAGAAAAGTTAGAATATCAAAGTCTCAGAATCAGCTACACAAATTCAAAAAATCAATTAGGTGATGTATTTACCAAGGGGTTATGTACTGGATTGTTTCATTCTTTTGTATGCAAGATGGGTATGGCTGATATACATACACCATCTTAAGAGGGAGTGTTGACAGTTGTTCCCATGTTTTTAGGGCTTAATTTTAGGAGTTAATTAGTATTGACTCTTGATTGTAGGAGTCAATCATGCATATCACTGTCAATTAGGCAGTAGTGATTCTTTTTTTTTAGAGATGTGTGAACCCTATAAATAGAGATTAATGGGTGTAGAAATAAACAACAGAAACTATTAAATTTCTTCTTGTCCTAAAAACTTCACTTACTAAGGGAAGAAACAGGGAAGACAATGAAATCTAAAATCCTTCATGCAAATAAAATTTGAAATAGATTATTTTCTTCTATCAATTTTAACCTTCGCTATATCTTTGTCATTATTAGACTACCTATTGCAACTTAAACATCATAGCAAAATGAGGGTGTAATTAGTTACCTGTTGCAGCTTTAATTCGTTCAAAGTCACCATAATCAAAGACATCTCCATTTGCAATGACTGGAATAGATAATGTTGATACAATGTCAGCAATCTCACTCCACTTAGCTGGATCCCTCGGCCTATCTGCAACTTTCCTGCAAATATGAAAACAAGAAAAAGGACACCATTTATATGATAATTCAGGAGAAATGATGAAATCTAAATCTAAATATGACACATTTTTCATTCTCACCTACAACAACAGCAATACAGTACATCACAAACTTCCAATACTTGCCCCCGCTGAGTTCTTTCCAATTTTCACCTTTTTTATCATTTTATCTCAAGCATGTTGATACAAGTAAATTCTCTACTAAAAGTCTTCTGTTAACTGGTTCAGTTACGGTACATGGATATCCTTGCCATACAGCAATACAGGGGCAGTCAACTTTGTGATCAAATGCTTCTGTGATCCAAATCACGCCTTTATACTCTTTTTCTGCACCAGTAAGTTCTCAGAAAACCAGTGGTTCTGCCATCATAAAACCTGAATCCTTTTAGCATCTTCTTCATTAAAACTTCTTACCAAGCCATCCATGATCTCCAACTAAAACTAGGCTAAAAGTTTGCACTTTTGATTCCTTATCCACCATGAAAACTCATTCTGGGTACGCCTAGGTGCTACTAATAACAGATTCCCCAATGTACCAGCCTTTCCTTGTGATTCTACTGGCTTTTAGGTAATAGCTGTCATCTCAACTGTTATGTAAAGGACTTTTGTGGACCATTACCTCTAATACCATTACTTAACAGGAGTAAAGAAGTATTGCTAACAGTTATCATGGTTGTTAAGTGATCATAACAGCCAATGCAAAGGCCATTGAACTTTTAAGCCTTAAACCACCTAAAATTCTGCAAGAATTTTATATATTTTCGTGCTTGTCTCATATATTTTATACCAGAAATATTCATATGTCTTGTCTCTTACAACTCCAATGATCCAACTGGTTTGCACCTCCTAAGAGCTCAATCCTAATTTACAATTCTAGAAACAAGCTTTTTTTTCCTCTTTGACAAAGTACAATGTTTTCTTTTTTGTGTTGGTTGTCACCCATTGCAACCCTCCTCTTTTATCTAGAATAGAAAGTAGCTATGCAGGATCTAATTAACCAGATTAAGGTTTAAGTGAGTTTGCCTTCAACTTGATCTTTTAATAATGAATACTATGACTATAACATTTTAATTTGTGTGTGTAACATACATATATTAATTGCATCAACTCTATTTAATCAAATTCTTACAGACTAGGATTGGGCAAATATCAAAAAGTCACAACTTCAACTTGCTTGTTAAATTTTGTCAAAAAAGAAAATTTCTTTCAACTTGACCTTCAAACAAACTGCATGTTCAGAGCACATGAAACTCTTTTAGGATCTTAGAATAGGCATGTAGAAAAAAGAATATCAGTACAAACACTCAAACCATCAAACTCACATGATAGATCTGATCCACAATAGATAATAACTATTAGGAATCAACAAAAACTAATATAATCTACAATCGGAATAACTATCCAGCAGCAAAATAACCAAAATCTAGAGATATTTAAAACAGGAAAAAAAATGCTACATGCGAACTAAAGATCACCTTCCATGAACAGCTAGAGCAGAAACACCAGTTTTTTCAATTCGCCTTGCCAGTTCAACCGTATCCTGGGGAGACTTTAGAAGTCTAATCTTACATGTCACCGGAGAGTCCAAGTTCCTCTTTAGTGTTGTCAATATCTAAGTCAAAAGATTTAAGAAAAAGAAACATAAGTAAGTTGAAATAATTAAATTGGGAAATTTTAAAATAAAGAAGCAGTTTTTCAAGTACATGTTTTGCATACATCATGAATGAGCTCCGGTTTAGTCAACAGCGCAGCACCCATGCCCCCACTTATAGAAAATGACTTAGGGCAGCCCATATTGATGTCTATAGCAGCAACATCTTTGCACCTAAAAGAAGGCAACCTTCTCAGTAGTCAAGCACAAATTTCTTCTTTGACAAAATCCAAACTTGCAGAGATTTTATGTCAAAACCCAATTATTAGTCTGATTGGAGTGTTAAGGACATGACTGCAAAATGGATTTTGTCAAAGAAGAAATGCAATCGGAGTTGCTCACCGTGACATTGTTACTTCAAGCATTATCTTTTACACATAAAATTGCAAGACAAAAAGATGAAAAACTGAACATTCATACTCAAGCATATGGTGCTATATATTGAGGATATTGGTACTACCTATACCAGAACTTACAATATGATGCTGTTCAAATCCCCCCACTATAATAAAATAGAACATGAACAACGTGATACTTACACCATTTGAGCAGCAGTTAGAGCCCTCACAGCATCAGAAGTGCCCATTTGGAATACAACCCGATTTTTCTCTTCATTGCAGGTTCTGAAGACAACATTTTCTGTTCCTTTCTCGACAAAATCAGTGCACCCAATGTATTCTGCATGAGAATAAGTATGGATTTCCCTAAATCAACAAATAGAAAAGCAATGGGCCAATAAGGAGATCCACCAAATTAAAGAACAAACATTGTCTGTTTGCAGTTCCAATGCAAATAAGAAGCCAGACAAAATACAGAAAGCAAAGTTGTTCATGGACCCTTTTTATTTTCTTTTAATACACAATACCACATTGGCACAACAAGAGAAAAATTGCACATCTCTTGTTTGGATAGATGAGAAAGATATAACCTGGAATTGGAAACCAACAGCTAAAACTATGAACCAGAAACAAACAATAAAGTATTTTGGTCAAAACTGAAAATTTCTTTTGTAGTCATTTGGATCAGAATGTATTGAGAATTTCCTGTCTTGCTGGATTCAAGCTTAGTTATTATCCTATCTTCAATGGGTCTTGTGTTGATTTTTTCAAAGTTATTGGGTTTTTGTTTTGTGGTCCTTTGCTTAGTAGCAAGAGTGATCATAAGTTGTTAGTTGTATACACTGCAATCTTAATGATAAGTTGTTAGCTGTCAGTGGAGGTGGACTATTACGAGAACCTAATTGATTGATAAATGAGTATAGTCTGTTTTTTTGTTTTTCATCTCTTACTTCTTTCCCTCAACAGTGGAAGTATTCAGTAAGTAAAGCTACTCTTCATGCAAAACTATCATCCTTGCAACTCCGAATTTTCCATTATTAATTTAATCATAAATTAGACCTCTCAAATACACTACTTCTTAACCCAACACTCAAATCTCTTAACCTTTCATTTTCCAATTCATGAACGAAACATTTATTTAAAACTTAATTACCAAGGAACCAGAATTTCCTGCACTGTAGTATATTTCCAGGCAAGAAGCATAGCACCTTATCCATGAATGTCAACACACACTATTATCAATTTACCACAAAACCTTTCCTCATTATATTTTCAAAACTTCCTAATTCCTAAACCCTAGCGCAAAGAAAAATTGCATGTAAAAAAGATCTTCCTACAATCATGCACCCTTCACTGAGAATTTCATAAATCGCAGCATTCTTTGACATTTAAACTCATGCAGCTTCACTGACAATCCCTAATCATCACCTTAACTGAGATGACACAATTCAAATCCTCAATATCCATCTCCCTTATCTCAGTCAGCAAGGATAGGTCTTCATCTTCACTGCCAAGCCTCTTGTAATCCAATACAAAAAATTTAAGCCCAGGACATTACCTTTCAGCCGTCTCTTCATTTTTAAGAGATTTGTCATGCCGGCAACTTTCTAAAGCTCTGCAAGGGGCTTTTTTAAACTAATTGTGCCATCACCCTTTTCAAATAAGTGAGTTCTAAACTTCTGATCGTCATAATAACATGCATAACTTGAGCATACACCCATATGGATATATGCAAAAATAAAAATTATTCAATTCTACAATATCAGAAACAAATCCGTTGGCAGAGTTCAAATTCCACTGCATCTAAAGGTCAACCAAGTTGCCCGATTTGCTAGTATAGCTACTTCAGAAATATGCGAACACCATGAAAAGCTTTTTGCTAAACCCAAATATTTACTTAATATGAGAAGCACAGAGCACGACGAAATTTCCATAACGATCTTTGGCATGAAAAAAGTTACCATTTTTCCTGTGCGTGCATTCAACAGCTCAAGATCAATGATCCCCTCCTGGAATGTAATATTTGCACCATATGGAGCTGGTAACCTAAACATCAATGTTCCCGAGAAAAAAGTACAACCAAATTCAATTAATACAAGAGAACCAATGCTAAATCATAGCAAAGTGTTATTTACATCAATTTACAAAGAAAAAGCGTTTGACTTTTCTTTTGCTAAACATGCAGGCTACTGATTCATGATTATCAGACATTCAGTCCACTGCTCATATTATGAACAGCCCAAACAGAGTTCAGCACCTTAACAATCAATCATAATATCATATCAGAGAGAGATGTATGATAAGTGAACAGGAGTAGAAGACCTTGGATATTAGACATCAAACCAAGTACCTATCTGTAAGTTCATTAATTTCTCTCCCCAAAAACAAAAAATCTGATAGTATTGATATTAATAATAATAAGTGGATCTTGTTTGAAAACATCTTGAAGTTCAACACTCTTAACAAGTTTAATCTATTCTTTTAATTTTATCAGTTAGGGCCTAAACTTAATTTTGTTGACCAATATGGACATTGTTATCCTTTTGTCCAAATCACAATTATATCAATGATGTGGCGGTGATGTTATAGCTCCAAGCTCCATAGTATCTCCTCATTGCCTAAGGCATCCTTCTCTCCTCCATCCGAACTCCTCGATGACAATATCAATGACCCGCAATAGAGACGAAAGGAACACTTGACAAGGAAGCAATGAGCTTGGAGATGTTAACAGTGCCAAAATAACATTGTTGCCTCACAAAATTTACTTTGATTTGGAAAAAAAATAATGGAATTCGTTTGGTAACAAAAGATAGCTCTTAATGGAAAATGAATTATTGGCCAAAATTGTTAAAAACTTTAAAGTTCAAGATTACAGTAAAACAGTAGCTAACACTGATGCAAAAGGGAGGTAAATTTGGATAAAAAGAACTTTTCCCAGAAAAAACAGAGTTGTTTGGTACTATTTATTCATTGTACCCTAATAGTCTCACGGCATTGGGACAAGATTAATCACATAATCTGCAAAATAGCCGATTATTCCTGGTAATTTCTGAAGTGCTTCACTAGAAGACTAAGGCTCATTCAAGTATACAAGCATGAACTGCTAAAACTAATAAATTCTTAGTTAATAGGGTACTCCTTTCTAGGTTTTGCTCTGCCTAATATCATTATTGAAGTCGAGAAAGGTTTCTTTCATTGCTACTAATGTTATTCTACACCAACATTTATCTTCAAAAGGTAAATAATAAAAATTTATGAAATAATGCCAAAAAGAGTCAGACTCGCACAAGGTAAAAGGTTCCATGAAAATATAAAGTAGTTTGAGAGGCATTTAGGACTTTGTTCTATGTCAGTTATCCACCTACATGTGACACAATATCATGCAAAACCACTTCTCATGAGAATACTCACATATTATTACGAGGCTTATAAGTATCTTCACATTCTCATAAATCATCCTATAAATTTTTGTGACTTCACTGAAATAATAACATCCCCAATTTCTTTCTATTCCTTGAGGATATAAGTGTCATTACCAACTAATTATGTAGCACTCTCATAAAATTTCCATAATAGATAAAGTTTGGCATGAGAAGAAAGGACTTTGTAAAATCATAAAAGGAAACCCAGAAATTCCTATTTCTTAGTTAGCTACAACTGCTATGATAGAGGGACCTCTTTCACCTCCTTACTCATCCTCTAAGCTATGTTGCAGCAAGCAGCTAATTCTTATTGAATTCACCAAGATAATCTGGCTAGTAGTGCCTAACTCTGTGGCAAGGTTCAGCCACTGCCTCTGGGCCTGAGCTCTTTTGAGTGTTAATTTTCAAAGGCTAAAAGATGCCTCTAGTCATAAGAACTTCATTAAAAAAAAAATCAATTCTATTTCCTTCTGTTTGATACCAAAATGAAAGAAGGGACTAGAGAACCCTAATTCTGTTTTGAATAGGGATACTCACTACTTAAGAAATTAGACATATCCAATTCACTATTGAACACATTCCATAGAATTCTTTTCAAACAGAACATGATGGGTCAGAAAAAGTATTGCAATCTGACATCCATATTTCAAATGGTGTTAGTTCTATTTATTGAGAATTAGCCATTACTTGTGTGCCAAGTCCTTTCATCTTTGATCATATAGAAGATGGATTTAATCATTAAGTTAGGTTGTAAAAACCAAGCAAAGCTAAATATATGAATTTGCAACAGAGGCAATCAGAACTCTAACTGTCAACAAGCTAATGAAAAATTATTACAAGCAACTCACAATGTAGCTCCTAGCTAGACATTTTCAAACAACTGGCACGTTTCTAACATCAGCAAAGTATATTATTTCCCAAGTCACAAGGACAATCTGTAATTCTGAACTCAGAAAATTGTATTTCTCAATTATATAGATTCAACGTATAAATTAGTGTGATGCTTTATTTATTCACAAATTCAACTTTTTACAATTTAAGATGAGAAACAACAACAGCTTTGAGGATAACTAGAGGTAATTAACACTAATTATGTGATTAAGTAGCACCAAGTCAATTCGTCAATAGTACCGTTGACTTTGCGTTCGCACTTGAGAAGCTTGTGATCAATAATCTCCTCTCCATAAGTAATATCTGCACCATATTCAGCAGCTAGTAACCTAAAGGGCAACGTACCCTGCAGAAAACCACAGACAGCGGTAAATTCAAATTTTCAGTAGCTGCTGTAAAAATCGAAAACAAAAATCACCGTTTCGAGTGCTTGTATCTTTTTCATTTACTTACAACTCGAACCATAGGAGCGAGGACCAGCTTGTTCTCGTACTCCATCTTTTACTTTTTCTTCTTCTTTTTCTTTTTCTTTTTTCCTTCCCCGACAGTTGTTCAGTGAGTTCGACAACGACAATAGAAGAAGTGCCGAATGAAGATGGGCTTTCTTTCAGTTGGGCCTGGCCTGAATAACAGATGGCCTATTAGCACATTTGTTTTATTTTTTTTGTTAAGAAAAGTTTTCTGCACGTTTCTTGAAACTCTTTTACGGTCAAAAGAAAAAATTTCTTACAGTTTCTGTTTTTCGATTTTTTTTGTTTAAATGATGTTGTTTTAAATTTCGTTAGAAAAATATATCAAAAATATATACCTATAAAATATTCAAAAAATATTTTATTAAAAATTTGTATTATTGTGACTTCTTTTTCTATTTTTTATTTTTTTATTTTTTAAATTTTCATCAGAAAAAAATTAAAAATATAATCTAGAAGATATTAAAAGAAAAAGATACTAAAAATATATCTATAAGATATCAAAATAATATTATTTTTAATTTGTATCATTGTGAATTCAATTTTTATTTAGATCTTTTTACTTTTTAAGAATTTCATTAGACAAAAATGCTAAAAAATATACCTAATATATACCAAAAGTTTATTTATTTTTATTTATATTATTATGAATTTACCTTTTAGAATTTCGTTAAAAAAAATTAAAAGTATATCTAAAAGATATCAAAATTTATTTATTTTGTATTACTATGAATTTACCTTTTAGAATTTCGTCCGAAAAAATATATTAAAAATTATACCTATAAGATATCGATAGAATATATGATTTTAACTTGTATTACTGTGAAATCGACCAAATGAGATAAATTTATTATTTTTATTTTATACTTTTACGTTTGATATTCGTTAATTGAATGATTTTTTTTTTTATAACAGCTAGAGTGTTTTGATAATATATAAATATATTTTTTAAAAAATATATTAAATACAGTTTAAAATATATAAAGATATAACTAGAACTAAATTTAAAAAATATTTAACGATAACAAATATACTAAAAAGATACCAATAAAATATCAAAAGGACACTATAACACAATTTCAAGAAATATCATATAAATAAATTTTTTTAAAAATTGTAAAAAAGTAAATTGAAAAAAATAGACCGTAAAAAGAATACCATAAAAACAAAAATTTATACGGATTTTCCGAAATTATGTAAAATTCCTTTTGTTAAATCCAAATAATGGCAGTAGCTTCTAACTGTATATAAGCCTCTAGAGTCATTTTTCGTGATTAGAGATGGCAACGGGTCGGATCTGGACCGAATCCGACTGGATCCAGATCCAGATCCGTTTTTGGACCCTGGATCCAGATCCAGATCCGTCGGGTCTGAAAAGTTAGGATCCAGATCCGTTGGATCCTACGGATCCGAGTCCAAAACAGATCCTAAACGGATCTTGCTGATTTTATCTTTTTTTTTTCAAAAGTTATAGAATTCACATAAAAAAACGCATACGTTATACTTTTCAAGCCTCCCTCAAATAGTACAGGTTCAAATGTTATACTAATCCAATAATACAAAACAACTTATACAAACTCAACAATCCAATAATACATGTCTTTTGAATAACGATACAAATTAGCATCATCAACATTCATCTCCTAATAGCACCTTGCACCAACTACCAAAAGGCTAATACTCTTCATCACTACTAACATCATCAACATCCTACAATAGAAAAACAACCAAAGAGAATAATTAGGGATTGGATAAGAACTAAAAGTAAATGTTTATATATTAATATAACTTTTTAAATATTACCATATCAATGATATCAACTACATCCATCCCTTGTGCATCATTATCATCCTCACAATCTTCCGTAATAGTTGAACATGAAAGGGATCCTTCAAAATTGTCTTTGTCATAAATAATTAAAATTACATTAAATACTTAAATTTCAATTGCTCAGCAAGTCGGGAGAATTTCGGCTATTGTCTGATATTATTTTCACAACTTAATATTTAGCTAAATCAACATTATTAAGCCTATGAACTCATGAACATTATAAATATATTATAAAACAAACCAATGTATGATAAATTAACCAAAAGTTACGAACCTTAATTCAACAAAAATTACGAACATCAGCATTCAACAAAAAAGGATTTCAATTTTTTAATAAAAGCATAAAACCCCTTTTTCCAGATCTGTAAAAATTATTAATTAATCCGATTTTTCAAGATTATTCATACAAATTAAGAATTGATTCATAAAAAATTAAACCAATTGATTGATAAATTGATATTCGGTTATGTATAAAGAAAAAAAATACTGTAAATTATTTCACGAACTGACTTCAATGGAGGAGAGAGACTGAATTGTTGGCTTCAATGGAGGAGAGAGACTGAACTGTTGGCTTCAATGGAGGAGAAGGCATATGCAGTGGATTCGCATGAAGCAATACAGAATTCCAGAGTCTACACTACACTCTACAGAGTACTAGAGAGGGAAGTTAGAATTAGGGAATTTAGGATTTGGGGCCTTTGAGATATTGGCTTAAGTTAGAGTTGTTATTAGAGCCTTAGACAATCAGATTCAATATAAAAAATATTGAAATTATAAATTAAACGGGTAAACGGATCCGTTTTTTCAAAGAAGGATCCGGATCCGTCGGGTCCAAAATTTTAAGATCCATATCCGTGAAAACGGATCTGGATCCACGGATCCGGGTCGGGTCCAGGATCCATTACCATCCCTAGTCGTGATACACTCATCCATGACTCATCACGAGCTTAAAGGAATGCTTTGAAAATTAGGAGAGAATATCATAAATATTTATTTTTTTTATTAATTTTCTAATTTTTTTATTTTTACTATGTTAAAATATTAAAAAAATATTTTTTTATATTTTTTAAATTTACAATTTTAATTGATTTTAGTCTTTCTTTTATTGTTCTTGAGTAAAACAAACCGAAAAATAATTAAAAAATAACAGCAAATAAAAATAATTAAAAATAATTACACCGTAAATTTAATAAAAGAATTAGAGAAACGATATTTAAAAAAAAATACAATAAAAATAATATTTTTATTAATTTTAGAATATTTAAAAAAAATTATTGAATTGGGGATTAATCATGTAAAATAAAATTGTCCCCGTGCTTACCATTTATTGAGAATAAACTAGAAAACTTTTTGAATGCCATACTACCAGGTGGAATTATACAGCAGTCACAAATCCTGCTAAATAGATATATCCTAAACCCTAAATTACTTCCTTTAACTTTTTATTTGTCTTCTTGTCTAAATAAAAACATAAGAAAATAGAGGAAAATACGTAATGACTTTCAAGCCAACAGCTTCTTGAATGTGCAGCAGTGTCTCATTCTGGTTTTTTATGTTCCCAAGATTAAAGAATCCGAATCTGAAAAGAAAAGCGCAGCCAAACACTATCCAAATCTGCAGAATAGTTCCAAGTTGGAAGACAGAATTGGCACATCTTCTCGTTGCCACCAAATTTTTATACTCAACTGGTGCAGTCCCCTCCTGTTCCCAACACCAATGCACTCCTGGACAGGTTTTAACTAGTACAACCATATCCATATCAATCCAACGTAAAGAAGCAAATGTGGAGCAAAGAATTCTCTTTAGGAGGCTAAAGGCTCGTAGTTTCTTATTCTTTTCTATTAATTTATGGAGGCCCAATGAGTAATTATATAATTCTTTTTTGACGGGTCAAAGACACGTAGTACTATTCTCTTTACAGGTGTCAAATCTGGAAATATTGAAAGAACATTTTCTATCCTGTGGAGGAGGCACTAGTTTGAATATTCAGACGTTTCCATTCCTTTCATTGCTTTAGTTACAAGAATAAATCAAAGTTCTTTCTCGGCCTATGCATTTGTCAATTCAGTGAGGGGTTTCTGATTACTGTTTATGTGCAGAAACAGAGTCTTTAAAGACATTCAAACAAGGTGATTGACGCTTGTTCTGATTTCTCTCTTAATTTATTTGAGATGTTGGATTATTTCATCAGGGAAACAAGGTTTCGATACTTGAATATGACATGTAATCTTGATAGGTGTAATGGAATCTAAATAGCTATTTATGATTGAAAATAAACCCTTTTTTTTAAGGGACTGAAATAAACTTGGTATATCTAATTTATTCTATATTACTATTTATGATTAGACTCAAATATATACTAAGTTAATATCCAGTTAATTGTTATTTTAATTTATGATATATTTTATTTTTATTTTTAATTGTTCATCTTTAAACTCTTAAATTCCGCATTCATTTTAATGTAGAATTTCAAGTTTAAATTTCAATTTCAGTCATCTGTCCATTCATTCTACTATGGTTGTTATCATTACAATTATAGATATCTTCAATTCGTAAAATTGAAGTTGAATTTTTTAATTTAAAAAATATGCAAATATATAAAATTTAACTAATACTAAATTAAATACATCCAATAAAAATTCAATGAAAAATAAAATTGACATTTTATCTTATAAGATTAGAAAACTTTATTAATTAAAAATAAATATTTTAATTATATTTATATAATCTAATAAAAAGTATTGGTATTAAACTTTTTTATTGATTATTATTTAATTAGAAAATAACTTATTAATTAAAATTTTATATTATCGAATTAGAATTATTATTTCATTAGAAACGTAACATATTAGTTAAAGCATTAACATAAAAATTTAGGTAAAATATAATAATTCACAAAAATCGTAAACTTACACATTAGCATAATGCATACATATAAAAGTAAGTGCAGATATATGTATCAAAATTTCTATGCCTCAACATTTATATATCTTCAAGTTGTCTGCCTGCACATTTATTCAATAAATTATAACTAGAAAATATTATTATTATCTTAAAAACACAACTAGTTATTTATATATTTTTTATTTTAATATATATTATTTAATTTTTATTTATCAGATTTTTAGGAAAGTGAAAATAAAAAAATATATTATTATATAGCTAATACTTAGCTATTAATATAATTTGATAAAAAATTAAATTTTATTTTCTAAATATTTAAATATAAATATATTAGTCACTAAAATATTTTAGTTAATTGAGTAAAATATTTTTATCTAGCCTCTTTTGAGTAAGTTAGTCCTTTTCCAGTAAAGAAATCTGTATTGTTGACTTTTCAATAACGTTTTTCATTATACAATTCAATAAAAAATCTCTATTCTTTATGAAAGTTTTGCTTCCTCTTTCTATTTAATTGGAATAATTATATTTTTAGTGTATAAATTAATTAAATAATAATAATTTAGTGATTTAATTTTTAAAATTAATAATTAAATATAATTTGTAGATAACAATATAATATTTTTAACAGGTCATACATTATAAATACCAACGTGAACTTTTTTTAAATCAAATGAGATGGAAAATTAGAAGCCCTTGGTAATAATGTGTTGCCAAACTAATGAAATGATAAAATATAAACACATTTTTATCAAGTTATTAAAGTTTTATAATGCAATAAAATATTAGAATTCGTGAATTAGGATTAAACACTAAAATTACTAAATTAGATATTAATAATTTGAATTACTAAATTTCTATCAATCTATAATATTTTCCCTATATAATCTTCCTGACACAAGCAAAGATCACCATCATCTCTATAACTTTTTTTCTTTTTTTTTTACAACATACACAGAGAGAGCAAAATCTAGAGTGAGAATTAAGAAAAAGACATTCAAAAAACATATAAGAGATAGAATTTATTCCAAGCTCATATTATTAATAAATTTATTTTAATTTTTAATATATTCAACAATATTTTATCTCTTATTTCGAGTATCAGGCTCTACGGTGTTGAAATAACCCATGCCATATTCCCAGGAAAAGCTCGAAAGACCTTCAACAAAAGGATACCTGTACCCGAAACCGACACAGGTAGATAGGTAGAGAACACCTAGGGGCACGAGACAACTCTCTCTAAGGAACTCGGTAAAATAGCCCTGTAACTTCAGGAGAAGGGGTACCTCCTCACAAAGGAGGTCGCAGTGACCAGGCCAGACCGACTGTTTACTAAAAACACAGATCTCCACAAAGTCGTAAGACTATGTATGAGGGCTGACGCCTGCACAGTGCCGAAAGGTCAAGAAAGTTGGTGACCGTAAAAAATTTTTAAAAAAAAATATGAAAGTCATCTATTAAAAACACCATCTTATTATTTTTTTTATAGATTGATAATTTTAAATATTAATTTTAAAAGATTTCATATTTAATTTAGTGAACTCTCATATGACATCTGCATTTACATCCCCTAAAAGAAAAGAATGACAAAGTTTCAGTACTGACCTTCCCCAAACCAGCCAAACTCTGGCCACAGCACTTGTTCGTACCTTTACCCACCAGAATCAATGTCATCATGAAATGCCTTAATTGACCCGCCGATCTCCCAAGGTAAAAGATCATTAAATTAAGCAACGTAATATTGTATATTTCTGCCTTCCCCCGGTTACTGCCTGCCTAGTTAGCTTACTGAAAAGCTTTAATTTCGTTTACTTATTGACACACTTTCTTGTCAAAAGAGTTGAGATATATGGACTTCTGTTCTCAGAAAGTCATGTGTTTCAGCTTTGAAATTTGGTTCCTGGTGTTAGATTTCACTCTCATTTTGATCCTACAAATGGATTTATTTTCAATGGTGCTTCTTAAAATACAAAATATTTTTTATTTAATAAAAAATATATTTATATTTATATTTAAATATAAGGTGTATAAAATTATAAAAAAAATTCAATAAACTACCTTGTAGTTTAACTTATTTTTATTATAGAATATGTAGTTTGTCTTTTGTCACTTTAATATCCTGTAAATATGAATGGTAGCAAACAACGACCAAATTGTATAACGCTGTTAATAAATGCTGAAATAGCAGCTGAAAAAATTAATAATTATTGTGTGTTACATCAGAATCTCTTAACAGTATTATGTAATTTGATTGTCATTTGCTAATAATTATATTCATATGGAACTAAAGTGGCAAAAAGCAAACTACAAATACTAAAGTAAAAATACATTAAACCATACGGTAGTTTATAAAAAAATTTCAAAAATTTATTTATATATAATAGTCTTTTTATATTTTAATTTATATTTTATTTTATGAAATAGCCATTATCATTTTGATTATTTTCTTTTTTAGAGCGAAAGACAAATTATTTTTAAAAATAAAATTAAAAATAGTACATATCAATTAATAAAATATATAAAAATATATAATTTATTAATTAAAATAAAGATAAATAATAAAATTCAGCTTTCCACGTATAGATAGCCAAATCAACTTTTTATTTTATATTTAAAAAATATAGTATGTATTGAAGTTTTATTTTATTAAATAATTATTTCTAATAAAGAGTTTAACTTATATAAAATATTTTGAATATGCTTTTAAAGAAGGAGTGTGAGCTTCTCCTGGCTATGTAACTATTCTGATTTTATAATTCATATTTTATTTTTCTTAGAGGGTTTTTTTGTTGTTGTTAATTTTATATCCTTTACTAATATACAATTTTCTATTTCGTTCGCAAAGTAATGTGATCCACTTCAAAGAATATTTTTCTTTCAAGTGACTAAAAAGTTAATTCCGGTCGTTTGATAACGTCATGTCATGGTCCCCTAATATAAAATTATTTATAAAAAAAAAATCATGAAATGCCTAATAGACAATGACTCATATAATAGAAAGTAATTATTATTTTTTATTTTGTATAAAGTTTGATAATTTAAGTGTCTTGATGATGATTTAGGAACATGTTCACTTTTCAGTTGAGTTAGATTTTATTCACAAAATCTTGCAAATGTAAATTAGTTTTGTATTTCTCAACTCAATTGTAGAAAGAGACTTTTCTCTTTTATTTCCTAGATTCAAGAGTTTTATTTGATAAAATAATATCTAAACAAGTTCTATTTATTTCATGAATAATTACTCAGTCTTCTTATTTTAGAAAATTTATTTCCTTTTTCCTGGAAAATAACTATTAAAATAATTAAGACTCATAGAAATCTGATAGTTATATTAATTATATTATTAAAAATTTGAATTTATTGGGGAATTTGTTATTCATCAAGTCATTTAAATAGGTTGAGTAATAACAAAATCTAATAGAGGACAAAAGTATTGACTGAATAAAAAATGAGTGACCTTTTAATTTGACTTTCAAATAATAGTGGGAGAAAAGCGTTGAAGTGGTTAAAACTGAGGGGGTCACAGAGTAATCAGCTCATCTTATTATGTGAACATGCATAGAGAAAACTTGACTTTGTATCCAGTAGAAAACTGGTGGCGGTATTTCCGGTTTTCCATGTTTTAACGCTTAAACCTCGTATATTTTCTCAAGAGAGACTGATGACGTGGCGATTCATCTGGCGGCCGTCACTGAATTGTTTACCGAACGATAAGCGACTGATGTGAATGCTGAAGGGTCTTTAACCAAATTTTGGACTGTAGAGATTCTGGGATTATTGGCTTTAGAAACATAATTGAGTTAGAATCTTATCCTCCTAACTCAGGATCTGATTCTCGTTTTCATCATTATCAGCGGCTGTTATTCAAAACCTCTCTCCCTGTGATTTTCCTGATTGATAAGAATTTTTAGGTATAAAAATTATTATATTGGTCATTTTTTATTTTTCTTTTCACTCTAGTCCAATGCTAAGAAAATAAATTACTAGCTACCTATTAATATTTATAAAATCTAAATATTTTTTTTTACTTATTTTATGAATTATTAAACTGAGTTAAAGTCTTAGATGGGCGTGGATGAAAGAAATAACATACACCAATAATGTTCCACTTGCCAACACTAAGAAATCAACTGAGCAACTAAACAACAAAACATTAGAACGACATATGTTCCTTAATTACCACGAAATATATATTCTTGAACATTTATAAGCATATATTTTGATTAGCATGCAACCCCTTTCCTTTTTTTTTTTTTTTTATATCAATTTATGTTCATTGGTATTTATGGATGATGTAGTCAAATTCATGCGTTTTCTCAAAAGTGATTTGATTCCGTATTAAATGCTATTCTTGTCGTTTCATATAGTACAAAATAGTTTTTACCCAATTACAGAAATTCCTTTTTTCAAGCAACTGCCTCAGAAAGAATAAACACTAAATTTCAAAGAGAGAATCCACGTGGTTAAAGCATACAAATATTAAAAATAAAATATGATATTATTATAAATTTTTTAGTGAAATTACATATTCAATGAAACTCTAGTTAATAGTCTAAACAGAAGGGCTTCAAGCTTCCGGCATGTTAATATTTTTGGATGTTTTGCTCTTTTGTTCCAGCAGAAACCATAACCCCTCCTCGTTCATTTTTCGCACCAATAAAGGCAACACAACTAAATTTAGTTCTATGAAACCTGCTGTTAATTGGTGGCTCCTTGTGAATGGCAAATAATATCCATATACAAGTTAACATCTAACTAAGTGTATGGCCAAGCTCTATTTTATATCCAGTCTCATATATATTTAAATTAATTAATGTACACATTGCTTGTCGCAGTCTGAAATCGAACAACCCTTACAACTTTTCATATTTATTGAATTTTTTATTATATTTTTTTAAATTTTCTTTATATAAAAAATATGATCGTATTTGAGAAAGCAAAATAAATTTATATGCTTTGAGAATATATTTTAAGTTTAAATCTTAATATTGATAAAATTTATTACTTTTGTAATGAAAATTTAATGGAGAAGTATTTATAAAAATTTATATGATTTTAATAAAAAAATTAATGATAATCCAACATTATTTTACCCATCAGATAAATTAATATATATTTAAAAGGGATTCTGATGAATAAGATAATAATCGATTAGTTAACATGTTGGTTGTTGGTTAACCGTATTCTGAAACACGGAAAAAAATCATATATTTAATTAATTGGTAATAATAAATTATAGAAAAATTAAGTGGGTTAGAATAGTAATTTTCTAAAATGGAAAATGATAACTGGACGAGAACGGTGACATAGAATCGGAATTGAACTAAGGTTCAAATTTGGTTAAAATACGGTTACAGATAGCATTTTAGACTTAAGCGTGTGGGGGCTGCAGGAGGCAGGCTTGTTTGCAACTTCGCGTGTAATTTCACATTTTAAATTTTCAGCTGCTGGCGACCCTATAAAACATAAGTTACTCTTAGGCCTTCTAGCCAATCTAAATCGGGAGTTGCAAGAAAAAAATATACTGAGAAGCTTTACTGAAAAAAGTAAAACAATATAAGATAAAAATCTAATTAACTATTTATTTAATTTAAAAAATATATAAATAAAATAATAATTTTTTTAATTTAAATAAATTTTTAAATTTTTAAATTTTTCAAACTCGTAAAAGATAGCTAGAAACAAAAAGTGGGTCAATAATCTCTATCATCGATTACAGGTAAACTTTTCTCGAGCTATAGTTCTTACTTTCGATTCACGATACAATTATCTACAGTATAATTAAATCCAATTATTAAATATGCAGATGTATCAAAATTTTTAAAAATAGTGGATTTGCAATCCTAGTGATAAGCAAAAGGCTAAATAGATATAAATTTATCGTGTTTTGGTAATTGACATGGTAAACTTGATTTTGATTCAATTGTTTTTCTGAACTTTTTGGATTGTAATCTTTAACACCTCCACATACAAAAGTTAACACGAGCCTAATACTTAGATGTTTTCGGCAGCTATCCACTTTGTACTTGGCTATCCAGTGGTTATTGTATTGCGGGCACGATAACTGGTATACTAGATGAGTGCTCTCCTATTTTGACTTTTCCAGAACTTTCGGTAGCGCGGCCGAGACAACGACAAGTTCTCTGCTCTTGCGTGGGTGGAGTGACAGAAGTTTAAGAAATCAAGAGAAAGTCATGGTGAGACAAGCCGTTTATCATTATGATAGGTGTATGTAGCTAAGGCATCCTAACAAACCGGTAGACTTGAACCTTGTTCCTACATGATCCTATCAATTTGATTAAAAAATATTTTAAATTTTATTAATTTATTAATTTTAATATTTAATATTTATTATAATATTAAATTATATTAAAAGATAATGAAAGATAATAATTTTTTTTTTCAAAATTCACTAGTTAATAATATTGAATAAAAAAAATCAATAGAATAATTATTTTGATCCAGTAAGGATCCGATAAAATCATATTTCTTTTCTATTTCTATTAAGATAAAAAATACTAGTTTTCTTATAATTGTTATTTTTTTATCTTTTCTCTATGTATATAAAAACTTGTAATTATGTAATTAAATTAGTATTTAATAATATTAAAATTAAATTATGCAATTAAATTAATTTTAATAATTAATGTAACAATTATATATATGTAATTAATATTTAATAATTATGTAATTTAATTAATATTAATAATAAAATTACAATTTAACTTTTTTATTTAGAATAAGTAATAAGTATTTTTTTATTTCACTAATATTTATGTTTATTTAATTTGATTAATTCTAACTTTTTGATTTAAATATGTGAAGTATTTTGAAAAATTCAGAATAATTAAGAATATAAAATTCGATTAAAATTTTATATATTTTTTCTATTGACTAACTTATTTAAAATGATATAACAGCCGGTGAATAAAAAACAATTAATTATCAAAATAATATTATGTGTTGTTAATTTTCCAGCCAAACAGCAACTAAATTACGCAAAGAGACCAAAAGAACTAACTGCTTGCCATGCCATAGTAGGGACCACTTAGCCTTTTATCTTGACCCTACCGTTTCTCTGCTTCCTTTTTTCCGTAGCTTGATTACCTATGCAAACGAAACGAGGGAGGGATAAATTCTAACCATAGTTCCCTCGATCTTAGTTAAAACTCTGGTTAACTTAACCCATCTTTCCACTTCAAGCCCTTTATAAGGGACTCCTTCCCCTTCTTCATTTTCGCATCCACTTCTCATTACTCCATGTATCATCAACTTCTTTCATTTTGTTTCATGATCCATTTTATATCCTCCATTTTATCTCTTCATTAGCTTTTTCTTTAGTTTAAATTCTCTGCGTCTTCATTTCCAGCTCCTTGCTTTTTCTTGGTTTGTTCTCTTTCTCCTTCCATTCATTTTAAGATTCTTGTTTTAGTTTCTTGCATTATAAACAATCATTTTAATTTAGTCACTAAACTTTTTGATGATTGAGAAAACACATTCTCATAATGCGTAAGTCTTGACTTGTATTTTGTTTGTGTTACTGTTATGGCAGTGAAGGAGGAGAGAGAGCAAGATGGCGACCAACGGCAATGGAGAGGCTGCAAACATGAATGGGAACGGAGCGGCGAGGGTGACACCAAAGACAGGGCTGAAAAAGATCACGACAAGTGACAAACATGATGGAATTTGCCAGGACATGGCGGCACCGACGGTGAAGGCGCAGACTATTGACGAGCTTCACTCTCTTCAGAGGAAAAAATCTGCACCAACAACGCCTAATAAAGGGTTCCAAGGTGCTTTTGCTCCTATCACTGAAGAAGAACGTCAAAAACAGCAGCTACAGTCCATCAGGTATATTCTGTTCCCGCACACATGCTATAAAACTAAATAAATAAAAGAAGGTAAATGCTGTTTCCAAATAGTCAGCAAATTAATTCTCTCTGAAAAAGAAATTGACGGGCTTAGCGATTTTTATTGTAACACTCATAAAATAATATGTTAAAATAATTCAATATTATTTTATATTAATAAAATATTATTTTTTCAAAATACAATAAAAATATATTTTATTTTAAATTTCTATTATTTTATTAATAAAATTAGATATTAAATTTTATAAAATTTAATACTTGATTTTCTATTAAATTATAATTTCTTTATAGTTATAAATTTTATTTAATCTAAAAATAGCTACATATATAAAAATTATAATATGTTTAAGACTTAATTAAATAGATAAGACGTATATTTATAACTGACGTTAATTATGCATATTCTTCATTTGTTGTCAGTATTATTGGTATAAATAATCGAATATAATGCATGAAATACATTATTTTAGAAAAAACTAACACGGAACACGGAAAAAAAGAATAGTGGGGGCCATGGGGGAGGTGGGACCTGGTTTTATGATTAAATGCACGGTGATGGACGATCTGATGGTGGAGAAGGTTGCGGTGATTGTTCATTTGTAGGTTTTGTGGGGACACAAGAAATGGCGGATGTTTGCCCACTTGAGAAATGACACGTTTGGAGATGCTGGAATTTTGGAACACTTTGCTTGTTCCCGCGAATCCGATGATGTTTGTGTATATTACTAAAACGCCCCTATGAAAGTGGACAAAATTCAATCTCGTACATTTTTGCAGAATTTACATAAAAATTTGTCTATTATTTTTTTGAATTAATTTTTTCAAAATAAAAATTTAAATTCCTCTCAGATATTGAACTGGCTGCAAAAGAAAAAAAGAAGAAGATTACAGTGTACCATTTTAAAAATTATATACTTTTCTTCTGTATCTAATTTATATAGTTAGAGTAGATTATGCATCAAGAGGTCATCCATTTGTAGGAAAACAAAGATAAAATAAAAAGAATATATAAAATATTTTTCATTTCCTTGAAAACAGTCAGTTGTTTGTTTTGTGGAACAGTGCGTCTTTGGCCTCACTGACAAGAGAAACTGGACCCAAGGTGGTGAAAGGGGACCCAGCTAACAAGAGAAGGATCAGCCCACAAGATCACCACCACCACCATAACATCACTGCGCCCACCATCAGTGTCAGTGACAGTGCTTTAAAGTTCACTCATGTTCTCTACAACCTATCTCCTGCAGGTAACCTATCTATTTATACTGTGTAGAATCCGCTTGGCTCTGGTTTGCAAAATCTGCTCTTGATTTAACTATTTTTTTCAAAAGAAATATAATATATATTGATGCTATTTTAAATTTGATAAAAATAATTCATAAAAAATAAAAAAACTAATATTTTAAATTAAAGATTTTTAAATTTACACGGCATTTAAGTGAACAACGACCCCAAGCAAGCCTATAATCAGGTAAATAGCTATTATAATCTTTTCCGTATATTGAAATTTGCTCTTATTGAATGATCTTGTTCGTCTTATTTCGTTTCAGTTCTTACAAATGTATAATTTCATATTATAGTTTTAACTTATGCAAGCAGGATCAAATAATAATTAACATTACCTACAAAAAAATATTAATTCTTTTTTTTTTTTTTAAGCATTCTAAGTTTTTTCTCTTGAGAATTTATAGATAATCAGTAATAATTTTTCTCCCCTAAACTTCAAAAAAAAGAAGGTACATAAATGTCTTAAAGCTTCATGTCAACTGATGTTGTCACAGATACACGTGTAATTCCCTAAAATTTTCTCAGTTTGACTAATAATTCGATTAATGGCCTTACAAATTAACCCTTGGTTATATAGAAAATGAAGTATGAGCAGCAAAATTCTTTCTCTAAACCCTGAATATGGTGCAGAGCTTTATGAGCAGGCCATAAAATATGAGAAAGGATCATTCATTACATCAACTGGTGCATTGGCAACCCTTTCTGGTGCTAAAACTGGCAGGGCTCCCAGAGATAAACGTGTTGTCAAGGATGATGAAACAAGCGAGGAGCTCTGGTGGGGCAAGTGAGTATTTTCTAGTTACTATCTTATTATACATTTTTATATATGTATCTCATTTTCTCTTTTTAACTATCATCATATCGTAATAATACTACAGGGGTTCACCGAATATCGAAATGGACGAGCACACTTTCTTGGTTAACAGGGAAAGAGCTGTTGATTACTTGAATTCTTTGGACAAGGTACTATTTTCTATTTGTTTTTTAACCCCATGTTTGTGATATTGAGAATTGCTAGAATATATGTATAGATGATTAAGACAAGCTCAAGTTTTATCTTGGAATGTGTTGTAAAAGATAATTATATGATGGTATCTTTCTCGTCCTTTTTTTCGCCTTGTTTGCGATACATCTGCATATATCTTGGGAGTGACAACTTTGTCGTTGTATGAGCGTTTTGTTTGTCCTTAATATTCCTTTTGGTGCAAGTTAATGCCATGTACCTATCAAATTAAAAATTTTAGCAAAGAGGATAGTTTGTGTCTAGAATCAAATAGCATTCGGACAGCTAACAGCAACCTGTGTTGGTCATAAAAAAAACTCTGTTTTGTCTAGTAAGTTAATTCAAGTGAAGAATAGTAATTAGTGACTAGGCCATTATAATTGGAATATTGCATGTCTATGCAGATTAGAACCTGGGCTTTACCAATCTTAAAACTTTAAAGTTAACGAGCTTTTGAAATAGAACTTCAGGCTGTCATATTATGAATAATGGAAAAATTTAGAAACTGCCTTGCACTTTGAGGTACAAATGACGCTTCACTTGTTAAATATTGAGTCTCGGAAACCTTCAAATTGGCAGTAACTATCGTCCCCTTGTTTAGTTTAGTCTATACTCTACAGCATGCTCATCCCTTCTACTTCTAGATCTGTAAGTGGAATAATAGTTACGGATTTTGATTGCCAGGTCTTCGTAAATGATCAATTCTTGAACTGGGACCCTGAGAACAGAATCAAAGTACGGATTGTATCTGCTAGAGCTTACCATTCACTATTTATGCACAACATGTAAGTGAGACTTTAAAATTGTTGACATTTAAAAGCAGTATTTTTTCTGTTTCTCTCTTCTACAAAAGCCAAGCCTGCCAGATAAGTTTCCTTTATCGTTTGTTGATGCAAAAATGTTAATTATGATATTGTTTATTGGATATAATCCCCCCTTGCAATGGAGGAAAGTGGTAAAAAACAAAAAAAAACCTGCTATGGTGTATGAGCTAAGTATATGCAATTGGATAACTGGGTGGGTGGCAGGTGTATCCGACCCACTCCTGAAGAACTGGAGGATTTCGGTACTCCGGACTTCACTATATACAATGCTGGCCAGTTCCCATGTAATCGTTACACACACTACATGACATCTTCTACTAGTATAGATTTGAATCTAGCTAGAAGGGAAATGGTCATCCTCGGCACACAGTACGCCGGGGAAATGAAGAAGGGTCTGTTCAGTGTTATGCATTATCTCATGCCTAAGCGTCAAATCCTCTCCTTACACTCTGGCTGCAATATGGGAAAAGATGGAGATGTTGCTCTCTTCTTTGGATTGTCAGGTATAGTATCACCATGCCAGAGTCGAGATGTGGTGCCAAGCCCAGTCATATGATATGTGCCCTCTAACTTATCTCTAACACCTTTTTGTTTATGCTTGATATATATTTAGCATTTATGCTTATTGTCTGTCGCTTTCATATTATTAATGTGCTCATTTCAAAAATTATGTAGGTACTGGAAAAACAACTCTGTCTACTGATCCAAATAGGTACCTAATTGGAGATGATGAACACTGTTGGACTGAGACTGGAGTGTCAAATATTGAAGGGGGCTGCTATGCCAAGTGCATTGATCTCTCAAAGGAGAAGGAACCTGAAATCTGGAATGCCATTAAGTTTGGAACGGGTACTGATTCTCTAGTCCTTAAGTTGCACAATAAAATTAAATATAAAGAAACTAAAAATGACAGGGTATAATTCTTGGTGGTACTTATAAATTGTACGGTTGAGCTTTGGGAATCCTATCAATGTACATGAACTGATGCAATTGATTGTGTTTGGCAGTGTTGGAAAATGTGGTGTTTGATGAACACACTCGTGAAGTGGATTATGGTGACAAAGGCGTCACAGGTGGATGGAACAACTTGAACATCTTCCTACTAATTTATTTTACATTTTGAATTTGCTTGAAAATGATCATTTTTTTTGGTTGTGGCAGAGAATACTCGAGCATCCTACCCCATTGAGTACATTCCTAATGCAAAGATACCATGTGTTGGTCCACACCCCAAGAATGTCATCCTTTTGGCATGTGATGCATTTGGTGTACTCCCACCTGTGAGCAAGCTAAACATGGCACAGACCATGTATCATTTCATCAGTGGTTACACTGCTTTGGTAAATATTTGTGTTTAATTACTGATATATTGGCGCATACTAATAGCATTTTGGGAATTAAATTCTTAGTGATCAATATAGGTGGCTGGCACAGAAGATGGTGTGAAAGAACCACGGGCGACATTCTCTGCTTGTTTTGGTGCTGCATTTATAATGTTGCACCCGACTAAGTATGCAGCTATGCTATCTGACAAGATGCAAAAACATGGTGCAACAGGATGGCTTGTCAACACTGGCTGGTCAGGGGGAAGGTATAATATGCAGTACTTTTATATAAAAATGCTTATAGTGATGGTCAATCAGCATCCATTTTCTTGGGAAAAAAAATAATTTGGAATATATTTGGAATGCTACAGCTATGGATCAGGCAGCCGTATCAAGTTAGCATACACAAGGAAAATCATTGATGCCATACACTCTGGCAGCCTCTTGAAAGCAAAATACAAGAAAACTGGGGTGTTTGGGTTTGAGATCCCCATTGAGGTTGAAGGAGTGCCTTCTGAAATCCTGGACCCTGTGAACACTGTCAGTACCTATCTATTTCTATTCCTTTCCTTCACATTTCTATCACTTGATTTAAATTGCTTACTTTTCACATTATATGCGCTATTTCACTGCTAAAATGTAGTCTAATATCGAATGGCACTTCCTCTATGATTCTAATTTACTTGCGTTTGAGGTTGCAGTGGTCAGACAAGAAAGCTTACAAGGACACGCTTTTGAAACTTGCTGGTCTGTTCAACACTAATTTTGAAACATTCACCGACCACAAGATTGGAAAGGACAATAAGCTTACAGAGGAGATCCTGGCAGCTGGTCCGAATTTCTAATTGCCAAAAAGTAGAAGGAGATGATGTCTGAAGGAATCTGGGGTAGCAGGCTGATAGAATAAAGAGTTAGGTTCTGAAGGTGTATTTATGTCATGAATCATGATGATATGTGTAAAACTGTTCCCTTGTTTAATTCATAATCACAAGTTTACGACATCCTGTTCCTACTATGTTTGTGTCTCTGTGTGTTACATTTGTTTTTGCTCTCTCTCTCTACTGCTTGTTATTACATTTAGTCATCTTGAAAAGATGCAGTTGTCGCTTCAGCTGCAAAATCCCTACATTTAAATAGTGAACCATTATCTCAGACAGAAGTCATGGGTTCAGTATCTCAGACAAAGATCATGAGTTCGGTACCCAGATCTTTTTACATCCTCAAGACAAAAACAACAAAAAGGAAAAGGCAAAAAATGTAAGTGAGCGAATTGTTTGTAGATGTTGAGCTGGCTTATTGTGTGAGCCAAAGATAGTAATAGCAATTAGCCATTGAAATAGCAGTATTCCATCTTTAAAATGAGTCAGCTAAAGGTATTTGCATTGACAGCTCCCCTCCAAGTTTCACATGCTTGGTTGTAGAATTTAGAAATTAGGATGGCAAGAGTACTTCATTACTTAACATTTCCACCAGGAAAAAATAAAGAAAGAGAAAGGCTTGACATTAGTGTATAAAAATGAAAACCATCGTCAGGTACATTACAGATTTACATCTAACCACCTCAGAAAAGTTTACAAGCTATTGAATATAATGTTTCTATATTTTCTTTACGGAAATTAGTTCAACTATTGCAACACTCTTATGATATATTTTGGAAAAAGAAATAAGCAACTGCATGCATATTCAATACGGTTTTTCACAAGTACAACAATGCTAGGCTGCTAAAAAGCAATCTACAGTTTGAAAAACCATGAATTACTAGTCAACAAGCCTCCAGGCCTGATGCATAATTTCATCATTAATAAAAGGGCGCAGAGACCACATCAGACAATAGCTCTCCAATTCCCCGGGCAGAGATTTGAGATTTAATGAAGTAACAATCCTTTCCTGCAACAAAGTTAAAGCCATGCATTTGAAGGACTACTTGCATCCCCACCCAAATATATGAAAGTTCAAAATTCACTACCTGCATCACATAGTCTTGCTTGACCATATTGTAAATGATCCCCATCAAAGCAGCATAATCTGTCACCTCACTTTCTTGAAGAGCTGATGGCCACATCTCTTCCTATCGACAAAGAAGTTTTACTGATTCGGCTGACTTCAATCAGGAATACTGTCAACCTCTAATAACATTATTGATTTTCAAACATGATCAGAATTTGTATTTTTCCTCACCTGGTCAATAATTGCTCGTTGATCAAATTCTTCACATAGATCTTCATCCTTCAAAGGTGAGAAACTTTCTTTCGAAGAGTTAATTGCACTAGCTAAATCCTCGAGAAGATTTTCCAGTTCATTTAATATGCTTTTTGCTGCAACATCCATCAATGTACTTAATACCACTTGAAAAATCAGAAAAAGAATTACTGGAATGTAAACTGTCTTCTGATTAAGAAAGTAAAAATAATTAAAAGAGGCGAACCAAACGTGGCAAGGAAATATTGCAACATTGCACTCACTTCCTCAAGTGGCACACGAGAGGTCCACAAAAAAGGTCATAGAACTTCAATAATTAAAAACTTCAAATGCGTGGGAACCAATTCGAAGAAAAAAGGAAAGAAAAGAAAGAGTTGCAGGCTCACATATGCTAAGATCTCAACGTCATTGTATAAAATAGTTACCTTTAGTTAAATGGTCTTGAAGTCCGAGTAGGCATGCATTTACTTCTGTATGCAAACATTTATAGGATAAGACCAACAATCTTCAAAATTGAAATACAATGACAAAAATAAACAATTAAAAAGTGCAAAAGAAAAACATACATAATATTCAAAGGTTCACTGCTTGTACAAAAAATTTATTTTGGTAAATAGATAAAGGGAAATATAGCAAATGACAAGAAAGTAAGAACATAAAATTCTATTCCTTGTACTGAGTGAGCTTACCTTTCATCACACAGATACAAACAAACACTAGAATATATAACTCTTTGGTCACTATCAAGCGTGATGAATGAGCTTGGGTATAACTCATTCCCAAAAACTAGCTCAAAGTGTCGCATATAATACACCATAACAGCCATGAATTAGGACATGGGACAAATACAAACTTCTAACAAAGAGAAAAAAGAGAAAAAGAAAACCAGCTTTTACATGCATAAAGATTTTGTATGACTTGGCTGGTTCATTGATTAGTGTTTACTAACAATATAAAGCAAAGACAAACTACAATAGCACTTACAGTTGCTCATATTTTGGATACTATCGTAATTTTTAATACATCCAGCTGCCATATATGTCTTAACCCTCTCTGTTTCATTTGCTTTGATGATGCTTTGTATTAACTCAGACTTGCTGTTCAATGGAGACCGTCGAAGCAATTCTGTATGTTGACAATTACAATAAAAAAAAGCATTATAATAGTTATCAGAGAAACTATAATCAAAGAAAATTATTGCCTAGTCTGAGTGTATATGCTCATTTTGTATAGTTATTAATTTTCAATAGTTGAGTATGTTTCAATTCATGAAATACTAAAGTATATTGTACACATGCACCACTCACTTATTAGTTGTTATGTATACACCTAGCATGGACAAAAAATTTCCATAATCTTAAGACTTAGAAACACATACCAAGCCCTTGTTGAAACCCACTAAGTAATCTACTTCCAACAGCACCGAGTTCCTCAATTTTTGCAACCCTATAATCACAAGAGAGCAGCCATTACAAAATTGGATAAAAACAGAAAATTTCAATGAAGAAAGAGAAAATATTTCGTTTATAGAGCTATTACCTCGTCGAAAATTGTGTGAAAGTTTGCAAAACCATCTCCTGCAATTCTGTTTTAAGCTTGGTTTCTCCTTTGGTTCCCATTCTGCAATTCTGCAATGAAAATTGGAGTCTTAAACTCAATTGTTGGCGGAACTTCTAAGAGGCATTTTATCAAACACCTTAGTAGGCAGTTTTTGTAATGTCGTTTTGTAATGTGTTACCATTATACAAAATAATGAAAAAAAAAAAAACTGGGCCCACTTTTACGAACCCCCCAATATAGAAGTCCCAAAATAATGAAGAGAGGGCGTTTTTGGGATAAAAACCCGAACAAGAAAAAGAAAAAGGAAAAATTCAAAATTGTTTTAAAATCTATTAACAAAATGAAGCTGGGGTGCGCAGTGTATAATACAGCGCAGGTTAGCAAATGTACGCATTGTCTCTGGGTCCTTCCGTTCGCACTTCTTTATCCCCGAAAACCTAAAAGCACAATCCCCATCCCCTTTCCTTTCCCTTGTCGGTCGCCGTTTTATTATTGTTGTTTAGATCTAAGAGTTCGTCTCTCGTTCCGGTTCGTTTGGTCCTTTTTTGATCGGGAATCGCTCAGTTTCGCTCCGATTTCATCGATTCTGGTGAAAATTTTAGGTAAGCGACCTCTTTTCTTATCATTTTTCCTAATTTAATTCATCTGATTTTGGATCTGTTTTTTTTTTCTTTTACTTTTGAATGGAATTACGATTCGTGTTTTAACAGTTTTAACTGATATTGAAATTCTTCTTTTTGCAAAGAACATATTTTCTTTTGGAAATGATCCGATTCTAGCCCGATTTGGATCATGTTTGTTCACATTTAAACTATTGGATTTGCATTTCTCTCAATTTCCTTAAAAAAGATTGGTAAGCAAATCCAATCCTTTAAGATCTATAAATGTGTTTTTTTTTTTCTTACTTTCTCTTTTTTATGGTTATTTGTTTTTTGTGATAATCGATACCAAACCAAGGAATTTATAGAATTAAAAAAAAATTAAGGTTGTTTATTGATCTATGTTCTTATTACGAATAGATTAATTTTGGCTTGGAAAACCGATTTTCTGAGCTAATTTAACCGAGTATTATTAAATTATGGATTGCTTAATTCCCATTTAGCTTCCTTGTATTTTTGACATTGAAATGCTCCCTGAATAAAGTACCAGAATTTTTGGTCTAGTTCAATTGGTTAACTTTTGCTCATGCCGTCTAATTTTTTTAATTAATGTCTATTTTCACATTTCAGACGTTCATTAGTTGTAAGCAGCAGCGCATTGATCCCAGTGGATATTAAGCTGCAATGCGGGGATATGAAAGAGATGTAAGCAATTCTAGGTTTTTTTTTTTTTCCTGTGGTGTCTAAATCAATGTGTGAAAATGCTAATATAAAGTTAGTGCGACTTTACCTGCGATTTTAATGTTTGTCCTTTAATAATTCATAACTTATGAGGATATTTCCTTAAAAAAAATGTAGGAGTACGAAGATTATGATGAATATGAGGAGGAAGGATATGAGCAAGAGGAAGAAGGTGAAGAGGGGGAAGAATATGAGGAGGAAGAAGAGCGAAAGCCAAGTGCAGAGGAACTGGAATATCTCGAATTAAGGGCACGGATTAAAGAACAAATTAGGAGGAAAATGAAGAGAGAAAATGGTGCTGCTGCTTCCAGATCCCAGGAGATAAAGAAGAAAGTTTCCTCGAATAAGTGAGTGTCATGTCTTTTCCTCCATGTATCCTTACTTACTATTTCCTGTTCTCTTGATGGAATATGTTTCCTTTTTCAGATTTGGATGATTTGGTGACCTGTAGTTAATACATAAAAATCAGCCACACATTCATAAACAAAAAAAATTTAAGATGTGTTATCAACCACTTGCCCTTTAAGAGAGGCTGTAATTCGACATCTGCAGTCCAATTTGAGATTACAAATTGTACTTTCAAGTTATAATTACATGCAGGATACAGGTGTAGGTAATGCCTTAATACTGAGACCAAGAATTTATTGCTGAGGGATTTATGCATGCATATCTTTGGTTTAATAAAAAAAAAATATATTGATTCTAAGTTAGTTCTATGAAGAAAGAGTGAGTGCTATGACTAGTTCTCAATTCCTTAGGACTTATATGTGGGTAGCTCCATTAGTTTGGGAGCTTTCTTTACACAATTGCAAGCCATCCAAGCCTGTTAAAACTGTGTAATCTGGTATGGGGCCAAAAGGTCTACCAAAATTTTATCCCTATAACATATGTTGCTGGGTTATATCACTTCTTGTTTCTATAATATTTATGAATTGATAGATGGTGACTGATTGTGTCAAGTTACTTCCATTAACGTTATTCTTAAAATATGAGGTCTGATTGTTACATTGCAATTATATTTTGTATGTTAAGTGGTGTCCTGATTATTTGTTTGGTTTGCTTCGCATATGTAATTGATGTCTTTTTGCAGTTATGGGTCGTTCTTTGGTCCTTCCCAGCCAGTCATTGCTCAAAGAGTAATTCAAGAAAGCAAGTCCTTGCTAGAAAACCCACATTTGGCATTTAAAGCCTTGAATTCCCATCATGTATGTATTGTAAACTTTGATGTAGGTCTGGTTGCATGTAATCTAACCAAATTCAAGTTCTTATTAGCATGTGCTCATTATTATTTGTAAAATAATGATATTGCTATTGCTGCAGGAGAAGAAGACTTCCTCATCTGGCACAGGTTCAAAGAATGGATCACGTGAGCAGATGCCAAAAATCAGGAACGAGGTACTTTCAACAGCTTCTTATTTATTTCCTCCTTCCACCACCCTCAGTCCCTTTGTTGCATTTCCCCTTCTCATTTTATGGATATATCACGGGGGGGGGGGGGGGGGGGGGGCGGGGGAAGTCTGCTATGCTTTTAAAGACTTCTGAACTAGTGAACTGTAATAATGATAATGGGTTTTCCCATGTACAGCTAAAAACGAAAGTCCAGAAACTTAAAGATACAAGAGATTACTCCTTCCTGTTATCTGATGATGCAGCACTCCCAGCTGCTAACAAACAACCTTTACCTCAAAATGTTTCTGCTCCTAAATCTGGTAAAAATCTCTGCTTTAGTACTTAAATCTAGTTGTTGGGACTCATACGCCTATATTTTTTATTGAGGAAACTTATACAGGTTTTTTGCTGATGTTCAAGAGGCTCGTCCTGCCCAAGTGCCACAAAAGAGCAGACAACCAGCAGGCAATAGTGTCAGAGATATTCATGGTGGTCGTGAAGACAGGAAATCAATTCCTATTAATGGGCAATTTCATTTTAAATCAGGCCTCCATAGATCAACCTCGACCAGCAAACCGTCTTCAACATCATTGGATCCCAAAAGGCAGCTTGGTAGAAACAGCGGTATTGGACCTGGGCGGCCTACAGGGCCAAAAGCTTTGCCTATGAAAACACCGCTTAGCAATGTGGAGAGGAAGGCTTCTGCACCAGCTCCAAAATCCATTATGCCCGGTGCACGCAAATCTCTCCCTCCGAAAATACAGTCATATGCTCCGAGGCAACATGTCGAACAGAGAAAGACATTACAGGAACCCAAGAAAACTGTGCCAATGTCAAAACAGCCGGTGGTATCTTCAAGACCTCAGGTTGAAGCTAGATCTCATTATTGACAGTTTTTACAATACAAACCTTTGTGAAGGTTCATCTTGTCTCTTACTTTTGAAAAATTGACAGATGAATAAGCCAGTCAAGCAAATTTCATCTAAAGCATCATTGCAAGATAATCGGCCCAAGAAGAAACCCGCCAGACCATTCCCTGATGATGATGATGATGATGCAATGGCTTTTTCGATGCTCAGAAAAATGTTAAAGTAAAGCATTTATTTTTCTCTTTGTTATCTCATGCTTTTGTTGTATTTGAGCGCTGTAAAAAAATCTGTGCTACCTTTCAAACTAACATATTGCTACTCTTTTGCAGACCTGAAAGGTGGAATGCAGTTGATGACGATGATGATATTAGTGACATGGAGGCAAACTTTGATGAAATCATGAGGGAAGAGAAACGAAGGTTAGTCCCATTCAATTTTGGTTTAAGATTATGATTCATTGGTTTTTGCCCAAAAAAGAAAAGGAAGAAACTTGATCCTGCATACGTAATCATGCTTTGAACGTAGTTTTTAAGCAAAATACTTTTCTATTAAGTGGAATGGGGGCTCGGTTTAAAATGCAAAAGAACCAATCCTTGAATATTATACATATCTTTTATAATAATGTAATTACTCTTTGCTGCTTGGTTGTAACAAAAAGAAATTAACTGAAAATGACTCAATCTCCCCTCTCATTCAAACTCATTAGTAAAGTATTTCATCTTGGGCCGCCATTTAGTCTATTAACCCATTTACACGGTGATACAGTGCAAAAATTGCAAGGAAAGAGGATGAGGAGCAACTGCTTCTAATAGAGGAAGAGGAGCGGCTCGAGCGGATGAGAAAGATGGCAAAGAAGCGTAAGCTGGGCCAACGATGACATTTTCCCTGTTGGAGTCTGTTAAAGTCCTACTCACTCACTGCTGCATCACTCCCTCCGTATGATGCAGTTTTGGTTGTGTTATGGTGCCTCCTGGAGACTGGGACTTCAAAATTTTTATTCAATTGTAGAAATGTATTTGCCAATTCTAGAATGCAATTTAAATTATAATCTTCATATACAAATACATCTGTGAATGTAATTCTGGCAGTTGCATTTCTTTTGACTTGGGATGATGGAATAATATTGCAGTTTACTGGTCCTTTTGGCAATTCATTTGTATGATACCTCATCAATGGAAACTTGATCTCTTTTTCTTTAGATGATCGCTAGGAATAATAAAGGGTATGCTGTCCATAATATATTTGTATATCATTATCACAAATTAAATACGTTTATTTATGTTTGTGGATAAATGAAATGAAATAAGAATGTTTTTTTTGTAAACTATTTTTCTCTAAAGGCTTTTTCATTTTATTTGTAATGTCAATATAATATTATTTTGTTCGATTTTATTATATTGATTTTAGTAAAACGGATAAATTATATCTTAAATGATATCACTAAATCATTATGTTATTGGAAATTTTTAGGTTTTGGAGAACATATAGATGCATATGTTACATGAATTTGTTTAAACTCAGTTAAATGGCCAATCAATAAAAAAAAAAACTAACAATTTAGTCCTTAAATTTATTATAAAAAAATAAAGATTGTTTAAAATGTTCTTTTATCAAATTATAATAGAATTTCTATTTTTAATACAGTTTTGTTCTAGTATATTATGAAAGAATAATAAAAGTAATATTGTAATTAATGTATTATGTTATTTTAATAAATTAAAAATTTAATTATATTATTACTTTAACTAGTGTAATTGTGGCTAACCTCATGAAGTAAGTAGTAATCAATCCTTATTTTTATACCACTACCTTCTAATTAGTGACAACTCACTACTATATACACTACCATTATTAACTTTGCGACTATTTTACTGCCACCCCGGCTACCACTATCATGGCACAACCACCCTATCATCACCATCATCATCGCTTTTCACGCACCGTCATCACCTTTCAAACACCACCACCACTACTAATGCCTCGGCAACTACTGTCACCAGCCATCCTAACCACCATCCCCATCACTACCTTGTCAACCATCAGTATCACACTACCGTTGAGATAACCACTATTGCCAGCTCGACCAATAGCCACCACCACAACCCAGCACTTGTCACTGTCGCTGCTGCCACAATTGGTAACTACTATTGTAATTAACCCCCACCATTGAAACGTTAATTACTATCATCACTTGATAATCACCCAGGTACATTTATTTCTTAAAAATAATTTTTGTCATTCACCATTCTTAATTTTTTTTTGTTTTTAAAATGAGTATCATAAATTCATTTTTTTTCTCTTTTAGATCATGATTTTTCTACTAAAATGTATTTGGCATCTTATGTGACAGGATTATCGCTTGCGCTGCAAAAGAAGGGCCACTTGGTAGAGGTTATTTTGCCAAAGTAATCAATTCTTCTCATCTTCTACTCTATGTTAAGTTAGATTCCTTGTGAAGGGAATTTAGTTAGAATTGCTGTTGAGTTGTATCTATCCATGAAAGTATGGGATGCGTGGTTCTAATTATGTGCAAATAACCTGAAATATATGTTACGTATGTAAAGGGAGGATTTATATGAAATGCGTTTTAGGGAGTGGAGAGAGAGGAGGGTTTGGTGGTGTTTGCACAACTGCAATCTAAGGATAGAAAATCTTGTCAGCCAAATCTTGCATCATGAAAATATAATCAAATTCTTGTTATATGATGCATCATTTGTTATTAAGTTAGATTTTGGACCTGGAACTCATAATTCACCATCTTGAGTCTTTGTAAACAGGTATGCAAGTTTGAACCTCAGTGAAATTCACGGGCTGCAAGAAATTCAAGCAGAGTCTTATTCATATTTTAATGGTCAATTGCATGGAAACAAAATTTGGACTGGGTGAGTTGGTTGTTTTCTTGTATACTAAGATTAGGGTTCCCATGAATGAGTTTCATTTCAGTTTGAAATTGTAATAGAAAAGAAACTGTTCAGCTGGTGAGCAGAATATGCATTTGCTTTGCATCCAGTTTTAAGGTGGTTTAACATGATTGTTATTGGTCATTGTGCAGAGTTGTCAATGGTATTGGAGTTACTTTTGTTCAACCTTTGTACATCCTTTTTTAACCGCGAGAAGATATATGGCTACACAGGTGACTTTGAACGGTGAGTAGAATGTTTTCTTTGACATTCTCCAGTTGTTTTTGCTTACACCATTTTGGATCCTTTATAACTCCATTTGGATTGTTTATAACAGTTCGGTGATGTTTAGCTAACTCACAAAATTCACATTGGAAAAGCAAAGGATTTTTATTCATGAATAACTTTGGGAACAAATATGTTAAATATTAAAAATTTGGATGTCCTAGCCGATAATGCCATAACATAATCTTAGTTTCACTTGAAACAGAAATAGAATTGAAACAAGTTTGCAGGTCTTGCTTTCTAAAGGTTGACTCATCATTGAAGAAGTAGAGTCCACCATCCAATTTAGCACCCCCAATCATCTTTCCCGAGGTTAAATCCTGAAATTTACAATAGGAAGACTTAAAAATCACTTGACAATTATGATTAGAGGTTAACTTACTGACAGACAAAAAATTATATGACAAATGTGGAACATGTAAGACATTCTTAAGAGCTAGAGAAGACGAAATAGGAATTGTTCCTTTCCCAGCAACAGTAGTAAGGAACCATCTGCAATTTTAACCTTTTGATTTCCTGCACAAGGTATATAAGAGGAAAAAATTTGCAAATTGCCAGACAAGTGATTAGTAGTACCTGAATCTAATATCCAAGTGCTATGGGATTTGGAACAAGCTATGGCTGCAATGAAAGAATTACCTGATTGTGCAAAAGAACAAGACATGTTAGATTTTTGTAAAGTTTGGAACTTAAACATTTTATACAGGTGCTCTATCTGTTCCTTGGTAAAAGGAAGAGATTCAGAAGAAGACTGCTGCCCCGGATTAGTATTGCTAGCTTGAAAAGCGCGTACATCTTCTCCTAACTTGGTGTTGTCGCTGCCTGTTTTCTTCTTCGATTTCCCATGCAATTTCCAGCAAGTATCTCGAGTATGCCATGGCTTTCGACAATAATCACACTAGGGTTTCTACTTCCTCCTGATGGTGTCACGCCATTGCTAGCTTCTGAAGTGGCTGAACTAGAGCCAACCATGGCAGCCTTAAAATTCATGACTGAAGTGGCTGAACTAGAGCCAACCATGGTAGCCTTAAAATCCATGATCAAGTCCTAAGCTCTGATACCATGTAGAATTTTATAGAGAAAGGAAAAACGAGAAATATTCTCTTATTTTTTTCATCTATCAAACATAAGAAAAACACAACTTATATAGACTAGCTAAAGGATAAAAAATCTTAGATCATGAACTAATTTATCTTATCCCTAAACCATAGAATGTTTATCCATATCTCTAACAAACAAAAACTAATTAGTTATTCTAACTTATCAACAATTTATTTAATTTAAAAAATATATAAATAAAATAATAATTTTTTAATTTAGATAAAATTTTAGAATTTTAAACTTTACGTAACTCGTAACAAATAGCTAGAAACAAGAAGTGAGTCAATAGTTTCTATCGTCGATTACAGGCAAACTATTCTCGAGCTACAGTTCTCACTTTCAATTCAAAACACAACTATCTATATCACAATTAAATCCGATTATTAAATATGTATAAAATTTTTAAAAATAGTAGATTGACGACTTTAATGATAAGCAAAAGACTAAATAAATGTGAATTTGTCGTGTTTTTACAATTCACACGGTAAACTTAATTTTGATTCAATTGATTCCCATGGATTGTCATTTTTAACACCTTCACATACAAAAGTTAATGCGATAATTAATTTAGTTATTGATTCAATGTGATTCTCTTGATTTGGTATATTATGTGTTTGTTAATTTTCCAGCAAAACAGTAACTAAATTACGCAAAGAGACCAAAAGAACTAACTGCTTGCCATGCCATAGTAGGGACCACTTAGCCTTTTATCTTGACCCTACCGTTTCTCTGCTTCCTTTTTTCCGTAGCTTGATTATCTATGCAACGAAACGAGGGAGAATAAATTCTAACCATAGTTCCCTCGTGTTGAAGAAAACAGAAAATAACAGCTCTTTTTGGTCTCAGAGGCTGCACAAGCTAGGTTGCTTGTGCAGACCTTTCATCCCTGACCAAGGGAAAAAGGGAGCATCCTTTCCTGCAAGGCAGGAAAGGTCACTTCCACCTTTTCCCCAAAAACTCAGAAGTATCCATTAGAAAGAAGACTCAGAATCTCAGCATGTATATATTTTCATCTCAAGATGTAATAAACTCAGAATTCTTGTAATATAAACATTCATCATTGTTCTATAAAAATTCACATGGTATCAGAGCTGGTCTAAAACCAGTCATCATCTACCCCATCAACACAAAATTCAAGCCTTAAAAATGGCTCACTCAGAAACCACAAAAATCACAAACATTGTCTTGCGAGGTAGTCAAAATTATTTTTAGTGGTCAAAATCTATTTACATTGCCCTCAGTGGCAGAAAAAAATTAGGTTTCATTATTGGAAATAAACAAAAACCCAAACCTGTAATTCCAGAAGCTCCAACAGAAGAAGAACTGGACAGAATGGAAGAGTGGCAGACTAATGACCATCTGGTCATGTCCATGCCCACTAATACCATGGAAAGCCAGATTTCCCGACTGTGTATGCTCATGGAGTCATCAAAGGCAATCTGGGAAAAACTAAAAGGCCTTTACGGGCATCAAAATAATTTTGCTCACATTTTCAGATTGAAGCAGGAACTTTCTCAAATCACTCAGGGAACCAAGAATCCCACAGAATATGCAACGGAGATATTAACTAGATGGGAAGAGTTACAAAATTATCTTCCTCCGTCTAATGATCCAGAAGAGCTCCAAAGAAGGGCAGAACAAGATTTGATTTACACCTACCTCGGAGGCCTGGATTCAAGCTACGAAAGCTTGCGTTCTCAGATCCTCCTCATCTCTCGGCTGCCGTCAATAGATGCTGTGATAGCGACTATCCAACATGAAGAAACTAGACGGAACACTATGAATGGGTCATCAAAAAGCACGGACAGCCATTCATACCTCACCCGTCGAGACCAAGGCCGTCAGAGAGGAGGGCCGAGCGCCATCGTGCGATGTGACCACTGCATAAAGCAGGATCATCACCGCGATGGCTGCTGGCACCTCCATCCGCAGCTGAGGCCATCGAGAGGGTGGGAGGGGGCTGGCTCGAAGGGAGGCGAGAGGAGAGGTGGGGGGAGCGAAATGCGAAGGGAAGAAAACCCTAGAAAGGGTGTGGGAGCACATTCGGGAATGGGGGCGTCATATGCCGAAAAATATATGACGCCCCGACCCGAAATGCAACCCGAATTTCTAGGGTTTTCTCGACCCGACCCAATGATCCATGGTCTTCATGGGCTAGACCTCTCCGCTGGGCCAGGCCCATTCTTCAATCAAGCTCAACAGGCCCATTCTCCAATAAAACCCAGCAGGCCCATCCAGCTCCACAGGTCCATCAAGCCCAGCCGGCCTCCCAGGCCCAGCCCACCAGTCAGGCCCAAATGACCGAATTTCTGGCCCAACTCCAAGCCTTGATTCGGCAAGGTACAACCCGACAGGTCAGGTTCAGTTCAAAACAATTTGTTTCATAATGCTAAATCTTATCAAAATGCATGGATTATTGACTCCGGTGCTACTGATCATATGACTTGGGATCCTGCAAATTTAAACAAAATTCATTCCATCAAGGATTCCCATCATGTGACCGTTGCAAACGGGAACAAGGTCAAAATTCATGGCCATGGCACCATAAATTTATTTAATTGCAACCGTAATGATGTTTTATTTCTGCCTAAATTTAATTCTAATTTGTTATCTGTTAGTAAGATTACTCAAAATTTGAACTGCAATGTCATTTTCTCACCATCTTCAGTCTCCTTTCAGGATCGAAATTCCGGGAAGACGATTGGTAAAGGACACTTAGAAAATGGCCTCTACTACCTTCATAGTCCTTCCCCGCAATGCCTTATATCAACCACCCCTGGCATGCTCATGCATCAGAGATGTGGGCATCCCTCCGACTCCGTTCTAAATAAATTATTTTGTTACAATTTAAACTCGAGTAATTGTGATGTGTGTAAATTTTCCAAAAACACGATTGCCTTTTTCCTTGTCTTCCAGTAGGTCAGAAAAACCTTTTGATTTAATTCATTTTAATGTTTGGGGACCTACCCCCGTTACTGCCTATAATCATTTTAGATATTTTGTCACTTTTATTGTTGATTACTCTCGTAACATCTGGATCTATTTATTAAAAGGAAAAAATGAAGTTTTTTCTCGATTCTAAGAATTTTTTAATTTTATAAAGAACCAGTATAATGCAAAATTAAAAATATTTCGATCCGATAATGGTACGGAGCACGTAAACCACAATTTTTCTAGTTTCTTTAAACAAAATGGAATTTTGCATCAAACCACATGTGTTAATACTCCCGAACAAAATGGTGTTTCTGAACGCAAAAATCGACATCTTCTCAATGTCACTCGCACCCTTCTTTTTCAAAATAATGTCCCTTCTGTTTTTTGGTCGGATGCTCTCTTAACTGCCACCTATCTTATCAATCGGTTACCCACTGTCACCTTAAAAAACATGAGCCCTCTAAAAGTTCTCAAAAGCTGTCAAATAGATTTAGGTCATCTTCGAGTCTTTGGTTGTGTTTGCTATGTCCATATAAAGCGTCAGCATAAATTAGACCGCAGCTCTGTAAAAACCCTCTTTTTAGGATATTCCTCCACCCAAAAAGGATACAAATGTTATGATCCCGTGACCTATAAAACCTATGTCTCTCGCGATGTCAGTTTTGTAGAGAATGATCCTTATTACACCACTCCCACCAGCACAGACTTTACCAATGGTCCTCCCCCCTCTTTATTTCCGCTTAACTTTGATTTCCCTCTTAGCAACTCGGACCAGGACTGTCAGCTTCAGGGGGAGTCCCCTCTCGTCTCTAGGCTAATTCCTTCAGGGGGAGACAATCCTATTCCAGAGGCCCAATCTCAAGAAGTAGCAGAAGAAGAAACTGCCTTGCGAAGATCTACCAGACAAACTAGACCTCCTGTAAAATTTAGAGACTATGTGTCTCATTCGGTAACATACCCGATTCGGAATTTTATTTCCTATAATGTCTTATCTAATCAACACCGCAACTATCTATGTCAGATTTCCAAACTCGTTGAACCTGCTAGCTTCTATGAAGCCAACACTGACCCCACTTGGTGTAAAGCTATGGAAGAAAAACTCTTTGCTCTAGAAAGGAATGAGACATGGAGCATTGTTCCACTTCCACCAAATAAAAAACCCGTGGGATGTAAGTGGATTTACAAAATCAAGTTCAATAGTGATGGAACCGTTGAAAGATACAAGGCAAGACTTGTAGCCCGAGGTTTCACGCAGACTTATGGAGTTGACTATCAAGAGACGTTTGCTCCTGTAGCTAAAATGAATACGGTCAGAATCCTTCTCTCAATAGCAATCAATTAGGGTTGGAATCTGTTCCAAATGGATGTCAAGAATGCCTTCTTACAAGGGAACTTAGAAGAGGAAGTTTACATGAAGCTACCTCCCGGACATAAGTCAATCTCAGATTATTCCCTGGTATGTAAACTAAAAAAGGCAATCTATGGCCTGAAACAATCCCTGAGAGCATGGTATGCCAAACTCAGCCATTTTTTATTAAGCATTCGTTTCAATAAATGTGAATCGGATTCATCTATGTTCGTTAAACACACTAACAAACATACTATTGTTATTTTAGTGTATGTTGATGACATCATAATAATAGGAAATGATGATCAGAGGATAGAAGAGGTCAAACAGAGCGTAAAAAAGGAATTTGATATCAAAAACCTAGGCCAACTTTCTTATTTCCTTGGTATAGAAATGGCAAAATCTGACAAGGGATTATTCCTATCTCAAAGGAAATATACCCTTGATCTATTAAAGGAAACAGGAAAAATAGGAGCTAAACTGGCCATCACTTCAATGGAAACCAAAGTCAAACTCAACCTTGAAGATGGAAAACCCTTAACCAATGTAGGGCATTATCAGCGCCTAGTAGGAAAACTGATTTATTTGACTGTCACTAGACCTGACATTTCATTTGCAGTTAGTATGGTAAGTCAGTTCATGCATGCTCCTCGCTCCAGCCATCTTGAATCCATAGACCGGATCCTTAGATATCTCAAAGGAATACCCGGACAAGGAATCTGGATGAAGAAAAATAACTCCACTAACATAGTTGGTTTTTTTGATGCAGATTGGGCTGGAAGCTGTGACAGGAAGTCAACCACTGGTTTCTGTGTCTTTGTCGAAGGAAACTTGGTAACATGAAAAAGCAGAAAACAAAGTGTGGTTGCTAGATCAAGTGCTGAAGCCGAATATTGTGCAATGGCACCCACAGCTAGTAAACTCATTTGGATCAAACAAGTTCTCAAGGACATAAAGATTGAAAGCGAAGAACCTATGAAAATGCATTACGATAACCAAGCTGCCCGTCACATAGCGTCTAATCCAGTATTTCACGAGCGAACTAAGCACAGCGAAGTGGATTGCCATTTTATCAGAGAAAAAGTCCAGAAAGGAGAAATTGAAACGCCTTATATTAAGAGTCAAGATCAGTTAGCAGACATATTCACAAAATCTCTTGACAATCAGACTCATTACTCGATTCTCAGCAAGATGGGCTCGATAAACTTATTCGAACTCACCTTGAGGGGGAGTGTTGAAGAAAACAGAAAATAGTAGCTCTTTTTGGTCTCAGAGGCTGCACAAGCTAGGTTGCTTGTGCAGACCTTTCATCCCTGACCAAGAGAAAAAGGGAGCATCCTTTCCTGCAAGGCAGGAAAGGTCACTTCCACCTTTTCCCCAAAAACTCAGAAGTATCCGTTAGAAAGAAGACTCAAAATCTCAGCATGTATATATTTTCATCTCAAGATGTAATAAACTCAGAATTCTTGTAACATAAACATTCATCATTGTTCTATAAAAATTCACACCTCGATCTCTAGTTAAAACTCTGGTTAACTTAACCCATCTTTCCACTTCAAGCCCTTTACAAAGGACTCCTTCCCCTTCCTTCATTTTTGCATCCACTTCTCATTACTCCATGTATCATCAACTTCTTTCATTTTGATTCATGATCCATTTTATCTTCATTAGCTTTTTCTTTAGTTTAAATTCTCTGCGTCTTCATTTCCAGCTCCTTGCTTTTTCTTGGTTTGTTCTCTTTCTCCTTCCATTCATTTCAAGATTCTTGTTTTAGTTTCTTGCATTATAAACAATCATTTTAATTTAATCATTAAACTTTTTGATGATTGAGAATACACATTCTCATAATGCGTATGTCTTGACTTGTATTTTTTCTGTTTCTCTCTTCTACAAAAGCCAAGCCTACCAGATAAGTTTCGTTTATCGTTTGTTGATGCAAAAATGTTAATTATGATATTGTATATTGGATATAATCCCCCCTTGCAATGGAGGAAAGTGGTAAAAAACAAAAAAAAAAACCTGCCATGGTGTATGAGCTAAGTATATGCAATTGGATAATTGGGTGGGTGGCAGGTGTATCCGACCCACTCCTGAAGAACTGGAGGATTTCGGTACTCCGGACTTCACTATATACAATGCTGGCCAGTTCCCTTGTAATCGTTACACACACTACATGACATCTTCTACTAGCATAGATGTGAATCTAGCTAGAAGGGAAATGGTCGTCCTCGACACACAGTACGCCGGGGAAATGAAGAAGGGTCTGTTCAATGTTATGCATTATCTCATGCCTAAGCGTCAAATCCTCTCCTTACACTCTGGCTGCAATATGGGAAAAGATGGAGATGTTGCTCCCTTCTTTGGGTTGTCAGGTATAGTATCACCATGTCAGTGTCGAGATGTGGTGCCAAGCCCAGTCATATGATATGTGCCCTCTAACTTATCTCTAACACCTTTTTGTTTATGCTTGATATATATTTAGCATTTATGCTTATTGTCTGTTCCTTTCATATTATTAATGTGCTCATTTCAAAAATTATGTAGGTACTGGAAAAACAAATCTGTCTACTGATCCAAATAGGTACCTAATTGGAGATGATGAACACTGTTGGACTGAGACTGGAGTGTCAAATATTGAAGGGGTCTGCTATGCCAAGTGCATTGATCTCTCAAAGGAGAAGGAACCTGAAATCTGGAATGCCATTAAGTTTGGAACTGGTATTGATTCTCTAGTCCTTAAGTTGCACAATAAAATTAAATATAAAGAAACTAAAATTGATAGGGTATAATTCTTGGTGGTACTTATAAATTGTACGGTTGAGCTTTGGGAATCCTATCAATGTACATGAACTGATGCAATTGATTGTGTTTGGCAGTGTTGGAAAATGTGGTGCTTGATGAACACACTCGTGAAGTGGATTACGGTGACAAAGGCGTCACAGGTGGATGGAACAACTTGAACATCTTCCTACTAATTTATTTTACATTTTGAATTTGCTTGAAAATGATCCTTTTTCTTGGTTGTGGCAGAGAATACTCGAGCATCCTACCCCATTGAGTACATTCCTAATGCAAGGATACCATGTGTTGGTTCATACCCCAAGAATGTCATCCTTCTGGCATGTGATGCATTTGGTGTGCTCCCACCTGTGAGCAAGCTAAACATGGCACAGACCATGTATCATTTCATCAGTGGTTACACTGCTTTGGTAAATATTTGTGTTTAATTACTGATATATTGGCGCATACTTATAGCATTTTGGGAATTAAGTTCTTAGTGATCAATATAGGTGGCTGGCACAGAAGATGGTGTGAAAGAACCACGGGCGACATTCTCTGCTTGTTTTGGTGCTGCATTTATAATGTTGCACCCGACTAAGTATGCAGCTATGCTATCTGACAAGATGCAAAAACATGGTGCAACAGGATGGCTTGTCAACACTGGCTGGTCAGGGGGAAGGTATAATATGCAGTACTTTTATAAAAAAATGCTTATAGTGATGGTCAATCAGCATCCATTTTCTTGGAAAAAAAAAATTTGGAATATATTTGGAATGCTACCGCTATGGATCAGGCAGCCGTATCAAGTTAGCATACACAAGGAAAATCATTGATGCCATACACTCTGGCAGCCTCTTGAAAGCAAAATAGAAGAAAACTGGGGTGTTTGGGTTTGAGATCCCCATTGAGGTTGAAGGAGTGCCTTCTGAAATCCTGGACCCTGTGAACACTGTCAGTAGCCTATTTATTTCTATTCCTTTCCTTCACATTTCTATCACTTGATTTAAATTGCTTATTTTTCACATTATATGCGCTATTTCACTGCTAAAATGTAGTCTAATATCGAATGGCACTTCCTTTATGATTCTAATTTACTTGTGTTTGAGGTTGCAGTGGTCAGACAAGAAAGCTTACAAGGACACACTTTTGAAACTTGCTGGTCTGTTCAACACTAATTTTGAAACATTCACCGACCACAAGATTGGAAAGGACAATAAGCTTACAGAGGAGATCCTGGCAGCTGGTCCGAATTTCTAATTGCCAAAAAGTGGAAGGAGATGATGTCTGAAGGAATCTGGGGTAGCAGGTTGATAGAATAAAGAGTTAGGTTCTGAAGGTGTATTTATGTCATGAATCATGATGATATGTGTAAAACTGTTCCCTTCTTTAATTCACAATCACAAGTTTACACGAGGACATCCTGTTCCTACTATGTTTGTGTCTCTGTGTATTATTGTGTGAGCCAAAGATAGTAATAGCAATTAGCCATTGAAATAGCAGTATTCCATCTTTAAAATGAGTCAGCTAAACGTATTAGCATTGACAGCTCCCCTCCAAGTTTCACATGCTTAGTTGTAGAATTTAGAAATTAGGAAGGCAAGAGTACTTCATTACTTAACATTTCCACCAGGAAAACAGAAAGAAAGAGAAAGGCTTGACATTAGTGTATAAAAATGAAAACCATCGTCAGGTACATTACAGATTTACATCTAGCCACCTTAGAAAAGTATACAAGCTATTGAATATAATGTTTCTATATTTTCTTTACGGAAATTAATTCAACTATTGCAACACTCTTATGATATATTGTGGAAAAAGAAATAAGGAACTGCATGCATATTAAATAAGGTCTTTCACAAGTACAACAATACTAGGCCGCTAAAAGGCAATCTACAGTTTGAAAAACCATGAATTGCTAGTCAACAAGCTTCGAGGCCTGATGCATAATGTCATCATTAATAAAAGGGCGCAGAGACTACATCAGACAGTAGCTCTCCAATTCCCCGGGCAGAGATTTTAGATTTAATGAAGTAACAATCCTTTCCTGCAACAAAGTTAAAACCACGCATTTGAAGAACTACTTGCATCCCCACCCAAATATATGAAAGTTCAAAATTTCACTACCTGCATCACATAGTCTTGCTTGACCATATTGTAAATGATCCCCATCAAAGCAGCATAATCTGTCACCTCACTTTCTTGAAGAGCTGATGGCGACATCTCTTCCTATTGACAAACAAGTTTCACTGATTTGGCTGACTTCAATGAGGAATACTATCAACCTCTAACAACACTATTGATTTTCAAAGATGATCAGAATTTGTATTTTTCTCACCTGGTCAAATAATTGCTTGTTGATCAAATTCTTCACATAGATCTTTATCCTTCAAAGGTGAGAAACTTTCTTTAGAAGAGTTAATTGCACTAGCTAAATCCTCGAGAAGATTTTCCAGTTCATTTAATATGCTTTTTGCTGCAACATCCATCAATGTATTTAGTACCACTTGAAAAATCAGAAAAAGAATTACTGGAATGTAAATTGTCTTCTGATTAAGAAAGTAAAAATAATTGAAAGAGGCGAACCAAACGTGGCAAGGAAATATATTGCAACATTGCACTCACTTCTTCTCAATTGGCCAACTAGAGAGGTCCACAAAAAAGTTCATAGAACTTCAATAATTAAAAACTTCAAATGCATGGGAACCAATTCGAAGAAAAAAAGGAAAGAAAAGAAAGAGTTGCAGGCTCACATATGCTAAGATCTCAACGTCATTGTATAAAATAGTTACCTTTAGTTAAATGGTCTTGAAGTCCGAGTAGGCATGCATTTACTTCTGTGTGCAAACATTTATAGGATAAGACCAGCAATCTTCAAAATTGAAATACAATGACAAAAATAAACAGTTAAAAAGTGCAAAAGAAAAACATACATAATATGCAAAGGTTCACTGCTTGTACAAAAAAATCTTTTTGCTAAACAGATAAAGGCAAATATAGGAAATGACAAGAAAATAAGAACATTAAAATTCTACTCCTTGTATTGAGTGAGCTTACCTTTCAATCACACAGATACAAACAAACACTAGAATATATAACTCTTTGGTCACTATCAAGCGTGATGAATGAGCTTGGGTATAACTCATTCCCAAAAACTAGCTCAAAATGTTGCATATAATACACCATAACAGCCGTGAATTAGGATGTGGGACAAATACAACTTCTAACAAAGAGAAAAAAGAGAAAAAGAAAACTAGCTTTTACATGCATAAAGATTTTGTATGACTTGGCTGGTTCATTTACTAGGGTTTACTAACAATATAAAGCAAAGACAAACTACAATAGCACTTACACTTGCTCATATTTTGGATACAATCATAATTTTACCCTCTCTGTTTCATTTGCTTTGATGATGCTTTGTATTAACTCAGACTTTTTGTTCAATGGAGACCGTCGAAGCAATTTTGTATGTTGAAAATTACAATAATAAAAAAAGCATTATAATAGTTATCAAAGAAACTATAATCAAAGAAAATTTCTTGCCTAGTCTGAGTGTATATACTCATTTATATATATTTATTAATTTTAAATGGTTGAGTATGTTTCAACTCATCAAATACTAAAGTATATTATACACATGCACCACTCACTTAAAAAATATCCATAATCTTAAAACTTAGAAACACATACCAAGCTCTTGTTGAAACCCACTAAGTAATCTACTTCCAACAGCACCGAGTTCCTCATTTTTTGCAATCCTATAATCACAAGAGAGCAACCATTACAAAATTGGATAAAAACAGAAAATTTCAATGAAGAAAGAGAAAATATTTAGTTTATAGAGCTATTACCTCGTTGAAAATTGTGTGAAAGTTTGCAAAACTATGTCCTGCAATTCTGTTTTAAGCTTGGTTTCTTCTTTGGTTCCCATTCTGCAATGAAAATTGGATTCTTAAACTCAATTATTGGCGGAACTTCTAATAGGCATTTTATCAAACACCTTAGTAGGCAGTTTTTGTAATGTCGTTTTGTAATGTGATACTATTATACAAAATAATGAAAAAGAAATTGGGCCCACTTTTATGAACTCCCCAATATAGAAGTCCCAAAATAATGAAGAGAGGGCAAAAACCCGTACAAGAAAAAGAAAAAGGGAAAATTTGAAATTGTTTTAAAATTTATTATCAAAATGAAGTTGGGGTGCACAGTGTATACTACAGCACAGGTTAGCAAATGTACGCATTGTCTCTGGGTCCTTCCGTTCGCACTTCTTTATCCCCGAAAACCTAAAAGCACAATCCCCATCCCATTTCCTTTCCCTTGTTGGTCTCCGTATTATTATTGTTGTTTAGATCTAAGAGTTCGTCTCTCGTTCCGCCTTTTTTGATCGGGCATCGCTCAGTTTCGCGCCGATTTTATCGATTCTGGTGAAAATTTAGGTAACCGACCTCTTTTCTTATTATGAAAATATCAAAAAAAATTAAATATCAGAAATTAATATATATATATAGTATTCTTTAAACTTAAGAAAAGTTTAATTGTTATCAATAATTTTTGTTGCTACGAGATTACATTATATAACAAATTAATAGTACATTTAAAATCTTCCTCATAATCCTTACTAAAAGTTTCATATATTAATTAATACGATAAAAAAATATCTTACTATGTTAAAAGAAAAGGATTATAATAAAAATATTGCTGATATAAATATTCTCAATAAAGGGTATGATAGGCCCTTAATCTTTTCCTCAAAATGCAATTAATTAATCAACAATTCTTTATCTCACTTAAGCCTAAATATTATCAAAACCGTTCAATCAAATCTGAAATTCAACTTTGTTTAAACTATTAATTAAGTTATTATACTTTAAAAACTTCTTAAAAAGTTATTCACAATTAGGAGAATTAGCTAACTTTCTAAAAAATAATTATACAATAAAATAAAATAAATTATTATATTATTATGGAAAAACTGCATTTCATTTCCATCCAAGTTATTACATATATATAATATTTTAGATTGCTTAATTCCAATTTATTTGCCTTGTATTTTTGACATTGAAATGCTTCCTGAATAAAGTACCAGAATTGAATTTGGTTAATTTTTGCTCACGCCGTCTAATTTTTTTTAGTTAATGTCTATTTTCATATTTCAGACATTCGTTAGTTGTAAGCAGCAGCGCATTGAAATAAGACTTTTAAACCAGAATAAAATTGAGAAGTAACCCTTTTAAATATTATTGGGTCTCCCATTAATTAGAAAAAATGTTGAATTTCAATATTTTTTAACACGTAGGCTTTATGATATAACTTTTAAAATTTTAAATTTTAAATTTTTTATATGACATTATTAAAATATTATTTTTAATTACTAATAAATTTAATGTCAAAGAATTATTAACTAAATAATGACTCTTAGTTTCGAAAAAGTATTAGTTATATAAATATGTTAAATAGTTATTCAATAAACTAATATCACATACTATTAATAATACTTTCTATAGAACTGTTATTATATATATTAAATTATATTATACATGTAAAATTTTTAAAATATAAGTTTAATTTAAATTTTATGAATTGAATGTAATAATAATAATAATAATAATAATAATAATAATAGGTGTAGAACATATGATCAGATGGGCTAGTATATATAAAATTCGAAATATATATTATTTAAAATTTGATTGAGTTTCAATTTTTATTTTTAAAATTAATATTTTTATATATTTTTTATTTATTAAAGTTATGCAAATATAATCCATCGTATTCAGACGTGAGAGTGTCTTAATTCTTTTAATTCCAATCCATAAGCACTGCACAACGTTCTAAGCACAGATCAGGAAACCAACGGCCATGATTGAACTGTGATAGAAATACCCGTAACCACCGCCGTAATGTAATAATAATAATAATAATAATAATAACACAAATGCTCAAGGCTCTTTTAGCAATTATACACAAAATATAATCCCAATCTTCTCCTTTTCTTCTCCTTCCTCCTCCAGAGATCGGCGCTTAGCTCCCCACCGATCATTCTCTCTCTACAATCTTCGTATCTCTCTCTCTAAAAATCTGGTAACCTAATGCCTCTCCTTTCGCCCTCTACTTTCTCTATTTAAAATATAGATCAATTGCATCTCTATAAACTTATATTTCACTAATTTGTTATGTTCTATTTCCTGTTTCGTTACTTTTTTTTTTTTTTTTTGCGTTGAATTCTCCTTTCTAGCAATTTTATTTTGTGCGTGCGCCTCGTTGATTAGTTGTTTTACTGTAACTTTCGACATGGAATATTTTGTCTAAATCAATTGAACAATAGAGATTTTTTTCTTTGGGGGGGGTAAAAGTCTTATTTTATGCATTTGAGTTTTGTTTTTTTATGTATAATACTTAATGCATTACTATTCTATTTAAAATAGTTTTTATCTCATAAAGTGAAATAATTAGTGATGCTGATCTAATAGTTTATAGTTGATAGGATAATTATGAGTACCAGTTAGTAGTGGATGCAGGTTTTAGCTTAAGCAAATCCGATGAATCTTTTAATAGTGATAGTTATAGATACTAGCAGCAGTGAACACGGATTTGTTTAAAATCTTTCGAATGTGGAGGCAAGTTCTATTGAAATGGGCTTCTTATATGTTTGCTTTGGGAAAGGACTGCATTTTTCTTTCTATTAAGTGGTCATTTTTTTTAGTCTGTTGGAGATGAGCATTGAATTTTGTTATCTTATTTATGGAGTCAGCAAGCATCTGAGACATTAATTATTCTCTTCAAAGAAGTGTCAAGGTTAGGAAAGAAGAACTTATTTAATTGTTTCAGATTTCTCTGTCCTGGGGGTTTGTATAATCACATCTAATTTGAAATTTTACTTACTAACCAATTGTTGATTGTTCAATTTTTTGGAATAGTGTTTGGAGTTTTTTTTTTTTTATTTTAATTTTGTGGAGTTAGTAAGGACGCGAGATATTTAATTATTCTATTTGAATAGTTAGTGCATTTAAAGTTAAAGAAAAACTGTAGAATCTTTAATGTATTCCAAATTTGTGTCTTCGGATCTGCATTTCAAATCTAATCTGGGATGGGCTGGAATTCTGTTAAATGGCCAAGTTTATACATAGACCACTTAAATGCCCCATTTTGTGAAACAGAAATGTTATGGGAGGGAATTTTAAGAATGAAATTACTTTTGTCGTATATATCTCACTGAAACTTAATAGATATGAGCCATAGTCATGTTATGGGAGGGAATTTTAAGAATGAAATTACTTTTTCCGTATATATCTCACTGAAATTTAATAGATATGAGCGATAGTCACATGCCCTGTCATGTGGCTTAGTCACAATTGAATTTTCATTAGTATTTATACTCGGTTATTCTGGTTAGCTTTCTGGATATTGATATGCAATCTCCAAGGATTTTTGAGGTGAAATCAACCAGTTCAATTTTATGCTACTTGGAATGCATACTCTTTATATTTTTGTTATTGCCTTTTGCCTCTCTGGTGATTAGCATCTTTAGGCGTAATATTACTCAAGATCTCGTTCTTTTATCTTTTATTCTTTTCTTCTTTGTTGATGCATGTAGCTAGGCTGCTAGAGACACATCCTGAACTGTGCAGATACTGAATATAATTCTTCTACTTTTAAAGGGGAAAGGTAGTAGAAGACTTGCTCAGAATTTCAGTAAAAAAAAAAAAGGAAGTATGCAAGCATGTTGAAGGAGAAAAGAATTGCTAAACATTCAATATTTGAAAATTGCCTATGAGGCTACTATGCTTGCTCGACTTTCAGATTTTGTATGTTGTAATTTGGGATCAATGGACCTGAACATTTGGCCCCTGACGTTAACCATCCTATGTTTATGTCAAGAAATTGCTTTAATGCTTGTATATCAAGTTGTTTGGTATTCATATTTGATTCTTGTCTGCGACTTATCAGTCACATGGCAGCTACAGGATCTGGGTAGGGCATTTTTACTTTTTCCTTCTCATTTATCTCTATAAAAACCCAATATTTTGTTGCTTTCTTTGTTTTCATTAAATCCTGGAAGTTAGATACATCACAGTGCTGAAGAAATGCTTTTATGTTGTAGAGCCCTAGCATTATTCCACTCGTTTGAAGAATTTGTCACAAGACTAGTGCATTCTTGCAAGCTTTATGTTACGCAATGTGTAGGAAGATGCTTTTGCCTGAGGGGTGTCAACCTTAGTTGCGTTGTATGATGAAACAGGATGCCTCTTTTTTTCTCCTGCCTTTTCTATAATGTGATGCATATAATTGCAGCTGGATTTTTTTTTTTTTTTTGATATCTCTTGTCCATCATTTGTTTCCATTTTCAATTGCTTCTCTTTTTATCTTTCTCTAGTAGCTAAAGTTAGTCATAAGCCCTTTCTCACACTATTGACCTTGTTGCATGGTTCAGACCATATATTTCCAGCTATCGAGTTTTATCTTGTGCATGATGGTGGACTTAGAATTGATGAAAGTTCGCCTTCTAATGACTTTATGCAGGTGCTTGCTTATTTGATTTCTTGTCTCAAACCATTGACAAAGTGAATAGAAGAGTGAGCATGGATCTGAATCCCATTAAGGATGCATTTGATCGTGTTGCAAAGAAGCAAAAGCTATCCAGTTCTAAAGCTCAAGAAGTGATTGACCAGATCATGCAAGAAATTGAGAAGGCACAGGAAATCATACGGTCTGGATATGATAGCTCTGAATTTGATTGTAAATTGGTTATCAGTGAACTTAATAAAAGGCTGCAAGAAATTTCTCCTCTTAGTCAGCTGGAAAGTACACAGAAGGAACTCAATGTAGCCCTGAGCAAATACCCGAAGCAGCTCGAGAAATCCTTCAACCCAGATATATCCAAGGCTTACAGGAACATAAACTTTGATATCCACACTGTCAACCAGATAATTGCAGGCCATTTCTACCGGCAGGGCCTGTTTAGTATTGGTGATTGCTTCATCAATGAGGCCAAGGAGCCAGAATCTACTGCTGCTATGAGATCCCCTTTTTCAGAAATGTATATAATATTAGAAGCTATGAAAGATCGAAATCTAGAACCTGCTTTGAAGTGGGCTGCTGCCAATTCTGATAAGCTCAAAGAAAGTGGTTCGGATCTTCAGCTGAAACTTCATCGGTTGCAGTTTGTGGAAATACTGCAAAATGGCAGCAGAAGCGATGCTCTCACATATGTCAGAACTCATATTACTCCTTTTGCTTCTAGTAGTTTTGGTGAAATTCAGAAGCTCATGGCTTGTCTCCTGTATGCTGGAAAGCTTGATCGCTCCCCATATGCTGAATTACTGTCTGCCGCCAATTGGAACATAGTGGCTGAGGAGCTAACCAGACAATTCTGCAATCTTCTGGGGCAGTCATTTGAGAGCCCATTGAGTGTGACAATAGCTGCAGGGTTTCAAGGTTTACCACCTCTTTTGAAGTTTATGACCCTGATGGCTGGAAAGAAACAGGAGTGGCAGACAATGAAGCAGCCAGTGCCAGTGGAGCTGAACAGAGAGTTTCAGTTCCATTCCATCTTTGTATGCCCAGTATCTAAGGAGCAATCGACTGATGAGAACCCGCCAATGTTGATGTCTTGTGGCCATGTGCTGTGCAAGCAATCTATCAATAAGATGTCAAAGAACAGCACCAAAACTTTTAAGTGCCCCTACTGTCCATCTGATATTGATGCTACACAGTGTAGGCAGCTACATTTCTGATATGTGTTTATATGTACATTGAGTCGTATCAAACTCTTTCCTACTCTTCCTTTAAATTGTATGAAAAGGTGTAGAAACTGGTGGTGATGTGTTCTGGAGCCAAGGATATGGTGGTACTGGCAAACCTGAACTGTTGTGTAATGTTTCTTGATGCATTTGTTGTAAATAGATATTCTTTCCAGATTTATGTTGTTAATGATAATGCTACTTCCAGGATGCTTTGGAACATAGTTTTGGGGTGGGACATGAAAATGCAATCAGTAACAAAACCCCACTTATGTCAAGCTGGCAGGACAATGCAATGTGATAGCTGTGGGGTATGATCTTTAGCAAGATAGGGGCCCAACTCCATTCAGTGATTATTGGGCCTCGAGCTTTTAGTAGGTCCAAACTGACAAAAGAAAAGGAAGAGTTTCTGCCATCCAAGTTCACTGGTGCCAACTTAAAAGTATTTATCGGTACTCCTCTCCTTTTTAACTTGTATTAATTGCATGTCTTAAACATATTTTCCCATTACTATCTCCGAAAATATTGCTTGCAATTAAAGTGAAAGGAGATAACATTCATTATAGATATCAGCTTTTAAGGAGGAAGCAAGAAAGCGCACAGGGCGAGGGAGACACTCAAAGACATGTATTGGCAGAAATTTATGAATCTGAAAAATATTGCCTGTAGTTGTACAAATGCATGGTTTGTACCTTGTGATACTGCGACATACATAGAAATTTGCAGGTGAGAGATGCTGACTTTATTGGGATTTGGATTATTTACAATGGTGTGCTATGTAATGTTTTACATCCACCATTTCTTTTCTTTTTCAAAAAAGAAGGTTGCACCATAAAGGCAGTGCATGCACACTACACTATAAAAACTCATCACTGCCATTAAAAAACTTTAAAAGTGTGCGCAATTTAAGGACAACATCAATTCTCCCAAGAGTGCAATATAAAGAGCTCACAGAAACACCTTTTTTATGCTCAAGTTAATGTCACCTCCTTTTCTTATCATCCTTATTCACGCAGTTTCAGGCCTTCTTGTAAAGGCTTCTACTTTTCTTTTCAAAAAAAAAAAAAAAAAAGCTTCTACTTTTACCCCTATTTCTTCTTTTCTTTAGATTTACACACAAAAGGGTCCTATAGAATTGGAAAGATGTTGGAAGTTACTTCTTGATAGGGTGGCCATGGTTTTTCTTCTCCAAAGTTAGAAATATATTGAAAGAAAAAGCAATACAAAAGGAAGAGCACCTTAGCTAATTGCATGGCCAGCAAACGGAAAAACCCAACAAGCCGTACGATGAGCTAAGAAATTAAAGTTTCTTACTTATAAACACATAGCCAATGGAAATAAAGGACATAGTCAGTACATCGAAAGATATTTATTATATCATAAGAAGGGACCTGCACTTTCCAAGCTATGTCAACGAAACAAACATTCTCCCACCCTCTGCTAACAGCCTAAGGCATACCATCTCATAGAGCTAAGGTTTCCAAGATAAGAAGAGTGGTAATAGAACAACTGCTCCATTGATTGACCACTTGACCTTGAAGGTTAGAGGCCACAAGGCCAATACTCCCACTATGAGAATGATTGTTACTGGTAGAGATAAAGAGAATAGAGCAGCTTTGATTTCATCAGAAGTGACATTCTAAATAAGAGCCTCATTCATATATGTAGTGATCTTTGGATTCAGACCTGTAAAAGCAAAATCCAACTTTTGAGTATCGCTAAAAGTATAAAACTTAGTAAAATAGCTAATAGCTATCTTAATGATATGCTTTTGATTCGAGAACCAGCAACTATCTTCATCTTCTAACCCCTAGATATTGTTCTTAGCCCTTCTTTGAATTGTTTTGGTACGTAAAAGGGTTACGTTATTATCTCCTAAAGCAAGCTAGTCTTGTTTAGATTTTTGACCTAAAAAATTCCTCCTTAGCAAATTCCTTCTGAAGTTGACTCTCTATATAATATGATCTTCTGAGTATCTACCCTATTAGAAGACACCTTAACCCTGTTAAGTTCTTTAGAGATTACTTCTATGTTGATCCTACATATTTCAAGTTTCTCCTCCATTTAATCGGTTCATGTCAGTAATCCTTACGCTTAGCATAAAACTTGAACATATCAAATCCAGAGTACTCTTTATTTCAAGAGAAAGACATATAATCTCCTTGACTTTCAAATTATTACACCATCTCTTATCATATCGAAAGAAGTGCTTAGAATTAGAATGTGAAGTTTAGGAGGATTAGTCTATGACCAAAACTAACATCTTCTAGGTGAGTACAAAAGCATTCTAATGATCAAAACTCCATTGATTAAAAGTTAAAATTCTATAAAATAGCCTGAGATAATTCACCCATTTCATCTTTTATCGCACGTAAAGGGAGGGCCAGTAAATCTTAAATCAATCAGGCCTAGATCATTAAGCAAACTCAAAAGTACTCTCATGCTTGTATGGTAAAAGGTAATCCACCCATCAAAATAAAATTAAAATCACTCATAAAAACAAAAGAAGAGTTAATATTGTTGTAATGCTCGGTCAAATACTGGAACTGAGAGCTTTTAATATTATAAATAAAACTACCATAACAAGAAACAAAGTTCCAGACACCCATACTAGGGCTAGAGATTTTACAACACAAAATGGGATCACGAATAAAAGTAATAGAGATAAGAATACCATCAATCCATGCCAAAAGCTAGATCCGTAGCCAAACCCTATAGGTCAACAATATATTACTTTTCTTATTCTTGGTCTTCCTAAGAAAAATAACATTTGAGTAATAAGAATTACGAATCCTTTTCAGATATTGGATTGTCAGGGGTCTTCCTGTTAGAAGTAATGGATGATGAAATTTTTTTTATTTCAAGTTATTCCTCTCAAGTTTATCCTAGGGTGTTATCTGTTTCTGTTAATAATTGTCCTATGTTTTAGGATATGCATTGAACTTATTCCTATGCAACTACCTCATGATCGTTAGGTCTGTTAGAAACGTGAGGAGTGCTTAGTGTAGTGCTGCATTGTTGCAGCAGCTTCTGTTTCGCATTTGTAAGGCTATTAAATAGCCAAACTTTATCAATTCAATATGTGGTTGTCATTCTATATTTCTTTATTCAATATTTTTGGTATCAGAGCTACATCAGCCTAATATAAGTGCAATACAGAAATCTGAGAGGAGAGAAGCAAAAATGGCAGAGAGCAGCAACACAAACACTAAATTTGTGCAACCTGCGATTCCAAAATTTGATGGGTACTATGAGCATTGGGCTAAGCTCATGGAGAACTTCTTGCGAGCTAAGGAGTATTGGAATCTAATCGAGGTGGGAATTGAAGCTATTCCAGAAGGAACAAAAGGAGATGGCAAGAAGATGAGGGCAATGGAAGAACAACTCATAAAGGACAGGAAGATCAAGAACTATCTCTATTAAGTTATCGATAGAGAAATTATGGAAACAATTCTGAATGACGATACGTCAAAACAGATTTGGGATTCCATGAAGCAGAAATTCAAAGGATCAACAAGAGTGAAATGTGCTCAATTGCAGGCCCTGCACACTGAATATGAGACTATTAAGATGAAAGAAGGCGAATCGATCAATGCTTATTTTGGAAGAATTCTATCCGTTGCAAAACGGATGAAAGCATGTGGAGAGTCAATCCAGGAAAGAGAAATAGCATGCAAGATAATGAGGTCACTCACCTCAAAGTTCAACTATATCGTATGTTCAATTGAGGAATCAAACAATATCGACACTCACAATTGATGAGCTTCAGAGCAGTCTGCTCATTCATGAGCAAAGGATGAAAATTTTTATGGAGGAAAAACACACACTTAAGGTCTCACATGATGATAGAAGTGATCGAGGACGAGGGAGAGGAGTGTTTCGAGGAGGAAGGAGTTGAGGTACAGGGAGAATTTCATACGGCTCAAGCAAGGCAATGCTGGAATGCTACAAATGTCATAAATTAGGACATTTTCAGCATGAATGTCTTAGTTTGGAAAGAAGGGCCAACTATGCCGAAATAGAAGAAGAAGATGAGATGCTGCTCATGGCTCATGTTGACTCCATAGAAGCTAGCAAAGAAGGAACTTGGTACCTAGACTCGGGGTGCTCAAACCACATGACTGAAAACAAGGGATGGTTTGACAAGCTTGATGAAAAATTCAAGCATTCTATGAAGCTTGGCAATGACTACAGAATGGCAGTGCTTGGGAAAGGTAACATTAAAATTGAGGTAGAAGGAATGGCTCGCACCATTGAAGATGTATATTATGTTCCAGATTTGAAGAACAATCTCTTAAGCATGGGGCAACTACAGGAAAGGGGAATGGTCATTATCATTAAGCATGGTGTCTGTAAAGTCTATCACTGACACCATGGATGTATCATTATGAGCAGAATGACTACCAACAAAATGCTTGTGGTGGTAGCCAACATAGTCATTAATGCAGCAGCATGTTACAACATTGAAGCTGAAAATCTGGGAGACTTGTGGCACAAAAGACTGGGGCATTTGAGTTCTCAAGGCATGAAACAAATGATGCAGAAAGATATGGTTAGAGGCATTCCAAAGTTCGTCACATCAAGTGACATATGTGATAGCTGCATGAAGGGAAAACAACACAGAAAGATCATACCAAAAAGGAGCAAATGGAGAGCAAGCAAGCCTCTTCAACTCATCCACTCTGATATTTATGGACCAATCTCTCCCAAATCTCGCAGCAACAAAAGGTATATCTTGACTTTCATTGATGATTTTAGTAGAAAGTTATGGATTTATATATTGAATATGAAGAGTGAAGCCTTCACTACATTCAAATGTTTTAAATCATAAGTTGAGAAAGAGAAAGGAATGGGCATTGGTGGATTAAGAACAGATAGGGGATGTGAATTCACTTTAACTGAATTCGTAGAGTACTGTAGAACACATGGAATCAAAAGATAGCTTACCACAGCATACATTCCACATCAAAACGGGGTAGCTGAATGAAAGAATCGTTCAATACTTAACATGGTGAGATGAATTGTAGAGGAGAAAAAGATGCCAAAGGCTTTCTGGCCAGATGCAGCTAAATAGACTTGCTATATGCTGAATAGATGTCCAACATCAGCACTGAAAAATAAGACACCTGAAGAATGCTAGAGTGGATCAAAGCCAAATGTAGAATACTTTAAAGTATTTAGATGCATAGGATATGTTCATGTACCAGAAGCTCAGAGACTAAAGCTGGATGCAAGGAGTAGAAAATATGTGCTCATTGGATACAGTGATGAATCCAAATGGTACAAAATGTATGATCCAGCAGAAAGAAAAGTGCTAGTCAGTAAGGATGTGGTATTTGAGGAGAAGAGTTGCTGGAATTGGGGAGAAAGTGAATTAGACAGTAGAGAGGAGGCACTAGGTTGGGGAGAAGCAGAAGATGATACTTGTAGTTCGAGTGAAGATAAAGAGGAAATAAAAGTGAACACAAGTTTCAACAATTCACTATCATCTGAAGAAGAACAAGTTACAAAAGTACCGGAAACGCTTCCACTTACCACCAGAAGAATCACAAGAGCACCAAGCTAAATACAAGACTATGTCAGTGGTGAAGGACTTTTAGAGGAAGAAGAGGTACAAAATTTTATTTTCTTTACAACCCATGATAATCCAATTTATTTTGAAGATGCTGTAAAGAACAAAAATTGGAGAGATGCCATGGATGCAGAAATAGGAGCCATTGTCAAGAACAACATTTGGGAGCTAGTTAAAGCACCAAAAGAAGCTAAAATCATTGGAGTAAAGTGGATCTTTCGTACCAAGCTTAATGAAAATGGAAATGTTGACAAGTGCAAAGCAAGACTAGTTACAAAAGGTTATGCACAGGAGAAGAGGATTAACTACAATGAAGTTTTTGCTCCAGTAGCTCGTTGGGATACAATTAGAACAGTAATTGCTCTAGCTGCCAGAAATGGATAGATGTTTTACCAACTGGACGTGAAAAGTACATTTCTACATGGAGAACTCACTGAAGATGTCTACATTGCACAACCACAAGAATATGTTGCTAAAGGAGAAGAAGATAAAGTGTACAAACTGAAAAAGATATTGTATAGTCTCAAACAAGCACCAAGGGCATGGTTTAGCAAAATAGAAGGTTACTTCATCAAGCATGGGTTCAATCAAAGCTGTCATGAACATACATTGTTTGTGAAGAAAGAAACACTTGATAAAATTCTCATTGTAAGTCCCTATGTTGATGATCTTGTGTTTATTAGTAATGATGATAATATGTTAAGATGTTTTAAAGATTCCATGAAGAAGGAGTTTGAAATGACAGATTTGGAGGAGATGAAATATTTTCTGGGGGTAGAAGTAAATCAAGGTGCAGAAGGAATACATATTTGCAAAGAAAATATGCTAAAGATATTCTGGCTAGATTTGGTATGGCTGAGTGCAATGGTGTAAAGAATCCTATGGTTCCAGGCAACAAACTGTCAAAACAGGAAGAAGGGAGAGAAGCAGACTCTACTTTGTTTAAGCAAATGGTGGGCAGTCTTATGTACATCACAGCTACAAGGCCTGACTTGATGTATAGTGTGTGTTTGATTAACAAGTTTATGTCTAAACCTATGGAGATCCATATGCTTGTAGCAAAGAGGATATTGAGGTATATAAGGCACACGACCAAGCTGGGAATTTTCTACAATAAGGGAAGCAAGAATGAGCTCACTGCCTACATTGATAGTGATTATGTAGGGGACAACATAGATTTTAAAAGTACTTCTAGCTACACTTGTATGATGAGTGGTGGAACAGTAGCTTGGATGTCCAAGAAACAACCCATTGTTACACTCTCAAGCACTGAGGCAGAATATGTTACAGCTGCAACTTGTGCATGTCAATGTGTGTGGATGCGAGCTATCTTAAAGCAAATTGGAGAAGATGAGAACAAGCCAATTACAGTTCTATGTGATAATTCTTCAACCATTAAGCTTGCCAAAAATCCAGTGTTTCATGGAAGGACTAAACACATTGGTGTTAGGTATCATTTCCCGAGAGATCTTGTTAAGGATGGAGTGGTGTTAATGATTCATTGTGGAACTGATGAGCAAATTGCAGACATCATGACCAAGCCATTGCGACTGGAAGTGTTTGAAAGACTCAGGACAACACTTGGAGTTTTTCCTTTAAACTAAAATTTGGCTACTACCCAAATTTTGGTTTAAGGGAGGGATTGTTAAAAGTAATGAATGATGACAATTTTTTTTATTTCAAGTTATTCCTCTCAGGTTTATCCTAGGGTGTTATCTGTTTCTGTTAATAATTGTCTTATGTTTTAGGATATGCATTCGACCTATTCCTATGCAACTACCTCATGATCTTTAGGTCTGTTAGAGACATGATGAGTGCTTAGTGTAGTGATGCATTGTTGCAGCAGCTTCTGTTTCGCATTTGTAAGGCTATTTAATAGCCAAACTTTATCAATTCAATGTGTGGTTGTCATTTTATATTTCTTTATTCAACACTTCCAAACCCTGACAATTCCAACTAATAAGTTTATTTATCCAATTAAGGCTAGTTGAGGCTAGCTTCCTCCATCTTTTTAGTAACATTTAGTTTTCTAACTTTGACTTTAGGCTACATATTTGGTTTGGTCTTCTCTATTTCATTCATTATCAGTAGTAGTCTGAACCAAATTCTAGGTATTGGAAGGTTATTTATAACATTCTCACCATTCCTTCCTCTGGCTATTATTTTCTATTTTCTTATAGACCATTGTCGTTCTCTAGCCACCTTGTTAGTTTGTAAATTATACTCGGTAGGACTGTAAAGCAATTATCTTTGTTATTTATCTCAAGCACATTATCAAATTTCCTTCCAGTCACACCACCTTCATGATTTCATTCCACTTGAGATTCTTTCTTATTTAACTAGAGCAAAGTGCCCTCTTACTTGTGGAAAAGAATATCAGCAGCCATTTTAATTTGTTGGTCTAGGGAAAGAATATCCGACTTATTTAGGCGGACATATTTACTTCTTAAGAAGCGGCTTAGGATATCCAATAAAATATGAGGGGTTGTAATATTAGCCTAGGAGGTCTTAGTGGGAGGGAGACTTGGGGGTTGGATGTCTATGGTTGTAGGTTTGAATAAACTACTATTGATGGGCTTGGGCTCATCAAAGTTAGGGCCATGTATATTATGGATAATGGGCTTAAGTGTGGTAAATATGTGATGGGGGTTCAGCTAAGCAAACATGGAAGGTTTGGCTTAATACAAAAAGTGGGATCTAGGGTATCTAAGTAAGACATAAGGGATTTAATAATAGTATGAAAAAGGTTTAATTTAGAGTTGACATAAAAAGGGTTGAGGAATTAGTATTAATCGTTGCAGAGAGAATGTCAAACTGTAGGGGTGAAATAGGGGAAGCTGCTCCCATATGGGATTTATCCTTACGCAGCTGTGTTAGGATAGACCTCTAAGTTGTTTTACCTTTATTAGGGGGAGTCTGATTACCACTTTTTCTTTCATTCTTGTTTTGCACCTATTTATTCTGACCTTGAAATCCTAAGGCCAACTGATTATGTCACGACCTAATATGTGGGTCCGTGACCGGCACTAGGGAATGGGTAGGCTTAAGACCACCAAATCCAGTAGTAAGCCTCACTATTCACTAACTCAATCAAATTGAAATCCGAATTCAATCCAAAGCACTTTTTCCACAATTAATCTTAAATCAACGGGTACTATAAACTAAATTTGGTCTGCCAGCATAATTAGGTGAGACTTGAATTTATATAAAATTACAAACTTATAAGTCTAAAATTTCTACTGCGGAGAATCTAAAATTTTACTAGTCAAACATACCAAAATCAATTATATCAACCCGATGATGAAGGAGTCGGGCTGCTAGATAAGAACTGCGGGAAGAATAATAATCACCTAAAAAATATTGAAATTGAGACTGCCAGTTTCGAGAGTGAGTTAAAATCATATATCCCAAAAATGAATATAAACACTTCAATAGAATATTTGCTTAATTTAAAATAAAAATACATGTCATGGTATGCTTCTGTAAAATAAAATAAAATAAAATAAAATAAAATTTCATACCACGGGACGGAGTACCTCAGTAGAACCCTAATCACAATACTATCATCTCGACTCTCTCATTCCAACGGAACTGGCGCCCAGAGAGTGAAGCTCGAACAGGGTCCTTAACTCCAGTCTGGTCACTTAATTATCACTATTAGTCTTAGCCTTTCGGTTCTCTTACTCCAATAAGACTGGCGCCTAGAGAGCGAAGCTCGACTAGGATCCTTAAGTCCAGTCTGGTCACTTAGGTTTCTAAATAAGTCGGCGCCCAGAGAGCAATGCTCGACCAGGGCAAGTCCTAAATTTACCTTTTTAAATTTACTCTTTTTACTATTTGTCTCAGATTCCTACCGGTGTGCACATGGTCCTGATGCAACTCATCAAGTGACATGTTCTACTGCCACCCCATCCCGAGTCAACTCGCAATCAATAAAATCATAATGCATAAAATGAAACATATATAAATGGTGATTAAATAAATAATTAAACTATTAAATCATGTAACCAAATTATTTCGTTAAATCTCAGCATGACACATGTCAACAGATATATGACTTTAACTCACAGCTTTGATGAGAAAAAGTAAAACACTTGAAAATAAACCTAGACCTAGACTCCTAGGACTGACAGTCTAAAAATTTTCGATTCGGGTAAATTCTACCGAAAATCCGGCAGAACCTCCCCTAAACACGGACATCTACCCCCCATATTACAGGTCCAGGACCTGCCAGAAGAACACTTTAATTATTCCAACAATTTATTTAACGGGAGTCGGGCCACCATACTACATTATTTTTTCCGACTCCGCCATAGGACACAAATCACAATTATTGGCAAACGGTCTGATAAACTATTTATTTTAACTAATAAACCTCACATAGTTTTTATAGTATTCAACACAATAATTAAACACGTAACTTTTTATCAATGAACTTTAAAATCTACGGGCTAGAAATTTACTGAGACGCTTGATTACTCAGTCGACTCGCCTCTAGCCGCCGGAGTCCGATCAACGATCCGAGCGCGCCTACGGACTTGAGACGACGCACTGATGACGATCCCATCTTCCGATCTTCCGATCCGACCTCTGATCATTCGGACATATTTACGGATGATCTCGGCAGTCGATTTTTAAACGGAGTCTGATCGCCGCGAAACTAGTGCCATTGGAAAGCTTGAGCTCAGGGGAGTCTGGATATGTCCTCCGATCAGTCAAAGCTCACCGGAAAATTCCGAAAACTCAAGTGCCATCACCTTGCTGAAACTCCTTCCTTCGGCCACCAAAGCCGACGCCGCTACTCTCAAAAGGAAGCCCTCAACTCACTGGTCATTTTGAGACCAAAATCGCCGCCGAGAACGCCTGGAATGGCGCCGGAAAGTTGTTGCCTTCCTTCTCGCGATTTCCACTATTCTTTCTTTGCACTCGGCCTCATTGCTTCGGCCACCACCGACTGAACGATGCAACCAATGCCACCTCTCCTTCCTCTCCCTCTTCCCTGATGCTCTTCTCCTTTTCTTCTTCTCCATATCAACTTTTAGTCCCTGAATTATTCTTCTTTACCATTTAGTCCTTCAACTTTTTAATTACTAACAATTTCACCCTGTAAAATCTTTGATTAACCCTTAAACTTTTTTTTAGCTTTTCAATTAAGCCCCTGACTATTTAATTGGGGCCAAATTACAATTATTGAAAATAGAGAATTACTTATTTATCCTTGCTTTTAAACGTAAAACTATCAAAATACCCTTACCGACACACTTATAAAACTACCAACCATACAAATTTTTGTTAATACCCCATATTAATAAAATTATATTTTTAATCCTTATTCCAAAATAAATTGTCAATTTAACCCTAACACTTAATTAATTAAATTAATCAATTTGTTAAATATTTTCCAATTAAAATCAACACTATTTGCTAATTAAAATTTATCATTTCCCAATAAATTCCTTATAAAAATATTATTTACTATTCTTTTCATGATTTTCAAATATAGAAATTAATTCATATATTCATATTGGAGAAAATTAAATGAAAAAAATATAATTTATTTTTCAAAGAATTTACTTAATTAATTTCTTAAAAATCAAACTAATTAGACATAGAAAATAACTCCCTTATTTTGTCTAGCATTAAAATTCTATTTAATTCATCACAATTAAACTAATTAAAAAAATAAAGTAATATTAATTTAAATAAAAATTTATTTATTAATTATTACTAATATTATTATTATTAAAATAAAAAATTTGGGTATTACAGACCGCTTGTTTCATATATGATAAGTGGCTCCTCAGCAGCTCTCACCTTGCCAAAAAAAGGTTGCTTCCTAAGCTCCACACTAAGGTTAGAGTTGTCTCCATGACTAATACGATCCTCCTCCATCTTCAAAGAATATAGTCTGGTAATATTGTCTGTCATATATAGTAGTAGTAAGCATCTAGGAGTTTTCCGTATTTGAAGCCTTAAACAGAGGTGTATTTACCAACATATTTAACTCTACGTTGAGATTAGTGTTGTGAAGATCCGTCTTAAGTATACCTTTAAACAATTGTCTCACGTTCTTGATATTAGCTTCATTGATATGGTTATGAGATATCATGGAGTTGAACATAAAAGGGAGATTTTAAAAAATTAATATTTTATGTTGTAATATCAGGTTTTCGCTCCTTTAAGTTGATATGCTAGTTCTGAATGTTCCATGGCCTTCCTTTAAAAACAACTAGAAAATCAGCTTCATTTTTAACAAAGAAGGAAAAAATATTTTTCTCAACTCTTTCCACTTTAAAGTCATTACTTAACCTCCAGGAAGATTTAAGGGCCTCTTTAACCACATAGGCACTAAAGTTACATCCTGAGATAATCTTACCAACCAAGACTTTTTTAAGACTAGTATCAAAGTTACCAACTCTTGAACCCAACTCAACAATAGGTCATTGCACTAAAGAAGAACCCTCATATCAATGATCTATAGAAGGATAGCCAAAAAAGAAGTAGGGTTAAACACTTTTGAGCTAAGTAGTAAATAAATGGTAAGGTATAAAGGACCTAGTACCACCAGAGATCAAGAGAAAAAAATAAAAAGAGTTCAAAAAGTTGGTTTTAGGGTCTATAATGAAACAAGTGTATACAACTCATAAATACTAAGAATTTTAGGGTTTGAGAAAATTATTGGACTTTTGAATTGACTGTGAGATAAGTCAAGGAAAAGGGAGATTATCTAGGTAAGCTGAAAGGTTAAGATAGAATTAAATGGTGATAAATATCAAGAGGGTGATGGAAGAAATTTATCCAGGAATCTAAGGATATTAGAAAACAAATATAATAAGTAGTTGTACACTAATCTATCGGCATGCACCTTGAGTAAAACCCTGCTAAAATTAACAATTAATGGAGGGGAGAATAAGATTCGAAGGGCAAAAAGAAAAATAAAAAGACCTCTTTTACACACCAACCCTAGCAAATAAGACTAACTCAAACAGGATTACCACCAAAGTGCCAAAGAGATAAACCCTAAAGGACAAAAAAAAAAAAAAGACCTCTTTTACAAACTAACCCTAAGGGGACTAACTCAAATAGGATTACCACCAAAGTGCCAAGGAGATAAACCTTGTAATTCTAGATGGAACCAAGAGAGGGGAATGAATTGGTTGAAATCAAAAACTGAAAAACTAAAATCAAGCAAGAAGAAAATCAAGCACAATCTCACAACATAAGAATTTCATAGTGGTTTGACCAACACTTGCCTACATCCATTCCTTAAAAATCATCTTGAGATTTCCACTATCAAATAGAATTACAACCTAACTCTAGTTGAGTCCTTTTTCACAAGGCTGAAAACAAACCCAGTATTTTTTCAAGGCTCATACTCTGATCTAATCTAAGATTGAAAAATCTTAATTACAAGAGTAATCAATCCTTTACTCAAACACTCAACCTAACCATTTTTTTTGCTTTGAATATAATAATTAATCACCCAACCATCTAAAGATTCAAGCCCAATCTTGAATCTTTGAAACAAGATGAAATTAGAAAAGATTATGAAGTTGTTGAGAGTTAATACAAATGGAAAAATACTCTTGCTTGCCCTAAAACTGTAAAAATGATGTTTTATTATTCTAGGAGGAATAGAGGCGTTATATTCTCATTAAATATAAATATAGATGTTTCAACAATCTTAAAGAATGTAGCTTCATGGATAGGAATCATCATTCACGACCGTGAGACTTCGACGCCAAATCTAGATTCAAAAGATTGAAACTTGTCATGGTTGTGAAAACCTCTTTCATGGCTAGGAATGACTTCTTTCACAAATAGAAACTTTGGTCGTGAAGGCTACTAGACTTGTCAGGAAGAAATTCTTTACAGACGTGAAAATTTGTTCACGGTTGGGAAGCTTTTTTTCACAGCTGGAAAGATTTCTTCATGGTTGTGAATGGTTACCTTCACAACTGGAAAATCTGGTCATGAATGCTTTTGAGATTTCTTCAAGAATTGGAGGTAGAATGATATTTCACGGGCATGAATTAATATTCACAGCTGTGAATCTTGACCTTCACAAGTAGGAAGTCTCCTCGTGAATGCTATTATCCTTTCTGTTTTGAGTTTTAAGCTTTTCATGGCTGGAAAGAGTTATTCATTGCTGGGAAAGTGAGTTTCACGACCATGAATATAAGTTCACGGACGTGAATCTGCCTACTCTAATAAAGTAAGAGATTTCGATTCTTCTTCTTTGCACATAAACACTTAATTAAAATTGTTAGACGAACTCAATTGTTTGTCAACATCAAAATAAATTTTAATATCCCTAAAGTTCAACAAAAAATTTTAGAAATAAGATTGCATCCAGTAGAACCGAAGGCCTTCCACCGGGAGAAATGAAGTTGTCATGGTTCTCTTGCCATGTGATTATTGATTAATTAACTTGGGGTGACATTATTAGAATGAGGTTTATTTCATAATTATTGTGGTCCATTATGCTAATCGTGTGTAGGATAGGGATTAGTGAGCTGCTCATAATTTGTTCATGTTGCTTCATAGTTCATTGGATCCCGTTTATGGTGAGCTACTCATATTTCTTTTCTTTCTTTTCCTAAAAACTTTTAATCCACTAGTTCATTTACCAATAAACAACCTCCTCTTTTCTTCTTCTTCTTTTTTTTTTTTTTTCTATTGCAATTATAGGCTCACTAGTCTTTAGTTCTGGTTTACACATTAGAAGGAAATCATTTTGTTTTTGTTTATCATTCTATGTATGTTAGCACACACATGCTAATTACTAGATACAAACCAAGTGATCCAAAAATATAATATAATTTCTGAGATTATTAATTGAACAAATTTCTTTGTGTATTGAAAAATTCTCCCTATATACAAACCAGGCCAATAGAATTGAAAGATTGTGATTTGTTTAAGCAAACAAAGCAAGGTGGTTTGTTGAATATAAATGATGTGGGCAAAAATAATGATATTATAATTTATAAACTCTATCTGACAGCTTGGCAAGTTATGATTATTGATATTTTTAAAAAAAAGCTTTGATGTTTCTTTTTGGTGCAAAATCCTTTTATTTTTCTTTTATGATTTTAGGATTGAGATGATTATGTCCACGCACTATGGGAACCAAGATCTTAGAAGCATATAAGATTTTGTATTCAATAAATATACATGAATCTTCTCTATGCCCTCTCCACAAAATTGCTTTTTTACTTGATCAACTTTTCTTTTTTGGGTAGTGGGGGGGTTGAATCTCTATCACTATGCATCCAAATTTTTGGGTTAGTGGGATGCATTTCATTCAATTCTTAATTATATGTAAATCGTGTTCACATTTTAATTAATTATGTAATGTTTATTATTGACCAATTGATTTGGCACTAACTGCCCAAATCTTTTCTCTAGTGCTCAACACATGAGAGGTGCAGAAAAGTTGAATATCAATCATTCTCAGGTGACATTGCACAATGTCAAACACCTAACCCTTCATCAAATGCTTCTTGGCATTTACACAAAATGCGAATTTCAAATCTTAATAATATGTAGAGGTGTTCTAGCGGTTGAATGTGTATTATTGTGTTTTATATTTTTTTCTTACGAATCATATATTAAAACTTTCGGTCCATGAAAGTATATAATTCGATCTAACATTATGATTAAATTTATAGTTTGAATGCAAAGAAATCTCCTTACTAATTAAAAAGAGTATTTTAAAGTTGTCAAATCGTCTTAAGAATTAATCATATATATATACTTTGGACCAACTTGAAAATGATGAATAAGTAAATAATATTAAAATCCTAAATTCTTGCATGATTTATTTATTCTACAGATACAATGACATATTTAATAAAATAATAAATCAAAAATGTTATTAATAAATTAACATGTCAACTTATAAAAGTAATTTATTTGGTGTCGTCATCGAATTGATACGATAAAAACACTTAAAATTACTATTTTTGTGTCGTCATATTGTAGTGTTGAGTATTGTCACCCTAACTCTCAACACTGCCCCTCCCATCTCTAAAGAAGCAAATTACATTTCTCAAGTTGTTATTATGCATGAATATCCCACGAATTAATTGATTAGGACAAATGAGAAGAAAACAAAATGCTCTCTTCTTTTGAAAACTGCTCTTGAAACTCCTAAAACAATATGATATATACAAATTTACAATCTAGTTGAAATTGGCATTATCTGCAACATCAACGCCCACTTTGGCTTTCATCACCAAAGCCAACAACTTTATACCTATCTATCATCACCAATCCATAAAAAGGTACAAAAACAAAAACAAAAACAAAAACCAACATCTGTCATATACTTCCAATTTACACATATTACAAAATATAGAGTACCAACAATAACATTTAATGTATAAATCATCATCTAACCTAAAGCATAGAAAACATTACCCTTTTTTCCCACTCCTCTTCACATTTTCTTTTCTACTTTTTCTTTTTATTGTTCGTCATCAACCCATTTAAAGACATTTCTTCCATTTTGGTGCAAAAAAAAAATTGGGTAATAAAGACAAACCAGAATGTGCCCCCACCCACTGCCCTTACTCGAGATACTCACTCATGTAGGCAACCCTTGGCTTCCCTTTCATCTTATTATCTGTTCTTTTTCGCTGCAGAAAGGGCCTAGCCGTCCGGTACTGCTTGTCACTACTATATGTCTGGGTCCATTCAATCATTTCACATTCTTTTTCTTTTCTTTTTCTTTTCCAAAATTTATTTTATAACTATATATTTCTTTTGTATTACAAAAATAAAACTAAAAAAGAAAAAATTCTCAGAATCTTGCATTTTCAAAGCCATGTAAATCGCTCACCCTATTCATATGCTTCCTCATAATCGCTACTTTAGCCAATCTTTCTGCGGCTCGCCAAGCCGATGTCGGCGTAAGTGGCTCCGGCTTCTCTTCTATTTGTTGACCACTCCTCTGCCTTTGACTCTGCACTGAATGCTGCCTACGCATGTTCAGCTCCCCAAGCTCAACCTCCAAGCCGCGCACATACTCATTACCCGACCCATCACTCGACTGCATCAACAAGGCTCGAGCCGATGATAACAAATGATAAGCTCCAGATAAATCATTATAATAATCTATTAATCGCCGAGATTCAGCTACTGCTCTTGTGCTTACGTGGAGGTCTCTCAGCCGTTGAATATTAGGCAGTGATGATCTAACGGCTTGAGGACGAGGGAGTAACAATGCTTGTTCTTTACATAAAACTATCTCCTGCGACGATGGGTCTTTAAACGACGACCGTACGGATAACATATGGTGTGACCCCGCAGAAGCCTGCCCTTTCAATTCCACGAGTAATTCTTTCTCTTCTTCGCCGTGTAAATCGCCTAACCGAACCGAACCGGGACTAAACACATTGGTCCGACCTGTTAGTGAATAAACCGCTGATATCTCTAGTGGTTGAGATGAACCGGAAGAAACAAACCCGAGTTGAAGCTTAAGTTCTTGAACCGAAACGCTTAACAATCCAGCTATGGACTTGGCTATTGCATCTTCGAGTGGCGCGTGATTAGACACGCTTATGTTATCAAGGCTGACCGAGTGTACAGGGATTTCCAAGTGAGAAAAGCGCGTGGATGACACCGTCATCTTCTGATTAACGGAGTTAATATGGGACCTGTCATCTTGACCGTTAGATATAATGATGATGCTGGCAACGGGATTCTTTACTCGGCGATCTTCAATCACTTTCGCGGCCTTTTTCAGCGCGTCGTTTGCACTCATCCCTTGACCAGTACTTCCAAGGGCGTCGATTATCCGACGCGCCGATCTCCGCCCATCGGCAGTCATCCTCTTCAGCGGCGACAAACGCTTAGAAGTGGCCGAGAACGCCACAATAGACAACCGATCGTTAGAATTAAGGGAAGACATAACCACGCGCATTATGCGCTTCATAACTTGTAATTTCACCCCGCACATCCTCTGACTCACGTCTAAAACCATCACCAAATCAATAGGAGGACGACGCGCCGCCGTATACGGTGGAGCTCTGATTCTAAGCACGACAACGTGCGTTTGGTAAGTCCTTCCAGCAGTAACAACCGCAGATTCCGGTAACAAAGAAAGCTCCACATTTCTTCTAGGTTTAAGAACAGGTGGAGTTGGATTCACAAAGAAACCTTGAAACTCTTGAGCAGGGATATCGTTATCAGTATCTTCTTCTTCTTCGAATTCGTTTTCAGGAATAGGGTTAAAAAGAGAGCCAGGAGAAGGAGACAAAAGAGGCTCGTCATCATTGTAGACACGCAAGTTCTTGATTTTAGAAGCATCAACTTTATTTTGATTTTCATGTTTCTTGATTTCTTGATGATTTTGGTGGAGGGATATCAAAGGCAGCTCTTTCCCGTGAGCGTTACAAAGAGGACAGAAAAGGAGATTTTGTTGATGGTGCTTCTTTTTAACGTGCGTAGCTATGCAAGGGAAGTGAAATACATGGTTGCACTCTGCTGTAAGTATAGCACCTGTTGTTCCTTGTCCGCTTTTTACACTCTGTAAACAGATTCCACATCTGTTCTGTAGAGAATAAAAACAAAACTAATCAATACTTAATCTACAATGAAATGACGGAAAAGATAGATAATGATGATTACTTACTTTGGAGAGGCGGAGTGTGGCTTTGAGAAGGGAGAAGCTTGAAGGGGATTTGGGTGAGGAGGGGTTGGAGAAATGGAAGAGTCTAGGGCTCTTCGATTTCTTGCTCTGGAGTTTTGGGCTATTGGGTACTGATGATGTTGGAGTTGTGGCTGTGGTGGTTCGGCAACGAAGACTCGGGGTCGATGATACAGGTTGAGATTGTAAACGTGGTGTTGATGGGTTTGAGAAAAATCCAAACTTTGAGCTTATTCTTGGGCTGTGGCTGCTGCTGCTGCATTGCTGTTGTTGTTTCTTGTCTGTAAATATTGGAGTTTCTCGTTCTTTAGGAATTGATGTGCAAAACGCTCTTCTCCAACCAGTCACCATTGTTCTTAAGAAAATAAAAGAAACAGATTGTATCTTTTTCTATATGAATCTTTGGGTTTTAATGGATTCTTTGATTGGGTTCAAATGGGAAATGAAATGGAATGAGCATGGATAAGCAAGTAGCAATTAAAGGAAGGAGAGCGACACAAGAAGTTGAAAAAGAAGAAGAAGAAGAAGCAGAGAAGAGTTGTTTTGTATTTCTCTTGTTAAGTTGCTGTGTTCTTTTCAATCTTTCTCTTTCGATACCTCTCCAAAAGATCACTCAATTAAAAAGCTCCCACTGTAGCTGCCAAAAATTTTAAAGACCCTCTCTCTCTCTCTCTCTCTCTCTCTGTTATATATCCAATTAATAGGATTAGTGCAATACAAATATAATTGGGTGCTTCTTTTTTTCTTTACTATTTTATAAAGAAAATAGGAGGAATTGTATATTTAAAGCAAAGTTGGGCTTTGGGTTTTGGGTATTGGGATTTGAAAGGTAATAACTGGCAAGTGTAGGTCATTACCTACAGTAACAAGTCAACGGTTTGGTTTTTCTGGATTGTTGTTATTGCTTACTGTTTTGATGGTAATTGTACAGTGTCCTGTTCTCATGTTAGCTTTCACCGACTTCTCTTCGAATGCCGAAGCCAAGATGACTTGAGAAAAAGGAAAGGAAATTTTATCTCAAAATGGTGATAAGGGTTCGTTTGGTTTACACTTTTGCCCTGTTTTAAGCTATCTTACTGTATTTTCCCAAGCAAATTTTTATGTCCTTTCTCTCATCTGTTGCTGCCTGTGAGTCTCTTCCTCCTCTTCACCTCCATCCACTCTAGTGACAGAGTTAATAGGGTTAGTTTGCAAACTCTGCACTATAGCTGTGTATTTTGTTTGATTGTGAAGTAAATGATAGAGATTTTCTTAAAGATTTGGCTTCACAAGTTGATGCTACAAACCTCAAGTGATCATTTTAGTATTAATAGCTGCTACTGTTATTATTATTTGTTATTGTGTGCAATTTGATAAATCAATAGCAACCAAGATTTTAGCGGACAATTTAGCTTAGACCCTTAAATTTTAACTTCAATCTCTTTCAAGTGTGCCATTGGATGCATGACACTAGAGATTTATTTTTTGAACAAATACATAAAAAGGTAAATTAGAAAAAAAAAAAAAAAAAAAAGGGTAGTAGGTTTCGTGTCTGTTTTAAACTCTTAATTCTTTTCTGGTAACTCTTGCCTGCTTGTTGTTTGGGAATGGGGATTTTACATTTGGTGGGCGTTAGAAGTAAAATCAGTCCAAAATTAACACTAATTTTATATAATTCATAAGATTTGTAGAATTTATTTAGATATTTAAAATTTATAATCTTTAAAAGAGTAAAAATTGATTTAATATTTTATATAATTAAATTTATATAAAATTGGTTATAGCTAAAATAAATTTTAAAAAAATATATAAAATTTTGAAATAAATTACATATTAGTAAGTTAATTCATTCCATAAAATTAAAATATCTATTTTAACTTTATTATTTATATTTTATTTTCTCTCTCATAAAATTTTTTTTTAAATCAAAATAAAATATTTTATGAATTTGAACTAGACATAGCATTAAATGAATATGTGGATGCTTTGGTTTCTATAACGGTAGTTTTAAATTAACGGTAGGTTTCAAGCGATCATTTTAGTATTAATGGATGCTTTGGTGCTACAATTCAAGTTGTTTGCTATTTCTATATGGATGAACTTCAATTTTGTGTTAATGCTTACCCTAACCTCCAGAATGTAGAAGCTTTCGAACATAAGAATACATGAAAATAAAGTGGTTACTGGATGTAAAAAAAAAAAAAACGTGTTTATCTATTTTAGGTGTATATCAATCGCATATATATTAAAATAATCTAAAATTAATATATATTTACTAATTTTAAATAATTAAATATTTTCAATCATCTAATACTAAAATATAATATTCAATTCTAATTTCTATTTAACTAATTTAACACTTCAAATCCACAGAATTTAGTGCTTATATTGAAAAACTAGAATGAAATCCTGGAGACAATTGATGGTTCATGGTTTATTATAAAAAACCAACCAAGAATTGAAAAACAAATGTCAAATATCTTGAAAATATACGCAATATAGATTTCTTTATGGATTAAAAACATTAATCTGTTTTTTCTTCATGAATAATTACAATTGGGTGTTGAAAACCCACAGTGGGACTTGTTAACCCTATTTTAAAACCGCCGGTTGATATTGATTTTTGACTGAATGAGTAGAATTTATTAGATAAATCTCAATAATTAAATCAAAATACCCCTTAAAGACTTGAGAGAGCAATGAATAGGCATTTGACCCAGAAGAATAGCGGCCATTTGTTTTGAGCACAGCAATCCCTAGGGAATGAGAAAGCAGAGAAAATGGTTATGGTTCATTATAACAGTGTCAGATGGCAGTCTCAGAAATTAGGATTTGGATAAGGAATTCATTCACACATCTGAACTCACTCAGCCAAATACTTACAGATTTGGTTTACTAATAAACTGTGTTTTCATTTTTTAATTTCCGGAATACTCCTAAATTCGCCTTTAATTTTACACAGTGTGAGGCATTCATAGTTAAAAGAGATGAACAGTTTGTTTTAGAGAAAACAATACCAAGAAAATTTGCAACTTTCAATTATTTTTGTACCTGAGAAACAATTTCATATGGGTAATTGAGATAGAAACTATTTGTTTGGTGATTGATTTAGCTGAAACTTGGTCTCTCACACATTAAACTCGTTTGTTAATATTAAGAATTGGTCCTATTAAATTACAAAGAATTAATTTCTTATTTTAATTTATTTTGATATATTTGTGTCCCAACAACACTTTTTATTTCAATTCATATTTAATTTTTCATTAATAAAAAAAGAAAAGAAGAGCAAAAAGAGAGAATAAGCTTTTAAAGAGAAAAAAATAATAAAATTTACTAGTCATCTTTTTTCTCATTAAATTTAAAGAGAAAAAATATAACTTGTAATATTTTAAAAATAGTTATGATTTTTAAATAAACTTTCTATAATAGGAAATGAACATGTTTATTATAATATTTAGAAGAAGAAGAAGAAGAAGTAAATTGTCAAAGCATGCTGTTCTATATTTTCATCATTTCTTTCAAAAATAATGATAATGGAAAAGGGGCACTTATCCAAAAATCGTTTTCTTTGATGGGAAATTCCTATTATCCCTTTCGTGGGACTTTCTAAATGATCCCATTTTCTTTTTCTTCTATTTTGTCCAGATTGCCATCATATTCATGGATCAATCACTTCACAGTTAGGTATTAAAGTTTATAGGTATCGAGTTTCTTTCTAAATGATACCAATCTCCTCTTTCATAGTTTGAATTACAGATATTAAAAAGGTTTTAAAATTTAAAATTTCTCTATTTGTTACTTTTTAATATTATACGTTTTTATTTCTTCCATAATAAGTATGTAAAGAAAAAAAGCTTCCATTATTGATAAATCAATAAAAAGAAAAAGGAAAAAAATATCTCCCATGCATCAAATATAAATTTGATATATTAGGAAAGAAAAAAAATATATCGGATGAATTGCTTGATTGGTATTAATATTTTATTTTTATTTTAATTACGATTTTCTATTTTATTGACATAATTATCAAAAATAAAATGTTTTTAATTAATTTATCATATTAATAAATTCAACTCATCAATTATTTATCCTACTAATATATAGATCTAATCTCTAAAGGTATGTAATTACCCAACTATCAAACCGAAAATTTCCTTTTATATCACTTTACTTAGTGTCGTTACTCTGCCATCCACTTCCATCATTTTTTAACTATTCTTATAACATTTCCAACAAGCTTTTAAATCAAGTTCATTTTCTATTACAGCGAGTATATACAAAATGATAGGCTTCCAAGAGACTACTTAATTCATCCTCATTCTCTAAAATGACTTGGTAGCCACATTCTCTTTCCTTGAAGTTTAACAAGGAAAAAAGTGACTCTTAAATATATTTTATTTAAAAAAAAAAAATCAAATCCTCTTTTTAGAGTATCCCAATAATACTTCTTATATGCATTCTTATTAAATTATAAATAATTAATTTTCTAATTTAATTTGTTTTAAAATATCTGTATTCTAATAATACTCTATTTTAATTTTTAGTTAACTTTTTATTAATAAAGTAAAAAAGAGAAATAAGTAAGGAATGGCAATGTGACTAGTAAAAAAGATAAAAAAAAAATAAGAAAAAGAAATAATATAATATACCTAAGAGTCACTTTATCTCTCCCTGAAATTTAACGAGAGAAAATATGATTTTTGAGTCATTTTAGAGAATGAGAATGAATTAGAGAGTCTCTTGGAAACTTAACTTTTGGGAAGAAAGTATTGTTAAATAAATATATATTTCAAGACAGGTTATAATAAAAAGTTAATTATTTATAATTTAATAAGGAGGTATATAAAGAGTATTATTGGGAATGCTCTTAACATAGATTTTAATAGGATATCAATTAAAAGTTCTTTTACATTTAGGGCTGGTTATAGCCAATTAAAAAATATGGAGATACATAAAGAGACATAACACAATGTGATGTGGATATATATTGATATATGATTATTTTTAAATATTTAAGAAATAGTATGGTAGAGACATGGTAAGTAATATATATTTAAAATATAAAATATTTAATCATTCTAAGTTTAATAAAGGCTACCATTACAACAAGGGCTTTCATTTTAATAATACCTATATATATTATATTTACACATTTATTTACATTAAAATCTGGCACTGGTCCAAATTCAATAATTTAGTTAGATCTAATCCAAAAAGCTATTTAATTATTGTTAATCCATGACCTAATTTGTAATATGCATTTTATTCCTTAGGAATTGCTTAGATTAAGGCATGATTATCAAGAATTTAAAAGTAAAAATTGATATAAAAAGTAGATACAAAAGCTTATAGAATATTTAGAGAGTGTTGTAAAGTGAGAAAGAATTAGGAAAGTTATGAGAAAGAGTATTGAGTTATTTTAAAATATTTTTGGAATATCAAATGTTAAAAAGGATAGAGCGAAAGTAGAGTGTGAATATTATTATAATAATTTATAATTTATTATATTTATAAATTACATGTAATTGATTATATTATAAATATATAATTTACATGTGCTTCCGAGTCATACGGAATTTATTGAGGAGCAAGCTCAGGGATGGAGACACTGCAAAGAGACGTGGATTTCTTAGAGACCAACCGATCAGTTCAATCAATCAACAGACCCAAAAATCTATAGCATTTATTTTTCGCACGACATTCTACTTTTTCCGTTTTCAATTTTTAAGTCCCTATATTCTCACCCTATTTATTTCTATATTTTTTATATTTAAACTCAATTCTCTTTAAATTCACGAGTTGGGATATCTTTTAAATTAGTATTGCCCATTCCACTCATAATTTAATAAATTGATCTATAATATAATATTTTATTAAATGTATTTATTATTTTTATGAATCTTTTTTATTGTATAGTATGAACTCATATGTTATTATGTATTTTATAAATTTAATGGATATTTAAATTTTAAATAAACTAATAAAGTATTATAATAACAATAAACACATAAATTAATATTTTAATAAAATAAAATTAGAAATATCATATATAATTGACTTATTGTCTTTAATTTTTATAAAAATTTGTATTGAGTTATTTGAGGTCCATCACATATATATATATATATATATATATATATTATATAATGTGAGTAATTCATTAAATTTCTTATAGGATTAGGAATGTATATGAAATTATAATAGGATTAGAATTGGATTAAATTATTCATTAATTAATTCTTTTAATATTAAAAAAAAGATTAAGTACTAATTAATTCTATTGAAATTAAAAAATTAAATTAATTATGTTTAAAATTTAGTCAATTCAAAAATATTTCCTTCCCTCTTCATGTTTTTAAATATATTATAGATTTAGTAAAATTGCATCCATTTAGCTAAAAACTCGAGATAATTTAGACCTTTTTACTTTCTATATATTTTTTTCATTTTGTTTTAGAAGTGGGAGAGTCACAATTATATTCATTTATAGCATATTAGTGCCTCTGGCACGTTTGATAGTCACGACCGCACGTGAAAAGGTCAATAGTTATCGCTATTAGCAACAATGATCATAACAATATACCTCTTAAAATTTTTAAATTTATTAAAGACTAATCAAAATATTATAGACTAATTAGATTAAAAAATTTAATTGTTAGGCTAATTATGGAACTATTTATGAATTTAAGGTGTTAAATTCTTATTTAGTTTGATTTCTAAAATTTCATAATTACCACGTATTCTAAACATGTCCTAGCAAACGAATATGTGTAAGACACAAACGTGTTCTAAACATTTCTTATTCTAGTATTTTTCTTTTATCAATTAGACTATAGTATCTTTTATGTTAATTTAAAATAGTTCTTATTCTATCTACAAGCTTAACATTATGCATATTGTAAAAATATTTACTCATGCTTCATTAATTTACAAGTATATAAACTATAATTTATAAATATCTTTAAACATTGACATAACATATAGTTGTTTATTCAACGCTAAAACTACGATGTTTTATAGCAAAACAATATATATCTTTAAACATTTATATAATTTATGCTTGTTTATTCAACACTCTAGTAAAATAACGTAGTTTATGTTGATTTAAGTTAACTATATTATGCATAAAACTATATTGTTTATATAATTTTTATTTTATTATTCTACTTAAATTAATTTATGATAAAAAAAGTTGGTAAGACATTAATAATAATTAGATGTACATTAATCAAATGTCAATTTAATTAACAATGTTATTAAACTATGACTTGCTTAAATAACATTAAAATTATTCAATTAGATAATTTATAATTAAAACCTAATTTGTTAATAAATATTGTTACTTTAATGTAATGAAAGTTGTTATGATCTATTTATTTATTTTATTTTATTAAAAAATACTATATTTTTAATTATTTATTTATTAAGCAAACATATAAATTATTTTACAAGCTTATTAAACGAGGCAGCTCGTGAGCTTAGATGAGCTAAACACTACTAAACTCAAGCTCATTTCATTTAATAACCGATTTTGAAAATAAAATTCGAGCTCCATTTATTTATTTTAACAAATAAGTTTGAACAAATTTTATTAAACCGAATCTCGAGTAGTTTGTGAGCGACCGGCCCATCTCCGGTCTAGCATTCTTTATAGAAAATTTTTTGCCCAAAAAAATGAACAGTAAATATTGAAAAAGACATTGATGCTACCATACGTACAGCACTGCAGAGGCAAAGATTAGAAACAACCCGAAAAACCATCACCAACCACACGCTTTGAGTTGACACCACTTCTCACTCTCTGCCTATTATACTTTCACCACCATGACCAACTCACGTGCCCTGCCCCCGCTAACGCCGTTAATGGTGCCGCTGATCAAGTCCAACCCCCCCATTTCTCACTTTTTCTCGAACACTCGTGTATGACAGTCATCAAACGGCAACAGTTAAATAAAAAGAAAATTGGAGAGTGAGGTGTAATTAGTAGAGAATCATTGAGAGGTTATTCTCGGTAATTGGGTAAAACTCAGTTTTACTGCTTTCCTCTCTCCTTTTCTTTTTGTTTCTTCTCGCGGTTGACTATTGTCTATGTTTCCCCCTTCCCTCTTCTTCTATGTTAAGGTTTACCGGCTACCGGTTTTCCTTAATTTACTACTTCTATTTATTTTTCATTTTTCTCTCAATAATTACTCATTTGGCACGTGATCCTTCGTAATTTTTCCACTAGACAAAAATAAAATTCGACTATATAATGAAATATTAATAATTTCTTTAACAAGAAATTTTATTTATTTTAAATTTTATTGAACTTATTTTTTTATAATTTTTTTTTAAATTAGTGAAATTTAAATTTTGACATATCTTTTTATCATATTTAAATTTGTAAAGTAGCATAACTTGATCTCTTGATATAAACACTATTCCTTGATTGTGTCTAGTGTTAAAAGAATTATAATTGAAGAACATGTCACACAAAGACTTAACACTCCTGAATGAAATAGTAACGAGTCTTTTTGCTGTTTGATGTGGGACTTCTTTTTTATTATTTATTTAATAATGAGTAGTAATTGAATGGGCTAAACTCCAATGATCATGATGAAGCTTATTTCTTTATATTATCGTAATGGAAAATGGCAAACACAATTTATAGAACTTGTATGTATTAAACATGGAGGACCCGTCTATTTGACCATTAAACCTTATCTCATCAAGTATACCCAAGAATCAAAGTGTCTATCATTCCATCTATATGTTCAAGGGTTCATACCTAAGAGATCATATAAGATAAGCCAAGTGAAATAACTTTTTTTTTCTTTTTTTTTTTTCTTATATCTCAACTATGTGACATGATTTTAGCTTATGGGTTAAATTTGAAATCAACTGATGACTGAAGTCTTCATCGAACTCGAAACACGTCCTTTTCTCTTTAAAATTTATAATTATTAAAAAAATAAATTAGAAGAGTGAAATAAAACAACCTACTCAGGCACCATATAGGGCCAAGTTATACCATTATTATCCTCATATGCATTCACATAACATCAGCATTAGGAGGGGAATCATGAAATCTAGTTACCCCCTAAATTAGAAATGGATTAATTAGATTAAAAGTAAAGAATTATCGTCTAGGTAGTATGTAAATTGTTTTAAGTTTAGATAAGATTCAGATTCCAATCCTACTTCCTGCTATATAAATAATGTAACAAAGAAATTTAATTTGGTCCAAAATGACTACATATATGTTGAATAAAGATCCACATTATCCTGCCTTTGACCATACTCAAAATGATGAGCAATTTAATACATGATTTGCCACTTATATATTGAAAGTTGTATATATCTTATAGCCTCAGGAATATCAAGACCCACCACCTCCCATCTTCCTTCTTTTAGCTTTAGAAGGAATTCAAAATTGTCCTTTGTTAATGGGAGGACCGAGCAATAACTAAAGCCCTAAATAAGGCTTTTATTTTAATTCTCTGGGCATATCCCAACCACCTGATATAGACTTTGATCATATGGGCATGCAATTTGCCCAATTATCACAATCACAAATGATAAAGAAATTTCAGAAATGCCCTTATGATCCTCTATGAAAAATAGTGGGAAAAGAGGGAGGGGGTGGGTGGGGTGTATCAAACCCATCAAATGAACAGAAAAAAAAAAAAAAAAAGAGTTAGTGCTCTCTTTTAAAAGAAAAGAAAAAACTAAAATAGTAAAATTAAAATAAATCTTCAAAAGAAAATCACTTTGCACATGACATTGGCACACACACCATATGATAGATCCACAAAGATGTTATTTATTAAGATTTCTTTTTCTTCTTTTTTTTTTTTAATTTATTCAAGCACCTAATAAGCAAAGTTTATGGCGTTATAATCTCTGCTTAGATCTAAGTGAAGCTTTTTAATCAGCATAGTTGCTTTGGAGTTTGGGGTGCTTTGAGTACAAAGCTTTCCTTTAGGTACTTCAAAATTTTCTGAAGGAACTAAAAGAAAGAAAAAGAATTGAAAGGAAAAGAGGATCTTTTTTTTATTATTATTCTACAAAGACATATTTTATATAACAATCCTTTAAAGTCTATATGATGTATGTACATTTATTTTCACACATAATGAGTGAATATTTATTTTTAGTCCTTCAAGTTTACATTTTTCTATTCTTATACAAATCCTCTAATTTAAAGTTTGTGAGAGATTATGCAAACCATCAAAACACCCGGGAATATGGGATACTTAGTAGTCAATCCACTACTTGCTAATCCACCCTATAAGAAAATTTATTAATGATTGTCTTTATAATGAAATAGTTTATTTTAGAAAAGCAGAAAGAAGAAGGGTAAGCAAAACCTTATTGCAGTCGAAATTTGATTCTTCTTATTCTTTGCCAATCGGCCGATTCTGAAAAAGGCTCAGATACCCATTAGCCTTTTTGGGTTTTATAAAACAATCCTAAAATACCAAACCCAAATGCAAATGTAGGCAATTAAAGATTTTTGAGACCATGAATCTTGCTATAACGACAGAAACCAATCATGGTCACTGACCAAATTGCTTGGCCTTAACCTCACATGTCCAAACGGAAAAAACTCATAAACTGACACAACATTAACTACTAATCTTCATAAAAACAATTTCAGGGTTTTTTTTCTTCTTAATTTTCAATTTTTTAATTCATGATTAGGCATAGTTCTATGGAGATTCGACCAAACTACCATAAAAATTAGGTAAAGTCACATGGATAAGCAAGAAGAAGAGATGAGTTATAAATCGCAACAAATAAATAATGTGGTATAGTAATAATTTTATAAGATGAGATTTGCCTTTGGTTGGTTGTTGAGTGGTTGCCATTATTGGGGCACATGCCATCAACTCATAGCTGCAACAATTTCCACTAACTATTTGCATATTACATATTAGTATATAGTTTATATAAATTCTTTTTGTATTATATAATCTTTCAATAAATTTATTGAAAAGCATGTCTTAGTATGTGTCGTTTGACTCTTAATTTGGTATTCAAATATATGATTTTTAGGAGATTATGCACCAGAAAAAAAAAAAGTCCAAAGAGTAGACTTATGCAAGCATCTTTTATATATAACAAAACCTAAAAATTATCGTTTATTAAAGAATATAAGAAGAAAAATAAATAGTATAGTGAGTGAAGATCAGTATCCAAGCCCATCAAATACTGGGGAAAAATAGCATCCAACTTTTTCATTCCTATTCACTTCAATTATTTTAGGTTTGATTTTCAATCTCAATTTCAATTCTTTTACATCTCAAGATAATGAATGTTAGTGCATAAGTGGGGATTCCGTAAATAAGTATTCGTGTTTGGTGATTATTTTGAGTCCCTACTACACAAAATAATTCAATTGCATTATCATTTCTCCGAAGATTGTACTTTGATGGACCATCATTAAGGTTGTTTTGTTTCTCTCTGTTCTTTTCAGTAATTCTTTTCTCTTTTCAAAAAAATTGTGAGATTATTAAGGTGTATTAAAGTGAAGATATGCTCAACCATTCACTTAAATTCACTATTAAGCTGGCAGCCTAAAAGCCGTATTTTAGCAGTCAATTTAGAGATCTTAACACTGTACTCGAACAGCAAAAGTTGAAGAAAGATGGCGGAAATTAACTGCTAAGCAGTATTATATCATACTAATTTCCTTTATGGAGAGGCTACTATATCAGAGCTAGCCCAGTCTAAGCTAAAGTAGGTTTCAATCTGTATATGTTAGAATTCAATGGGGTTGCAACCAGGCCTTTATTAGGTAAAACTTCCACTATCTCTCAGTCCCCACGAACCCTACATTTGTTTTATGTACATTGCTAACTAAATTCAGTACTAAATGCTAAAATGACAGCAGGAGAGGACCATAAGGTTTGACATCAAGCTCATAGGATCATGTAATTCAGTAGATCGAAAAAGATGTCTGTTAAGGACTAGAGAAATGGGTGGTAGCAAGCAGGAAGGCATGTACTTTTCAGTGGCAGCACAGTTGGTGGAATATGCAGCCAGTAAGTGAGATGTGGCAATATGATGCACATACATGAAGATCAATGGCATTGATTGCTATCTTAATTTATTCTGAGTTAATGAGTGACAGAGTTATAAGGGCACCCCAACAAAATTTGTCCACATATTATTGAAGCAAATATTTTAGGACGAAAATGTATTCCAAAAAAAAAAAAAAAACTGAGTTGAACAAGCAAACAAGAGGAGCTTCATGGTAACCCCAGCTAGATTGAGATTAAGATTTAGTTAAGTGAGAGATCTTTGAACTTTGTTGTTATGCCCTTAGCTTATTGCAAGCAATTGCCAAGGTTCATAAGAAGCTAATGAACCAGACAAGCAGAGACGGTCTAAAATGGCCGAAAGAAAAAAATTCAGGAAAAGTTGATTATGCTTATCCACATCTTTTCCATACCCAGTATCATAATTCAACTCATCAATCAACAGACGATCCCAAAATTCGAAAGTAAAATCAGAGTCACATCTCAAGATCAGACAAAAGAAATGAACTTCTAGTGAGAAATAAGTACAAGTCGGAGGACGCAATAATACAATGTTGAAATGTCATGTCATGCACTTACAACATGTGAGTTGTGGCCTAGCAGATGCTCGAAAATGACTTATGTGGATGCTAACAAGTACAGAAGCTCTATGTTAAGAGTCTATGCTTATAATAGGAAAAGGTAAGTAAAACGCCATCCTTAGTGCTTGTAAATTTGTCTTCTTTATCCCTGTTCAAGTGTCCAATAATGAAATACATTTAGAAAGATGTCATGACTAAACAGATTATCTGCTGATTCAATGCATAAAGTCATAAAGGCATCTAATTTCTACAAGATGATTTTCTTTTCTACATGAACAAAGACACTGTGTCTTAGAACTAATATTATATTGGCTATTTGAAGTCACCACTTTCATACTTTACCATGTGCACACATCAGTAATGTCATGTATATATTTGTCATGTGCATGTGTTTGTGCAAAAGAGAGAAATAAAGAGCAAGGGGCAGTATTTCAGCAATGAAATTGCATAATTTCAGTGCAGGAGATGCCAATAGACATATCTTTTGACAAAAAAGGTAGAATCCACTAAATTAAAGAAAAGGCATACGTACTAAGCCAATTCCATTTCTCGGAAGCTTGTCTCAAAGTCGGTGTGTCTATAGACCCTCATTCTCAATATGCAGTGAGATAATCACAAATTTCGTACCGTATATTATGTGCCTATGGCAATGGCTTAAGTCCCATCGTAAGAAAGAGAGGTCTACTGCAAATCAAAGTTGAGCAACCATATCTTTAAGCAATAAATTTCGGTGAAGTCTGTCATATGGAAATAAAATTCTAATGTATACAACTTTTTCCACCAATTAATTAATGAATACAACCAACATCGCTAACCACTCCAACTATCCCCATGATTCAAATCCATATTAATCAGTTTTTGATGCCAAGTCCAACTTTCTCAACGAATACAATATTGAAACCTCAAACCTTGAATCAAAGCCATCAACATCATGTGGTTAGTTGCATATAAATAAAAACCAGTAATCTGTTCAAAGCACAAATTATGAAAGCAAAGGATAGAAAACAGATTCTTTTTTAATTACTAATAGTCCAACTAAAAAGACAGGCTAAGGCTTGTAGACCATATGTATCAACATACCTGAACATGGTCCTAGAACAAGAAAGTAAAAAAATGAATCACAAACCTTTTAGGGCAAGGCCTTTTATTAACCCAAGGCCACTAAGAGATAAAGCTACTATCCACAGTGTATCAAGCAGAAGAAAGAAGAAAAAAATTGACAGCAAACTATCATGAGGTCAATTTCAATGTCACTAAACCTAATGAAAACCCAAATGAAGTATCGCATGGTGGCATTCTAAATATGCTCAAACACCTAAGCAGCATAATGTTTAATCAGGCACTACCACTGTGATAAATGGCCTAAAAGGAGATTGCAAAAACTGTCTGCTTGGAGGAATGAAAAAATACAAAAATATTGTTTTCTGTTCACCCATTATTCTTACGGGAATCTAATATGATCTACCAAAATTATTATTTGAAACATGGCTATCTAATTTTTCAGAAACAGAGGTTAATGCTTGCTCCTGGCAAGTATCATCAAGGTCCCACGCACTCTCAGATTCCAACTTTCTTGCCATTAATGAAGTGATTTTTCTTTAAATGCTTCTCTATTCTGAAAGGTAAATTATGGGGAAAAAAACTGAGGAAAACAGGAGGTGGAGCTATCAAATATACTAAAAAATGAAGGATATACTTTCTTAAACAGCAACAACATCATAGAAAATCCAATCCTACATGATTTAAATAAATAAAAGTAATAAAACATTAATATCAATTTAATCAGCACAATGACATGAGGATCTGATTTTATGAATATTTAATGGTGTTAGTCATGATTGAGCTTGCACTAATTTAAGCATCAATTAAAGCAGCAGTAAGTCTAACAGCACTACAAATGGATTACAGAAGTCTACAGAAGACATCACAGGGATAATAGTACTGCTATAGAAAAATATCACATTGTGTTAAAGTCAAAGCAACTATAATCAAGTTTGGATAATTGTCACATCAAACATAATAAGATGATGAATTGCACATGTAAATTTGGAAATAGCATATCTAACAATTAATCACTGGATACACAGAGGTGAATTATAATGTGGACGTACTTATTTATTGATGTGAAATTCCTTCTTGCACATTCTAGATCCAACTCTACAATAGGATTTACCAAGAGTATTCGGCAACAAGAGAGTGTACTAGCCATTCCAAAAAATAAGTTTAATAGTCTGTTCTCAAAAATGCTTTACACTTATTGAAAGATCTGATTACATCACCTGAAAAAATGTTCATGATTAGTGTAGCTATAGCTATTATACATGAAAACATATATGTCCTGTTGAAGCAGACAACTCTTAGCATAAAATTAAAAGTACATATTGATTATGGAGTAAGGATATAATAATAAAAATTGAAATTTATAATTCTCAGTAGAAATACATTTCACCTTAATACCTATGATCAAAAGGATGATACGAATCTTTGATATGGTTAACCTTCCCTAGATGTAAATGCAAACCTTACAGATACGATAAATTGAAAATCATTAACTATGCCAAGACTGTTCCATTCTCTCATTTAGTTGCCAGAACCAAGGATCTTAAACTGCCATATAAGCTGGATTCAGCAAATGGCAGACATCAAACAATAGTTGATTATAGTATCAAAAAGGGCCAATGTGCATAGTTTGATTGATTAATAGACATTCAACTTTTAAATTTTAATCTCAATTTAGATTCCCAAATTCTAAATAGCTAAGATAACAACATCAGTTACAGCACTTAAATATATTAATGTGTTTCATGACCAATGGTTTTTTCCTAGATGCAAAGAAGATCCATCATCAATCAATTTAAGTTCTGACCATGCAGAATAGGGGGAAAATCGTCAGGATTGTGCTGTGTTCTAGTGAATTCATTTGTTTGGTTGGACATTGATGTTATAATTTTCTATATACCACTGTTTGCTTTCGTAACTAATATGGGGATATGATAGTTTTCCTGATACCTTTATTGTGTTCCATATCATAATTTGACAGTTCTCGAAAGGAGTTTAGCAAGATTACTAGGGGTTTTATAATTGTTGATGTTTTCGTCTTTCCTTTTTCATTTGTACTTACAATTTCTTGTTTTTACTAAATAATTAAGATGAAGTTTCTCCAGATCTTAACTGCAATAATAAAGTGAAAAGATCTTTCTAAGTCATTTTAAGAAAAGAGGAAAAAAAAAAGTAAGGAATCATCTAAAGAGAGAACATAGTACAAAGGAAAGCAGCGAAGATCTGGAAAGTAGTATTCGCGGGTCTTGAAAAGGACTTATATTCTCTATATAAAAAGCAATAGAAGGTCGAATTAGATGTTATTAGAGGCTTGAAGTGTCAAGATATAGATTCATCAGTACTAGATAAAGAATGAAACCAAGTGCATAACATAGAAATAAAGCAACAACTTCCTTTTAGTTGGAGTGAAGGGTCAGAATAGTGGAAAAGAAAAATTAATCAATGAACTAGATTATACTACTCAATGATCAAATAAAGGTTTTCATATCACATGAAAGTATAACATACCATTGAAAATGTAACACTTAAATAATAATCCCAAGAATGTTGAAGCTAGACCAATCGCATCCTAATGTGCATGGCATAGGTACTTAGGCACTAATAAGCATAGAAAAAGGGTGTTCCACTCTGTTTTGAAGCAGCTTTACTTTTCCTTACCTGGTCTTGCTTTCTATGTATTTGCCTTTAGCTGGCCTTGCCTATGCTACCCTAGCATCAAGCTAATTATACAAATAAATCACTTCAAGAGAAAATGTGGAATGGACTCTATCTATGCAATCTTCAAGCTCAAACAATGTCACAACTGGCATTAAGAGATGCAAACGTCCATAGAAAATAGTACCAGAAAGAGAACTTCAATGATCTTTCTCACAGTTCAGTTGGAAGATGCTGCCCTTGCTATTTTACACTTCTGAATGAGTTAAAAGGTCCTTCAAGCTCTTAGATCCCAGTGCTTATTCAGATATGTAGTTGCAGCAAGTAAAATGAGGTAGCAAGCAGATGTATATCTTCACTCACTTGGAACAGTAAGTCAAGTACTCTTCACATGGCCCTTCAACAACCACAAAATCCTAGTTTTGCAAAATACCTAACAACAGCAAAATAAAAATCTTTGATGATCTCCATCTCTTCTCCTTTACAACCTCAGAGACTTAACATGAGTTGATTCATATTATATGTGAATATTATCACATACTCATAACCAAAGTATGCCGATTATTTGTCTTAATTTCCAACATCAATCTAGGTATAAGGACTAACTTTAGCACACCAACATGCATAAATATTCACAGAATCACAGTTTTGTCACTTCAAAAATCCTGCAAAAGATTAGAGTCCTACAAGTCAACAATTTCAACAGTCTTTAGTGTATTGTATATAAGTCTGACTTTTAAAAAAAAAATTATTTTTACAGATGAAGCCAACACTTCTACCCATTACATATTCACGCAACCTGTCAATGCCGAACATACATGAATTATGTTTGTCTTATATCAATTGCTTTCAACTTCCAAATCCAATCTAACTCTGTCCCAAAGCTCATTCATCTCATCAGGTTCGCTTTTAAGCTATATTGATTAATCATCGTGATTATGGCTTATAATGCCAACAGCAACAACAATAACTGGAGAGCTAAAATTTCACTAAGCAGTGGATTAAAATTATTATTTGCTAAAAGAATGACAGTATGATAAAAAGCTTCCGATTCAAAGTAAAGGAAGAAATTAATCATGACAAATTAATAATTATGTTTTATTTGACCACTACATACATTATCTAATCATACCATTTGTTGGAAACAGCTGCAAGTTTCATATCATTATTTTTATTTAAATTAATCATTGCTAGTTATAAAACACCAAAACACACATAGAGGAAAAAAAGAATCCCTGAAACACACAAAATATCTAAAATTCAACTGGAAAATTATGATTAAGAGTATCCATAAGATAAAAAGGAAGATAGATTCATCGATCGAACAGAAGCAAAAAAAATCAGCAGTAAATGGAAGATAAATTTTTCTGCATTCGCTTACAGTGAGTCGAAATTCAGCACAGAGCGAAGAACAAGTTTGCAACCAACTACGACGTGAAGAGATATTCAAATTTCTTTCAGGCAGAAGTTTATGCCTCGCAGAAAGCGGCTAAACGACAGAACTAAAGTGATTGTCGTCTTTCTGGCTACTGATCAAAATAACCCAAAGCTTTTCAACTTTTCACAATTTTAACATAATTTTTCATTTTTGTCAATTTTATCCCAATTTAGAAATTGGTTTGCAGTTGTATTCCACCACGCTGTGAAACTAGTAATTGGTACGTTCTTCGCTCACGTGACAACCACTCTTGAAAATGACAATGGGTAAAGCACGTATCCACTAGGAGGTACTCAAATTTGAGCCATTTAAATTTTATTTCATTATTTATTCATATTTAGAAGTAAAGAAAAGTCGAGTCGAGCATACCTTTCTAATATTCAGACTCAACTCGCATAAAATTAATTGAGCTCGAATTCAGTTTAAGTTTGAATTTAATAAGCTCAAGTTCGGATCGTGATTAGCTCAATACACTATATAAATGAGCTAAATTCCAGCTTGACTTTTAAATTAGTTCGGTATTTTTTATAAACAAATCGAATTTGAGATCGGCTCGTATACAAGCTCGTATTTAAGTTTGAATTCAACTTCAAAATAAACTCGTTAAGTAAACTCAAACTTATTAAATATGCAATTATAAATTATGTAATTTAAAATAAAGTATATATAACATAAAATATATATTTAAATTTCAAAATCTAACTAATTAGAATAAGTTTTTGATATAAAATATGAATTAAACTCATGAGCTCATAAACAAGTAAGCTCAGAAGTTTAAACGAGTCAAGCACTACTGAGCTCGAGCTCGAAAATGAAGCTCGAACTCGATAAGTTTTTATCGAGTTAAGCTCGAGTAGCTCGCGAGCGGCTTGGCTCATTTACAATCATATTCGTATTTATTCTAAATTCAATTAATATTATTTAAATATTATTTTAATATGTATAAATTTAATTATATTTTATATTTATTAATATATTTTACGCATATTAACGGTTAATGAATACTCTACTTGCTAACAAATTATTTATATAGATATATTTGAGTAACAAAATGGATACCTACTTAATTAACTGATTTAATGTATAAATACTAATGAAATAAAAAAATATATATTAAATTAATAAAATAACCTATTACAATAAAATAAAATATTAATTAAATGAATCTAAATCAATCAAAAAAATTCTAAATACAATTAAAACATTAATATTAAATAAATATCTGCTATCCACGAATATAAAACTCAAATCCTACTTGAATTTATCATGGTATTAAAAATTAAATCTTAATCCATCTATAATCTGATTATATACTTTTTAAACTCATCCTATTAGGATCAAATAAGATTGAGTACTACAACCAGTTGCATCCATACTCTGAATTATTTTTACAGATTTACTTCTTTCTTTTTAACCTCTACTAATATAGACACTTGATACACATAGAAATTCAAAAAAAAAATGACATTTTAAAATATGTTAAAAATCTTTTAATTTTGATAATCTTAACTAATCTGAAAAGTTAGTTCTAATTATAACCGAGTAATCAAAACTAAATTATAAATTTTAAAGTTTAAATATTTAAACACTAAATTTAGTAAGTTTACATTTTCTTTTCTTGTAATAATCACAAGAAAGATTTGTTATAGATAACTTATAACCTATTATATTACATTCAATCATAAAATTTATTAAATTTATGTGATAAATTGTAACTTTTAAAAATTTAAATTCTTTTTCCGTATTATTTTGATAATCATTCCTTTTATTGTGTTGAAACACAAGCTAAGCATAGTAAAAGAAAATAATAAAAATTATTTGCTTGAGTATGCCAAATATTAGGTGAAGCTGTCAGGATAATAGATAATTTTTATAAGTTTTAACTTGCCATTAGCTAGTGAGAAGAATAGGAAGTTTTTGAAGTAACGGTACGTAAACCTTTTTAACTTCAAACTTGACACTTGTTTAGACTAATTTCTCAAATTAGGTTAGAATTGATCAGAATTAAATGCTTTGGGTAAAATTATAAAAACTGTAAAACTAAAATTTTTACTCTAATTTAATAAAAAAAAATTAATTTCTATTAAATTTAAGGACCAAATTAAGATTTTTCATTATTCAATCCTTTGACTAGTTTGATTAACATCAAAAACTAACAAAAGTATAGTTAACAGAAATAGAATCTAGGAACTTACTAATCCAATTATTAAACAAAGATAATTTCGCTTCTAATATATATAATAATTTTTGATACTTTAATTTTTTTTTACATATTTGTTTAATTCTTGACTTACATAATTTTCATTTTGACATGTATACCGGTGAAATTCAAGTTTATATATAATTTATAGTTTTTTATTAATTTATTAATTTATAAATTACATTTCCAATTAAACACTTATTCTAATCCCAATAAATAGCATATAAATTATATTTTAATATTATATTAATTAATAAATAGTTTTCTAATCAGGTAATGATATTAATTTTATTAGTTTTTAATTATATTTTAATATTATATTAACTAACAAATTAATTTTCTAATTAAATAATAATTTTAATTTTAGAAAATAATATCTTAAATTATATTTTTAATATTATATTCAATAATAAATTAATTTTTATTTATATAATAAATTTTTAGTTTTTTTAGTATCAATTTATATAATATTAAAATTAATTAATAAATATTTTTAAAATAGTTTTTATATTATTGCACTAATAAGATTTAAAAAAATTAAAAAAATCTAAAAGTAATTAGTTTATTATTATTTTTTAAAATATTATCATATTAAATATTAAATATTAAATATTTTATTAATTGTATCTATCAACTTAATTTTATAATTGAAATAATAATTAAAGTTCATGATTAAACAAAGCGGTGACAATATTTAAAACTTCATAGTTCAGAATTAATCCAATTTTAAAATGATTTGGCACTTCAAAAGACTACAATTAAAATTTATCTAATAAATCTAAAACGACTTTAACCGAAAAGGATCTAAAACCAAAATCCCGCAACTAAAATTAATCCAAATCCAAAAACTTATGAACCTTAAACAGCCCAAACCCAAACTGACCTAACTATTTGCATCTCTAGCTTTTCTTTTTCTCAAACGGTAACTTGCATATAACGGAAACAAATAAAGTCATACACCTAAAACCTCTGTTGTTGCCAGACAAACTTGGCCTGTGCAGCAACAAGGTGAGCATTGAGGTTACAAGTGAATAAAATTGAAGTTACATATATTATATGGCATCTGTGAGTAAGAGCAAAGGCGTCCCCTTCAAATTCTACACTAGACCACCCATTATGAATCGCCCAAAGCATACTCTGTTTTTGAGGCAAGAAACTCCGAAATCAGAGGATCATACATACCAGGAAAGATAAGAGGAGCATTGCCTCACACTAGTACCTGTAAACCAACTCTGCCATTGGGGTTACTAGCAGAATCAAAATTGACCTTAATAGGAGTCCATCTTTGAGTGGAATTGGTTCGAACAGTGGGCGTAGACTCCATTGCTGTACTGCCAAAATTTTGGGACATTTCCTGGTTAGCTAATGAGATAATTTCCAAGTCAGACCATTGCTTGCCGTCAGAAACCCGGGAGTCACGTGCTTCCCATAGTCTCCAAAAGTAGGCAGGCTGTGCAAATAACCAGAAGAATCATGGTTTTTCTGGTGAGTCATCATCTCCTTTCATCTGTGTAAGAATTGAGGTCTGCAATTGCAACTTTTAGAAAGAATCCACGGATCCGACCAACATAATAAATACAGATTGTCCATTAAAAATTTGCCAATCTTAAACCCTCTTGTCAAATGTCTCTGCTCTTTAGACGACTGCGCCAGCACCATGAGGGGTTGGATCCATAGGAAATGCTTAAATTAGCAAGGCTTCTAATTTTGAGACTCGCTGAATAAATTTATAATCCAATATGGCATGACCCGTCTTGATCCTGGTTAATCTCATATGCAAGGTGTCCGTGCTTTAAAGAAGCAACATCACAATACAATCAAAAAAAAATTGCAGAAAAAAGCATAATGATCGAGTCAATCTTTGATTCATCAGTCGTCGTCAAATACACAACACTTCGAAAGAAAGAAAACTAAACTCCTATATAGTTGCTATATCAACTCCACTGATTTTCTTAAGAACATAATTAGGTTTTAAAACAATCAGACTTCAAACATGCATAAAACTAGCACCAACTTCTTTATGCAATCAAAACATAAATGAGGTGTTGGATCCGAACCGACCATCCTGTCACACCATTTCTTCAGAAATTTTAGCTTTCCACCTGCTCTCCCCTCCTTCCTGACCCCCCTCCATTCATCTTAGTTTGGAGCATAACTAGAATGCCCTGCTAGGCCTTGATCTTGAATTTCTCCATTGCCCTCGGAGCTGAAACCAGATCAAAAAATAAAAAGACAAAGATCACAACATTAAACAGACCAACTCTTAAAAGAATAATAACCCAACAATAATACCAATATACTAGTAGACAATCAAATGAAAAGACAGGCATCCCATTGGAAATCCTTATTTCAGTCGCTCAAAATTGACAAAATTCACTCAGGAAAAGCAATTTGCTATCCGTTCCAACCTTCCAGGCATTACAAATATGGTGGTTCCCCAACTATGGAAAATCTCAGATCAAAATTCCTCATAGCGTCATTCTTTTCCCTCATTGGAGGCGTCTTGCAACTGCTCCAGTTCCCAAAGCATCATTTCTCAGAACATCTTAGCTGCTGTATTGCAGTCTTCAATGCAGTTTGTATAACCATCAATTGAAGACAATGAGATTAGCAGTTGTGCTGTTTAACTACAATACTTGCGACTATGCGACAATAAGACCTAGAAGGCTAGAACTCTGACCTTCCAGTATTATTTAAATGCTCCACATGCATGTGCATTCCCATAAAAGCTATCAGTTCAAATTTACTTTTTCCTTCCAAACGGTAAAAGATCCCCCTTTTTTTGTTCTTGCTGATCGTATTACTTCCCCCTCTTGCCCCAACCCCAACCCCAACCCCAACCCCACCCCCCAAGGCCACACACACCTTCAATTACTTATTTACAATTTGTCACTTAAATTATTAGTTAGAAACACAAACCTAATCCAATGGCATCAGAGCTCTTCATGATCTTTAACCTCTTGCACGTTTCAATAAACATCCTGCAGCAAAACCAGCCAAAGAGTTAAGAGCAGGAAATGCAACTACTTATTGCAGTGATAATGCTCTTCAAAACCAAAGAGATAATGATATGAATCATTCATCCATGAACTATAATAGTTATATCATCTACAGACAACATTTTGCAACAAAATGAATTCCTCCCAAATTAGTTAAAATTAACTCCAGCCACAAACAATAATCTTATTTTGAAAGAAAGAAAAAACTACTATTTCAAGGGATTAGGTATCTAAAATGTATTTTCTTTCATATAAATCACATACTACAGTTTAAAATATGTGAACAAGTTTGATCATTACAATGAATCAATGTATTGTATTGACAATGCACGAGCAAGGACTAACTTTGTTAAATCTGAAATACCAATAAATGGGACTAAAACAAGCATTTCTTAAAAGATGATAAAATACCAATCGGTTGATGGCCTATAAGTAGATGAAAATGTGATGCCAATTCTAAAATAGGATATAGAAGGAAAATTTGTAATTTGAAAAAGAAAAAAGAAAATAGATTTCATTAGTCTAATAATTTCATTAAGATATAGCAACTTCAACATTTTCTTTTTATCATGATTTGGGAAATTTCAACTAAATGAAAATTTTCGGAATACTAGGCAAATTGTCTATGCTAAAACCACAATGACTACACAGTCTACACTTGAAACCTATTTAACTAACTCTATGAATCCAAGTAAAAAATATTATCACATTATCTTGCAATGCAACAATGTTGAGTGGCTAGGAATTTTACTTATTTCTAAAATCAATTATTGAGAATCATACTTCTACCAGAAAGGGAATACAAAGGAAGTTAATCTACAAACACATAGATTTACATTTTTTTTTTTAAAAAAAAATAGCCGTTTTCTCTTTCTCTAGAAGCTGATAGGACTTTCTCTACATTTGTACCGGTCATAAATAAATTTCAGCTATAAATTAATATCCCTTATGCGAGGAGGGAGAAAAAGGTGGACCAAGATTGGAAATTTACCCAACAAATGATCATCTAATGACCCATCAACCTTTCAACAAAAATGAAAAAACTAACAAGATAAATTACAGCATTCCGGTCCATGAACAATTGGGTTTAAATTCCTTTTCCCAGAATTCGGAGGAAAGTTTGGATAAAACCACAATATTGAAGGAAGAACTGGAATGGATGATATGCTAAAAATCAATACCAATTATTTCTGATTTTACACCTTCCTGCATGTAACTATAATACCTTCATTGTTATTTTATCACTATATTTTTCTGGGTTCTTTAAATGTGCAACTTATATAGCAAACATTATAAATTAGAAGTAAAATAAAAATACAAGGAATCACATCTTTGACTAGGGTTTAAGTTCTATACAATCAGGTAGTAGTTGCAACAAAATACGTAAAATACATGCAGGCTGCAGCATGCATCTGAGGGTTCACACACCGTATAAAGTATAGCATAGAACTTCAGCAAATTAAACTGAAAGTTTTAACAATTATTCTACAGCTACACAAATTTTACTAGCAAGGAAACTGATAAAAAAGAGAAGCATGTATAGTTAAAACTTACTCCCATGGTACATCCCCAACAAGCATCCAGTCACCATCTTTGTCCTCATATGTAAGTGCATATTCTGATCCATTCAGAAGGTCCCTCAACTTACTCTCGCTCAGCTTTTCCCTCTCTGGTGCTCCATGAGATCCACATTGACCTGAAATGAACATGAAAACCATAATAACCACATCTGTACCAAGTCCTTTTCTCATTGTAACACTTACACCGACTTCTATAGGATAAACTGTTTAATCAAAATATGACTATGCAGCTGAAAATGCAGCAATAGCTTACCGATGGTAAAACAGCTGAACATCTTCTCAAGAGCACGAGAGAGTTCTTGGTAGGTGGAATGAGTTCTTAGATCTACCTTCCGCAAATAAGGAGCGCCATCCATGCTGACCTTGACAAAGAGAGTACCAGGACCTGGTTTTCCATCAACTTCGTCATTGTTCTTCGAAGTGGTAGCCAAAGTGTTCTTCCTAAATGACTTAATTGGAGGCCAACCAACAACCTGTGCCCTGTCAATAAACAGAAAATAGTAATCATAGATATCATTATCTGATGCTCTTTCTTCCTCCATGTCCTTAACGGCCCTCTCCTAGTTGTGTCTAGTATTACTTACTTGGCAGCAGGGGCGCTACCACTGTGGTTAGAAGTACCAGTCTGGTTCAGTTTGGTTGCATTGGCAGCAAGAGATCGGTCCTGTAACACATTATGGGCCACCTCTTTAATCAAGGTTGACTGAGGCCCAGAAGGCCGAGAAGATAGCATTGTATTTATCCCAGAAGCACCGGAAAACTTCCCTTGTCCCACAGACTGAGGAGAATCAGACTCAGTCCCAGCCGAATGAAAAAGCCAATTCTTTTCTGAATAAGCAGAGCCTTTAACCTCTGAAAATCCATCCATGGTATCGGAGAAGCCTCTTTTGTTACCAGAAACAACATGCTTTTGTGGCAATGAGCAGATTCCATGCCCATCTTTTAGAGGAAGCAAAGGAAACAAAGGCTTCTCATCAAGTTTCCCTGATATAAGCAAGGAAACTTCTGTATCTCTTTCAGGAGATAGGGACCCAGGAAGACCAAGCCTCAACTCAGTAGCCTTTAGATTGAGATTGTTATTGTTCTCCTCAGATAAGCTTGGTACTGCAGAGCTGTCAACTGAAGAACAATCAGACAAACCCAGATAGTTACGCTCTTTTAACCTGCAGCCATTCTGGGATATACAATCCACAGAAGGTGAAGAGGCCACTAAAGAGACCTTGCTTTGCCCCCCATCCTCAACACCCAACAGAGGTGGAGACATCACACAGCTTCACAAATTTAGTCTCTCTTAAACTGCTTGAAATAAACCAAATCCAATGTCAAATTTTTTTGCGTCTATTCTTATACATACACTGTAAACAGCAAAATGCTAAGCCTAAAAAATAGGGGAGGGAAAAGATAAGCTAAAATTTTGTTGATACAGGAAACTGATTTTCATCCAGAAAACATTGTCCTGTCCTTACAAATCAATATATACACTCAAATAAACACGGAGTCATGACAATTATAGTCCATTTTTCAGGGGAAAAATGTATAGACTGATGACCATAAGAGAAAACAAACACAAGAAATATAAAATAATACCAAATAACAATAAGAAATGATTGTCATGTAATTTCTTTAATAATTTTCTAGAATTAGTTTCCTTTTGTAAGTACTATTACTATAATTGATAAAATCAAAAGTAGGTCAAAAAAATCCCCGGATTCAACCGGTGATTGAGTCAAGGTGGGTTACTAATTATGGTCATCTGCACTTTGGGTCAGGTATCCGTTACAAATGCTAATAATAAATACAGACATAGCATATGATACTGCCTTTTTTTCCTTTTGGAAGAAATGGAGGTCAACAGCGTTAAGTGTTATTTCCTCTCCTCTTTTTTTCCCCTCTTTTATCCTTTTTACCCATTAAATTAAATCTCCACTCCATTAACTTCAACTTTCCAGCAAACAAAAACATAAAATGAAACCAAATAAATTACACAAACAAACAGATATTACAAGTAAAAACAAATTGAAACGGTAAAAATATAAAAATCTCAACCTCGTGCGATCTTCATTCGAACTACAAGGAAAGTATATCACTCACTGCATAGTCGACACTCAAAAAAATATTTAAAAGAAAAAAGACACTACATACATTTAACAAAGAACACAAGCAAAACCAAGATCTCAGTACAAAAGAACTCACTCAGAAGCAAAAAGAAGAAACAACTTCAAAAACAAAATAAATAAATAAATAAACCAGCATAAGTTGAAAAAGAAAAACAAAGAAAGAAAAAAAAAAAAGAAGAAGAAAAAAAGTACCTGGAAAGCTAGGGAATCGAATCAAAAGGAAGAAGAAGAAGAAGAAGAAGATCAGTAAACGGTTTGAACAATTTACAGTAGAAAAATGCAGACAAACAACAACAGAGAGAGAGGGAACAGCTCAGGGTCCTTCCATTAAGCAGAAAGCAACAAAACCTTTTGGCTCTGTAACTTGAAGGTATAAATAATATAAAACGTTCACAAGGGTAAAACTGGAAATTAACTCTCAAAGACTCTGTCCCACTCTCTCTTGCACCGGAATAAGAAAAGACTAAGCCTTTAAAGTTTTTTGCAAGAGGTTAATTCAACCCCTTCATAACTTTTATAGCCTAATAAGCATATGGCTTTTAATTTTTGGAGAAACTTTACCCTTTTTCTTCCTTTTTATTATGGAACTTTTTATGAAGGGTTAATTTCCTCATATTTTTTTATTTTTTTATTTTATTTCAATTATAAAGATCATTTTATTTTCAAAAGATTATTTTCATAATATTTTTTAGAAATTGATTATTTTACTATATTTTATTTAACGGAGAATAAAATGACATTTATTCACTACTGAGTAAAATATATATTGATATATCTCTAAGATAGAAGCAAGCCATAAAACTAAATTAAACAAAGATATTATAAATAAATATTTTTATATTTATTTGACTATAATATAGAAGAAAATGAATTAACTTAACACAAAAAGTTTGAGGCATTTTCCCATTAGCTTAATATATAATTTTATTTTTATATTAAACGAATTTAACTTTTGATATATTCTAATTATTTATTTAATTTATGATAATTTTTTATTTATACATTTGACCAGAATCACTTATATAAATAACTCACTTTTACTCAATTTTTGATGAAATATTAAAATATAAATATAAAAATATATGTGCAGTGTTAAAAGAAGTAAAAGAAGGTGAAATGTAAAGACTTGAAGATTATTACGGATTAAAATAACAACTAAAGGGTGTAAAAGACTAAACTGATAAAATTTAGGAGTGAAATTATTATATTTGGCCTTTTTTGCATTATCTGAGAACTTGTCTTTTTACATGCGCCGATCTTGGTGAGTTAGAGACTAGATCCGGCGGTTAATATCTGTTTTGTGAGAACGGATCCCAACCGTTAATTTTTGTGTAAGTTTGTGGGAATTTTTTATCAGTCGTTGTCATTTGCACTTTCTTTTTTTGTTTGTTTTTTTTTAGACAAAGTACTTGAAAGGGTAAAACTTTCTTGGTTACAGATTCCTGCTTTTTGGCTCAAGCGTGGTATGGATGTCAAATGTCGAATTTACCCTTGTTCTTTCCGAAATGACTAATTTGTCCTTGTGCTAGTTAAGCTTATCATAGTAATTTTCTTGCATTTCTCAATTACCATGGATCTCTCTGTATTACATATACAGCAACAAGAATTAATAGAGAATTTGTTAAGTGACAAGTGTCTCCTTTTCTCTTTAAGCATTTTTGCATACACTTTTTTTAAATGTGTTAAATTTTTTATTTTAAAGAGTTATATTATAAAATAATATTTTAAATTATTTTTATTGCTTAAAATATAAAGTAAAAAGATAATTTAATTGTTTACATTTTCTAATTTATATTTAATAAATACGTTGCAAGATTCTATATATTTAATTAATTATAATTTTTAATTTTATTTGTTATTAATAAAAATATATAAAAAAATTAAAACTATTAATACTTATAAAAATAAAAATAAAATAAAATATAAAATATAAAGAGTCTATTAAACGCTCTAATTGAATTTGTTATTTTTATTTGCTTAAAACCAAATTCCAAACCTACTTTATAATATATATATAATTCTTTTTTAATTTACTTATGGTATGAATAGATTATTTTTAATTAAATTTAAAATATGAATTAATACGAAATGCAAAGATAAATCTAATTCGTACGATTGAAATTATTTCTTATTTGAGTTTGTTCTTTCTTTTATTTCCATTAAATTCTAAAGCTACGTTATAAAAGGATCATGTATTGTTTTCTTAAAATTTTCACATGTGGCATGGATGATTTGTTTTTAACTAAATGGTATATGGAATTTAGTACATTATTAAAAATCATTAATTAATTTTTTAGCTGATAAAAAATGACTATTTTTTATAATTACCCGAATTCAAAAATTAATGATAAATTTTAATATAATTTAATTTTTAAAATTAATTAACTAAAAACATAAAATATAAAAACTATTACTTACTGAGAGTTTTCCTTTTGTACGTAATTGTAAATACATAAAACAGTCAATATTATAGCAAGTAATTATAACAATTAATGCATACATTTAAAGATTTAGTTTCATATAGTTATTTATTTTAATTTAAATAAAGTCTCAAATATAAATATTTTTCTTTATTTATAATTTTAAAAGATACAATAATTAATGTGGATGATAAATTATGTTGCCGGCATTATCCGGAGTAATGTGATAGAATTAGTAAAGCTAATCACAAACATTTTAATTATTATATTGCATTAAACAAACGACTGCCTTTTGTATGTATCCGCCCACTAAAATAATAGATTACCTTCCCATGAAGATCCATTCCAAAGCCTTTGGTAATGTCAAGAAAAAAGAGTTCTTAAATGTGCATTTACTTATATTATAAAAATACCATAATAATAAATATTGTATGCTAATAATTTCGTCATTATCAATTTGCTAACATGTAAAATAGAACTATAAATTAAGAGGCTAATGCAGTTTTAGCCGATGGCCGAGGCGCTCTTAAATTGCAGGTTAATCCATAAAGTTGGATATCATTACTTTTAATTATAAATAAGATAAAGTGATTTAAATTTGGAACCTTAATCAAGTTAAGATTCGTATTCATTGTAAAACTAAATCTATAGATACATAGAGTCAACTATGATTTAAATTGTAAGTTTAATTTATCTTTTGTTTATACAATGTAATTAATTGCGGTGTAACTTATACACTTATTTTTAATGGCAATGCACACACACACATATATATATATAATAGAAATAGAATATAGAATTTATATATTAGATATTATAATTTATTATAGAATATAGAATTTAAATTTCTATAGATATGATATAGCATTTCATCTTATTTCCATATGATAATATATGATAATCATTCAATACGATAATCATAATGGGTTGTCCGGGACTTGAACTCGGAACTAGTCGGATAGAGTAGAAATTTTCTTTGTTTGTTAATAAATAGGTAAAAAAAATCCCTCTCCAAGTGGTGCTTGCATTTTTCATTGCACACGGCTTTCCCTATGTATACATCAAAACCTCAGTTCCCTTCCTAAACGAAACCTCTAAAAAAGTTGAATACTCAGTCACTCAATCCTTACTCGTATATTGTATGAGCATTTCATAAGAGAAATAAATCAATTTTTTATTATCCCTTCATCATTTAGGAAAAATTTCGATTTACATATTTTCATAACCAACTATTCATGATTGGCCAAATCATTGATAGAAATAAAATCCAAATACCAAATCTGTTCTCTATATAACCTGCGCGAAATAGAAGAAATTCTTGGGAAGATAAAAAAAAAAATCTGTTCTTCCTTCGTAAAATTTTTTTCTAAAAATTCTGAACCTAATATTTTCAAAAAAGTGCATACACTACTTTTGTGTTTACGAGCCAAAGTTTTAACACAAAAAAGTCAAAGTATATATTTTATTCGATACAAATTCATTTTTTTTTAGGATCCGCTATAATAATGAAAAAGATTTCTATAATCATAAAAATAGATTTTTCCTTTGATTATGCTAAAAAAATACCTGCTCACCATAAATAAAAATGAATTAACTAATTTCAATTTAATTAACTCATTTTTATTTTTAATTAAGTAATTTAATTTAATATTTAACTAATTTAACTTCAAGACTCTATTTGATTTATGATTTAAAAGAAAGAAATTGTGGAGCTGAAGTAATTCATTCGAACGTCTTTTAACGGATTACGTGGTACGATTGAATCGAATAAGCCCATATATATATATATATATATATATATATATATATATATATATATCAATCATTTTATAAACTCCATTAAAAATGTATAAAATATTATGTTATATGCTGCAAGTAAAAAAAAAATGACAACTGTAAAATCATGATTATTGATTTCATGATCAATGATACATCATTATTTGCTTAGTCACATGCATATGATTGTTAAAATTTTAAATCTTGATTAAATTGAGATACGTACATGTTGTTATATTAAGCTTGTGATTGTTAATTCATTAGAAATTGATATGCTAAGGTTGTTGTACAGTCAGATTAATCAGAATTACTATAACACTTATCTTGCTAGTAAAATTTTTTTTTTTATACTTTTTTTTTGGTTGATAATAAAATATGATATTTATATATTCAATACAAATATATTTTATTAAAAAAATCGATCAGATCATTCAAGATATTCATACTTAAAAAATGATCACATGATTTAAGATATTCATACTTAAGAATATCAAGAAAATTTTAAATTTAATTATTTTTATTCATTATTTACAAATATTAACCGAAATTTATCATTTTTACAGTGAAAAGGTATATTATTGAGAACCCTTTTTATGTAGTGTCATAAACTAAGTGGGATTAGTAGAATATTTTAGATTGGATGATGGACTTGGTGATTGGGAAGCTAGACAAAGTGGTATAGTGGTAATTTAGAGGTGGCTTTCCTTAAATGTGAAATTATTTATTTATTTTTGGTTTATTGTGACATCAAAGACAAAGAAGGCAGAAGAGAGATGGGGAGGAATTTTACAGAAATGATGATTACAAGCAGGGCAAAACCCAATGTTTTTGTCTACCCAGATTTATCAGTTTTATTCAACCACTCTACTCATTGCTTCCCAGTTCTCATTTACACAGTCCACCTCAATCATCCCATCACCTCTTAAACCCTTTGCTTTGACTTCTTTGCTGTCCTCACATAAATTAGGAAACTTATTTTCTTTTTTATTCTGAATATAGTCGGTCCATCAAATGTTATTAATTTTGTAAAACATAGGTCGAAACTGTATAAATAAAATAGATAAACAGAATACTATTTTAAGTAGCGATGGTGTTTGCATTAAAAAGAAAAAATTGTAAAAGAATAGAAATGAATTGCAAATCGTAGAGAGAAGAAAGTTGGTGAGCGGGAAAGAGGGTAAAATGGGGAAAAAGGAAAAATGGAGAAGGGAGCATAGCATTAATGAAAGAGAGAGAAAAGAGAAAAGAGGGGACAGGGGAAAACAGAGAGGGGGTGATTAGGAGACAAGAAAGCGGCATTTGAAGTCCGTTTGCCGGGTGGTGACCACGACATTTAAACCACATCCTCCTAGACGACTGTTTTACTTTTTTACCCCTTTCTCTCTCTACTTAATTACTACTGGTACTGCTCAAATTCCCATTTTTATTTTATGTTTGTGTGAGATTGGGCATTGAATGCAATCAAAGGGTGTTGCAGCAAAGAGAGAAAGAAGGCAAAGCATGATGATGTGGTGGCAGGTTACTTTGCATGCTACCTTACCCCATCATCACCCCCCCCCCCCCCCCTAAACATCATCCCCACGTCACTTCCACCTAATCAATTTCCCCTTGTCCTCTATTCTCATTTTTATTTTCCTCTTTTATTTAATTTTACTCTCCTCTTTTATTTTCAGTATATAATTATTACTTACTATATATTATATATTAATTTTGCTACTTCATTTTATATTTTATAAATAATTTTATAATCACAAACTTATTATAACTGAAAAATAATTTTTTTAAAAAATGAAATTCCTATACAATTATATCATATATAATGAAGTGATAATCTAAAATCTCATAAAACATATAAATATATAGGATTTTTTGTAATATAAATATCTTTTATGATTTTGTTATTGAAATATGTTAAAGAACTTAAAATTAAAAATAATTAGTGCAATATTGTTTTCATTTTATTCAAAATTAAAAATAAACACAAATAATTTTTCATGTCTGATTTTTCTCTTCTCATGTATTCCAAAATGTTGCTCAAAGAAGAGGAAAAAGAAGTCCGAAAATGTGAATATAGAAAAAGAGTAACTAAAAGTCTGTGGGCTGTGTTCGTGGCAGTGTTATTGACCGGATGCTTTTTGTTTTTGACAGAATATTTTCGTATGTTTATGGAGGAATCTAAATGCTGCTTGCTGCCTGGAGAGGTACTTCGCATGCTGACTCGAGTCATTAATTTCTTTGGATTGAGATCCTCTTGTATATTTAATATAGTTTTAATTATTACAAATTTTATTTTATGTAATAAGACATATATATAAATAATAAAATTCTAAATTCTAAAATTTAAATTACTTTTTTTTTATAAAATTTTAGCTATTTATTTAATTTGATGAAGACGAGAAGATCCTAATCCAATATCTTTTCTGATTGGCTGGACGCTCAGGCTAAGAAGAAGCTGCTGTGGCATCCCATCCTCATCCTGTTCCGACCCAAACTAAACATTGATGCTACTCTTTTTCCCCTAATTACTTTTGTAAAAGAAAAAAAAAAAACCTATCATATAATTACAATTTGATAACATTATATTTTAATATATAGATTCCATTTTAAATAAATAATTAAATGATTAAATATAAAACTTATGTAATTGTATTTTTATTTATAAAATTAATTACCTGTCTGATGACTAGAGAGTCTATCATATGCCTTGAAATGGATCTCAAATTTCCTATTTTCTAGTTATAATTGTTGAAAATAATAGTTATTGAGATTTTAATAGTCCTATTATAGGTTTCTAATTTTTATTTAAATTTTTTTATTTATTTTGTGAGTTTCTATACATTTTATAACTTCTCATTTGATGAAAAATTAATATTATAAATGAAAATGAATGATACTACATGTATTAATAATATTTCGAAAATAATTAAATATGGAGTTTTAAATCGCATTACCGTTGAGTGAAAGTTTAAGATGAAAGAATTGGACCATGATATTAATATGAAATCAGAATATTTATTATTTCCAAGAGATCTTACTTTCAATTAGGCGTTACTAATCATTAAATAAATTTTATAGTTTAGATTACATATAAAAATAATAGATTGATAATTTATTTTTTATTTAAAGTTAATATAATTTTGAAATGATATATTAAAATAAAAAATATTAACAATTCATGGTAAAATTAAAATTTTTCAATTTTTAGATGAAAAATAAAAGCTTTAAAATATAAAAAAAATTAAAAATAAAGAATTGTTCAAGATCCATAAATTTAGATTATTTCTTTCTTGTCAAATACTGTAATTAAGTTAAATCCATATATTTCATAGCATTTTTTATTTAAAATCTATCAATTCAGAGGAGCCATAAAATTGCGAGCAGTAGCCATGCGCATAGGGCAAGCGAAGCTGGCTTACGGCGACCGTAATCTAACCCTAACTACAGAATTTGCGGGTCTGTCCCGCGACACTGGGGACCCATGTACCACTTTCGCCGCTAATTTTAGCCCTCGGTCTGTTTTTCCTTTTTACTTTAAAACAAAATGTAATTCTCTATCTAACTATGGTTTAACTTTAATCCAAAGGGAGCAATAGGGTTATGATTTCAACTTCCAACGCACATCCAGGCCGTTGGATTTATCTTCTCGGAACTGGAATCCAATAATAATCTAACACGTCTATCGTTCAGATTCAGATGTCAGGATATACGGCACGTGGCCTGTTACTGACATGGATGGGCAAATTGCAAAGTCAATGGGTTTACAAGGTGGGGGCCCAGCCTAGAACGCTCGGGTTCCTGTCTGTAGCTCACGTGCGGGATGCGTGTACTTGCTTGTAGCGAGAGCTTTTTATGTTTTATTTTGAGAAAAGAATGGGCCTTTAAATTAAAATTTTTGTGAATCGAAGGCCCAAAACTAATCTGATAGTTGCCTGATAATCGGGTAGAAAGGCCCACTATCATATGGGCATAAATAACAATTTATAATTGCCCATTCTTCTCTTTTGTGCATAGGGCAAAAATCTAGGTTCGTTAGAACGGCTGAAGGTCCCTAAAAAGCTCTAACATTTAGTTTGCCCAATTATATTTCTATCATTTTTTTAATACTTTTGTCCATTTTTTCCGAAGAAATCATTAGAATTTTGAGTATAATTATATAGAGCTTGATATAAATGATATTTTGGAAGCTAGATGTAAATAATTTAAAATATACAGTAAAAATAATATAGAATTTTTTATTTTATTTTTTATTATTTCTGAAATTTATTTTCTTATACAAATATAGAGATGAGAATCGAAATTTAAAACTTAAAAATTAATTCATACTAAAATATACACATATAACTGAACTATGTTTTTTTAGTGTATTTTATATTTGAGTATTCCATGTTGTAGTGTAGATTGTAAAAAGGTTTCAATATTTATGATATTGTTAACATCAATCCAAAGATGTTCCAACGAGTTAGAGTTAGAGTTAGAGTTAATTAGTCAGGAGGTATTTGACCAAGGCCAATTTCATTACAAGCCGTTTCGTTCACCAATTTCTAATTTTTTTAGAATTAATTTTAATTTTACACTTAATTAAATTATAAATTTGTTTATATTAAACTTTATACGGTAAAAATATCTTAATTAATTATACTTTAAGAATTAAGACTTCATCAATCATTGGATTAAGAATCCCGTTATAGATGGCTTACTAAAAAACACTTTTAAAATTGTTAAATTCAATCTCTATCAAATAAAGTAATTATTTATTAATACTATAGCTTAATTAAGTAATTCTATAAACTAAAGACCGTCACTGATATCCTTTTATTAATGATTTACTTTCGAAATATCTAGAGATAATTATCATATTTTCTATTTCAATTATCAGTTTAGAGTTAAGTAGGGCAATTTAAAGAAAGAGAAGGCTGTAATCATATGCACATAGAAACTTTGTTACAGTTATTCTTCATTTTCTTTTTCAAAGCTTTGAGTAAGTTACATTGATCATCGTGATTGTAGGAGTTCAATTCAGGTAATAACGACCTTATTGTTCGATGAAATTAACAATATCCGCTTGGATAATTTCTTAGACACCAGCACATATATCATAACTTCAATCAAGAACATCAACTGAATCACTACGAATTATTATTGAAACAGATAATAAGATAGTACATTGATTGCCAAAGGAGAAAGATAAAAAGACATGGGAATTTCTGTTATTTTCTTTTTCTTTCCTCCCCTAGACTCCAATTGCTATATGAGTTGGTTTCAATTTAGAGTCACACCTAAAATTAGATCATCCGATTATATGGAGCTAGAGAACCCTCCAGCTTAGATGTATAATTTGTTTTCTCCTTTTATATTAAAGAAACAAACATAAATTTGTTTATTGATTGAAATTATTATCAATGAAGTTACTAATTGTATGAGCAAATTAGCAACTTAACTAATTATTTACACATACGTTATACGACTATTATAATTATAAATAATAATATAAATTAAATTTTTAAATAATAGGGTCATATGCAAAGCGTTTTAAGATTAGAAAATTGTTCCAAAAAGAAAAAAAAAAACAGGCTAAGATTGAAAGTTGTGTCTAATAAGTCAGCGTAGGTTAAATAGAATGAGAATAGTTAATAAAGCCTGTCTAAATTATAATTTTCTTTTAGATACTATATTATACTTTTTATTCTAAACCGATATAGTTATATGAATAAGTATCTAGATCCGAAATTTAGTGACCACGAGAAATTAAAGTTGATATTCTCTCTGTAGGGAATATATCAAGACTAAGACTATTTAAAAAGAAATTCTTAAGCAAAAAAAAAATAAAAATCCAACAACAAACAATGACCTAACTAGTAATAAGACTGCCAAAAAAGAAAAAGAAAAAGTGCATTTGGGAAGTGAGTCAGCAAAGAAGAGAAGTGGGTAAGGATGCATATAGTAGGACAAATGACATTAAGAATAGAAATGGTGAGACAAGTTTTGGTCATCCTCTCCATCAAATGTCAGTCGCTCCCTATCTATCTATCCAATTCCAATTCCAATGCCCTTTTCTTCCTCACGTCAGATTAGCATTCAAAATCTCAATCTCTTTGAACTACTTCACTTTCTTTTCCCATTCTTTATTCCTCAATCTTCAATTTTGCATAATTTCTTTTTTGTTTTGTTTTTGGCTTCCACTTTTTTACTCCACAATAAGCACGTATGTTTCTTAATTTAACACCAAAGGAATTGGAATTGGTATCTCATTAGGCTCATACAAAGTGCTCCTTTTAATGAAGTTTGTGCACAAATAAGGATATATTTATGCCCTTGAGTTTTAGTTATTTATGGCCTGCTTATGTGAGATTTTTCAAGATTTTATAAAGTTTTAAAACCTCCCAACACTTATTTGAAATTAGACAATTTTTTGAAAATTTTTAAAAACTTCTAAATCCTCCAAGTCTCGACCCACCAAATTGTTGATTAAGGAGATTATGGTTTAAAAAACTCTATATCATTTTCAAAAGCATCAATTTCTGGAAAACTTTCAGTTCCCGGTTCCAAAAGTCAAGAACTTATTTGTTTATCATCCGTTCTTTTCAAAGAAAATAAAATAAAAAACTATATCTTATTTTATTTCTATTTAATTTATAAAATCTTACCTTATCTTACTTTTATTTTTTCTAGACATAGTGTTAGTAAGTGTAACACCCTAACTTTCAATAATATAATCTTTATAAGATGTATCGATTTATCCATGCTTCTTGGCAGCTTGCTATCACCAAATACAACAATTTATTTTTCCCTGGCCATATTCATTTTGCTGCCTTCATACATCGCACTTAGGTATATGCCAGCCAGAATTAGCCATTGCCCATTTGGGTTCCAATGTATATATATATATTCAACCCCAACATCATCAATTTGACAATCTTAATTAATAAGGCTATAGAGGCATTAAGCTTCCGCACTAACTCTTATCTCCCAAAAATTTATATAATATATTGCCCTTTGTATTTGTAATACTAGTAGTGGTTTCAACTTTTGAACACAATCAGCAGACCATTTGCACTTCCCATGATTCTTTTGTATTAGTCATATCAATTAGGTAAACAAAACTTAATATCTTTTCATTCTTTTTTATTTTTTCTGGTTTAAGAATAGAAAAAGCTTAATATGTTGGTCTGCCAACGGTATTCATGAATTCAATGGGTACAGCAAAGTTTGCATGCAATTTGCTGAAATTAATTAGCCTGGGTTTTTAGCCACTTAATTAATAATGGATTAGCATTTAGCATATGCCATACCACTTTTCAGAAGTTCAAATTTAGGGCTCAATTTCTTCTTTGAAAAACTATCATTTTCTCAACTTTATGCATCTCAGTTTCTACTTTTTTTTTTTTTTAATTACTTCAAATATTTATTCATAGAGATTAATAAATTAAAGTAGAAACAATTATTTTTAGAGACTATCAAGTTTTCTTTCTCTCTTTTGAGAAAATGACTAGAAAAAAAATTAAGACTTAAAAATATAAATTAAATAGTTATCGGTAATCTTTTTCCATATTATTACAAATTTAAAAACTATTCATCCATTGTAGCTTAACAGAAGACGAAACAGTTGTCTTAGGTCAGGATTTGACAAAACCCACGTAAGTTAACTGAATGTTGATTATTATTATTATAAACTAGAAATAACTGAAGTTGCATAAATTCTAACTAAAAGGAATCAACAACAAGAAGTACTAACACATACGAGGAAGCAGGCCAAAACCCCCCCAATGTTGTCACTGCTGCTAGCTACTTCAAGTGGATAAAGCTGACGAAGCAACTTCAGGATTTGAAAATGACATGCATGTGCAAAAAGAATGACATAAAAGGTTCATGATAAATATTTAGGTGAGAAAACTGAAAACGCAATGTGGATATGATATGAAGATCCAATTTCCTTTTCTGAGAAAATAGAACATATTACACGAAATGTAGATATAGACATTGGATGAGGGTGTAAGAATATTGTTAATACTATTGGGACACTACTTCAAGTAAACTTACTGTAAAAAGAAAAATCAATTAATTGTAATCTAAAAATAGTTAATTCCTTAGTTTAATATACACAAAGTAACCATCACCTTTAGAAACTGATGTATTCTTACATTTAGCTTCAATGTTTCATTGTATTAAGTTTCTTTTCATCCCAAGAACTAAAAATGCAATGGTTAATATGTTTTTGTTTGGGTTCAATGAAGTTTAAATCATTTCGTTTTTAAGTATATATGTATTATGAGCTACGGTTAAGCTTAGTCGAACTGTAATTAAATCTCTAAAATTCATAATAGTTTAATTATATCTTTAAGTTTTAAAAAATAAGACAATTATATCCTTAGTGCAAATTCATTTTTTAATGAATAATGAAGGAATTGATTTTCTTTGTCAAAGTAAAAGAGAAATTACTATTTTGGTCTTTACCCATGAAATAGTAGAGCTAATACTTCACATGTAAAATTCGTGAATTGAAAAGAACTAAAGTATTTCCTTTTAGTGTCTAAAACTAACCGGCTCTCATGTCATTACACTATAAAATATATAGAGTTAGTTAAGGATGTAATTGTTATGTTTTCTAAGTGCAATTAAACTACTTGAAAATTTAAAGTTCAATTAGACTTTGGCTTTTAAAGTTGAAGGACTTATTTTTATCATTTTCTTTTTGGCTATACAGAAAGTTTCAAGGAATTTGCAGGTTTTTTAACAGTTTTGGAGGTTTCTACAATAGGACTATAATAAATCTTCTAAAATTTTCCCTACTCCTTCAATAATATATTGTTTATGAAAATGGCTGAAATTAACAAAAAGAATACAAATATAATAAGAAAATATAAAGAGAGAAAAAAGTTTGATAGAAAAAACTGAAAAAAGTCCTTTTTAAATATAAAATTTAAATGAACAGAAAAGGAAAATAAAAAGTCTCTAATAAGTTTTCAAAATTTGTAAGAGAAAAAATAATTAAATTCCCTGTTAACATTCCTTCTTACTGATGAAAAGAAAAAGGGTTAGACAGTCATCACCGCAGAAAAGGTCTTTATATAGAGGAGAATTGGTGACTAATTTAACTTAATTAATTAGTTGGGTCAATAGACAAGTGAATCCTTTCCTCATCATTTCAAAATTAGAGGATCACACAGCAAAAGTTTTCTAAGATTTCCACCACTGTGTTTCTACCCAAGCCCAGACATTGACTTCTAAGTGCTAAGACTTTGGCAAATGAAAATAAAAAAAAAAAAAAAAACTAAGAACTGAAATTGAAGAAATTACTTTGTTTTCATATGGTTTTATTAGTTATTTTTAAATTAATTTAAGATAAAAATTTATTCAAATTAATATATATATTACAAAATTAAACATTTAAATGGTATATTTTTTTTTTTTGAGTTATAAATAAAGATATAATAAAATTAAAATTTTATTATAATTAAGATATGCACTCACCATTAAATTAATGTTAGTGACAATTCATAATGTTTTTTTTTTAGTAGTGCATATATAGTAAATTCTTTTTATAGTCATACATTTGAGATGAAATAAAATTTATGATTATAAGAAAGTTATTACATATTGAATATTAATTTTTTTTTTAGTCTTAATACTTAATTTTATTGGTGAAATGATATAAACTAGAAATAACATAAATAAATATTATATTATATTATATAAATAAGATTGATAATACTATAGTAAAATAAAATATAGCATAATATATATTTTTTAAAGTTATATATATTAGTATTAATATATGGAAGAATATATTCTTAAAAAAAAAAACTTTAAAAATTTATAATTTATTACAATTAAAATTTTATTTTTATTTATAATTGACTCAATTTAAAATTAGATTTTTTTATTATTATATAAAATATTACTATAAAAAGATTTTACTGCATAATTTGTTTCAGAGAATCTCCTCATGTTACACTCTTAGGTAGAAAAACAGGGAAAACAAATGTTGCCTTTGTAAAGAATAGTTAATGTCCACGAAACTTCTATCATTTCTTCTACAAATGTTTTTCTGATAGTATATGTTGTCCTTTAGGAGCTCAAAAGGCCAAGGTAGCCATGAAGGACCTCCCTCTACGGCAATGCCGCCTTTTCCTGTTAAAAATCCAAATATATTGTAACAAAAAGAAAAACAAGAAAGAGAAAAGAAAAGAATGATATGGCTAATTAAAAAAGAACTTAAGATACTTTTTGATATTTTATTTCATTTTTTTGGCATTGTATTATACAATGCTTCTAAATAATTATAAATGGCAATTTATAATATATTTTGGATCGCCGAGGTAATTTGATTTTAATAAGAAAGAGTTAAATAAGAGTTAAATTTTTTGAAATAAATTTAATAATTAATTCAGTATCTTTCATAATATGAAATATATAGTATCGGCTATTCAAATTCGCTAATAATGTTAATATTATTAGTACATCATTATTTATATAATGATTTAATAATATATATTAGTATTTTATCATATTAAATTTATAATTTATCGTCGTTTTCTAAATTATGAAGGTTGATAGCAAAATTTCAAGAACTAGTAGCATCACTTATTAAGATTTATGAAACAAGTAATTAATTGGAGTTAATGGATACTGTATCTCTCATTCCTTTTCTTTATGTAATTATTAGGGAATTTTATGATTATATTTTTTTTTAATTGTGTGGAGTATGTATTTTTGTATATATAATTACTGTGAAAATTCTAATTCTTTTAATTGTTTTAGCTACATAGGTGGAAATTTTTAGTAAAGTATTTATATAATTATACTCATTTATATAACATTTAAAGTTATAAAAGTACACCATAATAAATGGATTCGGACAGCTATGGATAACCCGAAGATAATATTAATAAAATCTAGTATAAATATTTTTAAATAGATATAAAAATATGGAAAATAGAATTTGAGATGAATATAGATATTTTTAAATAAGTATAAAACTAAGATAAACAGTAACAAGCTAAATGGATATGGACGCGAACAGTGGTAAATAGAAGAATATTTGACTCTGTTGTCATTTTAAGTATAATAACAGAGAGTACTTAAATAACTAATTAAATATTTATAAAGCAATTAAAGCAATGAATTATTGTACTATCATTATTCTTTTAAATGTTAATTTTTTTTATAATTTGGACAGTTACTAAAAGTCATCAAATTTACAATTGTCCTTTTATGTACTTTTTACAGCTTTCTCCTCACGTTAGGCTAACCTCTTTTGTCACTTCCAAGAAAAACTGAACTGAACCAACTCCCTGTCTCCACACACACACAAATTATCGAACACCGAAAATATGCTTTGCTATGTGGATCGAAATACAAACACAAAACTTTGCCACTAAATCTGTACCTTAATTTATGTATTATATATATAAATATATTTTCTTAAAGACGGCAAATAAAGCATACAATAAAATCTCATAAATGCACATAACAAATGGTACCCAATAAGAATTGATCATTTTTCCTGCAGTAGGGCCTCTGTACAGCTAAAATTTTGAAGGACAGGACCAGAACAGGGAAGCACCAAAAGCCGTGTTTGAATGTACTGATAAAAGGACATCATTACTCTGGTGCGTACCAAATTGTCGAGTTTTCTGCACCAAGCAATAAAGCTTACGCCCAAAAGAATAATAAAATCTTTATTTAATTTAAGTATATATTCTCTATTTATATATAAAATTTAAAATAATAATATAATTATTTATTTTAGATAATTAATTATATGTTAATTATTTTGGTATTTGAAATATAAAATATTTTTATTTGCTGGAATGTATATAATAATAATAATAATAATATAAACGCCATTTGCTGTGCCCACTTTGTGGGCATGAAACCAACTTTTCCAACTCGCTGGACTTGCATTCACACTCGCACACTTTCTCGTTTAGACATTTTCTGACCAATAAATAAGCGTTCATGCTACGGCGAGTATATGATCGCACTTTTTATGTATGTTCTGTTTTATAAATTCAAACATTTCGATTTGTGTCGGTTAAAGAAAATGACAGGACAAAAGAAATATATAGTTATTTGCTATGAAATTTCTAAAATTTATGTTATGATTATGTTAAATAAAAAATTTAAATTTGTTCATTAAATACTAAATTCAATAACATAAGATTATTACAATATCATAAAGAATGAACTACGCCCATTTATCACTTAATCAAATTAACTGAATTTTCTAATATTTTCTTCATTAAGAATTCTCCACCAAAATCATTCAAACACCCAGCAGCAAATGGACCCCACTTTGTTCCGTACAATGGCCCGGACATTAGGCTGTACCTTTCCACGTACTCATCCTTCCATTTTATAAATTGTCCTCCGCACCCTCTCCCTTCCTTCCCATGACCCATCGATTTTACATTCTTCTTCCTCTTTCTCTTCCCCCATTTTTATTTTCTTTTTCTGTTTCTCTAACACATGAGAGGAGGAGCTGGCCCTGGTTCCTCAAGTATTGTTGCTACTGCTAGTGTATGCTTATGGAGAGTCCAGATTATTCACCACCCCACGTGGACGCATCTCGTCCGTCCCTCGGGTTCCCTCTTGGCACTGCCTTACTCTTGATCATCATTTTCACCTTGAGCGGTATTTTCTCTTGCTGCTACCACTGGGATAAGCTCAGATCACTCCGTCGCTCTTTCTCCGACGACCCAGATCCCGAGGCTGACATCGAGGCTTCACCCTCTAAACCTAAGCCTCATAACATGGTAATTGTTACTCTTATTAGTTACTAAAGTTACCATGGTGAATTTAGTTTCTTCTTCTTATCTTTTTCTTTTTTAATCTTTGTTTTACAGGATTTGAAGCAGAATCAAAGCCAAAGCTTTCCAGTACTGATGCCTGGTGATCAGATTCCAAAGTTTATTGCATTGCCATGTCCATGTGAGCCACCACGAGCGGAGAAAGTGGTTCTTAAAGTGCCAAAGCCACCTAAACCGCCGCGATTTCCGGTGCCTTTATATTAGCAAATGCCCAATGGGTACTGCTTATGCGCAGGAGCGTGCTGAATCGTCAGATTGACCCACCATGTTAATGTACATAAAGGGGAATTTATTCAGTTTAATGATTTTATATTTTTTCTTCTGGTTTTTGCTGTTGGGAAAAAAAATGAAAGAAGAAGAAGAAGAAGAGTAGGATTAGCTTAATTATTACCCCATTAGAGAGTAGGTCAATTTGTATACAGTTACTGTTTCTTGTTGTAAGACTCTGAATTTTTCACTACTTGTGTAGTTATTTCCTCATATGGAAAAGATTAAATTTAAAAAAGAAAAAAATTCCAACTATGTTCGTTGAGATTGCAGACCACCATGTTTATTCTTCTAACAGCCCTGTTTTTTCCTTTCCAGAGGAGATTTCTCTGGTTTATTTTGTGTAATCGAATTTGCGTTCTGATTTTACATCAAATTTCTTGTTCAGTATCTTCTACACAGAATTTGTTTGCACTATTTTGAACTGAAATTTTGACAATTGAATTCTGCAGAGTGCAGATTCTGCATACGAAACATGAACTTCCTCTGTTTTCTAATTAGGGGTTAATTCTTAACCATTTTGGATTGGTCAAGGAATTACCAGATCAAAATCCACTAAATAGAGTTTATCTAGATCTTACTAGTGGCCAATGAAATATGGGCATTTTTTGAGTTTGTAATAAACATCAGCCGATTCAGGGCCAGGCCAAATCAAATTAGGTCTCTGTCATAATCAAGCCACAGTCCAGGTTTTTGTTTCATCAAGGACCCAAGGTAACTTAGAAGTCGAGCATTTTAGCTATGATAATGATGGTGGACATCAATTTTTTTTTCTAATTGGGTTGGTATTTTTTGTGCGACTCTTTTGTATGACTCCACAGTCACTTCACTGGTCTTCTACATGACTTCTTAAGTACAAAAGACGAAGGAAAAAGAAAAAGGGTTCAAAAGAACCAGTCTTTTTTCCCTCATTAGCCACTCAAGTATGTGGATGTGGTCTGCCATTGCTTATAATGGCAGTCTTATACAGCCATAATCTTCATTAAAGAAGTTTCCATTTTGGGTTTTGATAAAACATCAGGCTAGATTTTTAATTTTATTCTGTGTCAGGGATATTTGCAAATTAGCATCATTCAGATGGCTGAAGAAGCATTATCTAATTAATAGGGTAGTGCTACTGCTATATGCCAATTTGATAAAAATCTACCAAACTGGTGACTGTTTTCTGTATTCTTCCAATAGGCAGGACCACTCTAACTAGTAGATTACATCTAGAATTTCAACTTTATTACCTGTTGTGCATATTTTAGTAAATCCTCAAAGAAATATCATTTTAGTAGCACCTGCAGGTAGAGGTGAGCAAATCGGAACCGAAAACTGAAATTAAATCGAATTGACCGGTTTGGTTTGGTTTAGTTAATGTTAAATTTGGATTCAGTTTGGTTAATAAGGGATAAATCAAAAGATTTTGGATTTAGTTTGGTTTCTGCTAAAAAAGACTCGCCAACTATAAATACTAAAATATTTAATATATATTTAAGTATTTTTTTATTATTGTTTATGCTGAACAAAGATTTTTTTTTTTTATTATATACATTTGCTCACTCCACCTGCAGTAATTAATATATGGAACCTAATAAAGAAAAAACAGATAATGTAAAAATCAGGCCTCCAAATGCACTAAAACTCAATCAGTCAAACAGGAAAAATAATAAAATAGAAAATAAAAGTAAAATCTTACTGTAAGTATTGGATTCATTGTCCAACAAAACAAAACACAAGGAGGAAGTTGTCTTTGTCATCATTGTTGAGACCACTTGATGCATGAGTATCATTAACCACTTTGTATGTGAATCTGAGCAGCTCTGGAAGATCACAGATTTTTTTATTTATTTATTTATTTTATCTCTGAAGCAGAATGAGAGACGTTAGATTTTTAACATTTAAAATTCTCAAGCTCATGATTGGTTAATCTCCAAATATCTTTTTTATTTTATTATTTTTTTTCTTTGCCACCTCAATTTTGCTTTTAAATAACACTTCACATAAAAAAAAAAAAAAAACCCAATAAAATTGAAATATGAAATATGAAAGGTCAATCTGTATGTCATTTTCCACTTCATGCATTTCTGTCTGGTTCTAATTGTTTTTGTTTATGTTCAGGTATTTCTGTGTTTCTATCTAGCAGGAAGAATATCTGGATTTTTCTAACATGCATAATTCTTAAGGATTGAAATTGATCAAAGTTAAATTCTTATAATAAATTTGAAAATGGTAAAATATATACGAGAATATTTTAGTGCAGCAGTACTCATTATTCAAACATTGGCTCGAGACATTTTTCCTATTTCTTTTCGCAACCGATAATTATCTTTCAGCTAAGTTAATTTTTTCCCATCCTTTGGAATTAAAAAAAGGTTGTATAAAAATATTCATATATTATCCACAGACTAATTAATTCTTCCTCATCTCTTACTCTTAAGAAATAGTTATAATTAAAATATTAAAATAAAAAATAAATGTATAAGTACTCTTTAAAATTGATCAATAATACGGGAAAGAAATATTTAAAAAATGTTAAACATTCTACCGATGTGGTATAAAATATATTTAATATTTTATTAAATAAGTAAGAGACAGTTTTGTAAGAATATTTATACCATATCGGCCGGAAAAAAGATGATATAAATGAATTTGAGTTGGATAACATTACTAAAAGTATTTACATTACTGCATTTAATTAATATATGCAGTAATTATATACCAATCGTACTTAATAAATATAAAGACAGAATTGAAGAAAAATTAAAATCTTATTGGTATTCTAGTATATATGTAAAGAAATTCTTCAAAGAACCTCAAATAACAAGGAGTGGAGGGAGTATATAGCAAGGTTAACACTTTTAAGAAGGTTATTGGAGAAGTTTATTCTTAGATTCTGAGGTTAATGATTGTATTGTATCATATGCGAATTCCAACACCACCCATTTCTTGTTTAAACAAAAATCTAAATAAAATTAAGGAATAATAAAATTTATTAAAATTTAATAATTAAATATTTAAAATTTTTAAAATTATAATTTAATATATGTATTTATTAAAAATTTAATAATAAAGTGTTTAAACTTTTAAAAGTTATAATTTAATAAATAAAATTAAAAATTATTAATATTTAAATATGCGATATATATATATATATATATTATATATATATATATACATACTATTTTATAATTATTTAATTTTTAATGGTAATTATCCAACTTCTTTTATATAGGTTACCGGTTCCGATTTCACAACCATAACTTTTAAAAATTTAAATATTTGATTATCAAATTTTAATAAGTTATACACTATTGTTCCTAAAATTAGATAAAGCATTGCATCTAAATAGAACTAACACCAAGTCCATGGACAGATAGAAGTAAAACATTGCTTCCTGGTGTCTGTCCGTATGCCTAACATGCCATACAAGAATATCCCTAAAGGCAGGCACTGAGTTTTTCTTTTTCTTATATATATATATATATATATCTGTGATTCCATGATCTGATCTTTTATGCAATAGAACTCTAACCAGAGAAATAGAGTGAAAAAAAGAAAGTGTAAAGAAACAGTGAAAGGAAAGGGAAACCACAGGACATGGAGAATTTAAAATTAGTGGGTATTCAAAGAGACATAATGCAGAATGGAGACTAATAAGAGTTTCCAGAAGAGAATGTGACAAGCACAGTTGCTTCCAGGCTCTTTTCATGGCCTAATTTCACTGTTGCAGACATGGGCTCACCTTCCCCAGTACAACATGTTTGTACTCTTTTATCATTCATGTATACTATACTTTATTCTACTTATTTCTCCATCTTGTTTTTTTTATTTTTCTTTTATTTTTCTCCCTTCACCTTGTTGCTAGTGGTGTTCCTATCACTTTCTATCTACTTCTCTATGTCTGCAGGATAGAGTCCTTCATTTACTAAACAACAATTAGGAGAAGTAGAGAGTTCTGCTCTCTGTCTGCAGGGGATTAGGCAGCGTTCGAATAGGCTTCTATTTCTTAAGTATGCGATCTTAACATTACCAATCATTATTTTTTATTTTAAATATATTACTGAGATATATATATATATATATATATATATTAAATTTTAATATATTTATTAATTTAAAATAATTTAGCTATTTATCAATTATAAGATTTAAGTTTAAAACACTTAAATTATACTAGTGAGTAGTGAGGGGTGATCTGATTTATTTGACCATGGACCATCATTATCAATTCAAGTGGGCACCCAATCCTGAACAAGTCCTCTTTCTTTGTATAGAGACAAAATACTGTGTGCTTCCACTCCAGTCCCACACTCTCACGGGTCTCCATCCTTTATCAATTCTGCATTTGAGTTACCAATTGGTTCGTGTTTATAGTTGATTTAGTATTCTACGGATTGCTTTTAATTTCTCCACCTAAAATTAATGGATGAATAAAAGACTTATTATATAATTTTTTAAGAGAATCTATATATTCTTTTTTTGCTAGTTCATCTTTCGTTCCTTTAATCAATGCTTCCCATTAAAAAAACATTTTCATATAAAAAATATTATTTATTTTTATCGATTTCAATTATATAAATTAAAAATAATATCTTCTGACATCTTTTCAAATCCCTGATGATAATTTAGAATTCGTCAATTAGCGGGGATATCATTAAAATCACAAGATTCCATTAAAGGGTGTTTAATTTAAAGAATTATTAGCCCTAAAAATGATCAAAACTTAACAAGGAATGAGGAACATATGGCCGCCATAAGAGCCATGATGGATCAAACTGTTTTCTTCCCTTTGTACTATTCAAAGAAAAATAAAAATTTAAGTGAAAAGTGGGGATCTTTAAACGTACGGATGATAAGCACTCTCGCTGATGGGACCCTTTGGATCACATGGCCAAGGACATTTACTAGTGGCTTCTTAGTGCTCTTATCTCAACAGTGGATCATGATGTAACATGCTATCTTATTTCCTTTTCCTTTGTTTTTATATATCTTTTTTTCTTTTAAAAAAACAAAAAAATTAGGAGCAAGTGTAAACGAAGAAGAGCAGCACATGCACTGCACAGGTTTCTTCAGCCTATCAAATAGATACTAGGACAAATGCTTCAACTGGTCCCTAAGCTTTTTCTGTTTATACTAATAAATCCTTGGAACATTTAATTTTACTCTTTTACTAATTTTTTTATATATATAAAAATGCAAATTATCACAGATGCTAATGGTGCATTTCTCATTTAAAAAAAAAAATTAAAAGTATTATGAAAAGAAAAATATAATCTTTTTCTTTTATTTATTTATTTTTTAATTCCTAAAAGTACCCATATTTTTTCAACAATCAGTCAAAGTCATACATTTGTTTAGTAACAATTCACTAACCAAAACCATATACAATTGCAAAAGAAATTTCCATTTAATTTTAGAAAAATGCATCTAATCCACCTAACAAGAATTCTACCACTAAAATATGAACAATCACAAAATTCTTTTCAAAACATAAGTTGGATACTTAAAGATAGCTAGTCAACAAAAACCAAAACCCTTATTTATTTATTTATTTGCTTTCTACAACAAAAACACCACCACCACATTCTTCTATCCTATGTAGTCGTTTAGCTAGTCAACACTATAATTGAGGAACACAAGAAAATTTAAGTACACCAACAAAGTTGGAGAAGACATACATGATTTGATATTCTTAAAACTCTAGCTTTTTTTTTTATTTTTTATTTTCAAATATTTAATTATATGAGTTGCAATTTTCTCCTTTTGTATTATTATTTACATACATGGCGTTAGTGGATTCAATTTCTGCTGACAGCATCTTCTGAAAAATCCTTAATCAAACTAAAAAATAAATGTTTAAAGGCTCAATAGATTGAAATAAAAGAATAGGGGCTTTTTAATGGGTTTGCCCAATAGTACGAAATGGTTCTTTTTTTTTTTTTTTGTCTTTCTTTCTGAAAATTGGAACAATCCTATTTATTTATGAGAATACTGATAACTGTGGCAGTAATCTGCCCGTCTGTCAAAAGTCTTTTACCATTTAGTCTTTATAAAATAAAGCAGGATCGACGGATAAAATAGGTGAAGACAACATCGAACAGTCAGTTGATAGGTTAGGCCTCGTTTAATAACTTTTGTGTCATTAAAGTTTTTATATGGTCTTTATTATTTAAAGAAACTATGTAGAAATTAAGCATATAACCAACGAACTCTAGAACAGACAATTATTTATGATCTTGACAATTATTCAGCTATAGTTTTTATTTTATCAATTTTTAATTACGAAAAAGATTAATTATAATAAATACAATTAATTGTCAAGACTGGAATTTAGGATATTCTCTGATCATTAATTAATTGATATTTTAAAATTTTGTCCTAATTAACCACTTTAATAATGCTGGCATGATCATAATTATTCAACTAAAAAACAGATGGGGGGGTTGATGATTGAGATTGTTTGATCCTGATCATATCTTCTCCATACAAACAATAATGAATCTTGGAACCCATCAAGTAAATCAAAGGGCCAAAAATGCTTCTCGAGATGTTTATTCAAATCTTGAAGTTAAGATTATTAATCATAAAATTAATACCATGATTAAGGAATCTGCTTTTTTTTTTTTTTTTTTTTTTTGTGACCCAAGAGGCTTATTGTGGAATTTAAATAGTAAGATATAATCACAATCATGTAAAGAATATTTAATTTAATCATAGAAGCCATGGAACGTGCAAACTGTCCATAAATATTTTGTTTTCTTACTAATACAACTAATTAATTCCCATAATGGAACATGTTAAACTGATTTTATTTGTTGGGTATATAATAATTCTTAAAATTATTTAACATGCACAGCCTAATTGTGTTTAGTTCATCTGAGAATGGAATCTGGAACTATTAATATCTCTTGTTTTCTTATTATTATTTGATTTTTCTCTTTTTATAAAGTACATCCGGCAAAGAGAATATACTAATCTTTTTATATTTTAATTGCCTTTTTTTAGTATTACGCTAGGATAATTTTAATAATTGGTTCATCAATTACAGCATCCATTTTTAAAATAGTTTCATTTTATTGTAAAGTCTTAAATTATTGAATTACAAAAATCAAATTGAATAATTCACTAATCTTGACACATCTTTGATACAACTAAACTAAAGCTCAATGGTAAAACAAAATGCATCTAAATTTTTAAAAAAATAATTAAGACATAATTTTCAACTTTTATTTTTATATTTTATCAAAAATTGAATTCTTATTAATATTTTGTACTGCAAAAAAATCACTTTATTATTAAATTAAATTTCACTAGACATCTTCTAATACCTTAGCAATTTATAACTATAAATTACTTTTTTTTATCATTAAAAGGAAAGGTGGAAATTCGAACTCGAAACCTTTTATAGAATCAGTAGTGCTAAAATTTTAATAGTATTTTATTTTTTGAGACTCGATCTATTTAAATACAGCTTATTGTTCAAGCTATAGGAGAAAAAAGAGCAATAAGATGGGAAATATATATTACATGATTACAGCAATACTTTTCGTTTTATTTTTCAAAAGAGTAATCATAACTATATCTTGAAAAGGGTTGAAAGAAACATTAGAGAATATAAGATTAGGTATTAATAAGTTAATTGAAGTGGGTAAGCTGATGTGATGTGATATGTGAAAGGTGGAGTAACGCAAGCAAGCACAAGAAATCAATTGGGCTGTTAGATTTATGATGAGTAGTTATAGTGGAAATCCTAATAATAAAAAGTTAGGTACCAAAAATTATAACATATAATAAACAAAACACAATGTCCATTTACACTTTCTTCTTCTTACGTTCTCTGTCTGTCTGTATTCTTGCTCTCATGCCCATTTTTTATATATTCTATATTTTTTAATTTTATTTTCATTGCTTTTGGAATATGGAAAAGAGCATATGAGGGAGGATAGCAATTTGCTTATAGCTTTGAGCCATTCAAATTGCTCTCCAAGTATTTGCATGGATATTGTAGTTTATGGGTCGTCTTTTTGTGCTTTAATAGCATGGTAAGTGGATTAATTGCCTAGCCAATCTTATAATTAGGTGGATATGTATCACATTCTTCAACACTACTAGATATGCAATTGTATGGGTCGAAGTTGGAAATTGCTTTTGTAAAAAAAGCAGATACATTGATGTTTTTCTAAAAGATATTTGAGAAAATAATTTATAAATTTTTCTTTTCAAAAAATAAAAAATCAGTGTTTTCAATACTCAACGACAATTCTAAATATATAGTAAAAGAGTGTTGAGAGCTTAATAATTTATTTTTATTTATTTAATAAATTATACGGGTTTTTCTATTATAATTAAATTACTAGAACTCAACAGACTATGAGCTAAATAAATAATTAAGAATAATATTTTCTTAATTGATAAGAATAATAATTTGTTATTAATATTAGTATGTAATAGATAAAAAGAATCAAGCTTAAATTCTCTTCGATTTTGACAAATAAAAATATCATCCATATCACTATCCAATTAACTAAATAAGAAATTACATTTACAGGGTATAGAAAATAGATATTCCATAAGTCCTCAACTATAAGAAGTAAAATATGGACTTCCTAGGTTGAATTAATTAAATTATTTATGTTTAACGGATTGGAAATGTACATAAGATCACATTCCATTTACCGGTGTTAGAAGAATTATAAATAAATGGTCATCAATTTTTCTCCTTTACATGGCATCCATATTTGTATTATTGTCTAGTTTGGGTGATAGGGGGACTATATTAAATAGGGTGGATCCTATTGCAACTTGGGATTGTGGAATTGCAAACTATGGCCATGGGATCCTCTAAAAGGGATATCCCACGTATGAATCTTTTGCACAAAATACTTGAGAAAAGGTGCTTTTTTGGATTGGAAAGCTTATGTCATTATGTTTAAAAGGTATAAAGATTGAATGGCTAATTAGTAGAGTAGACATACAAAAGAAAAAAGAAAAAAAAAAGAGAGTATTTGGTCCAAAAAGTAATTAAAAATGGATTGTAAGAGGGATTTATGACATATTAACAATAAAACTATTGAAAGCTCAAAAGGTGCTTGGAAGTTGGAACCGCTCCTGCTGTACTTAAAAGTTAAATGTAAACTATTTACAATGCAATTGGAATTTGAAAATTCATAATTAAAATCAAATAAATTATTTAATAATTTTTTATTTTAAAAATTATTATTTAAATAATAGAAATTATCTCAATTAATATCTGATGTAAAAAGTATAAATATTCATAATCTATAATTTTTATATTTGTCTATTTTTGTAAAACTATAATTTATTATTTTTATATGTATTTCTTAATATTTAAGATTTATTTTTATTTTTTATATCAAAACGTACTTATTAATTCTAGTAACAAAATATTTATATCAATAAAAAATATCATATGACTTAATAAATATTTATTTATTGCAATATATATTTCCTTATAATATTAGTAAATTCTAATTTTTTTTTTTGATAATACTCTAAATTTTCCTTGTATTCTTCAGAGATTGATCCAAAAATCTTGCTATGTCATATTTATGTAAGAGGTGACTTTATAGTTTATAAACAAATTATCACTTGCAAGAAATATGTTCAGTGCCTCCTCTCAATCAATATCATGTCCTGTTCCTAATATTCTTTTTTTGTATTTGTTTGTTTCTTTTTATTTTCGAAGTCGTCGTTCTTTTCATTATCTCACTAGATTCTTTTAATAAAATATCTTTTCTGAGTATTTCCAATTTTAGCTTTGATATTCATAGGATTAGAATTTGTAAAAATACAACAGGCTAAAGGGTCATTTTATTCTCAAGACTATCTTCTTAAGATCCAATTTCCTAGAATATATATCCTTTGGTCGAATTGTATTTAATTTTTTTAATTTTTGTTTAATATGCCTCATTTTGATTAAAATGGTGTCGGATCAGAGTTAATTTTTGCTATTATGAATATTACGATGTGAGAAATTCATTAGAATATTTTTAATAATTGAGTACCATCGAAAAATTTAAAGAGATCAACTTTTAAAACTACATGTGCTGATTAAATCATGAGATGGTATTGGTAGAATTTAGATTTTTCCATTATCAAATAAAATTGTATTTAATAATATCATATATTTCCATTTTTATTAGTTTCGTGTAGACCGAACAAAGCCCAATCCAATGGATTATCCTTAACCGGCTCAACTTAAAGCTCTGAACTTAGGCTTGGCTTTCGCCCAGGATACTATCCTTAACGGCCCAAATTAAAGCTCCTGACGCGGGCTTAGATCTGGCACAAAACTTGTATCGGATGTTTTTGTTTTTCGAGTCCCCCAAAATTTGAACAGCACACAATCCCCACTTTCCCTCCCGGTTCTCCAAATGTGAAGCAGTGACAAGAAACGCTCACCAAGTGCTCGACGAAATGCCAAGACGGATAAACTCCATAAAACTGACTACTAGCTCCACCACACAGCACAAGCTAACCACTCCTCTCCGCCGATCACAGAGACTTCTCGACCAAAATCCCCAAGGTCTTCATACTGAAAGCCGAAAACCCACAAAAAGTTACACGCGAAAAGACTCAGAAAGAAAATCTGATGAAAAGTCCTCAATTCATGGGATTCCGGTTCTTAAGTATAGAAGATCTCCTAGATTGAGTAATAGGGTAGAGAAGAATTCGAGTATTCGGCGATCTACGAGGCTTTCTTTGCTTCAAAACAGTTATCCACTTGTCAAGAAGAGTGATAATGAGCCAAAGAAAATTCAAGATTCTTCTTTTAATAAGTTGAGTGATAGGGTAGAGGAGAATTCAAGTATTCGTCGATCTTTGAGACTTTCTTTGCTTGAAAATAGAAATGAAGTTGTCAAGAAGAGTAACAATAAGTTGAAGAAAGTTCAAAATTCTTCTTTGAATAAATTCACTGATGATGGGTCTAAAAAGAGACCTAATAGTCGGGGTTTGTTAAATAAAACAGATAGACAAGTGAGTGTGGATTCATGCAATAAGATTGCACAGAGAAGTGAAAGGAAGAATTTTCCAGTGGTGATTGGGATTAAAGCAGTCAAAAGGAGAGATCTTTGTGAAAAAAAACAAGAAATTAGGGTTACTAAGAAGAGGAAAAGGGGAGAGGACTGTGGTAGTAATGCAAGTGTTGAAGGTTGGACAAAAGAACAAGAAATGGCATTGCATAGAGCTTATTTAGTTGCCAAGCCTACTCCTAATTTCTGGAAGCAGGTTTCTAAGCTGGTATTTTTCCTATGCTACTCTTGGTTTCTTTTACATCTAGTCTTTGAAATATTGTTAATTTAGAAAAGCCTAATTTCCTTTTAGAGTTAAAAGTTAAAATTGCTACTAAGGAGTTCTCTAGTACTTTCTTTTGATGTATTGTTCTTGCAAATTTTGATTGATACCAGTGCAATTAATAGTGTTAAACCCATGACAAACAAATAGCAATTCTTTTGTTCTCTTTTTATGATGATTTCATTGAAAAGGGCTCAAAGTTATGAATATATAGAGTTTGGGTTCATTGACATTTCTAGTTTCAAGGTGCATCTACTAGTTTATAGTGCAGAACTATACAGTAGAATCAAACCCAGTAAAGTGGCATTTTATCATGTTTATTAAGCTTGGGCAATGATGTTATTTGGATAATGATAATTCCTTGTAGCTTGGTTTCAACTATTATATGAGCGAGTGAAAGGCCCAACAGTTTACATTTTCATTCGCAGTCTAGGGTTATATAAGTATTTTACATGATGGTGAAATTTCTAGAAAACTGCATTATGGTCTCATCGAAATGAACCATATCAATTGCTAATGAAGCACAGCATGCAACATTTGAACAGAAGTACTTGGTCAGCCAAAAAATTCCATTTAAACACAGAACTGTTTATGTCAAGGTTGTATGGCAAAACTATACAATTGAGGAGCTACATAAAATTTGCACAAATAGCAAATGATCAGAATAGTTAACTTTGTTCTGAACACATTTTTGACATTGCTTTATTCTGTTGGAAGATGAAAGTCAACGCTGAAGCCTAGCTAAAGTTTTATTTTTTCATTTCCTCTTTTATTGATGAAGTTCAGAGTTAAACTCAGCATTGATTTTCATTTCTTCCCTGGGTTACAATTTGGAATCATCAGTATGCATTATACTTTCCTGGACTAGTTGAATTTGCCTTTTTTGTTATAATGATTTTGAAGTTCTTTGCAATTCCTTGAAAAATGATGGTTTAATCACCTCATTTTGATTGTCTTACAATTCTTTTTCCCTTTTATAATCCTGTACAATGAGTGGAAGTACAAGTGCCATCTTCACATGATAAATAGGCTTTGATTTAAAGTTCTTGGAAAATGTTAACTTGAATGGTCTTATGCAGTATGGACAAAAGCGAGCTCCTGTAAGCATTAGGACTCTTTATGTTGTTTTAGATTCAAGTTGAAAGATCATTTGCTGTTCTGTTTTAATCAAGTTTTAATTCCAGATTCCAATCCCATTGGTGCAGTTGTAACATTAAATGGATGTCTTAAATGCATCCGATACTTGTTTGATATAATGGGCTATATACTGTGAGAAAGGAATATAGTGTACCAGTTCTTGAGAAATGTCAAAGCCTTATTTATAAATAGAACAAATCTTCTCTAGAAGACTAGAAGTTAGCTCCAAGATAATGTCTTGTATTTATTATGAATATTGAAGTATTAGTTTGAACCCTTTATTTGCAGATGGAGTTTCTATATAGGATCTTTTCTTCAAATAGTATCACTTGTAACTGTATACGCAATTTTTCAGGTGCCTGGAAAATCTGCACAGGATTGCTTTGACCGAGTCCACTACGACCATATAACCCCACCTCAACCATTGCCTCGATCGAGAGTAAAGAGACCAAACTCATCACCTCTTGGATATTTTTCCCTCTCTGCTGGCAAATTGCTTAGCCCCTCTGGGCTGAAGGTTAAGAGGTTAACCGGTAATAAACAGAAGAGTCATATTGCACAAAAAACTGTCAGACAGTTGCTGCAAAAGCACAACTGCGTGGATCGAAACTGTGAAGCTGACCTATTTTCCATCCTGGAGCCCAACGTGACATTTAAACCAGATTCTGAGCTTAATGATATTGTTTCTACCCCGAAACAGTTACAAGAAAAACAGGGATTCGTTCAGAAGTGCCATGAGTGGTCTTCATCTGGCCAAAAAAAGCCCCTTTCTAGGTTTAGAAGTCTATGTAGGATGGATCTTGTTAGCCCTCCAGTACTGAAGCAGGTTAAAAACATGGCGTTGCATGAGAAATATATTGACCAGTTGCATTGCAGGGAAGAAAAAAGAAAGAAAGCATGTGCACGAGCAGCAAAGGAGAATGGGCAGATTAACATTCAGAAGATAGATGTGGTTAGATCTGCAAAAAATGCCTTGGTTTCTGAAGCAAGAGATGCTATTAATAAGCTCCAACATCTGCAAACCAATGCCAATGATGACTCTTCTGACATTAGTGATGATGGTTATGTTAATATCGATGGTGACGTATATGATCAACTTTGACAAATTCTTCTAACAGTGATGAAATGTAACAAACGTTTCTGAGATTAGCATTTTAGCACAACTGATAGAAGCGGCCTTGTATAACTCTTAATGTTTCTGAATGATCTAACATTGTATTATACGGCTGAGATTGTGTGGCTTCTGAGTTGATTTTGCTTTATGGTGGTTGTTGAAGGTTTGACAGTTAGACTAGTTTAGATTTAGTGTGAGAAATTATAGATTATATGAGTGGCAACGACATTAATGATGACCTCCACAACCATGACTTCTAATTTTGTGCTTCTACATCGGGCTAGAAGATGAATGAACATGAAGAATGATTATGGTATTTTTTACTATATAAGAAGTTTTATTCATACACAGGCCATTTTGTGTTCCTCGTCTTCAGTTTCAAGTTCTTGCTCCCTATAATGCCTGCATCATGGTTAGAACCATGGCTTTAACTGTAGATTTAAATTTCATTAATTAGGTTTCAGTTTGGGCAGTATGAGGATGCATTTTGGTTTCTGACAACTATCTCTACAGTTGGTACTAATTTTTTGCTTCTCTATGATAATGAACTAACCTCCAGTTTGTTATAAAAAATGGAATGTATCAATAAAGATGAAAATCAATACTCTAAGCATGAAGTAGACATGAGTGGAAAGGAGTGCATTGCGGATGTAAAACAGCAACAAACTTCTTCTTTTTTAATGAATTTTGTAAAATTTAATAAAGTATGTCTTAACATTGTGAATAGTATTCTCTGGCTTTGAACTTGAGCAGGACAGTAATTGTTATAAAGAATTTAGTTGCTTCACTCTTTGGCTTAGCAGACCATTTGAGTTTTGTTTCTGTTCTGTTTCTATGTGCTTATTATTGATGTACTGGATATTCTTCAAGGTTTTGGGACCAAATGGGTCATTGTCCTCTGCAATTCTTAATTTCAATTATTGATGTATTTATGTCTGATGATGCAGCAATAAGACATCTAAGTACCCAACTATTGTTTAATTATTTAATTAAGCTTATAATTATAACATAAAAGGAAAGATCATTACCAACCCTAAATTGTAAAACATTTATTTTAAAGACATTCCTACTATTCCAAGGAATTTAGACATATATTCTTATCTATTTCCAGATCATACATTTAATGATTATCTGTTAGAGAAGGAACAAATGGCCAAATATAATTAATATACTCTATAACAGGATGTGAGTAGAAGGAGATAATAAATGAACATATACTTATTAAAGAGGATATTTAATTATTACAAGTTCTCACTTGCATAACTCCATAAAAAACAAACCTAGAAATGTCCATACTCATTATCTTTTCCTGTTCTCTTTCTTCTACAGACATCTTCCTCCATAACCAGCAGTTCTAAACAGGGCTTGTTTTATATCTTCAGGACTTATTAGTGTCCTCTGCTCATCAGCCTGACACAAAACAGCAAACAACATGTGCATATGCATAAGAAAAGCTGATTCAGAGAAAATAAATATTACTATGTAACCCCAAAAAGAAAAATTAATAATAATAGAAAAAAAGAAAGTAACTAATCAATCTTGATATACTTAATTAATTACCTCTGAGCAAGAAGCTTGCATGGAAAAATCATTGAAGCAACTTATGACACATTGCTGTATCTCAAGGCCTAGTGCTTCCAATGTGTTTACTGTTGATAGCAGTAATCCTGGCTTTGCTGAACAACAGATATCGATCCGAGTATCAATCTCTCTCCTGTCCACATTAAACTGAAAAGAAAATTGGGTCAAAAAATTAATTGAAAAAATAAAGAATTGGGTACTTAATTATGCATTTATTTGTGAGATCCTAATTGCAATTTTTAAGTTGTGTAGCTAGACAGATATACCTTGGGGGAGTTTCTTACTAGCACTTCATTTGGCTTAATCTCATTTAAGTTGGTCATTAAGGTCATTTCAGTTGTACCGTCTTCACTTTCTTCTTCTTGCAGCTTATTGATTCTTTCAAGCAGCTCCTTCATGTAATCTATGGTGTCTCCAAGAATTGAAGTTCTGTCCATCTGCTAGAATTAAGATTCTTATATAAATTATGCACGACAACAAGCAAACCAGAGAAACAAAGATAAAAGGAAACAGAAAAACAGAAAATGCAGCATTATAACTCTAATTTCAAGTTCAAGAAAATCAAGAAAGAAGTGATACTAATAGATCACCTTGCTGATCTTAGGGACTATTGATCTTAGCATCGAGAGGCGGTCATTCAGGCGCTTTCTTCTTCTTCTTTCCGCCATTAGATTCTTTGAAGGCTGCCCTTCTAACTTCTTAGACTTGTTCTTTTTCTCTGCACTCAAACCCATACTGAAAACCTGACCATTATTATTGTTATTGCTTGCTTGCTCCAACTCAACTTTGCAGCTGGTGCTGCTTAATCTTTCCTCAAAACTATGACTTCTAAGAAGAAGACCACCGAGTTCTTCATCTTCAACCATTGATGGGTAATCTTCCTGGGTTGGAAATGGAGGTGTGTGATCATCAATCTCAGTAGGTACAGTAGTAGTAGCAGCAGTAAAGCCATCAAAGAAAGGGTAAGTTTGGTCATTGAAAGAGCAGTCAAAGGTAGGTTCTGTTGGAGTAGGGAATCCTAAAAATGAACAAGGGTTTGGTGCTGGTGATAAACTTGTATTTTCATCAAAAGAATCAAAGTTCCACCCATTAGTAAAGAACTCACTTGACCCAGTAGCAGCAGTAGTAATAGGAAAAGTTGCCCAACTACTACCACTGCCACTATTAGTGTCCCTTATTCTTGGACCTTGAAGTAACTCTTCCAAGAACCCATGTTGAGAGAGCTCCATTGTTTTCTCTCTCTCTCTCTCCTGAAAAATTGCTAAAGAGTGAGTTATAATCCAAAGTAGATGCTTAAGAACATCAACTTGCACCAAGTGGGAAGAATATATAAACATATATTAAAGTGCATTATAGTATATATTAAAAGAAAGCAAATAAGGCTAAGATGCAAATTAGGACTAATTTAATTAATTTTATAATAGCATACAATAAAATCTGTCTCCAAAACTGTAAGATCTAATATAATGAAATTTGTACTTCAATTGGAGTGAAGCTACTATGTGTTGTATAAGTTTGAGAATCTATTAATAAAAATAATGAGGGAAAAATAAAAACTAAAAAATGAAATCTGCTTTCTATTCTCTTCTCTACTATCTGTGGGCTAATAATTAATGTCTTTTTCAATGAAATAATCAATCAGACAAACATGTAAATATTTAATCCCATACCCTGAAAGGTTTGTTTGACCCACAAAGCTGTCTGAGCTGAAAAGGATGGAGTTTGGATTATAGACAATCAACTTCCTCTGTTTATTTATTTTATCACTCTTTTTTTTTTTCTTCTTTTTTTCCTTTTTCATGAGTGAGTGAATATACTATCAATAATATCCCCCCTGGCAGTCAAGAATTATTTTAAAAAAATAAGAATTACTAATTATATGCTCCCTTTTTCTGTCCATATACTCCCAAAATAAGTTTTCATTATCAAATATATTTGTGGAGCCCCAAAACTTTATAAGAGAAAGAACCAATGTATAGACATTGAATACTTTCCTTCCTTTCTTTTTTCAAAATGTTAAATATAATTATGGACCAACAGAGATCATTCATCCCTTCTATCTAGTTTACTTTTTTTAAGATAGGAAAAAGAAAATATAGGTGAGTTGGGTCCATTTCTAAACTTCTTGCTTCACCTTTCCAGAGGTTGGGATGGGAAAATATACCTGATTGTCTCTACACATGAGACTAATAATTGGTATTATGTATGGTTATTTATTTCTCTGTTACCAGCAAATGTTATCTGAATATGCTTGTCCTTGCTCAAAGGAAAACTATTCATGTACCCAAAATTTCCATTAATGGATTTTCCTTTTGAAAAAGACTACTTATTTTGAAGACACATAAATTTCCTCATATTTCTTTTTCTAAGCAAATAATTCACCTGACATGTATGGGATCATTTAATTTTTTACTTTATGATTCATTATGAAATTATTAAGGTGTGTTTTTTACTTATTAAGAAGAAATGGTACAAAACTTGGATAACCCTATATTTTTATGGGTATATAGAATTCACTTCCTATATAATAATAAAGAAAATTTAATGGAGGGAAACATTTCATATCAGTTTCAGTTTCAGTTTCTAATGCATGTGACATATCCTTAAACTTGTGTGCCATACAATTAATAATATTCATGCACTGCAGGCATAAAAGATCTATCTATCTGCATGGTCAATGATCTTCCCCAACATTACATGAGGGGATACTGTGGAATTTAACACCCATACCCTTTTAATTTCTTAACCACTTGGCATGGACAACCTTCTTTTCTTCCCCTCTTTATGGATACTAGAGAGATAGAGTTAATTACTACTTTATTTTTTTTATTACGAAATAAAAAAATTAATAATTTATTATCATATCACTTGTAAAAATATAAACCCTTCTTTAAGATAGCATTAGTTGGTTGAAAAATTGATCGAAACAGAATAAAAAGAAATATTAGTCAATTGAATTGATGGTTTTGATTTTAATATTTTTGTTGAAAATCTTTTAATTTTAATTTTTGATTTTTTAGTTAAGTGACCAGTTTTATTATAATTCCTTTTTTTTTTAAATTGTATTTATATTTGAATGGATAATTTTTGTTAATAAAAAACATTCAATGAACACCGACCACTACGAGGTGTTTTTTCTTAATGATGCATCTATGTCCATGCCACCCAAGGACAGGATGTGACTACAATATTTACATACACATGCCAATACAACACTACAAAGCCTTTGATATATAATGTACCGCTTTTATCTGCATAACCTAAGCTGTTTACCTATTTTCTTTAACCCAAAACAAGACATTTTCAAGGAATTAAATAATTAATTTATTAAAGTTTAGATATAATATGTATATCCATTTTAATGCCATCCATATTTATTATCACTGTCTTTTTTAGATAATTTTTTTTAAAAATTATTTGTCACTTTTATATATTTAACATAGCATTTTTTTTATTTTATTCTTATATTAAAATATGTGTAATAAATTTTATAATATTTATAAAAGATTAATTTAAAATTATCTGCTTAACGATCTCATATGCTGAGAGATCTGGTCTTGTAGATTTTTTTTTTTTATTATTTTAAATCTGTTAATACAATTCTCATGATGCATCCTTTTTTAAATCAAATAATAATAATTTCTTATTCAACAAATAATAAAAAAATTATAACAAATTCCATGGACGATCTTTATAAAGTGCAATTGTTGGTTCATACAACACAAGTTGAGAGCTTTGCATATGAACAACTTTTTTTTTTTATAAAGGCCATTCAAAGTAATTTTGTTATAACTGAAGGAGTATTTATTTGGATTGAACTTATATCAAGTCTCGATTGTGGATGAATCACTTGAAGTTTCAACATCACATAATTCATTCTTTTCACCTCATGAAATTCGAAGATAGAAATATTTACCTCCAAGGACTAAAGCAAGAAGGGGGTTAGGCTTTGTGACAACCCGCCAACACTACTTTGCCTAGAGAACTGTTTAAACCTCGAACAAATCCCTGAACTCCATACCACCATCTCTATTGGGATTGCACAATTTCTTCCAAGCAATCTAATGGATACATTTATCCCTAAATCATCGTCTCCACCAGCAGTTGCTTATCGCACTGTTGATCTTATGGTAAAGGGCGATCGGCAGATAGAAAGGACAGAGAGTAAACAAGAAGAGCTGTAGCCATTGCTTTTATTAACACTTCTTTACCACCCACTGATAATAATTTTTCGTTCCAATTCGCTAGTCGATTAGCTTCTTTTTCCTTAACCTCTACGAAAGTCTATTTCTTGAATTTGATATCATTGCCAGCAGGCCTAAATACTCATACTGACACCTAGTATTTGAAATACTGTCTGGTTTCTTTTTTTTTTTTTTTTTTTAAAGTTGCTAGACTTGCCCATTAGCCTCGCAAAATTGTTGAACCAGTTGATTGATCTATGAGCTTCATTTTCAACAGCTTCATGAAAATAAGAGAGAATCATCTGCAAAGGGAAAACGTAAGATCCTGGGACTGTTTCTAGCTGAGATACAATCAGGCTTGCTAGAAGAATTGAGATCTCACAGAGTACATCCATCTAGGACACAGGCTCAATTTTAAGTATCATTATAACACTATTCAACCTATTCATATTATTTTGAGCTAGACATACTAAATTAATCAAAAGCAGTTAAAAGGATTTTGCTTAAATCTCTTGCAATAAATTAAAAGGCCAAATTGGACCTAACAAGTTCATTCGTCGAGAGCAAATTAAGGAAATACATAGATTCATTTTTAGTTTGGTAATCTGTAAATACATAAATTGGATCATTCTTTTTGTATTTTTAGAAAAAGAAAGACATACTTGTCAAGGAGCACGTGAATGTATACACCTGAAAAGAAAAGAAGTGGGCTTATTACTCACATCGCCATCTGTTATTATGTACAAACAAAGTTTCCATATACGCCAACTTTGCTAACCAGCACCCCCAATTTCTAATCCTACCACTATATTTATATTATTATTTCTTTTTCTTTTGTGTCTTCTACCTACACTAGGCTGCCTCCTAATCTTTCCCTACTATTTCCTTATTATAATCCGAACTCTGCTTTTATTATTATAATCCACCTAATTAAGAATATTCCTTTTTTTTTTTTACATTTTTAATTCATCTAATCCCCTAGTCTAATTAAGTAATTATCTCCTCATCAGGATTATTTCCTGTTGATTTTTAGTACTCAATCTAGTAATTGCTTCTAAACATGGAAGTGATCCATGAAGGATGTATATCTGTATTTTAAAAAATTAATAAAAAGTCAAGATCGGGATACCATATTTAATACTAATGTGAAAATATCAGTCGCTAATAATAATTGAAATATTTTAAATTAGATAAAGGGTATATTATTTTTTTGAATTTGCAAAGCAAGTCTAATTTCAACTATTTTAATAAATAGATCTATAATTTTTATTTAAAATAGATCAAGATCTTGAAAGAATTATAAATATGTCTATTATATTCATTATTAAATTAGTTAAATAAAATAAATTTTAAATAAATATTGATTTTTAATTTTCAAAAATAACTTAAATTCTTTAAATTGTATATATATATATATTAAATTTTATATAGTTTATCAAAAAATTTCAAAATTAACAATTATTATCTTTATTTCCACTATCACCGTCGACTTTGCAAAATCATCATTGATACTGTTGCTATCAATTTTATTAATTTTAGTTAAAATTTGGATCTATTTAGTTTTTAAATAGAAGTTATGGATCTATGTTTTAGAATAGTTGAAATTAAACTTATTTGATTTCGAATTATTTTTCTGTAAATTCGAGTATTTTAATTATTATATATTAGTACGGTAAAATTTTATTCTTTTTAAAATATCTAAAAGAATAGCTACTTGTATTATGTAGTTTATTTTCTATTAAATTCTTAATAAATAAATAAACTTTAAAAAAAAAACACCGAGTTCAAATGATCTGGGTAGGTTTTCCTTTTAGAAAAAAGAAACCAAAAACAAAATAAATGATCTAAAAAAAACAAAAACAAAATAAGTGATCTAGCTGGTTGATCCCTACCAAATTAAGTTATGGTTTTGACATTACATTGTACCCAGTATCAGATCTAACAGTGTTCGCATACATACTTTCTGATACAAGAAAAGATTGAAATAGTTTTCATTTTTTAATTATACTTAAATTTCAGTGAAGAGAGTTTCCTTCGAGTTAGAGATGTCACCTCTTTGGCATAAACATGTCATATGAAATGGAAAAGAAGTTCTTGTTCAGATAATATATGTATTACAAAAATGCAAATCTGTGCTCATTCTAAAATTTTATGAAACTCACCATTGATATTACTATTGGGCTCGAGTTAAATTGATAGATCTTATTAAATTGATACCTTTTAGAAAAACACCTTTTAGAAAAATAAATATAACATGACAAAAATACTTTTCAGATTCTTAGAAATCATCAAAAAAATTAAATTGATAGATCTTATTTAGCTAGAATTGTCCACAAGAATTCATAATTGATTAGATCTAATTTCATATTGCTTTTAATACAAAAAGAAAACAATAATTTAATTAAGATATTTGTAAGAATATTGAAAGTTTTATTTAAGATATTCTAACATACTAAGTAATCATAATCCTTTTAAGCTTCAAACTTAATAATGTATTAAGTTAATTGGTGATGTACTCACCATATATATATATATATATATATATATGTATATATTATACAGGTTTCTGATATCAAAATCCTATGTAATAATTCAGGGTAATATCAGGTACCATGATCCGGTTATCTCCAAGTTCAGTCCAGTGAGTTTAAGTCCTGTTTAGGGATAAGAGAAAAAAAAATTAAGATTGTAATAAAAAGCAAGAGACAATATGAAAAGTTATAAAAAAAGAAGCACAAGACTATTACTAAAAGAAAATCAACCAAAGAAAATCTAATTCGTAAGTTACTTGAAAGTTGCTGGTCATATCATTAAGATAACAAAACAATTTTGTCTTTGAATTTGGAGAGAAAAGTTAGTTGAAACTTAAGTATGAAATTACTAAAATTATGTCAAATCCTTTCCTAAAAACATATTAATGAGGAATTATATGCCGCGATATCATATAAAATTTAACACCAATTTTTTTTCTTTAAAATTTTTTTTTTTTTTATATGAATCGAAAAATAGATAATATTTCAAGAGAGGGTCACGAGTTAATATCTGGATTGATCCGTCACCGATATAGATATACCGCTGTATTTCAAAATTGAAAATGACAGGAGATAGTTAGGTACAATTAAGATTAGTTTCAGCTTTCCTGAATTCTTGTTTTGGCCTTCTTCGATTTATTATAAACAGGAATGATGTCTTATGTGCGTAACAAAACACTAAAATTAAGGTTTTAATTTATTTACAATTTGCACAGTCAAATTCTCTAATACAACAGTCCAAAAATGTGTGTATGATTTTGTTTCAAGTTAAGTATTTATGAAGTTTTATGACGGGGAAAGAGGGGGCGAGGGGCGAGGGGCGGCGGGTTAAGGCCCGCCATCCCCACTTCTGTGTCTGTCCTTAAACAGTGTTATCTGTAACAAAAGAAAACAGTAATTTACTTGAAATTTTCTTTTTAGTACTTGATTGTAGGTACTCGGATCGGAGCAATTATGAATCTACTTGGTTTCTAAATGATGCAATACTGCTAAAGAAATCTGAAACAAAGGACAATGTGCTTAATTATAGTAGGGTCAAAAGAAGATCTTTAAGGGTTCGTTGAACTGAGACTGTAATTAGGTTTGAAAAATAATATAACAAGTTGCTGGAACTTATTGTAAACAAGTGAATAACTAAAGCTTTTTAGTGTTTGCAGATTGTGGTTTCCTGAACTGAAATTAGAAAAAGTACATGCATCATTAGAACAAGCTGTTGAACAATTTTATAATGAAACGGGAATGCAGTGCTTATAAATTTAATTGCTTGAACTGTGTTGTAATCTAATTGTCAATTGTCTTGCATTTTTCACTGTGATCTGCTTTTTATACAACTTGATAGAGAAAGGTAAATGCATTCAAAAAAAGGTGGATTTTCAATGTTAATAAAAGAATAAGAATCATAAACAAATTTATGAAGATTAAGGTCTAGTCAACCAAGTGAATAGTTCAGTCATTTTGATTTTAATTGGATCCAAGTTAAATTATATTAGTGGGCTTTATATTTCGTTCATTCATTTAATTTCTATTTCAGTTAATTAATTTAAATTTTTAATATGGTATTATAACTTTTTTATTTTAAAAAAATAATTTCAATTTCAAATGACAACTGAGTATAAATGTCAAATTCCAATTTCACATGACTAAAGAATAGTAATTACAAACAATCTATAAAAATTTAAATTCAACAATCAAATAGCTAATTCTAATAATTTTGATATTAGTTGAATCAAAATTGAATCACATTAACGGACTTTACATTTCACTCATTCAATTACTTTCCATTTTTCTTCTCATTTTTCACTACTTGTTCAATCCAACTTCCCCATTTCTGGATCTCCTTCAGCTTCCACTTCATGTCCGTAAGGTTTCCTCTTCTTGCATAACTTCCGTTTCTTCTGTTCCCACATTTTTCTACTCTCAAATGCTTTGAAGAACTAAATAAAAAGTAGTCATCCTTAAATTACAAGAGGCGCAATAATAACAAAGAAGTGAAAAGAATATTTAAAACGAGAAGTTTTGAAGTATGGCATAGAAAAGCTTAGAGAAAAGAAAGATTTGGACGGTGTCAGAAAAGTAAGGCCCTTGTGAGTTGTGAGGTGTGAAAAGACCACGAGAGTACGGTGAAAGAGATTCTGTCTCTGCGTAACATGAAAAACCGCAGGCTCTTTCCCTATTAAACGACACCACAAATTGGCATGTCTTTTATCTATTAACTAGTTTGTTTCTGTCACTTGTTTTTTTGGAAGTAAGTAACTGAATTTTTTTTTTTTTTTTTTTTTTTTTAATAAGCTGTCTGTCGAAGACATTGTGTGGTATTCATACGTTAGTTGGGTGTTTCTTTTGCATGAATTTGAATTCCGCAGGTAGCAGCCCACAATATTCTCACTATCCCCTACAAAACCACTTTCCCATACTTCTCTCCCGCCCTCTCTTCCTTTTGTTTTTATTCGTTTGAAGTTTTAATATATCCATGAATGCAGCAAACGACGGTCGTTTCCTCATAGATCTTATATTATAAAATTTATTAAAAGAAATTTAAACTGAAAACATCTTTTGATTTTTATTTATAATAAAAATATCGATCAAATTTTTATAATTTGTATTAATTTATTTTATAAGCAGAAATATTAACAAATAATAATCCAATTTTCTTTTTTGACGTGGTGGTATTATTGTTTGCTTTATTGTCCTTTGACTGGGTCCCATTCTCTGATGACACATGTCCAGATCTTGTATTTGCAAGAGAGAGATGGGGACTATGGAGAAGGGACTGACTGACTGACTGACTGACTGACTGACTGACCATACCCATGTCCTTTCTTGAATCTTGATTTATTCATACTACAATTATATGCTCCTTCTTCCTCAGGAATCCAACTGTTGTGGCCACCTTCAACCTCCAATTTTGTAGCATACCCAAAATGGCCTCTTCTCTTTTCTTTTTTCTTTTTTTTCTTGAGGTTCAAAAAATAAGCAGCTTTATTAAATTAAGCCCATAAGCTATATAAATGTTGCATGGCTTCATGAAAAATGAAAAGAATATGTATTATTTATTATTTTTGTTAAATTACTTTTTGATATTTTAAAATTAAGGGAATAAGATAAAAAAAGTAATATCTTTTATTAATTTGAAGATATTTCTAAAAAATTTATCATATATAAATATATTAACACTCCAAAAACCTCATATTTCAGTGGGCTTGACCCGCCCATTTTCCATTGCTTGCTTCGCGTACCGATTTTCTTAATGCCAATTTCTAGCAGTTCAAATCATCTCTTTCTTTTTCTTTTTAATGGAGAAAGCAGTTCCATTTCTTTTTAGATTTCTTTTTCTTTTGCTTTGATGGTTAGATATATTTTTCTTTTAAAACTCATTAAAGCAATCAAGGGTAAACAGTAATTATAATCTTGCTATTCTATTACTATAATGTGTCGTTATTATATAAGCAAACCTTTATTTATTTTTTTTAAAAAGTACTTATACATTTACAAAAATTAATAAATTAAATAAATAATACTCATTCATTATAAAAAATTAAAATACTCATATATGAGTCATTTATTTACGCTAATGTAAACATACTATAGGCCCTATTCAATACTTACTAAAGTTAAACATAAATATAAAAGAAACAACGTGAAATTCTCAAGAAAAGAGTAATAATAATAATAATAATAATAAATAAATAAATAAAACCCTTCTTGTTTTTTTATATTATTTGTCAGAAAAAGAGAGAGAGAGAGAGAGTACCGATTTGTACCACAATCAATCTTATATAAGGAGCTGGCTCCGTTGTCGCTGTTGAAAGTAAAAATTGAAAAAGGAAACCATAAAAATAAAATTAAAAAAAGAAAAGAAAAGAAAAGTGAAGTCTTTCGTGAGTCAAAACATCACAATAAAACGAGGGGACTCCAAAATAAAAAAAATAAAAAATAGAAAATAGAAAGAAAGAGCCATAAAAAGACGTGCCAAACAAAATTTACTAACTAGCAGTAGCTGCTTGTTCACGATGCTGACATTGCAGCATGTTCATGTTTTCTCCTCTTTTTTTTTTTTTTTATAATTTTAAATCCAATTAAATGGGTTTTTCTTTTCTAATTATTAAAAAAAGAAGAAATGAAGAATTTATACGAAGAGATTTTGGTAGGCAAAGAACAAACAATACATGACAAAATATTTTGTACATAAATAACCAATTTAAAAGCATAAATCTGTATTTTACACACACACAGCAGTTCTTATAGCAACGTGTTGAAAGGAAAATGGTTTTCTGCTTTGGAAAGCTTATGCTAAAACCTTTCACTTCGATCAGAGGCCATCAATTTTTCTGGACGTTCATTGTTTGCCCAGTGTATGTTTCTGATCAAATATTATCTATTCAGGCATGAGAGTTCACTTAATGGTGTAAAATGATTTTTAGTTTGGTTCGGATCTTGCTTATTTTTAATTTACTTAGAAAATATTATATCTAAACTTAATTTAATTTTATATTTATTAAGAATTTAGATCGAATTTTGAGTAAATGAATATCTAGTCCGTATGTTCATTAATTTTTAAATTCTTTATAAATAATATATATTATCTATATAATAAGATAAATATATATTTAAAATAAAATTAGTAGATAATTATTGTAATTTTATCAAGTTAAATTTAAATAAGACATATTCGGGTCGGATCGGACCCGTCCGTTTATATTGCTGAATTCACAATTTTTAAGATATTTATTTATATTTATATTTTGTTTTTCTTTAATTTATAGTTTCAGTTAGGACGATATATTTACAGGATACGGCAAACACTTTTGCATCCATGAGACAACGATTTTTAGGGATTTCCTTGGGAACTTTTTGCAAGAGACTTGTTTGAAGAATAAAAAATTAGAAAAAAAGGAAAAAGAAGAAAAGAAAAAGAATATGCAAGAAGTAGTTATTACTGCTCAACATAACTTAAATGTAATCTGCACACCTTTTTCTAAAGAATGTGGCTGTATTTTAGATGAACGGAAATTGTTAATGCAGTTTAAAAGAATATATATATATATATAACCAATTAAGAATTGCACCATCCTTTTACTATTTTCCGGAGATGTCTAAGTATCGTCATATCTTTTTTTTTATTCATATAATATTCAATAGTCCGTGAGCTACATAATAGAAATAATCATTCATTTATATTCGTCGTAAATGTGAAATCTCATATAGTGTCAAGATAGAGGCTTGAACTCAAGATCTCCACCTTTCCAAAACGATCGTTATTTCTATTTAAACTAAATTTTGAATGTCCTTAAGTGCCATTATTACACTAACTATATACTTATATTGTATATAATTAAATTACATGACCAAATCTTGGATCAATTTGACTTTCTTTTTATTTTTCACTTCACCGTTAATTTTAACCTTAAAGTGTCACTATAAAATACAAATTATAGAAATTGTCTTCAATCTTTTCAAGTTAATATAATTTTAAATTACTCTTGTTCCAATTTAGACCAGTTCTATATAGAAATAAACTATATAATATAATAAGTTATAAATTTTTTAAATTCTATTCTAATAAAATATTTATCTATATAATAATATTTATATATATATTTTTAAAATATATATATATGTTATATTTTATCTTACTGTATTATTATTTTATATATTAATATTATTTATATAACTTAAAATAAATATTTAGTTGTCACTTTAATACTTAATTATAATAAATTGTGAAATACATATTAAAATAATTATTTATAATTACGAATGATATAAAATATGGACTTTAACAAATATATAATTACAATTTAAATAACGATGTAGCTTTAAATTATATAAAGATAAAGATAGTATAAAATATTTAGTAAACTAAACATATATAAGGATTATTTATAGAACGGACGATCCACTTATTATTGCTGCAAAAAAAAAAAAACACACTTTTTAGAAGTTCACTATATATATAAGAATTCTGCATCCAGACCACGTCAAACTCCAGGCTAGCATTTGGCACGTGCCTAGATAAGCTAGGATAGATTTGCAACATATATAATATATATAGTCGTTAATTTTGAACAATTTTAAATCGGAAAATTAAAGTTATGAGACAGAGTACATATATATTCGAAAAAATACTAATGATGAGGTAAATTAATATCATGAATATGAGAAAAACGAACAACTTTAAAAGAGTAATATGTAAGGACTAATATGTCATTTGACCGCTATGCAAATAGCATTGTTTTAGCATTTATATAATGTATCACCAAATTTCATGATCGTCATATTTTTAATTAAGTTCTAATTATAATCATAAATAGAATAATATTTATTATATTTTATTATTAATATATAAATATAATTATTACATTAACGATTAATATTAGAAAAAATTTAAAATAGTAACCATTCTACTAGAAAAGGTTTAAAAATACTAAATCTCATCGTGGTATTCATGAGGATATGTGTTTTACTAAATTTTTATTATCTAATATTTAATTTAGTATTTGATCAAAATTTATATAATCTTTTAAATATAAAAGATTATTGGTCACGGCCATGTGCATTTCTTCTAGGTAAGTTGACTCACTTAATTTTTTTTAAAACTCAGTTGACCCACTTAATTATTTTTTATGATTTTGTAGATATTATTTAATTGATGCATTTTAAATTCAATTTTGACAAAAGTCAGTTTTAAGAATATTAATTCAGGTATTTTATAATTTGTGGATAATTTTGATTGACTCTATGCACAAGTCAAGTTAGACTCGTTGAATCGAAAAATATACAGATGAGATGATAAAAATTTCTTCTAGCTTAACTAAGATTTCAAATTCAAACTTTAAATATGTTTTACTATCTGTAAAGGTTCTATCCGGTACACATTAAATTAAATATAAATATGTATCCTAACAAAAGTTAGACCCACCCGTTCATAATTTTTTTTTATCATTTACCCCATCAATAATTTATAATCTAAATTTTCCAGCGTATATGTTTATGTAATGATGCAAAGAAATTAAGTATGAAATTTAATTCTGGTGAATTTTTAATATCGTAATTACAATGACTTTTTAATATTTTTATATTATTTAAAAAATTATTTAATTTTAAGTCAGATTTATATAAAATATTTTAATATGTAAATTTTATATAATATTACATACTAAAATATTTTTAGGCAAATTTTTCTTTAAAAAATATTTTTATATAAATTAAGTTAAAATATTATAATTTTTATTCAATAAATATATAAAAATATTAAGAATTTACTGTCACTATTTTAAATTTTAAGAATATAAAAGGAGAATAATTAATTTTCCCTTCTTAATAGGAAAAGAAGAAGAAAGGAACTGGCTGTTTACATATACTGATACACTAATGCATGTAGAAGGTGGTCTCACTTGTTGACATTTTTATTTTCTTAAAAAGAATAATCTCAATAATATATTGGCATGGCTTATCAGAAAAATAAAGAAAATTGAGAGACCTTACAATATGCATGGGAGCACATTGCCGTTGTGTTGTTCGTGCATGGCTGGATAGATGGCTACATTAATGTGTCTTCCTATTACTGTATAGTGGGGAGCAACTTCAATGAGAGTTTTTCAGAACCAGCAGCCTGAATCTGACAATCATTTTATTTTATGCTTTGTAATGATGAGAAGAATTATTATGATGAAAAGAAAAAAAGAACAAACTGGTAAAGAAACATCATCATTGGGTTTATTGCCATATCTAAAAAGCACCCATATATATACCTAACCTTAGCTAGCCTTTTTCTGTTCCAAGTCAAAATGGGCTAACCCTCTTTCAAGTTTCAACAACAGGTTTCATATCTCTCTGTATCTACACCTTTGCTAAGTCAAATGTTTAACCACACTATTCTGTGATGTGTAATTCATGCTTAGATTCAAGAAAAAAGAAAAAAAAAAAAGGTTAAAAATCTAATCACATGAGTTATTAATTTGCAGTGTCCATTAATAATCATTAAAACCCACTTAAACTCCTACAAAAAGTGCTAAAGCTAATGCTCATCCAACTAAGTTGGATTTGTTTATATATATATATATATACACACACTAGAAGGGATGAGATGTTCAAGATCATGATGTCTTTACAAATATTGTGGGTTAATTCAATAAGCATGTGATATTGTGTCTTCAAAACCCCCAACTGGGATTTTGTATTTAGTAAACACATCTTTTGTTCTTTTTTGTATTACCATAGTGGTGATTAATTGATGCAAGACTTTGATAAGACCCATTGATTATTTTTTTACATACCACCATCCCTTTTGTGGTGGAAATTAATCTAGGGTTCCAGCATACTTAAAACCCTAATTTTAGCTATAGCCAATCAAATTTATACCTTCAACTGCAAATGCTTTCATCTGTTATGTAAACTTTGTTAGAACTTGAATGTCTTTTTATATGTTTTAAGTTTGTTATTCACGTGTAAAAAGTTGTCTAAAGTATCATAATAAGTCACCACCCTCATGTTCTTCTTTTTTTGTCAATTTCTTCCTGGTTGGAGCATTACAGTCTGGCAAGAAAATCTACACATATATGCCTCTGTTATATATGGGGCTAGAGTGATAAATATGTAGAGTTATTGCTTTAATTCAATTCATCCCTTCAGTTTCAAGCAACTTTGACATTATGGCATTATTTTGTCTCTTAACATTATATATAGCCTAATACGACATGAAGAAAAAAAAAAAAAGTTATTGCAATTTTATACCTTGATTATTTAACATCTCTAGCAGCTAAATTTAGGCAGACTGATCTCGTGATGAATTGAGAAAGAATTTGATCAAAATGCACGTAAAGTTCTTTCGGACACTGTCAAAATTATTTGTTTAAGTTAAAAGAAATTGTGTTTTTATATGAGGCTAGCTACCTTTGTTGACTTTATTTATATATGTAGATATCAGCAAGTGCTTGGAAAATGCTATGGATTTGGATATATTATACCTTAGAGACATATTCAATGTTTATTCCTATTGAAATGGTACGCCAAATATGTTTACGTTTGTGGCATACAACCCATTAAATCCTTAACAAACGGAATGCTGTCGAAGGCTTATTTACATTTTTCTATACCAAGAGTGCTTTTTTGACCTGCAGAAATTGCAACATCTTTCTTGGGAAGTTGGATCCTACTACTTGCGAGCCTTGATAGCTGCAACAATTTAAACACATTCTTTAAAATTAAAATTCATAAAATAAAAATTGGAAATTCTCTTTTAGTGGGTCAAATGTAGCCCAAGTTACAAAAAAATCACATCCTTTCTTGGGCAGCATTATCCTTTTTCATTTCATACTAATTATTATTTTTTTTAAATAATTATTTATCATTTTTATATTTCTAATGGAGTATTAATTCTTTTCTTTTCTATTTTATCTTTATGTTAGAATATGTGTCATAAATTTTACAATATTTATAAAAAAGTTTAGTCTAATTTAGCTAGTTCTTTTTTTATAATTAAGTCTAGTAAATAATTTTTTAATTTAAGCGAACTATTGAAAAATGACTGTTAGTATATATAATAAATTTTCTCTATAGTCATATACTTGAAACCAAATAAAATTTATAAATATGAGAAGATTATAATTTAATTGAGGTTCGAGTATTAAATTTTTTTTAAAATTTATATTTAATATTATTTGTGAAATGACAGAACATAGAGACAAGATATGTAAATATCTTGTCGTATTATATAAATAAAATTAATGAGACAAAATAATATTATAAATATTTTTAAAAATTATATATATAAGTATTACTATAAAGAGAGATATTTTTTCAAAGCGAGACTTAAAAAATTTATAATTTATTATAATAAAAAATTTATATCTATTTATAGTTGGGTCAAATTAGAACCGTAATTTTATATTATTATATAGAAATTAATTTTATATAAAGTATCACTTTACATATATTTATATATAGTTTTAAGTCTGACACATCTATCCCGGCAGTGTTCGGAGAGGCCCTCGCCAAGATTGTGCGGAGAAGTAGCCCATAAATTCTCCAATCATGTTATATTAAGGTCCTATCAAAATTCTAATGATTAAAAACTCCTGAAAATATTCTGATTAACACAGCTAATAAGCATGCTGCATTTTTCATTTTCCATATCTATATAACAAGTAAAAGATTCTCTTCCTTCTGGGTTCATTTGCATGTTCATTTTGACATTTTGTTTTTTTTCATTTTCTTATGGGTTCAGCCTTAAAACTATAGATGGTAGATCCAAATAAAAAATTGGTGAAGTTAGAGGCATCCAACAGATGGGACAAAGAACACGAGCTTGACTCCATTCCAACTCCAAGAATCTTACTAATATAAGTAAGTTAAAGCATTACAATCCATTGATTTGAATTAACAATTTATGTAAAGAAATAGAGAGAAGTTCTGTTCTTGCATTGGTTTGGGGAGAAAAGAAAAAAAAACAAACTGTTAAGGTTCATGGCCTGTTTTTGTCTTAATTTGTTACAATTCTTTAGGCAAGCCTTTTGTTTTGTTATGTAGGTTCTAGGAATTTGTGAGAAGAGCATATTCCCATTAGGGAGTCTAAATCAACTACTAACAATTCGGTCACAAGTTCCTACATAAAATCTTTTGAAAAAGAAATTATATAATTAAGTGTAATTAATAATTACATATTTTAATTTGAATAAAATTTTAAATTTGAATCTCGACCGCTCGTAATTAAATTGGAAAAACATTATAAGAAATGCATAATTAGTTGCAAGAGCACTTATTCATACCATCAACTCCTAACAATTGAGGAACAAAATGAAAATATTATGGATCACTATTTCCATGGTGGGTTCATGGGCAGGACATACATATTGAAACAATTTCTTGACTGAAAATTCCATGAAAGGATACATCTCAAATTGCCAATCTTAAGGGGTCAAGTATTACAAATGTAATGTCCAACCCAGATCAGGTTCCATCACCTGAGTGATTTGACAGTTGATTATTTTGAAGCCCAAAGATGAGGCAGAATAGAGTCTGTAATCCATAGGCAACCTGAAGTGGCTAAAAAAACCCACTTAGAATCAGGCCATGAGCCTTTCAGTTGCGTTGTTAATTTTTATGAAATTTGAGGGTACATTTTTTAAAAAAATTTATTTATATGATTCCTTCTATTTTATTTATAATTTTATTTTCCGAAAAAATTTATTTGTATTTTTTAATATAGTTTTTATTTTTGAATTTCATCAATAAAGAATACTAAAAGTTACATAAAAAGTATTAAAATGATATTATTTAGCATTTTAAAATAGATCATCGTTAAACCAACCAAGTGAGATAAATTGATGTTTTATTTTGTATTTTTATATTTTTATCTACAAATTGAAAGATATTATATGTATTTATAGAAATTAGTATTTCTTGATGACCATAAAGAAATGTATTTTAAAAAAATATCAAATTAATACTAATAAAATATAAAAAAATATCAAAATACAGTTAAAAATAAATGATGATCAAATTAAAACAAAACAGAAAAAAAAGCCATCTAGTGTTACCAAGAAGAATAGTAGTTTTGTATTTATAAGATTATTAAATTTATGAGAATAAAAAAGTGGATATGGATGAATAATTAAGATAATATTATCAGAACTTTGTTAATAAAAATAATATTAAAATAATACTATATTACAGTTAAAAAAATAAAAAAAATTCTGATTTTAGACCATAAGAAATTAAAAGAAAAATTAAGCTGTAAGAATAAAATTCTATAGCCTATCTCCCATATATAAATGTAAAAAATAATAACCCTTAACTATTTGATCATATTCTCATAATTTATTTCTTGAAGTTTCTTTATGAAATTATTAGATTTTAAATAAATATATAAATATATCAATTCTTTTGAATTTTCATATATATTAAATACGTCTAAAATTATAGAATTATTTTAATTTTTTAATATTTAAATAAATGATCATTGAAGTTTGAAGCTATCTCTACACTCAGATTTTTTAATATTTAATAAACTAGAATTTTCTAAATGTAACATATATTAATTATCTTGCTTTAACTTTCTATTATAGGCAATTGAAATATCAAATCATAATTCTAATATAAAGCATATGTTTGATTTAACTAATACATATAGCCCATAGCTTATCTATATAGAGTATGTGATAAATATTTTTTAGCAGTTGTTATTAGTTAGTAAAATATTTATTATGATTTAATTTACAATTAGAATATAATTTATTTTATACTATATAAATTAAAATTAGATAAAATTTAATAAAATAGTAAGAGTAATAATAGTAATACATTTCTTTAATGAATAACTAAATATTTTAAAAAATATCTAATAATAAATAAGAATGTATAGAATAAATATAATTATATGTTTATGGTACTTTTGATGGATAATATTGTTACAAATACTTATCATATTCTAAAAAGATGGAAAATTTTGTTTTTTTATTGTTTCTTGAACTTATAAATATTATTTTTGTCAAAATACAAAAAATAACTCTAGCTGATGTACAAAAAATACTATTTAGCTTAGAGTTATTTGAATTCAAAGGATTTCATTTTATAAAATTCATAGATTTTGCTAAAATTCATTATTTAACAACTAAAAAGTGATCTAAATATATAAGTTTTTAAAAAGTTTCTCATTTTTAAAATTTCTATTATTTATAATTTTAATTTCCTAGTTAAGAGATGGAAAATTTCAAAATCCATCATTCTAAAATAATTATGGATTGTCATATAATTTTTGTTTTAATATTATTCTTAATAAATTTTTATTATCTCAAAAGCTCTTTTTAATTTTAAATAAAAATATATTAATTTTATATTTAGTCCAAATGATAAATATTTTAAAATTATAAATTATAAATCTATAAATTTTAAATTCATGAATTTTGACTAAATGTATAAATTCTAAAATTCTTCAATTCATATCGTTTGATTACATATCAGCTATTTAGACTTTATTTAAGTTATCAACTATTGATTAGAAGAATTTCTAAATAATTATAAATATAGTGGTCTACTATCTATTCTTCTCAACCACTAAACTAAACACTTTCAAAATACAAAAATAAAAGTCTACCGATAACTTCAAAATTATCGAAAATGGACCAAAAACATTTAAGTGAAAACTAATAAAAGTAACAGATAACATTTCAAAGAATTTTGAATTTAATAGTTTAAATTATATAAACAAAATATATTATGTTACTTTAAAAACAAGTATCATGACAATTCTCCTTCCTTCAACCTTATTAAAAAATTCTTGCCTTTTCAAAAAAAATTCTTAAATTTCTTTAATTTAGCTAATTAATAATAATTACTGACCGATAAATTTAAGAATTTGATTAATAAAATTTAGCTATATATATATATTTCATTGATAAAAATTAATAAAAATAATTAAAAATTATATGATTAATCTATATATTAATTTTGAAACTTAAAATTATTTTGATTTGTGTTAATTTATGACACATAAAATTTTTATTTAATATATTTATTTATTTCTGACACATAGAATTTAAATTTATATATTTTATTAATATTTTATATTCCTAATTAATACCGACTTTAATCATAAAAATGACATATTAATTATATTTTAATATTATATTTATTAATAAATAATGGCATAATAAGATAATGATTCTACTTCTATTATAAGAAATAGAATATCAATTATATTTTAATAATGATATTAATCAATAAATTATTTTCAAATTAAAAATACTATAATTTTAAAAATAATATCTTGAATTATATTTTTAATACTATAATTCAATAATAAATTAATTTTTAATTATATAATAAATTTTTAATTTTTAATTATATTAGTAATATTAATTTATATAATAGTAAGATTAATCAATAAATATTTTTATAATTTTATATTATTATATTAATAAATATTTTGATTAATCTTAGTATCATATAAATTAATACTAAAAATAATTAACTTTTTTTTAAAAAACAGTTAATTTACTATTATTTTTAGAATATTATAAATTTTATTAAATTTATTTATTAATTTAACTTTTTAGTTGAAATAATAATAAACAGTTTTATTTAACTTAATTACACTGTTCCAATCCAATAGTCCTTCTCCTTCCTTCCTCTGATGCAATTCCTGCTCGCCAAGTGTCACAAAACAAAAATCTGACGTCAGATCCTCGATATATATAATCTTAAAAAAGGTTGCTGCTATGCTTGTCTTACAGTAGCAACACCAAAAACATTTTGGACTTGTTCAATTCAAATGCTGGCCAGAGAATTGTTTAAAAATGAGCAAAGGAAGTTGTGTTAAATAAAACTAAATATTACATAGAATCAAAAGCTCCAATTCAGTAGCATTCTTGGAGATCAATCCCAACATATCACACACCAAAAACATCCAAATCAAATGATGTAATGATGTAACATCATCATCATTAATTATTCAAACCCAACTAATCATATATACTTTTATGGTTCAAAAAACAAAAACTAATCATAGTTTTATCCATTACTTTTAAGATTCTTGTGTAACTGAGCAAAGCTGAGTTTCTTACTATCTTGAACTAGTTTATTAAGTATTTGAATAAACTTTGATTAATCGAGCTGGAATAGATTTTTATGGAACCCAATTTGGAGTGGCTGCCCTCGTTTACACCCTCACCTTCTATTCAGAGAAGTGAAAAATATTTAAAAGCAGCCGCAGAAAAAAAGGAGTATTTAAACATACTCTTTAACTGACTTTCAGACATTAAATGACTCTCTACTTGAGATCCCTCTTTTTCTCCTGCATAGTTCTCTTCGAACTCTCAGTCTCTAACTCCGAATCACATAAGCTGCAGTACCCATGTCAGCCACCACTCCATAACTCCTACACTTTCTGCAACCAGTCTTTATCTGTACCCACTAGAGCTCACTCTCTTATTTCACTCTTGACCCTTGAAGAAAAGATCAAACAATTATCGGATAATGCATCAGGAATTCCAAGATTTGGAATTCCACCTTATGAATGGTGGTCTGAATCACTTCATGGGATTGCCATTAATGGCCCTGGTGTTTCCTTCACGATTGGACCTGTTTCTGCTGCTACAGGTTTTCCTCAAGTTATTATCTCTGCTGCTGCTTTTAATAGGACTCTTTGGTTCTTGATTGGATCAGCTATTGCTATTGAAGCTAGAGCGATGCATAATGTTGGTCAATCTGGCTTAACATTTTGGGCACCTAATGTTAATATTTTCAGAGATCCTAGATGGGGTAGAGGTCAAGAAACTCCTGGTGAAGATCCCATGCTTACTTCTGCTTATGCTATTGAGTTCGTTAAGGGTTTTCAAGGTGGGAATTGGAAGAGTGGTGTTAGTGGAAGTGGAAGCGGTAGATATGGATTTGGAGAAAAGAGGATGTTAAGAGACGATGATGGTGACGATGGGCTTATGTTATCTGCTTGTTGTAAACATTTAACTGCTTATGATCTTGAAAAATGGGGCAATTTCAGTAGATATTCATTCAATGCTGTGGTAAGTTTTCTATTTGCATTGAAGTCTTTAATTCATTTAAAGAAAGATAGTTTTTTGATTGTTTAATAGTTTTTAGAGCAAAAGGCGATTGTTTTGGTTAACAAAGTTCAACTGGGTGTAGTTTGTTTAGGCTTAATTTGAAATTGTTAGTACGGTATAGAGAAAATTTGTCGGTGGAAGGACTTTCTTTTCCTTTGCTTTTTCAGTATATTAACCATTTTTAATTGAGTTAGGGTTGTATTCTATGAAATTGACATAATTGTGAAGAGCAAATTTTGGTCATTTATAGAAATTTTTAAGTCTGGGATCAAGTAGAATTGCCAACTCAATCACTCAATGGCACACTTTGTCATTGTTGTCTAGGTTACAGAACAAGATTTAGAGGATACATATCAACCTCCATTTCGTAGCTGTATAGAAGAAGGAAAAGCAAGTTGCTTAATGTGTTCATATAATGAAGTTAATGGGGTGCCTGCTTGTGCAAGAGAAGATCTCTTACAAAAAGCTCGAGAAGAATGGGGCTTTGAAGGGTAATGATTTTATAGAGCTTATATCATATGAAGTGATGTGAAACTTGACACTTGCTTGTTTGTAATTATGCATGATCCCTCAAAAATTTCAGATACATTGTCTCAGATTGTGATGCTGTGGCTACAATATTCGAGTATCAGAACTATTCAAAAAGTGCCGAGGATGCAGTTGCTATTGCTTTGAAAGCAGGCATGTTTTGCCTCTTGTTCTATTGAACTTGAATACAATTCTTAGCAATAGAAAATATGTATGTTGATCCTATCATGACATTAGGGTTTCAATTTTAATCTGTAGGTATGGACATCAATTGTGGTTCATACGCGATTCGCAATGCTCAATCTGCGGTTGATAAAGGTAAGTTACGAGAAGAAGATATAGATAGAGCTCTTCTCAACCTTTTCTCAGTTCAACTCCGACTCGGGCTTTTTGACGGAGACCGTATAAATGGGCATTTTAGTAAACTAGGACCTGAAGACGTTTGCACTGAAGAGCATAAGAAACTAGCACTTGAAGCAGCAAGGCAGGGGATTGTGCTGCTAAAAAATGAAAAAAAGTTCCTACCTTTGAATAAAAAAGCTGTTTCTTCCTTGGCTATTATTGGTCCATTGGCAAATAATGGAGGCAGTTTGGGTGGTGATTACACTGGTAAGACTTGCTCCAACTAGTAGTGTATTTAGCTTGAGTTCCAATGTCATGGATACTTTTGTTGCTTATTCACCTGAGATAGTAATCAACTGTCTTCTTGCGGAGGTTAAATTAAACAGAGGAAATATATCACATACACCAAAGAGATTGAATTAAACAAAACTTTCATTTTAATGACTATTTCTCAGGAGCTTTTACTCACTTCATTATGATCTAAGGATTTTTAAATCTAATAAATAATGAGTCTATGTCATTTTCCAAATTAGGTGCTCCATTCAATCTAATAAATAATGAGTCTATCAGGGTTTTGTCCACCTTGTACAAGTTCTGAACTTCCATATATGCCTCAATAAGCTGATTTTCTTAATTTTGCAGGATATTCATGTAATCCACAGAGCCTCTACGATGGAGTTCAAGCCTACATAAAAAGGACATCTTATGCAGTTGGTTGCTCTAATGTGTCTTGTGATTCTGATGATCAGTTTCCTGAAGCAATACATATTGCAAAAACTGCTGATTTTGTAATTGTAGTTGCTGGAATTGATTTGTCACAAGAAACTGAAGATCGTGATCGAATTAGTCTTCTGTTACCTGGTAAACAGATGGCCCTGGTATCTTATGTTGCAGCAGCTAGTAAAAAGCCAGTGATTCTAGTTCTTACTGGTGGAGGACCAGTTGATGTATCTTTTGCCAAAAGGGATTCTAGAATTGCTAGCATTCTTTGGATTGGATACCCTGGTGAAGCTGGTGCAAAAGCACTTGCAGACATCATCTTTGGAGAATATAATCCAGGTTGGTAGAACCTATGTGGTAAATTTTATAAAACAAGAAAGAAAGATTTTGCTGCATTTCTGGTAGAACCTACATGGTAAATTTGGGTTTGATAGAAAGAATTTAGACTCTCCAGGAAGATGGAATTGTCCTGGCAATACGACGACACAAACGCATCATCCAGAATTTACATGCAGTGGGAAATAAGTAATTTCTTAAGATATTTCAAATATATTTGTCATTTTAAATGCCATAAAAAACATTCCAATTAACTTCAAGTTCCACAGAAAACATTTATGGGTTATTCCATTTTCTGTTATCATTTTCTTGTTCAAGTGCTGAACTTTTGCTTGATGCTTGCAAATTGAAATTACAGGTGGAAGACTTCCAATGACTTGGTATCCTGAGTCATTCACCAATGTACCAATGAATGATATGAATATGCGAGCCAATCCTAATCGTGGTTATCCTGGAAGAACCTACCGTTTTTACACTGGAGAACGAGTCTATGGATTTGGTGAAGGCTTAAGTTACACCAATTATGCTTACAAGTTCCTGTCAGCACCAAGCAAGTTGAGTCTTTCAGGATCTCTGACAGCTACTTCCAGAAAGAGAATATTGCATCAGAGAGGAGACAGGCTTGATTATATATTCATTGATGAGATAAGTTCTTGCAATTCTTTGAGATTCACTGTGCAGATATCTGTCATGAATGTTGGAGACATGGATGGAAGTCATGTTGTGATGTTGTTCTCCAGAGTGCCACAAGTTTCTGAAGGCACTCCAGAAAAACAACTTGTTGGATTTGAGCGCATAAATACTGTTTCTCATAAATCTACTGAAACAAGCATCTTGCTAGATCCTTGCAAACATCTTAGCATTGCAAATGGGCAAGGAAAAAGGATAATGCCGGTAGGCAGTCATGTTCTATTGTTAGGAGATTTACAGCATTTTGTTACAATTGAGGCTTATTAATGCCATTTGTGATTCAAATGAATAACTGTTTCCAATAAGTCATATAATGCATGAAGAAACATGATATCTTGGGAAGAAACATGGTGCAAAACCATTTCATTTCTTTAGCTCAAGGCTAGAAAATTTCAGAAAATAGACATTTGGAGGGAACTCCTCTCTAGCTCCAATCAGAAGGAAGCCAAGTTAAACAATGCTTGTAGCATATATATATATATATAAAATTGTATCATAAAAGAAGCAAAAAGGTCACCCTCTTTCATATATACAATATGGATTCGGCATTGCAATATGTAGTTGGATCCTCATCTGAATAGATCATCCTTTTCACGAATGTAAATCTTTACCTGCTAGGCAAGAAGATAGCAAGTTACAAAATCTATATCAGTATGTATTTTGTATCTATAAGGATGATTAGTCTGCGAAAATTGAAAAGATGATGTTTGATAAGCGTTGAGAAAAGAATGGAATGGAAATTAGAGTACTCCAATAAAATAAAACTCAAAAGTTGTGCATCTGTATCTGATCATAGAATATAAAGAGTGGGTAGGGAAAGAAGAGGAGTTGTTAAAGATGATGCAGCCAACATTAACATATTCAAAGATGGTGCCAAAGTTTATTTTTCATCAAGGGATTATGGTTTTGGTGAGATGTCAAGATCAAAGTATCATCTTACCCTATGCAATAGTTTTCCATGCCAATGCTTCCAGTTTTGGTAGGTAACGTATCTTTTGCTGTATATATTGATTTAGTAGCCTTTTTATTTTGGATGCTTTTGTCCATGGCAGTGGCGGTGCAAAGATGAGGAATATGACTCAACTTTTGTATGTAAAAGTCAGTTTGCTACATCCAAGACAAAACGATGCCTTTTTCGAGCTCTTGATCTCTCCACTTCAATTTAATATATTCACTTTTTCTTCTTCTCTCACTCAATTTTACTTTTAGAAATTATATATCAACATATATATTTTATGTGTTTTCTTCTCTCTTTTAGAATTTCTTTTTATTTCCTTTTTCTATAAATTTGATTATATTCTTTATGGATTTTTTTTTTTTATGAATACATTTATAAAATTTTATAGAATTGCAGCAGCGTTGATAGTAATAAGTTTTTTATTAATATTTTTACAACCACATCCATTTAAAGACTAAAGAGTCAATTTGTAATTAAAATAATCTTCAAATTATAAAGAAAAAGAATTCTGCCAACACTATTGTAGGAAATACAAGTGAGATTTTTCTTCAGTATTTCTTGATTTTGGTAATTTTTTATTTTTATTATTGATAAAATTATACTTTTTATTTTTTCAATTCAAAATTTTTATATAAAATACTTTCCATTTAACTTTACAATAAGATGATTATATCTTTAAAAAAATTAATGGAGATTTATTAACATAAGAATCAATAGTAACTAGGATTATGGTGAAGTTTATGAGGGAAATGAAGTTGATGCCTTCCACTTGAACCCTAAAATAATGGCCCAGAGAATTCTACAAAAAATTAAACACCCACAAAATTCTACAAGGTGCTCTTAGAAAAAGAAAAAGATTCTTTTTCTTTTTTCTTTTATGTTCTGGAAATGCAGGATTTGTGGTATGAAGTAACAAGAGTGATCCCAGAAAGCACTTGAGATGGATTTAAAAATAATTAATAACCAGAGATATCACTGTTGAAGAACAATCCAAGAAATAAAATAGGCTACACAAATAGATAAGCCTGGTTGACTAATTTTTTATTTATCTTTTTTATCTAATATCTAAAATTAATTTTATTAATTTATAACACGATGGAATCAGTTTTTTTTTATAAATGATCTTAATTATAAAGAGAGTTAAAAACGTATTCAAATGTTTTAGTTTTATTATTATTTTATCTAGATTTAAATTTATACTGTGTTCGGTTAAGATTTTATTAAATTTATAAAATTTGTTTATACATAAAAAATTTATATTTTTTGAATATATAATAAAAGTTAATTTAGAATTTTAAATATTAAATTTTATTGTAAAATTAGTTATAATTAAAGTAAATTCCATCAAAATAGATAGAATTTTTAAATAAATTTTATATTAATTTATCAATATATTTTATAATATTAAAAAATATTTTTTAATTTAATTTTTTTTTATCTCAAATAAAATAAATTTTCTAATAAATTTTAATTAAATATAGTGTTATCTTTTTCTAAAAACAGCTCCTGATAGACTTGACATAAATAATGATGGAAGTAATTTTTCCACCAACAGTGATAATTTAGTTTTAGCTTTTTGTTCTTTTAATCAAAATTCAAATTAAATACTTAGTTAACTATCAGTTCCATTTAATGAAAAATTATTTTTTTTAATAACCTAACATATAAAAAAAAATATGTGAAAGAAGGAGAAAAAATGAGTTTGGTTCACCAATGTTTTAACTAACCCGTAAAATTTTAAAAATTATTTATAATATGATTATAATTTAAAAATTATATAAAAGATTAAAAATTCAAAATATATAATTTAAAAATTATATATATATATATATATATATTATTAAAGATAATAGTAAAAACTATTGCTCGAATTCAGTTAACCGTCAATTTCTTGAATTAAGAGCCAAGAATCGGTCGCATAACTATATTTTTTAAAAATAAAAATCAAAACAAAACAAGTATATATATAAAATAACATATATATTTCTAAAATATGTGTACATACATATAAGTATATTATTGATGTAACACCCGGAATTTTTATATATTTAATAAATGAGTTATTTTCTATACCCAATTAGTTTGAAATTTTAAGAAATTATAAGGGATGTTTTTATAAAAAAAAAAAAAATTGGTATTATAATTGATTAGTAGTATTAAATTTTGAGTTGGAAATTGATTATATTTTGGTTATTCAAAATTTTCCCAAATGCATATTTATATAAGTAAAATTATATATTGAAAATTTTGGAAGAAATTATAAAGGATGGAATTGTAAGTAATTAAGAAAGTTGAGGAACCAAATTGTAATAAGGAAAAGTTCAAGGGTCAAATGTCGATATTGAAGGGAAAGAAATCGGGGAAGAAGAAAGGAGGAGAGAGGAAGAGAGATGTCGGGGGAGAGAGAGGAGGCGCGGAGGAAGGAGCTGCGGCGTCGGGGCCGTCTGTCCGGGGCGCGGGGCTGGCCGGCGAAGCTGCAGGCGTCAGCGGCGGCAGCGGCAGCGGCACCAGCGGGCGACGGCAGCAGCTCTCGCGCGAGGAGGAAGATGGCCGAAGCTTCTTTGCCGCCGTGCGGGCGTTTCCGGCGTCGGTGGTCGCTGATTTTGGTGCCGATCGACTCCTCTCGGCCTCGGCTTTGTTTTGGCGGCAGCGGTGTCGACAGTGGTGGCCGGAATCGGAGATTCACGGTGGAGAGAGAAAATGGTGGCAGTCGGCGTTTTTGGCTTTTCCGGAGAGATCCGGCGGAGGAGGGATGATCGGAGGACATATCCCGACTCTCCTCTGCTCAAGCTTCGCGATGGCACTGATTTCGTGGCGATCGGGTTTCGTTTGCGAATCGACGGTCGAGATCGTCCGCAAATCTCTCCGGATGATCGGGTGTCAGATCGAAAAATCGGAAGCGGGGATCGTCATCAGCGCGTCGTTGTGAGTCCGATGGTGTGTTCAGATCGTCGATCGGACTCCGGCGGCTGGAGGCGAGTCGACCGAGCGATCGAGCGTCTCGGTAATTTTCTTTAGCCCGTTATTTTTAGAAATTCTTGGTTTAATTGTGTCTATTAGATTATTTTGAGTATTTGATGATTTTATGAGTCAAAAATAATCGTCTGCCTTGTGTTTTGTCTTTGTGTGGTCGGAAATAGTGAAGTTTGGGGACCCGACTCCGTTGTTTTAATTGTTGGATATTTGGAGTGTTTTTGGCAGGTTCGGACCCGCTTTTACGGGGTAATGTTCGTGTTGTAGGGAGGTTCTGAATTTTCGGTAGTTCAGTCTAGATTCTTAGACAGTCCTAGGAGTCTAGACCTAGGATTAATGATGGATTGTCTCGGTATTGATAAATTGTTTTCCGTGATTAGATGATCTGTTCGCTCGCTCCTACCGAGGCACCGGAGCGAGCTAGGAGGTCGCCAATCCCGTGAGTTAAAGTCATTTAATCTTTCGCGCTATTGCTAGTCCGATTTTAATATGCTATTTAGAATTTGTGCTTAATATGATTATTAGTATGTTATAATAAGACAAACGTTATTATTTTTCCCCTCACAAATTGCACGTTATTTTATCTTAAATCTTTAATCTTTATTTCCGATATGTGTTGGATGAGTTCAGTGAGATAATGATATTTATTATATGTGATGATTGCGAATTGGGAAATGTGGCTTGTAGAACATGCCGCCTGATGGGTTACATCAGGACCGCGTGCGCACCGGTAATGATCATGGACATGTAATAAGATATTTATGGGTTTGCCCTGGTCGAGCATGGCTCTGGGCTGATTTGTAAATTGTCGGGAGGTAAGGTCCCTGGTCGAGCATTGCTCTCGTGATCTTATTGGATTAAGAGAGCCTGAATGGCTACTAGATTTCTTATTTGGATATCTAAGTGACCAGTGACCGAGGTAAGGTCCCAGTCGAGCATTGCTCTTCGGCGCCAGTCTTATTGGATTAAGAGAGCCGAATGGCTACTAGATTTCTTATTTGGATATCTAAGTGACCAGACTGGAGGTAAGGTCCCTGGTCGAGCATTGCTCTCGGGGCGCCAGTCTTATTGGATTAAGAGAGCCGAATGGCTACTAGATTTTGGGGTTTAGGGTTCTACCGAGCCACTCGTCCCGTAAAAGTAAAAATATATTTTTATTTATTCATTTATTAATTTATTGTGGTATGATTATAATATGGATTGTATTTACGTGCATGGTTGATATTTTGATTCGAATGATTAATATTTTATGTGAAGGAAATAGTAGGGTATGATTATAGTATGATTTGAATAATCTATGTTTCGAGGAAGAAGCAATAGTCCCTAGATTATTTGATTTTAACTCACTCTCGAGACTGACAGTCTCCATTTATTGTTTTTCAGATTCGTGACTGTTAGTTCTCTCGCGACTCTTATTCAGTAACCCGACTCCTTCATCATCGGGTGAAGTATTTGATTTGGTATGTAAAATGGTAAATCTTAGATTCTCCGCAGAGTAGTAAATAGTAGATGTATCGGTTGTAAATTTTCGAGCCTTGGTCTCGCCTAGTTTTTTTTGAAGGCATCAAGTATTTATGTAGAATGTGGCTATTAAGATAATTTATGGTTTTAATAATATTAATTTGAGATGAGATTTGTTTAAATCAGTGAGTGTCAGGCTTACTACGGGTTTCGGTGGCCTTAAGCCTACCCATTCCCTAGTGCCGGTCACGGGCCCACGAGTGGGGTCGTGACAATTGAAGTCTTTAATAATAATTTCACTAATATTAACCTAGATTAATACTTTAATGTATAGCCTTAAGAATTTAGATTTCAATTCTAAAATTAGGTGTCAAGAACAATGAGGGTGTTTGGTTCCAAAGCTTGATGCATCTGATAGTTGTTTCTCACTGAACAGTTATATTAAAGTGTTTAATAAAAACTTAATAAACAACAACTGATTTGATCTAGTCCCAATTAGCTACTGACTGTATCATTTCTATTTTAGAGTTTTTTTTTTCTTATCAGATGATAACTTATTTGATTTATATATTTATTTGGATACTATTATCTTTATTAAAATTTATTAATAATAATTTGCTTTAACTGGATCTCATTTAATTAAATTTTTATATTTTATAATAAATAATAATCATTTTAAATTATTTTTAATAGATAAATAATTATAATATTTATAATTATAGTATTTGAGATTAGAAATTTTTATTAATATAATTTAAATTTAAATTTCTATTTCTATAAATATTTTTAATAATAAATATAGTTGAGCTAAAAAGTTAACTACAATATTTTTAATTATTATAAAATATTTTTATTAATTTATACCATTGAATATAATATAATAAAATAAAATATATTTAACGATAAATTATATCATCAATAGTCATCTAATATACTAATAGTAACCGCTAATCAACAATCAACTACCAGTTCTTAGCCACCAGCTATCAGCTGCATTGATCAGCCGCATCGCTAATAAAATTTTATCAAATTTTTTAATTTATTAACAATTAGCTATGATATCAACAATATTTTGATCAGCGAAATCAAATATGCTCTAAGAATTTCATCACAAAATGTTATCAGGAGCAAACAAGGCAATTTGCCTTTTACAATATTATTACCCTATCAGACAATCCAAAGTTTAGAGGGCGTAATATTCTCCTTTCTTCTGCAAAAAAAAAAAATGTCAATAGTTGGCAAAAAGCTCGTAAAAAGAATTGATATTGGTTGTATCATAGGCTTTTTTCCTTTTTGAATCAGCCATAAACAACTGATATTTTGTCTAATTTTAATAATCTACTGATCAAAATTACGGTTAGATTATAATATCTATAAAAATTAAAATATTAATATTTTAATTATTTATAAATTATATTTTTCTTACTTTTTAAATTTAAATTAATATATTATACTTTAATTTCTTTTTCTAGTTGACACATGCTAATAGCTATGATGAATATATCTCTTTAAAATATAAAGTAGTTATACAACAAATCATAATCTTTAATTGAGTGCTTCAATTAAAATATTAATTAATTTTTAAAATTATTTTACAACAAATTTTGTTATCAAATGATTTTTATTAATTTTCTACATTCAGAAAGTACTGCACATAAAAGAATATCATTTGATCTTTTAAATTATAATTTTATAAAATTCATTTCATTATCAATTGATAGTTGTAAATAAAAGAAAATTAAGAGTATTTAAGTAAATTACACTTAGTAGTTAACTTTTTATTTTAAAACTGAGATTTTCATCTTTTAATTTGACTTATTTAATTATAAAATTCTAAGCGCTAATCTTTAAAGAGCATTTATTAACAGTTTATATATAAATTATTTAAATATTCAAATGCTCGATACTGAAATACAAAATACTAAACCAAATAAATATTTAACTGTAAAGTAACTAAATAAATTAGAGCTAAATTATTATTATTTAGTAGATATCTGGCCTTAAATATTAACTTTCATTCACATATATTCATAGAACTCTTTTGCATGATATGGTCTCGATGACTGCAATTTTATAAATTTAGAGACATTTTTAATCATTATTTAATCAAAATTAATTGGTCTTAATCAGTCTTTAAAAAATAAATATAATTTCTTAAATAAAAAGCTTGATAGATTATTAATTATTACTATGAGACACATTTAAATAATATCATATTATATCAAACCCGGCTTTGAATAAATACTATTTTTTTGGAAATGAAAGCATGTATAATATATATAAAAATTTCTGAGATTTAAAATTTTTTTGGCATGTGTCCTTTTTTATATGTATACTTATGTTTGCCATATAAAATTTAAATTTATATATAATCTTGTAATTTTTTCTATTAAATTTTTAATCAATAAGTAACATTTTAAATTAAATATCGATTCTAATTCTAAGAGATAACATTAATAATAAATTAGTTTTCTTATTAAATAATGATTATCTTAAAAAATAGCATATTAATTATATTTTAATATTATATTAATTAATAAATTAGCTTTCTAATTAGATAATAATTTTACTTTTAGAAAATAATTTTTAAATACTATATGTACTAATAAATTAATTTTTAATTATAGGATAATTTTTAATTTTAAAAATAATAATAATATCAGTTACATTAATAGTACTCATCTATATAATATTAGAGTTAATTATTAAATATTCTTAGAATAATTTTTATATTATTATACTAATAAAATTTTAAAATATCAAAAATATTAAAAAAGACAATTAAAAATATCTAAGTTACTGTTGGTTTTAAATATAATTTTATTAATTTTATTTATAAATTTTTTTATATAATAATAATGATTGTGCAACATATAAATAAACCATAAATAACTAAATTTATAAAGATGTTTAATTATATTGATTTCATGTTGAATGTAACACCAAATTCATAAAGGTAGAAAGTGTGTGAATGTTAAATATAAACTATAGGATACTAACATTTTTTTTATTGATTAAGATACGGATAATAATTGAAAATGCATTGTTTAATATATATATATAATTTTAAATATTTTATTCAAATGCTAAATATTACCAATTCATTTTTTTATTGTATATTTAAAATCCGCTTGAAGTAGATAAGAATATTTATTTTTAAAAGTAAGAATTTTAGTTTTTGTATTAAATAAACTATTATGTTTATGATGAATATACTTATTAACTATGGGATGAATAAAAAAATTCACTGATTCTGCCATTGGTGACCGTCTTGAGGTGTAATAGGCGGCACACCTAATCCACTCCATTGTTTATCAACAAACTCTTCCCGACAAAAACTTGCGTATGTAATTTCCTTCCAACTGCATTTTCCAATACAATAATTTGCTCCAACTTTGTTTTCCCCTAATCTTTTATTTACTTGAGGAAAATTTCGACCATGACCCACTAAACTATCAGTCAAGATCATGCCAATGGTGGGATTTCCATAGCTGTCACTTGGCCCACTAATGAAGGAAAGAAAATAAAAAGGAAAGAAAAGAACGAGAGAGGAGCTTTACAGCAGAAGAAAAGCAAACCTTTTTTTTTTTTCAAAAAACAAAAAAGAAAAATTTAGAAAACACTAGAAGGTGGTTTCTATGTAATGCCCTTGAAACGAAGGTGCCAACTGACAGGGTTTTGTTTTGATATATAACCATTTAAAACAGACACATTCTCACAACAGGTCTTTCTTTCCTTCACCCCCCAAAACAAGTCTATTTTTCTTGTTTGTTGTCTCTGTCTCCTTAATCTCTATATACAGTCTTTTGAACTTTTATTAATCAGGATACTGAAGTTTTTTTTTTTTTTTTTTTTTGTTTTTGTCTCTTTTGGTGTTTGTTTAGCAAAGATGAGTGACCCAAAGTATGCTTATCCTTACCCTGCTCAAGGTACTACATTTTCTTGATTTTGCATGCATGTTTTTATTAGTTTCTTTTTTCTTTAGATTTTGAGGTGTCAAGGGTCTCTCTTGATCTTTTATTTAATTCTTGTTTGGTCTGTTATTTTCAATTTTGGAGTTCTCTATTGGGTAGTTCTTGCTTTTTCCCAGAGTAATTGATCTTTCTTTTAGGTTTTTCTTTTATTAATTGTTGTATGATGTAACTATTACAGAGTTTCTTCCGATTCTTCTTGTTCTTCTGTCTCATTTCTTTTTATAAAAGATTGTGCTGCTTATATCTTGGGAGTTCGATTTTGTTGGCAGGTTATTATCAAGGACCTCCAGTGATGGCGCCTCCGCAATATGCTGCTCCTCCACCCAGAAGACAGCCTGGTTTCCTTGAAGGATGGTAGTTTCTCTATTACCTATATGATTTTGTCACCTTTTTTTCTCTATTTTTCCTCTAGCTTTTCTTTTTCTTTTTAGTGGGTTTATTTGGTATACTACAAATAGTAATTCTTGATGCTTTTGTTTTGAATTCTTTGTTGTGTTACAGCCTTGCAGCTTTGTGTTGCTGTTGCCTTATTGATGAATGTTGCTGTGACCCATCCATCATCTTTGTTAGCTGAGAAAGCTGTAACTTGTAACCAAAACAAAAGGAAAGAATATGACCAAAAAAAAAAAAAACGAAAGAAAAGAAAGCTGCAACTTTGCTGCACAAATAGTTCTACTTTGTTTGATACAAATGTAATGTCATGTGCGGTGTTGTTTCTTTAGGAATATTTCAATCTAATTTTCTACTATTTTATCATGCAGCTACTTTGATCTTTGTCTGTTTACTTCTCAGTATATTCTGCAATTTATATCCTTAGTGTTCCCTCTTTTTTCCTCATTCTTTTTCTTTTTTTAGATTTCCATTGAACTTCTTGCTATAATTGGTTTCTTAGTACTAAAACTCTCTTTATTTTGGAACTCTTTGCGATTCTTTTCTATCTCCATAGATTATAGGGCAAAGTTCGGGAAGTTCACATAACTTGATGGAAATTTTGTTTCTTTTTCTCTTTTAATGTTTATTTGTATCCAAAGACCTGAAAGCATTGAAGGGGTTTCCTGGTTTATCAATGAAAGCGAACAGTATTTGGTCCCGAGCTCTAAAAATGGGACCAAAAATCTTGTCAAGATTTGAATGTGGCATTTGGGTCCCAGGTACTTTGAATTTTGCTTTGGAAGATGACAAAACTCTTCTAAGAAAAAAAAAGTTGTGGGGGTATCTTTTAGCCACACAAGTAATTTCTAATTTCAAAATGATTCTGTTTGATGGAAGGATTATGTTTGATTTTAGTTTGCCCTCTAAAGATGTGAAATACATTTACATACATTGAATTATTAATATCCTGAGATATATGGGTTTTAAAAAATAACAAAAATGCATTTTTCTGTATTCACATATATGGGTTTTATTAATATCCTGACATATCTATATTCACATAAATGCATTTTTCTTTTTGGTTAGGTAAATGGTTTATTTTTGGAAGTAAAATGAATCCGTACACTAAGGCAGGATGCAAACAAGTTATCTCATTAATTAAAGGGAAAGAGTGTATAAAATGGCTTCTCTAAAAAGAAAATGTATAAAATGGCTGATTATTGTACTATCCTGACATGGGCATATGCCTAATAAGCTCTAGACAAGTATCTGACACGTATTCATACGCACTGAAATATTTTATATCTTTTATTGACCCAGCATAGTGAAGTACAGTTCTTTGCACAAAATGCAGAGCACAAATTTTTGCTGCCAACTAAAATAACTGAGGAAATGAAAAGCTAAAAATCTTGGTAGAATATACATAAACTCAACCACTCGAACATACTTGGAATTTCATGTATTACAAACCAAGGCAGACTGATCTTGTCACTGAGTACAGGAATTAGATATATGCATATTCTACTGCCAATTTTCAGGAGCATCCAGGCATAACATACAAGATACAACAAACTAAAATAATCACCACACCCGGTATACAGTAGGATACACTGACTTTGGTAAACGAAAGAACTTTTGAGTAATAGAGACACCATATGTGCAGACACCTTAACTCGTCCATAACTGTAAGATCCTTATTCCTCCATGACATTCATGATTATGAAAACCTTATTTGGATTCTTCTTTTCAATATACAGCTTTTCCATTTCTTAGCAAACCTTCTTAGAACTCCTTTATTCCTTGTAGCCCTACATGCTGTAGGCATTTATAAGTTCAATACTGATGCTTTATTCCTTGTATTCTACAAGTTGTATGCATTTTTAAGTTCCCTACGGGTCAAGCAACAACCACTGCTTCTGTCACATGGATGGATGAATCTTTTGGGCAAGCTTCAATGGGGGAGTTACCGACAGTGCTTTCAAATGTTGGGTTGTTATTGCTAGAGCTGCCCCCACAGCCACCACAACCACCACTCTCCACCATATTTCCAAGCGCAAAGCTGCCACCGCCACCGCTATTCACCATGCTTCCACATCCACCACAACCGCCACCGCAACCACTACCACAGCCACCACTATTCACCATGCTTCCACATCCACCACAACCGCCACCGCAACCACTACCACAGCCTCCACTATTCACCATGCTTCCACATCCGCCACAACCGCCACCGCAACCACTACCACAGCCTCCACTATTCACCATGCTTCCACATCCGCCACAACCGCCACCGCAACCACTACCACAGCCTCCACTATTCACCATGCTTCCACATCCGCCACAACCGCCACCGCAACCACTACCGCAGCCTCCACTTTTTACCATGTGGCGACATCCACTGCCACAGCCGCCACCACATCCTCCACTTTTTACTGCATCCACATTCAACCTTGCAATAACTTCAGTCGAGTTAGACTGGTTGATTTGTTCGGCCTCCTCATGGAGACCGCTGACCTTTTCCACATCACCATCCAACTCCTTCAAACTTCCTCCTCTTAATATGAAGCCTCCATATCCTTCATTCTTCAGAATATTAGCAAGTATAAAGGCTGAAATGATCATGGGCAACACCAACCATTCTTCTTTTACCTGTTAATTTGTTTTCAAATTAAGGGTGAGGCGGTAAAAGGGGGCAAAACGATGCTCTAACAAGAAATTTTAATCAGGTTTAATAATAAAGCATAAATATACCTTGACAGTTCCAGACTTTAAGTTGAGCAATGCCATTGCTTTGCCATATGGATCCTCTGTGGAAAACTCAACTGCAGTCATAAAATCTTGTTCATTTCTCTGCTTCTCTAATTGTTTGGGCTCAAAATCCAGCTTTCTGCCCTGGAACAATCTTATCTGAACCAAGCAGATGCATACAATAAATAATTTGTCGACCCCACGACTGAAATATTAACAAGTTCTATCCTCAGCTTAAAGAAAGCTCATACACAGTTAAACTTATAAAGGATATTATGAACTGAAAGCATACTCCATGTAGATGAGAATGTGACTAGGGATGACCATACTATGTATTATGCAAACCTCAAGCTTCTGGGACAGTTTGACTTCCCGTTTGGAGAGATTTTCATGATGTCAAGTACCCAATGTATGATGTAATACCAAATGTTCAGATTGTCTATGGTTGAAAAGGAAAATTATGAATAAGAATGCATTTACAATGAACAGTGATGACTCTTTAAGGGGAAAATGTGGTGGGAAAAAGATGATTACCATCCTACTGCCCATGAGCTCAAGGACATGACCATCTTCGCTGGATTTTGCGATAAGCTGAAGGCACCACTGAGAATCCAGCAAAGACCACCAAGTCCCAACATACTCTGCGAGTGCAAGTGTCTCACCAGACGTCATTGCACCAATTACTTGCTTCTTCTGAATGCTCTTGTCTTTCGCCTTTTCTTTTGTTGAGTCCCTGGAATGTATCCAAGTTAGCAAATGATAATAAATGGTTTTCAGAAAACATATTAATGTATCAATATAGCAATGTACCAAATGATTCTGATAATTCATTAGAACCCATCTTGCAAATATTCCAATGCAATGTTAACAGAAAAGGACAAATTCTCCTTATCTAGTGCATATGAATTATACAGATCAACAGAAGTAATAAACCAGCTAGATTACAATGATGAATTACAGTATCCGTATGTGAAGTTTCAGTAGGAGAACATTTGCAGAATCGTTACTAGCTTGTTTTATCACGCTGTTGTGGATGTAATCTTTGAACATTATATTTGTTTAATTAGTAGATTTAAGGTTTCACAGTAGTATTCGACTCGTATATGCATTGATTTCACTAAACATGAAAGGACCTAAAGATAGGATTAAGCTTGTTTACTAGCATAAGAGAGGGACACAAGGATACCTCATATTCAGGCTGATGATCTCAGTACCATTTTCATCAACAATGTGTGTCCAGCTCTTAGCATATTGAACTCTCCCAGGAATAGGGAATAAACAAGAATTTTTTAACAGTGATCGGGAATGAACCATGTGGAGGACATGTGGTGCTTGTACAGGAGCAGTAGATGAGACAGCAATTCGTAGGCGGATTGGCTTTGAGCTCAGATTGCCAGAACTTGGCAGCAATTCCACCCATTTTTCAACAGAAAGTTTAGATACAGGATTCAGGAAATCATGCAGAGATAATGAAGAAGTACCCATTGTTTTAAATGCCTTGGTCAGTAGTAAGTTAGAAGGCGAACAAGTAACAAGTTCAAAAAGCAGCTCTCCCTTGGGTTCACACTGGAAAGAGGCAACTTGTTTCTCTCCAGATTCAGACAGAATAGTTAACTTGCGCTTAACATTAAAGAACACATCTGGCTGCTTTTTACTAAATGTGACAAAGAGGCTTCCCTTGAGCCCCTCTGGCAAGTTTTTAATTCCAACAATCTCCAAAAGGACCTGCAGATGTAGTAAAGACAAATTAAAAAAAATATTAGAAAAATTACAGCTGTTTTAATCATGTCAACTAGTCAGTAAAAATCATCAACTGGTGTAGAGATGCTAGAAAGCAACTGCCATTTGTGCTACAGTAATTTCCTCTTAAGATACTTTTAGCTGTAAATCCAGCCTATGACAATAGAAAATTTCCAAATCGTTGTCTCTTGGAAAAATACTTTAAGAGTATTCCTCATAGCCAATCTAACGATGTGAATGAAGACCCAAGTTAAGCACAAACTCGGGTAGTTCTTTTAAATTCATCTAGACATAGAGCATATGAAACAGATGATAAAAAGGTGATTGAAGATTACCTCCACAATTTTCACCTCCGGAAGTTGAATAATCTTCTGGATTTCATTCGGTGCTAATACATCTTTTCTCAAGATATTTGGCAACAATGAAGTGATTGTGAGAGGAGATGGCCCACTGCCTCTGTACATTGCACCTGCCTTCCAGTACCTTGTGCCAAATGTCTCTTCCCACTGCTTGGTAGTTCCAGAAAATCCAACATCCAACTTCTTTCCTTTAGTCCTGTCTGAATCCATGTCATCATGCTCTAATATCTTGCCAAGTGCTTCACTTAAATCTTTACAGTAAGAGATAGGATGCAACTGGTGTGTGTGCCAGATAAGATCAATGTCATAAGTAGGAACACAAAAGCGTCTTACGGACTGTTCTATGTTTCTCTTAATTAGATACAGAAATCCCTTATATCTGTTCACAGCTTCTTCAAGGAAAATATCATTACTCACATGGGGTCTGGATACCTGTTAAAAATTAGAGCAAAAGTGTAAAAGAATATCAAGTAGAAAGAAAATATAAAGAAAACATCAGGATGATGAAAACCATGTGACATGTATGTGCACTTGTGAAGCATCATGCATATAACAAGGATTTTCTTACAGTTGTTGCCACTCAAACCAACTATATTAATTCACAAATCCATTATGCTTTTAACTTTTCAAACAACATCACTTGCACTGGGAGTGGATTTTAAGATTATTCAAAAGTTTTATTGCCTAGTACGGTCCTTGAGACATCCTCACAAGTCTCAACACCAATCCAACAAAGAGTAAACAAATTTTCATAAATAATGGTCCCTTTTATATATTATATATAGCCTTAGTTCAAATTTGTGGAATCAACATATAGAGAAACTTTAGTAAGAATTGGGACACTTTTAAATACTTTCTTAAAGTATTAATTACATATCTAATCAGATTTTAGAAAATTATATTGGATTAAATATTCTAGAACAGGTAATTAGATAATCAAACACTACATATCCTGATCCAAATTTTCTCTATAAAAGTTAAAGTAAGCCAATTTTAGTCAACCATGGAGATGTACAGCCATGATGCAAAAGACTATACAACATGTAAGTTATCAATCTATCTTTTCATAATAAAGTAGGTAGTCCAGTGACCATCAATTCAACGGTTTTCTCTAAATATGATGAAAACCAAACAAATTTAGATATCCACATAACTATTTCAGCAGTGCATATTTTATCTGAACTTACAGACATGTAAGGTAAACGGCCTGTCAACAATATTCAAAGGTTTTGGTCTAAGAAGACAAGAATTTTAGGATACCTGATAATAGAAAGGACTCTGCCTTTTAACTGCTGAAACTAAATCATATGTGGTGCATTTTTCAACTCCCAAAGTTTTCTCATTAGTTGCACAATAAACTTTTCTCAAGTCAAAGTCATAAGGCTCATCTGGATACATTCTACTCCAAATTTCTTCTGTATGCTTTCTGCAGATTCCTTTAAGGGAAGATACAACGTTAGAGTAGTCCAGTATTCGTCCATAGAATTCCTCACAATCATTTTTATACCTTACCTGAACGCAGAGCCAAAGAAACAGAAATTTAAAACCTCGCTACTAATTGTAAAACAGAAATTTAAAAACTCAATACTACTGTAAAATGCTAAGGCTATTTGTAAATCCATATATACAAATGATCATTTTAGGACCCTACAGGATTGAGCCTGTGGCAATGCCAAACCCATTCACAATCAAGAGGAATAACGAGCGGTCCTTCAAAAACTGGTGACTCAGAGTGTTTGGCAAGCAAGGGAAGCCAACAAACATTATACCTGAAATTAACATCTCTAAAATTCAGAATTTTGTAAAACACCAAATCAAATAACCAAGTTAAAGATGTAAAATTTATATTACAAACTTCCAAGTAACTTTCAATTAAATAATAGACATAATAGACAAATCCAGGCCATAGAAACATTAAAAATGAAAAGAAAAAGAAAGAAGGAAAAGAAAGGCAGCAAAACAAGGGAATTAGATTAGAGATGTTTACCTATAGATGGCATGGTCAAGAGTTGGACCATCATAGAGCCAGCGATTCTTATCAACAGCAGCGAGGAACAGAAGCTGCTGTTTTGCTGCTGCCAAAAGGTCAATACTTATTCCAATCTTTTGTGCTTCAACCCACACCAATTCTTGTTCCTTCTCCATCTCTTAATTCTTGTCTTACTGGATAAAAAAAAAAAATTAACCAAACTCACCAATTTCACAATATAATAAAGCACCACTAATTCTTTGAATCCATTCTGTTTATGCCAATCATACGATTCCTTATACAATACAAACATACAAACAGAACTCTACAGAGAGTTTCAAAGTCTTGGCTTTTGATTTAGCTTCATCAAATTATAAGTTATATCTGGTCAAATCAACATTTTTGTGTTTCTAAAGAAATTTCAACCAAAATTAACTTCAACTTTTCTTTTTTTACTGTTCCACTGCATTTGATTTACCAAATAATCACAGTTAAATCTTTAAGAAGCTTGTACTAGAAAGTAAAGTAAAGTAAAGTAAACTACAAGAGAGCACATCATAATAATAATAATAATAATCCTCCTCATCATCAAATAATTAATTACGCAGAAATTTTCTTCAATTTCACCGAACATTACCAGAATGTATAATGATCTGTCACCGGAGAGAGCTCACAGATCGCCGGCGAATGCTCCGGCTCGGGGCAAGTAGCAGTTTTAAGACAGGAATGATCAAGACAGGTATTTATAGTTGAGCTAGATATTAGCAGTACAGTACTAGCAACAATAGAGCTAGATAAACTGACCATATTACCCTTCGGAATAATCTTTTTATCTTAAAGAAAGTGACATTTAATTAAGCAATAATTATTTTATCTTATAAAAATAAAGCTAAGAATATAATAAAACATTTTCATAGTTACACATTTAAAATCAAATAAAGTAAAATTTATAGTTATAAAAAATTTATACATACTAAAATTCTTTTTAACTTAAGATTTAGTTTTATTCATTAGATTATAACGACGATAAATAAAATAAAATAATATATATTTATGTTATGTAAATAAAATTGATGAGATAAAATTATAATATAGTAAGACATAATAATATTATAATATATATATTTTTTCAAGATAATTATATAAACATTACTAAATATAAATTTATAATTTATTATAATATAAAATTTATTTTTATATATAATTAGATTAAAAACTAAGTTTGTTAATTTATTTGTAATTTTAAAATAATTATATTTTGCTACTAGATTAAAATACTGCACCAAATCTGACTGGATATATTAAAAGCTCTCAGATTATAAAATTGCTAAATTGGAAACATTGCTTTGGATTATGATAAAAATTTTTATTGCACTTGTTATTGATGTCTTGTTACTATAATAATAATATTGTGATTTAAAAAATTAATAATAATATTGTGATAAAATTATATATATATAAATAGCTGAGGTATATGAAGAATGGCTTTTTGCTCCCTTTCGTCCAGTGGTTAGGTCCCGCATGAGTAGAGGCGCGCAGGCAAGCCCACGCCAGGAGCTGCCAAATCCTTTGCCCAAGCAAGCATTAGGATCGCATCTCATTCCTTACAGTGGGACGAAAAAGGCTTCCACCCACGGTTAAAGGGAGAGGCGCTTGACACGAAATTTTTTCGCACAAGCTAAGGCCAAGGAAGGAACCGAAAGCCAACTCGATAGCTCGCCTTCCACTTCCACTGTACCTTTGATAACCTCTTCTGGTCCTTTGGTCTCTATTAACTAAGCTTCTTTTTTTTGTCCCTTAGCCAATCAATCGACTCGATACGCCGATGATCTAGCCAAGGGCAAGAGTGTGTTGTCAACTGGTTCATGAGGAAAGATGCACCAAATCACACAACCATATAAGCAAGATATTATTATCATGGATGGCAGCCAGAGAGAGTACTTCTTCTCCTCATCTTTATATTCCAGGTGCTCCTCCGGGCGAGATGCTTCAGCATTTCGACATCATTCCTGAGGGAGTCACGAATTGGTGGGCGCACTGTAGACAGCTTATGACCCATAGGGTCGAATTCGCCAAAGCGGAGGCCAATAAACTTAAACTACTTATTCTAGGTATAATTATTAAATATAATTTTATATATATAATATATTATATTAATAAAACAAACCAGTGTGACCGTGTAATTATTATGCGATGAAAATTCTCAAGTGATAGCTTTGCTTGCTTCCGTCTGTCTTATAGCCCAAAAAAACCTGTATATATATAAGTGATCTTATTTTTCACTATGCTAAATAAGTAAAATTGAAGGTTTTAATTCAAACAACTGTTCTCTTTATACCTTTTTTTTTGACAATTTTATGCTTAAAAACCTTAAAAGACAACGATGTTTAATTAAATTTTCATGACAATTGCATTTTCACATGATTACAAATGAAAGCTAAGAAAATTAAGTTAATAATAAATATATTAGTATAGAAAAAGTATAATCATTAATCAATTTTGTTTAATCTATTTTCTATATAAGGACAAACCGACTATAAAAAGTAAAATATTTATTATTATTATTATTATTATTATTTTCGACAACCATCTCATTTATATATATATATATCTTGCTCAAAACAAATTTTTTTTTTGATAATTTTCTTTAATTATTCAATTTCATTAGAAAAAGTTATTTATATATATTTAATTTTCCTTATCTACAAAGGAATGCTACATAAAAAGCAAAAGGTATGATTTTAATTTGCACGCTATTATATTTCAAATTATTTTCTTGGTACTCATTGATGTCTGTATTATTTGTATTATGTTTACATCTTCTATGTTTATCAGCTACATGATTTTTTAGTTTAATAATATGAATTTATTCTTTGGAAATATCAATTTTTATTTTATAAGTATAAAATAATGTGAATTATATTTTCCTTTTTTAATTTAAGATTCAATGGATGGTGAAAAATTAAATTTAAATTTCTCTGTCGTACCAAATGTATTATCATCTTCATGATCAATAATTCTTTTTATAGTTGATAGTCTATTACACGCCATATGAAAAACAAAACAAAAAAAGTCAAATCTTCCGACAAATATCAATTATTACAAACAAAAATATCTTAATACCATAACTATGTGTACAAAATTGTAATTGACCTCTCGAAAACTGCCTTATCCTCACCCAAAACCAAATAAATATTCCATGGAAACAGAGTGGGCCTAAGAACTATCTGTTCTTTCTGTTTTTCTGTTGGGCGGGCGGCCATCGACTGCTTAAAAGTCGAAAGAAGTTCTATTAGCTGAGATCATTTTGCCCATTCTGTAATCTCTAGTACAATTTTGTTTCGTCATTTTGGCAATGATCTCTACTCCAGTACAATTTTAGAAACAGACCAATGGAGAGAAACGTGTTTCCCTAATAAAGGTAATTCTTATTTACATTACCCAATATATACACTACAATAAATAAAAAAATAATTTATATTTTGATATTAAATAATTAATACATATTAAATTATTTAAAATTAATAAATAAATTTTAATTATTATTAATTATTAATTTGATATATAAATAAAAGCAGGTAAAAAGAGTTTTCATAATGATAGAAGATGCTTGTTCTTATTGTCTTATAACAAGTAATTCTTTAATGGTACACTCCTTTCTTTAAATTACTTGTACGAAACATCCGTTATATAAAAATGCATATAGAAAGAGGTCTGTTAGTACAAAAAGAAGTGCAGTAGTACCATTTTCCACTGCCAACACAAATGATGACAGCGCTAAAACATGTACAATGTGTACGATAATCTTTGTGCACATCATAAACAAATGAAACCACGACTCAGCTTAAATTTGTAGAAGTTAAAAATTAATCTCATTTCTATTGGATCTTTATATCATTTGAAAGTTTTAGCGATCAGAAAAAAAAAAACCCAACAATGGAAGGCACCAAAATCTTCAACAGTAGTCTCTATCTCTTGATGAGTTCTGTATATGCATGGTTGTGTCAGAGAAGTTGTGTTGTCATAAGTTAAGCCTATTCAAAAAGAAACAAGAAGGGGTTCAAGGAGTTAAGCCTCTACTATGTTGCTAGTAAATACTTGCATATTGAATCTAGGTGTGGTACAAATCTTACATTGATGCATGGTGCATAACTTACTTATTCCTTCCTAAAGTCCAAGGATTAAAACATGTGGGGGATTGGTGTAACTTGGCTAAATCAGGATTAAGCTAATATGTGCCGTTATTTCTTATTTACATTAATTTGAAATAGAACTCTCATCACTTGAAACATCATAGGGGAAGAAAATGAAATTTCTATAGCTTGAACCAAATATAGTATGCTGGTATCAAGCAAATAGGAATATCGATTTTCCTTGGCTTTTCATCTTGATTGATCATAGTTCAGCAATGGAATTCTTTTCTCGTGGTAAATTGGTAGAGTAGAGTTTAGATTAATCTCTGCATTGATTTCTCTTTAGAGAATTCCCTGCTGCAAACTTAATTTCATTTGTTTGCACGAGCTGCATGCATATACAAGTATCAAACACCATTTCTGTCTCCATCTTCACCTATTGCTTCAATGATTGCATATAGAAGTGTTAAATATTATCCGAAAAGAGTCAATACTGTGAGCATGTTCATAAGGAGAGAGCACTCTGGACAGAAGGGAGTGCCACTAGCACATTTTTGTGATGTAAAGAACTTACTTATGGGGGAGCTTCATTTCATCTAAAGAAAAGATGACTTAATTTCATAGTCAACTGCTAAACTTTTATGATGTTAGATCTCCAACAGTAAGCATCCATGACATAGAAGATTTTTCTTTTAATAATAAACCCCCATCCTTGAGAGGAAAGAAGAAGAGACCTAAAAAGGCAGCATCCTACAGTTGAGAAATATTAGGCCCTCACTTACAAAGTCGGAAACAAAATCTAGATGATATCCCTTCAGAATAAGAGGATACTAAAAAGCCTATGGTTCACTGATTGACAATTCACAAATTGAGGCTTCATCTTAGAAACTACATCTCTGCATCAGAAAAATAAAAGAACTTAGTAGACGTATCAAAAAAACTGCACAGTACCTCATCAGTCCTCTGATTTGCTGTCCTCTTCTGTTTGTGTTCGAAAAGTAGTTTTATCCAAGTATTCCTCTTCAATAGTTTCCTTTAGGATGTATAGTCTTTGTATAACAACAGGTTGAGTCATCTGTTTGGCTTCCCTAATGTCAGAGTCCTCCTTGTTAAGCTGATATGCATCAAGCATGATCTTGACCCACTTATGCAGTTCCTTTGGTGTACTTCCAACCACAAAGAGGTAGCAATACAAAATCAGTATAGAGCAAGAGAACACCAGAATATCTTAAATTATTGAGGAAGTCAGAAGCTTGCTTACGTGTATAACGCATAAGGGTCCTTGGCTTCTCGTTCATCGCCTGGGCAGAATGCTGTTGCTAATGCTGAGAAGCGCTCTTCAGGATCAGCAATGTTCAGCAAATGCTTAAGTAGCTTTATTTCTTTTGGGGCAATGCTCCTAAGGCTGCTCTTAGTGGTTTTGTATATTTGATACATTATCTCTTTAACCTGAAATTAGATGTCCAAGGTCAATAACTTGAGAACAGAAAAACCAGCACATAAAGTTCATGTAAGACACAACAAAAAATGCAGTCAAACCTCCACTACAGAGCATTTAAAATTGATAAATGTTGCAGATTTGATGTTTATATTTCCCTGTAATCATCTTGACCTATAGATATATATGGTTTTTTTGAGGAGTGAAGTATCCATGACAATTCCTTATCAGTGTTTGCAATATTAATGAAGAGAACATCTCAGATGCTAATGCTCTGCAGATAACAGTATGCTCCGAATATGGAGTTTGGACTGAATTGCATGAAACAAAGATTTGACTCTTAAATATTTTTTAACTGAATATTTCATCCTTTGAATTCCAAAAGCTAAGACATAACATGGATTGTCTCAGTACATATGCTTCTAACTCTTCTAATTCGTGCAAGTTGTTGAATTTGACACTCTCTTAGGATGATATGAATTATACCACCATTTCATCATAGTTCATATCTCCCATAGAAAAGATTAGGTAGCTTGATTAATGAATTTAGCTGGGAAAAAGGAAAGAAAATATGCTTTGGAGATGGTAGGCAGACAATTAAAATTACTTTAGTCTCTCAACCACCTTGCTCATGCAAAATACGTGATGTGCTGATTAATTAGACCGAAAACAAATAAAAAAATATGTAAACCAAGATCCAGTGCAGGACAGGTGCTTAATACAAGGTTCACATTTACAGATTATACCTCATTTTTCATATTAGCAGAGTCTTTTGCCGCTGCCCAAGCACTATTTATCAATAAGATTAACGAAGAGTCAAGTTCCTTTGCCTTGGCTAAACTTTTGATTTTTTCACACGCTGCATCGATTGAAGGGGAGTTAAGAATGTCATCAAATTTGGCTTGTGCAGTATCTAATGTCTCAACATACTCCAGCGTTTTGTCGAAAGCACTGACAGCAGATAAGCATCTAGTCCCTAGCCTGGCTATAGCTGTTCAAATAAATAAACATCCAGATAAGAGAGTGACAGAAAGCTAGCATTATAGGTAATCATTTCTTTCCAGTAAATTCATTACAACGTGTCTAAATATTATAGATTTTATCATATGACACGTTACTATAATACTATTATGTAGATGCAGGTTAGCAAATCATATAAGTCAATTGTAATGTTCGTCATGGAGCTACATCCACTGGCTTTAGCACAAAAGCTTCTATCATGCATGACCAATCTTATTTTAATAGCTTTTTACAATTGCTATTTACAAGGTATCTTTCTGTTCTTAAAATGACAAACACCTTGGTATTTTCACACCTATAAAGGAGCTACTCTCTGCATATGTTTAAAATTTTAATAATTTCAAGCTTGAATATTGCTTTTATATATCATCCACCATAGAGAAAGCACATACATGCATACCAATCTTTTATCCAGAAGTAATAACAAATTCACCAAATGAAGATAATTCAACCATGATAACCTAAATAGTCCAGCAAAAATCAGCATTAGCACAAACCAAGCAATTTAGAAATAAGAAGTGATCAGTCCATCAAAGAAATCAAATATCAGACAGCCAAATGCTCAAGTAATTACCATCACGGTCCTCCAAAGAATCAAAAGTGTCTGAAATAAGGGTTAGATAACGGAAGAAATCTCCTGTGAATTCCTTGCGCCGTTTTGTAACTATTGCATTTAGGTCAGTTGGGTTGTCTTGAATTTCCTTAAGAAGTTCACTGTGTTTTTCCATCTGTTCATCAATCTGCAGTACACAGAATCAAAAGAAGTTTTAAAGACAAAAAAGAGAGCATCTATATGTGATCAACCCTCAAGTTTGGTAATTTTGATTGTGTTACCTTCTTAATTCTTAGAAATCAAACCAAACACAAAAGCTCACCATTCAAAAAATGCCTAAATGCTTTGTTTGGACTAATTCATGCTCAAGAATCAATATTGAATTCTTGCAAATCAATTACACCTGTGTTATGATTTTATTTCCTTTAAATAGTTCTGGAAAGTCTAAAAGTGCAAGATTTAATTCCATTGAGTTATAGTTAAATCAGTTCTCATTTTTGAAAAGGTAACAGTTGACAGATGCAATTCTTTCAACTTAAATAAAAAAGAAAAGACATTGTGAATGCATTTTAAATGAAATGAGTTTTACCACAAGTGACATAACTGATTTCTTGCACATGATTTATTCCAAAAAAGAAATGCTGTGAAATGCCTTGTCCTAGAGAATTGAATTTCTAGCAACTAAGACCTTTTCAAAGAGAAGTGAGTAAATAAAATTTAATTATACTCTTGCATTTTCAAACTTTCCAAGGACTAAGATACTAAAACTGGACATTGAACAAACCAGTATCAGCAAATAAAAGTCTAACAACAGCAAAAACTTAAGGAAAGGCATAGCTATCATACCCTCTTCACTTTAGCAGCAAATGAAACAAATTTCTGCTTCAGAGTTGAGTCAGTCTCCATATCAGCCCTCATTTGACACCTAGCATAAAATGTTTCCCTGTACTTATTCCACTCTTCTCTAAAAACCAAATACTTTCTCCATTCTTTAACTCTACGCTTCTCATTCAAGAACACATCAATTATTTTATCACAAACTTGAGTAATAGTGTGCCCTTTTACAACTTCCACTTCTTCTTCTTTTTCCACTTCAACATTTGTCAAGCTACTTGCTTTACAACCTGAACAAAACCCCATAAGGAAAAGAAAAAAAGAAAAGTTCATGATTGAAAATTCAAGAAAAAGGGTACTTCTAGACTCAAAGAAAAGAATCCAAGATTGGAAATTCAAGGAAAAGAGTACTTACTGGTGTTGAAATAGTGAGCTAAAGATTTTGTCTTTTGTTTGTTGGGTGAGGATACAGAGGGGAATCGGAAAATTGTCGCAGGGGCAAATTTTTCATTGAAAGAGTGGAAAGGAGGTTGGCTTACGGAGGTTAAAAGGTCAAGTTGCAAGAAGCTGCAATTGCTCATGGTTTAGTCTTTGCTTTGGTGCAGAGCGGAGAAGAAATGTGAACAAATGGTGTTTTTGTTATACAAAGAAAATATCTACAGAATGCAGAAGTAGATAATGCCTCAAGTTCCTTTTTGACATTTTTTAACAAAATGATTTCAACGGTGTCGTGTGCCAAATAATTTCAGCATCTTCAAAAACTCACGGCACGGACAATACATGAAATTTTCAAGTTTAAATAATAAGTCCCTGAACTTTTATTTAAGAAAATTAAACCCTCACTTTTCCTTTTCTGGAAAAAAAATTCACTAAAATGCAGGTAGAGAAATTGTTCTTTCTTTATTTTTTTTCATAGAAAAAAACTTGATTCACAAATAGGTTTAGATTTATGATTTCAGCAAAAGTAGTTCAACAAGAAGCAAAATATTTCTTTTAAGTATGCTGGTTCTTTTGAGAATTGAAAAAAAATAAAATAAAATGAATGAAAATGTAGATTCAAAATTAGTTGCTTGTGACAACTATGGCATTTTACAAATAATCAAACAATTGGGTGTGGTTTGAGGAATTATACTTCTGTAATATGGACTCCAGAATGGCATATGTGGTTTGATGATTCATAGTGGTGCTGGAATATTAGCTACTCATCTTTTTCTCTTTATTATTACCAGAATCTGCTGTTTTTCTTTTTGTTGCATTCTTAAATTTTTTATAAATATTGATTGTAAATGGTGAATGAAGTGATTTGAATTTCAAGTTTTTTATTTTAATAAATCAAATGAACAATTTGAAATTAGGATTTGCAATTTTGCATCATATGGTTCACTTGCTCAAAAGAGAAAAAGAAAGGGACATTTTTACACAACCTCCTTATTCAATTGTATATATACCTTTTGACAAAAGGGGTTTCTGAAAGATAAAACGGCTATTCTATATGAAAAACAAAATTAATTATTTTGCAGTTCCATTTTTTTTAATATTTTTAATGTTATGTTTAACTGGAATTTATATTAAAGAATTTATTTTATTTGAAAAAAATATAAAAAATAAAATAAAAATAAAAAAGTTAAAAGTTGAAAGTGATATTTTAGTGTTATAAAATATTTTAATTTATTAATATAAAATTTGTTTAGAAATTTTATCTATTTTGTTAAAATTTAATTTGTTATAATTAATTTCACATAAATTTGATTATATAAAATTTTAAATTAATTTTCACTGCACGTAAACTTTAAATTTGTAAATATATTTTATAAATTTTAACCAAACATAACATAAATATATACAAGTAACGCTATCAACACTCTCCCTTAAACACTCTCTTAGATTATTACTTTCCTTTTGATTTATTTTATTTAATATTTTGACATAATAACTTAATATCTATTTAACAAATTAAACTAATTTTATATTTTATAATAAATAAAATTAAAATAAATTTATTTATTAACAATCAATTTTAACAATATTTTATTAGGTAAAAATAATATTTTTTTTATTTTAATAATTTCAAATTTTTATTTAAAATTTTAAAATTAAAACATATTGTTATTTATGTGATAAAATATTTTAAAATTTTAAAAATATTTTTATTTAAGTTATAACATATATTATGTATATGAAAGAGATTTACTTTTTCATTAGTAAATAAATTTATTTTATTTTTATTTATAAAAAATATTTTACTTTCATTAATTAAAAAATAATATAAAATTAGTTCTACTTGTTAAATAAGTAATAAATTATTAGATTAAAAAACTGGAAAAAATAACCAATAGAAAAATAAATAAATTCTAAGGTGACATAGTTTATAGCGATTTTTTATATCTTTATGTGTTTATTCAATAAAACGTTATTAAATTCTAAATTAATTTACATAAAAAGTATTTTCTTGAAAAATCTAAATAAAAGCAACTTAATATTTAATTGTATATAAAAGTTATATAATAAAATATTTTATATAAATTTGGGTGAATTTTAAATGCCGTAAATAGAGTGACTTTTTAATATCACTTTAAAATTTATAAAAAAATTAATTATTTAAGAGAGTGTTTGAAAAGAAAATATTACTAGCATCCCTCGAATGAAAATTATATACTCTGCACACTGCCATTGTTACAATCGTTATTTTCCACAACACAAATTAAATTACCTGCCATATATATATATATATACACACACACACTGAAACATACTAACTGAAGCAACCTTTTGCATTCCCATTGAATTCTCCCAACTTTCTTTTTCTTTAAATTCCGTTGGCTTTTTGTTCACAACCAAGCTTCTTAGAATGCAGCCAAAACATTTTTATAAAACCACTTCACAGAAAGAAGATAACCCACATTGTAATGTAAGCTGAGAAACAAGACGAATTCTAGCACCAAAAAAAGGAAAAAAAAAAAAAAATAAAACACAAAATCCCTTCTCTAATCAAGTTACTTTGAGCTAAAGTTGTCAAAATTTTGGATTATTACAGCCAAACCTTGTACGATAAAGTTAATACTAATGGACAGATGCAGCGAAATAATGCAATTAGCTTTCTTACGTCTTTCTTAAAAAAATTAAATATTAAATTTGAGTCCAAATATATATATTCGTATTTAATAATTTAAGTGGTTAACATAGAGTGTAATATTCTTAAATATGAAGAGGCCAAACATAAACTGCTCCCTCGTATTCATGGGAAAATGATTTAATAAGATTACATTAAAGCTACACATATATGTTAATTAAGTTAAAGCAATTCATAATTATTATTGCAGGAATTTGGAATCAACCATATATGAAGAGTCCAAAGAAGTAGGATTGAAGATGCATGAAAGTACATTGCTAACATGCAGATGATAAAAGTTAAAAGAAGAGGCTGAAGATAACAAGATGGCATTTCCTTCTTTTCGATCCACACAATTAAAACCGGATTCTACGATGAAGGCACCCTCATAAAGAACTTCGGATTTATCTCCTCAATCTGCCTCTTAGCTGTTCAAATTCCTTTCTCAACATTTTCCCTCCTTTTTAACATCACTTTGTCCCGTCATCACCAATTGGGAACAACCCCAACAAAAAGAGAAGAATAGGAACGCTAATCATTCATCTCTATGCTTTAGAATTTTCTGCAAGAAAGAAAGAAAGCAATAAAAATTTTCATCTCTTGATAGTTTTACCATGGCACAGAGAAATGGTCATCGTCATGAAACTTTAATCGACATAGGAAAGCCTGTCAGCTTTACTGGAGGACTCGAGTTCTGTAGTCTTACTTATACAGTGACTAAAAAGAAGAAGATTGAAGGGAAATGGTTGAGCCAGGATGTTGATTTACTGCATGCGATTACTGGGTATGCACCCAAAGGTTGCATCACTGCAGTCATGGGTCCTAGTGGTGCAGGAAAATCTACTTTGTTAGATGGATTAGCCGGTCGCATTGCCAGTGGGAGCTTAAAGGGTAGAGTGTCATTTGATGGCACAGAAGTCAGTCCAAGCTTGATCAAGAGAACCTCTGCATATATTATGCAAGATGATAAGCTTTTTCCTATGCTTACTGTTTACGAAACTCTGATGTTTGCTGCTGATTTTCGGTTGGGTCCGATTTCTACAGCTGACAAGAAACAGCGAGTGGAGAAGCTTATGGAACAACTTGGTTTATTGGTTAGTGATATAACCTTCGTTATAATTTCCTTTATAATTGTTCAATAAGAGTTAGAATTATCGTAATAAAACACGTCTCACAGATAGATAATTATTTAATTTTATCATTATGTAGTAATTAATTTTGTTTTATAGAGTTCGCGAAACACCTACATAGGAGATGAAGGTATACGAGGAGTATCTGGCGGAGAGCGCCGAAGAGTGTCCATCGGTGTGGATATAATCCATGGACCATCCTTACTCTTCCTTGACGAGCCGACTTCAGGTCTAGACTCCACCAGTGCTCATAGTGTAGTTGAAAAGATTCACCACATTGCAAGGTCAGGCAGCACTGTGATACTTACAATTCATCAACCATCATCAAGAATTCAATTGCTTCTTGACCATCTCGCTGTCCTGGCTCGCGGGCAGCTCATGTTTCAAGGCTCGCCTAAAGATGTGACTCTCCATCTTAGCCGAATGGGTCGAAAAGTCCCCAGAGGTGAAAACTCGATAGAGTATCTAATCGATGTGATACAAGAGTATGATCAGTCTGATCATGGGGTTGAGGCATTAGCTGAATTTGCACTTACCGGAATGAAACCGCCTAAGTTATCCGACGAGGAAATGTCGGTGTCCACGGTTGCACCAACGCCACCTCCTTCACGTCAGAACCGCGCTCAGGTGGAATTAGGTGCTTCGGGGAATGGGAGGCGCCTTCCATTACAAACAAGTACACAGGATTCTAGTGAGTTTGAGCATAGTTTGAGGAGCCCTTCTTGGAGTGGCAGTCATGTTGGAGTTGTGCAAACCCTCAGGTTTACACCTGTTCGTCAAAGGAATGACAAGAAACTGCAAAATCCAATGAGGTAAAGTTGATTTCTTATTTTTAACTCCTGTGCTTGTATTGACAATTGTGATATGATTAAGTATTGACAATTTTTAATCACTATTACATATGCATGAGGTTGAGGATGGCTGATTTTCTGTACGCTTTGGATGGATGATTTGATGCAGTTCATCTCCTGGATACTATACATACTCAAGTGAGATCCTGCCAAGCACACCCACACCTCACAGCAGTGACTACACAGTGAATGAAAATGACTACCTGACACCAAATATAGCTCCAAATCATATGGCATATCATCTTGGTCCGAAATTCTCCAATTCCTTTTTCTCCGAGACATGGGTTCTCATGCGCAGGAATTTCATAAACATCAGGCGAACTCCTGAGCTTTTCCTTTCAAGACTTATGGTCCTAACCATCATGGGACTCATGATGGCCACCATGTTCATGAACCCTAAAGAAGACTCTCAAGGAATCACTAATCGACTTAGTTTCTTTATTTTCACAGTATGTCTCTTCTTCTTTTCATCTAACGATGCTGTTCCTGCCTTTATTCAAGAACGCTTCATTTTCGTCCGCGAAACTTCTCATAATGCTTATAGAGCTTCTTCCTACACTATTGCTGGCCTTTTAACTTACCTTCCTTTTCTTGCACTTCAATCTGGTGTCTATGCTGCCATTGTTTGGAAAGCCTTGAAGCTTCGTGGGCCGTTCTATTATTTCTTGCTTGTTCTCTATGTTTCTCTTCTTTCAACAAACTCATTTGTGGTGTTTGTTAGCTCAGTTGTGCCAAATTACATTCTGGGTTATGCAGCTGTCATTGCCTTCACTGCTCTATTTTTCTTGTTTTGTGGCTACTTCTTGAATAGCCATGACATACCCACATATTGGAAGTGGATGAACACGATTTCCACAATGTCATATCCTTATGAAGGGCTTTTGATGAATGAGTATCAGACATCAGATGTTTTTGGGTACACACCTGCTGGTGACCCTATAAATGGCACCACCATCTTGGGGTCACTCAACATTAGTACAAATGAATCGAAGAAATGGGAGAAGGTGCTCGTGATGTTGGGATGGGCAGTTCTTTACAGGATATTTTTCTACATAATCCTTCGATTCTTCTCTAAGATCCAAAGGTCATAGAAGAAAATGATCACATGAAGGGAAGCTAAGACAATATATGTTGAATTAATTTACTCTTACCAAACTTCTTATGTTGATTAGAAAGAAAAAAAAGAACTCTTCTTTCATATTTTTTTAATTGGTTATATTTGAATTTATCGTGTCCATAGTGCTAAAATATAGCATTGATAGAATCATATTAGTGGCCATGGAAAGAACCATGCATTATTATATGGTAGCATTTGACATATGATATATATAATTTTCTGTAATCAACTGAAATTAGTTGACAAATGGTTCTTAATTACTCTATCAAATCCTTCAAAAAAGGTAGAAAAGAAAAAATGCTAAAATCTCCTCTCTTTTTCCAATTTAGTATTAAAAATCACAGGATAAAGGGGATCCGATGTTAGTAACTAACAAGAAATTCTTGTAAATGGATCAAAAATTATCTTTCTCTCTATAAAAGCATGATCTAATAGCTAGAACTGAAAATATGTTAAGATACCACAAAGCAATCTCTAGCTAAAAGCTGAGCAAGTTTATTAAGTTCTGTAAAGTCTCATCTTTATAGTAATTCTGAACTAGATTATTGAATATATGATTTAAGTAGACTAGTTAATGTCATGTACCAAGCTCATGGACAATGTTAGTACTGTGCATAAATAGGAATAGATAGAATGGTAGGCTGTAAGCTCGTTAGAGAGTAGAATCACAAAAGAAGAAGGTAAGGAAAAAGAAAGAAGAAGTAGAAAGGAAGAAGAAGAAAAGGAGAGGAAGAAGAAAGAAGTTGAGCACAGAATATAGATGAGAAGGAAATTGAAAATTGTATTAATTCATTGATAATCTTTCTACACAGTCTTGCCTATATATACCAATGATTGGCAAATAAACACAATTCTGTTACTAGCAAAGCAAAAAAGACAAAATAACAGCTAGAATAACAACTAATACAAAATGATAATAATAAATAAGGACAAATGACAAATAACAACTTTTTGCCAGCTCTAGTATTCTTTCAGTATCTCACCCATTATTGACTGTTCCTGAATGACCACATTATTTCTAGAATTTCCATTACTGCTACATTCTTTTATGATTGATATAACCTCCTTATCATGGATAGTAGTTGCATTTCCTTGCATCATGACAATACCCTCTCCTTGGACCTTTTCCTTGTCCTCAAGGAAAAAAGTAGGAAATTGAGATTTCATATAAGACATATCTTCCGAAGTAGCTTCTTCCTCGGTCATATTCAACCATTGAGTCAATACCTACAGAACCTTCTGTCTTCTCCTTTGAATTTCCCTAGTGTTGAAAGAGGAAGTAAAGCAGCATGGCCTCAGACACTGCACAGGCAGAAAAGCCTGTGCAGGGCAGGTCATCACAGGCCCTGAGAAAGGGAGCAACCATCCCTGTGGTAGGGAAAGGCGCTCCAACCTTTCCTAGAAAAAGAAAGGGACGTTGGACAGAAATACCAAGGCAACCAAGTCGAATAGGCTACCGTTGGGCATGCACATATATATACCAACTCAATCAATTGTAAAAATTAGAATCATATATCAATAAATTCATCATTTATATTTTCTTCATGATATCAGAGCAGGATTCAAACCTGTGAAGTATCAATCAAGCAAACAAAAATCCAAATTCTCAGAATTCCTTTTTGGAAATTCATCATGTCTCAAACTGATAACAGATTGACCAATATAATCCTCAGAGGTAATCAAAATTACTTCGAGTGGTCAAAAGCTGTCTACATAGGGCTTAGTAGCAGAAGGAAATTGGGATTCATCACTGGGACTAAACCCAAACCCAAACCTACTAGACCAGAAACCCTGACAGAAGAAGAAGTAGAAAAAAATTGAAGAATGGCAGACGACAGACCACCTGGTCATGTCGCTGCTTACCAGCACTATGGAGCCCCAAATTTCCAAGCTCTGCATGTTGCTGGAATCGTCAAAAGCAATATGGGACAAGGTAAAAGGCCTATATGGCCATCAATAAAATTTTGCTCACATTTTTAATCTCAAACAGGAATTGGCCAGAATCACACAAGGCACAAAATCAGGATCGCAATATGCCACAGAAATATTGACAAGGTGGGAAGAACTTCAGACTTACCTACCTCCTTCAACAGACACGGTAGAAATTAAAAAATGAGCCGACAATGATCTAGTATTCACTTACCTGGGAGAATTGGACTCAAGCTACGAGAGCTTGAGATCTCAAATCCTCCTGTCCCCAGAACTACCGAGCATCGACACTGTTATCGCAACAGTCCAGCGTGAGAAGACTCGAAGGAACCTTATGAATCCCTCGGCCTCTACTGAACTCGCGAAAAACCAAGCCTTCGCATCGCGTCGCCCCGATCTCACCGAAAGAAATAGGGAGAGCGACCGAAGCAGTGGTCACGGCCGCCTGCTGGCACCTTCACCCCGAGCTCAAGCCAACCCGAGGTTGGGAAAGGGGGAGCGGCGAAGGGGTGAGAAGAGGAGGAAGAAGAAGGCCCGAAGGGAACCCTAGGGAGAAAAAGGAATTCAGGGGCTGGGCGTCATATGCAGATTGTTATATGACGCCCCGACCCGACCTTTTAGGGTTACACCAACCCGACCCAGGCCAACATTGGACCCGACCCGACTCCTCCAAATCCGGCCCAAGCCACTAGGTCCAGTAGAGCCAGTCGGCCCAGCAGGCCCTCTAAGCCCAGCAGGCCCAACAGACCTTCCAGATCCAACCAGTCCAGCAGGCCCACCAGGCACTTCAAGCCTAGCAGAAGCATCAGGCCCAAGTGGCCGAAATGCTGGCCCAATTGCAGGCCTTGGTCCTCCAACCCAATGGGTTTGGGTCAACTCAACCCGACGGGTCAGGTTCAGTTCTCACTGCTTTAAATTCCTTACAAAATTTTTCAAAACCTTGTCAAAATTTCTGGATTATTGACTCACGGGCAACGGATCATATGACCTGGGATCCAAAAAACCTAACCAACCTGAATTTGATTTCTCCTTCTCACCATGTGACTGTTGCCAATGGAGAAAAAGTCAAAATTCAGGGATATGGCACTTCAAATTTATTTAACTCACATATTGAAAATATTTTATATTTGCCTGCATTTAAATCCAATCTATTATCCGTGGGAAAAATTACTTATGATTTAAATTGCAATGTTATCTTCTCACCTACCTCAGTCACTTTTCAGGATCAAATCTCCGGGAAGACGATTGGTGAAGGAAGACTAGAAAATGGTCTCTACTACCTTCATGCCCCTCCCAAGAAATGTTTTTTGTCATCAAACCCTAACCAAGGCATGTTAATGCATCAGCGGTTAGGGCATCCATCCGACAATGTTTTAAATAAATTATTTCATCACAACTTAAGTTCCAGCAATTGCGATGTGTGTAAATTTTCTAAACACACTCGATTGCCTTTCTCTTTATCCTCCAGTGTATCTGAAAAAGCATTCGATTTAATTCACTCAGATGTTTGGGGACCTGCCCCTGTTACTTCCTATAATCACTTTAAATATTTTGTCACTTTCATTGACGATTACTCCCGTACTACCTGGGTATATTTACTAAAAGGAAAAAATGAAGTTTTTTCTCGCTTCCAAGAATTCTATAATGTCATACAAAACCAATATAATGCTACTTTAAAAATTTTTCGCTCCGACAATGGCACAGAATACATAAACCAAAACTTTTTTTACATTCTTTAATCAAAAAGGGATTGTTCATCAAACCACTTGTATCAACACCCTGAACAAAATGGTATTTCTGAACGAAAAAATAGGCACCTTCTCAATGTCGTTTGGACTCTCCTTTTTCAAAATAATATTCCATCGATTTTTTGGTCTGATGCCCTTTTAACTGCTGCCTACCTAATCAATAGACTTCCCATTGCCATTTTAAAACATTTGAGTCCCCTAGAGGTTCTCAAAGGTCGGAAAATTGATTTAAGTCACCTCCGAGTCTTTGGCTGTATTTTTTATGTTCACATAAACCGCCAACACAAACTCGATAAAAGTTCTGTCAAGACCCTGTTTTTAGGATATTCCTCCACTAAAAAGGGATATAAATGTTATGATCCCTATACTCATAAAACCTACATCTCTCGTGATGTCTCATTTCTTGAGACAATTCCTTATTACACCACCCAAACTCATGATAATCCTCAGGGGCCCCTTGCTCACTAGTATTTCCGCCTAACTCTTATTTTTCTCTTAGCAGCCCTACTCAGGATTTATATAGGGGGAGCTGTCTACTGTCTCAAGGTCGATTCCTTCAGGGGGAGACAATACAATTGGAGATACAACCTCTGAAAGTCAATCTCAAATTAGTGACAGCCAACCTCAACCTCAGGAGGAAGCAATCGCCTTGAGAAGGTCCACTCGTCAAACTCGCCCCCCTGAAATTAAGAGATTATGTATCTCATTCGGTATCGTATCCTATCCAAAGTTCTATTTCCTATGATAACATATCAAGTCAATACCATAGCTACTTAAGCCAGATCTCATCCCATCCTGAGCCAACCAACTTTTATGAAGCCAACACCAATCCCAAATGGTGTAAGGCCATTAAAGACGAACTTCAAGCGCTAGAAAAAAATGACACTTGGGATATTGTTCCTCTTCATGTAAATAAGAAACCAGTTGGATGCAAATAGATATATAAAATAAAGTATAATAGTGATGGGACCATTGAGAGATACAAGGCCAGACTCGTCGCTAGAGACTTCACTCAGACTTACGGAGTTGATTACCAAGAGACATTTGCTCCAGTCGCCAAGATGAACACGGTCATAATCCTTATCTCAGTTGCAACTAATCAAGGATGGAGCCGATTCCAAATGGACGTGAAGAACGCCTTTTTACAAGGAAATCTAGAAGAAGAAGTTTATATGACTCTCCCCCTTGGTCACAAATCAGCCACAGATGCCCCCATGGTATGTAAGCTAAAAAAGGCTATCTATGGGCTTAAACAATCTCCGAGAGCATGGTACGCCCAAACTAAGCCTCTTTTTATTAAAAATTGGTTTTACTAAATGTGATTCTGACTCTTCCATGTTTGTTAAATACAATCTCACACACACTTTCATTATTCTTGTCTATGTTGACGATATCATAATAACAAAAAATGATGATCAAGGTATAAAGGATGTCAAATAAAGTTTAAAGAAAAAGTTTGATATTAAGGACCTCGGGCAGCTCTCATATTTCCTAGGCATAGAAATGGAAAAATCTACCAAAGGTTTATTCCTATGTCAAAGAAAATACATCCTCGATCTATTAAAAGAAACTGAAAAATTAGGGGCTAAACCTGCCTACACTCCTATGGAAACCAAAGTCAAACTCAATCTTGAAGATGAAAAACCTCTAGCCAACATAGGACATTACCAACGTTTGGTAGGAAAGTTAATATATCTCACTGTCACTAGACCTGACATATCATTCGTAGTAAGTATGGTGAGCCAGTTTATGCATGCCCCACGCACCTGCCACCTAGAAGCTATAGATAGGATTCTTAGATACCTAAAGGGTACCCCAGGACAGGGAATCTGGATGAAAAATAACCATTCTAATTCTATAGTTGGACTCTCTGATGCAGATTGGGCTGGAAGCTGTGACAGAAAATCAACCACTGGTTTTTGTGTTTTTGTGGGAGGAAACTTAGTAACATGGAAAAGCAAGAAGCAAAACGTTGTTGCTAGATCTAGCGCAAAAGCTGAGTACTGTGCAATGGCATCAACAGCTAGTGAACTCATTTGGATCAAGCAAGTCCTCAGAGATATGAAGGTAGAAATTAATGGCCCTATGACAATGCATTGTGATAACCAAGCCGCCCGTCACATTGCATCAAACCCTGTGTTTCATGAATGAACTAAACATATTGAAGTGGATTGCCACTTCATCAGGGAAAAGGTTCAAAAGGGAGAAATTGAAACTCCGTATATCAAGAGCCAGGACCAACTAGCTGACATCCTTACAAAGGCACTTGACAAACAGACGCATCATTCAATTTTAAGCAAGATGGGTTCGATCAACCTCTATGAACCCAACTTGAGGGGGAGTGTTGAAAGAGGAAGTAAAGCAGCATGGCCTCAGACACTGCACAGGCAGAAAAGCCTGTGCAGGGCAAGTCATCACAGGCCTTGAGAAAGGGAGCAACCATCCCTGTAGCAGGGAAAGGCCGCTCCAACCTTTCCCAGAAAAAGAAAGGGACGTTGGACAGAAATACCAAGGCAACCAAGTAGAATAGGCTACCGTTGGACATGCACATATATATACCAACTCAATCAATTGTAAAAATTAGAATCATATATCAATAAATTCATCATTTATATTTTCTTCACCTAGTCTGCAAAATGGCTACTGGTTCGATCTTGAATTCCCTAGAATTGTGGTTTGGAGGTAAGGTAGTAGTGACTGGCACGTCGTCTCCCACATGTTTCTTTAAGAGAGAAATATGAAATACAGGGTGCACCTGAGAATTAGCAAGTAATTCCAACTTGTAAGCTACTAGTCCCACCTTGGATGATACCTTAAAAGGTCCAAAATACTTGGCAGCCAATTTCATACACTTTCTGATGGCAAGGGAACCTTGTTTATGAGGTTGCAATTTCAAGAACACCAAATCTCACACCTCAATACTCCTTTCAGTTCTTCTTTCATTTGTAATTTGTTTTTGTCGATTCTGTGCTAAAACCAATTGATCTTTTAACAACTGAGCCATTTGCTGTCTTTCATGGAGTAAACTCTCCACAACTGTTATTGAGGTGTTGAAGCCAGATAGGATTAGAAACTGAATAGGAACTTTTCCATATAAAGCCTGGAAAGGTGTCATTTTCAAGCTGGAATAGAAGTTGGTATTGTACCACCAGTTAGCTAATGACAACCATTTATACAAAGTTCCTGGCCTTTGAAAACACATACACTTTAGATAGTTTTTCAAGCATATGTTCACACTTTATGTCTGTCCATCAGATTGGGGGTGGTATGTTGTACTCAAGTTAAGTTTAACCTCTATCAGCTTGAACAATTCTTGCCAAAAGATGCTAGTGAAAACCTTGTCTCTGTCTGAGACAATGTCCTTTAGAAATCTATGCAATTTATAGATGCAATTCAGAAATAACTTAGCAATCTTGGAGGCAGTAAAAAGGTGTGCAATAGGAATGAAATGTGCATATTTTGTAAATCTATCAACTAAAATCATAATTGTATCTTTACCTTCAGAACGAGACAGCTTCTCTATGAAATCCATGGAAATGGATTCCCAAGAAGTAGTTGGCACAGGTAAGGGCTGAAGTAACCTAGGATAAGGCACATTCTCTCCCTTACACCTTTGACAAACCTCACACTGAACTACCCACTGGTAGACATCCATCTTCATCCTATACCAGAAGAAATGTGCCTTCAATCTGTTATAAGAACCAATAATACCATAATGCGCACCTAAGGAAGAATCATGTGCAGTGTGCATGATTTTCTTCTTTAACTCCCAACTGTCTCCAATAAATAGTATGTCCTTATACCTCAATATACCTTGGAGATAAGTAATATTAGGTTTAGCATTTGGCTGAATTATGAAAGCCTGAATAATTTACTGAGCTCCACTATCCTTGTTATAGCTATCCATTACTTCCTGCATCCATTATGTCAGCACAAAATAAGCTATACTAGACAAGTTACTTTGGTCTCCAGAATTCCACTCCCTTCTTGATAAAGTATTTGCCACCTTGTTCTCAACTCCTTTTCTGTATAGTATATTATAAACAAGACCCAACAACTTTGTCAACCCTTTCTTTTGAACATTAGTAGTTATTCTTTGCTCCAACATATGCTTAATGATCTCATGATCTGTCTTAATAATTAAGTGAGCATTCTCCAAGTAATACCTCCACTTACTAATAATAAAGAGTATTGCTAAGAACTCCTCATATATTGACAGTTCTTGATTTCTGGGGCTCAATGCTTTACTTATAAAAGCTAGGGGTCTATGATTTTGCATAAGTACAACCCATATTCCCTTGCTATATGCATCAGTTTCTAAAATGAATGGTTGAGAAATCTAGAAGTGCCAACATTGGAGAATTGCACATTGCCTCCTTCAGTTTCACAAATGCAACCTCTGCTTCCTCATTCCAATGAAATGAGTCTTTTTTGAGCAAGTTAGTTAAGATCTTACTGATTACTCTATATACCTTAATAAATTTCCTATAAAAACCTATCAATCCCAAAAATCCCCTTAACCCCTTCAAATTCAAAGGTCTAAGCCAAGACTTCATAATAACAACCTTAGAATCATTTGTGCTAACTCCATTCCTAGAGATGACATGCCCCAAATATTCAATCTGTTGCTGAGCAAAAATGCACTTTGAAAATTTAACATACAACTTTTGTTGTTGTAACAACTGCAGAGTGATCTCTAAATGCTGCAAGTGTTCCTCCATTGTCTTACTATAGACTAATATGTCATCAAAGAATACTAGAATGAATTTCCTCAAATACTCTTCAAAAACTTGATTCATGAGAGAATAAAAAGTGGCAGGTGCATTAGTTAGGCCAAAAGGCATGACATGGAACTCATAATGCCCATTATGATTTCTAAAAGCAATTTTATTCACATCAGAATTCTTCATTCTAATCTGATGATACCCTGCTCTTAAGTCCATCTTTGAAAAATACTTTGCACCCTGTAACTTATCCAGGAGGTCTCAAACTTCTAGAAGTAAAAAACGAATGCGCTGATCAACACCGGTTGATCATGGAACTACACTTTGCTATACACTTATTGCGTGAGGACAATCATCGTCTTTGGTGATACTCTACTTTATTGGTATAGGAAATTTGTCTTTGATGGTAAAGAAATTAAGTTGCCTATAGTCAACACACAATCTCCATGTCCCATCTTTCTTTTTGACAAGGAGCACAAGAGAGGCAAAAGGGCTTGAGCTTGGTTGTATAAGTGGGGTTTGGATCATTTCTTTGATTTGCCTTTTTATTTCAGTTTTTAAAAAATGTGGGTATCTATAGGGTCTTATGTTTATTGGTAGAGATCCTTCCTTTAGGAGTAAGGTATGATCATGAGTTTTTGGTAGAGGTAGGTGTTTAGGTTCATGAAACACTGTTTGATACAGGTTGAGTAAATGAAGGACTTCAGGAATAGGTATTGAGTTTGGTAATGGTTCAATCTCATTGGTGCATGTAATAGTAAATAATAGCAGTGGCCTTGTGCCAATTCTTCTTGAGGAAACTTTGCAACCCTTTTCCTGATAACACTTTAAGACCTTTTATCTCTGTCATACCATACAATTCCACTGTAGAGCCATTCTTGATAAAAGAGAGCTTCATCTGAGAGAAATCAAACTGAATTGGACTGTGATGCTTCATCCATTCCACCCCTATTACTATATCCTACCCTCCTAACTAAGCTGTACTTAAAATCATGCCCTTGCATATTCCATTTGAAAGATTCACAAATGAACTTGTTCATACTCTGACCATTAGCCACAGTTACCTTTAAGGTTTTTCCTTTAGTTAAAGCACAACCAAGCTGCTTAACCAATTTCTCATCAACAAAGCTGTGAGTGCTTCCACTAGCAATCAAAATCACTATCTTTCTATTATTCACAGGCCTTTAATTTTGAAGTGTTGGTAGACTTAGTGCCTTCAATGGCATACATTAAAAACTCCACACTAGCCTCAACTTCTGTATCAACCTCCTGCTTTACCTTACTCTCTAATATCTCAGCCCCTTCAATGGTTATCAAAGCATTTAATTGTCTTTTCTTACAGACATATTCCATGAAGTACCTATCTCCATACCTAAAACATTGTTCAGGGTTCCTCCTTAAGTTTGGGTTAAAATTGGTGTTATTGGTTAATGTTTTAGACATTTTTATGGTTGGGGTAACTGTTTCAGGTTTCTTTGTGATAGAGTCTGTTTTGTTATCTGGTTTGAATGGTAAGTGGAGTTGGTGTTGGTATTTCTTGTGTAATTGGTGGTTTGAGGGTTAATAGTTTATTGGTTGATCTTTGGTGTTGTTTTCTGTTTCTTCAGGATAGCTGCTGTGGACTGCTCTTGCAGTCTAGACTATTCACAGGCCTATAACAAGGTTGTAGGTTTAAAGATCTTCACCATAGTTCTTAGCTCTTCACTGAGCCTACTAACAAAGCTAGAGACAAAATAGGTTTCGTCCAGCCAGGGGGTGATACTTCAATATTAATGATTTGAGCTCTTCATATTTCTCCAAGTATTCCTCCACCGATCCACTCTGTTTCATCTTATTGAACTCTTCAACCACATCATTCATAGTGAGCTCCCCAAATCTTTTACATCAATCTTCAGTAAACATTTCCTAACTCTTTTTCCTTTGCTGCATAAACCAGCCTTAAAACCACACATCTGCCTTCTCTCCCAAATAGAGATTAGCAATGTCTATTTTCTATTCCTCACGATATTGTAAAGTTAGAAATATTTTTGGCACTTCGTCACCTAAGTTCTAGGAGTTTGTCCATCAAAATTAGAAAGTTCAATCTTAGGCATCTTTGTAGCAACCTGTACTAGATATAGTTTGACTAGACTCTCCTACCACAGGCATTTTGAGGTTATTAACAACAGGGCTAAGAAGAATTCCATTACTTGGAGGCTTGTTCCCTCCAAGGTTAATTTGTCTCTAAATTTTGTTACCAGCAAACCAAAAAGACAAAATAACAGCTAGAATGACAGCTATTATAAAATGATAATAATAAATAAGGACAAATGACAGATAACAACTTTTCTGCGAGCTCTAATATTCTTTCAACCTCTCGCCCATCATTGGCTGCTCCTGAATGGCCATATTACTTCTAGAATTTCTATTACTACTACATTCTTCTATGATTGACACAACCTCCTTATCATGGATAATAGTTGCATTCCCTTGGATCATGACAGTTAACTGATTAATAATCATGGTTACTGTTCTCCTAGATAGAGGGGTAGGAAACTAAATCTTTGGATCTAATATCTAATTAGTATTAATATTTTAATTTTTTTTTCTTTTAGTACCAATATTTTTTATTTCTATTTCAATTTAGAATACTTATAATTTTTTCAGTCTATTTCTACTGACATAAAATAAAATATTCTTAATTGATTTACCATATTAGTAATGTCAACTCATTAATCCTACTAAGCATGTGGAACACATCTGTAAATTTATTTTTCAAGCTACACACATTTAAATATGGGTACTATGTTCTTAGTAGGATAAGTTATTAGTGAGTTGACACTGTTGATGTTGTGAATGAATTAGGAATATTCCATTTCGATGGCTATCTCAGCAAAAATTAGTCATAAAAGTTGTAGGTATCCTAAATTGGAAAAAAAAAAAAGGCAAAACGATCCTAGATATCCCGATCCTTGATTATTTTTACGAATCTACCCTCAGCTTTAAAATTTATCAATTTGGTTCACCATCTTTACGTATTATATCATATCTACCCACAATAGTTTTGGCATGTGCAACTCATGACATGGCATGCACACATAGTTTATTTGTTTGACTACATGGCTTATAACTTAAAAAAGCTCAAAACTCACCGTTTTATGCTTAAATAAAGGAAAGGAAAAACCATCCTAACTACTATGACATTTCACCATTTTTTCAAATGTACCCTCACTTTATAATTTTATCTTTTTGGTCCATTATCTTTGCGTTCTATATCAAATATATCCAAGTTGTTTCAAGCATGTGCCTATGATGATATTAAATAAATTCAGACAAATATAATATTAATGTCAAATAAAAATACTACAAAAAGTTATTCGAGTCAATATTGTATGCATTATATATGTCTACTCAATGAATCTAAATAAAAACAAATGCTTCAATGTTGTTTTTAGTACACATATGCACTTGCAATTTCTTAAACTTCTCGGAAGGCTTTGGCAGAACATGCTACCCATCTTGAATCACCAAAGTTGCATTCTTATTAGTCTTTGGTATTATTGTCCTATAGGATCCGACCACCTTTTCTTTTCCTTTTAAACAAATTGATGTATGTTGGTAATAAAAAAAACACATATGCGTGCCACGTCATTATAGGCACACGCCTGAAACAACTTGGATAGATTTGATATAGAACACAAAGATGATGGACCAAAAAGATAAAATTATAAGGTGAGGATATATTTGAAAAAATAGTAAAAGATCGTGGTAGTTGAGATGGTTTTTCTTGTCCTTTATTGAAGCATAAAACGGTGAGTTTTGAACTTCTTTAAGTTGTAAGCCATATAATCAAAAAAATAAGCCACGTATGCATTGCCATGTCATGAGTGGCACACACCAAAATGATTGTGGGTAGATATGATACAATACGCAAAGATAGTGGACCAAATTGAAGATGACGGCAGATTCATGAAAATGATCAAAGTATGAGGTATTTGCAATCGTTTTACCTAAAAAAAAAATTAAAATATCAATTGCAATTGGATACAAGATCCAAAAATTTTATACCAACAGAGTAATTGACCTTAAAAAATATAGTTATATGCATATATCATCTATATATAAAATTAATCGATAAGTGATATATGTTTAATACATTAAACAATTAATAAAAAATCATTCATCCAACATGTGAATATAAAAAATTCAGTTATGTATCACTCATCCATTTATTACCTCAGAAAATCTTAAACCATTAGATAAATTTTCTCCTCTAATGCTTTATACAATTGTATACTACATGGTGTAAATAAACTCTACGCTTTGTGTTTATTAATGAGGGCTGATAATACAAAAGAAAGTTCTAATAATTAGCCACAGATTTTTTTTTATATGTTGCTGCTATAGCCTATAGTCTTGAACAACAGGACTTGAATAAATAAAAAAAAAGTAAGGATAAAGGGTCACTTTCATCCCTGAATCTGGAACACAAATTCAAACACAGGTTGAAATAAATTATTGGACTAAATACATCTATAACTTATCATTTTTGGCTCAAATTTAAAAATTAGCGTGAGTTGCACTCTCTAAATAAATATTAATTTAATCAATAAAGGTTTTCAGGGAATTATATTTTATTGTTGAAAAGTTTTTTTTCTTTTCAAAAAAGTATTGAGTTTTCTCTTTTGATTTTATTGGAACTTAATAGTGTTGGTTTAATCCATGGACTTGTTCAAATGGTCTTCTTTAGGTTAGTTTATTCTTGAAATGCCTCTAGTTTGCAGAATGTTTGTTAAGAAGGAATCATTGACTTGAGTTGTATAATGTGTGTGTAAATTTATATATTCTATGAGTAATGTGTGTATAAAAAAAGAAAAACTATAATATTGACTCTGAAGATAGATTTTGAAAGAAAAATGGAGATTATATTGCCCGAAAATGGGGCTATGTATGTCCTGTTGAATTTGATGGGATTATGGTCCAATTTTAAAATGGAAGTTTCTGCCTAATTTTTAATAAAATTATATGTAATCAATTGAATTTTAGTTAGTAAAGAAGGTTGTAGCTGGATTTTATATTCGAAAGGGATATGCAGGAAGTTTGATTGAAAATTCAAGTTTAGTTCAATTAAAAAATATAGTTTTCTACTTTTATTTATCTTCCAAGTGAAAGATGAATAAGAAATGCCAAGTTTTGCAGACCCACTTGAAGATTGGAATAGTAAAAAATCACCAGGCCATTATATGATTCTGTAACACTTCTATTCCTTCGATCCATATCTGCTCATTTTGATACTCTAGCCAATCAGTTTACCCCACCATTGTCAGCTTTTCAGGAATTAAGTTAATCAGTAAATGACTTTCTTGCCTGAAGCTAAGATCATCTCCGCCTCATTCAAGTTCTTATGGCTCTTCGTACAGAATATGAACATGTTAAAGCCTCTCTCTATTGCATCAGAATCCCCTTTTGACATTAGATATTCAAGAAATTATTTTTGAGGAAACAAGACTCAGGCTAGATAAGAACTCTTCATATCAAAGTTGTTCTTGTCACTTTTTATTAGAGATCCCACCTCACTATTGAATAAGAGATACAAACAATTTATAAGGATTGAAGTCCAACCAACCAAGTGGCTAGTTGTAGTCATTTTATATATTAGTTGGACTCAAACCCAATTCTATTATTTAGATCCTACACTCTTTCGTTCATTTAACTCCCACCTTAATCAAATCAATTCAAATTTCTTAATACTCTTCCAAGCCATACTAGCCGAAATCAGGAACCAAGTGCTGCAAGAATTGTCGTCAGAATGGCCACAATGTTGCTAGCTGTCCAACTATTGGGTTGCATCTGTTGTCATGAACTTGGTCATATTCTTGGCCAACTCGACCGCCAGGGCCTAAGGTAAGGTAACATCTACTCAACGTCAGTACAATTAGAATGTCCAGCTTCTCCTTCTCCTGTTGCTTATTTGTTACTTCAGGAACAAAACCTGCACATGATTCAGAATCTTGGATGAGCTGATTCTCTCTCCTCGTCATTTCTGCATCAAACTCAGGGTGGCTTCCACTTAATCCACCTTGAGTTTGAGAGGAAGGGTGGGATTCAGAATGATTATCATGATTACACCCTAAAACCTGACAATCGAATATATATCATATTTGATTAGTCTTGATTTTGGTTTATGTTCTTCTATTTCGTATTAACGTAGGTAATGAGAAAGAATACTCTTATAATTATAATTATAATCAAATTGGAAGACCAAAATCAACTGTTAGTACACTTGTTTATTGGCAGTCTTTCAACCTTGGAAGAACCTTCAACGAAGTTTGCCATAAAGCTTCATAAAAATCGTATTGGGAAAAAGAAAAAAAAAAAAAAAAAAGAGTCAAAAGATTGCGACAAGAGAAAATAACTGGTGGATACAATGTAAAATTGACCAAGTTAAACATTTACATGTCTATGTCAGAGGCAAGTTTCTCCATCTTTCCTATCTGTCAAACACAGTCTTCCCAATAAGCTGCCTGCCACCACTACTAAATGCTGATGGTATTACAACTCATTGGTATTGTCTTTTACTCAATTAGTTTCTACTGATAATCCTGTTCTACAATAACTTCTAGGTAATGATTTTGGACTGGGCAGGTAAGATGCTTAATTATCATATATATATATATATATATATATATATATATATATATTATGTAATGTAATAATTTTTTTAAAAAAATTTTATTAAAAATCTAATGAATCGTAATTGTATATAATATGATAGAATAGTTATTTTCTTATATATTTCTCATTATATATTTTATTTATAAATGGAATAAATTCTTACGAATATTGATAGGTCGAATGAATAGATTTGAGTTCAAAATTTTATGAGTATTATATCAATCAAATCAAAATTTTTTGTTTTAAAAAGTAATATATATATTCTTAAGAGGTGAATTGGTTCTTGTTGTAAAGTAATGAAATTGAAGTTTTTAATTTTACTTTAACAGTAGAACAAATATTAATTCATCAATTCTTAACATATTTTTAGACCAACCAACTTTATCATATCATCGAGATAATAATAAAATAGTCAATTTTTCTTGAAGAAGGTTCCTAATCTACAAAATACAGATCATGATATTCTAAAAAAAGCCAATATTTTCCTCTAAAAAGAAAGAAAAACAATAAAAGAAATATTTTACATTATAATTGATGTAAAATGAATTCCATAAATGTTTCTAGAATGCAAAACCTACAAAACAAATCACCATACCCAAAAGAAAAAAGAAAAGACAACATTTTTACACAAAAACAATATTGAATAAGCATTTATATTAAATTTGGTAAATAAATTTCATAATTTTTTTCTAAAATTTATTTTAAATTCATAACTAAACCAAATTCTATCAAATTTAATAAATTCCAAATGAATTGGAAGCATATGAGATTATATTTTTATATCATAATAAAAAACACCCCTAATTCGAATACTTTATTCATCTCTCATCCATCTCTTGCTTCTTTCACTTGTCTCTTTCTTTTTCTTTGTTTTTGCTTTTAAATTCTACATCAATTTTTAAAGAAATTCTATATAGATTTTTAAAAAAGAAGAAAATCATTTTCAACCAAATTTGCAGTAAATTTTTCTGTATACGGGATTTGAACCAAATATGAAATCAATAAATTTAGATTTATCAAATAGAAGTAATTATTAGTATATTACTGGTAAATAGTCAATACAATGATGCAGAAAACTGCTAGATGGAGGGAAACAGAAGCAGAATAATCAGCTAGATTATGCATTAAACAAATGTTCACCATGAACAATTTGTTAACTAACATTTAACGGCGAGACGGAGTCTTACATTATAGACACCAAATTCCATTGTCATGATGTTCCATCAACGGTAACAGACAAGGAGAGAAACGAAATTGAAGGGTTGCTCCGCCCAATTATATTTTAAAGCTGAATTAATTAAAAAAACATATATAATTTAGACCCAACCAACCAAGACTTTGTTTTAATATTAATTTAACGCCAATGTATTCAATATACCAACTGATAATCATTTTTGTATTCTTCCCGTTCAAACTCCCTTTCATCATCTTCCTTCTTATGCTTCCCCTCTAACTTCCACATTTCAAGTCAAACCGAAAACCTATCCTATCAACCCCCTTTTTCTTCAGGATTTTCCCTTCGTTTTGATACCCTTCTGTTGTCGTGGCTCGAGGATGTTTCTTTTGTGAAAATCTGCTGGAGTTATTGCTCAAATGATATTGTGTTTCTAGGCCAAGTTGCAACTTCTTGTTGTATTCAGTTTCAAGTAGCAGAGAATAGCCAAGTCTGGCTGTATATGTTTATGTTGGTTTAGGCTAGAAAACTGCAGGTGAGACATGCTTGAGTTAGTGGAGTTCAGGGAAACTCACAACTTGAGGAAATAGCTGTCTGATTATGAGGCTGATGAGCCGATATGGGGCGAGCTGCGTTTAAGATGAGAAGATGATGGGAGGCAAGCATAACTGGAGTATAAGAGGTGCTGAGTGCTTGTTCCTTTGCATGTTCATACTCATCCAGTCGACTCTTGCACAGGAAGGTTAGTATTCATGTAATTTGAGTATAATGGTTGTTAAATATATTAAAATGGAACCTGGTCTTTTGCTAAAACTTGCATAGAATTTCAGATCAGCTTTAATCATGTCGAATCTTGCTTTCCTGTAAACCTGGAATCTAGATCTACATTCTGTGAATTGCCTGGAGGAGTATCATTCTGCAGAACTGATTGCAAAATTCCAACGATTAATCCTATTAAAACTTTTACTGACCTGACAATCTGTTCTACCTGTTCAACTGGTAAACCTAACCCCTATGAATGTTTATGCTCTAGAGTTAAAATGACAATTCTAGTCAGCCAATAAAAATACATCGCAAAACTATGAGTTTGCAGCTAATCCGCTAGAGAACCTATGATCCTGATAACTAGTGAAACTAGAACTTTGACAGATGTGACACATAATCTAATGCATTCGGTTAAAATAAACAATTAATAAAATTTAGTATAATAGAAGTGTACCTGACATGATCTTGAACTGTTCTGACAAAGAATGCAATTCATGAGTGATTTGAATATTTTATAGCATTTGAAGAAGTTCCAAGATACAAGACCATACACAACTTCTGACAATGTTCAAATCATTCACAGGAAAAGCAAAATCTTGATGACCTAAAAATATGTGGATTTTTTGCAGGGTTCAAAAGCATCAAATGCTGTGCTGAATCATTTTCTATAGATAACAACAATATAAGTTGGACATCAGATGATAAACTGCTCCCAGATAATGGACATTGCCAGAGAATAACACGGGCAGCAGCAAACTATACAGGTTATGATAAAGTTCGGCTTTTCAACATTAAATCAGGCAAGAGATGTTACAACTTGCAGACAACTAAAGACCAAGACTATCTGATAAGAGGTACATTCCTTTATGGAGATCTACTGGGATCTTTGGGCTCTTCCTTTGATGTTTTGATTGGGGTCACAAAAATAAGCAAAGTGACCTCATTTGAGGATTTGGAGGTTGAGGGCGTTTTTAGAGCTACCAACGAATATATAGACTTTTGCTTAGCGCACAACAAGGGGCATCCACACATTTCAAAGCTTGAACTCAGGCCTCTGGCAGATTCAAAGTATTTACAAGGAAGTGCTTCGAGTGTTTTCAGATTGATTAGCCGAAATGATGTAGGGAATGCAGGAGATGCTATCAGGTATATATCCCATAGTTCCTTTACGGGAAAAAAATAATAAGGATAATCTGCTGAAATGGATGCAAAAAGAAGTTTTAGAAGCTAAAAGACAGCAATAGCCATTCTGACATCTGATGGAATCTGAAAAATTAAAATGAACCACAGCAGTTTTGGAGTGGTGAATTCAGATGATAGGTACTTCTTCAGAATACCTAAATGACAGCATGCCAGTAGCACTAGTTCTTTTCAGAACAGTGCATGCTTACTTCTATTATTGCCTTCTCTCTCCATTTCTTAAAAACACAATCAATGTCATGGCTACCATTACCTGAAACTACAACCACATTAAACTCTAACAGCCAATAAGGTATCAAAATGTTTATTGCTGCTTGTCGGATGTTGTTTTCCATGCTCACTTACCTTTTCCACTAATAAGAGCAATGGCACTGCTTGTTTTCCAGGAACACCATAGGTTCACAAACTATTCACAGCCTTGTGTAGGATAAAAGAAAAACGCTATTCTCAAGCCAAAGAGATTAAGTCAGCAGTCCATCTAACATTAAATGTTGCGAGTTGTTGAATAGTAAGCAAAATTTACACAACTACTAATATTATTAAAAATGACAAGAGGCAAGTTATTCCACTTGCACAACCTTCCAGGCTTCAAACCTCATCCCCCTTTTTCCTATACTTATTTTAGCCAAGTCAACTACCATAACCATTTCTACACTGCACTCGAGTGATAAACTTTCCTTCAAAACAAAAATGTATGTGTTGACTGAATTTAAAGCCGATGTAAGAGAATTATAAGAATCTTCCTTTACATATTACAGCAGGAAATTTTTTTTTTCTTAGAGTAAGTATTTATAATAATCAAGATTTTCCAAGTTCTCAGACATATTACCTATCTTTACACTTGCCAATTTCAGGTACCCACATGACAAATTTGACAGAATCTGGGAAATTCTGGATCCCAGTATAGTTTCTATATCCCCAGATCCAGTGCCAGCTAGATCCAACACTGGTATCTACAACGCCAGCACAACAGTGCCTACTGAAGTTCTCCAAACTGCACTAACACACAGAGATCGATTAGAGTTCCTACACAAAAACCTTGATTCAGAAAATTACAATTACACTTTGTTCCTCTACTTTCTAGAGCTCAATTCCACTGTAAAGACTACACAAAGGCTGTTTAGCATCTTCATCAACAATGAGATTAAGCAGGAAGGAATTGACATATTATCCAGTGGATCAAACTATAAGGAAGTTGTGCTGACAGTCACAGCAAAAGGGTCTCTAAATTTGACTCTAGTCAAGGTCACAAATAAGTATGACTTTGGACCCATTTTAAACGCTTATGAGATCCTACAAGTGCAGCCATGGGTTCAAGGAACCAACCAGAAAGATGGTAAGTCCAATAGTTGCAACATATTAATCATAAATTTCACTTCATTTATACTTGATTAATTGTAGCACTACAGGGAGTCTGTTATGCGTGTTACTTAAGTTTCATCTCTTCTCAGTGGATGTAATAAAGCAGATGAGAGATAAATTGCTTCAGCATAACAAAGATAATGATATGTTGAAAGATTGGTCGGGAGACCCATGTCTTCCTCTCTCTTGGAAAGGTCTGACATGCCAACCGATGAGTGGGTCCCAAGTGATCACCATACTGTAAGTACTTCCAGTTTCCTTCAAAGAAACAACCATATTTCTACTGGAAGGCCCTTCTGTATATTCCCACTAAAGGGCCCTCTTTCTCCATTCATTATCTAGTACAATATTCTAATATTTATCATGGTTTCCAGGGACATCTCCTCAAGTCAATTTCATGGACCACTTCCTGATATTGCTGGGCTGACCAACCTAAGACAATTGTATGATTATCTACTAGCACTATAACTTGTTATATGGAAATACTGCAGTAAGCTCATGCACATAAAAAGAGCTTGCAACCATCTGATGAGAGCAAATACTTTCATCAGACAGTTGGAAGAAATATGCATGTGCAGGTAAATTGCCCAGCTGGTACCAAACCTTGGGACTGTATATCAATTTGATACCAAGACTTTAATTTGAATCAAAATGGTACCAAAAGTACAGAAAAGTATATCAATTTAGTTCAAATGTCCAATTTCCGACAACGGATGGTGACGTGGCAAGCTGAGGAGACAAAGTTAATTGACGTGGCACATGATGAGGGGGGAAACAGCCGGAATATACCTCCTCAACTTGCCACGTCACCATCCGTTGTCAGAAATTGGACATTTGGACTAAATTGATATATTTTTCTGTACTTTTGGTACCATTTTGATTCAAATTAAAGTCTTGTTATCAAATTGATATACAGTCCCAAGATTTGGTACTAGCTAGGCAATTTACCCCATGCATGTGCTTACTGGATCAGCACCCTTATTATGTTTATGTTTTCCTTAATAGAAACATAAGTTATACCCTGCTTCTGGTATGTAGGAATGTTAGCTACAACCAGTTCACTGGCAGCATACCACCATTCCAATCATCTTCCATGCTAACATCAGTGTAATTTTCTTTTCTCCATCCTTTAGCTATTAGACATCTAATAGTTTTCTGTTGACATTTAGTACATCGAAATTTTGAAGAATCTAAGAAATGAAAAGAGAGAACTGCAAGGAGCCTATAGAGAAAAATGCATACTTCAATCACTATGTATTACCGGAATACCTCCCTAAATTAATAAAGATGATTTTGAGAAAAAAAATGATTTATTAATAGTAGAAATTATTAATTTGCACAAATCTATTTGGAAAAAAACACTTCATATAGATAATGTCACTACATACTTCCAGAGAAAGTTTTTGTCCTGCTAATTGAGTCTTACATATTTATTGTTTGTTAGGTAACCAATGAGTTTGATACATATATCCAAAAAAATCGAATGCAAAGAATATGAGAGATTATTAATTATTGGAATATGTGTCTCCAATAAAAGATTACATATTTTTGATAGTTAGTATTAATTATTTTTTGATCAATTTGTATTAATTATTTGATAGCAGAAATATTCAATTATATATATAGAATGTGATCGGTTTCAATAAATTTTTCATTAATTATTAGAGGCTATTAACTAGTAGATTATCAATTTAGAAAGGTACTAATACAAAATTTCTAAGTTTCATTTAAAAAAAAAAAAACTAAGTTTCACAGTAGAAATTTTTACAGTGTTGCAAATGTCGTAATACACTGGAAAATCTGATTTACATTCAATTGACAGGGATCTGAGCCACAATGATTTGAATGGAAGTCTTCCAAACTGGTTGACCTTACTTCCAAATTTGACAACACTGTAAGTCCAACTAGTTATAGTTTTTTTTTTCCTTTCTTTCATATGTTGAAAAAGAACATCTATATAGATGGGACTTCCAAAACGATGTTCAATGTTTATATTGACTTGTGCCCTTCCTCCCCTAGAATTTTTGGCTGCAATCCTCAGTTCAGCAACGAGCTTCCTTCCAGTTTCAACAGCTCAAGAATTGCTACAGAGTACGAAACTATAATCTATACCTCTAAAGTGTATAACAATCCACTATCTAAGAATGAAAAATCTTACACTAGGTTGTTAAAATTTCAGCTATGGAGAATGTAAACAGAGAACAACTCGTAAAATACAAGGAATTGTCATAGGCACCATAACTGGTGGATCCTTCGTATTAGCTATCGGGCTTGGTTTGGTTTGCATCTACAGACACAAATTTGTGGCACTAGGGAAATTTAATGGTAAACGACAGCCAATGACAAAGAGTAAGTAACTGAATGCCCTTACTATTAGTTGAGAGTTTCAATTTACGGAAGCTAATTCTTAGGTTACATCTTCAAGATAAGATGATATCAGTCTCTGTTTATAGCAAATGCATTATGTTAGTTGATTCACCTTGTTTTCAGGTATGTTGCAGCCAAATGTGGCGCATGCAAAAGCATGTCATTTATAGGATATAATTGCCAAAAATTCCTTTAATTTCTCTGAAATTTGGATGCGATGCAATAAAAAAAATTAAAACAAAACTTTGAAGAGAGATGCATGCATAGCATAAACAAAGATCTTATTATCATTTGTGATGTAGAACAGAAATCACTCACAATGATTAATAAGCAAGTATATCCAAATGCATGCATGAATTCAGAGACAAATCATTGCATATGGCATATAAATAAATGTGAATAGGTATACGATGTATTACAATTTTACTCGTTCTAATTTATGACAAATTATCACCAGGTTGTTTTAGTCAATTATATCTTCTTTTCCGATATGTTTTACAGCAAAATACGCATCTCTTAACTAAAGTTTCCTACAAACTGCAGATGCCATTTTCTCCATGCCTAGCTCAGATGATGTTGCTTTAAAGTCGATAAATATTCAAATGTTTACTCTAGAATACATAGAGAATGCCACCCAGAAGTATAAAACCTTGATAGGTGAAGGAGGCTTTGGATCTGTATACCGTGGCACACTCCTTGATGGACAAGAAGTAGCCGTGAAGGTCCGGTCGACCACCTCGAGTCAAGGAACTCGGGAATTTGAGAATGAGGTAAAAGCCTTGTATTGTAATTTGCTTTCTACTTCAAAATAGCTCTCAATTTTTATTCAAAGTGTCAAACAGATAAATTATGCTAGACTCTGTCATAGATACACAGAATCTTATCCTATATCTTTCCAGTTCACTATTGTCCTTGTCTTTAATGTCCAATAAAAAATTTCTACATCTTAACATGCATCCTGAATTATATGAAATAACATGCCTTCTGAACATATTTTGGTTTATATAGCTGAGCAGTTTTTGTGTATTTTTACCAGAGAAACTACAAGAAAATTACAGTAGAAGATCTCTATTCTGCACAACTCCACAAATATGATTTCAGTATTAATGCCTACTGACAGCTGTTGTTAATGTATGCTACAGCTAAACCTGCTTTCTGCCATCCGTCATGAGAATTTGGTCCCCCTTCTAGGTTTTTGCTGTGAAAATGACCAACAAATCCTTGTTTATCCATTTATGTCCAATGGCTCTCTTCAAGATCGCCTATATGGTACTTTTCATCTAAATTCCCCACTAAATCGTTTCAACATTCATCTATTTTTAACAACCGTTTTCATAACAGGGGAAGCAGCAAAAAGAAAAACTCTAGATTGGCCAACCAGACTTTCTATTGCTCTTGGTGCTGCTCGAGGTATGTAACTAATAGGTATATTAAGCATTATTTGTTGTTGTGCTCAATCTAAAGGCAAAATGCATTATAATGGTTTAATAAAAATTCAGGGCTCACTAAAACTGAAAAATTCATGGGCTTAATAATGGGTTTTGTCCAATCTAAACCCAAAATCTGACATGAAAAATGAAGCTGGATTTCTTTCCAAGTCTGGTGTTATTATGGTATCAACAAACTAACAAAAGTCTCAGTTCAAAAGAATTATGCAATTTTTAGAAGTGCCCCTCAAGGACCTGAGCACTGAAACTCCAATGGGAAAAAAATAGTAGATGTACTTAAATCTTGAAGATTTTCAACAAATTGCTGGCAATTTAAAAAAACTGTTAGATATCATCTATTCAGTGTCAACAGAGACTTGAGCACATGTCAGTGCTGCTCCGATGCTATCCGTCCACTTAAATAGATGAGCGTCCCTCAAAGTAGTTTATATTCATGAAATGGAACTCTTTGACCCAATGGAGCTTCTGAATGGCTTAAATGCCACTTAGAGCGCTTAAGGTGGTTCAAACAAAATAACAGGCCTTAACCAGAGGCCATTATTCTAGACCTGGATACCACGATCTATTGATTTATAGAAGTCAAAGCCAATCTGAAAACCTTGTAACTCATATGTGACACATGCACCCTCTTATTCAACAATAGTTTTGAAAACCTAAATGTTGAGATAGATTTTGGAAAAATAAATGTCTTTTCAACTGTACTATTACCACAGTTACATGAAGATCAAAAGTAATATCAAACAGTATGATCATTGTTGCTTGACTATAATATAAATGCTGATGGAGCATGACAGGCAGACCATTACTTTGACATCTACTTAAATCAGCAACTTGGCTAATCAAAATAACTACCCTGAGTAACAAGTTACATCAGCTAAGGAATGTGAATTCCTCAGGCACCATATAGGAGAAATTGATCTCAGTAAGATAATGACTATCAGAAAGCGGAAAACTGTTCATGAGAAAGTGTCAGGATAGTTAGTACATGCACAAAAAGAACAATTGTTCTAATGGTGAAAAGATGGGTGGAGACCCACAAATCAAAGATCAGAGAATATTCTGTCAGACAACAATCACAATCAGGTGTTCTGTGAGAATCAACTATGTTGCCTGAAAATACAATCTCATGGGTAGGGAGTAAAGGATGAAAAGGGTACTAGTATAGTACAATTTAACAGCATTTACTATGTTATGGATTACAGTCTACAATTTAACATCATACACTAGTTATGGGTTAGTCTTTCAAAATCAAATTCCAGTTTCTAAAAAATTCTGACATGGGTTTATCAGAATTGCATAGTTTGATTACAGCAGTGTTTATTGGTTTTAGTTTATTCCCTTTTACCTTTATTTATCCACAATTAACAATTATATCAGGATGTTAAGAATATTTTCTTTTTTCAGGTTTGACACATCTTCATACATTTGCTGGCCGCTCTGTGATACATAGGGATGTGAAGTCAAGCAACATACTTTTAGATCAAAGCATGAATGCCAAAGTTGCAGACTTCGGCTTTTCAAAATATGCTCCTCAGGAAGGGGATAGTGGTGCTTCTCTGGAAGTAAGAGGCACTGCTGGATACTTGGATCCAGAGTAAGTATGCTTTCACAGATCTCAAGTTTCAATTTTGAAATTCAATTAACAATTGTTACAGATGTAGGGCACTAGAAGGCAATAAAGAGAATTTTAACATCTTACTAGCATTACAACTTGTGAAACTGAGAAAAAAAAAATTAAAATCTCACATTAAAATTCCTAATGCATCACAACCAAGGTTCCATCAATATCATACCTAAAGTAGAATTACATCAGGCAACTCCAAACAGCAACTTGGAAAATCTTCTCAATTCACTAATCAGTCAGTTATTGAGAGGTTAGATATACATACACAGATATATATACCCCATCAAAATCCAATAGATCCAAGATACTAAAACCAGGCTCTCAAGCAAAGCTGAAAACTCTAAATCCCATGGATCCTGAGCCAGAATGTATATAACATCAGACCTGCTTATGGTTCACCCAAATGCAACATACGACTCGATGCAAGAACTTGATAATTTCAACTGAAATAGCCCTATATATACAGACTACAGCATGCAGTTCTAGATTCCTGAGTTCCTTAACATGTTTTTTATGAGTTTCATGTTTGTTTCCATAACTCCTGTACCATGAGAAAGATATAAACTGCTTGATTTCACAATTGTCTCTTACGTAACCCTCTCCACAAGCAAATGCACATTGGATATTCTTTATGTAGTGACCAACTGCAGTTGTTCAGAAAGCTTATAATGCTGAACGGGACCTCAATGCTGGTCACATATTAGCAAAATGAAAATATAACTGCAAAAAGTGCATAACATTGAGTCATATTTAATATCTCTTATCATTCAGGTATTATTCAACGCAGCACCTATCAGCAAAAAGCGATGTCTTTAGCTTTGGGGTGGTTCTACTCGAAATAGTCAGTGGTCGGGAGCCTCTCAACATTAAGAGGCCACGAAACGAGTGGAGCTTAGTTGAATGGGTATGTTTAAAGTCAAGCTTTCTCCAACCTGAAAGGAGTAATGTTAATCCCTCTAGAGTGCCAGCAAAGCACCTCCTCACCCCACACCCCCTCACACACCACCCCGCCCCCACTTTAATTGTAAACTGACAGAAGACAATTTTTTCCTGCAGGCAAAACCCTATATCAGGGAGTCAAAGATTGATGAAATTGTGGATCCTAGCATAAAAGGAGCTTATCATGCAGAGGCGATGTGGAGAGTAGTAGAAGCTGCACTGGCGTGCATTGAGCCTTTCTCTGCATATAGACCATGCATGGCCGACATTGTCAGGGAGTTGGAGGATGCTTTGATAATAGAAAACAATGCATCTGAATATATGAGGTCCATAGACAGCATAGGAGGGTACAGCTTTGGAGGGTCAAATCGCTTTTCAATAGTCACAGATAAGAAGAATGTTTTACCACCACCCACACCAACACCAACAACACCATCACCCATTAACACACAAACCTTGGCTCCTCCAGAGCCAAGATAGTAGACAGGTTATGTGATGTTAATGAGCTATTATCAGTTTTGTTTCATCACGTGACAAAATTATAAGAGAAAATTGACGATAAGTCCCAAATGCTGTATTTTATATATAAGTGCCCATTTTTTGTCCTGACTATTAAGGAATCTACTTCTTGCGAGGTGGAAATAGCCGCACCCCCAATCTGTCTAAGAGACATGAATAGATGCTGTCCATACTTCCATTACATTATGATTACAACAATAGGAATTAGGAATAATTGCCAAAATAGTGAAACAAATTTAAATCTGGACAACAACACAAAAATAGTAGTTGAAGCATCTTTATTAATTTTAACCCAAAAAAGGAACTGTTGAAGGACTTGCTTTCTGACTTGAGAATTACCCTTTCTAGTTCCCCCCAAGTACCTCAAGACCAAAAAACGACATTGGGAATGTTCTAGTTAAAAATCACATATCCAAATGGTATCCAACAGCATAATGACCACCCTAAAACAGGTTTAAGATGTTATCCATAGTTTTCCTTTATCACAAATGCCTTGTTTACCAATCTACTCCCCTGTACGACTTCGTTTTTGTTTTGTCTACTAAATAGTCCAACTTTTCATTCTCCACTTTACAATGTTTCACATGACAGAAAAATAAAAAATGCTTTAAAACAATGTTCTGTTAAACTAAGTAAAAGATATCTTCCATGAAATTGCAAACTTTTTTCAATTTTATTCACTACAACACTTTTTTAATTTCTAATGCCTTTTTTTATGGTCTCTCATTTTGTAACAAATGTATTAAAAAGAATTATAAAAGATGTTATAAAATTTTCACCATAGAAAGGCAACATTATTTCCACTTTTTTATTGGTAAAACTTAGTTACAGTGTTATACAGAACATTTTTTAGTAAGAAATAAATATACTCTCAACTATAGAAGAAAAAATTTAATAAGACAAGAAATTTGAAAAATGATTTTCTATTCTTCACAAACTAAAATAAGTCAAATTTTCTATTGAAAACTTAAGTAGCGAATCGAAACTAATAATTGATGAAACACAAAACTGTTATGCAAAAATATGGAGAAGCTTTGGAATTTCTCTTAGGAATTAGCAATTTTATGGTGTGTAGAAACTGATTGCCAGACATGGTTAGATTTTACAGAAACTATACACATGTCACTATCAGTATACGACCGATCATCTTGGCTCCATGTGATGAAAAGTAAACCAAGTAAACATCTTTTGTTCATCTCATGTACTTTCACGTACTTTATATAGTTTTGACTTCATTTTTCTAATTCTAAACATGTATAAGCACCCTAACCTCAGCTGCATTTCTTTAATGGAAATGATACTTCAAAGCCCAGAAGTTGTTAGTATAACCCATAACTAACCTAGTCATTCTACAAAAGGTATATATAAGCTTAAACATTAAAAGAAACCTAGCCTTTAAAAAAATTAGAGACGTGCACCACGAGAATTTAACAAAGGAAGATTAATTTAAACAACTTGTTTGTGAAGTATTTTCACGGTGCTTCAGTACAGAAGAAGCTTAACCTGAGGTAATTCACAACATGGTGACCTATTATTATATCGTGAATGTCATTTCCCCTTAGATAATCAAAATATGGTTTGACAGTGCCAGTAGCACTTCTAGTTCCACATTTTCTTCAAATGTCATGCAACAAAAATACCAGCAGTGCAATAACTAACCAGTTAACCCAGAGCCATCATATTTTCAGCACCACAAACACCAAGTGCATTGTTTCGTGACAAATCCCCCAAAGGATGACAACTTCAAGTAGAATTTTCCATCAATGATGAAATAACCAAATCGGATGCCCTGGGTGCTCTATGACAAAGTGGCTTATCATTCAAACTTGATGGAGGATAGCTTTAGTATAAAACTGTTCTGCATTTAATTTGTGGAAAAAATATTGGCTTTGAAAGATATTCAGATCTGTTTATGTAGAAACATAAGGGAGAAAAAAAAAGATAGAAAGCTTCTAAAAGTCACACTTAGAAGTACATGGACGCCCACCGAGGGCTCCTTCGGCATCACACCTAGGTTAGGATAATTGCATCATACAACTAATAATAGCAAATCTGCCATAATATTAAACTCAAAACTTTGAAAATTGAAAATAAAAAAATTACAAGCCTAGGTATTTATAGACTAAAAACTAATCCTAACATTACTAGGATAGAAATAAAATAACTTCTAAATACTCCTAATGATATTAGGATTCCAAAATACAACTACATATAAACTTCTTAACCAAGAAGTGAGGAAAAAAAACTCTTACTTCCATTATTAAGATTTAAATTCCTTATTCCAATGTTCTTGTCCTGCATTAAAACTTTATACGAATCCTAGCCAGCATGTTAGGGTTCATGCTAGTAGAAGACTGCTTCATAGAGTGGCCAATTAAGTTGTAATGAAATATGAAGGAAGATATTTGTGATGATCATAAAGTGTCTCCCATGCACAAGAATGCTCAATTTGCAAGAATTGGATGAAGGTCATCGAGAGTGATTGAATTGAAAATTGAAGGGGTTAGTGGCAGAAATTCTTTCCATCAACCATTCAAAGAACATGGTTATGCAATATTCTGCCGTGTAGAATGCTATCGCTTGCTAGTATTTCAATATTCTCTAGAATTTTGTTCTTGACCCTTATATTTTTTGAGCATCAATTCCTCGTCAAGCTAACCTAAAGCAGAAAACATCATCAAGGGACCATTCCATTTAAATTTTCATTACCTACACCCAAATCCTTCATCCCTATCTGGAATGATTCTTGTGCTAGAATTCATTTAATATAATACCCTTCAAGCATTTGGCTAAAAAGAATTCACTTCAACTGAGTTCTCGCATTTTATCATTTACTTCCAAAAAGGCCCATTAACAGATGCTAAGCAACACATATAAACAAATAAAAGAGCAAAAGGCAAAATAAAGAACACACGTGCATATATATAATATTACGGACCAAAAGGTATACAAGATCAAGCATGCTTGATTTCAAAATAGCAATACAGAGAACAAAAAGCGCTTCAATTAATCAGAATTGAGTACAAATAATAACAGCATTATCGTGATCAATCAGGTAGTAAAAAGATTAGGGTTAGCAGTAGCAGTACCCACTTGAACTTCTAGCAGCTCCAAACGTCGCTCCAGCGTGTCAAGCTTCTCATTTAGCGATGCCAATTTACTCTTTGTGGTTGCCTCTGAAAAAACACAACAAATATGAAGAATAAAAAAAAAAAAAAACTGAAACGACAGGATGTCAGGAGATAAAGAAGAAGAAAAGGTACCGAATTGGAGAAGGAAATCAAAGAGGCGACGGACATTGAGAGAAATATGAGAAATGAATTCTCGATTTTCCCAATCCGCTTGAACTGCTATTCCTACATTTACTGCGTTCGTTATTCCTCCTGCTCTTGCCATTCTACCACTTCAAAATCCCTAGTTTTTGTCTCTGCTAAGATTTTTTTTTTTTTAAATTGGCTTCGATTCTTTTCTCTCTTTTGATTCTTTTGAGCTGGTTTCAGGTAGCTGGTAGTTGGACGAGTGACCTCTTCTTTTTCCATTTCGTTAAGGCACGCTCTCATTATTTCCTTCGTGTTTTTTCTTCGGCATAATTACAAATTTCATATTTTAACTTTTTTCTTTTGTTATTTTAGTGCTAAAATTATCTTTTTAATTAAATACTTAAACTTATTAAAAATATTCAGTACAATAATTTTATAAACTAACATATTTATTTAATTTATTTTAAATAATAAATTAATTTAAATATTTTTTTAAAATAATATTAAATTTTTTTATTTTTTATTTTTTATTCATTTTCAATACTATTTTTTAAAATTAATTCATTTCTCATAAAATTAAAAAAATTTATTTTATCTTTTATTCATTCAAATAAAAATTAAAAAATCAAATATCATTTACTTTTTTTTTTATTTTCGTACATTCACTTCAAAAAATATAAAAATAAATATATTCTTTTATCTCAAAATAATAATAAGAAAAATAAATATTGAATGTTATAAAATATTAATTTTTAGAAATTAAAAGATGATGAATAAATTTATCTAAAAAATAAATAAAAATAAAAATATTTAATCTAAATTTATTTTAGTGCTAAGAAGATTTTATAAAAAAAAAAATTGTAAATCATGATGAATAAAAGTATTTAGATTGTTCAATATGAAAAATGAATTGAATTATTACTTTAACCTATAAAATATATAAAAAATATCATAATATATATAAATTAGCAGGTTCGACGTTTAACTGGATAAAAAATAATAATTCAAATGCTGAAATAGAAAAAATCAAAAAATTAAGATACTAAATTTATAATTATACCTTTATTATTTTTGCAAATCAATCTATAAATTTTATTATTTATATATTTATAGATAAATTTACCTATTTCATATTTTAAAAATGAAAGTTCCTCTTAGTTCTTAATCTTATTAATTTATAATTTATTTATAGATTTTATTTATTTTCTTATGAAATATAAAGCATAATCACAATCATTTATAATATGAAATTTAAAAAAAAAATGTAACAAATTTTAATAATACATCAAGCAATTTGCTTGACAGATTTAATTTTAACAAAAAGATGAATTTGAAGTAACTAGGATTAAAACAAAAAAAGCAGCAACTTTAGATGCACTTTTTAATTTGTATCTGAAAAGAATGCATATTCTGCGAGTATTTCTTTGACTTCACCAGCCTATGTGCAAGAATTATTTCAGCAGAATCTACACATATTCTGAGAATAATGCATCCCTAGACATTTATATTTGTAAGAAATAGTTAACTAGTATCTCATTCTTCAATATTTATCAATGAGACACTTCTACTTGCTAAATTAATTATATATAAACATCTAAGTACTAATTTGGTATAAATGTAACTCACGTCAGACTTAAAAAATTAAAAAATAAATTGACGCCCGTTATTGTAATAAAGTTTCAATTTAATCCTCAATTTTTTCTAAAATATATTTTCTGATCCTCTATAAATACTTTCATTACTCTAAAATATGTAATATTTCTTTTAACTCCTATAATCGTTTTTAAATATTTTTATATTTTTATAAAATAACATTTTTTTCTTTTAACTTTCTCAAAGTATATTTATTTAGGTGTAGAATTTTGGATAATATGTTTATTTGGAGAAAACTAAATAAGAAAACGAAATATGAGTTACATTTATACGTAAAGAAAAATATTATTTGAAAAATTTAAAGGATTAAAAAGATAATTTAGAAAATATAAAATATTTAAAAAAATTTAAAAAGAAAAAGATAATTTTACAAAACTATAAAAACTGCGTAAGTTTTTTTCTTTTTTTTTTTCTGATATTTTGAGTCTGCATGAGTTACACTAGCTTATTGAATCAACGCTCTAAATGTTTACATATTATCAATTTAGCAAAAAGTGTTTAATAGGTAAATCGTAAAATATGAATGATAGTTGACTATTTCTATGAAATACAGGTGTTTTGGTGATATATTTTGCCCATATTCTATAAAACAAGACTCTGAATCCTGGAACTGTGCATCCCGTCCTGCGCACAGCATTGGATTCTGTCTCAACTACGCTCTGCATTTTTTGTATTTCTTGAGTCTGTTTCAAACGGTTGCTTTGTTCAGGTTCCAGGATCCACTCTGTAGCCATACTATTTTTCAGATTCATCCGATAACAACTCTTAAACGCTGGGTGGTAACCATTTCAATTCAACATCACCAAAAAGGAACATGAAAAATGGAATAAGAAAAGTTTCCAGCAGCAGGCGAAAGCAAAGCAACAAGGACTAAGCGAGACAGTATGTCATAAATGAACCATTATTTCATCTTGAAAGTTTCTTTTACACCAAAAAGTATATTGATTGAACATCCCACGGGGGATCAGAGGAAATTCTCTGTATTTAACTTACACTCTGCGCGTGCACACAGAAGATAATTTTAAGGCCTAAAGAGAAAGCCTGCATATCATTTAGGATCGCTGTATGCCGACAGAATACTGACGTGCAGTAACAATTCATGCAGAAGCTGCAGCTGATAATAAGCCATTATGTCGGAGCAGTGGCTCTGGTGAAGGTTCACGCCCACGGAATTGCACAAAAACCTGGATGCAACATCATAAATTGTCAAGAATGTCAAATTGAAGAATATGGAAAACTAAAGTGTAAAGGACAAGCTCTGAGGTTCCTATGAACTCTTAAAATAAAACACAAACAATAAATATATATATATATACAATAAATATATATATATATATATATATGAAGGGGAAAAAGGTTTTAGAGGCAAAGAGAAGAGGGCATCATCCAAACTTCACATCAGCAATAAGAAATAATATGAGGAGAAAATTATAGTTTATATTGACTTACCTCTAGTGGGGCTTTTCCACCTCCAAGAGCAAGAATGGTCTCCCGGAATTTTCGCCCTGTTTCCTGAACAGCCTGTAGAAATGATAGAGCTCAATTATCCAGGCAATAGTAACCTAGACTGCCAACAAAGAAGCTTTGCTTCTAAAGTTATGCCATAAAACAAGACATAGGCCACATATGTTTCACGGAAGATAATTTGCTGAAATATGTTTTCTACAAAAAACATTTTTCAGGATAAATAACTTACTTTTAGTTCTTTGGTTGCACATGGAAAATCACAAGGAGATTATTTTCTAGTGTTTGGAGCATTCTGGAAAATATTACCTTTTTTTGATAAATAGAGTATTGAAATATTTAAACTCGTCAGGATTTCATATTTTCAATTTATAATTAAATACAAAAGAAAATTTATACAAAAATATCAAAGCTGAAATTTTTTTCCAATGACTATCCAGTAACCACTGGTGGTAGTCAGATGTGATTGGCGGTAGTTGATATATTAATTGACAGATAATCAGTTAGTTTTAATATTCATAATTCTGAAAATTACATTAAAAGATAGCTAATCCCTTTTACTAGGAAGATATTTTTAGTTGACCAATTTTTCTAGATGCAGCAAAGACTAGAGAAAAAGAAAAATGTTTCAGCAAAAAGGAAGAAAGGAAGCCTAAGGAATACCATCTAAAAAATAAGGATCATATGCCAATTCGCATATCTAGAGTAGTCTGACCAACATGCCCTACCCAATTCATCCATAAGGCTTTCATAGCATCTTAAAACATCCTGATGAATATCTCATTTTCAGTGGCAAAATTGTGCATTCAAACATTTCTCTCATGAGACCAGAGAGGGCATCATAAGCAAGAACAGATAAAATAATCAATCAGACCATACATAAATGAAGGATAATAAATTAAAAATTATCAGTAACAAGGTTGTTAAAGTCAGTCCTTGAAAGTATTTTCCACAAGCATACCTTGCTGTCATCCAGTCCAGCATCCTCAAAAGCAGAAAATGCATCTGCAGAAAGCACCTCTGCCCACTGCAACAAACAACTTTTACAATCAGATGCAACAATGGATAACCAAAAAGTGGTGCCTGTTCTTCTCTTGAAATTTTGGGAAATGTTTAATATAAAAGGAAGTTTAAAGAACAAGGTCAAGATGAGGTGTGTTTGCTCTAGAAAGCTAAATGTTTGGGTTTCTGATCAGTGGACCATAGTGAGGGAGGGAAAATAAACATTTGAGACGTTCAAATGTTTTGAACATAAATGCTTCCCAAGCCAGTAGCAAGATAAACGTGCAAAATTTTATCCCTTAGAATTAAAGAATATGTACCTTGTAACTATAGTATCCAGCTGCATATCCACCTAATAATCACAAAAAGAAATTGATTAACAGGTTAAATATGAAAGACTGCAACTAACAAAGTAAAAGGAAATGTTCAGAAATTCAAGTAATTGCACAGGAAAGGGAACCTGCAAAGATATGGCTAAAACTACAAAGGAATCTATCTTCAGGCAGCGGAGGGATCACTTGTGTCCTCTTAGAGACCCTTTGATCAATATCATAGATGGACTCTGACCCACCAGGTGTATACTTCGTGTGTAACTCCAAATCTAAACTTGCAAACCTTAACTGAAATACAAAAATGATCATGTAAGCAATCTGAATACCAGTCATCATTCTCAAGAACTTATGAGACTTTAGAAAATAATAATATCATAATATATATAAAAGTGCAAAGGAGGGGGCGTATAAATTTACTAATAGGGCATTACTAATTCTTTATTTAAGTGGTTTAAATTGGCCATAATTTAATTTAATAATAAAAAATATTTATAATTCATTAATTTCAAATCTGATTTTAGAAGTTCACATATTAAGATTTTCAATCATTAAGTATAATTAAGTTTCATTCCAAAACTAAAAAACAGAAATATATAAAATGTAAATATGCATACATATCCATCCTATTTACGGTTCATGCTTAGACCAATCATAATTTAATTCAAAATTATTTTTATAAAAATTAATTACCACTTTAATTCTGTGTTTATATTAACTACTTAAGTCATTATTAAAAATTAAGAAAAAGAAAAGTATTGGCAAGCATTAATTAACATTTAATTTAATATAAGTATTTATTCTATTTTTCTACTTAAATTAGGTCAATTTGATTAAAATACTAAATACATAATTAGGTGGATTAGAATTAGATTTGGGTATAATAGGATTTGAACCGTAAAAGCATTAATCCATTTTATAAAAAAAAAGCTAAAATTTGAATAAATACTCTATTTTAAATATTATATCAATTTGAAACACCAAAAATGTTTAGTTTCCTTTTAAATTTAGTAGTTGTTTTAATTTCTATTTATGTGGACAATAACAGGTCAGACTACTAATATTCACATGCATAGCATGTGAATTAAAAACTAGTTCTCCTGAAAAAGCATATGCATTTAGTATTAACTATTAGCAACTGCTTATAAACTATAAAGTGTAAACAGGGTGGAAGAAATCTGCATCTCAACCGGAAAGAAAACTACCAACCTGACAAAAGAAAACACTACACTTGGTGAAATTAAGACCCAATCAAAATGTAATCAGAACAGAAACAACTATATATAAATAAATTAACAAATAAGAGCACAAGGAAAACACCATCATGATCAACAAACCTGGCGAAGACTCAGTGAACCTGCACGAAAAGTCCTTGCAGCAAGGAGCTTCACATACACATCTTCAGGGAGAGTCTCCCCAGTTTCATAGTGTTTTGCAATGCCCATCAAAGTGTCCCTGCACAATACACATGTAAACATGTGCACGTTGCACAAATTTAAAACAAATTCTGTTGAATGAAGTAAGAAATTTTTGAGAAACTTGATACAACCAATCTTAGCATGATAATAATACAAAGACTCATAGCATATCACTGAGAAATACAGTGTCACAATATTAATAAAAATAAAGAGAAAAGGAAAGCAATAATATACCGATATGAATGCTTACAACCAAATAGCTTTTGCCTTTGACCCAAACTTTCCAGTTGTTCAATCAAGCAAGGGGAAACTCATTGGAATTCACATCTATGTCCATGTCTCTTTTCTTATTAATTTTTGTGGAACAATCAAAGCTAAGAACATTACAAAAGAAGAAAAAGAATTGACCATTCTACTATATTATAATACTTTTAAGCAAATTGATACCTCCTTTCTTTGTCTTTAATTTTTCTCACAATATTCCGTTTAAAAGCATTGTGTGGCCAAACATTGTAAATGATCAATAATCACTAAATTCATGCTACACTACCTGTGATAACACCAATTTTCCATGAACTGTGAGGGTAATTCAACAGCATCCCACTCTATTCCCCGAATTCCAGCGACAAGACCTTCATCTTGCTTGGTTAGCATATGCTGAAGGGCATGGCCAAATTCATGAAAAACAGTCTCAACCTGCAAAAATGCCGTCAATTTTCACATCTACAAATACTCAAAATATCAAACTATGGCATTCAACACATTCAGAATTACCCAATATTATTTCTTAGATACATGATATACACTACCATAATAATCAAGCAATTAATGTAATAGAAAGGATATATCCTCTTTATTTTGTGAAAACTAAGAATATGATGGTAAGATAATTTTGCTCCTTGGGATCCATAGAAAAAAATTTGTATGAGAATACACTTCCATATAACTAAAATAAGTAGTCATAAGGATGTTATCTTCTAGATCTATTTAACAAATAAATGAAGCACCCTTAGGTAAATGCACAGATAAATGGTAGCCTCCTTGTGCTTATGTTTTATAGGGTAAATGCATGTCTAAGAAAACACTTGTGTCGCTGAATTTAAATCATAGCCATTGAGCCAAAACAAATGAAAATAAACGGACCTCTCGAAATGTCATAAGACTTGGTTTGTCCCCAACAGGAGGTGTTTGATTGCACACCATGTGGGCTACAGGCAACCTTGGAGCAGTACTATTGCGTGACAGAATGCGACTTCGACTAACTACCTCATCCATCCATGCACCTCCCCTTTTCTCTGATGGACGAGAATATGGATCAAAATAAAAGTATGCAATTGGACTGCCTGACAAATCTTTGACACAGTAGAATTTGACATCATTGTTCCAAACCTATAAAACCAGAAGCATGCATTAGTAGCATGCAAGACATATAACCAATGTTTGAGGAAGAAAACCAGATACAAAAAGCTGGAGCAAATAGAATATATTACAGGAGCTAAACCATCAGCTGATTCAATATCAATTCCAAAAAGTGTCTTGGCAAGCTTGAAAAGGCCATCCATAACTTTTGGCAACGAAAAATATGGCCGTAGTTCCTCCTATAAAATACAAATGAGAAATAGGTGAGCTTTTCTACATGAGAAATAGAAATTTTACAAAAAGCGAAGTAAGCCAGTCACAGAGAGGAGTTGATATAATACTAAAATAATCATATGCAATTCTGATCAAATATACACACATGGCAAACATGCAAATACTAGTTTTTGTACAATAAAAATATGCACAAACATGTGGCATCATTTCCATTCTTTAGTTCCAAGAAGTTAATAAAGTGAGACAAGAATGCATTCCAAACAACAACAATGATATCCACTATCAGAGAAAAACTCCAATTAACTAAATAGTAGACAAAAAAGACCTCAATTTTATTTTTGACAATTTGAGAAAAAGGGTACTGAATTGTATCCTATATCCCTTTACACAGTTACTTGTCTACTATAATCATACTAAAAAGAGCCAACGGCAAAACAATGTGTACCAAGATAGATGATTAACACATTAATAAAGCATCATAAACAGACCAAAAAAATAACATCACTTGGGATATAATTTCCCAAATCACACAAGCACATCATAATTGACATTTGAAATGTGAGATATGCCTTGGAAAGAGGAGAGAGATAACCTCACTAATATCATATCTTGACTCACGAAGCCTCTCAGCCCAAAAGCCAGTGTCCCAGTGAGTTAAATCATTTGCTTCCACTGCACCTTGATTTTTGGAGAAAATTTTGAGGTCTTCCATATCTGCAAAAGTAAAAGATACTGGTTGTAAACACCTCATTTCAATTTAAAATGAACTTACTGAAATGGTAGCATTAATGTATCCAAGTGTAGGGAAGTTGGAGAAAGCAAGGCATCTCCAACAATAACCTTATAATTTACACCAGCCATAAAAATAATGCATTGACCTATCAGACCAAAAGAAACAGGAAAACACTAGATTCTGTCAATCAAGACTAGATTTCCATTTTAAGATACTGCATAGAAAATAATCTCATATAGCATAGTCATAAATCTGTTGGGATATATGACTGTGCTTGAAGATACACGTGGTTAATAAAACAATTCCAGAAAGTTGAAAGATTTCTGGCACAAAGTTTCACTTTAAGCTCAAAATGTATTGGAGCAATCCCTTGCACACATTAACAAATATATTTAATATGTTACCTTGAACTGCAGCATCCCAGGAAGCTGTTCGCAGCTTTTCTAAGAGTTCCTCTGCCTTCTCAACAGTTGCCATTTTTGTCGCCATACTTACCTGTTATTAATAGTTAGCAACGATATCAAAGGTATTGATGCGCATAACTATAAAATAATACCTCAGCATAGTTGTTGTAATTGAGGAGCATGGCCTTTTCCAGTCTAAGTTTTAATATTTGGTCAATAATTGGCGTATTATCCAGATCACCACTTGAAGCACGTGTTACATAAGCACGGTAGATTTCCTCACGCAAATCACGGTTTCGAGCATGTTGCATGACAGCCATATAACTAGGGGCATCCAATGTAATCATCCATGGTCCATTCTCAGCTGTTGCATCTTTATGCCCCTGATACAATAAGAATAAAATTAAAACCATTTGGTATTACATTTTATGATTCGAGCTACGATAAAAATCAAACAAATGAGCACAGACACACAAATATGCAATACCTTAGACACTGCTGTCTGTGCAGCCAATGCAAGTGCTGTAGCAGGCAATCCTTCAATTTCTTTCTTATCTGTAATAAGTTTTTCAAACTTCTTTGTGGCATCTAATACATTCTCCCCAAACTTTTGAGACAGTCTTTCCAACTCCTGCAAATTTACTCATGATTGAAGTACAGTGAACAAGAAAAGTAGACATAACAAGAGCTATAATTAAATAGTATATGTTACTACTTTCACCACTGATGCTGTTTAATAGAAATACGCAAACAAGAAACTATGACACCCCAAAAATGAAGGAGAATGAAAAGGAGAAAAAGCAGATAACTTGAGGCTTTCAAAATGAAAAATTTTGCCTAACTGACACCCTCTAACACTCCACAGAACAAAATGAGTACTCCTATCCTTATTAGAAGCAGACCTGTTCAATTTTGTTAAATTCTTCCCTTTTATCATCTTCAAGAGCAACACCATTAAGAACTGCCTCCTTAATTTGGGCTGCGCAGGCATAAATACAGAAGTTGTCAGGCATGTTAAAAAGTCAGTACATTACAAATGATATAACAACTCCTGATGCAACATAAAATAAGAGTATATGCCTATGTACAATTGTAATTTGTAATTCAAATTCAATACAAGAGGACATATGATAAGTAATTGAGCATTATTAAGCTAGGAACATTTCGACAAGACCAACATGCGATTAAGGTCTTGAAAGTACTTTCCACATCCATACAAGTCTTACATTTGACCATATTTCTCCTCTCCATATCCCGACCCCATATTTGATGCAATCTTACAAATCTACAAAATGATGTCTCAACCATCAGGTATAGAACAGTACAGTTCATTTCCTAAGGATAGAGACACATCAAGTATCTCCCTTTTATTAAACTAGTATCCAGCCTAAAGTGGGTTTAGTAAAGTGTATGTTAAATTCTCTTCTTCTTCATCCTTGCACTTTCACAGCTGGAAGGGCCAAAGTAATCAACAATAAAACAAACGAACTCTGACTAAATGTATTTCAGAGCAAATCCCAGGGAGTTTGTTGGTCAATTTAATTAATACTAAATGTGATAGAAACTTTCTTAACATTAATCAATATGCAGTTAAGAAAAAATTAAATACATAAATCAAACAAGAAGCCTTCAACTCAAACGTGCAAAGAATCCCTGCAAGTGAATTCTTTTTCATTCTTCAAGGCATGATAGACCATGTTAAACCTACCCACATAATACCAAGGCCAATGATCAAGAGTAATCATGCAACAACTTACTCTGAGAACATTGCATCATTCACTAATCACTAAGCCAATTTAAAATGAAGATTGATAGAATCATAAGAAAAATAAAAATCATACTGAACCTAATGAGATGACAACTCAGCTGAGCTCAGCTTAGCTCAACTTAACTATACCTTTTAGTCCCAACTCAAAGAGATAATAAAAACACAAGAAATAATTTTAAGGGTCCAGATGTAACAAGATGGATAAAACCATAACCGTTTTAATTGATAAGATTAGTTTAAAATGCTTACCTTCCACTATACGTCTCTGAGCATCACTCAGTGATTGCCATTGAGAAGATTCTTGGATAGCCTTAAATGCATTGTAAATCGGCTTACTTTGTCCCAATCTAAGCTGAAACTTTACCTTTTCTGGCTGCAGAAATAAACAAATGGCTGTAAGTGCTAGAAACAAGGAGAATTCTGCACAAATGAATGTACCAATGCAACTTTAACAATTCAAGATAGACTATCTAAATGTCACTAAGAGCTTAGTGACTTTACTATACACTGAAACATAACAGTCATTAGAAACTTCTGCTCTGGTTACTTCAATTGAGATGATTTCTTTCTTTACATGCATTATACTAGATTCTCAAATTATTCCCTAACAGATAAGAATTTATCAATGCTGTACACATATTAAGTTCAATGCATGCACAACATATTGACACAGTAGTGTGAGTAAGAGAGATGTGATATAACAATTCACCTGAACTTCTTCAATTGCAGCACGGAGTTCAGCTGTATCCTTAACAGATTTAAGATGATTGATCATCCCCCAAACAACAGTCAAGTGATCCACAATCTTTTCCAGTGGCTCCACCAATTTTGGCCATGATGGCTCCACAGTACTCTCCAATTCCTCCAGATCATTCTCCTATAAAATCACAGCACATATACAGACATCATCAAACATCAAAGACAGTACAGCTCCAAGTGATTAAGAGTCAAATCTTATCAACGAAAGTGCCCGACTCCCAAACAGACTGATCAAACCAAGTTTAGTGATAAAAAAAGGCCAGTAAAATTTCAAATTTCATACATAAAATAAACTTAACTAAAGATGTACCTAGAAAACCAAAACAGAACAAAAGATCAGAGACTATAACACCCAGTTCAAAAAGACTTGACTTTTCAGAAAGAGCAGACAAGATAAAACAAACCCAATAACCAAAACACTGAAACAGATGAAACCCAGAAACTAAAAAAACGAAACAAAGATCAGAAACCATAAAATCCAGTTCAAAAAACTTGACTTTGAGAAAGACCCTGTAAAAATAAAATAAAAAATCCAGTAACCAAAAACAGTAAAAAAAGAAAAGCCCACGTACAAGTTTCTTTAAAAGAGCTCGAATCCCAGGTCGGACATGATCAGCCTCGACAACATCGAAAGGAGGGAATTCAAAGTCCTGTAAAAGAGGATTGCTTTGAAGACTAATATCAGTAGTAGTAGCAGCGGCCATTGAAGATAGCGAAGAATAGCAAGGTGAAAAAGAGAGTGAAGGAGCAGCAGAGATAATAGGAGTAGAAGATTTATGGAGAGATTGAAGGCAAAAGGAGAAAGAAGCGGACCAGAGAGGACAAGGATGGGATTTTGGGAAATGCTTAGGGGTAATACGGGAAAATGGAGAGCGTTTTAGGATTGGGTGGATTGAGCGGGAGAAGGACATACGCGACGCCATTAGAATGTTGATAAGTAGGAGAATTGGTGCTATTTGGTCTCTTTTTGTGATGCGAAGTATTGCTTTCATTTTTCCTTGGCTAATTTTGTTCGTGTGTTTAGTCTAAAAATGTGTCTTTGATAAGGGCTAAATTACACTCGTTTAGTTTTGGATCAATGTTACCAGTCCATAAGATTTTAGATTTGCAATACAAAACCCTATTAATGTGACGCAGGTACTATTCTATAATTCTATAGAATACATGTTTTGTCAAAAATATATATAAATACATGAATTAAAAATATAAAGCCATTATTATTCAATTCTTTAAAACAATATTTTCCAGATGAAAAGTCATTCGAAAATTAATTTCACAATTAATTTATAATCTATAATATATAATATATATGTAAAGCATGAAAGAAAATCTTTAAATTGACTAAAGAGTGCCATTGTTAATTTTATTCTAATTTTATAGATAATTAATTTAATTTTTTAATTTTAAGAGAATTAATTAGTGATATATATTTTTTTAATTTAATAAATTTAATTAGTAATTAATCTAATCCAATCTAAATTCTATCAAAATTTTACATACATTTCTAATTCTATAGATATTAATGAATTATTCACATTGTATATACTTATAATGGAATTCAAACAATTAAATATGAATTTTTATAAAAATTAAAAAAAAATATTATTAATAAAATAATTTATGTATCAATTGTTATTATAGTATTCTATTATTAAAACCATTGCAAGTAAATTGTGGTGAATAAAAATTAAAAGCTGAAACCAGAAGAAGCTACTAGTAGTCTACCCGTTCAAGAATTTGCAGCGAACCCAACTAAACCAACAAAAGTGTTTCCGATATACAGAATAATTCAATAAAATTTACTGCCCTTAGGAAAATGCTAAGAATAACACAGAATGATTTGCACCCAATAATTTTGTTATTAGGTTAAGAAACAGCATTAAAGAGAAGCACTTTTTAACCCGAAAGATTCAATGGACATGCATGCGTGCATGCTTCCTCCAATTGAGAAGCAGGACACGACAGATACCACCTGATGACAAGATTACATAGAGGTAGGCAAAGAGATTGAGTTGCTCCGCCCATTGCCATTGCCATTAGGATGTTTGGTTTTTAAACAAGGATCCTTAGATACTTTTAGGGTTTCCGTAGGTTTTTTAATTTGGAAATAATAAAATATTATAACAATTAAGAAAATAAAATTCACTTTAACAAAAATCAAGGTTTTAGGCTACAAAGGTATTTAGATTCTCCAAAAACCTACTCTAATCAGGATATCCTTCCAAACGAGGATTAGAGTTTCCAAAACCTTAAAAACTCCTATGAAATAGGGTCAAATAAAAATCAAAAGAAAGCTAATCTAACGGTAATTAGCCCAGCTGGTACCAATCCTTGGCACTATATATCAATTTGATATCAAGACTTTAATTTGAATCGATTTGATGACAAACGTACATAAAACTATTTAAATTTAGTCCCAACAGTCAAATTCCGACAACCGGGGGTGACATGGCATGCTGAGTAGGAATATTCTGGGTGTTTTGCCGGCTCAGCGTGTGCTACATCAATTAATGACAGTGACTCACCAAATCCCCAAATTAAACCCCAATTTCCCTAATTTTCCCATAATTAAACCCTAATTATATTTTCCTCTCTTATATTCCCTTCTCCTCTCCTATTCCCCTCTCTTCTTCCCCGCTCCTCTTCCCCGTAACTCCCATAATTCCTGTTACCCCCATTGTCACAGCATTCTCGCATTTGAAAATCTCTTCTTTTTCTTGTAACTGAAAATGTGTCCTATGTCTAGTTTGTTCTCGATCCTCTACTTGCTTAGCTTCGTCAGAAGCCTTAACAAAGTGTGGCAGTTTAGCTTCGGTTAAAGTATTAGTAAGTTCTATTTTATTCTTCCATTATGTATGTTAGTTGCAAAGGATGTTCTTCTGTTGTTCTGAGTTTTATATCAATTTGCGTTTTCTTCTGTTCTGAATGTGTGATGAATCTTTGGTTTTGTGGTTGTAGGCTTGGAGTTGTGACTGAGTTAGCATAGTTGACCCGACTGAATTGAAGCTTAGACAAACTTGGATTGTTGGTTGTAGAGTTGAAGTTGGTACGGTTCTGTTTTGCAGCTGAAGAAGGATGTATACATTGTGGTTGAAGTTGTTTTGTGGTTATATACTTTCATTAAACTAAAAGTCTCAACTGGAGACAACGACAGAGGAGTTAGCAAAAATCTATCTTATGGAGTTAGCAAAAATCTGTCTTTTGAGGTTGCAGTCTCAACATTTTCTTTCCTCTTAGCCTCCTGAGTTATTGCTTGCACTTTATCTTTTCCCTTTCCCAAACTTTCATTTGGAGTAGGATTAGATCCAGAAGCTTTCTTTGATGCTGTTGAAAGAGATGCAGATCTAGGAGGCAGAAATGGCTTGTTGCCCTTGTTCTTCACTGTCTTGCCCTTGCCCTTCTTCTTAACTGTGTTCATATTACTCTGCTGGGAGTCTTCATTCAGGCCACTTGATTGAGTTGGAATATCACTTAGCAACTCATTGGTGCTTCTTGTATTTTGATGAGGTCTTTGTGTTCCTGCAATAATTTGGGACAAACTTGTCCAATAAAGATTAAAATCATCTAGATCTACTAGATGACCAGGTATGTCAAACTCAGTTTGGCTTGACAGTGAAGGAGTTATATTTTGCACCTGCATAAGTTAAAGTAAATGTACATTAGGTTATTATAAATACATTTAGTTAAGTAAATGAACTTATTACCTGTACAGTCCCAATTGGATCATTTTCTAAGTATTGGGCATTGGGGAGTTGGTCAATAGGGTCATTAGGGAGTTGATCATTATGGAGTTGATCAATCTCATCATGGTTATCAGCATGCACAACATTCTCAGTTGGTTCTAAATGATCTTGTTGCATATTTACCTTATCCCTAGCATAAACATGAATCACTCTTGAGTCATCGACACTTAAAGACATCTCAATACTATCACTGTCATTATCTAAATTTCTCAAACCATCTGTGTCACTTTTCTTTGGATGCTTCCAGAACATAGAAAATGATGCAGGTACCAGACCCAATTCTCTAGCCATTGCATCTATCTCTAATCTTGACATCATATCAGCAGAACAAAAATCTATGCTCCCAACATCTCTAGTTTCTGGCCTACCCCTACCATCTACCCCAAAACAATGCCATTCTATACTAAAGTACTCTATATGAGGCACTGCATATAGTAAAATGGATAAAACAAATCAATGCCATTCTCCCACAACAAAACACAGAATAAAAGATCATTCTTTGCAAGTTACCAAAAACCAAGTACAGCTATCAACATACAATATATAGAGCACAAAACAAAATGCAAGTTATCATTATTTTAACTGAAGCTAAACTAAAATACAAAATGCAAGTTATATCACTTACAGTATACGGACTGCCTTTCGCTTTCTTCCCTTCGCCTTCATTGAAGAGACATTATGCGATGCGATCAACAATGTATAATGTAAAACACACTCTACAATGTAAAACAATCGACAACAAACTAAAAAAGAATGAGAGATTTTCGAATGCGAAAATGCTGTGACAGTGGGGGTAACAGAAGTTACGGGAGTTATGGGGAAGAGGAGCGGGGAAGAAGAGAGGGGAATAGGAGAGGAAAGGGGAATATAAGAGAGGGAAATAGAATTAGGGTTTAATTATGGGAAAATTAAGGGAATTGGAGTTTAATTTGGGAATTTGGTGAGTCAGCGTCATTAATTGACATGGTACACGCTGAGCGGGTAAAACACCCGGAATATTCCTACTCAGCATGCCACATCACCACCGGTTGTCGAAATTTGACCGTTGGGACTAAATTAAAATAGTTTTATGTACATTTGTCATCAAATCGATTCAAATTAAAATTTTAATATCAAATTAATATATAGTGCGAGGAATTGGTACGAGCTGAGCTAATTATCCCGTATCTAACCTAATTGTTCATATTGTTTTTTTTTCACTTAGATCATATGGGATCAACTAAAAGACCCACTTCGAGAGTTTCAAGTTATATTGATGAGACTGATCTCGCTCCTCTTGACGAAGACAATGATTCTGAATCTCAAGAAGACCAACAACATCAGGCTGTGGCAAGACCACCACGGTTGAATTCACGGTTGAATTCACAGCAAAAGGATTATGCAGTGAAGCCACTCGGACTATCTGTAACCTTCAAACAACTCAAAACGCGAGAAAAGAATGATCTGCGAACTTGTCATGCCAAGAAAGAGGCCCTTGACGATGACCGCGACGCTTTCATAGTTGTTATTGGCAGCCGGTTTCAGTTCTTGAATGCCTAAACGAAGCACATGCTAATGTCAAAGATATAACGGTAGGTAGTTTCTCTGTGGCAGCAGGAAGGAACCAATTGTTAAAGAATACGTCATTCAAGATATCACATGGAAACAAATATGGTTTGATCGGTCCCAATGGAATGGGAAAGACTACGTTGCTTAAGCTCCTTGCTTGGGGGAAGATTCCGGTACCTAAGAATATTGATGTCCTTCTGGTTGAACAAGAAGTGATTGGTGATGATAAAACTGCAGTCCAATCTGTTGTTGAAGCTAATGTGGAGCTGCTCAAAATTAGGCAAGAAGTTGCTTCTTTGCATGATTCAATCTCTGATGATGGAGACGATTTATACGGACGTGATGTTGGGGAGAAGCTTTCCGAGTTATATGAGAAATTGCAGATCTTTGGGTCTGATGCTGCTGAGGCTCAGGCTTCAAAGATTTTGGCATGGTTGGGATTCAACAAGGAAATGCAGTGCCGTGCTACCCGGTTATTTAGCGGCGGCTGGAGGATGAGAATTTCATTGGCTAGGGCACTTTTTTTACAGACAACCCTTCTACTATTGGATGAACCCACTAACCATCTTGACCTCAGGGCTGTCTTTTGGCTAGAGGAGTACCTTCGTAGATGGAAAAAGACTCTTCTTGTTGTTTCTCATGATAGAGATTTCCTTAACACTGTGTGCAAGGAAATTATTCATCCTCATGACTTGGAGCTTCATATTTACCGTTGAAATTTTGATGATTTTGAAAGTAGTTGTGAGAATCGTCGCAAAGGGATGAACAAGAAGTTTGAGATGTATGAGAAGGAAACAAAAGCTGCTAAAAGAAGAGGAAATCTTGATCAGCAGGAAAAGGTTCGTGGGAAATTTGCTGCCAAAGAAGCATTAAAGAACAAGAGCAAACGCAAGGTTGATGATGATGAACCCTTGCGAGAGGCTCCCAAGAAATGGAAGGATTATAGAGTGGAGTTCAACTTCCCTGAACCTACAGAACTGACACCACCACTTTTGCAGCTGATTGATGTGAGCTTCAGCTATCCCAAACGGGAGGGTTTCAGGCTTTCAGATATCGACCTTGGCATTGATATGGGAACTAGGGTCTCCATTGTTGGGGCCAATGGAGTTGGGAAATCTACTCTGCTTAATCTTCTTACTGGTGATTTGGTTCCAACTGAGGGTGAAGTAAGAAGAAGTCACAAGTTGCGCATTGGGAGGTACTCTCAGCACTTCGTGAACCAATTAACAATGCATGAATCACCTGTTGAATATCTTCTTCGACTCCATCCAGATCAAGAGGGACCTTCCGGGGAGGAGGCTGTTAGTGCCAAGCTCGGTAAATTTGGACTGAATAAAAACAATCATCATACTCAAATTGCACACCTATCAGGAGGGCAGAAAGCACGGGTTGTATTTACATCAATTTCCATGTCGAGGCCACACATTTTGATGTTGGATGAGCCAACAAACCATCTAGACATGCAGAGTATTGATGCATTGGCCGATGCAATAGATGAATTAATTGGTGGAGTTGTGTTGGTGATTCTAGGCTTATATCTCGTGTTTGCAACGATGAAGAAAGGAGTGAAATCTGGATCGCAGAAAATGGGACTGTCAGGAAATTTCCTGGCTCGTTTGAGGAGTACAAGGAAGAGATATTATGGGAAATTAAAACAGAAGTTGATGATTTGACAGGGATTTCATAGCTAAGCTTTTGTCATCCTGTACTGGTGTCATTGCCTCTATTAGATGGTGCTTTTGTCTCTTTCTTTTTCATATTCCATTATCTTTCATGTTTAGAAAATTAGTACTACTCAAATATTGTTTTTTTGTTGCAATGGTGGTAAGAGATTTTGCTGATAATAGGACTTCAATGTGCACTAGTATGAGTTTTTCATATTTTTGACACCTTAGATTTTTATCAGTTACATACTGTTTGAAAAGTTTAAATTGCAAATATTCAGTTCAATTGAATATTATTTAGTCAAGTTTTGGTGTTTGGACAATAACATAGTTGCTGGAAAACTCAATTCTATCTTTAGAAAAGCAAGCCAACCCAATTGATAGGGTATATGTGTTTTTGAAGTGGCAAATAGCATCGATAACAGATTAGACCATTAGTAGAAAGATGGTCAAGTTTAGAATGCGCGGGTTTATTGCTTTACTTGGCTTCAGAACATCTGTAAGTATATACATTTAAACCAGATACAGATCAAGGTTTGCAAGATTTAAGTGGATAAAATGCCCTTAGTTCACAACCTTGATATGATCCATAACTAAATGCCAGCACTCGCCCACTAAATAGAAAAACTCGGTTCGGAATCTGCTAACCTGATCGTGTATAAATAAAGTATCAGCAAACATATGAAGCAAAGATGTCAACTTTATTTAAACAGAAGAATGTTGCAAACAAGATATAGAACTGCAGGCATATCTTTAACAGATTGAGAATAGACAGTGGCATTTCTTTCCACTAATAGAGTACGCATGTTAGTAGTTTATTATTCTCCAAGGATTATTAGCTAATTATTTGTCATCTCCATTCCATTGTTATTCCTTCTGCCATGCCGCCTGATGGTGTCTGAGAGAAGGTAATAATTTTCAAGTATACTGTATGTTTACTCTAATTGCAAAATACAGGAAGTTGTCATAACAAACATTCTAGATTTAAAAGCCATTCTTTTGTTTTGAATTTCCTAAAATCACCATGAATATGGTATATTGTATCAATGTTAATAGTCAAGCATCCAAGAAATGAAGGAGAAGTTGCTGCAGGATTTGATCCCACTTTAAACAAATGCAAAGGCCATAACTCTGACAATGCTGAGGCTATTATAGCTAGATGTACCTGAAAGCAGTCGAGTTTTCATGTTCAGTTCTTGTACTTCATGGTTCCTTTCTCAAATCCAATAGTTGGGAATTGTTTGGCATATTCTTCAACAGCATGGCGAAGTTTTGTGATATCAGATTGGAACTGAGGAATTGTAGCCAAGAAGTCCTTCAACTTTGTCCCTGGTTCACATAAAATAACAGGAGGCAGTCACATTTAGCAGATTTACAACCAGAATCAACCATAATGTGTTATGAGGAAATGCAATACGCAGCCGAGCACAGGCAGTAATGCCCCGATACAGTAGGTCTGGGAGAATGTAACTCTGTATATCTGGCAGTTCACTAACCTTTGGTTTCACCCTTGATCTTGACTGCCAACTTCACGGCAGCATCAAAGAATTCTGCTACCTTAGCAAAGTCCTCCTCAATAAATCCCCTAGATGTAAGAGCAGGGGTTCCTGAAATGTAGATGGGTTCATCAAGGAAATTCAATACAAACTAACTAAGACACATTCTGTTGAAAGGTCTTTACCCATCCTTATGCCACCAGGAACCATGGCAGATACATCTCCAGGAACGGTGTTTTTGTTTGCAGCAATGTGAACAGCTTCCAGCACCTTTTCAACTCTGGAGCCATCAATACCCTGATACCATGCAAATTTTGGGGGGAAGAAACAAAGAAAGAATTAGCACCGCCCTTCTTTTCATGATAAAGACTAATAAAATTCACAATAATCACATGAACCTCACACACCATAGCCTATGGCACAGGTAAAAACAACCTTAAACCCCTTACTGGTTGATATTCAAAAGCATTTCCATCAGGTGGTCAAATAAGAGAAAAGAAAATCATTCTACCTTGTTCTTCAAATTCACCAAAACTAAATGGTTCTCAGTTCCGCCAGACACGAGTTCATATCCCTTCTGAGCTAACGTCTGCAAAGATAATAAAATTACAAGCTATCAAGTTTTGAACTACTTTGATGAGAGAATATTGCAGTCTTAAAAGTTCTCAGCAATGAGACAAACTTATGCTTATTTAATCATGTTTTAGTAATAAATATTGCCACATACCTGTGCAAATTTTGCACAATTACTGAGAACTTGCTCTTGGTAAGCTTTGTATTCTGAGGTTGTGGCCTGCACAAGTACATTAGCACTATGAGGATATATGAACAAGAGATATGGAGTGCTTAAAGTGAATGCAGTACTCATTTGACATTAAAGAGAGAAGGGTCGGAATGGGAAAAAGAAAAGTGATTTTACAGTTGCTTAATTAAGAGTTTCTATTTTATAAGGGAACTCCTTCTTTTGCTTAGTGTAATCGACCGGCCTGTTTCTTTTTTTGTATTATTAAAAATCCCTTTCTTTTCATGGTCTTTGAAAGTTAGTACACCATAAAGGCCCGTTGTTTCTCCATCTAATTATTAATCCATTTTTCCCACTAATATGTATGCTTTCATATTTTGTATCTCATTATGCTGCAGACTTGGGTCTTTATTGAATTAATTCTTCTGTTCAAAAAAGCGATTATATATACCTTCAAAATTGTTTGGCAAAGAGTGATTGGCAAAAGAACACTAGTGTAAAAGAAATGACCTGTTTCAGAGCAACTGCTAAACCAGTAATTGTGTGGTTGTGAGGGCCCCCTTGAAGTCCAGGAAAAACAGATTGATTGATTTTGTCTTCATAGTCATACAAGACCTTCATTGTGAGCTCAGAAGACAAATGTTACTTCCACTTCAAAAATCCGAGAATTCAGCAAAAGGAGAGAAGCAGGAAATATCCAGGAGATGCTACTAAGACAAGGATGTGTATTTTTTATTAAAATGTAACTTTTCCTTCAGGTACTCACCTCTTTGCCTTGTTTGTTAACCTCTTTTACCCCCTTCCTGTAGAAAATCATAGCTCCACGAGGTCCACGAAGGGACTTGTGAGTGGTGGTGGTCACTACATCTGCATAGTCAAAGGGTGATGGGATGACACCAGCTGCAACTAACCCGCTAATATGTGCCATATCTGCCAACAGTATAGCTTTTTGTTTGTCGCAAACCTGTTAAAGACATAAAATTAGACCCTATAAACTACCAAGCGACTAAAAACCAAGCTCTGACACATGGCTATCTTGATTGTTAATTACAATGCTATAAGTTTATCTAAAGGAGGTTACCTTGCGAATCCGTTCATAATCATATAGACGAGCATAAGCGCTAGCACCAGCAACTATCAACTTTGGTCTGAAGAGGACGGCACTTTTCTCCAGCTGCAGTTTTGATTACAACATTCCTCTTACTTATTGTCAAAAATATGCAAATGCATAAAGTATGCTCATAACTATGTGAAGTACATCTCTACTGCATGTCTTCTATGTACAAGTGAGCGGTGTTGATACTCTGATGCAGCCATGGGAAAAGAATATGCTGGTAAAATTCATCTAATTATCATATTTTGCAAATAAAACCCTTGCTGGCTCTATATCAATTTCACTTGGAGCACTTGCATTTATGAACAACACAGCTGTATGCAAAAATACATGACAACATTAGAAGGTTCTGATGGTTAAGGCCTGAATGGTGGAAGCATGTTCAAGATCCATATCGATGTGGAGGTGGCTGGGATGAAAGAGACAAATCTCTCACTTTTTAAGTGCTATAGATGGTGTCAACAACATCTGAAAAAAAAAAAATCGAACACCATTTTCTTATATAAATTATGCAGAAGCCTTCTTCCTGCACTCATGACCTTAGCAGGACAATTAATACAATAAATAAGAACAAATTTCTAGCAAGGAGTGGAACTACCTACCTGATCATAGTCAATATAGCCAGTGCTCTCATTCAATCTGTATGGCATTGTCTCAAAAAATATTGACACTGCAGATATCTTTTTGGTGTCCGTCTGCATGATAGGAAGGCGATGATGATGTTGTTATTAAAATAACAGAAAGTATCTTTAAGATGCACTAAAACTGCTTAAACTCAACAGAACAAATTATGAACACCATTCATGGTCTCAAACTCCTTGCAGATTTTACAATGTTAATTAAAAAGAAACGAAATCAATAATGAAAAGAATTAGGGGAGTTGTAAGCACCTGATAACCATGTGAAAGGTGCCCACCGTGAGGAAGATCAAGGGCCATGATTCTGTCATGAGGTTTTAACAATGCAGTGTAGACTTGGAAATTTGCTGGAGATCCAGATAGAGACTGCACATTCACTGCAAAACAAAAGAGGAATGATTTTTACAGAATGCTTTTAAGGCATGCAGTTTATCAGAACTTCCTTCTTAGTCAGCCAAGAAGATAATGTCTCTCCCTTTGTCTTTGTCATCAAAATCAAATAGTAAGTAATTCAAAATCAACAAGTACTAATAAATGACTAACCAAGAAAAGCAAAGGAGATATATATGTACCTCCCCATTTAGCAGGATCCAATCTAAATGCTTCTAATGCACGCTTCTGACATAAGGATTCTGCCATGTCAATATACCTGAAATTCCGTATCCAGTGACTCAATTAATCGGGCATCTCAGAAACAACAGATTCAGGGGATAATTATAGGAATTTATGTGCTTGCTTGTTAACTGCAATTAAAAAAATGTTACATAAAGTATAATAAGCATAAATAAGAAATAAAAGCAAAAAGCTTACTCATTTCCTCCATAGTATCTTGCACCAGGATATCCTTCACTGTACTTGTTGGTCATGACAGATCCAACAGCTTGCATCACTGATACAGAAGTGAAGTTCTCTGAGGGTATAAGTTCAAGACCCTATCCACCAAGTATTCTTCAATTAGATATTAAATTCTAATTAAACACTATTCATGAACAGAATACTGTAACGTTTCCAAAGTTCCAAGTCATAAAAGGTATTAATATTAAGATGATTCAATATCAGTAACCTAGCAGAGTAAACAAAGACGTGGATAGTTAGTTACTCACTTACTTGGTATTTATCGTTAAAGAAACGGTTATTAGTTTATACAAAGAATGAGTATGCAAACCTTCCATTGACGGGCTTTCTCGAGCTCAATAATGTCAGCAATCTCAGGGTCCACAACCTCCAGTGGTGCATTAAGTTGCTTTGGCCACTTTTAAATAAAGAATTCTCAGTCAAGAAAAAAATTGAAGACCAAAAGTTTTGAAAAAAATATTAAAAAAATAATAATAAGAAGAAGAGGAAAGCAATTGAACATACAGTGGCACCAGATTTCTCCTTCTCGTACACAGCTTCATTAGGCAAAGAAGACTGCCAAAAGAACAAAAAAAAAAAAAAAGAAGAAACCATAGTTAAATATATTTTTTTAAAAGAATAGAAAGTATATCAAGAAAGAAAGAAGAGAACTTATAACAACAAAGAAAGAAGAGAACCATGTAATAGTGAGATGTAGCATTGAAGAGAGGACGAATAGGCTTGTCAATGGAAGAAGATAGTCTCCGAAGCGCCATTGCCATTGCCATTTTCTTGCTCTCTGCCTCTAAGCTTTTTCTTCTTTGTGTTGTTTTGTTATATTTGAATATTTGGCTTTGGTACCTGGTGATGGAAGATGGGTTTTTGGTGGCTGAAGATTTATTTTAGAAAAAAATAAAAAGAAAAAAGGAAAAATTATGGTGGTGGTGGTGGTGATGTCGTCGTCGTCCTGAATTGGTGGATGATGATCTCGTTATCCCTACTCAGTGTGTTTTCGTGGCTACTGGCTTGAGAAGGGAATTGGTGACGTGGCGTCACACCGTCGCGCCAGCTTCACTGTTGTCTACTGGTTCAGTTATTCTCATTGGTCCAACTCTTTCTACACCTTTTTTTAATAAAAAAATAACAATGTCTTTTGTGTTGTTAGAATCATTTTATTTTCAGTTTAAGTTTAGATAGTAATATTTATTTGGTGCTTTGTCCCTGAGAAAAGCTTGAATTCTTTCTTTAATTTTTTTCAGATAAATAACAAAATATAATGTATTTATTTTTGAGCTAATCAATTACATAATCCAAATGAGTTTTGCAATTTTGATTAAATCATTTATTTATTTTAAAAAATTGGAGTGCGATTTTATTTTTCTTTTATATCATTGTCTGATTCAGTCTTTTTCATTAATAACTGGTATTTTTAATGTGTAATGAAGTAGAATTACATTAAAAGAGTATATGGTATAATCTTACAAACAATAATTTGTTAAATTTCCAAGTGTTCAAAAGGGCAAGAAATATTTGCTCCCAAGAGATGGAAAATGTTACACAAAAACCAGCCATGAAAGCCCTATCCAAACTTCTCTATTTCTTGGCCACAAAGTGAAGATACAACCTACAAAGCTGATAGGATTTTAAGCATTTGTGGGAGACATTCGACCACCCAATATTCTAATTGTCCCTTTCTTTCCAAAACCCATGTAATAAGCTTCATGTCACCATCAAATATATATTAAGTTTTTGTGCAAGAAAGGGAAATTTTTAGTGCATCATAATAGTGTACATGAGCAGTGACAACAGCTCTTGGAATGTTAATTCGAAGCAAAGCCATGTTATGTGTAAATCTGACGCGTGACGAGATCTAATTTTATTACAAGATCAATTTACTTAAAACATAATGTTTTCTAAAAGTTTTTCTTTATAAGGCATAAAACCCTTAAAAAAAAGGAAGAAAATGGGAAGAAAAGATAGAATTAAGTTTTAGAATATTTATAATAAGTGCTCAAATTTATATATATATATATGGAAAAATGAAATTTCATAGTCTAATAATAGTATTGGGATATAAGTCTTATGTTATTTTGGGAAAAAAATGAAAAAATAAAATCTCATTTCGCTAGAAGGAGGGCTTGAACCTCCGACCTTGTGGTTAACAGCCACACGCTCTAACCAACTGAGCTATTCCAGCTTGTTGGCTGTAACGTCAGCATCTTATATATATCATGTATAATTCTTGACAATTTCCTGATCCAATCTTGATGTTACTATTAATTAGTATGATACCACAGTAATCCACACTGAAAAATGTACAATTTGAATATAAATTATTCTAAAAGAATCCTGAATAATATTAAATTTGACAAAAATATATTGTAAGCAAAACCTCAATATTATTCCATTTGAGAAATATACTTACTATATGTTGTTAAAATATGTTTTGGGTTTTAAGTCCAAAACATGAGTGTAATTATTATTTCTTTTGCAATCCTTTTTGGTGATTTAAGAAATGTTACTATTTTTGGCCTAAGGAACACATTTATTATAAACTTTAATATATATATTCAAATTGTAATAATTTAGTATATATACTTTGGGTGTTGTTATAATTTTATCCTTATATGATTTGCCATGTGGCAATGCCTGGTTGGTATACATATGTGTACTCTAATTAGCTAACACGTAAAGAAACTTAATTTCACACTCAAATTAATGAAAATCACTGTTTTAATCAATAAAGATGATGTTGTTCTTACAAAAATATTTCTTCCATCCATTTTCAGGACGATCTAGTCAGAGGGTTTCACTTCTCAGCGAGTGAAAGAATTCTATCTCTAGTTGGGGGTTTTGGTTCAAAGGTTAAAAAATGTTTTTCGGAACTAAACTCTAGAAAGCCTGTGCGTTCCATGTCATTTTATGAATATGTACCAAAATGTCCGCACATTTAAAGTTGGTCTATCAATTTTATAACCGATGCTGGACTTTCTATCCTTACGAATCTGCCTTGGCATATCTTAAAGCTAGGGTTTATGAGCAAACATTATCCATCAGAAATCTAAAAAAATTGACATGGATTTTGATCTCCTGCAGTGGTTAAACGCAAAATTGTTGTTGAAATTGAGCAAAATGCTCTCCCCTTTACCTTTTTTTATTTTCAATATTTCTCATCTTCTTTTCTCTATTATCGTCAAAATAATATTCTTTTTTCTTTTCACTGCTCTATTTTGTTGTTGAAAAGATATTATTTTCCTTTTTAGTGTCTTAGTTGAGATTGATTATTCAAAACCAGCTATAGATTTCATTCTGCCTTTATCAATCTGTATTATGGTGAAGTAGTTTTTGATTAGTTCAAGGAAGGATGACTCTGAAAAATCTCAAATGACAAGTTTTGATCTTGATGCAGAGCCAAAGAATCTAGTCGATCTTGTTGAAATCCTTAGACTTATGTTGTTTCGACCACCTATGTGAAGCTCCTTAAAAGAAGCTACAAAAGAGAATTAATTCTACAAGAAATCAACTTGAATAGTCAAGCAATCTGATTATATCCTCGACATCTCTAGAATTATGGTATTTTGCCACTTCTTGGAAAGCTGCTTGGAGAAGCAACATTAGAAGTTCAACTCTATTAAAAATCATCTTGAAGAAAATTGGATTTACAGTGGATTCTTACGGAAATTATTATCCTCGCCTTGGTGGATCTTTTGTGCTTTCTTTGTTCTTAATCTTTAATGTAAATCAAATCAATGTATCTCCTCCTTAATTAGAGACTTTGAAAGTATCAAATTGTTTAGTATTGAATTATCTTCATTCTTGTTAGAAAAAAATATCAATCAAACTCTTTAGACAATTGAGGCAAATTCTGCCTTTTAATGCTTGTAATTATATTGTTTGAAGTTAATGAGATTCTAGATTATTGATAAAAAAAATCGATCAATAAAAATTAATTAACTGATATTAACAGTTAGATATTAATAAATTAATAAATAGATATATATTTAGTTAGATTTTTAAAAATAACCACCTAATCAATCAACATGGAGAATCAATTAAAAAATGAATTCTTTCACAAATATTCAAAAAAAAGATTAAATATATTATTTTTACTATAAAAAATATTTCTTTCAAAAATACTAGAACTTAGAGATTTTACTTAAAAAATACGTGGATAACACATCTATCTTATTTCTAACTCTTTCAATACTTCCATTTCCATCTTTTCAAAAAGTTTTCCTATCTTTCTTTTTTCACGTTAGCCAAACTCTATACTCTCATCCTTTTTCTTTGATTTACTTATTAATATTACTTTTTATAATGATTTTGAATGAAAGTCAATCATTAAATAAAAAATAATTAGATTTGAGATTTTTATTTTTCTTCATTGAAAGATAGATCAAGTAACAACAGTCTCAATTTCTCTTAGGTAGATCTTTGATTGTTTTGGTCGAAACTGAGTTATAATTGATAAATCAATCTCATAATAGGATGTTGGTAGTAGTTTAAAGGGTTTTAAGTTGGATTTTGAAGATCATAATTAAAAATTGCAGGTAAATGTAAAACCCAGAAAAATAGTATATGTTTTCTGTAAAAACGCAGAAAATGGTATACTTTTATATATGTTATAAAATTTAAATTTTTTTTGAAATATTTTATGAATCATTAATGTTAAATTACAAATTGAGTTTATATTATTATTTAATTTATTAAGAATATAATTTATTTTATGTATAAGTTAATTTTATTTTAAAAAGAAATATGAAAAATGTCATAAAAATACCTTTTTTATAAATCTAAAGTAAAAAATATATGTTAGTATATTCTAGGTATATGTTAATCAAAATCTCAATTTATTTAATTAACATATTTTAATTTCAATAATATTTTTCAAATAGTAATAGATATAATATCAAATTTTAATTGATTGATTTAGTTAAGATTTATATATAATCTCACTATTCTAAAAATTAAAAAATGATATTATGATGATTATTTTATTATTATATAATAAAATTATTAAAAGTCTTGTATATACAACATAATATAATAAAAAGGTAGAAATAAATTAGACCAATTCGACAAATATGAAATACATTAAATATATATTTGATATCCGAAATATTTATATATATATATATATATATATATATATATATATATATATATATATATATATATATAGAAAATTAGAAAGGTAAAACTCCCAAAAAATGGTATACGTTGCACTTATTTTAGTTTCCATTGCATATATTTATAGTATACTTCAAATATTTACCCTTTTAAAGAAAGTATAAAGTAACAGCAAATGGTATACGCTCAACAAATATATGGTATATATGCAACTTTTTAATTTATATAGATTACAGATTTATAAAAATAAAAAATGAAACTCTTAGAAAATAGGTATGAAATGTGTATGTTAGCTATATGTTAAGTATATATTAGGTATTTCTCAAAAAAAAAAAACACATATGCTAAGTATTTTTGTCACGACCCCACCCGTGGGCCCGTGACCGGCACTAGGGAATGGGTAGACTTAAGGCCACCGAAACCCGTAGTAAGCCTGACACTCACTAATTTAAACAAATCTCATCTCAAATTAATATTATTAAAACCACAAATTATCTTAATAGTTACACTTTACAAAATTACTTCGGTCTACCAGAAAAACTAGGCGAGACCCGAAGCTCAGAAAATTTACAACTGATACATCTACTATTTACTACTGCGGAGAATCTAAGATTTACCAATTTACATACCAAATCAAATACATCACCCGATGATGAAGGAGTCGGGTTACTGAATAAGAGTCGCAGGAGAACTAACAGTCACGAATATGAAAAACAGTAAAAATGAGACTGTCAGTCTCGAGAGTGAGTTAAAATCAAATAATCTTGGGACTATTGCATTCTTCTCAGAAAACATAGATTATTCAAATCAGTATATCAAACCATACTATAATCATACCCTACTATTTCCTTCACATAAAATATTAATCATTCGAATCAAAATATCAACCATGCACATAAATACAATCCATATTATAATCATACCATAATAAATAAATAAATGAATAAATAAAAATATATTTTTACTTTTACGGGATGAGTGGCTCGGTAGAACCCTAAACCCCAAAATCTAGTAGCCATTCGGCTCTCTTAATCCAATAAGATCGCCCCCGAGAGCAATGCTCGACCAGGGACCTTACCTCCGGTCACTTAAGTATCCAAATAAGAAATCTAGTAGCCATTCGGCTCTCTTAATCCAATAAGACTGGCGCCCCGAGAGCAATGCTCGACCAGGGACCTTACCTCCACCGTCACTTAAGTATCCAAATAAGAAATCTAGTAGTCATTCGGCTCTCTTAATCCAATAAGACTAGCGCCCCGAGAGCAATGCTCGACCAGGGACCTTACCTCCGGTCACTTAAGTATCCAAATAAGCCGCCCCGAGAGCAATGCTCGACCAGGGACCTTACCTCCCGGCAATTTACACAAATCAGCCCAGAGCCATGCTCGATCAAGGCAAACCCATGAAAATCTTATTACATGTCCATGATTATTCTGTAACCCATCAAAGGCATGTTCTACAAGCCACATTTTCCAAATCGCAATCACCACATTTAATAAATATCATTGTCTAATGAAATCATTCAACACATATCAAAATAAAGATTAAAAGTTTAGGATAAGGCAACGTGCAATTCGTGTCGAATAATAATATCCTGTATTATTATAACGTTACTAATAATAATATTTATATTATTTTCAATAATTAATAGTCCAGTTGAAATCATTTACGTTGCGATACTAATAACCATATTATGCATAAACTTTCAAAATAGCATATTAAATCGGACTTAGCAATAGTGCAATGATTAAATGACTTTAACTCATGGGATTGGCGACCTCCTAGCTCGCTCCGGTGCCTCGGTAGGAGCGAGCCGAACGAACCGACAATCTAGTCACGGAAAACAATTTATCAAAACGCTGAAACAATCGATCATTAATCCTAGGTCTAGACTCCTAAGAATCTCGACTCGGGAGAATTCTAGAAAATCCCAGAACCTCCCCTACAACACGAACATTACCCCCGTAAAACGGGTCCGGGACTGCCGGAAAAACACTCCAAATATCCAACAATTTAAACAACGGGAGTCGGGTCCCCAAACTTCACTATTTCCGACCTCACACAAAGACAAAATACAAGGCAGTAACCGACAGACAATTATTTTTGACTCACAAAAATCATCAAATACTCAAAATAATCCAATAGACACAATTAAACCAAGAATTTCTAAAATTAACGGGCTAAAGATAATTACCGAGACGCTCGATCGCTCGGTCGACTACCGGCCGGGAGTCCGATCGACGATCCGAACACACCATCGGAATCACAACGACGCTACCGATGACGATCCACCTTCCGATTTTCCGATCTGACACCCGATCGTCCGGAGAGATTTGCGGACGATCTCGACCGTCGATTTGCAAACGAAATCCGATCGCCACTAAACCGGTGCCATCGCGAAGCTTGAGCTGAGGAGAGTCGGGATATGTCCTCCGATCATCCATCCTCACGGGAGCTCGCCGAAAAGCCCAAAAAGCGACCGCCACTCCACTTCGGAACTCTCTCCTCCACCAAAACCGGCCGCTACCGCCAAAAGGAAGCTCTCCAAGGGGAGCCGATCGCCACCAAGATCTGCCGGAAGGCCGGAACGGCCAGCCGCCACACGGAAGCCGCTGCCCAGCTGGCTGCCGTCGTCATTGCCGGCCAACAAGACGCCGCTCAGCGCCCCCCTCACTCTCTTCCCGACTCTCTCTCTCTCCTCCTTTCTTCTTCCCCGATTTCTTTCCTTTCAATATCGACATTAGGCCCCCAAACGTTTTCTTATTACAACTTGGTCCCTCAACTTTTTTAATTACTTACAATTTCATCCTGCAGAATTCCAATTTGACCCCCAAACTTCTTTTTAGCCTTTCAATTAAGCCCCTAACTATTTAATTTGGGCCAAATCCGAATTATTGAAAATACACAATTACAAAAATACCCCTGACCGACATATTTATTTACAAAAATACCAAGCTCACAAATTTCCATTAAAACCCCATAAAAATAACATTATACTTTCAATCCTTATTCCAAAATAAATTTTCAATTTAGTCCTAACACACGATTAAATTAAATAATCAATTTCCAACTTAAAATTTAATACTACTAATAAATTATAATACCAATTTTTCCAAAATTCTTTTATAAACATCCTTTACAATTCTACTATAATTTTCCAATATATAATTTTACTTATATAAATATGCATTTGGGAAAATTTTGAATAACCAAAATATAATCATTTCTCAAATAATTTACTTGAATAAAAATAAAGCTAAAATTAGCTTAAATAAAAACTCACTATTAAATATATAAAAAAAAATTCCGGGTGTTATAATTTTTTAATCAAAATTTCAATTTATTTAATATATTTTCATTTCGATTTTTTTTTTCAGTAGTAATAGATATAATACCAATATTCATTAATGTGATGGAATATCTTTAATTTATGTTAATAGATGCTTCTTATATATGGTATACTTACTATATTTATATCTTTACAAAAACATAAATAAAAGTTACAGTAAATAGTATAAATTTCATAGACTGTGGTATATGTTTCATATATATTTGGTATGCGTATGATATATAAATGGTATCTAAAACTGTTATTTAATTTATGTTTTATATATTTGGAATCTACACAATTATAAGTTGGACCGTTATTTAAAAATTTAGCCAATTTTTTAGAACAAGTATATTATAAACATCACAATGTATAATAATCATATTTAATCCAATTCATTGGCCAACTCAAATGGTCATTTCATTACTTGTCCATATATAGGTAGCACCATTACAAGAAAAAAAAAAGCGAATTAAACTAAATAACTAGCCAACAAGTCTTGAATTAATGCCTCATGCCATCTCATTTCTTTGTTAATTTTATAATAATCCACTTACTCTTTCTTTAATCGTTCTATAAACTCATTATCCTTCCTCTCATTCTTCACTATATATTTCTAAACATAGAAATAAAAAGAAACAATAATGCATGAACAATATACATTAAAATTTCTAGCATATCAAATTAGTATTTATATACATATTTTGATATCTCTTCATATATATAAAGTATATATATACTATTTCGAGTATAATATCAAATCCATCAACATCACAACCATTAAAACTATCACCAAGAGTAAAACAAAATTCATTTAAAAAATTCATCAAACACCTTAAGTACATATTCAAAATATCAGTTGCAATCATCTATTTTTTTTATTACAAATCAACAAATCGTATCCTCACAAATTTCTTCTAATTAATACATACAACAATAATTATTCAAATAAAATTAGTCTGTCAAACACCCATAATACATGACTCACCATTTTCTTGAAAGATAGTAAAAAAAAAAAAAAAGCTATAGTCAACTATAAGAAAGCAAAAAATGAAGAACCCATTACTCTTCCAACATATTCATATATATCATTATTTCATCTATCTTTCTTTTAATCTTTCTAATCATAAAATGTCAACCCCACTATTCATTTGACATTTATTTTGAAATCACAAGAGCGTTAAGAGCTTTATAACATTGTTTGCATAGTCCTTAAGCTTGTGCATGCATTGGCCACAACAAAAACAACTGAGTTTTGATGATGAAATCTGAATGTTCTTAGTTTCAACTCAACATTTTTATCCTCTTTATCTGGATAAGATTTAACCATTAGTTTGTAGCTATTCTATTTGGGAGAAATTTAAAAAGAAGTGGAGAAAACAAAAGAAGTAGCCTACTTATCAGTCTATTACCAATGAGAGAGAAAAAAAAAGTAAGAAAGAGAAAAAAGTAACTAAAAAGAGTAGTTTTGAGTAGAATAAGAGGAATAAGATGATAACGAAGAAGAATAATAATAATAATAAAAGAATAAAGTTAGATCATTATATAAACCGTAAAAAAAAGAAAGAAAAAAAAAGAGTTTACAATAATTTTTTTAAAAAGAGACCAATATATATTTAAAAGAAAAAAAATACTCACAGTATAAATGATATTATTTCAAAAAATATTGTATTTTATTAAAAAATCTATATATAAAAAAGCAAAATTGGGACCTCATAAATTAGGGCGTGGAAATAGACCTCACTTGGTAGAATATGCTGCTATAACAAGAAAAAGAAAAATTGGCCTCTAATTCATCCAACAACATATGTATAAAAATAACATAAAAATAGGTTTGTTTATTCCCTCATTTTAGTCTTATATTTGTTTCTACTTTGGATTTTACCCATTAATTAAATCTAGGGGGCATTTCTGAATCCAATTTGTTGGACATCAATTTGGGTTGTACATAATGATAATTGAGCAACTTTTTTTCTTTTTCTCTTTTTCGTTTTTTCTTAGGGAGATCTTTAATTTGGGTATAGTCTATAGAATATAATTAGTGAATCAAAATAAAGCAGCAGAAAAGGCTGTTTTATTCTGGCCATGTGAAGTCACCAACTTCGACCTAAGCACATATAATATTTAGGATCTCTATTCTATGAAAACTCACTGCCTTACCAAACATATGCTTCGGTTTGTCCATGACACACACACACACACAAACCCACATGGGTCACTACCAAATAATTAAAAAGTCCAATTACTAATAATTTTAACTTGTACATCAGAATGGTAAGAACATAAGCTGAATGAGGGACCATAGGTTATTATGTCTATTTGTTCTCTTTTGCTTTTTTTTTTTTTTTTTTTGGTTAACACATTTATTTTCACTCATTTGTATTGTAATGGGACCATCTATGTGACATAGTCATACCAAAAGAAGTTAGTTTATCCATATATGGGAGCTAATTTTCAAATTTAGTACTTAGTTCATGCAAGTAGTAGGCACATTAATGTTTGTATAATACCGATTTTGTAATTTAAATTCAGAAGTTTTAATTTAAAAGTTAAATAATTTAGTAGGACATGTGAAAGAATGCTAATTCTATTATTATTATTATTATTACTATTATTAAATATAAATATCATCAATCAATTAAGTAATGAATATTATTAGGTACAAGTATTTGCTTTAGAAAATAAATAATTTAAGTTTAAGTTTTTTGATATACTCTGAATAAGTTATCATGTTTTTTACGATAAGTATAAAATAATAATTAATATAATTTTAAATTATTTAATATTAAAATATTATATATATATATACACACAAAAAGTTGTTAATTAATTTGCATGTGAATTGGTGATAGTAGAAAATTGTAGGTAAGATTAGATAATTGATGCAAAGGAAGGAATCCAAAGAAGTTAGGAGATAAAGAAAGAGATGATAGAGAATCGGATGGAGATGAGAGCACCGAATCTTTGAGAGAATTGGAAATGTTATTTGGATTTTCAGAATGGAGAGAGAGTGTCTGTGTGTGTTTGTACTCTTTTGCTCTTATCTCTTCACACATACTTAGACATACACGACAAATTTGCCCCTAGTCCCCACCCACCTCTTGTTTTTGCTCGGCATCGGCATGGCTCTTCCTGGGTTTGCTTGTACCTAATATCACCCTTTTTCTTTTCCATCAATTTATTTGTCAGAATATATCCATTTCAGTGTATATACTGTAATAAATAATTTATTATTTATTTAATAAGTAATAAAACATACATCTTCAATGTAAAGAAAATAAAGAAAAGATAATATTTTCAGTGTATTTATCAATTATCTTCTCTCCTCATAATTTCTATTTTTACTTAATAATAGTTAAATAATGTAAAATAAAATATAATTTTAATGAATTTTTTTAACTAATTTAAAGATATATTTCTATTTATATACTAAATTAATCGATGATTAACATATTTACATTCATTTTAAGTAATTGAATATAGATCAATTATTAAATATTTGAGTGTAAAATATTTATTCAAACATGTGATTCTTTTACTCATTATAGTTTATATTTACTGTAAATAAAAAAAAATCATCTCAAATCTATAATATAATTGATTCTCATAATTAATATTCATATTCGTTACTCAATAGCGTATAAATGAGATGTCAAAGATTTCTCCTAACATAGCTAAGCTATTGAATTTAAACTTTGAGTATTAAAACTTTTCATATAATATTTTACCACCCACACAAAATTTATTAAACACGTTCTAAATTAGTTAAATTAAATTTAAATACTAAATTAAACAAAAAATATTCACATTCATTTAAAATCTAAATTTATAATTTAAATTTTTAAGATCCATATACAAAGTAGCAGGATCATTCATTACATCCAAGAAAAAGAAAATTCATTATAATTTCAAAAGGTCCTAAGAATTAGTTATTTAATTTCTCGAGGAACTTAACAAATAATTGGTTTTGGTATCCATGGTTATATATTTTTACTTTCAACTGAAAATTCATACTGTAAATATCATGAATGTATGTGAAATTACTCAGTCAAACTTTGCAATTATATTGTGTTGTGTTATGTCATTTTCTCAATGAAACGCCAAATATTATTCCATCACATGAAATTTCCTTATTTTTATCATTCTTTCTCCATGGTGCCACAACTTTATGCCCAATAATCATTTTCTGTAAAATTTGCTCTTTTCATGAAATAATTAATGTCGTTTAACTAAGATTTATAATTGGTTGCTTTCTTTTATTCATACATACACATTGGTAAAAGCTATAATTTATTATTATTTTTAAATGAGATGAGCAACATAATAAGAATATTTATAAGATTTAATTATAAAAAAATAGTTAAAATAGACTAAATTATTATTTTACAAATATTATAAAATTTTTATTACATTTATTTTAACATAATAATACAATAAAAAGGAAATCAATAATATTATATTAAATATAAAAAAAAATAGATAATATTGTTATCACAAAAATATCAATTTTTCAAAACAACTATCATTAATCGGCATAGTAGCAAAACTGCCCGCAATGTATGCCCAGTTATCAATCAATCAAAATGATAGTGATTTTTTTGCAACTTTATTGTCACGAGTCAGGTTATTACGATATGATGTTAGCAATCAGACATTAATTTAAACTCGAAAGTACGGAAAAGGATAAAAAAAAAACTCAGTTTAAAGAGAAAAAAGAATGACAGATTTAAAAAATTTGATCTAATGGGAAATTAAATATCATCTAAATTATTGATTAAGAGCTTATTTGTGGTCATACCAGGAGAAACTCTTTTTGCCTTAAAAAGGAATAGCTCTTCTTTGATGGAATTAGAGAGTAGGAAATTGGAAGTAATTATAAGTTAATAGCAGATGCAAACCCCACTTGCTCAACTAACAAAGTGGTTATATTGATGGTAACACAAGCAACAAAAGATATGAGACCATTTGGTGATTAATTACTTAAGAGAGAAATAAATAAATAAATCAACTGCAGAAGGTCTTTCATTATCAGCCAACTTAATTATTTGTTATTGACCATACATCACAACCAATTTTACTCATCTCATGTCTTCTATTCTTTTTTCCTTCCTTCCTTCCTTCTTCTTCTTCTTCTTCTAATTTTTTCTTTTTTCGCTTTTAACCGTCACTCTTGTATTCTATTGAAGACTAAGAAAAACAACTGCTAATTCTTTTAGGATTCCTAGTTTTGAACAAGAAAAGAGAGAAAATTAGGATTTTAAATGTTAATTTGTCATGACCGTAGTTTATGAAATTTCAAAAGAAAAAGAAAAAAGAAAGGAGGAAGAAGAATATAGAAGAAGAAGAATAAAAAGAAAGAATATTTGTCCATTCATAATTATAATAGAAATACAACCCTATTTATATACTATAGAATATAAAATTTCTAATACAAAGATGACAAGTGTAATATACAACTGTCCTCTCTTTCTTGCCGTTATTTCTGAATTTGTTGCTCCAAACTTTATGTTGATTCCTCTCAATTTTATTGCATAGCTATCCCATCCTATTGCACTTTTGTCAACTCATCGTTCTTATAATTTTATGCTAATTGAGCTACATTAATCAACATTAGGTTGTAGTTTTGATCTTCTGTATGGGCCACAATTTTAACGTTACCCTATTGTTGAAGATCTTCCTTGTCCTCAAAGAAGAATTCTGGAAATTGATTGGAAATGAATGACAAGTCTTCCTATGTAGCGTCTCATAGATCTAAGCTAGTCCATTGCACTAAAACTTGACGAACTGGTTGTCCTTTGCATTGAATGGTGCGATACTGCAATATAGTTGAAGGAAAAATCTTCCCTTGCCTTTGCTAGTCACATAAAGGAAGGTGTGGAGATATTGACGCATTGGGTTTGACAACTAACTTGAGCAGCGAAACATGGAAGACGGGGTGAATATGTGAGTCATTCAGAAGCTCCAATTTATAAGCTACTGTGCCCACCTTTCTCCAAGATTGGATATGGACCATAATACTTGGCAGTTAACTTTAATGATTTGCGAATAGTAACTGATGACTGTATGTACGGTTGCAGCTTGAGATAAACTAAATCACCCGGTGAAAATTCCTGCTCAGTTCGATATTTATCTACCTTTGCTTCATGTGATTCTATGCGAGTACTAGCTGGTCACGAAGGAGGCTGACCATATGTTGATGTTGAAATATAAATTCCTCCACAATTGGAACCACAATATATAAGTCCAAAATTTTTGAAAAATTGGGAGGAGGAAACCCATACAAAGCCTGAAATGGAGTAACACCTAAAGAAAAGTGAAAATTGGTGTTGTACCACCATTCAGCCAGCTTAGCCATTTATGCCAATTTCCAGGTTTATGAAAACACATGCAGCGTAAATATGTCTCCAGGCAGAGGTTGACATGCTCGGTTTGGCCGTTAGTTTGAGGGTGGTATGATGTGCTCCTATGCAGCTTGGTTCCTAAAAATCTGAATAATTCCTGCCAAAACACACTGATAAAAACTTTATCTTTATCAGAGACAATGTTGGTGGGCATTCCATGCAATCTGAAAATGTTATCAAGGAAGATTTTGGTTATTTTTAGTGCAGCGTAGGGGTGAGTAAGACCTATAACATGAGCTGTCTTGGTGAAGCGATCCACCACCACCACCAGTATTGCATCTTTATTTTATGATCGTTGTAATTGATAAATAAAATCCATGGTTATGTGAGTCCATGCTTGGTGCGGCACCAGAAGAGGCTGTAGTAACCTTGAATATGCAATTGATTCATTTTTGCACCTTTGAAAAGTATCACACTGTTTAACCCAATCTTCTACACTTTGTTTCATACCACTCTAATAAAAGTGAGCCTTTAGGCGTTGATAAGTGGCATGTATACCTGAATGCCCCCTGATAGATGAGTCATGCATCACTTGAAGGATTTTGATACGAAGTTCATGCCCTTGCCCAATCATAATCTTGCCCTTATATAGAATAACTCCCCCATGTAGAGAAAATGGTGGCTTAACATTGGAATTGACTGTAAGAATAGTGATAAGCTCTTGAGTCTTAGAATCACCTTTATAAGAATTTGCAATGTCCTGCAACCAATCTGGTACCACTACAGAAGTAATGCTATATGAAGAACATAAGGAATTCTCTCTTAGAAATAAAGCATCAGCAGCCTTATTATCCATTCCTTTTTTTTATAGCTGATCACATAATCCAAACCGAGCAATTTAACTATGCCTTTGTGCTGCACATAGGTGTGAATTTTCTGCTAGAAAAGGTGTTTTATTCTTTCATGATCAATCTTAATGATAAACTGAGCATATTCAAGGTAATGTCACCATTTAGTTACAACAAAAACAATGGTCGTTAGCTCCTTCTCATATATAGATTGGGCTTGGTTTCTTTGGCTGAGAGGTTTGCGTATATAGGCAATGGGTCGTCGTTACTGCATGAGGACTGCCTCAATACCTTATCACTTGCATCTGTCTCCAATTCAAATGGCAATGAAAAATTAGGCATAGCCAACACCAGAGTTGTGGCATGGCTAGCTTAAGGGCTTGAAAAGCTTATTGGGATTTTTTGAACCAAATGAAATGACCCTCACGTAACAGCTCTGTTAACGGCTTGCTCATGAGACCATAGTTTCGAATAAATTTTCTATAGTAGCCTGTAAGGCCTAAGAAACCTATCAAGGCCTTCAAAGTAGTTGGAGCTTGCCAATGGAGCGTGGCTTCTATTTTGGTTGGGTCAGTTTGTACCCCCTCCCAAAATAATATGGCCCAAATACTTTACTTGAGCCTACCTAAAAACACACTTTGACATATTTGTATAGAGCTATTGCTCCCTTAGCACTTAAAACACAACAGATAATTAATGTAGGTGATCTAAAGCTGTTTTGCTATAAACCAATATATCATCGAAAAACACCAAGATAAAATCTCGCAAATAAGGAGCGAAAATTCGGTTCATGAGAGCTTGAAAGGTAGCAGGAGTATTTATGAGGTCAAACGACATCACTTTTGAATTCGTAATACCTATGATATGTCCTGAAAGCTGTTTTAAAAGCATCATCCTTCCGCATTCGGATTTGATGATAGCCTGATTGTAAATCAATCTTCGAAAAATAATAAGCTCTATGAAGTTCATTAAGCAAATCTTCTATAATACGAATTGGGAACTTGTCCTTTATGGTTTTGGAATTTAGTTCCCTATAGTCAACATAAAAACGCCATAACCCATCTTTCTTTTTGACTAAAAGGACAGAAGAAGCAAATATATTATTGTTGTGGTTAATAATTCCCATTTTAAGCATTTCATTAACTTATTTTTCAATTTTGATTTTCTAGAAATATGGGTATTGATAGGGTCTCAGGTTGATTAGTTCTATGTTTGGTTTGAGGGGAATAGAATGGTCTTATGGTCTTGCGAGTGGTAGTTGGGTGGGCGTTTGGAATATATTAATATATTGGTTGAGAAGATTGTGCAATCAAATTTTGAACCTAGGCACTCTATAAGATTACGAGCACTATAAATCACCTATTTCAACAATAACAGAGAATAAATGGCATGTTAGTTCATTAAAATGCTTAAGGAATTTAGTAAATCTCTTACAGCTCATTAACTTGAGTGAAGCTTCTTTGGTCACTCATGTCAATTCCACTTATTTCCCTTCTTTTTTGGAAGGATAACTTAGGATGCTAAAAATAAAAGAGTACTAGGTTGTACTGTTGCATCCAGTCGACCCCTAAAACCATATCATGGCCACCTAGCTTGAGAACCCTTATATATATACAAAAATTGTTTCCTTGCATCTCTCACTTTAATTGAAGGCATTTGCCACAACTCCACATATGATGTCCATTGGCAACCGTTATAATCAAAGGGTGAGGCCTTCACAATTCTAGCCTTTATATCCTTAGCCACACTATCATCAATGAAACTATGCGTGCTACCGCTATCAATAAGAATCACTAGTTATTTTATGCCAATGGTACCTTAAATTTTGATTGCATTAGCTCATGCACTTCCATCAATTGTGTGCATAGAGAGCTCCACATCCATGGTTTCTCTATTTCATCAATGCCTCAATACTCTTCACATTCCTCCACGTCATCATCTTTTATCATTAACAAAGGTTTATTTTTGCATTGATGACCATGAAAGAATCATTCTCCATAATGATAACAGGGATTGTTGTACCTTTGAGGTTTTGGTGTATTTGGCCCTTTAGAGACTCCATTTGCTATTGTGGTAATTTTGCCTCCTTTGTTGATTGAATCAGGTTGGGTGGAAATGCTCGATGAAGGAACAAAATTTCATTGACTTTAAAAAGGAGCACGATTGCTAGCATAATTTAAAGAAATTGGAGAATTTTTATAAGAGTACCTGACATTGTTGGTTCCTTGTTTCTTAAAGAGTCTTCAATAGATTGCTCTTGCAACCTAGGCTACTCAAAGGCTTAGTTGAGTGTGAGAAATCTCAGCATTTTAACCACAAGCTAGAGTTCTTCATTAAGGCCATTTATAAAATTTGAAATAAAATAGACTTAGTAAGGTTGTTCATCTTCAACATGAGTGATTTTAATTCTTCAATTTTTTCTTAATACTCTGTCACTTATTAATCCTATTGCAACTTGTTGAATTGCTCAACCATATCATTAGAGTTCAGCTCACCAAATCGCCTGCAAATAGCTTCCATGAATTCTTCCCAAGTGGCTTGATGATGGTTAGGTATCCACCCTTGGAACCAATTATCAGCCTTTTCTCCTAAAACCAAAGTAGCAAACTAATTTTCATCTCTTTAGCTACTCGATAGATTTGAAAATATTTAGAGCATTTTCTGACGAGTTCTTTGCATTACCACCATCAAAATACGGTAATTCCAATCGAAGGTTCGTCCTTGGTTCTAGGGCTGGTTTGGTGTTTGATGAAGCAGGACTATTAGAGTGTATGTATTCTCTATTTTTTGTAAAGAAGAGTAGTATACTAGAATGAGGGGATAGAAGTAAAGGTAGGATGCCTTTACCATCAATGGTAATGGGTATTTCAGTAAAAGAAGTGGTTACTTTTGGTGGGTCTGATGGAAGGTTACATCCTTCTTTAGAAAAGGTAGAGCTGTGAATCGAGTTTAATACTGGTTCTTTAGGTCAGTTCGTAGAAAGAATAAGGTCCTTCATTTCAGCTAGTTATTTTTCCATTAATAGAGTTTGCTTCTTTAATGGAGAAACTATTACTCATTGGTTATCCACTCTTAACTTCTTCATTCTTTTTTAAGTGATTTTCATGTGGGATTGCACTTCTAGAGAGACAACATTCAATCTTTTTTTCAAGCAATCTAACATATTTAACAACTGGATTGGAATATGGATCAAGCTCGATTTCCCTCTCAGTGGGTATCTCGCCTTTATTCATAGGAACTTGGGATGTATTTCCCTACATAGGTGCTTTGTTTTTCTTAGAGTGTCATGCCATGGAAGCCAAACTTTGGCTCAAATCTTTGGGCTCTGATACTAGACTGTTATGATCGCGGTTCATGGAATTTCAAAAAAAAGAAAGAAGGAAAGAGGAAGAAGAATATAGAAGAATAAGAAGAATAATAACAGTGAGAACAATAAGAAAGAATAGAGGATATTTGCTCATTCATAATCATAACAGAAATACAACCAACTATTTATGCACTGTAGAATATAAAATGTCTAATACAAATATGACAAATGTAATGTGTGGATGTCATCTCTTTCTAGCCGTTATTCCTGAATTTCTTGCTTCAAACTTTGTGTTGATTTCTCTTTATTCTGTTGCATAACCACCCCATTTTGTTGCACTTTTGTCACCTCATCGTTCTTATCATTTTCTGCTAATTAAGCTATATTAATCAATATTGGAGTGTAGTTTTGATCTTTTGTATAGGCCACAATCATAACATAATTTTAAAATTGGTACAATATATCTAGTGTCTTAGTATAATGCTAAACCATTTTACAGTGAGGAAATGCGGATTTTAAATGCTAATTTTAAAACTGATATAATGTATATAGTGTTTTAATATAGTGCTAAACTATTTTATAGTGAGGAAATTTCTTGCTTAAACTGATAGATGATTGTCATATATTCATTAGTTTTAAATGATAAAGTATGTATCAATCATCCAAGACCAAAACATAAAACAATCATACATATGTGTCACTTTTTTATTAGTTGTGGTGTATACACCAACTATAGTTAAAAATCTTCCTTAGAGTGAATATTGGAATTCAATTTTTATAAATTCCAAAAAACTTATCTAAAAGTAAACAATAAGATTCAAATCGAAATAAACTAAAAGAAAAATTGGCACAGTATCCTTTTGAAATTTTAATTATTTGAGCATAAAAATTATAATTGAATTTAGAAATTTTATGCATCAAGTTAGCAGACCAACAGAATAAAAAGAATTACATAAAAAATTAAGAAATTAATATATGTGTATCTATTTTTCTCGATCCATATTTATATCATTCTTTTAATGATAAATGAAAAAAAAAATTACTCAAACTTAAAATCCTATTTAATAAATATACGTAAAAAATCAGAAAACCAACATACATTTAATTTTTTTTTCCTAATCCACATTTGATCTCTAATCTTAAATAGACGACAAAAGCTATGAGTTGTGACGATATGTATGTACATAAGACCCACAAAAATGAATGAATTTACATAGATGCTCTGTTACCTATAAAAGGACAACACAACTTGCAAAATAACAAAAATACATAGTGTGTTTTTTCTCACTCATATCATTGTTGTTTGAGAAGACAATATATAAGCAACTTTAGCAGCATTTGATCAATCTTCAAATAATCTTTTTTTTTTTTTTACTTTTCCTTTCAAGAAATAATGGAGAGAGATCATCTTCCTCGATCTTCCTGTCTTTCAGGTTGCATGATTTCATCTCCTTCATGCTTTCCTGTGCATGACGAAATGGAATACTCTCGCATCCATAGCAGCAGCGGCAACAGCAGCAACAAGAGAAGCACTAGGAGATGGAGACATTTCATAAGAAGGCTAGTTAGAGATGGGAAAAGTAGCTTATATGGATCGTCATCATCACCAAAACCTTTGTCTTTCCATTATGATGCTGTTAGTTATTCACAGAACTTCGATGAAGGTTGCCATCATGAAGATTCTCGCCCTTACTGTCCTAAAATTTTGAGAGATGTTAGAATATGGGATTTACAAGAGTAATTAGTATAGGGTTTTCTTTTCCAAATTTTTGGTTATATAATGTAATGTTCTTGCTGTGTTAACTATTAGATCTATTGGCTTTTCTTTTTTTTTTTTTGGATTATATTGCTTGTTAGAGATGCTGGATCTGGTTATATATAAATGCATATGTGTGCTCTTAGGGATGGATTTTCTCTGACTGCAATGTAAATGTACAGTTCCAAAATTTCAAGATGAGGAAAAGCTAAAGAGGGTTTATCTTTTAATTGGTCAGGATCTTGAAGAATGTCATCATTCATTTTGCTCTTGATCTGTTTCCCAATCTTTGCTTGATTACCAGGAAATCTCATCAAGGAAGCAGCTGTACAAATTAAGTGTCTGTACCATGGCACCTGCATCAGCCAACAAAACTTTTTGTTCTGTTCTGTACAGAGTGTGAGGCACTGGCCCATCCAAGTCAGCATATTTACTATTAAGCCCACCTTTTGTTCTTAATTTTTGACTCAGGTATAATAAATAAGAGTTGTGCAGACGAAGTTAATAGTTGCAATTAACAGTAATCACATTCAGAAGCTAATTTTCCTGATAGCGTGTAATATCGAGAATTTTTTTTTAATAAAGATAATATTAATAATAATTAATAAATAAATTTTTATCTAAATTAATTTAATTTTATTTTTATTTAGTTTAATTTGAAATAATTTAATAAAATTTTTAATATTAGTCAATTAAATGAATTATTTTTCTATATTAAATTAGTTTGAAATTTTAAGAAATTATTCAAGTAAATTATTTGAGGAATAAATTATATTTTTAGTTATTCAAATTTTTTCCAAATGTATATATATAAAATTATATATTGAAGAATTATGAAAGAATTTGTAAAGGGTATTTTATAAAAGAATTTTGTAGAAATTGATATTTTAATTAACTAGTGGTATTAAAATTTAAGTTGGAAAAATAATTAGTAAATTGATTATTTAATTTAATTGTGTGTAGGACTTAATTGAAAAATTATTTTTAGATGAGGATTAAGAGTATAATTTCATTAATATGGGGATTTAATGGAAATTTGTGAGTTTGGTATTTTTTGTAAATAATATATCGGTCAGGGGTATTTTTGTAATTATATATTTTCAATAATTCTAATTTAGCCCAAATTGAATAGTTAGGGGCTAAATTGAAAAGCTAAAAGCAGTTTAGGGGTTAAATTGGAATTCTTAAATTGTAAGTAATTAAGAACGTTTAGGGACCAAATTGTAATAAGAAAAAGTTCAGGGGCCTGATGTGGATATGGAAGGATAAAGAAAGAAGAAAAAGAAGAAGAGGAAGAGAGAGAAGTCGAGCGCCGGGAGGGAGAAAGTGAGTGAGAGTCCGGCCGGCGACGTTAGAAGCTAGAGAAAAAAAGAGAGGGGCAGCGGCTTTCGAAGGCCGTTTCCGGCCGATCTTGGTGGCAATCGGCTCCCCTCGAAGAGAGCTTCCTTTTGGCGGTGGCGGCGTCGGTTTTGGTGGCCGGAGGAGGGAGTTCCGGCGAAGTGATGGCAGCTGCGTTTTCCAGCTTTTCCGGCGAGATCCGGCGGAGGATGGACGATCGGAGGACGTATTCCAACTCTCCTCAGCTTAAGCTTCGCAATGGCACCGGTTTCGTGGCGATCGGGCTCCGTTTGCGAATCGACGGCCGAGATCGTCCGCAAATCTCTCTGGATGATCGGGCGTCGGATCAGAAAATCGAAAGCAGGGATCGTCATCAGCGCGTCGTTGTGTTCGGATCGTCGATCGGACTCCGGCGGCTGGAGGCGAGTCGATCGAGCGATCGAGCGTCTCGGTAATTTTTTCTGGCCCGTAATTTTGGAATTCTTTGATTTAATTTGTGTCTATTGGTTTATGTTGAGTATTGGATGATATTTGTGAGTCAAAATATGTTTGTCTATCGGTTTACCTGCCTCGTGTTTTGTGCTGTGTGGCGGAGTCGGGAAAATAGTGAAGTCTAGGGACCCGACTCCCGTTGTTTGAATTCTTAGATATTTGAAGTATTTTTTTGGCAGGTCCTGGACCCGTTTTTATGGGGGGTAAATGTCCGTATTATAGGGGAGGTTCTGTCGGAATTTCGGTAGAATTCTCCCGAGTCGAGATTTTTAGACAGTCAGACCTAGGAGTCTAGACCTAGGGTCAATTGTAATTGTTCAGCGTAATTAATAAATTGTTTTCCGTGATTAGATGATCTGTCTGTTCGGCTCGCTCCAACCGAGGCACCGGAGCAGAGTTAGGAGGTCGCCAAACCTGTGAGTTAAAGTCATTTAATCATTGCACTATTGCTAAGTCTGATTTTAATATTCTATTTTAGAATTTATGCTTAATATGATTATTAGTATCGCAATATAAATTATTTCACTTGATTATTAATTATTGAAAATAATATAAATATTATTATTAGTAATGTTATAATAATACAAAAGTTATTATTTTTCCTCACGAATTGCACGTTGCTTTGCCCTAAATTTTTAATCTTTATTTTGATAATGTGTTGGATGATTTAATTAGACAATGATATTTATTAAATGTGATGTTTGCGATTTGGGAAATGTGGCCTTGTAGAACATGCCGCCTGATGGGTTACATCAGGACCGCGTGCGCACCGGTAATGATCATGGACAGGTAATAAGATTTTTATGAGTTCGCCTTGTTCGAGCATGGCTCTCTGGGCTGATTCGAGTAAATTGCGGTAATAAGATTATTATGAGTTTTGCCCTGGTCGAGCATTGCTCTCTGGGCGCTGGCATATTTGGATACTTAAGTGATCAGACTAGAGGTAAAGTCCATGGTCGAGCATTGCTTTCTGGGCGCCAGTCTTATTGGATTAAGAGAGCCAAAAAGCTACTAGAATTTGAGGTTAGGGTTTTACTGAGCCACTCGTCCCGTAAAAATAAAAATATATGTTTATTTATTTATTTATTTATTTATTTATTATGGTATGATTATAATATGATTTGTATATATGTGCATGGTTTAATATTACTGATTCAAATGTTTAATATTTTCTGTGAAGAAAGCAATAGTCTCTAGATTATTTGATTTTAACTCACTCTCGAGACTGACAGTCTCCATTTACTGTTTTTCATATTCGTAACTGTTAGTCTTCCTGCGACTCTTACTCAATAACCCGACTCCTTCATCATCGGGTGATGTATTTGATTTGGTATGTAAATTGGTAAATCTTAGATTCTCCGCAGTAGTAATAGTAGATGTATCAGTTGTAAATTTTCTGAGTTTCGGATCTCGTCTAGTTCTTCTGGCAGACCGATTTAATTGTGTAAAATTTAATGTTACTGTAAATTGTGGCATTAATAAAGGTAAAAGTTGAGATGAGATTTGTTTGAGTTGTGAGTGTCATGCTTACTACGGGATTCAATAGCTTTACACCTACCCATTCTCTAGTGCCGGTCACGGGCCTACGGACGGAGTCGTGACATAGTGATACTTCTGTTCCACATTCACATTCTTTATACATCTTCTCACACTCACATTATCATATCTCCGAATTATAATCTTCTGTTGATCCTCGTTCTTCACATTACTACTACTATTACCAATTACCAATTGCCATTAGCAAGCATCTGCTACTACAGTACCTGCATTTGATTCTCATAATGCATCTTCCATTTCTCAGTCCCTTCCCATTACAAAGATTATGGGTGCACAATGACAGAAAATTGATTCACGTTCAGTTTCACAAGGTCATTCTACAGCAAACAAAAGTCTATTTGATTAAATTTTTCTTTTTCTGCAAGAAAATTCCACAGCAGCCCGTGAAACTTTGGTAATTTTGATTTTTCTTTTCTTCAACCGGGAATTTATTTATTATAAAATGGACCCCAAAAAATAGTCGAGCAAACCTTGGAGTTTGGCCAAGTTTTCACTAAACACGCATCAATATAGTAACTTCTCTTGTTGGAATATTCTTGCCTATGTGCCACTTATGCATCAAATAAAATCTTTAATATATTGATTAATTTTAGATAATAAAATATATATTAATTATTTAATATTAAAGTATAAAATTAATATAAATACATATCGTTTTTCTATATATTATAATATATTTACAATAACATCTTTTTTCTTTTAATATTTGCTTCCTAAATAAATCCTATGTTGTATTCTTGCAGTTTAAAGGATGATCTTTTCCTGACTATCTGATTAAATTATTATTAGATTAGTACCCGCCTATAAGGCAAGTTATTTTAATAATAATGAAATTATATTAATAAAAAAATTTTAAAAAATAATAATAATAAATTAAAATATTATTATCAATTCTAAAGGATATATTGATATAGTAATCAAAGTAGAAAATATGTGAGATACAAATAAGAAATAAATAGTGAATAAGAATAGATATATGATCATTAAAAGAATTTTACTATTTAATTAATTCCTATAAGAATAGAAACAATTTAAAATAAAATTATAATTAAGAGTTTAAAAATGAAAAAAAAATAAAAAGTTGTGCCTTCAAATAATAACAAATAGACTATTAAGTGTCGGTTAATTCTCGTAAGAATAAAAGACATTCTGAAAAGATTATAATTAAGAATTTGAAAAGCAAAATGAATATAAAACTATGCCCTTAAACGACACAAGATGATATTTGATTTAGAAATTATATCTAGCTGATAGTTATTTCACACTCAATATCTACATCAATAACCATTTGGTAAGACTTAAAAATCAGCAGTTGATAATTGATTTAGTCCCAATCAGCTGCTGATTCTATCAACTCTAACTTAAAATTTTTCCATTATTGATAGTTAATTTGATTTTTATTTATTTATTTGGATAATATTATCCTTATTAAAATTTACTATTAATAATCTACTTCAAGTTAATCTCATATAATTAATTCTTTATAATTCTAATTTATTTTAAATCATATTTAATAATTTAATAATTATAATATTTATAATTATGATGTTTAAAATCAGAAATTTTTTTATTACATGAATTCAAATTTTAATCCTTATTTTTAAATTAACTTTTATAAATATTTTTATTAATAAATGCAATTAAGTTAAATAAAATTAATTACAACAATTTTAATTATTTATTAATTTACATCATTGAAAATAATATTATAAAATAAAATACATTTAATGAACATTTAATATATAAACAAAACAACTAATAAAATTTTACTAAACAGTTTGATTTATCAGCTACCGGCTATAACTACTAGTTACTAGTTGCATTGACTAGCTGAACCAAATAGATCCTACATAGGCTATTAAATTTCAATTATTCTTATGTGATAATTAAATGTCACAATTAAAATGTTAGTAAGTTATTACACAATAGTTTTTAAAATTTAAGAAAAATATATTAAGATAATTAGATTTATAAATCTATACATTAAGATAATTATACTAAATCTATATTACATTTATATGCTAGATTAATGCCTGCATAATACGCGATTAATTAGATATTCTAATTGTAGTTTTTTTGCTATGAATAATTATAAATTATATAATTAAATATTTAAAAATATAGAAAAATTTATAATCATAAACAATATAAACATATAATACTAAACAAATGTAAATAAATTTTAATCATTTTAATTTTTCTAACTACTTATTAATTTTAATAACGTTATAACCATTCACTAAAATGGTTTATTCTATCTTTGTACATAATATTTAATATTGTTTTATAGTTTGCACTTTTTAATTTTGTTTCTTCATAACATTTACATAAACTTATATAATTAAGATTATCACACAAACTAAGTATTTTATAAATACAAACCAAGTTAAATTAGTTCTTTAAAAATTAAGAAAATAAGTTTAGGAGTCATATAATATACATAGAAAAAGAAAAAACATTACTTTATATATATATATATATATATATATATATATATATATATATATATATATATATATATTTACTTCTAAAAAAATTATTAGTTGAATAATTAATGACTAAAAATAGCTTCATTTATTCATATAAATATCCAAAATTATTTTCAACTTTCCTATTTTAAAATTATAAAATTTTATATTATTATTATTTTTTAAAATTTCAATGTAATATTGGATAATTTTATTTCAATCTTAAAATTTCAAAGTAATATTAGATCTTTTATTCCAATATTAATAGCTTTAAATTATATAGCGATGATGGGTGAGTTCACAAGTTTAATAAAATTAATATGAATAGATCATATTTAAAATGTCTAACAAGAATATTTGAATAAAAAAATACTACAAATTAATGATATCAACAGTAAAAAGAAAGTAATTTTTGAATTTATATATAAATTGAAAATGGATTATGTTTTTGGAATGATTGAGTTTAAAATTCTCACAGTGCTCACATTTTTTTTATACGTCTTAATTATAGGCTACTTTCTTTTTCTTAAGGCATAGTTAATTTATTAATTTATATTATATTCTTATTCAATATATTTCACCACTAATGCACCATTTTCCATGGGCATATTAGTTAACTTTGTCATTTTATTAGTTTAAGACTTATACTTAACCAAATTAAAACAGAAATTAGTCGTTTATCTGTTGCACGACCGTTATTATTATTTCAATTATAAAATTTTATAAATATAATATAATAAAATTTTAAGTATTTGATATTAATTTATAATATTAAAAAAATAGCAAACTAACTACTTTTAAATGTCATTAATTTTTAAAACTTTATTGAAGCAATAATATAAAAATTATTTCAAAGATATTTATTTATTAATTCTAAAACTATATAAATTAATACTATCAATATAATTGATATTACTATTTTTAGTTAAAAATTATTATATAATTAAAAAGTAATTTATTAGTGAATATAATATTTAAAATATTATCTTCTATAATTAGAATTATTATCTAATTAAAAATTAATTTATTAATTAATATAATATTAAATTATAATTAATATGCTATTTTTTAGGATAATTATATTATATAATTATAAGTTAATTCATTAGTGAATATAATATTTTAAAATATTATTTTGTATAATTAGAATTATTATCTAATTAGAAAAATAATTATTCTAATTTATTATTAATATGTTGTATCTTAGTATTAGAATGAGTATTTAATTATAAGCTTATTAATCAATGAATTAATAAAAAAATTGTAAAATTTATATATAGTAATTTCTAAGACCTATATTTTTTTGATATCTGTGCTTAATTTTTGACACATAAAATTTTTATTTTGTCATGTGTATTTATTTTTGACACATGAAATTCAAGCTGATGCGTGATTTTATAATTTTTTCTATTAATTTATTAATTAATAAGTTACATTCACAATTATATACTGACTCTAATCCTAAGAAATAAGATATTAATTATATTTTATATCATATTAACTAATAAATAATTTTCTAATCAAATAATGATACTAATTCTATCTTAAGAAATAACATAATTATATTTTAATATTATATTAACTAATAAATTAGTTTTCTAATTGGATTATAATTCTGATTCTAGAAACTAATATCTAAAATTATATTTTTAATATTATATTCAATAATAAATTTTTAATCCACAACATATATATCAATTATATTAATAGTATTAATTTATATAATACTATAATTAATTAATAAGTATTTTTAGAATATTTTTATATTATTATACTAGTAAAATCTTAAAATTTTTAAGAAAATTAAAAAAGACATTTAAAAATATTAGTTTACTATTATTTTTAAAATATTATTAATTAATAAATAATAAATTTTTTATTAAATTGTATCTATCAACTTGATTTTATAATTAAAATAATAATGACGGTCGTGTAATGCATGGGTAAGCGACTAGTTACATATAAGCTTGAATTCTATGTGTCAAAAGTAAGTACACATGTCAAGACAATAAATTTATATATAAAAAATTAAGCAAATATATCAAAAAAAATTAGGTCTTATAAATTATTATTATATATTTTATATATGTATATATTGTTACTAAGAATTCTTTTAAAGGGAATTAAGATGAATTATTTAGTAATATAAATAGAGGGATGTTTATAAAAATATTAAAATTAAAAATGTCATTTTAATGAAACTAACTATTTTTTTAATTTATATGAATATAAAAATTTGTTTATCTTTTTGAATGTACGGACCAATACATTATATTTTATTAATAATAAAAATAAAATATTTTTACTATTAATTATTTATTTGATAATTAAAATATGAAATAATTACTATTTACTTCTTGCCTTTTTAGCTTAAAATACCCGTTGCACTTATGAAGTTTTTCTTATATTAGTACCCCTTATATTTTATAAAAACTAACTATGATTTTATTCCGTTTAAAATCAATATAGCTAAACGAATAAATTGATAAATAAAAATACAATATGATTTTTAAATTTCTTATCAAGTTTATTTAAAATTCATTTTTATAAAACTAAAATAAATTCTTTTATTTCTAATATAGTTAATTTTAATGTCTAAAAAAATAATAACAAAAATAAACATTTCTAAATATGAGTATATATTTTATTTTAATAAATTATTTATATAATAATTTAATAATATTATTATATATAAGTATTCAAAATTTTTTAAAATTAAGTTGTGCTCAAAATTAAAATAGATAAAATTAAAAATTAATTATTTTCATAAAATACTAAAATTAAATATTTATGGACTAATTATTACTACTACTAGAATTAATAATTTTATTCTAACATGATAAAAAATTTAAATAGATTTTATATTTGATAAAAATATAAAAATTAAATTATATATATATTATTTATTTATTATTTAATTACTTTTGATTTTAATAATATAACATTAATAATTAGTTTTATAAAAATATAAAAAAATTTTAATATAATAAAATTGATAAAAGAATAATTCGTATATAGAGTAAAAAGTCAAGAAATAAATAGTAATTATTTTAATAAAAATTTAATATTATCTTATAGATAAAGTACGTGTTAATAATTTAATATTAGAATAAAAATATTTATGTGTATATATATTATTGTTTTTTTATTGATAAGGTGTGGTGTATATATCAGTATATTTTTCACCTCCGGCCAAATAAACCCGGTGTATCGGGGCTGCGTTTTGGTGAGGCTATTTTTGTATTCTACAGAGAGAATTTGAAGCGGGTCGAATAAAACCGGCAAGGAAGTGCGGGTGGGTGCATGGATGGACCTAGTTGTTGAACACAATCCCCAATAAATTCCAAAAGATATTTTGAGAGGCAACATTTACTATCTTAAACCTCCTCGGATATTTTCCCTTCCCTTGCCACTTCCACTTCGACTGAGTCACCAGGTGATCCCTTTATTCTACTTTCTCTTTCAGTTACACCATTAGTCACTTCTTTTCTTTACTAATTGCTGCTCTAACTTCACTGCTTCTGTTAGTTATTTTTTTTTTCTTCTTTTTGATAATTGTTTATGGTGGCATTTAGCTGATTCTTTTGGTGTAGCCTTTTCCCTTCATAAATATATGCCAGTTTTTTTTTTTTCATGGTTTTGAGCCATAAATTGGCACTTTAGGCAATTTTCAGTTTAAATTTTCGAAATTCCTCGTTTGGTATTAAATCAAACTCAAGAATTCAGTTCTTGTAAAAATAATGTCACCTGTAGAGTGCTGGAGTGATTTCATTTCAATTTATTTTTTTTTCCAAAATGCCTATGCCTATAGCCTTTCCAGACATACATGGCAATGCCTATACTAGTATGTTTCTTTCTAGATTAGCTGGTTTGTTCTTTACTCTTGCATTTGCTTCTTGGATAGTTGAGGTTCTTATAGGACTGTTTATTCATTTATTTGTTCTTTTTTATTTGGAAATGGAATAATATATTCATTTATCCATAAAACTCAAGCATTGATTAAAAGAGCCTTCTTTGCAGTAGTTGATATGTAGGTTGCTGTTAATTGTAAACGCTTGTGATTCAAGTTCTGCTCCTTTTAACATTAACATTAACCGTGAGAAACAATGCACATTTACTAGTTAGTTCCTGCTTTATAAATGTGAAGTTTACTTGGATATACTACTTTAGTACGTGCATTCACATAATTTACATGCTTATCACTATCCACTAATGCATTCAATTTCTTGAAGGGAGAAATTTTACTCTGCTAATCCAATGCCAAATTATAAACATTTGCAGCATCTGTTATTTTCTTGAAATTAATGATAAGGACATTCTGTTTTGCTCATTTCATTCTAAAAAAATGTCTGCCCATTATGATGCACATTTTCTCATGTTCCTGTAGGGTACCGATTGTTTCATCTTGTGGCTCGCGGATTTTTATGTATTGGTAGGAGTTCTGTGCTCCTAATATAATGTACCATGTAAACCTTTAAACCTACCTCAACTGACATGTCTCTCCACATTCCTTTTGTGTATTACCCTGTGTCCTTCACCTCATAGTAAGTTTGAGAAGCACAACATGATGGTGATTATGTTTATACTTTTGATCTGCAAATACCAATGTAATTCAATATCAGAATAAAATAACCAAGAACCAGAAGAAATATGCGTAGGCTGTTACTCTAGTACATTGCAAGTCAAAAATTTGTCGTAGAATGTAATTAATTTGTAGGTCTTGCAGATTTAGCACTAGATAGTTAATTTGGTAAGTTATGCTCATTTGGATTGAAAATAATAGTGCCAATTAATGTGATTGTAGTGGTCTCTTTTTAGTTTGGATTTTGGTAAGCAGGTGCAAAATTCTTGAACTCGATAGTTCTATGTTCTCATTTATTATTTATATTTGCTTCTATTCCATATTTTGACGTTGGGTTAAGGATGAGAGATGAATAGCACATAGGCAAGCATTGTTATGTAGTTTATTTGACTACCATAGTGTTTAATCTTTATACACATGTATTTATGGTATCTGCTTAATCTGGATTGCTTAGAAAAAACTCTACAAGCAATGGTTTGTACGTGGTATGGTGTTTCATAGAATAAGATCTTCTCCATCGTTAGAATTGTAAAATTTTGCATTAGTGCGTATAAATATCTATAATACATGCATAGCTTGAACAGTAGTCCTGAATGGATGAGAGAAAAGAAAATTATGGTCAATACTAAATTATTTGCACTTCTGAGGAGTTTGGAGATAGGAGAGCTGTTGTTTTGTATGAGTGGAATCTGTAAAGATTTTTGTGCGACTGTTATGGATTAGATTGGTGTTCCAAATGATGATTTATTTATTATCATGAGCACTGCAAGAGTTAAGAGGAAGACCTAATGGTCTATAGATCATGCTGTTGGAAAAATATAAGCTGGATTCAACTAATTATCTGGCTTGTAGTTGAGCGAAATTGTGAAAGTGAATCTCTTAATAGGTCTTACTTATCTAGGATTTGCATACTCCTATAAACAGAAAAATTTAAATAACAAAAAGAGAAATTAGCTGGATATTATGTCAGGATATTAAGTTGATGTCTAGTGAGTCTACAAAGCACTTGAAGTTTGTCTCTTGACACCCTTCAAGCTTGTTGCAGACATATTCATGTTTGAGTTAGTCCAAGGTTGTACTTTTTGGAATATTTCAGTACCTAGATCATATATATAGTTACAGTTCAGATTTCCTTGAGCATAATCAAGCTGTGGAGATAGAGCTGCTTGATAGAGAATCTAGATCGTCTAGCTCCATAAAACTTATCTTGTAAGCTACGGTGGCCTTGTTAGATCTTTATTAAGGAGCCCTTAAGCCTATTATTTTATGCATGGTGCTTCACAGAAGCTCTATAGTTGAAAGAAAATCCTATCTCTTTTACGTATAAAATTGTGTGCCTTATTGTATGCGTTCAGTTGTTGATGTCCTTTCTGTCAAAAAAGGACAATTTTGTTAGCATAATTGCAGAGATACTTGTCTTTTACAATGAACCTATTGCATCCATGTAATTCTTGGGTGTCATAAATGAATTGGAGGAATAATGCAGCAAAGGTTCCTATCCTACTTCAAATGTTTACCTTCTGCAATTTATTCCGCCATAGTTTGCAATTGGGGGTTAGATGTCTTTGTTTCTGTTGCAGGTTTTGGAGGAACTTTGCTAAAGATCAGTTTTGATGGAGACTGTTATTTCTGTATATAATAGTGTTACTGATTCTCTATTTGGTTCTACTAGACTGCTAGTGAGTCTCTGATTGATTTCTTTCCAAACATACTAGAAAAGCGATATCAGATACCATTGTTTATGATTTATATTCCGTTTAGATAGTTAAGAATAATTATAAGCACACAAATATCTTATCTTATTTTTCTTAATATGCAACTTTACAGTATATGTTGGGCTTCACTTATGACTCCGGATGATCTAGATACCACATACAAGGTCAGATTTAATATGCTGATGTTTTCTAATTATCTTTTTATTTTTCATCCAGATCAACCCATTCTGACAAGAATATTATACTATCATTTAGGCATTTTACCTAAGGAAGATTAACATTTGCTTCAATCTCTGATGCTTCGATTCAATTGTAGTCTGCTGCAGTTCCATAAAAATTAATTTCATATGAAAGTTGAAATGTATGGATTAATGGGGCTGAGTGCTGATCATTTTCTTCTTACCATTACTTGGTTGCCCTAGGTGCTGCCTCGTAGTTTGGCTGTTCAGGCTGGCTTAATCGGAGATGGGTGGGGATGTTGGAGTTTTCTTCACAGTTGAAACCACCATACAGGATGAAGGAATTTCCAGTTATTGTATTTTCATCCCTTATGCCATAAACCTGAAAGAAGATAACCGAGGTTGAGCTGAACAAAGACTTTTGGTTCATGGTAGGTATATATGTTCTGAAGATTTTAATGGTGCTTGATTTGCTTCCTAGGGATGTCTGAAGTGTCCGGGTGATCAAACCACGGTACCTTCTTATATAGCTCGATGTTTTCTTGATGTATGGTGTTTACCTTCTTATACAATTCTACGTTTTCCTGATGAATAAGGTTACCCTGCAATAAAAATAACAAAAGATTTGGTAAATGGAAACAATGCATAATAAAAACTTTTGAGAAAATGACACAATTTTTTCACAAACCTTTCTGCTAAGTTCTTGTATCTCATCAGTTAAGATTTGTTCCTGAATAAATTGAAAAATTATGCATGTGCATTCAGAGGGGATGCTAAGAGATTATAAACCACACATGTTATAATTGACAAATTTTCTAACCTTTTTTGTACGTATACCCCTTAAGCTCATTTCCAATTGATTCTCTAAACTCTGTAGGTCTTTGACACTTAAACCATAGAGTTGTTCTCCCATAAATTGCCTGTGATATCAGAATGTATATGTAGCTTCATCAATAAGTAATCATCGTTCCTTTTGTTTTTCCAGTATCATATCTATCAGGTTTTATCTTGCTTAAATAGATGTAGCCATCTTTTACATTCAATTGCAATAATTTGTAAGATAGATGGTTTCTAAAAATTGTATCGAGTGTTTTAGAAAATGCATGTCTAACTCTATGACTTGTTTTTTCTTTAGGAATATCAGCAAAAAATAGCCTTTAGATACATTGTTTTAGAAAATGCATGTCTAACTGTATGGCTTCTTTTTTCTTTAGGAATATCAGGCAAAAATAGCCTTTAGATACGTTATTTTCTACTACTACCGGACTTTCTTTTTCTCTCAATTTTGTGAGTTTTGACAGCCTTGTCTGAAACCGAGTTACATGGCAAGAATGATGTTACCCAATATAACTCCTTCAGAGTATCAATTTCTATAATCCCTTATTTCATCTTTGATAGTTCTTACATGCTATGTAAATTCAAAAGAGAAGGATCATACCGATGAGACTCTTGCAAGTTGTGCAGTTGCTGCCTTAAGACTGCTGCCTCCCTTTGCCAAAACTATGACGTCCATCATCCATTATAAGGTTTGAGCAAATGAATAAATTGTATATATGTTGTTTTGTGTTTTGCATGTTTATAACAGTATAAGTATACTGATTATGTAATCTTTTTACTGACATGCTAGATCCAACATATGCTTCCATATCTTCTGAAGAAACTTGAATTATTACTAGATGATGTGAATTTTCTGAACAAGAAAACCTACCTGCCTAACTTATTTCTGGGCCTCGCAAATTAAAAGAACCAGAGAGAATTGCCAAAATGGGTGCATTGTGAGAGGGAATGAGGAGTTACTGATATAGTATACCTTAACTTCTGAAGTTGGATTCAACAATTGTTGATGCTCTTCTTTTGTCTTGTTGTATCGCTCAATAATCGATTTCATGCTGCCAAAAATAAATATATACATTAGGTTTTTGTACAGACATATCTAGCATAATTAAAGAATTAAGCAAAAGATGGTGGCTTAACTAATAAAGACGCAGTGAATAGAAAAGCATAATTTATTGCATTTTACTCATCATTCTCGTAAGGTTTCTATGTGGATCAAGTTAAGTTCTTTGTGATTAAAAATTTCATATCAATAGGTCAGGAGAAAGAGTATGTTATATAAGTCTTTTCATACGTCAATTATGAGAAACCGAAAAAATTTTGTTGTACGGTCTGTAGCCGATTAACATCCTGTGTCCTGGTAAAATCTCAAAATGAACAACTAACACTTGTTATAACTAATGATGAGCCCTTGGACACTAAAAGTGATAAACTGATCTATTGAACAGGCTGTTTAATTGAATACGGCTGCATGCTAGTGTTAAAAATCTTACGAACAATAAAAAATGAACCAACTGATTACTTATTTCTACATTTACGGGCTGAATTTCGTGGATGAAAACAATCTTTACAGAAAAAGAAGGAAAGGCTGCATCTGATAGACTAGTCTTTAATGCTTTCTGCAAAGTAGAAACTGTTGATTTTTTCATGGAAGATTTCCATGTTGATTATTGTTCTTTTGAAACTTTTTAATATCTATACGCAAATATGCTAATTTTGTCCATGTTTTTAATGTCTGATGTCTGCCACTTATTTCTCTGCTGGCTTCTCAGGCTTCTCTCTTGTTCCTAGCTTATCATATGGACTATATAATAAGTTGTAATTAATTTCATTTCTTCCTCTGGTCTGACCACAAGAATGCTGTACTTGTATGAACTTGTGAATCTATATGTTCTTGAAATTATACGAGGTGAAAGTATACAATATGATATGAATTTTCTCTAGTTCGGGTGGTACCTTTTCACAACAAATCACTTTTGAGCTTTTCCTCCATTCTACTTGTAAACTGCAAAATTTCTATATTCAAAACTCAATCAAAATTTTAGGAACCCGAGCTGACGTAAAAATTTTACCATTGACTAGTCTTGGCCGGGTATGAATGATGAGATGGGGCTGGTTAGGTATTCGGCTTGATTCTTGCCTGAGAAAGAGGGTATAAGATGAAATTAGTCCTGCTTCAGATTTCTTTTCCCTCATGCTATGTTTGAGAAGTTGCATAGGGAGGAAAGAAACATTTTGTTTGGATGAGTGGAAAATCAAAAGGGTGGAGCCCCATCTTTCATTTCCCTCTCATTTTTTCTTCTTTTGTTTTAAAACATAAAAGTTTTTCCTTCAAAATAGAGAGGACATATAGTGGAAAAATATAATATATCTTCTTTCCTTTCTTACTTTTAAACGTAAGAAAATCATTTCCACCCTTTATTTTCCTCCCCTCCTTATTTTCTACCATTGTCAGTTCCCTGTTTTCATCACACTGGTAGGCTGCAAAATGTTCATTCTATCTTTTCTTGCCTTCAGAACTGATGCTGATGTTTGTCCGCGCGCATATCTATGTGTTTGTGCATGTGGGGTGCGTGTGTCATGTGTAAGTGTAACCTGTGTATAAAAGCATATCATTTATCATCTTTGCTAAGTTGTGCGTGTAGTGTAACATGTGTATAAAAGCACATCATTTATCATCTTTGCTAAGTTGAGGAGTCTTGCATGAAATCGTGCGTTCTCCTAACTGGTACAAGATAGTAGTGGTTTGCAGAAGGGATGGAAAAGGGAGGTCAATTTGAGTGGATTCTGAACGACAGATCTTAGACCAGTACGATCTCTGTTGATCATAATTCTAATGCCAGGTAAATCTCTCAGCGCCTTGGTTGATGCTAAGCAAATTGCTGTTCTGCCTGACATTCTTTAAATTCTCCAACTTTCCATACATTTTATTAATTTTTTTTTTTCAACTTAATAACTTTTGTGTTCACTCTGACGAGTGATTTTCAATTTTTTGTTCATGTGACAAACTGAAGAAACATGAGTTTTTCTTTAATTCTAGTTTGAACTTTTCTGTTTATTGTAACAGGAAACATGGATTTGAAGGTTCGTTTTATATATATTTTTTTCTCTGTCATACTATGTCATTAATTACTTTGATTTAGAAGGATTTTTGTTAGTTTTGTGTTGATTAGCAACAGAGTAATGCTATATATTTTCTGTAAAAATTAATTTCTTTTACTTGGTATAATCATGTATTTACGATTATGATGGTTAATGTATATTTCAAGCTTGGAATGTTTACGTAGGATGAACTATGGGTTGTGCTTCTAAGGGTAATTAAACTAGCAGTCACAGAACCTTATAGATTTTAATTTAATCACTAAAATTACAATTTATTTCATTTTAATTATTCAACTTCATTTTTAGTTATTTCCACTAATAAGATTAAAACATTATAAAAATGATTAGTATGCAAATAGAGATTAAAAAAGGAAAAAAATGGCACATGTTAATCTGCCATTGATACAGATGTATGTAGTTTTATTTTTATTTTTATTGAAATCCATTGGTAGATATAGTTGATTCATAAAGAAATTGAGAAATAAATTGATATGTAATAACTAATTTAAAACTGAGTGCAAATCAAATGATGATGGAGATGTATAATTACACATGCAACTAAACTTCTGTCGCTCAATAACCTAAGGTCAGTCTCATTAACAATCTCTAGTTTACAAAAGCATTATGAAGTTATTCAATAATAAAAAGAAAAGGGTAATTTAGATATTAACTGAGAATTTCTGAAATTAAGTATTGTCTGAATAATTTTGGCTAACCTGACATTTGTCTTGCTGTAATTTGATAATGAATGTGAAACTATTTCAGGGTGGGAGTCAAAGTTGTAATTTTTTACTAAACTGTGCATGTGGAATGCACACACACTAGTATTTTGATTGATGCCCATTTTTATTTGAAGTTGGAGCATGTGATGTTGTCATATTTTTCTTGTTTGTTAGGGCTCTTATATATATATATATATATTTCTCATATTCAAAAAGTTTTTGGAATAAACTCTTCAATCAATAAAAATATTGGTTTTTTTTTTTTAATTTATTAATTGAGGTAAGTTTCTGTGATGAAACTTGTTCATTTTTTTAAAGGGGTGGTCATGTGCTAGCTTTTATTTTTATGCTACAAGTTGCATTAGGTAATTGATATTATATATATATATATTTTGTAAAGAGGTGCTATTGGTGCAAAGGTAGGCAAAACTATAAGTTGCATTAGGTAAAATGTAGTTTAACAAAATTCTAAAAAAGAGAAAATACTTTTATTTTTCTATATATTTTTAAATAAATTTAGTCTATAGCAAATACAATTAATTGCACATCGAACGTACAACATTATTTATTTGATGAAAATATTTATATTAATTAATTTTTAATCATAAATTGTCCATAGATATACAAATAACTTTATAAGAATTTCTTAATCTTTCAATACCAGTGAAGAAGAACGGAAAACATAAGGGAAATCAAATGAAACTTTAAATGAGGATAATGAAATAGTAGGTTAATCTAGAATAAGATAAGACGACTCTAAATATGAACTCTACAGTTGAATTCTTACCCATTTTAAACTTAATGCTATATGAGAAAGAAAAAAAATAAATAAAGAAAACTAAAGCTGGATGTCATTAAGCATGAGAACTAAAGCTGAGCATGCCTTCAATTTATGGGCCATATTGCTCACTAGATAATTTAAAGTTTGCATTTGGATAAGTATTCATCTGAAATGAAATTATTTAAATTAGATATGTAAGCTTTTGGTATTTAAAAACATATGATTTTTTATTTGAAAAAATGAACTCATTGAATATGGACCCAAGAATCACTTAAAGATTTGGCTGAAGCATTATTATTATTATTTTTTTCTTATGTTTTTTTTTTTTTTTTTTTTTAATTTTTTTTATTTTTATGCTTAGGATATTTGTATTTTTATGAAGTGAGACAAACTTTCTCATTATCATTTAACAATACAATTGATCATTACTCTTATCTTTATAAAAAAAGTAAATGCATATACTATTTTTAGTATTTTGTTGGCTTTTCTTTTAAATTGTGTTTTTATATATAGAGAAATATATTTAAATTAATATTTCATTTTCTTTCCAAGTCATGTTTATTATTCTATTAGAGTTCGTGCGTTCTTGATGGACACTGGGACTTTGACTGATAAGGGAGTTGAGAGCTTTTAGTACAAAAATGGATAAAATGAAATGTGATGAAGAAGTTTGAATGGAGTTAGACGAATGTAAAATCCTATAGTGTTCCATCTCACAGAATTCTCTACATTTCAAATAATTGCTACACTGTTTATATATGTTCAATCAACATAGTTTAATATTTCTTAACTAAATTAATCCTTTAGCTTTTTATTTGTCGATTTTCATCATATTTATCCTTGTATTTGTAGTATTTAACTAAAGTTTAGTTTTTTCATTTAAAATATCTTAAGTAATATATCATTTTGATCCTCAATTTAAAACCTTTCACTATGAATAATTTATATTTAAAATAAGAAAAGTCTTTAAGTTAAAGTAGTGATAGCCCGGTTTCTAAAAGCAGTAATAAAAGTAGAGAGTAGATGTCGAGACAAGAATAAAATACTTAAACAACCAGCAACTCATGACAGGTTTTAGGATGATAGTATTCTAGAGTACAAAAGTGTATGAATAAATTTTACATAAAAATGAGACAGAAAATGATTGACAATATGTATGTAAAGAATTAGAATCTATCATATAAGGTGTTTTTTTGTTGTTTGGTTGTACAGTTTGAGGAACTCTAAAATTAGATGTTGGATTTAGGAAAATTTTAGAATAAGTGACTTGTTGGAGAGTTTTTAAATTCACTAAGAGCACAAAATCATAAAGCCATGGATAATATCTCATGCACTTTGGTTTCAAATTATTATAAATGGTAGAGCAGGATCTCCTTTAGTAAATGTGTAGTTCAATGACAAATATGGTTGAAGATGGTGGGAATGTGATAGCTTGACCAAGATCGATCTAACGAGGGTAGGAATTAATCGTTGGGACAAGGACAAGGACAAACACTTGAATAAAAAGTGGCTCTTAGCAGACTTTTAGAATGACAACCCTATAAAGTGTATGAATAAATTGAATCTCACATTGAAATAAGATAAAGAATGGTTGATAACATATATGTAAAGAGTTAAAATCTATCACATAAGACATCTTTAAATTGTTTGTTATAGAGGTGGAAAAACTATAAAATCAAACATACTAAGAAAATTTCAAAATAGATAATAGTCTAAAATATCCTTAATATACTATATTGGACCAAAATAAGTAATATCTCATTACAAAAGCACCGCCTATATCGTGTAATTTATCATAAATGAAGTTATGGTAATAGGCTTAGTTTGGGTTTCGCCTCATCACACGTATCAAATGTGCCTTATTGCGAAATATTATTATAAAACTTCTAAAAATCTTTAAATCATTAAATTCTATAAAATTAAAGAGGTAACTATGAGATGATAAATGTTTCTTCTAGCTTAATTAAAGTCTCGAGTTTAAACTTTGGATATGCAGTTGCGTTAAAACTTTTGAGGTAGTGCTTTGCCATAAGGATCATATGTTCGAAATACTCATAAAAAAAAATTAAAAAGATAACTATTTTAGTATTATGCTCGTTGCATGTTTGGTGCCAATAATAGTAAAGACGAGACAATTAATTTGCTTTATACATATTTAAAAAAGTTCTTGTTAATATTTTAACTATACTTTAGTTGTTATAGCATGTGGATCAGAGAGTTAATTCAACAAAGGTAGAAAATAGACACTAGAGCATAAACAAGATACTGAATAAGAATTGACTCTTGGTAGACATTTAGAATGATAAATATTCAAAGTACGAGGTTATATGAATGAATTAAATTTCGATTGAAATGAAAAAGAAAATATTTAGTATATATTTTATGTGATATGGATTCAGCTTCTTCAATGAATATGTAGTTTGAGAATAAACTAGGCGAAAGATGATGGTCATATGACAATTTGATCTGAAAAAGTGATCCGACAAAAACAAAAAGTGGACATTAGGAGACAAAAGTAAAATGTCTAGATAAAGAGTTGCTTTTGACAGATTTCTAAGATGCCTAGTGGACACGTGATAGTCTAACTTCCGTTAAGGACGAATGATAATGTCGAGATAAGGGTAAAACTCCTAAATAAGAAGTTGTTTCTCACATACTTTTAAGATGTCAAACCTTTAGAATATAGAAATGCATGAATTAACCAAATCTTACACTGAAACAAGAGAAACAATAACTAATAACATATATTTATATTTAAAGAATCAAAATCAATCACATAAAATATCTTTTAGTAGTTTGATTTAAGAGTTGAAAAAATTTTAAAATTAAATATAATAAATTTTAAAATAATTAAAATAAATAACCTCTTGAAAAATGCTCAGAATTGAAAGAACTTCAAAACTAAATATAATGAGTTTAAAAAAATCAAAATAAAAAACTTCTTGAAAAATTTTCAAATCTACCAATTTGACCGGCAAACTTAAAAAACAACATAGATAAATTTTGATATGATATGTATTTGAGCCATTAAATTAACAATGATAAACGATTTTTTCTATCTCAAAGGAATCTATAAACTTTTCCACAATAACTTATATATTACTATTATCATGTATTCTAAAATCTTTCACAAAATTTATTATTTTTATTAAAAATGTAGTAAAATTATTTTGACAAAAATATATGTAAATATATGAGGATTATTAATTCTATGCCAGTTAAGATAATTTTTTGTTTTTCTATCAATACCATCATTATACGATTATTATATATGAATTATATTTATGAAAATTATTTCAATTTTTTGTTCACATTATTATTTTCTCATGTTAATTGACATGTCAATTTGAGAATCATAAAACAAATAAGAAATATTTTTTTTTGGATACAACGTTTCTCAAAATTATTAGATACAATTTAAATATAATAAAATATAATAATGTAAACTCAATTTTATATATTTATTTTAATTAAAGATGTCTAGTTAATTGGCAAGTGAAACATTATAAGAAAAGATTATTTATATTGTGGTCACATGACGTATCAATAGAACAAAACTAAAAGAAGTTTACCTTCTTGTTTTGGTTGAACTTAAAATGGTAAATAGTTTTATCTTTAATCTTGGATCTTTTCAAGAATTTATATTAAACTATTTAGACATATATATATATAGAAAAGATAATATGATGATTTATCAATTGTATTTATAAAATTAGAGATGCATTATATTAAGTTAATTACTTCCTAATTAGGATAAACTTTTCTTATAAGAGCGGATGCTCTTATACATGTGTGAAGTATCCATTTTACGTGTCCTTATACTTCTTTATCTTCATTTTATGTTTTTGTTATTGCAGACATTTATCTCTACTTAGATTGTGGGAAACTAAAATGAGACCCTAAGTCCTAAATTTTATTCTGACATCACTTGTAAAGGGAAATCTTGCTGGAACCCAAATCTCATATAAATCTGGTTTACTGTACTCTGTAGATGTAATAGGGTTGCATTGATACAAGATTTTGAAGCTTTTTGCCTACTTTTTCTTGCTGTTCTTTGTTAAACTTCGCCTAATGAAATTAAAAATTAAACATTTGTCTCTTTTATAAATTTCAGCCAATTTTTTTTAAATTTTTATTTAAATAGTCTGATTTGACTAATTAATTATAATTATAGTCAAATTAAAATTTCGATCAAAGTTAGAGGCTATCCTTTTAATTTCACATACTAATATCTTTTTGCTTTACCAATATCGTTTGCCTCCCTTCATTTTTTTTTCTCAATTCATGATTTTCATTTGTTATTCACTTTCTTGTTCGTATGTACCTTGATTTTGGTAACTTGTGTGTAATGTGTAAATATATATGGCAGTGATGTATAGATTGTTGATATTGACAAGTCATTCTATTTGATCGAGATTTTAATTTAATTATAATTACAATCAATTAGCCAAATCGGACTATATAAGTAAAAATTAAAAGAATGGACCGAATTTATAATTTGATGTAAATTTTTTGATTTTTTGTATCATTACACCTTTAAACTTTAAAAGAAGAGTAGCATTTTAATTTGTAGGTTGCCAACATATTAATTTCCTTTTCTCCCTAAAATATCCAATCAAACTTGACAAATCTAATCTTTTTCCTCCCTTAAGATTTTACATTTCTTCTTTTTTCTTTTTTCTTTTTAAAAGTTTTTCTAAAACTACAAATTTTAATAAAGCTGTATCTTCAGTAAAAGCTATAGCCCATTGGAAAATGTCAATGGAATTTGAACTCAAGTCTATTACAGGATGATGCTAATTATAAGGTTTGCATTATTAGATGGGACAGCTCATTAATTTTTATTACTCTAAACCAAGTTGTTGTGGATTATTCTATACAAAGTTAAGGAAGTTGCCATAAAAAAGCCAAGCGTGCATTGCATCCATAATATTGTACTAATAACATGCCAAGATTTTTAAGGACACTAAGGTATCAAAGAAAGCTTGCTTATTTGATTAGGATTAAGTTATTTAATATTTATTAGGTTATGATTTAGTATGTGGGGAACATCATTTCTAGTACTAATACATTTTGGACAACATGAGTGGTACTGGGAAAGTTTATTAAGAAAAAAGAGACTAGGATAACAAAAGTACTAAACCTAAATGGATATTAAATATCAACTTGATGAAGGAATGGTTTTGGTATGTTACCTAACATTTAGTTGTGGTGCTTTAATAATTCAATAAAGTATGCAACCAAACATATGCTTGCTTCAACATGTGAAAGCAAATATAAAAATGAATGGATCAAATTATAAGCATATAACCAGAAAAGGGAAATACTATGATTAATATGATCATCTTTCTATAATTGGAAAAAGAGAAAACATTGTTCCAGCATATATACACAGCATTATCCTTGTGTCCAAACATGGCATTATTAACAGTGAGACAAAGTTTAGAAGTGAGACTTCTAGCTGCTCCCTACTTCAACCTTTGAAGCATTGGGAAAATTATTGAAAAGAAAAGGGTTTAACTAATTACATTTTTGAACTATGGTCAGCTGGAATAAGTTAACAAGATTGACAACAGGAAAAAAAAAGGAGATATAGAACTAGGACAAGCTAATTCTGTGATCTTCATGTGCAAAGGACTTAAAAAAAACAGTTGGTGTTGTTATCAGAAGGAGTGAATTGACATAAGCTATTCTTTTATGTGATATTGAACTTGATTATTTTTGGAACTCATAGATTTGAACTTTTAAATTGAATGGTTTGTTTTGATGTGATATTAAAACTATTCAAAGTTTGAATCTTCTTTCTTTGTTTCACAATGTATGGAAATTTCACCAAGTAGGAACCCTTGGGGGATTTTCCCTATACTGGCCCATTCAACATATGCAAGTTTTGAATGAAACAGAAACTAGATAGTGAGTTATGTATGCAAAGCTATGTTCACCTAAACATCCTTTTTGGCATCAAATGCACAAGTCTTCCTATAAATGCATCTTCATCCCATCCATAATCTTTAACTTTCCACCTTAATATCCCTTTTGTATATGATCACAGAAGCTTTCACTGCTTAAATCAAGGTTCAAAAGTGATGGAAGTATAAAGCGTAGTTGGCCATGCAATTTGCTTATAATAAAACTTCAAATCATTTTCATCTTTTTATGTAAAAGTAATGGATAGTTTTGATCTCCTAATGGGATCACACTCAATTATCCTTATCCATCTCACTCTATTCATACGAGAACCTACTCACTTTTTCGACCTCTTTTTAATTTCCTTGAGAGTAATCATTTCACAAAAAACACACACAAAAAAGAAGAAGTCTTTGCCTTTTGGAATCATTAATCACTCTTTCCTCTCTAGTAGTCTTGAGTTTCCTAGATGCATCTTTCTGTGCTTTCTATTTATTCCATGCTTAACATAGTGTCTCTTAGACATACCAAATTCTTCAGTTATGGTTTGAATTTATACTTTCAAGAATCTCTACACAGAAACCTAAAAAAAACAAGCTAGACACTCTAGAATAGGAACCCATTAACTCAAAGTAGAAACCTGGCAGATTTTAGTCTCATCAAAATATGGTCTTATCACAAATATGGGATAAGCAATAACCAAGCATTTCTCAAAATCTCTCTCTTTTTTTCTTTGGTAGTACAAATCTCTCTTTTTGCATTCGTGTGTGATCTCCTAAATCCTTGCCGAATCATCAGCTTTTGGCAACAGTATATATATGCTCAAAGATCATTTAAACCACTGCAAAACCTATTTAGTCTCTAGCTATTTATGTTCCTTGTTTCTGCTTGGGTTATCTATGATCCTAATTAAGCGCATATATTTTTCTTTTGGTACACTAATAAACTTTCTAAAGGGTAGGAGACATGAGGTGTCAAGATAACATTTAAATGTTGAGCTACTGGCTTAATGAATCATTGCTTGTGGTTTATGCTTATATATATATATTACAAGTCTGATTTCCTTTTTGATAGATTATGAATGTTACAAGCCTAACTCATTAAGGACAACAAAAAGATTCTTGTCAAATTAATTGTAACATGTAATATATGAGTTAAGAACATCAAATTAATTAGAGACAAATCAAGAAGCCTTGTTTTTCTCCATTAGATGCATGCAAGATTGTTTTATCCTGCCCAAACCCTATAACTAATTATCCGATATACAAAACTTTATAAATAAAAAGAAGGTAAATAAACATTTGGCAGGATATGCACATGTTTATTGCTAGACAGCCAAGTCACATGAAGTGGAAGTATAGAAAAACATATTAAGTTCACACAAACTTGCCAATTTTCTAAGGATTAGCTAGAGAAAAGATCATATAATTTCTGTAAGTAAGCAACAAACTATATATTTCTAATAAAGAAAAATAATGACAAACCTGGTATTTGCAAACTCATAGAGCTTTCCAGTGCTAGAAAAGATCATAAGTCCAACTTCTGCATCACAAAGAATTGCTAACTCTTTTGCTTTCTTAATTAATCCCTTTCTACGTTTGGAGAAAGTCACTTGCCTGCTTGTTGAATTATCAATTCTTCGAATCACAATCTTCCCTCTCCCCATATCTCTTCACCTCTCTTTAACTAATATTGATTATTTTAGGGTTTCTGCAACAAAAGAAAATCCTAACAAAGTAAATCTTAATGAATAACTAACAAGAGATTGTTTAGTTTAAGACAAAACAAGATTTCAAGAAAGAAAAGCTTACTGGTTTAAGCCAAAGAAAGACTTTAAGCTAATTGTAATCAGAAAGTGGTTCTGGATGCTATCCAAGACCTTTATAAGCAGTAAAGCTTTCTTTTTTCTTTTTATTTTTTTCTGGATGTGAAAGCTATACTGCTAGCTTATGTATTATAGGAATATAACACTATACATTAATTTAATAATTAATATTATACATTAATTAAATAATTTAATAAATTGTACTTTACTACAGTAATGTACTTGAGGTTGAATTTTATATAGCATGGATGTATATATTTTGTATTTTTCATTATTTTTATGGTTGCCATCGGCCGTATAATTTAATGACACGTGGGAAAGTGATTATATAAACATTACTGTTAATGGGCATTTAGTAACATTTTTATATAGGCACCGTACCCAGGTTGAGTTAATCTAATTATGGTTTATGTATCAGGGCTAACCTTATATATGCATCTGCTTAAGGTGCAGAGCTGTTGACACTTCTTACCATGCATTTATGGGGAAAATGTTAATATTATAAGGTCTCTGTAATTTAGGTGAGAAACTATTACATTAACATTACATCAATGGTTTTATTTCTAATTTCTCAGGCACCTCTGATTAGCATTACAATGATATCTTTTTCTTAATTATGGCCTAATAACACAAAACAAAAATCTAAAATTTTTGTAAATTGGTACAATTTTAATATATATATATATATACATATATAGTTAATGAAGGTAAGAAGATTTTTTCTTACTATTTGTTTGAAGGGGGGGGAAAGCCCTCTTGGAACAAGAAAATGGGTAGTAATACGAGATCATCTTGCATTTCCTATGTATTGTATTTTGAGTTGGCCGTAAACCCTAGACTCATCCAAAAAGAAAAAAACAATGTACAAAATCTAGATTAAGGTGTATTTTTGCAGCTAAGGAATGTGGGAGTACGACCCTTGTGGGTTGTGTCAGACAAAGTCTTATACTTTTAACTAAATAAGGAATGAAAGAGAATGCCACTGTTTTTCATTAACTTTTCCAAATCTGGTAAATATAACGTTTCCATTTTTATTTTATTTTAATTTCGACTTATATTATGTTGTTGTAATCTTACACAGCTCCATTCCCTTTTAACTTAAAGCTCATTAGAAAAAGTTTCCTTTGTTAAAAATCTTCTTTCTTAATGCAATTCATTATCAGATTTTACTTAACATCCTGCTCCTGCTTTTTTAAATAATTATCAGTAGTCTCATTTTATCACTAAACTTAAACACTAATATTAAAGTATAATGAGTTATGTTATTTTCTAAGTGCATTAATCACTAAATTAAAATGTTCATATTAGTTTTTCTCCCATTTATAAGTTGTTTAGGTTGCATTAGAAAAAAACGATTATGAGTATTATTTTTAAAGAATCATTCTATTTATTATTGACTGTAGTAAAATTATCAATAATAATAAAAAAATATTTAACTGAAATATACGAATTAAAAAAATTAATCCAACTAATTGATATTCTAACATCTAAAAGCTAAACCATCGTTGGAATTTTTAAAAGTAGTTGATTACATGCCCTAACTTATAATAATAATAATAATAATAATAATAATAATAAGTTTCTGCTAATATATAAATAGTATTGGAAAAGGAATATTTTCTTTTTTCTTTCTTTGGTAGTATCCCTAAAGAGTAAATATACCCACTAAATTTGTGCTATTTGTGAATAATAACCTTAATGACTTAATTAGTGCAAGATGAATCCGCTAGGCATTAAAAAATAAAATAAAATAAAATAAAATAAATTTAGCTACAGACAACCAAATTGACTGACACACATGTGGAAGACTACACAAATGGGTATCCTCCAATCGAGGGAATGCTTAGCACGCTTATACGAATCTTGCCCTATAGCAAACCATCCGTACACCTTCTGCCCAAAAGAGTAATGCAACTTGCCAACACAAACATTTTGCTCTAAATAGCCATCACTTCTTTTCATATATCATAAACTCCTTCAGGACTGACCATTACTACTCGACTGTCTCTACTTCACTCTCCTTCATGTTCTTGGAGTTTACTCAGTAGAAGTGATTTTCTTCTTTTTATAATGTGAATTCATTAAGGAACAATTCTATTGTGAGAGTTGGTTAAAATATTATAAAATCCTATTGTATAATCTCCTAGTTATCAAATAATAAGTAGACCTGTTTATTGAGCAAACCTAAAATTGTTCGTCAAAAAAGAAAGTATCATAAACATATAATATTATTGTTTGGAAGAAAGTATATAATACTCAAAAGTGTATAGATGAAATAATATGATTTCTTGTAGTTTAACTAAAGTTTTATCTTTTAGCCTATCGCTGATCAGTTTTAGATCGGGTGGTGGTCCTTTTTTCTTTTTCTTTTTATTTATTATTAATTAGTTTTATAAATAAATATTAGTATTTCTTTTAAGAGTTTTATAGTTCTCCATTATAAGAGTTTTGAATTCTCATTTTATAGGAGTTTTATAGTTCTCAATTACGGAAGTGTTGAATTCTTCCTTTACAGGAGTAGTAAAGAAAAAAAAAGGTAGATTAAATGTGACATAACAATCAAACTCGTTAAAAGATATTTATAAAGTTGATATGTGGTTTAATGCCACCGAGTGGAGTATTTTTCTCGTGAAATTGCAATCTACTGCTCCATCTATCCAATTAATGATTGATAAAAGTAAATTTCTTTATATGTGTTTCTTGATGTTTGATGTTTATTTTTATCTTTTATATCAAAACTTATTTGTCAATTTTCATTAATGGAATATTTATATTTTTTCTAAAAAAAATAAAATAAAATAAAGTCTCGAGTTAGAGTTTTAGATATGCAGCCACCTCAACACTTTTGAAGTAGTGCTTTATCATTTGCAAAAATTTTATCCGATACATTCTAAATTACTCTAAATAAATAGATAAAAGGAGAAAAAATATATATATATTATTTCAAAGCAATTTAGTTCGATTATGTCTTGAGATGGATACATGATGTGTGGAAGGTTTCTCTCTAATCTGAAAAGATAATTAATTTTCAATTTATATGCAAATTAAAAAAAGGGAAGACTGTTTTATATTAATGTTATCAATCTTTATCATTATGTGTCTAAAATAGTGGTATTAAATTTTCTATAGAAGCTACAATTTAAAGTATAAAATATTTGAAAACTACTTACTAAAATAACAATTAAAGAAAAAAGTAAAATAGTGGACTAAAAGAAAGAAAAGAATTGTCTTTCAGAAACGAAGAGTTATTACAATGGGATATAATTTTATAAAAAAAGAAACTAAATAAATACATTTTTATTTTATAAAAAGAGAAAATCTGACTAATAAAAAATTAAAAAGAAAACAAAAACAGAGCTAAAAAAGAAATTGATTTAGTCTAAACAACGCCCTATGTATCACTCATCAATATAGGAAATATCTTAATGGAATATGATAGAGATCTCTATTATATGTGAGCATGGCCAACAATCCTCATATGAGTGAGGCGTTGCCGGGTGTCACATAGATACTCATTATCGGCTGCAATAAGAAGATGAATTATCATCTCATCTTTTGGCATACACATATAATAAATTGATGTTTAAAGTCCTCATATTACATTTTTAGAAAATATATCTTTTCTTTGGAAGAGGCGTTAACCATAAATTAGAAAGAATTCAGGGACTGAATTTTAATTTTATAAATAGTTACATCAAATACAAAAAAATATGATCTTTTATTGGAGATGTACAAAATATTTACACGATGAGGTGAAGTAAATACGTAAAATGAATAAAAGAAAATATGAGGAAACCACCTCTAGCCTAGTCAGTTTAGAATTTTAGGATGGTCACACATTCTCTCATTCACATGTGAAAGAATTTGCTTTCTTATAACAAATATAGCACTAAATTTATGATACTTTATATTACAAATATAGAACATATTTTTGAGTCGAATTTTTAGTCTATAGGTAGCGATCAACTTCAATACCTATTTCGATTGAAAATATAGTTCCTTGTCATGCCGCAGATTGGCCTCTCCATGCTGCAACATGGGGGTTGTACCGGCATGGAGGTTGGCTTATGTAGAATTAGCCTTTCACTTGGCACATAGGCTCTGTCGCTTTTGGATATTTGGTTTTGAGTTATTTAGGTCTCCGTTTGTATATTTGACTCTTTCAAAATGTTTTAGGATATGAAATTCAAGCGTTCACATATGTATTTAAAAAAAGTATACAAAAAGGAGGAAAAACTATGAAAAAAACACTAAAACAAAGTTAACAGAATAGATAAAATTAAAAGAAACAGAAAAATTGGAAAATTTTAATTTGTGCTTGTGCTAGTTAATTAAGATAAACACTACTTTCATAATTTAAATTATTACGGTCATAATTTTCACACGTTTAAATATTTTTAGATAAAAAATAAAAATTATACCCTGGAAATTTAGATTTTGAAAAAAAAAGAAAAAGAAAAGCTCAAGCCTTGTTTAATTATAATATTGAGGACTTTAGAGTGGGAGGTGAAGACTCCGTTAAGGTAATCATATAAAGATATGGTGGTGGTTTGTAATCACAGCGTCCTATTGGCTAAAGACCATGTGAAGGTGACCAATGAGATTCGATCTTAGCAGAAGCTTGTGTGGAAAAAAGTCCTTGGATTAAGGAACCCTAATTTCAAGATTAGATTATATTTTTAATTAATTACTCAATCTTAATTGTTAAATAATGTAATTTAACCACTTCTTATGCCTCCTGCTTCGAGCCTGGCCAGGTGTCAATGATCAACAAATCATATATCTACTTATACCAAGAAAAGAAAGCTGTTGTAATCCATTTTTCCCATTAAATTATCATCCCAACAATGAAAAAGTGACTTTAATGACTCATCCCACCATTGATAATCACTTCTTTTTAGTTGTGATGTCAATACGAGAATACTTTAATGGAAGAAGCACATGAACTTTATCATGACTTTTTTTAATATACATGTTATTTTGTTCTCCAACCAAGAAAAGAAGATGTGGTCAATTAATTTCCTCTCATTTTATATTATATTTTTCATTTTTCTTTTCGGATTGAGGGAGAGGTATGTCTCTTTTGATGCGTAAAGCCCACCTGATCATGTTTTGAACAGAGATATGCACTTCCTTTTACGTTATATATTTTTCTTTTTCTGCAAAATCTTCTTCTAACAGATCATTTTGGTGACTGCATATTAACATTTCGTATGCATAATATATATAGTTGTTAGGGTTTTGTCTCCCTTCACTTTCCTTTGTTTCGAAGATATACATACTATTGCCCCATTGAGTGTAACATCATCTGGTAGTTTGGTACTTAATTAATTGAATGCTCAAGTTCAAATATTTATATATACAGACTTCTAAATAAATCATTAGATTTCCATATATTCATGCCATGGTTACACATTAGTATGTGTTTTTGTTTTATTCTTTTTTAATTAGCACGACTTCAGTCTCTTCCAGATTTTATTAAAAGGGTCTTTGTTAATCCTAAAGTATCAGCCACATCAAATTTTAAGGGAAAGAGACATGCTTCGTGATGGTTGCCAGGTTGCTAGTTACTTCCAAAAACACACCATCTATTTTATTTATTTAAAAATAATTTTTAAATGAGATAATAAGAATGTCTCATAATTTAATTAAAATTTTAAATATGAATTTTAAATATAGTTATATCATGTTCGATAAATTTTAAATTAATTAAATTAATATTAAATATCAAATAAATAAAAAATAATCATTTTTCAAAATTTAGGATATATATTTAGTTATATATATATATATATACCAACTATAAGACTAGCCTAACGAGTTTCTGGTGTGCAGGATTCTCAGACGAGAGAAGCACAGAGCATATGCTTGTTAAATCTTAAACAAGAATGGAAGATAAGATGATAAATTTTATTAATAGATAAACAAATATACAAACTTTGGAATAAGAGCTTTAAAATGAAAGCTTTAAACAAAAGAAATATAACTTACAAGAGTAAGAATATACAAGAGGAATGTGGTTTTCTCACTATCACTCTCACACTCTCTCTTTTCTCACTATATTTCTAATGGTATGACTTGAAGAATACAAGAGTCTCTTGTTATTTTTCAGTCTGCCCTCTTCTTTGGAAAACTCCTCTATTTATAGAGGTCTTCAGCCTTGAAGCTTTGGATGCTCTTCTTTGAATGCTTTTCATAGTGGAATGAAGGGCTCCACGTCTTTTGTATGCTTTTGATAATGGAGTAAGAGGCTCCAGGACTTTTGCAGAAGTTGTCTGCCACGCTTTAGTGAAGAATTTTTTGCTTTTTTAAAGAGTCTTTTAGCTTCTTTCTTTTATTTTTAAATAACTCTTTTTTTTTATTATTATTATTGGGCATTTGGCCCATTACATAAATATTTTGGGCTGTCATTTCTGGTTTTCAACCCAAGGGCTTTACAAAGGTGTCATTTGATGGGCTTGAATATCCCAAAACAATCATCTTCGTTCGAGTCAACATCTAGGTCTATTGCTGCTGAGCTGGTACTAGAAGAGGAAGATGAAGCTTTAGATTTTCCTTTGGAAGAGGCAAGAACTAGGTAGTTTTTGCAACCAGTTTAAATATAATCCCATAGAGCCTTCCCTACTTGCAAAGGAAAATGCAAAAAGATTTTTTCAAATCTTTAAAGAAAAAATGATTTTTCAAAAATAGGAGAATTCCAAAAAACAAAGAGAATTTCTACAAAAAGCCATCATCTTCTAAATTTCCAAAACAAAATTCCAAAAAAGATTTTAGCAAAATCACTTGCTATAAATGTGGCAAAAAGGGTCATACTTCAAAGTATTGCAAGTTTTCTAAAAAACTTCATGAGCTCCAAATAGAAGATGAAATTTTGAGCAAAATTTCAGCTCTTCTTGTTGATTCCTCTGAATCAGATTTTTCGAATAGTGAGGAAGAGTTTCAAATTGATGAAATCAAAACCTCATCCGATTATTCTTCTGGTCATGTGCAGCTTTCTATGTCAACAAAAATAGTGAGATAAAAAGAGGAACACCTAGATTAATGATTAATTACAAACCATTGCATAAAGCTCTAAAGTGGATTAGATACCCAATTCCAAACAAAAAAGATCTTCTTCAAAAGCTTCATTCTGCTTTTGTTTTTTCAAAGTTTGATATGAAATCAGTATTTTGGCAAATCCAGATTCATCCTAAAGACAGGTACAAAATTGCTTTTACAGTTCCATTTGGCCAGCATGAATGGAACGTAATGCCTTTCGGATTAAAAAAATGCTCCTTCTGAATTTCAAAAAAAATCATGAATGACATTTTCAATCCTTATTCAAAGTTTTGCATTGTCTATATCGACGATGTGTTGATATTTTTAAATTCTGTAGAGCAACATTTCAAACACTTGGAGATATTTTTCTATATTGTTAAGAAAAATGGTTTTGTAGTTTCAAAGTTCAAGATATCTTTGTTCCAAACAAAAATTAGATTTCTTGGCCACTACATCTCTCGGGGAACTATCACCCCAATCGAAAGGTCTTTAGCCTTCACTTCAAAATTTCCAGACAAAATTTTGGAAAAAACTCAATTGCAAAGATTCATTGGCAGTTTAAATTATGTGATGGATTATTATCCTAATTTGAACTGTTTAGCAAAGCCCATCCATGATAGGTTAAAGAAGAACCCCCCTGCATGGACTGATGAGCATATAAAGATTGTCCAAAGCATTAAAAAGTAAGTTTCTGAAATACCATGCTTACACCCAGCTGATCCATCTGCATTCAAAATTGTTGAAACTGATGCATCAAATCTAGGATATGGTGGAATTCTTAAGCAAGTTCAAAACAACAAAGAATGTATTGTCCAGTTTACTTCTGCACACTGGAATGATACACAAAAAAATTACTCAACTATCAAAAATGAAATTCTTTCGATAGTTTTGTGCATTTCAAAATTTCAAAGCGATCTTTTGAACCAAAAATTCCTTTTAAGGATTGATTGTAAATCCGCCAAAGAAGTTTTACAAAAAGATGTTCAAAACATAGCTTCAAAATAGATTTTTGCCAGATGGCAAGCCATTCTTTCTGTTTTTGATTTTGAAATCGAATACATAAGAGGAGATTCAAATTCAATTCCAGACTTTCTAACCAGAGAGTTCCGTCAAAAACAGGATTGAAAATGCCAAGAAAATCGAAAGCAAAAGACAAAGAAGAAAAGTCGACAGCAAATTCAAAGCCTGTTCAAATTCCAAAAAAGGAGATTTTACCCTCCTCTTCAAAGCCTATCAGAACCTGAACCGAAATCATCTAGGAAGAAATTGACAAAAGCAAGAAAGATAAGGCCCAACAGCAATTACAAATTCAGGAGTGGCTTGCTCAGCAAGATCCTGAATGTCTAAAAAGGGTTGAAGAATATTCAAAGCAAATGATACAACTTCACCCCGAAGTCTCTCCAAAGACATCCTCCTCTTCCAACAAAGGTAAATGTATACTTTCTATCCCTTTTTCAAAACCTGATATAAATTTTTTCCTCAAAACCTATCTCAGAGCTCTCGAAGTATTTCAAAGCCCAACTCTCAAGAAATAGTTTTGTCACAAACAAAACTTTTCAAAACCAATGAGTATATAGAAAAGCAAAATTTTCAAAGCATTTTAACTATTGAGGAAGGATTCTGTACAGAAAGCCCCTCAAAACTGATTTCAAAAATTTTCCCTCTAGGATGGTACTCCAAGCCCTGGAATATATCAAAACCTCAATCTTACTGCCAGTCTATCCTTGAAGCAACTGGTTCTGCAAAGTTTAAACACTTCAAAAAATACAAAGACCATAAAGACCCTGCATATTCCACATGTACCATACAAAGAATTCTCCACCCTTCAGATTGGGGAATAGATTTACATTCATTAAGATCTTTTCTGACTTCCCTCCAAAGAACCTACCCATCAAGCCTAAACACTTCTTTCAACTATTGGGATTACCAACAAGCTTGGTTTAATACCTTTCTTCTTCAAAACGAAGGACAAAGCCATTCTTGACTTTTCTACTTCGACACAAGCTCAATCCAAACTTCAAAGATCCCATATTAGTTTAAACAATGGTGGAATTTTTATGGTAATGTTCTTGAGACCATAGTTCCAGAAGTTCTACCTCTGTTTAATCTATTCAAAGCCCACTATAAACCAAACAAAATAGAAAGACATTTTCCCCCTTTATTTCTATTTTGTTCAAACTTTTTTCTCCCCTGGGTATTGTATGGTATTTCCATTTCAACCAAGCAGTAGATGGAGAAATCATCTTTGCCCGAAGATTCAAAGTCCAATGGTGGGATAAATTTAACCACCAAGAAAAATTATCTCTAAAGATGGTATAAAGTTTTCTTTCAAAGAATAGCTTCTTGCCACCTCCGAAAGAACATACCACTTTCCTGGCACATAAGTCCTTCATTATTCCAAAGCTAGCGGCGGCCCAAATAGAAGAGGATTTCTTACAATTGATCAAACAATTATCGGAAACCGCCTCTTCCAAAGGAAAATCTAAAGCTTCATCTTCCTCTTCTAGCACCAACTCAGCAGCAATAGACCTAGATGGTGACTCGAATGAAGATGACTGTTTTGGGATATTCAAGCCCATCAAATGACACCTCTGTAAAGTCCTCGGGTTGAAAACCAGAAATGGCAGCCCAAAATATTTATGTAATGGGCCAAATACCCAATAATAATAATAAAAAAAAAGAGTCATTTAAAAAAAAAAGAAAGAAGACAAATGGCTCTTTAAAAAGTAAAAGATTCTTCACTAAAGTGTGGCAGACAACTTCTGCAAAAGTCATGGAGTCTCTTACTCTATTATGAAAAGCATACAAAAGACGTGGAGCCCCTCATTCCACTATGAAGAGCATCCAAAGAAGAGCATCCAAAACTTCAAGGCTGAAGACCTCTATCAATAGAGGAGTTTTCTAAAGAAGAGGGCAAATTGAAAAATAACAATAGACTCTTGTATTCTTCAAGTCATAACATTAGAAATATAGTGAGAAAAGAGAGAGTGTGAGAGTGATAGTGAGAAAACCACATTCCTCTTGTATATTCTTACTCTTGTAAGTTATATTTCTTTTGTTTAAAGCTTTCATTTTAAAGCTCTTATTCCAAAGTTTGTATATTTGTTCATCTATTAATAAAATTTATCATCTAATCTTCCATTATTGTTTAAGATTTAACAAGCGTATGCTCTGTGCTTGCCTCGTCTGAGGATCCTGCACACCAGAAACTTGTTAGTCTAGTCTCATAGTTGCACACCAGAAACTTGTTAGTCTAGTCTCGTAGTTGGTATCAGAGCCAATTGGGTTCCAAAAAAGAAACATCATCTGCATATAAAAGATTTTAAAATCATTTTTTAATCTGCATTATATCACTAATAAATAAACTTGTTCATTTATGCACAGTAGTAAGTCCCGTTTGGCGTAAGGGCAGCAAATATGGTGGCTTGGTTCATGTTTGTTTAGAAAGTTATCGTGATTTATTTTAAAAAATGAATTTAGAACTTTTTTCTGCAGATTTTCTTCTTTCTCAAACTCTTCTACTTCTGAGTCTTCAAGGTATAAAGGTTTAGTAAATAGTGATGAAATCACTATTGAAGATTTTTCAAAGCATATTGATGATTGGAAAATATCCAAGGTTCAAAAGAAACAAATTTATGAGTTTTCAAAGTTTTCTCTCTTCAAAACTGATTTTACTATCAAAACTGAAGAAAGAGATATTCAAATTTCAAAGCCTTTTGAAGAAATTTATCTTTTGAATCCAAAGACCCTCTATAAGCATAAGGAAAAAGACTATTAGTATATCCATATAGGCCTTGTCCAAGTAGGAATAAAGCCCCTTATCGGAGAAGGTTTTGATACTTCCATTTTAGAAGTCCTTAGAGATGCTAGGTTTACAAATTTCTATGATTTTTTATTAGGTACTGTTGAGTCAAGCCTCAATAAAGGACCAATTTCTTTCAATTGTTTTCCAAATATTACAATTTCATTAAATGATAAAAATGTGTTAAAGAGCATAGTTCTTCAAATAAAGACACATAATTAAAAAATGCTTGAAGGATCTATTCCGATAGCATTGATTTTCCAAATACATTACAAAGCCATGATTTCTACTTTTGGTTCAAAACACAAACTACATTCACCAAAAGGAGAAACCTTATTCCTACAAACGGATCTTTCCAAATCCAATGCAACTATTCCAAAAACCATTCAATGGAAAGATATCACTCTTCCAGAAGAATGGATCCTTGAAGGTGCAACCCAACCTGAATCACCAAAGCAAACAGAGCCAAATACAAATCTCAAAAATATAACCCAGTTTTGCAGATGGAAAAGTAAAGCTTACATTCAACAGGAAATCAACCTCTTCTAGATTTTCTGATGATGATTCTTCAACATCGACTATAGATATTGAAAGGGTATAAAAAATACCTTCTGTTATTTATGCTCCTTACAAAGAACCAACTCCATCTCAAACACAATCAAGATTTTCAACATCTAATATACCAAGCTCAAACACTATATTACAAAATGTTGATTACCAAAGCAATATCCCCAGACCCGTCTACAATGAACCAAATAAAGATGATGATGATATAGAGACCGTCTCTACCCCCTCTTCACCATCACCATCTGCAATAACACAAAATCTAGAAGCAGAAATCAACATGATTTCAAAAGATTTTCAAATCAATAAAAAGCTTTTACATGAAGATTTCTATTAAAAGAAAAGCCATTCTAAAATACTTTGGTTTTTTAAGCATTTTTTTTACAAGAAAAAGACAGTATTCAAGAGAGATACTATCAATTTTGCATAAAAAACAAGATCCAAATTAAATTTTTTGATTGGTTCTAGATTTATTGCAAAGAAAATAGCATTCTTTATCCTTTCAAAGAAAAACTTATTAGTCATGTTACTGTAAGAAACAAGACTCTAGAGTGGAAGGTCGAAAAAAATCAAACCATCCAGTCTGAACATCCTCCCTTTAGGAAAATAACCATTCTTTATGGAGAGAATGAAATAGAGGCTACACCTTACAAATTAATAGGAGAAGATCTTGAGAAAAATGTCAAGAATATTATTCAGTAGGACAATTTCTCGAATACCTATCTTAACACAATAGGGAAGCAGCTTGTTAGGATAGAAAGCCAGATCCAAAAACCTCATGTAGTCTTCACCTCTCCAATCCCTAACACTAGTCATCCAAAAGAGATAAGCCAATCAGAAAAGCTCAAAAATCCAGTCTTCAGACCCTACCAAATCTCAAAGCCTAGCCAAGATCAATTTCAGAAGTAAACTGAGTTTGCTAGAGCAGTCAGGGAACAACTTAGCAAATTAGCCACTTTTGAGTCCTCCAAAAATCTAGTGCCAGATACTCCTCAAAGCAGTAGGAATATCAGTGCTATAGACCAAGCCCAATATGATGAATCCAATGATTCAGAGCTTGAAAGTGTCACTGAAAAATCCTCCAACATCAACATATTGGGATGGCATACTTCTAGGAATACTGCACTAGATCTAGGAATAGAAAATAGAAATAATATCCTAACCCAATCTAGATTCAATGCCTCTTCCGTCTATGAATGGAATATAGATGGAATGTCAGAATACAACATTCTTGGTCTCTTACAACAGATGACCATGCAGCCAATGCTTACAAAACCCAAAGTGGTACATCTGATAGAGCTATTGTTGAACTCCTTATAGCTGGATTTTCTGGCCAGCTTAAAGGATGGTGGGATTACCATCTCACACAAGCACAACAGCTCCAAATCCTAGGTGCTATCCAAACCACAATAGAAGGGACCCCCATCTTAGATGAGCTAGGAAATCTTATTGAGGATGCTGTGTCAACCTTAATCTTGACGATTTCCCTCCACTTCATAGGAGACCCTTCTCTTCTAAAAGATAAAAATGTGAGCTTCTTAGTAACCTAACCTGTAAAAAGCTTAGCAATTTCCAAGCTTATAAAGATACCTTCCTGACTAGAGTCATGCTTAGGGAAGATTCAAACCAACCTTTCTGGAAAGAAAAATTCTTAGCTGGTTTACCTAAGATACTAGGTGAAAGAGTTAGAAATACCATAAGAGAAGTCCATAATGGCCAGATCCCTTATGATTTCTACACTTATGGTGAATTAGTTAGCCTTACCTAGAAAGAAGGATTGAAGATTTGCCATGACCTTAAACTCCAAAGACAATTCAAATGGGAAATGAAGAAGACTAGGCAAGGACTAGGTAGTTTTTGCAACCAGTTTGAGTATAATCCCATAGAGCCTTCCCCTACCTGCAAAGGAAAATGCAAAGAAGTTTTTTCCAAATCTTTCAAAATTTTTTTTTTTAAAATAGGAGAACTCCCAAAAACAAAGAGAATTTCTACAAAAAGCCATCATCTTCTAAATTTTCAAAACAAAATTTCAAAAAAGATTTTAGCAAAATTACTTGCTATAAATGTGGCAAAAAGGGTCATACTTCAAAGTATTACAAGTTTTCTAAAAAACTTCATGAGCTCCAAATAGAAGATGAAATTTTGAGCAAAATTTCAGCTCTTCTTGTTGATTCCTTTGAATCAGATTTTTCGAATATTGAGGAAGAGTTTCAAATTAATGAAATCAAAACCTCATCCGATTATTCTGAATCAGATTCTCATGATATTCCAAAGAATATTAATATGCTCACTAGGCAACAAGAAGCTCTTCTTGAAGCCGTCAAGCATATTAATGACCCCCTAAGATACTAGGTGAAAGAGTTAGAAATACCATAAGAGAAGTCCATAATGGCCAGATCCCTTATGATTTCTACACTTATGGTGAATTAGTTAGCCTTACCTAGAAAGAAGGATTGAAGATTTGCCATGACCTTAAACTCCAAAGACAATTCAAATGGGAAATGAAGAAGACTAGGCAAGGACTAGGTAGTTTTTGCAACCAGTTTGAGTATAATCCCATAGAGCCTTCCCCTACCTGCAAAGGAAAATGCAAAGAAGTTTTTTCCAAATCTTTCAAAATTTTTTTTTTAAAAATAGGAGAACTCCCAAAAACAAAGAGAATTTCTACAAAAAGCCATCATCTTCTAAATTTTCAAAACAAAATTTCAAAAAAGATTTTAGCAAAATTACTTGCTATAAATGTGGCAAAAAGGGTCATACTTCAAAGTATTACAAGTTTTCTAAAAAACTTCATGAGCTCCAAATAGAAGATGAAATTTTGAGCAAAATTTCAGCTCTTCTTGTTGATTCCTTTGAATCAGATTTTTCGAATATTGAGGAAGAGTTTCAAATTAATGAAATCAAAACCTCATCCGATTATTCTGAATCAGATTCTCATGATATTCCAAAGAATATTAATATGCTCACTAGGCAACAAGAAGCTCTTCTTGAAGCCGTCAAGCATATTAATGACCCCCAAATCCAAAAATAAGTTTTGAAAGAAATCTTAAAAACTGAAACCCTTGTCCCCCCTTCTAGTAAGAATACTTTTGATCTTACTATGATCTTGGATAAAAGGAAAAAGTTAAAAAAACCCTCTTCCTACCGTCCAAGAACTTCAGAAAGAAATCAAAGCCATCAAAACAGAGCTCAAAGATTTGAAAGAAAAACAACAAAATGATTCTGTTTTACTCCAAAGCTTGATTCTCAAACAAAATAGTGATTCTGATTCTGAAGAAGAAAATGATTTTCAAAATCTTGAGGTTTCTGAAAATGTTCTAGAAAACTTCATTAACGTTTTAAAAGAAATTACCTCAAGAAAATATTTGATCCAAATAAAACTCATTTTCCTAAGTGATTTCCAAATAGAAACTATCACTTTATTTGATACAGGAGCAGACCTCAACTGTATCAATTATGAGCTGGTTCCTAAAAGCTATCATCAAGAAACAAAAGAAAGGCTTACCTCAGCCAATAGTTCAAAGATTAGAATTGCGGTAAAACTAAAGCTGCAATTCTAAATAACAATATTGCTTTAAAAAATATTTTCATTCTTACAAAGGATTTACAGCAAAAAGTTATTTTGGGAACTCCTTTTATCAATTTAATTACTCCTTTCAAAGTAACTACTGCTGGTATCATTTTTAAAGCTAAAGATTCAAAGATTATTTTCCATTTGATAGAAAAACCCAAGAAGAGAAATCTCAATCTTATAAAAGCCCACTCAATTTATAATTTTGAGATAAATGCTTTGATTAAAGGAAAACAAACCCAGCTTTTCCACTTGAAACAAGATATGAATTTGAAAAGAATCCAAAGTCAAATGCAAAACGATTTTGTCCAAAGAAAAATCTCTGATTTGCAAAAGAAGATTGAAAATTAAGTTTGTTCTGATCATCCTAATGCTTTTTGGAGAAGAGAACAACATATGGTAGATTTACCATATGAAAAAGATTTTTGTGATAAACAAATTTCCACCAAAGCAAGATCCATCCAAATGAATGAAACCCTAGAAAGCCATTGTGGAATAGAAATAAAAGATTTAGAGCAAAAGAGTTTGATTACCAAATCCAGATCCCCCTGGTCGTGTGCAACTTTCTATGTCAACAAAAATAGTGAGATAGAAAGAGGAACACCTAGGTTAATGATTAATTACAAACCATTGAATAAAGCTCTAAAGTGGATTAGATACCCAATTCCAAACAAAAAATATCTTCTTCAAAAGCTTCATTCTGCTTTTTATTTTTTTAAAGTTTGATATGAAATCAAGATTTTGGCAAATCCAGATTCATCCTAAAGACAGGTACAAAACTGCTTTTACAGTTCTATTTGGCTAGTACGAATGGAACGTAATGCCTTTCAGATTAAAAAATGCTCCTTCTGAATTTAAAAAAATCATGAATGACATTTTCAATCCCTATTTAAAGTTTTGCATTGTCTATATCGACGATGTGTTGATATTTTCAAATTTTCTAGAGCAACATTTCAAACACTTGGAGACATTTTTCTATGTTGTTAAGAAAAATGGTCTTGTAGTTTCAAAGTCCAAGATATCTTTGTTCCAAACAAAAATTAGATTTCTTGGCCACTACATCTCCCGGGAAACTATCACTCCAATTGAAAGGTCTCTAGCCTTCACTTCAAAATTTCCACACAAAACTTTGGAAAAAACTCAATTGCAAAGATTCCTTGGCAGCTTAAATTATGTGATGGATTTTTATCCGAATTTGAACTGTCTAGCAAAGCCCCTCCATGATAGGTTAAAGAAAAACCCCCCTGCATGGACTGATGAGCATACAAAGATTGTCCAAAACATTAAAAAGCAAGTTTCTAAAATACCATGCTTACACCTAAAAAAGCTGATCCATCTGCATTCAAAATTGTTGAAATTGATGCATCAAATCTAGGATATGGTGGGATTCTTAAGCAAGTTCAAAACAACAAAGAATGTATTGTCCAGTTTACTTCTGCACACTGGAATGATACACACAAAAATTATTCAACTATAAAAAAAGAAATTCTTTCGATAGTTTTGTGCATTTCAAAATTTTAAAGCGATCTTTTGAACCAAAAATTCCTTTTAAGGATTGATTGTAAATCCGCCAAAGAAGTTTTACAAAAATATGTTAAAAAACATAGCTTCAAAATAGATTTTTGCCAGATGGCAAGCCATTCTTTCTGTTTTTGATTTTGAAATCGAATACATAAGAGGAGATTCGAATTCAAATCCAGACTTTCTAATTATAGAGTTCCTTCAAAAACAGGAGTGAAAATGCCAAGAACATCGAAAGCAAAAGACAAATAAGAAAAGTCGACAGCAAATTCAAAGCCTGTTCAAAGTCCAAAAAAGGAGATTTTACCCTCCTCTTCAAAGCCTATCAGAACCTGGACCGAAATCATCCAGGAAGAAATTGACAAAAGCAAGGAAGATAAGGCCCAACAGCAATTACAAATTCAGGAGTGGCTTGCTCAGCAAGATCCTGAATTTCTAAAAAGGGTCGAAGAATATTCAAAGCAAATGATACAACTTCACCCCGAAGTCTCTCCAAAGACATCCTCCTCTTCCAACGAAGGTAAAGGTATACTTTCTATCCCTTTTTCAAAATTTGAGATAGAAATTTTCCCTCAAAACCTATCTCAGAGCTCTCGAAGTATTTCAAAGCCCAACTCTCAAGAAATAGTTTTGTCACAAACAAAACTTTTCAAAACCAATGAGTATATAGAAAAGCAATTTTTTCAAAGCATTTTAACTATTGAGGAAGGATTCTGTACAGAAAGCCCCTCAAAACTGATTTCAAAAAATTTCCTCCAAGATGGTACTTCAAGCCCTGGAATATATCAAAACCTCAATCTTATTGCGAGTCTATCCTTGAGGTAACTGGTTCTGCAAAGTTTAAACACTTCAAAAAATACAAAGACCATAAAGACCCTGCATATTCCACATGCACCATACAAAGAATCCTCCACCCTTCAGATTGGGGAATGGATTTACATTCTTTAAGATCTTTTCTAACTTCCCTCCAAAGAACCTACCCATCAAGCCTAAACACTTCTTCAACTATTGGGATTACCAACAAGCTTGGTTTAATACCTTTCTTCTTCAAAACGAAGGACAAAGCCATTCTTGGCTTTTCTACTTCGACACAAGCTTAATCCAAACTTCAAAGATCCCATATTGGTTTAAACAATGGTGGAATTTTTATGGCAATGTTCCTGAGACCATAGTTCCAGAAGTTCTACCTCTGTTTAATCTATTCAAAGCCCACTATAAACCAAACAAAATAAAAAGAAGTTTTCCCCCTTTACTTCTATTTTGTTCAAACTTTTTTCTTTATTGCGTATGTGTATGTTATTTCCATTTCAATCAAGCAGTAGATGAAGAAATCATCATTGCCCGAAGATTCAAAGTCAAATGATGGGATAAATTTAACCACCAAGAAAAATTATCTCTAAAGATGGTACAAAGTTTTCATTCAAAGAATAGCTTCTTGCCACCTCCGAAAGAACAGATCACTTTCCTGGCACAAAAGTCCTTCATTATTCCAAAGCTAGCGGCGGCCCAAACAGAAGAGGATTTCTCACAATTGATCAAATAGTTGTCGGAAACCTCCTCTTCCAAAGGAAAATCTACAGCTTCATCTTCCTCTTCTAGCACCAGCTCAGCAGCAATAGACCTAGATGGTGACTCGAACAAAGATGACTGTTTTGGGATATTCAAGCCCATCAAATGACACCTCTGTAAAGTCCTCGGGTTGAAAACCAGAAATGGCAGCCCAAAATATTTATGTAATGGGCCAAATGCCCAATAATAATAATAAAAAAGAGTCATTTAGAAAGAAAAGAAAGAAGACAAAAAACTCTTTAAAAAAGCAAAAGATTCTTCACTAAAGCCTGGCAGATAACTTCTGCAAAAGTCATAAAGCCTCTTACTCCATTATCAAAAGCATACAAAAGACGTGGAGCCCCTCATTCCACTATGAAGGGCATCCAAAGCTTCAAGGCTGAATACCTCTATAAATAGAGAAGTTTTCCAAAGAAGAGGGCAGACAGAAAAATAACAACAGACTCTTAGACTGGAAAATAACAAGAGACTCTTGTATTCTTCAAGTCATACCATTAGAAATGTAGTGAGAAAAGAGAGTGTGAGAGTGATAGTGAGAAAACCACCTTCCTTTTGTATATTCTTACTCTTGTAAGTTATATTTCTTTTGTTTAAGGCTTTCATTTTAAAACTCTTATTCCAAAGTTTGTATATTTGTTCATCTATTAATAAAATTTATCATCTTATCTTCCATTCTAGTTTAAGATTTAACAAGCGTATGCTCTGTGCTTGCCTCGTCTGAGGATCCTGCAAACTAGAAACTTGTTAGTCTAGTCTCATAGTTGGTATGAAGTGGAGGGAAATCGTCAAGATTAAGGTTGACACAGCATCCTCAATAGGATTTCCTAGCTCATCTAAGATGGAGGTCCCTTCTATTATGGTTTGGATAGCCCCTAGGATTTGGAGCTGTTGTGCTTGTGTGAGATGGTAATCCTACCATCAACTATGAGACTAGACTAATAAGTTTCTAGTGTGCAGGATCCTCAGACGAGGGATTTAGATTGTAGTCATTCCAATTACCAGACTCAAAGAACCCGATATTGTTATTTATTGTCACTACCTCCCCATGTCAGGATTGGGTAATTTGCGCGCCTGCTGCCTTCCTTAGATGTGGTAGCTGTTTCTCAGGCTCCCTCTCTGGAATCAAACCCGAATTCTCCGTCGTGAGACAGGTTAGTTTTACCCTACTGATGATTGTGTCGCAATGGTAATTCAACCTAGTACATGAGGAACCATTGATTCGCACAATTGGTCATCGCGCTTGGTTGAAAAGCCAGTGGCACGAAGCTACCGTGTGTTGGATTATGACTGAATGCCTCTAAGTCAGAATCCGGGCCAGAAGCGACGCGTTGTCCGCTGCTCGTTTGCCGACCAGCAGTAGGGGCCCTCCGAGCCCCAAAGGCACGTGTCGTTGGCTAAGCCCTCGCGACAGATGAGCCGTGCGGGCCGCCTTGAATTACAATTTCCACCGGGCGGCGGACTGAATCCTTTGCAGACGATTAAATACGCGACGGGGTATTGTAAGTGGCAGAGTGGCCTTGCTGCCACGATCCACTGAGATTCAGCCCTTCGTCACTCCGATTCGTTTATATTTTAAGAGATTTTAAAATCATTTTTTTAATCTGCATCAAGATAATTTTCTAAACAAACATGAACCAAGCCACTAGATTTGTTGCCTTTATGCCAAACGGGACTTACTACTGTGCATAAACTTTTCAAATTGATGAAATCAAAACCTCATCCGATTATTCTGAATCAGATTCTGATGATATTCTAAAGAATATTAATATGCTCACTAGACAACAAGAAGCTCTTCTTGAAGCCGTCAATTACCAAATCCAGATCCCCCTGGTCGTGTGCAGCTTTCTATGTCAACAAAAATAGTGAGATAGAAAGAGGAACACTTGACTTTGGATTCTTTTCAAACCCATATCTTGTTTCAAGTGGAAAAGCTGGGTTTGTCCTGAATTTCTAAAAAGGGTCGAAGAATATTTAAAGCAAATGATATAACTTCACCTCAAAGTCTCTCCAAAAACATGCTCTCCAAAGACATTCTCCTCTTCCAACAAAGGTAAAGGTATACTTTCTATCCCTTTTTCAAAACCTGAGATAGAAATTTTTTCTCAAAACTTGAGCATACAAAGATTGTCTAAAGCATTAAAAAATAAGTTTCTGAAATACCATGCTTACACCTAGCCGATCCATCTGCATTCAAATTTGTTGAAACTGATGCATCGAATCTAGGATGTGGTGGGATTCTTAAGCTAAAAAATCCAGTCTGAACATGCTCCCCTTAGAAAAATAACCATTCCTTATGGAGAGAATGAAATAGAGGCTACACCTTACAAATTAATAGGAGAAGATCTAGAGAAAAATGTCAAGAATATTGTTCAGCAAAACCCAAAGTGGTACCTCTGATAGAGCCATTGCTGAATTTCTTATAACTGGATTTTCTAGCCAGCTTAAAGGATGGTGGGATTACCATCTCACAGAAGCACAACAGCTCCAAATCCTAGGCATAAGTGTAGAAATCATAAGGGATCTAGCCATTATGGGCTTCTCTTATGGTATTTCTAACTCTTTCACCTAGTATCTTAGGTAAACCACCTAAGAATTTTTCTTTCCAGAAAGGTTGGTTTGAAGAGAAGGGTCTCCTATGAAGTGGAGGGAAATCGTCAAGTTTAAGGTTGACACAACATCCTCAATAGGATTTCCTAGCTCATTTAAGATGGGGGTCCCTTCTATTGTGGTTTGGATAGCACCTAGGATTTGGAGCTAAAGTAGAAATCATGGCTTTGTAATGTATTTTGAAAATCAATACTATCGGACTAGATCCTTCAAGTATTTTATAATTATGTGTCTTTATTTGAAGAACAATGCTCTTTAAAATATTTTTATCATTTATGCTTCTTACAAAGAACCAACTCCATCTCAAACACAACCAAGACTTTCTTTTCTTTTTAAATGACTCTATTTTTTATTATTATTCTTACTTATAATCTTACTATGATCTTGGATAAAGGAAAAAAGTTAAAAAAACCCTCTTCCTACCGTCCAAGAACTTCAGAAAGAAATCAAAGCCATCAAAATAGAGCTCAAAGATTTGAAAGAAAAATAACAAAATGATTCTGTTTTACTCCAAAGTTTGATTCTCAAATAAAATAGTAATTCTGATTCTGAAGAAGAAAATGATTTTCAAAATCTTAAGGTTTCTGAAAATGTTCCAGAAAACTTCATTAACATTTTAAAAGAAATTACCTCAAGAAAATATTTGATCCAAATAAAACTCATTTTCCCTGGTGATTTCCAAATAGAAACTATCGCTTTATTTGATACAGGAGCAGACCTCAACTGTATCAATTATGAGCTGGTTCCTAAAAGGTATCATGTAAAAGTAGTTTTTGTACCTGTCTTTAGGATGAATCTGGATTTGCCAAAATCCTGATTTCATATCAAACTTTGAAAAAATAAAAGCAGAATGAAGCTTTTGAAGAAGATCCAAATAGTGAGGATGAGTTTCAAATTGATGAAATCAAAACCTCATCCGATTATTCTGAATCAGATTCTGATGATATTCCAAAGAGTATTAATATGCTCACTAGGCAACAAGAAGCTTTATACCTTGAAGACTCAGAAGTAGAAGAGTTTGAGAAAGAAGAAGATCTGCAGAAAAAAGGTTTTAAATTCATTTTTTAAAATAAATCAAGATAACTTTCTAAACAAACATGAACCAAGCCACCAGATTTGCTGCCCTTACGCCAAACGGGACTTACTACTGTGCATAAATGAACAAGTTACACTATATTACAAAATGTTGATTACCAAAGCAATATCCCTAGACCCGTCTACAATGAACCAAAGAAAGATGATGATGATATAGAGACCGTCTCTACCCCCTCTTCACCATCACCATCTGCAATAACATAAAATCTAGAAGCAGAAATCAACATGATTTCAAAATATTTTCAAATCAATAAAAAGCTTTTACATGAAGATTTCTATTCAAAGAAAAACCATTCTAAAAAACTTTGGTTTTTTAAGCATTTTTTACAAGAAAAAGACAGTATTCAAGAGAGATACTATCAATTTTGCATAAAAAAATAAGATCCAAATCAAATTTTTTGATTGGTTCCAGATTTATTGTAAAGAAAATAGCATTCTTTATCCTTTCAAAGAAAAGCTTATTAGTCCTGTTACTGTAAGAAATAAGACTCCAGAGTGAAAGGTCAGGGAAAACTAAACCATCCAGTCTGAATATCCTCCCCTTAGGAAAATAACCATTGTTCCCTGAATGCTCTAGCAAACTCAGTTTGCTTCTGAAATTGATCTTGGCTAGGCTTTAAGATTTGGTAGGGTTTAAAGACTGGATTTTTTAGCTTTTCTGATTAGCTTATCTCTTTTGGATGACCAGTGTTGAGGCTTACCTCAGCCAATAGTTCAAAGATTAGAATTGCGGGTAAAACTGAAGCTGCAATTCTAAATAACAATATTGCTTTAAAAAATGCTTTCATTCTTACAAAGGATTTACAGCAAACAGTTATTTTGGGAACTCCTTTTATCAATTTAATTACTCCTTTCAAAGTAAATCTTTTATTTCTATTCTACAATGGCTTTCTAGGGTTTCATTCATTTGGATGGGTCTTGCTTTGGTGGGAATTTGTTTATCACAAAAATCTTTTTCATATGGTATTCAAAGCAAATGATACAACTTCACCCCGAAGTCTCTCCAAAGACATCCTCTCCAAAGACATAGTATTGCAAGTTTTCTAAAAAATTTCATGAGCTCCAAATAGAAGATGAAATTTTGAGCAAAATTTCAGCTCTTCTTGTTGATTCCTCTGAATCAGATTTTTCGAATAGTGAAGAAGAGTTTCAAATTGATGAAAGCCTATCAGAACCTGGACCGAAATCATCCAGGAAGAAACTGCATGTGAATCATTCCTTAATAGTTAAAATGCTTTGAAAATTTTACTTTTATATATATATATATATATATATATATATAGGGGTAGGAGGAGGTAACCCATCTGTTTAATCCAGCTAAACTAAAAGAATTGAAAACTAAAATTTCAAAAATAAAAACAACTATTAACCGAATAAAAATAGAAAATATTTTAAAAATTACTTTTCCTTTCAATTGGTTTTTGAATTTATTATAAATCAAATTTAATTTTTGAATTTCTTAGGTTCAGTTTATTTTTTTTTCAAATTAGTGCTCGCCCGTTTATAGAATGAAATTCTATGTTCGTTAGTAAAATAATATATATATATATATATATATATATATATATATATATATATATATATATATATATATATATATATAGTTCTTCAATCTGTCAACAATTAACAAGGGGAGATTATTCATATTTATAGAACTGAAAGACTCTTAAGAGACATTTTACTCAAAGTCATGTCTTTATCATAGACGTGACACAATTATTGCCTGCCATTTATATATAGGTCTGCTACTATATATACCTGATAATATTAGAAAGAACGAAATAAATAAATAAAAAGAAATATAAAGAAAAAAGAGCCCCAATAACATTTCTAGACATCAGAACAAAATATGCCAGTCCTGGGGTCATCGACAAGCGGTGTTCCAGTTATTTTAGCAGCTACCACATAATTAACTTCCAAATCCAAACATTAAACAATTTCATTACAATATCTCCCATATTAAGCCAAACCCTTCTAATATATCTGTTAGACTGCCCCTCATAAAGCCTAAACCATAATAACACAACAAAAATATCTGTTACAATATCTCCCATATTAATGTGCCAGTCTGCTTTTAGATTTTCTTGTTTTCTACTTTAAATCTAGAAGCAATTTCATCTCCTTCAGTAGCTAGCTAACCAAGTATGCTCTGAAGGTGCTTCCAACCGAATATAATCATACATAACTCCGCGAAAAGGGCCTGAACCTCTTGATTGTGTTAGATATATGGTGTTGTTTTGCCTAAGTAGAGAGCCTGGCACATTAATGCTATATAACCAGTATAATCCATGTATCCCATGCCTTGCAATGGCATTGTCTCTACCTATAAGTTTAGTTGTAAAATGTGGTCGTTTCTTGCTTGGATCATTGAACCGGACCTTTGAACACATGATTAGTTCAGATTATTAGCTACAGATTGTCCAAAATGTTTCTGTTAAAGATAAATTTGACTGTTTGCAAGGCATAGCAGATATGAAAAATAGACCATTTCTTTTACCTGTAATTCTGATGCAGTGGCTGATGCCAGGGCCATTTGGAGTGTATAGGTTCCATCTCTTTTGACATTTTCGAGTGCAAACTTAATCTGCCATGTGGTGGCTTCATATGTGTTATTTTCTGTCTTCCTGCTCAATGCGAACAATTTTAATTGGAGCTGGCAGGTTTTACCGAGTTAATGAGATGCTAGAAAGCATTAAAAGAAGATTTAAAAAGTACCTGGAAAAATGAGCAAAGAACCAATCTTGACTATAATTGCTAATTCCAACAGTGTAAATAAGATCATGTTCAGGATACAAGTCAGTGTATCTGTCCCATAGTCCATACTGTCTAAACCTGCCCATAGAATCAAAACAAGTTTTAAAAACTATTTCGCTGCGAAAGTGTGCATACTCTTACCAGTATTGGATGAAAATAAAAATCCCATTGTGTTCAAGCTTGCATCTTCCGCATAAATTTGTATAGAAACTGTGATGATTAGAGTTAATAATTACTTGTCTGGGTGATTGCTGTATAATTTGTTCTCAAGTGTTGGGCATGTGTCTGGCACAAAGAACTCAGCAGCAGTGCGATCAGGAATGCCTATTTCCCAAAGGGTTGGACCATTTCTTGGTGGCTTGTACACAAGGACACCCAATTCTATTTCACTTCCTGTATTTCAAGATGTGAACAAAATTGACTAAATCATAAAAAAATAAAAAGGGACAGTTTAATTTTTAATATTGCACTTAACACATTACCTGGTTTGACAAGGACATCAACATCATATTTCCAATCACCAATAATACCGGGAACCCAGGCATATAAGTTATAGTTACCAGCTCGAACATTTTCGATAAAGAAAAAACCCTCCCTGTTAGCTTTTGTCCAGAATTGATAACCCTGAAAAAACAAATACCAGAAATCAGCATTGCCAAATCTTCTCTTTTTCCCCTTTTCATATATATTAAAAATTTCTACCCAAGTTTCAAATTTCTTTAGAATGGCCGAATTTTTCTTTTTCTTATCAAGAAAATGTTTAGCTCCCCTTTCTTTTGTTTTGTTTTGTTTTTTTGTTTTCCTGATCCGATGCTTTACGTAAGAAATTTTGAGTAGCTGTTATTTGGAAGTATTTACAGACTGAATCGGATTTGATTAGATTTAGAGTCTATTTAATTCGGCTGATCAATAGAGCTAGCAGCTGTTGGCTGATAGCAAATAGCTGATGGTTGATAAATTAAGTTATTTAGTAGAATTTTAACGGCGGTTGTTGTTAGTATGTTAAATAACCATTAAAAGTATATTTTATTATTAAATATATTTTATTTTGTTATATTATATTCCATAGTATAAATTAATAAAAATAATTTATAATAATTAAGAATATTATATTTATTTTTTAGTTCAATTGTATTTATTATTAAAAATATTTACAAAAATTATTTTAAAAATTAAAATTAAAATTAAAATTTAAATTCTACTAATAAAAATTTCTAATTTTTAATTTCAAACACCGTAACTATAGATATTGTAATTATTTACTTATTAAGAATAATTTTAAAATAATAATTATTTATTTATTATAAAATATAAAAATTTAATTATATGAAATCAATTTAAAATAAGTTATTATTAATAAGTTTTAATAAGAATTAAGTGTCCAAAAAATTAAATAAAAAATTAAATAAGTTATTGGCTCAAAAAAAAGCTCTAAGATAAAATATGATATAATCAATAACTGTTTGTGACTAAATTAGCTATCAATTGTTGTTTCTTAAGTCTTTACCAAACGCTTTAATATAACTGTTCAGTATAAAACAACTATCAATTTAATTATATGATATCAACTTAAAATAAGTTACTATTAATAAGTTTTAATAAGGATAAAATGTCCAAAAAATTAAATAAAAAATTAAATAAGTTATCGGCTCAAGAAAAAGCTCTAAGATAAAAGATAATATAATCAATAACTGTTTGTGACTAAATTAACTATCAATTGTTGTTTCTTAAGTTTTTACCAATCGCTTTAATATAACTGTTCAGTGTAAAACAACTATCAACTACATCAAACTTCTGAATCAAATACCCACTTAAATTTTTTAAACTAAAATTCAAAATAAGCTCAGTTTGATTATTTGAACTTAAAAAATTTGATCAAATTAAGCTCATAGCTAAAATTATATAATATCTTATACGTAATTTTTGGAGGTGTTGAACTAATTAGATAAATCTCAAAAGAATAATAATCCCAATTTTATCTAAAAATAATTAAGTTTTCTTTAAATATTTTTAATTAAGTCTATAAAAGCATCCATAATGGTGCTTTTTATTTTAAAAATATAATTTATATAATAAAAAATAGTTTAAAAATATTTAAATATAAGAAATAAAATATTTTATTTAAATACAATAGAATTTTATATATTATTTTTTATCTTACTTATTTTCCATAAACATTAATAATTTTAATTTTTTCTTTTTAACTTTTACTAATAAAAATAATAAGAATTATAAATATCAATTAAATTTAATATATAAAATTTATATTGCATTTATCAAATATAGAGTAAAAAATAAAATTTAGTTCTTCATATTTAGAAAACCAAATTAACTCTCTATTTTATATTTAAATAATAAAGAATGTATTAAATTATTATTTTATAATATAATTTTAAAGGTAAAAAGATTGATGTATATAAGAGTATATTAAATGTTCTAAGAGCTTAAAGATCGGCCTTATATGGGATGCCGGCTGCTTAGATTAAAATGAAAAAAGAAAAAGAAAAAGAGAAATACAAAATAAGGAGGACAGAAGATACCTGGGTTTCTCTTTGCCAAGAGCCCACCTCTCCTGGTGGTGCCAAACCCACATAAGCAGACGCAGCCCACATTAACCTTTGATTGATGTACCTAAATTACAATTATTATACTGAATTACTGCACGTATTCCTTTTCGATAATGTCTGATTAGAGAGGGGGAAATTGCAAAAATGGTATCACCCATTACCTGTCACTTACTAACAATTGACCGGAAACAGTTCCTCGTTCATCTGAAGTAGGTAAATCCTCCGACTCAGGAAAATTGTACGGCCAGCTTTCAAATTCTATCAACATCTATTGTTCGATCTCAACAGTGTTAACTAGTTAGCATTAGTGAAGAATTACATAATAATGTACTATTGGAGTATGGCACAATTGAATTTGAATTTACAGAGTTGTGCCATAATTTGGAATTTAATATACATATATATATATATATATGGATGCACCTGTTCCTTGGCATCTTCCCAAAGTAGCAGGGGATCCTCATCATCTAAAATTGAGTTGAGATAGACACAAACTGGACCAAAAACCTTTTTCCATGGCTTTCCGTCTCTGTATTTTGTATTCAAGTCCTTCCCGGTGTAATGGGTACTAGTAAACATCTGCATATATATATACAATTAGAGCTTATTATTCTTAATTATGATAAAGATTTGATAGGATTCAAAATGTGTTGGTGACACTTACATTGAGAACAGTGGGGCCAACATGGGCAGTGAGATCTTGTTTTAAAGGACCACCTGCACGAAACTCATCACTTGGTGTGATCATCCAAAATCCCACAGGTGGATCCTCCGATATCCAACCATGCACCCTGTCCTCTCTATTCTCACTTGAGTATTGGTATTTGTCCTCCACCTGCACGTTATTAACCTTGATTGACTATTAATAAAAAATCAAAACACTCTTCTGATAGATATTGCTGTAATAACTTGACAAGAAGGTATTTAGTAAATAATATGAATTTCCCTTCTGCTTTTCTTCTTAAGGGTGCATATGTACCTCTCCTCTAAGTTTGGGATTAGCTGGATTGGTCAAGAGTACAGCTTCTTTATAGGCAAGACGCTGCCCATTGTGGCAATCTTTAGGCGTTGGCATGATCCTGTGTCTATCATCTGATACTACCATCCAGTGAAACCTGACCATTCACTATACTTTCTATTAGCATATGACATCTTGATTTAATATAACTTTCATTTATATAGAAGGTTCGTTCAACTCAATCTGAGCATCCTTTTTCCTTCTTTTCTTTTTCCCTCGTATTTCTTCACTATACTTCCAGTGTTTACTTTCTAGCAATTAAGCGATAATTTGGACATGCATATTCAATAATGTTTTGTTTCATTACTTGTCATTTTGGAGCTTGAAAACAATCCTGATCTGATCCATGTCAATGTCAGGCCACCCTTCTAATCGTTCCAATATGGTATACATGTAGATTCTTGAGCTCCCACGTCTCACTATATACCTACAGAGTATATTAAACTAGTGTTAATATAATTATACCGCAATTCATATCTGTCAGTTAAGAAAGTAATGAATTCTTACCTCTTGTCTACGTTTAGAGGTGCTGTCCAATTACCAACTGAAGCATTCCATGTTCTAGTGAATGATACCTCCACTTGGTTTTCATCTTCCATTACAACACTAAAATTGGTTCCTTTTAACCTGCATTTATGCGTTTTGGAAGCATATATAAGAAATCCAAGGAGTTATTCTTCTGAGAAAAAAATTCTATTTTGTCTCATTAGATAAATTAAGCTTCAGGAATTCAGACCCTCTTTCCTTTCTAATATTTATCTAACTAAAACAAAAAAGAAAAAGAAAAGAATCACTTGGAGCTACCTGTCATAGGATACGTGAGTTCCGGGTATGTTCCAGACAACATCCCAATACCTGATTCCATTTTGATAAAAAATTTTGTAATTAGTAAAGGACAGTAAAATATATCATTGATGTACAGTAGTTGATTTATATAAATGACCAGATGCATACATACCCTCGATTACCTTCTCCATTTTGGGTTCCAAGTACGTTATCAATTCCGTTGTACTTTATTCCGATAACATCTCCAGTTGGGTTCAACAAAGTAATTTGCAGAATGCCATTATCTATTACCATCTGAAACATAGTTTTATTAACAATATATATCATTTGCGTAATGTTTGTGTGTGTATATATAAATATTCATTGGAATGCATTCATATTATTTTTATAATAGTAACTTTAACATATTCTGAACAATTTCTTTTATTCACTATCAAATTTGAATAAAATAACAAATATAATTACTCTTTACAAAAAATTGAAAACTTAAGCAAACTTTAAAATGGAGCTATAAGTAAAATGTTTGAGACCATATAACAGAAAAAGAAAATTATGACTGTACGAAATAATATTTAATTTAACCAAATGAAACTACATATAATTAATTTACCAAATTGGATTATAGAAGAAAATGTGATAATATGCAATAACGTACTCTCCGTTGATTGTGACGATTCTTCCAGTATAGCTTAACCCCAGGAGATGAACAGTAATCAATGGGCGAAATTTCCCTGCTGTCAAATGAATTGCAAGTGTTATCTTATGGAGATAAACCCGGAGGACTGGTCATTTCTTTCGTTCCTGATAATAAAGCTACCTAGCCTTAGACATGCAAATGCTTGTAAATATAAAAAATCAAAAAATTGTTATTATAGGAGAAGCTTGATAAGAAATAATTTCATGGCAAAGGAAATGACTGATACTATCAATTCAGAGCTGAATTAATATCGAGCTATTTTTCCATATTTAAGGCTCAAAGTCAGCTCTATGTAATTGTGACAATTTTTTCTTTTCGTTCTAAAATAAAGTTTATAGGTAATGCAGGTCTGTAGACCAACCAAACAAAATGAAATTAACAATAACAGAAGGATACTATATATTCTATCATAGAAAAGTAAAATAACTGCAAATAGTTTTATTATGTTAATTTAATATATAAGGATAATATTATAATTTGCAGGCATTTGATGAAATAATGATGAACTTAGTATATGTTTATATACAACTTACCCAGAAGTAGCAGTAAATAAGCAAAACATCAACCAAGCAACCATTGCCTGGAGGCACCCAGCAAGAATACCCACCTTGCCCATTTCTTTTTACATAAGATTCCTATAAATAATCAAGAAAGAAACAAAAGAAATTCTGTTAATATGAGAGTCTTTATAATAAACAACAATTTAACCTTCGTAATGTTCTAATATTACAAAAAAGAATTAAACAGAGTCTATAGAAGATTAAGTAGAAGTGATTGAATTAAGAACAATATTCAAAATGTTCCACTATCCAACTTGCCTCTTATATTCAAATATATATCAATAGAATCGATATGGTATCTGGTTAAATATGCATCACCTCTATATACAAGGAGACAAGCAATCCTGAAGAAAAACCTTAGCCCTCTTGAGAAACTTTCAGAATATTTCCAAGGAATGAACTTCACCTATCATGGATAATATGATTTCTCTGCTTAAATTGGCAGGTGATTATAATGTTGAAAGTTTCCTTATAGCTATATATTAATGAAGTGATTAAGTTCCTTGTGCCAGATATTGACATTTCTGAAACATATGGTTTCATGCAGCGAATTTTGAAAATGAAATTTTAATTGTAGCTCCATTAATTAAACTTGATGTATATATTGGGTCGAGTTTAAATTCTTCAATTCTGAATGTTACATCTAGAGGGTAGTACTTGCTATATATAGGTGGGGTTCCTAAATCTAGATAGTGGTGTGTGCTCTGCCTTAGGTGCCATTGTTATTACAAGGATTGAACCCAGATAATCGAGGAGAGGTGCAAATTCTGATAACCACTTGGACTAAGTCTTGAGGTTGACATTTCTCAAATTTTTAATTATTCTTATAACACATATCTATTCTCTTGGACAAGGATTATGTGTTTTTTCACTGATACCACTACATCATTTACAAGTATTGAAGGAAAAAAAGTGCATTTTTGCCCCTAATGTTTAATGTAAGGAATGAATTAGCTATTTTAATTATTTTTAAATGTAAATAAGCTCTTAGAGTTTTGAAAATCTGAAATTTAAGCCCTTCCCTTCGTGTGTAGTTTATATTAATAGTTTTTGATATGTATCATGAATGTATTCTATTAATTGAATAAAATAAATTTCAATAATTTATTTTATTATTTAAAAAATCTTATTCTTAAAGTATTAATTAGAAAAGAGAAAACCTTTGGTCTCTTCTTCCTTATCACTACCACTCTTTCTATCTCTTTCTATTACCGCAACGGGCTCAAATTACTCTCACAATGCCATTTGTTTCTCATTGATTTAGTGATTTATATTGCCTTCTTCTCTTTATTTATTGAATTGCCATAACAATTAAGAAGAAATCTCACAGGGTATTCTTTTTAAAATTATTTTAGGATGAAATTTTTTTTAATAATTTTTTAAAAGATAATTTATTTATATAGTTTTTCTTTTTAAATTTTGTCAGAAAAAGATAATAAAATTATATTTAATTGTAATGATCTAGAACTAAATCACATAAGATATTGTCCACTTTGGCCTCTATTGGCCTCACGGTTTTGTCCCATTGGCGGATTCCAGAATTTTCCAAGAGGTAAGCGCGTTTAACTTTGGAATTCTTACAACTTCACAGCCAAACAATCAAAAGGCGCCTGATGTGATTAATTCAAACTCTTTATATGTATGCTATCAACCACTCTCTGCCTCGTTTCACTATGCAATTCGATTTATTCATTACCCTCGTACCTTAAAGTATTGCCATCTTAGAAGCCTACCAGAAGCCGCTCCTTGTCCAAGCATCCTATCCTTGCCTCGACATCTATTTTTCGCCCTTATCGGACCGCTTCTCTAGGCCAGGTTGTCGCTTGTGACAAGGGAAGTCTATTGGAAAACTAATTATTGGAACTTGTCGGTGAAATACGAATGTGGCTAACTTGTGCCAAACCCATATTCAATGTTGATGTCTTCACTAAGGATCGTTCACCTAATCAAGTAAAGAAACTCAACTCTAACACAGCCTTAAGAACCTTAATTATAGAGAGTTAAAAGCTATTTAATATAAATAAAAGTTTAGATTAAACTAAGTTTATAAAATACCAAGCCTTCACTTGATAAATTCACCAAGTTCATAAGAACAAAAGAAGAGAATTAACTCCAAAATAATCAATAGTCTCTTCTTTTGGAGTTAATTCTCTTCTGTTGTTCTTTACGAACTTGATGAATTTATCAAGTGAAGGCTTGGTATTTTACAAACTTAGTTTAATCTAAACTTTTATTTATGTTAAACAGCTTTTAACTCTTTATAATTAAGGTTCTTAAGTACAAGTTATTTAAGGGTCTTGTTGGGAGTTAGAGTTTTTTTGCTTGATTAAGTGAACGATCCTTGGTGAAGACATTAATATTGAATACGGATTTGACACAAGTTAGCCACGTTCGTATCAAGTAATCTCCTAGGAAGTTCTTGAATTTGTCAAGGGGACAAAACCATGAGGCCATTGGGGGCTAAAGTAAAAAATATCTCATGTGATCTAGTTCTGAGTTGTTACAAATGGTATCAGAGCAGGACCCCTCTAGTAGATGTGTAGTTCAAGGATGAACCAAGTGGAAGCTGGTGGGCATGTGACAGTCTGGCCTAGAGAAGCTCTCTGATAAGGGCGGAAAGTGGACGCGGGGCAAGCATAGAATTCTTGGACTAGGAGCGGCTTCTAGGATGACAGCACTTTAAGATACATGGATATATGAATGAATCGAATTGCACATCAAAATGAGCAGGGAATGGTTGATAACATATATGTAAAAAGTTGGAACTAATCACATGAGGTGTTTTTTGGTTGTTTGGCTGTAGTGTTATAGGAACTAAAAGTTAAACGTACTTAGTTTGGAAAAGTTTCAGGAGTAATTCTTGTATTCGCTAAAGGAAAATACCGTGAGGCTAGTGGATGTCAAAACAGATAATATCTCATATTATGTAGTTTCAGGTTTTTACACTTAAAAGATATCTAAAATTTTAACTTATATTATTATAGATTTTCTTTTTAGAATTTTATCCAAAAAAAATATTAAAAATATACCTATAAGATATCGAAATGATATTATTTTAACTTGTATTATTGTGAAATTAGCCAAACGAGATAGTTTTATCGTTTTTATTTTATATATTTATGTTTGGTATTTCTGAATTGAATAATATTATATATTCTTTTATAGCAACTAATGTCTTTTGATGATAAGAAAATGCGTGTCTAAAAAAAATAGCATAATGTACTAAAAATATACTAAAAGTGGTTTGAAGTATATGAAAATATAATTAAAATAAAATTAAAAAAGTCATTTGATGGTAATAAAAATATACTAAAAAATAAAAATAAAATTTCAAACTAATATTATAATACAGTTTAAAAAAATCATATAAATAAAATATTTTGAAAATCATGACCGTACTTTTGTAAAAAAACCCAATAATTAATGGCTAAGCGGGTATGATTGAATTTAGTAAAAAGGGTATTATGATACATGGGCTGATCAACTGAATCAACGGGTGAGGAGGATCCTCGCCATCTCCATTGTGAAAGTGAATCAACGGCTGTGGAATTTTATGGTTGATTTTGAAATGAGGTTGCATTTGAGTTTTTTTTTTTTTTTATTTTGATCAGAAGAAAAAAGAAGAAGAAGCCCGTGAAAAATTTTGAGTGGTTGGAGATCTTAGATTTTGGTATGGTGAATGAGATTCATGGTTTTTTCATATAATTTAGTGTGTTTGCATAGGTGTATTTAAACGAGTCTATTCGTTTGGATAAGTTATATTATAATATTATATTTTTATTTTTATTCCAGTAAAAATCATATTAATAAAAAAAAAATTTATGACAAAAACCGGTGATAATAACTTAGATATTGTGTGTATATTCATTAAAATTTCTTTATAATAATAATTTATATAGAAATAATTTTTATATAATTATAAAATATTTTGATTTTAATTTAAACTAATAATAAATAAAAAATAAATTATTTATTGTGATAAATTATAAATTAAATTCGAAATGACTATTAAATTAAATTAAAAATTAAAAATAATTATTATTAGATTAAACTACTGAAGTCATTAAATGACCCAAATTTAGACATCCAATGTATCATGCTAAACATGAAAGAAATAGATAGGGATAATATAATGAATTAATTAGAATGCAGTAATTTACAAATTTCGTCTTTTTTTTTAACGTTACCAATTTTGATTCTTATTATTAGATTTAAACATATAGACAAAAGTAAGTTACATATGATTAAAAACTAAACTGTAGATGATGTATTTAATATCAAAGGTGCAATATTCAGTAATTTAATTATATGAAAGCTGACTATTAAATTTGTATTTTCTCATTTTCTTTTTGGTTGAAAAAATGAAAATATAATACAAAACATAGAATAAATAAAATAATATGGATTATTTAATTCTTTATTCCAACACTATCATCCCTTCTTAAATAAATGAAAAATATGTTTATATTCCTTATTAGAGAAATATTGTTCAATTGAACATGATTTTTCATGGCAACTCATTCCAAAGATGCAAAAGAATAAAACTATATTATCTTAGAAAAACTAAAAATTAATTGGTAGTTTATCTTCTTTTTCTTTTGGATACAAAAGCCTCATATTGAATAACTTTATTTGACCAAATTGCATTTAAAAATAGTAGCATAAAATCAATGGTACTTACTTTCTAAATTATCAAGCACATGGAGAGCAACCATAAAGAATGAATGAAAAATGATGTAATATATAGTTCTTGGATGGATGTACATTTTAAGATCATTATATTGATATTTAAATAGATAAAATATTGAGATTTAGAAATAACAAAGTTGCCCTTTTAGACTTTACTGCACCATCACATTAGTAAGGATTAATTGAGAGCAAATGATAATAGAAATTGCAGTGAATAAACTAAATTATTGGAAAATTTGAGAAATAGAAAAATATAAAACCTCTACATTCAATCTCAACAAGTAGAGCACAATTAAAAAATTATTTATTTTAATCTACATTAGTTATTATTTGGATTGTTATAAATATAATAAATTAGATTAGATTATACAACATTATTAATTGATACACATTTCATTTTTACTGAATGTGTCTGTCAATTATGTAATAGAATTAATCTACTAATCTTCTTCTTTTTTTTTTTTTTTTTTGGAAATGAGAAATATTAAATCCATCAATTTGAGCTTTGATTCCAATTGCAGATGTGCAAAGTCAATTTCTCATCAGATTCAAGATCAAATGCCTTCTTTCCAATAATATACAGTACTGAAGGTAGCATTCTAAGCCATACTTCATTCAGCTACATATGGATATTAACTTCTAATTTACTATACATGAAGATGGCAAACTAAATCTAAGAAAAGGAAAACCTCAGTAGTTACGGACATTGAGGTCAATCCCATGTAGTGCATGTGCATGCCTAGGCATTGAACTTGGAGTTGGCTTAAGGAATTAATTAATGGAGACCCCTTTTAAGAATGACATACAGTTAAGGCTGTTTTAATATGGTTTCAATTGCAGAAACTTAATGAGTAAAAAGAAAAGAAAAGAAAAAAAGCAAATTGGAATATGATAACACATTTTGAAACATATCCTAACGTTTAAGTACTGTCCATGCATTTAATTAAACCCATGTTTGATCTTATCTTAATAACTAATAAATTCTTCAGATTAATATTAACCTACAATGATTTAGGTTCATCCTTGCTTATGCCTATTTTCTATATCATTTCAAACGTTGACACTGTAGTGGTGGAACCTTGGCAAACAAAATTTTATAGCTGGTATCTGACACTTGGGCATCAAGGTATATCCCGAAAGGCTAGCACAAGTACATATATCAATTAAGTTTATGCAAGAACTCTGCGATAGTTCAGCTAGCTGCATGTGCTTGGATTTTTTCTCTCTTGCAATGACTATCTTCTTCTGTCATTCTCTTTTGTTCCTTAGCTTTCTTCTTCTTTTTTCTCCGCCTGCTAATTCTGTTAACTTCACAATACCTCGCTTCAATAATGAGGCATCTAATATACAGTATCAGGGTGATGCAGCGCCTTCTGTTGGTGCTGTTGAGTTAATTAGCCAGCTTGCTTATCTATGTAGAGTGGGTTGGGTCACCTATGGTGAAAGCGTCCCGCTATGGGACTCGACTACAGGAAAGCTTTCTGATTTCTCTACTCATTTTTCCTTCATTATTGACACTCAAGGTCGCTCCACTTATGGTCATGGCATTGTATTCTTTCTTGCTCCTGTTGGATTTCAAATCCCTCCAAATTCTGCTGGTGGATTCTTAGGCTTATTTAACACTTCAACAAGTGATTCTTCTAAAAATCAAATTGTTACTGTGGAATTCGATTCGTTTTCGAATGAAGAATGGGATCCTCCAGTTGGGCATGTTGGTATCAATAACAATTCTATTGCTTCAGCTGTTTATACTCCTTGGAATGCTAGTTTTCATAGCGGAGATATTGCTGATGCTTGGATTACTTACAATTCCATCACAAAAAATTTGTCAGTATTTTGGACTTATAAGGAAACATCAAATCCTGGAGAGAACTCCAGTCTGTCTTACATTATTGATTTGATGAAAGTTTTACCTGAGCAGGTCACTATTGGCTTCTCAGCTGCAACAGGTCAAAATGGAGCACGACATAGTCTTCAATCTTGGGAGTTCAGTTCGAGCTTGGTTGTAAAAGGAAAACATGGAAACGAGTTAAAGAAAACACAAGTAATTGTTGGTGTTTCAGCTTCAGTTTCAGGATGTCTTCTAATAGCAGCTGCTGTTATTCTAGCCTTGGTGATTTCACGGAGAAGAAAGCAGATTATGAAGAAGAAAAGAGCAGAGGTTGCAGGGATATCTTCCATTTATGAAGACCTTGAAAGAGGAGCAGGACCAAGAAAGTTTTCTTATGAAGATCTTGTTACAGCAACCAACAACTTTTCTGGCGTTAGAAACCTAGGCGAAGGAGGGTTTGGTGCTGTTTACAAAGGGTATCTAAATGACATAGATATGGCAATTGCTGTGAAGAAATTTTCAAGAGGGTCTAAACAGGGTAAGAAGGAGTACATTACAGAAGTGAAAACAATTAGCCAACTGAGACACAGAAATCTGGTGCAACTTATAGGTTGGTGTCACGATAGAGGGGAGTTTCTACTTGTATATGAATTCATGCCAAACGGTAGTCTTGATTCTCACCTCTTTGGCAAGAAAAGTCCCCTTTCTTGGGCTGTCAGGTACAAGATATCTCTTGGATTGGCGTCCGCATTACTTTATCTACATGAAGAATGGGAACAGTGTGTAGTGCATCGAGACGTAAAATCAAGCAATGTAATGCTAGATTCCAGTTTCAATGTCAAGCTTGGTGATTTCGGGCTAGCAAGATTAATGGATCATGAGCTTGGTCCTCAGACAACAGGGTTGGCAGGAACATTAGGCTACTTGGCTCCAGAATACATAAGCACAGGAAGAGCTAGTAAAGATTCCGATGTATATAGCTTTGGAGTTGTTTGTTTAGAAATCGCTAGTGGAAGAAAGGCAATTGATCAGATTGAACAAAAATCTGGAATTTGTCTGGTAGAATGGATATGGGATCTTTATGGATGTGGAAAGATTCATTGTGGTATAGACAAGAGGCTTCAAATAAATTTTGATGAAAAAGTAGAACGATTGGTGATTGTTGGATTATGGTGTGCCCACCCTGATTCTAGTGCAAGGCCATCTATAAGACAAGCAATTCAAGTTCTAAATTTTGAAGCTGAGATTCCTGATCTTCCTGCTAAGATGCCTGTTCCTGCTTTCTATGCGCCTTCTCCATCAGTTTATTCTGGTGAACCTTCTATTACTAATTCAAGCATTGCAGTGGGTCGTTAATGTACGATATCAGCTTGTTTAGTGACGCACCGTTGATCATTAATTTGGGTCTTAATTGTTTGTGCTGTTGTGATTTTATACTATTTTTTCTTGCAGTTATTCAAAATTTTATGTTATGTACAGGAGCATATGCTATTAATGACTTAAATTTTCCATTAATTATATTAGTCCGAGCCCATAAATTACTTGTTTCATATACACTTGAACCGCCATTGACTTGCAAGTGTTGAATTGTTTCTTGCGCTCCAGTTAAGAATTTGACATTGGCATATGGCGACAAGTTTCTTCTTTGGCATTATGATTTGTGACTTTTTTCTATTTGATTTAAAAATTTAAGAATAGCAAGATAACTTTTTTTTTCTTTTATTATTTTATCGTGTATATTCATAGATATGACCAATAAAAAAAAAAAAGATAAGAGTTTACTGAATATCTTTAAAATTTACAGGTCTAAATATTATTTTTAAATTTATACTTTTTATATGATGTACCACATAAATTTTATGTCTCTTTTTATTTCTTCTATTTTGTTATCCAACCTACTATTTCCAAATAAATTCTATGTGACAAATTCTGATCATGTTGCAACGAATCTAGGGAATGGCCTGCTGAGTTAGAGTCCCAAGAGAAAAAAGTATCCTCGATCTTTTTCCATAGAAATTTTAATAGTTTAAATGAAAGCATCTTTTTAGTATATACTTTCTTTTCTTTCATATTTGGAACAAATCCTTTTTTTAATTATTTAATTTACAAACAAGTTTTATTTCGGAAAGAATTTATACATTTAGTCATTTTTTTGATAAAATATATGTTTAATTATTCAATATATTAACAATACAATGTATTTCAAAATTATATAACAAATTTTAGTGAAGGCCAAAATTAATCTTTATTGATTTAAAATATATTTGTATTTTTCTCACTCTTTTATATATATATATATATATATATATAAGTTTATTTCATATAAAAGTTATATGAAATAAGTTTAAGATTTTATTAAAATGAAATAATTATGGTTAAAGTTTAAGATTTTATTAAAATGAAATAAGTTTATTTCATATAAAAACTTTGCTAAAACAACCTTTTTATTAGCAATGCGCAGCCGTTAGTGCGGTAAGGCATCTCTTAAAAAGGCACTTATAAATCCTTATAGAATTACAATAATTTATATACTATGCTTTTCTATATATGTTTTGATTAGAAAAAAATAAAATTGTTACATTAAATTATTATCTTTCTTGTATTAGGATTATGATTACTAATTTAGTGTGGTTATATAAACCTTAGAAGAATAAATAATAAAGTGTTATAACTTTTGCTTAAACCATGGAGTGTACAGCTCAAAACTTCTATACAATTTATCCAAAAGATCTTCTCTAATTTCCTAGTCAGTTTACAAACTATAGCAAAATATTATTGACTCAGATTTCGCTAATAGTAAACTCTTAAGAGAACCCTCTAGCCTTCTGCTCTCCTTATCGAGATGAAAACATTCAGATTATGTGAATATATTCAAGAATCTCTTAAGACCAATATGAAATTACTATTAAACATTTTAGAAAAGACAAGAGTCTCTTGCATTAGATTTCTTGAAAAATCATGATAGAAAAATTGATCATCTTAGTCATGTTTCTAATCTTTAAAATAACAAGTATGATAATAGTTTCACTAAGAAACATATCAAGAAGATAATTAGATTAATTCGTAATAGTATCCTATAATGATTCAAGAGAGAAAGAATACATAGCGGAAGCGTACCTTTAGAATCTATAATAATTTGATTAAAGGGTGATGAACTTGACTAAATTGTTGAGAGATGAACTTGATGGGTTGTGTTCTTCCAATTATAGAATTTCTTTAGATTTTCTTAAGTTATCTCTTCTGATGGGGATGAATAAGAATTTATAGATTTTCTACAATTACGGACTAGAATTCTTTGTAAAGTCATGACTCTTGATCATAACTCTTTATAAAGTTATAACTCTTGATTATAATCCTTTATAAACTTATGACTCTTGATCATAAATTTTTATATTTTAATAATTCTATTTTGGCCCCTCATCAAATTAGAATATTGCTTATGGTATCTATAAAATACTTTTCATATCAAGTTGTGCCATTAGCCATAAAACTCTACCAATTAGATCACTTTAATTTTGGCTAAATAAATAATAGCTTTACACATTTAATTATAATATTTGTAGCCCAATAAATTTTCTAACAAATCAAGCTACTTTAATTGCAAAGAACATTTCTCTTCTATGTTGAATTGTAGACTAAAGTTTTTCAATTCTTACAATGGCTTGATTTATCTACAAGAATTAGTTCTTGTCTATCTTTCAGATTATTCTAGTAAGGCAATATATAGTTATGAAGAAGTTCTACATGTAGTAGATCCGGTGACAGGTGATTATATTACTCTTCTATCATGGTTGGGAACTGTATGAATATGTACTTGGATTCTATCATAATAATAATCAATACAAGGCAATTAGAATTTCATATACATTTGGTAAAAATAGATATAGAGATGCCACTAATGATAATTCACAAGCTCGTATTTACACTCTTGGGTCTAGTACTGATTCTTTGAGAAGAATTGAGAATGTCCCTTTCGGTGTATTCATTAGTTTTTTCTTAGGAAAATAATGATGTTTAATTTTGAAAATGAGAAATTTAAACCTATTCCATTGCCTTACCATGACTATGATGAAGATACATGGATAAACATTGGAGTGTTTAAAGACTCGATCTTTATATCTAAGCATGTCGATTATGGGTATGATTGTAAAGCTGTTGAGATATGGATGATGAAAAAGTATATTGTGAAATCTTGGGTCAAAGTGCCTATCTTAGAAAAGACTATATGCTTGAGAGGTTTCTTTAGATTCTTAGGATTATTAAGTTCTTTAAGAATGGGGATATTTTGTTATTTAATGAGTTGGATTGGGTTCTATATAACCATGAGAGAAAAAATACAAAAGGTCAGACATTCCTCCAAGAGTTGAATCTTATTTTAGTGAAAGTACAAGAGTTGATGTCATTAATCATGATCTAAGCTTTGCTTCACTGAGAGATATGATGGTGGAAAACAACTTGAACATTATAAATGCAAGATTAAGACATTGAATTGGCAGATGAGGTAGTTAATTAGGTTGTTCTTATATCATCTAAATTTATATCTTTGTTACTTTTCTTTTTTTAATTAGTAATGGATTCAATGATTGATACCTAGTTTTTTTTTATTTTACTTATTATATAACTTAATTAATGTCATAACTCACGAAACTAATCTTTAAGAAAAGTGCTAATTGCATGTGTTGGTAATTATTTAAGAGAAGTTGTTTCATAGATCTAATGATAATATGCTCTAAAAGATGACATTTAACTCAATACTTTTACACTAAGATGATAATATTGATTGAAAAAGTGATTGTACAAATAACATAATCTCATATTAAGTATTACCATAAATTAGTATGAAGTGTAGGATTAAACAATATTTTCCATATTAATATATGAAAATCAAACAATAGAATAAATAAATACCATTTTCCATAGTAATAAACAAGCCGTATTATAATGGTAGCGAGCAGTGTATGTTAAGGTGAGCAGATTTGTGAGTTGTGAGAGATCTTAAATACTCAAAAGATCAAACTTTCATATATGTTAATTGTATTTTTAACATAATTGAGTAACTAATCATTGATGCTTGAAATTATAAACACAAAATTATAGTGTTTAATGATATTTTTAAGTTGTTTAAGCTTTGATGCAGCTATGTGGTTTTTCTGAATATAATCTTGTTCATTTTTATGTTGGTTTTCAATGCCATAATATGGTTCTCTTCTTGATTTTTAGCTTTTATAATAGTTTCTAATGACCTGTTAATTAAAACACTCATCTCAATATAGTGATGGTTGATGTTGCTTTATGGATTGTAACTTGGGATGTTTTAGTTTACTTGGATTTCCATCAAAATCATGCCAAGGACTGATTGTATTATCATACTTTTTTTTGTCCATAACTTTTAGAAAGATAGTGGTTAATAAAGAATAATAAACAATTTCATTATTAAAAAAGTTAATGGTCTTTATAGAATTTTATTTAATGGAGTGTGTTCTTTAGAAGTTTATATTGATAGGCCGTCATATGGAAAAACCACTCTTATTATGAACTCAAAAGAATAAATTTACTTAAAATTTCCTAAGCCCAAATCAAAAGAATAAGAACGAAATCAATAACACTGTTGTAACAATTGGATAAAATACTAAAATGATCATTACATACATATTAAAAATGCTTTGATATTACATATGTTATTAATGTCTTGAATTGCTAATTAATTATATTAGTCCGAACTAGTGAACTTTTTTCTCATATACATCTGAATTTCCATCGACTTGCAAATATTGAATTATTTCTCACTAATGCTTAGTAACCATCTAGTTTGATTTGCAGCTAAGAATTTGACATTAGCATGGCCATAAGTTTCCTCTTAGTGACTTGTGAGTTCTATTCTCCTATTTAAGAATCTTGAGAATTGTATGATATAACTTTTTTTGAACTTAGTCCTTCATTTAGACTTGACAAAGTTTTCTTTTGATTTTTTTATTATTTAATTGTGTATATTCAAATTTTTTAAATTTATAGGTCTAAATATTATCTTTCAGATTTGTACTCGTGAGTTAACTCTTTCGTTGATATACAACATAAACTTTATGCTTCTTTTTTTCCTCTAGTTTGTTGTCAAACTTATTATTTTTAAATAAATTATTTCATAATTAAAAATTGTAAAGTATATAATGTGATAAATCCTAGTTATGCTGCATTTTTTGAGTTTACAAATAATTTTTATTAGTAATTTGCAACAATTAATGCATTAGTATATCTGTTAAAGACATATACAGATCTATATAGTATTAAAATAACTTATATCTTATGCTATTTTGATTAGGCAAAGATATTCTTATATTAAATGATTATCCTTCTTATATTAGGATCATGGCTACCATTTTAGTGTGCTTATATAAATCTTAGTAGAACAAATAACAAAATACTATAACTTTTACTTAAACCATATGGCGTGCTATATCTTCGAACTCCCATACCATATTATCCAAAAGATCTTCTCCAAACTTCGACTCTAAATTGTGCAGTTTAGTTTGCAAACTATGACCAAACAATTTTTTCAAATTTAGCTAATGATAAATTCTCAAGAAAACCTTCTTCTGCTACTCCTTGTCGAGACCAAAATATTCAATTTATATAAATATATTCAAGATTCTTAATATGAAATCACCATTAGAAACTGTAGAAAAGATAAGAGTATTATGCATTGAATTACTTGGAAAATCAAGCTACTTCCATTGCAAAGCACGCTTCACTTCTAGGTTGAATTGTAGACTAAAATTTATCATTTCTTACAATGGCTTAATTTATCTACAAGAATTAGTTCATGTCTATCTTCTGGATCGTTCCAGTAAAGCTATAAGTAGTTATGTAGAAGTTTTATGAATAATAAATCCAATAATAGGTGATTACATTACTCTTGCACTATTAAGGAAAGAATTGGGTTGGAAATTTGTATGAATGTATTTTTGGATTCTATATAAGAGTAATTAATATAAGGAAATTAAGGATGATACTGATGATAATTGGCAAGATCATGTTTACACTCTTGGGTCTAGTATTTATTCTTTGAGAAGAATTAAGGATGTCCCTTCCTTTGAAAAAAAAAATTCTTCTAAGCCTTTTTCTAATAGATTTGCTATTGAATGTTTTAATTAGTTTTTTCTTAGGGAAATAATGGCGTTTGATTTTAAAAGTGAGGATTTTAAATCTATTGCATTACCTCATCATGATTATAATGAGGATACATGGATAAATATTGGAGTTTTTAAAGACTCGACCTTTGTATCTAAGCATGTCGATTATGGGTATAATTATGAAGCTATTGAAATATGAATGATGAAAGAGTATGGTGTTGTGGAATTTTGGGTCAAAGCGCTTGTCTTAGAGAATACTATATACTTTTGAAAGGTTGCTTTTGATATCTTAAAGCAATTAAGTTTTTTGAGAATGGTGACCTTATGTTGTTTAATGAGTTGGATTGACTCATGTATAACCATGAGATAAAAATACAAAATATGTTAGGTATTTCTTCAAGGTTGATTCTTGTTTCAGTGAAAATATAAGAGTTGATGTCATTAACCATGATCCAAGCTTTGGTTCACTCACATGATGGTGGGAAACAACTTGAAGGTTTTAAATGTTAGATTAAGAAAGTAAATTAAAAAATGAGGTTGTTAGTTAGATTGTTTTATATCATCTAATTTCTTTTTATCTTTGTTAGTTTTTTTTATTAATTAGTATTGGATTATATGATTGATATCTAGTACTCTTTCATTTTTTTAATTATTGTGTAACTTAATTAATATCATGATCTACTAAATCAATTTTTGACAAAAGTGCTAATTGCTCTTACTGGTTTCAGCTTTGATGGGTTTTATGGCATTGTCATTTAATCTCTAATTGTTGTGATGGTTGATGTTGCTCTATATGTTATAACTTGGGATGTTTAGTTTACTTGGAATTTCCATTAGAATCGTGTCAAAGAGTAATTGTATTATTGTACATCTTGTATGGTCACTTTAAAAAGATCATGATGAATAAGGAATTACCAACAATTTTATTATTGTAAGAGTTGGTAGACGTTGTAGAATTTTATTTAACAAAATATGGTCTTTAGAAGTTTATATTTATAAGTTGTCATAGGAAAATCACACTTGTTATTATTTCCAAAGAATAAATTTACTTAAAATGCCCTAAACCCAAATCAAAATAATAAGAACTAAACCAACAACATTGTTATGGTAATTGGTTTATGTTATATTAGTTATATTGTATATTAGTTGTCTTTGTCAATATTTAGGCTAATTATATAGGTTAATATAAATATTAATTTTACATTCCTTTTTTGGTTTTGTCTTATATGTTATATACTAGGTTGTATATTATTCATTTATATACGCAATAATACAAGTTTTCTCCATTAGTTTTGTCTTTTTCCTTTATCAATTTTATAATTTTTTATTCACAACAAACTGTTTTAAGCCCTCACCAACTATTCCACCTTTGTTTCTTTTTTCCTAAAAAAAAAATCATGTCTACTGCTGAAGGATGATCAAAGGAATCTAGATCTTTTGAGATTATTTTGAATGGCACAAACTATGTCACTTGGTTTCAAGCTATAACTAGTTTTCTTAAAGGAAGGAAATTATAGAGAATTGTCACTAGAGATATTAAATCTCTCGTACAAGGCAAGAAAGAATTTAATGATAAATCTAAAGAACATCTTGAAGACTCGGATTGCAAAAATCATCAGATTATTACATAGTTTAAGAATACATCGATTGTTGTAATGGAAGAATTTGGATAATATGAATATGGCAAAGAATTTGGGACAACGTTAAAGAAGTATGCGATAAGAGATCTGACTTTCTGCTATCGCCTTCGAAGCATTTTATGTTGCATGACTCAAGAGCCAAGGCAGTATATCTGAGATTTTTATGAACAAACGTGTTTTATTTGGGATTAGATTGCTTTATCTGAACCTATTTAGGAAATTATAGAAAATGCACAAAAATCTCAATAATATAGGAATGAAGATTGATTGATTTAATTTTTTATGGCCTTACGAGATGAATTTGGACATACATGTGCTTCTCTGCTCATACACTACCATTGCCAACTCTTGAACAAGCTATTGCTCAATTAGTTTCAGAAGAAACTTATTTAGGTTATCTATGCATTCAGCATGGTGATGCAGTTATGGTAGTCCCTGATGCTCACTTTACTCCTATAATGGTTACAACTATTACTTCATCTAAGGTGGATCGAATAGCTATATTTCTGTTAATATAAAAAAAATTTGGTCATCATATTTCAGAGTGTCGAAAGCTTCATAATTTGCCATCTGAAACCAAAGAACGCAAACAACTACAAGAAACATGATCTAAACGAGTATGCCAAACATGTAAAAGAATATAAGTAGATGATGCAACAATAATTGATGGAGAACTAACACGATGAAAATCAAGCTCAAACAATCTTCCAACTTCGCACCATGTCCTAATGATTTGTTTGGTCTGTGGATCCTGAACAACACAACCAAAAGAGGAAAAATGAACCTCAAAACCCATATCACATAATTGACCAACCGATAACAAATTTAAATTGACTTAAGACACATAACAAAAGTATCGATCTCCAAAACTCATGAGAGAGCACTAAAACACAAAACAAAATGCTAATCTTCAAAGTTCATGAGAGAGCACCAAGACACAAAATAAAGGATCTATCTCCAAAGCTCATTAGAGAGCACCAAGGTACATAACAAAGTGTCAATCTCCAAATCTCATGATAGAACACTAAGTCACATAACAAAGTATAAATCTTTAAAGCTCATGAGAAAGCACCAAGACACATAACAAAACGTCGATCTCCAAAGCTTATGAGAGAGCATTAAGGCGCATAACAAAGCACCAGTCTCCAAAGCTCATGATAGAGCACCAAGACATATAACAAAGCGTCAGTGTCCAAAGTTAATGAAAGAGCACCAAGGCACATAGCAAAATGACGATCTCTAAAGCTCATGAGAGAGCACCAAGGCACATAACAAAGCGTCGATATCCAAAGCTCATGAAAGAGCACCAAGGCACATAACAAAGCATCGATATCCAAAGCTTATGATAGAGCACCACGACACATAATAAAGTGTCGATTTTCAAAGCTCATGAGAGAGCACCAAGGCATAGAAATAAGTGGTTACTAGAAATGGATAGAAATAAGTGTAGAGATTTTAGACTGAAATAAGGTAGAATCAGATGTCATATGGTTACAACATATTGTATCAAAAAACCAAAAAGATTTACCCATTGTGACAGACATGGCAGAAGATAAGTGGTTACTAGAAATGGACAAATGAAGATTTAGAAAGGCTTGAAGCTCATGCAAAGAAAATGACACATCAGATGGTGAGAAGTCCATAATTGTATTTTAATTAGGGGTATTGGTTGTGACTTAGGCAACGAATAGTGGAGTATTTATAAATTGCGAAGATTTAGATTGAACAATAGTAGAGCTAGAAGATTATTTTTGGGGCTAATAGTCACTTCTTCTTCTAGTGGATACTCTGTCTCTAAAGGTAAGTATGCTTCAGATCTAATTTATCGCAAGAATAACGGATAATAAAATTACTTCTACACCTCTTAAGGCTAATGTTCATCTTACTCCAACAAATGGTATATTTCTTTTTGATGTCATTCGCTACAGACAGTTGGTTGGTAGTTTGTTCTATTTCACCATCACCCGTCCTTACATTGCCTAAGTAGTATATATAATCAGTCAATTTATGTTTGCTCCTTGTACCACTCATTATGCAGTTGTTCTTCACATCCTTTGTTACATCAAAGGAACTCTCTTTAATGGTCTATATTTTCCTGCTTATTCGTCTTTACAACTCCATGCTTTATCAGATGTTGATTGGGCTGGTGACCGAATTGATAGGCGCTTAACTAGAGGATTTTATTTTCTTTTAGGTAATTCTTTAATTTCTTAGAAAAGTAAGAAACAAACAGTGGTTTTTTGCTCTAGTACTAAAGCAAAATATAAAGCTATTGTTGATATCATTGATGAACTTCTTTGGCTTTGGTGTTTGTTAGAGGATATGTGCTTTGTTCATTATAGTTCCACTACTCTTTATAGTGATAACCAAAATGCAATAAAAATTGCACACAATAATGTTTTTCATTAGCTCACCAAACATGAAACTGATTATCATTTTATTCCGCATCATATTACACAAGGTACTGCAAAACTGGAGTTTGTTCCCTCCATTAATCAGGCTGTAGAAATCTTCACCAAAGCCCATCCACTTAGTTGTTTTTGTGAATTGGTTTCCAAACTCAAGATTATTTCACAACAATTTCTTTAAGTTTGAGAAGAGATGTTACGGTATATTAGTTGTGTTATATATTAGTTGTCTTAATTAAAGTTTAGGCTAATTATATGATTCTATATTTATATTAATTATACATTTCCTTTTGGGTTTATCCTGCACGCTATATATTAAGTTGTATATTATGTATTGATATATACAGCAAAATAATTTTTCTCTATAATTTTTGTCTTCTTTCTTTATTAAATTCAGAATAAAATACAAAAAAAAATCATTACATACATATTCAAGGATAATTTTGATATCACATATGCTTTTTTTTTTCTTTTATCAATTAAACAAAATATCACATGTACTTCAAACAACCATAGAAATATTTAGCCTTAATGTAGCCACCGGACAAAGCCTATATATGAAAGTTTTATGTTATTGGATAGGAGTGATCGGTTTAGATAATTAAAAGTTTATGGTAGTTAAACTGTTTAGCTAGAAAAAGGAAAAGACAACAACTTTTCTATAACTTTAGTGAATTAACTGAACTAAACAGTTTTTCTTTTTTAACTTTAAAAACCGAACCCAAATCGAAAATTGGGAAGAAAAACACTAAAATCTGGTTAGTTAATTGATTTATTTGGATTCAATTTTAATCAATTTTCAATTTTTTTTACTAACCCATTCTATAAGTTTTTTAGTTTACTTGACAAATACAGTTTAATGTTCTAATCTAACTCATTATAGTCTCAAATCTAATCTAAGTACCTAACTCATTTTTCTTATTTTTCTTTCCCTCATGGTCTCCAAGTCTAGCTACCAATATTTTTTTACAAACAAAAAATTAACATTCATTAGTTTTTTGCATGTAAATTTAAATTAACTTACTTGTATTCATTAAATAAAAATTAATTATAAGTTTTAATGCAACTTTTTTTTAATATTGTTAAACAAACGTTATATATATAGTATGTTTTTGTAAAATATTTATTAAACAAATTTATCATATATATTTATAAGCTTAATAGATAATTTGACATGAATTTCTTGAATTTAAATTTCTCAGTTTTGTTATCTACATAATAAATAATTTAAACATACAATAAGATATATCAATAAAGTCCAACTTCATATGTGAATACTTAATGTAATAATAAGTTTAGTGTATGAAAAGATATAGATCACTTGAATTAATTTACTTATAATAATCCTATTAATGAAGTATTATAAGAATGAATATATTAATCAATATATTAATAGAAAAACTAAAATATTTTACTTTATTTTTAACATATTGTGTTCAACTTTTGTGAAAATTTGTATTGAGCTATTTATGCTTCCTTTTATATATATATATATATATATATATATGTATATATACACCAAAGTAGAGGAAAAATTAGATCAACAAGTTTCTGGTGTGCAGGATCCTCAGACGAGGCAAGCATAGAGCATACGCTTGTTAAATCTTAAACAAAAATGGAAGATAAGAAGATAAATTTTATTGATAAATACAAACTTTGAACACAAACTTTGAACAAATATACAAACTTTGAAAAAAGCTTTAAACTAAAGAAATATAACTTACAAGAGGAGAAATTGAATATAAGAGGAAAGTGTTTCTTCTCACTATCACTCTCACACTATACTCTTTCTTCTCTCACTATATTTCTCTTTGTATGACTTGAAGAATACAAGAGGTTCTTCTTCGTATTTTTCAGTCTGCCTTCTTCTAAGTGAAACTCCTCTATTTATAGAGGCCTTGAAGCTTTGGATGCTCTTCTTAGTGGAATAAAGAGGGCTCCACTTCTTCTTGTAGTCTTGTGATAATGGAGTAAGATGCTTCACTCCTTTTGTGGAAGTTTTCGGCCATGCTTTGAAAGAGAATCTTTTGCTTTAAAGAGTCTTTTGTCTTCTTTCTTTTTTCTTTTTAAATGACTCTTTTTTTTTACATTGGGCTTTTGGCCCATTACATAAATATCTTGGGCTGCCATTTCTGGTTTTCAACCCAAGTGCTTTACAAAAGTATTATTTGATGGGCTTGAATATCCCAAAATAGTCATCTTCGTTTGAGTCACCATCTAGGTCTATTGCTGCCGAGCTGGTGCTAGAAGAGGAAGATGAAGCTTTTGATTTTCCTTTAGAAGAGGCGGTTTCTGACAATTGTTTGATCAACTGTAAGAAATCTTCTTCTGTCTGAGCTGCCGCTAGCTTTGGAATCATGAAGGACTTCTGTGCCAACAAAGTGGTCTGTTCTTTCGGAGGTGGCAAGCAGCTATTTTTTGAAAAGAAATTTTGTACCAACTTTAGTGATAATTTTTCTTGGTGGATAAATTTATCCCACCATTTGACTTTGAACCTTCGGGTAAGAATGATTTCTCCATCTGCTGCTTGATTGAAATGGAAATACCATACACATACCAAGGGAAGAAAGAAGTTTGAACAAAATAGAAGTAACGGGGGAAAACGTCTTTCTATTTTATTTGGTTTGTAGTGGGCTTTGAAAAGGTTAAACAGAGGTAGAACTTCTGGAATTATGGTCTCAGGGACATTGCCATAAAAATTCCACCATTGTTTAAACCAATAGGGGATCTTTGAAGTTTGGATTGAGCTTGTATCAAAGTAGAAAAGCCAAGAATGGCTTTGTCCTTCGTTTTGAAGAAGAAATGTATTAAACCAAGCTTGTTGGTAATCCCAATAGTTGAAAGAAGTGTTTAAGCTTGATGGGTATGTTCTTTGGAGGGAAGTTGGGAAAGATCTTGAAGAGTGTAAATCCATTCCCCAATCTGTAGGGTGAAGGATTCTTTGTATGGTGCATGTGGAATATGCGGGGTCTTTATGGTCTTTGTATTTTTTAAAGTGTTTGAACTTTGCAGAACCAGTTACCTCAAGGATAGACTGGTAGTAGGATTGAGGCTTTGAAATATTCCAGGGCTTGAAATACCATCTTGGAGGAAAAGTCTTTGAAATCAATTTTGAGGGGCTTTCTGTACAGAATCCTTCCTCAATAGTCAAAATATTTCAAAAAATTTTCTTTTCTATATATTCGTTGGATTTGAAAAGTTTTATTTGTGACAAAACTATTTCTTGAGAGTTGGGTTTTGAAATACTTTTAGAGCTCTGAGATAGGTTTTGAGGAAAAATTTCTATCTCAGGTTTTGAAAAAGGGATAGAAAGTATACCTTTACCCTTGTTGGAGGAGGAGGATGACTTTGGAGAGGCTTCGGGTTGAAGTTGTATTAATTGCTTTGAATATTCTTCGACCCTTTTTAGGAATTTAGGATCTTGCGGTGCAAACCACTCATGAATTTGCAATTGTTGTTAGGCCGGATCGGCCTTGCTTTAGTCAATTTCTTCCTGGATTATTTCGGTGCAGGTTCTGATGGACTTTGAAGAAGAAGGCAAAATTTCCTTCTTTGGACTTTGGACAGGCTTTGAACTTGCTATCGACTTTTCTTCTTTTGCTTTTGATTTTCTTAGCATTTTCACTCCTGTTTTTAAGAAACTCTCTGGTTAGAAAGTCTGGAATTGAATTCGAATCTCCTCTTATGTATTCGATTTCAAAGTCAAAAATAGAAAGAATGGCTTGCCATCTGGCAAAAATCTATTTTGAAGCTATGTTTTGAACATCTTTTTGTAAAATTTCTTTAGCAGATTTACAATCAATCCTTAAAAGAAATTTTTGGTTTAAAAGATCGCTTTGAAATTTTGAAATGCACAAAAATATCAAAGGAATTTCTTTTTTGATAGTTGAAAAGTTTTTTTGTGTATCATTCCAGTGTGCAGAAGTAAACTGGACAATACATTCTTTGTTGTTTTGAACTTGCTTAAGAATCCCACCATGTCCTAGATTTGATGCATCAGTATCAACAATTTTGAATGCAGATGGATCAGCTAGGTGTAAACATGGTATTTCAGAAACTTGCTTTTTATGCTTTGGACAATCTTTGTATGCTCATCGGTCAATGAAGGAGGGGTTTTTCTTTAACCTATCATGAAGGGGCTTTGCAAGACAGTTCAAATTTGGATAAAAATCCATAACATAATTTAAACTACCAAGGAATCTTTGTAATTGTGTCCGAGAAATCTAATTTTTGTTTGAAATAAAGATATCTTGGATTTTAAAACTATTAAACCATTTTTCTTAACAATATAGAAAAATGTCTCCAAGTGTTTGAAATGTTGCTCTAGAGAATTTGAAAATATCAACACATCATCAATATAGACAATGCAAAACTTTGAATAAGGATTGAAAATGTCATTCATGATTTTTTGACATTCAGAAGGAGCATTTTTTAATCCGAAGGGCATTCCATTCCATTCGTCTTGGCCATGGGCTGTAAAATTTTTTTGTACTGTCATCTTTTATGAATTTGGATTTGCCAAAATCCTGATTTCATATCAAACTTTGAAAAAATAAAAGCAGAATGAAGCTTTTGAAGATCTTTTTTGTTTGGAATTGGGTATCTGATACACTTTAGGGCTTTATTCAAAGGTTTGTAATTAATCACCAACCTAGGTGTTCCTCTTTCTATCTCACTATTTTTGTTGACATAGAAAGCTGCACATGACTAGGGGATCTAGACTTGTAATCAAACCTTTTGCTCTAAATCTTTTATTTACTATTCTAAATGGCTTTCAGGGTTTCATTCATTTGGATTTAAGGAATCAAATCTTTTATCTAAATAAATATGTTCTCATATGTTGTTTTGCCTCCAAAAGTATTAGGAAGATCGGAACAAACTTCATTTTCAATCTTCTTTTGCAAATCGGGAGATTTTTCTTTGGACAAAATCATTTTGCATTTGATTTTGGATCCTTTTCAAACCCATATCTTGTTTCAAGTGGAAAAGTTGGGTTTGTTTTCCTTTGATCAAAACATTTATCTCAAAATTATAAATTGAGTGAGCTTTAATAAGATTGAGATTTCTCTTTTTGGGTTTTTCTATAAAAGGGAAAACAATCTTTGAATCTTTAGCTTTAAAAATAATACTAGCAGTAGTTACTTTGAAAAGAGTAATTAAATTGATAAAGGGAGTTCCCAAAATAACTGTTTCTTTGAAGATCTTTTGTAAGAATAAAAAAATATTTTTAAAGCTAATATTATTTAGAATTGCGGCTCAGTTTTTCCCGCAATCCTAATCTTTGAACTTTTGGTCAAGTAAGCCTCTCTTTAGTTTCTTGATGATACCTTTTAGAACCAAATTACAATTGATCTGGGGCTTAAGGTCCTCTTGTATCAAATAAAGCGATGGTTTCTATTTGGAAATCACCAGGAAAATGAGTTTTATTTGAATCAAATATTTTCTTAAGGTAATTTCCTTTAAAACGTTAATGAAGTTTTCCGGAACACTTTCGGAAACCTCAAGATTTTGAAAATCATTTCTCTCTCTTCAATCGTAATCCACTATTCGCATTTGAGAATCAGCTTTGGAGTAAAATGAAATCATTTTGTTGTTTTTCTTTCAAATCTTTAAGCTCAGTTTTGATTGCTTTGATTTCTTTCTGAAGTTCTTGAACAGTAGGAAGAGGGTTTTTTAGTTTTTTTCCTTTATCTAAGATCATAGTAAGATCATAAGTGTTCTTACTGTGAAGAAGAGGTCAGGGTTTCGGTTTTAGGATTTCTTTCAAAACTTGTTTTTGGATTTGGGGGTCATTAATATGCTTGACGGCTTCAAGAAGAGTTTCTTGTTTTCTAGTGAGCATATTAATATTCTTTGAAATATCTTCAGAATCTGATTCAGAATAATCAGATGAGGTTTTGATTTCATCAATTTAAAACTCTTCCTCACTATTCGAAAATTCTGATTCAGAGGAATGAACAAGAAGAGCTGAAATTTTGCTTAAAATTTCATCTTCTATTTGGAGTTCATGGAGTTTTTTAGAAAACTTACAATACTTTGAAGTATGACCCTTTTTGCCACACTTATAGCAAGTAATTTTGCTAAAATCTTTTTTGAAATTTTGTTTTGGAAATTTTGAAGAGGATGGCTTTTTGTAGAAATTCTCTTTGTTTTTGGGAGTCTTTCTATTTTTGAAAAAACGTTTTTTCTTAAAAGATTTGAAAAAATCTTCTTTGCATTTTCCTTTACAGGTAGGGGAAGGCTCTATGGGATTATACTCAAACTGGTTACAAAAACTACCTAGTTCTTGCCTAGTCTTCTTCATTTCCCATTTGAGTTGCCTTTGAAGTTTAAGGTCATGGCATATCTTCAATCCTTCTTTCTGGGTAAGGCTCACCAATTCACTATAAGTGTAGAAATCATAAGGGATCTGGCCATTATGGGCTTCTCTTATGGTATTCCTAACTCTTTCACCTAGTATCTTAGGTAAACCAACTAAGAATTTCTCTTTCCAGAAAGGTTGGTTTGAATCTTCCCTAAGCATGACTTTGGTCAGGAAGGTGTCTTTGTAGGCTTGGAAATTGCTAAGCTTTTTACAGGTTAAATTGCTAAGGAGCTCAGCATTCTTATCTTTCAGAAGAGAAGGGTCTCCTATGAAGTGGAGGGAAATTGTTAGGATTAAGGTTGACACAGCATCCTCAATTGGATTTCCTAGTTCATCTAAGATGGGGTCCCTTCTATTGTGGTTTGGATGGCGCCTAGGATTTGGAGTTGTTGTGCTTGTGTGAGATGGTAATCCCACCATCCTTTAAGCTGACCAGAAAATCCAGCTATGAGGAGTTCGGCAATGGCTCTATCAGAGGTACCGCTTTGGGTTTTGTAAGCATTGGCTGCCATGGTCATCTGTTGTAAGAGACCAAGAATATTGTATTCTGACATTCCATCTATATTCCATTCATAGACGGAGGAGGAATTGAATCTAGATTGGGTTAGGATATTGTTCCTATTTTCTATTCCTAGATCTGGGGCAGTATTCTTAGGAGTATGCCAGTTGAATCTAGGGGCTTGCCATCCCAATCAGTTGATGTTTGAGGGTTTGTTAATGACACTTTCAAGCTTTGAATCATTGGATTCATCACAATGGGCTTAATCTATAGCACTGATATTCCTACTGCTTTGAGGAGTATCTGGCACTAGATTTTTGGAAGACTCGGAAGTTGCTAATTTGCTAAGCTGTTCTCTGACTGCTCTAGCAGACTTAGTTTGCTTTTGAAATTGATCTTGGCTAGGCTTTAAGATTTGGTAGGGTTTGAAGACTGGATTTTTGTGCTTTTCTGATTAGCTTGTCTCTTTTGGATGTTCAGTGTTAGGGATTGGAGATGTGAAGACTATAGGAGGTTTTTGGATCTGGCTTTCTATCATAACAAGCTGCTTCCCTATTGTGTTAAGATAGGTATTCGAGAAATTAGATCAACAAGTTTCTGGTGTGCAGAATCCTCAGACGAGGCAAGCACAGAGCATACGCTTATTAAATCTTAAACAAAAATGGAAGATAAGAAGATAGATTTTATTGAGTCGAGCCTTAATAAAGGACCAATTTCTTTCAATTGTTTTCCAAACATTACAATTTCATTAAATGATAAAAATATTTTAAAGAGCATTGTTCTTCAAATAAAGACACATAATTACAAAATGCTTGAAGGATCTATTCCAATAGCATTGATTTTCAAAATACATTACAAAGCCATGATTTCTGCTTTTGGTTCAAAACACAAGCTCCATTCACCAAAAGAAGAAACCTTATTCCTAAAAACGGATCTCTCCAAATCCAACGCAACTATTCCAAAAACCATTCAATGGAAAAACATCACTCTTCCAGAAGAATGGATCCTTGAAGGTGCAACCCAACCTGAATCACTAAAGCAAACAGAACCAAATACAAATCTCAAAAATATAATCCAGTTTCCAGATGGAAAAGTAAAGCTTACGTTCAACAGGAAATCAACCTCTTCTAGATTTTCTGATGATAATTCTTCAACATCGACCATAGATATTGGAAGGGTATCAAAAATACCTTTTATTATTTATGCTCCTTACAAAGAACCAACTCCATCTCAAACACAACCCAGATTTTCAACATCTGATATACCAAGCTCAAACAATATACTATAGAATGTTGATTATCAAAGCAATATTCCCAGACCAGTTTACAATGAACCAAAGAAAGAAGATGAGGATATAGAAATGGTCTCTACCCCCTCTTCACCATCACCATCTGCAATAACACAAAATCTAGAAGCAGAGATCAACATGATTTCAAAAGATTTTCAAATTGATAAAAAGCTTTTACATGAGGATTTCTATTCAAAGAAAAACTATTCTAAAAAACTTTGGTTTTTCAAGAATTTTTTACAAGAAAAAGACAGTATTCAAGAAAGATACTATCAATTTTGTATTCAAAACAAAGTCCAAATCAAATTTTTTTGTTGGTTTCAGATTTATTGCAAGGAAAATAGTATTCTTTATCCTTTCAAAGAAAAACTTATTAGTCCTGTCACTGTAAGAAACAAGGCTCCAGAGTGGAAGGTCGGGGAAAACCAAATCATCCAGTCTAAACATCCTCATCTTAGGAAGATAACTATTCCTTATGGAGAGAATGAAATAGAGGCTACGCCTTACAAATTGATAGGAGAAGATCTTGAGAAGAATGTCAAGAATATTATTCAGCAGAATAATTTCTCGAATACCTATCTTAACACAATAGGGAAGTAGCTTGTTAGGATAGAAAGCCAGATCCAAAAACCTCTTATAATCTTCACATCTCCAATCCCCAACACTGAACATCCAAAAGAGACAAGCCAATCAGAAAAGCTCAAAAATCCAGTCTTCAAACCCTACCAAATCTCAAAGCCTAGCCAAGATCAATTTCAAAAGCAAACTAAGTTTGTTAGGCGATCGGCACACGACAGAGTAGCAAATTAGCAACTTCTGAGTCTTCCAAAAATCTAGTGCCAAATACTCCTCAAAGCAGTAGGAATATCAGTGCTATAGATTAAGCCCATTGCGTTGAATCTAATGATTCAAAGCTTGAAAGTGTCATTAACAAACCCTCAAACATCAACAGATTGGGATGGCAAGCCCCTAGATTGACCCGGCATACTCCTAGGAATACTGCCCCAGATCTAGGAATAGAAAATAGGAACAATATCCTAACCCAATCTAGATTCAATTACTCCTCCGTCTATGAATGGAATATAGATGGAATGTCAGAATACAATATTCTTGGTCTCTTACAACAGATGACCATGGCAGCCAATGCTTACAAAACCCAAAGCGGTACCTCTGATAGAGCCATTGCCGAACTCTTCATAGCTGGATTTTCTGGCCAGCTTAAAGGATGGTGGGATTACCATCTCACACAAGTACAACAGTTCCAAATCCTAGGCGCCATCCAAACCACAATAGAAGGGACCCCCATCTTAGATGAACTAGGAAATCCAATTGAGGATGCTGTATCAACCTTAATCCTAACAATTTTCCTCCACTTCATAGGAGACCCTTCTCTTCTGAAAGATAAGAATGCTGAGCTCCTTAGCAATTTAACCTGTAAAAAGCTTAGCAATTTCCAAGCCTACAAAGACACCTTCCTGACCAGAGTCATGCTTAGGGAAGATTCAAACCAACCTTTCTGGAAAGAGAAATTCTTAGCTGTCCTACAAAGACACCTTCCTGACCAGAGTCATGCTTAGGGAAGATTCAAACCAACCTTTCTGGAAAGAGAAATTCTTAGCTGGTTTACCTAAGATACTAGGTGAAAGAGTTAGGAATACCATAAGAGAAGCCCATAATGGCCAGATCCCTTATGATTTCTACACTTATGGTGAATTAGTGAGCCTTACCCAGAAAGAAGGATTGAAGATATGCCATGACCTTAAACTTCAAAGGCAACTCAAATGGGAAATGAAGAAGACTAGGCAAGGACTAGGTAGTTTTTGTAACCAGTTTGAGTATAATCCCATAGAGCCTTCCCCTACCTGTAAAGGAAAATGCAAAGAAGATTTTTCCAAATCTTTTAAGAAAAAATATTTTTTCAAAAATAGAAAGACTCCCAAAAAATAAAGAGAATTTCTACAAAAAGCCATCCTCTTCAAAATTTCCAAAACAAAATTTCAAAAAATATTTTAGCAAAATTACTTGCTATAAGTGTGGCAAAAAGGGCCATACTTCAAAGTATTGTAAGTTTTCTAAAAAACTCCATGAACTCCAAATAGAAGATGAAATTTTAAGCAAAATTTCAGCTTTTCTTGTTGATTCCTCTGAATCAGAATTTTCGAATAGTGAGGAAGAGTTTCAAATTGATGAAATCAAAATCTCATCCGATTATTCTGAATCAGATTCTGAAGATATTTCAAAGAATATTAATATGCTCACTAGGCAACAGAAAGCTCTTCTTGAAGCCGTCAAGCATATTAATGACCCCCAAATCCAAAAACAAGTTTTGAAAGAAATTCTAAAAACTGAAACCCTTATCCCCTCTTCTAGTAAGAACACTTATGATCTTACTATGATCTTAGATAAAGTAAAAAAGCTAAAAACCCCTCTTCCTACCGTTCAAGAACTTCAGAAAGAAATCAAAGCAATCAAAACTGAGCTTAAAGATTTGAAAGAAAAACAACAAAATGATTTTGTTTTACTCCAAAGCCTGATTCTCAAACAGAATAGTGATTTTGATTCTAAAGAAGAAAATGATTTTCAAAATCTTGAGGTTTCTGAAAGTGTTCCAGAAAACTTCATTAACGTTTTAAAGGAAATTACCTCAAGAAAATATTTGATTCAAATAAAACTTATTTTCCCTGGTGATTTCCAAATAGAAACCATCACTTTATTTGATACAGGAGCAGACCTTAACTGTATCAATTATGAGCTGGTTCCTAAAAGGTATCATCAAGAAACTAAAGAGAGGCTTACTTCAGCCAATAGTTCAAAGATTAGGATTGCGGGAAAAACTGAAGCTGCAATTCTAAATAATAATATTGCTTTAAAAAATATTTTAATTCTTACAAAAGATCTTCAGCAAACAGTTATTTTGGGAACTCCCTTTATCAATTTAATTACTCCTTTCAAAGTAACTACTGCTGGTATTATTTTTAAAGCTAAAGATTCAAAGATTGTTTTCCCTTTTATAGAAAAACCCAAAAAGAGAAATCTCAATCTTATTAAAGCTCACTCAATTTATAACTTTGAGATAAATGCTTTGATCAAAGGAAAACAAACCCACCTTTTCCACTTGAAACAAGATATGGGTTTGAAAAGGATCTAAAATCAAATGCAAAATAATTTTGTCCAAAGAAAAATCTCTGATTTTCAAAAGAAGATTGAAAACGAAGTTTGTTCTGATCTTCCTAATGCTTTTTGGAGACGAAAACAACATATGGTAGATTTACCATATGAAAAAGATTTTTCTGATAAACAAATCCCTACCAAAGCAAGACCCATCCAAATGAATGAAACCCTAGAAAGCCATTGTAGAATAGAAATAAAAGATTTAGAGCAAAAAGGTTTGATTACCAAGTCTAGATCCCCCTGGTCATGTGCAGATTTCTATGTTAACAAAAATAGTGAGATAGAAAGAGGAACACCTAGGTTGGTGATTAATTACAAACCTTTGAATAAAGCCCTAAAGTGGATCAGATATCCAATTCCAAACAAAAAAGATCTTTTTCAAAAGCTTCATTCTGCTTTTATTTTTTCAAAGTTTGATATGAAATCAGGATTTTGGCAAATCCAGATTCATCCAAAAGACAGGTACAAAATAGCTTTTACAGTTCCATTTGGCCAGTACGAATGGAATGTAATGCCCTTCGGATTAAAAAAATGCTTCTTTTGAATTTCAAAAAATCATGAATGAGATTTTCAATCATTATTCAAAGTTTTGCATTGTCTATATCGATGATGTGTTGATATTTTCAAAATCTCTAAAGCTACATTTCAAACACTTGGAGACATTTTTCTATGTTGTTAAGAAAAATGGTTTAGTAGTTTCAAAATCCAAGATATCTTTATTTCAAACAAAAATTAGATTTCTTGGACACTATATCTCCCGGGGAACTATTACCCCAATTGAAAGGTCTCTAGCCTTTACTTCAAAGTTTCCAGACAAAATTTTGGAAAAAATACAATTACAAAGATTCCTTGGTAGTTTAAATTATGTTATGGATTTTTATCCAAATTTGAACTGTCTTGCAAAGCCCCTTCATGATAGGTTAAAGAAAAACCCCTCCTTCATTGACCGATGAGCATACAAAGATTGTCCAAAGCATAAAAAGCAAGTTTCTGAAATACCATGTTTACACCTAGCTGATCCATCTGCATTCAAAATTGTTGATACTGATGCATCAAATCTAGGACATGGTGGGATTCATAAGCAAGTTCAAAACAACAAAGAATGTATTGTCCAGTTTACTTCTGCACACTGGAATGATACACAAAAAAACTTTTCAACTATCAAAAAAGAAATTCCTTTGATATTTTTGTGCATTTCAAAATTTCAAAGCGATCTTTTAAACCAAAAATTTCTTTTAAGGATTGATTGTAAATCTGCTAAAGAAATTTTACAAAAAGATGTTCAAAACATAGCTTCAAAATAGATTTTTGCCAGATGGCAAGCCATTCTTTCTATTTTTGACTTTGAAATCGAATACATAAGAGGAGATTCGAATTCAATTCCAGACTTTCTAACCAGAGAGTTTCTTAAAAAACAGGAGTGAAAATGCTAAGAAAATCAAAAGCAAAAGAAGAAAAGTCGACAGCAAGTTCAAAGCCTGTCCAAAGTCCAAAGAAGGAAATTTTGCCTTCTTCTTCAAAGTCCATCAGAACCTGCACCGAAATAATCCAGGAAGAAATTGACTAAAGCAAGGCCGATCCGGCCTAACAACAATTGCAAATTCATGAGTGGTTTGCACCGCAAGATCCTAAATTCCTAAAAAGGGTCGAAGAATATTCAAAGCAATTAATACAACTTCAACCCGAAGCCTCTCCAAAGTCATCCTCCTCCTCCAACAAGGGTAAAGGTATACTTTCTATCCCTTTTTCAAAACCTGAGATAGAAATTTTTCCTCAAAACCTATCTCAGAGCTCTAAAAGTATTTCAAAACCCAACTCTCAAGAAATAGTTTTGTCACAAATAAAACTTTTCAAATCCAACGAATATATAGAAAAGAAAATTTTTTGAAATATTTTGACTACTGAGGAAGGATTCTGTACAGAAAGCCCCTCAAAATTGATTTCAAAGATTTTTCCTCCAAGATGGTATTTCAAGCCCTAGAATATTTCAAAGCCTTAATCCTACTACCAGTCTATCCTTGAGGTAACTGGTTCTGCAAAGTTCAAACACTTCAAAAAACACAAAGACCATAAAGACCCCGTATATTCCACATGCACCATACAAAGAATCCTCCACCCTACAGATTGGGGAATGGATTTACACTCTTCAAGATCTTTTCCAACTTCCCTCCAAAGAACCTACCCATCAAGCCTAAACACTTCTTTCAACTATTGGGATTACCAACAAGCTTGGTTTAGTACCTTTCTTCTTCAAAACGAAGGACAAAGCCATTCTTGGCTTTTCTACTTCGATACAAGCTCAATCCAAACTTCAAAGATCCCCTATTGGTTTAAACAATGGTGAAATTTTTATGGCAATGTCCCTGAGACCATAATTCCAGAAGTTCTACCTCTGTTTAACCTTTTCAAAGCCCACTACAAACCAAACAAAATAGAAAGACGTTTTCTCCCGTTACTTTTATTTTGTTCAAACTTCTTTCTTCCCTGGGTATGTGTATGGTATTTCCATTTCAATCAAGCAACAGATGGAGAAATCATTCTTATCCGAAGGTTCAAAGTCAAATGGTAGGATAAATTTAACCACCAAGAAAAATTATCACTAAAGTTGGTACAAAATTTTCTTTCAAAAAATAGCTTATTACTACCTCCGAAAGAACAGACTACTTTCTTGGCACAAAACTCCTTCATAATTCCAAAGCTAGCGGCGGCTCAGACAGAAGAAGATTTCTTACAGTTGATCAAACAATTGTCGGAAACTGCCTCTTCCAAAGGAAAATCAAAAGCTTCATCTTCCTCTTACAGCACATTTCATTAGACCAGATGGTGACTCAAACGAATATGACTGTTTTGGGATATGCAAGCCCATCAAATAATACTTCTGTAAAGCCCTTGGGTTGAAAACCAGAAATGGCAGCCCGAGATATTTATGTAATGGGCCAAAAGCCCAATGTAAAAAAAAAGTCATTTAAAAAGAAAAAAGAAAGAAGACAAAAGACTCTTTAAGCAAAAGATTATCTTTCAAAGCATGGCCGACAACTTCCACAAAAGGAGTGAAGCATCTTACTCCATTATCACAAGACTACAAGAAGAAGTGGAGCCCCCTTTATTCCACTAAGAAGAGCATCCAAAGCTTCAAGAAGAGCATCCAAAGCTTCAAGGCCTCTATAAATAGAGGAATTTTCCTTAAAAGAAGGCAGACTGAAAAATACGAAGAAGAACCTCTTGTATTTTTCAAGTCATACAAAGAGAAATATAGTGAGAAAAGAGAGAGTATAGTGTGAGAGTGATAATGAGAAGAAACACTTTCCTCTTATATTCAATTTCTCCTCTTGTAAGTTATATTTCTTTAGTTTAAAGCTTTCATTTTAAAGATTTTTTCAAAGTTTGTATATTTGTTCAAAGTTTGTGTTCAAAGTTTGTATCTATCAATAAAATTTATCTTCTTATTTTCCATTTTTGTTTAAGATTTAACAAGCGTATGCTCTGTGCTTGCCTCGTCTGAGGATCCTGCACAACAGAAACTTGTTGATCTAATTTTTTCCTCTATTTTGGTATATATATATATATATATATGATATAATTAATAATTCATCAATTACTTATAGAATTAGGAATATTTATGAAATTATGAAAGGATTAAAGTAAAATTAGATTAATTACTTATTAATTCTAATAGGATTGAAAATGTAGTAAACTAACGTAATACAATATGAATTATGATAATATTAGGTTGAGAATAGATTAATTACTGACTAAATATAAAAATTATATATATATATATATATATATATATATATATATATATAAGATATTAGAAATTTTTAAATATTTTTATTTCATTTTTAACTGTATATTTATTTTTTACAAATAGGTATTATGTTAATGTGTAAGTCTTATGTTTATTATATAATTAACTTATTAATTAATAATTTATTTTTCTAATTAAATAATAATTCTGATTTTAAATAATAACATTTTTAACTATATTTTAAATATTTTATTAACTAATAAATTAATATTCTAATTATATGATAATTTCTAATTCTTAAAATAACAATCAATTATTTTGTAGTTTTAGTTTCATATATAATAAAATAATAATTTTTAGAATAATTCTATATCTATTACATTAATAAATTCTTAAGATATTCGAAATTTTTACTTAAAAAGATATGCTGAATAATTATAAAAGATTAAAAAATCTACTAATATTTTCTATAAACTTAATATTTTATTATTTATCTAATCAAAATAATAACAATAACTGTTCAATACATAATAGATGACTAATTCTATAGATTTTAATGGAATCCTTTGAATAAGATCTATGTAGAACTAAAAACCAGAATTCTTTTCTCATCAATATTGAATTAAGAAAAGAAAAAAGAAGAATACTTCTATGCAATTAGAAGATGATTTAGTTGATATTTTCAATTCTTGTCGTCATTCGACATTCATCGTTAGGACCTGAATTCAGACAGAAACTTATGAATCTATTCATATTTATGCGACTTAATTTGATATTTAGTTGCCCATTATTTGGAACTGACCTTTTTCATGTCTCATGTGATATGGTAGTTGATAAAAGATTTAACTTTTAGTTTCATCCAGTGATTATATATAAATATTATGTTACTTGAAGAGCTAGTGATAAAAAGCACAACTTTTTCTTACAGTTATATATTGCCATTAAGTGCACAATTATCAAAATATTATCAGTACCATCTACTGATGTTTCTGATATAAATTAAAGATATGAAATGGATGTTCCTTCTAAACGATTTGGATTTTTGTAGACGAGAGAATAGTTTGCTGAGACAATCAGATAGTTTGGTCAACTCTTTCATATGATTAAGTATTCCCTCTGATCCTTTTCTTTTTCCCTCTCTTTTGTTGGTTGTTTTGTTATATGTTCTGCAGGTGTATTTTGGCTGGACTATTTATTAAATCAGGCTTTACCCAGGTTGAAATGGTTGATACAACAATCTTTAATGGTGTGGCAAGCATGTTTAGCTGCAGGTGTGAAACTGATCCTGAAAGTAAACATCTTTCAGAGCTAAAGGTCATTACTGGTCATTCCTTTTATAATCAAATTCAGCTTTGACATTGTTGTGCCGGCTGTTAATTTACCTGTATTTCTTTATATTTCAATAGATTTCTCTGAAGCTTCTTTGCAATGAAAATCACATAAATGGTAGTTGAAGCGTGTAAATCAAGTATGTAGGCTAAAGCTAGCTGAAATTATATTAACTAGTTTTTTTTTTTTTTTTGCTGTGTCTATGTGTGTACATACCCACAACTTTTTCTGCCTCCCTCTTTCACACCATGGATGCATATTTCTACAACTTAAAGAGTCCATCCCTCTACTTCTCCTTCCTTCATCATCGTCCACATCTTCTTCTTCTTCTTCTTCTTTTTCTTCTTATTATTCTTCCCTCTGCTAATTCAGTTTCATTCCAAATTGCACGATTTGACCTCAGTGACACCAGCATCATCTGTGAGGGAGGTGCATATTTTTGTGTTGGAGCAATTGAACTTAACAGTGACTCTTATATGTGTCAAGTTGGTCGAGCCACTTATGCTGAGAAAGTACCCATCTGGGATTCCCAAACTAATAGGCTCTCTGATTTCAGTACCCATTTCACTTTTTTCATCGATGTCTTAGCTAGTCCCTCTTATGGATCCGGGCTTTCTTTCTTTCTTGCTCCTTATGGATTTCCTATACCAACTAATTCAGCCTGTGGTTTTCTAGGCATACACAATATCAGAACCCGGAACTCCAATCATAACAACCAAATTGTTCACGTTGTAATTTGACTCTTTTCCAGACCCTGAATGGGATCCTCCAGTTGAACATGTGGGGATCAACAACAACTCACTTTCTTCAGCCGCTTGCATAAAATGGAATGCAAGCTTGCACAGTGGAGATCCAGCTGACGTGTGGATCATTTATAATGCTACTACCAAGAATCTCACTGTGTCTTGGAAATATCAAACAACTTCTTCTCCTCAAGAGAATAATAGTCTTTCTTACATTATTGATCTTAGGGAGGTTCTACCTGAGTGGGTCACTATTGGGTTTTCAGCTTCTTCAAGAGATTTTGTAGAGAGGCATGTAATTCAGTCATGGGAGTTCAGTTCAAGTCTAGAGATAGATGAAGCAAAGGAAAGGAGTAGTAAGAAGACAAAACTGGCAGTGGGCCTTGCAGTTTCAATAAGTGTTTTGATGGCTGTGGTGATTATAACATTTAGTGTTATCTGGAGACAGAAGAAAATGAGGGCGGAAACATCACAGACAACAAACTTAACATCATTCCATGATGACCTTGAAAAAGGAGCTTTTCCAAGAAGACTTTCTTATAATGAGCTTGTTTTAGCTACCAATAGCTTCGCCAATGATAGGAAGTTGGAGGAAGGAGGGTTTGGTGCTGTTTACAGAGGGTACCTAACAAATATAAGTATGGCAATCGCTGTGAAGAAAATTTCCAGGCGCCCAAAACAGGGCAAAAAGGAGTATATAACCGAGGTGAAGATCATCAGCCGGTTGCGGCATCGAAATTTGGTACAACTTATGGGTTGGTGCCATCAAAGAGGCGACTTCTTGTTGGTATATGAGTTTATGCCAAATGGTAGCCTTGATTCTCACCTTTTTGGAAACAAGGCGCCTCTACCTTGCGCTGTGAGATATAGAACAGCTATTGAACTGGCTTCTGCCTTGCTTTACCTTCATGACGAGTGGGAAAAATGTGTGGTGCACCGCGATGTCAAATCGAGCAATATAATGCTAGATTCAAGTTTTAATGTAAAGCTTGGTGATTTTGGATTAGCTCGACTAATGGACCATGAGCTAGGTCCACAAACAACAGGATTGGCTGAACTCTAGTCTACTTGGTACCAGAATATGTAACCACAGGCAGGGCTAGCAAAGAATCAGATGTTTACAGCATTGGTGTGGTTGCCTTAGAGATTGCAACTGGAAGAAGGGCAGTTGATCCCATTGAGCCCAAACTCGAAATGAGTCTAGTGGAGTGGGTTTGGGATCTCTATGGGACTGGAAAAATGATGTCAGGTGTTGATGAGAGACTCGGAACAGATTTTGATGGAAAACAAGCGGAACGTTTGATGATTGTTGCACTATGGTGTGCTCAACCTGACCGCAGGCTGAGGCCTTCTATAAGGCAAGCAATTCATGTTCTTGGTTCTAAAGCTGCATTGCCAAATCTTCCAACTAAAATGCCTGTGCCTCTGTATCATATATCGTCACCATCCTCAGGGGAACCCTTAATATCTCACTCAGATATTGACATGTGTTCAAATTCACCTGTAAATTTTGATGGTTAATTTGGTCGCCGCTACAGTTTTTTTTTTTTGGTTCCACTTTCTTAATCTCTGCAGTAATTTTATTTTAAGTTTTTTGCAGATAAACTCGTAATAGTTGTATCCGAGTCCCTGAAGAGGGCTTGAAATACCTGCTGGCAAATTCATACAGAACAAAGTAGCAGTTTATCCAAGGTCAATTATATAATATTTTGTTCGAAGTTCTACTTAATCAGTTAGTATCGTCTCTTTCATTGAAGTTACAGTTAGGTCCAACTAAATGAAGTGCATGATTCAGATAGCACATGAGTTCTAAATTTGGTATTATTGGTATCAATGCCAATTAAGGTGAAGGTGCTTTGTTAAATTACTTTTTCTGTGCAAAATTAAAAGGGAAACAGAAAAAATAAAAAGGGCTCCGATATAATATAATATAATTACATTAAAAAAATTAACATTATCGTATTAAGAAAAATAATAATAAAAAAAAAAATGAAATGGGGATGATATCATTATGATGAAGGACCAAGGTCATGAATAGAAATGGTAATAGGAGTACTTTCTTTTAATTCAGTATAAAATGTGAATCAAGTTGTATTTATTATTGATACTTAATAATTTGTAATTATTATAAAAATAATAATATAATAATAAATTTATTATTATAGTATGTATCCACTATATATATATATATATATATATATATATATATATATATATATATATATATATATATATATATATATATATATATATATATATATTCCACCATAACCTAAATTTGATACATCAGTTTCAACAATTTTGAATGCGGATGGATCAACTAAGTGTAAACATAGAATTTCAGAAATTTGCTTTTTAATGCTTTGGACAATCTTTGTATGCTCATCAGTCCATGCAGGGGGATTTTTCTTTAATCTATCATGTAGGGGTTTTGCTAAACAGTTCAAATTTGGATAAAAATCCATGACATAATTTAAACTGCCAAGAAACCTTTGCAATTGAGTTTTTTCCAAAATTTTATCTGGAAATTTTGAAATAAAAGCTAGAGACCTTTCAATTGGGGTGATAGTTCCCCGAGATATGTAGTGTCCAAGAAATCTAATTTTCATTTGGAATAAAGGAACCTTAGACTTTGAAACTACTAGGCCATTTTTCTTAACATAGAAAAATGTCTCCAAATATTTGAAATGTTGCTCTAGAGAATTTGAAAAGATTAACACATCATCGATATAAACAATGCAAAACTTTGAATAAGGATTGAAAATGTCATTCATGATTTTTTGAAATTCAGAAAGAGCATTTTTTAATCCGAAAGGCATTACATTCCATTCGTGTTGACCAAATGGAACTGTGAATGCAGTTTTGTACCGATCTTTAGGATGAATTTAGATTTACCAAAATCTAGATTTCATATCAAACTTTGAAAAAATAAAAGCAGAGTGAAACTTTTAAAGAAGATCTTTTTTGTTTGGAATGGGGTATGTAATCCACTTTAGAGCTTTATTTAAAGGTTTGTAGTTGATCACCAATCTAGGTGTTCCTCTTTCTATCTCACTATTTTTGTTGACATAGAAGGTTGCACACGACCAGGGGAATCTGGATTTGGTAATTAAACCCTTTTGTTCTAAATCTTTTATTTCTACTCTACAATGGCTTTCAAGGGTTTCATTCATTTGGATAGGTCTGGCTTTGGTAGGAATTTGTTTGTCACTAAAATCTTTCTCATATGGTAAATCCACCATATGCTGTTTTCTTTTCCAAAAAGCATTAGGAAGATCAGAACAAACTTCTTTTTTTATTTTCTTTGATAAATCAGAAATTTTTCTTTGGACAAATTCATTTTACAATTGGTTTTGGATTCTTTTTAAACCCATTTCTTGTTTTAGGTGGAAAAGCTGGGTTTGTTTTCCTTTAATCAAGGCATTTATCTCAAAATTATAAATTGAGTGAGCTTTTATAAGATTGAGATTTCTCTTCTTGGGTTTTTCTAAAAAAGAAAAAACAATCTTTAAATCTTTAGTTTTAAAAATGATACCGGCAATAGTTACTTGGAAAGGAGTAATTAAATTGATAAAAGGAGTTCCCAAAATAACAATTTGTTGTAAATCCTTTGTAAGGATAAAAATATTTTTTAGAGCAATATTATTGTTTAGAATTGCAGCTTCAGTTTTCCCCGCAATTTTGATTTTTGAACTATTGGCTGAGGTGAGCCTTTCTTTTGTTTCTTGATGATATCTTTTAGGAACTAGCTCATAATTGATACAGTTGAGGTTTGCTCCCGTATCAAACAAAGCTATAGTTTCTATCTGGAAATCATCAGGGAAAATGAGTTTTATTTGAATCAAATATTCTTGAGGTTATTTCTTTTAAAACATTAATGAAGTTTTCTGGGACATTTTCAGAAACCTCAAGATTTTGAAAATCATTTTCTTCTCTAGAATCAGAATCACTATTTTGTTTAAGAATCAAGCTTTAGAGCAAAATAGAATCATTTTGTTGCTTTTCTTTCAACTTTTTGAGTTCAGCTTTGATGGTTTTAATTTCTTTTTGAAGTTCTTGGATAGTAGGGAGAGGGTTTTTTTACTTTTTCCCTTTTTCCAAGATCATAGTAAGATCATAGGTGTTCTTACTAGAAGAAGGGACGAGGGTTTCAGTTTTTAGAATTTCTTTCAAGACTTGTTTTTGAATATGAGAGTCATTAATATGCTTGACGGCCTCAAGAAGGGCTTCTTGTTGCCTAGTGAGCATATTAATATTCTTTGGAATATTATCTGATTCTCATTCAGAATAATCGGATGAGGTTTTAATTTCATCAATTTGAAACTCTTCCTCATTATTCGAAAATTCTGATTGAGAGGAATCAACAAGAAGAGCTGAAATTTTGCTCAAAATTTCTTTTTCTATTTGGAGCTCATGAAATTTTTTAGAAAACTTACAATACTTTAAAGTGTGACCATTTTTTCCACATTTGTAGCAAGTAATTTTGCTAAAATCCTTTTTGGAATTTTGTTTTGGAAATTTAGAAGAGGATAGCCTTTTGTAGAAATTCTCTCTGTTTTTGGGTGCTTTCTTATTTTTGAAAAAATATTTTTTCTTTAAAGTTCTAGAAAAATCTTCTTTGCATTTTCCTTTGCAGGTAGGGGAAGTGTCACGACCCCATCCGTGGGCCCGTGACCGGCACTAGGGAATGGGTAGGTGTAAGGCTATCGAATCCTATAGTAAGCCTGACACTCACAACTCAAACAAATCTCATATCAACTTTTACTATTATTAACGCCATAATTTACAGTAACATTAAATTTTACACAATTAAATCGGTCTGCCAGAAGAACTAGGCGAGACCCAGATCTTAGAAAATTTACAACTGATACATCTACTATTACTACTGCAGAGAATCTAAGATTTACCAATTTATATACCAAATCAAATACATCACCCGATGATGGAGTCGGGTTACTGAATAAGAGTCGCAGGAAGACTAACAGTCACGCATCTGAAAAAGAAAATTGAGACTGTCAGTCTCGAGAGTGAGTTAAAATCAAATAATCTAGAGACTATTGCAGTCTTCACAGAAAATATTAATCATTCGAATCAGTATATCAACCATGCACGTAAATACAACTCATATTATAATCATACCATAATAAATAAATAAATAAATAAATAATATATTTTTACTTTTACGGGACGAGTACCCTAACCCCAAATTCTAATAGCCTTTTGGCTCTCTTAATCCAATAAGACTGGCGCCCAGAGAGCAATGCTCGACCAGGGACCTTACCTCCAGTCTGGTAACTTAAGTATCCAAATAAGTCGGCACCCAGAGAACAATGCTTAACCAGGGATCTTTACTCCGGCATCTCATTCCAATAGGACTGGCGCCCAGAGAGCGAAGCTCAACCAGAGTCCTTAACTCTAGTCCGATCACTTAATATTTACTATCCAAATAAGCCGGCGCCCAAAGAGCAATGCTCGACCAGGGACCCTTACTCCGGCATCTCACTCAATCAGCCCAGAGAGTCATGCTCGACCAGGGCAAAACTCATAATAATCATTCTCATTCTTGGTCTTAAAAAATTTTGCCCCATCCAAGAGCGAATCTTATTACTGCAATTTACTCAAATCAGCCCAGAGAGCCATGTTCGACCAGGGCGAACTCATAAAAATCTTATTACCCGTCTATGATCATTACCGGTGCGCACGCGGTCCTGATGTAACCCATCAGGTGGCATGTTCTACGAAAGCCACATTCCCAAATCGCAATCATCACATTTAATAAATATCATTCTCTAATGAAATCATTTAACACATATTGGAATTAAGATTAAAAATTTAGGGTAAAGCAACGTGCAATTATTTATATTTCGATTCTAATCATCATATTACGCATAAATTTCTAAAATAGCATATTAAATTCAGACTTAGCAATAGTGCAATGATTAAATGACTTTAACTCACAGAATTGGGCGACCTCCTAGCTCTGCTCCGGTGCCTCGGTTGGAGTGAGCCGAACAGACAGATCATCTAATCACGGAAAACAATTTATCAAAATGCTGAAACAATCGATCATTAATCCTAGGTCTAGACTCCTAGGATTTACTGTCTAAGAATCCCGATTCGGGAGAATGCTACTGAAAATCCGGCAGAACATCCCCTACAACACGTACATTTACCCCCCGTAAAAACGGGTCCAGGACCTGCCAGAAAAACACTTCAAATATCCAACAATTTAAACAACAGGAGTCGGGTCCCCAAACTTTAATATTTTTCCGACTCCGCTACACAGCACAAAACACGAGGCAGGCAAATTGACAGACAATTATTTTAAAATCACAAATATCATCTAATACTCAATATAAATCAATAGACACACAATTAAACCAAGAATTTCCAAAATTACAGGCCAGAGAAAATTACCGAGACGCTCGGTCGCTCGGTCGACTCGCTTCCAGCCGCCGGAGTTCGATCGACGATCTGAACTCACCATCGGACTCGAAACAACACGCTAACGACAATTCCCGCTTTCGATTCTCCGATCTGACACCCGATCATCTAGAGAGATTTACGGATGATCTCAACCGTCGATTTGCAAACGAAGTCCGATCGACACGAAACCGGTGCCATTGCGAAGCTTGAGCTGAGGAGAGTCGGGATACGTTCTCCGATCATCCATAGCTCGCCGACTACCCCTCAAACTTCACTTTGCCGGATCTTGCAACTCCGACCACCCCAGCGCCGCCAGCTGCGCGAGAGAGCCGCCGAGAGGAGCCGATCGCCAGGATCGGCCGAAAACGCCCGACGGCCTCGGAAGCCACCGCCTCTCTTTGTGATTCTGCCGCCTCACGCCGCTGCGCCGCCTCGCCGACGCCAGCGCCTTCACCGCATCGACGCCGTGCATGCCGCCACCACAACGACAAAGACCCAGCCTCCTCCTTCTTCTTCACGCGCGACGCCCCCTCTCTCTCTCTCTTCCCGATCCTTCTTTTCTTTCCTGTCTTTCAATATCGACATTAGACCCCCAAACTTTCCTTCCTTACAATTTGGTCTCTCAACTCTTTTAATTACTTACAATTTCATCCTGCAGAATTCCAATTTAACCCCTAAACTTTCCTTTATCCTTTCAATTAAGCCCTTAACTAATTAATTTGGGCCAAAATTAGAATTATTGAAAATACACAATTACATAAATACCTCTGACCGACATATTTATTTACAAAAATACCAAACTCACAAATTTCCATTAGAACCCCATAAAAATAAAATTATACTTTTAATCCTTATTTCAAAATAAATTTCCAATTTAGTCCTAACACACAATTAAATTAAATAACCAATTTACTATTTATTTTCCAACTTAAATTTTAATACCACTAGTTAATTAAAATATCAATTTCCTCATAATTCTTTTATAAAAACATCATTTACAATTTCTTCCAAAATTTTCCAATATATATAATTTTATTTATACATATACATATACATTGGGAAAAAATTAGAATAACCAAAAATGTAATCTACCCTTCAAATAATTTACTTAATTAATTCTTAAAATTTCAAACTAATTGGGTATAGAAAAATAATTCATTTAATTGACTAATATTAAAATTTCCATTAAATCATTTCAAATTAAACCAAATAAAAATGAAGCTAAAATTAACTTAAATAAAAACTTATTATTAAACATATAAAAGTTACGGGTATTACAGGAAGGTTCTATGGGATTATACTCAAACTGGTTACAAAAACTACCTAGCTCCTGTCTTATCTTCTTCATTTCCCATTTGAGTTGTCTTTAGAGTTTAAGGTCATGGCAAATTTTTAATCGCTCTTTCTGAGTAAGGCTAACTAATTCACCATAAGTGTAGAAATCATAAGGGATCTGGCCATTATGGGCTTCTCTTATGGTATTCCTAACCCTTTCACCTAGAATCTTAGGTAAACCAGCTAAGAATTTTTCTTTCCAGAAAGGTTGGTTTGAATCTTCCTTAAGCATGACTCTGGTGAGGAAAGTATCTTTATAAGCTTGGAAGTTGCTAAGTTTTTTGCAGGTTAGATTGTTGAGAAGCTCAGCATTTTTATCTTTTAGAAGAGAAGGGTCTCTTATGAAATGAAGAAAAATCGTCAAGATTAAGGTTGACACAGCATCCTCAATAGGATTTTCTAGCTCATCTAAGATGGGGTTCCCTTCTATGGTCGTTTGGATGGTACCTAGGATTTGGAGCTACTGTGCTTGTGTGAGATGGTAATCCCACCATCCTTTAAGCTGGCCAGAAAATCCAACTATAAAGAGTTCAACAATGGCTTTATCGGAGGTACCGCTTTGGGTTTTATAGGCATTGGCTGCCATGGTCATCTATTGTAAGAAACTAAGAATATTGTATTCTGAAATTCCATCTATATTCCATTCATAGATGGAAGAGACATTGAATCTAGATTGGGTGAGGATATTATTTCTATTTTCTATTCCTAAATCTGGGCAGTATTCCTAAAGTATGCCAAGTCAATCTAGGGGCTTGCCATCCCAATCTGTTGATGTTGGAAGGCTTTTCAGTGACACTTTCAAGCTCTGAATCATTGAATTCATTGCTTTGGACTTGATCTATAGCACTGATATTCCTACTGCTTTGAGAAGTATCGGGTACTAGGTTTTTGGAGGATTCAGAAGTGGCTAATTTGCTAAGTTGTTCCCTGACTGCTCTAGTAAACTCAGTTTACTTTTGAAATTGGTCTTGACTAGGCTTTGAGATCTGGTAGGGTTTGAAGACTGGGTTTTTGAGCTTTTTTGTTTAGTTTACCTCTCTTGGATGACCAGTGTTGGGGATTGGAGAAGTGAAGACTGTAGGAGGTTTTTGAATTTGGCTTTCTATCCTAACAAGTTGTTTCCCTATTGTGTTAAGATAGGTATTTGAGAAATTGTTCTGTTGAACAATATTCTTAACATTCTTCTCAAGCTCCTCTCCTATTAATTTGTAAGGTGCAGCTTCTATTTCGTTCTCTCCATAAGAAATGGTTATTTTCCTAAGGGGAGGATGTTCAGACTGGATGGTTTAATTTTCTCCGACCTTCCACTCTGGAGTCTTGTTCCTTATAGTAACAGAACTAATGAGTTTTTCTTTGAAAGGATAAAGAATACTATTTTCTTTGCAATAAATCTAAAATCAGTCAAAAAATTTGATTTGGATTCTGTTTTATATGCAAAATTGGTAGTATCCTTCTTGGATACTGTCCTTTTCTTGTAGAAAATATTTAAAAAACTAAAGTTTTTTGGAATGGTTTTTCTTTGAATAGAAATCTTCATGTAAAAGCTTTTTATTGATTTGAAAATCTTTTGAAATTATGTTGATTTCTGCTTCTAGATTTTGGGTTATTGCAAATGGTGATGGTGAAGAGGGAATAGAGACAGTCTCTATATTATCATCTTTTTTTTATTTATTGTAAACAGGTCTAGGGATATTGCTTTGGTAATCAATATTTTGTAATATGGTGTTTGAGCTTGATATATCAGATGTCAAAAATCTTGGTTGTGTTTATGATGGAGTTGGTTCTTTGTAAGGGGCATAAATAACAGAAGGTATTTTTGATAGCCTTCCAATATCTATGGTCGAGGTTGAAGAATCATCATCAGAAAATCTAGAAGAGGTTGATTTCTTGTTGAATGTAAGCTTGACTTTCCCATCTGGAAACTGGGTTATGTTTCTGAGATTTGTATTTGGCTTTGTGTGTTTTGGTGATTCAGGTTGGATTGCACCTTCAAGGATCCATTCTTCTAGAAGAGTGATATCCTTCCATTAAATAGTTTTTGGAATAGTCGGATTGGATTTGGAAAGATCTGTTTGGAGGAATAAGGTTTCTCCTTTTGGTGAGTGGAGTTTGTGTTTCGAACCAAAAGCAGAAATCATGGCTTTGTAATATATTTTGAAAATCAATACTATCGGAATATATCCTTCAAGCATTTTATAATTATGTATTTTTATTTGGAGAACAATGCTTTTTAAAATATTTTTGTCATAGAAATTGTAATATTTGGAAAACAATTGAAAGAAATTGGTCCTTTATTAAGGCTTGACTCAACAGTACCTAATAAAGAATCATAGAAATTTGTAAACCTAGCATCTCTAAGGACTGCTAAGATGGAAGTATCTAAACCTTCTCTGGTAAGGGATTTTATTCCTATCTAGACAAGGCCTATATGAATGTATTTATAGTCTTTTTCTTTATGCTTCTGGAGGGTCTTTGGATTCAAAAGATAAATTTCTTCAAAAGGCTTTGAAATTTGAATATCTCTTTCTTCAGTTTTGATAGTAAAATCAGTTTTGAAGAGAGGAAACTTTGAAAACTCATAGATTTGCTTCTTTTGAATCTTAGGTATTTTCCAATCATTAATATGCTTTGAAAAATCTTCAATAGTGATTTTCTCACTGTTTACTAATCCTTTAGACCTTGAAGACTCAGAGGTAGAAGAGTTTGAAAAAGAAGAAGATCTACAGAAAAAAGGTTCTAAATTGATTTTAAAATAAACCAAAATAACTTTTTAAACAAATGTGGACCAAGCCACCAGATTTACTGCCCTTAAATCAGACGGGACTTACTACTGTGCATAAATGAACATGTTTGTTTATCAGAGATATGATGCAGATTAAAATAATTTTAAAATCTCTTATATGTAAATAATCTTCTCTTTCCAGGAACCCAATAGGCTCTCATACCAAGGATTGATTGTGAATCCGCGAAAGAAGTATTGCAAAAAGATGTTCAAAATATAGCTTCAAAATAAATTTTTGCCAGATGGCAAGCCATTCTTTCCGTTTTTGATTTTGAAATCGAATACATAAGAGGAGATTCGAATTCAATTCCAGACTTTCTAACTAGAGAGTTCCTTCAAAAACAGGAGTGACAATGCCAAGAAAATCGAGAGCAAAAGACAAAGAGGAAAAGCCAACAGCAAATACAGAAGTTGTTCAAAGCCCAAAAAAGGAGATTTTACCCTCCTCTTCAAAGCCTATCAGAACCTGGACTGAGATCATCCAGGAGGAAATAGACAAAAGCAAAGAAGACCCGGCTCAAAAGCAATTCCAAATTCAGGAGTGGATTGCACAACAAACTCCCGAGTTTTTAAAGCTGGTCGAAGAATATTCAAAACAAGTACCAAGGGCTGAAGTCCAACCAGAAATTTCTCCAAAGTCATCCTCCTCTTCAAACAAGGGTAAAGGTATACTATTTATCCCTTTTCCAAAACTTGAGATAGTAATTTCAAAGCCTAACTCACAAGAAATAGTTTTGTCTTAAACAAAACTTTTCAAAACCAATGATTATATAGAAAAGCAAAACTTTCAAAGCATTTTAACTATTGAGGAAGGATTCTGTACAGAAAGCCCCTCAAAACTAGTTTCAAAAGTTTTTCCTCTAAGATGGTACTTTAAACCCTAGAATAAATCAAAACCCCAATCTTACTACCAGTCTATCCTTGAGGTAACTCGTTCTATAAAATTTAAACACTTCAAAAAGCATAAAGACCACAAAGACCCAGCATACTCCACATGCACCATCCAAAGAATCCTTTACCTTTCAGATTGGGGAATGGATTTACACTCGCCAAGATCTTTTCCAACCTCCCTCCAAAGCACCTACCCTTCAAGCCTAAATACTTCTTTCAACTATTGGGATTACCAACAAGCTTGGTTTAATACTTTTCTTTTACAGAAGGACAAAGCCATTCTTAGCTTTTCTACTTCGACACAAGCACTATCCAAACTTCAAAAATTCCATATTGGTTTAAACAATGGTGAAATTTTTATGGCAACGTTCCAGAGACCATAATTCCAGAAGTTCTCCCTTTGTTTAATCTATTCAAAGCTCACTATAAACCCAACAAAATAGAAAGACGTTTTCCTGCCTTACTTCTATTTTGTTCAAACTTCTTTCTCCCCTGGGTATGTGTATGGTATTTCCATTTCAACCAAGCAGCAGATGGAGAAATTATCCTTGCCTGAAGATTCAAAGTTAAATGGTGGGATAAATTCAACCACCAAGAAAAATTATCTCTAAAGATGGTACAAAGTTTTCTTTCAAAAAATAGCTTCTTGCCACCTCTGAAAGAACAGACCACTTTCCTGGCAGAGAAGTCTTTCATTATTCCAAAGCTAGCGGCGGCTCAAACAGAAGAAGATTTCTTACAATTGATCAAACAGTTATCAGAGACCGCCTCTTCAAAAGGAAAATCTAAAGCTTCATCTTCCTCTTCCAGCACCAGCTCAGCAGCAATTGATCTAGATGGTGACTCGAATGAAGATGACTGTTTTGGGATATTTAAGCCCATCAAATGATCCTTGTAAAACCTATAGGTTGAAAACCAAAAATGGCAGCCAAGAGAATTCTGCAATGGGCCAAATACCCAATAAAAAAAAAGTCTTTTCAAAAATAGAAAAAAGACAAAAGATCCTGCACCGTTACTTTTTCGAAAAGAAAATAATGAAGATTCCTCATTAAAGACGCATGGCAGACAATTCCTGCTAAAGTCGTGGAGCCACTCACTCCATTATCAAAAGCATCTAAAAGACGTGGAGCCCCTGACTTCATTATCGAGAGTATCCAAAGCAAGAATTATTGAGCCTCAAGGCTGAAGACTTCTATAAATAGATGAGCTACCAAAGAAGAAGGCAGACTGAAAAATCACAAAAAACTCTTGTATTCTTCAAGTCCTTAGAGATATAGTGAGAAAAGAGAGTGTGAGCCAGAGAGTGATAGTGAGAAACCACCTTCCTCTTGTATTCAACTACTCTTGTAAGTTATATTTCTTTGTTTAAAGCTTTCATTTTAAAGCTTTTATTTGAAAGTTTGTATATTTGTTCATCAATAAAAATTTGTTATTTTATTTTTTTATAATCTTTAACAAGCGTATGCTCTGTGTTTGCCTCGTCTGAGGATCCTGCACACCAGAAACTTGTTAGTCAGTCTCTCCTTGGTATCTCTTATATGTAAATAATCTACAGATAAAAGATTATATATATATAATGTAAATATAAATAGTAAGATATTATTTTATTTGTTTGATTATTTATAATTAATTTAATTTGATTTTTTTAGAAATAAGAAGTTGGTGCGACCAAGAAAAATGGACGATTCCTTTAAAATTCTCATTTTAATTTAAAATAACTTTTGACTGTCCAAACACCAATAAAAAATCATTCATTTATAGTTATGTTTTTATAATTATTTCTTTACCAACCAAGCCACCGCAAAGTGTGAAAAGTTTAGATCCTCTAAATGAAAAATAGTGCATTAAATTCTTAAAAGAAAATAATGCTCTTTCAAAATGATGAATCATATGTCTAAAGTCTGCCTTGCAAGCTCATTTCGTTCTCTTTCAAAAATATATATATTTTTATTCTTTTTTCTACATTACATATTATTATATTATGTAATCCTTATTTTAAAGTAAAAAACTAGGACATCTAAATGCGTGGTACACAGGAATTTTTGACTTAGTGGCAAGCAAGCAAACATGTTTGACTTAGTTATAGGAATAGAAGTAGTCTAGTTTCTGAATGGCTGTTTCATACTGCAGGAGGTCAGATATTTGAGCTCTGTCAGCTCCATTTAAGTACCAAAAAATATTAGGGTATTTAATACTGAGAGATTATTTACCATATTTTGAGATAACTATGTTATTCTATGAAACCTGTTATTAGCGTATGTTTTTCTGTATAATGTATAAAGAATTGTAGGTTTTTTTTTCCCTTTCCTGAACTGGAATTGGAGCTTCAGACCTTACAAAGAAAATAGATATATAAATATTGGAGTGACGATCTCTGGATTAATTGTGGCTTCATTTGCCTGCCAACTATATCAGTGTTTATAGAATACGTTTGTCATTTTCTTTGTAGTTGACTTTTCCGTTTCGTTTTCTGCATAGGCTGACTTAGGTTAGGTGGGAACTGGGAATAGCAGTTGATAAAGGTCGTGATGAGAGTGATGAGTTTAAATTATGAAACTTAATTGAAAACTAAGGTTGTCTTAATATTTCAGGTCTCATCATTACAATTTGTTTATGCAATAGTCCAATTTCAAGTTGTTGTCCTGGCAACATCCTGACAAAAAGGTTATCTCTTTCTTTATATTTTATGATATAAATCACTTTTGTTTCGCATTTGGACCCATAAATTATTGTTGGTACTTGAAACCTGATATATTCACTTTTGTGTCGCTGGGATCAAGTTTTCGCTTTGCTGATATATTCACTTACTATCTCCTCTCTCTCTCTTCACTACAGTATGGTCACCCTTTTCTGCAACTTGCAATGTCTACCTCTCCACTCCATTTTTATTCTCTTCTTTCTTCTTCTTCTTCCTCCTTCTACAACTTCAGTTTCCTTCCAGAAAACACGATTTGATCCCAGCGACACTAGCATAATCTATGAAGGAGGTGCAACACCGTCCGTTGGAAGTATTGAATTTAACAGTGACACGTACATTTGTCAAGTTGGTAGAGTCACTTATGCTGAGAAGATACCTTTATGGGATCCCAAAACTAAAAGGCTTTCTGATTTCACTACCCATTTCTCTTTCTATGTCGACATCGAAGGCCGAACCTCTTAGGCAGCTGGTTTTGCTTTCTTCCTTTCTCCTGTTGGATTCCATATACCACCAAATTCTGCTGGTGGATTTCTGGGCCTGTTTAATATCACAACTAGCGATTCTCCTCAGAACCAAATTGTTCATATCGAATTTGACTCTTTCGTGAATCCTGAATGGGATCCTCAGGTTCAGCATGTTGGGATTAACAATAACTCAGTTCATTCAGCAGCATATACGTACTGGAATACTAGCTTGCACAGTGGTGATCCTGCTGCTGATGTCTTGATCACTTACAGTGCTACTACCATGAATTTAACCGTGTCTTGGAAATATCAAAAGACTTTTAATTCTCAAGAAAACACCAGTCTTTCATATATTATTGATCTCAGAGAGATTCTTCCTGAGTGGGTTCATATTGGGTTTACCGCTGCTACCAGTAGTCTTATGGAACGCCATGTTCTTAATTCATGGAAGTTCAATTCAAGTCTGGAGATGAGGGAAACAAACGGTGAAAGTTCTGACAAGGTACGACTAGTAGTTGGTCTATCAGTTTCAATTGGATGTGTTCTAATAGCTGCAGTAGTCCTTGCATTAGCACTTTTATGGAGACGGAAGCATAAGAGTACAGAAATGGCGCCGGAGACGGTGAACTTGACATCAATTAACGAAGACCTTGAGAGAGGAGCAGTTCCAAGGAAATTTTCTTACATCGATCTTGTTTCAGCTACCAACAAGTTCTCAAATGACAGAAAATTGGGTGAAGGAGGATTTGGTGCTGTTTACAAAGGATACCTTACTGATTTAGACATGCCAATTGCTGTCAAAAGAATTTCAAGAGGTTCTAGACAGGGAAGAAAGGAGTACATAACTGAGGTTAGAGTCATTAGTCGGTTGAGGCACCGAAATCTGGTACAACTAATAGGATGGTGCCATGAAGGAGGTGAATTTCTTCTTGTCTATGAATTTATGCCAAATGGTAGCCTTGATTCTCATCTCTTTAGCAAGAAAAATTCACTCACTTGGGCTATTAGACACAAAATAGTTCTTGGATTAGCCTCTGCTCTACTTTACCTGCATGAAGAGTGGGAACAATGCGTGGTTCACCGCGATGTTAAATCAAGCAATATAATGTTAGATTCAAATTTCAATGTTAAGCTTGGCGATTTTGGGCTAGCACGACTGATGGATCATGAGCTAGGTCCACAAACAACAGGGTTGGCTGGAACTCTAGGCTACTTGGCACCAGAATATATAAGCACAGGCAGGGCAAGTAAAGAGTCTGACGTCTATAGTTTTGGGATAGTTGCATTAGAGATTGCTACAGGAAAGAAAGTAGTTGATCCTGTCGAAGAGAAATCACAGTCAGGAAAAAGATTGATAGAGTGGATTTGGGATCTTTATGGAACTGGGAAACTTAGCTCCGCAGTTGATGAAAGACTCTGTCAGGATTTTGATAAGGAAGAAGCAGAATCTTTAATGGTTGTTGGACTTTGGTGTGCTCATCCTGATTACAATTTGAGGCCTTCAATAAGGCAAGCCATTCATGTCCTTAATTTTGAAGCTGCATTGCCAAATCTTCCACTGCAGATGCCTGTTCCTTTGTATCATTTACCTACACCATCAGTTAGCTCTGGCGAACCTTTTATGTCGAATTCAAGCCTGGAAGCTGGTCGTTAAATGCGCAATTCCAGTGCTCCCTGCTAATAACCTGTTACATGTTCTTCAGAAATAAATGAAGTTAAAAATACTATCACAAATAATGTTCCTATCTTTACATTTAATTTCTTTTTTTTTTTTTAAATTCTTTTGGTAATTATGTTTGTTGTATCAACTCTCCAATTGATTTCCAACTTCCATAAATTATACATGTGCTCAGTTGCACACAAGCACCAGCATGGAAAGGTCAAAAGACAAGGCGTTATTTTAGAATGCAAACTCCTGGTATACATTGAAATTATTGGACTTAAATCCTAATAGTTTATCATGATCAATTGGTCATTGAATTAATATTTTCTACCTAATATTTTAGTATATCTATCTATTGAGTGCCTTTCAAGTAACATTTTATACTATATTATTTTTGTTTGTTCTAATTGTTATTAAGGGTGAATGAGATTGGCCTTCCAAGGAAAAGGGGACAAAATTTACCATCTCTGCACCAGATTTTGACTTCCAATTAAATAATTGCTTTCGTTATCTCTTCTACAATTGCTTACAAAACAAATTTGGCTGTGTTTCAATTGTGTTCCACAACTAAGCAGGTTTTAAAGATTCGTTTTACATTCACATTCATCTAAATCCATTAGAACTTGATGAACTTTGTGGTAATCATGCTTCAAATTTACCACTTCAGGCCTTGCAAAAATAAACATTTCTGTATCATAGTATATATTTGCAGAAAAGAAACAAATTAATCTCCCAAATAATTCTTAACTATAAAAGCTAATGAACAAGTGGGTCTCTCAATTTGTCTCGTAGAATAACGGAATTTAGGCCAGTGATATTAGTCCGACAGATGATTAATTCAAAGATTAAGCAAGAATTTATAATAATCTTAAAAATCATTTTTATAAAATTGGATTATAAAAGTAATTAGTTTCTTCAGTTACACCGAAAATGCTCCAGCATGCACTCTGTTACAGTTAGATAGTATCCCGGATTACATTGTGCGTACCAACGTATAATTGACTCATGCATTATTTTAATCAGTACTTTTGCCTTGTAATTGTGCATTTGTCATGTTTGTGCAGTTTTAAATATTAAAATTCTTGAATTTGCTTCACCCTGCTTATGATATTCTCAATCTTATTTATTTTCTAGAGAAAAATTTATTAATTTAAAAACGGACGAAGAAGCTTGCTTCTGATTATTTTTAAAGCCAGTACAGTTGAAATTTCTGCACTAAGCCAAACATATGTAAGACCTTAACATCATTGATGTATATGTTTGCCCCTTCTAATTGTACCTTCTCTCTTGCCATGGCCATCCTGTTCTATCACTTCCTCATCACCATGCCAATGCTGTTCTTCTTCCTTTCACTTGTCCCCTGTGCCCATTCCATTCATTTCATAAAGAATCGCTTTGATTCTGATGCAACCGACATAGTTTATCATGGCGATGCTGTGCCTTCGGTTGGTGTTGCTGAGCTCATTAACAAATTAACTTACACTTGCCGTGTTGGTTCGGCAACTTATCATCAAAAGGTCCCAATTTGGGACTCAAGTTCAGGGCAGCTTTCTGATTTTTCGACACATTTCTCCTTCATCATCGATACTCGAGGTCTTAAGCAGTACGGCCACGGTCTTGCTTTCTTTCTTGCTCCTGTTGGGTTTCAAATCCCACTAAACTCTGCGAGTGGATTTCTTGGCCTGTTTAACACCTCAACTGTTGATTCTTCTCAAAATCAAATAGTTATGGTGGAATTTGATTCATATCCAAACGAAGAATGGGATCCTTTAGTTGAGCATGTTGGGATCAACAATAATTCTCTTGCTTCAGCTAATTATACTCATTGGAATGCTAGCTATCACAGTGGAGACACTGCTAATGTATGGATTACATACAATTCTAGTACTAAGAATTTGAGTTTGTTATGGACTTACCAGAACACCTCAAATCCTCTAGAGAAGACTAGTCTGTCTTATGTCATTGATCTGATGAAAGTCTTGCCCGAATGGGTTACTGTTGGGTTTTCAGCTGCTACAGGTGCAAATGGTGAAAGACATCAACTTCTATCTTGGGAATTCAACTCTACTTTGGATGTCAAGGAGACAAAGGGAAACACTTCACAGAGGACAGGAATTACAGTTGGTATCGCAGTTTCAGTTTGTGTTGTAGGAATTGGAGTCATATTAGGAATTTTGTTTTTTTGGAGGAGGAAAAAGATGATGAAAAGAAAAGGAGAGGAGAAAATGAACTTGACGTCAATCAATAAGGATCTTGAAAGAGGAGCAGGACCAAGAAGGTTTTCTTATGAAGATCTTGTTGCAGCAACTAACAATTTCTCAAATGAAAGAATGCTGGGCAAAGGAGGATTTGGTGCTGTTTACAAAGGGTATTTAATTGATATGGATATGGCAATTGCGGTAAAGAAAATTTCAAGAGGTTCTAGACAAGGTAAAAAGGAGTACATTGCTGAGGTGAAAACCATTGGCCAATTGAGACATAGAAATCTGGTACAACTCTTGGGCTGGTGTCATGACAAGGGTGAGTTTCTACTAGTATATGAGTTCATGCCAAATGGTAGTCTTGATTCTCATCTCTTTGGCAAGAAAAGTTCTCTTACTTGGGCAGTTAGGCACAAGATTTCTCTGGGATTGGCCTCTGCATTGCTTTATCTTCATGAAGAATGGGAACAATGTGTGGTGCACCGTGATGTGAAATCAAGCAATGTAATGTTGGATTCAAATTGTAGTGCCAAGCTTGGTGACTTTGGGTTAGCGAGGCTGATGGACCATGAGCTTGGTCCTCAGACAACAGGTTTGGCAGGAACACTAGGCTACTTGGCTCCAGAATATATAAGCACAAGAAGGGCTAGTAAAGAATCTGATGTATACAGCTTTGGAGTAGTTGCCTTAGAAATTGTCAGTGGAAGAAGAGCAATTGATCACATTAACGATAAAAACGAAATGAGTTTAGTAGAGTGGATATGGGAACTTTATGGTCAAGGGAAGCTTCATTTGGCGGTTGACAGGGCAATTCATATGGAGTTTGATGAGAAAGAAGCAGAGTGTTTAATGATTGTCGGGTTATGGTGCGCACATCCTGATCGCAATATAAGGCCATCAATGAGCCAAGCAATTCAAGTCTTAAAGTTTGAGACTGCACTTCCAAATCTGCCGGCTAAGATGCCTGTTCCTATGTATCATGTGCCACTACCATCTGCTAGTTCCAGTGAACCTTCCATAACTAATTCCAGTCTTGATGTCGGCCGCTGAAAGAGCCAATAATCTACTTCTTGATTTGTAACCGCCATCTTTAAGGAAGTGATTCTGACGTACGATAATAACTGGATATTTTAGTTAGTCATTGTGTGAATATAATCGGTCATATTTACCGTAACTTGTTTATAACATGCACTAGTAGTTGTATATGCACAATATTTTGTATGGAAATTTCAGATCCTTAAAAGAAATAGTAAATGAATATTCTCATTGTTTTCAGTGGATGGGGATCATAATTTAATCAACATTTGAAGCTCCGGCTTCTTTTGCTGAAACTTCAGGTCTGCATGCCAACAGTGCTAAAAGTACTATCTAATTTTGTGGGGTCAGCAGTATTATGAAAACTAAGTCTGCTTCAATTTCAAGGTGTCCTCTCACTCAAATGAATGCCTCTTCTAAGTTCAAGACTTACTAAAGAGCATTGTGATAATCTGGTGGCTATAATTTCTTCAAGAATCAATAGTTAGGCGGCCAACAGAACTCTTTCATTATTGTTGAGGAACAAGACCAAAGCACAACCAGCAAGGACCAACAGTCCAGGACCTCCAGGAAGAACCAACAGACAAAGACTGTTGGTCATGGCCTCAGACTGGATCATCACAGGAAACCAGATCATCACAGGCATCAAAACGGGAAAAATGAGCAACCTTTCTTCCCTAAGGAAGAAAGGTCACTTCCACCCTTTCCAAGCTAGAAAGGAACGTTAGAATAGGATCATCGATAGCAAAAGAACCATTGCATATATACATGTATATAACAAGATCACTCATACTCAATAATCTCAGAATTCATATCAATAAATCATCATAGATTAATATTCAACTGTATTTCCACATGGTATCAGAGCAGGAGTGATCCTGTCATCACCTACCCACACAATCTCAAATCCAACCGATCAAATTTCTTATCATGTCTCAAAACGATCTTACCAAACTCACCAACATCACACTAACAGGCAATCAAAATTACTTTCAATGGTCGAGAGCAGTATACATCGGCCTCAGTGGCAGAAAAAAATTAGGGTTTATTACAGAGACCCGAAAGAAGCCACAGCCAATCGATCCCAATCAACCCACAAAAGAGGAGATTGAGGCAATCGAAGATTGGCAGACGACTGACCATATGATCATATCGCTTCTGACCAACACGATTGAGCCTCAGATTGCCAGGCTATGCATGCTGCTAGCATCATCACAGGCCATATGGGAAAAATTAAAAAAATTATATGGTCAAGAACAAAACTATGCGCACATATTCAATCTGAAACAAGAATTATCACAAGTAAAACAGGGGACTCGGTCCTGCGCACATTACGCAACTGAGATTCTGACTCGGTGGGAGGAGCTACAGAGCTACCACCCACCCACTACAGACCCCGAAGAAACAAGACAGAGGGCGGAGCAGGACCTTGTGTTCACTTACCTCGGCGGGCTCGATTCGAGCTACGAAGCAGTTCGGTCGCAAGTGCTATTGTCCAGCAAGCTCCCCAGCCTCGACGTAGTCATCGCCCTTATTCAACAAGAGGAGACAAGGCGAGCCACTATGGGAACAATAACGAGCCATGGAAACACAGAAAACAAGGCATTCGCTTCTCACTCACGAGAGCCGGCTCGAGTGCGAGGGACACCAAGCAGCATCGAGAGATGTGACCATTGCAAAAAGCAAGGTCACCTCCGAGCGCTGCTGGCATCTTCATCCGCATCTCCATCCGACGTATGCCGAGGAGAACGAGGGAGAGAAAGGAGAGACAGACGAGAGGGATGAGAGGGCAAATTCTTTGGCCGCGTGGGTATGCTGAACGCGTCTAACCCTAAGGGTTATGATGCGTTCAGCGGGTCGGGTGTCGGAAACCGGTCATTTAATTTCACCCGACCCGACTCCGCGATCCACATTGGGTCCGAACTATTGGGCCAGCCCAACTGCCCTGCTTGGGCCACTCCACACGGCCCATCCGCCACCACTTGCCCTTGGGCCACTCGAGCCCAGCTCATCCGGCCCGGCAGACCAAAGAACTCCGGCCAATTCCGACTCCAGGCCTAACCGGCTAGCCCAACCAACTTCTAGCCCAATAGAGAATCACCAAGTTTCTCAAATTTTGTCTCAACTCCAGTCTATTTTACAGCTTCAGCAGTCCCGTGGGACAGGTTTAGTATCCCAAAATTATACAAAATCTTCTAAATGGATTATTGACTCCAGTGCAACCGATCACATGACTTGGGACTCAACAAAATTACACAATTTTGTTCCTACCGACTCTTAACATGTGATCGTTGTAAACAGAGGCCGAGCTGAAATCTCTGGTTTTAGCTCCTCAAAATTATTACATCATACTAATTCAATTCATGACATTCTTTTATTACCTAATTTTACCTCCAATTTATTATCTGTTGGTAAAATAACTCATTCTTTAAATTGTAATGTAATTTTCTCACCATCTTCTGTAATATTTCAGGATCGCACCATTGGGAAGACGATTGGTGAGGGATACCTTGAAAATGGATTATATTACCTTACTGACCCTGTCAATCAATGTCTTCTCTCCAAATCTCTCGACCATAGCACATTACTTTATAGGCGGTTTGGGCATCCGGCTGATAAAGTTTTGAATCAATTATTTTATCTAAAAATTAATTCTGGCTGTTGTGACACTTGCAAATTTTCAAAGCATACTAGATTGCCCTTTCCTGTATCCTCCACCACTTCAACCAAAATATTTAACTTAATTCACTTCGATGTTTGGGGACCTGCCCCCTGTATCTCCTACAATCATTTTCGTTATTTTGTCACCTTTATTGATGATTTCTCTCGCCTTACGTGGGTTTATTTGCTAAAAGGGAAAAATGAAGTTTTCGCGTGTTTTCAAAATTTCTACAACTTCATTCAAAATCAATATAATACCAACATTAAAATCTTTAGATCTGATAACGGTACTGAATATATCAATAAACAATTTTCTGATTTTTTCTTCAAAACAGGCATCTTGCACCAAACTACCTGCATTTACACTCCTGAGCAAAATGGAGTCTGTGAAAGGAAAAATCGTCATCTTCTTGAAGTTACTAGATCCTTACTTTTTTAAAATAACGTTCCTACAATTTTTTGGTCTGATGCTCTCCAAACTGCTGCCTACCTCATTAACCGCCTTCCTAGTCCAAAACTCAACAATCTGAGTCCTCTTGAAATTCTAAAGGGTAGAAAAATTGAACTAGGGCACATTAGAGTTTTTGGGTGCACCACCTTTGCTCATGTCAAACATTCTCATAAACTGGAACCTAGTTCTGTCAAAACAGTTTTCTTAGGGTATTCTTCAACAAAAAAGGGATATAAGTGCTATGACCCGTGCACACACAAGACCTATATCTCTAGGGATGTGTCCTTTGATGAATGTACACCTTATTTTACTAACCCGCACCCCTCTCATGGGTCCTCCTTGTTATTTCCAGATAATTCTTTGTCTTTTGGCAGCTCAACCCTTCCACTTCCGCCATGCGAGGAGACAGCTTCCGCACCAAATCCCGAGGCCCAACCTTCAGGGGGAGTCAGTACAATTCCCGAGGACACTTCTTCATGGGGAGATAGATCATTAGTTGAAGAAGTCGCCCCACGCAGATCATCCAGACCCTCTAGACCACCAGTCAGACTTAGGGACTATGTGTCCCACAAGATGATGTATCCTATTCAAAACTTCACTAGCTACCATAACATATCCAACTCATATAGGAACTACCTAAATAAACTCATCTCCCATACTGAGCCATCTTCCTTCTACGATCCTAAATGGTGTCAGGCCATGAAGGAGGAGCTTTAGGCCCTTGAAAAAAATGACACCCGGACATTAGTTCCTCTACCACAAGATAAAAAACTTGTTGGGTGCAAATGGGTATATAAAATTAAATATAAACATGATGGAACAAATGAGCGATATAAGGCTAGATTGGTAGCAAAAGGGTTTACTCAAACATATAGGGTAGACTATTAGGAAACCTTTGCGCCTGTAGCAAAAATGAGCACCGTTCGCATTTTATTGTCTGTCGCTACTAACTCAGGATGGAGCCTATATCAAATGGACGTAAAAAATGCTTTCCTCCAAGGGACTCTCGAAGAAGAGGTATATATGACTCCTCCCCCAAGTTATGAGGCCACCACCAACCAATCCATGGTATATAAACTAAAAAAGGCCATCTATGGATTGAAACAATCTCCAAGAGCATGGTATGCTAAGCTAAGCCTTTTCCTTTTAAAACTCAATTTCATTAAAAGTGCATCTGATTCTTCTATGTTCGTTAAACATACTCATTTCTGCACCATCATTATTCTCATTTATGTTGACGATATTATCATAACAGGCACCAATAATGAAGAAATTGAGGAAGTAAAACGAAAATTAAAAGAGGAATTTGACATCAAAGATCTCGGACAACTGTCCTACTTTCTTGGAATAGAAATAGCCAAATCCCATAAAGGTCTATTTCTGTCCCAAAGAAAGTACGTCCTTGATCTATTAAAAGAAACAGGGAAACTAGGAGTAAAACCTGTAGATTCACCAATGGAGACTAAAGTTAAACTTAACCTTGAAGACGACAATCCCTTAGACAATATAGGGCACTATCAATGACTAGTAGGGAAACTAATCTATCTCACGGTAACTAGACCTGACATCACTTACGCTGTAGGTGTGGTAAGTCAGTTTATGCATGCACCTCGCACTAGTCATTTAGATGCCATCAATAGGATTCTTAGGTATCTCAAGGGGACTCCTGATCAAGGGATTTGGATGAAAAATAACAATTCAAATGATATTGTTGGCTTTTCTGATGCAGATTGGGCCGGAAGCTATGACAGAAAATCAACCTCTGGCTTCTGTACATTTGTGGGTGGCAATCTAGTAACTTGGAAAAGCCAGAAATAAACTGTAACTGCCAGATCCAGTGCAGAGGCAGAATATAGAGCAATGGCATCAACAGCCAGCGAACTAATATGGATCAAGCAAGTTCTTACAGATATGGGGATTAAGATCAAAGAACCAATAAAGATGTACTGTGATAATCAAGCAACAAGACATATTGCCTCAAATCCCTTTTTTCACGAGCGCACTAAACACATCGAAGTAGATTGTTACTTTATAAGGGAAAAGGTTCAATCTGGAGAAATTGAAACCCCATTCATCAGGAGCAATGAACAATTGGCAGACATCTTTACTAAGGCCCTAGACAAATCTCATCATCATAGGCTTCTCACCAAGATGGGTTCCATTAATTTATTTGAACCCACCTTGAGGGGGAGTGTTGAGGAACAAGACCAAAGCACAACCAACAAGGACCAACAGTCCATGACCTCCAGGAAGAACCAACAGACAAAGACTGTTGGTCATGGCCTCAGACTGGATCATCACAGGAAACCAGATCATCACAGGCATCAAAACAGGGAAAAGGAGCAACTTTTCTTCCCTAAGGAAGAAAGGTCACTTCCACCCTTCCCAAGCTAGAAAGGAACGTTAGAATAGGATCATAGATAGCAAAAGAACCGTTGCAAATATACATGTATATAACAAGATCACTCATACTCAATAATCTCAGAATTCATATCAATAAATCATCACAGATTAATATTCAACTGTATTTCCACAATTATGCTCTATCTTCTTCCCAAAACTGTAATATATAGTGCTGAAAGGATTTCCAGGAAATTCCTCGGGAAGGAATGTGGAAATTACTCTTAGCAAAGGTGTTCCGGTAACTTGGTATGATGTTTGCTTTCCAAAACAAAGAGGGCCAACATAAAGGATTTTGTTGCTTGGATAAAGCAGTAGCCATAAAACACATTTGGGGGCTCATATGTAATTAGTCTACCTTGTGCTGTGGGAAAGTGGATCATTGAGTACAAGCTCAAACGTTTAAGATTTGGAGGTTTAAGAAAACTGTTAGTTTTCAGCAAATGAGGACGACAAATTAAATAATATAGCAGCAATGAGAAATTGCAGCAAATGCAACTGAAAATAAGAGGAAAAGTTACAGCAGAAAAATATCCCTCCATTTAATAATTAATTCTTTTTCCAATTCATTATTGTTTATAAGAGGGAAGCAAAAAGTAAAAAAAAAAAAAAAAAATCAATTATTAATGGACACTTCTTATCTGCAAAATACAGAGTAATTAATTAACTTACCGCCTAATGCAAAATATCACATGCTAAAGAGTAAATTTAGCCACTATTGCACTCAAATATAAGTACATATGCTTAACAAAAACATCAAAAACCTTTAAGTATTGGGATAATGATATATATAGTCCTAGTTTCTTTTGTTCATAATTTAATTTAATTTATTTTAATTATTTAACTTCAATTAAGATTATAATTTAGTCAGACTGTCATTCTGAAATTGACATACCATAGATATATATTTTTAATTATTGGTTTTTCATTTACTATTTTTACAATGTATCAATCTCCATTTACAAAAGTAACTAAATTGAACATAATAAAAATAGAGTAATTGAAATGAAACAAAATAAAATGTTATGAACAAAATAAAATGAAATGCAAAATTTGGTGATTATTTGTATCAACATCCCTTAAAGTATCTTAAGAAAATCTCAATTCTAATAAAAACCATATGATGCTTTAAAGATGAAGTTCAACAATTTTTTTGTCTTCTCTTTCGGTAATGCGCAATGTTTTAAGTTCTGTATAGACCTGGATGGATCGTGAAACTATGACTGAATTATTTCTTGACATTAATAGGTTTAATGCTGACCTTACGAAGATGGCTTGTGTTGCTTCTGTATGGAGGAATAACAACTGGTTTCTGTCTTATTCAGTTGAGGTACCAACTTTATAAAGCTGGGACTTTATTAGAGCAAATTACAGAAGTAAAGATGATGCTAAAGATGTGATTAAATGGAAGCTTAACAATTCTGGTGAATTTAAAAAGGTTGATGCCTATGCTGCCATGAGAAGGACAATAAAGTGCCCTGGTCAAAACTGATTTGCGGAAACAATATTCCCAGACACAGTATCATCTGTCGGCTAGCTATGAGAACAAAATGAGATGTAATGTAATTCAGGATGATGTGCCTAATGTCAGAATGCCTCTCACATTATCAATCATCTGTAATTCGAATGCCCCTTTTCAGAAAAAGTATGGAGTTGGGTGTTATCGGCCTGTTAGATTAATAGAAAGCCGCTTGCTTGGCAAAATGAAGTTTCCTGGTTTTGCAGGAAAGCAACAGGTAAAACTAAAGTTAATAGAATGAGAAGATTACAGCACGTTAAGTTGTAGAGAATTTTTTCCATTTTCATTTTTTAGTTTTTAAGGAAAACAAAATATTTTTATTTTTATAGAAAATTTTTAAAATTTGTAAAAGATGTTTACTTCATAAAAACTTTTTACTTACTATTTAAGTAATATTTTAAATATAAAGGGCAGACTTGAAATATTAAATTCTTTGTTTTCATTTGAAAACAAATAACTTTATATACGAAAAAAGAGATATAAAAAATATGTTTAATTTGTTTTTAAAAGTTTTTCAATTATAATTTTGAAAACATAAAAAAACTATTTTTTATTTTCATTTTAGAAAAATACTACTAGTAAATGCAAAGTTTTATTTTCTATTTTTATTTGAAAAGTTGTCCAAAAAATTAACATAATTTTCTCTAAATAAACAGGTCCTTACCCTTCCAACCTCAGTTTATTTCATTTGGTTTGCAAGGAACCGAAAAATCTTCAACTCGCATATTTTTAATGACAAAAAAGTCTTCATGAAAATTAGGCTGGACAAATTTTGTACATATAGAGATATCATTTCTTTTCTTAATTCATGGGAGTTTTTTTTTAGTTCACGGAAAGACCAACATGCTATGGACTATACAACATAAGATGGCCATCTTCTTCCATTCGCCGTGAAAATGAAAACTCGCCTGGCAAGGAAGAAAGCCGCTTAAGCTAATCCTTAGCAAATGTTGCCTTCACCGTTTTCTATTTTATAATTCATACATCATCCAGCCTCTGCCTGCCATTGCAAGGTTATTTGACTTGAGGATTTACTTTTCAACATTACAAATTAATATATCTAATACTTAGTAGTAATACCATGATATCTAAATGTGTATTTCTCGGAAAATTTTTTATTCCTTTGGAGAGAAGGTCAACTCTATCAGATGGGTAAACAAGGCAGTAAGCATTCTGTCTGATTGGCTTCCACCATATTCTTCTTTTCTTTATCTCATTAATATATTAAAGGACGGCAGTTTGCAAGTGACCTGCAATTTTCTGCTTCTGTTGATGGCGAGCAAGTTTTGCTCATTTCAGACACTGTTTGACTTAGTTATGGAAACAGTAATCTAGTTTCAGAGTGGCTGTTTCATACTGCAGGGGTCAGATTTTTAATTCCTGTCAGCTTCATTCGTTGTTACTAAAATTGCAAGTACAATACAAAAGAACTTTCGGACTTGAAAAGGGCTATCCAGTATCGAGAGATCATTACTGTATTTTTGGGACAACTGTCATTAGTTTATATTTGCCATATTGTATTATGAATTATAGATTCTTGTTTTCTTTTTTCTCTGAACTGGAATTGAAGCTTTAGACGTTACATAATAAACATACAATATATTGGAGAAGTGATTTATGAATTAAAAAAGACTCATATCCGTGATTGTTTCAAAAATAAAAAAATTCTACCGTTTACCGGCAAAGTATATTTATCATTTCTTTTTCTTTTGTAGTTGACATTTCCTTTTTTTATTTTATTTAATTTGATAGTGTACTGTATTGCTTCTGTTACCACCGTATCATTGACGCACCAACCACTAAATCGAGGTCTTAAACTTAAAGTTGTTATTTTTATATTGTGATGATTTATTTGTTATTTTATGAAAAGAAATTCTCTTTTTTTTAATATATTAATCATATTTTACTATTAAAAAAATTGACACACGAATTATTAACCAGCTATTTTATTGTGTACGAAATTGAAAATGTTGAAAAGAGGAAAAATATAAAATTTTTACCGAGTCATTGTTGATTAGTTCAAACGTCTAGTATAGGTTTTTATATATAAATTTTTATAGGGTGGTATGAGTTTGCCTAAAAAATTGAGTTATAGATGAACAAAATTGCTAGCCTAGTTCCTAAGAATTAGTTATCACATATATTTTTATGAGTATATTTTACTTGCTAAATTGAGTTAATAAAGTATATAGGAAAAGGAAAGGTTCCAAATATTTTAAAAACAAAATGAAATTAATCAAATGAATAGAAAAATAAAATAATGATAAAATATCTGATATGAACAGTTTACCTTTTTTTTTTAAAATGTTGAGCTATGAACAGTTTGCCAATTGAAAATGAGAAAAGATCATTATGAAAAGAAAAGTATATAAAATAGTTAAAATAAAAAATTAAAGTTCCGACTTCAGTTGAGTTTAAAATTGAATTCTTTTAGTTGCAGAAAAAAAAATGAATTGAGTCGAAAAACATTAAAAAGAGAAACAATAATAAAATTAATAGATTAAATAGAACAATAATTTGAAATTAGTTGTAGAAAATGAGCAATCTAATTATTAAAATAAAAAATGCCATAAAATGCACATAAATTAAATAAAAATGTAACAATAAAGATTTAATTAAAGTTTCCTAATATTCAATTTGTATATTGATGAAAGTTTATCATTCTAATAATATTTTATTCATTAATTTTTTTAATAATTAAATATATAGATAATTATAACTTACCACGTGTGAAGCATGTGATGAAAACTATTTAATTAAAATGCTATCATTCTTGAGTTTCTTCGCCCAGTACATAGTGCGTGCTTATGATAATCACATCGTTATCTATTTCTAGAAAAATTAATGTATTAATTCGAAGCTTACTTCTGATTGATTGTAATTTAGAGATACTATAATTGAAACTTCTGCATCAAGCCAAATACATGTCAAAGCCTGCATTATTAACTGCTCTCTCATTCACTCAACTTTAGCTTTTGTTTTAAATAATATCCTAATTTTAATCTATAAATATATAAATTTTTGAGATTTAAATTCTTTAATATGTGTGTTTAATTTTTGGGATATAAAATTTTTATTTTTTACATGTTTATTTGTTTTAACATATAAAATTTTAGTTTATATGTAGCAAAACAATTAAAAAAATTAAGAATATATTTAAAAATAGTTAGTTTATTATTATTTTTTAAAATATTATAAATTAATATTAAATATTAAGATTTTTATTAAATTGTGTTTATAAACTTAATTTTATAATCAAAATAATAATAACAGTCGTGCAACGTATTGATACACGATTAGTTTTTTTAATTCATAAGAGAGTCAATAAATTATAAACTACATAATAAAGGTAAACATTCCCTTACATAATAAAATACACATAGTAAAAAAAAGATAACTCGAATCCAAAATCTTTCAAATAATAAATCTTTTACTTATTTTTGTGAATTCAAATCTTTGATTCATTAAAAGTAAAAAATATAACTTAATCGGTAATTATTAATAAAAAAAAATAATGACAATCCAGGAGCATAAAAAAAAATTTCACTTGAATAATAAAAAATTTATATTTATATTCTTTAGTTGTACTAATTAATTTACAACTTAGTGATCTCCTTTTAGCTTTGAAATGAATTAAAAATAAAAAGAATTTTATTATTAACATTTCAGCTCTACTAAATTCTAAGAATATATCTATAAAAGAAGAATCAAGTCCCATAAAGAGTTAAATCAAAGTCTTCACGTATAGGGAGTCTTAATTCCCATAAAGCTAAAGTCTTTTTAAAATATTATTGACTTCGAAAATATTTTTAAATATTCTTGCTTCCACCAAATGTTAGCAAAACCAAATACGAATTTTACAATCAATTTTTGTCTAAAACGACAATAGAAGTTATTAGGTGAAAACATTAATGTATATATAATCGATAGTAGCTTGCCCTTTCTAAGTGTACCTCGTCTCTTGCCATGGCCATCCTCTTCTATCACCTCTTCATCGCCATGCAAATGCTGTTCTTCTTCCTTTTAGTTGTCCCATATGCTAATTCTATTCATTTTCGATTAAATCGAACTAACATGCTTTATTATGGCGATGCAGTGCTTTCAGTTGGCGTTGTTGAGTTTAACAAAGTAAAATCTTACGCTTATCGTGTTGGTTGGGCAACCTATAATCAAAAAGGTCCCACTTTGGGACTCAAATTCAGGGCGGCTTTCGAATTTTTTAACACATTTCTCCTTCATCATCGATACTAATGATTCTATGGAACATGGCCACGGCTTCGCGTTCTTCCTTGCTCCTGTTGGATTTCAAATCCCACCAAACTCTGCTAGTGGATATTTAGGCCTCTTTAACACCTCAACTGTTGATTCTTCTCAAAACCAAATAGTTTTTGTGGAATTTGATTCATATCCGAACAAAGCATGGGATCCGAAACCTTTAGTTGAGCATGTAGGTGTCAACATTAACTCTCTTGCGTCAGCAAATTCTACTCCTTGGAACGCTAGCTATCATAGTGGAGACACTGCTAATGTATGGATTACATACAACTCTAGTACTAAAAACTTAAGTTTGTTATGGAATTATCGGAACACCTCAAATCCTTTAGAGAAGACTAGTCTGTCTTATGTCATTGATCTGATGAAAGTCTTGCCTGAATGGGTTACTGTCGGATTTTCAGCTGCTACAGGTGTATATAAGGAAAGACATCAACTTCTATCTTGGGAATTCAACTCTACTTTGGATGTTGAGACAAATGGAAAGAGTTCAAAGAGAACAGGAATTGTAGTTGGTGTTTCAGTTTCAGTATGTGTTGCAGGAATTGGGATGATAGCAGGAATTGTGTTATCTCAGAGGAGGAAAACGATGATAGCAAGAAAAAGAAAGGAGAAACTGAACTTGACATCAATCAATAAGGATCTTGAAAGAGGAGCAGCACCAAGAAGATTTTCTTATGAAGAGCTTGTTTCAGCTACTAATAATTTTTCAAATGAAAGAATGCTGGGAAAAGGAGGATTTGGTGCTGTCTACAAAGGGTACTTAATTGATATGGACATGGCAATTGCTGTAAAGAAAATTTCAAGAGGTTCTAGACAAGGTAAAAGGGAGTACATTACTGAGGTAAAAACAATTGGCCAATTGAGACATAGAAATTTGGTACAACTCTTGGGTTGGTGCCATGATAAAGGTGAGTTTCTACTAGTGTATGAGTTCATGCCAAATGGTAGTCTTGATTCTCACCTCTTTGGCAAGAAAAGTTCTCTTCCTTGGGCTGTTAGGCACAAGATTGCTCTGGGATTAGCCTCTGGATTACTTTATCTTCATGAAGAGTGGGAGCAATGTGTTGTGCACCGGGATGTAAAATCAAGTAATGTAATGCTAGATTCAAACTTTAATGCCAAACTTGGTGATTTTGGGTTGGCAAGACTAACGGACCATGAGCTTGGTCCACAAACAACAGGTTTGGCAGGAACATTAGGCTACTTAGCTCCAGAATATATAACCACAAGGAGAGCTAGTAAAGAATCTGATGTGTACAGTTTTGGGATGGTTGCCTTAGAAATTATAGTGGAAGACGGGTAATTGATCACATTAATGATAAATATGAAATGAGTTTAGTAGAGTGGATATGGGAACTTTATGGAGAAGGGAATCTTCATTTGGCAGTTGACAAGGAACTTTATTCAAAATTTAATGAGAAAGAAGCAGAGCGTTTGATGATTGTTGGATTATGGTGTGCCCATCCTGATTGCAATCTAAGGCCATCAATTAGACAAGCAATTCAAGTATTGAAGTTTGAGATTGCACTCCCAAATCTGCCTGCTAAGATGCTTGTTCCCGTGTATCATGTGCCACCAGCATCTGCTAGCTCTAGTGAACCATCCATTACTTACTCCAGTCTTGATGCTGGGCGTTGAAAATGCAAATTGATATGGTTCTGAATTTGTGACAGCTTTCCTTTAGGAAGTGATTGTGATATTGAATAAAAGCTGTGTATTTCAGATATATTGATATGATTATTTTAATATGATTGTTCTTACTTTTAGTATATTGTATATAATTATTATTCGGCTAAAAGTGCTTCACAGTTCATCTGGAAGGTGTGGTTCACTGCTAGCATCATATTTTCATAAGAATTCCTCGCAACGAAGCCTAGACCTATCCAACCATTTCTTTACATCACTGTATCATTAGTATTCATTTTGATGGTAATTCCAGATGGTTTCTGCCTTCACCTTGTCTTCAAATTCCTGGTCAGTTAGCTAGCAGGTCTATCAGTGCGTCTTAATTACCATAGCTTACACCTTTCTGATCTTATCCGAAGTTGATACTTTGTGAATAACGTGGAGGAGAAACCTCCAGGTTTATTTCTGAACTTTTCTTTGTCATGCGCATCCAATGCTGGCTAAATCAACATTGTTGAACAAAAAAATCTCTAATTGCTTGTACAGGAATGCTGATCCTATTGCAGACATCTTTATTTACTAGACATTGACAAACTAAATGCTCTACCGAGTTCAGACCAGCTCTACCTAAATTCAGTTTATCTTCTGATACAGATACAGATACCTAGCACCTGTACCGAAACTATACGATAATAGATTAGCAACAATTTATAACCATTGGTGCAAAAGAAGAAAAAATCTGAAATTGCAATAAGGATTGACTTGAATTGCTGCTTTACTAGGCCTAAGGCAGCGGTGATTTATTTATTCACTTTTTAGTTGTTTATTGCATTTCGCCTATGAGCTGTGAATGACACAGTTTTGGCCTCTTATGTATAATGTGTTCAATAATTTGTGTTAATGAAAATTTCATGCGGTCAGAATGATACAGGAGAGTAATTCAAGTGAAGTTTCAAAACTTGTATACTTAATTATCAGTGCAAAATGTAACGGTATCTCTATTTCTTAATTAAGTATTTTCTTAGAACGCAGGAGAATCAGTAATTTCTGAGTAATGTAACTAGAATACCTTTTCCACTGTCAAATTCATCTTTTAATTTTCGTTTTACTTCCTCAATCTCCTTATTGTTGTTGCCAGTTATGATAATATCATCTACATATATTAGGATAATGATCGTATATGTGTGTGTACTTAACAAACATAGAAGAATCAGAAGCACATTTGCTGAAATTAATGTTTAGAAGAAAATGGCTTAGCTTGGCATACTATGCTCTTGGTGATTGTTTCAATCCGTAGATTGCCTTTTTAAGCTTACATACCAGGAAAGGAGAAGAGGTAGATTTGTGACTTGGAGGAAGAGTCATGTACACTTCTTCTTCTAGAGACCCTTGAAGAAATGCATTCTTAACATCCATCTGAAATAAGCTCCACCCTGAGTTAGTAGCAACAGATAATAAAATGCGAACAGTGCTCATTTTTGCTACAAGAGCAAAAGTTTCTTGGTAATCCACTCCATAGGTTTGAGTGAAGTCTTTTTGCTACTAATCTAGCCTTGTATCTTTCGATTGTTCCATCATGCTTGTATTTGATTTTATATACCCATTTACAGCCAACGGGTTTCTTATTTGGGGATAGGAGAACTAGGTCCCAAGTGTCATTTCTTTCTAAGGCCTGGAGTTCTTCCTTAATGGCTTTGCACCAATTGGAGTTGGTGTTAGCTTCATAGAAGGAGGTAGGCTCAGTGTGTGCTCTGAGATTGCCTAAATATGCCTTATAAGAATTCGTTATAGAATTATAATTAATTTAGTGATGAATAGGGTCTGATACCGTGTAGGACACATAGTCCTTTAGCTTGGCGGGGGGTCTAGTTGGTCGAGATGATATTCGCATGGCAATTTCTTCTACTTGTGATTCATGTTCTCCCCCTGAAGAAGTTGTTGCAAGAATGGAAGGCTCTCCCCCTGAGGGGGTGGGTTCAGAGGGAAAGTAGGAGGTAGTTTCATCAAAGGTCACATCTCGGGAAATATAGGATTTATAGGTGGTGGGGTCATAGCATTTATACCCCTTTTTTCTCAAAGGAGTACCCTAGGAATATAGTTTTGACAGAACTCTTGTAAAAGTTTGTGGTGTCGTCTGACATGGATAAAAACTGTGTAACCAAAAACTCTAATGTGACCTAATTCTTTTTTTTTTTTTTGAGAATTTCTAGAGGGCTGAGATTATTGAGAATGAGACTTGGTAGCCGGTTGATGAGATATGCTGCAATTAGGAGGGCATCTTACCAAAAAATGTGGGGAACATTGTTTTGAAAAGGAGAGTCCGAGTGACCTCAAGAAGGTGTCTATTTTTTCTTTCTGAGACCCCATTTTGTTCAGGAGTATAAATGCAGGTAGTTTGATGTAAAATGCCTTCTTTTGAAAAAAATACGGAAAAGTTTTGATTGACATATTTAGTACCATTATCTGAGCGAAAGGTTTTGATTTTGGTATTATACTGATTTTGGATGATGTTAAAGAAGTTGAGGAAGCATGTAAAAACGTCATTTTTTTTCTTTTAGCAAATAAACCCAAGTAATTCGGGAGTAATTGTCGATGAAAGTCACAAAATATCGAAAGTGATTATATGAGGTGACGGGGGCAGGTCCCTAAACATCAGAGTGAATTAAATCAAACATTTTTTCTGATATAGTAGAGGACAAGGGAAAAAGTAATCTAGTATGCTTTGAAGATTTATAAATATCACAACAACCAGAATCTATTTTTAGACAAAAAAGTTGATTTAAATCTTTGTCGGCCGGATGCCCAAACCGCCTATGCATCAACATGCCTTGATTGACTGGACTTGTCGAGGCTAGACACTGATTGGTGGTTGTGAGGTAATACAGTCCATTTTTAAAGATATCCGTCACCAATCGTCTTCCCGGTGATTCGATCCTGAAAAATCACTGTAGATGGAGAGAAAATAACATTACAATTTAAAGTCCTAGTTATTTTACTAACAGATAATAAATTAGATTTAAAGTTAGGTAATAGAAGGATATTTTGTATTGTATTATTAAACAAATTGGAAGAGCCAAAACCAGAAATTTCGGCTCGTTCCCCATTTGCAACGATCACATGTTGGGAATCTGTAGGTACAAAATTGTGTAATTTTGTTGAATTCCAAGTCATGTGATCGGTTGCACCGGAATTGCTAATCCATTTTGGGCATTTATTTAAAGAATGTGTGTAATTTTGTGATACTAAACCTGACCCATGGGACTGCTGAAGCTGTAAAATGGACTGGAGTTGAGAAATTTGAAAATTTTTGGTTGGACCGGATTCGGGTCGGGTTGGCGGGTTGAACTGATTCGGATCCGGATTGGCCTATTGGTTGCTATTGGGTCGGGCCGGATTGCTGGAGCTGGGTCGGATGCAGGTAGCGGTCTCGGGTCGGGTTGAATTAAAAAGACCCGACCTGCTAGCTGGATCCGACCCGCTGGACGCGTCATAACCCTTAGGATTAGACGCGTTCATTCCCACGCCGCCAAACTTTGTGTCTCCTTTCGTTTCTCATCTTCTCTCGTCCTTTTCACGCCTGCCTCCATTCTCCCTCGCTCGCCTCTGCTGTGAGTCGGCCGAAGGTGAGGGTGGAGATGCCAGCAGCGCTCCTGGGTATGACCTTGCTTCTTGCAGTGGTCACACCACTCGACGCTGACAGGCGTCCCCCTTCCTCGGGATGTCTCTCGCGAGTGCAAAGCGAAGGCTCTGCCTTCTGTTTCTTGATTATTTACTGTCCCCATGGTGATGCTTCTGGTCTCCTCTTGTTGAATGAAGGCTATGACAGCGTCGAGCCGGTGTAAGTTGCTAGATAGAAGGATTTGAGACCGAAGTGCTTTATAGCTCGAATCGAGCCCACCCAGGTATGTATAGACTAAATCTTGCTCCGTTCTCTTCCTTGCTTCTTCTGGGTCAATTGTGGGTGGGAGGTAACTCTGAAGTTCCTCCCACCGAGTCAGCACCTCGGTCGCGTAACTTGCGCTAGACCGGATTCCTTTTTTAATTTATGCTAACTCTTATTTCAAATTGAAAATGTGGGCGTAATTTTGCTCCTGTCCATATAGATTTTTCATTTTTTCCCACACTGCCTGTGATGATGCCAGAAGCATACACAATCTGGCAATCTGAGGCTCCATCATGTTGGTAAGAAGAGACATGACCATATGGTCAGTCGTCTGCCATTCTTCGATGGCCTCAATTTCCTTTTTCGATGGTTGGTTAGGGTTGTTTATTGTTGGCTTGCTTCGGGTTCCTGTGATGAACCCTAATTTTTTCCTACCACTTAGGCTGATGTAAACGGCCCTTGACCATTCGAAGTAGTTCTGGTTGCCCCTTAACACAGTGTTTGTAAGTTTAGTAAGGTCACTGTGAGACATGATGAAACAGAAGAAAATTCTGATTTGTTTGGTTGGGTAGATGATGACAGGATCAATTCTACTCTGATACCATGTGAAATTGATTGAGTTGTTGTTATTAATCTATGATAGAATATACAATTTGTATTCTGAGATTTACAATACAATGTGTTGCTAATATATACATGAAGAAGAATAACGGCAACTATGCCTGATGTCCTTTCCTATATTCCTATGTCAACGTTCTATTCTTGATTAGGGTGAGGTAGAAGTGACCTTTCTTCCTAAGGAAGAAAGGTTGCTCCTTTGCCCTAAATCTAGGTCTCTGATAAACAATCTGTACAGCTTTAGGCTGTACAGATCTGAGACCTGGACCAATAGATATTGTCCTTTGGTCCCTGTGATTGTTTTCTAAGCTTATGCCTTCAACAGTCATGTTACTCATTTACTCGTCAATTGGTTTTTAACTTGGCAAGAAACGGAAAGTTCTTGGGAAGCTTAACCCTATAAGCATTGGAACCGCTGCTCAAACTCAGGTGTTAGGTGAAATGTTACTAAGCCATTACTTAACATTTTCTTACATTGAAGATAGGGAGACTATTCAGTATACTGGTTGCAACAAGTAATGAATTATCTACTGTAAAACTATTATTTTTGACATTTAACATGATGAACTTTGTTTTTGTTCTTAATTGCTCCTCTTTAATTATTTTGTCAATCTTCAGTTACCAGAATTTCAATTTTAAATACATATTTTATTACCTTGCAGATTGGAAAAGATTGAAACCTGTGAGTGACAAAGGTCGATGGATGTCATTTGTAACATCAGTTATTTGATATAAGAGAAATATATGAAGTTGGGGACTGACCTCTACAATGGAAGTGGCATTTATTACTGTTCAATAAATTTATGAAGAGGGACTCGGGCCAGTATGTAAATAGCTTTAGAAAATATGTGTACCAGTTCCATGATATGAATTAAAAAAATCTATCCACAGCTTTACCAATGACATACTTGCACAAAGAACAACTGGTTTTCATTTTGCGCATCTTAAAGGAGTTGTCATAAACTAATGGGCATTTCGGATGTTTGAAACAACTATATAGCGAGTAAAGATGAAAAGCTTGACATCCCCAAAGCAATGCACTAAGGGTACTCAAGGATCCTTAATTATTATCCATTTTAAATAGGGGAAATGTGCAAATAAGCCCTCAACATTGGAGCAGGAGCACATATATCTTTTTTTTATTGGTGCAAAAAAATTTTAAAGAATGTTTTTGTTGTAACCTAAGCGCCTTATTAGCCGAAGAATCTTTTTTAAATAAATGACCATTTATGAGGGAAGAAAGTAGTATATTTTATTTTTTAATTCTAATTTTACTATATTTAATTTTATTTTTAAAAAAACTAAAATTATTCCCATTTCGTTCTTCACCGTCGCATTGATACTCACCACCATTGCTCTGCAGAAATCGAATGTTGTTCTTTGTTGTTACTCTGATAGAGTTTAAAGACTGTTCTTTGTTGCTGCTTTGCCAGGGATCGAAGGATGTTCTTCATTGGTAGTTCTTCATCGTTGCTCGAAAGGTCGTTCTTCGTCGCAAAGACTGAAGGTCGGTCTTTGCTGGCACACTAGTGTTGCCACTTATTGTCAATTCTTTTTAAATAATAACTTGCATAATTAAAAGGAAAAATAACAGAGCAAGTGTTGCCACTTAATATTATCAATTCTTTTAATCTATTGAAGGCTCATTGAGATGTGAGTTATATGTACTGCTATATAAAAAGAGGTAGCTTTCATCTCCTACTGTATGAAAAGAGATAGCTATCCTTTCATACTCGCTATAAATAATAACTCATGCAGAATACAGATTCAATTTAATAATATGTCCCAACACCAAATTAAGGAATATCTAGCAGAATGCTGATATCCACTGTTCATCCAATGGGGTGAGAAAATGGTATAAACTTGTGTGGGTTGATAAATATCTATGAATTTTACTTAAAATGTCCCTTACTAAATTGATAAAATCAACAAACTTCAGTCCTTTATGTGATAAATTGAAGCTCAGTTGCTATAAAGTGATATGATCAAATTTCGATGACCATAGATGAAAAAATTGGATTGTATTATGATCATGATCCTACAAGTTCCACAAAGCAAAGGGGTTTTCTTCAATTCTTCTCATTTCTTTTATATAATAAGGATTCTTTTATTAATATTATAAATGGAGAAAAACTTACAAGTGTGGAAACTATCCAAAGCCATAAGGCTCGCCCATTACACCCTGATTAAACAGAATCCTAAGTCTAAATGCAAGTGAAACAACTCTAAAATAACAGAATTACACAGAAAATAACCAACATTCAACGAAGCAAATAAAAAGAAAAAGAAACCAATATGTCACTACAAATCAATGGCATGAAGAAATCAGTTCTTCAATTCTTCTTGACATCATCACGTACATGGCAGACCCTTGTGAAGACGATTAGATGCTACTGAAATTTGAAATTCTTTTACCCATGTTGGGGCTACTGAAATTTTAATTTTTTTTTTCTCTGAAATCTAGATAAATACATTTGTAAAAATTATTTAAAAATTTCATATTATTTCAATTCTTTAATATAACGAATATCAGTAAGTCCTTTAAAAGTTAATCAAATGGAGATGCATTTTATTAATTTATGGGACATTATTTACTAATGATAGCATTATATTTATTTATTAATATTGAATTGTGTCGATATTGAAAATATAATTTAATATTAAAATATAATATTTGAAAATGATTATTGAATAATAATAAAAATTTTGTATATAAATTTTTATTATTGTTATATATTTAAAGTTTAAATAAATATAAAGTATATTTTCGATTTTTTTTTATTTTAAATTCTGAGTCCGTCTCTGATCACAAGTACCGTTCACAAGTTTGCAGAACTCATGGAACACATGCTCTTTACTATAGCCATTTAACATGTTCAACTTTTTCCCACTTTTTGTCCATATCTGTTACTTTTATAACACTATTTTTTAATTTTAAAATATTGAAGATCAGTTCCATAAAAACAGTAAATGTCGCTGATGGTTGCACCGATATTATTCATGATTTTCAGTCTCGAAACGACAGATCGTTCAGTCAGCCTGTGGACATTAAAAGTCGCACACTCAGATGAGAGAGCAGTTTCCTACTTGTTACTTCAAAATCCAAGTTCTGTTTTGTCCCTTTGTCGATTTCTTGCACGCAAATGAAAGCTTTAAACAAGGTATTGATTGCATCCTTGGATATTAGAGCACCCGTTGAAAATCATGATTTTCCGACAGGTAAGTTGACATGGAAAATTGCAAATTGCTGAACGTTTTTATATAACCTGTTGCTTGTCTCGTGGCTTAAATTACTCCTACGCTGTTCCCAATATTCCATTTCGTGGCCTAAAAAAGTTGCTAGTCAATTTAAGCACTCTATTGTATAATAGTCTTACAAACTTTAGAACTATTGCCTAGTAAAGGACCAAAAAGTTCATCCATAGTAAGCAACACCTCAATTCTTTCTTCCTCCGTCTAGTGGACAGGCACATGGTTACTTCCATTGTTGACAAGCTCCAACACTTTTCAGCATTCTCTATTCCTTTCTGCGGCGGGCAGCTGATAGAATAAGACCAATAAGTAGACTTGCATCTTTTTACCTGCCAAATCTATTGTTTGACATAATCAAATTGACTGATTTGTTTTTAGTTAGAATTAGAATAAGCAAAATCGATCGAAATTAAAAAAGGGAACCAGCTAGTTTAGTTATTTTTCATATTTGATTCAATTTGATTTAAACAGTTTCAAGTCGAAACAAAAGAAATTTGATAGAATCGGATTGAACCAAAGTTTTATAACTATAAATATAATATATTTAATATTTTAATAAAATTTTAATATTCATAATATTCTAGTTTCTTAAACATTTACATAATTTAATACATTTAAGAATTCTCATGCATGTAAACATGAGGCTTTTACTAAATAGATATTTCAAATGATACAAAAATTATAAAATTTAATTTAAAAGATTGAAAAAAAATATTAAAAAAATAAAATCTAACCGAATTATTCGGAAATTAATTCGATCTAGTTTAAATTATAACTTTAATTTAGTTCAGTTTGATTTTCACTTTTAAGTGAATCAACCCTAGCTGATCCTAGTTACAATAACTAAGCAAAGTAGCAAAGCAGATCCAACTGACTTTTGAGATATCTACAGAACAATTGAAATTGATTTATCTACCTGTGCTGAGAGAAAAGTCTAAAACTAGGTACAAGGAATGAAGAAGGGAATTACCACAATTTTTTAAATAATTATAATTTTGAATATTCTCTTTGTGTTAATGGTTGTGATATTTGAGTTGAGTGGAATCACACTAAGTGGATCTTTTTTTAGAAAAAAAAAAAAAAGAACAATAACATGTGAATAACTCAAGGTTCATTCATACCGTAATTCTTTTTTTTCTTTTAAGAATTTCCAAACAATCTTTAATCAGAGGTCGTCCTGTTTGATTGTCTGAAAGGGCCTCCATTAATGAGCAAAAATGAAGGAAGAAAAAATATCTCTTCTATTCTCTCATAATGAAAGATATATACAACCTACAATATATAGTAAAGTAAAACCAATGGAAGAATAGCATCTGCACAATTACTAGAATATTTCTAACTAATCAAGAGGCCTCTTGTACAACTAATCATTACATAATAACAGAAAGAATGAAGAAATAACAGCTGTAAGAAAAGGACAAGAAATGGCAGCCGTTGGCAGCTGTTATCATTGCATAATTTGTTATTCCTTTCGAGCATCAGAGTGGCTGCATGGCTTTTGCTGCATGTGCAAGAGTGAGCACCATATTCTTCATCCCCTCCTCAAGTTGGAGCTTGGTGAAAATCTGCCAAGCCCAACTTGGACAATAGATTGTGAAATTGTGCTGCAACTTGCCTTAGTAAATATATCTGCTAGCTGATGTTGTGAAGCTATATGTTGAGGCAAGATGAAACCTTTCTTGAACTTATTTCTTACTAAGTGACAATCTATTTCAAGATGCTTTGTTCTTTCATAGAAAACTGGGTTGGTTGTGACATGCAAAACTGCTTTGTTATCACACCAAAGAGAGATAGGAAGAGATGATTAAATTCCAAAATGTTGCATAAATAAATAATCCATTGTAACTAATTAATGACACTAGTTAGCCTTGAATTCTTATCATGAGGTTAGATTTGAAACTCTTTTTTCCAATGACAATCCTAATCTCTTTTTATTGAGGCAATTTAGCAACTTGGCATGTGAAATGGCAAATTACTGGATATTTATGTGCTATTATTGCTTATAGCTTGAAGGATTCAATTACTCCACATGTTCTGTTCAATAGTTTCTTGCTATTATAGCTATCATTTTGAACGATATAGTAAATACCAACTCTGTATTCTATAATTCTGTTCAAACTATGCTAGCACCATAAATATAAATAAACATATATATATATATATATATATCTGTGTGTGTGTTAATTATTTATAAATTTAATCTATTAATAAAACTATATATTTATAATTAATATAATTTTTTAAAACATCACAATGATTAATGAGTGGACTAAAAAATAAAATAATAAAATAAACTGACTTGTTTAAAAACTTGTATTCATATACGGTCACAAGTAATTTTAAAATTTATTTTAAAGTTTATTTACAAACTAAGCTTTAAGTAAATAATTGTTCAGCTCATTCGATTACAAATTCAGTTATGACTTAATAATTGTTTAAAGATTTATTTATAGGTCATTTAATAATATATAATTATAACTTAAATATTAAAAGATTCATATATTAAATATTATATTTGTAAGTGGAGTTCAATTACTTTTACATAAATTTATAAATATTATTTTTGCTGTACGAATTGTACTAGACGATGTTATGTTATGACCTTTAGATAAATTTGATATTTTTAAAAATTATAAAAATTATAACTACAAATATGCATTTTTCTACTGATATTTATGAATATTTTATTAACTATTATAAAAATCCATAATTTATATTTTTCATATATTAGTATTTCAAAAAACTTTATTTAAAATCTACATTTGTTATTTTTTTTTTAGTTTTGTAAATATCAAATAAACATAACAGTTTAATTCAGATTTGACTCATTTAATAAATTAGAAATTACGAAATCTGAATTTTAGACACTTATAATAGAAGAATCAAGTTTGAATACCGTCAAATCTGGGTCAGCTTGGTAGATTTATACCCCTGGCATCGAGTTAGTCCATGCATGTATACGCCTAAGCAATCTCAAGTTTCGTCCACTCTCCAGGCACACCTAAAAATAGGCACATGGTTACTTCCATTCCTGACCAGCTACAACACTACTGATAATAAAAAACGAAGAAGATGACTCTCAATATATTGACTGCCAATTTTTTTTGTTTGACATGATCATGCTTTTTTTTTTTTGTCTCTTTTCCTTTTCTGGGTCCATATAAAAACTGTATCCAACTGATTTAAGCGGGCTTACCATTTTTTCGTTGGGAGAGAAGCCTGACACCAGTGGCAAAATTGCACTTCTTCTAGTCTTGAGGTATGCATTTCTGGGCTTCATTGTCATAACATATTCATTCCCATCTTTCTGTTTTATGTTTCTTCTCTTTTACATTGATAATGTGCCAATCATTTCCTTCTTTCTTTTTGCTTAAATGGAAATTTTTATAAATCTTGAACTTAGACATGAAGTGGAGAGAAGCTAAATTAAGATGTATGAAAAACTATATTTATATGCTAAATTAAGCTAAAATCTACGAGCAAAACTAGTTTCAGCGTATACATATATATACATAAAGACATGCAACGAATTTCTCGGAGAGACAAATATATAAACAGGTAATGAAGACTTATTACTTGCAACTTAATCAGGTACCTCTTAATAAGATATTGTTTGGAAAATTCAGAAACACAAGAAGTTTATGCATAGCAAATTCTAAATATTTATCAGCTTGTTTTGCACTAGGAGTAAAGATATCTCATCATGGAAGACATGCCTGTGAAGAAGCTACTTGGATGGAGTACGATGAGGACCATTTCCTTAGCTACTTGTTTGGTAGCTTTTCCACTTATGATCATGCTCTCTGTGAATTACCAAGATGACATGTCTGATCTAATTGGCAAAGTCAAGGTCCTTGGAGGAAAAGCCTTCAACGTTACACAATTTGGCATAGGTAAGACCTTATCCAATGCTCTCATCCTTTTGTTTAGAAAGTGAAAGAAATAAACGTGATTTTTCCTTTTCTTTTTTTATTTTCCCCCCTTTTCTCTAATTTGGCAGATTCAAAACCGGAGTCCTCTCAACCTGCGAGTCACAGTGATGTACTACTTGGTGGACTACTGGCTTCAGGATTCGATCAAGAATCCTGCTTAAGTAGATATCAATCTGTCCTATACAGAAGACCTTCACCTAAAAAGCCTTCTCCATACCTCATCTCCAAACTGCGTAATTACGAAAAACTTCACAAGAAATGTGAACCTCACTCAGAATCCTATAATAGCACTCTGAAACTACTTGGTTCCCCTAACATTTCTGGCCCTACAGAGTGCAGTTACATGGTGTGGACAGCTCAAGAAGGCTTAGGGAACAGAATATTAACCATGGCTTCTGCATTTCTCTACGCTCTCCTTGCCAATAAAGTTTTGCTCGTTGAATTTTATCCTGACATGGTTGATCTCTTTTGCGAGCCATTTCCAAATACATCATGGTTATTGCCCCAAGACTTTCCCAGTGAATTCAGATGGTCTAAAAATCGACCTACTTTTGGAAACCTGCTGAGAAGCAAAACTATTAATGCATCAACAGAGCTGCCACCTTCACAGCTCTTTATTTTTCTTGCTGCCCGCCTTGATTTTTTCGATTTGCTTTTTTATTGTGAAGATAACCATGCTCTTCTTCAAAAAGTCCCTTGGTTGTTCTTGAAATCAGATGAATACTTCCTTCCATCTTTCTTCCTGATCCCATCCTTCCAGGAAGAGCTTGACAGGATGTTTCCTGACAAAGAATCTGTTTTCCACCACTTGGGTAGGTATCTTTTCCACCCTTCAAATAAGGCATGGGGACTTATCACTAGGTTCTATGAGTCTTATTTAGCCAAAGCAGAAGAAAGAATTGCTATTCAAGTAAGAGTATTCAAACCCAAAGCTAGTCCATTTGACAGATTGATGGATCAAATTTTAGCTTGCACTTTTCGGGAAAACTTGCTGCCAGAAGTAGATAAACAAACACTCGTAGCATCTCCATTAAAAAATCGGACATCAAAGGCTATACTAATTGCATCTCTGTATTCAAAATTCTATGAGAATATAACAAACATGTACTGGACATTTCCTACTAAAAGAGGAGAGATAATAGGGGTTCACCAGCCAAGCCATGAAGAGCATCAATACTTCGGGGATAATATGCACAATATGAAGGCATGGGTTGAAATGAATCTGTTGGGTATGAGTGATGTGTTAGTGACTAGCTCAGGGTCTACCTTCGGCTATGTGGCCCAAGGCCTTGCAGGTTTGACACCATGGATTCTGTCCAGGCCTGAGAGTTGGAAGGCATCTGATCCAGCCTGTCATCTGGGCCTGTCAATGGAACCTTGTCTCCACATACCACCATCTTATGACTGCAAGGCAAAGGCAAATGCTGATATGGGTAATGCTGTTCCTTATGTCAGGCACTGTGAGGATTTACCTTCAGGTCTAAAGCTTGTAAATAAATAGTTGTTCATTTGTAAGTTTCTGGTGTTTAACTAAAATTAGAAAAATGTATTTCACTTTCATTTGTATAGTTGAACATTATAAAAAAAATTATCTGAAAAGGATCATTTATATATTTTATGGTAAAAAAAATCAATACCTACAAATGCAATGACCCTGATCTAGACCGATCTACTTATCAACTTCAGTCAAATATTAATATAACAAATCTCTTTTAGTAACCACTTATATATTTTAACAATTTGTTGTTTAAAAAATAATAAATTGAACACAAAAAAATTAAAGTAAATAAAATACTCAAGTTTAATACAATAAACTAACCTACTAAAGTTTAATATAATTAACTTTATTCTAATAAAATATTGTTAATATTTTGTAATAATAATATATAATAGTAAATACCTAAGATTTAAAGTTAACGTTATTAAAAGAAATAAAAAAAAAGGTAAAATCTTTAACAAGGATTCTTAATTTAAAAAAGTACCTTTGCGAAAAGGTAAATATTTAAAATAAGACTTTACTAGAAATTGTATGTGACAAATTCATATATATATATATGTGTGTATTTTTTTTATTGATAATCAAGTAATTAGATATTAAATATAATACGAATATTTTAATATATAAACGAAAATATACTATTGAATATAGATAAAAATATTTAAATATTTAATATGGAGAGAAATAAAGTCTCTATAAAACGAATTAAATTATAGGCTTAACTAAAAAAATATTTGATCTCGCAAATGAAAACCGATAAGCTTTTAATTAACTGAACTTCTTACCCACACTTAATGTCCACCGAATTGCATGCACCAATTCAATCAACGGTTAACACAAAAGAACTAAGCCATTAGAGAGCTACAACTTTTTCAAATGTTAGTTGTATATTGGATTAATTAATACATTTAAGCTACTTTTATAGTTGTGAAATAGGCTGATGTATACAGCATCATACTTACAATAATTTTTTTTATATTTTTATATATTCGTTCAATAAAAATTATAAAATTTTAAATTAATTTACATAAAAAAATTTAATAAATTTATATAAAAATATTAAAAAATCACTATATAACCAATGTACCTAACAATTGATGTATGCAAGAATTTTTAACAACTGATGTATGCAAGAATTTTCAATCAATTCAGGCTGCTTGACACCCTTCACAATTTTCTAGAGGTGGACCAGAAAGTTCCCCCCACTACCTGCCCCTGTGCATGCGGGTGCACCCCAAATTAGATCACATGCATTGTTACTTCCATAATTAACAAGCTAATATAGAACCACCATTTTCCGGATACCTCCACTACTCCTTTGCGTACGTAGCTACCCTTAGAAAATGCTAAGAAATTAAAACGCTATCACATTTCTTGCATCTTAAATCTTTTTGTTTGACATTATCATGCTGACTTTTATTTCCTTTTGGTTACTTATAGTATTAGTAAGCAAAGGGACTTTAAAAAGCTGCGATTTGTTGATTGAAATTCAAATTTCAATCTGATGAAACATAGCCCTATTTGTAAATAAATAAGCTTGTGTAAATTCTGCTAATCTAGTTTAAGTTCCTATTTCGTTAACTCAGCTTAGCTTATTGTTTTGTTTCTCTATAGCTCTTTTTATAAATACCGGATCTCTTGTTCTCTTCTGAAGCATAATCCATACAGTACAACCGTTTCTATCAAATATGCAAAAATTGCTCAGCTTCTTCTAGTCTTGAGGTAAGTTTGGATTTCATTGTTTTCTTTTTATTATTATTATTATTATTATTATTATTATTATGGGTTCGAAAAAGTAGAGGATCATCTAAATTTTATAGAGCTCTTCCACTAAACCAAGAATCGAAGTTTCGGATTTCCTTATTGTATTAACATATTTATTGGCATACTTTTATTTTTGAGGTAAGTTTGAATTTCATTGCTGTGATTAACAGATTTCATTGTTTCTTTCTTGTTCTTGTTAAAATTTCAACGTGTTTTAATTAAATTTATATTTTCAGAACTTGAACTAATAATGAACTGGTACAAACTCCTGGTGTATGTGAATGATCCCATTGTACCTTTTTTTTTCAACACAAGATCTTTGTTGTTTTTAATGCTTTTATATTATAACAAGAAATGCATTGAATTTCATGGACAAAAGCATAGAATGGAAATTAAGATTCCATCAGCTATCTACAACTTATCAGATATCTTTCTACTAAACTAAACATAAACTATGTACATATCATCAGAAGGTCGAAAATTTGCATGAAGTTTGAATGTTTTCAGGTTGACATTGTCATTGGAGTTCACATATCTGAAAATGGAAGCCAATTCTATGAGGAAACTACTGGGATCGAGTACGATGAGGACCATTTCCTTCGCTGCTTGTTTGATGGCTTTGCCTCTTATAATCATGCTGTCAGTAAATTACCAAGATCAAATGTTCAATTTAATTGGAAAAGTCAAGGTCCTTGGAGGACAAGCCCTAAATGTCCGACAAATAGGTAAGTGCTAATACATCCTTGAGAAATTGACAGAAAATTACCTTGATTATTCATTTTCTTTCTCTCTTTTTATTTCACAGGTTCAGAACATGAACCTGCTAGCATTTCTGATGATGTACTACTTGGTGGTCTACTGGCTTCAGAATTTGATAAAGATTCTTGTCTAAGCAGATCTGAAGCTGTCTTATACCGAAAACCTTCTTCGAAAAAGCCTTCTCCGTATCTCATATCTAAACTCCGTAATTATGAAAATCTTCACAAGCGTTGTGGACCTGACACAGAATCCTATAAAAGAACACTTTTAGTACTTGATTCGAGGAACATTTCTAGTACTACAGAGTGCAATTACATAGTCTGGACAGCTCAAGCAGGCTTGGGGAACAGAATATTAACAATTGCTTCAGCATTTCTCTACGCTCTCCTTACTGATAGAGTTTTGCTTGTTGAATTTAATGCGGACATGACTGATCTCTTTTGTGAGCCATTTCCCAATACATCATGGTTATTGCCTCCGAACTTTCCCAAACAATTCAGAAAATTCAATCAATGGAACGCAGATACTCTTGGAAATACGCTGAAGAACAATGTCTTTAATGCATCAAGCGAGTTGCTACCTTCACATTTATATATTTTTCTGGCTTACGGCCTTACTAATTTTGATATGCTTTTTTACTGTGAAGAACACCATGCTCTTCTTCAGAAAGCTCCTTGGTTGGTCTTGAGATCGGATGAATATTTCATTCCATCTTTCTTCCTGATGCCATCTTTCCAACAAGAGCTAGACAAGATGTTTCCTGACAAAGAATCTGTTTTCCACCACTTGGGCAGATATCTTTTCCACCCTTCAAATAAGGCTTGGGGACTTATCACTAGGTTTTATCAGTCTTATTTAGCGAAGTCAGACGAAAGAATTGCTATGCAAATAAGGGTATTTAATCCCAATGCTAAACCATTTCAAAGAGTGATGGATCAGATTTTAGCTTGTACTCTTCAGGAAAATTTACTGCCAGAAGTAGATAAACAACGATTGGTAGCTTCTCCATCGAAAAACCAAACATCAAAGTCTGTTCTAATAGCATCTTTATATCCACAATTCTACGAGAACATGACAAACATGTATTGGACATTTCCAACTAGGAAAGGAGAAGTAATTGGGGTTTACCAGCCAAGCCATGAAGAGTATCAACACTTTGGGGATAATATGCACAATGTGAAGGCATGGGTTGAAATGAATCTGTTAAGTTTGAGTAATGTGTTGGTGACTAGCTCGGGGTCAACCTTTGGCTATGTGGCTCAAGGCCTTGGAGATTTGAGACCTTGGATTCTATACAGACCTGAGAATTGGAAAGACTCTGATGCAGCTTGTCATCCGGGCAAATCAATGGAACCTTGTCTCCATATACCACCCTCTCATGACTGCAAGGCAAAAAGGAATTTTGATATGGGTACAGTGGTTCCTTATGTCAAGCACTGTGAGGATTCAACTTCAGGATTGAAGCTTATTAACCCTGACAATAATTCTAGATAAGGTTTACTCTTATTCTTTTGTGAATTTCCTTTATGTTAGATAACAAAGTAATTTTTTCCCAGAGAAGTATATATAATAATATTCTGGTCTAGGTTTAAAAGAAGTTTCTTTTTGTCAATTGTATAGTCGAACAGGAAAACAAACCTAAACCACATTCCCAAGAACTAAGGTTTAGGTTATAAGAATATATAACCCAAACCTTTACAAGAGACTACAATAAGAATATTCATGTTCCTTTGTTTCGGATAATATGTTTCTTTTATTTTTTTTACAGATTTATAAATATTAGTTTTTTTTTTATCCGCGTGGAAAAAGCATGGGAATATTAATAGTTCGACTCATTATTATTAATTTTGTTATATATATTTTTTTATATAATTTTTATATGCATTAATTCAAAGATCAAAAGAAATTCTACTTGAATTGATTATTTTTAAATATTTTTAAATAATAATAAATATTAAATAAAAATATAAAATAGTTAATAAAAATAATGCATTTATTTAAAATGTTGTTTCAGTTGATATATTCATTAATTAGATAAATAATTCTAGAAATAAAATAGAAAAATATGATAAAGATACAAATAAAAAATATTTTTTACACAATAAATAATACTTCATCTATTTCTAAATTACCTACTTAAATTATTTTTAGTATTTATTTTATTATTTTATCTAGTTTTAAATTTTAAACAATTATTTAAGAAATATGACTTTTAGTCCAAATAAAAGTTTATATCTCCTGTATTTGCCTTAAAGTTTCTTGATTATTCACTTCCTATGTTCCAAGGATCCATCGAATTGTCTCAATTGATATTTTATAAACTAAGTTGATATTTAGTTGTTTAAATAAAGCAAAACTCAATCACATAATAAAATTATAATAAAAATATTGTCAAATATTAAAACAATCTCTAAGAATGAAATAAATTTTTATTTCATATTTTTTATTTAGTAAAATTTTAATAGAGTTACTTATTAAAAGTTTCCTATATAAAACCATACATTTTATATAGAATTTTTATTTTTTTCAAGCATATTATCATATGTTTATTTGGTGGATATGACTCGTTTAATTTAAATGTTCCACTTAATTTTTTTTTAATTGTAGGAATTATTATATATTTATAATTTAAACTGCCATAATAATATTTAAATCTTTTTTAATTATAGAAATTATTATATGTTTATAATTTAAACTACCATAATTTTTAAAATATGAGAAATAGCATATTGATAGTATAGCCTAGATTTCCATATAAAAGTACTAAGACATATTTTCTATATAGATTTCTCTATTCATCTTCTTTATTTTGATTTTCCATAATAAATTCTATTATACCAGGAAAAAAGTCAACAAGAATGCCAGCTTTAATCACTATGATTCACATTTTTTTTATTTTTTTAATCCAATTTAATAATTTATTATGTATAAAGTTAAATTTGTATTTCAATGTACTTTTAATATTATTAACCAATAATAATCTTTTGTAGAATTTTTTTTATAGATTTCTCTATTTTCTCATTAAAAGTTATATTCTACTAAAAATACCAATAACAAAAATTTGATCTTTAGTTGCTTTTGGACTTCACATTTTCTTTTATCAAGTTTAATAGTCTAATTATATATAAAATATTAATTTTTCATTTAATAAAAATTTTATTTTATAATAAATAATAAAAATTCAATAGAGTGGAACTTTTAGAGTTGTACTTGATAAATTATTAGCACAATCTATTAATAAATTTAATTAATAAATAATTAAATTTATCAAATTATAGAATCAGCAAGGTCCTTTTCAGTACGTGTGTTTCCTCCTTTTTACACTTTTATATATACTTATTATGTTCTAATAATAAATAAATAAATAATTATTAGATCTAGAATCATAAACACTACTAATGTTATATAAAGGGATGGTTTTTAATTAGATTAATCCATTTAAATATTTAGAATTACTATTAAATTTACGATTAAAGACTTTTAAAAATTAAAAAAATTTATAAAATTTATGATTGAATTTTATAAGGAGTAACCCACCACCACCTTTCTAATCCATTATACATGAAAAAAGAAAACTATAGAACAGAAAAGGAAAAAAACTAAAACAAACTTATAATTTTTTCTGATTTTCATTGTTACTCACCGCCAACTGTTGTCCTCATTGCTTGCCGTTCATCGCCTCGTCGCTTGTCATCCTCATCGCCTAACACTATCGCTGTCGTATATCGCCACTCGTCGCCTTGTCGCCTGCCGTCCTCATCGCTCTTCTTTGTTAATAGTACGATAGTGTGGGTTGGATTTGTTCTTCAATTCTATTATTTAATTTAATTAAGTTTTTTTTTTTTTAAAAACTAAAAAGAAAAAAGATAAATGTTTATGATATTTTAAGGGTCCCACAGCTAACAGAAGTTATAATTTTGATATCAATTTGACTTATTTGAATCTTTATGAAAATTAAAGATCAAAATTGAACCAATTTAAAAATTAAAGATTGAATTAATGTTATCAATTGAACTAATTTGAAAAACGAGGATTTAGCTGAACATATCCAATTAGTCCGAAGACCTTTTTGTACTTTATGCCTAGTTTAAACTAAAGCAAAATTTTATTATTCTGTTCTCTTCTAATTTTAATTTTCTTAATAATTTTTATATATTACTTTAAATTGTAATGAACCCTTAATTTTAATAAACAACATCTTTATTTTCTCGAATCTCTTTAGAATCTCATCAATAGTCTATTACTATTAACATTAACCTATTTAGAGCATATTAATTAATGTTAAATAAGTTTTATTTATGTATAACATAAATTAATTTTAAACTTTTGTATCAGTGCATCATTTTTATCTTCTTTATCAGTGTCATGTTATAAGTATATCTTAGACTTTCTTTCTCTTTGGTTATGTCAATGTTATAATTCTATTTTGCAATTACTTATTTTCATGGCTTTGGTGACTTAGAATTTCAAAATCACATGAGTTGTTCAAATTTGAGCTAAATTTCGAATTTTCTATGTTGCATTATTTAGAAGGTCATATTGATTTGTGAATTGAATTAAGTGTTTATTAATTATCTTAACTTTCAAAGTTGACTATCGCATGTTCTATTCTTTAATGGGCCACCATCTATTTTTAAAATTTTACAAAACCTATTTTATGAACTGCACATAGGATAACATATAAATTTATAAATATTAATATTATTTTAATTTTAATAATTTATTAATATATCTAAATATTAAATTAATTAATTATATAAAGTATTTAATTATTATTAGTTAAACAAATTATTTTTATTTATTAAAATTTTTATTTATTTTTAAAATTTAATTAGCAGTATTTGACAACTATAAGATTTAATTATAAAATTTCAACTCATAAAAATAATTAAAAATTACATATGAATCCAGTAATAATCTATATTAGTAGAAGAATATATAAAATAAATAAATTATTTAAAATTATATTAATTAATAGTGTATAATTAAAAAACAGCCTTATAATGATAGGGTGTTACAATAATACTCTAGCAAAACTTTCTAATTTATCTTCACACTAATTATTTAAATTTGAGATAAAGATAAGATGTTCTATCATATTTTTTATGTAAATTATAATTATATTTAAAAACTTTTAGTATATTTTATAAAGTAAAAACTAAATTTTTTTATATTAACTTCACTAAATTGGTAAATAAATATCTATTAATATAATATCCATACTTATTTGATTTACCTTTTAGCCACCTTAAGTTTATCTAATATTGTGCAAACAAATAAAATATAATTATATTTTAGTATATATGTGTGTTTTATTTTAAAAAATTTTAAGTTTAATTTTTTATCATTACATAATAATATTTTATTTTTTAATTTTTTAATAATTAAATAATTAAATAAACATTTTATATTCATAATTTTAAATTATAGAACACAATCAATCTATGAAAATAAGTTCATCAAAATCATAAAATTATAAATTCATTGGTTAACAACAAATTCATAAATTATAAACTATAAACTCATCACAAGTATAGTTGAAGTTCATATATAATAATCTAGAAATTCATAAAAGAATATAGGTTTATAAATTATAAATTATAGGCTCATCACACGTATATCGAGATTTATAAATTATAGTTTAAAAATTTAAAATTTAAAATATAGATTCATATGTTAACTAGACCTGTTCAAATTTCAAACCGGGCTTGAAGTTTTCAAATCTATACTCGAGCACAACTATGCGGGCTTAAATTCTTTACCAAGTCCGGCTAGTCATAAAAAATATACTACATTTTTTTTATAATTTTTGAGTTCGGTCAGACTTTTTGTATGTTTGGACTTGGACAAGCTTCACATCAAAAAAAATATGTCTTGAAATTTTCGGGCGGGCTTAGACGGGCCAGACGGATACCAAATCTATAAACATGTCTAATATTAACTAATAAATTTATAATTTACAAATAATAAATCTTTTGTATGTTAACTAATAAATTTACAGTTTACAAATGATGAATATACATTTTAATTTTGATGAATCTACAAGCAATACTTAATGATCTTATTATTTATAACTATAATTAACACTAATTTTTCAGTAAACCAATACTGTATTATCAATAACCTATAATTTATATTTAACAAATATATAACTCATTAAATATGAATATATGTGATAATAAAAATTTAATATCATACAAAAAATTAATATGATATGTTATAAAAATATAAAATTACCCTTAAAAGTCATTAAATAAACTACTAATAAAAATGTTAAAAATTATAAATAGAATTAATTGAAAAATCTTATGCAACAAATTAATTCTTTACTTTTTCTATTAATATTTATAGTACTAAAACTATTATTAGAAGAATTAAATAAATTTAAAAATCCAACCACTAATGTAAATATTTTCTTAGGAAAATTAATATAATTTTAATTAGAATAATTAAATAAATAAAAAAAATCAACCACTAATGTAAAATTTTTCTTACAAAAATTAATATATTTTTAATTATCTCTTGAATACTAAAAAATAAAATAAAATAATATGACTTTAATTATAAGTAATACAAATAAAATAAAAAAATAAAAAATTGTATATAAACATATGCATATTTTATATTTTTGGTTTTATATTTGTGATTTAATATTAGATAATGCTGCATATCTTTATAAGAGAAAAAAACAATAAAATATTCAGATAAAAGAAAAAAATAATAATTCACGTATGGGTAATATCAATAAAATTCATACGTTTTTTTATCAGGATTGTGACCCATTGCGTGGATATACTATGCCGAATTCCTTTAGAAGTAAGAATGTGATGATAAATCCCATACCGAGTACAAATGGTCCATATAGAGAACTTAAAAAGAATTATAATGTGAAGGAAAAACCCATTAAATTTGACCTATTAAATCATATTAATGGCAGAAAACTCAAATTAAATGAATTTTATTTACCTTCTCCCATTTATTTCTCCCATTTATTTCTTTGGGCTTTTGGGACCATTTAAGAAATTTAATAAGTTGTCCGAAAACGAAAAGCAAAATTATATTATCTAATTTGTCTCTTGTAAACCTGGTCCTGTTTCACTCTCTTTCCCCTAAGTCTTGCCGAAAAGTTTGTCACTTATTCTGCCATTTCGGTTTGTTTGCTTACTTAAACAACTTTCTGTGTTAATCGTTTTTCTTTATCTTCTTTTGGCATGTAGTAATCTTTTCTATATTCTTTCTTTCACTGAAACCGAGGCGGACATTGTTCTAAAAGAGCTGACATATTGTATTGTTGCTACTGCTTAAGAAGTATAACCCACCAATTTCAGAAAAAGAAGTATAACCCACCAATTTCAGAAAAAGAATTCAGCGAGTATTTCTTCAAATTCTAAACATTTAAAAAAAAATAATAAATCTGCAGTTTTATTAATTTATCTAAAATAATGCTTTCTTCATCATCAATTTCTTCCTCTTGTGCTCGAATATCACAAGCAATTCCTTGTTTTGTTTCTTCTTTATCCTTTAGCTCTATAAAGTATTTTAAGAAAGACAATAACAAAAATGTTAATGAATCCTATGTGATGAATAGGTCTAAAGATTGCGAACAATCAACACATATTTCAGGTTTGATGTTGCCATTGGAGTACAGAGATCTGATCATGGAAGACAAATCCGGCAAGAAGCTGCTCCGGTCGAGTACAGTGATAAGTACCTTTACAATTGTTGTTTGTTTAGTAGCTTTATCTCTTATAATCATGCTATCAGTTAATTATCAAGATCGCATGTTCAATCTCATCGAGAATGTCAGGGTCATTGGAGGGAAAGCCTTAAATGTTACACAGTTTGGTATTGGTAAGACATGTTCTTATAATCGCGCGTCATTATTTTTCAGAAAGTGAAGGAAAAGACATCTAATTGTACCTTCTAACGCTTCACAGATTTTAAATCTGATTCCTCTCAACCTGCTGGCACTTCTGATGATGCACTGCTTGACGGATTACTGGCTTCAGGATTTGATCAGGAGTCCTGCTTGAGTAGACACCAATCTGTTCTATACCGCAGACCTTCGCCCAAAAAGCCTTCTCCATACCTCCTTTCAAAACTGCAGAATTATGAAAATCTTCATAAGCAGTGTGAACCTCACTCAGAATCCTATAACAGGACAATTGAAGTGCTTAATTTCAGAAACATTTCTACTGCTGCAGGGTGTAATTACATAGTGTGGAAAGCTGAAGCAGGCTTGGGGAACAGGATATTAACTATGGTTTCGGCATTTCTCTATGCTCTCCTTACTAACAAAGTTTTGCTCGTTGACCATGAGAATGACATGGCTGATCTCTTTTGTGAGCCATTTCCTTATACGTCATGGTTGTTGCCTCTGGACTTCCCCTTGAAGAATGATTTCAGAGCATTCAATCAAAGCCATCCACATACTTTAGGAAACATGATAAAGAACAACATGGTTAATGCGTCGATCGATTTGCCGGCATCACATCTATATCTTTTTCTAGCTTCTGGTGTTAGTTCTTTTGATAAGCTTATTTACTGTGATGACAACCAAGCCCTTCTTCAAAAAGTCCCTTGGTTGATCTTGAAATCGGATGAATACTTCGTTCCATCTTTCTTCTTGATGCCATCATTTCAGGAAGAGCTAGAAAAGATGTTTCCTGACAAAGAATCAGTTTTCCACCACTTGGGAAGATATCTTTTCCATCCTTCAAATAAGGCTTGGGGACTTATCACTAGGTTTTATCGCTCTTACTTAGAAAAGGCAGAAGAAAGAATTGGTATGCAAATAAGACTGTTCAACCCCAATGCTAGTCCCTATCAAAATATCATGGATCAAATTTTAGCTTGCACTTTTCAGGAAAATTTGCTCCCACGAGTAGATAAACAAAAGGTCATAGCTTCTCGTTTGAAAAAACAAGACATCAAAGGCTATACTAATAGCATCTTTATATTCAGAATTCTATGAGAATATGACAAACATGTATTGGACATTTCCAACTTCAACAGGAGAGGTAATTGGGGTTTACCAGGCAAGCCATGAAGAGTACCAACACTTTGGGGATAATATGCACAATTTGAAGGCATGGGTTGAAATAAATCTCTTAAGTTTTAGTAATGTGTTGGTAACTAGCTCTTGGTCAACCTTTGGCTATGTGGCACAAGGACTTGGAGGTTTGAAACCATGGATTCTGTACAGGCCTGAGAATTGGAAGAAAACAGATGCAGCTTGTCTTCAAGGCATATCAATGGAACCTTGTCTCCATATACCACCCACTTATGACTGCAAGGCGAAGGTGAATGCTGACATGGGCACAATAGTTTCTTATGTAAAGCACTGTGAGGATGTAACTTCAGGGCTTAAGCTTGTTAACAATTATAACCATTATAGTTAAAAAAGAGTAGGGGAAATTTGACCATACATGCTTGTGATTTTAAATAGTTATTTAAGTAGGTTCTTTTTTCCAGAAAAAGTAGAGGATATATTTTTATTTGTTAGCAAAAGATAATATATCATCGTAACTGTGTGAGTTTCTGTCATGCAGCTTAAATTTATTTAAAAAATGATACTATGTATTTTTATTAATATTTAAAATATAGTTATAATTTTATGTATTTTCAACATAAAATGTTTTCTTTTTCATGCTAGATTAACATGTGTTTTTAATTTTTAGTAAAAGATAACATTTTCACTATATTCGAATAGGTACCATGTCAAATAAATTAAATACCATAAGCGGAAAACTCATGGTGTTATAATAAAATACTGTTTTTTGCTAACAGACTAAAGCAAGTATACTAATTTATTCTACAAAAAGATACATATCTAAAATTATAAATACACAAAACAATATTTTTTTTCTTGAAATTTGTTCTTAAAACTTTAGTATATATTACTTATTTATAATTTTCCATGAAGTATTTACAAATATGTTTTAAAGGGATTAAATTATAACTTGATTGATTTTCCTACACCGTTTAAAATTTGTAGGAAAAATAAAAAAGAGATTCAAGGTTGACTGAGGAACGAAGCTAGAAGGCTTCATTTGGGGATATGAAGAGGGACGGTGAGAGGGTTGAGCAAGTAAAATGAAGTTTTTTAATGGGGTCTAGTGTTCAGTCTTTTTAACATCTGAACATTTCCCAATCTCTCCCTCTGGCCTCGTACTTGGGTTTACTCTCTTTCTCTAGCAATATTTTGGAATTTATAAGAGAGTTGTTCAAGGAAGAAGAAGATGATAGAGCCAGGTTTCTTAATTCTCTGCCACTTGAAAAGAAAAAATTGGTAAATCATTAAGATAATGATCATGATATGATTTGTCTCTTTATAAAGTAAAAATACAAAATGTGAAAGTTAAAAGTAAGAAAAAAATTGTAATGAAAGGAAAGATTTAGGAGAGCAATGTTTTTACAAATTAATTGTCAATTATGCACAGAAACAATGTACTTGTTTTGTTCCAGTGATAGGTATAAAGATGTAACTGAAACTTCCCCTTCTTCACCGCATCCAATTAATTCCTTAAATTTTCTTCTGCTTATTTTCTTGTTCTTGAAAATATCTTCACCTTTTCTTTTAATTATTTTTCCAATAAGATTGTTCCTCATCTTCTCCATCAATTTCTTCCGCTTTCTTTTCTACTTATGCAATGTTTCATAGCTTTACCTCTTACAATGATGCTCACAATCACTTACCGAGGTCAGATTTTCAATTTATTCAGGAAAAATCAAGATCCTTGGTGGTAAAGACCTATTCCATCTTCATTTTCTTAAGAAAGTGATGGAAAATAAACTTGATCGTGTAATTTTTCTTTTCTCCTTTCTATTTCACAAATTCAGAACATGATTCCTCTCAACCTGCTAGCATTTCTTATGATGTACTTCTTGGTGGATTAGTTGCTTCAGGATCTGATCAAGAATACTGCTTAAGCAGATATCGGTTTGTCTTATACTGAAAACCTTAGCCTAAAGTGCCTTCTGCATGCGTCATTTCCAAACTACACAGTTATGAAAATCTTCATAAGGTGTATGAACCTTATACAGAATTCTATAACAGGACAGTTGAAGTGCTTGATTCCATGAGTACCTCTAGTATTGCAATGTTATTACATAGTCTGGAGTGCCGAAGCAGGCTTGGGGAATAGGACATTGACCATGGCTTCGGCATTTCTCTATGCAAACTAATATAAAGTTTTGCTTGTCGAACATAATCCTAACATAGCTGATCTCTTTTGCGTGCCAGTTCCTAATAATTTAGAAGAACATATTCAGAAGAATCAGTGAGGGGCGCAAGTTACTTCAAGAAACATTCTCAAGAACGACATGGCTCATGCATCACATCTTGAAAATATCCTTTGGTCTATTTTATGGATTTTTTGAGAAAATCTTTTATAAGCTTTTCTACTGCGACAGTTACCAAACTCTTCGAGGAAAAGTCCTTTGGTTGATCTTGATGTCAGATGAAGATCATTCCATCTTTATTCCTGATGTCATCTTTCTAGGAAGAGCTAGACAGGATGTGTCCTGACAAAGAATTTGTTCACCACCTGGGCAGGTGTCCTCTTCACCCTTAGGTTTATCAATCTTAGCCAAGTCAGAAACAAGAATTGGTATGCAAATAACATAACAGAAGGCATTGGCTTAAATGAATCTGTTTAAGTTTGAGTAATGTGTTGGTGACTAGCTCAGGCTCATCCTTTGGCTATGTTGCTTAAACCCTTGATTACGGATTTTGCACAGGCCTTAGAATTGGAAGATTCTTTTCATCACTTGTTTTCTCATTATATCCATCTTCAAAATTGAAATATTATGGTTATTATTTTGATTCATTTCCAGCCATCAGGAATACTTAAAGCGATTGGAATTAATCAGAATTGAAGCTCTAAGTCTTCTATATTCGGGGTTAGCTAGGCTGCTCTTGATGGTTGCTTTACTGAATCTCACTTCTGATTCAGATATCAATTGATAAGGAAGTTTGCCCTTTTTTGCCAATGATGCCCTTACCGCAGTTTTAAAGTCTAGCTCCGCTCCATGCTTGTCCTATCCTCCAACCAAAGACTTCAAAATGATACATTAATGTCGTACTTTTTTCAAGGAATAAAGTACAATTTAGCCACTAACGTGTTGGATTCAGTTCAACTATTTTCTACATTTATGGATGTTTTAATCTAAATTCTTACATATTTGGTTCAAATTAATTTTATTTTTTTTATAAAAATAAAAGAATAAGTTAAGCATTCTCTAAAGAGAATGGTTTACCTTACTAGTAGGATAAAGACTAGATAAACATAACGTTTCTTAATTGAAAAAAGGAATAAAGTTTAATTTGCTAGTGACTTTATAACTCCGCTCAATTTAGTATTTTTTTCCTTCAAATTTATGGATTTTTTAGTCAAATCTTTACATATTTAGCTCAAATTAATCCTATTTTCACTTTCTCTTGAAAATAAAAAATAATTTAAACAATTTATAATAATAGTTAAAACTATTTTATAAATCTTTAGATTATCAAATTTGTGTTTTAACTCTAATTCAATGTGTAAAATATGTCGCTGCGAGGAAAAAAGGGATCAACGGAGATGCCAGAGAAAAACCAAATATATTTAATGTGTACAATTATGATTTGCAACCATTTTTGCTGAGGAAAACCAAATACAGAGAACTTCAAACGGAACATACATGATTACAACCAAAATAAGAATTTTTTTTAAAAAAAAGAAACATTAGTAGTTCACAAAAGCACACTGTTTCCTGATTTCACCTTGATTGCCAGTAAGGACACCGATATGCCCCATTTTAACCATGGAATTAGCAAAATCTTGTGCAAAAGTGATTCCATTTGTCAAAGCCTGAAGTTTGACATAAGTACTTGTTTCAATATCGTTAAGAAGAGCTGCATCAGATTGGAAGAGCCCTCTTCTTTTCGCTACAACAGTGTAGTAATCTTCGTCGAATGTTTTGAAGCTTCCAGGATCCATCTCAACAATTGTGTTGGAATTTCCAGGCTTACATTTCTTCTTCAACTGAGCTGCATATAAGGGGTCCAATGAAGGGTCTGTGTCGCCTTTGCCAGTGAAATTGTATAGGCGGTTAGAGATTATAAAGCAATGTCCAATTCCAATGGTATGCCCTCCTGCAAACACAAAGGAGTTAGAAGTTAAAATCTTGTAATGATGCATTGTCAAAAAAAAAATTTGAAGTAGTTAATTTTTTAAATTGAATGGAGTAACCATTAATTTAACTATTAATTTCTTGTATTACGAGGAAGATTATTAACTATTAAGATGGACAAAGTAGAGAACATGTCATTTTCCTAATAATATTATATTAATAGTTACCTGACAAAACCACTAGGTCCTTTACACTTAGGCCCTTCGAGGCAAAATTTTGTTTAAGTTGATTAATATTGGCGAAAGGAGATGGTAACTGATTTAAAGCCTCTGAAGAAATGGACACTCTTCCATCTCTACGTCCGGTAGGAACACTCCAAGATGGCCCTCCAATCTGAAAGGAAAATGGTTTACTAGACATAAGATAGGCATGTAAAAGATGATGCAAGTCCTTATGAATTTTGAGCAAGAAGAACTTGATACCATTAGAACTGAATCTCTAGCTGCCAAGGCCAAAATGTCAGCACAAGAAACTATGCCGGGACACCTCCTTTCAAGTTCAAATTTTATAGCGTCAATCACATTGAAACCTCTTAAGGTTTGATTGGGGATTGCTGCTTTCTCAGCTTGATTTTTCTTTGTAGAATCTAATAACACAGAACCATCGCATCCCTGCAACAATTACTTATAATTAGAACAGCAAGATTTTTAATTAGTCAAATAAAAATCCAATTAGCTTTGATTAAGTGGAACCATAATCATTTCATAAATGAGATATTAGGAGAGTTTGATCCCTAGTCAAAGCCCAGAAAAAAAGAATAGCAAGGACTGGCTATATATTAATCATGTATTTATAAAAGATAATCTTCTCATAACAACATACTCTAACAAAGCAATCATGGAAATGCATTCTTAGTAAAGGAGCAGCAAGAGTTGGATCCCTGGAGATGTACTTGTATGCAATATCATGAACAATGTATTCTGCATTTGGGCATGTCTTCCTATAGAACCCGAGCTGTAACCCTTGTGAATTACTAAGGTCTAAGAATAAAAGGGTGAGAACCAGTTGAGAAAAGACAAGCGAAAGAAGCTTTTGGAATGCCATTATTGTCTAAGAGGAATTAAAGATGCTGAAATTGTTTCATAGGCCTGAAGTATTGAAGTAAGAACCCTGGCATTTATAGTTAAGCTAAGACTTTGACAATGTCATTCATAAACTTTCATTTGGATTAAACAATATGAATTGTTTTAGTTGGCATTTTTTGATAAGGTCAATAAACTGAAAGAGCTGAGTAATTAATGGCGCCCATCTCTGTGCTATACATACCTAATACTTGTATGTGTAGTTGAAAAAAAAAGGTTCCAAATTAAACAAATGAGGCCAACTTGTTTTAAATATTATCCGTCTGGAGGTCAATGCCGAACATAATATTGATGCAATCATAATTGGGCAAGCAATATCAAGTTAGTTTTGTTTCAAATAGATATGATGCATTTAGCAATCAAAACCTATGCGAGTACGATTGGTTTTGATCTACTGAACATAAATGGATACCGGTTGAAAAATTAGAAGAAGGATACAAAAATTCCATGCCGGAGCCTTAACTTCATTACAGTGCAACTATGTTATAATCCTGCATGCACATAATTCTAATTAAGATTCGAATTCAGTATCTCACAGTCCTGAAGAAAACTCAATGTCCATTAAGCTACATACTTGGCTTCCAACTTGTAATTTCATCTCTTTAGACACGATCAATATCTAAATCAAGATTTATTGGTTATTTGTACTGGTGTGTTATGAATGTTCAACGTCCAATTTGGTTATCTTTTGGGTGGCATTATTATTATTATTATTATTATTATTATTATTATATATGCCTTCGGAGCCTTAACTTCTTAGGTTTACTATTCTGAGTTTATTATTTTGCTTTCTGTTCTAACTACCACAGAACTATTGCCAACTATATTTGAAGCTTGTTGTCTTTGAGCGTAAAGAAAGAGCCAAAGTGTTCAAGTGTGTGAAGAGATCATGCGAGAGAGTAATCCAAGTTAATATAAATGGAGGGCACCATATTTCAGACTGGATCAAGAATCTAATTTTATTAATTTGGACAAGGCAATGATTGTCCTACAAAGCCACCAACTTGCCATCATATGAAAGAATCAAATATTTTAATTTTTATCAAACACTTGGTTTATAATTAATTAATATATAAAAAATATAACAGACATCTCTCCTTCCTTGCCTAGGGGGGGGATATAATTAAGGTTTTACCCAAACTAAATGCTTGGTCTTTGAATTGCTACAATCTCTAGTACCAAACAGGATATGCAAGCTGACTTTAAAAAGAAAATTGCTTGTAAAATTCCATGTTGGAGGGGTTTGGTTCCACCAAAAGATAGTTGATTGAATATTATTAGCCTAATAGATTATATGAAAAAGTTTCTTTTTTCTTTTTTGTTTTGATACTTCATTTAAGATATGTAATCTTTTTATTAGAATTTTGCTCCAAGCTGATGTGATTTCCAATTAATGAAAATACTTGGTTTTTCTAAAAAGAAAAACATATAAAATTGTGTAATTAAAGAAGTTTTGAATAATTAAGTGTAATACATGGATGATGGAGAGTAACTAAATTAAATTGTGTAATTAAAGAAGTTTTGAATTTTGCAAGCACATCAACTTTCCTTCAATTATTGAACTGGCTGCTCCAAATTCAACACGTTATCTTTTAGGGTTTTTTTGTTAATAGAATTCCTAGCTGTCACACCTTTAGCTTTGAGGAAGTTGACATTTTCACAATCCTGCGAATGAAGATTGTTCTGGCAACTAAAATCTCAACCAGCACCACTGTGATATTACTAATTCTTAATGATTAATTTGCTATTTAAAATCTTAAATTTATATAGACGTACAAAAAAAAAAAAAAAAGGAGATGGAAACTCTTTGGAAACGAAATTTCCACGAATATGCTTATAAAAAAGAATTTGTATTTTTAATAATTTTGATCAGTTCTTTTGGTTGCCAATTATAATTAGCACTTATAAATTTTGTCATGTTGTTTAAATTATAATTAACTTATAATGACATGAGTGTTACGAAAGAATTATATATTTCCTTTGTACGTGAGTAATGTAGAAATGTAGAATATAATCACCTAAAGGATATATCTGAATTAGCAGGGCAAATGCTGATCTTCAAGCTAAGGTATTTTTTTCTCTGAACAAGATTGATAAAGTGTGGTTCTCTAATGAGTCTTTACAATGTACTGCTTCAATCACTCTTTTAATTAGATGGACTGCTCCTCCAAGCTTTTAGTTAATACTGATGGTTGTTAAAAGAAATCCAGGGCTTACAGAAGGAGGAGGTTTATTAAGAGATCAAAATAGGATTTTATGATTAACATTAGTTTTGCACGGCTATTAAAGTTGAGTTGTGAGCTTTGCTAGAGGGCTTATGCTTGCTACTCAAGGGGCTTTTTCTAATGTGATTATTGAAGTTGATTCGAGGTCCCTAATTTCTTGGCATCCTCTTTGGATTACAGTTAGGGTATTTATGCTAGTTCAGGCTTGCAAAGATCTGATGCAGTGTTAGTGAATTTTCCTGCAAGTGTACAGAGTCATTAAATAATGTAGAATTGTGAGTCTAAATGATCGTTTCACGAAAAATTATCGTATTTAGCACCAAAGCTTATTATAACTTTATACTAACTAAACCAAAAATTGACTTGATTTTGATTCTAAGATTAATTAAATAAAAACTAAATAAATAAATAAATAAATAAGTTCAATAAAGAAATATAATCAAAAATTAAAAACATTCAGAGACAAATTTGCACTACATTAACTCCTTACTAATTCAATTCAATTGATTGGTCTATCTTAACTCACTTGTTTTGAAAAAAATTCACTTTAAACTAGTAAATATACTCTCTCGAGCTATATTTATCATATCTAAATTAATTATTCATCTATTCTGGTGATCAGTTCTATTATTCTAAACCTATTAAAATTTATGGCAAATTAATAAACTTCTCAAGAATCTAAGATTACTTTTGTGGTCTTAATAGTTCTTGTTTAATATTTCCACGAGTTAGTATTAAGCTTTCACTCTCGCTCCATCACTTAATACTTTATATTATTGTAATTATTAAGTATTTATATTTACAACACAATTAATTCAAAAATACTAAATCAAAACAATAGTAAATTAAAAATCAAAGAAACTTTATTAAATTAAATCATAAAGAAATTAAATGGTTCTTACTAAATCCCTAGATAAAAGAAGAGGTAATTAATGTTTGCCCCTGTATTTTTTCATATTATACTATTTATCTCTTAATATTTAAAAAATATTTTTTTATCCTTTTATTTTATAATTTTATACTAAATATCCATTCCATCAGAATTTCTGTTAGTGAATTGTTAATTAGATTTGGTTTTTTTATACTATTTGCCCCCTGATTTTTTGTATAATATATAAATTTTTCTTATATTTTATTTATTGCACTAAAACTTTATTGCATTTTGAAAGTCAATACAATTAAGAAACTAAATTAATAAAAAACATATAATTTGATCATCAAACTTCTTATCAAAGTTACAATCTACTGTAACAAAATTAATAATAAGAATAATATCTATTTTATTTTAACAATTTAAAGTTAAATTATATGAATTCTTAATATTTTTAATTAATATAAGTACTTTTAAGATATTTAAATTTTACTAGAATTTAATTATGCTAAAAATTAGAGTAATTAAATAATACTAGTTAGTTATTTTGTACGGACACTAAAATTTATTTTTTCATGAAAAAATAGACAATGGAGATTTAGTATAATAAATAAACTATAAGAGGCAATTTATATATTAAATTAAAAATTATGGGGCAAAAAGTATAAAATCTAATCTAATTAATGGTTGTTTAACAGAAATTATGACGGAAATGATTTTTAGTATAAAATTATAAAGTAAAAAGATGAAAAATATTTTTAAAATATTAGAAGATAATTAGTATAATATGAAAAAACACACAGGACAAATAGTAATTACCCTGGAAAAAAAACTAGCCACTCATATTGAGATTAAACAATCTACAAGAATTTAACAACATAATAAAAATAAAAAACAAACAAAAATAAGAATGAAAAACTGAAAATTTTAAAGGATGTCTCCAACTCTTGATCTCTAAAGAAAATCCTTGAGTCCTTGCTTGTAAATTTCTTCTCAGAGTTGTTTTTCTCTGAATTTTTAAAATATTTTTAAGTGCCAAAGATTCTCTCCAAAATTCTAAAACGGGCTCTTTTATATAGAAGATAAATCCATATATAAATAGAAAATAAGAGCATAAAGTTTACAATAATTTAGAGTTTTCGCGGCACGTTCATGACGCCTATCGCGGCCGTAATAGAAAGGTGAGGAGGGTCAAGTGTTACGGGCATGACATAGCTCATGGGTGTGACAGACGTCAGCGGCCATGTCTCGTCTATTTTGTTCCTTCTTCTAGCAAATTGCTTAGAGCTCTGAACTTCTAACCTTGCTTCCAGCTGAGTCCAAAATCTATCGGATTCATAAAAAATAAAACAAACAAATCTAAATATATAAAGCTACTCAATAATCATGTAATTATACATAAGATTTCAACAATTTAACTCCAAAAGAATTATATTCTATGCATAAATCGGCTTCATCATGCAGGAATCATCAAGTGTAAGAATTTAGTATATTTTTCGTGAAGGAAATAGGCTGCAAATGGACTGTCTAAGCTTCAAAGATTGACCGTGGTGTTGTTGATCCTCGAGTTCCTTTTATGGGACTGGTTCCTTTTCTATACAATGACATAATAAATATTGCTTGGCCTCGTCAAGTGCTTAGTTAATGGTTGCTTTGAGTTTTTTTTCTCTATTTTTTTATCCAAATGAAATGTCTGAATGATAATTATCTGCAATAATAATACATACAACAATATAATAATTTATATGGAAAATCTTTTTCAATTTAAAGGAATAATCGTGAGTCAAGGTCCGATAACATCTTTATAATAAATAGTAGAAATATGAAAAGGATTTTCCCTAATAGTATAACAAACATATGTTCTTGTGGGTGAATTTAAATGAATTTTTCTTGAACTTTAACTTGTAATTTCTAACACCAAGTATTGATCAAAACTTCATCAAATCTTAAATTGGTAAAAATAAAATTTTACCATCATTATTATTTATTGCTTCTTTCATGCTAGAATTGGACATCTTTATTTTTATCAACTCTAATTATCAGTAGTATTTTATTTTTCTTGAAGGACAATAGTACTTTAACTGAAAATTAGACAGTGAATTTTTGGGTATAAATAGTGAAGTTTGAGATTTATTAAAGGACAAGTGTAATTTAGATTAGAAAATTTTCATTTATTTAATTTTTTATTTTGAACAATAAAGTTCTAGTGTCGGTTGATTCTATTTCGCTACTTTTATGGTATTATTTTAGATTAACTAATCTGAAATATATTATATTTATTTTGATAACAACTCAGCTTTTTCATTCACTTATTATAGAATTTCTAACATTTTTTTAATTCAAAAGTAAATAGCTTTTGAGCTCTAAAGAATCCTTTACTTCATTTCTTTTACAAAAAGGGTTCAAGATATTGAAGAATGGCTCTTAATTTATATAGTTAATAATTTAGGTTTGTGATAAGTTGCGACAAGTCAAAATTTAAGGACTGTGTGAAACACTTTACACCCGAGTAGATTAACTATAAGGAAGTTGGGTTGTGATAAACATGCAGACTAATCAGGATCATTAAAAGCAATTAAATCAATCAACAATTTCCAACAAAATATGTACACTTTTTAAATTATTTGGTAAATTTGAACAAAAGGTTTGAAGAGATATACTTCTATAATTAATATCTAATACAGAAGATTATGAACAAGGCAAAAGCATGTAGATCCAATGTAGTTACTACATGGGTACACACAAAAAAATTTATGTCTGTTTCTCAGAAATAAATAGACCCTAATCAAATTTCTCTCTTTTTCTATGTCAAAATTTGCCCAAAAGAAAATTTTAAAAAGATTAGGCAGCCTACCCCAAGAAAGAATCAGGCCAGGTGAACACAAAATGATGAGTAGATCCATCGTCCAGTGGATTAAAGAAGAGGTAAATATGAGATCCATCATGAACTCCGCAATCAACTAGAGATGTTGCATCTCCAATTTCATCAATCAGACTGCTTCGACTGTTATCTAGAAACAAGATCAAACGGTCATGAGGTAGCTTTTGCTGGGCACCAATCTCTCGTTTGAGATCAGCAATCGTTGCATCATTTCCTACTTGAATGTAGAACAGGGTTCCTGTCAATATCTCTACTACCACCTTCATTGTACAGCAGAAGATATTGTTCATTTCTCGGTCTCATTCCAGAGATTAAAATGGAAGGGATGTGGAGATCTTTATGTGGGCAATGATCATGTAAAATTTGTAAGGTGTTTGCTTCTGCTGTATTCTCGCTAATTAGTTTGTTATGACATGCATTTGCTATGAGTAATTTAGTATGAATGTTGTACACATGCCCATGATCCGAAACTTGTGTTGTGCTATGACAAGAAATTGATGCATGTAATTAGTACTCACACATCCTTCTAGAATTTACCTAGACTAGAATTATAGGTATATTAACTTGATTTTTTTCTATAAATAACAAGAAACTCAATTAAATATTTGAGTTTTCTCTCATTCTCTCCTATAAAAAAAAAAAAAAAAAAAGGACTTTAGAGTTTGTATGGATAAATAAGTATCTCTAAACTTGAGTCAGAATTTAGATTAAAATTGAATGATAATCTTAAATTTAGACATTTATTTTGATAGATTTTAATCAAATATAACCATTTTAATAAAGTTAAAAAATATAGGAGCATGATGAATGTAAATTGAAATAAATTTCAAAAAATAATGTAGAATTACGTTGGCAATCAAGCCTTTTAAGGCAATTTATATACGATTAGAGACATTCAGACGTTAAATATTAGATACTTTATGTTGTGTTTAATTTGCCTTATTATTATTCTGTCAGGTTTTATTTGTTTACTAAGCATATATAATATGGAAGAGCAATTAGCTGTATGCTACAGAATGGAATGAGACTTGTCTTTCAACAGACTGCTGAAGATGTTTTAGTCAATCAAATTACACAATCCTGCATAGTTTGTTACATTTTACTCTCTGCAGTGACTGGTGTCCAGCAAAATCACTGAATCACTAAAATGTTGAATTCTATAATCAATTAAACTATCATTTCTATCTCCCATTTGCACTTGTTTGATTCACCTTCCATGATCAATTAAACCATCATTTCTATCTCCCATTTGCTTTTGTTGGATTCAGACATGTATTATTTATAATGATTCCTGTGAGAATTTCAGATCATGCCATCCAAGAATAGCATGTGAGAGAATGCCTTATCTCTTTCAACTATATCAGAATGATTAAGTAAACAGCATACATACACCTATCAGAAATAAGTGTCAATTTGGAAAGCAACATTCCATCTGGAACCGTAACCAATAAGTGATATATTCCAACCTCTCAAATGCAATGTCGGACTGAACACTACCAGCACCGATGATCCTGGAACTGATCTCCAGATAAAATAAAGGGGGGGAATATGGATAAATGAAGAGTCAGGTCGAACAAAACAGAAGACCTATGTTGAAGTAATCAATGTGCTAAACATAGCAGTTTAGGGAAGGAAAAGCAAAGGCATATACAAGATTAGATAAATGCCAATCTTGCTATCGGTATATGAAGCTATCAATGATTAGTGCTCTCTAAAATAAAGAGTTTCCAAGCAGCCGGCTAAATTGAATACTTGTACAAAGGAATAGCACGTGTTAGATTTTAGAACTTCACAAACATTTCCTGTTGTGAGTAAATATTTACTTCTGGATTGCATCATGATATATCATCATGTAAGTAAACTACTGTAAGTTGACAGTTTCAGTATTTGAAAGGCTCTCTCTTTCAAACAAATCAATTTAACTTGGCAAGTCAATGAATTGTAGGATCGAAAGAAAGTAATGAATGCAATTTGACAGAAAGTAATGAAGCAGACAGTCCATTCTTCAAAACCATAAAACTGTACAAAGAATGTAGGTAACTAAATAATATAAACTATTGTGCAAATACAGAGATTATTGCTAGTTGACTAACTTTTATGTTCTATAACTAAAGCTAATGTAATGTTAACAAATTTTGTATTTATGAATAAATAATGAGGCCGAGGTAAAACAAAGCACCAGCATCCAAGACATACAAGTGAGCTCTTTGAGCATCCAATTACAAGTCCGTTCAGGCTCTGATTTAGAGTTAAGAAAAGCTCTACAGGGTTCAATCTCCAGCCAACTAAATACTCAACGAACCATCATTTCCAAAATCAAACTGGTGCTGTTAAACCCTGATTTTTCATCATGCAATAATACTTTGTGGGTGCAATAGCACCAGCCTTTGTGCACAGATCCACTATTGCTGGTGCGTGTCCATAAAAGTTCCGCCCTTCATTTAAAAGAACAGGAGGATCTTGAGGCCGTCGCCGCCAGACAATCTTTGGGGGCACCAAATCATCCACCCTTGCCCTCTCCCAGAAGTGTGATCCACGCCAACTCTCATACTTAAATATCCCACAATGGCGAGCCTTATGTCCAGATGGTCCAACATGAATCTCTGAACAGTACTTACAAACTTTTGCCTGATAAACTAACAACAATCTTTGTACGCCTGATCTAAGTGTCTCCCATGCCCTCAAAGTTCCATTTGCGACAAACTGGAGATCCTCAGCTGATAAAGACTCAGCTTTATCAACACCATTAATAACATTATCTGAACTCCTTAAACCATAGTACAAATTCTCATCAGTGACATAAGCCCCCGCCTGCCTACATAGCTCCACTATTGCAGGAACACGATCAAAATCGAATCTTTGGTCATGTTTAATAACCTTTTGGAACGTACTGTTAAGGCGAAATGTTTCAACTGGAACTAGTATATCATTTAAACCACCACCAATCCATTCATGAACCCGATTCTTAGCACCACGCCTATACCCCCAACAAGTCTGAATTAAATGTCCTCTCTCACCAATATGAACCTCAGGACAGAACCTGCAAAATCAATTATTTAAAAAGAAAATAAAAATAGATACTTTCTTATACTAACAGCATGACATCTTTTTCTCCATTTCACAATTTAGAATTCAATTTGGGGCCAATTCTGGCTACACTTAATACATATCAAACACCAAGAAAAAAAATAAATAAATAAATCAGCAACTTACTTGCAAGCAACTACAGGAATCACTTGAATAAGAGTGGATACACCTTGAATAAGAAGCATTCTAGCTTGAAGGACCTCATGAGCAACAGGAACCAAGTCTCTTACAGGATAGTCCTTAGCTCTATTTTCTATTCTCTTCAATATCATAGGTCTCAGCTTTTTCCAGTCTACTTGGGAGCTATAAAATCTGAAATGGGTAATGTGATTACCGTAAAATCTCGCAAAATCTTGCCATATTTTCTTCCTTGAAGCCATTTACAATCTGCCCATTGAGACATTAGATCAAAAACTTGGTGAGCAGAAGAATAACAAATATAAAATGATCAGAGTCCTGCGGAAACTTACTGGTAAGTAGAGATGATGAAAAATAATTGTCTGTATAAAATCGAAATTGGAATATCCAAATATACAAATCGAATTAAAGATATAGGCAGCTCTCTAGGCGTGGATCTGTCGTGTGGCGGTGGCGCGTTGGAGACACGCGTGCATGTTCGTCATAGCTAATGACTTTGAGGCTTTCTCTGGGTTGGCTAGGGATATCCGACTATTACCTGCTATTCTTTTTTATTTCCACCGGGCCTCAAAGGCCCAATCCCCAAACAATAGTCTCTCCAATAGACTCAATCTACTGTCCAAAAACAAATCTACCAAATTATTAATAAATAAAACTAATTAAATATTATAATATAATATTTATTAATTGTTATATTTACATTCCTTACTAACCAACTAATATAAATACAATTACTAATAGATTACTTATTTTGTGGTCTTTCCTTCACACTTTTTTTTTTTTGGGTGGACTCCTTCAAACTTTTTTTAATATTCTCTTTTTCTATTTCTTTTTTTTTCTTAAGTTGAACCTATGTTTAGTTTATTTTAGGTTTATTTTATTTATTTTTAATTTTTATTTATTTTATTAAATAGAGTTGAAAAGTTGCAGGCATTTGATAGAATTATACCAACTACTTAGTTGATATAATTTAGATTTTCATTTCATTTTCCGTTGATAAACCAATATTAATACCGATATATTTCTTAAATAAAAGAAGTTATATGATACATTATATTAAAAAGATATATCATAATATATATAAAAATATGAAAGAAAGGAGATGGATATATTTATTAAAAAAGCCTTATAACTAGTGTAGTTAAAATTAGTTGATTTAGCCTTTTATTAATTTAATATAATTTAATAGAAAAAATAATAAACAGAAATAGTGTAGGAATAAATTTATATAGAAATAGAACCCTAAAAGATTTTAAATAATAATAAAAAAAACTGTAAAGTTTGAGCTTGCATGAATTACATACCCTGAACAAGTCCAACTTAGCCTCTAGTTATTGATCAAGTCCAACCTCGCCTCAGTTATTGAATCAGTAATTCATATATGTTCAGACTTTATAAATTATATTAGAGCAACATATATCAATTTATGTTAATATAAAATCACGAATTAATATAAAAATATTAATATGAAATCACAAATCAATTATAAAATAACACGTAGAGAAAAATAGTATAATATATTTCACTAAAAAGTGAACAACATGTTGGTGTGAGGAAACAAACTTTATCTAGTTTTACTATATTAAAAATTAATTTTGGTGGATTATGGATTTCAAATTTTATTCTATTGAAAATTAATCCCATAAAAGAGTAAAGAAAGACCTCAAAACTCTCTGAAACTTTACTAATTTAAAATAGATTCTTTCAGCATCAAATGAATGAGAAAGAGTTTTCATTAATTATTCATAAAGTTCCGATAATATAAACAGCATATTTGATTAAGCTTGGAAAATAGCAAGTCATGAGAATACAAATAAAAAATCAATAACAAATTTTCAATGTTGACATAATTCTAACAAGTTCTTCCTCATATTGTCTCGGTTATACTTGGATTTTCCGGATATATATTATATTTCATCATATTAGTTTCTACTATTAAAACTCAATTATATTAGCATAATGTCTCCTCCAGTTTCTATTGTATTTAACAATATATTATATGGAAGTAAATTGAACTGGTAATTATTCAATTCTGGAGGAAGTTCAGCCTCATATTCATGCTAAAAAAGAGAAAAAAAAAAAAAAAAAAGAAGAAGAAGCTATTAGGTCATAACCTGGTTGATAGATTCTCTTGTGTTTGTAGAATTAGATATCCAAGGATCTTGACAAGGGATAAAACAGAATGAAGTTGGTGTCCAATCTGAATCTTGAGCTTAAGGAAATGCATAAATAGAACTAGAATGAAGAGGCTATCAATTTTCAATGTTGTTTGATGAGAAAAGACATGGGTGAGTCCTTAATTCTTTTTTTATTGTTAGCACCCAATTACTTCTTCCTAGACCGCATTATTCAGGAATTAATTATCGGAGTGGGTTTTAAAAAATCAAACTCTAGTCAATCAGAAATAGAAGTATTCTCGTCAACTGCAAGCGCTTAATATTTACATGCAATAAAATGCATATTAGCTTAGGACTATTTAGTAACAAAACAATAAATCAAAATAATAAACCCCTATTATAGATTTGAAAAAAAAAAAAACCATTTTGGAATAAAATATAGAATTTAAAAACAAAATCTCTTTTAATTTTTAATATTTGAAATTGATAAATTAGATATGGATAGATTGTAATTTGTAAATTATCTTTTCTTTATCAATTTACAGTTCTTGTTATCTTTGTTTCTGTTCTCCTTAATGAACAAAGGGTTGGACCATCTAAAATGATAATTTTTCTATTTTATATCGTTTTTGTTACTCATATTTTATTATCACAACAGAATATTTTTCCAAAATTCTTTTAAAAATATATACATCAAATTATTAAAATGAGCGATACATATTTACTTTTTTATTTTTAAGTAATACATTTTTATTAATATAAATGATTAAAATATGTAAATTTTTCCTATTTAAATATAAAACACTTAAAATATATATCACTCACTGTTCATTGTAATGGATACTAATAAAAGAAAGCCTCTAATTATTGGTTGGCTCAAATCAAAGCCCCATGCTAACCTTGAGAGATTTTATCGCAGTAGATTATCGATGAACAACTCAATATAATGCTAAGCTCCAAAAGCAGATTTTTTACCCAAGTTGTTTCATCGAGAGCACTTGCAACAGCATGATACTCGGCCTCAGTAGATGATCGGGCTATTATAGTTTGCTTCTTCGGGGACCAACTGATTGGATTGTTGCCAAGAAATTGAAGATAACCTGTAGTGGATATGCGATCATTAACATCACCTGCCCAATCCGCATCAGAAAACATAACAAGATTCAAGTTGTCGATTTTTCTTAAATGAAGGCCATAGTTGACAGTCCCTCTGAGATACCGAAGTACTCGTTTAACAGCTTTCCAATGTTGTTATGATGGAGCATGCATAAACTGAGAAAGTTTATTGACAGCGTATGATATATCTGGTCTCGTGAAATTGAGATATTGAAGTCCAAGGACTTGCCTGTACTTGGTAGCATTGGCAGGAGGTGAACCATCAGAAACACGAAATATTTCAGTTAAGCTTATTGGCGTTTTGGCTGGATTACAGTTTTCCATATTTTCAGCATGAAGGACATCTGTAATGTAGCGTGTTTGAGACAAGAATAGGGAGCCCAAATGACGAAAGACTTCAACACCAAGGAAATAATGAATATCACCTAGATCCTTAATTGAAAATCGAGTTGCAAGAGATAAGATAACCTTTTGAACGACCATGGTATTGCTTCTAGTGACAATGATGTCATCCACATAAATCAAGATATAAATAGCAAAATCAGAAGCTTGCTTAATGAACAGAGAACTATCTGACTCAGACTTGACAAATCCCATGGTGAGAAGATGAGCTTTGAGTTCATTGTACCAAGCACGAGAGGCTTGTTTGAGACCGTAAATAGCCTTCTTCGGTCGACAAATATGTGTCAGATATAAAGGATTCTCAAAGCCTGGGGGTTGATGCATATACACTTCCTCTTCAAGGTGACCGTGAAGAAACACATTGTTCACATCTAGCTATTTGATGGGCCAATTATTATGAATAGCAAGACTTGGAACCACCCTAATTGTTGTGGGTTTAACAACAGGGCTGAATGTGGAGTGATAATCTACCTCAAGCCTTTGAGTGAAGCCTTTTGCCACAAGTTGAGCTTTGTAACGGTCGATTGTTCCATCCAGCTTCCTTTTAATCATGTACAACCACTTGCAAGCAACAATATTAGTAGATGAATCAGGTGGTACAAGTACCCACATTTGGTTTTTCAATAATGCATCATTTTCTATTTTCATTGCTTCTTTCCACTGTGGGTGTTTGTTGGCTTGATGAAAGGTTTATAGAGTGATATCAGTTTCTACTTAAGCAAGGTAATCAAAGATAACTTTTGGTGTATGGATATTATTTTGAGAACGAGTGACCATGCGAGGGGCTGGTAGATTAGAAGTTGGGTTGTTCGATTGATCGATGTCAAGGATGCAATCCATGATGAATGTAGCCGATGGTGGTGCACAAGCGAAATTTTCTGGAGTTGAATAAATGGTTGGACTTGTTGTGGTAAGGGATGGTAAATGTAAGGGTAAAGGATTGTAATGTTGCAAGGTAGAAGTAGATACAAGGATTGAAGATGGCAAATCAGTTGATGGTATAGGTACTGGCGGTGATTCTGTGGAGGGTGGTCATCGGATCTTTTATGAACTGATGTTAGACAAGTCATCCCATACTAGATTTTCAGCAATGGTTCGAATTTGATGAAGATATTCAGCAATACTCTTGTCTTCCTTGTTGATTCGACCAAGTTGATCTCGTAAGCTGTAAATCCGTGTGTGACTTTTGTTTGCATAAGTGGTGTGCAGAAGAGACCACGCTTTTTCTGCATTAGAGGCACTAGCAACGGTGGAAGCTATGGTGCTGTCGGCAGAGGCCATCATAGCCTAGTGAATTAGTCGATCTTGACGAACCCAAAGACGGTAAGCTGGGTTGATTTCAGTTTTGTCTAATCGAGTGATTGTTTGTGATGGGCAGGGCAAGAGCCATCGAGATGCCCAGATAATTCATGACCTTCCAGAAGTAATGTCAGTTGCGTTTTCCTAGTGGAGAAATTTGAGCTGCCTTGTAGTTTGTTAGGTAACTGAGATGTTGGGTTGAATTGAACGATTTGATTATTTGAATTTGTTATCAGCGTTTATAAGGAAAGGCCATGCTGTGGAGGTCATTTTTGCCTCTATTTTTAATTGCTTGTTGAGTGTAGCAGGAAAAGGAGAAGAGGATCAGACTCGTTAGAGCAGCAAGAGCTCTGATACCATAAAGAATTTAAGAATGCAATTTGAAATTTTATTATAATGAAGACCCAATTATTGTAGGAGCAATCTTAACAAATAAAATATATTGCCATAGATAATGGAACAAATAACAGATAATGGAGAAACAAACTAATGACTAAATCAACAACATAAAAGTTAAACATGTGCTAATAATGAGGTCTGGCCAAGCAGCATTATTTTTTGTGTTTCTTTTTAGTTTTGGTAGGAAATCTTTTTCTTTTTTTTTCTTTTGTAAAAAAAGAAATATTACAGGAATCCAAAATATAATAATTTAACATTATCTTTTCTTTGTTTCTTGTACTTAATGAAAGCATTACAAGCTTCATGTTAATGTCCCTAAAGCATATTTTTAGTATTCTCTACATCGTCCTTGGCCCGGTTGGAAACTTGCGAGGTGCTTGCTTGAGACCGTACAGAGCACGACGAAGTCTGCAGACCTGCTGTGGTGGATGGTCATAACCTCCTCTTGTAGATTACCATTAAGAAATGCATTCTTGACATTTCATGTTTTCTTTTTCCTTCTTACATTAGATTATATTATTATTGCCGATAGATGAATGATTTGAGGTATATATATGGATTCCAAATATCCTAAAATAATATGATATAAAACTTTCTAACTAATTTATCTTATTCAATTTATACCTAATTATAGTTAATCTTATCGGTTTACTATATATATATATATATATAAAAAAAAATTTCTAGTGTATATATTTTGTACAAAAATAGTTGCAGATACCAGTTATATAACAGTTGTATATTAAATATATATTAAATAAATTTTAAAATATGTAGAATAGATACCAAAAATAAAATAAACACTAAAAAATAATTCCATATATTAATATTAGATACTAGCTATATACCAGATGTATATTAAATATATACTAATTAAATATCAAAATATGTAAAATTGATACTAAATATATATAAAATAGATACAAAAGATTATTTTAGATATATTAGTGTGAGATACTAGTTCTATACTAAATGCATAAATAGTATATACGAAATATATACTAAAATATATAAATAGATATTAAAAATTAGTTTCAAATACTAGTTTCTGATACTTATTATATATACCAAATATTATTGAATGGATATCAAATATATACTAAACATATACCGATTATATAATATATATATATATATATATAACACACCAAAATATGTGAAATGAATATCAAGTACAAAACATATACCGAAAAATAGTTTCAAATATCAGTTTTAGATATTAGTTATATACTAATTATATACTAAATATATATAAAACATATACTAAAATATATAAAACGGGTATTAGAAGTATAAAATATATATGAAAAATTTCACATACTAGTTATATATACTAAATATATACCAAACATATATAAGAATTTTGAAAACAGACACCAATTCAATATAATTTTCAAAAAAAAAAAGAAAAGTTACTTTTTCCTGGGCCTTTCTAAAAAAATTATTATATGTAGATCTTTTTAGTTTAAAAGACATTTTGGAACATGTATTGAGCTACTAATAAAATTAAGATGATACAAAATCAATTTCCTAAATAACAAATTATTTACACAATATTATTCTGAAAATATATCTCGAATTCATAATAACATATACCATCTTATTTATAATTTATAAAAATTATATTATTTTTAATTTTCATAAAAAATATATACTATTTTAATATATTATCTATTTTTAATATGTTCTTAATATATATATATATATATATATATATATATATATATATATATATATATATAATTGCATTTGACTTTGGATTCTTTTCCAACCCATATCTTGTTTCAAGTGGAAAAGCTGGGTTTGTTTTCCTTTAATCAAAGCATTTATTTCAAAATTATAAATTGAGTGGGCTTTTATAAGATTGAGATTTCTCTGAGATAGGTTTTGAGGGAAAATTTCTATCTCAGGTTTTGAAAAGGGGATAGAAAGTATACATTTACCTTTGTTGGAAGAGGAGGATGTCTTTAGAGAGGATGTTTTTGGAGAGACTTCGGGGTGAAGTTGTATCATTTGCTTTGATTATTCTTCGACCCTTTTTAGAAATTCAGGATCTTGTTGTGCAAGCCACTGGTTCTGCAAAGTTCAAACACTTCAAAAAGCACAAAGACCATAAAGACCCTGCATATTCCACATGCACCATACAAAGAATCCTCCACCCTTCAGATTGGGGAATGGATTTACATTCAACAACATTTATGGCAATGTTCCTGAGACCATAATTCCAGAAGTTCTACCTCTATTTAATCTATTCAAAGGCCAGTATAAACTAAACAAAATAGAAAAATGTATTCCCCTTTTACTTCTATTTTGTTTAAAAAGCCCCTTAGCAGAGAAGGTTTAGATACTTCTATCTTAGCAGTCCTTAGAGATGCTAGGTTTACAAATTTCTATGATTCTTTATTAGGAACTGTTGAGTCAAGCCTAAATAAAGGACCAATTTCTTTCAATTGTTTTCCAAACATTACAATTTCCTTAAATGATAAAAATGTTTTAAAGAGCATTGTTCTTCAAATAAAGACATATAATTACAAAATGCTTGAGGGATCTATTCCGATAGCATTGATTTTCAAAATATATTACAAAGCCATGATTTCTGCTTTTGGTTCGAAACACAAGCTCCATTCACCAAAAGGAGAAACCTTATTCCTCCAAACAAATCTTTCCAAATCCAATGCAACTATTCCAAAAACCATTCAATGGAAGGATATAACTCTTCCAGAAGAATGGATCCTTGAGGGTGCAACCCAGCCTGAATCACCAAAGCAAACAAAGCCAAATACAAATCTAAAAAACATAACCCAGTTTCCATATGGAAAAGTAAAGCTTACATTCAACAGAAAATCAACCTCTTCTAGATTTTCTGATGACGATTCTTCAACATCGACCATAGATATTGGAAGGGTATCAAAAATACCTTCTTTTATTTATGCCCCTTACAAAGAACCAACTCCATTACAAACACAACCAAGATTTTCAACATCTGATATACCAAACTCAAACACTATATTACAGAATATTGATTACCAAAGCAATATCCCTAGACCCGTTTACAATGAACCAAAGAAAGATGATGATGATATAGAGACTGTCTCTACCCCCTCTTCACCATCACCATCTGCAACAACACAAAATCTAGAAGCAGAAATCAACATGATTTCAAAAGATTTTCAAATCAATAGAAAGCTTTTACATAAAGATTTCTATTCAAAGAAAAACCATTCTAAAAAAATTTAGTTTTTTAAGCATTTTTTACAAGAAAAGGACAGTATTCAAGAGAGATACTATCAATTTTGCATAAAAAACAAGATCCAAATCAAATTTTTTGATTGGTTTCAGATTTATTGCAAAGAAAATAGTATTCTTTATCCTTTCAAAGAAAAGCTTATTAGTCCTGTTACTGTAAGGAATAATACTCCGGAGTGGAAGGTCGGGGAAAATCAAACCATCCAGTTTGAACATCCTCCCCTTAGAAAAATAACCATTCCTTATAGAGAGAATGAAATAGAGGCTACACCTTACAAATTAGTGGGAGAAGATCTTGAGAAAAATGTCAAGAATATTGTTCAACAGAACAATTTCTCAAATACCTATCTTAACACAATAGGGAAGCAGTTTGTTAGGATAGAAAGCTAGATCCAAAAACCTCCTATAGTCTTCACCTCTCCAATCTCCAACACTGATCATCCAAAAGAGATAAGCCATATAGAAAAGCTCAAAAATCCAGTCTTCAAACCCTACCAAATCTCAAAGCCTAGCCAAGACCAATTTTAGAAGCAAACTGAGTTTGCTAGAGCAGTTAGGGAACAACTTAGTAAGTTAGCCACTTCTGAGTCCTCCAAAAACCTATTTCCTGATACTCCTCAAAGTAGTAGGAATATCAGTGCTATAGATCAAACCCAAGGCAATGAATCCAATGATTCAGAGCTTGAAAGTGTCACTGAAAAACCTTCCAGCATTAACAGATTGGGATGGCAAGCCCCTAGATTGACCTGGCATACTTCTAGGAATACTGCTCTAGATCTAGGAATAGAAAATAGAAATAATATCCTTACCCAATCCAGATTCAATGCCTCTTCCGTCTATGAATGGAATATAAATGGAATGTCAGAATACAACATCTTAGGTCTCTCACAACAGATGACCATGGCAGCCAATGCCTATAAAACCCAAAGCGATACCTCGGATAGAGCCATTGCTGAACTCCTTATAGCTGGATTTTCTGGCCAGCTTAAAGGATGGTGGGATTACCATCTCACACAAGCACAACAGCTTCAAATTCTAGGTGCCATCCAAACCACCATAGAAGGGACCTCTATCTTAGATGAGTTAGGAAATCCTATTGAGGATGCAGTGTCAACCTTAATCTTGACAATTTCCCTCCATTTTATAGGAAACCCTTCTCTTCTAAAAGATAAGAATGCTGAGCTTCTTAGCAATCTAACCTGTAAAAAGCTTAGCAATTTCCAAGCTTATAAAGACACTTTCCTGACCAGAGTCATGCTTAGGGAAGATTCAAACCAACCTTTCTGGAAAGAAAAATTCTTAGCTGGTTTACCTAAGATACTAGGTGAAAGAGTTAGGAATACCATAAGAGAAGCCCATAATGGCCAGATCCCTTATGATTTCTACACTTATGGTGAATTAGTTAGCCTTACCCAGAAAGAAGGATTGAAGATTTTCCATAACCTTAAACTCCAAAGACAACTCAAATGGGAAATGAAGAAGACTAGGCAAGAACTAGGTAGTTTTTGCAACCAGTTTGAGTATAATCCCATAGAACCTTCCCCTACCTACAAAGAAGATTTTTCCAAATCTTTTAAGAAAAAATGATTTTTCAAAAGTAGGAGAACTCCCAAAAACAAAGAGAATTTCTACAAAAAGCCATCCTCTTTTAAATTTCCAAAATAAAATTCCAAAAAAGATTTTAGCAAAATTACTTGCTATAAATGTGGAAAAAAGGGTCATACTTCAAAGTCTTGCAAGTTTTCTAAAAAATTTCATGAGCTCCAAATAGAAGATGAAATTTTGAGCAAAATTTCAGTTGTTCTTGTTGATTCCTCTGAATCAGAATTTTTGAATAGTGAGGAAGAGTTTCAAATTGATGAAATCAAAACCTCATCCGATTATTCTGAATTTGATTCTGATGATATTCCAAAGAATATTAATATGCTCACTAGGCAATAAGAAGCTCTTCTTGAAGCCGTTAAACATATTAATGACTCCCAAATCCAAAAACAAGTTTTGAAAGAAATCCTAAAAACTGAAACCCTTGTCCCCTCTTCTAGTAAGAACACTTATGATCTTAGATAAAGGAAAAAAGTTAAAAAAACCCTCTTCCTACCGTCCAAGATCTTCAGAAAGAAATCAAAGCCATCAAAACAGAGCTCAAAGATTTGAAAGAAAAACAACAAAATGATATTGTTTTGCTCCAAAGCCTGATTCTCAAACAGAATAGTGATTTTGACTCTGAAGAAGAAAATGATTTTCAAAATCTTGAGGTTTCTGAAAATGTTCCAGAAAACTTCATTAATGTTTTAAAAGAAATTACCTCAAGAAAAGTTTTGATCCAAATAAAACTCATTTTCCCTGGTGATTTTCAAATAGAAACTATCGTTTTATTTGATACAGGAGCAGACTTCAACTGTATCAATTATGAGCTGGTTCCTAAAAGGTATCATCAAGAAACAAAAGAAAGGCTTACCTCAGCCAATAGTTCAAAGATTAGAATTGCAGGTAAAACTGAAGCTGCAATTCTAAATAACAATATTGCTTTAAAGAATGTTTTTATTCTTACAAAGGATTTACAGTAAACAGTTATTTTGGGAACTCCTTTTATCAATTTAATTACTCCTTTCAAAGTAACTACTGCTGGTATCATTTGTAAAGCTAAAAATTCAAAGATTATTTTTCCTTTTATAGAAAAACCCAAGAAGAGAAATCTCAATCTTATAAAAGCCCACTCAATTTATAATTTTGAAATAAATGCTTTGATTAAAGGAAAACAAACCCAGCTTTTCCACTTGAAACAAGATATGGGTTTGAAAAGAATCCAAAGTCAAATGCAAAATGATTTTGTCCAAAGAAAAATCTCTGATTTGCAAAAGAAGATTGAAAATGAAATTTGTTCTGATCTTCCTAATGCCTTTTGGAGAAGAAAACAGCATATGGTAGATTTACGATATGAAAAAGATTTTTGTGATAAACAAATTCCCACCAAAGCAAGACCCATCCAAATGAATGAAACCCTAGAAAGCCATTGTAGAATAGAAATAAAAGATTTAGGGCAAAAGGGTTTGATTACCAAATCCAGATCCCCCTGGTCATATGCAGCTTTCTATGTCAACAAAAATAGTAGATAGAAAGAGGAACACCTAGATTGGTGATTAATTACAAACCGTTGAATAAAGCTCTAAAGTGGATTAGATACCCAATTCCAAACAAAAAAAAATCTTCTTCAAAAGCTTCATTCTGCTTTTATTTTTTCAAAGTTTGATATGAAATCAGGATTTTCGCAAATCCAGATTCATCCTAAAGACCGATACAAAACTGCATTCACAGTCCCATTTGGCGAGTACGAATGGAATATAATGCCCTTCGGATTAAAAAATGCTCCTTCTGAATTTCAAAAAATCATGAATGACATTTTCAATCCTTATTCAAAGTTTTGCATTGTCTATATCATTGATGTGTTGATATTTTCAAATTCTCTAGAGCAACATTTCAAACACTTGGAGACATTTTTCTATGTTATTAAGAAAAATAGTTTAGTGGTTTCAAAATCCAAGATATCTTTATTCCAAACAAAAATTAGATTTCTTGGTCACTACATCTCCCGGGGAACTATCATCCCAATTGAAAGGTCTCTAGCCTTTACTTTAAAAATTTCAGACAAAATTTTGGAAAAAACTCAATTACAAAGATTCCTTAGTAGTTTAAATTATGTGATGGATTGTTATCCAAATTTGAATTGTCTAGCAAAGCCCCTCAATGATAGATTAAAGAAAAACCCCCCTGCATAGACTGATGAGCATACAAAGATTATCCAAAGCATTAAAAAGCAAGTTTCTGAAATACTATGCTTACACCTAGCTGATCCATCTGCATTCAAAATTGTTGAAACTGATGCATTAGATCTAGGATATGGAGGTATTCTTAAGAAAGTTCAAAACAACAAAGAATGTATTGTCCAGTTTACTTCTGCACACTGGAATGATACACAAAAAAATTATTCTACTATCAAAAAATAAATTCTTTCGATAGTTTTGTGCATTTTAAAATTTCAAAGCGACCTTTTAAACCAAAAATTTCTTTTAAGGATTAATTGTAAATCCACCAAAGAAGTTTTACAAAAAGATGTTCAAAACATAGCTTCAAAATAGATTTTTGCCAGATGGCAAACCATTCTTTCTGTTTTCGATTATGAAATCGAATACATAAGAGGAGATTCGAATTCAATTCCAGACTTTCTAACTAGAGAGTTCCTTCAAAAACAAGAGTGAAAATGCCAAGAAAATCAAAAGCAAAAGAAGAAAAGTCAACAGCAAATTCAAAGACTGTTCAAAGTCCAAAGAAGGAGATTTTACCCTCCTCTTCAAAGCCTATCAGAACCTGGACCGAAATCATCCAAGAAGAAATTGACAAAAGCAAGGAAGATCCGGCACAACAACAGTTACAAATTCAGGAGTGGCTTGCACAGCAAGATCATGAATTTCTAAAAAGGGTCGAAGAATATTCAAAGCAAATGACACAACTTCACCCCGAAGTCTCTCCAAAGACATCCTCCTCTTCCAACAAAGGTAAAGGTATATTTTCTATCCCTTTTTCAAGACCTGAGATAGAAATTTTTCCTCAAAACCTATCTCAGAGCTCTCAAAGTATTTCAAAGCCCAACTCTCAAGAAATAGTTTTGTCACAAACAAAACTTTTCAAATCCAATGAGTATATAGAAAAGCAAAATTTTCAAAGCATTTTAACTATTGAGGAAGAATTCTGTACACAAAGCCTCTCAAAACTGATTTCAAAAATTTTTCTCTAGGATGGTATTTCAAGCCCTAGAATATATCAAAGCCTCAATCTTACTACCAGTCTATCTTTAAGGTAACTGGTTCTGCAAAGTTCAAACACTTCAAAAAGCACAAAAATCATAAAGACCCTGCATATTCCACATGCACCATACAAAGTATCCTCCACCCTTCAGACTCGGGAATGGATTTACATTCATCAAGATCTTTTACAACTTCCCTCCAAAGAACCTACCCATCAAGCCTAAACACTTCTTTCAACTATTGGGATTACCAACAAGCTTGGTTTAATACCTTTCTTCTTCAAAACGAAGGACAAAGTCATTCTTGGCTTTTCTACTTCGACACAAGCTCAATCCAAACTTCAAAGATCCCATATTGGTTTAAACAATGGTGGAATTTTTATGGCAATGTTCCTGAGACCATAATTTCAGAAGTTCTACCTCTGTTTAATCTATTAAAAGCCCACTATAAACCAAACAAAATAGAAAGACGTTTTTCCCTTTTACTTTTATTTTGTTTAAACTTTTTTCTCCCTTGGGTATGCGTATAGTATTTCCATTTCAACCAAGCAGCAGATGGAGAAATCATCCTTGCCTGAAGATTCAAAGTCAAATGGTGGGATAAATTTAACCACCAAGAAAAATTATCTCTAAAGATGGTATAAAGTTTTCTTTCAAAGAATAGCTTCTTGCCACCTCCGAAAGAATGTACCACTTTCCTGGCACAGAAGTCCTTCATTATTCCAAAGCTAGCGGCGGTCAAACAGAAGAAGATTTCTTACAATTGATCAAACAGTTGTCGGAAACCGCCTCTTCCAAAGGAAAATTTAAAGCTTCATCTTCCTCTTCTAGCACCAGCTCAGCAGCAATAGATCTAGATGGTGACTCGAATGAAGATGACTGTTTTTGGATATTCAAGCCCATTAAATGACATCTCTGTAAAGTTTTTGGGTTAAAAACCAGAAATGATAGCCCAAAATATTTATGTAATGGGCCAAATGCCCAATAATAATAAAAAAAGAGTCATTTAAAAAGAAAAGAAAGAAGACAAAAGACTCTTTAAAAAAGCAAAAGATTCTTCACTAAAGCGTGGCAGACAACTTCTGCAAAAGTCATGAAGTCTCTCACTCCATTATCAAAAGCATACAAAAGACGTGGAGCCCCTCACTCCACTACGAAGAGCATCCAAAGCTTCAATTATGGGGCTTGAAGGCTGAAGACCTCTATAAATAGAGGAGTTTTCCAAAGAAGAAGGCAGACTGAAAAATATGAAGAAACTCTTGTATTCTTCAAGTCATACCATTAGAAAAATAGTGAGAAAAGAGAGTGTGAGAGTAAGAGTGAGAAACCATTTTCCTTTTCCTCTTATACACATTAACTCTTGTAAGTTATATTTCTTTTATTCAAAGCTCTCATTTTAAAGCTTTTATTTCAAAGTTTGTATATTCGTTCATTCATCAATAATATTATCTTATTATCTTATTTTTCATTTCTTTTAAGATTGAACAAGTGCATGCTCTGTGCTTGCCTCATCTAAGGATCCTACACAACAGAAACTTGTTAGTCTCTATTTTCTCTCATCTTGTTTCAGACTGGATGGTTTGGTTTTTCCCGACCTTCCACTCTGGTTCCTTACAGTAACAGAACTAATAAGTTTTTCTTTGAAAGGATAAAGAATACTACTTTCTTTGCAATAAATCTGAAACTAATCAAAAAATTTGATTTGGATCTTGTTTTTTATGCAAAATTGATAGTATCTCTCTTGAATACTGTCTTTTTCTTGTAAAAAATGCTTAAAAACCAAAGTTTTTTAGAATGGTTTTTCTTTGAATAGAAATCTTCATGTAAAAGCTTTTTATTGATTTGAAAATGTTTTGAAATCATGTTGATTTCTGCTTCTAGATTTTGTGTTATTGCAGATGCTGATGGTGAAGAGGGGGTAGAGACAGTCTCTATATCATCATCATCTTTCTTTAGTTCATTGTAGCTGGGTCTAGGCATATTACTTTAGTAATCAACATTCTGTAATATAGTGTTTGAGTTTGGTATATCAGATGTTGAAAATCTTGGTTGTGTTTGTAATGGAGTTGGTTCTTTGTAAGGGGCATAAATAACAGAAGGTATTTTTGATACCCTTCCAATATCTATGGTCAATGTTGAAGAATCGTCATCAGAAAATCTAGAAGAGGTTGATTTTCTGTTGAATGTAAGCTTTACTTTTCCATATGGAAACTGGGTTATATTTTTTAGATTTGTATTTGGCTTTGTTTGCTTTGGTGATTCAGGCTGGGTTGCACCCTCAAGGATCCATTCTTCTAGAAGAGTTATATCCTTCCATTGAATGGTTTTTGGAATAGTTACATTGGATTTGGAAAGATCTGTTTGGAGGAATAAGGTTTCTCCTTTTGGTGAATGGAGCTTGTGTTTTGAACCAAAAGCAGAAATCATGGCTTTGTAATGTATTTTGAAAATCAATGCTATCGGAATAGATCCCTCAAGCATTTTGTAATTATGTGTCTTTATTTGAAGAACAGTGTTCTTTAAAACATTTTTATCATTTAAGGAAATTGTAATGTTTGGAAAACAATTGAAAGAAATTAGTCCTTTATTTAGGCTTGACTCAACAGTTCCTAATAAAGAATCATAGAAATTTATAAACCTAGCATCTCTAAGGATTGCTAAGATGGAAGTATCTAAACCTTCTCTGGTAAGGGGCTTTATTCCTACCTGGACAAAGCCTATATGAATATACTTATAGTCTTTTTCCTTATGCTTCTGGAGAGTCTTTGGATTCAAAAGATAAATTTCTTTAAAAGGCTTTGAAATTTGAATATCTCTTTCTTCAGTTTTGATAGTAAAATCAGTTTTGAAAAGAGAAAACTTTGAAAACTCATAGATTTGCTTCTTTTGAACCTTGGGTATTTCCCAATCATCAATATGCTTTGAAAAATCTTCAATAGTGATTTTCTCACTATTTACTAAACCTTTATACCTTGAAGTCTCAGAGGTAGAAGAGTTTGAGAAAGAAGAAGATCTACAGAAAAAAGGTTCTAAATTCATTTTAAAATAAACCAAGATAACTTTCTAAACAAACATGAACCAAGCCACCAGATTTACTGCCCTTACACCAGACGGGACTTACTACTGTGCATAAATAAACAAGTTTGTTTATCAGTGATATGATGCAGATTAAAATGATTTTAAAATCTTTTTTATGCAGATGTTGTTTCTTTCTTGGAACCCAGTTGGCTCTGATACCAAGATGAGAGTAAATAGATACTAACAAGTTTCTGTTGTGCAGGATCCTCAGATGAGGCAAGCACAGAGCATACACTTGTTCAATCTTAAAAGAAATGAAAAATAAGAAAATAAGAAAATATTATTGATGAATGAACGAATATACAAACTTTGAAATAAAAGCTTTAAAATGAAAGCTTTGAACAAAAGAAATATAACTTACAAGAGTTAATGTGTACAAGAGGAAAAGGAAAATAGGTTTCTCACTCTTACTCTCACACTCTCTTTTCTCACTATATTTCTAATAGTATGACTTGAAGAATACAAGAGTTTCTTCGTATTTTTCAGTCTGCCTTCTTCTTTGGAAAACTCCTCTATTTATAGAGGTCTTCAGCCTTCAAGCCCCATAATTGAAGCTTTGGATGCTCTTCCTAGTGGAGTGAGGGGCTCCATGTCTTTTGTATGCTTTTGATAATGGAGTGAGAGGCTTCATGACTTTTGCAGAAGTTGTCTGCCACGCTTTAGTGAAGAATCTTTTGCTTTTTTAAAGAGTCTTTTGTCTTCTTTCTTTTCTTTTTAAATGACTTTTTTTTATTATTATTGGGCATTTGGCCCATTACATAAATATTTTGGGCTGCCATTTCTGATTTTCAACCCAAGGGCTTTACAGAGATGTCATTTGATGGGCTTGAATATCCTAAAATAATCATCTTCATTCGAGTCACCATCTAGATCTATTGCTGCTGAGCTGGTGCTAGAAGAGGAAGATGAAGCTTTAGATTTTCCTTTGGAAGAGGCGGTTTTCAACAAATGTTTGATCAATTGTAAGAAATCTTCTTCTGTTTGAGCCGCCGCTAGCTTTGGAATAATGAAGGACTTCTATGCCAGGAAAGTGGTCTGTTCTTTTGGAGGTAGCAAGAAGCTATTCTTTGAAAGAAAACTTTGTACCATCTTTAGAGATAATTTTTCTTGGTGGTTAAATTTATCCCACCATTTGACTTTGAATCTTTGGGCAATGATGATTTCTCCATCTGCTGCTTGGTTGAAATGAAAATACCATACACATACCCAGGGGAGAAAAAAGTTTGAACAAAATAGAAGTAAAGGGGGAAAACGTCTTTCTATTTTGTTTGGTTTATAATGGGCTTTGAATAGATTAAACAGAGGTAGAACTTCTGAAATTATGGTCTCAGGAATATTGCCATAATAATTCCACCATTTTTTAAACCAATATGGGATCTTTGAAGTTTGGATTAAGCTTGTGTCGAAGTAGAAAAGCCAAGAATGGCTTTGTCCTTCGTTTTGAAGAAGAAAGGTATTAAACCAAGCTTGTTGGTAATTCCAATAGTTGAAAGAAGTGTTTAGGCTTGATGGGTAGGTTCTTTGGAGGGAAGTTGAAAAAGATCTTGATGAATGTAAATCCATTCCCCAATCTGAAGGGTGGAGGATTCTTTGTATGGTGCATGTGGAATATGCAGGGTCTTTATGGTCTTTGCGCTTTTTGAAGTGTTTGAACTTTGCAGAACCAGTTACCTCAAGGATAAACTGGTAGTAAGATTGAGGCCTTGATATATTCCAGGGCTCGAAATACCATCATGGAGGAAAAAATTTTGAAATCAGTTTTGAGGGGCTTTCTGTATAGAATCCTTCCTCAATAGTTAAAATGCTTTGAAAATTTTGCTTTTCTATATACTCATTGGATTTGAAAAGTTTTGTTTGTGACAAAACTATTTCTTAAGAGTTGGGCTTTGAAATACTTTGAGAGCTCTGAGATAGGTTTTGAGGGAAAATTTCTATCTCAGGTTTTGAAAAAGGGATAGAAAGTATACATTTACCTTTGTTGGAAGAGGAGGATGTCTTTGGAGAGGATGTCTTTGGAGAGGATATCTTTGGAGAGACTTCGGGGTGAAGTTGTATCATTTGCTTTGGTCTTGGCTAGGCTTTGAGATTTGGTAGGGTTTGAAGACTGGATTTTTGAGCTTTTCTGTCTGGCTTATCTCTTTTGGATGATCAGTATTGGAGATTGGAGAGGTGAAAACTATAGGAAGTTTTTGGATCTGGCTTTCTATCAAGCTCCATTCACCAAAAGGAGAAACCTTATTCCTCCAAACAGATCTTTCCAAATCCAATGCAACTATTCCAAAAACCATTCAATGGAAGGATATAACTCTTCCAGAAGAATGGATCCTTGAGGGTGCAACCCATATATATATATATAGTATATTTTTATGTAACATATACAAAAATTTTATGATTTTATCTTTTGCCTTGTGCTAATTTTTTTATGAGTAATTATTTGATTCTACATCTTCAAATCAAGCTAGGGATTTGATAGTTGTCAATTTTTTGATGCGCCAAAATTTATGAATCTCTAAAAGTTTATTTATACGTATGTTTCATATCATTATTTCAATGGTTCTTTAAATTAAAAAGTAATATACTTTTATAATACTAAAATTAAAACCTAATGAGTTTAGTGTTCAAATTAAAATTTAGGGACAATAGTAATATTCTCCTTAAACTTTAAGAACAATAAGAATAATTTAGCTTATGAAATAGATATTAAAATATACATAGAAATGTTATAGATTTAACAATACTATCATCTGAATGATAGAAATTCATGGTCTAAACATGAACAAGAAATAGATGTTAGCTAAGAAGCACATACATGGACACAATACACGATATGATACAACATAGAGACATTGGCACAACTACTTTTATAAATTTAGAATACAATATTAGAAGAACACACTAATTACACATAAGATATAATTAATTATATTTAGACAATATAATATGATTATATTACATATTATTATTATTATTATTATTATTATAGATAAATATTTTAGCAAAATGATGAATTGTATGATTCTATTAGTAATTAAAAAATAATAATTTTAGTTAAAAAATTATCTGCATGGATTACTGTTAATTTAGTAGGACATTAAAAAGAGTTAATTATATTTATTTGAAGAAATATAGAAGAAGGTAGCGAAATTTTTGAAAGAAAATGCATTACACCGTTTAAAAGATATCTTTTCTCATTTTCTGGTTATTTTTGAAAATTTCCCTTTATTAAACACGCAAAAGCTAACTAATGGATGAGTATTGATTAAAGCCATTCTTTTTGGTAAAAGAAAGTAATTAGCCCAAATCAATAATTAAGTGTTAAATAATGTAATTCTTTGTATATTGTAAGGGTAGTTTAGTCTTTTCTATATTCTTAGTGTAGGAGTATATATAGCTCTCTTTTGTATTAGGGTTACATATTTTATTTTTTATGTTCTCCTTTCACTTTTAACTAATAAAACGCTATAAACCTTTTCTTCAATCCTAACATGGTATCAGAGCCTCTAGGTCTTGGAAAATAAATTGTTCTTCCTCTTCCTCTTCCTCTTGCTGCTGGTTCTTGCTATTCTTCTTCTTGCTGCTAAGTTCATCGCGTGCGCTCTTCTACTGGTTCGCTGTTTCGCCGCAAGTCCGCCGCTAAGTCTCTGCCGGTTCTTCTGTTGCTGCTAGACCGCGCCGACCGCCGGTTCTTGTTGTTGGTTCTTGCCGCAAGTCTGCTACGTGCGTCTTCTTGCTGCTAGTTCTTGGTTCCTTGATGCTAAGTCTGTGCATCGACTGCTGGTTCTTGATTGACTGTGTTGTTCTTCTTCTTCTTGCTGCGTGCATCGGCTGCTGGTCTCGCTGAAACACGCCGATCGTAAGGCTCAGGCTGCTTCCGCCTGCGCGTCGTTGTTCGACCTGTAGACTGTTGTCACGCCGATCATAGAAAGGAAACACTTCTTCTTGCTGTTGTAGAGCTGTTGTGAAACGATGTCATTTCATATGAGCTAGAAGAAGGTATTCGAACTGAAATTGGTTTTGGAAATTGGTTTTGCTTCCATTTGTTAGTGTTTTAGACTATGTATTGTTTTGTCGATTGTTGTTGATCTGTTGATTTTTTGTACAAAAGGGGTGGGCATTTTCTCTTTGTGCTAATCACTTTGGCTTGTTGGTACTATATGCTAAACATTTTCTCTATAACAAGTTGACTGTTATATTTTGGGTAATTGATTACTGTTAATCTATTGGCATGATGGCTGAAGTTAGGGATGACTCGCTCCAAGCAATCAGTGTTCAATTATATGGTAAAAATTATGCCTATTGGAGTTATGTGATAAAAAATTTTCTAAAAGGTAAATAAAAGTGGGGATATATTTCGGGTGCCTCCGTTAAGCCCCAAGATAGTGCAGTAAGCGTGGACTATATGGCACTACTGGATAAATGGGAGGTCGATAATTCAAAAATTATCACCTAAATCAATAATTCTATTAAACATTTCATAGGCACTCGGCTAGCAAAATTTGAGACAGCTAATGAGGTTTGGGATCATCTGGCCAGACTGTACACACAGTCTAATTTTGCAAAACAATACCAGTTGGAGTCTGACATTTGTGCTCTTCAGTAGAGAAATATGAGCATTCAGGAATTTTATGAATCTATGACAGATTTGTGGGATCAATTGGCTCTCACAGAATCTGCTGAATTGCGAGCCTTTGGGGCTTATGTTGCACGAAAAGAGGAGCAGAGGTTGGTACAGTTTTTAATGGCCCTTCGTGATGAGTTTGAGGGACTTCGTGGGTCTATTCTGCATCGTCATCTACTGCCTTCTGTTGACTCTGTTGTTAGTGAGCTTTTGGCCGAAGAAATTCATCTGAATCTGAAGCACTCGATTGTAAAAGAGGTTTCTTCAGCTTCTACTCCATCCGTTTTTGCCTTGCCTCCTCGAAACTCTAAGTCTCAATTCAAACCATCTGAATCTGTTGCTCGGGATGAATGCGGGTTCTGCAAGCAAAAAGTTCATTGGAAATCTCAGTATGCGAAATTGGACAGAGGAAAACAGTAGCAACAACGGCAATCTCAACATTGGTCTTATCGACCACCACCTCTCCACAATGGACCTCCCCTTCTACCTCGTCCTCACAATGCTCTATCAACCTCTTTCTTGGTCCCATCCTTGATCGAGCAGTTTCAGCAGTTCCTTGCTTCTCAGCCTCATGCCATGTCTACTTCCTCTCAAATAGGTTTGTCATTAATTCTTCAGGTATATCCCCTTCCTCTTGGATTTTAGATTCTGGTGCTTCAAACCATATGTCATCTAATTTATCATCATTTACTTCTCTAACCCCTAAAGTTTCAGTCCCTGTTATGAATGCTAGTGGTACACCTATGCCATTGTAAGGTGTTGGTTCAGTTATTACGCCTTCTCTATCCTTATCCAATGTTAATCACATTTCTAGTCGTGCTTTAAATCTAGCTTCTGTTGGTCAGATTTGTGATACTGGATGCTCAATCTCTTTTTCTTCCTCTACTTGTTCAATTTAGGATCCACATTCTCAGAAGGTGATTGGGATCGGCCATAGAGAAGGAGGACTTTATGTATTGGATCAGCTCAAAACTCCTCATACTGCAGCATCTGCTTCTGGTGTCAATTTTTCATCCTTTCGTTTAAGTCCGTCCTCGTCTGTGTTTTATTTGTGGCATTCTCGCCTTGGTCATGTCTCTGTGTCTCGTTTGCAATTTTTAGTCTCTATAGGAGCTTTAGGAAATTTGAAAACTCATGATATTTCTGATTGCAGTGGTTGTAAACTAGCAAAGTTTACTGCATTGCCTTTTTTTAAAAGTACTACTATTTTTTTTACTCCTTTTGAACTTGTTCATTCTGATGTATAGGGACCCTCTCCCGTCTCTACAAAAGGGAGTTCTCGTTATTATATATCTTTTATTGATGATTGCACTCGTTATTATTGGGTTTATCTTATGAAACGTCGTTCAGACTTTTTTGGCATTTATAATGAATTTCGATCTTTTGTGAAAACCTAACATTCAATAGTCATTAAGTGCTTTAGATGTGACTTGGGAGGAGAATATACTTCTCATGCTTTTAAAGACCTACTTGCTTTAGATGGTACAATTTACCAGACTTTTTGCACTGATACTCCTGAACAAAATGGAGTTGCTGAAAGAAAACATAGGCACATTCTTGAGACTGCTCGATCCCTCTTGTTGTCTGCTAACATTCCTAGTGAATTTTGGAGGGAGAGAATTCTTACTTCTATTCACTTAATTAACAGAATTCCTATTTCTCATAATTTTGGTTTGTCTCCCTATGAAAGATTGTATGGTTGTTCTCCAGATTACTCTTCCCTTCGTGTCTTTGGTTCTACATGCTTTATCCTTTTTCCTCATGTTGAACGTAGTAAGTTAACATCTTACTCTACTGTATGTGTTTTTCTTGGTTATGATGCAGGTCAAAAAGGATATCATTGTTTTGTTCCAGTCAGTCATAAGTTATATGTCTCTCGTCATGTTGTTTTTCTTGAACATATTCCTTATTTTACCATTCCTGATTGTCCTCATAATATATCTATGCCTGATCATGTCCACATTGATCCTTTTGCTATTGATATTGATGAGCTACCCTCTGCTGGCATTCCTGACACTTCTACTGGCTCTTCCCCTATATCATCTCCTGAGACTGCGGATACTACCGAACCTCGCTATCATGTACGAAATCGTAAATCCACTAAACAACCTGATTTTGATTATTCTTGTTATTCTTGTTATTCGAGTTCATTTGCTTCTTTTCTAGCTTCTATTCATCGTCTTTCTGAGCATTCATCTTTCAAAGAAGCCATTCTTGATCCGGCTCGCGAGGAGCTAATCGCCTTCATCAAACCCATACTTATGATTTAGTATCCCTTCACAGTGTAAACGCGTTCTATTGGCTCACCATTGGATTTATAAGATTAAAACTAAGTCTGATGGGTCTATTGAAAGGTATAAAGCTCGTCTAGTGGCTAAGGGTTATTCTCAGGAATATGGTCTGGATTATGAGGAGACTTTTGCTCCCGTTGCTAAAATGACCACAGTTCGTACACTCATTGTTGTTGCTTTTGTTTGTCACTGGGATATGACTCAAATGGATGTTAAAAATGCCTTTTTGAATGGCAATCTTCACGAAGAAGTTTATATGGTTCCTTCTCCTGGTCTTGATCATCAGCCTGGTGAAGTTTGCAAACTCAGGAAGGCTCTCTATGGTCTCAAACAGGCTCCTCGTGCCTGGTTTGAAAAGTTTTCTACTGTGATTACTTCACTTGGTTTTCATCCTAACAACCATGACTTTGCTCTATTTGTCAAATGCACTTCGGCTGGTCGAATTTTGCTTTCTCTATATGTTGATGATATGATTATTACAGGTGATGATGCTATCGGGATTAGTCTATTAAAGTCCGAACTGACTCGTTGTTTTGCTATGAAGGACTTGGGTTCCCTTCGTTACTTCTTGGGTATTGAAGTTGCTTCCTCTCCAAAAGGGCATCTTCTTTCTCAATCTAAGTATATTTTTGAGCGTGCTCGACTTTCTGATAATAAGACTATTGATACTCCGATTGAGCTCAACGCTCGTTACTATGCTTCTGGTGGTTCTCTACTGCCGGATTCTAGTCTGTATCGGACTGTTGTTGGAAGTCTGGTTTATCTCACTATCACTCGTCCTGATATCGCATATATGTTGTTCATATAGTCAGTCAGTTTGTTACTTCTCCTACTAAAGTTCATTGGGCTGTTGTTCTTCACATTTTGAGATACCTCTGCGGCACTCAGTTTCAGACTCTTCTACTTTCATATACTTCATCATTAGAGTTATATGCTTACTCTGATGCTGATTGGGCCAGTGATCCTACTGACCGCAAATCGACTACTGGATTTTGTATTTTTCTAGGTGATTTCCTTATCTCTTAGAAAAGTAAGAAGCAGGACATCATTTCTCGATCCTCAACGGAGGCTGAATATCGCGCTATGGCTTCCACTACTTGTGAAATAGTTTGGTTGCGATGGTTGCTTACTGATATGGGTGTCTTTCTGCGGCAACCGACTCCTTTACATTGTGATAATAAGAGTGCTATTCAGATTGCTCACAATTTGATTTTTCACGAACGGACCAAACATATCGAAATCGACTGTCATATTACCCGTCATCACCTTCAGAATGGCACCTTGACATTGCCTTTTGTTTCTTCTTCCTTACAGCTTGCAGACTTGTTTACAAAATGTTTAACTGCTTCACGGTTTCGTTTTCTGTCTGACAAACTCTCAATGCTTGTTGCCATCGCCTCGTGAGTTTGAGGGGGGATGTTAAATAATGTAATTCTTTGTATATTGTAAGGGTAGTTTAGTCTTTTCTATATTCTTAGTGTAGGAGTATATATAGCTCTCTTTTGTATTAGGGTTACATACTTTGTTTCTGATGTTCTCCTTTCACTTCTAACCAATAAAACGCTATACACCTTTTCTTCAATCCTAACAGTAAGAAGGTTGTTCTTAGAAAATAAATGTCTTAAATTTGTTAAGTTTCTACCTCTGTTATTTTTATGACGAATGTGAAAGATTGGTTATTCCTTTTTATGTGGTTCACGATCTATTATACTCCCGTAAATCAAAAGTAAAAATAAATTAGAAAGAAGAAGAAATCAATTGAAGCTATCTATGATGTTCTATACAGTTACAGTTAGTTACCTAGTAAGTTGAGAACAACCAAAACGCCAGGCAACCGGCAATGCTTGTTTTTCTTATTTAGTCAACCTAACACACGCCATTCTGCTATTTGTCTTTCCTGATTTGTCTGTACTAAAACAACCTCTTATGTTTGTCTACACTCTACACCTCCTTTCTTTACCTCCAAACATTATTTTTAAATGTTACATCAATTTGTCCTTTGCCCACTATAGTCCACATGTAAGAAAGAAAGAAGAACGTCTTAAGCTTTGTCAATCACCTTCAATTAGAATAACATACCTGATGCTTGATTTTTTGGAGGAACAGGAAAAACAAAAATACTAAACAAAAGAGACATATGAACATAATTTCTGAAAGTAAAGCAACCAATTTGCCGTCCAAATGATAAACTGTATGATAAATCCTTAACATCATACATGAGAGGTCGGCTTAGCATAAACTAAGTCTTCTGCGTCAAGTGTCATCAATTGGTTAAGATCTTTGCATTGAACTTGATAAAATGCTGATGATCGATTGACTAGCAATTTCAGTTTACCGAGTCATGAAACTGAAATCCAAAAATATCTTGTGAGCTCAGCATCCCAGTTAGACAAGACAATGATTAATTTATTGTAGAATTCAGGAAAGGTCAGAACAGAAAATCAATAGATTTGGCACAGTTGTTGAAACTATTTGTGTCATTTTATGACAAGCATATAGTTGAACTAACTCTCGCTGAACTCTCCATCCCAGTTTACCTTTCAATATTCCATACTCTTATGCTTTTGAATAATCATGCAATGCTTTCTCCAGTCTCGACAAATCCATACTCTTATCATGGCAATTACCATTTTCCTTATGTTGTACTTACTACCTCTTGCAAGCTCAGTGTCCTTCAATTTTACTAGTTTTGATCCGAATATGGCAGACATATCCTTTCAGGGTGATGCTTTCTCATCGCGAAGTGTTCTTCAGCTTACAAGGAATGCAAAAGATGATAACCTGAGAAGTAGTGTTGGCAGGGCAACATATAAGAATCCGGTGCGGCTTTGGGATGTCAAGACAAGGAAGCTTACAGATTTCACTACCCACTTCTCCTTCACGATGAAAGCGATTGACCAAAATCGGTTTGGTGACGGTATTTCTTTTTTCATTGCACCATTTGATTCTCAGATTCCTGACAATTCAAGTGGAGGCTTTCTTGCACTCTTTAGTCCTGATTCTGCTTTCAGTGCCTCCAGAGAGAATCAAATTGTTGCAGTTGAGTTTGATAGTTTTGAAAATCCATGGGATCCAAGCGATAATCATGTAGGAATCATTGTTAACTCAATCATATCCGTTACAAATATCACTTGGAAAAGCAGCATTAAGAACGGGTCGGTCGCAAATGCTTGGATAAGTTATAACTCCACTACTAAAAACTTGAGTGTCTTTCTAACTTATGCTAAGAATCCTGTATTCAGTGGTAATTCAAGCCTTTCATATATTATTGATCTGAGGGATTTTTTACCTGAATGGGTTAGAGTAGGTTTCTCTGCTTCTACAGGTTCTTGGGTTGAAATACACAACATTCTTTCCTGGAATTTCACTTCCACCTTGGAAATTAATCGGAAAACCAAAAGCAAAACATCATTGGTTGTTGGTTTAGCTTCAGGTTCAGTATTATTGGCTTCTGGGATTGGAGTGCTTTGCTTTGTCTATTGGAGAAAACGGAGCGGCGGTGGAAATGAGGAAGAAATTGTTGATGGGTCTATGGATGATGAATTTGAAAAAGGAACTGGGCCTAAGAGGTTCACTTACCGTGAGCTAACTCACGCAACAAGCAACTTTTCTGAGGCAGGAAAGCTTGGTGAAGGGGGATTTGGAGGCGTTTATAAGGGATTGCTGAGTGGATCAAAAACAGAAGTCGCGGTGAAGAAGGTATCAAGAGGATCAAAGCAAGGCAGAAAGGAGTACGTATCAGAAGTGAAGATTATCAGTCGGCTGAGACACAGAAATTTGGTTCAACTTATTGGTTGGTGCCATGAAAGAAATGAATTCCTTCTGGTGTATGAGTTTATGCCTAATGGAAGCCTTGATACCCGTCTCTTTGGAGGAGTAACTATGTTAATATGGTCTGTCAGGTACAAAATAGCTCTTGGACTGGCCTCTGCTCTGTTATATCTCCATGAAGAATGGGAACAATGTGTAGTGCATAGAGACATCAAGTCTAGCAATGTCATGTTGGATTCAAATTTCAACGCCAAGCTTGGCGATTTTGGCCTTGCAAGACTTGTAGATCATGAGCTTGGTTCTCAGACTACTGTTTTGGCTGGCACAATGGGATATTTAGCCCCTGAATGTGTGACCACAGGAAAAGCTAGTAAAGAATCAGATGTTTACAGTTTCGGAGTTGTAGCACTAGAAATTACATGTGGAAGAAGGCCGGTTGATGTAAGGCAAGAACCTGATAAGGTAAGGCTAGTAGAATGGGTATGGGATCTTTATGGGAAAGGGCAACTTGTTGAAGCTGTTGACAAGAGACTGAGTAGAGAATTTGATGAGAGGCAATTGGAATGCTTGATGATTGTTGGATTATGGTGCTGCCATCCTGATTTTAATCATCGGCCATCTATTCGGCAAGTGATTAATGTTCTTAATTTTGAAGCTCCATTGCCTAGTCTTCCAGCTAAATTACCGGTGCCAATGTACTATGCACCTCCAATGAACATGTGCAAGTTTTCATACACATCTTCAGGATTAACAAACACAGGGACCAGCTGCTCTACAAATTCCTCACTCTTGTCTGCTGAATCAGCGAAATCTCTTCTGAAACCAGAGAAAATTGATGTCTAATTTTCTTAAGTTTGCATCAGGCTTGAGAAATTATCTTCTCATTGTATGTTATGCTTATTGTATAGTACTTTACTGAGCTTATAACGAGTGAATCATTTCAAACTGTTGAGTTCGATGTCGTATGATCAATTGAATAATCCCAATAATGGAATGCCCATTTCGTAATACAGGATGCAAGATTTCAAACCATCAAAAGGATGGAATCTTTCACTAACATAATTTCTGGAGCTAGCAAATTAAGAAACTCTAATAGTATGTGTACAGAAAAACAGCTTGGAAAGGAGCAATACCATTGAATTGGGATTGGTATGATTATGAAATGAAAAAATTAATGCTGAAAAAAGGAACATGCATCTGTGCTTTTCTCTTGCAATTTGCTAGCAGTATTACTATTTACACAATTGTCAAAAAAAATTCAAGATAGACTACAGGATCTTACGTTCTCAAGTACTTGACTAGTTCAAACTATATCTTTTCATATTTAAGGCTGGAAGGAGGTAGAAAATGTTCATTTGTCAAACCCCATACATTAAAATCTACATCTTCAATTTTCCATTTCTCCTCCATTTGCCTCTTATGATTAGCAGATTGCTCTCCGTATCTAAACACAGTAACACGAGTCTTACCACTATGTGCAATATTCACTCCATCAACATACTTGTAATCTTCCATTACTGATTCTGTGTTTGTCTCCCAGAATACATCGTCATCATCTTTTGTTCTCATACTTAGCAACCTTGAATCTTCAAACTGAATCAGAAGGCCTGATCTTTGGCTAAAATAACCCCAAATTGTATGATGAATTATCTCATAGTTAGGACCACTTTGTGCCTCCCGAATTGCTGGGCTTGTTTCTAGCTTTAGTATAAAGCAATCCTCATCATTTATGATTTTTTCTCCAATGCATGTTGCATCTATAAATAAGTTTGCTGTTGATCTAGGGTCCAAACCCTGTCATCATTCACCATTTCAAAGACAATATGTAAGTCTAGTGAGAACTTAGATTCTTTTAGTTGTATTATATTATATTGTAGGATGCTTGACTTTAACTTGATTTCCGATCTAATCCTTGAAATTGAAGACTAGATTTAAGTGTTAACAAAGCTGAACAGAAAAAAAAAAAATTTATATACCTGCAAGAAACGACGCAAAGGTCTAGGAGGACCTTTTGAAATAGGCGTTTGTTGATTGGAAGAATGCCTCCAAGAGATCTTGCCATTGCTTCCAGAAATGACTTTGCATCCTGACACAACAAGCTCCAGGATCCAGAGATCAGGATCTTTTTGCCAAAGCACAAAACCACCAGCCTCCTCTGAGCTCTTAACATTAATAGTTTGGTCTCCTTGATGAAATTCTGATGCACTAATTTTCACCTCACCTGTTACACACATACTATGCACTGCATTTAGTGCTTGTTGTCCTCCTGTAGCGGCTATATATTGTTGCACTATGTATTTGGCTGTTGAAGCTTGCTGAAACAAAAATGTAACTAATGAACTTAAGAGGGGAAAAAAATTGAAATTCTGTTGCAACACAAGGCCCTCTGCCTGTCAAATGACTTGAGACAAGCTCTATAAAAAATTGAAAGTACATAAACAAAATAAGTACTTCTATCATTTTCTCAAACATAATTTGTTATTTGTTTCTATGGAATTAAAACATTTAATTAAGATGTGGATTAATGATGGACTAATTTGAGAAAATCTTACAATATATTTCCTGAAAATTAATAACTCTCAAATTGGACTTTCCACAATATCCATTTATTTTATGATTTTAAGATTTGGCATGTAAGTATGCATAAACCAATCAAATCACACCCAATGACCACTACCTAAGAAAAATTCAATACGAATATTTTTATCTTTTTATTTGCAATAATAAAATCCCAGATCGAAATGGCCATAGTTAGGACAGATATATGCTATTGAATTGGCATATGCAACCAAAAAAAAAAACAAAGAATAAAAGAAGGAGAAGAAAGAAAATTGCAGCTTTTATGATATTCATTATTCATCAAATGAATGAAATGCGGAGAACTCAGTGCTGTTGACATAAATTTTAGAAAAAAAATTCCGAAAGGAAGAGAGAAAAAAAAAAAAAAGGAGTGTTAAATTCCTTACAATGGAACAATCTTTGACAGGCTTGTAAACAGAATGACCAACTTGAACCTGAAGAGGAATAAGAGGAGATCCAACCATATAAAGAAGGAAACGCAGCTCATTAATACGTCCAGCAATCACTGGCTGTGACCATTTATCAGAAGTCTGAGCTCTCATCCATGTTAACATGTTATGCCAGCGCAAGGTCACATTGCTCCCCATGCTAGTGAACATTTCTTCTGGTATTGGGACCTCAAGAACTGTCTCAAGGCCATCATCTTTGTCAATATTTGGACAAAGTTTCCTCATGAAAGTTGTATAATCCCAAAAGGGCAAGCGAAAAAGAATGGAAAAAAGAATGTTAGAGAGGTTAAAGAAATGAAAAAAAAAGAAAACGAGTCTTAGAGTCAGAGATTGAATTTAGATTGAGAATTTTTGCCCAAAGGTTGTCCTTGCTTGTAGATGTCTTGTGGGCATGATTTTATGGATGGATTTCATTGTTTATTAAGTTACTATTTTTGGAGACTGACCCATTTTGTTGCTACGTTTCTTGAAACCACCAACATATAGTGTTACCTAACTGTTTTACACTCGGTTCCATTTTGTTTCTTGAGACTGACCAAGTTAACTTTATTTGGTTTAGATTACATGCAATCAATATTTAGCTATTAATTATTGTATTTTTAGAAAAAATATATTAATGAAGATTACATTTTAATATAAAATAGAAAATAAATATCAAACATTAAAAAATATGTAGAAAGAAATTTACTCTTAACAGTTATTAATCGTGTTGATATAGTACATTGCAATTTTACAAAAAAAATATTCCATTTGGTGGTATTATGCCACTTATCGACTTGATAAACTTTTTTTGATGAGTCAAATCATTTAATTTTCAGAATAAATTTTTTTTTTCCACCATTCGTATAGAAGGAGACTTTCCAGCTACATCATATCTCTAACAATAGGAAAACTCAACAACTGCATCATGTTTCTAACAGAAACACTCTCATAAAACTCTTATAAAACGAGAATCCAGTAAAGAATCATAAAATCTGTTAAAAAACATACTAATATTTATTTATTATAATTAATTAATATAAAATAAAAAATTACCGTTGATATAAAAGTGAATAACAATAAATTAAAATATAAAGTTTTAATAAAAATGAAAAAGAAAAAGTCGTTTTTCTTTATATCAACCAGGAATTTAACCTTCTGTCGTATTAATTATTGGTTTTAATAGCCTATTTTTATAATAGTTGTGTAATCTTCTTCCCTTCCCCCTTAAATCTTTTAATAATATTTTTCTTAGTTTCTATAATTCCACCTGCAAATCGAAGGTGAATCAATATTTTATTATAATTTATAGAACTGTACTCTTATTTTTATTTTATTTTTTATTTTCCGTTTTAGGGAGGAAAAAGAAAATGATCCGGCTACAATGGATCATTACTACGTGGGAAGGTAGGTACCTTTACTTATATAAAAGTTATATATTAAATTACTTTATATAAATTTGAACCAATTTTATAAATTTTTTGAAAATATATAATTATATTAAAAAGTCACATAATTAAATTATTTAGAATTTATCTGATAATTAAAATATTAAGAAAATAAGAATTATTTATGTTTACTTGCATTGGATAATGTTGTATACGTGTCCTAATGCACAGATTGAACAAAATATTGTTTTTTACTAATGCGTCAAGTGATCGGATTGTACTAAAGGACAAGCGAGTCTGCTTAGAGTACCAAAGTTTGCCGAAGCTGAGTAGAAACATAAGACAACTCCAAGAAAGAGGAAGCTCAGTGCAAGTTCTCGTAGTCTAGAAGAAATTAATATATGATCCAAGAATTTCCAGTCACCAATTAATCCATAATAGTCACTATCTTTTCTTTCAATTTGATTGTTAGTCGCAAGATTGATTTTTATAATCCTGAATTGATTCTTCATGTTAATAAATTGCTTTCTTTCTATTACTTGCTGATGACTTGCAAACATATTTGCTTTCAATTTCTAATTTATTTTATTTTGCAGCTATAATAAATAAATAAATAAAAATATTCAGAATATATGAGTGTAAATAAACAAAACAAACCTGAAATATTAGTACAGGCGACGAAATAAATTTTTTTTCTGAAAACAGGTATATTCCAGCCGAAAGTTCTAGTCTCATTCCGCAGTCAACGAAGCTTCTAAAGAACTCAGAATGAAAACTGAAGTTTCCTCGCGAATCCCGAAACATATGTAAATAAAAATATATTTGGGCCACCCTCAAATCTAACAACCACTACTTAAATATGATATTATTTACAGAATTTACATCATATATGCTTTTTCTTGTAATGTTTACTTTCATATTATATTTTTTTAAATCCATTTTTTTCTACATTTTTTAAACTTTAGATTTATTCTTTTTACTTTTAAAAGTGATTTTACAATTTATCCTCAATTTTAAATTTGTCTATCGCTTTTTTATTGTCATTTTTTTTTAATTTGCTTTCAAAATTGATTGATCCAAGTTATATATAAATATTTAGGGTTTTATAGAATTTTAATAATATGATTTTTATATATACTATGATAAAAATATGTATTTTTATCTCACTTAAGTTTAATTGTCTATTTTCAGATAATATAAGCCAAGATTACGACTTACTTAGAGTATGACTCATCCCTATATATATTTCCACAAACCTAGTTCTAGGAGGAGGATAAGAGGTTTCTCCTATCTATTCTCTACGTCTGTCCATTTTTATTTTTTCTATAATTTTTCCATAAATACTTTAGTTTAGTTTTCATTACTCTTTTTAAGATCTAATAAGCTTTTCAAGAAGTGGAGAGTGAGGACAAATTATCTTCCTACTTGAATAAATACTAGATCTAGAGGGAGCTTTTACTTTATTATTTTATGTCTTTCTATTTAATACCATAATTATAGGGGTTAAATATGTTAGACTAAATTTTATAAGTGTTTAGTTTAGCCTTTTTACTTTTGTATGAATCTTGTTACTTATTTATTTAATGAATGATTTATTTATCTTCATATCTTTATTAGTTTCAATTATTATTGTTAGGTAACCATCATACTAATTTAGCAATAGTAATTGTTATGAACATATTTAGGTTGAATGTAATAGAGACACCAACTTTGTTTCAATCTATATTAGTAGAAGAAACTTTAGTTGCATCATTAGTTTGAGTGACTAAAGGAAAAGGCACATCATCATCTTATTCATTAGATCTAGGCTTAAAATAAAACAAGAAGATTACTAAGTAAATGGCTAAACTAAATATTGTCTTTAGCATATAGTTTTAAATCATAAGCATTTATATTGCATTGCATATTTATTTATTATTTGATTACTTTATTTTATGAATATTATTCTCTCAAAAATATTGATTTAGAGTGTTTAGATTTACTTTTGTTGTTTTGTGTTGATAATTAGTCTTTAAAATAAGTGGTCTCGTAGTTCCTTGAGAGATCAACCTCATGGTGAACTTATCCTTACTATAAGAACGGTTCATGCACTTACGAGTACTAACTTAAACACATCAAGAACAATTCCTAAATATCTCTCTCATTTGTATTACAGATTATAAGTTATGATCATTTAATATCCTCTAGTTGATTATTGCAATGGATGGTGGAGGCATATAACAACAATAAAAATTCATAGATTTCTTTCTAAACCAAATCCTAATCCAAACTCTAGAAAATTGCAATAAGTCTAACATCTCATCAATAATTCACAGATCCACAACGTCAGATAGAAAAATTAAAGATCAACGACTTAATGATAAGTTCATCAATTCTTCAATTTTATTAGAGACATATATATAGTTGATTTTGTACTAGTGTAAATTTTGTTCTATTAAAATGCTTCAAAAACATTTACATTATGTGATTTTTGTAAGTATTTAAAAGCTATAAAAGATTAATATTGAATTTCAAAACTCAGATCTACAAAAAAATTAAAAACTTAGATCTATTTTACAGAAAATCCAAAAATAGTATACATCGGATGTATGCAAGTTTATAATAAATATATATTTTAAAATTTAATAGATTGATATTTATATTATGTGTGACTATTATATAATATAAATATATGAAAGGAATACATCAATTATCCATTATATAGAAAATATCATTTTTTAAAAATATAAAATAATTTTTAAAACATATAGTGAAAAGTATATACTGAGTATATAATGACTTTATTTCAGGTATATAATACTAATTCTTATTGAGTTTTCTCCATTCAGATTTTTAAAATCAATTTTTATATCTTTTGATATAAATATAGATAAAAATATTTTTTTATACAATGAATATTGGAATGAAAACATGAGATGCGTGCACTTTGATGCAAAGGATATTTAATAACAACAATTTTTAGTTTCAATTTCATGACTTGATTTAACTTGTGTAACTAACTAGTTTCTATAATTAGTTAATATTTATTATGAGTGGTTAATGATTATTCTTTAAAATTTATAGTACTTGTGCAATAAATATATAAGTTTTAGTGAATTCAAAAATGATAGTAGATACTCATTGTATACTTATAATATGATCATAATATATATTAAGTTTATAAGTCTCTTTGACTTTAAATTGAATATATTTTGACGATACCCTTTGCTCTGTTTTAATTTAGATTTGATTTGACAATATTTCCATGAAGTTTAGAAAGTGTTGTTTTTAGGTATGAGAATGCTTGTTACATCAAAGTTTACATACTCTATATTTTATTTTTAATATTTGTTGTGGTGAAGGATAAAAGATATCGTGTCCATATCAATATATAAAAAATAACTTTAAAATCCAAACGGAGAAAGTTTAGTAAGAATTAAAACATCATATACTTAAAATAAACTCATTATATACTTAATTAGTATATATTGTGTGTTGTATATCATAAAATAATTTTTTTATTATATTATATAATTGATATATTCCTTTTACATACTTATATTCATACAATAGTCAATATATAAAAGTTTTACAATATATATTAAGCACACACAATATAAGTATAGTTTTTTCTAAATTTAAAAGATATATACTTATAATATACTTATATTCATTGTTTTTTGAATTATTTACAAAATAGATCTAATTTTTTAATCTTGTGTAGAATTGAGTTTTGAAATCTAATAGTAGTCTTTTACAACTTTTAAAATCTAAAAAAAGTATTTAATATATTCATTTTTTAATGCAATAAAATTTAAATTAATACAAAATCTTTGAATTCTGGAAATTCGATTAACTTTCTTGATAAACTTGATAATCCATAAAAAGAAAATTCCACTATATTCTTAGTGGTGATTCTGTTGCTATTTGAGTTCTTCTTTCTGTTGCTGGTTGTTGGTTTTTTTGATGATTCTCTTATGCTACTGCAATACTTAATGCTATTGTCTTGTTGGTTCCAATGGATCACCATTTTGCTACGACGATTTATTATGTGGTAATCTTTTTTGTTTTTGAATTGGATTTTTAATAGAAAAAACACCCGTGTTTCTTCTGCTGATGGACATAAAAGTTAAACTGCTATATTTTGAGCGTACTTTTATTAACTTTTATAGACGTGAGTATAAAAATAATTTAATTTTTTAGATATAAATTCTTCATTTTTATTTGGATCAGTATAGGTTCCTACAGTCATGAACAATTTCAAATACAAGCTATTAAATAGCAAGTACTAAAACAAAAAAAAATTCATTAAGCCCAAGTTCCTATTTCGTTTTAAATTGGTATTTAATTCAGTAAAAGAAAGTTCAAAACAATCAGCTCATGTTGCATAGGCATGCAAAAGAGTCTAATCAAGTTAAATCTTAATAAATTTGAATTTTTATTCATAATTATTTTGCAAAAGTTCGTATTAAATTTAAATATAAAAATAATAGATTCAAATTGAACTCAAACTTATTTTAAATTTAACTTTTGAATTTATTTATTGGACTTAGCTTGAATTCAAGTTTTATTAATCTATCTGATGATATAATTTATTACGTTTATTAAAATCAATTATTATTTGATATTTAATGTAAGTTAATTATAAAGTATAATAATAATAATACAAATTTCTTAGCATATGCTAGTTTGTATAAATTAATAAATATAAAAATATATGTGTAAAATAAAATAATATATTATAAAAATATATTTTATATTTTTACGAATTTATTTTTAAGTTCATTAACAAGTTAGTCTGTAAAAAGAATTTTAATTTTATAAACAAGCGAGTTTGTGAGTTATTGAGCCGAATACTGACATATTTAAATTTGGTTTATTAATACTAACAACGATTTCCAAGAGCTTGAACCAGCTTTTATTAGCGGGACTGCGGGGCTTCTAGTAGTCTTACAAGAGCTATAATTCGTCTGCGGATTAAGAATTTTTTATTTAATTTATCGATTATATCCGTCAATATGGAACGGTTACATTAATTATTAACAAAAATATTTAGTAAAATAAATTATTATATAAGAAAATGTAATAGATAACTAAAATATTAATACAATTAAATTTTGTTAATCCAAAATGAGGATAAACTTTGTATATAAATAATTATAATACTGATCATTATGAATAAAAATTGAAAAAGAAAAGCACCTGACTCACTGCACTGCATGAGACTAAAAGGCTTCCCTCCAAAAAAAGAAAGAGAGAAAAGGAAACGTGGCATACGTACCCTTTGGGTTTGGGAGGAGAATTGTTTGCATTAGTTTGAAAATGTCACCACTCACGGGAGGAATTGTCGTTTCTATAGTGTCCGTGAATCAATCTGTTGGTTTGTTTTTTTTTTTTTGCAAGCTTTTCATGTCAGCAAATTATAGTTTGTCTTCAGCACCACATTGAATTAAATAAATAAAATAAGCCTGGAGTCAGAGAATTGCACTTTTCCTAATAGAGGTCTCAGTGGTGCATCCATTATTCCACAGCTGATGTTTGTTGATTTATTGCTTTTCTATTAGTTGAGTTTTGGCACTTTCCCACAAGTCTCATCTCATTACCATATTTACAAAGTAACCCATTCACTTTACATTCTTAGAAGAACAGACACTTCAAATAGGATGAAATTATGTATGTACAAGTATATATTGTCTCGGTCAAAATCTTGATAAATATTGTGGAAAGTAAATTTTTATACTATTAAATAAAATTGCTACCATAACCTTTTAATGATTTACTGATAAAGATCTAGAATTATCTCATGTAAAAGTGAAATAAATAAAATGATTTTTATATATTATTTTTCAGAAATAGAGAAGAAGGAAGTAAAAACTCCAATTTTGATCAAATGGTATATTTTTTATTATTTTATAAAATTTTGTAATTTATAGAAATTCGGAATCTGATATTTTTTTCGTTTTTGGAAGAGATAGTCTTTCTCCCTACAAATGCCTTAGCCTTTTATCTAAGAAAATAACTTATGGTTGATTAATTTTTAATATGCAATAAACAATGAAGAATATAAAAATAATATTATTTCAAAAAATAGATCCTATGTAATAAATGTAGCTTAATATAGTGAAAAAGTTTTTATCTTAAACCTTCAAACAAATTGATGGAATCTTAAGATTTTTCTTTGTCAACACGCTCCAATCAATGATCTCCATGTCTTTTAATAAGTGCATTTAAAGATTATAATCTTAGCTACTTTATTTAGTTATATAAAATAATCTAATGCAATGCAATTAAAATTGTATCATATAACAAACTATACATTATTATTATTGTCTTCATATATATAAGTACATATTGTCTTTTACTTTTTTACACGCCCTTAAAATTCTTTTTCTTTTAGTTTACAGAAATCAATTTAAAATTGAATATTAATAATAATTAATATTAAATATGGATGATATCATTGATCTAGGCAGATGAAGATATATCTTTATTATTATTATTTGAAGTTTATACATTTTAAATCAGTTAGGCAAATGAAGAAGAAGAAAAATATATGATAATTTGAATACGAAAAGTCTTTGTTTTAGATAGCATTTAAAATGTGAAAAACAAGAACACATAATGCATTAACTTGACTCTTCCCCTTCTCTAGACTATGTAGATGTTCTATTACCAAATCCTTTTTTTCCTTATTGGGATCAGTGATTATGATGTTAATCATATGATTGAATTAGTGTAAAAAAAAAATCATGTAATTTATCCAAATAAAAGTTATGTGGCACTGGTATATGTTAGTTAAACTTGTTGACTTTACAAGTTTGTGAACAAGCAAAGTTTAGAAACCCTAGTTTTTAATCTATTAATTAGGACAGTTTACCAACTAAATGGCAACAAGCAAGTTATGGGGTTAGTTAACAAATTCATCAAGGAATCTGCTGTTGTTCAACCAAAAACAACAACTTCTACTTGGACAATGAGTCATCTACACAGTTACTGTGGGCACAAGTTATACCTCATAATATCCCTAGTCAATTAATCTCTTTGACAAATATTCAATCTTTTATTCAAATTAATAGTCAAAAGAAAACTTACCTGCTTTGTATGCCTCAAACTCAAAGGCTGGTCCAAGCAATTAGGTCAGGGTTATTCTAAGATTTCTCTAAGTCAAGTATCTAAATTGTCAATAGCAATGAAGGAACGGAAAGCATATTGGACTATTATTATCACCTGCTTATACTTATATTAACCATAAAAATGATAAATTCTCAGTAATTATCAAATAGATGGTAAACAAGATTTAAATTTGAAACCTTCCTGATCTATACGAGTGAGAATATTAATCAGGTTATTACCTAATTAGTCATTAAAATTAGGATTGAATTCTAATTTCAATATATAATTAAGATCTACCTTTAAGTAGAAAAAAATGCACGATGATGAACTTTATAGTATTAGTAATCCAATTTTAATTTTAGATTCTTTAGAAATAGTAATATTCTCTACAACTTTTTATTTACATCAAAGATCGGCAATGGTTTAAAAATTTTCGAGTATTGGATTCTAGCCAATCCTAATAAAACTGATGCGGAAAGTATATAATCGAATTTGGGTGGATTTGGATTTAATCTTTCATACTCATGACGGGTTAGGATAGGGTTCGAATTTTTATTTATAGATAGTGTATACCTGTTTAATATTAATATTTTAATTATATTTTGATTTCTTATTTGATTGAAATTTTATAAATTTTTTCTTTGCCTAATTAATATTCTTACTTTATTCTAATAAGTTCTTTAATTAATTCCATTTTTATTTTTTAATTTCATCAATACTTATATATTAAATAATTTTATTAAATGTGTACCTATTTATTACTCCAATTTATTTAAATGAAACAGTTTTTAGCGGGTACAATACTTATTACTCAGTTAATACTTATAAAATATATTTATAATTATAAAATATAAGAGATTTGGATGGATCTGGATAATATTTAAGTAGCATTAATCGGATTTTGCACACATACAAATAGTGAATTTAACTCTTTAAATAAATTTGAGATAAATTCAGATAATTTTATTTAAATAGATTTAGGTACGAGCACCTCTTATCGAACGGTACCGTTGTAGGTATCGTTGCCTTTCCTAATCTATATGATCCAAATCTCGAATTTTTGTAACAATATCTCTATAAATCAACCACTAAAAGAATAACTAATTTCAATTTATTTTTTTAACTTTTTCTAATTCAATGTGTATTTTTCATATAAAAATAAAAATATATCATATAATCACTAAAACATTTATTATCAAAATTAAATAATTGTTTTAGCAAGTCATTTTAGCCGGACAAACCGCGGAGAATAAATTTAGTTTATATGACACGCAAAACACCTACAGAAAAACCTAATACAAACGGTTTGAATCGATGCAGAAATTTCAATTTCTTTCTTTTTCTCTTTCTCTCGCTTATATATATTTTTCTAATAAAAAAGAAAAGAGAGTATTTTGTTAAATGTATGACGTACACTTGACATATATTGGGAGCACATTAATTCTTGCATGTCATTTTAAAGTGAACCGACCTCCGAACCATTGCCTAGTCCACTAAGGTTTGGTTTCATTAAACTATTGAACATTGAAGAAAAAGAAAGAAACTACTGCTAAAACTCCCCCCCACTTCCTTTTGTTTGGGTGGTCCTTTTCCTAAAATTGCCTCTTTAAATAATTCTGTTTCATATAGAAAACTGAAACCCTATTTAGCAGAGTCAGACCAAGTGTAAAGTTCTGCGAATCATTTTATAGGCCGGCCAACAAGTGCAGCTGTGGCTTCCATGTTACAATTTTCCCTTTCTTTTTTTTGAGTGTGTTTCAAGGCACTAATTATAAGTGGAAATAGAGCTTATTTTTCCCTTTTTGTAGTCCAAACAGTGGGCTCACAAGTTGGTTTTTTCATTTATATGATTTTAGAGGTATAATTATCGCAAGTCATTTTTTACTCGATTATAAAAGTGATATATTTTTATTAATATTGGCGGATTATATATATATATATATATATATATATATTCAAATCTCAGTATATTTTTAAATATATTAAATGGTTATGTAAATACAAGCTTGAATGAGCTTTCTAATGTACCCAAGAGATAAGTAGAAGCTTGAATCAATGTGAAATCTTATGCTTATTAGAATCTTACAATGGACTTTTTATTGCAGAAAAGTCGACATATGTTTGTAAGATGATGACTGATTCTAAAAGGAACAAATTAATGTAAATGATTAAGAAAACAATTTTTTTTTCTTTCATGGTTGTAGAAGCATGCAATTTTCCCTTGATAATGCTAAAAGCATGTAATTAAACAATTGTTAAATTTTTTGACAATTTAATCCAATTATAAAGTTTTCATGCTTTAGGACAATAATGGACCCTGTCTATATTATGGTAATATGCAAATTGCAAACTTCGTTTTTATTTAGTCTAAAGAAAAAAATTCTATGTTATGTAATTGAACTTTGTCATGGTTTTGTTTCAGCTGCCACAATAAAATCTAAAAATGTTAGGCACCCATCAACCTTTACCGTTATCAAACAACCGATCAATTGTAGTTAGTCTTTGAATTCTATACCCTCTTCAATTCTTTTCTAACATTAAGAATGTGTCAAAACTGTGCACAAAAGAGTTTGGAAGAATTTACGTTCCTGGAAAATTCAAATAGGAAAACTTGAAATGAGAGACTGCAGAAACATTAATCTCCATTGAATTTGAATAAGAAAATCTGAAACCCACAAAAAAGGTCAGGACTTTGACTCGTGTTTTCCTTTTATTATACATAAATTTGATCTGACTTTCCAATAGACACACATGATTCTCTCTCTTTCTCTCTCTAACTAATGACCCAAGAACACAATGAGCTAATTTTCTTATTTTTCCTATTTTAAAAAGACAGCACAATGCCACAATCTACCTTGAAAAGGAAAAACTTGAAACCCACCAAAAAAAGCAGTGAACATTAGCTTCCTATTTAAACACCACCAACGTACAAAACCATTTTTAATGCAGCCATTATTGTAACATATAAAAAGAAAAGAGGCACAACACAAAGAACCATTTTCTTTCCCATTCAAGTTTTTGTATTCATTTATTTTTGCTTGGTCAAGAAAATTTATAACGAACCAAACACACAGATAGAGAACTCCAGAAAATAAAAAACGAATTATATATATATATACCTTGGAGTTCTCTTCATTTGTAATACTTTCTTTTGCTTTCAGAATCAGATTTCTTCAAGCTTACATTGGTGTTAAAGCAAGGTATGCCTTCTGTTTTTCCGTCAAGTAATTTTATCATTTTTGTTTCATCAATTTTCTTGCATCTTCTGTTGGGTTTTCTTTTTCTTGTTCCAAAGCAATAAACTTTCTTTTCCTCTTTTTTCTTAATTAGTTCTGCAGGATTTTCTTGACACAACAAAATGGGTTTTCTTGGCGGGTGGCGATTTGCAGTCTACTTCTTGTTGTTCGCCATTGCCTCTTCCGTGAAGACCCCAGTTAGGTTCTTCCTCAACCTCATCTCTAGTTTTTCTTTCTCTAGCATCATTGGCAGGATTAATTGTTGCTTTTGTGTTTGTGTATATGCGGTAATTTTTGTCTATACCATTACCATGGACCAAGCCAATGCACTTGTGATAACTCAAAAGTAATTGACTTTATAGGACCCATATGACTGTAAACTCTATCAGCTTTTTTAAAATTTTGATTTCTCTTTTCTATTAACATTAACCATAGTAAGCCAAATTCTTTGAGATTGTGACACGTGGCTCTTCCCTTTCATCTTTTTGTCTTCACTTGGGTGCTCTGGTAAAATTTTGTGCAGTTTTGTCTGTACATTTGTATTGTGATGAGACAGAGAGAGAATTAATAAAATTATTGTTGATAATATATGGATTCACATGTCGTTCACTGTTTCAACAGTAACATTATAAAGCAGACATTCCTAGAAGAACTTTTTGTTTTCTTATGTTTATGTTTTGTTCTTTTTCTTTTTTATTCCAAATATTTGAGAGTCACATTTTGTGTGGTGAATGGTACCCTGAGTTACTTCTATCTAAATTTATTTCTTGTTTGTTTTTGTCTTTGTTGATCTCCCATTTATTAATGACAAGCTTTACTTGTTTCCTTCCTCTCCCTCTTTTTCCTTCATCTAGTCCCAGTAGAATGGGCATCTTGAGAGCTCTTAGGCCTTTTCTTTATCATCTAGTAAATGGGTATTGTTGAAAGTTAGGAATTAGCTTTAGTTCCAATTCTAAAAGGCCTCTAGCCTCTAGCCTTCTTCGCAGGATAAATGTTTTAGTGTAGGAGAATTTTACTTTTTTAAAATTTTCTCTATAGCCGTCTAAGATATAAAAGTACTGTGATAAAATATAGAATAAAATATTTTAAAGTGAACCGACCTCCGAACCATTGCCTAGTCCACTAAGGTTTGGTTTCATTAAACATAAAATTTTTATTTTGACATGTGTACTATTTTTGACATATAATATTTAAACTTATATATAATTTTACAGTTTTTTCTATTAATTATTGATTAATAAGTTACATTTCTAATTAAACACTAACTATAATTCTAAGAAGTATAATATTAATTATATTTTAATATTATATTAACTAATAAATAATTTTCTAATAAGATAATGATACTAATTCTATTCTAAGAAATAGCACATTAATTATATTTTAATATTATATAAGTCAATACATTAATTTTCTAATTAGATAATAATTCTAATTCTAGAAGATAATATTTTTAATATTATATTCAATAATAAATTAATTTTTATTATATAATAAATTTTTAATTTAAAAATAGTAATATTAATTATATTAATTGTATTAATTTATATAATACTAAAGTTAATTAATAAATATTTTTAAAATAATTCTTATATTATTATACAATTAGAATTTTAAAATTTTAAAAAAATTAAAAAGGACATTTAGATATAGTTAGTTTGCTATTATTTTTTTAAAATATTATAGATTAATATTAAAAATTAAAAAATTATATTTTATTAATTTAATTTTATAATTAAAATAATAATAACGGTCGTGGACGGTTATACGACCGGGGAGCTTTAAGTTTAATCAACGCTTCACCATAATGGGTAAAGAAAAAATAGAATATATTTACCAATATTAGTATATGCCCTTATTTTATACACTAAATTAATATATAAATTATACATACTTATTAAATATTGCACCATGTTATTTATATACTTAAGTTGCTAATCACATAATCATATATGTCTTTCTCTTCATCTGCAGAAAAATTAATCCAGGAAGGACCAAAAATAGCTCGGATGTCGGTTTTCATGTGCAGCTGCAAGAAATAAAACATGAACGGGTAATCATTCTTAATTAAAAATCGTATTTTGTTCTTCTTCTTCTTTTTTTTTTTTCCATGTATTACTCAAATTTTTCCATTTAAAAGATGGTAATGATCCATAAATACTTTTAATAAAACATGTTTTATTAAAGATTATAAACTAGCCTAATAAAATTTTAACTAAAACATGTTTTATTAGAACCTTCTGAAAATTTATCTATAGTTGTGTTGTAGAATAGTTGCTTATAGACATTTAAGTGTTTCAGGTGGTCATTGACAATGGAATCATCGAAGTCACATTGTCAAGTCCTGATGGTAATGTCATTGGAATTAAATACCGAGGAATTGATAACGTGCTTGAAAGTCTCAATGAAGATGATAACCGAGGGTATAAACACTTTACACTATTTATTTTTTAATCTATTTTAAGAATTGTTTTAAGGGAAGTTTTTAAGTTAATATTATTTCACTTGTTAAGATTATCACACCATGCTTTTTTCTTTTTAAACATTTGTGTTCAGGTATTGGGACGTTGTCTGGAACAAACCAGATGAGAGTGACATCTTTGACAAGTAATGCCATCTACTAAGATTTTTAATTGATCAATACCTGAATGAAGAACTCTTGTGCTACTGTAATCAAACTTCTGCTGTTTGCTTGACACTGTATATATATATATATAATGGCTGCATTAATTTTATATCAGGATACAAGCGACAGATTTCAGTATAATAATGGCAGACGAAGACCAAGTAGAGGTTTCATTCTCTAAAAAATGGGACTCATCTAGGGACAAATCCATGGTTCCCTTAAATATTGACAAAAGGTAACGTCTATTCACTTGCTGAAAAGAAAAAGAAGAAAAAAAAAAGAACGAATTTTAACATTTAATATAGTATATAACCAAAAAATCTGAACTGTTGCAGGTATATAGTGCGGCGTGGCTGTTCAGGGCTTTACGTATATGCCATATTGGAAAGATTAGAAGGATGGCCCGATGTCGACATGGATCAAATAAGAGTCGTTTTCAAGCTCCGACAAGAGAAGTAAATAATATTGATTAAACAAACCAACTCCAATTCTCTTATTATGAATCAAGATGATTAATACATTAAATTAACCAGGTTGTTTAAGAACTTTTCAGGTTTCATTTCATGGCGGTATCGGATGATAGGCAAAGAATAATGCCAATGCCGGAAGACCGAGCCACCGGCCAGCCGCTGGCTTATCCAGAAGCTGTTCTCTTAACCCGCCCGACTAACCCAGAACTTAGAGGAGAGGTAAAACTCTTAATTTTGCATGTCTATCTGCTTGACTACATACAAAACAATGACTGTATATGCACGATTCTTCTTCTTACTTTTTTTTTTTGTTTGGGTCTTTTCAAAAATCTATTTTACTTAATTACATCTTCAAATTAAATTGCAATTATCGATAATTTCATAGATAAATTGGTTAAATATGGGGTTGGTGGGTGTGCAGGTAGATGACAAATACCAATACTCATGTGAGGATGAAGACAACAAGGTTCACGGTTGGACTTCCGATGACCCACCTGTTGGGTTTTGGATGATCACTCCCAGTAACGAATTTCGCGTTGGTGGCCCCATGAAACAAGATCTTACCTCCCATGTCGGGCCTACTGTCCTTAATGTAAGTCTATTATCACATTCCTTATCTGTGTTTGCAATTGGAAGGTTTTATTGCAATTTGAGCAAATGTAAAGTTCATGAGGTAAATTTGTCACACTTCTTCAATTTATCAACAGATGTTTAGTAGTAATCATTATGCTGGGAAGGACCTGAACACAGAGTATAGAAATGGAGAGCCATGGAAAAAAGTTCTTGGACCTGTATTTGTCTATCTAAACTCCATGTCACCTACTGATCATAATTCTTCAGCACTTTGGGAAGATGCTAAAGCACAGGTTTGTATATACATGTCCCTATATATAATCAAAGAATCATTCAATTGAATAGTTTAATATCTAATTTATATATATATATTGACTCATATGTTAATGTTTTATTAATTACTAGATGTCTGTTGAAGTCGGAAGCTGGCCTTACGATTTTGTTCAATCTGAGGAATTCCCTTCTTCTGATCAAAGAGGAACTGTTTCGGGTCAATTATTAGTTCGTGACAGATACATCAATGAGAGGCTATTGTATGCTAGATCTGCTTATGTAGGATTGGCTCCACCAGGATATGCAGGCTCGTGGCAGAGGGATTCCAAGGTTTTCAACAACTGTTTGAACACTAACTTTTCTGACTTATCATCTGAAATGAAAGATTAGGAATTTATTAGCAGAGGCAAATTCAGTTCCCATGGTTTTTACTTTTTCATGTTTCTTCTTTCTTTTCTTTTACCAGGGTTATCAATTCTGGACTCGAGCTAGCAGAAAAGGAATTTTCAGCATAAAAAATGTTCGACCTGGGAACTATAGTTTGTACGCATGGGTCCCTGGAGTTATTGGAGACTACAAGTATAACGTTGATATCACCATTTTACCAGGTATAACAGTACTCTCTTCTTATTTCTTAGTCAAATAATACAAGTAGAATTTTCAGAAAACAAGTCAAGCATGTTAATATTTAGACGAGTAAAATCAATTTAACTGCAGGATCCAAGATTCAATTAAGGGTCCTTATATACGATCCTCCAAGAAATGGTCCAACTCTTTGGGAAATAGGCATTCCTGATCGTTCTGCTTCTGAGTTCTATGTGCCGGACACATATCCAACACTTATGAACAAGCTATACACTGATCACCCAACAGAAAAGTTAGTTCTTACCAGCTGCTTCATCTTTTTTATGACCTTTTCTGCCATCAACATCACGTTTCAAGTAATTCCTGACTACTGAATTTCACATGTACAGATTTAGGCAATATGGATTGTGGGCAAGATATGCTGATTTATATCCTAATAATGATCTTGTATATACTGTTGGTGTTAGTAACTACGTTCAAGACTGGTTCTTTGCCCATGTTAACAGGTACTTGTTAATCAAACCTTCTTGATTCTTTACTGAAAACTTTCCTTACTTCTAGTCCTGATATATAATATATATTATATATATATATTTCCACTGCAGAGAAATAGGAAACAAGACATATGATGCAACCACTTGGCAAATTATATTTCAACTCGACAGTGTAAAACAAGGGGGAAATTACACTCTTCAACTGGCCCTGGCATCAGCTACTGTATCAGAAATCCTGGTATATGCATATACTAATAGATTGATATTCAACTAATTCTAGAGCATACTTCCAATACTGTTGTACCTAGCTAACAGGAAATTCTACAATGTGTTAAAACAGGTTCGGTTCAATGACCCGAGTTCAAATCGACCTCTATTCACGACAGGGCTAATAGGGACGGATAATGCCATTGCAAGACATGGAATTCATGGATTGTACTGGTTGTTCACCATTAATGTACCCAGTGATCAACTTCGTGATGGAAAAAATATAATTTATTTAACTCAAGCAAGAAATGATGGCCCCTTCCGCGGTGTCATGTATGATTACATCCGTTTAGAAGGGCCAGCGGAAACTTAAAATCAACTTAGAAATTTGTCCACATTGAACATGTTCACATTTTCCAAGTTTAGATAGCAAAATTAATAGAAATTATTCATTTTTTCTTTCTTTCTGCGCATTAAGATTTTTCTTTTTCAGTTTTATAATTTTCTTTTAATATATAATTTATTTTTTTTATGTGATCAGCTTAAGCATTGCCAGAATGGTCATTAATAATTTATTAAGGATGAGTCAAAATTATTCATTCTTTTCTACTCCGTGCAGTGGATGGGACTTTTGAAATTAGATTGTTCGTAATATTCAATGAAAATTAAATTTGCTAATTCAAGAAAAACTAAGTTTAAGATAAATATAAGATTATCGGATATTAAAATTTGGAGTATAAAATATAAAAAAAATTACTTGTTCGACGGCAGTGGCAATTGAAACAAATTCCTTTTTCGGCAAAAGTGTTAAGACCCACGTTATCGGTATATGGGGTGATTGCTTGCCCCCCTTGATTTCTGGGAAGTTTACTTTACAGTGAAAGGAAATAATAATAATAATAATAATAATAATAAGGACAAAAGGGTCAATTTGCCACTGAATTTTATTGCAAGATTAAATACATTCAATTTAAATTTTTTTAATAAATAGTTCTCTGAATTTATGTTCAAAAATCAAATACATCCATTTTAAACTTTTCAGCAAATAATTCTTTGAACTTGTATTCAAAAGTTAAATACATTTAATTTAAAATTTTTTAATAAAAATAAAATAATATTAATACTTTAAATTTTAATTGAATTATAGAAATTAAGAATAATATTTAATTCATTAATAACCTTATAAATTTTAAATTTTACTACACATGCTCTTGTATAACATATTACTGGATATTGAATTAGTAAATTAATGAAATAAGTATTCTTTTTAATTTTTATAATTCAATTAAACCTAAGCATTTAATGTTATTTTACTTTTGAAAAAATTTAAAATTGAGTATATTTGACCCTTGGTCATAAATTTAAGGGACTATTTATTGAAAAATCTAAATTATATATTTGATCTTTGGACATATTTTTATAGGAGAAATTGACCCTTTTTCCATAATAATAATAATAATAATTTGTATTATTATTATAAAAGATAATATTAAAACCAGATTAGCCTTTGTAAAAATAGCTATTGACTCCCTACTTTTCTCTTTGTGCCGAAGATGAAAAGAATTTTTATATTTCTTTGAATAAATAATATAAAATAATTTTTATATCTATTGCGGGAATGAAATCTTAAAATATTAGAAATATTACTAAGAAAAACACCTAATTTTCTAATTTATTATTATTTTTAAAATATGATAAATAATTAAAATATTGAGAATTCTATTATTCTTTTAGGAACTTATGTTATGTTATTATTTATTAGTAAAATAATAACCAGTCATGCAACACGTAAATAAATTATTACTTTTACTAATTATTAATTGATGCATTGGACAACTATTGTTATTATTTTGATTATAAATTTTAATATAAAATAAATCTACTGAAATAATTTAATATAATTTTGAATATGTATATTTATTAGTTATATTTTGAGAAATAATAGTAATTTAAAATACTTACAACTATATTTCTTAATAAAAATTTTAAAATTTAATCGATGTAATAACTATAAAAATTATTTAGAAATATTTTGTAATTAAATTATAGGAATAATTATAAATTTAGTACATTAATTTTTTAATTTTTTCTATTTTAGTGTTTGAATTATTTTTTTATTCAATCAAATGTTCAAGCTGCTAATATATATATATATATATTACGTGTCTCTTAAGGTTTATATATTACGTGTCTCTTAAGGTTTAACTAGTTAAATTAATAATTTAATTTAATTTACACATTAAGTAACTTATATATTCTTACTCATCATTACTTACACCTTTTTTCTATTTTTTTTTATTTTTCTTGTTTTTTGGTCTTTTTTAAATCTCTTTTTAGCACTAAAAAAAATAAAAATATTGTATTAACTTTTTAGAAATATTTATTTGTTTAAAAAAAAAAATTTACTCCTCATTTTTACTTTTAGAAATTTTCTAGTTTTCAAGAAAAGAATGATATTTTTCTCTTTCATCTTATTATTTTGAGTGAGAATGTATATACATATATATATATATATATATATATATATATATATATATATATAGAGAGAGAGAGAGAGAGAGGTGAATACAAGAAAATAAAAGAACAGAAAATAGCATTTAGTTATTTTTCAATTTTTTGTTTGAATGCATGAAAAAAATAAAATTACTATTTTTTTTTTTAATTTCTTGAGAAAAAATAATTTTTTTAAAAAAAGTGTTGAAAATAGATAGAAAAAGAAGAAAAAAAGAAATAAAATATAATATTATTTGAATAGAGGGTATTTAAGTCAATTTATTATTCAAAATAAGTTATACAGGTACTTTAACTGTAAAACCGGCTTAGAAACATTATATTAAGCATTTTTAGTAGGTTTACTTAATTGAACAAAAAATAATTTAGATAAAACAAAATAGAAAAGACGGAAAGTTAAACACCAAATTTATAATTTCTCTTAAATTATGCATAAAACTAATACTACTTATATAATCAATATTATATTTGCTATTTTCTAAGATAAAAATTGTATAATTGAAAAACTAACTCATTAGTTGATATATTATTAAAAATATAATTAAAATATAATTTTTTAATATTAAACTCATTGTTAATTAAAAATAATTTATTATTTAATATACTAATTATATAATAAATATAAAAATTATATATTAAAATAATACTTATGTGTCAAACCCATGCAAAAGAATTTTTATGCATTAATTTAGTTTTATATCTTAAGAATATAATTAGTATATTATCTTTTAGGATTAAAAGTTATTGAATAATTAGGAAACTAATTTGTTAATATAATAATTAGGAATATAATTAAAATATTATTTTTAGAATTAAAATAGTTTTTATTAGAAGTAATTTATTAATTAATAATTTAATTACATAACAAATATAAAAATTACATATCAATATATTGTGAAAAATAAATACACATATCAAAAGAATTTTAGTTTTCATTACTTATATATTATATGACTGCGTTAAATGACTAAATAACTATTATTATTATTGTTATTATTATTATTATTATTATTAGGAATGATTATAAAAATGACATCTAAACTTATTAAAATTTAAGAATTAAGTATTTAACCTTTTAAAAGTTACAATTTAGTGTATAAAATCAGAAATTATTAACATTCAAGTATATGGAGCTGATAACCTATATAACATAAGCTGAATAATTACAAAAATGGTATATGAACTTGTTAAAATTTGACAATCAAATATGTAAACTTTTATAAGTTACAATTTGACGTGTGAACTTAGTAAATACTTACAATTAAATGTTTATAGCAGATCAATAAGAGTTATGTACTTATAACCTTAAAATACATAGCATCTACTTTTAATGGACCAAAACACCGTTCTTACTAATCAATACACTATTCTCACTATATTTTCATTAATTTCTTTAAAAAAATCTTTATCTGACTTTAAACAATATATTGTCTTCTTCAACCCATCACTACAGACATTTGAAACAAAATTGGTAATTATTGAAGATAATAATCTTGACTATAATATTAATTACTAATATATCTCTTTATGACATGTATAGTATTTATCTATATACATTTATCTATGTTTGTAATATTTATTGTTTATACGAAAGATTTACCCTTCTTCATGTAAATATTATCTTTGACTATGAAAACGTAATATAAGTTTGATTTGTCTATATTAGATTTTCTTATATATATAATGGCTGGTTTTATATATTTAAATATTAACAATTTTTAATCTTAAACACTAAATTGTAACTTTTAAAAGTTTAAACAATTTATTATTAAATTTAACAAATTGGCAATACCATTTTGTAAGAAGCTAACATGAATAATATGTAATATATTGTTGACCTCCTATATACCTCAATCGTAAACATTTATTAGGTTTATACACTAAATTGTAGCTTTTAAAATTTTAAACACTTAATCGTCAAATTAATAAGTTCAAATACTATTTTTAATTATCTCTTATTATTATTATTATTATTATTATTATTATTATTATCTTTTAAAAATATACTATGGTTGATTTTAAAACTCAATTAATCTTTTTTTCTTAAAAGAAATAGAAGTTAGGTTATATAATATAAAAACATAGAATATTCTGTGGACCTTCCTTTTTCTCTGCGTTTAATGTCTTTGCCATATAATAGGTAAACCAAGTGATTTTGTTGTCAATTTATGATTGTGCTTAAGAATCCTGTCATAATTAGTGAATCTAAGAAATTTTAAATCACAAAAGGCACTCTATGTTATTAATTTGCTTAGCCAACTTTACATATATTTCTTTAAAGCTAATTTGGCATAGTTTTTAGAGGGCAGTCAATTTCTATATGACAAAGCCAGGCTGGGAATCTCTCTCAATATTTTCAACTTGCTATATAAATCACAGAAACATCTAAGAATTGTTAATCACTCTATATTTCAGTTCTGTACTTTCCTATAGTGTACAAACTGAGTGACTTGCTTGGTGTTTGTCCTTCAAAATTTTGCCTTGCCACATCAAATATGAAGTACTCCTCTTTTATTTTAGGATTACTTGCATGCATATGGCTACCAAATCTTTTGCAAGTGAGTTTTGGTTCTCCACTAATATCCCACAGGTAAGAAGTTCAATTGGGGTTTCTTTTTTGTGAACTTAGTTTTCATTTCTATGTCAATTTTATTCTTTGCTAATTGCTATCATGTTTTGTAGTAATTAAAAAATATATTTTCTTCTTGTTTTGTGCAGGAGAATTCCGAGCAACAGCTCGTCCCCTGGAGTACAGCTTCATGAAAAGGACCCTCAACATGTAATCATTCAACTTTTCTTGTTTCTCCAATTTCTTTTTCTACTTTGGGTTCATAATAATTAAACATAAGATGTGAAGCATAAAAACATTTTACGATGAATCATGAAAATAGAGAGCAGCATTTGGAAATCCTAATTGTATATTTTTATCGTAGGTGGTGATCGATAATGGAATTGTTCAAGTTACATTGTCAAAACCATATGGATTTGTAACCGGAATAAAATATAATAATATTGAAAATGTACTCGAAAGCAAAAATACAGAAGAGAACCGAGGGTATGTATATACATTTTGTATTCCACTTTTGCTAAAAGTATTTATGTTTTTTTATGTCCTTAAAAATTGTACTAATTAGATTCACTAACAAAAAATTTCAACTATATAACCATCTAGGTACTGGGATGTTGTTTGGTACAAGCCAGGAGAGAAGGAAAACATTGACAAGTAAAACTCTCTCCTACTTTACCCACTAACCATATGAGAAAAATATGTTTTACCTAAGTAAATTGATTTCAAAATGAAATTAAGTCGTCATGAAAAATTCGTAGGTTGCCAGGAACACATTATAGTGTTATTATGGAAAACGAGAACCAAGTGGAAGTTTCATTCAGTACACAATGGGGAATTTCCAAGAACAACTCCCAAGTGCCTCTAAATGTAGACAAAAGGTTTAGATTTCTTTCCATTCTATATATATATATATATCTCTCTCTCTCTCTCTCTCTCTTTCTTTTCTTTTTTCAAATTTTTTTAAATATGTCTAAAATGATCAATTAACATTAATAATATAAAATTTAGTTAATGTAATGTGAGGGTTTTGCAGGTTTATAGTGCGTCGTGGGAGTTCAGGGTTCTATGCTTATGGTATAATGGAACGGCTGAAAGGATGGCCAGATGTGAACATGGATCAAATTAGAATTGTTTTCAAACCTCGTGACAAGTAATTAAATAACACCATTATTATTATATTTAACACTGTTTTTGTATTTTCTTTATATATTTGTATTGCTTGAGATCGCATAATACATTTATTTTATGAAGCTAACATTTCATTGATGAATATGAATTTAGTGAATCGAATTAGTCATTTGCTATAATAAATTATAAAATTGATTCTAGCATGCAACACAAAATATAGGAATTAATAATTAGTGGTGTGAAATGGGTTCTATGATGCAATATGTCAATAGGAAAGTGTTGCATAATTTTTATTTTTTTAATTTTTATTTCTTTTATTTGAGCAAATAAATCCTGATAATGCAATTTAAATTCACTAATAAAGTAATGAATTTTTTATTTAAATGACAAGAAAATTTAAACTCGATTCTTTTTAATTCTCTATAGTGAAAACGCTAGATTACTTTCTAATTGAACACTTATAATAGTTTTGACAAAATCTTATGTGCAGTTTAATATTGATATGCATAATAGACTAATATTATATTGGTTAAAATTTATAAAATTTATAAAATCTATTTGCAAATTTAAAATTTATATGTTTTAAATGAAGTCAAAGTTAATTTAAAATTTTATATAATCAAATTTACGTAAAATTAGTTATAGCAGAATTAAGTTCTACAAAATAGGTAGAATTTTTAAATAAAATCGATATAGTAAATTAATATATTTATTTTTTATTTTATTTCATTTTTTCTTCTATTTTTTTTAATGTTAATAAATATAGACATAGCATAAAGTATAACTGAGATCTATCTAACCTGTCCAGTGAAAACATTTGTAATAAACCCAAAACTAAATTCCCCCACAAAAGAGATATTTCTATTTGATAATTATGAGTTGGATCTTGAATGCCCTCACTTTTAAACCCTCAGAATATAGAAAATATAATAATAATAATATGTTAAAGTAGCTGAGCTTGATAAGTGAAAATTGGCTTTAGGTTTTGTTTTATTTGTTAGCTTAAACCTTGGAAAAGCACTTGTGAGATAATAATATATATTATGTATGAATTGAAATGCGTAGGTTTAATTACATGGTGATATCCGATGACAAGCATAGGATTATGCCAACTCTCCAAGACCGTCAGAACGGCCAGCCTCTTGCATACCCTGAGGCTGTTCTCTTAACCCATCCAAAAAATTCTCGACTTACTGGAGAGGTGAAATCTTTACCTTTTTCTTCTTCTGTTTTTTCTTTTTTATTTCAATTTATTCATTGAGTTATATTAATAAGTTGTTTGATTAAAAGTCTAAATTATATTTTTTTTAACTAACTGTAAAATCGGGTCGGATTGAATAGATTTGAAACCAATCTATATGGGTCTTGCCTTTTGTTGTGGTAATTGAGTGGATGGAAATGGGTTAATAGGTGGATGACAAGTACCAATATGCAATGGAACTCAAAGATAGCAAGGTTCATGGATGGATAGCAGATGATCCACCTGTTGGATTTTGGATGATCCGACCCAGTGATGAGTTCTGTAGTGGTGGTCCCACCAGGCAAGATCTCACCTCCCACACTGGTCCAGTCATTCTATCTGTAAGTCCATTCTATACTCGATTATTTTTACTATAATCTCAAAAAATTTAGTTGTCTTTTTATTACGTCTTAGTTGTTAATGTTAGTAAGGTGAGAGAAATTTAGAAAATGAGATCTTAAATTTCAAGGATAAAGAAAACTTTACTAAGCCGGTTAGACCTGAATTGGTAAAAAATATTAGTTGGGTGTGTAGAATAAAAGGACTTAACTTGAAATAATGCACTCTTGATTGTATTTAACAACACCTTCTAGACAAACAAAACTTTCAAAGACCCACACATGTTTTTTACCTCTCACTTCACTCTTTTGCACACAATATTCTCTAACCCACTTTAATTCTCACTTTCAAATCACTCAAATACAATAACCGATAGCTATATTTATAACCTATTTATGTCAGTTATTAGAGTATTAATTTCAATTATCGACTCTTCTAACTAATGTCGGTGAAATTAAGTGATTAGTACAGCTAGAAATTTTGATAATGATATTGGAATTTTTTAGTAATAGAGAGAGGCAGTGATGATTTCAACAGAATGCATTAACAAGATTACATATATATATTAACAGTGTACATATATTATTATCAAAGAAAGTCTAAATTGCCTACTACAACTGAGTATAAAATAAAAGAAAATAACAAAAAAAAATCAATTTAATTTATGTTTTTGTAATTTTAAGTATATATTTTTATTTTAGATAAAAACATTATGTGATTATAAATCGTAATTGCAATAAATAAATTTTAATAATGTGGATTTAGAGTTTAATAACTTATAATTTCATTATTTGAACACCAAGTCGTGGTGAAGCAGCTATTAATCCGAAAATATTAATTTAACGATCAAACAACAAAGTTAAGAGTTGTTAAATTCCAAACTCATATTACCAAAGATGGAAAAAATGATTATGATGGTTAATCGAAGTGAAAATAGTTGAATTCTTATAAATAAAAACTTTTTACCGGTGACATTCTTATTTTTGTGACAATTAGTAACCAGATAATTTTTTTGTCTAAAAAGAAAACATATGCTTAAAATGTTAGAAATAAAATCATAAATTATGTTTTTCATATTTATCCCTGAAATTTTATCTTTATTCACCTTATAAAAAGATGTGATGATGTGAGCTTCTATGTAATTTTACAGATTACATCCTTATACATATTTTCTTGAATGTTAATGGTGATGGTAGGAAATAAATATGATAGTGGCATCTGTATCTATATATCCAAAAATACTCGTTAAGCACACTCATACTAGTTCATATAGTAAATATTAACACTATTTCCATATAATTACTGGGGTATTTCACCCATGCATACAAGTTAGTGAACATTTAGCTAACTATGATTTATCAAACTAATCAAGATTAATCAACAATTTTTCATAAGTGCAGATGTTCACTAGTCTTCATTATGCTGGGGACGAAATTGACACAAAATATCGAAATGGAGAGCCATGGAAAAAAGTATTTGGCCCTGTTTTTGTGTATCTCAATTCCTTTCCAACTAAAAAAGGATACATAAAATTTTGGGAGGATGCTAAGAGTCAGGTATAGATATAAATTCAGGCATTTCTTCTTTCTCTCTTGGAAAACTTCTACAATAGCATATAGATGTTGCAGATATCATGACATTTTTCCATGAAATTTGCTTGTAAATATATATAGATGTATATGAAATTATTTTTCGTGATTAGGCGTTAAAAGAAATTGAAAATTGGCCATACAATTTTCCTCAATCTAAAGATTTTGCCCATTCAGATAAGCGAGGAACTATTGAAGGACAATTGACGGTGCAGAATGAGTGAGATAAATTCTATACTCTATGTTAACTTTAAGATCTTGAATTGCAAATAGTAGGAGCAAGCACTAGTCAATTTTATTTTAGTTCTAAATTGAACTAGTCAAATATGAATTGTTGATTTTTTAAAAATAGAATCGAACTAATAATTTATGAAAAAAATTGAGCTTAACTAAGGTGTCTTTGCCCGCATGTAAAATTAATGTGTACTGATTCAGAGTAAAAATATAATTAATATATATTTTATTTCTGTTTTAATTTAATTATTTTGATTTTTTAATCATAAAAAAATAGAATTGATATGAAGTAACCAAAACATATAAAATTAAAATTAAAATTAAAAAAATGAGCTAAATTGTTAAAGAGTTAAATTGAATCATTTAATTTCATTGGTTTAATTTGGTTTTTCATTTAAAATAATTTCTGCTCACCCCCTTTTAAACAGGGTAAAATTGAAATTTATAATTAAAGAGGTAGACGTTTTATTTTTATTTTAATATAATTTTTCGAAACAAGGGGCAATTGCCCTCTGGCTAGCAAATAGCATTGATCACTGATGAAAAGTACATTTTCTTGTTTGAAAATTTTTAACTCTTCAGAGGCAACTCAACATTGGCAAGTTTGGCTTATGTGGGGCTTGCAGCGCCAGGGGAGGCAGGCTCTTGGCAATTTGAAACCAAGGTATAAATATAATTGAGATTCTACTCTCACTCTTTTTAAGTAGTGCAAACTTGAAAAATATATCCTTTAAAGCACAATGAAACACTAATTAATTTTCTTGCTTCTTAACTGTGATTATATTTCAGGGTTATCAATTTTGGACTCAAGCTAATAGCAAAGGAAATTTTGTAATTAAGAATATCCGAGCTGGAGAATATAATTTGTATGCATGGGTTCCTGGTTTCATAGGGGATTACAAATTTCATGGACAAATTTCCATTAAAGCAGGTATCTTATACTTATATTTATTCATATATATTATTTTGTTTTTTTCTCATTTTTTTGTTCATAAGATAAAATAGAGTTAAAAATTAAGAGAAAAGAAAAGAAAAAATAAAGTGAACTAATATGAGTTTGATATGATATCAAACAATTTTTTTCTTTATAAAAATTGCCAAGAAATTTTGTACGGAATCCAACGCCCAAATTTTACAGGTTTTGCTAGAGTATATCATTGTGGCACCTACCACCATTATAAGTTTATTTTTTAATTATAAATTATTAAATAATTTATTTATTTTATATATTTTATAATAATATAAATTGTCAATAAATTTATACATAATTTTTAATTATTTATATAAATTAAAATTTTATGATTGAATTTTATAATTATCAGGTACTACTAATTAAATTTTAAAAATAGATACAAAAATTTAATAAATAAAAGTAATTTATTTAATGAAAAGTTCTAACTAACCACCCCTAGAAATTTGGTTTGCTAGAAAAGACTCTTAGATGGAGAGAGTTCTAAATTAGGAATTCTAATTGAATTCTAATTGTAGTCTCTATTGATCAGTCCCAGGTAACCCACCAGAAATATCCGCCAAGCAACTTCTATGCTGACTCTACTGATAATAATTAAGTATTATATATAAAATACAAATAATCAATAGTAAACATCTGAAATAACATTGATATCATTGTGATTACAGACGTCTATGAATTCTAGGAAGGACATATAAATGGTCTAAATGACATTGATTTTATTTTTCCTTTCTGAAAGTTTCCTTCTAGGAAGGATATCATTGTAATTACAAGTAAAAAAATAGAATTAGTATAAAATACAAATAATCAATAGGCCTTGAGTTCATGGAATCTTTGTAAATCACAAAGTTCAAGGGCTGAAATCGTTCATGGAAATAAAATCACATGGATATGAAGTTTCTCCGACTTGAATTATTTATGAATATGCATATATCTTACCTTTTGAATTATGAAAACTAAATCACATGGATATGTATTTTCAATACTTCATAAAAATATAAAAGAAAATAAAAAAATAAATTTATGAACCATAATGTCAAATTTCTTTCTCTTTTATGGATAATCCGTCAATCAACCACTCATAAGGCTCATTCTGATAAAATAATATTTTTTTTGTAGGACATGTGATCAAAATTTGCACAACTCACAAATTTAGATTGATTATGGTTCGAAAATTAGATCGAATTTATATGAAATTTAATTAAATCTAATTAGAACAAGTATATATTCAGATTAATAGATAAATCAATTCAATAAAATGGATTGGTTCAATTATTGAGTTAGTTTAAGTCTTGATCGGTCTAGTTTTCTTAAATTCCTTTTTTGTTCCTTAATTGTTAGACTCTAATTAATTTACTTCTTCGCTAATTTATATTTAAAAACTTTTATAAAAGAATGATAAATCAAATATAAATTAGAAAAGTTCTTTAGTAGAATTTTAAGAATGTAGAGATAGACCGGTGTAAATGGTCAAAACTCATAACCATGTACATTTACATTATATTTACATTTGATTCATTACATTGCTAAATGCAGGAAGCAACATCAATTTGGGTGTCCTGAAATGTCAACCTCCTAGAAATGGTCCTACACTTTGGGAAATAGGAATCCCTGATCGCTCTGCTGCTGAGTTCTTTGTACCAGACCCAGAACCACATCTCATAAATAAATTATACATCACACATGACAAGTTAGCTCTCATCAACAGTGCTTTCTATTAAAATCTTTACCCTAATTAACAAATATATGTACTGACGCTTCTTTCAATGGATACAGGTTTAGGCAGTATGGATTATGGCAAAGATATACTGATTTGTATCCTAAATCTGATCTCTTATATAATGTGACCACTAGTGATTACAGTCGAGATTGGTTCTTTGCTCATGTTCCCAGGTGCTTTATACATTTTAACTTTCTAATTCAAACCCTTGTTATTTATTTTCGTTGATAACCTATTTATTCAATTAAGATGAATGCGCTATATAGATTTTGAAATCTTTCGTAAAATAACTATGACACCATTAAAGAATGTCAATGAGCATTTTTATTTTATAGAGCTGAATTTAGTGATTTTTTTTTATGTTACTTTTTGCATTGCAGAAGCAAAGGAAAAGACGTTTACGAACCAACCACATGGAAAATAATTTTTGAGCTAAAAGAAGTGAGGCAGATTGGAGATTACACCCTCCAATTATCTTTAGCATCAGCCTGTGCAGCTAGATTAGAGGTATACAAAACCTGTTTTGCTACATATTGACGATTATAATTAGTAGTAAAATTAATTTTGCAGAGACAACAATGACTCCATTTCTACCGTATATTTTGCTAAATGAACATCTTACACTGTGTTGAAAAGGTGCGACTGAACGACCCGAGTGCAAGTCGACCTCTATTTACAACAGGATTAATAGGGAAGGACAATGCAATTGCAAGACATGGACTTCATGGATTATACTGGTTATATAGCATTAGTGTACCCAGTGATCAACTTCTCAAAGGGAAGAACACAGTTTATCTTACTCAGTCAACAAGTATTGCCCCTTATAATGGTCTCATGTATGACTACATTCGTCTAGAAGGGCCCATACAGAGCTGAGTAATTGGAAAAAGTTTACGTTGGCAATAGTGTTCCAGATATTTGTTCATGTTTTCCAAGTTAAATGAAATCTACGTACTCCAGTACCTTGGATTTTATGTAACGCCTGCATTTTCTCATCATCCATGTTATGTGCATTTACATTTAATCATTGGGCATATGATGGTATATCAATGATATTTTTATTTTATGAAAACAGATATATATTAATTATAAGTAGAGAATAAGAAGCATGATATTAGATTATTAATTTACATAAGTTGATTAAGTACTTGGGTTATATGTATTAAGCGTTAAGACTTAATTGAACCAATAGTTGAAGGTTGGGTAAATAGATTGGACTTAAAAGATACAATTAAAAGTTAGTACCTATATATGGTTAGTAAGAATTAATTTAGGGTGATAAAAATAGTTTAGTAGATGGTGGCATTAATAGAGGAATATTGGAAATTGGAACCATGAGCAAGCTCATTTTACCTCTTCATTTCTCTAAAATTCGTAAAAGGCCAAAAACACAAAATTTGGAATAAGAGAGAGGAGTGGAATACCTAGAAAAACTTAAGATTAAGATAGGATTTTGCCAACTATTGAAGGAGCCAAGCTCTCTAAAGGATTTAAGCATATTAGCAACCCAAAAGCTGAAATTGGTAAGTTGTTACTTGAGTGTTATTAATTTGTCATTAGGGTTCTTGATTACAAATTGGAAAAACTTCATTTGATGCTCTCATTGATTAATTAAAGGTCTGATAATCATGAATTAGTAGAGTATTGAATGATTGCATAAAGATTAAGCTTGATTTAAGTTTAAGTATGTTAAGATAGAAAACTGTCAAAATTCCAGCAACCTTGATGTTCTGTATTTTAGGCATAACATGGGTTATATAAGTCCAAATTAAGCTTAATTGGTGTCTATGGAAATTTTAAAGAGTCCTCTATAACTTTATAGTTTTGTGATTTTGCTATTTTTGCCGTTTTAGTTGCTTAAATTGAGCAAACAGATTGCTGCTCGGGTACAACTAGCTGTATGACCCTTGCTCAGTAATTTGAAAATAATTAAATCTATAGAAGTCGGAATTGAGTAATTCTTCTTGGAGATGAAACTAGACGCATAAATGGATATTTCTATTTAATATAAGATTTTTATATTAAGCCAATTTTGCCCAGCAATAAATATACCTTGGTACTAAATTCTGTCTAGAAAACAGAAATGTTGGAGATTAGTTTTATGCAATTTATTGATGTTAATTTGAGTTAAATTGGTATTTAACTAGATGAAAAATGTTTATAGGATATTAAAACAGTAATTGAGAGTCTTAGAGGAAGAGTTAGACCTATGAATTAGAGAAGGGATGATCTTGTAATGCATTAGAACTCGCATTTACATGAATATTTGTAATATGCATGAAATGTGAATTGATGAATGTGTTGACAGGTATTCAAAGGCCTGGAAAGAAAGTTGTGGAGAAAGGAGGTTCTTATATGCTAAAGGAATAAGTATATTTTGAGTAAGTAAATAGTTAATATTTGCTATATTCATATATTTAATCAAATGTTCCGCAAATGGTTGCGTTTGCTTAATATTGTTTATGTTTGAATGACTGAGATGGAAATGATTGGTGTTGAGTGGAATAATTGTTATTGCTGAAATATGATATAAGTGAAATGATTGAATTGTGATGTTAAGTGCATATGTGCATGTGAATGGTGGATTCCCCTATGAAAAAAAAGATATATATATAAAGCCTTGGGAGGCTAAAGCCTAGAGAGGCTATAAAAGTGTATAATGTGAGATGAGGCGGAGCAGCTTACGTGTGTGATATGTGAGGATGAGGTGGAGCAGCACATTAAAGGGGATCCACAAGCCGTGAGAACTAACCATAATTGTTGAATTGTATTTCTTCTATGATGGTTGTAATGAATTGAGTAGAATGGTATGACTTTATACCTAAACTATGAATATCATGGAAAGTTATGTGATTGGGTGGAAATTGTATTAAGTGTATGTGATATAGATTATGTTGATTATTTATTTACTGAGCTGGAGGCTCACCCCTCTCCAAAATTTTTCTTTTCAAGTTTGTAAATAGTAGTGCATCCGTTGGTTGTATGCAAAGTCTAGCTTTTAGCAGTTCTGTCAAGTTGGGCCAATTTTGTGAAGTCTCCTCCTGATGCATTTTTGTATGCAATTATGTGATATATATGGAAGTATGCCTTATAAGGCATAAGAAGATGTTTGTAATACTTGTTAAATGATGTTTAAGTATAATCATATGTTTATATGTTAATAACCTTGTGTCTGGATTCTTAACAACCTACATATTGACCTATCTACCTGTAGTATATATTCTACGACGCTTGTATGCTTCCTGGCTAATGTTTATTGGTTAGCATGTGATGGGGGTGTTACATATTATGTGCAATGCTGTCAAACTATTGGGTCCAAAATAGAATTTTGGTTGTGGCAAGATTAATATGAGTTCTTTTATTAAGGCTGAAGTTAATTTTGGATGAGTTGACAGGAGTTTAATTAAGTTTAATAGAGGATCACAACATTGAGCGTACGATGGCAATTCTTGCAGGAAATATAAAGAACAGAAACAGAACAAGGGATGGCAATCCAACATTAGAACTCTACGACAATTCAACTAAAAACTTAATTCTGCTTTCTTCTACTTCTTAAAATCCACTGCAATTCCTTTTTTAGCTACTATATAGTTGAGAAGAATAAGAGAAATATATTATGAAATTGATTGATTAAATAAGAGTTATATGAATTAGAGTCCATTGACTTGGGTCAATACCAAAATGACTAGAATTAGACATTTGGTTGGTTAGATTTTCACCCTTATAAATTATTTGTGTTACACTTTAGTAATGTGGGATCTTTAACACTACCTCTCAAGTACAATTGAAATTTGATTTCGACGCCAGTTGTCACTTGAAATTGAAATCCTCTCCTTGAAACTTGAAATTGAATTGAAAAACAATCGCAATATCGGACTGGACTGCTGGGATTGGACATCTAGACGGAAAGCCAAGAAATTAAAAAATTGAGCCAAACCTGCTCTAATAGCGTATTATGAAATTGAAATTGATTGATTAAATGAGAGTTAATGAATTAAAAAGTTTTAGAGTCCAACTAACGAGTACTAAAATGACTAGAATTAGCTATTTGGTTATTTGGGCTTTCACCCTTATAAGTTATTTGTGTTTCTTATTCCTTACTGACAGGGATCTCTAATAAAATAAGAATCGTATATACTCAAGATTTCAAAGGCACAAACTCCATGAATGAAATTGAACAAAAATTTCAAGAAATGGCTAAAGAACTACAGGATAACACATAAGAGAATAGAGCATAGGATTCTTGATAGAATGGCTCTGAAATTTTAATTCATGCCACATATAGTCAATTTTGTCAAGTAGTCCTGCATACTATTGAGGAGTTCACCGCCTCTGTCTCTCTCAATCGGTCTCTAATTATCTAGAGAATTATCTTTCTGGCGTACGTATTTCATATTTGTCCAATAAATTAGAAAGAGAAAAGAGAAGGAACTGACTTCATAAAGTTAGTAATATACTGATCTCATACAAGTATAGAAGGATACGTGTGAAAGTTGTATTTATATTTCTGTGATTGAAAATGAATCTTTACAAATGAGAATTCTAAGCTATTTTGTGTAAGTTTGCTTTGATATATACATAGTTGAGCTAGTAACGGTCTTCATGCTACCTAGAGAACTCCTATAGTCTATGTCAACGTTAACTTCTCTTTTAGGAATGGTTGAAGCAACCTTTCTTCCTTAGGAAGAAAGGTCGCTCCTTTTTCCTTTCTGCAGGCCAATGATGACTTGTCTATACAGCAGAGAGCTGTACAGACATGAGGCCATGCCCTTTGGTCCTTTGATCCTTTGACCTTTAGTCACTAGTGTAGTGGCTGGGTAAGTCTTCTTTCCTTCGGTCTTCAACACTCCCCCTCAAGATGGGTTCGAATAAGTTGATAGACCCCATCTTGCTAAGTAGGTTTAGATGATTTGATCTGTAGAGTGCCTTTGTGGATATGTCTACTAACTGTTCATGACTTCTGACAAAAGAGGTTTCAATCTCTCCGGATTGAACTTTTTCTCTTATGAAATGACAATCAACTTCTATGTGTTTGGTTCTTTCATGAAAGACTGGATTTCATGCGATGTGTCTGGCTGCTTGATTATCGCAATACATCTTCATAGGACATCTGCATTCTATTTTCATGTCAGCTAGCACTTGCTTGATCCAGATGAGCTCACTGGCTGTTAATGCCATGGCTCGATATTCTACTTCTGCGCTGGATCTTGCAGTTACAGATTATTTTTTACTTTTTCAGGTTACTAGGTTTCCTCCGACGAAGGTGCAAATCCCTAAGGTTGACTTTCTGTCAAAGCTTCCTGCCCAATCTGCATCAGAGAAACCAACAATAGTGTTATCATTATTATTTTTCATCAAAATACCTTGACCTGGGACACCTTTGAGATATCTAAGAATCTGATCAACAACATCTAAGTGATAGGTACGGGGAGCATGCATAAACTAACTGACCATACTAACTGCGTAAGCTATATCAGGCCTAGTAACGGTTAAGTAAATTAATTTTCCTACTAGACATTGATAGTGTCCAATGTTGTCTAAAGGGTCTCCATCTTCTAAGTTGAGCTTTGTTTTGGTTTCCATTTGAGTATTTATGGGTTTGGCTCCAATCTTTCCTGTTTCTTTTAGTAAGTCAAGGACGTACTTTCTTTGAGACAAGAATAGGCCTTTATGAGATTTGGCTATTTCTATCCCAAGGAAGTAGGACAATTGACCAAGATCTTTTATGTCAAATTCCTCTTTTAGCTTCTGTTTTACTTCCTCAATTTTCATGTCATCGCTTCTAGTTATAATAATATCATCCACATAAACCAAGATAACGATGGTGCATGTGTGCATGTGTTTTACAAACATAGAGGAATCGGAGACACATTTATTGAAATTGATTTTTAAGAGAAAAAGGCTTAGCTTGGCATACCATGCTCTCGGAGATTGTTTCAATCCACAGATTGCCTTTTTTAGCTTACATACTAGGGAATGATCTGATGTGGATTTGTGTCATAGAGGAAGTGTCATATAGACTTCTTCTTCTAGGGATCCTTGAATAAATGCATTCTTGACATCCATTTGGAATAGACTCCAGCCAGAGTTAGTAGCAACAGATAATAAAATTCGAACAGTGCTCATTTTTGCCTCAGGGGCAAAAGTTTCTTGGTAATCCACCCCATAGGTTTGAGTGAACCCTTTTGCTGCCAACCGAACAGGTTTTTATTTTGGGGCAAGAGGATAAGATCCCAGGTGTCATTTTTTTCAAGAGCTTGAAGCTCCTCCTCCATAGCTTTGCACCATTTGGAATTGGTGTTAGCTTCATAGAAGGAGGCGAGTTCGATGTGATGGGTAAGATTCCCCAGATAAGCTTTATACTGGCTTGATATTGATTTATAAGAAATGAAGTTTTGGATAAGATACGATACCTTGTGGGACACATAGTCCCTTAATCTAACAGAGGGCTTGGTGGGTCGAGTAGATCTTCGTAAGGTAATTTCTTCATGTGACTCTTCTCCAATTTCTCCCCCTGAAGGAATTGCCGGAGAGTCCGGAGTGAACTCCCCCTCGGGATGAGCATCCTGCGTTTGACTATCAAACAAAGAAATATTATGTGGAAATAATAATGTGTCAGGGCCAGTGGTACTGATTGGATCACGAGGAAAGTAAGGGTCATTTTCAGCAAAGGAGACGTTGCGAGAGATGTAAGTTGTGTGCATAGTGAGATCATAGCATTTGTAACCCTTCTTTTTAGAGGAGTAGCTTAAAAACACAGTTTTAACTGAGCTTTTGTCAAATTCGTGTCTTCTTTTGACATGTACAAAACTAAGACAGCCAAAAATTTGGAGATGGCCAAGTTTAATTTTCCGTCCTTTCAAGATTTCTAAAGGGCTGAGATGATTTAATGTAACACTAGGAAGGCGGTTGATGAGATACGTGGCGGTTAAGAGGGCATCCGACTAAAAAATATTTGGGACATTATGTTGAAAAAGTAAGGTCCGGGTCACTTCAAGAAGGTGCCTGTTTTTTCGTTCAGGGGTGTTAATACATATGGTTTGGTGCAAGATTCCATGTTGAGTAAAAAATGCTGAAATTTTTTTGTTAATGTATTCAATTCCATTGTCAGAACGGAAAATTTTTATGTTGGCAGTGTATTAATTTTGAATGAAGTTGTAAAAATTTTGAAAGCAAGTGAATACTTCATTCTTCCCTTTTAATAAATAGAGCCAAGTGGTTCGGGAATAATCATCGATAAATGTGACAAAATAACGGAAATGATTATAAGAAGTGACGGGGGCAGGTCCCCAAACATCAGAATAAATTAACTCAAACTTTTTTTCAAATATGCTAGTCGATAAAGGGAAAGGTAATCACGTATGTTTGGAAAATTTGCAAATGTCACAACAACCAGAGTTTAATTTGTAAGAGAAAGTTTGTTAAGGACACGATCAAAAGGATGCCCAAACCGCCTATGCATCAACGTTCCTTGATCGACCGGTCTTGTCGATGCAAGACACTGGTTGGTGGAGTCTTTAAGGTAATAAATGTCATTTTTAAAATATTCCTCACCAATCATCTTTCCAGTGATGCGATCCTGAAACGTTACAGAAAATGGTGAGAAAATTACATTACAATTTAAATGACGAGTAATTTTTCTAACAGATAATAAATTTGATTTAAATTCAGGTAACAATAATATATCAGGGATATTTTTGCGGAAGATGGTGGAGGTGCCACAACCAGAAATTTTGGCTTGGTCACCATTTGCAACGATCACATGTTGGGAGTTAATGGGAACAAAGTGTTGTAATTTTGTTGCGTCCCACGTCATGTGATCGATAGCACCGGAATCGATAATCCAATCGTTAGAATTAAATAAATTAAAATAATTTTTGGAGTTAGAAATTGAACCTAACCCATGACATTGTTGTTGATTTACAAGAGATTGGAGCTGAGAAATAAGTTGAAAAATTTGCAAATTCTCAACCGGGCCTACAGAACCGGCCGGATCCGACTTTGGGCCGGATCAGTCAGTCTTGGGTTGGCCGGTGAGATCTTGGGCTCGGGCCAAGTATAATCTGTGGGCTCAAATTTTTAAATGAACCCGACCCATGCTGCTGACCCGACCCGACCCTGTGGCATATGTTGCCTAGGAACCCGCTTCCTTCACTCCCATCTCTTCTAGGGTTGCCTCCAAACCGTCTTTCTCCCATCTCTCTTCTTCCTCCGCCTCCCCTAAAATTTGTGTGAGTTCCTTTCTCTCATCGACCATGTAGCGGTCGCAGCTAGGGTTGAAGAAGCCAACATCTGTCACGGGTGTGACCACGCCGGCGGTGATACTGTTGACGCTCCCTGCGCGAAATGCTTGATGAGTCGATGTGGCATGAGAGAAACACCCCGTTTTCTGGGTTGTCTAGGCTAGGAATGTTCATCATGACACGTCTGGTTTCTTCCTGTTGGAAGATGGCTATGACGTCGTCAATCTTCGGAAGAGAGTTGGACAGTAGGATTTGCGAGTGCAGCGCCTCATAACTGGAATCCAGACCCCTCAGGTAGGTATAAACTAAATCTTGTTCGACTCTCTTTCTAATCTCTTCTGGATCTGTGGTGGGTGGGAGGTAGTTTTGCAACTCCTCCCACTTGGTTAAAACTTCTATAGCGTAGTTTGTGCTTGATTTTGTCCCCTGTTTGATTTAAGAAAGCTCATGCTTCAGATTAAAAATATGAGCAAAATTTTGCTCGTGTCCGTATAAGCCTTTCATTTTCCTTCAAATTTCTTGTGAGGATTCGAGTAACATGCATAGTCGTGAAATCTGTGATTCCATTGTATTTATGAGGAGGGACATGACCATATGGTTAGTTGTTTGTCATTCCTCAATCTCCTCTGTTTCTTCTTTAGTTGGTTGTGTTGGATTGATAGGAGTTGGTCTGCTTTTGATTCCTGTGATGAATCCCAACTTTTCCTGCCGCTCAAACTGATGTATACTGACCTAGACCACTCAAAGTAGTTTTGGTTGCCTTTGAGCACAATGTTGGTTAGCTTTGAAACATCATTGTGAGACATTTTGAGTTTCTGTGGTTGGGGTAGATGATGAGAGATTAAACCTGCTCTGATACCATATGAAAGTTGTATTTATATTTTTGTGATTAAAAATGAATCTTTACAAATGAGAATTCTAAGCTATTTTGTGTAAGTTTGTTTTGATATATACATAGTTGAGCTGGTAACGGTCTTCAAGCTACCTAGGGAGCTCCTATGGTCTATGTCAACGTTAACTTCTCTTTTAGGAATGATTGAGCAACCTTTCTTCCTTAGGGAAGAAAGGTTGCTCCTTTTTCCTTTCTGCAGGCCTATGATGACTTGTCTGTACAGCAGAGAGCTGTACAGACCTGAGGCCATGCCCTTTGATCCTTTGACCTTTGGTCACTAGTGTAGTGGCTGGGTAAGTTTTCTTTCCTTCGGTCTTCAACAATACGCAAGTGTATCAAAAATCAGGTGAGTGTGTGCTAGAGTGACGTAAGGTAATGAAAGTGCGTATGAGTGCGAGTGTCCATTTGCGAGAGGTGTGTGCCAATTATAACGAGTGCAAGTATTTTATACTAAATTTTATTTAATATAAAAGAACTTTTTTATGTGCAATTAAGTCCTCTATTTAATTCTATAAGTAGTATTAATGATAAAGGGAGATAAAAAGAATTATATTTAAAAAAAATAAAGAAAATTGGAAGGTTATTTGTCCATCATAGAATAAAGAAAAATACTTGTGTTATCTTATATTTTTTAAAGCTGCTCTCTTTTAGCAGGCACCGAGAAACATATAATGAGAACCAAATTACAATAAAGTTTCTTGATTCCATCTAACTATTGATCAACAATTAGTATATGATCGTGGATTAAAGATGAATATGGAAATATCCACCAGAGCAACTCATCAGTGGACGGGACCACTTGCTGATACTCTAATCCTTGATCTGACTAAGGAAATTGTGCGATTGGATGTGATTGAGGAGATTTCAGTATACGAAGATGAACCTGATCAAATATAAATATGTGAGAAGAGGTTGAAGAGCATGGAATGAAATCATGTGTAAATACGATAAAAGGATAGAATTGAAGCCACTGATTTTAGTATAAGATTGGCAACTTTCAAAATCAAGTGACCTCAAGTAGAATTGCTTAATTTTGTATTCTTTGATGGATTCTCTTGCGGATTAGCCCTACCACCAATTTAATTTTAATAATATCGACAGATAATATTTTAATATGTTTGAAATTTTTATTTATTTTTAACATGGAACATAATAGAATTTGATGTAATTAAATATATTATATAATAAAATACATAATATAATATGAAATAGATATTATTCTTTATTAAGTTTCGCTACAATAAATAAAATTTATGTAACTATAGTTTTAATTTATAAAATAGAAGTTGATTTATTTATTTTTACTCTGCTGAAAGGAGACCTACAAAATCGAAGATTTATAATAATTCATGTATCGATCCTTACTGATCTAGAATTAGCAATTTTAATTTTTTAAGTTTGTTGAAAACTCTATATTTTAGTATATTGTATTTATATTTTCTACCTTTTCCTTCTATTAGAACTTATCAATTAATTATGGAAAAGAAACTGCAACATACATGTAAGAACTGCAAAATAAAATATTACGAAGAATCAAAATCCTTATATAAGGAATTACAAAAGAAATTCTTTTAACAAATATGAGAATTAGGTAATGACCCTTATTTTCTTTCAAATACAAAATTCAATAGCTTAACAATATCTTAATAATTTAACCATATCTTAATAACATAAAGTGAAGCATAGAAATCCCCTCTCCTTTATATTGCCAATCATGTGGAAGTATTTAAAGTTCAATGGCCAGACTTCAAAGTGTTGCCAATATCAATGACAAATCGATATCTAACATCTGCCTTCAACATCCGCTCCATGGCAGTGTTCACATAATCAACTGGAATAACTTCAATATCTGCTGTTATGCTGTGTTTGGCTGCAAAATCAAGCATTTCTTGAGTTTCCTTCATCCCTCCAATGCCACTTCCACCTACCATCTTCCTTCCTGTTTATCCACAATTGCAGCATCAATTGATTAGCCATAAAATTTATTTAAGAGTTCAATTTGTCACCAAGCGAATTGATTTACTTTTGTATTGACAAATGCGTACCCGCGAGCAATGGAAAGGCTGGTAGCTCAAGAGGCTTCTCTGGAGCACCAACCAAAACCAACTTTCCATGAGACTTGAGTAGACCAATCAATGGCAAAAGGAGGTGCATTGCGGACACTGTATCAATAATTCCATCCATTGTGCCCATTGCACCCTGTATTCGACCAGAAAAATTAATTAAGCACAAATAGCACTTGAATCAATAATTTGGACTCGCAAGTACTCGGCAATGTTTAATTAAATACCTTCATCTGATCCTGGTCACGGGTGACCAAAAATGAGTCTGCACCAAGACGCTCAATAGCCTCCTGTTTTTTGTTAGGGGAAGTACTAATGACTGTCACCTTAGCCCCCATTGCTTTTGCAAATTTCACTGCCATGTGACCAAGCCCACCAAGGCCAACCACAGCCAGCTGCGTACCAGGTTTGTCTAGTCCATAATATTTCAAGGGACTATACACTGTTATCCCAGCACAGAGTAGAGGTGCAGTAGCATCAAGAGGAAGGTTGTCCGGAATACGAACAACGAAGTGCTCATTGGCAACCATGATGTCTGAATATCCTCCATAAGTGGTGGTTCCGTCATAGTACTTGGCACCATAAGTTAGTATTATTTCGGGACAGTAATTCTCAAGATCATTGGTACAATTATCGCAGGATCGGCATGATCCAACCATGCAGCCAACACCCACTTTCTCTCCAACTTTGAATTTTTCTACTTTGCTTCCTACTTCTGTCACCACTCCCACAATTTCATGCCTGTAGTCGATAAAATTATGCATCGTGAGTAATAATATTAATGTTGGAGTAATAAATTGATTAGTAGAGTAGAAAGATGACGTAGTGTATACCCAGGGACAAGAGGGTAAGCAGAAATGCCCCATTCATTCTTGACCATGTGAAGATCAGAGTGACACATCCCGCAATACATCACTCTAAAAGACACATCTTTCTCTCCTGTTTCCCTACAAAACGGACACAGTTGAAATGGTGAAAACAAATATTAACTTGGAAAAGAAAAGAAAAAAAGAAACACAGATGTAAATATGCAAAGGAAAAGCTTTAGGAAAGATAGAAAAACCTTCTTGAAAATTTCAAGGGAGAGAGGACGCCAGACTGGTCCCTTGCTGCCCATCCAAAGGCCTGTCTTGGATGCTCTTCCTCTGGCACCATTTTTTTCTCTTTTCCTGAGTTAATTAAGATGGCAATTCGTACACTTACAATAAAAATATGTTGGAAGAGATTGGAAAAAAAGAGTAGCAGTGAATCTTTAATCTTTGGTAATGGCTTGGCATAAGGGCATGAGTCCTATGTATATCTAGTGATAGCTGAACATGGGAAGTTTCTTGGCATCGGCTACGCAGATGACGTATTAGCTGATTCTTCTTGTGGCTCTTACGCACTTGGTAATCAAAATGGAAGTGGCTGCATAAGTCCATGGAATCAGCCGTTTTGACTAATCAGAGACATTTTTAATTCACATCAGCATATTTTCTTCCTTCATTATTAAAAACACCTTAATTTTGGCCTTCTGTATAAATCTCTAATCAATTTGTGGAGCAGATGATTTCCTGAGTGGCCTGATTTACGTGACTAATTAATTGCAATACAATTCACAAACTTGAAGAGGAAGAAAAAATATAAAATAAACAAAACAAAACATAACAAAAGTAGGAAAAGGTCAATTCTTAGCTCTAATTTTTGTGGTTGTGGGTATCAAAGGATGAGGGAGAAGGTGCCAATATAATTAATTAGAAGAGATAAGTATAGGGTACGGGGGAGACAAAGACTACTGTGAAAAGTAACTCGCCTGATTGAATGCACTAACCTGTGTGGACCTTATAATTATATAATCTGATCTTTGTACTGTATATTGGTTTGAGTGTGAGTGGTCATCAATCACATAATTTACTTTGGGATATTTAGTTTTACTAAAAAATCAACCATTTGGAGACCACTTATAGCTACCACAGCAATGTAGTAGCTAAATAACCATTCAGCTACTATTTTATTTCTACTTGAAAATCAAACTAACCTTTTTTTAAATTTACTATCACATTTTGACCAAATAGCAACCATTTATAGTGATTTCTAAATAGTCACTAATTGTGGCGTCAAAATTTGACGAAAAAAATAACAATCATTGTGAGACCATTTATATGATGTGGTCGCTAATTTGATTGTCAGTTATTTATAGTGTCTTAACTACTACTGAAAGACTGGCCTTGTGATCTTTAGATTAGAGCCCAAAGATGTGGTCTCTATTTTAATTATCGGAATTATATCACAAATAATAATAAAATTAAATAAATATAAAATATAATAATAAAAATTGATTTAATAATAAAAAATAGAAAATAATATAATTTATACAAATATTATTTTATAAAAAATATTTAAATATAGTATTTTAATTTAAATATATTATTTAATTTATTTATTTTTTATTATAATATTTATTATTTAATATATTTATATATAAATTTAAAACAAAAGTATAATTAGATGTATCTTTTTTAAAAAAAGAAATTACATAAATTATTTTATTTTTTCCAATACTAATCAAATGCTACAATCTCATTTAATTACTTAATATGCAAAATGAAAAAGTAATTTAATTAGTTAGTATATAGAATGAAAAGTAATGAAATGGAAAGAGGTATAAAAACTTTGCATTTTGGATTGAAAGTTTAGCACATTTCATAGTCAAATTCATAGGCAAAACATAAAGAACTAAAACTCTTCTTTATAATTTGCAAGCTCTAATCTTATCTCCATCTTAAAGCCATTTTTTTTCACATAGCTGCCCTATTTCTATATTCTCAAGTCTTCACTGAAGCTTCAATTATCTTCTTCTTAAAATTCATCAATTGTTTAGAGCAGTCATCATCATCTTCTTTCTTTTTTCTTCAAATGGGCTTGCTCACTTTTCAAGAAGTTCTAAAGTCTGAAGAACTGGTATACCAATGTCGGAGATCTCAATCTTCGAGCAATTGTTAGTAATGTAGCCTTTAGTGAAAACTTTTCCACTTTTGATGTTAATGATTTTTCTCTTTCCTTGGAGAAACATGGCTCATTCATAGTACACTACGATGCCCACAATTAAGTCCTTACTAAACTCCATTTACATATAACTTATATCTTTTCACTTCTAATTAGTAACTCAATAGTAAAGTTTTCATCTTTTATAATTTGTGGTTTAATGTTCTTATCTTTGAGAACGTTTAGGTTGGGTTAAATTTTTCAATTTTTACAATTTTCTAGGTTAAAGCTTTTACTTTTTTAAGTTTCTAGGTTGTGTGCAAGATGTGCGGTTTCAGTTTATGAACAATATAAATGTATTAGAGAAGTAGTTAAATTGAACTTATGCTTATTCAAGAAACTGGGTATATGATCTGAGGAAGAATTCTTGGAATTTGGCAGTTTCTCTTAGGAATGATAGTGATATGATTAGAGTATCTTTTGAGATAATGAGCAAGAACTTGGGTGTTGAGTGGTCTTAGAAATCATTGCTAAATAAATACAGAAAGGTATATGAATTTATTCTCTCGTTTACTTCTTTATTTTTCTTTTTAACTTATTTGATATAAATTATTTTTTTCTTTAGTGTTTTAAAATAATTGCTGTAAATATTATTTCTAAAAAATATTGTATGGATTAGATTATAAGGTTAAATGTAGTATACTTAAGCCCAACTTAATAAGAATTTAAACTAACGCAGTTAGTCAATTGTCAACATGTTTCTGATCCTATAGGTCAATTGACTTCTTTGTATTTATGTGTATTTTTGTTTGAGGAGAAAAAAATAGACGAGTTATTCATTTAGTGAAGTATGTCATGTTGCATAATGGTTACACTTTGTGTTATTATTTATTTGTAATATATTTAATATATTTTTAGTAATTATATTGGTGAACTTTATCTCCTTCATCTTCCTCTATTTAATTTTGAGAATTAACCGAAGATTAGGTAGTTTCATGCTTGAGTGTTTTTAACATCTACTACTGTCATCTTATGATTATTATTATTTTCTTAATCATGATGTAGGGATTGGTTTTGTTATTCTTTTATGGATGTCTCTATTCTTTTAGGCTTATGAGTGGGATGGAAGGAATAGAGGTAGTATTTGACCAAATAAGGAATTTTGTTTTAGAAGATGATGCTGTAAGCATTTAATTTGTATATATATGGTTATATGTGTGTTTTACAGAGAAGAGAAGAGTAGTATTAGAAAATACATAGTAATGTACAATACTTTTACATAGGTGGTTGGTAATCTCTTCTTTTTATTCACTTTAAATTCATTTTATAGTTTACAAAAATAAAAAAAATCTTGAGCTCATGATTTCATGGACCTTACCTCCTTCCAATTGGGTAAAAATTAATACGGATAGTGTGATGAGGTCTTTTGGTCGAGCTTGAGCTGGTGGCTTAATTAGGAATTTTAATAGTATTTGGTGTTCAGGTTCCAGTGCCAAGATTGGAATTTGCAGTGTATTTGTTGCAGAGGCTTAGGATGTTATCTACTGTTTGAGAATGGCTTGGAATAGAGAGCATATGCAGGTGCTCTTGGAAGTGGATAATAAGGTTCTAGCTTATCTATTGGCTAATTTTGATTCTTCTCTTCAGTATCTCTCAATAAATGCTGAGATTCGAAGAATGCAAAAATAGAATTTGTCTGTCCAAGTAAGAACTGGTTTGTCCAAGTAAGCATATTTATAAAGAGGCTAATAGGAATGCAGATTGTCCTGTTGCTATGAGTTTCAGTTTGCCTTTGGGATGCCATTATCTTGATCAACCTCCAGATGATTTGAAGGACGTTCTCATGCAGTATAAGCTCGGTGTTTCTTTTTCTAAATTTGTGACTATTGTGTAGTCTGTCTCATAGGCTTTTGCCTCTTCTTGATTGAAGAAAAGTGAAATTTTCATTTGATTATAGATGTATAATATTACAATTATGTATATTTGATTTGGATTTAATTGTATATTATTTTTTTCTTTTAGTAGAATAATTTTATTTGTTTATTAATTTTATTTCTTAAATTTAATTTTAAAATTTAATTTTTAGAATAAGAATTATTTATAATATTAATTATAAAATAAATGTAAATAATAGTTAAAAAATTATATAAATTATAATAAAATATTAGCAACAAATCTAAAATAAAATCAGAGATAAATTTAGCTACCATATATGATGGTCTCTAATTTTAGCTACCACATAAATATGGTTGCTAAGTGGTCTTTATTTTGTCTTCCTTCATCTCCGATTATTTTCAATTAGCAACTATAATGAGACAAATAGCAACCATAAAATGTGGTTGTTATTTAGAGACTACTAATGTGATTGTTATCTTAGCAACCACATTAATTTTTTGTCGATATTTCATTTTGCGACCAACATTTTAGCTACCACTATAAGTTGTAGCCAAGTGGTCGTTGTTGGCCTTTAGCGACCACTTAAAGACCATCATATGTACATATTAACAAAAAGTAGTATACATTAAGTATACGTTAAGTACCTCAACCTTTTCCAAATGAAACAAAATACAAACTCAAAAAAGAATTGAATGGCAAAAGATATATGTTTGCTAAATCATAGTATCTTTTTGGGTATCTGAAACTTCTTAAAATGAAACGAAATTCAATCAATATGTTTAACAACAACTGGTATATCTTTATTAAAATATGGTATACATTAGGTATTTTTAGAATATCCGAAACTAATTTTACAAAAATAGAAAAGATGAAGAATGTGAAGTGTGGATAATTCTGAAAATAGCATGGGGTATTTTCTAAAAAAAATAAAAAAATAGAGATATTCTTATAATTATTTTTAAGAAATGGGTAAATGGTGAAATTTCCTCTTTAAATATGTTGGTTTAAGAACTCTAACTGAGCTTATCTTGAAGTTCAAGAATTCTGGATCCCTGTTAGTTAAATTGTCTATGGTTCTTTGTTGACTTGTGCTCTTGATATAGGTAGACAGTAGAAAATTTATATTATTGTGATATTTACTAAATCAGATTATTTTTACTCCATGTATTGCTAAATCGAGAAGGGTGTCTCAACTCTTCCTTTAAAGCAAGAAACTGAGCATGTGTCTTTGCCCTAGCCTTCCTCTACTAGGTATCAATGATCTTCCAAGTTTTCTAGAATGGTCTACAAGTCAGTGTGCTTATCTGGCAACAATCTTGGAGAGGTTTCAGAGTTTAGACAAAACTGATTAGGTATTCTATAACTCCTTTGAAGATCTGGAGATTGAGACAATTTTTACTCTATTTTGGCAGTTTCAACAATTAATAGGGCCAAAAAATCATATAATCTTTGGAATATGGCTAACATTTACAATTGTATGTACTACTTTAAATTTTATTAATTTAGCTCTTGCACGGTGAGAATTGTATCCAGCATTAAGATCTTCTCATGTTTAAGTTAAATATGATAGATAATATTTGTAATTTACATCTTTGATTTAGAATTAAACAATTGAGATTTTATTAAAAATTTTAAATATAAATTTTTTTTTAAAAAAAAAGAACAGCTATTTATTGGATAGAAAATTAAATTAATAGTCAAGATTGTACAAACATGACTTATCATGTTCAACTTAAACATGAGAGATCATGCAATTGTTGACTTGACCTTAGTAAATGTGCAAATATGAAAGGACCAACAAATTTGAATTACAATCTATGGATGATCTATTTAGAATTTATTCTGCTAATTTTATAATCTTCTTATGAGAAAAGAAAAACTAATGAATAGAAAAGTTATATTTATTTACTACATAAACCACATAATTGAAGTTCTAATAAATTCTACAATTTTGATGTTAAAAAGCTATTAAAAGCTATGAGGGGACTATGGCAATTGATAATAGTAGGTTCCATGGTGCCATCAACATACCTAGAACAATAAATTGATGGAGATACATCTTATGGTTCCAATCTTTAGAAACCAACAAGTGATGGGTGTTTGAGATAGCTAGGCACAAAGTTGCCAAAACCAATGATATATGTATCTTTTGGAAGCATGGTAGATATTTTAGCTAAACAAGTTGAAGAAAGGGCAATGGGTCTAAAGACAAGCAATAGGCCTTTCCTATGGGCTATGAAAGAATCAGAAAATAAGGTACCCCCTGAATTTTTAAACTCAATTACTGAGGTAGGACTTGTTGTGTCATGGTTCCACTAAATAAAAGTGCTATCTCATCAAGCTGTGGGTTGCCTTATTACGCACTGCCGATGGAATTCAACATTGGAGAGGATAAGCTTAAGGGTATCAATGATAGGTTTGACTCAGTGGAACGACCAGCCGACCAATGCTAAGTTAGTAGAGGAGGTGTGGAAGGTGGAAATAAAAGCTAAGAAGGAAAAGATAATATTGTAATAAGACATGAGCTTGAGAAATGTTCAAGGAAAATAAAGGTGGGAGAGAGAAGTCAAGAAATTCATAGCAATGCCTCTAAATTGAGAGATCTTACCAATAGAGTTGTTAGTGTAGGTGGGAGCTTAGATATAAATATTAATTAATTTATAAAGAAGTTGTTGAAGGGGAAGAAAGCATAATTGATAGTATGCCTTGATGAATCAAATAAAAATATAAATCATTTGTATGGTGAATTTTATTAGAAATTATACATTATTAACAAAGTTATTCATAAGTGAATAAAGCAATTCTAAAGCATATTATAATTTTTACTAAATCTTTTTTATGATCATAGACATAAGAATGATATACAAGACTTCAAAATCTACATTTGAATTCGTTTGAGATAGCAAATAACATCATAAACATGTGGAAAAGATTATCGACTATTCTTCAGTGCAACGAGGGAAGATACATCTCTTTCTTTCAATTTTCCAAGCGCTGATTTTTTAGGAGAATTCACATCTTACAAGTATTATTATCATTACAGACTTCACCCTGCAAGGATAACGTAAGGCCATGCACAAATCAAAACCAAACATCTCATAATAATTAGCACATATGTGCATTTCCTCATTTGAGCAAATTTCATCGAAATTCAGGTTTGTGCAATATTTCTACTATTTCACTGCAATATCTGATATGATTGTGAATGTTACCGCCATCTCAAGAGTGATGTGAGAACCAATTTTACCACCATCTTATATTGATACTAAAAGTCAATTTTATCATCTTAAAGCATGTTTGTTATTATAGTTCTCTGTTTAATCATTGAACAAAGGTTAGTAACAAGTTCCTGTCAAAAGTGAAAAATTTATAGTCCCTCGATAGCAAAAATAAGAAAATCTATCTGATTGATTTGCTTACCTTCTTTTTTCTTGCTACCAAAATTTCTTCTAAAGGTGGGCGGCCTAAAAATCAAAGCAAAAACAAGCAATGCAATTAATAAATGGAAGTACTATATTAAAGAAAAGAGAGATCTTCTAATAGCCAAAACTCAATTCAGAAAACAAAATGTAATCTACTAACCCGTGATTTGAAGCCGATATTTAGCCCAAAAACTGTACACAACATCAGCTATTGATCCAATCTGAAAATAGAATGATCTTGTGGTATTACTAAAACATGAATAAGAGGATAAAAACATAAGTTCATAAGGGGTTGCAACACATATTTAGACCTATGATTTAATACTTACAGGTTCATATTTAGTAATGGCATAAACCCACCCAAGGCCAACTTGTTCATATAACCTTCTAAATGCCTGCAAAAGTTTGTACAAATATTAAGAAAGGCATAAGAAAAAATAACTACTAACCTAATATCAAGGGCTTGAGAGATATTAGAAGTAGAGACATACTTCAACATCTGTGACTATAGTTCCATCAGAAAGTATTGCATGAATTCTTCCCATAACCTACACAAACAAACTATAGAAATTAGTTTTTATCGTGTCCAAGTATAAATAACGAGCTGGTGCTAAGCATCAAAGCAATAGAGAAGGAGTTCTTGGCAATCAAAATAATCTAACACTAATTACATACTGTCGTGTAGTCTAGGCCTTGATTCTCCTCTGGAGAATAATCCTTGGAGCTTATGTCAACAAACTTAATGGTGTCATAACTTTTATTCCTCTCTCTAAGCATATTGACCTGATAAGGTATAAGCACACACGGAAGAAAAATCATTTACTACACATATAACATTCATAAATAAACATATCAAAATTAAGCATCCAAAAAGAAGAAGAGAAATTGAGGAAGTAAAGAAACAAGAGAAATCATAATAAGAATAAGCTACCTCACGCATGCAGAGTGGGCAATCACCATCATACAACATTTTGATCTTCCAAGGAGTAGATTTTTCTTCATTTTTTTTCTTGGTTGTAACAGGATCCACAATTGCCTTATGTATTGCACGAACTGAATACATAAACTTTCCTGCAAAAGGAACCATATATATTTATATCAGGATAAAGTTGCTACAATAATAAATAAAATCTCCTTAAAATAAAGTTTTTTTTTTGCTTAATTATCAAAGAATCCTCTAAGACCAATCCAATTTAAATTTCTTTCAAAAGATACATGAGAAATACTAAATCAATAAAAAGAGAAAAGGAAAAGTAGAACACGCGAAAGAAGATGAATTGGGAGGCTGATTGATCACCAGTTTGAGAAGTAGGATAGAATGTGAATCTTTTAGGAGGATATGAAGAAGAATGATGAAATCTGAACGTGAGATAACGAGGAACTGATAGACTAGATTGATAGCTTCCTCTTCTTGCAACATTACAGGCAGTAACAACTCCTTTTATTGCCATTTTCTCTTTTTGCCTCTATTTACAAGCTCAACTATCTAATTCTCCATCTTCTCTTTTCCAGACCGTGTAGTCTAATAGGACATATACTCTATCCACTGTCTTCTATTTGATCCAATTTCTAAATATCCTGCATAATACTACTCGGTAGAGAAGAATGAGTAAAAATAGTAAAAACATAAACAAATAATAAAGGAAAACAAGTAAAAGGTTTGGTGTATATATATAAGTAATAAAATCTGAGATACTCATATATATACCCTAATGATCATAGCCATAATATAGGTGAAGATCTCTTTCCTAGCAACTCTAAGCATGAAACTCTATCATACGTGCGTAGACAATGCTTCTAAAAAAGCGACCATCCAATAATATATCTCAAAGGCATTTGCATACTGAATGTTTTCTCATAGACAGTTTTTTATCACTTTTCTTTTCTTTTATTTAATCAACACCCAATATCTAAGATATTGATCATACAAGCCCCTCAAATCAGTATATACTCAACTTATCTAGCGGCATAAAATATTATTTTATACATAATTAAAAGGATAATTAATATCTATCTTATATATTTTTTCATTTTATACTAATTACCCTTTAATGTTTAAAAATTATATTTCTTCATCTTTTTATTTTATAATTTTATACTATAAAATCTTTAATTAGAAATTTCTTTAAACAATGGTTAATTACAATTGGTTTTATACTATTTGCTCCTTTTTTTTTGTATAATATATAAATTGCCCTGTATATTTTATTTATTGTTCTAAAATCTCCCCCTTGCATTTTGAAAGTTGATATAATTAAAAATCTAAATTGAAAAAAAAAATTGATCCTTAAATTTCTAAAAAAATATATAATTTGATCCTTAAATTTCCTACAAAATTACAATTCTATTGCAACAAAATTAATAATAAGAATAATATTTATTTTATTTTATTAATTTAAAGTTAAATTATATGAATTTATAATATTTTGCTAAATGTAAATACTTTTAAAATATTTAAATTTTGTTAGAATTAGATTACACTAAAAGTTTGGGTAAAAAAATATTAGTTAATGATTTTTGGTGGGGTAATAGCTTGGTTGGTGCCAAAATTTTAGTCTGGGTTTCTAATTAATACCAATACTTTAATTTTTTCTTTCTAGTACTAAAATTTTAATTTATGTTACAAGCAATGAAACCCATTGGGAATCTAATCAAATTTAATGACGTGGAGGGAGGAGCTCCATATCAAAATTCCACTCATCGTCCACGTAACAGAAATTAATATTTTGGTATCAAAAAAAAAATTAAAGTAATGGTATGAATTGAAAACAAAGACCAAAACTTGTTTTATCAATTTAGTCATCTAATTGTCTTGAATTTACATGAAAGGTATAATAATTAGTTTTATTGAAAAATAATAGGGTCCTAATGTAATAAACAAACTTTAAGAGGCAATTTATGTATTACACTAAAAACCAAGAAATAAATAGTATAAAATCAAACTTAGCTAACTATTGTTTAACGGCAATTCTCGTCGAAATGACCTTGTAATATAAAACTACACGATAAAAAGATAAAAATATATAATTTTTAAATATTAAATAATAACTAGTATAATATAGAAAAAGAGAGAGTGCAAATAATAATTATCCCATAATTAAAGTCTAAACTACCATTGTCCATTTCCAAATTCTATAGAAAATATTTCAGTTTCTAATCAGATTTATAGGTAAAAGGAATTATTTTATAAAAACGTTTAAAAGAAATCATATATACAATCTATTTATATATAAACAGGAAAAAGAAGAAAACATTTTAAATTGACTAAAATATTTTTAGAAATAATTAATAATTACTAATTTTATCCTAATTCTATATATAATTAATTTAATTTCATATATTTTTAATCATATTAGAACTTATTAGTGATTAATCTAATTCAATCCTAATCCTATCATAATTTCATATTCATTCCTAATCCTACAAGAAATTGATGAATTACTATATGTATATATTTATAAGGGAATTCAAGTAGTTTAATATAAATTTTTAAAATAATTAAAAATAAAAAGTGAGAAAAAGAAAAGATTAGATACTTTTAATTTTATTTTAGTGATATATTAATTCATATATTCATTATTATTATAATTTATTAGTAGAATTATTGCAAGTGAATTACTTTAAATAGTCAATATTTTTTTTACTTTATTGTTTGTAAATTCAGTGCAACATATCATACAACATAGAAATATAACTACAAATTAATTCAATACCCATAGAGACCATAAATATGCCTCCATGAATATATAACTACAAAAGTTTCATAATCAAATTGAGCCCCCAATTACAGTTATGCCCGACTTACCACAATTCACAACACATTAATTACCAAATCTGAAAATAGAGAAAAAGCACTTTTCTTAAAATAGCTAATTTATAAAAGATAAGTTTAGAAAAATTGAACAAGATTCTAAATAGACTTATGTGCACACGAATCAAATAAGAGGACCATGAAGATCTGTTCATATCAAAACCTAACAATATATATATATAATCCCAATAAAAGAAATTCAGAATGATTTCAATTAATTCTTAGAAACAATAACAAAAATCAAAGTCAAGAAAATTTACCTCTGAATATTATTGTCCAAATTCAAAACTTTCTTGAAAGCTTGAAAGCAATTGATTTTGATCAATGCGAGTAATTTCTTCAATCAATTGTTTCCATAACTCTCTCTGCTCCGCCTTCCCTTTCTTATTTCTCTGAGGCCTTTGTCTTTCTCCTGAACTTCTTCTCTTTTCTTTTTGTTTTTTTCTTTTTTCCCACTTTCTTGGCTACACGTTGTCCACAAAAACAAGGGTGGCTCTAAAGCTGCCACGAGGCTTTTACAATAAACTAATTAGTTTAATCCTTAAATATTTAATACTTTTACCTTTCAGCTCCAAGACATTCTTCTTAGTTCATTTAAATCCATAAGTAATTTATATTTACTCCTTAATACCATTATAAAAAGTTATATTTTGCATAATTAATGAATTTTTAAAGATTAAATATGCTAATAATAAAAAATAAACATATATATATATATATATAATTCTCAGAATATATTTCTAATTATAATATTAAAACTACTCTCAAATCAATTAAATTGAATGGTCATTATAAATATATTTATTAGAAATTAACTGAATATATAAACAACAATGATTAGTTAATTTAATTTCAATCATCAAATTAAGTAGTTAAATAAACTTAGCAAATTTAAAACATCCATAAAACCATTAGATTCTAAATAAAAAACTAAAATTATTCTAGGTCACGGGTGTTTTGGTTGACTAACTCTATATGGCAATCTTATTCAATAAAAAAAAAAGAAAAAATTATAAAAATATCCATATTTTTTAATTTTTTATTAAAAAATTACAGGATAAAACTTCTTTTTTTATTTTTACTATGTGAAAATATTAAAAATACAGTTTTCTTTTGTTTTTTTTAAATATAATATTTGATCATTTTTTAATTTTTTAGTTATTAATATAATCAAAAAACAACTACACTGTATTTTTTAAGAAGGAAGTTTTTTAATATTTTTAAAAAATAATTTATGCAGTAAAAATGATATTTTTTTTATTAATTTTCAGATATTTTTAAAAAGTTTCCGAAAAAAATCTGCATGGCAATCTGACCTCCCCAAGGACCATTTTCCTTTTCTTTCTATTGGCCGAAAATTAAGGCATATTATATATTGATCTAGAGATACAATGTATCATACTTATGCGTCCAAAATACACGACTTTTATTGATACCATATGTGTGTAACATTTTGTTTTTTTATCTATAGTTTTATACAATATATACATTATTTGTACGTAATTTTTTGTTATTTATTTTATTTATAATTTTAAAACTAGAATTATATTATTTTTATTTTTATTTTATTTTTCAGCATTCAAAAAATAATTAAAAGTTTATTACTTTTAGATAATTACATTAATGGTTAAATCTTTTATTTATTTAATTCTTCAAATTAAAATTTTATTAATTTCTCTAAGAAAAAATACATTAATAGTTGAATTTTTATCTTTATTTAATTCCGATGATAATATGATAATTTTAATATCATAGATAATAGTAGAAACAATAAAAAATTAATTTTCCATAAAATTAATATATTTTTATTTATAAATTATAATATTTTTATAAATAGTTTTTTTAAATTACTTTTTTAAGAATTTTTATATAACATTGAATTTTTATTATTATATATATTTATATTTGATAAGTTATAAATTCATTAAATATATATTGTAAATTCATTGGTGATACGGAGGAGTTCATTGAAGATTTACCGTTGAATATGGTTATAAATAACAAAATCATTATATATTGTTAATAGTTTTATTAAATATAAGGTATAGGTTTATTATTTGTCAATAATAAATTTATCGGTTAATAAATAAATATATTTTTAAAATTATAAATTTCTAAATTATAATCTATGAACCTCGTAACCTATAACTCTGTATTTTTTTAATAAATTTTTGGATTATTATATATAAACCTCAAATATATTTATAATAAATTTATAATTTATAATTTATGAATTTGTTGTTATCTACCAACTTGTAATTTTATGATTTAAATTTATAATTTTTATTAGTGAACTTTGTTCATAATCTATGTTTGTATTTATAATTTATAATTATAAATAAAAATTATTAATTTTAATATTTTATTATTTTTATTATATTTTAAAATTAAAATATTATTATGTAATATTAAAAATTAAAATTAAACCTTTTATGAACTAAAACATAACATATAATATATATTGAAATATGATTAAATTCCATATTTTTATAGAAAATATGAAAGTTAATAAAATTTTAAATATGTATAAAAGTTTGATTTTAATATATAATATATCATATTATAAAATTATTAGCATATCTGAAAAATAAATTTAATGTCGTAATAAAAAATATAAATTATACTAAAAATATAAAATTAAAGTAAATAATAATAACATAGTAGAAAATAAAAAAAAAATAAAAAGAAATATGGTAAAAAAATAATAAAAAAAAGAAGGTAGGTTTACTTCATAACAAATCATAAACACGAATCCACAATATAACAATCCGAAAATTAAATCGACGCACGGGCATGTCAGAGCCTTAAAAGCTCCACTTGATTGTAATAATTGTTTCATAGAGAGACTTTCCACAGCTCATCAGTCACCAATCTGCCAAACTTAGGATTTAGCTGGGATGAAAAGGAAAAGGAAGTCTAGTAAATTAATTATTAGTCTACGATATGGATAAATTAAATTAAAATAGTATAAATTTATATTTAATAAAGTATAATAAATATAATATAATTAACTATGTGCAATGTGTTTATTATTCCATTATCATATTTGGTCATAACAAAAATATATAATGCAATATAATTATAATTTTTATTTTACTATTTAATTTATTTATAATAGAAATAAGATATTAAAATAAATTATTTCAAAATAATATTAATATTATTTTTTATAAATTATATTAATAAAAAATAATATTATATATTTTAAATAATTATGATTATATAGATTTTATATTGTATTGAACATTATTATCAAATTAAAAATAATTTATTATATTACATAATTATTATTACATTACATTAAAAATTTTAATAATTAAATAAAATAATAAATATATAATATAACGATAATTTCATTACATATTTCTTATATCATTCTAAAAGTGTATTGTTTTATAATAACCTGACAAATAATATGATATTTATTCTGAGGTTTAATAGAATTATAAAAATAGTTTATCTAGACCTAATCCATTTCAAATTATAGAAATAGAACTAGGACAATAGTGATGTTGGATTCCACTAGAAAATCAAAATCGTAAAAAGACTAGGATTAAGGTTATATATATATATATATATATATATATTAATTTTTAAAATTTAAAATTTTTTGACTCATGTGATTAACACCAAATGGTAGCTTTTAAAGTCTACGTCATTTCCCATAAAAATCATGTTGTTTTATTACAAGTAAAATAAAATATCATTTATTGGAAAAAATATTGTTAAAGAAAATATTGGTTATTTTTGAAAAGAAATATAAATTTTAGTATTCAATGTACTATATACTAATAAGTTTATATTATATATATATATATATATATATATATATATGTGTGTGTGTGGAAATTTATACTTATTATTTCATTTTAGCTTTATTGTCTAATTTCAACTGTTAATAATTAAAAAATAAAAAAATGAGCTAAACTTTCATAAATGCGTTTAAATTAGACTGCCGTTGCGATTTCTCGTTATACCAAAACAAACAAAGGCAGCCATGTCTCCATGTCTCATTTTGAGGCTGAGGCAACCAATCCTAAAGTAATTGTTAAGAAAATCCTCACTACTGATGATGGGACGATAATGGAGGTGTTGAGAAATAACGTTAATAATCACAGAAATATGAATAAACAAGCAAGAAAATTAAGAACACGAGGTTCGGTAATATGCCTACGTCCCCGGGAGCAATGAGGGGCTGTATCTATTATTATTCGATAATCATACACACTATTAGGTTATAAATATATATATATATAACCTTTGGTATAATTACAAAAATACCATGTGCCATACCGCAAGGCCATTGCCCCTACACCCCCAACCCACTTAAACCGTAGCCCGTAGACTAACTACGAAACTCCCTCATCGGACATATGATGTCGCTCCACTCACTCACTCCATTCCGCTTCAACATATGTCCCTTAAACTAGTATATGAGTCATTACCTAATAGGAGGGCATGAAAGAGTATGAGAAGGATGACAATAATGAGGATGGGAGTTTAAAACAAAGCAGGAAAGAAAAGAAAAAAAAAATCATGTAGAGAGAAAATGATGAGTTAATAATTTTTTTATTAAAAGATTACAATTTAATTTCTTTTCTGCTTGTGATTTGTTCTTAGTTAGAAAGAGAAAAAGAATGTGAGGAGAGATTGACAATATTGTAGAAGTCCTTTTATTTTGAGCATTTTAAACTGAATTAATAAAACAGTTTATTGCCTAAATTAATGTGTGTGCTTAGTGTCTAATAAGGAGGCATAATGACCATTTTATGAAATGTCCTAGATAAATTGGCCGTGATTTTTTAATCTAGGGTTAATTGGATCTAGCTGACAAGGCTAGAGGGCAATTTGCCACTTTAGTCGTTATCTATATATATATAGTCCTTAATTATACTATATGCATTTGTTGAGTACAGACATGAAGCTACAGGAGTGGTAACTGAGGTAGGAAACAAAGCCAGAAAAATATTAAAGTTGAAGATAATGTGATTGTTGACACATGTCGTCCTGCCATAATTGTACCACCTGTTAGCATAATGTAGCATAGTGTACAATGTATTTTTTATAGTTAGTTATAACAATTCTGTTATAACAAAATTAGCTGAGCTGGAAAGTTATTTTTGTCTTGTAGTTAGTGTATAAGTTAAAACTCTCGTTAAGTTTTATGTATGTGAGATAGATGAAAAACATAACTTTCTCACTTTACTCTTTTTTCTCAATTCTTAATTGATATTGAACTTGAATTCAAGTTCTTCATGGTATCGGAGCATTTCTGATATTAAGATTCCTTGATTTGTTCTTCTTTTCATCTTATTCACAATCTTTGTGTTTATCTTTTTAATTTTGCTTCTTCGATTTTGCTTACTTTTCACAATGGCAACTAAAATCAATTCGAAGACACCAGAAACCCTAGAAATTGAAGAATCGAATCAATCAATTGGAAATATTTTCTTATGAGTACACTCTTCAATGGAAACAACTATCTTTCTTGGAGTCATTCCATAGAAATTGCTCTAGGGGCAAAAGATAAGCTAGGGTTTATAACTGGTGATATAGTAGCTCCTCCTAGTAACTCAAAGGAATATAAATTTTGGAAAAAGCAAGATTGGATGGTTATGTCTTGGATACTGAATTCTATTGCAAAGGATTTATCAGAAGGCTTCATGTATGCAAGAAACTCAAAGAAACTGTGGGAAGAAATTCAAGAAAGATTTGGAGAATGTAATGGACCTTTGGAGTTTCAAATCCAGAGGGAAATCAGTTCTATTAAGCAAGACAACAAGTTTGTTGCACTCAGATCCTATGTGAGTGATATTAGTATGGGTCTCATTTGGCAAGAAAATAGGTGATGGTTTTTTTAAAAGTTTAGGCAGATTCAAATAGTGAAAAGTGGCAGTCATATGATTTGTAGCACCTATATCTACAATCCAAATAGTTACACCATGTATATTTGGATAGAAATTAGAATAGGCAGTAGAATTACCTAAGAAACAAGCAGCTGCATTAGCAAAATCCATCTCCATATTTTCTTTGCCCTTCATAAACTTTAGAAACTCTTGTTGTACAACAGAGCTAACAATCTTATCAATGTCATTCATTTTAAAACTAGTATCATTCTCCTCATTAAATGGTGTCTCCATAGATTCTTTCTAAGAAACATGTGCTGCAAACCTCCCTCTGTTTCCAGCTTGATTCCATTTTCCAGAATTTCTCCCAAAATTCTTTGAACCTTCATAAGCATCTCTCGGCTTTTTATACCACTCAGGATAACCAATTAGCTTAAAGCACTCTTCCTTAGTATGGCCGTTCTTTTTACAGTAATTACAAAATTTGTTTAGATCTTTTAGCCCTTTGGTTTCTCCTTTCCTTGTAGATTGATCAGTTTTCACCATCATTGTTGCATCTTCAATCAGTCTAGAAGCAAAATTAAAAATAAATTTCTGCTTTTCATTTTTCAAAACGAGTGCATAAGCCTTGTTTGTACTAGGCATAGGTTCCATCATCAACAAATTACTTCTTACAGTTTCAAAAGAAACATTTAGCCCCATCAAGAATTGCATTATCTTATTTCTACAAGACATCTCAGCTAGTCTTCTATTAACATTACAGGTACATTTATTGCAAGAACAGGAAGGTATAGGGGCTAACTCACTAAATTGATCCCATAATTTCTTCAGCTGAATTCCAAATTGATATTGAAAAATGTTTTGTTTGTTCCTGCTTTTAAATATAATCTACTTTCTATTAGTAGATTAATTTTTGATAACAATGTTAAGGTGACATTTTATTCTCTTGGCTGTGTTTTCCAAGACTAGCGGAGTGATCAAATTGTTGTTGTTGGCAAACAACATACTGGTTTATATAAGATAGATGCCTCAAGTTTTCATTTCACTATAGAATTACTGCAACAAGTAATATCTTCTTCTGTTTTACCTATTAATAATACTGTCAAAAGTTTGTATAAAAATAAGGATATTTTCTTTAGTTGCATGAATGATCAAAGCTGTCTTCTTTGGCATTCTAGACTAGGACATCCTTCTTTTGATCAAAGTTCTCATATTTCAGAATTGAATGTAAAGAAACCAAAAGATCACATTTGTATTGTGTGTCCTCTTGCTCAACAGTAAAGATAAAACTCAAGTACCTAAAACTATTGTGAATTTTGTGTTTTCATTAAAAGACAGTTTCAAACCTCTGTTAAAACATTAAGAATTGATAATGGCACAGAATTCATAAACTCCACCTTAGCTGAATACTTGTCAAGAAAGGGTATTGTTCATCAAAGAAGTACACCCTATACTCCACAATAAAATGGAGTTGTTGAGAGAAAACATAAGCATCTTCTTCAAGTTGCTAGAGCTCTTAAACTCAATGCCTCTCTTCCATCAAAATTCTGGGGAGAGTGTATTCTTACAGCAACCTACCTCATAAATTTACTACCTTTATCTGTTCTTGGCTAGAAATCACCTTATTCTTTGCTTTTCTCGAAATCACCACCATATTCTTCCCTTAAAGTTTTTGGTTGTTTATGTTTTGCTACAAATATTCAACCAAATAAGTCCAAGTTTGACAATAGAGCTATCAAACGTATATTTCTGGGTTATCCACCAGGGCAAAAGGCTTATAAAGTTTATGATTTAGATTCACATACTATTCTTATTAGTAGAGATATTGTTTTTCATGAAAATATATTTCCTTTCTCTTCCATCAAAACTAACAATAATGATACTTGTTTTCCTGTTTTTGTTGAAGAGGACAGTTATGAGAATTATGTTGATTGTTTACCTACTATTTCACATGAAAATGATAATTTTACAAGTTCTCATATTCCTTCTTCTACACCTCTACCCAGAACTGTTCATTTACCCGGTTACCTTAAAGACTATTATGTCTCTTTTCAAGACATTCTTCAAACCTTGCCATTGCAGACTTAACCCTTTTCCTATCTTTTTCTTCTTCTTATAAAGATTTTGTGGCTCATGTATCTATGGATTCTGGACCTGCATCTTTTACTATTGCACTGAAAGACCCTAGGTGGGTAGAAGCCATGGATCAAGAATTAAGTGCCTTAGAATCCAATCATACTTGGGATTTGATTGTTTTACCCAAAGGAAAGAAAGCCATACGTTCCAAATGGGTATTTAAAATTAAAAGGTATGCTGATGGTACTGTTGATAGATTCAAGGCAAGATTGGTTGCCAAAGGTTTTAGTCAGGTTGAATGAGAGGATTATACTAAGGTCTTTTCTTCTGTAGCTAAGTTAGTCACAGTCAGATTACTTATTACTACTGCAACCATCAAACAATGGCCTTTATATCAACTTGATATTAACAATGCTTTTCTTCATGTATTTATAGATGAAGATTTGTATATGTTGCCTCCTCTAGGATATTCTAAAGCTCAAAAGGGTCAAGTTTGTAAACTTAAAAGATCCTTATATGGTCTTAAACAAGCCTCTAGACAATGGAACAAGGAGTTCACTACTGCCTTGATGAATTTTGGATTTTCTCAATCAGCTCATGATCATTGTCTATTTGTTAAGTCTTCTGGTGACATTTTTACTACTTTGTTAATCTATGTTGATAATGTGTTAGTCACAGGTAATTCTAATTCTGAGATCCAGCAACTTAAGTCTTTTTTAGATGCACAATTTACCATTAAAGATTTAGGACATGCTAAGTATTTTCTAGGCTTGGAAATAGCTAGATCAACTACATGCACTTTTCTCTCCCAGCAGAAATATATGAGAGACTTAATTCTGGATTTAGGTCTATCTCATGTTAAACCAGCAAGTGTCCCTCTACCTTCATGCATCAAACTAGTCTCTATTGATGATCCTGACTTTTCTGATTCTGAAAGATATAGAAGACTAGTTAGCAGGCTTTTATATGTGAATCTGACTAGACCAGACCTCAGTCATGCTGTTCAACGACTTAGTCGACACATGAGTAAACCTAGCCAAATTCACTGGGATGCTACTATTCATCTTGTTAGATATCTCAAGGGTTGTTCTTCTCAAGGTTTATTCTATCCTGCTGCCTCTACTTGTACTTTTACAGCTTATTGTGATGCTGATTGAGCTTCTTGTCCAGACACCAGAAAATCTCTCACTAGTTTCTGCATTTTTCTTGGTTCCTCACTCATTTCTTGGAAGACCAAGAAGCAAAACACTGTATCCATATCTTTAGCTGAGGCAGAGTATAGGAGTATGGCCTCCACTGTTTGTGAACTTCAGTGGATTGTATATCTTCTAGCTGACCTTTCCTTTCCTGTACAGCTCCCTATTCCTCTGCTTTGTGATAACTAGGCTGCCCTTCATATAGCATCAAATCCAGTCTTTCATGAGAGAATCAAATATCTGGATATTGATTGTCATATTGTTAGGAATCAACTAAAGGCATGTTTTATTTCTACAGCTTATGTGCCTTCTCATCAGCAGCTTGTAGACATATTAACCAAACAGCTTTCCTCCACCAGGCACAATGTCATGCTCTCCAAGCTGGGACTCCTGGATATTTCTTAGTCCTCTCCAGCTTGAAGGAGGGGCTGTTAGCATAATGTAGCATAGTGTAGAGTGTATTTTTTATAGTTAGTTATAACAATTATGTTATAACAAAATTATCTGAGCTAGAAAGTTATTTTTGTATTGTAGTTAGTATATAAGTTAAAACTCTAATTAAGTTTTATGTATGTGAGATAGACGAAAAACATAACTTTCTCACTTTACTCTTTTATCTCAATTCTTAATTGATATTGAACTTGAATTCAAGTTCTTCACCACCAATCTTGGGAATCTGACTCACCTCAGCTGTAGCCTCCTCAGACACTAGTGGTTGATGACAACTTTTATCTTTTTAGCTAAAATACCTTTAGTAGGCTTTTTAATGTAACACATACCAATTTAAATATTGATGGATTTACTAATTTAGTTATAATTTGTTAAATTTAAATAAAAAATTATATTAAAATGTAAAAATTTTGTTTAATAATTTTTATTTTTAAAATTAAATAAGTAGAAATAAATTATAAATATTGATATTTATATTAATTAATGAATGGTATTTTAGATATTTAATTTTAAATTAAAAACTAAAAAAGAAAATTAGTTAATATTTTTTGACATATTAGAAAACAGATGACCCATCAAAATCAGACAGACGGAATATAATTTTATGACTGAAATAAAAATATTATTAAAACATGTTTAATTCTTAGAATAAATTAAAATAAAAGCTAAATTATGTATGATGTAAGCAGAAGTGAAACAAAGAAATAAAGAATACAGTTGAACTGCTCGTACATTAACTTGACTGTGGCGTATTCATTCCACTGAAAACTGTTCCATATTTTAGTATGGCCTACATAAATAATAAAAAAGGAAAAAGGCAAAAAGGAAATCAAACGTTCAACGTGCAACGTTCCGTTTCCATTAATCAATTGACACGTGTTGCCGCAATTCCCGTCGCGCCCAGAACCATCCGAAGTAATTGCGATTACAAAGGGTGACACAGTTTGGTTAAACAATTGTATAAATTTAACTGTTTTACATTAGTAAATATTTCAGTAAAATATCCCTCGTTTTGTTTTTATTTTTAGTTTGGGAAAATAAATGAATTAAATAATCCTTTTCTGGTGTAAATTTTGGAAACATCAAACATGTCTTTGATTGGGCAAAATAGTTGAATACGTCGACCGACTTCTCCTGCTCTATTTTCTTACCCCTCTCGCATTTTGATCATCAAATTCGATACGCAATGACCCAAGACAAGAATCAGCCAATACGTCATCAGCCTAGCTGAAGGAAGAAATTTCTACCGCATGTTGTATATATATGTACATGAACTCGTCCCCTTCCAATGCATCAGCTAAGATTAAAACATTTACTGCTCTCTTCGATCACTTCTAGCATTTCCTATTAAGTGTGTTAAGCGTCATCTTTGATTGATCTGAAGGTGAAAATGGTAGCCAATTTGCCAGAGAAAGAGCACCCAAGAAAGGCCTTTGGATGGGCTGCTAGAGACCAATCCGGTGTCCTCTCTCCCTTCACATTTTCAAGAAGGTTTTTCTCCCTTTCCTAAAACTTTTAGTTTTTCTTTTTTCCTTTTCTTTTCTAAGTTAATTTGTGTTCACCATTGCAATTGTGTCTGTTTTTGTAGGGAAACGGGAGAGAAAGATGTGTCTTTTAAAGTGTTATATTGCGGGATGTGTCACTCTGATCTTCACATGGTCAAGAATGAATGGGGCACTTCTACTTACCCTCTTGTCCCTGGGTATATACATTATGTTATCTTTCTACTCTACTAATCAAATTATTACTCCAACATTAATTTTATTACTTACGATGCATAATTGGTGGAGCACAGGCATGAAATTGTGGGAGTGGTGACAGAGGTAGGGAGCAAGGTAGAAAAAATCAAGGTTGGCGACAAAGTTGGTGTGGGTTGCATGGTTGGATCTTGCCGCTCTTGCAACAATTGTAACAAAGATCTTGAGAATTACTGTCCCAAAATGATACTAACTTATGGTGCCAAGTACTATGACGGAACCACCACTTACGGAGGATATTCAGACATCATGGTTTCCGATGAGCATTTCGTTGTTCGTATTCCAGACAACCTTCCACTTGATGCTACTGCTCCTCTACTCTGTGCTGGGATAACAGTGTATAGTCCCTTGAAATATTATGGACTAGACAAACCTGGTATGCAGCTGGGTGTGGTTGGCCTTGGTGGGCTCGGTCACATGGCAGTAAAATTTGCAAAAGCAATGGGGGCCAAGGTGACAGTGATTAGTACTTCCCCTAACAAGAAGCAGGAGGCTATTGAGCGTCTTGGTGCAGACTCATTTTTGGTCAGCCGTGACCAGGATCAGATGAAGGTATTTGATTAAACATTGCCCTTTCTTTGTTTCTATAGTGATCCATGTGCTATTTGCGCTTAATTAATCTTTTTCTTATTGTAAAATGATGGTCGAATATAGGGTGCAATCGGCACAATGGACGGAATAATTGATACAGTGTCTGCAATGCACCCTCTCTCGCCATTGATTGGCCTTCTCAAATCTGATGGAAAGCTGGTCTTGGTTGGTGCACCAGAGAAGCCACTTGAGCTGCCAGCCTTTCCATTGATCGGGGGTACGCATTTGTCGATAGTAACGAATTTGCTTGCTGACAAATTGGCATCTTATTAACAAAACTTAAAGCTAATTAAAACATTACTAAAATTGGGCAGGAAGGAAGTTAGTAGGTGGCAGCTGCATTGGAGGAATGAAGGAGACTCAAGAAATGATTGATTTTGCAGCCAAACACAGCATAACAGCAGATATTGAAGTTATTCCAGCTAATTATGTGAACACTGCCATGGAGCGGATGCTGAAAGCTGATGTTAGATATCGATTTGTCATTGACATTGGCAACACTTTGAAGCCTGGCCACTAAACTTAGGACACTTGGGAATTTGACTGGTCGCCAATATCAACTATGTGATTCCTTTTAGTTGTTTAGATTTCATTAAACGTGGGAAAGCTTTCTGGTAATGTATTGTTATTATTCAAGTGGTAAGAGGTATCAAATTTGAGTTTTTTCTTTTACATTATGTCAGTTTTTGCATTTATACGGAGCGTAAGGAATTTATTACTCAAGTTGTGTAGTACGATGCTTATTGACTCCTTTTCTTATAGTATTCTCTCTTTGATATAAAATAAATAAATAACAAAAATATAATCATTTTTATGATGTTCTCTTATTTATATATATATATGTATAATAACTTAGATGGAAATGAAATGCAGTTTTTCTATAATAATATAATAATTTGGACATATAGATATATAAGGCAAAGTCGGGTATTTGACGAAGATCTTCCTATCAAATGGAATCTTTTATTTCTGGCGTAACAGCGGTGAACGTAACAAAATATTACGGTCGCATAACCTGTACTTTCTAAAAAGTTGAGTTTTGACTGACTCTCTGTGCCTATGTGTGAAAATGAGTATGTGAACAGAACATCTATATATATATATATATATATATATATGCTTCAGCTTTGATTTTATTTTGTTTTATTGTATAATTATTTCTTAGAAAGTTGGCTAATCAATTATATCAATTTCTCCCGATCATGAGATACTCTTGAACATTATTGTTAAAGTATTTTATCTTTCTCCTAATTGTGAATAACTTTTTAAGAAGTTTTTAAAGTATAATGACTTAATTAATAGTTTAAACAAAGTTGAAATTTAGATTTAATTGAACAGTTTTGATAATATTTAGGCTTAAATGAGATAAAGAATTGTTGATTAATTAATTAATATCATACCCTTTATTGAGGATATTTATATAATCCTTTTCTTTTAACATATTAAGATACTTTTTTATCGTATTAATTAATATATGAAAATTTTAATAAGGATTATGAGTAAGATTTTAATATTACTATTGATTTGTTATATAATGTAATTTCGTAGCAACAAAAATTATTGATAACAATTAAATTTTTTTTAAGTTTAAAGAATACTATTTGTATATATATTAATTTGTGAGATTTAAATTTTTTTTAATATATATATTTAATTTTTGACACATAAAATTTTAGTTTGACATATGTATTTACTTCTGACACATGAGATTCAAGATTATATTAATTTATTGATCATAAGTTACATTTCTAATTAAATATTAACTTAATCCTAAAAAATAGTATATTAATTATATTTTAATATTATATTAACTAATAAGTAGTTTTTTAATCGGATAATGATATTAATTCTATCCGGAAAGAATAGCATATTAATTATATTTTAATATTATATTAACTAATAAATTAATTTTATAATTAAATAATAATTTTAACTCTAAAAAATAACATCTTAAATTTTATATTCAATAATAAATTAATTTTAAATTATATAATAAAATTTTAATTCTATAAAATAGTAATATCAATTATATTGATATATTAATTTATATAATATTAAAATTAATTAATAAATAATTTTTATACTATTCATTAATAAATTCTAAAATTTTAAGAAATTAAAGACATTAAAAATAGTTAATTTACTATTATTTTTTAAAATCTTATAAATTAATATTAAATATTTAAAATTTTATTAATATGTATCTATCAACTTGACTGTATAATAAAAATAATAATAACAACCGTACAACGTATGGGTACACGACTAATTTTAATAATTTAACGTAAACCTAATATTAAGGTCAAATTAATCTTTTGTTAATATTTTTAGATATTATTATTAATTATAATAAAAATTAAAAAAAATATATCTAGAGCAGTATAAATAATTACTTATAGTTTGTGAAGTATGGCTTATTCATTTGAAATGTTATTTATATCTTATTACGAAATAAATTTAAAATAAATACATTATAATTCTTATATAATGAGATTAATTATACATAATGTGGAGAGGGAGAACATGGTTCATAAACATACAGGCTTAGATAACTTTATTATACCCACTAAACTCATTACAATAACTTTTTTGTCTTTCATTTGCTTGAAATTATTAAACAAAGCTGCACTTCAAATATGTTATTCCTGTATGGTGGATCATACATCTATTAATGCTCTTGAGTGATATCATTTTTAAATGTTAGGCACTTAGCAACTTAAAAAATGAGTAGCAATGCCCATTTAATTATTTATGATGAAATATATATATAGTAAAATTTTGTTATACTAAATAAAATTATCAAACCTCCTTAGCAAACTAATTTTATTAATTGATCACTCTTAGAAGTGATATAAACTAGTGAAAATTGAATTCATCTCCGAATAATTTCTGCTTACGAGATTGATCTCCGAATATAACATTAAATAATTTTCATTACAATAAAAGAAATTACAATAATTATTTTCACCCTTACTGACTATTGACTATCACTGCCGCCACCACCACCACCACCTTCATCGTTTATCCACCATCCACAACAACCACCGCCGCCATATCAATAACAAGCTTTCTTTCTCTAAAACACCTAACCTTCCCCTTCCTATGGCCACTTCATACCACTTTGTTAGCGCCGTCCCCAACTATACACAAGACAACAAATCCCAAACCCACAAGACTCCGTAATTAGTATAGGTCTTGAGTTCGATCCATTAAAGGATCCTAAACCCAGCCATCTTCAAATTCTAAACCCAGCAGATCCCCAGTCATAAAAGTCACGTTCTTCCAACTAAAAACAGTTAAAGCTCAGGTCTTGAATTCGATCCATTAAAGAAAAACAAGAAATGAACAATAGAATCACTTTTGCGAACAATACGAAGAACACGAAGAGAAGAATCCCAGTTCTGCAAGGAGAAAGCAATCAGAGAATCCTCTCGCACAATCAGTTCCAAACCCCTCTGATTTCAAAAAAGAGAGCATCAAGCCCTTTTATGGAGTCAGTAAAACTGCAAACCACTAACACTCTTCGGAAAGGTATGGCATAGGTCCTATTGCTGGAACCAGTTAGCCAAAGTGAAAGCTTTAGTGGCACTTGAGGAAGCAATGTTGGAGATGGACTAAGAGAACAGGGAGTTGAAAAGATCAAGTTAGAGATTTGAAGAGATCAATTTAGCGATTTGAAGGAATATCACTGTTTGCATTCTGGGGATTTTGGATATCGGTTTTGGTTTTATTGGGAAGATTGAGTTTTGGTTTGTCATTGAAGATGGTGAAATGAAGGAAAGTTGTGTTTGTTATGGATGTTGGAAAGACTATGATGGTGGTGGTGGTGGTGGTAGTGCAGTGGCGACGGTGAAGGTTGAAAAGATATAACTGTACTTTCTCTTAATTTTTAATAAATATTATTAACTTTTATCTTTTTAATCCGTGGATGGACATTTCTAACCAGTTATATATTGACACATCAATTATAGTATATTGGCACATTAGTTATGGTGAGTCTATTTTTTTATTTTGGTAAAGAGGATTGCCACATCACTTGAATTTAACGGCAATTTAACCTTCTGTCAAGGGAGGGGCATATATTACAGGATTTTAATAGTTTTAAGGATTTATTTGCGCTGAAAAACGTTAGGACCAAAAATGCACCTTTCTCCTAACTGTTGTTACTATTATATAAATGAGAAAAATATAATTATAATTTTATATAGGACTAATTGATCGTCGACCATACAATAGAAATAGATATTTTTTTACACTCGTTATAAAATAAAAACTCACTTAATGTGAAAAAAAATTATTATTAAAAACAAATACTCTTATCACTCAAAATAGACCTGAAATATAAAACTATGAGTATTATTACCGAAAAGAACACTCCATAGTCTTATATTGCCATCCAAAGGGTGAACTTTTCAAAGGTCAAGCTTCATAGTGTTGGCAATGTCGATGACAAATCGATATTTAACATCAGATTTCAACATGCGCTCCATAGCAGTGTTCACATAATCAATTGGGATAACTTCAATGTCAGCTGTTATGCCATGTTTTGCTGCAAAATTCATCATTTCTTGTGTCTCCTTCATTCCTCCAATGGCACTACCACCCACTAGCTTCCTCCCTGTTTATTATTTATCCACAACAGTAATTTATAAATTATTATTAGCTATTCAAAATTTTATTTTAGTTCATAACAGAGAAAAATGGAGTCATACCCATGAGCAAAGGAAAAGCTGGTAGCTCAAGTGGCTTCTCTGGAGCACCAACCAGTACCATCTTTCCATGAGGCTTCAGTAAACCGATCAAAGGCAAGAGAGGGTGCATTGCAGATACTGCATCAATAATCCCATCCATCGTGCTCATTGCAGCCTACACAACCGATATATTTGTATTTTTATATATAACATTAGAAATTAAGAGCTACAAATATCTTAAATCATAAATCAAGTCCTGGAGCATGAATAAAGCTCCGTGAAGTAGGAATCAATTTTTGCAAACCGCAAAAATTTTGGAATCGGGTTGACTCGGATTTCAAGAGTTTCTGTTAAGTACCGTTATTTGATCCTGGTCACGGCCGACTAGGAATGAATCAGCACCCAGACGCTCAATAGCCTCCTGTTTCTTTTTAGGAGAAGTGCTGATCACAGTCACCTTAGCCCCCATGGCCTTTGCAAATTTCACAGCCATATGGCCAAGCCCACCAAGGCCAACCACGCCAACATGCAAACCAGGTTTGTCAAGTCCGTAGTATCTCAAGGGGCTATACACTGTAATACCAGCGCAGAGGAGAGGAGCAGCAGCATCAAGAGGCAGATTATCCGGGATACGGACCACGAACTGCTCATCAGCGACCATGTTGTCCGAGTAGCCTCCATAAGTGATGGTTCCATCGTGGTACTTGGCACCATATGTGAGTACCATTTCTGGGCAGTAATTCTCAAGATTGTTGCTGCAATTATCGCAAGAGCGGCAAGATCCGACCATGCAGCCCACACCAACTTTGTCACCAACCTTGAATTTTTCTACCTTGCTCCCTACCTCTGTCACAACTCCCACAATCTCATGCCTGGATTCATATATTATTTAGCAGAACATAAATACAAAGATCACTTATACTTAAAATATATATAATCTAACAAGTGAGCGTAAGTTAACACGACGATATATCCATATACGAACCCAGGGACCATGGGGTATACAGCAATGCCCCACTCGTTCTTGATATTGTGAACATCAGAGTGACACATCCCGCAGTACAGGACTTTAAAGGAAACATCGTTTCCCCCTGTTTCCCTGCACAAAGCAAATCATTTTAATACAAATAATGCAAGAATTATACATCCATGCTGCTGCATATATATATACACACATTATTATACAAATAGTGAAAAATGAAAACAAGTACTAATCAGAAAGAAAGAAAGGGGTAGACCTCCGAGAGAATTTGAAGGGAGAGAGGACACCAGATTCGTCTCTTGCAGCCCATCCAAAGGCTTGTTTTGGGTGCTCTTCCTCTGGCAATTTTGCTGCCATTACAAATTGAGAAATGATGGCACAGTAGCAAAATGCTTAAAGAGCAATGAGTACTGTAATTTCGATTGATGCATACTAATGATATTGTTGCATTTGTTTATTTATAGTAGTTGGAATGATTGAAAGATTCATGGGCAAGAGAGAGTGACGTATTGGCTGAGCTTTGTTTCAGGCCATAAGTGTATTAAGTAACGGAAGGTAAGTGCATTAGCAGCCTTCACGGACCCACGCCCATCACCGGCCCGCCCTTTCCAAGTTCTTATACAATTTTTTAAGACATATACGGCCGAGATACATTTTTGTATGTTACCATGAAAACATCAATCATTGGATTTAATATTACCGCTAATAGAACAATTATCACTAAGATAATCTAATCATTGGTGAATGAATCTGGTTATGCTTTTATTAATTCTTTTATTTTAAACAATTCTCCGTATTAAGTATATAGCCACCGGACCAAAACCGAATGATTATATTTGATGATTATTCCATTAACATTTGAAATTTAGAATCTAATTATAAAAGACGATATAAAACTTCTCTCTCGTGTTAGATTAGACCAAATTGGGCTCCTAAATCTAACGAGTGTGGGTTTTATTGGGCAGAAAAAAAAAAAAAAAAAAGAGACGGTAGCAACTCTTATTAGATCAGAGTCGAACAAAAAGATTTAACTAAATCGAGACTTAGAACACTTTGGAGAAAATATCTTTAAAAAAAATTTATTTTTCTAAAATTTGAATTTAAAACCTTGAACTGCTTGATGTCTCTATCACACTATCATCTTAAAACATCTCTAATAGTGTTTTTTATTTTAAAGTATATAATTTCTACAATAAAAAATATTCGAATATAAAAAGTAAAATATTTTATTTAACTTCAATAGACTTTTTATATTTTATCATTTATCTTGCTTTAATTTTCATTAGCATTAATAGTTTTAATGTATCTTTCTTTTTCTTTTTAACTTTTACCAATAAAAAATAAAAATTACAAATATCAATTAAATCAAATACATAAGAACTTGTAATGCATTTATTAAATATACAATAGATAGTGAAATTTAACTTTTCATATATAGAGAACTAAATTGACTTTCTATTTTATATTTAAAAAATAAAAAATATATTAAAATGTCATTTTAATGACACAATTCATTAAAATTATAAATTCAACATATATAAATAGTGAATTTAAAATATTCCAAAATAGTTATAAACAGGTCTGTTAATTTAATTAGCTTTTTAGTTTTTAATTTGATTGTTTTTAAACCTTTTGCCGTAATTGATAAAATAATAATATTCGTATTAATACCACTAATCATAACTAAATAAAGAAAGGATAAAGATCAATTACCTATTATATTGTGTTAAAGGATCAACTAGACCCATAACTTTGTATTTAGATCAAATAAATCTGAAGATTGTATTAGAAAGTGGACAAAATATTCTACTAATAAAATTTAAATTTTCTTTCACTTTCTTATCACTTTATTTAGCAATCAAATACTCATTCAATGAAACAAATTCCATTGATTTTCGTATTACAATTTTATCAAATTCAGTGCTCTTTATTCTTACCACTTGAATTATCATCACCTCACTCTCCAAATCCTTTTCTTTTGCCTTCCCAACATCAACCAAAAACTTCCGCCCATATGCAAAACCATAAAATAAAGAAATCAATTTTATATTGAATGTATAGCTCAAAATAACAGATAAAGAAACCAATTCTTTAAAAGAATAAGGTTCAGTTTGACCCCTTAACTTATTGTCTTAGACCAAATTAATCTTTTTCATCTTTTTTGGACCAATTTAAATAAGACCTTTCTTTTATTTTCAGCTCAAGTGACATCTATGTTTCAAATTATTGAGTATATGAACATCACTCTCTTCTAAAAATTAAAAAATAACTAATCGCGTTATATGACTATTATTATTTTATACTGATTATAAAATCAAATTTATAGATAAAATCTAATAAAATTTTTAACATTTGATATTTGTTTATAATATCTTAAAAATAACAACAATTAAATATTTTTAAATGGCCTTGTTAATTTTTTTAACATTGTAGAATTTTGTTAGTATAATAATATAATTATTTTTAAAATATTTATTTATTAATTTTAGTATTATATAAATTAATATTATTAATGTAATTGATATTACTACATTAGTTGACAACCAATTTATAAAGAAGTTTTAACAAATATATAAATCAAATTTTCATTTAGTTTTTTCTTCTTAACTTTTTAAAAGATTAAAATTTAGAAATTGAAATGTGAAGAAAAAAAATATCACAAGAAGCTCCACCTGATGGGCTCTGTAAGATAATCTCTATTTCTACAAAACAAATATATCAATAATCTCATACTGAATTGAACTATAGTCTCTTGTAAAAACTCAAATGCTTCAAATCTATATGATATAGAGACAAAAAGAAATTCCATCCATCAATTTAATAGTTCAATTTCATTTGAAAAAAAAAAAAACCCAAATCTACATTAATGAGGAGAGTGGATTTTGAAAGAAGCATGATGGAAAAGGGTACAAGGTATGTTTGGATTAAATCAATGACTAAAAAGTATCTTTAAGAAGTTCAAATGAGAATAGGATATTCTTGATTGTTGCCTCGAGTGGATTAAAAGAAACACAAAATTCTTACCTAGACTTGGTATATACACTATAATTATATATTCGAGTGTTTTACACTTTAGGATTAGATAATTAACACATACTCAATTATTTAAAACTAATAAATATGTGTCAATTATTTATTGATTTGGTGCATAAATGAGGACATACATTAGGTCTAGATAAAAATTTTCTAAATGACAAAAGATTTATATTATTGATGCCGATATTACTACGAGATTTCATGAATCTGCCTTGGGTGTTCCTATTTTACACATTAATTTGATTTGTCATGATGATAGGTAAAGAATTTCTAATCAATTTGGTATCTAAAAGCTTATTTATGTGGATGTTAGTTATTTTGTTTCTATATTTGAATTTGTTTAGAAGGATGAGGATATGGGATGGGAGGGGATAGGAGAAGAAAGACCTAAAACGGTAAAAGAGAGATAATAGATTATATACTAAGAAAATATGAAATCACTTGCTTCAAAAATGCGTATTGTGAAAATTTGAAAAACTAGGTTTATATGACTTTTTTTCCTTTGCAATTAACCTAAAAATATCAAAGGACTAATTTGACCTAAGATAACAAATTTAGGGGCCAAACTGAAATTTATTCCTTTTTAAAATAAAGGATCAAATTCTCATTGAGGCACAATTAGAACAAAGAAAAAATTACTATTAACCCTAAAGTTTGTTAATATTTATAAGTCGAACCTTATATTTTTAAAAATGAATTAGTACTCCTTAATGTTTGTTCCTGTTAAGTATTACCTCATTCCGTCTCTTTTTTCTATTAGTCAACTAGTCAAAAGGCTTAATTGATTAAAAAGTTTTAATTTAGTCTTTAAACTTATTATCAAGCATCAAATTCGTCCAAAATTAAGTTAGTATTAGATTTTAGTGCAATATTCATGTTTTCTTAGAACAATTTAATAGTTTAATATCTTTTTAATTATAAAACATCTTGAAATTTTCTGAATTTGAATAACCTAAATTTTTATTCACATCTTAATACTTTCATGGGAGTTAAGATTCTCTAATTTGATTTAATATAATATAAATTGAACCTATACATTAAAATTTGATAATTATGATGAAAAACAAAAATAAAGTATCTAATTGTTTTATAAAATTTAAAAGTTGCATATTCTCCATCAATTTTTATGCTCATTATAAATTTAAAAGTTGAATTTCACGTATAATGCCTTTGTGTGCTCAAATCGTCCAACTTGATATTACCGATATTTTCGAGTAATTATATCTGAATATAAATGTGCCATAAATTATTATATCTCAATTAAAACCTCAAAGTAATTTTATTATGTCTATTTGATTACTTATTATGTTTGAATTATAAAGTATTATATAACTTATTATGTTCAAAGGTTAAATTACGTTAAGATTCTGTATTTTTATTTTTAAAAAAATATGTTAAGAAATTAGAATTATAAATATTATACTAAAAATAAAATTATATTATTCTGGATGAGTTTGATACTTATATTATTTTAAGAAATTAATATTAATAAAAATTATATTTTAAATGAGTTTAATATTTAATAATAAATTAAACTTTTTTAATCAATTAAATTATTTAAACCAGTTGACTAATAAAAAGAAATTGACAAAAAGAGGCAATAATTAGTAAAAATAAACATAAAAAAGATATTGATTCACTTTTAAAAATATAGAATGAAATTTATAAGGGAAATAGTAATTTTCCTTTAGAACAAATGTAATTGGAAAAGCATCACAGTAAAATCGCATCAATCTTAGACACACATTGCCGCCTCTCCACTGTAACTTCTGCCATTTGCACCCTCATTTCATTTGACAGCAGTGATGGAAATCATAATCTTGCTATTCATTGTCATGAGAAATAATCAATCCAGTTACGACAAATTTATTAAAGAAATCTGACGTATGAGATCATCGCTTTGTTTTCTTTTTGGAGTCAAATACAAAATAAAATGTTTTAGTTTTGGATTGGATTTAGGAAAATCAATTAATATAAATATATATTGATATACAATTTATTTTATTTGTTAATGATGTAGCAGACTATGTATGTAATATTTTAAAAAAATTAGAAAATATATAATATATATATAGTTTTAAATATAAAAATCAAAATTAATTTTTGAATATAATTTATAGTCGCTGTCAATAGTAATTTATTTTTAATTTTTATTTTTATTTTTTAAATATTTAATAAATTATTTAAATTCGCATAATATATTATTAAATAATAGTCTACCGACTATCTATTAAATTAAAACTTAAAGTTAATAAAATTAAATAGTCGAATTGATTAGACACTCAACTACAAACATCCACAAAATTCAAGAGCTAATTATACATTTAACATAATTTATTTATTAAAATATAATGTGATAAATCCAAAAAGCAAGACTAAATTATTTAACAACTGAATAAAAAGACAAGTGATGTAATTAGGTATAGAACACTCTTTTATAAAGAGTGATTAAGAAATGATAGTTCCTACCCACTAACAATGAGGGCATTTAATATTACATTTTATCAACATAATATTTTATGTTAAAGTGCTGAACTAATATAATATTTGTTATATTTTATTTATTGAAAAAATCATATGGGTAGACTACACAACACTAATAAGAATAATTATTTCTTTATATTTAATATCCATTAAACTCTCGTCTCGGCTGCTTGACCTTTCCACTAGTTTGATCAATCAGATGAGACCTGTGTAATTGAACTCTCTGTAAACAGGGTTAAGAATTCATTATTTACTTTTTAAGTACCCATCTGGCGTACAAGATTCTCCATTTTTGTTTATGTTGCAGAATTCCTGGAGCTCCTCTCAAGCAGCCCTCAAAGTAATATAATTTTATTTTCTTAAACTAAAAGTTTAGTTTATAAAATTTTAAAACCATAATTACTCTTGAAACAATCTAAATGGATTATTATATCATGCATTGTTATAATGCCCAAGGCTAAAATATATAGGTATTGTTAGAAACAAAGTTTGGTGGGTGGTTTGATAAATTATGAAATTAAGATTTGTTTGGTTAGACATTAATTGATATTTTATATCATTAAATTATTAATAAATAAATAAATAAATACTATAAATTTAAATTTATTATAAAATGATGAATTAATATACTATAAATATTTTTTCATCATGTTTCCGTCTCTTAATTTTATATTATATTATTATTAAAAAAGATTATTATATTTTTTTTATTTTAATTTTTATAATTTACTGTATTTTATATATTCTTTTACTGCATCACTAAAATTATATTTTAAGAATATGTTAATAATTTTATAAGAAAAAAAATATTGTATATTAAAATAATAGAAATTTTAATCAACATAATTAAAAGTAAATATAATAAAAAAAATTAGGTTTCCAAACGAATAAAAATAATTTTAACATTTTTCTTTTTTCTAAACATCATCGTTATGATTTAAATTAATCAAATGACTTGTAGATCTATATGTTGAAAATTATAAATTCGTCACACGTATATTTGAACTTTATAAGTTATAGCCTAAAAAATCATAAATTAAAAAATAAATTCATATGTTAAGAACAAGTTTACCAGTAAAAATTAATAAATATACACTTTATATTTAATGAATCTAATATATGAATATACAATTTATAAGTAATAAACCTAACACTAATAATAAATAAATATATACTTTATAAGTAATAAATAATATATTCACGTGTCAATGTCATGTTCATAAGTAAAAGTTGGTGAATATACACTTTATGTTTAATGAACTTTATACTATTAAAAGATAAATATACAATTTATAAGTAATGAACTTAAAATTTATATTTAATAAATCTGACACTAATAACAAATGAATGTATACTATATAAGTGATGAGTCTAAAGTTCATATTTAATGAACTTGATACTAATAATTAATGAACATAACTTTATAAGTAATGAATATATCTATGTGCATAAAACAAACTAGTATTCATAGATTAAAAAACAACAGTTTCATTATTTATAAACTACAAGTTCATCAAATGTATATTTGAGGTTCATTTAATATGGCACACATTAATATTTATAGAAGAGTCATTTAGTCCCACTTAGCTATTTGTTATTATAATTAAGCTTATTAAATATTTCCTTCATCTAAATAAAATAGTAAAAGAACGTTAATTAGTATGAATATACATTTTATGAGTGATAAATCTAAAGTTCATGTTTTTAACGAACTTGACACTAATAATAACTGAATATGTATTTTATAAGTAATGAATATATCGTCTATGTATAAAACAAACAGTATTCATAGGTAAAAAATAATAGAATATATACTTTATAAGTGATGAATCTAAAGTTCATGTTTTTAATGAACTTGACACTAATAATAAATTAATAACTGAATATACATTTTATAAGTAATGAATATACCGTCTATGTATAAAACAAACAGTATTCATAGGTAAAAAATAATATATTCATTATCTATAAACTACAAGTTCATCAAATATACACTTGAGGTTTATTTAATATAGTACACACATTAATATCTACAGAATAGTCATTTACTCTCAATTAATTATTTGTTTCCTATAATTAAGCTTATTAAATAGTTTTTTAACCTAAATAAAATACTGAAGAAATATTAATTAGTATAAATATATACTTTATAAGTGATGAATCTAAAGTTCATGTTTAATGAACTTGACACTAATAGTAAATAAATATATACTTATAAGTAATAAATATATCATATGTGTATAAAAAAATATATCAGTATTCATAGGTTAAAAATAACGAGTTCATTATTTATAAACTACAAGTTTATCAAATATACATTTGAGGTTCATTTAATATATTACACACTTTAATATATATAGAAGACTATTTGTTTTCTATAATCAAATTTATTAAATACTTTCTTAATCTAAATAAAATACTAAGAATACGTTAATTAGTATGGACTAAAGAGAGTAAATAGTAATAAAATTTTAAATAATAATATAATTAATATTAATAAAAAATAAAATTATTTTTAAAATCAAATATTTAATAAAATTATTAATTTATTAATATCAATTATAAATTTCATATTCTGAGTTTTATAATGAATTAGTTTGTAACATAACTATTTTATTATTCAAAAATATAAAATATATATATATATATATATATATATAATTAAAGAAATAACTAAATAAAGCTCTGAAAATAAATATTATGGACGTATAAAATGATTCAGATTTACTGTTGTGTGATTTTATGTCCATAATATAATTCACCAATCTAAAATATGTTTTTTTAATTTGAATTGAATGGATCTGATTGGTGCGCTGTTAATTTTTGTTAACAAATAAGCATCCAAACAGGCCCATCCACGTAACAATAGTAAGCAAAAATGAGCTCATTATGGGTCTAGCCCAGAAAAATTCATTGAAGCAAAAAAAAAACCTGGAATAGACGTAGTAATAGGGGATTATTATTTTTCTTAATCCCCTATTTTCACTCTCTCATAGTCATGTTGAATGGTATTGAATGCGTTATTGAGTTGTAACAATTTTTTTTTCCTGGTTGAAAGTTAATTGATTAGTTCATTAAATAAGCCATACTTTTATTTTAGATTTTATTATTATATCTCTATTTTTTTTTACTCGTAAGAAAAATTTTAGATCTCTCAATACAACTTCAACAGTGTTTTTTATTTTAAAAAATATAATTTTTATTATAAAAAGCATTTTACAGAATATTTACATTTAAAATTAAAATATTTTATTTAAATTTAATAATTTTTTTATATTTTATTCTATATCTTATTTTATTTTCCTATAAATATTAATAGTTTTAGTTTTTTTTATTTTCTTTTTAATTTTTACCAATGGAAAAATAAAAATTAAAAATATCAATTGAATCAAATACGTATAATTTTTAGTGCATTTATTAAATATAGAGTAGAGAGTGAAATTTAGCTTTTTATATATAGAAAGTTAAATTGACTCACTACTATATATTTAAAAATTAAAAAATATATTGAAATGTTATTTTATGATATAACTCTTTAAAATAAAAGAATTTATATATATAGAAAAATATATTGAAAATACTCTTATAGGTGAGAATTTAAAATAACATGACCAAATTTTACCACAGCTGAGACATGAACAAAATTTTATAAATAATTGGATTTTTTTTCTTCTTGTTTTGAAGAGTACCGGATTTAATATATGCTATTATTTTATCAAATTATGGTCTGGTCTGAGTAGTAAGTGATATTTTATTATCAAATGGAAATCCTCCCATCTCCTGTTTAAAAAATAAAAAAGACACATTGAAAAATTATACATTCATATAAGTTAAAATTGTATTATATTATTGAAATAGAAAAGAGAAGAGGGAAGGGGTAAATGGTGGGATAAAAGAGCAAAATCACTATTTTAGGAACTTGTGTAAGTGAGAGCGACTTCTCGACATTAAAAATTTATGATCGCAAATGACGAAACTACCCCACCCTTCCCTTCCCTGCCCTGCCCTTCTGCCAGCTACAGTTAAACAGTACAGGTAAAACACAAAGCACGCTTGTTCGTACACTCTAAGGTCAATTTATCGAGAGTATTGGACTTCGGACAGCAACTGCAGTCTGCATTAAATATTTTATATATCCATTGCTTTTTATTATTATTATTATTATTATTTTCTATTTTCCTTGGAGAAATTAATTAATTATTTAATTGACATTTATTAATGAATATGATGTTTAATCTTTTCAAAACGTGACAGTGATATAATATAGCATTTGACGAACCTTTCCTTTCCCGTAAGTCAGAGATTTTATATTTCTTGTCCTAACTAAATGCCTTTGTTTCCTATGACAAAATTACTCTCCACTAGAAATTTGTCTATTTTAAGAGATATAATCTCACATATATTAAGAATTTATTTGTGTTTATATATATATATATTTATTAAGCTGCTCCAGTCGAAACTAATTAATTTTAATTTAAAATTATATAATATTAAAATTTTATTTTATTTTATTTTAAATTCAATTTCTATATATATTCGCATTATTTTAAAAAATGCTATTCTATACACGAGAGATGTCAAATAATTTCAGAGAAATCCGTCAAGTTGTTTCTCAATTTAGCTGCACGCACGGGTGCTAAGTATGTGACTATCATACTAAAGTGGGGTAATTATAAAACTTTATTGAATACTTTATAATTTAAAAAAAAAATCTAGTACAATTCTCTTTCTGATGAAGAAAAGGGGGACATCCCCAAGCCAAGAAAAAGATTACATATCGATTAACTGACCACTAATAGCACCTATGTGATCCTTATAAAGCAGGCTACTAATTCCATGAGGAAGATTAGAGAAGTGAGTCCCATATTCCCTTTTCAAAAGCTTTATTTCGCCATCCAAATCTGCACAAGGATCCGCCTCGGGGCACCTGAATACACCTAATCCAATTTCTTTCAGTCTTTTAGAAGTTTGTCAATTCTAGAAACTAGCTTTCTTGCTGTTAGGGATGGTAATCAAGCGGATTTGGATAAGGTTTGGAATAGATTTGAAATTTATTTTTACTATCCGTATTTGGTTTGGATTTAAACCTGCGGATGTCTATTATCTAAATCCAATTATATTAAAATTTATTATATTTTTATTATTTAGAATATTATTTTAAATTTTACTAAATTTATGTTTGAATTGTATTAATATATTAAATATGTAATGCTGAATATTTAAATTTGACTAGTTTATATTTTATTTTTTTAATAGAATTTAATTATTGTAAACGAGTACGGTAAATGGATACATATTTAATTACTCGAATATTTATATAAATGGATAGGATATCCGCTACTTATTTAAATATCTATAAATTATTTAATAATTATTTAATTTAAATAAATTTTAATAGTTCGGGTAGTATGCATATATTTTTATTCAGGGTTTGGAATGGTTTCGGATAATAAAGACAATCTTTTAATCGAGTTTAGAAAGAATATATATATATATATATATATATATATATATATATATATATATTAATCAAATTTAAATTCAGATATTCTTAAATGGACGGATTTTCTATTCGCTGTGCCGGAACCTACTCCAGAGCCGGGGCTGAATCTACGTCCAAAATGATCCTCCCATACAGCCCAGGTTCAAGCCATGTTTAAGCCCATTAAGGTACTCCATAATTCTGCCTCTAAAGTAGGGAAAACCATTCCTTTATTTTAATGTTAAAGTGCGAGATCAATTTATTATTTAATATAAAAATAAGAGTAAGCGAATAAAATGATAATGTATTTAATCAGCAATTTAATTACCTCCCGTAAGTAGCTTTCCTAATAGCAAGTTGCACCATCGTAAAAATATATTATAAAAAGATACTTAACACCGCAACCAACGTTTTTGCTTATAATTAACTAAATTCAAACCTACAAATATGAGGCAATTAGGCGCAAAAAATAACATACTTGTACACATTGACCCATCAAAACTTAGGAAATATATTAAGAATTTCAATAATTAAAACTAAGTTGGTATAGCTTTTGCATTATAAGACCAACTAAGATACGCTTTCCTTTGAAAATATTATTTCTACACATGAAATACAGAAACGTCGAGAAAGCTGCATGCAATCAACTGTCATAGAAGAAACCCTAATGAAAGAAGTAGTGAAGTTGGTTAGAGAAGAGGGAGAGGCCCGTGAGGACAAGTAACGTTAGAGAAATGGCAAATGCAGTTTAGTGGTCTAATGTGGTAGTATGGGATTTACATGTTATTTGTTTGGTTTTTTTTTTTGGTTCTTCTCATCACGGGAATCCAGCCACCCCTCTCACGTGTTCCTCTCTCGCCCCTGTCTTTGAGAAATGTAGTTGCCAAATATATGAATGTTCCATCTGGAATGAGCTGGTTTGCTCAGAAATGGGCATGTAGTTTTTGCGGCTGTCCACGTTTATGTCCCTGTTCTCATTTAGATCTTCCTTAACGACTTTGGTCGGTACTCTTGTTTTTGTTAGGTTTTTCTTCCCAACAAGGTGCGCTGTGCTGAAGCCTGAAATTAATGATGTTACAAACTAACTATCCCACTCTTTTTATTGCCTTTCTTTTAGTTTAAGGCCTGTTCTGATAGCTCAGTTCACATGTAAATCTTTTCCACAAATGATTTTGGCTAATCATTTCAATTTTGATAATCTTAGAGAAATTAGCAAAATTTAATTTTTAGAAACTATACTCTTATATATATTACCACTGATATAGTAATATTGATAGTGTACATATATATATATATAAGGTATAGTTGTTCAACTTTTCCTATCTTTATTTCTTTTTCCTTTGATCTTTATATTCTGATATTAAAGGTTTCTGAAGTATGCTGATGATACTGTGTCATTGATGATTTCATGTAGTTTGGCAAAAAATTTTGAAGTATGGGTACATGATCCTTTACACGTAAGATCTATTACTCATGTAATTTATATATATATATATATATATATATATATATATATATATATATATATATATATATAAAATTTCAAATAATCGAGTATGTGCAACCATCTAATGTCACACATATTTCTATGTTATATACTTCTTTTTGTTTTTAAAAAAATAGATATGATTACCGTGTTAGTTGTTAGGTTAGAGGGAAGAGGAGTTTTATTTTATAAAGTGAGAAATAAATCAACACATTTTGAAGAATGAAGGTCTTAAACTTGAGACCTCAATTTCCGTCACTAAATGCCTGACCATCAGACTAAAGCCTCATACAAGTAAAATTAACCAATTCTTAAATTAAGAAACCAAAATTTTTGAGAGCATTTAATTCTATATATTTATATTAAATTATTTTTTTTCCATATCTAATGTATTCACAAATAAATTTTCAGACTGGTACCAAGAGGATAGAATCCTAGAGTCAATAGAAAATAAAAATATTTTCTGTCACCAATTAAACTAATCTTCTTAGATATTAAATTTATATTTTATTTAATATGTGAAGTTAATTCATGAAATTGAAATATAATTTAAAAAAAAATTATAGAGTCCATCGTATATTTAAACTGTGAGATCAATTGAATTTGAAGCCATTTTATGCAGCCCATCCCTTTGGTGTGCCGAAGTCTGGCATGACATTTGTAGCAGGGTGAGGGATAATTAGACAAAAATGAAGGATTATACCAATAAGAATTGAATTAGCTACTAATTACACAATCTTAAATGTAATAAAATTCGTAATTAGCATAATTTTCCTTTTTTTTTTTTTTTTTTGAGGAAAGAAATAATTTGTATTAAGAAACGAAGAAATAATTTTCCTTTTTCCAGATGTGCACTAGTTATTGTCAGTTTCCTACAAATGCTGCATTCAGTGGACTGTGAGACGGAAGCCCAATTAGTCTCCTTATTCTTCTTTTAGAATTGTTTCTAAAATTAGAGCGGTGATGGGGAGACTCTTGTGGATAATAAACAACTCCTAATAAAGATCTTCATATTAACATTCATAATGCCATAAATATGAACCTTATTATCAATAATTTATTCATTATTATTGGAGTGGCAATTATTCCAATAAGGTAATTCACCGGAATACTTGCAAATTGTCACAAATGAAAGAAAAGTTCAATGATAAAAGTTGTAGAAAAAGAAACACAGACCGAACTAAAACTTAACCAGTTTTAAATGGCTATAGTGCAATTTGTCCTAAACTCTCATCATTGGACCCAAAAAAGAAAAAGATTGTTATGTAATTCAAAAATAATATCAATACACTAATTTTTACGACTTTAAGGGGACTGAGAGGATTAATTAATTATGTCTAAAACTTCAACTTAGATTATCAAAAGATTAGTAAAGGGTATAATTGTAGTAGAATAGTGAGCAGCATGGAGTATACATATAATAATTGTAAAACCATGATGAACTCACGTGACAGTCATTTCAGACTCCTTTCACCAGTAAGTGATGATGACCATGATCAGCACTTCCTTTATTTACTGTTTCTTTTTCTTTGTAAAGCTTGTTTTCTTCCACCATCCAGTTGTATTTTTTAAGGTATATTTATCTAGAATGAATTTAAAACATGTCAAATGAAATTTTTATAGATAATAAAACATTATTTCAATAATTTTAATATAATTATATACATAAAGTTTAAATTCAAAAATTTAATTGAATTAAAAAAGATTTTCCAATTGTATACATAAAGCTTAAATTTAAAATTTAAAACAACTCTTACTATTTAATTTCCACGCTTTTATATAAATTCACTGTAAGGACACTATTCACCAAAACTAGGATCTGGAGTCTCTTGATTCCTGTTCTGGGTAAGCAAGGTCTAGAATTTTGATCTCAAATATTTTTATGGTTTGCCCATTATTTTCCAAAGGAAATCAATGACCAAGTTATTAAACTAATTATATTTATAGGGGATTTGGTCAATCTTTTTACCTTTCAGTAAATAACTTTTTTTCTTTACAAATCCCTGAACGTGATTACATTGATGCGGTACAAAGATCTGCCGAGTAAATGGAAAATATTCTGCTCTACCAAAAATGTGTATATATCAATAAATAAATGCGATACATCAGTAAAATGTGTGTTATATTAGTATAGTTTGACGTTAATATTTAATGTTATTAACAGAATAAATAACGTATATCTGTATTTTCTTTAACAAAAAAAAATTAACTAAATACTTCATTTTTCTTATAAAAAAAAGTGAAATCACATGCATATTATTTATATTTCCCCTAATTATAGTTTTCATGACCCCAACTAGAATTATATAAAACAATTTTTGAATGTGATTATCATTCAAATCCGTTTAGGATATCCCTTATCCTACTAATAAATCTCATCAATTGGTCAAGACATGAAAAAATTCCAGATTATATGTTTTTTTCTTTATATTTGTGAAAAAATGAAAATTATAAAATTATATATACATTTTGTTATCCATGGAAAATCCAAGACTATACAACATTCAACCATAAAAACTATAGATTTCACCTAATCTAAAGAAGAGGACAGACTCCACTAAAGTTAAATGTTACAGATTATAATGTTTGCCAGAGAGATCCTAACATGCAAGTTACCAGAATTTGAAAGAGCATCGTATCCTTACAGAGAGACAAAAGAAAATGTCTTGGTTTTATTTCTTAAGGTCATGGTCCAATGGGAGAGCTTATTATATATATCCATGCTACTTTTTCTGTGTTACTGTTAACTTGCAGACGCAATTGAGCGGAAGGGAAAAAGATAAAAGCAGATAATAGTAACAACAGCAGGCAGGTATATATATATATATAAGAAAATAGAATTGTGTGTATCTGTCTGAGAGTAAACTAGATCTCCGGGTTTCCAGAGAAAGAGTACAACGCTATATGCAGAAAGCTAGAATAAGACAAATCAGAAAGAAAAAGATGCATCCCCACCGTTTAAACCCCCTGTTACGGCACTGCTGCTGGAGATGGGCATCTTTCCAGCATTAAGCCTCTTTCCTTTGCCATGTACTTTCATCTCTGCATCTCTTATATATTTACACACAATACTTGTATGTATATATATATATATATATATATATATATATATATTTGTATCATCAGGTTCAGTCTAGGGCTAGTTATTATTTTGTCATTACGTATCTGGTTTCTAGCCACTGGATGTCAATGTAATTCAGTCAATCACTTCGAGGCTAGCCCAGTTCATAAGTGCATGTGTTTACTCCCATCTTCGCCTATCAGATCTCTCTCTCTCTCTCTCTCTCTCCCTCTCTTGCTTTGTTTTTTCCTTTTTCTTTTCTTTTTTCCTTTTCATTTCTTTTCTTGTTAAATGAGCTCCTATTACTTTGGAATTTAAGACCTTATATATAGATATGGAGGTAATTTTTATTTTAAGAAGTTGAGATTAAAAATATTACAAATAAGCTCTTGACCTTTTAGCTAAAGTGCAATTGAATCTTTAAACGTTAAAGTAACTTAATTATATCTCTAAAGTTTGTAAACAGTATTAAAGTTAATTACAGTCTACTATTTTATCATGTAATGCATGATGATCAATTAATTTTAAATGCTAAAAGTAACTGTCTTAACTCTTTCCAATTTAAATTCTTTTTACACACGAGAGATTACTAATTATATAAAATGATAATTTTTTTTTTCATTTTGATAAAGAAAAATCAATACTATTATTATTAATTAAAACAGAGTCAATCCCAAAGATATAATTATTTCATTTTTCTTAAATTTAGAAGTGTAATTGAACTATTCTAAAATCTAAAATTTTAATTACACTTTGTTTAAAGTTTTAAGAATTTATCTTTCGCCAATCGTACAACTCTAAGAATGTAATCTAGAATTCGACTTGAGAAATACTTCTTTTGCTTATACATTATTATATTATTCTTCAAAGATGAAGTTAAATATTTTAGCATTCACTTAATAATAGCTAAACTGTTACCTTTTGTTTTGGAAACAAAAAGTAAGAGAAAATAAATAAGAGGGTAGAAAGTTAAAAATTCTAGTCCTCTGTGGTGTATGTGTAGTAGAGCATAGTGGTGTGAGAAGTTTGAAACCTTCTCTCTGTCTCTCCTCTGCCATCAATGGCAGAGGGTAGAAGAGATCCAAGGAAGATGGTACAATTTAATGGGGATTTAGAGTTAAGGCTTGTCAACTTGTGGCTAGAGGTGGCAGATGACAGTAAAATTTAAAAACAAAAAATGCGATACTTTACCCTTTGATTGGCAAATTCTTTCTCCTCTAGGATGAGCAGCCTTCAAGATAGTGCAAATAAAATTCTTAAACAGTGGTATTATTTATATATAAAATTTCTTGACATGAACAATACCAATGATTAATTATTATATTTTTATTATAATTAATGATATGTAGTTCTTAAATTTACTCTATTTCTAATAGTAACTTATACAAATATAATTAATATATCGACTAATAAATACTTTCTAATAAAAGATTATTTTAATCCTCAAAGAAGCATATCAATTATGTACTTGTTAATAATACTGGAAAAGCAAAAGGAATCCGAAAATATTCAAAATTTTATTATGGAAGAATTTTGAAATATTAAATTTAATATAATATTGTTTGCTATGCTATTTATAATTTTTTACTACATATATTTAATTTTTTGTTAGTCAAATATTATACATATACATTCTTTTAAATAAATAAGTATATTTAATTTTTCAATGTAGAACATATTTATAATCAAATTAATTGTAGCAGTCTATCGAATGTCTAGATAAGAAATAAATTAATTTAAAATTCGAAAAATATTATCCAAAAGAAATTAGAAAGTAAAAATAATTTAAATTATTATTTTAATTAATAATAATTTATTAATAGAGAAAAATTAAAGGCCAAAAATAGAGATTCAAATTCTAAAACACCCACTTTTCTAGTTTTTATTTTCCATCATTCAAACATGAAGGAAAAAATAAAAAATTCTTATATAGATACATTAATGGCCTGTTTGGTTCGACTAATCAATACAACTGGTAGCTGGTAGCTAATAAGTTAAATTATTTAATAAATTTTTATTAACAGTTACTATTAGTATGTTAAATAACCATTAAAAGTATAGTTTATCATTAAATATATTTTATTATATTATATTATATTTAATGATACAAATTAATAAAATAACTTACAAAGTTAAATTTTCTTAGCTCAATTATATTTATTATTAAGAATATTTATAAAAACTATTTTAAAAGTAAACATTTGAATTTAAATTCTACTAATAAAAATTTCTAATTTTAAATATCATTATTATAAATATTATCATTATTTAATTATTAAGAATAATTTTAAAATATAAAAAAATTTATATGAGATCAACTTAAAGTAAGTTATTATTAATAAATTTTAATAAGATAATAGTGTTCAACTAAAAAAAGAATCAAATTAGTTATCAGTTGATAATAAAAAGTTCTAAAATAGAAATCAATCATCAGCTGATAAGAAAAATCTCTAATATAGAGATGATATAATCAGCCGCTGATTAAGACTATATTATAATATCAATTGATGTTTTTTAAATATTTATCAAACGCTTTAATATAGTTATTTAATGAGAAATAACTATTTGCTGCATCAAATTTCTGAACTAAATATTTTCTAAATCGATAATTGATTGATATGTATTTATCAATTTTAAATAATAAAATATATATTAATTATCTAATACTAAAATATAAAATAATTATATATATATATATATATATATATATATATATATATTATTTATTTATATATCGTACGCATATAAGTTGAGATAATTTTTTTTTTTTTTAAATTTACAAACTTTCTTCTCGTTTTTGTTTCTTTTCTTTCTATATCATATTTCCCTTCCATTCACTTTTCCGAAATATAGGGTTAAGGCCTGAGAATGGGGCTAGATTAATTTGAGATATAGAGAAGGGAATTTCGAAACGTGTGAGCTTTGCATTTGGAGAGTGTAAAAGTGGGGTAATAAAAGGGACATTACATGGGAAGGAATAGACAAGGCTACTGGTATGGCTGGCATGATTTGCAGAGCCCCCACTGCTAGCTGCTGTTCTTTCTGCTAGTAACCTCTCCAATCCCTCCTCTCTCTCTCTCTCTCTCTCTCTTCCTGCTGCTGCCTACTAAATTCTGTCATTGATGCTCTGGTTTCACTTATGTAGCCTACATTCTATCAGATCACATCAAGCATACAATGGCATCTGTTCAATATTCATGAACCTTAACGTACTAATCATGGACCCAATACATTAGATAAAGGATCACTACCCTATGGCTCTAATGCTTTCTGTTTTGTTTAATGTGTAAAGAACTTACATTCTTCATTCACTACTTATTCTGCGAAATTTTCGTGTATATGTATCTTCACTCTTCAGTTTAATGATTAAAAGATGGAAATATTCTTGTTCAAATAAAAAGATTACATGCTTATTTGCTATATAATTAATGGTTTGATTCAATTTTTATCTCAATTCAACAGATGATATCACGTTCCCGCTTTTACAGTTTGACGAATCAATATTTTATAAATAAAAGTATATAATATATATTATAGGTACATGATCTTGTGGGTATATACATGTGTTAGCTTTGTGAATGAATAAGGAAGCCGAGGAAGAAAAGAAGAAAAAGAAAAAGTTAATTCCCAATTTCCTTACAATGCCTCGGATTTCATGAGTTCTCCTGATGGCACATCAATTCCTATCTAATTGTTTTTAAATGTGTAGTTGTGGATCTCTCTATTCTGCCAGATCAGTTTCAGATCATCTGCCTTCTTGTCTTCACACTCTTATATACTCTCTCTCTACACAATTTTGTGTGTATATATATACCTATACCTTTTTTTTCTTCTAGTGAGATCATCAACTCTCTATCTATCTATTTCCCTCTCTCTTCTTCTCTCTCTTTCTCTCTCATACAGTCTTTATTTATTCAATTAGATCTAACCTCTAAAGTCATCTGTTTATATGCAAGAAACCCTTTCTTGATGATTATCACAAGAACCCATCAACATCTACTGCTACTTGTACATCTATCTCTGCTCCATGCATGAAACCATTCAATTATTTTTGCCTCTGCAAAAGGAAACTGAACTACCCATAACCCCTACGCCACTTCTTTTCTCATTTCCATCTCTTTCTCTCCATGATGTCCCCTAATAATCTTCAGGGAAAGCAAGCTACCAACAAAGAAGACAATCAGAGCTCCGGTAACCGGAAATCAACAGCATCAGCTAGGCCACAAGAACAAGCTTTAAAGTGTCCGAGATGTGATTCCCCGAACACAAAATTCTGTTACTACAATAATTACAGTCTAACACAGCCAAGACATTTTTGCAAGACTTGTAGAAGGTATTGGACTAAAGGAGGAGCTCTGCGCAACGTTCCAATCGGTGGTGGCTGCAGAAAAAATAAGAAAATGAAGTCATCTTCAAGACTCTCCGGTGACTCAAAAGACTCCAGTGGTTCTTCAGAGATCGGCGGATTTAAGTTCTTTCATGGTATATCTCCTGCCATGGATTTTAATCTTGGAGGGTTATCATTTCCTAGGCTAAGCCCTTCTTCAGGTGGTCTCTACAATCAGTTTTCTTCATTTGGGGATATGTCTGCTACTTCAGCAGCTGCTGCTGTTAGTGTTACCAATCCTTGTTTCAATCTTGATCCATCTGGTAGCTCTCCAGTTGGTTCTTTGATGGGGTTCAGTTATCCAATTTCTTCAGTTACTAGTGGGTTTAGCGGTGCAATTCAAGATGTGGGTACTGGTGGTGGTGGTAGTGGTTCGATGAATGTTCACACTAATCTTGCATCTTCAATTGAATCTTTAAGTACTATAAACCAGGATTTGCACTGGAAATTACAGCAACAAAGATTAGCTATGCTTTTTGGAGGAGATGATCATAAAGATAACAGTGTGTCTTCTCTTGCTGTGGAAAATCAAGCACAAAAGCCCCAACCCATTTTGTTTCAAAATCTTGAAATTTCAAAGCCAGAAGTAAGCGGTGTTGGTAATTCAAGAAAAGAAGCTGATACTGCTACCGAATGGTTCTTTGGGAATTCTTACAGACAAGTCAATCCAACTCCAACTAATAGTAACAGTAACGGCAACGATAATACAGCAGGGGCTAGCAACTGGAATGGGGTTCAGGCGTGGGGTGATTTGCACCAATACAATGGTTTGCCCTAGACCAAGATCATAATTTGAGGTAGACCTTAACGAAAAGGGAAGGAAAAGAAAAAAAAGAAGATATATATAGAGAAATGATAATATTATCTAAAACCCATTTAGGTATATATTTGTTCTTCTTTAATTTCACTTTAGTTTGGTGCAAGTTCAACTCGTAAAAGTTGAGGGAAAAGAGGAAGAAGAAAGTAATTTTTTGTTTTTGTATTTTATTTTTAGTAAGATGTTGAACAATTAAATAGCCTCTAGTTCTTGTTGTTGCTATTTGTTGGTGGCGATGATCATTTATCTTTTTCATATTACGATAAAGATGCAAGGACTGTTGCCGTTTATGTTGGTACAATAAAAGGCCAGCTAGTCGTAGATGAAAATGAAAGACGTGGATATACAATGCTTGGTCTCTTACATATACACACACATCAAAACGAATAGAATATATGATGTAGAAGGAAGCTTGTTCTTATTTAATTGGTTTGTTATTGAAGTCTTTCTTGTTAACCTTTCCCTTCATTTTTTCCCCCTTGAAGAGTTTTGATATATCCTCTCTCAATCTACTCAATCTCTTTGGGATCTGTGATGGATTTTGGACTGTTATTAAATGAGAGACTTAATGCCATATCCTTGATTTGTTTTATGTTCAGTCATTGTCCAGAACTCTCACTGTCTCAGTTTGTGTTTGTCTCTCTCTCTTTCTATCTCAGGAAAACTGAGTCTCAGGCTCCCCAGCTACTGAACAAACAATGTCCATCTGTGAAACAACAACCAGAGTATCAGTAGCTGGGTGTAAGTAAGGTCCTCTCTTGCTTAGGCCTGCAATGTTAAGCCCTAGCCTCCTTGCTGTTGCTTTGTTTTTTTGTTTAATTTTTCTCTCTTTTTTTTCTCTGTTAGTGCTTAGGCTCTTCGTAATAATTAGTTGCAGTGTGGTGTGATTTGGTGGTGTCTGAAAAAGTGGTGGTTTGAAAGTGCATTGAATGAAAAAGACTTTACTGTCAACATTTGAGTGAATAGAGAGAGAGAGAGAGGGCACTTAGGGTTCGTTCTTTTGTATAGCAAAAATGTTTCGTTTAGCTTTTTAGGGTATTGGGTTGCGAGCCCTCTCTTCTTGCTAATTGCTATACTATACTGAGCATCCATTGTGATTCTGTTTATGACTAGCTCTTGTGAGACAGAAAAGCTTTTCTTTTTCTTTCATTGCTTTCACTATTATATGTATCAAAAAAAAAAAAGAAAAAAAAAAGAAAAGGCCCCACAATCTTTAAGAAAAGAAAAGAAGATTAATTAGCTTCTCATTCTTTTCCACCACAAGAAGCTGATAAACAATGTGCCTTAATAATGCTTATGTATGCATGCAAATCTTGGTTCAAATATTTCATTTACTTTTTTGGAACGTGGATTAATGCAATTACTACACTTACATAATTATATAGATCATGATTCATAACCATTTATACGTACACACTGTTCATACATATGGCAGCATGCAACAAGGCCTGCCTCTCTCTCTATATATGTCGTCCATTTCAAAGTTGTCTTTTCTCCTTCTCTTTTTTTTTTTTTTTTTAAATCTCCAAAGAAAGCTAACATTCTTTTCTATGATGGAAGCAATTTTACATCTTTTTCTTGCTGGGGTGGGATCTCTTCCATGACTATTTTGTGTTTTTTCTTTCTTTTTCTTTTTGCTTTTCTTTTTGGCTTTCAACCACTATCTACATTCTTTCTGGCTAACTAAACCTCTACTTTAACATTCCTTATGTTTGTACGAAGCCATTCTATGGCCATAGATACATATATATATATATATATATATATATAAATTAACTTTCCTGACTCACAAAAAAAGAAAAGAAAAAGCTAACCCTGCATCTTTTTAGCATCTTGTTGATGCTTTTTCATACCTAATCAGCTAATCTCTCTCTCCCATATGCACATTCAAGAACATAAAGCTAAATAATGCAAACACAAGTTCACTAAAGTTAAATGCTCATTTTAAAAGCAAGGCAATCATTTGCATGTTAGTTTTCTTTATGCTTTTCCAATTGAGAACTATAGAATTTACATATAAATATATATATTTATATTACTGTTATCCCCATTTGATTTGGTTTATATACATATTCAAGGACACAAACATGCTCATTAGGGTCACTTTTTCTTTGTCTTGCCAAAGATAGAGAGGTAGAGGAAGGAGAGAGATGGGTGATTTTCCTTATAAGAAACTGAAGAGAAGATGAAGCATTGCGTGATTAACGTGAGGGACAAGTCCCACCAGTAGAAAACTTTTTGTTTGGAAGTGATTATATTGTGCGTTTGTGTTGTGTTAACTTGTAACCTGCGAGAAGCTCATGACCTATTTTCAGGATCTGTTTGGTGCCTTGTGTTCCTCATATCATCCTCTCTCCTCTCCTCTCCTCTCCTCTCTAACCTATTAGCTGCTGCCCCATTATATACTCAATTTCTGGCCCCACCTCTTAACCACTTGATTAGATAGTGTCGATCTATCTACACTGTAAAAAAGTGTCCACAAATTCAAGATTTGAGGCTACTGCTTAATTATTATGCTTGTGACTTGAGAACCATCTCTAATTTCATGTATAAGTTAGTCAACTTTTTGAATGGTTCAAACAAGATAGGAAATGGAAGTTGTCACTTACTTACTGTCCTTTTTAACTTCTTCATAAGGTAAATGGAAGTTTATTATTACTTATTATCCTTCTGTATTCTTTCACTACTCGTTTTAAAGTATTCCTACCAAATGCATAATTAACTTATAATTTATTCATTCCATGTATTGGAAGTTGGCACGAGCATTATGTATTACTATACGTTTGATCTTTGCTACTTATATTGATAAGCTATAAATATATTTAAATTAATGTTACACCTTAACTTGTACCGACTTTTACTTAGTTAATATGGCATTATTAATAAAAAAGATAATCTCACAACATTTAAAACAATTTTATAAAAATTTATATGTCATACCATATCAGGTGGATACATTAAATTATTAAATTTTTAAATGCGAAAATAAAATATAAAAAATAATCTTAAATTCAAATTGAAGGAGAAAAAAAAAACTATACATTCATATTTTATTTTGAAGGGTACTTATTTTGTTAAAGGGATAGTTATTGGCCAGAAGCAGCCCATGTTCTGGCATACATCATCATCTATTATGAAATTACAGAAAGAAAAAAAAAAACAAAAAAAACCTCTGACTCGGTGATGATTGCTTCATCAGACGGCTGAAAATGAAATTTTCCAAAGGAAGAAAGGGAGGAGAAGGGATATTGGGGATTTCTTCACTCAATAGCAAAATGAGTTATGGGGGAGATGTTGCCATTTGTGAGAGACCAAAAAGAAACTGCACTCTCTCTATCAGGAAATCAGTGAGTCTTAAGTGGCAAATAACTAATCAGACATGTCATCATATCCCCAAAACGAAACGGTATCTCTTTCAAATCAGAGTTACAAGAATCTTGTTTTATTGTGTTAGTAATGACGTATTCATAAATGGAAGTGACTATCAGAAACCCTAAAACGAGAAAATGCACTTCTTTCTTTCATTCATCATCCTTTTTGGCTTCTTTCTAATCTTTGGATTAAAAAACAAGACAACAACAACGACACCACCTCCCCACACCTTCCACCAACCCATCTCATCATTTCTTTTTTTGGCCTCTACTGCATGCCGTTTTCCTTTACTTTCTTTCTTTCTTTCTTTTTTAATTAGATTTTTCTATTTTCTTCTTTTCAGTTATTATTCCTTTCGTTAATGGGCTATGTCCAAGCATTTGGTACATTTTTATTTCACTTCAGAAAAGAGGTGCCCTTTTGGATGCCACCATAAATAGAACTAGAAAGTTTTCATTAAAATGAATTTTTCAACATGTGAAGTCTAGGCAGACCGCGTCCTTAACACTGTTCGGCCAGAATAGATAGATATTAATATTTTAAAAATAAAATAATTAGTAAATTATATTTACAGTCTTTAAATTTTGTACTTTCTAATAAAAATATATTAAATTTTTAATTTCTATTTAAATGGTTACTGAACTATATAATTAACAACACTGATGAGTTTTTCCGGTAACTATGAGAAAAAATTACATGAGCGGTTACTAAATTTTACACTTTATAATAAAAAGGTACTAAAATTTTAATTTTAAAACATATATAGCTGATATCTTTTTGTAACAAATCAAAGGTTTTGATATCTTTTTCTTACAAAGTGTAGGATTTATAACCATATATGTAATTTACCTTCTCAGTGTGCTGAAAAATCCACTGGTGTTATTAAAATTAAAGTTTAGCAACCGTTTAATTACAAATCAAAGGTTTGATATCTTTTTTTTTATAAGGTGCAAAATTTTGAAATTCTTTACTATATGACTAAAAAGAAATTCATGAAAGAAAAAAGAAAGAAATTTTTATTATATGAAGAAGGTTATAGATAGTGCTAAGTGCCAATACTAAATACTATCCTATTTCCTAAGGCATAATATTTAAAAGAAAAATTATACTAAATACTATCCTATTTCCTAAGGCTTAATATTTAAAAGAAAAATTAGAATGAAGGAGAAAACTTTTGGCATTTTTCAGTAATAGAAGTTACTTTTCTAATTCTATAAATTAAGAAACTCAATCCATCATAAATTTATTAATAAGTTTGAATCGTAATAATATTATATTGATGTCTACAGTCTTCTTTTGGCAATAAAGCTTGGAAGAAAGCTGTTCAAGCTAACACTGGTGATGATGAGCAGCGAGCTCAAGGAAGAGCTGAGGGTTGCGAGCATAGCGTAGGTTTTAATGCAAAGTTCTTCTTCTCTTGAAGGAAATGATTTGTCTATATTACTGAAATAACTTGTGATTTTTCTTCTTTTTTTTTTCCAAATATTTTTTTGAATACGCTTTTTTGATCCAGGGCATCCCAAAATAAATGGGATGACAGTTTTCCATTTCAAAACTGTAAAATAATTAATGAAAAATCTTTTCGATTTCAATTATGTTTCCTCTTGTTTCTTCTAGTGTAATAAAATCAATAATAGTAAGTAATGTACCTCGGTACATTTATGAGTATAAAACATTGTATTACAATTCAACCTTTTTCTTTCACTTGCAAGAATTTATACCTTTTTCCAACTTTTTATACTTGATTAAACTAACAATCTAAAGTAGCGAGTAGGATAGTACTAATAACTGAATGCTTAAAATGGCGAATAGAACGATAGTAACAGTATCCCTTGTTGCTCTGATATGAGCTTTTAACACTTAAAGTTACGAGTAAAATAATACTAGTAATATATGTTTTAATTCTCAAAATTGAGCTTTAAATGTCTAAAGTGGCGAGTTGAACAATGCTAACAATATACCTTAATATTCTAAAAATAAGCTCGGTATACATAAAATAGTGAGTAGAACAATATTGACAATATATCTTAATGTGCTAGAATGAGCTCAATACGCTTAAAATGGCGAGTAAAACAATATTAACAATGTTTTTTGTTATAGATTCTAAAGATATATTAAGTATTGAATCTAGAATGGAACTTTATTAAAAGGCAACTCATATATCTTTTGATTAACATTTATCTCTAAAAATCAAAATACTACAATCAAAACTCCAAGGACCCCTTCCAACAATTCGATTCTTCTCACAAGTTGACCAAATCTGAAAAATATTAGGCATATTACCGAGTGAAAAATCTCACCATTCACTAATTTGGAGGATAAAATTTTACAAGCCAAGCAACAAGCATCCTCTTATTAGCCTCATCTATTTCCTTGACTCAATATGAACCACCATAGTTTGATCTTCTCTAATCAGGTACATTCTTTCATAAGGCTAAGACACCTCCTCAGGATCCATGACCAGGGCAAACTATCCAACAGAGAACAATAAGGACCAAGCACACATAACAAGACCATTCTAGATAGGAGTGAAGAGCTCGTCAACCGAACGCAAAACCTACTCTCACCAAAAGAAAAATCCTAAATCCAAGCCCTAGGGCAAAAACCCTAGGCATGACTTTATGAGGAAATCTTTTTAGTCTATGAATGATATGGTAAACTGAATAAACCTAATAATTTCTCGTATAATCTAGTTACTACAGTCAAGTACTTATGTTATCAAGTAGAGATTGGTGGTTAAAATTCAAACTCCTTTCTTATCTTTTGAAATATTAAGACTTTCCTATATCAAAAGAGCGAGAAATTCTTAGATAAACTCAGCTCACATCATACGTAGATTATACCAATTGCATGGTGGACTGGTAAACAGAGTCTACCTAAGAATTTCTCAGATTATACTACTTGTATTAGTTAAATAGGACTCTAAGAACCAAAAAGCTTTAAAATTTATATATATATACATATATATCTATGTGTGTGTATTTATATAACGCCAAAAAGACCGTTATACTCATCAAAGTTTAAAAATTTTAATATGTTAATTGATATTTGGAGCTTAGTGAGAAATTATCTTCAGTTTCTAGAAGCTTATAGTTGTAGATTTCTTTTTTGAGTGCAATGTACAATTTCAGTTGAATTTTGTCTCAAAGGGTTAGATATGGGAATTTCATCTAGAATTAATGTAGAATTTGTCGGGTATAACTTTTATGGATAGTAAAATACTATTTCATGAATTTATCGCAACTACGCATTAAAAAAAAGAGTACATGGAAAATGGAGAGATTTCCTCATTTACATAGCTTATGATGGACAAGGGCAAAAATATCAGAATGATTCTATGAGCTCCAAATCTTTTCCCATCTGATTTTGTGGGCTAAGTACCAGTTATATTCTCTTATTCATAAAAACAAAAATGAAGAAAAGAAAAGTATATTCATACATAAATATAAAATTGTTAGAACAATAATAAAAATATATGAAAATAGAACCTCACTTAAATAGTATTAAATTTCTATAATATTTTTCAATTGGTCTAACTTAGCTATAATAAATTTTAATTTAGGAAACAATATGTTCTACTCATTTAGTCTTTCTTTTTTCTTTTGAGAAAACTCATTTAGTCTTTTAAATAAGTCTGATGGTAAGAAAATCAGCAGTAAATTTTTCAATTTCATAAACACTTTCGTACAAGAGAATTTCATTCATTTCATAAAAGAAATTGATAATGGATTCACAAAAGGGAATTTAACAAATTACATAAAAGGTATTAACAAGGAAAAGTCAAAAAATCTTATAAATAAAATATTAATAATAAATATATATATATAAAGATTGGCAATGAACTAAAAATAAAATAACAAAAAGAAAAACAGAAAAAAGACAGCAAAGAGAAAAAGAAAGAAAGGAAGCGACTGGGGCTTTTATTTTATTTTTAGTTTTACCTTTTAATGGTTTGCATGATAGTATACAATTAATTAGTTACTAATATTTACAAGCTCACTAATTGAAGGGATATACATATTTGGATAACTTTTACAAGTCACAGTATTCATAAATTTTGTGGTTCTTTAGTTCAAACATTCATGTTGATATCTTCATATTTTCAACTAAAAATAGGAATAAAACTTATTCCCTAAAAATACTTGCAGGGAAGGCACAAAGTAGCCATTAATCCTAAAAATTCCACTATATAATAGTTTGTCTGGTATCAAGTTTCATAATTATTATTATTTCTATAAACTTTTTCTGCTATCTATGGGACTATCCTATTTTGTGCATGCATTATCATAAACAAAGAGCCAAAAATTCATTAAAAAAAAAAATCATAGTTTTGTGTAGGGCTTTCCACAGACCAAATTCTTGGTCGGATGAGAAAGAGAACTACTAGGGTGGGTGGGTACCAAAAATGTGCCAAATGGGTAGCTGAAGCTTAATCAAAGCACTAATTAATGGACTTTATTAGGGAATATTATGAAATGACTGCTACTAATTGTACAAGAAAATATCAATCATAGCTAATCAGGTTAGGTCACCCTTCTTTTTTTCTGGTAACTTTTTCAACTGACCATTAGGTATATTTGAGTTGACTATCATGAGATTGTAAATAGCATGTTTTAAACGAGGTGTTATTTTGTGTTAAAGTGTTTGCCACTATTGGAACTTGGAACTAAAGCAATTACTAAATTTCATTTTTATGGACATATAATGTAGTTTTCATTTCATGCACACTATAAGCAGCACACAAGGAACTATATACTTCTGAGGTAAAATACATAATAATGAAAAAGAAATAAAAAGAAACGAAAAGAAAAGGAAATGGACTGGTATTGATTGTGTAATAGTATTCAGCACCAAATCTTTTTCTTAGCATCCCTCTCCCTGAACCCTCCTTGTCCCTGATCTCTGATAACTCTCTTGTGAGTCAAGGGTCCTTGAGCAACTGAGGCTGGCCTTGCTGCTCTACTGGTCATAACTCTACCTATTTTTGGAGGGTCGGATTTCCTAACTCTGTTGTCATGGAAGGAAGCCTGCATAAAGTTGTTCTCTGTTTCTCCTGATTGCCTTTTCTTTCGCGTCTGATCATGAAGGGTATTATTATTGTTATTATTATTTTCTTTCATCAATGTAGAACCCTGACTGAATGGGCGCTTCATTGAGTTTGAATTCCTTAGGACATGAGACTCGATGTCGCTCAAGAATCCATCATCTCTAACGCAAGTTTTTTGTTCAGTAGGTGTAGCCCTTACACTGCCAGGAAAATCATGAGGATCAAGTAATTGCTTGCACTGCAATTGTTTCTCTTGCTCATTCAGCTTGTCTTCAAGATCCTTAATCTGCTATAAGAAAATTACTAATTATGAAATGCACAGAAATTTATGTTTGAGAGACGAGATGAATGATTTTGAATGGCTAATGAATCAATGACAGTTTAAGAAAACTGCATGAAACTTTTAGTTGAGAGAACAAACATGTAATAATAATTAAAAAAACGGTATAATGATTTTATTTCTGGAAAGATGCCAATAAATTTCTTTGAAGAGAGGGTTGGCTATTCTGAAAATGAAGATCAAGACATAAAAATAATGAGGAAAATAGTAACCTTTTGATGAAGTAACAAAGTCTCGGAGTTATTTTCCTGCTCCTTTAGTTTTCTCTCGAGTTCTTTAATCTGTAGAAAAAGGACAGGAAAAGGAAAATGTCAATCATTCATGTTATAAGCATAGAGCAAGTCTCCATTTCACATTACAAAAATTAAAATAAATCCTTTACAAACCTTGTGTTGAAGGGCGAAGGAATAAGACTCCGACTCTTGCACTTGTTCCTTCAGCTTGTTCTCAAGTTCCTTAACCTGTTGAAGCAAAAAAGTATTGACATTTCAGTCTTCCCTTAACAGCTGATTAAATATGTAAAACATAGATCATATATAGAAACTCCATGGAAGTTTATTAGGTAATCTGCCTTATACAGATGTGAATTGTATGAACCTGTATCCTAAAGATAAAATCAGTAGTATCAAAATTGCATAAAGTACGAGGCACCAACCTTCTGTTGAAAAGCTGTAGAATCTGATTGCTGTCGCTCTCTGAGCTTGTTATCTAGTTCCTTGACCTTCAACAGATAGTAAGTTGTGGTTATCCAGGGAAATAAAGCAGCATATGAAATGAAACTATGCCACTAGTATGCTAAGTTGCTTTCAACCTTTTGTAGGAGACCATTACAGATATCTTCCTTTCCTTTCAATCTATCTGATAATTGTGAGATTTGCTTCCCCAACTGGCTATGCAAGGTACTCTTAAACTCAAGCTGGCCTTCAAGTTCTTTAATCTTCTCTTGCTGGTTTTTGTAAACCTGGTCTTTGCCTCTGGCCTTGTTTTCCAGGTTCTGTAGGTTCTCTTCTAACTTCCTCAGTGATTCCTCTTTAGATTTACATTCCTGCCTTGCTTTATCAAGCTTCACAAGGAGGAATAAGAAATTAATACTGAATCAGATATCTAAGCATAATAAAGGGAAAAAAATTTATTGTAAAAGGAGAAACTCAATTGTACTATATCAGCTATCAAACTAATTTTAGCAAATCTCCGAACTCACCAACAGTTTCATCTTTTGAAGCTCACTTGTATCAATTTGCCTTTTTGCAGGGCCAAACTCAATCCCTCGGACTCGAGTTGCAAAATTTAGTGAACTCAGAGTCTCACTCACGTCCTGTTCTGTAGGGCTAATTTGCACAAACATCAAAGTTTTGGAGTCACCTCCTGTAATACGCATGAAACTTTTAACAAACATATTGTTTGTGAGATTAAACCCCAGTCAATACATATTTATAGGCTAATATTTGCAATTTTTGCAATCCAGAATATGATAACAATGCTAGAAATATGAATATAGATTAAAGCGCAAGGTGTCAATTTGTTTTACTCAAACTGAATCCTTTGTGTCTCATATAAGATGAATTGCTACATACTCATAGATGTAATAAAAATATAACACTTAATATAAAAAACTCAAATAGTTTTATTTTGATTGATTAAACTTACCCAATGAATCTTGAAGTAAATGCGTCAACTTGGAATTCCTAAAATCAATAACAGCAGAAATTGTTACATTATAATTTAAAATAATTAATCTGACATAAAAATATAAAAGAAATGCACAAGTACTAACCTGTATGGAATGTGGCTGCTTTTAGTTGCTAAAGCATATATAACATCCCCAAGAGCAGAAAGGGATCTGTTGATATTTTGAGCTTCCTTTAGTCGTTCCCCCTGCACATCAGTTTTGGCCAGCCTCTCACTCCCTGCCAGATCCACAAGCCAAAGCTTGCTCTTGGTGCATTCACCATTCATCAAGTTCTTTGCTTTTACCATTACACATAGCATACTGATTCATATAAAGAATATAAATTTAACATGGTCAATCATTAATGAGAAGGAAGGTTCCTCTCGTGGTTTACTCAAATGAAGAAAAAAACAACCGAGCTTGGTACCAGTGAGATCGGCTGCTGTGTTCATTGACATTATTGGATCCAACAGCTCTAGCATTACTTCCAGCCTGCAGGACATTCCAGACTTCCTTTAAGTTATCAACTTTAGCTTCTACAATCCCCGGAACATGATGGGACCCTTCAGAAGATTGTTTTATTTCCAGCCTAGCAATGCACATAAATGAGGATTCAGCGGACACTGTTCTCATGCAATTTTTCCAAGCAAAGTCAAGTCACCTTTTAAAATTGAGCCTAAATTGAGATCAAGCTGTCATCTCACGTAAAGGACCAAAGATGGGCTTATTTAAGTACGAAAAGGAGTTATAATGTAAAAAGCTACTATTAACTTACTTCTTTGATGTTGGAGATGTAGCCAACAAGTCTCTGATTTGCTCATTATAGACTTCAAGCACACTAACAGATATGCTGTATGTAAAAGTTTCACTCCTTTCTTTAGCAATTTTAAATAATTGCTCAAGTGTCCTATAATTGACTCCCCTGCTCTGCTCAGTGCCCTCCATTGTAAATGTCTTTCCTGTCCCCGTTTGACCATATGCAAATATACAAACATTGTACCCATCTAGCACTGAGAGCACCAACGGAGAGGCATCCGCAAACACATCAACTATCAAAACAACATAAATCAGGTTCAATATACTTCTGACATGAGAATTTCTTATCGGTGCATCAACCATTAACCAAATGTTGATAATGCACGGATACCTTGATTATCTCTTGGCGTGAATACCCGGTCAAATTTGAAAGTCTTTCTGGTCGAGCCACCTGTTATTATACCAAGATCTCCGTCCTTTGCTGCATCAAAATCAACAACTGTTGTACATCCAGCTGATGACTCCGCCTTGCTCAATGGGCGGCATCGGCAGAAAACTCTGATATTTCCTGATATTAGACATAAAAGAATTAATTTCAAGTCAAAACTTCACCATTTAATGCAGCAGATCATATAGGCAGGAGAGAGAGCTTGCCTTTAGCCTCTTGAATTTGGTTATACAGTTCCTTTCTCTTGGCTTGCTCTTCACTATACTTTGCCTTAAGATCCTCACATTGTGCAACTGTCCAAGTGATCCTATGAGTACATCCCTTTGTGGTAAATTTAGCGCAAAACCAATTAACTATATATATAAGGTGAAGTTCATACTTACCCAATGCCTGAACTGCTGTGACCATCTTACTCAACTCGGGTATTGAATCAGCACATTCATGTGCCTCATAGGAGAGCCGAGAATGCTCTTCTTTCATCATCTATTCACAAATGGATTACATAGATATATAGTAATCACAAAGAGGGCAAATTAACATAGGAAGGTATTCATATGTCATCTGTAAAGAGAGCCATTTCTTACCTTGACTTTGTTTTGTAAATTCTCAACTGCTGCTGCCCAGTATTGCTTATCACGTTCATACATGTTGGTAATATTCCTGAGATTCTCAGCTTGTTTCCCCACAGTTTGATCTGAAAAAGAATTTACTAAATTCATTTAGTAATTCCTAGGAAGACTATGAGTTACCATATAAAACCGTCCCTGGTGTTAATTTCTACGACCACACTTTACTGCACCCATGGTCATGAATCCCATCAACCATGTATTTAGTTAGACCAAGCTAGTTAAAACCCAATACTGGTTCAATGAATTGATCTTCAGCCCAAAACAGAAATTGCAAACTGTTTTTCCCAATCATATTAAAGTAGATAGGCACACATTGCTTTGCTAAAGTCTACTCCAAAAGGGCCTAAAATCTCAAATAAACCTTTGTTTAACTGAAGTACAACCTAGGAAAACTTTGAAGCAAACTTAGAAAACCCATCAATGTATATTCATTTTCTTTTATCATTTATACTGCTGCCGTGGACTTTCCTTCTAGGGCATACAGCTGCAACACTGATGGTGCATGGTTGAATTCAAAACCAATCATAGAAGACAGGCAGCGCAGCATTAGTATGAATAGTAGGTTACTTCACTGTGGCCCGTGGATCAATGGTCTAGCCCCATGACTAGTCGTTCAGTAATCTTAGCGAGTGGATCAGAATTCACTGATAAGAAAAGAGAGAAAAACAAAGCAATGCCAAGAGCTCAGTCAATCTGCTTTTCATTGACAGACCAAGCTCTAAAAGACCTCCAGTTGCTAAACAAATTTTATACAGTGACTAGAGAGTTATCCTATGAAGTCTTTACACTTAACTCGTAAATTGTGAAGATTTTTATAACTTTGAACTGCTAGTCCAAAATTTTTATTGTTAGCCATCATTAGTAAAAACTGGCTAAAATTGCTCAAGCTAATTGAAACCTTTGGACAAGTAGGCATAAAAAGCCTCTTTCATTCAAAGGCACACAAAAATTCGCTTCAGGCACAGGTTCCCTTGATTGTGTTAAGAAGAACTAGAAAATAATACACAGGATAGATTCTAGTTGACTTCCATTTCCAGGTAATACAGAATTTAAAAAATTCATAGGTAAGAAGGGTGCACTAAGCACGGCTCTTGTACCTTACTCAAAATAAACTAGAATGTTCTTAAACATAGACAAACCTTAGTACTGAGGCAACACAGACCCAGAATGTTTTTAAACTAGAATGTTTTTAAACTGAGACAAACCTTAGTACTGAGGCAACACAAACTTTGAAATGAAAGCAAGAGCTCCACTATGAATGGATAGTACATGCTGGAATTTGAAACAAAGAACACCATTATGCAATCCAAAGAGTGAAATTGACATTGTAGAGCCCAATTTGGATGTCAAGTTAACTCATATTAAACACAGGCCCTGTAAACATACTAGCATCTACAGATTGGTTAGGAAAATCCTCAAAACAAAGGATTCATTGTTTTGTATCTGAATGTTATTACAAATAAATGCGATATGGTGCTTGAAGTTATGCAGGTTCCTGTAGTACAAGGGCCCAGCATAAATCTTCTGAAGGCCAATAATATGTGCTTTCCGGCTGATCACATATGAAAGGTGTAGTAGTTAGTTATCATATCACTCAAGAACTCTCCCTTGCATTATACTGTCAGCATTATAATTCAACCACAAATCGGCTTATGTTTATGCAGGATTTATTCGCAGACAACAAATGAAAACACTCAAATTACTGTAACCAAGAAAGTATGATATCTGGAGAAAAAGTAAAGAACGATCTGCAGAATTACCTAAAGAGCGTGACTGAAAGGTCTTGTTGTCAAGTTCCATTCTAACCTTCTCCAGCTGTTCATTTGCTGCAGTCAGCGACATCCAAGCCTCATGGCATTCATTTGACTTATGCTGGCACTCAGTGATGAGTTCTTGTATCCTTTTTTCATATTTATCTGTTGCTCTTGCTCGCAAGATTTTCTTCTGCTAGCCCCAATATGGATGGCCAAATAAGAAATAATTCAACACTTCAAAGCTTAAATGTTTTCATATGAAATATGACTAACCTGATCTGAAGAAATTTCTATCTCCGTAGCACAATTGTTGCATTTTAGATAATCTTGGGTCTGGCAAGGAACTGTATACACAAGTGAAGTAAATTACAATTTCTTCAATGAAGTATATATTATCTCATCCTGTGAAGGATGAATATAGTCACATAAATAATAGATCTGTTACCTGACACTTCTGGTGCTTTTCTTATGCAAAGTCCACTGACAACTGGACTTCCAATAATCCCTTCAAATCTTATTAAAATTACTCCATCCTCCTTCACTGAGACCCTTGAATCTACCAATTGCAATGGCTTGTTTGCGCCAACGACAGAAAAGATATCGAATTCAGATAAGACCTGCCATTTTCCCGAAAACAAAAACAAACTCTAAGCACTACTTTTCGTATTATCCTCAAAGAAGACCCAAAAATGAAAGATCAGACTTTGCAATCAAATATATTTACTTAATTAACTTACCTTCTCTTCTTGAATGAATACATCAAATACCCTTAGTCCTCTAGGACCATTTGTGTTTATAATCTCTACAAAATGAAGATCAACAAAGTAGCTTCCAGGAGGAAGATTATCAAATCGATAAGAAAAGCTTCCAAATCGTGCAGACTGATAGATGAATTGGTAATCTCCAGCTTCATTTATTAGCTCATCGGTTCGTAAAACATTTCCTCCTTCAAAATTAGTGTCACCCAAAAATTTGACCTCCAAATCTGCTTCAATTGTTGCTTCGCTTCCGGCGTTTATAAACATCACAAGTTCATCTGGTTCAGGAGACCATCGTTATATTTCTCAGTTCTCAGCCCTCAAAAGGTGCTCAAACACTAGAATTAACAAAATCTTATAATGCAAGTGCTAACGTATTGCGATGACACATTTAACTAGTGAAAAGTAGGCAACATTGACATATAACAATAAGAAAAATGTTGTTTTTATCGTTATCAAGCAAGTATCAAGAGCCAGTAGCTAACTTTTATTCCTTTCTTTTAGATAGAATTTAATTTTGATCCTTAATGGTCATTGTCTCATCAATAAGATTTTAAAAAGAAAAAACAAAAGGAAAAAAGCAAATTTGCAGTAAAAATGGCATGATAATAACCTGTGCAACTGGATCTCGAAAACCCAGACGGGATTAGTCTTGAATTGGAGTCACAAAGCATAGAATCAACCAAAGAATCCCAATCTTCAAGTACTGCAGAATCTTTGAATTCTTGATCGAATTTCACATCTTTCTCCCACTCAAAAACCCTAGAAATAGAAGAATTTGGAAGATGGGTTTCTTGGTTTTGGTAGAAATTGTCCAATTGCATATCCTCCATAAAGATCAATGCTTTTTAGAGTCGTTCTATAGACACAGTAAAAGAAAAAGCTTTTCTATTATTATCTTTTTGGTTCTAGCTAAAAGAATATGTTTGGGTTTGGAAGAATGGAGAAAGAGAGCAAACGTTCTGGTGTATGGGGTTTATGCGTTTTGGTTCAAATTTGAATTATAATATGACCGTTGGGAGCTTTCTTTACCGTTACTGTCTCTTGAAGACTTTGTTGTTAAAGGTTGCAGGGGTACGCCCTCGAGTATGCACATAATAGCTAAAAGGGTAATTGCTATTTATCGCCTGTGGTTATCTATATTATATTAGTTACTTTCTCACGTTTTAAAAAATATATCTTTTATCTTTTTATTTTATAATTTTATATTAAAAATTTCTTTCGTGAAACTTTTCATTAAATAATGTTAACTAAGTTTTATTTTATATTATTTCTCACTTGATTTTTAGTGTAATATATAAATTACCCTTTATAGTTTATTTATTATATTAAAATTCTCTTATTTAATTTTTATATAAAAATTAATTTTAGTGTTTACATAAAATAATAAATTATTATTCTTTAATTATTCTAATTTTTAACATAATTAATTTTTAATAAAATTTAAATATTTTAAAAGTATTATATTAATTAAAATATTAAAAATTCATATAATTTAATTTTAAATTGTTAAAATAAAATAGATGGTATTATTATTAATAATTTTGTTACAATAAAATTGTAACTTTGATAAAAAATTTGAGGATCAAATTATTTTCTTATCAATTTAGATCTTTAATTACATTGACTTTCAAAAAATAAAAAAAAAATTAGTGCAATAAATAAAATATAAGAGCAATTTTAAAATTATACAAAAAATCAGGAAGTAAATAGTATAAAACCAAATCTAATTAACAATTCTCTAACAGAAACTCTAACAGAATGAATTTTTAATATAAAATTACAAAATAAAAGGATCTAAAAATATTTTTTTAAAATGTTAAGGGATAACTAGTATGATATGAAAAAATACAGGAGGTAAATAGTACCCTTAATTAAAATTTAGTGTATAAATAAATTTAAATTTTGTCAAATTAAAAATAATAATTTAAGAAAATTAATATTCTAAGATTTATTAATGCTATAAATATAAAATTTATATAATAAAATATATTTTAAAAAATATTCAAATATAATAAATTTATTAATTTAAGTTTAATTATATTGAAAACCGACTCTTTATTTATTTAAAACTAGACCATCCATTGGAATATTCATTTTATAAAATACATTTACAATAAAAAAAAATATAACATATAAAAAGTGTGATATAAATGCACTAATGTGCAACGACAATTTAGACAAAATTTTGCTACAATATAACAACAATTAGTGTGGAAAAACATATTTCTTACTCTTTTTTTCTTTGAAAAAAATTTATGATGTTGTATATTTATGCTATTCAATTTCATTTACATAAATTTAATATAATATGTAATTTTCTAGTTTGCCAAATTGGCTTCAACAGCCCGGAAAAGAGATAATTTCTTTTAAATTAGGAGAAGAGAAATTCAGGCATATGCCAATTCCCAAGTATAATCACACACTAATTGATGATATTAGCCGCAACATTAGTGATTTGTGAGGTTGCCTTAGTTTGTCGGATGTTATTACAGTCAAATTAATAAATCTATAAACAATTTTCTTTGTTAACCAAACATCTTCTTACTCGTGGAAATATTCCTACTTCGGAGGAATCCAGCAAAGCAGACACACTTTCTTTCATCTTCAAATGGAAAATTATATATTATAGATTGGATTTTTCACGTCAGCATCTCATATAGAAAATAAACACTGACATGCAGAAAACATCAATAAAATTCATAAATTTAATTATAATATATAAATTCAAATTATGAATTTAAAATTTATAAATTCTAGAATTCTATCGTTTGAATTAAATATAGAAATAACAATTTTTTTTCAAAATTAAGGATAATTTTGATATAAAATAAATTCAAACAGATAATATTGGAATGATGAAATAATATGATAATCTATAGTTCTTTTAAAGTGGTGATTTTGGATTTTTTTCACCTCTTAAATGGAAAATTAAGGACTCGTTTACTTATAGAGATTTTTTTTTCTATTTTTATTTTTTAAGTTTTAAGAAAAATAAAAAAAAATCATTTTCATATAAAATTTGTAAAATTTATAAAACATGTTTACTTTATATATAATTTTTTTTTATTTTTTTAGGTAATATTTTAAATATAAAGAATAGACTTAAAATAGATGAAGTGAAAAATATTTATTTTCATTAAAAACAATCGACTTCTTATATAAAAAAATATAGAAAACATGTTAAATTTATTTTTAAAACTTTTTCAAAATTCATTTTTATAATTTTAAGAACATAAAAAACAGTCTTCTATTTTCATTTTAGAAAAACAGTATAAATAAATATAAATTTTATTTTCTATTTTTTTTTGAAAAATTAAAAAAATTGATATAGTTTTCTATAACTAAAAAGACCTTAAAATCTTAAAAAATGAGGAATTTTAGAGGACGAGAAATTTCTTAAAATCTATGTATTTAGACCATCTTTTTAATTGTCAAATGATAGATTTAAGCCAAATCGTCATCTAAAATCCTTCAATCCAAATGACCTTATAGTTTATGAATAATTAATTTTATTTTATTATGAATAAACAGTTGGTGGATAGTTTTTTTAAGTTTTTATTTTTTTTATATATGTTAGTTTTTAGTTGGATTATAATTTCATGTCAGATATTGACATAAAAAATCTAATCTCTAGTATAATTTCTCCTTATAATGAGAAATGAAGAGACTTTTATTTTTATTTTTATTCTTCTTCTACTTCCTATGATTAAAAAGTTTTGTAACTTATATTCTTTTCTTTGTTTCTTTAGAGGTTGTGGTTTCTTTTTTTTCTTCTTGTGAAAAAACTGTTTTTCTTTATGTATGTTTCTTTTGTAACTTTTCCTTTAGTGTTTTTATATTCCTATTGTCTTGATAATATATAAATATAGAAGAAAAGCTTTAGATAAATAGAACATACCATACTATTTACAGATACTGTCTAATTAAAATAAGCTACATTTATTGATCATGCAATAGTATCACAATATTCATCATATATAAAGAATTACATGAAAGTAAGGTCAACATAAAGGGAAGACAAATTTTAACAGTGATATAATACAAATTTTGCTAAGGCCATTAAAGTTACACGATTTTAATATCTAAAATAAAACTCACCACTATTTCATATTCAATCATTGCATCTGAAATAAATAAGAAAATAGAACCTTTTGGTTAAAATAGCCGAATGCTCACAGCAAAAATGAATACATGTTAATTCTTTTATATGTAACAAGAAGATCAATTTACCCAAAATAGGCAATAAAAAAGACCAAAATTATCCTTTTGAATTGTTTTAAAGAGTAATGTCCATACAAAAAACTATTTTTTATATTAGTATAGATGAGCATGTCATATGGGTAAGGGTAGACAACTTCTTTAAATGCCTCCCTCACTTAGGTTAAAAATTATAGTGAAGCCAACAATCAAGTTTTATATCTTGGAATGTTTGAATCGATATTCAACACAGTAAAAAAGGTTTTTCTATGTCTTTTCTCCTTATAATAAATCAATTAACATAGTTTATTATTTTAGTTATAAAGGTTCCATGTAAGATATAGTAACTAACTTTGATATTGACGACGCAATCACTAATTAAGCTAATTTAATCTAGAAAAATTTCACACATGAGAAATCAAGTTACCAAGTTAAAACAACCAAGATATCAATACTACATGAGAGCATCATAATAAGGGTAAATTGATTACCATACCTCTTATTTTCTCTCTCTAAGAAACATCCTTTGTCTTGTACTGTACCTTTTCTTAGGGTTTTTAGCCCTCTGGCAGCTCCGGCCATCAATGGGGAATCTGGTGTTTTTATTTTCTATTTGTTGTAATATATTAGCTTTTATGCTTATTTTGGTATACTTTCGTTATTTAGGTATTATATATTAGCTATTTTGTTTGTAGTGGGTTTGCTTTGGTTTTGTGGTGGCTCTACTGTCATGGTTGAGCTCGGCCTTGTCTCACTCTCTTACCTTCTTCAACCCTATGGGGAACTGTCTTCTAATGGTGGCTGGTAGGAGGGAAAATAAATTGTTAGTGCTAGTGTTGGAGGCTCTCCAATAGAAATCGTGTCAAGCCATCTTGTTTTGCGAGTCTCATCACTATTGGCAAATGTTCTGACCTCGTCTAGCTATGGCTAGCGACTATGGGACTTAGATATGTGTTAATCTTGCCTTGTTTTCAGATTGCTAATTTTAAGGTGGGCATGGTTTAAGTCTAGATGGTACCATCTAAGGTGGAATACTCTGGCTTAACTCGTTTGTACTTACAAATTCACGACCACAAACAGTGGTGGAAGAGGAAATGACGAGAAGAGATGTTTCTGGAAGGAAAATTTTACAGGGGTATCTTCATAATTTTTCTTCTATTGTAGGCCTATGGATAGGTTGTGCGCCTATAGTTGTTTCTGGACTTGATGCGTTGTATTGAAATCCTCTTAAGGATTAACTTTTGGAACTTAGGTCTATATTTATTTTCCTTAAGTGGATGTCCTTTATTAGTTTGAGCTTCATATATACTAATTCAGGCTTTAAGCCTTTTTAATACTAACATTTCTTTTCATTGACAAAACAAAGGTAAATTGCATAGACGAACCCTCAAATTTGCGTTATATATAGCGGTCGTCCTTAAAATTCAATTTGAATAAAAATACCTCTTAAATTTGAATTAGGATATCACTAAACTCATTTCCGATCTGTCTTTGCTTAAGTTTTTAACGAAAAATTAACATGATAATCTATGTGGTTGGTTTTCTTAAAATAAAAAATCACATTTCATTCTCGCACACTATGTCGACATTGATAGACAATGTAATAGAGAACTTTACTGATGCATTATAGACACAAAGGGAGCTGTTGTGCAGTGAGCTCTTTATCAAGCACTTGAACTCGCAGTCATTGAGGCAATAAACTATGAATTATCTACTTATAACCTTACAACTGACTTATATACATCTAGCTAAAATAATTATTGGTAGATCTCAGTCTCAGGAAGATCTATGTAAACATAGTATTGAATATAAACAAGGAACAAAAACAAACAAAACAAATAAAGTACACTCAAATGTTCTACAATGTCCAACTAACAAAACTAGTAACTTTTACTTGACATTGATTCTTCTACTTCTATGCCTATATGCTAAAAAGAAAAGAAAAAAAGAAAAAACAATCAAAGATTGATTTTGTTGAAATTTTTATTTGTTAATGTCTAATGAGACAATTTTAGATGAAGAATGCATTTATCCTAACTGAAATTGCTTAATAATACTAGAGCAAAAAAACTAGTATATATAAAGAAAAGTTACCTTTGATGCATTAATTCCTTTTCCGAGTAATGATTTTTTTTGGATACATTACCAGATAATAGTTTTCGTTCTAATTTCTTTTTCATAAAATGTTTTAAGCTTTCGTATATTATAAATTAATTATTATTTTTCTTTGTGAAAATGAATACCAAATACTTTATTATTCTTTTTCAATAAGAGCATGAAGAATGCATAATCTATAATGAACAAAAAAGGATAATTCAAGTATAAACACATTATATATTATGTTATAATATGATTCTTGAAGCAAATCAATCTTTAAAACTCCTACTTTACAAAATAATACTCAATTTATCAATTATATTTATGTACTTTAGCCTTAATAACTAGCAGAAAATAATTAATTATAATTAGTATTATATATATATTTATAAATATTATCTTAGATATTTGAAGTATATCTATATAAATATTTTTAATTATTTATTTATTACTGTTATCTTCTTATGTTACTTTGATATGTTGATTTACTTTCTAAACTAGCTAAATATTTTCGACTATAGTATACACATAAAGTTGAGTTGATATTATTGCATCTCGTAATGAACTTGATATGTATGTTATGCAAAATAAATTCTTATATATTCTTTTCATAGATATACTTAAAATAGCTAAAAAAATTGAAAATAATATTATTAATTTTAAAGAATTTGATATTATAGGCCATCCTAAACATACATATAAAGAATTCTTCACATGTGTATTTATTTTTATCATATAGACTTTTTGATATGTACATTTATTTTTGACATATAAACATTCTGATGATGTTTTATTAATTAAACATGTTATTTTTTTAATTAAATAATGATTCTAATTATTAAAAAAAGTATTTTAGTTATATAATATTAGTTTCTTGATAATATAATAATTTTTAATTCTAAAAAATAATATATTTAATTATACTTTAACAATAATTATAAATAATTAATAAGTCAATATATAGATTCTTCTCAATATGTATATTTATTTTTAATATGTAAGATAATATTTTAGTACGTATATTTATTTTGATATATAAATATTAGTTGATGTATAATTTTTATATTTATCATATATTTATCAACTAATAAGTTATTGTATAAATAATGATTTTAATTTTAGGAAAGAATGTTATTTTTTTAATAAATTAATCTTTAATAATATAATAATTTTTAATTCTAAAATATAGCATGTGAATTATATTTGCACAATATATTTTATATACAATCAGTAAATAATTAAACTTCCTTTATATTTATTGTAGAAATAAAATTCTAAAGATGTATTAAAAAAAATATTCTAAACTATTTTATTTCTAAAATATGAAAGTTAATTATAAAATATTAGAAATTATATCAAATTTTTCCTTAAACACATATTATATTTTGATAAGAATAAAAATGCATAATAAATTAAATGACTAATTATTAATTAAATTTCGAATTTTATATCTCAATAATTTTATCTAATTATTTTAAAATTTTAAAATAAATATTTATAATTTTAATATATTTTAAAAATATTTTAATAATAATTTTTAAAATCTTATAATAAAAAGATAACATGAGTCTGTTCTATTAACTAACATAACATAAAAATTAATAAATTAACAAAACTTTTATGTGTTCATATTATTAAATTAAAAATTTTATTTTATTAATCTATAATAATAATAATTATTTTTTAGTAAATATTTTAATTTTTATATCATATTTTACTATAGAATTTTAAAAATTATCATCATATTTTTAAAAATAAATTGAGAAAATAAATATTCTTCAAACAATCTACTAGAATTGTTTAAAACCGATGAATTGAAATTGTGAAGTACAATTCATTGTCGCTCCCTCGTCCATTTTCTTGAGTGCAAGTGTATAACATTACTGAGAGCAGCCTGTCTTTTCCATATATCTCTACATTTAATACGCGCACTGACAACGCGTGACTTGAAATACATCACTAAGCAACGAAAGCAAGGGTGGGCCTGATTGTTAAGAAAGAAAAGAAAAAGAAAAAGAAAAAGAAACAGAAGGGCTGTCCCGATCCTTTTCCACGTCTATACGACCACACCTTCAAATTTTCCGTCACTTTCCCTCACTCTCGGAAACAAGAAACAAAAGGAAACCTATTTAAACCTCCAGACTAGTTTTTATTCTCTCTAGTTACCAGTAAGCATCATTAATTGCATTGCTTATCTTGTGTGATTCCATATCCTTTGCTTTATAACCTCTTCTCATTCTTTCCCTTTTGGGATTATATTGTGGTTAATCTGATCATATTATGTCTTTGCTACTTTTTTTTTTGGCTAGGTTTTCTTTTGTTTGAGCTTGATTGTTAAGAGAGCAATTGCACTTAACTTGCACCAATTTTTAGTTGTAAAGGCTTTTAACTTTGCAATTATTTTGTTTGGTATTGCTTTTCCTGGAAAGTTCCCATAATTTTTCTATTTTTCTTGTTTTTATTTAATCCTAAAGATGGGATTTTGGTGCTGATTGGATGGGAATTTTCTATATTGCATATTGAAACTTAGGTTCTACTGTAGATTTTTGAAAGCTGTCCACCTTATTGACTTGTTTTGGATTTGTGAATTGAGGTTATAATTTATAAAGAGTGTTTAACCTTGGTGTTTAATGTTAATTTTCAATGTAATTGAAATAATTGAATTGGCTAGACTGCCCTAGATTATCTGATAGTGTCAAGAAAAGCTGGAAGAGTTGATAGGAGGGGGAGAAATAAAGTTGTGGAAATTGAGCAAAATTATTGCTGCTCTATGTTTTTTTTTTCTTCTTAATATTTTTATAATCTAAGAGTAGTTATCCTTATAAGGGTTCTTTCTTTATGTGATCAGAGATGGGAACTCAAAGTCAAATGGAGTCTATGGGACAGTGTCAGATGCTTCCTCCAGAACCTGGTACTTTTCAAGATCGTGAAGAGCTAATCAAATATGCTCGTGACTTTGGGGCTAATCAAGGATATGTGGTGACCATTAAAAAATCTAGGAAGGACAGAAGAGTTATCCTTGGTTGTGATAGAGGAGGTGTTTATCGTAACAGGCGGAAGATTGAAGAAAGTCAGCGTAAAAGGAAGGCATGTTCTCGTCTCATAAATTGTCCTTTTGAAGCAATTGGTAAGAAAGAAGATGATTTATGGATACTGACTGTTAAAAATGGAGACCATAACCATGAACCCTTAAAAGACATGTTGGAACATCCTTATAGTCGTCGTTTCTCTGAAGAGGAGGTTAGGCAAATTAAGATGATGACTGAAGCTGGTGTAAAACCAAGACAAGTCCTAAAAGCTCTCAAGCAAAGCAATCCAGAGCTACAGTCAACTCCGAGGCATTTGTACAACCTCAAAGCTAAGATTCGTCAGGGAAACATATCAGGTCTGATCCCGATCCAAGCTTTGTGGAATTAATCCTCCAGTCCTCAACCAAAAAAAAACAGGACAAAGAAACAGAAAGAAAGAAAGAACTAAGTAGTTGTTCTAAAATTGAGTCTTCTTGGTAGTTGTGCTAAAAGCAGAAAGAGAGAAAAAATAATTAGAATGAAGTGTCTGTGCAGAAATTGAGGCTTCTTGCTGATAATGATCTAACCTAATCTCTCCCTTTCCTTGTTAGACTTACGAATGCTTAGAGAGAGAATTATGTGAACTGCACTGTAGTTGATTGGTTTAAATTTCAGATTTGTCAGAAAGCACTTGATCGAAACATTAGTTGTATTTATCTGCAGATTCTTTCTTGATAAAGATGTGTTTTTACCTTTTGCAGAGAGAAGTTTTAAGTCATGGAGGCCTAACAGATCTATTCCTGTAAACACTAGCACTACTCCTGCTGGAGGGTCATTAATGCAAAACAACCAGCCTGTATGGTTGAATGAATAATTTTTGAATTGCTAATTTGTTCTTTCTGTCAATCATGATTGAATGGAATTCACCTAAAACGCTATCCTCCATACTAATTACAGCTGAAAGTTCCTAATTTCATTGGAGGAAAATTTGTAGAGTCGCAAGGGTCTACAATTATTGATGTGATTAACCCTGTAAGCTAACAAATACCGCAGTTGTTATTTTACTTTTAATAGAGGTATTTTGGTTTAATCGTTTTCAATATAGTTTATTTTCTAAAATAGGCTTCACAAGAGGTTGTTTCTCAAGTTCCGTTAACCACCTACGAAGAATTTAAAGATGCAGTTATTGCGGCCAAGAAAGCTTTTCCTTTGTGGAAAAACACCCCAATTGCCACTCGACAACGGATAATGTTCAAACTCCAGGAGCTTATTCGCCGGGACATGGTTGGTTTACTAGCAATGGATACTTATACCTTGTAGTTTGTAAATTTATTATGTTAATGTGCCCAGAAAATTATTTGCAGGATAAGCTTGTTGTGAATATTACCTTGGAACAGGGTAAGACGCTCAAAGGTGCCCTAGGTGACATACTTCGTGGTTTAGGTCAGTATTTATACATCTTTCTTAATGCCATCTCTTCTAGGTTGTAAGAAGTTTGAACACATTATAATCCCTTGTCATTGAGATTGACCTTAATGCTTAATATTCATATAGAGGTAGTCGAACATGCTTGTGGAATGGCAACTTTGCAAATGGGGGAGTTTGTGCCTAATGCATGCAATGGAATTGATACATATTGCATCAGAGAACCACTTGGTGTTTGTGCTGGGATATGCCCTTTTAACTTTCCAGCAACGATTCCTTTGTGGGTATGATAGTGCTTTCTGGTTTCTTTTGTTTAATATTTGTTTCTCTCCATCTCTGTTATCCTCCTCTCTAGATTCTATGTTGTGAAAGGACTTGGTTCTGAAATAATAGAGCCTATGTTGGCTCTGAAATTATAGACCTACTTTTGCTTCCTCGTGATTCTCTTACCTTGGATAGTTGAACGAATCACGAGATTCAGTAGTCATATGTTTTATTATTCAAAATATGAATTTGTTGGTTGGGATTCTTTTTAGCAAAACCTAGACAAATAGAAATAGTAGAAGAAGATTTCTTAGATCTTTTCTCTAAACTTGTTCATCATTTGCAGATGTTCCCGATTGCAGTTACATGTGGAAATACGTTTGTTCTTAAGCCATGTGAAAAAAATCCAGGTGACTTGTGCCCCTTGACAGTATTATGTTTATATTTTTTTTCTTATGATGCTTTTGTCGGAAAGGAATATTAAATTTATTGGGTACAACGAATTTATGTTGTACAGACCTTATAACTAGTAATACAGTTTCTATTATGGCTTCATATTGTCTGTGGATGAGAAAGTACTCAGTTGCTTAAGGATCTTCCATGTAACTAAATATTGGTTTCAATTAAGGAGTGAGATAGATGAAACTTGCATTGCACAAAATTTTTTGACATATGAACAAGACTATTTTCTAAATTTATTGATTAAGTGATAGAAACCCTCCTCATTTTCCAATGAATTTTAAACATTATCAGGAAGGCATGTACGTAGAGAAATTGATTAATTTTCAAGATTCATGAGTAACTAATTATGGTGTTTAGATCACAGATTCATTCTCTTTAAGAGGGGTGAGTGGATTTACAAAGAAATACAATACTTATTTAAAAGGGGTTTATACCCTTCTAGTCGCTATTTTTAATCTTGAGCATTAGATGTTCCCAATTTTAATAGGTGTAACTTGTGAAACAGGTCATTGTTTAATATTTAACCTAAGAAAATCTAATTAGTCAGGCCAACACTAGTTTGCCCTAAAGATTCAATAACCTAGCGCACTTTTTTTTAATACATAGTCAAGTATTCGACTAAGTGGGATCCACACTAACTAAAGAAACCTAAAGCAACCTAAGTAACAAGTAGAAGTATTAACTACTATCAAAGGTAAAAAGGCAGGTGTATCTATAAACCAGGTACATCGTAGAAAAAACCCTTATTTAATGGGCATTGAGTTTACGGAATGTATAACATTTTGCGCATCTAATGATTAGTTCACTATACCAACAATAGGTGGCCTTTCGGCATTGAGGTTGAAATTGCTTGCTTAAAGAAGAACCCACCCTTTCAGATGCTGTTTCATAAAGCAGTTTAAAATTGATAGGATGGCTTTTTGGAGTTTTAATGACTCAAACATGTTAACTCCATCTTAATACCTTTTTCTTCTTTGGGCAAGAAATTGGAAATATTCCAAGGTCAAAGCTGACACATTCAGTGAAACTCTCCACAAGCATGGCTATGCCTAATAATATGAGGCCATCAATGCTCAAATTTATTTCCCAATGTGGCTTTAATTTTTTAAAATGCCACCTTCGAAAGTGCAAGAGTATTCCAAGTTGCTTTTCACTGATGAGTAATCTATCCATGACTAGATCTCTCCAACTAGAGCCTAGTAATAAGATCTAATGATAAAAAATTCTTTAGCAAATTTCATTTATCACAATTATGTTTAATCATATTTCCTTCACATTGAAGAACACATAAAAAATTTTAAAATTTAGTCCAGCATCCAATGCTGAGGACTCGATAGAAAAGCCAAGTCTTGCACCATAATATCATTTATGAAGGATACACTAAAACCTTGGAAGCATTTTCGTCTATAGCCACAAATATTGCTCCAACATTTGAATTTTTCTTCTAGAAGCATCGCCATAATATTTTTCATATCACTTGTCCCAATGTCAAAAGTGCATTGAAGATGTGACTTTATCGTTGTCTGAGAATATAAAGAGATATTGTCCCAATCTCTTTGTTTCTTGCAACCAATTCACTGATTTTAATATCTCTTGAATGTAAATACAATCGGTAACATATTTGGCTCTATGCTTCCAGGGGCTTCAATGATACTTGGTGCGCTAGCTAAGGAGGCTGGTTTGCCCGATGGTGTCTTAAACATTGTACATGGCACCAATGTAAGATTTGCTTCTTAATGGTCTTCTTATTTTGATTATAATGGATTGTATAAAAGTCCTAATTGAATGTTATAACTACTTTTGGGGCTTGAATTTCTACTATTAGACAAAATACCAATTTAAGGTGCTCCTTTCTTTGGTGAGCAGCACTTCCTTTTGGGATGATGATGAATAATATGTTGTGGCAGCGAAGAGAGTCCAGACTGGACTTTTATTTTCACAATAGGAACTTTATTTGGTGTTAAAGTTTCCTATTTTATAATTGACTTTTATAGTGCTAGTTTTATATTCTAATAATAAATAGTTAGTGCAATTAGTAATTAACTATGTTAACCAATTCTAATAAAGTAACTAATATTAAAATTTTAGTAAACTTGTATGTCCTTCCCTGCTTTCGCACTTTTAGATATGTTATGACTAGAACACTGAAATTTGGAGAAGTTGGTTTCTCTCTGATCAAGTTCTTTCATTGCTGATGCCAATCTACGCCCCTAGGAATAGTGCATGCTCTATAGAATGTGTTTCCTCTTGAGATGGAATAGTGTGCTTTTAAATAGGTAGGAACAGGTTTGAGAAAGACTAAAAGCGGACATGGGATTGGGTGATTTGGGTTCTGGGTTATTAATTTTTATTGCTTATGTTCTAATTCTTTGAAATAAATTTGTGCAGGATATAGTTAATTACATATGCGATGATGATGATATTAAGGCTATATCACTTATCAGTTCAGACATTGTAAGTTGCAGTGCTTCTTGCTTGGATTTCTACTTGTAGAATGCATGATGCCATGATCTAAATTTGAACATTGTCCATATATTGGGAAACGTTTGAAATCTTGTTGGGGGTTTCAAGCTCTTTTGTTTCTGAAAATAGTATGTAAACTACTTGTTTCCAACCTTTGTTATGATTCTAATGCAGACTTTTTTCCCAATAAATAAGGAGTTCTAACAGTCCAACAGTCTCACTTAGTATTACTTTTGAATTGACAGTGTTCACATATTCTAATATTTTAATGTTAAAGCCATCAAGAGCTCATTTGGTACTTACATGCCTTCTTCTTTTCTTCTGTTTTTTTTTTTTTCTTAATTATTACTGCTCACCTGTTTCAAGACTAGAATGCACATACAAGCTAGGGCAGCTGCTAGAGGCAAGCGCGTTCAGGTTAGCACTCTTTTATTTCTCTCCCTCTCTCGTTGTGCAAGCAAAAATATGTAATTTATAGTTGGGAATCTTAGATCCACTGGAATCTGGCTGGATAACTTATTATTGTGTTGACTCCTTAGTCCAATATAGGGGGCAAAAATCATGCAATTATCATGCCTGATGCAAGCATGGATGACACTTTGAATGCTTTGGTTGCTGCTGGTTTTGGGGCTGCAGGACAACGGGGCATGGCCCTGAGCACAGCTGTTTTTGTTGGAGGATCAATGACATGGTACTTATCTTGTTGGGTATTTTTTTTGCTGATTCAATTATACTTTAAGGATTGGATTTGAAAGTTGTTAGCTTTTCAGAATAAAAGGATTAGAAAAAAGGTTTTGACATTTTTATACAGTTCTGCTCAATCAAAGTTAAACCCAAAAAATTGTGGTGATTGATATCTTTGATTTGTGTATTAATATATCAAAAGAAAAAAAAAACAGACCGAACTAAGAAATTTAGGCCATGTACGCAAGAAAAGAAACAGAAAAGTGTAAAGAAGAGCGTGAATTTTGTAAACTGAGGGCTAAAGGAATAAAAAGGCTCTTGCTATGTTTTTTCCCCTCTTTCTCCTGCTTTAAGATAGATCCTACAGAAAATAGTATATCTGGAAGAGTCCTTTCTGCACCCTTCATGCGCAGGAAGAGGAAGAGAGAGGAGGGGGGTGCGGGGGGTTGTTGTCAAGAATCTCATCTCGTTCTGACCTGAACCTCCTAAATTATGCTTGAGCTTTCTCTGTTCGCTAGAAATTTTGTGCCTGGGTTTATTGATGTTACTAAGATGCTACTAGGAAATCTCAAGCACTGGGCAGGTTTTGAGGTTGTCCCACCTGGAAAACAAGGACAAGCACAGCTTTATTTCTCGATTTATCTGGGCCCCCATCATCTCTAAAGATTGAGCCAATGCTTGCCCCTGACATTCAGGTGAACAACGTGAAATGACCTGCTTTACCATCTAGGATCTTAATGTGAGAAAAGGGAGAGCAATGATGTTGAGAGAATTTAAAACTGTTCCTCTCATAGAATGTCGGATGGTAGGGGTGGTTTGCCTCTTTATTTGGCAATTGGAATCTGAGAATATGCTCATCTTTTATTAGTTTTACATTTCCAGGGAGGATGAACTATTGGAGCGTGCCAAAGCACTTAAAGTGAATGCAGGCACTGATCCCAGTGCTGACATCGGTCCAGTTATTAGTAAAGAGGTAAAGTACTCCAGGTCTGAGAATCTCTCTAGTTAGCTTTCATAGTAACAAAGTGACATTTGGAGCTGACTTATTTCATATGTAAATCCTCATATAGCCATTTCTTGTTATAACACGGTAGTGGGTAATGGCAATTTTAATTTTTAGATAAGGTAGGACCATACCTTATTCTCCACATTCTAAGCTTATCATTCTCAGTGAAATTTCCTTTTTATCAAGAAGTATAAATGTTATTCACTTGTACATGTATTAGCAGCATGAGTTTCCTTTTCTTTCTTTCTTTCTCGTTTAAACTTGATAAGTTCAGTTGGTCATTTTCAGGTCTTATGTCTTGTTCTGAACAGGCATTTTCCGATTCTAATTTACAGGTAAAGGACCGCATAAGCAGATTAGTTCAAAATGGTGTTGACAGTGGTGCCAGGCTTCTTCTTGATGGGAGAAATATTTTGGTATTTTTTTTTTCCTATCCTTTTTAAAGAGTATATCCATAAATGTCTAGTTGGGAAACGCGTCAGATTTTGCTGTAGAGGGTTTTGCTTCTTATCCTTGCACGTGGTTAATTCTATTATTTAGATTATTGAGAGCAGAGATGAAACTAAAATCTGATGTTTATGCAGTGTGTTTTACTGTGGGGGGTGCGGGGGAGGAAGGTGTATGTTTTTTGTGGTGGCAATGAAAATTGAAACAACTCGTGGGGTTTTGTAAAGGAAATAATCAAAATTCGTATCAGGTTAGGCTGGACACAAATGTGTAGTTAGATTATTGCCTATTGATACTAGGGCAGTATATTAAGATGAAAATATTTTTTTCACCATCACTGTAAGTGTTATTGCTCCTTTTGAGAGAAATATAGCATTTTGGCGTGACCATGTTGGAAAAGAAAAGCACAACACTGTAAAATATTATTGAACTTCTATATTCTTAGAAAATTCTGAAGGGCATGTCATGATGTTTACTCATAGCTACGGAAGCATAGGCAAGAAAAACTTTTCTAACACGAGCACAATTTAAGAAGGAAAGAAACTTGCACCAGTGTCAGTGGTACCTAGGATGTGTTGTATTTTGCGGTTTAATGTGGTCATTGTTACTGTGATGCTGCCTTTTCTCATATCCATAGTTTTTTGTCGCGCAATCATATTATCATATTGGATTCACTTGATGTTTACATATTTGATGGTAAATTTATCATCTTTAACTTGTCATTGATGTTATGCAATTCATTGACTGTGCCCCATATTTCCAATGTACTTGTACGATTTGGAACAATAGTCTCTGTTAATGGTTTTTTTTTTTTCTTTTTTAATGAAAGTGAATTGTTAATGTTGAAATTTTAATCACTTTTTAATTTTTTCCTTGTTCACCATATTACAAAATTATTCAGCAGCAGTGTGGTATAAAATGGAATTACCAAACCACGTACATGATTTTGGTTAATGCAGTTTGATACCCTAACATACTCAGTTCGTTCAGTTTTTAAAATTAAAAATTGCCATTTTCAGTTCTGTTTCTTACATTTTAAACTGAAATAACCAAAATAGATTTTATATAGTTGTCATAAAATTCTTTCAATATACTTTGGCATTTTTAGCCTGAACTTTAATCAGTTTTTGGAAGGCCCTTTTATTTTTGGCTTAGAAACTAAAAATTCAACTAAAAATGTCCAGAACTGAATTAAGGGAGAAACTTTGGGGATGTAATTTCAAATACTTGATTTGGTTTTGATTATTAATGTTAGTTCTGCTTCATACAATCAAATTGTAGAAAGGCACATCCCTATTAGTTATTGGGGAGAAATAGTCCAAGAGATATTTTTTGTTTTTCTGAGTTTGAGAGCCTTTAGAGGGCATTATAAACATGATGCAAAATTTGATTAATGCTTGTGAATCATTTTCTTGAAGGCATGTAGTAATTAACTTATTAATTGTTTAGTTTTCTTCTGTTTTGTCCTAATTTTAACCTTACATGGTTGACAACAGTCAAGTCTTAAGTTATGTACATCTCCTTTTACTTATGTGTCCCATAAACTTTATTGACTAGTTTCCTAAAGGTTATAACACACATTCCTGAAGATGATATGTAAGAAATAAATGTATCTTTAAGGTATTTAAGAGCTGTAAGGAGGACATCATTTTTTGGGTGGTCAAGTCTGTATGTTTTTGAAATTCTTAAACTTCTTTGCCTGATTGTAAGAATTCTTCATGGTCTTTTAGAGTATTACCAAGGTGCTTTTTGCATTTATTGTTTTGTCAGTGAAAGCTTATGTTAACTTTCATTTGTAGGTTCCAGGGTATGAGAAAGGAAGTTTTGTTGGTCCTACAATATTATGTGATGTAACAACCAACATGGATTGCTATAAGGTACTGATACTTGTGCTTTTAACTTTGTTATGCTTCAGAATGAATGGGTTTTGGTAATTTATCATTCTCAGTTGAAGAAGGCTTAAACCAAAGACTTGGCCTTATTCTTGACAGCAATGTTTGTGTTGAGCAGGAAGAAATTTTTGGTCCTGTTCTACTTTGTATGCAGGTACCTATCTATTAGTATTTCTCTTGCTTTAGTGTGAATGGTATGTGCACTCCTTGGAGAATGGTTAACCAGTTATGTTGTATGACGATCAACAGGCCGACAGCATAGAAGAAGCCATAAACATTGTAAATAGAAACAGGTTCTTGTTGTACTACTCTCATAAATCTCAAGCAGCAATTTGAGCATCTTTTTAACTCTTCCATTATCTTAGAGTTGTAATAACATAATACTGCAAGGTCTCATCACAACTTCTTAATGTTTCTTCTTGCTGTTCTGTTGGACCAATTTGTACCCAGAAGCCTTTCTTACATATCTTACGAGGAATCTTAATAAAATCTGACTAAGAATAGCTGTTTTATAATATCAAAATGCTGTAAGGATTTCATTTGCTAACTTTGTAGCGTTCAAAATATGGGAACACGAAAAAGTTATTGATTTGATGTATCTTACGTGATAATATCTTAAACTGGAAATCTGCATATTTCCTTCGTATTCCTTGAAATGCCCATCTGTTTTAAATTCTTACAACAATGCTTTGGCAGGTATGGGAATGGAGCATCCATATTTACAACCTCTGGTGTTGCAGCAAGGAAGTTCCAGAATGATATCGACTCGGGGCTGGTAAGCCAACTGCTTTCTCCATCTTTCGTGTAGGAACCAATTGCTTCTGGATAACATGTTTTGGTTATTTAGTATTTGGGAATGTCCTGATTTTCTATTTGTTTCAGTAGGCAAAAATTCTGTAAATTAACATTCTATTTGAATTTAAGTCGGTGCTCTGACTATTCAAGGTATAGAAGGCTGTCTTGAGGGGAAAGGAGGCAGTGAAAATTGTCTTCTCCATGTGATCATGTTGTGTCACTTATTGTGCTTATCTTCATGTGTGGAAACCACACTAGCAGAGAGGACTTTTCATCTGTCCTTTGAAGGACTGGGAATGTGCATTCTCTGTCCTAATGCAAACTGTATATTCTGACGTGAAATCGTGTGGCAGGTTGGAGTAAATGTTCCTGTTCCTGTTCCAGTACCAGTTTCCTCATCTAGTGAAGCAAAGGCATCTTTTGCCGGTGATCTTAATTTTTGTGGTATAATTCCTTGAAACGCTACTGTGTTCTTTCCCATTACATAGTGTGGTTGGTTGATTTTTTTAATGAAGTGCAGTTATAGGACATTTCGTTCTCTCACAATGTTCTTTACTAAATGGCAGGAAAGGCAAGTGCGCAATTTTACACCCAGATCAAAACAGTGGCTCAACAATGGAGGGGCTTGCCTAGCCTAGGAGTCTCATTATCCATGCTTGCTTCATTTGATACTGAAGCAACTCAAGGATTTTCTTCAGTGCCTCCACCTCAGAGAGATTCACCTAATGAAAGAGCGTTACAGGACACATCACTGGCATCAAAGAGAAATTCTCCAAAGCATGGAGAGCTGCCGAACTCAGGAGTATCATTTATGCCTGAAATAGTTGATGGGGATATACCAGGCCAGCGGGTATCTCTGATTTTGCCTCCAAGAGCTGAGCAGGATTTATTGGACCGTGAAAATTCACTTGCTATACTTCCTGCAACAGAGAGTGGTTCATCTAGCCAAGAAATGTCCCAGACATCTGAAAGCATTTATAGACCTCAGACATCTGAGTGGAATGGAAGACCATCCTTAACATCTCAGAGGACTGAAGGCATACCTTCAACGTCTCAGAGGGTCTTCATACCTACATCGCAGAGAAATGGCAATGTTGGTTCATCATCCAAAAGTAGTGATGCTGCAATGACTTTGACTTCTGAGTGTGGATATGTGTCTACATTTCATGAGAGCGACAATATGGGTTCGTTATCTCATAGGAATGACAGCATGACTCCAACCTCACGTAGGACTGATGCTACTATACATCCAGCATCTGAGAGGTTATATGACATATTAGCTGCTTCACATTTGAACAACAGTATGGGTCAAACATTTCAAAGGAATGAGACAATGTTTCCAACTTCTGAGAGGAGATATATACCTGCTACAGCTCACAGGAATGACCATATAGGTTCGACATCTCAAAGGCCTGATATCAGTTCACAGGCATCATCTGATAGGATTTATGTGACTGGAACATCTCAAAGAACTGACACCGTGATTCCTGCTTCTCAAAGAGCTGATACTCTGCCACCTTCAGAGACAATCTATATGCCTACAATTGTTCAGAGAAATAATAGCGCGCAACCAACATTGGAGAGGCTATATATGCCACTAACGTCTCAAAGGATGTATACAGAAAATCCAATGATTTCAATGAATGATTTTTCAAGCCAAGGAGTTTCTATGACTTTGCCAACATCTCAGACTCAGAGGATATAGAATGCTGACCCTATGTGGTTCTTTATTTTCCCAGTCTAGGAACGTGTAGAAGTGATGTCAAAAGAGCAAATTAGATTTTGTTTTGTTAGTCTCTCAATAGCAAATAACATTTTTTTCAATTTGTTCTTTTAATCATTAGAAATGAAAGCAGCATAGAAGTGCTTACCTCAAGCTAAAGTTTTGAGGTTGTACTGCATGGAGCAGGCAGTACCCTTCATCTGGACTTTCTCTAGTTTGGGTGTCAAATGTACAGGAGTAGAGACTAGAGAAGAGAGATAAATGGGTCTAAATCCTTAGTACCACTCAGTGTTGCCTTGTATTGCACTGCTGCTATGACTATGGTTGAAGACATTCTCTCTTTATACTGAACTGGCCATGGCAGAATACCCTTGCGAGGACGGGGTTTCGAGATTATTATTCCTGCCTGACAAAGGACCATGCCGGACCCGGGGGAGAGATTTTTGCCAAGTTCAGAATGTGAACAGATTTTCTATCAGATTAAATTGAATTTATCTTTTCTCACATAAAAGATGTTTTTAATACTAATAATTAAATTTGTATTTTTCTTACCAACCATTGCAAATCTTTGGAAAGAAATTCTACTATGAGAAAGAAAGTGGAAGTACGATTTGCTACAGTATACAAATATAAACCTTGTGGCTTTTTAGTATCAATTCATTTAAAACCATTTCATTCTAAATTGTATTATTATTGAAGAATTCGTAATTCAAAATTCATGAATTAAGTAGAGATACATTAATAAACATTAATGAAATCGATCCATAATCTTTTCTTTTTTCTGAAAGAAACCATTATCTTATTAGGTTATTTAATGTTAAATTTGCACTTCTCTGGCATGTGCAAGAAACACAAGAAGAAAAGTTATTCAAGAGAATTATCAAGCTTTTTCAATGTGACATTATGATTATGCATAGAGTTTAGGGAACAAGAAAAAGATGCAGAGCACATATGCGTCTTGGGTACCAACAGTATCTCCTTCACCACTAAACCTCACAAACTCAAAGCCCAGACTGTCGAATACTTCCCCAAATCAAACACAAAGAAATGGAGACATTGATAATTCAGCAGAAGTGAGATTTCCATTGCCTACTCATATAAAATCAATAACAAGTACTTCAAACCCATTTATTAAACACTGTGTTAAGCTCCGTCAAAGCTCTCCTTATCGCCATGCACATGGTTCTGCTCTTGTTGTGGGTACTACTCCCATCAGGTTTGTCTGTCTGCTTTTTTTTTTTTTTTTTATCTGAAATCTTTTCTCTCTAATTTCTCTATTTTCAATATGGGCATATTTTCTTTCTTCCTTTTGTATTTCTTAAAATTCTGTTGTTACTGAGTATAAATTAGCAATCTTTACCTCAACTGTAATGCTGCAAATATGTCTGCTTTTCTTTGGCTTGGTTTTGTTTATTACTTATATTTGGTGGGTGAGTTCTTGGAAAATCTAAAAAACTGTAAGAATTCAGTTCAAGTGGATTCTCTTTAGTAAATTCTTGTGTTTTGAGAGTTCAAAGTTGTAAGAATTCAATTCTTTCAACTTAAAATTTTTTTTTGAAAGAAATGAAATCATATTAAAAAAAGACATGATCTTGCAAGAGGTCAATTCATATGTAACTCTTGGATCTAATTTAGTCCAAACAAGGCAATGAATTTGTTGAGACTCTGTAGAAACCTTAGGCACTGACTTCCTAGTGAAAACAATAACAACAGAAATTCTCTAAGTTACATGAATTATAGTTGTGGTATCATTTTTTTTTCTTTTTAGAAACGAGTAGTTCTCAATTTAGCCAGAGCTTAATATCTTCATATTCTGGACGTGTAACATAAATGGACTCTATGCAGAACAATCCAGAACTATAAGATGTATGCAATTATTGGTTATGTTGATTCTTGGCGGTAATGGTGCTGGCTCAGTTATGGGTCCATTTTTTTGGAGCGAGCCATAGATCCATAGTCTGTATTTTGTGTAAAACTTTGTAAAAGTATTTTTTGCAATCCCTACTGCACTTATTCAAACTCGTAGCAATTAATATTTACCATAATCAATCACATAATTTTCAGCAATACTATTATCTGATATTGCTGTAATTTAACTTCGGCCTGATACCTATCATTATTGCGATTGGACTTGTGGTAACTAGAAAGTGCTTATAAGGCATGTGCTCATGCAGGGAGATCTGCAAATTTCAGAAGTCATTGAAAGAGGAGACTGTTGAGATGGAGTGTTTAATTCTTCCTGATAAAGCTAAGGTTCCTGAAGGACTTGACAGTTCCTCCACTCGTACTTTGCGTGTGAGCGCTCTGGTGATGAAAAGACTTTCGCAATTGCAATCTACTGAATCTATTGAGGCAATTGCGCTGATGAAATTTCCTACCAGCTACTTTGTTGTAGGTGATCATCAAAAAGATGCAGATTTTCGTAAATGGTTCCCATCTCCACATAGAATTCTAGTCCTTGAGGGGATCCAGGTTCTTTTAACTCATCCGAGGCTGTTCTTACTGTTGAGCTCATGTTTCTTTTCTTTTTTCTCTTCCATTGTGATCTTAACCTTGCATTAAAATAGGGAACTATTTACCCCTTGACAAATATGGTGCTTCAAGAATGCCAGAATATGCTTTTCTGCTGGTTTAATCTTCTACCTTCTGGAGCTCTCCAAATAGCTACAGTAGTCCGACTTTTTACTTTTCTCAAGATACCTCTGCCTGACATGTATTAGGCATTTGTAACAGACATAGGCACTTTTGTTAGTGCCCTCTAAACATAAGGAAAGTTAATAAAAATTGTTAAAAACAACCAATGTTGGACATGGAAATGTGTCTGAAACTAGCACATAAGTCCATATATGCAAATGGTGCTGTAACATAAACATAATTATCAAGGAACTTAGTGAAGTAATAGCCTAGTAGGGGCTATTGCTCGTTATTATGGCAAATTTCTTGAGATTGCTAACATAAGGAACATATCCAACTCTGCAAGAATATTGGGGTTAGGCCCATTTCTAAAGTATTTTTCTTAAGACCCTATATAGGGAAAGTAGCCAAAATTAGAGATTTCCTCCTTTCTGTATTCTTCCCTTTTAGCCACAATAACTTAAAACTTAATTTTCTTATTCTGGTGCTTTTATCATTTCACAATTGGGTCCACTTATAAGCATGTGTAAAGCATGGGATATTGTTAATTGGAACTACTTGTTGAGCAAAGAAACTGTAATTATTTGAAGTTCCTTGTGTAATTACTTTCTCCTGCTGCTTCACAAAATATATTCATGTTGCTTTTTAATTTTATCTCTTACTGATTGCTGCTGCATGCAGTATTTGAGGAATGATCTCAACTTGTGCATGACTAACTTAGAAGTTTTGTGTATTGCAGGATCCAGGAAACCTAGGTACATTAGTCAGATCAGCTGTGGCGTTTAGATGGGTAAGCAACAAGCTGCTGACCCAAATATTATTGTATCTAGTTTTAAACCTTTTTCTGTTATGGTTTGTCACATGCTATTCTGTATTCCAGTATGTGTATTACACAACAAAGTCATATATCCTTTTTGCACCATAGATTGATTTTCCAATTAATATTACAACATGCATTTATCCTGGTTGTCCTGATAGTTTGGAACTCACTGAAGTCAGCCTTGATCCCAATCTAGTTGCGCTCAGATTTATGAATCATTTTCCTCCTTTCCACACTGTTTAGGGGTGTAGAGCTGCCAAGTCCCTTTTAGTTGTTTCATCCTGTGTCATACCAAGTCTGCCTTTGGTCTTCTTTTCTCCTGCAATCTTAGCATATTTCCTTTTAGACATGTATTATGTGAGATGCATTCCCTAGATTGAGTTTAGAGTCAATGTACTTTATCGATCTTTTAACTTTGAAAGATAAGATCTAATACTGTAGCTATACCTAAAAGGGTGGCATTTTTCTACTTCCTGGCTGTTGTGATCCATTCAATGACAAAGCACTCAAAGCTAGTCGAGGAGCCTCCTTTCAGGTCCCTATAGTATCAGGCAGTTGGCATCATCTGGAAGCTCTAAAAGATGAATTCCAAATGAAAATGCTAGCTGGCCACCCGGCAAGTGACGACGAACAGACACCAGTGTCAGAGTTATCTCAAGGGTTTGCAGATTCTTTAGCTGATATCCCAATATGCTTGGTTTTGGGCAATGAAGGGCAGGGCCTTACGGAGAAATCTCTACAAGAATGTCAGCTTGTGAGCATACCCATGGCAAGAAACTACGAGTCCCTCAATGTTGCAGTTGCTGGTGGCATTTTCTTGTACATGCTACAACCTAAACACCAGGGACTTCTATAATGCTTTTCTATTTGTTATATATCAAAGTAGATTAGTTAGCAATTGCTCGTGGCAATTAGATAAACCGGAATATTTTCTAATTGAGTGATACATTGTATTCCAAATCTCTCTATTTTAGTTTCCTTTGAGCTTTGAACTTTGTCCAATTTCTTAATGTTAATACTACTACTACTGCATTAACCTGCAGCTAGATCCAACACTACGGTAAGTTTTTTAATCTGGAAACTTCTGAGCCACCGGAAAGGTGAATGGAGGGAGTCAAGCATGCAATTTATGGATAAGCCTTTTCCCAGAAACTGTGGGAAGTAAAACATGTGAATGAGTAGCTGATACTCTTTTGGTGTAGGAATTTTGGAGGCTGATTCGGAAGAGTTCTGCAAGCAAATTTTTGAGCTGAATTATCTGACAATTAGCTCATCTTTGGGGTCAGTTTCGGTACCATGAGTCTTCTGCACCTTTGGGCGAGGGTCTAATTCCCCCTGTTTATCAGATTGTCAACCCCAATTCAGAAACTTGTCCAGGGCCGACTGGTTAACTCTAGTGTCAAGCTCTCAAGAGCCCAAACCTTTCGTTCAAAAACTGTTGTTTATTGAAGCAACTATCTTTCCTTCTCAAATCTACAATCATAAGTATCTCCCTAAATACATTAAACATCATGGTTTAGAACATATAAGTTTCACATTTTTTTCAGTAGATTATTACTTGTAAATTTATATGTCCCATTTACGGGTCCTGGAAAATAAGTTTTTTCCTATCAAAATTTGATGAAATATCACAAATATGTTCTTGTCACTAAATAAAAGGAAAAAAATTAACTAGGTTGTAATATATTCTCTGGTTTAACGCTCTTCTATTATTAACGAAAATGGCATAAAACTCAAGCATTTAAAGAAATAAAAAGCAATCTTTGATTAATTTTTTCACTCGATCTTAATATGGACTTGGATTGTATTGTCATATATAAGACATGAAATTTCAGTTTATGTATTAAATTAAACATGAAAACCAACAGAAAATGCGACCTTAAATAAATATAAAACTCTAGACTTTTAATATGTCATAATAATAATAAAAATGTCATTTATTTAGTTAAATAGAGTTTTTTTTTTTTTTTTTTTTGGTTTCTGATATTAATCTTGTCGACATGGGGTTGAATTGCCTGGGCCCTCGGAGGCAAGGGCTTCCTGATCCAATGAAAGTTAATACCAATAGCAATCTTGTCGTTTCTTCAGCTTCCAGCTCCTTGTATCCTTGCTGCCAAGCCAATTATATTTATTCAGGCATCTTTTCTTTTTTTGAGGTTTCTTTTCCTACAGTTGTTACTTATTCAATGCCTTAATTTACACTGCACTTTTTTTTTTTTTTAATATTAAAGTCTCTGCACATTTTCTAAAAGTTAAAATACAAATATATACTTCTGGTTTTGACTCTTTTTCTTTACATAAAGATATGTATTTTTTTTTGGATAGAAATTCATATATATGATTTATTCTATTAATGGATTGTGAAAAATTAACATGTGTTGTTTAAAAAAGCTGATATGGCACCAAGTTTCTGCCACATAGCAAGAGATACAATTGCCACTTCAGCTTTTTAAATATTTATATTTATTTTTCGAATAATTCTTATTTAAACTTTCTGTATACATCACGACTAATAAAAAAATAATATATATTATAAGTGTTTTATATTTTGATATTGGATGATATGATACATACTCATTCATTTAAAACTAATAAATATCTACTAATTTGATGTATAGATGATGACATAAATAATTTTTTTATCGATAATATTTTATCGTCATATAGATATTTATTTATACTTTTTTCATAACTTGTCTTATGACAGCAAAAAATGTCAAAATTCCAATTTATTGACTTGCAAAATCTTCCCATTCCATCATTCGGTCATTAAATAATTTTCTTTTAGAATTTAAATAAAATTAAACCAGTATTTAAAAGGGATTATTATAGACTTTCAACTGTTCAGGAGACTTGAAGCTCTTCTTCAATGAGGAGGAATAATATATATATATATATATATATATATATAAATGAAACTTAAAACAAAAGGAAAGAAGGAGATGAGAAGCTTCAGAGCATCTTACACTAAAAACCAAAGCATAAAAACAAATTAAATAAAAAGAAGCACCAAAAATAATTTTTTATTTTCCAAAAAAACATGTTATAAAATCAAAAAAGGAAACAGTGGCAAGTTAAGTTAGAGCTCAATTAATTCATGAATTTCAAAGTCTTGAAGTTGCAACGTAATTAAGATACTAATGGAGAGTGTAGAATTTAGACTACAATCCAAAGTTTTTAAATGCTCAACAATTTAGACTAACTGAAGAAGACCACTCTTTCTACTAAAATAAACTTGACTTCCATTTCATCTAATACTTTTTATTTTCCCTTCCAAATCAACTTTGGCAACTTTATATATATTTATATATACAGGCCTCATACCATTGATTTTTCCAGTCAAACTCATCACTACTATTTTTATATCTTTTTATATGTCTAAGTGATGAGAAAGCAAAAATAAAAAAATAAAAAAAATTGTGCTATTTAGAATACAAATAACATAATCGGTGGTCAGCCATTTTTTTACTTAAGGATCTCTTTTTAATTCTTTTGAAATATGTGATTTATTTTCTTTATTTTTTGCACTTTAATACTCTAATCACTATTTAATTTGTTGTTTTTCTAATGACGTTATATTAATTTAATATGAGATTTTTAGAAAAAATATAGGTATTCCACGATCGAGCATCAATAAGTTCATCTTGCTACTATAAAAGATAAAAAAATAATATAAATATTAAATATCAATAAAATCTATTTTTAATTAATACCAATCGTGTGTAGAGCAGTAGATTGTAATTTCACGAGAAATATATCCCATTTAGTGGTATTAAGCCATATATTAGCATCACATATATCTTTTAATAAATCTAATTGTTTAAATTTCATAATTGATCTCTTTATTTTTTACACTATTTCTATAGAAAGAGAATCCAAGAAGCAAATTACCATTTCCATAAAAGGAGGACCCCCTTCCACTCTCAAAAGAAAAAAATATATTAATATTTATTATTAAATTTTACTAGTATAAAATAAAAAAGACTACTACTAATTTAAAAGATAATCGATAATAGGATAAAAAAAATAAAATTTGATGAACCAAATAAGAGAAAAAAAGATGCCTACAATTTAATATGGACTTATATAATGAAGTCATTTTTATTATTTTACTATCGAACTATCTTCCAGATATCTTAAAATATTTACAGATTATTTTAAATTAATTATTTTTATTATGAATAAATTTAAGAAATATAAAATAATTTTTTACGGTGTGCATATTATAATTATATTTATGCTAAATCACTAAACTGATAATCTTTATATTAAAAGTTGATATAGTATTAGAAATCTAACAATATTTGATGGCAGTGTATTAAAATACAAGAAAAATATAATTACAGGCTATAAACTATTAAGAAAAAAAAAACCATTAATTCTTAAATAAAATGTATCTAATCACCAAAAATATATATACACACACTAGTGGATAATCCTTTTAGTCAAAATAAAATATCTTTTATTGTGAAGTGACCACTGGTTCTTAGAAAATATAGTATTTGTCTCAAAGTCTTGGTCTCGGAACCTTATCATTTTTGTTTCTCGTCCAGTTTGTCCACTTCACTGCTGCATCTTCATACTCACTTACTTAAAAAGATGCTTTCTAATTTGGACTTCCATGAATGCAACCATATAAAAGCATTACAGTGACATATATATATATATATATATATATATATATATATATATATATATATATATATATATATATATATATAGACCAGTTTTTATTTTTCTGTTTTAATTTAGGGTGTTCGTGTTTGTAGCGCTGTAAATGGTAAACCCATTTCTAACAAAAGTGACTTTATAAGAATTTAAACTCATACATTTTGGCTAAGAATTTAAGAATTTTAATGTGACCATATTAAATTTGTATGTCATAAACATGAATCTACGTGCCATTAAAAGATCTGTAATTGTATTTATTTAAAACAGCTTGTATTTCATATTATACTTTCCATCTAAAGAATGACTGAATTTCCAAATCCGGAGGCAGGGTCAGACATGGATAGCTTGAAAAGCAATTAGTAAATTGGGAGCTGATTATTAATTTATAGAGAGAAGTTAAGTAAGATGGAACAGTTTTCAAACTGCAAGTAATGAATATACATACATTCCAATAAAGTGACCGGCACTAAGACTTCAGCTGTAAATTAATGTATTTTAATGACTTAGTGATTGAAGAAAGCTCGTGGGAGCATGGTGAGAAAATGGAACTTGTAAATTTGATTAAGTAAATAATTAATATTGAGTCTTATTTTATGGCTAGTTACAGGTGTTTATAGTTGACATTATAACCACAGCATTGGCTGTCTATGATTTTTGTCTGATTCGGATGGCTAAGTATCTGAAACCAATGACCCAGTTTGCGGAAAAGGACAGTCTCACAAAGCATTCCCTTCGTATTCAAACCAAAGTTTCTTGTCTTATTTCTCATGTTTCTTTCTTTGATCTTTGAGAGAAGGATTTGGGAATTCTATAGAGAAATAGATGCCAACGTTTTTCAAGTATTAGACAATTTCTCAATGATAGGATTAGGGGTCACAGTTCAAATTTTACTCAAATTTGATCAATAGAGAGAAAAATTAAATATATATTTTCTTTTGATTTTGTGGGTGCAAAACATCTCGAGAATATTTTTATTTTTGAATTGAAATATATATATATTAAAATAATAATTACGGTCGCATAACACATACAACATGAAATAAATAATTAAATATTTTTAGACTTTCAGTAAATTTTTATTTTTTTATTATTCTCGAGATTAGCTTTTATATAGATTTAAGAAATTCACCTTCTAAATACAGGGAGTGCAGAAAACCACCAGAAAAATCAATATATCAAAAGAAAGTAATTAAAACACACACTATAGTTATGTATTCAGTATATATATTACTAATAATAGAGACAAACATGCTAATTTTGGACCGCCCATATACATTGCATGCAAGGTGTGGCCCACTTTCTTCCAATTAAAATTAAATTCTCTTGTTCTGTTTCTTGAACCAATTAATTTATCGTGAGATGGAGATACATAAATTAGGTTAGACCAATAAAAAATGACAAAATGTCAAAATAAAATTTTCCTTAAACTACAATTAACATTTTAATGAGGATAATAATGCCTCAAAAGAAAGTACATATAAAATTTGCATTTTATCAATATTTATACCACTGTCCTTCGTCACATAGGAAAAATGATTAAAAACTATTTAATAAAGGAAGAAAGAAAAACAGATATTCTTTCAATTTTAAATGTCAGAATTGATATAGTCCAGTAAATTAGTGACACACGGAAACCGAAACCTATAACAACGCATAACCATCACTAATTAATTCGATAAATAGGAAGATTGTTTGTTGAATTAATATTGAGATTAGTCGACATTAAGAGTCGAGAAAGTGATAATGATAAAAAAGGGAAACCTTTTGAAAATATTTTAAAATTAATAAAATATATTATTTTTACTGTGTAAATTAGTTTTAAAAATGCTACATTTTTATTGTACAAATTACATTTAAAAATATTACTTTTTAATATGATATAGTTTTTTTTCAAATATTTTTTAGTTATTTTAGTTGTTTTACTAAAATAATTAAAATTGATATTTTTAATATTTAACACATTAAAAATAAAAAAAGTTAACACTGCAAATTTGATAAAAAATTATAAAAAAATAAATATTTTTATTATCTTTTCTAAAAAAATTTTATTGAGTGCTAATTAAGCATAATCTGTAATTACAAAAAAAATTAAAGAATAAATAATTAATTTAAAAGTTAAATTAAATGATAAAGTATTTACTATCAAACTGCATTAAATGATATTTCACTTGTTATAAATAAGTGTAAAGAGATAATTCTGTATTAACAAATAAATAAAATAATTAATTCTTTATTTGAAATTAGTAAATATTTCTACTTAAATACTAATGAATAAATAATAAAATATATACTAATTATCTAATATAAAATATATTTATATATTTCAGTATTGCATTTATTACAGACGAAAGCGATAAAAACTTTCCCGAAACGGAACTGCGGAGGTATCTGGACAAGAAGGCCGGCTCTTTGATTCTGTATGTAACGACAAATTTAACGTTCCCATGCAAAAGAGAGTTTAGTTGCATGAGCTTTTACCTTATACACGTTCCTCCTTAATCTTCTCATTTTTATTTTATTTTTTTGAAGGGCCTTCCAATTTAAATATTTCTGCAATTTGATCACTTTTCTCAAATGAAGTCACCTGTTTTATATATATATATATATATATTTATTTGACAAACACAATAGGTTTTATCAGGTGGAGCTTAGTTAGGGCACGTGTTATGGCCCCCCAAAATTTTCACTATTTTATAATATGTAGGCTATATATTACAAATATAATTTAATTAAATTTTACTGATTGAGTCCCCACAAACTGTCTAATTAAATTGAATTGGTTTCCCCCAATTTTGTTTTTAACGAATTAACTTCCTATAATGTTTTTATCTATTATAAATTAATAAAAACTTAACACTATCAATATTTGTTGGTTTGTCTTGTAGCAGTATGAGTATTGAGATATAGGGTTTAAATTTTATAACTTTATTCCTTAAAGAATTTAAAATGTATATAAAATTATCATTGTTATTATTATGGACATTAAGAACATTGCATTATTGAAGCTAAATAGTTTTTCTTGCATGGCAACAAATAAAAATTTGTAAATATTTATATCCTGAAAGTGGCATTTGTTGAAAAGTACTGCCTTCTTGCCGGTCTTCTTGAAATTAAAAAGCATGAGCTAGGCATGGGCAAGATTTAATAATTTTAAATAGATTATTTTTTTTGGTGGAAATTATAAAATAGATTTAGGAGAAGTTATCGTTATCTTTATAACACCTTCCTGGATAATATATATAATATAAAATAGGTCAATTTTAGAATACTTTAATCCTTTTATGTATTTATTTACAAAAAAATTATACAATTTAGGTGACTTTTATATAAAATTGTATTCTAAAATATTTTTATATGAAATTTTTAAAAGAAAAAGACTTTTATATTAATTCATTTAAATTTTATAATTTTTCATTTAATAAAAGACATTATAAATTACGACACTCTCGAATTTACATATAATATAATATATAATATATATGAATTTGATAATCTCACAACTTGACTTGTGGGTTAATGAAACCCAACTAATTTTGGATGACAACAGCGTTTTACATTTGTAGTTTTCTTTTTTCCCGAGTTAATTATACAAAAATTCAATTTATTCTCTCTCTCTCTCTCAGAAACATAAGCGTAAATTAGTGTAAATGAAATAAATAATTATAAAGGAAGTTAATTATTTCTTGGTGCTGATTTGATGATGAAGATTCTTCCTTTCACCGACAATTTCTTTTTATTTAAATGGAGAATCCTATTTAGAAGAGTTCAATTATATTAATGGCTTCCTACTTCATCTATACACATACATACTCAAGTATAATACATATGCAACCTATTTTTAATTTAATTTTCAAATCACAAAATTAATATGTAATTTATGCGGTTGTGGCAAACATGATGGACCAAGAAAATTCACCAAATACATAATATATAACAAGTAGCATTAATTGAAAATAAGGGAAAGAAAAAAGAAATTAATTAATATTAGAAAGGCAGAAAGAAGCAAGTGCCTAAGGTGGTCACTTTGAGTAAGATGACAAAAATTAATTGGAATATATATATATCCTATCTGCATATAGAAACAGTTATATGAGTGGAGACCCCATTTCAGGGAAATAAATGCAGCCAAAGCAACTTTAGTGCATTGCATTCGACCAAATAAATTAAGATAAAATAGTACATAATTCATGAATTTCGTTTTATATTTCGTTCAGAGTCTTACTTATTAAGTACAGACTCATAAGATATTCATATGTATCATTAAAGACTTTCATTAAGAGTAATATTAATATTAGTTCGATGATATTCTCATTTATTATATAATAGTCAAGTTGATCTATTATATGTGTACATTTTTTTCTAAAAAAATAATAATTACTTACACATAGAGTATGTCCTAATTAAATATCTGGTACATATTTATTAGTATTTTAATAATTAAGATATATATATATATATGAATTATCCAGGTTGTGGCAAAAGTGTAAATTCACCTATCCGTTATAGTATATATATCAAAACTAGATAAGTTTTATCAAAAAAGAAATTATATATATATTTGCAATAAGAGTAAATAAATGAGTGAATAAGGTGATAGTTTGGTTAGTTTTTCAATTAGGGTCTTTCATATATTAATGAGAAAATACTAATTAATTTTATGGTGGGATTTATTTTTCTTTTCAAGAAAAAAAGGGCTACTGCATAGCTCAGTTCTGTCACTCAAACCTTGCATCTCCTCTCAGGAAAAATAAACAAAGCATATAGTGTGTTGTACATTTGATCTTCTCATTGGTAGTTCCCCATTGTACATAAACTAATAAGAAAAAGTATTACTCGACAGTGCGTTCAATAATTCCTTCAATCATAGGGGACACTGTCAGATATAAGAATCAAACAACAATATAACTGAAAAATTAGATTCTCATTTGAATCATATAACTGTCCACTATATGCCATCCATTACGAATGTTACACTACACCATTAAGACTCTTGCTCTCTCGGTGTCTGAGTTCTATAAGAATATAGTTGAGTTATTCACTTAATAAGTGACGATAAGGAATAAGAGAAAAAGAAAAGATATTGTATATGGAAATATATTGGTACGGGTCTTTTGTCCCTACAGTGGATAAAAAGGCAAAAACACCACAAGACACTGTCTTGAGCTGCTTTATTAGCCAATAGTATCCAGAAAGCAGAAATTGAAGTCAAATAATTGTAGCTAAATTATGAGCCATCTCTTGGTGATCATAATGAATATTTATATGAAAGGAAGTGTTTTAATTACTATCACTAATTCACGTGAAGCATGAAATGTGTTTGCCTTCTCTTTTTAATAATCTATACAGTGTGTAGTTTTTCTAAGTTTCTAAGTTGTAATCTAATCTTTTTCCACTTCTGCACGCCATAAAATAATTAATATTTTCCTTTGTGGAACAATACACAAAATCTTCATCATCTTCTTCTTCTTCTTCTTCTTCTTCTTCTTCTTCTTCTTCTTCTTCTTTTTTGTAATTTTAATTTTTTTTTAAAAAGGACAGTGCTCCCCAAATCTCATTGGATTTGGGAAGCTAATCAGCTAACACTATAATATATATATTACTGAAAAGAAATAGGGAAAGATCAAGGAACCTGATACGCACCTGCCTTATGTATATATGCATCATTTTCAAAACATAGGCACATGAAAATTGATTTAAATGATGGGCTCTAAAAGAGGACTTAAATATATTATAGTGTTCCACTTTGTATGGACGGTTATGGGGTGATCTTGATTACACCATTTTTGAGGATTGGATTTTAATTGAAGAATTTATAGTTTATAGCTAAAGCGGGGAGAAGGGAATAATAAAACTTAGATGTATGGAGCTATGAAGCAAAGATAATAAAATATATATTATTACCTAATGATCATAGTATATAATTTATCTTTACGTGCTAATTCAATACACAACGGTCCACAATCTTAAGCAGTTAGTCATTTATAATGTCCCATCTAATGAATTATATTCAGAGATTATTTTTGAGATGGCGTGTTCTTTCTTTGCCTCAATATATAAAAAAATTAAAAGCCTAATGGTAGGATTCACACAAAAACTAGTTAAGTAGGTTGGTTTTTTGTGATATTTTTATGGAATGCAATAAAGTTAAGAAGTTATTGCCCGTTTCGGGAACAATTCTCATAATTTATTTAGAATAAGATAGGGGTCTTTTTCTTTTTATAAAAAAAAAAACTCGAATTTAAAACTTTAGTCAAGTCGAGATATGTATTTAGAAGTGTTCATAGTTCAGTTTGATCGATTTTTTTAGAAAAAGAAAAATTTATCCATATTGTATAATTACAAAATTTATCCAAAAAAATATCTATTTAATTTTGATTTGGGTAGTCAGATTGATCAGTTTACATTATTTATCAAATTTAATATGATATATATATATAATCATATGTATATAAATAAATTTGTATCTCATAAAAGTTAAACTATTTATTATTAAGTGTGAGAAAACACATATATTTTGATTTATTAAACTGAAATTATTTTATTTTATTTTATTTTATACAAATATCATATGATAAACTAAAGTTTCTAAATAATATATAAATATAAGATTAAATTAACATGTCATAAAGATAGGATCAATTATATAATGGATTCCAAATTTTATAATAAAGTGGCATACTTTATAATTAAATTTAAAAACAATTCCCTAATCTTAAGAATTAACAAATAATTTCCAAGTTTTCAACTAAATAGACTGAAATTCCTTTTAAAAACCAAAAGTTAAGAAATCAAATATTCAATGAATTTGAAAAGTCTCGCTTAAGTATTTTCAACTAATTCTATAATGCATACCTAAATTATCATGCGACTTAGACAACATCCGATGATACCTGAATTTGTTCACTGGTTCAGGTATTCAACTCGGCTTGCTTAAGACCTCTTGAAAAATCTGAACTTGGATTTTAGGCTCGTTTGAGCTGGGCCTAATAAAATTTAATTTTTTTAGATGAACTTAAAAATATTATTTATATATTTGTTAAAATTTACCGGATAAATTCAGTTTGAATAAAAAAATTTATTCAAAAAAATAAATATACTTTTAGTTATATCCCGTGCTTAATTTTAGATTTAAATAGTCGAGTTAGGTAAAATCTTGAATTTAAATTTAAAAATTAAAATTTTATTATATTCAATTTGTATACTGAAAAGCTTTTGAAGAGGTCTTATAAGACATATAAGTGATAAAAAAAAAAGAACAAATATCTAAAATTTAAAAATTAAAAGTGTTTATAAGTTGAATTTGAAAGGAATAACTCTAAGATAATATGATTGAGCCTAATATATCACCACTGATCAAAGAAAATATAAAATAGATTTTTCTGGATACTCTCAGTACATCTTACTTTATTTATTGCTAAATGAGTAATATGTATAATGTGGTTATGAAATCTAAAATATATATTACTCTTTTTATTATTGAAGTTATAATATTTAAAAATGTATTGCTCTTCTGAATTTGGATTTGGACCAGTTGAGACTCTTTCTAAATATTACATTTCCACACATCAAATCCTCATTATTTAAATTTTTAATTGCCTATATGTTTATTCAAATTAGCTTTAATCGTATTTGAATTTAAGAGTAAATTTTCATTAATATTTTTATATTTTATATATATATATATATATATATATATATATATATATATATGTTAGGTAATAAAAATTGAAAATAAGAACACGATCGATCGAAGAGTAATTTGACCAAATAAATTAAAAATCAAGCTAATTTGATATGCACATCACTAAATATAATTTTTGAGTTTAAATCAATTTTATGTATATTTAATTAATATTTGTTTAGTCATTCAGATTTGAAACTATATTACATACATCTCGACTAATTCACATTTTTAGACATATTTAAGAGTAAATCCTTCAAAAAAATGTATATAGCCGAAAATTTCCTCTTAGATATAGAATAAAGAGCAAATCCATTTATCATTCAGACTAATTTATATAGTCAGTTTCAATAACTTAAATATTATAATAATATTTTGCTAATAGGGTAAGTATTAGGTAAGTATTTTTTTAAAATATTTATTCTTTTAAGGAAAAAATATAAAAACACATATGTTTGTACCAATACCATTCGTCCACCCAATCATACGGATACTACATTCATAAATATACACAAAGGAGAAATTAGAAGCAAAATCTCACGAGAAGTAGCGAGTTTATGACACATGACAAGCTTCCTTGTTTTCCCCTGCTTTCTATATAAACCTGTCATTCTCTGTCTTAAATCCTCACACTTCTTTTCTCTCTCTCTCTCTCTCCATTTCTGTCACTGCATACGCTTGAGCTAGCCATGGCAGCCTCTACTTCTTCCTTCATAGCAAACCAATCTTTCTCTCCATTCCTTAAAACTCCAAGATCAATCCCCAGTTACAGAAAACAGGTATGTACAATCTGTAGCTATGACGTTCATCTTCTTTAACGTCTTGTCTGGCCATATAGGATTCATTTCTTTGATTCTTGCACTTGATGATGTGGGTTTTCTTTCATGATCTTGTCTTTTGGTTGGTTTAGTAATGTTTGGTTATGTGTCTTCAGTTGTGTATAAGAGCATCTGCAGGCCAACCAGATGATCAAGATGATGGGAAAAAGATGATGATAAGAAAGGAGAAGGATGGCTGGAAAATTGAATTTTCGAAGGAAAAACCAGCCACACCATTGCTGGATACAATCAATTACCCTGTTCACATGAAGAACCTCTCTGTCCAGGTAACCAACAAGAAGTTAAGAGATAAAAAATAAATTAAACTGACGATAGATGATGGTTTGCTTTTATCTGTTTATAAGATTGTTATTTCACACTTAGCTGGACTGCTTTTGTCTTTTGTTATATTATTCTGTTTGTTTGTTTCTTTCTTGAATATAAATTTTTTAAACTCTACAGGATCTTGAGCAACTAGCGGCAGAACTTAGAGCAGATATTGTACACAGTGTATCAAAAACAGGGGGCCACTTGAGTTCAAGCTTAGGAGTCGTCGAGCTATCAGTGGCTCTGCATCATGTGTTCAACACCCCCGACGATAAAATCATATGGGATGTGGGTCATCAGGTGGGGGGACACTATATAATTCAAGAAGAACGGTGAATTCTTTTTTATTTTTAAGTCTTCAGGATATAAATTATGACCAGGTTCTAAATTTTGCAGGCATATCCACATAAAATTCTAACAGGAAGAAGATCTAAAATGCATACCATGAGGAAAACTTCAGGGCTCGCAGGATTTCCTAAGAGAGATGAGAGCGTTCATGATGCTTTTGGTGCTGGACATAGTTCAACAAGCATATCTGCTGGTCTTGGTATGTGCATCTCTGCCTTCTTCTTTTACATTAGACAAAGTTTCCTTCTCATCAATCCAGTGTGCATCAAATACAAATTCATATTAGAAGTTACAAGCGATCACAATTAAACCTGTCTTAATTGATAGTCCTATTAGTTAAAGTGTAACAACTAAATGTAGTAACGAGTTTTTTCTATGAACTGAAAAAAATATGCAGGAATGGCAGTTGCCAGAGATCTGTTAGGGAAGAACAACCATGTCATCTCAGTAATTGGAGATGGAGCCATGACAGCAGGACAAGCATATGAAGCCATGAATAATGCGGGATATCTTGATTCTAATCTAATTGTTATATTAAATGACAATAAGCAAGTGTCGTTGCCCACTGCTACTCTTGATGGCCCTGCAACTCCTGTTGGCGCCCTTAGCAGCGCTTTGACCAAGATCCAAGCAAGCACCAAATTCCGCAAGCTTCGTGAAGCTGCAAAAGTAATTTTTCTTATGATCTGTTTTCATTTTGGTTTTCACATACAATTTCAGTATCAGAAGGTATCTGACTTGGTTTTTGTATCTACATTAAAGAGCATCACAAAACAAATTGGTGGACAAACACATCAGGTTGCAGCAAAGGTAGATGAGTACGCAAGGGGAATGATCAGTGCTTCCGGGTCTACTCTCTTTGAGGAGTTGGGCTTATATTATATTGGTCCAGTGGATGGGCACAGCATCGAAGACTTGGTCACCATATTTCAAAAAGTAAAAGCAATGCCTGCTCCAGGACCAGTTCTGATTCACATTGTGACAGAGAAAGGGAAGGGATATCCCCCGGCTGAGGCAGCAGCAGATAAAATGCATGGTAAGAAGAGAGTAAATTTTATATCCTGTGGTGCTGCAGTGAAATTTTTGAGAAGATCCTTACCTTAGGCTTTCATATTCTCAGGTGTTGTCAAGTTTGATGTTGAAACGGGGAAACAATTCAAGCAAAAGTCCTCCACACTTTCATATACACAGTACTTCGCTGAAGCTCTGATCAAAGAAGCTGAAGTAGACAACAAGATCGTAGCCATTCATGCTGCAATGGGAGGTGGGACTGGTCTCAATTATTTCCAGAAGAGGTTCCCGGATCGCTGCTTTGATGTGGGTATTGCTGAGCAACATGCCGTTACATTTGCAGCTGGTTTAGCCACGGAAGGACTCAAGCCATTCTGTGCTATCTACTCATCATTTCTGCAACGAGGATATGATCAGGTGAGCCTAAGACAGTTGATAAATTAAGAAAAGTTGTTTGCTGGAACATTCAGCACTAATTTTTTTTTTTTTAATCTGGGAAATAAAGGTGGTACACGATGTCGACCTGCAAAAATTACCAGTCCGTTTTGCCATGGATCGAGCTGGTTTGGTAGGTGCAGATGGACCCACCCATTGTGGAGCATTTGATATCACATACATGGCTTGCTTGCCCAACATGGTGGTCATGGCTCCATCTGATGAAGCTGAGCTGATGCACATGGTTGCCACCGCAGCAGCCATAGACGACAGACCCAGTTGCTTCAGGTTCCCAAGGGGCAATGGGATTGGAGTAGCTCTTCCTCCTAATAATAAAGGAACTACACTTGAGGTTAGCCTAAGCAATCAAATTATAAAAACACAGACAAAAGAACAGAGAATAGACAGCTAATGTTTCTTTTTCAATTACTGAACAGATTGGAAAGGGGAGAATACTGATGGAAGGAAATAGAGTTGCAATTTTGGGATATGGTTCAATAGTTCAACAATGTGTAGAAGCTGCTGGAATGCTCAGAACCAGAGACATTTATGTAACAGTTGCTGATGCAAGATTCTGCAAACCATTAGATACAGATCTTATCAGGCGATTGGCTAAGGAGCATGAATTCCTAATTACAGTGGAAGAGGGTTCTATTGGAGGTTTTTGTTCGCATGTATCCCACTTCCTGAGTCTAAACGGAATTCTGGATGGACCGCTCAAGGTGATTTATCTTTCAGCAAGGAAATCTCAAACTTCTTTTGAGAAGACTGCCGCATTTTGTTCTCCTTTTCCTTCTTTTGTGCTCTGGTTCTAACCCTTTTAAAATCTTATTGCAGTTGAGATCAATGGTTCTTCCTGACAGATACATTGACCATGGATCACCTCTAGACCAGATTCAAGAAGCAGGGCTCTCGTCAAACCATATTGCTGCAACAGTCTTATCTCTCTTGGGGAAGCCAAAAGAAGCTCTTCAGTTCAAATGAAGTGATAAAAAAGACCAGACAGGGTGTTCGCTCAAGAGAGTAGCAAATAATCTTACACATCACTGAAAAGTTAATGTACGAGCGCAACTCAGGAATTCCAAATTTGGAATATTAATGTACAAAGGTTCCCAAATGATTCAATTGAGTTTTGAGTCATCAGTAGTGTCTCTGTATAAACAGCAGTTCCAGTATGATGAACATCTTACAGAACCAGAGCAGACCAAACTTAAGAAAATTCTCTTCAAGACATTGCTATATAACTGAATGAGAATAGAAACAGACGTCTAGCTAAATAATATTCGACAGTAATGTATAAGAAGTGTACTAATATCTGGGTGTAGTTTCCAGTGAAAACTATTTCAACATTGAAACATCATAATAGACAAGATATTTTATTCCAGAAATTGCATTTCCTTCCTACTTCTGAAGCATACCAAAAGTAGCTTCAGCATTAAGCTTTGTTCATTTTCATATCAATTTTAAATTCTGCTGGTAAAAGTGGTATCAGTTTATCACTAGACTAAAACACGGTATAAAAACAATAATAAATCTTTCAAGTAATCCATTAACATTTTGAAAATAAGATGGAGCAGATACTCACAATGTATATTAAAAATTGGCCACTAGCTCATGATCTACCTGTCACCAATTAATAAAGTTGATCAAGAAAATCCAAGCTGATAGCGGAAATGGCCACAGAGGGTACAACGAAGGAAGAAAAAGATATGGAGACTTTTATCAAAGATTCATCACTTATCCCAATCTCCAATATCAAATCTGTTTTACATCTCAAGCACTAATCTCTAAGATCAAAGAATCAAGCTATATTTTTCTGTTCCTTGTATTGCAATTTATAATCAATGAGAATTTGATTGCAAGGTTCGCTCTCCTTTAAATAAGACTTTCTGATTATGTTAAAACTTAAGTTTTGATAAATTTAAAGAAAGAAACTGTATCAGTAACATAACTCAAAGTCCAAACTAATTATTTCCTACATTTTAAGTGTTTCTTTTTGAGTCTTGGGTGAGCCCAATTAGCTTCTTTATAAGCAAGGATTCAAATATCAGCATAAACCCAATTCATTAAACAATTTATGTTGTCTTAAGCATATGAAGTACCACCTCTGCTAGGTTACTTAATCTCTTCAACTTTTCTCCTTCACCAATATTATCACATAATCAACCTTACATCTTAAATTTCTCTCTTTGCCGGTACAACAATCGAATAGGTTAATACTCTAATTTTATTTCATTTTTAATACCAAACTTTAATTTGTATTCTTTTGGTATCTAAACTTTGATTGTAGTATCGCTGAAATATCGTCGAGCGCTAAATTTGAACAATTTATTACTTATGCGGCAATCAAAAAACTATACAATAGTTATTTAATATTGGCTCATTTAAAATCATAAGTTCCACTAGTTATAGTTATTTTATATTCAATATTTACTTCTAATCCTAACTTTAAAATTACATTCCGCGGGTAAAAGATAAATACAAATTTCTAGAGTTAAGATTAGAGGTGAATAATGAGTTTTTTATTTAAATGAGTTAAATGGCGTAACTTTTACATTATCACATACGCAATAAATTGCCTAAATAATATCATAGCTGAAATTTGGATACCAAAATAATACAAATTAAAATTTTAATATTGAAAAGAAGATAAAATAAAAGTTTGGTCACGATCCGGGCAATTAGGCCCAATCTAAACATCACCATCATCGTTACATCAGGAACGCCTGACCCAACCAGGGCCCCACAAAGCCTGCTTCTAGCCTTCGTTTTAGCAGAATTATTACAAACCACCCGTCTTATAGTGTCATCAGTCGATTACTAGACATAGATGTCGCACTATGTACGTAACCTTTCCATTTGAACCACAGCATACTGCTGCCCTAGGAAATCTATGTGACGCCATATAATGTAATTTTTGGACTATTAGGAGGCGAGAATAGGAAGGATTTGCAAGAATGGAGAACTCAACCACAAATATATTCATTATACTTAAAAAGGTTGATTTCGGCCCACTGGAGTCAGTAGCTCGGTTAAATCGATCAGTTGCTTATGTTCCATCCTCCGGGAGTAGATGTAGTTTTGTTTTTCGAGATCGTGCACTCGTCTCAATCACCTATAACAAGCAGCTTTAAGCTCTTGCTTGCCAAAATCAGAAGACGATGTTCAAAACCGAACAGATCTTAACCGATCGAAGCTAAAGAAGAAGATGATCTTCAATGGTAATCTAACAGCTAGTAAAAGAAATTCATTGAGATCGCCTGTACATGGCATAACTTAACAAAAACCCATAACAATAACTTAAGCTCACTACAAGGAATATTCAATATAAACACAAAGTGGAGCTCTCCTTATTAGCAATGTAGAAAAGATGATTCTACATTACCAAGATTGAAATACACTAGATAATAACACTGTTACCTACTTTGGATCTATACACTATCAAAATCATGGATTAGTAGATAGAGAACATTCTAGCGGATTGATCTTTGGATCTGAAAATGCAGAATACACAGGTATCTTTGATTTTTGATATGCAACTTCTGACATGAATATCATCATACATTCTGTAATCTTGTCTAACCAATCATTTTAGTACTCCTGATTGCTTATGTTCTGATGATATTCCAATAGTAATCATTCATAACATATCTTTTAAAGCTAAACTGCATGTTGGTGTTCTTAAAATGCTTAAAGCAAAAGGGGCAGTTTCAGAAACTTGGGAAACAGAAAATTAGTTTGGTCTTGTTTCAATAAATATCAAAGAAAATCGGAAGCATGGCGTGACATTGATCCCTCATATGATATCATGTATGTGCTGACCAACAGAACAGGTTATCATTTGCATATAACAATGTACCATCAAAATAATTATATATAATCAAGCTATGCTATCATCAAAATCAGCTTTGGATTTTCATTATATTAATTTTTTTTTTTATTAATACGACAACAGCCACAAGACAGCCATCCATTTCACTGACCTGATTGAGCTAAGAATTTTTCATAATTCTCTAGGTTATCAGCCACCCTTTAACTTTATTTTCATTCTTATTTATTTTATATCATTTCATTTCTTTATTTTATCTTTCCCATCATTTATCTTACAAGCTAGAATAAAATTCCCAAGAAAGAATGTTATTTATTTCAACTGCTGCGCCAGTTGCAGCAGAGAAACCAATTCTAACCCATTCAGGCAACACTTCTCTCAGATCAACAGTATATGAAAGGCTGTAAGTCCCTCTGAAGGCTGGGTTTTGTTGGGTATCAGACACGAAAACACTCAAGTTCTTGGCATTGGAGTCATAATTCACCCATGCATTTACAATTCCTCCATTAAGAATATCACTTCTCCATGGAGCATTTGCCACAGAGGAAATGGAGTTAACATTGATCCCTACGTGATCAAAAGTTGGATCCCAAGGATTCTGATAAGAGTCGAATTCGACTGCAACAACTTGATTCTGCTGTGAGCCATTGATAGCCGTATCAGGACTAAACAATGCAAGATACCCGCCAGTTGCTCCAGGAGGGATTTCAGAATCAACTGGTGCAAGGAAAAATGTTATCCCATCACCATAAGATGTTGAGCCATGTTTGACATCTTTTACAATGAAAGAGAAGTGAGAAGTAAAGTCTGTAAGTTTTCCTGTCTGAGAGTCCCATATTTGCACAGGTTGAATATAGGAAACACGACCAGCACTGTAAGTAAGATTACTGTCTATCTGATTTCTTGTAAGTTGGAGAACCCCACTAGATGTGAACGCATCGCCTTGGAAAGATATTCCTCCCATGTTTGGGTAGAACGTATTGAAGGTGAAAGAAACTGAGTGTGCAGAAGGAATTACTAGTAGTAACATGATGCAAAAAAAGGTTGCAGGTAGCGCCATTGTTAATTAAGAGGAGGGAGATCAAGGTGGAAGGATTGAATGAACAGAATGGGAAACATAATAAATATATATAGGAGGAAGATGTCTTATACAAGCCTGTAATTAATGACAGATTTCTCTTTGTTAATTCTGAATTTACGAGGTATTATTCTCTGCCGGCTGCTGTGCTGGCTGAGACTGTCTATGCTTGGCAACCGCGAGATGCAGACATAAAAGAATAGAAAACAGAAAGGTAAAAGCAAAGAATTATTTTACAGTTCTGTTAGCATAAGCAAGAGGTGTTCCATCTTTTTCATATTTGTGCTTGTGGTGAGAGTTGTTAGATTTCTGTTGATATACGTACATTAGTTGGAAATTTGATGACATTCTGTATGGTACGTACAAGACAAATACCCTAATAATCATAAGCTAATTTCCTGACATGATTTTTGTTATTTACAGCATATTCGTTACACCAAGAATCGGAAAATGGAGTAGCATTTCCACAACAAGATGACTTACAATTCCAAGGAATTTGTTTGGTATGCAATGGAATGAAAATTGGAATCCTGTATCTTCCTTTTTCTTTTTATTTTTTTTTTATTTTTTTAACATCAATATTTTCAGAATTACCCCTTTTTAATATTTTCATATTTTAGGAGTAAATGAATTACTTTTTTATCTTCTCATTTTATTTTATGTTTTAAAATCCTATTACTTCACAAGATAACAGAATTCAAATGTTACAGAAGATTTCAATACTTAACCCAATATTTAAGAACATTTTTCTTGAGGTGAATAGCCTTATGGTCAACGAGCAAATGAATCGGCTCTTCTGCATTGATGTCATTTTATAAATTTTAATATTTAGATTTTATAGCAATTATCATAATTATTTGTTTTATATAATTGAATTTTGTTAGATGAGTTAAGTTTAATTTTATAAGTTTCTTTTACCTCTGCTGTTGCTTTTCTGTAGTATGTATATGTGGTGTAATTGCTTCTTATCAGGTCATAGAAAACCAGTTCTTTTGTCTTCGTCTGGTTTCTGTTCTGTTTTGGTGTGGCCATCTTTATAAGATTTTCAGGTTTCCTTTTCTTTTTGTTCTTTTTTCTTTTTCTTTTGTGTTTGCTATGTCTGATGGGCCGTTATTTTTTATTTCCATTCTTCTATATTTAATTTTATATTCTTAAAATTTAATTAATAATAAATAATTAATTGTACTTATTTATACATATTTTATATTATCAACAAAATCAGATTTTAGGTATAATTTTTTACTTTTTTCATATTTTATAAATTTCTACATTATTTATTTTAATTTTTAATATTCAAGTTAATAATATATAAATTGGATCATAAAACCGGATCGATTAAAACATATTGGAATCGGCTCAGAACTAGGAGACTACTTCAAAATTGATTTTTTCTCGGCTTGAATCCAAACTAACAGTTCCTATTCTAACTCGTAAAATAAAATAATTAATTTTAATTAATTTTTTTATATTTTAAGAATTAGTTGGAACCAACTGGAATTGGAACTGCGAACCATAACCGGCCATTTTATTATCACAATGTCTACTTTTTATAATCTAGAATAGTTATTGTTGGCGACGGTTTCGGGTGCACAATCAAGTGTCTTTAGCGACTAACGCGGAGATGTGAGTTTCTACTCGGGTAATCACTGAGACACTTTTACTAATGCGTGGCTTTTCTCTCCATAAGAAAGCTTACGCCACAAAATCTAGAGATAAATCTGGAAGCCAACTTTTTTATTTGTGTATATTAGTCTTTAATTTTATTGTGTAACAAAGTACTTCCTATAAATGCAAATAATTTCTATACAGGTATGTCAAAACAACACACAATATATCTTAGTCTAGCCTATTTTATTCAAACTCAACCAATGTTTAAATTGTTGATCTAGTTTATTAACCAATTATGTGTAAGATCTACCTAGCCTAGCTTGATTACATGTTATGCTCTTTGGGTTCCAACGTTTAAGCCTAATAAATTACTTGTTATGAGAAAGCTCATTAATTGTGATTTCAACCCTAACTAAGTTCAACCCTAACTAAACATGCTAAAGCCCGCTAGTCTATTTTACTTTTAGGGTTTCAGGCCTAGTTAAGGTTGATTAGCCTTTTAGACTCCTAAATTTAAATTGGATCAATTTTTTTTAGCCCTAAATCTATATGGGCCCATTTTAATTAATCAGGTACTATAATCATGTATTGAATTAATATACAACAAGCAAAAAACCTAACTATTATACAACTATGATTAAGAAAAAGGAAAAGACCTAAAACTATACAGAGGCCGGAAATACATCAAAGCACAATCTCGCATCCTCAGAGTCAATTGGTGTCTGATTTGTATAATCCCCCAGCTACACATGAAGAGTCGATTGGCTCTAGGGTCCTCAGACATGTTTTGTTCGATTTTCCTTCAATCACTAGCACAATCTCGCATCCTCAGAGTCAATTTTCACATGTATAATCGTTAAAAATTAATTAAAATGAGATAAAATAAATAAAAACATCAAAAATAAAAGTTAAAAAAGTCAACCAAAATCATAAATCACTAAAACCCTAAATTCTATATATTAATAGAAGGCAATCAAAACAGAAGAATCATATTTTAATAGATTCAATTACTTAATCATATTAACAAATAGATTTAAATATTAACCTTATAACATGTTTCTAGTCAAATCTCAAACCCTAATTCACAAAACATTAGATCTCAAAAAAAATTATAAGTTCTTAATATCATATTCAAAACTCTATTATCATGCATATTGATGAAAGGAACTAATCTAATAATATTTATCAAAGATCAATACCCTAAACATGTTTTTAAAAGCAAAAAATATAAAAAAAATACAAAAAGGAATGAAAGAACCGATTTTTATGATGAATGCAGATGTATGGTGGAAGGAACCCTTAAATATTTAAATAAAAATTGTCTAATATAATTATTATATAAAATATAATAAATTTAATTTTAAAATATAAATATAAAACTAATTTATAAATAAAAAAAATTTATGAATGAAATATTTAATTAAATTCCACCAGAAAGCAAAGCTTGGGTTATCAAGAAAATTCATTTTCGGGATACAACTAATTTGATTTTTGCTATATATCTGGACGTCTTAGTTTCGTGGGATATAATGGACACATGCCATGGTCCATGGTTTGAAAACTTCTTAACAAAACTAAAGTTTAGTGCAGACAGAACCCGCATCAATTTTATTTTTTAAATATTTTTTCTGCGAACGAATCAAATCATATGGTTCTATTTCTCAATATTTCTGACTTGCTCTTACGGAATCAAGAGGTCGAAAAGATTGAGAAAAATCAGTCATTCACAACCACTGATGAAGGATTCCTCGGAAAGTTAAAGATTAGTAATTCTTTTAGAAATCGAATGGATTCGGTCTTATACATACGCAAGGAAAGTGTCGTCCCTTAAATTTTGATTATACATACTTTTTTTCAAGAAAATAAATTTCTTTAAACTTTGAAATCGCAAATTGTATTATAATAAAAGAAAATTATTATAAAAATACTTTATATGAGTCTCAATAAACACCATAAACCTGCAAAAACAAATTACAAAACCGATATTTATAAGTATTTCTATAAGTCAGTTTTGTTGTTTCAATTATTATTTAATAACATAGTCTAAATAAACTTTATCCAATCATTATAGTCTTTATCGTTTCAAAATGTAAAATTTCACGTTGATTCAACTAGAAATAAAATGAAATATATTTCTAAGAATAATACAAAAATGGCGTGTAAATTTATTAGAATTTAACAATTAAATGTTTAAATTTTTAAAAGTTACAATTTAGTGTGTGAAATCAAAAATTATTAACATCTAAGTATATGGAACCGGTAATCTATATAAAGAAAGCTAGATAATTACCAAATTCTATGTGAACTTTTTAAAATTTGACAATTAAATATTTAAATTTTTAAAAGTTATAATTTAGTTTGTGAATTTAGTAAATACTTATAATTGAATGTATATAGCAGATCAATAGCAATTACAGATTTATAATTTTAAAATACATATTATCATTTTAGTAGATTAAAAAGAATAAAATATTAAAAAAAATCTTTAAAAAGTATCTAATTTTAATAGATTAATACATCATTCTTACTATCACTGTCTATTCTCATTATATTTTCATCAATTCTTTTAAAGAAAACTCTATCCAACTTTGAATATTATTTTATCTTCTTCAATCCATCACTATAAACATCAAAAACAAAATCGATTATTATTGAGGATGATAATCTTGACTATAACATTAATTACTAATACATCTGCTTATGACATGTATAGTATCTATTTTATATAATGTTTATCTATCTTTGTTGATCTTTATTGTTTACATGAAAGATTTACCCCATTTCATGTAAATATTATTTTTCACTATGAAAGTGTGATAGAGATTTATTTATTTACATTAGATTTTTTTATATGTAATGAATTTTTTTGCACACTCAAATATTAATAATATTTAATTTTACATATTTAATTATAACTTTTAAAAATTTAAACACTTGACACACTATTTTATAATAAACTGATACGGATAATCTGTAATTAGTTGTTGACTTGCTATATACACTCAATTGTAAATATTTATTAAGTTCATACGTCAAATTATAACTTTTAAAAATATTTAATTATTAAATCTTAGGTGAAACACTATTTTTATAAATATTCCTATATTTTCAATTGACACACTTCATATTGACTCCGTAGCTTTAAGACGATGCAATTCGTTGTAATAACAAAAATATAAAAATTATTTTTTCATTTTTAACTCTTCACATCTGCATTTAGCATCGCCAAATGCCAAGCATGTAGCAAACCAGACAGGCTCAGCCAGCACCAGCGGCCGGCAATTGTACCTCGGGAATTCAGACTTGACAAAGAGAAACCTGCTATATATTTACACTGCTCCCTGTTCTGTCCCTTCAATCCATATAAACCTTCTAACTCTGCCTCTTTTCTAAACCATGGCTCTTCCTGAAATATTTCTTGGCGTCATGTTACTGCTGACAATTCCTTGTGCACGCTCGGTTTCTTTCACCTTCAAAACATTCTACCCAAACATAGGAGGAATATCTTTCCAAGGTGATGCGTTCACATCTAGTGGGGTTCTCCAGCTTACAAGAAATCAGGTAGACAATAATCTTACTTACAGTGCTGGTCGGGTTTCGTATATCCCACCTGTTCAAATCTGGGATTCTGAGACAGGAAAGCTTGCGGACTTCACTTCTCGCTTCTCTTTCATTGCGAAAGATGTTAAGTATGACCAGACAATTTATGGTGATGGACTGGCATTTTTCCTTGCGCCAGTTGATTCTGAAATCCCTCCTAAATCCGTTGGCGGGTATCTTGCATTGTTGAGTCCTGATACTGCTGTCAATGGCTCAAAACAGAATCAAATTGTTGCAGTCGAATTTGATTCTTATCAGAATCCTTGGGATCCAAGCTTTGATCACGTAGGGATCAATGTTAACTCCATCATCTCTGTGGCAAATGCTCCATGGAAAAACGATATATTTAATGGAGCAATTGTAAACGCATGGGTGAATTACGACTCCAATGCCAAGAACTTGAGTGTTTTCGTGTCTGATACCCAAAGCCCAGTCTTCAGAGGGACTTACAGCCTTTCATATACTGTTGATCTGAGAGAGGTATTGCCTGAATGGGTTAGAATTGGTTTCTCTGCTGCTACTGGCACAGCAGTTGAAACAAATAGCATACTTTCTTGGGACTTTTATTCTAGCTTGCAACAGTAATAATACAAAAGGTAAAAGAGAGAAATCGAAATAAAAAAATAATAATAATCATATTCATAATGGAGTTATAGGTTTTGTTGAATAAAACCAGCAAGCTGGATGGCCTTGTTGGGCATGTTTTTCATATTAATAAGAGATTCATTAATGAATGAAAATCCAAAGTTCATTTTGATTATTAGCTTAGCTTGATTTAAAACATTTGTTTTGATGGTATATTGTTGTGTACAAATGATAAGCAGTATTATACTCTGTTGCATTAGCTTTAATGTCAATACCACAGATTTCAGCTGGTCAGTACGACATTAAATGAGGCAGGTCATTCTTCCAATTTTCTTTGATGTTGAAACAAGGCAAAATAACTATTCCTCAGAAAGGAGAAGAAAAAATTGAAAAAAAGGAGAAGAAACAAGACCAAACTAATTTCTTGTTTCCCATGTTTCAGAAACTGTCCCTTCTACTTTAAGCATTTAAGAACATGACATGAACACTAAAAGACATGATTTTTATTTTATGCATTTACGAAAATGAGTACTAACATTATGATTTCTATAGCAAGATCAGAGCATAAGCAATCATAAATAAAATGATTTGTTTGATAAAATTTCAGAATGAAGCACTTTCAAATCCAAAGATCAACCTGTTAGAATGATCTCTTTTCTATCTATGAATCTATGATTTTGATGGTGTCGGGTAATCTTTTGATAGATCAGAAGTTAGTATTTCATATTAACAACAGAACACCTGCGCCTACAGTGTTGTGGCTTCACATGGAAATGTACATAGAGTGACATGGATGCCTATCAATGGGTTGATGACTATAAAACTGGTGGTTTGGAAATTACTGGTCTGCTAGAATGAAGGCTTGAAGCAGGCTTTGCGCTGCATTGGTTTGATCAGGTGTTCCTGATATGACAACTATCCTCCCACTTTTGCCGGAAGAAGGCTCGCGCACTTCAACTTTTGCACCTGAAATCTGATGAAAATAACTACTTTTAAATTAATTAATTTTATGCAGAGAGCAATAATACCCTTGCAGTGAAGAAGTTTAACCAACTATAACAATGAGTATCTCTGTGTCTCCCCATCTCATAATATTGAGAATAACAGTTTGTATTTGTCTCACAACCAAAGGCCAACAAGTTCTGATCTATTGAATGTTCTTCCACTTATTCATCTGTTTTGTATGTGCCAATGAGAGAGAGAGAGACTTTAATGTATTTAAGAAACCGATATAATCCCAAGCAAATATCCACCGTCATTACATTAGGAAAAGGAAAAGCCCTAGTGAAATTCAGTGCACAAATATACTGTACTACATTGCATCTTTCACTAATTGGTTGTTCTTTATTCTACTGTTTTTAGGCATTTGTTGATTAACTTAAGTCTCTTCCGAATTATTTTATTTTATTTTTTGGGCAGATGGTTCTAAAGCTTATTAATCTAACTGCATATCAAGATTTAAGACTTCCGAACTCTTAGTACATGCTACAATAAGATGATTTCAAATTTTTACCAAACTAAAGTAGCTGCACTGCAGGTAACTTATTATAATCATTTGACAAAACCGAGCAGTATTCAGTTCATCAACGCAGCAAAATAATATACAGTACACAATGCTTAATAATGACCATTACTCTATTCTTTTCTTTTCCTTTTTCTTCTTTTAGTTGGTTAGCAAACATATAATTACCTGTCTTAATCGAGCCAGATTGCTGCCATCTTCACCATAAACAGAGCCAATAGTATCTTCAGGAACTACGAGCTCAATGATTGTGTTCACCACAATAGGAGATCTCTTTCTGCTGTAACTAAACAATTAAATGCATACGAAATCTTTTAACAGTAATTCAACAGTTTTCACATGTATTTTAATTGGGGTGCAAAATCGTTTTTTCTTGTTATGTTGCAGCAGGTAATGACACATTGCTAGATGTAGGATAACTTGATGAGAACATTTAAAATTATGATGCTCTTACATTAAACAAGCATTGAGAACCAAGACTGAAAGCAAGTATGCACACCTGAACAACTACCTCTATTTAATGTTCCATGCAACAAGTAATAGATTAAACCATGATTATACTGGTATGATCACCTAACCCATCTAAGGCAAGAGTCATTTTCATCCTCAGCCTCAGCATGATCAGTGATCATATAACCAATCCACTTGAAATATGCAAAAAGAAATGTCAGAGATCATATGGAAGGAACTGATCTCAATCTTTCGTCGGTGCGCTCCGCCCGGTGACTAAGAAAGAAATTGGTTTGCGCTTGAATTGAAGTGATGAGGTCGCAAAGAGGTAGATGAGAAAGAGCATTAAAATACCAAGTAAACAATTGATAGAGAGGAAAGAAACAAAATAATGTGCAATTTTAAACTTGGTGGTCTTACAATAAGTTCCTTTTATATGTTAATAGGCCATGCCAGCAAAATTCTACAAGTTAAACTATCAAATATACACTGGACAAAATTTTAGAACCAACAACTTAATAGGTTGGCTTTTAATCTTATATTTGAGATAAGCAAATCCGAAAATTGAAAAAAGATTAAAATAAAAATAAAATCAAATAACAAGAACAAATGTTTATGGATTTAAAGAGAAATAGTTGCAAAAACCTAATGACCTTTCATTAACAATATGAGACTATACTGAAATAAGAATAAACAAATGTAAAAAGAATAAAATATGACCAACAGCTAAAAGACTTTGATATTAACATGTTCAACCTCCGTAGTCCAGATCTTGGCCTAACTATATGTAGGTAATTTAATCAATAAGATTGATATCTTTCAAATTTGTATATTAGGTTCATCTACATTGCCATAATACAACAATAAATAAAGAGAGAGAGAGATTATTTATCATTTGTATAGCAATTAGTCAATCCAAGTTCAAAATTTAATTTCTTCAGTCTGATACCGAAAGTGTTTTCAATAGTTTGAAGAACATACGTGCAATGATCACCTAACTACTCTCAACAAAATTTAACAAAATGTGTAGTGTGTGATCATGGCTATTTTCATCACATTGAAAAGGATTAAAAAACAGATCAAAGAAATGAGGAGAAAAAGGAAAATGAGTATCTATAGTTTTGTTGTGTGCTGACCTCTCAAGTTCTGCACCCCGTCCAAAAGTTTTCCCTCTTCCTGCAGTCTGCTACAAACCCAACTTCTAAAGACTGAGTTCATTGGACAGAAATCAAATCCTTAAAGATACATGAGAAAAGGGAACATGACCTTCAATAGAAAGAAATAAGAAACCAGTCACCTGTGGCATATGTAATGCAGGTGAAGGAAAGTCAATGTTGTTGGAGAGTTGAGGTTGATTGATCCCTCGTGTTAAAGAAGTATCTTGAATGGGACCAGGAGCTAGGCCCGATGATGAATGGGATCCAGAACTTGTAGTCTGTCTCACTCCTCCACTAGAGCTTCTTTCACCTACCTCATTAAGTACCTCCTTGGGCAAAAGGAAGTGCAGAGACCTTTCAAGTCCTGAACCCCCACCAAATGCTTGTAAGCTGTTCTCTTGATTTTTAATTGCTGTTGTATGCTCTCTTTGAAACTTCTACAATCATACACAAAAGAAGAGGTCCTCAGACTGGAATACATTTAAAACTATAAAAGGAGGAAGAGAACCTCTCACCTGTGCTGACTGCAGTCTCGGTAAAGAAGCATTGTTGAAGCTGCTGGAGAATCCAAGCTGATTCATTGCTCTTGTCAAACTAGTTTCTTGATCAGAATCAGGAGACAGGCCTGCCGGTTGATGCAATCTAGGAGAAGCAGTCTCCACTTTTCTTCCTTGGGGACTCCTTGCTTTCTTTTCATTGAGCACCTCACTAGGCAAAAGATTACCCCTCAGTTTCCCAGTAACCATAAACAGTGCATTCTGTACATTTTTATACTCACCAGTGATCTGCAAGAAGTATGTTAATTCTCATTTTAATCAGCCAGGCAGGTGGCCCCAAAAGTAAGTTGCTAACTAAAATTCAAATAAAGAAAAACTGAAATCAATATAACCTAGAGGCTTTACCAGACCATTAAATTGGAACATCCTAGTATCCAGGAACTATACTAAATATAGTTTTGAATAAACATTAAAGAACATGATCTGAGCTGCAAATAACAGAAGTAGAATCAAATGTAACATTACAAAATAAAAATGGTGGAACTATTAGCCAACAATTTCAGGACTAATTTACTCTAATACTTTATTATTCTTATATACTTTATAAGTATTAGTCTATCTTAGGGTTCTTTTCTCCTATCTATATCTTGTATTATATACTACAAGCTGGTTTTGTTAATACTTGATACAACAATTGATTATTGAGGGAATTATCTGAGGCTACCACAAGGATTTGAGAATGAGAATCTTAAAAGAGTTATACAAGTGACTTGTAGGTTTTGGAAAATAATATCTTCATTATAGCAAATCCTGAAATGTAGAGTATCCTAAAAGAATATAAACCTTCCACTTTGTATCACAATTAACTTCAGATGTGAACAATAGTCATAATCATACCTCTATTACTACATCATCTTCTGAAGCACAAGCCATGATCTGTTCCCCATCTAATATCCGTATATCAGCACCACTTACTTCTATCATTTCAGAATCTATATTGCCAGTGCCACCCTTCTCAATCAAGCAACAAACAGCATCTGATGCCACTAGGAGCCTTGCAGTTACTGTAGCACCCTCAATCAAACCTGATGGATGCCCCTTTTCAATGTCATGTTCAACAGATCTAGCAAAGACGAGAATAGCAGCATTTTGTGCAGGAGAGTGCCATGATTCAAGGTTCTACATAGGGTAGCAAGCATTCACAGATTAATGAACAAACTAAACATGGAGCATTATGATGAAAACAACCCAAATTAAGAGCAGAGATGGTACAAAGACTTGTGTGCTTCTAGTTGTGTTAATGTACTAGGTAGAAGAATTTTGACATAGCAGCATGACTAACCTCCAACGCAGAAATGGTAACTACACGTTCACCAGACATAGACATTGGAGCTGCAAACATGATAGAAGCACCTGTTTCATTTTGTAGGGTTCTGACAATGGTTCCTTTCTTGCCAATAATGCTCCCAGCTGCACCATTGGAGCAAAGCAGCCTGAATGACACTTCGTGTCGTACCGCTTCCGCATCCTGGTTGGGGTCTTCACCAGCATCCGAGGATAATGGATGGGAAGTTCCAGAATTTCCACTTAAAGGTGGTAACAGTGAACTAAGATGTGGGAAGAATTCTGCATGTGGATCAGAAGAGGCCAAATGTGAAGCTCTCTCAAGTGGTCTCATCAAAAGCGTTGGGTCTTTTTCATATGGTGGACAATCGTGAAGACAATCAGTAACAGCAACCAGTGCTTTTTTCACTGCCAAAATGGAACCTGTAATCTGCCATAAACATAAAAAATTTCTTCACATGGAAAGAAGGAAGTCATTTTCTTCCTGTACTGCACACATTTACCAAACAAAGTGGATATTTGTCCCTATGGTCCAATAATATTGGTTCCAGTACATCACTTATTACCATTACAACTTACTCCCAACCTTAAATCTAATGAACTATGAAGGAACCAAGCACATCATTTACAAGTTTGCAGGTAATTATATCATAATGGATCAATTTTTAACTAACTAATGCAACACCAAGACTCCAAGAAGCATCGACCAAGCAGCCCCAGTTTTAGTTGCACCAAATAATAAATGATGTGGACCTGACACTGGCAATCTTAATCTTTGCAGATAAACAATATGGTGTAAGCTCCTAACGCAAAAGCCTGCTGATTATCTAGACAGCTAAATCTGATATCAAGATGATCAATTTATAAAATTTCATTGAAAAAAAATATATAAAGCGAAATCCTTTTCTATTCATTCAGTTCAATTATAGTCAATTCTCATGTTTGGAAAGCCTAGTTACTATAACGGAAAATTTTTCAACTTAAAAAGTAAAAATACTAGTAATAAAAAGGCACTTTGAAAGAAAAAGCTTAAAGTGACATGATTTTGCAAGAATTTACTTCAATTGAACTCCCGTATGATTTATCCCAAAGAAGGCATTAAAATGTTTCTCAAATCGAAATTCAAAGAAACCAAGCACAACAAAGCCAAAAAATAAATTCAAAAACAAACTAAACAAACATTTTTCTTTTAAGAAAATTCACATAAAGAAGTAAAAGAAACACATGCAAACAAATAAGAGAGAGAGACCTGAATCAGTTGATCATCCTTAGAAGCACAATGTGGGGGTGGAAGGAATCTAATATCCGCCCCACTCTCTCTCCTCATTCTCAACACATTCTTCCCTCCTTTTCCAACAACGGCACCAATTTGTGTCGTATCAGCCAAAAGGCCACAATAACCTTCGCCCAGACCACTATTATTACTATTGTTATCGACTCCTCCTCTTCTTTCTCTTTGACCATCAACTTCCCACATTCTCTCACAAACCCTAATTACTGCCTCTTGAGCCACCGACACCAGTTCCTTTTCCTCCTCTTCCGCCCCATTATGATCGTGACAAGTCGTTGAGTTCAACGTGATTCTTTTTCCGGGAGATGCTGGACCTACTATTGTGATCACACGGTGGTCTGAACCCTGCACTTGTTCGTCACAGTGGACAGTGCACCCTGTGTCTCGCCGTATTTGAGAGATAGCCGAGCCCGAACGGCCGATCAAGCCGCCGATTATGGACGCGTGGCAAACTACTCGGAATGCTACTTGACCTGGTTGGAGCATGACGGGAGGCCGCGTAGGACGCGGGCGTCTACGGCGGTCGCGGTGGTGTTGCATTGATTAAACGGCGGTCGCTGTCGTGTTTGCGTTTTGGTGTTACGACAGTCGACAGGACTCCGCAGTTGTTTACTTGACCGAACACTCTGTTTTTCTTTCTCAGAGAAATGCTAAAACGCGGTTGTACGGACACAGTATATTTATTCTTACGCAGACCCAAAAAGAAAAAAAAAAAAAGAAATTGAGGCAGTTATTAAATAGAAAACTAGCCAAAATTAGTTTACAATCAAAAGAGAAACCCTTTCTTATTGTGTCATCAAGAAATTGATCTTAAAAAAGAATAAAAAGAAAAGAAAGAAACAAGAATTGATAATGTAAATGCAAAGACAATCTTCTTAAATTACCTTAGGCCTTAAGGTTTGCGTGATGACCAAATAAAGATATACTTTCCTTAGTGCTAGAGGGAAAAGAAAATATCAGCTTTCTTTTTTAACTTAAAGGAAGGGAAAAGAGAAATAGCAGTATCTCCATACTACAGAATGCCACCACAATTGCAAATGTTTGGAGTAATGGAGGATCCAGAAGTAAGCTTTTCTCGATAACGGTAACAAAAATAATCACCTTTCTTTTTTCCTCTCAAAATAGAGATCTCATTCAGTAAATATAATAATATTCAGATCCCATTAGTATTGGATTTATGTCTGAAATATAGAAGGAAGAACTGCACCCTACCGAAAAGTACGGAACAAAAAATTTGATATTATATATATATTATGTTTGAGTTTGTTTAGTTTTGTTATATTATTTAAAATAATTAAAATAAGATTTTAAGATGTTTATTTTAAAATTTTATAAAATTTGACTATAATTAGTTTTAGATAAAAATTAAACTAGAAAAAATAAATTTATAAATAATTAATATCGAATAAATAAGATAAATGTAAATAATTAATAGTTTAAACTTTAAGTGGTTAAAAGCATAAAAGGTAATGCATATATTATACTGAAACCTAGAAAATAAATAATAAAAAATTAATCTAAATTAATCACTATTCAACGCGACAAAGAGAGTTTAGTATAAATTTATGAAATAAATAAAATAAAAAATAATTTTTAAATATTAAAAATAACTAGTATAATGAAAGAAATATGGGCTAACAGTAATTACCTACAAATAATCACTTATATTACAAAACTTAAATTGTACGGTCAAATTTTGTATTGTTTCCTAATTTGTAAGCAGAAGCCCATAATTACAGTGGACGTAAAGTCCATGACACAAAACCCAGTCCAACGAAACCAGTCTCCACTCCTCTCCAGCCGACCCCTTCTGTAGCCGCAGCGCCTGCGAATCTCTCTTTTTCTCTCTCATTCCTCCATTCCACTGTATTATTTCAGCTCCCTCCGATCCAAAATCTTACGCTCAAGCAAAATGCACTAAGAACATTAGTGGATATCTCCATGAATGGAGCCCTCACAACTATCTGATCCTCCAAGATGAGAAAATCAACGTCCATTATTCACCCAGGTCAGTCTTCTCCAGTCACTTCCCTTCACCATCACCTCTTTAAAAGACCCATCTCAATTGCACCTCTTCACATAGACCCCGACCCGCCTGATCTCTCCTATCAACTTCTCTCAATTATTTCACTTCCTAACTGGCAAAAACACCCTTCTCTCCGTTCTCTAATCCCTAATATCTCTCCGTTTCATGTTTCTTCTTTATTTAACAATAACCCAAATCTTGATCCCCAAACTGCCCTTAAGTTTTTCGATTTTATATCAAGAAAACCTGGGTTTAAGCACACTGTTCAATCTCATTCTTTTCTTTTAAACATTTTGATTCTCAATAAATATTTTGGTGTTTCCGAGAAAATACGCATTTCCATGATTAAAAGTTGTATTTCCATTGATGATATGAAGTGGGTTTTAGACTTTTTAAGAGAAATGAATAGAGATGATAACGAATTGAAGTTTAAGCTTACTATTAGGTGTTATAATGAGTTATTAATGATGTTATCAAGGTTCTTATTGATTGATGAAATGAAGAGGGTTTATGGGGAAATGTTGAATGACATGGTTACACCAAATATTTATACTTTTAATACAATGGTTAATGGGTATTGTAAGTTGGGGAATTTAGTTGAGGCTAATTTGTACGTGAGTAAGATTTTGCAGGCTGGTTTGCGGCCGGATACTTTTACTTATACCTCATTAATTTTGGGGCATTGCAGGAATAATGATGTAAATAGTGCTTTTAGTGTTTTTAATATGATGCCGAAAAAGGGTTGTCGACGAAATGAGGTTTCGTACACGAATCTTATACATGGATTATGTGAGGTTGGAAGGGTTGATGAAGGTATTAGTATTTTTAAGAAGATGAGGGAGGATGATTGTTATCCGACTGTACGTACATATACGGTCATTGTACATGCATTGTTTGAAAGTGGTAGGAGAATGGAGGCGATAAATTTGTTTAGTGAGATGAGAGAGAGAGGTTGTGAGCCAAATATTCATACTTATACTGTGATGATCAATGCAATGTGCAAAGAAACTAAGCTAGAAGAAGGTAGAAGAATTTTAGATGAGATGGTAGAGAAAGGGTTGGTTCCTAGTGTGCCTACTTATAATGCATTGATTGATGGGTACTGTAAGGAGGGAATGGTGGAGGCTGCTCAGGAAATATTGGATTTGATGCACTCGAATAGCTGTAACCCGAATGAGCGGACTTACAATGAGTTGATATGTGGTTTTTGCAGAAAGAAAAATGTGCACAGGGCAATGGCACTCCTTAGTAAAATGTTAGAGAGCAGACTGACCCCAAGTGTGGTTACATATAATTCCTTAATCCATGGACAGTGTAAAATAGGTTATTTAGATAGTGCTTATAGATTGCTTAATTTGATGAATGAAAATGGAGTAGTTCCTGATCAGTGGACTTACAGTGTTTTCATAGATACTCTTTGTAAGAAAGGGAGAATTGAGGAAGCTAATGTACTGTTCAATTCTCTAAAGGAGAAAGGCATAAAGGCAAATGAAGTGATATATACTGCATTAATTGATGGATACTGCAAAGCTGGGAAGATGGATGATGCTAATTCTTTGCTTGATAGAATGCTTACCGAGGACTGTTTGCCTAACTCATCAACTTATAATGCGCTTATAGATGGATTGTGCAAAGAGAGAAAAGTTCAAGAGGCACTTTTGTTGATGGAAAGCATGATACGGAAGGGTCTGAAATGCACAGTTCCCACATATACGATTCTTATTGTAGCAATGTTGAAAGAGGGTGATTTTGACTATGCTCATAGGATTTTAGATCAAATGGTTTCCTCAGGATATCAGCCTGATGTGTATATTTACACTGCATTTATTCATGCTTTTTGCACCAGAGGAAATATAAAAGAAGCAGAAGATATGATGAGTATGATGTTTGAAAGAGGTGTTATGCCTGATGCACTAACTTACACATTGGTAATTGATGCATATGGCGGTTTGGGATTATTGAATCCTGCATTTGATGTTCTCAAGCGAATGTTTGATACTGGTTGTGATCCTTCTCATCATACCTATTCTTGTTTAATCAAGCATCTCTTAAAGGAGGAACTAACAAAAAAATATAAGAATGTAGCACTGTGTGATTCCATTCCAAATGTCTTCTTTGCTGATGTTGCTGATGTTTGGAAGATGATGAAATTTGAGACTGCTCTGGAACTTTTTGAGAAAATGCTGGAACATGGTTGTTCACCTAATATTAACACCTATGCAAAGCTCATTATAGGACTTTGCAAAGTGGGGCGTTTGGGAGTGGCCCAAAAATTATTTGATCATATGAATGAAAGAGGAGTATCTCCCAGTGAAGCTATCTATAACTCCCTCCTCAACTGTTGTTGTGAGCTGGGAATTTATGGAGATGCAGTGAGACTGGTGGGCGCTATGATGGAGCATGGTCATTTACCACTTCTAGAGTCTTTGAATGTACTTTTCTGTGGGCTATATGAGGAAGGGAGCAAAGAAAAGGCTAAAGTAGTTTTCTCTAATTTGCTTCAATGTGGGTATAATGATGATGAAGTAGCTTGGAAAATTCTCATTGATGGATTACTTAAGAATGGCCTTTCTGATGGATGTTCTGAATTGCTGGGCGTCATGGAGGCAAGGGGTTGCCAAATTCATCCTCAAACATACAGAATGTTAATTGAAGGACTTGACGGGACATAATCTTTTGTATTGTCTCTAGTGAAATCTTTAATTTCTAGGGGAAGAAATGTTTCAGTTTACATGTTGAATATGGAGGCTAGTGTATATAGATGGCAATTTAGATCCTCTTGACGTGCAGTCTCCAAATAATTAGCTGGGATTCGTTGGTTGAATTCTAGAATCTGCAGTAACCTGTTCAATGAGGTAGCTCATTTTTTATGAGAAAGACGTACTGTTGGATGTAGCAGCAAAACTGTGTAGAGAAAGGGAATCTTAGATGACAATCAAGTGGCAGGTGATTCTTAACCTTGTTAGATTTATATATTTATTCTTAACATTTTCTAATAAATTCATCTGAGAACTACAAACTGATTTGACCTTATTATTTCAATGAATTATTGGAACTGCTTCTCCTGTGTAACATGACAAATACTGGAATATCACTTTGAGTTGTCATATTGTTGCAAGTGTAGCTTGTGCACTATTTCAGGCAGGGACATATTTATTACCTTGTGCCTCTTATAGTTGAAAAGATTACATTTGTTTTCCTCATCCTCTCAAATAAAGATGTATCTCTGCATTAAGCAAGGTGAACCGTGAAAATTGTAGGTTTAGAATCATTTTGCTGAAATACAATGATAACAGTCACCGATTAATATGAGGATAGAGTAACTTTTAGGAATGAGAAAATACTTAATTATCTGTTATCTGTATTGGAGTAAAGATTAGTTTTTGAAACAGAGAGTAGATTTTCATTCAAAATGGGTAAACTAAAGCTAGGAAGGTGGAGGATATCTCATATGCACTTGCTTTACATTTGGTTTCATGTTTGTGTACTTTTTTTTTTAATGTTTAGTGAGAACAGAAAGGTTAAAAAGAGTAAAAACCATAGTTAGGTTAACATTCTAGTTTCTTGCAATAAGTTATGCTATCCCAAAATAGATCTAAGGAAGATGTCTTCATTTTTTCTTAATCTAATCTCCAGTTTATTCTCTCATTTGACACTTTACAGGATCGTGTTTGGTTGCTACCTTGAGTAACAGGTCTTTCTGCACTCCAGCTATTTTGATACAATTCCATTGAAGCAAATGAGTAGCCAACCTCAAGCCTGCTGATTGAGGTAGAGGATCTTGTTTGGTTGGTATGCCCTTGCTGTATGCATGCGCTTATCCTTGGTAAATACAAAAATTCATCATTTATTTATATTTTGTCAGTGTTCATTCTCTTTCAGTATACAGTTTCCATTTCTTAATATTAGTGGTTGGTTATCCTGGATTGCTGTAGACATCTTCGGGTCTAAGTCATAATTAGGAAAGAGAAAAAAGAAACTAAACTTAGAGGCTCAAATTCTTTCCTCCTTGCTCTGCCCACTGCAAAACTGTTAATTACCCATTCAGTTTTAATATAAATCTTGGCTTCTAAAAACAGGTGGTTCTTTTTTACCTGTATCTTGTAAGAACTAATCTTATGGATGTCTCTCTTCTTTCAATAGGGTCAGTCTTTTTATTTTAAAATCAGGATAGTAATTAAAAGATGATTCAATTGCAAAAAGATTGGTTCTTGCTTCAAGTAAAAAATATCTTGATGTTTCAGTTCAATGAGCCAACTCATTGTTAAATCTGAAAATCATACTAAGTGCTAAATTTTGAGTCAGGAATAAGTGTCGCTAAGCTGTGGTTAGATTACATGTGGTTAAAACAGAAAGAGTATAGTTCCCTGAAGAACCCAAGACGATTGAGAAAGCATTGAAATTCTGAAATATGAGCTGAGGGCATCATTAGAAAAGACAAGATAGAATTTAAAGTGTTAGCTTGCTGGATTAGGTTTTGGGTTTTGTGAATTAGTAATTACAGTTGGGAAGCATAATAGAAGGAACAAGAAAAGTAAATTGAGAATAGTGTTGATGCTTTCAAAAGCTTATGTGCTTAGAAAAATAATTTGAGATAGTGTTGATGCTTTCAAAATCTTAGGTGTTTTCCTTACATTTTTCATTCTTCTGTAATGTTTTACTGTTGCAGTTGCTGTGGTCTTGTAAGTAACAGGCCTAAGAAATAGCTTCCAATCCAAAGAACTCTATCAATTCAAAGGTTAATTATCTTGCATAGAAGATTGCTCTTCATAGCTTACACTTGTGCAAATTAACTTTATAAACGATAGTATCGGGAACTATTGTGGATAATTTAGCAGGCTTGAAGCATGAGCTTCCTTAGTGAAAGTTAAAATACTGAATTAAGGACCCTAAGTGTTACAGTAATATGATTGGATTTTAATGTATGTTAAACTTTCTTCATTTAAAAGGGGAAAAAAAAATCCTTTTATGTTGTTTGTCTAGAGAAGCAGCTATTTCTTGGTACAGAAGTGGTGATTGTGTATGATGTAATTTCTAAATCTCTTTGGTTTAGAAAAGGTGTTATGAACTCTTATGATGATATAACCTGTAGTTTCTAAATCCCTTCTGTTTAGAAAACGTGTTATGAAATTATGATGATATAACCTGTAGTTTATCTAGTAAGATGATTCATACTGTTAAATAGGGATGCAGGAACAGCATCTTCTTTTCGAACCAGATCCAGAATCAGCTTCGTCTAATATACCCTCCTATCCTGATGTTCTAGCATGCCAGAGTTTGCCCTGCTTTCTGGTATTCCACTTTACTTTTCTGACTTCAGATGTTTCTATGCCAATTAATATGCTAATAGGAAAAATTTGCAGTGTAACGCGACGCTACTGTCTGAGTGAGAATGAATTTCCATGACCTGGCTTGGCAAAATTCCATCAGTAAGGATGAGTGCTGGTGCAAAAGTTGGATCAAAGTCTTTCAACCCTTAAAACATTCCGTCCTGAGTGTCTGAAGGGCATCCAGAAAGAAGGTAAATAAAAGTCTATTAGTACATGTCTGCTGTCATATACTTAATTGCTTGCTTGTCATAATTTTTGGCGATCCTTTTCTGATCCAGAAATTTCACCTGCTGGCCAGAACTGCAAATTGCTGTTCCTGCACCAGGATTATTCAAAAACTTCTACTGTACAAGTGATTAATTTCTGTTGGAAGGGAAAAAGAAAAGCGAGCAGAATATAATAACAATTGTGATTTTTGAAGAACAATAGCTGTCATCGGCAAAAGCAAGAAAATTTTGGGCCGGCTGATTTGGAGGGCAATTATTAACTGAACGGCTGACTTTACAAAAGGAAAATGAAGCAAAACGATTGCTGAATTCTATCAACAATGGCATCTATTTTTTCAAATGTGACAAAATCATTTAAAATAATAAAATCTAAGAAATTAAGTTTATCCTTGCAAAAGGAGTACTCCCAAATCAGTTGCAAGTGCTGAAACAGTTTTCTACATTTCTTTATGGAAAAGTAACAATAATACTTATGTTTTTTATCTTTATAAAAAATACGTTGTAAAATTATTATTTTTACCGTATAAAAACAATATAATTTTTTAATTTTTTTTTTCAAAAATACAGTATTAGTTGTTTTTTTTTTTTTTTAATAAAACAGTCAAAAAAACAAAAAGATAATTAAAGAAACAACAACATTGAATTTTTGAAAAAAAAATTATACAGTAAAAATGATATTTTTTATTGATTTTTAGGGTATTTGTCAAAAGTTGCCACACTTATTACAAAGAAATAGAGTAGATATTAGTAAGGGAATGAAAATGAGGCCTATTTGCGATTAGAGAGTCTGTAATTGCGGCAGGGCCCCCTTGCCACAGAAGTCTAATGGTAGGATTTGGGCTACCGCAAATCAACCTCACAGAAGTGTAATGTAAGGATTTGGACTATCGCAAATCAGCCTTTCCCTGCCGCAATTGTCCCCTGCGGTTTGTCCCTAGAGACTAGTTGAGGAAGGTTCTTGAGCGATTTTTGGCCATTAAAACCGCCAGCGGATAACAACTTTTTCTCTAGCAAAATCCATTACAAGCTTGAAGATTATGACACCGTAATACTACTATAGGCATCTCCATTTTTCCAAAGGAGTATGACAGTTGAACTCGAAAGAATCTCCTACGGGGCTTTACCCGACCATTAGATTTTATTTCTTTTGGGGGGGCTCAGTGACCCAAGTGGAAGTCTAGGAAAAAGAAAGAGGGGATAGATTGAACATCAGTAATAGGCTTTGCAGCCTGTCGGACTGTCATGGCAGGATCAGGATTATTATTTCTGAAAGCCATATACCTGAGTAACAATTGATTTATGCATGACGTGTCCGACTGTGTAGTCTATATCTCCTTTTTATCTTTTTATCTTTTTTTATCTTTTTCTTTTGACGTATTTGCTTGGCGCTACATGTTAAAACATATGGAGGACAATCAATTCTTGGCTTGTTGGTGCAAAATTTAATTCTGACAGTAGACTGTCGGTGCCTCTGAACAAAACAAGGGTGAAATTTAATTCTGCTTTCACTGCTACAGCTAAGGCATTGCTGATAACAAGTGTTGCTACTGTTCATATATGAGATCACATGGTTGAATGGTTCAAAATCAGATCTCTGACTTGAGTAAAACTAAAAGAAAGGCTTTAGATTTACCATGTCTCCTATTCTAATTTGCTCTCCTATGTTTTTAGGAGGATTCACCTATTATTGATCAGAATGTGCTACTTATTAATTAACCGGTCCCTCTGTCATTCAGAATCGTGCCCAACTTAAAAGCTCAAATAATTGAAAATAGTGTTTTCTTATACATAATTATATAATTTGTTTCTTAGTTTGTTTTTATGGGTCAATCAACAAAAGCAGCATCCATTAGCACTAAAAAAGTGCCAAATACAACAGATGAACAGAACAACACTACTGCTGAAAGATAGCAAAACGAGCAGCTGTAAAAGCTACCCTTGTAATTCTTGCTTGCAGACTTTGTCCTTCAGATCTTCTCTTCTAGGTCTCCTTCCCACGAACCACTCCATAAGATTTCTTATATAATTACTTCTGCCCTTAAGATCTCTTCCTCCATTTATATTCACTTCTGCGAATTCAACTCTCGCCCTGGAAAATATGCAGCAATCGTATTTGAGGCCCAATACGTGTCAAATCATAGCTCTAACCCGTATTAAAGGTGGCTGGATCCCAACCTAATTAATTATTTTTCTTTGCACAAACAGCAGTGGTCATATCATCTTGAATAAGCGAAATCAAATAAGCCATTTTATCTACATATGGACAAAAAAATATATTCCTATCTCCGTATATTTAGAATATGTCGAGTAAAACTATAGACGGTAAAATAATATTATTGTTAGAGTTTTAATATAGTTGTATATAAATTTGAGATTTTAATTAAGTTACTAAATGCTCTTATCAATTTATCTATACGCTCTTAGTCAATTTGAGAACATATTTATTTATATTCTTTAAAGTATAATTAAATATTTGATATTATCACCTGTTTATTTTCTATTTTATTGAGTTATTCCCTATTGGACTTGTTTAAATTTAGGCATGACTCGAGCTTGGTCTCTGGTTTGAATACTTTTAGTTGGGCAAAATCAGTTGCGCCTAAAATTTTAATCAAATTCTATCCTTTTTAACAATATATAGATTCTTACTTATAATTTTTTAGGGCGACCCATTTTTTTTGGATGGCCTCAATGAAACATTTAGAAGTCTATTTAAAAAATAATAGAAAATTTTGAATTTAGGCTCAAGCAGTTTTAAAATATAAATTATGTGTTTAAGCTTGTAAATTTTCGGATGGGATTAGATGGGTCTATCGGATACTTTAGCCCATGAGTAGGTCTATGCCTCGTAATAAATTACATTTTAAGGAATATGATAGTATAAATCTAGGATAAAATTAAAAATTTATTTTAATAATAAATAATTAAATAAAATGATTTTCTAAATATTATTTCAATATTTTTGAAAAATAATTCATTAGCTTCTGGAAAAAAGAATGGACTAGGAGAGTGTGAAATTAAAAAGAAAAAATATTTATAGATAAAATTTGAAAAGCATTAAATATTACCGTTGGAAAGAATATACAAACGTTACGGTTGCTTTATTAAAAAGAAAAAAAGTAAAACGAATTTAATTTTTAAAATATTATAATTGATTTTCAAAAGAAAAAGAATTTAGTTAAAAAAAAAAAAAACATTTCTGGAATTAATAGGTTGAATAGTTGGATCCACACGACAATTTTACAATATTATTATTTCTGCTCACGACAGATACATATATCTCATTTTTCACGTGCTCTACCTGCTAACCAAACCAATAATTCATCAGGTTTTATTTTGGTTATTTATATCATTGTCTAAATTTCTTGTTCCGTATTCATCTTCCGCGGTCTAGAGCTATCGTAATCGTCGTTTCTTTCTTTTCTTCTTTTTCTTTTTTTTTTGTATTTCACTCTTACAATCTTAGTATTTGTTAGCAATTTCATCATCAATGGAAAACGGTGACAGTAATCTTCATATAGCAATGTTTCCATGGCTAGCATTTGGTCACATGATCCCCTGGCTAGAGTTTGCCAAATTACTTGCAGAGAAAGGTCACAGAATCTCCTTCATATCCACTCCTAAAAACATCGATCGTCTTCCAAAAATCCCTCCATGCTCGTCACCTCTTATAAACTATGTCAGAATTCCATTGCCATCACTACAAGGTCTCCCTCCAAATGCAGAGGCCACCATGGATTTACCACCTAGCAAAGTTCGGCACCTGAAGAAAGCCGTCGACATGCTCCAACAACCCATGACTCATCTTCTTGAATCATTAGCTCCTGATTGGGTTCTTTTCGACTTTGCTCCTTACTGGATTCCTTCGGTTGCTGCTAAACTTGGTATTAAGAGTGCTTTCTTCACTATATGCACTGCAACAATGGTAGCTTTTCTTGGTCCATCATCTCTCTTGATCAACGGTGATGATGACAGGAAAAAACTTGAAGACTTCACTGTCCCACCAAAGTGGGTTACATTTCCTTCAACTATAGCATATAGGTACTATGACATCAAGAACACTTTCGACTGCGCAGAGGATAACATTTCAGGTGTCAGTGATTTCCTTCGCTGGGGATGGTGTCTAAAATCCAGTGACATTATAATGGTGCGCTCCTGCTCAGAATTTGAACCTGAATGGCTTGAACTTCTCGAGTCAATCCACCAGAAAAGGGTTTTCCCCGTCGGCCAGCTTCCTCCGACTGCTTGTGAGACTGATGACAAGACTGATTCCTGGAGATGGATCAAAGACTGGCTTGACATGCAAGAAAAGGGTTCTGTAGTGTATGTAGCATTTGGTAGTGAAGCAAAACCGAGCCAAGAACAACTTACTGAGTTAGCTCTAGGAATAGAGCTCTCTGGCATGCCATTCTTTTGGGTATTAAGGAACCGGCGTGGTGTTGCAGACACTGAGTTGACCGAATTGCCACCTGGATTTGAGGAGAGAACAAAAGGACGCGGTGTGGTTTGGACGAGTTGGGCACCTCAACTCAAGATTTTAGCTCATGAATCGACTGGTGGTTTCTTGACTCACTCAGGGTGGAGCTCAGTAGTGGAAGCACTTATGTTTGGAAGAGCATTGATACTATTGACATTCTATGCAGATCAAGGGATAAATGCTAGAGTTTTGGAAGAGAAGAAGATCGGTTATTCGATACCAAGAAACGAGTTCGATGGATCGTTTAAGAGAAACTCAGTGGCCGAGTCAGTGAAGTTGGTGATGGTAAGTGAAGAAGGAAAGATTTACAGAGATAAAGCCAAAGAGATGAGCGGGTTGTTTGGTGATAGGGCAAGGCAAGATAACTATGTGAATAACATTTTGAGTTACCTTAAAGGCAATAGACCTACAAAAAGGGTCATATGTTAATTTATTTCAAATTATATTTTTATTCTAATAAATTTGCAAATATATATTAATTTTATATTTCTTAAGCAATAAAAAAATTATTTATAATAAAATGGTTATTGATGTGAGTTTTAAAATCTATGGGTTCTTATATATATTTTTATTTTTATTGTGTTAAAATATAAAAGAATAATATTTTAATTCTTTTAAAATTTATAATTTTTGTGAATTTTTTTATTCTTAATCGGTTATTTTTTGGTAAAATAACTGAAAGCAACCGAAAAAAAATTGAAAAATAATTGAAAAACGATAACGCTAAGAATTTAAAAAAATAAAAAAATAGTATTAACAAAGTATATACAAATCTTTTACAAAAGAAATCAGGTCACCAACGGAATCTACTGAGATGCCTTTGTCAATTATAAATACATTATAATACAAAAAAGTTTGATATAAAAATTCGGCCATGAGTCACTCCGAGGAAGAGGACAAATCAAGTACACAAGGACGATCAAGCCCTGCCAGAACTTAATGTGACCTATATATCAGAATGGTCATTTTTGACATTACGCACAGGAAAAGCCATGTAATATGGCTATTTAAAAGCAAATCATCATTAACCCATTATCCTCATCAACATCCACTCCAGCCACAGCATAAGTAATGGATGCTCAGAGCAGCACCCTCGTCCAAGATCCTTTAAGGTTTGAGTTTTCCCTTCTTTACATGCTCATCTTCCTGCTGTAAGTTACTTAATAAACGATCCCTTTTCAGATATGTTGAAATTTGTATTGGTTTTGGTTTTTGTTATTCTTGTAAATAGATTTAATATTAATCTTGTAAATTTGTATTTCTGTTGATTTTTATTTTTGTTAATCACTTAATCTAATTAATAGATAGGAAGATCCTACAAGGTGATATTTAGAGTCAGAAATTTGTGTAAATATATATTTGCTACGTAAAATACTAGCCTCTCCTGTTTGAGCAGGTCTGTTACAGTCGGTGGTAACACCAGCGCAGGAAAAGCAATTTGCAGGTGCGGTGAAGGGTATACATGTGTTATTACCAGGACTGTTGGACCTGATGCAGGCAAGACCTACAAATGCACTGGAAATTGCACATGCGTCTTGTATGTGAACTATCTTCAGCTAATTGTTTATTGTTTCTAAGAAAAAGAATATGTTGCTTAAATTTTCTGCTATCTTCTTCTGAAAGCAGAGATGGGAATGCTGATGAAGGCTCAATCGTGCAGCAGAAACTAGAGAGCCTCGGTGAAAGCAGCGCATACTGCGAGTGTGGTGAAGGATGGAGCTGTGTCATCACCAAAACTTAAGGTCCTGATGCAGGAAAAGCCGGCTTTGAATGTGCTGGGGGTTGTACATGTGTCACTACTGCCTGATAAACCTAAGTGCGCACCTCAGCATATCTGTATTTATCTGGTTAGATTAAAATTTGGCACTTTGTTGTATTGTAGTCCTGTTTGTGAGTTCGCTTGCTGATTGTACAACAATGAATAAAGTTCTGCCCGAAAACTCTCCCAAGTCTTTTGGATCGTAAAAAACAAAACACAAAAAAAAAAACATATGGTTCTTATGTGTGTTTTCATGTTGATTGTAACATAATATCTAAGAATATGTCTGAAAGCTCTCTCAACTCTTGTGGTTATAAATGCCATTCCCCTTATTATAAAATACTGTGGTGGATTGAGTTTTATGTCATAATTTCTTTCATCTTTTATACTTTTCGCCTAATTTAATTTACAAGGAAATTCTTTCTCAACTCTTTTCACTTTTTATCTCAGTATCAAATGGTTAATCAATTCTCTGGCAAATCGTTTCACTTGCATACAATTCTTTCAACAACAATCACTTCAAGAATTTAATATATAGGAAAGGACTTCTTGAATCAGATCAAGTCTTTTTTTTTTTTTTTCTTCTTCTTCTTCTTCTTCATTATTATCATTACGGTTGTATCGATATCAAAGGAGAATATCAAAGCACTTTTTTTTTATCATCATCATTGAGCGTTAGCGAAGCTTCAACAGATATAAAAAATTAAAAAAAAAAGTTTAAATCAACATTAAGAAAAAAGACAATTTAACAACTCTATAGCTCAGATTAAAGCTATATTATTATAAAGCAACAAATATTGGTGATGGAGAGACATGGGTGTTTGATTAGCAAATTTTTTTAATAGTAGCCAAGCTTATAGATGTATAGGTACAAATTGATTAGCAAAACTTTTTGAATAGTAGCTAAGCTTATAGGTGTATAGGTACCAAAAATACAAGTTGAAACTAAAGATCAATATTTTAAATACTATTTATATGTAATATATATATACATCAAATATATATGAAACATATACTAAAATTTGTAAAATGTATACCATTTACTGTAATTTCTCATTGTGTTTTTCTACAGATATAAATATAGTGAGTATATTATATATAAGGAACATATATTAAAATAAATTGAATGTATTCAATTATTTTAAATAAACATTAATATTATATTTTTTCTACTAGAAAATATTAAATTTTGGAATAAAAATATATTAAATAAATTGAAATTTTGATTAAAATTTAACTAGTACATACCTAATATATAATTAACATATATATTTTATACCAACATATAATAAAATAAATGTAATATACAGTGCAATCTATATGAATTAAAATAGTTATAGATATCAATTATATATTTAATGTGCATTATATTTTGTTGAGCATATATATTATTTTCAGTCTTTTTTAAAAAGGTATAAGTATTTAAAATATACTATAAATATAGACAACAGATACTAAAATAAATATAATGTGTACCAATTTTTAGAGTTTATTTTTTTTAGTTTTTTATATTTAAAATAAATAAATAAATAAATATATATATATATATATATATATATATAAGTATTTAAAATATACCATAAATATAGACAACATATGCTAAAATAAATATAATGTATACCAATTTTTAGAGTTTATTTTTTTAGTTTTTTATATTTAAAATAAATATATATATATATATATATATATATATATTTATATTAAAATATTTCTGATATTTAATTTATACTTAATGTATTTCATATTTTTTCGAATGGATTTCTATTATTTTTATTGTATTATGTTATAAATATATATAACATTTACTAATTTCATAGAAATATAAAAATAATAAAATAATTATCATAATACTATTTTCTTAATTTCTAATAATCACTAGAGTTATTATATAAACCTTAACTAAATCAATCAATTAAAATTGATATTATTGTTATTGAGAAAATAATTTTTAAAAATAAAAGATTAAAATTAAACAAATTGAAATTTTAATTAATATATATCTAACACATATGTAATATATACTTTTTACTGTCCATTTATAAAAAGAGTTCTCCTTATAATGATTTTTATTTTTTTTAAACAAATATGATTTATATATAAAGTAAATTATATTCTTAAAAATATTCTTAGATACTAGTTATGTATATATTCGGCTCTCCAATAATTTAATATGCAATTAAATTAATATTATTAAATAGATACTAAATATATGTCCAACATATATTAATATATATCAAAAATTAAATATCATAAAAATTATAAAAATACATACCAAATTGCTAATAACATATATCATTTTGTAAAAAAGAAATATACCTAATATATATCATCGTATTTTTAAAATAATTTTTCAATTTAAAGTATTTTTGAAAGAAAAAGAATTTTAACAATATAAATGAAAGAATCCCTTTTTTCTTATTCAAATGGTTTTCTTTCCAATGTTTTAATTAGAAAGAAAATTTAGACATTTCTTTCTTTCTTCAGAAATTCAAGACCTGAAGTTAGTATTTTATGCTTATGGCATACATTTTGAAGTTAGTTATTGATGTTTTATTTTTATTATTTATTCAATTTAATTTTTAAACTAATATTCCACTTATTATCTCTCTTATAATATATTTAATTATATCACATTAGCTACATCATCGCTATTGTTTACTTTTATATGTTTACTTTTGCTAACAAAGTAAATCATCTATCTTTATTTTTCAAGAAGAAACAAACATCCAAAATATACTTAAAATCAAACCAACTTTTCTTCTTTCTTCTTTCTTCTTTCTTTTGTCTTTTTTTCTTTTGAAAAGCGCAACAAGATTCTCACCACAAAAGAAAAGAAAAGAGCAACAAGATCTTATCATGGGTGAACCTAAAAAGCTTCATGTTGCTTTGTTCCCATGGCTCGCATTTGGTCATATAATCCCATATCTGGATCTGGCCCAGCTCATAGCCCAGAAAGGTCACAAGATCTCCTTCATATCTACTTCAAGAAACATCCAACGTTTGCCACAAGTCTCTTCAAAGCTATCATCCAGTATCAAACTCATAAGCCTCACTTTACCCCAAGTAGAAAATCTCCCACATGATGCAGAGTCCACCATGGATTTACCTTATGACCATGTCCCGTATCTCAAGAAGGCCTATGACCTTCTGCAGGACCAGTTGCTTCACTTCTTACAGACTTCTGCTCCAGATTGGATAATTTATGACTTTTCTCCTCATTGGTTACCTCCTATTGCTGCAAATCTTGGGATCTCAGGTGCTTTCTTCAGTATATTTGGTGCATGGTCATTAACTTTCTTGGGATCATCATCCTCGGCCATGATTAATGGTGATGATCCACGGACAAAGGCTGAACACTTAACTGTCCCTCCAGATTGGGTTCCATTTTCCTCCAAGGTCGCATTTCGGCTCCATGAGGCCAAGCGTGCTCTTGATCACCTTGGGATGAACAATTCAGGTTTCTCCGATGCTTTTCGTATAGGTTCTGTACTGGGGCATTCTGATGTTATAGCTATACGAAGCTGCATCGAGATAGAAGCCGACTTTTTAAGGCTCCTAGGTCAGCTTCATGGTAAGCCTGTGCTTCCAGTAGGTATACTGCCACCTTCAGCTCTGGATAGTAGCGATGACAAAGACGATACATGGATTGAAATCAGTTCATGGCTTGACAAACATAATAAAGGATCTGTAGTTTACATAGCATTTGGAAGTGAGTCAGCACCGAGTCAAGAGGAATTAGAAGAATTGGCGCTTGGGCTGGAGTTATCAGGGCTGCCATTCTTTTGGACACTGAGAAAGCGAAATAATGATGATTCGATCAAGTTACCAGATGGGTTTGAGGAAAGAGTGAAGGGACGCGGACTGGTTTGGATGAGTTGGGCACCTCAAGTCAAGATTCTTGCTCATGAATCGGTGGGAGGATTCTTGACTCACTGCGGTTATAGTTCAATAATAGAAGCACTGCATTTTGGACGTGCTCTGATTATGTTTCCTTTATCTCTTGATCAAGGGCTAATTGCTAGAGTTTTTGAAGAGAAGAAAGTGGGTGTAGAAATAAAAAGAGATGAAGAAAATGGATGGTTTACCAAAGACTCAGTGGTCGAGTCACTGAAGTTGGTAATGGTCAAAACAGAAGGTAATGTATATAGAGACAAAGCCAAGGAGATGAAGAAGGTGTTCGGAAATAAGGAACTCCATGACAGATACATGGGCCATTTTGTTGAGTTTCTACAAAATCATTGCAGGAATCCATGACTGTTCCAAGCAAGAAGCCAAAGACATTGCATTTAATTTCCTTTTAAATTTGAAAGTGAAGGATATCTACCACTACGGTTCAATGCAGCTGCTTTGGAAATAGTTTGTAAATTTGAGTTCCATAAAATGTACTTTATTTTCGGAAACTTATGGTCAGAACTCAGTTTGTAGTTTATATTTTTTGTAATCTATCGCTTCAGTTAAAAAAAAAAAAAGAATTATTGCTTCATGTGGTCCTGAGTTGAAGATAACCTTTAATATAGTTTATTAATATATATATTATAATTTTTGTGATCTAAATTTTTTTTAGTTTGTGTTTAATTTGATATATAATTTTTTATTTTGAGATATTTATTTATTTTTTGCATAAGAGGATAATTTTTTATTAATTTATTGATTAATAAACTATATTTATAATTAAATATTAATTATAATTTTAAAAAATAATATTTTAATATTTTATTAATTAATAAATTAATTTTTGATTAGATAATAATTCTGATTCTATAATAAGAAATAGCATATCAATTATATTCTAATATTATTTTAGATTATATTTTTAATATTATATTTATTAATAAATTAATTTTTAATTATTTAATAATTTTTCATCATAATGAATACTAAATATCAATTGTATTGATAGTATTAATTAATATAATACTAAAATTATCTAAGGAGAATAATTTGTGTAGTATTATATTAATAAAATTTTAAAATATTTAAAAATTTAAAATAATATTTTATTATAAATTATATTAAATATTAAATTTTTATTAATTTTATCTATAAATTTTATTTAAAATTATATCAAAATAATAATAATAATTGTGCAATGTATGAATAAACAACTAATTTATATTTAATTCAACTACATCATTAAAAATTTATAATGACATTAAAATAAGAAAAATTGCTAAATTTCTATTTATTCTTGTCATAATTCTTATCTATTTGATGTAATATATATTACTTTTACTAAATTATTTTTTAATGTTTAAGAGATAGTTTTATAAATATATTATATATTAAATCAGACAGACAAAATAAGTGAATTGTATAGCATTACTCTTAAAATAAAAGACAAAATATAATAGTTTTATAAAATAAAATTTAAGAATAAGTGAATTGTATAGCATTACTCTTAAAATAAAGGACAAAATATAATAGTTTTATAAAATAAAATTTCTTAAATTTTTTTATCTAATCCAAATATATATCACACCTGCATACTAAACTAATATATAACTAAAATATATTTATTAATTTTAATTAATAAATATATTTTGATAATCTAACGTCAAAATATAAAATAATTTTACATCCATAACACTCATTTATTTTTTGTGGGATATATTCATACAAGTAAAAAAGTTATCCATTAAACTTGTAAAGACTGCGGTAAATCTTACCAAATTCTAGCTTCCAGAGAGAAACCTGGGGTTAGGAGACTCTTTTTTTCACAAGTAAGTGAGAGATGTTGAATTTCCAATTTAAGTCCACCTAAAATAGATGGATAAACTCGTTCGAAGTAACAAATCACTCATGGAAAATCGGGAGTGGATGCTTTTCAAGTCTCACAGATGGCTGGCTCACATCTCAATGAGTTTCAAGCTGCAAATGCTCGAGAGATCCATTCTTCACACCACCAATGGATAGATCACGGAAACAACCTTAGTTTGATAATTATAAGCTGAATACTAACGCATCTGTGCATCCGGATCAGAGGAAGACAGGGGTTGGGGAGGTGATTCGTGATTGTAATGCCAAGTATTTATGTCATCCTCCAAATGCATTGAAGTGTGGGATGTTGAAGTTGCAGCAGCGAATGCTTTATAATTTGGCTTATTTATTGCATGGGGTAGCTGCTTACGTCGAATCCAATTAGCTGAGTCTCATTCACAAATGCTAATTATAAATCTGAGACAAAGGAACCAAGGGCTCTCGGTTCACCACTTGCTCGATCAATGAGGATATGAATTCAGCTGCACAACAATTTTATTCTATTACCTTTAGCTATGGAAACTCAATTGCACACTCTCTTGCACAAAGGGCAGTTAGAAATGGTTGTGAAATCCTTGTAGAGGAAGTTCCTGATGAGAGCCTATTGGGATTAATTCGGACCGGATAAAGTAGAATTGCAGCTAAAATAGACTAAAAAGATAATAATAAAAAAGATAGAACACACAGTTTTTATATAAAAAATTCCTAAACAAATTAAGATAACAACTATGAGTAAAAATAAAAGAATTTTACTATGAGAAAAATAAGATTTTACAGTATTTCTTTTATTTTAAAGAGAGCACTTATTTATTTATTTCTCTCTCTAATTCTTTTTCTTTCTCACGAAGGAATGCGGAAAAACTGAGAATGATGTAGGATAACAAGGAGGCTTTGCACCTCTTGCCTTTTATAGACAAGAGGTGTTTGGCCTCCAAGCACCATCCTATTATTCTTGGCCACCTTTTTTTTATTTAATTATTTCAACAGAGCCTATATGGATGCTGCTGATGTTTCTCTTTAATTAGCTAATGAACCGTTCTTTCCATATTTCAAAAGAAAAAAAAAAGAAAAAAAATAAATAATTACTAAGAACTAATTATTACTTAATTCCAAATAAAAATTACTAAAATAACAATTTTCTCACTATAATGAGAATTCTGAATGATACATATATGCTTCTTAAAAAGAAAAGAAAAGAAAGATTAAACAATCTCTTCTTATTGATTGTCTCTCTTAAAATGAAAGGGATTTAGATGTTGGAATATTGAGTGATTTTCATTAATGAATTTACTCTTTGATTCGATGGTTGATGAATTCAAGATCTAATTCTGTTCTTTCGCAAGTAAATTATAAGAATTAGTTTTATAATTAATTGCAACGAAAAGAATTAATTTGCTTCATCGCTAAAATATTAATACTAAACAAGAAAAGTAATATTTTTTTTCTCCCATCTTATATGTAAAATTCTTAGTTTTGATTTTTGAGGAAGTAAAGCTGGTCTTGTAATAAAATCTAGAGTACGTGAATGTGCAGAAAATAGCTAAATTGCAGGAGAGTCGAGACCCTGAAAGGGCATGGCCAAACTATGAAAAGAGTTAAAAATTTAGAAAAACCCATGCAACAATACCTGCAGGAAAGTGGCTGTCCTCAAGTTCACTTTTTCTCTATTTTTTTTTCAAGTTCATTTTGACATACACAATACCTCATTTAAATTCATTTAATCAATTATACTTATTCTTCAAAACAAGAATATAAAGAAGCATTGCTTTTCTTTATATAGAACATAACAGAATATTTCTTTAGTTCTTTTTCTTCTTTAATATGAACTTCTTTTTTATTTGCATATTAATAATTTTAATAAAATCAGTAGTTGAGTTGCTTTAAATAACAAATAAAAATTATAGGAATATTGAATATTTTGATCATGGAACAAAAGCAATTATATGTTAATTGATAGGTATATATCTAACTATCTAGTGGTTGTTAAAAAAAAAAGATAGAAATAAAAACTTTAGTTAATATAAAAGAAAGTAATTATTGGTGTTATGTTTTTATTTTTAAGAAAAAATACAAACAGTCGACTTCGAGAAAAGGAATTTAAAGGAGCCACTGCCTTTCACCCAGGAAATTCCATTCAACAGGCCCAAAAACATTAATAGCATGCAATCGAGTCAACCGGAAAGATCGGAGTCACATGCATCACTACAGTTTAAAATTGTTTATTCAATCCATTACATAATTTAATTTACTCCTTGATTAGGATTCTTCTTGGAACGGGCATGGCTGTGAAGATAATCTAGAAAATTGTCAACGTAGCTACCTTGTTTTTCCCTGTCTGCAAATAAACCCTTCATCTCTTTAACCTTCTCTCTGTAAATATTGCCCTCCTCTTTAACCATTACCAATCTCAGTGACTCGGCTACTGAATCCCTATTGAAAGATCCGTCAATCTCATTTCTTGGTATCGGATATCCCATTTTCTTCTCCTCCAAAAGCCTAGCATTGAAGCTCTGGTCAGCCAAGAATGTTAATAGTATAAGAGCCCTCTCATATTGAATTGCCTCCACAACTGAACTCCATCCCGAGTGAGTCAAGAACCCACCAATCGAGCCATGAGCTAAGATCTTGAGCTGAGGGGCCCAACTAGTGCACACCATGCCACGCTCTTTGGTCCTTTCCTCGAATCCATCAGGCAACTCGATTACTTCAGTATCGGCTATTCCTCTACGCTTTTTCAGCACCCAAAAGAATGGCAACCCTGAGAACTCTAACCCAAAAGCTATCTCATTTAGCTCAACTTGAGTTGGTTTTGCCTCGCTACCAAAAGCTACATACACTACAGACCCTTTCTCTTGTTTGTCTAGCCACTCTTTGATTGACCTCCATGCCTCAGGTTCCTCATCTTCACTATTATATTCTGTAGTGGCAAGCATGCCAACAGGTATGCTTGGCTTGCCATGATTCTCTTCTAGCAGGTGTAACCATTCTGGTTCGAACTCCACGCAGCTTCTAACGACAACTACATCACAGCCTTTGACCACTTCTTCCATACGGTAGATGTCGGAAACATCAGATTCATCACCTGTTACGACATCAAAGATTCTCAAGATCTCATGTAGACGAAAAGTTACCTTACTAGGGAAAGAAACCCACTTAGGCGGGACTGTAAAATCTTCAGGTTTTGAGCGATATTCAATCCAGGAGTGCGGCTTCACGAAACTCAGCGACGCTGCTAGGAATATACTAAAGAAAGCATTAGAAATGCCAAGGTTTTTAGCTACATCAGGTAGCCAATAAGGAGCAAAATCGTAAAGGAGCCAATGAGGATCTGAAGTTTCAAGGAATTTGGTTAACGGTTCTTTGAGGCCGTCATAGGCCTTTTTCAGGTATTGCACTTTATCGTATGGGACATCAGTGGTCGCCTCGGCATCTTGGGGGAGCCCAGCGACGTGAGGCAATCTAAGCTTTACAAATTTTATGTAAGGGGATAAATTTGGAGGGAGTTTAGGAAGGCGATCGATGTTTCTAGGAGAGGAAACGAAGGAGACTTTGTGACCCTTTTGAGCTATGTGCTTGGCCAACTCCAAGTAAGGGATCATGTGACCAAAAGCTAGCCATGGGAACATTACAATGTGAAGCTCTGAATGGTCGGCCATGGATGTGAAAATTTAGAGTAATTTTGTGATATGATCAGAAGCAAGAAACTAGGGACTTTGATTAATTATTCATGGGCTCCTACCCTGTTAAATAAAGAATTCTATAATAGAAGAGATTGATATATGATTACGTTATCTTATAATATGTTTCTGACGGATCAAGAATATTTCGAAAATTGTTTTAGAAGACCGATCAAGTCATACACGGCATTGTCTTTTCTTCTTCACCAGAAGTAACATATGGAAAATTCTAATCCAACAACCAAAAATGATAGGCAGGGTTTGCTACAGCAATTGTAATTAAGAACGTAAGAAAATAAAATTAACTGGTTAGACGGATAGGGGAGTGTTTTATATTTTGACATTAGATTGACTGACATATATTTTATTTTTTAAAATTAATAAATATTTGTTAATCATCTACCAATTTAGTATATAAATAGAAATATACATCAAGTCTATATAAATTTTCTTTTAATTTAAAATAAAGCATTCACTTTTTATTCAGGAATATAAAATATTTTAATTTCAAATCATTATTTGGTATCATATGATATTATGTAAATATTAAATTTTAATAGTTGGATTACTTATTTTAAATTTCAACCATTTAATTTTATTTACTTAAATAACCTGTAATTTGAAAATTCGGTTAAAAGAATTATATTTAACTCAAAATAATAATAATAGATAAATAGTAATTATTTATTATTTTTTTAAAATGAACTATTTAATTCATTAAATTAATTATGTTTATTAAATCAAAACGGAAAATTAATATATTTTATTTTATTTTATTTTATTTTTAATTCTTGTCGTTCTATAATATATATATATATATATATATATATACATACATACATATACTATCAAACATTTACTTAAAATAGAAAATATGCATTAGTTCAATTTATTGTTTGTATAACTATAATTGATAAATTCTATAAGAATAATATATTAATAAATCAATCAACTTACATATATTCATCAAATAATTCTAAATTAAATAATTAATTCATATAAATTATATTTTTAAAACTAATTTAATCACATATTATATTCATTATAGTATTTATATTAGTACATGTATAAGAAAGATTAAATAAAATAAACATTAAATTTAAATATAAAAATTTATTAAAAAAAGACTGTACCACTTCAAAAATGAAGTTTTAATAAGGATAATAGTATCTAAATAAGTAAAAAAAATCAAGGCTGATAAGAAAAAGTTTTAAAATAAAGCCGATACAATCGGCAACTGATTAAAACTAAATCAGCTATCAGATGTTGTTTTTTAAGTTTTTATCAAATATTTTAATATAGTTATTTAGTAAAAAATAACTATTAATTATATTAAACTTTTGAATCAAGCACCCTATTATTTTGTATTTATCCTCATATACACTTTCTTTATGGTCCAGTGGAGGCTGAGATGCAAGAGGGTCACTTTCAAACTTTTCTAATATAGAGGTTTGAGTTTGGTTCTCAGCCTTTGGATTCAGTGTTTAATAGTAGTCTTGAAAACGTCACAGCATTATGGAAATTGACATCTTAGTGGGGTTTCTCTGTGGTGACTGCCTAGCTGGGTTTGAGCAATCAAGTGCTCAATTTCTTGATGGTTTAATTGTCCTCTTTCTCAGCTGGCGGTAGCTGCGACGACGACCACTGGTAGATGAAGTATCTAATACGATCATTTTGTTATTGGAGTGGCTATGTTATATCTTTATTATTAATTCAACTTTTTACTTATCAAAAATAATTAAATATATGCTTATATGTTTGTTCTATATATATATATATATATATATATATATATATATATATATATATATATATATATATATATATATATATATATATATATATATCACGTACAACGAGCATGTAAATATTAATTATTTAATTTATTACTATTTAAAAATGAAATAATTTATTTTTAAAATTTATCATCATAAATATTTCAATATTAAGATAATAACAAAATTATTTTTATAGTAAATTCATCTTTAAATTTTATGACTTATAAGATTAATATTAATTATTTATAAGGCTATCAATAAATATATTTAATAAATTATCAAAAAATTAAAATTCATATATATTGTAAAATTATATTAATATAATTAAATAATTATACAATATGCAACAATTATATTTAATATAAACTATTCTTTCCTTTTTTATTTTAAAAAATTATAAAACTAAATCTTTTAATTCTAATATTATACTTAGATTAAAATATCTAAAATATTTTTTAAGTCAACATCATTATTTAAGGTAAATATAATTAAATAGAAGTTTGATAATTTACTTTTCAAAAATTTTTAAAGTGTAAAGAAATTATGAAAATAATTATAAAACTTTATTGAAGATTTTATGTTTAAATCATGTCAATTACTTTGAAATTATTGTTAAAGTTTATTGATGAGTTAATAAGTCATTATTTTAGATAATATGCATGCTGGTGGCACTATTTAATAAATAAAATTCAGTTGTGGTTTTTTAGTCTTTATATATTTTATTTTGTTATGTATTATTATAAAATTAAATAAATAAATAGATAATTTTCTATGCACGTGTGATGCATTTGAATATTAATAACTGAAATCGTTAATTCGTTCTTTTATTAGTCTAGTACTAGTATAAGTGTTATATCTTTATTTTAGTTTAAAATCCAACTAAAGATAATATATTTCATAATTTTTCTATATAATTGAAATTCTATAACATATATTCCCATTTTTTAAGAAAATGTTTAATTAGTAAATTTAACAAAATTATATAAAAATAAAATATTATATATATATATAGTAATTAAAATTCATTATTTGTTATTGCTGATAAAATAAAATATAATTTTTTGTTAAAATTTAAAATTATATAAAAGTTTAGTACAATCCTTAGATTAAAATATTGATATAAATTTTATTTTATTTTAAATAGATTGACTCATGTATTACATGTATAAAAAATTCGTTAACTAAATTATTAGACTTGATTAAGATAAAAACTTATCAAATTTAAAATTATAAGCACCTTAAATATTAAAAGTGAAATTTTAAAACTAAAACTATTACTGCTATCTACTACTGCTCCTATTGTTACTATTATTCTAATTTTGAAATCCAAATATAGTTGGACTCTGCTCCTATTACTACTGCTATATATTAATATTCATATTTTTTATGAGAATCTTTCTTAAAATTAAATTAAAATATTTAATTAACTTTTTTTTTGTATTTATGAGTAAAAAAATATCATTAGTAAATAATTTTTAATTTTAAAATTTCATTCAAATTTTTTATATTTTTTTTAAGATAAAAAATATAGTGAGAAGAAATGAAAATATAATATAGGAGAATTTTAGAAAAAGAATGTAAATATTAATAAGCACAATGATAGAAGAGTCTAACTCTTGTCGACCAGAGTCATAGATGTGTCCTTCAAATAAAATGCAAACTGTAGCTATAACCTAAATTTACGTGTGTGACTGCATTATTTAAGCTATGATTGTCAAAGCAAATTGAATTATACTTCGTGTTCACGAAAAGCCATGATGGTATTTCTTTATTAAATTTGAATTTGAATTAAAGAATTAATATATATATATATATATATATATATATATATATAAAGTAGTGGTTTATGTAAAAATAATAATTTCTTATTTAGTAATTTATATAAATTTTAGCATTAATTCTCCAAATTGTGAGAAATTTAATTGTTTTAGAGTAAAGAACATTACATGCATTAATAAGTTTATTAAATTATTAGATTACATTTAAAGTATAACTTCTTATATATTATAAGAAATTCAAATTATTTAAATCGTTATCATTAATTTTCATAAGAAACATTTTCTATAAGTTATATAATTTTTAAATATATATTGTTAATTCTTAAATAGTATATCTATCTATCTTTAAGAGAGTATTATTTTACATGTCTATTGTTGTAGATGTCCCATTTGGCACATATATGTCGCTTGACATAATATTAATATAGACTTTAACTCCTCTTTAGGAGTCAATTACAAAATTCTTCATTGTACAAATAATTAATTATAATTTTAATAAATTTTTTTAATATCATAACGTGCCATAATCTTTCGCAAAATTAGTTCAAGTGCTGCTTTTTAAACAAATTAATCTTTTTATATGAGTGAAAGTTTTTGTCCTTTCAAAAAAATTTCATATGAATGCTTTCTCCTCTTAAATTTTTATACATTCTATACGACTTGTTATCATTTCGTCTGGATTGTTTTATTCCTTTTTTCTTTTTTCTAAGTTACTAGTAAAGGACTATCTATTCTCACTTTAAAAATGAAATCATTGGATAACAACTTAAACAAATTCAATTACTCGCATAATAAGCAGATGTGAAAGTTAGTTCAAAAATTTATCTTTTCTATAATAAGTTTCAATCTTCTATTTTTCAATTACTTGTATACGACAATAGTGCAATCCTTCGTTTTTTAAACAGAGTAATTCTGAGTGAAGATAGCATACGAGTCATGAACTTTTTTTCCTACAAAAGAAGCAATCTTTTTATTTCATTCTCAATTATTTCTTATTTTTTGTTACAGCTATGTAAATATGAAAGTAATATTTTATTTTTTACTTTTTGTTTTCTTATTTAAACTTTTTTTATAAATTTTAAGGCATTTTTTGAATTGTAGTAACTTTTATGAAAAAATAATTTTTATTTTTTTCTTTTATCTTTAAAACTATATTAATTGTCAGCAATTTTAATATAACTATTCTCATCTCCTCTATTTATTATATATGTTATTGACAACTTTTATTGGCTTTTGCAGCAATATGAATGTATCTAGTGTCTCATTATCTTCATTGGGCTAATTTTGTGTCTGATTATCTCCTTTTTTATAATTGAAAAGTCATCAATTATCACTACAACCATTCTAATATAGATTTCATAGTTTCCATCTCTATCTTCATTTCCAATTTTATTTTTATTTACATCTTCAAACAAAATTAAAAAGTAAGTGATAAAGGAGAATGCAAGAACTTTATATTTATATATATGAAAGCAAGGCTTTCACTCTCCTTAAGATCTTTTATGATTTTTAAGGCATTTCTTTGGATTGTAGTGAGTTTTTTAATTTTAAATTTTATAAAACTAACTATATTTATTTTTTCTTTCATCTTTAAAATTATATTAATTATCAATTAATATTAATATAATTGTATTCATCTCCTCTATTAATTATATATATTATTAACGACTCTTAAATTTATATTATGCTAATTTAGTGTCTCATGATCACCCTTTTGATAATTGAAAAGTTATTATTTATCACCACAACCATTCTAATATAAATCACCATTTTGTCATTTATATATTCTATATTTTCATCTCCATCTTTATTTTCAATTTTATTTTTATCTCCATCTTCAAATAAAATTAACGTGAGTATAAGAAATATAACTTTTGGAATAGCATTATAATAATTTGTAACCTTATTTTTAAAAACTCTCAAAAAGTATACTTAAGAAAATTATTTTAATTTGTTAAACAGTTTCATGATTACGTACTATTCGGGTTAGTATTTTTTATTTTTTTTCTTAATTATATTAAAAGTTTAATTTAATAGTTTAATTTATAAATTTATATATTAATATGAATATCTTGTGTGTATTATATAAATTAATCAGTTATATAATTAAACAATCTCATCATTAAATATTTAGTTATTTTAAGACTGATTTTTTATTTTTTATTTTATTTTAAGACCTATTTCTTATTTTTATGTTATTTTAAATTTAATTATTTATACATATAATGTTTACAATTAAAATTAATAATATTTTGTATGCGCCGAAGCAAGATAAAAATTAATGTCATTTTATATGTTTTGTAATACTTCCATTTTTCAATTCTCTATTCTACTATACTTTTATATCTTTCTATTCACTTAATTAATAGTCATTTCTAATTACAATAACAAATTTAAATAAGTACAGAATATAATAATTGATTCTTATATAAGTCGTTATATAATAATCCGGCTTATGGGCGGGCACAAAAACTAGTTATTCTCCGATATCTAATGTGGAGTAACTGCAAATTTTTTGTTCTACTATTGTTGAAAATCGAGTATGAAGCGTGTATAATTATTTGTCTTTTCTAAATAAAATTAATTAGCACTCTAAAATAAAGTAGTTAATTAACATTTTAGCTTATCAAATAAATATAGTTTGGACAAGCCTAATCCAAGCTAAAATATTTCCGGAAGTGAATATTTCTCCATTTCCATTAAATCCCACGCCATGCTGTCCAAAAATCATTGTGAACACAAATTATTATTTAATTATTTGTACTGAGACAAAGAAAGCATGGAATAAAAATAACCTCTACGAAGCAAAATGTGGTGTATCTACTGTAATTAATTAAATGCTTATAAAATAGAGATATAAGTGATTAAAATGGTGTTCTTATATATCATAATAATTGTTCAATTAATTTTATGAAACTATTCATTTAAGTTATTAAACTTATCATTAGTAAAAGAACAATAAGTTGTAATCCGTGACTATATTTTTCTTAACACGCAAAATAGATTATATATATATACTGTATGATTAATCTATTAAATAATAATAATTTTTAAAAATAACCTTAATTCTGAAAATAACATTTTAATATTTATATTTATAATATTAATTAATTAATTAATTATTTCTTACTATACAATGCTTTCTAACTATATTTTTATTTATGAATTTTATATTAAGTTAAAGAAAAGATTTAAAAAAAAACTATATATATATATATATATATACATTTTTTATATTATATTTTTTACTGTATAAAAATAATATATTTACTAAACTTTTATTTATGAATTTTATATTTAGTTAAAAATAAAGTTAAAAAAATTATCATATGATAAGACGCTTTTATATTTTAGAGATAAAGGTATTTTTTTTGTATTAAAAGAGCAATATATATTTTACTTTTTAAATATATTTTAGGTATATATAATGTTTTTCTATTTATTAAATTATAAATATTAATAGGATATATAAGTTTTTTATAAAATAATATTTTTAAGTAATTTAGTGTCCGACTGGATATTTTGTAATTATAAAAAATTGTTAAAATATAAACTTTTAATTTTAATCAAATCTAGAAAATAAATTTTAATATAGAGTCATAATACTTATCGAATAATAATTTAATGATGGACCAAGTTTGATATATATAAAATTATATAAAAAATAAAAATAAATATTTATCTAAATTTTTTAAAAAAAAAATCACTTGCTGTACTTCTTTAGTACAAGAAATTCTATGTCCTTTGAATATAAAAGTGTCAACGGAGTCTTTTTTTAAATTTTAACCTTTAACTTAATAAATTAAATGATAAATTTTTTGAACATAGTTATTATATTTACTATATTAATAAAATTCTGAAAATTTTAAATTTTTGTTAAGGAAACCACATAAGAATTTTAAATTATTATTATTTTTTAAAATATGATAAGTAATTTTAAATATTAAGATTTTATTAAAATTTTCTATTAATTTATATTATGTTGTAATTTGTAATTAGAAAAAAAAAAAACAACAATAGTTAAAGTAAATCTATAATTTGTCGGAGCTATTCATGTATTCATAACCAGACTTTACTAAACCAAATATGTCGTATTAACCTTTTTTCTTAAGGCATGTTTAGAATAAAATGTTTTAATTATAAAAATATATCATTTATTTCACTCAATCAAAAATAAAATGATTGAATTTCTCAAAGAAAAGGTTAAATCTACTAGTATCTCAAAAAACTTCATCTTTTAAAATAAAATAACAATTCATACTTTTATTTCTAAAGTATCTTCATATCAAATTAAATATGAACCTAATTTATTTTTTTAATTGGAGTCCTCTAAATGGTCAAGTTCTTCAATAATATCATTTTAAAAATTTAAATCCGTAACTTTTGGTAAAAGAATAGCATCTCACTAGACTAATACCACTGATTTTATTATTTTATATTTAAGACTTTAATTAAAATAGAGAAATTGTAATAATTTCATGTACTCGGGTGATTTAATTGTTTAATAGCACATGTTTCCTTTTCTCTTTTTCTTTTGAACTTGTGTTTACGAAAATAGCTTTAGTAATGGATTAGGTAAACCAATCGGATTTAGGTAGAGAATATTCTCCAGACACCCAACTATGAATCAAGTGCAAAAGATGAAGCCAACATCATCACTAAATAAGAAAAGAGAAGAAATCATCAAATTCTAGACTGCACCCAATGAACATCCAACTACCAAATTACTTATTTTAGGAAGTCACTAATAAATTATTATTTACTTATTTTCTGGATTAGTGAGTTCCATTACTTTTAAACATTTAATATTTTTAATAAGAAAAGCTGATTTTAAATTATAAATAAGTAATATAAACCAATTATATATAAACTGAATTAGATTATATTTATAGTAATATACCTTTAATAAATTGTCAAATTTATAATTAATTGCCACTACTTCAGTCTTAATAATAATAATAATAATAATAATAATAAAGAGTTCAATCCACCAAAAGATTAACCAACTACCAATAACTCAATTCATACAACAGAGTACAGTTTTTACTCCATTTTACTAGCATCCTTTTGTTGTCCTAAAATTTATATATGTAGCCGATAATAAGAAGTCAAAAACTAGTTAACAACCGCAAGACATCTAGTAGAACCAGCAATTCTTTCATATTAACACTCAAAACACTACTAAATACAAACTAAGAACATGAAAAGAGAGAGTTACTTTTACTTTTTAAATTTAAGAAACGAAAATGTGATTTTCAAATTATTTTTAATAATTAATAAATTAAAGAGTTTTTCAAAAATCTATTTTTTTCACGTATATTTCTGTAATAGTAAGCTTGTTGGAGTGATCTGTGAATTAAAATTAAAAAGAATTAATTTGATGGTGAAAAGTGAAAGTGTCGTAAATGCATATAACACCAAAACAAGAAAATAGAAGAAACCATCAACAGATTAATAACAATTGATAACACCCACTGCATTTGAATGCTTCACAAACTTCACCACACACTGACACTACTTTAACATCTTATTTTATTTCTCTGACAGAATGATTGTTTATTTTCCATTGCTCCTCCTGACCTTTAACTTCACACACCTCTGTGGCTCTTGAGGTAATCCAGAAAGTTGTTTACATACATTTCTTGTCTATCCTCATCTCCAAACAACCTTCTCATTTCCTTGGCTTTTTCTCTGTAAATTTTACCCTCTTCTTTCTCCATAACCAATTTCAACGACTCTGCTACTGAGTCACTCGTGAAAGATCCATCCAGCTCGTTTCTTGGTATTGGATATCCCATCTTCTTCTCCTCCAAAACTCTAGCATTTATCCCTTGATCAGCCAAAAATGTTAATAGTATAAGAGGCCTCTCGTATTGACTTGCTTCCACAACTGAACTCCATCCCGAATGAGTCAAGAACCCACCAACTGAATCATGAGCTAAGATCTTGAGCTGAGGAGCCCAACTGTTGCACACCACGCCGCGCCCTTTGGTTCTTTCCTCGAATCCCTCAGGCAACTCAATCACTTCAGTATCGGTTAACCCTCTACGCTTTCTCAGCACCCAAAAGAATGGCAGCCCTGATAACTCTAATCCAAGAGCTATTTCAGTCAGCTCTTCTTGACTCGTTTTTGCTTCACTGCCAAATGCTACATACACTACAGATCTTTTCTCCTGTTTATCTAACCACAGTTTGATCGAGTTCCATGATTCGGATTCTTCTCCGAAATCATATTCTGTAGTGGAAAGCATACCGACAGGTATACAGGGTTTTCTATGGAGCTTCTCTAGTAGGTTTAACCACTCTGGTTCAAACTCGGAGCAGCTCCTGATAGCCACCATTTCACAGCCTCGAACCACATCTTGCAGACGATCAATGTCGGAAATTCCATTTGCATTACAGGTTGCAGAATCGGAAATTTTCATGATCTCAAACAGCCGAAACGCCACCTTAGTAGGGAATGGAACCCACTTAGGCGGGACGGTAAATTCTTCAGGTTTGGTCCGATCATCAGTCAGTGAATGTGGTTTTGCTGTAACACCCAGCACCGCACCCAAGAATATACTAAAGTAAGCATGCGAAATGGAGAGATTACTAGCGATATTAGGTAGCCAGTAAGCAGTAAAATCATAAAGAAGCCAGTCAGGATTTGAAGTTTCAAGAAAAATGGTTATAGGTTCTTTAAGACCATCATATGCATTTTTAAGGTATTGGACTTCATTGTATGGGACATCAGTTGTGGCCTCTGCGTCTTCTGGAAGACCATCGACATGAGGCAATGGAAGTTCTACGAAATTTATGAAAGGGATTAGATTTGGAGGGAGTTTTGGGAGACGATTGATGTTTCGAGGAGTAGAAATGAAGGAGATTTTATGACCCTTTTGAGCTATGAGTTTGGCCAGCTCTAAATATGGGATCATGTGACCAAAGGCTAGCCATGGAAACATAGCAATATGAAGCTTTGAATCGTTTGCCATGGATACGAAGGAATGGAACGAAAAGAAGAACCTGAGTTGCTCTATTATTGAACGAAATGCCCCTGCCTGCAGTGGCGTTCGCTTTAGGTATGCAAAAGTCTGCTAAAAGTGAAAAAAAGATAAGAGACTGGAGCCATTTTCATTCATCTCTAGGCTTCATATAACAAGTGGGGGTGAGCTTTTATCGTCAATCAGGCGCATCTCTTTGCTTGTAAGAAATATTATTAAAAGAAAGCTTTTGGTAGATGCACTAATGAATAATCCTTAAAAAGAATAACAACAATAAGGGGCATACCCCTCTTTATTACCGAAATAATATTAATAATAATAATGGTTGATTTCTGGACTCAATTATGTGTTTTTTTCCCTGCAGTACCGTGTATTCCTGGGATGGGACAAATGAATTATACAACTCATTCTAAGCGTATGATACTTATAAATTAATAATGATTGTTAATTTTAATAATATGCTTATATAATCGGATATTAAATTAACCAATTATACGTAATATTTAGTTATCGACTAATAAAGTATCTTGTTTTTATTTCTTATAAACTTTTATTTATTTCTATAATCTAATCGGTAATACTTGAGAATTATAAAATTTATCTTAATAATTTTAATTAAAATTATATGTAGATGCATCAATAATCTAAATTAATAGCATATATAAAATTAATAAATTAAATTAAATAACACCTATAATTAAAAATAAATTTTATAATAATAAAACGTCACGATTATATTCTAACAACATTCATCATTTTAATGCACTGGGAATATAGGATACCTTATAATATCTATAATAATTAATACCATTTTGATTAATGATAATGTATTAATGTAATTGGACGCTAGATTAGTTATATAATACTAAGTTATCGACTAATATTATTTTAATTTGTTCCAATTTTTTATAGTTTAATGAGTATTATTTTATAATTATAAAATTTATTTATATAAATTTGATTTCTATAAATAATTAAAAATTATATATAAATTAATTAACAACTGAAATTAATATATAAATTTATAAAACTAATATATTAATTAAAATAATATCAATTTATTATCTATAATTAAGATTTTACTTTTATAATAATAAATTATCACAATATTACTCTAACAAAAACCTTATTTTCAACTACTTCTTCTTTTTTATTAAAAAGATAAAGTATGCTCTTTTGATTAAGGTTTAAAGTGAAAGTTTTAACAAAAGATTTTAGGAGCACTAAGGGAGTTTGAGTCCCAATCAAATCAATTAAGAAAAAAGAATTAACAAACTCATATCCAACCACACTCAATAGAATATACGGTGACTTCTACGGCCATTTGCCATACATAAATAAATAAGGCTTAATTGCCTTTAAAAAACTTCTATTAGGGACAGATTTTTCAGTTCATGCCTAATTTAGTAATTCTATTTTTCTTTGTTATATATATATAATTAATCTAAAGTATGTCGGATATTGACTTTTAGACGGTAAAATACTCTTTCAAGAGTTTTTAACCAGCTATATACTCAACTTTTAAATTGATTAAATTATTACACACTTTCATGATTTGATTTATGCAATGAGTAATTTGTCATTAACTTTAGGGGTAAGAGTCACTCTATTAGTGAAAATTTGATTCTTTTATGATGACTTTTAGGGACGAAAGGGACTCATCAACTATAGCAATGGCAAACAATCTATAACTAAATTATTTATTTTATTAAAATACAAAAATATGTCACTAATTTTTAATTTTTATATAAAAAGTATTTTATTTAAATTACTATTTTTTATTTTATTTTGATGTCACTTAATATTTTTTAATAAATTAGTTATTATTTTCTTTTCATTTGTATTCTTTATGTTTAATTAATTTTTTAATGACAATAATAATAAGAAGAAGAAGAAGAGGAAGAAATAATAATTACTAGAGGCATACTATCTGTATCTTTACCGAATGCTTTTGTAAGTTTTCTTTTTCTTTCGTTTCAGAAGAATTTAGGGCTGGCTGGCTGTCTTTTCTTAGGGCTAGTATACAAAAGATAGTGAGAGTCCTATTTAACGGGAATATATATGTGCACGTACAGAGTCCTATTTATTCTTAGAACTGACAATTCTTTACATGATTCGATCAAACAATACAATATCATAAAATATACAGTTAAATGGGTTTAAATTAAGAATAAATAGATACTAACTATAAATGGGTCAATTTATTTATAATATGGAAAAAAATTAAATTCAAATAGATTGATTGATTTAATCCGTAAATGACACAATAAATATATTTAACACATTTATTTTATATATACAAAATTTGAGTTATTTTATAATTCAATAAATATATTTCTAAAATTATAATGATTAATTTTTATTTAAAAATATATTATTTTAAAAATCTAATTTATTAAATAATTATACAAATCAACCCGTTTAATCTAGTTAATAAATTTATTCATATTTATATTTATGTTTTAACACAATTTAATGAACGGACCATATTTAAATTAACTATTTTTATATTATATATATATTTTAATATAATACAATTAGATGACGGTACATAAATTGCGAATCCTATTTGTTTTCACTTACATTTATGGAATATTCAAGATTTTGGCGAAACTATTACTAGCTAAAAGATTTTTGTAAACAATTAAAATTTTAACACAATATATAAACTAAACAGATAATAAAAATTTAGATTATATTGTCAATTTATTGAGTCAAGAATTATAAATTTTAAATTTGACTCGTTAAACGGTCGGACTATCTTAGATTTAAATTTAATTTAATTAAATATCAAATTAATTTCTAATATTTTAAAATTTAATTTTAAAAAGTAGAGATTACAATGTATTTTATATCCATGAGTATATTGATAATATGATTTAAGGGAAAAAAGAAATATCTATCCCGATGGAACATTTAAATCCGTTTCCGCCCCTGTACCCATCCTGAACTATATTTAAAATTATTCGAACTCGACGGAACTCCAAACATTTCCTGCCTGCTTCTGCTTCTGCTTCAGCCCTTGACGAGACGGGAATGGAAAAATCCAGATCCTCCGGAACCGCCCGACGGCCATTCCTACCGATACTTTCTAAATTTGAAAACCCGGAGAGATTGAAAAGATGAATCTTTCAAGTTTTCCAATGGCTTTCACGTGGAGTTCTGTAACTACCATGCCCTGTCTAAGATGTTTGTTTAATGAGATTGATTAATTGAGATAAGAAATAAGATCCAATAGTGGGGTCCAAATGGATTTCAAATAATTGAAAAAGCAGTTATTAATACTGAGCATCATCAATTGACACTCTGCCCTTTGCCCCTTTTTAGTGCTGCACAGTCTGTTCAACGTCTGTCAATAAAGCATTTTTTATTCAAAATATCAATAAAAAATTACTTTTCTTTTTTCTTTTTTAAAATATTACTATTTTTTATGTTCAGACTGTATAAACTCATTATTGTTAAATTCAGAGGTGATCTCTATTTTTTAACTTTTTATAACTTATTTACAAGTGAACAAACACATTGTTATTATTATTTATAAAATATAAAAATAATAATTTCTTATATATTTATAAATAAAAATAAAAATGAGTAGAATAATTATTTAATTACTCGCTACCACTATTTATATAATAAGTCTATATCCATCGTTATTCTATAAAATTTAGGAATTAAGCAGTAATTATAACTCTCACACTTTTTTATAATCTTTAATATCTCTTATAATATTATAATATTTATTGAAACATATATTTATATTTAATATTTTTTAATTTTACAAATTTCATATTTTCTATAGAAATATATAAAAAAAACAATATTAATCCAACCGACACAAAACTTTACCCATAAAGTTTCATATTTACCCATAAGATTTAATAGTGACAAAGTCACACGATTTTCATGTTTAGAATCCCATCTTATTGAAACTTATCCAATTGTTTATTTCGAGGACAGCCTACTTCTTAAACAGCTGGTAATAATCACTTTAGGCTCCATATGCCTGTCTTTTTTTCTTCATTGGCATTTGGTAACAAATTATTTTTAAAATATTTATTTATTAACTCTCATATGATATAAATTAATATTATATATATCAAAAATAAAACACATATATCAAAAATATTTTAAATTTTAAAGATTAATATATATATATATATATTAGAAGATGGGAAAATAATTCACATAAGATTGCAATATTTTCTTTTACTTTCTAAAAAGGTGCTAAACTTTTTTCTTTATTCTTTTTTACTTTTTCCAATAAACAAAATATATGTTTTAATTTATAGTTAATAAAAATATATCAAATAAAATACATACCGATCACACTTTTATAATAATTTAAACAAGTGCTAGAATTTTCTTATTTTTATACCATCAAGTTAATTCTTATATTAGTTCTTGGGCAAAATGCATTATCAAACAATTGTATTTTGGTAATTATATTTGTATGAAATAGTCGATTAGCATCTTATATTTTACGATGGATATTTCCATTTTCTAAATTGATAACAATGTAAATATTTAAGTGTTGATTTAATACACATGTAACTCACGCACACTCAATACCAGAAAGAAAACTGACTAGTCAACATTATTATAATAAAAATCTAATTTAGTCTTCATAATTTTATAAAGTTATTTTTTAGTCTTTTTAAATTTTTCTATTATTCATAATTTATATAAAATTTCTCTTTAACTCTTATAATCTTTTTTAAATATTTTATATTTTCTAAATTATTTTTTAACCCTTTAAAATTTTCAATAATATATTTATTTACGTATAAATTAAAAATATTTTCTTTGTTATTAAACAAGCAAACAAACAAGTAAATAATATCTTATTTAATTTTCTTTAAATAAATATATTATTCAATATTCTACACCTAAATAAATATACTTTCGAAAAGTTTAAAAGAAAAACTTTTATTTTTTAAAAAATATAAAAATACTAAAAAATAATTATAGGAGTTAAAAAAATATTACATAAATCATGAAATAATAAAAATATTTAGAGGGATAAAAAAGAAATTTTAGAAAAAAATTGAATCTTTATTATAATAATAGTTTCATGCGTCAATTTATATTTAATTATTTAAGTCTATCGTGAGTTATATATGTGCCAAGTCGATACTTAGATGTTTATATATTATCAATTTAACAAGTAAAAATATCTAACAGATAAATATTAAAATATGAAATATTAGTTGACTATTTTATACAAATTCAAGAGGATGATGTAGTGTGGCTAGTTCTTTAGTAGATTCTATCTCCAACATCACCTATAGACACATACAATTAAAATGAGCCACATCACTAATGATAATGAATTTTAAATACTCTTACCACATCTATATGTATGTCATAAAATCAATTACTCTCGGGTAATATAGCAATATTAACTTATGTGACTATTTTTGTTAGAGGTATCTTAAGAATATCTCCTTTATATTATCTACTTGTCATTTTGATATTCATATTATTTATATTCTAACTAAATGCATGTACAATCTCTTAATTACTTCTACTTTTCTTAATATTTCATCAATTTGCTTATGAATTACCAACTATTTATATTAAGGATGACAGTTAGATGGATATTTTTAGATATCTAACTGCTTGAATTTTAATAGAATAGATATGAATGGTTATAAATAAGATTGGGACAGGTTTTACTATCCATATTGATTCAAATTTAAACTTTTTGGATATTCCCTATCCGAATCTAATTATTTAAACGGATATGGTTGTAGAGTACCTCATCAAATTTCTAATATCTGTTTAAATGACATACATATATATTATGTGTATAAAATAAAATAATAATAAAAATTATAAGATTTTATTTAAAACTATATGGTTTAAATTTTGTGAATTTTTTATTAATTTTTATTAATATATTTTAGATTTAATTATTATAAATAAATATCTATTTAATTATTTAAATTTATATAAATGAATATTTAAAGAGTAGATTACCTGCAACCCATTTAAATATTCATAAATTTTTCTTAATAACTATATATATTAAACGGGTCCTTATCGAATTTAGCCACTATACATTTCTATTTAGATTTAGTACGGATACGAGTAAGAAAGGGGATTTGAGACGAAATATATATACATATATATATATATATATATATAACAACAATTTTATTAAAATTTACATATTTATTGATGGATTACCTAGTAACATTTTTTTTTTTAAAAATGCACATATTTACCGATCGAAATAATGATGTCAGTAAATTATCGACCGTTTATAAACACTATATCCATCAATAAATCATCTAATATTTAAAATTAGAAATCACACACCGACGGTTTTATAATCAATTACCGACATATATTATTTTGGTAATTTACTAACTGTTTAGTATTTTGTTAATAAACTAATTTATCAATGACAAAGGTAATGTTTACTTATAAAATTTCTTATTTTTCGTAACGTCCCCTTTGTTATTTGTTTGTTTATTTATATATGATAGTAAGATAAAAAAGGAATGAATGCTTAAGAGCAATCCACCCACTGAGATAGAAAAGGAGTCAATCTAAAAGCTTTAAGTAATCTTATAAATTCTAATGAAAGCAGAAGCAATGCTCGGATATGAGATATTTAAGTTCTTTGTAAGAATAGTTAATTTCTGTATATTAATAAAAATATTATTATTATCAAAAGAAAAAAGAGGTTCTTTGTAAGGAATTAACACTCTAATGATTTGAATTATATGTGAGAGTTGATTCTGAAGCATCTCAATATTCCTCTAGATAAAAAGTAGTAAAAAAATTATATTTTTTATATTTTAACACAATAAAAATGAATAAATATATACTGTAAATTTGATAAAATAAATGAGTATTTCTTATATTTTTCCTAAATATTATTGATAAAGGAAAAATCAATTCATTTAACCCTAATACTTGATAAAGAAATTTTTTTTTTTTAAAAAGGAAAGCTTTCTTAAATAGGGAAAACGATCCCGGATACCCCAACCTTTATCCATTTTCGCGAATCTACCCTCACCTTCAAAACTTATTAATTTAATCTACCATATTTGCGTATTGTATTATGTCTACCCAACTGTGTTTTGGCGTGTGCCACTCATGACATGGCGTCCACACGTGGCTCCACATGTTTGTCTACGTGGCTGAGCACAATGAAAGACCTCAAAACTCACTGTTTTGTCCTAAGATTTCCCCAATTATATCCCCAGTTTTTCTCCAATTCTAATTTTTAAATAGAAATTAAAACCTAGGGTTTTCTTGTTCCTCTTATGGCAAGTCTAAATAGAAGGGGCATCATCAAGATCTTCTGTTATCAACAATTGATAGTATTTATGTGGGAGTGAAGTAGCATTTTATGAATTTGAGAGACCAGCGAAGCTGATGATATGAAGGAGAACGAAAAATTTCGGGTGTCTATTACGAGGTTGCTCTTACATTGAGGTAAGCTTTGTTAACAATGTTAGGGTTTAGTTATTTTATTCTGGAAGATTGAACAATGTATGATGATTTCATTTCAATTTGGCCATGTAGGGGCAGAGCTGTGTTTTGTTTATCTGTCATGACGATTGGGTGAATGAGAAGAAGTTTGGCAATTAGGGCGGAGTTGTGCTCTTACACTGACGATTGTACAAAATGTGAAGGAACATTTGATGCTTTTCAAGTTCGGTTTCTGTGGTATGGTTGAACATTGTAATGAATTATTGTAAAGCTCGAAAAGTCATGATAGAGAAGTTTGATGAAGGAAAGTTTGATATTTGATGATCAGTTTATGCCTGTTTCTGCCAGACAGTCTTTATGGTTGATGTAGTAAGGTGTAGGATTTGGTTTTATAGTAGATAGGGGGGTTGAATCTTGTAATCAATGGTGAATTAAATTACCAACTTTTATAATTGATTATGCAATGAAGCTCTTATTTTTCTGTTATGATATTTTGTATGTATTGCTTATAGCTTTGATAAAGTATTATTATGACAAACATAAGGAGCCATATGTTTGGTGGTTTCACATTTGGATAGATAAAATAGGCATTAAACAGCCTTTTAACATTACTATAATATAGAATCCTTACAAAAATATGTCTTAGAAAAAACAAACACATAAAAAACCTAATACTAAGGCAAACTAATTGATATGGTCAAAATGATAGCTTTTGTTCCATGCAACTCTAAAATTACAAACATAAAGTACTGCAACTTCTTTAAGGCAACTTCTTAAATTTCTGCATTGGCTTTGGCAAAACATGTTGCCCTTCTTGAATCACCAAATCTGCATTCTTACTAGTCTTTGTCTTTGTAGCTACCACCTTCTATTTACCTTTTGAACTAACTGATATATTAGTTGCTGCAGTTTTGTGAGACAACCTATCAAACATAGTCACCTTCTCTTTTGCCTTTGTAGCTGTTCAAGTCTCACTACAAACAAAAACACTTTGTTCATGACTAGCTGTAGTTGATCTTTGTTCCTTTGTAGCTGTAGTTGATCTTTGGGTGTCAGACCTCTTTCTGGATTGCCTTGCTGCAGAATGCATTTTGTTATTACAGCCACTTAACAAATGCATATACGAAATGGCATTTGTAGTAATTGCATTATGTTCAGAAAGTGCTTGAAGGTTGTAGTAATAACAAATATATATTCCCTAAAATGTTATACCTACGAGAATAAGATTCCCCACTTGCATTATTTTACCCATTCAATGTATTAACAAATGCATACATTCGTTGTCGTTTTCTGAAAGGAGCCATCTTGCGGGAGACCACAGCCACAAGCTTCAACAATAATGGACGATAGAAGGGACAAAGATAACAGAGCGAAATGAGCCTATAGAATGAGTTATGGAAGTTATTAGTTGTATTGTAATTGAAAACCCTAAAGATTAGAATTGGGGATAGAATTGGGGAAAAATTAGGGAAATCATGGGACGAAACGGTAAGTTTTGCATTTCTTTATTGTGCTCAGCCACGTAGACAAACATATAGGGCCACATGTGGACGCCATGTCATTAGTGGCACACGCCAAAATATGGCTGGGTAGACATGATACAATATGCAAATATGGTGGACCAAATTGATAAGTTTTAAACGTGAGGGTAGATTCGCAAAAATGGTTAAAGGTTGGGGTATGTAGGATCGTTTTCCCTCTTAAATATCTCTTATTATTGATTTCCTGCTATGCTTACTTTACTTGAACAGAGCTTTCTTTGGTCGCTTATGCATCTCAAGATAACCAAGAAAACTGTCAATATACCTGTCTTGTTTATCTCTGTCACAGAATAGAACTCTCATCTCTTTAGCTTTTCCTCTGTAAATTTTACCCTCTTCTTTCACTATAGCCTATTTCAACGACTCAGCTACTGAGTCACTCCTGAAAGATCCATCAAACTCGTTTCTTGGTATTGGATATCCCATCTTCTTCTCCTCTAAATTTCTAGCATTTATCCCTTGATCAGCCAAGAATGTTAATAGTATAAGAGGCCTCTCATTTTGACTCGCTTCTACAACTGTACTCCATCCTGAATGAGTCAAGAATCCACCAATGGAATCATGAGCTAAAATCTTCAGATGAGGAGCCAAACTAGTGCACACCACACCGCACCACGCCCTTTGGTTCTTTCCTCGAACCCCTCAGGCAACCAATTACTTATGTGTCCGTTAACCCTATACGCTTTCTGAGCACCCAAAAGAATGGCAGCCCTGATAACTCTAACCCAAGAGCAATTTCATTCAACTCATCTTGACTTGGTTTTGCTTCACTGCCAAATGCTACGTACACCACATATGCTTTCCCTTGGTTATCTAGCCATTGTTTGATTGAGTTCCATGTATGGATTCTTCTCCGCAATCATATTCTATAGTTGAAAGCATACCTACAGGTATACAGGGTTTTCCATGGAGCTTCTCTAGTAAGTTTAACCATTTTGCTTCAAACTTGGAGCACCTCCTGACAACCACCATTTCACAGCCTCCAATCACCTCTTCCACACGATTAATTTCGGAAATTCCAGATGCATTACAGGTTACAGAATCAGAAATTCTCAAGATCTCAAACTGCCGATACGCCACCTTAGTAGGGAATGGAACCCACTTAGGCGGGACAGTGAATTCTTCAGGTTTGGTCCGATCATCAGTCAGCGAATGCGGTTTTGTAAAACTCCATACAGAACCCAAGAATATACTAAAATAAGCATGCGAAATGGAGAGATTACTAGCGATATTAGGTAGCCAGTAAGCAGTAAAATCATAAAGAAGCTGTAAAAAAATATGAACCTGATAAAGCAAAATCACAGCTAATAATTTGAGAAAATAAAGATAAAATGAGACAAAATACACAATAGAACACACAGATTTACGTGAAAAACCTCTAAACAAATTAGGGTAAAAACCATGGGCAAGGATAGAAGAATTTTACTATAAGAAAATAATAGGAGTTACAAACTCTCTATTTATAAAGGAGAAAATATTAAAATTCTCTCTTTATAATAGGAGAAAAATAATTGCTTAACTCTCTAATATTTTTCTCTTATTTTTGGGATGATAGAATAACAAGGTGAGGCCTCTATTATATAGGCTTGGAAGGTACCTCAACATTGTTAACTTAGCAATGTGGGAGAAATACTCCTCAAAAATTAATAACTTAACAATGTGGGAGAGATACAAATCCCTAAATATCAACAATCTCCCACTTGAAGATTTGATTGAGGATCAGTCAGATCTTCACACCGTTCTTTCTTCCTTGCCTTTCCATGCTGCTTATACTTTTATCAGGCCACTAGAGGATTGACACCAAATAAATTTATCGTTGTTAACGCCGTCAAAAAATCGCTAGGTTGTCTTTAGTATGAATTTTTGCATATCCACAGTGCCCTCTTCCACTTTTTCACGAACGAAGTGATACTGGACTCGTATGTGCTTTGACTTTGAATGAAAAGTTGGATTCCTTACGAGATGCAAGGCACTCTGATTGTCACAGAACATATGAATATGCTCTTGTTCGTGCCCGAGTTCCTCCATCATCATTTTCAACCATACTGCTTCCTTACTAGCTTGTGTAGCTGCTACATATTCTACTTCTGTTGTTGATGTCGCCACAAGAAGTGTGAACACATACCCTGTAGTAGATTTGCTTTTATCAAGATCACCTGCATAATCTGAGTCAACATATCCTCTGATAATAAAGTCTGATTCTTCATAACACAATGCAACATCTGAGGTTCCCTTAACATATCTTAGGATCCTCTTTACAGCATTCCAATGCTCTCTGCCAAGATTCGCCATATACTGACTTACTACTCCCACTGCATGTGCAATGTCTGGTCGTGTACAAATCATCGCGAATATTAAACTCCCCACTACTGATGCATACGGTACTCGAGACATTTCTATCCTTCCTTCTTCACTGCTAGGACTCATACTGGAGGATAATTTGAAACTAACAAAAAGTGGGGTAGAAATTGACTTACAATCTTGCATATTGAAGCGTCGCAAAACTTTCTTCAAATAATTTTTCTAAGAAAGTCAAATCTTCCTATTGTTTCTGTCTCGGTGAATTTGCATCCCTAGAATCTTGTTTGCTGGTCCCAAGTCCTTCATTTTAAATTCCCTAGCCAACTGTGCCTTTAGTTCTTCAATATGATCTTTGTTGGGGCCTGCTACCAACATGTCATCTACATACAACAGTAAGATAATAAAATCACTTTTACCAAACCTCTTGAAATATGCACAAGGGTCTGAATTAAGTCTGTTGTATCCAAGGCTCATGATGAAGGAATCAAATCTCTTATACCAACACCTCGGCGTCTGCTTTAAACTGTATAAAGATTTGTTCAACCTACAAACCAAATTCCGCTTTCCTTTTTCTTCAAAACCTTCTGGCTGGAGCATATAAATTTCTTCCTTAAGATCTCCATAAAGAAAAGTTGTTTTCACATCTAGCTGCTCTAGATGTAAGTCAAATGTAGCACACATCGCCAAGACTACTCGAACAGTTGTTAATCGAACCACAGGGGAAAATATATCGTTGAAGTCAATCCCCTCCTTCTGAGCATATCCTTTCACCACCATTCTTGCACGAAACCGCTCCACTTGATCATCACTATTTCTTTTGATCTTAAAGACCCATTTGTTGCCAATGGCCTTTCTTCCTTGTGGTAGTGGCACAAGCTCCCAAGTCTTGTTCTTATGTAGAGCTTCCATCTCTTCTTGCATTGCTACCATCCACTGAGATGCATCTGAACTGCTCATTGCTTCTTGGAGAGTTGATGGCTCCCCTTCCTCAGTTAGAAGACAGTATGCAACATTGCTGCCTATATCATAATCTTTCTGCCAGGTTAGTGTAAATTTTATACATTTTCCCTTTCCAAGTTCTGACTCTTCAAACTCGGCTGGCTCTTCAAACTCGACTGGTTCTTCCTCTTCGTGCCTTCGGAAGAATCTTCTTCTGTAGACTTTCTTTCCACCTGTATAGTTGTAGTCTCTGAATTTTCTTTTGAAGTGCTATCATTTTCTCCCTTCAATTTATCTTCTAAGAAGATTACATCCCTGCTGATTATAACCTTGTGGGCAGTGGGATCCCACATGTGATACCCCTTCACACTATCAGCATATCCCAAGAACAAACACTTTCTGGATTTTGGATCCAGCTTTGTAGTTTCTTGGGTATTATACATCACATACACAGGACTTCCAAATATATGGAGGTTTGAATAATCAACTGGCTTCCCAATCCACATCTCCATCGGTGTCTTTTGATCAATTGCTGTAGATGGAGACCGGTTAATCACATAACAGGTGGTGTTAACTGCCTCAGCCCAGAATGCCTTATTTAGGCCTGCAACTCCCAACAATGCTCTAGTTCTTTCTAACAGAGTTCTGTTCATCCGCTCTGCCACTCCATTTTGTTGAGGAGTGTATGCCGTAGTGAACTGCCTCTTGATGCCTTCTTGCTTGCAAAAGCTATTAAATTCATTACCTGTGTATTCTCCTCCATTATCTGTCCTCAAACACTTGATCTTATTGCCTGAATCAAGTTCAACCCGCGCTTTATAAGTTTTGAAAACTGCAAATACATCTCCCTTGCTCTTGATAAGATACACCCAACATCTCCTGGAGTAATCATCGATGAAGGACACAAAGTACTTAGCTCCTCCTAGTGATGAAACTGGTGCTTGCCATACATCAGAGTGAACTAATTCTAGAACATCCTTGCTTCTAGAATTGGATGTATTGAACTGTAGTCAATGCTGCTTGCTTGTTATGCAATGCTCACAAAAGGGTAATGACACCTTTGTGAGATCAAGAAGTAGATTTTTCTCAGCAAGAACCTTCATGCCTTATTCAGACATATGTCCAAGCTTCCGATGCCACACCATTACAGATCTCTCGCTTGAACTACTTGAAGCAACAAATGCTTCTGCTTCATGCACAGCTCTCCCAAAACATATACAAATTAGCGTGAATTTTTTCTCCTTTCATAATTACAAGCGCTCTCTGGCTAATCTTCATGATTCCTTTCCGAACTTTGATAATGCAATTAAGATCATCCAAATTTGTCCCGGAGATAACAAATTCTTCTTCAGACCTTCCACATGTCGCACTCCTTGAATAATGCGGACTGTACCGTCATGCATCTTCAACCTGATAGTTCCAATGCCTATGATTTTTAAGACATTATCTTCACAACTATACACAGATCCTCCTAAGATAGGTTCATAATGATAGAACCATTCTCTTCGAGAGGTCATGTGATAAGTTGCTCTTGAGTCAAGAAGCCATACATCAGCAAATCTCTTCCTGTTCTCAGTTGATATTGCTGCTTCACAGCACAATACATTTCCATCATCCGAAGTGCATGCCACATTTCCTTGAGGATTGGAATTCTTCAGACTCCAACAATCCCTCTTCAAGTGACCTTTCTTACCACAATGGTAGCATTTATAATTCTTCTTACTTTTTAATTTTGATCTACCATGATTGTGACTCCCATTTGGACCATGTTCTGTTGATCTCCCTCTCATCACCATCAAGGCTTCCACTTGTTGTGAACCTGCCTTCTTGTCTTCCTTATTCCTTCGCCGATTTTCTTCTTCAAGAATAACAGCTGCTATATCATCAAAGACTAGAATTTCGGTAACAACATTATTTGTCAAACTGATAATGAGTTGATCATACGAATCAGGTAGACTTTGGAATAGAAGTTCTACACATTCTTGTGACTCTATTTTATAGCCTAAAGATGTGAGTTGAGAAAATAGAGTATTCAAGACAGTAAGATGCTCTGTCACTGAAGTAGATTCTGACATTCTTAATGTGTAAAGTTTCCTCTTAAGAAAAATTTTATTATGTAATGACTTGGCTTCGTACAGTCTAGTGAGGTGGTCCCAAATCTCCTTTCCCGTTTTTTTTTCTTCTATACTGGACAAAATCCAATCTGCAAGTGCCAGATGAAGATTTGCAATAGCATTCCCATCCATCTCGTTCCACTTATTATCATCTGTGAGTGTTATCGGTCGTTCACTGATAGCCGCAAGACAATTGTCTTTTCTCAATACAGCCTTTATCTTTAATTTCCACAGTGAGAAATTACTCCCGTTGAACTTTTCAATCTCAAATTTTGCCGCCATTGCTTCTATCACAAATGATGCCTTTTAGCTTGTAAAATAAACCGCAGTAATGAACACAACTCACTAGGTAAGTTCCCAGGAAAGACTGGAGGGTCACAATCGGACCTCTTAAATACCAATCTCCTTATACATAACCTTCCCTAAATTGTAAGTATTCTTACTACTCCACACAAGCTCTTTTGCACCAAAAAAAACCTCAAAATCCTTTTCTGATGTGAAAGATCAGACTGAGCTGCAATCACAGAATTTTAAGGAATTTCTTACCAACCAGACTCTTATACCAATTGTAGAAAAATATGAACCTGATAGAGCAAAATCACAGCTAATAATTTGAGAAAATAAAGATAAAGTAAGACAAAATACACAATAGAACACATAAATTTATGTGGAAAACCCCTAAACAAATTAGGGTAAAAACCACGGGCAATGATAGAAGAATTTTACTATAAGAAAATAATATGAGTTACAAACTCTCTATTTATAAAGGGGAAAATATTAAAATTCTCTCTTTATAATAGGAGAAAAATAATTGCTTAACTCTCTAATATTTTTCTCTTATTTTTTGGATGATAGAATAATAAGGTGAAGCCTCTATTATACAGGCTTGGAAGGTACCTCAACATTGTTAACTTAGCAATGTGGGAGAAATACTTCTCAAAAATTAATAACTTAACAACGTGGGAGAGATACAAATCCCTAAATATCAACAGAAGCCACTCAGGATTTGAAGTTTCAAGAAAATTGGTTAAAGGTTCTTTAAGACCATCGTATGCTTTTCTAAGGTATTGGACTTCTGCGTCTTCTGAAAGACCATGGACATGAGGCAATGGAAGTTTTACGAAATTTATGAAAGGGATTAAATTTGGAAGGATTTTTGGGAGACGAGTAATGTTTCGAGGAGTGGAAATGAAGGAGATTTTGTGACCCTTCTGTGCTATTAGTTTGGCCAGCTCTAAATATGGGATCATGTGACCAAAGGCCAGCCATGGAAACATAGCTATGTGAAGCTTTGAATCGTTTGCAAATATAAATATGTTAAGAAAACGATGATAATGTTAAAAAAATAAATATTTTAAAACATGCTGATTTAATATAATGACTGTAGTTTATTTGGATACTTATTTTATTAAATCATATGATTTTTATTACTATCTTGATTTGTAATGATTTAATGTTAATTTATTAGTCCAGTGTATTATGACATTGGATATAGATAATATAATGAACAAGTTACTTGTAAAATATATTTATAAACATTTTGGCCCTGCTTCCCAGTACAATTTTATTATTATCCTTTGATGATTAAATACGGGGCTTAAGTGGCAATTTTTAGAAGCTTAAGATATTCAAATTTGAGTGAACAATTTATAGCAAATTTTAATATCTTTATGTGTTTATTGAATAAAGAGTTATATAATTTTAAATTAATTTATATAATAGATTATTTTAAAATTTATATAAAAAATATTTTAATATATAATTTTATATTAAAACTACATATTAAATTATTTTATATAAATTTAACGTAGATTCTATAATTATTTTAAATAAACACATAAACTACCACACTTTAGGGTTTATCTAAAATTTAATTTTCTTATTTATTATTTTTTTATCCCTTGTTTCTCTCTTTCTTCCTCCTTCTTCTTCCTATGGCTCTCTATTTCTTTAGAAAATATAATTTAGCCTTCAAAAACTATCCTCCGAATGACCCTAAAAGCATAAGATGAAGGTGAAAACAATCTTTATTTGGAATTTGGATAGACTTGTAAGTTCAATCATGTTCTTCTGTGATTCAAATAAAAAGAAACTTCTCTCTCTAAAAATCAACCCTCATATCTCTATATCTCTGTAGATATGTTTTTCTTTTAATATTTAAATTGAAACTATAGCTCTTTTTAATATTTCTTCTTCTTCATCTTTGTGGTGCTGCTCCTTTTTATTGAAGGTCTTAAATATTTTTTTAATTATTTGTAAAATCTAAATATGCATGAATATTTTTTAAATTAAATTTCCTTTTTTATAAAATAAATTTAGTATTTATCTGTCAGTCCAACGAGCAGACAATATTTATTGGCCGGTTCAATTGATGGGAAGAGCCCCACCCTTCCACTGGAAAATATTTATACAAAATTTATTTCTAAAATGCTAAATATCTTTTTTCAAAATCCTAGAGCCTCCATTGTTACCTATGATATGATGGTAACTAGTCAAATAGAAAGATCTAATATTACATTATAACTCAAAAAACCATATTCAATGTAAATTTATAATTTTGAAGTAAGAAAATTGAAATCTAATCTTATATGATAATATATATGTTACTAAATGATGGATTATTTGACCGTTAACTATTTAACTAACAATTAAATAAGAAAAATAGAATATAATTTAGAACGGAAAGAAAAAAAAAAAAAAAAGACATATTGAAAAAGGATTAAGAACAAATGCTGATGTATAAACTCCCAATCCCAGACACTGAAAAACACATATTGAAAAAGCAAGACTCCATGAACAACACACAGCAATACTTCTAATATACATTTAAGGCATATATAAACAGTGACTTCAGTGGTGGCCATGGAGGCCGGTAAACGCAACAAAAGAAAAATAAAAATGGCAATCAGCTACCGTGGAGGCTTTGATCTTCATAGCAAACCGAGTCGTCGGTGGCGGTGCTCCTACAACAATACCAACAACGTCATCGTCCCACATATTGCGACACCGCACCCTTCTCTCCTACGACGACTGCAAACGCGCTCCGAACCCCTTTTAGCCCAACAGGCATTGACAAGACGAAAGCACCACACTGGGAAAGAGAAAGAAAATCGGAGGGAGGACCACTACAAACGGTTGGAACCATTGACGACGGCGGTACAAGGATAGGATTTTACTTTTAACAGGAAAAAGAAAAAACAGAGAAAAGTAATTTGTTTTGTCGGTACATAGTTATTCATACGAGGAGTTATTGTGTCTATCATTGCTGGTACCTCTTATTCTTGATTTCCTGCAATGCTTACTTGATTGGAGCCTTCTCTGGTCGCTTATGGATCTTAAGATAACCAAGAAAATTGTCAACATACTTGTCTTGTTTATCTATGTCACAGAATAGAACTCTCATCTCTTTAGCTTTTTCTCTGTAAATTTTACCCTCTTCTTTCTCTATAACCAATTTCAACGACTCAGCTACTGATTCACTCGTGAAAGATCCATCAAACTCGTTTCTTGGTACTGAATACCCCATCTTCTTCTCCTCCAAAATTCTGGCATTTATCCCTTGATCAGCCAAGAACGTTAATAGTATAAGAGGCCTCTCATATTGACTCGCTTCTACAACTGAACTCCATCCCGAATGAGTCAAGAATCCGCCAATGGAATCATGAGCTAAAATCTTCAGCTGAGGAGCCCAACCGGTGCTCACCACACCACGCCCTTTGGTTCTTTCCTCGAACCCATCAGGCAACTCAATTACTTCAGCGTCGGTTGACCCTCTACGCTTTCTCAGCACCCAAAAGAATGGCAGCCCTGATAACTCTAACCCAAGAGCAATCTCATTTAACTCAAGTTGACTTGGTTTTCCTTCACTGCCAAATGCTACGTACACTACAGATGCCTTGTCTTGTTTATCTAGCCATTGTTTGATCTTTCTCCACTCATTGGTTTCCTTTCCATTTTCATAGCCTGTAGTAGGAAGCATGCCAACAGGTATACATGGTTTTCCATGGATCTCCTCCAGTAGGTTTAACCATTCTGGTTCAAACTCAATGCAGCTTCTTATAGCTATTATTTCACAGCCCTTGAGTACCTCTGCCGCACGGGAAAGGTCCGAAACACCAGATGCATCACCCTCTACAGATTCAAATATTCTTAAGATTTCGAACAGTTTATACGCAACCTTGGTAGGAAAATTAACCCATTTTGGCGGGACTGTAAATTGTTCAGGTTTTGTGCGATCATCGGTGAGTGATGCTGGCTTCACAATAACACCCATCGTCGCACCCAAGAATATACCAAAGAAGGCGTGTGAAATGCCAAGACTGTTGGCTAAATCAGGTAGCCAGTAAGCTGCAAAATCGTAAAGAATCCAATCTATATCGGAATTTTCAAGAAACACTGTCAGTGGTTCTTTGAGACGATCATAGGACTTTTTAAGGTATTGGACTTTGTTGAATGGGACATCAGTGGTTGCCTCTGCGTCTTGTGGAAGATCGTCCGAGCGAGGCAATGGAATCTTGACGAAATTTATAAAAGACGAAAGATTGGGAGGGAGTTCTGGGAGGCGATCGATGTTACGAGGAGTGGAGATGTAGGAGATCTTGTGACCCTTTTGAGCAATGAGTTTCGCAAGCTCTAAGTATGGGATCATATGACCGAATGCTAGCCATGGAAATAGTGCAATATGTAGCTTAGAATCAACCGCCATTGATATTGTGGAACTTAGAAGCAAAATTATAAGGAAAAATAGTATCAGAGTTGTGAAACTTTTACTTCAAATCCTACATTCTTCAAATACTTTGGGGGGTTTTTAAATCATACATCATCATAATTGTTAGATACAAAAATAAATACATGTCAAATATATTTTCTTATATATTAAAAATAAAGATATATATATATATATATATGATATTAATAATATGAGTCAATTTGATAATCCTTCCTTTTTTCCTTTCTTTTTTCTGTAGCCATCGCTTAGAGAAAATTTCTTAAATGTATAAATTAATTTTAAGGTGTTTTTAAATTTTTTGTTAAAAATTAATATTTAAACTTTCTGAAATAATATCTAAGCCATAATTATTAATAGTGGAAAATCTTTGACAAAAACAATCACATGTCTGCAATTCCGGAAGAATTAAATTATCAAAAGACTTTCATTGACAGCATTATTTTTTGAGTTAGCTTTTGTCTTCTTTTTTTGTTTTTCAAACTTTTTTTTTGGCCAAATGAAGAGGGCAAGAGCCAAAAAAACAAGGAACTTTTTCAAACATTTTAAGTTGCCTTTTAAATGTTTTTTTTCTTTTGGTTTATGATCCCATGTTTGTGGTTTTACCTTCTTTTTTTGTCATGGGTAAGCCATTGTCTAATCTTAGTATATAATATAATAAATAAGTGAATAATAATATATTTTTTTATTTAAAATTTAAATAATTATTACATATCTCAATTATTTAGTATTAATAATATGTAACTCATATGTTATCTTGATTAAAGAAAACTGATTAAATCGAAAAATCAGTTTGAAACTAAAATATGACATCGACAAAACAGGTCAACAAAACTAATGGTTTGAATTTTATTTTATTTTTTTGAATTTTTGATTTTTTATATCAAAAATCGACTATTTAATTAACCACCGAATATATATATATATATATATATATATATATATATATATATATATATATATATATATATATATAAATTTTGATATATGCAACATATATGTGTGATTGTTATATTTACTATAATTATTATTTATCTGTAGTGTTATAGTATTAGTATATATAAATATAATTAATATATTAACTAGTAAATTACTTTAGTATTAATTTAAATAAATATTTTTATATATTAATTAATAAAAAAATATTAAAAATAAGTCTAACTTTAAAAAAATTATATTAATTATCTTATTATTAATAATAATTTATTCACTAATTGAAAAAATAAAATTCTAAAATATCAAAAATTCTTTTTAAAGAAATTGTAAAACTAACCACTACAACTACCGTTAACCGATACTAACGATTTAAATTTTAAAATTAATAAATTTAAAACTATATATATATTTCTAAAAATGGGTAAATGAATCGTGGTAACCCCTATTCTAATGAAACCATATCTTCTATTCATCCTTACTTGTATATATTGTTGTAATAATAAGCTCTCATCTCTACGAAGAATTTATTCTTATACTACTTTGCAATATAACCGCCTGAGATATCAAAAACTCTTTAAAATCTTTTTCTTTCTACACCCTATTTTCTAATGTCATTTTTATACTTTCTTTAATTAAATGTAATCTGAGATTGTTAAGATCTCAATATGATTTGTATGGTATTCCAATCTCATTTGTCAAGTTAATATAATCTTAGAAATCTTAAATATTTATACTTTTCTTTTTGGTAATTAAAAAATTCAATTGACAAAATTCTAATAATAATTTAGTAACCGAGATGTTTTTGTAATGTCGGTTTGGTCGTACAATAAAATCTCTTGATAGTCATATATTTAAAACTAAATAAAATTTATGACTATGAGAAATTTATAACTTAATAGAAATTTGAGTATCAAAATTATTTTTTGATTTAATACTTAAGTTTGTTGGTTAAATATTAATAATTAGAGATAAGAAACTTTAATATTTTACTTATATATAAATAAGAGTAATGAGATAAAAAAAAATAATACAATAAAAAAACATGTAATATAATATAAAGTTATTTAAAAATATATATACAAATATTAATATATAGAATAATATTTTCTTAAAAAAATTATAATTTATTCTAGTATAGAGGTTATTTCTATTTAAAGCTGGCATAAATTGAAATTAAAATCTTATATAAACTATGCAGAAATTATTTGTATATAAAACATCATTATAGAAAATATTTACTCTAAATTAAGTTGTTCAGGTTGATTAATATTTAAAAAAATGGATTAACGATTTGATTGGATTCCGTTAATTGAAGGCACAGCCCTATAGAGGACCCATCAATAATTTACAATTAATAATTAATTTGATTGGTTATCGAGATAGGCAAGTATTTATGGTGTTGTGTGATATGTAACTATAAATTGGCAGCAAAGTGGGCGAGTCTGAGTCTGAGTCTGATTTGGTATTATTAACTGCTCTATAACCCATTAACGCCGGTGACCACACACAGACATCAGTTAATAATATTACTAATAATAAAGCATACCAAAAGAAAGAGAAGAAGAAGAAGAAGAGTCCAAACTGTAGTCTAGAATTTGTTATGGAAGCTGAAGTATGGGTAGTTTCACATGGTGACGCATATGTTAGGTCATGTTCATTCCACGTATCCAACGCTTAAGATCCCATTGTATAGATTATTACTTTTTCTTTTCTTTTAATTATAATATAAGTAAAAATATTCAATATTTAAATACAATCTCTTATATATTTCTTTTTATATATACGGGCTTTAGATTGTAATAAGTAGAAATATATAAATATTTTTAATAGATTTAATAAGTAGTTAATCGTAAATTTTATAATCATTTATCTAGTCAAATTAATAAGTTATCAATATATATTATTAATTTAAATAATAAAATATATAAATTATTAATACTAAAATATAAAACAATCTTATTATTCTCCTTTTGTTTCTTGCTTTTTAGGGCAATATTTATAGATACACGAGAGATAAGAATTGAAACCTTAGCAAATGGATCTTGATCCGATAATTAATAACATTCTCAAGTCACTTTATTGCCATTTTCCCGAAGCCTTTGAGTTTTAAGGTAATCCAAAAAAGCATCAACATAACGGCTTTGTCTATCTTTATCTGTAAACAATGCTCTCATCTCTTCAGCTTTATCCCTGTAAATTTTCCCTTCTTCTTCAACAATCACTAACCTCAATGACTCGGCCACTGAGTTCCTTGTAAATGATCCATCTTCCTCATTTCTGGGCATCAGATATCCAATTTTCTTCTCCTCGAGAAGTTTAGCATTAAGCCCTTGATCTGAATTGAACGGCAAAAGCACAAGTGGTCTCCCATGTTGTAATGCCTCCACGACTGAGCAAATTCCAGAATGAGTCAGGAATGCACCTATCGATTCATGGCCTAAAATCCTAAGTTGAGGTGCCCAGTTTGTGAACACCATTCCTCTATCTTTAACTCGATCCTCAAATCCATTAGGCAAATCAACAACTTCTTCTTCCTCGGATAATCCGCAACTCTTTCTTAATACCCAGAAGAAAGGTAGTCCTGATAGTTCTAATCCATGAGCTATCTCAATTACTTCTTCTTGACTCGGTAGGGCCTCGCTACCAAAGGCTATATAGACAACTGATCTTTTTTCTTGCCTGTCAAGCCATTTCTTGATTGGCTTCCACGTTTCTTCTTGATCTTCTTCACTATCTTGATCAGTTTCTCTAGGAAGTACACCGACTGGAAAAACCGGTTTTTGGTGAAGTTGCTCAGTCAGTTGGAGCCATTCTGGTTCTAATCCAAAGCATGTTCTTGCAGCTATTAGGTCACAATTTTTCATTGTTTCTTGAAAACGCTTAATGTCGTAAATATTGGATTCATCGCCAGTTATTCCAGCTTCGAAGATCTTTCGGACTTCGAAAAGGCGATACGCTACTTTGGAAGGAAATGGAACCCACTTGGGTGCTACAATGTAATCTTCAATAACTCTGCGATAGTCTTCCTCTCCTGAACTGAGATAACAAAGACAGGCGGAAATGAATATACTGAAGTAAACACTAGGGATGTTAAATTTGCAGGCGATATCAGGTACCCAATAAGAAACAAAATCGAAGACAATCCAGTCAGGAAGGGATGATTGGAGGAAATTGGACAAGGGTTCTTGGAGACAATCATAGGCCTTTTTGAGGTGCACGACATCTTCGGCAGGTAAATCTGCTGTTGCTTCTGCAGAACGAGGGAGGTTTTCGACGTAAGGTAATGGAATCTTAACAAAATTTATGAAAGGAGCTAAATGTGGAGGGAGTTTGGGGAGGCGATCAATGTTTCTAGGAGTGGAAATGAAGGAGATTTTGTGACCCTTTTGAGCAATGAGCTTGGCAAGCTCCAAGAATGGGATCATATGACCAAAGGCAAGCCATGGAAACATGGCTATATGAAGCTCGTCATCACGGTTGGCCATGAAGGGGACAAGCTTTGACTCCATGGTTATATTGTATAATAGTTAATTCGGAGAATTCCAATGGGAAGCCTAGCTATAATAACAAGGTTCAGAACAGCACGAATCAAATGGCTATTTTCCATTTATATTTGAATCTTCCGTTTCTCTCTAATAAGCATAACGAATCACATTAAGAATTTATTGTCACTAACACAAAAATTAAGAGACTTAATATCTATAACGGTTATGTTACGGTGCTATTCATCACAGTGAACCTTTTATACGGTAGAATTTTAAGCTTCTAAAGTTTTGGGTGAATTGTAAAGGATGGTGTCATTGCGGCTCCTTACTTTGTTAAGACCAAAGTAGAAAATTTTATTTTAAATAAAAAAAGATAATTTTATCTATTAATAAAATAATAAAAATTATTGGATCCATAAATCTTTGTTCATCAGAATTGCAATATTTTTAATTTTTTTAATAAAGAATACAATTTTTGAGTTTATTTTTTAAAAAAAAATTATTTAATTAACTATCTATTTAATTTATAGTCTTATATTATCTTTTTAAAAGCTTTTATTATAGATATATTTCTTTTATTTTTCAAAATGGAATTGTCATTTAGACATGGGAGACGTAACCATGTGAAGCTCTTTATTATTACACATTTTGGGGCAAATCTTTGAAAGAGAAAAAAAAAGTCAAATAATCTCCACTCTGGGATAAAGTGATCAAATATGAAACCCTGCAGCAGGCCATGTGAAAAATAATTATAAAGCACCAAAAGGGTTTTATTTGAGAAGAGATGATCTAGTGCCATAACCTGCAATGCAAGACCTCATAGATGGTCATGCATCTGTTGGGAGCCGCTTGATCATCATCTCACCTTTCCCTGCTTCTTCAACTGCCTTGCTCATCTCATTTGCCAGCTAACATGTCATAAATGACCGACTCTAAAATTCATAAATTTAAATTTTAAAAAATATTGTATCTAAATCAGAATAAAATTTTATTTAAAATTAAAAATAATATTAAATAATATAAATTTATAAGAGACAATATTAAAATAAAAAAATATTATATGCTAATTGATCATTTTTCTGAAATGAGACTTTTTTTATATTTTAGATGAAAATTAAAATTTATAAAAAATAAATAATTTTGAAGGATCAAATTTTTTAGAACTTATATATTTTAAATAATAAATTTGAATTAAATATATAAAATTTATAAAAGAAATTATTTAGAATCTTTTATACATATATATATATATATATATATATATATATATATATATATATATATATATATATATATATATATATATATATATATATATATATATATTTGTCACTAAAATAAAAGGAGTCTATCCTAATAGTAATTTTACAATGCTTTTAAAAAGACGTGGCTAAATACAAAGATTAAAGGACCTTTCTTTAAAGTGTTGGCAAATTATTAAAATTGGTGATGCATAGAAAAGTGGCTGAATTTTTATCAATTTAAGGATATTTCTATATAAGGGCCATTACATTTTATAAAATTACCAGTATTTTCTGACAATCGTCCTAATATAATCCCTCTATATTATACTGATTAACTTTTTTAAAATTAAAAAGTTATTATTATTTATTATTTTTATATATCTATTAAATTTTTTTTATTTTATCCTTATATTAACCTTATCTATAATTGATTTTATAAAATTATATAATGCTACAATTATTTGAAATTTATTAAAAAATTTATTTTATTTGAAAAGAAATTAAAAAAGTTAAAATAATAATAATAAAATTAAAAAATATATTTTTATGTTATGAAATATAGACTTAAAAATGTAAAAATTATCTAAAAATTCTATCTATTTTTATTAAAATTTATTTTTACTATAACTAATTCAATATAAGTTTGATTATGTGAAATATTAAATTAATTTTTTCATTTTAAACATATAAATTTTAAATTTATAAATAAATTTCATAAATTTTAACCAAATATTATATAAGTCTAGAAATAAATATAATAAATTTTGGTAATTTGATCTCCTTTAACTATTTTTTTTCTCTATAGTTATTCATATTAAAAAATTTCTTAAGAAAAATCTCAATTAATATAAAATAGAGAGTATAATTTTTGGACTATTGTCATTCTGACGGTGACACGTAGCAAGAAGCGTTGTCAAACTAATAACATGTATTTATATCAGGTAACAAATATTGATTCTATTCTCATACGCATAGAATTTTGGAAAACTCACAAATAACATATTACTCAAATAGTTATTAAAATACAGTAGTAATTCTAGGAATAACAAATACTTTCTTAATTTTATATTAATTGACTTTTTTAGTATTTCATTAATTAAAAAAGTATTTAATAAATTCAATTATAGAAAATAAATAGTTAAATAAGACTAAACTTTCTGTTAGATAATTTCAAAATTTATTACTCCCTTCTATAGACTTATAAAATTTTAGAAAACCAATTATAGATAAGGTTAACACAAAAATAAAATAAAATAAAGAAATTAATGATATATTAGATATAGAAAAATCACAAATAATTGAACTTTCTTTGGTTTAAAGAAAAGGCAATTAATATAGAATAGAGATAATATTATTCTGTAGAGATTATCTATTTATCAATAAATGAATAATTTATTAAATTATCAATAGATAAATATTTATTAATCCAAAAGGAGTTTATGTGCTTTATATATATATATATATATATATATATATATATATATATATATATATGTTATTAAAATTCATGTGTGAGTTATAAATAAAAGATGTGATAAAAAGTTATTGCCATATAAATAAGAATTCAACATTTATCATATACAGATATTAAAAATAATAGTAGATGTTATATACATATAAGCTAAATACATACATATAAAGAATTTAGTGATAAAAAATCTTTAAATAAATGGTTTAAGCTAAGATAGATATACAATGAATAACTTTTTTTAAATTTGATACCCTAGAAGATAAAGTGTTAAAAATATGCTTCAAGTATATGAAATATAGGCTTTACAAACTAGGTATTAGTGGGATACAAATATAAATGCTTACTCAACTTTTTATCTAGTTTTATTCTCATCATAATTTTAATTATTTAACTTATCAATAAGAATTTGACATGTCTTATTTTATTTTATTTTATTGATATTTTTATCATGTATTAATTTTTCATTTACAAAATAACTAAAATATATATAAGATTGAATGATTGAAATAAAATACATTAAAATCTTATGACCAAACCGAAACTAAGATGAAAAATTTAGTGACCTTTTCTATTATTATCACATATATTAATTTTACTTTTAGATTTCAAAATATTATACTCTCAAATCTTTCTCTTTCAAGAGTTGTTATTGAAAGGTGTAAGAATGTCCATTGACGGATGTGTTTGAAAGGTGTAAAAGAATTTGCATTGACAGATGAGAGGAGGAGAACAATGAGCGAGTATAAAAATGAACGTCTCTCTTCAAATAGTCAAAAAAAATACATATATATAATAATGGATTTAAACAAATTTTTCATCCATCCTCTTATAAAACCAATAAATAATTTCTTGATATTAGAATGAATGAATTGAACAAAAATATAAATTATCTAAAAAGAAAAAAAAAAAAAAAAGTTTGCTTAATATTATGAAGTTTATATATCATTTTCTACATATTTGATTAAGTATTAAATTATATCTTTGTTAGTCTCTAAAAAATTAAACTAGCTTATATACATATTAAGCATTTCTTTGAACAAAAATAAGAGGATGAAACATGCATGGTGAAAAGTCAGCAAGCCTAGCCAAGCTATTTACCAGATGGAGAGGTTCGCTTATTTTCCTCAGGGTCATGTTTTACTGAAGCATCTCCACCCATCAATTCCTGAAAACCTTCCACCTTCACCGGTGGTGCCCTAACAATGCCCATATTCCTGTGCATACAAAAGTTGGTTAGAAGTTCAGCAAGTACTCATAATTAGGCAAGTATTTTTCAATCTACTTATGAAATTTCCTTACGGTGACTGCACTTGAGGAACTTGCATGGATGCCAACTGCCTAAATTGATTGCTAGATTGAGCTTGGAGACTTGATATTGCAGCCAGCTGTTGCTGCCGGAACTGCATTTGTGGATGTCTGGAGTGCATGGGATTGAAGGCATTGCCATCCATTGGCAATTCTGATGGATTTTCAATCTTCACTTGTACCATTGGTCTGTCCTTGTCTATATCCATTGCAGGGCGAGGAGTAGACGGTTGACGCCTACGCATTCTCTCTAACTGCTGCTGCTGCTGAAAAGCCAAATTTTGTGGATGAACCATCTGCTGCATCTGTGGATGCATTTGTCTTGGGATCTGTAGTTTCACCACATATTATAACAAAATCCATTATGGTAATTTTCATAATAATGTCAAATGAAAAGCATTTGTGCTCCAATCGATAAAGGGGCATGTAGATAACAAAGACATTCCTCCTAGTATCCTACAGGCTACAGTCATACAACCTAACCCCAGCCTTGGTTATAGCATGATTTTTAGGTTTGAGACAACCTAAAATATGCACATATGCCTGGTGAAAATCTATTTTAGTGGTGGGACAACAAAGGCCATATAAGCTATCATAGATACCAGCTAGTCGATAGATATCACCACAGAGAAACAGCATTGGAAGAACCAAACATATCAGACCATGTTAAAAGAAATACTATAAATGGAATGTTAAAGAGATAAAATGGAACTCGGTTTAAAGAAACCAATTTAGGTAGCATACTTGCTGGGGCAGCCGAAGGGTGCTCTGGTGCTGAGCCTGCAATTGTGATTGGATTGCATGCATTTGTTGCTGAGTTGGTTGGACAACATTCCTAGTTCCATCTTTAACAAGCTCCATCAAACCTCCAAGATTACTTGCGAGAAAATGAGAAATATGTTAGATTGCCATGAAAGAAAAATCAACATTACCAATTCCACAACATGCTGAATATACATGTCAATTAAGAATATACATATGCCAATCAAGAAAAAGGAACAATTTAACATCAGAAGAAGGTGTTGATCATATTACTTGCGTTATCCACATTAAATATCTAGACAAAAGCAAGTAATTTATGATGTCAGAGTGAATTCCATTAGGCACACTGTTCTTTTCCTCTTTTCTAACTTTAGACATTGTATGCTGCAGCATCAGATGAGGTCTCCTGAAAAATATATATAGCTGAACCCCATTCAATATTGCTCCTACATGAAATCATAGCCCTAGGCCATATTTGACACGTGTTGGTTTAAGTCATCTTATCAACTTAAGTTGCACATTGGCTTTTCAAGCCACTGAATTTGCTAGGATTCATGCTACTCTACCGAAGGGCTAACAACTTGAGGCCACGAAGAGCTACTCTTTGCAGATCGGATTGAAGAATTTGATCTGTTGGCCATTAGCTGCTAAACAGCAAATGATTCATATGTAAAAGTGGATGCCAGCAGCATTTTTCACAGTTCAAAGGGCAAAAAAGGTTGTTTAAAGGATCATGTGAATGCAAACTAAGATAATGAAATAGCTCAAAGTCAATAATCTTTGGCACAAAAACTTCATTGCTTTTCGTCACATATTGTAATAAACATCTAACTTTCCCTTTTATTTGTGACGCAGCTACAGGCTACAGTATTCAAATTATCGCAATTTGTGAAATAAGAAATACAAGTATTAAAGAATCTGGAATGTATTTAATGAACATAGATAAGCATAATTTAAAGAAAATAATTGGCGACCTACCAGTGGAAGCTCTAATAAAGTTCAAGCCCAATCCAGGTGCATCCACATAACATACAAGAAACCATGCATGATTATTTTGCTTATGTTCAAATATATTTCTTGGAAACTTGGGAACTTGAAAAGTAATAGGAAGAAAGATATGAAACTCACTTAAATCCTGCCGTTTGAAGAAACATCTTAAGTAGGTCAATCGCTGAACATTGTTTCCTATAATTATCAGCGAGAATTTTCAAGTTACGTCCTAGTTCAGAGATATGACACCTGAGTGCTTGAGATAAGACTTCCACTGGGAGTTCAGTTGCGCTGTCAAACCCCACCCGTGCCAGCATTCGGGCCACTACCTTTTGACACATCTGTGATGCTTGCTCTTGACTAATAAGTTTCTTATTTCCTTCAGACCCATTCTTTGCACGATGTAAGCTTCCTCCCTGCTCCACACTAATACCAAGCCTCTCTATCACAACAGAACTCCTCGTTTGAGGTAATGAATCAAGAACTCCGTGGAACTCAATTTTCTGATTATCTTGGGGTCTAATTATGAGTGGGAGTGCACTATCAGGTACACAGTTTAACATAAACATTGTTTCGGGAAAAAAAGATAAATCATCATCATCAGTGGAATTAGAACCATCTAAAACAGAACTGGAATGCATACTTGGTGTAGATGAAATACGCCTCCTCTTATGCTTATCTACCAGTCTAAGATAACTAGACATTTCCTCAGGCGAACGTTTGTCTGACTCTCTCTCCCCTACTGACAATCTATATGGCCGACTAACTTTATACTTCTCTATGAATTGATTATACCATGATTCAGGAAATTCCTCATTCCTGAATCTCTGGGTTAATCCTTCCATTTCAGGCTCACCATATCTGGACCCAATGCTAAAAGCTGACTTAGAATGACTCTGCAAACCCAGTTAATACTGTAAGTCAAACCAGAAACAGTAAACAATATATGAAGTACTCATTCATAACCAACTAACATTAAGCATCAGGGTAAGAACAACGCTTAAAAAGCATCAAAGCATAAACACTGAAAGGAAAACATTCCATCATTCCTCAACATTTAATAAAAGGGCACTTTCTAATTCTATTCCTTGATTACTCAGGATACGTTTGAAATAAATCACTTGAAAGAATTGGATCCAATTGAAACTATTGCAAAATCTATGTCACTTCCGGGCATGATTTTCATTTCTTTCAAAATGCCTTGTTTCTCTTAAGTTGAATCAGTAACTATAACCTTTCAAAACATGATAGTTGACTATATAGATAGAATTCAATTCTTGCACTTTTAGACAGTCCAGACACTCTCTGAATAAACTTAATACCATCACCCTTACATTTTAAACTTATGCAGTAAAGAAAACTTCATCTCTAAAGTGTAGTTTAGTGTAGCAAACCTTAGACAGTGCAGCATTCTGCCGTTGATCGCCGTCTTCTAACGTGAAGTACACGTCGTCACCATGCAATTGCAAATCTAAATAAACACAAAAAGACAGAAAGCAATGAAACAAATCACATTCAAGATTAATAAAATTACTAAAAATGGAAACTGAACTTAGCTTGGAAGTCTTACAACTAGGATTAAGTTTCGAAACGGCGAGCGCAGAACAGGAATTATTATTATTAGAAATAAAAAGAGAGACAGTAGCTTTATCGAATAAGAGAGCACGAGCGCGAAGCTGGAGGTGGATCTGAGCTTTTGATTTGGAGTCGTCGGTTCGCATGAAGGAGTCCCATGAAGAAGGAGAAGATAAAAAATGAACGAAATTTGAGTAAAGAGAGTCGCCCAGCCATGTCCTCCATGTGCCCAGTGACTCTAGCTTCCGAGCTAGGTCGTAGCCGTTGCCATCGTCGCCGAGTAGGGACATATTTTTTTCCCAGCGGAGCCAGGTAGTGGGGTTAGTTTTGGGAGTTTATACAAAAATTAAGAGGTTAAAGTTGGAATTGTAAATTGTATTTTCGTCACCGTAGATTTGCAGTGAGATGGTCCGCTCGTTTAAATTAAAGTCTCGCCGAAAATTTCATTGTGAAGCTGTGAGTGGACCTCGTCATGGATCGGCTGCCCATCGATGCCCACGAATATTCAAACTCGACCCCGCTCATGCAGAGAAGCCCAAATTTGACCCAGCCCAAATAATATATATTACTAGGCAAAAAGGATACAAAAATTTCTTAAAAAGTCAATTCTAAACTAATTTAATATGGTTGAAGTTATTGCTGAAAGTTGTATTGGATGCAATCCAAGCATCATTAAAGTGTAGAAATGGTGCAAATAAAATAAGCGACTTGGAAGCTAACTCATCATCAGCAATATGAACGCAACAGAGGAGATGCAACTTGAAAGCTTTAATTCCGACGATTGAAGAGGTACTTGAAATAGCCAAAATAACCATGCAACTTGGCATGGTTGCTATTTGTCGTAATCTTAGAAGCTCCCTTATTCGTGGTATGGCCAAAATAGCCAGGGGTCGTTCTCCTTTGGTAGCTGAATCCAGTGCCCTTCTGATAACTGTGAGATTGGGAAATTTGATGCAAGCCAATAGTTACATTTTTGAAGTTTACGATTTAATTTTGGCCAAGGCAGTAAACAAGTTATTGGGATATTGAATCTGTTGTCTATAATATTATGTTAGCTTTATCTGCTATTAATTTTATTCCAATGATTTGTAACAAAATTGCTAATTGAGTAGCTTTTTCAACTTTAAAAGCAGTATCCGTAGTTATGAATGAATTCTATTTTGGTCAAAAAAAAAAAAAGGTCAGCAACAAATGTAAAATTTCGCGCCAGGAAGGGGTCGAACCTTCGACCTTCTGCTTAGGAAACAGACGCTCTATCCACTGAGCTACAAGCGCTTGGTTGTTTCTTTCGTAACAAAATATATAATTATCATCAAGTCTAGTGAAAATATTTTCTTCGTAACAGTTTGTATTTTCATCAGTCCAGAAGCCAACAAATAAAAAAAGCTTCCAAAAAAGAAGTTACCAGCACAATTCAATCCATTTTACTTAGTTAAAGAAAGCCAAACGACAAAGTCCTGAAATTAAGTAGCCCTAAACCTTATCTTCCACCACTCATTTTTTGGGCATTATTCCTCATTCAGTAATCAGTCCTATGCTGTACGGATTTGCGTGGACTAGACGAGCAAAAGAGCTTTTTTCTTTTTTTCTTTAATTACTTAGTGCAATTTCAAGCCAACACTACCCACATAAAAATAGGTCATTAGACCAGACAAAAGACACAGCCTTACCCCATTCTAAGCCCTTTGCATAGCAACTTGCTTCTTGTTTTGTGTTATGTGTTGTGTCGGCTTGGCCCTTGGCCGGGTGGCCTACCCACCTTAATTTCTTATCCAAATGCTCCTACTTAAAAAATTTGTTATTATTATAACAATAAATTCTATCAAATCACATTCTATCAGATTATTATTCCCAGATAAAGAATTCTTCTTCCTCAGTTTAGCATAATTTCTTGAATCTTATTCATTCTAAAATAAACAAACAACCATGTGGCTTCTTCTTTTTTGGGTTTGGACAGATCTGATAATCATTTAAGATAGTGTACGATTTGGGGGGTAAGGAAATTGCAGGAAAGAGATAGCTTACCAAAAACCCAGCCTCTCAATTCAAAGTAGCAATTGTGGCACACACTTTGCAATTAATCAATATTTGGTCTCTCAATTGCATCAGTATGGTTTAGGAGTTCTGTAGCCTACCAAAATCTTGACACTTTAAATAACTATACTTGATGCTTAAGCAACACCAACAGAAGGGTTCTCTTCCTTAAGACTGATTCTTAACGGTTTATTTGGTAAGCAACAACATAATTTTTTTACGCAAATTCATAAAAAAAAACCCTGTTCTCGACTTCCTTTTTATTATTTTCTTTACAGAAATTGACTTATAAATTACTCCATGAGATTCTTATACAGCTCATATGAAAACGATAGATACAACTGAGTATAATATTAGCTTACGTATTCCTGTCAATCTTAATTTCTAAACTTGTGAATTTTAACTGCTGATTAGTGATTAATGCAATTAATTACCACAATAATGAAATTTCATAGAAGCTCGCACCGTAATTACGAACGTAAGATCTCTAGCTAGAAGCTTTTCTAGTTTTGTACTGTAATGAGCTAATCATTTTATTTGTAATCCTAGTAGAGTTTCAGATGTTCCTCCTCGTCTAAAAGAACTTCTTCTTTTATTGGATGTATCTTATCCTTATCAGTAATGACATTTTCATTATTATTATTATTATATATATAAAAGTAATTCCTAAACTTCAATCTAAACTTTAATGATATTAAATTTTTATATTAATTTTTGTGTTGTTCATATATTCCAAGCCGAATTCTTTTTTCTTAACAAGTAGGTGGTTTAACAATAATATTTATACATTATATTAAATTTAGTTTTTCTAAGCTGATTAAAGGTAAATTATATTGTGATGTCAGCAACTAGACAATTTGCAAACAAAGAAAACTAATTGAAAAAGGAAAATCAAAGAAATAAAAATCATGATAATATATTTAAAAGAACAAAAAGGAAATTGAATACAGCCTTGGAATTCAACAAGAAAACTTTTATTAGTTGTAATAGAAGTGAGTCTTTAGATTTTAATTGGTCCAGTGATTGTTCCTGTCTACTGTGAGTCTGTGACCTGTTTATTTGGGACAATATGTTCCTGTTTTATGGGAGGCCTCGATCGAGCTGTTCGCATTTTTTCCCCTACTTTGTGTGGGCTTATTAAGCATTTTTTGAGCTGTTGTTTTCTGCTGTGTCATTTTTCCAAGAAAAACACAATTCTAGATAAATTTACTATATATATTTATACAATGAACATAAACAGTAGGCTTAGCAGAAATGACGATTTGAATAGGATTAATTGCCAAATCAATTCTATAGTTTGGATAGTTTTTAAATCTAGCTTGTATTTTCTATTTTCAATGTAGTTCTCGATTAAATAATGAATTAAAATTTACTGGTATAACTATAATTTTGTATTTTTGATTCGTGTAAAGGTCAATGAGCCATAAACTATATAACAGGGATAGTCATCCTCTTATATTCGTTATAAAAATAAAAATTCACCTAATATGAAAGAGATGATTTGAATTCAAGACCTCTTACTCCAAAAAAAAAGATTCTTGCTACTTAAGATAGGTCTTAAGAGTTGTTTATATTAGAATTGTTAACTCACTCTTAGATATCTTAAAATAATTTCTTTTACCGTTTTTATTTAAAATTTTAGAAACCTGCAGCTTAAAAAGTTTTTGATTTTTCTAATAAATAAGCTGTTAGATTGTTATTTTTTTTAAATTTAATAAAAATGAGTAAAATGTTAGAAAATAATATTTATTATTAGATCATTTATTTATTAGATGGCGTCAAATGAGTTAACACTTATAATGGTAACTCAATTTTGTTTATCTTTTATTTATCATTGAAATTATAACATATTAATAAGTTTTGGTCTAAAATTTTATCACACACTAGAGTTGAAAATAATATCAGAGTAAGTTGCTAAAATTTAAAAAAAAAAACAAAAATTATATACTAAAATTAAAAATAATATAAAATACATTATTTATTTGACAATTAAACTATTCAAACATTATATATTGGATGTCAGTTATTATATGAATTAGACTGCTTTTAAATTTAAATTTCTCCTTCGCCATGCAACTATGTATAAGAAAATGATTTCACTAAATAATGGCATAAATATCATTATTATAGTCGCACAATGAATAGATGATGTGTCTAAATTGTTTTCCCAGTGATGGAAGAGTTGATCTTCAAAATGTGGCTATGATGGGAGTAAGTAACCTTAAAATTTGGAGTACATTTATTATTTTTGGAGAAGAAAACAGATTATGCAGTTAAGATGGATTAGAATTGCTTGGCTGACATTTGCGGCCGACCTGGAATTTCTCAGCTGTTAATTCCAGTAATACCCAACAGCACAATTTATGACTGGATGTGTACTTGGGCATCAGACATTGAGCTTTCTGTTGCCGCAATTTTTACTAGCTAACCAATTCTTGGGAGTCTTCACAATCATTGCAGTTGATTCTCAAGTTGTGGTTTAGTTTAGTACAGTGATCAAACAAAATACTAAACTGTAAGATCTCCTTCCCAATGAATTTAAAACATGGGTTAAATTTCATCAAGCTGTAAGTTTCTTTCCCAACCCACTAAAGAAAAAGGAAAAGGAAAAGGAAGTTGAGTTGGGTCATATAAATTAGATTTTGGAAGTTAGGTTTGAGATAAATTGAAATGCCATTCCCTTGAATTGGATTGGTTGATAAGTCATAAACCCTAATCCTCACATCCTATGACCAAAGCTTTATCTGAAGCACTTACTCCCCAACTGTTCCAAAACGTTGTCCGAGTCCACTTGAAATTTTGACACCCGTTAAGAATATAAGATACTGACGTAACTTGTTCTCATACTCATCACTTGGACACCTAGAGCCACCCGTTTCTACTGCCATGCTTTAGTCAAGCCATAATTGTTATTATTAACCAAGCTTCTATGGACAATAATCACTGATTGGTCTCGAACCATAAATATATTTTAATTTAGGCTTCGAGCCACAGCGGAAACAGTTTGTGTCCTAATTCTCAACCGATTCAGTTCCAATTTAGAACCGTAGATTCATCTTTGATTATTTTGATAAATAATTATTAACATAAATTTTGATTTTTATATTTAAAACAAAAAAAATATTGCTTTTAATTGGATGGACAGAAACCGATATTAAAAATCAGAATTATTTATCATTAAATTAAAAACACTTATTTGTGTGACAGATTTGAAACTTCTACAATAATTCTGAATTTAATACAATTTTATATTAAGGTATATGAATATTAAATATATGTTTTTTTTAATTAGATTATAAATTAATTCCAAATTATAACGAGATGGGTAAGGTAGCAAAGCAATTTTACGTGCTACCTCTAAAATAAAACATTATTATATAATTCTCAGAGGCAGAAAAAGTTTGGCATCCCACTTTGAATATGGAGTACCAAATCCAGTGAACTAGAAAGTGGAAAATGCAATAAGGCTTGCATAATCTTTGTCTTGTTTGAATTAATTAGAGGGTTCAATCACTTTTTAGCACACTTAAAAAAAGTGCAGTAAAGAGAAAAAGGGACCCTCTTGAATCATATTTAAACCAACCATTTTATGCTTTTATTTAATTATGGAATACAAAGATTTCAAAATGGCGTATCTTTTGGACACACAAAAGTATATTATTATATATTATATAGTGTATAGTATTATAGTTGAAATGAACGTCAGAGAATTCAGTTAAACGCACTTCTCTAACTGAAGTGAGTTTGGGTGTGGTTGGTGAGTTTGGATTGGGTTCTTGAAAGACTTCACTTATCTAATTAAGCTGTGAAGTCGCATTAACAGGATTAGTTCACCCACTAATTAAAACCTTTTTCTTTTATTATTTTTATTTAATAATTACATTTTCAAATGTCACATCTCTGATCTTCTTGTTTTTACCATTTTTCAGCCATTCTTTTATTATTATTATTTCTTAATATATATAACTTGATGACTACATGTCGTTATGGTAGGGTCGCAGTTTAAAATTCTTATTTAAACTGTAAACAGCGGTGTCAATAATGTGTTATGGAGTTCCTGAGTAATCACGCAGTAACTAACTGGGAAAGCTCATTCGAATAATCAGGACGACAAACAATTCTTCTTATATAAAATTATATTGAATTTTAAGGTGCGGTAGCTATAATAATTTTTATGTATTTTTATTTAAAATTTTATAATTTATATTAAATACTTTAATATGTAAATTCTATATAAAACTACATACTAAAATATTTATATATATATTTTTGTTTAAAAAAATTATTATATAAATTAATTTAAAATGTTATGATTTTTTATTCATAAACACATAAAAATATTGAAATTTGTTATAAACTATAATACTCTAAAATTTATTATTTATTTTTTTATAATTTTTTATTTTAGGACCGACGTTTTTAATATATATATATATATATATATATATATATATATATAATTGAGTGATGGAGACATAATGAAGTGTAAAGGGAAATTAAATTGAAATTTAAAGAAAGAAGTCAGAGAAACCAAAATGATTTTTTTTTTTTTTTTTAAAGAAAAAAGAGATGATAAGTTAGGTCCCCTCCCTCGTTGGGCATAGTTCTAGGCTACTTCGATGAGTATTATATAATAAATAGCTTCATCCAATTATCAAAAGGTCTTTTAAAATCTTTCTTAGGTTTATTCCAAAGATGGCAATGCCTATAATTTATAGAGAGGCTTCCGGAGGAATTTCGATTCTTTATTTTATATTAATTTTAAAATTATTTTTATAAAAGCAGATGAATTAATATTTTTTTCTAAAAATCAGATTTAAGACAATTAGTCCATAAAATATTAATATATTAAATTAAAAAAATTAAATATACTTTTTTAACACCCAACAATAATCCTAAATATCTATAGTAATTTCAGTGAAATATTAAATAATTATTTTAATTTAAGCAATAGTTTAAATTAGAACTCTTCTTTTCTTACTTATAATAAAAAACATGTTAATTGTTAGCATAATGAAGTATGGTGAAAATCTAGCCAACTGGGTTTCATAAGTAACTAGGTATATATATATATATATATATATATATATATGATCATGCTGTTGGTCTAAACAATTCTTAAGATGGGTCATCTAAAGCTAACTGCTCGTCTTATACACCTATAGATCTTAATCACCTCTGCAAATTTCTCGCCCTCATTGTTACCATCATCTTGCTTTATTATTTATAAGGATTTGGTCTCTTGGGTTTTGTTGATAAGTCAAGACACCTTCCTTCTCTTTTTGAGTTGGTAAGTAACTAGCTCCTTTTGTCAGTTAAAGCCTTATTCTTTTTATCAAAAATTACTACTGACAAAAATCATGTAATATATAGTTAATCATTATCCATGTGAATTGATGATGTGGGTAAATTTTAACTTGGGAAATGAAAAGGTGAAGGCATTGAGAACATGGCATGTCTTTGGAACTTAGGCATCATTCTATGATTAATAAGGGCTCCACATTGTGGACCAAATCGACAAGACTGCCATTTCTTTAAAAATATTTTAAAAATAAAAATAGCTACTAATTTACTTTAGAAAATATCTTGTAATTTAAAAAAATAATTTGAATAAATAATTTAAAGAACAACTAGAATATTTTTCTATTAAACCTTATAACTAAATTTTATTCTAGATGTATATTAGATTTTTATTTTTTTTATAATATTAGCTAAGTTTATTAATTTATGACTATTTTAGCTACTCCCTCTCTTTTCAATTTGGATGATTTGACCAAAAAGGTAAAATTTTGAGTTAAACTAGTTCAAATTGAACCTGGCAGTAAAGTTTAGGGGCCAAATTGAAACTTATTCCTTTCTTTCATTGCCAAATTAAAAAGCCGCAAACTTACAAAATAACCGTCCAAACTCCAAATTCCCGCCCTCGGAGTTCCGCATGAGAAGACATGTCAGCAGGCCACAATAGCTGCAGCACGCACGCATGCCACTTAAGAAAATCATTCTTACAAATTCTTCTCAATATATTCCTAAAACACCCTCAGTAGCCGTAAAATATTTACGCCTTATACCCCCTGTCGGGTTCGTCTCGACACTCCTGTCCCTCCATTTCCATTTCCACTCTTTCAAGCGTTAGTTGCGGCAAAAATCTCGAGCGAAAAGAACAACGGCCAAGATTTAGTTAATGAATCACTTAAGCATGATTAATTAAAATTAAATCGTTAATTTTTTTAAAATTAATTAAAAATGAAGTTTTAACATTTCAAGAATGTAAAAATATTTAGTAAATACACAAATCTGTTTTTGTTTTCTTTTTTGACTCGCACACATAAATCTTTTGAATATTGAAGAAGTAACAGAAAAGTGTATAAATATAGGAAAGTTCTGAGTCATTCTCAAGCTGGTTTTAGCTTCTCTTTCATTCAAGAATAACCAATTCCTAAAGATATACCATTATTCTTATTCTTAGTATCCTCTTATCCCTCTCTCTCTCTGTATTTATATTATTATCTGTACCTCTTTTCTTTTTTATCTCCTTTCTTGGTTCTGCTCTCTCTGTTTGTTTTGAACTATGTGAGAACTTGGATTCTCTTCTTTCTGGGTATTTTGTGATTTCATTTTTCTTTATTGAAAGAAAAGAACCTTTCTTTCTTTCATTACATTTCAAGAATCCTGATACCCAGAAAATCTTTTTGCTTTCTTTCATTCTTTTCTTGTGCAGAATGGCTGTTGAAGGTAAGCTCTTTTTTATGTTTTGAAGGAATTGTTTCTGTTGTTTTGGTTTTTGGTTTACCTTGTTTGATTGCATAGAGAATGAAGGAAGAAAAATGAAGTTGAAATCCTTTTCTGTTTCATTTCCTTTCTTCTTTTTTTTTTTTTTTTTTTTTGCTTCTCTTGGTAAAGAAAGAAAAGTAATTCTTTTGTTAACAGGAGGCCATGGTTACAGACGAGAATGAATAATCTTTTGTTTCATTTTTATTGCATGTGAAGTGACAGAAGGAGAAACCCGAGAATTCCCAGAAATGGAAACACAAGAAGAAGCAAAACACAGAGACATTAGCAATAATACTAAAAATACTGTTGAGCACCCATCACCAAGATGTGTATTAGAAATTCCAATTTTAGGTACAGATTCTGATCATAGCAGCAGTAGTTTCAGCACAACTAGTAGCAGCGAAGATTCTACAGAGAAATTGTCATCACCTGAAAAATTGGAGAGCAGAGAGGGTACTAATTTGTCTCAATGGAAGCAGATGCTTGATGCTTTTAAGAAGAAATCAATGAGGAGGTTTTCAGTGATTCCTTTACTTACAAATTATGATCTTATTGCTAAGAAGAGTTTGAAAAGGAAAATTAATAGAATTCAGAGTTCTGCTGATGTTGTTATCGATTTGGATTGTATTCAAATTACGAAACCATCCTGGAGAAATTTTGACTTTGCTGAACTTGAAGCTGCTACTGATCATTTCAGTTCTGGTAAGAAACTACCACTTTTGATTTTGTTCTTTGTTTAGTGTTATTCGCCTTGTTTTTTTCTTTCAAGAAATTTAAAAGAACAATAGGATATGATATTTTCATTTCCTTTTTCTTGTTAATTGCGGTTCTTGAACTCGAAATGATGAAATTATTTCATTTTTAAGCTTATGGTAAACAAGTTCTGTTTTAATATACACTAAGTTCATCTAATAAAGTTGTTATAATTAGATTTTAAACCTTACATCATCTAATAGAATTGTTATAATTAAATTTTAAACCTTACATTTAAGTGGGTTATGCTTTATTTTAGATGGCAATAACTTATTGAGTTTTTTTGCTCCTCTAGTTTTATTAGTAGTTCTTTTTCTCATTGCTTTGAATTTCTTGAAGCAATTAAAGGTCCGATTTAAGTACAATTTTACCCTACGGTGGTCACTTTCATGGTTTAATGCTGTCTTAATAAAGGCCCCAACTACATAGTTGAAAATTCGTAAGGGAATACCTTACCCTAACAGTCAATACCGCCTGCGATTGAGAACTGGTTTGGACGGGGGACTATGTCGACCAAGTATGCTAAGGAGGAAAAGGTGGGACCAAACTGATTGACTAGTGCACCAGGCGAATTAAAATCCTGCATAGCCATATGATATATGGTCATTTTGATGACTAAGGCACTGGGTTGATTGGAGTGGTTTTTGATGAAGAATTAATTAAGCTGACAGATCCTTTCTTAGTCTTTAATGTTGCTGTTAGGCCTAATTGACTTTAGAACTAATATTTGTTTTTGGGAGGTAATAAATTTTTTTGAAGGGGAGGAGGGTGTGGAGGATTGGTTCTTTAATCTCTTAAACACTGGACTATTACACTACTGTTCTGATGGCAGGACAAATATTAAATCTTTGGAAAGAATTTCAAGCAAATTTTTGACAGTTAAGTTGATAATTGCAGCCATATTAAACTACACTTCAGGTTCAAAGATATGGGTTATATTGTAGAACTTTTATGATTGTTGGTTAGTTACTCTCAGCTTATCAGCAACTCATATTACTTGGAAAATTTGTTAACACATAAGTTCAAGTGCAGCAGATTTTATCAATATTTGCAATTCTATTGTTGTATATGCTTACTTTTTTATATTTCGTTATGCTTCTGATTGTGCATAAAAATTCTGGTAGAGAACTTGATTGGGGAAGGTGGTCATGCACAAGTGTATAAAGGGTGTTTATCAGATGGTCAAGTTGTAGCTGTGAAGAAGATAATGAAGACAGAAAAGGAAGACGAGAATAGAATTGGTGATTTTTTATCTGAGCTAGGGATTATTGCACACATAAACCACCCAAATGCTGCTAAATTACTTGGTTTCAGCATCGATGGCGGTTTGCATCTTGTCTTGGAATATTTACCTCAAGGCAGCCTTGCTTCTGTGCTCTTTGGTGCTCTCTCTGACTCGCAATTTTGCGTTGATTCTCTTGACCACTTTCTCACATTGTCATTTCACTGAGACATTCAACATTTTCAGGTGGGGCAGAGAGTTTAGAATGGGAGAAAAGGATTAAAGTAGCTGTAGGAATAGCAGAAGGATTACGGTATCTCCATCATGATTGCCACAGGCGCATAATCCACAGAGACATCAAAGCCTCCAACATATTGCTCACTGAAGATTACGAAGCTCAGGTGATTCTTCAATTTTATAGTAATGAATTGCCTCCATGTATACTGTAGGCATCTTTTCAAATGATGATAAGCTCTCCATTCCTGCAGATTTCTGATTTTGGATTGGCAAAATGGCTCCCTGAGAATTGGCTTCACCACATTGTCTTTCCCATCGAAGGCACATTCGGGTTAGGCATACTGCAGCTTTCAATAATTTGCCATTTTCATTTCTGTTTTCATACTGTTTGTCAGAATTAGCCTTACGGAACTTCAAATTTTATCCAGATACTTGGCTCCAGAGTACTTCATGCACGGGATAGTCAATGAGAAGACTGATGTATTTTCCTTTGGGGTCTTATTACTAGAGATAATAACAGGTCGTCATGCAGTTGATTCTAGCAGACAGAGCCTTGCAATGTGGGTAAGATATGTTACCATCACTATTCGCTGAGATCTTTAACCATCAGGGGAAGTCCTAAATTAGTCTTTTGCTTTGCACAGGCAAAACCACTGTTAGAGGAAAACCAGGTTAAAGAAGTAGCTGATCCCCAGTTAGGGAGCGATTATGATCCTGTCGAAATGAAGCGCGCAATGTTCACAGCTTCAATGTGCATCAACCATCTACCATCTATGCGTCCCCACATGAATCAGGTACAAAATTCGTTCGTCTTACTATATATTTGATTGCTTTCGAAGAAAGTTTTTAGTAGCTAACAGGAATGTTGAAAACCTTCAGGTGGTGCAGCTATTGAGGGGTGAGGAAGCACCAATGGAGATGCAGCAAAAGAGTAATGCAGGCAGGGCAGTAATGGTGGATGGTTGTGATTTGCAAGACTATACTTGCACAAGCTATCTCAATGACCTCAATCGTCATATGCAACTTGTGTTGGAGTAGTGTTTTGTTTGATACACTTTTTAGGAGCTATTTGCTGCTTCTGCTGCTACTTTTAGTTTCCCGCTTGTGTATATGAAAGGTTAAAATTTTTTACCCTTTTTCTTTGTATGAGTGGAGAAATCAATATCTTTTCTCCTTTGTAATATCCTTTTTACAGTTTTACCACCTTCCACGAAGGTGGTTTGACATAAAATCGTAGGCAAATGTGATTAACAAGCAATCACAATGCACATACATAGGAAGCCAAAAATTTCTCACAGTAATTCGTGTGCAAGTGCAATTCACCCGGGACACCAAGTTCAAACCCCATTTCATCTTTGTTTTGGCAAGATTGGACCCCCTGTGTCACCAGGAGAATGCCAGGATTTTGAGTGAATAGATAAAAGAAATGTGTGTGGATTATTCAATATTTAAGTGTAAGATATTCCATCATTTGTCCATTTATTATGGTACACTTAAAAAGATTTATCCAATTTTCTTTTCCTTTTTTTCTTTTCTCTAGAAGTTCTCCAACGACACCAAAACACATGATAATTTAGGATGGTACTTGCTTGAAAAAACTAAGTATCCATGTTGTGCATGGTTCGTATATATTAGTAAGTGGTCAGATACTGCAGCCGTCGACGAAGTGTAATTCTATGTATTTTTTGAATCAATAAAATTCTAACTGCTTTGCTTCTGAAAATGTAAATACATTGTCGAATTCCGTTAAATCGCTGTTTTATTTATTTATTTATTTGCATAATTCCTCCATGTGTTTGATACTTGTAACAGAAAAAAGCATAGCCGGAAACATTTAAAACAAAGAAAATGCAGGAGACAGGCAGTCAAATGAGGGCGGAAAGTCACCCTTGAAACTTTTGATGGCGGTATCCTTCTCCTCCTCAACTTTGACCCGGAACTGCTTTATAAAAAAATTGTTAGTGGCAGGTCAAAGACATCAATGGTTGGAGAAAACAAATATAGATGTTAAATATCTTAAAAAGCAGATGCTTCTCCAATTACCTTACTTTTATGTCAACCCAAGTGGGTGGCTTTGACGATCCCTAGAATGTCACTATGTCTTTCTCTCAAGCAAAATTACATAATCCCAGAACAAATGTTCCAGTTCACAAGATTGTTTCCAGTTATAGGGGCAGCCCTGGCTAACTTTCCGGATTCCATTCATTGGCACTTGCATTCTCTTCTTCTCATTTGCTTTTGACCCAGGTGAAAAAAAAGGAAAGAAAATAGACATGGGAGCCTGTTCTGCTTTGCTTCATGGTATAGTAGTAGTTCATCAGAATATGCAGATACAGATACCTTGCTACCTTTTTTTGTTTTCTTTTTGTGGGGACTGAAATGAATTTAAACATCTTACATATACAGCAGAAATTGAGCAAAAGCTACCAGTCTATTTCATCGGCTCGACTGTTAAAAAAAATACAAGACAAATAAAATTTAATTGTTTATTAAATTAAATTAAAAATTAATAAATTTTAAAAGATAGAAAATAAAATTTAAATATTTATGAAAATAAACTAAAAAATAATATGTTAAAAAAATAATTAAATAACTAAAACTCATGTTATTTGAAATGTTTTATCTAATTTTTTTATTATTGGTAGTACTTTTTTAAAAAAATTTAATTATATTTACTGTATATATTTAATATAAACTTCTGTTTAAATCGATAAATGACACATATTTATTAATTTTAATTTAAAAAAATATATTATTAATTATTTAAATATTAAAATATAAAATATTTAAATATCGAGGCCCTTCTCTCTATCAGTTGCATTCCAGTATATACAACAAGAATTATTCAATCAACTGTATACAAATGAAAAACCCATAAATCAAATTAGTAACCTAACAATTAAAAAGAAATAAAAATCAGTAACATAAAAGGAAAATGCAAGATTTGCTCGTTCGTTAGTTCAATTTGTTATCTGCAAACCAACTCGATCAAAATAATTTAACTCCGGGCCTAAATTAGTATAGACTTGAGACCCAACACAACAACAAGGCCAATGCCATCATCAATCCATTTGCTTCTAAACTCCACGCCCACAACACAACAAACAACACTGGCAAATGGAAGCAACAGAAGTTGCACTGCAGGTAGCCATTCTTTTACTAACCCTAGCAATGTTCATAGCAATCCAGTATTTCCCCAAACAAGCCCTAACAAAACTCCGAGCCAAGAACCGAACCTCACTCCAAGCCAATCGTCACCTGATCCAAGCCACCCACTTCCTCTCCAAAGCTAAATCCATACCTCATAATAATAAATCTCAATCTCAAACCCTAGCTAGAAACGCACTCTTAGAAGCCGAATCGGCAATCTCTCTCTCTCCTAGAGACCCAGCCCCTTTAATTCTCAAAGCACTTGTTCTCGATCTACTCGGCCACAAAGGTTCTGCGCTTAAATCGCTTGATTTAGCGCTTTCTTCGCCGCGCGTAAAGTCGCTCGAAGGGAGGGAGCGCGGGGATGCGCTTGTTAAACGAGCTGAGTTGAAGACGAGCGTGAATCGGAGACGCCGAGTTGACTCCGCGATTGAGGATTTAAGGGAAGCGGTCAAGCTGAGTGGGGAAAGTGAGAGAGTGTATTGTTTGTTGGGTCAGTGTTATGAGTGGAAAGGAAAGAAGGATGAGGCTCGATGGGCTTATGGTCAGGTCTTGAAGGCCCATCCTGGGTCCGTTCTGGCTCTTGAAGGTTTGGACCGGTTGGGCTTGTAATGTGCATTAACACTTTGATTATGTGTGGTGTGTGAATTACAATTATTCATCTTGTAATGTAATGCCATGAAAAAGAAGTGGGATGTTTACACAAATTCCCTTTCTTAGTGTTTTTTTTCCAATGCTAACATTTCCTTTGCAAATGCTTTTATTAGTGGTACATGTATTTTTTTTTCATATTTTTTATTCATTTATTTTTAAATTTTAAAATTTACTAATCTTTTTACATATTTTTTTTCTTTCTTTAATAGTTAACTAAAAGATATATTGATATCTTACAACTTTAAAATTGTCATGGTGATATGTTCTAACCACTATTTGTCTTAAAGTACTTTCTATAACTTATTTATCAAATTAAAATTTTAAATAAATATAATTTCTAATTTAAATATTATATTTGAAGCAATTATGACATATATTTTTAAATTTTTGAAAAATATAATAGCCTTGAAATAACTAACATTTTTTTTCATTTATATATTTTATTATTTATTATATTTTAATTTATAAATTATTTTACATTCATTTACTTTCATAATTTAAATTAAATAAGAATTACATTATCACAAATTGTTTGGAGATTTTCATATTTTTCTAAAAATAAAATATCTTGAAGTATAAATATCTTAAAATAAATAATTAATATAGCGGTATGTTTTTCATTATTTGTCTTCTTGACAACCTTTTTTTAATTAACTATAGAATTAATTATATTATTTTATAATTTTTCTATCGTTATTGTTTTACTTTTTTATTTAATAGTATAAAAATCAATATAAATCACTTTTTATTTGCATCATCACTTTGTTCTATTTTATTTTTAATTATTTTTTATATCAACATAATAAATATAAAACAACTATAATCAAGCATGAAACAAGGTAAATCTAATGCTAAAATATATATATTTTTATTTTAAAAACAATTAATTTCTAATATTTTGAATTTTTTTCAACATGTAAATAACAGTCCAAGGAACTTAAAACTTTTTTTTTAAAAAAAAGACTAATTTCTAATATTCTAGATAATTATCAACAAATAACTAATAGTTCAAAAAAAAATTAAAAAAGCTTTTTCATATATCTAAAATTCAACCAAACATCAACAAAATTATTTTATTACATAAAGACTTAAAACAAATAAAAAAGCGTAAAATTTGGCATAAAAATTCATAATGGAACTGTAAATATAGTCTAAACGTTATAAAATTATATATATATATTTAAATAATTTCTTACAAAATATTTTAAAAAGTCAAACTTCTTATGAAAAATAAAATTTAACAAATTTTAAGAAAATCAAAATGACTATTTTTTTTTTCTTTTATGCAATCAAGAGAACTGCAATAAGAGAGATCAAAGAAAGAAAAGAAAAAAGAGATCGAGACCTACAAGAAAAATAAATAACAGTTCAAGAAAATAAATTAAAGACAATTATTTATAGATCTAAAAATCAATCAAATATCAACTGGATATCAACCAAATATCAACTAAATATTAACCAAACATCAACAAAATATTCAAGATAACTAGTTATCTAACACAAAAAGCACTAAATTTTATTCTTTCTCATATTTCTACAACATATATTTTTAAATCAATTTCTTATTTTTTTCATAAAAAAATGTCGATCAATTTGTCACTGCAATCTTTTTTTAAAAAAAAAAATTATTATGTATATGTATTAAAGAAAAAAGACGTAGATTACTTAAGGTTGTTTTTGTGAAGGTATATATATTCAAGGTAGTTAGATTCTTGTTGTTTATTGTAACATAAAAACTTAAATTATACACATAACAGAGAAAGAGAAGAAAAGAATTGATACCAAGAAAAAAAATAATAGCAGTTTAAAAAAAATGACAATTATTCATAGTTCTGAAAATTAACCAAACATCAACTATACCAATCATACCCTCTTTAACATCAACAAAATATCTAGATAATTATGTCAATGGTCACTTAACTTACACTAAGTTTTATCTTGGTCATATAACTTTTTTATTTTATTAAAGTCATTTAACTTTAAGTTGGGTAAAAAATTGGTCACTTATTTAAAATCTCGTGATTTATTCATCAGAAGAAAAAATAAAATCACTAAATCTCCTAAATCTACAACATAGAATCTCTAATACATTTTAGAATCTCTAATACAATAAAATGAAATCTCTAATTTTAATGTCTTGAGCGAGTAATGAATCCCAATTTTTAAAAATCAATTTCAATGGCCTACGTTGTAAACAACTAGGAGAAAATGTTCTTATATACTGTAAGTTCTACATATTCATTATTTTACAATTTGCATTGAAATTTAATTAATTTGGTGGTTAGGTACTTGTTTAATATTAGAATTTTTGCACCAAATAGGAACTAATCGTACATCCTCTAATAGCCATGTAATATGTAAGAAACCTAAAGAAATGATAGCTTAAATAAAAACAAGTGCAGAAATATTACTAATTTAATGGTTGGACACTCTTCCATTTTTTATTTTTCAATTTCTTTATTTTTTGTTTATTGTTATTATTATTAAATATTTTTACTTAAAAAATAATATCTTGGTAAAATTAAAATTAATTAAGTTAAAAAAAATATTATTGTAATAATAAATAAATAAAAAGGAATAGAAGATGAGAAGACAAACAACAAAAACTATAGCCAAGATTCATTATTAAATTTTAGAGGATTTCTAAAGTCTAAAGTTGCGTTTGATTTTGAATTAAGTTAATAGTTTGGTTAAATGGTTTAATGATTAAGATAGCAACTTGTCAATTTTTTAAAACACATTTTAATCTAACAATGAATGCTTTATACATGTCATTATTCTAGCGAATTAAATCACTAGATTTTAGATAATCGACTAATATGTTACCCAACTTAAAGTTAAATTACTGTATAAAATATACAAAATATGACCAAATTGAAACTTAATGTAAGTGCTCATTGATATAATTATTTCACAAAATATCATTTGACTAATATAATACCTAAAAGTTTTAATTTAATTCAATGACAATCCTTTAAGATATTTCAATAATTTAATATTTATTTATTAAGAATTTATTCACATACTAATAGATATTTTAATCTTCAACATCTTTTACTTTGTTAATTATTTTTAATATTATGAAAAAGGGATAAAATACAAAAGAAGTTAGTGTTGGAGAGTGCAGGAAGAGTGTTAGTGGATGTTAGTCCCATAACATTTTCAATTAAAAAGAACAAAGATAAAAAAATAGGTAATTGATAGGCGGTTGGGATGACGTGATGTGGATATGAAGCTTTTGGGTGGTGATGAAGATCTGATAGTATTTTGTGGAGATTTGCAGGTGTTTGATAGTGACGTATAAAGAAGAGTGTAAAAATGTAAGTGAAATGAATAAATTTGTAAGGAATTAAAATCATGTATTTTTGTAAGTATTTTACATAAAAAGCGTATAAGATGTAATTTCCTCAAAAGAAATCTCGCAAAACCCTTGATTAAGCATTTACTTTTCTTGATACAATATGAGATTTTTATTTGTTATATTAATTTATTATATTTTTATTTTTATTTATATTAAAAATTATTAGTTGTTAAAAATATAAGTTAATAAAATTAAATAAAAATTTTAAAAATTTAATTTATGAGTATGACTTTAAATAGCAATGATATTTTCGATTTTCCAAAAAATATCATATAAATTATGAATTTTTATTTAAAGATAAACATATAATCATTTCGTCAATTCATACGGTCAAAATGATATTCTATATAAGAATAATTTCTTTATATAAATAAAAATATATTTTATATTATAATAAATTATGATTTTTAAAATTTCATCTTAATTTTATCTAGAGTAATATATATATGTTTAAAATGTCTAAAGTGATAGTATTATATTATGTGTTTTCTTATTTTTAATGTAATTAATTAAATAAATATTAAAAAATAAATATTAATTACAAAAATCTACTATTACATCTAATTACAATATTGAAAATATAAACTCCTTCTATAAATATTATTTGACCAGTAAGCTTATGTATTAAATCAAAATATATATTTTAATACTCAAATTTCTATTAAATTATAAGGTAAAATGCATAATTGGCCCCTGAACTTATCATTTTTTTATAATTAGCCCCGTAAACTCAACTTTAGCGCAATTGGGTCTGTGAACTTCACAGTTGTATGATGTAAACCCTTCATAGATGGGTGTTAAGTGCATGTCTAAAACTCTATGTGAAAAGCACATTCCAATATTATTCAAATATTTTTTAACATAGAATTTAAATATTTTAATAATATTTCATAAATTGAAAAATATAATTAAAAACAAATAATCAATACGGTTCCATTTTGTTTAGTTACATACAAAACAAACTGTTTTATTGTTTTATTTTTTATTTGGGGATAATTCTTGGGCAAAATTTTGTTTTATTATTCTTCGACATTGCAGTAGTTTTGTGAGAGTGAGTGTCTGGTTCAATGGTGTTTTAAAGCTTAATACGGTGTTTTGAAGCTTAATACAGTGTTTTCAAGCCTAAAGTCTATTGCATATTATGGTCCCAAGTGTCGGTTGTTGAAGCTGCAAAAGGTTAGTTTTTATTTTGTTGTTAGTAATATTTAATGAAAGTGATCCCAAAATGAGTGTGTTTATGGGTTTATTTACTATTTTCTTGCTTAATGTAGTGTTGCTTTGTGTAAAAAGAATAAATCTTAAAGTATACAAATGTTTGTCGTTTGTTATAGCTAGCTTGCATTCCTTTTCTTAAAAGTAACCTATCAATATGCCTTATGCAATATAAATTGAAATTGATTTTGTCATATTGTTACTGAAATTCTTTATTAGTGTAGGTGTTGATATATTATATTGGTTGTTTACATTACAGGATGGGTGAAGTAGCTATAAGATTATTATTTCACCATAAAGGTCGTTTTCTTAGGAACAAATATAATATGTATTATAGTTATGTTAGAGGTATTGTAAAGTGTGTTGAAGAAAGTTTTGATATTGATATCGTATCATATCCCAACTTAATATCTTATGTTAAAGACTTAGGGTATAGTGCAGTTGCTCAGATAACTATAAGTGTAATTTGAGTGATGAGTCTTCACTAATTCAAGATGACAATAGTGCTGTGGAGTACAAAATTTAGCAGAAGGGTCTGATTTGCATGTCTATATTGATCATGTAAACAACAACGCTGGAAATCAAAGTGGGCTAAGTGATCAACCTTTTGTTAGTGTTGTTGGTAACATTGGTAGGATAAATATTGAGGAAACATCCCAATCTAGTATTCATGACAATGCATCAAGATTTGGTTTGCATTACAAGCACCATAGACCAAGTAAACTGCCTGTGAAAAAAGGACAGGAAGGTGAAAATGGTAAGGCTAAAGTTAGTTCAAGTTTGTATAATGAAAGTGGAAAGGGTAAGGCTAAAGCTAGTTCAGGTTTGTATGATGAAAGTGGAAAGAGTAAGGGTAAGGTGAATTCATGAATGGCTGATGAAGGGATTGGGCATGAAAAAGAGAACTTGCAGGATAATATCGTCATACATATTAGTGTACTTACAGATGATGAGGATGAGGAACTCATTAAAGCTAGGAGGATGGTGAGGGAGTATGAACTGAGAGAAGCAGCCGATAGGAAGAATTTCAGCTACAGAGAAACAGAAATTGATGAAGAGAATCTGTCTGAAGTTTAGGAGGATGAGATAGGGGGATCATCATTTGAAAGTGAGGAAAATAGTTCTAAATACTTGATAGTAGTGATTATGGCATTTTTTATGAATATTCAGATGAAGAATGTGGGGATTCAGCACTGAGGAGGCACAATAGTTTTATAAAATTTGATCCTAACCCAACATACTTTTTTTTTTGTCTTGGAATGATTTTTAAGATATGCAGCAAGTTAGAGATACAGTTACAAGATATTTAATTATGAAAGGTCTAGGCGTGTGGCTTAAAAAGAATAAAAAGACCAAGTTAGAGCCAAGTGTGAGCCAAAATGTCCTTGGACATTGTATATCTCAAAAAAAAGTAAAAAAATAACAACTTAACAGTGAAAACCTACCACCCGCATCACTATTGCAAAAGGATTGAGGAAAATAAGATGGCAACCAGTAAATTCCTAGCAAAATTATTGAAAGATAGGATAATGTCTCAACCAGTAATGAGACTAAGGAACTTGAAACATATTTGCATAACTGACTACAAGCTTAAAGTGAGCATTACAGTTTGTAGAGCTATCAAGAAGAAGGTACTTGAAGACTTAATAGGGTGTTACAAAAAGGAATATACAAGGCTGCCACATTTTGTAAATGAGATCTCATGTAGTAATTCAGGAACTATATGTGTCTTAAAACGTAATAACATTCAAGAATAAGACAATAAGAGGTTTGAAAAATTTTATATTTGTTTTGATGCTCTAAAGAAGGGTTGGTTAGCTGAATGCAGACAAATTTTAGGGTTGGATGTATGTTTTATGAAGGGGCTTATTAAGGGATGGCAAAAACCAGATGTACGCTCTGGCAATGGAGTGTAGTTGATATTGAAAAAAAAGAATATATGGTCATGGTTCCTGAGGTTCCTCAAATATGATCTGCCCTTAGGTGATGAAGAGGGTTACATACTCATTAGTGACATGCAGAAGGTAATCACATTTTTATGATTTTTTCCTTTTTCATTTTATTATCAGCTGTAAAAGTGAATTGTATTCTACTTAATTTGTAGGGATTGGACAATGCAATTCAAGAGCTACTGCCAAACATTGAACATCGAATGTCTGCAAGGCATATCTTCTCTAATTGGTGCAAGAAATAGAAGGGAGAAGAAAGAAGGTTGGCTTTCTAGGTTTGGTTAAGTCCAACTTTGAACAACCACTCAAAGCAAATATTGAAGCACTTGAGAAGCTTAGAATGGGTATAGTTGAAGACATGCTTGAAAGGCCAATGTATATTTGGTGTAAGAACTTTTTTAGTACCACCATTAAATGTGATGTGGTTGTTAACTACCTATCAGAGACATTTAATGGATGGATACTTGAAGCTAGATACCAGCCTATTATTACAATGATCGACAATATAAGAGTCCAAATAATAAAGAGAATAGTTGAGAAAAGGAAGTTTACTGATAGTTGGATATAAAACATCTCTCCGAGATCACTAGAGAAGCTAGAGAAGAACAAGAAATTTTTTACAAGTGATTCATGGAATGGAATGGAGATGAGGATTTTGAAGTAACTAGCATTAGACATATAGTTAGCTTACAAAATAGGAGTTATACTTGTAGGGAATTTGACTTTACAGGGATACCTTGCCCACATGCAATATATGCAGTGTACAACATTGAAAGGATCCAAAAGAGTATTTATCTTATTGGTACAGAAAAAAGACTTACTTCAAGTCATAACAGTACTCTTTGCAACCAATAAAGGGTAAAATGATATGGACAGAGATTGGATCGCCTGAACTTGAGCCACTAGCAGCAAGGAAAATATCAGGCATACCTAAGAAAGCAAGGAGGAAGGACGAAGAGGAACCAAAAAAAGTTTAGGAAGTTGTCATGAAAAGGTCGTGTCATGACTTGTGGATTATGTAACAGTAAGGGCCACAATAGAAAAGGTTGTCCAAATATGGCAGCAATCCCAGAGGTCATTATTTTAGCTTTACTTTTTTTATTTTGCATTGTTAGTGTAATTAAACTAAAATTTGTTGAATTGTGTTGTCAACCTAGAGCACATCATCAAGAAAATAACAAGCTCATACAAACACACCTAGGACCAGCCAGAACCAGCAAGGGAGCTAATTATCACAACAAGATAAGAAGGAAGAAAGCTGCATAAGATCTCAAAGATGATTATTATGTAAGTAAGAAGAAGGAACACAAAAAGAAGAATAAGCAAGAAGTAGCTCAGAAGGCAGCTTTTTACACATCATTTGACAAAGTGGCAAATATTAATACTCACAGGGATAGTGAAGGGCAATCAAGTGCTAATCCAGACTTGATGAACTTTGAGAGTTATATAGAATCTAGTAAGGAAGTATTTCAAAAGCATCAACAACAAATAAGAGAAGATAATGAGATGAATGCTAGAGTTAGAAAGCATGAAGCAAGCTCACAACCAACTGCCAAGCAGTATTATAAGAAGAGCTATATATCCAGGTTCAAGCACACAAGCTCCAATACCAAAAGTAGATCAAAACAAAGGAAAAGGCGTCAAGATTACTCAAAGACAGATCGAGTGATGGAAATGCTTGGTTTTGTTATTTTCTTAATGGCTAAATGTGCATTTTTGTTTAGTTTTGTTTTGGCAATTTGTACAAATTCAAGAGCTTCAAAGACTCTATACTACTTATGTACAAAACTGTTTTTTGTTGTTGTAAGTGCATTATTTTTGTATGACTCCACCTTTGGCAATTTGTATTGAGTCAGGATGATTATGTAACATTATTTAGCTAATCTTATTTCAACGATTAACTTAATCTATTTCATCTTCTTTTCAGACATTATGGTAGCTTATTTTCTATATATAAATTTCTTATCATTGTAGCTCGGCAAATAAAAAATCAAGTATCAAGTTAGAAGCGAGTTTTCATTAAACACCATTAGTAATATATAGTAACAGCCTCACAATTCACTTGTTCAAAAGGCTTTATAAAGCCATTAACTTACTACCTATATACATGTAAACTAATCGGGGTAAAAGACATATGCAGCACCAGCACTCAAAGCACCAATTATTAATGTAGTGCAGATACAGCTTCTTTCTCAAGCAAAACACCTCTTCCTTCAGCTCTTTCATCTCTTCCATCAATCTTCATATATTTGCCTTCAATTCTTCCAACTCTCGACTAGTACTTTCCAATTGAATGCTTGTCTCATTAATGCTGGAAGCTTTTTTTTTTTTTGTAGCTATATTAATAGCTTTCACATCATTCAATATTAGAAGCTGGCATTCGCTCATTCACTCATCGTACCAGCGAAAATAATCACAATGACCCTACATAAATTACAATCCTTGAATTAACAGTAAATTATACAAAGAGGCTAACAACTCAAAGAAATTGAAGAAGAAAATAATTTAAACAAAGACCTCAAATTATCGTAAGCGCAACCCCAAAACTTTCGCCTAGGGTTCCTCTCAGTCCTTAAAATCATTAGCTTCGCACAATTGCCGCATTTATATAAAAGATTCTTCATTTCAAGTACTCCACAACTCTTGGCTTTATTGAGGAACCTATCCATTTTTTCCATTCCGAATGTTGCATTTTGCCCCAGTTCTATTATTTCAGCAGACAATATCAAGAAAAAGTAGTAAAACTGAAATCTTTAGAATGTGAACAAGAACCTTATGAGAAGAAAGATGGGAAATGTGAGAGCCTCAAATTAGGGATTTCACATAATTGAATTTGATATTTACGTATTCAATATTTAATAATAAAATCATAATATTTAAATGATTATTTAATGACGTTTATAGAAAAATTAATTTTTAATTTTTGTCGTCTGTGAGGGATTTATATGATACAACCCGTGAAGTTTACAAATCGAATTGTACTCAAGTTGAGTTTATAGGACTAATTACAAAAAAAACGATAAGTTTAATAGGCTAGTTATGCATTTTACCAAATTATAACATGTTTCGTAATCATAAATTTTATTTAATAATAAATATATAATTATATAAAAAACTTACTATACTTTTACTAAAAAAAAATTCCAAAATAAACTTAATTTATAACACCATTCATATTAGTTATGTATCATTGTAAATATGATCAATTAATATATAAATGTCACACTAGATAAATAATAAAAAGTATCAACATTAGATTTAATTTATCAAGTTTGTCTATAAACAGATAATCTACTAGACTAAATTTACCTAAAATTTCCTCAAAAACTAATGAAGCAAATAATGTAAACACTAAATAGATTTTACAACCTAACGGGTCTATATATGAAGTTCATAAACATGAAGGAAAAAACAAATAACCCAGTTAGATTGGTTCCGACAGGGGAACAGATAATACAGTTCCGTGAACGTTCAAATGTGGTATAATGGAGGAACAATCTAAAGCTTTTCGCGCTGAAGAATAGATGCTCCTTATATCATTCAAACATTTGTCTCATAATCATCTCTAATTCCTCATGTTGAGACAAGTTACTTACAAAATCCAGCATCCTAATAGACTAACTAAAACCAGAAGTTTGGCCATTCAAAAAGAAAAACAAGACAAAAAAAAAAAAGGTAACTTCCTGTCTTCCCTAATCCTGCCATGGTTAATAGGAGGTACATTAAAAGGGGTAATACGGGTCAGCAAATAGAGTTTTTGTCAGCCATCAACAGGGGCCCTGTTGCTTCATGGTTAGCCGAATTTCTGGAAAGTCAAAACTGCTTGCATTTTGTAGTCAATATGATTGGTGGTGAGGCCATAAAAAGAACTCAGCTGTTTGGGGCAACATCGACATTGTAGTTGCCATTGATGAAGTGGTGGAGCCAGAAGAAATATCGGTAGTTCCACCCAAGTTGTTGTTAGTGGTTTGAAGGTGGTGGAAGAGATTGTGATGCTGATGATGGTGGTGGTGGTGGTGGTGATAGAGCTGTGCTGTTGTATTTTCAAAAGGAATACCACATGGGATAGCTGTAACTGGCGGCATAGATGCAAAACTGATGTTGTTGCTGCTGCTATTGCTGCTGCTTCCTTGAGGTTGCTGTTCATGGTTCAGATTTGGTTTCTGCTCGGACTCTAGCGAGAGCTTTAGTCGCTTTGCTGCTCCACCAATCGGAAGAGCACTCTTCATTATAGCTTCCACATCATATCGGCTCATTTCGAAATTGGTCACTGCATTCATACCCCTAAACTTTATTGCTGCTATGTCATATGCCTCAGCTGCTTCCTCTTCAGTGGCTGTCACGAGTAGAAACGGTCAGGGAATTATTAATTCAAGATAATATATAGTCTCTGGATCTCTGTGATTAACCAGACAAATCAGTTATCAGGTTATAATGAAAATATCATAGAAGTTCTAGGCCAACTAGTTCATTCCCCAACAAAGAATTTATCAAAATACAAATAAACCAGCATACTTTTTTGTGTCGAATATTGGACTCCTCAAAAGAACAGAATAATAGTAAAATCATGTAATTACCAAAAGTGCCGAGGTACAGGTCTTTGTTTCCAGCAACACGACCTATTCTTGCTTGCCAACGACCCTGTTGATGATGCCTGCGAATATTCAATCATATAGATATTAACATCAACAATAGCTTGTTCATACTGCTAAGTTGCAATTACAGTTCGAAAATACAAACCTTGTGACACCCCTGTAGATGGAGGCTCCCCTTGAAAACCCACTACTTTTCCTATCAATTTTAGAAGTTTAGTTAGAGAATAGTCAACTTTTGCAAATGAAAAAAAAAAAAAACAAGAGTCAGGTTTAGGCATACCTCCTCAGAGAGGCAATAAATTCCTGCTTGGACACATATTTCATCTCATCCAATTCTTTGGTATAATTGGTAACCTGGAAAAAATATAATACATGCCTCCTGGCTCAGTAAATTGGTCTACTACTCTTAGGCTAACGTATCTCATGCAGATATAAAGCAGTCAACAAACTGACTAAAGGATCCAGGGAAATTAAATAAAGTATATATTACAGGGAAGTTGGTGGTTGCAGTGGCACCCCAATATTTCAGAGCTGCCAAGTCATATGCTCTAGCTGCCTTTTCTTCCTTGTCATATCCACCTACAATATAATTATACCAAGATTTTTCAGTATAAGATCTCCCAACATTCTTTATCAAGTGCATAAACTTGCAGCTTGACAGACAAAATATTAAGAAACAGAATTTAGAGAAATCAGCTCACCTAAGTATACTGCAATATCAAGTGACATCCAGATATCCACGATCCAACATTTCATGCAAAAAGGGAAGCAGAAATTTCAATATCAGAAACAAAAGGTAGTCAAAAATATCAAGCCTGAATTCGTCATTCCAAGTTGAGTTAAAAAACAAAATAAAAGGAAGCACCGTGTGAATTGCATGTGATAGTCTATGCAGAAAAAGATAGGGGCATTTCTTTTCAACATCCAGGACAAAAACTTTTATTAGTTTATAACATTAGCATAATCTTTAGCATACAACATAACTTGGATCAAAATTTGTACATGTTCCAGTATTAACAACTACAGGAATCTCAATTTTATCCACTATGTATACCCGAGAAGCCCCTTTTATTTCCCATCTAATATAAGCCTGAGGTACTGTGTTTGAAAGGGGCCTGCAGTTTTAGGCCATAATGCCAGATACTACCAGCACCAATGTCAGCAGGTTTCGGCAATAATAGTTGGCACTTTTCTATAATAAAAATATACAAAAGAAACTATCTTTTGAGTTGAATGAGGGTGCTCTAGTCAAACCTAGACACCTTCTGCAGGAAAAATAAAGCAAAAGTAAAAGCCCAGAGCTGAAAGAAGATAATCAGAAGTTTTCTTTCATTGATGTCTGTAACAACTGAGGCATGGTGTGGGTGTGGGAAATTGGCCAGTGGGTCGCGTCAAAACAAAAACTTGCAGTTGAGAAGAAGGGGAAAGGTGGGGGGACCCATATATGAGAGAAGCAACCAAATATGAACAAAATGGCGGCACATCTGATCAAATCAATCACATAATTGAAGGGATAGAAAAGAAAAAGCAACAGTAAGAGAAATTTTATTTTATTTTCTTCCCAAGGACCATATGTCCACATAATACCATCAATCTATCAATCATCACAGAAGACTGCAAAAACAATTATCAGAAAACAAGTGATTCAACCCTTCTTTCTATTCTACTACCACTAGCCAGCCCCCCACGAGATCCCTTCTCTATTAGCTAATGCCTCTGAATGCATGCAAGTTTCTTTTCAGTGACACAGTACATCTATCTTCTTCTTTTTTTTTTCTTTTGGTTCGAACGTACGATTTCTAGTTCCAAGTACATCTATCTTTTTGATACAAATATACAAATTTTTCTAGGATAAATCTTGGATACCCATGAGGTATTGCAGATTATGCATATATTCCTAGTATTTTTACACTTGAATAATTGAAAAAACATGCAACAAATAGAGAGAGATGATAGGAAGAAGAGGGGGAAAAAAGAAAAAAGAGAGCACCTTGACGCCCTTTTCTGGCCTGACCCTCTCTTCTACAGCTGTTATCCCATAGATGCGCTTCATATCTACCTGTCCATCTGTGTCTGCATCAATTGATAACAAGAAATATAAACAAAGAAAAGATTAGAAATTAGTACTTTACATGATTTTACATGTTGATGTCACAAGTTCTATAAAAATATATATATATATATATATTTCATTGCAAAATCAAACATGTGCCTGTAATCAAGAAAAAAATAATCACTCCCCAAATTAAATCCAAATAAAAACACAATGATGAACTTAATATCAAGATTTTAACAAATCTAATCCAAACAAATGCTATATTTTCCCATAAAATCAAACACCAAAATGACCCCAAAAAAGAAAATGACCCGAGAAGAAAAGTAAGTACTGAAGTGAAGTACCTAGTAACTCCTCTGTAAATTGAAGTTCTCTGGCCAAAAGTATCAGCAATCTTTTTAGGGCAGTCAGATTCAATAACAGGAGCAATAGCCTTACTATTTGTTGCGCTCTGATTACCATTATTATTATTATTATTATTAACCGCAAGAGACAAAGCATTATTTGCAGCAGTGCAATTAGAGAAACCGCCCAACTGATCATTTCCACTGGAGTCGATCGAATGACCCATAAACTCACCGCCAAGGTGAGTTCTTGCTATTGAGGCAGAGTCATCAACTTCAGAACCCGAATTCGTCGAAAAAGCTTGAAACCCAGCTATTGCCTTGAGATCTTGTTGCTCGCTGAAGTAAGCAGCAGAACCTTGGTCATAGATGTGAGTTAGAGATGAGTCCTGTGTATCTGTCTGGCTATTATCCGAGTATCGAACGATCGACGATGAATCACCGAGAAAGTCTTCGAGTTTTGGTACTTGTTGATGATGAGTTTCTGGGTCTATAAAACTTGTGAGAATAGATGTCTCCGCTGCCATTGTTGTTGCTCCTTGAGCTTCCTTTGGGTTTCCCCACCCTGTAAACGTTTAAAAATTGGTCTTTTAGCTGCTAATAAGATGCCTCAAATTAAAGAACAAGATTTATGATTCTGTTTGAATATTCAATAGCAAATATTTTGGAACAGTGCTAATGCAAGAATCAAAACGGCAGTGAGATTTGACTGGGTTTATCTCACTTATTTGGTGCAAGTACAAGGCTTTAACTATATATAGCTTACAAGAAATACAAATAAGCAACTTTCTTGGATTCTTAAGATTGAAGTTTCATTTGAATACCGAGAAAATATGTAAGCATAAGCTTTAATCAAAATAGTTGAATATCTTTGAAACACTTTCTTGGACATCAAACAGAAGTTAAGTCCTTATTTATAGTATTGATGATAAAAGAAAAAAGAAAAAAGAAAGGTAAATAGAGAGAGTAAGTTAATACCGTTAGCATAGAAGTTATCGATGAAATAGTGAGGAGAGGGAGTAGCAGTAGAAGAACCCTCATAAGATATGAACTGAGATTCAGTAGATGACCTCAACATTTCCATTGGAGATAGTGAAAAAGAAAGCCAGTTAGTAGTCGCTGGTGCCATTATAATTCCTTTTTTTTTTTTTCTTTTTCCCTTGCAATACCCTTATTTTCACTTAAAATACCCTGAACAACAAAACAAAAAAACCCACCATTAAAGTCCAAAAAAAATTACAAAAACAAACAAATTAATTGCAACAACTTTCTTTAGTAAAACCCAAACACAAACAACTGTTTATCCTTTTCTTTTCTTCTTTATCTTACCTTAAATCCGTTACTTAAAAACTTCCCATACCAAATATGAAACAAACAAAAACAATAAACTAGCACACGATAATCACGAAGCAAGACCCAAATATAAAAACATAAAAAAGAAGGATTTTGATGAGGTATAGGCAAGTGGGTCAAGTTCTAGAAGGTAATAGACTTGCATGCATACCCATTTGATACTTGAAAGCTGATTATATAAGAGGATAAAAAGATATAGAGAGTAACTCTGAGTCTTTAGACAGAAAAAGATAGAGAAGAAGAAGAAGAAGGAGAAAGAAAGAAAGAAAGAGCAGGTGGCAGGCTATATAAGCTGGGCGGTTGCTGCTGCCAACCGGCGTAAAACCAGAGGGGTTTTAGAGGAAAAGAAAAATAGTTTAAATGAAGTTATTTCTTGTACAAATATGAATATTATTTTAATGGGGTAAATTATGGAATAATAAATAAAATAATAGTAAAATGTTAATAAAAAAAAAAAAAAAAGTAGCTCTGCGGAGAAGAAAATATGTCTGAAACAGCGTCGCGAAAGATCCGGAGTAACAAATTAGAAAGAGTTTTTATTTTTTCTGGGGTTCTTATTATTTTGACTAAAATGACCTTGCCGTTTTACTGATATTTTATAATCTTGCAGTGGGGTCTTTTGTCTTATTATCTGAATTTGACACACTTGTCCTCCATGCAGCTTTCCACTTTTCATGCAATTGACTCTTCGTGGGTCGGATCTTTTGTGCGGATCAATTTATCTTTTCAGTTATTTACTAATTACAGTTATATTTTGATTTACCGATCTTTCGGTAAATATAAAGCTGTTTGCTTAAATTTCAAAAGAATAATTCATAGTTAAAATAATGTTGGACCGATATCAGTTCATAGTACTAACATAATTTAATATATTACTATAGTAATTAGCCATTTAATATATCCACCTTTTTGTATTACAGTATAAAACTTTTTTATTTTGCCACATTTATCCATTTAAATTGTCTCATTATTGATTCTATTGTGTCTTAGAGTTTAACATTTTTTTCCTTCAAAATGGCTTACATTTTAACCAAAAAGTGTGAAGATATGAATCCTACAATAAAAATATTTAATGAGTTGTTTAAATAAATGTTAACATAAAATTATTTTAAAAGTGAGCACCGTAATTTAAATTTAAGTTAATTTATATATTATGTATATGCAATTGTTATTTATTATAATTATTTTTAATTGTAGAAAATAACATTTTTTAAAAATATTAAGTGCATATCTTGATAAGTATTCTTATAAAATGTTTGTTAATTATATATAAAATTAAATACTATTAGTATAACTAATTTACCATGTTTTATAAAAAAATAACTATACAATTAAAATATTAAGTTATTAGTTCATATAATCAACTATTGTTTTATAATTATAATTATTATTTAATTAAAAAATAATTATTAATTAATATATTAACTATATATAATATATAAAAATTATACTTCAATATTTATATTATAAAGATAAATACATATTTTAAAAGAAATTGTATACCAAAAAAAAATTTGTTTTAAATTTATTAAATATATACATAATTAATAGTACTATTTTAAAATTATAAAACTATCATAAAACTAAGAAAGCATATCAATAACTAATACAATAAAGTTAAAATATTATTTTTATAAAATAAAAATAATTATATTAATTAAGAATGTAATTTAATCATATAATAGACATAATAATTACATTAATAATAACATTTATATATTAAATATTTCCTTATTTTACCTATTTTATTTTTATTAAATTTTTAAAAATTTAAATTAAAACTGAACTATTGAATTAAAGGATAAATATGATAAATGAAATAAAATTCGGACCTTTTGTATATATACCAATAATGTATATAGAAAAAGATCCTTTTTGTTCTTAATTTGTTCTGCAGACATTTAACTGGTCTAACTTTGAATTTTTATTCATAACTTGAAGTTCCTATATATTATATATTTATATATTTATACTAAAAAAATTTATATCTGAGAAACAAATAGATAGATTTTCATTTTCTGAAAATTCTTGTACCCAATTTATTGAAATTAAACTAATTAAATAAAATGTCTTCAAAAAGATTTCAAATATTGGGCTATATGTCAGCATTATAATTTAAATGAAAAATCGTATTAGTTGCATATGATGCAATGAAGCCTTTAATACATATGGAATCCCCAATTATAATTAAAAAGTTGGATATATATTTTTTATACTCATTATTATTGCAAGAAGGTCAAACAGTCAGTACAAGTAGAATTATTAATTTCAGTCCCCATTTTCAGAAAAACCTCATCTTCACTTCTCATATCAGTATGTCTTTCTTTTTTTCTTTAGAGAATTACAATATAGTATTTTATAATTTTATTATTTGATAATTTTAGTTTCTAAACATTGTTAGATAAAAAGATTTATATGATTAAAAATTATAATAAAAAATATATTTTACGGATAAAAAGTATTATTAGTAAGAATTTAATTATTTTTAATTTGATCAACTGTCATTATTATAATTTTTGTGTTTAATAATATTTTTTTAAATCTTAACAACTCAAAATATTATTATTTGACCGTTAAATCGATTTCATCGTATCAATAATTTTTTAAACTATAATTGAACATTCAAATAATAGAATTTTGAGTTATTAAATTTAAAACTCATGTTATCATACTGAAAATTATAAAGTAATAACAACACATAATATTTTTTTTATACTTACCTCTTTTTTTTCAGAGTATTGATGACTTTTTCTTTCTTAATAAAACTTCACCCAAATATTTAATACTTTAAGATTCTTCAAATGGGAATCTCAGTTTATATTTTCGTTTGAATGTTTCCAGCATAAATTTCTATTCATTGTTTCATATTCTAATGAGAATATTTAGGTATTTTTATATGTAAGTTAAAAGAATATAAAAACATTGCACATATTATAATTAACGGATAAGTAATAATAAGTAATAGAGTGTTTTATATTTATTTGTTAAATAATATATACTTAATTATTTAATATCGGTTCGATATTCATATAAAAATGTACTATCGAACCATATAAATAGTTTTCAAAACAAAGTGTATAGAATATAAAAGACAAGGGAGAGACAGATGTGTGCAAACATATTAGAATCTTTATTCTCTCGATTTCTATATATATATATAAACTTTTAAGACTTAAAGTCTTTTGATACGTGTGCTTAATTTTAATATATAAAATATTTATTTTAGCATATATATTATTATTGACAATAAAATTTAAGTTTATATTTAATTTTATAATTTTTTTATTAATTAATAAATTAATAAATTACATTTCATACTAAATATTCACTCTAACAGCATTGTTTATTATATTTAAATATTATGTTAACTAATAGATAGTTTTCCAATCGGATAATGATACTAATTCTATTCTAAAAATAACATATTAATTATATTTTAATATTATATTAACTAATAAATTAATTATTAATTAGATATAATTTTAATTTTAAAAAATTATATTTTTAATTATATTTTTAATTTAATTTTTAATAATAAATTAATTTTTTAATTATATAATATGTAAACTATAATATCTCATTGATCTAGAACTTTATATTTTTTACCATTGAATATAAGGAAGAAAACATTTATTGATCCATGTTTAATAGAGTGTGATTTCTCTCTATTTTTCCCTTATCTTATTGATGGATACTCTAATATTTAGTTTTTGTATTTGCTATAATTGTTGATGATATGGACAAAAAAAAAAAAACTTTTATTTATAAACTAATGGTGGTTTTCCAGCAAAGCACCAATAGTTACAACTTTTTATGTTATAACCTTTACCGATAGTTATAACTGTTCAATTTACAACTTTTCATTAACCAATAGAATTTAATGATTAATATTTTATTTTAATTATATGAGTCATTAATTTCTTACATAATAAATTTTTAATTTTAAACATAGTAATATCAATTATATTTTTAAGTTAGATAATGCTAAAATTAATTAATAAATAATTTTTATATCATTATACTAACAAAATTTTAAAATAAAAATATTTAAAAATAGTTAGTTTATTATTAAATATTAAAAAATTTATTAAATTATATCTATTAATTTAATTTTATAATTAAAATAATAATAATAGCGGTACAACGCACGAATAAACGTCTGGTATACTATAAGTTTTATTTCATTATTTGTGCTCTTTAAAAAGCAATTTTTCTTCAAAAGATTCTAAGTTAAAATCCTAACATCGATAAAAGAAATCATATTCTAACTAAAAGATTAATGTGGCTCTACGGGGATCAAGCAACAAGAGAATGAGATCATAAAAATCTTATTTAAGCCTACATATCATGATTTTTGAAAATAATATGAATAATTGTTTTTGTTTTCTTTTTTATTTATATGAAAACAAAAAGATATAATTAATATAAATAATTATTATTTTATACTCGATGTAAAAATTATAAATTTGCATATTTAAAGAAGAGAACTCGATTTTAACTCTCATCACACTAATGCTCTAATTTTAGGTCTCAAATATATCGAGTAATCACATCTTTTGCTATTTTTACTGCCCAACCTTAAGGCAAACAACTAATGCATTTACATAAAAGATACATTACTAATTAGGTTCAAATAAAAGGTGAGTCCACTTCTAATTATTTTAATGTGTTTGAGATTGTCCTCAAATAATTAAAAAAATATGTTTACAAATTTTTTCATTTAATATACTAATTTTTCTAATTTTAATAAACTATTTTTTAAATTATATTTTTTTAAAAATATTAATTTATTTTTGAAATAAAGTCTAATTTGCCAACTGATCTTATTGCTCGGGTACTATTTACTCTTTTCTAAATTTATAGATATTTTAGCTAAATATTTACATATTTAGCTCAAATTAGCTTTATTTCTTATAAAAATAAAAGAGTGAGTTGTACACTCTCTAAAAAAAGAGTAAATAAAATTAAAAATAAAAATATTAATTTCTTATGTTAAATTATTTGAACTAAAAATAAATACTGATATATAAAAAAATATAATAAAAAATAAATATTGCTACAATGTTCTTACTGTTTGTTTTAATAATAATAGTGAAAGAGATATTTACAGTAATTGTGGTATCGAAGACCGTGGAGGTGAGAGTAATTTTAACAAAAATAATGATAGTAATAGCTACTTATTATTTAATTATATTAATTATACTAAAATATTATAGAATTATTTTTTATTTTTAAGAGAAAGTGACTCTTATTTTTTTATTTTTTTAAATAAGAGTTAATTTAAATAAAATATTTAAAAATTTAAAATAAAAGATGCATAATTTTAAAAAGTAACTAAATTGAGTCAATATAAGAAAGCCGATGATCAAATTAAATTTTATTTTTTTATCTTCTAAAATTATAAAATTAAAATAAAATACAATAAATTATGATTGTAGAAACAATGCCTCTACTATATTATATCTAAAAGATAATTTATAAATATATGAATATGAGAGTTTTTGAATCTATCATAAAAATTATATTAATTGAAACCAACTTAAAATATTTAAATAAATAACCTCATGCATGTTTAAAGCTATAATTATGTACATAATTTAAAATTTTAATGATTAAAGGATGTTAGATATATATTATAAAAGAAATTAAGTCTTCAATAAATGCCAATTATTTTTATTTATTTAATATAATATTTTATTTAATTCAAAAAAATAAAAATATTTTAGCATAATTATTATAAATCACATGACGTAAACAGATTTTGAAACAGTAAAAAAATCGAATATCTTAGGATTAAAAAAAGAAAAGGTACCACAGCTATATGCAAGCCCTTTTACCAATGCAAAATCTCGGTCAAAGAAAGAAGCAAATATCCAATAAAGAGACATAATTAGTTATTACATCTTTAGGGTTAAGACATAAGTAGGCAATATTAACTGGTTAAAGAAGCACTCTCATCCCATTTTGGTAATTCAAAATGGGTTTTGGAATTTTGATTAATATTTCAGAAAAGAAAAAAGGGGAATTAATTTGGAAGTGCGAGACCAAAAAGCGAGAATACCGGAAGCAGAGAGCCCGATGATGAGGCTCAATATTTTCCTCTGTAAAAACGAAGCCAACAACCCAGTTTTTAAGGTAAAACGAAAATTTGTTCTACTGCACTGCCACTTTTCTAGACCAGCAACCCTACCCCTCCAACTTAGTTTTTTTGAGACATCCAACGTTAACTGTCTGTTTTGTTTTCTACTTCATTAATTATTTAATTTAATTTGCTCCATCTTAATTCGAGGTCCATCTATGTATGAAAAAGTGTATTAATCTCTTAATTTCTGGTCATTATTGCAGTATGTGTATGGGTTAATGGTCTATATCGATCCTCATTTTACTCCATTATTTTTTTATTCCAATTAGTTTTTCCTAATTTTTATTCAATCTTAGAATGAGCTTTAGCACCTTCCCGGAGATGCCAAAGAAGAAGGCGAAAGTGAGCATAGCGGCAATAATACCATCTCCGCATGCACCAGAGACATGTTACAACAGTTAATGGTAAGGGGATTTCGAGAGGAAGATGGACATTCAGTTGAGGGTAGGGATTATGATAGTTAAATTTCCTCTTCATGTGGTGTCTCTTCCTAGTTGGATTTGATGTCTCTAGATGTTTAATTGAGCTAGACTATGATGTCAATGCTCAATAGAGGTTGATATTATGTATATATAATTAAAATATTTTATTAGTTTATTAATATATTTTATATACATATACCTAAGAATATGTATTTTTTTAGCTCATTTTAGTTTTTTGTCTAATTTTAAAAAGTAATAGCCAAAAAAGAGAATCTGAGCAAAAAATACATAAATAAGCGTTAAATGTACTGTGGCTATAAAAGGCCTATCAAAGCCTATATAATTAATGAATAGTTATTTTTTAAATTATCTATTTCATATAGGATTGTAAAGAGATAACTATAGTAGTTATATGCTGAGAGAATGAATCAAAAAAAGAATCTCTATAAGAAAGAGAGATTAGTTAAATAAAAAAAGGCTTCTACTATTCTCTCTGCAGGAATTCCTACAGTTCATCATCTTCTATATCTAGTTAATATTTTTGCATTATTCTTTCAAGAATTAAAAAAGCTTTTAAAAACGTGGAGAGTAAGGATCAATCTCTTTCTTGAAGGTCCTTTAGATTTTGAGAGAGTTTTAATTTTCTGTTCTTTGTATCTTATATCTTTCTATTTAATTACAATAACCATTGTATTAAATATGTCATGCTAAGTTCCATAAGTGTTTAGTTTGACCTTTTATTTATGTGACCTTATATATTATGAGTTTAATGGATGATTTTTTTATCTTCATATATGTATTAGCTTCATCTATTAGTATTGGTTGACCATCAATATTAATTTAATAGTAATATTTGTTATCGAAATCTTTAAGTTAAAAGTATTAAAAACATCATATTTATTTTAATTTATGTTGGTATAAGAAACCTAAGTTGCATCATTAGCTCGAGTGACTTAAAGAAAAGACACATCATCATCTCATTCATTAGATTTAGACTTAAAAGAAATAAATGGATTACTAAGTATAAGCTAAACTAAATGCTATTTTATCATATAGTTTATATTAATCATTCTAGTTGTATTTTTATTTTCTTTTATAAACCTTAAAATGATTCTCAAAATATTAACTTATAATATTTAAATTTAATTTTAATATTTTATGTGATAATTGGTCCTTATAATATATGCTCTACAATTTATTATGAGATCGATCTCATGGTAAACTTGCTCGTACTATTATTTGCTTCGTACACTTGCCAGTACTAACTTAGACACATCACATTGTCTTTTATTTTTGGTTTATTTGATTTTAAATTTAATTAAAATTAAAATTATATAATAATTAATTTTTTTTATAATAAACACTCTATATAAAAATAATATTTAAAAAATTATACAAATATATATTACCTGGATCGGACTGAGTCAAAAGAAAACCTTGCATATATTTTGTACTGATTCAAAATGGACATTGGTTTGCATGGTTTATTTAATACTATTACTTTTAACCATTTTATTACTAAATCACTTTTAATAAAAATTTAATACAATGTCTAATAATTTAAATATTAATGGCTTATTAATTTTTATAATTTTTAAATTTAAATAAAAAAATATATTTAGTAATTTATAATATTAAAATCAAGTAAGTAAAAAATTAGTTATAGGTATTAATATTTATTTTAATTAATAGATAGAAATTTTAGATATTTAATTTTAAACTAATGATTAAAAAAAAGTGGCTAAATAAATTAAAAAAATCTATTAAAATTAGATAAAAAAATAATCCTTCTTGATATGTAATTATAAATTATGATAAAAAATATTTTATTATTAAAATATTAATTATTAATAATTTAATCAATTATATTATATTTGTCAAAATTTAGAATTTTATAAAACAAGTCTTAAAAAATAATTATCAAAGAAATAAACTTATTTAATAAATTTATTTCAGTATAGACACCTATATATCTAAGTTTGAAGTGATATAAAACTAATAATGACTTAATTTTTTTATATATATTTTGTGAATAAAAATATTAATTTAAAAGCAACTGGGATAGTTTGAGGAAGCCGGATTTGGAACTTTGGATTGGGACCTTCTTCTGGTAGGTATTGGACTGACATTAATATAACCATACAATAAAAATAAAACTGAAAGACATAATATTAAAAGAGGGAACACATATATGCATCCACACGTATGCCTTTATTATTTGCTACTAAATCGGTGCCTTAATTAGCTGAAGTCACTGCCTAAAGCAATTTGAATTTTTCTTTTTTCTTTTTGGCCCCTTTTCTTTTTATTTATCATTTTGTTTGTATTGCGATGTGGAGAGATGAGATGATGAAATGGGTCCCAGCTGCTGATTCTGTGTGGGGACATGGTCTCTTCCTTATGTTTGGTGCCCATAGTGACACCTGGTTTCTCTCTTTGGGTTGATTTCAAAACTCAACTTGATATTTATTTTTTTCTCTTTTGGATTCCCTTTCCTTTCCATCTCTTTTCTTTTTTTCTCTCTTAATTTCTTTTTTGGCCAAAGCACTTCTTTGTCTTCTCCTTTACTTTTTCTGCTTTGCTTATGCACATGCTCTTCTTTTCTGCACTAAACAATGGATACAACAACTCTGCGTTCTTATCATTTTGTTAACAACTTCATTGGATTCACATTAAGGCAAAAAAGGAACCTATTTAGTTCCCATTAATTTGAGGGGATTGTTGAATTTACATTTCATGCCGGTCTTTTTTATTTATTGGAGACTAATCGGATACGTATTTGATTGACTCGATTGAAAATTAAATTAAATTAATTATATTAATAAAATAATTTTTTTATTATATTTAAAATCAAATACTAAAAAATTGAACTATATATAAATTTAAACATATTGAATTAAACAAAAATATTAAATTATAAAAATTCAACCAAAAACACCAAAGTATTTTTAATAAATTAAAATATATCATACTGACAATAAAAATTATGTTAATTTTTTCCAGTCGAATAGTAGTAAATCCAACAAAATTATAGTAACCTTAATGTCTAAAAGACTAAATCAATAAATTGAATCTTAAAAAAGAAATCCAAAACTTTTTTAAAAATATATTTCAAAGTAGTTGTCTACAATAGTTGCTTGATGAATACGAACATCCATTTGATATATTTGTTTTTGGCTAAGAAAAATAAATAAATAAATAGAGGGAAGAGTTTTAACAACCAATACTTATCCTTACTCAAAATCTTATAAAAGTAAAATTATTAATAGTTATCCTTAAGCTGCAATTTTGCTGACTAGGGACTGAGCATCTTTAACGGCATGTGACATCAAACGTGGTAACGGGTCTACCCATATGCATTATTCAGATGGAATGTGAATCCTCTTTCAGCATTTATATTTGACAAACCTCTGCGTTTTCTATTCTCTATTATTCTATGTAACCGTCCTTACGTTCCTTTTTCTTTTACTTCTAGTGTTTTATTTTTTAGAAAAAAAAATATATTATAAAATTCATAATAATTATATCGGTCTAGTAAGTTTTATTTGTATTAAAAACATATTTTGTAATAAATAAGAAAATAAATTGCATATGCATTCTACATTTTGAGATTTAATAATTGGTACAACTCATTTTATTTAATATTAAATAAACACATGTCAATTATCTATTAGTTTTATATATATAAATAAAAATATATATCTAGATTAAATAAAAAATTTCTATATCAATTAATAATTGATAAACTGTAAGAAATTAAAAAAAATTTTATATTTTGAAATTAGCCGATTAACAGATACTCATTTCATTTAAAATTTTATAAATATATATCTATTATCTAATAATTTTATATGTATAAATGAAAACATATTAGATTAGATAAAATTTCTCTATATCAATTAATAATTGATATTAGTTGATAGATTGCAATAAATAAAATAATTTTTTCATTTTCAAATTAGATGATTGAGATATACTTATTTCATTTAAAACTTTATAAACATATATTAATTATCTATTAGTTTTTTATGTATAAATGAAAACATATATCTAGATTAGCTAAATTTTTTTTATATAAATTAATAATTTGTTTGACCATAAAAGCAATGTGAAATCTGTGCTATTAACTATAGCCGAGCTGAGCGATTAAAGCCGTAAGATGAGTCCGATTTCTCCCTGACGCAATAAGAAAAGGAAAAGTAAAAATCCATGAGAATTGTAAGACGAATGAGATTGATATTACCAGCCAAAGTTGAAGAAACTAGGAAGGTGAAATGAGGAGAGGAAGGGCAGGTTCAAGATAAACCACAACTTAATTGTTATTGGAGGCAAATTTTAGTACTTAAAATCCTGGGATGTACTATAAGGTGTAGTTTCTTGCTTCCGTCAATTAGAGAGATGTGAAAATCAAAAGCATCGATTGACGTTGGATTTTATATGGTCAAATTTGCATAAACAAAAATATTATATGGTATTTGATAAGATATGGAAAAGAAAATAGAGAAATAACAAATAAAATAAATTAGAGAGATAGAGAAAAGGTGTGAAAAAAAGATAAGAAATTAAAAGAGAGATTAGAATAAAAATGAAGTAATGAGAAAGAGACGAGAGTTCCTTTTATGTTTTTTCCATAATTTATCGGCAGAATTCTCGCGAATAAATTTTTTAAATGAAATTTAATAAATTTTCCTGCAAAATTTTCAAATATTAAAGGTTTATCGGCGGGGATCTATTCGTTTAGTTATTTTTATTTTTTGAATATTTTTTAAGAAAATTTGAATTGAAACTTTTGTCTAAAGGTTTAAATACCGAAAAATAACTCACAAGATTTTCATTGATAATTTTATTTTTATTTTTAATACCGACAGTTTAATTCCATTAGTAAATAAAATTTATTCTATTTTTAGCGACAATAATTTTTTGTTCTAAAAATGGAGCCATATTTAGAGTAAACATTTTATCGGTAAAAATTATCAATAAATCATTAGAAGACTTGTTAGTAACTCGTTACTAATTGTTTATGTCATCATTTAGCAACGGAGAAGTAAATAATCATTGGTAAATGTTAAAATATTTCAATTTATCATCAATATTTAGTTGCTAATTAAGTAATTTACGGATGGAATTAGTAAACTGTTATTTATAATGGAAGCCAAATTTATTTTTTTTAAAAAAAAAAGGAACTCAATTGTGTTCTTCATTAGGAGGAAGTGTTGCAAGTTTCAAAATCAAGGAAGTTCTTTGACAAAATCAAGTGATAAAAATGGGTGATTAGGTTAAAAGAGGGGTAAGGTTAGCTTTCTGCTATTATGTGCATACATACCAACCTAATTTGTAAGAGGATAAAAAAGGACAGGTGATTAGGGTCTAGAGATGCATGACTGAAGCAATTTCAGAGGTATTCATGACCAAGTCATTAATGGAGAAAGCACATAATTTGATTGGATATTTGGCTAGGGGAAGTTCCTCTTCCTCTCATTATAATGGCTCTTTGTGAAATTGAAATTCACAAAACAAAGAGCAGTGTTATTCAACTCTTTTAATCTCTGCAGTAAAGTTAGAAAATTAGATTGCTAAGAAATATTAAAAAGAAAAAAAAGAAGAAAAAGAGAGAAGAGAAAAGAAGTGATGATGAAAGGCAGTAGGTTCCCCGGGGGAGTGGATCCTAATCATCAATCTTATCTTTGGCTTCTTCTTCTTCTTCTTTTATTTATTAATCTTTCCATTTTTCTTAATTTATTTAAGGAAATAAAGAAAAGAGAGAGGTGTTGTTATTATTAATTAATTTATGGCTAAATTAAAAGGTCCAAGAGACTCGTGCAATCAGTGGCTTTTGACCTTTGACTGAAAGGCACGTGCACAGCATCTTTCCTACTCAAAATTCTTCTCCTCGGTGATTTCATTTTTCGGTGGCGCACGTGCATTCTCTGTCCCCGACATATATTAACATTAATACTAATAAACATAATCATCTCTTAATATGTCCCAATTTCCCTTTTCTCCTTTCTTTATTACTCCTTCATTTTCATCCGTTTCTTTCCCTTGCTTTTCGTTTCCCATTTACATTGCACTCTTAACTATGTCTCAATGGAACTATTTTATTTACTTTCCAATATTTTTATTTTTATATATTCCCATGGCATTCAATAAACTTGGACACAATCAATAACTGATTTAACTACTACTAGTTTTAGCATATATTTAACTAAAAAAATAAATTATTAAAATTTCTAAAGAAATTTAAACTAAATCTAACTTATCACAAGCTCAATTAAAACAAAAAGAATTAAATGAATTTATTTAATTCAGTTTGTTTTTTCTTTGTAGTTTTAGATTAAATTATTACTTATAGGTTGATATAAAATACCTTTTAGAATAATAAAAATTGCATAATATGTTATCACTTCAATATTGTTAAAACATTGATCATCTTTTAAAAAAGATAAAATGTATATAAAATTATATCAAACTAAAATAAAAAAAATATTTAATTTTTCGATTTTAATCTAGTGATGCTGTTTCCTAATAATTTTATTTGGGAAGATTAAAAAATCTTAAAATATAAATGTTTTTGTATGCCATCTAATAATACTTATAGAGATTTTTATTTTGATTTTAACAATGAAATGAAAGATAGAGAATGCCCAACTCTATTTTGTGACCTATACAAATATTGAAATTCAAATTTAAAAAGAAAAAGGATGCTGGAACTTATTGTCACTTGAAATATAATCTGCGTAAGCAGGTTTACCTCCATCGATGATTGTTTTACCCAACCAACAAAGGATGCTGCAACTACTCCCATCTCCATGGAGTTTATGTTTTTGTTTCAAATGGATATGATTTTGTCCAAAAATACTTACAAATTTTGTTTCGGTTATGTTTGGTAGAAATGCATAATATAAATAAAATGGAAGAATTTAAAAATAAAAAATAAAAATAAAAGACATATTAGTATATAATTTGATATAAATAAAGAAAGGTCAGAATAATTGCTTACTTTCTATAAAAACATGGTAAGAAGATAAAATCTTTTAATTTCTTTAGCTTATTTTATATTATTTTTGAAATTTGATCTTTTACATTCGACTGTCGGAGTGTGTGCCAAGACCAGCCACTATGCAGCGATGGTCAAATTACACACATTATTATAATGTTGCTATTTTATTAATACAAGTACAGCTATAATTATTTTTTTAAACAAAAAAAGAAAGTACAGCTACAGTAAATTAGATTTTTATTAATTCTATGAGCTGTTTATGGAGCATATGTATATGCTTTGATCTTAAGTTTCTATTTGATTCTTTAATTGACATTTGACGTACTAGTAAATCTTCTTTATTCATCTCTCCCTCTCTATGTCGGTACCATTTTCATGTAATTTTAATTTCCCCTTCTACCATATTTTATGCTTTTATCTTTTTTTTTTTTTTTATACCATATGGAATTCAGTTTGGTTCGAAATCGAACCGAAATATATATAATAAATAAATTGAATTATTTTGAAAATAAATTTTATTAAATTAAAATTTTAAACGAATTAAAATATTTAAAATATATATAAATATATGAATCGAATCGAATAGAATGTGAATCACAATAACTGAATGGAACATATCGAATCGAATAGAATTTTAAAATTATTTTAAAATTAATCTTCATATTAAAAATAAAAATTAATTAAATTTTTTTTAATATGAATATAATTTTGGTGTTTAAGAAAGCTAAAACGAATAAAATAAATTTACCAAACTGAACAAAATAAGAATCAGTTGAATCGATTTCAATTTTTCTAAAATTTTGCTCCCACCTGCAGTGACACACAGATGTTAAATCTTAATATGTTTAATATTAATGTTTCATATATCCATTTGCTCAGGAATTCATTAGCCAAAAGAACTAAAACAAAATTTAACAGGGAATTAGAATTGTTAGAGAACTGAGAATTAAATGATGTCTTTTATATCTGTTTTCAGTCCCCTACTTGGGCTGGCCACAATTTAAAATACTTTATTCGTGAATTTTTTTCCATAAATAGTATCTTATAATAATTAATATTCTCTTATTTATGAGAAATTTAATAAACTGTAATTATTATTTTTACAGTGATTCTTTATATTCGCTTAAGTTATTTAGTTGAGAAGAGAGAACACGAATCGAAGCCTATCATATTTAAATTTTTTTAAAAAAGAAAAGCCCAGGGTTGATTCATGGAGAGAATGCAGAATCTTAAAGCAGGCCATAAATGAAAGGTTTGGGCTTTGATGATGGCCAAGATGGTCCAATCTACAGGTCATGTTATATAAATTTAAAAAGTGGAGGTGCGGGGAATCGAACCCCGTGCCTCTCGCATGCGAAGCGAGCGCTCTACCATGTGAGCTACACCCCCACATTTATCTCAGGGTCTTCTATTAACAAAACTTCTTTTGAATGTAACATGTATTATAATTTAACATTTAATGTAGGGGATGAAATTTATTGATGAACAAAAAATCCCAATTTTCAAATTTTCTTTTTCCAATTTGTTATAAGTATTAAGGCTTTTTCTTGGTACGCAAAGAATAAAAGTTAAATTTTTATTTGATTTATTACCTCTTGCATATCAAAAAAGCATTTTTTATCAGTTCCAAGTTATATTCCATTCTATTAATTGTTAGTTTAGCAAATAATATAAAAATGTCTTAATTAATTAACATATATATTAACAAATATAATTTAGGATCTTATTTTATAATTTCAAATTGTATTTTTGATATAAACTTAATAAAGATATTTAAAAAAGAATAACGACGTTAACTAAAAAAATGTACTTCTTTTTATTCGAATGTAAATTAAAAGTTTTTTCTTTTTTTATGAAAGAGGGAGTGTTCATAATAATCAGTTTTCTGTCATGGTGTCTTAAAGAATTTAAAATAATAATGAAAAGAATTACAGCACAACAACGTTAAGTTATGCCGCCTAGTAATAAACGAAATGGAGAACTCAAGATACAAGAATTAGTTGATCCTAAGCATCTTAGGGATTATCATCCCTACGATATCAAGAATCAGTAGCATCACACGGTGTCCTGAAACGCAACCTTTCAATATAGAAGAAAATCAGATTATTTTGATGCAAATTCTTTCCTCCTGTGAACAAGCAATAATGTTAGAGATAGATAAAAGCAATAATGTAGATCTTCAATGGATTAACCTGTAGTTTCCTCCAACAAAGCACCCAAAATTTTCAAAGTTAAAAAGGTTAATTAATTTCTTAATCACGAGCCGGCAATGTCTGTCGTGTGACAAATGAAAAGTTTCATTGTCAAAAGATGAGGCTGCTGGATTCATGATTATACCAAAAATATAGAAAGTCCTGCAATGATTTGTATCACAAGGAGAACATTGGTTTGTCGTTTAGTTAGGTAAAAGCTAATATCCTTTCCAGTACCAGAAGTTCAATCCCACGTTTACATGCTTCTTCAGTTTCATGGATTCCTCGCTGGAGAAAAAGAAATTTCATGGGTTCTGTACACTTTGTCTCCATTCAAATAGGAAGGATCCAAGAAATAAGCGGTGGAGAATTAGCTCCTCTTTTAAGTGGATGTGTTTCCTTAGAATTCAAGTCTTGTACCTACGATCAGACTTTTAGGTTTTGAAAAATTACATTATTTTTTACCTCTCAATTTTACTAATTTAATTTTCCCACACTCTTTAATTATTATTTTAATATATTACAACTCTAAACTTTTAGTTTTTTTTTTATATTTTAACTTTTATTTTTAATTTCTGTCACCTCTGTACATGTATTTTATATTTTCATTATTTATATAAAAATTATACAAAAATGAATAAAATTATAAAAATATATGTTCAAATATAATAAATGTCGTAAATAAAAATTAAGAGATATTATAGATTAAAATGATAGTTGAAAAGTGTTAGAGTTGGAACTAAAAAATTTAATGATAAGACTATTTTTTTTTATAATATAATTTATTTTATATAAATGAGAAATAAAAGACTCGAGCTTAAAATTTTACATAAATTAACAAAATATATATATATATATATATATATATATATATATATATATATGTTATCAAATTAAATGTGTAAGTGAATAAATAATTTATTCTTAATTGAGTCAAAACCAATCACTAACTTGATGTATACTTTTGATAGTAATATCTCAAAAGCAATATGTGACAAACAGAAAAGAAAGAAAGACTCGTTGTTAACAATTGTCAGGTAATGATTGAACCCGTGAAATTTTACTAGTTATTATTATTACATATTCCAATTGAAAGTTGAATGAACTGAAATCTATTGATTACAAGCCGGCAATCTTTTCTCTTATATATCACTTCTAGGTTTAGAGAATCCTTTATGATAGAGTAAGGATCTTACTAATTTAGGAGATAGACTGGAATACTGAAAGTTAACAAATGAAATGGGATGTAAATAATATCTGTTATATATATATCAGAAATTCAAATTATAAATAATTTGAAGAGTATTTAGCTCAGAAAAAGCTTCAAAAATTTTAAGAAAATAATAAAATTTAAATGGGTATAGGCTGTTGATAATCGTGTTGTATGACGTGATTTAAATTAGATGTGAGATTATAATTAGAAGTTAATTTTATCTTGGAATTGGTCCAAATTGTATAAATTAGGCTCATACAGCATTATTCATCAAGCAGAGATTGAAAGAAGGAGAACCCACAAGTTAACGAGTCTCTCCCTGAATCAACCAGGCCAAACCTCCTTTTGATGTGATGATGTGTCATGTCTCACAATAAAATCTAGGGTATAATTTAGATGTAAAAGTGTCTATATCTCTTGTATTACAAAAATGAAACCATTTATTTTGAATAATAAGTGAATAACAATTAAGTTCAACAGTGAATTTTCTAATAAGCTGTATAGGGAATATTAGAAATTCTATCTAGTTATTCAATTAACGGGTTATATTTATGTGCCGCTAATGCTAATTTTAGCATGTTTAGAGCGATAAAAAAATAATTGATTAGTCTTTTTATTTTATTTTAAGTGTTATTTTGTTTTTAAAACAATTAAAAAAAATTCATGGTAACTATTTGAGTCGACAAAATTAATAATATTATTTGCAAAATATTAAGTATTATTTTCTTTTAGTCTGAGAGAAAACGTATCAAGACTATAATAGGAAAGTAAAGTTTGTAAATATTAATACCAAACTTCAATTTGCAAATCTTCCAGACGTGGGTCGCGTAGCAGTTTGAACCTAAATACATTCCCCACCAATAAAAGTAAACATGTTAGCAGGGATCGGCTAAACACCTTTCTGACCCCAGGCAATTTCTAATTTGAAACCTTATTAATATAAACATATTTTAAAATTTATTTTCTTAATTGTAAGATGTAAAATTTAATTTTTAAATTTAGAAAGGATTTTTTTTTTTCAATTGATGATAATATTCTATATGTTATTTATATATTTGAAAAATAATTTATTATTTTTTTATAAAATCGTATTTTTCAACATTTGTTTTTATTTTCTGTTTATAATTATTTTTATAATTTCTAATTTTAAAAATATATAAACGACCAATATAAAAAATTATTTTATATCTAAAAATTTTCAACATTTAAATATTTTTTTTTTCAAGTTATCATCTATATATATATAAGATAATTAATGCTTACTTTTTCAGTTTAAGTACTTTAACCAATTGCCAGATAAATTTTTAATACTAATTATTACTCTATAAATTAAATTTATTTAAGATTTTAATATAATCGAAAGTTTATAAAATTAGTAATTATAATTTATATATAAAATATAATATATAAAAATAAGATAGAGGGAAAAGATTTTAAATTAATTAGAATTTTTTTATAATTAATCAGTAAATACTAATCTTATTATATCCTAATTCTATATGTAATTAGTTCATTTCTAATCCTAATAAATTAATTATCAACTAATCTCCTTATCTTAATATAACATATGTTTAATAAATATTACATTATATATATTAATTTATCAAATATATTTATATAATAATTTTTGTAATAATATTTTACACGCGTGACGAATAATATTATATATATTTAAAAATTGAAATCATTAATTTTTTTGAATTATTATTTTCTTGGGATCCTAAGCATAAGCTTTAGTGATTTATATTTTGAGCCGGCACTGCAACAAAACTTTCTTTAAAAAAGTCAAACAAATAAGATTGCTCCTAAAATGTTGGTATTTATAGTCTTAATGAAATAATGACAGATAGGACTGCTCAAAATTTAGAATAAGATAATATCCATGGCCATCACTATTAATTGATGAAAAATTACAACTATAGGCTTGATAACATGAAAAGACCAAAATTGACCATCCAATTTGAAAAATAGAAAAAGAAGTTGTGGAATTTATATTTATATTTTAAAATTTGATCAGTCATGCTTGATGTTTAATGATCTAATAAATATTATAACTTGTGAATTTCTTTATAAGCATAAGAAGCAACTTAGTTTATATTATATATATTTATTTTATATTTTCAAGTGTAGTTTATAGTATATTAGTTTTTTTTTTTATACTAATTTTACAACTATAACAATTATATTTCTAATTGCTAATTTATTAGTTAGTTTTAAATGAAAAGATAAGTTTTTAAATAAATCTATATAATAACTAAGTCATATGCAAAACACATATGTTCATAAAATACTAATATTCCTACATTATTAAAAGGCAAAAGACTAAGAAAATCTCAACCTTTAAATACCAAATGATTTGTTTCAAAAAAAAAGAACATCAAATGATCTTTTTTAGGTTAAATAATAAATAGCAATTAATTGAAAGTCAAGAAACAAATGAAGAAGATGACCCTTCAATTGCCTATAGTACCATGCCATGCGAAAAAGTCCAAATATGACCGTCCGAGTTCCTATAAAAGTAAGGTTAATTTATAATCATATTGTCCTTTTGAAAATCTTCTCTTATCTAATCTTTGAAAAAGAATTTTAGCATTTCTCTTTCCTTTTCCATCAAGATTTTCAGTCGCATTTTTACACTTGAACACGGTTTATGATTTGCTTGCCTTGAATCCTTTTTCTTTTTGTTTGGAATCATTTTCTTCGATGGGACTGGTCTTAATTAATTAAGATTATTATTTTATTAGTGTTAATCTAAGAACTTTACAAGACACAAAAGCTTGAGTGATCACTGGAGATATCAAGAAATGGATGCTCATGTTGAGAAAGTCTATGTTGTTCTTGGTAATGATTTACAAGATGGGTTCAAGACTTTGGATTGGACAATTAAGAAATGGAAACCAAATCCAATCTCCATTGTCATTATTCATGTCACTTACAACATTTCCAAGGACTTTGTTTACACCCCATGTAAGTTACCTTATCGGAATTTCTTTTTCTTTTTCTCTCTCTTTTTTTTTTCTGGGTTAGAACTTAAGATAATTGCTTTAATCTTCTGTTTCAGTTGGAAAGCTTCCTGCAAGTTCTGTTAGTGAAGAGAAGCTCCAAGTTCTTAGGAAGTATGAGCATGAAAAGATAGAGAAGTTGCTTTCAAAGTACATAGCTTTCTGTGGAAAGGTGAATTTCTTTGCTTTTGGTGTTTGTTTCCATAGTTCTTGGGATTCTGCCTCATGGTTTATTTATATACAGGCAAAAGCTGAAATTCTGAAAGTTGAGAAATCTGATGAACCCATTCACAGAGTCATAGTAGAATTAATCTCAAGGTACAAGATAACCAAATTGGTCATGGATTTCACATTCTTGAGATCTACCTCATGGTATGGATTTTCTTTACTGTAATTACTTATGTCTAACATAGTCTAACATAATCTAAGAGACTGTTTCTGTGATTACCAATCTGTTATCGATTTCTTTCTCAGCAGGAGATCAAAGAATGCAATCAGTGGATCATTCTACATCCATCAGCATAAACCGAGTTTTTGTGAATTCTTCATAGTATGTGGAGGGAAATTAGTAATCCTCAGAGGAGAAAATGAAGATGTAATCATGGAAGATAATCAAGGACTAACTGTTGCAAGAAAGGGTAACTTAAAGAGTTGGCTGGGGAAAATGTTCAATGAACACTACTCTTTAGCAAGGCGCTCAACTGCCTCATCCAAAAGCCTGGATTCACTCAATGAGCAAAATCAGTGGGAAAATTGTACAATAGAGATTCAAAATTATTATGAGCATCTGTTATCTTTGAATTTGGATGAAGAAAATTGTGAGGAAGAGAATGATGATTCATTGGAAGGAGGTGTGCCAGAAACCACTGAGAGCATGGTAAGCAAAGATCAGAGTTATTTTTCTGCAGCTTGGTTTCATTACCCTTTAATCAAGAAATCAAACTGTGGTCATACTCTAACTTGTTATGTTAGTTCAAACAAGTCCACTTGAAAATTTTCTCTGTGATCAATTTTCTTCTAAGAAGATGATCTGCAGGTGATATATACTGTTGCAATTAGTCTTCTTCATTAGTTAGAAATTAGAGGTTTAGGTGAATTAGTCCACTTTGGCTACCACAAGAAAAATAATAACTTTCTTTCTAATGCTTCTTTATGACTCTATAGACTTGTCTTTATACTCTTGGGAGTTTCGTGACAATGATGGGTTAATAGGTCTATAGGGATGTTTGGATGCTGGTTTCCCAAATGCTAGTAACTTGAGTTAATATCTGTTCTATCTTAGGATGTGTGCATTCTTGTCCTCCTCTTGCAGCAAAATTCTTAAGAATCTAAAGGATGGTAATTGGTACCGAATATATGTGTATAAATTAATAATACGTAACTTAAGTGTCTTGCACTCAGAGGTGAAATGATTAACAAATACTTCAATTATTTAATATAACAAATATAATGTCGCCCATTTATCGGTCTAGTGTCGTTTTTCAATTTTCTAATGAGTACAATAAATATTATTTACTAATGATAAAAACTTTGTATTAAGTCAGAGCGTGGCAGCAAAATCCGAATATATGAGGAGTAAAATAGATGATGCTCAGAAAATAATCCGGTTGAAGAAAGAAGAAGCCAAGGCAAATGCAGAACGGTCTGCAAAAGCTGAGTGGGCAGTATGCTTATGCAATACCAGGGTACAACACATCAAAGCTTTCCCGTAGTAACTTATTACTCACTTTTGTTTGGTGCTTAATGTAAAGAAGTGGTTAATGCTTTTTACAGGCTGAGGAACTTGAAGCTAAGATAAAAGAAGAGGTTGCTAACAGAATAGAAATAAAGAAAGCATTGGATGGTGAAAGAGAACAAATTCAAGAAATGAGGAGTGATATAGCAGAAAACAAGAATAGGCTGAAGTCACTTGTCGTCCTGCAATCAGAGCTCACAAGCAAGCTCCAATTATCAACTTTGGCAAGATCACATGGGGAGGCTCAGTTAGAGAAAGCAGTCATTGCAAGAGCAGAAATGGTGAGGGATATCGAAAAGTTACGAGGGCAAAGAGACGTTCTTCAGCGCAGAGTAGAGTTCTGTAAAGAAAAAGATGCAATAGGAACGGTAAAAAAGTTAACTGAGTTAACCTGTGGTTACAGGGAGTACTCTGCAGAGGATATCAGATTGGCAACTGATGGTTTTTCTGAGACGTTGAGATTCAAATCCGGCAGGGATTGGACCAATGTATATCGAGGACGCATTCATAATGCAGCTGTTGCAATCAAAATGCTGAATCCTGACCATGCTTTGTCTCGAGAAGATTTTCTTTCCAAGGTGCTTGAAATGACAGTTCTATTTTGAAAATTACTTGCGTAGTCTAACAGTAACGCTTATTTATTAGTATTAAATGATTAAAATATGTGTTCATTGTCGATGTTATTTACTTGTATTCCTGGCGGATGGAGTAGGTAAGCAAGAAAGGTTTTCTACTAACTGAAATGACACTTTGACTTTGCAGGTGAAACTTCTTAATAACATCAGACACCCACATGTGATTGCCATAGTGGGCTTCTGCTCTGAGCCGAAAAGCATCATATTTGAATACATGCACAATGGAAGCTTAAGAGAGATCTTGTTTTCCTCCCAAAGAAACCATAGAAAAAGAAACCGGGCCCTCACATGGCATGATCGGATCCGAATAGCCCAAGAATTATGTTCAGGCCTGGGCTATCTCCACTTGGCTAACCCTAGGCCCATTATTCATGGCCACTTGACAACATCCAGTATTCTCCTGGACCGTCATCTAGTCGCTAAGATAAGTGGGCTTGGGCTAAATCAGTGCTACGATGCAAATAACGATACGCGACCCGACATTCGGGCTTTTGGAGTACTATTATTTCATCTTTTGACAGGGAAAAACTGGGCTGGGCTTGTTGAAGAGACAACGAAAATAGATCGGACGGCCTTGGTCGGGGTTTTGGATGAGTTGGCAGGACAATGGCCGTTGGATTTGGCTGAAGAACTTGTTGGTATAGCAATGAAGTGCATGTCCATCAACTCTAGAGATTTTACCCTAGCAGAAGTAATGGAAGGGCTTGATACAGTAAGGAAAAAGGCTAATGAGATAGTGGCCAAAGGTGGGCGTCAGGCTGACGATAAAGAGAACTCTAGTGAAGTACCAGGCATATTCCTCTGCCCCATTTTTCAGGTAAGTCCCAATCCTGATAGCAAATTTAGTGACTAGGGGGACTGATTTATAAAGATAATCTGTGCTAAAGTAGTGTTCATATTGGGTGCAGGATGTAATGAAAAATCCACATGTAGCAGCAGATGGATTTTCTTATGAGTTAGAAGCCATAGAGGAATGGTTAAAGACGGGACGAGACACTTCACCCATGACAAACTTGAGACTTGAGCACACATTCCTTACCCCTAATCACACTCTTCGTACCCTAATCCAAGACTGGCATCAGAAGAAATCCATAGGCACTTCATGACATGATTATGTATATTTTACTTTGTAAATTGACAGAAATAATAAACAACACGATTCATTGTTTAGGGCATTAGATTGACAGATTTTTTCAGACTCTACTTTGTAATAACAATAGAGACTAGAAGAGACATTTGAAGTGCTGCTGAGATAGTTGAGATTATCTCTTGGAGATAAGTGAGATAGTCGATATACATTTATACTTCTCTTGGAGAAGGTACAAGAACAAGAGGTTTGCTACCTCTTAATTGCAACAGCAATGCACACAAAGCCAGGAATATATAACTTCCTTTCAAAGAATGACTATTGACATTATCTGAATTCAACCACGTTTCTTTCTATTATAAAATACAATGTCACTGAATCAGTGATGTATGGAATTCGTGTATTAACCTCTAAAGATTACTAATACTATGTGTGAGCTGCTTTATCTTCATGGCCCCAATCTAAGCAAACAGTATTTCAACCTAGGAACTTCACAAACCACATCTACTACTCATGAGCATATGCTGTGTGCTGTGTGCTGCTGAAAGTGATGCAATAAACTTTTTTTTACATTTTGCCAAAAGCTATATATTATGTATGCAAACATCTCAAACAGCAGAAAAACCGGGAAACCTTTCCTGGAAGAGAATAATCAGCATGTAAAGATGGATCAGTTACCAAGTCTTCAGGATGTGACCATATATACACCCCTCTTTCTTGTCGGGTACCAGGGACTGTGTTATCAAGCACAAATGCCACCAAGAGAGTCACCACCATGTTCAACGACATGAGCGCATTTATTGCAAAATCAAACTAATGGAAGGACAAAAAAATAAACAAGAGATCAACATATTATTAGAGAAAGAAACTGGACATTAAAGTACAAGCTCATATATTACGATCATATGCACACTGATTAAGAGAGAAGTGTTGCAGGTAGCATACTTGTTTACTGCTGGTGTGGACTGGTCCATTTGATGCTGCCGAATAGGGAACAAAATAGCTTGGTAGTATTAAGCTGGTTTCAGGTTGATACTGCTGAAAATAGGCAGGAATTGACATGCCTAGGAACAATGAAACACCTACTATGGCGATATTTCTAAAACTTGCAGTTTGACTGTACTGCAAAGTTGAGAGACCCAATGCAGCAATAAGGCCCCACATGAAGCAAAGTATCCCAGCAGCTAATGCCAGTGGTATTGAAGCAAGAATGGCACCCACTTTCCCTAATAAAGACAAGTAGAGATGTTATTTGAGGCCTAGCTCAAGTAGCAAAAGCATTTACTCTTAGGAGAGGAAGGTCTTGGGTTCAAGTCCTCTCCTCCGCACTAGTTGGGGAGGATGGCTACCCTATATAGTGTAATCCGTTGTGTTTCTCATAAATAAATAAAAAAGTCAAGTAAAGATGTTAATATAATGACTCACTACTTGCAAAATCAATACAATAGAAGACACAAACGAAAGGATTAAATGCATAAACAATCTGCTATTAAACAATTTCTTGGACCTTATCTCAGCATCAGACCATGTACAGCTGCTAAAATATTTACCTTAATTATTCTGATAAAAAAATTTATTAGCAAACTATTATAAGTGACTAGCCATGCAGTATTGATGACTTTACGAGTATATGCAAAAATTTGATTATACTAGAATGTATCAAAACAGGAAAGTTACATTTCTGGATCACTCTATTAGGTCTAGTTTCCATAACTCAAAAGGTAAGGAAATTTTAATATCCACTTGAATGCCAAATTGGAGTTAATGTTTCAATAAGTTCAAGGCATTTACCTACAAATGAGAAGAGGATCAAGAAAAATGCTCCAATAACCACAGCTCTGCGACTAGCCACCTTAGTTATGTTGATGGTGTGCACATTTTCTGTCAAGGTGGTTGAACCAGTACCTGAACCCCAAAGTCCAGCCAATACGCTGCAGAATCCCTCCATTGCGATTCCTCTGCTGACAATTCCAGGAGTTGGAGGCTTTGAGTTAACTAGCAAGGATGTAGAATGATATGTTCCAACCTGTGCCGTTATATGTTTTCATTAATATCGTAACCATTCTCTAATGGTCATGCAGTTTTCTCATTTTGAATAACATGAGAATATCTTAAAATCAAACAATCAGCTTTGCTTTTCTATTATCACTTCCATAATAGGTTGAGCATTTATTTTGCTAATTTTAAAGTACACAAAGCAAATATTTTTCTTAGCAGGAAGTAAATCCATTCACAGTAGCTTCCATATTTTAAACACATTGCAAGCAGATGAGCATCTCAGCGATGCATTAGTTTTCCCAACCATTTTATTATCTGCTGCCTTTTTTATCCTTTAAAGTAAAGTAATATAAGCCCCCCTCTGCACTATCTTGTGATACTGTCACATACAATAGGAATTCATGTGAATTTTGGGAAGAAAAGAAAATACAGAAGAACTAGATACAAATATTTTGAATAAGAACAATGAATTTGTTGCTATCAGCACATTTGTAGAGAAAGCTACTAACCGAATCCACTGATGCAACCAGTGATACTATTATCATGATCAAGGAAGTCCTTAGATGGAAAATTGGGATACCCCATTGTAGAGGATAAGGAATTCTGACCCAGGCAGAAGTTCTCCATGCATTAGAAACATCAGTCCTACAACGCTGCATTGTATATGCATGCTTTCTACACGAGTCGACCAAAATATTCGAACTGGGTATGTCAGGGCTACAACCTTTGAAATTATACGCTCCACCAGCTGTCAGAAAGAATGCATATGTCCATATAATCACGACACTCAGGGGAACCTGCACTAACAAAGAAGGTCAGCACTGTAATCCAAGTAATAATAACAGCATTTGCCAGCACAGTGGCTACATATAGAAAGGCTAGTAAACATACTGCATAAACTCGGAATAAGCGATGTCCGAAGATAGATATTCCTCGAAGATACTAATGAACAGGCAACATAAATACACAAATTAGTGTTTTAAACAATATTTCAAACCAATTAAATGAACTAAGATGACAGATGGTTAATAAATGAGAGTGAATTTTTTGTACACTGGATATAGGAATATTTAGTGCACGGACTTGACCATCAAAATAAGAGTTCATAATTTAGATCGAGTAATCTTCAAAGACTATCACTTACCAGGGTGAATATAAGAACTAAAAGTATTAGAGGTATGCTAATTTCCACACAACTACCAGCTTGCGGAAAACCATAACTAAAGAATGCTAAACCTACTGCAGCAACAGTTGGTGCAACTACCACTGGATTAATCAATCTGCAAGACATTATTATACCAGGAAAGTGTTATCAGTCAGATTCTTAAAACTTCTGCTACTTTTGGCAATCAATTGCTATGTTTCATTAGAAGCAAACAAAGAAGTCAAATTAGATTAATGTAACAGAAATGCATACGCAATTTTCTCAATTATAGTAGCTATTATCATTTAGTATGAAGAAGAAATACAAGGTATTGAACACCTACCTTTTCACTATGACACATGCAATCATAATTAGTTTAGAGGAAAACCTATGCAACTAGCATCAAGGCAACAGTGTAGGACAGTAGGAGGAACATAGCTAGGAAGTATATATTGGATAACAGGAGAACAGTTGTACTATCTGGAAAAGTGCAAAAAGGAAATTACAGGCAGCCTCTTTGCTTACCGTAGAAGGAGGGACATTAAACCAGTGAATCCCATGATGCTTTGAAATATTGAACCAACAATTATAGCTCCCTGGAGCTCCCTCATTATGTGCCTGAATTTCTGCAGTTAAATTCATGAATAAGCTAAAGTAGATCATCCAAGGAAAACATAATACAGGACTCATGGATTGCAAGTCTCCTTGATGCTTGAAACATGCAACAGAAGCAGCAGAAGAATTATTAGATCTCATTCTTTCAGAAGTTTAACAGTATAATAATGCTTGATCTTTTCAATTCGACAATTTTGGATGAGAAGTGTTTTCTATAAGGGCTTGCTAGGAATTTGGCAGTCCAAATGCATTTGCAGCAGCACTAAACAATCTTAAATTTTAACAGATATCACTTCCAAGATTTTTCTTCACGATGAACTTACATGTTCAGAGAGATTCCGGTACTCCTGTGCATTCATGATAATCAATGCTGGTGCCAGAAACACAAATGAACTACCTTGAACTAATGGAAGTCTGGTACCAAAGTAGGAATGCAGTATTGTTGTTATGCCAGAGATCAGCAGTATTGTAGAAATCACTATAGCAGTGTCTTTCTGTCATCATTTATGTAAAGAAAGTATAAAAAGCTTTGTTAAAGCGCTCCTTTATATATAAGAAATCAAGATACCCGTGAGAATTAGTGCTTACATCTGTTCCTCCCATGGCTGGTACAATGATTAAGGGGATGAAAATCAGTGAGCCAGCCAGTGATAAATAGTGTTGCAGACCATAATATATAAGTGGTACTGCAGTTTAATGACAACCAAGTAAGGATGGGGGAAAACAACTGATTTCTAGAAAATTAATGAGAATTCAAAAGAAATCATCAATGAAAGACAAAAGCATCTGCAACTTTGATAAATCACATTCCAAGTTCTTGTTTCTTTTTAAATTAATTACATGTTTGTAATTTTTCAACTCAAACATAAGATTTCTGAATTGCAAAATTTCATATAACTCACGGCATAGGCATGAAGGTCAAGCTCAAAGAAGAGAGTTACAGATCTAGAAGCATGATATCACATATTAAATGCATATGCTGATCAATCATTCAATAAAAGAACTATAAACAAGGAAAACAATTTGCAAAATAAGAATTTCATAGTATTGTTAACTTCTCTGGAAATCTGTCTGTCTCAAAAATCGCAATTAAACTAGACTTTGCATCACTGCCCAAATTTATTCAATACTGATGATCACGAGAGTCCTCAAGATCAACATATACCAGCCCTTAAAAATCTCGTGCATTATAAGTAAGTTCCTCACTCACATTTCAGTTTGTTCTCTTATCCTTTTTTTGCTTGATGTTAGTCCACATCTATTTTCTGACAGAAAGAGAAACATTGCATTGCAGTAATGACACCAAGTCTGCTTGATAAACCTTAGTTGCCTTCATTGATTAAAAGAACCCTGACATAGACAAGAAATTTACTAGCTCTTTCAAGTATACTTCCTTATCCTCCATAGTTTGTAGATGTTAATTCTATAAATAGGACTCTTTTTTTTTCCATCTTCAACGGTAACTAATAAACAGCGCTTTCATTTTCAAATATACGTACGCATTAACAAATTAAATGAGAAGGAGAAACGAAAAGGACAAGGAAAGATACTAACCAAAACCAGGATTATCTCTCAAACCGAATCTCATTCCACTTTGTCTGTGCCACCCTCCATCATCAGGTTCATTCCCACCACCAGGATACATCTCAATTCCAATATCATTTCCACCATTTTCTTCCTCCTTCTTCGGCTCTAAACCCGGAGCAATTAGTGGGATTTCATTTCCACTTCCATTTACATTCGCATTTCCATTTCCATTTAGCTCGACTTTCCTTTCCTGTTCTTTAACTCTCAAAACGGACTCATCTCCATTTCTCTTGTTATTCTCATCTCTCAACAACCCAAAATTCCGCTCTTTCCAATTCCTTAACCCATTACCTGGCCTAGACGCAGAACCCAAATCTGATTCAATTTCTGACCCTCTAGCAGGTCTCGTCCGACCCAGAACCGGGTCAATCTCAATTTTCGGAGACGATCCACCATTCTTATGATGGTCAGGACCCTTCTCCAAGTCAAAACCAGCTCTAGTATCAAACTTCTCACTGTTACTTGCAGCAGTTTCACTAGAAAAAGTAGAGACAAAACCAGTCCTTTTAGCCCAAGATCTCAGTTCTCTTGGATTAAGATGATCAGTTCTTGGCACAAAAGGTTCGATCTTTGGCAACATAGAGGCTAGCTTTGTTTTTGTCTTATTAGCTCCCTCTTTTTGTTTCTCCTTCTTACTTGCAGAATTTGAGCTCGAACCAGTTTCCATTTCAGCTTTTTTCTCAAATGGGTAATGATTCTTCAAGAAAATAGAACTCAGTTTGGAGTGAAAGATCAAATCTTTTTCTATGTTCTTGAAATAAAAGAAAAGCTATAGTCTATAGAGTAGAAGCAAAGAAAAGAAACAACTGGTGAGAGAGAGGCATCATTGCAAGAATGAAGACTTGATAAATTAAAGGGTATGATTAAGTTTGTAAACTTTGATGTTTATTTTGGTAACGGCAACTTCAACTGCTTGAGTAGAGTGAGTTTTAGTGTAAAACTAACATAATGTGGTACTTCTGTATTTTTATTTTTCTCTTATTGCTGCTGGCTGGTTGCTATCTCAGTTGTTGTTTTTCAGATAGGAGAAAAATGACAGTTATGCCCCTTACTGGCCGTTGAGAAAACAGGTAGATGAGGGAACAAATGTGGAAGATTTGTCATTGTTGAATAGATGGAGAAGAAGAAAGAACCAAAAAAAGCTATTGGAATCATTTTATTTATCTGTAATTTTTTTTCCCTCTTTCTCTTTTTAACTTTTAATTGAAAAGGTTCCCTTTTAAATCAAGCTGTTGCTAATTAGTAATGCCTACTGACTAAGTGACTAGTCATACTCTTACTGGATTCCTTGCATTTTAAGTCTTTTCTTGCTCACACTATTGACACATTGAGTTGAGTTGCTAACTTTGTCTAAATAATTTGGATTTGTTGGGCATTATTACTACTATAAGTGAAACAATATTTTCAAATGGAAAATGTAAAGGGAATACTAGTTTTAAAAGAAAATAGAAAATAAAATCATGTGAAGTTCAGTTAAATACGAGACTATTATGTAGATATTAAATTTAAATAAATTTAAACCTTTATATATAAATTTAATTTGGATATAGTTTGAATCATATAGTATTAATTTTTAATCTAATTTAACTCAAATAGAAAAAAAATGTATATATCTTGAATCGTATTGGACTATAAAGGGAATGTATAGTAAAATTAGATTTATACAATTGAATCTTCATTAAAGTAAGTTAAGTTTATAAGAAAATTGTTGTGTTTTAATATTATTAGAGGTAACGGATTATTGCTATATAACAGGATTACTTTGTTATCACTATAACTATAAAAGTAAAGCTCTTATTAGTATTTATAAATGTCGAATTTAAAAGATTGAAATCTAAAACCTTCATCCTTCTTAGGCTCTTAACAATTATAAGGATATCAATTGAGTCACTTTTATACTAATCTTCTAACAAGACAACGTATTCAAATAGTATAAATTTGACATGAGATGGGGATTTGGATGAGCACATGGCCATATGGATGCGATGATTAATGGGGTAGAAAACTGGCACCAAAGAAATGGGTCCCTAGCAATTCAATTAGCAATTGGAGTAGTAGAGTTCTCAAAGTCAGGGTCACTCTGTCACATTCATTTTTGGCCTTTTCAGGATATTAACATGCAAAGTAATGAATAGAATATGAGGATCAGTACATAGTTGCTTCCAGATTACTGTTGAGCCATTTTATCTAAGAGAGATGCCAGTGGAAGGATTGGTTTTGTCCTGATATGTAAAGATAAACAATAGCCAAGTAGCTTGCATGATTTGGTGGTGGGTCTCCTTCACTGGTTTTAATTAACATAAAAAAGGCTATAAAAATGGTTACCTAAGAGATTCAAGACTGTAAAAGAAGAATGAAATAAGTGAAAATAAAAGAGAAAAATGAAGAAGCTGATGAAGAAGTTTGTAAATCAGTAATGTAAAACAGTATTGTTGAAAGCATTTAACAACTTCTAACCACACTACGCTTGAGGTCTAACTAACTGTCAAGAAGTGACAGATTGGGTTCGAATCCTCTTTTCCAAGCTATGTTAATGTTTGCTTTTACAACAGGTATAAGGAAATGACTATGTGTTGTTATGTAGTCCATAGTCTGAATCTAAAAGAGTTCATATTAAGAAATTATTGAGTGTGTTAATTATCGAAAATCTATGTTTAAATCTACATTCCATTTCAAAATAGATCCTTAAACATAATTATAGAGGTAAAATTTTCTTATAAATTATACTATTTATCCCACTGTAACCTATTTAAGTTGATATTAGATTGAAGTAAATGCAAATGCAATGACATAAACGCTGAAGAATTAGGTGGGCAGGAAACTGTGAAAATTGTATTCCAGAGCAGTAACATATATGGGTTTTGTTTCTTTTTGCAGGATGTGACACTGAGTTTAGAGCTAAGCCAATTTTCTTTTGTTAGTCTCTTTAAATTTAGTGAGGTTACTTCTTGAGAAGGTTTACAGTAAAGAATAAAGAGCTTAATAAATCTATTATTAATAAAGATGATTCCCCTTTTTCTCCTGCAATAGGAATAAGATTAGTATTCTATTGCGAGTGAGACAATGGAACTGCAAAAAGCAAGTCTTGTGATTGAATCTTGAAAGTTAGCAATCAATTTTAATTGCTTGGTTTAATAAATGTTAGTGCATAATTCTAATTCTTTTTCCTCTTATTTTGCCTCATTTGCTTTTAAAAGTTTTATACCATTCAAGTGAAACTTCATATATGTAACGGGTTTAATACAAAATCATTAAAACACACAAACTTAAGGTGTCTTTACTCTTGAGTTGGGTGGTTGTTATCCAAAATCAAGAAATAGGTTGGTTTTCATTTGGTAAACTTATGGTTATCCTAGCTTTTGTTATCCAAAATCAATAACTTGATTTCCACAAAGATTAATGGAATTAGTTTCTTCTGCTTAATCATTATAAAGCCACTAGAGACTTTTGTTTCTTGAATTTGAAGGATCAATGATGAAATCAACTTCATCTACTAATTTGACAATTAAAAAACTGATTACAAATCTTTTCACAAGAAGTAAATTGACTGATAAAGCCAAATTGGCTATCGTGTGACTCATATATGGGCGAGCGTATATATTTTTGGGCCTTTACTTCAGAATTATCCTGTTCATTTTTCCTTTTGGGTAAACAAGAAATAGCCTGTAGTCCTCGCCCTTTAGGCCCAGAATTCTACTGGAAGTTCATGTTCTACATTGTGTGAAGACTTCATGCTAGTGTTGAACCTGAGACGGAGGATCTTCAGAATATTAGTATTGATCTTTGTCAGGAGAATAGATGAGTGAATGTAGTAATCATTACAATTGAGTTGAGGCTCAATGCATTCTGGAGGATCGTCATAACTTGCGAATTGTAATCACACACATGGAGATAGGGGTACTCACTATTCATTCCCACACTCCTGCTTGAGCATTCTTTGAAGCTGATGCAGCCTCCCATATGGGGATGATAACAATCATGGAAAATCAATCGCCAAATTAACCAGCTGCGGCATTATGGTCTCACTGTCTCTGATATGATTCTAGTGCGAGGCTTTATGAGTCTCTTTCTGCATATGTTTGCTCATGTAATCTCATCCTGCATAATAAAAAGGCCTTCCAAGTTCAATGAACGCTTCAACTCATAATCCCTCCACAACAAGGGAAGGCTAAGATACAGTCGGAGATTTGCAGCATGCTAAAGACTTATGATATGACTCAGAATGGATTATTCTTGCATCAGTTTTCTGATCTAATCAGTCACATTTCAAGACAATGGCAATGAAGGGTGTACTCGGTGGCAAAATTCTTCTGTCAAAATGCAAAATCTAAGGATTCATTGTTCTCTTAAACAAAGTAGCAACAGGCCTTCCTGCCATTGTGAAACTGCAGAGTCTCTAATCTCTGGGTGCGTTATGAGTTAAAGACAAGATATCAGCAGAAATTCAAGGAATCCTAGTTAATGTAGGACTTCCTGTAATTGTCCTAACTCATAAAATCTAGCTCACGGTCATATAAGAACTGAATCTCACCCGAAGTACTCCCCACTCCCCAATACCAATTCCACAAGCCAATGTAATCAATGGCTACGTGTCGAGCTCAGCCAACTCGCAAGCTACTTGAAATCAATGAAACTACTCAGTGCCTGGATATCAGTTTCTTCAAGTGATTAAGCACTCCATTAAAATAAACTTTCCTAACCCAACAAAAACCCCATAGTAGCATCACGCTGTAACAATATCCCCAATTTTCCGTTGTTCTTCAAATGAAGCAATTTTGCTCTTCTTGCATCACTATGTTTGATACAGTACAATTATAAACGATGGACTCGAAGAATCATGTTTCCCTCTAGCATTTTATAAAACACAAACAAATGATAAAATTACAGAACTGCAATTTCATGTCATCAGGAGCTGCTAAAATTACTATAATTTCATATCATTGATTGACAGTAATGATAATTTCATATAAAACTATCAAACACATGACAACATCACACCATCAGTTAGCCAAAAAAAAAAACCCAATATTGATTCCATTCCACCCCCAAAAAGAAAATAAGTATAAACAAACAGCGGTATCTATTGGGAGAAAAACCACAAGGCGCTACGTAGCTGGCAAAGAAGAGAAAAAGCGAGCCACGTGTTCTTGCTGCTCGCGATATCTCCGTTTCAGGTAAGTCTCAAGGATCTCCATAACGGAGACAAACCGCTTCATCTCCTCTAATCGTCGACTCAGCTCGGCTTCTCGAGCTCTCGCTCGCTCTAGCCGAGCCTCGGTCTCCGCGAGCCGGTCTCGAAGATCTTCTACGACGGATGCGTTGTTGTTCTCGTTGTCGTTTTGAGGTCGGCGGTTTCGACTAGGGATCAGGTCGTCTGGTGATAAGGAACGTCGGTGACCGTAACACATTTTTCTTTTTTTCTTTTTTTTTTTTTCTGTCGTGTCTATTAGTTATCAGTCTGTCAAGACTCAGGAGATCAAAAGACAAGCAACTCTTTTCTTTTTGAGGAAAAGATAACTAACAGTTTTTTCTTTTTTTACTGTTTAATCTGGTGCGTTAGATGCGTAGACAGTAGACTCGCCTTTGTTGCTATGGTTTGTTTTTTTTTTTTTTCTTTTGCGAAGAAGGTACAATTTCTGCCCTTAATGTTTGGTGTCAGAGACGGATTAGCCTTTAAAATGTCCTTTTAATGCAATTAACCCCTTAAGTTGTCAAAAATCTGAAATCCATTTCCCTTTATTTGGAATTTAAACGGGAAAATGTCCAAGTTTATCCTTAGTGTTTAATAGTAATTTCACCTGGGCACTTTATGTTTTTTTGGTCGTAATATGCCCTTATTTGCTATAAAATACTACATTTAAGTCCTTTTTTATGCTGAAAAATAAAATTTAATATCGTTAGTTTTATGCTGATGTGAAGTATATGAGAACTATTATATAGATTTACATATTAAATAAGTAAAGTATATCTTTATTCCTTTTTCTTTGCCTCTCTCTTTTCTTTATTTTCCTTTACAATAATTCTATTTCATTTCTACTTTCTTTCTTTCTCTCTCTCTCATTTCTAAGTATAAGCATACAAGACAGAGAAGCGTGAAGGTCGTTGGTTTTCTTTCTATAAACTCTTTTGAAGCTAAATCTCGCATTTGAAACTTGTTTTTGTTCAAATTCCTCGATAACATTCTCTTTATCCTACCTCTTGTAATAATCAAATTTCAACTATTTTTTAGATAAAATAAAATCTCTAAACGATATATAATTTTTGCTTCTCGGATTGGATATTGTTGGTAATGGTTTCCATTATAAATGACTAATCAATGCATAAACCATTTTTTATTTGATACAATTTCTTTGTATTCTGGAATAAATAATGACTTAACTGATATATGACTTTCTCGTAAGGATTTAAAATAAAAATTTGAAATGCGAGTACATCACATAACGACATGCCAGTTACTTTAAATTTAATTATAGTATAATTTAATATGTTAATTCATTTAAAAATTAAAATTGCTTTCGCATATATGCACCATTTCTAATTCATAAAAGTACAATTGTGAAAGACAAAAAGGAAAAAAGGATTATTATTATTGTTGTCGTTAACTCTCTCGATATCTCCAATCTCTTAATTCATATCAAATTCATTATCTACCAACAATAATTACAATCACAAGTACAAAAAGTTTAGATTTAAATTAAAGTACGAATATTATATTAAAATTTTTCGAAGCACGAATGGATTAAGTTTTTTATCACCATTATATTTTGGTTTAAAGGTCAATTTACTCCCTCAATTTAACTTCTTAGCTCATTTTACCCACCAACTTGGCAAAAGCGATCAATTCAATCCAAATTCCTACAAAATTAAGAGATTGGATTCCATGCATCATGCAAAGCAAGTAAAAAGTTTAGTTAAAAGACATAATCAATATATAAAATTTAATTTAGTCCTTAAAACTTCATATTAAATATCAAACTCAACTAAAATAAAATTACTAAATAATTTAAATTAAATAATAATAACTAATTAGTAATTTTCTTATCCACTTGACTAAATTATGCTAAAAATAAAGCTAAAGCAAAAAATTATCAATTAATTATTTTTTAAAGTTAAGATTAATTATTTTAAAAAATTCAAATTTTATTCTAATTTAACAAAAAATTAAATATTCATGAGTTTAATTTTATTATTTAATTTAAATTCTCATTGAAAATTGTAATTTAATTATTTTTTGTTAGATATTATTATTAGATCATATTAAAATATTTTTCTTAATACAAATTATTTTACTAAGCTTATTGCATAACGTAAAGTTTAAGGACTAAAATAAACTTTACTTATTGATTATGTCATTCACTTATTTACAATCCAATCTCTTAATTTTGTGAAATTTGGACTAAATTGGCTACTTTTACTAAGTTGATGGATAAAATGAGCTAAAAAATTATAATCTGAGTAAATTGGCCATTAACTCCAAGTTGATGGGCAAATTGACCTTTAAACCATTATATTTTCATCTATACTTCCAAAATAATGAATATCTTTAACTATTAAACCCATAAACATAGTCGAGAATACACTTTTATCAAAAAAATTATATATTATTGTTAAGAATGCAAAATTCTATATTTATCATTATATATAAATTTAATTTAGGCATTTTTGAGTATTTTTAAAAGATATGTAGAAAGAATAATTAAGGACCAAAAGAAAAGAAGAAAACATAAAAAAAAAAAAGAATAAACTAGAAAATATATAAAAGAAGAAAACTTACTTTATAAAATATAATCTATATTCTTTTAACTGTCGTCACTTGCTATGTTTAGCTTATGTTTTACATGTTCATAATTTCGTAAAAAGAAAAGAAATAAATTAGCCAACAAGTTACTCGGTAATAAGTTGAGAAAGTAACATTTTGGACTAATTGCCCGTTGCGAACAAGATGGGGGGGGGGGGGGGGGGGGGTGTGGGGGGGGGGGTGGGGGGGTAAATTGCTATTTAAACCAATTAAACTAAAACAATTAAACTAATCTTGATAATGGGAGGGTGCAAACAGCCGGAGTAGACACGTTATTATGAGGCTGAAGGCATGTCGTTTCAGTAAAACTACAAAAGTCGGACCCTTCTCGCCTAAACTGGAAGCTTTCTTTGACAAGGAAGGAAGGAGCATTTAAGAGGAACGACAAATGGGTTGTGAAACAAACGACAATACGTTCGGTCCACGTTTCGCGAGGTCGCGAACCCGCTCAAAACCGCAGGAGTCGGGAACAGTCATGAGAGAGCGTCAGAAGCGGCGTGAGTATAACTTGCCACCGCCAGCAGCAGCAGCAGCAAAATTGAAGTGAACAGAGCAACCATGGCGACAGACTCCGACCCATTTGCCTCAATCTTTTCTCAGACGAACTCTCGCATACCGGAGGACACCGTCTTTTACGCAATATACCCAGACACCTCACTCTCAAACACCTTCACATCCTCTTACACACCATCTCTCACACTCCAAACACTCCACCTCGAAATCCTCAACTTAATCTCTCCAATCACATCTTCATACATATGGCAACACCAACCCTTCTCTCTCTTAGTCTCCTCTTCATCGTCTCATCTGCCTCACCTTCACGGCACCCTCCGTTTCGGCGACAACATCGATGACGAATGGTTCGCCGTCTACCTCCTATTTCTCATCTCTAATCACTTTCCTAACCTCTCCATTCGCGTTTGGGACAACGACGGTGAGTTCCTTCTCATCGAAGCCGCTTTTCACCTTCCTCGCTGGGTCCACCCCGATAACATCGCTAACCGCGTGTTTGTTCGTGGTGGAAATCTCCATATTGTTCCTCAAGACAAACTAGCTAGCCCTGCTTTAATTGATTCTCTGAAGTTCTTGATTTATTATGAGAACCAATCGGTTGCTGATAATAATGTTCAACAAGCGATTAAAAATCGGATTTCGGATTATCCAGAGAGAGCGAAAAAGAATACGCATAAGGTTAGGGTCAGGGTTCCAGTATCGGTAGCGCAGGTTTTGAAGTATGAGCCATGTTTAATTTCTCTAGGTGTTGAAGGTTTTTATGATAGAGATATTGATACGATGAAATACGCAGCGAAAATGGAGAGGTTTTTGAGTAAAGGAGGAAGAGGAGAGGAATTAGTTTGTGCGAGTGTTACGATGTCTAGGGCTATGTATGCACAGTTAATGCAGCAAAAATTTGTGGCTCCCAAGTGCTACCCGAAGATGCCAAATAGAGATGATATGGAGGGGTTTATGGAGGCGGAGCTGGGAATGAAGATTGCGTGTGGATTTGAAATGATGTATCAGATGAGGAGAAAGGAAGGAGAGGAAGGGAAAGGGAGTAGTTGGATTAAGTATAAGGAGAGTTTGGAGAAGAGTGGGTTTTTTGAGGGTTTTTTGCCTGGATCAAAGGAGTATAAACGGTTGATGGAGAAGGCTGAGGAGTATTACCGTAGTAGTGCAATGTTTTCTAGGATCAGGTATTTCTTAATCTATCTTGTTTTTGTTTGGGTTCGTCTTGTTTATTTATTTGTTTATGGAGGTACAGATAACTTGCTTTAGTTAGTCTAATGGAGTGGTGAATTGGAATACTGGTTCAGGGACTGGCATTTAAGTTATGGATCTCAAAGAATTGGTAAAACTGAATTTGATTGTGGAGTTGCATACGCATCTCATGTGGAGCTAAATGAAATGCTTCATATCTTATGCTTTCAAAATCACATCATATATTATTATTTGCTTTAACATTTTTCAAATATTGGATTTAGGTTTTTTTTCCTCTTACTCCGTCCCTCTTTTTCAGTAGTTGGAATTGGATTGTGATTATAACTCGTGTTAGGGGGCCTGTGATTTGCCTTCGTCAATTGATATTATTTTTCCGTGAGGATATTCTGAATCTAATGATTACATTTGTTGACATTACAAGGGAATCTTTTTGAACAGTGGATTGTTTCCATATTCCTTATTGTTCTATAACTGTAATAAACTAATAATGTGTTATTGCAGTGAAATGATGAGTGCTCCAGTGAGACGAATTGATGAGATTCTTGCTATACAACATTCAACTGATGATTTCCAGAATCAGGATGTTCCTCCTTCTGATGATGATTCTTGGCTTTACAATGGAGAGAGCGAGTTGAGCACTGCTCTGCAAGAGAGACAAAAGGAAATGGATCTTTATAATGCTAAACACAAACACAAACAGAAGTTGAAAGAACCAGAGGATGCTGGTCCTTCTTCTGATGCTGATCTTAGTGATTTTGATCTTGGTGATATTGCAAAAACCATGCAAGCGTTTATGGATAAGGTGTCAAGCTACAAGGGAGCAGAGGTTCCAGAAAACAGGTTGGTGCATAATTAGCTGAGATTGAGATTGTGGCAAATTTACTGTTTTGAGTTATAACTTATTTATAGATTTTTGGTGCTAAGTAAGATAAATTTATGAAATTCCCAGACTTGCAACTTTATTTGCACCCAGCTGGATTTGTGTGTTCTGGTTTAGTCTAGCTTGACCTCCAATCTATGCTGGTGAGACTAGTAATTCTGATTCCACTTCAATATATGTAGACTTAGATTTTGGTCAAGACTCGAGCGTGAATTTTCATTTCATATTCCCCTACATTCAATGCACATTAAGGATTTTTATTGATCATGTAGAGCTGTTGCTTAACTTGAGGTTGTTGATTTAATAGCTTAGAATGTTGTGATTCTATAATTTGCATGGGCTTTCTAGGATGCTGCATATATAAGGAAGATAAAGTCTAATGGACTTGTGACTAGCTAACAGTGACATTTCTCAGTCAGTTAGCGAAGATTTTTTCTTGTTTTCAGTTGCTGATTGCCTGTTCAAAAACATTATAATTGTTTGGAACTATGACTCTTCTTCTGAAGCCATGATGGTACTCAGTTAGTGGCTTTCACTGATTTAAGATCTTTTTGCTGATAGAATTAGCTCATGTATTGGCATAATTTTTTGTGTGACCTGAGATATTAACATATATATATTTGCCTTCTCTTTCTTTCTTTTTTATTTATTTGTTTTTTAGATATCTGTGGGCCAAGCATTGACCTACATATTTCATTTGATTCCTTATTCTTGAAGGAACATGAAAGAAGTGGACCTTGATGTGGACCAATTCCTTAAGGACATGGAATCAGTGACGAAGTGTCATGGTCCGGAAGATATTGCTAGTGATGTTTCTGAAGCAGCATCCTCCTCAGACATGGATTTTGGTAAGTAGATCTTTTCTGTTCTTTAGTTTATTGAGTGCAACATTTTGTCTCAGTTTGAGAATCGTTTTTTGTTTTGGTTTGCATTGGCTGGTTAACTGTCAACTCTCTTTTGAAACTTTAAACAATAGTCCATTTAGGACTTGTAACAAATTGTTCAACTTTTCCCTTCCCCATAGAGATGTTCAGATATTTCTTATATATTGCTGGCCTGTCAAACTCTCTCTCTCTCTCTCTCTCTCTCTCTCTCTCTCTCTCTCTCTCTCTCTCTGTGTCACACTTGCACTCATACTCACAATTAAATTTCCTATGTGAGAAAATCAATGAGTTACTTATATTTTCTCAGATTTGTTGAAGAAGCAATCTTCTTTGAGAAGAGGGAGATGATTTGTTGGAAAATTTGCTGTGGTTATTGAATCTTTAAATGTTTATATAGTAAGATGATAATCAATTTGCCTTCTATGTCGGAGGTTGATATTAAAACCTCTAATGTTTAGAATATCCATAATAGTGCTCTTCATTTTAAGGAGCTTAAAAACATCATTTCTATAGTAAAGAGCATCTTAAGGAATATTCAAATATAAAGAGGAAAAACATATGTTATTTAAATCTAATTGATTAATTTTATTCTGCAATATAGACTATATTGTACTTCTTTTCATAAGTAGTATTGGTTTCAATTTCTCTTTCCTTTCTTTTTTTTTTTTTAACTTTTGTGAATAGAAAAAAATAAAGTCAGAAGTATCAATTAATAAATTACTAAGAAACTTGTAGTGCATTTTTTAAAATCAAAATAAAGAGTGAAACTTGGCTCTTCAAATGTGAAGGGTCAGACCAACTTATTACTTTATATTTAAAAAATAAAAATTCTATTGGAGTCTTATCTTATGGGATGACTCTTCATAAATAAACGGTGCCTTGGAAATGTTCTTATAAATAAGATGGTGGGTCAATTTGATTTCTGTGCTGGAACTTGAATAATACTTTTTAAAAGAGGCTTCTCCAATGAAAATAAAGAATGGTTACGTAGTATAGACTAGCTTTATTTGCATTGCATGTGATGGAACAGCAGGAACTTCTAAATATCGAATGCATTCTGCTCAATTGAAATAGTATTCTGGAAATATGCATGCATATTGATTATCCCTTGGAAAGGGAATTATGTTGAGGTCATTGATAATATCTAATTGTGAGATATCAAATTATCTGCCGATTTTACACAAATCTTGCTTTCTTACTTTTTCATCTTATCTAACATGTGACAATGCTATTCACACATGAAAACTCCATGCCTATTTGTGCAAATTTGTTTCTCTTCTTCTACTTACACCAAGGACGGTTTGCAGACGAGTCTGAAGATGGTAGTGATATTATGGAACCTTCCGAGGATAATGAGGACAGAGAAGACACTTTTATGCATACCTACTTGGATGCTCTTAATGACGAACTGAAGAACACCACCCTTAAGAAGAGTTTTGTTCATGCAAATGATAACACCAAAAGAAATGAGGTAATTTCTCATATTTCACAGGTAGAAGTACACGCACTTTCGAAATCTCATTTCATGACCTGCTGTTGGTATACAAGGAAATGCTTCACCTTATAGAGTTCATCCAACTTGTGAAAAATATGGCAATATTTTACTAGTTTAGTTGGTTCAAGTTCCATGCTACTTTTGTTGATTCAGTTCGAATCATCCCTTGTATATTAAGCAAGCTCGGAAAGAGCAATATCCATGTAATATTTTTATTTTATCCAATTATGGTATTTGCAAATTTAAGCTGTATATCCATGCAGGGGACCTCAAATGCTGCTGGGGAAGACATGGATGAAGAATTTACTCCTGTAGATGTTGATGTTAATCTGGTGAAGAGCCTTCTTGATTCCTTTTCTTCCCAACAAGGCCAAGCTGGTCCTACCTCCAATCTGCTTGGGCTCATGGGTCTACAACTCCCACGAGATAACAACAGCAAAGGCAAATGAAAGCTTATTTTGTATGGACCTGCTTTAACTTTAGTATTTCTTCACAATTTTTGTAAGATAACCCGTTTGCACAACTTCACTGTCAACCAATCTCCTAGATAGTTCGTTTAACCAATCTCCTATATGAGTATCACATGATGCAAATAGCGGCTTAACCATGCCATGAATCCTCTAGAGCTTTGGTCAAAATAGGACGGTCATATTATTCAATTAAAGAGTTTCTCTTTATCGTCTGTAATTAAGGAATTATATGTGAGTTGGGCAACTGTTGAGCTTGTGGATTCTTCATATATATACGTACATATAGTTGATGATTATACATGCAAACACTTTATGGGTTCTGCTTATTTTTGTGATAAAATGGTGATGCTTTTGTCAATAGTGGCTACATTCTTTTTAATATTAATTGTAGTTTTGAAAGCATAATTTGTTGGAATAAAATTTGGCCTTCGGATTAATTTAGCTATTTTTTAAAATTTTAGACATTTTAGATTGAATTTATTTGGTTATTTTTTAAAATTTTAGACACTTTAGTTTAAATAATTTAGTTTAAATTTTTATATATTTAGTTCAAATTAGTTTAATTTTTTATAAAATTTAGAATTTTATATATTCAGTTTAAATTAGCTCAATTTTTTATAAAAATAATATATTATTTTAAAAGAGAATAAATAGAATAAAAATAAAAATATTATATTTTTATAAACTGAAAAATATATTAACTTTTAAATAAAATAATATTATAAGTATTTTTTTCAAGAGACAGTTACAACAGTAATAGTAGTGTTGTTGGTAATAGTTATTTACGTTAATTATATTAATTGTAATAAAAATATAAAATAATTTTTAAATAATATTATATTTTTAATTATTTTTATTTTTAAAATTTTTTATAATAAAATTAATTTGAATAAAATATATAAAAATTTAAATTATAATATTTATAAATTTAGAAAAAACGTGTGACAAAATTAGCAGCGACATGATACTTTATTCGTAATTTGTTTGATAATTATATTTTCGAAGGGGCTGGGATTTGTGGGAGCTAGACAGCGATCGGCTCTCTATCTCTCTCAAAATATTCTTTGAAAAGGTGATAATCAGGCAGCAAATGGGTTGAGATTATATTTTACAAGGGGCTGAGGTTATGTTTACTAAAGTTTCAGGTTGGACTTGGAGATTGCTTCTTTGTTAAATGTTCACGAGTTCACATTCACTCTTAACATTCTATTACTAAAAAATATGGGTTTAAATATTATCTTTCATAAAATTATTAAAAAACATTTTATATCTAATAAAACATATATCAATATATAATATACATTATTTATATTCTAAATATTTATGCGAAAGATTATATTATTTAAAATATTTATATTTTATTTTATTAATTTCAAATTTCAAAAAATATATTACAAATTAAGTTTATCTAAATAAACTCCTTAGGAGTTCGAACTAGCTAAATAGGAATGATTATGAAATCCAGATTTTTATTTTATTTCTTACCGAATTCATTCTATAAGGGCAAAACTAAATAGTGCCAAACTATTTAGGTTGGTTTTGTTACTTTCGGATTTGGTTTATAGTTTGTTTTAAAAGATTTTAATAGCGAGTTTTAAATTTTTTTATATTAAAGAAATTGATTTAATTAAATTGACTGATACTTTAATATTTTAGTTTATGATTTCTAGCATATGATTATATTTTTAAAACAAATGTATTAAAAGTATAAAAGTAATTATAATTTAACCTAAAAAAACTCAAATAAAATGAATTAAAAATGCATTCTTTCAATTTCAGTTTGATTTAGGATCTATAGACCTTTTTCTTTTTCTGGTTTGGTTTGATTCAGGAGTTGCTGACCTTCGAACCTGGTGAAGAATCCTTAGGAGTTTGTTTCCTGTGGACATGGGGAGAGGAAGTTCTTATTGAGTCTCTTCACTGAATTATTTATGAAAACTTTAATTTTATTTACAATCTTAAACATCACTGATTTGGGGAACCGACAGATTTTAACTCAAAATATGAACATGAGGAGACTAAATTGGCTGTCGACTATGAATTGGATGGTAAACAAATGGACATATTCTTTGTATAGTTTTTCTTTTTTTGTTTCTAATTGGATGATATTTTCCCATAAATAGTTTAGTATTTGCCCTTTTGGTTCACACATATTATTGACTACTTGTAGTCTTTTAGAGAAAGGGAAAAGAGAAACTAAAAACTAAAAAAGCCAAATTTTGGAAGCAACAACTCCAATTAACATACTTTTTTCCCTTGCTTCCAAAGAGTTGAATATTCTTAGTTAGGAATCGATTACCTTTGCCTACTACTTTTTGAGTTACTATTATTTTATTAATTTCTTAATTGATCAAGGGGGGACCCAACAACCTGATCCAACCAATAAAAATAAGGACAAAAAGACCAACAGAAGCTATTGGAATCTTAGTTGGCCATCCCAAACTCATTTAATTTCTGTTATATTAGCAAAAAACATAACAGTCTTTTCTATTTTTGACCATTTTCTCCAAAAACTTTTGTGGGTCTTTCCAAACATAATATTCACTCAGGGGGCAAAATATAATCTTAAATCTTATCTTTCTATTTAAGATGCCAAATCTTTTCCTTTTTCTCCATTTATTTCCTCTTTCTACCTTATTCTGCACTTCTTCCTGTTTAGCCTAATCAGAATAGAGCCAATAGGGAAACACATAACACAGTCTTTTTTCTCGAATCATTTTTTTGAATTGGGAAAAGAAGAACAGGAAGAAGACGAAGACGATGGTCTCCTCCACGGTTGAATTGCTGAGGCAGGAGCTTCCCGTTCAGCAAGACTCTTTGCTTCTCAATGGTGATGTTAAGACTGGCCTTGTTCTTGTCGATATCGTTAATGGCTTCTGTACTGTCGGCGCTGGCAATTTGGTATTCTTTTTTCTTTTTCTTTGTTATTTGGCGTAATAACATTTCACATTCTTTTTTTTTTTTTTTTAAATTGTCGGGATGGAATAGGCGCCTAAACAACCTGACAGACTAATATCTACAATGGTAGAGGAATCAGCGAGGCTCGCAAGAACATTCTGTGACAGTAAATGGCCAGTTTTTGCTTTTCTTGATACACATCATCCTGATATTCCGGAACCTCCTTTCCCTCCTCACTGTCTTGCTGGAACTGATGAAGCAAGACTTGTTCCTGGTATTGCTTTGCTTGGACTTGTGTCTTTAATCATTTATGGGATTATGGCTTTTATTTTTCTTATGTTGCTTAACTATGCAGAATTGCAGTGGTTGGAGAACGAAGCTAATGTTACTCTTAGATGCAAGGATTGCATTGATGGTTTTCTTGGTTCAATTGAGAAAGATGGTTCCAATTTGTTTGTAGATTGGATTAGAAATAATCAGATCAAAGTCGTAAGTTTTTCTCTTTACTGTCAAGAAATTGTTGAATAGAATTTTCTTCTTTCCTTTTAATGTGGACTGAATTATTTGTGATTGAAGATACTGGTAATAGGGATATGCACGGATATATGCGTTTTGGATTTTGTTAGTTCAGCTCTATCTGCTAGAAATCGTGGTCTTCTTGCTCCTCTTGAGGATGTGATCGTGTATTCTCAAGCTTGTGCTACCTATGACCTTCCTGTGCATGTTGCCAGAGCTTCCAAAGATGCTTTTGCGCATCCACAGGTACTTAACCTGAATCAGGCATTGGCAATGCTTCATAAGTTATTACAAGTTATGTATTTCCAAAGTTGAATTGCATTACAAATTCAACGAGTGGGTTATTGCTGTTATGAATTATTCCTTTTCTTTCTTTTTTTGTTTCTTCTAAAGAAGAATATGGCAAAATGAGATTGTAACAACGGAACACAATACTCTACTTGCACATATGTCTATATTTTATTATATTTAGCCGCGCTCATCCCCTTGTTGCTTTTTGCTATTTCAGAAGGGAACATTAAATTGTTTGATCTGACATTTTTCTTTTCTCATGTCAAGTAGCATTTTGTTTTGTAGCAAGAAAAGAAATTGTACTATTTCTTAGAGATGAATAGTGAGATTATAAAAAAGATAGGAATGTAACTCCTAAGCTCTGTTAAGCTTTGGAACTTGAACCTACTGATGGTCCTGCTCTTTGAAATGCCAACTGAATTCATTCCAGAAATGTATAGATGTTCTTCTATGGTAAACTTTTGCAACCATTTTCTGAATGCAAGCCCCCATTTTCCTTTTCTTTTTCTCAAGAAACTATGTGCAGTTCATTGTTTTTTGTCAAGGCATTGAAGTAAAAACTTTAGAGGGGAACGAAGGATCATATCCAAATGCTAACTCTGTTTAAAAGCTATTCTTTAATGCATAAATTTAATATTCTCTGTCATCCTTAGATATTGATTGCATCATTGCGAAGCATGATTTCAAAGAATGTTTGATCTCCTTAATTTTTTTGTTTTTATATCGTGCAACGCTGTTCTCAATTCCTGCTCAAGCCTTCATTGAGTAGTCTTATATCTTACTTTTTCTTGTGGGAGTGTGCAGCACCCAAGTGTCTGCCTAACATTTTTGCAGTTGTAAGTTGATGTTCTTAGATTGCTAATTGAATAAGAGGACCAGTACTGGTAGAATGAGAACTGCGGCAGCAAAGAGATTGCTGAACTGCTTTAAGAGGGCTTTGTAATCAGTAAAATATGAAAAAGGATTTCATTTCTGTTCTTCTCTTTTCCTTTTCAGTAGTAACATTCTTGATGCAGTCATGTCTGTTCTCAACTATGAAGCTGTTTTGCGATTTAGATAAAAGTGATTTGTTTCTGAAGGATATCAGCTGAAAAATACAGGCATGTACACAGACAAACACATAAGAGATTTGGTCCTAACTTTATTTTAACTCCATGTTATTACAGGAGCTGATGCATCACATAGGCCTTTACATGGCCAAAGGAAGGGGAGCCAAGATAGTATCGGAGGTGTCTGTTAGTGCACTGCAATAGCCCCTCCTGAGTGCTGGCGATGAAGATTTTCTGATACGGGAAGACTTAATTATAAATAGATGTTCTGCAAGTGATCTTTTAGTTAATCTATGTAATTCCTTACATAATCTGTAAATTGCAGCTAGAGTAAGGAATATAATAAGGTGAACTATCAAAGGTTTTTGATAGTACTGTAAAGGAAAATGCTTTATTTACTCAGCGTTCTCATGTCAATAAGGAATATAATAATATCAAAGGTTTCTGATAGTACTGTAAAGGAAAATGCTTTATTTACTCAGCGTTCTCATGTCAATAATTTTTCTATGTACCACTTTAGTGTAATTTGTGATATGGAATTAACAATGAATATCATCATGCCTTGCAGGATTTGGGAGCGTTCTGTGAGTATTGCATCATTCCTAATACAACACTATATCACAGAGAATAACCAAAAATCTCCAAACAAAGCACTGAAGGAGTTTGTAACATCAAAAGCTTTAGTTTATCATTCTCAATTATGAAGGTTGATATCCTTCAAAATTTCAGAGGAGAAGCAGCTTTCTGTTTGCTTTATCAGACGGTGATGATTTTCTGTGGCGGCTGATGCTGCTTTTTGGATTAGCTCTTCAGCTATACTTCTTAAATGGTTGTAGCTGACTATTTCCATAGACAAAAACCCAAAACTCAGATTCGCAGTATTAGGTCAGTCATGTAAATAGTGGAAATAGCCAGTTCCTTATAAAAGTTGCTGGTTCTACAACGATTTCCAGCACTCATTTTTTCCCTTCTAGAAAAATCAGAGTTCCAGGTATAAAAGCCTTATAACAACGATCCCCACGACTTGCATCATTTGGTATAGAAGTCTAGATGTATTGATGTGTAACACCTTTCTCAGGCCAGGATGACAGATCCAGGAACCCAGTTATGGTTCACCAGATACGAGAAAACAAATAGAAAATACAGAATAAAAGATTGTTTAATACAGGATTTAATCGACGCCTTTATTCGGGTCTCAGGCAGCATTAAGCAGAAATCTTGTCCGCATTGGTTCTGAACAAGTGTTATTTTGTAGCTGCATTTACTTTGAAATTAGATTTAAAATCCAGGTTGTGTTAATTGATATACGATGATAATGGAATAACTTGAATCTGATCCAAGAAAATGCTGAAATGTTCATGCTTTCCTTTAACTATAAACATCTACAAGTATTAGGAAAACATGCCCTGTCTGTCAAAAAATCAACACGAAGCTTCAGCTTCTTAAAAATTACAATAAGAGAAAAAAAATTCAACAATAAATAAATGAAAAAGAAAAAAAAGGAGAAAGAAAACACAAATGCAGTGACTCAACACTGAATTAATTTATACATTAACTCCTGATTTAAAACCATTGTACTTCCTTTGCAGTACCGGGTGGACACAGGAGAATATCGAATGCCTCTGCCTTTTTGGTTTGATACCAAAGATAAAGGACCGTAAAGGAACTCGAGACCGGCTGTCTGAATGTTGCAGTTGGATATTGCTTTGGTTCTTTGATCCAGAAAGCTTGAATTCATCATTCAACTTGGCAAGAGTTTTTTCAACTTCTAGCTGGAGCGTTGTCACATGATCCAAGCCAGCCTGCAATTCATCTGCAACCTTGTTATTCTCTTGTTTCATGTTCAGAATCTCGCCTTGGAACTTTGCAGCTTGGTAGCTTGTAAATGTGAAGTCATCATCCTCAGCACTCTCCTTTAAAGCAGATGTTATCTCTTCTTGAATGTCACACAAAGATGAGAATCTGCTCTTCAATTCATCTTTCAGCAGCGCACTTTTCTCTAACCATACCGCTAACTCTGTATGTATCTCTCTGAGATGCTTGTACAGCGGCTTTGCATCGGATTTCAGAGAAAACTTTTGATTAGTACTACCATCTTGCTTCTTTTTCTTTTCCTCAAGTTTCACCAATTCAGATTGTAAATCTTTGATTTCAGTTTCAAATTTCTGTATCTGATGGAATGTACTGCTGAACCTTAACCAGAAATCTAAGTTCTCTTCTAACACTTCATCGATGTTCGATCGGAATTTTTCTTCCATCTTTGACATTTCTGACTGGTCCATCAGAATCATACTTTCTATTTTTGAGGATTCTGTCAAGGTTGATTTCTCAGATTCATGGTCTTCACCCAAGCTTGTTTGGAGAAGGCTCAGCTTCTGTCGTAAGAGTTTAATCTGTTCATCCTTCTTTGCATTGGCACTCTTCAGCTCTCTTAACTGCAGCGTTATATCAAAGAGGTCATCCCCTTTTTTATGGCCATCCGCGTTATTCATTTCTGCTTCACCAAGCTTCTTCTTAACATCCTTAAAGTTCCGAAGAGCAGTAGTATACTCGGTCAGTAGAAACTTCTCTCTATTTCCCATACCATTTGTGAACAAATGCTTCCAGTCTGGCTCATCATCTTGCTTTGTAGCCTGCACCTCTGTTTCATCAGGAAAGAGACCATCCGAAGTAATGGGTGAAGCTTGCTTATCAGCTTCTTCCTCCATTCTTATGTCATGAGATTGTACCAGAGGATTATCAGTCTGCAGTAGACTCACATTATCTCCCTGATTTCTGTTGGAAGTGCTAAGATCTTCTTTTTTTATCACTTCCTCTTCTTTTCTGTCACATGTAGCCTTTTCTTTCTGTGAAGAATCAGAAACTTCAATCTGCTCATGTGGCTTTTCCTTCTGCGGAGCGTCTGCAACCTTGAGCTCCTTATGCAGGTTTGCGTTCTGTGGCTCATTAGGACTGTCATCAGGTTTTAATGCACTTTCTTGTCCTCTGAGCTCCACCTGTGAGTTCATTTCCGGTGATCTGTGGATCCCGTCTTCAGAATTGAGTTCTCCTTTTACTTTCAACTCTGTCTCATTGACTTCAGCAATATATTCATTTTCTTTCTGCGGAGAGTCTGAAACCTTGAGCTCCTCATGCAGCTTCACATTCTCTGGTTCATTAGGACTCTCATCAGGTTTTAATGCACCTTCTTGCCCTCTGAGTTGCTCCTGTGAGCTCAACTCCGGGGATTTGTGATTTCCATCTTTAGTATTGTGTAAACCTTCTCGTCCATTGACCTCCTCGTGTGATTCATTTGCAACTACCGATCCCCACTCTGTTTGTAGTGTAGCCTGAAGCTCCTCATCTGGCTTAACATTATGTAGTTTCTCAGAGAGGTGGTCAAGATTACAATGTGCTTCTGTAAAATTGGTTTGAAGATTATTATTCTGATCTTCAACGCTTCTGTTTAGTTCTTGAAGTCCAGACAACTTCTCCTCCATTTCCCTCAGCTTGACTCTCAAGTCATTTTTGCCATGGATCAGTGTTGCCTTATCATTTTCCAAAATACCAATTTGTGCTTGAAGCTCATCTGTCTCCGTTCTCAATCTCTGTATAAGGGCTGTCTGTGATGAAACTGAAGCTTCTAAGCTAATCACCTTATTCACAAGCTCATCAATCTTCTCTGCAAGTTCTGACACACTGAGAGATGCATTTGATCCAACCTCAAAATGTTCGCTAATTTTCACACGTAACAGCTCCAAATCCTGTCTCTCATGTGTGACTCCACTTGGTTTTTGGTCTGAGCTTTTCATCTCTTCAACTGGGTTTATAGATTTATCTTTCGCTTGGGGATTTTCCTGATTCACCTCACCATGGACGAAGGCGTCCTTGAGAGACCTCAACTTCTCCCGAGCGTTATTGATCCTTTTGTTCTCAATCATTGCTTCTTCTGCTGATTTCTCTTGTTTCTCCTGCAACTGAGCCAGTGTATCCTGGCATGATTTTAAGGCTGCTGATGCCATCAATGTCCGAGCCTCATCATCTTCAATGACTCTGCCTGCACCAAATTCATCTTGCAAATTGGAAACCTTCTCCTGCATTTCCGTGATCGTTTGTTCAATTTCCCAATACTTTGCTAGCCCATTTTCATAAGAACTCTTCACAAACTCTTTCTCGGTTTGTAGAGCAAGAATTTGTTTCTGAAGCCTGTCAATCTCCTGAAGTCCCTCAGATTTCCTCAAACCAGACTTAGAAACTGCATGCTGATTTGTTTTCTTCATTGATTTCTTGGACTGTAATTTTGTCTTATCCGAAGTGAAGATGTTCTTCAACTCTTTCGGAATCTTTGGGACTTTCGGGACATTTGCTTTCGCGACTTCTGGAGCCTTCTTTGGGAACCTAGGTGAGGCTTCATCTTCATCATCTTCCATGGCGAACTGTACTTGTTCTGGGAAAACGGAAGCAATAGTGTTGTTGGCATTTTGTAGCTCTGTCGATATGTGGTCGTACCGTTCAGCTAAGGCCCTGTATGCTCGGTAAGATTCTTCCACGAAATGTATCAGCTCTGGCCTTTTCTTGTAGTACATTTCGGCTCTCCTGGCGAAGGAGTCTCCATCCTCTTCGATAAGTTTGAGGACAGTTTGTACCTTCTCTTCCATATCTGTCAATATACAATTGTCATCAGTTCTCTAATAAGTATGCAAATAAGGATTTTAATTCGATACAAGTAAATCAGCCGAACAATATTAACATGATCTGCCCTAGAAAATTAGCTTAAAGTTAAGTTAAACAAGCTCAACCAAAACAGATCAATCAAGTTGGTAGGCATTAATTGTCACACTTCCCAGAACACCAAATTCAAGAAAACAGGATCTTGCTCATCTATCAGCCCAAAATGCAAAAATCTAAAATTAGATGTAGGAAACTTTGCATGCTTAAAATTGCACTAGCATGCCTTGAAATACAAGCAAATGTATAGTCCACTCTTATGCCAATAGACTAATTTCTCCTGGCTATTATGTATGATCATGTCCTCTATACATATATGTGTGTGTGTGAAGTATTAACATTGTACATGGACAGGAACAGGAACATGTCTGAATTATCTTAGTCAATTCAAAATCATTTCCTACATGAAGAAATAAATTAATTCAACTGCTATATAACAGATTGGATTCATATAATATAATGGAATATCCAGGGATCTAATATGAACTCTCACAATCCAGTTTCTGTGATCAGGAGAAAAAAAGAAAGAGAGAATGGGAAAATATACCTTGAAGGTTCTGCTCCATCCATTTAGATTGCTTAGTTCTGATGTGGCTAGCCCACCACCATGAATAAGCATTGCTTGCAGCTCTCTGCAACATCTTTTTTTATCTTTCTTTCTTTGATATTTCCCTTCTTATCTCTCTATATCAGAAAAACAAGCACCAAAACACATATACATGCGACCCTCTGTTCTGTTGTTATGTTCTCTCTCTTTAACAAGAGGGATACAAGACATGGAACCCAATACCCTTTGTTCTGGGAAGATCTTGGCTTCTGAGTAAATAAATAAAAGAAATCAAGAAATGAAAATAAAAGGAAAGCTTTCAAAATGAAAGAAACATAATAAAGACATTGGCAAGAAACGTGTAACAAACAAAAGAAATGTGAAAATGTATGTTAGTGTACGTTTTTAAGACATCCTAATTATGGGGTCATGGAGGGGAGCCATTTTCGCCTACATTTACTTCTAAACCTTCCCTTTTCAAAAACAGATATTTAATAGTTTTCTTTTCTCTTAAAAAAGAAAAACAATAAAACAAAACAACCCACTAAAAAATATGCTAATTAAGAGTGTACTATTGGTTGTTTTATTTGTGAGAATTGGAAAAATTTTAAGTATCCACCAAATGGAAGGTGGTTACCCTCTATATAGAAGTGAGTAAAGAAAAACAGGTTGAACACACCCCCCCCCCCCCCAAAAAAAAAAAAAAACTACTGAAAAAATCAGTTAACTGAATTGATCAGCTGGGATTCTTTCTTTTTTCTTTTTTTTTTTTTTGCAAAAAAATTCAGTTTTCAGTTAAATTTTGCTTTCTAATTAGAAAAACATATTAGTTGTTAGTTAAAAATTAACTAATTAATTGATTTTTATTATTTTCTCTATCTGTTTTTTCTATTTTAAAAAGAACAAATTATATTATGGACTCGAGTACATTATGCATTATGTACCCGGTGACCAAAACGGTGCTGTTTTATTTAAATGATGGGACAGATTTTAAATGGCACGTGTGAAAGAGTTTTTTTTTCCAAAATAACACCTTACTTTGTTCTTGCCGATTTATAACAAAATCATGAGCTATTTTTTTGTTGTTCGGCTCTATTTTGTCTTCTTTATTTCTATTCTCAATTATTCAAACATTCATTCTCTAGTTCATAATTATGCTATTTTTCGTTCTTTTGTTTCTTTCTTCTTTTCTTCGCATTGATATATTTGCAGATTCTTACGATATATCAAATTCTTCATTTTTTTTCATTTTTTTATCGAAGAATTGATTGATAAAGATAGAAAATTTAATGGATCAAAATTCGAAATTCTGAATCAACAAAATATTAGTGCAGCTGAATGTTCAACTATAAATCTGGATTCATTTTCAAATACAGATAATAATGTATTTGTTGTTTATTTTAAATTGAAAAAAGTAGATACAAGTTGTTATTAGAATATTATGATTATTGTCTAGAAACTACAGATTCATAATGGTCATAATTCAGTTTCATTATAAAAAAGAAATATGTTCATTATGTACAGGATTTAGGTTCATTATGCTTGCATTATAGATTCATTATGTTTATACTATAGGTTCATTATGTTTGTATTATAAATTTATTACATATAAAATACAGATTTATTATTTACAATATTTAGGTATATTATGTTTATAGTATATATTTATTGTTGAAATAAAATAGATTCATTAAACTGAGTTTTATTATGTTTTCTATTTTTACAGTTGATAATGATAACAATGCAGTTGTTGAGGATTTACTTGATTTGTCTCTCAAATATGTTAATAAAGCTTATGATTTATACGATGAGTATGCATTCATAGTAGGTTTTAGTATTTGAAAGAGTAAGCAAAGATATAGAGCAAATGACAAAATATAATATCAATGAAAAAAATTTGTTGCTCAAAGGCTGGAGAAAAAAGAAAAGATAGCAAAAGAAAAAAAGTGTTATTTGAAACTTCATATTCGATCTGGTTGTAAAGTTTTTATTCAGTTTGATATTGATGAAGAAGGAGTTTGGACTATAACAAAATATAAAAAAAAAAATCATAATCACGAGCTATGTCCATCAAGTAAAACTTATTTGCTTCGTCCACATAGTAGATTTGCTTCGTCCACATAGTGGATTTGCATTGCTGATGGTATTAGGTTGCTAAAAAATCAATCTGGAGGATTACCATTTATTGGTTTTATAGCTAGAGATGCTTATATTAATTTTACATTAGAAAATATAAAGAAATTGGATGGCAGCGATTCAAATGGCATTGATTGAGATATTTAGAAGAAGACAGTCAAATGAAAAAGAATTTTTCTTTGATTTTGAGATTGATATTGATGTAAGATTATATAGTTTTTTTTGAAGAGATGCTCAAATGAAATAAAATTATGAGATGTTTAGAGATTTGTTAGTCTATGATACCATATATCACACTAATAGATATGATATGATTTGTGGTCCGTTTGTTGGTATGAATTATCATTTCATGAATGTGATGTTTGGTTGTGATTTTCTATTAAATGAGAGAATTGAGTTCTTTTTTTGACTGTTTAGTACCTTTTTAAGATCTATGGGAGGTAAACATCGAGAAACAATAATGACAGATCAATCTGCTGCTATGGCTGCTGCAATTTATATGGTTTTTCCAAACTTACGTCATAGACTTTGTATTTGACATATAGGAGATAAATCAAAGAAGAACATCAAGTGCTTAAGAAGTCATAAAGGATTTGTAGAATTATTTAATTATGTTCTGAAGTATATTGATACAGAGGCAGAGTTTGAGTTTTATTGGACCACGTATTTCAAATGAACATGACTTTTTACTAATTATTTTAATGAACCTGGAGTTAAATTCCAATGAACCTGCAGTTAAGTTCCAATGAATCTGTGTTTATATTCGAATGAACCTGCAGTTATATTTTAATAAACCTGATGTTGTATTTTAATAAATCTTCAGTTATATTTTAATGAACCTGATGTTATATTCCAGATCTGCAATTATATTCCAATGAACCTATAATTATATTATAAGGAATCTGCATTTATATTCAAATGAACCTGCAATTATATTTTAATGAACCATATGTTATATTTTAATGAACCTGATGTTATATTCCAATATACCTGTAATTACATTCCAATGAACCTACAATTGTATTAAACAAACCTGCAGTTACATTGCAATGGACCGACAGTTATATTGAAATATAATTGTAGTTTTATTCCAATAAACCTACAATTATGTTCTAGTGAATCTTAGTTATATTCCAGTGAACTCATACTTATGTGTTTGTAACACCCGAAATTTTTTTTTATATTTAATAATGAGTTATTTTCTATACTCAAATTAGTTTGAAATTTTAAAAAATTATTCAAGTAAATTATTTGAGAAATGATTATATTTTGGTTATTCAAATTTTTCCAAATGCATATTTATATAAATAAAATTATATATTGGAAAATTATGATAGAAATTGTAAGGGATGTTTTTATAAAAGAATTTTGAGAAAATTGGTATTATAATTGATTAGTAGTATTAAATTTTGAGTTGGAAATTGATTATTTAATTTAATTGTGTATAGGATTTAATTGGAGGATTATTTTGGAATAAGGATTAAAAGTATAATTTTATTTTTGTGAGGGTTTAATGGAAATTTGTGAGTTTGGTATTTTCGTAAATAAATATGTCGGTCAGGGGTATTTTTGTAATTGTGTATTTTCAATAATTCGGATTTGGCCCAAATTAAATAGCTAGGGGCTTAATTGAAAGGCTAAAGGAAAGTTTGGGGGTCAAATTGAAGTTCTGCAGGATGAAATTGTAAGTAATTAAGAAAGTTGAGGGACCAAATTGTAATAAGGAAAAGTTCAGGGGTCAAATGTCGATATTGAAGGGAAAGAAATCGGGGAGAGAGAAAGTAGATCGAGAGAGAGAGAGGCGATGGCCAGAAGAAGGGAGGAAGGCAGGCGGCGTCGGTGGCCGTCGGGCGTGGAGCGCCGGCGGCGGCAGCAGCTCCGGCGGAAGAGCGCGGCGGCGGCTTCCGGCGTTGTTGGCGGCCGAGTTGGGTGGCGATCGGCTCTCTCGGCGAGGCTCTCTTCGGCGTGATGGCGGCGCTTGGGGTGGCCGGAGTTGCAAGATCCAAAGAAAGTGAAACTTACAGTGGCGGCCGGCGTTTTGGGTTTTTCCGGCGATATCCGGCCGGAGGATGGATGATCGGAGGACGTATCCCGACTCTCAAGCTTCGCGATGGCACTGGTTTCGTGGCGATCGGACTTCGTTTGCAAATCGACGGTCGAGATCGTCCGCAAATCTCTCCGGATGATCGGGTGTCAGATCGGAAAATCGAAAGCGGGGATGGTCTTCAGCGCGTCGTTGTGAGTTCGATGGTGTGTTCGGATCGTCGATCGGACTCCGGCGGCCGGAGGCGAGTCAACCGAGCGATCGAGCGTCTCGGTAATTTTCTTTGGCCCGATAATTTTAGAAATTCTTGGTTTAATTGTGTCTATTGGATTATATTGTGGATTTGATGATATTGTGAGTCAAAAATAATTGTCTGTCAGTTGCCTGCCTTGTGTTTTGTGCTGTGTGGCGGAGTCGGGAAATAGTGAAGTTTGGGGACCCGACTCCCATTGTTTAAATTGTTGGATATTTGGAGTGTTTTTCTAGCAGGTCCTGGACCCGTTTTTACGGGGGTAATGTTCGTGTTGTAGGGGAGGTTCTGTCGAATTTTCGGTAGTTCCCGAGTCGAAATTCTTAGACAGTCAGTCCTAGGAGTCTAGACCTAGGATTAATGATCGATTGTCTCAGCGTATTGATAAATTGTTTTCCGTGACTAGATTGTCAGTTCGTTCAGCTCGCTCCTACCGAGGCACCGGAGCAGAGCTAGGAGGTCGCCCAATTCGGTGAGTTAAAGTCATTTAATCATTGCACTATTGCTAAGTCTGATTTTAATATGCTATTTTGGAAGTTTATGTTTAACATGGTTACTAATATCTCAACGTAATTAATTTTACTGGATTATTAATTATTGAAGATAATATGAGTATTATTATAGTAATGTTATAATAATTCCAAATATCATCGATTTTCCACTGATGTTTTACTCTTAATTGTTAATCATTAATTTGATATGGTTGAATGACTTCATTATACAATGATATTTATTAAATGGATGATTGTGTCTTGGGAAACGTGGCTTGTAGAACATGTCGCCTGATGGGTTATATCAGGACCGCGTGCGCACCGGTAATGATCATGGACATGTAATAAGATTTTCATGGGTTTGCCCTGGTCGAGCATGGCTCTCTGGGCTGATTTGTGTAAATTGCCGGAGGTAAGGTCCCTGGTCGAGCATTGCTCTCGGGGCGCCACTCTTATTGGATTAAGAGAGCCGAATGGCTACTAGATTTTGGGGTTTAGGGTTCTACCGAGCCACTCGTCCCGTAAAAGTAAATATATATTTTTATTTATTTATTTATTATGGTATTTGATTATAATGTGATTTGTATTTACGTGCATGGTTGATATTTTGATTCGAATGATTAATATTTTATGTGAAGAAAATAGTAGGGTATGATTATAGTATGGTTTGATATACCTGATTTGAATAATCTATGTTTTCCGAGAAGAAGCAATAGTCCCTAGATTATTTGATTTTAACTCACTCTCGAGACCGAGGTCTCCATTTATGTTTTTTCGATTCGTATGTTAGTTCTCCATGACTCTTATTCAGTATCCGACTCCTTCATCATCGGGTGATGTATTTGATTTGGTATGTAAATTGGTAAATCTTAGATTCTCCGTGAGTAGTAATAGTAAATGTATTAGTTGTAAATTTTCCCGAACTTGGTCTCGCCTAGTTTTTCCCGGTAGACCAAGTAATTTTGTAAAGTGTAACTATTAAGATAAATTGTGGCTTTAATAATATTAATTTGAGATGAGATTTGTTTAAATCAGTGATTGTCAGGCTTACTACGGGTTTCGGTGGCCTTAAGCCTACCCATTCCTTAGTGCCGGTCACGGGCCCACGGGTGGGGTCGTGACAGTGTTAATGAACCTATGTATTATTTTTGTAATTGATGCACTCTTCCTATCTCTGCCATTATTTCTCCAAACTCAACCACCGCTTCAGCCATTTTCTTTAGAACAACAGATACTTTTTCAACAGACTTTTATAGACATAAAACCTTATTCATTTATATTAATGAATATAGATACATAATTTAATGAACATGTCGTGTAGATTATATGAACCTATATGAATAATTATATAAAATAAATTTACCTTCTTGACATTTGTAGTTTAGAAATTTCAGCTCCTTGGTTTATATCAACTTTACTTTCTTCTGCCTGCTTTTCATCATCTTTGACATTTTTGATTTTGTCTACAACTTTTTCTTTTTCAAAACCACTTGTTTGGACTTCTTCTTTGACTCTCTCCTTCACACTTCAAGTAGTCCAGGAAGAGAGTATTGGAAACCTTCTACTATGATCATCTGTTACTTTTAGAATAACTTTGTCCAAGTAAGAAAGTTGTTCATTCAAGAAAAAAATTGTAATGAACCTATATGTATAACCTTATAAACTATATGTTTAATGAATATATATGTATAAAGTAATGAACTTATATGTATAAACTAATGAGTCTGCAATTATTATGTAATGAAACCACAAACAGATGTAGAATACAATTAACAGTAAGAATATGAGAGGTCTAGTAAAAAAACATCTGGTTTCTTTTTCCAGTCTTGAACAGATTGTACCAAGCTTTTTATGGTGTAATGACACCATTTGAACTTTTTAATTTCATTAACATTGATTAGAGAAAATAGAATCTTGTAGTTGCATTTTCTACTCCGATGCCCTTTCAGCATAATAGAGACAACAAAAACAGTAAAATCTCTCTTAAATTCATCGCGTTGTCCCCTTTAACTTCTATAATGACTTTAGGACCACGAGAAATATCCAATGTAGAAACTACATCCTCCTCAGTCAGCTTAAGTTCTTCTTTCTCTAAAATTAAAGCACACCTACAGAAATCAAAATTATCCACAATGTATCTACTTAACTGTCCATGACATTCACATAGCATCAATTTCAAAAGGCTGTCAAAGCCAATGTCTTTAACTACTTGACATTGCTCCGGTGACAGTCTTTTTATCATGTTGAACAAACGAGATGGAGACATTCTGGTAGGTAAGACAAATCTAACCTCATTTTCTTTCTGTTTTCTAGGTCGTGATTTGGATGTCTCTTTTGGTAATTGTTCTTTAGAAGTAGAATCAGTGTCTTCATCTGATTCTTCTGTAGCCACTTTCTTCCTTTTGTCGATTATTGAGCGTATTTTGTATCTCCTGTTCTACTCTTGAGTTTGTTGAGCCATAGTAACTTCTTTTCTTTTTCTAATATGTTTATTCTACTCTTGAGTTTGTTGAGCCGTAGTAACTTCTTTTCTTTTTTTAATATGTTTACTCATATCAGCAGCAACAGCTTTCTTTGATTTCTTTTATTGAACAATGCCCCTTTTCTTTTCCAACATTATCAATATTTTTGTTCTTCATAACATTAGTCAGAGGAACATCCCAATATGTGTTGTCATTATCAGATTCCTCAATTCTAATCCTCTTATTTGAGATATTTTTTCTATCTATTTTTGTCCTACAAATTAATAATTATTAGAAATAAGAATTAATAATTTAATAAATAGATTTTATTAATAATGAACTTTATATGATTAACAGATGAATCTATAAGTTTTAACTAATGAATATGCTATATGTGCATAAAAATAAATATGTATTTATAGCTTACAATAAACAGATCCATTATCTTCAAACTAAAAGTTCATCAAATCTTTAACATATGGAAATAATATATTCATTATTCATAGGTTATAATAAATAGGTTCATTATCTTCAAACTGCAAGTTCATCAAATTATCACTCGAGGTTCATTATTCATAAGTTATAATAAACAGATTCATTATCTTCAAACTGTAGGTTCATCAGATTATCACTTGAGGTTTATGAAATGTATTAACATGTTGTAACAACATATTCATTATTGTTAGGTTATAATAAACAGGTTCATTATCTTTAAACTACAGGTTCATCAAATATTTTATACATGTGGAAACAACATATTCATTATTCATAGGTTATAATTAATAAGTTCATTACCTTTAAATTGCAGGTTCATCAAAGTATCAGTTGAGGTTCATCAAATGTTCTATACATATTAAAATATAAAAATCATTCAAAAGGTTTTTCAACGTATGAATTGAGTTTCATCAAATAGATTACAAAGAGTCAATGCCTATAAATGAATAAAGAACAAAAAATAAAAAAAAAATTAAACATGCATCAGATGTTTATAAAAGTATAATACAAACTATAGCATTGTTTATGGATGCAGTATAATTATGTTATTTTATTTGAATGTGATTTCATATAAATATGACTATTCTTACAAAATAACGATATTTGTAAAAGTTCTAAACCTAAAATCATTGAAATGGAAAGCAAAACAATGAGAAAACGAATCAAAAGTTATAGTAGAGGAGTTTATATAAAAAAAGAATGAAAAAAAATGGGTAAGAAAAATATTACTTACAGTAAAGTAGAAGATGAATAAAGATGAGAAATGAAATCGAAATTGTTTAAAAATGTAAGAAAAGTTTAGAGCTTTTGGAAGTTTTTGTTTTGAACAATATGGAAGAATAAGAAAAAAAAGTCTGTTGATTTTCCAGAGATTATGAAAGAAAACTGATTTTTCGGTAGTGGTGTAGTACGATTTTTTGTTGTTTTAAATGGGTATTTGCCATAGTAAAGAATCGTAGCCTCAGGTTCCGATTATTTTATTTTAGTTAGCCGTTTAAATCGGCAATTAAGGCCGCATTCCTTTTTAAAATTTTAGTCCGCATTTGTTATTTTTTATTGATCCTAGATCTTTAATGCTAGATGAACCTGAGTCCACGATATAACAATTGTTTAGAAAGTCCATGGTTAATGCACTTTAGCTATACGTATCTATTGTGAAAAAAAAAAACTATTATTAAATCATAAATTTTATTGTCTCATTTTATTGAGCTTTTAAAATTTTAATTAATTTTATTGAATTTTTTGTATATATTTTTATATTTTATTATATATATTATTTCATGATATTTAATAATTAATACAAGTAAAATTATAAATATAAAGATTTAATAAAATAAGATAAGAATTAAAAATTTAATAAAATAAAACTGAAAAATTTAAGCATCTAAAAATATATTTTACTAAAGAAAATAGAAAATTGATAATCTGCTTTTTCCTTTTAAGAAGAAAGAAAGAGGAAAAGAAAAAGAAAAAGAAAAAGGAAAAGGGGTATGTTGATTGGTACGTATGTGCACCTGGCAAGGTTGCTTTTTTATATGCCTTTCCAGGGTGTAGTTAGTGGGTACCTATCTTTTCTTTTATTTCCTTTAAACTCTCGAACCTTTTTTCTAATCTATCAAGTCACCCATCTTTAAGAATTAAGTAACCTGTTGGTCTGTCACCGACCCAAGATCATCAAATTGTTTAAGTTGCTTAAAGAGATCTTCTTTTTCTGTTAAGGCGGCCATTAAAATTGCTTTTATTTAATCTTTATTAAAACTTGTTTTTCTTCTATAATTCAGTATAAATGATGTAAAGGTGAATATAAAGTTTAATATGAAATTTTTATTCAATCTCCAATCAGTCTTTCTCTTTTCTTTTTAATAACAGTAGTCATTATGTTAAAAAGAAAAAGAAAAAGGGCAACTAAATACAATGAATTTCTGTTGTTTTGGAAGGCTCCTCCATATTTAATTGGTTGAGTGGTCCTAAAATATTCATTACAGGTCTATATTGATTATTTTAGTTGAAATTGATTTTCCACATTTATCTTTGGGTAGGGTTTCAAAAGACTTGTATTCTGGGTTGAAATTGATAATTTTGTAATTGATTTTATAAATTTATCTACATGAAATCATCTTACTAATTGTTAATGGAGTTTTTAATTGGATTCATGGGTCTATTTCTCAGTAGAAACGACATTAATTTTTTAATTAAATGTAATAGTCAGAAAGAAAAAAGGAGGAGATTGACACATACTAATGGGGTAATTGATAGGCCCTTTCACCAACAAAAAGAAACGAATAATAGAATGCAGGCTTGGCCATTAAATACTTATCTTACTATCAACTATATATTATGTTTTTTTTTTAAAAGAAAAATGAATAGAATTTAAATATGATTGCGTATATATGATTATATGACAGAGCATAATTTGATAATGTCGAGAAAAATTCAGGAACCCTAAACAAAGCTGGAAGAATTGAATGAAAGTTTTTTAATTTATTAAAAGAAATGCTCAACTTTCCTGACTAAATCAAAGGGGAAATATTCCTGCGACGACATGGACCAGATTCATGGGCTGAGGAATGCTCAACTTTCCAATCCATAATGATTGAGGAGAAAAAGAAGAGTAAAAAGAAAATAAACTGCAAACTAGGTGGAGAATTAAGTGATAATCAGCATTTTCAATTCACTAAAAAAGTGTTTAATGTGAGGTTCCTTAAATAAAAAGGATAAGTAAGTACATTCTGATTTCATCATTTTACAACTTTCAGTATGTGATTTTTTTTTTTCAGATAAAAAAAAGTATTTGATTACAAATCGTGATAAAAAAAATATTTCACTATTAAAAATTCTTAATTTTTAAGGACTTAGCTATCTTCGCTCCGATCAGCCATCATTATCATATTTTCATATTTAATAATATGGGTTCAAAGCTTAACAACTTAAAACGTCATTGTTTGACCGTTAAATCGATATCATCGGATTAATAACTTTTTAAATCGCAATTTAACAGTCAAATATAGGAATTATGAGTTGTTAAATTCCAAACTCACGTTATCAAATACAGACAACATAATAATAATAACCGATTAGCATAAAGGTGGTTGAATCCTTACAAATCGAGACTTTTTAACAATAAGATACCTTTCTTTGTCACGTTTTTAACCACATGCCTCTTTTTGTCTAAAAAAAATCACATACTAAAAGTTGTAAAATGATGAAACCACAAAGTACTCTTATGTACTTATCCCTAAATAAAAATCTCAAATTCGAGTTCTTATTTCTTTTGTAATAAAAGAAAAGATGTAGTTTGTAATTTTAAGTACACTAGTCGTTTACCAGTATGGTGTATGGCCGTTATTATTTCAATTATAAAATCAAATTTTTAGGTAATATTTAATAAAATTTATAATCTTTAATATAAAATTTATAATATTTTAAAAGAGAATAGCAATCTAACTATGTATTTCTTAAATTTTTTTAAATTTTTAAATTTTAGTAATGTAATAATATAAATATAAATTTAAAAATATTAATTAATTAATTTTAGTATTATATAAATTAATACTATCAATATAATTAATATTACTATTTTTTAGGATTAAAAAATTTATTTAATCTATTATTAAATGTTATATTAAAATATAAGTTAAAATATTATTTTCTAGAATTAAAATTATTAGTTAATATAATATTAAAATATAATTAATGTATTATTTCTTAGGATAGACTTAGTATTATAGTCTTATTAGAAAACTATCTATTAGTTAATACAATATTAAAATATAATTAATATACTATTTCTTAGATTAGAGTATGTATTTAATTAGGAATATAACCTATTAGTCAATAGATTAATTAAAAAAATTAAAAATTACATATAAATTTAAATTTTATGTTTTAAAAATTAGTATACGTATCAAAATAAGAATTCTATACGTCAAAAATTAAATATATATGTCAAAAATTATAAGAGCTTATTTTTGTAATCCAGCTGCAGTGGTCGTTCAGGTTATATTTTGGTTGTATCTTTTCAATTTGGCTGTTGTAGCCTAAAACTTGTACTCTATCTCAAACTAACTATAGTTTTATAAATATTTGCAATAAAACACTAAACAAGAGTTGTTATCATTTTGATTATCTTTATTTTTTTTATAAAAAATAATACTTTAATTGAATAATTAAAACCTTCGCATTTCCTGCTGAGATCCCAAATCTCCAAGTGGGCCCTCTTGGCCACCCGCCACCTTGGCTTTTTAGAGAAATTATATTTCATAAAATAAATATTTTTAATTTATTTATATAGATTATCTAACATTGCATTACGTCCAACCATACAAGTAGAATAACTTTGGCTATAATTTCAAGTTCAACAATAATTTTGTTACTCACTATTATTATTATCATTATCTTTTTAAAGAGAGAGAAGTGGAACAAATAGATTTTGTTTTTATTTTCTTTTATGAAATCAAAACAGATTTGGATCTCAAATAATTATGTTTATGGAAGTGAGAATCCTTACAATTAAGGACTAAAATATTGTGCATAATAACTATAGTGGCCTTCAACCATCTTCTTTCCTATATACTTTAAAAGTCATTTTTGTATATTAATTGGCATCTGTAAACATGTTACTTGGAAAACAGAGAAGCAGACAATGACATGAGTATATCTTGAGAACATGCTGTGTTTTTAGACAGGACAATCTCATTTCCCTGGTGCCACCTTTTATGGATGTAAGGAAATATAGGTCAAATTTGAAAACATTATTATAATATAATAAGCTGTAAACATAGGTCCAGAAATTGATGTTTTTATCATTTTACATTGGACTTTTCATTATCTTCTTTCTCCCATATTTGAAGAGTTGAAACTGAACTGAGATTATATTTCATATCTTTATTCTCATTGCTTGATCTATCAAGATTACCACATCTTAATGTGAATTCTGTACATACAGTAAATATTATGAGCCCCTCATCCTTTGCCATTACCCTCTAGGCTAAGGGCTCATTGGCTGTTATTGTGATGTGGTTTAGCTTTTAATGCAATTAAGTCATTATTTGCAAACAAAGCAATTTTTTTTTTTTTTTTTTTTTTTTAAGAAAAAAGCCTCAAGAACTTGGTGCCAACATTACGAAAGATTTTAGAAAGAGGGAGTGGGAAATGTAATCTTAGTTGTTTTAGCGCATGCCAATTGTGGGCAATCATTCCTCAAACGGAAAGAAAGTTTCTTTTTTCTTTTTTTACAGAAAATAAGATGTAAATTTTATTTTTATGTTCCAATTTTTTTTAATTTTTACAGCCTAAAATCTGAAAATTATTTATTTATCTAATTTTTCTTTTAGAATTGCATTATAGTGTTTTTTTAAAATTATTTTAGTATATATTTTCTAATAAAAATATGATAACATGATCTTCATCATTCATTTTTATCATTTTCATCATCAAAAATTTTAAGTAGCTGCTATAAATATAAATTTATTATCTCTTTTTATGCTAGCTTTATTTTAATTTTATTTTCATATATGTTTAACTATATTTTAATATATTTATTTTATATATTATGATATATTTTTTAAACACATCTCTTTATAGTCACCAAAACACACTAACTGCTATAAAAATTACATATAATATTTTTTAATTTATAGATATTAATATAAAAATTTAAATAACAATGATAAATCTATCTCACTTGACTGGTTTGATGACAATACAAGTCAAATTATATATTGGTCAGGTTTGATGACAATACAAGTCAAATGATATATTTTCAATATATCTTATATATATTTTTTCTGACAAAATTTAAAAAATAAGAAAGAAATGAATAAATACTTTTTTTAAAAGAATAGTAAAATAACATAACTTTAATATAAAAGAAGTAAAAATAAGAAAATTTCAAACCAAACACATGATATTTCCTCTGAAAAAAAAAGAAAAAAATACACAAAATACTGACTTCTTTGAAATAATATCATTTATACGGTGATATTTTTTTCTTTTCAAATATACATAACCTAAATTTTCAAAACCCTGCAAATTTTTATTTTTTTTCTTTTTTATATAATCGTATTCAAGGAAACTCTATTTTTTTTTTAACTTTTCTTCATCATATGATGTTATTCCATTAATTCTCTCTCGTTTTTCTACTTTTTTACAAGAAAAATACCAACACTTCTAAGACAGTAATTGGCGATGTCACAGTAATCATTAATACTTTTACTTCAGCGGTGCTTGCTCATTCCTCAACTAGCTCTCCTTCGATAAAGACAACTATTCTCCCTCTCATGTCATGAATTCTCTCAAGAATTTCAATTTTTATTATTTATTTATTTTTATTTTCTCTTTTCGTATGATTTTCAAATGGGCATTAAGGTGTTTCTATCCAAAAAGTTTTGGTTGTATGATTATTTGACTTTGATTTGTTGGAATTAATTTATTGGTGTTTCATTCAAATTTTATATTGTATTCTTGTTAAATAAAATGTGAACACATGTATTGATAAGCATAATAGTATTTTGGATGTCTTAAAGGTGAAGAAAATGGTAATTTATGTCTTCAAATTCTCTTGCCTTTCGCCTGTGTTGTTAATATGCTAGAACCATGAATTATATTTTTTAGTGGGAAGAGAATGTCAGTCAGCTCCATTGTAAATTTAATAGTGTAGGGTAATAATAACCTTTAATGTAATAAGTCTGTACGGGTTTAGAAATGGGGGATTTATATGGATGAGTTTATGTGATTTATCCTTTTAGCATTAAAATGTATAGAGAAATAAATGGTTGTAACGGGCATTTGAATACACATCTAAGGTGTATGATAAATTTTCTGAACAATATATTATTTTTTGACTTTTGGTGATGGTTTTGATGTATATGGTGTTGATGATTTTATATTTAAAAAAATATATATATACTATATAAATATGAAAAAATACCAAAATATGTAGATAGTAACTATTTTCTCATATAATTTTTGAAAGAAGAAAATCTTGTTTGTAACTTTTTTATTTTAATATGCTATAAACTTTCATGTATTATGGTGTAGACATTATTGTTTTCTTTTCATTTTTATATTTAGAAGTATATAGTAAATAAGAAGAATGAGAAAAATATATTTATAGGACAAATAAATAAAGAGTATGTGAGTTATTATACAACTAGCAAAGAAATGAGATGATATAGAGTATTAATTCAAAACTTGCTAGCTAGTTATTCAATATGGTACTATCCATGTATGGACAAGCAATGATATGGCCACTTGAATTAGCTAATAAATTATATTAAATGAGATTATTTTTATATTGATGATGTGGATAATATGTTTATCTAAAAAATTAGCAACACATTTTAAATAGTGGCCATATTATCTAAAAAATTAGCAACACATTTTAAATAGTGGCCAAACTTACATGTAAGCATATACCAATAAATCGAAAAACCGTTTTAGATACCATTTATATACTATATATATACTAAATATATAGGAAACATATACCAATATCTGTGAAAAGTATACTACTTACTGTAACTTTTTCTTGTATTCTTATAAAAATATAAATATAGTAAGTACCTTATATATAAGAAACATATATTAAAATAAATTAAATATATTCTATTATATTAAATAGTTGGTATTGTATTCCTTGCTACTAAAAAGATAAATTTAGAATAAAATATGTCAAACAATTCAAGATTTTGATTAAAAGTTACCTAATATTTACCTAATGTATAGCTAGCATATACATTTTATACCCAACATATAATAAAATAAATGCAAATATATACTATTCCTTAAGAGTTACCTTTTTATTTTATAAATCTGCAATCTATATAAATTAAAATAGTTACAGATACCAAATATATATTTAATATATACCATATTTTGCCGAGCATATACCATTTACTTTGCTTCTGGCTTTCTAAAAGGTACAAATATTTGAAACATATTATAAATATGTGCGAAAGATATTAAAATAAGTGTATGTATGCCATTTTTTAAGAGTTTTTCTTTTTAGTTTTGTATATTTCAAATATATATATATATATATATATCTCCAAATATTATCTCAAATATTAAATTTATATTTAATGTGTTTCATATTTTGTCGAATGAATCTTATTTGCTTTTATCTTTCTTTATTATATTATGTTGTAAGTATATAAAATATTTAATAAATTTATAAAAATATAGAATAATAAAATAATTATTATAATTATTTTTTAATTTCTAATAATAGTTAATGTTATTATAAACAGATCTTGACCAAAAAAAAATAATTAAAATTGGTATTATATTCCATTACTATTGAAAAAAATAATTTTTGAAATTAAAATATGTTAACTAAATAAATAGAAATTTTGATTAATATATACCTAACATATCATTTTTACTGCATATTTATTTAAAAAGTTCTATTTATAATAATTTTTAATTTTTTAAATAAAATTGAAATATATGTAAAATAAATTATATTCTTAATAAATTTAACATGATATAAATTCAAGTTTATAACTTAACATTAATGATTCATTATACCTTTAAAAAAATTTAATAGTTGTTAACAATATACTATTTGTGTATAAAAGGAAAATAAAATAACTAAATACCAAAATACTAACATATACTATACATTTATAAACATATATTTAACATATATCCTTTATTGTATATTTAAAATAAATTAAGACATAATGAACATATATATATATAACAAATTGTATACCAGTTACATACTAGATATATACAAACTAGAAAATGTATATCATTTACTGTAATTGTTACTTGTTTTATTTTAAGAATATAAATATAGTAAGTATATTACATATAAACAATATATATTAAGATAAGTTAAATATATTTCATTGCATTGAATAAACACTGGTATTATATTCATTACTACTGGAAAAAAAATAATTTTAAAATTAAAAAAATTTGAAAAATTTTAAATTTTAATTAAAATATATTGAACATATACCTAACATATATCTTTTACTGTTGATTTATAAAATTATAATATATATAACAAATTATATTCTTAATAAATTCAACATGATACGAGTCAATTTATAACTTATAATTTGTGATTCATATTATTTTTCAAAATATTTTCTATTTTTATAAGATATACTATTTTGTAATATTTTCATATAAAAATATTATAATTTTTTTATTATTTTTATAAATTTTCTATTAAAATAATTATTTTTGTACTCACTGTAAAAATGATAAAATCTCAGTTATATCGATATTAAAATACAATGGTTTCTTATTCCATAACAATGAAAACACTTCTATCATATTAGATGCTTTCTAAATTAAAAAAAAAAAATAGAGGTTAATAATTATATATTTATATAATATATATTAATATATAATGTAATAACTAATATAAATAATTAACATAATATTAGAAGTCAGCATGCATTTTATGTACATGAAAAAGTTAATCCTTTAAAAATAGTATTGCAAAAAGAGTTAATTTAGAATCTTAATTAAAAATATATATAAATGAATTAAAAAATCTTTTGTCAATTTTCTTTCATTTGAATGTCATCTAGTCCATAAATTACACCTAATATTATGTGTGCAAGCTAAAATATTTTATATAATATTCTTAAAATAAAATTTTAACTAGTAATATTTTCTTTAAAAATTGTTCACGATAAAAATAATATTATTAGCTACATTTAGAACATTAGTAAAAAAAATAGAATCTGTAAAAAGAAACCATAGACCCGAGGATACCCAATTGGCTTCTCTTTGTTTCACTTTCTTTAGGGTCGAGCAAAACTTAATACTTCTGGATCATGTAAGTTTGCAATTTGGCTCTTCACTTCAACAACATTTATAATATCTTTTGGCAAAATTTATATATAAATAAAAAAAGCAGAACTAGTGCGTGTTTCTTCCAGGAAAGGAAAAAGAATAGGCAGAGTCCTGGAATCTTTGATGAATCGCCATCTCTGCCTAGCCTACAGCTGCCGGTTGCCAAATCCTTCCATGTGATCTCTGAAGGCATTGATTTCAACATTGCACTATTTTAAGCATCGACAACGGCCGTGGAATGTGGTCCAATGAAGACCCACCACCACTGTCCATTTTTAGACAATGAACACCTTTGGCATTTCATTTCCAGAAAAAGAAATCATCTTTTGGCATTTGCCCATCTTACTACAGCACTCACCATAAGTTACAGTACCAGCCCTCCACAGCGAAGAATCACACTATATTGCTTGCTGATGTCTCTGAACTGAATTTGTTTCAATTATGAATTTTCCGAAGCTAAGAAATGTCAAAACATATTAATAAACGAATAGGCCAATGTGCATAAAATCATGTGTAAACATAACCAATTATGAGACTTGACCATTGATTTGCTAGGGAAAGATGAGCATCATTTTCACTAATTGTAAGCTCAAACCATACATATTCACAATAGTAGCAGTATTTACAAAAAAGAATTCCCATCCCATCTCATATTTTTCCCTTTTGAAACCAGTTTATCAGCAGCACCTAATTGTAGAAAGATCAATAGCAAACCACTGAATGAGGGACATCTTTTTTTTTTTTTCTTTCCGTCAAGTCATCTCTAAATTAAACACATCCGTTCTTTTTTTCTGAACTAAACAGCTTTACCCGCGACTTGATCGGATGTTTAGTACTTCGCATTTCAGCTCAAGAAGCTAATGCAGGTAAGACATAATTCATGTTATCTATAATTCCTCAATTAAGTTTGATACACTATAACAGGGTAGGTAATTGAGACATATCACATGACGCAATGGCTGCTGTTCCGCCGAGCTGCCCAGCCCGGTTAGGCTTCAGAAATTTTGGAGAGAAGAGAGCCACTCCATATAATTCTTCCCCTCTGCATATTTGATAAAAAAGAAATCAGCATAAATGGTGAATTCAGGCTCTTAAAAGTAGTGATTGATGAGATACATCTTCTGAAACTAATGCACAACCAAAAATAAAGTGAAATAACAAGTTTACAAGGTAATATTTCAGGCAAAAATAACAAGCACCTAAAGTGAATCAGCAGAAGTACAGACTGTTTCTCCATAAGCCAATATGGTCCAAATAATATCTTCGAAGACTAGAGCACAACACAACTTGCGTTTAGGAATAGTACGACAGTATTATTAATCAGTTGGCCATGTGAGGCCTCCCTACCACCCATCCAGTTCGCCGTTATCATAAAACAACTTGTCAATCAATTTCCCAAAGCAGTTACTACCTCTCTTGAGCCGTATTCAATAGGTAGCCAGACTTCAATTTCATTTCTATAATAAGCAGTGACAATGACCACCTCATTCGCCTTTAGACTATTACAGAATAAAATATCAGAATAGGCATGGGAATGCTTTTAGAATGGAAGACATGCAACAGCTTGTGAATGTGCCACGCGAATAGTTTGTGAAATCATCATATTATTAATCAACTTAATCCTCTTGAAATTATCATCATAATATTTGACAGAAGGGTATTCATACTTTGAGGCATATTGTTAATGGGATTCTCGGACCCTTCTTCTTGACATGTTCTACCTGACAATATTCTTTCATTTGTATAAGGTATTCAGTTTCTGACAATAGTGAAATGCATCTTACACCTTTACCTATATGTTCTTCATTTAGGTACCTGACTTGTAAATAAGATCTAAGAAGTCTTTAAGAAAACATATTTCATCTAATTAGTGACAATGTCAGCTCTAGTGTAGCGTATTGGAATATACAATTTGCAAACAAAATAAACAATAACAAAAGCAGGTATTTAGACCATAATTGGAACAAAACAAAAAAAGTCCCGAAGATGTGTTTAGGGAACGAGAAAGAAACGCGAAATCAACCATCCAACCCTATATAAATAGTCAAAAGCTTACATGGTTCAACAGTTTCAACAATAAGCTATTCAACCAAAAGAGCATAACAAACCATAAAATCAAACATCACAAAGATGACAACTAACAATAAGAAGAAACATAAGGAAAAATAAAAACGAAAGTAAATCTTACCAGAAGAGAACTCATTTGGTAAATTCTTAATAGCACTTAAAAGCTGGTTATTTGAATTCTCCACCAATTCCTTACAACCAGGCCTGTAGCAAGGAACCAGCACAGCAAAACCATCATCAGTCTCATCATCACTTCTAAACTCAAGTCCATGAGGCTCCACCCATCCTATGGACCAATCAGGGCCATCAGATTCTGACCCTGACAAGCAAATCCCACCATCAGATGGCACAACAACAGCATCTCCATATTGTTTATCAACTCTCCTCTCTTCTCGGCTATGCCATTTCCTCTTAACTTTTCTTGCTGAGGCTAAATTTTTTGTAGTAAATTTAACAGAATCAAGTTCTCTCAATCCAGAACTCCAGTCAGTAGTAGATGAATTCAAAGACGACCCATTTGAAACAGAGTCTTTCTCTTTGCCATTCCATATCCACCATGGAAAACGGGTCAAAGAAACTGCCATTTTTCCCAAAAAGAATTGAATTTTGCAAAGTAGCTCCTGCCTTTTGCAGTAACCACTAGACTATGCAGGGATCATTTTTCTATATAATACTAATAGAACCAAAAAAAGAATTTATCAATATTCAAGGAAGAATTAAGATATGAATTTTAACCCATCAAACCCATTAATCTCTCAAATTAAAGCAATTAAGAAAAGCCAAACCCTTCCAAAAAGAGCTTTAAAGCAAAATAACCACCTACCAAAAAAATGGCCCTTTTAAGATTTGTTCAGAAAAAAATTATCAGCCCTACAACACTATCCAATTAGTGGGTCATCAACAAAAATCAGTCTACTGTTTCTTCAGTTCAGCAAAGTTACCATAATTAGAAACCCATGAAAATAGAAACAGCAATAGAAATGGAACTTTCAGAAAGCTCTTTCAAAATCAAAACTTTAGCACTTAATTGTGTATCACAAACACCAGGGAAGTGAAACACCCAGAAGCCTAAACAGCTTTCATCATTTCGAAACTAATGTTTAACCAGTAAAGCCCCAAAAATTTATATTACCTCAACCAAAAGAATCACAAATCAAGACTTGAAACACCAAATTTTGCTTAATCTTTAACTTTTAGAACTTCTTTTCAAAACCCCATTTTCCTTTAAAGAAACAAGCCACGAACTCGTGACAAAATCGAGAATTTCCACTGATCTCAAAGGATCAAAAACTTCGCCCGCAAATCACAAAACCGAAAAGGAGAGATGTTCTTGAGGACCGAAACTTTTCGCCAAATTTAAAAAAAATAAAAAACACAAATCAGAACCCAGTTCACTTCCCTAAAGAGAAAAAACAAACAATTGGTGAATTATTACTCAACAAAATTAAAAATTAAAAGAACGATCTTTCTTCTGTCTCCATTTTCTCTCTCTGAAAATCTAAACTTTATCTCTCTACTGGTAAAAACCAAACTGACAGAACCCTGTCATCTTCACTTCAATTTATAAGAAGTCACTTTTTGTTAATATCTCTGTTTTTGAGTTCATCGACGCAGGATCAACGGCTGAGAATTGCATAGTGAAGTTTCTGATCCAATCAGTTAATTATTGATTACTTAATTTCTGTTATAGTAAATATCTACCGTTGATTAGATGACAACTGTAGGCTGTGTACCGTTCCAAAATAGATGACGCGGTGGCTATATATCCAATCATTACTTGTGTATGCGGTTCAAGTTATTGACACGTGTAGAACAGGTCAGCCTCTGATTTTTCTTTTCCCTTAAATTATAATGCAAGATGAAATCCGCTTTTATTGTAACTTGCAAGAGACAATGACTGTGTTCTGGATAAATTTTTTTATTTTGTTTTTCGTAATATCCGGAATAAATTATTCACTTTCAGTATATAAAATTAAAAAATAAACTTTTTATTAATACTATTACTTTCTATTTATTTAACCTCTATAAAATTATAATTTTAAAATATAAAATTAGAAATTAACTATATATAATAATATTTATATTAATTAGTAAAAATATTATTAAAATTACTAATTAAATAAATAAATTATAATTTAAGATAGACCAAAACAAGAAAGAAAAGAAAAACTAATCCTTTCAAGAAAAACTGTTCTTTATGAAAAATTTAAATTTAAGATTTTATTTATTTTATAAATAAAATTAGCAATTAAATAGCTCTATAATTGAAACAATATATTAATTTTTACATACAGGTGTTTTAATAAGATTACATATAATTGGGTTGAATTTCAATTTAAAGTTAAATTAATTTTTTTATCAGTTTTATACTTTTAACTATAATTGAATAATACTAATATGAATCTTTTGATATTATTTATTTTATCTACAAAAATAATATCATTTTATCAAGAAAAGAAAATCCACTCTAACCTTTTCTAAACTCTGTCAATATCATACATGTTAACCAAAAAAATTACTAGTGAGCCCAATCTATTAGAAAACTTTTTTAAATTGCAAATAAAACTAATCTCAAATTATTTAATAAATTAATAATTCTTTGAGTAATAATGTTTGAAAAATCAGTTCCCTTTCTCATTGAATAATTAGTAATTTTATTATATAAAATAATAGGATATAAAAATTGTAATTACTAATTATTATAGTAAATATTTAAAAAGAAACTACATTAATATATTATTTCTTTACACTCTATTTTATTAAAATTTGAATTTCATTTAGAATTCTAATTCATTAAATTCATAAAAATTATCATAATTTGCTTGAATTCTAACAAAATAATAAAAGTTTTAAATGAAATTTATATTAATAAATAATATATTTCATTGATAATTTTATATAATTTTTATTTTTTAATATATTTTATCTCTATAAATTCTTTTCATCAAAAGTTATTCTAAATACAATATTAATTTCATGTTAAGTGAATCCTATAATTAATTTAAAACACAAAATATATGAATTTATTTATAATAAATAAATTTTAACTAAAAATAGTATTAATATTTATTATTTTAATGCTTACTACTAATAATAAATTTGGGATTTTAGAAGTTACTAAATACAAAAAATTAAGGAGTCATAAAGTATAAAAGACATTTCCTGCACATGTTCTTCTAAAAGAAAGAACATGTGAAATAAAAGTTATTTTTTCTATTAACAGAAAGTTCAATTACAATGAAGTTATGGTTGAGCATGTATATTTCATAGTAATGACTTGTTAGATCGAAACTAAATATTTAGTGTATTATTTTCTTATTGTGTATAGTAATTTTTTAATTATAAGTTTATGCATGTAATTTACTTTGAATACATTTATATTATAATTTTGATCATTTATAAACCTAATGACTAATATTTTTAATATTTAATAATTTTTAATCAGCAAATATATTAATTATAGATTGATTATATAAGCATTCTTTTATATATTATTAGATTTGAGAATAATTTATATAATTTTTGAGATCATAAATTATTTTTATTATATTTAATAAATTTATATGGCACTAGGGAAAGTTAAAATTTCAATAAAATAAGTTAGTTGGATATATTGAGTGGAGTTTTCTTTTATTATATTAATGATTTTTATTATGCAGTTAATTTATAAAATAAACTAATAATAGAATGCGAGAAAATATGAAAAGACCGCACATGGGAAATGCTGGAAAGCAAATTTCGTTGATGTTTCCTCCAACAAAAGTTGATTACGCAACTTTAAAGAATTTTTTGAGTGATTTGACAAAAGAAAAGTAATGAATAATTAAAGAGAAGGATGAACGTAATTAACTTTAATCCCTTGTATTCTTAGCTAAAAAGCTATGATTTTTCACGTTAATTATATATAATTAGATGCATGATTGGTTTATCCAAAGAGAGTAATAATCCATAGTCAAAAAGAATAATATAATTTTAGTTATTAATTTTTAAAGGGTACAAAGGTATGTATTGAAAAAGCCATAACAGAATTAATGCATCTAAAACTCCTAATTACTTATTTGAGATGCCAATGAACTCCTGGTGTATGACTTTATTTTATTTGTGCCGTTGATTTTGCAATTCAATTTTATGATATTTTTAATTATTTAATATTAATAGCTATTTATCTGTCCTTTTATCAAATTAGGAACATATAATAATAATATTTTTTTTAATAATTTAATATCGAAATACATATTTTTCCTTTAAAACTTTTGAGAGTTCTGATATAAAGAGTGTGCAATGGGTTTTAAATAAGTTATTATCATAATATTAAATTATAATTTTATAAGAAAAAAGTGAAATGGGCCAAATTGTATTAATAAAAATTTAAAAAGAAAATAAAGTCAAGAATATTGTTGGAATATGAATAGTTTTCAAGACAAAGTTAGATAAACAGTTGAACTATCAATAGTATAATAAAAATTAGAGAATAAAATAGAAAGAATGATCGGAAAAGATTTGGAGTGCTTTAAGGGGTACTCTTAGGTGCTTTTAACTTAAAACTAAAAGCTTTCAAAGATAATACACTTACACATAAGAAAGAACTCTGAAAGAAATAATAAATTCTATTTTAGTAAGGGATTTTGAAATTCAAAATCTTATGAATTTAATCAAAATATATGAATTTTTAAAAATATTAGCATTTGGTTTAAATATAAAATAATTAATTTTTACTTAAAATTAAAAATAATTTTAAGATAAAATAAATTTATTAAAAACAATATTAGAATAAAAAAGTATTATAATAATTCATCATTTCTTTTATAATGATAGATTTTAAACTTTCTCCTTTTTAAAATGAAAGTTTAAAATTCTAAAAATAAAAAAATAAAACTTTATAAATTTATATCATTTTTTTACTTATTAAATAATATATTTAAGCTAAATCTATAAATTTTATAAAATATCTCAACCACCCATTTTATGGAACCACTTTGAAGTATTTTATTTTTGTTACTTTCCTTTTGTACAGTTGGTCTTATTTTTCGCTTCTAAAAAAAGAATAAAGATTTTTTAAAATAGTATTTTGGCACAAAGATTTTAGAATCTGTAATATTTAAATATCTTAATGATATAAGTTCACAGAATTTATTTAATCCATCATAAAAGAAATAAGACTCGTTTAATTAATAAGTACATAAATAATATATAATATATTTTAATTTATTTCGACTCTTACTTATTTAATGTGACATATAATATTTTTAGAAAATACTTAATTAATATTAAAAATATTATAGGCTATGTTAAATATAAAAAATTGAAATAAATAAAGATGTAATCTTTAGTATTTTTCAGTTTATGTTTTAACTTAAATATAATTTTTGAAATTAAAAAAATTAAATACAATGTAAGGCACATTTGACATAGACGCTCACTTGATGATGATTCAGACAATTTGCTGCTTTTTTCAGGTATAGCTTTAAGTTGAATAGGAAAGAAAAAGAGGGGAAAAGAGAAAAATATGGAAAAACTTTAACTGTTGATTTCATGTGGGGTCGTTTAGCATTGACTTTTATAATATTAATTTCTTAAAAATTATAAATATTATTATCAAAAAAAATTATTTATAAAATTTAAGAAACCTATTTTAAAATATTATACATGTAGAAAGCTTTGTGTTAATAAGGCAACTTGCTACTAATATTATTATTGTCCAATTCTGCAGGGCTTTCAACTTTGGTGAGCATCCAGAGAAACGCATTAAACAATGTTCAAAATATTGCCCACCAACAGAAAAGAAGAAAAAAAGAATTAAAAGGACCCACCTTGATTTTTAAGTAAGTGGGTATTAAATTATTCGGCATTTTTTAGTTCTTCGCAGGGACCTCTATTTTATCCTTATCTTTTTCGTTTTTAATTTTTTATTTTTTATTAGAGGCTAATATAGCAAATATATAGTAAATTTTTTTGTATTTATTAATAATTGATTTAATAGAAAAAAGAGAACTTAAATTTAATTTTTTTTTCAAGTATTTAACATATATAATAGTCTCCACTGATTCAAATAAAGCTAGAAGTTGCATGTTATAATGGATTAGTCTAGGCAGTGTTTTGCTAGTTGTTGTGAATTGTTTTATAGTGCAAAAGTGGCTTTCACAGTGATAAGCAGAATAATGAAAAGAATGTCAAACTTTTCCAATTAATCTTTCCTTTAAATATTCTTTGTTTTCATGATTGTGAGTAGTCTAGTATTAGAACTATAAATGTCAAGCAACTACACCAAACACAATCTTTATAGTGCAAATATAAAATGGTCCCATTTTTCCATTAATTTTATGCAATGAAAAGCATTTTAAAAGCTATGGAAACAAATAATATTTTAATTTCTTGATAAAGAATAGCAAGAACTAAAAAAAATGATTATATGGGTTTAAATTTTTTTATGTCCCAAGGTTAAATTTTATAATTTTTTTCTATAGAAAACTAAAATTTGAATTTTTTATGTTGGATTACAATATATTTACTCTACTTTTTACCATTCGGTTGTATCCTAAAATAATGTTAGGTTTTAATCATTTGAGTTATTATTAATAATTAATCACAAAAGAATAGTTTATGATAAGTACATTCATATTCACGAAATTAAAATTTTCATAGCCCATAACATGATGATCCAAAGTGCAAATCAATATGTAGAGATTTAATACTATCATATGATGTTCGGGAATGTTCAAGGTTTAGAATTTACATTTTCTTTTCTCTTAGTGTAACACTTCATCCCACCCGAGGGATTTTATGCACTTATAAGATTCTAAATGAGTTATTACTAACATTCAGAGATTGACTTTTGAATTATATGAATAGGCTTAATTCTGTTTCTAGTTGTTGGGTCTAAATATAGAATTAAGTATTATGCAAAACTAAGTATTATATATGTGAAAGATCGATAGGTGCTACCTCTGGAATTTGTACGAGCTCCCTACAAAATTTGTATAAGCCACCTATAAAATCTACCACTTGGTTAGTATGATTATGGGCAATTTTTCTTAAATTGTGATATTACCGTATAAAATTGTTGGTGCATTAGGAATATATAAATTCAATTTATGTAATATTATTTAAGTAATAATAGTTTATCCAGTTTTTAGGATAAATAATCTAATAAAATTACTTTTTTTTTAAATATAATGAATCATAAAATACATATTTTATTTTTAACATTTAAATTTTAATTTAAGTAGCAAGAATGTTTGCTCCAAGATGGAAGAGAAATCTTAAATTTACAGAAAAAAGCTACTCATTTTATATTATTTCCCATAAATTATAATTTTTACCATAGGAGTAATGAACTCTGAGTAACAGTAACGGACGAAAAAATCCATGCCTATTCCAATTCTTATAATAAATAAAAAATGGCAGCCATTCCAATTTCTATTGGCAATAGAGAAATATAAATTTAAGCTTAAAAAGATAAGGTAATGAAATATGGTTGAAAATGGAAAAAGAGAAAAGTGAGAGATGCCCGCTCGTGAAAGAGGGTGAGAATCAAAATCAAGAGTGAAAGCAAGGCCGAAAGTAAGAGGGTAATGCCCACTTGCAGTGATCAGAACCATAATAATAATAAGGTTAGCTGAGTGAGCTTTTCTTCCTCCATTTTCAGGCATCTCCATGTGCCATAATCCAAGCAACAAAGTTGACATATGATGAAACTCTGATTTTCCAACTTTTGCTTTCAAACTTCGGCTAACTGGCCAAGCATTCCTTTGGAATACGGACTGGGATGCTAAATGATCTAAGGAATTAAGAAAAAAAATTAAACAATTATAAAATTGATATTTTTCTATGATAAACAATTGATTCGTACTGAGAAAAAAACTTATTAAAATTAAAAAAATTTATATAATTAGTAAAAAAAAAAATTACACCGATTTCCAATAGCATCCTTCCATATCAATTAAACATGTACTCTTGTTTATAGATGCAAATTAACTATTATTGACTTCTAAACTAGTCCATACTACAGTTTTCCTAATTAACGTTTGTGGGTTTCTTTTAAAGTCTTAGATTAGTTGACATAATTAACTTCACATTTTTCAAATGTTAGATATAGACTACAATTTTGGTTCATGTAACACATGCTACATGAATATATTCATTAGAAATTCAATTGTTCACTAAAGTGCATTGTATTATATAGTTTGGATTCATAGAAATTTACCTACATTTATAAAATGGGTGATCATATAGTTGCCCATAGGTACTAGGAAAATAGAGGAAGTATATGACTGTGACCTCTCCCTAGCCTTGGGCGGTTGTGATTATGATTAATTATTTCTTAATCTATTCAATTATGTCTATCCTTGCCTCATCAACCTAGTAATCATTCTTGTTTTATCCTTCTTGTTATATAAGTGTTAAATTATAATGTTTTATTGATAGATGTTTTGGTTTATTGTCTTTTTTTCTTTAATAAAAAGAAACAAGAATTTCCTTTTTATTAATGTAAAACAAAAATAAAAAGTAAAGAGTGGGAAATGGGTTAGAAAATTGAAAGGGAATGCAAGGTGCAAAGTGGGCAAATTGACTAGGTTGGTAATAAGGCACTATCTAGCCGTTTGATTTGTTTGATTGCAAAGAATTTATTTATTTTACATGATGTGGCCCTAAAGGAGGAGGGATTTTAGACCTATACCAGCCACCATATCAACAATGTTTTGAACAGAAGTTGCTCAGGAAATACTTTTTTAAGCACAGACAACAATTTTTTGTTTTAAGGCTATACTTATACACTCACAATAACAACAATTAAACCCCACCTTTCCATCTATTTAGTTGAAAACCTAATTCAGACCAAATTAAATTTAAAAATAAAAATTCTTTACGTATGAATTGAATTGAGAAAAACAGTTTATAAAAAATTTTAGAAATTAATATGTTATATTAGAAAAGTTCTAAATCTCTTTTTCAATACCCAGTAATAATCCTAAATATATCTTAAATTGGGTAAAAAATGACATTTATATAGTTGTGTATAAATCAAATTAAACTAAATAAGAAGATAAACAAAAATAATCGAAATATATAAAATCTAGAGTAAACATATATTTATGCTTCTGAACTTATATAAATTAGTCAATTTAATATTTTAATTTTTGATTTATTCTAATAAATATCTAATTTTTACTTTTTTTAATATCTAAATACCTTTAACCTTCAATTTAACCTAATATGTAGTTGAGCTTTATTTTTTGGTAATATTTAAACACTTTTGTGCGATACATGTGGACGTTTTGAATGAAAACACATGTCAAAAGTGTTAAAATATTACAAAAAAATAAATTCAATTATCTATTATATTAAATTAAAAATTAGAATATTAAACTGATTAAATAATAAAAATTCAGTGACATAAATATATATTTAAAATCTATAATGAATAACCAAAGTTCCATTAAATGAGCTTTCTAAATTAAAGCTAAAGCAAACTAAATTATTAATTTGATTCGTTTCTTTGAAAATTTTGGTCACCCTTACAAACAATACCTTAAACTTTTTATCAGTGATATAGTGTATCATATAAATTTTCAATCCTAAAAACATCTCTAAGGGATTTTTTATATGAGATAAAGGATTAAATACTATTTGCTCCCTCAAGTTTGATATAATATACGACTCAGTTCTTATATTTTTTTATTATATTAAAACATCTTTTAGTTTTAATAAAATTAATTACTACCTCTTTCTATGTTAATTTAAGGACTAAACTAATAATTTAAGACAATAATTTAGTTATTGAACTTAATATTAAGTATTAAACTCGTCCAAAATTAATTGTATTATCAAGTTAAAGTTAAATCTTACTTTTAATACAAGTTAAATTTAGTATCTGATAAAAGTAATAAATTTAATATTATTCTACTTGTTTATATCTTTTATTTTTTAGTATAATTTAATTCTAAAAAATTTAGACATATTAATAATACTTATCTTTATTTTAATATTATTAAATTACTATGTAGTTTAATTTTAAATGTTTAAATAAAATAAATAGTTAAAGTTATTATTTTATTAGACACTAAAATTAAATTATATTAAAAAATAAAAACTTTATTTGTATTAATCTCATTTAAATGGTTGATAAAAAGTTCTATTTTAACATACAAAATTATCATGATCTTCTTCATTGATAGTGAATTGGTCAACTTGATCTCTAAATTATTTCACTAGATTAATATATGATAATTTAATTTAATTTTTATATTTTATATAGTTTAACTACAATATATGAAAAAATAACAATAAAGTGATATTTTTTAACTATAAATATTTATTTTACATTAATAATTCAAATTAAATTATATAGTAATTTAATAATATTATTACAAATATAAGTAGTTTTAAAATGTTTAAATTTGTTTAAATTAAATTGTTTTAAAAATAAAAAAATTAGAGCAAGAAAAGAATATCAAATTTATTATTTAAACTAGACACTAAAACTAACTTGTACTAAAAATAAGATTTTACTATAATTTAATAATAAAATTAATTTTGGATGAATTTAGTACTTGATAGTAAGTTCAATGATTAAATTGTAATATTAAATTACCACTTTAATTATTGGATTAACACGGAAATGAGTAGTAGCTAGTTTTATTAAAACTAAATAGAATTTTAATGTAATAAAAAAATACAAGAACCGACTCATATATTAGATCATATCACAAAGTAAATAGTATTTAACCCTAAGATAAACTCTTTATTATAAAAAGCTATTCAACAAAATAAAACTCCAACACACTTTCTATATTTTAAATATAAATTAGAGAGTGGATTTGACTCTTTATATTTGGAGAGCCAAATTCACTCTTTATCTTTATTATAATTAATACATTACAACTTTTTATACATTTTATTAATTGATATCTATTATTGTTTGATTTTTTTCTATATATTTTAAAAATAATTATTTTATGTAAAAGATTAAAACATTAATATTTCTTGAATTAAGTAAAATAAAGGTAAAATAAAAAAGGCATTCAACTCAAGAAAAGAGTTAGTGAAGATATTCTTTATTAAACAGAATATACTTTTTAAAATAAATGTGAAACATACTAAATTATTTTTTAAATTAATGCGGTTTAAACCTGAAGTCCAACAAATATATTCCAAGTTATTACTAATAAACTACTAAAGCTTACTAATATATACCAACATGATGAATTAACAATATATGCCTAGTCATCCATCCACTTGTCTCAATTCTTTTTTTTATTTTTTTAAACCACAATTCTTTAACTGCAAAAACAAGATATGAGTTGCTTACTAATATTTTATAATTTATTTTTATTTATTATAATTTGTGGGCATCCGATATAATATATAATATTTTTATAAAGCCTTCATTTGATCTCAAAATATTAAACAACATTTAATAAAAATATTATATATCACGTCATATGATAAAAATTGAAATAAATAAATTTATAATATTATTATTTTTCAAATTTTCAATTTGTGTTAGGTTAAACAATTGATAGGAGCAGGAGCAGGAGCGACTTTGTTATCTGGAACGTGATGCCTCAATTGTTAATAATCATGATTAAACGGATTGCCATAACCAGTACTAATTAATAATTATAACCCTAATCACTTGTAAAAAAATAATTATTGTCTTTATTAAACTAAAAGGCATATTCTTTGTGAGTATAATATACCTAAATGTTAGCTGCGTGACATATATCATTTAGTAAATAATAATATTATTTATTAAATTTTATTATTCAGTATGTAAAAGAGTCTGATTATACATCACTTTAGGTATGTACTTTAGAAATAAGCAAATTATTCTCAGTTACACCTAAACCTATTATCTTAATCAACCAATCATCTTGAAGATGCTCCTCTACAAATTTATAACTGATTGTTTAAGGAATAATTGTATCATTATGTGTTCATTACATTTCTTTAGTAATGTTTAAGCGGTTCAATACCATTACACTGAGCTCACGACCATCAAAATTTCCAATAGAATTAGTATTGCTTGTGAGTCATATTATATGTGCAAGTTATTATTATAAAAATTATAATATAAAAAATATTTAATAGATTAGTATATTAATATAATATTTATTAAACATATTGGTTTCGAGTACATATATTAGCTGCAAATACGGACTCATATTCGCTCTATATGATTAATATTTTATACTTTTAAATCTGACGCAACATTGATAAAGTCATAATATAGTCAAAATATGATTTTAAAATATTTGTGCTAAATTTATAAAATCTTAAAAAATAGTTATCTTTTGTGTTTGAATCCGTACTCTATAGTTGCTAAGAGTCAAAATTTTATTGATTTTATAATGTAATGACACGAAACTCAATTAATTTTAAGTTGCTAAAAGGAATACATCAATTCTTTTTAACTTATATTTGTTTACGTGAAAAATATTGATTATGCTTTTAGTAAATAAATATTGTAAAATAATAATTCTTTTTTCACTTTAGTAAAAATAATCAACATTATCATTATTAGTTAAAAAGGTAAAAAGCCTCAACATAATTAGAATTACTTCTAAAAATTTAAGGAGCGATTATAATTTGCTTCTTGTATTTTTCTATATTATACTAGTTACTCTCTAATATTTAAAAAATTATTTTTTTTAATTCTTCTATTTTGTATTTTTATACTAAAAATTCTTCATTCAGAATTTTTGTTAAACAACCATTAACTAGATTTGTTTTTATACTATTTACCTCCTAATATTTGGTTTAATATACAAATTGCCCCCTTATAGTTTATTTATTATACTAAAACCTTCTTGTCCAATTTTGAGTAAATAACAATTTTAGTGTCGGTACAAAAATAATTAATTAATATTCTTTAATTACTTTAATTTCTAGTATAATTAAATTGTAGTAAAATTTAAATATTTTAAAGTACTTATATTTATAAAAATATTAAAAATTTATATAATTTAACTTTAAATTATTAAAATAAATAGATATTATTCTTATTATTAATTTTGTCAGACTCAAATTATAACTTTGATAAAAAGTTTAAAAACTAAATTATATTTTTTTTATCAATTTAGTTCTTTAATTATATTGACTTTTAAAATACAAGAGACTTTTAATGGAATAAATAAAATATAAAGAAAAATTTGTATATTATACAAAAAATTAGAAAAAAATAGTATACAACAAAACCTAATTAACAATTCTCTAAAGAAAATTATGATGAAATGAGTTATTACTATAAAATTATAGAATAGAATGATGAAAAAATATAATTTTTAAATGTTAAAAAATAGCTAGTATAATATACAAAAAGAATATAAGGGATAAATAATAATTATCTCAAAATTTTATTATTTAATTTTTCAAATCTTAGTTAAACTATTTTAAAATTTAAGAATGTTACTGAAAGCTTTCGCCTAAGTTTTTTCTTTGAAAAGACTTTTACAATGTTTACAAGAAAAGAAATAAAAATAGTTCGCGATATAGAGATCATGGCAAAAACAAAGGGTATAAGGTTCAAATTGGCCACTCAACTTTTAGAGCAAAATCAAATTAGCCCTTTTAACTTTTTTAGGTCATTTTATTCCAAAAATTACATTTTAAGATCATTTAACCCTGTCTCTTTAATGTATTAGTAGCGTGCACTTCAAATGCTCGTTAAGAAATAAAAAAATAACTAAAAATATAATTGTTCTTAACTAAAAATATAGTGCCGGTCACGGGCCCACGGGTGGGGTCGTGATAGTGATGAAGTTAATAACGACATATTGGTAGCAGGCTAGAGTCCCTGCGAGCTGCTCGTCAATCCCTGATTTAAAAAAAGGAAGATTTGAGGATTTTATGTTAGAGGATAGCTATAGTGTTAAGAGAAGTTGCTCACTCTGTTTGGATTTTTAGGCGATTTTAGAGGTCAAACGCATACCTTGTTCACATATATTTCATGTTAATTGTATTGATAAATGGTTGAAGTGCAATGGATGATTTAATATTCACATTACCATTTGTTTGTGATTTTCTCTCTTTTGTAATTTCTATTTTTGTAATTTTTGTCCCTTTCTCAAAAGTAACTTGCATAATTTTTAATTTGAAAACTTATTTTAATAATGTTAATGAATGTTGATGCATGCAAGGTATTTGATAAAATATCTCAATGTTGTTAATGGTGGTGTTGTCGCTGAGCATTATTACTATTGGATTGGGACTATGATTTTGTTGCAAGAGGCATTATTGACAATGCCGGTGGTATTGTTGTTGACAGTGGTGATGGCAGTGATGCTATTGACGGTGGCGGCGCAGTGCTGATATTGTTGACAATAACTGTAGTTGTAGCAGCAGTAGTAGCTTTTGGGGCATGCTTAACAAAATTAATTGTTAAATAACTTTTTAATTCATTAACTTTTATTTAGTATTTTTAAATAGGATAAAAATCTGTTAAATGGCTTATTTACACGCTAACCATGACTTGTAATATTTACGCGCATAAAATAAGGGGTTAGATGACCTTAAAATATAAGTATTGGGCTAAAATGACCTAAAAAGGTCAAAAGGATTTATTTGGCCATGCTCTGAAAGTTCAGTGGCCAAATTTAAACTTTATCCAAAACAAAGCCCAGGGAGAGACTAACATACGAAAAAACAAAAGTTAGACATGGAGACGAAGAAACATTTTTTTGTTATTTTGTAATTTTATAGGAAAAATTTCTTTTATCAGAATTTTTATTAACGAATTGTTAATTAGATTTATTTTAATATTTTATATTTTTATTTTTATATACTATATAAATTACCTCATATATTTTATTTATTCTCTTAAACTTTTTTATATATTTTAAAAATCAATGAAATTAAAGAATTAAATTAATAAAAATTATATTTAATTTTTAAATTTCTTATCAAAGTTATAATTCAACTGTAATAAAGTTAATAATAAAAATAATTTTTAATTTATTTTAATAATTTAAATTTAAATTATATAAATTTTTAATATGTTAATTAATATAAATACTTTTAAGATATTTAAATTTTACTGAAATCTAATTATGCTAAAAATTAGAGTAATTAAAGAACACTACTTAATTATTTTTATACAAACATTAAAATTAACTTTTATATAAAATTAGACAAGAAAATTTTAGTATAATAAATAAATTATAAAAGATAAGTTGTATATTACACTAAAAATACGGGGCAGTATAAAACTAAATCTAATTAATGGTCGGAATGAATTTTTAGTATAAAATTATAAAAAAAAAAAATATTATTAAATATTAAAAATAATAAATATAATATGAAAAAACACATAAAACAAATAGTAATTAGCTTTGACTAAAATCATTCTATTGTCATCACATCATTAACTAATTCTCATTTTAGTAAAAACTTTCACAATTATATTTTAAATCATTCTATTACCATGGTACCATTTACTTATTTTCAGTTTATTAAAATATTTTCTTCACCGTCACTAGAATTGGAAATCAACCTTCATGAGCATCTCAATACTAATGTGATAAAAATCATTTCAATTCTACACTCGATAGCATTATTAAATTAAATAGAATTTTGTTCATCAAGCTCGTGAACCTATTTGTTTATAAAGTTATACATACTTAATTAATGAGTTTTGACCGTTAAGTCCGTTATATTTAATGAGCTCAAAATTTTCTTTATTTTATCAATATTATTACTTAATAAATTTAATTATATTCATTTAATATAATGATTGAGTTATCACGAGTTCAATTTAAATATATACCGTTTAAGACAAATTAAGCTCGAGCTTATTACAAAAATTTAAATCAAATTTAAGCTTAATAAAAAGTCAAATCAAGTTTGAGCTAATTACAGATTTTACTGAACTCCATAAAATTGGAATCTATTCGATTAATAGCCTAATTGTTATTAAGAATCTTATTTTAAACGTATGTTTGGTTGGAGGTTATAAGGGTTATTGTCTAACTTTCTTTACTTTTTATTTAATATATTAGGAGATTAACTGTTAAAAAGAGCTAATAGTTAACTTGTGCATTTTTATTTACCCCTTTCCTTTAATTTAAAAAGGATTAAAAATACAAGAAATTAATAATTCTAAATCATGTTAGTTATTAATTAATAATTTTTTAATTTCTTTTTAAAAGTATTTATATTAGTTACATTTAACAACCAAAAAATTAATTATTGTTTTTCATTTTATAAACATTATTGTATAACATTAACCATATAATAATTACATATGAAATCATTACACCTTTAATTATTGCTTTCTAACTCGGATACAGAGGGATGCCTAAATGGTAACTATGAATATCATTATTAGCTCATTCATTTTGACTAGTTCTTGAATCTGATTGCAACCATGGGGAAAAGTAGAAGGAACTATCTCAAATGCTTAAAGAATCCAGATTCTAGCCATACTATGGAGAATTTGGTTGGGGTAACAATCTTGAAATCGGTTCCAATAAATTTCCTACAACAAAAGCTCGATTTCGTCTTAAACCATTTTCAGGACTACTCTTTATACTCTATATAGAGCGTCCGTATTGCATGTATTAACCATGCGATATCGAACTTGATTTATATAAGAGTTTAGATTTATGAATAGAAAGAAATTATCAGCAATGAAAATATTATTAAAAGAGTCGGTTTAAATGTCTTTATTATCGTAGCGTAAAAAAAATACTTTAATTAATTTCAGAATAAAATATAATAGAGTTAGATGGATTTAAATATAATGATGTTATTCTATTTTACTTTTTTGTTGTAAAATTTAAATTTTATAAAACGAAAAAAGATAAAACTTTATGACATTGGGCCGAGAACCACCTGACCCACTAGAAAACCCAACCCAAATTCCCAACCTCAAACGGCTAGAACTGTTTTTTTAAAAATTAAAAACAGAACATTGGGATCTCATTGACGTCGTTAAACTGCCACACTAACGCCATCAACTGTTTATCCCATTCAATTTCAAATCCATAAACAGGTCCCTCTCTTCTTTCCAACGGCTCTCTCTTTCTTTGAAAACCACTTTCTCAAGTTTCTTGCTTTTTTTTTTTTCTTATTTCTTTATCTTACTGTATTAGTTTCTCTCAAGTTCACTTTTATGGCTAATCTGTGATACCCATTACCAGGTATTTTTCTGGGTCTTTCTTCTGTCTAAATTCTCTGTTTGGTTACCAGGAAACTTCAAGAAATGAAACAAAAAAATTAGAGTTTTAAAGAGCAAATTTTTGTTTATTCTTTGGTTATTATGGAGTAATTTCATGATCTGTTAAGTTTGTTTTTCCCTTTTCTTTTCTCTTTGCTTCATATGATGTTGATGTTTGTTTTTTTCTTATTAGGTTTTGAATTCGCCTCTGTTCATTTTCCAAAAAAGTTGGGGAAATTATAACTTTACAAGAAAGATTAAATTTTTCTGAGTAATTCTTTGCTAATTTGCCTCATTTTGGTGTCTTTTGTGAAATACGTTTTAATGGCTTCTTACCGGAGGATGCCTAAGATTCAAAATTTTAGTTCCATTAATTTTTCTCTTTTTTTTTTTTTCCGCTCAAATTTTCTTAGCAATCAGACAAGTTGTGAAGTCCGTATGAAACTTTTTTTTTTTTTCCTAATGTCTCCAGTGCCTAATTATGTTCTGTGTTAGTTGGTATTTGTTGTAATTAAGGACTTCAAAACTATTTTAATATCTGCTTTGAAACACTTAAAATTAACATAAGATAAGATTTGAATATATTAGTTGCGATTGATATAGTAACATGTTTAGTTTTATATGTTTGTTCAACGTCCACCAAATAATCATTGCTTTGAAAATGTTGAGAGTTTGCAGTTAATTAAATATATATATAACCAACTCTGAATGATATTTTTAGACTGCAAGCCACAATTTTTGGATTTTCATGCCGGTTGAATTCCAGCCTTACTATTAGTTATTACAATTGGTCAGCAAATTAAAATCAAAAAAGTTAGAATTCGTTTTTACGGTTGGAATATGAACAAATCTCCATATAATTTTAGAATGAAAACTAGAATTTTAGTATTGCCAATTCTCAGCAGCAAAAGGGGAAAAACCAGTCCATGATATGGTTTGTATACTCAAGTTTAAATCAAGAGAATTTGACATTTAACTGAATTTCAACGATATTTTTAGGATGTCAGTTATGGTCTTTTCCAGCCGGTTGCCAATTGTCAGTTAGGAAGAGGAAATTAGAGTCATTGGTTTTGATTTCTGTTCTAAATTCTTATATTCAAACAATAGCAGTTTGGTTGCACTGTTAGTAATTTTCTATATTGTTATTTTGTTAAAAGAGCTACCCTCTTTTGGCAATTAAATGATGAAAAACAATAAAGGAAAAACAATGCCATGGTTAGATGATTATCACAGGAATACAGCCTATTATTTTTAGAAACGCAATGGAAACATATTTGTTAATTGTTGTACCCTAAATGTTGATTATTGTCTGTTATCTGCTAATCATATGCTGTCCTCAACCCTAGTAGTATTCTGATAAACTTCTATTTGCTCACAAATAGGTACTAGTTTTTGAGACACATTCTAAAGAAGGAAAATGGAGAGGGTCATTGAAGAGTTAGATGAAGCCAAAGCTGAGATTGAGAAGCTCAGGACAGATTTAAAATGCAAAGCAGAATTGTCTGAAAATTTGAAGAAAGCTCACTATGAGCAAACTATTCAGATTCAACAATCAAAGTCAAAGATAGAGATGCAGGCCCAAGAGCTGAATGAAAAGGCTGAGGAGATCTCTGTGGTAAGACAAATGTGTGAAGATCTTAAATGCAGCTTGAATGAGAAGGAGTCCATCATCAGACGTCTGAGCTCCACAAATGACAAGCTTCGTGTTGATAGTGATGAGAAGCAACGAAAATGGGAGGATGAAAAACAAGAGTTGGTGTTGGCTCTAGATGAGGCAAATGAGAAGAACATAGATCAGGAGCAGAAAATTCATGTATTTATGGCAGAGATTGAGGGTCTTAAAGGGCTTTTATCAGCTTCGCAAAATAGGTGCTTGGAAGCAGAGAAAAGGGCCAAAGAACATAAAGAACTAAGGGAAAGAGATGATGTGCTATCCAAACTAGAGGAGGAGAATAGGAAACTTGAAGAACAGCTAAAATGGAAGAAAGAGCAGTTCAAACATTTAGAAGAAGCACATGAAAAACTCCGAAATCAGCTCAAGGAAAGCAAGAAAGAGCGGGAAAGGGAGAAGTCTGCATTAATTGATGAGATTTGTTCATTGCAGACGAGCTTGGATTCTCAAACCAGAATCTCAGACGATCTTCAAAACCGGTTGAAGATCTGCAACCAAGCCCTAGCTCATGAAGAAAGCAGGAGAAAGTATATGGAAGTTGAGATTTCTGAATTTAAAGCACGCTTTGAGAATGTTTTTACAGAGTGTCAGGACACAAAGTCACAGCTGGAGTGCTTGACTACTCAGAGAGACAAAGAAATAGCAGCACTTAGACATTCATTGGGCACAAAGGAAACATTTTACAAAGAAATTGAGTACCGAGCTGGAAAATTAGAGCAAGAAAATCAAGAGTTATTGGCATCCCTTAAAGAACTCCAGGAAGCTCACATTCAGGAAACGGGAAACTCTTCTTCTGTGGCAAAACTGCGAAACAAGCTCAAAAGTGTGGAGCAGATGCACAGGGATTGTTCCGCAAATCTTAGAGCCAAACAAGCTGAATGGAGCTCTCAACTGCAAAATTTGAATGCAGAGCTGAATAATTATAGGTTTGCTCTAGAGAGTAAAGAAACAGCAGCAAAGGAGCTCAAGATTGAGTTGGAAAATTGTCACTCTGCAATAATGCAGCTCGAGTTGCAGAATATAGAGGCATCAGTGATGTTGTTGGTGTTGAAAGCAGTAATAACTGAGGTTCAGTTGAACCTGAGAAATGCTGATGACAAGACAAGTCTCCATGACAAAGAAAGAGATGAGAACGTTTCTCTCCTAATGAGGCAGCTGGAAATGAAGAATACTGCTTTGTCTAAAGCACTGAAAGATAACCAAGAAGAACATGAGAAAGTCGCCTCTTTATTGAAGAGAGTTGAATCTTTGGAGCTTGTTGAACAACAGCAACTCCTTCTCCAGAAAGAGCTTGAAAGGTGCAAGGAAATGCATCAGGAATCATCCAGATCTCATTTACACTTCAAGGAGCAAGTTTTGCAGACAGAGAGAGAACTCAAAGAGAAAATCGAAGAACTTTCTGATGCCTTAGAAATGGCAAATGCAGAATTATCCACCGAACGTGAAAAGGCAGCTTCTTTGTCAAGAAAGGCTGCATCCTTGGATATCATTGAGGAAAAGCGGCAGTTGATGCAGAAAGAGCTGGATAGGTACAAAGAAATGCTAGAGGAATCATCCAGGTGTCAACTTCGCTTAGAAGAGGAAACTTTGAGCATCGAACTTGACTTCCAAGAGACACTTAGAGAAGTTAGTGATGCACTGGACTCTGCAAATTCTGAGTTGTGTGAAGAGCGTGAGAAGGCAGCATCTTTATTGAGGAAGGTTGAGTCTTTTAACCTTATGGAAGAGCAGCAGCGTCTGATGCAGAAAGAACTAGAGAGATATAAGCAAATGCTTGATGAATCATCCACACACCAACTCCACTTAGAAAAGCAAGCTTTGCAGAAGGAAAATGACTTCAAAGAGAAACTTCAAGAACTTTCTGATGCTTTAAGCAGGGCGAACTCTGAACTGGCAGCAAAAATTTGTGAAGGACATGCAGTTGAATTTGAATTGTGGATATGGGAATCTATTGCTCAACGATTAAAGGATGACCTCGAAGAAAATCAGGCACTGCGTAAAGAATTAGAAGTTTCGCTTCTTGCACAAGTAGAAGTTGGGGAAACCATCAAGAAGGAGAAGGATAGTAGAATAGATAGTCTCCAGCATCATATTGAATTGCTTGAGCAAGAGCTTAAAACAAGAGAATTGGTAGCTGCCACATGTGCTGGGATGGAGAAAGCAATGTCCTTTGACTTGGAGAAAGAGAAATTGCTCAAAACCATGAGAGAAAAGGACAATATCTTGGAGGATCTGCAGAAAGAGATTGGGTGGCTGGAGCAAGAATCACTAAAAAGGGAACTTGAGGGTGCAATTGTTGCACGTATAGGGGCAGAAAGGATACTTGAGCATGAGAAGGAGAACCTTATCCAGCTTGTAGAAGAGAGGGATCATAAAATAGATGAACTCCTGCAGCTCGCAAGTTCATTGGAACAAAGTTTTAACTGCTCATTAGTCTCTCTCTCTTCAGAGATTGCTGAGAAGCAGGCCGAGATCAGTTTTGTCCATGAGGCCTGGGAAAAGATAGCTGCAGCTGAGATTCTCGCTCAGCTGGAAATTGAAGAGAAGAAGTTGATGATTGTGGAGCTAGAAGATGACATATCTTGCGTACAGCAGAAACTGGAAGCACAGGAACAATCCATGTCTTCTTCACAACAGCAAGCATTGGAAGTTGAAGCTGAACTTATAGCAAAACAGATGGAAATGAAGAACTTAACGAATCTAATGGAAACAAAGCTGAGAACTTCAGAAGCATTGGTTGATGAGCTCAAGATAGAGAGGGTACATTTGGTTGAAGATGTCATGAAACTGTCAACAGAAAGGGAAAACCTGATGGATTGTGTTGTGGGACTTAGTGACAGGATCAGCCAGTTCTCTGATGAAGATGTGCTACTGGCAGAAAACTTAGAAAGAATGGTGCAGTCTGTTGATGATAGTGGATCTGCTTTGGACCTAAAAATTGATACTATGCGTTTCAAGAATGTGAAAGATATTGAGAATACTTATCCTTCGCCCACAACAAAGAGGTTTCAGGCTGTTATGGAAGAGAGGTCACCATTTCGAGAGCTCAACTAGAAACTGGGGAGACAGACGCTCTGTTTGCTGTGTAATTTGCTTGACAATTCCATTCTTTTTTAGTTTTGTATTCTTTCTTTTAGTTCCATGCAGATTTTAAGCATGGATATGTGATCTTTTTAGTTTGTATATGATGCACGCTTTAGGAAATCTGTTTCAGCTATGAGAAATTGCCACAAATTTTGATTTGTCAGTATCTCTTAAACCGTCACTTCTCAAGCCATGAGAAATTGCAGATTTGTGTAACATTAGCAACTACATTTTCAGCTTAAATAAATTTGTTCTTTTTTATTGAGTTTGGATCACCAATTATCATTCTTTTATACTTGGTAAAATTATGAAAAATATTAAAACAAACGACTATTTAACAAATTATAAATTAATATTATATATATATATATATAACTAAGAATAAGAATGAACAATTAAATTCCAAACTAACCAATACACATAAAATACCAAAACATAAAAGGATCAAATAAACTTGAATTAGAAAAACCCAGTTTTTTTCTTTTTTTTTTTTTATTCAGAAATAGAGGGAACCCAACTAACTAACTCGAAACAATTCTGGGAAAAGACACCCCCACGATATCCTCAATGAGAATCTGAGCCAGACCCTTAGGAGGAGCAAACCCCCGTTGAACTCTCACTGCCTCAAAGCCACTCATTAGACAACAGTAAGCATGATCAAGGTCAGAAAACCCAGTTTTTCTTTTAATGAGAGAATAAAATGAAAACGGCAAGTAGTTGGGCGTTTTAACACCCGCCGCCCAGTTAGAAATGTTGGGGAAATTTTAATTAGAAAAAAACGACGCCGCGAATTTCCTTACGTGGCAAACCACCTGGCGAACTTAGAGCCGCCTAATGGATTTATCGTTTAAAACGCGCCGTATTATGCATTGGGAAAAAAATATTGGAAAACGTGTACAGGAAAGCTTTCAAACCTGAAATTCTCCGTTTCTTTGTCAAAGATTGTTCGCTATAGCACAAAGGTAAACTAAAAAAATAAAAAGGAACTCTGCAATTTCAATTTTAATACTGAACGTATTGTTTCATTTTTCTGTATAATTCCGCGAATGCAATTTTCTTTTATTGCCTTGGAATTGTTATTTCTGTTTGCCCATTTAATTTGATATTAGATTGGCTTACTCAATTATTAATGGTTCTTTATTTATTTCAAAAACAAGAATTTTGCTTTGAGGGTTACAGCTTTCTTTTCAATGATCGGATTGTATTACTGAATTATTAATGGTTCTTTTTTTTATTTGTTATATATTTTTTAAATTTCATAGTCTAGAAATGAAGTTTTGAAGTTTAACGTTGAGGTATATATATATATATATATATACACGGGAATCAATCTTTCTTGATTATGGCCTTGTTTGAAATAAATCATTTGCAAGAACTCAGTTTAAATGATTGTTTTTTTTTTTTTTTGAAGTTGAAATAATTGAATCCTAGCAACTATGCCCTTTCCAAGCATAAGAATTGGCTATGTAGAAATCATTTTGAGTTGAAACTCTTGCATTTTCAGACTTGCAATAATAAAGTATTAAGACTCTCTTGTAAAGAACAAAGTATAAAGACTCTCTTTGTCAAATTTTCATCTTGATGTCTTTTTCCATTTGGTTCGTTTTAAATTTATTAATGTTCCATGACAGGGCTCAGAATTGTGACTTCAGAACTGTTTCTTTTCTCAATATCACTTAGGCTTGGTGGCTTTACAAGTAGTGTTTTATGACTACTGGTACCTTCTAGCATCTGTATTTGAGTTTGGAAATGGCTATTGCTGGTTCTTTGCAATTGTCCCATGATTTGGGGCTTTGCAAGAACCAGGGGTACAAAAAACAATATCAGGTATTCTTTTTTTGATATTTTCTCTTCTGGCGATGATTCTTTTTTTGTTTTCGGTTTTCCAATCTGAAGTAGTATGTTTCCTTAGAGTATATTGAGGAGGGGAGGCAAGATTCCGTTACTGAGTACAAGACTCTCGTCACGTGTTTCGGTAACTTTTTATATTGTTAGAACTATTTTTGTCTCTTGAAATGTCATTTTAACCAACTTAAATAGACAAGGGATGTGACTTTCTATACTGGATATATTGTTTTCACTTACAATTTGGTACATAAACACTCAATTGCATGTGTCCATATAGCATGGTCAGCTAGATTAGTACTGTCATTTTAGATGAAGGCCTTATTGATTAATTTACATACTAATACTGTGGCTTCCCAGCAAATTATCCAACTTCACATTTATTTGCATGAGATTGATGTCCTATAATATTGTTTTTCAAGCAGCTAGAATTTGTTGTCAGTAAGTTTATAGATAGATATGGGGGTTGCTCGAACGTCTTCATGTTGGTGAAATATATCTGAAGTCCTGTAGAGATAATATGGAATTGGAGTCTGTCATTGTTCTTTTCCCGCATTGTTGGTGCATTTTGCTGGGTGAGCTTTGGCACTATTACGAAGTATGAATCATTTCAGCTGGCTTTATATAGTGTATACACCTGTTTATCTTCCAGCTTAAGCTTTCACGTTGGATGATCTCATGTGGTATCAGACTTTGGTAATCATATGTTAGTTGACTGGAGGTAGTTTGTATTTCAGCCATATTATGGGTTTTATTTTTAATTGAGTTTAGAAGATTGTATTTTCCAACTTTTGTAGCACAATACCAGTATTCACTTATTTTTTCCTTATAAAATGTCGCATGTTCTATAATTGTACTTAATGAAACCAAATATTCTTGTTATGTTGCAAGAATAGGACTCTAATATCTGAAACTTTGATGTAATGAGTTGAAGACTATCATACCAGCCTCTTGTTTCAAACCATAAGCCTGCCTTTGTCCATATTTGAGATGATTGTCTTAGGTATAAAAGATCATACCATTGATGAATAGCCATGCAACAACTGCAAAAAAATTCCCTCAAATTCTGAATACCAAAGTGATACTGGCTGGCTTCCCACAGCATTACTAACAGCACATTTGCTCGTGTTAAAATTATGAGTTCATTAAGGGTGTCGTGTTTTGAGGGTTGAAATTGGTCCAATATGCTTAGGTCAAACTCAAGAAGCCACAGACAGCTGCAGAATTTTATTAGATTCCATAATTCATTCATCTCTCAAGTATCCCCGCACAAAAAGATTCTTGTAGAAAGAGGTTGAAAACGCTCGACTAAATCGACAGTCAAAAAAATAATTGGGTTGAAAATGTGCCATCTATTGGCAAAAGGAAAAGTATGAGGAATGGAAAAGAAAAAAGGAGGCTTGTGGGGAGAAGAAAGACATGTAGGTTTTATGGTAAACATAATTTCCCTGTTAATGCTCCTTCATGCAAAGTTTTGACATATCTTTATACAGGTTCTTTCTTCAAGGCATAGAAAAAGTTCTCCTTTTGATTGTCAAATTCATTGATATTTTAAATTGCTAATGAGTCTTAAATGGAATAAAAATGAAACTTGATATGTCTTGTTACCTTACAGTTTCAGCAATGTGATTCTTGGAGTATTCGTCTATCAGGCAATTTGTATAGATCCATATGTCCGGTATCACATAGAGGTAATGCTTTTAGGTGCCATTCCTCTCTAGTTCCAGGTCAATCATTTCAACTTCCTGGCTTGAAGGCTGCTTCCATGGCATTGAAAAGGTAAGTGTTTTTTCCCCTCGTGCAATTAAGTTTCCCCCATGGATATCATTGAAATATTATTATACATCGTATGAAAGTTGGTAGAACTTAGTTTGACTGCATTGCTCTTGTCTTTGCAAGCATTTCTTAAAAGTTGAATTTTGTAGTGGTTAAATGTTAATATCTCAGTTAGGAGTCTTAGAGTATGGAACTTAGTGATGTTATTTTCAATGTATTATGTGTATATTTTACTCATCATGCATGTGGTTTCCCAACTTTCTAGTTTAACTTTTCCAAAATCTAACATGTCATTTATGCAGGTCCTATAGTGCTTTACAAGGAAGTCCTATTATGTTAAAGTTGGCTCCGGCAGTTGGTGTTATCATATTTGCTATATGGGGTCTTGGTCCACTCATGAGACAAAGCAGAAATTTACTACTTAATGTACAAGGAATCACCCTTTGTTTTTAATCTTTGCGTTATGCATGGCATTTTATTTGGCTGATGCACTTTTATGTCCGACAATGTCCTGCAGAAAAATGATAGTAATTGGAAAAAGAGTGGCACATATTATGTTATGACTTCCTATGTTCAGCCTTTGCTGCTGTGGACTGGTGCAACACTCATCTGCAGGTTAAAGTTCATGATCTGGTTAACTGGCAAACATTATCTTAGGAGTATAACCTGTTGTCAGGTTGCAGAAATTGTAGACTGATCATAGTTGTGTTTCTTGCAGAGTGCTGGATCCTCTTATTCTGCCTACAGAAGCTAGTCAGGTTGTTAAGCAAAGGCTTTTGAATTTTGTAAGGTCATTGTCGACTGTGCTTGCTTTTGCCTATTGTTTATCAAGGTAAACTTTTTTCATGTCTCCTTTTAAAAAAATCATTATTAATTCTGACATAGTAGACAAAAGTTGTAGTGCATCTGCTGTAGACCTTAGGGATTTGCAGTGCTTGGGCAGTGTCTTTATTCTCATTTTGCTTATGAGCAGTACCCTCTGTTTTCTGTCATCACAATAAATTCTACTAACATTAATCTGATCTGCTTCAAATTACTTGTTTATTATTGGTCTTCTGAAATTTATGTTCCAGTTGTAATATTTTGGCTCTAAAATACAGATGGCTTTCTCCGGAGTAGAGTGTTTATTGGAATTTGTTTTCATGCTACTAACTATGGATAAATATTTTCATGCAGCGTGATTCAACAAGTTCAGAAGTTCCTCATCGAGTCTAATGAGCCCAGTGATACGAGAAATGTATGACCCTGTGCTACAACATAAATAATTTGTTATTATGAATAATATAAATGCTATTTTGGTTTTTGTTCCGATGTTGTTTTTTAGTTCTCTTCTCCAGACATCTGAAAGAATTTTCATTTGTTATTGCCGTTTGCTTTGGCATGTACTGTACGGGCTAGTCAAGAAATATTATCAGTCTGCTCTGTTAATTTGTGACAGAATGTAATGCTCAATTTGATGATGTATCCAATGTCTATAACACATCTCCTAGTTAGTAAGGACGAATGGAGATACCTTTGCTCTCAATATCCTATTCCACTTTAGCTTTTCAGTTTTTATGCTCAGGCATTCTAAACTGCTCTACAGACAAAATTTTCAATGAGAATTTAGTGACAAGTACTTTTCTTATTTTACTTTTCGGACAGATGGGTTTCCAATTTGCAGGGAAAGCTGTATACTCTGCAGTATGGGTAGCTGCTGTTTCACTTTTCATGGAGTTGCTGGGTTTCTCTACTCAGAAGTGGCTCACTGCCGGAGGTCTTGGGACAGTGTTGCTGACTCTTGCTGGCCGTGAGGTTCAACTGTGTTTTCTTTATCATATAATTGTCATGTGTAGCTTTTCCTGGTGTTTATGTTAAGTTCGATGCAGTTTAACAACTAAGGGAGCCAACATTTCTCCACTTTATTCACTTTTCCAGACAAATACAATATGGATCCATTTTCTTATTCTTCCAATTTGACACCTGTGCTGTTCATATTGTAGATATTTACAAATTTCCTTTCAAGTGCAATGATTCATGCAACCCGACCTTTTGTTGTGAATGAGTGGATTCAAACAAAGATTGAAGGCTATGAAGTTTCTGGTACTGTGGAGGTTTGTATATGAAACAGATCCCTATGAGTTTGATAAAGGCATAGCTTCTAATGTATAAATCCATATGGAGTGTGTGAATTGTATTTCTATGACAATGAAATGATATTAAACAAGTGATAACAATTATTTTCTGAACAATTAGTTAAATTTGAGTTTAAAGACATGGATGGCATGCTAAAAGAGAACCTCTTTTCTCATGTAAATTGTCTTTCTATTCTCTGCAGCATGTGGGTTGGTGGTCCCCAACAATTATAAGAGGTGAAGATCGTGAAGCGGTTCATATTCCAAACCATAAGTTCACAGTGAATGTTGTGAGAAATCTCAGTCAAAAGACGCATTGGCGAATTAAAACCCACCTCGCCATTAGTCACTTGGACGTTCATAAAATTCATGTGAGGAGGATATAATTCGTTATTCCATCAACGATATGTTTCTATTTAAGCCATTGAATTCTTCTATGACTCTGTAATAATGTGGTAGAGGTTTTTTTTGTGTAGAATATTGTCGCTGACATGCGCAAAGTCTTGGCCAAGAATCCTCAAGTTGAGCAGCAGAGGTTGCATAGAAGAGTATTTTTGGAAAATATAAATCCTGAAAATCAAGCTCTCCTGGTTAGTTCTTCTTATACAGAGATATTCGATCTTACTCCATTCATTCCATAATTATATACAATTTTATATTTTGGTATGTCCCAAAATTGTACTCTTTTGCAAATATTAAAATGATAATTTTGCTGTTTATACGGAGTTTCCTTGACCCCAACTCTGATTTTTCTTTTGAAAACATAATTAGTAATAGGTGTGTGTCCTGGCTTCTATTGCACAAAATATTGTGCATTTGTCAAAGGGAAATGCCTGTTCATTAAATTGTGCTTGTAATTTACATTTGATATCTTGGATTTCAGTTGAATCCATTTCTGAATTCCTGTGCATCTAGTTTCATTCTTTTTTCAACTTATATTTGGAATATGTTCAAAATTACAGTTGAAGTTAGGCGACTTCAAAATTATAATTTATGAGCACTATTTTGCTGTCTTTCAGTAGTTTTGTGAGTATGTTGTATGTAATTTAGCAATAGCGGACATATGCATGCCCATGCATCAAGAGCCCAAAGAGCGTCTATTTATCAAGTCAATTTTTTCTTGGCTCCATACCAGATAAGAAATTTACGCACTCTGAGCTCAAAATGAGAAGAAAATTATACACACTCTGAGGCTGGAATTTGGGACACATCATCAGACATGCAAAATATTAACTTTGATGAATTGTACTGATGAATGTATATGCAAACTTGCCCTTATTATTACGGAGTTGTCTGCAGTTTCCCCTTTCTTATCACTAAAGATTTCAGACATGTGCATGAGCCATAATTTCTTGCAGAATGTTACTCCTATTGAGTAACAAGAGAAATGCGTAGTTTTACCATTGGGAGCATTTGTGACGGCTTTTATTGTTATTCAAGAAGGATTCTGCATAAATATGTTAATTTCTTTTAATATTATATATAATAAAAAAATTATTTGATAAAAAGAATTTTGTGTTTCATAGTTCATACAATTTTGCATTTCTATATCGACATTGGAATTGCGCATCTTAAGTTCCTAAACAAACAACTGTTTCATTCAAAGTCAAATGACATGACAGAAGCTCTGGTTCTAAATAAAAATTAGAATGGCACCTTTAATTATAATGTCATCTTCTATTAAGATAAACTCAGCCATGAGTGTATGCTTCTCTTCAGTTTGGTTGTGCCCCCACAATCCTTCTTTCACCAGTTGCATAATAAAGTAAGAAATTTCATGTAACTTCTCTGTGTTGCAGATTTTGATATCTTGTTTCGTGAAGACCTCACATCATGAAGAATATCTGTGCGTCAAGGTGAGGAGTTTATTCCCTAGTGTTATGTTCGTTTTTACAGAAATTGTACAACTATACTTGTCACAAAGGATTATCTATAGGAATGAGTATAATCTCCTTATATGACTTGGCTTTCAGTAGATGCATCATAAAATACAAGCAATGTAATGCATATATACATGCATAGATAAAGCTAATTTATTATATCTGGCAGTTATAGCTTTATATACATATGTTTTTCATGTTTGAGCAAATTGGTCTATTTTGGGTTAATTGTTGCTTTGTAAAACAGGAAGCAATACTGTTGGATCTTCTAAGAGTCATCAGCCATCACCGAGCCCGACTTGCTACCCCTATCCGAACAGTGCAGAAAATTTATAGTGATGCTGATTTGGAAAATATTCCATTTGCAGATTCTATATATAACCGTGGTGGAAGTGCATCTAATCGTCCTTTGCTACTTATTGAACCCTCTTACAGAATCAATGGAGATGATAAAGCAAAATCTCAAACTCGCCAGGGACGAGGAGCTGGAGACCAGGAAAATAAGGCTGCATCACGATCAACACCTGACACTAAAGCTGGAGTTGGCCCGAAGTCCGACTCCAAGACCAAAGAAGCACCAAAATCTGACGCTAAGGTTGGTGAAACACCAAATTCTGATGCCAAGGAGCACATAAAAGGTGCAACAACATCCATGTCTGATCCCAAGGTAGGTGATAAAATGTCAGTGAAATCATCACCCAACTCTGTCCCCAAGACATCTAACCTCGCGGAATCGTCAAGTCCTGAATCCAAAGCAGCAGCTTCTGTTTCTGATAATGTGATACAAAACAAAAAGATCCCTGACAGCAAGCAGTCTAAAAGTGCGAATCCTGGGAATGGAAGGCAAAATACCCAGTTAGATAACCCGTCAGTTTCCTTGTCAGATGCTGGTACTGAGAAAGCAAGTGGATTGCAGGAATCTCCGCAATCTAAACAAGGAGCAGAAAGAAAGTCAAATGGTCAATCATCAACGTCAAGACCTTCCTTGGAGGAAAATATAGTCCTTGGTGTTGCTTTGGAGGGCTCAAAGAGAACCCTTCCCATTGAGGAAGACATGACCCCCCATCCAACTCAAGGCGAGGTAAAGGAAATGGCTGCAGCAGGCCGAAATGGAAATGCATCTCCAACTGGTGAGACGGATGGGAAAGATGGACAAATTCCATTACCTCCTAATGCAGCATCTGGTGATCATGCAAAATGATTGTAATTGGCTTTTGCAGATGTCCTAATTTCTGTCCCTTCGATGTGCTTACTCCCCTTGAATTTTCAGTTTGAAGCATTGTACAAGTTCAGGGTATATTCCCCATGATTATTGCAATCAAATGATACTCCGGTTTCACCCCCCAGTATAAGATGCCACATGCAGATACCTGAAGTTCCCTCGTTTGAATGTTACGATCAAACTGGTAAATTGATGATTTGATATCTGTTAAAGTCCTCCCTTTTAGTTAATCAATAGTTCACCAATCCACTGAAACCCCTTTCAAAGGCTTCTTATTAAATGTTCCACTCCACTTGAACTGAAACATTGCCATTAACAATTCTCCGCCGCCAATCTGTCATTGCTACTAGTCAGTCACCTTGTTAAAAAATGTTGAAGATGATCCATTTGCCCTGCAGGGCATGCAAAATATCGGCCAAAAATTTGATGACCAAGTGTTTTGCTTTTCTTATCCTAGTATTTTGTTCTTTTCTTTGTTCAAAAAACAATAGACAGCACCGAATCAAATCAAATTCCAAACCGAAGGATTGGTGCCAGTGTAACATTTCGAAAAGAAGTTAATTGTTTCACAAACAGACATGGGTACTTATACAGCTGTGAGCTATTGAATGATACATCACAACATCGTATGTCCAACAAAAGCGGTCCATGGCCCACAAGTTGGGAAATACACAAATCATTACCTAATCAATCCCACCGTCAATAAACCCCCCACAAGTATCTCGCTAAATTACTATCTATACTCTTGCATTAAAAGAAGAACTTCCTGTTTATTTATAATACCACCTATATTGCATGCCACAAACAATAGTTGTGGTGCTAAATTTAATGGAATAATAAAGATCTTCAACTTCACGTCCTTCAGTATCCAATATATCATCTTTAAGCTTGGCACATGCAATCAGGAGCAGGATATGTATATAATGACTGTTTTGGTCTTCTTACTCGGATCTCCCCTTGTCTGTCCTCATGCCCTTCAAGAACTGATTGCTGAAACTCTGACCAGCTAATGTTTTTGTTCAGGAATAATTGCCCTAACAATGGCATGTTCGGCCTAATGGTCTTTAAGTTCTCATATGTTCTATGTCCCACCTGTTTGGCATATCACAAAACTCGTCATCATTACAGGTAAGGTAGTATGTGCAATCTAAAATTCCAACTTCCATGCTGACATTCAGGAAAAAAAGAAGAAATGACATGTAATGAGAAATGATTTTGCTTTGTATTTAATGAATTTTGATATCTTTTCAAATTATCATGTTATTGAGGTTTTGGAAAAATTTCTCAATTATAGCTGAATTTGGTCCTACCCGGGCTGCCTGAACTGTTTTTGATTGAAGGTTGCCAATTGTTATCAACTCCAATGTCCAAACTCTTAGGTTATCAACGGCAAGAATGACAGTTTGGATAGCCACTTCATGCCAAATAAAATATAGCACCATCTCCAATTTCTCCCTCCCAAGAATCCACCCACAGTCGGACCAAAATTCTATAATGCCCTTTTTACTAAGTACCAAGTCCTAGTTTTTATAATTTGCAAATCAAAGCAAAGCATCAAACTACTCTCTCTTGGAAAAAAGAAAACAACGTATAGAGATTCAACCAAGATTCGGATGGAAATTTCAGGAAAAATTAGAGCATCAAGGAGAGAAGTACAGCATCTGATCATATATATCCTACCACCCAATATAGCATAAGAGTTGGGCAGAAACACTCACCAAGGCATTGTGCATATTTCCTCGAGAAGCAGAGAGGAAGATGTCACTGTGCATGGCAACATAGTAATCAACTGCAGCTAACAAAGACGCCTTTCCTTTAATCTGTGCACGTTCCTCTGAAGAAGCAAGACTCTTCTTGTCTTCCATTAGTGGAAACAATTCCCTTAAAACTGAGATCCTAGCTTCTCCACCGTAAACCTAAAAAAAATAGGTCATTCACAACTATTGCACCTAAATATAACCATGGCTATTGTTTTCTACAATCATAACTCAAGATAGTAGGATAAAAAAACCTTGTGGGAAGCAAGATACAGACGAGTACTGTTGTCAAAGCCCAAAGCTGCTAAAAATATTCCAATCTCTTCAGGAGTCATTGGGCAACGGCCCTGACTCCTCAATTCTTCGTCAGTGAACTGCGAGTTAAGGACCCTTCCCTGCCAAATTACTTGTCGATATTTGGCCAAAGCCAGTTTTTCAGCTTTTCCCCCACCAAAATCACAGGCTGAATGAGCAGCCATATCCTGCAAAGTAACAAAGTTAGCAGGGAAGGGGGTGGAAAATATGAACACACAATAAACTATAATTGCTAACCCAGAAAATGATGGATGAATAACATTCAAAAGATATAGAAATAAACAGACACAAACTAAAACTACATTTCTGTATAATACGACTTATACATACCTTGTCAAAACGGAGATGTACCGCAATAAACTTCCTTGCTTCATTTTCATCATTTACATCTAAAGTTTCTCGTAGATAATCAGTATTACCTACTACAGTTTTTTTAGAGGGATATCTGAGGCGATTGATTAGTGCATCTCCAAGTGCTCTGATGTGGGGAACAAAAACTAATGCTTGAAAATTAACTTTACAACGCAAACGTTGGATTTCCATGGGCAAGTTATCAAAGGTCAGACGGTGAGAAAATGGAGAAATTGCAGCAATCCCATAACTAATAACAAACAAGAGATCACTTATCAGGAATTGCCAAGTCAAGAGAAAGAAGCAAAAAAATCAATGCTAAAATTTACTCATTGAATTTTTAGCAATTAAGCACAAGATTTAACTGAAGGTAGAAGCTTTAGCTACCCCTGCTAACTAAATATAATTTTTTTCCTTGATCCTGCATTTTTGTTATTTATTAACAAGTCATGAAGCTGAAGCAGATAGTAGGATAATCCAGAATCCCGTGCTCAGAAACTTGAGAGACCTGCATAATTTTAGATTTGGAGGAAGTGGTCAAGAGGTAACTACCAACCTCTGCAGTACAGGCAGGACATTTTCCAGGTACCAGTTAGCTGAAGAATGAACAGGTGCTGTCTTAATTCTGGTAGCTCGAATTGCAGTGGCATAATACTCCCTTGTGCTCCAGGAGAATTCATCAGGTAGCTCTTTAACTATAGAAATGTCATCCTTCAAGACATTAATGAAGTGATCGACATCAAATATCTCCATGAATGTGCTGCACAACATCACATGCAACTTCTGAATAGGCCTTCTTGAAATACAAGGAGATGCAAAAACATGTAAACTTGAATTCTCTGTATGCAGAAATGCATTTATATAAAACAATACCTTGAATCTCGCCAAACAGGATTGATTTCAAAATGTGGGATGACGAGTGTAGCATTCAGTATTTTAGCAACCGCCACAGCATCACATATCTATATATAAAATAATTCATCACAAAGGTACTGACGATGCATCAGGATAAGCATATGTTTCAATCAAGAAAAGAAAAATCTATATCAGATATTTTAGCTACTTAAACATCTCAGGAAACTTTCGAGTACCTACCCCCATTCTCTGCTGGTTTAATCCTCCATCAAGAAATACCTGAAGATATCCCTCAGATTTTGCTGGTAACGCTGCTCAAAATAATGATAAGTCAGTATAAAAATGCATGAGCATGGATGTTAACATTAGAACATCAATGCAAGCTTCCAGCCACATTCTTCGTACAGAATTAATTCAGACCATAAAAAATTTTATATGAAAACTCTACGTCTTATCACTCACAAGGGACGCTTTTAGATTCAGCACATGTTCTCCATCCTTGATCAGCCAAAGGAGCCCAGAGATCAGCCTGCTTCTCCTGTGACTATAAAAGCATATTTGAGTGAGTGAAATAGAAGACTAATCATCAACATGACAAGAACTTCATAAGCATATTTTGGGCATACACAGTGAATTTTTACTTACAGTCTCACGCTGCAAAGCACTCTTCAGTAAAGCTAAGTGCCTAGGTTTTGGAACATTCCACTCCTGAAGAAATCAGTTGATTAGAACGATATAATGTTGCCTGAATAGAGTCAATTCTATAGCAATTTCATCAACATAAATAAAGTAACTGCAAGCATGAGTCGGTGTGCACAAAGTCCATTCCGGAAATCATACTTCAGAGAATGTAAAAGAGGAAATAAATTGAAGACACAGTGTATCATATTTGCAAAGTTGACTAGGAAAAATGCAGGTTGCAATGATAACACTTAGAACAGAGGTACTATCGCCAGTAACTTTCCCTTCACTCAAAATCCCATTAAGGTGCAACATAAATCAGTATATTCAACTCAAACAACAAACAATTTTTAGGCCGATTATCTACTGGGAATAAGTATCACATTCCAACAACAAAATGCACCTCTCTGAATTCACCTAAAATTTCCATCTCTATGCACTGAGTTTTTTTTCATTATTCTTTCCTCTTACTTTGTCCATCCATGAGTAGAATAAGTACCATAATCATCTCTACAACAATCGGCATCTCTCTGAATTTACCTAAATTTCCATCTCTATGCACCCAGTTTTCTTTTATTACTTTTTCCTCTGACTTTGTCCATCTATGAGTACCCATAAGAACATCACATCCAATCCGAGATCACAAAGGAAAACCTCCAAGAATATCATAGCTTTATAGTCCCGACCACGAATCAATAGCCAAAGGTTATCAACCATCTGAGTCAAGTAACTGAACTTACCAAACCCAATACATTATTCAGTCAACATTTCCAGGTTGAAATAAAACTTAATCTAATAAGTTTGCCCATATGGCACTTAAAACTGCTATAATACGCCACTCAGTCATTTGCCTTGGCAACTTGCAGCTCAATTGCCCCAGCAAATTCCTACTTTCCATTTCCAGTAATCTCCTTTCTTTTACTAACAGTTCTCATTTCTGTTTCCAACAAATAGCTAAATAGTAACCCAAAAAGGAAAAAAAATTCCACCAGTTAGACAAACAATAATCATAAATCAACCCAATAATAAAAAGCATTTGAACAATTTACATGAAAATTCTAATCTTAGAAAAAAAATTTAAAATATTTATCCTCATTACAAACTAGCCGTTAGCATTGATGGTCAAAATCAAGAAGTGAGAAAAAAATCAAGAAAACAAAGACAAGAAAAGATCATCAATTCTCAAAATAGTACATACCGAGAAAGTAGAAGGAGAAGCATGAGTCAATGGAGTAAACAAGCTTGGAAAAAGAAGTGGTAAAAGCAACACGAAAGCTCCAGCAAGAGCTCCTCTTCTATGAAGAAGCTCCATAACAAAAATAATAAAAAAAAAACTCACAAACCCAGATCTCAGAATCGAATCTGTAAGCGTTTTTAGCTTCTGAGTCTTTCTCTTACTGCTGTTTCTTGTTCTGGGTCCGTGATATATTGGTAAAAAACAAAAACAGAAGAGAAAAATATTAATGGAGGACAACACCAGAAGCAAAGAAGCCTCCTTTATCACATGTAAATGATAAATAAGATATAGGATTCCAATGCTACAAATAATAAATCACTCTCTTTCTTTGAGGTCTGTGAAAAGAAAGAAAAGGATAGTTAAGGCATCTCACATGGACACCTGTACACAAAAAAAAGCAGTGGCCTTTGATTATGGAAGGTGGTGTCACTTTCAACTCTCAGAAGGGCCCAGAAACAAAGCACATGAAAAAGCAATCTTTTTAGAACCTTGATTGTAGTATTTTTGTACGTTAAACCTTAGTTGTAGGTGTTGCTAATTGGTAATTACTGTTTAACGTTCTTGTCTCTTTTTATTTTGTTTTTTTATTTTCCTGGTAGTGGACCGTTAAAGGCCGTTCTTGTACTTTTTATTGATTACTTGGTTTCTTTTTCACCTCTTTCTCTCCTTCTTTTTTTTTTCTATTAGTTACATGTTGAGTCGCCATAACTCTGCAATAGAAGTAATACTCAAATTAATATGATAGATTTTCATCAATATTAATAAATATGGCCAAATCTATAAAGTAGGATGATAGTATTGCAGGATAAAAATAATCACCAAATGCATATTTCTTATATATATATATATATTTAAATTAAATATAGTGTAATATATAATTTGAATCTCGATCAAAAGTGTTTGAGAAATCGAGAATTCATGTCTATGTGTTTTGCTCTGGCTTTTGTGGGTACGAGAGCACCGACACTATTGTGATACAGAAGCTAAAGAGGTAATAGCGTGTGGGTGAATAGTTATAGTAGGAGAGGGGATATTAAAAAACGCAAGCTGGCAATGGAAAAGATTGGTATTTGTTTGTGAGATTATTGATGGGTTAAGGGTCCCATATGTTTTCAGGATTGTTTTGTGATGGGCTACTTACTAAATCCAGATGGGTCTACTATTTGGATCCGATTCATTCCCCTCCATGGAAATAGTTTTGTGATTTGGTAATGCTTTTCCATCCCTGCATCAATTCCATGTCTAAAATCTTCTTCTAGTAGGGTTCCTAAATCATGTAGCTTGCTGCCCCTATTCATTTATTACATCCTATCAAATATCTTTCTTATCATATTTCCTTCAAAATAATTAAGGGCTGAAATGCTATTATCTTATTTTTTTAAAATATGGAGAGTATATATATAATATATAATATATGGTATGCCTTTTCAAAAATACAATAATAGAATATTTCAAAGTTATATCTTTAAATTTATCATAAAAAGAATATCCTTTAGTTGTGAATTATTTGTTGGGAATTTACTAAAACAATAAAAATACGCCTAGTTATTTAATTAATAGATTAATAAAATTTTAAATATCAATTAGCCAAAGACAAGGAGATTATATGAATAAATTGTGTGAATATTGTCTTTTTTATAGTGTAGAGAGGAGTTGCTTTTTGATAAAGTTTGAGATTTAAGTTTCATTTTGAGATCAAAGGTACTGAGGAAATATCCTCTAGCACTCAATTTAACCCAAAAAGTTCTTAATAGTATCACATATTTCTAACAACCCTTTTATGATTTTTTACATTTATAATGCATGTCTTTAGTTTAATATGAATTAAATAAATAATTAAAAAAATCATTCTCTATGAACATCGCATAATAAGGGTGTTTTTTATTATGCAGTGCTATTGAAATTGGTTCGTTGGATCGTTAAAATTGGTTTAATGGAGGAGATGGGATTGATATAGGTGGAAGAGATGGGTGGTGGAGTGGATTCTTATGGGTTTGCTGTTGGTTTTGACAGAGGTGTCGGTGAAAGGTGATGGAGGCAACCGAGGTGGTGCGGCGGCGGCGATAACAGATGTAGGAAGGTGGCAACAACAGGTGAGTTTGGATTAATGATTTTATTCTTAGAAAGGAAAAAGAATAGTATAAAATTTTAAAAGTAGTGATTGGTTTTAAATTTTATTTTATTAAATTAATTTATAAGGTAAAGTTTATAATAAATTAGTTTATAGTATTAGTGTTTCTACTGGTTTTTATTTTATGAAAAATTAATTTAAAAAAAAAAAAAGCAAATTTAAACAAGACCCTTTATCAGTCTGAGTAGCCCTAAATTGGTAAATATATAACTAAATTCAGTCCGGAATTATATTAAATTAGCTCTAAAACAAGATATTAAGTAGAAATATTTAAGTGTTTCTTCCGATGCCCTTGCGCCCTAGTGGTAGGGAAGGAAAGATGCTCTTTTAACATAACCATAATAATCAAGAAAACATAAATTAAACACTAATATTCATAAAATTAATTCTCATTTAATTAAAAAAAAAATAGAAAGATAGATACATCTACATCACGACTTGATTATACAATTTCTTTTATTACGAAATATTTGTAGAGTCAATAATTAAAAAATTCAATTAAAATATATTTTTAAGTGTTTTTATACAATTAACTTTTAAAAATATATATTTTTATAAAAGACAGAAATATCTCAAAAATTCCCCTCCAATGGAAACTGAATTCTTTATAAAAATTGGCAGCCGTTGTGGTAATAATTCTGATATCTCTATCATCCCAAAATGCCAATGCACATAAAGATATGGACATGACAACCAATAATTGGATTCTCTTGCAAAATAATACATCACCTTTATGCCAAAGCATTAGACTGATGTTCCTTCCTTAATTAAAAAATAATAATTGATGTTATTAAATTCCAAATCATTTTGATTGGAACCCTAATTTAGGAAATGCACATACATTCGCACGCATACATATTGTCAATGCTTTAAATTAATTTCTTTCTTTGTACATTTTCTAATGTTTGATGTTGGTCCTTTGTAACCCAATAAACTCTATATAAGCTTCTAAATGTTCCAACAATTAGAAAAAATATTAGATAAATCTAATCCACCAAGTCATCTATAGACTAAATTAATTCTTTTATTAGTTAGATTTAATTATTAATTATTAATTATAATAAACTAAACAACCAATAAAAATATAATTATTAATAAATAAAATAACATGTCACCATACAATTGATTTAATCTATAGTAAACTGAGTGTACTTAAAACTTTATATGAATTAATATACAATAAAAGTTTGGATTTTATTTTTAATTCTCATTAAGAATGCATCTTCTTTATAATTATTGTTATTATTACTATTATTATTTTCTCTGGTTTCTTTTTAGAATTTAACTATTTACAGAAATAAAGTAAACCATACACATCCTTCATAAATAAGATTCAAAAGATAGAAATGGTAAAACTTTGCAGCAATAAACTGGCTCTAACACCATACATGGCAGTAACTATATAGATTTTTTAAATATTTTTATATATTTAATTTAATAAAAATTTAGATCAGATTTATATTAAGATTTTTAGTATGTAACTTTCATGTAAAACTGTATAAATTTTAAATACTAAAATCTCATATGTAAATTATTCAATTTTTTTTTTAATTTGATCCAAATCTTATAAAAAATTTATTGAATAAATACATAAAGATATTAAAAGAAAAATTAAATTACTCTACACGACGACACTATAGAATTCACCAATAATCTTTATTTATCTAATATTTTATATAATTGCTATAGAATTGGTTTATTAAGTCTTTGAAAATAATTTAATGTTATTAATTATTTGTCATTCACTAATTATTAAATAATTAGTAAAAACTTACATTTACATAATTTGGAAAGTGAAAGTCCTCATAAGATTCTAACTCAGAATTGCTTCAAATCTTATGGCTTTTTATAGTGAAAAGAAAGAAAAAAAGGTCAGCACTTTTATTATAAAATAAAGTTTGCATTTAGTTAAGGAATTCGAAAAAGAAAAATTAAAAAGACTTTGGTGATAAAACTATATCTATATTGAAAAGTGTGTTTTCTTTATATTAATGAAAATGTATTAAATTTTAGAATTAAACATCAAAGCAAGTCTCTCTTGAAACACAATAATCATTGAAAATGCTTTGCTTAACTTCACAAGAGAATTTGGGTTAGAACTTAGAAGTTATGAGGGATGAATCTAAGACATATATAATTAAAAGATGTATCCAATTTTTCTTTTAGGAAGAAAAGATTCTTAGGATTTTGTTTGGGTAGAGTCTAAGGCCCAATCCCTATATAAGAAGAATGTAATTATTATTATTTAAGGATATTTTATTGGGTGGGCTGTAGGCAGTTACTATAATTATTATTATTATTATTATTATTATTCTTTTTCAGGTAGAGTTTGGGTATTAGATTTGTAGGTTTCTCTAGAATAATTGTAAATTGTATTGCTTGATGAAAGTACAAAAAGCTACGGATTCAAACATGTCGAATGAATCCAACCAAAAATACAACTCAGCCCCACGTACAATACTACTAACAAAAGAGATGACATCGAAGTTTTGGACTATCTTGGCAGCCTGCCACTATAGCCAAATACTCTTCATGAAAGAACTCTTTCAAGGTTGAATTATTGAATGAATTTGAGCTTTGAAATGCATCTGCAACCTAAACTAAACACAACCAAATCTTAATCCTTCAAGGAAAACTTTTCCATAGTCTAACACATAAAAATTCATATGAATGACATTAAAAACCATATTAATATGCCACATAGTTTCACCCAGCATTACCAACAGTCCTTCTTGTACTCTTAACCTCTCCCTTCAAATAAGATTTATGAATATATATATATATTAAGGAATATAACCCTTTAATAAAGACAAGATCATCTCTTCTAATATGCCTTGCGAGAAGAAAAATTACAGATTTGAGAATAAATATATAAAAAAAAAATTCAAAAGTAATATAAACATTTTCTAAAACCTCTTTAATCCCTTTAAAATCGACCCTTTTTTTATATATATAAAATATTATTTTATTAAATCTAGCCTTTTATGTAATAAGAATCTAGCCTAATGAACACAAAAACAGGTCCATAAAATTAACTTAGAAAAATATACCATCTTTCTAGGGCTTCAAAGATCAAAGATAAGCCTCCACTACAGATGTCCATCAACAAACAATCAAGTAGTTTTCTAATTTAATAAAGATAATGAATTTAAGTGTATGCAGCTGTATTAAAACTTTTGAGGTAATGTTTTATTATCCATAACAATCTTGCATGAACATCCTAAAAAAATGATGAAATCCATATGCATATTGGGCTTCAAAGTAATCAATGATCAATAGATTGCTTAATGAGAGAGAGAAGGAGGTGGGGAGGAATCCTCAAGCTAACTAAAGCTCAAAGCAGCATTATGTCACCCTTTTCGAAATTCCAACAAGCAATATATATAGTGCGTGTTATTTGCTGGAGAGTCTTGAGAATAATGCTGTATCTGCTGTCATCTTTAAGTTTTGTGCAGATAAATACTCTAAGTTCACTATATTAATTGGCCTTTTAGAATCTTAAAGTAAAAAAGATGAAATATCACACTCTCATTATAAGAAACTTACCATTCTAAGAATAAAATGAACTTCAAAATTTGGAAAAAGAAACATATAAGATTAAAAATAACATCAGTATCTCTAGCTAAACAATGCCTGCATCTTTAGGCAATGACACCCATATCTACTTCTTTGAAAAAAGAAAAACACAAAAAGAAGAAGGGAAAGAGATGGATAAAATAATAAAAGAGTGAATTACTAGGATGTAAAAACTATTAGGACCCTCTCACGACTGGAGATGTACTAGTCGAACCTTAGTTTTAAGAAATATATTAAAATACCGGTCATATTTTGGTTTATTTATCATCAAACTCTTCCATTAGTAATCTCTATCTGTTAGTCAAATGTTAATAGGTTTACTAAACTTTGAAGCACCAAAAATAACCTAGAACCACATTACAAGACATAAATATTACTCAAATTCACAACTAAACACTCTTTATCTCTTGTTACCCTTTGAAATTCTTTAGTTTTCAACCGCATCTAAGATTCAAGTTTTGTTCCAACTTTCCATCTTATCGTTTGTTGTGAGTGTTCTTTAAATAATTACAGATATGAGTCTCAAACTCAAGATCCACTCTGGAAAAAAAGAACACCCTCGACCACCGACCACCGGGCTGCATGTCTGGTGATTATTTGCTGTGAGCGTAGGTTGTAAGAAAATTATTCTTTAATGTCTTTTTTGCGAATATAGAAGGCAATAGCGAAATGAAAGTGCAACGACATATGGCTAAATGAGTAGAAGAAGAGGCTACTGTTAGTCTCAGATCGTCGAACTAAGAAGTTATAAAGGCTGCTAGTTTGTAAAACACTTGTGATTGAGATGGGCTTTTGCCACCCATCAACAGTAAAATTGAAACTTTGTGGATGTGTTTAGAGTTACTGTTGGTGTTCAAAAGATATATTTAGATTTTTTTTAATTATTTATAAACTGTTTTTTAACATGCTTTTGAAAAGAAAAAAAAAACAATTCAATTACTTTCTACAAAAATAATTATTAAATTTAAAAATAAAATAAAATAAAAACTGATTTTCCCACCTCAATATCAAACAAATTGGTCAATTTTCACATTTGTTTCCTCCTATTATTAGTTTTAGCTCTATCAAATTATAATATGTGGATTGTTTGGAGCTTTTAATCAAAGTATCTTTCATCTTTGCTATGCCTTTATTGTTAGCAATATTATTTCTCTAAATATTCAACCCAACATACAATAATAAAATTACACATAAAATCAAATTATATATTTTCATTAGGGCTTTAATTGATAAATAAATTATATATATTACACTTATCTTTAAATCGTAGTTTTTATTGGTTCAAATAATAACTACATAGTTTGATATTGTATTTAATTTTAGCATTCGATAATGTATTAGTTAAAATTTGTTGAAGTAATTATAATTTCTATGATAAAAGAATTGATAACTCATTCTCTGGACACTTCAAAAGAATTTTCTCTTACTATTTTAGTTTGAACTTTTAGAAATTTAAGTTTGGAATTTTTAATCATCACAACAAATGACAAAAAAAAAAAAATTGAAAACGAATAATTTTTTAAACTTTTATAAAGATGAGTAAAATATTTAAAAAGATATATATTATTAGATTACTTATTTATTTATTTATTTAATCGATATTGTTTTTAGAAAAAATTAATAATTCTTATTCGGACTTGATTTCTCTTTTTTTTTTCTCTTATCACTATTGATATTATAGTTATGTTAATAAATTATGATTAATAATTTTATCAAGGACTAAAATTTAAAATATCAAAATATTTTGTTAAAATTGAAAAATTAAAACTTTGATGCTAAATTTAAAAAAAAGTGGAAAGTGCAGCCTTTTATTAGAGTAGACTTGGACAAAATTATAGGCCCAAGTAATTGTACTGAGCTCGATTGTAAGCACAAACCCGACTGAGCTATGTTCGACCCACATTTTGTTCAGATCTAATCATATACAAACAATTAAACAAAGTTGTTAGTATCTTTATAAAATTAATACCCTCCTTTTCTTTTTTAATTATCTAATGGTTAAATTATTGGAACAAGAAACTCACATTTATTAGAGATCACACTTTCCACCAGGCAGCAAACATACTGCTGATCATTGAAACTACCGATAGATTAGAAAAAAGATTAGTTGCTAAGCTCCAATTCATAGTAGAAGCAAAAGCCATAACTAATGCACATTGTTTGTGTCCCATCATTTTAGAGAAGTAGTTGAGCAGACCACCAGTCTCACCTATATCATAATTGCTTCTATGATCCACTCTCTCTCTAGCTTCTATAAATCCCAGAAGACTGCTATTTTTTCTCTCTCTATATAGCCCTTTTTTGTTGTTTACTGTTGTTAATTTGCATTCATGGCGGGATTTTTTTCACTCCTCAGGCGCCTATACCTTACTATCTATAACTGGGCTGTTTTCATTGGCTGGCAAGTTCCTGTCTTTTTTTGGATCTTTCAGCTTTTCCCTTTTTAAAAGTTTCAATCTTTACTATAAAAAAAAATTATGGTGTTTTGAGATTTCAGGTCTCAGGTTCTGTTTCTTGCTGTCAAAACTTTGAAGGAATCAGGTTATCAACATGTTTATAATGCTGTTGAGAGGCCTCTCTTTCTTGCTCAAACCGCTGCAGTTTTGGAGGTAAACCGCTATGTGTTCTCAATTTCATTTCCTTTTCAAGTTCAGGTTAATTTTAGTGACTGAATTTAATTAAATTCTTTATTGGGTTTGGTTTTAAATTTTGTTTTGTAACAGATTTTTCATGGTCTGGTTGGTGAGTATGCTTTTTCTTTAGCTATTCTTTTTGTGTTAAATATTCTTGAGAATAATTCAAGAATTGTTTTTATATTTTCTAAGGTGTTCTTTTTTTTTTTTTTTAATAATTAATTTGCGTTGATGAAAAGGATTGGTGAGGTCTCCAATAACAGCAACACTACCACAGATTGGTTCGAGACTGTATGTAACATGGGGCATCTTGTATAGCTTCCCTGAGGTTAGTATTAGATCCCTTCCTTTTTCTCTAATCTTGCTACTAATGGATTTAGTAATTAATAGTTTAATTTGGAATTCAGAAATTTAATTAAACTAACACTGATGAAACTGTATTTAATTGGCAGATCCGGACTCACTTCCTTGTTAGCTCTTTGGTTATCAGCTGGTCAATCACTGAGGCAAGTATTATTGTATATAGAGTTACTGGAGATATTATCTCTTAAGCACAAGTTAAATGTTCTTTTTTGTTCCTAGTTGTATTTTGGTTTATTAACTTGCAATCAGTTAAATAGATAGGTTATTATTTGGAATTAAAGTCTTCAAATATTTGTAAAATAATGTAATTTATGAAGAATTCTCACTATCAAGTGCATTTTTCTAACAAGCTGGATGAGGATAAGTATGCTTTGTTGTTGAAATTCTCATCTAAATGAGCTCTTTTTGAAAAAAAAAATATATTCTTTAGACATGCAATGTAAAGCTGCCCTTTGCTTAGTTACTTGCTATTGGCTGATGACTGTTGAATTTTGTCTGTTAATATGTTGATGGGAAGAAGCCCTTCATCTTGGATTTATTCAATCATGGCTCTTAGTGGCACTGTATCATAACTTTTGTTGGTAACATGTAAGAGTTATTTTACAAAGTGATTATGACTTAAGTTTAGTGTTCTCAAGGGAAATGATTGAATGTAAAGGAGTTAAAGAATGCAATTGCATCAGTCATAAGCACAGCTAAATTCTAAGCATATTAGTTTATCAAGATTTATCTACATGCCTGATCCCTTTTAATGTGAAATTAACCTGAAAGCAATATTAAAGCACATAATATAAACTTTTTCATGTTGGATTATTTCCAAAGTTTTCTTTTGTTGGATGACAGTGAAAAACATGAGATTTCCTAAAGGCCAATTTAAAAGATTTTCGTGTTGCTGCCCTTTGCAGATAATTCGGTATTCTTTCTTTGGCACGAAGGAGGCACTTGGTTATGCACCTGCATGGCTCATGTGGCTCAGGTATCAGTATCACCTATATGATTGAATTTACTGTGAAGTAAATATCGAGTTATATGCAGTTGTCTCATTAATGTTCAATTTATTATGTGCAGATATAGCACCTTTTTGTTGTTGTATCCCACCGGTATCAGCAGTGAAGTTGGTCTAATCTACTTTGCCTTGCCATACATCAAGGTAAACAGATGACACATAATTTTAGTTGTATTAATGTAGTTTTGTCAACTGAATGTTATACAGGCTGATGCATACATGAGAATGTCTTGTTGAGGCCTATGTGAAATGTACTAAGTATAGGATTTCCTGTTGCTTCTAAAGGTAATACATCCACGTATCAATGCGCACGCACACTTTTGTCCACTGAGTTCTTTACCTGCTGGTGCAAGCATGAAAAATGTCTTTCTGGGACATGGAGCGTATAGTTTACATAGTAGCATTGAATTTTCTTGTTTCTGAAATACTCGTCTAAATTTATGAGAAGGTGGCAAGATATACATGAAAGTAATTAGCCATTTTTTCTATAGACTGACAATAATTATTAGATTGGTTTACCACCATGCCTTGTAAATTGGCACAGAAACTGTTTTCCACACTGCTGAATTCTACCTCTCCGTTATTTAGTATTAACCTTTTTGTGTATTTACTGTTATGAACCATGTGCCTTTATTAGTATCAGTTTCAGTAGAAAGGAATATCTGATTGAAACGTGAATTGCTAAAAAATCGGGTGGTTTACAGAAATCTGAGAAATATTGCATAAGGATGCCCAACACGTGGAACTTTTCTTTTGATAATTTCTATGCTGCTATTCTTGTACTTGGGATCTATGTACCAGGTATGAACTCAGCTTCTTGAAAGCAGCCTGTCCCATTTGTCGATTTGGTTACTTTATCTTTGCCCATGTTTATTGGTCAAAATGCCATGAACTCTTGCAGGCAGCCCTCACATGTACAGCTATATGCTTGGGCAGAGGAAGAAAGCTCTCTCAAAATCAAAAAGGGAGTAGATTGGGAGCAAAATTTTCTGACGTTGCAACTTTGGCTTATCAATACTTGATCCATGCAGTGAGATACTTTATCCTGGACAGGTTATGAGCATATTAACAAAGTGGATGTTATGTGTTCATCATAGGCTGTGTTATTTAATCTGTTGGTTTAGGGCAGGAGTCTTAAAACTACCCTCCAGTTTGTAGTTTATATGATGTGACAATGATAAACCAAATTGATTATTGATTAAGTTATTCTTTAAGAAATTTGGTCTCCATGGTCTCAAAAAATTATTGCTACTATCTTACTCTTGCTGTTTCCTTTTAGTCGTATTGGTAAGGATGCCTTGGCATGGACCACGGATGGATGTTAGCTGAACAAATTAGAGACTTGGTTGTATATGATCCAAGAGGCTGACTGGGTCGCATACTATTAAAATTCAGGTAGTTAAACCGCCAAAGGGATTAGTAGTAAGTTACAAATTGGGTACCGGGTACAGTAATTGTGGGCATGATAAGATCAATTTCGTTCCTCAGTGCCTGCTTCTGCTGTCCATTTCACTGTTTCTATTTTGTACTGCCCAAATGGTTTCGCCTTGCATGTTCTTGCTGGAGAAGATGGCATATCTGTCTATCTAAGCCATTATTTTTTTAATCACTGAATTTTGAAGAAATTAGCTCAATGCAACATTTGATGTATATAAAATCCAATTACATTCAATAATTAAGAGAGAATTGTTCAATTTTTGGTTGTTTAAAGGGCTCTAACCAACCAGAAGGAGAAGTCAAGATCAGCTGAGAAAAGAATTCTGTAGCAAGAAAGGACAACATCTGGCATGGTGTTGCCAAAAGAGACATGAAATCTTCTAAAAATTTTAAATGCCTACAGAGGAAATTCACAAAAAAAAAAAAAAAAAAAAAAATGGCAGCTCGCATAGCCCATCCAACCTATGAAATCCAGAAAGTTCATTCTTCTGTGGCTGCACCGGCGGCATTTAAATCCACAGTCAAGTCGAGTGTCTGAAGGACAGCATAAACGGGTTAGTAATAGTCCATTGGACAATCAAATTCTAAATTACACTGTTTAATTCCTTTTTATATCATAATCCCAGAGCAGAACAGGAAAAAGGGCCTGAATACTTGCATGCATATACATAGAACTTAAAACCAACAGACAATTAGAAACCACAAGTACCTTTCCAGTTATCTTGCTGTACATGGCAATCACATCTTGCACAGTAGTTTCAAAGTGAGTCGTTGCATCATAACTCTGCAGATAATTCCAATCTCAAAACCTTATCACCAGCTCAGGTTTCAGCAAGCAATATTGCTGTAACTTGCTTGTTTTTTGAGCTTAGTTATTGTATAATTACAAAAATAATTAGGAAGTTGATGAGAGATGAACTATTCATATTTATACTTACCGTGGATATGAAGCAGTTGTCAACATCATGCTGATTTGTAGGCTCATATCTATCATAAGTTTCGAAAAACATCTCGTCTACAGGTCCAAGGAGATCTAGGCCTGGCTTCAATTCAGTTTGAGGATCATCAGTCTCTGCTTCTGTCGTAACAAAAGCAATGTATTTCCCTTTTGGAGCCACATTGTGAGTATAGGAGCAGCAGAATAGGTACCTGTGATAGTTACTATGTCAAATCTAAATTTAAATTGAAGGTAATAGCTAGAAGGAGAAAAAAAAGGAAGGCAGGAGAAGGAAGTGCGTATAAAAGAAATAAGAAGATAAACGTTTATTTGTCATGACTGAGCAGCATATATCCATAAGCACAAGATGTATTTCTTACGTATCTTTCATGTCTCATGTCTAACATGTAGGAGTTACAATACAAAATAATTGAGGAAATACATCTAATCAACCACAAATCATACCCTTGTTCAAGCATTTATCAGTACCATCAGTACGACTTATTAACCACATAATTCTGTTCTAATCACGAAATTCTTGAATGAGTAGTGCTAAATCCAAGACGGACAATTAAGAATGAGGAAGATTTTATAAGGTTTTTAGAACATCCAACTTCTAACTAGAGAACCTCAAATTTACCAGCTGCAGGTACAGAAATAGTGTCACCAGAATTTTCCTAGCAGAATTGTTATTTATGGGAAAAAGAAACAACTTCAATAGATTTGCCAGAATCATGCTCAAGTTTGCATGCAACACCTCCTGTTTGATCATAATCATCTTATAAAGAGATGAGCTACACTTAAAATGTGGTATTGAATTTTCATCACATCCTAACGTGCTGATGTGCACGTAAATGATCTATTCATGTGAAAATGTAGATCAATGCCTTTGTGTACAGTAATAACTTCAAGTATAAAATGCCAAAGCATTCAAATCATAAGAAACACCACGTACATATCTGATTTTCGCGCAAGTTGTTTCTGAGGCAGAATAACCTGGACTGAGTGAGAATCATGGGTATTTGGAATTGGATGACTCATTATACATATAGCACGAGCTACTTTCCCAATTGTCTTTACCTGTTGGCGTATGTAAATAATCAAGAGATAAGGTTTACTTCTCATTTAGTTCAGAAGGGTACAAGAGAAGCTTGAAACAAAAAGTTCACAAAATTAGACGGCTATTATAATCATCCTGATGGTAAATAATTTATGTACAATTGGGCATAGCTTTCAGGATCATTATGATCGGCAGAACATATTTGAGAATATTACAAATGAAACCCACATCTAGTCAAACTCTAAAGAATTTTGACATTGTCATTTTTGACAAACACTGGCCAAGGAGTTATAGATTCCTGCAATGTTACCTTGTTGGGCAAATATGAAGGATCACATACGACTTTTTTGCATTTAGCAGTTTCTCCTTCTGATGTCACTCCATAGGCTTTTCCATCTACATCAAACTCAACCTGCCATATACATTAGCCAGAGCAGCATAACATGAGATAATCTTGCAAAGCAGCAACTCGTCATATTACATATTCTACATTGTTGACAGGACATTGCCTTGCATTCTGGCTTGCTAAGCATGTAGGTACCACCATAAACAGCACTCAAACGAGCAAATGCCTGTCAAGAATATTGTAACCAGAATCATTATCGCAACTGTAATTAGGCCACTGCAAATGCTTTCAATTCCAAATAGAAACAAACCTGAGGGAGCTCTCCTAATCCATAAAGGGGATAAATATAAGGAGATCCTCCCTGAAAGCGTGCTAAAGAATCTGCATATAGCTGCATAACCAAATATGTCAGAGAGAGATATAGTTCTTCGCAGCAGAAAATTGATGACGCTGATGGTCTATAAGAAAACACATTTTTGCATCATGAAGCTTGTGAAGGAAAAATCATAAACCATATCAGAGATTCAACCAGGTATAACCCTTGCTTTTAAGTCAGAAGGAACTACATTAGTGAGAGTCATATATAGATTATATACCCAGTTAGTACTACCTCTCCAGATACAACTGGAAAAGACCAATTACCTTCATCCTCTTCACAAAATCCAAAGCAGGTTCATCTAAGTAATTATCATCCAAATAAAGTGCCAAAGCATGCCCAATGAAGTCTACTGTATTATCATCCAGCCCATATTTCCTGCATGAAACAAGGATGTAAGTAATTTTAGAAGCCATTTCTTTTCTTGTCCAGAAGATGGATAATTCAATTACTTTTGGAAGCCTGAAGTAATTGATAACAATTTTATTTCCTTAAGAGCTATTATTGCTCCTAGTCTGTATTGTATACGATGATCAAGATATTATACTGCGCAAAGTACAGAATGCTGCTCTTTTCATCAAAGCTCAAAAACAATATTCATATTGAAGAAAGGGAGAGATTGGAGTGAGACATTACGATATAACATCTCTAGCTTTAACCTTGTTAAGGTCCAGCCTTTCATGAGACTTAGGATCATTCTCATCATAGTCTTGCACATAAATGAAAAACTTTCGAGCACGACGCTTCTCAAACAATCCCATAAGTGGGGATTTCAGTGCTTCCACATCATTAGCTGGTACTTTGTGTATCTGCAAACAATGATCCGCCTCAAATACATTAACTGTGAAAACAGAAAGATTTACTATTCTACATAGCTCAATAGTTCAAGTTATAGATAAGAAACTAAGAATGATAAGTCTTCAGACCTTTCCTTTATTATATACAAAACTACCGTCCACAGCCTTGAAATTTAGATATTTAGTAACATCAGTGTGGATGAGAATGCGAACCAAGGCACCATTAGCCATCATGAACTGCGAGAGCACAGAATACTGTCATTATTATTCAAAGCGAACAAAGTTCAGCAATTTTAACATACTTCAAATAACGCACCAAGCATGCTTGATCCCGAACTGTTCTTATTTTGGAGTCGTTTTAGAACTCTATAGGAAAGTTACTAAGGTTCAAAATCACACAATATGAGAAGTTCTTGAACCCACAAAATTCAGAAGATTCAAGTCAAGGATTTACTGCAAATAGTAGTAATAAGAAAAAGTGCACAAATAATACTCGTGCAGAAAACTCAAATAGTATATCAACAAACACAAATGAATCATCAAATGAAGATACAAAAGTTATGGTTTACTTAGAGTAGGATTAGGAAAAAAGTCATCATCAAATGTGGATATACCTTAGGGATCATATCAACATTATAGTCTCTGCTTGCGCCCAAACTTTCTGGAGGCTTGTCATCACCCCTAAATCGCTTCCAAAGCTATGAAACCAAAGACAGGCTTAATGTGAATGAAATCCCTCAATCTAATGATTTTCCATTAATTCTGTTTAATAGAAATGAGATAAATATATAGTCACCTGATTTAGGTTTAGCGAAGTGGACTCTCCTCCATAATAATCATTTCTATCCATATGCAATACCTGTCAAAAAAAAGAAAAAGAAATTCTTGAGCAGCTAAGCCTGACCCATCACTTGATCAATATAACCCAAAACATACATGCACAATTTATGGTGATTACTCGATTCACATATAATCATATTGTTTTTTTAATAGATCTAACATCATATAAGAACAAGAATGAGAGTGACAGTTATACAAATGAAACTGGTTCATTTGCATATTATAACTTAGTCTTGCTACTGTCAAAGAACTGCTCAACCTAAAAGCACAAGTCAGCCTTAATTATTCTATGAAAGGAGAGAGCACTACTGCAAAAATTCCCTGCCAAGTAAAACTTTTAGCGGCATTTTAATCATGTCATTTATACCAAATGCCTCAAAACCAATAGCGGCATTTATGTTAATGGACAGCAAAGGGAGGCCTTTTGCGGCAATGTTTTGTTTTTTTTATGTGTCACCAAAATTATATTTAATTGTCGTTAGTCGTGATTTTCATTTTAAATCTAGAGCTCTTTTTAGCGGCAATTTATGTATGCCGCTATAGCAATAGCGACAGTGGATGTGATCATAACTGCCGCTAAAACTAACAAAAAAGTGCAGCGAAAGACTACATTATTTTATGTCGGTAGCTTACGGAGGAGAGTTACGTACTTTGAGTCCATCGACGGAGAGCAAACCACTGAGGATGCATTCTTTGAGACCTGTTCCTAGTACTACGACATCGTATTCTTCATCCATTGCAAGAAATTAAGAAGCAGAAAGAAAGAAAAAGAGATAATTAATTGCAAAGAAACAGATTAAAAAGAAAAGATCACAAAAAAGAAGAAGGAGGAATTACTGCTAAGAACGAAAGAAGGAGAGCAGGTCTATAGCGGGAAAGTCCCTTACTTTTCGGTTAAATCAGTTGCTACACGTGTTTCCAATCATCCCCTACACGTGTTTGTTTCCTCTCGGTTTTGCCGCTGAATAATAATAATAAGGACAAAGGGCCAATTTAGTCCCTGAATTTATATCAAGGGGTCATATAAGTCCAATTTCAACTTATCTAACAAATAGGCACATAACTTCTATTTAAATACCAAATTAATCCAAATTTAAGCAAGTGTATTGCACTCTCTTGAAAGAGAGAGTGACTGATTTCTTTTGATAATAACAATACACAAAAGAAAATCAATAACAAAAGAAAAAAATAAATAAATAAATTCCAATTCTGCATATTCATTTTCACAAAGCCAATTTAAAATCTAAATCTTTTCTCTAACCCTCACCAACACTTTAAATCCTTAGCATTACAGTTCCTAGTGTGGTGGTGACAATGACTACATTAGCTACTGCCTGTGGATTTATGGATTGTTTAAGAACATGGATAGATGGGTTTGATGGATAATGATTAACGTGTGTTGTTGTTTGATGGTGATAATATATGGGTTAGAGGCGAAGGGTGGATTAAGTTTCATCATTGGAGTGGCATTGGATTGACGTCTGTAATAGAAGCAATGATTGGATTGAGTTTCATTAGCTTTAATAGAGATAACAATGGCTTTCTTTGATGAATACGTTACTTAGATTTGATTGTGATTTGTGATTGTACAGTGTTTTGTGATTATGGTTTTTTTTAGCAGTTCGATGATGGTGTTTAAGAGGCAATAATGTTGTAGCAATTTCGATGGTGATATGGTAGTGGCCCCGGTGACAACGGGTTGTTTAATATTGGGTATAACTGAAAGTGGAAAGTGATGATAGAGGCGATGCTGATGGCGGCGGCGATACTAGTGATGGTAATGGTGGTAACAACAACAGTTGAGCGATGGTGAGTGGTCGTGGTAACAGTGGGTGGTTAGTTGGGCGATGGTGAATGGTGGCAAGGATGATAGTGAGTGATGGTATGTGGTTTATTTATTTATTTTTTAAAAATATATATAAAATGTGTAACAATATATAAAGTAAAGCTTTTTTATTTTAAATATTCATTTATTTTAATTTAGTGTATATATTTAATTTAAGAAAGAGTTTGTTATACACGTGCCTTACTTAGTCCAATTTTGGATTAATTTGGCCCTCAAACTAAAGTTGGAGGCCTAATTGTTAAAATAATTAAAATTAGATTTATTTGACATCTTAATACAAGTTCAGGGGACAAACTGACCCTTTATCCATAACAATAAATACCTATTATTGGTTAAGTTTTTCTAAACATCAAAATACTTGTAAAAACACACATGAAAATAAAAGTATTTAATATTATAGTTAAGATTTCTTTTCTAAACATTATAAAATAGTACATATATTCTATTTTACAGTGGACGTGGATTTATTGATTTTAAATTATTTTAAAAAATACTTAATTACTAGAAATCTGTAAATTTAATTTTTTTTTATTTAAAAATTGGTAAGCACTGTCATTTAAAACTGGGTAGGTGCTGAAAACTGATAAGCATTATAATTCAAGACAAGGTCGGTGCTGTAAGGAAAAGAAAAGGAAAATTTTGCCTAAATTCTGATTATTTAGGAATTTTAATTTTTTAATATTCAATTTAAGTTAATTGATCTAAATCATTTGAGATATTATCTGCTTTTATTTTGAGTAACCTCACGATTTTGTTCTTTTAATAAATTCAAGAGCTTCTTACGAGGTCATTGGTTTCAAAAAATTTATGAACTCATTACATATTAAATCATTGATTAACTTTTAGATTTTTTCACATCTAATGACTAAACTTTTTTCATTTTTTCTTTGTTTATTTCTATATTCTCTCTTCTATTTATTAACTAACTATATTTTCTAATTTGTCTTTTATTTATAACCAAAATAATATTACTTCTTCTTTCTTTTCCATTAAAAGATAGCTTTAAAAATAATATAATATTTAGAATAAGAAATTGTTTTAAACGAAGAAGCACCTGCCTGTGCTCTTTTGGCTGTTTGTAAGGATATTGAAGTTTTTTTCCCTTTCTTAATTAAACCTAGTTTCTACAAACAGAAAATCTAAAATTTTCAAGAATGAGAATTATATTTCTTGAAAGAAGAAAAATAGTACTACAATATTTATAAATTCATCATCAGGAAAATTAAGTATTAATATTGTTGTCGTCTAAGTTTATTATTAAATTTTTTAACACTTTCATAATGACATATATATTTTAGATATTATAATGACATGTTCGAGTATGATGATGATCACACGATTGGTAAATTATGGCCGAGCTAAATGGGAGGTCGAACAGAGTATAGAGTTATTAGTAATCATTATGATGTTGGTGTAAAGCTAGTAGTTGTTCTTGATTTCATAAGTTCAGAAACAATGAAGTCATTTGTAACTCGTAATTATTTGGAATTAGTGATGTTGGTTAAAGAAAACAAGTGTTATAATGCATGAGATGTTAGGGGCATGATTGGACACTAACAAAGTATATCAAGAACTTGGATGCCATTTGCTTTTATTAGAATTTCAATTATATTAAGAACTTGGATGCCGTTTGCTCTTACTGGGAATTTCAATTTTCTGAAGACAATAAAGAAAAAGCTATCTATACAAATAAATTTTTAGTTAAATTTGAAAGCGGATTTACTTTGTTTTTTTTGTTATTATATAAATATTCATGAGTTAGTAAAATTATTTTTTTAAATATTATAATTGCTATTTATTTTAGGTTACTTTTAAATATATATAAAAAAAAGCATAATATAATGACAGAAAAAATGAAGAACGTACGAAGTACTCTGAATTGCCAAAACTTTACCAAATATCATTTAATTGCCATCCATTGGATTAAACTTGTGTGCATATATGTATTATGATCTTGTTCGTAAGAGATTAACATTGTCACTGTTTTCTTGTAGTATTATTAACTACTAAGCTCTCTTTCAATGAAAAAAGAAATAAAAGAAAAAGTACTATAAGAAAGTAATTAAAGGTAGTATCAAAATAAAAATAAATAAATAAAAGAAAGTAGATTCTAATCATAAATGGAAAATGAATTAGAGAATATAATTAGTTAATGATATGGAAGAGAATATAGAAGGAGAAAAAAGAAATATGAGAAAAAGTTTGTAATGTCGCTAGAAGTGAAAGAAATCACTAGTTGAGAAATTGTGTAAAGTTACAAAGTTTTACATGTGTAAGTGGATATATATATATATATATGTTAAATGTTGTTCCGTATCCAAACATTATATGTTCCAGATATATCTCTTTTAAATTAAATTGTCATATCACTATTAACTTCCGTTTAGTTCATCCTCCAACTATTTATTTATTAAAAATTTCACATTTTGATATTATTTATACTAATTGAATTCAAATCACATGTGGTACTATCTACTTTAAGCTTCAATGGCCTTATAATTTTGTTTCCTTGATAAATTCAAAAACTTGCTAAAAAGCTACGCTTTTAAATTATTTTCTGAACTCATCGCGTTTAATTTTAGAGTTCTTCTAACTTCTAAGCTAAACAATTAAAAAACTTTTTATGTGATTAATTTCAATTCTTTACATATATATCACTAATCATTCTTTGTTCCATTTTAATATACAACTGGATTATTCATACCCTTTGTCTTCTAGAGGTTTGCTATCCTAAAAGTATGTTGGGAGCCACTCTTTGTCTAAGCATCTTGTCTATGGCTCAACATTTAATTCTTGCTATCATTAAACTATTTCTTTAGATCAGAGTATGTTCTGTAAAATTCGCGGGCTTATGAATCACGCAAAAATAATACAATATGAGTAAAGTATCATCTCATGGAAAAGAAATTCAAGTACTAATCTTTATTTAATTATTATCTAAAAAATCAGTAATCATTGATAAATAAAAATTAAAGTACTAAGATAAAAATAATCTAGTCTATGACAATGAAGATTTAACAATCAATTAAAGACAACTCTATGTTAAGGATTCCACCACATTAAGTGACTATGATTGCTTACTTGCTAGACTTTGATTTAGAACAAATAATCAATTTAAAGATTATTAAATCATTATTATCCCACATACTCTCTACTCAAGTTGTGCGAGAAGTATCAAAGCTAATTTCATACCTACTCTCGTGATCATTAACAATAACTGAAATCCATTAAGTTTTATAGTTAATGATAAAATCACATAGGATTGAAATCATCTATAACTCTTAACTTTCTAAATTTAGCAATTCATAACTAATAGTAGATTTCAATTCTCGTTCCATCACCTAATATCTTAAACATGTAAATACTTGGCCACAATATTCATAACATCAATAAAAACACCAAATTTCTAAATCAAAGTTTATTTACTCATCAATCAGTAGTTTAATGCAAGATAATCGTAATTGAATTAATGGGTGATCACTCATTTCCTAGAATTAAATAAAATTAGCCATTAATAGCTTTATTCAAATCCAAATCAAAAGAATAGAAAAATAAAAAGAATTATTCTAGTAAATAGTATAAAATAGCAAGAAGATGTTTTGAGAATGTTTCTCTATTAAATTATCTACTCTAGATGATGACTTGAGTCTTCAATCTTCTTTCTTTATTCCTTTGACGGCTTCTCCTTACGTTTTTCTTCTTTTTTCCAACTTAAGGAAACCCTAAAAAAGTCCAATTGTGCAACTAATGTCATGCGTCTCTAAGAAAGTGAGAAAAATCTCCAAGAGGAAATATTAAAAGATATTAAATTATAGTTATGAATTTGAATTTATAATTAAAATAACAACAACGACAGTGCAGTACAATATGAGACAATAAAATACAATAAATATAACGCACAAATAAATGACTAGTATATATATATAAAGAAAATAAAGTTTTTTCATCAAATTTCACGTGACGTAAATAAAATTTTATGAAACCATGTTATATTGTTTTTCAATAAAAAAATGACATGTGTTGTGTTCATAAAAATATTAATTATAAATATTTATAAAAAAATTAAATGTGATGTTAAATGCTAATAACGCATATCACAAAAGTTTATATTTATTTAAATATAAGATTAATATGAAATTAAAAAATATTAGTAATAAATATAATAATTATTATACCTACTATATATTAATAATAAATCTTATTATCTTTATAATAAAATATATGTTTATATTTATATGTAAGAATAAATAATAATAATAATAATAACATAGGAAATTATTAAATTTAGAACATAAAAACAATTAATAGAAATTTTTGACATATTAAAAAATATATTGGTGCAAAAGAGAGCCTTAATATGGTTACCATATTTCGACACATAACTTTCGAAAATATATATTTTCAAATCTCAACTTTAACTATTTTATTATTTTAATCTTTGAATTTTAAATCTAATATGGTAGGCGCTTCAATTTTAATATTTAAATAATCTTTTAAACGTGATTTCATTCAATATGTCAATGTATAACGTATTTAAATGTCCTTATTGTTATTTAAAAAAATTAGGTACCTGTTAAATGAAATTATTTTTGTAACTTCTTAAATACTTTTAATTTTTAATTTCATTTAACAGGTACCTAATTTTTTTAAATAACTTTAAGAACTTCTAAATACGTTATACATTGACATGTTAAATGAAATCACATTTAAAAGATTATTTAAATATTAAAATTGAAGTGCCTACCATATTAGATTTAAAGTTCAAAGATTAAAATAATAAAATAGTTAAAGTTGAGATTTAAAAATATATATTTTTGAAAGTTATGTGTCGAAGTATGGTAACCATATTAAGGCTCTCTTTTGCACCAATATATTTTTTAACATGTTAAAAATTTCTATTAACTGCTTTTATGTTCTAAATTTAATAATTTACTATGTTATTATTATTATTATTATTTATTCTTACATATAAATATAAACATATATTTTATTATAAAGATAATAAAATTTATTATTAATATATAGTAGGTATAATAATTATTATATTTATTATAATATTTATTGATTTTATATTAATCTTATATTTAAATAAATATAAACTTTTGTCATATTCGTTATTAGCATTTAACATCACATTTAATTTTTTTATGAACATAACACGTGTCATTTTTTTATTGAAAAACAACATGATATGGTTTCATAAAATTTTATTTATGTCACTTGAAATTTAATGAAAATACTTGGTTTTCTTTATATATATACTAGTCATTTATTTGTGCGTTATATCTATTGCATTCCATCGTCTCGTATTGTACTGTATTGTCGTTGTTATTTTGATTATAAATTCAAATTCATAAATATAATTTAATATCTTTTAATATTTAATATTAATTTATAGTATTTTAAAAAATATCCTTACTTTTTAAAAAAATTAAAATTTTATTAGTGGAATAATATATAAATTATTTTATAAATTTTTATTTAGTATTATATAAATTAATACTATCAATATAATTGATATTACTGTTTTGTAGGATTAGAAATTTTAAAATATAATTTAAATTACTATTTTCTAAAATTAGAATTATTATCTAATTAGAAAATTAATTTATTAGTTAATATAATATTAAACTATAATTAATATATTATTTCTTAGGATAGAATAATATCGTTATTTAATTAGAAAACTATTTATTAATTAATATTATATTAAAATATAACTAATATTATATTTCTTAAAATTAGAATCATTGTTTAATTAAAAATATAATTTATTAATCAATAAATTAATAGAAAAATTATAAAATTATCAATAATCTTAAATATCATGTGTCAAAATAAATATATATGGCAAAATAAAAATTTTATTTATCAAAAATTAAGCAAACATGTAAAAGAATTTAGGTTTCATATATATATAGCACTACAAAAAAACTAAGTAATATAGACTATATTTAGATACTACACACAAAACCGTCGCTTTAAAGACTATTTTGAGATCACACGACCACTTGGAAACCAGAATTTTTCTGTGAAAAATAGAAACTATTTAGCGACCAATTTGTAATGGGATTATAGCTTTCATTTAGAGACAGGACATATAGTCTCTCACTTTTTTTAGTAGTCTGATATAGCGACCACAAATAGAAATAATAGCAAGCACAATAAATGGTCTCTGTTTACAGATCAGATAATGTGATCTCTAAATTAACAACCACGTGGAAAAAGTAATCGCTATTTATTTAGCGACTTGCATTTTAGAGACTAATAAAACTGGTCATTAAGTGATCTGAGAAAGTGATTAGAGACCGCTTTTGGTGGTCTCTAAATGCTGATTTTTTTTTTTTGCAGTGTATAGACTATGGATAATGAATCTAGACAATGAACCAAATACAATTTCTTTTTCAGGATTGAGCTTCGATCAAACTTCTATTGCACTTGCAATTTCAAAGTTATATAAAAATGAGTTCCATGCCAATGGAGAAAAATCAAGCTGAAAAGCTAAAAAAATCTCAAGTCTAAATTGGGCTAAGAAAGGGTTTTCATATATATATATATATATATATAAATATATAGAAAGAGAATAAAAGTGTTCATACATGGCTTCATAAATGTGTCCGAAGGCACACAAAGATTATGTACCTATAAAAAGGCAGAAGTGGGTTAGGTAAATTACACAACAACATCCATGTCACTTTCAACTATAAACCATATCTCTGTCCTCATTTGTTCAGAAGCATCCCAATCTCCTTACCAACACTTAGCCAGAATACGGTAACCTGTGAAGAAATGGGAAAAATTACAAGACAATAGAAACATTACATTCAAAAATAAGCAAAAAGACAAGCAGATATATGCTGGAACAATATCTGAATATACCCTTTTCCATATATAGTTGTCCAGATCATTTCTACATCATTTTCATGTGGTACTACTTATGCACATCAATGCTATATGAACTACATTGCGTAAGATATTGAAATTAGTAGTGTCCGGTTCAAAGGTAAAAGGGGAAGAGGAAAAACTGTTAGCAGGCATTATCAATCTTTGAATTCGATGATCTCTTTTTGTTTGAAAAAAATAGGTGTATCTGAGCTTTGTGTTGGCACGTAAGTTAAATTTAGCTATACTTTGTGTTGCTCAGTTAGCATACAGATAGAACTATGAGATGCACACTAACCCCAATTTGAGAGATGTGTCTGAGCTTTCATAGTCATTTGGGGGGCCATTTGAGCTGCATACATTGGTCACAGACTCTGATGACTGCCCTTCCTCATAAACCCCATTCTCCATATCCGCACCAGCCTGCTTTCGGCCATTAGATACCTCCAAAACCTTGAACATTTTGGGGACATTAGTACATTCAAAAGGGAAAGAAAGAAAAAACATGACATGTCTTTATGTGCATGTACAACATGCGAGAGAGAGAGAGAGAGAGAGAGAGAGAGAGAGAGAGAGAGAGAGGAAGCTCATACTTGGTGTCTTAGTCGTTCATTCTCTTCCATTAATTGCATTCCCTACTTGTTTCATAAGAAAATAAAACGATGTTAAAGAAAGACCAAAAGGGAGAACCTCAAAATAGCCATTTCAAAAAGAAGAAAAGGGAAAAACAAATCATGCTTTAACTAACAACTAAAACCGTTCCAGTAAGCTAGGAATCTGCAGAACATAATATGTTCAACCTTTCCTACAATAATTCACAACCTCTTGCAAAATTGCTCAAGCAACGAGATATATTATCAAAACACCATTTAAGCATTTAGTTTCTGCAGACAGCAATTTTTTATCCGGCTTAATCAGATGTCTGGTAAGTTATACGGATATGATGTACGCAAACATGCAAGATACATCCCAGTAAGTGCCCAAGGAATTCATGTAAAGGTATAATGCAGTCCAGAAACTGACCTTCCTTTGGAGTTCACTGATCTCCTTCATAATTTTCTCACCCTGAAATCAACACAAGGAAATATTAGCAGTAATTATATGTGCTTAGGTAAAGGATGCAGATGATCAAAACCCAATCTCACAGAAGCAAAAATGTTTGTAGACCTTCTTTTCTATCACACGGCCTAATCCAGCTTCAAGGGACTTCTCTAGCTGTTGCAGTTCCTCTATATTTAATCCTTGAAGCTCTTCTCCTCTCATTTGCCTGTTTTAAATATAAGTTACATATGGGAGTGCATATAATTGATGGAAACTGACAAACAGATCAGAACTTATACCTTAGTCGAAGGATTTTCTCAGCAACTTCCTTGCTCAACCTAGAATAGTTACTATTCTCAACCAGCTATACGATACAAGACAAAACGAAAATACAAACATCCTGAGTCCTTTAGCAAACAAAAATGGAGCAAAAAAAAGAAAGAAAGAAGAGAAATACAATATGGAATTGAATTGCCTGTTAAACATTTGAATGTTTAGATTATAGTGCTCCCAATAAAAACATAAGAACAATACCATTTCCATATTAACATACCTAATACAAATAACTGAAGATTACTAAGAACTGAGAATAAAAAACAGGATTTGTGTCTATCAAAAATTGGAAAGCAGATTCATTTACTTATATGGAATATAAATGCACACATTTTTCAGTGGAGATGCATATTTCATGAAATACACAAAGAAGAAAAAAGCGCCCACCTGCAACTCAAGGGATGGTTGTTCCAGCTTCTCAAGATTTTTTGAGTGCAGGTTATGCCTGTCTAGAATTCCCTTCATGCTTCAGAAGACAAAACATCCTAAAGTTACTTCAAAGAATATACTTAAAATCCTTAAACTAACTGATATTGCTCAAATTATTCTCACACAATGTAAAAGTAAGACCCATTACATATTCAAACAGTACAGGTCGAAGAAAACAGGTATAAGATTCCTTTGCTTTATATGGCTATAAATCCAAAAGAAGAAAAGGAAACATATCACCATAGAACAAAGTGCTATAGCGTTGATTGTTGTTTCTAATTACATACATGACTGGACAGCAACTGTTCACATCCAAAGTTATATTCATATAACTGTCCATATGCAAGTGATCAAACAAAGACAAAAAACAAACTACAAATAGGATAATCAAATAAAAGTCTTCAACTTTTGGCATAGCAGAAGAACTAAAATGCTATTGCCAGTGATGCCAGGCTATGAAGCATTTTTTACTGGAGTAGTAGAGTAAATACTATAGTTTAGTGGCCACATGGTCATCTTAATGAAAAAATTTAATCTTAGCTACAGCTGTAATTCATAGACAATGTGTGTTCCCTAGTATATGGATTTCCAGAGAAATTGCCACAATTGTAAATTAGACAAAGTTTGTAAACCATTTTTGTCATAATCCAAGTATGAAAGGGTTAAGGATTAAGTGAAATTAGACGAGTTATATTACTTTCACTCAGACATGGCCAAGAAAGCTTCATCACATTTCTTAAGGTAAGAAGCTATTTTATTTTGTACGAATGTCCTCTCCCACCTCTGCTCACATGTTCAATTTAAAGTAGATTAATTATATGTATTGAGAAAATAATTAAATAATACAATCAAAAGAGAAAACTATTAGTACAATAAAGAAAAGACAAAACAAGACAGCAGGAGATTTCAAAGGAAAAGCAGCATTGATGATGAATGTTAGAGTAAAGGCGTGAAATTAACTGCGTTTAGTTGCTTGGCAATGACCAATCATTTTCTTAAGTACACAAAAAAATCTAACATAATATTATTAGCAAGTACATCTTCACATGGTAATATTGGTAGTGGTCCTCTCACAAGTAGCAATATAAGCATGCATATACCTTTTGTACTTCCCATTACTTCCTCAAACCCTTCACCACCTTCCATCTATATGCCCTAGCTGTGAGATAAATTTGACACAAACGCATTTCTAAACATCATTTTCTTTTCTACATTGGAAGAAGATAATGTGACCCAAAATGATCAAACAGGCAGTAGTCGTTCTAATGCTAGTAGAACAGCAATCGAGAAGAAGAATATGATTAGTTGTATTAGAAGTCAGCATCTGCCTCAATCATTCCAAATCTCACTACCCCATACGCAACTAGTGGCAAATAATATTGATGCAATGTATTATGTTACCACACTTTTTGCTTTCTATACGTAGTTCCTTGCTAATAATGTTGCCTTTCTTAACATGCTATCTCATACATATAACAAAGTCAGTTCATCTCTTCCACAACTACCTGTCTTCTCTCTCCCATGCAGCCAGGAATAAAGGGAAAATAAATTGATTAACAATAGAGGAGACAAGTCCGCCATAAGGAGAAACAGGTTTCATGAGCAAAAAACTGAAGTTTTAACAGGAAAAAAACTCGTGTTAACTACCGCACAGCAATATTTCTTGAAAGAATCAGAATATTCCCATTTGAGTAACAGTTGTGGACAAGATAAATCTAGGTTTATTGATATTAGAAATATATAGATATTAGCAAAAAAAAAAAGAAAGACTCTAGTGATGATACAACCTATATAAACAGTAACAAATAGACCCTTTAGCTTATAGTCTAAATCATGATATCTTATCAATTAATTCACGAGAATCCGTATAAACAAAACTTCAACAATACCAATATATATCACTCTCATTTAAAATAAAAATAAGAAACTTTTTATTTTAATATTCTCAACTGCTTCAACACACAATCCTTGGAAAAAAAGATAAAGAAAGAAAAAGAAAAAGAAAAAGAAAAAGGAAAAACATCACGCTCCTACAACTCCTAGTGGATTGATCGAGTCTTATCATTTCTCATCTTCCTTCCTCAAAGAACCCACTTCTCACCTTCCAAGATCAAGAACATAAAGAACTCTTTAATCGTCTTGGAGACTGTAACTTTTCACTATTACAAACTCACACATATAGCCAGCTATGTAGTGACATAGATAGATATAAGGATGAATACCTTAAAAAAAAATGACGAGAGAGAGAGAGAGAGAGAGAGAGAGAGAGAGAGAGACCTGGAGCTGCAGTACTCAAAGAGCCTGCCAGTAGAAGAGAAGACTATAAGAGCAACATCAGCATCGCAAAGAACAGAAAGCTCTTGAGCTTTTTTGAATAGCCCTCTTCTCCTTTTGGAGAAGGTAACTTGTCTAGCTGTAGCGTTATCGATCTTCTTGATCTGAATCTTCTCTCTGGCCATTATAATGATCTTTTTATTTTTTTTGCTAAAAGAAGAAACAACAAAAGCTTCCAGTTCCTTTCTGAATCTTCTTCTCTTAGTTATTGGGCACAGGGAATAAACCGGTATATAAAGAGAAGGGTTTTTGCCTTGGTTGCTGCTAAATACAAGAAAAAGAAGGACAAGTGGTGTTCATTGATAGTGGCAGCAGCATTTTTGCCAAATTTAGAGAAGAATCTGAGAGAGAAACCCTAGTTAAAAGAAAACGAAAGGAGCATTATTTTTCTTAGTATTTTCAGATCCAAAAGAACATAAAGTGGAAAGAATGAGAAAAAAAAAATTCTAAAAGAATTTAAAAAACCCACCAATCGGAAGTGAAAGAATAATAAGAAAAGAAAAGAGCAGAAGAAGAAGAAGAAGAAGAGAGATAGGGATTGGTTAATGCGTTAATGGCATTTACTTACTGCTTACTTTCTTTTCACTTACCAGATTGGGGAACGGGCGACTAAGGTTATTTGTTATGTTGCGAGGAAAAGTTTCAGAGACGTGAAAAAGAGCCACCAATTCTTTAAAAGAGTTAAAAGGGAGAGAGACTATACAAATTAGTAACAAGATTTATTATTTTGACTTTGGTCAAGAAAAACCCTTTTATAGTGAAACAGGAATGTTTCCCTTTTAACCTCTTTGCCTGTTCTGTTGCTGTAAAAGGTTAAGGAGTTTTTTGAGATTAATTTTTTATGATGGGGACTAAATCTACATGGATAAATGTAAAACTTTCTTTTTTGGTACATTTTACTCTCATATAACCAACTAATTGATGCCTAGTTCCTTCTATATGCTAATTACCACTAAAAATCCGTATTTTATAGCTCATTACTAATAAAATCTGTATTTTAAAATTCTTTTATTGAATTCAGCATGTGCTTTTGATTTTTTAATTCAATTAGTAAATTGTAGATTAATGTTTTTATTAATTTTTTAATATTCTGGTCAAATTATAAACTGAATTTGATTGATGATCTATTAAATCTTGGCCATAAAATAAAATCTCAAAAAAAAAATAATAATAATGAGTTAGTAAGAAAAATGATGAGACGTGTACTAAATTGCTCACTCATTAATTTCATCTTCTTCTTCTCCGAAACTAGTGGACTAGTCTCTCGTCAGCCGCATCTTATACCAATGTTAAGTTTGATTCATGTGACTGATTTTTCTTTTTAAATTTTGATGTTGTTATGATTGTGGAGGAGTACTAGGAATGAGAATGAGGAATTGGGGTGGTGGTGGTGGTGGTGCAATCCATGGTTAGGCTTGTGAAGGAAATGGTGGTGGTGGCAAAATGGTGCGTGGTCTAGTTGGTACCCATCAGCATTGTATAGTAGTGGTGGCGAAAAAGAGGGTGAAACGGAATTTCATAAAAAGAAATATTATTTAATAAAAATTGTAGAGAGTAGTGATGCAAACGAGTTAAAATTGAAAAAACTAATAAAAAAATGAGAAAGTTGTTTAGTAGGCAAATTATTTGATAAATCAGGATGTTGGAGAGGCTATCGATCATATAAAATAAAAATAAAAGAGAAAAGTAATTGATAATGTCGCTTTGAGTTTAATTTCATATAATATATTTATACGAGTTGATGAAATAAAAAATAACGATGAAGAAGAATAATTAATAATTTAATTTAATTATTAAATCAATTTTTTCGATTGGTTCAGTTGCAAATTACTAAGATATTAGAATTAAAGCAAATGTTTTAATTCATTATATGAATTGATAAACTTAAGAACCATAATACATTTTATTAAATAAATAAAAAACTGAAAAGTACATAGGATTTTAGCAATTAGGGCTCCGTGTCATATGTTATAAGTAGTTCTATAATCGGATTTGAACTGAATATTCTCTAATGTAAGATTAAATAAGGTTTTAAGCTGGCGGTTTTAAAATTATTTAGAAATTTATATGAATACGAAAGTAAAAATTTTCTTTTATTATGTTTCTTTTTTATCATTTCTTTGTTCTACTTAAATAGGTATATCATTAATAATTTATGAATTAATTTTATACAAGTATGAAAAAGTAAGAACTCAATAATGGCATTTCTTTTTTATCAAAAAAGAAAAGACTTTGGACAGAAACAAATGGCTAAATGGTTAAGCAGACAATCGTTTGGGTACTAAATTTTAAGAAGCTAAAAAAATTAAGTTGATCAATTATGATATAAAATAAGAAAAGAATTTAAGATTTGTATGAAAAAAGGAAAAAATAAAAATAAAGGAAACGAGGAAATAAGCCAACAATTACGGCAAGAACGAAAGGAAGATAAGGAAAGATTTTATAAAATGAATAGAGAAAGTGTTAAAAGATAAATTATTTGGTGAAAATGAATATAAATAATATAATTTTTTTCTTAATTGTAACAGTGGGTTAAGATTTGAAGGGTTCTGAAAATTTTAAAAATGTCAAATAAAACTTATTTTCTAATTATTACTTTCTTATCATCAAAAGTGTTCGAGGTTCTAAAACCCTATAAAACTGTCAAAAATATTAAAAAAATTCTTTATCTAAACAGACTTTAAAATTCAAAGATATGTCTTCTCAAAAAGAATTTTAACCATTTGAATTATATAATTTACGCTTCTCATTTAACATTTAAAATTAAATATATAAATACATTATTTATTATGAAAATTAAAGCAAAATATATATGCAAAACTATGTTCAGTGGATGTGATTTTATTAAATAAAATTATTTGATCATTTACCAGGGAAAGTCTTAAGTTTTTTTTTTAAAAAGTATTTTTTTTTTAAATCAAGAAAAATATTATGTTAAAAACTTGTGTTTTATGAATATAGTCTAGATGACCATCTATCTATCTATGGAGAATTGTTTATTTGGCTACCTGCACTTCTATATATACTTATAATAGAATTTAAATAGTTCAATATAAATTTCTATATAAATTATTAGAATTTAAAAAAATAAAATATCTTTAATTTTATTTTATTGATATATTAATTTTTATGTTCATTATTTACAATGCTTTATTAATAGGACTATCGTAAATAATTATTTCGAGCAATCAATGCTCTTTTCATATATTAAGTTTTTCGTTACACCAAAATATTCATATATAAAACTGAGTTATAGTGTTATATTTTATTATAATTCGAATTCCATATTATAGATAAAATTCTGAGCTGTTTTGAATTTAAGGAGTTCATTCTTTATATTTTTTTATATTTTATTTTTTCTTTGCCAATTTTCTTTGAAAATAAAATTCCTATTTTTAATCTAATTGTAATTATATGACTATTATAAAAAAATTACTACAATATTAAAAAAAATTTAAGAAGGGTTATTCAAACTAAAATTTAAGATTTTTTTCATGTTTCTTTATTTATTAATATAAAAATTTTATTATAAATTTTTATAATAATAACTTATATATGTAATACGCATGACGAGCAAAACTAGTCATAAATTTAAAATTTAAAAAATATATATTTTAAAAATTTTATTTGACCAAATATAACATATAAAAAATAATAATAAATTTTCATAATTCTTAAGAAAGAGAAAAACTAATAAAATAATTAAAGAAGTCAAAATTTACACTGGCCAGTGTTTTGGCTATTAAATTAGCTTGTGATTGTAATGTTGAGGAAGCTGTGGGTGTGGAAGAGGTTCCCATTCCATTCCAAGACTTGGTCCTCCAGCATGTCATTTATTGGGTTTAATGAAATTGCATTCTCTTTTCTCAAATAAATAAATCCCTCCAATACAAAGTTTTATCCATCATTTTTATAAAATTATATTTTAGTGTTCAATCAACGTATTAATCTCATCAATTATATTTGGATGGCAAACTCATGCTTATTTAATCCTTCTTTTTTCTTATTTAATTATAATAACTAGAATAAACGATGTTGTATATGACTATATCGATATATTTTTCAGCTCGAATTTAATTTTGAAATGAGAATTCAATACTCAATTTGACTCAATTAAATTCTTTTTTCTTATTTGTCATGTATTTAAACTAAATTAAATAGGCGTATAAAATATTTAAACTGTCTTAAATTGATGTGTTTATAAATATATATATGAGTGACAAAAATATTATTAAACTCAAATTAAAATTTCAATTGTGTCTTTCTAAAGCAAAGTGAGAAAAATAGGTAATGATGAAGAAAATATAAATGATGAATTTATTGATATATAATTCTGATTTTTACAATTGATTGAGTTGGTATATATATGTGCATGTCCAACGGTAGCCTATTCTACTTGGTTGCCTTGGTATTTCTGTCCAACGTCCTTTTCTTTTTCTGGGAAAGGTTGGAGCGGCCTTTCCCTGCCACAGGGATGGTTGCTCTCTTCTCGGACTGTGATACCGCCCGCATGTGCTTTTCCCGTGCGTCTCGAGGCCATGCTGCTTTACTTCCTCTTTCAACACTCCCCCTCAAGTTGGGTTCATAGAGGTTGATCGAACCCATCTTGCTTAAAATTGAGTGATGCGTCTGTTTGTCAAGTGCCTTTGTAAGGATGTCAGCTAGTTGGTCCTGGCTCTTGATATACGGAGTTTCAATTTCTCCCTTTTGAACCTTTTTCCTGATGAAGTGGCAATCCACTTCAATATGTTTAGTTCGTTCATGAAACACAGGGTTTGATGCAATGTGACGGGCGGCTTGGTTATCACAATGCATTGTCATAGGGCCATTAATTTCTACCTTCATATCTCCGAGGACTTACTTGATCCAAATGAGTTCGCTAGCTGTTGATGCCATTGCACGGTACTCAGCTTCTGCGCTGGATCTAGCAACAATGTTTTGCTTCTTACTTTTCCATGTTACTAAGTTTCCTCCCACAAAAATACAAAAACCAGTGGTTGATTTTCTGTCACAGCTTCTAGCCCAATCTGCATCAGAGAATCCAACTATAGAATTGGAATTGTTATTTTTCATCCAGATTCCCTGTCCTGGGGTACCCTTTAGGTATCTGAGAATCCTATCTATAGCTTCTAGGTGACAAGTGTGTGGGGCATGCATAAACTGGCTCACCATACTTACTGCGAATGATATGTCAGGTCTAGTGACAGTGAGATATATTAACTTTCCTACCAAACGTTGGTAATGTCCTATGTTGGCTAGAGGTTTTCCATCTTCAATATTGAGTTTGACTTTGGTTTCCATAGGAGTGTAGGCAGGTTTAGCCCCTAATTTTTCGGTTTCTTTTAATAGATCGAGGATGTATTTTCTTTGACATAGGAATAAACCTTTGGTAGATTTTGTCATTTCTATGCCTAGGAAATATGAGAGCTGCCCGAGGTCCTTAATATCAAACTCTTTCTTTAGACTTTGTTTGACATCCTTAATACATTGATCATCATTTCCTGTTATTATGATATCGTCAACATAGACAAGAATAATGACAGTGTGTGTGAGATTGTGTTTAACAAACATGGAAGAGTCAAAATCGCATTTAGTAAAACCAATTTTTAATAAAAAGAGGCTTAGTTTGGCGTACCATGCTCTCGGAGATTGTTTAAGCCCATAGATGGCCTTTTTTAGCTTACATACCATGGGGGCATCTGTGGCTGATTTGTGACCAAGGGGGAGAGTCATATAAACTTCTTCTTCTAGATTTTCTTGTAAAAAGGCATTCTTCATGTCCATTTGGAATAGGCTCCATCCTTGATTAGTTGTAATTGAGAGAAGGATTTTGACCGTGTTCATCTTGGTGACTGGAGCAAATGTCTCTTGGTAATCAACTCCGTAAGTCTGAGTGAAGCCTCTAGCGACGAGTCTGGCCTTGTATCTCTCAATGGTCCCATCACTATTATACTTTATTTTGTATATCCATTTGCATCCAACTGGTTTCTTATTTTTAGGAAGAGGAACAATATCCCAAGTGTCATTCTTTTCTAGCGCTTGAAGTTCGTCTTTCATGGCCTTACACCATTTGGGATTGGTGTTGGCTTCATAAAAGTTGGTTGGCTCAGGATGGGATGAGATCTGGCTTAAGTAGCTATGGTATTGACTTGATATGTTATCATAGGAAATAGAACTTTGGATACGATACGATACCGAATGAGATACATAATCTCTTAATTTCAGGGGGGGCGAGTTTGACGAGTGGACCTTCTCAAGGCGATTGCTTCCTCCTGAGGTTGAGGTTGGCTGTCACTGATTTGAGATTGACTTTCAGAGGTTGTATCTCCAATTGTATTGTCTCCCCCTGAAGGAATCGACCTTGAGACAATAGACAGCCCCTCAGAGCAAAATCCCGAGTAGGTACGCTAAGAGAAAAATCAGAGTTAGGCGGAAATACTAGTGAGCAAGGCCCCTGAGGATTATCATGAGTTTGGGTGGTGTAATAAGGAATTGTCTCAAGAAATGAGACATCACGAGAGATGTAGGTTTTATGAGTATAGGGATCATAACATTTATATCCCTTTTTAGTGGAGGAATATCCTAAAAACAGGGTTTTGACAGAACTTTTATCGAGTTTGTGTTGGCGGTTTATGTGAACATAACAAACACAGCCAAAGACTCGGAGGTGACTTAAATCAATTTTCCTACCTTTGAGAACCTCTAGGGGACTCAAATGTTTTAAAATGGCAGTGGGAAGTCTATTGATTAGGTAGGCAGCAGTTAAAAGGGCATCAGACCAAAAAATCGATGGAACATTATTTTGAAAAAGGAGAGTCCGAACAACATTGAGAAGGTGTCTATTTTTTCGTTCAGAAATACCATTTTGTTCAGGGGTGTTGATACAAGTGGTTTGATGAACAATCCCTTTTTATTTAAAGAATGTAGAAAAGTTTTGGTTTATGTATTCTGTGTCATTGTCGGAGCGAAAAATTTTCAAAGTAGCATTATATTGGTTTTGTATGAAATTATAGAATTCTTGGAAGCGAGAAAAAACTTCATTTTTTCCTTTTAGTAAATACACCCAGGTAGTACGAGTGTAATCGTCAATGAAAGTGACAAAATATTTAAAGTGATTATAGGAAGTAAGAGGGGCAGGTCCCCAAACATCTAAGTGAATTAAATCGAATGCTTTTTCAGATACACTGGAGGATAAAGAGAAAGGCAATCGAGTGTGTTTAGAAAATTTACACACATCGCAATTGCTGGAACTTAAGTTGTAATGAAATAATTTATTTAAAACATTGTCAGATGGATGCCCTAACCGCTGATGCATTAACATGCCTTGGTTAGGGTTTGATGACAAAAAACATTTCTTGGGAGGAACATGAAGGTAGTAGAGACCATTTTTTAGTCTTCCCTCACCAATCGTCTTCCCGAAGATTCGATCCTGAAAAGTGACTGAGGTAGGTGAGAAGATAACATTGCAGTTTAAATCACAAGTAATTTTACCCATGGATAATAGATTGGATTTAAATGCAGGCAAATATAAAATATTTTCAATATGTGAGTTAAATAAATTTGAAGTGCCATATCCCTGAATTTTGACTTTTTCTCCATTGGCAACAGTCACATGGTGAGAAGGAGAAACCAAATTGAGGTTGGTTAGGTTTTTTCGATCCCAGGTCATGTGATCCGTTGCCCCTGAGTCAATAATCCAGAAATTTTGACAAGGTTTTGAAAAATTTTGTAAGGAATTTAAAGCAGTGAGAACCGAACCTGACTCGTCGGGTTGAGTTGACCCAAACCCGTTAAGTTGGAGGACCAAGGCTTACAATTGAGCCAGCATTTCGGCCACTTGGGCCTGATGCTTCTGCTGGGCTTGAAGTGCCTGGTGGGCCTGCTGGACTAGTTGGGCCTGGAAGGCCTGTTGAGCCTGCTGGGACTGGTGGGCCGATTGGCTCTGCTGGGCCTGGTGGCTTGGGCCGGATTCGGAGGAGTCGGGTCGGGTTGGTGTAACCCTAGGGAGTCGGGTCGGGGCGTCATATAACAATCTGCATATGACGCCCAGCCCCCGAATTCCCTTTTCACTCTAGGGTTCCCTTCGGGCCTTCTTCTTCCTCCTCTTCTCACCCCTTCGCCGCTCCCCCTTTCCCAACCTCGGGTGTTGGCTTGAGCTCGGGGTGAAGGTGCCGAACGAGCGGTGACCCCGCTTCGCAGCGGTCGCCGTGCTCGCCTCCCCGCTCGCTTCTTCGGTGAGATCGGGGCGACGCGATGCGAAGGCTTGATTTTTCGCGAGTTCAGTAGAGGCCGAGGGATTCATAAGGTTCCTTCGCGTCTCCTCGCGCTGGACTATTGCGATAACAGTGTCGATACTCGGTAGTTCCGGGGACAGGAGGATTTGAGATCTCAAGCTCTCGTAGCTTGAGTCCAATCCTCCTAGGTAAGTGAAGATCATTGTCGGCTCGTTTTTGAATTTCTGCCGTGTCTGTTGAAGGAGGTAGGTAAGTCTGAAGTTCTTCCCACCTTGTCAATATTTTTGTGGCATATTGCGATCCTGATTTTGTGCCTTGTGTGATTCTGGCCAATTCCTGTTTGAGATTAAAAATGTGAGCAAAATTTTGTTGATGGCCATATAGGCCTTTTACCTTGTCCCATATTGCTTTTGACGATTCCAGCAACATGCAGAGCCTGGAAATTTGGGGCTCCATAGTCTTGTGGCGACATGACCAGTGGTCCGCCATTCTTCAATTTTTTCTGCTTCTTCTTCTGTCAGGGTTTCTGGTCTAGTAGGTTTGGGTTTGGGTTTAGTCTCAGTGATGAATCCCAATTTCCTTCTGCCACTAAGCCCTATGTAGACAGCTTTTGACCACTCGAAGTTATTTTGATTACCTCTGAGGATTATATTTGTCAATCTGTTATCAGTTTGAGACATGATGAATTTCCAAAAAGGAATTCTGAGAATTTGGTTTTTGTTTGCTTGATTGATACTTCACAGGTTTGAATCTTGCTTTGATACCATGAAGAAAATATAAATGATGAATTTATTGATATATAATTCTGATTTTTACAATTGATTGAGTTGGTATATATATGTGCATGTCCAACGGTAGCCTATTCTACTTGGTTCCCTTGGTATTTTTGTCCAACGTCCCTTTTTTTTTTCTGGGAAAGGTTGGAACGGCCTTTCCCTGCCACAAAGATGGTTGCTCCCTTTCTCAGGGCCTGTGATGACCTGCCCTGCACAGGCTTTTCTGCCTGTGCAGTGTCTGAAGCCATGCTGCTTTACTTCCTCTTTCAACAAATGATATTTTTGTTTTTACTTTATTAGATTCTATTGCATTAATGAATAATTCAATGCTTGAACTCGACTTAACTTACTAATCAAATCATTTTTACTTGATTTCATTAAATTGTTATAAATAACATTAATACGAGCTTCTATTTTTTCTTATTATATGATATAGTATATAATATATTAATACAAATTAAAATTTGCAAATGTTATTATCTCCTTTTGATATATAATAATATTCATACCATAATAGCAATAATAAGAATGTTTTAAGGTCATTAGTTTTGTTTAAGAATGTGCTGTGGGAGAATGGGAGGCAATGTTGGAGGAAGCTTCATGTCCACCACATTACCCACAAACTAAGACTAATTAATTAATTGATTGATTATTAATTAATTAATAATTATTAATTATTAAAATCCACAATTGTAGTTCCATGGGAATAAAGACAAGCATGAGAAAACAAAATGGCACGATAAACAAAATAAAATAAACTGAGTAAAATTTGTTTTTTTTTTTTTCCTTTTTTGACAAATTAATTGATAAGAAAAGATTTTAAAAATCTTTCCGTACAGAATGGCCATTCCACTGTGACACTGTCACTGCAATGATAGTAAACAAGAAGCATTTATATTTGTATTTCTACACGTGATAATAATTGCCCCTTTATTAGTCCTACAGTTTCTTGTGGATAAGCTTCACTTACATATTCTTCCTTTTTCTTTTTTCTTTTTTCTGAAAAGAAAAAAAGAATATGTGAGATTTTAAGTCTCATTCTCTCCTAAAATAGTTATTTTATTTAGTGTTTAGATTTGATTTAACTAATTTATAAAATATACTCATATTTTTTCTACAAATGATAGATATTATTTAAATTTTTTAATAACTTCTTTGAGGAAATGTTTCAGAAAAAAACTTATCACTTAATAAAAAAATATTTATAAAGACGTTTACATATTAAAAGTTGAGTTTTGAAAGTATTAAATAGATTTTTGATATATGCCTAATCTATCAATCTATATATAATTTTTAATTTTTAAGATATAAAATTATTTTGATATGTGTACTTATTTTTTACATATGAAATTCAAGTTTATGTGTGATTTCTTATAATTTTTTTAATTAATTTATTGATTCACAAGTCACATTTCTAATTAAATATTGATTCTATTATTAAAAAATAGCACATTAATTATATTTTAATATTATATTAACTAATATATAGTTTTCTAATCAAATAATGATACTAATTCTATTATAAGAAATAGGATAATAGTTATATATTAATATTATATTAATTAATATTTTAACTTTATAATTAGATAATAATTATAATCTAGAAAATAATATCTTAAATTATATTCTTAATATTATATTTAATAATAAATTAAATCTTTAATTATATAATAATTTCTAATCTTAAAAAATAGTAATGTTAATTATATTGATATATTAATTTAGATAATATTAAAATTAATTAATATATAATTTTTATATAATTTTATATTATTGCATTAATAAAATCTTAGAATTTTTAAAAAATTAAGAATATTGAAAATAGATAGTATTTTTAAAATTTTATAAATCAAATATTAAAAATTAAAAATTTTATCAAATTTTATCTGTTAATTTGATTTTATAATCAAAATAATAATAATGATCATGTAACGCATGAGTAAACGACTAATATATATTAATTTATGAGACTTAATTTTCTTTGACATGTATGTTTAATTTTTGACATATAAAATTTTTATTTTGACAATTTGTGTATTGATTTTTGATACATAGAATTCAAGCTTATATATAATTTTATAGTTTTTTTACTAATTTATTAATGAATAAGCTACATTCTGAATAAAGACTGGCTCAAATCCTAAAAACTAGCATATTAATTATATTTTAATATTATATTAACTAGTATTGATTTATATTATATTAAAACTAATTAATAAATATTTTCATAGTTTTTATATTATTACTCTAATAAAATATTAAAATTTTAAAAAAAATTTAAAAAATATGTAAAAATAGTTAATTTGCTATTATATTTAAAAAAATTAAAAATTAAAAATTTTATTAAATTATATCTACCAACTTAATTTTATAACCAAAATAACATATAATTAATATTAATAGTGATGTACTCCGTAAAGAAAATTAATATTAATATAATTAATATATTAGTCAATATCTATTATTTTGTTTTTAATGCTAAAAAAGTAGTTATTTTAAGAAATAATGAATTATAATGTTATAGTCCTAAGAAAATTAATTAATTAATTGTGAGGAGTTGAGATATCCTAGTTAAAATATGAGTAACTAAAAATATAGTGTGAAAAGAAATATGTAAAATAATATTAGAAGTAAAGGACATTTTTGTTTAATCTTTTAATAAAAAGAATGGACATGCAATTGCAAATTACATAAAGAAATCATAGTCTTTTAGTAATTTGGTGGTAGTAATTAATCGGAACGTTTAACAAAGAGGAAAATAAAATAAAATGAATAAAAAAATTGGGCTCCACGAGTACTATTGAAACAGTAGAATAGATTCTGAAAAAGATTTGGGTTTGTGTGTGAGAATTGACTTATCGACAGTTACTGACTGGTAACTGCCAACTGGTAATAGGCAAAGGCAACCATGTCCCTGCCACTCCACTGCTACCTGCGCCTTTCAATGCGATTACAATTTATTATTATTTTAATTTGTAATATTTCAAATAGAAAATAATAAATGTCACTTCAATTAGATTTATTTTATATATTATTAAAAATAAAAACTTTACTCTTGTTTAATAGAAACTTAATTTTAATTAATTCTCATAAATTTATCTTTTTTATCTGTAAATACAATGGAAAATGCTAAACACTCTTTTTTTATTATTATTTTTAAATACTTTTTCCATAAATAAGATGTGTGTTGTACTTTAAAAGTAATATAATTATACTAAATAAGGTAGGTAATAATAGTATTTTTGTAATACTTTTAAAATATTAAAATTATTTTATTTTATTCTATCATATTAATTTAATATTATTATCTAGTTCTCATCAATACCTCATTGATATTTTTAAATAGAGAATATTATATTTTATTAATAATAGAATATTTATTCTTATATAAATAATTATATTTATAAAATTAAAATTTAAGTTTTTAAAGATAACTGACTATAAAATTATATCCAAAAACTTTTGAGTTATAAATTAGACTGTTAATGTTACTTGTGCTTTTTTTTTAATATCCGTACAGTCAGGAAATACTTTCTTTAGAAAAATAAGCATATACTAATAAATAAATAAATAAAATATTTAATGAAAAAAAATAAAAAGTGAGAAAATATGAATAAATTAACAAAGGTTCAATGTGTTCGAAATACAAAGATCCTAAGATTGTAATACTATTATAAAAATATGCCAATTTCATTTGCCTTATTTAATAAGTTAAAGTTAATTATTGGCAAAGTTCATCTTTGGATCCCTGTACTTTTTATACTTTTATTTTTGTAACTTTTAAATTCATTAGTTACAAGTGAGCATTGCTTCCAAACATCGTTAATGCGAGTAAATATAGAAAATTATGCTAACAAGAAAATGAACTTTTCAACTTTAGTATAAGAGAATTTGTGGGCATTTATTTTATCTTATTTTCATTGTTTTTATTATTTTATCTATTTTTTATTTAATGTGAAAAATAATTTTCGTAAAATTGTAATGTGAGATGATTCATTAAAAATGGATTTTCTTTCCTCTGTTGAAAAATTCTCTTTATCTCAATACAACTTCAGAGATTTATGAAATTCCAAATCCAATAGTATTTAATTAATAATGTTAATATATTTTTATTTTGCAAGTTGATTTTTTTAATTAATATCGGTCTCAGTAATTCTTTATATTGATGTACATCATCCAAAAAGAATATGATGATGATCTTTTGAATGAGTTGTTGTATATTAGTTTAGGAAGTGATATTTGAATTGCATATATCATACAAATATGACATTGCACCTAAAGACAAATTAAATTTAGAAAAAAAAACTAATTTTCTATTAAGTTGCTAAATTGCTCTTTAGTTTCTCAACTTCTATTAAGTTCATTTTTCGCCTCATTTGCATAATTTTTCAATTTCATTGTTTATTCTTAAATTCTTCTCTTGGAAAGAAGCTCTTAAAGTAATAGACATTTATGTAAGGATTGAAAAAATAAAAAAAAAATTCAGGGATATCTCAAAACAAGATAAATATTTAAGGACCTAATAAATTAAAAAGTATTTTACTAGTATGTTTAACGATATTTGTAAGCACACCCTTGATGGAAAGACTAAAAAATGACAAAAAATAAAAGTATTATGATTTATTAAAATATAATCGATCATTAGAGACTCAATAAAATAAAGTAGAAAAGTACGATGACTAAAAGGTGGGTTTTGCCTTAATTATAAAATATGACAACTATCTCGTTTATAAATATAAAGTAAAGAGAATGTAATAAAGTGAAGATCCTTAGCACTCTTCAAATATAATATAAAAAACATAAGAAAACTTAGAGGGTTTGAATGTTAATGAATTTTCTTTATAATATTTTACTACTTATTCATTTTCTTAAAATAATTATAAGCATACTCGTGTTTTTTTTTTTTAAATATATGATTGTCGTTTTCAAAAGTATTCATTCTTTACCTTATTCATTAAGTCTCCGATCAAACGGCAACATTGGCAGAGGAAGCTGGCAGGTGGCTGAATAGACAACGACGGCGAGAGAAATAAAGCTTGAATCTTTGTGTCGCCAATTCACTAGATTTATGTTGTTTTCTGGTAAAATAAAAGTTGGAAGGGAGTTGGCAATGTTGAAAAGACATTATCGTTGGAATTTGGGAGGCTAAGGTAGCTAGAAGAGGGAGAAACTCCGACATGCGAAAGAAAGAGAGATAAATACATGGGTCAAAATTGATTTTACGCGTAAAGTGAAAATTAGTTTAGATACTTACAAATACCTAATATATACCATATTCTAGTAAACATATATTTTTTCCCGCTGAACATTTTATGAGTTGAATTATGTTTTATTTAAAAAAAAATTAGATATCTAGAATATACTATTATTTAGAAAATATATACCATTTATTGTTCAATATTTTTTAAATTTTTATTTTATTTCATATAAAAAAGTTAAGATAACTAATGTAAACTGTTTTTTTGTTAAACATATACCCTTTGCTATTTTTTTAATTTTGTAAACGTTTCATATTCTTTTTAACTATTTAAAAAATTAATAAATACTAATTAAATTATTCATTTAAATTTTAATATTGAAAGAAATTGGTAATTTAAATTATTAGTATTTAAATATAAATATAATTAAAAATTAAAATATCTTTTATTTAGTTTATGTTAAAAGTATATTAGTTATATATATATTTTGTTTAATATATTACCGAATATATACTTTTTTTCACTTTATAGCAATTTATCTCATTTTTTCAATATGATATTCTCAACACACCTCTAAATTCTTAAATCAGTAAAATATCTTTTAACATTATTTATTTATTTTCACTAATATCACAAAATCAAACAAAAGTAGTGATATTTTATAAAAATTAATGTGTTTTAGATTATTATTTGTCAAAAAGTACATTAAACATATATATTTTTCTTCTTTAAAGTATTATATGACATATACTTTTCATCTTAAAAAATAAAAATGGGTATTTTTGTTGATTAAATCCTATTTTAGGGTATTTTTATAAAATATGTCTTAAAATATTCTTATTTTCAGTGATTTTTATGGATATTTTTAATAATTATTCTATGTTTTGTTGGCATTTACCAAAGAAATCCAGTTTTCTGCGTTGATAGATAGATAGCAAATGTAGTAGGTGATTGGGTTGGGCCAGTAAAGGCTTCTAACTGGGTTCAGAACCCACTAATTATGGCAGACCCTCTTTCTACTTAGGCCTTCCGATGGAGTCCTTTTTTCTTTTCGAGAATTTTTCAGAGATATTATAAAATTAATAAAAAATATCATTTTGTTGTGTAAGTTTTCTTTTAAGAGTGTGATTATTCTTTTATTATTTTTCGATTGTTTTTAATTTTTATTTAGTTATTTTTTCTAGTTTATCAAAAAACAAGCAAAAAATTAAAAAACAATCAATACTGTATTTAAAAAAAAATTAAAAAAATATATTTTTGATATTTTTACATAATAAAATAAAATTTTGATAAAAAAATAAATATTTTTGTAACTTTTCCTTCTTCTTTTTCTGAAAAGAAAAAGCCCTACAAGTGATAGGTAAAATTTATATATATTTACATGTTTACATGCATAGTTTAACGTCCATATTAGTTATTAATTTCATTTCGTTTAATGAAAAATTCTTAATTCTATTTCATCAAAAATCTCAATTATTTTGATCGTTACATTTTGCTTTTATTTTTGTCAAAATGCTTAATTTATGTTTTAATGTTTAAAATATAAAATTTTAAATTTAATAACTATAATAAACATTTCTTAATAAAATACTTAATCAGTTACATTATATTTATTAAATTATATTAACTTATTAGGTTATTTAGATTTATATAAATATTTAAACCATGTAAGTTAGTAGTGATTATATTAATAAGTTAAAGACCAAAAAAAAAAATAGTCATTGAAATTATTATTTACTTAAATTTATAATTTTATTTATTTTATTTAATATATAAATTAATATGGAAATACCGAAATAGAACGATAACTAAATATATTATTTCAATAAGAAATTCAAAACACTCACTGAAATGGTATTTATAAGATTTTCCACAAAATTCTTGTGAATTTTATTTTAATTATTCTCTTTTTTTTTTTTTCTTTTCTTTTTTCCGTCCCGGGCCCCCTTGAAAAAGACCAACCCACAATAAGTTCTTACGAAAATTCTCTCAAGCCATTCATGCATATGGCTTAAATAGTTTTGGCATTTTGTAAAGGTACAATCCATATTTAAAAATGTAGCTTTGATATAAGTCCATGTTCTATTTATGGGAGTTTTTGAAGATTTGTGTTCAGAGGGTCACATGAGTGATATAAGTTCCATACCATATCAACCTCGTGACTCCTTTACTTCCAAATATGAATAATTTGGTTGGTAACTTTTTTTATTCCATTTGAGATTTTAATCGAATTAAAGTATACATCTATTATTAAATTAAATCTGTCCAGTGATGCAAAATGTCAGCCTAACTAATTAGACATACTTTTGAGTTGCATAATTCTAATAGTTTGGGAATTGAAGTTTGTTTGATATTTCGATAAATTTATATGTTTAATTATTTTAAAATTATATCTATATTTAGACATATACTTTGAAAACGATTCTAAAAATAGTATTAAAATGTAAATTTGATAAAAACATATAATAAAAGAGCAAAAAGATTTAATATATTAAATAAAAACTATAAATCTACTACTTTAATACCTAACAAAAAAATAATCTCTACTATAATAACATTAGACAAAAATTCTATAATAAAAAATAAATCCTAATATTTTAACATTCAACATCAATCTTAATAATCTCAAAATAAAAAGCTTAGTCCAATTTTATTGATTTGCCACAAAATTAACCTCAATTTATATATATAAATAATTTAATTTATTTAATAGTAACTAAAAACTCTAAGATATTAGAAGTTTCTTTATTAATATTATTGTGTGGTGTTATTATTTTCTAAAATATGGGATATTTTAGAATGGAATTGAATAGCAACTATTACTCCAAGAGACAGAAAATTGATTTCAAAGAATGCCAGTGAGCTGGCTGCCTGGGTGATTGCACATGTCAGTCATGAGTACAAGCACTCAAATTTTGCAATTTTGCATTAATGATTCCCTTCGAAGCAAAATCACTATGTTCCACACTTCCACTCCCTAAAAGTATGAGCTTTAATCCTTCTTTAATTAATTTTTTTTTTTTTAAATTAAATATTACTGATTTCAAATTGCCATCCCTCCTCTCCACCTTCAGATGAGAAAATAAATAAATAAAATATCATCACATTTCTTTTTCTTCTTATAATTTAAGGAGTTACTTTATTTTGCAAGGTGGACCATTGAGATATGTAATGTTATTATATATTTTTTCTTTTTTTTTTCTAATATCACTTCAGAAAAAACTATTATCTATTTTTCAAATTAAAAACAAATATAAAAATACTTCTACAAAAATCAATTAACTCTGAGCAAATGAAATAAACATTTGAATATCCTTTTGAAAGAGTTTTTAAAGGAAATGTTGAACATTTTTTTTTCTGTATAAATATTTAAAATAAGTCTAATTAATTTAAAACGCGTCGAACATAATTTTTATAGATAAATATTTAAATAATTATAAAAGATACATTAATATCATGTACTATTCATATTGCACAAAAAAAAAAAAATCATGGGAAAGCAGTAAAGATTGAGGTAATTATCATTACCATACCTTCAAGCTAAATGAAAAATAAAATCCCAATATTTATTTATTAATTTTGTATGGATTACATTAGTAGTCCAATCATCAAGTCTATTGCAACATGATTATTTTTAATTTTTTTAATTAATACAATATAAAGAGAATTAGTTTATACTTTTAATAATAAGTCCAAGTGTTTCTCTCCTTAATAATAATAATTAACAGACAACAAGATTTCTCTAAATATACCAAAGGGGTGCACTTTCAATTTTGTCTGCAGAAGGAAAAAATTAAAAAACTGTGTCAGGATGATATAGTGTTTAGGGGCGGAAAACAATGATCAAACTAAATTAGAAAAAGTCCGATTATTTTTTTTTAATTTTTAACAATCAATGAATAACTAAATTGAAAAGATAATTAATTTCTTTTAATTTGACATTTATTTTATACAATGTACATAAATAAATATTATGAGTAAACTAATAAACTTATTTTATTTATTTGTTAGCTTTAATTTTTATATAATTAAAATATTTAAGATATTGTATAATTATATAAAAATAATATATACTATTTTATTATATATACAAATAAATTATGTCGACTATATTTAACTAAAATAAAAAACTATTTATTTCCGAGTTATCTTTATTGTAGTATGTTGGTTTTCATTTTTAAAATAAGCATAGACGAATAACTTCCTTTGTCGAATAATCTACGATCGGTTAAATTTTTTATAAATAAAAAAAATTAAATGGATGGATAAAAGATTAAGTAATAATTAATTAATGTAATTACTTAGCCATTAAATTGACCGGCTAGACATAAGTATAGTTATGGTCGCATTAAAAGATCTGTAGTTTATGCTATTGGGAGCCATTACTATGAAGTGGGTCCAGGTTCCAGGCTGAACCTACCAATCAAACACAAGAAGCTTGCCAGCTCATAAGAAGACAAAAAAGCAAAGCAGTTTATTTGGTTGATTATTAAAAAATTATTTTCAATATTTTTGATTTTGAAAAGAGAGGGAGCGAACAGTGGTCACGTGCATCACCACAGGTCCACAATTCATTCTCTCCTTATCGAATTGAATTGAGAGCGAAATGTAACCGAATTACAAGCGCACATAAACTAGTGTCCCTGAAGCCCAAAGAGTGTCCAACGTTAAAACGCCACCGTATAGACGCTATTACATCTCCAATTCTCCACCATTAAAATCTCGTTAGAGGGAAAAACAAAAACCAGCAGTGATGCCAACAAAAAGCTTCAATTTTGATGATGATCTCTAGGTAACACTAGGATAGACATTGATGTTTTCTTGTTAATTTTTAGAGAGAGAAACTGAGAGATAGAGAGATAGAGAGAAAGAGAGAGAGAAAGCTAGGGCTTTTTGAAATGGCGGAGCAGAGGAACAGATGGAACTGGGAGGTGACTGGATTTGAGACAAGGAAGTCATCGGCCCCGACCGTGGAGGCAGAGGAGGAACATAGAGTGGTGGCTGCTGCTCCGCTTTTACGGAGGTACTCGATCTCTAATGCTTCGGTTTTGCCAAGGGAGAATTTTGAGTTTTCTAAACAAGCTTTGGCTTCTAAAGTTCTTCGATTGAAGGATAAGATTAAGGTATATATGTAATGCATTTTGAATTATGTATTAAGCCCATTAGTGTTTTAATTACAGTAATTTGGAAAATGTTTGGTGAAAGTTTGATTTTTTCTTATTAATGTACTAATCATGAATTAAATAACGCAAATATTGGCACTTACTGTGTGGCTATGAAGTATTGGATTAAATGGGGTGGATAAGGTTGCACTACAATCCATTGAGTTTTGAGTTCAAAAGTTTACTACTTTTATCCAAATTTGCATAATGTTAGAAGCAAAAGAATAGCATGTATGGCTTTTTTGAGGTTTTCTTTCTCTTCTTCTTGTTTTCATTCTCGTCCTTGTCTTTACATTTGAAGAATGGGCTTGAACTTAGAGAAATGAAGTTTTGGGTAATGCATGTTGAGTTCAGTTCATGTATACCGTCCTTAGTTTATGTAGTTACCTTTGTGTTGGTGGTTTCTTAGTCTATTTATGGGATATTGAATTCTGCCCCTCTCTTCCGAAGTAAATTGGGCTTAAAAGGGAGAGGTGATGCTTCTTGGACATAGTAGCTTGCAGTATAGGGCTTTGCAGCAGAGTAGTTGTGAATCAAGCTGCATATAATGAGATTATTAGCAGGTAAGCTGAGGCTCTTAAAGAATGACCATATTGCATAATGTGATTTGTCCTTTTCTTTTTTCTAGTCTTGTAGATCAGTTTTCATAATGCAGGATCTTCCTTGTTGAACCTGACAGGGTTGAGTTGCTGGACTATAGCATTTCTGTGAACTAGCGACTGTGACAGACATGACTGATGGGCTTGTTTTAGTGGGGTTCTCACCTCTAATATATTGGATAGGTCAAGAATTTTTCTTTTTGGATGGTTTCTTGCTAGGATGTGAAAGCTTTATTTTTTTTCTTATGTGAACTAGGTTATGGTTGAAGAAAGGTTGCTAGGATGCAAAAGACCAACTTATGGTTGTTTAACGTATTTGTTTTCATTTTGATTTGCATGTTTTTGGTTGGACTATATTTGTTGGGATTTACATATTAACTGTAGCTGAGCAAGTGTACTCTTATTGTTCAAAAAAGGAAGAAATGTTACTGATTGACCCCTCTTACAAATTGACAAAACTGAACATGGTGGGAGGGCTTTTGGGAGCGAGGGGAAACCTTCCTTTGCTCCTGTAAATGATACATAATTCATTGGTAAATAATAGATCAGAATTCTTTTGTCTTTTTTTTCTTCCCCATTTTCAAACTTACTTAACTGTCAATAGGAAGAGTTGCAATGAAAAGGGATGCTAACATATTTAGTTATTTGTTGATAACATCCTACACATTTGTGTGTTCGTATATGATCATGATATATTTGCAAGACAATTATATTTAGCTGCTACTAAGGAATTTAAGATCCAATTTGATAATTATTGATTGATAAAAGAAAACTCCTAAAATTTGTGGATGGCAAATGGAATACTAATATGGATTCCATTCTCTATTCTCAAAATAAAAAATTTACTAATAAATCCAGCATTATTATACAAGTTAACTCTTCGTGATTTAAGTTTGGAAGATGTGGTAAAAACTGAGAAATAATTTAACTCTTTCACTTTTTATTTTTATGGTAATTTCTTTTGAAAATTTAACATTAGGGCTTCATTGTCCTTTATGGAGATTATTAGTACGGAAATATTTTATGAGAAAGTGAAATATTTTCTGTTTGGCTTTAACATTGAAATTCAACTACACAATTCTTTTTGGTGTTTTGGAGTACACCATAAAATTTAAGTTTATTTCAACTTAGAAACCATGGGAATGATTGGACCTGTGAGAACTCCATTTATTTTCCTGTGCTTAGTTTTAGTGTACTTGAATAAAGTGAAATGGGGTAAATTGTGGCGATCATGTATGATCTAATAAAGATAGACAACAGTTTGCATTGGTTTCTGAACTGGTGGATACATTTAATGTTTCTCATGATCCTTCTTTTCTGAGTTTGTAAAAGTATGGTAACTTTATTGTTTTCTTTTTAATTAGGAAATTATATTTTGCGGCCGCTTATTCTTCACATGTTAAACACTGGAAAACAGAGGCTTCTTTTGTTTGCGAAATAAATGAAGTTTAACATTATAGCATAATGGTGTTGCAAGGTTTTCAGGGTATTTTAGGAATACCATAAATGTTGACATGCCAATCATCTGATATTGTCAATTAGGACATGGGTCATGATCGGAAAAGAGTATGGAGGGGGCTATAATTTTAGGAAAATTCTGTCGTAACTTGTATGTGAAGGTGAAATTCTTGGGGTTTGAGTATAGTATGCCGTTGGTGTAGGAGATTCTTGGTTGATGGTCATATTCTTTTGGATTTGTGGATTATCTGTCTTGTAAATGATTTTCTTTCTTTCTTTTGGATTTTTGGATTATCTGTCTTGTAAATGATTTGTGGATTATCTGTCTTGTAAATGATTTCCTTTCTTTTTGTACTAGGGTTTCACCCCCTGGTACCCCTTAGTAAATTCTCACATGTATTGATAAAAAAACATGTTCACATGTTCTGAATAGCTTGCAAAAGAAGATTACCTGGAATTGAGGCAAGAAGCAAGTGATCTGCAGGAATACTCTAATGCAAAACTTGATCGAGTAACACGCTATTTAGGTGTTCTTGCTGAGAAAACTCGCAAGCTAGGTAAGGAATTGAGTTCTTCTCCAATTCTGTTTTGAACTGAATTAAATACTTTTAGAGGACAATCTTTCACCCTAGAGATGGGTGTTAGTCTTTCTGTTTGGAAATAACTTAATGCATTTGATGTGGATTTGTCTGAGATTACTTTTATAAGTTTTCTGTCAATCTTCTGTACGCATAAGAAGAATTAATATTGCATGCTAGTAAGATTGTGTTATGGACATAATTAATCCTTAAAATAGTGAATTTGTGAAAAAATTTCAAATATGTAAAACATTTTATGTGCTTCACACTGTCACACCATCTTTGCTTCTTTTTTCTCAAGGTTTTGTTGTTGGTGGGTTCTGTTGATGGATTTGAACTTTATCTAAATATAAATGCCAGATCAAGTTGCCTTTGAAACTGAGGCTCGAATATCTCCATTGATCCATGAGAAGAAAAGGCTGTTTAACGACTTGCTGACGGCCAAAGGTGCTAATCTTCTGTAACTTTATCTTTTCTGACTTGTCTGTAATGTGCAAACATTCACTTGTACTCAGTATTAATTCTTTTCTGTATGTAATTTTTTTTGAAATATACTGGATTGAGATAACACAATTTCATGAAGTAGTCACTTGATAAAACTAAGTTTTTAATTTCAGGAAATATAAAGGTTTTCTGTCGTGCAAGACCATTATTTGAAGATGAAGGTCCTTCCATCATTGAATTTCCCGATGAGTGCACTGTCCGCATCACTACTGGTGATGATACCATTGCCAACCCCAAAAAGGATTTTGAATTTGACAAAGTGTATGGACCCCATGTTGGACAAGGTTTTTATACAAAAACTTTTGCTATATATGTGAATCTTCTATGTATAATTTTTCTTTCTTATTAATCATAATGGCCCTAGGAAATGGGGAACTTTCTGGAACTCATCCTCAGTTATTGTTTTATTTTACTTGTGCCATGGCAGTGTGTCAGCTTCTGTATTAAACTTCTTGGCTTGGATGTTTGTTATGCAGCTGAACTGTTTAGTAATGTTCAACCATTTGTGCAATCAGCTTTGGATGGATACAATGTTTCAATATTTGCTTATGGACAAACTCGCTCTGGAAAGACACACACTATGGTCTCTCTCTCTCTCTCTCTCTCTCTCTCTCCAGATCTTTATATTTAATGTATTATGTTTGTGCATATAATATGTAGACAGGGACAAGCAGACACTCGTGTTTTTGTGTATTATATCTTTTTCCTTCATGCATGTACATGCATAAGAATGTGTTTCTGTGTAGATTAGTCGTAAAGGTTTTGTAAGTTTGAAATGCTTGATCATTATTATCATATTGTTGCATATCATATTACACATAAACATAGTCTTAAAAAATTAGAGTGGTTAAGTCTTAAGTCAGGTTGATTGGTGACATATCTTTTCTCCTTTTGGATCTGAAATTCTCTATGTTCATTCTTTAGACATCATAATCTTTTGAAAGCAGCTGAATAATTTTAAAAGAAACCAAAACATGTAGTGATTAAGCTAGATTTTCTATTTTGATTCTTCTGGTTTTGTTGCCTTTTGATGGCATTTAATTGCCTTCTTAGTATGCCTTTGGCATACTTTAGGAATCTAATATGTACATTGCTTCTTTGACATGATCTTACTTCTTTTTTCCTCCAGGAAGGATCTAGCCATGATCGTGGTCTATACGCACGATGTTTTGAGGAATTGTTTGATTTAGCTAACTCCGATTCAACTTCTACTTCTCGATTCAATTTCTTTGTCACAGTTTTCGAGCTTTATAATGAACAGGTCATGCGCTAATCTCTTTCTGTCTCTAGACTTCTTTTGTCCACTGTTTAATAGCTGAGTTTTCTGGGTTTAGTTTGTTGCATTTTATTTGGTTTGCATTGTGACTAAATTATAACTTCAACATGCCATCTTTGCTCTAATCTTGACCTTTTTCATGCTCTTACAGATAAGAGATTTGCTATCAGAATCAGAGAGCGGTCTGCAGAAGATTCACATGGGATTGGAAGAATCTCTTATCGAACTTGTGCAAGCAAAAGTAGATAATCCCTTAGAATTTTCTAAAGTCTTGAAAGCTGCATTTCAGGCTCGGGGAAGCAACATATCAAAGTTCAATGTTTCTCATTTGTATGGCTTATATTTTCTACCTGCTAAGACTGCTCTCTCTCTCTCTCTCTCTCCCTCTCTCTCTCATATGACGATACTTTGTTGTGCATTTACTTAGTCAACTATTAGAAGAAGAATTTATAACCTCTCCAGTCAGAAATAAATTCTTGGACAATGCGTTAGAAAAACACCATACTTAGGTTGTGAAGATTATTAAAATGATTGCGTTGATATATCATCAATCCTGAACTTAAATCACTTAATTATTTATGCTTAATGTGGTATATTTGTTTGAAAGGACCAGTTTTCGTTTGTGAAAATTAAACTTCATTCCTTACTGTATTTATTAATATTCAGACTCCCAGTAATCCTCGTCCTAATTTAAATGCATTATTCAATAAAAAACTATAAGCTTTTATTTCCTAAAAATAAGATTACATAATAAAACCTCAAAATAAGAATTGTTGCAGCGCAGAATCTCATGGATAACTTTCACTAATTTTCTCTGGAAAATTTAGAAATCACTACAATTCTAGGAAACTCACAAGAACCCCAATTAGCCGGGTTGGAATTAAAAGAAACGTAATTAAAAGTCATAAGACTGTTAAAAGGACAGCTGGGGGTCTCTTGTGGCTTGTATTATTAATTTTGGAGGACAGTTCTGAATATTTTGGTAGTGCCTTCTTTTTAAAGTTTGCTAAAATGTTATATTCCCTTGTGTTCCAACCTTTTTAGCTGTTAAAATTTTAATGAAATAAGCATCAAAGCTGCAACCTTAAACTTTACGCAGTGATCTCCAGAAAAAAGAAGAGACAAATCACAAGCTTGTTTATAGTACTAAGTTTATAATTTCTACAGCAAATTTATATATTGTTGTCAGGTTCTGCTATATATTGGGTGAAACTGCCATCAATTCTGTGGTGGTGATTTTAAGTTCTTATCTCGTTAATTTATGTAAATTTCTTGTCTTGCACTTGTCAGGATCATTACAATACATGTGTATTATAACAACTTGATCAGTGGAGAAAACTTGTACAGCAAACTTTCTCTTGTTGATCTGGCTGGAAGCGAAGGCTTAATTACAGAAGATGATAGTGGAGAGCGTGTGACAGACTTGCTGCATGTGATGAAATCACTTTCAGCGTATGTTGTGTTGGCACTTTTTCTTGTTTAATAATATTGAGGAGGTTTTTGGACTCGGGAGTTGTTGAAGCTGAGATTATTTCTTTTTTAGTTTTTTCTGGGAATAGAATATAGTTTGAGACACTTGGTTGGCAAGGTGGGGCATTTATTATCCACTTACTTTGTGAAGTTGCAATGATTTTGACATTTACGACCTGTCCTTTCCGAGTTTCATTTTATCATTCCATTGCATGGTCTTACTGCAATATATCTTTTGCTTGTAGGTTGGGGGATGTTTTATCTTCTTTGACTTCAAGGAAGGATGTTGTTCCTTATGAAAATTCAATGCTCACAAAACTACTTGCAGACTCCCTAGGTATCATGCTCTTGTCATGTATGAATGAAATTTTTTTCCAATGTTTCAGTATGAATTATAAGATCAACAAAATTGACTTCTTTAGAATGGCCTAAATGGTGATTTTCTAATTGTGCTCTATTCACATTATATTAAATTGTTCTTTAGTTTATTTGTTTTTAGGTATGTGGTTGCCATTTAATTGATGTTAATCCATTAGCTAATTGGTATACTGGGTACACATGGTAGGTATAATAGGTTTTGCTGGAATTTTGTTTTCTCGAGTAGTTTGAGTTCTTTTGATGTCAACAACTATGATAGAAACATTTATGCTTCATTGCTTAGATCTTCAACCAGAAATCACACTATGATGCTGTGAATCATGTTGGCCTTATTGTTGGATGATACAATACTGGTCCTTACTTCTTTTTGTGTTCTATCCAATGATCCATCTAGAATGTTGTTGCTATTGATCTGTCAGAAAAGAGTATTCTTCTATTTTTCTTTCAATAAGGAATTGAGTTCACTGCTTGTCCAATTGCTGCGTTCTTTCTCCCTCTTGTTTCCTTTACCTCAATAACCTTTTTCTTTCTTGATTAGGAATGGTCAATATTTCTTCCCTTTTCTTTTTGCAGGTGGAAGCTCAAAAACTTTGATGATACTCAATGTTTTTCCAAATGCAGCACATTTGTCCGAGACATTATCATCCCTCAATTTCTGCTCCAGGGCTCGAAACGCTATATTAAGCCTTGGAAATCGTGATACAATTAAGAAATGGAGAGATGTGGTAATTTCTTCTTCTTACTTTTAAAATCAGTGGTTTTGCTTAATAATTAATTGGTGTAGGATAGGGTGTCATGTATTTCATAATTAAAATAAACTCAACTTAGTAGCATACCTCTTGGCTGCATCAACTGTCGAGGACCTTGTGCAGACAAAATCTGGAACCAGCTTACTTTTCTTGCTTAGAAAAAGGGCCAATCATAGTAAAACAAAAGAATTGATAAATTTGGAGAACACACTTTGAGCATGATTTTGGTTTGTTTTTCCTTTCTTTAACGAGGAAAGAAGTTCTATTAAGAAATAAAGGAGATGATCATGTGGAGTATGTAATCCTCTTTTGGAATCAACATAGAACTACAGGAAAAAGCATAAAGCCAAGACTAATCTAATGACCCCCAATCGAGTTTAAGTAATACTTATTTAATTTTCCTTGAAAGCTCCTCAAGCATAAGCCCATAGAAGCAGACAAGTTACCTTGTGGACAGAACAAGTTGAGTGACAAGCTCTAAATTTTGAAAATGCATTTCCTGTTCGAACAAATTCTCCATAATACTGCCAAAAAAAATCCTAAATTTGGCATTTATGCTAACATAAATCCTCTTTGTTTTAAACCAACAAATATCTCCAGATAATGCTTGAAAGAACAGTAAAACACTAAAAGTTGATTTCGAGAATGAGGCGCACCATGCTTATAGCACATAACAAAATAAGCTGGAGGACCTTCCTTCTCTTATGCAATGCATCACTAGTATCCCTCCTTTTGAGATTTACTCGCCAAATGTAAGCCCTTGATTTGAGTGACACTTGTAACTTTTCGAATTTTATTGTCAAGTGAAAAAGATTTTATTAGTCCAGTGAAAAGAATAGTCATGAGAGGAACAAATGAATGGAAGAATTTGGTAGAGTCTTCCAGAGAATCTATAGACCAAATCCTCCTATGCGCCCTGGGCCGCCACTAGATAGACTCAACTCAACTAAGCCTTGATCCCAAACTACTTGGTGTTTGCTATGTGAATATGTTGTCTCCTTTGTACTCAGTTAAGACTTTCATTTATGCAGTTGAAGAGAATCTAACTAGTAAATGATGAATATAACTTCATCATCTCACTGTCATGAAGATTTCTATAAATTTTAGTGAAAGTTCTAGGAGAAGATATTGTTAGTATGAGCTAAAAAGTGGGAAACAGTAGCATTATCCAAAGCAAAAAATGTAATTAGCGAGGTAAGAAAAATATTTTGGACTGCACCAGATATCTTCCAGAAGCAAATACAAGTCCCATCATTAGTATTGTATTTATTAATAGGAAAAACAGAAATGTACCAGATATGAACTTCCAAAGGTTCTTATGTGTGAAATTTACTCTTGTTGTTGCATCTTCCATTTTGCTATTTGGGATTCATGTTCTTTTCTTGTTTACTTTTTTTTTTTCTGAACTTCCTGTTGGAAATATAACTGTTGAGTCTACATAACTTTTGTAGTTCAGCATGCCATAATCTAAAAATTCTTTGCTGGAACTTCATGGATATAGCACCATCATGGAAGATATCAATTCTCTAGTTTGTGACGGCTCTTGTAGGCAAATGATGCAAGGAAAGAGTTATATGAAAAGGAAAAGGAAATCCAGGATCTGAAACAAGAGGTTTTGGGACTAAAGCAAGCGCTTAAAGATGCTAATGATCAGTGTGTCCTACTCTACAATGAAGTTCAGAAGGCATGGAAAGTCTCATTCACATTGCAATCAGACTTAAAGGTTTGTAATTTGATGATTTTTATATACTTGCTATTTTTTGATGAATGATGACATGCATCTGTGTTTCATTGCAAAAGCTCTACATTCTCTTTATTCTTTTGGGTTGGGTATTGGTATAAGATTGTTTATAGTTCCCTGCTTCTTCCACACCTCCAAATTCCATGTCTTACAATTAATAATGTTGCCGCTTCAGGTAAGTACTAAATTGTTTCATTGCTTTTGTTTGATTGATGCAGTCTGAGAATATCATGCTTGCAGACAAGCATAAGAATGAAAAGGAACAAAATACTCAGCTTAGAAATCAAGTGGCTCAGTTGTTACAAATGGAACAGGAGCAGAAAATACAGATGCAGCAACGAGATTCCACAATTCAGACATTGCAGGTTGGTGTGTATCAATTTTCTTTTATATCGTGAGGTTCTTTAATAGATTTTAGTAGGTATAATCATAAAGTTTCTTTCACTTACATGGAATTACCATGTCATGCTACTTCCACATGAATGCAATATTATTCATTTATTTTATGAGGATTAAGAGTTCTGGCTGTTGATGAATATCTTTTCTGCTTAATGTGCTCTACCTAGAACTGCTTTGACATTTCTCTCATTCTTGATATGAGCATGTTTCCAGGTTGTATCAGGGCTTTAACTAATGTATAGGTTATGGTATTAGCTATCGGTCTCAGTTGTGCTCTTAGCTTGTATGTGATCGTATTGCTGGCAGTCTGGCAAAACTATGATTATTCTTTTGAAAAAAAAGGCTTAAATTCATAATTTATTATCAATTTAACTAAAAATTCAACCAATTATTATAATAAATATCAAACAAACTATTCACTCACATGAAATCATGAGGGCAATAGCGTGTAATAGTTTTGCTTCATAAGAAAATAATGAATTTATATGAAGAAACCACTTTCTACAAAAATGTCTATATATAAAAAAGAAGATGAAAAAGGGTTGACTATCCAAATGCAGAATTCATAAGAAATCAACTTTGGAATTTTTTTTAAATGTACATATAGCCCGATTCATATAAGTGAGCTGCCAATTGCAAAACAAATTACAGTTCAAGCCCAGAAGATACTAGGGCTTTAAAAGAAGAAAGCTTTCATTAGAAACTAGGGAAGCTCGAGAGATGGATATAGAAAAGCAGAAAGAAAAATGTCCAGCTACCGAATTCCAGCCCCTGTTCCAATTGCTTATTTCAATATGACAAAGTGTGTAGATTAAAATTCACAAATGATAGGTTTATTGGGATTGTTGAAGTTAAAACATTTTGAATCCTAACAATCAATGAGTGGAAGAGTAACGTGGACCTCCAAAGCTCTATGCATATCATTTGAAATATAATCAAATGGATACTTGGGTTACTAATGTATCCCTCGGTTTGTTTTATGCATGCAAACTGATATGTGCTAAGGATGAGTTTTTGAGTACAGTGGATTCTTTCAATTTATTCTTTTCTTTTAACTTCTTGCAGTTAAATACCCCTTATTAATAATATGAACTACATTTCTAGCATTTCCTTTTCTTTTTCTTTTTTCTTTTTAAATTTTTTAGGGACTATCTAACTTAAGTTAAAGCGTGCGCTATATTATTGAGATGCAAAATTTGATTTTTCAGTAAGCAAACCCTTCTCTTTCTGAATACTGATTTTATCATATTAACTCACTAGTTTAAACTTTATCCAAAGACGGTTTGGTGTAAGTGTTAATTCGACCGACAAATTCTAACTCGTAAAAATTGTACAAGTTGACTTGCAAGTTTAACAACTATGCCTCCTCTTCTTTCTTTCTTTTACTTTCCTCAAATGGCAAGTTCCATTTGGCATGCTAAAAAACCCATATGCACCAGGCAATACAACTCATATTGATTAATAATATCTAAAACCTGGCTTGCATTTATATATTTTATTTATATTAGTGCTACACAACTTGAATAAATCTTATGAATTTTTGTATCGAGTAGTTGGATGAGAGAAAAGTGGACATCTTGGGAGGGTTGGATCTATAACTAACTAAATGACTTTCAAATAAACCAATCAAAACAATTCATGTAGCTATTTTTCACTTCATAAGAAATAGAGTTTTCCTTTTTCACATTTTTGTGAGTTAGAGCTTAGTTAAAATTAGAATGAAAATAAAATGTCTAACTGTTGTTTCTCTTGTTCTAGTCAAAACTTGTTGTACATTGTCATATGATGATGTAAACACTTGCATTATTACGTAGGCCAAAATCAAAAGCATGGAGTCACAGCTCAATGAAGCGCTTCGTTCCAATGAAGGTAGGTCAGCACTTGATTCAGAATTAGGGCCTGGAGTTTCTTCGATTTCCAAGGCAACTGGGGATGGCATGGATTCTTCAGCAGTAACCAAAAAGCTTGAAGAAGAACTTAAAAAACGTGATGCACTGATTGAGGTTTGTTAACTCTACAAACCTACATGTTAAAATAGTTATGAATATTCAAAATTTAACTGAAATCTGGACATCATTGCATAAGCCTCGACCTACGTGACAATAGGCCTATTTGAAATTGTTGTTGAGCGAAAAGAAATAGGTTTAGAATTTCTTTGATTTAATACATATATATATATTGCTTTTGTCAAACTTGCTTTTGGAAAAAACATCAATTCACCTGCTTCTTTTGGAAAGCAGTTTTCAAACTCAAAATCTTTTCTTTTCTTTTTTTGTTTTTTTTTGAAAATTGGGTTTTGCAGAAGCAGTCCCAAAAGGGCTCAATGGAAGCTCCAGGTAATGCATTTGCATAAACCTGCTTACTTTCCTTTCTCCATGTGAATGGTATGGCCCTTATGGAGAAAAGGTAAGGAAAAGCAAGTACTGAATGATTTATGTGGTTTTCCTATCATCATGAATCCGTCAATCTTATTCCCGACTTTATGGTCTTGCTTTCATATCCTTTACTTATTATTGACCATAACTGTGATATTGCAGAGACTGCATGAGGAAAACGAAAAATTGTTTGATAGATTAACAGAGAAAGCATCACTAGTTGGATCTCCCCAGGTATTTTTTTTGCAATACTGTGAGGACATGTTTATATTTATTTTTATGCATGTATATATTGTTTTTTTGCTGATTCAACATCTGCATGCTTTTCAAATTTCTGTACCTTTTTGTCGGTATTATTCATTTCCTTCATTTACATGAAGTTACTATAAGTAAATCATTTGAAATTTGAGGGTTCTGTGAGCTGTTTCACTTCACTTGTCAACATCATGCTATGTATATGAGTTAGGTTTAAAGAACTTAAAAATAAGGCTCGGTATATGACACTGACTATCACCATCCATGTAAACTCCAAGATTTTAAAATCATTTGCTGATTCCAATTAGCTGAATGGTAATCTTGCATCGAGAAAAGCTTTTCTCTAGTGGCTTTCCAAATATGTATGTTTATGTATTTGTATGCAGGTAGGCAGGCATGAAAGTATTTATTTTAGATCAGGTTGTTAAAAATTATGTATCATGTTCTGCTGGTCTGCTGGCTTTTATATGTTCACTGTTGTGCTTCCAAACTTCTATTGAGTTTTGTGTAAATTTTTTCACAGTTTCTGGTATGCCTAGTGGGATACTATCAATCTACTTTTGGCAATGATTCTTCTATTATTCACCTAACAATTGTATCTAAGTTTTAATTTCTACATTCTTTCTCAGGTGGCAAGTCCATCACCCAGAGGAACAGTTAATGTTCAGACACGGGACATGGCAAGGTGTTATTCTAACACATTAAAGTAGATTTGATGGTTTTCTGTTTCTTATCTTCTTCATAGCCTTGTAGCTATATGCTGATTTCCTGTAATGTTTCTTTTATAACAGGAATGATAGCAACAATAAAGGACGTTCTATGGATGTTTCTTCACCACTGGTAGCAGATAAGACAGATGGCACAGTTGCTCTGGTTAAGTCGGGTTCTGAGAGTGTTAAATCTACACCAGCAGGAGAGTATCTTACAGCTGCCCTTAATGACTTTGATCCTGACCAATATGACAGCCTTGCTGCAATTTCAGATGGAGCAAACAAGCTTTTGATGCTGGTACGTGTTTAATTGTTCTATAATTCGGTTTGAACGATGACTTTACAGACTCACTATGATCTGTTTGCTGTTTCGAAAAAAAAATTGTATTGGTCTTATAATGTATAATCAATGTGAAAGTGGGGAATAAATGTGCTGTACCTTCTCATGGATAAGGCATAGAAAAGTTAGATCTATTCTAGTGCTTTTCTGACCAAATAGCTTATGCACTCATGTTTCTTTATCTTGGTTAATTTTTCAATTGAAATAATTGTCAGAAAATCTTAGCTGTAGGAATTTTTATTATTTGTCTCTGCTCATTCCTCTATTATCTTTTTTCTGGTTTGATATTCTGATGCTTCATGTTTGTTGTTTGTCCTTTAACTTTTCAACTGGTTCCTGAGGGTAAACAGATGCTTTTATGTCTGTCCTGCTACTTAGAATTAACAATGATTAGGCTTGATAATAGATAAAGAGAGCACATTGAATTTCCTATCTCTCTGGCTGAAAAATTTACATTATATGGCCTCATATTTTCTGTTTTTCCAAAATTCTGTCTTTCCTGTTTGTAACTATTGCTATTACAGGTGCTTGCAGCAGTCATTAAAGCAGGTGCTTCTAGAGAGCATGAAATACTTGCTGAAATTAGAGACGCTGTGTTCTCTTTTATCCGTAAAATGGAGCCTAAAAGAGTGATGGATACCATGCTTGTTTCTCGGGTTAGAATTCTGTATATAAGATCTTTACTTGCTAGGTCCCCAGAACTGCAGTCTATAAAGGTAAAAATATGATGGCCTTTTATTCGCTTCTCTTCTGAGAATATCTTCTGTCACCTGTATCTCCACTGAGATCACTATGCATGCTGTTTTACTTTCTACATTTGTAGGTTTCTCCTGTTGAGTGCTTTTTAGAGAAGGCTAATACTGGACGAAGTAGAAGTTCCAGCCGAAGTAGCAGTCCTGGAAGATCTCCCGTGCGTTATGCAGATGACCAGATCCAGGGATTCAGGGTGAATATAAAGCCAGAAAAGAAGTCTAAGTTGTCGTCAGTTGTTTTAAGGATGCGAGGAATTGATCAGGTAGCTGCTGTCATATTGTGCTATTTGCTGTTTTCTATTGTTCCACAATTTTGCTAAAAGAAAATGAAATTGTGGCTTCCTACAATGGATATCAAGCATTTGTACTAGGCGCAACCAAATCTAACTCAACCGAACCAAACTGGATACAAAGAGGAACTGTTTTAGGATTTGAATGGGCTGCGGGATTTTAGTTTAGGGCATGCTCACTTTTTTTCTCATGACATTATCGTGAAATTTGAATTTTGGAGCCACTTGGTTATGCTTCTGAAGCAATTTTTTGCAAGATATTCCTTCATGTTGGAAATGTACTCCAAGTCTTAGAATCTTCTTTTCATGTTCACAGGATACTTGGAGGCAACAGGTTACTGGTGGAAAATTAAGAGAAATACAAGAGGAAGCAAAAAGTTTTGCTATAGGGAACAAGGGTCTTGCTGCTCTCTTTGTTCACACTCCAGCTGGTGAGCTGCAACGACAAATTAGGTCCTGGCTTGCAGAACATTTTGAGTTTCTTTCTGTTACAGGGGATGATGCCTCAGGGGGGAACACTGGCCAGTTAGAACTCCTTTCAACTGCAATTATGGATGGCTGGATGGCTGGACTGGGTGCTGCACTGCCCCCCAGTACTGACGCACTTGGGCAACTTCTGTCTGAGTATGCAAAGCGGGTCTATACTTCCCAATTGCAACACTTAAAGGTATATCTCTTCATTGGTTGTAACCTATTGTTAGGCAGCTGTTTCTGAATGAACATGTTATGGGTTTGATGGTAGGGTCAATGTGAACTTTAGATGTGATGACTGAACCTGGTGATAACCTTCTGCTTATTGTTCACTCATATTTGCATCCAAGTTCCTTTTTTGCAAACATACGCTTTGTCATCTTTGGGAAGCTTTATTTCTCATGGAGTCATTTCTCACTAATATTCGGTGGAGAAATTTTTGGTCTCTGTATGCATTGCCAACCAAATTCTGTTTGATCCTTATTGCATCGTCCCTTCTACTGAAGTTCTTCTTGGGGTAGGGCTTTAAAGATTCTGATCGAATATGTGAGAAAGTGTGTCACTGGGTAACTATACAAGGTACAGGTACTGCTATTTTACATGATTAGGCTTGTCTAAGAAAGCATATATTTCATGGTTTTGTTTTCTTTCATATCTCTTCTTTCTGGAGAGGAATTCTTTGGTGCTGAAAGGAGTCATATCCATTCTTGTGGGGTATTGGCATTTTTCCAGAGAGCATAGGTTTGGTCACAGCAGTGATGCTTCACCGAGGATGGAGTTTCATTGTAAATATTTTCTTGAAGATAGAGATAACTGAGCTGTTGAGAAAACAGTCTTTAACAGATATATTTGACACTTCAGATAAGAACTTGGAGAGGATTTATTGCTACAATGTTGAGAGTGGGGTTTTGTTTAGAGGAGTGATTTTATTCAGAACTTGAAGATGTAGATGCTGTGTACTGTAGTGTACTTCTCATGGAACCTCGGGTGAAATTTTTGTGCATGCAACTAGAATCTTGAAAATGACTGGGATGGAAAACCAAAAGATTTAATCTGGAGTGAGAAAATAGAGCGGAGCTTTTGGTTTATATCATGGTTGTTAAAACAAAAGATTTAATCTGGAGTGAGAAAATAGAGTGGAGCTTTTGGTGCATATCTTGGTTGTTAAAAGTCTTGTACCTGAATCTACCGGTAGAACACTACATTGATAAATGCACAACATACAAATATCCAAGAACTCTGGTCGCCCTTTTCTCCCATGAAATTGTTTTAACAATCCTTCTTCTTCCTCCCCTTCTTCTCTGTCTCTCTCCATCTGCATGTAGTGCAGTCAACCTTTAAAAGCTTGGAGCTTTGGAATAAACCTGGAGGAATCTTTCCTGGTACTGTATACTCTTTTGTGCAGATATAGTCTGCTCTGTTGCAAATTATCTTATGATTGTATCGTGGTAGTTCGCTATAATTACTGAAAAGACATGGAGCTTCAGAATAAACCTAGAAATTTTGGGATCCAAAGTTTCAGTTCATTTCAGCAAGCAACTGTTTGGGAAGGAAAAGCTACCAGTTGTGGTGTATGTTCAAGGTTATTTACCGGTGTTTTATCTTCATTTTGTAGAACTCTACTTCATATATTCAGGAAGTGATCGTCTGTTTGTATACTGAGAATTTCCTTTGTCATTGGGTCTGATTGTGCTACGAATCCCTCAATTAAACAGATATATCAAGGGGCTATCTAATGGCATGTCCTCTTATGATTTCAGAATAGTTGCTCCATTGTTCTCTTTCTCTGTTGCTCAACTTCTCATCATTTCATGGTAACTTGGGATCTTTGAGCCAAATGATCACTGAAATTTTGCTCTGTTGCATCACTTTATTAATGATGGTATAATGATATAGTCGTTTTCGATAGTACCCTATGTTGTGGTGCTTTTTCTTCAATTGGCAGCTTTTGTATATTTATGCCCAAATATTATCTGGTGTGAGCTGAAAGAATGTGTTTAAGATTCTATTTTCAAAAAGAATTGTGATATGACGATCTCTTCTTTTCTTTCCCAAGAGCATCTTAGTTGTGCTTTAATGGGGTTGTTGGTGACTGGGGGCATTCTTGTGCACCTTCTAATGTTTCAGTGTTTTTGTCAGGATATTGCTGGCACCTTAGCAACTGAGGATGCAGAAGATGCTACACAAGTAGGAAAACTGCGTTCAGCTCTTGAATCTGTTGATCACAAGAGAAGAAAGGTTAAAATTCACTAAAGCAGCATTTATCTAGCACATACACATTTACTTGTCATTCTTTGGTGATTATTTCAACTGCTGCTATTCTCTTGAATGTTTAATTTGTGACTGTATGGATGAACTACAAATTCTGTATCTCAAAACAGAAATAAAGTAAAATGTCATGAAGGAAATTTAACAGCCAAAACAATGAAAATTCAGTTAAGAAGACATTGATTTTGAAATTTTGCTCGAGCTGACTTGCTATAGGATTTTGATAATAGAACATTCATTTCTCAGAGAGGGAGGAAGGGAGGGGGTTCGGGGGGGTTGAGGAGACCCCTTCCTTTTTGAAAATTAGTTTCTCCAATTGCAAACTCTTTCCAACAGTGCAGGTAATGGCAAAATGGTTGTACTTTAGTTTCAACATCCTAACAGCTGAAACTGATTGTTATTTTGGTCATGGAACCTGTGGGTAACAATGCTTGGATTTTATCTGTGTAAATTCTAGGAAAAAATATAAGATGAGAATTTACTGAAGACTTGGTCTATAATATTTGTATTATAGTAACAACGATCTCCATGATTCTTAAAATTTCTGGTTTTAAAACCAACGACTAAAAGCTGATATTTATTAACAATTTTTTAGATGATTCTAACTAAGATAAAAGTTTTGGTTTGATTTAAAATGGGGAAAAGTGTTGGACATGTTGGAAAAAGATCTTCAGTCTGATTCATGAAAACCTTCAGGTCCTCAGTTGATTTTCCCTTACTCTGCATTTATTGAATTCAGATATTTGTTTCTAATGTCTGCTTTTATATTATATGTACATTAACATTTGTACTTGAGGTGAGAACAAACTTGTGGAGGGTCAGTATGCCTTCTATAGTACATGGGTGTATGGATGATTGATCTTTTGACTTTCCATCTATTTTTAAGAATGAAAAAGACTTCTGGTTGAGTGTGCATCTTGTGCTTTGACAATTTCGTTTTCTAAAAGGTATCATCTTGGCTTAAGTTGCTGTATTTCTTTTTGTCAGACTTTGCAACAAATGAGAAACGATGTAGCCTTATTAACATTGGATGATGGCAGTTCACCTGTTCATAATCCTTCAACTGCTGCTGAGGATGCACGATTAGCATCTCTAATTTCACTTGATGGCATATTGAAGCAAGTCAAGGTTTTCTCTCTTCTGAAACTGTTCTGTTATATGATCATTGGATTGAAGTGGAATAAATAACAAGCGAATAGTTCAATTACTATTGGAACAGGATATATTGCGACAATCCTCTGTAAACACCTTGAGTAAAACTAAGAAGAAAGCGTTGCTTAGTTCTCTTGATGAACTCGGGGAACGGATGCCTTCCCTTCTGGAAATTGATCATCCATGTGCTCAGCGCCAAATTGCGGATGCTCGTCATGCTGTTGAGGTATTTATATATGGTTTTTCTTTCCACCGGCTAGTTTCGTTCAGAGATTTGTTTCCTGTTTGTTGGACTGGAAATTATTCGGAATGTGGGAACTAGTGGATGTGCTTTGTTGGTAGGCGCAGGCTTGACTGACTTGTTGCATGGACTGTTTGGCCTGGCTGAGACACCTGATCAAATCATTTGAACATCTGAGCTTACTTTAAATTGCCAGATATAAATCATCTCAAATCCACACTTTGTTTCAAATTGCAAATTTAATGTTATGAACAACTTATAGGACCATACGCTTACTTAATTGTGGTTTATCCACTTCTATATATGAGTTATGACCTCTTAGTAAATTTAATTGCTCAAAGGTGAACCCAATGCATGAGGTTTCACATTTTCAGAAAATTGGGGGAAGGTCGTCTGTTCTGTGTAGTCTTGCCTGCTGTTTTACAGAGGCTGTTTTCACAAATTGACCTGGTAACCTTTCAGTCACAAAGGAGCAGGTTTACCATTGGGCCAAGGCTCAATCTCAAACTTAATTCTTGTACAAAAAAACTTAAATAAAATAGAAAAATAAGTTTAATTATTGATACACTTGTCTTTCTAATTATTATGTTTGCAAGTCTGAAGTCATTGTAACTCTTGATAAACACGACAACAAAATGAAGAAGTCATGCTCTAACGTATTGAATTGATTTTATGCTGCATAGTAAGGCTGGGGGAACATAGTAACAATTCATTATTTAAAGGAACAGAATAAACTTTTCTTGTACAGGTAAAACCTATGAATGTTGCGTCCTTTTCTTTTTTCTCCCTGTAATATTATTAATGCTTGATTTCCATGTTCAAGAAGAAAGTTTGGATATTGAAATGTACTTCTGAATCTTCAACTGAATGTGGATTGTCTGAGTCAGCTTGATTGCCATACTATTATTTTACCTGAACTAATTTTTCAGTCTTTCTTACATTGTTACAGTCAACTCCTGAAGAAGATGACCGACTAAATGAGTTGGCAGATGCGAGGAAATCATCTACAGATTTGGTGTCTGGTACTGAAACTGATGTGGCACAGTGGAATGTATTACAATTCAACACGGGGTCTACAACACCGTTTATCATAAAATGTGGAGCAAACTCGAACTCTGAATTGGTGATCAAAGCAGATGCCCGGGTTCAGGAACCTAAAGGAGGTGAGATCATAAGGGTGGTTCCAAGGCCATCAGTATTGGAAAATATGAGTTTGGAGGAAATGAAGCAAGTATTCTCCCAACTACCTGAGGCATTAAGCTTGCTGGCTTTGGCAAGGACTGCAGATGGCACGAGAGCTCGGTATTCTAGACTGTACAGAACATTAGCCATGAAAGTTCCGTCATTGAGGGACCTAGTTGGTGAACTTGAGAAGGGGGGAGTGCTGAAAGATGTAAGATCATGAACACATGAAAACAAGGTATATTGATGAGAAATTAATATATGCCCCTCTTGTATTGCAATGTGGTGATAAATTATTTTTATTTTGGTGGGAAGAGGACTTGGGGCTTGGAGGAGTTAGGTGTTATGTGTTGAAAGAAATTGGTGTTGTAGTTTATTCTGGGCGAAGAAAGTCGTTGTATTTGAAACCTGTATTAGATTTACAGTGTAATGTATCACACGTATGGTCGGATATTATTGTTTATATAGTTAACAATTTTGTGTAAAATTCATTCCTTCTTTTGTCATGCATCATTTCCGCCAAGGATGGAACAAAGAGTTGTGATATGTTAATATTTCTTTTTTGTTTATTGAACTCTGGCAATTTCCATTGTTTTCATGCAAAGACACGATATCTTAACCCTGAAACTTTTAATGTGTGTATTCTGTACTCTGCAATTGAACATAATGGAATACCAAAATTAAAACTTCAACACTAACTACACTATCTTTTTTCAGCAGAGCTGTAAATGATAAAATTTCTCATAAATTACTTGGAGTTCGGCTTCATAAAATTTTGTTGGAATTCGTTAGCACCGACAAACTAAGTTCAAGCTTGTCAATATTTGGCTCTTTGCGAGCTGGTTTATTTATAAATTCATAGCTTCATTATTAGCTAATTTATTTATGGATGTATTAATAATTATCTAAAAAATTAAATGTAATTTTTATATTGTAACTATTATATGTATATCAATTTATATGAATTAATGTGTAAAAATATTTTTATTTTTATTATATTTAGTAACTAACTTGTATTAAATATTAAATGTTTAATATTTAATCAATTCAAAAAAAGTAATAAATTAAAATACTAAAGCAATAAAGTTTAGAAATTCAAGTTAAATTTAGAATTTTAATAAGCCAAGTTTAAAGAATTTTAATTTTGACTCGAGCTTATTGTTGTTCAACTCAGTCATTTCAAATTTATGTAAAATAATAGTGAACTAAATTCAAAACTGGACCAAATTGAACTCAATTCAATTTATTAAAACTTGAATTGGCTCGATTTGTTTCCGGTCATAGGCTTCAGCCTATTAATCGTGAAGATATGATTTTGTTAATAATATTGTATCGATAAAAAATGCGACAGTAAGATGTTGCTTCAGAATCTATGAAAATCTTTAATCATTTTATAAACGTCAAATACATATTTATATCTGTGAACTTTGATAATTTAATCAGTTTATCATTTTAACTTTCAATTTTAGTGAATAAATACCTAACTTTGCTATTTTGTGATATTTGAGCACTCTTTAACACGTGTATTCATTCAATATATTCACATGTATTGCATAGAAATATTTAAATATCACCAAACAATAAAGTTCAAATATATGTTAGGTTAAATTGAAGTGACATGTGTCTAGATGTTAAAAAAAATAAAATTCTGATGTCTATTAGATTAATTCAAAAGTTAAAATGTTAAAGTGACTAATTGATATAAATTTATACACATAAATATGTATTTTGCATTTTATAAACTTTTTTTATCTTTCACAACATTCTAGTGAGGTCGTAAAACATACTTTGAGAGCCATAAAATCCTGGACATTACTCCCTATATAGTGAACGTAGCCTCCTTAATGTCCCCTCTAAAAAAATGGGTGTCTTAAGTTGCAAATTGATACATCCCCCAGCTAATGCTTATTTGTGACGACCATGCATGTTGTTTGGGCTTATGCCTTAATTAATAGAACCTTTTCTAAAATTTTATTTTTACGATTTATTTTTAAATTTTTTTTATTTTTTTATTTATACAGTCTTTTATCTTTTTTAAATCTTATATGAGAACAAAAAATAAAAATGTATATAAAAAATACTGAAAAAATATTATATATCTTTGTATTATTAGATTTATCATTTATATTTTATATTCTTATGTTTGGTATTCATAAATTAAACGATATTACATGTTTAATTTATAACAACTAGTGTGTTCGATGACATGTAAATATATATTTTAAAAAATATTATAATATATAAAAAAATATAATAAAAATATATAAATATAGAAATAAAGAATAAAGATGATGTACCATAATTTTATTAAAAAAATGATAAAAAAATATTAAAAGAATATCAATAAATATAAAAAAATTACCATAATGCAGTTTAAAAAATTATATAAATCTTTTTTTTAAATTTAAATTGTAAAAGAATATTAGATCTTACAAATAATATCTTACAACCCATTTTTTGTAGGTATATAAAAAAATCCTAATAATAACACTATGTGATTATAATTGTTAAAAAGAAAAAAAAATGAAAGGTAGATAATCAGCCGAAAAGAAGCACGTTGGAGTCCTTCTCCAAGCATCTTAAATTCAACATTGATTCTTCATTTGGCATAAAGCCCAAATAAAAAGTTATTACAAAATGTCAAAATATCTTTATTTTATTAAAAAATATAATAAAGTATATATTGTTATGTATCGGCCAAAATCTCGTTTATCCGGATCGAGAGTCCAAAATTAGATCGCATAGGCATTTCAATCGAAATTAATAAAATAGATTAAAACGAGACAATTTTATAAAAAAATTATATTATTTAATTAAGTTAAATAGTTTAATAATATTTAATCCTAAGTCAATAATTTTTTTCTTTTTATCAATTAAAATAAATTGAAATCTAAAATTTTAAAACTGAAAGTCTAAAAATCCTGTATAATCATCTTATTATTTTTATTTATTACTTTATTTTATACTCTGCAATTTAATTTTGTATTCTTTTTACTAATTCATTAAAAATATTATTAATTTAATTTATTATTTAATAATAGTAATTTAAAATATATACAATTTAATTTTTATAATTTATCTTATAAAATATTATTTTGTCTCTTAATCTTATAGAAAGAGATTTTATTATTATAATTTTATAATAAAAAATTAGATATAAATTCATTTGTTTCTTTTTAATATTCTATTTAATGAGATTATAGTAATAATTTTGTAAAGTTTATTTTAATAATTATAATTAAATTATATATGTAATTCTGAATAAATTTGAAAATGAAACGTATCGAAATATTTCAATACTAAAATATTTTGTTGCAATAATAAACAAAAAAAATAACATCGGAAATGGAACTCATAACGTTGCAAATAACACGGCATAATGATGGTGTTGTAGCTCAATGAAAGATCCTTTGTTTGGAAAACTTTGATATTAATCCTATATTTAGTTAAGATTCATAAAAACAATTGTTTTATTTAACAAAAAAGAAAAACACATCATTTCTCCGAAACAAAGTCCAGGGAATTTCGCAGGGTACAGTGACATGACATCCACTGGAAGAAACACAACCTTGAAAAACTACCACCACTCTCTTTCAGAGGAAGAATAAGAAGGAAGAAGAAAGAAGAATATGGCCGAAACGATGTCGTGTTTTAAATTAACAGTGTTGACACTATCCGCTGTTTTCATTCAAATGATCGGTCTCTCTCTCTTCGTCTTCGGCTTCTTCCCCGTTAAACCCGCTCTTTCAGGCATCAGGTAGGTTCCTATTTTTTCCCTTTCTCATTTTCTCCTCTAATACAATCGCCGCTAATACTTGTTACCTTTTGATTTAATTAATGGCAGCAGTCGAGAGAGCTTTTACGCACCGCATTGCGATTCTGTCGTCGATAATCAAACTGAGACAGACCTCAAATCATTATACAAGGTTTCTTTTCCTTTTTTTTTTTCTTTAAAGAAAAATGCTTAATCACTACTGTCTTCTTTTTAATATAGTTAACGTGATATATATATCCAGGAGCTCTCTCAAATCCCCCCTTCATTTGACAGGCTAATTTTTATGGTACGCATGACAATCATGTTCCTATTTTATTTTTAGTCCGTGTAGAATACAACGCATTACTTTGTTTTTTAGTGTTATTTTTTTCTTTTTTTGTTTTTTCTTAGGTTATTGATGGTCTTCCAGCTGAATTTGTGCTTGGGAAGGATGGCAAGCCTCCGCAGAAGGATTTGATTGAAGCAATGCCTTATACTCAGTCATTGCTAAATAGTGGAATGGCTATTGGTTACCATGCCGAGGCTGCTCCTCCTACTGTTACTATGCCTCGCTTGAAGGTTGTCTTTTAATTCACAATTTAACTCAAGTAGGTAATGCTTTTCTGTATGCGTTTTTTTACTGTCTTTATTTGCAGGCTATGGTTTCTGGTGCAATTGGAGGTTTCTTGGATGTGGCTTTCAATTTTAATACACAGGCTTTATTGGATGATAATCTTCTTGGTTAGTCGAAAAAAGTGAATCCTTTTTTTATTTATATTGTCGAATTTGAGCTTGTCGATCACTGAATATTTTTCTTTTCCCTATAACTTCTGCATCGCAGGGCAGTTTTTTAGAATTGGTTGGAAAATGATCATGTTTGGTGACGAGACATGGCTTAAGTTGTTTCCTGGATTATTTGTTAGATATGATGGAGTTAGCAGTTTTTTTGTAAGTCTGTTTTCATCATTTTATACATTGCTTTCTGCTAGTCAGTATATACCGTGTTTCTATATATCCCTATCTCTTTTATGCACTTGTAAGTCATCATGACTGCTTCTTGTTAAGGTTATCATGTGCTAGCTATTGAGTCTTTACATATTCCATCACTACTATAACTTGTAAAAGGCTAAGAGCATTACACTAAATGAAATATGGAGGATGGTCTTTATTTTTAATTTTTTAATTTTTTAAATTAATATTAAGACCTCTATTTATGTCCTAGCTGATCATTTTTAGCTTGGGGCAGTGGAAATCTCGAGATAATAAACAAAATATTGTTTGCTGTTTATTTTGGTGTAGCTGTAGGCCTTTTATTGTTATTCTTGTTTCTACTTAAGTTTCTTTTGGCTACAGGTTAAAGACACAGTACAAGTAGATCAGAATGTATCCCGCCATTTAGAGGATGAACTTAGCAGAGATGACTGGGATCTTCTGGTTGGTGAATTTTTTGGTTGCCAATAATTTAGTTTGAATCTAACAATTTGATTTTTGGCACTTATATGAATTGTAATAGTGCAGTGTTGTACTGCTTTGACTTTCAAGTGAAAGAGCAACTTGCCTGTAAGAAAAAAGAAAAAGTGAAGAGGCAACTGGCCATTGCTTGAGCACTATTTATTTTTGTATATGCTTTCAAGCTTTTGCTTTATCACTTGTTGTTCCACCTCATTGGAAAAAAAATTTAGTGTATCTCGAGGCTTAGAATCATCCCAATTCATCTTATGCTTAAAGTTATGGCTAAGACTGCCAGATGACAGTTCTTAAGAGTAAGTATCAGAAAGCTGAGGATGATTAACTTTAAACATCCCGACAAAAGAATTTAATGGCAAAGCGCCATTCATCTGTTGAGGATATAGGTTAACTGGAATCCTTTGCCATCATTTTACTCAATTATGGGTTATTTTAATATACTTCTCATGTCTTTCTATGCTCTTGTTTGTCCTCCTTTTCATATTCTGTTCTCCTCTCGTTTGAAAATTAATAACTTAATCTTCTGACATTGCTTCTCTTTGAAATAAATGGGAAGTTATGTCAACAATGCTACAAGAGAAAGACCATGGTGTTATAAAAGATATAGTGGAATCCATTTGTTTGAATATAGAGAAAAAGAAAATTTGTGTAACTAACCTTGAGTTGGTTAGTCTTTGTTGAGTAGGCTCATGTCTGCTTCATGGTTTTATTCTATTGCAATCTTCTCCACTGTGTTACTTGCTGACCTCACTAGTTACAACTCTTCCTCATATGGTCCTCCAGGTCTGAACATGGAACCTGGCAATATCTAGCTTTTGTTTGCTTCTTCTATTTCCGCTCCTGTTTTCAAAGTCTTTTGCGCAAGTTGATGTTCAGTTTGAGAGGATTCTGTTTATATTAACTAATTTCTTGTGACATTTAGGAAGTGTGGAGCTCTTTTTTTTCTTTTGGATTGATATCTTCGTTTTTGCATTAATATAGCTGAAGACTTGATCATATCCATTTCTTTTAGTCATGCTGCATTTTCTTCTGTCATATGATTCTCATTCTAACTTTATTTGTAGATTCTTCATTATCTAGGCTTAGATCATGTTGGACATATTGGTGGGCGCAGCAGGTATTGCCTTGTTTATTTGCACCCTGATTATACATTTCTATCAAGCGTCATTTTTTTTCCCTTTTATTTCCTGTGCTTCACTTGGATGTTTGTTCAACTACTTCAGTTTCTTGATGGGCCCAAAACTTATGGAGATGGATGGAGTGGTGAAGATGATTCATTCAAGTACTATTCAGACGAATAATGATAATCAAGGACGGACACTTTTGGTTGGTTCACCTCATTTCTGTACTCTTCAGCTAACTCTAAGTACTTAGACTAGCATTAAAAATTCTGGATCCGTGTTATTTTGGGCATAATCTAATTCAGCAACTCTGGGAGATGGATGTTCATAGATATTCATGGGCCCTCATTATTTCAACAGGATTAGGACATTAGCTTCAAAAGTTACATTATTAAGTCATAAATTAACACCAAGATGAACTTTGAACTCATTGAGTGGGAGTAGCATTGCCTATATTACAATTCCTGGATTATGCAGAGTCTATGATGGATTATTCTGCTACACCCATTGCTGGCTCAGGGACTGTGCTATCACTGCCATGATACATGATATGAATTATGCATTTTTTGAGATTTTTGATGGCTAGTATTTGCATCTTAAGCTTCACTTGCTTTATCTCTAATGTTGATGGTTTCATTGCTGTAGATATACATTGCATGTCCCTGTGTCATATTTATTTGCTGTACATCTTATGTAGGTAGTAGTAAGCGATCATGGCATGACTGAGAGTGGTAATCATGGGGGCTCTTCATACGAAGAAACTGATTCTTTAGCTCTTTTTGTTGGCCTGCAAAACAGTGTCTCTGATTATGCATCGGCTACACATAATTCTGTTCACCAGGTATGTGAATTATACAACCCTTTTTACTCACTCACTCTGTACTGGAAGCTTCCTAATTTTTGGCCTATTGCATCTGCTTCTGGCACAAAATTTAAGTAATACACGCCTAGAATCTTAATTGGATATATTTCATTGTAAGAGACAACCCTGTCTTTCTTAGATTTCTGTATTCCACCATCCTGCATAAAATGCCTTGATGTTAACCTTTTAAATTTTATATATATATATATATATATAATGCCTTATGTGTTTTTTCTGTTTCTTTCTCTCCTTACTTCAAAACCTTGCGTTGGCTATTTTGAATAGTGTTTTGGATGTATATGTTGCATTCTTTATAGAGCTTTTGGTTCAAAGAATAAAAAGAATTGTACTTTTTCCAAATTGTTTATCCAGATTTCCATTTTGGGACATGTCATATGTCCTTTTTGATTCATCTTTGAGATTCTTTAATTATAGTTGTCAAGTTAATAGAAAGGAAAAGAAAGCAGATGGTATCTAGATGTTTACTTCAGTTCATGATTTGAAAGAACAAAATTTTCTCTCCTTTTGATATAGCACTTCTTCCTCTTGAGTTTTCCTGATTACAGAAGCAAAAGCATGATCTGTTTATCTAACTAGAATTCCAAAATTTTGTTTTGCTTTGGAACTTGGGAAGGTCCCAATCATAGACCTAGTACATCATCACCAATGTGAAGCACTATCAAATAATGAATTGAGCCCAAAATTCTTTTAGCTGCTCTCTAAAGTTGAGGGAACAGTTGGTTATTTTCTCTTGTAATAAACTCATATTCAATCTCTTCAGATGACTAATATTTGGTCCTTAGTCAAATGATGCTTAAAAATTATGTAGTCTTTGATATGACCCCAAAAATAAGAATGAAGAAGAAATGCTCAGTTTTCAAATTGCTTCCACTGTGCTTTTGTTCTATTGCTGTGCAATTAACAGTTTCATTGTTAGCAAATTAATACAAATGGGCCAGGTGGACATTGCTCCAACATTAGCTCTTCTATTTGGTGTTCCAATTCCTAAGAACAATGTCGGTGTCTTAATTTCTGGAACTTTTGATGCTTTGACAGGTCAGCTTTCTCTGTTTTTCGTTTGTCAGTCTGTTGGTTTACTGTAGAAACATTTTAGAAATGATAAAAAAATAAAAATGAGAAATTATTCAGTAGGAAATGGCACTGGATTCTATGGAAATAAATAGCAAGTTGCAGTTCTTTGTGAAGTTAGTTTAAACTGTAAAAGTTGCAGTGCCTTCTATAGAAAGATTATAACCATATAGGGCAAAAGCATTGCGAATTGTTATAATATGTTAAACTGGGGGGTCTTCTAAAATTAAGAGGTGCCATCTGGATCTAGTTTTAAGCCTTAATAATATTTGAAATTTTACATTTTACATCCTTTCGTTTGTTCTCGGTGAATTCAGATGATCAAAAGCTGAGGGCACTGGAATTGAATTCCTGGCAGTTACTCAGATTATTGGAAGCACAATTACCTGGTTTATCATGTGAAAAATTTCCGTGCAATTGCTTTAGTGATGGTCTGGGGTTTGGAACTGGGGAATGCAGCGTCAGCATGGAGAGGATACTTTGTTGTTTATATACGAAAGCTGCAAATTTGCACAACTCCTGGAAGTTCAAGAAAGAATATGGGTAGGTTTCTTATATTTGATATTTATCATGAAACAAAGTTCTGTTTGTTATATTTGTATTACCTGCACGGCTTTCTGTGTATTTCATGTAAGTAGTGACACTGGTTTTACTTTGTTTATAATTGATCTTATAGGTCCAAAAGCAGGGATGATTTTAGGAGCACTTATGCAGCATATCATGAGTTTCTGAAAACTGCAAGTGAGTGGTTATCACGCAGTGTCACTGATGTATGTATATTCAGTTGTCGATTTTGAAAAAGTGGACAACAAATGTTGGCCATGTCATTTTCTTTTTCTTCTTGAAGGTTGTGAACAATATGAATTAGTCTGACCAGTTTCTTGTTGATTGGCAGAAACCAGTTTCCTCACTTGCTGTTGGGGTTGTGGCAATGACCCTATCATCTCTATTATTATTAGGCATCATAATTTGCATGAGCAGGGAAGTTTACCCTGGGGAGAAGCAACAGCTTTCTAAATCGAGCAACAGCAAGTATAGATGGTGCTTAGATGAGGCCTTTATATTGGGTGCTGTTTTGATCCTTGTTATGAGTATGGGTTCGAGTTCTCTGGTAGAGGAAGAGCAATATATTTGGAGTTTTCTGATATCCACATCATATCTGTTATTACTCCGAAAGACAGTACAGTTTCTTCCTGGGAGCAGTGAAGGTGTTTTATATTTTAAGGGATGCTATGAAAGAACTAATTTTCAACTGTTTTCCATATTCTTGCTTCTTATCTCTGGGCGGATTTTGAGGGGTTGGCATCAGGGTGGTGTTAACTGGACACATCTTCCAGACATTTCAAAGTGGCTTGAACAGGTTGGGAGTGATACTATAAGATTAATTCAACTGGTCTCAGGCCTCTTAGTGGTCAGTTTAGGCTTATTTGCTTTATGTCTGTTTAGATCGAAGAGAAAAATTGTTCAAGTGGTTGGATTTTGCTTTTTGATATCTGGATTGCTGGTTTTATGGCATATTATGGAGTACCAAGATAACTATGTATCATCCAGTTACCGTGCTACCATATTGGCTCAGATTATCTATACATTTCTGGGTATTGCCACAATTGGCACTTTTGCAGCCTTACCATGGATTATGCCAATTTGGAATTCTAGTACATGTTCAAGGCACAATATGAACTCATCTAATTTAGTTTCCACTAACATTCAAGACAAGTCCCCTTTTTTGGAGTTTAAAGACGCGTCATATTTAATTGGGTTGGCATACATGTTATGTTGGTGTCTTTTACAACTGTTGCTCCAACAACCAATCAATTCAATGCCTGTCTTTTTGCTTCTAATGCAAATCTTGGCCAGCATGTTGTATTATTCCTACAGTGGTCCACAAAACAAGGAATGGCTTGAGGTTAGTTCCTATAACATCACTTGCTAAGATTACAGCTAGATATGTTAGCATGGAGTCTCATCAACTGTGACTAATGAATGGAATATGCGATATTATTACCCTTGTAGAAATCTTTAGCCATATTTATTCTAACTGATGTGAGAATAAGGTTTGTGTTAAGTAGAGGATGTAACTAATATTCGTAACTTGTAGAACTGTCTGTAACTAATTATGTTTTTCAGGTAAATCAAATTTATATGAAGTATTTGCTGATAAGGAGCTGGTTATTTTTATTTATGTAAGGACTGACTACATTTCAAGTACTGATATTTGCCACATTCTTTGACTGTCTTAGGTTGCTTTACTATGCTATTTGGGAATGGCAGGACATTTTTCTCTAGGGAACAGCAATACCTTGGCCACTATAGATGTTGCTGGAGCTTTTATTGTAACACTCACTTTCCTGCTATAGTTAAATATACCCTCTTTTGGTGTCCAAGTTAAAATAAACATTCTCTTTCTCAATGTCCTTACAATTCATATAATTCTTTCTCTTACTATTTTAGATTAATGGGGTCATTATCATCTAAATTTTGAACATTGGCTTTATTCTTTGCCAGGGCCTCTCAAGTCACTCCACATTACTTTCTGGCATTTTGATGTTCATAATCACCTATGCATCCCCCATGCTAGTTCTTCTTAGCATGGTGATGTACATATCTGTGAAGGACACAAGCTATGCTGTAACTATCCAGAGTGTAGATTTGGGGCAATTTTTAAAAGCGATGCTCGTCTTTCCCTGCCTAATTCCACTGGGTTTGAATTCCATTTTGTTGACTGCATATACCATAGTGTTGCTCCTAATGAGGAACCATTTGTTTGTTTGGAGCGTCTTCTCTCCAAAGTAAGTCTCCCTGAACTTGCAAAGGATTTATGATGCAAAGTAAATATAACACTTGTTGATGTGGCTCAAGCATTTGCTCAGGTGCCATCAATACTGACATATGTCATTTATGCTAAACTAATTTGATGTATCTGTTACTTCAGGTACTTGTATGTGTGCGCAACAACTATTTGCATCTACATTGGGGTTTTTGTGGTGGCTGCAACTGAGGTCTATATATATATGGTGCTTACACTACGGAGAAAAATCTAGGTTTCTGGTAATGCGATTAGATAGAACTTTTACATGCCTAGAAACCCCCAGTTTTTCTCTTTATTTGCTTGAGATATCAGATGACCATTTTTGCCCTGGAATTCTTGTTCCTTCTTTTTATCTTTTTTGGGATATTAAGCAAAACATGTGTAATGGACATACAAGTGTCTTTGTTATAGTTTGGCTAACACATGCTTTTGGATAAATAGTGTCAGTATCTGTTGTTTTTTCGCGGAGCACAGGATAATGGCTGAAAACGACTTATGTGATAATTTTATTAATTGGTCGTCAGCATCATTTTCCAAAAACGTGGGAAAAATGCCAGTTAGTCTGAAGTTGGATGGTCCCCATTTCCTGCCTGACAATTGTCCTAATTTTACTAAAGGAAAAGCAGTAAATTGTCAGTGTACAGCTTAACTGAGGGTACAATATATTATTTCACTCTTTTAGTTTTTCCGAGTGATCACTATTTTTTAATCAGTTTTACATTTCACTTTTTATTCATGATCGATTTCACTCCTGAAAATACGAAAGGTTGAACAAATTGTAATGCTGCGGACATATTTTAATGAGCTCACCAATTGAGCTGAAAGAATCACAAATGTTTAAATTTTCAAATCACGCAATTGAAATTGAAATAATAAAATTACATTGTAAATCATAACAAAAAAAACCTTTAATTCTTCCTTTCTTTCGTCACAAATTAGGTTGTTATTCTTCATTATAAGAAAGTGAGTGTTCTATTTATTTTATGCGCTTTTGGCAATATGCTGTATTTTTACAAGAATCAAATGAGATCAAACACTAAAAGTAGGTTTCATGGTTATATATAAAAGTTAGGATATGAAATTGATTAAAATAGAAGTACATGGGTGTCAAAAATCAAATGTAAAAAGTATAGGAATATCTGAATGTCAAGGATCAAACGTGAAAAGTACAGAAATGTCAGAATTCGGATGTAAAAATTATTCAGATATTAATATTATTGAAATATAGTATTACTATTCGAAAAATGTAGAGATTGTTCTCATAGCATAAATAATTTAATATTTGATTATATTTTTTAACATAATTGTTTGCGACTCTCAAGAATGTAAAAAGAAATAAAATAAACAATCCAAATTGGCAAATTACATGAGTTTTTTTTTTCCAATCTCCCAGCTGTGAATGTGATCCGATCTGATTGTCTATCTGCCCAACGGTTTAGATCTCATCGATACTGATATTTTGATGGCTGTGTTTGAAAAATTGAGATTTCGCTGATGTTAATTTGTTATGTTAAGATCCACACACCCAATTTGCAAATTGCAACCCATGAATACAACCTAACGCTTTCTAGTTTCAACTTCTATTATCACTTTATTGTTCCTTCTTTTTTTTCTTTTTCAAAATAAAATGCTATTAAAGAAAGAATAAAAAGAATTCCTAGAATCTTCTGGTATATGAGATATAAATGAATCAGCATCTCTACCTCTTCTTTTAATCTACCATTTCAAAATCAGTAATTAATTACGCCATTCATGTGGTACTTTACTTTAGAAAATTTTATTTATTTTCTGTTCCTTTTTGTTTTTTTAAAGTTAAATTCTAAAAACTGCTAAAATGAACAAAAATACTGAGGAAAAGACACATTTTTTTAAACGGTTATAATTAGGAAAGGAGAGAGGTGGATGTTCAACTCAAAATTAGAATTATCTTTTAATTCGAAAGAAGTATAAAATTTAATCATGTAGTTTAACTTTTTAATATAAAAAATATGTGATTCTTTTAATATTTTAAAATACGTAATAGATTCATATATATATATATATATATATATATATATATATATATATATATATATATGTATTTAGAATATTTTAGTGATTTAGTAGTATGTTTTATATATAATATATGAAAACATATGATTATTATTTCATTTTAGTTTTATTGTCTAATTTCGGATATCATTAATAAAAAAAAAAGGATATGAAGCTAAATATTAACAAATGAGCTTAAATAAGACTGATGCTGCCAAGTCCCAAAATTAAAACACGTGGGATGCTATGTCTAGAGACCTGGCCGAATAATAGAAAGGTCTAAAGGAGAAATTAATTAGTTTTTTATAATTATAGTCTATTATTAATTAATTATTTTTATTTAGGATAATTAAGAGTTGTTAAGACTCTACAAAAGGGTATCTCTACATATCTCCAAATATTAAAGATCAAATACACAATTGATATACATAGTATGCATTTGTCAATTATTCCTCTTTTTATAATTTTTTCTAAAATTCGTCTTATCTAAATATTTTAGTTTTTAGTTTATTATTCTTTCAAGATCTAAAGTAAAAAGGAAATTTTTACTTTTAGTTTTGTTTTAATATCTTTCTATTTAATTATAATGATTATTTGATTAAATATGTCAGACTAGTTCTCATAAATATTTAATTTAGTCTTTTTACGTGTTTATTGATCTTGTTTGTCTTATTTAATGAATGATTTCTTTATCTCCATATTTTTATTAGTTTTAGTTATTATAGTTGGATGACCATCATATTAATTCAAAAATAATAGTTGTTGTGAAATTATTTAGGTTAGAAACGTGATCTTTACTTCAATCTATGTTTTACTTCAATCTATGTTGACAGAAAAAGCTTTTATTATATTATTAGTTTGAGTAATTAAAGAAAAAGAAATATCATCATTTTATTTATTAGATCTAGACTTATAGTTAAAATAAAAAAATTATTAAGTAATTGGCTAGGCTAAATACTATTTTTATCATATAATTTTCATCAATCATATCTTTACATATTTAGTTTATAATTTATCTATTTTATTAATATTTTAATTTTTAAATTACTAATTTAGAGTATTTAAATTTATTTTTAATATTTTTGTGTGATAATTAGTCTATATAATAGTGGTACTACAGTTTCTTATGAGATCGATCTTGAGATAAACTTATTTTTATTATAAAAACAGTCGTACACTTGCGAATACAAACTTATAGATATCAATACATTAAATATTAAAAATTATTAGCAATTTACATTTAAAATTATTAAATTTTTTTATTTAATTTATAATAAATTACTTGTAATTCCATTACTATTTTATTTTTTATCAACTTAAACTAATCATATCCATTTCTATATAGAATTCAAAGAGAAATTGAAATAGAAAAAATAGTGTCACAAAATTATTAACGGTATACTTCTAAAAGTGTCGAAATGATCAAATAAAAGAGAAGAGAAAATCACAGAAGCTCTCGGTTTTTTCTTTAAAAGAGAAAAGACTTTTATTTATGGCAGTTGTCACTAAAAACCTACACTGCTCTCTTTGATATTATTTCTAACCTGCTGTGAATCATATTCTATATATTTTTAATATCCGTCTCCACATTTGCCACCTTCATAGGAAACAAATTGGTACCCGAACTCCTTATCGGACTCTCCACTTACTTCCTCACCACCTGAAAGTCCACGCATTCGCTCCAATTCTCTTACTTAATTCTTATCCCTTTCTTCTCATCATCCCCACTAACCATCGCCTTTTCTACTGCTCCAGTATTTTCTCTGCTGAGACCTCGACCCGTTTTCACAACCCGACCCGTTTAAATACCAGTTCAAGGAACTCCATAGAGGCATTTCCTTATTCTTCCAGGATGCATGCTTTATCAGACCCGCAAAAGAAAAAAAAAATTCAGCATGATAACGACCTACAAAAGAGTGAAGTTGGGACTTTTTGGACTGTGTGTCTATATTGCTACTATATGTACGAGTATGATGGGGTTTATAAGGAGTGTTGTTTGAGGTGTCAAAACTGTAAGAGGCCTTTTCATGGGGTACCAGTGGCACCGCCGCCGGTGGGTATGGTGGTGGAAGGGAAAGAACACTATTATTGCGGGCTTGGGTATTTTCCATTGAAGTATGATTTGGGTGTTTTCTTGGGTGACAAGAAAGGTGAAAGTAGTGGTGGTTGTGGTGATTCTTTCTTGGGTGGAGAGAAAGGGAAAAATGAAGACTTTGTGGTAATTTGTGATGACAGTGACGATGGTGATTGTGGAAGGGGGCAAGAGGGAGAAAACAGAAGTGGAAAAGATTGTGGCTTGGGATTAGAAGGTGAAACGGTAAAGAATGTTATTGTCGGTCAATAAGGATCTTTGGTGCAGGGGGGGTCTGAGAACCAAGGTTGATATTGATGGGATGATTGTGAATAAAAAGGTAAAGTCAGTGGCAAGGAAAACAAAAAAGGTGATGGGGAGAGGGAAGAAAGTTATGATGGTAGAATCCAGTGGAAATCAGGGAACTGGAGTTGGAGGGATGTCAAATATGAGTGGTGAGTTTACTGAAGAGGATGGAGATGCACAACCAGAAACTGCAGGTAGAAATGGAAGTATAGAAGGATCTTTTGAGAGTGAATTGGAGTTCGTTATGGGAGAGGATGATATCTACGTTGGTTTCAAGACTGATGCTTGATGACAGAAATGGGATAGATTAAGAAGGTTTCTTGGAGTTCTATTTAGGGGGAAAAAACTTTTTCTTTTTTTCTCTGTATAATGGTATAGCATAGAGTAGAAAAAATTGGCTACATAGTATCATAGTTGAAAAGGAAAGTTAAAATTACCTTTTAGTTCTCCATAATGAAATAGTTATGGTTGAGTTGTTGACAATCTGCTTTTTTTCTATATTATGAAAAGGAAAGGAAATATCTACTATTGTTCTTGCCTTGTGTGCTTTTTGATTCTGAATTCAACTTAATTATTGACAACTGAAAACGAACTTAAACATGTATTTTAGTTATGATGCCATTAATATCTGTTACATGGAACAGTATTAATAGTTTGCATAATTACTAATTGTAAGTTCTTATCCTGAGTATCTTACATAATTGATCCATTATATTGAAGTTATCGTTGTGCTGGAAAGAATCGTAGTTTCTGATTCTGATCCAGAAATAGTTCTATCATCATCTAGTGCAATTTTTATTTATTTTTTGATTCAACAGTGCTGACCTTACCTTTCTAGTATAATTATGATCTTGCTTCTCTTATGCAAAACAAAGACATCAAAGTTGTGCTTTTAGAAACTATGTTCTTGTTCTGCAGATTGTAAGGACAAATGTCTGCTAATGAATGTTGAGAATTTGGTATCCGTTTTCCAGTCTATTTCAATAGCACTCATTGCATTTCCGGTTTCATGGTTTTCTTTCGTCCTGACACTTGGTTTGCACATATGGTGTTAGGAGCTGGGATGCTGCATAAAGTAGATATAAGAAAATATCAGGTACTGCAGATTACAGGATCTTGGAGTTATTGATATTATTATATATGCAAAATGCTATTTCAAGATTGATGATATTCAATAACTTTGATCAGCAATCTTCATGACGATACGCATCTCATATATTATCCTATCTTATTGATTTTTTCTGGAGGGCAATGGCCTTGCAATTATTCCACATTAATTAGCATTTACACCTCTTTTTCCCATTTTTATGATGTGGAGAAACTTCCTACAAATAGCAGAGTTGTTTTCTCCATTGTTTCACTGCAGCAGGTATCATTTCAGTCCTTTCAAGGTAAAAAAAAAAACCTTCTATAAGAAGCAAAATCGTGGTTATCTCCATGGTTTCACTGCAGCAGGTCTCTCTCTCTCTCTCTCTCTCCCTCTCTTGCTCGTTCTATGTGTAATTTTCTCTTTATTCATATGCTCTCTTTGCTCAACAGATACATGGCGTAAAACCTATTTCAACTTGCTATAGTTCAGGCTCCTATTCAAAGAAGATTAACGTTCATTCATCAGCAGCAAACTTCATGGATGAAGTAAACTATAAAAACTTACTGGCCACATCCATACCTAAGGAAGAGGCCAAACTAATGTCTGCCCTGAAACACAAAGAAGCTGAGAGGAAACGGCGAGTTCGAATCAATGGTCAATTTGCAGAACTCCGCACTGTCCTTCCGAACTTAATAAAGGTATGTGATGTAACACCCTTCACCACCTAAAGACAAAGATATGACCTTTTCTTCTAGGTTTTAGTTAGCTTGATTGATTTTTGTTCTGGTAACACAATTGTGCTAAAACACAGAGGAAGAAAGCATCGGTTCTTGCAGAGACAATCAAATGTCTGAAAGATCTGGTGAACACCCTATCAGAGCTAAAAGAAATATATGGTGTTGGCAGGTTGAGTTCTGTATTTTCTGGTGGGACTGACATGTTAAGAGTAGAGTACAGCCCTGGGCAGGGCCTAAAGCTTGTCAAGGTCATGTTAAGCTGTGAGGATAAAAGGAAGCTAATGTTTGATATTGCAAGGGCAGTGAGGTCAGTAAAAGGGAAGTTGGTGAAGGCAGAGATATCGATAATGTGCGGGTGGACTGAGTGTGTTTTATGGGTGCAAGGAATAAATAGCTATCAACAGTTGCAGATACTTAAGACAGCTTTGGGTGCTGTTATTGAGCCTAAAAGGCCAAATAACAAGCCACAGCTCTGTTGGTGATCATTTGCAGTGTCATGGGAGTTTCAGAGTGCTGGTTGAAGAAGGCTAAGAATTTAATACCAGTAACAGTAGAAGGAGAATGCATATAAGTTGACGAACTTGTTACATAGGAGAATTGGCCAGTATGATACAATCTATTAATTAACACCCAATAAGTAGAATCTGAACAGCATCCTAATTAATAACAGATATAAGAGATGTATGTTTTCTTTATTCTGTAGTCCAAGCCAACTGTCAAATTCTTTTTCTATAAGAAGAAGAAACTTATGTAACTTTTTATATACATTTTGTTTGTTGCGTGCTTGTAAACTTTGTTATCATGTATCCGTTGAAGGCCAAGGCTTCCGATTAAGGTCTGGTTGTGAATCTGAAGCCGTCCTTCTTGCTGACTCGTAAAAATGCAACTTCGTGTCTGGTTTGTTTAAGTTCGATAATTATATTTTTCAAGTAGTTCAGCAGATAAAGAAGAAGACAAGAAAAGGAACGAACTGTATGATAATTGATAAATTTTAAATTGTCGTTGGGGCTTATGCTATGAAAAAGCATTAGTGCCAATGCAATGGGTTTATCAAATTAAAATTGAACTTTTAAATAAGCTCACCTCCATCAAAGTAGCCTAAGCTAATTTAGCTTGGCTCACCTCATATTATATGCCATTTGTTTTTGTTTCTTCTTATATAGAAACTTGAGATTTTAGTTCCAACAGAACTACAGGGAAAAACATCGTACCAGGTTTGTAGTTTAAGAATGTTCTAAGATGTAGATTTCTCTACTAAACGGAGCTATGATGGTCAGAGGAGGTTTTGTCCACGGAGACTCCAATGAATTAGTTTCTGGTACTTCAGGAGCTGCAGAAAGCCATGACACGTATGCCCTTCAACTCAAGTCACAAGCAAATCTCCATGTTGCCAAAGAAGAAGCCAATCAATTCTTCCTCCCTCGATCACCAAATATTAAATGGCTTCTTTCCGCCATAGTTTCATGTTTTCTTTTCAGCGGTGAGAACCTGGCGGTTCTAAACCTTTTGGCCACTCCCGCAGCTCCGCCACCAGGAGCGCCACTGCTTACAACTTTACCGCTGCCAACGATCCAATTGCCTCCACTACCTGCTGCATTTCAGTTTCTCAGCCCACATTGCGCATCCAACCAAGTCTACCAATAACCACATTGCCACCATACAAGCCTTATAGAGGCTTCGTCAGCAATATATATTTAATTGAATTTCAAATCTCAAATTGTAGAAACTCTTATCTGGAATCGGTCTTCTACATCATCCAGTAGATATAATATTTCCTGCTGCCATGCGGCAGCTTAATATACTAGCACATAACAGCAGGATTTACACAAATAAATAAGCTAAATATGTGAATGGTTTTATAAAACTTCTTAGTTCTCCAGCTGAATTTAATATGTCTAAATTTTTTTAGGATTAAATTATGGTAAAAAATAAAAGTTATAAACAATTAAGATAATATTAAATTTATTATTTTAATTAGACACTAAAATTAACTTGTATTAAAAATAAGATTGTATTATAATTTGATAATAAAATTAACCTTACACGAGTTTGACACTTAATAATAAATTTAAAAATTAAATTTTAATTTTAAATTACCAGTTGAGTCCTTCAATTAATACGAAAGGAGATAGTAATTAGTTTTATTAAAATTGAAGAGAGTTTTAATGTAATAAAAAAATACAAAAATTGAATCATATATTAATTTTTTTTTCTTTTTAAGAAAGATACCAACTCTTTATTTTAGATAAATAGTAAAAAAGAAAAGGGTTAAAGTAGAATAAGAAATGTAAATAATATATATCTATATATATATTTATTTTTATTCAATGATATATATTGCTAGTTTTAGTTATAGGTGACTAGCAATATCATATTTTAGAAAAAAATATATAAAAAAAAAAGGTGTTATGCAGTTTAACACTTTCACACTTAAAAAAACTATGGTGTTAAAGTGAATTGTGATTTTAAAGTATTATGTGATTTAATTTTTTTATATTTTTATTTTTTATAAATTGATATTTTTAGATTTTTATAATTTAAAATTAGTATAATAATTATAATATTTTATTATAAAATAATTATTATTATAATTAATAGGATATTAAATTGCAAGAAAATAAAACATAAAATATTTTTTATCATCAAAAAATAATTAAAGTGGTTTAAGTGTAAAAGTGTCTAACTACAACATATATTTTTATGTTTTTTTAATATAATTTTAACCAATATAATTATACTATTCATATATTATTATGCAATTAATTTTACCAGATTATACCTAAAATTTCTCTTAAAGAAAATGAAACAATCGTACATAGCTTAATGCTGAAAAATAGGCCATAAAAAGCAAAAACAAAACATGCAAAAAAGAGGAAGTGAAGAAGTAATTAATGATACAACCTTATCGAGGATATAACTCTGTAATTGAAGCCTCATTCTTGGACAAGGGAAGAGCTTCAGCTTGGGTCGGTCTTGAATCATATCTCAATGAAGATGAGACATCTGAATTAGTGTTGGGTCGGATCAAAAATGCCGGTCTTGAGGGCACCGAAAGTGTAAGGGAGTGACTAGTTAACATGAGCACAACATTGGCCATGGTAGGCCTCTTACCCACATTTTCTTGAACACATAATAATCCAATTTGGATACATCTCATCATTTCACTGCTCGAACCGAACTTCAAACTGGTGTCTATAATGCTCATTGATGTTCCTTGTCTCCAATTTCTCCATGCCTGCAAAATTTGTCAATGATTACATTATATAAATATCTTTATAATGGTTCTTTTAAAGAGACAAATAATTTACTCATACTTACGTAGCTCAATAAATTATCTATCTGTTCCTTGCCGAAAGAGGTGTTCTTTTGACCACTTATAATTTCTAAAAGTAGTACACCAAAACTAAAAACGTCTGATTTAACTGAAAATTGTCCATGTAATGCATATTCAGGAGCCATATACCCGCTGCATATATACCAACAAAATGAAATTAATTTATAAAGAAATTATCTATCAAAATATTATAATAATTAATAACCATTATATATATATATATATATATATATATATATATATTCAACTTGGTTAATACTTACAAGGTTCCCGCAATTCTATTTGTAATACCATGAGTTTGATCTATTACGAATAATCTTGCCGTACCAAAATCTGCTATTTTAGGATTTAAATTTACATCTAATAAAATATTACTGGCTTTGAGATCACGATGAATGATTCGAAGCTGAGAATCTTGATGGAGATAAAGAATTCCTCTAGCAATGCCACAAATAATTTCGTAACGCCTTTCCCAATTTAAAATTCCTTGCTTCCTTGGATCTACATGTTGATGCATTCAGTTATCATTTATAATGACTAACTGAAATGAATGTGATATAATCAAAATAGGGATAATTATAACAATGGTCACTTAACTTACACTAAATTTTATTTTGGACACATAATTCTTTTTATTTTATTAAAGTTATTTAACTTTAAGCTGGGTAACAGATTAATCACTTGTCTAAAATCTGGTGGTTTATTTTTCGAAAAAAAAAAATCTCTAAATCTCCTAAATCTACAATACACAATCTCTAATGCTATAAAATGAAATCCTTAATTTTGAAGCTTTAAAATGAAGTATTGAATTCCAATTTTTAAAAATCAATTTCAATGGATTAGCGTCGTAAACAATTAGGAAAAAAATATTCTCATATACTGTAAATTCTACGTATCTATTATTTTACAATTAGCATCTAGATTTAATTAATTTGGTGGTTAGACACTCGTTTACTATTGAAGTTTTTACACAAAATAGGAACTAATCATACATCCTCAAATAAATATGTAGACATGTAAGAAACATAAAAGAAATGATAGCTTAAATACAAACAAGTGTAAAAATATTATTAATTCAGTGGTTAGACACTCTTTTTTTTTTTTTTGCTTTTTTCTTTCTTTGTTTATTATTATTATTATTATTATTATTATTATTATTACTTTAAAAATAATATCTTGATAAAAATAAATAAAAAAAGTAATTAATATTGATTAAATTAAGCTGAAAAAAGATATTATTGTAATAATAAAAAAAAAAGATGAAAAGATAAATAAGAAAACTACAACCAAGATTTATTATCAAAGCCTATAGAGTTTTTGAAGCCTAAAATTGTGTTTGATTTTGGATTAAATTAGTAATTTAATTAAATGGTTTAATGACTAGGGTAATGACTTATTAATTTTTTAAAACACGTATTCATCTAACATTGAATGCTTTAGACATATCATTATTCTAGCGAATTAAATCATTAGATCTCGGATAAGTAACTAATCTGTATTCAACTTAAAATTAAATGACCATAACAAATAAAAAGAAAAAATATATATGACCAAATTAAAATTTAGTGTGAAATAAAGTGACAATTGATACAATTTATCTTGATAAAAATGTAAACCAGAAAACTAAATAGACTCGTAGACTTACCAAATAAGAAATGATCAAGGCTGGTATTAGGAACGAACTCGTAGATGAGAAGCCTTTCAGTCCTTTCCAAGCAGAAACCAAGAAGCCTAACTAAATTCCTGTGTTGAAGCTTGGCTACCAGTAGGACTTCATTTTTAAATTCCAGATCTCCTTGTCCTGATTTCTTAGAAAGCCTTTTGACGGCTACTTCTTGTCCATTAGACAGCGTACCCTGTAAATTGTCTCTTAATTAGATTTAAAAGATTCAAAAATTTTGGGTTCTAACAATACATGTCAACCATTAGAATTTTGGGTTCTATATTACCTTGTAAACAGCACCAAATCCACCTTGTCCAAGCTTATTTCCCTCGGAGAAGTTATTCGTTGCCACTCTAACAGTTTCGAAGTCCCATTGAAAAGATTCTGGACTTTCTATTTCATCCACGGCTTCACAAAAGAAGGTATAAGTTAGCATACATGGAAATGAAATATAGAAATAAAACAAGAACAGGCTAACTTTTACTTATACTTTCAGCTTTTCCCTGTGGCTTCTGCTTCTTCAGGAAGATGCAGAAGCAGATGACAAATATTATCACAACGCTAACAGTTGGAACTGTGAAGATAAGGATTGTCCTTGCTTTGTTGCTCTCCTTTCCTGCAGAAGTTAATTCAGATCGTGTTCATTTAGAGATTTTAAGCGCTGAATTTTAATCTGCAGTTTAAGAAGACTAGTATGTGCCTGCCTTCTGTTTGTGGTTCAGGAGGAGGAGGAGGAGGAGGAGGCTCAGGTACCGGCGATGCTTGGCGTGGGGGCGGCGCTTGTGGTGGGGTAGAGGCAGTAGGGTCATAAAAAAGCTTGATATCATACCTGACATCGCAACTGGGTTTTATTACACTGGCTGAGGTAAACCCCGCGCAGCAGCTTCCAATATTCGAAATAGCCTCAGACAGACATTGATCACACCCTTGGAAGGATAAGTCAGGACTGCATTGCATAAGCGCAAACACTTTTTCGAATCCTGCACTTTCGTTTCCTGTCGCGAACTTTCGAGTCGAGTCCCCTGATGCCGTCTCGCTTCGAAGTCTATCAAACAAAGTTTGTTGTGCCTGAATGAACAGGTTTACATTTGAGGCATTGTTCGGATACCATATAAAGAAAGTGCGTGATTCGTCTACAACACCGTATATTGATATGTTGTTGTATCGGAGCCTGCATAAATCATATACTCCAATTGCATGCGTCTGATTCGGACAGATCTCTAAGATCTTACGAGTAGAGTTAGTAATGCAACTTCGGCAGTCATCTACCCCAACATCTCCTCTACAAAATGCGATAGCATTTACTTGGTTAGGGGCTTCGCCGACGGATAGATTGTAAAAACCAGATTCAGTGCTGGTGTCGGAAGCTAGGGACGAAAGTACGCTGGCAAGGTTTCTTTGGTAGGGGGAGTTTGCAGAGTAGAAACCTTCTTCGTTGTAACAGGTCATGTGCATGAAGTCTGGTTGAGCAATGGCTGGAGAAGATAGTTGTAGAAGAACATAAAAATAGGAGATCCACAGTGTTAAAGTACCCATTTTTCGCGCTGTGGAAAACTTCATGTTTGTTCGTTAATCAATACTTGCTGGGGGATACATGGGCTCTTTAATTTATGGACTTTTAGAAGTAAGGTGTACACCAATGCATGTCCTTTTTTTTTTTTTTTTTAATTTATATATATCTAAACTTTAAATTTAAAATTTTAATTAAATTATATAATTTATACGCTGTTAAATAAAAATTGTATATATTTTTATTTAATAATAAAATTAATTATATAGATATTGCAAATTATAAAATATTATTTCAAAATTTTTATTAGGTATTTGAATTAGATACGTTAGTCAAAGTTAAAATTAAACCATCTACGCACTCCTAAATTGAAAAACACATTTATCTTTCATTTTCAAAGAGAAGAAGGGTAAGCAGTCCATTTGCATGTGTTAATTTACTCTTTGTTTTCCTTGGCCAAAAGTGTTGACTTTGCTTTCTAGACGGAGAATATATTGCCGTGTGGAATATGAGACATAATTACTTATTAAAACAATTAAAATTTTTCTTTTAATCACTATATGACCAATTCCATCCCACTCAATGTCCCTTTAGCCCAAAAACAACCAAAGATCACAAGGTCAAATCTTTAAAGTTGTATTTCTTGAAAGGGTTTTAACTTTTACACTACTTTTGGTTTGCATAGAGATGATTTCATATCAATGCGGTATGAGATACTCTAAATGCAAATTAAAAGAAAGTTATAATACTATTAAAATTATATGTTGAAATTAGTTTAGATAAAAATAAATAAAAATTTCATGTTATGTTATGATACTAAATCAATAAATGCAGGGGTTGAGTGTCAAATTTAAACTCCAATAAAAGTAAATTAACAAAAAAAGAATTATTAATATTTAAAAATATTATTTAAGAGCATATGGTGATAATTTTTCTTTTAATTTAATAAAAAATTTAAATTTAAATTTTGAATATGCAGCTGCACTAAAAGTTTTAGAAAGTATCTTACCATCAGTAAGGGTCTTATTCGACATGATATAATTTAAATTTAGATATATATATATAAAAAGAATAAAGGTCGTCAATTTAACCCTTTAATATTCCTATGCATTAAAATAAAATAGAGGAAAAAGAAAAACAAGCCAATAACGTGTGTAGATCTTAAAATTAATTATGAGTTTAAAATGTATCATCGCTTATACAAGTCAATATTCGAATACGTTAGTTTCTTAACGATATTATTATTATTATTAATTACAGCTTCCAATTCAACAGATTAAACCGTTGATGGGGATGGAAGTGGCGACTCAGACTTTTGTTTGTCCACCAAAAGCCAAAACGCGGAAAGTTTTGTTTAGAATCATGACTTCTGTACAGGAATACTTGCATAAATGGGTCTGCCTCACTGCTATCTCTAATTGAAAGCTTAAAATTATTAGATGCACCAATTGTATCATCGGCATTTTATGTCTCTAATGGCCCATCATAGCTTCAATTGTTTTCTTATAATGTTAAGCAATGTTATAGAGAAAGGAATCACTTATAAATTCAAAACTCAAATAATTGTGGACAATACTTTGTAATAAATATATCTTTTTTCTGTTCAAGTTCCTGATCTTTAAATTGCAATATAACATCTTATTATCACATTGAGATTCAGGATAGTTTTTAAATTTTTCTTTTTAGATGGAAATAGAAGTTCAAATTTGAAACCTTCAGTGAGCTCTCCGACTAAACCAAAGATTTAGTGATTACTCTCTAGATTTTGCACTAACTATCATAATTATTTCTAATTTTTAATTTGTATTACTAAACATTTTAAATTTAATTAGAGTATCATTCCTTTTCATCAAACTCCGCTTAGAATACAAACTAAAAAATGGCATGGCAATCTAAATATATAATTTAAATATGATATAAAATAGACCTCATTCTTAAATAATAATAACAATAATAAAACATTTGGCAGTCATTTTCAAAAATTTAAAAATTTAAAAATAATATTCATCAATATTTTTAAATAAAATATTAATTTTTTATAAAAAATTTATTGATTTGTGATGTATATTAAAATATTTTTATAATTGATAAACATTCATCTTTTGTATGTATAACATTTATTAGTTTGTTAATAGATATTCGTAAATTGTCCTAACATAGGCATAATATAATATAAACATAATGCAAATCATCTTAACAGTTAGTGAACAAAAAAAAAATTCAATGTAAAGTTATACTACAAATATTTATATAGTAATATATATATTTTTCTAATAAAGTTAAATTAATAAATAATAAATTTTTAATTTTTAAATAATGAATATTTAATATATTATTTAATAAATATAAATTAATAAATATTTAGTATAAATTGAATCAACATAAATTATTTAAGAATCTATGAAGGCTTGGACCTCTTTTGGAGCTAATACCATCCAATTGGTTGAGTCTCGTGATAATGAAGCTCATGGTTTTAATGTTGGATCGGCTTTTACTACCTCTTTTACCAGCTTTCATGAAGTGCTAATGTTGTTGCCACTGGTGATTTAAGAAGGATTTTAGGTCTTAACTTATAACAAAGTGGTGATACTGTGGAATCATTATTTGCACAATACACAATACATTCGTAGACATCTGAATTTTAATTATTTAGTTATTTTTATAATTTAATTTTCAATTTATCCTAATATATATTTATATTTTATTTTTATAATTTTTTAAATATTTTTAATTTTCATTTTAATCTATCAAACATTTAAACTCTATTTAATAATAATACCAAAATACATATATATTATCCACGTGGACATATTAAATAAAACCATAAATTAAAAATTGATTAAATATAACAAAATATATAAGTTCAAGTATTTATCATATTAAATTAAAAGTTAAATTGTTAAACTGACTAAATAATCAAAGTTCAGGTGTCTAAACATTAATGGATTCTAGTTGAGAACATATTTTAGAGGAGTGAAATTTTTGGTTTTCATTTTTGACAAAAAAATTTGATTACGTTGAAGAGTTATATGGGAAGGATATGGACATGAAAAAAAAAAAAGTTAATAGTATAACAATAGTGATAACCAAGCATTATTTATTATTTTTTAACAAAAAAGACAGGATTGACCAAGTTTATATTTCGTTGCAACATGAAGCTTAAGAGACCGTGTCACGGCCGGACTTTAATCGAAGAGTCTGATCCGATCTAGGACTCTTCGAACAGCCAAGAGGATAAATCATATTATAATTAGGATGACCTATATCTATAAAATTCTTCTCCTAATAGAACGAGAAAACCTTCAATATCTATATATGAAACTATAATATATTATTTATAGACACATACTATTTTACACACTCATTATATTTTAAGTGATATTTTACAGATTATTTAATCATCAAAATAAGTGGTTGGACAATCCAGTCCGACACTTTTTAACCATTATTGTAAGTACTCCGGTGATCTTTAGATTTTATTTGATAGCTCATTTTGTTGATTGAATTATCAAGAAAAGAACAAACAATACGGACAGACAGAGAAAGAGAGAAGGAAGATGAATGGCATGGCAAAAATAAATGAGGTATAAACTTTTTAAAATTAAATACGTAGTGTGTCATGTCATTTTTCTATTTGTGAATTTAGTAGAGCTTTAACGGGAAGGGGTTACTGATCAAAATCTTAGACGGAAAGGGGTTACTGATGAAAATCTTAGAGTGTTTAGTTATAGGACAAACTTTAGGGAGTCCTCACAATTTATTCAGACTCAAGCCATGGAGTATGTATGTCACGTAATTGGAAGGATTTTAAAGAACTTCTCCTCCAAAAGAATATATGTATTTATGCCACCATTTGGCAAGATCTTCAATTCCTTTCATTAACTTTTCTTCCTGAAAAAAGAAAAGAAGGTAAGCAACACTTTCTTGAATGTATCGAGCTCCATTTACGAGTCTCGATTCTCTATCACAGAGACGTGTATATATATGGATCATCAAAAACAAAAGAAAGAATAAACAAGGATATATCAGAAAGAAATGAAAATGAAGAATGAGATTAGCAATTTCATAAGAATTTGGTTATTAGTTTTTCTCTGTGGCCTACTGCCATGCTCTTGGTCAGGGAGTTCCAAAAGGCATTACAAGACCCTTTTGTTTACTCCCAATTCTCTGCCTCTTTCTCTACCTTCCTCTCCATCTTTCCACCATGCATCTTGGTGGAAAGACAGCATTTTTCATTGCTTGGCTTGCAAATTTCAAACTCTTGCTCTTTGCCTTCGGCAAAGGTCCATTAGCTTCAGATCCTTTTTTTTCTCTTTCACGCTTTATTGGTCTGGCTTGTCTACCCATCAACATCCAAAAAAGACCATCTCTCCAGATGATCGAGGGTGGTAAGAAATCATCGGCAAACTGTTGATTCATATTTATAAGTATAGTGAATATATCCACTCAAAGATCATATCTTTTCTATATTGTATCCAAGTATACGTTTCTCTTGAACTAGTCCTAGCCTTGATGGGAGCATTGGCTCGAGTGTTCCTAGGGTTAGTGATAGAGCCACAGTTCAATGAGCCATACCTCTCTACCTCCTTACAAGACTTCTAGGGCAAAAGATGGAACCTTATGGTTTCAGCCATACTGCGACCCAGCGTTTATGAGCCACCCGCAACCTTGCCACTTGTAGTACACAGAAAGTGGGCTCCAATTCCGGCAATCTTGTGGACATTTCTTGTGTCGGGTCTCATGCATGAGCTTGTTTTCTATTACCTTGGACGTCAGAAGCCTACATGGGGATTCACATGCTTCTTTCTCCTTCATGGATCCTGTCTAGCGGTTGAGGTTGCTCTGAAGAAGACTTTTGGTGGCAGGTGGCAGTTGCCATGGCTGATCTCAGGGCCTTTGACTATCGGGTTCGTGATGGTTACTGATTTTTGGTTGTTCTTACCCTCGATTCACCGGTGCAAGGCTTTTGAAAGGTCAGCTATGGAGTATGACGCGTTAGTTATGTTCCTGGAGAATGCCAGTCAATACATTAGGATTTCTGCAACTCCTACATCAGTGTACTTAATCACGATGTAGGAATCACAAAATGCATAGAACACTTTTACTAGAAGACTTGCAGAAAATTAAGATTTCCACTTCAAGATAGTAATAAGTGATTACAAATTACCAGCTTCATCAAATTTAATTGGAATTTTCGTTTTACTTCATACTTTCTTGATGTATGTAACGTACTAAACTTCTCATTATAATTCAGTAAAATCATTCATTCAATTTCTTGAAAGGAACATTTAAAAGACAAAAAAAAAAAAAACAATAAGCTTACAGTCCCAGCCATGGTATTGCTATCTTTGCCAATTCTTTTGTCAAAAGAATATTATTTGATAGCAAACAGCTCGAAAACACACGACCAAATCTAGGGAAAAAAAAAAAAAAACTATCTCCATCTGTCCAAGGATTTCCTAGCATGGAGAAGATATTGCTAGTTTCTGTCCTACAAGTGGTTTGGGAGGATATGTAGGTGCCTCTGCTTATAAAGTGGCATAAATTAGAAGCCTTTAAACTGGTACTGAATGTCGGGTTACCTGCCACATCCTTGGGCACAGCTCAGTAATCATCATTTATAGCAACCTACGAGTAATTGTACAAAAACAATGCCTGGAACAAAATGTGGATAAACTTTGGGCTTACATGTGAATGTATACAAGATTTGCTTTAAGAAGAGGAAAGAGAAATATACATACCACTCCTGATACTATTTGATTTATGATGGCATCGTCCATGCAATAATTCTTGTTATATCCATATGCATGACTAACACCAAGTTCTGTCTCACCGCTTGTAAAATACAATATCTCGACTGCAATTTGCCTTGATAGCATCCTCCAATTTCTCAACCTGATCAAAATCAACTTTAAAAGAAACCATGGCAATGCCATCTTTACCAGTCTCATAATCCTGCATGATGTTATCAACTTGAAAAGATTGTAGCTGCATCAACCAAGCACAACGCAAGAAGTCAAGAAACATGGAGAAAGAAAATAGATGCCAATATGCAAAAGACCACAAGGTATCCTTTTCAGTCTATACGCCATAAGGGTAAAAGAAAGTGAATGAAATGCATGATAAAACTGGCGTTTCGGGAAGGAAATAATTGCTATTAATATGAATATTAGTAGGTTATCTTTACAATAAGATGCTCAGATGCCAATTTAGTGAAATGTTTATCCTAAAACTGATGGCAGCAACTGCTGCAGTTAGAAGTTGTTGCTCATGTAAATTGTTGAATTTCCAAATATTATGTTATCCACTAATGCCTCCTGCCCTTTCAAAACATAAATTTCTTTTAAGAAGATAATCACTCAATTAAAGTAGCATGACATGATAAAAGCAAGAAGCAAAAGGACAATCCTAAAAATATTCTGATTAGTGCAATTTTCTATTCTGATCAAATGAACACATAATAGTTGGAGCAGACCCTGGTATTAAATTGAGAAAGACGTGCATTTAACTGCTCATCCTGATGAATCATATCATGCTCACCTGATGATGCAAAATTCCTATAAGATCAAAGGGAACCTCGATGCCCATTGGAATCTACAACCAGCAAAAATTAATTTTAAAAGGATTGCCCAACGAAAATTCAAATTAATAATTCTCAAAATTAAATAATCATCTTGACTAACTTTGAAAGAAAGTGAGTAATCAAAAGGGAGAGTTAAGTACAATAATGTGTAGAAGCCTAACCTTGGATTTGACAAGACAAGTAGGGGCATTTCTCAAGCATTCTGATGCAACTCCTCCATAAGCCCTGACAAGTCCTCCAGTGCCTAATTTGATACCTCCGAAATACCTACAGGTTGATTCAATTTTTTAAAAAGAAACAACAGTAAAGCAAAAAACGAAACAACCCAGAATAGAAATTACACCACAAAAAGTTTCAAACTTCACTCGTTGAAAACTAATTGAAGTGCTCAAATGAAACAAGACATATCCTAGGCAAAGATTAGCATAATGCACCATAGAAAGAAAAGTTTTCTTTATGAATAACAGGAGATTACCTGATTACCACAACCATGACTCTATCAATCCCGGAAGAATCAATAGCAGATTGAATAGGTTTTCCAGCAGTGCCTGAAGGTTCACCGTCATCATTAGACCTAAACTGATCTCCAACCTATCCCACACAATACAGTATTTATCATTTATGCTCAATTAGATTTTGACATTTGACCCAATTAAAATGGTAGCAGAAAGAACAAATCTTGAAGCTAAGAAAACCAAGATACATAAAATAAAATAAACAATTAGGAAAATGGATATACACCTTATAAGCCCAGCAATTATGAGTGGCACGTGGATCTTTAACCTATATAGAATAGTAATAATCAAATCAATAAAAAAGGTTACAGGGCTTCTATAAATATATACAAAGTAATGCTTTTAGTAGAACGCAATAAGAGTGTTTCAGTAACCTGAGAAAGAAAGGAAAAGGCAGACTGTTCATCAGAGATTGGGCCAGCTATGGCTATGAACTTGCTCTTCTTGATTTCTCTTTCAAAGGTTACTCTTTCTTTGATGGTTGTGAAAGCATTACCACTACTGCTCATGGTTCTCTTCAAAGAGGAGACTGACAGCAGAGAGAAGGAGATATGATGGGTTAGCTTATGGAAATGGTGGTGGTAACTGGGTATTGTTATTGCCACTGGCATTTTTCTCTCTTTTTTCCTTTTATTTTTATTAAGGTTCAGCCACCAAGGTTTTTAACAGATAACGGGCCTTGCATTTTAGATGGCGACGTTGTCTTTTAAGTATAAAAGAAGCGAGTAAGAATTACAATACCACTGTTTCTTAACTGCAGACCCATGAGCCCTTTGAGCCTTAAAATGTCGAGATAATTGGAATTGACATCCACTGCCACTTCTGTTCATATTAATTTAATTTAATTTTATCCCTTCCTTTTTCTTCCATTCATTTACTATCCTACTAGCCACTGCATCAAATGACATTTACCATAATGTGATCAAACTTATACGATACATAACTTTGATTCCTAACTGAGAATGTACATAAATAAATAGGAGATTTAAGAACAATTCTCTGGTCTGGAAGGAGCAGAAAAGAATTGATGATTAATTTATGATCCAGTTATAATAACAATAACTAGCAGCTCAAGTTCATCTCAACCCAAACCTCAAGCAAAATGTTTGAGTTGATATATTCGCTCTCACCTTGCTGCTCCTAATATTACACCACCATAAGTCTCATATGGTGAGGGTTAGCCTACACTAATTGTCCTAAGTCAGGTCGCACCTACTGTCACTACCAAAATTAGAAGGGTTGACTTTCCACAATATTCCTTTTTTTCTAAAAACTTGTATCAGTATACAAAGAATGCAGGGTTTTCCATACCCTCATACCAATCTCTCCTTAGGTCTGGTTGCCTGCGTCAATTTTTCTTCTTATGCGAGTTGCTATACAAGGAAGGTCGTTCAATGGGTGTTAGCTCAAAACCCACGATGCCCGTACCAACCAGGTCCTGTGTCCCCAAATAGAAAATCGGAGAAGTCTTCACTCTTCACTGAGTCCTTGGTGCTTGCAGTGCTGCAAGAACTTGCATCAGACCAGCTAAGAAGGGAAGAACTCTCGCTTGAGGAATCCACAGGGTGAAATCTGCAGTCATCTGGATCGAGCAATTTAGTGCTGGTCAAATCATCCGAATCCATCCAGTATAGGTGCTTGTCATGCTTCAGTTGTGCCTTTGAAGGATCAGTGCTTGAGAAGTGGGAGTTACACCTAGTCTTTGATGTATTAAGATTTTTGGCAGGAACAGCTTCTAAAATCCTTTTTTTGGACTTCGTACAATGTGTCTCTACATTGCTCTTCCGTACAGCTGGAGCTTGTGGACAGTGCCTAAAAAATTAAGAGAACCAAAATGTAAATAAACACAAAAACAAGGTTTTGAGACGGCTTATAGACCATCAGAAGCAGACGTTTTACCTTGCATAAAGGAGCATATATGCCTCTTCCAATAAGACTCTCTTCAACTCAACAGGCTTTACCTACACAATATCAATCCCCCAATAAGACCTATGAATTTCCAAATATATATGGACCTCTTTATCACTATTATCCATAACTGAAATTCATGATTAAAAGACACCTAGAAACCGAATGATGCATCTTAAGTTGAAGGCCTAGTTCTGGGTTCTCACACAAAAATGCAAAGGAAACTTCAATTATTCAAACAAGTTCTATCAAGTCTTATGATAGTTTATGTGCTTTATGCAGATGGGGATGCAAGACCGCAATCGTTGTCAACTCTAATCCAAGTGCAGTCAAGTTCTCAGAAGAGTGCCTTTGTAATGTATACTAGACATAGAATGTTTAGTAGTTAACACCCCAATAGTAATCGGATCTTCTGATAAAATATTCCCATTCTCACACCTTTTTCCTATTGTTCTTTGGGAAAAGGAAAGTGAATACGAAGACCAACTACAATGCAGGAGAGATAAATAAGTCACATACTATGCTGTCATTAATCCCAAACCATTCGCCACGTGAAGTCTTTATGTAACAGACATAATGACCTGTAGAAGCATCACTCATTGTGTCCCTGTGAACAACTACTGCGTAGAGACTGTATTGAGGAGATTTATCACTTGTTCCACACATATAGGGAGCCATGTCGAGGACCTCGGGAAATCGAACTGACTTGTTTAGTTTTCCAAAATTACTAGACTGCAAACAGAAAAAAAAAAAAAGTGTAACAAGGTCACCTTCTGTCAACTATAAATTATTTCAGATCACTCAGGCAAAGAATTGAAATCAAAGAATAACCTGGAATCGCTTTAACACAATTGTGAGGATATTGGGTGCCTCTAATATTGTCAGCTTTTTTTTAGCTTTCACATAAGATTTACACCTGATAAGAAAACAACAAGACCAATAATCATAATAATACAAAGGATCTTTCAATTTGCATAACTGAAACCTCAAACCAACTCACCTAAGCCGCCCGTATATATTTTGCATATATAGGAGTCACAGTATCTACATAACAAGGAAAACTAAGGTTCCATTTAGTTCACTTGCCGTATTAACCACTTTTTTCCTTTGATTAATAAACGGTATCTTCCACAAGTTTAGTTTTGCTTGAATTAAATGTAATTATTAGAATGCATAGATGATAAATAAATGTTCTTTCACATGAGAAAAGAGCAAGGGAATCACAAATTCACAGCAAGGAAACAAATTTTGTTTCATGAAAAAATAACCATCCTGTACTTCAAAATATTGCTATTTCCTTTTGTTTACTTTCGAATTAGCAAAAGATGAAAGGGAAAAAATTAAAGAAAATGAAAAAAGCAATCCAGCCAAATGGAGCCTAAATGCTGAAAGAAATATATTGGACTGCAAACACTTCTATAATTCTTAGACAACAAAATGGACCAACCTGCTGCAATTGTACTTATTCTCTCCGTCCAGCATTTCATCTGCTGTAAACTGTGTAAGAGCTTGTTCAAGAGACTCAATATTCCCATCTATCTCAACAGTTAAATCCATTATCCGTTCAAATCTCTCAGATTTCCCAAGGCACCTCATGCATTTTATCTGAGAATCTCAGTCATGATATTGCAAGTGAAAGAATTATAATCAGAATGGTGTGCTCTTTGATAGAGTGGATATCAGTTAGATAAGAGCAACAATGGGGTATTATCAAAGAAAAACAACCTTAGATTGAAGGTAACCCCCAAAAGTCAGTCCTACTAGAGTTGATTCTTCTGACAATGGAACCAGAGATCCAGCTTCCTTGAGGAACACAGACTGCATCGTGTCAACAGCGTACCTGACACATCACATACTTCATAGAAAATGAGAACATATAAATCTTAAATATGTTGATACTGGATGAGATTCTATGGACCAGCAATATTTTGAAGAGAAGACCAGTTCACCTCAAGAATTCATGGGCATCTTCTTCTCTCCCATGACCAAGATGACTTCCGATTTTTTGTATTTTGGATAAAATCCTAATGGGTGACAAAGGGGACTCCCCTTCCCTTGCTTTCAGAATCAAAAGTTGAAATTCACAATTGAAGCACCACCCCTTCCTTCGACCTGTTAAAGAAGAGTACTATAAAAAGAAGAAGCCTTCAAGCTAAAAATTCCAGTATTACACTAATAGGAAAAAGAAAACTCAACAGATTCAAGAAAGTAAACTTGCATGATTTGGAATGCAGGCCACGAACAAAGTAGGAAGTGAGAGGCCGAGTAAATGCCAGGCATTGGATAACTGTGTTAGCATAACAACTGCAGAAGTTTCAAAGAAAGCTATGTTACTACTGAAATGAGAGACTACAGCAATGAAAAGATAAAACATACTTATGCAAGAAAAAATATAAAATAAAAGGATACTTGTAAGCTCATCTTACAAAATAAATGAGGAAATGACAGCATACAATTTCATCAAAATGAAGAAGCCACTAATCCAAACTCCAAAGTTCTAAAATAGCTTAATTGAAATACCGGCACCCATACACTAACTTACTACATCTTTCTTCCAGAATAAACAAGAGAATAACCGCATATATATAGTTTCATCAAAATGAAGAAACCACTATTCCAAGCTCCAGGGTTCTAAAATAGCTAATTGAATTTGTATTGCCTATAAATTGAATTACTACATGGCCTTATCTTACATTATGAAAATGAACAAACATGCACCAGTCCAAAACACAGCATGAACTCCACATCGGAGTTCCTTACCTATTCCCGCAATTTCTAAGTCCAAATGGACTTAGTTCTTCGTCACACGAATAAAGTTTCAGAAACAGTTCGTACGGAAAGAGTATCTGCCAAAAGAATCAACGAAATCATTGCATTTTGTCTTAACAGAGTATGTGTTGCACTAAGGATAAGCAAATTACAACTAAAAACCCCAACCTCATAATTGTAGGATTGCTTCACTCTTAACTGCTGAACAGTTTTCCATACAGAATTTTTCAAGCCATTAGAAGCATCTCGTGTATGATTACCAGAAGCATTAAACAGCAAACATCTGGCTTCTTTATCCTTAAGTAATTGTAAATCATCTTCCCCATTATCAGTTATAGAATCCAACCTCAAACCGTTCAAAGATGCTGAGAAATTAGACTTAGAAGCATCAGTAACTAATATTTCTGATGATGCAGCTTTTCTGACTGACTTCTTATTAACTGACTTTGCTGAGGGAAGTTCATCAGACACGACCTTGCCACTTGGAAGCTGAGAACTGCAACCAACCACTTCGTTGGTACTGGATTTCATCTTATTTAATTTACTTGCATATGAAACACTATTTGCACAAGTAGACTTGGCAGACATTGAAGGAGGCAATTTAGTTTCTTGCATTTTCTTAGAGGTAGCCCTTGCACTCAGCATATCAGGAGTAATATCTTCAGAAGGTCTCTCCGATCTGCCTGTACCACTATAACCAATTTCTTTATTGGTAGAAAAATTAGCTAACAATTCACTTCCTTCAGTATGCATTTCAGTTTTTTTTTCTGAAGATCTTTCAAAAGATTCATTTTTCCCTTTTGAATGCATTGCAGTAGTTAGAGGTCGACATTCATCCTTGTGACCTCGTCTCCAGTGAATTATTTGACACTTTCCAGAACTACAAAAGATGAAAATTTAGTGGTCAATGCACATACAAATGCAAATAGTACAGACATTTAGTAACAAAGAGGTCAAACTTTTAGGAGGTTTCAAAAATTTAGGAATGGAAAATTAGTAACTGATGAACAGGCTAATCGAGCCTATTGCCAGATTCAGGTATTGAAATTCTCTTTAGGCCAAACATCAAGTTTCCAAATCAGGACTTTAATTTTTGGCCATGAGAATGTGAGTAGTTCTATGCTAAACTAGTACTGCACATGTAGATAATAGACCGAATATAAATGATCATCTTAAAATCCAACACTCATATGATAAATGTTGCAAATTCATTGTCAAACTCTTATAAGAGGAGAGTTTTAGCCAAAGCCTAAATTATGAAAGAGCCTCAGAAGCTATTATCCTGAAAATTATGATAGTTTGCTTTTGACTAAGCCCATCTAGTGGTGGTGCAATAGTTGAAGAATAGAGCTAATTCAACACAGAGGATGGAGTACATAGAATTGGTTAGATAAAATAAATGTCACAAATCCCAGTTATGTTCAGTGTATATATTTTCAGACAGGTAAATGGCAGGCACATTCATGAAACAGAGCTTGAACCTTGAGAGACCTAAAATCATCACTCTTACAGAACATGGAAACTATTTCCAACACCACCCATCCGTAACAAGAATATTACCTACTTCCTCACAAAATTATAACAGCCACTCACCCACCACACCAATTGTTAATACTTACACAACAACATTCTCCTTTCCTCATTTACTTTTAACTATCCCCTTCCCACTTGCTACTTAACTCCACCCTACAGTTCAGCACCTAAGTCTTTCTTTTCCCTCCTCCGGTACTTCAATCACACTAAAAACTACAAAAAGAAAAAAAAAAAAAAAAAAAGGAATCCTATCTGGCCATTAATATAAAGAGGAATCAAAAACATCATAACTCAAACAACTAGCTAGAATAGCACAAACTGCCCTAATAATATTCATAAACAACATTTCTATCACAATTTGACGATAATAGGTACTGGGTATAGACAATGAAATAAATATAACATGCAAGTAAAAATCAAAGAAAACGCACCAGTAATGAACAGATTTACATTGGGAACAGCGCGTGGTGGTAGGGGAAAAGCAAACAGCGCACTGGTTTAATCTAGGAACCGAATTGCATTGATAAACAGAATCAAACTCGAACATTTCAGATTCTTTAGAAACCATGTCGACAAGTCGTTTGATTTCCTCTTTTTTAGCCACCGCATTGCGCCACTTGTAGTGTAACCAGCTGCAAATAAGAGATATCAACAGAAAAAGTAGGGTTTGTAACCCTATAATTTCAACAATTAACATTGGATATATCTACCCAGTGCCCAGAATCAGACCTGAGCAAAGAAACCCTACAATTCCAAATTTCTTATACATTAATTCGAAATCGTGCAATCTGAGTTCAAGAAATCAAGGTTCTTGTTAATTTAAGACAGAAAGGTGAATAAATTTTCTTTTTCCTTTTTCTTTTTTCTGATTTGTGGCAATGTAAAAGATAATTCTTTTTTTCTTTTAAAAAAATTGTGTTGATGAGGGAAAAGGGAGTTGGATTTTAGTTGCTGTATTATATGGGTATTATGGGTTAACTTCAGTCTTGCAAATTGTGTGATTATGGACCTAATTTGCTTTGTGAAGATGATTGATGATGTAATTATGTAGTGAGTAATCATATGTGATTTTTGGGCCAGAAGGCGACGCTCAAAATGGTGTTTAAGCCCCCTCCAATTATGTAGTAGAATGAGTACTCAATCATGTTCTCTGGCTCTGCTGCCAAGGTTTCAAAATGTGGACCACGGTCACCACTGGAGACACCGTTCATATTTAATACTTCTTAAACAAAAGCAAAAATGTCGCTTTGGCCGAGTGGTTAAGGCGTGTGCCTGCTAAGTACATGGGGTTTCCCCGCGAGAGTTCGAATCTCTCAGGCGACGAAAATGGTGAAATTTTTTTATTTTGCGTGTTTTGTTTTTGTTTCTCTAACAAATTACAATGGGCTAAAGTGGCAAATTGCCCTGTCACTCAAGTCTAATTAGCCCCAACATGAAAATCATAGTGAATTTACCCAAAAGATTTTATAACCTATAATCAAACCAAATCAAGTCAAGTATATAAAGGCTTAGTTTGTTTAATTTTAGTAAAGGCTCGAGCTCAATTCAAGCTTTTATAATAAAGTTCGAGCTTGGCTCATTTTATTAAAATATTATATAAAATATTTATTTATCATGTATTATTTTTGTTGCAGTTCTTACTAATAATAATAGTTTCATTTAATTTAAATGTTAGTTATATTATTATTATTATTATTATTATTATTATTATTATTTTGAACTCGAGCTCTTGTTCACAAGCCTGCTTGTTAAACTTATAACGAGCATGTTCACGAGTTTTATAAATGAGCCAGATAGTGAGCTTTATAAACGAATCAAGCTCAAGCTTGATCTCACGAGCCTGTTCGCGAGCCAGTAAAGGAACAGGTTCATAAACTACCATACCAAATTCTATCAAACTCAAGCTCGGCTAGATAAAATTATCGAGCTTGAAATTGAGCCCAAATTCGGCTTATTTAAATTAACGAACGACTTCAAACGAGTTTTTTATCAATACAAACTTAGAATAGTTCGCGAGACGTGTTTATTGCTCTAATTATACCCTCTTATCAAGCATATATGTGAAATCACACACCAATTTAAGCAATAAACAATTATTAAGATTAAAGAGTAATTTATTTTATAATGGTAAAAAATAATGTATATTTTTAAAAAAGAAATAAAATAATTTATCTTCCCTCACATTCCTCTTCTCTCACTACTCTCTCCAATAGTGAGAAGAGAAACAATTGGGGATAAATTGCCTAAATAGTCAATATGTTAAATTGGCGATAAAATTTAATATGGAGCTAACTGGACAGTTCAGGGGACAAATTGTCATTTAAGCCAATTCCAGCGAGTAAACAACAGCTTCAATCCTCCCCCGAATAGAACCTGGCCAAATTGAACTCTTTTTCTTTTTCTTTAAACAAAAAATATATATATATATTTTTTAATCAATTCATAGGTGGGAATCCAAGTCAAGAATAGCATTTGGCCCCAATGAATGGACGGTCCTCTTTGTAATTTGATTTGCCCTTTTTCTCCACCACCACCACCTCCCTCTTCTTTACCTTTACACACATTAGTTAGCTAATGCCTTTCTCAAAAGGGGTAATTAATTCCATCATCTATAACTAATTGATTACTTTTTTTATTATGATTCTTTCTATATGATGCTATACCTTTCAATTTTGTATATTACTATATGGGTTATTCTATTTGACCATGTATTTGTCTCATTTTAATGCATTATTTTACAAAATAACAGAATGTATAGTTCTTATTAAAATTCCATATTACATAAAAAAAAAAAAAATCAACTATGTTTTATTTTTATTGGGTTATTTTGTTGACTTTGGATTAGGTCAAATGAGTGGGAGCATTATATACATTGAGATAATCATAATACTCTTGCTCTTTAGAATATTACTAAAATAACTCCCCATATTGAGAAATTGGCAGCTAATCATATATATGATACATTTGATTATGCTTTAAGATATCCATATTAAGTATATTTGATACATTAATCTTTACTAAAGTAAAATTTAAACTTAAAATTTAGTGGGTGCAAAAGTAAGAATGTTTTTTTGTTACAGTTTAGAGGAATATGAAATTCAAAAATTATTGTTTTGTTCAAGAAAGAAGAAGAAGAAGAAGAAGAAGAAAAGGGTAAAAACAGGAGATGAACAATTTTAAGTGAAGAAAGGAGAACTATGCTCATCTAAGTTAGTAATGCATGGTTAATTTTATGCATGTAATCATGGGATTCCTTTACAGATTTATAATTAATCTAATTATAATGCTACCATGAAGGACATGGTAAAAACAGGACATGTTAATTTTATGCATGTAGTCATGCAAGATTTAATTATTAAGCATATATAGGTAAAATTTGAAATATGAGTCTATTATTACCTTATTTTTAAATAAATTAAGTAATTTTGGTTTTGTTACATAAACAACAAAAACCTCAGCAATTGGACCAATGAACAAGATAATTACTTAGAGAAAGGAAAATATCTGTAAATATGAAAATTCTAGATGCTATGAAAGGGTAAGGATTCTTTGTCTTTGCTCACCAATGACATTTTTGAAATTCAAAAAAATCATGTTTCCAGAAATATTGTGAAATTTATTTCTGATGTCAGTAGAACTCATTTTAGTCTTCCCTGTTTTACCTTTCTAATTGTTACACTTGCTTTTCTAATAATGAATAACTCCAAATATTATAAATACCCATGACTATATATATATATATATATATATATATATATATATTGAGTAATATAACAGGAATAATTAATTAAAAATCATATGAAATACATTGCAATTCACCACATAGCTAAATTAAATGTAGCCTAGAAAGAGCAAAAAATAAGACTTAAGCAAGCAAGACCAGAAAGTTTCGTGAGAAATCATGAAACTTAGGAGTCCATTTTGACTCCAAATTTGTGGCTGAGATTGCATAAATAATTAATGGTTACACGTTTGGTACATAAATTAATTGGGGAAATCATAATTCTAAAAAATATGTCAACTATTTTTCAAAGCATTGAATGGAGGTTACTTTTTGCAGGTTGATTTAAATAATTATTTTCAAAATAATCTTTTTAAAGTAAAATAATTATTATTTAATTATAAAATTATTCATTTAATATATATATATATATATATATATATATATATATATATATATATATATAAATATATATAATTAGTTTGTTTCATAATATTCTTTTTATATGAAATTTATTTTTGACGGATAGAATTCAGGTTGATGACTAATTTTATAGTTTATTTACATTCATTTATTAATTAACAAATTCTTTTTTAACTAAATAATGATTATAGTCTCACAAAATTTATTAATTGATAAATTTTCTCCTAACTAACAAATGAATATAGTCTTAGAAAATTAATATTTTAATTATATTTCTAACATTATGTTAATTAATAAATTAATTTTTTTAATTAGATAATGATTTAAATTATAGATAATATAATTTAAAATTATAGCTTAATTATAATCTTTAAATTTGAAAATTAGAATAATAAAATTTTGAAAATTATTGATATTTTTATGTTTTAATTAATGATAATATTGTTAATTTTTATGTATTAAAGAAGAGAGTTAATATTTTTTTTCATGAAAGTTAATAAACTAGTTTGAGGTTTAACAGTAGCTGAATCTCATGCATTATACAATAAAATAGAAGGTATTAAACTTCAAAACTATGTAATTATGTAACTGAATAATTGTAAAGACTAAAAATATGTATTTGTGCGTTTGGCTCAAAATTCAGGAGCTTATTTGTATTTTGGCATAAAAAGAAAACAAGAAGAATAATTTGTGGAGATTTTGGCATGTGCAAGACACAGCAGAGACTTGAGAAAAGTCTGAACAAAGTGGCCGCATAACCGCGTAAAACAAAAGGAAACGGCTACAAATTTTCCATATCTTCACAATGTTTCGCGTAAGAACCTAATTTCCATTACCTTTTCCCTTCCACCCACAGCCATTAGTCACTATAAATACCTACACCACCTTCGTCCCTCAAAACCCATCATTCATTCTTTTTTCTTTCTCACCCCTCCAATTAAGAAAAAGAAAAAACACAAATCTATCTGTTATAATAGCATATGTCTCAGAGGCCAAACGTCCCTCACTCTTCTTCTGTAGCCTTTGGTCTCCATTCCCATCTCTTGGTTTCCAGTGAGATGAACCCAAATTCCAACTGGTGTTTCTTCTTCTAGTTCCCGGAATTTATATATTTCTTATATAAATCGTTCTAATTTCTTGGAGAAAGAGAGAAACCAGAACCCAGAGAAAGATAATCTTTTATTTACTTATATACCAAAAATGGGAGTGAAAGGTTTTGTTGAAGGAGGGATAGCTTCAATCATTGCTGGGTGCTCCACGCATCCTCTTGACCTTATTAAGGTCCGAATGCAACTCCAAGGCGAAACTCACGCTCCGACTGCTGTCCAAACGCTCCGTCCTGCTCTTGCTTTCCACCCTCCTGGCACCACTACCCCCGCATCGGCCATACACGTCCATCCTCCTCGCGTGGGCCCCATTTCTGTCGGTGTCCGTATCGTCCAGCAAGAGGGTGTTGCCGCTCTTTTCTCAGGTGTCTCCGCCACGGTTCTCCGTCAGACTCTCTACTCCACCTCCCGTATGGGTCTGTACGACATCTTGAAACAGAAGTGGACAGATCCGAACACAAAAACCATGCCTTTATCAAGCAAGATTGTCGCAGGATTAATTGCCGGTGGTATCGGAGCTGCCGTCGGAAACCCTGCTGACGTGGCGATGGTACGTATGCAAGCTGACGGACGTCTCCCACCTGCTCAACGCCGTAATTATAAGAGCGTTGTGGATGCGATCACCCGCATGACAAAACAGGAAGGCATTACTAGTCTCTGGCGCGGCTCATCTTTAACAGTGAACCGTGCCATGTTAGTAACAGCATCACAGCTAGCATCATACGATCAATTCAAGGAAATGATTCTCGAAAAAGGGTGGATGCGTGATGGGCTTGGGACCCATGTCACGGCGAGTTTTGCGGCGGGGTTTGTGGCGGCTGTTGCGTCGAATCCCGTGGATGTGATTAAGACGAGGGTGATGAATATGAAGGTGGAACCAGGAAAGGCGCCGCCGTATTCTGGAGCGTTGGATTGCGCGTTGAAGACTGTAAAAGCTGAAGGGCCGATGGCGTTGTATAAAGGGTTTATACCAACGATTTCAAGACAAGGGCCTTTCACTATTGTGTTGTTTGTGACCTTGGAACAGGTCAGGAAATTGCTCAAGGATTTCTGAGGATCTATTCATGATGATGATGATGAAAATTAGCTTCTTTTTTTAAAAAAAAAAAAAAATTCTTTGGATTTGGATCGGTGGTTATGAATATTAGTTTTTCATAATCAAGCTTTTCTTTTCATTTTTTTTTCCAAAATTTGTATTTCTATTTCTATGTGTAATGGTCATTCTCTTATAGTCTAAATAAATTAATAATTAGTTATTGAAAAAATAATAATTAAATCATCGAGTATCTAATATGTGATCATAACAGAGAAGATCGGATTTAACTTCTAACAGTCATTTTATTTTGTACTAAATTTGACCACAGAGTAATGCTATTAATATGAGAACAAATCAAAAAAGAAAAAGGGGTTCATTTCATTATTTTAATATATACTAAATTCTTGCCTCTTGTTGGTTAACACTTGAAATTGAGCTTCATAAGCTAAATTGTATGTATGTGGCTTCTGGTTTGAGGTCTGAAACCCAGAATTGCCAAATGGGGAAGATAGGACAGACAAATAACAGTAGGTTTGCGATTTTGGCCGAAGGGAAAGGGAAAGCTTGTGTTTTTAGTTTTATGTCAAACCCTTTTGCTTCTGTCCAATGGTATGTGCACATCCAGAAGCATTGCCATTTTAGGCAATTGAAAGCCAATTCAATTTGTTTCTCTTCAAAATTAGATTGGTTGGTTTTGCTTTCAGCCATCATATTTTAGCATAACATTCAAGTGCAAAATATCCCAAATAATCAGATCTTTTTATTGGCAGACAAAGCATTCTTGTGGTGGGCTACCTTGAAATTTTTTAGATTTCTAAGTCCCAACTAATAAATAGTTATAAAATTTATTATTATATAGTAAAATTTATCTAAAAGGGTTTTCCTTTTGCAGTTCAAATCTTTTGATTACATCACAGAATTATGTTAGTAGGTAGGAAATTGAACTGGGATTTGCATTATTCTCACAGCTGCTGCCGTCAATAGGAGAAAAGAAATATTAGAGAGTCTTACTTTGGTTGGATTTCTCTATCTAGCTCCGCAGTTGGTGTTGCGATGACGGATTTGAACCCTATGATTTTACAAATATTTTCATTAAGCGATGACGGATTTCAGCCTCATGATCTTACAAATATTTTATAATGAAAGGAAAGCTCGTATGATCACTGTAAGAAAGAATCATTCGGTCGCTACCATTCATTGCCTCCTCTCCCAGTTCTTAATTGTTAAAAAAGAAAAAGATAGTTTCATGGGAATATGGTAGTCTAGCACATGAAGATGTCTTTTAGAACATTTACAAGTGGACCCTAATTCATTTCTTATCTTTCTATACAAAATTTGTCAAGAGAAGCAACATATATATGTCTACCCTTACCAAATTATGGCTATAAACAATTTTTTGGTTCCTAAAAGAAAAACCAATGTTGCAAAAGCAGCATCATTCTTTTCTATAATAAGATTAATTAATGAATCAAAGAATAGCCTCTAAGAAAGGAATATATGTTTGAGCAAATTGCTCCAAGAATTGTGCCTCAATTGATTCCGGTTGATCACCTCCATATTGCACCATACACATGATTGATACATGTCAGGTTTTCACAATTAGTAGTGATTTCTTTTCTTTATTTATTTTATTCATGGGAAAGCCTAAAAACATGGGCTACACAATAATAATAGCCAACTTTTTTTAATTTCACTATAAAAATAATAAAATTCTCATTAATAATTAAAAGTATTTTAGATATATCTCTATGATCTACTAATCTCTATTATTAATAAGGGATGATTTTCATAATTTATTTTTCATTTAGATATATATTCTTTTAGGAGTTTGAGCATTGAACTCCAAAATGTGTTCCTAGAAATATCTTTGAATTATTGAGTTCATGTCTTTTGGTTCCCTTGTCAGAAGCAAGAAGAATATTTTCCTTTTAGCAAATGATCAAGTACACACATATAAGAGAGGTTAATCAACCCATAACTAAGGCTAATGTAAATCTATAATTAAAAAAACTTTATAATTTCTCTTCACAGAAACATTAAATCAAACTTTTCAAAGAAAATAATTTACATATGTATTTTCCTTTTTAGCAAAAGTTGAAATGAAATTCTAAGAGAGAGTAATAGTAAATGATCCAATCCCAAATGATAGCAGGGATGACCCATCATTACTAGGCACGCCAATTGCTGGTCCCTGTGATGTGAGAATTGAAATTGAGTGGAAAGCACTAATTTTTGGATTTGTGACAAATGCATGTTCCATGTTTGGCAGGTGATTTTGTTTGTTTTCTAAATTTTATTTGTCTAAGTTATTCGGATATTTATATATGCTCATGTCATATTCAACACTTATCACAGAAATAGTGGGATTGGGTGATGTTCTTTGTGAAATCTGTCATTTCTTTGTAAAGCAAATCAATAACCAATTCACTCATGAGCAAAAATTATAAAAAACTTTTTGAACAAACAAGGAATTCATTAACCAAGTTCAAAGGAGAGCCAAAAGAGGATCAGAACAGGTGGCGATCCAACAACTCGACAGGGACCCTATAAGAGTTTCCGAAGCCACCCAATCCGCCACCTGGTTACAGTGTATATTAGTATGCGTAATTGCATGCGACGAAAGCAGCTTAAACAAATCCAAGATAGAGGAGATAATAGCATCAATCTCCTAACAAACGATGGCTCCCTCTATAAAGGAGTTAGCAATAACTAAGCTATCAGTTTCAAAAATATATTTCGAGAATTTCCTAGACTGCGCAAAAAGGGCTGCTTCAAGAAGCGCCAAAGCTTCTGCAACCAAAGGAGATGCTGCCTCCACAATTTTACAGTATCCATCCACGAGATTTCCACATGATCTTGAGCAACTATGGCTATCCTTGCTATGCACCTCTTAGCATCAAAGGCCGCGTCGGTTTTCAGCTTAATGAATCCAACATTAGGGGGGGTCCACTGCATCTGGGGTGTATCAGCAGCACCTGAAATATGCAAGTTATCAGGGGGAGCAGGGCATAATACTAGAAGTCAATCAAAAGCATAACTAGATGCTCTTTGACATGAAGCTTCAGGAATAGATCGAATCCCATTAAACACCATATCATTTCTAGACTTCCAAAGGCTCCAACACAAATAAATAAATTTTATTGCCCATGTAACATCAGCTGACTTAATAGATCCACGGATTGCATCCACCAGTTTCCAAAGGATGAAATGGAGTTATGATTTGGGACAAAGCTAATATTATGCTGTAGCCAAGAAGCCCTAGCATGATCATAGAAAAATATAACATGCCCAACAGATTCATTATGCATACGACACACAAAGCATAAAGGAGCCTTCTCTTGAATAATACCTCCTTAGTAGCTAAGGAGTCATGGGAGGCGCACCACAAGAACACTTTTAGTTTTGGAGGGAAAAGGGAGTTCCAAATAGATTTCCAAACCTTTCCTCACTCTGTGCAGAGGAGGACGACCCTCTAGTTCTGCTGTACTCATCTGAGATGTTGCAGAGGAGATGGTAGGCTGATTTAACAGACAAAATTCCTTTCTTATCATAATGCCACACTACCTTGTCCTCTTTAATCTGTGGGCCAATAGGAATAGCGAATATCGCCTTCTTTTCAGATTTGGAGATTAAGGTAGATTACAATGGTACATTCCATCCCCTAGATGCTATAAACAACTCAGAAACCTTGTCAATAACACAATGTCTAGGTCTATGGGTGGATGGCTTGAAAGATGGGAGCCACGGGACCAATGGGTCTTTCCTAGATAGAAATAGACTCACCATTACCCACATTCCACCTAATGGCTTGCTTAATTAGATCCCCTGCACCAACATACTAGACCAACCCCAAGAAGGCCTAGAACCCTTAGCAGCCTTAAGAAAGCACAAATGAGGAAAGTACAGGGCTTTCATAAAAACAGACCATATAGACTCAAGATTTTGTACAAGTATCCAAGCTTGCTTATAAAGAAGAACAGTGTTAAAACTTTTCTATATCCCTAAAACCTAGTCCCCTTTTGAATTTTGACCTAGTCATTACTTTCCACCTTTCTAGCCTAAGTCCCCTCCTCTCTGTATCTAGACCTCACCAGAAGGTAGCCAGACAGTTGTTTAATATGAGACAAATTCTTTTAGGGAATTTGAAGCAGCTCATGGTGTAAGTAGGAATGGCTGCCAGAACTGATTTGACCATCACCTCTCTGCCAGCATGGGACAGCAAGGACCTTTGCCACGCCTGAGCTTTCCTAGAGATAATTTCCTCTATAAACTTTAAAGCTTCTACCTTAGAAGATTCCCAGATGTCAGGGAGCCCTAGATACTTATCCCCCTTGCATTCTCTGCATATTTAAGGTAGACAAGATAGAGTTGGTAGTGCAACTATCAACACTTCTACTAAAAAACACTGCAGATTTAGAAACATTCACGAATTGGCCCGAGGCGAGAGAATACTCAGCTAGGATGTCCGTAATATGTCTCGCTTCCTAGACTGAGGCATTCCCCAGAATTGAGGTATCATCAGCAAAGAGCAAATGGGATAGTGAGGGGCATAGTCTGTTTAATTTCAATCCTTTGAGATAGTTCACTTCAACAGCTTTAAGGAGGGAGAAAGATAAGGCATTAGACACAAACATGAATAGGTAGGGTGAGAGCAGATCCCCCTGGCGAAGACCCCTAGATGACCTAAATTGAGGTCTAGGGAAGCCATTAATAATGATGGAATATGAAACTGCGGTTACACATTGCATAATCATTGAGGTGGCTTTCTGCTCAAAACCCAACTGTCGTAAGACCTCCTCCAAAAAGGACCAACTAACTCTGTCATATGCCTTGTGCATATCAAGCTTGATTGACATTCCTTTGAAGTGCTTGGATCTGTTGGTTTTAAGAGCATGGAAGACTTCATGAGCTAGTCGGATATTATCCTAAATGTACTTCTCAGGGACAAAGGCAGCTTGGAAAGGGCTAACTAGGCGGCTTACAAAAGGTTTGAGTCTCAACACTAGCAGTTTGGATATAATTTTATAGATAAAGTTGCATAAGCTTATGGTTCTAAATTGGGAGACTGAAGTGGGGTGCCTGATTATTGGAATGAGCACAATATAACTCCTATTCCATTCCTTAAGCATGTGCCCGTTATTGAGGAAATGATTAATAGCCCTGCATATGTTCATTTTAACAAGGTCCTAATTTTTGTGGAAGAATATACCTTGAAACCCATCAGGCCCAGGGGCCTTGAAGCTTCCCATGCTGAAAGCGGCCCTTCTAATGTCCTCCTCAGAAGCAGGCCTAGACAGTGAACTGTTGAGCTCGACCGAGACTAAGCTAGGGATGTTGTTGAGGATGGAGCTTCCCCTATTATAAGGGTTGGATGAATAAAGCTGGTGAAAAAAGGACATGATCTCTTGGAATATACCATCCTCAAATCCCACCCACTCCCCCGAATTAGTCTGTAGTCTAAGGATTTGATTTCTCTGTCTCCTTTGGATAGAGACTGAATGAAAGAATCTTGTGCTTCTATCCCCTAACTGCAACCAATTCACCCTGGCACTTTGGTACCAAAATACTTCTTCCATCTTCCATTTCCTAGCCAGATCCTTTGTAAGTGCTTTTTCCTCCGCTATACTCTCCTAAAAAAGGGGGCTTTGTGGATGTCTTTAATTCTGTTATAAATGGATCTAATGGCCTCTCCAGCATTGACCCTCAATTGTTTATTCTACTTTATAAGGGCAGACCTACAGGCCTCCAATTTTCTGGCAAGCCTAAAAATTTCAGAACCTCTAACGGTTCCCTCCTAGGCCTCAAACAGAACACTAAGGAATTCATGATGGTCAAGCCATTTTGCTTCAAATCTGAAACACCTCCTCTTATTGCCCCCATCAGGCTTCAACACCAAGACAAGCGGGCGATGGTCAGAGCCAATAAGCTCCCCATGCCAGACTTGAGCATGTTGAAAGAGTATTTGCCATTTCACACTAGCTAAAGCTCAATCAAGTCTTTTGCATTATGCACCTATTCCCACCCTGACGATTGGTCCGGGTAAAGGGGCTCCCCTTGAATCCCCGGTCTAAGAGGTGACATCTGCTAATCAGATTAGCTAAGAGGGCTTTCTGAGACCTATAAGGTACATTCCCCCCACATTTCTCAACATCCTCAAGCACACAATTAAAATCACTAGCACATACCCAAGCAACATCCAACCCCAGGTTAAGGTTGGAGATGCAATCAAATATACAATTCCTTAAATGCTTATATGGGCTCCCATAAATGAATGACACAGAGAAATCTTTACCATCAAAGCCAGAAATAAAAGTATGTATATAATGTTCAAAGGAGTTAAGTACCTTTACAGACACACTGTTGTGCCACCAGAGAGCAAGACCCCCGCTAATACCATGAGGTTCCACGTACCAACCATCTCCAAAGCCTAGCCTTCGCTTGACTTTATCCAGAAATCTTCTTTGTTGCTTCGTTTCAGACAAAAATACCACCTGGGATCTCCATTTCAAATAGAGCTCTATAAGAGAATGTGGAGCCAACCCTTCCTGCCTTGCATACCTCAATTCCTTACCTATTCCGGGATTCAACGAGCTCCTAAGCCACCCTCCATATTTGAATTTACCCTCCTCTTAGGTCGTTTGAAACCAGTCCTCATCCTGGTAAGGACACATTCTCATCCCATTTCCTATTCTGCCACTGTGGCAATATTAACAATTATAATCCCCTCTATTGAAAAGTGAACAATGCCTCTTTATGTTACATTTTGTCTCTTATACAATTATTTTAAAATCTAGAAAAATGACCTAAAGTCTCATTCTCTCTATTAAAGATATAAAATTATTTTTTAAATCTTGAAATTTTATCTGTTAGAGATATAAAATTATTATTGAAATTTTAAAAAATAAATTAAAACCTCTTGATATTACATTACGTCCATTAGAGATATAAAAAATTATACATCAAATTTCACTGGACAATTTTATTTTTGGATGGAATGGTTCTTTGACGCTATCAACAAATCAGTCCCTCTCATAAAAATTGAAAAAAAGAATTGAAAAATGAAAAGAAAAACATCCAGTGCATATGTGAAATACAAAGCCTAAATGGTAAATATTCAGCTTATAATTAGTTAATATTGGTGTGATCAAGTAATAGACATTCATGTGCGTGAGTCAAGTTTAGAACATATTTGGATTGATGAAATTCCTGAGGTTGTCTTCAAGCCAACAATAAAATTAATTAAAAGAATATGTGAAATACTTAATTGCCAACGTATGACAATATAAAACAATTGCATCTGTATAATTTTAGCAATCGAACTAATTAATACTTAATATTCAATCTTATCAATAATCTATTTCTTCACAAAAAATTTTAATAAAAATTTCTTGTCAAAATTAAATGATATGATCCATATTCAAAATCGAATTTTTATTTTCTGAAATTACTCCTGATTAGGAAATTAAAATTAAATTGCATCAATTATATATGACTCTCTGCTTTTAATTCTTTTCGGTCACATCAGATTGCTGCATTTCTTAGTAGTATAATTAGTTTAGACAAGGATCAAAGAAAAGATAATGGAAAGAAGTGAAAGAACAATCCACATATGCATTAAGCCTGTAACCTTTTTTTTCTTTCTTTACTTAGATGTAAGAAAAATACAAAGGAAAGAAAATGTATGAGAAAGATTGAGAAAAAGCAACAAATACAAATACAAAAAAACAGTGTTATGATGGAAAAGAACAAAAGGGTAGAGGTTAAGTTATGATTTATGTACAAGTAAATAAATTTATTTACCGAATATAAGTTTAAAGGAACTTTAATTTTTCAAAAAAAGATGGATGTAAATATAATATTATCTTACCTCAGGGAGGGTTTTGTAATTCACCTAATATTCATTTGGATTGGAATGGTAATATTAAGAGTTAAATACTATTTATCCTATGTAATTTATATATGACTCAGTTTTTGTATTCTTTTTATTATATTAAAATCTCTTTGAGTTCTAATAAAACTAATTACGGTCTCTTTTGTGTTAATCGAATGACTAAATTAGCAATTTAATATTACAGTTTGATCATTAAACTTATTATCAAGTATCAAAATCATCCAAAATTAATTTTATTATCAAATTAGAATAAAATTTTATTTTTAGCACAAGTTAATTTTAGTGTCTTTAAAATAATAAATTTTATTTGTTTTTATCTTTTATTTCTTTTAGTATAATCTAATTTTAAAAAATTTAAACATATTAAAAATATTTGTTTTTTGTTTAATATATTTAATTATTACGTATTCTAATTCTAAATTTTTAAATAAAATAAATAGTTATAAGTTATTATTTTTACTAGACACTCAAATCAAATTATATTAAAAATAAAAATTTACTCGTATTAATCTCATTTGAATAGTTGATAAAAGATTTCATTTTTAACATACAAGATTAACATAATCTTTCATTGATAGTGAATTTATCAATTTGATGTCTAAATTATTTCACTAGATTAAGATATGATTGTTTAATTTAATTCTTATGTTTTATATAATTTAATTATAATATATAAGAGAAATAATAATAGAATGATATCTTTTAATTATAAATATTTATTTTATATTAATAACTGAAGTTAAATTATATAGTAATTTAATATTATTATTATAAATATAAGTAGTTTTAAAATATTTAAATTATTTTAATTAAATTATATTAAAAATAAAGAATTAGAGCAAGAAAAAGAATATTAAATTTATTACTTTAATTTGATAATAAAATTAATTTCGAACGAATTTGATATTTAATAATAAATTTAAAGATTAAATTATAATATTAAATTATTAGTTTAGTCCTTCAATAGACATGAAAGATAGTAATAATTAGTTTTATTAAAATTTAAAATAATTTTAATATAATAAGAAGAAATATAGAAATTGACTCATATATTAAGCCAAACTATATGAAATAAATAATATTTAATCTTAATATTAATATCATAAAAAATTAAATTTATTTTTATATTTAAAAGCCTATTAAGATTGAGTTAGATTTTCAGTTTCAAAGCTTAATAAATAGTTTTTTTTTTTTTAAAAAAAAAGAAAGAAAGAAAGAGAGAGAGAGAGAGAGAGAGAGAGAGGATGAACAAGGGGCAAGAAATCCTGATGTGCGGTACAGAAAAGCCAAATTGTCCCACACGAAAAGCATTTGTAATAAAAGATTATCCACCGGCAACTCTTATTCATCTTGCCACGTGCAAGTGGTACCATAAACTCGATAGTGAAAACTTCAAAGGGGCAAACATATATTTATTTTACTACTTACTCTAATATTTTAATTTTTAATTTAATTTAATTTTTTATAATATTTTAATATTTTTTCATATATGTCTTCAAAAAAGACAGTTCATACAGCCTGGCTTGGTACTCAGACCACTGTAGAGGTAACTTAGAGGAATCTAATAGTGCTATCTATTTTATAAAGTATTAATTTTATAATAATAAATATATTAAAAATATTAATTATAAAAAATAAAAAAAATTATTTATATTCAATAATTCTTTTTAATATTTTGCTCAATATTATATTTCTTTATAAGTATTAATGGTTTAAATTGGCACAATACATCTTTAGATCCTTAAACTTTGATTATTTAATCACTTTACCACTTTAATTTTTAATTTAATCTAATAAACATTTAAATTTTATTTTTATAATCTCTTGAACAATTTTAATTTTCGTTTTAATTTAATAGATACCTGAGTTTTATTAAATAATAACATTAAAATACTTACACATATTATACGTGTACATATTAAATGAAGGCACATGTTAAAAAGTATTTAAATATTATAAAGAATACAAATTGATATATCTATTATATTAAACCGAAAATTAAAAGTGTTAAATTGACCAAATAGCTAAAATTTATGTGTTTAAATATATAAATGGCCATTTAAAATTTTCTTTTATTTTCTTTTAACTTTTACCGGTGAAAGTGCATTAAATCAAGGTCTAGTTATTTATTAAATCTTGAATTTTATATTTTTTTAATAATTTTATCCAATTGTTCAAATTTTTAAAATATATATCTATACTTTCAATTTATTTTCAAAAATATTTTTTAATAATAAATTTTAGAATTTTACAATAAAGAAAATAGCATGACAAGTCAATTATACTTATTAATATAAAAACTAATGAGATAATAAATTTTTTATTTCATTTAAATATAAAATATATAAAAAAATACACAATATTATTAAATTTAGAATAATTTATTTTTACCGATTCATAATTATTATTCTTTTAGCAAGCACAATCGACTTCCTACATCATCTTTTGTACTGGAGATCTCAAAAGTTGTCACCGGAAGGTATATGTGAAAATAAATTTAAAAAATGAATATTTGTTTTAAAATTTTGAAACCATGGAATAAAATTGTCAAAAGTGTAAAGTGCACAATTAAATTTGTAATTAGACCTAAAAATCAAAATAAAGAGTGAAAAAGAAAAGATAAAATAATTAAAGATAAAATCTCCAGCGTGTGGAGAAGAATAATAGGTGAGATTATATAATCAAGATTTTTACATATAAACTATAATTGGGATGAGTTGCAATGAAGTTCCCAAACTTTAACATTCCTGACAAGGGGGGAAATTCACCACAAAGGCCATGGTGGATGGGAAAGCTTTACAAAAATGAGAGATGATGGATCAAAATTGACACAAATTCATTCTGTGGAAGTCAATGTGTGTGGTCCTCTTTCAGCTATATATTTTTTTCACCATTCCTCCTTCAATGAAGAAATGAGCAAAAGAAAACATGAACCCTGTATGTACAGCAACAAAGAATCTAATAATAGTAGTTGTTGTCTTGGTGGCTTACGGCATCTTTACACAGCACTGACCGTGCTTCCATTATGGATCTTGGCGGCTCCAAGTCTTTCTCTTGCAGTGCATTTCCAAGTAATTGTTGCATTTGTGATGCAAAAATATCATCCAAGATCTGCAAATTCAGTAGCAGTTATGAACCAGAGTATAACAGCAGAGCACTCACTCGTTATGGATACAAAAGGTGCTAAGAATACTCGATAAGTCGCAAATTACTTTGTTTAATAAAATATATTCACTCATCAAACCCATTTATTTAATGAAGCAAACCAAGTAAGTCAATGAAAAAGAAAAAGAGAATTATGCTCATATTAATTGGTTAAATATCTATCAAGTCCAATGATCAGTTATAGTGTAGCATGTATGGCTATATGAACATGTCAAGAAATAGCTATTTCTAATAGCAGCTTGAGCAAAAGTCCATGTTAAGTTGCTGGCATAGATCCACTAGAAACTCTAGACACGCTTGCATATAGTTGGATCCCATCTCAGAAATAAGAAAATAGCAATGTAATGGAACCAACCCTGCAGAGTTTCAGCAAGATAATTGAGCTACGCTCAACAGCATTAGAATTTTTTTTCTTTTTGATGGGAGATTTAATAGTTCAAGACCAAAGGTAAAATTTGCAAGTTTGTTTCCATAATTGTGAATTTATAAACATAGATGAGATAGCTCATGACACATCAACTGTAGATCAGTGATTAAAGTGCGACTTACAGAAACAGCAATTCGGGAGCCTTTGTACCAGGATCTATTGTCTCTCCTGTTTTGCAAGAACTGTAGAATCTCCTGATTCATATAACAATAATCATAAAGAAAGATGTTAGAGCAAGGAGTTCTTTTAAAAGAATCATGAAAGAATTCATATCCCTACATGCAATTAAGATACAAATGATGCGAAATAAATATACCTGTCCCATTCTGTCCCAGAAACCTCGGCAAATGGCTATGAACACATGAGGTTCAACAACATTTTGCAGATGATCTATTGTCTTTATTAGCAAATCCTTCAAAGGCTGTATTCGATTTCGAAGATCTGACTCCACCATAGTTTCCTTTGAATCTTGGATTATGCTTTTCAGTTTTGTAGCACTCTGCATTTTTGTCTATAAAGTAATGGAACAAAAACATTATTCACATCCTCAAAAGAGCAATTTGATGTGCAGATAAAGAACAAACTAACTTGAAAACAGATGCATCTCAGATCCTATCATTTGTTTCAAGGAAGGAAAGGAAAAAACACAACAAATAACCAAACAACAACCACCACCATCCACTCAGCAAGCAATGCAAGGATCTCCTGTAACTTCACCTGAATATATATATGCTCAATCTAATCGGCACACTAGAAGAAATAAAGCCACTACAACAGAGACAGCTTCAAAGAGGAAGAAAACGTGAAAAAACAAATGCATTTGCTGCTAGACAGAACATACATAACAGCGAGAACCATTATGCAGAGAGTTGTCATTGACTAATTAGATGCTATCTTAATCACCATGTTTCCAAGTGATGACAAGCGCTCCAAATTGTATAATTGGTGTGGTATGATAAAGCATGTTTCTTAGTCAAGCTCGTTAATGGGCCGGTTTCGGAATACAAAGCTGCATCTATCGTCATTAATGCATAAATAAAGAGCAAGAAATTACACACGACATGTATTAAGATACTACAAGCAATTAAGGATGAATCTTATTAGCAAACTGTATCCTTCACTGAGAAATCCTTTAGAATATGGTAGCTCATTGCAGATTGCTTTTTGGATTGGCTACCAAATGTAACAACGTAAATGGAGCTATAAACATCAATCACTAAATTTAACTGGGCATAGAAGAAAAGTATTAATTCTCTTTCCATAAACACTACTATTCAGCAAGCCAATTGAAAAGCAAGAGGACGTACATTTTCTACAAGTTTTTCCACAATTGCTTGTAGGTAACTTCTGAATCTGGACCTGAGTAGAACTGTAATTTCACTAAGACATTCTCCTGCGACTGTATCTACACCATCAGGGGTGCAAGAAATCCATGTTTTCATCCGAGTCTCAACCTTGGGCAGCAGCACATCCAGCATCCTTTTCATGGAATTCAGAACTATTCCCAACTAAAACATAAGTACAGAAATTTAACAATTGGAATTACAAAGAAAAGAAGATACATCAATTCTAAGAGCAAATGCAAATAAGTATAGATGTTCACCTCATCAGGGACAGTATAAGCTTCCCCTGTCCGTTTGGCAAACTTTTGAACATATTTGAGGCCAAAGATTTTGGGTGCTAGACTGTCCTTCAATGGTGATAAGAAATCAGCATACTGCTTATCCAAAGATTCAATGATTGCCTTCTCAACATCTGCAATGGCCTTTTGATATATACAGATGTTATTCAACAGTAATTAAAGCTGAAGCCAAATAAAAGAGTAAAAGAAGTATAAGATCGAGGAATATAAGAACATACATTCTCCAAGACAACAATATAATCTGGCCAACGGGAAACTATTACTTCATATTCATTCAGCATATTCATCAAATGCTCATACATCTCATCAACAAAAGGAGTTGTTGAATGTTGAGTTCTGACACCAGACCACTTCACCTGAAAGTAACCAATTTTTATTCAACTTGTCATATTAAGAAAACAAAAAGAAAGACCATATGAGTAATCTCATGGGAACATATATCTCTATATGCATGATTGCATGTATCTATGTATTGCTCCACCTAATGTGCCCCCCTTTGTACATGCTATATTACTAATGCATACACATCTATTGAACAAAAGTTTCCTTCGGAAATTATTTTTCTAATTAATTTAAGTGTATATTCAAAAATATTTTTCTTTTTCCTTTCTCCTCTCTTTGCATTTCCCGCTGGGAATCATTCTCTGTACCTCATTAGAAGAGTCATCACTACCTGATCCACCTCTGTCATCAATTACAGAGGCCCACTTAAATGAGATTAACTTAATTTTATTTCAATTGATCAAAAGTCACAAAATCATCCTAGACTAGAAAAAGTTTTAGGCACATATCACACTAAAGAAATATTTTTTTTTTGGTATAGTTATGCATGATTACGGACTAATGAGTTTTGACATTGAGAGTTTGTGACAGTATTCAGCAATGATGGCATCCAATTTGGATCACTTAAAAGCAAAGATTTTAATGCTGAAATGAAAAAGTAATAGTCCTGCTACTTGCAATACATCAAAGCCTTAAGGTTATCTATGTGAGGAAAAAGATAACCGTTAGAATGCTGATGCTTAAATACCGGATCCACAAGGACTGGAGGACCTATACTTGTACACATGTACACAGAAGTTAACATGCAATTAACTTGGAGTTTTCAATTTTGTGGGAATGTAAGAAATCTCATGGATTTCCTGCATTTGACGTGATCAAGCAAAAAGAAAGGGCACCAACCATAAAACTATGGTAATGATCATCATAATACATTTGAATAAATAATGTACCATAACATGTAAAAACAATATTGCTAAACAACTTAAAGAGTACAAAATGTTAAAAAAGTATGGTGCTGCAACTTTATACCTTATCTAATTTGCACAATTCTAGCAAGGTAAGACGCTTGTCTTGGATCCAACGAGTTATATATGAGTGGAACAACTCTTTGGCATCCACTCCGCCTTTCACAGGACTGTAACATGTAACAAGATGGATATGATTACAGGGGGTTACAAGCACTATATATTCAATTAACCAAAAGTGATATTATGATAAATAAAATTACTTAATGTTCCAAGAAGCAAGATCCATTTGAAAGTCTGCTGTTGCAATAACAAGTTCAGAGATGGGTGGTGAGGGGCCAGGAGGAGGACATGCAACAAGAAATGTGCGCAATCTACTGGAAAGATCCACACTGTATATGGAAGCACACAGATTTGGAAGGTCTATAAAACTGAAAAGAAAAAAGAGCAATTAGTCTTGGGATGGTAAATATGAAATAAGCAACAAAACCGTGTTTGAGTTGAAAAGGAATTGAGTTAAAATTATCTGCTGACTATTTGAAATAGCTTAGTTCACAATATTGAAAAAAGAAGTAACAGATTGCTGTTCTCCCTAAAATGAGGATTTTACCTGGGGAGTACATGCTGATTGTGGATCTGTATGTCAGTGCAAATCTCATTTCTAATACTTAAAATAAGAGATTTCATCTTTTGATAAGAAGTTGAAACAACCATGGGATCCAGCAATGTGCCCTCAGCACTGCTTATAAATTCATCTGTCTCAGCCATATGCATTCTTGACCTCTTCTTTGCAGCAGCCTGAATGTTCAATGGCATCACATGAAGTCAAGAGGCAAATTAAAAAAATAATAATAATAAAAGAAAACAAGTAATTCTTTAGTACCTGAAAATATCTGCAAAACTTCAATTGCACCTCAGAACTTAATACGTCATGCAGGAGAGAATATAGCTTGACAGAAGGTGCCAATGCAGGAGCTGCCAATCCAGTGGCAGGGCCAAAAATCTCCATCATACCAGATGGTGCTAATTCATCCAGTGACTTGTAATTCTCAAAAACCAGAGCAAGAATTTGTTCAATTTGATCCTCAACCTCACCAAGGATGCGATTCTGGTAACATCACATAATCACTGACATTAACTTTTCTTTTGTGGAGAATTTACAATTGAGCTATAACTTACAGTCTCTCCTCTTGCACTAAAAGGAAGAAAAAGTCGAAACCCCTACTCTAAGTCAAGGCTTTCTTATCACTCATCGAAAGTGCCTAACAATATGGCATTATGCAATAAAAATAAGATAGCCCCGAAGTCAGGCTCAATTTGTATTACCAGAAGATGAGTATAACTTCAAACTTATAGATCATTAAATTAACTCAAATCCTTAGTGGGTTGCTACATATGTTGCTCTTACAACACGTCTTTTCTATGTAAGATAGATCTGACTATGAATTTAAAAAAATGGTATAACAATTTATTTAAACAACATACCTCTTGATGACTCAATACACTTTTCCTATTACCCTTCATAATTACAGGTTGTAGCAAATCATATACCAAGTCAAGACAGTCTTTGGTGGGTGTACCCACATCCATGACATAGGAAAGATATCTGTGGGTATCATAAAAACAAGACAGTAGATTAGGAGTTAAACCCTGCATTATGTAGGCAAACTTTTTTTAATTGGCATTGTAAAACAATGCATTCTGCCTCATCACAATACCTTAATTTGGTATATGCATCTGATACACCATAATAAGATGCAAATTCAGTCACTAACCACTTCCATGGGCCATTTAGCAATAAATTTCTTTGTTGAAAATGTTGAACTTTCATGGCAACTTCCAAAACAAAGTCGTATGCTACAGTTTCTGCAACACAACCACACTGGACAGAAGAAATGGGTTATGATATAAAATGGAAAATCTTTTTTCTTGGTAGTTTCATATACGATTCTACTGGATGAAGAACCATAAGGGCAGTCTCATTGCAAAACTATAAACCTCTTAATTATTAGACAATAAAGTCTAAGACATACCTTAGGATGATTACTCTCATCTGGAGTAGTTGAATAATTTATATACAACTGTACTCTTCCAATGAGTTCACGTTCGGGCTCATGGTATATGGGCCACCACCGAAGCTTGTCAGTCTACATTGAATCACTATTCAGAACTTCTAGCACAAAATTTGACTTCTAAGACTTAAAACTGATAAAACAATTGTCTTACTGGGTCATCAGCGATAGCAGCCACTTGAGCCAGCACACGACCACAATATTTTCCCTTGGAATCATGGACTTCGATGATCAAGTCATCACTACGATTATCAGGAAAGCTGCATTGCAATGAAACAACTTTCATGGACAAGGAAGCAACACGGAGAGAAAAATGAAAACTCTAGTAATGAAAAGGCCACTACTTACAACATGTGAGTTTCACCAGATCCTGGTTGCATTCGAACTGAATCGTCTTCAGAAGAGCTTTTCAATCTCAACGAGCAAGTATGTGTTTCTGATAACACCGGAAATCAAATTGAGTTACATAAGTGAAAGAGAAGTATGTCAACACTAGTCTGAAAAAATAAATGATAAACAAGAAACAAGAAATGTGAAATTCATTTATGTATACAAATGGCCATCTTCCTTCCACGGCACCTACCTGCCAAAGTATCAATGCATTCCTTACAAAAAGTAAATAAGGTTAAGAAAAGGTTCACCATTTCCATTACTATGGATAAGGCTTGACTGCCTCAAAATCATACGTCCTAAAACCTTTATAATCTGAATTGTTCTCTATGATATAATGGTAAGATTTCAAGCTTGTCCCTTATTATGAATATCAGATGATGACTAATCATATTACCAGATACACAGCAGAAAATTTGTAAGGCTAGCAACAGCTCAACAACTTGATAACGACGTCTAAGCATGCAAATAACTTTTGTGCAGCCTAGTGTATCAATATCTAAGTTTAAAGATTCTAGCCGAGTGTGAGCATTAGCATACCTTGTACTACTTCATATGATGAGGGACTGTTGCGCAAAGTTTTAACCTCATCTCTCAATAGCCTGGAGACTTGTTTCATGTACTGAGTGCTAGCCCGCATGTATGCCAGACTTTGTTGTGAAAGAGAACCGTTTGGAGGAATATGGGGAGTCACACGAACTTTCCGCACAGCTTCCCATCCAGAATGTAATATTAAACTTAAAGTTGACAAATGTTGGCGAAGTGGTTCCAGTTTTATCATAGATGGGTTCAGAGATGAAAAACTGCAGCCAGCAGGTGGATCCAAACCCATTTTCACTTTGCGTACTGTAGAACAAGTAAGAGTTCAAAGAAACAGACAAAGACCTTAAAATCAAACTAATTATTAAGAATCATGAATAAGCATACAGAAAAGGTAAGTACCTTGCACTTTCATCTTGCCAAAAGTTTTCTTAGATTTTGAAGCAACTCCCTCACTTACCACCTCTGAAGATCGTTTCGCCAAAAGCTCTTCTTCTGGTTGTAATAATACATGCTGTAAACTATGATATTAAGAAGTATGAAAACAATGAGAAAACTGGGATTCTACCGAAGATGCAAACTAAAATTAAATGCAGCATGTCATAATAAAGTTTCCATTACTGCAAACATTGATTTTTAGGAGATAGAGATACTTAACAGTTCTTTAACCAATATTACCACAAACAGCGAAATATAAAGCAGATACTCACTATGAGAAAAGGCATATTTCAATCTAACATGTATACGGTTCTTCAATTTTAAGAATTTAAAATTATTGAATGATGTAGCTTCAGTAATCCTATTCAAGACTTCCACTTTTTTAAAATCCAAATATTGGTGAAGAAGTTGGTATCTATGCTCTACCAAATACTACTTCAGGAGTAACACTAGGAAAAAGAAAAATTAAGGCTAAAATAAGGTCAACAAGTAACAAGGAAAGAAAATGGACTCACCCAAATGAATAGCGCAAAGACGCGCATTCATCTTTCAAAAAGTATGGAGCTTCTTCAGTGCAACCTTTGGCCCATGAGTGAAGACATAGCCGAACACATGCATCATAGGAAATCACAGCACACCAAGGACCTTGTGCACTGAATCCAGTCAAAATGATTATACCAATAAAATTACTGGATTCAAAAGGGAATATATGCATACATCAAAACTCGAACCTACATATGTCTACCATCAAATTCTGCTACCTAACATACCTTGCATGAAATGTGGGGAGGCGAGCAGGTAAAGAACTTGAAGGTACATTAACTTCTTTTCCAGCTGCAATCCTTTAAAAGGAAAATATATTTCTAAGTTCTTGTCAGGAAAGGAGGTATAAAGAAATTAAAGCATCCAAACAAACCTTTCTGCTGGGTTAGGAGTCCCATTGCGAGTTCCATCCAGTATAGTTGAGCTAAAATGAACATGATTTGATGATTTTGATTCATATGTGGCTGGCAAATTATTCAAATTAGCCGAACGAGGTATGCCATTATCTTCAAAAGTTGAAATATTCTCGGTCATGTGTTCAATTTCTGGACCAGAACTGATAGGAGGTGCACTGGGCATATCTTTATATACAAACTTTCTGATCTTCATTGTTGTCTCACTGTAATCCTGCAAAGCATTTAGCTTAAAGCAGCTCAGAACACAGTACACTTAGAACATCAATTTACTGGTCCAAGCAGAGCATAACAGTATGTTTTATTAGAATCTTCTTATATGTCCAGAAGAATTAGTAATCAATATTTGGAGAAGAGACACTATTTCATAACCCATCCAAAAATGTGTTTTTGACCGAAAAATAAACTATAGGCCAACTGCAACATGGCACTTCTTTGGATATCACAGAAATTGGCGAATTAAAGAAACTATTTCACCTATGAGTTGCAATCACAGCCAATCCATATAAGCCAGTTAAAATACATGTAAAAGAAAAGTGCTTGTTCATGTATTGGTAATTTTGGTGGCTAACTATCAACAGGTTAATCCTAATGAGGTTGCTACCAAAGCCATTTCATAAGCTGATTTTGCACATAATTACATGGTTTCTTATAACCAAGCCATGATTAGAACTTGTAATAAAGTAAAACTGTAGTTTTCGTTATATCCATTGTCCAAGAAGTGGCTGTAACTGAAACTACTAACATATTTGGGTTTCTTTATAATTAACATGCATTTCCACCAAGTGCAGAAAAGCTAACAAATGCAGCAAAGCAAAGAGGAAAATTGGCAGCCTTTGACTAGCATCATTATTAGCTATCTCAAAGGTTGCAAATCCAAAATCACCAGGTGGTCCAATTAATAGTTGATGCTGCCACATCATCCTCTATACTAAATGCCAGGTTTTTAAATAGGATTGAAAAATCTCATTTTTCTGTATTAAATAATATATATTGATAATACAGCTTCCTGCTAAAGATTAAGAAACTTCATAAAAAATGCAAAATATTGTAAGTTTCAGCAAGCTTGATCCTGAATGAAAAGAGTGAAAGATACATGTCATTCCAGTTTAACTGTGCCATATTTCAAGCATTGCCTTAATGGAGCCAAGAGTGATCCATAATCTTTTCATTTCTATAAAGCCATTCAAGCACATAATAGTGGATAACCTTGGTGTTCAGACTATACATAAACAAAACTGCATCACTGCCAGCGAATTCTTTTTCTTTTTACATGACAGCAGCCATGGACGAATAACCAAAAAATATTAATTAGTTCCGAAAATTCCAACATTGCACGCATGCAATTATCTATGTCATTGTAAAATAAAAATAAGGAGTCAGTAGTTTCACTGTTATGGTAACCACCCATCATTACCAACAAAGTATTAACTTCTGTATTGACAAGAGGTGCAGTTTGGAAATAAAACCTGTTTAGCTGTCACATCAGGTTTTGCCTGTGAAGTAACACTGGGAGAATAACTGTTTGAGGTATATACTCCACTATGGTAATGGGAATTATTCATGCTTTTCTGTTGCATATATGAACCTTTAGTGCTATAGCAAGAATCTGAAAGTTCATCAACGTTATAATTCCCATTCCTTTTCATTGGAGAAGTATGTCTAGAAGCCACAATATTGGAAATCTTATCATCTTGAGGAGATGAATCCAGTGAGTATTGATCCCCATAGACCTCATCTTCGGAGTCAGAAGATGTATCCATGTCTGATCCAGACCCCCCACTTTTCCCCCTCACAGGTATAGCTCGTGACACAGGAATTGCATCGAATGCCATGTGCCCACTACGGAATTTAGCCGGAGAAGGCAACCCAAAGCCACCTCCTCCACCCATTTTCATATGACCAAAAGGTTCAGAACTTAGTTTCTCAGTTATAATGAAATTGGAGACATCCTTTCTCTTGGTAGCAGTTTCCTGATACAAATTCTAGAAACTTAAATCAAACATAGATAGCAAGTTCTATGATAAGCTACAAAATGAAGAGTTCCATATTGGCTCACCTCTTGAACCCATTTATTGGTGAACATCATCTTCTCTTCTTCACCTAAACCCAGAATTCAAGAAAAGGAACAAATTGAACGCAAAACAAAAAAAAAATGTAGCCCTTTTTTTTCACTTTTCTAGTAACCAAACTAAAACAAGAGTCAAAATATATCACAACTCAAAGCTGAAACTTTACCTAATCAACAATGTGAATAGTGAAAATAATTCCAAATACCCAAATCAAGAATTTTAAAGACAAAACAAGTACATTACATTTCTTCTAATTCATCATCACGAAAACAATTAAAATATAACTATAAACGGTTCCTAAACTATAAGAACTCACATCATAATCTACAGTAGTAATCGCCATTCTTCTGGAAAATCTATATCTATATATGTTGAACAATCTAAGTAAAAGATCACAATTCACAAACTAGCAAAACTAGACTTCCCAGTAATAAACACAGAAAAGAGAGAAAATCTGAACAAAAAACAAGTAACCCAAAAGAGAATAGAGATCACTAAAAATCAGGAATACATCACATAAATCACTTACCGACGATATACCCGCATAAGATCGTACATTAGAAATGGAAACTTCAATAATGCAGAATGAACTTTAGAGAGAGGGAGAGCGATGAAAGCACTTACAATGAGAAAATGTGAGAGAGAGAGACAAGGAAAAGAAAGAATCAAAAAAGAAAAAAGAAAAAAAAAAAAAGGATTAATGGGGTTTTCTTAAGTTGTGTTGTGTATCTGATTAGAGTGAAGTCACTCTTTTCTTTCTTTCTTTCTTTTTTTCTTTTCTATGTCCACTCTGCTTTTTAATATTTAATCTTTCTTTTTTTACATAATATTTTAGCAGTATTATAATAAAAAATTAAATTTAAATGAAAAACAAATATATATATGTATTATATATATATATATATATAATATAATATAATATAAAAGAAGAGGAACCAGTTTTTTTTTTGAAATTCGAAAAACAAAAAGGAAAGTATGAATTTAAGACATAATTATTAATTAATTAGTTAAATAATAGATTTGAGAAAACGTAGGAGATGTTCTACTACTTCCTTTCATGGGATTGGGAGGGAACTAACGGAGAAAGCGTGCGATTAACGTGTGAAGGTGACGTGGCAAACGAAAACGCGCTCTTTCGTAACGGTCGAATGTTGTTGCTGTTGCAGTTGCTGTTCTTAAGGTAAGGTTTTCTTGTATATTTCCTTTTGTTTTTGATGTTCGGTTGGGCATGCAGTCTGCGCTTTTCTCCCCATGGCCTTCCCTTCCTTTCCCTGTCTTTTACTATCAAACAATTGAATTGCAGCATTATTTTCCCCCAATAGGAAAACAAAAAAAGAATTATATTTCCTTTTTTCTAAGTAGATAATTCATTTTTTTAAGTTTGTCTTTCGTTGTAACTTTTTATTTTAGTTGTTAATTTAATAAATAATTACTAAAAATTAATTTTACTAATTATTATTATGCATATAATTAGTATTAGTCTTTATATTTAATATTAAAAGTTGTAAATTTTTATACAAATACTGATATGATCAGTAAATTAACATTAGTATTAGCAGGACAAAACCGGGACCCACATTGATTCTGTGTGTGTTGTGCTTTTAGTCTTTAGTACTGAGTGCTTACTGGGAGTGTGCTGTATGCATCCAGAAAAATATAAATATAAATTTTTAAATAGTCAACTTTTTTTGACGTATGCTTAACTACTAAGAAAGAGATGCTATAACGCTTTGTTTGGATTTCATTAAATTTTATTTTCGGTCCCTGCGATTGAATTCTCTTATTGTCTCCCACCCTGGCTCTCTGTCCTCCAAAGGCAAATCTATACAACTGTTAAGCACCAACCTTTGCCAAACATAAAAAAAAAACAGTCAAAGAATTAAATAGATTCAGCAATTAATATGAATGTTTGCTCAAAAGTTTAATTTCCATTATGGGTGATGATTCATTGGGTGCATGCTTGTAAAATTAACAATCAACACAATACCTTCATTTTTTTGTTCTGAACCAAGGCATTAGTGAGACTACATTTGGATGGGCATCAAGCGGACAATTCTTACCCTTTCTTTTCCTTTTCAGTATTTAGAGTTTTTTCCTTTTTTTATGGCAGCTTTATATTTAAAGATTTTAATTAAGTTAGAATCAAGAAAAGAAACCGTGAGAAAAACACCCCACCCCAGCTGCCAAATTTTAACTGAAGAAACCCAAGCCTTCCCAGTGGGCATACAACATGCCAGATAGCGCTGCGATTGATTCCAAATTTGAGAAAGCAGTCAGACAATGTTGCGGCACCGTCCAAACGCTGGAAAACGACACCTTTTGCATAGTCATCATGGCGTAAAGCTTTCCACACCATACTTTTTTGGGGCTGGACCATGTGCCTCGATCATGGTCAAATGGGTTTCAACCCAATACTTGCCCTCACAATATACAAAAACAACAAAATACTACATGTATTTTCGAAATATGACTTCCGTCCACTTCTTTTTTATGCGCTTAATCCGTACAATTTTATTGCAAAAATAAAAGACATAAAAAAAAATAGATAGCCAGATTTCTGTGGTCAGTTATTAAAATAAAAAGATATTAAATCTATAAATAATCCATAATATCCTCAGATTTTTAATTGGACGGCACGTCGTGATTTTTACAATATTTTGTATTGGATAATGATCTTGAGAAATTAGTTTAGCTTAAGCAAAGACTTCCAGTGGGTCTCTAAGATACAAAACAATAAAAGGCAAAATCAGATTATTCAATAATAATTGATGAATATCATGATTCATCAAATACAGAAATTATATTATGAGCCTTCATATTAAATACAAGTAAATGCTATTTTCAAGTCATATATTATTTTAGATCAGTCTATTTTTTAAAAAATATATATATGTAAAAAAGAAATATGATCTTAACATTTATATAGCAAAAGAATACTCACATATGAATAATTACAAGTAAATTATAATTCAGGTCATATCGATATATAAAGAGAGGAAAATTATTAAAAAATTAAAATCTGTTATTTGTAAAGATAAATCTCCTTTTAATCTACACCGTAGTTCAGTTTCCCGTTCAAACAGCCATGGTGCATCCTATTCTATTCCTAGTGCATGCAACGTAACATGGAGATGAAGAATGTTGCAGCAACATTAACGTATATTAAAAAAGTCTGAAGGAAACGGATGGAGCAATATAACTAAATCTATATTCATTTCAAAGCTGCAATACAATATACTGCAGTGTATATAATTATTGACAAATTGTATGAGATGCCTAATATTTGACAAAATACCATAATATCTAACTCTCGTTCAACCTCTAGTATACCACAACAAAATTATACCCCCAGGAAAAGCATATCCTGCACGTCAATCATTACTTGAACCGAGGACCTGTTGCTTCAGCTCTTCAACTTTGGTAACAAACTCATCCCTATTTTCCTGCAGAACATGTAAACAATCACCATTTTGAATTTCTTCTAATGCTACAGATTGTTACGTGCTATTTGCTGCTGAATGACTCACCTTAAACAGCAAATATCGGGTTGTGAACCATATGCTGTAGCCAAGACCCACAACTTCCATCAACTTAGGAATCTGAATTCAATAACTGTGTCATGCTCAAACAAAAAGAATAGAAGATTATCTGCAATTCTGATATCCAAAGGTACAAATTTTTTTACAGCAACTCACCAGTGGAATAGAATCAATCGCACCAACAACAGCTGATCCTAACCACAGGGCAACCACAGCACTACCACCATAGAACAGAACAGAATATGTATCCTCAGAGTCAAACTGCACATTTGGAATCAGTGCATCATACAAAAGTCTAATAAATGCCATAAACAATACACCTGATGATTGTAAATAAATATCAATGATTGCAATGTAATGAGAAAGAATTTTGAGCCACTCAAACTAAGTCGGATAAGTTGTTCTTGTCTGTAGAGAAGAGAGCCTTCTAGACAAATACCCCAGATGTTACTAGGAGTAGACTTAAATTGCAAGTTCAAAAGAGCTCATAGATTGACATATATTGACCTGATTTATTATCCAATGCCCTTGGGCGGCTTCCATATTCTCAGGTAAAAAGTGAAGAATGGAGGAGTTAAATAATAAGCTTTTTCTTTCAAAAGAAAATACAACACAAGCACATGTTGCTCAGGTAACCGCACCAGGATGAATTTAATCAAGTAACTATATATTAACTTCATGATATTCTGGTACTCATCATAGCAACCAATTTCCAGTAAATATTCTAATATTTGTAAGGATTGGAAATTTATAATGATAAAGGCTCAAAACAGCTTCAAGGCAAATAAAATATGTATTTATGCGTTGCTCAGATAACCGCTCAGGATTAAATTTCAAGAAGCAATTGCTGTATAAACTTTCATTAGTTTGTACCACTCATCATAGCAACCGATTTCTATTGAATAGTCATGCAAATGCAAAACCAATGACCATCAAAACTGTTGGGTATAGATAGCCTTTTTTTGGAAAAAAAAAAAAAGAGAAGAAAAGATAAATAGAAACAAAAAATCAGATAAAAGAAAACAAAAAAAGTATTATCAAAAGGACTCCGAATTATTATGTATCACCAAGGCCATGCAACCATTCTGTCGAGCGAACCATTGAATATCTTCATTGTCCTTTACTATTAGAAGCTTAAAATGTTTGTATGCCTGTATATCTGAGAGAAACAGCAATCTACAATCACTTGGACTCAAAACATACTTTCCAGAACTTACAAAAAAGCAGGCCCAAAAAATGGCGACATAGAAAGAAAACCAAAAACATAGGGTTGTGATATAGCATTAATAGAAGGTTGCTGACGTTTCATCAACAAAGTAAAAGGGTCAAAATCATGTGTAATAGAATGAGGGAAAAGTGGATAAAAATAATAGGCTTAAATACAAGTACAAGATGGAGTGTAACCCCCCAAATAAATTTCAAATCACTTGCATGGTGCTATCCATCATCCTTTATTATTAAATTTTTAACACAAGGATTACAAATTTAACACAAACTAACAAGCAGGCTTCTGGTTCAAAAACAAATAATAATAAATAAGAATTTAGATTTTAAGAAAACATATAGGAAATCAGCTAAGATGTTGCTCAGGTAACCGCTCAGGATCGACACTAGTGTCGAAGTTTCATCAAGCATCCAATGAATGCTCTCTACTAAGTTAGAATATCATCATAGCAACCAAGTTTTTCATTCCATAATAATACGGCCCTTTCATGAGAGAAACCAAAACAAAAGAATATAAATAAAAATAAAAATAAATACGGAAGAAAAAGAACAGCTTCCGGACCGAAGACAAAAACCAAAACAAAAATATGAAATATCAGAATATAAGCAAACGCAAGTCAAAACTAAACAAACCTTAAGATTGAGGGTATCCAAAAAGTCATTAACTTGGTCATCAGCAACAGGAGATTCTTGTTCAGTTACAGGGCTGTCATTGAAGACTGTGTTTTCAACCTCAACAACCACTGAACTCTCACGTTCTTCGGTAGTAGTAGCTGCAAAACTACTCGGCTTATCCTCATAAGTCGCTCTGAGCACTAGCTTACTCAATCCTGAGAAACAAACAGAATCCTTTACACACAAATTAACGAGTGAATAAAATCAAAACTAAAAATTCAAACTTTAATTACAAAAATAAAAGAACCTAGGGTTCCGGTTTCGTACTGGGGTGGAGAAAGTTGGTGCGGCGGCAACGGATAGAGCGAGGGATTGGGAGATGGGCAAGAGATAAAGAGGGTTTGGAGGGGAGAAGAGAGATGGATTGAGTAGTAGTAGTAGTGCACAGCTCCATGGTCAGAGCTAGAGAGAAAGAAGCTGTTTCAATCAAGCACTTGAGAAGTGGAATGGCACTTAAAAATTGCCAAGGCTAATAACATGTGGTTGCGTTTCTAGGGTTTTGCACTTTTACATTTCTATCCTCCGGGGTTTTTCTTTTCTTTCTCCTTTACTTGTTTTTTTTTTTTTTCTTGCTCCACAAAATTTATTTCAAAACGATTTTTTTTTTTTTTTTAGGCTTGTAGAAATGGACAAATTATATCATAAATTCGAGACCATATAGCTACATAAAATTTTAAAAATCGAATTAAATATCTTTGTATATCTATCAAAATAATAAAAATTAATATCTTAAACCAGAAAAATATTCGTATAAGAAAATATCTTTGTATAAATATTCTATGAAATGTTGCTATTTCTTTTATTCTAATAAGAAAAGAAATTTAATAAAACATTATTTTTATTAGATTTTAAGACACGATTACATCAAAATTAAATTATTTTTTTTAAATTTAATAATTAACTTATTTTAAGTTTAAAACTAAATTAATCTTTTATTAACTAAATACTTCAATTACGTTGAATAATATGGATTTTATAAATTAATAGACATAAGACTTTTAGACTAATTAATTTAATTATCAATAAAAATAAAATACACTTATAATTATGACGAGATTTTTTTTAATTAATTTTTTTTTATGTTTTAAAATAGCAAGGTGTCCATTACAATAATACGAGCACGACCCCTTTAAATTCATATGCAATAGGTTAGCTTTGAGCTTAATATCTCCAATTAAAAGAGAAAAAAATAAATAAAAGGTGTTATATTGAGAAATTTTATAAAATTAATCGTTTATCGATACGTTATACAATCGTTATTGTTATATAATTATAAAATAAAATTTATAAATAAGATTTAAATGAATATTAATATTTATTTATCATATTTTAAAAATAAAAATAAATTATATGTTTTTAATTAGTGTATTGATGTGAAAAATATTTTTAAAAAATTTACTAAATAATTCAAGTATTATATAAATTAATATTACTATTTTTAGAATTAAAAATTATTATATAATTAAAAAATAAGTTATTAGGGAACATAATATTTAAAATATAATTTCTATAATTAAAATCACTATCTAATTAAAAACTAATTTATTAGTTAATATAATATTAAAATATAATAAAATATATCACTTTTTAGAATAATCATTATCTAAACTGATATATTACTAGTCAATTATTCATACATTGCACGATCATTGTTATTATTTCCGACTATAAAACCAAGTTGATAGATAAGATTTAATAAAAAAATTGATATTTAATATTTATTATAATATTTTAAAAAATAATATTAAACTAATTATTTTTCAATGTCTTTCTTAATTTTTTTAAAAATTTATTAGTGTAATAATATAAAAATTATTTTAAAACATTTATTAATTGATTTTAGCTATCCACGTATTTTAGTACAACTAAAATAGATCAATTATGTAAAAGATGATACCAATAAATGTAATTTCACTAAAATTTAATCTTTGTGATCGATATTGCATTAAAGATTTCTTTAAAGTATATTGAATCAATATAGTTATCATTATTCTGATGCAATAATTTAACTTCAATCAGTATTGAAACAATCTTAAATAATCATTTTTTGTCTTCTTATTGCTGTATAATTGTGTACCATAAAATAAAGTCGGGTAAAATATGAATTTACCAAATTATAATAATAATTTATGGAGGAGATTATCGTATTTCCGTAATTCAATTAGATATAAAATTAAAAACTTTTGTGGCAATAGAACAAGAGTTTTTTTTTTTTTGAATCCCAACTCTCTCCCTCTTTTTTTTTTATTTTTTCATTTTATTTTTTATTTTAAAAAATTGGTTAGTCATCTATTAAATTAACAAATATCAATAGTAAAAAATATTCGATGAAAGAGAAAGAATGAGAATAACAAAATAATTGAATAACCAATATTTTTTTTGTATTAATATTTAATATTAAATATAATATGAAACAAAAAATATAAAATCTAAAAAAAATGATAATTGGAATTACTAGTCTTAAAATCTAGTTGTATATAAAAAATAATTTGAGTGATTTGATCGTGTGATATTTTTATTTTATTTTATTGTATTGGATTGGAGATATTATATGAATGAATCAACTAACAAAATCCAATAAATTAAATTCAAGTTTAAAATAAAAATAGAGAAAAGTTAACCAAAAACGTAAAAGGTATTCTAAAGAAAAATAGAGGGACGTTTTCATTTTAAAATATTAAAAATGATACAAATTCATATGAATATATAAATACTAAATAAATAAATAAGAAGAAACTATCAAAATATAAATAATGTTTCAATATTTTTGTAGTAACTTATGTAGTGATTCTAAAAATATTTTTTGAATGAAGTTATACAACATAGAGTTTTATTAATTTTTATTAATATCAATACTATCAATAAAATTAATATCACTAATTTTTAAGACTAAATATTTATTATTTAATTAATATTAAAAATATAATTTAAAATATTATTTTTTAGAATTAGAAGTATTATTTAATTATAAAACAAATTTGTTAGTTATAAAATATTAAAATTTAATTAAAATGTTATTTCGTAGAATAGAATTAGTATCATTATATGATTAGAAAACTATTTATTAGTTAATATAATATTAAAATATAATTAATATGCTATTTTTTAATATTAGAGTCAATATTTAATTAAAAATATAATTTATTAATCAATAAACTAATATAAAAACTATAAAATTACATATAAACTTGAATTCCATGTGTTTGAAATAAGTATACGTGTCAAAACAAAAATTCTATGTATCAAAACTAAATACACATTAAAAAATTTTAAGTCTCAAAAATATTTTATATATATATATATATATATATATATATATATATATGTTACTTCTTAAGATTAGAATCAATATTTAATTAAGAATGTAAATTATTGATCAATAAATTAATAGACTAAAACTATAAAATTATATATAAACTTAAATTTTAGGTGTAAAAAGTAAATACAAATTTCAAAATAAAAAATTCTATGTGTCAAAGAATTATATATATAGATTCATGTGTTGAATAAGTAAAGAAATTATTTAAATTTATGAATTTTAAAAAAATTCTTCAACCTTTAAAATCTCTTATTTTTTAGAATTTTAGTTTTCTATTTAAGAAAATAATAAATTCTAAAAGAATATGAATTGTTATAATATTTTTATTGTAATATTCCTCATAAATTTAATATTATACTAAAAATTATCACTAACTTCGGAAAAATTATTAATTTTTATATTTGAATTAAACAATAAATTTTTTAAATTTATAGATTATACTAAATTCATAAATTCCAAAACTTTCCACTCCAAATAAGGGCAAAGAAAAAATTTAAAAAAGAAATAATAAAGCACATTAATTGTTACTTTTGTTTTTCCTTCTTAAAAGATAATTGAAAAAAGTATAAAAAACGCTTTTACACATAGAGGACTGATTTTTTTTATTGCTTTGTGATTTAATTTTCTTATAATTGTTCTACCTTATAAATTAATATTTTTAAATTTTTATAATTTAATATTAATATAATATTTATTTTAAAAAAATAAAATTATTTTATAAATAATTTACCATTAAATCAACTATCATGATATTTTTAAAAATATTATAATTTTATTTTATTCCTAATAAAGTTTAAATGCAACAGTAGGAATGAAGTTCGTAATTGGGCTCAGATTTGGGTTCCTGATTCCTCGTCTTAGAATCAAGGTGGCCACAGACCTTTACAGCTAATTTTGCAGACATCCAGTACAACTAATCAGTTGCCTGTACAAATCTAGTCATTATTATCATCATCAAGTTACTGGGTACTTCCCTCTTATGCAAGTGGAAAACCAAAAGTAAAAAATATAATGAATTTCTAGTACAAATAAAAAACTGAACATGAACATGTCTAACTCTGCAACCGGATTTACATGCCCAGTACATGGTATCCAACTAAGAACACGTGAAGTCTGTCCAATCAGCAACAGTTTTTTTGCATACATGTTTGTTTACGAGTAGAACAAGAACTACAACATAGTGATCCTGCAGACAGGTAATTGCAAAAGCAAAAAAGTGAAAGAAAATAAAACCAGCACATTTTGAAAGATTCATCTGAAATTCAATCGCTCAACTGGGAATTGAAATTCATTTCTTAATTAAAAGATGATTGTTTCCAACCATATGTCGTAGTAGCTACATGAGATCTTCGAGATAGTCGAGAAGCTAAAACCACAGCAAGTTTTACACAAATATATCATACTTAGATTACAGTTCATGACATTCTAGCCCACCCCCCTGGAAGAGCCATAACAATTCCATCCAACTATGCCTCATCTATCTGCTCCTGCATAATTGTAGCTTTAGTTATTTCCAAATTATACGGGAAAGGAAACTGGGAAAAGATTCAAAACTGGCCTAAACATATATTATAGGCATGTATGGCACGAGCAGGCCTGAGCATAGTAAGTACAGTCGCTTTCCACATCATAATAATCACATTTGTGATACAAAGATGGGTTCATTTAATATATTTTGATGTTAAATTATTGGTGTTTCTTTGTTTTGATAAAATATCAACTATGCTATGAAAATATGTTTTCCAAACATCTAATAATGTAGTTTGCACTAACCTGCATATCTGAAGTCCAAAGAGTGAGGTTATCCCTTAAAAGTTGCATGATGAGAGTGCTATCTTTGTAGGATTCCTCACCCAACGTGTCCAGCTCAGCAATGGCTTCTTCAAAGGCCTGAATATTAAAAGTAGGCAGAAAATAAAATTTCATAGATTATTGCATAAAATCCAGTTTGGTACAGTTCTTTGAATAACACATAAGAACTGGGACTCGGATGGTTTCAGTGGCAAAGTCTCTGTAGGATCAAGTAACTAACATTAGTAGGAATCTAGAAACACACATTTGACATGCATGCCCAGAATCACAAAATGAAAATTTAAGGTTATTCGCCAATGTCCCTTGGAGCTGGCTCATTTCTCATCCGGTCTAGTTCTGCATTCTGCCACGCTCAAGTATACTTCTAGCTTCTGCTAGTGTGTAATTTGCAGATGTTTCTTACAGTAAGTAAAAGCTAGCTGTTAGCATAACAATCACATATAGAATAAAAGACCAGGTCAAATCTCTTTTATTACCGTCTTCATCTTTGACACAACCTACCAGAAGTAGTACTATCTACAAAGGAACATTGAAGCCTTTGGATATTCAACGAATTTTGGGCCATTAAAGGAGCCATCTTCTGGGGATGACATTTTGTGATCCCAAAGAGTTATTTATCTCTGACCTTAAACCAATTTCAAGCCACCGAAGCTCTAGGGCATTCTATCTGCAGTGCTAAACAGAACATCTAAAAACACTATCGCAGCCATGTTTTTAACAGGACTGAAGTTTGAAGCATACAAGAAGCTATCAATATTTACCATCTTAAGAACATACATCTGCAATTTGAACAATGCGCGTACATCCATGATCAGAATTACTAATGAATTACTATCCCAGTCACACAATTTGACAATCTTTTAATTTCTACAGACTTCGATACTTAATTGATAGCTTAAGTTTAGCTAAATCAAATCAAGTACCAAATACCCCAAAATGGCTTTTATAATTGCACTAGCTTTCTCAATGAAGAAAATTATATTATTCTGCTTTAACATAAGAAATAAAAATAAATAAATTAAAAAAAAAAACATCATGTTCTAAAATAAAACAAACCTGTTTAGCCATGCTACAAGCTTTCTCAGATGAATTGAGAATCTCGTAGTAAAACACTGAGAAATTGAGTGCTAACCCCAACCTTATGGGATGTGTTGGAGCAAGATCTGTAACAGCAATATCCTACACACCAAAACCGATCATAAACAATCAAAATAACCATCTTTTAATCATTAAGAACACAGCAATTAGACAATCAAAGCACAAGTATATAAACGAATTATACCTGAGCAGCTTTATAAGCAAGCATAGTATCTTCAGCAGCAGATTTTCTCTCATCGCCAACTTTAAACTCAGCCAAATACCTATGATAATCACCTTTCATTTTCAAATAAAACACCTTCGACTCAGTCGCAGTAGCCGACGGAATCAAATGAGAGTCCAAAACCTTCAAAATCCCAGCACATACATTCGACAACTCACTCTCTACCTTCGATCTATACTCTTTCACTAGTACCACATGCTCTTCATTCTTTCTACTCTCTTCCTTTTGCTCTATCGACGACACGATTCTCCACGCCGCACGCAGCGACCCGATCACGTTTTTGTACGCTACTGAGAGAAGGTTGCGCTCTTCCACGGAGAGCTCTGAGCCAGGTGTTGATGACGTGGCGAGTTTTTCCATGAACTGTACCATTTCCTCGTAGCGTTCAGCTTGCTCGGCGAGTTTTGCCATGTACACACACTGGTCTCTTGTTAGAGTTTCTGGTACTAGAATCGCCATTGAAGAGAAAAAGAATTGCAGAGCTTTCTTTTCTCTTTTTTTTTTTTCTTTTCTTTTTCTTTTTTTGTGAAATTGAATTGAATGGAGAAGGAGGGCAAGGAAGGAATAGTTTTGTTTGTTTTTATTTTTTATTAATTTATTTGAGGGAAGGAATATGTTTTGTTGATTAATTTGAACGAAAAGAAGCAAAAAAGGCTTACGCGCGAGTGTGTATGAAAGTTTACTCGCTTTTTGATTGGATAAAAGGGGCGGACGCTTTTGTGATTTTTTTAGGTGCTGTTTGGATATTTAGTTGTCTATTAGTGGCTTGGGGGGCCAGAGTGTATGGGTCCCACATTGGTTGCTGTTAACAGCTACCAAATAATCGATTATAGCATATTTGCCTTCTCAATAACACCATAACCTAAACTGGCAGGGTTAAAATATATTTCTATCAATAATTTTATCGGTTGAATAGTATTTATGATTTAAAATATGAATCGATTTTTTTGTTTTTTATTATATTAAAATTCTATTTATTTTAATAAAATTAATTATTATTTTAATATTAACTAAAAATTAAATTAATAATTTAAAATTATAATTTAATTTAAAATTTATTATAAAATATCAAACTTGTTTAAAATTAATTTTATTATCAAATTAGAATATAAATTTATTTTTCATATAAAATAATTTTAGTCTTTAATTAAATAATAATTTAATATTTATTATTTTTTATATTTTTATTTTTATCATATAATTAATTCTAAAACAATTTAAATGCGTTAAAAATTATTTTTTATTTAATATTATAAAATTAATATATAATTTTATTTTAAATTTTTAAATATATTTTAATATATTTTTTATTCTCAAGAAGTGATGTAATAAAAAAACTGAAACTGATTTATGTATTAAATCAAACTTTATTAATAAATAATATATTTTATTCTATAAATAAGTTTACTGTTTAATAATCTCAATTAGGGTAGTGAATTTTTTTAGTATAGTCCATATTTTTATACTTAAAATTGATAATTTTATTGATTAATAAATTTTAAAAAAACTAACTTCATTTCTTATTTGAATAACTAATTATTTTAGCATTCAATAATTAATAAATTTGAAATACTTTTTTGTTATAAATATTTAAAAATATTAAATATTTATATTTTTTAGTATTTTTTATTTTTATTGTTCATAATTTATTTTAGTTGTTAATTTTATAAATTATAAAAAAGTTACTTTGCGCATATGTGCCATTAAAAAAAATAAGTAAATTTATATATGTATATATTAATCTCATTATATTCTATAAATTTCATTCAGTATAAACTTAATAAATTTATATTTTTAGTATTAATAATTTTTTAGCTCATTAAGTATATTAATTATTAAATATTTAGTTGTATTTTTATTATGAGCATAAATATAATTTAATAAATTGAAGTGAAATACTATCGGATTTGAGCTTGACTTTTCGAATCAAACATCAAATTCAGACTCTAAATTAATCAAATATTTATTTTAAAATCTATACTCAATTTGATATATATATATATATATATATATATATGAGTGTAATTCCATCTCATTAAAATAATATATAATCTATAAAATAATATAATAATAATAGTTTTCCTATTCAAATATCATAGAATTAAAATTCAATTAATAAGCTATTCTAACTTGAGTATAATTCTAATACAATCGAATTAAATAGTTTATAGATTAACTTAATATAATTATTTTCTTATTTTAAAATTTTAAAAAATTAAGTATGAGTTTCTCTCTGCAATATATATAATATAAGTAAGAGTTTTATTATATTAATATAGATATATATTTCTCATACTGCATAGTTTACAACTATGAAGCCTTTAATAAAAAATAATATAGTTATTAAAATACAATGTAATTAGTAAATTTAATAAATAGATTAAAATCATGATTTTTAAAAAAGAAATGATTGTGACAATTTGAGACTTCTTTGTATACAAAGGTCTAGCATTTCAAAAAAAAGAAAGAACAGTAATTAGTTTTATATTTTTAATTGTTGTAAATTGAGTTGTTGCTGGTGGCTAATATATTGAAGAAAAAAAGAAAAAGAAGAAGGATATCCGAAATGCTTTATTATTTAAATGGTTGAGAATCCCAAGGGAGGAAAAGTGACCCCAAATGTTGAAACAAACAAAAGAAGAGTCTTTTATTTTTTAATTTTTAAACCGAAATAATTTCATTTTAGGATGAGAGCATAAATAGAAACAACTGAATACAACCATATGAAGAGGATCCAAACAAGACCTGAGCAGATGAAAGATAAGAGGGTTTGAAAGGAAGGAACGAGAGAGTAGCGAGAGTGAGAGTGGGTACTAATATAATATAATAGTAGTGTGATTGGACGATAATAATAAGAGAAGAGAAGAAGATAGAAACGAGAGGGAACCGATTCCAGTCAGATTCATTCCCCCACGCCACTCGTCACTTGCTATGCAGCTCATGCTCCAAAACCAAAATTTCCCCATGCGCTTGTTTGGGCGTTTCTTTAAAGCCCAAAACCAATGAGCCCACGAAACTATATTTTCTAAATCCACACAAAAATATTATTGAAAATTTTACAATTTGTGTTTGACAAAAGGTCAGAAAAAAAGCCAATTAAGAGCATACCAATAGTATTTTATTATTTAATTATAAATAATTAACTCTTTATTTTAATTTATTTTAAAATATGTACATATTCTAATTATATTTCCTATTTTACTTTCTAGTTAATTTTTTATTTATAAAATAAAAAAAGAATAATAGTAATAATAATAATAATAATCTCTCCCTCCTGGATACTAACCCATTTATCTCTTTTATAGTTCACCCATTTTTGAAGAAGCAGCCTATCCATTATTCATGCAACATATGTGCGTTTTGGAGCTCTTATCATGAAGCAACTGTGGGCAATGGTGAATCTCTTAACGTGCAGCGTTAGGAATGGTAAAGATTGACAACAATCTTGCGATGTGGCAAGCTCACAGCGGAGACGATCAAACAGCACCTGCTTCAACGATGGTGACGAGAATGTGTTGAAGAGAGTGGAACTCTTTCCCTTTCTTTACCCTCCTCTTTCTCTCTGTGTCGCATCAATCAATCACAAAGATTTTGATTATAATTTAATAATTTACAGGAATCTAAAAAATATTGTATAAATATTATTTTAAAAATTTTAAATAATTATAATTTTAAATTTCGAACTATAAAAACTTAATTAAATTATAAAAAATATTCATCATTTTATTTATGTATTATTAAAATTTTTAATATATATATATATATATATATATATATATATATATATATTTATGATGAATTTATATTACGGTAAAATATTATAAGAAATGTGAGATTTTGAGAATTTTTATTGAAAATTTTTTAATTATTTTAGATTTTTATTTTTAATTAGCTATTTGCAGATATAATTTATTTGGTTATAGATATTTCTATGATGTTTTAGGTGTTTAGTGTTGAATTATTAGGTTTTTCTTTTTTATGATTTTGAAAGCATTATTAATCAAAGAAGAATAATGATGGTGATGATAACAAAAATAATGGCGGTGATGATGATTGGAGATGGAGTTAATATTCTTTACTTTTTCTAATTTTGATTTTATTATTTATCTTAATTAATTTAGTTTAGTATTTTTGTTAAAAGAAAAAAATAAAAATAGATTAAGCCACATGTCATAATATTAATGGTTTATATTTTGGGTGGACTCTATTATTAATAGAATTTAACAGTATTATCAACTTGAATTTAATTGAACTCTTTCTAGACAAATAAAAGGTATAATTGAGAAAAGAAAAAGAATAAATACTTAATTGGCTTTTTCCAAATAGGTTAATAGCCTTTTTTGTACTTTTGCCTTTATGTTTAAAGAAAGCATCTAAATTTTTTTATAAAATAACTGAGTTACCTTTTATCAAATACTTTTTAAGCAGTTCAAAGTAAATTTAATTCTTTTACGGTTTAATTATTAAATAAATTTTAGATTTTTTTAATTTATTTTTAAATTTAACACATAATTTTTAGTCAATTTTAAAAAATAGCTAAAATTTATTGATATAGCTATTTATTGTGATGACAATAATAATAAAAATATAAATTAGCACTAAAATTGTTAACTCATTTCACAACTAAAAAATAAAAATTATATTATTTAAGTAAATAAATAGATGATACGATGATATATATTCTTCTTGAAACTCTATTCATCTTTATTAGGGTTCGAAAAAATCCAAGCAATCTAACTTTTTTTCATCTATTGCTCTTTCTGTTTTTCTTTGTTGTTTATTACAACAATAAAAACATTTAAAAATTCAGATTTCTAAAATTCCACTCGGAAATAGCAAGAAATATTATATGTTTGTAATGAGTTAGTAATTCTAATATTGATATCATTTTTTTCTTTCCTTGCTGAAATTATAGCCTAAATTGATCCAAGTCCTTCCAAAGAAATTATAGCCTAAATTACGTAAAAGAAAGAATATTTCAGAAATTGTGATAAAATGCAACAGTGGCCAATAGCTAGCCTAAATTGATCCAAGTCCTTCCAAAGTCTCTTTGGGCTCACGCAATCCTCTGTGAGGCTATTACAGCTTTAGAAGCTTTTGATCACCTTCTTAAGCTCCACTTCAGCATCATTCAAGAGACGATTGAACTGGATTCTTCCTTACTAAAATTTGTTGCTTAATTTTTGACAAGATTCAATCAAATAACACGGCCTTAATAAATAACTGAGTAAATTTAAATTTTAGTTAAATGTGTTCAAATTATAAAAGAAATGATTCGTCCATAGCATAAGAAAAAAAATCAGATATATAATTTTCTTTTTATATTAGGACACGCTAATATCCATTATAATACAATTAATTAAATAGTTATATGAATCGTATTGTATAATCTATTTCGTAAACACACACACATATTATATATATACATTAGAATTTAGAATTTTGACGAAATCAATTAAGGATTAAAAATATTTATGTTATGCTGACACAATCCAAATTATCAGCCTTGAATATTAAAGACTTCTGTAGATGCATAGAGTAAAGCTTAATGTGTTTAGTTCCAATGGGTTAGGGGAAGCATAATGGAACAGAGAAACTTAGGATGCGGAAAAAGAGGTGAATGATGATTGGAAGGCATGTATTTTTTGCTTTCAATTATGATTGACCAATATTATAACCGGTTATGTGTCGACTAATATAAATATAAGGCCTCATCAAACATGTCATGTGATATAATCATAGTAATAAATAAACTCATAATCCTATGCGACCGACTGAATTCATCTAATTTTTTTTCTTCTATTATTTTTGAAAAGATCCAAATAACTAAAGAGGTATATGGCAATGATAAAGGGTACAGCTAGCAGAGATAATTGATGTGACTAGATATTGTTTCAGAAGGTAGGTGTGCTTAGGGAACATAGTGAATATATTTACATGTTGTGAACCAAATATGAATGGCTGCCAAAGGTAGGTGCGAGAATTTGAGTTGGTGACGATCGTGCCACGCTGCTGCACAGTTTTGAGGGAAGAAGGTTTTGAGCCAGGTTTTATCTAATTTGGATTTATATGTACTAATAGGGTGTCCAAATGGGTCATCACACCCAAATTTGATCCATTTAATGCGTAAAGTTTGTTGTGTTAGGATTGAACCTTGGTGGGTTGGTGTTACAAATAGTTTAACTCATTTATAATACAACTTGAAGCATTTAGTATAGTGGGTTGGGAAGTGAGTTTATTATAATCCTTTTAGTTACTATTGAACATGTTATGTATACAGTGATGTGTTGTTTTATATAATTAATTTATTTATTTATTATTTTAAGTTAATAATATGTTATATATAAATCGTGTCTTATTATCTATATTACTTGACAACCAGTTAAGTAAACGTGTTACACATATCATATTTGTATAACTTGTTTAAATTTCGTATCGTATTAGGGTTGCGATATATTGATCCAATGAATAAACAGGTCATATTCGTGTCGATTCTAATCATGTCGTCTAAGTAGATTGACACGACACGAACACGATCCATTAATCCGTTTTGAAACTTCTATATACTAGTGGTTAGCCACTGTGATATACGATTATTTTTATTATTTTAATTTAAATAATAATTTAAATTGATTTATAAGAAAATTTACAATTTTTTTTAGTTTTTCTAATAATTTATCACATTTTGGAATATAATATCTTCTAAAAAATGTCACACAAAAATGTAAAAACCATTTTCTAAAATATATTTTGCTAGAAACAAACTAAGCCTAAGTTATAGAATAGAATTTTGGAGACTATTGTTGCTTTATGCCAAGACTCAAATAAAGCGGATAACATACTAATTAATTTAATAATATATAATTATAAAGAAAATATCTTTTTAGAAAAGTGTAGAACGAGAATTAATAACTATATTTTAATATAAAAATAAAAATAAATAGTAAACATTAGAAAAAATATATGAATCACAAAGAGCATATAAAGAAACTTACTCATAACAATATATGTTGATGGAGCAATACATTCAAACTTTGCGGAAAAAATGATCCATTAAATGATATTAATTTATCTATTGACTCTAAATGTGTAAAATTTGATTGTTTAAAATATCATATTGAATCTATTCTTTCTCTTCAATATTTTTATAGCAAGACAATTCAATAAGTATATCGCAACTCCTACAGTAGGAGAAATCAACACTCTCGTAATAGAGGATAATAAAACTCTTATAGAAAGAGAATTTAATTATCTACAAACACTTACTTATTATATTGACAATGGCGAGAATTTATTAATTTTATAATAAACATAAAAAGTTATGAGTTTTATAATGCACGTGAGGTGGGTTTTGCAATGCCAAAGCAAAGTGGTTGAAATTTGGCCCACGAGAATTTTCGGTAGGCAAGCAAAGAATGGAAAGGGGTGGTGGAAATATGAATATGAGGCAAGTATGAGAAAAGATGTCATCTCTAGGCATGATGATGGGGAAGAAGAAGAAGAATTAGAGGGCTAGAAATTTGTGTTGCTAAAAAGACATTGATAAAGGCAAAAACAGTTGGCATGTTTAATATGTTTAGATCTCAAGTACTTTGAGTGCTGTCGAATGCAATATCAAAGGATCCTAAGTTCAAATTATTATTTTTATTTATTTATTTTTACAATTCTCAACATCTTTACATGTTGTAGTTCACAATTCTCAACACAAACCCTTTTCTTTTTCTTGATTTCTTTTTAACTTGTTTTTGTCCTTTTTAGAGTTGATAGGTTTGAATAAAGATTGGTAGGTTGGAATTGAATTTAGTTTTCTTTCTTTGGTTAGTTAGTTAGTTGAGTAAGCCATAATCAATTGAGATATGTACGCAAATTGATTATTTCATTATATTATCAATGTTAATCTCTTAAATTGCTTGGCAAAGTTCTTGGATTCTAAAACTTCATTCTATCTTTTCATGGCTTCAGCCAATCTGAATAAGTAAGTGGTCCAAAGCATTGTTCATCTCGTTAGCCTAAAGATTCATCATTGCTGAACTTTATAAATCATTGTTCTATTTGTTAAATTAACTAATATTCAAAGATATATGTTGCTTGTTCAATTGTTAGATACAATGCATTGAACATAGTCAAATGTAAAAATATTAAAGAATATGTATTATTCGTAAAATAAAACATTGAGTAAAATTATTTAAAAAAAAACTTTGAAATGCGGGCAAACTTACTAGAAAATAAGAAAATTCATTTTTAATCTCTAAATTTGTTGAGTTTTATCTACTAAATTCTTAAAGTCTTATTGAATTTTAAGTAATATCTGAATTATTATATCTTTTGACATTGAGAACTTTTTTTTTTTTTTAACTCTTTTTAAAGGTATGACATATATGCTTGCTAAAATAGCCCACAACTTTGAGAGAAAATCAAACAATCATTAAAAGTAATAAAAATAAAAGATAGTTTCACTGTTTATAATTTTTAGTATTTTTTTAACAAAGAGAAATATGTTGTTATAAATTGCAATAGTAAAATATATCTTACAGTGAAAAGTCTAGATTTATAAGAATTCAACTATTTTCATTTCGATCAGCCATATCATATTACCCGTGTTTGATAACTTGAGTTTTAAGCTTAATAAAATCCTAATTCTATTATTCGACTGTTAAATTATGGTTTTAAGAAGTCATTGATATGATAAAACTAATTTAACAATCAAACAATAACGTTTTGAGTTGTTAAGCTATAAATTCAATTTATCAAATATAAGAAATATGATTTTGATGACCGATCGAATTAAAAATGGCTAAATTTTACCGATCAATATATTTTAACTGTCATGATTTTTAACAATACATATTTATTTTTTGTCTAAAAAACACCGCATACTAAGAGTTATCAAATAGCAAAACCACATTGTACTTTTTCATACTTATCTCTAAAAATAATTATATTATTCTTTTTTAGAAAAAGAAAATTCTTATCTATTTCTACTTCTACATGCATGTTTCTATCTATACATCAAACCAATAGATTGATATATATTTATTAGCTTTAAATAATAGAGTACGAATTAATTATCTAAAAAACTAATATATAATAGTCACTCACTTATTTACCGTGATATATACAATTGATTTATATAAAAAATTTCTAAAGTAATATATACGCTTAAGAAAAAGAAAAAGAAAAAACCTAAAATGAGCACCCTGATCATTTTCATTAGGGGCTCAATAGCAAACAAATCCAGTTGGAGGGCATAGCTTTAAGGGGCTTTTAATGGGTTCAATCTGCAATAAACTAAAACTATTATGTATGAAAACATTCTATCAATCTTTTGATCTTCTTTTACTTTTGTCCTTTATTGAAAAAAAAAAAAACTTCCATAAACATTTTTAGTTAATTTATATATAATATCTCTACCATTAGGGTGGATAATAAATCTTGATAATAATAAGAAAGAACATGACAAAATTTGCACTACAGTGTCAGGACATGTGATAAAATTACCTAAAACATTCCTTCTCATCCACTTTATAGCAGCAGTTTCTGAATATTACTTAACCCAAGTCCCATTAACATCATATAATAATATATTACATATACTTTTGATTATTATTCTGATGCTATTTTGTCCTAATCCATTACCATATTAATGTCTTTTGGCCTATAGAAATATTCCAATGATATTTATTAACTTTTATTAGGTGGTTTTGATCTCAAAAGAAAATAAGAAAACCTTAATAGGTGGTCTAATTAATCACTGAATAAAGATACTTCTAAAAATTCATGTGATAGCAATGGTCTAATTGTTTTTAGATGATAATTTTCCTCCTGAATTTTATATTAATTTTGTTGAAAAATAATGAATCTTTTTTTCTCAATTTGATAAAATATTCTTTTATGTTAATTAGCATGTTATTTAAATATATAGTCAATAGAAATTAACATGACTTGTATAGATAATAAAGTAATTGCAAAACAAAATTTACGATTATTAGTATACATAATTATTTGTTTACAAAGCTTCTCAATGGAGGCCTTATACCCCGCACCCGACCATATTGTAATATGGTCCGGCTAAGTACAAAATATGGGTTAGAATTTTGACGCTTGCTTTTTTTTTTTTTTTTAAATTTATGTTCATTAAATTGATACTAAATGTTTATTAATTTATGTTCATTAAATATATATTAAATACTAAATATTTATCGTTTATTAATTTTATTTTACTAAAAAGATATTTGTATCACAATATAAATATTTACAGAATAACTTTAGTTTGATGCTTTTCTTTATTAACTGTAAAGACAAATTATGTTATGTTTATGTTATATATGTCTGCTCAAATAAATTAATGAATATTATGTTTATAAACGATGAATATTATGTTATATATGTCCACTCAACTAAATTAATGTTGTGTTTTATATATGTTTTTAGAATTTTGATAATTTTAAATACTTTGATTTTTCTAAAATTTTATGATGATAGTTTCCATACATGGCTTACCATTGAATTTCTCTTTATTTTTATTTCACTATAAATATAGCTTTAAGAATGGCTATAGTTGAAACTTTTAAAATTTTGATAATTCAAAATAACTTGATTTTTCTAGAATTTTGAAATTATATATATATATATACATTAATCTGATTTCACCTTTGAGTTTATCTCTAATATTTTGAAAGATAGAGAAGAAGCTGCATCAAATGGTAAGGTTGGGCTCTAATAAATGTTATATTCTTACTATTTGTAGTTAAAAATATGCTTTGACGGGTATTACTATGGTTGGTGATTGAAGTTTTAATAAAATTTGAAGAAAATAGAGTCGGCAACAATTTTTTTTTTTTAAGAGTGTGATTTTCAAACAATTCACCTTTTTTAAATTTGAATTTAAATGATTCTTTATAAATAGAATTTTTTGGTATATAATTAAATTCAGTATATTTGACACCTTTACATGAGTTCGGAAAGTAAATTTCTATATTTATTCGAAACCGGATCAAGTAAATCTTTATATCTTAACTTGCCATCAATCTTCATTGATAACTCTTATCTGACGAATATTTTTTTAGAAAATAAAGCAGAACAATATGGTTGGTGCAACGAATTGGTAAATTAATAAAAAAATTTCTTAAACCCACTTCATTAAATAGAGTAAATATTTTGGGCAGTCCATTTTCATTAATAACTTTGAATTATTGGTGCCTCTTTAAATAGTACAAATGTAAATATGTGGGAAGCGATAAGGGGAGCTTGAGAAAAAGAAAAGAGTGGTAACAAAACATTGCAGCCCCAATGTGATCCTTGGAGCAATAGCAATCACATAGATGAGTGGAGTTGGACTCTTGGCGCATAGCTTTTCATTGGGCCAAAAAGAATAACTTCTCATTCATATTGATTTTGGAAGATTTTTTCCTCTCTTCTAAATATAACAAATTCATAATTGATCACGAACTAATAATTTAATCTTAAAATATAACATCCTTCTTTTATTTATTAATTTATTGAAGAAATAATATTTATTTGTAAATCTATATATTATTATGAATTGTTTGAAAAAAATGTAAAAATTAAAAAAAATTATAAACCAACCAAACACACAATTGATAGTTTATTTTTTCAATATATTTATTACTTCATTATGTTTCAGAAAATCATTATTTACGAGATTCCTACTACTGTTTATATAAATAATTAATTGATAAGTCATTATAATATATAAATAAATAGATGCTATCGTATAAATTTATAAAAATTAATATTATTTTAATTTTAATATTTTATTGACATAATTACACATTAGATTAATTAATTATATATATTACTTTACTATTAAGCAATTAAATTTTTAAAATTTAATTTAATTTATGTAAATAATTTAAAATTTATATGAATAGAAATATTATATAAAATAAATAAATTACTTAATATATTATTTTATTACTATAATTAAAAATTAAATTTATAATAGTAGTATGGTATAATAATTTTCTAGAAAACTCTAAATTGATTATTATTTTTTTGTTCATTTTGCCTACTCGCAGTGATGTGTCATGTGTTGCATACATTATTTCCATAATGCATCCATAATTTACTTAAAGTTAGAAAATATGACGAAGAAATTGCAATAAAACATTTCTCTTAATTTAATCTGTTATCATTATTGCTCTAATTTATTTTGCTGTATAGGGAAAAAAGATGTGGTAATAAAGTTGTTGTAATGGAAAATCATCTTAAGTGCTCTATCATTATTTCCATTTTGGTTTAGATAATCACATTTTTTGGTAATTTCCTTTCTTTTTTCAGTTCTCTTCTCTATCTAGAAAAACAAAACCCTCTCTCTCTAACTCTCTGTTTTACCCTAAAAATTGTACAACATTTTCTACATAAAGCTTCTATCTTTGCAACACCTCTCCTCAGCCCCCACACTCCTTTTCCATCTCTCTTTCTCTCTTTCCCTTTGTCTCTTTCTCTATCTGGGTTTATCACTGAAACGAAACAAAAGGCATTTTCTTTACAAAAACATTGATACAAGTCTCAGTTTTGATGAGATTTTCTTGGGTTATATGCGTCTCAATTTTTTTTTTTTCTATGAGGCATTAAATTAACTTAAATGGCACAAAATCTTTTATGTGCAGAGAACACAAACACTTGTTTTAGTGATCTTCTCGATTGTAATGCCCCAGATGAGTTCGGGATTCCCCTTTCTTGGCATCATCAAGTCAATCGCAATCGGAGAGAATATTTTTTCAATGATAGTGATGATAGTTGGAAATCTTCTTTGATGGGTTTAACAATAAATAGTGAAGATAGGGTTAAAGAAATGGTTGAGAGAGAAATGAAGCATTTGCCTAGAGATGATTATCTTAAGAGATTAAGGAGTGGTGATTTGGATATGGGTAGTAGGAGACAGGCTATTGATTGGATTTGGAAGGTTGGTTTGTTTCATTGGTCTTATTAAATGGTTTCTTGAGTTTTGTTTATTTGATCCCATTTTGATGTGTTTTAACTTTACTTGGTTTGATCTTTATTGGTTTTCTGCCAGTGGGTTCTCAACTGTGGTTTTTGTCAATAAAAGTTTGCCATCCTTTTATTAAATTTCTAATTCGAGTTCTTGTTTTTCTAATCTGTTTCCATTCAATTTCTAAAAGGAGTTGCTTCAAAGATCTATCTTTTGATCAAATTCAATTAAGGATTCACTTCTTGATCAGTTGTATTTGCATTTTGAAATTGGATTTGTCTCATCCTGCAAAGTGATTATTGGTGGACTTTATATTCCCTAATTTCTGGCTAATAATATGGTTCCATAGCTTGTCTATTAGTAGATTCTTATTGATAATTGGCAGTACTCTTGATCAACAGGTTCAAGCACATTACAGTTTTAGCGCATTGAGTGTTTGCCTATCTATGAATTACTTGGATAGGTTCCTGTCAGTCTACCAATTGCCTGTAAGTGCAGAAATTAGCATTCCTCAAGTTAAAATCTTGTCACTTCGTGTTTTTTTGCTGATTGTCTCGATCCTGTATCTCACTGCTGGCATGTAGAAGGGTAAAGCTTGGACTATGCAATTGTTAGCTGTAGCTTGTTTGTCACTAGCAGCCAAAATGGAGGAGACTAATGTTCCTCTTTCTGTCGATTTACAGGTATTAGTAAGCATCAATGTTAATTTTGAAATGACAATTTGACGTGTTCTGAAGTCGGTCATGATTTAAATGCTTTTTTCAATCTTATTGTCCTAATGATGTTGCTGTTGTTTTCTTTTGGTTTGGGTAGGTAGGAGAACCCAAGTTTGTGTTTGAAGCTAAAACCATACAAAGAATGGAGCTTTTGGTATTGAGCACATTGAAGTGGAGAATGCAATCTCTAACTCCTTGCTCCTTCATAGACTATTACCTGGCCAAGATCAGGGGCAATCAACATCTGTCAACCTCACTCATCACCAGATCATTGCAACTAATATTAAGCATAATTAAATGTCTGTCTTTTAGTGGATTCTTTATTTAATTTGTTTCTTTTGAATTTTGGTACTTGGTTGTCGTTTAGGATTAATGGGCTCTGATGCAGTGCGCGGTTGGAATTGAATGTAGGTATTGATTTCTTGGAATTCAGGCCTTCAGAGATTGCTGCAGCAGTAGCAATATTTGTTTTAGGAGAAGTCCAAGCAGTGGATGTTTACAAGGCAATGCCTTGTTTTACACATGTAGAAGAGGTAATGAAAAAGAGGAAAAGGAAAAAACCACAGGAAATGAAAATCTCAGGACTGGACAAATTTGCTTCAGCTAATGAAGATCTTTGAGCTTGATAATTTTTACCAATCTGACGAGTTATTATTCTGATTAACATTTTTTAAATTGTTTTTGCAGGAAAGAGTGTTGAAGTGTGTTGAATTGATTAAGGACCTGTCATTGATTAGTGGGTCTGCTACCACTAGTAGTGGTGATAATGTGGCAAATGCTTCAGCTTCATCTGTGCCCCAGAGTCCCAATGGGGTGTTGGAAGCTGCATGCTTGAGCTATAAAAGTGATGATACAACAGTTGGGTCATGTGCAAACTCCTCCCATACTAATACTCCAGACACTAAGAGGAGGAAACAAACCAACAACAATCCATCCCAAGTGGAAAACAAGTCATGAGATTATCACTTCCAATTTTGTGTGATTATGGAGGATGGAATTGGAGACTGTCCTTTTAAGTAACAGTAACACAGAGGAGAGAGAGAGAGAGAGAGAGAGAGAGAGAGAGAGACAGAGAGAGAGACAGAGAAGAAAAGGGTTTTTTTTTCTTGAGTAATAAATAATGGTTAAGGATAAATCAAAGAGACCCTGAAAAAGCTAAGTTACCAGTCTGTTAATAGGTATCATAGTGGATGGCAAGGGATGGGTTTAGAAAATTATACAGTTCTCATTTTGTTGTAGCTTCCATTTCAAGGAAAGATATATATAATATACATAGAGAGGGAGAGAGGGAGGGAGAGAAGGGGAAAAATATAATTTTTATTTCCAAAAGAAAAAGTAATTTCCCATTTTCTTTTTATCCCTTTTATATGTTTATTCTGTCAAAACTTGAAATATCATTTTATTGATTTCAAGAGCAGCAAATACAAATAGTAATATCAAATCCAATCCAATAAGTCATAAAATAACAGCCCAACCCACCAAAAAAAGGGAAAAAACTAAAGAGCAAAGCAGGAAGGGGGGTTAAATCTGATTCTTATAGTAAGCAATAAGAGATGTATTTTCTTTCTTTTCTTTTGAAGAATAAGAGATGTATTTCTTGTTACTTTGGTTTTCTGTCCTCAATAAAGAAACTAAATTGAAATAAAATATTAATGATCTTTATTTCTGCTTGCTTGTAATTGAACATCTAAAATAAACCCATGAAAATAAGAAAATGTTATTGTATTAAAGCAGTCAATTGGAAGTACTCCATCCCCAACTCACCATCATAATCATAATTTCCAATACTCATAATAATGTCCTCTAGCTAAGTTCCTGGTTGGCGCCACCTATGCTTTTTGTTCTCGTAACAGATGTTTTTCAGAGGGAAAAAAGAACGATGTTTCTTTTTTGGAATAACCTATATTTGGCCCACTGTATTTTTTATTTTTTCTCCAATTAGTTCCTTGGACTTTTATTCCATGACATTGAGTTCTTGTTTTTCTATTTTTGTAAAATTTAAGTCTTTTCTTAACAATAATAGTTAAGAGTGTGTATTACACGTATTAGAAATAATTTTTAAGTTTTATATATCAAATTTTATATTTTTATTTCGTAAAATTGAATTCTTGCGTAACATTAAATCTCTATACTTTTATTTGTATAATATTAGACCCTTGTACTTTTACTTTGTTAATATTAATATCTGAGGATTATTATTTAAATTTTTAAGTTTTAAGAATGATAAGTATTTATTGTAATTTAGATTGAAACTATATTGTTATTTTAATAATAAGCTATTAATTTAATTTGAATAATACCACTTAATTTTAGTTTATTTAAATTAAAATTCTTATGTGTTAGATTAAATCAATTATATTAATTAAGACATGATGTTTTTAATTAATAAAAATAAGAGATGAACTAATAGAAAGAAAAACATAAGCTATTTACAAAGAGTTAAGCCATAAGGTTGTTAGAGCTTCTGTTTCTTGGTTTGGTATTCCTCTCAGCTTTTCTTTGTAATTCTTATAATTCTGATTTGAAATAAAATTTCCCTACTTTGCTTTAAAAGAAAAAAAAAGCCTTGAGAATCATCAATTGTGGTTTCAACAATGGATTTGCAATAATAATTTAAAATTACTAATTTTGCAATTTTTCGACCAATTGTGACCCTTTTCCACTCTGCATCATCTCTCTGCTACTATGTATATAATTTTATTTTAAACAATTTATAGGATTATTATCAAATAATTTATTTTATATATTTAGAAGGGATTTAGCATTAGTTAATTGTAATTATAAGTTATTACTTATAACGAGATTTTTAAAATAATATAAGATAATTTTAAAAATTTATATATTTTAAATTTATAAAAATATAAAAATACTGTCATTTTTATAATTTAATAATAAATTTTATAATCATAAAAAATTTAATATCTTTCATAAATTTATCAATTCTAATAAATTTTACAAAAATATTTATGTTTTTCTTTCATAAGTAGTTTAATGACAATAAATATTACCAATCTTCTTTATATATAAATTTTAGTAAACTAGAATTAATATAATTATAAATTTATAGTGTTGGATACAGGATAAAATCACTTTTCCTTAAACAAAATAACTATAGAAGTTACTTATATATATATATATATATATATATGAAACAAGAAAAAGAAAAAGTCAAATTCATTTCCTTCTTCTTTTCTGCATAATATATTTTAAATTAATTAAAATAGCTCTAGAAAAGACAAAAATTAATATATTAATCTTTTCAACATAATAGGATAAAAGAATTTAGCTAGAAATACAGTCGGCGTGACCAGTCAACATCTGGAATATTCGTAATTATTTTAAATAAATGAAACGCCGATTTTCTCTTTTTATTTTGGTAAAAAGGAAAAGAGAAAGAAAGAAACAGTGGGCATAAATAAGAAGCATCGGGAAAGCACAGTGCAGAGGTAAAATTGATTGATTATTATGGGCACATATTATTGTAGGCTTCATTTCCTATGAAAAGAAGTGAGATAGACTGTCGACACGTGTCCTGCTTGCTGTTGTACATATGGCAAAAAGTGATAACTAATGCTTGTTTCTGCCTTCTTCTCTTTTTGTGCTTTTGCTTTTGCTTTTGCCATTTTCATGCTTCAGTTTTTCCTTTGGATTGCATTTCCCAATTGGTTCTTTTATTCTCATTATTTCACAGAAATAACAGTGACTATTGTTACTGATTTATAACTTAATGTCGAAAACTTTCTGATTATTGGCTAATGTCGTGCTAAAATTTCTCCTTTTTTTTTTTCAATTTTTAAATCAAAATATTATTACTTACTAATGTATGTATTAATATACCTAACAAAATTAACCGGTCACTTCAAAAAGAAAATTAAGCAGTTATAATGATGTCTTATCACATATAAAAGAAATTAAAGATTTGGATAATTGCAAGATTTTTTTTTTTTTTTGTTAAATATAACTAATAAGTCGATCAAATATCTATTAATAAAATTTTTTAAAGGCTGAATCAATCTCCTTAATGATTAGAGAGCGTCGTATAGAATTATCTGATAACTTATTCCGATGATTAATTTAGTAATGTGTAAAAATATAATTTAAATATAATGAGTGTGTAAAGTAATTTATACCTATAAATATGATACAATAATTTTTTATATAGACGTTGACAGTTTTACCATTTTATTAGAATAGAGAATCTAAATATAATAATATTATTATATTGAATGATGTGATTAACAATTGGATATATATAAAAAAAAAAAAACTCTTTCCCTGTTAGGGTTTATGCTCTAACATCATTTTCTTAGGTCGCTAGTAGTCATTATCGTCGACAGTGGCCTTCCTTTCTTCTTCTCCCCCTCTCCTCCTTATGACAGTTTAGTGACTGATTTTCTTTTAATGGTACATGTTCTAGTGGTGCCTTTTTTGTCTCTAGTTATTATTGCAGTAGGGATCTTAAGAATCTCGGTGCAGGTGTCAATGCCATACTGTTGGGTTTGCTAAGATTAGCAAAGGATAGAGCTGTGTTGACGAATTTTTTTTTTAATAAAGATAATATTAATAATAATAATTAATAATTAAATTTTTATTTTATTTTATTTTATTTTATTTTTATTTGGTTTAAATTGAAATGATTAAGTATAATTTTAATGCTAGATAAATAAAAGAGTAATTTTCTATATTTTATTAATTTAAATTTTTAAAAAATTAATTAAGTAAATTATTTGAGAAATAGATTATATTTTTTGTTATTCAAAACTTTCCCCCAAATGAACATATTTAATTAAATTCTATATTTGAGAGTCATGAAAGAAATTGTAAAAGATATTTTATAAAAGAATTATTGGAAAAAATTGTATTTTAATTAGTTAATGGTGTTAATTTTTAATTGAAAAATCTTTAGCAATTTAATTAATTAAATTAATTGTGTTAGGATTTAATTGGAAATTTATTTTGGGATAAGGATTAAAAGTATAATTTTATTAATATGGAGTTTTAATTGTATGTTGGTATTTTTATATTTAAATATGTCTGTAAGGGCTTTTTGATAATTTTACATTTAAAAGCAAGGGTGTATATCTAATAATATATTTTCAATAACTCTAATTTAGTCCAATTAAATAGTTAGAGGTTTAATTGAAAGACCAAAGAAGAGTTTAGGGGTTAATTGGAAATTTTGCAGTTAAAAAAGTTGAGGGACCAAATGGTAAGGTAGGAAAGTTTGGGAGCCAAAAGTCGACATAAGAAGAAGAAAAGAGAAAAGAAATCGGGGAGAGAGAGAGGGAGGAAGAAGAAGAAGAAGGAGGCTGCGTCGTCGGTGGTCGACCATCTGGCGCGGGTGGCCGTGGCGGCTTGGCGTGGCGGCGGCCAGCGAAAGAAGAAGGCGGCTTCAGACGCCTTATCGGCTGATTCTGGTGGCGATTGACTCCCCTCGACGAGAGCTTTCTTTTGGCGGCAGCGTGACGCCAATGGTGGCTGGAGATGGAAGTTCGCGGTGGAGAGAGAAAGTAGAGGCAGCCGGCATTTTCGGGCTTTTTCGGTGAGCTATGGATGATCGGAGGACGTATCCGAACTCTCCTCAGCTCAAGCTTCACAATGGCACCGGTTTCGTGGCGATCGGACTCCGTTTGTGAATCGACGGCCGAGATTGTCTGCAAATCTCTCCTGATGATTGGGGGTCGGATCGGAAAATTGGAAGCGGGAATCATCATTAGCCCGTCGTTTTGAGTCCCTTGGTGCGTTCGGATCATCGATCGGACTCCGACGCTTAGAGGCGAGTCGACCGAGCAATCAAGCGTCTCGGTAATTTTTCTCTGGCCCGTTGATTTTAGAATTCTTTGGTATATTATATGTTTATTGAATTGTGTTGAGTATTACAAAATATTGTGAGTCAAAATATTTATTTGTCGGACTGCCTGCTATAGTCGTGATTTGTGCTGTGTGGCGGAGTCGGGAAAATAGTGAAATCTTGGGGACCCGACTTCCGTTGTATAAATTGCTGAATATTTGAAGTGTTTTCTGGCAAGTCCTGTACCCGTTTTATGGGGGGTAAATGTCCGTGTTGTAGGGGAGGTTCTGCCAAATTTTCGGTAGAATTTACCCGAGTTGAGATTCTTAGACAGTCAATCCTAGGAATCTAGACCTAGGGTTAATGATAAATTGTTTCAGCATTATTGATAAATTATTTTTCGTGATTAGATAATCTGTCTATTCGACTCACTCCAACCGAGGCACCAGAACAGAGCTAGGAGGTCGCCAAAGCTATTAGTTAAAGTCATATATCGGTTATGCTTGTGTCATGCATAAATTTTTGAATAGCTGTTGTGATTATCTTATTGCAAGTTTAATTATTCATTTAATTATTATTCATATGGATCATACTTTTTAATTACTATTCATATATATATATATATATATATATGTATCATGCTTTTTTATTACTATTCATATATATCATGTTTGTCATCACTTAATTTATCGATTTTTGTGTTGACTCGGGACGGGACGACAGTAGAACATAGTATTTTGATGAGTGCACCGGTATAAATCTGCGAGTGTTGAAAAATGGGTAAAATGGTAAATTTAAAAGGAAAGCTTAGGACTTGCCCTGGTCGAGCATCGTTTTCTGGGCTTAGTAGAGTGTGTTTGCCGGAGTAAAGGTCCCTGGTCGAGTATTGCTCTCTGGGCACCGGCTTATTTAGAAACCTAAGTGACTAGGTAAGTTCCCTGGTCGAGCTTCGCTCTCTGGGCGCCAGTCTTATTGGAATAAGAGAGCCGAAAGGCTAAGGCTGATAGTGAACATTAAGTGACCGGACTGGAGTTAAGGACCCTGGTCGAGCTTCGCTCTCTGGGCGCCAGTTCTGTTCGAATGAGATTAGTCGAGATGTTAGAATTGAGGTTAGTCGAGATGTCAGTGTTGAGATTGATCGAGATGTTAGTGTTGGAATTAGGGTTCTACTGAAGTACTCCATCCCATTGTGTGTGGAAAAAATTATTTTACTTAAGCATGGCATGACATTGTATGACTTAATGATTATTTTAAATTAAATAAATGTATTATTGAAGTATATGCAACTGTTTTTGGATATATGATTTTAACTCACTCTCGAGACTGGCAGTCTCAATTTTACTGTTTTTCGGATTTGAGTTAGTTAGTCTTCCCGCAGCTCTTATCAAGCAACCCGACTCCTTCATCATCGAGTGATGTAAATGATTTGGTATGTTAAATTTTAAATTCTTAGATTCTCCGCAGTAGAAATAATAGACTTGTCAGTTGTAAATTATTATAGTTTTCGAGTCTTGCCTAATTCTTTTGGCAGACCAAATTTAAATATGTAAAATTTAACAGTTAAAATAAATTGTGGCATCAGTAAAATAAGATGAGATTCAATAGAGTTAGTGAGTGTCAGGCTTACTACGGGATTCGGTGGCCCCACGCCTACTTATTCCCTAGTGCCGGTCACAGGCCCATAGGTCGGGTTGTGACACCTGTTGACGATTCAATAACACGGTCAAAATTTTAGATGGTCTTGCTTGCTTTCTAAAACTCAATCCTTACAGTTGCAGATATCCATTTTGGTATCAGTGCCTTTATCTCGAACCTCCTTCACCCCTACTAATGTAGCTATTTGATGTTGTTATTTATTTGGTTGTCTTGTGTGGTGATATGTACATTAATCTCACCTATAGAAACACGACATCTATCTATCTCAGATGCAAGATTAGGCTTTAGGGACCTTAATCCAACCTAGGCTCTGCTTATGATTGCTTTTGTTAAGTCTCCCTCTACTTCCGACCTGACCTTCGCCACCAAACCTCTACTATTTTTGTCTCCTCATCAACAAGCCTGTCAAAGGTAAGACCTCTTGGATATTGAGAAGCACAAAAACAACCTTATAAACAAGGAAAAGAGGATCATCCTCTAAGTCAGTAAGACAATCCTAAAGAATCCAACAGGGTTAATTGCACCGCTGGTATCAAACCTTCGCACTTTTTCCTAAATGGTACCAAATCTTCAATTTGTTTCTTTTTGGTACCACTCCTATTATTTCTGTATCTTCCGCCAGTACCAAAGAGGAATCCAGCACTTATTTATTGATGTGGCTGCCGGATTTTGAATTGATAACACACCACTTGCCACACCTGTTGCTGACTCAACAACTTAGTTCCTAATCAGCAATTAGAAGGGGTGTTTATGGAAATTTTTATCTTTTGAAAAATATCACTCAAGCCCCCATCCTCTTGTTCCTTCTTCTTGCCCCGCTACACCTTTCCCCACCCATCACTACTACCAGCCACCGAAACTTCTTCCTTCCTACGTCCTTCACTGGCGCTGCCCTTTTTCTTTTTCCTTCCTCGCCGTTCCACGTCGGCCTTGAGGAGGGAGTTGCTCATCCTCGCTACTGCTGCTAGTGCAGCCTCCTACCGCCATTTTTCTGCAAATCTGACAATGATTTGAATAAAAACTAGGTTTCATAATTTGGAAATTTTCCTGATTTATGGTTTTTTATTTGGGGTTTACGGTTATAAATTGGGAATAAAAACTAGATGTTTTTAATTACTGGGTTGGATAACTATTTGTTGAGTCAGCAACAGATATGGTAAGTGGTGTGTTATCAATTCAAATTTCGGCAGCCACATCAGCAAATAAGTGCCGGATTTCTCTTTGGTACTGGCGGAAGATACAGAAATAAGAGGAGTGGTACCAAAAAGAAACAAATTGAAGGTTTGGTACCATTTGAAAAAAAGTGCGAAGGTTTGGCACCAGCAGTGCAATTAACCCAATCCAACATCAACCAACTATATTTCTATCACCTATATCTCCCATTATACTAACTTAACCGTTGGAGGGTCCTTGGCCTCTTGTATGGTCTAAGGACTTCTTTGTTACTTTTCAGGGGCTATGCTTAATAGCACAAGGGAATCAAGTATGTCACTATCAGCTTGGAGAAAGGAAGCAACATCTTCACTGTGCTATTTTAGTTGTTTATTTTTGTGTATGTTTAATTATTAGATCTTGTTTGGTTAGACCTTTCTATGGGTATGTTTGTTTTTATTTAATATCTGGGAGTTATATAATCAATTGAAGTCAATTGCTTCGGTATCCAATTATTCAATTGAATTCCAAATATTTTTTCTCTTACAAGAGAGTTGTTTTTAGATAGTATTTGCCACAACCACCAGTTATTGGAATTTAGGGCATTGTCTCCGATCTTTCAATTGGATTATAAGTTCGCTTCCTTCAGACTTTAGCTAATCTTTAAGCCTTGTTGGTTTTATGGAGTCTACTTTGCCTATGATTTTGATATTCTTGTAGTTTTCTTTCTTATCGTTGCTTGGACTTCTTATATGTATTTGCAGAGATCTATTTCTTTTCCTATCTTTTTTGTTGAATGAGCTTTTTTTTTTTTTATTTGTTAAGAAAAAAAAAAAGAATGATGTGACAGACCAAGCAGAAGAAACCAGAAATTAAAATAAACAAAGTTTAAATATTATAACCTTGTTCAATAATGAGCCATTTCCGATCCTTGAACTGAAATTAGACTGTTTTGATTCTAATCTATGAAAAAAATTTATTTAGAAATTTTTACTTTATAAATATACAACTTATTTATTATATCTCTCTAGAATTGTTTATAATCTATTATTTCTTTTATTTCTCTATCGTGTCTCTATAATTATTTATTATTTATAAATCTTTTTCACATAAACTTTTTAATACTGTCTCACTTTTTTATTAATTTTATTTTCTATATTCTAATTTTTGTATTATCACTTAAATTATCTCAACACTTTTCTTTACGCTGTTGGAACCAATCATATTAATATAATTTCCTATATTTTAATTGTTGTATTATCACTTAAAATTATTTTAACACTTTTCTACGCTGTTGGAACCATTCATAATTGGAACCGTGAACTAAAAGTAGGCAGTTCCATATGCTATGGAATAGTGAATCGGCTGTTCTGAACCGAAATCAGGGGTTAAGGAAGCGTGGTCAAGGCTAATTATAACGTGGAATAGGATTCGTTCTGCTTCCTTTAAAAAACAAAGGATTCATTTTGCTGAGATATATCAAAGTAATTCTAAAATATTTGTAAGATATAATTGCGATGTGAGTTTCTTGAATTGTAAGCAACTCAACCCAAGATGACTTTCACATAAATAGTACTTCACAAAAGTGATCTGGATGTCGCAAATTAATTCAACTTCCATCTCATCAAAAGGGAAATACAGAAGAAGGAATCCAATGTCCATGAATTTGAAAGATTTCTTCAAACATGATAGCGTAATGGCATAGACAATAGCATGCATGGACATTCAAGTGTCTGGACCAACTTATGTTCAACATGGCATGGATGATTGAATTATATTATATATATATATATATATATATAGAGAGAGAGAGAGAGAGAGAGAGAGAGAGAGAGAGAGAGATGGAGAAGGTAACGTATAAAAGAGGGAAAGAGATCATCAAGAAATCTACAAAAGGTACAGAAACTCAGAAAAAAAGTATCAATTTTTTCAAAATTTCTTTTGCCTGAGGAAATATAATAAATGATAATGTTTTCTTTTCCCCTTAATATCATCCAATGGATGCAGCTTTTTAGACCCTTTAGGCCATCACTCAATTATGACTGCAAATTCAACAAATAAGTACTAAGTTAAGGTACAAATCAGTAATCTAATGTCACCATTTGACTGATCAGTCAGTAATGACTACAAAGCATGGTCACTTTCAGTATTTTTTTTCTTTAAGAAAATAAATAAAAACCCATCACCAATCAGTAATCTTAGTGTTATAATAATCATATTATAAAATAAAAACTCATTTTAAAGATCCCAATACAATACAACCCCATATGTCCTTCACATATGAGACGAATCAATAGAGGCATTAACAGTCGACAAGGGTCTTGAAAAACGTAAAAAAAAATATTGTTTTCTCAATTTTCTTCTTTTTTTTCTTTTCTTTTCTTCTTTCTCAAAAGAAAAGAGGTACCACCATTTTTATTTATCTTGGTGTGGTGCTAATGGTGTGTGGGATCTTCTGATCAGGAGAGCAGAGTTGGTAGGCAGGATATAATATTTTTATGCTGTTGGTATTTGGGTTTGGGTTAGGGTTAGGGTCTCTTCTATGGATTGGATCTATGTGTTGTAACTTGTTGCTTAACAGTGGTGGTGGGGGACCTTAACTATTTAGTCACTGCTGCCACTGCAAAAACTGGTTTTTATTTTGGTTGGTGGAGCTTTTAACAGCTCCTTCAGTTGACCACCAAAATTACCAATCTACTCTCTCTTACTCCGGCACTGGACATTGGTACGCCAATCATAGAGTTGGGAGGATAATTATTACCTAAATCATAGAAAAATAATATATATATATATATATGAAATTTTTAGATTTTATAATTAAATGATTGATTTATACTCAATTATTTAAAACAATCATTTATTAACATAAGCAAAAATGAATAAAAACTCTAAATGAAATCTAAACAGCATACCAAAATAGGGTGATAAAAGAAAATCGATAATACATATAATTAAATTAGAATTATTTAAGCTGAAGTAGAAAATTGATTAATCACCTATCTATTATTCATATATGTAGAATTTCTAAATAGATTAATAAAAGTATTATAACTAAATTAATTTTAGTGAATTATATAGAATTTTTAAGTAAATTTCGCATGGTAAACCAATATATTCCATAAGTCTAGAAAGCTCTTTTTATTTTTTTATGAATTTCTATTACATTTATTTCAAATAAAAAAATTACTTTATTTGAAGTACATTTAACACACCGAACATGGGGAATTCATCTTTACAATAAATTATATTTTGAAACAAAAAATAAATTTCTTAATAAATTTTAACTAATTACAATTCTAAAATTTTCAAGGCAACTTTCTTTTTACCTCTAGTAACCATTATAAATGTTATAACCGTATGCTTATAATTATTGATTTATATTGTTTGCTCATATCAATTACTTTGTGTTTGATGCAAGAATGCATTACCATTTTATAAATGGTAAATAACATTATAAGATCGGCAGCAGAATCAACAATGAAATGGTAAAAGCAAATAAAATTGCTTTTAGCCAAAAGCTTGTACTTACTTGGTCGTTTAGCTTATATCATGTGCTATACAAAGTAGTATGCTGTAATTAAGTCGTTCGAAATAAATCTATTGCCAAAATATGAAAGCCATGCACATAAATGTTATGTCTTATTTAATTGACATGTAATGATAATCTGGAGAATCTTGCTTCAAATCAAATGTTAGAAATATGAGATAATTAGTTCCCTTGCTTACTAATGTTTTAATTTTTTTTAATACCAAAATATACATTTTTATTGTATGCGATGTGAATCAATTCAATTTTTAATAATATGAGAAGGCGAAAGTATACATTAACATTATACACACCGTTTCCGTCATGTTTAACTTTTGGATAAATTATTCCGATGGTATCAAAGTTTTGCCACTTATATTCAAATAATAACAATTCTTCAATTTTTTTTAGTACCACCCATGTTATTTCTATTTAAATTGCTCAAGGAATAGTAGTTCTCATTGGGTCCATATTCCCTCAAATTATTGCTATCGTTCCTTAACAAAGCACGGGTGCGAATTAATTTAACCAAGAGCACGAATTACTTGAATTATTTCTAGTTAACCAGTCGTATTCATTCCTTCCATCCTTTTTGTTTTCCCCTACTTGTTGCTCAAATCGGTAATAATCAGAAAAGAAGACTTTGATTTTCGGAGTATGGATCACGCGAAGAGAGTTAATATCTCAGAAATGGACAATAATTACAGCAAGGGAGGATTGAAGACATATAGAGGGAAGGGAAACCTAAGAGGAAGAAGGGAAAAGCACAAAATAATTTGGCCCAATTTGAAGCAGAATGGGGCCATTTGGTTACTTGCACAAGTGTATAAATTTAACTTTGTTATTTGGTTTAATTATTACTGTTGTTTCTGTTTTAGCCGCCCTATACGTATTAACCAACAATGGGAGTTAAAAGCTTTGCCTAATAATGTGGATACAACAAGGTCAAAATCAAAACAAAAGAACATAGTATACAATTTAATGTAATGTGCCATGTGTACCACCATTGATCAATCATTTAGCCTATTGCCTTAGCTGCGGCGGAGACTGGAAGCGTTCAGTGAAGCTGCGGCTGCCTGTCAGTCTCTTCCCCCTTGGTATATTACAGCTGCTTTTAGCAGGTTATAAAGAGTATCTCCTGCACTAAACATCCTCCAGACTACTATCCACTATACGCATAATGTCAGCGACACAACAATGACAAAATGCTTTTGGAGCAACTCTAGTTTACATAAATTTGCTCTTATCAGTTATACCTGAATTCAACAAATGCTGCCAATATGCTTGGTCTTGTTCACATTGTAATGAACTGCAAGAATTTGATGTATAAATACAGTTACAGACATGTTACATTTTGTATCTAACTTTCTGAATCGCTTCTCTGGTGATTCCTGAAATTTTATTACTATGGTGCCTTCTTGTGATTCTGAAAAATGGCACATGAGAAGTATAGAATTAAATAATGATATCATTTTGAGGAAGTTTCATCTTTTGTATTATTGCAACAGCCTATAAAGAGCGGTCTCTAGCCGATTAGTAATTCTCTGATATGGGCATATCCTCCGTCCTTCAATGAGCTTTTCGGAGTTCAAATTTCTTAGTTCTTGAAATAAATTAGAAGGCCTACGTAATTAGATAAAGTCAGGCTGGCCTGTTGAAGTCAAGCAACGATGCCACATGCGGCTGTTAGGATCTACAGCCCGGGGATAAGAAATAACTTCAGGAATAGGAAAGTAGACATAGTGAGTGTTACATATGCCAACAGTGATTCCGCTATATCCAGCAAATGCACCATGGACCTGTCATAACCACAATTTCATATTAATATTAAATATAAATAGTCTACAGAGGGAGCTGGTACGCTAGCCAAGGATAGGAATGCAATTCTGATTTGAGAAATTTTAGGATCCGAAAAGACAGGAGATTGAATTAGCGTGATTAGTGTGAAAACAAAAACAATTTGGTGGCTGTTAAGAGTGCAATGAACAACTGAGGTACTGTAGCAGGCAAATTTTCAGGACAAAGAAGAGAAAGAACGAAATAACAATTGTCAGATATGTCTTCTAATTTCATAGCAAATTCATTCTTAGCTAAAAATAGCCTAGGAAAGGAACTCAATTGCCTATCTATTTGTGGAATCACTTTCCTCGTTTGCAACTTTCTCAATAGAAAATACTTCTAAATGGTAAAAGAATTTATATGATCAATATATTCATAATTAGGTTAAAAAAATTTCTAGTTTTTATTTTTTTCTTGATTCATCAGCATGTTTTATCAATTGAATAAAGCTCAAACAAGGCAGAGTGAGTTTAGAAGTTGTCCAGTTCGATGTGCTGTAATTCCGAAAACCATAGTAGGTAAATACTAAATCTCAATTAAACCTTAGTTACAAAATAATTGAAGTTCATCATACGGACTCTTTCCTTCATTGTGTCACATTCAAAGTAAAATGCATATATGCTCACATCAAGATATTTTCTAAATAAGATAATTGTAGTAAAAGCAGATACCGATAACTCTGAACTAAAGGGGCTAAGCTACTCAGATTAAGTTTTACTAAGTTCTCAAACACAAAAACTTACTATGAAAATTTCTAACCACACACCATAGTGTAGTCCATCATCAGTTAAACTTTAAAGTATGCATTGCATTACTACATAAAGATAGGAAGGGAAACTCACGGCATTTTGTCCAAGAACAGTACATAAGATTCCATCCGATGCATTTGCACGACATGCACGGATCATGTATGTTGGATCAATAAACTTCACATCCGCATGAACACCAATCTCCTTAAAATATTTCTTTGTCTGACAAAGAAAAGTATTTGATCAATATTGGCATCAAAAGCAGGCTGGCCAAGAACCAATAAAGATGCAGATAATCAAAGATTTATGACATGAAGAACTGAAAATCAATAAACCCATATATTATTTAATTGAGTTAACATGACTTCCATGAATAAAGGAAAAACTAGTCCTCCCTGTCTTCTTCCCCCCCTCCCCTTCACCATAGAGGGAGAGAGAGAGATAACAAAAGAAAAAGGTAAAAAGGATTTCACGAAGTATAATGAACTCATTATAACTATGTTAGACAGCAGAACCACCACTCAAAAGAACATTTGAATATGGAGTCTGTGCTCTTGACAGACATTAGGGTAATACCAAAGTAAAACATGCAGCATAATTTCAAAATTATCAAAGAATATATAGAAGGATTAAACTGTTTCAAGATTCAAGAAGACAAGAAGTATTTACTGGTTGTCCCGGGAAGGATACTTGCTACTTGATCCATGTAGTTCAATTACTAAATATTATGTAATATAAGACTTACAGTTGCATAAGAAAATAGACTAAAGTAATTCATCGATAGAAATGATTTGCAGCAAGACCTCCTAGAGAATAACAGTTCCATGTTATATTCATGCCAAATCTAAAAGGATAAAACATGTTAAATTAATGGAAATATGCATTGCTTCCTCTCAAGCAAAAGTTTAATTTTATAAATGATTACAAAAGCTTAAAAGAAGATGCAACTTAAATAAAGTGAAATGAGGGAAGGATAGTATTTCATGTCTTGAACAGTTAACTTGGCAAATGGCAGTCAGAAGAGCTCTCATAATCTGGCCAAAATGAAATTGCAAACCAGAATAGACGTGAATCGTGGGAATTAAGAAAACAGATGTATAATCCAGCCATTTGCATGTCATGCCAGCTGTCATTCCTGTGAACCTTGATGGCACCAAATAGCACTAGTGAACTAGATCCACTCACATATACAATCACAAACCTCTTGTTGAAGGTGTACCCCGAAATCTCCAAGTACAATGTTTCCTGACGCATCAGTAGCATTAGTTTTCTGAAGAAAACTCTGCATCAAAAAGAAACACCACTATGAGAATTATGCAATGTAAAATCATTTCTTTCCCTATAAAACATAAAGGAGACTGGCTCCCTCCTCCCCCACAAATAAAATGGGCTGCCACTCAAATATAAAGAAATAAATTACAAGGTTAAATTTCTGTTTTGGTGAATTTGCTGGTTCACAAGGAGAAAAAAGAAAAAAGAGATGCAACATTCTAGATCTACCAAAGTCACAAAGTACTGCCTAAATGTTCTCTCGAATTTAATTTTAAAGGAATTAAAAATTTGAAGTCCCAATAATACAATTCAATGAAATTGTTAAGCAACAATGAGAAATCAAAGCACAATGTTGTTCCAAATTGTTAAAAGTTATATTATCTCACATTGCTTGGTTATTGGGCTGTTATAGTGTATATAAGTGGATTGGGAACCCTCTTCCTTTGAGCTAACTTTTGGGAATGAATTCTACCCAAGCCCATTTATCATGGTATCAAAGCCGGCCCTTTGTCTGCGATGGTGGGTTTGGACCCGGCCCATTTGCATGTCACGCTAAGCATGAGGGAGGATGTTAGAAGTTGTATTTATCCCACATCGTTTGGTTATTGGGCTGTTATAGTGTATATAAGTGGATTGGGCACCCTCTTCCTTTGAGCTAGCTTTTGGGAATGAGTTTTACCCAAGCCCATTTATTATAAATCATTGCACATCCATACAAGAGAATGGAATTCTCAATAAACAACTAAAGGTTGCTCCAAATCATTTCAGCCTTCTGACTTATGTGGTTTAAAGATCAGTAACTTGAAACATATGAATGAATAAACTGACACTCTGAGGATAATGAATAAAAAACGAAAACCAGAAAAGAAGAAGTAAACCATGTAAACCCCCATCCAAAGCAGTGTTTTACCAGTCAATAGAATCTACGGTTCTGGTGCATTAAGCACGTGATAATGTTATGCATTATAAATGGATTCTTTGCGATGATGATTCTTTTTTTCTTTTTCTTTGTGTGGTAAATGCTTTGATACTGCAACTAAAGGACTTCATAGAATATCAATTACCAAAATGTACAAACTCTTTCCACGAGATGACATGAGACTCACAATCAATCAATCACCACGATAATTAGAAAAAGAAAAGAAAAAAATCAGACAGCACAGAATTAATACAAGCAACCATGAGGAAATATTTATTCATCTATAATGAGTCAGTAGGACAGAGGCTCCAGAATCCTGGACAATTAGGTTAAAGCATTAGATCTCAGATTGACTGCCTGGCTTGTAAAATGGTATCAATATGGTAAGCCATATTTTCAAAAGTATGAATTCTGAGCGGTTTTTGTAAAACAAAAAATTTGCCAAATGTATGGTTATGATGGATTATCCAGTTAACTTTGCTATAATCTAATTGATCAACTATATCAATTGCATGGCTAATAGTTGCACATAAGCATAATTATTGAAATTACTCAGCCAAATTATGATATTGAATTACTTTTATGAAGTTGCATGTACTCTGGAATAATCTAATTTAATGAACACTAATACCTATTGTAAAGAAAAAGAGTATTTACTAAAACATCAAATAGTGGCAACATATGTGATAAATGATTAAATTAATAAAGTTCGTACAACGCACCTGTCCAGCTCCCTCTGCTACACAGACGACAGCTGACCCCTTCGTCTCAATTAGGTATTTTAAGTGATTCAGAACACCATGAGGACCATGTAAATGGAAAGGTACCTTTAAGGTTTCACATATTGACAAAATTAATATAGGATAGACCGCAGCAATGGATTTTAAATTGTTATCAAGTATAAGTACCTCCGGAATCAAACAAATGTCGATTTGGCCGCTAGCTAGGGATGCATGCATGGCTATAAATCCACTACTACGACCCATTAATTTCACTATCCCAATGCCATGATAAGCACTATGTGCCTATGAAGAAAAGTTTGAGAAAATATTAGTTAATCATGTATATATAACAGGAAAAAAATTAGCCATAAGTGGAATAAATGTAATGTTACAAATATACACTGCTTGGATAACACTAATAATAAATAAAACTACCTGCCTACCTCAATATATGCAGAGTTTATTGCCCGTTGGGCTTCTTCAACAGCAGTATCGAAACCAAAAGTTTTATCCATCAACAAAATATCATTGTCTATAGTTTTCGGTACACCAACTACAGCCACTCTCAACCTTCGTTTACGACACTAAAATCAAAAGTTTAGAGGAGATAATACTCAGACAAAAACCAGAAAATGACATAAAGCAAGAGTTTACAAATCTAGGAAATATTGTTGGAAAGGTTTCAGGTGGAGCCTTGCTAAGATATCTGCTGATGTTGTTTGTAACAAAAACTATTTCATGCATATCAAAAACTCCATTATACCAAGTTGGAAGTGAACAAAATGTATTCATATCATAACCAATTCAGGAGTATCATTCTGATGCAGTTCTACCTCATGTGAAACTAAAACAAAATTCTGGAACCAGAACTTCAAAGGGGAGAAAAAGATTTCATTGGAACTATTTCAAGCAGTAAATGATGAAAAGATCATAAATTTAAACACTTTTCAATTCTGTTTAGTTTCTTTTGATTTCATTACTTGTTGCCATAACCTTAATGTTGGTAGCAATTCAAATGAAGAAGCAGAGCAACGTGAATAAAGGGTCAACATATCAATCTCAATTGACAATAAATATTCTTTTTTTTTTCATTGACAATCCAGATAAACTACTAAAATTTTATTTTCCTAAAACGTTTTCATTTTCCAGAAAAGTTCTTTCTTTTTCCAGAAAATTTCCTTTTTCTTTTACCGACCACTGCAAGATTTTTTTCTTATTATTATTTTAAAAGAAAAAGTATAAATAGAAATAAATATTTCTATTTATCAGTATTGAAGAAAAAAAAAAAAAAAGTTTAGCTAATTGAGCATGCTATGTAAATTCCATGTATACATCACTGCACGCACATTAAATTAGCCACAACTATTATCAACATTAAGTTCACCGCCCAAACTTATAAAAACAGGATTTGGAAAAAATTGAAAAATTGGCAAAGTTCAATATATATGTTTGTCTTTCATCAGATAGAATTTAGAGAAACTCTGTGGCAAGCTTCACAAATAGTTCATCCTCAAAGAAACATTATCTTCAAAGTTTTGGTAAATTAAGTTCGATATAAATAACGGAGCAAATCTTTATAAGCTAATAGCCTCAAGAACCTCGTTGTGTATTGCATTCGCTCCAGCATGGGTGCCGTTCCCACCTAACACAAAAAGCATGTTGATTCCTCTTTCCTGGTATTATCATGCAAAAGGGTATTAAAAAAAAAATATCAATGTCTAACATCATGAAGAATTTTGATACTAGGATTTAAATAAAAGCAAAGAATCAAATGAGCACCTCCATACTGTCCACAATGTCGCTAACATCAGGCCCTCCACGTGAAACTCCTAACAAGCTTCCACCAGAAAGATGAACATTTTGAACTACTTTCCTTGATAGCTGGTAATTACAGTGAAGTGAAGCTAGATTAACTGGGCTCTTTTGATTCTAAAAGCTTAAAAGAGATAGAAACATGTGCCATTGTTTATCTTAACATAATAAGAGATTCTCAAATAATAATTGAACCTGTGACAAACCATTATCATGAAAGAAATGGGAAAATACCAGCATTTCACTCAAGTCATTGTCTGAAAATCCTCGATAGCCAAAAGGAATCCCCACTATCTTTTTCACACCATAAATCTCAAGTGTAATAACAATCTGCCAAAATTCTAAACTGTAAATATGTATAATAAAAATAAACCTCAAATACTTGATATATAAAATAATATCCATCATTGTTTGGCTATTCTTAGTAATTTCAGAGGCTTCCAAGAGTTAGAAGATGCAACTTTTGATGCATGACTAGACACAAAGCAATGCACTTTCTAGAAAATTCCGAGTTCTGGCAGTACTACCAAAATACCAGAGAGTATAAAATATGGCGATTTATCAAGTAAAAGGAGCATGCTCCAAATAGCTGAGGACTATTAGCAGATTGGCATTTTATAATACAGATGGTCCTGACCTGTCTGATAACATCATTAAGACCAGGGCATAACCCCCCACAAGTTACGATTGCTGCCTTTACTTCTTCTGGTTTGAAGTATATTTTCTCCCGAGGCCCAGCTCGATGAACCCTGTGAAAATTCCATAATCATATTGATCACAAGATCTAACAAGTTTAGAATGAAACTATTCTTTCACCACCATTTAATATTAGAATATCATATTAGCAAATGAACATGATCAGAGCTAAAGTATTACTCTAAATATTTTAGTCATCATTTTTCCCCTGTTTAAACAGATGCATAGAGTAAAGAGAAGTGGCACTATTTTCTCACATGCAAATGGGTTATGCAAACAGGGGAATCCAACATTAGAATACAAAATAATAACCCTTGGGAGGTTTAACACATGTCTATTTAAAGTTTGCTGAATTATAAATACGCCAAATAAAAGAAGCCCATGAGTATATTACTCCATAATCTGGAGACTTATTAAAGTCCCTCAATTAAATGCTCTATTCACTTCACATTTTGCCAAAACAACTTTTAAGCATCTGATGCATCTAGTTTTTTACTGATTGATTAACAATTCACGAAATCACATGAAAGTAGAATGCTTCTCCTTTTTATTTTCTAATCTAACTTTATCAGAAATGAAGCTCATACTAGGGATGATTATGTACATTCAGTTGCCTGTAACAAGAAGACACGAGTCTTGTTTTCTCTTTCTTTGCGCTTTTTTCATATTCAATAAAACATGCACATTAATTTCCTTAAGCAACTGTTAATTATTCTCTCTGAAGAAAAATTTACAGAAGTCAGCTTGTGATCTTCAGTTATTTTGTGCTTAAAGTCAAAACAACTATCCTTGCAACAACAGTCGACCTATTATGATGCCTCCGTGTAGTTCTGGTTTTACGCTTTTTGGGTCATATCTACTTCCATCATCCAGCAAAAGAAATTTAACAAGTATATCCTACACTGCTGAAACTACTACAGAACATAGTGAAAGTAACTAATTGTACTTGATGTCTGCAAATGCAAGCATTATCCATTTCTAAATGTGCATAAAAGAGTTGAAATGCATAATTACCATTGTTCAACCCAAGTACAATCAGGATCAATGCACTCAGCTCCTGCAGATGTTGGAGATGAGAAATGTATGACCTGAAATAAATATAAAAGGAAAAGAGAAAAGAAAAAGAAGCAAGCAAATCATAACATGTCTAAACATAAGCTGTTTATGAATAAGAGATCACAATCGCAAAACATTGTTTTAGCAGTTTAAACCGTCCCCAAAGTTTACTTACTAATATCACATTTAGTCAAACTTAAAAAATTCATCAGCAATCTGATTTCGATTACTAAAGGGACATTCTAATGATGTGATCATTTAGTTCAAATTCTTGCAACACTCACCAAAGATTGAGCATGAAGAAGAAAAAATGATTCAAGAAGTCAGAACAATTGCATATTTTAAAAGTATAAAATTTTGTCATGGACAAAGAATGTTCATGCATAATTCTGTTTTGTTTGCGAAAATCGAAGGAGGGGGTTGAAAAGCATGTACCTTCAAAAGCACCCTATCATTATTGTTAATATAACCATGCCACTCCTCATCAGATGGATAACCATCTGCAAAATCCTCTGTAACTGGAGTTCTGTCAAATAAATAGAATCAGTTGATCATGGCAGTAAGTGGTTTAATCAATTTCTAACTGAATTAACAAAAAGAAAAACTAACAATTCAACTAATCTTGATAGAAAGCAACTGAGAAAGAGACCTGATCAATTTCTACACTGCAACTTAAAAACATTAAAAAAAAAAAAAACAAGAGCAAAAAAGAGAGGAAAGAAAAAGAAAAGGAAAAGAACCTCATTTTGAGACAAAATGTGGAGGGAATAGGGTCAGCATCAGGAAATACATCAGTAATATGAGGAATATTAAAACGTCTCTCGAAATCTTTCTGATACTTAATTTTCCAATCAGGATCACTAAAATCAATGGATGGAGGACTCTGCTTCCGAATCTGGGCGAACACGCCACCTCTTCTTTTACCATTTCTACTCGAAATTTTAGAGCTCAGTAAAGAGAAGCCATAGGAAGAAGGAGCATAAGTTGTAGTAGAAGGACAGGTGAGTTTGGGACAGGCGATCCTAGTACGCGAAACACAGTCCATCAAACGCTTTTGTAAAGTCAGAAAAATATATAAAACAAAAAATTTTCCGAGCGGGAATGAAAATGGTTCCTGCAAATTTAACAATGAAATGCAGTGATCGTGTAAATGAAAACAAGAGAGAGAGAGAGAGAGAGAGAGAGAGAGAGAGAGAGAGCGAAGACAACGAGGGAAGGAAACAAGAAGACAAATCAGTCCTAACTTGTTCTCTTTTGCTTTTAACGTGGACTAATTTCAGTACAATTAAAATTCTTGAAATTTCTTTTTCTTTTCTTTTAATTTAAAATCTTGGATAAATTTGAGTAGTTGAATAAAAATGTAGTTATATTTTAAATGTTAGGATAAAATTATAAATCTATGGTATGTCTAAAGAAATTTTTTTTTTTTATCCTTAAGTTGTATTTTAATATTATAAACTTTTTCTTTTCTTTTTGAAATCTAGACTTATTATATTATAGAAAATATATTATGAAAAATTAGATTTAAAATAATAAAATGAAGCCGATTTAAAAATATACACTGAATTGAAATTTCTTTTAATGCTAAAGAAAGACATAAAATAAAAAATTATTAAAATATCATTACGACACTTTATTATTATAAATTTATCTTATTAATTATAAATAAAATAATTAATATTATTTTAAATAAATTATTATTTTATAGTCATTCTATTAAAATTTATAAAAATATTTAATAAATAAAAATAGTATATTTAATTGATTAATAACTCAATATTATAGTATTTAATTATATTAATCTATTATCGAAATAAAAATAATACATATTTTTACAAATTTATACAGTAGAATACAGTTATAGTATTCAAATTATAGAACCAATCTAGACTCCAAAGCTAAAATTAGGCTGAATTTCATCTTTATTCAAAATATTATTCTATTTTCATTAAGAGAAGTAAAATCCTTAAATATCTAAAAAAAATATATATGATATTACCAAATGATATCATTTGATTTGCCCTAATCCAAATATGCAAACAATAAAAAAATATTGTTAAATTGAATTTTAAAATAAAATGTCCCTATTATAAATATATATACCATAATCAGTAAATAGATTCTACGGAGCTATTGATTAATTGATAAGTTCTATTATATATATTGTAAATAATCAGTGGTTAAAATTTTGTTATTTAAAAAATAATCACCTATTTCTAAAATTTAAATTTAAGTTATTAATAACATTCAATCACTAAATTGAAAACAAAAAAAAATAGAAAATATAAATATAATAAATCATGTTTAGGTTAGATATTAAACATATCAATTAGAGAACTTTTTTCTTTTCATTGAAAAGCAATGCTGCAATAAGAAAGGAGTTGCTTAAAGTGAAAAGGCAAATCTTTTCATTCAAAATAGCGAAATAAAAAAGCACGGAAAAGCCAATGATGAGTTAAAATGTAAATTTGGTAGATACGTCACCCTACCCTATTGCTCAGTCACCGCACCTCATTGCATCACATTTTTACGTCATTTGATTTGCGAATTCATAATTTCTAAAATTAAATTAAATTTTAAATTTTAAACTTTTTTATGATTTTATATTTTATAAAATTATTTAATTAAATAAATAAATCATTATAATAATTAAATTATTAAAACACCCTTTGCTCTCTATGTAAAACTTATACTTCTTAATATTTTTTCTCCCAAAATGTCTTATATATTTGGTTGTATGGTTTATATCAACTTTTAGCTTGAATTATTATTTTTGCTTTAGGATATACCGATATAAACATAGACAATTTATGAAATAAATTAAAAAATTAAAATTATTTTAAAGAAATAAAAAAATTCAAGGTTATTTTAGAAATAAAAACTTTATTAATTATGAATCAGTAATTTCACTTTATGTGACTTACAGATTTGGTTTTAAATCCAACTTTTATCATATATACCAAATATATTAGTATTTATTAATGCTATGATTTAGTTAAACAATTTGATATACCTAACAAACTGTGAGATTGTTAAATCTAACATTTACCATATATACCTAATATAATATTATTTACTAATTTTATAACTTAATTAAGCAATCTCATATACCAAACGGACTGTTATATTCTAATTTATGCCAATACAACACACTAAATTAGCAATTTTTTTTTATTTTCTTTCTCCTAGATTGCACGAAAATTATAAATAGGATTACGTTTTTATGTCGGACACGTTTTAAACACTAAAACTCTTCGAATACTTTTCAGAAACTTCAGAAAACGTTTCTAATTATTTTTTATATTTTTATTTATTTTTAGAAATCTTAAAAAATTCGTAAAGATCTTCCCATCTAATTGGATTTCATATTTAAGAAAGATTTTTAATGTTTTTTCTATTTATGCTTTCTATTTATAAAATTTTTAGTTTTTAGTCATTCTATATTTAAAAATCTCTATATACATGTTTATTTTTTATATATTATTTTTCATTCTTTATAGTAATTATATGATTGTCAACATGATCAATTATATTAATTGTATTTAATTTATATTTTTATGATGATAAAGACAATAGTAAAAATCTAATATATATATATATATATATATATATATATAACGTTTCTCTAACATCTCATTTTTTAATTTTTTAGAAATTTTTGTATTTTTATTTTGTATCGTCTCACATTTTTTATTCTGAGTCACATCCTAACTTTTTTTTTAAGTTTTTCTACTGTTTTTGAACGACAAATAGAAAAAGGACAATAAACGGAACCAAAATTTAATATATGATTACAACAATGATACATAGCACAATTATGACAAAAGGTAATATAGTAAATAATATCAATTCAAGATATAAGCATACATATAATTTTATGTTCTTAACCAAAATTAATTTAATCCTACGTGTTAATATTAAATATAAAGTCTAATATTTTCACTAACTTTTTTTAATTGCAGAACAAACTGAAAAACACACATTGCGGTATTTATCTTTTAGTCAAGTCAACATTTTCATTTGATCTGATTCTTCTTTAAACTTTTATATGTTGTTATAAGAGAATAATCATTTTATTAGCTTTCTATTATATTAAAGTGTGGAAAATTGGTGAAGCATTATTCTCAATCAAGGACTGAAATAATCTACATGATAAACATTAAAACTTATTTATTGTATAAAATAAGACGTTATCAATTAAATTATAAAATAGTATATGTATTGAATTAAAAAGTATATATCAATTTTCATTTAAATGTGAAATATAAGTGGTATTTTTAAAAAATATAAAAATAGAAATATATGTTAAAATAAAATTTATAAGGTATTTGTAATTTATGTTAGGCAAATATAAAAGTAATTGTAATTATTAAAAAAAGAAAAAGAAAATGCCGTCCACTTACACTCCCAAAGTGGACAGTCCAAATATTTCCATCATTTTCTTTGCCTTTTCTTGAGTTATAATAGACACATTTGTATGCATCCGAATAGCCACCAACCCCTGGAGCTCCTCCACATTGCCCCTTTACTTTTTCTTTTTTCCTTAAGGAACATCTCCGCGATGCTATTTATGATATAATAGTTCGCGCCTCGGCCAGGCTGTCGCTATTCTGGACAGCAACAGGCACCGGGCCTTGTTCTTTTGCAAATCAAGAGATAGTCAGACTTTCAGTTTCAGTTTCAGAAATGCTATTTCTTTTATTATATTATTATTTTTTAAAATTTAAAATACAGGAAAAAAAAAGAAATAATATTTCAATTATAATAGAATAAATTTAGAAAATATAAAAATTAAATTTGTTAGAAAACACATACAAAGGTGCAGGAATGTCTCAAAAAAATTAATGTTATAAGTTGTAATTGAGAATTTAAGTTAAAAAAAAAATTATTTATAAATATGAAGAATCCAAAATAAATACTATAATTTTCAAGTGGAAAATTTGATTGTTAAAGAATCAAATAGAGATTCGCAATTACAAATCCTCTAGATTATCACACACAATCAGTCTCAAGCAAAATTATTCAATTCTTGAAGACAAAAAATTCATTCTCTTTTTTTAAGTTTCCTATTGTGATAATCTTACTTTGATAACCTAGTTATTACATTAAGTATGTTGATAATGATAATAAGAGTAAGATACACTTTTATGTGGTATTAAAGAAGATTAATCCTTAATTGACTGCTTCCTCAATATAAAAAAATTGGTTGACCAGTAATTACTACATCATCCTTATCACCATCATATGTATTAGCAAACAAAACTCTTTTGCCAGCCTTCTTACATTTAGACTGCCTATGCCCAATCTCACCGCATCCAAAGCACTTTACTACTACTAGCCCCTTTAATAAATTGATTATTAGTTGCCTTATTACCACTCTTTCACTTTTTCCTCCACAACCCATACTTCTACTACCAATATTGGTATTATTGCTTGCATTAAAGTAATTACCAAAATCACCACCACTTGTACGATGTGTCTATTTTTCAACCAGCAAAGCTCTATGATGAGTAGCTGAAATAAATACAGGATCAAATAGGTTTACAATCTCTTGAATTTAATCCAGTAGGCCACCTATATATCGTTGCCACCAGTTGATCTTCTATCTCATTCCTTGTTATCAACTGACAGAATTCAGTTGTATATTCGTCAATAAATTTGGTTCCTTGCAAACGTTGGTACATTATTCTCTGAAAATTACATGGCAAAAACTTAGGATGCAGGTGTTTTCTCATCTTTTTCCATATGATAACTTTAGTCTTTCCCATCTTGTTTCTAGATAATTTCAGTTGCCACCATGTAGTCGCCCTTCCTCACAACCTTGGTCGCCAGCAAAGGTACATGTTTGTCCTTTGGCACTCCCTTGAACTCTAAAATCTCCTCAACTGTAGCTAATCAATCAATAAAATCCTCAGCTTGAAGGCTACCACGAAACTCTGGTATTTCGATTCTCATACCAGTTTTCCAACGTCTCCTATCATTTGTTGTTAGAGCTCTTTGTTGTCTGCGTCGAACCTGAGAAATTTCCTTATAGGCGTTTTCTTCTTCATTATCCATATTCAATTTATCATCAAGATTATCCTAACGATAATCCCTTCTCTTATTAGGATTAGGATTATCCTGATTATGATCTGCAAGTGAATCAATCATCTTTTGTGTCATTTCTTTCATGAGTTATTCCATCTGTTGCTCAAGTCGTTGCTCCCATTGCATCATGTTATCGCATCCACAAACTTCTTCTACTAGTGCAGCATTTCGTCTTCTAGGTGGCATGGCTATCAGGAAAGAATGCAACTCTGCTACCAAGTGACATAGCGAAAGCTTTAATAAAAAAGATATCATAAAAAATTAAAATTCAACATTCTATTAGTCTGTTGATTCACACACGAATACCAAACAAATAAGAATCAAAATTTGTTGATTCAAAAGAAAACTAAAAACTAGAAAGTGAAGAGAAATTTATTTCTTAAAGAATTTTTTTTATTAATCTCAATAATAAATTGATCCTATTATCTTTGTGTACATAGGTGTTTATAAGATAATAATGTGACTTTAAAGCAAACATGAGATAATAAATCCATTCTTCCACTAAGATTTCAAATAGTTGTTCCGAATTCAAGTTGATTATGTTTCCTCCATTCCTCGGAGAAAAATGACCAAACAATTTCCAATCATGATCCTTGCAAATTGGATCATCCATATAATATACAAAAAGAAACTCCAAATATTTGATATCTTTTTCTTTGAATGAGATCTCAATGAGTCGCTCCAGAAAAGTAATTTATTGATTCTCTCCCAATTGGTTGGACCATAGGTGCAATGATTTATTTCACAAGCAAGGTTTCTGGTTCAAGTCCAGGATGGCCCAGCTGCGCCAAAGAAAAGAATAGAAGAAGCATCTAACTCCTTTGTGCATGCTCTACTTGGCTCGGGGGGATATAGCTCAATTGGTAGAGCTCCGCTCTAACAATTAGGTCGTTGCGATTATGGGTTGGATGTCTAATTATCCATGCAGTAATGATAGTATCTTGTACCTGAATCGACTCTAAAAAGACAAAAATTTAAACCTAATAAGAAAAATAACAAATTTAAAATCTTTCACGGTCTTTTTATTAACTTTGATAACATCAATCACTAGTGACCATTATGATGTAACCTTTATCATGATGTAACCTTTATCATCTCATTATTCTAAGAATTTTTTGTCAGCATCACTAATGGTGTTGGACTATTTTGTTATGAATTACAAGGCTCCTAAAGGTTGTTCACCAGCAAACGATTGGTTTGAAATTATAGAATTTTATCAAACAGTATTCTTTTTTTCATGTTGAAGATCTAAAGTAATTAGATAGAATTACTACCATACAGCCACTAATTATCCTTTCTTTTCACTAACAAATCATGTACGGTGACTGTAAAAGAAATGGAAAGAATCTGAAATTTCCTTCATTCTTTTTTAACAAATGTTGAACAAAGCCTAGAAACCAATAGGCCTTTTAAGTTTGTGTGTCCATTGAAAATCTAAAGGGCAGGATATGAATCAAAAACAAGAAAGTGGGCTGAAAATAATCAGGCTCATTTTTTATTTTCTTTGACGTGCAAATAGTCTAAGAAACAAAATACAAAGCATGTGCCCTTTTCCAACCAACCATGTAGGCCTAAGAGAAAGGCTTATTGTCCATAAACACATACATCAAACATGTGGGTACTGTACCCCTATATTGATTATGCTTTAAGGGCAACCCAAAAACAAGATCCCTTTCAAGTAAAGCACTACTTAATTTAGCCAAATATCATTCATTTTTATCTTACTATATGTAGCAGTTGGACCTCTACTTCACCTACAGATATTTGGCGCCTAAATTTGAATAACCCAACTAAAATAACTCCCTTAACTGTCATTTACTCTGTAAAACATTTTATCTCACGTCTTCTTCATTCCAACTGTAAATAGACCCAACCCCACATGTCAAGATCCATCCCACGATATAAATATGGTTGATTCATTTCCTACACTGTAACACAAGAAGACAAGTAAAAGCATAAAGTTCAACATGGACCAGCAATCTATACACATGAAGACACATATACTAGGTTAAAATGTTTCTATCAGATTCTTCAGTACTCTTTTTCTTCAGCTTTGTTTTCTTTCCAAAATCTTTATTCAATATAAATGACAAGATATTCTTACTGGGTTTTTGCAGATTTATCTGACCAAGTTAACATTTCATTGCAAAGTCCATTGGTAAATGTGTTAATTTAATTACCCTTTTTACAGTTATATTTTTATCTTACGTTATATAATAATAAATTTAGCATTGTACTAATGCTGGTGTTTTGCGGTATAGATTGATCAAAACAAACAAATGTTGCACCAGATTATGTCAGAGAAAGAGCTAAAGATTCGAGGCGAGCTGGAGATAGATATAGAAAGAGATTTAGAGCAAGAAATTAAAGATGGTATATACCATCTTGCACTAAGATTGCACAGGCTTTATCAGCACCAAAAAGAAAGGAACACAAGAGAAATTTTATCAGAATCTCCTGATGGTGCCAAAAATCATCAGGAGAGAAGGAACAAAATATTATCTGAAGTGAATATAAGCATAGAACTGGAAGGAGGAACCAAGATTGAAATAAAAGAGACCAAGAAAGAATTGACTCCTGATCAAGAAAAGGGCAGGCCAAGAACTGCAAGATCAAATTATAATACTCAGGGCATGACTGATACTAAGAAATTTGATTGGGCAAGGACTTTAAGGTCAAATTCAGGTCATGCAGCCATTAAGAGGAGAAATGAAAGAGCACATGACTATATGAGTCTGAACCTTGATAATGCCAGGAAAAATCTCACTAGTGGTGGTGCAGGGCAAAGAAAAGGGTTTAATGCAAGTGCTGGCAACAGGTTACTTGAATTGGGATGGAAATGTTAGAAATTCAATGAAACTACATATATAATTATACATGGTTTTATTAGCTAATGTCATTGGTTTGTTCAATTGGCCATGGCTTGAAAAGTGTTGGTGATTTTGAGGTATATATACATGTGAAAACTTACTGGTATAAGCCTATGCTCTCAGTGAGACAGTGTGGATTTTGTAAATGTTTGTTGAAAGTTTGGGGATTTACAGATAATTATGTATCCCTGATTTTTATGGCATTATATATATATTGTTGACCTTAAAGTATTGCTTATATTGGGTAAAAAAAATTTTTATCGTTTGTCTTTCAATTATTTTTAAGTTGTCTTTTAGTTGTTTTTTAATTTTTTTATCCAAAAATAATAAAAAAAAAATTAAAAAACAATCAATACTATATATATTTTTATTATTCTGACAAAATAAAAATAAAAGAAATAAAAAAACCATAAATTGGATAAAAAGTTAAAAAAAAATGGTATTTTTGTTATTTTCCAAATTCAATGAAATGGGAGGGGCTTCTCCTGGTAATCGGCATGGCCCATAATTTATACTGGGTCGACTGGGAGAAGCCATTAGCCAATTTTGTTTGTCTAATATATTCAGACACAGAGATTTAATAGTTTTATTTAAAGTCTAGTTTGATATATATATATATATATATATATATATATATATATATATATATATATATATATATATATATATATATATATATATATATATTTTTTTTAAGATTTATTTTTTTTTTTAATATGTGTGCTTAATTTTTAACACATAGAATTTGTATGTTAATATGTGTACTATTTTTAACACATAAAATTTAAATTTATATGTAATTTTATAATTTTTTCTATTAATTTATTTATTAATAAATTACGTTGCTAATTAAACACTTATTCTAATCTTAAAAAATAAAAATAATATATTATTAAAAATTAGTTTTCTAATTAGATAATAATTATTATAAAAATAATATTCTAATTATATTTTATTATTATATTAACTAACAAATTAATTTTCTAATTAGATAAAGATTCTAATTATAATAAGTTAATATTTTTAAATATTATATTTATTAATAAATTAATTTTTAATTATATAATAATTTCTAATTGTAAAAAATGTTAATATCAATTATATTGATAGTATTAATTTATATAATATTAGAGTTAACAAATAAATATTTTAAAAATAATTTATTAATAGTATTTATTTATATAATATTAGAGTTAATAAATAAATATTTTAAAAATAACTTATTAATAGTTTTAATTTAAATATAATATTAATAAATAAATTCTTCTATAGTACACCTAGTTTTGATTATAAATCTATAAATTTATGACTGATAGATCGTTTTTATTTAATCATAATTTTAGATAATGAAATTGGTAATCCTTTAAACTGATTGTTCAAATTTAATATTTTGTTAAAAAGAATAAGTTAGTCCATACTTTCTTTTTTAACACATAAACAAATATTTGATTAAATAGAAACTAGACCAACTAAAAAAAATCTAAAATAACTTTAAGTAATAAATAGAATATCTATATCTATATATATATAAGAGTAAGGTTTTTCTCTCCTTATAAGGATTTTTTTATGATTTTTAAATTATTTATTTAAATGTAGTGAGCTTAAGAATTTATATAAGAAAAAAAACTACTAAAAAATTAATTATTATATGAGTATTAAAAAAGTGCATTAACTATTCTAGAAAAATATATATTAATTAGTATTAAAAATGTTATAATTTTATACTTAAACATTTAATTACTTTAAATTATTTTTCTCACATTATTATTATAAGAATTATTCTAAAATTTTTAATTCATTCTTAGAATTATAAATTTAATCTAATTTTTGTAAAAAATCTCTACTATTTTTCTTTTAATTATTTAATTATTTTGAAGTTTTTTCCTTACTCTCTTTCATAAGAATTATACTAATAGGTTTAGTATATTAATAACTTGTTCTGTTTTTGCAATTGGCCTTCAATTGAATTTTTCAACTTTGATTCAATTGAATTTTTCAACTTTATGGGTTGTTATTTTTAACCATTCCACTAACGGTAGTAATAAAAAATTAATATTCTCACTAACGATGTTACTTATAATAGAAAAAATATATAATTAAATTATTAAACTTATTTTATTTTTGTAATTCGCCCCCTAAACTCAACTTTATTTTAATTTTGCATATGAACTTTACGAGTTGTTATATTTAAAAACTTCATACATGGAAGTTAAACATTTTGGATTAACCTCTTATAAAAAGTATGTTCATTTAATTCTAATATATTGTTTATTGTATATTAGAATTATTTTACTAATTTATTAAATAAAATAAAAAATATATTTTCTAAATGACTAAAATAAACCATTATAATCTTTTAACTTTTTTGTCATCAAATTTTTTTTTTTTATTCTCATAAGCTATGCTCACACTAGTAATCATAATAATGAAATATTTAATAGATATAAAAAAATGACAAATTTTATTCGAGAACTAAAACTCATTATTTTACTTTTTATTTTATTTACTGATTTTATATTTTAAATATATAATTATTTTATCCGAACTTACACGTTTTTTATACGAAGTAAACACACGCCCTTAATAACAACCATCGAAATTGAGAGTTATAATTGAATCAAAAACCAAAAGCGAACATTAAGAGGAAATTAGCTATTCTTGCAGAGTGGATACATGGCTACAAATGACTGCAGCTTTGGCTATACAATTTAACCAAGTTTTTAAAATTCGTATCACGTCGACTCCTCATGCCACAATCAGCAAATTGATTCGAAAATTGGCACTGTATATATTTCCTTATAATTTTTGATACTCCACTTATCTAAATAGATTTTTCATTATTTTTCTTATCAAACTAACAAAATAAATATTCGAACATCATAATAAATAAATGGAAATAGTTTAAAAATATACTTTAATATCATGAATTATTTTTTATATTTGATTAATTATTAATTTAAATTTTATTAGTCTCTAAAATATTTAAAATATGTTATTATCTTATGCATTTAATAAAGTTATTAATCTAATAAATTGGCCGATAAGTACATCTTCATATAGAAAATTAAAATAAATATTAAATATTAAGAAATATACGCAAAGAATTTTATTTGTAACAATCATCAATTGTGTTGATGGAGCAGTAAATTGTATTTTTGCGGAAAGAATGCTCCACTTGGTGGCACTCAGCTGCATATTAACTTTATATATGTCTTTTAATGAATCTAATTATTTAAATGTCTAATTTTATCTATTTTTTTCTTCACCATTCCTATAGAGTGAGAACTGAACATCCCTGTAATGAAGGACTTCATAAAACTGCTATAAAAGAAGAATTTAAAACTCCTATAATAGAGAATTATAAAACTCATAAAAAATTAATATTTATTTATAAAACTAATTAATAATAAAAAAAGAGCATCACCACCGATCTAAAAGTGATCGGCAGTGGGCCAAGAAATAAAATTTTAACGAAAAACAAGAAAGTAAGAGAGAAAGAAAAGAAACATTAAAAATTAACTTAAAACACAAAGTACATAATTTTAAATTTGTAGTCTCAAATTAAAATAATATATTATATTAAAAAGGCTATATAAAATAATAACAAAAAAAACTACAAAAAAGAGATCTAATTCTCCAAATACAGCTACTACATGATCAAAATTAACAAGTTGAAATTAGATATAGACATAGATAAGATATTGTACTATCCATTCCCTACTCATTTCTAATACAATACTTATAATTTTGAATATGAATATATCCATATATATTACACAGCCGATTCAAATATTACCTGTCACGACCCCACCCGTGGGCCCGTGACCGGCACTAGGGAATGGGTAGGCTTAAGGCCACCGAAACCCGTAGTAAGCCTGACACTCACTGATTTAAACAAATCTCATCTCAAATCAATATTATTAAAACCATAAATTATCTTAATAGTTACACTTTACAAAATTTCTTCGGTCTACCAAAAAAACTAGGCGAGACCCGAAGCTCAGAAAATTTACAACTAATACATTTACTATTACTACTGCGGAGAATCTAAGATTTACCAATTTACATACCAAATCAAATACATCACCCGATGATGAAGGAGTCGGGTTACTAAATAAGAGTCGCGAGAGGACTAACAGTCACGAATCTGAAAAAAAAACATAAATGGAGACTGTCAGTCTCGAGAGTGAGTTAAAATCAAATAATCTAGGGACTATTGCTTCTTCTCAGAAAAACATAGATTATTCAAATCAGTATATCAAACCATACTATAATCATACCCTACTATTTCCTTCACATAAAATATTAATCATTCGAATCAAAATATCAACCATGCACGTAAATACAATCCATATTATAATCATACCATAATAAATAAATAAATGAATAAATAAAAAATATATATTTTTACTTTTACGGGACGAGTGGCTCGGTAGAACCCTAACCCCAAATTCTAATAGCCTTTCGGCTCTCTTAATCCAACAGTGCAACTGAGAGCAAGCTCGATCAGGGTCCTTACCTCCAGCCTGAACACTTGAATTCCAAATAAGCCAGCGCCCAGAGAGCATCACTCGATCAGGGACCTTAACTCCGGCAATCAACTGAACTCAGCCCAGAGAGCAATGCTCGATCAGGGCAAACAAATTCATAATAATCTTATATCCATGATCACGTCCCGATGTAACCCATCGGCATGTTCTACAAGCCACATTTCCCAAATCGCAATCACCACATTTAATAAATATTATTATCTGATGAACTCATCCAACACATATCGAAATAAAGATTAAAGATTTAAGATAAAACGACGTGCAATTTGTGAGGGAAAAAAAATATAACGTTTGTCTTATTATAACATACTAATAATAATATTTATATTGTTTCAAATATTAATAATCAAGTGAAATCATTTATTTTGCGATACTAATAATCATATTATGCATGAACTTTCAAAATAGCATATTAAATCGGACTTAGCAATAGTGCAATGATTAAATGACTTTAACTCACAGGGTTTGGCGACCTCCTAGCTCGCTCCGGTGCCTCGGTAGGGCGAGCGAGCAGATCATCTAATCACGGAAAACAATTTATCAATACCGAGACAATCCATCATTAATCCTAGGTCTAGACTCCTAGTACTGACTGTCTAAGAATCTCGACTCGGGAGAATTCTACCGAAAATCCGGCAGAACCTCCCCTACAACACGAACATTACCCCCCGTAAAAACGGGTCCAGGACCTGCCAGAAGGACACTTCCAATATCCAACAATTTAAACAACGGGAGTCGGGTCCCCAAACTTCACTATTTCCCGACTCCGCCACACAGCACAAAATACGAGGCAGGCCAACTGACAGACAAATATTTATGACTCACAAATATCATCAAGTACTCAATATAAACCATTAGACACAATTAAACCAAGAATTTCTAAAACTAACGGGCCAAAGATAATTACCGAGACGCTCGATCGCTCGGTCGACTCGCCTCCAGCCGCCGGAGTCCGATCGACGATCCGAACACACCATCGGACTCACAACGACGCGCTGATGACGATCCCCGCTTCCGATTTTCTGATCTGACACCCGACCATTCGGAGAGATTTGCGAACGATCACGGCCGTCGATTTGCAAACGAAGCCCGATCGCCACGAAACTGGTGCCATCGCGAAGCTTGAGATGAGGAGAGTCGGGATACGTCCTCCGATCGTCCATCCTCCGCCGGAGCTCGCCGAAAAAGCCAAAAAATGCCGGCTGCCACCATTTTCTCTCTCCACCGGATCTTTCGTCTCCGGCCACCACAGGCGTCGCCGCTGCTGCCAAAAGAAAGCTCTCGCCGAGAGGAGCCGATCGCCACCCAACTCGGCCGCCAACAACGCCGGAAACGGCCGGAAACACGCCTGGAAGCCGCTGCCACACGCGCGATTCTCGCCGCCTCACGCTACCGCTGGAGCCGCTGCTGCCGCCGCCGCTGCGCTCGCCAGCGCACGCCGCTCCACGCCCCCGGAGCTCGTCACCGACGCCGCACGCCGTCGCCTTCCTCCCCTTCTTTTTCGGCCATCGCCCTCTCTCTCTCTCTCCCGATCTACTCTCTCTCTCCCCGATTTCTTTCCCTTCAATATCGACATTTGACCCCTGAACTTTTTCTTATTACAATTTAGTCCATCAACTTTCTTAATTACTTACAATTTCATCCTGCAGAATTCCAATTTGACCCCAAACTTCTTTTTAGCCTTTCAATTAAGCCCTTAACTATTTAATTTGGGCCAAAACAGAATTATTGAAAATACACAATTACAAAAATACCCCTGACCGACATATTTATTTACGAAAATACCAAACTCACAAATATCCATTAAAACCCCATAAAAATAACATTATACTCTTAATCCTTATTCCAAAATAATCCTCCAATTAAATCCTACACACAATTAAATTAAATAATCAATTTCCAACTCAAAATTTAATACTACTAATCAATTATAATACCAATTTTCTCAAAATTCTTTTGTAAAAACATCCCTTACAATTTCTATCATAATTTTCCAATATATAATTTTATTTATATAAATATGCATTTGGGAAAATTTGAATAACCAAAATATAATCATTTCTCAAATAATTTACTTGAATAAAAACTCACTATTAAATATATAAAAAAATTCCGGGTGTTACATTACCCACTTTAATTATGTAATGCTCAGGTGGGTAGCTATGAGTATCCCTTGAAAAACACCTTGCACAATTTTAGGAATATATATATTTTAGGTAATAAAATCATGAGCCAATCCAATAGGAGATAATTTATTTATCAACGTGTAATAATTGTTACCTGATGGTTACGTTTTTGTTTCGAGCAAGTAGGAACAAATGTATATGTAAGAATTGAAATAGTACTCGTATATATATGTTATTATGTTGAAAACTATTTTCTTCCTAATACTTCTAAGGGACATACTTTGATAAATATTTGATCACATGACTCCACAATTATTCGATCCCAACTTTATTTTAAAGTTAAAACGGATACCTTTTGCGAACCAACTTTCTACATTTGTTCTTAAAATTAAAAGTTTTGGATTCAAATTATACATCTTGATGCTCATTTAAAATAATGAGATAAAAGCCTACACAGAGCTGGAGGGAAGCAATCGTAAATTTCCCTATAAACTAAAAGAAAATCATGTTTTGCTAGCTAATCAGCAACACTATTTGCAGACTTGCAAGTATGTTTAAAAACAAAATACTGGAATATCTCTCTTCCATCACTGCAGCACATTCCCAGGGAGTTTCCTCATTGTGGCGACCCTCACTGCCTCCCCAAGTGCCAGAGCTTCTGCTTCTAAGCTTGTTCTCCAAATACATAAAGTTTGGCTTTCTTGATCTCCAAATACATAAAATATCTCACTACACACAATTGTCCAAAAAAGTAACAAAAGGATAAAAAGAACCAATTGATGAGCGGATATTATTCGAGTAACTGGATTGAATTGAAAATTTTGAAGGCTGTAACCTACACTAGAAATGTTCCCCTCGGACAAAGAGCCATGTAAGTCCAAACAGTAAGAATTTGGGATTTAACGAAAAGAATGAAATTCAAAAAAAAAAAAAAAAAAAAAAAACCCTTTTGGTCACTTTGCATATATTAGTCCTGACCTGCTATTCTATTTCTAGGTCAAACTTTTTATTAAGGGTGAAACCTGGGACAATGTTTTTTTTAACATGGCTTGAAAAATGGTACCTATTCAACTAGGACTACTTGCTGCCTCCAGACATTAGGAAACATGGGCCAATCCTTCTCTGTTCATCTAGAGACTCAACAGTGCTACTTGTTCCAAGTTGGAATCGAACAAAAACTTTAAGTAAAACCACACTAACCACATCTTAGATGACATTGACAAAATTGATGGGATGATATACAAATTGGCTGCTGTGATAATTTTATTGCTGAATAGTTGATGGAAAACATTAACAGTGCTGGATAAATTTCTCTCTTTGTTTTTTGGTTTACGAAGTAACAAGAGGCATCGTCCAAATGGAAATATATAAATACTGTCGGTTAAGTTTATATGGATCCAGAGTTGAGATAATTTATGTAGTGTTAAAACAATTACTGTCGGATTATTGTGGTCTTGATAAGCAACAAAGTTGAACAAAAAATCAAACTTGTTATTGCCTCGAGGATAATTATGCACTAGTTCTAGGAAGCATATAATAAGTGAAAGCATATGTAGGAATTCAATCTGAGAAAACCTTTTCACGGCTAGGTAGTGCAAGAAAGCTTTTATCAGCTTCAAAATGGAGGACATTGGTTCAGCTTTTGTGCTCAAATTCAAAGCAACTATTTATTCACCAGTCCCACACATGTTTGATGAAGATGTCACAATCATGGGTCTCGATCGAAATTTAGTTCTGGCTACAATCAACCGACCATAAGTTAGATTGAAAAGGCTTGAAGATAAATTTGAATACCCTTTTTCTTTTTTCTTTTTTTTTTTTTTAAATGTTTGTATATTTATTTATTTATTTATTCTTTTTGAGAAAGGATAGAGGAAGAGCTCTCACAGTATCAATTATAGGTTCTGAAATATGGCAGCCGAATTGCTTTCATCATTAACATTTAATGTCAGGTCCATAATGCGGTAAAAGTATTAAAACCTGATATATGAAAGAACCTATTGTATTTCGTATATTATGGGAGCCATAGCAAGTACCTACGTTATTTCAGAGCAGAAACTACAGCTATAATAAAAACATGCAATTATCAGTTATATGTTTTTACAAATAAAGTCATCCTTGAGCTTAATTTGGAAGGGATAAATAATTATATAGGATGATGATAGGCTCACCAAACATAAATATATGTAAGGTTCAGTTAAACATGTCTTTAAACCTGAACTTCTAATTAATTAATACCAATCATGTTCACATGTTTTCTTTTTCATAATTGGCAAATCAAATTAGTACCTTAAAATCTGAAGTCAGAAGCATGTGTATTATTGAGAGTTACCTAGTTGGTGGAAACCACAGAAACAAGCTACTGCACCCAAGCTAATGCTAATAATTTCAGTAATAGCCCAGTATGGACTGCTTTTCTTCAGAAAATTCAGGTCTTGGGGTTTGCTTTGGATATGCAAAGCAAGTAATACAGACAATGCATTATCAGTTTAACATTAGTGTGCATATACATATATATTATATAAATGTATATGATAATGTAACAATAGTATGATCAATCACTATCTTGATCCAGCTAACCTTTGACTCAGATTCCCACATTTAGGACCACATTTCCAGTACTCAGCTTTAATTGATTCTGGTGTTTGATTTCCCTAATGAAGCAAAGGATCTTCAAGTGTATATCTTGTTGTTAAGTTTGGAGACCATAAGAAGCAATCTATCCAACTGTAGTATATTTTGCCAGTAAACTTCAAACATCAATCCCCATATATAGAACTGGTAAAAACAACAAAACTTGCCTGCTCCTTTACAACTTACCTAATATAAGCAATCAGGTTCCCCCTTCTTCCCTCTACTATATATATGTATATATGTTTAACTTCACCATTACTTTGCTATAAACTTGACCACCTTACTTATTGAACTGTGTCATATAATTAGCACGTACATACATATGCAAAACAAAAAAGAAAAGCTGAAAAAGAAGGGAAAGACTTAACTATAAAGAAATGAACTTGCTTTGGAGAAGAGATTCTAGAGATCTTTAATGAGGATTCTTTTCTATATATATTCAGCAAAAGCTGAATCATATTCAAGTGATGGTATTAGTTGAAGAGTTGCAGACAAAAACTGTGTGCCCCCTTCTGTTCTATATATTTCTTTTGAATTTATAATTTTAGAGTTTCTGTTGCTGCTGAAGAGAGCCCACATGTTCCCTTTCGAGCAAATTTAGTTGTATATAAATTATAAAAGAAAAAGGAAAAAGAGGAAAGAAGTTAAAAAAATAAAATAAAATGAGAGATTGAGTTTTTGAGACCAAGCTTTGGATCTATCGACTTTCTCGAACATGAACTTTAACCAACATTTTGAGTTTGAGTTTCCTTTGGAGTGTACAACTGTTGTTGCTGATGCATTAATTTTCTTTCCCAAGAGAACATATAAAATTAAATATGTAATAAACACTATACTATATACATTCAAATATTATATATATTACTTAATTAAATAGTATAATAGATACTGCATAAGGATGCATAAAATTATAAATAAAAAAAGACATTTTAAATTCAGTTTCTTTCCTTCCCAAGGTGACCCATCAATGATCATACATCTGGGTTTACCTTCTGTATCTGTAATCGATCATGTGATTATTATACAGTCCATAACAATCACTTATATGTATATTTATATATTCTGAAAAATAAAATGTATGTATATATATATATATATATATATATATACATATACAATAAAATTTTGAGAAATAGAGAAGGGGAAAAAGAAAAAGGAAAAATTATCATCAGCTTCTGAGCTGATCATGACTGCAAAAGTAAATGCAGTGCAAAGAGAGAGCAAAAAACTTGGCAGCAAGAAACAGAAACAGAACCAGTAGGAAGCTGGTCCCATGGGGTGAAGAAGCTTTAAGTTTGGTCGAAACATTAAAGCTATAAAGAAGTAAAGACAAGCAGATGAAACAAAAAGGAGCTTAGAAGAAGGAAAGAGAGCTAACAAGAAAAGCCCAGAAGCAAGAACAAAGAAGCAGCTTAAAAGAATCCCACATTGAATGAGTAAATAGGAAGGATTTTCTTTTCTATTGAAGAAAGCAGGAGAATAAAATATAAATATATCACTCATTCAAATGATAGCTCCCATAAAGATTCTACAAAAACCCTTTCTCTTTTTCAAACTATCCATGGTGAGTTCACGATATGCGTGCGTGTATGTATATATATATATAAATATATAAACTCAAGAAAGAAGGTAAGGAGAGGTGTGCAACAAATTAAAGGAAACTGCAGCTATCAAATGTTGTTACCTGGGGAACTTAACTAAATTGCTCAAAGAAAAAAAAGAACGATATACGCAAATGCAAATGCAAGATATCAGTCCTAGCAGCAGCTTCAAGCATGGAAAGTACTGATATAGACTGAGACATTAAAGAATTAAAAGAAAAGAAGAAAAAGCTCACTTACCAATTTTCATGTAGTAGTAGTAATTGTAGCAGTCATCAGTTGCTCACTCACTTACTACTGTCTCGGTGCAGAAAACAAAGCAAAAATAACCACTGAAACTCAAGTAAAAGAACTGAGAAAAACTGAAAATAGGCTAGCCATCATCAACATTAATCTTCTTTAGAGTACTCTTAAACCATCCGCCATTAAAATTGCACCATTCTAATCCCATTGATAAACCCACCGCCACCTCCACTCCAAGAAGAGAAATAAGGCAGAAACACTAGTAAAATAAACAAAAGAAGAACCCTAAAAACAAGAAGAAAAAAGAACTAGCTAAAAATCCTGAGATTGCAGCAGAATTCTGATCAAAGTCAACTTCATTTTAACACCTTGATTCCATAATTTCTAGGGTTTCTTACCAAGAGTATGCTTATTGTTATGCATCCAAACCTTAAGCACATGCCTCTTAACACCAGTCTCATTACAGAACTGCTGCACCACAGCCTCGTCATGTTTCTGAATCCTCCACCCCAGTCTTTCCGCAAGTGCCAACATTCTTTCCTTTTGCTCTTGACTAAACTTTGTCCTAAACCTCTTTCGCGAAGATCCTCCGCTACCGCCACCGAAACCACCACTAGGATTCGACACATCCTCTTGATCTTCCCTACTCTGACCTCCTCCCGACGTTGATGGCAATGCTAATGGCCTTTGTTGTGGTGGTGCCACGTGGAGGTATCCAGCTGGAGTTCTATAATACGGTGCGAATTGTGGAATCTGGTGGTGGATATGGTGTGCGTGTGGGTGGTGAAAGAACAGTTCTCCTCCTCCACCGCTACCATGCGGTGCTGGTGGTGGTGGTGTTGATGAGTCGTTGAACTCTTTTCGGTGAAAGTTTCTGTGACAGTTACACGCGGCACATTTAAGCGCGTCAAGAGTACCTTCAGCGCCAGCAGCCATAAACTCACCACAACCATCCACCGCGTGTCCACCGATCCCCACCGCGTGGTTCTTTAAGCACTCTCTATACCTCGCCTTTGCTGCTGCTGCTGCTGCTGTTGTTGTTGGTGTTGTTATTCCAGCCGCTGCTTCAGTTACTCCTGAACTCGCTGTCATTTTGACTCGCGATGAATTACCTAACGAATCGTAGCTCGCTGGTATTCCCATCTCTTCTTCTTCTTCTTCTTCCTCCTCTTCGTGCTCTTCTTGATCCTCAAACTCCATCACTCCACTCTCTATCTCTCTCTAAAAAAATACTACTTGTTTTTGAAAGAAAATAAAAATTAAAAAATAAAAACAAAAAGAGAATAACTGTGCTAGTTTCTTAGTCACTAATTTTACTTGAGCGAGGATTAAGATGATAAGAGGGATTGAGAGGATGTGGACATGATTTTCTTTTTTTTTTTCTTTTTTAACTCTCTCTCTCTCTCTCTCTCTCTCACTGCAAAAGGGCAGTGTGTTCTTAATTTTTTTTCCCCTTCAATCCCTCTTCATATACTTTTTCCCCTTCTTCAAATCCCCTCTCATTTCCCATTTTCCACCGGCTATAACCGGTCAAACCCCCTTTTTTTTAACCATATTGTTATTTCGGTTTACTACGCCGTTAAAGTGCAGTCGCCACTGTTGATATCAGTAGCATGAGGTGTAGTAGCAGTGTGGTGCTGCGCACACACAAAAAGAAAAAGAAAATTGGAATCCAACGGCCACGCGCCCTCCCACGCTCTTGTGGACACTGGAAAGTAGTAGCAGTAACTATTGCTTCTTTTACTCCTTAGCGTGTGCTCTTTGTTCACGTCATCCCCGTACAGTTTCCAGGCGCGTGATGTGTAGATGATGGGGTTTGGGGAAATATCCTGGCTTAGGACACGGAATTACTTAGGAAAAAAATAAATTGTCGGCATTTAAGGCAGCTCGCCTACGTGCGCTCAATTCCGACATAAGTGACGCGCGTTTGGCGTCAACATGCATTTAATATTAGGTTGTCCGTGGAACTGAGAAAACAAAGAGGATTAGAAAAGGGAAACGGTTGCTAAAGATAAACGCACGATAAAGAGCGTGAAAGACACGCTCTACGCGGTTATACTAGTTAATACGAAAAGAAAAGGAAAAACAAATCAACGGGGGTAAGAATTACGGGAGGGTCTCTGTGTATACGACCATCTCATGTAAGAGACAGAGACAAGAAAGAGGACATCAATGTCTTTAAGGAAAAATAAAAAATTGTCGGAAGGAAGGATGTTTGACATTTGGTGGTGGTGATATATGTTTTGTGTTATAAATCTGTGCCTGAAAGGAGCATATAACTGGCTTTGGCTATGCTGTTTGAAGTTGAAGATGATGCTCGGAGTCAATGGTGTTTTCGCTTGTCAGCATTTTAGAAGAAAAACTGTTGTTTTTTTATTTATTTTATTTTTCCTACATTAATTGCTCTTTTCTTTTCACCTATGCCCTGCTTCTTGTTATAATATTTTGGAAGTATTTTCAAAAATATACTAAAATAAAATAAAATTCATTTCAGTGTGTAATTTTTTTTAAATACTGTTTTTCTATTTTTTTTTTTAAATCTACACTATGATTGTGTTTCATCTGTTTTTTTATTTTTTATTTGTATCTTGATTATTTTTCTGTTTTATTTGTTTTTTTAATTATTTTTAATTATTTTTTGATTTTTTTATTTAAAAATAAAACCAATTTGGAATAAAAGCATGTATTTTAACACAGTAAGAATTTAGAAAACGAACATGAATATTTGATTTAAAAAAACCAAAAACATGGATATTTCTAATATCTTCTTAAAGTTTTATTTAAGAAGAGAAAAAAGAAAAACAATAAACTAAAAATAAAAAGACTAAATGTTTCGTAGTTTATTGTTGGTACTAAAGTTATTCGCAGGAATTCGAACTCAACTGGAGCTGATTTTACCATTTTTTATATAATTGCATGTGAAAATTTTACGTTTTTCTACCAATTTTATAAATCCTTTTTAAATAAATTACTTTTAAAATTTTTTTAAATTTTTGATGACTTTTACAGAGATTATGATTTAATGAATGACTTTTACAGATTTTATTTAAAAATATTTTTATCAATATTGATAGACTTTTATTGATTTTTACAGACTATTATTTATCTATTATTTAATTATTTAAAAATAAATTTAATCATTTTATTTTTATTATTTTCTCCCGTCTTTTCTGTGTACTTTAAACATTATCCCACGTAATATTATATGCAAAATAACAAACTTCATTTCATTATTATATCAAATTATAACAATTTTAAATTTTTTTATCTCATAACACAAATGCTATTTTTTTTATCAAAAGAATAATTTTTTTTAATAAAATTATCATATTATAATTTATCTTCAATTAAATCACTAAATTTATGTATTCGTTATATCTTTTTGTTACTTATTTGATAAATACTTAAACGACAATTATGTTTAGCAACAGAAAAAAAATTATCCAAATAATCTTCCTAATAAAATCTAGAAGTCTACATATAGTGGGGTTATTTGCTCAAAATAATTCATTAAAATAATTCATTTTAAATTCATATTTTTATGAGGCCCTTTTAAAATTATATTAAATATTTTTAATTAATTTATATATATATGAGTACAAGAAAATATTATTATTAAATAACTTTTAACTTCTAAAGTTTCATTATTTCTTATATATTTTAAGATGAAGAATATAGTAAAGAGAAATGAAAACGATAATGTAAAAAAATTTAAAAAGAAGAAAGATGAGTTAAAAAAAAAATCTATTGAAATCTCGATGAAAAATGAAAGAGAAATCTTGAGAATTTTTATTCATAATAATCATAAAAAGTCATTAAAAGTATATGAAAGTTCATGTCTATAAAAGGTTAAATACTAGCTTACTTTTAAAGACTTTTAAAAATATTCAAAAGTCTATATTAAATACCTCATTACTTATATAAAGTTTTCCAAAGTCATTATTAAATACATTTTGACTTTTAAACTCCATCAAAATTTTAAAAAATATATAATTTATTTTCTTTTCAACCAATTGGTAGGATGTAAATTTAAAAAGGTATTACTAGAGAAGTGAGAGACGAATATCTTTAGAATGTATATAGCAATAAATACAATATATTTTTAATTTTATTAAAGCATCCAATAATAATTTTTATATATGTTTTTATTATATAATAAATAATTAGTTTTTTATTTTTAAATTATCTTGAAATATGTGTATTTTAATAATAATTTCTATTTTATTATCTAGTTAAATTTTTAATTATAAAGTAAAGAAAAAAATTAAATAAAGAGATAATATCATTCTAAAAGAAAAAAATTAAAAAAATAAGAGAAAAAGATAATAAAATATACTTAAAAGCCATTTTTTTCTTCATTAAATTTAAAGAGAAAGAATGTGGCTTTTAAGTCATTTTAAAAAAGGAGAATTAATTAGAGAGTCTCTTGAAAGTTTAATTTTTATATATACTCTCAATAATAAAGAATTAGCATAATTTAATAGCTTGTTAGAGAATTTTTTTACTATTCATTGGAGGGCTAACGGGCAGGCCATAGACTACACAATAGAGGGTGGTTATCCTTTACACTCACTATAAAGGTAAAAATTCACCTAATACAGAGAAAAAAATTCAAACTCATAACCTCTCACTTCTAAAAGCAAACGCTATTGTCACTTGAGTTAGGTCTCAATTGTTGTTAAAGAGTATTCTTCTATTAATCTTTGCTTAATAAATATTATTTCTATTTCAAATAAATATCGTTTAAGATTTATACATAAAGATTAAATATTTTATTAAGTAACCTCAATTATAGTATATATATATATAAAGAATGTCAATTTTTCTTATGAGGTTCTATTTGGCAACATTTTATAAAGTCATATGGAGTTCAATAAAAAAATATATGCGACTTTGACGTAGTTATATAATAATTTATTATGACATAAAATACTGATCAAATTAAATGATCATATTAAATGTATTCTAATATTAAATACTATTAAAATACAATAAAAAATTAAAGTGTTTATTAAAATAAAATGATAGCTAAATATAATTAAAGAATTAGTGATTATACAATACCACTTATTTACTATATATATATATATATATATATATATTTTATTAAATTCAAAGTTATTAAAGTAAAATGGTAATATTAAATTCTTATTAAAATAAAATATAGTTAAATATAATTATTTTCGTATTATATAATATATTTATAATTAAAATAATATATTTTAAATTAAAATTTTAAATTATAAAATTATCAATAATTGTGCAATAGCATAAGTAAATAAAATGATATTACTAAATACTTATTAAATTAAAATAGTAGCTAAATATGATAAAACATTAGTGATTACATGATGACACTATACTAATCAAATAAAACGATCATATTAAGTTCATTCTAATATTAAATACTAATCAAATAAAATGATATAATTAAAGTGGTTATTTTAATAAAATGATAGCTAGATATAATTAAAAAAGTAGTGATTTTACAATGCACTAATTTATTATATATATCTATTGTTTTTTTTTATTAAAACTAAAGTTATTAAAGTAAAATGGTAACATAAATGCTTATTAAAGTAAAATATAGCTAAATACAATTATTTTCATATAATATAATATATCTATAATTAAAATAAGATATTTTAAATTAAAAATTTAAATTATAAAATTATTAATAATGCATTAGCACAAGTAAATAAAATAATATTATTAAATTCTTGTTAAAATAAAAGAGTAGCTAAATATAATAAAAAATTAGTGATTACATAATAACACTAATTTACTATATACTTATTATGAATTTTCCAATTATTTTTTATAACTATTAAATTTTTAATTTAATAAGTAAAACAATAATATTAAGCGCTATTAAAATAGAATAATAATTAAATAAAATTATTTTTATAATATAATATCTTTTTATTAAAATAAAATATTTAAAAATTTGGATCATAAACTTCTTATTAGTAATTGTACTTTAGCACAAATATATTGCTAGTAATTTAATATATGATTAAAATATTTTTTATGAATAATTCAAGATTGCTATAAATTTTACTATCTCACTCAATTATATTTTTCTCTCTCTTCTCTATTAATATTTTATTTACTCATAATGAATAAGAATAAAGCTGTAAAAAATGGTCGCCAGTGCTTTATTGGTTTCTTAAAATGACATCTAATTTAAAATAAAAAATAAAAAATAAAAAATAAAACTTCTGTAAAGTGACACTGATTTTGAAATGGAGAAATTAAATTGTACAAAATAATTCACATAAATGCAACTCAAAATATTTCATATCTTTAAGATAATGTCATGTAATTAAGGCTCTTTTTGTTTTTTTTTTTCTTATGTATTGTACTTTTAGTTTTAGTTTTAATTTTTCCTTTAGTTGTTCATCTAGAGCTTTTTTGGCATTCAAATCCACTTGTGAAGGCTTTTTCGTTTGAAGATGATACTAAGGGATTTGCTCGAGATTTTCTAGAAGTAGGCTTTGGGTGCTCGGATGCATTTGGAGATCCTTCATTGAGATTGTATCTGTTAAGCAATGTCAGCTTAAGGCCTACAAAGAAATGCTCAAAACAAAAGTTCTGTAAAAAAATGTACATTAAAAATAAATGAATCAAGTTACGAATTGCATATAGTTTCGGAGTCGATTTTGTCTTTTACATTTTTGTAATTAGTTTTATAATATCTATTTTTAATTCAACTCATTTTCTCACGATTTCTTTTAAGTTATACATGTTGGTTACATGTTGATTACACAATTCTTTTAATAAAAATGCATCTTTCATCGTCGTCGTCGTTTATTATATCGGTGATGATTATTTAAAATTATAGTTCAAATTTTAAATTAAATAAGATTTTCATTGTTTTATATTTTTTTTCTTAGCGATGATTGTTTAATGTCTATGGTCCTAATTTTAAATGAGTTAGGGTTTTTTATCCTTTTTTTTTAATTGTTTTTGCAATATCCTTATCTGCTTGAGTTCTATTTATGGCAAAAAATATTTGGTATATTGTCTTACTTTGAGTTATTTTCAGTTAATAGAAAGCCTCAAATTTTTATTGTTTTTTTTTATACAATGCAACGTGAATGATGTTTAATCCTGTTTTGACATGTCAAATAATAGATCTCATCTAAACTCATGAATTTAATATAATTTCCTTTTAATTAAAAGAGTTCTAGAAAATCATGTGATCTTTTTGTATGAAAAGAAGTTATCATATAGTTCATGTTAGTAAATCATTTCATATCATGAATTTCAGCATGGACCTTAGCTTATTTGTTTAATCTGTGGACCGGTTACTGCTCCGTGACTTCCCGTGTCAATCCAATAAGCCTTGTATTTAGTACCCTCAATTAAAAATATATATAATTTAACGATCCAATCCAACATGGATTAATTATTTTAATTAATATGTTTAACTTAATACTCAATTGGTGTTGCAGCTTAAATTAATTATAAATTATTAAATATTTTGCAAAAATCTACTTAATTGTGCTCAACAAAAACCATTATCACTTGTCACACTCCCTCCCTTTCTGAATTGTTCTGACTGATTCATTTGCATTTATTTAGCAACATTCTCATTAATTATCTGTTTATGTAAAGAAATTATACACTTGTGAATTGTCAAATCATTAGGGGTTCCTCCAATGAAATTGAAGTTGTTCCTAATATCATCAGAAAGAAAATATTACCAGTTAGGAGAAAAGGCCAAATGATTTTATTAATTCTTATCCCCTGAAATTTAGATGATTGGTCTGAAACAAAGTTTGTCCTTTTGTAGAAGCCACAGAAAATCATGAAAATCTGATATAAACAATAGTGATGGCAGTCTAATCACATCAAAATCAGAAAATGCCCCAAATAATTGAACAAATAAAAATTAAAAGCCATTCCTCTTCTTCTTCTTCTTCAAAATATTTTGACTTATGTGGCCTTTGTGACCTGTGAAGTGACCGTATGACGGTTGTCTATTACTCTACACCATAACCCTGCCTTTGATTTACATAGCCAGGTTCCTAATTCGTCTGTTTACTTAAAAAATAACAATTCAAGTTGACCCTTTTAAGTAATTTTAATTAGTTCTTTCTAAATCTATAAAATTTAATCAAATTATTTTTTATCTTTTCAGAATTTATAAATTATATATTATTTTTTAGATTGCTTCTCAGTAACAATTTTTTTTGAATAATGAGGTCACATCAAAAATTAATAAAATATTAAATTAAAATAAAAACACACTAATTCAGCAACTTAATTTTTTAAAAGTACAATATAATTTTATTTTTTTATAATTTTTAATACATATTATTTTTGATAAAAAAAAATTTATAGTTACAGATCGTGACAATCCACTGTTAAAAATCTCAACTTGTAAGAATTTAATTATTTTCATTCTGATCAGCCATCATTATTATATTATTCGTATCTGATAGTATAATTTTAGAATTTAACAACTAATAATTTTATTATTTAAACGTCAAATCACATTTTAAAAGTTAATAATCTAATAAATGTTATTTGATAGTCAAATAATAATATTTTAAGTTACTAAATTTTATATTTATTTTATTAATTAAGAGTAATATAATTATGATTATTGGTCGCATTGAAGAAAGCTAAATCCTCATAAATTTATATTTTTTAATAATGAGATATATTTTTATTAAAATCTTAAAAAATATACCTTTTTATTTCAAAAAATACATACCCGAAAATTATTAAATTGTGAAAAATATAGAGTATTTTTAATAGGCATCCCTTTAAATAAAACAATCTTTTTCACCTCTTTGTTTGTTTTGCTCTTTTTTCTTTTACTTTTTCAATGTCCAAACTAAGGAAGAAAAAAAACACAATAACAAACAAAGAAATCAAACCAATAACTTTAAAGAGAAATAGAAAACGTACATAGAGATTTTTGTTTTGTTTTTTTATAGATTTTTCCATTATCTAGGAGAATAGGTCTAAAGCACTCGTTAAAGAGAAACAAGTCTTATTATAAAGAAGAATGAGATCATTTTCAGTTTACAGAATTTGAAAAAGATTTTCTTCTTATTTCGAAAAATCAAGTGAATCACTAAAATTTTAATCTTGATTATGATATTTTAAGAACTTTTGGTGCGACACCGACAGATATTAATAAAAGAATTTATTTTATATAACATAGTATTAATAGTGAGAAGTAAACACGTTTGAAACAGTTGAAAAGGGAGTGAGAGTTGAAAAGAGAAAAAGGAAAGGATTTTCTTAATATGTTGTCATTATCTAATTATGAATTTGGATGTATTGAATATTTAAGAGCAAACAAAGTATGGGGATTTCATTATGGAAACCAACTTCAATATCAACAAATTCAACAAACCTAGAACCTAGAGTGTTTATCAAATATTCCTTAGATCAGCAAATTCCTTAGCTTCTACTGATTTTTAGAAATATTCAAGCTTTTAATTTTATAGCTCAAGCATTTACTTTACATTGTAATCATTTACTTTAGGCAATTCAATCTTCATTAGGTGCACTATGCTATTCCAACGAGGTGGGCACAACTATGGCACCCACATCATGCAAACTGAACTTTGATATCATTAAACAGGAAAAATGGAAAGAGTTTATATTAAAAATATACTGCCTCTTCCGCAGAAGAAGAAGAAGAAGGAATGACCAACAAAATTATAGTCTTCTCTACCACTGAAATCATGGTACAATAAAGATTTGCAGAAGTCTGACTATGTGTTCCACCACTGCAAACTAGAAGTAGAAACGCCATGTCCAGCATGTTTCTGCCACCATATTGCCTTCGCAAAAGATGTGAGAGACTGAGAGATTCATTCTCCCAGAAATATATAAACATTCTGATTCTGACCATCGGAGCCGAATACCCCAAGGAACATCTCTAAACCAATTTCGGGAAAACTGAGAAATTTTGGTCCGTGAGCCCATGAGCATAGCCCCAACTGTTACAGAAAATGCCTCTTGCACCAGCTGAGCCAGGCGATCTAAGAGATGAGCTATATCAATATCAGCCTTTATATATCCATTCTCTGGGAGGAGTCTGTCGTCTTTCTAAAACAAATATTGATTAAGGGTGGCAGCTGGCCCAGCCTACCTGAAATGTTTAAGTTACGAAATAACTAATTGAAGTTTCATCCAAAGAGTTTAACAGATTACCCACCGGATTTCTAAAGCATTTACAGAACGTGGAATAAACTTAGGAATTTCGAGTATTCCATAATTACAAATCCCAGTAAGAATTAAGGGGCATCATAAGCCAGCGGGCCGGAGACCTCAAAGCTATCTTTACATTTTATTATTCATAGTACACTCGCTGTGAATGTAAAAATTCATTTAGTGCGAAGTGAAGATGATTCCATTTTGCTCTGGTGAAAACTTTTCTTTTCTTAATTTAAAGAAATGTTTCTTTTTCTTTGAGGGGGCAATAGCCCTTCTTTGAAGGATTAACTTTATTATTTGACCCTTAATCATGGAGGACGAGTTATTTATTTATTTATATCATTAAGATCAATTAACAATTTATTTTCGTTTAAAATTGAAAACGACTTCATTGCAATTTGCAATTTATTATATGTAATAAAAGAAAATCATATGATTACTTCCTTAGAAAATACACATGCTATCTTTAACTCCTTAGATTATAGCTTCGCCCCTGGTAATAAGGTAGGGTTATTTGGGATTTCATTATTTATACTCACCTTGTTGATAATAGAGTCAAGAAGGAAGTGGACAACCCAGTTATTCATTTGCTTTTACTTTTATTAATACTAAAAAGAATCAATCCGATAGTTATAAAGATACGACAAAAAATATATTAAATAAGCAATCGATATAATTTAATTTAACTGTGTTAATTTACAATATAAATATTTTAAAAAATGAGAGATTTCGAATTTAAATTTTTTTTCACACATTATGTGAGTTTTCGTCTTTTAAAGCAGTGAGTGAGTGTAAGAAAATGATTATCGCATTTTGTACAGTGCATAGCCGGTTAACTCTCTAACGAATAAAAAAAACAAAATGATTTATTACTGACCTTTTATTTGGTTTAATGGTACCTGATTTCAACAATGATTGAAGGGTAACTAAAGTAAGTGATTTGCTAGGTTAAGGTAAAAGTGTTTAAGGGCTGTAATTGCACCAGTCCTTTTATTGAACTGTTTCCTGGTATTTATAATAGGAGAGGCTTATGGCCTTGACACTAGAGATGGGGCCTACATTTAAGGGAGCCGTGAGTTCCGATTTTAGAGGAGTCGCGTACAGTAGTTAGATAGACGATGGGTCGGCTTCTCCAAAATGGTCAATACCGAGTCTATATATGTTTATAAACCATGTTGAAAGTGATGGTTCTTTACCGGTCAATTTTAGATAGCCGGGTATTCTAGATATTTGATTTGGTTGAATTCTAATATGATGGATATAAATTATTATAAATAGATATAGGATAAATTTAGAATTAAATTTTAATATTCAGGATCAGATCATGTCCGAATTGGAACATTCTAATATCCGTTATCTAAATTCAATTATTTAAATAGGTATAGATATAGATCACTCGATATATATATATATATATTGCTTGCCAAATACGTAAATTACTATTATAAAAATTATAATATAAATTATTTAATAAATTAATATATAATATAATATTAAATAGTAAATAATCATATTAATAAAGAGTATTATAATTAAAAAAATATATGAAATTAATATATCAATAAAATAAAATTAAAAGTATTACATTTTTTTTCTGTGATTTTCTATTTTCGATTTTTATAAAAATTTGTATTAAATTATCTAAACTTTACATATATATAGAGAGAGTGAGAGAGTAATTCATTAATTTCTTATAGGATCAGTAATGTATATGAAATTATTATAAGATTAGACCGAATTAGATTGATTCTATTAGGATTAAGAGATTAATCATTAATTAATTCTAGTAGAATTATGAAGTTAAATTAATCATATATAGAATTAGGATAAGATTAATAAGGATAAAATTATATATATATATATATATATAGAGAGAGAGAGAGAGAGAGAGAGATAAAATAAAATAATAATAAAAATTTAAATTATCAAATTTTATTTAAAATTCTATGGTATAGCTTCTATAACTTTTTTATTTTATTAATTTATTAATATATTTAAAATTTAAATACTATAAACGGTTTCACAAAACAGATACTCATTTAATTATTTAAATATTTATATAAATAGGTATTTGACAGATAAGGTACCCACTTTCTATTTAGATATTAATAAATTTATTTAATAGCTATATATATTAAATAAATTTTTACTGGATTTAGATAGTATGCGAATATTCCTATTAATTAGATTCACTTTAGATATCTTTAAATGGACGTTATCCTACCTGTTATCATTCTTACTTTTAGATGGATTTTCATCAGTGTCATTTTTATTTTAGATTAACAATATATACTTTTAAGTCGAGTATTATGAATGGATGAATTAGATCTATATTTAAAAACTAAAGTGATTATTTATCTATGTATTGTATAGTTTTATTATTACTTAGATTATAAATAATAATATAAGATAAGTTTAGAAATTCAAAATTCAATAAAATTTTCAGTATTTTATAATTTTTATTATATTTTAAAAGATAAAAATAAATTAAGATATTTTAAATATATTTCTTAATAAAAATTTTAATATTTTAAATTTTTATTAATTTAATAAATATTTTTATATTTTAAAATATTTTTCAATTGATTAATTAATTATATATGAAATTAATAGTATAAATATTATTGATACACTATTTCTTAGAATTAAAAATCATTGTATATTTAGAAACTAATTTATTAGTTAATATAATGTTAAAAATATAATTAAAATATTATTGTCTAGAATTAAAATTATTATTTAACAAAAGCTTAATTTATTAGTACATCGGTAATTTATTTATGTATTAAAAATAAAAATGTGTAAGAAAAAATTTATATTAAAAATAAATATACATGTCTAAAAAATTTTATATCTTAGTATATATATATATATATATATATATATATAATGTACTAGTTTTAGGACTATAAAATATTCTGCAATTAGGTAACTGATTCATTAGTTTATATAATATTTAAAATAAAAATAATATACTATTATTTTATATTAAAACTATTATTTAATTAAAAATTTAAATTGATAATTAATAAGTTAATACAAAAGTAGAAAATTATATATTAATTTGAATTCATTGATTAAAATTAAATATATATATTAAAAAAATTTCAATATCAAAATAATGATACATCAAAAATATTTTATGTCTAAAAAAATATTAACTCATATATAAATTTAATTATATTTTTATTTCTACTAGATTATTTTATATTAAAACCATTATTTAATTAAAATATTAACTTGATAATTAATAAGTTAATACAAAAGCAGAAAATTATATATTAATTTGAATTCATTGATTAAAATTAAATATATGTATTAAAAAAATTCAATATCAAAATAATAATACATCAAAAATATTTTATGTCTAAAAAAAATATTAACTCATATATAAATTTAATTATATTTTTATTTCTACTAGATTCATTTATAAGAATTTTTTTATCTCATTACACTGAAGACTTAATTTTACATTTGATTATATTTACAAATTACAAAAGACGTTTGCTCTTCTTCATCTTTTTATTTTCTTTATTTGTATTTTACATTTTTAAAACTTAGACTCATATTGAATTTTAATGTGTTTTGCAATTCAAAAGAATTTAAAAAGGGGAGTCATTATCATTTCATTTTTGTATTTAAAACAACAAGATCTAAAAAATAAAAAGATAAAAAAAAATTAGTAAAAAAATAATCCAAAAAGATGAAAAATTAAAAATATCTACTAGAAATCTGATGCAATCTATAATAACATACCAAAAAATACAATATTTTTATTACTCGACCAAATTATCGGTTGAAGAGAAATTTACGGTATACACTAATCAACAAAATTGATTAAGACATACAATTGGAAAGCAAGTCATATTTTTAATCATCTAAACTATCAACACAATAACTAATACCATTTGATCCCTCTATCAAGAAAAAATATATATAAAATAATGCATTATGGGAAGATGGTGCCATGAATCCATTGATTTTACATGACTCATAACCACCATTTTCCATTTGATGGGAGTCATTTTTTACTTCACAAATAGTCATGCTAGCCTCATTTCACTACTCAAATAGTCATGCTAGCCTCATTTCACTACTCAATTGGATATTTTATGTTTTAGCAATTTCATGCATTAAAAGAAAAAAATAAAAATTGACAGCATTGATTTTGTAGATTTGGCCACCAGTGGAGATTTGTTCCCATTTGGGAGCAGATGTCCAAACAACACAACCTAAGCCTCTGGGAAGCTGCGAATATGAGAAAAGGAAAACATCAACTGGTAGTTTTGGCGTACTGACTTGATGTTTCCGACATTAATGCGGTGCGGTTCTCATTGGGATGCAAATGAATTCATTCCCCACTTTAATGAATTAACGAGTTGAGTTTGTGTATTCTAATATTTTGCCCGAAATGAAATTGTAATCTGATTTTTCGTACTCCCTTTTATTATGGAGTGATTGGATAAAAAAGTTAAGTTCATGGGGTGATTGTTGAAATAGAACGAGTTGAGGGAGCAAAATGACATTGGAAGTATTGGTTTGGGTCAAACGAAGAGAAGAATTTTGAAGAGCAAATGGGGGAATTGAATTCGTAAAGATACAGACAGCCAAATAGAGAGACAACTGACAGGACGTGCAAACACGGCACAGACCTGAGACTGTGAGAGAGAAAAAAGAAAAAGAGTGGTATCAGTATCATCATCTCCTGTCAGCTGGCAGGAAACCGCTAATAAAGACAGATTTCCTCTCACATATTTTACATATTTACACCTTTTCTATAATATATATATTTTATTTCTTTTAAAGCTTAATAAATATGCAAAAGAATGAAGCTATTCACATCAAATATTTTCTTTCTGACCATACACAGTCTTTATATTTCTTTTATAGAAATTATTTTTTATATATGCAAACTAAAGTGATATATATATATATAGCTTGGTAGATGAGTACCTGCCATAATAATTTTTAAAATATATTTTTAAAATTATAAGTAAAATAATAATTTCGTTCGAATCCACTTTAATATTTAAATTTGAGATTTAAATAATAAATAAAAAAATATAAAATCATAAGATGAATGTTAAAGTATCACTTATAGAGTGCTTGACCGCTCTCTATTCACATAAGAATAGAACTCATATCTTATCTTATAGGTATTAGTCTTTTAGTCAAGTTGCATTGAATATGGTTTTAAAATTACTTATCAAAGTACAATTAGGACTAGATGAAGTGTCATACTAGTCGGAGTTCTTATGCTCATAAGGAGTCCTTATCCCTATGTGTATGAAGATTCGTCACTATATGGACATTGTTGTCCTACTTAAATACACATATAATTCATGCATAGTTATGAGATACTAATTTACTAATTCGAAATAACTAACTATATATTAATTATTTAAATCTTAACATATAGAATATTCATATATATATATATATATATATATATATATATATATATTAGCCCCTTGTATGTGTTTTATTTGTTAATAATGCAAAGACATGGAAAATGGAAGAAAAAGATGTAAATTTGATGAGGCAGGCTACAGTAGAGTGTAAATAATATTTACTATTAACAGAGAGGTGATGGAGAGAATTGCGGGGAAAAGGGAAGTGGATTGTGACAGGACGAGTAAAGAGTGGGACGACCTTGATTTCTATTTCTATATTCTTTTGCAGCCTTTCTTTCTTTTCTTTTTTTCTTTTTTCTAATTTCCTCTCTCCCAATTAATGATAAAATAAAAATTAAAAGAAGAACGACAGGGGCCCTTTGATGCCCCCATCAATGCTTCCTTGCACCAACACCTGCAGGTGCAACATTAACACCAACCTTATTTCTTTTGTTTTCTTTTGCTTGGCAACACATATCTATATTCCTTGCCTCCTCTTTCTTTATTTCTTGTTCTTGTTTCTTGATGTTCTTTCTTGTATGTATACATATGTTGTTACGCAGTTACTATAATGTTAAATGTTGTTGCACTCTGGATCATATGAAATTGCAGGACTATGTCAAAAGGATTTATTTGTGCTTCGTCAATTAGCATATAAAAAGGAGGAGGAACACAACAAATAATTAAGGATGAGAAAATTATGGTTATAGATGATAAAAGAGTTATAATAATGAGGACCACTATGGATAGGATAAATGGGTTATAATACTGCATGGGGTGCTTTTCAAAAACAGTTGTGATTGTACAAAACATACACTCACTCACTCTCTCTCTCTCTCTCTGTGCCTGCCCTCCTCCTGACATTTCCCACCTCCCACTACCACTGGTTTGGTTGACATTTGGCATCAGTTTTCCAGGATAAAAGCTTTCTTCCTTTCTTTCTTAACTCAACTCTCCCATTCATCATTGCTTTTGTTTTCCTCTTCTTTCTCCCTCATCCTTCTTTTCATTTCTTTTTTTCTTTTTCCTGTATCCCCAAACACCCCCCCTACTCTTGTTTAAATACGAATTAACCTAATTTGTCTCTCCATGTACTCTTGGCAACCACTATGGCATTCTCTATCCAAGTAACTACATTCATCAAATATATAGCTTGCATATAAAATATCCAACAAATATGCATATATATATATATATATATATATATATATATATATATATATATATATATATACAAGTTGTGATTAATCTTGATGAAATGCTGGTTGCATCTGAGTAAAGTAGGGGCCAATAATGGTTAATGGCAGAAAGGGGTAAGCATCAAGCACGAGGAGTGATTTTTAGTATAAGTTTGTGGTATAAAAGCTAGGGCTAAGAAACAGAAATGAATAACCTACCTTAAATGAGCTGACAATCTCAAATGCTTCCTCCACTACCATCCATCTAGCACCTAAATGGAAGATACTCTCCTTGCAGAAAACCCTTACACACAAAATATCTTGCGTGCAATTGAAAACCCTTCCCCCCATCCTTTTTTCCTGCTCTTTAATCATCATATGTGGTTAAATTCTTATGACAGTTGATTCAGTTTTATCTCTCAACTTTCTGAAAATATTTTTTGTACATTTTGTTTTATTATGGATTTTTGTCATTACCTTATATACATGTATATCATATGTGATTGTAAATGATCAGACTGTGTTTTAATTTTCAGGAAATTTAGAGATTGTTTGATTTTAGCTTCAACTTTTCATACACTAAAAATGCAATGGCATGGGATTTTGTAAAATTAATGAGATCATTCCAGGACAGAAAGAACAAGTGAGCTATACAACTGAGAAGAAGCTATTAGGCCAGGAAGAATACAGAGAAAGAACTATTAGGACCTAAAAAAGCAAACAAAGTAGCTAGTGATTTAATAGAACAGTAGAAATGGTTACTCCAAGAAATAAAAGGTCATGAAGGCCATAAAAATGACTTTAGAAGATGAGCGCATGATTAACTACAGGGACTTCAACCAACAAAACTAAGCTTTAGTAAACTTCAACAGTAATCTCTGAGGCCATTATTCAATAAAGAAATTTCCATACAACGCACTATTGACTTCTTCTTTTTCCTTTCCAAATAATGAAAGAAATTAATAATTATGTTGTAATTCCGTCATATTAATATTCTTAGCTGCAGTTTGTTCTATATGTTCTTTTTCCTGCCAATTGTATAATTCATTTTTTGAGATCGTTTCATGAATTCTACCAATAAGATGATAAATTATTGGTCGCCACACACATTTATATTTATGTTATTGGGCTCTTAGTCAATTGATATATAATAAGAAGCTAGTTTAATCAAGCTAGCAATATATAAACTCTTATGACTCATACCATATTCAATTGTACTCAATAATAGATGCAACATGCTTGCCCTAAGGCTAATGTAAGACAAAACAAACTGCTAGGTTATGTTCTGGCTTCTTCCAACAAAAAAAAAAAGAAAAAAAAAAAAGAAGAAGAAGAAGAAGAAGAAGAACTAGTGTAATTAAATTTTTGAAATTTTTTATTTAGTCTATATGTATATTTTCATTTATGCACTAAACCGATAAATAACTGATAAATATTTATTAATTTTATATAACTAAATATATTTAAATCATTCAATGTTAATATATAAAACACCAATTTCTAATTCTTTATGGTAGATATATTCAATATAAAAAAAATTCTTAAAATTTATCAAGACAAACCAGACATAGAGGTCCACAAAGTGCATATCTAATTGCTTATGTGATTTGAGCTGGTTCCCATAAGTATTTGTTAGCTTGAATAAAGACTAGGTCGTGTGATTCTAAAAATAATTATGTTTATTTTTAACTTCATCAACTTTGAGATGTTGCAAATGAAAATGCAATATTAACCCAAATTCACTTTAAGATTGTCTGAACAAAAGTATATAATCTTAAGACAAGACATTCGCGCGTGCAATTAAAGATTGATGTGGGTCATCTAATGTAAACCATGTCTATTTTGTTGTTTTTTGAGCTAAAACTTGCTTTATAAACAGTTACAAGGATTCTTGATTTTGACATTATTATAGGGTCATTATTAGAAGAATCTAAATGGGGTTAATTAACTGCCGAAAGTTTAAGAATTTGATGGTCCACTTGCATATATATATATATATATAGTCATTAATAGGGGAAAAAATCCATCAAAAACTAAATGTCTGGGCTTAACTTTCAATCCCAGGCCTTTTAGACGTGGCCCACCATGAGCCACAACCCAAAGATGAACATTCTGTAATTCTTTTCTTAGCCAATTAGTTTCATAGTGCTGGGCCATACCCACCGGCCTACATGAAAGAAAGATTTAATTATACTAATCGTAACGAGATGATAACTCACTTAACGGGTATTTTACTTAGCAACCTGATAGTTGTTTTTCAATCAACAATTAAATAATAAATATGATTTTCGATTTACATAGAAAGAAAAACCAATGGCAATGCAGTAGTAGAAGTCTACCAATTCAAATTATCAAAGTTAGAAAGCATAATCAATCTATAATTAAAGACACTCTAAGGAAGGCAAAGGTAAAAGGGATATAACCTAAAAATAAACTCTTGGCTAAAGTTATACTGAAGTCATTTTCATGGCAAATAGACTCAATAGCTATAGAGAAATTAATAAAGATAAAAGGAAATGGTTCTATAGACTAGGAAGCTAATCATTTTTGCAAACTGAGTATACTGCTGGGTCATAGGCTCGTGATACTCGTTAAAAAAAAACATAGAGGAGTTAGTGGAAATGACAATCATTATTGAGGAGGAAAGCAACCCTTGTGCTCAGAAAATGATATTTACTGTTTTCGCTCAGTAAAAATGACCCACAATTTTGACTCAATGCCCTAAGAAAGATGATGAATTTGCAAGACTTGGCTAAACACCTCCATTAAAAAGTCTAGCTTATAGTAGAATCCAAGGCATTATTACTAAGAATGGAACAAAGCCTTTTTCATGGTCAATGCAAAGATAAAAGAGTTCTATAGATGAAAGGAACGTATCATTGCCTTGATTATGAATTCCATCATCATCCTCGTTTAAACTTGAAGAATGGAATTAACATTACAACTAGGGCTATTATATGGTGTCGTAAGAAATTCACCTTCAATAAAAGATAATTGATATTTTTTTTAAAAAATTATACGATTGGTGGAATAAAATACTTAATAAAAGAATTATATTAATTCAATGAAAAAAATTAAATTTAGGAAAGTGACAGACAAATATTCTTCCTCTTCTTTGTATAACCAGTGTTGCTAAGATTCTTACTTGTATTTTTTTTTATCAGGATTCTTACTCGTATTGCCTCTAACCAGTAAAGAGAATAACGCATTATTTCATTAGCAAGTTTTTTTAATCAACAGTTAGAATTAAGTTTAATAAATCTAATGACTCAAAATGCTCATAACACCGGTATCATATTATACAAAGTCAATTCCCATAATATCACAAAAGATTAATGACAGAATATATCTCTAAACACTTTACTTGTATGGAATAATCAACTAGCACCTTATATTTCACTATTTACTCATCGGACACCTCTACTTGCTAAATTGATCATATATAAATACTTGAATGCTGACTTGGCACACATTTAACTCACGGCAGACTAAAAAAGTGAAAAACAAATTGATACACGTCACTTGTATTATAATAAAGATTCAATTTAATTCTCATTTTTTTCTAAAATGTCTTTTTTGATCCCTTTAAATATTTTTATTATTTCATAATTTATGTAATATTTCTTTTTAACTCCTATAATTATTTTTGAATATTTTTATATGTTTATCAAATTACAATTTTCCTTTTAAAATTTTTTAAATTATATTTATTTAGGTGTAGAATTTGGAATAATATGTCTATTTGGAGAAAACTAAATAAGAGAACAAAATATTGTTTACTTGTTTAATAACAAACACATTTTATTCAAATTTATATGTAAATAAATATATTATTGAAAAGTTTAATGGGATAAAAAATAATTTAGAAAATATAAGATATTAAAAAAAGATTATAAGAGTTAAAAGAGAAATTTTACATAAATTTATGGAATAATAGAAAATTATAAAAGGACCAAAAAATAATTTTGTAAAACTATGAGAATTAAATTAGATTCTTGTTATAATAATGCTGGCTGCATCAGTTTTTTTCTGATATTTTGAGTGTTCGTGAGTTACACGTATGTCACTCGGATATTTATATGTTAATAATTTAGTAAGTAGAAGTGTCTATAAGTAAATCATAAAGTATGAGTTTTTAGTTGATTATTTCATACAAATATAAGTGTTTGGTGATGTATTTTCTAAAGATTCATACTACACATTATATACCATGCTGAAATTATTTTAACTTGATTTTTTTTGTTTACTAATCATAAGGACAATATATATTATGTCTATATTATTTATGTTCGTCTGAATCAATTAAAATGATAAATGCTTATGTCGACCATAAAAATATTTCAATATATATCATAAAAACAATGAATCTAACTTTCATAAAAAAAATCAACTCATTTTCATTTAAAAATAAATATTTCATAGTAATTATATATATATATATAAAGTCATAACTACTGAATTAACAATAATAAACTAATGAACATGTAGATCATAAATTATGAACATCTTTCATTAAAATAATGAGCATCTAAAAATTAACGGAATACAATATGGAAATTATTACAGTAAACAATCAATATTGTGCATGTGAATGATGAATATGAATATCCATCATAAAAATGTAATACTTTTGGTTATGGAATTATCAATCACATATTAATAAAAAATTTAAATTATCAAAAGTGTTAAAAATTAGTTTCATTCACTAATGGTATAAATCTTTAATATATAAAGAGTTTCTAAAAGTTATATTATATTAGTTTTAATAAATAATTTATTTTATCATTTATAGAAAGTATTATTGATTTTTAATTTTTCCGGGGGTAATGACTAATTGAAAAAAAAAAGTGTTAACAATTATGTTAATTTCTTAATTTTATTTATATATATATAAACTTTTTATCATGTATTACTATATTTCAACATATAGGTTTTTTTTATTATTTTGACACATGTACTTATTTTTAATATATAAAATTTAAGTTTATGTATAAAAAATTAAGAAAACATTAAAAGAATATTAATTTAATATTATTTCTAAAACTATTATAAGTAGTTATAAAATATTAAAAATACTTTTTAATTTTACTTATAAACTAAATTTACATATCATTTATAGTCAAAATAATTACGATAGTCGTATAACTAGGGCTGAGCATGGATCTCGGTAATTCCCGTCCAAACAGAATAACCATACCGAAAAATACCAGAACCAAAATAACCGAAATTTTTTATAACCGAATTGAACTGATCCGAATTTTTTTTTCTATTATGGTATGGTAATAGTTCTTTAGTAAAAACCGTACCACAACCTGTACGATCGATCCGGACCAAACCGTAGAACCAGAATTTTTACGTATATTTATTAATAATTATTTATATTATATAAAAATACCTATTAAAAATAACTATAATATTATAAAATACTTTATACTCTATAAAAAATTATTTTATATTTATCATTTTATATAATTTAAGCAAGTATTATCGAAATAAAGAAAAATACTACATATTAAAAATAACTATAATATTATAATATACTTTATACTCTATAAAAAAATATAAGTTATATATTAATATATCATATAGTATACTGATACTAATATACAATACTCTAATACTAAATTTATAATTTACTATCTACTAACTTAACTCTAATATCTTTTCTTACCACATACTACAAGCATACACCTAACAATTTGAACACACCGTCTTTCTCTTTAGAATACACCGCCGCGCCTTCCATTTTTCATTTCAGAAAGACAAAATCCCTAAGGTAAATTTTTGAATAGAAAATCAAAAGGAAGAAGGAAGAAATCTACTCGCGTAAACGTCTTCCTCTTTAGAACACACCGTCGCACCTCTCAATTTTCAATTCAGAAAGAAAAAAATCCCCAAGGCAAATTTCTAGACAGAAAATCAAAAGGAAGAAGGAAGAAATTCACTCGCATAAACGTCTTCCTCTTAAGAACACACCGTCGCACCTCTCAATTTTCAATTCAGAAAGAAAAAATCCCTAAGGCAAATTTCTAGACAGAAAATCAAAAGGAAGAAGGAAGAAATTGGCTCGCCTAGACGTCTTTCTCTTTAGTGCTACGCATAATTGGCTCGCCTAGACGTCTTTCTCTTTAGCGCTCTCTCTTCCCATAACTGTGTCGTCATTGTTCAGTCCCAGATATTTTTCTTTTCTTTTTTTCTTTTTTCTTTTTATTTTTTATGGATAGATTATTGGCCGCAACTGTGAAAAATATTTTACTTTAATGATTGCCATATGCAAAATATTTTTATGCTAGCAGTAACATATATTTTAATGATTTGTATTTGAACATTGAATGAATTGTTATACTTGCAAGTAACTGAATTGCAAACAGGTTGTTAAGAATGTGATTGCAATTTTAATTCAGATTTTCATACTACCTTCTTAGGTTGGTAATCATTTTTTCTCTAAATGTGTTTAATTAAAGATGAGATTAAAGTTGTGTTATTTTTTTAAATTTTTTAGAACCGAAAATAGCAGTGAACCGAACTGTATTTAACTGTAAAAATTGGTACAATACGGTATAGATTATTTTATGTTTGGTATGGTATTTGTACCTTCAATTTTAAAAAAACTGAGGTTTGGTATGGTACTGGTGATTTATAGATAACCGAATTGGACCGATTCGTGCTCAGCCCTACGTATAACGCACAAATAAAAGACTAATATTTATAAATATATAAGACTTTTATTCAATATATAAATTTTTAAATAATATTAATTTTATAATTTATTATCATAATTTAAAGAAATTTTTTCAAAAATATCCTAAAATTAATAAAAGATATCTTTTTTATTGTGTATATTTTTTTTAAAAGAAGTTAAGGTGCGGTTGGTTTTTAGTTTTTTTTTTTAAAGAAAATCAAAGAGACAACTAAACCTTAATTCTAAACAAAATTTAAGAAAACTATATTTTTATATGTTAACATATTAAAAATAAAAATAAAAAATACTGTAAACTTAATAAAAAGAAATGTGGATATTTCTGAAATATATATATATATATATATATATATATATATATGAAAAGAATATTTTCATATAGTTTTTCTTTTTTCTATATGGCATTCTCTATATTCTTTTAACTATTTTTCTTAATTTAGGTGTAATGAACTTTCTCTTAACTTTAATTTTTTCTCTTTCTTTCCTTAATAATTTTTTTTTATAAATTTTAATATATTATTTTATATCTTGATAAACTATCTTATTATAAAAGACATTTAAACAAATAAATTAAACATCACTAATTATAATTTATTTTTTAATTAGATATTCAATAATTTATTCAAATTGGTAAGTTATGAATTTTCTTATGTGTAACCTCAATCTTTTAATGATAGTAAGTATAATTGTCTATTTCAATTCAATGTAGCTTTTAAAAACTTCAATAATGATAAAAATGAGATTATTTTTAGACTTTTAATTTTTTTTAAAAGAAAAACTAGGTTGAATATAAGCCTTTTATGTAAGAGAATAAGCAATATGTATTTCTATAAAAGACACAATTAATGAATTGAAAAAATTTATAACCTATAAATTAAAATATATCTATTTCTTTTCTCCCCAAATAGCATTTAACTCTGTGATATATTAGAATTCTTATTCTTATCGAGTATCGTTTGTACCATATGGATTATGTAAGGTTTAATCAATACATAGAAAAATAAATACAAATATCCTTATAGTTACTTTAATAATGGATAAAAACGTGTGATTGCCTTTGGTTTGCTCAATAATGATAAAGAATGACACAACATTGAATTTGTTGAAAAGCTAAAAAGAAAAATTTGAAAACTATGGAGGTAGATCTTTTCAATATATGTGATTTGCTAATATATATATATATATATAATTGAGAATTTTGAACTCTCTTTTACAATTTCTAAACCATTCATCTCCGTTTGATACTCAATCTCACTATTTATCTCCATCTAAGATGATTAATACTAATGTTATAAATAGTATGTATTATTTGTGAGGATTGTATTATCAAGTAAGCTTCTAATCAAAAAATTTACATATTCTTTGTTATTATTAGTTCTAGCCAAATTTAATTCATATATCATATTTTATTCATTTCATGTTGATATTTTATTCACATATATCCTATCATGAATTAATATAAATATTCATAAAAATTTACTGGTAACAATTTATTCCCTTTTTTGTGTGTGTTTTCTTTATAGAACTATAAATTTCATCATTATAGATGAACTTTATCTTGTATATCAAAAGGTGTCATCATATAAAAAATATTTTAATAGAAATAAATTATTATAATTAAAAGTCTTAAGAATTAATGTTATATTGTCTATTATGTATTCATTATATGTTAATCATATGTTAAGATTGAATTGGTCGAAAATATAATTTTTCTTGTCATTCAAATTGTATTCATATATATAAATGATTTTTACTCGAGATAGATAGTGACAAGAGTTTTCTTGACAAGAATTCTCATATCGAGAAAACATTATTTTATATTGGAACAATGTTAAGGCAATAGATAAAAATATGATTTGAATTAAAGATTTACTAAATATCTTTTGTATGTTCAAATTTTAAAAATTGATGTTTTTATTTTTTCCCTGATATCATTGTAATTCATTTACTTATATATAAGTTTGACAATAATATAACATGTAAAATAATTTAAAATATGAAAAAAATATTATATAATTTTTCTTATCATACTGTTTTTTTTTTTTTATAAATGACTTTTGATTTTCATTACACCAAATAAAGACAAATATCAGCAATCACAAATAACTACTAAAAGCGAGATAATATATATATAACTATAACTATAACATATTGGTGAATGATTTAATAAGTATTGCTAGAAATTGAGCGATGTATAACTACTTTTGTACTATATTTTTACTTAGTATAATAAAAAATTATTTCAGTTAAGTGTTGAAATAAATTCTACAACAGACTAGGAATTATCCCTTACAAGTTTAATTTAGTAAATTAATATTTAATAATCATACTCTATTGTAGTTTCAACCTTCAAATTATATTATATCTATTTATTTTATAATAAATTTAATTTATTAAATTAATACTTAATAATCATATTTTATTATAATTTCAATATTTTAGATTATATTATATCTACTCATTTATAACTATTTTTCCCAATTAGAATTAGTTAATATTTTATATTCGACACTTTAAAATAATTATATAAAAAAACGATAGCAATTAATATTATTTTCTATTTAAAATAAAATTTTTCATAGCATAATTTTATTTTTTAATATTAATTAATATGTAATATATTTTTATTTTTATTTATTATATAAATGAAACGAGATTCCGCTGTAGGCGGGCACACGTCTAGTTATTACTAATTTAAAAGTCACCACACTTGTGGGCGGCCTACGGTGAGTGGAAGCATAATTTGCCTCCATGAATCAAATCGGTTGGTTTATTAATGTAATAAAGCCCAGGCCCAATTAGAAAATATTGTGCGTCTTACTATTATTTCACACTGAATAATCCCCAGTTCAAAAAAATAACACTAAATAACCAAAACAAAACCCTAACCTGATATAAATTAGGGTTTCCTGTTATAAATTTCCCTTTGGCCGCTTCTATCCCTCGTAGGCACTATTGCTCGCATCTCCTTCTCCCTCTCCCTCTCCAGCTTACAGTTAAGCAATGGCAGCAGAAGTGGCGGCGCCGCTTGTTAGCTCAGAGCCAATGCAGCCTTACAATGAAGTGAAGCTGTTTAATCGCTGGACGTTTGAGGACGTTCAGGTTTTTTTTCTTTTTAATAATTAATATCTCTTTTATTCACTTTAAGTATATCTTTTTTTGCTTCTGATTGATTATTGAAGGTAATTATAATTGTCTGTGTCGTGCATATTTGATCTGCTGAGGGTTTAAGTAATGATTTATCTGTTAAATTAGAGTTAATAATCAATTTATGAAACATCATTTATGTTTTCATATGCGTATGGTCTCACTTGGTGCACTTCTTCGCGCATGGAGGAATGCACATGCCCATGCGTATAACATCTATGTCGTCTCTAGATGTTTTGTTCTGTTATATAACCATGGTGTGTGTATTTGGTTTATTTATTCTGATAATTAACCAAGTTTTGGGTCATAGCAGTATAAGTCTGGCCATCGCGTTTGGTCCTTTTATCTTCTTTTTGTAATTTCATGCCTTTTGGGTCTTTATTTCTTCTTGTAATTTCATGCCTCATGGCAGCATAAATCTATATCTTTATGCTTTGCAAATTCCAGTTCTATTGCTTTTCTTACTGGTTATGGTTAGGCAGTCAACTGAATTAGGAATCTACTTGATCAGAGTATATCTCCTATGATTCTATATTTTTTATTTGATTAAGTTTTTACGGTTCTTGTATGTAAGCATATAAACATTGTCTTATTTGAAGTGATAATTATTTGTTATTAGTTAGAACTTTTAATGTTAGCCATTTCTATAATTAATTGCTTTATTGTGGATCAGGTCAATGATATTTCCTTGTCTGACTACATTGGGATCCAACCAGCCAAGCATGCTACTTATGTTCCGCACACTGCTGGGAGGTATTCAGTAAAGCGTTTCAGGAAGGCTCAATGCCCAATTGTGGAGAGGCTTACAAACTCATTGATGATGCATGGTAGAAACAATGGGAAAAAATTGATGGCTGTTAGGATTGTGAAACATGCTATGGAAATCATTCACCTTTTGACTGATCTAAACCCTATCCAAGTTATTGTAGATGCTGTGGTTAACAGGTGTGTAATTAAGTCAGTGTTGAGTTTCATACTGTTCTATCTGTTAAAAAGAAGTTTGTTACTGTTGTACTGTTGAATCTCAGGTTTTCTTTGGTTGTTTCATATTTTGGGAGAATACCTTTGGAACTAAGTTTGAATCAGTTCTTGATATTTGTTTTGGTTCTGATAACGTTTCTTTTTTATTATAGTGGGCCACGGGAAGATGCAACCCGTATTGGTTCTGCTGGTGTTGTGAGGCGTCAGGCTGTGGATATTTCTCCTCTAAGGCGTGTGAATCAGGCCATCTATCTCCTTACTACTGGTGCTCGTGAAGCTGCTTTCAGAAACATCAAGACCATTGCTGAATGTTTGGCTGATGAGCTTATCAATGCAGCAAAGGGCTCTTCCAACAGGTTTAGTTTAAAATATTTTACTTTGTTCATCATATCCTCTTTTGGGTGGTTATTATCCGTAATGCTTACATCTGGTTATGACACTACTTCTTCAGTTATGCCATCAAGAAAAAGGATGAGATTGAAAGAGTTGCCAAGGCCAACCGTTGAGGGATCAATATGAGATGGCAGTGGAGAAGAATTTTGGATGTCATTTTGTTTTTTAAGCCTTTTGTTGTCATTTCTTTTACTTGTTTTCCAGGCTATGTAGATAAGCTTAAACCATTTGAACTTATGCAAAATGCTTGAGATTCTTGTTTTACTGACTATGTCCATACTCCATGGTATGCAAATTGGGTTGTAGCATGTCTCCTTGTCATGCTTGCTTAGCTTGATGCAAATTTACAGGTGCTTGAATATATATGATTAATTGGCAGATCCAATTGGAAGTACAAGGAACAGTTGCATTTTGTGCTTTCTGTTTTGCAGTAAGCATTTTGGATCCCTGCCTAATCATTTTTATTGCCTTTCTTAAATAAGAATTAGGCTTAAGTTTAAAATTTCACTAGTCAGTGCTTACTTATTTTCTTAGTCTTTTCTTTTTTAACTAAATGACATTTCAATTATAAATTGTGGAAAATGGATGGAACAAGAGAAAATGAGGTAAAGGAAAACAACCAAAATGACCTTATATTCTGAAATACTCTGTTGCTCAGACAGCTCCTGACCTTGAATCCTTCGGGAAAAGGTACAGAGATTATAGAGGAGTTGACAAGTCTATCACTACTAAGATATATTTATTAAAAAAATTTGTACTTTACATTTAGTTATCAAAACTACTATTGAGTTTTTAAATCTTTAATTTTAGTACTGTATTTTAATATTGATTTTAATTTTAATTTCAAATTTATTGATATGGGCAATGCAGCAACACTCATTATTAAAATATTATTATTTAAATATATAAGATTAATAAAATTTTAGAATTAGAAAAAAGATTAATTTTTATATATATAAACATTAATATATCAGTAACGGAAAAAAATTAATTTTTATATATTTAAACAATAATATATCAGTAATAGAATGAGTAATAACTTTAATATTGATAATTTTACTACTAAAATTGAAATCAATTAAAGTATAGTGTTGAAATTAAAAATTTAAAAGTTATATGTTGGATTTAATAAAAAAATGCAAAATTTATGTCGTTTAAGCAATTAAGCCAATTTAAAAATAAATAATTTTTTAATCTATATATGAAATAAAAGTCGACTATCAAAGTGGGACGGGGAGAATATCATTTGATGCCATAGCCATAGGATCCGCCTGCAGTCCAATTCGAGCCAGGCACCTGCTTGGAGCCCAATCGACTATTATTGGAAGTTGGAACCGGAACCATTGGCTGATGGTTTCGAGCCCAAACCCCCACCTCTTTGTGCGACCGATGCAGGTTTCTCTTCATGAAGTGGTGAAAAAGAAAAAGGGGGGAAAAAGAGAAAGAAATTTGGTAGTTTGTACATTGTCTCAAAACAGTACAACTTATTCTCTAGTTCTCGAGATTTCAGTATAAACAATTCTGTACTTCAAATCCTGATTTTGAGTTCTTCCATTCCTTTTCTTCTTCAGTTCATTATGATTTAATGCAATACCCTAATGCTAAATGTGATAGCTGATCATAAATTTGAAATATTAGAGCATTAATTAATTTCTTTTTTGAAAATGTTAAAATATATTTTTTCATAACCGGAAATTGTGTATGAGTGGAAATATATAGGTTAGCATGTCTTTACACAATTATTATACTTCTTCTGTGAAGGAGTGTCCTATCCTTAACCTATATGTTTGAGTTACTAATGGAAAAAATTAAACAATCTTTTTATTCAACATTAAACAATTTTTGAGAAAGCTATAACTTTGTATTTAGGAACTCTTACAACATTAGATGTAATTCACTAACTTTCAGGTACGCTAAGAAGACCTCATAAAACTGATTTATTCCATGCCAATTCCATTCCCACACCACTAAATCTCTCCATTCATTAATTAAAATCTTGTAAGTTTCATTTCTCAGAGATGGTTCTAAGTTTTCGTTAATATTCAAACAGATTGCCAGCTAAACAGGTATTCTGTTGTCCTTTTTCTTAAGTTAGCATGAAGAAAGTGCATCATTGAGAACATAAGGTACAACCGCTGGCTGGATCTAGACCAATAGATGTTCCATGAGCTAGATTACTGTAATAAATTCTTTACCCAGAACGACCAACAACAAGAAATCAATCAACTTCAGCTTTACCACCTTCCAAGACATGCCAACTGTTAGCTCCTTCCAGTGAACGCAAATCTTGGTCATAGTGAGATGGATAACTTATCCCTGCTTGATATGGTCAGTTTCAAACGCAAAAAGAAGTTCCAGACCACTTGAATAGAATAATAGTACTGGAACTTTGCAATGGCTTTCATGGTTAGATGAAGTAAACAGTTTCAGTAGCTGCAAGTCTGCCTCCGACTATCAGAACTTCACTTCACAAATGGAACTCCAGAAGGAATTTGCCGAGCATATTCCTCGTACTGGGACCCAAAAAACCGCCTCAAGAAATACTCTTCATACGGTATTCTATTTGCAAAGAAGTGCCAGACAACAACTGCAAATGCAATTGTCGATATGGGATTACATAACATTATCTGGGTGCCAACTGACCAGATGAAGAAACCACAATAGCTTGGATGACGAACAAATCTGTAGACTCCATGAGTGATCAGCTTGTGATGCTCCTCATGATAAATCTTGATAAGATGTGTGAAGGCTCGCCCAGCTGTTATAATTGCCATTTTCCGAATGACTTCACCAATTACAACTAGCACAAGGCCTAAATTACTTACCCACCAATATTCCTTCAGTCCAGGAAATAAAGAGAATTCAATCAAGTATTCAACCAATGAAAAGAGCATTGCTAGAAGATAATGCTTGCTGACCAGAAGCGACTTAAGAGTAACAGTTGATTTCCCATGAATGCTGATTGCTAGAAGGTATTCAGAACCATGAAAAAAACTAATCGAGAAAAACATCTGAGATAACTGTCTGCAGGCTGTATAACTGAAGATCTCAGTCATCTTTTCAAATTATGCCAATCAATTTCAGTCTATAGTGTACTGAATGCAGTGCTATACTAGGAACTAGCACTAGCAGTACGAAGAGATTTCCTTTAAGAAACTACAAACCTGAAAAAGAGGAAGAGCTATACAGCATTAATACTGAAATCAAAAAGTGCTCCAAAACATCATATCTTCAAAAAATTAAATATCTTCTGCAAAAGACAAAAGATGAAACTAGGGTTTTGAAAATTAAGCATAAATTTTAACAATTTGGTCGTTACAAGTTTAATCATGGAACATAATAAATATATGCAAACTAAATCACACGGTTCTTATCTGCTAAAAAGTTTCAGAAAGATCATTAACATGGTCCAAGCCATACATCACAATAAACGAAATTAAAAAAAAAAAAATCTGCTAGCTTGTAAATTGAAGATGTAAGCTTCACAAATATTATCTATACAGCAGGAATGAAAATAAATTAGGCAATATGATGAAGATCAGTTTCAATAAATTAAGATGTCAACTCAGCGAAGTTGCGATTTGAGTCTACGTATATTCCAATTAAAACATATTAGTTTAAAGCTATTGAATCAGCTAAAGAGCTGACAAGCAACTATCAAAGATGATTTGCAATTTCTATATTTTTTGAAATTGAGATTCAAAAGGAATTCCATTTTTTTCCGCATTTCACAAGCAACCAAATAATCATAAACAAATCATAAAACACTAAGCAATGAGATCTAAAATATGAAGAAGAAGTGGAAAAAGCTTACCTTCTTAGCTTTAATTTAACTTCAAAATTTTAGTTGTAAACTTTTGGTTTAGAATTGTTTGATAATAATAACTGTAAGCCGGCACTCACTTTGTATACCAGTTGGTTGTATTTCGGGTCAGGATCAAACCACTTCAACAGCTAATCGGGGTACGGACTTGGGTCAAGACGCTTTAATAATATATTCTTAGAAATATTTTAAAATTAATAAAAGAATACTTATGTAAATTTTTTTAAAAAGAATATTATTTTATAATTTTTTAAACTATAATATAATTATTTTCAGTTATTTTTTTTAATTGTTTTACAAAACAACAACATCGTCTTTTTCAAAAAATTAAAAACTATTTTAACATAGTAAAAATAAGGAAAAATTAATACTGTAAATTTGATAAAAAATAAAAAAATTATATATATATTTTTTAAGAATATATAGAATAATTACCCATTGATTTTTTTGATACAATAATTACTCTCTATATCATTTTTATTATATTGAAACTTTTTATATTTTTATGAAATTATTACTATTTTAAATTAATGTGATTAAAAAATTAAATTAATTAAAATTCTCAATTGAATTTTTAACTGATTATTAAGTAACAAATTCAATTAATATTTTTTTTATAATCAAATTAGAGTAAATTATGTAGTTTTTTTTTATTTTAATAAAAAAGTAGACGGTTTGCTTTTTTTTTTTTTAATAGATAGATGGTTTACTTTTATGATAAAAAAAATAATATGTTTTTCTTTTAGTGTCTTACAGTGAGTATTAACATTTTGATATCAAATTGTTTTAGCATTGCCAAATATGGTATTGTCATGACCTAATATGTGGGCCTGTGACCGGCATTAGGGAATATAGATAGACTTAGGCCATCGAATCTCGTAGTAAGCCTGACACTCACTAATTTAATTAAATCTCATCTAATAGTACTGATGTCACAATTTCTTAACCATTACATTCTACATATTTAATTTGGTCTGCCAGAAGAATTAGGCAAGACCCGAAAACTACGATAATTTACAACTGACAAGTCTATTATTTTTTACTGCGGAGAATCTAAGAATTTTACAATCTAACATACTAAGTCAGTTACATCACCCGATGATGAAGGAGTCGGGTTACTAAATAAGAGCCGCGATAAGACTAACAATCATGGATCTGAAAACAGTAAAATTGAGACTGTCAGTCTCGAGAGTGAATTAAAATCATATATCCAAAAATAATTTCAAACACTTCAATAATACATTTATTTAATTTGAAATAAATATTAAGTCATGCAACAATATTCGTGTCATGTCATGCTTGAATAAAAGTAAGAATATACCCTTCACATACAACGGGACGGGTACCACAACAGAACCCTACTCTCAACAATAAACATCTCGTCTCTTCCTGCGCCTAGAGAGCGAAGCTCGACCATGGTCCTTAAATCCAGTTCAGCCACTAATTATTACTAACGCTCTTAGCCTTTCGGCTCTCTTACTCCAATAAGACTGGCACCCAGAGAGCGAAGCTCGACCAGGGCAAGTCCTAAACTTACCTTTTTAAAATTTACCATTTTACCCTTTTTCTATCAATATCGGATTTATTCCGATGCACTCATCAAAATAGTATGTTCTACTGCTGTCCCATCCCGAGTCATCAGACAATAATAAATTCAGTGATGAAGAACATGATATACATGAATGGTAATAAAAAAGCATGATATATATGAATAATAATTAAATGAATAATTTAAATTTACAATCAATTAATCACAATAACTATTTAAAATTTGTGCATGACACGTGCATAACAGATACATGACTTTAACTCACAGCTTTGACGACCTCCTAGCTCTGCTCCGATGCCTAAGGTGGAGCGAGCCGAACTGACGGATTTATCTAATCAGGAAAAATAATTTATCAATAACGCTGAAATAGTTGACAATTAACCCTAGGTCTTGATTCCTAGGACTGACTGTCTAAAAATCTCGACTCGGATAAATTCTACCGAAAATTTGGCAGAACCTCCCCTACAATACGGACATTTACTCCCTGTAAAACGAGTCCAGGACCTGCCAGAAAATACTTTGAATAATCAACAATTCATTTTAACGGGAGTCGGGTCCCCGAGAGTTCACTAATTTCCCGACTCCGCCACACATCACAAAACACACCTAAGACAGGCAGTCCGACAAACAATTATTTTGAATCATAATATTTTCTAATACTCAACACAATTCAAAAAAACATATAACTTTACCATAAAATTCTAAAATCAACGGGTTAGAGAAAATTACCGAGACGCTTGATCGCTCGGTCGACTCGCCTCCAGCCGCCGGAGTCCGATCGACGATCCAAACACACCAACGGACTCGAAACGACGCGCTGATGACAATTCCCGCTTCCGATCTTCCGATCCGACCCCCGATCGTCCAGAGAGATTTACGACGATCTCGTCTGTCGATTTGCAAACAGGGTCCGATTGCCACGAAACTGGTGCCATTGCGAAACTTGAGCTGAGGGGAGTCTGGTATGTCCTTCAATCATCCATCCCTCGCCGAAAAAACCGGAAAACGCGACTACCACCCACTTTCTCTCTCCATCGCGAACTTCCATCTCTAGCCACCATTTGCGTCGCCGCTGACGCCAAAAGAAAGCTCAAGCCAAGAGGAGTCGATCGCCAGCCGAATCAGCGGCTACCGTCGCCGGAAACGCACGCACGGCGGCAAGGAAATTTCGGCTGCCTTCCTCCTCGCACGTGTTGCCACCGCCGCCTGTTGGTGTCGCTGCACTCACCGATGCACCCGTGATCGACCCCGACAACCGACGATCTCCTCTTCCCCCTTCTTCTTCTTCTTCTTCCTTTCCTTCCTTCTTTCTTTTCTTTCTTTTTCTCTCCATATAGGCTTTCGGTCCCTGCATTTTTCATCTTTACCATTTAGTCCCTCAACTGTTTTAATTACAACAATTTCATCCTGTAAAATTTCCAAATAACCCCTTTAACTTTTCTTTAGCTTTTCAATTAAACCCCTAACTATTTAATTTGGGTCAAATTAGAATTATTGAAAATACACAATTACATATTTACCCTTGCTTTTAAATATAAAATTACCAAAAAATCCTTGCCGACATATTTAATTACAAAAATACCAAACATACAAATTTCCATTAAAATCCTACAATAATAAAATTATACTTTTAATCCTCATCCCAAAATAAATTTTCAATTTAGTCCTAACACACAATTAATTTAATTAATCAATTTACTAATTATTTTTCAACTTAAAATTTAATACTACTAGCTAATTAAAATACCAATTTCCCCAAAAAATCTTTTATAAGAACATTCTTTACAAATTCTTTCATAATTTTCTAATATAGAATTTTATTTATATATATATGCATTTGAGAGAAAATTTTGAATAACAAAAAATATAATTGATTTTTCAAAGAATTTACTTAATTAATTCCTTAAAAATCAAACTAATAGGATATAGAAAATAATTCATTTATTTGTCTAGCATAAAAATTCAAAATTCCATTTAAATCATTCTAATTTAAACCAAATAAAAATAAAGTAAAATTTATTTAAATAAAAATTTATTTATTAATTATTATTAATATTATCATTATTAAAGAAAAATTCCAGATATTACAGTGCTAAATTATTTTTAAAAATATATTAATGATTAGACATATGTTATACATGTTTTAATTAAAAGATGCATTATTAATAAAATTATTTTAAATGCAGTCACTCTCGTGACAATGGAACACCACAAAATGAAAATACTCCTAATAAAGAGTTCTACATTAAATGACCATTTTAAAATATTAAATAATGAGTTATATGTTAAATGATCGTTTTTAAATTTTTTAAATATTTTATTATATCAATTAAGGAATTATCAATATTTTATGAAAATAGAAAGTTACTATCCTTTTCTACTATGTAAATTTAAACAAGAGTTAACTTTTACACTCTGTCTCCCCATCCACCTCAATGGAATCTTTTTTACCTGTTTAAATTTTATACTCATATATATTATTAATTCTATAAAAAATTAATGAATTATCTTATATCACACTATACATCGCTATGATTGACTTCAAATAATTTAATACAAATTTTTATAAAAATTGAAAATAAAAAACCATAGGAAAAGAATATAATTTCAATTTTAATTTATTAATAGGTTGATGTGTTAATTTATATATTCGTTATTATTATAATAATATTTTATTAATAATATTATTTATTAATTTATTAAATAAATTATATTATAATTTTTATAATAATAGTAATTTGCACGCATGATAAACAATACTAGTATATATAAATTGATGCCTAATTCTCAATGGTGTTGGTTAAAAAATGGATTCATATAAGACCATTCAAATTTTTAGGTTTGAGTTTGAAGTAAGAGAAATGGAACTATAACATTTCCCTTGATCTCGTTCCTGGAAAATTGTAGCAAAATTTGGAACTCAATTACCCGAAATCAAAATGTTCCCATTGGTCTTTCCCAGCATGATCGAGAATTAGTTCTCCTTTTGAGTTCAGCATGCAAATTGATATTTCCATCTTGTTTCTTCATTGTGGAGCATCCACACAATTTCATTTGCACAGAAACAAGAGTCTCCAAAAATCATGCTAAGCAGTTATTCAAATAGTGAGCCTTGAAGGAATTTTATATTTGGCAACAGCTCTGTAACAACCCATAAAGCTACAAATGATAAAATCATAGACAGCAATATTAACCCTGTAAAGCTCAAGTATTATAAAACTGAATGGAAAGCCTTCAAAATCATTGTAAACAAATAAAGAAATAGCAGGCAGGCACATTGGACAAGAATGACTCCAAAGTAAAACTAATGCCACAAAAGATTCATACAATACCAAAGTTTCCAAATGAGTTGTGCCATGTAAAAATTACAACTATATGGACTGAAACAAATAAAAAGTTAATATATTTTCTTTTTCTAGCTGGTCTTCCAAAATTGTCCAAGAACTCTACAATTACCTAATTTCATTTTCAAAGGAGTAAAGAAAATTTTGCGAAGAATTGCCGAACACACTGACATCACATTAACCCTAGGGCAGAGTGTGTTCAAAACTTCTGGTTCTAAGGTAAGATCATATATGGCAGCCGGGGTTTGATCCAGCAGGACATGTATCACACAGACTGTAGACTATGGGCTTGCAAACCATCCTGTAGACATTTCACAGCACCATCGTAGTTTAAGAAGCCCATGAACCAAAATTCATGATTATCAACAGAGATAACCTGGACGTATTTCTCAGCAGGATTTGTTCTGCTAGAAGAAGGATTGACAGCTTTAAGCTGATGTAATGGGATGACCACCTATTTTAGCAAACAAAAGAAGAGTCAAGGCATTGTAGGAAAAATCAAGATAAAGACAGGATAACCTGTCATAACTACAGAAAGAAAACTTGTACACGGTAATATAAGATGGCTTAATGCATAATCTCACCTCTAAACTTTACCATTTAATCTCTAACACGCTTCAACTATTTTTTTAACTATAATACATCTCAAATTATGTTTTTGACCTATTTCACCTATGTACATTTTTTTTTAAATCATTTTTATTCAAATTTCAACGATATAAGTGGATCAAAATATAAAATACATGTAACAGAGGTGAAAAGTGTTAAAAACATAAGTTGAGAGATAAAAGATGTCAAAAGTAGAAGCTGAAAGGCAAAAGTGATTCAAATAATCGGTGAGGTTTTTGGATGAAATTATGTATTTGGCCAATAAAAGATACTGTTACAACTATTTTCATATTAATTAGAAGTGTACAGCTATACATAATAGGAGAATAATTAAGGATTTGCTTAGGAGTTAGCATTTAATTTGAATTCCTATATTAGAGATACCACTTATATATATATGTGTAACAATCGTTGATGAATATATACAGAGAATTACTTTTCACATTGAATATCTAAGTTGAAGTTCACATGGTATCAGAGAAATGAAAGAATTCTGGAATATTTTTTTCTTCTTCTCTTGCTACCTAACGAAGCAGCCAACACTATATTTTTGGGTCACCAAGCTAGGGCTTCTCGGGTCCCCTTCCTCTAGTCGTTTGTTATGCTCACCGCCTGCACCAGAGGAAGCGCCGGCTGTCGACCACCCTTTGCCTGAAGTTTCATCACCAAAGGTCATGCACATGGACCACACGCGCCGCCAGAAGCCTTCTGCCATAGATCCACGGCGCGTCCCTTGCTGGATTTTGCTTCGATCTGTCTTGAACAACTCGCCTCGATTTCCACGACACATATCCCTACCTGTTTGGATCAGCATCTATTTGGTGTAGAATCTAGTTTAGGACAGGTTTGATTTTTCAAAACAAATTGCGGCTGTGTTGTTTTTTTATTCTATTATTAGTAAAGGATATGAATAGGGAGGTATTTACATTCTTGAGACACAAGTACCAAAGTCTATAGGGTGTTCTGGAATCGTGACCTCATCTGAAGCATATTGTCGGTTAGGTTTAAAAATATTTTGCCCTCAGTTTTCTAGTCTGTTCTTCATTAGATTGAGTCTTGCCAATTTGCTACACTCCATCGTCTGAGTTTTAGGCCTAGACTTAATAAACGAGCTAGTGCTCCTTTTGAATTAGTCTATTCAGATGTTTGGGAAACTGTCCAGTTATGTCTAAAACTGGGTGTTACTTTTGTTGATGATTATTCTTGAATGACATGGTTATATTTGATGAAAAATCGTTCAGAATTGTTCTCTCCCTTTACTGCTTTTTGTGTAATGTGTCTTGATCTCATTTTGCGAAGTGATAATGCTATATGATTCAACATGACATTATTTATCAAATGTTTTGTGTAGATACATCGTCTCAGAATAGGGTTGCTGAAAAAAAAAATAGACATCTTTTGGGACTGCTAGAGCTTTGTTGTTTCAAATGCAAGTCCTTAAACATTTTTGGGCTAATGCAGTTTCTACAGCCTGTTTTTTGATTAATCGTATGTCCTCATCTGTTCTTTCGAGTAAGACTCATTTTCATGTTCTCTTTCCTAACAAGTCATTATTTCCTATTGAACCTAGGATATTTGGTTGCACTTGTTTTGTTCGTGATGTTCGACCTCAGGTTACAAAACTTGATCCCAAATCTCTCAAATGTATCTTTCTTAAGTACTCTCGTGTACAAAGGCTATAGATGTTATTATCCTGGTCTTAATAAATATCTTGTGTCCGCTGATGTTACCTTTCTAGAACAAACACCATTTGCCTCATCTTCAGGTTCTGTCCATCAGGGGGAGGATGATGATTTACTAATTTATATTGTTAATGATCTTCCTCCCTCTGCTCAAGTTAAGTCTCCTATAACACAAGTTTATTCTCGTCGTCAACAACCTCCTAATCCTGCTTTGTATCCTATTCATGTTCTTGTTCTAAGTCCTCCTGCTCCATGTCCTGCGCTAGTTCCTTCGTCATCAGATCCGGCTTCCTATTCTAGTGATGATCTTCCTATTGCCCTACATAAAGGTAAACATCAATGCACTTATCCGGTATTCTATTTTGTGTCATATAATCATTTGTCACCATCCTCTTGTTCTTTTATTGCTTCTCTTAATTCTGTTTCTATTCCTAAAACTGTTCATGAAGCTCTATCTTACCCTGAATGTTTTAGATGAAAATGGTACTTGGACCCTGGTAAATTTGCCTGCGGGTAAAAAGACTATTGGATGTAAATGGGTATTTGCAGTTAAAGTTAATCCAGATGGGACTGTTGCTAGGTTAAAGGCTCGACTTATTGCTAAGGGATATACTCAAACATATGGAGTTGATTATTCTGACACTTTTTCTCATGGTGCTAAACTTACTTCTGTCAGATTATTCATTTCTCTAGCAGCCACATATAATTGGCCCCTTCATCATTTAGACATTAAAAATGCATTTCTTTATTGTGACCTTCAAGAGGAAGTTTATATGGAGCAACCACCTGGCTTTGTTGCTCAGAAGGAGTACGGGAAAGTTTGTCGTCTTCATAAATCCTTGTATGGATTGAAACAAAATCCCCGGGCCTGGTTTGGAAAGTTAATATTGAGCAGTTTGACATGAAGAAAAGCAAGTCGGATCACTCTGTTTTCTATAAGCAGTCTGCAGTTGGTATCATCTTATTGGTTATTTATGTTGATGACATTGTCATTACTGGAAATGATAACGGAATTTCATCACTCAAATCTTTTCTTCATGGTCAATTTCATACAAAGGATTTAAGGGCTCTAAAGTATTTTTTAGGTGTTGAAGTAATAAGGAGTAAGGGATTTTCTTATCTCAAAAGAAGTATGTACTTGACTTATTATTGGAGACAGGGAAATTGGGGGCTAAGCCATGTAGTACTCCAATGGTTCCTAATTTGCAGCTTACAAAATATGGTGAATTGTTTGAAGATCCTGAGAGAAACAAAAGATTAGTTGAGAAGTTAAACTATCTTACTGTGACTCGTCTTGATATTGCCTATTCTTTCAGCGTGGTAAGTATATGTTTTCTCTAACTGTCAATCACTGGAAAGTTTTAAAGCAAATTTTGTATTACTTGAAAGGAGCACCTAGGCGAGGAATCCTATATAGCAACCACGGTCATGCTAGGATTGAATGTTTTTCAGATGCTGACTGGGCAAGGTGCAGAAAAGATCGAAGATCTACTTCAGGCTACTGTGTGTTTGTTGGAGGAAATCTGGTTTCGTGGAAAAGCAAGAAGCAAAACATTGTCTCGCGTTCGAGTGCAGAATCAGAGTATAGAGCCATGGCCAAGTCTGTGTGTAAGATAATGTGAATATATCAGCTCCTAACTGAAGTGGGTCTTAAGATCTCAGTACCAGCTAAGTTATGGTGTGACAACCAAGCTGCACTTTATATTGCATCTAATCCAGTCTTTCATGAACGAACTAAGCATATTGAGATTGATTGTCATTTTGTTCGTGAGAAAATTCAGCAGCATCGATTTTTTTGAGACCATATTTAAGAGATATGCAATGCAAGAGTTGCTCCAAAGCCTATAAGTAGTAAAAGTGTGCAAGTCAATGGGGCCACAATAAATCAAGAAAGAAGTAAGACCATCCAAAAAGTTGACATCTTTACAACAAGATGCCAAACACACAAGAAGCAATTAAGAGAAGGGAATAAGTGTTGGCTAGAGAGACTTGAAGAACTTGTGTTGTAAATTCATTATGCCAAATATAAGCTAAAATATGAACACTTTTGCATAAAGTTTTTAGCTTCTTTTGCTCTCTGTTTCTTGTTGCCCTCCTCTCTCAGAATTCAACCTAAGCAAGACTTTATCAAACAAATCAATGTAATATACTTTGCAAGTCCAACCAAGGTTACCACATTTTCCTCAGGGTCCCTAGATACACCAAAATGACGTCTTGCTTATCGAAATTGCAAAGGAGTTGATGTCTGTCTGAAGTCTAAGTTGATGTTTGTTTGAAGTCTATCATACTTTAGAGATATAAAATCCTCGGCCATCATTTAGACCCCCTACATGTTTAGTTATGGTACTTGGTAAGTAATTCATAACACTACTTAGAGTTAGACCTGCTTCAGTAACTCATATTAAAAGCAAACATGTTTAATCATCTTATGCCAATCATTAAGATGCTGGTCACACAATCAACAAGCATATTAGAATTTCTGAATTAGTAAAAAGTTGTAATAAAGATATGAAATAAACTAAAAAGATACCTAAATACTCAAATTAGTAACAAGTCAACTACATGGATGCAACATGTAGGAGATGATAATAGAGGAACCCTACACAAACAACTTCATATGGACCATTTTTTACTTCACTGAGAAGAAGCCACTAAACACAGGCTAGTAATCATTCTCAGTTTTGTAAAAGCAAAACCCAACAAAAAGGCACCAACTTAAAAGTGCCATATGAAACCCAGCCTATACAACAAGAATCATGAACAATAACATCAACAATGAGAAAAGCAGGGTCTACTCTTACCTGCTCTCATTAAACTTACTAATGAATCCCAATGTTCAATTTGTCACTTCAGTAAACTCATCTGTGCATATTCATTGACACCAAATTCGATCAGCGTATTTCATTGGATCTCATAAAAAGGCTTCATGTTGAAAGTAGCTACATTTCATTATCAACCTACCCATATGTTCCTTCACTTTCGCAACACCAACTAAACTTACTAATGAATCCCAATGTTCAATTTGTCACTTCAATAATCTGATCTGTTCATATTCATTGACACCAATTTGTCACAGCTTGAAGCTTATCTCAAAAATGTTTATCCCATCCACTATGGAGAGAGAGAGGAGAAGAGAAAATAAAAAAATTCAATTTTGTTACCAATTTTCCTTCGAAAACTAGATTATAAAATAAAATATGGCTGCCATGTCAAATTTGGCAGGGGCTAGCTCGAATTTGATGTTAATATAAAATCAAAGTTCAATGATTTTTCTAGGTATAGATTATATGTTAGAGAGAACAATGAGAATTCGAAACAACTTCAGCCATGGTGGGTAAATTAAGCCCAAAAAGAAAAAAGAAGCTATGAGAACCTATTTAACTACTTGTCCATGCACTATCCACCTTATCAACTCGCTAAGGCACTTTTTTTAATCACTTAAACATGAAGACAAACTAACTTGCATTGATAGCGGATGCCATTTAGAGACCATGGAATATATGCACCTAAGTTCTATTCCAACCATAGTTCTCAAACCCTGCACAATGCAGCAAGTAGACCATAAACCTGAAAACTGGACTAGAAGCTGAACATTCTAGGTCCTTCTCGAAACAATGTCTAGTCCAGGTTTGAAAACATTGATTCACATAACATCCAACCTCTCAACAACTTCTTCCCCCTTTTCTTTTCTAAGCAGATGAATAATCATCCGATAATAACTTTACATGCAAAATTGTAACATCTGCAGCACTTATGTTCAAGCACATGCAGCCTAAGTAGAAATAGCAATACCAATTAAGAAGTTGCTATCCAAGTGTCTGTAGCTTTAGAAAATAAAATGCCAACAGATCTCAAGTACAGGTGGCATATGCAAGCTTGTATAAAAGCTCAATCTTGAGATCAGAATGAAAATTAAGATCCTTCCACCACTGATATTACGTCCAATGAATTAAAATAGAGCCAAAGAAAGCATACCTTGTAATAACTCCATTCAGTTTGGCCACTATTTTTATATGAAAGGGGATTGTCACTACAAAATGCAAGCTTTGCTGTAGATACATATAAAATTCCCATAACTGGACCAGCTGATGTGGATAAGTAACATGCATATGAGTTTTGAAGTTGCTCTTCAGGAACTGTTTCAAATGTTTGTCGAAAGATTTTCTCGTAACCACCTTCTGCTAGGACTTTTGTTCCCTGAGCAATTCTTCCCAGGGCAGCATCTGTAAAGCTAGGGGACGTTTTCACTGATTTTCAACAAAAATTCTAGGAGTGATTAGTGATTTCAAAGTAATAATAAGCCATAATAAGCAGCATAAATCACACATAACATATTCACCTTGCAAGAGACAATTCTATCTAATATATGGTTTAAATAGATAGTGGCGCACAGGCAGCAAATACAAATCACTAGGCGTAAAAGCAGAAACAACCATTAATATATAAGACTCAGCAATAAGAGTAATTTTATTTATATGCACACATAAATAAACCCTTATAAATTCATAAAATTTTGTTGGCACCTAGCCTCCCTCTGCATAGAACTGGGTGCATTTTGTACCAAGACATAGCAATGACCTATAGCAAGCCATGATAATGATAAGTCGGAAACAAACGTTCCTCTAGGATAATGAACCTATAGCAAGCCATCCTAAAAACAACGATACCACCAAAAATAACAAACAGAAATATAATGAGAATCAATCACTTCATTAAGCATTAACGTATACACAAAATGCATGTACAGATCATTAAATTAAAATGAATAGAAACTCACAGTGCTGCCACGTGTTCCCAGCGAGATCCTCAGCCTTCTTAGTAGCTTCACCGACCTTTTTTCCCCACCTCCCCAACACATCCCGCACCGACCCCATCGTATCTGCTCCAAGTCAATTCAATTTTTTCAAAAAAAATAACACATTTATTTATTTATCAATAAATCAAAATGATAATTAATTAATTACCTTTAAAAGAAAATGAAGAAGAAGAGGAAGCCTGAGCAGGAGAAGAAGAAACATAAGGGTTGGATCCGTCAAAATAAACGTTATTGTTATTATTATTATGCTCATTATTGTTACTGTTGCTGCTATTGTTTTGCGAAGCATGTGATTCGGTCACCAATTCCGGGCTCCAATGAACCGATTTTCTCGCGGACCCCATACGATTCGGACCTTGCAACTGATCAACCTCAGGATCCGATCCCGTGGCTGCTGCACTGCTCTTCTCAGCGTCTCCGTTAACTAGTGCATCCTCTCGATTTTCAATTTTCGGATCAGGCGTAAAGTCCTGTTTCGAATCATGAACCGGTTTCCGTTGCTCCGGCTCAGCCTTGGGCTGTTGCTCCATGGTTTTAAAAGATTCCGAGGAGGAGTACGGTGGTGCGTGAGTTGGAGTGCAAGAGTTGATGCTGTATATGCGGTGAAATGTGAGTATGGCTTTTGATTTTGTGTTGTCTGTTTGTTTTTGAATTTTGCAGGAGAGTGGTTTCTTTTGTTGTTTTTTCGTAAATGTAATGAAGAAAAAATGAGGAAGGGAATTTGGAATTACTTAGTGGATGGGCTAACCGGGAAAGACGGTGGTGGGCCGTACAATCAGATTTGCCTTTTATTAGCGCCAACAAAGTCGCGATGGAGACAACTTTGACTGGTCGGATAAATTTTTATTTTTTTTTCTTTTGGTGGTTAAAATTTAAAATTTAAAATGAAAAATTAAAATTTTAGATTTATGATATTTTCTTGCTCAGAATGCAACGATAGACTCCCATCTACCCTTGTCAAAACCGATTCACTTAACACATATATTTAGTGTATTAAATTTAAATTTTTATCGGATTTGTCTCAGAAATAGACTAACTCATCATTATTGATATTATAAACCCGTTATAATTTGTTTAGTTATTATTTAAATAAATATATTATATGTGTCCTATTGTATTATATTCCTTATCACATCTAACTAGTTGATTTAATTACTATTTAAATAAATGTTACATCGAGTATGTGTTAATATATTGAGTTATATTATATGTGTTGCTCTACAACTAATTAAATAGACATGTTATATGTATTATATTTTTGTAACTCATTTAAAATATATATTCTGTTATAATTGAAATACGTCGATACAATTAATAAATAAATTGTATTTGTGTTGATTCTAATTATATTACCTGATCCTAATTATATCACCACCCACCAATTCGTTTTTACACCCCCTACTCCCATCATACAACTAAATAATTAACCTCCCCCTACTAGGTGAATGCATAATTCAATCTGCAGGTAATAATCATTGTTAATACTACAATATTTACTTATTTTTATCTCTTATCTTTACACCTAGATGAATATTTCATAAGGCTCTCCTTAATTTTGGTAGTCTAATTCTAATGTTGGTATATTCTTGATATTGCAAGGGAAAGTATTTAGATCGTACCCTTAAAAATTTGATAGTGTTATTTTATGCACTTGATTATTTGATTTTTAAGATGTTGAGGATTCCCTTTTTTTTCTTTTTGAGGATTCAATTGAGCTAAAGGAAATAATTGAAGGAGTTGCGTCAAAATAAATTATAAGGATCTAATTGACTGTTTCTGAAAAATCAGGAGCTAATTCAACCCTGTGGCCTTTCTTCTTCTTTTATAAGCTCCAACGGTTTCCCATTGTTTTAATTTCTCTAGGATGTATGTATTACTCATTTCGCTTTCAAGGGCCAATCTTGACTTTGTCTTATATAAATGACTATTAAATTGATAAATATGGACACAAGTGATCAAAATCTATTACCTCCTTCCTCTTTCTGTATTGGATGTAAAATCATAACATATTCTTTAATTTATTGTTATAGGATCTCAATTTAATATGTAATGCCTTATCGAACTTATGGTAAATAAAAGTGCCTTCTATTTTTCTTTTACTTTGTGAATTTTCAAAATTAGTTTATGAAAGAAGTAAGTAAATTAATACATTCTTTTCAAGAAAAGTTTGATCAGAACAGTTTAAAAAATTTAAACATAAAAGCAATTCTATATTTATGTTTTCAACAATTCTAAAAGTTTATTTAAAACGCTAGTCTTTTATCTTTTAACAAACAAATTTATTCATAATTGATAGTGATGTGCTCAACATTGTCAAATAACCAATTTATTCATACGTGTGACACATAAAATTAAAAATTATTATATAAATTTTTATTAATTAATACATCGCTTTATTAATTAAATAATAATTAAAATTAAAAAATAATATCTTAATTATATTTAAATATCATATCAATTAATAAATTATTTCTCTAATTAATAATAATTTTAAATTTTAAGAAAATAACATATTAATTGTAAATAATTAATAAATTAAGACATTAATCTTTTTAATATGTATATTTATTTTTTATATATATATATATATATATATATATATCTTATATATATACTTATTTTTTACAGATAGATATTACACTAATATATTAATTTTAGATTTATCATATAATTAATACGTTAGCCAATAAATTATTTAGTAATTAAGTAAAGGTATATCAATGATATTGGTATTATTAATTAATAAATCAATTAATAAATATTTAAAAAAATTATATTAATTGTATAAATCTAGAAACATAAGAAATTTTATTAAGAAAAACACTTCAAAATATTTTAATATATTATTATTATTTATAAAATTAAAAATAATTAAAAAATAAAATTCTATAAATATTTTATAAATGTAATTTTGTATGATTATTTATAATCAAAATAATAATAATATTATTACTGTATAATACATAAATAAACAACTAATTTGCATTGCTAACAAAATAATAGAATATCCCCGACTCTTGTCTATTTTTCATTCTGTTCCTATAGAAAACTCTATAATAAAGTTATTGTCATTATCACCAAACCCTATCTGAACCTTTAAGACACAATTATAAGTAATATTTTTTATGATTTAGTATCTATTTTCATTATTTCCACACCCTATCTCACTCAAAATGCATTAATGATTCCACCACCACTCTCATTTTCTTGGTCTCCTCTTTAAGCCCATGCCCCCACCACTTGTTATAGCCCTTTACTTCTAATCATATTTCTTCCTTCAACAATTTCTTTTTCCTCTTCCCCCCGATGAGTCTTCAAAGCAGCATTTCTTCAATCTCTGTAAAAACCAGTTTTATGTATTTGCTTTAGTTTCCTAAATATAAAAATTAATATATTAAGAACACCCAATTATAATAAATAAATAAATATTTTTTATTTAAATATTTAAAGCCGATTTCAATTGATAAAAACCGTATGCTTTTAGAAAATTTTATAACGAATATAAAAAAATAGCTATAAAGAGATAACTATTAGATCTTAAAAAAACCTGTATGAAGCATTCATTTTTTCATCTCCACTTCTCAGTAATTTCTGTAAAATTTCTTCTTTACATAGTATTCCCTCCCTCTACTACTGCACTACATCATTAACTTCAACATAAAAACAAATTACTTAGGATATAAATTTGAATGTCTGTATTAATTTAAATTGGACTAAAATTTTATTTTGGGTGCAAACAAATTGGAAAATTCATTACATCCTAATCATATGGTCAGGATGCAGTTCAACTGACTTGAGAGCCAATGCCACTATATAGTTTGAATTAAACTCAATTAGAAGTTAATAGTTAGTTTTGAGCTAATTAGTGTTTTTCTAGGAAAATTCAAACACAACCCTATAAACTTTCTAGAATAACTGTTTTCTGAACACTAGACCGCTAATCCTACAAATTATAAACAAGATCCTCACAGACTCACCACTATATAAACAAAAGAGAGATATACATGCAGGAAGAGAGAGCTGAGGACTGGGTGAAAGAAGCTAGTGGTCTTGGCATCCAAGCAGATACATTGATCAAAGTGAAGGCCTCAATTCCATCTTTTCGATGAAGCTAAGCATTGTCTTGAGGCTGATATCATCTATGCAAAAGGTTCAACAGAAAGGCATTATATATAATGACAAATCAGAAACCCTTTCCTTTCTGAAATGAGAAACCTCACAATATCCTGCAAGATCAAAACATGAAAATGTACTACTACTAACCAAGTCTTGGTATAATGTGCCCCTTGGGATGATGAATCACAACGGGGTCCACAAATGACCCTAGGAGATCGATTCCACCGGGCTTCATAAAATCTTTCTCCCCTGTACTCATTGTTATTATCAGAATATAAAATGATGCTTAATTGTGATATATAATGTTCCTATGTTCTAAATTGCAGAAGGTACTTTAACCAGCCTTCATCATTTTCTTTCATGATAGATAATACACAAACACATAGCAGAACTTCCATAACAAACCGACTAATTCTTCTAAAATAACCAATACGCTTTCAATGCAATCATTAATCATTACAACAGACTATGCCCACAAGAAAAAAGAACGAACAAAGAAAAGAAACAAAGGAATATCTATCTCTTTTTTTTCCTCACTCCCAAAATAAATTATAATAAATTCAAAATCCAAAGGTTAACTGGGTTATAAATTGAAAGATAATTGTCTATTAACGCAAGAAAACATGAACAGAAGACGAGGTGCCCAACTCTGGATAGCGCAAATCATAAGTGCTGGTATTGGAACTTATTCACCTGCTACTGCTTTTAGCTACACTCATTATCTATATGATGTGCTGGAGGGAAGAAAAATTTTATTTTCAATTGTTAAGAAAAGAAAAATACATTGCAAATAAAATCATGCCAACTAGTTCAGATTGGAATATCAATCTTGTTATAGCTCATTATAATGGTGTACATAATGATCAATGACAGAATAGCAGCATTTAAAACATAGTTTCATAGGGTCCTGCAGACAATACAAATCAGATCAGAACTAAACCTCCAATGAACTACCTTTTTTTTTCTTTGACATAAAAAAATGCTTTCTTTTCTTATAGTATTGTCAAAAAGAAAAAGAAATTAACCTTAGCAAGTGAAGAAAACAATGACAAAAACAAGTTACCTATAATGTGGAGCGAAGGGCAGTCAATAGGAGATGAATATGCACTACCAGCGAGCTTAGGTTGGCCAAACTTGTACCCTCCAAACTTAGCCCCAGATATTAATATAAGAAATCTTATCTTTGGTACCTTTGTAAAAGCCACACCCTACAATTTCAGCATCAACTTTATATATAATGCAGTGAAGTTCTCGCTTCATGTTTTCCAGATTCCAAATACATAGAAAATTCAGGACACGAGAAATACAATTTAACCTGCCTAAAAGACCAAAAAGAAAAAGGAATGTTCACACATTTTGTGATGTACTCAATTGACATGCCTAAGAAAGAGTTTCCATACCTGAGCTTGCATTCCTGGCACAGCTGCTGTTATAAATGCTCCCTAATATTCATTAACCATATCAGCAAGAAAAGAAAATCCAGAAAATAGAACAATTAAAATTAGTTGTTTCAAGAAAATGGAAACAATCCAGAGAGTAAATTTAAGTAAACCCACCTGAGAGAAACCAAGCAAACCATCAAAAGGACCATATTTTAACATATATTCTTCAATATAAGCAACACATTCTTCAAAATCCTCGTACACTTTAAAATCCTACAAAAGAAATAAAATAACCATTTCTATCAGTACCCCTTCCTGTTACTTCTTGAAACTGAAGAATAAAAAGAAATTAAAAGTAATTCTTACCTCACTGCTCTGATACCATTCATAATAAGGAGGATCGAAAAGGAGTTCAACATCGGATTTTCCTCGAGCAAGAAATGGGCCATCAAGAAAATGAAGTTGAAGCTTTTCAAGAACAGTTACAGGCCATCTTTCTATCATCTTTTGGAAAATTGCAGCACTTGTCCTGAAGCTATGGATGCATAGAATTCTGGGTTTGTTTCGAAATGTTTTGTTTTCCATCGTCATCATCATCACTAATTTACAATTAGCCTGTCTCTTCTGGCTTTGCTTCTCCACTTGTTTTATGGAGGAGCATATTCTAATTCCACGACTGTCCGACACAGAGGGACCTAAAAGGATTGATTGAAATCTTTCTTGCTTTGAGTGAACCGCTACAATGGCTTTCGCAAGGCTAAACGCTGTCGATGCCATAATGTTACATGTTTTTGAGTTGAACATATAATATCTTTATTTTTTCCTTTTTCTTTTTCTTTTTCTTTTTCAAGGTATTACGTAATTCTCTCAACCGATTCTTGCCCCTGGTTTCAATTAAAACTCTAAAAGAAAAAAAAAAAAAGGAATATATATTAACTTTTCTGAATAAATATATTTTTAATTTAATTAGTAGCATATAGATAAATTTTTAATTTATAAAATTTAATACACCAGCTAAATTATTTATTTTCTACCCTAAATTCGATAAGCAACTAGAATTAATTATCAATAAGGACAGAGTTTAGAAATTAACTATGTGATTTGATGTTTTTATATTTGAGAGATATATATTTTATATTTAAAAGATAATATGTCCTTCATTTTTTAGTATTTTTAGATAAATTTATTGTTTTTTATTCTTTAGATTTTAAATATTAAAAGAAATATAAATATTTGATAAAATAAGTATTTTAATTAATTTAGAATCTAATTAGATATCTTGTGATCACAAAAATTATTAAAATATATTATCTTTAAATTTTAATCAAATTTAAAAATTAATTTTTAAATAAAATTTTAATATATTTATAAATTTTTTGATATATTATTTAAAATATTATAATTTAATAATAAATTTATATTAAATATATATAAAACTATGTAAAAAAATAATTATAATATCTAAAAAATGCTAAAGAAAATAAAATATATGATACTCTTTTAATATAAAAATATATTTATCCCTTAAGTGAAAAATTATCAAACCATTTGGCGTATCAATACTTACCAATCAGTTTAGATGGGACAAGCGCAATGTTAAATATTTATCTCACTCTTTCGATGAAACAAATTTTGATTTCTAATTATGGGATGTAATAAATGATCAAATAGTGACCTAGTCATAATTGACTTGGAAAATATTGGATATAGATTTGATGTTAATTAGGTCGGACTCGAGTAACTTGACGAGTCGAACTTGAGCTTCATAATATCTGGCTTGCTAGCCTAATTAAACTTAGTTTAATATTAAAAGAAAATCAATTATTATATAGAGTATAATTTGAACTTGCAATCTTAATTATCTATATATAAGTCTTATCCACTATGCTAAATAAGATATATTTGTTAGTTTGATTCCATTATAATTAGATAAATGTCTACTCTTTTGAGCGGCTCATTTTAATAAAATAAAAATTATAAAATTATAAATTAATTTTATTATAAATTATAAAATTACAAATTAAATAATTTTATATTATCAGAACTTAATAAAATATGAAAATATATAAGATGACTTTGTAATTAAACTTAATAAGAATATATAATTTATAATGAGTCTTTATATATATCAAGCATATATTCATATATATAATATTTTATATATAATATGTAAAAATTAATTTATATATTATAAGTGACTTAATAATATAAAATGAATTTCCACGTTCAATGATAAAATATTTAGTATTATTTTAAGATATCAAATAAAAATAATATACTACATACAGAGAAAGATTTAAATTTTTTTATTAATTATTAATTTAAATATAATTAATAAATATATTTAACCAAAATAATTTTAATTAGTTAATATTATTCGAATACTTCAAATGATAAGTAGTTTAAAGTTCAAATACATATCATGTAAATATTAATATAAATAATCGTATGTAAAGTACTTTAATTCAATCAATAATAATAATTATACTATCTGATTTGACTGATAAAAAATAATAAATATATCATTTCAAACTTGAATAGAAATAAAAATTTAGAATAAATGTAAATATATATTTATATATATAGTTTTTATAACCATTAAGAAGAATATAAAAAAAATCATTTATCTTGTAAAAAAAAAACTTCAAATAAGAAGTTATATATAGTTCACAATGTAAGTGTTTTTTTAATTATTATTAGAGTTTTTAGTAATAAAATAAATTTAAATAAATTATAAAATGATAGTTATTAATTGTTGATTAATGAAAATTTATCTAATTTATTTATTTAAATATTTATAGTAATAGACTAAATTTATCAAAATACAATAAAATTTACAGAAAATTAAGTTGACTTTTTTATGAGTATTAACAAAAATATACAAAAAACATTATTCATCTTTTTAGAAGAAAAATATTCCAAATGAACAATGTAAATATTTTTTTCATCATTTTTGAAATAATTAATAATATAATAAATTAAAATAGACTATTAAGATGATACTTATTAAATTATAGTTAATGAAGAGTTATGTAATTTTTTTATTTAGATATTCTTAGTAATAGATTAATTCACCAAAATATAAGAAGATTTATAGAAAAATTGTCAAGAAGAGAGAGAAAAGCAAGTTGAAAATAGTTTTTTTTTTTTTTTTACATATTTTGGTAATAGATTAATTTACCAAAATATAAAAAGTTTATAAAAAAATTGTTAAGAAGAGAAAAGCCAGTTAAAAATCATAAAATATATAGTATAAAATATTAAGACATCAAATAAAAATAATATATTACATACAAAGATATTTAAACTAATTTTGCTAATTATTAATTTTATTAATTTAAATATAACTAATACATATCTATTAACTAAAACAATTTTAATTAATTAATATTAACTAAATACTTCAAACGATAAGTTATTTAAGATTCATATACATATCAAGTAAGTATTAGCATAAATAATTGTAAGTAAAGTAATTTAATAATAATAATAATAACAATAATAATAATAATAATAATAATAATAATAATAATATTTTATTTGATTTGATAAAAAATACAATAAACATATCATTTCGACTTTAATAAAAATAAAAATTCAGAATTAATGTGAATATATTTAAGTATTGAGAAGAAAATAAAGAAAAAATTCATTTATATTATAAAAGAAAAAAAAAACTTGAAATAAGAAGTTATATATAGTTAACAATACAAGTGATTTTTTTCATTATTTTTGAAGTATTTAGTAATAAAATAAATTTAAATAAATCAATTAATTGATGATTGATGAAAAGTTATCTAATTAATTTATTTAAATATTTATATTAATAGACTAAATTCATCAAAGGGCAATAAATTTTATAGAAAACTTAAGTTGAAAATATAGTAAGAAAGAAAAGAGACTTTTATGAGTATTAACAAAAATGTATATAAAAAATCATTTATCTTTCTAAAAAATTATTTTAAATAAATAGGTGTATAATCAACAATGTAAATATTTTATAATTATTAGAATTTTAATAATAAAATAAATTAAAATAGACCATTAAGATTATGGTCATTAAATGATAGTTAATAAAATGTTATGTACTTTTTTCATTTAAAAATAGTTAGTAATATATTAATTCATTAAATAAATATTTATTAACTAAAAAATTTAATTAATTAATATTATTTAAATATTTCAAACGATAAGTAGTTTAAAATTCATATACAATCAAGTAAGTATTAGCATAAATAATCACAAGTAAAATAATTTAATTCCATTAATAATAATAATAATAATAATAATAATAACACTATTTGATATTACTTACAATAAACATATCAGTTCAACTTGAATAGAAGTAAAAATTCACAATTAATGTGAATATTGTATAATATATATATATATATATATATATATATATATATATATATATATATATATATATATATATATAATTTTATAAGCATTAAGAAGAGAATTTTAAAAAATCATTTATCTTATAGAAGGAAAACTTTATAGAAGAGAAAAAACTTCAAATAAAAAGTTATATATAGTTAATAATATAAGTATTTTATTATTATTTTTGAAGTATTTAGTAATAAAACAAATTTAAATAGATAAAAAAATAATAGTTATTAATTGATGATTAATGAAAAATTACCTAATTTATTTATTTAAATATTTATAGTAATATATTAAATTTATCAAATTATAAGAAAATTTATAGAAAAATTAAGTTGAAAATATAGTAAGAAAAAGAAAATGAGACTTCTATGAGTATTAACAAAAATATATATAAAGAAATTATTTATCTTTCTAAAAAATATTCTAAATGAAGAGGTGTATGATCAATAATGTAAATATTTTTCATCATTATTGAAATTCTTAATAATTAAATAAATTAAAATAGACCATTAAGAAGATGGTTATTAAATGATAGTTGACGAAGAGTTATGCAACTTTTTTATTTAAAAATTCTTAATAATAGATTAATGCACCAAAATATAAGAAAATTTGTCAAAAAGAAAGAGAAAAGCAATTTGAAAACCTTGCTTTCATATATATATAGATATATAATAGTTAATAACTTTTTAATTTATTATATTTTTATAAATATATAAGTTTATGATAAATGCTTAATTTAAAATATATAGTTTTATATAAATATTAGTAATATTAACAAGAGGAAGTTTCTCTCAGAGAAGGAGGTCATGTGACAGCCCTTATCTAGGTAAAGTGAGAAAAAAAAGGAAGGGCGACGCTTGTTAAACAAAGTAGCGTGTGGAGCCACCACATATAGCTGCAAGAGAGATGTTCTGAACCACTAGACGATGGGGGCGCATTTTCCCGACCACCAGTTATAAAATTATTTAATTAATTTAAATCTAATAAATAGATAGTTTATATTTCAAAAATAATTTTAAAAAGTAAATTTATTACTTAAGCTCAATCAGGCTCGAACTCGAGTGAAATAAGCTCAAACTTGAGCTTTTTAAAGCTTAGCTCAAGCTCGAGCTCGTTTATTTAGGATCAAGTTTGAGCTCAAATTCTTCAAAATTCAACTCAATCGACTTGTTTATACTCCTATCTCTCATCATCACAACCTTTGTGCATGAACATCAAACTTCAAACTAGTAAATTTCTCATTTTTTAACCATCATCTTAACATTAAAAAATATTTGGAAAGTGTCGAGCTGGGCTTAGTCGGATTATATTTCTCTAAAAATTTTATTAAATATTTTAAAAAAAGCCTCAATTTCAAATTAACAACTGAATTGATAAATTCATCATATTAAATAGTAAATTTAACAATATGTTATAAGGTAGAATGGCTAGAAAACCTACAACATCTAAGGTAAGGGTTGTTAATGTCAATAGAATTTGAAGGCTTATGAAAATTTGGTCGGCCTATACCTTCTTCAAACCTTGACCTGCCACATCATACACAATAGGTTGATTGATAGAGATATAAGGTGGCAAATATGACATTTCACTTTTATGGCCATTTGGGGTTGCCACCCTAACATCCTTCTTGTTATGTGGATGTATATATCTTTCGTCAGTCTGAAAGGCCTAAGGTTCAACCACACTAGTAACCTTCACTTTTTTCTTAGGAGTTTTGTCATTATTAACAAAAGATTTTCCTTTGAATTTTTCCTAGATTTGTTTCTCCCTAGCATTTACATTTTAATTCTCATTCCTAGGACTAATAGGACGACTACCAATTAACTTTTCATTATTGCTTGTAAAATTTTAAAATGTATATTTTCTATTTCTTTAAAACATATTAAAAATTTTATAAAAAAATTAACGAAAGGATCAAATACAGTAATATCTAAATCTCTAAATACATAAAAGACATGATGTGAAAAATATAAATTATTTATCAATTTAATGCATAGCTAGGACATACATTTAGACTAAATAAAAATCTTTCAATAAATATTAAATAACTTCCATGTCTTTCACCTTGAATATTGCAAAGGTAATAGAAAAAAAAAAGGAACGAAAGAATAACATGCAAGTAAAATTTAGCACAAAAATTTAATGGATGCATCAAATTATGAAAATAAAAAACAATGTTGAAACTAAAAATACTCGATTAAATTACAAAAAAATATTTAAAAAAAGTACATTTGTTCGGAAAAGATTTTCTACATATCAAATTTATAAGCATAATTACAATATTTATCTTTCAATAACTGAATTTATATGTGTTAAAATATTGTTAACTGAACTTTTTATTGTAAAAAAGTACTATGCAAAGGAAAAGAAAAACATAGGGCAACGAGTAAGTACATTTTTTGTTTATTGAAAATAGAAAAAACAATTTGCTGCCTTTTGTCTAGGAAGAAAGAATTTTGGATTTTTTTTCGTATTTTATTTTTCAATTTAAAATAATGCTAAATTATTTATTATGGTATTTTTAACACTTTAAATAACTTATCTATGTTATTTTAATTAATACGTATTTAAAATAAGAACAGGAAAATATCTTATATATTATTATCATTAGGGATAATTACTTGAAAAATTTTGAACTTTTTATTTTTTAACAAATCTAGCAATTTTTTTAGCTTTTAGTTATTTAAATCAAAATTTTTATTTTCATTTCAGAAATAGTTTTAGATGGCGGAAAGTTGACCACAACGGTGGTAGGACTATAACGTGTAAGAAAAAAAAATCATTAAAAGTTGAGTCAGCATTAAATGCTGACTGATGAGCTAGCATCAAAACGCTGCGTTTTATAATAAGAAACCTGTCTTTTTGTTTTTTCATTCGCCCCATTTCCTTCAAATTTCTAGTCATTGTCGTTATTTCCACTTTCACTGCTACAGTAGTGCCGCCGCCGCTCGTCAAATTATTTCTTGCATATTTAGGTTGCTTGCTGAGGTTTTCCTCCCTCTGAAGCGAGATCCAGGGAAGTGAATGCTCCTATTTTGAAGCCATTTTCTGTGTTGGTAATAGCAAATAATGAAGGTGCATGATAGAAGATAAAAATGTCAAAAACTCACGCCGCATTATGGTGACTGGAAACTGAAAATGCCTCGTCCAGCAGTAAGGGCTAACCGACTGAAAAATTACAATTGAAATGAATTGGGTTGGATTTAGTTTGACCGAGTAATTGAAATGTGGGTTTGATCTTCTTCTTCTTTTCTTTTTATTCTTTAGCTTTCTCTATGCTCTAGATTCCCTCTCTGTTTTAGTGAAAAGAAAACAACACTGTGTCAAGCGAGTTTTCTACTCTGAGTTACTACAGAAACCTTATTCTAAATTATAATTTTAAAATCTCATTCAAATCCTCATTTCAAATTTTGATTCAAATCAAATGCAATCAAATCATGAAATTTTTATCATCTTCTAAAAATTAAACACCTAAAATCCAACTCAGTAATTTCCTTTTCTACTTATTGTTCTATATATGAAATTATAAGATTCAGTAGAACTCACCAATTCGCTTCACCATCTCCACCGGTGTTGTAGATCTAATGGGCTCCTGGTGTACCAATTTGTCTAGTGGTGGTAGATAATGTTGAAAAATAAACTTATAATCTAAAAAGAAGAAAAATAATAGATTGAATGGGGTATGAAAAGAAAGACCCAGAAATTGATTTTGACCGAATTGTTAGATTTGTAATAAAAATATAAGTTTGGGTTTAATGAGAAAAAAGCTGAAAAAATTAGTTAGATTTATTAGAAAGTGAAAAGTTGATCAATTTTTGGGTAATTAGGCCTTATCATCAGTGTCATAGATGCTTTTTGTGGCTATTTTACTAATTTTAATACTTTATACTTAAAGAAATAACCTAAGAATTAGGTTTTCATTACTGTATTCTGATATAAAAAAGAGATACATCAGCCTTATATTTATACTTATATGTAAGACTTTGATAGAAACTAAATAACAAACTCTTAATAGCTAGACTCTATATTTAAAAGATAAATACTTATCATATCCTAAATTTAAAAGATAAATACTTATCATATTCTAACAACCCTAACAACTCAAAATTTCAACACTCCTCCTCAAGTTTGTGCATAAATATCATACTTGCTCAATTTGCCTAGACATTTAAAGAACATGTGACTCGAGACTGCTTTGGTAAGGATATCAGCCAACTGATCTTCAGAACATACTTTAGGCAATTCTATGATATTCTCATCCAACTTCTCTTCGATAAAAAATATGTCAACCTCTACATGCTTTGTCCGATCATGTTGTACTGGATTATAAGCTATATCACGTGCTGCTTTATTGTCACAATACAATCTAACTAGCTGCCTCAGTGCGTAACCTAAATCTTCCAAAATTTGTTTTAACCATAAGGCTTCACACATACCAACAGCCATTCCTCTGAACTCAGCCTCTGCACTAGACCGGGCAACAACATTTTGCTTCTTGCTTCTCCATGTCACAAGATTTCCACCCACAAACGAAAAATATCCTGCAGTTGATCGTCTATCATCGATTGATCCATTGATCAGCATCGGTGTAAACCTCATGTTTTGCCAATCCATATATTGAGTGAACAAAATTCCTTTTCCGGTGCGGACTTCAAATCACTGGTAAGATTCTTATGACAACATTCATATGTCTTTCTCCAGGATTATACATGAATTGGCTAACAATACTCAAAGCATACGCAAGATCAGGTCTTGTGTGAGCTAAATACATTAATCTTTCTACAAGTCTCTGATATTTTCCTTTATCAACGGGTACTTGGTCTACCTCAATGCACAACTTCAGGCCTTCCTCAACTGGTGTGTCAACTGGTTGACATGCTGACATTCCAGTTTCATGCAATAAATCTAATGCATACTTCCTTTGGGACAAAAAAATTCCTTTCTTTGATCTTGAAACTTCAATCCCAAGAAAATATTTCAAGCAACCCAGGTCTTTCATTTCAAACTCTTTGGACAAGTATTCTTGTAATGCCTTCCTGTCTTTTGGATCATTTCCTGTAACTACCATGTCATCCACATAGATAATGAGAGCTGTGATCTTCCCATTTGCCTTCTTTATGAATAAGGTATGGTCTCCATTACTCTGATGATATCCAAAAGCTTTCATAGACTTTGAAAATCTCCCAAACCATGCTCGTGGAGATTGTTTCAGTCCATACAACGATTTCTTCAACTTGCAAACTTTCCTATTCTGCATTGTTGACATACATCCAGGTGGAAGCTCCATATAGATTTCTTCGAATAATTCACCATGTAAAAAAGCATTCTTAACATCAAATTGCTGTAATGACCAACCCAAATTTGCAGCCAAGGATAATAACACTCTCACAGTACTGATTTTAGCTACAGGAGAGAAGGTTTCAGTGTAATCAATCCCATAGATTTGAGTGTATCCTTTTGTTACCAATCTTGCTTTGAATCGTTCGATTGTGCCATCTGCTTTATACTTTATGGTGTAGACCCAACGACACCCTACTGGTTTCTTACCTGCTGGACAATCAACAAGCTCCCATGTTTCATTCTTTTGCAAGGCTTTCATTTCATCGTTCACTGCGACTTTCCATTTTGGATCGGATAAAGCTTCCCTTTAGGAATAGATCGATTAGATAATTGATTTGTGATGACTTATTTGATTCTGACAAGTTATGATTCGACACATAATGACTCATTGGGTATTTAACTTTACTAGAAATTTCAGGCTCTTAACTAAGTTTAGGAATACCTCTGGTGGATCGTTCTAGTAATCGTTTTCTCGGTGGATCGGGTTCAAGAATAGGAATATCTTCAGCAGGTGATTGGCGTGGTATTTCAGCTTGGGATTCAGGGTCTTCTTCACTTGAGGACTCTTCTTCAATCGATGGAGTTAGATCTTCTTGCTCAATACGTATCCCATTATCAACCACTTCATACTCCTCCTGAAATTGATAATCTAATGTCTGAATTTCTTCATATCTCTCCTCCGGAAATTCAGACTCAAAATACATCACATCTTCATGAAAGACTACATCTATGGATATGAACATACGTCGACTTGGAGGATGATAACACCTGTACCCCTTTTTATTTGTTGCATATCCAAGAAACACACATCTTATTGCTCGAGGAGCAAGCTTATGGCGGTGATGTTTATGAATATGTACAAATACTACACAGCCGAAGACACGAGGAGGTAAGTTTGATGTTGATGGAGCAGTTGTAGTATCATTAAGAACCTGAAAAGGTGTCTGAAAATCAAGAGTCCATGAAGGACTTCGGTTAATTAAATATGCAGCAGAAGTAAAAGCTTCTCCCCAATATGATAATGGCATTTTTGCATGAAGCAATGAGGCACGAACAACTTCTAGTAAATGCCTATTCTTCCTTTCAGCTACCCCATTTTGTTGGGGTGTATAAACACATGTACTTTGATTGACAATTCCATTTTCTTCCAAATAATGCTTCAATTTAGAGTTATGGTATTCACCACCATTATCGCTGCGAAGCACTTGAATATGTGCATTATATTGAGTCTTAACATGTGTATGAAATTTCTGAAATAATGCATTCACATCACTCTTAGATTTCATTAAGCACACCCAAGTCATCCTTGTGCAATCATCGATAAAAGTAACAAACCAACGAGATCCCCCCAAAGTTGAAATTTTAGATGGACCCCAAATATCAGAATGAACAATCATAAAAGGTAAATGACCTCTATTAAAACTTGATGAAAAAGAGCTTCGATGACTCTTGGCAAGTTCACAAACATTACAACGAAAAATAGAAACATCAATGTTGTTAAACAGACCAGGAAATAACTTTTTTAGGTAGCCAAAAGAAGCATGCCCTAGTCGTCTATGTTGTAACCAGATTTCTGCTTCATTTTTTTCCTTCTTTGGAGCATCCATTGCAAATGCATGATGCAACTTGGAAGAAGTATTCGATTGCATGTCCAAGTAGTACAAATTCCTCGCCTAATACCACGACCCAATCGTCCTTCGTTTGGATATCCTTAAAACAACAGAATTGGGCCAAAAATAACAATACAAGACAAAGCCGATGTTATTTGGGAAACAGGATAAAATGCTGTAATTTAATGATGGAACAATTAAACCGAGTCTAAATTTAAAGAATTGGTGGCGATAATAGATCCCTCTCCAATAATTGGAACCTCATTACCATTTGCTATCAAAACAGATTTTTGTAAGGATGGTCTAAGTTTCTTAACCTGTCCAGAATCAAAGGTCATATGATTTGAAGCACCAGAATCAATTATCCATGTATTATCACAAACAGATGTAGAAATATTAAACACCTTACCTTCCTTGCTTGTGGTTGCTACTAATGTTGAAGTTGATTCAACATTGTCCTCACTTGTTTTGGTTTCGAACAATGTAAATCGGGAATTCTTAGCTTTCCTTCTTTGTGATCCTCGATTCGATCCCACCAATCTGGATAGCCTACAAGCTCAAAGCAACAATCTTTGATGTGGCCTGACTTATTACAATGAGTACATTTTTGTGTGGACTTTCTAATACCAATAGATGTCTTTAACTTGTTGCGAATCACCATAGCAGACGGAGTCTCCATAGTCTCCTTTTAATGTTACACTACGGTTCTCCTCTCGTCGAATCAGGCATAGCTTTCTTCAGGCCTCAAGTAGACTCCTGACGTAGGATTTCTCCGCGAACTGCTCAAAGTGATCATCCAAATTTAAAAATATATGCACCCGTAGTCGTTCAATAGATTTTTTGTACGCAACCACATCATCAGGATCCTTCATGACCACTTTGTCTCTGTGATCCAATTCCTGAAAAATTGCAGTTAGTTCTCCATAATATTCAGAGAGAGATCTTCTATTCTGTTTGGCTGCAAATGCTTTCTGGTTTAAGGCGAAGAGCTGCAACTCATCACTGCCATCATAAAAAGCTTTTGATAAAGCAGTCTAGATTTCATGAGCAGTGGATAAGCGTAAATATCGCTTCATAATCTCTGGACTCATAGACATTAGCAGCCATCTTTTCACCTTTTGGTTTTCAGCATACCACTTTTCATACCCATCCTCTGATTCAACACGTGGTTTTATTTTTCCTTGAATATAGGAAAGCTTTTCTCTTTCAGCAATATGCATTTCCATTAGTTGAGACCATACATCATAATTTGATTCCGTAAGCGTAATTCCTGCATTGAATGCTCCTTCAGATTGAATGATAATAGGTTTTGAATCAGATGGTTCACCATCTCTACCACTCATGTTATTTTAAGTGTTTCAAAGACTTTTTTTTTTTTGTAGGCTCTGATACCAACTTGAAAGAAATAACCTAAGAATTAGGTTTTCATTATTGTATTCTGATATCAAAAAGAGATACATCAGCCTTATATTTATACTTATATGTAAGACTTTGATAGAAACTAAATAACAAACTCTTAATAGCTAGACTCTATATTTAAAAGATAAATACTTATCATATCCTAAATTTAAAAGCTAAATACTTATCATATTCTAACAACCCTAACAACTCAAAATCTCAACAATTTTCACATTATTTCCATCACTGCATAATCCGATTATATTTAATTATCTAGTGATTAACAAAGTACACAACAAAATTCCATTAAAAAAATTCCCCACTAGCTATTACATTTAAGAAGATAAAGCAACCCTTCATAGTTTTAAGACCAAATCATACTAAGATGGCACCTTTTGGATAGTCTCAATGAAGCCAAGTGTCTTCTCCAAGCTTTCTCCATCTATGCAAATAATTGAGAAAGGAAAAGCAAAATTACTGTCCATTACAAGGCCCTAACTCCTTGGCAGGTTCTAAATCATATAAGTAAGTACTAAAATAATTAATTACAAAATGTTAGAAACTATTACTCATTGTAGTTATGTTATCTTTTATAAAACTGAGAGAAGAAGAAAAAGAATAGAAGTACTAACCAAGTTTTGGTATAGTGTGTCCCTTGCTGTGATGAATGATTATAGGATTAACAAATGACTCCAATAAGGCAATCCCCTCTTCCTTCAAAAAATCTGTTTCCCCTGCAATATGCATCATACCATTGTCCTTAAAATGAATGAGGATTTTCCTCAAAAATAATAAAGAATGTCCAGGTTGATGTGGTAATATAGTTTAAGTCTAATCATTAATTAAATCATGAATTTTATATTTTTTGATAATTTTATCTAATTATTTTGAAATTTTAAAATAAATACTCTTATTTTCAATTTATTTTTAAAAATATTTTTTGGCAAATGTTTTTGAAATTTTACAACGAAAAAATTAACATGGCAGGTGAATTCTGCTTGCTAACATAAAATTTAGGTGAATTTTGCTTGCTAACGTAAAAATTAGTGAATCAATAAAAATTTTATTGTGTTTATATATAAAATATATAAAAGAATATACATATACGAAACTTTTAATGGTTGTATTGTTAATTATAGAACAAACTAATTTTGTTGATTAATAATAATTATTTTTTTAGTAAACATAGATAACTTTTTATATTATCTTTCTTACTATAAAATTTTAAAAATTATTATCGAAAAATAAAAAAATAAATATTCATTTTAAAATTTTGAAACAAACTAAATAAAATTGTATAAAAAAAGTGTAAAATCCAAATATAATTAATAATTATGCCTATAATTTGTGTCAACCTATGATAACTTACTACTAGAATTGTTCAAAATTCGGGCCGGGTTGGACTTAGATCAGACTTTATCAGGTTAAATATTTTTTAGATTTGGTCCAAATCTGATTCGATTTATGATTTTGATTAAGTTGGGTCCGTTTTTAAAAATTTATAATGTCTCTAGAAAAACCGGGTTTGTTGAACGGACTTTAAGAAGACAACATTTCTAAACTTAATAAAAATAATTGGACTTTTTTGAATTCGGACTCGGACATATTGAATGTAAAAGTTATGTATTCGAACTCAAAAGTTTTCAAGTATAAGTTTAAGGGGACAAACGACAAGACGTGCCAAGTATAAGGGGCAGCGGATGTATTAAGCCAATAATGTTATGAACTTTACATACCTATGAAGTGGAGAGAAGGGCATTCCACTGGGGATGAAAATGCACTAACAGCCAGTTTAGGCAGCCCGAACTTGGTTCCACCAAACTTAGCTCCTGAAATTATTATCAAAAACTTGATCTTTGGAACCTTGGTAAGGCATACTCCATCTTCCTGCATTCCTGGCAAGGCAGCTGCTAAAATTGCCCCCTGAAATTTAACAGTAAATCAATATAGCCGGAAAAAGGAAAAGAGAGTTTCATATGCAAAGGAAAAAAAATGAAAATCTGAAATTATAGTTGTGTTAAATTAAATAAAATACCACTTCACCTGAGAAAAACCAAGTACAGCATCAAAAGGCCCACGCTCTATCATGTAATTTTCTATGTAAGTTAAACATTCTTCAAAATTCCAGTACTCAGTAAAATCCTACAATTCAAGTCAAGATTTTTAAAACAGAATTAAATAAACCAGCTGTTGATTTTACAGATTGAATTGCGTTAGCAAAAAAAAAAAAAAGAAAAAAGAAAAAAGAAGGGACTGACCTGGTTGCCTTGAAACCACTCATAGTAAGGAGGATCAAAGATGCCTTCAACATCAGATTTTCCTCTAGCAGGAAAAGGAGCATCCAGAAAGACGAGATCTAATTTCTCTAGTACATCTCCAGGCCACCTCTCTACCAATTTCTTCAGGATTGCAGCACTTGTCCTGAATCCATGCAGACACAGGATTCTGGGTTTCTTCCGTATCTCATTTTCCATCTGGAAAGATTTGGCTCTTTTGTTCTACTCCACCAACCACTTTCAGTTTAGAAATTTAGTAAGTAACGGTGGCTAAAATAGCGAAACTCTTTTTTAATAATAAGTCCAAAATATAATCTTGAAGTTCTGCGTAAATAAATCTATCTATTTATTACTGTAAAGTAATGACAGAGAAATTCTTTTTGCTTAGGTGGTGGATATTAATTATAATGAATAACCAAAACCAATATTCAAAAGCTTAATCTCCATTTCAGTTTATTATTAATATATATGGGGCAGGCAAGGACGGAGGACCACTGTCCCAGATTTTGACTTATTTCCCATATTACTCTCTACTCCTAATTCTTTTTTGAAAACTAAAAAATTGTTAAACATTCCATTTGATTTTTATATCATTTCCTATTTTTCTAATATGACATATAATATTTTTATAAAATTATTTTATAGTGTAATATTTTTTTATATTTTTATATTCTACTAGTTATCTTTTAATATTTAAAAAATATATTTTTATTATTTATTTATAATTTTGTACTAAATCTCTTTCCATCAAAATTTCCATTAATAATCATTAACTATATTTAGTTTTATATCATTTATCTCCTGATATTTTGTGTAATATGCATATTACCTCTTATACTTTATTTGTTATATTAGAGTTCATTTATCTAATTTTTGTACGAAAATTAATTTTAGTATCTATATAAAAATAATTAACTAGTGTTATTTAATTATTCTAATTTCTAGTATTTAAATATTTTAAAATATTTAAATTTATCAAAATATTAAGAAGTCATATAATTTAATTTTAAATTATTAAAGTAAATAGATATTATTCTTATTATTAATTTTGTTACACTAGAATTGTAACATTGATAAAAAGTTTAAAGATTAACTTATATTTTTTCTATGAATTTAATTCTTTACTTGTATTAGTTTTTAAAATACAAGGAGATTTTAGCACAATAAATAAATATAGAGGATAATTTATATATTGCCCTAAAAATTATAAAAAATAGTATAAAATCAAAACTAGTTACTAATTGTTTAATGAAAATTCTAACACAATGATTTTAGTTTAAAATGAAAAAAAATAAAAAATAAAAAAATATAATTTTCAAATGTTGAGAGATAAATAATATAATATAGAAAAACATAAAGAGTATATAATAATACTCCTTACTTAGAGAAATTTAAAATATTAAAGAAATTATGTAAAAAAAATGATATCATATCAATTAAATAAAATTTAATATAAATTAAAATGAATTATGTAGTATTATCTTTTTTCTTCTTTAGCTTTATGCGCCACAAAGTATAAGCACTTGATTATCAATTACATAATTGCTAAAAAGAAAAATTATCAATTAAAAATGTGAAAATCAGTATCAATTTAGTGAGAGGCCCGAATAATCAGGAACGCATCTTTTTTAGACAAAATAAATAAATAAATATGAGGGGCCTGAATGATATTTTAAAGTATGCGGTGTTAATGGTCGGTGCCTATCCATCGTTTACCAATTGCCAATTGTTATAACATTATATCAGTCCATGATTCTATATTTGACTGAACTTTATAAATATATTTTTATAAATATATGCGAGAGTGAAAATAAAATACGCGTTGATCCAGTGTGAAATTTTTATTTTTCATCCCTTTTCAAATTGTATATAGTATGAGAATTTTTATTCTTTTCACTTATTACCCTACTTTTAATTTATTTAAAATTATAATAAAATTAATTTATAAAAATTAATATTATATTAATTATAAAAAATATTTTTTTTGATATATATATTTATTTTTGACATATGAGATTTTAATTTTTTAGAGTAATAAAATAAATTTAAAATTAATATTATATTAAAATAATATCTTAAATATATTCTTTTATATATTTGTAAGAGCTAATTGTTTGTCTATTGTACCGTCGATATTATTTTAATTATAAATAATAATATAAATTAAATTTATATATAAATTTAAATAGATCTTTTAATATTTTATAATTAATTAAAATATTATAAAATAATAATAAATTAAATAATTTTAACATCTTTATTATATTTTAAGATTTTATTAATACAAAAATATAAAAATTATAAATAAATTAAGAGAAAAACTATAAAATTATATATAAATTTAAATTCTACGTATCAATAATGAGTACGTGTGTCAAAATTAAGATCATATGTGTTAGAATATAGTAACACATATTAAAAAGAATTATTTGACTAGATACATATTAATATGTTTTTGTTCATTTACATGTATTAAATGTTCATTTTCTATATATATAATATCCATTAGATGTAATATTCTATAATAATTAATTTTTTATGTATTTAAATATTCATTATCTATGAACTTAATATTCGTTAAAGTTAATATTTATGTTCATATTCATTTAATGTATTATTCATCAGTGTTAATATTAATATTCATTATCTAGTATTGCAATATTCATTATCTGTATATATAATGTACATCAATATTCTCAAATAAAAATATTGATTATTTACAAAAGCTTTTATTGTTGTTTGATGCATATTGAAAAAATCTTATGATTGATATAAACACTCATCATTTATAAGCATAATATTCATTAGTTGTCAATGGATATTCGTCATTGATGAAAAGCATACCCACTAATTCATTCAGATAAATATATATAATATAGACATAACATAAATCGTCCTTATGAATATATATAATATAGACATAACATAAATTGTCCTTACACAAATGGTAAACAAAAAAAATATCAAGCTAAAGTTATAGTACAAATATTTATATTGTGGTATACAAATTTTTCCAATAAAATTAAATTAAAAAATAATAAACATTTAAACAATGAATATTCAATATATACTTAATGAACATAATTTTTTTTAAATTACGTTAACATCTGACATGCACCAGTATTTGATGCACGTGTAGAAATTCAAGAGGTCCATAAAATTATATGGACAGAGGTTCATCTTATAATTTGTATACAAATTTCAATTGTTATAACATGGATCCTAGTCCATGATTCTATATAGACCGGAGTCCACAACACACATGTTGTAATACCCAGAATTTTTCTTTAATAAAGATAATATTAATAATGATTAATAAATGAACTTTATTTAAATTACTTTAATTATATTTTTATTCGGTTTAATTGGAATGATTTAAATGCAATTTTGAAAATTTAATATTAGACAAATAAAGAGTTATTTCTATACCCAATTAGTTTGATTTTTAAGGAGTTAATTAAGCAAATTATTTGAGAAATAAATTATATTTTGGTTATTCAATTTTTTCCCAAATGTATATATAGTATATATATAAATAAAATTATATATTGGGAAAATGATGGAAGAGTTTGTAAATGATGTTTTTATAAAAGAACTACTAGGAAAAAATGATATTTTAATTAGTTAATGGTATTAAATTTAATTGGAAAAATATTTAGCAAATTGATTAATTAAATTAATGGTGTGTTAGGACTAAATTGGAAATTTATTTTGGAATGAGGATTAAAAATATAATTTTATTATTATGGGGGTTTAATGAAAATTTGTATGTTTGGTATTTGTGTCGGCAGGGGTATATATGTAATTGTGTATTTTCAATAATTCTAATCTGGCCCAAATTAAATAGTTAGGAGCTTAATTGAAAGGCTAAAGAAAAGTTTAGGGGTTAATTGGAAATTTTGCAGGTTGAAATTGTAAGTAATTAAAAAGTTTAGGGACCAAATGGTAAGAGGGAAAAAGTTCAGGGGCCTAATGTTGATATGGAGAAGAAAGAAAAGAAAGGAAGAGAAGAGAGATATCGGGGAGAGTGAGAGGAAGCGGAAGAAGAAGAAGGAGGCGGGGGCTGCGGCGCAACGGCGTGGATCGGAGGAATTGTGCGAAGGGCAGCGACTTTCGGTGGTCGTTTCGGCCTTTTCGGTCGATCTCGGTGGCAATCGGCTCCCCTTGGAGAGAGCTACCTTTTGGCGGTGGCAGCATCGGTTTTGGTGGCCGGAGGAGGGAATTCCGGTGAAGTAGGTGGCAACCGCGTTTTTCAGCTTTTCCGGCGAGCTCCGGCGGAGGATGGACGATCGGAGGACGTATCCCGACTCTTCTCAGCTCAAGCTTCGCAATGGCACCGTTTCATGGCGATCGGGCTTCGTTTGCAAATCGACGGTCAAGATCGTCCGCAAATCTCTTTGAATGATCGGGGGTCGGACCGGAAAATCAGAAGCGGGGATCGTCATCAGCACGTCGTTTCGAGTCCAATGGTCTAATTTAAAATTAATTTATTAATTAATATAATATTAAAATATAATTAATATATTTTTTATGATGGAATTAATATTATTATCCCGATTAGAAAACTATTTATTAGTTAATATAATATTAAAATATAATTAACATACTATTTTTTATGATAGAGTTAGTGTTTAATTAGGAATGTAATTTATGAATCAATAAATGTAAAACTATAAAATTATATATAAATTTGAATCTTATATATTAAAAGTAAATACACATGTCAAAAGATTTTAAATAAAATATATATATATATATATATATATATATATACTTTTTATAAATTCCTTTAAATAAAAAACAAGACATATACCATTTAATATTTTATTATAAACACTGTTGTTAATAATTAATAGTAACATGGAGTTATTTTGTGATTTTTTTTTATCATCGAGGATATTTAATTTTAACTATTCGCTAGCTTTTTTTTTTTTCTTTTTATTCTCCCTGATGTTAGAAATTTTTCTTGATGGTAACTAATTCTTTTATTATAACTCTTTTCCACTTATAATAACTAATAAAACTATATTTTTATCTTTAATAGTAAAAAAATTTATGCTCTATTTGATAATAAATTTTGAAAAATAGATGGTAAATAAAAAATGTATATAAAAAGATACCACCACTATTATAGTTTTAATATTCACAAATAAATTAAGAATTTTAATACTAAAATTAAATTTACTTAGTTGAATATTTATTTAAGACTTTATATTAAGTTTACTTTTATTAGTTATGAATTTTTTATTTTGTCTTTCTTTATAGGAGTTTTTTTTTTTTTTTTTATGTGAGTTCATTTGTCTTTCTTTATGAGAACTTATTTATTTTTTTGTCACAATGTTAGTATGAGTTTATGTCATATATTTAAATTATATTATGAAGTTGATTTGTCGTTCAGTATACAATTCGAGTGAGATGTATTTCTTTTAAATGCATTAATCGTAGTCAAAATATAATATACAATTATTCGATTAACACAATCAATAAAGTTTAGATAAAAAATTTATTTTTATTTTTTAACTGTAATAAAATTTAATTATCTATCATAAGTTATACTTATTAATTATTATTAATAAAAATAGCTTTTTTGTTTAAAAAAAACAGTGACATTGATTTCCTTTTAAAATATATTATTTACCAAACAGTAGAATGATTATTTGTTTAAAATAGAATGAAATTAATTCTTAAAATTTCACTATATTTCTTCACAAAATGGCTTGAGTTTGGTTATTTGGGTTTGGGCGTATGAAGCCCAAATGAAGACGTTACCTTTCTTCTCTCCACAGTCAAAAGAAAAGGCTCGTAGTCGATATATGTAAAATGCTTGAAAATGATTCAAATAAATTGTTTCTCGTCATTCACTTGATTTTTTTTTTTTTTCTCTTCTCACAATCTCCTCTAATGGCCTATCCTTATAGATCCAGGCAAGTCAAGAGAAAAAAAAATCTACTTTTTACGCTTGTAATTCTTAATTTATAATTTTATAATATTGTCATCATTTTGGTTCTGTATTTATAGGGAAGGTCTTAGCGCGAGACCAGTAGCAAATTCAGAGGAGGTTCAATTGAGGATTGATCCGGTACATGCTGACCTAGACCAAGAAATCTTGGGTCTCCATAAACAAGTTAGTCAGCTCAAAAGTGTATGTTCTGGTACAGAAAAATTCTATTTTTGTTTCATGATGATTATTTGGTGCAATTGGTAATATGAGTTTCCTTTTTCTCTTTTTTTTTTTTTTCTTTTTTTATCCATATCAGTTTTATTTTTGTATGGTTTGGAGAAATCTTTTTTTTTTTTTTGTATTTTAATTTATTGAAATGATCAGTGCTTTATTGATAATTTGATACCCATCCGTGCTACCCCTCTCTCTCTCTTTCTCTCTCTCCCCTTTAGTAGCACTTCTTATTTTGTTAATCTTGGTCGAATGATATAATGTGCTTTAGGGGAGAATTAAGTTCTGCTCATTGCATATATTTTCAAATTGGTTTATCTGTTAAAATAATTACTCATTGTCATGAAATTCATGGCATCTTGGAATTTGATAGTCCCAAAACCATATTTATATCCTCAATTTTAATGGCTGTGTTTGTATCCTGTCAAAATTTTGAATTTTGCAAATGCCTCATCCTGTGGCTTCTATTGGAGTTTCCCCATATAATGATGTCTCTGACCATTGGTGTGGTATTTTGGGATCCGTTCTGCCAGACTTCCAGGGTGTATTTATGATCAAATTCTTTCCTGGTCTTTTTTTTTTTCTTGTAAATTATCAATTTCTTGTTGGTTTTTCTGTCTTCTGAGCAAATCTAGGTTATCTACTTCATATACTTCTTCCAGAATCTTATCATTACTGTGAAATCTTCTACTACCTGTCAGATTTCAATCATACTGTAGTACCTACACCCCTAAGCTTTTAAGGTGCGAACTTTGTTCTTTATAATCTAAACTTCTCTCATAAACCATCGCAAATTAAGCTCAATTGTGGTCTCCCTCATTATACTATAAATTTCTGATGTTAGGTTTTTGACTTTTCATCAACTCATGTAGAGGTTATGGATCACATGGTTTGCTTGTTTGGTTTAGTTGCTTTCTTTGTTGATGACTGCCCAAATGGTCTGTATCTAAGGTATGGACTACATTCTTCTTTTCAGTCAATCCATCCTAGTCCTTTAGGTAAGCATTTGATATGTTTGTTTAAAACATTTACCCTGATCGCTTGAGGTTCTTCTATCTTTCTTTCTACTAGAGTAGAAAATCCCAGTTTATGGGGTCTTCCTTTGGCACCTTGATTACGGAGCATCCACTCCTTTGATAAACATTTGCAGTAATTTGCTAATTATCAAACATTTAATTGCTTGTATCTTTTGAATCTGAAATTGGAATTTGACAGTCAAAATTCTTCTCTCTGTCTTGAGAAAAGTAGTGCACTTAGGGACTTGGATATGAGTATTGATACGATACACTCCAGATGTCAGACTGGGCTATTTCTGTAACTTCGTTGATTTTTCCACTAATTTAAGGTGCCAAATTATCAAAATAGCCAGAAGAATATGTTAGGTTCAAATTCTGAAGTCAAAGTATTGCAACATGAAACTGTAAATACAGGATCTGGAAAATCACTGCTGCTATAGAAGTGTTTTTTATACTGTGACGCGTATCCAGTGAAGTGACATAATATTATTGCAAGTGAAATTTCTTAAAGAACTCTTTGGCTTGTGGTTGTCGTATTTCCCTTTTCGGGGGTGGCTGGAATTCCTTGGATTGGTAACCGATTAGCTTAGTCATTAGTCACTGTAAATGTTGGAGATATTAATCAGATATATGCATTACGAGAATATTAAATACATCATTTGTTATTGCAACAACTTCTCTCGCAACTAATACTCTTTCTTCTCTTCTGAATTACAACTCTCTTTCTCTTTCTCTCTCTGTATTCTTATATATGTTCTTATCTCTTTCTTCTTTCTTCTACTTTTCTCTCTTCTTTTATATTCCACTGCTTCTTTGTTCTTCGATCTCGAAGAATAGCTATGGCTATGCATAACATGGTTGAATTAGCCACCTCTGATTTTTTATTGATGGGATTGAAATTTCTTAAAATTCCATGTGACTTAGCTTGAGGGCAAGTCGTGGCCCAATGATAAGGTTGGGTTACATATGATAGATGACCCTTGCAAAGTTGGAATCCTTGTGCACTAGGGAAGCACTTTACTGTGACCTGGTCTAAGTTGAAAGTAGGCTGTCTGTATATCTGACATTTTTAACTTCAATCATTGTTGTTCTTAATGTTTCTGGTCACACTTTTTTGCAGGTGGCACAAGAAATTGAAACAGAAGCTAGAATTCAGAATGACATAATCTCTGATTTGGTACATTTTCTGGCTTGTTTTCCCTCTTATCTTCTTTTTTAAACCCCTTTCGTCTTTGAAAGCTAACTGGCAAGTTCTAGAACTCATGTAACATAACATAAACCTGAGATATGAGTGCATTGGAAGTCTCTAAGCTTGGTTGTAGTACTTTTTTCTGGTATGTATGATTGGGTCAGATTTTGTACTAAAACATTATGCATTGCATGCACATATATATACATTATGCTAACAGTTAAGACACTGTTGTTCAATAAAGATGACGATGTGGCAAGTTGTGGTTTCCTATATGCAAATGCAAAATCTGTATTTTAGTATAATTTAATGGATTCATTGGTGATGTGAAGCTAGTTTTAGGATATCAACTGTAATCTTAGAAATCACATGCTTTAAGTATATTGCAGACAAATACACGGTTAGACCTCTCTAAATAGTATATAATCTATTATGCAGTAACTTATTAATTACTGGAGGTAATCAATTTGTAAACTATCTACTTAAAAAAAAAATTAATGTATATTTGCTAACTACATACTTCTAGGTAGATAGAAAGCCTCCATTATGCTAAGTTAGGCTTATATTTTTGTTGCTTGTATGTTACCAATGAGCTTGGTATACTTCCCCAATATTAAATTAAATGCAAGGAGGATAAATTAGATGCTCTTTACTTGTATATTTCTCTTCTTGACCTTCCAAATCCATTCGTATTGTGGCTCATAACAGTACTCTGAAGTATTCAGTTCGAGATTAGGAAATTTGGAAAGAAACAAGCTACACTGAGTAGATTATTCTCTAAGGAATATATTTCTGTTATGCAGCTGAAAGAATTAGTGGGCAATTAGTTCTAGAAGAAGATTGATTCTGGTTGTTAAACAAAATCTTTGTCATAAAATTCAGAATAAAAAAATACAATGACAATGATCTTCTAGCTATCCAAAGGGATTGAATGGAAGTAATCTGCCTAAATATTAATTCAATAAACTTAGACAAAAGTAAGCTAAACAACATTGTATAAAAGAAACTTAAAAAAAAAATTTAGATAAGAAAATTGAAAGATGCTTGAACTAATTTTAGTTAGAATATTAAAACCATCATTAGGGTTGAGCAAAAACAAACCAAACACTTCCGTTTACATATCACCGGACTAAATCATTTATCACTTTAGGAATGGAATGTTAAAGTTCAAATCTCACCAAACTAAAAAAAATATAAATAATAATTCTATAAATTATTAAAAAGTTAATATTTGATAATTAATTTATTAGTCATTTAGTTTGTGAAACTAGAAAAAGATTCAGTGAAACATTATAATTCAATAACATTATGCCTATAAATTTGCAGAAGACCTTGCCAACTTTTAATTGAAAACTATAGAAAATGAAAATATGTAAACCAGAGAGTATGTATAAGAAAGAGATTGAGACTTAGTATGAGAGAGAGAGATAAATGAGAGGGATCATAAATATTCAATACCCTTGATTGATGCACATGTTATTAATATGTGTGTTATAGTTTTGAAGGTTGTGATGCAAGACTATCCTTGTCCTTGTGGACGTCATCCTTTTCATTCTCTTCCATTTTGAATTGTTATTGAGATTGTCAAATCGGCTTCTCCATTGCTTCTTTTGACACTATATTCTCCACATCTTCATTTTCAATAATAATGTCACGACTAAGTCTTCTTCAATCTTCTTTTTTTTTTTTTTTCCTGCCTATAGGAGTAAGAACATGTTGAATAAGAAGATATTTTTCTTAGAAAGGAAACAAGTCAATTTCTTCCTTTTTTTCATCAAAATACTTGTCATAAATTGGTTTGTGGAGGTTGCTTTCATCAACTATAATCTCAACTCCACCATTGAAATCAAGAAATTGCTCTTTCACTCCACTCGCGCCGTTTTATTTGCAGGTCCGACTACATGAAAAGGGTTTTCATCTTTGACTTCATCATCAACCTTCTCGAGGGTGTTTGGTCACCTTCCAAATTCTTCATTTGGGCTCCCACTGATTCCTAATGCTGCAAGGCTTCTACAACCCTGGTCAAGTCCACAATCATTCTTTGCATCATCTCCATTTGCTTGGGCCGATTGCCTCTACATCGTCCTCTTCCTTGGCCAGCCATGGTTTACTAGCTAAAATTCCTTATGAGAATATAGGATCTTTTGCCTTTGATACCTCTTGACGCCGTTGAAGGTAGTCTAGAAAAGATTGATCTTGGTTGGAAGAAGAGAAAAGGTAATAGGATTAGACAATACCTCTTAGTTATAAAACTCAGAATAGAAAATATAAGGCATAATAGTCTAAAATATCCAAATCTTTGCGGTAGTTTGCTATTTTGGCCAATTCTTTAAAAATTGTCAATTTATTCATGATTTGGCTAATTGAGTGTAATTTTGGCCAAATTGAATTGCCGGACAAAATTAAGCAACGCGAATGATAATGTGAACGCAATTTAAGAAATGAGAATTCAAAATTAACGTGTATAAATAATGTGGATTTAAGACTCATCAATTTGGATTTCTCATTTCCTAATTGGTGTCTATATATTACTGTTCGCGTTACTTAATTTTGACAAACAACTCAATTAGGCCAAAGTTGCACTTAATTTGTTAAATCATGGCTAAATTGACAATTTTTAAAGAATTGACCACAATGGTAAAATTTCGTAAAGGTTTGAATTATTTAAGCTATTAGTTCAAAATATAATGATAGATGGTGTTCTAGAAGTTCTATCTATACTAGCTATAAAAAGGATTTAATGGAAATGACCTATTAAATCCTATCTAAATATTAAACGAAAGGAGAAAAAAAAAAGTAACCTAAACAACATTGAATAAAGGAAACTTAAGAACATTAAATAAAAAAACTAAATGACACTTGAACCAAATTTAGTTAGAATATTAAAATCATAATGAATAAGAAAACTGAATAACATATGCTCCGGCATCAATATGTTAATTGTTGTTTTTTGATATTTTGTGATAATTATTATATAGTAGAAATATTTAAATTATGCTTATGAAACATTGTCAGTTTTATGAAATTTTATTAAATGTCAAAGGTTATTGATTATCGGGGTATTATTTTAAAGGGGTTAGATTATATAGAAGGTTTCTTTTTTTTTTTTTTCCCTTTATTTTAAATGACAAGGTTGGGTATTAATTTAAAGAGGTGAGACTGCAATAATATTATCAGGTTATTGATTATCGGGGTATTACTTTAAAGAGGTTAGACTGTACAGAAGTTTTTTTTTCCTTCAATAGTTTTACCATATACACTTGAACTTGCATCAAAGTCCTTGGAATTCACAAACAAACTACATCATTTAAGGTATCTTCTATCTGGAGAGAAAATGCATTTTTACAATATGCTATTTGTGGTTCTCCTAACAGCAAAGACTGATGAGCAATGCTGAGGTAGGGGTGAGAAGTGGCATGAGGAGGTTGAACAGAACCGTTGTTCAACGAAGATCAAATCATATCTTGCAAGTAATCATTTTTGGTCTAGCTTGTTTTACTGTAGTCTACTTGTGGTCAAAGCATTTTAGAAGATGAGATTGAGCTGAATTTATGGTTATGTATGTTCTGCAAATGTGGAGCTGGTAAATTTAACTTGTAGCGGTCCTTCCAAGTCTTTTATTGTACATCTAGGCCTTGTAAGGTTGCATCTTGAGATGTTCACTGAGATTATGCATACAGTAGACAGTTTTTGGGTGAAAATTTTTGTTATTATTTTCTTTTGCTGCCTACACGGAGTGGAAGTTCTTATCTTTCGATCGAGCGAGCTCAGCTCTATCCATTCAGGAGTTTGTTCTTGTCCATTATAAGGAGAACCTGAATCTCAAATGTTGCCTTCCGAAATTAACCTTTGACCTCCATTTTACCTAGTGTTCTGCAAATTTTAAAGCTGCTGAAAGAGCGGCTTGAATGCTTGATCACTTTGCACTTATCCACTCTCGTACACATGACAATGATGGGCAAAACTAGCTTCATCATTGGCAGGCTCTAATGCAATTTGTTATGGACATCGCACTAGAAAATACCTGCTCTTCTCTTTGTGTATGAATCTGTTATGTAAACATTGCACCTTAAGATCATTGTATTGCTCAGGCATTTGGAAATGGCCTTTGGAGTCTCAACAGGCAAAATTTGTAGTTTTGTTGTCACTAATGCTCTCATTGTTATTGATTGATCAACCTCTGTTGAATGAGATAATGAAATCTTGCAGTTTCTTTTTCTCTGTCCAGTTATATGTTGTGGTAAAAAGTTTTTTATTTGCATTGAACATTCAACTTGATACAAATGCTCAGCTTTATTTTCTTTCATCAAGGTTCTTTCCCCCCTTCTTAATGCTAAAAAACACTGGTGTTTCTGGGTGTGGTTGGTTGATGTGAAATCTTCTCTTGTTCCTATCTGTTTCACTGGCATGGGCAGGAATTATTCTTAGTTCATTAAGGGAAAGAAAAAAAAGAAAAACGACTTTGCGAAAATATTATTTTACTGGGTTATTTCAAATCTGAACCTAGAATTATACTCAACCAGCAAGTCCAAAAGGCAGTTGGCATTTTTGACTGGGTTTTCATACCTAAATTTATTATACAATCACATTAACTGGCTCAGTCTTTCAGATGAAGCAAACTTAAAAATCAAGAAAAGGCAAGCACATTGTGCTGTACGTGGAATGGCTTAGGTGGGAAATGCCAGCGTATCTCATTGTTTCAAGAAGTATAGATAAAAAGAAAAAGGAATAAGGTTCAATTTTGCTTTCCAACGTTCAATTTGATCCTTTTTAACTTTTATGGCCAATTTAACTTCTAAACTTTTTGAATAGATTCAATGTAGCCTTTGTTTAAGAGAGTGAAAGGTTATAGAATGCAATTTGACCACTCAACTTTTAATATAGGTTTAATTTGCCATTCAACTTTTTGTGTGACTTAATTTGATTTTAAAAAATAACTTGAATTGTAATTGATTTAATTATATAATTAAATTTATATATTAAATTTTTTTATATATTTTAGATCTTTAATTAGTTGGTGAAAGTCATGTGGAGGTTAATAAAGTGATAACAATAATAGTGTTGAATTGTAGAATCTCATATGTGTTTTTATTTTGTAGTGATAATGTTGGTAATTCTTTATTGATTTATGGAAAAGTAATGGTGAAGATAGTGAGTTGGTTTGATGTTTTATTGATTTGTGATAGTTCTAGAAAAGGTTATATTTATATTTTTAACTTTTAACTTAGAAAAAGAATAAAATTTAATTTGGCCCTTCAATTTATCGCTCGAGTTCAATCTGCCTCTCAAACTTTCCAATCAGGCTCAATTTAGATGTTTTTCAGACTCTTGTTATAGTGCATGGAACGAAATCGTTTAGAAAAGGGCTAAATTGAACCTATTCGAAAAGTTCAGGAGTTAAATGAGCCATACAAGTTAAAACAGTCAAATTGAACATGACTTTATGGTTTGAGGGCCAAATTGAACCTTATTTCATAAGAAAACAACTCTCTTTTCTTTTTCCTTTTTTTTTTTTCTCTCCTTTCCTTTATTTTTTTGCCATCTTTTCTTCACCCACAAATTTGCCTATGGATTTTGTTGCATTATGCTATTATGCCTCCTAAGTGAAAGTGTGTGCTGTTGAGTCCCTGAATTATACAATTTAGTCTCATTAATCCTACAGAAATTTGTTAAGAGTAACCAACATCTATAACATACGAAAATGTTAAAAGGGCATATAAGTGATGAGGGTCAACGCCCAATTGATTAGTTCTAATTATTTTAGTTATTTTTGGACACAAATCTAATAAAAGCTCAATCCTTATTCATATTATTAGTGGACTCTACATTCTATTCTATCCATTTTTACCTTCCACTTGAGTAGAATACTGCATTAGTCTATTGGTTGTCCAGAAAGAAACATTACTAGAAAAAACATCTTATGTAATTGGTCTGAGAAAGAAAATCATGAAATGTAATTAGGATATCTCGAATTGGGGAGAATAACATAGCAGAATTGAATGCAACATGATGATTTGCTCATAGAACACTAGAACGGTGAAAACGTAGTCAACAAAGTGTACTAATATCAAATATAATTGGAATTTATAAAGCATGATTTCAATCATTAAGCAACCAAATCCAAGTCAACCATAAACATACGAGACCATTCCATCAAACATCTTCAGGACATAAAAGATCATTACCTATAAAGCACTAGTCATTCATTTCAGTGGAAACCCTACTGCAAATCTGAAGAAAAAAACTTTGAATACCCTACGCTATATTGACTAATATATATAGTATTTGTTATCATAAGAAACATCAGGAATTGTCATGTGATTTTGGTTAGAGCTTTCGCTGTTGCTCGTCAATGGCTATCGCAAAATCTGGGGCGGTGGAGCGGAAATAGCGAAGTTGAATTTACAGTGCTATTGCAAAATGAGAAGGGAGTAGCACGAACTGATCGAGTCACTTAATTGGAGCTGTCAATGGCATAAAGCAGTAAAGTTTAGGGGGCAGATGTATGAGAAATTTATGAGAGGACTTAGTCTACCATTTTTTCCGTAGACAAAATTAATTATTCATTTATGAAATTATTTATTAGATACAATATTTATACTGATTGTTTAATTGTATATTTTTTTTAATATATAATCTAATCAAAGTAAATATTATTTCTAATAAAAAATGTCACATATCAATATATAATTAATTTTGTCTACGTGATAGACTAAATTTTTGGGTTGTACGGCTTTCCTATACTTAATTTGATTTTAAACCTCTTTATCTGTCTCTTCTGTTGAACTCTATGAGGATTTACATATGTTTATTGACAAATTCCTGGTGGAATCACCTCTTCGATTCATAAACCAAAAAACAAAAATCACTGTTTGAATATACTGATTTTAGGGTTTCTTTTTCCTTCCTTTAATTTTCGTTTTAAATGCTTTTATAATACAAAGGATGTTCCAACAGCAGCTCTCTCAAGTCGCAACAAGAAAATAAAGTTCTAACAGCAAAACTTAATTTCCCACATCATCAAGCATGCTGCTACTTGCAGAGCTCATTTACAAATTAATATCAAGACTTTAATCAGCTTCATCTAAAGAAATAGGAAAAAAAGGAAAAGTAAAAGCAGTATCAGTATTGGTTGTTAAGTTTATTAGTAAACGTCATTGAGCATTCATTATAAATGCACAAATGTGTAAGAGGGAACAATATAAAGCAGCTGCTGTTGTTTTGCAAAGATGATTTTAGTTGATGTAATCATTAAAGCTAAATCCTCAAGACTCCGTCCAAGCATATGCTACTGCATATATTTAAATACAAATATTAATTTGCAATCATTCCGTAACCTTCTTTCACATGTAAACTTAAATCTTCCTTTTTCTTTTTTCTTTCTTTATTCCTAAAATAGGTCAATATATATTTTCACTATATAACAGAGATAGTCATTTCTTTACACTATAAAAATATAAATTCATCTAATAAAAAGAAAAATCAAATTTAAAATCTCTCATTCTCAACTTAAATATCAAATGTAAAAATGATCGGAAGAGTTCATCTATATATATATATATATATATATATATATATATATTTTTCACAAGTTTGGTGCCAGCTTTTGCCAGCTACTATTCACAATTCAAGCAACTTGTAATCAATTAACAAGATTGATTAAATTACTAGCAGAGAAAAATGTTTCCATTACCCACCCACCATAATTCAACTGCTATTAATTCTGTGTCACAGAAGAACTATACAATGAACTCTCCAGCTATACACGTGTCCCAAAATGACCTTCTAATGACACATGTCTTTGAAGCAGAGGAGTACGTTCGGCTTCACCTAAACTAGGGCACAGATTAATTAGCTAAATCTCTATTCTTTCTCCATGTTCAAAGCTCGACAAGCAGACATGCACGTTTTAGGGCAACATTATTTATTTTTGTATATAAGAACATGTTAGGTGTATCCCATTTGTAACGGTTACTTTAGTATTATTATTCTTTTTTCTCTCTCTACAATTATCTGCACTAAACGGCTATAACACAGCTAATAACGTAATAAAATATATTGATAAAAAAACATATAAAATCAATAAATACAACCCACTTGTATTGTATAACAACAAACAAATGGGTCACCATCGTGGTAGTCTATAAAGTATACTGTAAACAAAAGCACAAAAAATCAATGGATCACTTTCATTAAGAATTTTAAAGGTTTAAGCATGAAAATGAAATTCAAAATGAAAGCTATATTCATTTGATTTGATATATACCATCATTGACTTGCTCCATCCACATCCATGATCAAATAGGGAAAAATTGGAGTTTGCCACGTGTCCTAATAATTAGATTTGAAGCTTTTAGTAATATTTAACTGTTATTGATTAAAATGTATTTAATGTGTCTAACTTAGTACTCCTAAGTGCACAAATCGTTTCTATAGTAAGGGTAAGTTCACAACGAAATCGATCTCTCAAGGAACTATGAGGCTACTTATTATAAAGACTAATTATTAACATAAAATAATAAAAATAAATCTGAACACTCTAAACCAGTATTTTGAGAAAATAATATTCATAAAGTAAAGTAACTAAATAATAAATAAATATGCAATAAAAATACTTATGATTTAAAACTATATACTAAAAATATGCTAATTTAGCCTAGCCATTTACTTAGTAATCTCCTGGTTACTTTAAGTCTAAATTTAATAAATGAGATAGTGATATATTTTTTTCTTTAGTCACTCAAACTAACGATGCAACTAGAATTTCTTATACCTACATATATTTGAAGCAAAGTTAGTTTCTCTAATACATTCAACCTAAATATGTTCATAATAGTTACGATTGCTAAATTAATATAATGGTTAACTAACAGTAATAACTGAAACTAATAAAGATATGAAAGTAAATAAATCATTCATTAAATAAATAAATAACAAGATCTATACAAAAGTAAAAAGGCTAAACTAAAACTACCATGACATATTTAATCCAATAATCATGGTATTAAATAGAAAGACATAAAACAATAAAGTAAAAGCTTCCTTTAGATCTAGAATTTCTTCAAGTAGGAAGATGATTGGTCCTCACTCTCTACTTCTTAAAAAGCTCATTAGATCTTAAAACGAGCAATGAAAACTAAACTAAAGTGTTTATGGAAGAATTATAGAGAAAATAATGGTGGATAGATGTAGAAAGTAGATACGAGAGAGCTCTCCTATCTGCCAAAAATTAGGTTTACAGATATATATATATAGGAAAGAGTCATCCTCTAAATAAGTCTCCCTAGAGATGTATATCCAATATAAGTCTATCTAATAGATAAGACTATAAGTATCTTTATTTCCACCAAAAACTATCCTACAAATAACACTTAATATAAAACCTAAAAATTATATAAATGACTAAAATATCACTTAATATAAAACCTAAAAATTATATAAATGACTAAAATATCATTTGAGTCTTGTAATATTTGGATGGGCCTTGCAAATAGCAATTTATGCGTCTTAATTTTGGGCATTGATACAAACATGTCCAATTAAGTTTCTTTTTAAGTATTTAGCTCCATATTTTTCTCTCTTGGCTAATATTACCTGAAAATAGAAATTAAGTTTAAGTAAGGTAAGAATACATATTTTCACTATATTATATACACAAATCATATTGTTAAACCTCTAAAATATCCTAAATATTTATATATAATTTGGACCTATCGGTATTGTTAAATAATTCTCCGTCGGATATATAAAAAAATATAAAAGAGTTTATAATGTAAAAAATTAATTTAATTAAACTAATGATTAGATCTAAACTAAAATTAATCTATTAATAATCCATTTGCATTCCTCTAAGTCTTGATCTTTCGGCCTATGAAATTTTTTATTTTTTATCCACTTTAGATATATAATATAAAAAAAAAACTTATTAACTTAAGTATGAATTATCTCACTTCGAGTGTATAATAATTAAAAAAACAAACCGATTAATTTAATTTAAATCATGCTAATAAGTAGATCTAAATTAAAATTAATTTATAAATGATTTATTCAAATTCATTTTATTTCTAATATCTGGGCTCGTAAAATCTTTACAGGTATCCATATGTGAACATGAAAATGTCAAAAATATTTTGAGAGAGGGTTATTAAGGTAAATAAAACCGACCACGCTAAAGAGCTGTTGAAAAGGTTAACGCGGAGGCCAGATTGAGGAGAAGTGGAAGGCCACCAATTCTTTCCAATTTGTATGTATTATTCCAAACGTTGATAGGAAGATGGAGACATCTTGCTCACCTCTTACCTACCCCCACATGTCCGATTTATGTAGTAAATTAGCCTAAATTTTATCACTAAAAACCAGGTCAAATCCGTCTCAAGACCTCAACATCCAATCTTTGATTATTTACCAGAAGAACCCTAATCTTAACAGGTGTCATTTCCTGGCTTGTTTTGTTAGGTTGTCTTTTTTTTTATCTGATCATTAAAGAAAGAAAGAAGAAAGTTCGAGGAAGTAAAAAAAGAAAGAAAAAAACTGATAAAGATTTAAGAATATACGAAAAGCCAATTATTTTCACATATTGCCATGTTATGTAGTGGGGGGCTAACACACTATTAATATATCATTGCTTACTCGTCTCTTTTGTTTAATGATTCAAGGAATCTCTTCACATTAATTAAATCTGTTGATCTTTTCTTCTTTATATATATATATTTCCTACCCTTGTAGCTCTCTTCACTCTCTAACCTTGTTCTTTCTTTCTTTCTTTCTTTCTGTCTTTCTTGTTTTCCAGAAAATCAAAAAGCAATCTTTCTTTTTTCTCCCAAAGGTATCCTTTAAAGATCATGAGGATGAGTATTTCAATGCTTAAAGTTTTCTTGGTTTTGGGTGTTCTTGCAACTTCTTGCATGGCTCAAGCACCTGGTGCATCACCAACTCCATCACCAAAGGCAGCACCAACTCCATCCCCAACAGCTCCTCCAACTCCAACTCCAACTCCATCACCATCAACAACACCAACACCAGCTCCTGCACCTGCTCCAACTACAGCTTCTCCATCTCCTTCACCAGTTCCCCCTCCATCTGAGGGTCCAGCTTCACCTGCCCCTTCTCCTCCTGCACCAACACCGGATACTGCTTCTACACCTTCTTCTGATTCTCCTGCTCCTGCTACTCCACCTCCACCAAGTGATAACTTTGCTGCTGCCAGGTTTGACAGAGTTATCCTCGCAGGAACTGTCCTTGCAGGAAGTTTCTTGGCCTTTACTTTGGCTTAGAAATGGGATCTCAACTTTCAGTATCATCGGCTTAAGTAGATCTTTGGTTTCATTTCATGGAAGGAGAAAGGTTGAGATCTAGTATTCTTGTTATTTGTTCATCTTTTGATACTCGTTCCTTTTCTTTTTTTTGTTCATTTTCTTTGGTCTTTTTCCTTTTCTCTTTTTTTCTCTCTTGTGATTGTTGATTATTCTATATTGGATTTGGATGGTGGTTCTTATTATTTTGGGTGGCTGGGAAAGGCTGTGCTTACACGTGTACGATCTGATGGCGGGGACGTGGATAAATCAGTGTAGAAATGGGCATTTGTGTACATCAAATAAATAGTTGAATAAAACAGTTTGCTATTCTTTATATGTTTATAATTTTGTCTAGAAGAAAAGACACATGCAATAGGCCTATATGCAATTTAATCTTTTAGTGTCTTATTTTTCAGATTTAATACAATTTTTAGCTTTGGCAACTAATACAACTAAATATTTTATTTTTTTACAATTCAAATCACCGATTCATTTTCCGATAACATATTAAGCTAAAAAAATTGAGTTTGCTTTTATGGCAAAAATAAATAGATAATTAATTTTTATTATGTATTCCGATCAGTTGAATCTTTCATGAATAAAAATACTATTACAAAGTCAGAGGCTAGAGTAGACACTAGCATTAACAAAATATCAGCAACCATCTTCGAGACGAATTGGGTACTTGAGCTTGTTCAGTTTCCACCAACCTGATACATCAAACTCTTCCACCCGATGCAAAATTGACTCCAGACTACAAGAAAAATTGTAATTTGGCATGAAATGGACATCGTCCCTAAAAATAAAATTAACTAAATATTATGTGGACATATTGCTTTTAATTGTAATTAAACAAAATTTAGCTTAATGTTGGAAAAGCTAAAACTAGCAAAATACAATCAATGTCTTCTCAAAAGTAGAAGTTAACTCATGGCAATGCAAATAAGAAATAACCTGTTTAAATAATAACAAAGTTAATATATTTTTAAAATGTAATAAGCTTTAAAATATTAAAAACAACCCATTCGACATGAAATGAGTTTCAGAAAGTTTGCATGATAAGAATAACAAGTAACCTGCTAGCCAAAACTAAAGTAGTGAGCAAAAGCTAATTTTGTTAAAGCTAAGATTGATGCAACTATGTTACCTCTACAATTTAAGAAATATATAACACATCAACTGATTGAATAATAAGTGAAATCATTATTGAAACAGTAATAAATTTCATTAAACTTACTCTATTTCCTCAATTGTTGTCTCCTTATCATATTTTGAATTACTGAATTAGCAAATTAGATTGAGCGAGCAGGTTTAGGACCATACCCTAATCCCTTAATGCGGCATGATCCAGTGCCCAACACTGGATCACATTTCTCACGTATTTTACTATGTTGCTAACTAAAAGAATTTTAAGGACCATTAATACGACATTTCCATTAAAACTAAAAGATGTTGGAGACAGGAATTGCAAATATTTGTTTCAAATAATGTTACCAAAAATGTCCGCAAAACAATATTATTATGGAAGGATTTTAAGAAATTTTTTTGCATAAGCTTAGTGTATGTTTTCATAAATATATTAATACCGATAGATAATTGATATATATTAATTAGTTTAAAATAATATAATATGTATCAATCATCTAATATCAAAGTATAAAACACTCATATATATGTATCAATATATTATTTATTATGGTATATAAACCGAATCTATTTAAAAATTGCTCCGACTTCAAAATTGTCCTTAATTTTCTGTTCTCTTACAGTGGATCCAGATACTAATCCAACTCAGATTTCAGATGCTGTCTATTTGTGATCTTAGAAAAATACAAATCAAAATTTGAATGTCCATTCCAACAGTAAACAGAGCTAGATCTTGTATAAATTTGTTTACATGTGTGTTTATTCATATCATTTATTACTTATTAATATGCTAATCCATTTAAATAAACATAATTATTTGTATTACTCATAAATAATGTGGGTCAGCCCGTTTAAACTTTTTTTATTTTCATGTACTTATTTATAAATATTTATTTTTATATACTCATTTATAATCATTTATTTTAAATTTAAAAGTGTTTAATTACGTGTTGTGTCATATCATTTTATTTAATTTAAATGGTGTCAAAAATTATGTGCGCTGATTGCTGATGTTGCAGAAACAATATTGCTCCAAATCAGGCAAGCAACAGAAAATAAGAACTTTCAACTAAATGAACAGATTCTGAGGGACTTGAGGCCCGAGTGAAGTTGCTATAACAACTGGCTTTTCACAAAAGCACTTCAAGGAACGCTTTTATCAAAAGAACAGTCTCTTGAAAGCTTTTGAGCTCAAATAGTGGGGCTTGGTTTTAGAGTCTGACCTGGACCATTACAGAAGAAGCCCTTACAACATTATTGCACTTTGCACAGCAGCAAATTACATACCTTGGACTCAAATACACTGTGTATATCATGTACCCGGTGTCTAAAATATTATCATTTTATTTAAATGATAGGACTTAATTAAAATCGCACGTGTGATGAGATTTCTTTTCCAAAATAACATCCTATTTTATATTTGCTGATTTATAACAGAATCTTGAACTTTTTTTTATTGTTGTTTGGCTCTATTTTATCTTCTTCATTCTCTATTCTCGATTATTGGAACTTTCAAATCGATTTTATTCTTCATTCTTTTCTTTGATTTTTATTCTCTGGTTCATAATTTTGTTGTTTTTCGTTCTTTTCTTTCTTTTGTTCTCTGCTTCATAATGTTATCGATCTTCTTTCTTTTTCTCTTCTAGTTCATAGATTTACAGATTTTTATAAGCTAAAATTCTTCATTCTTTCATTTTTTTTATATTTATTTTCTTTTTACATTCATTATTTTATGGTGGAATTGATTGATAGAGGAGTTAATGGATGAAAATCTGAAAATTTTGAATCAACAAATTATTTGTGCAGTTGAATATTCAACTGTAAATCTATATTCAACTTCAAATGCTGGTAATAATGTATCTGTTGTTTATTTTAAAATTAGAAAACACATGCATAAGTTGTTAAAGAAATATGATTATGTCTAGAAACTACAGGTTCATAATATATATAATTTCAGTTTTATTGTAAAAAAGAAACAGATTCATTATGTACATAATTGAAGTTCATTATATTTGCACTGTAGGTTCATTATATTTGCGCTATAAGTTTATTATATATGAAGTACATATTCATTATGTATAACATTTAGTTTCATTATGTTTACAATACATGTTCATTATTATATTCATAATTATGATAACACTTTCATTTTTGAAATAAAATAGGTACATTATATATTAAATCGAGGTTCATTTTATGTGCATTATATATTCATTATTATATTCATCATATTTTCTTTTTTTACACTTGATAATAATGATATTGCAGGTTATCACAGTATAAAATTAGGTTCATCAAATATTTTATACATATTAAAACAACATATTCATTATTCATAGGTTATAATGAACATGTTTATTATCTTCTTTGTTGTATAATCTTTTCTTTTCTCTTCATTATTTATAAAAAAAATTCATTTATAGAAAAATATATGAATAAGATACAGATTTTGAAAATATATTTTTCTATTCTTAATTTTTTCTTAAGCTCATTATTTTATGGAGAAATTGATTGATGAAGCAGTGGATGAATGTGAATTTAAAAATTACAAATGAACAATTTATCTCTGCAGCTGAATGTTCAATGTAAATGTGGATTTGTCTCCAAATACAGATAATTAACGTTGAAGTTCATTATGCATGAACTATAGTTTCATCATCATATTCGTATTTGATAGCAGTTTTATTTTTGAAATGGAATAGGTTCATTATATAGCACATTGAGGTTCATTATATATAAACTAGAAATTTATCATTTTATTCATAATTTTAACTACAATTTTATTTTTAAAATGAAATAGGTTCATTCTATAGTACATTGAGGCTCATTATATATGAACTAAAAATTTATCATTTTATTCATAATTTTGATAACAGTTTCATTGTTGAAATAGATTAGGTTTATTATATATATAAATTAGCTATAATTTTATATAAATTTAATTATATAAAATTTTATATAAATTTAATTATATAAAATTTTAAATCAATTCTCACTTCATTTAATGTATATAAAGTAATTTTTTTAAGATTTTTTTTATAATTTTCAATCAAATAAAATATAAATAAGCTAAAATTTAACTCGACTTGATTCATTTGCAACCGCAGTGATATGGTATTTAGAAGAATTCAGGGCGGACAAGCTGGTAAAAGACTTTTTGTTAAATAATGGTGTTGATTAGGTTTTTAATCTGGCAGAGTAAGGATAATAAACCAACATAGAGCGAAACCAAAATAAATAATCTCATTGGCAAAAAATAATTTAAAAAATAAAAGGGATAATAAGTTTACCATATTACATTTATTTTGTATAATAGACGTAATGAGCTAAATAAATGATAATTGCGGTATTATTTTTATTTTACAAATTCTATCTTGTATCAGTATAATCATATAAGACATGTAGTTCAATTTATTAGAACAATAATTTGTGCTTAATGTTATTTTATATTATCCTAATGAAATCTTAATTTGTTCGATTAAATTAAATTGGTTAACAAATTATTAAAGTAAAAGTGCTGATAAAATATTTTGTAAAATGAAAATCAACAGCCCGTCTAGCTCAGTCGGTAGAGCGCAAGGCTCTTAACCTTGTGGTCGTGGGTTCGAGCCCCACGGTGGGCGACTGTATCTTTTTCTTTTTCTTTTTATGGCAAGTCAAGTTCACAGTCAAGACAAATATTCTTATAGTTGGCATCTTGTTGCACCTCACATCAGATGTTGGAATTTCATTTCTTTTTCTTTTTATGGCAAGTCAAGTTCACAGTCAAGACAAATATTCTTATAGTTGGCATCTTGTTGCACCTCACATCAGATGTTGGAATTTCATTTTTATAATAAATTGTTGCACATCAAATCATAATCACATATTTATTTTCACAACAAAATAGGATTTTACCTCCTTGATATGCACTTAAAAGCTGACCTAAAGGACTTTCCCTTACAGCAAAAACAAAGAAGAAGAAAGGAAATGTTTAATTTACATTATAACTGACTTTCAAACTTAATATCACAGTTTTTCAATTTGGCTAAAACAGTTTCTACAAGAAAATGACAATTAATTAATAATATAAAATACAAAATGTACCTATATATATTATATATAAATTTTTAAGACCTAAATTTTTTGATACGTGTTTTAACACATAAAATTTTGTAATGTAAATTCAGAAAAATAAATGATTTTAGATATAAACTCAAATGAATATTGGTGTTTGGTATGTTAATCATATGATAAATGTTGAATTCATTTTAAATGACATAAATTTTACATTTATTTTTAGTATAAAATTCATTTTAGTATTTCACTTTTTAACAAAAAATTTCATAGTATTTGTAAAAAAGAATTTAAAAAGAGAAAGAAAAGAGTTTGGATTAACCAAAAGAGATTATAAATTTAAGCTCATTTGAAATATTTAGGGTTTAATTTAGTGATAATCAGTTTTATAGGTTTAATGAGATAATGAGGTTTTATATATATAAAACATGTCAATAGATAATATTACTGAATGTTAAAATTAAAATCAATATTAAAACATAGTATTTTAATTAAAAATTTAAAAAATACATACTAAATTTGATAATAAAAATTTTATTAACCACAAAATCTGAATTAGGATTTGTTTGTGTGATTATTACCAAAATCAAAGCTCAATCATATTGGTGGTTTTAGTAGTTAATGATGCTAGATTGCCGTCTTAATTAGTGTTGAATAATTTCAATATTGGTTTATTTGAATGACTCAACCTATGGTTTTGGAGTGGTTTATATGATCATTAACAAAGAAGCTTTGTAATATACAAAGAAGACCTTCTCTGTTTTATTCATGGAAAGAAAAAATGAAATAATAATGAGCATGAATATAATTGAGCACGTGGCATGTATTGAATCTCTCGCTAGTTCAAAATCTGTGCAATCTGTCTTATTATTTTAATAAAATATTATTCAAGTTAAGTTTTTAACAGTTGAATAAATATATACCTCTCCGGCCAAATCGTACATGCCATTCTTTTCTTTTAGTCTGTCGGAGAATATAAGCTCTATTTTTCTTTTTAATGATTAGTTTGATGATTAACTATTTAGCATACTTTTTATTAGTTTATATAAATACCAATATCTATTATTAATTTTTATTTATTTAATTTTAAAATTATAAATGAGTATAATATTATATTTGGTTGAAATTATAAAAATTTTATTTTATTTAAAAAAAAATATATAAGAAAATAAAATAAAATAGATAAAGTTAAAAGAGATATTTTGGTGTTATAGAATATATTAATTCAGAACTTCTACCTATTATATTAAAAGCATTATTAATGATATTTTAGTAAAAAATGGCAAAACAGCAGTGATATTAATTGAAAAATTTTATGTAAACTAAAGAAAAAGTGAAACATCAAAATTGGATGAGAGCCCAAGTCAACATTGGGTTGTGAGAAGAGCAAAATGGACTCGTCTATATGCGGATGCAAGAGAAATGTGAATTGAACTTATCTGTGTACATATATGTATTGAATACAGATTTGGAAACTCCTCTACTCTCTCTCTCTCTGTTTCTTTCTTTCTCAGCATTGCCTATATCCCACAAAAGTAACAAGAAGCAAAAGAATATGTCTGGTAAGGAAGCTATGGTTCCCCTACTAAAAGATTTAGACCGCAAAGTTGAAGAAGATGATATAGAACTGAGTCTGTCAAGAAAGGTTTGGATTGAATCGAAGAAGTTATGGGAGATTGCTGGTCCTGCAATCTTCAGCCGCGTTGCCTCTTTTTCAATGCTTGTTATCACCCAAGCCTTTGCAGGTCATCTGGGAAATCTTGAACTTGCTGCCATTTCCATTGCAAATAATGTCATTGTTGGATTCGATTTCGGTCTCCTGGTATTCTATTTCTTCTTTTCTCTCTAAATTTAGGGGTCAGGACATATCATAGGCAAATCATCCATCCGTAGAACTAACATAATCTTATGCAAATGATTATATAGGGTGGTAAAACTTTATATGCGTTAATGATACTTATAATCTTTTTTTTTCTTTCCAACTTTCTCCATGTTAATTCTAAGAATGTACATGTATATGTATTTTTAATCAGCTGGGAATGGCTAGTGCATTGGAGACGTTATGCGGGCAAGCATTTGGGGCCAAAAAGTACTACATGTTGGGAGTGTACATGCAGCGCTCATGGATAGTATTATTCTTGTGCTGCGTTTTGCTTTTGCCTCTGTATCTCTTCGCCTCTCCAGTCTTGACGCTATTAGGACAACCTAAAGATGTAGCAGAATTATCAGGAGTTGTTTCCATATACCTGATACCACTTCACTTCAGTTTTGCATTTCAGTTTCCGTTGCAAAGATTCTTGCAGTGCCAGCTGAAGAATACAGTGACAGCCTTAATTTCTTTAGTTGCTCTAGCGGTGCATGTGATCGTGAGTTGGCTGTTTGTGTACAAACTTCACCTTGGTGTGATTGGAACTGCGATGACTTTGAATTTTTCATGGTGGGTTCTTGTGTTTGGGCATCTTGGTTACATCATCTTTGGTGGTTGTCCTCTTACTTGGAATGGTTTCTCCATTGAAGCCTTTTCTGGTCTTTGGGATTTCACCAAACTCTCTGCTGCTTCTGGTGTCATGCTATGGTAATTTACAACTCTCTCTCTCTAACACTAATCAAAGCTTAATATCTTAACCTAATCAAATGTTTTATTTCTCTTCTACCTTGTCTTACTTTTTTGTTTATGTTGGTGATAAAAGCTTGGAAAACTGGTACTATAGAATACTTATCTTGATGACCGGGAATCTGAAGAATGCAAAGATTGCAGTTGATGCCTTGTCCATATGGTATGATTTCAAAGATAATTATGATTGCCTTGTTACATGTTTTGATGAAATAACTTGATTAGCAGAGTAGCTTTCACAAATTTAGAGTAACATCAACCTTTGCTTTTTTATTTTATTTTTTTCTAATTTTCTCTTCTTGATATTGCAGCATGACCATAAATGGCTGGGAAATGATGATTCCTCTCGCATTCTTTGCTGCTACCGGGTACGTCCTGTTTTTGTTTTTGGATTCTTCTGTTTTAGTCTCTAGTATTAATCCTTTTTGTAAAAGTATTTTGTTGATAATCTTTTTTCTTCAAAATCTAGGCAATATTTTCTGGCCTTAGAAAACTATTTTTTGTAAAACATTTTTTTTTTGTCTGATTCACGTGGATCACAACCTCAAGTGATAGAATTGTATAGACCACAGCCTCAAGTCATTCATATTATGATTGAGGTATATTTATTTATTTAAAATTAATAATATTTTTTTAATTATTTATCAATTTGATATATGAATAAAAATTATACTAAATTTTAAAAAAAAATTCATACATATAATTTTTTTTTTTTATTGCAAAATTCTTTTTGTATTTATCTTCTTGTCTTTTTCTCTATTAATCAGAGATGGGAGCAGTCTTTTCTCTTTTTCTTTTCCATGAGAGGTGGGGACAATCTTTTAACATTATACGAATCTATAATTAACATTATGTGAACGGGCAAATAAAGTTTGACTGAATGGAGGAGGACCATAATATTTTATGATTAAATACTCTGTATTTTGTCTTTGTATTCATAATTAAAGAAATTTTAGTGTATATAATAATTTAATTCAAAAGTAGAAGGCCATCTAAATGGCCTATTACAAGGATGTAGCCAGTGGTCTTTAATTATAATGTGATGAAATAACGGGTTTGTCGTTGAGTGATGCAGAGTAAGGGTTGCAAATGAGCTAGGAGCTAGGAATGGAAAAGGAGCAAAGTTTGCAACAACAGTATCAGTGACCACTTCAGTTATAATAGGGCTTCTCTTCTGGGTATTGATAATCTTATTTCATGATAAATTGGCTTGGATATTCAGTTCAAGCGAACCTGTTCTTAAAGCAGTAGACCATCTCTCAATTCTCTTGGCCTTCACTGTTTTGCTCAACAGTGTTCAGCCAGTTCTCTCTGGTACTCTTTCGCCTTCTTTCTCTTTCTCTCGATGCATATGCTCACTAGTAAGCTCAATGTTAGTCCGAATTTTCCTTTGCAGGGGTGGCTGTGGGAGGCAAAAGTACATAGCATATATAAACTTGGGTTGCTATTATTTGATTGGCCTTCCGCTCGGATTCTTAATGGGTTGGTCGTTTCACTTTGGAGTAATGGGAATTTGGGCAGGAATGATTTTTGGTGGAACTGCAATTCAGACCTTGATCTTAGCTATCATTACCATTCGTTGTAATTGGGACCAAGAGGTAACTCTGCAAATTTATCTTCTATTTTTAATGATTTCTATACATTCTGAAGACATATACTAATTGGATTCATGTTTTATTAAATTTGCAGGCAGAGAAAGCGTACTTGCTTGTAATGAAATGGTCCGAAGTCAAGTGAAATTGAAGATTGTAATTGTTTTTCTACTATCCATGATATTATAAGGAAATATTATTATTTTATACAATTTAATGATTTATAAAAGAATTAATAAATTTATAAAATATTAAATTTTTTATAAACGTAGAATATATCATAATTATAGTTGGAGCAACACTCAAATTATTATATGATTTAATTTAAATTATTAAAATATAATTAGAAATATTTATTTTTATTATTGTCTTGATATATATTAGAAGTAAACTATGTTGAAAATGAAAAATTAATTTTAGATAAATTTTATATGTAGTAGAAGCTTAAATTAATATTGATTCTAAGAAGTTAGTAGTTAATTTTATAAATTATAAAAAAAAAATTATATAATAAAATCAACATAATAAACAACTCCTACATTAAAATTAAAAGGTAAATAATAATTTTTTCAAATAATAAATATATACAGCGGAATGAAATCATATTAAAATAATAACAAGGCCGATAAAATGAGATTGAGATCTAAAAGATCAGTTGATACTATTGTGTTCGGCAAACGATGGAAGAAAGAAAAATTTATTGTTAGGGAGCCACCAAAAACTGAAAATATGAAAGGATAGATAGAGATGACGTGGCTTATTCCCACCAAACTAATTTAAATCTTTAAATGAAAATATTTCATCATCAAATGAGTCAAAAATACGCCTCCCATCTGATGAATACCACTGGTTTACCATCCATAAATTTTATTAACATTCATATATATTTACTTTCTATAATAAATTTTATTAAATATAAATTTATTTTTAATTTATTTTGGTCTTGCTATTTTTATTTAAAATATTTAATATTTTTTAATATAATTTTTATTGATATATCATTAAAAGTAAAATGTCTTTAATTAATTTATTATATTAATAATATCAATTAATTAATAATTATTATATTAAATATGTGAAACTAAATTTTAAATATTTTTCAAATTATACATATTTACAAATAAATTTTACATACTTAATAAGATAAATTATTAATATCATCAATGTATTTATATTATTATTATTGTTATTATTATTATTATTATTATTATTATTAAATAAATAAGTATTATGCTTTATTTTTATAAAATATTAAAATTATTACTGAAAATAATTAAATTAATTTTTATATTAAAAATATATTTAATGAAAAGAATTTTTTTAAAAATTAAATTCATTAAACTTTAAATTGACCTTTTTAATACCAGAGAAACTGTTAATATATATTTTCTGTTAACACAGCTTGGAGAACGGGTATTATAGCATGCTTATCTTGATGACGGGAATCTGAAGATGCGGAAATTACAGTTGATGCCACGTCAATATGGTACGATTGTCAAAGATAATTATAGATAATTGTCAGTGGGGATATGATTAGAAAGATAATTATAAACAATTTTAAAAAATTTTAAAAAAAATCTGGTAGTTTTCACTTGGTAATACATCAGTTATTTATTAATGAGATTTTGTTATCTCCATCAGTCCGTACTATCATTTTCTGTCAATGTATTATTGACATTTTTGGATTCGCATCAATTAATTTTCTGTGATTTGGCAGCATGACAACAATACCTGGCTGGGAGAATTATTAGGGCACTTTGTATATCAAAATATAAAATGATTTGGTAATGAGTAATGGCCAAAGATTTAACTTCTTGTCAAGAGGTCAAATATAAATATTATAATATATATATATATATATATATATAAATTTAGCATTAATTCAAGCTCAGTAAATTTAGTAATGTTCATAAAGAAAGCCCATTTAATTTTTATCTAAACTTTGAAGTTTATAGATTTTAATCCATATATGAATTCCTGACTCATGTACAGATTCTCAACTTACTAATCATAGGTTAGCTTAATAATTCTTAAAAATTATTGACATATAAAAAATAAGAAAGCAGAAAGGTAGAAAATAATTACTGAAAGCTTAAAGCATATTTTTGTGAAATTGGAAGAAAGGAAGACAAGTGTCCGCCAATAAAAAAAAGAGTGTGGATGTGAAACATATCCAAAGAAGAAAAAGTACATTTATGTTATGTAAAGAATACAGTTGAGCACGAAAAGAAAGTGGAGTAAAATATAGGCATAAAGTTAAAAAGAGTAAGGAAGTAAGCAAAAAAAAATATATCTTTATCAATATGTGCAAAATATGAAAAACAACAAAACATGCTCTTAATGTAGGAAGTTAATTGAGGATCTAGCCAATTATGAAGAATACTCTAGAAGAATTCTACAAGCAATGAAAGTCTATAAATAGGTAAGAACCCTCTAGTGAGCATACTCCAACTACCAAACCAATTGAATACAAAAGCAAAACTAGATTTTATAAACTGTATATTTATCTTTTATCTTTATATTAGAATAACAATCCTTAGTATAGTCAAACAATTCTCAGTTTTAATTTATGGTACGTTTAAAGCTCTCAAATGTTCTTGAGCATTCAATTACATTGGTTAGTCGATTAACTTAATTCCTTAAGTTCATTTTTATATTCTTAGCTCATTAATTTCATGCTCATAGCTCAATTTCATATCCTTAGCTCACAATTGCATGCTCGCAGCTCAATTTGACATTTTTAGCTTATTATTAGCTCAAGCTTTAGCTCATTAATTAGCTATTCTTAGTGATTTGGCAAAACTGCGTCAGCTTAAATAAGAACCTAAGGTAATCTAGATCCCTTTGTTACATGTACAATCATCTAGATTAAAAGTTAAACAGTTGTGCATTTTATATTTATTGCATCTATAGTAATTATTTGAAGTAATCATCTTTTAGTGTGCTCAGTAATTAATCGCATGCGAAAGGGCTGAAATGCTTATCAAACAACTTTTTTTATAGATTTGCAAATGTTTGTTTGTGGTTGAGAGCACCATTAAGAAAAGTGTGAGCGTGGTTTTTTCCGAGCCAGCCCCAAGTGTTGAGCGTCCTCGTCACTATGTCTAGGTACAGTTCTTCATACTAATCATGTTTCGAAATGAGCCGTTCGGTTGAGGGTTCTAAGGGATTACGAAAAGCCTTAAGATCAATCAAAGAAGGAGTATCATCCAATTATATCAGGATAAGTTTTGGGAGTGAGGATGACGGCTTTATACCCCTTGCGGAGAGCCTCAGTTTCTCCTTCCCTAAGATCAGAGATTCTAAGTTTGAAAAGTTAGGTATAAATAGTGAAGGTTTACGAAAGCACCCATGTCCTCCTAGGCGTTAAAGCCTATCCTCCACTAAAGCATACGAGTCTTTGCCTATCCTAATAACATTATCTTAGCCTATTTTTACCCTATATTTGTTTTGCACGTCAACCTTTTTTTTTTTTATATATTCCTTAGCTTATGAGGTGATTAATTAAGAGATTAACCTGAGGAAGAGGTATTTTAGTACCTTAGATTTTATTATCTTCACATGTGAAAGGTGACCAAATCAAAATGCAGTTTTATTATCTAGGTGTCGAATTTATTTTGTTTTAGCATTTGAGGTGCACACATAATATCGTGCGAGGAACTTACATTAGTAAGCTTGATTTATTTTAGAGTTGATATATGAGGTGGTCACACAAATGCTAAATTAATTTTTGTTCTTTAAATATGTGAAATGAGAAACTTAAGAAGTAATAAGATTAGCATATAAAGAAAGGATTAGAGATCAAGGCGCTTAAGGGAAGATCGTTACAAACTATGAACTTAGGGTCTAAAAACAGATAAATATAAATAAAAGGCAATAAATAATAAATAGAGCATATGCAATTATAGAGAAATTGAATTATAGAAAGTAAAATGGAATAATTAAGTAAGTGATTAATCAAAATTTAATAGAAATTAATTAAAAGAAAGTCTGACAGACTTAACGAGTGTTTGGTTAGATTGAACTAACGTGAGGTTAGCCTCCAAAAACCCTAAAACAACAAATCAACAGCCAAAATAGCAAAAATAATAAAAATAAGTGTCATGATCCAATTTGTGGGCCCGTGAACAGCGCGAGATATTAATGATAATAGTGGAAACGTGCTTACGGCAACGGCAAGTTGGTTTTGACGAGTTGTAGTAATTTAAAAATTTATATTTATTATTTAAATTTTATAGAAATAGAATAAAGTTCAATTTGACTCCTTAATTTATCACCCGAGTTTAATTTGATCTCACAACTTATCGCTCAGAGTTATTTTTTCATATTCTTATTATGTCTTGTCCAACTTATTCGTTAAGAAAATGATTAAATTGAATCTATTTAAAAATTAAATTAGTCGTAAAAAATAAAAGAAAATGACTAATTATACCTGAATGTAAAGTTAGAGAGTGAAATTGAACATTATTCCTATTACGTTCAATTAGTTGCCTTTGCTTGCGGTTAAAAAAAAAAAATGCATGACTAAATGCTAAGCCATTGAAAGGTATATTCACAGCTATGATAACAACATATCCGGATGAATGATTCTGACATATAGCATTGCTTAACAAATACCTATCACTGAAAACTCTATACAAGTACCGTTTATATGTTATTTGTATTTACTACTTTATGGATAGAATGCATCGTATGGTTGATAACAATAGTTACATAAATTAGCTGCCGTATGCAGTGACCTAATCATGTATCTATGTGATTCAAGATCATATTATATGATCATCATTTACCCAGAAAAGGATTGTATGATTGTTGTTTCTATTTGTTAAATTACTTTTTTCCCTAATTATGGAGAAGAACCAACACCGACCGAGTCCAGACCCAGATTAGCCCCATTCATCTTTGGTTTTTGTGCTTGCTAGAACAGCAAGGGTTGGCTTGGTTATATCCATATACGGATGCCTATGGCTAGGACTAGGAGACGTGACTAACCATCTTTCCTCAAATCAATATTTTATATGTTTTACAGCTTATAATATATATGCATGAATATTATTTACAAGCTCAGCCTTTGAAACTCCTCTATTCTCTCTCTTTCTCTGCATCTGCAAGCAAGAGATATGCCTAGTGAAGGTACAGTAGAGGAATCTAAGGTTCCTCTATTAACTGATTTAGGTCCCATAGTTGAAGAAGATAACCTTTCAAGAAAGGTTTGGATTGAATCAAAGAAGTTATGGCAGATAGTTGGTCCTGCTATCTTCAGCCGCCTCGCCTCTTTTTCCATGATTGTTATCACTCAAGCCTTTGCAGGTCATTTGGGTGACCTTGAACTTGCTGCCATATCCATTGCCAATAATGTCATTATCGGGTTCGACTTGGGTCTCCTGGTATTCTCACTCTCTCTCTCTCTCTCTCCTCTCAGTTCTTTCCTATAATTATGCGGTCAGGTGACATCTGTGGTATATCATCCACGCCTAGAACTAAGAAATTCTGGAGAAAATGACATTACATGGGAAATTAACTTATATAAATTAATGATTCGTACCTTTTTCTTCATTTGTACTTTTTCAATTTCTCTTTTTTAATCCTGAATTAATTTTATGGTCAGTTGGGAATGGCTAGTGCATTGGAAACGTTATGCGGGCAAGCATTTGGGGCCAAAAAGTATTACATGTTGGGAGTGTATATGCAGCGATCTTGGATAGTACTGTTCTTGTGCTGCGTTCTGCTTTTGCCTCTATATCTCTTCGCCTCTCCGTTCTTAAAACTACTAGGACAACCAAACGATGTAGCAGAACTGTCAGGAATTGTTTCCATATATATGATACCACTTCACTTCAGTTTTGCATTTCAGTTTCCATTACAAAGATTCTTGCAGAGCCAGCTAAAGAACACAGTGATCGCATTAATTACTTTTGTTGGTCTAGCGGTGCATGTGATTGTGAGTTGGCTGTTGGTGTACAGATTTCAGCTTGGTGTGATCGGAACTGCGATGACTCTGAATTTTTCATGGTGGGTTCTTGTGTTTGGGCATCTTGGTTATGTCATTTTTGGTGGCTGTCCTCTTACTTGGAAAGGTTTCTCCACTGAAGCCTTTTCCGGCCTTTGGGAATTCACCAAGCTTTCTGCTGCTTCCGGTGTCATGCTATGGTAATTACCATCTCAAATATTAATCAAATTTTATTTCTTTTTGGTCCCTTTAACATTTTAAGAACAACTGCATAGATGGCCTGCCTTGGATTGAACTGGAAATTTAGAATCGGTAGGTTAGTGAAAGCTGCCCGTGACATACCCTACTTGACTGCCATATCAAGAATAATATAGAAACCATTATTACTATTAATATAGTGTCTGACAAAACTGACTCGACTATAACAGTCCCCTTTCTTTTCTTTTCTTTCTCTTTTTTTTTAATAAAAAGTTTTGTCCTGTTCGTATCATCTTAATTTAAGTTTTTCCAATTACGTTGGATCAAGTGTCTTAAACATTTTCAATTGTTTATTGCTTTTCTTTCTAATCTTACAATTTGTCTCTGTTTTCTTGGGATGGTGATGAAAAAAAAAAAGCTTGGAGAATTGGTATTATAGAATACTAATCTTGATGACAGGGAATCTGAAGAATGCTGAGATTGCGGTTGATGCCTTATCGATATGGTAAAATTCATTATAATTTTGCTGTATTTTCTTGACATTTGATGGATTGATTTCATATAATTGGATTGTATTGGATGGGCATCAATTATCCGTGTTTGGCAGCATGACCATAAATGGCTGGGAAATGATGATCCCTTTCGCATTCTTTGCAGCTACCGGGTACCTCTCCTTTTATTTCTTTTGCTGCTTCTACTTTAGTATATGTTTGAGTCCTTAATCCATACCTGTGGCGCCCCTACCTAACTCCTACAAAAAAAATTTCCCTTTCTATAAGAGCTGATAGATCTTGAGTTATACAATAAAAATACTAACTTAAAATGAGAAACCCTAAAAGCAAAATTTATTTACACTTGAATTAGGCTCACATCTCCTATATTTTCAATTTTTGTGAGCTGCCATTTGCAAATATCCATAGAAACTTGGAAATGCAAATAAGGCTCCATGGAACATAATATGTTGGAGAGCTACAGGGGGGTTAGTCTGCCAATAATGTGTAAGTGGGTAGTCACAATCAAAACTAAGAAAGTCATTTGTAAGTCTTTATGAAGACTCACTTTGTTTCAAGATGTACTTATTTTGTCAACATTATACAAACTGGTCTAAAAAGAAAAATCTAATCTTCATATAATGAACCTTCATGGACCAGAATGTCTTCTGGTAAAAGAATATTTTCTTTTTGTGCAATTTTTAGTCAAGGGAAAATAATTGGTTTTAGTTAATTAAACTGTGAAAAAAATAATATATTAATGCATATACCGACGGAAAATTATTTTTAAATGATTATGATTACGATTATATATCAAAGATTAATTCTTTAAATGAGTTATTTTTTTCAGAACAAATATAAATTATGTTGAATAATCTAATTAGAATAAAGTTACGGACTAACAAATTTTAATATTATTAATGGAGTGTGTAATATTCTTAATTCTTGTGTGTTTATATTATTAATCGAACAAATATATATGTGAAACATGTACGAGTTTGGCATTTCCATTTACAGGAATTAGGAAGTGTATTATTGACTAAATTTAATATTTATTTTATAGATATGAATGTTAAAATGTTAGAGGATTAGTGTCAAATAGATGTTGACTCTTGTAAATAATAATCTGAAATGTCTGCATATATAATTAAGAGTTTGTATAGCTTTTGTATACTTCTTTGTCTAATTTCAATTATAAGGTCGTCATCTCAAATTGCAAAAGATATGTACAGTTTAATATGTGCAATCAGTGCTTCATCAATATATAATTAGTGCACAGAAAAGATTTTAATCTTAAAGTTAATGCCAGTAGAGCTTTTGATGGAGACAGCCTTCAACATTAAGGGATGTGAGGAGTAAATTCAGACCTTACTGAAGAGTCCAAATTGGTGGCCAATGTTCCACCACACAAATTCCTTTTTTTGTCCTCTTTTATAGATTGCAATTTATGACTTGCTACTGTTTATATAATTTGTCCTTGTATTCATAATTTCACATGAATAAATAAATAAAACATAGAAAGACAAATAAGCTGCTTGCAGCTTTTTCTTTTCCTTAGCTGGTGATCATAAAATCCTATAGCTGTTGTGTATTTGGCCATAATCATCCTATGATGCTGGATAGGAACTGAAACAGCATTCTGTGAATTGGGTTCCATACCAAGTTTTTTATATTAATATTTTTATCACTTAGTAATTTATAAATAATAATCAAATTGAATAAACACATTAAAAACATGAAAATTTGACCTAACCGAAAAGAAAGAAGATAATTTAGTTACATGTTGATTTTTCAAATTTATAACCCTTGTACTATTTATAAAATAATATGGATCATATATTGATAAAAATATATCATATCAATTACATATTGTAGGTGATCAAATCCTTAGTCATACAGTGGATGATGGTTTTGCTGTTGAATAATGCAGAGTAAGGGTTGCAAATGAACTAGGAGCTGGGAATGGAAAAGGAGCAAAGTTTGCAACAGCTGTATCAGTGATAACATCAGTTATAATAGGGCTTTTCTTCTGGGTGTTGATATTGTTATTCCATGATAAATTGGCTTGGATATTTACTTCAAGTGAACCTGTTCTTAAAGCAGTCAACCAACTCTCACTATTATTAGCCTTCACTGTTTTGCTCAACAGCGTTCAGCCAATTCTCTCTGGTAAGTTTTTCTTGAGGATATGTGACTTTGTTTGTTGAAATGACAGTTTCTTTGTTGATGTTAACAATGTCATGACACTTTTCTAAAAGTTAAATATTGATTAAATTACAAGCCAGTGCTCAAGTAGTCATTATATACAAGTAGGTAGAAATCTTTATGAATAATCGAATTTCCTACTTTACAGGCGTGGCTGTGGGATCTGGATGGCAAAAATATGTGGCATACATAAATCTGGGTTGCTATTATTTGATTGGGGTTCCACTTGGATTTTTGATGGGTTGGCTGTTTCATCTCGGAGTTATGGTAAGTAATATTTGTCTACTGATTTAAGGTTTTTTCATTTAATAACCGTAATGATTAGTGTTTGTTTACTGATTATGTTTTTGAAGCACGTAAAAAAATTATAATATATATGTATTAAAGAAATTGGTATTAGTTATTTGTTTGATTGTGAACACTTCGGATCACATTCTAAACAAACTTCAGTAGGAGAATATATGATATATATATGTATATATATAGCTGCAGAAGTGTGATCGTGGTCTAACATCATTACCTCAAAATGAATACAATTATAGGGAATTTGGGCTGGAATGATTTTTGGTGGAACGGCAATTCAGACCTTGATATTGGCTCTCATTACCATTCGTTGTGACTGGGACAAAGAGGTAATCATAGAATTACTTTTACTTCTAATGACTTGTGTAAAACTCTGAATAAATGTACTAACTGAATCAATTTTTATGTTAAATTTGCAGGCAGAGAAAGCAAGCATGCACGTAAAGAAATGGTCCGAAGTAAAGTGAAAAGAGAGACAAAATGATTGATTGCACAGACTAGGCTTATACATGATGTGAACAAAGAAGGATCGTTATCACTAATTAAATGAATCCTCACTTCAAATGCTATTGATTTTGATTTGGCAATCAAGATTAATCCATTTCTGTAAGATGCTATGATTTTGAATCCATCGAAAATGCATTTAATTGCCTAATTTGTTTCGACTTGGAAAACTGCTGATCAACTCAGGATAACTAAGCATTTAGCAATGCATTTTTGTATTCATAAACATGCAAGAAGAGAAGAAAGTTCAAAGAGTAGTACATAAAGTTTTTCTAAAGTTATTTGCTATGGAGTACTTTCACAATTTATGTCTCTTACAACTTAATCACAAGAGAGCAATCTTATGAATATACCAAGACCTTTTTCTTTGTGTGTGTGTGTGTGTGTGTGTACACACAACTTCATGGGAATAATCTCCAAAGGCACCTTTTCACTCGCAGTATTAATTTCTGCTTCACAAAACAAGAACAAATCATCAGCAAAGTACATATATGCTTTAGCTTTTTTACGTCTAAGATGGTATTTGAGACTCTCATTACACCTTACCTGGACAGATTCTCAATATTCAGCTTAAAAGGCAAAGGTGAGATTGGATCGCCTTTGTGCCAAGAAAACGAACCCCTCAGGACTGCCATTAACCATAACAGAAAAATAAGGAGTTCTAATGCAAACCGCTATCCACTGAATGTATTTCCCAGAAAACTCCGTAGCCAATAAATCTTATTCAGTACAGTCCCAGTGAGTCTAGTCATGTGTCTTCTTTAAATCAACTTTAAAGCATAGTCCCCAGGACCCTTTTCATGATGGTAATTTAGCCCTAGCTCATATGCAAGAAAAATATCCTCAATCTATCAAAGTAGGTAATACTCTTTATAATCTGCTGCTATGGTTTTGGTAATACTTCTATACAATGCAACAAGAGCTGGTCTATAGTCTCCAAGCTTCTGAGGATTCACCACCTGGGGAACACTAGTGTAGAATTGATATATTTTAGAGGCTTGCCTGTCCTTGGAAAGTATTAAATTGCCTATCCTGGAAAAGTCTTAAACTGCCTCGGTAATGTCTGAACCAATCATTTCCCAACTCTTCTCGAAAGTAAGGCTATCAAAGCCATCTAGTCCAAGAGATTTGTGACTTCCAATAGCAAAATCGGCATTCCTAACTTCCATGCGCAGATATTGTTGTGATAATGGATAAATTGCCCTGTTGATTTTAATACTTTACGACTTATATCCAATTGATATCAATTCTTCAAATTGTTTCTTTTTAATACTGTATCCATTATTTCTGTTTAGTCGTACAAAATTTCGATAAGTTTTAGCTGATGTGCTAGCCGACAATCCACATAAACTTTTAAAAAATGACACATCACACGCTTACATGAAAAGTTAATCCTCCTCATAAAAATGGGTCTCATCTGTTCTAAATGACATCGTATAGAAGAAAAAAAAAGTAATAGTCAACATTCATCCAAGAAGACGAGCCAGCAAGACTTCCTTGGATCAGAGATTCTTCCGCTAGAATCATTTTCACTTATATTCAAGAATCAAAATGCAGAGTGATACATCAAAGATGCTTAATGAAACTGTTTTTACTGATTTGATACTTGAAACTAATAAATGATCAAACACGTAACAACAGCAGTAACATCTCCTATTCTTGATAATCATCGATCAGATTTGATTACTAATGAAACCAAATGGCAGGAGCAGTCACTACTTTCTTTCTATTTTTAAAAATAAAATAAAAATTATTTGAATATCAGAGGTAATTAGCCACCGTGTGAAACAAAGACCCATTTATTTACAGTAGCAATTTTGCAGTTGCTAGTCTGCTCCAATTACCTCTGAGTTGCTCATCTGAATCATGGCGGCTTGAGCACCTGCACATTCTCAGCTTGCTTGCTTCTCTTCAATCAACCTCCGTACTTTGCACCATTGTTGTAGTTGCTAGTCTGCTCCGATTACCTCTAATTTGCACCGTTCCTCAATTCTTTTTCCATCTCTTCCTCTTTTCCGCTCCAAGGTAACAATCCTAATCTAAATCAAAATGAACTAAATTTGATTTATGCACTTATCGATCATATTAGTGTTTAATTGATATCGTATGTGAAAGGGGCATAAATAGCAAAACCCCACAATAAGAGTACTGATCGAAATCGTTTGTTGGGTTGGTTTTAGTGGGTCCAATTGTTCAATCTTTGATATCAATGGCTTTCTTTGTTCACTTATAAGATTGATCAAGACTCCATTGATTGGTGAAATTGAATTGGATGGAAAAACCCCAAGAATTATAAGCCTTTTGAGGTCATAAGATTTATCAATTCAAGTAGCAGCAATGGATTGCATCTGCGAAATTGTATATTCTGGTAGAAAAGAAATGGTTGAAGCTATGATAGAAGAAGGGTTGATTGAAAAGTTGATGGAATTCCAAAGATCAAAATATGGAGATCACTTAGTCAAGAAAGAGACATATCAATATACTAAGAAAAAAAATGGAGAAATATGTGAAGAGGATATTGAAAAAGAAACTGTAAAATATGATATAGGTTAGAAATTGGGAGTTATTTTACATTTTATGATTATTTACTAAAGGTGGATCCCACACTGGTGACTCATATTAAATAACATATTCAGCATGTGATATGTCAATAGGACGAAGGTTTATTTGGATAATGCTGCCATATAAATTAAAATTGACCGAATTTTTTTTTTGATGAGATAAAAATAATAAGAATGGTATTAAAAAAATTAACAATTTAGTAAAATGGCAAAATATTGGCACCGACAGAGCAAATTACTGGAGCTACACCTATGATGCATATCTTGTAATAAATCTGATTTAGACTTGTGGGGTTTTGCTGTTGGTCCTAAATTTTGCTACTTCTTTTCGTTTTAAATGAGAATTGGAGATTAATCTTCACTATTATCTTATTTTGTAAATATAAACCTAGTACTCTTCATCTTCTTCTTTCTTCTTTTAGTTGACATCTTATCTTTTTAGTTATCTAAAGTCTGCTTTTAAAATAAGACAGAATTTATAAGTTGCTGGTACAAGGTATTCGAGTCGAGAAACCACATCTAATCCTCTGATCATCGTTAATCGGCTGTACTTAAGAGCTTTTGTGGGTTGAGTTCATTTCTTGTAAATCACATTTCATTTTCCTGTTCCCTGGTCAACAAATTGCATTATCCATTCACATTTTACAACAGTTACTTCACTGCACAATAATCAAATGCTCAGCTATAAGCATCTACTTCTTGGTGTTTTTTTCCTTTTCTTTTTGTATGTAAGAAGCTGAGAAATTGACTAAAAGTGCTCTAAAGACTATTAGTTCCATCATCCATGCATGTTTAGCCTTTCACAATTATTATTTGGTTTCCAACAAATTCGAGTTAGGAAAACCTCCTGTGCTGGCAATTTCTATTCATTTGGCGACTCTTGTGTTTTCTTGTGCACTCATTTAAGCTTGCTTGAACAAATAATTTGCAGCTATAAGATCCAAAAAAATATTAAGTCAACCTTACTTGTTAATAATTGGCTTACCGGGCCCTGTCAAGTGGTTCCAAACCGGCTTTACTCTAGAAATTTTTCTTATTCACCGTAAACTAGCAACAGGATCCAGTCCATAAGAACCCAAATACAACAAAATAGAACCTCCTTAATCATATCCTACTCAAAATAACAGGCACCTAGGCTATCAAGTTATATTTGAGCCTCTTACTGCATATTTACTTATTCAAGATTATATCAGTTTTCTATAAAAGAAATTAAATAAAAATTAAAAATAAAATCTTATATTTAGTTGTGTTATTTTTTAAAATAAAAATAAAAAATATTTTTCATATTTTCAAATATTATAACTACATTTTAAAAAATAAGTTTAAGTTATATTTTATATTTTTTTTATATAAAAAGTCACTTGTTTTATTGAGAGTATCACTTCACTTATTTTAAATTTACTTTTTTATATGAAATATTATATAAATAAAAATAAAAATATTTTTATATAATAATAAATAAATATGTCTTACAAATTTTCTATAAAAATTAAAAAAAAAATCATTTTCTTTAATTAAAAAATAAAAATAAAAAATTTCTCTATAAATAAACCGGTCACATCTATTTAATTTGTTTTACCACATATATATAAGCAATAAATGAACAAATATTATGAATAATGTTTCAAAATCAATAGAAGAAAATTGACTTACTTTTTTGCCCTGTACTCGTTCTGCAACGACGTCGCAGGGAGCAACCATTTTCGTCATTTCATAATTTTTGTTCACATCACATTGCATAGGTCAAATACTACAGAATTAGTTAATTGCACTTATTACGTCGATAATGAAGCGAAAAACATTATGTAAAGGAGGGGTATAACTGACTTTTAAAAGCCAAAAGGAAAATGACAAGAACATGATTGGCCCCACCACTATCATTACTTTTCTTTTCTCTCTCCTACTGGAATGGAGACTTCACCATCATCCATTTAATGATATATAAAACTAAATTCAATCAAAATATATATATCCATATTTATTTTGAATTTAAATAAAGATATTTATATATTATTTGAATTCAATTAAAATCTATTTAAATTAAATAATATTAAATATATTTATAAATATTTAAATATATATAAAATATTTTATTTATTTATATAAATAATTAAATTAATATTTATTTACTGAACCATTTATAGTTATTAAATTTTAAAATATATTAATAAAAATATATAAAATTTAAATTAATCAAATTTAAATATTTAACATAAAATATTTAATATATTAATACAATTTAAATATAAATTTAGTAAAATTTAAAATAATATTTTAAATAATAAAATATAATAAATTTTAATATAATCAAGTTTGGATAATAAGTACTTCCAGATTCAAATCTGAATGTCATCCAAATTTGATATAAATAGTAAAATTAAATTTCAGACTCGTATCAAACCCGTTTATTATTATTTAAATTAATCTTATTAGAATTTGATTGCATTGGATACTCAAAAATACTTTTCCAACTACCATCATTATTCTCACATCCTCCAATTTTTATAATACTCAGATCCTCCTCCATTCCCTGTACGCAAATGCTTAACATCCCACGTACATGAATGACATTTGGCAAACATATCACACAAAGACTTACATACCACTTCAATATATATAACTTCACCCCTCCAAACCTACATTGCACATGAGGAGTCTTGAAGAAAGATTTATCTCTTATTTACTTTCCATTATTTTCAAGTTCTTGTCGCCTTTATTTTTCTTGCATGAATATTTTCTTATGTGTTTTATTTGTTTATATCATAATTTCGGCTACTGAACAAATATTGAGCGTATGATGAACATTTTTTCTAAGACTTTTTAAGGTTTTAATCTAGTCATTTCTTATGAATTTTATTCTTCCAATCATTTTTTTTAAATCGTGTATATTGTAGTTAAGATCTGAAATATTTTCTTCCTTTCATTGGTTAAATAAGAAAGGATTGAGGGTTCGTTTCCTCACTATTGATTTCTCCTGCTCACTGTTTGCTACCAAAAAACCTGGATTTATATCATCCTTTCTCTTTTTATCAAGAGCATTTCTAAAATGATGAGTGTTGGATTTTCGTATTATCTCTTTTTTCTAGTTGGTAAAATATTTTATGAAAAGGGATGATTTCTTTTCTTTGTTTTACGTACTTCTTTACAAGAAACCCAGTTATTATCTGATGGTGTTGGCCACCTTATTTCCATACTCTTTTCTAGTGATGCAGTGATTCTTTAAATTTTCGTTATAAATGAGATTTATTATTAGATGTTTTATTGATTTCTACGACGGGAAAGAAAATCATTTATCAAGAACCGATATTTGTACCGATATCAAAGAGAAGGCGTCTATGATGGAATCAGTCGAAGAGATATAACTCGAACTTTTCTTGGAAGAGTCACCAGCTAAACAAATGCACAAGGTAATAGTATACCAAATATAACATGTTATCATTCATTAAATAATTCTCGTTATTTGTTATTTTAAAAAAATTACATAATATTTCATAATCATCTACCGCACAACATTATGATAATTAAAATTATATGCGCCAAACACATAAGCAGTCGGGTAAAATAATATTCCATTATAATAACTCACACTAACCTTTATAATAAATACATTATTAATTTTTATATGGGATCCTTAGAAAAGAGGATCAAGTTGGCCATTTTGAACAGTATGATGCACTGTCTCTTTTCAACCCTTTAGCAAAATGTGACAAAAGAAAGAAAATTTATGGACCGACCCCATTGTCTACACCCTGTAGGAACTACGAGATCAACCCAAAGACGCTTTCAGCATCCAGGGATTATGGATCGACCATCAATAAGTAGAATATATTAGTTGTCCGCTCTCAAGTTGGGCTGTAAAGGTCGGAAAAGGGCAACCACTCATTCTTAAAACCAGCATTCTTAAGATTAAAGAATGGTCAGAAAGGGCGGGGTAAGTTCTCCATTCCTGGTGTTCCTGTAGCTGGATCCTCTGGAACTACAAGAATCCTTATTTAGAATAGGATTCCAATTAAGCACCTTTTGAGATTTTGAGAAAAATTGCTATTTGGAGAGCACAGTATGATAAAAGTGTAAGCTATGTACGGGAGGGAGTAATTGTCTATCATTGGCCTCTATAGTAGAATCAGTCGGAAGGCCTAAGAGGCAGTGATTTACCATATGACAGATATCAGCGGTTCGAATCCGTTTATTTTTTCAACTCAAAAAAAATTATATATTGCTCTTAGATTTATATTCATATTTAATTTAATATATAATGATTGTTTTTTAACTTTATATTTTGCAAACAATGACTATAATACATGTTTGAAACTATTATATAAATTATCAAAATTATTTCTAAATTTAGTTATATTTATATCTTATACAAATATTATTTAATTTCCCTAAAACATCCTACGAATAATTTCTCTAGTATAAATTATAAACTGAGAAGAATTCCCATTGGACTCTGTGTTGGCAAATTATATCATCCACACCCACGTATATAATGCATTATTGTCTTTGGGTCAAACCCGGGTAACAATGCATTATGTCTTTGGGGCAAAATGCGACAATTATACGCCCGTATTATTAAAATTAAATTCAGTATTGTAATAAAAGAAATATAAAATAAAAATAAAAGGTATAGTGATATATTATTAATAATAATAGAATAGAAAATAAAGAAATAGGATATTATAAAAAAAGAATATTATTTACTTAGTATAAGATAATTTTTAATATTTAAAACAAAATTTTGCGCATGTGTTTTAGGTGCTAAGGTACAGAAAGCATCACAGTCTTACGTCAATAATGTAACAATCCCTTTTGTGTTACTATTCATTTCATTAATCAAAAGAAAATGATTTAGAAGATTGGTCCATTTCAGACATATCCACTACTCTTCTCTTCTTTCTTTTTTGTTCTTTATTTTGTCAATGTTTTCAAAGACTAGATCAGGCTGATGAAAGCTTCCTTTTCTTTCTTTTCTTTTTGTGTAAAGATAATTTAAAAATGAGAACAGATTTGACAGTCAGATTAAGTAAATGTGTATCTATCCTTTTCATTCCTGTTTCTTGCTGCCTCAAAGGAGCAAAGAATGTTCAACAAGTGCTGTATACTTTTCTTGCAAGTCTGGGATTTGAATATTTTAAGTGGCAGTGGTGCAGGGGTCACCCTTCACTACCAAATGGTGGAAGGCCAAGATGCATTTTCTTCTATCAACTTATGTGTTTTTAATTGCCAAATACAATTAAACCTAATAAAACAATTGGTAAAATATAATGTTTTGGCCCCCTATTTCGACTATTTATCTATATTATTAAGAGTTTAAATATCACTTTAATGGTCATTTCACCTAAGCCGAACCAGCATAATAAGTTATTAAATAATTTTGGTTTTACTTTCTTTAAATTAATAATTATAATAATAATAATTATTAAAGTTCAAGATTCCTTTAAAAGCAAGCATGGTGTTTAATGTGTAATTCGAACTAGTTGATGAAGAAACTGTTTTTGGTTTACTACTTTAACTTCTTTCATATTAAAGAAAAAATTTATATAAATTAAGATTGTCAAAACTTGAATTTTAAGATTTCTATTTATTAGATATTCAATGATTAAATTACTAGCTTGATAGCATAAATAAGTTTAATTCAAATGCTCTTTTTACTGTGTTATCTTATCTCCTTTTCTTTCAATAGTTGGTTACATCTTATATGATTTTATTGAAATATATATATATACATATATTATTTCTGTCGTATAGTAAAAATTCATATATAATTATATACTTTACAAATTTAATGAATATTTAGACTTCAAATTAATAGAATATTATAATAATATTAGTATATTAATCAAATAAAATTAAAAAAATTATATTTTATATTTTTTAATTTCTTAACTTTTCATTTTTATGAAAAAAATTATTGAGAATTTTATCATAGATATATATATAAATATAAATATATATATATAGTGAGTAATTCATTAATTTCTTATAGAATTAAGAATTAATATGAAATTATAGTTAAACTAAATTAGTTACAAATTAATTTTTTAGAATTAGAAAAATATTAATCAATAATTAATTCTATTAAAATTAGAAAATTAAATTAATTACATCTAGAATTAGAATAAAATTAATAAAGGTATTTTAACTTTCTTTCTCCTTTCGTGTTATATATATATAATTAGTAATTAGATCAGAATCAGTGATTCAAATGTTCTTTCTATGTTTAATTAGGATGTAGATACAACTTTAAGATTCTTCTTTCAATTTAAATTTTTTTAAAAAGCATGTTAATATTGGAAAAGTATTTATATGACGATAAAAGCAACAAGTAGGAACCTGTAGCATAAAAACTTTTTTTAATTTAATTAAAATCTTAAATTTAAATTTTAAATATACAATCAGAGAGGTACACTAGAAAAAAGGGCTATAAATTGAAGTGATAGAATTGGATGGATGAATCAACATATATATTTGTGTTATTTATTGCATTTAGATCTCTTAAAGGAATTCTTTTTATTATTATAATTTACGGTGTTAATAAAATATTACTATTTTAATATTTATGTTAGTTAAGTCGATATGTAATGAAGCCAGGCACGTTTTCCTTTCATCTATGAGCATAATATTCTTCTCTCTCATGGCTTTCTAATTCCTTCTCTTCTTCTCGATCCATTGGCAATGAACTAATTGCTTGCACGATCTGTTCTTCTATGATCCAAAAGGGCTAACTCGGCTATAAGAATCCAAAAGAGTAGAAATACCTCACATGGCGAGGTGCCTCTATACGGTCTTAACTTGAGGATTTCTCCTGCCTTGAGTTTACAGCATAAGGATTATAGAATGAACAGCTCTCGGCTCCCTTTGGTATCTCTCAACTCTTCCTCTAAGGAAGACATGTGTCAAAGATAAGATTTTCACCTTATCTTTTTATGTCGTTTTGTATTCACACTCCTCTATAAGAGGAGAAGTCGATACGAATGAAGCCAGGCAAGTTTTCCTTTCATCTATGAGCATAATATTCTTCTCTCTCATGGCTTTCTAAATTTCTTCCTTCTCTTCTTCTCGATCCATTGGCAATGAACTAATTGCTTGTACGATCTATTCTTCTATGATCCAAAAGGGCTAACTCGGCTATAAGAATCCAAAAGAGTATAAAGACCTCACATGTCGAGGTGCCTCTATACGGTCTTAACTTGAGAATTTCTCCTGCCTTGAGTTTACAGCATGAGAATTATAGAATGAACAGCTCAACTTATGGTCCAGCTTATGAGCCAAATGTAGAGCCTGATCCAATTTTTCATCTATTTTCTTTAGATAGGAATTCTGGACTATAGAATTTGAAGTCTGCTAATTCAGAACCTCTTCTGGTGGAGTGAGAGGCTCTATAGATCCGGAAGGGTAATCCTTGAGGGAAGGATTTCCGATCTTTTATTCTCAGTCTTCCCTAGAGGAGGAAAATCTTCTTGCTGAAACATAAAACAGCTTTGGATTGTATGGGGTGGTTGTACTGCCGGTAGATCAGACTGAATCTCTTCTCTGCAAGTTGCAGGAGGACTTTTTTCAAACTTAACTCCCAATTGGGCCAAAAGTACCTTCATTTCATCAAAAGTGATGTCAAGGACGGTCTTCCCTTCTCTTGCAAGAAGATCTAAGGCTTCCTTAAATATTGTGAGAGGAGCTTTGCTCTGATTTTCTTTTTGTCTCTTGTGGATGCCAATCCGAGGACTGTCTGGATCCTGGTCATCCGGCCTCGGTTCCATGACTGAACATGGAGTCTCTGGAGTCATATTTCTTGGATCTCTCTTAGAATGCTGAAAACATGGTTCAGCAAAATCGAGATCATCTCCACAAGTGCATTTTGATCAGCACAATCTTGGGTCAACATCCCAGATGAAGTGTCCTTTCATTCTGGCAGCATAGATCTGATGTCCAGAGGACTGGAATGAGTGGATAGGAATCTTCTCCCTAGGTCTAGATACAGGTTGTATCATTGACGCTTGGAAGATAGAAGGTGCAGAAGAAGATTCTCCTGTCTTTGTAAAGATCGTCTTTACCATACCATCTTTTTGGTTGACAAAAAGTGGGTCGGTGGCTTGAACGGGCTTGGCCTAAGATGCCTGAAGTTTTTCATAGTTGGTCACCCATTCAGTTGAGATCAGCTTCTGCAAATCTTCCTTTTCCAGCTGCCTTGAGGCCTGGACTATTGTAGGAATCTAGCCAGAGACAGCCATAATGAATAAAGCATTAGAGGAGGCTTGAAAGCCTGGAATCTGGAGATTAAAGGCATGATCCTGTAATCTATAGACTATCTGATGGTGCAAGGTCGCAGAGAGAGCATCGGTCACTTGATTTGCTCCCGTGATCTGGACTTGGACCTTGAGTGCAGTTGAGAGATAGGGATCGTGGAGAGATAGATTAAAATTGGGGAAGAAAGTTAAAACAACACTCCCAGTGTTAAGTGTTGTGACTATCGTGCCAATTACTGCATGTTCGTACTTAAGATATCTGGTGTCCAGCAGTGACATACGGGCCGTAATCGGTAGACCATCCTGCCATGATTTGAGAAGACTAGTCTGACAGCTCCGAGATGGAGATGCGTATATCCATGTTTCCTCCATTGTTCTATGAAGGAAGTTGGGATCTCAAGGGTAACATACTGCTCCTGAGTGGTAGCAGTGAGAGAACATTGAGAAAGGGAGGAAGATTGAACATATTCTTTAACAGATAAAGGTTGTTTTTGGATGATTTGGTTGAAGGTTTTTCTAATAAAATTTTATTTTTTGAAGATATTGTATGGGTTCATGATGGGTACAAGAGTGTTTTTGATTTGGACATTCTCAGGAATATGAGAAATCTCCACAAGATGGTCAATCTTATTGGATATAATTTTTCTGCAAGAAGGAGAGAGTTGTAGAGTAGAAGTGTGAGTAGTAATCTCTGAAGTCATGATAATTGGGTTTCTCTTCTCTGTCACCAAGGCTCTGATACCAAAGGGAGCCGAGAGCTGTTCATTATATAATTCTCATGCTGTAAACTCAAGGCAGGAGAAATCCTCAAGTTAAGATCGTATAGAGGCACCTCGCCATGTGAGGTCTTTCTACTCTTTTGGATTCTTATAGCCGAGTTAGCCCTTTTGGATCATAGAAAATCTGACTATAAATATCTATTTAGCTATTATAAATTTATTATTTATAAAAAATGAAAATAAAAGATTCCAAAAGATAAATTGAGTTGGTAAGAAGGAATAATTAGATTTCCAATAAGCACTCTAAAATTATTTGAAGGTTTATAATCTTATTATTAAGAAAATGAAGAGAGAAAAAAAAGTCAAAAAGAAAAAGCATCGAATGGAAAAGCTTAGAGAATTTTTAATAAAGGGTACTTTAAAGGAAATGTGTAAATATAAAAAGTAAAAAGCTATATTGAATTCTAAAAAAATTATTTTATATTTTGCTTTTATTTTTTTTAACGGTTAATGATTAGAAAAAAAATTAAAAATATTAGAGATGTTCTTATATGGCACAATTCTCTTCGTAAGATTAAAAAGTCAAAGGCACCAAAAGAAAAAATCCTTAATGTTATAGTATTTGATTACAACAAAAATTGAGCAAGTAATTGATGAAATAAAGGCAGAAGGGAAAATCAAATCAATATGTGCATATATAAAGGGTATGATAATATTTAGGGATAACTAATATCATATGTAATTTGGACTAACCTTTTCAATTTAACAATGTCCAAAAGATGTCTCCCCAGGAAAAAGAAAAAAAAACTCTAATCGTTCACAGCACAAGGAGACTCAAACTGATTCTACAATTGACAATGCAAACCCATTATTCAATCCAAATCTAGCAGAAGAAAACTTAACTGAGTTTCCATAGCTTAGAACTCGGTCTGTAAACCGAGCTGACTCATTTCTTCCCATAGTAAGCAGCAGTCTTCCTTCCTCTCTGTATGCTTGTTTGCCATTCCCAACCTTTTCTTTCATTTCACTTATCAAACACCATAAACTCTCAACCAGTGCTTTCTTCCTTGTAGATATTGCTAGAACCTTGTCTTTGCAAGCTTCTAATCTTTTCAATACACATCCTAACTCAACCGAGTCACCAAAACTCAAGCAACTCAGTCTTTGGTCAAACTCGTCGACTCTAGCAGCTGTTTCATTTATTGATGACAAGTAATCTTCGTCCACCAAACTTATGATCTGGTCCACTAATCCATTATCTTTTAAATGCAAAGAATCGGGTCTTTTGCTTATTTCTTCTATTAAGTTGGATAAAGAATCGATCTCTTTGAGTAGATCAGAGTTTGTAAGTGCTGATACTTTCTCTTCTTCTTTATCTTTCTCTGCTGTGCCTGAGGTTGAACAGAGAAAAAAACCGAGAACTCTGGATGTTGATAAGAGATGTTCAAGGTATCGAGCATACCTGAAATTCCCAAATACATTAGAATTCATAGTTTCATACCACTGAGGAAAAGAGCAAGAAAAGTTAACTCAGGACTGTGAGATTATGAGTTCGAACAGAGTGGTTAGAGCCCAATTAACAGAAAAAACTTAACCAAGACAATTCAAGTTCAAAATGAATGAAAACTGATGTAAAATTTCATGGCTTCCAACAGCTCAAAACAATTGAAACAAGAAGAGTAATAATAATTACCATCTAACCCAAGAAGATAATTCCCATGTTAAGGGAGTGGTGTTATCTCTAAAGCTTGAAAGTTTGAGGTAGTTTCTACCACCTGTAGAAGGATACACAGAAAGCTGGTCTTGAAGGATAAAACTACCATGCTTTATAATGTGATGGACGATAATAAGGCACTTGACAGCCACTGAGGAATCATGGGTAGACTGAAGGCGGTCCATAAGGGCTTCAATGGCGGACGCGGCGGTGGCGCGTGAGCTATGACCATAAGAGAGCACAGTGGTGATGTGCTTTGAATTTGGAGGTGTAAAGGGATCATGGGTTGTGGCTCTGAGGAGGGCTAAGTGGAGAGAAAAGGTTTTCGGTTTACGGATTACAGCAGCTTTGCTTTGAGAGGCTTTGTCTTTGATTATGCCTATTAGGTCTCTAAGATTTATTGTGAGTTTCATGAGGAAAAAAGCTTAATTATAGAGATCAGAAAGGAAAAAGAAGATGAGATTGAAACAAGACAGGATGATAAGAACGTAGAATAGAGAGAAAGGATGTAGTACTAGTAGAGAGGAGAGGAGGCTGGGGGTTAATTATGTTATGTTTTACCTTATCGAATTGTATGGCCATGTGTGTATTTAGGCAAATTCTTGTTATCTAACCCCACCAAAACAAAAACAAAAAAACCGACTATATCTTTTCAATTTATTTTATTAACTCTTTTATTTTATTTTATTTTATTTTATTTTATTCAGCTTTCAAATCTTAAATTTTATTTTAATTAAAGATTAAAGTAGTGGTAGAAATAAAAATAGAAATCGTAATTTTAATTGTTGACTCTTATTCACTGAGAATCATTCTAAAATCAAAATTACTCCATCAATGAAAATTATCTTTATTTTCAGAAAATAAAAATTAATTTTTATAAAAATTAAATCAAGTCAATTATAAATAGTCAAATAAGTGAAATAATAATTTTTTATTGATTAGATATTATTTTTATTATATTTATCGTATATAATAATTATAAATTAAGCATTATTGTTATTTTTAATTATAAGTAAATATTGTTATTATTATCAATAATAAATAAATTTTAATTTCATACTGGCCAAACAACATGTAAAATATAATTTTTTTATTTTTATTCTTTTACATTATATTTTATTCTTATTATCATTCTCATTCTTAATCTTATCAAATAGATCCTTGATGGTCTTCAATTAAAATAAAAATAAAAATATTAAATAAAATAAAAAATATGTAAGAAATTATTAGTTAAAGTAAGAATATAAATATAAACTATATAAATAAAATAAAAATTTAAAATTTTTATGATTCCATATTCACATGTCACCACAATATAAATAGGACGCATTTATATTTGTGTGATCCGTACCGTATCCGGTCCAACAAAATAAAAGACAAAACCCTTTATTAAGCTCCCAAATTTTTTTATTTTATTTTCTTAAACTCTTAAAATTTTAACTTATTTTATTGAGTCCTTGTATTATTATTTTTGATTTTATTAAGATCTTTTTATATATATTTGATGAGACTTTTATTTTTCTATTGTACTCTTATACTTTTATTTATTTTTTGGTTAATAACATTAAGTCCTCAATACAAACAAATAAAAATTGAAGGACTCAATAAAATAAAAATAAAAAATTAAGGGTTTACATTTTACCAAAAAAATAATTATGTGTATTTATGTGTTTTGGTTTTTCTTCCCTTTTGAAAGAAATAACATACTAATATAATGATGAAGGAAGTAAAACCAGTGTAGCAAAGGAACCCAACAAATCTTAGCTCTACCAATTGGTATTGGTGTGATTCCTTCCTATCTTGTTGATTAAGGATTTTATATTTTAAGGCATGCTAAAAGGAGATTAATCTCTTTTTCTTCAATTCACTCATCCATCTATTTTAACTAAATAAGTTATTTACTTTAATTCAAAAAATTTCAATTTAAATTTGATATTCATATTTAAACAAAAAAAAAAATCATTGAATTCTCAAAAGGAATAATAAAACTATAAAAGTTAGTTGGAGTAAAATGTAATCTTTTTTTATTTTATAAGCTAGAATTCAATTTTATATATAATATATATGGAAAATAAATTTCAACGCCTCCTTTAAATTGAGAAATTTTAAAATTTATAAATTTAGCTAAAATCCATAAATTTAATATATATATATATATATATATATATATATATATATATATATATTATATTAAAATTATATCATTTAGATTAAAACATAAAAACAATAGATGTTTACTTAAAGTTAAGAATAATTTTTGGAATAATATAAATCTATTAGGGACAATATTAGAATGATAAGTATTATCAACATCATAATTCTTTTAAAATAATAGATTTTAAAATTTTCTACCTTTTATGTGAAAAATTAATTTCTAAAAAATGAGAAATTTTTGAAATTTATGGATTTGAATTATTTTTTTATTTATCAAACAATAAATTTAAATTAAATTCATAAATTTGATTAAATTTCTTATTCAAAATCTCGCAATTGAAACCAACTCTAACGGAAACAAATTCTAAATGTATGAAGTAATATAAAGTAGATTTTAAAATTCATCTTTAAGAATTGAAAATGACCAATCACTAAATTAAAAAGAATAGATAAAATGTGCTTAAAGAATATAAAGTTGACACAATGAGCATGTGATTACAATATACAAAGAAAAAAACTAATAACAGGTTGGTGATCATCTCTTCTCCCTCAAGAATCAAAGATTTGAGCCATGCCAGAAGCAATCACCTATTTAATGATGGAAATTTCCTACTCAAAATAAATAACAAGCAGCATTAAACCCTGATTCTCTCCCAAAGTCTAATAATTGCTTTTCTTTTATTTTAAATCTTTTCTAACAAAAAAGCTGAACCCGTTTATACACACTTTTTTTCCATCTAAATCAATCATGGGATTATCTTTTTTCACTGAACCCTAAATTACCCATCTATACACTCAGAAAACGGTCGAATTGATAATGGAAAAACATCAAAAGGGCGTATATAAAGATTTGTAAAAAAGAAAAGAAAAGAAAGGGTTAAAAATGGGTCTCTTGTTCGAAGATGAAAATGCAAGATGGTGGCAGCACAGAAGCTAGCTAGCTAATCTAGTTAAATGAAAGCAATGGGTATCGTCAATTCTTATTAATTTTGTGATAATGACAATAAATCAAACCTAACTGCCGGTGGGTCATCCATCTATAATATAATTCATTGATGTCGGCTAAGCCACACCTTTTACTATGAACCCAAAACAGCGAATTGCTTTTCTATTCTATAATTCTCTTTGTTAGGGTCAATTGGTTTCTTGGCAGATTAGCTAAACCTGAAATGTCTATTCCATAATTTGTTTTTAAAATTTTCTACACAGTATAATATAATATGCATTCAATCATATTTTGGAAAAAGAAAAAGAAGAAAAAAAAAAAACATATATATATGACCACTTAATCTTACTAACATTTGTGGTTAATTAAACAGGAGAATAATAATAGTGATAAAACCAGACAATTTTAATAATAAACATCAGACTCAAAACTTCAGTTGCACTAAAAAAAGAGTGTGTTGATGGGAATTTTTATTCCATTTGGATTTTTCTCGAATTTCTTTACCAATAGCACCACTTATTTTTAGCAGCCAAGTTGGGATCAGGTTCCACCCATCTACTATTGTATTCTATATTAATTTTATTAATTGTCCTGAACTTTACATTATTTTTAAAAGTTGCTAATAATATATATATATATATATATATATATATATATAAAACAATGATCTAATAACTCATATTTCAATTAACATTTCACTTTACGAATTAATTTCTTTTTAAATTAAACTTCTTAATAAATAAAATAAAAATAAAGAGACTCAATAAAATAAATTTAAAAAAAAAAACTAAGAGTTTAAAAATAGATTTACCATTTTTTAATGATTTGAGCTCAACATTATATTGGCGATTTATTTGGAGCCAGCGGGGGCCATTGCCTCTACTGACTCTAAATTTATATTCTAATTTTTCAATTCTTTTAAAATCTGTTTTAATTTGTATTTATTGTCATTTTTTAGTTTAAATTCTTAGTTTCTATTAATCTTTTTCCTTATTTAGTTCATATTAACAAAATCTTTTTGATTTTATAATTTTTATATTTATTTTCATTAAATTTTATTTACTCCACTAGCTAAAAATATTTTTAGAACTGCCATAAAGATAACATTTCAGGCAATGCACGGAAATACACATTTTTAATGTCTACATTATTTACTTAAAATTTGAATAAAAAATCCAAAAAATGGATACAAGTTTCTTAAGAAACCATGAGAATCTAACAAAATTTATAGGATTCTCTACTAAAAACCCTAAATACTAAAATAGTAAATAGTATAATATGTCACAATATAGAAGGTAAACCAATAACATACTTTTTGAGATACTATCTTAAGTGTGGCTTTCCAATTATACCTAATTTTGTTATCCTAGGCATCTCAATGACACACACATATGTATACTAGTTTCTTTTCTATATGAATTTGCACACGAATGTTAATAATTAGATTCGTTATTGTTAATTTATTATATATATTTATTTCTCTTATATATTTTTTATATGTATTTGTTTAATGATCAAAGAAAATTCTATTTAAATTGATTATTGTAAAATATTTTTAAAATTTTTATTTAATAATAAATATTAAATAAAAAATTAAACTAATTAATGAAAAAATTTTGTTTACGTAAAATATTTTTCCAATTGATATTTTCATCAATCAGGTTAATAATTTTAAAAACGAAATAGAATAATATGATAAAGACACAGAAAAAAATATTTTTAAACAATATATTATTTTTAACTATAAATAATAGTTCAATCTATTTTTAAATTACCTATTCAAGTTAATTTTAGTAGTTATTTTATTATTTTACTCGTCTCTTTTCATTTTAAATAATAATAATAATTACAAATAATAGCAATAGTCAAGCAGTGGATCAATGGACAATTAATTATATATAAACATAAAGCAGAAGAAGATAAATAACTTTGTCTAAGACTACTTTATTCAAATTTAGAATGATACAACGATTTAGATTATTAGTTTTCTTTTTAAGAAATTTCATATAAACTAATTAAATATATAAAATTTATACCATATTCAAATATGAAAAATTAGTTATTTATCGTAATTCTATGAATTTACATATTTTTTCTAAGAATAATTAATGAACTAAAATGAATAACTTTTAGTTCAAACTTAACTATTTTTATGCGCAATCAATAAAGTTTTAAAAATACATACAAGAATGCTATTTGATTTATATGTTATAAAACTGTCACAATTATTTTAAAATTCTCATTTTACAATATAAGTGCTTAATAAAATAATTTAAACAATATAATTTTTTTAATGAAATAATTAACTTTTTCGTTACAATAATATAAAGTAATTGACATGCAACATCACCTATTATAAATAATAATATAATAAAATATAAAAGATTTCCAAAAAAAATAATCATAAATAATCATATGGTCCTCTATATCCTCTCCATAATAAGTAATCACAGCAATAACATGATTATATTAATCACTTACAATGAGTGCTATAAGGATTAATCTAAAACAATACTCAATCTCAATTAAGCTTAAAATCGTAGCATATATATAATAATATATGAAAACAATAACAGAAATATCTTTATTTTATTTTTTTATTAAATTTATGGTTTTTTATTTTTTATTCTTATTATGTTAAAGTATTATAAAAAGTAAATTTATTGAATTTTCTAAATATATGATATTTGTTGATTTCAGTTTTTTAGATAAAACAACCAAAAATAATTAAAAATTAGTTAAAAAATAACTGAAAAACAATCACATTATAAATTTGAGAAATAGAAAGTTAGAAAAACATTTTTCTGGAAAAAGGTTTTTATAATAAAGTTGATATATATATATATATATATTTTATATATTAATTTTTGAAATTTAAGTCTTTTTGACTCGTGTGTCTAATATTTGATAAGTATAATTTTTATTTTTATATGTGTACTATTTTGGACACATAGGATTTAAGCTTATGTGTAATTTTATAATTTTTGCTATTAATTTATTGATTAATAAATTATATTCCTAATTAAACACTGACTCTAATCTCAAAAGAGCATATTAATTATATTTTAATATTATATTAACTAATAATTAGTTTTCTAATCAAATAATGATGTTAATTCTATTCTAAAAAATAGCATATTAATTATATTTTAATATTATATTAACTAATAAAATAATTTTTCAATTAGATAATAATTTTAATTCTAAAATGTTGTATTTTAAATTATATTTGTAATATTATATTCAATAGTATGTTAATTTTTTAATTATATAATAAGTTTTTAATCCTAAAAGATAATGAGATCAATTTTATTGATATACTAACTATATAATAAAATTAATTAATAAATAATTTTTAAATTATGTATTAATAAAATTTTAAAAGAATTAAAAATATTTAAAAATAGTTAGTTTACTATTGTTTTTTAAAATTTTTAATATCAAAATTAAAATTTTTATTAAATTATATCTATCAACTTAATTTTATAATTAAAATAATAATAATAATGGTTGTGCAATGCATCGGATAAACAATTAATTTTTTTATTAATTTTAATAGGTTTTTGAGATTTCCTACATATAGCCAATGGGAAAAGATAATAATAAAGAGAGAGAGAGAGAGAGAGAGAGAGAGAGAGATTGAAGGTTGGGGTGACCCTAGGCCTAAGCTGCTTATAAAATGGATATCTCATTATCAGTTTGTCAGTTTTTAGAACAATTTTGGGCTCTGATTCATGAATATCTGAGTTAATCAGCTCCAAGTAGCCTTCTCCCGTGAGACTGAAAATCGGTTTCTCTTTGGTGTATTGGGCTTCTGATCTGTTATCCAACCTATTCAGTTTTTTAATTTATTTTTTTTGGTATTCAATTCTATGAGATTTATCAATTTTTAAAGAGAATATGTATTATATTTGAGAGAATTTTTAATACCCATTTTCTCCCTTTTGTCAAAAACATAGCTTTTCTCAGTACCATAATTTTGACTAAATAAAACAAAAAAATAATCCTTGAAGTATAGATTAGTGCTTTACTTCATTACTACATTTGTCATTATGATAAAAAGAATATTAATTTAAATCACATTGGTACAACAAAAAGATTAAGAGACACTATATATATAGTGAAATAAAATATGTTAAATTAAAGAAATAAAGAATTTCTCGATACTATATTTATAAACTTTGATAGGTTCATATTATGTATATATAATTAAGATATTTTAGTAGTTTATTGACATGTTTTATATATATAATATATAGAAATATGTGATTTTTATTCCATTTTAACTTTTTTGTCTAATTTTAGTAGATAATAGCCAAAAAAAGAGAATAAGAGCAAAAAATGTACAATGGGCTTTAATTAGACTGTGGTTGTAAAGGCTTGAAATAAAGAAATGTGGACTACCAAAATTGCAGATCGAGTCGAATTTATTAAAGCCCACAAAGAGAAAATTAATTAGTTATGATGTAATTGAGGATAGTTATCTTTTTAAGTTGTCTATTTTGTTATGACATTAGAGAATAGCTATAGTAGTGTTATGCTGAGAGAAGGATTCTAAAAAAAGAATCTCTATAAGAAGTATAAGTCAATTAAACAAGGGAGGATCGATTATTATTTTCTCTGCAAATTCTCTACAGTTCATCTTCTACAATATTTAGTTAGTTTTTGCATTGTTCTTTTAAGAATCAGATAAGCTTTTAAGAACGTGGAGAGTGAGGATCAATCTTCTTCATTTCTTGAAAAACTTCTGGACTTTGAGGGAATTTTAATCTTTTGTTTTATATATCTTATGTTTTTCTATTTAATGACAATGACCATTTGATTAAATATATCAGGCTAAATTTTATAAATATTTAGTTTTATTTTTTATTTATGTATGAACCTTAAATATTATGAGTTTAATGAATAATTTCTTCACCTTCATACATGTATTAGTTTCATCTATTATTATTGGTTACCATCATCTCAATTTAATAGTAATATTTGTTATGAAAAGTATTAGAAACATCATCTTTACTTTAATCTATGTTGGTATAAGAAACCTAAGTTATATTATTAGTTTGAGTGACTTAGGAAAAAGACACAGCACTATCTCATTCATTAGATTTGGACTTAAGGAAAATAAGGGGATTACTAAGTATAAGCTAGATTAAATGTTATTTTATTATATAGTTTATATTAATCATTGTGGTTGCATATTTATTTTCTAATTATTTAATTTCTTTCGTAAACTTTAAAATCATTTTTAAACCTTTGGCTTAGAGTATTTAGAATTATTTTTAGTATTTTCTGTGATAGTTGGTCTTTATAATATATGCTCTACAATTTCTTGTGAGATCGACCTCGTGGTGAACTTACCCGTACTATCATTCAATTCGTACACTTGCAAGTACTAAGTTTGAGATATTAAACTTTGAAGAAATAAAGATTTTTGTGTAAACATGATACAATGGATGGATTGATTGTAAAATAAAATGTGTTAACATTCTCAGAAAATAATATGAAATTTTGTGATATCGAAAAATGAAGCTCATGCAAAATATTTTAAATTCAAAATAATTCAATTATTACAAATGGTGGGTTGATTTCTAAATGACCAAAAATGTCAAGTTAAACTAAAAATAAAGCAATTTTATAAACTCTAATGGAGGCTAGAGTAATATTCAAGTGGACTAAAGTATCCAACATCTCTTATTTTTTTAAATGCAATTTTTTTAGATGAACAATTATATCCTCTACAAAATTCAGATAACTATCCAAACTTATCGAAATAGCGAATTCATATATTATATCTTGGAACTTGTCTTAATGCCTTCTTCATATTCCTCAAAAGTCCCCTAAAAAGCCTTTACTGTAATTTTTTTCATAAATCAGCTTGAATTGAATGTAGTGAGAGACAAAAAAAAAAACAATGTCAAATAGACTATTTTACTTCTAAAGTAACTAGCGTATGAACCTGTTTGGTTCGCTGATCAATGCAACTAATAGCTAGTGACTAATATCTGGTAGTTGATGGCTGATAAATTAAATCGTTTAGTAAAATTTTATTAGTGGTTGCTGTTAGTATGTTAAATAATAATTGATGGTATAATTTATCGTTAAATATATTTTATTTTTTTATTATATTCAATGATACAAATTAATAAAAATAATTTATAATGATTAAAAATATTATAGTTAATTTTCTTTAGCTCAATTGTATTTATTATTAAAAATATTTTAAAAAGTTATTTTAAAAGTAAAAAGTTAAATTTAAACTCTACTAATAAAAATTTCTAATTTCAAATACCATAATTATAAATATTACAATTATTTAACTACTAAGAATAACTTCAAAATAATAATTATTTATTATAAAATATAAAAATTCAATTATATGAAATCAACTTAAAGTAAGTTATTATTAAACAAATTTAATAAGGGAATAGTGTTCAAATAAATAAATAAATAATCAAATCAGCTATCGGCCGATAAGAAAAAACTCTAAATAGAGCTGATACAATCAACAGTTGATTGTAACTAAATCGACCATCAGTTGTTGTTTCTTAAGTCTTCACCAAATGCTTTAATATAGTTATTGAGTGAGAAATAACTATCAACTGCATTAAACCTGTCACGACCCAATTTGTGGGCCGTGACTGGCGCTAGAGAATTGGTAGACTTATGTCCACCGAAATTCGTAGCAAGCCTGAACGATCACTAACTTAATTAAATTATAATTCCATCCAAAATACCAAACACTATGTCTACTAACACTCATTCACTAATACAATAGAATTCATACTGGTTCATCAGCAACAGTAAAATTAATACATTTCTAGGTTGTCCAACATGCCGGATAGAAATATTAAGTCTGAATGTAAATACTGTAGAGTATCTAGAAATTTGGATAGTTACGAATATAAGAAAAATAATTACGTTAAGTCCGAGGAAGAAAAGAGCCGGTCTGCTTAAAAAGAGAAACTACGGAAGACCTAGCTGTCGCCTAAAATATAATTAAATTGAGATTATCAATCTCGGGAGTAAGTTAAAATCATATAGTTTGAATTAAAGCAACCATATATATATAAAATAATTATTTAAATAGTATAGAATATCACAGAATAATAGATACATGTTATATCATAATTTAGAAAAATAAAATTTTAACATACACGAGACGAGTACCTCAGTAGAATCATAAATTTCCAACTATATCAGCATTTTGGCTCTCTTATTCCAATGAGATTGGTGCCCAGAGAGTGAAACTCGACCAGGATCCATAAATCCAGTCTGGTCACTTAGATACTAATACAGTCGACTCTTAGAGAGCAATGCTCGACCATGACCTTTTCTCTGGCAAATTAAAACTCTATAAGCCTAGAGAGCTGTGCTCGACCAGAGCACATCACCAAAATTTCCTTTATTACCTGTCTCTGAGTTATACCGATGCGCATGTGATGCAATACATCAGATGGCATATTTTAATGTTGTCTCATCCCGAGCCACAAAACATATTTAGCATCAATAATATTAAAAATAACATGATACTCAAACACTCAAAAGTTTATTTGATTAACATGAGATACTAAAATTAAATCACATCAGTTACAACGGCATAAATTAATATTATAATTTTAATAAAAATAAAAATAATTGAAATAATAATAATAATAATAATAATAATAATAATAATAATAATAATAATAATAATAGTAATGAAAATAAAGTTTAATAACATTTATACTACTAATAATAATTATAATAATTATTCATAAAAATTAATTGCATTTAAATCCATATATGACATGTGCAACAATTATATGACTTTAATTTACAGTTCTGTCGAGTTTCCTTTAACTTTTCCTATGCCTCAGGTGGAGTTGGCTGAACCAACAAATTATTTATTCATAAAAATAATTAAATTCATAAAACATTTCATAATTAATTCTAAACCTAGACTCCTAAATTTAGACTGCTTAAAAATTCTGACTTAAAATTTTTATCGAAAATTCGGTAAAATATTTATAACAAGTCCAGAACCTGCTAGAAATACTTCTAATATTCATATATTATTTATCAAAAATCGGGGCACCAAAGCAGCATTATTTTTTTGGACTACGCAACACAACTCATATCACAAATTTTAATTAACAATCCAGCATAAATATTTATTTCACAACCAACTCACAAATAATTTACTGGTATCTAAATTAATTATTCATAACCATGATTATCACCAAACTAAACAATAACTAATCACACAACTAAATTCATGATATTTACAATTAAATTAAATTATTTATTTATAATTAACAACTAGTGGAGCTAACATTTTTTAAGATTTTTAAATAATTTTTAAGGTACAAATAATTTTTATCGAGCCCAAAAATTTAAAATTCTACGTTCAAAAAACACCGGAATTCGAAAAGTCGGTATAGCTAACGTCGGAATTCGAATCCGGAGGCCCCTACGTGAAGCTTGCAATGGGAGGAGTCTGAAAACATTGAAATCACAGCCTGACTCTCGCGGAGAACGTCGAATCGCGGCTGGGAAGGCGCTGCTCCGGTGAGGCTTCACCAAGGCTACCGGTAACGATAGAGGCTAGAGGAGGGGCTGTTCTTGGCTTTTGGAGAGGGAGGAAGAAGAAAAGAATAAGAAGAAGAAGAAGAAGAAGAAGTAGGGGAAGGAAGACGCCGACGCAAGGGAGTAGGGAGGAAGAAGTTTCAGTGGTTGGAAATGGAAGGTGTGAGGGAAAGGGAGGTAGTGGCGACGGAGAAAAAGGGAGGAAAGGAATGGGGTCAAAACGAAATTTTCCAAAAAGATGAAAAGAAATGTCCAAAGCCCAGCCCCTGTAAACAAAACTCACGTGACACTATGCATTGCTACAGTAAAACCCTCTTTATTTCTATTATCATATATATATATATACATATATCTACACACACATACACTTAATTATTATCTCAACAATTCAACACTAGCTTAAACTCTTAAAAATTATATAGAATTCTTTTTTAATATTTAGTATAAATTAAATCCAAGTTAAATAGAAAAAAGAGTATTTTAAATAAGGCTGATATAAATAAAATTGACTTACTCATTTAAAACCACAAGATTAAATTTAAAATTAATATATTTAAATTATTAGATAATATTAAATTATATTATGTTCAATTACTCACGAAAAATATTAATGTATTAAATTGTCTCTAAAAATAATAAATTTTAAATTTTAAAATTACAGATATTATAAGACCTCTGAATCAAACACTTATTATATTTTTAAATACCAAATATCAAACACTTTCCATAGCTTTCTTTCGATTTTATTTCTCATATGAACGGTAATATTTTTCAGCAGTGAAAAAATTATATTCGAATAATTATAGAAAGAGGTGAAACATTTAAAAAGAAAATAAGAATATAATGGCAAAATTATTTTTTTTAAATTCATAAATCTCATATACAGTAATTTTTTTATAATCATACACTTAAAACTAAATAAAATTTATAATAATGATGAGATTATAATATAATAGAGATTTAAATACTAAAATATTTTTTTATTTAATACTTAATCTTATTAATGAAGTGATAGCAATTAGAGATGATATATTAGTACTTTGTTATATTATATAAATAGTAATATAGTAAAATTAAATAATAATAACATTTTTTTGAAAATATATGTATACAAATATTACTATATATTAGAAAAATATTTTTTAAAGATAAAATTTAAAAATTTATAATTTATTAAAATATAAAATTTATTCCTATTTACAACTAGTCGGAGATTGAAATAAAAATTTTTATATAAAAGTTATTTCTATATTGATATTCATATAATTTTTTTTGTCGTAGATATAAAAAGAATTAATATAATTTAAAATTTGACATGCATCGTATTATTTGAATAACAAATTCAAAAATTACATAATAAAAAAAAACCGACACGCTAATCCCTTTCCCCCGTGATAGCAATCCCACAAAATTATCTTCCCAATATTTCAAAGTTTATAAAGCCAAAGAGGTGAAATAGGTTACCGGTACAATATAACAGACTGACCCTATTGGTTACTTCACCTCATACACGGATTGCGATCCGTGCCAGTAGCCTCTTAACAATTAACAACCGTCCGGTTACGACCCAATCCAACGGCCTAGATTCCCTCTTGCCAAAATTTATCAAAATCCCACCACATATTTTCTCTTCCCGCCTTGGCATCTCTCTGCTATAAAACAAACCGTCGCAGAGCCTTAAATTTCATCAATTCCTTTTCACTTTCTCTTCCAATTTCTAGTCAAACAAACAAACGGAGTCCGTTGCTTTTCTGTGTAATGGCTCGTACAAAGCAAACAGCAAGAAAATCAACAGGAGGAAAGGCTCCGAGGAAGCAACTGGCTACAAAGGCAGCAAGGAAGTCTGCGCCGGCAACTGGAGGAGTGAAGAAGCCACACAGATTCAGACCAGGAACTGTTGCATTGAGAGAAATTAGAAAGTATCAAAAGAGCACAGAGCTTTTAATTAGGAAGCTTCCATTTCAGAGACTGGTTAGAGAAATTGCTCAAGATTTCAAGACTGATTTGAGGTTCCAAAGCAGTGCTGTTGCTGCTTTACAAGAGGCTGCGGAAGCCTATTTGGTTGGGCTGTTTGAGGATACTAATCTCTGTGCTATTCATGCTAAGAGGGTCACTATTATGCCTAAGGATATTCAGTTGGCTCGTAGGATTAGAGGGGAGAGAGCTTAGAAAATATGTGGAATTTCTGTTTTCTTTCCTATTTGTCGGCTTTGTTTTAGATGTGGATTTAAACATGTGGAAATCTAGTTATTTTGTTGATTCAGATATTGCAGTTTAGCTGTTTGTTAGAATGCGTATATGGGGAAATGTTATGTTACTTTTGGTATTATTATTACTATTATTATTATTCACATCTTGGGTTGAATGAATTTGGGAATTCCCTATTACGAAAGTATACGTATAGGGGTAGAGAGACTGAAACTTTATGATTGGTTGTATTTAAGTTATACTGCTAATCCTTGGGCCCTTTTTGCAGCTTTCATGGCTAATTGGTATTTTCCAGTTCTGATCTTCCCCACTTATCATAACGCACGTTATTACAAAAGTTCTTTTCCACCTTGTCTCTGGTTATAGCAAAATTGAAATATGCTGCTCTCCTCGAGGTTAAAGCATCGCGAGTGCCATGGCACTTGCAACAGTATTCAGACAGCATTTTATGGCACAGCTTACTCTTGTTTTTGTGTATATATGTTTCAATTCCTTTTAAGGAAAAGTGCAGCGGGCCTCATGGAGTTTTTTTCATTTTTGCAATTTTTTTTTTCGATTCTGCACTAAATTAGCAGTTTCAGGAGTCTGCCCAATTTCATACTTTGGTTTCAGAAGACAATTGATGGATCATAATTTAACATTCTGGTAAGAGTTACAAACAATACTGAAAGGCTGTGATCAATTTTCTGTTATTCATTTTGAGTATTGCATTATCATATAGTTTTTACACATTCAAGGACCGGGAGGAGGAACGGAGATCCAAACAAAAGGGAGACTTCCTGATTGGCGTTTGAAAGCTAACCATAACCCATTATAATCCTTATCATTGGGCTTTCTGTAGCTTGCTTAGCTGTATTAATTGAGTCTTCTAGTTCCTATTTTATCACATTACATAATCATTTTTGGTGTTCTTTTTTGTTCTAGAACAAGACATAACATATGCTGTTCTCCAAATTGAAGGAACAAAAGTTGCCGGGGGCCAAGGCTTTTGCAATAATGAGATATGGCACAACCGTTGCTCTTGCATGTTTTATGTAGCCTATTTCAAATTGCATATGGAAAAGAAAAGGTGCATTATATTTGGACTAACATAACCAAATAGCCCCAGAAATCTGAATTGTCATCTTCTTTTGTCTAATTCTGCACTAAAATAGCAAGTTTAAATTTGCCCACTTTCATATATTGGCTTCACAAGACATGTGATGATTAACAATTTAAAATCCAACAAGAGTTATCCTATAAATTCAGAAAATAGATATATGCAAAAAAAGGTTGGTTACGTGTTCCACTATATATAAATTTGTATATTTAAATATCCTCCTTTTACTATTTACATTTGCTAGTATTAATATAGGTTAAAAGTGAGACAGAAAGCTAGAGATTTTTAAGAACTTTTTTATTGTATGTTATTTTATAAAGTTGCTTAATTTGATTTTTTCTTCTTCTAATTAATAGAAGGAGCAATGTACTATGAACTATACATATACAATAATAATAATAAGTAGTCATTTCTTATAATCATTATAAAAACAAAAAAATTAAATATAATGCAAAAAAAAGGATTTAAATTTGAAAATTTTTATTTTAAAAAATAAACGCTTTTATCATTTGAGTCAGATTTTAAATGTATATTAAAATTATAAATTTATTAAATTAATTTAATAGGTCAAATTAAAATAAACCCAAAAGAAGTTAATTTGCAATAAAATTATAGATTATATTTTTTGAGTCACAAATAAGAAAGAAATGAGAAAAAAACTCAAACTACATACTTTACTCAAATTGAAATATACACATGCAGCTATGCTAATTCTGTGGTTGCGACTTTACTATACTATATATATAATAGGAGAATGTATTCAAATGTGTGTACAATTTCAATTCTTAAATTAATGTATTCTGCTAGTTGTTTTTAACTTTTAAAGAAAAATATATTAACAACTTTTTCTAATGTAATTCGGACTGTTTTTATGAAAAAACCGACCGGCCTCTGTGCTTTCCTCTGCTGCTGCCTTTACTTGAACTCCCTTCCATTGCCAAAATTACATTAAAACTCATAGCCCGTTTCAGTTTGGCACTTGCCATGATCTTTGTCCTCAACAGCTCCTCGGGCAATCTCAATGTACACCTTTCAACATTCTCTGCCAGTGAATGTCCCGTCGAATGCGATCTCGGAAACTGGTTCTTTCTACTCACTGGCGATTCCCCGCTTTGCTCTTCGTCAACGTTAATAGTGACTTCTTGTCGTGCTACTTCACTGACAGTACTAGACTCTGCTGTTGGTGCTTCCTGTAAATTTGCTCGGCAAACCGGACAAGTAACACGGCAAGTTAACCATTCATCAATACATTCAGGATGGAAAACATGATTGCATTTGGGTAATAAACGCAGCGTTTCATCATCTTCAAATTCACTCAAGCATATTGCGCATTCTAATATCTTGACATGATCTTTTACATGAGAGTAAACAAGAACAGGGAACTTCTCTATCACATCAGGGTCGAGACCGACCCGCTTACTTCCAGCAACAATTCTGGGCTCTGAATCTGAACACTGACGGATGAAGATAGAAAAAATCCCGATAAAGAAGAAAGCACACACCAAAATAACAATTACTATAGCTATTGTAGGATCGAAATTATAGGGAACTCCATACTGCAGATTGTTAGTGCTTGTCTGGGCGTATGCTGAAGAGTATACAAGCGAGAGGAGTACCCATGTGATTCCATGGTGGACGATCAGAGGACTGAGATTAAATTGCTTCACTGTCATTTTTGATGCATTAAGAACAAGAGTAGAAAGCGAAATGGAGACTATATATATACATATATATGGGAAAACACAAATGAGGCAATGTCGTGGCCGAGAAGAAACGCGGAATCGGCAGTGCTGATGTCAATCAGTGGGTTTTACAGGTGGCGTACAGATATGCCATTGACAGATTATCTTGATTCAAAAGTGAAGACGAGACTTGACGGCTACAAGAATCTCATTCTTTCTAGAGAAAAAGTAGTACTAGGGTTTGCATATACCAGCTGTGTGGATTTGAAAATTATGGCGGATGTACCCTTTCATTAATAATGAAATTGTCAATTCATAAAAAGATCATTCAGCAATAAGCTTTGCTGATTGAAGCTGTGCACTTTCATTTCACATTCCCAACTCCAACTCCTCCGGACCGTCAAATTTAATATGGGTTGGCTACGTGAGCCATGCACATTGGTTGCCACCGATAAACCTGACCCATCAACATGCCAATGTTCCATTGGATGTATAATTAATGGCTACTACCTACATAAGAGACGATACAACAACTAAACTCAATTCTAAATTTTTACTAATTAATAATTGGTACGACTTTAAAATAACAACTAAATTTAATTTTAGATTTTTACTAATTAATAATTGATATAATTTTGAGTATGAGTGTTTTTTCAAACAAAAGAGATATATTTGATTACGAGCTATATAATAATATTTCGTTCTTAAAAATTTTGATATATAAGAATTTAGTTGTTTTTATTTCGATCTCCCATTACTATTATATTATTTGTATTTGACAATGTAAGTTTAGAGTTTAATAATTTTTAATTTCATTATTTATCTATTAAATTAATATTGTAATATTAATGACTTTTTAAACTGTAATTTGACGATAACAAAAGTAGGAGTTGTTAAATTCTACACTCATGTTATTAATGATGACTAATTAGAGTCAAGTTGGCTAAATTTTTGTAATTCGAAATTTTTTAATGGCGAGATATATTTTTCTAATTATGATTTGTTACCGTATACTTCTTGTTATCTTGAGAAAAAATACATACTAAAAGTTATAAAATAATAATTCTTTTTACTTATCCCTTAATAATTCAACCTAAAGAACATTCACTGCATCGAAAAGTTCTTTTTTCTTTCTTTAATACCACATGCTGAAATTCTACTTAAGAACTTTTACTAGAAACAATCACTCACTTGAACTCAACAATGAATTCAAAAATTAATTATTTTAATTTATTTATAATTATGTACTATATTACCAATTAATTTCACCTTAAAATTAAAAAAGAAATATTGAAAAATATGGGACTGTTTAAAATGACTAGAAATTTGAAAATAAATATAAAACAATTTAATTACGAAATATATGAATTAGGGATAAGTGAAGACTATAGTAGGCTCACTTTCTCAAAGGGTCATTAGTTTTATTTCAAAATGAGCAGTCAAATCTATTTTCAATTGTCAAATGTTATTTTTCTTGTTCATACTAACGTATTCAAGGTCGTGGAGATAAGGCGTTATCCAGTACCTAAAAGAATGTGGAAAGTTGAAGAAAGGAAGGAACAGAGAAGCAAAGGCAATTCTGTCTTCGAGCACTGCCCATGAAGAAAGTGATAATTCTAGAATCACTCCCCGTAATTATCCGCTGCAATTAGAATTTAGTCGTAAAAATAATTATTTCATCCCGTCAAAAGTGGAAAGTTATGCCTCACTAAATATGCCAAAAAATACTGTCCCATCAAAAATATATTTTATATTATAGCACCGCAAACTAAATTTTTAATGGATAAATATAAAGATAATAGTATGTAATTTCATTATTAATAATTTTCAGAATTAGATAGTTAAAATTATGATAAAAAAAATAATTTCAGAATGCTAATGGATTTTTAAAATAAAATTTAATGGTAAAATAATAAAATTAGAATTGATTAAGCTCTAAAATTATATTATCAAATACAAATAATATGATAATAATAATTGATCGAAAATATCTAAACTTTTACGAACTTAGACAATTTAATAATAAAATATTTTTTTAATGCAATTTATAACCATATAATAACTTTTTATGATGTATATATATTTAGAATTATTTAGAGCGCATTAGATATGACTCTTACCGGTGACAAAATATTATTTAAAGAGTTTTAATATAATTGTATATTCAAGGTTCGAACTCGAGATATTCGTTAAGTTAGAAGAGACATTTTTCATCTCATCTACACATTTTTTAAAATCATATAATTTTTTTAAAATATTATTATTAAAAATTATAAAACAGTAAAATTATAATATATTTTGTCTACGTATCAGCCAATTTCAGGTTATTATTATGCATCTCTTAATTTATTTTTCTTTTATAGTTTATCTCTTATAATTTCATTTTCTGGATCCACCGTTGGTACTAGCGGCTACACCATTTTCCATGCTTTTTGCCTTGATAGCAATTTTCTTGAGGATTCAGGAACTCGTTTGCTATTAATATTCGTTGCAGTTGCGTATTGGAAAGAGGAAATGGTTTTTCCTGATCTATGATGTGAACTAATCATTTCTCATTTTGAAAAATGGAAAGAATGTGTAAAAGAAGAGCATATTTGACTCTACATTTCAGGGGCAGACCCCGCAGAGGTGGCTTCATTTCTTTTGCTTTTCATACATTTTGCAACCCAAAAATATGTTTTAGCCCCCTTAACAATATCTTGATTTTCACTTTAGCCTACTACAATCTAATTGAATTTCATTTTAACTTCTTCATAAACAATATAAAGTTTTTTTCTCTCAAATAGTAAAATTTACATTGAAATTTATTAAGAACTTAATTTCATTTAAGGAAAAAGACATGTGAGAAAAAAATAAAATAAAATAAATAAAATTAAAAGATACATTTTTAGTGTTATAAAATAAAGTAAGTTATTAGTATAGAGTTCAATGAAAAATATATTTTTAACTAAATATATAATTAATTCAACAAAATTAATTCTAACAATTCGAAAAAATAATTTAACTATAATTAATTCTAAAAATTTAATTATATATAATTTCAGATTAATTTTAATTGTAATCAAAACACGTAAATTTTAAATTTATAAATAAATTTTATTAATTTTATAAATTTTAATCCAACAAAATGCTAGAAAATAAAACGAGTTGGACTACCCAAATATCCAATCTGCCTTTGCCCCTGATTAGTTCATTTTATCTTTTTTTTTTAATACAATAATTTATATTTGTTTAACCAGTTAAACTAATTTTTATATTTTTCTAATTCAGCCAAAGCTTTCCACATAATTTTTCAATATTTTAAAATTTATAGAGCCAAAAAACCTAAAAGGTCCCGCCACGACAGACTAACCCTATTGGTCACTTCACCTTACACACGGATCGCAATCCGTGCCACTATCTTGTGAACAATTATCAACTTTCGGATTATGAAAAATCCAACGGTGTATATTCCTTTTCCAAAATCTCAAAATTCCACCCAATTTTTCTTTTCCCGCTTCTCTTATCTCTTTGCTATAAAACAAACCCTCACAGAGCATTGAATCTCACCAATTTTCTTTTAGTTTCCCTTTTCAGTTTCTAGTCAACCAAAGCGCTTTAGTGCAATGGCTCGTACAAAGCAAACAGCAAGAAAATCAACAGGAGGAAAGGCCCCAAGGAAGCAACTGGCTACCAAGGCAGCAAGGAAGTCTGCACCGGCAACTGGAGGAGTAAAGAAGCCACACAGATTCAGACCAGGAACTGTTGCATTGAGAGAGATTAGAAAGTATCAAAAGAGCACAGAGCTTTTAATTAGGAAGCTTCCATTTCAGAGACTGGTTAGAGAAATTGCTCAAGATTTCAAGACTGATTTGAGGTTCCAAAGCAGTGCTGTTGCTGCTTTACAAGAGGCTGCGGAAGCCTATTTGGTTGGGCTGTTTGAGGATACAAATCTCTGTGCTATTCATGCTAAGAGAGTCACTATTATGCCTAAGGATATTCAATTGGCTCGTAGGATTAGAGGCGAGAGGGCTTAAATACTATTTGGGATTTCTGCTTTCTGTTTATGTGTTTATTCTAGCTTTAGTTTGTCCTTCTGGGTTTTGTTTTAGATGTGATTTAGAATCATGTAAAATTGAAGGTACTTTTGCTGATTCAGATGTTGCATCTTAGATGTTTGTTAAAATGTCTATATGGGAGAATCTATGTTAGTTTTGGTATTGTTATTATTATACATCTTGGATTACTTGAATTTGGAAATTCCCAATTACCAAGTTTACATGTATTGGAAGAAAGACAAACTATATGCTTGCTTGTATTTATCCTTGGGCTCTTTTTGCATCTTTCATAAATGTAGGTATGGCCCTTTCCCTGTTCTAATCTGCCCATTCATCATAACTCACGTTATTATAAAAGTTCTTTTTCAATCTTGTCTCTGGTTCTAGAAAAATTAAAATTTGCTTCTCTCCTCGAAGCTAAAGCATCAAGAGTGCCATGGCATTTTCAACAGTGCTCAGACAGCAGGATATGGTACAGCTTGGTCTTATCTCAGTTGCTCTTGTTATATATGTTTCAATTTGTTTAAGGAAAAGGGCAACGTGCCTTATTATTAATGCAACAAAAAATGGCCCAAGGTACCTGAATTCGTGATTTTTTTCAGTTTTCCCCTTTTTCGATTCTGCACTAAAATAGCAATTTTAGGAGTCTGCCCAAATCATGCTTTGGTTTCAGAAGACAATTGATGGGTCACAATTTAACATTCTAGTAAGAGTTGTTAAATATTGCAATTCTCTTATTATTAGAAGGGTAGTATAGTCTTTTGTTTTTCTTTGTGTTAGACTATAAAAATCTTTTTTTTTTTTGTTTTATTGGCTAATTATTCATTTAGCGTCTTTTATTATAATCTTTTTTCAATTTTCTTATAGTATCAGAGCCTGAAATTTATTTTCATAACTCTCCGTTGAGTTGCTTGGGCTACGGGATTGAATTTTAGTAGAGTTTTAATTGAAATTCTTAGTTCTATATTTTCCATGGATGTTAGGTATTTATACAGAGAGTGGCATCCACTTGGCCATGCATGTATCAGATTGTGATTTGGTCCAAATTTAGCATATTGTAATTTGATCCATATTTTCATGTCCAGGTTTGAGATTAAAACTTCATAAGTGCTATTTTGTTTGTTGATTTGATTTGGACTAAATAGAATTTTTGTCTGTTTCAATCCGTGAATTTGTAAAACAGATTTGTTGATCTTTTTGAGTAATTGATCATTGTTGATTTATGTTGGAATTTTTCTTCTCCGTTATGGCTGAAGTTAGAGATGATTCGCTTCAAGCAGTTAGTATTCAATTAGATGGTAAAAATCATGCATATTGAAGTTATATGATGAAAAAGTTTCTGAAAGGTAAACAAATGTGGAGATATGTTTCAGGTGCTTCTGTTAAGCCTCAAAATGACATGGTGACTGACTATGTGGCATTATTAGATAAATGGGAGGTAGATAATTCAAAAATCAATACTTGGATCAATAATTTTGTTAAGCATTCGATAGGTACCCAATTAACAAAATATGAAACAGCTAAAGAGGTTTGGGATCATCTAGTTAGACTGTACACACAGTCTAATTTTGCAAAACAGTACCATTTGGAATCTGATATTCGTGCTCTTCAGCAGAAAAATATGAGTATTCAGGAATTTTATGATGCTATGACAGATTTGTGAGATCAATTGGCTCTCATAGAATTTGCTGAATTACGAGCCTTTGGGGCTTATATTGCACGAAAAGAGGAGCAAAGGTTGGTACAGTTTAATGGCCCTTCGTGATGAGTTTGAGGGACTTCACAGGTCTATTCTGCATCGTCATCTATTGCCTTCTGTTGCCTTTTGTTGACTCTGTTGTTAGTAAGCTTTTAGCTGAAGAAATTCGTCTTAAACCTTCGGTTGTAAAAGAGGTCTCTTCAGCTTCTACTCCATCAGTTTTTGCCACGCCTCCACGATCAAATTTTAATTCTCAGTTCAGACCATATGGATCTGTTGCTCGTGATAAATGCGGGTTCTGTAAGCAAAATGGTCATTGAAAATCTCAGTGTCCGAAATTGGGCAGTGGAAAGCAGCAGTAGTCTCATCAGTGGCCTTATCGACCACCGACTCTCCACAATGGACCTCTTCTACCTCCTCCTCACAATGCACTGTCAACCTCCTCATTGGATCCATTAATGATTGAGCAGTTTCAGCAGTTCCTTGCATCTCAGCCTCATGCCATGTCAGCTTCCTCTCAAATAGGTTTGTCATCTAGTCCTTCAGGTATATCCCCTTCCTCCTGAATTTTAAATTCTAGTGCTTCAAACCATATGTCACCTAATTTGTCATCATTTACTTCTCTAACCCCTAAAGTTGTAGTTCCTGTTATGAGTGCTAGTGGTACACCTATGCCATTGCAAGGCATTGGTTCGGTTATTACGCCTTCTCTGTCTTTATCTAATGTCTATTTACATTCCTAGTCTTGCTTTGAATTTTGCTTCTGTTGGTCATATATATGATACTGGATGCTCAGTCTTTTTTTCTTCTTCTGCTTGTTATGTTCAGGATCCAAATTCTCAGGAAGTGATTCGGATCAGCTCAAAACTCCTCATACTATGGCAGTTGTTCCTAGTGTGAATTTGCCATCCTTTCATTTGAGTCCTTCTTCGTCTGTATTTTATTTATGGCATTCTCGCCTTGGTCATGTTTCTGTATCTCGTTTGCAATTTTTTGTTTCTACAGGAGCTTTAGGAAATTTGAAAGCTCATGATATTTCTAATTGCAGTGGTTGTAAGCTAGCAAAGTTTTCTGCATTGCCCTTTCCTAAAAGCACTACTATATTTGTTACTCTTTTTGATCTTATTCATTCTGATGTATGAGGACCCTTTCCTATTTCTACAAAAGGGGGTTCTCATTATTATATATCTTTTATTGGTGATTGCACTCGTTATTGTTGGGTTTATCTTATGAAACGTCGTTAAGACTTTTTTGACATTTATAATGAATTTCGATCTCTTGTGAAAATCCAACATTCAACAGTTATTAAATGTTTTAGATGTGATTTGGGGGGAGAATATACTTCTGATGCTTTTAAGGATCTACTTGCTTTAGATGGTACAATTTACCAAACTTCTTGCATTAATACTTCTGAACAAAATGAAATTACTGAAAGAAAAGATAGGCATATTCTTGAGACTACACGATCACCTTTGTTGTCTGCTAGTGTTCTTAGTAAATTTTGGGGGGAGGGAGTTCTTACTTCTGTTCATTTAATTAACAAAATTCTTATTTCTCATAATTTTAGCTTGTCTCCCTATGAAAGATTGTATGGTCATCCTCCAGATTATTCTTCCCTTCGTGTCTTTGGTTCTATATGTTTTGTTCTTCTTCCTCATATTGAACACAGTAAGTTAATATCGATTCACATCTCGATATACTATATGTGTTTTTCTTGGTTATGGTGTAGGTCAAAAAGAGTATTGCTATTTTGATCCAGTCAGTCATAAGTTATATGTTTCTCGTCATGTTGTTTTTCTTGAACATATTCCCTATTTTACAATTCCTAACCGTCCTCACAGTATATCTATGTCTGATCTTATCCACATTGACCCTTTTGCTACTATATTGATGAGCTATGCTCTGCTGGCATTCTTGACACTGCTATTGGCCCTTCCACTATAATCTCTGCCTAATCATCTCTTAAGATTGCGGATACTATCGAACCTCGCTATCCTGCTCGAAATCGCAAGTCCTCTAGACAACCTGATTTTGATTATTCTTATTATTCGAGTTCATTTGTTTCTTTTCTAGCTTCTATTCGTCGTCTTTCTGAGCCTTTATCTTTCAAAGAAGCAATTCTTGATCCACTTTGGCAGCGTGCTATGGCTGAGGAGCTAACCGCTCTTCATCAAACCCATACTTGGGATTTAGTGTCCCTTTCTATAGGTAAACATGCTATTGGTTCTCGTTGGGTCTATAAGATTAAAACTAAGTCTGATGGGTCTATTGAAAGATATAAAGCTCGTTTAATGGCTAAGGATTATTCTCAGGAATATGGTCTGGATTATAAGGAGACTTTTGCTCCCGTTGTTAAAATGACTACAGTTCGAACTCTTATTATTGTTGCTTCTGTTCGCCATTGGGATATAACCCAAATGGATGTTAGAAATGCCTTTTTGAATGGCGACCTTCACGAAGAAGTTTATATGGTTCCTCCTCCTGGTCTTGATCATCATCTTGGTGAAGTTTGCAAACTTAAGAAGGCTCTTTATGGTCTCAAACAGACTCCTTGCGCCTAGTTTGAGAAGTTTTTTACTGTGATTACTTCACTTGGTTTTCATCCTAGCAACCATGATTCTGCATTGTCTGTCAAATGTACTTCGGCTGGTCAATTTTGCTTTCTCTATATGTTGATGATATAATTATTACAGGTGATGATGTTGCTAAGATTAGTATGTTAAAGTCCGAATTGACTCGTTGTTTTGCTATGAAGGACTTGGGTCCCCTTCGTTACTTCTTGGGTATTGAAGTTGCTTCCTCTCCAAAAGGGTATCTTCTTTCCCAATCTAAGTATATTTCTAATATTTTTTAGCGTGCTTGCCTTTCTGGTAATAAGATTGTTGATACTCCGATTGAGCTCAACGCTTGTTATTCTGTTTCTGATAGTTTTCCACTGCCAGATCCAAGTCTATATCAGACTGTTGTTGGAAGTCTAGTTTATCTTACTATCGCTCGTCCTGATATTGCATATGATGTTCATATAGTCAGTCAGTTTGTTACTTCTCCTACTACAGTTCATTGGGCTGCTGTTCTCTCCATTTTGAAATGCCTCCACGGCACTCAGTTTCAGACTCTCTTACTTTCATCTGCTTCATCTTTAAAGTTATGTGCTTACTCTGATGCTGATTGGGCCGGTGATCCTACTGCCTGCAAATCAACTATTGGATTTTGTATTTTTCTAGGTGATTCTCTTATCTCTTGGAAAAGTAAGAAGCAGGACGTCATTTCTCGATCCTCAACGAAGGCTAAATATCGCACTATGGCTTCTACTACTTGTGAAATAGTTTGGTTGCGATGGTTGCTTGCTAATATGGGTGTTTTTCTGCAGCAACCGACTCCTTTACATTGTAATAATAAGAGTGCTATTCAGATTGCTCATAATTCGGTCTTTCATGAACGGACCAAGCATATCGAAATTGATTGTCATATTACTCGTCATCACCTTCAAAATGGCACCTTGATATTGCCTTTTGTTTCTTCTTCCTTACAGCTTGCAGACTTGTTTACAAAATGTTTAACCTCTTCATGTTTTCACTTTCTGTCTGACAAACTCTCGATGCTTGTTGCTATCGCATTGTGAGTTTGAGGGGGATGTTAATTATTGTAATTCTCTTATTATTATAAGGGTACTATAGTCTTTTATTTTCCTTTGTGTTAGACTATAAATATCCATTTTCTTTGTTTTAGGGTTAGATTTTCTTTTTAAGATGAATAATTAGCCTCTTTTATTATAATCTCTTTTCAATTTCCTCAAGAGTTACAATGCTAAAAAGCTGTGATCAATCTTCTGTTCATTTTGATTTTTGTATTGATCATATAGTTTTTACACATTGAAGGACACTAAACTCCGGAGGGAAATGGAGTTCCAAACAAAAGGGAGAACTTCCTGGTTGGTAGCTTTCTTAGCTGTACTAATTGAATCTTCTAGTTCCTGTTTCATTACAATGTATAATCATTTTTATGTTATTTTTTTAAGCTTTTCCTTTTGTTCTAGAACAGGAAATAAAATATGCTGTTCTCCAAATTGAAGGAACAAACATTGCCAGGGGCCAGGGCTTTTGCAATAATGGGATATGGCACACCCGTTGGTCTTCCATGTTTTATATTATAGCATATTTGAAATTGCATATGGAAAAGAAAAACGTGCATTTTATTTGGATTAATATAACCAAATCTGAATTGTCAATTTCTTTTGTTTAATTCTGCAATAAAATAGCAAGTTTAAATTTGCCCAATTTCATATATTGGCTGCATAAGACATGTGATAATTGACACTTTAAAAATGCAATAAAAATTATCCTAAATTCAGAAAGTGGATATATGCAAAAAGGTTGGTTACCGAAACCACTATATATAAATCTTTATATTTAAATCTCTTCCTTATACTATTTATATTTGCTAGCATTTATATGCCTTGGTTAAGTTAATTATATAGTTATTCTGAATTCTTATGTATGAACACATAACATAATTCAAGTCTTTTAAAAATTTTCACAAATTCGTAAAATTAAAAATCAAGACACAAACTTTTAATTTTAAATCTCAAAATTGAAGGAAATTAAAAGTTTCAAGAACCAAACCTATTCATAAATAAAGTTCAAATATGCCTTGGCTTCTTCATTTTTCTTTTTGGTGCACATTATTAAGGAGCTTAGTAGTATTGCTCTACCATATTACATATATCCAAAAGTAGAAGCTAATAGAATAACTGTAACTAAGTACAAGTAATCAATGCAGTAACTAATTAAATACAATTGAACCAATAGAATGAATAGATTTGTGAACATAAACTAAGGTATCCATACTTTTTCATGTCTTAATAATTTCGATCTAATTGGATTGTTAATTCAAAATTGTTTGTTTCAACACACGAGACAACAAAATCTGTGAGATTAATCAAACAGCTGTCTGCCCACTAAAAATAAAATCGGCTGAATTATGAACATAGAGAAATCTTTGGCAGTAGAGAATGAAGTTCCCATCTAATGTTGAACTTGCCAGCCAACAGACATGAGAACTGCCTCTGGCTGGATAGTGTCTCGCCCCATCATAATCATAATCCAATTCCATATGATTTGTCACATTTATATGTGGTGCACGATGGCTAGCCTGCCGACCACCGACCACCGACAAAATTAATGTCTTATTCTTTTTTATATCTACATTTTGTTACCTCGAGAATCTATTACACAGTGACAATTTTAACAGGAAAATTTGTAGAGCAACAGATTAACACTCCACTAATGAATTTCTTTTTCCAAAACTTATTTATATAATTTTCAATTCAAGATTTTCATTTAGACTAATACAGAACACTTCCATTACATGTCTCTTTATAAGGGCAACTAGCCAGCCAAAAAAAAGGTAAAAAGGGAAGACATGGCTAATTTGCCAATTAAAATATGCAATGAAGGGAAAAAAAAAAATTCTAAGCTAAACATTTTTCCAACTGCAGGTTGCCTAATGAGACCAAAAGTTGTTGGGGTTTTCAACACTCAACAACTAAAAAAGAATCTTCTCATCCCAATGAGCTTTAGTTCAATGATTCCATAATCATCCAAAGCTACAAGATCTAGCATCAGTCGGAGTACAGTAATCCAAAAAAGAAAAAATAAGAAATTCTCTCCTCCATGGAAGAAGAAGATTGAGTGAACTCGTTCTATCTTGAGCGAAAAAGGAAGATACTGAGTTCTTGACCTATGCTTCCATCTGGGTCTATCAAGTGAAAAGACTCAGAATCATATGACCCAGAAACCCTAGCAAAATTTGCTCTTAAATACATAAGTTCGTCATCTTTGCCAAACTCCTTTCCACTTATTACTCCAGCACCAACAACAACTGAATTCATTAGCTTCAGTGCCTCCATATCAACCTTCGATGGTCTTCTCTTCACTGCATATCCCGCTTTCCTTCCATTACAATACATAGTCCATACTGGCATGGAGAAAAGAGAAGTACTAGAATTATCTGAGCCAGAACCAGCACTGCACTCTAATGCTATACGTAGAATACCACCTTGCATTTCTCTAGCTAAGACTGCTGTAGGCAATGCAAACTCCAAAAGGAGAATCGGGTTGGTGGATTTTGAGTCTGTCTGGATACATAGGCTAACTTTTCCACGGCGAAAGCCAAAGATAGTGCCTGTGGTTATTGTAGAAGAAGTGAATGAGGTAGGTTTATTTGGCTGATGATGATGGTAATAGTAGTTTTGAAGGGGTTTCTTTGCTTTGGTTTCTGGTTCTTCTATAAAGGTACGGTTGCAGCTTGGAATAAGAAGCTTAATGAGTGAGCGAAGAAGCCTCCATGAACGCACTTGTTTCTGGCAGTCCACGGTGGTAACACCATTGGCTAAGGTGGTGGCACCGGCACCAATGGTTTGACAGGGCATGGTGAACAGTACAACTTTTGGTAAGAAATGGAGGGTTATGGGGTTGTTGAGGATGGTTTAGTGTTTAAATAGAGAGAAGATGGTAGGTATTAATTTGCATTTCTTTTTTATATTTTATGTAAGCTTTTTGCCGAAAAATCCATAAAAGGATGCAAGAGGCATGCATTTTACAAAAAGTTTGTCTACTTCTGACCCAAGTTAAAAAAATAAATGGAAAATTTTGGTACTGTACGTTGCTTTGAAAGAAGTTTTATGCTTTATAAAAATGGAGAGTTGGGTATTGCCTGCTTTTCACAAATCGAATTTCAATATGAACTTGCCACGAAAGACAGGACAAGCAAGCTTGCTTGTAAGAGTTTATAATACCTTAATTATTTGAGACTATTTCTTTGAGAGTGAAGTGTTGAAAAATTATGGTTTACCATCTCAGCTGATGTGTCACAAATTATAATTTTAATGTTATGAACATTTCTCATTCTCTAGAACTCTTTTTTCTTTGAACTTTTACTTGAGAAGAGTTTAGCCTATAAATTCAACATCAAATTATTTTTTACACATTATGTTTAGAATTATTAAAGAATCAAAATTACAAATAGATGCTAAAATTCGATCAACAGAATGACTAGTTTTAATTATTTTTGATAATTGAAACTGAATCCATACTTAATTTTATTAATGGTTTTCTCCCTTTTCTTTTGGTGGCCATATTTTGAACAGAAGTTGGTGGCCCAAAGGAGAAACTTACAGCTGCACTGCAAAATGACAGATAACATTTAGTTAAAAGTTCAAAGAAAATGAAGAAAGTTCCATATGATTGGAAGTGCTTAATTTATGGAATCAACTTTTATATTCCTTTTCTTGGACAGACTAATCATCTTCCTTCTCTGATTAATTAAAAACAAGCTAAATACTCACTTTCTAATCATTATTCATTAGGCATTTGGATTTTTTTCTACTTTTTTTTTTTTTGAAAAAAAGAAAAGAAAAAGAATTGCAGCAAGCAATTCCAACCTGCACAACTGTTACACTTACAGGTTCTTATTTATACAAGAATCTTTATTTATTCCCACTTTTAATTATAAGACCCTATAATGTGTGGGACTAAAAAGAAGACCCATTAAACCAACACTAGATTTTATTTGTTGTCTTGTTTTGCATATAATAACATATGGTACTGGGCTTTGTTTCTGCTTTCTAGCCTGGTTTTCTCCACTCATGTCTTGTGCCTTAACTTTTCCATGTGTTTTTATGCACAAAATGACAAGAGGGAAAGCTTTGTTTCAAATTTCTCCATTTCTTTAGACAAGAGAGAATCCTCTCTGCCTTCTCTTTTTCTATTGCTTTCACTTCATTCTTTTATTGCCCAAACATATACAATTTATTTGTTTTCAATTTTGAGGCCAATTTGTTTCGATTCAATTGTATGTTTGTACATTCATATCCACATATGAAATGAACAGTATAAACAACACTTGTCCTTCTCACTAGAATTTGAAAGTGAGCCCATCAAATGCCCAATGGAGCCAAAAATATGAAAGTGGGTTGCCTCAGTCATAATTTGCAATATCAAAACTTGTACAAATACTCTTTTCTTTTTCATATGTAATTTCAAGTATATTAATATGTATACAAAAGAAGAGCACCAATGACACAAACAAGTTGTGTCATATCGTACTGTTAGAGGCCCACTTCTGCAAATGCCATTGCACTTTTGGTGTTCTAATTTAATTTTTAATTTTTTATCCAGAACCAAAAGAGATTGAAAATCAACACTTATAATAATTCGAGTGGGGAAGCGCAGGCAAGAAATAGAAAAAAGCCGATTAACTCAATTAAGAAAGGTGCCCCAAAACAACACAGCTCAAATATAAGATATACATCATATTAGTAAGATTTTAACTTTCATGCCCTCAATGTAAAATTTCAGAACTGGAATTCTAAAATTCGTTCAACCCAAGATGTCACAATAACAATATCAATGATTACTTGGCTATTTCCCATACAGGAATTTTGACAACTACCTGAACTGCAATACCTGGTTCAACAAAAACAACTATATTTCTGCATAAGTTTCCATCTAAAAACAGAACTCAAAGTGGACATGTTGAAGCTACTTGGACCCATAGAAAAGAAATTAGAATCCACAATACCATCTAAGCCCTCTCGCCTCTAATCCTACGAGCCAATTGAATATCCTTAGGCATAATAGTGACTCTCTTAGCATGAATGGCACAGAGATTTGTATCCTCAAACAATCCAACCAAATAGGCTTCGGCAGCCTCTTGCAAAGCAGCAACGGCACTGCTTTGGAACCTCAAATCAGTCTTGAAATCTTGAGCAATTTCTCTAACCAGTCTCTGAAATGGAAGCTTCCTAATTAAAAGCTCTGTGCTCTTTTGATACTTTCTAATCTCTCTCAATGCAACAGTTCCTGGTCTGAATCTGTGTGGCTTCTTCACTCCTCCCGTTGCCGGCGCAGACTTCCTTGCTGCCTTGGTAGCCAGTTGCTTCCTTGGAGCCTTTCCTCCCGTCGATTTCCTAGCAGTTTGCTTTGTACGAGCCATTGCACTAAAACACAATAGACTGTTTTTTTACTAGAAATTGAAAGAGAAAATTGAAGGAAATTGATGAAATTCGACGCTGTGTGACGGTTTCTTTTATAGCAGAGAGATGCCAAAGGCGGGAAGAGAAAATATATGATGGGATTTTGGAATTTTTGGATAAGAAATTTGGGCCGTTGAGTTGGTTCAGAATCGGATGGTTGCTAATTGGTGAGAGGCTATTGGCACGGATCGCGATCCGTGTTAAGGTGAAGTGACCAATAGGGTGAGTCTGTTGTATTGTAGCATAGCGCGAACCTTTTTCACTTCTTTGGCACTATAAACTTTGAAAATATTGGAAAAGTAATTTTGTGGAAGACATTGATTGGATGGATTAAAGGGCTGACGCTTGAGGGGCTTTTCATATGGTTTATTATGTGGGAAAAGTATTAGGGTGTTGGATTCTTTTCTTTTCTCTTTAATATTGAGGTCATGTTATAATAAAGGGAATTTTTCACAAATATTTTTAAAAAGATTAAAAATATTATTTTTATTGTTAATAATTTTTTATTTAAAAGTTACTCTAAATTTAAAATTTATTTTTAAAAAATTAATAATATATGTTAGGTATATTTTTTCTTATAAAACAATATATTATTATTAATAATTTGATATATGTGTTCAAAATTTTTATGGTATTCAGTTGTTTGATATATTTTTAGTATATTTTGATATTTATTTGATAATATTTAGTATACATAATTAATATCCAAAATTAGTATCTGAAACTATTTTTTGATATCCATTTCATATATTTTAATATTTTTTATATATATTAAGTAGTACATATCTAATATATGAAATTAATATCTGAAATTATTTTTAGTATCTCTTTCACATGTTTAATTCAATTTTAAATCTTTTAATATCTTTATTATATATTTAGTGTACATATGGTATATTACTAGCATCTGAGACTAATATTTATCTTTTAGTATCTAATTTATATTTATGATATTAATTTCACATATTTTAATATCTGTTTTATATATATTTAATATACATATAGGATATATAATTAGTATTTGAAGCTATTTTTGTTTATACATGAAGTACAACAATTTTTGATATTATCTTGTTTGTATAACTTTTATATATAATGTAACTTTTATACAATTAAAAAAAATTATGTAAAAAAGAAAAGAATCTTGAGATGTCATGCATATTAATAAACAAAAAAAGAGGTACTAAATTATTTCTCAAAATTTAAATATGCATTCATAATAAGTTGTATATAATAGATAATTAAATTAGTAATTTAAAATGGATATGAATTAAGTTTAGAGAAAAGTACAAAACAACCCATATAATTTAACTCTTTGATAACAATTACTAATAACATTTAGTATTTGTCATTTTGGTGATAAATAAAGGTAGGTGGTTTACCTAGTTGGTAAAATTAAGTATATTACATTAACACCATTAATATTATTAATTTTTCAGTCACATATTTTGCACGTGAATAATAGTAATTGGACTCATTAGATTTCACGTAATAAATAATAAAATAATTATTAATTTAGAATAAAAAGAACATTAAAATTATATGTGGTTATCATAAGATAATTTTTGTTATTGATTTTGCATTACTTTTTAGTAAATTTTTTTAATTTACACTTTTTACATTATTTGTGCTTTGAAGTTATAAATATATCTCAAAGAATAATTATTTTTTTAATTAAAAAATCATAACAATTTATAATAATTCATTTATTCTCAATCTTGATTTTTTTCAATTCCAAATCTTTATTCTCATTTCATTATTAAATTAATCAATTAAAAATATTAGCAGATATTAATTATGTACTTCTATAAAAATATTAAAATTAAAAAATATTCACTTGTAAATATATGTATTTGAGCTAAAATTTTATTAACAATTGATATTTATGTTACAAAAATCATATATTTTATATGTATTTATATTGTTTAACGCTTTTGTGTTACTTAATTTTCTTTCACTTTTGTTATTTTTTATTAAATCAATTAATTATCTAATAAAAATTAAAATATATCTTTTTATAAGTTCAATATCAAGTATCCTTACAGGTGAATAATTTATAATAAATAAATAAGATTAAAGATTTATTTAGAATTTTTTTGTTTTTTATCAAATCTACTTATTATATTAATTAATTATAATAAATGACTAATTTGACAAAGTAAAAATGAAAATTAATGAGAACTTTTTAGATTTTAGATTTTACATTAAGATAAATATATCAATTATGGTGTTAGAATTTGGATATGAATATGATTAGATATATTTAACTTATTAAATTTTTATTTTTAAATTTAAAAGTACTAAATTTGATTTACTGAAAATAAAAATATTAAATTGATTTAATATTATAGGGACTGCCTTTTTTCTTTTTCCTTTAGATTTTAATTTAATTTTCATTAATTTTTCTAAAATTACCATATTTTAAATGTGAATCATGTGTTGCTCTTTTTGTTTTATTAATTCTTTTTTAAATTAGAATTTATAAAGATTGATCATTCTTTTAAAGAGGATTTCAAAATTACGAAGTCCAAAAAGACTCATAACTCATTATTCAGTTGTGTTATGTACCATAGATAACTCATTATTTAGTTGTGTTATGTACCATAGATATTATATAATTAAGAAGCTATACTTTTAACTATTTGCATTAACCCAAACTCTAATATGTTTCCTAGCTAAAATTAAGACAACAATTTCATCTCTCACAATATAAAAGGTCTTATGGGTGTTTGCATGTCCCCTTCTCCGCATTTTTATATATGTTATGATTTTGATGTTGATATGAGGCCGCATTGGAATTGTGCTTTTATTAATCATTTTAATTTGAATTTAGTTCATATTATATTTAATTAAAGAATAAAAATATAGGAAAGAATGAAAGTGTAATAAAACAAAATATGAATGATTAAAATGTAATAAATTCAACTAAATTATTTGCAAAAACGCCATCTTTTTGGGACAAATTTATTTTTAAGATCAAATAAATTCAAAATTCATTTATTCTAAAATTACTCAAAACTATTAAATTTAACATACACAACCCCAATTTTAACATATACAAACTCATTCTTAATAATACCCTCAAACTTATCAAACTTTCTAATGTCGTGCAAAAAGACTATAAAACATCACAGGAGTAAAAAGTGGATTTGCACTTTAAATCACACATTTCATCAAACAATTTGTGTGCAAAGCAATCACAAATCATTTTAGTCCAAAAATACTCACCTAATAAATCAGATCCTGTTTCATTATCATATTATCATCGCTTTCTCTCTCTAACTCTAAAAAATTTTCTCTCTCCTTCTCTGTTATTAATGTTGCAGGGGCAACTACTGTGTTTTGTGACAATAATTCCACCATTAAATTGTCCAAAAATCCTGTACTGCATGGACAGAGTAAGCACATCGACGTTCGGTTCCATTTTCTCAGGGGTTTGGTCAAAGATGTAGTTGTGGAGCTGGCCTATTGCGGTACCAAGGTGCAAATAGCTGATATTATGACCAAGGCATTGGGGCTTGAAGTTTTTGAACAGCTCAGAACTCAGCTTGGAGTCATGAAGAATAAGAAAGCTGTGGGAGTTGCTGGTGTTTAAACTCAACTTAAATATGTTGAGTTTAGGGGAGAATTTGTTAGGTTTATATTTATTTATAATTCCCTAAGTCATGTATATGACATGTTGATCGAGTCAGTCCTATATTTCCTGTCTTTTAATTTGCTGTCATTTAGGCTAAGTTTGTCAAAGCTGTTAACCCATTTCCAGCCGTAGTTAAGCATAGTGGACCGAGTAATTAGGAGGCAGTTTATGTGTAATTAGATGTGGTATATATTGCTGCATCAAACTATGAATGTTGACATGTTTTTTTTGTGCTCGGCAATTCATTTGTTAATTTTGGCAATTAATTATTGCACTCGGATTCCATTTTGTAGTACCATGACCAAAACAAACTCCTGCTTTCATACGCCTACTGCCTCCCCATGGTGTCAGAGCCGGCTTCAGGCCTTGGCTAGCGCTCTAGCAGTCGTCAAAGCACAAGCCCAGCTACCAAAGCAGGATTGCTAACTACCTTGAGTTTATTTGCTTTTGGTTTAATATGGTATCGCTGCAGTGAAGTAGGCACGGGTATCAACGTCTAAGCCCACAGTAAACATATGGGTTGCTAAGCATTACATTCACGGGAAAACCCCCAAGAGAGTCCGTTTGGCAGCAAAACATAGCGAGTGGAGTAAGTATAAGTAGTATGAGGCGGCCGGAAGAGACTGAGCCCGGACGAAGCCAATCACATTGAGTTGTAGATTGAGATAGTTAACCTTAGCGGCGGAAGCACTTTTAGGGCTTAGGATGAGAAAGACTTCTTTTACACTAGCTTTTGCTTTTCCTACTAAGCTTAAGACACAAGGCAAGAGTCAAGACTCCCCAAGAAGAGCACCCTTCGCACCTTGAAATACAGAATAGACACTTTTAAATCCCTTTTTTCGATTGAGCACCATATCCAAAATTGGCAGCTGGTAAGATTGGTTCAATCGGCATTGACATGACAAAACTCTTTTACCCCTTCTTTTTACTCAAATGGACGAGTGAGAGTGCACATTCGATAGTGTGCTCATAGGCAAAAGCACCCGTGAGCTTCAAGCACGTGGAAAAAGGGGTTGTTTGCAAAGCCCTTCTGTCGCGAATATAGAGTGAGACATTATATTGTGTCTATGTAGCGATTGGACAGAAACGCTCATGTTCCTCCTATCCTTTGTCCTTTGCCACTGCTCAATGATTCTTGCTTGGACCCCATTTTTATAAAATGAAGCTTTTCCTACCGCTTTTATCTTCCTTTGCAGGGGGAGGCTCCTGATGACTTTGATCCCGAATCCATTGACATAAGTTATGGATAAGGTGAAGGAGTCAGACTTCTTTTTTCATGCAAAATTCTTTTTTTTTTGAATCAAATAGGCAGAAACCTTTCTGAAAGGAGAACGTGCTCTGATTTATGGATTTCGATCCGAGAGCACTACCAAAGTGTTTCAAAGAAGGGGTGAAGATGCTTCCTCTATCTTATCGGAGTCCAGATCCTAGAACCAGCTGAAACAGATGGATTGGCCTTGCCTATTTCAATATGGATACGGCCGTCCTTTTCCTATTTGGCTTCTGGCTTCATAGCAAGAATAGAACCACTATTGCTTGTCCTATCATCCGCACTGAGCTTCTTTCATTCGTCAGTATGGGTAGGTAGAGTCCTTTGTTCGTATGCTTGGCATTACTATAGTAGCACCAGTCTTCCTTCCTTTTGAGTGCACATGAAACGGAAACCCTAACAGAGACTACCGAAGATGGCCAGGCTCTTTATTCGTCATCCGATGAGCTTCACGTGGCAGCTTTTCGCTCGTGCCTAGAGTAGGAATGAGCGGGTAAAGACTCCAATTAAGTAAGTATCTTCGAGAAGACTAAGCTAAGTAAGGGTGAGCTCTTACTTAGAAAGAGTTGGGGCGAATCGTACATTTTATGAGAATATATTGATTGAATGAATCATCTTTTAGTTCATCCAAATACCCAGCCATATAGATCTTCCATTGGCTTTCTACCTTTCCCGACATAACTAGCTGCTTTGTAATGCGCATATCCCTTAGATAAGAACCCCTCTCTGATAAGGGGCGGGCCACCCACCTTTGAATGGTGTTGGTCCTACGGGGCGACGCTCCTTGCTTGTATGCTGCATGTGCTGTGTAAGTTGTGTGGTTGCTTGTCCCCTTCCTTCTCCTAGCGCTTAGACATCGTATGCAGATCATCGGGATCGGTAATATTATATAATAGATTATTTGATCCGTGAACGCAACCCTTGGACCAATTCCTTCAAAAAGGCATATTGATTGAGAATCTATGCAAGAGATGCCTTTCTCCCCTTACTCCAAGAGCCGAAACAGCCTCGCAGTCGTCAAAGCACAAGCCCAGCTACCAAAACAGGATTGGTAACTACTGTCCTTTTTGAAAGAGAACTCTCTTTCGATAAGAACTTCTTCTATAGCATTTTCAATAGTTGCATCTTCCTCTCAGCTTATATGCGACAAAGGAATCTACCGGTCTGGGATCGATCCATTCCCAGTTGGTGCTAATCTTATATTGGCGGAATTCAATGAAAAGTTCTGTTAGGTTCTTAGTAGCAGTCGGCGACCTTTTCTTCTTTTACTGCACATAGCTTTTCGTCTCCTTGATAGCTGGAGACTTTGTACCATCCATTCTAGTGTGGTTGGATTCTCTTCAACAGCCACTCGAGGAACCACGGGACACTCCATACAGAGCAAGCAAGTCTTAGGGATGAGACGCCTCCCCACAATTCCTTTCTCTCTGTTTTTTTCTTCAAAGAAAAAAAAAGACAAAATATCTTGAAATAAATAATTGTCCCGATGAAACCTTTTCTTTTTCCGGAGATTAGACGTTGATATACTATCCAAGCGATTAATTTCTTTTTATTCCTTAATTTTTTTTATTTTTTTATTATTTTACTATTAATGAATCACATGTAATAAATTACAGGACCGCGTTAATTAAGAAAAAAGAATGAATCCACTCTTAGAAATCATTAAATTCTATAAATGATTGTTTTGATAATATCGTAGAAATTTTTTAAAATGTAAGAACTCTCTGTGGTAATTTTTTCCGAATAATTTATTCTTTTGGATTTTCAAAGAAATGTTCTTATATACTAATTTTTATTTCCTTCCTATTCAAAATTCCCTCAACATCAAGAAAAACCTTACATGATGGGCTGTGATGAAAGCGTGTTGTTCTCTTTACCAACAAATCTTACATGTAATAATATACCATGAAACTCAAGAGTTGTCTCATAAGTGAACTCGTTCACTTTCACTTCCAGTTGCTTCCAGACGCTATTACGATTTATCTCCTTTCTATTTTAATTCCATTATTTCAGTTGTTTCAGTTGTCTTCAAGCAACCATTTTCCTGTTAAAAACTCAAAACCGTAACAAAAGAAATTAAAAAATGGTATAAAAGAAATTGAGAACAAGTATAAATGTAACAATATATAAAACCACAGTAAGAAAATTACATTTTTAAAAAAAATACCATATTTGGTGTGATTTTCCCTTCAATGAATCAATTGTTGAATTTTATTATTCTAATCACATGTTTCATTAAAAAAAATCACAAGTAGATGATGCATATCAAATTTCAAACTATATTATATATCTACTTTATATCTATATGAGATTTATAAATAAAAAGTAAATTATTTGACCAAATATCCTTTTCTTCTTTTTAAATGATTTCACCTCCTTATGTAATTATTTGAAAATGACTTTTTTTGCGTGCTAAAATTTTTTTCTATTAATATGAAAAAATTAAGTGGAAAAAAAGCTGTGGCAAAGCGTATAGCTGAATGGACGCTTAGGTATTTGAAAACATAATGCTGATTTGGTGTACAAAGTTTCAAGAAAGAAAACTTCTCATTACTTTGTAAAAATTTAGTGTAAATTCAATACAAAGGTAAAGCTGCAAAACAACAACATATACAAGCTAGAAGGCTTCAAGTTGAAGCTGACATATAACTAACTTAAGTTAAAAGGCTATTGCCTAAGCTAGTCAACTAATGCCAACTGTCATAGTAACAAAATTAACCGAAAAATTATAAAGACATGATAACTCGATTGGTTGAAATGAACTATTAATAAGAATTTTTAAAGATTGACCTTGATCTCTGAAATACCTGCAAGAAAATGTTAGAAAGCACCGGATGGGGTTATTTGACCACTTACTCTGATGATAAAATCAGTAATTTGTATAAGGGTGACTGAAGTGTATAAGTATGTAAGATTGTATGAATCTGTAAGTGTGATGTTCTCATTTTTTATATAGACGTTGAAGGTCTTATAGTCTATTTAGAAAAGAACTCCACCTTTGTAAGTGGTCTTAATCGTATTAGGATTTGTATCTTTATTCATCTTCAGAGTTCTAGATCGGGTCAGACTCTATGACTAGAGTCCTTATAAGACACATTCTCCTAGAGTTTCAGTCATAGTGGATATTAATCTCTGGTCAATCCCATATTTCTAGGATGGAATAGTCTGGCGTATGATATTCGATTATGAGGACCAATCAGAGAATGGAATAAATATTACTCCAACTTCCATTACAGATTTAAATGTAAAATTGCTTAGATTTGTTATTTTTAGATTAAATTAACATTTTAGTCATTTAAAAAATAACATTTACGGCTAGTGAATTATTTTAGATTTTGGAATATTTTGGACGAGTTGCATCTTTATATGTCATAAAAATTCTATGTTATTTTTGTGAAAATGTTAACACATTTTATTTCATTGTCAATCATGTTCAATCAAAATAAAAATACATATTTTAACTGAACTCCAAACACTTAATTTCTTTAAAAACTTTTATTTTCTTTAAAGTTAACAAATCTATATAGCCAATTTTAAGTGAAACCTCTCTGGTCAGTTTGAAGAGAGATATTACAAAAATTATATATTTTATTATATAAATAAATAAATATATATAGAGAAAATTTTAAAGAATAATGCTATAAAAAAGTAAATAAAAATAGTATCAAAACAAAGAAAGTAAAGAGAAAATCGATTCTTAGCATAGATGGAATATGAATTAAAACAGAAAAGACTTATAGCCGTTGGATGTGGTGGTAATCAATGGTGGAGAAATTGTGTAAAACTAAAAAATCTTACAACTGTGAGTATTATAGGTTTGTATTTATACTTTTATAGCTGAATATTTCATATATAAAAATAATTTCAAAGTCTAAATCATAATAGAGATTAATCATTTATATTTCAGTCATGTCGGAATTTGAATTTTTTTAAACTTTTCAAATGTAGAGAATGTTTAAGTTAGTAATAACTATGTAAAGGTGTTTGAAATTATTATTTTTTTGAATAGTTGTTGGTGGCTGTTAGAGTAATGAAAAACTCAAATTCATAATAATTCCAGTTTGAAATTTTTTATCAATAATTTTATTTATGTTACTGAATAAATTAAATTAATCTTTGTCATTATTTTACTATTAATTTTTATTATTTTAATTTTCACTAATTCTCACTTGATTTTTATGTTTTTTAAAAAACCGTAATTTAAAATTTTTTAAACAATTATAATAAAAATTAAATTATATATATATATATAACATGTTTAACTAATAATATTATATTACATATTATTGAAATAAAATTTTAGATAATAGATATAAAATTAAATATATACCAACAATAATTAATAATACTTATATCAAACATTCAATACTCATCCATTATTAATCATTAGCAAAAGTTAACTTAACAGATCTATAATAAGTTTTCTTGTTATATATTTGGCTACTTCGCCCTATAAGATATTGTAAATGGTTTAACAATGCCTAGATCGTTTGAATATCTTCAGTGAAGGAGAGAAAAAGATGGAGAACGAGTAGGATCGGAGAAAAAGCAGAAAAACAATAAAAAAATTAACAATCCTCCATTTGCTCCATTTGTTTAGACAAGAGACAATCCTCTCTGCTTTTTATCTTTTTAAGTGCTATCGTTTTCGCTCTTAGTAGCATAAACGTGTTCAGTTTGCTTTATAAATTGCATCTTATCAAATCTTTTGGGGTAAATTAATTAACTTGTATGCATATCCACACATCAACTGAACAGTACAAACACTAGCCATTCTCACTAGAATCTTGAGTTGAGCCCATCAAATGTCCTATGGAGCCAAAATATGAAATTGGGTTGCCTCAAAGACTTGGAATATCAAAAATAAGGCCATCTTAGATAGCAACGAAAATTTTCTTTTCCATGAGCAATTTTTCAATGGTGTCTAGCAGTACACTTGAGAACCAATCATAAAGTTTTGATCTTTTTTCTCATAACTGGAATTTCCCGAGTTGATTCAATCCAAGCCATCAATACTGAAGAAATACCAGAAATAATAGTTTGTTTTTCCCCCACATAAGCATTTTGACAAACACCTAAACTGCAATAATATCTGATTCAACAGTACGAAATACATTTTTACATGATTTTACGTCTAAAGAAGAACCCAAAATGCAAAAACTAAAGCTAAATAACAGATAGATGAGAAAACAAAAATCAGAAATATAATCTAAGCCCTCTCGCCTCTAATCCTACGAGCCAATTGAATATCCTTAGGCATAATAGTGACTCTCTTAGCATGAATGGCACAGAGATTTGTATCCTCAAACAACCCAACCAAATAGGCTTCAGCAGCCTCTTGTAAAGCAGCAACAGCACTGCTTTGGAATCTCAAATCAGTCTTGAAATCTTGAGCAATTTCTCTAACCAACCTTTGAAAAGGAAGCTTCCTAATTAAAAGCTCTGTGCTCTTTTGATACTTTCTAATTTCCCTTAATGCTACAGTTCCTGGCCTGAACCTGTGTGGCTTCTTCACTCCTCCGGTTGCTGGTGCTGATTTCCTTGCTGCCTTTGTAGCGAGTTGTTTCCTTGGAGCCTTTCCTCCTGTTGATTTTCTAGCTGTTTGCTTTGTACGAGCCATCGCACCGAAAAGCAAAAAACTGAATGCTTCTGTTTGTTTGCCTAGCAATAGAAAAGAAAATGAAAGAAAATTTGGTGAGATTCAAAACTCTTTTAGCTTTTGTTTTATAGCATATAGATGACAAAGGCAGGCAGAGAAAAAATGTGGTGGGATTTTGAAATTTTGGGTAGAGGGAATATAGGCCGTTGGATTGGTTGAGAATCGGACAGTTCGTAACTGTTTAGAGGCGAGTGGCGTGGATTGCGATCCGTGTGTAAAGTGAAGTGACCAATAAGCTTAGTTTGTTATGGCCGGGACCTTTGCCGCTTGTTTGGCTCTACAAAAAATTTAAGATATTTTTATTCCAAAAAAAAAATTAAAATGTTGGGAAATTAATTTTATAGAAAGGCATTGGCTGGGTTAGATGGGATTAAAATTAAGAATAAAGTTGGCATCTAACTTTATTGATTGAGATTAATTTAGCTAATTTTTTAGAGTTTTAGATATTTTAATTTATCTTTTTCATATTTAATTTAAATTAGCTATATTTTCTTTATAAAAATGAGAATTTGTAACTTACATACTTTATGGAAAGAGAATGAAAAAAATAAAATAAAAATTATTTTAAATTATTTTTAAATTAAAAAGTATATATTAATATTTAATCAATATATAAATAAAATATAATAAAAAAATATATTATTACAGTGTTCTTACTATTTTTTTTTAATAATGACAATAAAAGAGATAGTTACAGTAGCAGTGTGCTAAAGGCGATAAGGTTTAACAACTATTTATTTTTTAATTTTTAATTATAATATAAATTTTAATTGTATTTTATTTTTAAAGAAGATCAATTCTTGCTCTCTCATTTTTTTCTAAATATAATTAATTTAAAATAAATATATAAAAATTTTAAAATTAAAAAACCTATAAATTTTTCTAAAAAGAAAGATTAAATTGAGCCTATATGGCAATATTAGTGGCAAATTGCAATTTATTCCTTAAAATTAATATGATTTTGCCCATAAAGCTTACATAAATTAATAAAGTCAAATGCTAATGATAGCTAAAGTGCAAGCTAATTAACAGTTGCCTATGCTTTAGCTCAACTTGCTTTATCTACATCTGAGGATTTAGTTAGTTCTAATTCAATTCCTTTAGTTGCTGAACAATCTGCAGTTGATAATGCTTCTGCTTTTGCTTCTTAAAAAGAAAAACCTAATGATAGCTAAACTGCAAGCTAATTAAGTTGTCGCCCTGTAAATACAAAAATAAAACCGGCTAATTTGTCAGTCCTTAATTTGCAATGCCTAGTTTTTAATACAGATTGCCCATAAATGTGCGTGAAGTGCATTTTCTTAAATTTGGAGACAATCCATTAATTTATCAATTATGTATAGTAATTGGGCTAAGGAATTATATTTGGGGTGATTTCAACATGGCTAACCAGTTTAAACCCAAAGTAAAATGGCATGCAAAATAGGATAATAGGTTAAATGGTACTGGACTTACATAAGGTCTTAATTTATTAAATAAATTTTATAGAATTTATTTCAATCAAATACAACATAATTAATGTAATTACAATAAAGATTTATTATAGAAAATTACAAAGTTGAATAAAAAAAGAAAAGGAAAACAGATACTAAGATTACAAATAAAACAATTGAGATGTATAATTTGTAGAGAGACAATTTGGCGGCAAAAGATTAGGGAAATGATAAATGAAATCTAATGGGTTCATATTATTGGGGACGTGCCATTTATTGAGACAAAGGTTTTACAATGAGAAGAATTGCATTGACATGTGACATTATCTATGACATTATGCATATGCTGTATCTATATTGATTAAGTTTTAATTATAAATAGTTAATAGGAATAAATAAATTAATATAAATATAATTTTTAATTAAATAATATTACCGGTCGGTTTTTTTGTTTACGTATGAATTCACCTAAAATTTCTAGATTTTTGATGATATCACATATAAAGAAAAAGAACCAGACAAATTTATGTGTTAATCTCCGATTAATCTGAGTAAAGTCATAAACCAATTTTAATTGTAGTCTATGTGTTTGTTGAAAGTCGACTAATTACAAAACAAAAAAAGAGGGAGGCAGAACCTAACGGTATTTTAAAGCAGCCGCACCTAACGGTCACTTGAAAGTTCGGTAGTTGAAGTCTACAGCTAGAGAAAACAGAGAGATAACATATAGACAAAAATCGATAAGCACAGCCCAAAAAATCACCTTGAACATTTATTTTATTTCTTCTGTACCTTCTCTTCAAATCTTCAACTTCCCTTTTACGATAATGCTCTCTTTTATGTATTCTCTAAACTGGTCTTTTTCTTTTTCTCTACTAATAGCACAGTTTTTCACTTATGGGATTCCTTAAATTCTTCTCTATTTTCTCTTCAGATAACCATAGCCATCATAACAGCAGCCACAGCAACAACAGTGCCCTTCCTTCTCATGCTCTCCTTCTACGCGAAGACCTTGTTAAAAGTCCTGAAAACTTCATTACCAGTAATGGGTTTTCTGTTTTTAATTACTTGCGTCGCCTTTTGTCTGGAAGTGAGCTTTTTTTCGATTAATTTGTTTGTTATTTGTTATATTCCTATTTTAATGGTCTTGAAATGGGTTTCTGTTGTTTCTATTGTTTTGAGTAGAGAAAATTCACGGTGGTGCAAGGACTGATGAAGAGGAGAAAGTATATTCTTGGTTATATGCATTGGCGCAATCGGATAAAGATTTGGTTTATGAGTATGTTCGATCTACAGAAAGGGGTGAGCATGCATCTTTGCTTCTTTTTCTATTTTGGTTTTGTGTTGTTGATAACTTGATGTGTTTGAGGAAATGTCTGTTAAAAGGAACTCTCCCTGTTTGATACGGTAATAAGAGTAGTTCAATTGGTAATCAAAGTGTGTGAATTAAACATTGGAATAGTTAGGTAGTGTGATAGAGACTCAATCAGGTTAATCCTTCGGTCAACATGATCTAGCTCCTGTTGTTCTCGAAACTGACTAATTTTGTATGGAAAGCAATCTTAATCAAAATATCCTAGCTTCTTCCTCTTCCTCATCTCTCTCTTTTTCAACCTAAATTATTTCTTGACAAATTATTTACAGAATTACAAATCAATATTGGTGCTCCTTCAATGAAAGAATATTGAATGGTGCTTGGGAATATGATAGAGCCAAAAATGCCACAATTTTCAATTGGAAAAGTAAAATTATTGTCATAAATATGTAAGTGTTCCAATGAGTTTGCAACATTGCTATGATATTATGCACATCCCTCCCTTGAAGTTAAGGATGCTTTTAATACTTTACTTTCTATTTTAGATGCCCCACTTGTGAAAGTATCTTTATTCTCCGATGAAGTATGCCATTCTTCCATATCTTGCTGCAAAGGTGCCAATGTGATTACTTTCCCATTTAAATTAAATGGGTGATCATTGTTTATAAACAGATTCTAATTGTACAGTCTCAGTGTAGTGTGGAAAAGTGTATTTCCGCACCAAATAGCATTCAAAATTTAGTATATTAGAGGAAGTATTACTTGAATTCCTGTATTTACTTTAGAATACTAAACTTCCCTAAACAAGTTCTTGTTTGCTGGGAAAACTTTCTTTCTAGGTTTAGACTTTCTAATAGCTTCATAATATGAAGAGTAATATCTAGCAGATAAAAATAATAGGTTAAGACTTATCCCTATATAAATTGCACCAAGCTTCTGTGCGTGCTTTGCCATTCATTAATCAGGTTATACACTTACAGGCACTTGAAAGATTATCACAAATAACTATGTTGACAGATATAACCTGAAAATCTCTTTCACTACTAGTCCTTCTTAGGATGCTTGCGATCTCTGGCTAGAAAGAGATTTTTTTTTTCTCTTAAATATTTGATTGACATGCTTTATGAGAATGCTATTTTGTGTTCCTTATAGCGTCTGTGAAAACACCAATTCATAAAACAACTTGATCTTCATATGCTTTCCTATGCTAAGTATCTATTTACTTTGTGCAGGTTTGAGCTTCAGTGAAGCTGAGAGGAGACTGAAAGAAAATGGTCCAAATGTTCCTCTAGAATATCATTTTCCAAGCTGGTGGCATCTTCTGTGGACTGCCTTTTTCCATCCTTTTAATATTATTTTGATTGTGCTGTCAGCACTGTCATACATAACTAGTGACAGTCCAAATGGATGCATCTTGCTCATTCTGGTTTTTATTAGTGTGAGCCTTAGATTCTACCAGGTAGATGTTGCTTAACTTGTTAGTTGCAAGTGCCTTCTCTTTCTTAAACAAGGATTTTTCTGATTTTAATGAACTTTACAGGAAAACAGTAGTTCAAAAGCTGCCATGAAACTCTATGAGTTTGTGAAGTGTCCAGTAAAAGTTCAAAGATGTGCAGGTAGAGTTGTTCAGACAGAGTTAGTAGTTCAAGTTGATCAAAGAGATATTGTTCCTGGGGACATTGTCATCTTCGAACCAGGGGACCTTTTCCCAGGCGACGTGAGATTATTATCTTCTAAGCAACTTGTTGTAAGGTATAGACCTCTAAAACTCTGCCTTCTTTTCTAGATCATGGATTTTAATTTCTTTATAGCATTCCTATGTTCTCCTGTACAGCTAATTATAGAACATTATCACACCCTGCTTTTTGAACAGTCAGTCCTCATTAACAGGCGAGTCCTGGACAACTGAAAAGACAGCTAACACCAAAGAAAATGCGAGCACTCCTTTGCTAGAGCTAAAGAATATTTGTTTCATGGTAAGTATAACTAATCCTGTCATTGCACTGTTTTTGGTAGATTTCTTGTTTTCATCGTCATAAGGTAATTGAAATGATTAAAACAAAGGTAATAGATATGGACTAAAAATTACTTGTTTCTGGTAGTATCATAGCATTTGAAGTTGGGAAAGACAAATATTCAAATAGCAGCATTGGTGCAACCTTTGTCTGAAGGTTTTGAAAATGATGTAGTCCAAATTAAGAGTTATTGTGGAATTCTGGAAAAGTTTGGCATTCATATAGAACATTTATTTTATGTTAGTAAAGGTGAACCTAGGTGCATTACTACGGTTGTTTCATAGTGACTTGGCGTCATAATTTGAACGACAAAATTCCCAGCTTGCAGTGCCAGGGGGAAGGCTGCAAAGGTAAGACCATTCCTAGAGCGCAATGAGTGAAGCACCAAGCTTTGCTACCATCATATGTTGCCTTCTCTCTGTAGTCGTTATTATAGTATATGACTGCCTGGGCCAAATGTCGTTTAGTAAACCCATATGATATCACAATATGTTAGATATAGAACCATAGCTAAATAGAAAGTTGCTGGTATAGAGCCATCAATTTACATATTTATATTTTACAATTTAATTTGCAAGAAGCATTGCTTAGAGAAAAGAAGAAGAGCACATGAATATGACTTTGATTTCCGCTCTTGTTAGTCAGGCCTATCCATAATTATATATAATGTTGTCAGTAGGATCTTGATCCTGCAAACAATATGAGGACTCGACCCCTAACATTTATTGGAGAAGTTCATATATTGTTTATTAGGAGTCGAGATATGAGCTGAATATATTTCTTTTAGAGTTAGTTACTCTTTAAGATTGACATCCTAAAGTCATAAGAACAGGCAAGGAATATGGAAAGCTGCCTACTTTTTGAGTCTTGCGACGAAAACGAACATGGAGAAAGCAAATGAAGAAGTTAAAAAGGAAAAACAAAGTGAAGTTGAGAGTTAGCTGCATTCATTTCAAAAAGGTTCACACGATAATGATACTAAAGCCTCGGAACTATAGTTGTCGTTTTCACTTCATATGGAGTTTCGAGAAAATCTGAAACATATAACTTGATTCTTAATATAATGTAAAGATCAATATCAATTTTGCTGCATATTTTTTTTGTTTTAATTCATTTCTTTTATCATGTATGAATTATTTCATCAAAACGTTTGTTTATTGTTGAACTGGAACAAAGATATCAGGTGCTTATTACTTTTCCAATTCATTACTGGATAATAACAAGAACGGACATTTGTCTGACAGTAAAATAGAGACTATCTAAACAATGAATGGGAATGGAGAAAAAGAAAGAGGAAAGGATTTTTTTAAAGGAAATCCTCATGTATTCAAAATTGCTTTACCAAAAAATTGGAGATTACAATAGCAATTGAAATAACAATAGATATATCTTTTCCTCCTGGTATAATTCTTATAACATTGCTTTCATGCGTGCTTGGATTTTCGTGGCCAGAACTTACGTGGTTTTCTGAGTATGTATTTCAACCTCTATGCAAGCAGTAATGGGCTATCACATCCACAACACTCTGAAATATGTGAGTTTTGAATGTATTTCAGGGTACAAACGTGGTATCAGGTAGTGGGACAGGTCTGGTTGTTTCCACTGGATCCAAGACATACATGAGTACCATGTTCTCAACTATCGGGAAGCAGAAACCACCAGATGGATTCGAGAATGGCATTCGGCGAACATCCTATGTCCTTATTGGTGTTATGCTTATAGTAATGACAATAATAATTGTGACTTCTTACAATAAATCACGCGACTTGAGCGAGAGTATTCTTTTTGGACTCTCAGTGGCATGTGCGTTAACTCCTAATATGCTTCCCCTCATTGTTAACACAAGTCTTGCAAAAGGAGCAGTTGCCATGGCGAAAGACAGATGTATTGTCAAAAGCTTAGCTGCTATACGAGATATGGGATCCATGTAAGTCCAGAATCACTTCATTTTAATATTTGGCACCCGCACCCACATTATTGATGAATAAAAGCCGATTATTTTGATGTTACTAAATTAAGTGTGGAAGAACCGTTAACACATGTAAATCAACTTCAGTTCGTCTGATAATTTTCAAGCATCTGATGTTATAAGCTGTTGGATAGTATAATACACCGAGAACAAAATATCAGATGATCTATTGAGTAGGATTTGACAGCTCTATGTTAACATTGCATTTTCTGACATTTTCACATTGGAAAAAAGGAGTTATATTATTGAACACTTACAGGAAACTTAGCTAATTTTTCTTGAGGAGAAATGCATAAATTATAAAAAGGAAAATAATTTCCAGGCTATTTTATTCATGAAATACAGCTCAAATTTAAACAAATGCAACTAGATAGAGGTATGGAAAAAACTGAATGCTCTATGCATGCAGCTCTAGTTCACACTGCAAAAGAATATAAATGCAATTGAAAAGAGCTCCTGCTATCCTAGACAAAGAAATAATGAAGGAACCAACTTAAGTCAAGCCATTTCCATTCACCTAGCTGTGAACACCCTGACAGAATATATATTCATGTTATTAACTTAACATCTAATCTTACTTTTCTCAATTTTTAATTTCTTTTTGGGGTATCATTCAGGGATATACTATGCATGGACAAGACCGGTACACTGACCATGAACCGTGCAATTGTGGTTAATCATCTTGACAGCTGGGGTTCACCAAAAGAAAAGGTTTTGCGCTTTGCATTCCTTAACTCTTACTTCAAGACAGATCAAAAATATCCTCTAGATGATGCTATCTTGGCATTCGCGTACACAAATGGATACAGATTCCAGCCCTCCAAGTATAGGAAAATAGATGAGATCCCTTTTGATTTTACACGAAGACGAGTATCTGTTATTTTGGAAACTGAGTCAGATGCAAAAGGCAGAAATAGCCAAGTTCTTGATAGATACATGGTAACTAAGGGAGCATTGGAAGAAATAATGAAAGTTTGCTCTTTTATTGACCATGTTGATAGGGGCACCATGACCACATTCTCTTCAGAAGATTACCGCAGGATTCTAAATATGGGAGAAGATTTAAGCGACCAGGGCTTGAGGATTATAGGAGTTGCAATAAAAAGGCTTGGAATGGTATGTATGAATCTCGTTTTGGCTCTTCTTCTCTTTTATTTTTTTTTTTGTTAGATTTAATAGATGGTTTTTATTTGCAAGTTTTATGAACTTGATTAATTTCCTGAAAGATACGATCAACCTTTCTTTTCAGTTCAGTCTTCATTACATCCATTATTGGCAGACTAGAACTGTATACCATACAGGCCAGCCTTCCTGTTATTTGCCTGTTAATCCTTTCTTTTGATTCCTTAACTTAAGCTGAACCACTGTCACTATCTTGGGAGTTGGGAGTATGAGTTTCATGGTGTTTTGGATGCATTTGAATCATTTATAATTACAACTGGTGCACTGCGCAATATGATTCACTGTTGTTATTTTCTAATGAACGGCATAAGCCATCTTTTTTTTGACATCATACTGCAGCAGACCAGCATTTAAATGAAGATACCAGCACTTCCATGCTTTATGGGAGCGTGGGGTTGTTTCCAGAAATCAATCCCAACTACATTAAAAACCTCGGACTAAGGCTTGAGTTGTTCACTTGCAATTTTTCTTTTTATTTGTAATGTTGCAGCAAAGAAGTGATCCATGCACCGCTGAAGATGAGGCCACTGAAACAGATATGGTTTTCCTTGGTGTAGTTGCATTCTTTGATCCACCAAAGGACTCAGCGAAGCAAGCTTTGTGGAGGCTTGCAGAGAAGGGAGTAAAAGCAAAAGTGTTAACAGGTGACTCCCTATCCCTGGCAGTAAGGATCTGTGAAGAACTTGGGATTAGAACCGCCTATGTAACAACAGGACCAGAGCTCGAGGAACTCAATCAGGATGACTTTCACGAGACTGTTAAAAGAGCAACAGTACTTGCACGGCTGACCCCAACTCAGAAACTCCGAGTGGTACAATCCTTGCAAACAGTTGATGACCATGTAGTTGGATTCCTGGGAGATGGGATTAATGACTCACTTGCAATAGATGCTGCCAATGTAGGTATCTCCGTCGACTCAGGGGCATCAGTTGCGAAAGACTTTGCTGATATCATATTACTAGAGAAAGATCTCAACGTCCTTGTTGATGGGGTCGAGCATGGTCGTCTCACTTTCGGTAATACCATGAAGTACATTAAAATGTCGGTTGTTGCCAATGTAGGAAGTGTTCTTTCAATTCTTATAGCAACTCAGCTGCTAGATTTTGAACCATTGACTCCAAGGCAGCTCCTGGCACAAACTTTCATTTATAGTGTGGGTCAAATTGCAATTCCATGGGACAAGTTGGAAGAAGATTATGTGAAAACTCCGCAGAAATTGTCTCATAAAAGCTTACCCATGTTCATATTATGGAATGGCCCTGTGTGCACTCTATGTGATATAGGTAACCTTCTATTCCTTCGCTTTTACTACAACGAAAGCGAGGATCTTTACGACAAATTCTTCCATTCTGCTTGGTTCGTTGAAGGGCTACTGATGCAGACGCTCATTTTTCACTTGATTCGGACAGAGAAAATCCCTTTCATTCAGGAAATTGCCTCATGGCCAGTGCTCTGTTCAACGATTGTCATTTCGGCTATTGGAATTGCATTTCCGTTCACAATAATAGGAAGATTTATGGGATTTACTAGTCTACCATTGTCATATTTTGGGTTTTTAGTTTTACTTTTTCTAGGATATTTTACAGTTGGCCAAGTGGTCAAGAGAGTGTATATTTTCATTTACAAAAAATGGCTTTAGAGAAATAGTATACAACTTTACAAGAAAGTATATTTTGCAAGAAATAGCCAAGAGAGAGAGAGAGAGAGAGAGAGAGAGACCAGGTGAAAAAATTTATTCCCCTTTGTATATTATTGAGGATAAGAATTTAATAGTTCCATGTTTTTTACAGGCTGATTGGCATTTATGGTAAGATATTACTGACCCTGCAAATTTGCAGTATGAATGAAATGTTGTCCAAGAAGAACATAAAGGAAACAAGGGAAAAAGAAAGAAATCCGCTTGTAGATTTTCCTCTTTATCTCTGGATCATATCAACTCTTGTCTGTTCCATTAAATTAAATGATGCAGAAAGAAGCAAGTAGAGACCAATCCAAGCAATGCTACTCTGTTGAAAATTTCCTTGGCTGGTGAATTACCTGCATAAATATATTGCATCAGCTCAGACTTGCAAAATAGGTTGTTAACAAGACTAGGAGAACTATAAGAAAAATGGACTAATTCCAGCTTTTTAAACCAGTCATTACTGCATCCTGTTTTGTGTGTGTCTGTGTGTCACTCGAGTTTTAATTTTTCTGAAAAGATATAAAAGAGATGAGGTTAATTTATTACCAAATTGGAGATAACGGTTCCTAATGTTCCATTCAAAATCCCAGTGTTTCCTATCATTTTTGAGAGTCCAGTATGCCCATCCAAAGGAAGCTGCATCATAAACCTCAAGCTGAGCCTTTCCAAAATCTTGATAATCTGTCTGCGATCCACTTGTCACATTCCATTCGTTCACCCATTCGCCTAAAACCAACAAATTCCAGACTTAGATGCCACACTTACATTGTATCAAAGATGTTGCATCAAAAAAATAAAGTGACTTTCATTAATTCTTACATCTTAGTCTTTTAGCAGCATAGGAAAAAACAAACTTCATTTTCATTTGCAACAAGGTATGAATCTGAGACTCAATATATATGCATTTAAAAGACGAAAAAGAAACAAAAAGAAAGGAGTGCCACACCTATAAAAATAAGTGGACCATTAGCACTGTTTAGAGCCTGTAGCTGCGCTTCTCTGCTCTTGTATATAAATTGGATATTATCCTCGGAGCTCATATTGACAAAGAAAGTGTCAAAAAGATTGTAGTAATGCAAATCAACTACAATGTTATGAGAGCCTATATTAGCCTGGTAAAGTTCCAGTGGATCGGCATTGCCAATTCTTTGGCAGATGATGACATAAGCATTTGGTGAGTACTTGCGAACAATTTCATAGCCTTGTTTATAATATGGAACTAAAACTTCCAAAGGAACTGAAGCAGCAGATGGCTCATTTAGAAGCTCAATTCCCAGCAAGGCAGGATGTCTTGCATACCTGCAAATGAAAAACTTTTCAATTAAGCTCTTTACTAAAGGATTACAAAGCATGTCCACTACAGTTGCCACAAGACAGAAGGCTTCTAGACAAAAATTAACAGATTTCTGTGTTGAGTTTATCCGAGTGATTTTTTTTCTTTTTTTTTTAAGAAAAAAGGTTTATCCAGGTGAATTAACTTACCAGGTAATCAGGTATTACCAAAGATTTGAGAGTTCTTTGGTAGATCTTAGAGAAGTACAATACAATGAAATTCTTGCTTATTATTCTATCCATTCCATTACATTCTATGAAGCACCACTATGGTCTATCAAACAATATGTTTGCAGCATACATGAATGGAAATAGAAAAAAAGAGTTATAAAAAGGAGAACGATCTAAATGAGCCAAATGTAGTGAGTCTTAAAAGATAGATGAAGCCATATTTTTCAAGTTGCATTTTGTGACATGATGAGAGTGTTGTTACACAAACTATTTCGACATTTTAGACATTGAGGAAAGACATGTCAGAGAAGAGAAAAGTGCGACTCCAAGAGGCCAAGAACCTGAATGAAGCTTCTCGCTTATAATGAGGAAGATGTAACCACCCACCATTCACAGATGCATAAAGTTAACAGTTTTTGTTAGAGGTAGTCCAGTACATGTCTCTGTTTCTTTATTTCTGTGAGGATGAATAAATTTTTACCATTGCAACTCTATATAGTGAATAACACTCGTGACATATATGGTTGCATAACTGAAAAATTTTTCCCACTTACAAACAAAGTTGAGAAGTACAACCTTCTCTTAGATAGTTTCTTATTACAACAAAAAACAGTTTTTCATACTCACCATCAGCCAACCAAAATTCTCTGTTAAGTAATCTTTTAATGTTCTTACAATTGGGGTAACTTAGTAATCAGTAGACTGTAAACAACATAAGAACTTATCTAAAATTTACCTTGAAGCTAGAAAGTCTATAACATTCAGTGTTTGTGAGATGTAGTCAGCAGAAGTAGGCCAGCCTGTTGTACCATCTCTACTGGCACTATGTTCCATGCCATTTTGAGAGCCAGGAGCCGCATGTAGGTCAATTATGCATCTTATATCATAGGCTCTGCACCATAGTTTTCAGATACATATTGAAAGGAAATATGAAGTTTAAAGGGTTAATGGTCCAAAAAAGTAACAAAACACTGGACCTACTGTGCCCACGAGAATGCATTATCTAGAGCTTCCAAGGATCCTCCTATAAATGGAGCTGGAGGATCAGGATCGAAAGCAATCCACCAACCAACAGGGATCCTCACAGTGTTTATTCCATGTTTAAAGAGAAACTTGAAATCTTCTACTGTAATAAAAGTGTTTCTATGTTTCTGCAGTTAAAAAGGAAAAAAGTTACAATAAACAAAAAGTGAAACTGCCAGTCCTATCTTTTAGTCTCATTTGGTAAATACAGGATAGTAATCATACTGTCCTCATCATTCAAAATCTTATATTGTATATTGTCTTAATTATCGATTATGTGATTTTTGTACATAAAGATAATTGTTTAACATAAGCCGAAGAAGAAAATATGAATAATATATAGTGAAATAGAAAACAAGAAATTCACCTTTAGAATCTCTTTGGCCTTGCTATGTCCATACCCATTTGCAAGTTGGTAATCTCCATGCAAGTTATTTGCTATAACGGTCATCTCAAATGTGGCTGCATTATCATCCCATCCTGGTTTCCCTGGATAGTCCGCTCTAAGCTGGTTCCCTGTTGAAGCCTAAAAATATATGCCATTATGCAATATTAAAACCTTTAGAACAACATGAAAAGACGATTAAGCATCAGCTATCTTGAATGCTATCTGGATACTTCCTTGTAGATTCATTATTGATACAGTAGACTACAAGCTTGTTTTGCAGATATGTTATGGTTATATAGCCAACTATTCCACAGAAACTAATTTTCCATTCTCCCAAACACACAAACACCCCACGTAAAAGAAAAAAGAAAAATAAAAAATAAGCAAAAGACAAGACAATGAAAAAATAGCTTTTCCAAGAGACATTGAAAACTTTGAAATTGGATGGTTTGAACTTTTCAATCCTATTGGCAAATGTGCAATTATACTATCATTCTTTACCAATGCAAGTATGCACCAAAAGTGACTATATCTACATTTAAACTTTTTATCTTTTCCTGAAATCAAAGGGAAATATCAGAATATATCACCTGTAGATAGGTGCCACTATTAAGTTTTATGTGAACTCTATTGTTGTTATTTCTCTCAATAAAAAATGTAGTCCCTGCTGAAGATGAGTTCGCTGTTGCAGAGATTGAGCACCCTTCACCATCACATGTTAGAAACTGGCCCTGAGAAGTATGGAGCTGAAATTCTAATTCAGAGTGTCTCCATAACTGCAGGAGAATAAACCAGTACGATAACTTGTCTGAATAGTCAGAATAAACTAATACTTAAACAGCCTCAATTCTTGACCTCCATGTTTTAAGAATGCATATGGCCTTATAATTTATTAATAATGATAATAGACAAGAGATCACAATCTGCATACAACTGGTGAAACTAATACTACAATTTAAGAACCTTACCTAGAGGGCTAGAACCCCCATCTCCATACAGGTAATAGAAAATTGTGCCATAGAACAGCTGTCCATTTAGTTTACACCATATCAGATTGAATATAATTGTCCCAGGAAGAGGACATGAGAGAGGGCATGCCTGTTTTAAGAATAAAACGCCAAAGAAAGAAACTTTACGCGAAAACATATTGACCTTTTCAGTGATCCTCCTAATTAAGTAACCAAATCTAACTTGCAGTCTTGGCTACAAAGAGGAACTCAGGAAAGAGCTAAACTTATTAAGTTTGATAAATTGGAAAGGACTAACTTTGCAGCTTAAGCATCAATAAAAACTACGCACTACATTGTATTGCCAGAAATGTGAAATGAGGGGAAAAGGTGACTTGGCAATTTGCAAAAGATACCATGAAAGATAAAATTTACACATGAATGAAGCATGCACAATTTGATCAGGCATCTCACCCTGAAGGTCTCCCATGAAGAAGCAGCATCTCTATCAACTGTAACACCCATGCCACCCCCATTCTCAGCGGACAAATACTTCTGCGATATTACTGACTTAAGTTGAACCTCCGTACCATCCTACATTCCAACATTCGGAAAGGGATCGATGAAAAATTCATAAATAACCGTAGAAAAAATGTAGCAGAAGAAAAAGTAAAGAATAAAGGAACAATAGATTTTGGAAAAGAATCTCACAAGCATGTCGCCGTTGGGAATGCCATCAAATAGTGAAGGCTTAATCCAACCTTCCACAACCAACCAACCTCCCAAGTTCACTCCTCTAACTTTAGAATCTTCTCTCAGTCCTTCCACTTGTATCAAGCAATACAACATTGGAAACCAATTACAAAATTTAGTTCAGTCACATGCTTAAACACAGAATTTTCAAGGCACACTAAAGAATCCAAGTAAATGAAAAGACAAGCTCACCTGAGTATACTCCGGCTAAGATAGCCCAACAAGAAAGTGAAAATGCAAATACCCATTTGCCGAAAACAAGTTCCATGAAGAATGAGGCCCTCCTACAGCATCAAACAAGCCAAAATATAGAACCCATCTGCAACAACCAACAAAAAAATAAAAAAAGAAACATCATTCAGAACCCACTTGAGGGAATTTTTATAAATCCTTTTCTTATCAAACAATTAATACCAAATTCAACACTGTAAACAAGCATAACACATATATCTTGGGTTTCCCTTTTCTTAATGTCAGCTGGTACATAAACATAAAATATGAAATTTTTTACAACTCCATTAGTGTGTTACATAAAGAATGTCAAAACAAAAAGAAAGACCGAATAAAATAAGAGAAGAAGAAAAGAACAATGTGTCTGGATGGCAAAGGAATTAAAACAAAAAGGGAGGTCTTCAAAAAGTGTTTAGATGTGCACGGAAATAGAAAAAGAAAAAAGGGATTTACTTTGCTTGAAGATTTGGAAGTGTTTCTTTTTATTTATTTTTTCCTTCTTTCCTTATTTTCCTTTTTAGTTAAACAGGGACTTTGGTTGGTTGATATATAATTTCATTGGCTGATCTGAGAAAGGTTTAGAAGGTCAAAAAAGAATGGCCCTGTGCTTTAAGCAGGAAAAGGGAGTGAATTTCATCATGGCGACCAAGAAAAGGGTAAAAACTTGTGGTGGTGTAACCGCCTTATCTCTGCTAATCAAACATGGCTTTTGCTTTTGTCTTTGTTGTGTAATTGCTACTTTTCTGTATCTAGTACATTCCTTGCTGTAGTTTGTGCCTGTAAAACAGAGATGCTACAGACTGACTCTGAGTTCGGCTAGGCCTTTTCGGTTTTATAGATTCTCTTTTTTCAACTGTAACTCTTGCTGGTCGCAGGCTTAGCTCAAGCTTTTTGTCATAACATAAAATAAACATCAAATCAATTCTTCTGTTCTTATTGACAAATTATTTAAAATGAAGTTATTGATGATTTCATGTAAGAGTTACTTGATGAAATAAATTTTGTTTAATCTGAACTTGAGTCACGTAAAATTGTGGTGATTATACATAGTGTCAATATGCTTCCTGAAATTGTCAATTATGCAAAATTTTGAAAAGAAGTGAATTATTGAGAGGCAAATAGAATCTTTATGTAGCCGACCTTCAAGAATCACATATGTTGGATGGGACTTGTTTCTGCCTTTTTTGTTCCTTGGAGTTCGTGGAGGTTCATGCATGGACAACATTAATCTTGCCACCACTCCCCCTGCATAAACGACGCCCACTACACTATATATACTGATTCATTTCTTGTATCAATCCGGATGGTTTGATATTTATTTTTCTTTTAACTTTCTTGAGTTTTAAAAATTAATTTGAAGAATAGATAAATGTTGAAATATTGAAGTGTATTATTCTGTGATGAATTGTTAATAAAAATTATGAGATTACAATTTGAAGCATGATCTTGATTTATACATATTGAGTTCAAACGGTCTTATTGCTATGCTATTAGACTCTGAGCTCTATATCAACGTTCTATTCCTATTCTGTGGTTGGTAGAAGTGACCTTTCTTCCATAGGGAAGAAAGGTTGCTCCTGACTTCAGCTTTCTGGCCTGTGATGACAGAAGCTGAGGCCTTGACCAGTGGTCCTTGACTGTTTGTTTGTAACCCGTTGGATCTTGTCATGTGTGTTTTTCTTTTAGTCTTCAACACTCCCCCTCAAGGTGGGCTCGAATAGGTTGATCGATCCCATCTTGCTGAGAAGATTCTTAAGATCGGATTTGTTTAGTGCTTTTGTGAGGATATCTGCCAATTGTTCATTACTTCTGACAAATGGAGTTTCAATTTCTCCAGATTGAACATTTTTCCTTATAAAGTGACAATCTACTTCTATGTGTTTAGTGCGCTCGTGGAAGACGGAGTTTGAAGCAATATGTCTTGCTGCTTGGTTGTCACAGTACATTTTTATTGGATCTTTGATCTTAATTCTCAAATCTGTAAGGACTTGCTTAATCCATATTAATTTGCTGGCTGTTGATGCCATTGCTCTGTATTCTGCCTATGCACTGGATCTAGCAGTTACAGTTTGTTTCTTGCTTTTCCAAGTTACTAGATTGCCACCCACAAATGTACAAAAACCAGAGGTTGATTTTCCATCACAGCTTTCGGCCTTGGAGATTGTTTCAAACCGTAGATGGCCTTTTCTAGTTTACATACCATGGATTGGTTGGTGGTAGTCTCATAACCTGGAGGCAGAGTCATGTAAACCTCTTCTTCGAGAGTCCCTTAGAGGAACGTATTTTTTACATCCATTTGATATAAGCTCCATCCTGAGTTGGTAGCAACAGACAATAAAATGCGAACCGTGCTCATTTTTGCTACAGGCGCAAAGGTTTCCTGATAATCTACCCCATATGTTTGGGTGAACCCATTTGCTACCAATCTAGTCTTGTATCGCTCAACTGCTCCATCATGTTTATACTTAATTTTATATACTCATTTGCACCCAACAGGTTTTTTACCTTATGGTAGAGGGACTAATTTCCAGGTGTCATTTTTTTCAAGTGTCTGAAGCTCCTCCTTCATGGCCTGACACCATTTAGGATCGGTGTTAGCCTCATAGAAGGAGGATGGCTCAGTATAGGAGGTGAGTTTATTTAGGTAGGTCTTATATGAACTGGATATGCTATGGTAGCTAATAAAGTTTTAAATAGGATACATCACCTTGTGGGACACATAGTCCTTTAGTCTGACTGGTGGTCTGGTAGGTCTAGATGATCTGCGTGGGGCGACTTCTTCAAGTGGTGATCCATCTTCTTCGACTGGTGATCCTTCTCCCCTTGAAGAAGTGCCCCGGAGAATGATACTGGCTCCACCGGAAGGGTTGGCCTCGGGATTTGCTGCGGAAGCTGTTTCCTCGCTGGACGGAGGTGGGAGAACTGAACTGTCAAAAAAAGAAGAGCTATTATCTGGAAAGAACAAAGAAGGCCCATGAGGGGGATGAGGATTGGTGAAATAAAGTGTGTCTTCATCAAAAAACACGTCCCTAGAGATGTAGATTTTGTGAGTGCACGGGTCATAACACTTATAGCCCTTCTTTGTTGAAGAATACCCTAAGAATACTGTTTTGACAGAGCTAGGTTCCAGTTTATGAGAGCGTTTAACATGAACAAAGGCTGTACACCCAAAAACTCTAATGTGTCCTAGTTCAATTTTCCTACCCTTGAGAATTTCCAAAGGACTAAGATTTTTGAGTTTTGGACTAGGGAGACGATTAATGAGATAGGCGGCAGTTAGGAGGGCATCAGACTAGAAGATGTGAGGAACATTATTTTGAAAAAGTAGGGATCTAGTGACGTTAAGAAGATGGCAGTTTTTTCTTTCACAAACTCCATTTTGCTCGGGAGTGTAAGTGCAGGTAGTTTGATGCAAGATGCCTTTAGTGGAAAAGAAGTCGAAAATTTTTTTATTGATGTATTCGGTGCCATTATCAGACCTAAAGATTCTAATGTTGGCATTATACTGGGTTTGAATAAAATTGAAAAAAAATTGAAAACATTCAAAGACTTCATTCTTGCCTTTTAACAGGTAGACCCAAGTGATGCGAGAGAAATCATCAATGAATGTGACGAAGTAACGAAAATGATTGTAAGAGGTACAGGGAGCAGGTCCCCAAACATCAGAATAAATTAGATCAAACATTTTTGTTGAAATGGTAGAGGACACAGGAAAAGGTAATCTAGTATGTTTTGAAAATTGACAAGTGTCACAATAACCAGAATCTATTTTAAGACAAAACAACTGATTTAAGACTTTATCAGCCGGATGCCCAAACCACCTATGTAGGAGAATACTGTGATTGAGAAGTTTAGTAGAGGTAAGACACTGATTGGTAGGATTGGTGAGATAGTATAATCCATTGTGAAGGTATCCTTCACCAATCGTCTTCTTGGTGGTGCAATCCTGAAAGATTACAGAAGATGGTGAGAAAATGACATTAAAATTTAAAGTACGAGTTATTTTTCCAACAGATAACAAATTTGACGTAAAGTTAGGTAATAAAAGAATATCTTAAATAGAATTAGTATTAGGGAACAAATTTGATGAGCCAAAACTAGAGATTTTTGCTCGACTTCCGTTTGCAACTATCACATGTTGGGAATCTATAGGGACAAAATTGTGCAATTGTGTCGAGTCCCAAGTCATGTGGTCAGTTGCACCGGAATAAATAATCCATTTTGTAGATTTATATTTTTGAGATACTAAACCTGCCCCACGAGATTGTTGGAAAATAGACTGAAGTTGGGAGAGAATTTGAGAAATTTGGTAATTTTCAGATGGGCCGGACTCAGGTCGGTTTGATGGGCTGGGCTTGGAGGCTAGACTGGCCCATGAATTGCTGGTTGGCTGGGCTGGGGCTGGTGGGTGAGCCTTGGGCCTGAATTAGCCCATGTACTGGTTGGGCGACATAAGGGTCGGGTCGAGCCGGGCGTCGGACCCACTTTCCACGTCCGACCCGTTGAACGCATCATAACCCTTAGGGTTAGATGCGTTCAGCATACTCACGCCGCCAAACCTCTCTTCTCTTCTTCGCTCGTCCCTGTCCCTTCTTTCTCCAGTCCTTCCGCGCTCTGCTCGATTGAGTGTCGGGCGAAGGTGCGGGTGAGATGCCAACACCGCTCGTGAGAGTGACCCTACTTTTACAGTGGTCACATCTTGTGACGTTGTTGGGCGTCCCTCGCACCCGAGCCGACTCTCACGAGTGAGAGACGAAGGCCCTATTCTCTATGTCATTTTGGTTTGTCATGGCTCCCATAGTGGCACGCCTGGTTTCCTCTTGTTGCACAAGAGCGATGACCGAGTCAAGTCTGGGGAGTTTGCTGGATAGTAAAATCTGTGATCGAACCGCCTCGTAGCTCGACCCGAGCCTGCCCAGGTAAGTGAACACAAGGTCCTGCTCCGCTCTCTGCCTTATTTCCTCTAGATCAGTAGTGAGTGAGAGGTAGCTTTGTAGCTCCTCCCACCGAGTTAATATCTCGGTTGCGTAACTCGCGCTGGACCGAGTTCCTTGTTTTATTTGTGCTAATTCCTGTTTCAACTGGAATATGTGTGCATAGTTTTGTTCTTGCCCGTATAACTGTTTTAGTCGCTCCCATATTGCCTGTGATGATGCCAGTAGCAGACATAGCCTGGCAATCTGAGGCTCGATTGTGTTGGTCAGAAGTGACATGACCATGTGGTCAGTCGTCTGCCAATCTTCGATGGCCTCATTCTCTTCCTTTGTTGGTTGATTTGGGTTGATTGGTTGTGGCCTCTTTCGAGTACCTGTGATAAACCCTATTTTTTTCCTTCTAGTGAGGCCGATGTATACTGCCCTCGACCATTGAAAATAATTTTGACTACCTGTTAAAGTTATGTTGGTGAGCTTGGTAAGATCGTTTTGAGACATAATGAGAAATTTGTTTAGTTGGATTTTTGATTATTTTCTAGGTAAGTGATGACAGGATAATTCCTGCTCTGATACCATGTTGAAATATTGAAGTGTATTATTCTGTGAAGAATTGTTAATACAAATTTTGAGATTACAATTTGAAGCATGATCTTGATTTATACATATTGAGTCCAAACGGTTTTATTGCTATGCTACTAGACCCTGAGCTCTATGTCAACGTTCCATTCCTATTCTGTGGTTGGTAAAAGTGACCTTTCTTCCATAGGGAAGAAAGGTTGCTCCTGACTTCAGCTTTCTGGCCCGTGATGACAGAAGCTGAGGCCTTGACCAGTGGTCCTTGACTGTTTGTTTGTAACTAGGGATGGCAATGGATCCTGGACCCGACCCGGATCCGTGGATCCATATCCGTTTTCACAGATATGGATCTTAAAATTTTAGACGCGACGGATCCGGGTTGGATCCGAATCCTGCTTTGAAAAAATGGATATGGATCCGGATCCAAATATTGGACCCGGATCCGGATCCGTTTACCCGTTTAATTTATAAATTCAATATTTTTTTATATTGAATCTGATTGTCTGAGGCTCTAATAACAACTCTAACTTAAGCCCAACATCTCAAAGGCCCCAAATCCTAAATTCTCTAATTCTAACTTCCCTCTTTAGTACTCTGTAGAGTGTAGTGTAGACTCTGGAATTCTGTATTGCTTCATGCGAATCTACCGCTTATGCCTTCTCCTCCATTGAAGCCAACAGTTCAGTCTCTCTCCTCCATTGAAGTCAACAGTTCAGTCTTTCTCCTCCATTGAAGTCAGTTCGTGAGTTTAGTTCGTGAAACAATTTACGGTATTTTTTTTCTTTATGCATAACTGAATATCAATTTATCAATCAATTGGTTTAATTTTTTATCAATCAATTCTTAATTTGTACGAATAATCTTTTCTTTTAATATAGATTTCATCTTCTATTTCTAATCTAATGTAATTTTAATTATTTATGACAGGCAATTTTGAAGGATCCCTTTCATGTTCCACTATTACGGAAGATTGTGAGGATGATAATGATGCACAAGGGATGGATATAGTTGATATCATTGATATGGTAATATTTAAAAAGTTATATTAATATATAAACATTTACTTTTAGTTCTTATCCAATCCCTAATTATTTTCTTTGGTTGTTTTTCTATTGTAGGATGTTGATGATGTTAGTAGTGATGAAGAGTATTAGCCTTTTGGTAGTTGGTGCAAGGTGCTATTGGGAGATGAATGTTGATGATGCTCATTTGTATCGTTATTCAAAAGACATGTATTATTGGATTGTTGAGTTTGTATAAGTTGTTTTGTATTATTGGATTAGTATAACATTTGAACCTGTACCCTTTGAGGGAGACTTGAAAAGTATAACGCATGCGTTTTTTTATGTGAATTCTATAACTTTTGAAAAAAAAATAGGTAAAATCAGCAAGATCCGTTTAGGATCCGTTTTGGACCCGGATCCGTAGGATCCAACGGATCTGGATCTGGATCCCAACTTTTCAGACTCGACGGATCCGGATCGGATCGGATCCAGGGTCCAAAAACAGATCTGGATCTGGATCCAGTAGGATCCGGTCCAGATCCGACCCGTTGCCATCTCTATTTGTAACCCGTTGGATCTTGTCCTGTGTGTTTTTCTTTTGGTCTTCAACGATAAATTAATATTTTTCAAAAAATAAATTTTTAAAAAGCAGTTTAAAAGAATTATATTTTAAATTAAAATGTTTATTATTATAGTACCTAATAAAAATTCTAAACATAGCTGCAAGCTGTCCATTGGTAGCACCGTAAGCATTTGGTCGGATTAGTTTGAAATCGAACTGAATTAAATTTGCTGAATAAATTAAATTAGTTTGATGGTGAATCAAATTGACCGATTTATATAAATATAAATCAAATAAAATTAAATAAGAGTATATATCGTAATAATTAAATCAAATTAAATTCAAAATTACCATCAAAATTATTAAATTATTTGATATAAAACTGAACTAAGTTGAGTTTCTAAAAAACTCAAACCAAATAATCCGAATTTATATATATAAAAAAATTAATCAAACTTAACAAACAAAATCAATTCCATTCGGTTATGGAGTTATCCAAATTTTGCTTATCTCTAATTGATAGTGAAAATTAGAAAATAATATTAACACTCCATTATAAAAATTCTCTAGTACATTTTCTAGCCATTGGATCATAATCATGCATCTACAATAGCTGAATCTCGAAAATAGTTTTTTTATAGAGCCAAACGGCTCAACTATATTTAGGAATAAGATTCAATTTAACTTCTAAACTTCATGGCGGGCTCAATTTGACCTTTTTAACCATTTTAGTGCAAAATTTTACTCTTTTTTTTTCATAAAAAGAAAATAAAGTTAATATTAAATTCATTTTCTTTTCTCTTCGTTTTCTTGTCATCATTTTCATAAATTGCCCCGTCTTTCTCTCTTTTGTTCAAATCCATGGCCTGTCTCTCTCTCCTTTAAGTGGGTTTATCAGGCCCACTTCAATCAACTTTGGGCTTTGACAAGAATTTAGCCCAAGTATCCATTATCTGCAATATGCACCTTTTACTTCTTTCAGGTGCAGTGTGTTTTCAAGAATATCTCCGACAAAATTTCATATAAAATAGGATTATTCATTGAAAACAGGACTTCCAATGAATCTTGTGAATTATATGTAGAGAAATTTCAATCTATAGATAAATTAGTAGAAGAATTCATCCATGCAATGCATGGATTGGTGTCTAGTTTATATACAATTCATGAGCGTAATTTCTCAATTAACCTACTAATTTTGGTTGCCTTTCTGCATTTTTCTTTTTAAAGAAAATAAAAATAAATTTAGCGAGTTATTTTAGATGTTGTAGTTTTCTAAGAAATTATCTCAAGGAATAATGGAATTATCAACGGTCTCATCTGACTCTAGTTTAGAAGAAGAGATGATCTCAGCATCAGGTTGTGATAAAAAAATCCGAAAAGTTCAAGGTTTTTATTCCTTCCACAATAAAAATAAAAATACCTTTCAAATTTCTCATAACGCTGAGATCTAAGCTCTCGGACGGTGGAAGAGCCAGGGGAGGCCGGGTCATTTGACGGAAATGAAAGGCTTTTCCCTTATTATAGAAGGCCAAAAACAAGGGACCTACCTCTCATCCTAGGAGTTAGCAGGTATGATAGAGTCCCTTCTTCCATCAATAGGTACTCAAAAGCTGGTTCTTTTTAAAGTGAGAAAGCAAAAGAGTCCTTGGCAAACAGGAGAATAAGATATATCTTTCTTAGAGCTCTAGTTTGGTTGATTTTTATAATCAAGTTTTAAAATTTAATCTTTTACCATAGTCTTAAAAAGGCTCTAAATATTATCTGTTAGTATTGTTGTTAATGACACCAAATTCCGGTTGTCAGGATTATTTCACTAATTTCTTTTTTTATAAGTGTACGAAATAGTTGTAATATAGAATTATCAATCAAGGTCGATTCTACGAGAATAATTCTAATATAATAATTTAAAGCATGTATAAAACAATTTAATAATTTTATAGTAAAATTATTAAAGCTTAAGAAAATAATAAATTTTATCAGATTTATATACTATAGATTCGGGTCTAATGAAATTTAATCATTCTTGAATACAATTGTTTCCATAACATGTTAATTCTCTTTCAAGCTATTAACATGTATTTAATTAATGAACTATCGATTATCAAAGACAATTATCTAACTATACCCATTAAGCGATAATTTTTACATTACAACAATTAGATATATCTTTTATTCAATTTGTTATGTCTATTCTTCCAGATGCAGATATATACTCCTGCTTTTAGTTCGTCATATAAATCCAAAAATAAGAATACTATATTTTCAATTAAAGTATTTACAATAATCTTAAGAAGAACATATTAAGAATTAAAAAACTTTAAATTAAATCCATAATTAACTCAGAGGATTACATCATTCTCCTTAAATTGAGAGTTTGCTTGTTCATGGTCATAAAACTAATAACAAGCTAAAAGTAAAAAAAAAAAAAAATGATTAAAGAAGAGTTAAAGTAAATACTACTCTGAATCTTGAAAGTCAGAAAGCTTTCTTAAATCTTGTAGCTAAAATTCAAGTATGCTTAAAACAATGTATATATCTCTCTCTAAAAATTGGCTCCTCTAAAATAGAAAATAAGAAGTATTTATAGCCTAGGGTTAGGTCAAACCTTTAAACCTTGAAAATTTATAATTAAAATATATTTAAAATCTAAAAATATCATTTCTTGACCTCAACTGGTTTTTTGTGCCTTTAGTTCAATGAATCGGTCATAGGGTTGGTTCACTATAGTGTCTTTGATCCATTCTTCGCCTCCAACCAACTCTACAACTAGTCCTGGATATTTTTTTGCTAGTGAACTAGTTCAAGGACCGGTTTACAACAGTAGGTCGATTTCTCTAAGTTCCACAATCAGTCCTCACTCATTGAGCCTCTTTGAGCCGGTTCCAAGGTCGGCTCAACTTGAAATTCTTCTTTTAGTGACTCAACTCATTCTTCTAACATCCGAAGCTCTTCTTAATCGATCCAAGGGTCGATTCGTACTTCAAGAATCTCCAAAATTGCTTGGAATTGTCAATAATCCTTAAAAACATGCAATAACTATTAGTAACTAAATCAAATAAAAATTCAATGAAATTACATATATATTAGCTATAAATGCATAATATAACCATGAAAACATATTTATGATTTAGATTTATCAACAATATTCCAGTTCTTTTAAAAAAATAAATTATATTTTTACTTGATTAGTAACATCTTATCATTCTTTCTTTCATTATTTCTTACCTTCACTAAATCAAAATAAAGGTTCGCAGAAGAAAATAGATATGAGACTTTGAATTTCTATATGAAAAACTTTGTTAATTTAATGTTTCTATTTACAAGTCTTTACAAGACTATTTTACCAGCTGAAATAGAAAATGAATATAATTTCTAACGTGGATTTTGGATAAAGTTAGTTTGAGTTGAAGAAAAAAAAAGTGTTTTTTTTTTATAAAATATTTTATAGTAATCATGTATTAACATTTTCATGACTTTGGGTTATTAAATTTTTATAATTAACATAAAAATCTCAAAATATGATTTTTAAAGTATAAGCTCTTTGGTTTTAATGAAAATTATATCTTAAACCAAATCTAAAATTGATTAATGATATGTTTAATAAAATGTTATTAAAATTTTTTTAATACTGTGTTTAGTTGAAATTTATTTTAAAAATTTATTTTATTTGAAAGAAAAGATACGAGAGAAAGTACAATGAAAATAATAAGATATTTTTATATTATAGAATTCTTTCTCTTTGTCGGTCAACAATTGGTTGCTTCATAATTTGAGAAATTTCATTGCCATCCCTAGTCATTTAGATTGGAAATGTGTTCTCGGTGTAGCTGTGTGGAGGATCTGGACTGTGGATAATGAGGTGGTGGTTGGTTTGCATGGTGAGAAGGGTCCTGCGGCAAGAAATTATATTTGGCATCACGCTGAGGGTATTTTGATGGTTGTTCGAGCTGGGAAAAACATCTTAGGGAAACAAAGTAAAACTGAGAGACTGCTAGGGTGGATCCCTCCGTCAGAGTCTTGATTTAAGCTCAATTCAAATGGTGCATTTAGTGCAACGTCTGGTCTAGTTAAGGTAGGAGGTGTTCTTCATGATTACTTAGGAAGATGGTGTTTTGGTTTCTCTATGAACGTTAGGACTTGCTCCATTCCTCATGCTGAGGTATAGAGGTCTATAAGGGCCTGTTGATGGCGTGGGAGTGTGGTGTTAGGAACCTCCTAGTGGAAACGAACATCACTTGCATTGTGTCCTTGATTCTTGGGCAAGAAATGGCTATGGGTTCTCATGCTTCCTTCGTTAGGGGCATTCGTGGCTTACTATCGCTAGCCTGGCAGGTTCAGGTGTACCATATTAACAGAGAATGCAATCTTGTTGCTGATAAGATGGCTGCAATGGCTAATGATCTTCCCCTTGGTTATCATTTCTTTCAGGAGCCTCCTCAGGGCTATCTCCAGTGGCTTTCTCATGACAAGTGAAGGATTGTCTATCCTCGTTTGGTAGCTACTTAGTTCTTTGGGTTGTCTCCCACCCTTTTAATCAAACGAAAATATATTGACTTAGTAATCTAACATTTATTTGAAAATTTTATCTTTAGTTTAACTATAACTAATTTCACAAATTTAATTATAAAAATTCTAAATTAATTTTTATTTCAATCAAAATATATAAATTTTAGATTTATAAATAAATTCTATAAATTTTATGCATTTCAATCAAACATAATGTAAGAATTCCTAAAAATATTAGTTTTAAAGACTTTTTTTAGAAGAAATATGGATATTCCATTAATGAGAATTAATAAGTACATATTGATACAAATAATAAAAATAAATATTAAATATCAAGAAATACATATAAAAGAACTTACTCCGAACAATTACCAATTGTATTGATAGAACAGTAGATTGCAATTCTGCAAGAAGAACGCTTCATTCAGTGAGACTAAGCCACACATCGACTTTATAAGTGTTATTTGACAAGTCCAATTATTGAATATCAAATTAATCTTTTTTTCTCTTTACCACTCCCATAGACGGAAAATTCAACATTTTCGTAAAGAATGGTCATAAAACTCCTATAGAAGGAGAACTCAATACCCCATAATGAAAGAGCATAAAACTCTAGAAAAAAAGTAATAATTATTTTTTATAACGAATTAATAAAAAGTAAAAAAAAGGGTTACCACCATTCTAAAAGTGATTGGCGTTTTGGATCAAAAAATTAAATTTTAATAAAAAAATAAGAAAAATAAGAGAGAAAGAGGAGATATTGCTAAGGTCTTTTGTCATTAAAAAAATGAGTCTTTTATCAAACTCTTTATTTTAGTTTTGATTATCTTTGAATATATATAATTTATCAAGCAATTATTTTCTGATCTAGTAAAACAAGAAATCATTTCATATTGGATTTAAAAGATTTTCAAGAAAGCACTTATTGTAGTGATTTGGTAATAAAATTGAATGATATCATTGGTTTTATAATGTGGGAAATCCATATATTTGCGAATCATTCATAGGGTTCACGAAAAGCAATTCATTTGAATTTTGAAATAATAAATGTTTGTTCATCTGCTTACCCCACAAGTTGACCTTACTGTTTTGGTAGGGAAAGGACATCAATGGCTAATTTGGGTTCGAGTTGCTTTCCTTGAGCTAATAATAGCTTTTGTCTTAACTTCAAAGTCCTTCAAAATTGGCAAAGAGATATCATCTCCGAATCTTTAAGTTTGGTGCCACCTTTGGAATCAAAAAAGTGTTTCAATATTCCTCAAAACCAAGAATAATCTTAACATTGTTTAAGTATGTTCTGCGAGAAAAAAAAAAAACGAAATCAAACAACATTGTTTAAGAGTTGGTCAAGAACTAACAATTATAGTACATGCCAAAGGAAGATCAATGGAGATGCGCACAACTACTTGAATGGGTCCCAACTCCAACTCCAAGCTTCAAAGTCTTCTAAACTTGTGGCGTTCCTTTGCTGGACAAAATCCTATTAACTTTAGCTACTCATTTATTAATTATTATGTGGATAGCTTTTACCCTACAAGTTGGACACCAACATGAGTAATCATTTTTTTTTTTTTAAATTCAATAATCCGACCCAATTGAGAGAAAATAGCAATTCAATAGTGTATTATATACTATTTGCATGATATATTTAAGAAAAATGTGGAGACCTATGATATAGCAAGTTAAAGAAAAAGAAGTGCTCGATTTTATTTTTGTAAATACTTCAACTGAAATATATTACTAGAAATTAATAAAGTTAGAGGTTGTGTCTTATCATGTTATAACAAACTAATGTGTGATTGGATTTTCCAGTCAAACTTTTGTGAGAATCACAATGAAAGGTTCACATATAAGCAAATTTCAATTTGTAATTAAATGCAACACATATTTTGCAACCAAAATAATGCAACATATACGTATATTTGGTAAATGAAAAATGTTAAACATTTGATCCTAATTTGTCATAATTCTTTCTCTGTAAATTATATAATATTCTTACAGAATTATTTTATTAATTAAGTAATATTAAAACAAAATATTAAGGATAATTTTATAAAAATATTATAATCTTATTAGGTAAGAAAGAGTTAAATAAATCAAGATAATATTTCTATTGTTAAATAAATATAAATGTACTTAAAGCTGAAGAAAAGGAGTCCTCTTCCTTGTGAGAATCTGGGGTTTCTTCTTTAGTGAGAATCTAGGGTTCCTCTTTATCGTCAGGCTTGCAGGACCTTCTTTTTTTTTTTTTTTGTTTCCTAACATCTTATGCCTGTTATATGTGAATTATAATGTCTTTTATTTGATAATTGCTTTTGTGCTATAATATCCAATCTTTCAGGATTTGTAGTGAACTAGTGCTACAAATGATAGAGACGTCTTGTAGTTGTAATATTGAATCAATTGATCAGACAAGTGATAATAACCGAAAAAATAAGGAAAAGAAGTGGTAGGGGATCATTGATGTACATTGAAAAGGGTTAAAAGGGTTTGTAAACCCAAGTATGGGGTAGTGGCAAGAAGGGAGTGGTGAAAAGATTTACTCATTAATTTCAGTTTCACCGCTGGAAAGAACTCCAAGCAGTATTGAATAATTCAGCCCTGGCACTTTAATAAAAACAATTTCTTGTTAAAAGGTGATGAGAAATTGTCCAGCCTTAATTTCACTGAAGCTACTCTTTTGGATTAGTGCCTATGATATACCACTTTCATGTATGAATTCATCTACGGCAGATTTAACTTTGTTTCTGAATTGTATGTGGAATTTGGTAGAGTCCATGACTGCTATTCCACTGCCATATCTGTATGGATGAAGATATAATCAAATTGGTAGCAATGACTAGTAAAAATCATAAATTAAATTTATTATTATTTAGCGATGGATTGTTTCATTTCTAAGTCTAGTGACAGACGAAATATGTCGCTAAATTAAGCTACAGCCTACGATCCGTTGCTAATATTGCAACTGTTGTGCCTTGGAAAAAGCGATGGAAGTGTCAATTGCTAGAAATTGCGTCTTAAAGAAGCAATTATCATCCCCCAATAAGTGATAATCATTATGTTACTAATAAACTTTAGGGAAATAAATTTGTCTCTAAATTAGTGACAAATAGAAAATTCAGTCGTTGAAAGTCTCAGCAAGGAGCATTATGCTTACATAAATTTATCTTTTCGCTACTCCATCGCTAAGGGTATTTAGCAATGAAATTCTATTCTATAGCTAGTGATTGTTTCTTTGCTAAAAATGTTTTTTTCTTATCAGTTTATACCAAATTTAATGTTAGGTTGTGAATATTGAGACCGTATAGCTCTATTATAAATGAAAAAAATAATTCAAAATATGCAATAGATGCCACTAATTACCATAATAAATTGTAAATTGTGCATATAAATTAATCAAGAGTGTTTTAACAAAATATTTTTTATAGATGAACTTGCAAAAAGATCATTTTTGAAATTCGTCCTTTTAAGATGACTTGTGAACATGTGTTCTAATGAAAGAGGAAGCAGGGGTCCTTACGCCCTTAATCCCTTAATGTTAATGGAAGGGATGACAAGCCTCGCTCTTTTATCTCTATTACTGGTTCACTAATCAACTCCTAATGTAAGACACATCAAAGAATATAAAATAAAAAAATTGCACAACTATAATATCAGAATGATGCATCGTCCTCTTTTGAGAATTAAAATAACTCTAAAAAATATGTATATTGACTCTTATATTAATGAAAAATTATGATATTTAATGTGAATTGCCAAACTCTATAAATTACTCATTCGTTTAATATAAATTGCACTAGAAGCTTTTCAGCAAAAGCATATCTGGCTAAGTGTATTGCAATCATCATTATAAACTCTTTGCTATAGCGATAGGGGCATAGGGACAACGTTGGCGTTTCATGCATTATATGCTTGTGGTAGGTCTAATATATGTCACTAACAATGATGATCGAGACAATAGGTGATTATAAGACTTTCTAACATAACTCATCCACCATAAGAGAACTTAATTAAGGTTCTAATATTATCTTAATGGCAAAGCTCCAGATATGATCTCAAATCAAGCAGTATTACTCGCTAAGTTGGTACCTTTTCCCATTCTACAAGTCATTTTTGGCTACGGTTTTAGTCAATACTTACAAGGAGACTGCAGCTGAATACGATATTGTTCATGCAATAGATTTGCATTCAAAAAGAAAACAATTTAGCACAATCTTCTTCTGGGATTATTCGAAAAGATTGATGTAAACACAATTTAAAGCAAAGAAGCAAAGAAATCAAGTGGGTCGACACGGTTTCCTAGCTCAGCAGTCATCATGTACAGTAGAAATGATTGGAATCTAGGTAATGAAAACAATTTAAGCAAACAAACAAAGTACATGTAAATGTACATGGCAAACATTATACACAAAGAGACTTCCCCAAGAAAAAGGAAAAAGAATTATGTTCACTCGAATCAAATTGTACTTTCGTAATGACTTTGATGACATCGAATCTTATAAATTATGATAAAAGTGATACATTCAAGGTTTGCCAGTTGGAGATGATGTCTCTTTGCCTCCTGGCCTCTACAATATTCTACATAGACAAATTAATATGCCGCAACAAACTTAATGAGACCTTAATTTGTTGCTATTTTTGCGGATGAAAAATCAAACAAATGTTTAAATAACAATTGATCAAGATTTTGCAATATTGTAATATATATATATATATATATATATGTAGAGAGAGAGAGAGAGAGAGTACAGGAAGTGGGTAAACCTGAGGGCTATTCCAATGATCCTGAGTTTTAGATTTTCTCATTCATGTATGAATCTAATTTTGATTCTCGTGATAGCAATTAAAAAATAAATTAATAATAAAGTTATCTAGTGATGGATCTTAAATTAAAGTTTTGCTAATTTATTTAAATTAAAATAATATGTCAACATGTTTCTTATTATTTTCTAAATCATCTAACCAATTAAAAGAAAAATCTTAGAAGGTGATGGAACTACTAATTTAATAATTTGAATATATATAATACGTAGTATTTTAATTTGTTTATTAGATAAGAGGGCAAGTATAAAAGCTAGAACATAAACATAACGTATAAGCACAAGCAGCTGATGAGTACAAACTTATATTGTTAGAAGTGGTCGCGGATGATGCATCTATCTTAACCATATTTCATCGATTCTAATCATTGTTATTATTAATATTAATATTATTATTATTATTATTAATGGTAATATCATCACCATATACATTATTATTATTATTATTATTATTATAATACTTAAAGACTAACTCAAATAACAATAATGTGAAGGTTTTGAGTTTAAGTCTCATCTCCTCATTTGATGAGATTTTACTTTTAGATGAGTATATGAAGATAGCTATCTCTTCTTATGTAACTCACCGCCTATTAGACCTCATATAGATTAAAATTATTATTATATAATTTATCTATTTATTAATATTTTATTATATTTTTTTCGGTTGATTTTGACTAAATCAATCAAATAAAAAAAAAATTACTTTTATCAATTTATTTGAGTTTGTTAAAATAATTCATTCCCAATCCTTGTAACTACCATTCGAATTTGCAATAAAATCATGTAAGTTACACACTATTTCATCTCCACATTAGATTCCTAAAAATTCTCCCAAACATTCCCTTTATATTCATCAATCTATTGATATATTAAGTTATCAAACAACCACCAATCACTATTAATATCTCATTTTAAGTGCCCCTATTGCACACATCACTATAGATATTGGGGGCTCCTATTAAAGGACGTATTGATTAGGGTTTCTATTAAAGGACGTACTGCTCACGTCTTCTCCCACGTGTTAGTTAATTATAATCTTTTTATTTTCTAAAGCATGGGAGGGAGACACTAATTACTCCCTTCATTTTACACAACACTATTTCAAATGCCTTGTACGTCATGTAGAGGTAATAAGTAGCATACAAGAAAGGTTAATAGATGGATTGTGAAAGGAAATGAAAGAAAAATCTAAATCGCAGCAGATATATTGATTCTTGGAAAAGGATGATAGATGATTGCAGCACTGGCCCCTCCTTTCTGTTTGTATGGTCACATGGATTCCCTGCTACCAAGGGCGAACCTATTCTTACACACTCACTCACTGACTCTTTGCTGTTTGCCTGCGAGCTACAAGTCTTTACCTTTAATCGATCTTCCCCATTTTGCCACGTATTTCTTTCTTTGGAATCTAATGTCTAAACGGTCTCTATGGCCCCATAATCAAACAAAGCATTGCATTATTACCAATGAAAGGAATATTAGACCAACCCCAGCAACAGGAAGAAGAGTCACAGGCTCGTTGAATTGCATATAACCCATGATTTGTAATTGTTATTTAATTATTACCAGTACCATGTATTATGATAGTTAAAGATTTTAATATTATGCTTGATTTAGGATCTACTTGATAGGTTTTGGGAGTTTATGTGCAGCTGCTTAAATAAAATTATTAGACATTATATCAAAAAATGCTTGTTCCCAAAGTTCATACGTAAAAGTGAAAAATTTTTTTAGGTGAACAAAGACTTTGAGGCTTGAATATATTTTGTTCCTTTGTAAATTCTCTCTCTCTCACAAAACCTACAAATTCTCTCATGCAATTTGGCATATAAAATAATGGAAAACTTTTGGCAGACCAACTAATTAATCGATTTCTTTGCCCTTTAAAAGAAAATCGACAGAGTGACTTCTCCATCATGAGAGAGCCACAATTTTGTGGGTTGCTCCAAATATTCATCTTTATAGACTATAGTCTACATGGTACTGATATATAGGGCTACCAAAAAACGTTTGCTTCCTTCTATTTTTCATTCTGCTTGCTTCGTGCGCTAGAATAAAATATTTGCTTGATCTGAGAGAGATTTAAGATGGCGTTAGATACTGTGGTGCTTCAACAAGACCCATTTGGTAATGGCTACATGGATATCTACACCATTGGAGGTGGAAGTACTGGACCGTGGATCCATGGCTTCAATAATTTTGAAGGAGAAAAAGCTTGTAACAATGAAACTCTAATAGCAGCATTTGGGTCTACTTTGAATTCAAATATTTGGAGCTTAAGTGCTCCAAACGTGAAAGAATGGGACACAAACTCTTTCTCTCAAGAAAGCTTTCCGATTGAAGGATATTTCCCTCCGTTGGTAGATGTTCCGGCACCCACAACCACAAGCCAGCGACGAAAGAGAAAACGAAGCAGAAATTTCAAGAACCAAGAAGAAGTGGAGCATCAGAGGATGACACACATTACTGTTGAACGCAATCGGAGAAAACAAATGAATGACTATCTTTCTGCTCTTCGGTCTATGATGCCTCCCTCTTATGTTCAAAGGGTAAATAGCTAGCCTCCTTTTAACATTCTTTTCTGAGTACTTTTGTAATGTACATTTCTTTGTTTCTTTTAGAAAACTGTGCAGTGTTCTAGCTATCTTCAAAAGTTGTTGATCTTTCTTAATCGATTTCTTTCTCTTTCTTTCTCTCTCTCTCTCTCTCTCTCTCCCTCTATCTATCTATCTATACACACACACACACACACACATACATGCAGGGAGACCAAGCATCAATAGTAGGTGGAGCTATTAACTTTGTAAAGGAGCTGGAGCAGCTCCTACAATCTCTTGAAGCTCATAAAAGAATCAAGAAAGAATCAACAGAAATGGAGTCTTCTTCTTCTTCTTCTTCTTCTTCTTCTTCTCTTTTCTCATATTTTTTCACCTTTCCTCAATATTCAACTAGCTCTGATGATCAGTCAACGGGCAAAAAGCGATCAGCCATTAAAGCAGATGTTGAAGTGACAATGGTAGAAAGCCACGCGAATCTTAAAATACTAATAAGAAGACAACCAAAACAGCTACTGAAGATAGTGGGCGGATTGTACTCTCTTTGCCTTGGTATTCTTCACATAAATGTCACAACTACAGTTGATCACATGGTGCTTTATTCTTTTAGCGTTAAGGTTAGTTTTAAAGAATTGTTTTTTCTACTCCTTAAAAAAAATATTATAATTTCTTATGTAGTGGTCAAATGCTAAATTTAGCTAATGATGTTAATATAAATGTATAAATTAATTTCCTGTTTGGTTTGAGCTGCCTGCAGGCTGAAGAAGAGTGTCAATTGACTTCAGTTAATGAGATTGCAACTGCTGTGTATGAAATGGTGGGTAGGATTCAAGATCAGACTGTTCCTAATATCTCATGATTTAATGTTCATTTCCACCTAACAAATTAGTGAACTGGTGTAACTTTCACTTAAACTTAACTTAGCTCTTCTTTTCTTCTTCCTCTTCTTCTTTTTCTTCTCCTTCCCTTTTAATTATCTTATATATACAATTTACAAATTTGTTCAAAACCCAAATTAATTATTGATTAAACAAAGTTTAAGCAGGCGCCAGCATTTGATATTACATTTAGGCCCACAAGTCCTGAGAAATATCACTTTACGATAAAGAGATTCAAATTTGTGTTGCGTGTGAAATTACTTATACTTTGAATAATGGAATTTCAGATGCTCTGGACAACAACGTATTCATAATTATCTGTCCGCTTCCCTTACATCTATTAATATACTTTGGTTTTCATAAAACAAAATAATAATAATAAAAGTCATCCATTTCATAACTTGAATAAAAACCAATTGCATAATTTAATTGGTCTAAAACTGTAAGGTAATTATAATTTGGGTTCCAGTAAAAAATTTGAGATCAGGCCAATCTATGAATAAATCCAACACATCAATTTGCGTTTTGTTCGTTAATTCTTTGAAACAAAATGACAGACTGTATTAATGAACATAACCCTCTTTAATTTGTTTTAACCTGAACTTATTATCGAATTTTCTTTTCTCTATTGGACTAAATGCAACTGACAGACCTTTTCTGCTGTATATTGACATCTATTTAGCATTATTTAATGGTATTTTTTATTTTAAAAAACATAATTTCTATAATAAAAAATATCTTAATAAATATTTACGTATAAAAAGTAAAATATTTTATTATATATCTTATTTTATTTTTATAAATATTAATATTTATAATTTTTTAAATTTTTATCAATAAAAAAATAAGAATTATAAATATCAATTAAGTTAAAATATAAAAATTTGTAATGTATTTATTAAATATAGAGTAACTTTCCATACATAGAGAGCCAAATTAATTTTTTATTTTATATTTAAAAAATAAAAAAAAATGTATGGAAGATGTTTTTATAATTGGCAACTCCTCTTCCTTTTTCTGTTAAAGATGTCGTGGCTCATTTAATAGATGAGTTGTTAATAGTTGGGTCCATATAGATCTTCTTGGGTTATTGAAAACGTAGGGATGAAAAAGGTCGACATCTTTCCAAAATGATTGAGTCCAAAAATAGTTCTTTTCATTAAGCTTGGGAGACAAACAATTTTCCATATCAAACTCCAACTTTCTGAATGTGGAGTGTAATGTTACGTGCTTGCTTTCTCTATTCAATGAAGCAAAAGATAACAAATTTTTATGTATATGACATGAATTGATGTTGAGTGAAATCTTTACTAAATAAAATATATATATATATATATATATTTACCCATCATTTATCATAAATTTCTCAAATGATATATCAAAGTTTTAGACCCAAAGGATAATTACATTATATTTGGTTGAAATTTATTAATGCTTTATTTGGCTGAAATCCATTAAGAAATTCATTTCATTTAGAAAAAATATATGAAAGAGAAAATAAAATGAAAAGAATAAAGTTAAAAGAGATATTTTAATGCTATGAAATATATTGACTTAGTAATGTAGAATTTATTTGAAAAATTTATATGTTTTATTAGAATTTAGTTTAAATACAACCAATTTCACATAAATTTGATTATATAAAATTCTAAATTAACTTTCATGTCATGTTTGGATGAAATCCATTGAAGAATTCATTTCATTTGAGAAAAAGATTTAAAAGAGAAAATAAAATAAAAATAATAAAGTTGAAAGAATATTTTAGTGTTATAGAATATATTGACTTACTGTTGTAGAATTCTTTTAGAAATTTTATTTATTTTGTTAGAATTTAATTTAGCTATAATTACTTTTGTACAAATTTGATTATGTAGAATTTTAAATTAACTCTTACTTCATTCAAAGCATATAAACTTTAGATTTACAAATAAATTTTATAAATACTCGAGAAAAAAAATGGAACACCAAAAGAATTGACTTTTAATAGATTTCAGTCAAAATACAATGTCACTTTATTTAAAACACATAAATTTTAGATTTATAAATAAATTTTATAGATTTTAATTAAACACAATGTAAAGAAATTCAATCATTTATAATAAAAAATGAAATAAACTGTATTGAAAATAATTTATAATAAAAGAATGTATAAAAAAGATAAGACGAGGGAAAGTAAATTGAAATTATAAAATTGAAATATAGAATTCATGTCATTTCATTTTTCAAAATATATATATACATATATATGTGAAATTCTGAAAAATAAAATTCAACAAAGTTTATAACCTTGAATGCAAGATTTCATATTCCGTAATATTTAACTCACTACAACCATTTTGTAATTATATTCAATTCACTGCTCAATTTTTGCTTAAATCTTTTAATTATTATTTTTATTTTATTTGTTTAATGTCTTACTTTTTGAGAAAAGAATTGCATTAGAAACTAAGAGGCCAAACCCTGAGAAGAAATAATTTTTTGCAAATGAGAACGAATAGAACCTTTGAAAGAAATACCAACGGAAAGAGAAAAATAGATTACGATACAAAAGAGAAATTGAGAAATGTTATTATTTAAAAATTCCAGGACTAAAATGCAAGGGAAAATTACTTTCTGGGAATTGACTAACTATAGATAGGACTGATAATGACCATATTAGAACTTCATTGAACTTATTGTAAAATGATTTTCTTTTTAGCATTTAATTGTAAGAATGTAGAACTTGTTAATAAAGAAGTCATATGTTTGGTATTTTCATTTGTGAGAATTTGAAACTCTCTTGATATTATCTATAAAAATTTGTGCATCGACTTTCAATTTAAATATAGATTAAGAAATTTTTTTCAGTCGACACCATTAATTGTTTTATTATTTTATTTTCTAATTTTATGTGTCAATTATTTACATTAATTTTATTGGATTTATCAACTCATCTATTTTTACTCTAGAATTTGTAATTATACAATTCAAATTAAAAGATCTAATGTTACTCTAAAATCTATTTAAATAAAAAGTTATAATTTCAAAGTAAGAAACTTAAGATTTAATTTAAGCTATGTTAATAAGCGAAGGACATTTTTTATCATTACTTATTCAATTAACAATTAAAAAAGTTACTATAATTTAGAAAAAAGAAGTATCATTTTGAGAGGAAAGAAGTAATAATAATGGAAAAGAACCGCCAACTATCTAATAAAAGAATTGAGAAAAGAAAATTACGTAAAAGAGTACAGAATGGACATGTCTGAGAAGATCAAATAAAAGGGTACATAACTGTGACATGTCTAATATAAGAATTCGCACAGTAAAACCTCAAAATATTCAAAATGGAATGTAGTATTTAATAATCATATCAAATTTTGGATGAATTGTAAGAATAATGCATCTGTCTATCTATACTCTCAACCACAGTAATGCACTGCTCGTCTTTCAAAAAGTCCAAGACACACGCTGAAAAGCCGAAGTTAAAGGGATACGAATTTTCACTACAACAACAAATAAGTACGAAAGAAAGCTACCACAGAGCTAACAGTCTTGCAGTATATATATATGTAAAGCATCGATTAGAAGTAGGCTACAACCAAGCCGACCGGCTTGCGAGTTATTCAAAATTTGGTTCGATAAAAATTTGTTTGAATTCATTCATTGAGATAAAGATAACTAGTTCAAACTTCATTTTCGAACTCGTCTCGTAAACGAGCTAAATTCGAGCTTAATAGTGTTCGGTTCATTTTAGCCAGCGATGTGGCTCATTTATGAACTTGCAAGTTGAGTTTATTTAGATTTTAGATTTAAATACATATTTTACTTTATGTGTAATTTATTCTAAATTACATAATTTATAATTATATATTTAATAAATTTGAGCTTACTTAACGAGCTTTATTTCGAATTTGTATATGAGCTGAGCTCGAGTTTAACTTATTTATATAAAATAGCAAGTTAATTTATGAGTCAAGCTAGAATTTAGCTTGTTTATATAATATATCGAGCTAATTATAAGTAGAGCTCGAGCTTATTAAATTCAAATTCAAACCACTTTCGAGTTTTAAAATTTTTTAAAAAAATTATCAAGCTCAGATTCGGTTTAATTTGATGTGAGTCAAATTTGAATATTAAAAAGCTAAATTCAGCTCGTTTACAGCACTAATTAGAAGGAATCCATCACTAAAAGTGATAGTCTAGTGATTGATTGAAAGCACTTTGTTGAGTTATAAAAGTCTGAATTTGAGTTTGAGGAAATGATTTATGAGATATTTATACTATCTGTAAAAATACTTTGAATTTTTACCATTTAGTATTAAAGATAATACTGGAGCGACACAGATTTTAGACTTATTGTCACGATAGCAGAAGTTACCACTGATTGCTTCCTTTTATTTTTGCAGTTCAAAAAATTAGCAGGAATCCCAAAGAAAGAAAGAAAAGGCAGCCCAAGAAGCAGCGATTGCTGACATCTTCAGCTTTACAAACATCTCAGCTTTCTAAAGCTTTAATTAGTATTTATTTACCATCTCAAACATGCCTGTACCTACAATTTTTGGAACTGGAAAATGGACATCAATTATGAGGTGCAGATTCAAAACTATAACTTGCACCAACTATGGGTGCTTTTGCTGTATGCATAAACATCCAAAAATAGTGGAATCAAAGAGAAAGAAAAGCCAAAAATCTGAATCAACTATAAATAATCCACTGACTAAATAATGTAAATGGCACAGATATAGAACTGACCTCTTTCTTTTTCTTTTCTTTTTGAATGGCTTTTTACAGTGTACGGACCAACTTTACATACGTTCAGATTTCATTATTTAAATTAAAAGAATTAATATATAATTGAATATAATGTTAATAATATAAGTTAAGAGATTATTTTTTAGAATTAGAAGTGTTATCTAATTAGAAAATTAATTTATTAGTTAATATAATATTAAAATATAATTAATATGATATTTTTTAAGATAAAATTAGTATAATTATCTGATTGAGAAACTATTTATTAGTTAATACAATATTAAAATTTAATTAATATGTTATTTTTTAAAATTACTGTCAATATTTAATTAGAAATGTAACTTAGTAATCAATAAATTGATAAAAAAATTATAAAATTACACATAACATTGAATCTCATATGTCAAAAATAAGTACCCATATCAAAATAATTTTTTTGTGTCAAAAACTAAGCACATATATCAAAAAATTTAAATCTCAAAATTTATATATATATATATATATATATATATATATATATATATATATATATATATATATATAAGGAAATAAGTTTTATAGATTATTCTTCTAGCAGCAAACAGCTTAAGCAATTATATCTATGATTGTTATAATAGTAGTAAACAGATTCAACATCATTATCCTATGAACATGAGTTCTGAAGATTATCACAACTTCTGGAATTTAAGTAACTAATTCTTGTTATAAACACTTTGAAAGACTGCTTTTCTTCTAACATAATTTATAGATCTATCATCCTTGACATTGTAAGGACTTTGGGCTATTTTTCTAGTGCTTTTGTCATTTTTGCTCCTAGGTTTGCTAATACTGAAAACTCTCAGTTACTCAATGAGACCAAACTCATTTGGAAGAAATTCTTTCCTTCATTTGTCATGTCCAACTTGGACATTGTGATCGTCCAATAAAATCAATGTCTTTCTTCTAAGAAAAATTATGGTTATACATGGAGTAGCAATTTCTTTTAATCCTTTTGTGTTTACTAGGTTGAGTTTTCTCATATATATATATTGCGAAATAATTTCTTTTTTAATGTTTGTAACTTTGATGTTTATTCTGACATATGTACTTATTTCTCACACATGAGATTCAAACTTATATGTTATTTTATTATTTATTATTAATTAATAAATTATATTTTTAGAGTTTGATCCTAATATTATATTAATTAACAAATTAATTTTTTAATTAGACAATAATTCTAATTATAAAAAATTAAATTTTTAAATTAAAGTTTTATTTAACTAATAAGTTAGTTTTTAATTATACAATAATTTTTAATTCTAAAAAGTTAGTAATATTAATTACATTTATAGTATTAATTATTATAATAACAAAATCAATTAATAAATATTTTAAAAATAATTATTATTTTATTACACTAATAGTATTTTCTAATAAATTATTTATTCTAAAAAATACTAATATTAATTATATTTATAATATTAATTTTTATAATAATAAAAACCAATTAATAAACATTTCTAAGATAATTATTATATTATTACACTAATAATATTTTTCTTTAAAATTATTAAAGCTTTACAATATTAATAAAATCTTAAGAAAGATGTCTAAAAATATTTAATTTATTATTACTTTTTCAAAATATTATAAATAATAATAAAATATTAAATTTTTATATATATATTATTATTTATAATTGAAATAATAAAAAATAGCCATCTTATTCGCCACTAAACAAATAGTTAGAACTTCTTCTATAATATACAACCTTGAGCGGAAATTTTGTTGTATTTTCTTAGAAGAAATACATATTTTCACTGCAAAAAAATTTATAATAAGAGATGATAAAATTCGTTCTTTTCAACTTTTAAAAATTATCTTCAATTTTATTAAGGACGACTAAAATCATCCCCACATATCATCCCTATTACTTCCTTCTCCTATTGTATAGGGGATTATAATATTAATATAGTCCTTATTTGAAGGTATGACTATCGTCTCCACATTAAGAGAAGATTATTATCCCTTATTATGGGACGACTGTTATCCTTAAATGGAGGAACAATTATCGTCCCTATAAAAGGGACGATGTTTATCTATATATTTGGGGACTATTTTCATCCTTCATCTTTGAGGACGATTACCGTTCTTACAAAAGGGATGAAATTTGTCTCCATATTTGGGGATAACTTTTATCCCTCACCTTTGAGGACGATTATTGTCCTCGCTTTAAGAGATAATTTTAATCCGCGGTAGATGATTTTCATTTCTTTTTTTGGAGACGATTTTTGATCCCACTTTAGGGGATGTTTTTCATCCTTAATTTAGGAGATGATTTTTATCCCTACTTAGGTTTCAATATTTGCCCCACCTTTGAGAATAACTATTATCCCTCTAAATCTTATTATTAGAGATAATTTTTGTCCCTGAAATTTAATTTTTAAATTATTATTTCGCTAATAGTTATATAATTTGACGATAATCGCCTTAAAGACTATCAATAATGAATATATTCATGAAATCTCCTATTTTAGTTTGCATAAAATGGATTATTCTATGCATAAAACAACTTCAAGTATCACCAAAATTAAAATTATGATTATAATAAAAATGAAAATAAAAAAGAAATAAACAATTGATACAATATTATTCTCAATTAAAAACTAAATTTGCTAATACATAAATTTTAAGTATAACTTAAAAAACATGAAATAATTTATTAGAATTTGTAACTTATTAACTTGTTTAATATTAATAATCTTGCAAAAAAAAAAAGTCTAGAAGCTTTTAGGCCTTTCATGAATATGAATTGTTTCCAATAATATATCATATTAAAAAAATTATTAAATAATAGAATAATTCATTCCACGAGAATAAGATAAGAACTAGCTTATATAAAAGCCTTTAATAAATTTACTGGATATCTGACTCTCTCGACCCCAACGGCAACATCAAGCTAAGTTGTCTGATAAAAAATAATTAATTAATTCTTCGAGCTAGCAAGTAATTAATCAATAAATCCATTGATACTAAACTCTAATATTATGATTAACATTTACAGTTGATCATTTGATCTAATTTTTATAACTCAATTTAGCTAAGAAAAAAAATAAAAATAGAACAAAATTGTTAATTGAAATTAAAATAAGAAGAAAGAAATTATTAACTAGACATATATTATTATATTAATTTGTGTGAATATTGGCTTTCAATAATCTTTTATCTTTTTTTACCAGATTAAAAGTTGTAATGATTCACTAGGACATGGTTTAATATTTGTATAGGCATGTTATCTACACAATACTACACTATCTATAATACATCATTTTATATCATGGTTGCCATTGCTTACATTAAATGATTATCTGCAATTATTTGATATTAATCTTTTAAAAAAGGGAAGAAGAAATTGAAAATTGTTTCACCTATCAAATAACTAATGAATGTTTTAAAAGTTTTGCAAACAAGCACACAAAAAGACATGCTAGAAAAACAAGATAAATAGACTAACTTTTTTCTAAATTTGCATGATAAAAAAAACATAAAAATAGTCAGAACGCCCATTGACCCCGCAGATGTTATTCTAAAATGATATTATCTTAAAATAGTATTATAATTAGCTAGCTTTGCTACATAATGTAATTCATGTAAAAACCACAAATATTCTAGGCAAGATGAAAGATGGATTTAAGAAGAAATAAAACTAAAAAATTATTCAAATTAAATGAATTTATTAACTAGAAAATAATAAAAAAATTATATTTTTTATCACCAAATGAAATGAGAGAAATATGGGCATGTATATCTCTCTCTTTGATCTAACATAACAACAAATAGCATGGAAATAATTCCATTTAAATATTCAATCTATTTCAATAAGGCATCCTATAAACCAATCCTATATATGCATCCAACAAAAAATAAAATAAAATCACATCCTAAGAAAAATAAAAAAATATTGCAATAATTTATATAAATTCTGCCTTTTGTAGTGAAGATGTATTCAATTTCTTAACCACAAATAGAAATCCTTTGAAAAAGATAAGTTTTATATTCAATAGGGTTTATAAAAGTCAGAAATAAAAAAAAAATTACAGGAAACTAAATTATACTTTAGTACTAATAGGAAAAAAAAGAATTTCCTGCTACGTCTTTTTAGAATTTTAATATTAATTAATGATTAAGTTGAGATTATAGATAATATGTCCCTATCTGCCATTTGATTGTAATTGTTAATGAAATTAAACCTTTAAAGGCATATTTACTCCAATTTTGTTAACTAATTAGCGTGGGATAATGGTTATCATATTAGTTTACATATAACTGATTTTATTGTATTTTTTATTAGATTAAAATGAAAATTATTTGAAGTATTAATAAAAACTAGTTACCAAAGTGATAATATCTTTTTTTAAAAAAACAAGACCTCATGGTACCATAAATTTATAAATTAATCAATAAACAAAAGGTGATATATTAGAGAATTTTTTATTTATTAAAAAATCTGAAATATACTATTTAAAGACAAAATAGCTATTTAGATAGAAACATAAGCAAAAATGTCTAATTACTTAAAATGATTCATTTTTTTTTATGAAGTAATAATTAGAAGAATAAGAAAGAATTGAGGACAATTAATAAACATGTCCTTTGTTTTTTAATATAATTATTTTTAGGGATTATTAATTTTAATTTTCCTCCTTATATGATCCCCTAATCTCACTTTTTTGGTCTGTGGCCCCTCTACTTTTATATTTTTGATAATTACCTCCTATACTTTTATTTGTATATATATTCAATCCCTAAACTTTTATTTTTATTAACATTAGGTTTTTTGTAATGGTAAGTCAGCATGTATAATATATGCTTTATTAATGAGAATGTAAATATTTTGAGAAAACTCTGATTTGGACGTATTTAAAAGAATTATAGTTACTTCTAATCTCGTGCACATGTTCTAGTTGAAATAAGGTATAATTTGGCCCTCGACTTTTACAGTTTTGCTCAATTTGACTTTTTTGTTTATCTCCGTGATCAATTTAGCTCCTAATATTTTCCAATTTGCTTAATTCAATTTATTTATTTATTTTTTTGTGATAGAATAAGTTGCACGTGCTATAATGAGAGCGTGAGAAAAGAGTTACATCGAGCTTGAGAAAATACCTTCAAGGATCAAATTGAATCCGAACGACAAGTAGAGAGACCAAATTTTTTAATGTTTTTTTTTTTAAATATAGCAAATCCATAAAATCCATGAAAACACCACTTCTATTATCTTTTCACCATTACCATCATTCCCTTTAATCACCCGCAATATCACCGTATTACAATCCAACACAATCATCATAGCCTCTGAATAAATCGTTCATCAATTAGAAATATAAATACAATTCCCATGAGGATTTAAAGACACCAATCTATCAATACAGGAGAATAGATGCGATCTAAGAAACCAAAGCTGCTGGCACTATCAACACCAAAGCTACAACATCATCAACCTCTTTGTTTGCTTAATCAACCAGTAAAAATCTAAATATACAGTGAACTCTCTTATAATTAATATATTTAATGAATTAAATGTTAGAATTATTAATTTATTAACTTCAATTATCTAAAGAAAAATAAAGTTAGTTTCTCAATGATTTATTAATTGATAGAAATTATTGATTTATTAAATATTAAAAAGTTGACTCCATTAAGAATCTAATAATTAAATTTAAAAAATAAATTATTTTATAAAATTACAAAAAGTTGACGCGGCATGAATTGATGGATGCCAAATTAAACTTTATAGGAAGTGCAAGTGTACAAGTCAAGTATCTCAAGAAAGAGTCAAATTTAACCTATTTAATGAAGTCTAGAGTAGAGACTAAACTGACGTAAAGGTAAAAGAAGTTGAATTAGCATTGTCTATGAGGGTCATTTTGAACCCTATTCCATTCAAATTAGCAAAAAGAAGAGAAAGAGATAATGCAGCAGTTGGAAAGCAAGTCCCATCAACACTTCATTGCTAGTTTTCTCGACTCTTGACTACATTTATTATATAATCAACTTGAAGAGGAATTTTCCTGGAAACTTCCTAGTTATGCAAGGCCAACTTGTTTATTAATACCCACATAATTCAGTACACACACATCAAGATCGTAATGACATTAATGGCTCTCTTATTCTATGATCCTTGTTCACCCAGATATGAGTCTAAACCTTCTAATTTAACGGATGAATACAGCTGGGCAATATTTTGAGCACCCTAATGAAAAATTATATGGGAAAATCAGAATTACGATTAAAAGACTGTTGTTGGTTCGGACAAGAACATGATTGAGACTGACAAGAATTTGCTGTCTTAATATGATAATTTATGAAAGGACGTTTTAGAGTATTAGGATTAGGAATCTCGCAACTAGCAATCTACTTCCTTAATACTCGATAAAATTCACTACAGCAGGTATTAGGTTTCTAGCAGACAGACAGAAGAAGAACAAGATTCACTATAGCAAAAGCTTGTATGTTTTTACTTGCAGAAACTCTGAATAGTAAAAGAGGAAGAGAGATCACAAATAACAAGTCCAGTTCGAAGACTGTTTTTTGTTTTTGTTTTCCAAACATATAATGCACCCTGTGATGTCAAGTATTAACTGCATCATCAAGAACATGTTTCTTGATATTCTTCCTTTGTTGAAAGATTCATTTTCCTGTAAGCTTTCTATTATATCCTTGTACAAAGAGTGCATCTTGTGCTTTAATTATATATTTATATGTATATTTAGGCTCCTTCAAAATGCTTGCAATGCAATTCTAGATTCTGCAATTAACTAACCTGAAACAAGACAGGTCACAGCAAAGAAACAGCTTCTTTCTCAGAAGGGAAGAATTGAGTCTTGGCTTCTGCTAAGTCTAGACGATGAAGATGATGACTTCCCACTTGAGGAGAATGACCTTTTCATTGCAATAGGTGCCTTCTGCAATGCATGACTAATTGAAGAACTCTTCATCAGCTTCCTGAAACTTATATTTCCATTGCTTCCCCGCTTCAGAACATTCTTCGATTTTGAGTGCTTTAGTCGAACCATTTGGATATCCAAGTTTTCTCCATGTTTACCAGGAATAACTTTACCTACAGAACTATAAATTGCCATAGCAGAAGAGGAATCCAACGAAGCAGACCTCCTCACAGGTTGCATTTCGGCCTTTATTGTCAGTCTGGTGTCAACTAAATCACTTTGTACTCGAGAATGATTCCCCAAAACAGCGAAATTCAAACCCGTTTTCGAGTTTCCACCAATTGTTTCATCTTCAATTGGTAATGCGCAGTTCGTATCATCTCCATCTCTCACTTCATCAGTACCATCTTCTCCAACTGAATTGCTTATCGTTATCAACCCACTATTATTTGTAGAATTCTCCGTCTGTGATCCTCCAGTTGAGCTCAAGTCACTCGATGTAGATTCCGGTAACTCCACTTGAACATCAAAGTTATCGGATATTACAGGGGCACGACATAAAGGGCAATTCTTGTGTGATCTTAACCAAGTATCAATACAGGGTATGTGAAAAGCATGGCTACACTTTGGCAAGAGCCTGAGACTCTCGTCTTCTTGGAACTCATTTAAGCAAACAGAGCACTCTGTTCCTTCTATCAACCCTTCATCTTTTTTATATTTAAAAACTGCGATCGAATCGATAACAGATTGTTGAAGACCGACTGTGTTGATATACCAAATAGGATGGTCGAGTTGTGGTCCTTGATCTTCATCGAGAAAGTCCTCCTGAGTAGCAAAAATTATAGGCGGTAGACTTCTCGATCTTGTTGAAATTCTATTCCTAGCTCTTAAAATTGTAGCTAAGATACAAACAAGAATTGCAGCACCAATGAAGCCACCCATGATGATCATACCTGTTGTGAGTACATGCTTTTGAGCTGCACTTCCTGCCTCATATAATGGGTTCGGCAGAACTAGCGGTGGCTCAAGTGGAAGAGGCTCTGGTCGTGGTTTTGGTGGCCGTGGCCTTGGTGGTGGTGCTTGTTTTGATACAGGCGGCGAAGGAAAAGGATTTCCATCAACACAAAGATACTTACAAACAAGAGGACAGATTTGGAAACAAGAACCATTACATTTCCCATCAAGATTTAAATGTGGGTTGCAATCTTCATCACAATAATCAACGGAACCCTTACCGGATTTAGGTTGATCAAGCTTCATTTTTGCTGACAGAAAACAGTCACAGAAACAGGGGACAGGGATAATACATAAGCATACTTGAAAAAGTGCTAGTGCGTGTGAAATGGAGCATGTAGGTATGTAGAATTTGAGGAAAAAAAGAAAAGAAGATCGTTAAAGGTGGGCCTGTTTTTGAAGTTTTCTTGCTGGCACAAAGAATGGCCCAGATTTTGATGATAATGAAGACTCTTTTTGGTCAGTCTTTCTACAAAGTTATTGCAGTAATACAGGAAATATCGCTTTCATTGGAAGACTTTGTTGGCGCTGGGACATTTACTCGATGCTTCTTCCATCCCTGTTTGTACTTAAAATTGGCTTAGAAATGGACCTTTCTGGTCTTCTTTTCCGCGTAAACTTTAGGATGTATTGAATAAAAAAATGCTTCAATGAATTTATGAAATTACAAAAATATAACAATTTAAATCAGAGCATCATCTCATCAAATCTATTCATCATTTTTCCAAATACTGATTGGGCTCAATTCGGCCTAAACTGTTTCAGCCTTGGCGTGGACGAATTGTTATATTACGGAGTCGAGTCTATGATTTCTCATGTACCAAAAGTAAGGTCTTTACTTTAAACGTTAAAAGTGACTACTTTTCTTTTTTTACTGTGCCTTATCTTCTTATTCTTTTTACTGTATTAATATTAGTGTTACTAATTTCTTATTATATTTTTTATTTTAATTTTATATTTTTAGTGTATTTTATATTTTCAGTGTATTTTATGTTTTTTTTTCTTATTACAATACTAAATTTATCTTTTAATAATATGCTAGTATTTTTATAAGGTTAACAATTTAATTTTTATATTAAAATATTTTTAGTATATATATATATATAGGTATTAAATTATATTACTTTTTACTTTAAAAATTCTCACTTTTAATTATTTCTTATCATTACATAATAATATTTTAATTTTAAAATTTAAATATAAAAATAAAAATAAAAATAAAATATCAAAGTTAATAATTTATATTCATAATTATAACTACAAAACATAATCATATGTTATGAACATAAGTTCATTAGTAAAAACTGTAAACATCAATCTTAAAACTACAAGTTTGTAAGTTAACGAGAGGTTCATAAATTATAAATTATAAATTCATTACAAGTATATTTAAAGTTCATATATAGTATCCTATAAATTTATAAAAACATATAGGTCCATTCGTTAAAAATAAAAGATTCAAAATTTATAAATTATAAGTTAATAATATATACACATGAGATCATAGATTATGATTTAGAAATTCATAATTTGAAAGGAAAATTCATACTGTAACCAATGAATTTAGAGTTTAGAATTGATGAATCTACACTTATATTTGATGAACCTATAAGTAATGCTTAATGATCTTGTTGTTTATAACTATATTTATTAGTAAATCTTCAGTAGATATACATTGTACTACCAATGTATCTATGATTTATGTCTAATGAGTCTACAATTTATATCTAATGAACCTAATGAAAATGCATAATAGTAAAAATTTAATGTCACATAAAAATAAATATGATATATTATAAAAAAAAAAGTTAGAACTATCTTTGAAGTTATTAAAAAAACTAATAAAAAATGTTAGAATTTGTAAATAAAAATTTCATTGAGAATTTTAAATCATAAAATTACAGGTTCGAAAGTTAATAATAAATTCATAAATTATAAATTATAAGTTCATTATAAGTATATCTTATGTTCATATATAATATCCTAGAAGTTCATAAAAATATACAGATTCACAGGTTAAAAATAAAATGTTTATAATTTATAAACTATAAGTTCATCACACGAACATCTGAAATTTATATATTATAGTTTAGAAATTCATAATTTGAAAAACATATTCATATCTTAACTGATAAATTTACAGTTCAAATTGATAAATCTATAAGCAATACTTAATGATCTTGTTATTTATAACTATATTTAACAATAAATCTTCAATGAACATACATTGTACTACCAATGAACCTACAATTTATATTTAATGAACCTAATGAAAATGTGTGACAGTGAAAATTCAATGTCATATAAAAAATAAATATGATATTTTATAAAAAGAAATAAAACTATCCTTGAAGTCATTAAAAAAACTACTAAAAATGTTAGAATTTTTAAATAAAAAATTATATTGAAAATTTTACACAAATAAAATTTTAATTCTTTATTAATATTTGATTATAAAAATCAACTACTAATTAAATTACTAATTTTAAATAATAAAATAATCAATATTTCTAATGAAAATAAAATTAATTTTAAAATTTAATACTTAATACAATTATTAATTTACTAAAATATCAAATATAGAATTATATTATGAAATATAGAATTAACTAGTTTGGACATGACTATTTTGTTGTGTAAAAGACTATAAAAGCAAATAAAAGAAAAAGTACATTTAGTATATACGTTGGTCTTAAAATAAAATAAAAAAAAGTATTATAAATTTAGCAATTATTCATACAGATGTTAAATAACTCAGGTCGAGAGATTGTTACATGTATCTGAGTTCATGATATAATTTAGCGGTGTAGCCTATGTGGCTCCAGAATAAATTTACTCTATCTCCTTGACCAAGTCCAATTAATAGCAGTTTGATTTTGGTACATAACTATTCATAGTAATTAAAGAGAAAAAAGAGACCGTATGGTCATATCCCTTCTCTTTTCTTCAATAAGCAAATTACAGAACGAAATTATTGATATTCTCATTTATGAGAATTAGAAAAGGTTTAATATTTTAATTTCTTTATTACCATCCATTGATGTTATTCAGAATTTATCACTCTTTATATCAAATATAATTGATAATAAAATATTATAAATCAATCTATTATGTCTAAAAAAGACGAAATTGACTAAGTTTATATTTCACTATAATAGAAAAACTAAGAGATTATATTATGGACAGGCTCTAGTCAGAGAGCCCGATTCGACCTAGAATCTTTCAGATAATCAAGAGAACAAGTCCTATTATAACTACCGACCTACATCTATGAAGTTCTATTTCTAGTAGGATAGAAAGACTATCGATGTCTATATAAGGAACTATGGTCTAACGATTACAGGTACATGTTATTTTACATATTCATTATATTTAATTTACTTTTTTACAAATTACCGATTTAATCATCAGAATAAATAGTCGGACAACCCCATTCGGCGCTTTCTAACCATTTTTGCAAATACTCCGAAGATAAAACCAGCCCTTAGAAGATTTTGTTGATAGCTCAATCATTGACCGAGTTATTAATAGTGATTATTTTTTACTATGTAATGTGTGATATATTAGTTCTGATAAGTTCTTTTAGAAAAACTAATTCCAATTGAGTACGAAATGAGTAAGAGTAGGACTGATAGTAATAATATCACTTGGAGCATCTACCTTTTCTTTTCTCTAAATGCATCCCAGCAAAATCCTTTCCCTCTTTACCTAAAATTGAGTTAGATTCCTAAATCAACGCTCCTTTTTTAAAATTTTGAAGAGCCGAGATTTCACTATTGAATGTGTAGTAAGCCCTTATGGTTCCTTAGCACTAAAAGATTAAACTCTAGCTTTATTGAAAAATGTAAAGTTTGCCCAAAAAAACTAGAATTATAGTTTTATTAATAGAAGAATTAAAATAAAGAGTGAAATAAACGGTATTATTGAGACATGTATAATTTCAAGACAAATGTAAAATATAAAGCTAAATTTATTTATGATACTCTTTTTAGTTTAAAAATATATTTTATTTTCAATTCATATGTGGATTAATAAATATATTCTTTCTACTTATGTCTCTAAAACGTATAGAAAATGTATAAAATTTGAGAATTAATTGTATATAATAATATTTATACTAATTAATGAAGGATATATTTAACATATGACTTACTAAACTAATAATTTAAGAAATAACTTAATTTATAACAGATAAAAATAAAAGGCTATCCTATAGAACGAAAGGAGTATAATAGAAAGTACAATGGAGAAGACTATTGAGATACGCTTAGGAAATTATGAATAAATAAACAATATATATATATATAACTGGGCAACATTTTATAAAGTTACAATATATATAGTTCTAATAAAAAAATACATGTGGCGTACATAAGAATTTATAATGTTATTAAATATTAATCAAATAAAATGATAATATTAAATGTAATATAATACTTTTTTTGTCAAGGCTTTATATCTTGCATCCTGAACCACATTATATTATGGTCTGGCCAGGTACAATACGTGTATCAAAATTTTTATGTGTGTGTTTTTTTTAATATATTCATTAAATCGGTACCGAATAAAACTTACATTCGTTAAATATGTACTAAATGTTCATTGTTGAAATATTAAATATTCATTGTTCATTAACTTTATTTTACTAAATAGATATTTATACTACAATATAAATATTTGTAGGATAATTTTAGATTGATTTTTTTTTACTAATTGTAAAAATAATTTATATTAAGTCTATGTTATATATATCCATTTAAATAAATTAATAAATATGATATTTATTAATAAATTATTGAATATTATGGCTATAAATGATGAATACTTATATCAATTACAAAAGTATTTTATTATGCATCACAAAAATAATGAATATAACTTTCATAAAGAATCATCATCATTTTCAAACGAAAACATATATTAATTTATAATTACTGAATTAATAATAACAAATTCATGAACATATAGATCATAAATAATGAATGTAATACCCGAAATGTTTTATATTTAATAGTGATTATATTAATAATGAGTTTTTATTAAATTAATTTAATTTAATTTTTATTTGGTCTAGTTGGAATAATTTAAATACAAATTTTGAATTTTAATATTAGACTAAAAAAGGAGTCATTTTTCTATATCCTATTAGTTTAAATTTTTAAGAAATTAATTAAGTAAATTATTTGAGAAATGATTATATTTTGGTTATTCAAATTTTCCCCAAATGCATATTTATATAAATAAAATTATATATTGAAAAATTATGGAGAAATTGTAAAGAGTGTTTTTATAAAAGGAATTTAAGAAAATTTGGTATTTTAATTAATTAGTGGTATTAAATTTTAAGTTGGAAATTTATTATTTAAATTAATTTTGTGTTAGGACTAAATTGAAAATTTATTTTGGAATAAGGATTAAAAGTATAATTTTATTTTTATGGGGGTTTAATAGGAATTTATATGTTTGGTATTTTTGTAAATATTTATGTCGGCAGGGGTATTTAGGTAATTATATATTTTCAATAATTCTAATTTGGTCCAAATTAAATAGTTAGAGGCTAAATTGAAAGGCTAAAGAAAAATTTAGGGGTTAATTAGAAAGTTTGCAGGATGAAATTGTAAGTAATTAAAAAGTTAAGGGACCAAATTATAATAAGAAAAAGTTCGGGGGCTCAATGTCGATATTAGAAGGAAAGAAAGAAGAAAAGAATAGAAAGGAGAGAGAAGAGATCGGGGTAGGAAGGAGACTTCGGGGAAGAAGGAGTGGGGGTCGTGGAGGCCGCTCGAGGCAGTGGCGGCAATTTGGAGGAAGGGCCGACGGCTAGCCCGGCCGGCAGTGACAATGACCAAAAAAGAAGAAGAAGGGGAGAGCTGTATCGTTGCCATTAAGTAGTTCCGGCATCCTTTGGCGGTGAGGTCGGTCTTGTTTTGACCGGTGAGTTGAGGGCTCTCTTCTGGCAACAGTGGCGACGCCTGGGGTGGCCAGAGTTGCAAGATCCGACAAAGTGAAGTTTAAGGGGCAGTCGGCATTTTTGGGTTTTCCGGCGAGCTCCGGCGAGCTATGGACGATCGGAGGATGTATCCCGACTATCCTCGGGTCAAGCTTCTCAATGGCACCGGTTTCATGGTGATCGGGCTTCGTTTGCAAATCGACGGCCGAGATCGTCCGCAAATCTCTCCGGATGATTAGGTGTCAGATCGGAAAATCGAAAGCGGAGATCGTCATCAGCGCGTCATTTTGAGTCCGATGGTGTGTTCGGATCGTCGATCGGACTCTAGCAGCCGGAGGCGAATCGACCGAGCGATCGAGCGTCTCGGTAATTTTCTCTGGCCCGTTAATTTTTTTAGAAATTCCTTGATTTAATTCGTGCTTATTGTTTTGTGTTGTGTATTTAATATTTGTGAGTCAAAAATAATTGTCTGTCAGTTTGCCTACCTCGTGTTTTGTACTGTGTAGCGGAGTCGGGAAAAATGTGAAGTCTGGGGACCCGACTCCCATTTTTTTGAATTGTTGGATATTTGTAGTATTTTTCTGGCAGGTCCTGGACCCGTTTTATGGGGTGCAAACGTCCGTGTTGTAAGAGAGGTTTTGCCGAATGTTCGATAGAATTCACCAGAGTCAAGATTCTTAGACAGTCAGTCCTAGGAATCTAGACCTATGGTCAACTGTAATTGTTCAGCATTTTGATAAATTGTTTTCCGTGATTAGATGATCTGTCTGTTCGGCTCGCTCCAATCGAGGCATCGGAGCAGAGCTAGGAGGTCGCCAAATCGGTGAGTTAAAGTCACTTAATCGTTGCACTATTGCTAAGACTGAATTTAATATGCTATTTTAGAAATTTATGCTTAGTATGATTATTATTACCACAATATTAATAATTTCACTTAATTATCAATTATTGAAAATAATTTATTATGGTTAGTAATGTTATAATAATACAAACGTTATTATTTTTCCTCACGAATTGCATGTTGCTTTACCCTAAATCTTTAATCTTTACTTCCATATGTGTTGAATGATTTCATTAGACAATGATATTTATTAAATGTGATGATTGCAATTTGAGAAATGTGGCTTTGTAGAACAATGCTGCCTGATGGGTTACATCAGGACCGCGTGCGCACCAGTAATGATCATGGACATGTAATAAGATTATGATGAGTTTTGCCCTGGTCGAGCATGGCTCTCTGGGCTGATTTAAGTAAATTGTCGGAGGTAAGGTCCCTGGTCGAGCGATGCTCTCTAGGCGCCGGCTTGGTTGGAATCAAGTGTTCAGGCTGGAGGTAAGGTCCCTGGTCGAGCGATGCTCTCTGTGCGCCGGCTTAGTTGGAATCAAGTGTTCAGGCTGGAGATAAGGACCCTGGTCGAGCTTTGCTATCTGGGTGCCAGACCTGTGGGATTAAGAGAGCCGAGAGGCTACTAGAATTTGGGGTTAGGGTTCTACTGAGCCACTCGTCCCGTAAAAGTAGAAATATTTATTTATTTATTATGGTATGATTATAATATGATTTGTATTTATGTGAATGGTTTGATATACTAATTTGAATAATTAATATTTTCTGTGAAGACTGCAATAGTATCTAGATTATTTGATTTTAACTCACTCTCGAGACTGACAGTCTCCATTTACTGTTTTTCAGATTTGTGACTGATAGTCTTCTGGCGACTCTTACTCAATAACCCGACTTCTTCATCATCGGATGGTGTTCGATTTGGTATGTCAAATTGTAAAAATCTTAGATTCTCCACAGTAGTAATAGTAGGGGTATCAATGGTAATTTTCTGTAGTTTCGGATCTCGCCTAATTCTTCTGGTAGATCGATTCAATTGTGTAAGATTTAATGTTAAGTTAATTTGTGTCTTACATAATATAAATTTGAGATGAGATTTAATTGAGTTAGTGAGAGTTAGGCTTACTACGGGATTCGGTAGCCTTACGCCTACCCATTCCCTAGTACCGGTCACGGACCCATGGGTGGGGTCGTGACAATGAATATTCTTCATTAAAATAATAAACATTTAAAAAATTGAGTGAATACAAAATGAACATTGTTACAATAAATAATGAATATTATCCTATGAATGAAGAATATTGATGTCCATTATAAAACTGTAGTACTTTTGGTTATGGAATTATCAATTACATATTGATGAGATACTTAAATTGAAAAATATGCAAAGAAATTAGTTTCATTCACTAATAAGATAAAATTTTAATATATAAAAAGTTCCTAAAAATTATATTATATTATTTTAATAGTCATTATTTGCCAAAAGTATATCGATTTTTAATTCTCTAGAGTATGACTAATTGAAAAAAAAACTATATGTTACTATTACGTTAATTTTTAAATTTTATTTATCTATAATTTATATATAAAATTTTAAGATATAAATATTTTTAACAGGATTGCTGTGTATTCTGACACATTTTGATATTTGTACTATTTTTAACCCATAAAATTTAAGGTCATGTATAAAGAAAACTAAAAAGGCATTACAAATATTTAATATATTATTATTCATAAAAATATTATAAATAATTATAAAATATTGAAAATTCTATTTAGTTATTTATAAATTGAATTTATATTATTATTTAAAATAAAAATAATTATAACAATCCTATAACGCATTAATAAAAATTAATTTTCATAAATATATAAATATTTATTTATTTAATATATAATTTTAAATTATATATAATATTAATTTTATAATTTATATTATTATAATTTCAATTTTTTCTAAGAAAGAACAACTAAAGTGGTGGGACTGAGTCTCGCACGTATGTCCCTGCCTTTGGCTCACGCTGCAACGTGGACTAGGGGCCAGGGCATAAAATGCCTTCTTTGTCCCACTTTGATAGTCCATTAGTTTAATAACTAATTGTCAAATATGCCCCCTATTAAATGACATATACGTATTATCATCCATAATTAATTGATGAATTAAATGGAGATATATTCAAATTTTATTAGAGTAAAATAAGATAATGGATTAGTTGACAAGTCTATTATTTGGATAATTGTGCATTACGTTAAAAATATTATGGATAAGTATAAAAAAAATACATTATGGTTTTATAGGTTTATAATTTTAAGTATATAGGTATGTGGTTACAAATTGCGATAAAGAGATGTATTTTGCCATTAAAGAGTTATGATTCACAAGAATTTAGCCATTTTTACTCTGATAAACTATTATTATCATATTGTATATATTTGATAACATAAGTTTAAAAATTAACAACTCTGAATTTCATTATTTGACTATCAAATCGATCTCATCAAATTAATGACTTCTTAAATTGCGATTTGACAATCAAACAATGAAATTATGAGTTATTAAACTTTAAATTTATGTTATCAAACACGAGCAACATGATAATGATGGCTGATCAAAGTGAAGATGACTAGATCCTTAAAAATCAAAATATTTTAATGATAAAATACCTATTTTTTTTTCACGATTTATAACCATATACATCTCTTTGTCTAAAAAATAACATACTTAAATTCGTCCGTTAAATCATATGGTACTCTTGTTTTTTACTTATCCAAATATTATCAAATATATTATAAGAAAAAAGTATTAAAATTTAATGATACTAACTGAAAATAACTAATTTTATTAATCTGTGTGTAAAATAAGAATAGACTATTAAAGTGGAACAGAGAAAATATTAATATAAATTAAATAAAATAATATTATTAAGTTTTTATTAAAATAAAATATTAGTTAATATAATAAAAATTAATGGCTATATGATGCCATTATTTGACTATATATTTGTTATTTTCTATAATATTAAATTGATAATGTTAAGTATTTATTAAAATAAAAGAAAATAATAGTTAAATAAAATTATTTTAATATATTTGCAATTAAAATAAAATACTTTAAATTATAAGATCATAAAATCATTAATAATTATACATTAATATAAGTAAATTAATTATAAATAAAAAGTCAAAGCTAAATAATCAATTTAAGGCTGTATAAATTTTACTTTTATTCATTTTAGACTCGAAGACTGAGAAGGTTGGGGGAGTAATAATCAATTTAGCTCTTCAATTTTCTGATTTGAGCTGAAAGTCAAATTACATGCTCCTCCTCTCCCTAATTTCAAACTTCTAATTATTGAATCATTACTCTAATTCAATTGCCTTTCTTTACGTGGTTATGTTCTTCCTTTTTCTATTACTCACTATTTTATTTTATTTTATTTTTCTAATCTTCACATAACGAATTTCCAGTAGATACTGAAACACTGCCATCTAATGCCTGGTGTCCACTTCTGTTTTTATTTAAAAATTAAGACCAGTTGCGACACCTTTTTTTCTCCTTAAAATTAGAATAAAATCATCACTTAATTGCATATACATAATAAAACTTTTTTATAATCATACACTTGAAATTAAATAAAATTTATGGTCATAACGAGTACTAACTATTTTTATAACTTAATAGTTAATTTTGTTGGTGAAATGATAGAAACTATAGATAAGATATATAAATATTTTATTATATTATATTATATTATATAAATAAGATTGATGAGATAAAATAATACTATAGTAAGACAAAACATAGCATAACATATATTTTTAAAGTTATATATACAAATATTATTATTTATAAGAATATTTTCTTAAAATAGGACTTAAAATTTTTATAATTTATTATAATAAAAAGTCTATTCTTATTTATAATTGATCCAAATTAGAGCTGTAATTTTTTATCACTATATAGAGATTATTTTCATACAGAGTATTATAGAGAGATTTTACTGTATAATATTAAAATCGAAAGAGTGGAAAGATGATGCATGACTATTGAGCTTCAACATATTAATATGAGAATTTCACACTACGCTATTTATTTTTTTATTTTTATATGTACACTTGATTTGCAAGATATTAAATTGAATGAAATAACGTGTGAACTATTTAAATTTGCAAAAGTAAAATAATAATAATATTTGAATTTATAAAGAGTGCTAAATATTAAATAAATAATTCTTACCACAACTTTGTGGTTTTCCCTTCCCACTTTTATTGCCCTCACCATCACGACAATTTGATCTGTTATGATATGAGACCAGTGTTACAATTATTCGTACCTACAATAATAAGTAAAATAAATAATAATTTTTTAATATTAATATTATTTAAAAATTATTAGAATTAAAATTAGACCAATTACAAAATGCTTTTTATTCAAAAAAGAATCAGCAAACCACTTTTCTCTTTCAATTATTTTTATTATAAATTTTTGCTGCATTAAGATAGTATATATGAAAATGACAAATATTTTTAAATTTCAGAGGAAATAAAAAGAAATTAGTTAATTAAAATATATATTATGCATATTTAATTTGTTAAACATAAAAAAAAACTAAAAATCTATGATATAATTATTTTTTTCACTATAACGGACTTAAATTTGAAAAACATTCTATGTTAAGAGATTTGCGATGAATGTTAATATTTGATGGAATCAAATCCAACAATATATACCTATAAATTAGTGTTAAATGATACCAAACAAAACTCTTATTGTTCAATCATAAAGGTTAATAAGATAAAAATAAATAATTTTTCAATTAAATAGATTAAGTTTCTATGTACCATATTTTTGTTGATTTCAATTAATTTTTCTTATTCCATTATTACAAATAAATGTCATAACCTACTGTAATCCTATTATAATAGGACTTCATCTAGCATTTTTGAAGTAGTACCGTCTTGATATTTATTTTATTTAATTTTTTTAATACATGTAATAATATAAATACCATAATAGATATAATATACGATTAAATTAATTTTGAAAAAATAATTTATATAAATTGATTTTTTAATTTAAAATTATTTGATGAATATATGTAAATTGATTGCTTCATTAATATGTTATTTTTATAAGACCTATCAATTACAGTTATATGAACAATATTCATAAAATTGAATAAATGCATATTTCCTATTTTAAGCAAATATTTGATTGTATTAATGAAAAGAAAAGAATTAGAAACAAAATAAATTAAAATATATTAATTTCCACATGATTAATTTGATGAATGGAAATGAGTTATTTATGAAAAAAATGACTATTTATCTATTACTATTATTTTAAATTAATTTTGATTTTTTTAACCAGTTATTCAAGTTACATGTTATTTAAATAAATAAAATTGAATAGTTGAGATTTAAAATAAGTAATCAAACCATTAAAATTTAACATGATACTGATATCACGTGATCCAACCATCACACACCATCGTAGCGGCACTCTTCACCATTATAATCATAAGGAATAAAAGAGAGTAAAAAAATCGATAAATAGGCCGACAAATTAAGTGCCCAAAAACGACTTTATTCCATCCACTTACTACATGTACAAGCTATGAACAAATATACTTGATGCGGTACTCAAAACTGAAAGTTAATTGCTTCCTACTTTAGGATCCTCTATTTTGAGAAAATGAAGAAAGAAGCTTTCAGTTAACTTACGCAGGAACCTAATCAAGTTGAGACTTGGGAGTTGGTTGTAACGTATCTCTTTGACCAAGCAAGCAAGAAATGTATATCCTCAACTAAAAGCAACAAAAACTAAATCTCCACTGATACCATTTCAAAATCAAAACGTAATTTTATATAATTTAAACCCATCAATATTGTGATATTCACAAAGTATAATATAGAATGATACCTCGCATTTCTTGGAGGGTTCTCTCAAGAAGATAAGCATAAGATAACCTACTTCTTCTCCCACCAACCCCCCATCTTTCTTTCTTTCACGCTTCAAATTAACTACCCATTCTTTTTCCAATCTTTTTCATCAACAGACTAAAAACTCATAATTAAAATACTGAATCTAAATTAGCCAAAGATTGCAACAACAGAGCCAAAGAATGGCAGGTTGGGCAGCATCAAATAATAACAAGAAGTTAAATCCTGGAGCTTTGGATGAGAACGATATATTGATGGGTGCTTTGCTTGCTCGAAAATCAAGTATTGATCTATTGCAGAACTGTGATCTTCCTCCACCACTAAAGGTGTTTTCTGGGTCAGATAGGACAATCAGATCGTCTATGAACAGGGTTTTTAGCATGATGGGAAAAGAAGAGGAAAACAATGAGTTTGATATACATGGAAGTGTTGGTGGTGGTGAGAATGGGAAGTTGGAGATTCTGAAGGCATTAAGATTGTCACAAACAAGAGCAAGAGAAGCAGAGAAGAAAGCTGCAAGTTTGGCTAAGGAGAACGATTGTATTTCTAATGCTCTGTTGAGGGAATCCATGCAACTATTTGCATATCGTCAATGGGTTAGGTTACTTGAGGTTCAAGTAATGAAGTTGCAATCAGAAGGGAAACATCAAGGAAATAGATGGTGTTGCAGCTGTGGAGGAAGACTTGAAGGGGTTAAAAAATTGTTGAAAGACGGAGAGGATTGTGGAAGCGGTGATGGCGGCGGCGGGGTGTGCTGGATTTTGGCATGGGCATTTTGTATAGGGATTGCTGGTGTGAGACTGGCTTTTGGATGTAGATATTTGTTTTGAGTTGGATATATACATAATAGTATTTGATCTGTGTCAATGATTTTTGGCATGGTTCATGGAAAGAGAACATTTTGTAAAGATAATAGATGGGGAGAAAGGGTTATTTAGATGATCAAATTTTACATTGTAGTTATGTTTATTATTCATGGAAAATCCTGAAGAATTTTATACAGTGAATTTACAAAGACATTCTCAGGCCTATATCAGAACTAGCCTTTTTCTAAAAATAATATATTATTATTATTAGTGGAATGTATCCCCTCTAATCAACTGTTTGGGTGTAATGTAAGATTTTGAAGCATAATTTGGATTTGGATTACTGATGGCTGTTCAAACATTTATAAGGAGAGGGCCATACAGATCAGATCAATAAAGGGGACCTTCCCATCCATGGCGACCAAAAAAATGCAAGATAAGGAAAAGATTTTCCTCATTTTTCTTAACCTTGATAAGCTTTACAATATTATTTTTATTAACCGAATTTCTTTCCAAGAAATGAACAGGAGAGATTACGAAACATCAAAGAATTTGAACCTTTTCTCTTATGTCATAAAACTATATTAGCAAGCAAATACCCAGACTTGAAGAAGAATAAACCTCAAACATGGCTCCAATTGCTTTCTTAAAATCAGATTCAATTATGATTTCTGTCGCCTCTATTGCAGTAAATTAAGGATAATCCTCCTCAAATTGCCACAACTCAGCCACTAGAGAAGGACAAAGGGCCTCTCTTTTTTAGCCTTCCATCAGGTAGTCTCTCACTGCTACCTACTGCAGATCAGTACAGCCAAACCAGCTTCTTTGTTTGAAGATTTCCAAGCAGCATCATGGTTGGCCTTATGAAAAGGAATGTAATGTATTTGGGAGTTTCTTTACCCCGTTTGTGAAGGTATAACAACAAAGAATGCTCACTGCAAAAATTCCAAGCAAGAAAGAAAAAGAACTTGAATTTGCCATCTCAATTTACTGATTCGCCAGACATGCTTGCAAATGATAATGCCGTTGATAAACCATTCATTGGACTGCCAACGGTTGAATTATTGTTCTCACCCGATGATACCATGTACATAGCCATTAAAACGTTAATCGTAAATGTGCCCCATCTTTTCACGTTTAGTTTCCAAGTATCTCATGTTCTCCCTAGTTATTGGAGTCAACAATGGGACTCTGCCTGCAATGGCCAGGCCATAACCTTTAAGCCCCACATATTTTGCAGGATTATTTGTCATCAACCTCATAGTATGGACACCCAGATCTCGTAGTATCTGCAAAAGATTAGGTCACACGTTTAGCTGCCTCAGTTTAGACTGCAAACACGAAAAACGATATGCATGCTGTACTGAAAAATTGAAGGAAGACGAGAATGTGTAAGAACATCACCACAAGCATTCATAACAAGAACAAAACATCTTATGCATGGTTGCATAAGACATTACTGTCCTAATCATAGATGTTCAATCCAAACTCCAAAGAACAAAACACAAGATCCACAAAGAACATGTTCCTAGCTGGCTGGAATGCCTTGTCTTCTACGTAAAATTTAAATGTAAATTGACCAAACTACCAATGAAGATAACCTAATCTAGTGCAATAATATAAGCTGTATAAAAATTATTAATCAAATTGCTATTACATTGAAGTAGGAGTGAGTTATCTAGATAAGGAATGATTCCACTTTTAGTCATATAAGTGCAACTCTTTAAGTTGCATGGCTGAAACAACAAAAGGCATATGAGGCTAGGACTAGATAGTACACTGCAGATATAATCCACAGAATTGATGAGATATTATATATTATTAAGAAGATGAAACAGTTTCTACCTGGGCACCAAGTCCATATTCCCGAGAATCAACAGGCAAACCCAGCTCCTCATTGGCTTCAACTGTGTCCCGTCCATCATCTTGTAGATTGTAGGCCCGAAGCTTGTGGCCTAAACCAATTCCTCTACCTTCATGTCCACGGAGGTAAACTAATATACCTCTGCCAGCTGCCTCAATTTGTGTCATAGCAAGAGCTAGCTGATTTCCACAATCACATCTAGCTGATCCAAATATATCACCTGTGAGACACTCAGAATGCACCCTCACAAGAATATCTTTACCATCCCCAATTTCACCCTGCATATTTCAGACTGTTATTGTTGTTTATAGGACTAAAATAGTCTCACCCTTAATGTAAAACAATATTTCTAATCAGCAGTAAAGGTAAGAGGACAATAAAGTTATAACCATATTGCATGGAACAATCAACATTTGCATTGACCTACAGAAGTGACAAACTTTCTACTCTCAATGGTATATAATGGAAAAGAATCTTAATTTTAATTTGGCATACTTTCTCTTCAAGTTTGGTGATAGATGCAACAACAATGTGAGTGATAATCTCCCAGTTTAAATGAATAAAAATCAAGCTCTGCCAACCCTCTGGGGATTATATATTGTGCAGCTTGGATGCCCAACTATTGAATTAAAGTTGAATATGCACAGTTCGCAGATGATTTAGTAGATAAGAATTATATTCTATGGTATTAATATTCCCTCAGCTGTGCAACTGGCGAAGGAGCTATTAAATCCTAATTATAACTGACAAGTTTGCAAGACAATATCCTTGGAATCCTAAGACTCATAACAAGCACCCAGCAAAGCCTATGCAATATGCATAGGCAATTGGTAGCAATTTCTCCAAGCAATTATTGAGATTTTCATTTGTTTACCATTTGACATTGGACAATCTGCTCATTCCAAAATTTTAATCCCTTTCTCGTAACAAAAAACTTGTAAATGTAAAAGTTTAGCATCAGATATAGAGGCAGCAAAAAGAGGATTTGACACCCATTGGCAGGTATAGATGGCCATGCACCCAGTGCTAAACTCATATGAACTTACAGAAAACAGATAGTTCCTCGAAAGGCCTGGTTATTCGCCATAGCATATAGCATCAACTGTTACATATATACTTCACATCAGTCATACATTACATCCTATTTGCCATTCATTATTAATCCGTGAAATCTCAATGGCAAAGGAAGAAAGATGATGTCAAACAATTTGGGTCTCCTACACATGAATTATATAGAAAAGAAAGGTAAAAAACTGATCTGCAAAAATCCAGGTGCAAGTATGTGTTGGCAAGTCCAAGATAGTGCCCTCTAATTAGGGAAAAAAATAATAATTAAGACATAGGAATTCACACTCAAAAGATTAAAAATACAAACAAAGATAACATAAGAAAAACGTTAAAGGAGAAACAATGGCACAGATCATGGTCAAGACTAAAAAGACCTTGAATGCAAAGAAATAAAACGTTATGATTGATTTTGATGCCAGGGTACTCACAGCCTTCTATAATATGGTCTAGTTACTACTGAACCCAAACATTAATTTTCTTAGCATTTTTCTTTGGCGCTGGCTTGCTTTCATCCATGTTTCTAATTAGTTAAAGACTCCACAGATTTTATGTTCACAGAGCTCGAACCAACTTGAGCACCAACTTGATGCACACGCCATATAGCTTTTGAATTATTCAAAAATTATAGTAGCCAATGATACCTAGCTGTCATGCCTAAACTAATTAAGAGTAATGAAGAAGTCTATATATGAGGTTATTCAAAGTTCTTCATCTTCCGCTTTTCCCCTTTACTTTTGATTATAAAGATCTTTTTATTTTTGAAAAATTAAAAAGATCATTTTAGGCAAGCATACTTTTTTATTCACTCTTCATAAGCTTTAAAACTCATATTAATAAACTATAACTTTTTTCTCTTCGTCAAATAAAGAAAGCTGCAATCCATAACTCTTAAATCAACTGTTTACCTTCACAAACAAAGGCCAGCCTCTAAAAATGTGCCATACATTATTTTAAACAAAAGACTCCTTTTAATTTTTCAAAAACCTTAACACAACCTTTTTCTAACCAAAATCATAGCTGTGTTTACTACTTCTGAATATGAAATTCAAGTTAGGAGTCTATAAAAGAAGTTAGCTTTAAGCTCACATTCATGGTCCAGAATCCAACCTTCATGTTACTGAGTGAGAGAATTCTGAAAACAATTATGGTCAATCTACAGCATTTTCACTGGTTACAGAGCATATGAGCAATCAAATCACTGACTATGCAGGTATTTAACAATAAGAACTGAAAATCGTTCCATTTAAGTGAAACATGTCCAATAAAGCAACCTAAAAAACGACATAGCATACATCAAATCATAATTGGAAAATAGATTTTGAAGTTAAACAAGATACTAAGTTAATTAAAAGATTCCATCATAATACAATATAGGAACATAGCATACATCAAATTACTACCAAAATTCAAACTATAACTTGAAGATAACAGGTGATTTTATACTATTGTTGCATAAAATGAACCGCTACCTGAGAACGCGAGTTAAGATAGATAGCTTACTTTGACCATTGCTATATGCTCTATTCCATCCAGCAGTGACCTGTAACAGTAGGCTTCAAATGGGCCCCACATAGTTGGTATTGGAGCAGTAGCAGCCAGCTCCACTAATCTGTCTCTCTTCCTCCTATATCTGTCAATAATTGTTCAAAAACACCATTGAGACAATTAAAAAAGGATACTACCCAATAGCAATTCAAAACACGACATCTGAACCCCGAAGAGTGCCTTTTAAAAAAAGCCCTTTTTGTTTTCTTTTTGTTCACTGAGAAGATGTACCAATCCACAGGTATACTTTTCTGTTTTTTCTTTGTGTAGAATATGCTAAATATCCTGAAATGCTAGTTACCCATTTTTCAGGCAATTGAAGTAAAGCTTGCTAATTGATATTATGCTAAGAAGGGCAGCAAGTCCCTGAACCTTGATATGCAAATAGAGAAACCTAAAAATTAAAATAGTTACCTGATTAGATCGGCTATGGAAATGATTTTTAAGTTTTCTGTTTGTGCAAACTGGCGAAGCCTAGGTAATCTAGCCATGGAGCCATCATCATCAACAATCTCACATAAAACAGCAACAGGCTCTAACCCAGCTAACATTGAAAGATCAACAGAAGCTTCTGTATGTCCAGCTCTTTTTAAAACCCCTCCTTCCCTGTACTTAAGTGGAAAAATATGACCAGGGCGATTAAAATCTCCAGGTTTTGAATCTCTAGAGGCAAGAGCCAACACTGTTGCTGCCCTGTCATGAGCCGAAACACCTGTTGTTGTGCCATGTTTTGCATCCTATGTAAACAGGATGGAAAATGTTGGACATGGAATTGGAACCAGCTAATAAAATAAGCAATTTGAAGGTATAACAAAGACACAGTTAAAACCTTTTTTCTTTTTTTCAGGAAAGCAACTAAGCTGTTAGATTTGCCTAAATAATGTTGCAATCATCTATGCACTGTATATAATGAAAAGAAAAAGGGAAAGGAAAACAAGGAACTGGGATATGTACTAACAGGAGTAGGAAAATAGACACAAAATGAATAGGTGAAAGTTGAATGCTTAACTAGGTTAATTGTCAAGCATATAGACTTTATAGCTGCAATGCGTGAATCAAACTTTAGATAAATGTCTTATGAGAACATACAGGTATATACCTGTTTCTACATAAAAAGTTAAAAGTTTCAAATCCTTCATACTTTTGGATGCTTATTTCAGGAAGGAGAAGAAGAGGAAGCATTTAAACTTGACCAAAACAAACTTATAGCAACATACCACTGTAACAGTAAATGCAGTGCAAAGTTTCTCCTCATTCTCCTTGTGTGTTACCATTAGGGGCAGTTCCAACCTCTCCAAATCTTCTCCCTTCATACTCACACATACAATACCGGTTCCATGCTTGACAATAAATGCCATAGCTTCAGGAGTTGCCTTTGATGCTGCCATTATCAAGTCTCCCTCATTTTCTCTGTCTTCATCATCGACAACAATTACTAACTGCAACATTATTCAAAATCAGTTTAGTTCTTAAATTGCTCCATTGAACAAATTAAATGCAGCATGGAAATAACGACGACTAACCTTGCCTTGACGAATATCTTCAATGGCCTCAGGTATAGAAGCAAATCCATCAGTAGGATGATCAAGATCATACTCATCATCATCAGGAAAGAAAGCAGACGTAGTGGGAGTTATTTCGGCAGAAAGTGTATCGAAACCTATTGCATCAGGTTGTAATTCAAGGCCAGGTGATGGGTTAAACTTATTGCTAACGATGGTATCTTGTCCTGGAGCTCCATTGTTATTATGATAAGAGAGAAGATCACCTTCTCCAGATACCAATGAGGCTCTAACTCGACTAACACCCTTCAACCTGAAACACAATTTCCTAGTGGGGTTGCTTGAGACTACTAGATCAGTTAAATCATTTGGCGCAAATGGATAGGCACAATGCAGACCCTTATAGCCTCCTCTGAGAAAAAGAGAGCAAATTATTAGTTATAAATGTAAAGGCAACACAATGAAAACAAAATTTTTGTTTTTAAAAAAAAAAATAAAAAATGCAGAATTGCAATCCCAAGTAACAATGCTATGTTATCAAAATAATGATCAATAAAAATGGAAAAATGCACAGTAACAACCTTCAGCTCATTGAATACATATAATTGCTAGAATTCAAATCTTTCAAATTTAAAAACTAAAATCATAACTACAGTTAACATAATTTGACGAGAATTGAAATGAAATAAATTATTTGAGTAATTGAATAACCAGACAAGAAAACATGAGCAAGAAACACAAAACTGAGCGATACAATTTTCAAGAATTTCAGTCCAACGAAACCAACTATATGTTTCTACTAAATCAGATAAAAAATGAAATTAACAAATTGAAAGAGGGAACTCACTGTAAAGGAGAGGGATTGAAAGAGGAAATGTAGAGATAAACAGAAGCCATGCCTTAGAAAAATTAAATATTTATATATTTGTATGATTTGAATTATTTATCCAAACAAAAGTTAGCTGAAGGGCACCGTTCATCGTCAATAACAACACCGCCACCAAGCAAAATCAAAGTGTTGAATTGTGTGTGGATATATCTAATTTCCTGCTTACGTGGCAAATCCTCTCTTGGCCTTTTTCACTTTTTCTTTCTTTATCCGCTTTCTTTGCATAGTTAGTTTATTCATTGCTACGTCGTCGTTTATTTTCACCTACTAGTATTCTAGGCTTCTAGTTCCCAATTGTGAATATTTCTTTTTAGATTCTTCTTTCAATTTCTCTTTTTCTTTTGAAAAAACATCTAATTCTGATTATAAGTGTAAATAAATAGATAAATATATGGTAAGCTAACAAATATTAAAAATTAAATAAAAATAATTGGAATTAGTATCATTTTATTCTGTATGTTTTAATTGTTTTCTTTAAATCCTAATGAAATATTAATAAGACAAACAAATGATTTTGTAAACAAAGCCTTTCCAATAATTGAAATACTTTTAACATTTAAATAAAAATAACAAACTACTTTTAAAATTTAAAAGAAAAACAGTTTAATTCACATTGAATTATTGATTCTTATCAAATAATTAAAATCTAATAAATAAGTATTTAATTTTAGTTAAATTTTAACACGTTGATTACAAACTAAAGAATGAGATCATTCAAATATTAAATATTATATCTAGTTATATTTGAGAGGATCATACTTTAATTTTTAAAATCTTTATATATAAATAATTATAAAATTATAGATCTAAAAAAATAATAAAATAGAATCTTAAGAATTAAAATTTTAAAATTTACAGGTTTTAAGACTTAAAACTCTTAAAATTTAAAATTTATTTGATTCAACTCATCAATATAGTCGATAATTGATAATTAATAGCTGATATCTGATTGTTGATAACTAATAATTAATAAATTAAATTATATAATAAAATTTTATTAACCGTTATTGTTAGGGTGTTAAATAAATATTGAGAGTTCAAAATGTGTTTTATTTTATAATGTTATTTTTAATGATATAACAAATAAAAATAACTTATATTAATAAAAATATTATAACTAATTTCGTTAATTCAATTATATTTATCATCAAAAATATTTTCAAATTATACTACTAAAAGTATTTATAGTTTTGAATGTTATAAATATTAAATTTCATAATTGATTGACTATTATGATGTCAAAATAATCATCATTTAATATTAATTATAAGAAGATTAGCTATGATATTAACATAAAACAAATCATTACTTATCATTTCTAATAATAATAATGTTAATTCTTATAAGAAGATTAGCTATGATATCAATATAAACGTTTAAAACTAAAATCGATAGAATTAGTTTTTTAAGTCTTACTAAATAAATTTAACTCAATTATTAATTTGAAAATAATTATTAATCTTTGTGTGTGAATGATTGTTGGTTATTGAATTATAGATCCCAGGAAGCATTCCATAATGTCTCATTTCTTCTCAATATTCGCTATAAAAAAACTTTACTTAAACTTTCACTCCTCCAATTTGTAACCGTTAACTAACGGTTGTAACGGGGTCTATCCAAGCTAGAATAATTAACTGGGTCATGAGCCGAGTTTAATTGAGCTTTCGAAAACTATACGCAAGTAATTGGGCCAGGCCGAATATCATTCCGACACTAAGCAGTACCTTTTATAACTTTTAAGAGCTTTTTTCATAAATGCCACAAAAATAAAATATTTTATATGTTTTTTATTTAACCAATAAATTTCTAAATACCATAAAATGAAATTTTATTTATAAAAATATCTAATTTGGTTTATTTAGATGAAAAAGTGTATGTTGGATATATTTTAAAGAACAATTGTATATGTTCAGTATACTTTTGATTGATAATAAATCTAAAATAAATAAATTTTTATGAAATATTGTTGTATTTTATTTAATTTTTTGATATTAATGATGAATAAATAAAGTATTTTTTTATTTAAAGATTTAGATGTGTCGAAAATATCATATTTGAAAAATTAGATAAATTACTACAAGTTTTAAAAAAAAAAGTACATGTTGAGTATATATTTGAGAAAAAAAATATGTCCAGTATATTTTTAACGTAAATAACAACAAAAAATATATATTTAACCAAAAATAATGTACATCAAGTATATGTTAGGTATCTCAACTTTTTTCAAATGAAATAAAATACAAATTTAAAAAAAAAAAAAACTGAACGAAAAAAGATATATGTTTGCCAAATAATAGTATATTTTAGGTATCTCGAAATTTTTAAAATGAAATAAAATTCAACTCAAATGTTTGCTAATAAAATTCAACTCAAATATTTAACAGCAAACATTATATGTTTATTAAACTATGGTATACGTTAGGTATTTTTAAATTATCTGAAATTAATTTTGAAAAAACGAAAAAAGATGAATAAGTAAATAATGGTATTTCTGAAAACAACAGGGGTAATTTTGAAAAAAGTAAAAAAAATAGGAGTATTTTTGTAATTATTATCAAAAGAATAGATAAATGGTGAAATTTTATTTCTTTTTAACTATTATTTGCACATGTATCTTATCATATTATATTAGCTACTTCTTAATATTTAAAGACTATATTTTTCATTCTTTTATTTTATAATTTTATACTAAAAAGTTCTTTCATTAAAAAATCGTTAAATATGTTTGGCTGTATACTATTTGCCTCTTGATTTTTAGTGTAATATATAATTTTTTTATTTATATCTTGTTTATTACACTAAAATCTTCTTGCATTTTGAAAGTCAATACAATTAAAATAATAAATTTATACAAAATATATATTTTGATTCTTAAATATCTTATCAAAATTATAATTCTAATTTAACGAAATTAATAATAAAAATAATATTTATTTTATTTTTTAATAATTTAAAATTAAATTATATAAATTCTTAATATTTCGCTCAACATAAGTACTTCTAAAATATTTAAGTTTTATTAAAACTAAAGTATACTAAAAATAAGAGCAAGTAAAAAAATTTAATGATTAAGTTGAAATTTTCTTTTATTGATTTAGTTTTTTTAACTATCGTGACTTTAAATAAAAGAGATAATAATTAGTTTTATTAAAAGACAATAAATTTCTAGTATAATAAATAACTATAAGCAATAATTTATGTGTTATATAAAAAAATGGCAGAACTTATAAGATCAAACCTAAGCAATGATTGTTTAACGAAAATTTTGATATAATAATTTTTTTAATATAAAATTATAAAATAAAAAATATAATTTTTAGATGTTAAACGAGGAATTATAATAACATGGTAAAAGATGAATATGGCTGTTGAAGTTACAATAGAAGATGTAAATAATAATGTTAAATTGAGGATTCTCATTCAATTGGCTCATGGGATTAAAACAATCATAGGATGTGTACTTGGGACTTGCGGAATGCATAATGCAAAATCTTTTGGTGTCAAACTTTGAGGTAAAAAAGGAAAGAGAGGGGAAGGGAAGAAAGTATTAAAATTGTGTTACATGCACGACAAGTTAACCAACATCAACATGTAACTTTCTACTACTAATAATTCACATCAAGAATATAATAAATGAATATGTATCATACTCCTCCTGTCATAATGTGAGATCACTAAAAGCAGGCACCAGAATTCAGAACTCGTGTGTGTGTATATATAAATGATGACTAAGAGAAGATTCAATATGATGCAGTAATTGTAGTCATCTCAGTTTGTGTCTGTACAAGTGTGAAAAGCATAAGTTAATGCTCATTGCATTCAACCTAAATAATGAGCATCAGGGTCCCATTTATCTATAAAGAATTTTTTATAGAATCATTGACATTTGAAATATGTTGCAGCAACTCTTTTAAATTGTTTAAAATCTCTTTTATTTTCTTCACATTCCAAGTTCATCTTCTTAGTTTGTTAGCTACCCAAAACAAAAAAGAAAAGAAAAAAAAAAAGAAGAATGAGATATTAAAGAAGAATTCATAAAAAAAAAGAAAAAAATGCTAACTTTCAGAGTTCTCAGTTAATATTTTCTTAACTTAGATTAACAAAGTGTTTCTTTACACATTGTGTATTGCATATTTGAGTTTAAGTGTTTACTTAATTTTCATGATTCATTATGAGGTCCAATAAGATGATTTGTCGTTAATGTGGTAACCCTCTTCCACACAAATCTTTCACCTAACCAGATATAATAAAATCAAGATTACATTATATTTTTTTTGAGTATATTATTTGGTAATATAAAATTACTTAATATAATACAATAATAAATACATAATGTGATAAATATTTTTATTTAATATAATGATTGATACATAAAAAGTATATAACTATCATAATTATTTATATTTAAATTTTTTATCTATGTATATAAGTAATTGTAAGTCTGGTGCTTAACTTTCTGATTGATATTTTAATTTTTTTAATTCAATTAAGTATTTGAATTGGATAAAATATATCAAATAAGTATTATTTCACTTCAAATTTGTTTAAATGGATGAATATATTATTTGCCACATCATAAGAGCTGCCAAATGACTAAAGTGTCTTCACTTTCTTTCTTCTTTTGTTCGTAATCATTTTTAGATATTTTAACAAATAAATGATAGAATATTACTTAAGAATATCCTCAAAGCTCTAAATTACTATCAATAATACAAACCAATAATAACCATTTGTTATTTTTTTTTTCCAATTTGACATACGTATTTAACTTATTAATAGATAAATCTCGATAACGTCTGAAGAATGCAAAAGAAAAATTTGAAAGAGAAGATCTAGAAGTAGAAATTTGAAAAAAAGAAATTGAAGCAGATGGAGCAGCTGAGAACCCATCATTTCCATCAGAAGATTTTGTAGAAAATGTTAAAGATAGTGAAGCAGGTGAGCAACAGAAGAACAAAAACAGAAACAAGAAGAACAAAAGAAAGGAAAAGGAAGGAGGAGACACACTAGTGGCTCAGACTTAAGTCTTTCTTTTGTAAGGCTATACATACAAGCAGCAGACCCATTTAGCATGTGTTTGAAATTTGAGAAATAAGCAGTCAAGCTTCCCCATTGTTGTAATTGATTAGAGGATTGACTATGTTGTCATTTGGGTTTAGATAAAGTAACTGCCAGTAGAGGAATATGTCTAAATTTGAACATTTGCATGGCAATTCTGTGTGAATATCATCAGTGAGTGTTACTATCCACATCCTATCAAATTTAGGTCTAATTAGTTCAATCAGTGATAATCCAAAAGCTTTTGCCAGGAAGCCAATGGGGCATGCTTATTTTCATTGACAAAAATGGAACACCGTTTATGCTAATTTAACTTTTGACACCTCTCACCTTTTGTTTTTTTGACATTTTTCACCTTTAACCTTCTATTTTTATATTTTCGCAATTTCTTTTTCTTTTTAATTTTTCACCATATAAATGAATAAAAACATAAAATATATATAGATGAGAAAGAAGTTAAAAAAATTGAGATATAAAAGTAGTTAAAATTAGAAGTTGAGAAATGTTATAGATTAAATAATAATTGAAGAGTGTCAGATATTAAATTAGTAAAATTTAGACATGAAACTATATATTCTACTATCAATCAAATTGCACTTATATTTTATTTGGTGCTAAAGTTTCTCTTTAGTTCTTCACTCCTGCTTTCTGAAAATCAAATGAAAAAGAAAACAAAGACAGGCCAATGGAATACCAATTCCAGTAGAAAATTTCAAATGACTAATGATTGATTATATTATTAGGAAAACTTTTATATAAGGCTTGATGTATGTTCTCAGCTGTACATCAAACCGATAAATGATTGATACATATTTATTAGTTTTAAAATAGTGAAGTATGTGTCAATCATTTTATATTAAAATATAAATTACTTTACAAATATATCACTTTTCAATTAGTCATGGGTATCCACCAAATCTAAATAATAAAAAAAATAATTTTTCAATTAATTGTAAGTATCCACCAAATCTAGATAACAAAAAATATAAAATGAATTTCAAACATTTGAGAATGAACTGCCCATAGAGCTTGTTTGCTAAATAACTATGTCTATTTCAATTAATTATAAAAATTATCATGTCCATGCTTGAAAATTTGGCTCATAATAACTCCTCAAAGCTGTCCAAACAAAACATTCTCCATGATTAAAGTTTAGTGAGAAGGTATGAAATTGTATATATATATATATATATAACTTGAAATAATTAGATTAGAAAAGAGATGAAGAGGAGGGGAAGAAAGAAAAAAGAAAAGAAGAAAACATAGTCTTTTGGCAAGATTCTACTTTCTCATACTTTTCAAATTAGGCTTTAGACAGCACTCACAAAATAGAGAAAAAGAAAAGCTGCCTTCCATTAAGGGGTCTACGTAACACACTCCAAAACACTTCTCTCACCTAACCAAATCTCTTTTCCCAATTTTTACAACTTTTTAAATTTTGTTTCTTTCTTTCTCTTTTTTAATTTTGCACACACCCAATCCAACCCAACTCATATGCAATAGATTCTATATGCACTTTCTTCACCATACACCTCCAAAAGAGAGCTATCCGATCCATTAACAAATAAGAGAAAAGGAAAAAAAATATATAAAAAAGAAAAGAAAAGAAAAGAAAAAGAACTCTCTCTTTCCACCTCTGTAAAGTATATACATATTTTATTATAAGAATAAGTTCATGAAAACAAAATTTCATGTGTTGGTTTTCTGTCACTTTTGAAACATCATACTCACAGTTACCTTTCCATTCCCTTATTCTGGAAACTATATAGTCCTCTCTTAATGAAATGCCATGTGATCCCTGTCCTCTTTATTATACTTTCATTTCTTTCTTTTGGGTTCTTGCTTTGGAGATTGATATACATATGTAAGTTCAATGTATAGTTAACTGAAAAATGTTTGGGTGTCTCTATAGTCTATTTGTGTATCTATAATTAGATTAAGTACATAAGTTTTTTGCATTCATGGCCTTATTTAATTATTTCTATCCACAAATTTACATATTTCCTTTCCATCAAGATTTTGCCACATTACCTAAATTATGTGTCCTAAATCTTTAGATTTTTGTTCTTTTAAAACTATCTCTCAAGCTTTTTGTGGTCATAGTGAAAAGATTAATGTGTATATCTTGTGGGTCCATTATATAGCTGGCTCTGCCTTGAGGACAACAACTTTTAAAGTCATTTTTAGTGTTGATGGGCATTAAAGTTTTTGATTCCCGACATGCTTATACTTTGGTCTAATGTTAAAATTGACTCCAAGGTATTTGCATGCAAATGCTAAAAGAAAGTGACTATGGCTTGTCTGAATTTCTGTTCTTTTTTTTTTTTCTTTTCTACAAAAAAATTAGATCATTTATATTTTCCACTTCTTAAATTGCAGAAAATGGGTCTAAGGTTTGCCGTTATCTCTCTCTTTTTTTTTCTTTTTTTTTGCCTCTCAATAAAAATCGCCTTTTAACTTTGATTTCTGCAATTGAAAGTGAATTGTTATTAGCCACTTTAGATTGAGATTGACTTTTGGGTCACCTAATAAGCTAAATTTTATATTCATTATTAAGTTAATAGGGCCTGTGTGGGTTTGAATTCTGTAAATTGTTAAATAATCACTCAATCTGAAATTAAAATATAATGAAAAATAATAATTTTGATATCTTTAACTCACTATTGCATGCCAGATTTCATTGGGCAGCTTGGAAGAATATAAACTTGGCTTATTTTGTGGTGTAATTTTAGATTAAGAAGAGCGGTGGCGAAATATTCAGTTTTAAATTTTCTATTCCAAAAGAAAGGAAAAAGAAATGAAGTATTGAGTATGTTGGTCCAAGTCGACAAGACTTCAATTGTGGCGTGTGGCAAGGGCCTTGATATTCATGAACGATGAAGTATATGGTGTTTGGATATTATAATGCTTGATCCACTTTGCTCAGGCATATAAGATTTGTTTTTTTTTTTTTTTGTTTCTTTGCTACGCCATGTGTGATTATGTATATCTTTGTTTTTCTTTTTCTTTTTTCCTTCTTTCATGCAGTGAGTTACTAATTGGGCTGGAATGCTGCAAGCAGTTAAATTATCTATTCAACGCCTTCAAATCTACTGTGTATCACTAAATTAACATCATATGAATGTATACTATTATTTTTCAAAAGAGGGTTTTTCTTTTAATCTTGCAATTCAAAGCATAAAATTGGTTATCTGGGGTTAGCCTCTTGCAGAGGCGGAATCGTCGCCCCCCCAGAAATGAGAAAAAGAAAAATTGATGAAAGACTAAAGAAAATTTTGATTATATATATATAAATATTTTGTTGTTTGTTCCATTTTAGCCAACCCCAAATTCAAACTAAAATACTAGATTGCCTCTCTAACTAGAATTTGTTCCCTTAGCTAGAATTTTCAGGTCCGCGGCTGGCCTCTTGGCTTTTGTTTAGCTTGCTTAAACTTGCAATCTCTCCTGGATTATTTCATCAGTAAAAGGATTTTATGTCAACTAACATTACAGATTAAAAATGTGTTAAGCAGTTTAGGCAGAAAGAAAAGGAAAGGTATTGCACCTTGCACATACCAAAACAACATCCTTGCATTAATATTGGATGCATGCATGTGAGAGGAAAGTTATTAGCATTTGACCCATTTCGTTATGGAATGAATCCTGCACTTGCACACATATAATAGCCAATTCAGGTGTATATATTGTTCAACTAGAGACCAGAAGATATGGTCATTTACATGTGCCATGCTCGTATACTCATATATAAAGATCATATGTATGCATAGATTTTTTTATATTATATATATTTATAGGAAATATTATAAGGGTTCTTTCAAATAAGCTATGATGACCAAAAACAAGTACCTGACGTGCTTTATCAATATTATCCATACAAAAATGATGAGTTGATGAATGCAAAAAATTGCTCTGTTGGGAAAGGTTTGAGCAAGTCAGCGACACCAATAAATATGTCCCATGCTCAATCATCCTCTTCCCCCTTTTTAAGTGAAGGTCTTTGCCATACCCTATATAGACACATATTTATATAGTACAGCTAAATATGAAGAGCTTTAGATCCCACAAGAGAATTAAGATAATATAGAAAGATTAAATATTTTTGTAGCTTAATTATAAATTTATTGTCTTAATTTTTTAATTTATCTATTTTAATATTTAAATTATTTTTTTCAATTAAGTGTCTGAATCTGCTAATTTACATATATTATAGTATCTCTTACAGATTTTATAGATTAAAGTAATAATTTAACTTGTTTTATACAAAAATGACTTAAATATCCCTACTTTTCATTACTTATAAATTTTTTTTATTTATTCTTTCGTCTTTTTTTCCTTCTTTCTAATTTCTTAAAAGTAAAAGAAATAAAGATTTTGGATTAATTTTTTTTATTTTTTGAGGGATAGCAATATATATATTTTACTTTTTTAAGTGAATGCAAAAAAATAAAAGAATAAAAAGTAGTGTTTATTTTTTATTTTGATAAATGAAAAAAGCTTTTTATTTTTATCTTTTAAGAAATAAAAAAATTGTATAAATTCTAAAAATAGATAGAAAAAAGAAAAAAAAACAAAAAGAAACAGAATTTCAGATTATTTTAAAGAAAATATTTAAGTCAATTAATTGTTCAAAACAAGTTACGGAAACACTTAAACTTATAAAATCAGTTAGAGACATTATGTCAAATATTTTTAGCAGGTTCAATAAATTAAAAAATTAAAAAAATTAAATACTAAATTTATAAAAAGAATAAAATTATCTTCGGCTTGTGACGTGTATCAAACACATTCAGTCGTTTTTGTCTTTCAATTTCAACTCTTTTTTTTTTTCTAAAGATATATTGAATGATATGATATGATAATATATACATATTTGTAAGCCACTTAAACCACTATACTTTTAGGTGATAGTTAGAGGATTGAGAAAAGTACAGTTCTAAGCCCAGCAATCAAGTGAAAGAGCCTCTCTTTCTTACCTTAATTAAGAGACATGAGAAGTTTATTACTGAGCCAAATATCCAAATAGGTTTTCTGACACTGGAATTAATTGCCATATATCACAAGGTGTTTTTTGATAAAAAGATAAACAATAAGAATGATTCGGATTTCATTAATAATTAGAAGAGAATGTCACATCAGCCAATAACACATTATGGAGGGTCTTGGTGGGTTGATCCCCCACCCAAAATTAGGTTACAAACCAAAGTAAATGGGCTCCAGAGAGCCAGTCAGGAGCCACATTTGCTCTCCTATTTTATATTTTGTTAGACATGAGGGATAAATCGTACTGAAAGTGAAAAAAAAAAATTACTCTATTTTGATTATTGATTATAAGTTGAAATATCAAATTAAATTTATGTTCATCAACTAAGTTTTTTTTAGTCTGTTTAAGAGTGAAATTCAATCAGAATCGATTGTATTTGTTAGATTTAGCTTGATAAAATTATATTAGTAATTCAGATCAACTCGAATTCAATAAACTTAAACATATTAAAAAAAAGGTCAAATCTAAATCAAATTCGAATTATTAAGTATATTAATTTTTTTATTTTTTTACTTATTTTACTAATTGACAAAAAATACAAAAATTAATAAGTTCAAAGTGATAAAATAGTTCTTTAAGAAAACTTGATACTACTGAAAATAAAATATAATGATTTTTTAGTCATTTTATTTTTAAAGATAAAAGATAAGAAGATATTACTTAATTTTGTGTCTTTATTATCATTATAGATAAACATATTATTTATAATGAACTTAAAAATTCATAAATATATAGAGTCCGGCATTTATCTTTCCAGAGTTAGCTTAAGAACAAGATCAAGCTTGGTTTTTGAACGAATTTAAATAAGTTAAAAAAAAAAAAAAAAAAACACCAAATCCGAATTGAATAGGTATTCCCAAGATAGTATCCTAGACGAAACTTTATGTATATATAGCAATGTAATCCTTTCCTTGTGTATTGTTTAAACGAACGCCATTGGTTCCTTCCAGACTTGTATAGGAACCCGTCGCCCAAACAAAATGAAAAGAGATGGCGGTTCCTCGGCCTTGCCCAGTAATTGGCGCATAAAGAATGCCTTTGCGCAGGGATGCGATCCGCCAAGCTGGGGAAAACAAAGACCTTCGTGATGCAATTTCTTTTCTTTTCTTCTTTTGGTTTTAATATATAAGTCTAAAAAGCATGCAAAACGAGAGTAAAGTATCTTTCAGACACAGTTTGTAAGAGATGTAAAGATAGAGATTTAAGATTTCATGCGTCAAGGAGAAGAAGGTGGTATTATTACTGGTAATGATTTCAGCCTTGGATATATATGAAACAAAAAGAAAGGAGTAGGTATGATTCACGAAGCCTTAGATTGAACGTTCATCTTTTGTGGACCGTCTTGATCACATAATAGTTTTCGAAGGACAAAGCGTTCTCTTATGTATCTTGGATGCAATGGCAGTTCACAAATTCGACATTTTTTTGAGGACAACTACAAAAGAAATCTCACATGCACACAACTCACCAATTGCCTTTTATGTGGGGTTGGCTATGTTCATATTTAGAGATTTTGAGAACCATGTAATTAAAAGACCCAACTCACACGTGTTGTTGTCAAATTAAAAAGAAAAAGAGAAATGTGGGTCCTAAAGTTGTATATATTGCAGTAGTGGCAGTACCCAATTGTAGCCTGAATTTTGAATTTTGATGACCATAATACAGCTACAATCCCACTTGCACCTGCTCATCACAGCTTGGGAAATTTTGCTTATCCAAGTATGTACACCATTGGAAAAACAAGATTAGGTTATTTGAAATTGACATTACAGGAACTTGTGCTGTAAGTGCTCACACTTTATTTGGGTTCTTGATCACCACAAGAATTAAGACACCAGCTGGGTCTGTCTCATCTATAAATGTTTGGTATATAATGTACTCAAACTCCTAATATTGGCACTGGAGAAGTAAATATCAAGCTTTGGATTCCCATCTCCTCTATTTACGAAATGTGCACTCGAAAGTATAGACACTCGAAAGTATAGACGTTCAGTCCTTGAGCTATTGGTTTTATCTTCTAGTATATATTAAAATTCACTATTGTTGATAAATTACAAATGGGAAATCATGAGAATCAACTTTTGGCACAATTGATTGATGTTAATTGGAATATGCAATTATTCATTCACTGGTTTGATCTATCAGTTTGTGTTTGGAAATGGGTATTCAATTTTATTCTCTTACAGACACATATATTCTGTCCTGGGGCCTAGTTAGTTCTAGTTTATTTGGCTTCATTTAACTACAATACTAGTACAAGGCCATTATTTTGATTATGTGCATCTATTGCAACAGAATTGAAAATTTTTCCTGGCAACAAAGAATGTTCCACTTTTGTTAATATGATCATAAAAATAGAGAAAAGAAGAAGGAAAAGAAAAAAAGAAGATTATGCAATGATGCATGTTATGTGCGTTCTTGTTTGTTGTCAACTTAGCAAAAAGAGTGGAGACAAAGCATTTCATAGAAAAGGAGAAGAAACCAAGGCAATATCTTCTAATTATTGCTTCAATTCCTTGGAAAAGAAAATGCAAAGGAAAGAAATTTAATGAGGTGAAGAATGTGGCACCACCACCATCTTGTTTGCTTCTGCTTCTATGGCCTTTCTTGCCTGCTTGCTTGTACTTTCTTCTTCTTACCAACTTAGTTTTGCCCCTTTGTTGGCCTTAATATAAAGTAGATGGGTAAATACTAATTACTTCCTCATCCCTCCCATTTTGATAATACTCTTATATTTCATTTTCTTTAAATTGTTAGTTCAATAGCTAAGTATAAGAACATCTTTTATTAATTAGTATAAATATTATCACAAAGTGTATAATTGAGTGTATCTCATCTAGTAAAAAAATTAAATTTCAAGAAAAGTACTTTAAAAAGAAAATAGTAAGTAATTAATAGCATTAACTTAAAAATTAAATTTCTTAATTTTTATATAGATTTGAAAGTAAACTATCAAAATGGATGAATATATTACATATTTAGCTCATTTGCTTAGCCAGTTATGTCCTCGTTGATTTATCTAAGTTAGAATTTAGGACATGATCACTTAGCCATTTGCAGTGGAATGCATCTAATTCTTAAATAAATTACACATGTTAAATTATAGTTATGAGTTTTGTTATAGTATCGTTGGGGCACTAATTTTTTTAATTATAGAATATTAATTAATATTATTTTAAATAATTTATTTATTTTATATGTTCTTTTACTAATATAGATTGTCAATAATTTATATATAATTTTTAATTATTTATACGAGTCAAATGTTTATAATTGGATCTTTTAATTATTAAATATCACTAATTAAATTCTAAGAATAGATAAAAATAATATATTTAATTGATCAATGATTAAGTACTCTATATAATTGACTAATTTAGTATTTAATTATGTTAATAAATTTATTAAAATTAAAATAATATCAATATTTATAGGTTTATATTTTACATTTGGCTGAATTGAAAAATAAGTTGCATGATACTTAAGAATGTTTACATAAGATGTTAAGAATTTTTTTTAATTTAACTAAAATTTCAAATTCGAACTATAGATATACAATTGGTTTAAAATTTTTAAAATAGTGTTTATTACATGTAAGGGCCCTACTCAACACGTTTTTAATTATTTAGATTAATCTTAAATACATATTCACAAAAAGAAAAGACAAGATGCATGGTGCATAATACTTAGTAAACCTCTGCTCTGAAAAAGAACAAAAAATAAAAGAAGAAGAAAGAGGAAGAGATAATTGATGAAGTAAAATGATGCATATTTATTGGAACCTAAGTAAAAATGTTATCATAGTGTATTAAATTGGAATTGGTAATATATAGCTCTTGAACACGTTGTGCATATACTAATTAATGAGAACAATAATCTCATGGAAGTAATGGCGCTATTAATTCCTTAAAATCTGAATCAAGAAAAAGATTAGTTAATCATTAGATGGTCCTCCATAGGAACAGGAATATCGTCAAAACTATAGTGTTTTGCATGAGAAAGAGATGGAAATAGCACAAGTTAATTACTATTTAGCAGTCTTAATTATGGATTATAGCATAAGGTAAATACTACTAATAGTCTCATGAGTCGCTGTTTATTAATTTTTTTATTAATCACATGAATCATAAGAGAAGAATGATAATTTGTTCAAAATTAAAGTCAACAATAGGAGTCTAGCTAAGGTAAGGTAAGATTATTAAAGCAACTGAAAAGTTAACAAGTTATATAAAAACATCGTGTAACTTCCCTGACCAAAATGGACTTAACTATCCAATCTTCTATCATCACTTTCTCGAATCGTATAGTCTAGCAACTCAAAGCTCTAACTGCTACTACTTCTATTCTGGTATAACTCTTAACATCCTGTATAACACTCGTAAGAAAAATAAAAATAAGTAAAACTCAGTGAGAAAACAAACAAATAACAAGAAGAAATAGACAAGCAGTTATACATCAAGCTCAATAATTAAAAGAAAATGTGAACATAGCTAATTGAACCGTCAGAGGACGAAATCGTAAAACTAACTACTTATTATCCTTACCAGTAATATTAGTAATGGTAATAATAAGAACAACCATAATAGTATCAATAATTAAAAGTATAGCAAAAAGTTGTGCACACTAATAAATATCTCCTATTGATCCTTGGCAGCTTTGGCGCAACGGATGTTTAACCTGGCAGCACCAAAGCACAAAATCCCTGTCATATACATGTAGACAATATTCCAAAAAGTAACCACCCAATATACGCCTCAAAAGTATATATATATCGAGCGTTGTCCCAAAGATAGTATATTTACCGACAGCACTCCCCAAAGTTCCATTGATGTAATAATTATATAATTTAATTTAATAATTATATATTTAATAATTATATATTAAATTAAAATTTAAAATAAAATTAAAAATTAACTCCCGACATCCAAGGTGTGATCATATAGGCTACATAAATGAGTGTGTATATTTATGTCAATCACAACAATAATCCTTTGATAATAATAATAAGAATTTAAAATACCATTATCCGTTCTCAGGTGCTACAAAAAATATTTCTCATTTTTCTACTCGACTTTTCCTTATTTAAAGAAAATTTTATAAGATAAAGCATTTATTATATAAAATATGTGCATATAATTACATATATAATATTATAATATATATATATATTAAAGAAAACTATAATGTTATAAGTTTATCCACTCACCTGGCATGCAGGACTCGATCAACTATACCTTCACTAAGGTTCTCTGCTAATTTTTTCTGGACTATTATTCGAGCGCACAAATCCTAGAATTTCATGCACAAGCATACTTTAGAATTAATTTTAAATATATTTCTAATAACATTTAACCAACGTTTACTACCGAATATCTAAAAATCTAATTCTATCTTTTAAATTACTAAACTTATTTTAGCATAATTATATCAATTCTCTATCTATCCTATTTAGTAAATTCTACCGAAAATTCGACAGCACCTCCCCTATAAAATGGACTAATTCCTCTGATAAAAACAGGTCCAAAATCTGTAGAAAAAATTCACACAACATAATCCATAAAAATTTCATCCGAGACCTCAAAAATAAATTTTATTCTTTTCCAATATTAATATTTATTTACTGGCCATTATAATTAACCTTGAATATAAAATAATAATTAATCTACCTCACAATTTAGACATCAAAATAAACTACTAACTATTTCAGGCCAACAATATTATTATCACATAGCTACTATTAATTTCACCTATTTTCTCTAATCACTTAAATATAAATTTTTACTACCTTTATTTATTCTAATTAAATATATTATTCTTCTGTTAGTATATCCATTATCTACTAGTAACATAATTAAATTTAATTTTAGGCTTTTTGGTTGTCGATTTATGGTCCACTAAATTATTTATTCTAATTAACTAGCTTTATCTCATTAATATTTATAAGGCAACTAATAATAGTCTTTAATAAATTATCACATTGCTAAATTTACTCAATTTAATGACTTATATTGTAATTTCCAAAAATACTTATCTGTATACATTAAATCATCATTTTTTTCTAAGTAATACCAATAAAATTTTTAATTAACCTTTCTAGAATCAACAGGCTAAAGAATTACCTCAACACTTGATAAATCAATCGACTCACCTCCGGCCGCTGGAGTTCGACCGACGATCCGAGCGCATCTAAAGACTTGAAATAATGCACAGAGAAAGAATCCAACATCTGATTTTTTGATCCAGCCCCCCGGTCATCCAGAAATATCACGGACAGTTTCCAACCATTGATTTTCCAACAAAGTCTAATCGAATCAAAATCGGTGTTGACAGAAAGCTTGTGATGTGTAAATCCTAAATATGTCCTTTGATCATCTGAAACACAATAGCATTGGCTGAAAATTTTGAAAAACCAAACTACCCCTACATTATTCACCTCATCGAATTTCCTTTCTTCGACCACCTTCAGCACTGCTAGTGCCCTCAAATGGAAGCCCACTCTCAGGCAAGTTAATTGCCACTGGAATCACCTGTCACTGTTGCCGAAAACGCCATGAATGACATCAAAGAGCTGTTGTTGTTTCTTCCATTTTCTGCTACTTGACGCCATTGTTCACTGCCGCCGGTGCTACTGCCATGCTCGTCGATGTCAACTGCTTCTACGGCCAGCTTCAACGCACCACAGAAGCTTCCTCCTCTACCTACCATCAAAGGCAGCTCCAAGCACTCTCTCTCTCTCTCCTCCTCCTTCTTCTTTCTTTCTTTTCTTTTCTTCTTTTTTCGAACCATATCCATATTTAGTTCTCCCTTTATCTTTTTAATATATTTGATCTTGGTTGATTTCTGTTTAGACCTTAAGCTTATATCAGTTATTTCATTTAAATCCTTAACCACTACTTTTGGGCCAAATTAAAATGACGGAAAATGCAAAGTTACTTATTTACTTTTATCTTTAATGAAAAAATTACTAAAATACCCCCATCGATACACTTATTTATAAAAATACCAAAGATGATAATTTCTATTTTGATCACATACTAATTCAATTATACTTTTAGCCTTTATTTCAAATATAAATTTCAATTTAATTCTAACACTAAATAAACTTAATTAATCAAATTATTTACTATTTCCTATTAAATCCAATACCATCTTGCTAATTAAAATTGTCCTTTCTCCAAATATATTCTTCAAGAAAATATTTTTATAGCCTCCAATTATGATATTTTAAAATATATTACCATTTATATAAATCACTTATCTAATTTGCTATTCAACCAAACTAATTAAATATAGATTAATAAATTTGTTTATTTTACTCCAATATTAAAAAAAAAATTAAATTTAAGACTCGACAATGTTCTGTTATATTTCATCAAGAGTTTTTAAAATACAATTTGTTATTTTAATTTTACACCTTAATTTATTTATTATTATCATTATTATTATTATAGTTTCTTAGGTACGGGTGTTACAAATCCAAACTAGTACTATAATAATAATAAACCCCCTAACTTTTGTTGAATAATTTGGCATCTGATCCTAAATTACCATGTTTTGCATGCGGTTAAAACTGTTGTTGATATGTACAAATGTTTAGAATCTCTCATCCTGTGGAATAAAAACAACGTTGTCAAAATATAACATGTGTTTCGGGTATCCATATTTATAATTAGAAGTTGCTTTTTCTTTTATATATATGTGTGTCGGTCAAGTATCTATCGAGTGAGTGGTTAAAGTTCTCCATCCTATTTTATTTCCATATTTATTAAGTTAGTAGTTTTTGCTATTCAAACTATTTTAAAGCATTCTCATTTTTTTTTATAAAAAATATAGATATTATATATAAAAAAATTAATAAATATATCTTTGATATAATTTTAATATAAAAAATAAAAATATATATTAAATATTAAAAATATATATAATTAATCTTTAATAATTATTAACCATGTAATAAATCAATAGATTGTAATTTTGCGGAAAGAATGCTCTACTTGATTGTACTAAGCCACATGTAGACTTTATAAATATTCTTTTATAAATCTGATTGTTTGGATGTTGAATTAAATCTCTTTTTTCTTTTCATCATTTTTATAAAATAAAAATTCAACACCTATATAATAGAGAATCATAATCTAACACTTTTATAATGGAGGATTATAAAAAAAAATATTTTATTTATTTATTAAAACTAATTAATAAAAAAATACCGGCGGTAGATAAAAACTGAAATTTTAATAAAAAAATAAAAGAGAAAAGAGGAGAGGGGAGCTCTCTCATATGTACATCTATAATAAAACTAGCTATGATATCGGTGTTTTATAAGGGTAATTTTTTTATGATTAAATTTTAAATTTATGAACTTGTGAATTTCATTATATAAAATAAATAATAACATAATTTTATAATCTTTTTGATAAATCTTTTAATTAAATGAGTATTTCAATTAAGAACTAACAAAAAAAAGTGAAAAGTTGAAATTAATAATTCTCTTATTACTGCTAGTCGAGTAACCAAAAATACTGCTATACTCTTGGAAGATTATAAACGTAATAAATTTAATATAAATAAAGAGTTTAGAGGAATATGACTATTTTCTATAGTTTGATATTATATTATATTACTATTATTATTTATTATAATTATTTATATTTTTGAAATTACTAATTTCTAATAAATTTAATATAAATAAAGAATTTTAGATAAGTATTACTACTTTAATAGGATTTGAGATTAAACTATGTTAAGATATTTTTATAATTATAAATATCTATTTTGTCATGATAATTAGTTGTTAATATTATATAAATTTAGAATTTATTGACTTATTTAATTTTCTACAGGAATGTTTTCCTTAGGTGGTAAGCTATTTAACTTTTCTTTATTTCTGCTTTATTTTATATATATATATATATATATATATTATTTATTATAATTATTTATATTATTAAAAATGATTAATTTTTAATAAATATTATTATTACTATTGAATTTGATATTAAATTATGCAACTAATATTATTTTTCATTACATTATCTATATTGTCATGTTAATTAATCCTTAGTGTTATATGAATTTAATTATTTGTTTATTTAAAATTTTAGAAAGGTGTTTTTCGTAGTTGATAAGTTATTTTAATTATAATTTATATATAATAAATTGTGACTTTATAAATGGAATAATTGGATAATAGCTTAGAAGAATGCATAATGTAATTCACAGAATTGATCCATTATCATATAGGGTTAAAAGAAGAGCCCAGTTAAGCTCAAGTTTAAGATTAGAAGTAGTCTTATGAGGCCTAATATTATTTCCAATTCAATTATTATAACAGGGACAACTTTCTTTCTTTCATATAAATCTCACTATCTAGTGAGAAAGTTTCTCCCTATTTAAACTCTCATTCCACATCTAAAAAATATGAAAGACTAATTAAATCTATATCAAAATTTATTAAATTAATAACTGAGTTTCAAATCAAGAATACATTATATAAGAAATTTTATTTTGACATATACTTATTTCATAAATTTTTTGTAGTTTTTTGAGTTCTGATATACATATTTTTTACTTTTTATAATTAAAAATGAATTTATATAAATTATTCCTGTTAAAACATCGACCAATATATTAAATGATTGATGTGATTAAAGAAATTACAATAATTAAATATTTACTCCATATCTGATGTAGACAGAAAATCCAAATATGTCCCTTTTGTAATAGCAAATTACAAGTTTTCCCTATGGGATTTGAAAACTGAGAGTTTACAGTTTCTTTTCTCAGAAGCACCTAATGTATAGAAAAGATTTGAAAGTAAAAAATCCAAAATATAAAATATTAAAAGTGACAATAAAACTTAGGCGATTTTTAGGAATATATAAGAATCAAACATCTCGTGACCTACATGGAATTTAAATAAATAAAAAATTTGTTCAAAATTATTCGTCAAGTTATTCGAGCTCGATAACTTTATTGAGTAACTTGAGCTGGAATGAATTTAGTTCGTTTATTGGCTCACAAGCATACTCGCGAGCCTCCTCTTGAGCTCGAGCTCGAGCTCGATTTATTTAGAAAGCTCGCAATATGGTTATAAATAGGCTTATTTATTAGCTTATCTATAAGCTTATTTAATGATTCAAACTTGAATTTAAATTATTTTTATTTTTTATTATAAAATTATATATATTATATATATTTATACATTATAAATATATTTTATTTATATTGCCTATATAATATACATGTATATTTATATATAATAATAATAACTATGATAATTATTTTGTTATTATAATGATAATAATAATAATATTAAAAATATTTAATAAATTTGAGCTCAAATTCAATCTTTTTTTATTATTTGACTATTTAACAAGCCGAACTTGAACTTAACTCATTTAACATAATAATAAATTATTTACAATTGAGCTCAAACTACTCATGAGTTTAAAAATTTTAAAACGAGTTGAGCTCGAGCTTTAACCAAATTAAACTGAACATAATTTGAACTCGTTAAAGCTCAGCTCGGCTCAGTTTGTTTACGGCACTAATGGCTTTGTTGCGCATAAAAAATTGGTAAGCTCAAAATGATCTTTTTATAAGACTAATAAAAATTAAATTTAATATCCAAACAATCATTTTTATCAATAAAAGTAATATAAAATAATCATCATATAGAGCATGCTTTTAAATTATAAAATAAAATTGTTATAATATTAAGAAAAAAATTTATAGAAAAATTTATACATATTCAAAGAATTTAGTTTAGAGGTTTAATATAGCTTATAGTTGTTTCTCACTAAATAGCTATATTAAAGCGTTTAGTAAAGACTTAAAAAATAGCAGTTGATAGATGATTTAGTTTCAATCAACTGTTGATTGTATCAGCTCTATTTTTAGAGTTTTCTTTTTATTAATTGATAGCTTATTTGATTTCTTTTATTTATTTGTAACGATTATCTTTATTAAAACTTATTAATAATAACTTATTTTAAATTGATATCATATAATTAATTTTTTATATTTTATAATAAATAGTTATTTTAAAATTATTTTTAATAATTAAATAATTATAATATTTATAATTATAGTATTTGAAATTAGAATTTTTATTAGTAGAGTTTCAATCTAAATTTTTATATTTAAATAATTTTTATAAATATTTTCAATAATAAATAGAATTGAATTAAAAAATTAATCATAATATCTTTTTATTGTTAGAAATTATTTTTATTAATTTGTATCATTAAATATAATATAAATTTAAAAATATATTATATATTAAATGATCATTTAATATATTAATAATTATAATAAAATTTTATTAAATAAATTAATTTATCAGCCATCAGTTATTAATTATCGGCCACCGACTCCAGACCGCTACTAATTGTAATTTTTACCTTTAGATGTATTTGTCGTAATATTAACATTTGATCTTTTATTGAGAAAAAAAACACCTTTGATGAACTCATCCGATTAATCGCACCGACCAGGCCGTAGTGACACGGCGTAGAATCCGCTGACGCCAAAACAGATCTCCATCAGCTTAAAAAAGCTAAGCCGTTATAGAAAAAAGCCGAGCCGTACAGCCCCATTGCACCACAACGTTCATCTCTGTCCTACTCAAAATAAAAAACTAAAAATATCTGTCACCATTTTTTCTTTAAAAAAAAAAAAAGAAAGCTCCAAATGAAATGAACCCAAAATTCAATCCAAATGCAAAATTTAGGTTTACCGGCTATAACCGGTAAACAATTGTTTTGAGTTACCTAACCCAAGTAAGAATTTAACTCATATGAATGTTGCCCATCAACCCAACTTTGGTTTATTTAAAGAGAGAAATTGTTTCAGGCCAGCTGGGTTGTGAACTGCTACTTCACTTCTCTCTCTCTCTGTCTCTCTGTCTCTCTATCTCTCTATCTCTCTCTCTCTCTCTCTTATTTTCTTTGTAGATGAACAGTCATAGACTTTGGGTACAATACAAAAATTCAAAGTTCTTTTTAGCTTGTTAGCATGAACTTGATTAAGTAATGATGTAGAGAGAGAGATAGTGAAGAGAAGAGTGAGGGTTTCCTTTTCTTGATACTTTTAACTTAACTTCTCTTTTGGGTTGCTTAATTTGGTTTTGGTTTATGTTTTTGGTTTCTTTTACTTGATTTCTTTTGGATGGGTTTAGAGGGTGAAGTGGTAGTAGGACAAGTATTGAAAAAGAAGAAGAAAGATGATGGGAGGGAAAATAGAGAGCAGCAGCAGTGGTTGTTGTACAGTTTTATACAGCACTACTGTACAAGTTGGTCTAGCAGCAACAGCATACTTAAGAATTCTCCTTACAAGTGAAAATCTTGTACCTTGAAAAAACCAAAAAAAAAAAAACCAAAAGCAAAAACACTCTCAATATTGAGCTTCTAAAAGACATCTCTCTCTCTCTATCTCTCTCTCTCTCTCTCTCTTGCTCACTGAAATCCACAAATTTACACACTCAAATATTAACAAACAAAAAAAGAAGAAGAAGAAGAAAGACCTGATCTCTGTATCTTTATAGAGTTGTTTCTTTCTTTCAGAACCATGAAGAGACTTGGCAGCTCTGATTCTCTTGGTGCTTTGATGTCCATCTGTCCATCTACAGGTTATTACAAACAAACCCATCACTAATTTTTCCTTTCCTTTTAATGCTCCATGTCATAAATAATTCAGACATGCCCATGTGATATTTATACTGTCTTCTTGTTCTTCCTGTTCTTCTTTTTTATTTTTTGTGATATATGTAATTGCATAATAACTCTCAACTGTTTATTCCTTTTCAAGACTTGGTCATGTATTTATCAATTATACTTGACTTTCACTTTATTCTCTTTAGGTATAAAGCTTGATTCATCCACTAACTTTTCTTTTCTTCTTTCTTAATTGTGTGTTTCTTTTAGATGAACATAGTCCGAGAAACAGCAACCATTATGGGAGGGAATTTCAGTCCATGTTGGATGGTTTAGATGAGGAAGCCTGTATAGAAGAATCAGGCCATGTCGCGGAGAAAAAAAGGCGACTGAGTGTAGATCAAGTCAAGGCCTTGGAGAAGAACTTTGAAGTTGAAAACAAGCTGGAACCCGAAAGAAAAGTGAAACTAGCCCAAGAACTTGGTTTGCAACCTAGACAAGTTGCCGTCTGGTTTCAAAACCGCCGTGCACGGTGGAAAACCAAGCAATTGGAAAGAGATTATGGTGTTCTTAAAGCCAATTATGAATCTCTTAAGGTCAATTACGATTCCCTCCAGCATGACAATGAAGCTTTACTCAAAGAGGCAAGTGTTTATGCAATCAATGATGATATTTACTTTTTTCATCCTTATTTTTTTATTTGGTCAATTCAGCTGTAACTGGTTTTAAACTCGAAATCTCACTTTACACGACTCCAGTAATATTACTATAACCTATTTTGCTTCCTTACAAAAGCAAAAGAACTAATCTTTTCAAGATCGTAATGCTTCTTGATCTGCAGATAAGAGAACTGAAGGCAAAGCTCAACGATGAGAATACAGAAAGCAATGTTTCTGTTAAAGAAGAGATAATCTTGCCGGAATCTGATGACAAAGCAACCAAAAAGCCACCACTAGTTGATTCTCTGGCAGCGGCAGAAACAAAAGAAGACTTGAACTATGATAGCTTCAATAACAACAATGGAGTAGCAGAGGTGGCAACTTTTTTCCCAGACTTCAAAGATGGGTCATCAGATAGTGACTCGAGCGCGATCTTAAATGAAGATAACAGTCCAATTTCATCATCTGGGATACTCCAAAACCACCAGTTAATTATGTCTCCTCCACCTGCATCTTCATCATCCTTAGACTGCTTCCAGTTCACATCATCAAAAGCTTATAATCAGACCCAGTTCGTGAAGATGGAAGAACACAATTTCTTTAGCAGTGAAGAGGCATGTAATTTCTTTTCTGATGACCAAGCTCCTACCCTCCAATGGTACTGCCCTGATCAATGGAATTAGACAAGGAAAACACAAAAGAAACAAGGGCGCAGTAATAAGAGGCAATCAAATAGTGGAGAAGTGGGGGTGGTATCTTGAAAGAAAAAAGGAAACAAAAGAAGAGAGAGAGAGTTAGTTCCAAGAGTTTTGTAAAATTAATGGAAGTATAGTATATATTATATCTATGTAATTAAAAAGCTCTAAACTTTGGTCTCCATTGAAAAAATTGGAGAAATGGGTCCATGAACAAGAAACAAGAATAAAAGGAAAAGAAAGGGTGAGATCAATGGACAAAAAAATGGCAAAAGAACCCAGAAAAAAGGGGGACTTGGAGCTAGAAAATAATGTAAGAGAGAGAAAGAGGGAAAGAGAGAGAGAGAGCACGTGTAGGGGAAAGGTGACGATGATAAATGCGTAGAGATATCTTTCTTTTCTTTTCCTCTAATGAGCCGTGCGGGAATGATTAGATCGTAATTGGAGCTTTCTTTCCCTCTCCCCTGTAAAAAAGTAGTTATGGAAGAGAAAGAGAAAAATCATCTTTGAATCCATGGAGGAAGAATTCCTGTAATGGAGAAATAATCATAAGCCTACCTTCTTTTCTCCTTTTCTCTTTTATCTATGCATTTTCTCTGTCTTTCTCTTCTTTCTATTAACATAAATTTATGGGCAACTTCTTTTCTTGCTTTCAAGAAAGTTAATTAGCAATGAGGTAGAACCAAACTGTATAGACGAAAAAATAAACTGAAATTAATATTTCCTTTTCGACTCTTGGCCTTAATTATATTCTTTTCTATTTTATTTTATAAATTATATACTCTAATTACTTTTGACTTTTAAAATAAATCACATACTTGGGATTTTAAATAAAACAACATTGCAGTCCCTCGTATGTTTACTGTTTTTGTGTCTACTTTTCAAGAAGTAATATATTTGTATTTTATAAAATTCAAAGATTAAAATATAATCTAGAGAGAAAAAATTCGAGAGAAAAAATATCCCAACAAGCATTTAAATCATATTTTTTCTCTATTATAGAAAAGATATGCAAAAATTAAGCTTTCAAGATAATATAATTCATCCTACTTTTCTAAAATAATTTTAAAGTTGTATTTTCTCTCTTTAAATTTAAGGAGGGAGAAAGTACCCTTTAAATTGCTCTTAAGTATATTGTATAATTTTTTTTATTTTTTTTTCAAAAATTACATTTTTTCTCATTATTTATTTCTCTCTATTTTTATTTTATTAATAAAAAATTAATTAGATTAAAATAAAGAGTTAGTTATTTATAATTTAATAGAAACATATAAAAGTATTGTTAGAGATGCTCTAAAACTTCAAACATAATTTCACTTGATTTCTAAATAGGGGATGGAAGTGTAATTATAATCAAAACTTAAGGGAATAATAATAACAATAATAATTTTACATAAAAAAATATGAACTTTACATTGGACCGTTCCATCGAAATTTTCTTTTTAAGAAAAATTGGGAAATGCATACTTGGGAGGATAATTACAAAAGAGCTTTCTTTTGGTTCCCTATATTTTTGTCACTTTTGGAAGAAAAAAATATTGGTGATGTTGCTAGAATTAAAGTTATGTTTTAGAAATATTTTTTTTAATATTGTGTTTAGTTAAAATTTATGGAATTCATTTATAAATCTAAAATTTACGTACTTTAAATGAAATCAAACATATTTAAATTTGTATAGAATCGGTTATAATTAGACTAAATTCTATAAAAATAGATAAAGTTTCTAAATAAATTTCACGTTAGTTTGCCAATATATTTCATAATATTAAAATATCTTCTTTTAACTTTATTATTTTCATATTACTTTCTCTTTCATATATTTTTCTTAGATGAAATAAACTTTTTAATGGGTTCCAACCAAACATAAAGAGTATATATGTATTAATTTTTGAGATCTAAATTTTAATTAACATATGTGCTAAATTTTTGACACATAAAATTCTTATTTTGACATGTGTACTAATTTTGTCACATGGAATTCAAATTTATATATAATTTTATAATTTTTCTATTAATTTATTGATTAATAAATTATATTTCTAATTAAACACTTTTATAATCATAAGAAATAATATATTAATAACAAATTAGTCTTCTAATTAGATAATAGTTAATTTAAAGAATAGCATATTAATTATATTTTAATAGTATATTAACTAATAGATTAGTTTTCTAATTAAATAATGATTCTAATTATAAAAAATTATATTTTAAAATATTATATTCACTAATAAATTAATCTTTTAATTTATATAAAAAAAGTAATTCTAAAAAATAGTAATATCAATTATAGTAATAGTTAATTTGTTAAATATTAAAAAATTTATTAAATCGTATCTATAAATTTAATTTTTTATAATCAAAATAACAATAATTATCGTACATGCACGGTCAAAATAAGACTAAATTAATTAATTAATTAAATTAAATTAAAGTAAAAAAAAAAAAAATGGCATAGCTGTAATTAATTTGGACCGGACTCAGCTCCGTCACGCTCCAACTAGCATTGAGCATAAGTTAACCAAGGGAAAGTGGCCAGTAAAGAAAAAGACAAGAGAAGATTAAAGGGGTCATAAAAAGATGAGCAATATGATTGGGTGGCCAAAATTTATACGTAAACATGTTTGTGTAATGTTTAATGTCTGCTAGCCGCAGCTTTTTGTATCATCACATACTTCTGTGCAAAAAATAATCTCTCTTCTCTCTTCTCTCTCTTTCTCTTTACATAAAAACATTACGTGGCTATGTAATGACCAATCTCCTTTTGTTCAGAAAGGGTAAATCCATACCCACCGAATTCTGTACTTCCATTTCAATCACTAATCTAATATTCTTCCGGTTCAATTTTTATAAATTATTTTGAATTGTGTAAAATTCAAAATAATTTAAAATTTGTAATTAATATCATTACATTTAACTATTTTTGATAAAAATATTTTTAATTTGACTATTAATGTATGTTATAATAATCTGAATATTAACAAATTTATCAATTATTTATAATTTTTCTGATTCAAATAAAAACATTTACATTGCAATTTAAAAAAAATTATATAGTAATCTGCAGTTTTAAAAATAAAAAATACAAATTATTATAAATTTTTATCTATTATAATTTTATATTTTTATTTATATACTAAATTTATAAATAATATACATTATTTATAATTTTAAAAATTAAAATATATTCAAATGCCAAAATAAACACTAGTTCTATTATTCACATGTATTGCATGTAAATATTAATTATTTAACTTGTTATAATATAAAAAGTTAAAATATTTTAAATTTATCATTATGAAAATTTATAGAGCTAAGATAATGACGATATCTATTTTCTATCGTAAATTCATATTTAAATTAAACATATTAAATTTATATTAATTATTTGTATAGCTATTAATGAATAAATTTAATATATATATATATTTAAAAAATTAGGAGTTAGATGTCTTATAAAAGCGTAATAAAATAACTATATAATTATGTAATTTACAATATTTGTATTTAACAAACACTTTCTAATATGAACTATTTTCTTCTTACTATTTAAATTATAATATTAAATCTTTTAATTTTAAAACTATATTTAGGTTAAGATATCTAAAATTTATTTAAACTATTATTATTATTTATGATAAGTATAATTAAATGGAATCTTGATAATTTATTTTTCAAGAATTTCTAAATTGTAAAGAAATTACCTAAATTATTATAAAAAAATTTAAAAGGTTTATGTTTAAATTATGTTAATTATTTTGAAATTATTGTTAAATCTTAATAATGAGTTAATGGTTCATTATTTTAGATGATATACATTGCTTATAACACTATTGAATAAATAAATTTTGATTGTGATTTTCTTTTAAATTTAAATATTTTATTTTCTTATTTATTATTATGAAAATAAATAAATAAATGAATAATTTTTCATGCGGATGCAATGCATGTGAATATTAAAAATTAAACTCGTTAGTACACTTTTCTATTAACCTTATCCTAGTACAGATATTATATTTCTATTTTGGTTTAAAATCCAACTAAAGATGATAAATGCATTTCATAATTTTCCTATATAATTAAAATTCTACTTTAAAGAACTTATATTTCCCTTTCTTAAAGAAATATTTTATTACTATATTTAACAAAATTATATAAGATTTTAACTGAAATTTGTTGTTTGTTATTTCTGACGACATAAAATACAATTGTTGCTAAAATTTAAAATTATAAAAAAATTAGTATAATCCTTAAACTACAATGTTGAACTAAATTCTACTATTTTTAAAAATAAATTGATCCATACATTAGAATTGTTAGATTTGATTAAGATAAAAACTTATCAAATTCAGAATAATAAATACTTTTAATATTAAAAAGTGAAATTTTCGTCAAATTATAATTATTTATTTAAATTTTGTATTATTCTTTTGAAAAAAATAATTGTGAAAATTGATTATTTCATATTCACAATAAATAATATTTATATTTAATAATATAATAATTAAATTATCAATAAGACCATTTTAGTAAATTTGTTAAATTTATTATTAAATGGACAACCCATTATTTTAATTTATCTAATAAATAATAAGTTATTCTAATGTACTATAGATATATGATAACATATAAATCTAAAAAGTATATGTATTATTAATTTTAATAATTTATTAATACAATTAAATACTAGATTAGTCAATTACATATAATGCTTAGTTAATAATCAACTAAATATATTATTTTATTTATTAAAACTTTCTATCTGATTTTAGAATTTAAATATTGATCCTTGACTATTGTAAAATTTATCTATATAATTTTGATTTTTATAAATAATTAAAAATTATATATGAATTCATTCACAGCCTAAACTGTATAAAATTAATAAACTATTTAAAGTAATACAGATTAATTGTCTGTTATGGTAGAGTTGTACAGTGATAATTTAGAAAAATTTCTTATTAATTGTTTAGTTAACTAGATTAATATAGATTATATATTAATTAATTTTATCGATAAATGATCTTAATAATTTAATAACAATTTTAGCTCTAAAGTCCAACTTTATTAAGATTTCACCATTGGTTATAAAATATATTTCTAAATTATTAAAGTGTTATTTTTAATTCTTAAACTACTAAAGTGTTCAAAAAAATATTGAGCATTGCAGGTAAATAATAAATATATTCATATTTAATATATATTATTTATGTAATCCATTAAATATACTATTTACATAATATAATCATAATTAAGTACACGTAAATTTTGTTAGAAGCTTTCATGTAATAAATGTATAAATTTATTATTATGATTGAAATAATTTTATGTATTTAAATTTTTTTGTTATTCTTTACTTTTTGTTTTACAATTTTTTTTAAATATTTTTATCCTAAACTTATTGTGGTTTTATTTTTTACTATGTGAAGAATAATAAGAATTATTAATAGTTGCTATATGTTTTATTATATGAACAATAATTTATCTTAGAAATTTCTTAAAAAAAAATAAAAAATTTATTATAAATTAATTAAATTAGAAGAGTAATGATAGAAAACGAATAATGTATAATAACATTGAGTTCAATTAGTAAAAATCCACGAATATACATGTGGAAAAATAATGTTTTTGATATTACTAATATTAAAGATTTTATTATTATTTTAATATTAATATATAATGGTAAATTTTAAAATATTTATTATTTTATTTTTTAAATAATAAAGAATCAAAAATTAATATTCACGTGCAAAGCAAGTAAATAAACAATTAGTTGTTATAATGTATAAAATATTAACTGCTGACATTAAATTTATATTTTACTAAAAAATGTAACTAATATAAAGGAGATTAATTAATTATTTCTTGACAGATATTAAAAATAAAATTTGTTGATTTTTCAATTTGTAAGTATTAAATTTGATGAAAATGGGCAAAATTCATAACTTGTATAAGTTGCGTTGTGTATAAGTTTGGCAGTGAGAGAAGATGAGCTGTCACCAGTCGGAAGAAAGCACATAGACATCTATAATAATATAATATATATGCACATTCCTATCCTCCAGCTTTCCTGCAAATTTCTATGCGATAGCGACGACGACGAAAATGACTTTGTTGTATGAAAAATTAGAGGGGGCCCCACATCACATGCCTCCACCAATCCCTGCAGCAAAGTGAACGTATGAAAATTGGACCCACAATAGACCCTCCCTTTTAGGGTTTCTTAGTACCCATTACTCATTTTCTATATCCTATAGTATTATATACTCTTTGATGTTGTGGGAACCAAAACTAAATTTCATTTTATCTATGATTCCCACAACATATAATATATATATATATCCACTATCAAAAAAATAAAATTGAAATTAAAAGAGCACTCACTAGTCAAGGCCATTGAAATCCTTAGCTCACATGTGAATAGTGAATGACTTTATATCAATCTCAATTTTATTTTGATTTTGTTAATGTTTTTTAAATTAGTTACAATCTACTTATTTTTGTTACAAATCTAGTTTTTCATAGAAAAAGAAAATTAAATTTTAGAGTTTTGCTAAAGTACTGTTGAGTTACTCTACTATTATAAGTCTATCTTCTAATTATAGATAATTAGCTAGAATTATTTTAAATAATTTTATTATTGTATACGTCAATCTATTAATTTAAATTATTAATAAATTAAATATAATTTTTATTTTTATATAAATTAAAATTATATAATTAAATATTATAGTTTTCAAATACCACTTATTAAATTATAAAAATAAATAAAATTAACATGTTTAATTAATCAATAACTAAATATTATATATAACTTACTAACTTAATATTTGATTATAGTACTTAATTATTAAATTAATATTTATAAATTTATATAGTTCATATCCTCATAATATTTTAAAATAACTCATAAATAAAGCTTTTTTTATATTTTTATATATATTATGATTATTTTAATTATTATAAAACTATTTAAGCTTGCTTAAAAATTTAATTAATAATATTCAACCAAATTGATTAACAAAAATCAATGAAAAGATTATTAGCGTTACAGATTCGAATCTAACTAAGGGATAAATACTAATAATATATAAAGAGTAAAACTGTCTTTCCCATGTCATTTAACGGATATATTTAATGTAAGAGGCACTAGTTAGTAACATCTAATATTATGCAGAAACAAAATTACATATTAAACTAGAGGGACAAGTATAAAAAATACACTGTGGTTCCATAATTTGATAATTTAAATATGTATTTAAAAATTGTGATAAAAAATATATTTTACTATTAAAAATATTAATTGATAAAAATTTATTTATTTTTTCTCTGATCAACTATTATTATCATATTTCTCGTATTTAATAATATGAGTTGATAGTTTAATAATTGAAAATGTTATTACTTGGACATTAAATCGATCCTATTGAATTAATGAATTTTTTTTGGAAGCATTAGTGACTTCTTAAATCGTAATTTAACGGTCAAATAATATAATTAGAAGTTATTAAATGTTAAACTCGGATTATCAAACATAAGCAACTTGATGATGATGACTGATTAGAGTGAAGATGACCGAGCATTTACAGATTGAAACTTTTTAACAGTAAATTCTATCTTTTTATCATGATATATAACAACATACTTGGTAAAACAGTAAAATCACATAATATTTTTATACTTTTCCCTAAACTAAATCTGTGAAGGTAAATAAGGTAATTCTTTTTTCCATAAGAAAATTACAATTGGAATCTCTTTATTGTTTTCTTTCTTTTATTTTTTTAACACTTCAGGTGCTTCACGTTAGCTTATTTTAATATATCTCCCTATCCCCACTTCCATGTATATGATTAGAAAAAGAAAACCAAACTTTTGTTCTCTACTATTCTAGTTAATTGTTTTAACAATGATTTTTTCTTTTTCCTTTATCACATTTTATATTCTATGATCTGTATTTGCAAGCAGCTAACACATAGGGTGGCATGCTCCACTTTGTACACACAAAGAAGAATGCTATGTTTTGAGCTCTATTTTTTTATATATCAAACGCACTTCAGGTTTTTTGGTGTTTTACTTTTGTTGGCTTTCTTTCTCTTTAGCTTTCTTTCTATTATTTTTCTTGTTGTGGATTTTAAAGTGCACCAACCCTTTTTTAATGAAGACAAATTTTGGGACCAAATTTTGTTCCACCTCTTAATTAGGGTTAATAATTAAGGTTTATCATAGGTCTAATCCGCAAATGATATTATTTTCAAGAACCAATCAAACTAAACTGAATCCATTATGAACAAAAATCTATTCTAATAAAAGGAATATATATATATATATTAAGCTCGTAATTGTTTGAGTTGAGTAACATTTCTTAAATTTGATCAGACTAATTTCTAGAAACACATTTCTGATAATAATTAATGGAATTTGTATGTTTTACAAGTCGAATTCGAGTAGTTACTTCATTTGCTTTTTGTTAAACTATGAAGTTACAAAAAGAAAGAGGCCAATTTACTACAGTATTTGGTGAGACTCTTCTGTAGACCTATTTTAAGGGTCGAACCATCTCTGTCTGATTCACAAAAATTTTGGTCTTTCAGAAGTCGAACCATAAGTCGTTCCATTTATAGCCGGTTCAATTCATGGTTCAGAATCGAACAGTGCTGAACCAGTTTATGATTTTATAAATGTGAGCGGTTGGACAGTAATGTTGTCCAAAAATTCCTTGACCTTAATAATCTAAAAAGAAGAGTCTTTTGATAATGAAAGTGACAGTGAGTATATTTGGTGGATGGTATTTTCTTATATGTTACTTTTATAAATAAATTTGTGTTTCACTTTTTTAATTAGAAAATTAAGGATTTGGTGTTGTCATCATACATGTAAATTGGGGAATCTTAAAGATATGCTCTAGCAATAAGTGTCTATATACCTTGGCTACAGCTTTTTGGGTCACCTTAAAGGCCATTAAATAAATTAAATTTTATTATAATATTATTGTATGATATCTGCTTAGACACGTACTCTAGCTACCTTCTATATCAAATTAAGTGTTGCTTGCTTCGAATTCCAATTAGAACAGAACAGCTTTAGTTACTATTTTGTATAGAAAACTTTAATATTATATTTTATATAGCTTTCAATATTAAGAATCTTATTAAAGAATTCTTTCTGAAATAATAATGGAGCGCAGAGAGATCATTATAAGCATTCTTTTATATTTGCACCATACCCTAATAAACAAAAATGTTTAGGCTGGTTTAAGACTATCGATTCATATCGGCGGAGTTGATTTGGGCGGACTTATTTTGGTATGTGTTAATTGCTAATTAAGTTCTTAATTAACATGATTTAAATAATAATAATAATAATAATAATAATGATAAAATCTTCTATTTTGACGTTTATCTTATTGAATTAGAATTTCGAACGTTCGTCCACATGATATTATGTGAAATCGGTTCAATGTTATATCTAACTAATGTATTTTTAAATATCTCTCTAATCCAAAAAAAAACTTTATGTATTTGTAAAGCTAAATGGAAGAATACAAACAATTGATGCTCCCCTCTTATCTTCCTTCTTAAGTTGTTTTTTCTTTTTTAATTCAATGTAAGTAAATTCTTAATTAACATGATTTTAATAGTAATAATAATAATAATAATAATAATCATAATCATAATAATATTGTATTTAATATTTATTTTATTAAATTTAGGACATGTATTGATAAGATATCATGTGAAATCAGTTTAATATCGTGTTTGGTTTGACTTTTACTAAGAAGAATTCATTTACAAATGAATTTAGGAATTTGGTATACCATATAGTAACTGTAGGATTTATTCCAAAAGAATAAATTTGTGTTTGATTTGAGTGTAAAACTTAATTCAATATTTTAATTTTTAAAAATACCTTCCACATATTAATATTGTGATTTTAAGTATTTTTTTTAAATAATAATTAAATTAAGAGGGAGAAAGAGAAAATAAAATAATTAAATCAAAGGATATATTTATTATAAAATAAGACTATTTAATTTTTGATGTAATGTAATAAAACAGTATAATATAATATAATAGAAGATGTAATATAGTGCAATGGAATATTCCATTATTATTTTTCATTGGTATATAAATGAAAGATGGATTTCATATATGTTTAAATAGTTATTTAGAAAAATATTAAATGTAACATTATCAACGATTAATATTTTAAATTATAATTATCACTTTTCATTTGTTGATAAAAATAATACAATTATGTATATAAAAGGTAATATTCTCTTACAACTTCAAAAAGCTCTAACTATTTATATTTTTAGAAAAATATTCAACACATAAATATTCACTAAATAAATATAACTCGCATTATCTTTAAATTAATTTTTCTATAGGGAGAGTTTAGGTTAATTACAATTACATAGAATTAAACAAAGTAAAATTTGATATTTCTTTTTAAGAAAAAACAGCATTTCTATCTTTGCATACAATATCAAGCACATAACTAACGTATAACTTGACTCCAAACTTCTTAATACAATAAGGAATTGGGCATTAATACAATGAGGAATATGCATGTAATTCTCGTCACATAGAATTGAAAATAATTTACACACAATCAAACAAAAGATTCAAATGTAGATATAATTCTCATTCTATTTTACATGGGCAATTACAGTGTAAAAAACATGACCTATAATCATAAGTTTAGAATTCATTTGAAATAAAATTTAATTTAATTATTAGCAATTTCATAGATATATAACACAAACTGCCAATCACACTAAATTTATATCTAAAGATAAATTTAAAAAAAATTATAAAATTTATTTGTATCAAATATTTAAGAGCAGGTGGATAATGATGTGTCTAAATTAGTACTCGCAAGTGTACGAACCGAATGGTAGTTCGGGTAAGCTCACCACGAGGTCGATCTCATAAGGAATTGCCGATCATATATTATAAAAATCAACTATCACACAAATTGCTGAAAGTAAATGTAAACACTCTAAGCCGATGTCTTGAGAATGATCTTAGTTTAATAAAAAAAATTAAATAACCAGAAAATAAATATGCAACTAAAATGATTAATATGAACTATATGATAAAATAGCGTTTAGTCTAGCTTTTACTTAGTAATCCCCTTAATTCCCTTAAGCCCTAATTTAACAAATGAGATGGTGATGTGCCTTTTCCTTAAGTCACTCAAGCTAATAATGCAACTTAGGTTTCTTATACCAACATAGATTAAAGTAAATATGATGTTTCTAATACTTTAACCTAAATATTTTTATAACACATATTACTACTAAATTGATATGATGGTCAATCAATAAAAATAGATGAAACTAATGAACATACGAAGACAAAGAAATCATTCATTAAACTCAAAATATATAAGGTTCATACATAAGTAAAAAGCCAAACTAAACACTTATAGGAGTTAGCCTAACATACTTAATCTAACGATCATTGTAATTAAATAAAAAAACTAAAACTCCCTCAAAGTTCAAAGGCTCTTCAAGAAATAAAGAAGATTAGTCCTCTTTCTCTACGTCTTCGAAAAGCTTCTCTGATTCTTCAAAGAATGATGCAACACAAGCTAGCCAGATGTCAAAGATGATGAACTTTAGAATTTTTTTGTAGAGAATAATAGAACCCTTCTCCAGAGAGATTCAATAGCCGAAGAACTCCCTGTTCTAATTCACCTTTACTCCTTGTAAAGATTCCCTTTTTTAGAGTTCTTTTCTCAACACATAACTCTTATAGTTTATCTCTTATTGTCCTAAACAAACTAAACAATTCAAATGATAATTATCTACTAATTACATAATAATTACTTAAACTCTTCTTTTTAGGCCTTAATTAATTAAGCTAGGCCCAAACTATTTAATAGCTCACGTGTCTGATTCTTGAGCCTTTAATAGCCGCAACCCAATTAACGCCCATTAGTGCGTTTTTAGCTCAAATTCTCATTTTTTGCATTATTTTCTAAATTTAGACAAAAAAAAATTAAAGTGAGGTAAAATACATCTTTATATTATATTATATATAAAAACAAATCATTAAAGCTCTAAAATACCTTTAAATATCTATATACAATTTAGATCGATCAGATAAGATGGTAAATGACTCTTCTAACTTAATTAACTAAAGTCTTAAATTCGAATGTTGAGTATGCAGCTGCATTAAAATTTTTGAAATAGTGTTGTACCACTCGTACACTAAAAATACAGTGCAACTTATTTGTCTAAAAAAGTTCTACTTATTCGTTATATCGATGATAGTGAAATTTGTAGGGAACTCAAGTGTTTCTTTGTTGTAACCCGGGAGTACCGTTTTGTTATGTCAATTATTTTCTTTCTTCTTTCATCCCTTCGATTGTGTTCTTGTCATTTCTCAGTAGTTTCTCTCTGTATTCGTCCTCCCTCTTTTCCTTTTTGTCTAATTGTGAGATGCTTTCCATTTTAGTATTCTTTTTTAAAGTAAGGACTTAGATTGTTGGTTTTTTTTTTTCCATCATTTTTTGATGGTTTGAAACTATGTTGGTTGATTGAGGGGTAGTAATAACATGTGAATAATACGGGTGATCAATGGTCAGATTAATATTAAAATTTAAATTAATTTAATTAAAGTGAGAATTAAATAAATGAGTGTGTAGAGTCCAACTATTAAAATTAAAATTGAGTCCAATTAATACCAAAATGACTATAAATAACCACTTAGTTAATTGAACTCATACTTTTATAAATTATTTATATTTCCTGTTGGAAGCTCTTTAATATTCATTGAATTTTTTTAGATTTCATTAATCAAATAAATTTATTTTTTATTTTATACTATTTACTTAAAAATTTGAATATACATATACAAGCAATGCATGAGTACGATATTAATAGTATATTTTATAGTATTTATTATCATTTTGCATTTATTTTATTTAGTTGAGTGTTCATATTAATAAGAGTATATATATATATATATATATATATAAGTAGATTGTAATTTATTATTATTTCGCATTTATTTTACTAAATTGAGTGTTCATATTGTAACAAGAGAATATATAAATAAACTAATTTATACAAGGGAGAGAAGTTAGAAGGATAAATTTACTGGTTAATTGGGTGGCGTAGGAGCACAAGAATAAGGTGGGTGAAAATGACAGTAAGGTTCGATAGAAAAATGGAAAAAGTTTTGATGAGACGGCGCCGTTCAGGACAAATACTATGAGAATGACTGACACTGTTGTTTTGGTATGCTGTTGGCTATATGGTAGTAGATCAAGACATTCTTTCTCACATTTATGATTTATGATTTATGATTTAGTCAACATCTTTGACCATGGAGGTGATGGGCATACGCACCGTCTATTTTCTCCTTTGATCTTTTCTCAGTCTTCTTTTTTGGGAGGTGATGATTTGGATGCCCTTTTGGAATCACTTTGGTGCTTAATGTACCTGCACTGACCCTCGCAATTCAATTTGATAAAAATTTACTTAATAAGTCAAATTTGTCACAATTCAACTCATTAGATTTATAGTCTAGTTTATAAAATTTAATATTTTAATATTTACTATTATATATAACTATGAATTTTATTACTTGTTACAATATTTCAATATTTTTTAGTAAGTTAATACATAATTAAAGTTTAGTTAATATTTATAAGAATTAAAATTTAATTAAAATTCATTTAGTTTCATGAAACATAAAAAAATTTACACTTAATTTAAGTTCGACTCAATAATAAATCAACTGAGCTTAAACTAATTGATTTAGTTCGATTTACAACTCCTTTCTGAAAATAAAAATGAGCCGGCACTAAGATCTAATATTACAATGCATAACTTGTGTAATGTTGATAGGATATTTCTTGACGAATTATCCATGTTGATATATTATATAAAATGAATGACGAATAATGTATCAATATTTTATTTTATTTTATTATTATCGAATTTCTTTTTTTTTACTGCTGATCTGAAATAAGTTATTATTCATTCAATTGAATATCTTATTAAAATAGTTTGTAGGTCTTGTACTATTTTAAAATTAATTATTAATATAATAAGTTCAGTCATATTAGAATTTCAGAATATAACAAAGATGACTTTATAGATTAATTCTTCTTTTTAGATTTATCATTTCTATCTTTGATGTTAGGTGTTGGTTTTATCTTAAATTCTTTTAACATTCAATATTTTGGTATTGTTTAATTCAAATATCTCCCTTATTGTAAAACATAATTAGTTTTTGAGAAGTCAAGATTATTAGAAAGTTAACATCCATAAAATTGATATGTTGAATTGTTAGTTTAGGATGTAATTTCTTTTTCTTTCATTCCAAGCCTAAGCCCTTGTTTGGTAAAAAAGAAAAAGGCGAGAAAAGAAAGAAGGAAAGTTTTATTTCGTGTTTTTCACTTTTCTAAACAAGAGCTTCCCCATCTTTTCTTTTTCCCTTTCTTTATATTAAAAAATATAAAACTCAAAATCTAATTGCTAATTAGGTCTATTTTTAACGTATGAAAAAGTAACAATAGTATTAGAATTCAATGGGATTTTGCAAATTAACCAAATAAAAGGAGATTTTACATCTTCTAACAACTTTTAGTTTCAAACCGTACTTAGTTTACTTTATAGTTGTAGCCTAATGGTTCATCCAAAAATTATTAAAAGGAGAAGTAGAAGATGATGACGACCACCATGAACCGTGCTGCATAAAATAATTAATTCTTATAATTTCTTTTACCTAAGAATTTCAATATACATATGTGTGGCCGAAGCTTTAGTTGATAGCAAAAATATTATTATGCTAATCATAATTATATTTATATATTTTAAAAGTTAGAATGAGACCTTCCCCAGAGCATCCTGCCTAAAATTTCAACAGAATTTGACAAATTTGATTTTAATATTGATTGGGTTCCACTTCCATGGAGTGGACCACTTGATGCCTCAGTTTGTATGCCACTTCTTCAATACTGATATTTTATTTTAATTTAGTTTTCTATTGAGAATAAGCAGAGGGACTCACGCCAACTACCCTGTCTACATTATTAAAATAAGTATATACTACAAACCCTGGAAGATCACAAGGAATAGAAGAATAATATATATATATATATATATATATATTCCTCTTTTTTAATGGGTAAATACATTTTTTGATATTTAAAATTTAACGGTTGTTAATCACATGAACACATTAACCTTATTAAATCACCTGATCATAGGTGTCAGATTATTTTATAAAATATTTTATTTAATTTTATAATTTTAGTAAAATATCCTTTTAACTTTTCTAATTTTTACTATTTAAATTTTTTCAAAGTATATTCTCGGTCCTCCAAGATTTTTAAAGGCATAGTCTTTTAGGATTCATAAGGTTAACAATATGTTTTATAATCAAGATTGAAATAACACAATTTTATTGATCATTTTATCATAAATTTTTAAATTGCATAAGTTAAAACTTTTAAGAACAACATATATACTTTATATAAAACATAAATATAATATTTTGAAATTTAGAGTCACCCTTTCAAAAAATTTAACAATATCATTGCTTATAAGTTATTAAGATTTAATTACACTATAGTTTTGTTTTGTTAAATTTTTATTTAAGCATGTGTTAATATATTCCAAATATTATATGATACATAAAGTTTATGATATATTATTGTTACTATGAGTTGATTTATATATAACTCTAAATGTAATTGTTGTGAAAGAATATGATATTATGGGCATTTCTTGGCCTAGGGAGGTTATTTAGTTTTCTTTCTGTAGTTTATTGATTGTGGCTTTTGCCCTCCGATGTATTATAATTTTAAATATAAATTACAATTAAAAACTCTTTATGTACATATTAATTAGGTCAAAACAAACTTGCGTTCAAGATTATGGACAACTATTCCATATTAACTTTCGTTTTTTAGCAGTATGTTTGAATTAAGAAACATATTTAATGAATTTAATTATAGAAATAATAGCTAAATTAGACTACATTACTTTTCTATAAATATTGTAAGATTACTATACATGTTCTAATATAAGAATAAAAATAAAAAAATTCATATTTTATTAGATATATAAAAAGTAATAAATAATTAAAGTTTTTTATTTAAAAAATAGATAATTAGTATAGAATAGAAAAATTAATTCATAAAGCTCCAATTATAAATTGATGGAGTACAAAAAAAAATTCTTCACCTTTAGTAAGGCTTTTCTTTTCACACATGTAGACCAAAAGAAAAAAAAAAAAAAAAGCCTTTTCTTTTTTGTGTAGCTCACTATTGTTATGCAATCATTCGGCCGTACCTAAATAAAAGGTATATACTAAAAATTGACTATTTGTCATAGAACAATAAAAAGAAAACAAGAAAATGAAATATTTAAAATTTTTCAAAAGAAAAATATTTAATGTTGTATCCTTGTTATATATATATATTGTTAAATGCATATTTCTTATGAAACAAATGACGCAAATCACCTGGTTTCAAGATGATTTTACACCGCCTTTTATCTTTCGACTCACTGCTGATCACTTTTAAATCGATGGTGGTCTTTTTTTTATTAATTAGTTTTATAAATAAATATTAATATTTTTTTTAAAGAATTTTATAGTCATCCATTATATATAGCTTTGAGTTTTTCTTTTATAGAAATTTTATGATCCTCCTTTATGGGAATGTTGAATTCTTCCTTTATAGGATTGGTGAAAAAAAAAACAAATCAAATTTGACGCTCAAACAATCAGGCTCGTTAAGAGATATTTATAAAGTCGATATGTGACTTAATGCTATTGAGTGGAGCATTCTTTTTGCAGAATTGTAGTATATTGTTCCATCAATACGATTGATGATTGTTAGAAATAAATTTCTCTACATGTATTCTTTTATGTTTAATGTTTAATTTTATCTGTTATATCAAAATATAGTTATCAATTCTCATTTATGGAATATCTATATTTCTTTTTAAAAAAATAATGCAAATCAATATAAGGGAGAATTAAAAAAAAAACTAAAGCGTAGGAATGAGGTTGATCTATTCATGCAACCTTTGGTAAGACTTGGGGGAAGCAAGTTTTCTTATAGTTGATTTTGTGAAGCCAGAAGAAAAGTACTTGAGTCAAATATTGTAATTGTCCCAAATATATAAATAAACATTAAAAAAGAGTAAGAAGAAAATAAATTTTAAATCTTCAAAAGCTTAATTATTTTTATTTTAATCAATCATTAATATGACTTTATCTATATATGATGTAAACTAATTATGAATTAAAATTATTAACAAAAAATATTTATTTGTGTCATAATTTGTAATTATATATATTTTTATCTGAAGTTCCATTTTTTAAATTATGAAAGAGTTAAAGTTGAGTAATATTCCTAAATAATAAAAAGGGGTAAATTGAAAGAAGAAATTGACAAGTTACAAGTCAAGCAGACTAGAGAATGTTTTACATTTACCTTAGTGAAGAATGAGTAGGGAGGCATGTCGCGATCAACTTTTATAAAATATGAGTTTGGTTTGTGTCTTATTTTCCATGGTGGGGACATCAGTTTGAAAAGTTAATACACCAAAACATTATACTAATCAAAGCACATTTGAAGATTTTGGATTTATTGCTAAAGTTTAGTGAAAGGGAACACTTCTGTCCCTATCATTCTCGTCACCATCAACTTGGAGCCAAATTGCTTCATTAGACTCGGCTAATTTGGGCTACTTCATTAAATTCTTCTTTTAAATCTAGGGCAAGTGCATATTTAGAAATTTCAACTTTAATAATTTAATTATTTTAATTTTGACAAATATCTTTTTTTTTATGGCATTTAAATATTTTTTGATATATAGATTCATTCAACACGTCTATACGTATAATGCGCAAATGTTTTAATATTATTATTAAATAGAATTTCAGTGTCTGTTAAATTAAAATAAAGTTAAAAATATTTAAAAGATTATAAAAATAAAAATTAGGTGTTTGTCAAATTAAATTATATGTTAACGTGTTAAGATGAATAAATAAGTAAAGTTCAAATATATAAATATACAATATGCCTTAAATCTATATGTCTCTATTCATCAATTCTAACATTCATCTACAATACATACATATGATTAACCGAAGCACCCAAGTTATGTTTCACCCAGCCAATATAAGAGGACAATACCATCTCAACTCATGCAAACTCTCTCTCGGTTGCAGCGAATGACCACCAGGAATTCTAGGCTAAATCTTTTGAACCTTACCCTTTGTATAACTTGTCTCTTCATACTGCATTATGATTACAATTATATAGTTTTATTAATGCATGTAGTAATCAAAACTACATCGCATGAAAAGAAAAGAAACATGAATCAAATGTCTCACATAAGATCGTGGATATAAATAATCAATGCAATAATTAAATTTTGATAATACTGTAATTGAAGTTTGGATACTATATAAATTAAAATTTAATACTTAAAATTAAATAAAATAAAAATTGAATCATTATTCGAACGATTAATTCGGCAATCATACAAAGAATCAAATATTTCATATAAGATCATGGATATAACTGGTCCCATTGAAAGATTAGAGAAAAATGAATCTACTCTATGCTTCATATTATCATTCCTCCAACTCAGTACTCATGTCCCGAAACTCACAATGATTAACTACATCGGGAAAGGGAGTAATTTGACTTTCATTCTTAGCTCTGATTTCTGATACCCAAAATAGTACATCATTAAATTCACCAGAACACAACCACGACAAAGTACAGGCCGTACCCAACCGACTCTTCATTTAGTTTCATTTTCAAATAAAAGAAATATTAATCATAATTTACTCTTTAGTTGCTTTGTCCAATAAGTCAAGTTTATCATGTACGTAGGTCATTAAGCATCATTGTAAACTTCCACATAGAAATATCTACTTATAAAAGTATTTGAGTTATCATTAGGAAGGTACTTCTTAATATACCAACATGATAAATTCTTCTACAATTCTTTTATTATATTAGCAATATGATTTTTACTTTTATCTACATTTTCGTAAGGAAAAAAAATATTTGATCCTATGAGAAAATAAAAATACATCAAAAATATATATAAAAACTTTATGCCCTTCACCACCTCCATGGGATAGTTTATAAAGTTCATAACTACTCCTCGTACTATAGGACGCTTATCTAGCCAACATTTAGATCCGACTCTATCCAAATTTTTTTAATTCACCAATTTTTTGATATTAAACGAACCTTTCTAGAAGGTAATTTTAATGTGGCCGATTTCCCTTCTTTTGCAATCACTTTTGCTATAGTACCTGCAGCTCTAGCTAAGGTATTACTACATCTATAGGAGGGTTTCAATAAATTTCATTAATGCTATGTTTAATTGAAATCCATAAAAGAATTCATTTTATTTTAAAAAAAAAGACATTAAAGAGAAAATAAAATAGAAACGATAAGGTTGAAAGATATATTTTAGTGTTATAGAATGTATTGATTTATTAATGTGGAATTCATTTAGAAATATTACATATTTTGTTATAATTTAGTTTAACTATAACTAATTCCATACAAATTTGATTATGTAGAATACTAAATTAACTTTCACTCTATTTAAAGTATATAAATTTTAGATTCGTAAATAAATTTCATAAATTTTATGCTTCCAACCAAAAATTATCTAAAAATAAAAGAATAACACGGAAATGTAAGAGATTTGTACTATTTGAGTTTAGAGAGACAAATAGATTAAAGAAACAGAAGTACTATCATAAAGAAGACTGTTGGAGTGCAAACAATAACATTTTCGAAAAACCAAAAGAAAAGAAATAAGAAAAAGAGACGAGAGCTCGAATTTGTCATGCAAAAATAAATCAGATAAAGCCATACAAGATGAGATTAAAAAAAAAAACCTATCATTCAAGATAATGTTTGTTGTAAAATAAATACAATCCTCTTTTATTTGTGTTATATTTTACAGATAAATTATAAAATAATACTATATAGTTTCGTTGTTTTACAATTTAGAGTATGTAATTTTTTTTTAGATAAAAAAAGTATTTGATTACAAATCATAATAAAAAAATATATCTCATAATTAAAAAGTCTTGATTTATAAGAATTCAACTACCTTCTCTCTAATCAGCCATCATTATCAAATTGCATGTATTTGATAATATGAGTTTAGAGCTTAACAACTTCTATTTCATTATTTGACTATTAAATTACGGTTTAAAAAATCATTGATCTAATGCGATCGATTTAACGATAAAAAAATGACGTTTTATGTTATTAGACTTTAAACTCATATTATCAAATAAGAGAAATATAATAATGACAACAGATCGAAATGAAAATAGTTAAATCCTTACCAATTAATATTTTTTAATGGTGAAATACTTCATTTTGTCATAATTTTTAACCACATATCTTTTTTTGTATAAAAAGATACATATTCTAAATTATCAAATAGTGAAACCACAAGGTGCTTTTTTGTATTTATTCCTTTATTTTATTTATAATATCTTTTTTATTTTATTTATAAAAGGCGATAAAAATTCACATGACAAGGAAGTGAGAATTTGAACTTAAAATCTCTACCTCCTAATTTAAAATAACTATTTAAGAAAATAAGAAAAATAAAAAATATATAAAGATAATATATACACATATACTTTTAATTATATCCTTAAAAGAAACATATGCTTTTAATTATCACATATTCATTTTGAAGTATTTACACTAGAGAATATTAAATAAAACATCAACTATTTTAGTTAAAAAAAATTATCTTGATTTTTCATTTAGTTTATCTTTTACAAATCTCTATTAATTTCAAATATCATTAATGAAGTTTATTAAAGATAATATTTTTATTAATATTAGTGAGAAAACTTAAGGATATGGTAAATGTAAGAAGCAAATTTTTGTTGGGGTGGGACAAATTTGTCCATCACTTGATTGAAATTACAACCAAGACATATATCAAAGAAGAAAATAAAATCCCTCTCTTGTTCGTCTCTTTGCGCGTCATATACACTATACGATTAGTTTGTATCCTATCCAACCAACACAAGTACAACCTTATTTTAGCATTTGGATATATGAATTTAATATAGGAATAAATTAAAGAATGATGTGTGAAATCATTAACATTTAATAATTAAGTATTTAAACTTTTAAAAGTTATAGTTGAGTGTATAAAACTGAAAATTATTAATATTTAAGTGTATGAAATCAGTAATCTATATAAAAAAAAATTAAATAATTATAAAAATGATATATGAACTTGTTAAAATTTGATAATCGAGTATTTAGATTTTTAAAAGTTATAATTTGATATATAAATTTGGTAAATACTTACAACTGAGTGTATATAGTAGGTCAATAGTAATTACATACTTATAATCTTAAAAAATATATTATCAACTTAGTAGATTAAAAAGAATAAAATATTAAAAAAGTAAAAAGTATCCACTTTTAATAGATTAACACATCGTTCTTAATATTACTATTACTATACTGGTTTCACTGTATCTTTATCAATTCTTTTAAAGAATTTATATTCAATTCTGAGTGACATTTTGTCTTCTTCAACCCATCACTATAAATATCTAAAACAAAATTAATTATTATTGAGAATGATAATCTTATCTATAATGTTAATTATTAAAACATTTCCTTATGATATTTATAGTATATATTTATATATTTTTATCTATCTTGTAATCTTTTATTGTTTATATGATATGCTCTTTCATATAAATATTATTTTTAACTGTAAAAATATAATAAAGTTTCATTTGTCTACATTTAATTATATTTATATAGGTAATGGTTGATTTCACATACTCATATATTAAAATTTTTTAATTTTATACACTAAATCATAACTTTTAAAAGTTTAAACACTTGATTATTAAATTTTAACAAGTTGATATACTATTTTGTAATAAACTGAGATGAATAATCTATAACATGTTATTGACTCGCTATATACACTCAATCATAAATATTTACTAGATTTATACACCAAATTATAACTTTTAAAAATTTAAATATTTAATTATTAAATCTGTAAATACTATTTTTATAATTATCTCTTTTAGAACGGTTCCATTGTTTTATTACTTGATGAGACAAATAATTAAAATTTATTGAAACGTCCCTCACTATTCTCTTATACTTAAAGGGTATTGTTTAAAAATATATATCCAATTATAATCCGATCTTAACAAATATAGGTGGCCTTAACTTCACCCGACCATCTTTTTTTGATAGCTTTCTCAAAATTTCAGTATATTACAAGAGGGGAAAAAGAAAATAAAATTACTTGAAACACGGTAACGAAATTTCCTGAGGAAGCACATGTTGAAATTGGAAATATTTTATCTTATTTCTATAAAGATGTCTCTCCTTTTAGCTGTAAATGTATTTTTGCACTAGGGCGCAATGGCCATTTTGGTGTTGCTTACCCACCATGCATCATTTTCCAACATGTCCATGAATAGTCTTGAAATTTGGTTAAATTGTTTATTCCCTTCTTAATTCAGTCAAGAATCAGCAGGACTACTGTTTTTACATATGTTTGTTGAGACCTTGAAATTAGAAATGTATCATATACTATTATTATATAATATATAATATGGTAAAATAATGCAGATTACCAGCAAATGGGTGGAATAAAATACCTTAAGAAAATCTAATTCAGGATTCCAAAGATCTCATGTTTTGTCTTTTAACTTGCTTTTAGATCTCATATGAGTTGTATATTTAACCTCCTTTTCATCATATATATATATATATATATATATATAATAGTATTGACGTAATTATCAATATACTCAATACATGTTTATTTCGGTGACCCATGACAGCCGATCCAAGGATTATTCTCTTGAATATCCTAATTTAAATAATATCATGTGAACTTCAAGTTTTTTCAAAATTTGATTATTCTACTTCTTTCCTTTACATTTCTAAAAAAAAGAAAATTAATATTTCTTCTGTATAATATTTTTTGACTAATTCTTTTCTATAGTAAATATATTTCAATGGGACAATGTATGTAACGTGTTTTATATTTAATATTAAATAATTTATGCATATATTTAATTATTTAAAATTAATAGTTATATATTAATTATCTAACATTCTAATGTATATAAGGGAACGAAAATAAAGAAGTTGAAAATGGTAATATGAAAAGTACATCCATTTCTTAACATTGTTATATGACCCTGATCAAGTGTGTTGATTTTTGTGCATATGCTTGCTCATGAGAGTTAAATTGGCAGGCTAGCAAAATTACAAGACTAAACCTTGACCTCTAGCCACACAATCACATTGTTTCTTTCTTATTGTACAATGCTTATTGTAATGATGACCATTTGGAGAGAATTCTGTGGAAAGTAACATAATTTATTAAAGTTTTGAGAGTTGAAAGGTAGGTAAATAAATATGTTACAAACATTAAGATTTAAGAATACATTATTTAACTTACAAAAATTAAATTCTAATGGTGAGACATAAAAGGAATTTGTATTTTTGGGTGCCAAAACTGAGATTGGTAATCTGGAAAGTAAGAGCAAGGGAGTTGAGATAATATGGTGAAATTACCATAATTCGCAGAGCAGCTGACATTACACATATCATTTGCATATTTGATGAATTGACTCGTGCCAAATTACTATTTGACATTATTCAGTATTCACATTATATCATTTAGATAAATAAGAGTCCTATTAATATTACAAATATGTATAGCTCATGAATTGGCTCTAAATAAATTAAAATAAATCGTAGGACGCTAAGTAGTGTTTCAATATGTTATTGTTGAAACCGATGCTCTTACAGTGTTCCAATCTCTTAAACAAGGGTTTGGATTTGATTCTGAATTCAGTAAATGGTTAGATGATTGTAAAGCTCTTCTTAATGATGTTGGTAGTATTGAGATGTCTTTCATGTGGCATTTTTGCAAAACCAAGCGGCTCATTGTCTTGCAAGAGCTAGTAATTCTATGTAAGATGCCATATCTTGGATGTTTGATCCTCCAAACCTAATGCTTGCTGATTTGCTATTACAACGAAGTTCTATTTGATTTAAAAAAAAAAGAAACTTTTTATATAGAAAAATGTGTTGTACATTTATTTGTGGTGCATAGTATTTCTCATTCTATTATTAGAAGTATGAGACATTTGCTTAATTTCTAGTGGAGCCTGGAGGGGATGGGAATGGGGTTTCTGACAATAATATTTGCTGAAACTTTAATAAGAAGTAGAATTGCAGAAGTTACAGCAAAGATTGAACCAACAGTAACAGCATAGGAGGTTTTGGAAGAAGATAGCAATTGACAGGAAGTTGAGGATTCCTGGGACCTACACAGAAGAGAATACACATCATGGGTGGGTCCAACTGGGCCCTCCCTCCCAATTAACCCGGAAAATTAGGCCTGTTTTGAAAGCAACTGTTGACAACCTTTGCTCTTGTCTTGGGCCACCACCACTGCCACTCACCATTCCTTCACCACTGTGCTCGCATTTCCAGTAGCGCGTAAGCATTCGTAACATCCAAGAAACTCTAGCATAGAAATTATTTGTACAAAAGAAAAAAACAGAAGCAGCATATACATAGAAGAAAGAAGAAAATCACTGATTATTAGAAAGTTTCTCTGTTCTCTTTTCCTTCATAGATAAGTGCATAAACAGTGCTTACGATTTATTTGAATGAATAACAATAACTAAGTGGCATTCTCAAACAAAAAACAAATGAATACTGAAATCTCCTGTTTAAAGATTTTTAAAGCTTCGAGTGTGTCAAGACATCATCTGCAGTGTATCCGTTTTGATAATGAAGTTAGGTGTATTATTAGAGAAATTGAAATACTATAACTTGGATGTGGAAACTTAATTAAGGAATTTACCTTCTATTATCGCTTATATATATGAACATCAAAGTTCTAGATTGTCCCTCTAGATCTTTTTTTTCTGTTAAGCTTTAAGGCGGCGGCGGAATAAAATATAAATATTATTCGATGGTTGTGATTAAATTTAATAATTTAAAATACTTATAATACTGATATCATGCAATACTGAATCAATTGCCGGTACTAATATATATTTTTAAATTCTTAGTGGTATTGATATCTAACTACAGTGAATAGTTTTTCATATAATTCATGCTTGGTTGCTTCCATTAGTTCAACTCATCAAACTGTTATAGCCTTTTAAGAATTAGCTTTTTGAATTATAAATCTAATTAATTATACCGATCTCTTATGGTCTGGTTGCCAAAGATAAATTCCTTTCCTAATTGGAAGAAAAAAATCTCTTAAAGAGGAGCACCTTCTGAGGCAAAATATCTAAGAGCTTCTCTAATAATTAATGGGTATCGCCTATGTTAGCATGAGCAAAGATATATTTATAGATAAAACCTAAATAAGCATTAATTGATGAGTTGAAATTTGAGAAGAGAAAATGGCAAATTGGGCAAGTGGAAGAGGTGGTTTTTGTATTGCATAAGAAGATGGTCATATCACATAATGTTTTGGTCTGAAGAAAAACCTCCTATCAAGTAATGCAATAAAAAAAACAAAAAGAAATAGTGCAGTTCGACAAATGGCGCGTGGGATAAGGTAAAGTGAAGGGCGCAAAAGTAAGTAAGAGTGGGTCCCAGAGACCTCACATGGTTGGTGAAAGGAGTAGAGCCCACCCCTCTGTATCAAGTCACATCAATTAAATTTAGAAAACACATAAGTAAAAAGACAAAGAAAGTTTAAAAGATTGGCTTTTGGATTCACCCAAACATAACTTTATTTCTTTTTCATGAGGGCTCCTCCTCTGGACTCGGAAACCCGTGTGTTCCACTTCCATGCCCATACTCAGCCATCCACATGTCTATATTACCCATTTCCTATATTTGTTCTATTCATCTTTTAACTCTCTAACCTCAACACTTAATTTTTTTAGATGGTAACGCCCTGTTCTATTTTAATTAAAATTATAAATTTAACTTTTAAATTTATTTTGATATTTATATTATTCTATTCTATTCGTTATTTGATAGTACATTTTTATTTTATTGTAGAAATTTAAACAATTAGTTATTTTTTTATAATATTTTTAATATAATATATAATAACCTAAATAATAGGCTTACCAACTCATCTCATTTTAATAAAATTTGAATATCTCTCCATCCAATTCATCTATTAATTATAGATGGTAATCCATGTGTTAATTAATAAAGAATATATTTAAGAATTACTTATTAAAATCACTATTGATAAAAAAAATTAAATTTTATAATCGATAGAAAAAAAAAAGATTATTAAAGTGGAATGAAAACAAGTGAATAAATTTTGATAGAATTAAGTTAGATCTAATTAATATTAAAATAACTAAATTTAACTATTTAACTAGTTGAATTCTAATATATGAAAATAGGTATCAATTATTAATTATTTATTAGGAACGTGAAAAATCTAATAAAGTTAATTGTTTAACTCAAAAGTTATTTGAAGTGAATGGTAGAATTTGGCCGTCTGTGGAAGGAGAGTTGGCGTTGTTAGCCGGTGATCGGGTGATTTGAACCGGGGAGTCTCTTGCCGGCCAAGTTTGACCAAGAGGAAGGCTTGCCAATGTCTAAAATGATCATATATATATATATACATTATAAAAAGAAAAAGAAAAGTAGGATAGGATTATTAGTAAAATAATAATAGAAGAGCAGTGCGCACAGATCCCTAGAAGCATCTCAGGGCCGTTGGTTTCTGTGCCCACTGTTTGGGTTATGGGGTTCAGCCCCTTTACCTGTGTTTTATTATTGTATTTCTATTGCCTCGTTCCTTTTCTTTTTCTTTTTTCCGGCCTATTCTGCTCCTACGGCTCCACAGCCGCTAAGCCAAGCCGATTTATTTGAAACATAGATATTTTCTTCCCTTCCCCCTTAAACATGTACCCTTTTCTTTTTCTTGGAAGAATTTCCCTTCTTTCATACGTGGTATTGGAATTTCTCTTATGTTGATTTATTATTTTTATATTATTTTATGAATTCTCGGATTTTTTATAATATATACAAAAGACACTGCTATATATTTTTTATATTTTGTATCAAACACTTTTTTTAATTACTAAAAATTATATTTTCAGTCTTATTATTTTATAATTTAATATTAAAAAATCACTTTATTAAAAGTTATATTAAACTGTCCTAACTAAGTTTAGTTTTAAACTATTTATCTTTTCTTTCAAATACATAAATTATTCTTATATTTTATTTATTGTACCAAAAATAAAGGATATAATTAAATAATTAAATTAATAAAAGATATAACTTATTTTCTAGTTTTTTTATTAAAATTATAATTCTAATATAATTTAAAGGTTAAATTATATGAGTGTTTAATATTTTTCTAAATACAAATATTTTGAAATATTTAAATTTTACTAAAATTAAAATATATTAAAAATTAGAGAAAGTAAAATAATATTAGTGAATTGTTTTTTATATACTAAAGTTAATTTTTGCTACAATAAATTTTTTTCTTAATTTAATAAAAATATTTGTAAACGAATTTGATACTTATCAATAAATTTAATGATTAAAATTAAATACTTTTTATTAAATTAGTCTTCTGATTGTTTGATTTTAAATTAAAAAAGTATATTAGTTATATTATAAGACAAGCTATATCTAGTATAATAAATAAATTATAAGGAACAATTTATATACTACAGTAAAAATTAAGGGATATAATAATTTTTTAATATAAAAATTAAAAATAAAATAATAAAAAGATAATATTTTAAGTATTTAAAAATAACTAATATAATATAGAAATGCAGCGATTAATTTTTAACCTTTATATAAAATATCTTACAATAAAAAATTATTATGTAATTATAAACTAAGTCATTTGACAGAAGTCGTTAAAGTTTAATATATTTAAAATATATATTTTAAAATAAAAATTATCATATAAAATAATTTTTGCATTAAGATACTATAGAAACTCCATATAAAATCATATAGTTAACAATTATAGAAGAAAAAAAATAATAGTAAAAAAGGAATTTAGAACCTACTGAGCCATTTTACGGAGAATTTTAAGTTCATAATTTATTCTTTAATTAGGAAAGTTTCAAGTTCTTAATAAATTCCTTAATCCTTGGCTTAACCTCCTTCTAACAACAGTCTCTCCCACCTCCAGCATTACTATATTTATATTTTAATTAGATGACCAATGTGAACATTTATTTATTTAGAAGAAAAAGAAAATATTGTATTATAATATTATATAATATATATTGTCAAAATCTGCCTACCGTACTAGTTTATTTTCTTTATAATAAAAAATGGACATTTTATAGAATTGGAGTAACTTGAGTTGCTGAAGTTTTTGAATTTTTTCTCTCTTTCTTTTAAATATTATTCATAACACTTTTATTTAGTCTAGGATATGCAGCTAAGTTGATAATTAAATAAGATATTTCTTTTTTAAATAAGTATAATATATTTATAGCTTAGTTCTCACAAAGTAAGAAAAAGATACAAAATATTTTTTAAAAATATAATAAAATTACTGAATTGCTCATGAAGGGTGATTTTTATAATTATTTTAAGTACATCGTATTAATTACTCATATACGGTGTAATAATATTACAAATTAAAAATCATTCAGTTCTAAATGAATTGATATTGTTATATACTAATCTCTTAATTCTAGAATTTTTATTATTGTAATATAATGACGTTATGGTTATGGATTTCATGTTACTAAAATATTGTGTTTAATGCAGAGGATAATTAATAAATGTAATTTTGAATGATTTATAAAATCATACGATTTTATAATCCAATTTTATGATTTTGTTGTACAAATCTTCAAATGGTTTTAGTTAAAAATGCGAGTTTAACAACCTTTTTGAGAGAAGGAGTTTAACAACCATAATTGTTAACAAACCTTTCAATAAATGAAGTCCAAATTTATTTCATATTAAAATTGACATAGAAGCATACATGAATTAATAAATAAATAAATAATCTGCAAGGTAATATCCAATTACTTAATTTTGAGAATAAATATTCAAATACGATAGTTAATATTCATCAAGATCAGTAAATATTTATTATTAGTGAATGAATACTCATGTTATATATTTTATAGTTCCAGCTTCATATCGTCAAAAATTGGTGACTTCTGAACTTTGAATGAAAGAAACAGATACAAAGAAGCTCATGAATGTGACTTCAGAATTTAAGCTTCGGCTACTAAAAATCTGAAAACCCTTTCTGAGGATAATGAAGAGGTAAGACGCATTTCCTTTTCAATATAGGATAATTTGCACCAGCTGGTTGGCTATGGTGAAGAGTCAATTACACCCATGAAATATTTTGGTGGCGCCAATACAAATATGTGACATTGTAAAGTTGATAGAAACATGACAAGACATTCCAGAAAGAACGCAATTCAATCTTCAAGCATAAGAAAATTACATGATTTTTATGACATCTCTAATTTTCTACACTCTCCTATCACAGTGAAAATGAGAGGTTTCTCTGGTGAAGACATGCAAGTAAAGGCACTGCTGTTATGGGAATTAACAAACAGGAATTACCGAAAGAAGAAAATATATATTATTTCAGGACTCTTTCTTGCACTGGGGGAAGCTTAATTGGGTTAGCAATAACTATGAGCATTTAGTGAACTAGGGTGAAACATGTGAAAGCCCAAAAACATGAGTACACCAAATGATTCAAAGGTAAGATCCAAATTTAACCAAAAAAAACAAACCCATAAAGCATGTGCTGAGTGAAATGTGAAGAACTTGGGGGTTGGGTTGGGCCTACCCAGATGAAATGAGTACCATGGTCTCACTTTTCCATTAATTTGACAGGGGGAAGATCATGGACATATGGACAAGAGTTGTCCATTTCTTGAAGTCAATTAAGTGTAATTAGGGGACCCTTTCGAAAATACAGATGGCAAATGGGTTAAAAAAAGGATGAAGGCTCCCTTACCAGAGATAGGCTTAAGGGGGCATTAAACATCATAAGAATACAATGACTCGTGGAGTGTGGGGGCAGAAAAACAAGTTCACGACTTGTTTTGATTGCTTAGGTGATAGATAGGACACCTGAGCTACCACATTTATGCTTATGCTTATGCTTACACAGCACAAAAAAACCCACATCATCTATATATTATATTTATAGCATTTGTGTAATGAGTTAATTAGATTAGTAGTTTAATGGCATGTTTTAAAAAAAAAAACTAGTAGTTTAGAAGCCAAATCCTAATATAAATTAAAAAATTCAATCTCTATTGTCTTTATTTTTACATAAAAATATTCAAAAACACTAGCGTCATAATAATAATAATAATAATAATAATTTTATAATAAGGTAATAAAGACTATATATTATTACATATAATGAATTGGAATGACTTGATTATTTTTGACATGTTTAAATCAAATTATTAGATTCGTGATACGTAATTTAAATATAATGAGAGAATAATAAATAATTTTAGTTTTATAATTACTTTATATACGCAAATCATTCGATTGTTGGATGCAATATATTAGGAACTAGTAAGAAGAATTCTAGTAAGTTAGGAAGAGGAAGTTGGGTCCAAAAGAAACTGTTTTTTTTGTTCTTCTTTTCTTTAATCTTTGACTTTCTTTTTCCTATTTATTTTCGGTGAATTTCTAGTGTGCAAGTGCCTGAAATAAGTAGCTTTGTTTTGATACTTTCGATTCAACTTTAAAAAAAGAAAAGAAAAGAAAAGAAAATCAAGCTGATTTTAATTGCTCATATCCACTGTGAAAATATGATACGGTTTAATTTGATTCCTCATATCAACTGCTTTTATAAAGTGAATGGTTTACAATATCAAATATTATTAAAGTCTGATTTTAATTATTAAGAGATTAAATATTTTATTATTATATTTTTAATAAATTTACTCAATCATTTTTTATATTCATGTTTGGAAGAAAATGCATGCACACAACATAAAACTTACTATTCATCTGTTATATATATTTAATTATAAATATTCACTAATTTCATTCGTTCAATTCTAACTTTAAAAAGTCTGAACACATAATTTTTAAATTTTAATAAATTGACATACTATTTTTATAATTATGTCAAAATTTTAATATATTTATATACTATTTTTATAATTATGTTAAAATTTTAATAAATTTACATACTATTTTTATAATTATGTTATTAATCGACTGTATCTCTATGAGTTCAACCATTTTATTCCATGTCTAGAACAAAGATTCCACATTATTAATATAAAAAGTATTCAAAGATTTAAACGTGATAAAAGCTAATTTTATTTATTTTACAATTAATCCAGTAAGACACATTCTTATTAATTCAAATTCTGTTATTGATTTTATATTTTATTTATTTCATCAGTGATCTCCTACCCACCTATTTCAAAATCTAATATCCACTTTCAGCCCTTGATGTGAACCCCCACAATTTAGCTGCTTATGACAGTATGATAGTGAAACACTGCTTATCAAGTTTGGATTGACCATCATCTTCTATTTAATTAATAGCATTTTTGCTAGAACCATGCAGCATCAAAAGGCCACAAAATGGGCTACGGGCCGAATAAAGCTGCCTCCAATCGGAGAACCCAACAGAAGTGGCTGAATAGGCATTCATGTAAAGCCTAACTAACATCTCGCAATGCCTTCAACGATCATTAAATTACTTAAGAGTTCAGGAAAAATAAAAAGAAAGCCAGAAAGCAGGAATTTACAGTTTTTGACGATGTCGAATGTTGCAAACCAAATCATAATAAAATAAAATTGAAGACATGAAGTGTACGACAAGTAATGTGCAACGAATGTAGGGACTGACGTACCCAATGCGAAGGATTCACGGGATATGTCCTAAATTCTTAATTATATTTGCTTTGAGAGAGGCACTTTGGAATTAATTTAATCTTAATTCCCTCTGAGATTAAGTGAGATATTCGAAATAAAATAATCTTCCTCTCCATGTTCCATCCATGCACCTCAACTCTCAACAATGGCGAATCAACCTTGAGAGCAAATGGACAGTTTCTTTTGTTCTTCTTCTTTTCTTTGCTCTTTTATTTTTCTTTTTTGCAAATTTTTATATTAATTGGATATTTGCTTAAATTGTAAGTTTGATTTTAATGTTTTACTTTGTTTTTTGAAGATTGACATTGCCCACTTTTTCATATATGTGATGTATTTTCTAGTAGAGTTTATATAAAGACAACGCCGTTATAATACTACCAAAAACAAACCAATTAAGGGCCAAAATCCGTTGTTGTATTTAGCAACGAATATTGGCGATGGACAAGTCGCTGATAAAGTGCTTCTCGCTAATTATTCTTTGACCGACTTTTCTGTCTGTTACCAAATATCAGCAATGGATTAATACTTATTAGCGATGGCTGTCTGTCACTAATTCAATGAGGATTTTTATTCCAAATTAACAGCAGAACACAAGTCTAATCGTCGAGTACAGCAATAGTTTCCCACTTCTTAGCGATAGACAGAGCGTTCGTTACTAAATATGCGATACTTGAAGCAATGAGATTTGTATCCGTCGCTAAGATATAGTGGGAGTTTTCCTTCATGAAATACTTGCGTATTTTAGCAATGAATTTAGGATTCATTGCTAATTAATTTTTAGTAAAAAATATCCTAAATTAAAGTTAAAAAAAAAAAAATCATTGCTAAAACGATTGCTAATGTAAGTATTTTTTCAGAAATGCAAATTATATAATGAAACAAAATCAAATTATATCATAAAACTCTTTTACAAGACCACTGTATTATATTAAATCATAAAAATATTATTCAAAAAATAAAAAAATAAAAAATAACAAATCTAATCTTAATTTATGTTATCATTATAGGAGTCATGAGTGGCAAATGAAATCATCAGTTAGAGTTAAAAGCTGATCACCACATGCTATCTCTGCAATAAGTAGTTATATGTCTTTCAAGCTTATTAATAGAAATTCATTAGAGTTAACAAATCCAACCCAATTTTGCTAATGCTTAGCCCATTAGCTAGCGAGCTAGTTTGTTTATAACCTATCAACCTATTTGTGAGCTAATTTATTAATAAAATTATATTTAAATTTATAAAATATGAAAATATTTTTTTTATTTTAGTTATTTTATTTAACATATAAATAAATATTTATCAATTTATATAAATTAAAGTGTAAAAATAAGTTTATTTTTATTACATAATATAATAATTTTTATTAATTATTAAATGTATAAAACTAATAGATTCAATATATGTTGAAATAAATTATATTATTAAATAAATTAATAAAATTAAAAAATTCAAGTTAAAATTGATAAATGAATTCTAAATAAATTTTAATGATTAAGTTTGAAATAAATTCCACTTCGACTCGAATTTATAATTATTAAATTTAAACTTGGTTGTATAAAATAATAATTAACCAAGTTAAACTTATTAAAATTTGGTTCCGCCCGGCTGGTTTGCAGTAGCTTCTGCATATCTTCCTGCGTGGCTGCCAGTTGCACCTCCATCTACTTTTGTAGCATCGCCTTGCTCATCCAGCCTTGTCTGCATATGCACCCGAAACTCTTGTTGTACCTCTTGGCGAATAGCATTTATATACGCGCCATAGCCATATTGCGAGATGTGGCAATGGATGAGGAAGAGGCATGACTATAGAAATCAGTGGCTTTGGCATTCATGCCGTAGACTCCAGGCGTTTTTCTTTTTAAAAATGTTTTGTATGTGACTATTAGTATAAGATGATGTGAGTGAAAGGATCTCTAAACTTACTTTAAATGGATTAGTAAGCAAGCAACTTTCTTCATCATAAGCTCAGCTTTTACCTTTTATGAGTAGAATTGCTCTTTAATACCTTTAGAAGGACGAATCCATCTTTATGACTTCATACGTTGGAATTGGAGAGTCCTCGTAAAAGGAGAGCCCCAATGGCTCTCAGTTTGCAGGAGGACCTACCCAGTCATCTTCCTAATTGCATAAGATTGTAGAAGGAGAGGCCCACTAGCCTTCAGTTTCCCCATACAACATCGTTTAATGCAGGTAAAATCAAGAAAATCAATCTTTTCTCCTTAGAAACCAGAGGCTTGAATCAAATGTATATCTCTCTCTCTCTCTCTCTCTCTCTATAGAAAGCGTAGTGGTGACAGATAGGCCTACAAAATAGAGAAAGGTGTTCCTGATAGACCTGTTCATGGGTCGGGCCTGGGCGGTTTCGGGCCGGGCTTAACCGGGCCTGACTTAATTTTGGAAAGCCCGAGCCCGCCCAAGCCCGAAAAATTTTTAATATCTTAAAGCCCGAGCCCGAGCCCGAAATTTTATGAAAAGCCCGGCCCGGCCCGGCTTGATCGGCCCGAGCAAGCATTAAACAAAGGTCGGATCTGGGCGGCTCGGGTCGGGCTTGGACTTAGGCTGTATAACTGAAAGGAGAAGGAGGCGGTAAACAATTGCAATGGGAGCCGAATTGTTATATTTAGATTTAGGGTTTTTTTTTGTTGATATATTATTAATAACAACAAAACTATAAACAGAAATAGTAGGTAGTCTAGTGGTATATAACACTTAATAGTTAGCTAAGGTCACAAGTTCGAGTCTCAGCAATGACACTCAAATTGGAAAGTAGTAGTAGAATGTAGAAATGAAGGATAGAGTATGCAAGTGGAGTGAATACTCGTATTAGGTAAGGGGTGTGGTGTAGTGCAAAGGTTTATTATTATCCCCGGGATTTAGATTTTCTTATGTTTATATTTAATAACCACGTATTATTATTTTATGTTGTTTTTGTTAATAAATTTCAATTAAATGAAATTTTATTAAAATAATAAAATTTAAATCTCATATAATGAATGGTTGTTTATTAGATAATAAGATCTTAACCATTAAATTTCAATTTAATAGTTAAGCATATTATCTAAAATATGAGAAAATTTCAATTATTATTATTATTATAGATCTTGCAAGACTAGTATTAATCATTTGATTTGTTTGATAGTTTTATCCTTTCAGTCTATGATAGACCTTCTTGGTAGCACATCTTTAATTTTAGTTGGATGTCATATTTATTCCATATTATATAACATGCCGATTTAGCCAAACGCCTTGAGATTATATACTTCAAAGTAATTTGTTATGTTCCTAATTGCTAATCTTAGCAATAGTAAAATATATTTTCTTAGTTTCAATTAGTTTTTAATGTTATAATTTATTTAACTAGTCGCTTATATGTGCACCATTATAATTATTTCATTAAAAAATCTAATTTATAGAAATATTTAATAATTTTTTAATATTTAATATTGATTTATAATACTTTAAATTATAATAGCAAACTAACTATTTTTAGATGTCTTTAACTTTTTTAAAAATTTTATTAGTGAAATAATATAAAAATTATTTTTAAAAATTTATTTATTAATTCTAATATTATATAAATAATCAATATAATTGATATTATTATTATTTTTAATTATAAATTATTATATAATTAAAATTTAATTTAATAGTAACTATAATATTTAAAATATTATTTTCTATAATTAGAATTATTATCTAAGTAGAAAACTAATTTATAAATATTAAAATATGATTAATATAATTTTTTTAGAATAATCATTATCTAATTAGAGAATTAATTTATTATTAATATATATTTTTAGTATTAAAATAAGTGTTTAATTAAGAACATAATTTATTAATCAATAAATTAATAGAAAAATTATAAAATTACATATAAGCTTTAACTTTATAAAAACAGTGCACGTGTCAAAATAGAGATTTTATGTGTCAAAAATTAATCACATGTGTTAAAAAATCTAAATTTTAGAAATTAAAATATATATAAACATATATTAATTTTTTAGCAATTAGTAATACAGGGAAACTATTTTAAGAATCAATTCGAGTAATTCAAATTTTACCGCTTTAGAGAAGCAAAAAAGAAAAGAAAAAAGGAAAGAGAATATGAAATCTAGTTAGGTCCACTTGGGTCTTAATTTACTATGCTGAGTTGTAAAATAAAAAAAAAAAACAAGTTTCAAACTTTTACTTAGTCTTACGGATCTTTCTTCAATAAGGGTTCAGTTTTAAATCGAATTTTGGATTGGATTTCGAATTAATTATGAGATTTAAATTAGATTCTATAATTAATTTATTTGCTTTTATTTTTAATTTTATAACTTTTGTCTAATAAAATTTTATATATTTAATTTTAATAAAACTTTTCTAGTTAAGAATTTAGAGTTCAAAGTTTTATATTTTGGTGGATTATTTTTTATTTTATATCTGCATGGCACTTTTTTGTTCAACTATCATTTTTATTTATTTTATATTTTTCTTTAAAAATTAAAAAATAAAATATACAAATTTTACTAATTTAAAAATATTTAACTTAATTATTTAGTGTATTTATGAAATTTTTTTAAATTAAGAAATTAAATTTAAAGGGGGTTAACATTGAGATTTTATTTAGTTAATTTTTTATTATCAAATAATTTTCTGACTATTATAAAAAGAACTACTTATAGTTATTAATTTAATTTTTTTATTTAATGTGTAATTTTATTTTCAGTCTCAAATATTTTTTTGATAAATATAACATAAATAATTTCACTCTTTTCTTTTTTTAAAGAAAAGTTTAAATAGAAACTAAATCCTAAGATTCTTAATTTCAACTATTTTATTTGATTACTTTTTAATATTTTTATTCTTTTGATATTATATATATATATATATATATAAATTCAAGCTAGTTATTTTGTTTAAGGATTGATAATCTTAAAAGTAATAATGATAAAAAATTAAAAATTTAAAGATGATATTACAAAAAATATTTTTTAGAATTTTAATTGAAAATAAAATATATTTAAAAATTAGTGTCAAAATTAATTATATATGACAATTAAAATCACCAAAATGCTATTTTATTTTAATACAAATTTATATTTATGGTCCTTTCGGACTTTGAATCAGATTGTGCTAGTTATAAATTCATGAATTATCAAGTCTCAAGTTGTGTTGATTTAGGGTTCAGGATATTTTTGATTTTTGACGTCTCATACTCGAGTTGTTTCGGTCGGGTCACCTGAATTTCATATCACTTCAGTCTCGAGTTGCTTCGAGTTCAGGTGATTTTTGATTCGAGCGGTTTCAATTTCAAGTCATTTCGAATTTGAATTTTTAATTGTATATTAAATTCAAGTTCGAGTATGTCGGGTTTCGGACGAGTTGGATAACACTCTATCCTCTTTATTCTTCAATAAAGGATGAGGAAATATAAATGAGAAACAGCATTCCTACTTGCTCCTTAGACTTTTTAGTTAATTTATAGATTTATATATGGAATTTATACATGACATTCTTAATTATTTGGGTGAGTTTGTTTTTGACTACAACATGTAAAATAGCAATTTCAATTGTAAAGAACACAACAACGGAGACATGTTTTTCCATTTATTAAGAAATGCAATCCAGTAAGAGGACAACCCAACCCAACACGGAAGAAAGACGTTTATATTATCTGATCACAAAGGAATCAAATGGGAAGAACAAACCTACTGATCACTCGCATGTCCCACATGTAATCAAAGATCCCAATGATCACGGCTGTCCGTTTACTCAACACACCACGTGGCTACCTCTCCCCATCAATACAAGTGATTCTTTTTTCTTTTTTTCTTTCCCTTACAGACTCCATCAGCTTTAACTTGTGTATCAGGCTCACTCAGAGAAAGAAAAAAAGAAAACAAATATAAATTTTGAATTCAATTATCTCATTTTATTGAATAGTTTTCTAATAATATATTTAAATATAATTAAATAATAAATTCTCTATACTAAAACCGATGGATGTGATGAGATATCTGAGTTCGAAAACTCATCAACTTTTGCGATGAAAAAGTAAAAAATTGCTCCATAATTAAAATACTAATTAACTAGATAGTATTTTTCATCTTAGTTTAATATCTTATGTATAAATTAAACTATTTATATTTATATTTTGCTATTTTCTATTTAAAATTATCTTATTTTATAAAAATAATATCTTTAAATTAATTTAATTAATTATATGTAATAATATTTTTTTATCAATTAATTTCTATTTGTACATAGTTGAACTGCTATTATTATTTATAGTTCATTGATTTAATTTGAACTATTTTATGTTAAAAAATTAAATTTATATGTATTAAAGGATACAATTAATATAAAATTTTATGTAATAATAAATTTAGTAAAAATCTAATTGATAGTATAAAATTTAATTTAATTAATTAATTTATTTATATAAATTAACATCAAAAATATATTTAATAAATTATTTTTAAATTGATATTTCAATTATTTTCTTTTTGTAATGATTAAAATTAATATTTAATTAGTTAGGGTATCTATTATTTTGTAATATAATGAGTGTAACATATATACTAGCATTTGTTGAAAATTGAGGATTGATAGCAATTTGTTGGTTTCATATTTGTTTGCCAGGTTAACCATGAATAGCATTGGAAGATTATGATGAGGTGGCAAAGATATATAGGTTGGCTCAATAAAGGCGGAAAATAATTACTTTATTTTCTTAAAAAACTTATATATAAAAACTAAGAACAAATCTTTTTATTACTAATAAAAATAATATAATTAACATACTTATGTATAATTTAGATCTATTTAGTTTTTAAAATAGATTTATTGAAATATTGAAATCTGCTACATCTAACTCTTCTATACAAGTTAGTGACTAAGTTGACCCTTTGACCAACGAAAATTCCATAACTATAATGATAAGTTACAGAGATAATCCGATATATATTAAATTTATTAATTTAAAGTTACAAAGATAATCTAATCTATAAAATTTATTAATTCCCTTTTATATCATATAACAATTAAAATTAAAAATAATTAATCTAATTAACTATTATTTTATTAGAATCATTTGAATTGAGGAATTTTGGAATTTATAAATTTAACCAAAATTTATGAATTTAAGATTAATATATATTCAAAATTCTATGAGTTAGATTAAATGTAAAAATGATAAATTTTTATTTAAAATTAAGGATAATTTTAAGATAAAATTAATTTATTATGGATTATATTAGAATAATATAATAATTCATTATTTAATAGAATAATAAATTTTGAACTTTTCTAGGAGGAAGTGAAAAAAAAATAATTTTGAAAGAAATTTTCTTTACATCCATAAATTTAGATTTTTTCATTTATCAAGCGGTAGATTTAAATTAAATTTATAAATTTTACAAAATCCATAATTGAATGTCTTTAATCCATATACCACAACTTAGTTGAATGAAATATTTCAAAAAAGAATCTAATAGTTAAAATCATTAGCTTTATCTACAAATTAGGTGTCCACAAGAATACTTTAGCATTGAATTTAGATGTTAAAAGATAACAGTAGACGTCTTAAAGTCATTTTTAAAAAAATTAATAGAATTTAAAAGTTAGAATATATTTAATAATCAATTTAGAAGATTTTATATAAGTTGTGAGATATTAATATTGACTTTAAAGACTCTAAAAAAATTTATAAAAATTAAATATATTTAATTACAATTTTTATAAAATTTATAAAAATAAGTTAGTACTTAAAAAGTTATTAACTTTTATATACTTTTAATACTCTTCATTGTTATAAATAAAAACTTTTCACCAATTCTTTTTCATTTTTTTGAAAAGTTTGTAATAGATTTTTTTTAAACTCATATTTATTTTCTAATTTTTTTTTTCGTTATTATCTTTGGAGAATGTTTTTAATTAAAACTTTTAAAGATTTCTTTTAGGCGAATTACTTTTATAAAGTTTATAAATTTTTAATAATCTTTAAAGTTCCTGATTTTCACAGATTTTAATTTAAAATATTTATATATATAAATTTAATTATTTTTTTTTATTTTTTTCTGATGTTTATCTTAAACATTATTTCACATAATGTTATTTACAACTCAATATATAAAATAATAGATTTTATTTTATTGTTGTGTCAATTATATATTAAATTTATTTAAACTTTTACCTCTCAACATATATGCTATTTTTTTATCAAGATTATAATTCTTTTAAAAAAATAAATTGCCATATCACAATTTGTCTTTAATTAGACAAATTTATTTCATGCTCATTATATTTTATTTGTTACCTATTTGATAAATACCTAAACCAACAATAATTACGTTTATCAATTATTTAATAAATAATTAAATTGACAACAATCAAGCTTACCAATAGAAATAATTATCTAATTAATCTTTCTAATAAAACATAAAAGTCTATATATGGTGGTTATTTGCTCAAAACAATTCACTAAGTATTTCATTTAAAATTGGTCAAATACATATTTAAACACCTGAATTTTAATTATTTTAACACCTTAATTTTGATATAATATGATAGACACTTCAACTTATATATTTTATGATATCTAGACACCTTTTGATATATGGTTTTATTTAATACATTTGCGTGTATTATGTATAAGTATTTTAAAATTATCATAAAATAAAATTCAGGTATCTATCAAGTTAAATTAAAAATTAAAAGTGTTTCATAGGTTATAAAAATATAGTTTAGATATTTATTAGGTTAAATAAAAAATTAAGGTGTTAAAGTGATTAAATGATCAAAATTTAAATGTCTAATTATACATTGTTTTAGAATTCATATATTTTTATGAGAATTTTTTCTAAATTGAATTAAAAAAAATTCTTAATTAGCTTTTTTATATTTATAAGTAAGAAAAATATTATTTTTAAATAATTTTTAGCTTATAAATTTTATCTAATTATTCTATATTCTTTAAGATGGAACTTAATAGAATATATCTTTAGACATTTACGTATTGTTTTAATTCGATGAAATAAATAATTTTTTTAAGAATTTTTTAAATAGAAATAAAAATAAAATAATCATAAAAATTATAAAATTGGTCTAGAAATCATTTAGAAAGCACTTTATTTTAAATATATGCCGACGGTAAATATCAATAAAAATATTATATACATGAAAAAGAATTTTATATTTCACAAAAGAAATCAAATAAAATCAAAATATCATAATTGGTTTTAAGTTAGAAACATATATTAAACTAATAGTTAGGAAATAAATCATATTTCAAAACAGACAAGAAATAAAACAACGTCTTTATCAAGAACAAAAGAACGGGTAATATAACTTACTCTTATAAGAGAAGTAATACTAATAATAATAAATATTTATTATTATTGTTATTTTATTATATATATGAATTAAAAATTGACGGTAGAGGGAAAAGAAAACCTTGTGCACGTGCGGCTGACTTTTTGGTTAGAAAAGAAAAAGCGTGGCTATCGAGACTTTATTAGTATACGTGTAATCTATCCACGTGCAACCCTATTATGGGTCCCATTTGTTTTGTCGTTTTACTTTCAATCCCCGCCGTCCATTTAGCTCGTGGTTGAACTTCGAAGCAACTCCAGCTGTCCAAATCACAGTTACTTAAGTTACGGTTGTACTTGTTAATTACGAGGAATTAACATATCTTACTTAATTTAATTATATAAATGAAGATAAAATCATGTATATAAATAAACAAAAAAAGAAACGACGACTTTACAAATTTCAACCTTTTCCTCCCACTTAGATTCATTTTTTATAACAAGTCTCTCCATTTTCCACTTTGTACATTTAGAAAACTGTATAAACAAATTAGTACTTTTCTAATATATTTTTTGTTATATATTAAATAATAAATTATTTTCTAAAGTAGATAATAATTTTAATTTTAAAATATAAATACTTTATATTATTTCGATACTAGTTGTACAACTTTAAAATGTTAATCAATTTATAAAAATATTTTAAATTATTATTGTTTTAGGAACCTATTTAAAAAAAATAAAATTATCTAGCATGTAATTTTGTGTTTTAAAGACGTTCAACAATTTACGATTTTGTTATTTAAAACTCAATAAATAATCATAAGATATTAAATATATTATCAGGTTACAAATTTTATTTTTCTAAAATAATAATAATAATAATATCACACTTGTTAGTTTTTAATATATATGTGAAAGTTTATTATTAATTTATCATGATGAGAATTCTACTAAGAAAAGTCTATTATTTTGCTATTTAGTCCATATTAAAAATCTTTGAAAAAATGGCAAAAGGAATTCCTGGTAAAGGACTGACTTGAAAATAGTAGAAAAATAGAGAATGAATTCTTTCTTTAATTTCCATGCCCTCAAACAAGAAAAAGAAAAGTAAATAAAAGTTATTTTTATTTTCCTTTTCTTTTCCTTTCCATTCTATGGAAATTTCCAAACAGAAGATAAGAGTAGTAAATGTAAATGGGCTGTGTCACCGGCGTGTGACGGTAGCTAACTAAGCTATCGATTCTATTGCCTCACGTTTTATTGATTCTAGATTGACCAATCTTAACCCAAACCCACCTTCTCCGAAACACGTATATGTCCCCATATAAATATATACTCTCTCCTATCTTTTCTTTTATACAGACATCAAAGAGAATATCATTGGAAGAAAAAAGGATTGTCAAGATCTGGGATTTCTTTGATCCATCTTTAGCAAATTTTAAAGAATAGAAAATGGAGAAAGCATGCATGGATCACCCATACCATAATCAAAAGCAAGGTGTTTGTCCTTGTTGTTTAAGAGAGAGATTATCAAAGTTATATGCTGTTGCAGCAACAGCTCCTATGGCTGCTGCTGCTGAACTTTCTTATTCTTCTTCTGTCATGTCTTGTTCCTCTGTTTCTTCTTTTAATCATATCTCCCCACTTCGTCATCGTCATCAAAGGACAGCCTCTGATATTATGGGTTCCATGTCTTTTAAGGTAAGTAGCGCTCTGGGTAGTAATTATGGATTAAAGAAGAGTAGATCGATTGCTTTTGTTACGAGAAGTCTTGTTGGAGATGTGACGCATGGCAAGAACAAGAAGAAAGGGTTTTGGTCAAAGTTGCTTCATTTGAAGGGTAAAAAAGAGGTTAATTTGGATGGGAAGATTGCATTAAAAGGGTTTTCTTGAAGGAGATTAACAAAGGGTTATTGTTAGGAATTTTAAAGTTGTGTATAGATTTTATTTACATGCTGATAATTGACACTTGAACAGTGAATTTTCCTCTACCTTATTTTTGTGTTATGATGAACATGTTGTATTTCTTTTTTTTTTTTCTTTTTTTTTTTAAGTGGAGTTTTGTGGGTAATGGGAATTATGTCTTCCTTTCTCCTCCACTTTTCTTTCTTTTTTTTTTTTTGTTTTTCCCTTGGTCAGGAAGTTAAATGAGCAAGAAAAATAGGTGATTTTTTTTATAAGAGGAAAAGTAAAAAAAAAAAAATTCCTTATTTGAAACAGATAAAATTGCATTTAGTAATATTTCACATATTTAATATTTTGGTTTTTTATTTAATAAAATAAATACTATTAGAGAAGAAAAAAAGAAGAGAAAGTTGTAGTAATTTTCTTTTCTTTCTTAACTTTTCTTTCATGTTTAAGGAAATGTATTATTTTGAGGAGACTATCATTTCCTATTTTTCTTCATTTCAAAAACATAAGAGTAGAAATATATAATTTAGGGAAAAAAATACTTTTTCAATAAAAGGTATCTTTTCCTTTTTCAATTGATTGGCAATCATGTCATTCTTTACAGGGTGCCTTTATAATAATTAAAGTTCTTTTTTCTTTTCCTTGATTAAGACATCAATAGTCTCTTTATGTGCAAGAAAGCTCTTTAATAAGAGTTTAGAGGAATGGCTCCCTCTTTTCCCACTTCATTTTCACATGTTGGCTAATATTTCTTTCTTCTTACCCACCTAACAACATCCTTAATTTTGACCTGAAGAGCCGTGTTCCTTCGCCTAAATAATATTTATATGGTCATAAAAGATAGATTTGTCTTTTATATTAAAAGAATAAATAAAATGAAAATCCTTTCCGAGTTTTTCTCGAATTAGAATTGCTGAAGCCTGATTATTTTGCGTTACAGCCGCAGCCATGTTTTCACTGTTATAAGTTATCAGAATTTCTTCTTCATCCATGGTGCCTGCAAAGTCACTAGCAACATTTAGTGTAATCCAACTTGAGGATTTCACAATTACATAACATGATAGTACCGATATAAAAGTAATAAAAGTGATACACGGAGAAGACCTAGAGAAGGACAAGAATAAGACTTCCTGTAAAAGGTAATCAATGAAGTAGAAACCAGTATTGAATTAAGACTTTAGGTGAGTCAATTTGGACAATGTTTTATGTTGCTATTAAAAGGTTGCAAAACAAACAACTCATACTTCTAAGAGGTGTTCCTGAAAGAAACCAGAGTTAGCAATCATTTGGCAAAAAAGTGACACTGGAAAAAACCTGACATTTTCTAGTGTCGCTATAAACCGCCCCTACATTAATCCACACAGCCTCCTGAAATCCAGAGACGCAGATCACCAGCTTTTATGAACTGTAAAAGAGCATTAAGATCATCATTTTTCCAATGTTACTAGCATATTATATGCCACCAATAAGGATAAAAGCGTATGCCAAAATGTTTCTTTTAATGGTATAATTCAAATGGCAAAATTTCTCCTACATACATTCAACTCTCATGTTGTAACACTTTTTTTTTCTGCTCTTACACTCCTATCGTACTATCTGAGTATCTCATTTCTGATGTATGTGTAAAGTTGCCTCCATCTGACAGATCAGCCACTTAAACTTCTGTGAAAGAATATTTAGTATGCACTGGGTATTGCCCCTTATCTATACATCTTGTATCCATTTCTACAACATCCATCAGTTCCTACTCCATTGGCAAATCTAAAAATTATCTGCCAGGGCCTGATGCCATCCCATTTGCATCTTCATCATCATCACTGTTGCTTCTGTGCTCGTTAGATGGCCGTTTCAATCTCTGAAATATTTCATCAAGAGATTCGGATGATGAATTGCGAGAGACAAGTTTACTTTCCTGCATTTGGCGTAAAGGAAGAAATCTTTTGGCCCCTATATTTGCCTTAAAACTTTGAAAACCATTCTTCATTGATTCCCATTTGGTTGCCAATCCAGAAGATGGCCCTACTGTTGTGTTATTGGATTCAGAGTTGCCTGCATCAAGCAATGACACCTTAGCAGAGGCAATGCTCTTCTCCACAGGCCTAGTGTTCGTGTGTCTACTCTGCTCTCTCATGGCAGCATATTTGTTGCTGATGGCATCTCTGCTGGAGCTATATCTACGACCCTCTTCTTTCAAAGGCGTTGATGAACTCCCTTTTGCTGCATCCGTGACTGAACTAGTCGTCGATTTCATTTCTACCGCAGTCCTTTCCTGGAAAGTTTCCTTGAGAGTTAGAAAGCAACATACAATCTCAGCTACTGTCTCAAAGATGTAAGAGAAAAGAAGAATGATAATTGTTAAATGATAGGACCAAATTAAATAAACCTCACTATTTGTCACAAAACTACCATCAAGTATATTTAGTCAAGTAAACTTTGTGTGCAATTACTACATATGAAAATAGAATAGCATTTAAAAAAGTCTGAGAAAATAACAATCATAGACTGAAACAGCGTTAAAAATGTGAATACATACTGCGTTATTGCTGCCAGATTCAATATCCACACTATTGAAGTTTCTTGCCAGTGGTATAACATGCTCACCAACTTTTTGTCCTTGTTCCAACCAAGATCGTTCTGGAAAAATAATATAAAAAGAGAAAAAGAGCAAGACTTTATTAATATTTGCTGATAAATGTGGACAACTTAAAAGCACACACATTTTGACTGCACCACACTGCACGCTGCATTTATACCATAGTAAAATGAAAGATAAAGCAGTAACCTTTTTGTAGGATGATTACTCCTGATGGATCAAATCCGTCAGTATCATCTGCTTCAGTTTGAAATCTAAATCTCTTCCAGCTTACAAAGAAACCGATTACACGATCAAAGAAATTGCTTGCAACCAACAGAGTGTATATAACCATTATGAGAGGATAGATTCTGTTAAACCCATCTCCAAAGAAAGGTACTGCTTTATCAATTTTTCCCATTCGCTGCAATCAGAGTATAATAATACACCGCATTGAACCAGTCAATCGACAAGTAGGAGAATATGAGAAAGAATGAGAATCGCTCATTAGAACACTTATTGAAATAAAAGATTGCTAGGAAAGTGCACCCTAAGAGAAAAAAACATAAGGAATTGACCAGCACAAGTTCAACATTGGGAAATAAATGCCAATACATGACTTAAGAATTAAAAGAGAAACTATATAACATTATGCAGGAAATCTTGTAAGCATATAAGAGGTGTATAGGAGAGAAAGCATTAATTTTGAAAATAATCGGAAGGAACCCATCCTGAAAGATATTGTTCTCTCTTTACCGTAATCTTACGTAAAAGTTATTGACAGGCAATCTTAGACAAGAGAAGTTCTACAGACTCACAAAATTGATCTCATTTCTAAAATATCCATGATACCTTGATCCCAATATAGATTGAACAATGATTGCTTTTGAATGTGAAAAAGCAAGAGAAGAAGATTAATGTTTTCACTAGAAATGTCAACTACAAGAAGGCAAGATTTCCCTAAAGCAAAAGAGGCTATACACAAAAACAATGGAGTCAAAGAGATAACTCAATAAGCTAGACTAAAATTGCATTATTCCTAAAACATTATGGATAGCAAAATGCATGCTCCAGAGCAATTGTATAAGATGTCACAGCAAAAAACAAACTTTTACTTCTTTTCAGGGACCAATGAGAATAACCAGAACTTGGTAATGCCTAATTTTGTTTCAGCATCAGCAGATATAAGATAAGAGTAGAATTGCAATACTCCTAAAACAATATGGACAGCAAAATACACATTCCAAGGGCTCTTATAAATTGTTCTCACATTATCAGTACCAGATGATGTAGTAAAAAAACATAATCTTTAACTTCTTTGCACTGACCAGAGAGATTACACAGAACCAGGTAATACCAAATTTTATTTTAGTTTTTGCTGGGATAAGATACGCTTGTATATGAGAACTGTCAGGAGAGTTACCTTTTCAAATATGGTTTCAGCTTTAAGATTGATAAGGTTGAGAAAGTTGTATGAAATTGGAGGAGCATATCGAGCAACCATCCTAAGAGACATGTCAAATACATCGTATTAAATATCTCTATGCTTCTACTTCACTACAGAGAGATGGAAGAAGGGAAAGACTTGACAACAATATCCTTTTTAGGAAAACTTACGAGCAAATCATAAGCAAACTGACTGAGCTCGTCTGTCTAGGTGTAAATGAGTAAAACATTAACATCCCAATTTTGAACAAAGAATAGTATGTGCAGATGCACATATACATCAAAGGTATAAAAGCCAACACCTGAGAAACAAAACAATAAGTAGTAAATGAATTCAGTAGAAGAACCAATAATTACATATATGCAGAACAGAATATCTAAGAAACCAAGACTAGAATTATTAAACAAAAGATGAGAATTTGCCTGCATTAAAAGCTCTTGCTTTCCTACAGAGTTTATAAAGAGGGAAAAAAGCGAGAGATTAACTCCAGTTGGTAGCAGAGTAGCCTCCGCTAAAAGAATTGCACCAGACATAGTACCAAGTATGATAGCCAAGAGCTTCTTAAATTGCTTATTTAGGATGCATCGCCAAAAAAATTCTGCATGACAACACCAGTTTTTAAGAGTTTCAGCTTCAAGTCAATGGCCAATAATTTGTTAATACAATAGAACTTGCTACAAAATACAAAAAACAAGAAAAAAAGATATAACACCAAGGTATTGCTTAGGTTGAGGGATTCTAGAATCCATGGATTTAAAATTAATGGATTTTAAAAATTCCATTGTTTGGATTAAACATAAAAAAAAATGGATTGATAGTTCAATTTTTTTTTTTTTGTTTAAAATCAAGGACAATTTTTGGATAATATAAATCTATTAGGGATAATATTGAAATAAAAAAGTATTATAACAATTCATCATGCTTTTAAATGGCGAGGTGGGATATTAAAATCCTTAAGAAATGAGAGATACCGGAGGGTGAAGGATTTATTAAAATCCATGAATTTAGACCGTCTTTTTGCTTGCCAAACAATGAACATAAGTTGAAAACCATGAATTTTATAAGTTCCCTCATTTAGAATCCCTCAATCCAAACGACCCCCAAATGAAAATGGTTAAAGTATTGCATAAATAAACAAGTGCAACTCTGGTTCTGCTGGTTTGCTTGTCAATTTATCCTCGCTACGCAAAATTATTTCTCAATCATAAGACAAACACAGCACATCAATCAGAACTACCAAGCCCATCCTGCATTGACACCATTGCTTATGAACCAACAATCCAACCAACTAAAAAGTGCATCACTTTTCAATTCTCTTAAGATCTTACCAATAAGTTGAGACAACGAGATCTTCCATCAAATAAATAAAATACTTAGAGCTCTCTGAAAACAAAAGTAAAAATAGTGATTACCCATTGTCTCAAAGAGGGCCCCCAATTTACCAGTTCGAACAGGTCTGAAGCTGGAAATATATTTCCTGACATGATATTATGTAAAGGTATAAGGATCACACAGATAACTCAGAAAAATACATAGAAAGAAACCAAATAAAAATAGGAAGCACAGCTTGGGCAAACCATCCAGTTGAGCTGCCACGTTCATAATTTTTAATCGTATCTTCCAGTTCAAGGGCTTCTGAGACATAAGTCATATACTCACTGCAAAACAGTAAATTAGATGAATGCAACAAAAAATAAATACACTCGAGACAAGTTTTGTTTGTGTACCATCAAAAAGTAAAATCCCAAAATCAATAAGTATCATTTGACGAGAAATGTGTTGAGAGCATTAACTAACATGCTTCAGATTAACAGCATGAGATTTTGAAGTGACAGAAAGCACAAACTTGGAATATTCCAATGAATACTAGCACCAATGACACGTGTTATCCAAAATGAAGGGTACTTGTATTTCAGGAATGAAAATAGATAAAATGATATTTTCCGGGGGAGGCAATCAATTTTATTAGATTGTTACCTGTCAAGCTGAATAAAGATTAATTCTTGAACTGATAATGAGAAGCGAACAACCCATAAACAAGGCAATGAAAACTCCTTTCTTGTAATTAATGTACTTTTTCTCAGCAATTAAAAGTATACAGTACAAGAAAAGAATTTTTTTATTAGCAAACATATGCATATAAGCACTTGCAAGGGTGAAGGTTACAAACATTGATGTATTATTTATGACCTAGGAGACCAAAGGAACACGCGTGCTTATGCTATCCGTATCCTAGGCCTCTTCATCTACCTTACCACCTGTTACCTATTAATCATCTAAAGGCCCTCATCAACTGGAAAAAATGGAAAGGAAGATTTACAACAAAATAACTGGTTCCTGGATTTGAAGATATTAATCACTATATTGCCCAACAAATTGAAAATGATGTTCTGAATTCATGATCTGATACTTTCCACCAAAAAATCGAGGGGACCAAAAGCACATCCACTAAAAGAAGGGATAGATAATGTTTTGCGAATGAAATGAGCAACTTAGAGACACTAACATTATAGATGCAAAAAAGCCATTACGGGTAATATACAGAATTAAGAAGAAATCGAGGTAAGCGAAAGAACAAGTCCTGATTGAGTCCTTCATCTGATGAAAACGCATTAAGTACAAAAGTAGAGCATTCAGTTTACCTTTTATAACGATAATATCCCTCACGAGCTCCTCTAAGATTGCGTCGAAGTGTTGCCATTGATTTTTCATCTGTATCATAGTCCATATCATTTTCCCCCAATCGACCACCTTGCGGTTTAAAAGATGGGTCTTCCCTAAACTGCAAAATCAGAATAGAATTTTCAAGATGTTTGAAAAAGAGCATCAAGCAAAGCGATTGAGAGAGAGAGAGAGAACAACAAAATACCATTTGAGCTAGCATGTTATCTATAACATCCATGTAAGGTCTCAAAGGGTCACGTTTTGACATCTGATTGGATGTTGCTTGAGCAACCTATTGAAGCAAAGCACAATCAATAAACTGGGAAAGTAAGCAATAAAAGACGATAAGTTGCTGAATTGAACCCACCACCTTGGTGCACAAGTTTTATGCATATGGAACAATTAATTCAAAAACTCCCATTTCTTCTAGAACAAAAAAACTAATCCATTGCTCACCGAACCAAAATACAATGATTTATCCACTGGAAAGTTAGATGTTAAAACTGCGAGATATTTCCTATGACACGTACAGCAGCAGATACATTTTATTAGAGACAGTGTTTTGGTTTTGGGGACACCATGTAATCAGGTTGCTAGGATTTCCTTGGCTAAAAATACATTGTCAATTAAATACATAAACAACTAATGACCAATTTTAAGTTAAGCCCACAAACCATATAAACAAACTTAACTACTGACCTATCATAAATTAAATGAATAAGGACCCAACATATCCTCTACAACAATTTTGAAGTTAATCAAAATCCACTGAAGCCCACTTAAAAAAACAAACTATAGAACATACTCGGCTGTTGCCCCATCTCACTGTATCTCTATCACTGTCAGAGCTGTCATTTCCCTCTCTTCTTCTCTCAAAATCAAGAAACATAGCATGAAGTTTGATTTTCATAATTCATCCACAAATTCGAGCTTTTTTTCCAGGAAGTCCCCCACTCGAAACACAAGATTTCCTGATCTACCAAAATCTAGTGTTAACAAGCAGGATCATCACTATAGCAGTATCATCCTCAATAAGAACATGTCAAACTTCTACTAAATTACCCCAACTCTCATGTTTCCAACAATCATTCTTCCAAAATCTCAACAGAGATGGATGCCCAAATTTCTGAGATCTGGATCATGTGCTACAACTATTGAGATCACAAATTACTGCGATTTAGGACTTGCACTTTCTGAATCATGGTACTTTGGATCCCTAGTAAATAAGATACCTAAGGAACAATTTAGTTTTAAATACTTTCCAACACGACTTAGCACAAATAAATACATTGCTTATTCTACAAAATATATGACAGGATAAAATCTCACTGAAAGACAGAGACATACTAACACATCTAATCGAGAGAATTCATTTAATCAAACAAGAAAAGAAAACATAAACTAATCCTGTAATATTGATCTGGAACGTGTGGTACAACCAATAATTGCTTTCTGATATTGAAACATGCCCTTTTAATGCCCAAGAAGAACATATACACCATGGCGCAAACATATAGGATAATTATGATATTACCATGACTACTGAACTAAATTCAATGCAATAGAAAATCAAAGTTCGTCAAACTTGCAATTTTAATAAATCACATATTATAACGGGAGAGAAGAAGAAAAGCCCCAATCTAAAACACCCAAGAGAAATCATAAATTTCTAGATTATGATTAAAATTATAAGCACAGACATTAGAAAGGATTTTTAAAATTTAAATATCAAAGTCTGGTTTTGTCATATGCCTTTAAAAATATTTCATAGAATGTGGAGATGCAATACGACTTCATAATAAGGGAAAGGAACTAAAAAACTTACGACAATCGCATTTGAAAGTTCTTGATGAGCATCATCAAGTTTCACAGCCATTTTTGCAATTTTATGAGAAAGAACTTTTTGACGGGTTATCCAATCTGCATTTCTCCAAAGACTCTTTGGAATTTCACTCAAACCAAAACCAAGAAGGAAGGCACCTGTAACAAGACCAAAAGTATTCGAGCATGCCATGGCAAAACCAAGCACTCCACTCCTGCAAGGAAGTTAGCAAACAACATGAGATCTAACCACACTGTGATAAGGTTAAGTGCAAAATGTATAGATTGATAGCTCTATATGTATCTGTTGATATCCCTAAATTTACCCATCACTTTACCGTACCCATACAGCATCTTTGTGAATAACTAAATTAATTTAGTGTGCAAAGAAAAAGCTCAATGCAATAGATAGTAATATGTAAATGAAAGAAAAAGAATGAAGGAGCCACCAAATATAAAACAAACAATGAATCAAGAACTAAAAGACCTTTAAAAAACAAATCTAAGAATATGAAATAAGAATCATAATTCACAAAAAGGAAATTAACTTTAGGAGGGTAAGAAAGATACTTTATCTTATTCATCATGATGAGAAGAATAAGTCCAAAGAGTCCAATGGCTCCGACAATTAAATAGAAGACTAAGTTAGCATGTATACTAGTCTTTAATCTTTCTGTTACAGTGAAGTCTCCAGCATCTTCAAAACCCTGAATAAGGGGCACCACAGCCCTGCTTAGAGATAACATATTTAAAGTAATGAGGAATCGTGCATATACAAAGAAAAATTAAATAATAATAATTGTTTTGAAAAAATAAATTCTATTACAAGCATTCTTAAGAGTAATAGTATCATCAATATAACAGACTCTCTCCTTTTCTGACCTGAAAAATTTCAATCCACTTTTCTTGGAAAAAATAGGGTTTAAGTGAAAATGTGTTCATATAGGAGATAAGTTGATATTATGGCACCTTAAGAAACTAATACTCATGCATGTCTGTCATGAATGCATAAGTCCATTCAGTGAAGCTAGGTCGGTCACAACTATTTAAAGAGATTGCATTCTTTGAAACGTTTACCAACACCAGGATCATGTGTCTGTGTATCCATATGGCTACAGAATTCGGTGTGGTAAAAAATAAACAGATAGAAGAATTGAAATAAAGAATACAAATTACATGTGGCGTACCAAGTAAGTAAAAATGTACTCCAATATGACCAGCTCCAAAAGAAAGAAATCCCTCCATTGTCAAGATGAAATTTTGCCTGTACATATGATGTAAGACTCAGCTAAGTTGATAATTACTTTATTCAGTAAAAAACCTGATGTAAAAGTTAAAAGAATTTCCATTCTCTCTTTGGATGAACAAAAAATATGTCCACAACTAAAGCAAAAGCATTTGGCATTGGCTCAATGCCAAAAATATTTCCCTTTTACAGGATATTGAGTTAAGATTATGACAATAACATGAAGTAGAGTGGTTATCTGGAAATAAAAAATAAGTGCCTATACATAAAAAAAAGTATTTATAAGTAGGAGTAAAATGTTAAATATTCAAAAATAAGAACCAAGGATTATCAATTTAATCACTAAACACCAAAAAAAAATACAAAAAAAAAAAAAAACCTCCGAACGTATTCAGTTTAGCTGGTTGCAGCATCAAATTGAATTAGCCCTAGAAATTTGAAATTAAGAAATGAATGGAGTAAGATAGAAAAAAGGGAATGATAATAGTACCGTGTAAATATCGGCTGGAACAAGGATGATAATGGAGAGAGAACAGAACCAGGTGTAACCAACGGTGAATAGTACATAGCGAGGAACTTCAGGTCCTGAAAAGTACCTCAATGTCAAAAGAACCATGCCTAGGGTTAATGGCAGCGAGATCAGGTAAAACACCCACATCTCTCCCCCTCTTATCTATTCACTTTCTTTTCAATAATTTCTTTCCACAGTTAGGAATGTTGTTAGACAAGGAACCGGACCCGGTAAATCGGATCCGAGAGAAGTCCGATCGCTGCAATCTTTTGTTTTTTTCTCTTCCCTTTTGTTTCTCAGCTAACGTGCGCTTCTTTTTCTTTTTCTCTGCGTTTTGCGGTTTATTGCGCGCGTTGGCGTTGCCTATCATCAGGTTCCAGCTTTTTACTGTTAGAATTGTTTTGACTGTTAGCTTCTTTGAAGAAAGAGGGGAAAAGGGCAAAAAAAAGAATGGTCAAAATATAATGGGGATGATTTATTTTGCCCAGCTTTTCTATAAATATTATTAATGTATTAACTAATGATGCTAGACTAAAAAGAAGAATCTTAAATATTTAAAGTTCTATTATAAAAATAAATTCTAAAATATTGTATTTAATGTAGTGTTTTAAATTATAATTATTTATTAAGTTTTTATTTTATATATATATATATATAACTATTTATTATTAGTCAAATATTAAATAATTTGATTTCAATATTTAAATACAAAAGATTATCTATAACTAAAATAAGAATAATATGTATAATTTCTTTTAATTTTAATTAATATTTATTAATTAAAATAATAACAAGAGACTCGATGCAAAGCCATTACTTTGGAGTAAAGCTAGTTGGTAAAGTGATTATATTATAATACTAAGTTAGGAGCATATAATGCACTGAAACAAAAGCTTATACCTACCATTAATACAATTTACGCATTTAAACTTTTTCTATTTAAATGCAAGCAAGCTCGTTCTCCACTTCAGCCCAAACCTTAATTAATTAAATATTAAGTAGTGGGTCATGACTATTCTTACGGGCTTTCACAACACCAAGTTTACAAATACCATATCTTTGAAGACCCACCAAATTAAATTCTATTTATTCTTAAGACACTGTTATTTAAAAGAATTACTTGAAAAGTAGATGTTGTTTGGACCCAATTAAAGGAAGACTTAATTGCAAATTAATTCACCACTTTCATGGTCTTTTAATCTTGATAATAAAGTTCTAAATTTTAAATTTTTGCAATTCGAATCCCATATGTGCATTCCCTTGAATTGATTTCTCACGCCAACCCAATCTCGTGTTTATGTTGCAATACGTCCACATTAGACGCATTTATTGTCCTTTGTGTTATGTATTATAATTTTCAAATTTACTTTAAAGAACTTATAGTAATTTTTTGTAATATAAATTCAAAATCCTAATTTTTTTATTATGACAATTTCATTTTTTCACTACTTTAAAAATAGGAATAAGGCTCAATTTAGCTCTCAAACCTTATAGTTAAATTTTATTTTTTCTGATAGTCAGGTTGACTTTCACTCTTTTTTTTTTATTTTTAGAACCAATTTTGTCCAAAATTTTACTATTTTTTATTCAAATTAGTTATTAAACAAGAAAGTAAGAGTCATTTTTTATTAAAAAATTAAAAAAATTAAAGTAAAAAATTATTAATTTCTTAAAGAAACTATTTTATAATTATTAAAAAAATTGAATACATATTTTAAAAACAACTAAAATATTTTTTTTAATTTAATTTAATGGTTAAACTTATTTTGTAAATTCTTACATTTTTTATAACATTGGTTAAAGTTATTAATTTATTATCTTTTTAGTATATGACTCTCTTTTCTAGGAAGTGGTTTACACTCTTTTTTAGATGAGGTGACTTGAACTAAAAATTAACATTTTAGACTAAATTAGTTCAAAAGCATCAAAAGGGGTCAAATTTAACCTCTCTGCAAAATTCAAGGGCCAAATTGAACATTCCTTGAAAATATTTATAGATTCGAAAATCAACAAAAACATTCAACAAGGATTGTTCCATTTTCTTGCCTCCTTTCATGAATTTCCTGCAATTGCAGTAAGAAGATTAACTATATGACAGTGCAAGATCAACGACAGAATTTGACTTGGGAACAAAGGAGAAAGGCCATGCAAGCTTGACTTGAAGCAAAAATAGGACAGCAAGAACAAGAAAAGGAAGGAAAGGTAAGATGATGAAGAAAGACATTGTGATGGCTGGAAATACAAAGGAGAGACAGATGATTCCAGTGTTGGCACAAGCTAGTTTTAAAAATTTATACACTTTTAAGATCTACAAAGATTAACTTAACTTATGAAAAAATATAAAGATAATTATCATTTTTCATAATTCAACAATAAATTTTATTATAATAAAAAAAATTAATATTTTTAATAATTTATCAATTTTTCATAAATCATTAAATTTCATAAAATTTTTAATTTTTTTATAATATCAATCATTTTCGCAACTACTTTCACTTATAAAAAATTAGTGTAACTTATGAAAAGAATACGAAGATGATTGTTATTTTTATAATTTAAAAATATATTTTATAATTATAAAAATTTAATATTTTCATAAATTTATTAATTTTTCATAAATTATTGAATTTTATAAAAATAATAATTTTCTATAACATCAATCATTTTTTCACAACTAGTAACATTTACGAAAAATTAGTATAATTTGTAAGAATATAAAAGAGATTGTCACTTTCATAATTTAACAATATATTTCGCGATTACAAAAAATTTAATACTTCTTATAAATTTATTATTTTTTTGTAAATTATTATATTTTGTAAATGTAATACTTTTTTCGTCAATTATGTTTTCACAACTAGTAACATATATAAAAAAAATTAGTGTAATTTATAAAAAAAAATGAAAAAGATTGTCTTTTTTTATAATTTAACAATATATTTTGTGATTTAGAAAAATATTTAATATTTTTCATAAATTTATCATTTTTTTTGTAAATCATTGTAATAGTAATTATTTTTTTATAATATCATTCATTTTCTCGTAACTAGTAACACTTCCCAAAAATTAGTTTAATTTGCAACATTATATGAAAATAATTGTCGTTTTTCATAATTTAGTATTATATTTCGCTATTACAAAAAGTTTAATATTTTTTGTAAATTTATCAAACTATTTCGTAAATCATTAAATTTCGCAAACGTAATCATTTTTCATAATATAATTCATTTTTTCGCAATTAGTAACACTTACAAAAAATTAGTATAATTTGTAAAAAAATATGAAAGAAGATTACTATTTTTTATAATTTAACAATATATTTCACGATTATAAAAAGATTTAGTATTTTTCGTAAATTTATTTTTTTTGTAAATCATTATATTTTGTAAAAGTAATTATTTTTTATAATATTGTTCATTTTTTCGTAATTAGTAACATTTACAAAAAATTGGTTTAATTTATGAAAATATATGAAAATGATTGTCATTTTTCATAATTTAACAATATATTTCGTCGTTACAAAAAAATTAAGAATTTTTTATAAATTTATCAACTTTTTTTAAATCATTAAATTTAATAAAAATAATTATTTTTCATAATATCAATCACTTTTCCCAACTAATAATACTTATTGAAAAATTAATATAATTTGTAAATAAATATAAAAAAAAAGATTATTATTTTCATAAATATTAATTATTTTTATAACTGTAAAATTATAGACAGTTTAATAGATTGTGATTTGAATTTAAAAAATAATATAAACTGATTAAAAATTAATGGTATTTTAATATAAAATAAAATTACTTTATTTTAGATAAAGTGTGCAGAAAGTCCAAATTGTAAAATACATAATACATTGCTGAATTTCACGTGGCATTTAATTTGGACGAGTTGTTGCACACCCATTTTTAACTCTGAAAGTGTACGGGTGATTTGAATTGTAAAAATCTGATTACTAAAATTAAAATACCATATTAAAGTTATAAAAAACACTAAAAGTGATAATTTAATTTGCAATTACGCCTTAAAAGAATGAAAAGAAAGATCTCACTCTGCCATGCCCTAAACAAAGCCTTTTCTTTTCTCTTTTATCGGGCGGAATTCAACAAGTGGTGTCCGGCTCTGTGTGTTTATATCTATTTCCATTTGGGCCCAAATTGATATGCAAAGGATACACCATGTTTATGAACGGAAGAATCACAAGATCACAGCTCTGTAGGGGTCGGTTGGTATTGAAGTTTGAAAAGTATTTTTCAAATCACAATTTTTGTATTATATGTTATTTCCTGAGTTTTTTTAAATTTAAAAAATCAAATTAAAAAATTCTAGCTGTTTTTATTAATATTCAACAGCAATCTCAAACACACCTCAATAACGGATGCTCCAAATAATGTGCATTTCTTTTAATGGACAAGCAAATGAACCTCAAACAATATATACCTATCTTAAAAAAAAAAAAAATTATTTATCTAATGCATTGACAAAAACTTGAACTCAAAACATTTACCGGAAGTGATATGCGTGCCTCCAGATAATATAGGTACCGGAATACCATAAATTTCTTTTCCAAGTCTTATGGCTAGGAGCTCTTTAATGGTATTATTTCCTCTTTGATAATATAATACAGACTACACAAATCTTTTGCATGTTACAATAAAAGTGAAGTATAAAAATTATGAGACAAATTAATAAGCACCCATTTAATCAAATCCATAAACCTGGCATTCGTAAAAGAAAAATTGTATCTGCCCCTCTCTCGAGGAATTTAAACATATATAAGACCACATTTAACCTTAATTATAAGTTAAAATTGCTAAAGTTATCCTTTGTCCGCAAACTTTAATTTTGGAATCTCTCACTACATTGCTGCGTTTGTTCTGAATAGTTAATAACGGTAAACATCCCTTTTGAGTTTTAGAAAGAAAAAGAAAAACAAGCATGTGGGAGTGTTTCTATTTTTCTGTCTTATATAGTTGGCCTGCTCTTAACCAATTGTGGCAGATGAATAATGCCCTCTAGAAACTCCATTTTGATAGCACAAAACACATGCTGCTCCTCTATGATCCCTGTTTAGGATTGCCATGGTCAAATCTGCCATTTATTTTTTTCAGAAAAATGAAATTTTTTTTTATAAAATAAAGTAATATTTAAAGATAAATTATAAAAAATTAGACCTATTTTTCTAACGTCCAATAATATATATATATAAAGAATTGAAACCTTAGCTATCTCTTTTCTTTTTTTTATCAAAGTCTCATATTTCAATTTATTGGGATTGGTAGCAGTCCCTTTTATTATTTTATTTTATATTAATTATTTTTAATAAATATATTTATTTTTTAGACTTATATGGTTTCTCTTATAAAATTAATGAGTTTTTTCTTTATGGGAATGATGAACTTATCTTCTTTTTTTTATATTTTATAGGAGTAATAGTATATATATATATTGAATTTTCTCTTTGTAAGAGCGAGAAAAGAATGAAAGATTAAATTTGACATTTAAACAATTAGACTCGTTAAAAAATATTTATAAAATTGATATATAATTTAACACCACCAAATAGAGTGTACTTTTTATATAATTACAGTCTATTACTATATCAATAAGATTGATTATTGTTAAAAATAATTATTTTTCTGTGTTTCTTAGTATTTGATATATATATATATATATTTATTTATTTTATATATTAAAGAATATATTTATTCCACCTTATTAATAAAATAAACATATTTTCTTATGAAAAAAAAAACACGATAATATATCATATAGGTTTGGGTTGCACATTCTATTAGGACACTTCTGTCACCTTAAGACAATTTAAACCTTTGCCCTTATTATATTCCAACCAACAACAACCTCAAAAATCCATGTCAGTGTCCTGTTTCAAAAGCACTACATATCCTATTCCTGGTGCACAATGCATACACAGATTGGGCCATACACTTCCCAAAAGTAAACCACACTAAGCAAACATTGTATAAGAAGCTGTTTCCAAAAGAAATCAAATTTTGAAGGTCTGCTTCTTTGTAGCTGTTCATAATATAATGAGTACTTGCTCACCTTTTTTTTATATTTTGGGCCTATCTTTTGATGATCGCTTCTTTTGACTGTTTGCATAGGCAAAATATATTGCTTTCGAAGATTCTCATTTCTCAACGACATACTGAGTGTTTGAGGAAAAGCTTTTTCTGCAAGTGTTGATGCACTTTGTTTGGTGGGGACATTAAACAGTCTGCTTTTCCTTTCGTTTTCTTTTCTTTTCTTTTTGTGTGTGCCGATTTCTTTCATTGGTGGTGATCTAACACCACACGTGTCCTTCCTTATTAACTAGAAAGTTAATGGACCTCTCTCTCCTTCTCACCTTCGAGTTGATCAAGCAGTATGATCATTAGGAAAAAAGTAACAAAATAAATGAATAAATAGTGATATGTCTGTACCCATTATGATAATTCTTGCAAAAGTATGTGATTATGTGAAATGAAATTGATTATTTCACTTCAATACGAAGATCAGGATTAGTACAATGAGTGATGGATAGATTTGTGCCCTACTCTATTCCAGAATTTATTCTTTTGGTTAACATTAAAGAATAAGGTTCAATTTGATCCCAAAATTTTATTGTTTCCGTCTATTTTTAATAGGCTATTTTTCTTTTTAGTTAATTTAGAAATATAGGCCATTTTCTTATTTTAGATCTTAGTTTAATGACTAAATGTCTAAAATATTGTTCATTAGTTAATGAAAATATCAACATCTATAATTAATTTATACTTACTTAGCTTTGGAATTTTAAATTACTATACAAAATCTTTTTAAGATCTAACACAAAATTTTTTTTATTTAAATCTCAAAAATTATAAATAGATTTACAAGTCTACCGGTTTTTGGATTATCGTGCATGCATTAAAAATATTTGCTAAAAGTAATATTTAAATAAAAAAAATGACAAAAAATAGTACCCGTATAAATTGAAAAAACTCAATTTTTCAATTCTTGTACTTATCAAATTAAATGATGGGAGTGTTATTTTTACCAGACTCTCTTAAACGGGGTGATTTAAGCTAAAAATAAAAGAGTAAAATCTGAAAAAATTGATTTAAAAAAATTAAAAATGTTTAAAATGAGCATGACTATAAAAATTAAATTTTACTCCTAACATTGATACGATATAGATTACTGAATTCATAAATCTGAGAGTACATCGTCTAAGATTGGTAAAAAAGTTGACTTCACTGTTTGACTTTAATATGAAATTGAAAAAGAATAATTATAAACTGACTCTCCAAGGACATCTAAGATAACCTTAACTATGTTTCGCCATTTTCTTAATAAAGAGAAGAAAAGAAAAAGAGAGGTAGATGGACTTTGTCTGATGACTATGATGGCTTGCAAGGAAATTACACACATTTAGGCATTTGAAGAAGGAAAAAAGAAGAAGGGAATAAGAAGTAAGTAAAAAGATGATGACCCAACTCAATATTCTATTAGTTGTTTAAAAAATGTGTTGATTGAACCGATATCGATTATATTATATAGTAATTTTTTATCATTTGCAATAATTTTTAAAATATTATACTATTTACAGAGGTTAAACATAATATTTTATAGTAATTTTTTTAATTTTATATAATATTTTTCACAAAATATAAAATGAACCGATTAAATTTATATATAGGTACTTATTTAAACTCAATAACATAATGAGACTAAAATACCTGTTTGATTCAAATTTGATCAATGCGGTAGGTAGCTCATTATCGATCGATAAATTAAATCGTCTGGTAGAATTTTATTAGCGATTGCTGTTAGTATGATAAATAATCATTGGATGTATAATTTATTGTTAAATATATTTTATCTTATTTTATTATATTTAATGATACAAATTAATAAAAATAATTTATAATAATTAAAAGATTTATAATTAATTTTCTTTAGCTCAATTGTATTTATTATTAAAAATATTTATAAAAATAATTTTAAAAATAAAAATTTAAATTTAAATTATATTAACAAAAATTTATAATTATAAATATTATAATTATTTAACTATTAAAAATAATTTTAAAATAATAATTATTTGTTTTAAAATATAAAAATTTAATTATATAAAATCAATTTAAAATAAGTTATTGTTAATAAATTTTAATAAGAATAATAATATCTAAATAAATAAATTAATTAAATCAATTATCAGCTGATAAAATATAATTGAAAACAGAGTAATTTATTAATACTAATTGAAAGGAGAAATTGAATATATAAATTATGAAGAAGCCTCTAAAAGGAAGACAAGAATGTGCCTTTTACATTCTGTTGGATTTGGATAGAATTCAATATGTGTTCAGAATCTTTGGAGCAGAGTCAGGTGGGCAAGAACAGCATTAAAGTTGGAAAGTTATTTTTTTTTAAATATGCCAAACCAGAAATCTAAGACTTCGGTTTATTTATTTATCTTTAATCTTTTTTGGTTTAAAAGAAAATATCAAATCATTAATAAAAGTGGTATACTGCAAAAATCTTACTTAAAAATCGTCTCCTTAATTTTTTTAACAAAGAAAATACTAAATGGAAGTTGAAAAATGCAATCATAGAAGGTAGAAAAAAAGATAACAGTTTCAACAAAGAAAAGAAAAACAAAATCATGAAGCATTTATTTATCTTTCTTTAATAATTGTACTGTTATGTATTAATTATTATTTACTTTTTTTACTTTTACCCTACTGTTAATTTTACCTATCTCAAAAATAAAATTAAAAAAAAAAAACATATGTGGATTGATCAATTAGATGTAGCTAAATTGCTATATCTGCAGGTAGGTATTAAAAGACGTAAAAAAAGATCGGAAATAAAAGATTTATCATAGGAAGTCTAATCTCATACTCCTAATAAAAAAAGAAATCAATTAAATGATAAATTACAACTAATCTATCTATTATTGTCCTTTAAAAAGAAAAGAGAAATTAAAAGGAAGATGTTAACATGTTGAAACAAAAGGAAACAATATTAATGGGTTGAGAACCATATTTCTACCTAATAAAGCTACAGAAAATGACTTCCATTGAATTCTGCTAAATGCCAACTACATAAAGCCTTCACAATTCATCTCATTCATTTTTATTTTTCTTAATTTTAATTTTTTATTATCTATATATAGTCCAACCACTCCCTTCCCAAATGATCCCAACCAATCTTATATTATTTCTCACTATTTCTATAGCAAATTACAATCATTCAGTTGGGTGTTTATATTTAAATTATTAAATTTCATTATTATAAATTTATCATGAAACTTTTTTAAGCGGACTTAGTATCATAACTAAATGTATAATAATTTGTGTTATTATCTATTCATTATTGTTAATAGTAATAAATATAATACAACCAATATAATTAGTTTTGTTTATAAATAACATGATCAACTGAGCCTATTAAGGAATTGCTTACTCATCATTCATGCATGAGGTTATTAGATTACATTTTTATTGCCTTACATTTATTTCTTGATATTAAAGAAAAAACCCTTAATATAGGTGTATTTCTTGGATTTATTTAATTAGATTACTTCTTTTGGCATGTAGTGTCCGGCCATCATTATATTTCTTTTTTATTTATTGGTAAGTAATGAAATTGGAGATTTTTAATTAATAATTAATACATTACTGAATCACTCATCTTATAAGAATAATTGAGAAAATTTATAGTTTCTTAGTAAATATATCTATCCATTTAAAAATATTACAATTCCTTAGGTGGTATTTGTAAGAAATATAAAATATAAAAAAATCAATACGTAATAATAAAAGCAAGTGATATTTCAAATAATAGCTGCTTTAAATATTTCAATCGAATGATAATAGAATCTATATGTAATCTAAAATTTTATGATAAAATCAATTATAAATTTTAAAATAATAATATATCTAATAACATCATCAAAATATACATAAATATATTTACAAAATACATATTAAACTTGTCAATTCTTTTTAAACCCATTAGAATTTATAAATTTATAATACCAATTACTTGCAATTCTAAGGACATTATAAGTAACATCCACAAAAGAAAAAAAGAAAAAGAGAAAAGTTTTTCCTTCAATAGAAAATGAAAAAGAATGCTCTAAATTTACATTAACTAACCCAATTCATGCAAGAATTTGAAAAAACAAAAGAATAAATTGATGATTGTGATGGGAAAAAGTAAATTATTTTGTGATGACAGATATCATTATAGATGTTTGGTTTGAGCAATGAGACATATCATGTCTGTCATCTTCATATGGATTTTTAGGTTTCTTTTACCTTTTCTTTATAGGGTCAACCCTTAAGTATTCTAGGAACATACAAGAACTACACAATAACTTTGTTTGGAAGAATTTGTTTGTTTATTGGATTCATATAGATTGTCCATACACTTCCATGTTTTTATGAGGTCCCATTCTTGCAAGATAAACTTTAAATAATATATATTATATTATCCTTAAATAAAAGACAAGGAAACTTTTCTTGGTCTAATTTTTTATAAGATTTCTTTCAAATAATTGGGTTAGATCATTAAGTTATATAATTGCCAGAAGTATAAGCAACTGTTTTATTGTGAAAATAATGGCATTTGCACCTTCTAAATAAAATTGATATTGATTGATCATAAGAAGACAAATTATACCAAAACTTGATCTGACTCTTTCCAATGCGATTGGCCTATTCATCAATTAGCTTGCAATAATTATGAGTTGGGGGTAGGCTCATTGTTAAAGGGTTTATTATTAATTTCCCAAAAAATGTATCAAAATGCACAATTCGATCCTGCTATTTAAAAATTTATATTTAATCAATTTTGCTTTTATTGGTTAATAACCAAAAGGTGTTTATGACTATAAGAGACTAAAAACATTTTTCAGCAAAAGGATTTATTAACTAAAAAGTGCAATTTAATTTCATAATTCCAAGAATTAAAGTATAATCCAATTTGAAATATTATATATAAAATACAATTTATTTTATTTTATAATTAAAATGTAAAACCCTTACGAGATTTTAGTTAAAAGGCTCATTAAAAGATTACAATTTCATTATATATATATATATTTAAGAAAATAGAAATCAACCATGCTTTTGCTCATGAATTTAATTTATTTTATATTTTTTTCCTTCAGGAGGTATTGGGCGTACTTGATTAAAAATTCAAGCACAATTAATTTTTTGAGTCTCTTGAATGAGATAATTTAAGGTCTATTATTCTCAATAGCCCCATGCATTTCATCTCAAAACCTAATGAATAAAGAAAGAAAGTTAAAGAGAATTCAAAATAGATAAAATCAAAACAAAAAAAATATTATATAATATTTATATAAATATTTGACAATATAAATTTTACTTTATACTAAATAAAAAGAAAGAAGACAATTTAAGAACAATCAAATTTCGTATTCAAAATTGGTAACCTCTTGCCTTTAAATATTTCCTTTTATTTTCTAATTAGGAATAAAAAAAAAAAAAATCTCACCAACGGCAATAGCTTTCTAAAACATGATTCCTCTTTGTCCTGTTTGGTACTTTTCGGGATTGGAATTGGTATATATTATAGCTTCCTGAATTTAAAATTTATTTATTTTGTTTGTTTCACAAAAAAATAATAATAATTAAATTAAATTTACTTTAACTTTAAGCATAATTTTCAAAATTATTAATTAAATTTGTTTAGTAATTTAACAAAAAAAAATAAGTTTATTTGTATTTTAATTTCAAGACTGAAACAACTTTAATAGACTTGACCATATATATATATATATATATATCAATACATAATGTTAGTTTAATTAATGTAGAGTGGATTGAATAAGACTTCTATGAGTGGTAAAATAATATTTTAAAAATCTTAACACAATTATATATTTAAGATTGAAACTCAAAGTCTTAATTAATGATAAGTTTTTTTTTACTATTTTAATTACAAGCTCTATTTCTTTTTACCATTTTATAATCTTAAATTTTAGAATCTCAACCATTTAATATCAAGTCAGGAGTTGAGCTTCTGTGAAAACAATTAAGTATCAATACATGCAGGATAATGTGTAATAAATTATAAATTGAAGGAGGATTCGCCCATGGAATTACCTCAAAATAAAAAAAGAATTAGAAAAACAAAATTTACCTATAGAATATGTGAGTTGGTACGGTGTTGGCACATTGAGGTGGGTATTTATATAGAAAAATATCATGTCCAAGCATTTGCCAGTTCATACATGTCAGGATAATGTGCATGGAATTTCATTGGCAGAAATGGGAAATTCTTTTTTGGATCATGATAACATGATTGTGATATATTTTGCCACACATTTTGGATTCATAGAAAATGCAATTTTTGTCCTAAACAAAAACAACATTAATTCCTTTCAGCCAGAACCACTGGCTTCTATCACTAAATTCCTTAGTTCTCCAGGCATTGCCAACATCCAATTTTTTTATGCCCTGACATCAACTGACCTTTGCAATAACTTCCACTTATTTTTCCACAGGCTGTGTTCTCCAGGACCATATATGACTTTTCCACAATTTTTGTTCTTCAGGACCATTTTGTTGTCATATATATCACAACAGGAAAAGAAATAAAAATCATCCTGAAGTCTTAAGTTGCTAGTATGGTTTATTTATCTCATTCTTAACGTTTGAGAATGCTGAAAGTTTTAAACTTGATAACTGGGATCCCGACAAAATATGTAGTCCTTTTTCTCCCTTGCCTTCCAAGCCAAGATTAGGGTTTCCAACATGAATCCAGGCTAGGGTTTTGTTGCTTGGTTTCTTCCATTCTGTGAAAGATTTTGCTGGTTTCCACCAGCTCTAAATTCAATCATACATGTCAAGATTAACCCATAGCTCTCATACTAGTTATTATGAATCAATATGCTATGTATAGAGATCTGCTAAATATTTACAAACCATTAATCCTTATTAAAGCTTAAAATACTTTCTCAATTTTGAGATCTTATATATTACACTTGCGATTTCTAATATAATTTTATTCACATAAATACATATAACACATAGAATAATGTAATTTTACAATTTCCTCCCTCACCGAAAATAAACTATACAAAAAAGTCCTACACGATATAGGAAATAACTCCCCGTTATTTTTTATTTTTTATTTCTATATACAATATGTATTGCACATTGTGATTTTATAATCTAAAAATTCAAATATTCTTATTGGTAATTCTAATAATCTAATCTATTCTAAAAAAACAAAGAAAAAATCTATAATCTAACACACAATTTTGACTGTTAAATTACTAGTACTTTTTAATCAATTACACCTGTAAATCATTAACTATTGGATGCAAACTGTTGATTTATTAGCCATCAAAGCTCAACTAAATATTTCCTTAGTTTCATTTATGGAATCTGTAATGAAGCTGCTCATTCTTTAGCTCATTGGATTTTACGGAATATGCAGAGTCGTTGATATGTTTAAGTTAATATTTGTAAGTGCACAAATCATTTTTATAGTAAAACGGTAAATTCAATTCGAGGTTGATCTCTTAAAAAATTATGAGGTCATTTATTATATAGACTAGTTATTATACAAAAATAATAAAAATAAATATAAATACTCCAAATCAATATTTAAAAAGTATAATAAAATAAACTAATAAAATAAATATACAAATAAAATGAAATTTATAAACTATATGATAAAAGTAGGATTAGCTTAACAAATTATTTAGTAATCCATTTGTTTTAACCTTAAGCATATGGTGATCTTCTTTTTTCTTTTAATTAGTCAAGCTAATGATGCAACTAAGATTTATTATATTAACATAGATTGAAGTAAATATGGTATTTCTAATACATTCAACCTAAAGATTTTCATGACAATTATTATGGTTGAATTAATATGATGGTCAACCAATAATAATAACTGAAACTAATAAAGATATGAATGTAAAAAATTATTCATCAAATAAAAAATTAATAAGGTTCATACATAAGTAAAAAAACTAAACTTAATATTTAAGAAAATTATCCTGATATATTTAATCAAATAATCATTATAATTAAATAGAAATATATAAAAACAAAGCTAAAAGCAAAGACTCCCTCTAAATTCAGAATCCTTTCAGATTTAAAGATAATTGATTCTCACTCTGTACTTTTTAAAAAACTTTTTTTAGATCTTGAAAAAATATAGAAAACTAAGACTAACGTGTTTGGAGAAAATGAATTATAGAGAATTGCACAGAGATTAATAATGGATAAATGCAGATTATAGATGTAGTGTAGGGGAGGCTCCTCCTTTTTTTAGAACTAGATTTGTAAAAATATTATATAAGAAAGAGTTATCCACCAAAATAAATCTCTTTAAAAATACATATATCAATACAAATTTATCTAATAGATAAGGTTATAAATATATTTATCTCCATCAAATATTATGTCATGATAAGTTTAATATAAATTCTAATAATTATATAAAATAACTAAATTGCCCAGGAGCTATGTAAATTTCGGCTAGATCTTGCAAATAGTCCTATTTAAATTTATTTTTAAATATTTATCTCTATGTTTTTTCTTTTAACTAATATTATTTGAAAATAGATAATAAAACTTAAATGGGATATAAATACTTATTTCACCATATTATATATAAAAATACATCATTTTAGACTACTATAAATAACTGTATATAATATGGACCTATTAGTCGTTTTGTAAAACTCTCTACACTGTAATACAGTTAATATAGCTAGTTTAAACATATTTATTGCCATAGGTGAAAAGTTACTTTACCTATTCCTTAATAACATAAATAAATATTAAATTAGTTATTGAAAAAAAAAAAAAATTGGATCCTCTTTTCTTATGCCATAAGCCAATCGCAGAGAGTCATATTTATAGTTGTTTGGACAGTTTAATGCATTTCTTTATTCCAATGGTCAAGTCTTGAAAAATATGTTTTGGTTTTGGTTAATTAACTCAGATGGAATGTTCATGATATAAAGAAATTCGCATATTTTTAGCACACCACATAAAAAAAAATACAACTTAATTATATTAAAAAATAAATTAATATATAAAAGTAATTAATTATTTATTAAAGCACCGGCCAAACAAACACATTGACTAATGATGAACGAAACAACAAATCTCCATATATATATGGACTATCTGTTAATTTAAGAACCCTAATTACAGCATTGGATCCTCTTTTCTTTTCACACAAGTCAAAATGACAAAATTTTCCACCTTTTGAAAATGTCAAACCATTACGAAAGCTTATTCTTTTTACCATAGTCAACAGGCGATGGTATTGTTTATTTAATTTCTTTTTCCTTTTCTCTTTCCTTAATAGTTTTTCCATTGCGAAATTTCCAATTTTTCAGTAGCTGGGCTCGACAACCTTTGTTAGGACGACATCAGGTTGACAGGTTATGAATCTAATCTTTTCATTTTCCTTTGTAAATACTAATATAACAAGTGCAAGTAATCTCTGTATATAACAAAATAAATGAGTTGTTTATGTTTTTTTGTTCAATGTAATAATGAAAGATTGTTGGTTTAATATAAAATTTATAAAATAAGCTAAAACAATCCGCCAAATCAATTTTTATTTTATCAATTGAGTACCCCAAATCATTTTGGAATAAGAACATAACTTTTGATTTTATCATTATTGATGATATGAGATCTGAAAAAGAGAAACAATTATATCATATTTTAGACTCTTTAATTTAGCTGTTTTCATGATCTAAACGAAAAATTAATAAACTATTGAGTAATTTGAATAAAATATATTTAAATTTAAATTAAAAGAATACAATATGTATCGTCTAACACTCTCTGCTCTTTAGATTTTAAAACTATCTAAACTTGTAAAGAGCTGCAGTGATTAATTTGGTTCAATTGGAGCACTTCTATGCAGATTAGGAAAAACAAAAGAAACACACTTTCATCAATGGGTGCAGTTGAATAAAAAGAAAAATTACATAAAATCAGAGTCAAATGAAATAAAATAAGAACGTAAGGGTGTTTCTGCAAAACTGTCAATAGTACAGATTAAAAAAAAAAAAAAAGGAAAAGTGCAACAACACTGAAATGAAAGTCGTCGATTCTCCTCATTTCCACAACGCCCAGATCTCCACTGACCAAAAAAGAAAAAAAGAAAAAACTCCATCCAACGATCAAGGATCCAATCACCAACGGTGCACTCGAAAGCACACAATTATCGCCTCTCTTCTCTTTTCTCCTTCACTTTCTTTATATAAATCTCTCTCTCCACACGCCGCCACTGTAATTCAGTGAAGTCACTGAAATTAATAATAATCCAAAAAAAGAAAGCAAAAATATTTAAAAGATAAAAATAAATAAATAAATAAAATAAAAAAGCCAAAGCTGACACCATATACATACTCGCACAGCTCACTTGCTTTAACCAAATATATAAATTAATTAATAAATGCACACACAAACACACCAAAGGCAGCAAGCAAGTCTACTTTCTCTCCCTAGCTGCACGTTTCCCAATGATAACAACCAACCATCACCGTCACCGGTAATTTCATGGCGGACCAAAACGACGTAGTTACACAAACCTTCCGAGCTTTAATAGAAAGCGCAGACCGGAAGTTCGCACGTGTCAGAGACCTACCGTCGTACGGACGCACTCCGCAGAACCACTATTTCCAGAAAGTGTTCAAAGCGTACATGAGGTTATGGAAGTACCAGCAAGAAAACCGGTCAAAGTTGGTTGACTCCGGTTTGAACCGGTGGGAGATAGGGGAGATCGCTAGCCGGATCGGTCAGCTTTACTTTAACCAGTATATGAGAACAAGTGAAGCGAGGTTCTTAGTTGAAGCGTATGTGTTTTATGAAGCAATTTTAAATCGGAGATATTTTGAAGGAGGAGCTAATAAAGCGAAGGATATTGGTGTTAGGTTTAAAGAGCTGAGATTTTATGCGAGGTTTTTGCTTGTTTCTTTGATTTTGAACCGTATAGATATGGTTCTCTTGCTTGTTGACAGGTTTAGAAGTCTTGTTGATGATTGCAAGTCTAATTTCAAGGTAATTTTCGTTTTTCTGTGAAAAGAAAAATTCTTTCTTCTATTTATTATATAAAAATGTGCGTGTTTATTTTGCTTTAATTGTTTTGTTTGTGCCTTTATTTCTTTCTTTCTTTCTTTCTTTCATCTTCTTTTTTTCCTTTTCTTATATTTTTTTTGAGAGAAATTAAAAATGAAATGCTGGAGTTTGGTGGAATTAATTTAGTCTGTCTTTGTGAATTTGTGAAATTAGGCTAACTTTGAGTGTTATTAGAGCTGTTTTTTTTTTTGCAGAAATTGGTGCTTTTTTCTTTTAGTTATGTCAAAGATCATTACAGCTTTCTCTTATTTTAGGAAGAAATTGGTTCAAATTTAATTTCATTAAATTACAAAATTAGATTACGTGTTTCTGTATTTTACCAGGAAAATTGAACCACAACATCCTTGCTAAATAACTAGTCTGGCATGTTTCTTCGTGGTCTTGGGAGTTAAAGCCACTGATTGGACAATAATTTAGCTTTCAGGCAAAGTTTCTAAAACAGAGAATTAATGCAAGGAAAAGAGTTTTTTTTTTTTAATTTTGCAGTTATAGGAGATTTTAGAAAAGGGCATATCCAGCGTTCTTAGTATTTTTTTGGGTGAAACTTTTAGATATTTTTTAAAATGAATGAAGGTGGTGCTTATTTTTGGTGGGACCTGCAAGTTAAATGGGGCATTTTGTTTTGTGCAACTAAAGCTGGCTGAATTTCATTTAAGATGAAGGCAGTTAGTACTTGTATATTAATTTGCACATAATTTGTAATTTAGCAGAGGACAGTGGATTGGTATTTTATTCTTATGTATGGCTGTAAATTTTTATTTTTGAGCGTCCAAATTTCGAGGAAGGATAAATGTGATTCAACTAAGATTACAGGCTAGTGAACTGATTGCTGTTTTACAATTTTACAAGGGTTAAAGTGGGAGTGAAAAGATGTGTTTCTGTGTGATGCCAAGGGCAATTCATCAGATATTGCTGCAGCCTTATGTACTTTTTTGGTTATATTTTTAATCGAGAAGTGGAGTTGCTGAGAATTGAACTTAAGAGACTGATTCTTTTCTTTAGACCTAATGAAGATATGATGTAATTTTCAAAATGTTAGAGGAGCAATTTATAAACTGATCAGTTCTCTCTCTTTTAGGATTTTCATGTGGAGAGAAGCTAATACAGTTGTCTTTGAGCTAACAAAAATAGGAAAAGCCCTGGAGTTTGAGTATGCATGAGGTATAGATGTCTCACTGGCCATTAATTGTTTGCGATATCGTGAACACTTTGTTTCTTACAGGAGTTTGTTTCCATTTGGAAAAAATAAGAAGCCCCTGCACTAGTTGAGCTGTCTGGCTTGCTGGCAAGTGGGTGGCCAGTTGGGTTTTCAATCCCGGTTAAAAAATTTGTTGTTCTGAAGATGTTAAAGACTGAATGCAAGGTAGTGAAGAAGGTTTTTAAAGATGCTTCGCATTAATATTACTTAGTTGGCCCAGTTTCACTGCTCTGATTTGAAACTGATAAATTTTAGACAGGAGATTGAGAATTAGATTTCATCTGTGAGATGAATATGGTAAGATTGAGAATTTGATCATAGAGATCAATATGGTAAGATGTTGTGCAAAACTACAAGTACTTGCGGAAATATTTAAGGCATTTTTTTCCTTCATTAATTAATTATCACTTCTTTTTTTCCATTTATATATGAAAGGAATTTTCTTTCTCATAATTTGAGCTGATCTAACCATTTTTAGGTGAAAGCTTTTCTGAGACTTTGGGACTAATAACTGGGGATATTGGTAATCACCATTAACAGCCTAGTCCCCACATCTTTAGAGACATGTGACAATTTATTCATCTGGAGCTATTTTTTAGATTTTTAATTTTTAATATAGCGCTTAAATATACACAATTCTCATGTGTCTATGCTAGAGACTAAAACTCTTTTGTATTTGTTACTCGAATAATTTAGTATTAAATGATTTGTCAGTTAATACTTGATACTTGGTACTGTGATGATCAATAGTGTATGGATTATATCTTGACAGGAAACAAACTTCAAAGAATGGAAGCTAGTGGTGCAAGAAATAACCCGCTTTATGGAAGTTGATAGTGCCTTTGAAAATGCTAGGCCTTTGCGGTATTCTGTTTTGCTTGATACACATCCAACTTCTCGTCCATATGTTGCCCGTTTCCATGCAAGGAAGGTCCTAAAATTTAAAGATGCACTCCTCACAAGCTATCATAGGAGTGAGGTAAATAGTTTGTAATGCTAATGCTGTTGTTTATTGATGTACTTTTAGGAGTTTAACAAATTGGGAACTTTCTATGTGAAAGTAGATCTTTTGTGACCTGTTATTTATTTTGTAAATTTCAGGTTAAATTTGCAGAACTTACTCTGGACACCTACAGAATGCTGCAGTGCTTGGAATGGGAGCCGAGTGGGTCTTTCTACCAAAAACGTCCAGTTGAATCAATCTACCAAAAGCGACCGGTTGAATCCTACGAGAATGGCTCTGTAACTGATCATTCTGGAGCTTCTGGATTAATTGATATAAACTTGGCTGTAGATATGACTGATCCAACTTTACCGCCAAATCCTAGGAAAGCTGTTCTTTATCGTCCTTCTGTGACACATTTGCTAGCGGTTAGTTTTGAAGACATTACATGATTTATTTGCTAAAGTACCTTGCATTGACTAGGACAGTTACGCTGCTACATCTACTTGCATATTGAAGTAGTTATTCCCTATGTTGTTGGCTATTATCAAGATTTCTTGCTAACCAGATCTCATGTGATGTTATAATCCTTTATGAACATGCATGATTTCTGACTTCGTGTGGCATGTAGCTTACAATGAATTTGTACTTTGGCGCAATGTTAAATATTCTAAGTCAACTTTGTAAAGATGTTGATTTTACTTTTCATATTAGAAGCAGTTTCTATAAAACTGGACTCTTATCCAATGTTTCTCCATGCATCAGCAATAAAGGATCAGTATTTTGATTAACAAAACCTTAAGACAGGGATGCATTGATTGTTCAATGAATGTATAGATTATAAGACTAGCAGTAACTAGTGCTAACACTAGGCTGCCATTTCACAAGTCATTCCTTGTGTGCTTGTTCAGGCTGCTTTTTGTTATGAGTTTATAATCATTAAGGTTGATATTCAACTACATTATCTGCTGACAGGTTATGGCAACAATTTGTGAGGAGCTCCCTCCAGAAAGCATTATGCTAATATATATATCAGCCTCAGGTTAATTTTTTCTCCACTTTGCTATTTGATTCAACTGGTCATGTATATATTTACGATTTTAGCAAATTCCTTATGCAGGTAAGGCTGGTCAAAGTTATGTTTCTCAAACAGATAGCTCTGGAGGATCAAGGAAGTCTTCGAAAAGCAAAGTTGTCTCTGGTACATCCAGTGAGCAGAATAGTTCTGCTTCTGAAGTTCATAGTAATGGCAAGCGAGATTCAAATGACTATCATGACAATTATCTTTGGTTATGTCCCAGGGGAACTGGTGGTAGGTGGCGTGTATTTTTCCCTCTAGCAATAATTATTGCAAATGTTACTTCCTCAGTTCAAAAGCATATATTTTTCTATGCTTTCTACTTCATGTGCTACTATTCCATTCTCATGTGTGCTGCTTTTGGATTCAGGCTCAAATGCCCTTTATCCTGGTGATATAATCCCCTTCACTCGAAGACCACTTTTTTTGATCATTGATAGCGATAGCAGCCATGCTTTCAAGGCAGGTTTGTCATAACTTATGTCATTTTTGTTGATTTCCATTTACTCTACTACATTAGAAAGTTTACAAGCCATAATTTGCTGCCTTATGATGAAATTGCATGTCAGGACTACTTTAGTGTTTGAAGTATTTGTTTTCCCCAAGTCTTTTCTGCCTACTATTGCCGAGTGGGCTTGAAGATTTTCGCAAACAATTATAGTAGAAAGAATAATTAATTTGATAAAAACAGAATTACATGAAAAGTTATGAAGATGTTTTAGCCTAACTTGGTGACAAGCATAAGCAGTGCATATGCATTTATATGAAATGGAAAGTCATCAATTGTATGGTTCTGGTAGATAGATTTGTTAACTGATACACAAAAGCAGCTAGTTGCTGAACACAAATATTTAACTTAATTGCACATGGCCATGAAGAAGTATATTCTTCTAGTGATGGAGAAGTTGTTATGCAACGTAAGCTATTAGATTGATGTTGTTTGTGGAGGAACAAGATTAGAAAATCTACCCTATAGTAGCAATAAAATTTACCTAAATTTGGAGGAAACTGTTCGAAATTGTTATATTTTGACTGGAAAGGATCCTCTGTTTTTTTCCAACACATCTGCCTCTTAATCATTGAGTGAACTTGAGAATATAATCATTGCATGACACATATTGAAGCTGCAAAAAGCCTCCTCTGCTAGATCTGATTTATTTATTTACTCTGTTGGGGAGGAAGAGCTTACCGCTTGGGTAAGAGTAATTTCATTTCTTTACTCATCCCAGGGAAAATCTTGTAAAAGCTTCTGTCTTTATGCTTTATCCAACTACTGGGATTTTTTGCAATTCATCTATACCCTTACAAGTTCTTGCTTACCTTCAGATTAATGTGAACTGTGCATGCTTTTTCAGGTCTTGCATGGTGCTGAAAGGGGAGAGCCAGTTGCCTTGCTACTTTCACCTTTGAAGCAGACATTCAGGAACCTATCTGATGTTAGTACAACCCACAGTGGAAGCCAGTTCACCTTTTTCTTGACTGCTCCTCTACAAGCATTTTGCCAGATGGTTGGCCTCACATCTGTCGATATTGATACAGTAAGTTCATTGCAAAATATTTTCAGTTATGTATGATAATCATCTTATCCCATCTTGGTGGTCTTTGCTAAGTGAACTCTGTTTTTAGGATGTTTATAGCGATGCTGAGGAGATACTTTGCAATGTCTTTGCCGAGTGGGAAGTGATTCTCTGTAAACTAACTAGCCTGGATCTGGTTTGGGCACAAGTTTTATCTGATCCATTTCTGCGGCGGCTTATTCTAAGGTATATTTTGATCTTGCTAAATTGTCCCTCTCTGATATAAAGTGATGGCCTTTTGAGATTGGAATAAACTAATTTAACAATGTTATAATTTTAAAATTTGGTGTAACATTTTCTCCTTTCTCTACCCGGGCTCCTCATTATGAAGTGTATACAATAATAACCCTCTCCAGGTATGATTAAGTTTTAACTCATATTCTTCGGAATGTATCACCAGGTTTATATTCTGCCGGTCTGTTCTGTCTCTATTCTGTATGCCACAAGATAATGAGCAATATTTGCCTGTTTGCCTGCCTCATCTTCCCAATTCTGTCTCTCCGAGCTCCGAAATTGTACGCTCAGCTGTCATCCGACTTGCAAATCACCTGAAGGTTGCTGATTATTTTCACGTTGATGGTATGTAGTTAGGATCATTAAGTGTTGAGAAGAAACTTAAAGAGGGACAGAATCACACGGTTTAGGCAATAAAAGAGTTCCATTCACTTGATGAGATGGGTAAATCCTCAATTTAACCAGCTGGCTTTTAGAGGCCCTTACGAGGAATATAAACTGGTGATGGAGCACAAGCCGGCAAATAGAGAAAAAAATTACGTCAGGCATGGTTGCTTCTGCTTGTTTTATCACTTTGATCAACCTTGCCAATTTTTTAGTGTGTATGCGGAAATCATGTTCTTGTCTTCTGCTATGGTTAGATGGATGCTTGATGAAATGCAGGTGTGTAAGTATAGCTATTTAATTCTTTAGGTGCTGATTGGTGTATAATCTAATTGTTTTTTATGCTTTGTTAGAGCTGTTTTCAAGCAGTGCTAGTCTCTTTTGTACCTTTGTAAAAGAAAAGCAGGTAGTCAAAATGTTCCTCTTTTTTTTTTTCCCTTTTAATTCTTTTTTCGAAAACCTTTTCTTATAGTGACAATTATTTCATATGTTATTGGAGAAGCTGCTCAAGTAGCAGATGTAAATGGGTATCGTGGTCCGGGAATACCTTCAGAATAGCTGTATCAGTTATGTGATTGGCTCCATTATTTGTTCTCTTTTTTGTTTTTCAAATGGAAATTGAGTTTGCTTTTAGTCTAATTAATTGTATTCTTTTTTGGGTATAGCTTTGATCATTGAAAGTTAGGAGATTGTCTAGCTATCCAATGACTAGGTCAACCCTGAAAAATCAACCATCAAATAAACGAAAATGATAACATATCGGTCTGGTCAACATAATGAAACTTAAATTATATATTATACTTTTAAGAGTTTCACAATATTAAAAATGATAATAGCAATTGTACTCGCAACTATTCCAGCCGCAGCTTATCCGGATCCTTTCAATTTGAACAACGTTTTAAATTGAAATTATTATTTTTTGATTTATAATAAAAAAATAATTAAATACATTGGACAGAATTAATAATACCCTAATGCAAAAGCAAACTAAAGATTAACAAAGAGGGAAAATGCGGCAAATATTTGAAAGACTGGTGGAGCCTTACGTTTGGCTTAGTGGAAAACCCGCCAAATTCGGTTAATCCTACAAAATTAGCCGAAAACCCCACCTTAAAGAATTTTTCCAAAACAGTCGCTATATTTGAATTTATCCATTTTTATAGTTTTTTCCCAATCACGTCAAACTTAACATTAACAATTCAGATTCTGCCTTCCCTGCTCTTTCTTTCCTTCCTTGCACTATTCTTTTGCCATCTTTCCTTGAAAGTTTCATGCATTAGTTTTCTCTCCTTTTCTGAGTTTTTTCTCATTCATGATTTGCCGCTTTTAGAATGATTCAGCATTGGTGCGTTCTTGATTTTTGCACTTTTATCTTTGTATGCTAAATTGTTGTTTCTTGTTATTTGTCTTTTCATTCTTGACGTTATATATATGATTTATTTTCAGGTTTGGGTTCCTTGGTAATTTCAAAATACAAGGCTTCTTTGGTTGCATCCACCAAGTTCTATCTCTATACCTAAAGAGCCAAGAACTCAACTCCAAGCACTGGAAGAATTATCCAAGGTAAACTATTTTCTTTATGGCAATGGATTCTGAGGGAACGTGCATGATTGTGTTTCGAAACATGCATTTTCCTCTTATTCTTAGTGTTTTCTTTTTCTTGAATTACTTTTTTTAAGAGTAGTTTATAATTGAGTTTTCTTGTCGATGATTCTTTTTTCTTTAAGAAATTGAAAAATTGATTTATTTGGTCTAAACATCTTCTCGATGAACATGAAATAGCAAGTTTATGGATGGGCTTTTGTTAATTGTGGTAGAAATAGATCTTGATACGTTCTGAGATGCAACAACATCCTCGGCTACTTGAGAAAGAAAGATTGGCTGCAACAGAAGGAGAAAGAGATAGAATCTGCAATGAGCTTAAAGAGATGAACAAGGCAGCTGATGAGGGTAATGGTAAACTAACTGAAGCAATGTCCAACGGAAAGGTTGCTGGTGTATTTTCAGAGCTGAATTCGGCGATTGATTCCTTATTAAATTCCAATGAAGAGTTGAAGATCAAAGAATTAGCCATTAAATCTTTGAAAGCTGAACTCGAAAAAACCAAGGAGCTAGAGACTAAATTGGCAGAGAAAGATGCCTCGTTAGAGAAATTAAAAGAGGAACTGAGCAAGGCTCAATCCTCTGAGGCTCGTGCATGGGATTTGTTGTCTAAAAGCAAGGAAAGAGTTTATGAACTAGAATCGGAATTACAGAAAGGAAAGGAATCAGAAACAAAAATATTAAATTATTTTGCTGTACAAACAAAAGAGCTTGAGCAAACCAAGATATTGCTCGAAGAATCGAAGCTTGAAGCCACTTCCCTCCATGATGAAGTAGATAAATTGGGGGGTTCACCTGACAAGAAAAGCAGTAATGGAGATGAATCTCTATTTCAAGGTGAACCAGAAAGTCTTAAATCTGAACTTCGGTTAGTGAGAACTAACCACGCTCAAGCTCAAGAAGATGCAAAACGTTTGGCGAAGAAGATTGAAGGGTTGCTTAAAGAGATAGAATTGCTCAAAAATGAATTGAAGCAAGCGGTTGAAGCAGAAGAGAACAGCAAGAAGGCAATGGACGACTTAGCAATAGTATTAAAAGAAGTCGCAACAGAAGCAAACCAAACAAAGGAGAAGCTCATTGCAAAACAAGATGAGCTTGAAAACTTCAAAAAGGAATCGGAAGAATTGAAAGAGAAGTTCAGGGAGTCGGACGTAAAGCACAGGATTCTCTTTGAGGAAGCAAAGAAAGAAGCTGATCTATATAGAAATACAGCAGATAGATTGAGATTAGAGGCAGACGAGTCGCATCAAGCATGGAACGCAAGAGAGACAGGCTTTGTTGATTGTATCAGGATAGCTGAAGATGAGAAGATTGTGGCACTAGAAGAGAATCATAAACTTCTTGAAGCACTTGCAACTGCTGAGAACATGACGAAGACAGCTAAACAAGAGAATCAGAAGTTGCGCGATATACTTAAACAAGCACTGAATGAAGCTAATGTTGCCAAAGAAGCTGCAGGAATCGCCAGGTCTGAAAATTCCCAGCTCAAGGATTTGTTAGCTGAAAAAGATGATGCTTTGACTTTCATCACACGGGAGAACGAAAACCTAAGGATTAATGAAGCTGCAGCAATGGAGAATATCAAAGAATTGAAGAGACTACTCTCTGAAGCATCAGGAAAAGAATTTAAACCAGAAGAAAAGGAACAAGAACGTAAGCTAAAGCCGCAGACTTCAGCAGATAAAGAGCAGCCAAAAGAAAGGAAATTGAGCAATGCTTTCAGCCTTAATCTGAAAGATCTAATAATCCACACTTTACACTATACCCATGATCAAGATAAAAGAAATAATGAAAAACACAACGGAACAGAAGAAGATGAAGACTCGGAGAATGCTGACCCTCTTAAAGGATCAATATTTGATGTAGCAGAATCACCAGTAGCAGCACAAACTCATCATATTAATCATCACCATAGAAGAAAGTCCTCTATATTTGCAGAAGATGGAGAAGCAATAAATCCTGATGATCTGGAACAACTAGACGGGGTTCATATGGATGATGTGGAGAATGAAAGGAATCCCAAAAAGAAGAAAGCATTGCTGCGAAGATTCGGAGATATTATAATACGAAGAAGAGGAATCCATCGAAGGGAGTCCTCCATTGGAGGAGTGGAAGGTCACAAGAAAGAATTGTCAGTTGTTAGTGAAGGGGGTCATAAAACGGAAGTAGCATCACCAGGCGGTGGTGATCAAGGTCACAGGAAAGAATCTTCAGAGCCTGCAGTTGGTGCTGGAGATCAAGGCCACAGAAAGGATTCTTCAATTGCTGAATAAATATTTATGCATATTCATGGTAGATTGAAAGCTTTGCTTCATTCAATTTGAACTTTAAAGTAGTAGATCATTCTTTTCGTCTTTTGAACTTCAGGGTGAATTATTTAAAAAAAAAAAAAAGAAAAAGAAATGTGAATATATATTATACACACAAACAAACACACACTTATCAACATCTTTGTTAAATGTACTTGGAGAAATAAGAATAAAGTTTCATAGATTGAGACCTAACCTGCATCTCGTAGAATTTAAAGATAATTGTTTTGCAGGATGTGAACAATTTAATTGGAAGCAGAAACTTTTCTGGTTGTGAATGAATGATTCTGAAATATGAAACCTGCAAAGGTAATTTGAGTAATATTGTTCACATAATTAAAAGTTGCAATGCACTCGGACTAAAGAAAATAAGAAACAATTGTATGTGAATCATTAAGAAACTGAGCTGGCATGTATCTATAAAAAGCTTTCTGAAGCAGTCTGCCAATTGATAAGGGGTGCAAACTGGAACAAATAGAGAAAGGCTGGTGTCCCATAAAAGCAAAACTTTTCATTGACATAACACGGCGTCAAGTTCAAGTGTTTTCTTTTTATCCATAGATAACTTAATGGCCGGTGGGCTATGTAACAGGGAATAATCATCACTTTATCTTCATTATAAAAGTGAAATCTCACCTAGCACACAGAATTCAAAATTTCCATCTTCCAAAAGCAATTGTTGTTGCCACTCCAGGACCTAGAAGTAATGAAAAGACTAAAGAGGGGTTTAAAAAAGAAAAATAAATAAAAAAGGGGCGAAAGTCAAAACTAACAGCCAAAAGAGCAAAAGAAAAATAAAAATAAAGGAGGAGCCGCACCGCATCGTTCATAAGCTCTCCGATTATGAGTGGGGCGGCAGTGCAGGGGTGGCCAGCAACCATTTTCAGGTGCAATAATGTAATTTTAAATTGCAAATACTGATCTTAATGTCAGTTGGAGTTTTAGAAGCTTGTAGGATTAATGGTGGCCTTACTGCCTTAGCTTTTTAAAGATCATATCTCAGCCATCGTGTTTCGACTTCTCAACTTTTCTCTGCTTCCAGAAGGAACCCTATTAATCGGAGAAATTGCTTATTAGTAACTATTATGTTTGGAATTTCTTATGGAGAATTGTTCCTCCTCCTTGGAGCCACCGCTGCATTAATCGGTTAAGTATCTTATTTGTTCTTTTTCGTCACAGAAATGTTAATGAATTTATTTAGGGTTTTGATTAAGGTTTAATGCATTGTAATTTAGGACCAAAGGATTTACCAATAATATCCAGAACAGCTGGGAGATTAGCAGGTCGAGCTATTGGCTATGTCCAGTTGGCTCGTGGCCAATTAGAGAATGTTATGCAGCAATCTCAAGCTCGCCAGGTTTGGTTTGCTGCTCTTTTTATTTTACTTTTATTATTTTAATTGCAATGTTTTGAAGGGAAATTGGTAAGTTCTATGCAATTTTTTAGGTGACATTTTTTTCTTAAGAGCAGAATAAACAAATAAAATGAATATCTAACTCTATGAAGTTAAAACTGTAGATAATATATTAGATATGATTGCAGTTTGAATGTGTTCTTTTCGTAGTTGATGCTTATTGAGATTCTTTTGGCTTTTGTAAATTAGGTCCATAAGGAACTCCAAGATACAATGGCTCAGCTTGAAGCCATTCGTCATGAAATTCGAAGCGTTTCTATCTTGAATCCTGGTCCATTAACTCGGAGGCTTGTTGATAATATTGATCATACATCTAATTCGAATGGTATGTCCAGCCTTGTCCTATACTTTTCCAAGTGATGATCATTCTTTCTGCAATTCGGGAGTCTCTAACTCTTTCTTTTTGGGACATAGACAATATTGTTCCTAATAGTCAAGATGCAGAGAATAAACCAAAAGCTACTATTTCCAAGCATTGTACTGAACCAACAAATGGGGGAAGTATACCAACACCTAAAAATTCCAAGGTTTTTATTGTGAAAATTTATTTTGCTTGTTCTGATTTCCGAGCAGTGCGAGTATTATTATCACTGTGTTAGTGCTCCTTTTCCCTTCTTTAATGGTTGTTTTTCTTCTGGGGTATTGATTCAAAGACCTCAGATTTATGTATTATGCACAGCCAAGCAACTGCACATGCAAGATTGGCTGAATCTTCTGCTCTGAAGACTGGTACAGATGCAGGAGAGTTAATTGATGATGCCAGTCTTCTAAATGTTCTGCCCTTGTCTGCTGAAAGTACTGGGATGCTACCAAATCGCCCAGGTGATAACCTTTACTAAGGTGGACTTACTGTGTTCATCTAGTAATAATGCCTTTAGTTATGCTTTAAAAACTATTTCATGCTGCTACTGTAGTCTGGTCTATTAAATTTGTGAGCTGAAATAGCCATGCTCTGAAAAAACATTCTAATGATGCATCTGTGTCCAATTCATACTTGCATTACCAGCATATTAAAAGTTTGCAGTGATTACATCTTAAAAGAATGCAATTGGCATTATCCATCCTTTCTTAGGCTACTGTCAATTCGTTTGACCTGTATGCAAATGGGCCTTTCATGAAAATGTTTATGAAAACGTTTCTTCACAAGCATGTATATGTTGATGCTTAAGAAGCATATTGCTATGTTTACAGATGATGTGAAAGGATCCGACATTGTGTTGGAGGCCATACTGGAGGCTGAAGTGGCTCACAATGCCAAAGAGTTTTTTGCACAGCCTGAAAATCAAATAAAACATGAATGAGATAGTATCTTGTTCTTTCAAAGGTAAGCATTTGTAAACACCATTATGAAAAATGGAGTCGGGTGAAACCTTTTGGTTTTCTTTTTCCTGCAGATTTTGCTGTTTCTGATGTAATTGCAGAAAGTGCCGCTCCTGTCATTTGACAGTGGAAGGCAAACCAACAGCACCTTTTTAACGGCATTGTGATTGTAAATATGATCTCTCTTAATTAACTGATAAATTTATCAGAACGCTGAAAATCCTAGATGAGGTCCACTTTCTTAGCCTTCTATTACCAGCTAGATAATCTCAGAAGCTGTTGGGTTAAATATGCTGTATTGGCTGTTTCATGTGATAAAATGTCATATTGAGTTAATTTAACATAGTTTTCTTGATGCTCGTACTATTTTAGTGTTAAACCAGTTTGTCAGAGATTTGTTTTAAGGCTAAGTGATTCTCAACCTACAGTCTTATTCTCTATCCAAATTATAATTTTTGCTCCTGAAATTGACTTATATATGGTAATTTGTAATTTGTTTTCTTGATAATGAGCAGAACAAGAGGATGCATAAAACGTAATTTGTTTTAGCAAACACCGAAGAAAAAGTTAGGGTTCTTCTTTTTATGTTTGGATGCCTAGAAAATGAAAAGTAAAGAGGGAGAATTCTCAGCTCTGATACTATAACAAGAAAATAAGAAGCAATTATGTGGGAATCCCATTTGATTTATTGAACTGGCATATACAGTAACTGATACCAAGAAGCTAATAGTACAAAGAAAGAGAAATGTGTGTCGTAACTAACTAACTAACCAACTAGTCCAGCTGGCATATTTACTAAATTAATTACAAAGAATTAAAACTAATTAAAATATTTATCATGCGTACTTTGGAATTAACAAACTGGGGATCAACAGAAGTCAAAAACCCACGGCCGCCACTAGATTATTTGGATGAACCTGTAAGACAGACAAAATGACACAGCATTCTAATAAAATAAGATTTTCTTCACATTCTTTAAATTTTCATTAGAAAAAAGAAAAATTATTGAATAAATGATTTAATTAATAAAGGCAAAAATTAAGGTCAACTGTCTCTTGCTTAAGGAAAATTGATAATATGAACTAATTAAAAATCTGTGGATACACCAACTAAGCTTAATATATCTTCAACAATTTCTTCTCAATTATATTGGGAGAGTTTGGCATTGAGGATGGCAAAAGCAAAAAATTAAGATCAATTGTCTCTTGGCTTTAGATGTTTTTTTTTAAAGCAAATTTAGAAAAATAGTTTATAAAAAATTAAAAAATTAATATTATGAAATTAAAAAATTTCTTATTCTGGTTTTTAAACACCTAATAGCAATCCCAAATACACCTATTGTATTATGCTTTTCAACATCTTATTATATATTTACTTTATTTATAGGGTCAAACATTTAATGTTAGTTGAAAATTAAAAAAGAAATCATAGAATTACAACATGTTTTTTTAACTTGAAAATTTAAGTTAAACATAACGATTAAAAGTAATTTACAATTACTAATTTAATTAGATTATCTTAATGTTAACTAGTTGTTTATACTGTTTTACATTATCATCTTATGGAATATGACATACTAAGTTGCCATAAGTTTGATTATGCTATTAGAGAAAGAAAGGACAAGTGTATGAAGTCATTGTCAATGAAATTATTCATTTCTTCCACCCGAAGAAGGCTCCCTTTTCTCCTCTAAATTTTTATTCTCTCCCTTATGCAATTCTCTCTCTATTTGCCACTAAATGCTAATATATATATATATATAGAAAGGAAATATTTTTGTGATTCGTTTCGCAACATTGAGCACTAATATCTTTTTTGGGTTATGAGGAGTTAATTACTAAAAATCTCTAGGAATTGTCTTAAAGTACACATTAATTTTTAATTTATTAAATTCATAAATATTAAAACCACAAAATAATCATGAGACTAATGTATTTTACACAAACCGTGTATGTAATACTTAAAATTAATAAATTATTATATAAATAAAAAATTATTACTTATTTTAATTTCATGAGCGAATGTTACAAAGATATTTTAAGAAATTAATGATCATAAATCTTATTTTATCTGTATTTTTTAAATATATTTATTAAATTCTTATATAAAAATCAATAATATCTATATCAATCAATAAAGTATTATTATTGACCATTACTTAGTAAATAAAGTAGAATATAATTTGAAATGGTAAAAAAAAGTTTACCCTTTTGAAGGAGAGAAAATATGAAAAGAACCAAAAATCCTTTTGTATTAAATGATATATAAGGAAAAAAGGAATTTAATAATATTTAGGAAAGTTTTTCCTTACATTAATGTCCTATGTAGCATCGTGGCACAAGCAGTCCATGTGTTTATCTATCCATATCTCCGATATTTGTCCCTTTTTTTGAAGTTTCGATTGATTGATATTAGAAACAAAGATATTCTTTTAGCCCATAGATTTTGATTCCAAATCATTGGTATTTCAATTTCACCCCTCCCAACCACACGCAGCACTAGTGTAGTGGACCCCTTAAATCCACAAACACCGTCACACTTGTTATGCTTATCTAACGGCCCACAATTCACCATTAAATATCACTATTATTACGCGTGTCAAAGTTCCGCCTCTACTAACACATGCACCGACGCATAACCGTCCCTTATTTAGGGTCCTTTTTTCCTGTTTCACACTATCCGTACCGAAAGATAACCCACAGCTAAGGTTTTTTAGTGAGAGAAGGAAAAACAAAATAAAGAAGAGAGAGAAAGAGAAACGAAACGCCATGTCCTCTGCCGTTGAGTTCGCTTCTTCTTCTTCTTCTTCTTCTTCTTCTTCTTCTACTGCTCAAGATAGCCATGACGACACCAACAACGAAAGGTTAGATTTGATTCGCCAAATCGATCCAACGGTTAAAACTTTATCACTTCCTAACGAAACTTTTCTCGGAGCTGCCATTTCTCTCAAGGACCAGGTACATGTAAAACAAACAAACGCTTATCTTTTTTTTTTTTTATATATATTTTATTTTCATGATTTTGATAAGGGGCCGTAGTTTAAAGGTTTTGTGACTTACTGTGATCATGTTACTGAGGCTGACTGCTGAGGTCTAAGGCAATTTGTGTGTGGTGTGTGTAGGTGGTGGAGATGACGTGGAAAGTATGTGGTAGTACGGACACGGGTATTACAGTTGTTGACCCGACTGTGTATTCGGGTTCATTGGGAACTGCTTTCGTCTGCTTGCGGTCGTACGAGGTCACCGGCGACGACCAAGACATATTACTATGTTCGAAGATCGTTGACTCGTGTGCCTCTGCAGCACGTGCATCTTCTAGGTATATATTGTCTCCATTCCATATATTTTTTTTTTTAAATTAAAAAAATTTCAATTATTTATCATTTTTATATTTTTATATATTTTATCCTTCCTGTTTAATAGATATAATAAATGTTACAATATCTATATAATAATTTAATCTAAACTAAAAACTGAGGGTTAGTATTCTCTAGAAACTATAATTTCAAAATAAATACGTGGAATTAGTTGCATGCTATGTGAATTAATTAAAAGTATTTTTTTTATAGTTATTTATAATAAATTATCTAAAAAGAAAATGGACGAATGAAAAAAGGGATTAAAAAAAAGATTATGAATTTAAGGAGGGAGGAATATAATGTAATGACTTGCTAACTGTTAGATTTATATTTGTGATACGTAATGAATTAGTAAGACTTAGTTTTGAAATTTAGCATGTGCGACTCGTCCAATAAACTATCTATACATGCAAATCTGGTGGTCCAAACATTTAAGAATAAGAAGTTTTTGGACTTGGCGGTGGTACCACCTGAAGTTGTATTGTTTATAGAACGTGATCTTATTGCTTTTTCTTTTTCGGATTTAATATTATTAAATATCTTTCGTATAATTTGGTGGTTGAAAGGTCAGTAGTTTTTTTTATTGAAAAAGATAAGGTAACACTTGAATGAATTTGGATCATTGGCTTGGCTCACCCACACGGTAGTTTTAAGATATAAGATATAGAAAAAAAGCTTTCACATGTAGACTTATTTTTATTAAATATTATGTCGCTATGTATGTTCTTTTAAATTTTTATTTTTTATTTGAGTTATTATATTAATATGTTAACTAATATATTATTTTTCTAATTAAATAGTGATTCGATTCTAGGAAATTAGTATGCTAACTAATAAGAGGTAATTTCTCTAATTACATAATGATTTTTAATCCTAATAAAACATTGGTTATATTTAAAATTAAATTTTATAAATAAATCAATATATTAAAAAAAATTCTCGTATATACAACATATTATTATATGCATTAGTTAGATTGTATACGTATAATTAAATAAATAAAAAATTAATTTAAATTTTACAAATTGAGATACTTAAAATTAAATTAATAGAAATAGCATTGCAATGCATTGGCAGAGGACTAGTGAAATTTGTTACATTTGTCCTTTGTTTAGTATTAAAGTGCTCTGGTTTTGTTTTTAATTGATAGAGGTCAAAGTTAACAGAAAAATCTTTGTTTTCTTTGAAGTTATACTTGCCTTCCCAATCACTACAGTTCGTCTTTGAAAGAGTGAAAGTGATAATACGGAGTTGGGCGTGTAGGTGTTTGAGTCGTGACTTCTATAATTTCTACTAGTGAAAAGTGTAAATAAATTTTTAAATTTTAATAAATACAATTTGTGAAATTGCATTAATAATGTAAAATCAATGACTAGACCTGCAAATAATGCAGTATTTGTTGGAAAAACCCAATTAATTACCATAACAGCGTAACAGAATAAAATTTAAAATCAAAACTGCCGACGTAATGACTATGTGTATGTGTAATCATAATATGAATTATAATATTATGTATATGCACCATACTAAGGTAATTATAATATTAATTAATTAATATAAAAAAGTAAAATAAATCTCTTGTTAATATTTACCTTTTCCTAAAATATATTTAATTCTAGGCATAATTACTAACAGTATTTTCCAAGTTCTACAGCTTTATCTAATAATTTCTCAGGTTTTTTTTATGCTTCAAAGAATGTCCATTTATTCAGGAAAAAAAAGAAAAGAAGAATCATTGTTTAAATACCCATATCTGGCAGATGCCAAGATTAATTTTCCAGGAGGACCCATTTTAGAGCTACATCTCTGTCCATGTTGGAACTGTCAGTGACATTTTATGTTTTAATATAATAATTTATATCTACATGTTATTGGAGAAATATATGTGTGGCTGCTGTTTGATATGCTTATTTGTTTTTGCCTTTTGAGTGATGCTTTGGTATGGTGCACTTTACAGGCATGTTACATTTTTATGTGGTAGAGGAGGGGTGTATGCATTGGGAGCTGTTGTTGCTAATTGCCAGGGAGACCAAAGACGAAGAGACTTTTTCTTGAACCTCTTCCTTGAGGTATTTGTCAAATAGTACTAATTTTCAGCTTTTTCAATACATCGATTTCAGAAAAGGACTAAGAGAATGTGGAAATTAACCCTGCATTCTCACATTATTATTTTCTTTTGTAAAATGAAAACAGAACGCTTAATTTTCCTTACCAAATGGTCAACTAAGTGTTTTGTTTAACCTCTGTTTTCCCAACTTTCTGTTGGCATGATCCCTATTCAAGTGATTATTTAACATATCAATTTCCTTTCAAGTTTCTTTTATTGCTTGACCGTTTGCAATTTTGCAAATTATGTTTCGCTTTGCTCAAAATTGAAATTTTATGGATGTCTGCTTTGCGAGGAGTTTTTTTTTTTTTTTATGAAGGAATCTAATTGTTGTTTTGGAGATGTTATCTTATTGTCCATGGAGGGAGTGTTATGTATCTAAGTATGTGGTTTAAGAAGCTAGCACATGGGACACAGATACAATACGATACAGATGCGTCGATACAGATATTTCTAAAAGATTAAGGTATGACATGGGAGGGACATACTAAATAAAGTGTATATATATATATATATATATATATTAATTAATATAATAATAAAAAAACTAATATATTTCGTGTAAATAGTTTAATTAATTTTAGTAATATTTTTTCTGTATATTTAAAATTAAGTTGTTATATGCCATATTTTTTAAATTTTATAAAAGATCAAGTATATTTGTAAATATAATGGACTATTTAGATCAAAAATTTAATTTTTGGACTGATGGTGGAATTGTTTCTAAATCTAAGGATTAGATTGCTAGAGTCTGACTTTTTAAAATTTTAAAATTTTCTCGCCTTGTCCTAGAAATGGTCTAGTCATATTCTAATCGTGTCCTAGACATGTGTGTCGCTGCTGTGTTAATAAATAAAAATAATAAAATATTTTGACATCTATGGACCGCGTCATATTCGTGTCAGAGAAGTGTCTGACACGGACACTTATACCTTTCAAAAGTATCGGTGCTTCTTGGTATGTGGCTAACAAGTATCAACGTTCTGCTAATAACTGTGTAAAGAGTGAATAGGAAATGGCTACAACTAATTTGTATTTTTGTAAGAACTTCATTATATTGGATGTAGCATAAGATGTTAGCAATGTGCACGTCTTTAAGTTGCCTTCCATCCACATTCTGAAAATGATTAATGAGTTGAATACTTCATGATTTATCTGATACTAGTACGTAATGGCAACTCAGATGCTTTGTTATCATAGCTTCATCAGAATGATAATGGTTCGGGAATATTTTTGAATTCATGTGACAGCTTTCAAATGGTATAATTGGAAGGGATTATATATTCACTAGTCATTACGAATCTGGAAAATTAAAAGAGAGCCACACCATAGGTTAATTCTTGAATATCAGCACTCTTTGAATTTCTTCAGGTACTCGTTTCACTGCCGATCTCTTTAGTGTAAATGTTAAAAAATCTGGCATTTGATTTTGCTTGAACACTAGATGAAATATAGCATAATTAATTCTCTAATTAGCTTTACTTAGTTGTTCAAATCAAGTAGTGTGCATATATAAATTCTAAAAAACTTGTCCTGTCTAATATGCTTTATTTTCTTCTTGTTTTGCTGTACTGCTGAAAGCTCAAAGATGTGTTTACATCTACACAAGCCTCATTAATTTTCACCAATCTGATTGCTTGAAAAGTTCTATATCATTTTGCATTAGGTCGGAGTATTATACCCTCATGATACATGTTAACCAGACTGATTATGTTCAGGTAGCGCAAGAGAGGGCCCTCCCGGTCGGACCAGAGGAAGGTGGTTTTGGGATGTCTTATGAACTTATGTATGGGCGAGCTGGATTCTTATGGGCTGCTTTATTCATAAACAAGCATCTTGGAGAAGGGACATTGTCCAGTGATGTTCTCATGCCTATTGTTGATGCTGTGTTAGCTGGAGGTAGGGCCGGGGCATCTAATAATCCAGCCTGCCCGCTCATGTACAGATGGCATGGAACAAGGTACTGGGGTGCCGCCAATGGCCTTGCTGGAATCTTGCATGTCTTACTTCACTTCCCTCTCTCAGAAGAAGATTCTGAGGATGTTAAGGGGACACTAAGGTATATGATGAGTAACAGGTTCCTTCATAGTGGAAATTACCCATCAAGCGAAGGAAACCCCAGGGACAAGTTGGTGCAATGGTCTCACGGTGCAACAGGCATGGCCATCACCCTAAGCAAGGCATCAGAGGTAATCAAACAGCGCTGAATTTAATTTATTGAATGAATACTTATAAATACTAGTAGTTTTAGGACTTCAAAACCCAGCTATTGGACAACTCTCTTGGCAGTTATATAATTTATTTTTCTCAAATTATTTACTCAAAAAACAAACTCTTGGTGGGAGAAGATTAAATAAATAATCAGTTGATATAAATCTGCTTAATCTTTAATTCTGCAGGTGTTTCCAAACGACAGGGAATTCCGTGATGCAGCTATAGAAGCAGGCGAAGTTGTGTGGAAGAGTGGCTTAGTGAAGAAAGTCGGCCTAGCTGATGGTGTAGCTGGAAATGCATACGCTTTTCTTTCACTTTTCCGTCTTACAGGAGATATCATATATGAAGAGCGAGCAAAGGCATTTGCAAGCTTTTTATATCATAATGCGAGTGAAATTATAAATGGACATGTCCCTGGAGACGATGCATATTCTCTTTTCAAAGGACTTGCTGGAGCAGCTTGCCTGTGGTTTGATCTTCTTGCACCTGAAAAGTCCAGGTTTCCAGGATATGAACTCTAGGTGAAAATGATGCAGTTTTCAAGATGACAGAAATATAAAATATGGATTGTAAACCTGATTTGTATATATAACCAGCTGCTCTAGTACTAAGGTTTGGTTTACCTGAAAACTTGTATGATTTTAAAAATGGTTCCTCGGAGTTTAGGCTAGAAATATAACCGACCTGCATGGTCCACATTAAACCTGTTCAGGTGAAACCATGTATAGGTCAAAACACCATAGCTTTCATCCTGCTGCCATTCCCGCTATTGCACGGTCGGCTCAATCTAAGCACAATAAAATAAGAGCTTGGACTAGTGGCCGTCTCCGTAGGTCCATCCCACTAACACTGGAGCCAAGCCTGTCTGTGGTTTCAGTCTTAAAATCCTTTTCATAATGCTAAGGTGGTAGCAACGTCTGGAAAAAAATCTGTTTACAATTATGCGAGAGTTAGAGCAGAGGAACATGTGTATATGATTATGAGTTTTATGTTTAGTTTACAATATCCCTTAAGACTTCCAATTGGTCATATGATGCGATATTCTCTGTCAGAGGTTCGCTCGAGGCATATCAACAAGACTTGGAAAACAGAAAGACGTGTACAAGCATCCTGGTTTTGCTGGAACAATTCAACCCTATTTGTCATTGTCATAGACATATATGTATGCTCTTGAAAATTACACCACTAAAGTGACTTCATAATTATGGTTTTATATGCTTGTGGAGGTCGATTGATGTGTTCTATTCTTGGTGCAAAAAAATGATGACTTGCTTTTCATCACATGAAAAAGCACTACCCCTTGTCTCTTCGCCCTATACGAGTATTAATGTAATACTTTTCGCTTTTAAAGAATATATAATACGAGGTACTATATGAATTGATAGACTCCCCAGTAACTGGCTTTCATGGTGCAGCTCAGTTTAAAGAAGAAAAAAAAGTATCAGGGAATTGAAACATATGTATTTCTTTAATTCGATATGAATCTGTGTATAGACGGAAACTCTTATCTCGACTAAGCAAGAAAAGATCTCCTATTCCTCCAACCTTCACATTTTGGTACTAACTCCCGTAAATTGAGGGGAAACTGAAGATTCAAAGAATTTGGACCACAGCAATAAATGGTGAGATATGCGTGATGATGAACAGGTTTTAATTGATGTGGCTGTGGAAGAAGTGTCGGTGTGGGCTGCCCAGATGTGACCCAATCCGACAGTATTTTACATTCCGATTGCCGTGAACTGAACTTCACGCGAAAACCGGTACCAACCATTTGATTTTTTCTTTTGGCTGGTCTAATACACTTGATGTTAGATTGACTTGGTTGCATTCAATCAATCGATTTAATTAAGGGGCTTTTACAAAAATATACGGAACATGAGCTCCAAAAATTTACTTTTCCGGTCCAACTTCTTTTACCGTCTAGAATCCGAAAAAATAATTTATTTAATACCGATATTTTATTAATATTCTTTTAATTTTAATGAGATTAAGATAGTATCATTTTTATTTTTTATTTCTATATATCTTTTTATTGTCGTTGTCATTAAAATTCAAATAGTTACTATAAATATAAAACTATCATATCTATTAATACTCTTAAATGACTTTTTCTAGTTTGACTTTAATTATATTTCTATATATTTTTAATTATATCTTAGGATACTTTTGGTATATTATGTATATCTTTTAAAATATATTTTCATGTCATTAAAATACACTAGTTACTGTACAAAAAATATATAACATTATTCAATTCATGGATATCAAACATAAAAATATAAAATAAAAACGATACATCTACTTCATTTGGCTAATTTTATAATGACACAAGTTAGATGACATCTTTTTAATATTTTTAGCATTCAATTCATAAATACCAAATATAAAGATACATAATAAAAACGATACACTTACTTTATTTAGCTAGTTTTATAATGACACAAGTTAAATGACATCTTTTTAATATTTTTGGATACACTGTTAGTATCATTTTTTGACAAAATGCTGAAAATTAAAAATTTGTATAAATAATTTTTTTAAAAGAATTCATTAAAATTATTGAAAAAAGAATCACAAATGATTTTTTTTTAAATCGCGTTAATTAGCGATGTGTTTTCTATAAGCTGGACCATAAAGATATAATTCGGGATAGATTGTTATGTTATTGCTAGTAAAATTTTTCGACTTTATATTCAATTAGTACTAATATTTTAATTTTTTCTTTTCAATATCAGTCCTTTTATTTGTGTTTCAATTTAAGCTACTCATAACATTTTTTGCTAGTTTTTGTTGGTATAGCTATTAGAAGAAGAGTACTTTCGATTGATTTGGAACATCAACAATGTTAGTATATTAGTAACTAGTACTACTAAATAAATGGAATTTACTTTTAGAATTTTCTCAAACTATATATATTAAGAAGTGAACTCGATGTAGTTAGTAGAATGAGTTATTAATGAGTTATCACCAATTAAAAATATTTCATTTTTATGATTGTATCAGTAAAAATAAACTGAAAAATTTATGGATGCGTTAAATTGAAATAAAAATAAAATTACTGATATCAAGAAAAGAAAATTTAAAGTATCTATATCAGTTACATAAAAGGGTATACCAACATAACAATTTCTCCTATAATTTTTTCGTACATTTATCATACTTCATAATGGCTTATATCTTTGTAAATTGCACATCTTTTGAAAAAGGAAACCCCATTATGTACATCCGATTTTTTTGAATATAAGCTTCATTTAAATTGAGAGCTCCAAATGTACCGTTTTAGTAAGTTGAACTGGCAACGCGGATGAATCAAAAGCAGGTTATGGTGACTTAATATCTACCAAAGATGTTGGTTGATTAAGATAGCATGACAGTAGTTATAGAAGTTGAAGTGCACTCTTTCTCTTCCGAATCTACTAGCTTTGAGAATAAATGGCGTTTAAACGTGCGATTTATACCCTGCAATTGATGCAGATTTTGGTGATAATAACAAATATCCAAATGAAAACTTTTGAAAGGTAAAGAGAGAAAAAGTTCCATGCGAATGATACTTATATACATGGATTAGTGGATACTAAGAAATAGGAAAGTTTGTCGGATAATGCATTTGTGCTTAAATTCCAAAATAGAATCGGGATATAATTCTTGAACCAGGATATGGCAGCTAACTTCAATGTCAGAGAATATATTTTTAACAGCTAAAAGCATTTCGAATTAATTATTTCAACTCCTGGTATTCTTCCTTTACAAATACTTTAAGCCCTATCTATGATACATTTTCTCTTATCTAGTTATCAAATAAAGACAATTAAAAGTTACTCTTGTTAGAGGTATAAAATACTTTTTTAAATCTTTCAATAGTTTAGATTTTTTAGATTGAATATTCATCTTGATAGATGATAATGTTTTTGTTGTACACTACATTGCAAAGAACTTAACCTAAATAACTATACAAAATCAAGGAAAAGACTATATTACCCTTACGACTATTTACAATGTTTAACATTCCCCCTCAAACTCACGATGCGATAGCAACAAGCAACCAGAGTTTGTCAGATAAAAACCGAAAACGTGAAGTAGTTAGACATTTTGTAAATAAGTCTGCAAGCTGTAAGGAAGAAGAAACAAAAGGCAAAGTCAATGTGCCATTCTGAAGATGATGACGGGTAATATGACAGTCGATTTCGATATGCTTGGTCCGTTCGTGAAAGACTGAATTGTGCGCAATCTGAATAGCGCTCTTATTATCACAATGTAAAGGAGTTGGTTGCCGTAGAAAGACACCCATATCAGCAAGCAACCATCGCAACCAAACTATTTCACAAGTAGTAGAAGCCATAGCGCGATATTCAGCCTCCGTTGAGGATCGAGAAATGACGTCCGCCTTCTTACTTTTCCAAGAGATAAGGGAATCACCTAAAAGATACAAAATCCAGAGTTGATTTGCGGTCGATTGGGATCACCAGCCCAATCAAAGATCGTGAGTAAGCACATAACTCTAAAGATGAAGCGGATGAAAAAGAAGAGTCTCAAACTGAGTCCCGCGGAGGTATCTCAAAATGCGAGAAGTAGTAGGAGAAGTAACAAACTGACCGACTATATGAACGTATATGCAATATCGAGTGATAGTAAGATAAACTAAACTTCCAACAACAGTCCGATATAAACTCGGATCCGGCAGTGGAGAACCATCAGAAGCAGAGTAACGAGCGTTGAGCTCAATTGGAGTAGCAACAGTCTTATTGTCAGAAAGGCGAGCACGCTCAAAAATATCAGAGATGTACTTAGATTGAGAAAGAAGATACCCTTTTGGAGAAGAAGCAACTTCAATACCCAAGAAGTAACGAAGGGAACCCAAGTCCTTCATAGCAAAACAACGAGTCAGTTCGGACTTTAATAGACTAATCCCGGCAACATCATCACCTGTAATAATCATATCATCAACATATAGAGAGAGCAAAATTCGACCAGCCGAAGTACATTTGATAAACAGTGCAGAGTCATGATGGCTAGGATGAAAACCAAGGGAAGTAATTACAGCAGAGAACTTCTCAAACCAAGCGCGAGGAGCCTGTTTGAGACCATAAAGAGCCTTCCTAAGTCTGCAGACTTCACTAGGATGATGATCAAGACCAGGAGGAGGGACCATATAAACTTTTTCATGAAGATCGCCATTCAAAAAGGCATTTTTGACATCCATTTGAGTTATATCCCAACGGCCGAATCAAGCAACAAAGAATAAGAGTTCGAACTGTAGTCATTTTAGCAACGGGAGAAAAAGTCTCTTCATAATCCATACCATATTCTTGAGAATAACCTTTAGCCACTAAACGAGCTTTATACCTTTCAATAGAACCATCAGACTTAGTTTTAATCTTGTAGACCCAACGAGAACCAACGACGTTTACCCTGCAGGAAGGAAAACTAAATCCCAAGTATGGGCTTGGTGAAGAGCGTTAACTCCTCAGCCATGGCACGCTGCCAAAGAGGATCAAGAATGGCTTCTTTGAAAGATGAAGGTTCAGAAAGACGATGAATAGAAGCGAGAAAGGAAACAAATGAACTCGAATAACAAGAATAAGCAAAATCAGGTTGTTTAGTGGACTTACGATTGCGTACAGGATAGCGAGGTACGATAGTATCCGTAGTCTCAGAAGATGATTGGGCGGAGTGTGTAGTAGAGGAGCCAATAGAGGTGTCAGGAATGTCGGCAGAGGATAGCTCATCAACATCAGTAGTAAAAGGGTCAATATGGATAAGATCAGACATAGATATATGGTGAGGACGGTCAGGAATTGTAAAATAAGGAATATGTTCAAGAAAAATAACATGACGAGAAACATATAATTTATGACTGACTGGATCAAAACAACGATACCCTTTTTGACCTGCACCATAACCAAGAAAGACACATATAGTATATCGAGATGATAGCTTACTGCGTTCAACATGAGGAAGAAGAACAAAACATGTAGAACCAAAAACACGAAGAGAAGTATAATCTGGCGGACGACCATACAATCTTTCATAGGGAGACAAGCCAGAATTATAAGAAATAGGAATTCTGTTAATTAAATGAACAGAAGTAAGAACTTCTTCCCCCCAAAATTCACTAGGAACACTAGCGGACAACAAGAGTGATCGTGCAGTCTCAAGAATGTGTCTATGTTTTCTCTCAGCAACTCCATTTTGTTCAGGAGTATCAGTGCAAGAAGTTTGGTAAATTGTACCATCTAAAGTGAGTAGATCCTTAAAAGCATGAGAAGTATACTCTCCCCCCAAATCACATCTAAAGCATTTGATAACAGTTGAATGTTGGGTTTTTACAAGAGATCGAAACTCATTATATATGCCAAAAAAATCTGAACGACGTTTTATAAGATAAACCCAACAATAACGAGTGCAATCATCAATAAAAGATACATAATAGCGAGAACCCCCTTTTGTAGAAACAGGAGAGGGTCCCCATACATCAGAATGAATAAGATCAAAAGGAGAGACAGATATAGTAGTGCTTTTAGGAAAAGGCAATGCATTAAACTTGGCTAGTTTACAACTACTGCAATCAGAAATATCATGAGTTTTCAAATTTCCTAAAGCTCCTGTAGAAACTAAAAATTTTAAACGAGACACAGAAACATGACCAAGGCGAGAGTGCCACAAATAAAACACAGATGAAGAGGGATTCAAATGAAAGGATGACAAATTCACACCGGAACAACAGTGAGGGTTTTGAGTTGATCCAATACATAAAGTCCTCATTCTCTATGGTCGATCCCAATCACTTTCCGAGACTGTGGATCCCTGAACAAAACAAGCGGAAGAAGAAAATGAGATCGAGCATCCAAGATCACAAATCCCGACCAATGTAAGGCAAGATTCAAAGCAAGACTAGGAATGTGATAGACATTAGATAAAGATAGAGAAGGCGTAATAACCGAACCAACACCTTGCAATGGCATAGGTGTACCACTAGCACTCATAACAGGAACTGAAACTTCAGGGGTTAGAGAAGTAAATGATGATAAATTAGGTGACATATGGTTTGAGGCACCAGAATCTAAAATCCAGGAGGAGGGGGATATACCTGAAGGACTAGATGACAGACCTACTTGAGAGGAAGTAGACATGGCATGAGGCTGAGAAGCAAGGATCTGCTGAAACTGCTTTTTTTATGATGGGTCTAAGGAGGAGGTTGACAAGGCATTATGAGGACGAGGTAGAAGAGGAGGTCTATTATGGAGAGGCTTCTGATGAAACTGTTATTGTTTTCCTCTGCCCAATTTCGGACACTGAGATTTTCAATGACCTTTATGCTTGCAAAACCCGCATTCATCACGAGCAACAGATCCATATAGCCTGAACTGAGATTTAGAATTTGATCGAGGAGGCATGGCAAAAACAGATGGAGTAAAAACTGGAGAAACCTCTTTTACAGCCGAGAACTTCAAACGAATTTCTTCAGCCAAAAGTTCACTAACAACAGAATCAACAGAAGGCAGTGAATGACGATGCAGAATAGATCCACGAAGTCCCTCAAACTCATCACAAAGGGCCATTAAAAACTGTACCAATCTCTGCTCCTCTCTTCGTACAATATAAGGCTCAAAGGCTCGTAATTCAGCAGGTTCTGTGAGAGCCAACTGATCCCACAAATTTGTCATAGCATCGTAGAATTCTTGAATACTCATACTTTTCCCAAGAGCACGAATGTCGGACTCCAACCGGTATTGCTTTGCAAAATTAGACTGTATACAATGAGCTAGTGATCCTAAACTTCCTTAGCCGTCTCATATTTTGCTAATTGGGTGCCTATCGAATGCTTAACAGAATTATTGATCCAAGTAATAATCTTTGAATTATCAACTTCCCATTTATCCAATAATGCCATATCATCTTGAGGCTTAATAAAAGCACCCGAAATATATCCCCACTTTTGTTTCCTTTTCAAGAAATTTTTCATCACGTAGCTCCAATATGCATAATTCTTACCATCCAACTGAACACTAACTGCTTGAAGCGAATCATCTCTAGCTTCAGCCATACGGAACAGACAAACGAAGGGAAAACCCAACAGAAATCAACAACGATCAATTACTCTAAAGAAGGGACAACAAATCTACTTTCACAGATTGCTTATGTGCCATAACGATTTATCAATATAAAACCACAATGCATAATTTTCCACCAATTTTCTTTTAGTGCAATGGCTCGTGCAAAGCAAATAGCAAGAAAAACAAGCAAACATCAAAGCAAAGTGGAGTAAAGAAGCTACACAAATTCAGACCAAAAACTTAAAGCATTTCGTCGAACAGGTGGTGTGCAATGCAACGCACATATACAAACATACCACCAGCAACGCACATATATAAACATACCACCAGCAACGCACATATACAAACATACCACCAGCAACGCACATATACAAACATACCACCAAAATTTGGGCATCTCACGAACAGCAACGCACATATGCAAAGCCAACTTCCACAATTCTACAATTTACTCCCTACCGCCATGACTACCACTTCGCCGCAGCTCGCTCTTGCGTCGACAATATCCTCTTCCTGTTAGACTCAAATTCAAACTGCGCGACTCTCTTCTATAAACCGCTTATCCTATAGATTTCCGCTTTTATCCATGTCTGCCGCGACCAAAAGCAAAGATAGTTTCATGTCAAGGACTGGTGTAGGAACTAAGCTTAAACTTGTTAAAAGAACTGCCCCGCTCGCCCTAAGAGGAGCGAGGAGCGAAGAGTGAAGAGCGGCCAGTATCATTTCTCAACAAGAACAACGACGGGGCCTGCTTTTCTTCACTTAGAACAAAGACGCAGTTTTCCAAGTAGAACGGCTCTGATACCATGATAGATGATAATATTTTTGTTGTACATTACATTGCAAAGAACTTAACCTAAATAACTATACAAAATCAAGAAAAAGACTATATTACCCTTACGACTATTTACAATGTTTAACACATCTAATAATGATATTATAATGACCATAATTGAGGTTTAAACTTTAAAGCTTCATTTTCGGCCACGGAGGTGTGTATTAGAGAAAGAAAAAAAAGAAAACACTACTTTTTAAGAATGATATAACATTTTAGCCTTTTGGGTCAAATTGTTTCTAAAACAACTTTAATCCATCCTTATAGATCGTTTTATTGGATATTATTGTCTTGCAGAAGCTGAAAAGGGAATCCATGATTGATTCTTTTTTGTTCTTGTTGATGCATATATACATACACATGCATATATCGTCAAACACTTTACTTTTTATTTTCACAAGTGGAATTGAAGCCGTGAAGAATCAATCATATGATATGATCATGTCAATGGGATATAGAGAGGTATGATATATATGTGAGTGTGGACCGACTATCATTAATGTCAACTAATTACAGAAAAGAATACCAATGATAGCTTCTTGCACCAAGTGTTGTATATGTTGGTAATGAAATTGATGTTACCCTCTCATCACTTATTCCTCCCAGTTACTCTTCTCTATTAAGAAATATATCCGAGCACTCCCAACAATATTTTATATATACTTACCTCTCTATTAAATTATAAATAATCAATAATATTTTTAAAACTGATTTATACAAACCTGGCTATTATATTAGTTAATTAATTAATATATATCATAATTGACTTTTATTATATGTATATATTATTTAACTTTAGTCAGATTATATATTTTTTAATATTTTAAGAAATTTCAATTTTGTTTTTATACATTGCAAATATATATTTTTAAAGCAATAGTAAAAGTTGTGCAATCCACCAACAAGCCACTAGTATATATTGAATAGTTGAACAAATAAATTCATATAAGATTTGGACCCGATGAAGTCCAACCCAGATCTGATCACCAATCTATCTATGCATATTTTCAGTGCATTGATAGGTATTGTGTTAAACAGTTACATATACTTTTACTGTTATTTCCATAATTGTTTTATTTTTGTTATGCTTTGTTTACTTTATATCTATCACCACGTGATTGGAAGTATACATCTGACGGTGGTTCTTAACAAAATAAAGTTCTTACAAAGTCACCCGGGAATTTACCATGTTTTCATCAACACTCTAAATCTCGTTGCTTCTAATGAATGACCCATCAATCCACCCGTATAGACAGGGAATTTTTTGGCACAAAGAGCTTTTGCTTTGCCACTACCCAAGTGCCTACCAGCCATGGGACAACTCTTTTTAAAGAAATTGATAGTAAGTCCCACTTGATATAACCCCTTAATTTCTTTTAATGTGCACCAAACATTCTGTTGGGGAAGTGAAAGTAAAGCTTAAAACCTCGTGGCGTGGCTGGAATATTAACAGTAGATTAAAATCTACAAGTGGATAGCTTGGGATCGGATAATTGAAAAGTACAAGGCATAAGAAAGAGATGCTTGCACGTAAGCTTTTATGGGAACATGGGTCTTGACTCCCCGTACATGAATAATTAGGCCGTCTAGTCTTTTGCTTAAAGGTGGCTAGCTCATGATCATGCGATTAACAAATATGTGGTTGTCTATCAATTGCAAATCTCAATTGCCTTTGCCTCAATGCACGTATGCTCCTTTATGAGTTTGTGAAAGAGGTAAGTTTTGGACGACAATTTGATAATCCAAATTGAAGTGTCTCTTTGAACGGGAGCGTTGTAAACGATAAAATCCTTCTATAACAAGTACCCACTTCAAGAATTCAAACTCGTAACTTTTAGCCGGAAAAAGCTCTAACCAGCATGCCAATGGACTAGTACTACATTGGTCAGACTGAGTAAATCATGAATACTAATGCAAAATGTAACAAATAGGGTGTGTAAACAAGTTATTGACAAGAGCACATTAAAAACATAAACTCCATGCATAAAGTGTGGTTAGATTCATGCAAGTAAACAAAAAGGGTTTAGATTTAACAAACGTGAATACAATATTGTAGGCTATTACTTAATGGACACGGCAAGGCAATAGGAAACATTGGCTCTAAACTCAAGTGGCCTTCCAAAATCTCTTTCGGAGTTCCATGTATTAGCACCCCATCAAAAGTGACGATTATGTGTACTCCATATATTAATTTTGTCATACTAAATTCTCAACTTGTCTTCCTAACATAGATTTAGCGTTCGGCAAATAATGGATAAATAAATGACAAAAACTTCGATTTGAATATGATGAGATTAGTCTAATTATTTTTTTAGAAGAAGGAGAAGTCAAGTGGTCATTTCTTAAATCTATTTAGCCAAAATAAAGACTCTTTATTCAGCTTTAAGCAAAATAAAGTTGAGAATTTATTTGAAATTAAGATTTTTATAGATTGTTTTTGTAAAACATGTTTTAAAAGAACTATTAATTCGCATGTTTTTTTTCTAAAATTAATTTTCAAAACTCAAAAAAAGATTAAATTTTATATTTTTAACAAACACAATTTTAAATCCGACGTAAATAATATTATCTATTATCACTTATCTTTTTTTGCTGAAGAAGCCAAGCGATTGTTCTGTTTTGAATACAAAATGTGGAAATTTTAATGGTATTAAAAATTCATTTGTTTAAGAACATTTCTCGAAAATTTATGGGTTTGTCCTTAGTAGAAGCATAAGCAACATATTGCAAATTAGTCATCTAGTCGAGGAAAAGTCATTCAATTTTCACAACCTAATTTCCTTTTGTTTTTCTAGAGATAATAGAATTTTTGTTTTATGTCTTCTCACTCATTAAGAAACATCTATATATATATATATATATATATAGATTCATGTAATGCTTTATAAAGAAGATATACACAATATATACACACACAATATTAGGTCTTCATCCCTAATGAGTACTTGGTTAGGGGTGCACCCCAGTCCATCATATAATGGCTAGGTATTAAAAGTGATCAATTACAGATTTGTTACTTCGTTGCAGTGCTTTTATGGCCTATTGGTCTAATAGGAACTCAAAGGATTAGAAATATTTGTCCAAGTCTTCTAGCAACAATGGTCTTTAGCTCCGCAGCAAAATGTTAATGTGCAAATAACTGGTTCTAGTTCAAATAGTGACAGAAGCCACCAATCGAAACTAATCTATATGTGCAGTGCTAATTTTAGCTAAGTTTTCTAAGACTGATTATCAAAATCTGACTTGGGTTTTGTTGCGAGGAATTCTGCAGGAGATTCTTGTGCAGCGAGAAGCACAATAATGCCATTTTCATTTTTTACATGTGCTCCAAGTTAGCAGAAAAGGATGAGTTTTGAGAAAATTTTGATGAGTGTAACAAACTTTTACTCTATATTTGGAATGAGGCAAAATAAAGAAGAAAAATATAGGTGGAAAATAATAAAGAAATTTACTGTTTCATTATTTGAGAATGAGGGGAAAATCTTTTTTTAAGACAGAAAAAAGGAAACAAAAGACAACTCATATTTTTTCCCAAAATGGAGAGAAAATACAAGAAACTTTAAGATCCGTTTACTTATGAAGAATTATGTCAATTTTTTAAATAAATTTAAATGAAAACAAAAAATAAAACTTTCTGTTCACTTGTATTATTTTCTTAAAAAAAGATAGAAAACAGTTTTTCATATTTTTAAAATTATAACTCAACTGAGGAAAACAATTTTAACAGTTTTTTTATGTTTTTCACTTCATTTATTGTAAATTTACTTTTTATATTTAAAATATTACCTAAATGAAAAAAATAATATAATACAAAATAAATATGCTTTACAATTTAAATTTTTCATGTAAATGAAAAAAATTTATTTTCCTCTACTAAATCTCCAAATTTACACTTCTTATCTCCAATAAACCTATAATTACTACGTTTTATAATAATTATAAAAATTTTATTGTTATTTTGAGTATATCTACTTTCCATGTTATAATATTTCTTCGAGAAATTTCATTAAACATAATCTGTGCATCACATAATTGCGTACATTTGAATAAATATCAACCAAAGCTAATGATACAACGCATTCCTAGTAATAGCAAAATGAGATTTATATGATTCAAAAAAAACTAATTCAAGTGGTTATAAGAATCAAACAAAAATTAAAATGCTCGTAGACTAATTTTAAAAGATTTTTAGAAATTGTGTACATTCGATTATTTCTTAACATATGTATAAATTAATTTCATGTCAGAATGCTTATTTTATTTATATTTTAATAATAATAAAATGAAATTTATGCAATTCAAAAGAACTTTAGATACCTATAAATATCAAATAAAAACTCAAGTGGCTAAATGATTATTTTGAGAACATTTAAGTGACTAGGAATACATCCGGGCCAAACTTGAATCTATACTTTAAAAATTAAATCGGGCCCCTGATTTGAATAGGTCTAACGAACTATAAACCACATCATTTTGCAGCTTATTCTCTGGTTTTTCTTTTTTTTTTTTTTTTTTTGAGCACTGTGGGTCATTTGATTGCAGCCTTTCCTTTGCTAACTTCTATATAAATAAAGTTGGGAAATGGAATATGACGAGTAGTCGTAGGCTAGGGACCGCCACCAAATTTCTGCAAAGGTCGGCCTCTCTTTGCAGGCCACGTCATGATTGTTATTCCATTACCTGTGACTCTATCCTCTCCTCCTCGTAAACTTGAACTGAATTACTCATTTTTTTCTTAATTAAAATCACACCTGTACTTGTACTCTTCCCCTCAATAATAAATATTCTTACGTACCTCCCTTCGCCACCCGTCCCAGTCTGGCTATTGCTACGTGTCTGTCATGCCAATTGCTTTATGCATCAACAAAACCAATGCTACCTCTTTCTGTCATTTATATTAAAATTAAGGCTGCCAACGACGCTTGTGAACTTAGCTCGATACAAATTTTGTTCGACCTTATTCATCAAAATAAATTAGTCGAATTTAGATTTTATTTTTAAATTTGTTTGTTAAATTAGTCTAGGGATTCATTTGAGATCGCGAGCTCACTTGTTAAGAAACTCGCAATTTAAGAAATTTATAATCTGGCTAAATCATGCATTAATCCAATAAATAAATAAATAATATATATTTTAATTAAAATATAAATAAAAATTTAATTTTTATCATATTAAAATAATAATATATATTGATAAATTAGGTTTTAATTATAAATTTTCTAATTGAATAATTTTAGTATTATTTAAGCAAGTATTAATTTAATAACTTTATTAATTAAGTTGGTATTTGATTATATATTTAATTATTATTAATGTCTCACTAATTTAATCTTTTATCATAAATTAATTTAAGTACAATAATAAAATTAAAATTATATATTACAATATAGTTTTGTGTATAATATAGTTAACTTAAATCAATATAAACTATATTGATTTACTATAGTGTTGAATAACCAAGAATTTAGTATGTAAGTGCTTAAAGACATATGTTGTTTTACTATAAAATTACATATTTTTAGTATTATATATATGTATATGCTTAAAACTATTAAAAAATTATAGTCTATACATTTATAAATTAATGAAATATAAATAAATTTATTTTACAATATGTTTAATGTGAAGTTTATAGATAGAGCAAGAATTATTATAAATTAATATAAAAAGATATTATAGTTTAATTGATAAAAAAATGTACTAGAGTAAGAACTGTTATAAATTAACATAACTAAATCTTTTTGCAACATGCTTAATGTGAAACTTATATGAAACTAGACTTGACTCCTTTACACTCCTAGTCTTAACCGAATTATAAATAGATTTAGAACGAATTTGAAATAGAATTCAATAGAATTTATTGAAGTATTTTGTTTTCTTATCAAGAATTTTATTTTATTATTTTAATTTCTAAATTTATATGAATATTTTACTTTTATATTTTATAATTATAAAATCTATAACTACATATTTAGTGAAATTGAGCTTGCTTGTATGTATTATCAAAATAATTACGAGTCAAGCTCGAACTTTAAAATATAATTTTTTTTTGAGTTTGAGCTCAGTTAAAGTTTTACAAGTTGAGCTCGAACATTGAAAAGCTTCAGCTCGTTTGCACCCTAATTAAAATATACTAAATCCTAAATTTATATCAATTAATCAATTTAATAATTAAATTTTTAATTTGATCAAATAAACACTTTACTTTTATTTTTAATATTTAAATACCTTTGATTTTTAATTTAATTTAATATATATCTAAATTTTATTTTGAATAATATATAAATATTTTTATACAATACATATTAATGTATTGAATAAAGACACAGTATTAAAATGCATTGAAATATCATAAGAAATAAACACATATTAAATTTAAATTTATTAAGTTAAATTAAAATATTAAACTGATTAAATGTCAAAATTTAATATATCTGGCCAATATATATATATATAAATTTTAAGTTTATGGTGTTATTATTATCCAAATCTTATATGAGAACTTATAAATAAACAATAAAATTCAAAGATTTGATGTAATCAAAATGTAAAAGATGTTTTGTTTAAGTTATAGATATGAATAAAGTTATTATTTTTTATTTAAAAAGGATAGGCTTTTTCTCTCGAGATGTTTTAAATTATAACTTATTTTTATTTTTAATTATTAGTTTAATAAGTAACTGTTAAAAATACTTTCTATTATTAATATAGATATTTTCCTATAGAATTAATTTTAATATTTTATATTTTGAAGTTATAGTTTTTATAAAAAGAATAAAAATTTAAAAAATAGTGATAAAAATTAGTGATATTAATGTAAAAAAATATTTTTTACATTTACATATAATTAAAAGTGAATTATAATATATATATATAAAATTTTAAGAAAAAAATTAAAAAATAAAAAATAATTATTATAAAGAAAGTGTGAGGAAAAGAATTCAAGATAATAAATATTTGAGACCTAAATTATAAATTTTTTTATTTCATTTAAAACACCTATTTAATACTTATAGAATCATTATTTCTGAGCAGTCTTTTATAAAATCTGAATTATTTTCTCATGTCAATTTTTAAACATGCAACAATTTAATACAATAATTCATAGAAGTCCTAAAATAATTCTCGTGATTCTAAATATCAATCAATTGGATATTATTTTAAATGATAATTCGTTGCTTTTATATATCTATCTATTAATTTAAATTGTCAATAAATTTATATATATTTTTTATTTATATAAATCAAAGTTGTATAGTTAAATTTTATAATTATTAAATATCTTATTATAAAAATTAATAATAATAAATAATATATATTAATTAATCGATAACTAATCAATATATACAACTCACTAATTAATACTTTATTATGTTAATAAATTATTAAAATAAAAATGATATCATTCTAATATATTTAGCAAAATCACAATTTTGATATTTTAACTTTCTATTTACTTTTATTTTTATGTCTAAATTAATTTTTTGTTTAAATAAATGTCTGAATCTGTTAAAAATATTCAATATAATGTCTCTAGCTAATTTTACAGACTTATCATGAATAGTAAATTGACTTAAAGATCCTTCTTTAAAATAATATCATATTTCTTTTATTTTCTTATTTTATCCATTTTTAGCACTAACTTTTTACAATCTCATTTATTTTTTGAAAGATTAAAAAAAATTGTTTTATTTTTCTCATTCATTCAAACAAAAATTAAAATAATTAATTGACATTTACCTATTTTTTTTATTTTTGTGCATTCACCTCAAAAAATAAAAATAAAATATATTCTTTCACTTTAAAATAATAAAAAGAAAAAAAGGAAAGTATTGAAAATAACTTTTAGAAATTAAAAAATGATGAGTAAAGTTTGCTGAAATATTAATAAAAATTTAAAATAATTTAATACAATATTTTCTTTAGTGCTAAAATAAGATTTGATAAAAAATTCAAAGAAAAAGGATAAAAATAAAAAAAATAAGAGTGAATAAGAATATTTAGGTCATTTCATGTTTAAAATAAAATAAATTATAACTAAAACTTGTAAAATTCAGTAAGAGACACTATAATATATATATATAAATATATATAATAACAGATTCAAACACTTAATTAAAAAATATAATCCAAATACTGAAATAAAAAAATTAAAAGATTAAGACATTAAATTTATAATTATTTCATATATTTAATTGATATCAATATTTATTATACATTATAATTTCACATATAAAACACCACATTTTGAGGACCGTACATTTTCTTATTTTTTTATTTTATTTTATATTGATAGTTTTTTAAGGACTTCATGTGAGGTCCAGTGCTATAAAGGTTTTCATTAATTTGAAATAAGTAAAACTCATGTAATAGGTTGCTCAACTTAATTATTATCCTACGCTATATATTATGCAGAGAGAGTGAATTGTTATCTTCAAACTGGTGCATTTAATCAATTAAGTTGACTTGGACAAACATGACTACTAATTAATATATATATATATAATGATTTGCATAATAACTTGTTATATAAATAATATTATACATAAATACTGTTGTCATTTACTGGTTAATATTTATAAAATAAAATAAAAAACAATAATTAAAGTGACATATGACCCCATTAAAAGTAATTACTTAACTAGAAATTTTAGACAATAGATTCTTATATTTCATTATTGAAATGATTTTAAATTCTAAAATAATGCAGAAAGGTCAAAACAGTGTTTTAGAGTTGAGATATAACAATACGCAGATTTAAATAGTGGGAAAGATATAGACAGCAATAACCAATTTAATATTTCATTGAATAATAATTAAAATAGTGATATAATTTTATTAAAAATAATTATTTACTTACATTATAAAACTATTCATATAATACATTAGAGAGAACATAATATTTTGCAAATTAATTTCAAAAAAAAAAATTATTTTGAAAATTTGCATATTAAATGCTTTATATTCATATTTTTTAAAATCACGTGAATTATATTTTTAAAATCTTAGCTTGATAATAAATATATATCTCTACTTAAACTAGATTATTTTATAAGTGAAAGGGAAATACATGAAAAAATATTATTTATTTCAAAACAATAGATACTGAATAATTTGTTTGATTATAGGTTTTCTGTTTAACCAGTTAAGTTGCGGGCATACTTGTCATTATTCATTGCTCTTTAGAAGACTATTGTACTATTTTTGTCAATTTAAGATCTGAATGTAAGTACTAGTTCTTAAAGTTTTTAACTCTACATATTTATATATTCTGAAACATGTATTTCAAACACCATTGCCACTATAAAATTTTAAAATTTTAATTTTTTTTGCAATAATTTATAATGTTTAGAATTTTTTTAATTCATTATATTTAAAATGTTAACATCATGCAATGAATTATTTATTTTAACAAAGATGAATTATAATTGGGTAAGTAATGGATTGATATAGTTCGACATTAAATCAAATATTTTTGTAAATATAAATCAAAATGAATTGAGAGTTTAGATTGAATCAAGATATTTAAATTTCATATAAATATAAGTTATATTGAATCGAATAAGAAAACAAACTAAATTTTATAATATGTTTGATTTTCATTAATAAAAATTAAAGATATAATTTTTTTTCAATTAATTAAGGCTTTTTACTTTTAAAACCGAACTGAACTAAAATACATTCAGTTCTTGTAACAATACAAATTGAATAAACTAAATTTATATAAAAAAAATATAAAACTAATCAAACTGCATTATCACTTCAGTTCAATCTTTTTGGTTTATTTAATTTTTTGCTCTTCCCAAAATACAACTAATTAAAAATATATGATTGACAACTTTTATTTATGTTATTTAGTTATTAGACATTTTCGTTCACTATCCACTAATATTAATAAAAATTTATTACTTTGTAAATGAAAAGAAAATAACCCGTTTCTAATTTTCACATTAAGCTACAAATTATGTAAGGCATAGAGTTAACTCATTAACTTAAAAAAAAAAAAAAAAAAAAGCAAAGAAAAATTGCAAGAGGAATAGAAGTAAGTTAAGAGAGGCAGACATGGAGTGCTGAGGTTGGATAAGCAAAGAAGAGAGGAAAATACCAAGTGGGTAACAACTTTGTTCCAAGAATGAGCCAGTAGAAGGAAGCCACGTGGAATGCTGCTTCTCTTGTCCTTGTTCGTTGACACAAAAGCACAATTTCCAAAGACATAAACTTGGACACCAGAATAAGGGCAATAACACAAACCCCACACTTAGCTTTTCCACCTTTCTCATTCTTTGTTGGCCGTGGAAGGAAGCCAATAGGCATCGTGGAGATAGATAGAGATTCTCAAATGCATATAACAACAAAGACAATTCGAGCAGTCATATTCACCACACTTCTATCATTCATCAACCAGCATAAATAAGAGTTGAGGAATTTGTTTTTTTATAGAGCCAAGTATAATAGCAAGCTAGCTCAGCTGTATTCTCAACTGATGGAGCGTTATGAGATATTGAGAGATATTGGGTCTGGAAACTTTGGTGTAGCTAAGCTTGTTAGAGATAAATGGAGTGGTGAACTTTATGCTGTCAAGTATATTGAGAGAGGCCTAAAGGTTCTTCCTTTTTTCTCTCTCTCAGTTGTTGCTGATCTTTTTTTCTTTTTTTGCTTTTGGGTTGGAAAGTGTATAAGATGTGTATATAACCCATGTTCTTGTTTGATTTCTTCAATATCTTAATTATGGTGGGTTCTGTTAATTTGAATTGTTTGTTTAATTAATGGATTCATTTTGGTAGTCTTATTTCTTGTTGGGTTTTGTTTTCTTCTTTAGATTGATGAGCATGTTCAGAGAGAAATCATGAACCATAGGTCACTGAAGCATCCCAACATAATAAGATTCAAAGAGGTATGCAAGTGGGTTTGCAATGTTCTACTTTTTGTTTTAGACCACAAAGACTCTTGAGGAAACAAGAGTTATTGGTTGGTTGCTCTGAACAGAACATATTTCAGAGGCAGAATTATTCTGTTTTTCCCACTTTTCATGTTTTTGCTTAGTGGAATAAGCCAAAACAATAACTTCAGGATTTTCCCAAAATAGGCTTGGCGAAGCTGCTTTTTACTCTGCTTTGTCAACAAGCAATTACTGACAAGATAGGTTAATCTGAAACCAGTTCTTTTATGTCACTTCTCAAGAAGATAGGAAAGGGATGAAATTATACATAGAAAAGTGGAAGTGCTTGTTGAACCAATTGTAAGAGAAAACACAATTTTTATAGATTGTAAATAGATGAATTTATTGTGTAGGTATTTCTCACACCAACTCATTTAGCCATAGTCATGGAATATGCAGCTGGAGGAGAACTTTTTGAGAGAATATGCAATGCTGGGAGATTCAGTGAAGATGAGGTATATATAAATATATATGTAAACGTCTTATACCAGATAACTTTCAATTTTCACCTGTTCTGTAATTTATATCAGGCAAGATTTTTCTTTCAACAACTCATATCGGGAGTTAGCTATTGCCATTCTATGGTACTGTTCTCTACCCATTTTACAAATAATAATTTAGTCCATGCTTATTATGAAATTAATGAACTTCTGTTGTATGCTGCAGCAAATTTGCCACAGAGACCTTAAGCTGGAAAATACACTATTAGATGGAAGCTCAGCACCGCGCCTTAAGATATGTGATTTTGGCTATTCTAAGGCAATGAACATTCTAACTGTTTATTATGCAATTTAGTTTTGAAATTTAAAATTCTTAATCCTTACTGTTTTTACCTGTCTCTGTATAGTCTTCTGTATTGCATTCTCAACCCAAGTCTACAGTAGGAACACCTGCCTACATTGCACCAGAGGTCTTATCAAGAAAAGAATATGATGGGAAGGTATCCCTTCAATTCATTGCTCTGGATCTTGATATTGTCATGTTATCTTTTTAGGGTCAATCACCTAACATCCAGGTCCAGTATTGCTGTCTTTCACATTGATAAGATTTATATTTATATATAGATTGCAGATGTTTGGTCTTGTGGGGTTACCTTATATGTGATGCTGGTTGGAGCTTATCCATTTGAAGATCCTGAAGATCCAAGAAACTTCAGAAAAACTATTCAGGTTAGTTATAGCATTAATTGTAAATGACCCATTTATAATTTAGTGTCCTACTTTCATAGGCCTTGATACTATTGATAACTTGCCAATGACAGAGGATTCTTAGTGTACACTACTCAATTCCAGACTATGTTAGAGTTACCACGGAATGTAAACATCTTTTATCTCGGATTTTTGTAGCTGACCCTGAAAAGGTAAACGCCAAAACGATTTCCGTTGCTAGTTTCTCAATATGCAACACCTCAAATGTATGCTTTCTTTCAATTGTAGAGAATAACAATACCAGAAATTAAAAAGCACCCTTGGTTCCTAAAGGACTTGCCTATAGAATTCATGGAAGAAGGGGATGGTGGCCTGCAAAATGCTGATAATGGTGAAGAATCACAAAGCATTGAAGAAATATTGGCCATAATTCAAGAGGCAAGGAAACCTGCAGATGGGCTCAAACTCGGTGGACATTTAATTGGAGGGAGTATGGATCTCGATGACATAGATGATGCTGACATAGATGATATAGAGACAAGTGGTGATTTTGTTTGTGCATTGTGATTCAAATTTGAAGCATAAGGAGTTTTGCTAGCCAATATTGGTGAAAATGGCAGTTTAAGGATAATGCCATTGTTTTCATGTATAGGAGGGATGTGGGTGATGTTGATTTTACTTAGTATGAAGGTTTGTGCTTTTTTTTTTTTTTTTTGTTTTGTTTGCAATTAGTGTTTTGGTTGGTGTACAAAGGTACAATTGGTGGAATATATGTATGCTGCTTCTTTAGTTTTCTAATAATTCTCTTAATCATTTTCCCATGGTTAAAAGATGCATTCAGCCTTTAGAACTTTTTTAAAAACAAAATTTGGCCAAAATATAATTTTATTAACAGCTAATATCTTTTAGGGTTTTATAAAATTTTAGAACCTCTAATTCTTATTTAAAAAGAAAAAAGCTATTAAAAAGTAAAATCAGTAAGTTGAGGAATTATAGTTTATAACTTCTATATTATTATTTTTTATTTAAATTCTTTAATTATCACTCATGGTATTTAAATAAAATAAAATTAAAAACTCTATTTTTACTTTTAGAATATTATTTTATATTTACTTTATTAATATTTTATCGTATTTGATTTCTAATTTTGCTAAATAGAATGTGAGATAGCAAGCAGTCGAGCAGTAAACGATTTAATATTCTAGATGAGACAAAAAAGAAAAAGCAAAAGATACATAGATATTAGTATTGTATAACATCCGTATCAGTTTCAGTGCTCTTATCTAACGAGAATACAAAATGCATCACTTTGTGTCTTGATGCTTACTCGAAAGTGTGCAAATCTTTTCGTATTAAAAGTTGAGCACCCATTCAAGAATTTACATTAAGATTCTTTCTAATTTAATTAAAACTTTTATAACTAATATTAAATTTTTTGAGATAATATTTTCTGTAATTCTGTGTTCTTTGACATCTAGATGACCTGATGTCTGATAACATCATGTATAACTACATAACACATACCACAAAAACTCTTTTCCATGTATATCACATTGTCCATTTTTTAAATGAATCTTTTAACATTAATGTAACTTTCTTTCATATATTTATATATATATAAATATGTTGTTAATCTTATCTTCTATAAAATTGCTTTGATCAGGTGACTAAGACATGAGGTGGATTAGCTTACAGATTTAGTGGAATGAGTGAAGTTGTTATGGTTAACCACTTGAATTAAAAGTAAACACTTTTCATTTTCTCCATGTTTAAATCTCAACGTAATGTATTGAATTTTTAAAATGTCTTCATTCCTACAATATAATTTATTCATCAAGGTCAAACGTAAACATCAAAATCCTTCTCAAAACAAAGAAGAACAAAATGAATGGCTCAAAACCCAGTCGAGTAAAGGAGGTACTGCCTACTTTAGTTGACTAGTTTTCATGCACGAGCTCCACAATTCATTTGTTCTAATTTAAAATTTTGAGATATAAATAATAATATCTTTTATACTGTCGTTAACCTTGTTATTATTTTCTAGAATTTATTTTAATGTTTACTATAGCAAATACTATTTATTTGTAATTATTATATAATTATTATTTTTTACACAAAAAGAAAACTTTCAGCTATGGGCTAAATCCGTCTATGAAGTGAGAAAATAAAATCTGTCGTCGAAGGCCATTAGCAATAGATAACAATAGACACGTGTTCCTTGCTAAATGATTCATGCTAATGCTTTAATTGTGGATTTTCTTTGTCTATCATGAAACTAGCAACGACTTTTTGTTTTTAGCGACAAATAAATTTATTGCTAAATTAGGTCCAAGAATCTCTCTATTAGCGATAGAATTTTTACCTCCGGAAGGACTAGTGGTGGACGGCTCGTCGTTAATTGCAGCGACGGTAGAAAAATCATCCCTAAAATAATTTGAAAAGAATTGCCACTAATACATCGCTGATTTTACATTTTTAACAACTATTATTTATTTAAATTATTATGTATTTTTTATTTTAATATACAATTAATTTTTTATTAAATTAATAACATTTTCTTTTGATTTTATACTCGTGTCCAACTAATCTTTATCGATAATAAATAATAATAATCATGAAATAATAAAAAAGAAAGGAATAATAATAAATATAGTAAGAAGAAAAAATGGTGGAAGAAAATAATTATAGAGAAAATAAGAATAAAAAAAGAAAGTAAGAGGAAGAACAAAAATGAAAATGATGAAATAAATGAAAAGAGATATAAGAAAAAAAATAAAGAGAGATAAAAAGAACGAAATAATGATATATTATTATTATTATTATTATAAGATAATGTGCACCAAAGAAAATACATCAAACTTATATATTATGTATGTTTTAATGATATAAATTATATTTTATTGTAAGATTTTACTAAAATATTATTATGGTGCTCTACTATTATAATTGTATATTTTTAATTATTACTATTAATCAGTATTATTTTAAATAATTTATTAGTTATATGTATATATATTTATTTAATTTAAATTATTAATAAATTATATATAATTTTAATTATTTTTAAACAAGTTAAAATTATATAAATGAATTCATAGTTATAAAATATTACTGATTTTAAATTATAAAAAAGATAAAATTTATAATAAATAAAAATAATATTATTGTTTGATCAATATCTAAGTACTATATATAACTTACTAACTAATCTAGTATTTAATTATGTTAATAAAGTATTAAAATAAAAATAAAAATTAATTCTTAAGAATTTATATAGTATTATACATCTATAGTACATACAAGTAAATTTTTATTATATATTATATATTACTATAACTATCTAAATATTCATATTACTATGAGTATGAAAATTCCACTTATTGAAATCTTAATTTTAGATATATAGTAAGTACAATGAATACAAAAAATTCATATTGGTTATCCTTTTATAAAATCTTACTTGTTGAAAATATTAATAAAATTAGATTTTTAAAGTTAAACTCAATTATATTTAATCACAGAAAGTTCTAATAGAGTTAGAGTTTCAAAATTAATTATACTAAATAAATTATTAATTATTAAATCAATTGATAATTAAATTTATTTAATTAACTAAACAACTAATAAGTTCCGGTCAGTAAATTTATCCAGCAGTATTATGATTATGATTATGATAATTGATAAAAGTAATAAATGTAAATTGTGGGCTATGAGAAGGCCTTTTTGCTTTTTCCTTCCCAATGAGTGATTTCCGGGCATTTGCAAATGCCCAAGAAGGAGTAATTCTAAAATACATCTATTACTAGAACTGCAATCATTACGCAGAATTGCCCATTTCACATCAAGCCCCAAACCCATTCACGTCTACACGTGTTCACTTGTCAACAAAACGCACACATTCAAACTGATGTCCTTAGCCACACCCAAGAATCCCCTTGCTCCGTATATAAACGGCATAAAAGCCACAAAAGCAAAAACCCTAATTTTGCAACAGCAAGAGCCCTTCTTTGAGCTAAATTGGAGTCGCTGAATCAGGGCCGTATCAGCAAAAATGAAGGTTATATTTTTGTGTACCCTTCTGCGTTTTATTTGTTCAGTATCAGAACCCTAATTCTCAATTTTATGCTAACATTATGTACTTTGAGGACAGTTCAATATCGCAAATCCAACCACTGGGTGCCAGAAGAAGCTTGAGATTGACGATGACCAGAAACTGTACTGATCTCTCTATCTCTTGTTAATTTGATAGCTAAGTTTAAAATCATTAGGCAACTTAATTCGTATTATCAGGAATGCTGATGAATTCAAATTTGTTGGATGATTGAGATTTTGTTGTTATGGGTATTGGAATTTAAGGACTTCATTATGTGCCACATATTACAGCTTTTATTTTGTTGTAAAAAGACCATTCATTAAGAAAATGTAGTACAAGAAGTAGGAATGAAAAGAGCATAATATATCGTGAATTGTTACAGTTTGCCAATGGTTAGTGTGAGTAAAATGAGATATGGTTTCCTCCTGTTGTTATACTGCCTAGGTTAGGATGGTCCAAGTTTAGTGACTGATGGATTTTTAGGATATTTGATTTAGCGGAGGCTTTTCAAGCATTGCTGTGTATCTATTTTGTTTATTGTTGGCTAGTACAAACACTGTTCTTTCATCTCCGAATTAGAATTTGATAATGGGACAACGCATTTCTGAATGTACACTTTGGAAATGCATCTATGGTTTATCTTATATTCCTACTTAGATAATCTTGCCAAAAAGGAACAGTTAATGACACAGCTCTAATTGCTTTAGACATTAAGCATTTTTTATTGCATGATAGTGCAATTTAATCCATGTAATGGGAGAAGCTAGTAGATTAGAGTAGCCAAACTTATGTTGAGTGTTTTTCTTATGACAGCCGTGCATTTTTTGATAAGAGGATCTCACAAGAAGTCAGTGGAGATGCACTGGGTGAGGTATGTAGTTGCTTTTGGTCTGGGGAATGGGCTAATCTTCCAAAGCGATGCACCTGTGATTTTTATATATTGATCCATCTGTATGGACTTTCAGGAGTTCAAGGGTTATGTATTTAAGATTATGGGAGGCTGTGACAAACAGGGTTTTCCAATGAAGCAAGGAGTTCTAACTCCAGGCCGTGTTCGACTTCTGCTTCACAGAGGTTTGTGGCATTTTATCTACTTGTATTGCTCTTTGTTTATATATGAAGAACTTCTTCTCAATCTATTTGTCTATTTTATCTATTTATTCATTCATATTTTTTGTGAGTGGGATGATTCTGCGACAGAGCAGTACAGTAGATGTTCCATGTCGTGCTTTTTTTAATGAGATCCTTGTATTGCTTATGGAACTAAAGTAAATATGATGGTTGTGTGAACAGGTACCCCTTGCTTCCGTGGTTATGGAAGGAGGAATGGAGAACGTAGAAGGAAGTCTGTTCGTGGGTGCATTGTTAGTCAAGATCTCTCAGTTCTGAACTTGGTTATAGTCAAGAAAGGTGAAAATGATCTGCCTGGACTGACAGATGTTGAGAAGCCTAGAATGAGGGGTCCTAAGAGAGCATCAAAGATCCGGAAACTGTTTAACCTCTCAAAGGAGGATGATGTCCGGAAATATGTCAACACTTATCGCCGAACATTTACAACCAAATCTGGTTAGTTGCTGTGGTACTATTCTCTTTTTATTATCAGTACAATGTGCAGAGGATAATGTACTATATTTTATTGGAATGGTGATAATTTTAGATTGCCTTAAAGAAGTTGGAAAAAGAATACTATAAGTTGGCTTTTCTTGGGTTGGCAGGTAAGAAGGTTAGTAAGGCCCCTAAAATTCAGAGGCTGGTGACTCCATTGACTTTGCAAAGGAAGCGTGCTAGAATTGCTGACAAGAAGAAGAGAATTGCAAAGGCCAAGGCTGAGGCTGCTGAGTACCAGAAGCTCCTTGCCTCCAGGTTGAAGGAGCAGCGTGAACGCCGCAGTGAAAGTTTGGCAAAGAAGAGATCTAGGCTATCTGCAGCCTCAAAGCTCTCGGCATAGATGCTTCTACGAGCGATGTCATTTCTTGAATAGGTTGAGGTAATTTTGATTGTTACTGTTCTTTGGCTTTTGGAAGTTCAATTTTGGATGTTTCCTGCATCTATAAACAATTTCGAACATCTGAAATATTTGTTTTTACTTTCATATGCTGTGGGATTGTGAATCACCTCATTTTGTTTCTCTCTGGTGGATGGTTTCATTTATGATTAGATGATTTTTCTTGTATGTTGAAGACTTATTTGCAGTATTTATGCAGTCACATTTTATTTTTTGCGGCTGCTATTCTTTTAAACCTTTTCCCCTTTATTTGCTTAAACCAATTCTCTAACTGTAAATCTCAACTAACGTTGTGCATCAACTTGACTGCTGAGTCATTAGTCGGATATTGGCTTATTGGTAAAGGTTGCCAGGAAATTGATTGCTTCCAAATAGCTTATCTAGTAAAACTGGGCTTTGCCTTAGAAGGGCACCTTTCACTCTTCCTGTTTTTTTTCCCCGTCCTCTTGCAGCCGTTTTGTATTGGCTAGAACCTTTTTTTTTTCCTTGTCATGAAATGAGGCCAAAAGTTTATGGGATGATAATCGAAAGAGAGATTGTTTTCCTGTTCCTAATGAATTTCAATGTTCATCGGTTTACTTTTGTAAACCCAGAGTAAACTTAGATAGAATGTATGCACTATGATTTTAACAATAATTTCTATTTATGTTATTAAAAGTAAAAAAATATATGAACCTAATAATGTATAATATTGACTGTCAAAGAATATAGTAAGTAGAATTTGTCAACTGCAGTTTAAGAAAAGAAATAAAAATTATTAGTCATTTTTACAACTATTTAAAGAAAGTAAATGAAAACTATTCTTTCACCAAGTTCTTAATCAAAAAGGAAGTGGACATTATTGAGAAGTTAAGACGAGGAGATTGGACATGCTTGGCCCACAATTTTGAAGCTTAATCCTTGTGAAGAGCTCCACAAATAGAGAAAGACTCCTTGTGAAGAAGAATTTTTATAACATGGTTACGTTTCTTTAATTGAAAAAAGCTAAAATGCACGTTTGATTAATTGAAAAAAATCGCAAGCATTTGCTCTAGACATAAAAAGAAGGGAATTTAAATTTGCCCCCCACCGGTGCGGATTGGCCTTCCAAGTTTGTTTTTAGCCAGTTACATATAATATCTCGTCAAACAGAATTTTTAAGCCCCTCTTTAAAACAGAGCCGAAGAATAGTAGAAACTTCCGTTAAATGCAACTGAGGTAGGACCTACAATCCAATGGTTTCCAAAAGAAAAATTGCTCTCTATCACTATCTCCATTTCTCTTTCATCAATTTCCTTTTCATAGAAAATAAGTAACCCTAAATTAACAAATTGATTTCAACAACCACAGGAAGCAATTAATGTTGACATCGCCATCATCAACAACCACATGAAGCAATGACACTAAGGTTCTGTGAATGTCGAAAGTTTTGCGAATGCCGGAAGTCCTGGATGTCGAAGGTTCGATGAATGTCGAAGGTTCTATGAAGGTTGAAAATCTGGATGTCGAAGATTGTATGAATGAAGAAAGTTTCGAAAATGCTGTAAAAGTCCAAAGTGTGAAGATAGAGAAAAAGATGTAAGGGAAGAAATGAAAGAGATTTGCAAACTGAAATGGAAAGGATGTGGACTGAGCTGAGGAATTTGAAAGCTAGCAAAGAAACAGAAATTGAACAGCTTCAACATGAAAATACGAAGACGAAAAATAATTTTGTTGTCTTGTTAATTGCATTATTAGCTTGGATTGCTTATAGGAATTTGGTGAAATGAAATTAGTTGTGGTAAATTGCTTGGAGCAGAACTATTATTTGTGTAATTTTGTTAATGGTTTGATAAAATGAAATTATGACAGTTGATTTGAACACTGGCTATACACTGAAATTAATTGTTGTAAATGGAAAAGATTTGCTAAACGACATTCATATCATAACCAAAAAGCAATGACATTGGCATACTGCAGTCAATATTAAGCTAAAGTATCAACACCATTTGCTCACAAGCAAATAACACCAAAGTAGCAATAATATACAAAAGTTACTGGAATCACCTGTTACTGCAGTTAAATGATGACAAAAAAGATAATGCTTGCTCTAAGGCATAAAACACCAAAGTAGCAACAGAATACCAAAAAAGATATTGCTAGCTCTAAGGAAGAAAACATCAAAGTGCTCCAGTCAAACTAATAATTTGTGGTAAACTATTGGTCTGTTGTAGTAGCATCACTAACTATCTTGCCTTTCTTTTTTTGTCTGCCTATTAGTTGCTCTTTTTGAGTTTGCAACTGTGAAGAGCTAATTGCAACTCCTCCTCTCCATTGCACTTTTGGAGGTTCAAATGGCACGTTAGTAGCAAATGTAACTTCTGAGCCATCTCCAGTGAATTTAATTGTCCTTGTAATAGATAATGCATCCATTTTCTCTTTGCTTCTTCTGAAGTCTCTTTCACATGGTATTGGGAACCTAGTTTGAGGATCAGTTTCCATTTCCTCTACTTGTAGACCTTCATTAATTACTCTTTCAGTAGTTTGTCCAGGCTGTGAATGTCAAAATGTCAGATCAAACATGGCACAAACTAATATTTATAAAAAAAAAATAAGTATGAAAAGTTCCAAGACATTATAAGTTGTTCTTCTTGTATTCAAATCCACATGACATCCAAAACCAGTTGTCCTCTTTGAATTTGTCACACACTGTCCTCCTAAGCTTCTTGCAGTTTCAGTTGCTGGTATGCTTGCTGATGTACTTACTTTGGAGCACTTCATTAAGCGTTCTTTGGTGTGCTTGCTGGAGCACTTGCTATTGTACTTGGAGGCCATCGTTGTGCTTTCTAGACCGATTCTTTGGTGTGCTTGCTTGGACCGATTCTTTGGTGTGCTTACTTGGACCATTTACATCGCTCCCTATAAAGTTGAAGGCAAACAATTGCACTCATTACAATTTCAAAAATTAGATAATATAAATACTCAATGTGATGCAAAACTATGTATTTTACCTTCTTGTTCTTATTTGGATACTTAGTTCTATTATGTCCTTCTTCTGTACACAACCCACAACTCTGCTTTTTGCCTTTCTTAGTAAGCTTTCCAGTTTTACTGGTTGTATTAGTCTCATTTGATCCCGAATTCTCTTCTTTCTAGGCTTGCCTGGCATCTTAGTCAATAGAGGAGGATCTATTCCCTAGTATTCCTCACATCTCATAAACCTTTTACCAGGGACTGGCAATAATGGAAACTGATATGAGGCTAGATAAGTTGACTTATGATAAAAATGACTGATATATGAAAAAGGATTAAGCTTGGAATGATATAGAGCACAAATGGCATGTTGGCATGAGATTCCTGTAAGATCCCATGACCTACAGGTGCACAACTTTCTTTCTAAAGAGACAGTGTGCTTATTGTTACCTCCCCTAATCTCATAACCATCTTGACCATTGAACGCTACTCTGCAACCTGAAGCATTTTCTTTATTATCTTGGAACAAAGCCATACAAGCTGGACTCCAGTCATTAATCCACCTGTCAACCATTTTTTTTCTTTTCTTTAATTCGATTCATTGCTTGTAGCCTTATTTCTTCTAACATACTAACTATAGGCTTATATCTTGCCTCTAGTATCCAGGAGTTAAAACATTCAGAGATGTTATTATCCACCATGTATAAACTTCGATCTGCTAAAGAAATAGGCCATGCACCAACAATGGGGTGGATATTTCAAAAGGGTTTCTACTGCCTTCTTTGACACTTCACCAAGAAGCTCTAAATTATCTTTGAACTCCTCCTCAAATGTGCTCCAAGCACAAATCCAAAATTTTTTCTTCAATTCCTCCCCTCTCCATTGCTTAGACCAGTTGGAGTAAATGTGCCTCGCACACCATCTGTGCTGAGCAAGGGGTAAGACATTCTCTACAACATCAATGAGACCCTAAAGCATAAAAGAGTAACTACTGTAAAAGATTGTATACCAAACAAAAAATAAGGGGAGAAGGCTCACATTTGCCCCAACGTATAACCACTAGTGTATATTGACCATCCACGGAGGTTATACGTTAGGGACAAAGTTGAGCATTCTCCCAATAAATACATGCAAAGAAAATAAAAAATGCTCACCTTTTGCATGTCAGAGATTACAATATAGGCTGCTCCATTTCCAAGTTCAAGTTCTTGCTTTAGCCAATCCAAAAACCATCTTCAATTATTCTTATTCTCTTTGTCTATCACTCCCCATGCGATAGGCACTATCTGATCATCACTATCTTTGCCTACTACAGTAAGAATTTGGCCCTTAGTAACCTCCTTTAAGAAACATCCATTCAGACCTATGATAAGTCTGCATCCACTCTTCCAGTTCCTCTTAAGAGCATCAAAATACAAGAACATCCTCCTAAACACCTTTCTTCCTTCTTTCAATGCTTCCTTACATAACTCAATCTCTGCTTTTGTATCAAGATTGCTTCTTTTAAGTACAGCTGCATATGCTTCCAAATAACCAAACTCCACTTTGAAACTCCCATCCATTTCTTGGATTATCATCCTCTTAGCCCTTTTACATTTAGCCAGACTAACATTAATTTTTAACAAGCTATCTGCATCATCTTTCATTTGTTTTATCTTTATTAAAGGATTTTTGTAAATCCTACCCTTGAAATAATTAGCGAAAAACCTAGCAGTAGCACTAGGGAGTGAGAAATCCCTAAAGCAGCTATGCTCAGGTATTATTGTCTTTATTGCTAATCCAGGGTTTTTGCCATCTTTTGAAATGAAAAGCACAGAAGGGCAGCTTTCCTCATTTATACATTTAATCCTAAGTCTAAATGGTTTATTTGGATTGATTTTTAGCTTAACACCTAGAGCTACTCCATTGTTTGCTATTGCTTGTCTAGCCTCATTAGCATTAGCAAAGGTCATTCCAAGCATGAAATGGCTTTGCCCATCACCTTCATCATATCTGACCATCTCTCTAAGTGCAGACTGTTCAGGATCAGTTTTCTCATCATTAGATTCTTCACTTCTATCATTTTCATTTATGTTTGCACTATTATCTTCACCATCCTCTTCCTCATTGCTAATATAGTGTGTATGACCGGAACTATTAACAGGTTCTTCAATAACAATAGACTCAGGTTGACCACCATTAGCTCTATTATTTGGATTGAAATAGCTACTCAGTATAGACATTTCATTGTTAATGTCTGTAGCAGATGCATCCATATCAATATTCCATTCAATTCCCAGAATATTTGGTTGAAATCTTTGTAGTGATCAGCATAGAAATCTATTTCTCCTACCCAATTGTATTTGCTAATGTAATTCAAAACTCTCCTAATTCCCTCATCATCTTTAACTAAATACAATCCATCTTCCATTTCTTTTCCAGGTTCAAGTACAAAAATACGTTCCACATTTGCATATCCAAGCAAATTCCTATATCTATCCTTAATATGGACATAACAAAGGAAGTCAGAATCAAAATCATATAGTATATCAATATCACAATCTAGATAATCAATTTTTGGATGTAATTGCCATCTACCACCATAGTTAAATCTCAGATTCACAACACCAGACATGCTGCATAAAATAAAATAAAATAAAAATTAACTTTAAAATCATTTTCTTACGACAGCAAGCAGACGTAGTGTATTCAACCACATATAGCTCAAGTATTAAAGCAATGCTAAAGCAATCGCAATACTTAACTCACTTTACACCACACGAGGACTACTATTTCGAAGGGGACAATTCAACATATAATATTAAAAAGCAATTACATTTCAAAATAGAATAAAACAATGAGACCCACATGTTTCGGCTTTAACATACCTGGTAACTCCAACTTGCAAACACAGTATACACCTAAACACAGCCGTAACTCATTTTCTTGCTATATGGTTGAGTGGTAATTTCAGTATGTCTTAGGGTTAGAAAAAACAAGCTTCAATCGATCGACTTAGCCCTTAGAGTTATACCAGGTTGGTTGTTGGGATAGGACAATAACTCCCACCATTATTTTATTTTTTTTATATCGTAAGGAAAAGAAGCCTAGCAAACGTGTCTTGCTTTTATTAAGTTGCTTCCTTAAATGTAGGTCCTAGTAACAGTTATATGTTTTGAACTGAACGTTCTTCAGCTCCGTTTTAAAGAGGGGGTTAAGAACTCCATTTGGCGAAATATTGTGTGCAACTCTAAAAAAAACTTGGAGGGCCAATTTGCACCAGTAGCTATATGTTAGGGGCAAATTTAAGCATTTTCCCTATAAAGAAATTAGTCTCACGTTTCCAAAAAAAAAAAAAAACTATGTCCATATGTTTTTTACCTGCTGCGTCTTAAGAATTAATATTATATTAAATTATATATTATATATACTTTTTATATCTTTATAAAAATTATTTATTTAAAATATTATTATATAATTATCATAATTATTTTAATTATAAATATAATTAAAATAATTATTTTTATTTTAATTCGATTTGATTCATTAAGTTCTGTAATTATTTTTTTAATTATATATATATATATATATATTTATAATTTTGAGATAAATTTTTTGAAATGTGTCACTATTTTAAAAATATTTGTTTTGATATGTGTATTTATTTTTGACACATTAGATTTTTATATTTTCTAAATTTTGATAAAATGAATTTTAAAAATTAATATTATATTTAAAAATGATAACTTGAATAGAATTTTTATCTATTTATATAAACTAGTCATTTATCCGTTTGTTGTACAACTGTCGTAATTATTTTAATTATATCTAATCATATGAATTTAATTTATATATAAGATTAAATAAATATTTTAATATTCTATAATTATTTATATTATTAAAATAATTATAAATTTAAATATCTGTTATTCTTTCTTAATCATTTTTATATCTTAAGCTTTTATTAATATAATAATATAAAACTATCAATAAATTAATATAAAAATTATAAAATTATACATAAAATTGAATTCTACATGTCAATAATTAGTACGCATATTAAAATATAAATTCTATATGTCAGAATATAGTAGCACATATCAAAAAGTTTTTACTCGATTAGGTACATATTAATATTTTATTTATTTATTTACATGTACTAAAGTATTCATTTTCTATATGTATAATATTCATTAGATACAATATCCTATAACAATTAATTTTCTTTGTATTTAAATATTCATTATATGTGAATTTAATATTTACTACACCTTAATATTTAAATATTTAAAGTCTAATTTAAAAAAATAAATAAGCATACACCTTAATCTAGAAAAATCAAATATACACTCTTAATCTATCTTATTCTAAAAGTAATAATCTTAGATCTATTCAATTTTAATTTATTTTATATTTAATAACTTTTTTAATTTCCTAATAATTTTAAGAATAAAAGAATTAATTATTTAATTTAGTCTAAATGAGTTAATTTTTAATGATTTAAAGTAATCTAGAAATTTTTTTAACTTATTTTAATAATTGTCCAATTACCAAAAAAATAAATAAATAGAAAAGAAAAATTACCAGAATAAAAGTAATAAAAAAAGAAATTAAAAAATAATATATAAATGAATTTAAAAAGAAAAATGAAAATAATTATAGAATCAGACTGAATTAAATTGAATTAAATCAAAATAAAAAGTTTAAAGAAAATAATTAAAGATATTGAAAAGAAAAGTTGAATAACTAGGAAGTAGAATGAACTAAAAATAAAAAAAAAAACTTTTGAATTTGTATTAAAAGTTGAAAAGGTGGATTATTATAAAAATGTAAAACACGAAAATAGTGGATATGGTATTTTAGTCAATGAACATCATTCTAGACACTTGGATCCATCCTATAATTTGTCTATGAAAAAGACACCAACCTCAATATCGACAAACACAATAGACTAAGAATTTATTGAATTATTAGTTTATCAATTCCTTAGCTTTTAACTTTCAGCAATATTTAAGTTTTCAATTCCTTAGTTCTCAAGTATTTACTTTATGTTAATCACTTACTTTATGGAGTTTAATCTTTTTATGCTATTTTCAAGTATATAATTTCTAGCTTTTAGTTTAGAGCCTCCAATTCCTTTTAACTTTTAATAGTATTATATTATATTTAATTAAAATCTATAAAATTTATAAAATTATTTATAAATTTAAAATTTATGTGCTTTAAATAATATGAAAATTAATTTAGGATTTTAATAATTAAATTTGTATAAAATTAATTATAATTAAACTTAATTCAAACAAAATAGATAGACTTTTTAAATAAATTTCATGAAATTAATATATTTTATAGCACTAAAATATTTTTTTAACTTTATATTTTTTTTATATTTTTTTCAAATAAAATAAATTTTTTTAATAGATTTCAACTAACTATAATATTAAATTTTAGTTTATAATTTTTAATTCAGTACAAAAATATCTTCTATCTTACTATAAATAGTTCCATGCAATTTTTTACTTTATCATTGCTATTTTCGGTTACTCTTAGCTCACATAATCAATTATTTAAGCTTTTCGGTGGCAATTAATTTGTTTTAGTTAATTAGTTCTTTTGAGTTTTAACATCCTTAATTAGAGCTAAGGTCACAAGCTCTATACTTTTATTTTCATTATATAAATTTCTTAACTAATTTATTACAATATCTTTAGCACTTAAATCAATTATTAGTCAATTCATTTTAACTCACAAATTGGTACCTTTTATATTTAGTAAAAGTGAATCAACTTAACTAAAAATCTAGAATAGTCTAGATTATTTTGTTGGTCCACACAGTAATATAATTCTGAAAGTGAGAGATACAATTTCTTTTTTAATTGATATTTACGAGACATTTAGTTAAAATTTTGTTAAAAAATTATTTTATTTTATAAAAATATATAAATTAAAAATAATAAAGTTGAAAGAAATATTTTGATATTAATATAAAATTTAATTAAAAATTTATTTATTTTATTAAAATTTAATTTAACTACAACCAATTTCACAAATTTAATGATGTATAATTCTCAATTATTTCAATCAAAACATATAAATTTTATAAGTTTGATAAATTTTAATCAAATACAATATTAATACATATTTGGTCACACCAGTATGTAAATGGCAAAGAGTTGTCTTTCTTCACAACAACCATGGTGCAATTATAAAAGTGGAATAGGAATTCAATCTAAAAATGACTTCTAATATTCTTAATATATGTGTAGTTGAAACAGACCCACCACATATTCACATATCTATTAATACTTTAGTTCATCATTTGACTAAGTTTGGCTTTCATTCTATTTCTGCAGAGATTGTAATGTTGGCAGAGTTTCCTTAGACTCTCCAGCATTTTGTTTTGGATGACAATGCCCTCATTGAAGTTTGTTTTATTCTTAAAAACAAAATACTATTTATATTATTATCTTAGTGTGATAATACTATAAATTACCTGTTATTTGATTTCGAAATTATACTATTATTTAATAAGAGACGATGCTAAATTTTTTTAAATATACTAACTCTCACTCCTGAAAAAAAATAACTCATAACAATTCAATGAAATAAACTAACACATGAATAAAAAGAAAAAAAAAATTATCTATTAATATTTTAAAATTTTAAAATAATATTTTACTACCGTAAAAGTCTAAACTAATTAAAATAATTATAAAAAAACGTTAAATAAAATTAATTTTTCAAGTTTTTAATATTAATATTTTATTGATTTATCATTTCATATCAGATTTTTACATAAAAAAAAAAAAAACCTAAACCTGATTGCATGATATTATGAGCATCATTTTTATTTTTTATTTTTACATCATTCATATTTTGTTTTCGAGAATAACATCATTCTTCATTTTAGTAGAACATGAGGCCCACCACACCATGTCATCAACTTCACTTGTCAAACTGTGTCTGTGTTGGTGGGTAGGGAAGGAATAAGGATAACGATGAGATAATTTCCCATTTGTTTAGCTTTATTACCTTTCTTTGTACTCTAAAGAAATAGTATTGCTAATTGAATATTAATTATTTTCTTTCCAAGGAAAACTATCTTTTACTATCAATTTGTCAGTTGGGTGCGCTGACTCAAATTTTAACTCATTCAATAAAATAAAATGATTCTATTTTTAAAAAATTAATAATTTTATCAATTTTTTTAATTATTATGTTATCAAATCACAGTAGATCAAGATCACATAATAACTTCTTAAATTATGAGCAGACAAATTTAAAAAGTTCATTATGCATGAAATTAGTTTACTATATGAGATTATGTGCTATTTCATTATATTTCGAAATATACTATTATTTATAATGCTATGTATTAATATTAAATAATTCTCAATTATAGTCTACCAATTATAGTTATAAACCAACCATTATTATCACGCTATATAATAAATAATGATATATGTCAGACTATTATTAAATCATTAACAGTTCTATATGATGGGCAGAATTTATCTATGAATAGGAATTAAAAATTATTAGATTGGAACTACATTCTACAACTTGTGGATAAGGTTGCTTGGAAATCAAATTTTGGAAGTCTATATGTATAGAGTGCTGGATTAGTCAAAAGAGATAAAGCAAGGAGAGGGAACACAAGATTCACTTGAGAAATTGACAAATTTTAGTGTTATTTTTGGCATTCTAAGTGTAATTAAATACTCGAGCCCTTTGGAAAATAGTTCTAGTATACATGTTTTTTAAAAGAAATTTATTAAAAATATTCTAAAATTAATAAAAAATATTATTTTTACTATATAATTTTTTTTTTTCAATAATCTTATTTTTGTAACTTTTTGTCGAAAATATGGCTGTGGTTGTTTTTTGATTGTTTTTTTTAGTTTTTCTTTGGTTGTTTTATTAAAAAATAAAAGAATAAAATAAGTCCTCTAAAGTCGCTGTTTCTAAAGTTTCCGCCTCTAAAGTTGCTGCCTCCTCTCTGAGATGTGCCTCTACCTCTTCCTTGTACATTCTTTTGCTCGTCCTCCACTTGTAGAACTTGTTTTTCACTCCGCTTCTCAATCACTTTTTGTTCATGTACAAGCAAGGATGCTTGCAATTCATCTACTGCGAGATGATCAATGTCCTTAGACTCTTCGATGGAGCATACCACAAAGTTGAAGTTGTCTGTGAGACTTCGAAGTATTTTTTCAATAATTTTGACATCGTTCATGTTTTCTCCATAATTTCTCATGTCATTGGCAGTAGATATGACTCTTGCAAAGTACTCAGACACAACCTTTCCCAGTTTCATTTCTAGAGTTTCGAATGTTCTGCGAAGCCGCTGCAGCTGTGCGCACTTCTCTCTAGCACTTCCCTGATACTTGACTTTCATTAGATCCCATAATTGTTTGGTTGTCTCCTTCTAGGTGATGGTTTTCAAGATGCTCTTGTCTATGGATTGAAACAAATAGTTCTTTGCTTTGAGATCTTTGAGTTTTGCTTCATCGAGTGCCTTCTGCTCTGTCGTGCTTGTGGTTTCAGTCCCCTTCAACTCTTCAAGACCAGGTTCAATGACACTCCAGTACTCCTTCGAGCGGAGAAAATTTTTCACAATTAAGCTCTATTGATCGTAGTCTCCATCGAACTTCGGAACGCAAGGTGTTGTGAAACTTTCTGCTGCCATTTTCTTTCTTCTGTGTTTTTCCTCTCAAACACTCAATCTGTATGTCACTCTTATCAGGCTCTTTCGAGCTCTGATATCAAATAAAGGAAATAGAACAAAATCTGTCCTCTTAGGGTATTTTATGAAGGCTAGGATACTTCACATTGAATTCAAAATATTACCGTGGCTTTTATAGAGCCTTACAAATCTATGTAACCAAAAGAGAGAAAAATAAAGAAAACAAATCCTAACAAACTTGAATAAATCAACTCCTATAAACTAGCTTATTTGCACCTATTCTTTAGCTTCAACTAAATACCCAACAATCCTCTCTCCTAAAATTTCTTTAGGAAACTATTTTCTTTTTTTCTTTTTTTTCTTTTTTGTGGTTCATCTTCATGTCTAGTACTGCTGAGCAGCCAACATTGATTGATTCTTGAATATTTGTTCGTGTATAAAAACCCTTCTAATTTCTCTTGTAATTTCATATTTTACAACTTCACATAATAAGGATTGAAAAGACAACGAATTTAATGTAAATATGCAATCAAATCTCCTAAAAAAGCAAGTCACTTCAAAAATGATTAAGTACAAATCGATAACTACCAACTCTCGTACCCATAAAGAAAGTTACAAGTAATTCTCTTAATCACCAATTGTATATTATGATTGGTCGAAATCCATAAAATTTATTTGAAATTCATTTACAAATTTAAAGTTTATGTGCTTTAAATGAAATGAAAATTCTTCATAATTAAATTTATGTGGAATCGTGTTAGTTATAGCTAACAAAATAAATAAAAATTTTAAATAAATTTTACATTAATTATTCATTATATTATATTGTATAGCACTAAAAAAATTCTTTTAACTTAATCGTTTTTTATTTTATTTTATTTGTCGTGCCATTTTCAGAGCATTAATATTTTCTTCTTTTCTTTTAGTTACTATTTTTCCAATTTCAAAACTATCGATCAGCAGAGTGACTTCGCTAGGCATAGCGACCAGCTAGCTCCTGCCCTACTCTGCTTTGGTTGGCCATTTCTGTACGTACAAAATGTGATGGGGATATCATATAGCAATTCTCTTGTCACCCACTTGAGAACATTAAAACCAACAATCATAATAACATCAGCACTTGGGAAGTCTTATTTCTACTCTACAGAATTGATGGACTTCTACTTGGCATCGACAAAGAATGCTGGCCTATGCAGAATGGGCACCGGGCAGGCAAAGCAGTTGACATTTTGTAAAAGACTACTTGCCTTTGTTCCCATTTCAGTGGATAGCATGGACCACATCATGTATATATATGCATATAGCTTCCCGTCTGATCTCTCTGAGTGGTTGGAAATGTCAAACAGGACCGCAATCATTCGGTTCCATATTTACTAAAGGGTGAATAGGATATGGGTGTAACTTCCAACTTGCTCTACAGTCTAAACAAGTGTGGCCCCTACTTCATGTCATCCCTTTGCCTCTCATAGTTCGACATATGACGCTCACAAACATTTTTGTATAGATAATTATTACCACATGGTTCAAACAGAAGAACATGATTGTACCACCTTTGAATAGGATTTTATATGTAGAGTGAGTGGATCCTCCTATAACGCCGTCTACGCTAGTAGTCTGGTGATTGGACGATTTTCATCCAGTGGTTGAAGGATTTTGAAGTCGAATTTTATGGAATGATTTTCTAAGATATTTCTCTAAGAACACTTAGCTTCTCGCTTTAGTTGAGTTTTTTTTGCCTAATTTCGAGATTAATATTACAATAAAAAGACTTAAATTTTATTTAAATTAACTATAGCTTTACGAATATTATGTGAGAAAAGAAAGTTCGTGTGACCATACTTAGCGGGAGAGCTACCACTGATATCCCCTTCTCCCTTTTTATTTATTTATTTTGCCTAGCTGATTGGGCCATCTCCTCCTTCTCCAATAACTAATTTATTTGATTGATTAAAAATTAATAAATTTTAAAATATTGATTTATTATATTCACAAAAGATAAAAACTATAAAGCAGTATAAGATAATGTATTAAGAATAAATTATCACATAAAATAAAAAATTATTGTAAAACACAAGCTAAATTTCTAGCTTTTAATCCAATAAATAATTTTCATCAAAAGATCACGCTCTAAAGTAGTTTCATAACAACTGTACTTTTCTCAATAAAAAATACAATCTTCATTTTGCTTTTTTGTTTTAGTGGCAAATGTGTATTCTTTATATTTAGTAATTTCTAAAATCTCGAATTTTCTACTAAATTAAACATTGAATAATAAATACTAACACTACATTTAGTTGAAATTCATTAAAAAAATTTATTTTATTTATAAATGATTTATATATTTTTGTATTTAATAATAACTTTATAATTCACTTGAAGTAAAATTAATGTTGTTATTTGGATAATTTACAATAAAAACATAGAGATAGAAGATAGAACAAAAAATGGAAAAAAAAATTATTAAAATTAGTCTTCTAAAATATACATGCTTACATATGAAATTCATCTAAAATTATATCAATTTTGTTAAAATTTGGTTTAATAATAATAAGTTTTATAAATTTATTGAATTACAAATAACTTTTATTTCAACTAAACATTTAAACTTTGGGTGTAGAAATAAAAAAATTTCCACAAAATGATTCATTGCAAAAGTTAACATTTTTCTTCTAAATATTCTATCTAATAATTAAACATTTTAATAATTTATTATAAAGAATAAAGTTATTTTGTCAAAAATACCAATTAATAAAATTATTAATTTATTAAATATTAAATATAAAAATATCCAACTGCAGACAGATAATTCTCATGAAATATATTTGCATAGCCTTGTGCTGCCACTATTTTAGTTGATAATGCCATTGTCCACGTCCATTCATAACTCCACTTTCTCAGCGACTTGCACTAGTGCAGAAGTCTATAGTCAAGAAGGGTCATGTGGTATAAACAAAAGTGAAGATATCATCGATATTTAAATTATTTTTCTGTTTGATCAAATATTACTAATCTTTTATCACTAAAGATGATTTTTGTGATATGAATGGACTTGTTTAAATAAGAATATGCATTCGGGCTTTGAATATTTCATGCTTAGCTAAGGTTTAGTTTGGCTCAGTCTACTGATCGGTCCAAATTATGTATACATATTTAAAGGTATTTTAGAGCTTTAATGATATATTTCTATATATAAAATAGTGAAAATATATGTTTTTACCTCTCTTAAGCTTAATTGTCTATTTTTCAAGAATATTAGCAAAAAAAGAAAAATATGGAGCTAAAAGAAGTTTAATGGGACATGTTTATGTCAAAACCCAAGATTAAAACACATGGACTGCTAATTACAAAGCCCAAAGGACATTTTAGTCATTTTGTATAATTGTTAGGATTTATATTAAGAATTATTTATAGGATAGTATTTGGTGGAGATTAAGATACTTAAAGTTTTATTTATTAAATAAACTTATGTAAGTATATTTATTTCTATGAAGATTTATAAAGAGCGGGACTCTTCTCTATATAAATATCTACAAAATCTAATGAAAAAAAAAAAGAAAAAAAAAAGAGGAAGAAGGAAAAAGAAGAAAAGGAGGAAGTAGAGGAGAAGGAGGATAGGAGTTTTCTTCTACTTGCTCTCTACACCTGTCCATCATTATTTTTTCCATAATTCTCTAAAATTTCCATAAACATATAGTTTTAGTTTTTATTAATATTTTTAGGATTTAAAGAGTTTTCAAGAAGTGTAGAGTGATGACCAATCTTCTTTCTACTCGAAGAAATTCTTAATCTAGAGGGAGTTTTTATTTTTTTATGTCTTTCTATTTAATACCATCATCATTGGGTTAAATATATTAGACTAATTTTCGTAAGTGTTTAGTTTAGTATTTTTACTTTTGTATGAACCTTGTTATTTATTTATTTAATGAATGATTTCTTTATTTTCATATCTTTATTAATTTCAGTTATTATTATTAGTTAACCATCATATTAATTTAGCAATAGTAATTGTTATGAAAATCTTTAGGTTTAAAATATTAGAAACATTATCTTTACTTTAATCTATGTTGTTATAAAAAACCTAGGTTGCATCATTAGCTTGAGTGATTTAGGAAAAAAGGCACATCTCCATCTCATTTATTAGATCTAGACTTAAAGTAAAACAAAGAGATTACTAAGTAAAGTACTAGATTAAATACTATCTTTAGCATATAGTTTTAGATCATAGCATTTGCATTTGCATTGCATATTACCCTCTCAACATACTGATTTAGAGTGTTTAGATTTACTTTTATTGTTATGTGTTAATAATTAGTCTTTACAATAAGTGGCTTCATAGTTCCTTGAGAGATCGACCTCGTAGTGAACTTACCCTTATTATAGGAAAGGTTCATGCACTTGCGAGTACTAAAAAAGACACATCACCCACATAATTCGAGCATAATTAATTTCAGATGTTGCTATGATATTATTAATTGATTTGATTTTTTTATTATAAATATATTTAAATTTAATCTAGCGTGCTGATAAAACTTTTACGAATAACAAAATATTATTTTAAGAGTTTTAACGCAATTGCATATTTAAACTTTGAATTCAAAAGTATTTAATTAAAATTTCTTTTAAATGAATTACTTTTAAGGAGTTCATGAAGTTTTAATGACTTTTACAAAGTTCGTAATTTTATGAATGACTTTCACAGACTTTACTTAAAAATACTTTTATAAACATTGATAAAAATTCTTTTATTTTCAAGACTATTATTGATCTATTATTTAATTATTTAAAAATAAATTTAATCATTTTACTTTTATTATTCTTTACGTTTATTTTAAACATTATTCCACATAATATTATATGCAACCTCATGCACAAATAACATATTTTATTTTATTGTTTTATTATTCATACTATTTTTAAATTTTTTATCTAACAATACGAATACTTTTTTTTACATCAAGAGAATAATTTTTTTAAAAAAAAATTATCATATTATGATTTATCTCCAATTAAACCACTAAATTCATATCATACTCGTTATATTTTGTTTATTACTTAACTAATAAATATTTAGCCAATAATAATCACACTTACTAATTATTTAATAAATATTTAAATAATAATTACGCTTACCAATAAAAAAATTTATCTAAATAATCTTTCTAATAAATTGTAGAAATTTATATATGATGAGGTTGTTTGCTTCCTTTTAAAATTAAACTAAAAATTTTTAATTAATTTTTTATATATATAAAAAAATTATTAGTAAATAATATTTAGCTTCGAAAATTTTATCTAATTTCTTATATATTTTAAGATGAAGAATATAATAAAGAGAAATGAAGATGATAATTAAAGAAAATTTGAAAAGAAAAAGGATGAGTTTTCAGAAGAAAAAAAATGAAAGAGAAATTTTATGAATTTTTATTCATAATAATACATAAAAAGTTATTAAAAATATATATAAAAATCTATGTCTATAAAAATTAATAACTTTTTAATACTAATTTATTTTTAAAAATTTTATACAAATTGTAACTAAATTCCTTCTAATTTTTATAGACGCTTTTAAAATCTTTAAAAATCTATTTTAAATACCTTATGACTCGTATAAAGTTTTTTAGAGTTATTATTAAATACATCTTAATTTTTAAACTCCATCAAAATTTTTAAATATTTTAATTGAATCACCATCCTTCATTAAACTATAAAAAAAAATTATTATCTCATTTATAGAGTTTATTTTTTTTATTGTACGTATTTATGAACGACATTGTGAATTAGACGGATTCCCTTAAAAATTTCTGGAAATTTCTTCAGACCAGGGGAACCTTTCGTTATCTTTGCAATTATATGTGACAATTTGGTGAAAAAGGAAAAGGCTGGAAGCCAAGGCCCCCACACGTGTCTTGGATCTGCCATTGATGTGAATGCAGTGGATATTTGAGAAACTTTTCGTTTCCTTTTCTTCTTTAAATTCTTTAGTTAATCATCACCCAAGTTGGAGAACTAAATATGTCAATCAATCTATAAACGAACATAAAAACAGGAAAAGTTCTTTTTTATTTTTTTTTACATTATTATTTATTAAAAATTATAAAATTTATTTATAAATTTAAAATTTTTATAATTTTAAAAAATAAAAATTAATTTAAAATTCTATATAATCAAATTAAAATAAAATTAATTATAATTAAATTAAATTTTAATAAAAATAAATTAAATTTTTAGATAAATTTCATATTAATAAGTTAATATATTTTATAATATTAAAATATCTCTTTCAATTTTATTATTTTTATTTTATTTTATTTTTTTATATTTTTTAAATTAAATAAAATTTTTAATAAATTTTAATTAAATATAGTATTAGAAAATAATTAAAAAATAAATATTATAAAATTATTTCTTTTAAATTGGATTTACTGATTATTGTTTTTGCAAATTTATTTAATTTTTTATTTTAAAGAAGAAAAGGGAAACGGATATGTCTTTCAATATTTGACATCATAGTCCCGTATTGATTACAAAGATTCCAACCAAAAGGCATCCACACAATTAAAAAGATTAAATTCGATAGCAACAATTCCACTAATCAGTTTCACAAATCCCATAAGATTTTGCCACTATTGACTTCTCTAGTCTTATACTTCAATGCCTCCCCTATTCTATGACTTTAATCAAGACTACAAATGATTTCGAAATTCTTTCAGGACTCCAACAATATATCAACAGGCCGCCTGTTGGCAACTCTGCAATTGGTTCTGATCTCTCCAGGCCTTCCAGACTGCAAATCACCCATCTTTATCATTCCTTCAACAAAGGCCTTGAAGAATGCAGATTGGTCTTTGCTAAAAAAGCTAACGTATTTTCTTGTTTCAGGATATGTATAAAGCGTTTGATCAGAATTAAGAAACCCTCTGCCTGCAACCAAATCTTTAAAGTACATGTTGTCAAAAACTACTGGCGTTGAATCAAGATTCCCTGTTACATTTTCATCTCCGCCAATCGGACACAACTTTTCTAGCTTTTCTCTAAATCTTGGCTCGATTGTTGGGTCAGGCTTGCCTGTTCCAGACTGGTTATATAGCCTAAAGACTATAGAGAAACACCTTCCTTGGCCAATAGAATGTGACCCTGAAAGGGCTACAAGATCCTTCACGGAAAGATTGAATTTGGCAAATAGGTCTATTAGGAAGCTTGCATTTGATCTTGGACTCGGCATGATATTGTTCGCGTCTTCTTGGCTTGCTGTTAAACTATCTTCTCTCCCTAACTTCACTTCCCAATCTGGCCCTCCGCTCTAGATTAACACAATTTGATAAAACAAAGAAAACCCATTTCAGATAATGATCAAAACCATCCACTATTAAAATGTATGCTTCCTCATGACAACAATTATTGCCTTTTTACGAATCTTTCATTTCTAAGCTAGATGAAAAGGGTAACTAAATAGTGGCAGTGGCAGTGCCCTGATTGACAAGTTAACTTAGGTAAGCTATGCACTACTTTTTGTAAAGATCATTCATTATTTATTCGGGTCTTATCTTTAAATGCTGTGATAACTGACTACTTGACAAAAGTTGCACAACCGAGGACCCATATCGCAGAATATCGGTGAGAATGCTTCAATAGCTCAGACCCAATAATAATAATTTTTTCGGTTATGGCCTTTTTTCTTTCTTTTTCTTTCTTTTTTCTTTGAGAATATGGCCAAGTTGACATAATTGATGAATTCTTTTCTCTTAGGAAGATTGAAGAGAACCAACAATAAAAATAAATAAATAAATTAATTAAAGATCTAAGTTAAACAAACAAAAAGAATTACCAGAGCAACAGCATCTCTCGAGGCCATGACAATTATGTCAGCACAAGAAACAGTTCCTGGACAGACCTTCTCTAACTCTTCCTTGACTTCATCAACAACTTCATAAGACCTCAAAGAATTTATATTGGAAAGAGAAAGCTTCTCTCCTAGCATACTTGGTGTATCATCCATCAACATAGAAGCATCACAACCCTTTATAACAGATTCAGAAAAACAAAAAACAAAAAAGATTCAAAAAAAATTTGATAATCAAATCAAGAAAGAATCAAGAATAATGATCTTTATGAAAAAGAGAGAAAATAAACTTTATATCTATATATATATATATATAAAGAGCGTTTTGCTTTTGCACTATAAGTTTTTTTCTTTTTACATTAACGAAACAATCATGGAACTGAAAGCGCATAACCGAGGCAACACTTCTTGGTTCTTTAATCAAAGCCTTCATCATAAAGTTCCTCACTATAATTTCAGCTTCCGGGCACGTCTCCGAATAGAATCCTGCCCGGAGTGGCAGTGGCGCTGCAGAGGTCATGGCTGTTATGAGCAGGAGAAAGGCTGTTAGGAGAGAAGACATTTTTGGGCAGCAGTTGATAGTATTGAGAGATGTGGTCTGTTTTTGGTGCTTTCTATAGGCTTTATATAACTTGTTGGGTTCATGTATGTATGCATATAATGTAATGAATAGAGAGCTTTATCATCCATGGATGGCATGTCATGGGGGTGATTAAATTTGGAAAGGAAAAAAAAAAACCCTATTTTTATAGTCCTTGAATTATCCCTGTTTTTGGGCACTGGGTTCTTAGCATTTAATTATGTTTTAAATGATCCATGGTTTTTATTTTCTCAGTGTTATGGACTTTTTAACATCTCAAACGCACATAAATTTCAAATGGTGCGAAAAGTGATTAATACACAAAACAGTGTTGATTTGTTAAGAAAAATTTTAAAAAAAAAACTATTTAAAAATTCAATAACACATAAAAAAATTACAGAATGAAGGAAAAATAGAAAGAGCTCATAAAAGATAATATGAATTTGGCCAAACAATAATGTTTTTGACATCGTTTAGGGGATTTGAGGTGTTAAAAGGTTCGCAATACTTAAAAAGAAGAAAGTAGGAATCATTTAAATACAATAAAAATAAAGGACCTGATTCTAAACAACACAAAAAGTTTCAGGATGATTATTTGTTTTCTGTTCATTAGTTTTTTTAACTTTTTCTATGTCTATTTGATGGGCATAGAAAAAAGGATGTGGGTTTTCATTTGTAGGTGTCAAGAGATTAGAGGATCATGTCAGGACAATAGCAGGCAAAGAGAGGACAATTGGCTGACATTGGTTTTAGAGGAATATCAACAATGAAGGGATTTGATACTGCCAATTATTGCAAGCTTAATGCAAGTTTTAACATTGTTAAATTGGCCTTTAAATGTTGACATGCCTGCAATGCAGCTCTCGGTCTATCAATTCTGAATAGTCAGGTTCGTATATTTCAGATTAATTAGATACCTTTCCGTTTATACTTTCTCTCTTCAATTTTGATATGTTATTTTTTGGATTTGTCCAAATTTATAGGTCATTTTTCTTATTTATTAATTTAATAATTAAATATTTAAAATATTCTTCATTAATTAACTTAAATATCATCACATATAATTCATTTTTCACTTTTTTAATTTTGAAATTGTATATTACTATATAAACTTTTTTGTATTGCAATATAAATGTGCTTTTATTGAATTTTAAAAATTATAAATGAGTTGACAAACATTGCCCAATATATTTAAAAAGTTTGCGAATGTATTAAAAGATTTAAGGTGTTGTTGGGATTGAGAGATTTTGAAATTCATAGATTTAATTAAAATTTATAGATTTAAAATTTATAAATTTCAAAATTTTATTATTTGAATTAAATATAAAAATAATAAATTTTTGTGTAAAGTTAAAGAAAATTTTAAGATAAAATAATTTTATTAGAAATATTATTAGAATAAAAATATATTATAATAATCCATCATTCTTTTAAAATGATGGATTTTGAACCTTTTCACTTTCTAGGTAGAAAATTAAAACCTTTAAAAATAAAAAAATTTGGAGGATGAAATATTTTTCAAAATTTATGGATTAGATTATTTGTTTACTTGTCAAACAATGAATTTAAGCTAAATTCATAGATTTTATAAAATTTCTCAATCCGGATGACTCCTAGACGTATTTTAGTAAGAAAATAGTTAAAAAAGGTAATATTAATTGAAAAATTTTAAATTTCTTAAATTCTTGTGTAAATTGAAAATGATCTATTAAAATTGGATGAAAAATTATAATGATTTCTACATTGAAAAAAGAGTACAAACTGTATGGAATGAAAAGATTGAAAGAAAGCAAAAGAAGGAGAAAACTCTCTTTAATTTTTATTTTCTTTTTTAATGAAAGAAAAGAAATTTAGGCTATGTAAAATGAATAATTGTGGTGCTGTTTTATGATTCAAAATTCAATTTTTAGCAATAAGATTTTGAAAATACACAACTGCATAACCACCTTTGGTAAAATTGGTTAGGCACAAACAATTATGAGACCTATAAATAATGTTTTTGGTTGTTATGCACTTTTGTTGTATTTTAATCTGCCATGAGAATGAGATCAACAGGTTGAGGTCCCTTTTTTCTTGCCAAATGAGTTGGTGGTGTTTGGTGCTAAAGCACCAGCTGTTTACCAATATCTCAATGAATACAGTAAAGTTTCCACTTTCTAATTCATGTAAATTTATGGATTGAAGTTTGGGGTGTAATTAAGCCAAATCAAATCAAGTGAACTCAAAAAATAAATTTAACTAATGTTGAAACTCTACTCCAACTTGATCGAGTTTTATTTTTAGAGATTAAGCTTGACTCAGTGAAATATTTTAATAGTTTTAAAATACATTTAGCTTGACTCTATAATTTAAAAAAAAAATTCTAATTTTAAAATTAAATTTATATATTTGAATGAGCATGAACATTTAATATATTTAATATAATTAATAAAATAATAAAAATTTTAATTATGCTTGCAAACTTCTCGAGTTTCGGTCTTAAAGAGTTCGAACACTGCTCTCTGCTCCATTCGTTTGAAATCAAATCAATTTTATATATTTTTTAAATTAATCTTGAACAGTTCATAAATTCATTCAGATTAGTTACAGTCTAAAGGATAAAAGCTGTTATGTTTAACAAAATTATTTTATTTGAATATTATCATATTTAACTTATTGTGTTTAATATGTGTTAAGTGATACCATCAAGGTTAAAGTGTCAATTTAGCCCCTATTTATTTAAAAGGGCAACTTACCCTGAAATAAGTTTTTTAGTCTAATTATTTGACCACAAACAGTGTTCTTGGAAACGAAATTTTACTGAAATGAAGCTCTTAAATAATATGGAGTTCATTCTTATATTTTGATATCCAAACACCATTTTAATCGGCCAAAAGATTTTAAAAGACTAATTTGCCCCTCAAAATCCTTTTTTTTTTTTCTTTCAAAATGGCCCCGCTAACGATTAAATTAGAAGGTAACACTGCTATCTTTGGAGAGCTCCAGTGACGATGAGTTGTTTGGGAGTAAGATGCGATCATCGCCATCACCAAATTAAGGAGAAAAGAAATGGTATGTTGATATTTTCAGCTTAAGGGTTTTGGGGTAAATTATAGAAAGCTTTAGTATAAATTGAACCAAACTGCTTATTATACAGTGAATTGGACTTTTAAAAGAAAAACACTTTAGGAGCCACATTGACTGTTTAAGAATATATGCTTAGCTTTCCATGCAGGGGGTGGCTTAATTGTTGTTCAAAAACACAACAGCTGACCAGTGGGGCATAAAACTTTTTAATTTCTTTTTGCTGTAGTAATAAGATTCATAAATGTTGGGCTAATTTGGTAGAATGGAATAAATGGACACTGAGCAGAATGTTTTGCAGTTATTGTACAACCATAATCATCAGGGGTCTCATCTCATGTTTGTGCATTACTTTTTTCTGTGTGTACTTTAGTATACTGATGGTATAAAGTCCTGCCTTGCCAGTTTCTATTCTACTTACTAAGCAATTAAGTGCATATAATGCAAGAAAAGTAACCTTTCTATGCTTAATTGATTTTTGTGTCTATTATACGACCTAGTCAATGCTACTGACATTTTCAAGTACTGCAAACATATAAACAAATTCATGCATTTCCTGTGCTAAACTGCAACAAAAATTTGCTTTAAGTGTTAAAGAGCATTTGCTCTTGCTCTTAGGAGTTCAAAGATTTTAGGTTTGAGTTTTCTTTTCTGTATTGGGTGAAGTTTTACCTCTTATGGCGGCGATCCTTATTTGTGCAGTTCACAGTCTATTAATCCTCTTTTCTTGGGTATATCCTTCTTTAGTATAAAAAGAAAAAATTGTTCCTTAAAAATCTTGATTCCTTCCTTTTCTTTTCTTAAAAAGAATACATAGAAGAGGCAGGTGATTAGTCCTCAGAAAATAAATAACCACACAGAAAGTTTAGCCTAATTCGCTACAAATATTTTAAGATGGAGAGGAATGTGCAATTGATTGAAGGGATATGAATAAGAAATTTAGGAAAATATGCGTAGATAAAATTTATTGGTGGATCAAATAAAATGGTAAAATATGAATCAAATAAAATAATATTGCTTAATGTTTATTATAATAAAATAGTAAAATACGAATTAAATAAAATAATATTACTAAATGCTTATTATAATAAAATGGTAACTAAATATAATAAAAGATTATATAGTGCCACTAATTTACTATATATTTATTATGAATTCTTTAATTAATTTTTATAATCATTAAAATATAAAGTTATATAAGTAAAATGATAATATTAAGTATTGATTAAAGAAATAAATTAAATTAGATTATTTCTTTTATAATATAATTTTTTTTCTTGTTAAAATAAGATATCTCAAATTAAAAATTTATATCATATACTTATTAAAAATTGTGTATTAGGATGAGCATATTGTTTGTATTGTAAGATAGAAAGGAATGTAATTAGTCGAAGGAATTTGAGTAAGAAATTTTAAAAAAATATATGTTTAGATAAAATTTAGAAATTTTTTTACTAAACTATCATGTAGTTTAACATATTTTCACTTTAGGATCTGTAGTTTATTTTTTTGTCATTTTAGTACTTTGCAAATATGACCGTTAGTAAATAATGATCAAATTGCACAACATCGTTAGCATTGTCCTTACGTGATAATTGAAAGAATAGTGGATATTGTGTGCTACAAAATTTCTTAACAGTATTGTACAATTTGATCGTTATTTGCTAAAATTTATATTCGCATAGTATTAAAGTTACCAAAAGTAAATCACAAATTCTAATATAAAAACACGTTAAACCATTTAATAAATTTTTTTAAAAAATTTATTGGTGGATCAAATAAACAATGTACCCATGGTCGTAGATCAGAAAATAGCACCAACGGGTATTCTGGTAAAGACTTTCTCTTACAAAGAATTAGAAAGCTTTTGAATTTGAGTCGCTTAGCTATCATCGCAAAGAAAGAAAATTATTAATTTATTATATTTATAGCAAGTATAAAAAAATAGATAACCACCTATTGAATTCTAATAAAATTTAAAATAAAAAATACTTAAATTGATCTACAAATAATATTAAAGATTTAAATCTTACTTAAAGTAATATATTTTTCTATTTATAAAAAGAACATTTAATTTTGAAAATTGTCTAAAATATAATATTTGCAACAGTTTTTGTTTTAATAAATGAGAGATTCTATATATTCTTTATAGATTTTTTTAAAAATAAATTCTTCAATCTTGATATATATCCTAAACAGAAAAGGTTGTAAACATCATTAAAAATTAAAATTTTGAAAGTTTCAATTTTATAAACTTTGACGAACCAATAGGTTTTGAACACCTCTAGTCCAAATAAACATGATTGCTCCTGTTGATTATGAAAGAAGATCATATATCGATGTATTTCCTTTTATAATCTTTAGCTTTTCTTGGTTTAATCTTATTTTTCTTGCATTTTCCCCCTCTGTCATGTTAGAAAAGAAAATTTATGATGTTGCTTTGCTCAAGAAAAACATGAGGAACAGATTTTTGTAAATTTTAATTATTTTACATTTCAAAATTATCATAGTGTATAATGTGACATGACATGGTACATATATATATATATATATATATATGGATGTATGCAATGAAAATATATGCATAATAACATCAAGGGGGCATTTTGGAGAAAGTGGAGGCAAGTAGAGGTCCACAAAATGTTAATTGGTTATGCTATGGGTTAGGGGTGGTCCACAAATTTTGTGATTTTCTCTTCTGCCATTGTCCAAATTGGGGGAACAAGATAGAAGCCCCCACCTCCATTGTTATTTTGTGTAGAAGATGACATATTTCGCTTTCATTTATGTTTTGGACTACGTCACTCTTAGCCCCCCTTCATTTAGTTCAATTTATTTGTTTTACGTTATTTGATTCAATAATTTTTATCGTGAGAGATATTTAATTTTAGAATGAAAGTTTATTTTATTTTTTCCTTATAAAATCTAAGATAATTAAATCACATTTTTAGATTATTTAGTCGAAAGAACTGAACAAATGTGTGTTTATGTTTCTGAATTTATATTAATTAGTCCATTTAATATTTTTGATTTAATTTAATAGACGTTTAAATTTTATTTTTTTAATATTTTAATGTTTAATTAAAACTAATATGTATCTGAATTTTATATTTTACTAATATTTAAATACTTCATATAATATATGTAGACTTATTGAACATATTTTAGAAAGGATTAAAATATCAACAACAAAAATTTATATGTCTAGTAAGTTATATAAAGTTAATGGCTAAAGTTTAGAGATATAAATTTATATTGAATAATACTATACAATTCTTTTTTTATATTTTACTTCTTGACAACCTGATTTATCAGTATTTTTATATATAATTATTTCTTAATATTTTAAAATTAAAAAATAATTTTATGAAAATATTAGATGTTACATGAAATGAGTAAAGAATTAAGGGCAAGTGATGTGACAAAAGGAAGTGTAATCTCCATATATATTTGGCCAAAAGAATTTATGTAACTTTTGAATAGGAAAAATAAAATTTCTTTGTTTTATATTGAACTTGACTTGGATCCATTAAGATATAAATATAAATTTCTCAAAATTATATATCATTTAAATAATAAAAATATATTTAAAAAGATTATAATTTATTAATTATATATAGATTAGTTAGTTAAATGAATTATGCTGATTAAATTATATTTTATTTCTGATTACTCCTTAATTAACTGTACGTAGTTTAGAATTTCTTTTTAATTCATGGACTCTTTTCAGTGTGTTGAGCTGGTTTATTTAAATATTCCCAATTTATAATTTCTTTTTGATTCATGACCTATTTTTTAGTTTGTTTATTTTCCTTCATATTCCCTATTAAATAAATTCCAAACGACTAAGTGAATAAAATTTGCAAAAGTTTTCAGATCTATTTAGGTTAGGTTTTGTACACGAAACCCAAAATCCATATTAAGGAGAATAATTATAATCAAATAAGGAAAAACATAACAATCAAATGAAGTAAAGATGCGTTTTTCCCATAGTTAAAAGTTATAATAATTAAATAATAAATTAAATTATAAAATGATGAATTCCTAAATTGACCCTTCATATGGTAAGAAATAGAAGTAAATTTATTTGCCCCTAGCTATACTTTTATATATAGTTTTGCTTTATCTTTTCTTCTAAACAATTAAAAGACTACACTGATCCTCAACTTTAAGAGGACCAAAGAAAATCATAAAGATTTTAACATTGAATATTACACAGACAGTACCTTAGGTTTGAATATAATATCAGGTTCGTCCCTTATTTTTAATTCATGTTAATAAGCTCTCTTAATTTTGATTTGGTATCAAAAATCTCTCTACTGTCCAGAGATTTTTAATGAGCTAACGCCATGCTGACATGGCAGTCCACATATTTTAAAAAATAAAATAATAAACAATTATTAAAAGAGCCACGTAACCCAACTTTTCCTTGTGTGGGGTTCCATCTCTCTTGCTCCTTCTCTCTCTTCTACTCTTTCAGTCAAACATGGATTAAAAAACAAAGATTGAAAAAATTGAAAGAAGCAGCAACAGTTGGAAAATTTTTCTTGGGGAGGCCAAGCAGCAAGAACTTCAATCAATACCAATCCATTCAGATTAGGTTTCTGCCATGAAAGCTAATATAAACACCAAACAATCCTATGAGATAAGATCAAAAGTTTATCTCTTTTTCAAGATGTTGCTACTGCTTGTTGTCGTCCCCTCGCCATCGCCACCATCTCTTAGACATACAAAGAGATAAAAGTTTTTGCTTCAGCATCTTGCTTCGCCGTCATCTTTTCACCATGGAGGCGTTGCTAGATCTACTTCTGGTTTATGCTCAGCCGGAGGATCTAGCTGGAGGATTTACGATTGCGTATGCGCTTGTTGTGCCTTGCCTGTCGTTTACATCAAATTCTTTGGATTACACACTTCAACAGAATCAATTTTCCACTGCAAGTTTTTGCTTTTTGTTTGATTGATAAATAAATAGCTGAGTTTACTACTCCAATCTTGTCTGTTACCTTTTTCTTATTGATAAATCAACCTTCATAATCTACGTGATATTATGCCTAAACTTGAAAGACTGGCTGTCCAATATATAGCTAGCTACCTAGTCAGCCACTTAATATGTGCTCACATGTATAAAACTAAAAGACAAAAGGGAAGCAACCTTGTGCAAAATACTAGATACAAAAGTATCAATCTCTCAAGAACATATCTCCTAATAGTTTAAGGAATTGATTTAAATTAAGATTATCATATTCAAAAATACAGTTGGACAAATTTGATTTACCAAAAAAATTTTAGGCCTTTGATTCATTAGTATTTGCTTCCAAGATATTTGAATTTGAATATTCTTTTTTTTTTTTTAATTAGGAAATTATTCTTTTACATATAAATCGAGTAGAGATTTTTAGTAACTGAATATGTTGAAAATAGAAGTAAAGATGTCGAATAATATTATAAAAAATAACAAGAAGCTGAGTTGCGGACTAGGTTGCTTCTTTTAAGATGTTTCGTGGCGCTACTTAAGGTTGTGCAAACAGTAACGGTCCCAGCATTCCTATGATAAAACGGTCCGGAATAACCCTTTGTTCTTGATCTTCACTGCAGAAGGAGAAGATTAGTAATATAAACACTCTCCTCTATAATATTCGGAATTATTGAGCAATTATTGTTAAAAACTATATATAGAAGATCATTAAAAAACAGAAATCAAAGGTTATCAAATAAGTCTCAGAACTCAAAAGCAGAAAGAAATAATAGAGGAGAGAAATCAAAGAGTGATTGTGGACGAGAAAATTATGAACTGTTGGTATACTTAATTTTAGATTTACTTATTCAAAATAAAATAAATTATAATAAGACGGCATGCGCAAGTAACATTAATTTACATCATTTTCTTTCTAAAACAATAGGTACCTTTGTTGTCCAAACTTATAGACAAAGTCTCCAAGTAAACATATTAAACTATATTTTTTTCTTTATCAATATGGAACAATAAAAGAAAAAAACTAAATATTATGTACTTAAAATTTACATAATTTCCAATTGAATATATTACTTTATATCTCCCAAATAAATTCTAGAAATGAAATAGATAGATGGTGAAAGAGAAGTTCTAATTCTACTACTTTTCAATTTATCAGGCCAAATTTAGAAACCTTAAACCTGTAAATATTAAACTTAGATGCTAACTAAAGATAAAAATCTAAACAAAATATTACATCGGAGGCACACTAGTTGAGGTCTCGGGCCTTCAATTGCGGGAGATACTAGTTAAGCTTCTGGAACAAAGTTTGCCATTATTGCCACTATTGGTTTTAGGGGAATAAAATATTAGAAAAATTACTTGTAAATTGAAGAGCGAAGAAGGAGAATAGAGAATATGATTAAGTTAATTTACCTTTTATCTTTTTAAGAGATTTATTGATATTAAAAAATCTATTGTGTCACTGGACTGTCTTACCCGTGGGGCAATTATTGAAGATATATTTGGAATTAATCTTACTTCAACAACTATCTATTTTGATAATGTAAAAATGAATTGTTTAAAAAGTTTAATCTACATGTTCTCTTATGAATTCTTTTCTCTTTAACATTGAATTTGATTCAATAAAGAAAATGAGAAATTGTAAAGGATCATAAAGTCCAAATATGATGGCCTAAATAAATAATCAAAACATTTTTTACTTCGATTTTAATCATTTGGTTAGATTGAAACTAGTTTCTCAAATTAGATTAAAATTAACAAAATCCAAATATTTATAAAAGTCAAAAAATTTAAATTTATTTTATTCATACCAACGCGGATGTCAATATGAGTAAAAATGTTGGCCGAAATTGCAAAAGTCGGAAAGTGTTTGGGTTAGTTTGATGATTAGGCCGAATTGAACTAAGAAGTGTGTGTGTGTGTGTGTTTTCTTTGTCAGCTTAAACCTAGCAAGCAAGAAGCAACCAGTGTAAGCAAGTTGCCAGAAGCCCCTACTATAACAATCTGCAGCTTTGAATAGGTTAAGAGCAAAGTCAGCAAAATGGGAGGCGGAAGAGGCAGAGGAAACAGGTCACGAACTCAGAGAAAACACTTCCGTGATGGCCGAGAAAACATTTGGAAACGTCCCAAATCTGACTCTTCCGATCCCACCAACACCACCGATAATCCTACCTGGCAACCGTTTGCCACTCAGAACTTGGCCTTCGATGAATACTACAAGGTACTTATTATCTTTGTTTATTTCTCTTCTTCAAGCGTGTGTTGTCCGTTTGGCTACAAAATGATTACCGCTCTTTGTTCCGTTTATGCTATTAGGAGCAAGGGATAGTAGCTACTGAAGAATGGGACACCTTTGTTGAAGTTCTTCGAAAACCATTGCCTGCTGCTTTCAGAATCAATTCCAGGTTCTTTTTTTTTTTTTTAGAAATTCTTATGATGCACTAATTTGACTGAAATGAAAGTATAATATGCCTCTGTTTAAATTCTTATAGCCATTAAGTTTATGTGTTGGGCGTTTAATTAACTAAATCATAGCACTTGTACCTGACTAATGCATAAGCTCTACTTAAGATTAAAACTTAACTGTTAATATAAAGAGAAATTGTTACGCATTCTTTATTAGTGGCATACAATAAGCTGTAATATGCCCTAATACGCAGGTTCCTTTGTGATGTTCTGTTTTGGATGACAGAATTAGTTCAAGAGTGTAGTTCTTGATTGAGCAAATTGGGATATGAGCATGTCAAATCCACCCTGTGGTTGCTAGGAACTTGCTGCTGGAAAGTATAAGTTTCCTTCTAGAAAATCAATGAAAAGCATACATTTCAATGATAAAAACAATATAGAAACTGTACTACTTGTGGCAAAAAAATATGTATTTGTAGATTTGAACATAAATATCTTAAGATAGATATTTTTAGAATACAGCGTAGCATGGGGCATAATTGATGGAAAGGAACATGAGTTGCTGAAAGAAACAACTGAGATAGTTATTCAAGGAAGCTGTTGTAATTGATTGTTTAAGGAATGAGGCTTATCCCTTGTATCGGGACCAGCTTCATATTTTTAGATTACAGTTGAGTGCAGAAGCTGGAGCTGTGGATGTAGTGCAAGTAATGAGCAGCCATATGAATGATGTAGTGGTAGCTGTGGGGTTTAACTGTGTGGTCTAAATGAGCCACATTTCTGTTCTCCTTAACTTCAAAAAGTTGAAAAAGCTTAACAGTATGAAAAATTAACAATTCTTAAATTTACTAATAGATTATAGTTACTTATTATAGTACTGGGTAATAACTCGCAAATTTCCGTTATCTTCTCTTTTTCAGTAGCCAATTTTGTACGGATATTAGATTGCAGTTAGAGAATGACTTCATGCGATCTCTTCAAGCTGAGGTAAGTTTATAATTTTATATATTTTCATTTGGAATATGTAATTGTGTTGCCTATTGCTGGTTATTAGCTGCCACTTCTCTTTCTTTCTTTTTTCCCCAATTTTTGTAGGTTGCTGATGGTGGTGAAGTGGATGCTATCAGACCATTGCCTTGGTATCCTGATAATCTTGCTTGGCATTCCAATTTTTCTCGAATGCAACTAAGGAAGAACCAAACTCTTGAGAGGTAAATCGTGCAATCTGCAGTTGCATATTATTGTGTTTATTGCATTTGTATTGCATATATCTTTTTTTTATTTAGTTAGTTTTTTTTTTTTCTGTAAGCCTGTTTGTATGTGTAACTAAAACACATCTCTCATAAATGTATCAGGTTTCACGAGTTCTTAAAACTGGAAAATGAAATTGGAAACATCACTAGACAGGAGGCTGTCAGCATGGTGAGCAACTCTTATAGTGGGATTTTATTAATGATTTATATTGTGTTTTCTTCAGATCATTAGTATCTTGATTTTTCATGTGTTGTTCATTTACCTTACCAGTTATATACTCACTTTTGCTAAATGTTTTAATGGGATGCAGGTACCTCCTCTCTTTTTGGATGTTTGTCCTGATCATTTTATACTTGATAGTAAGAAACTTATGGTGCATAATCTCTTTGTTTATTATTTCTCCTGCCCCAGTCTCTTTTTTACTAAAAGCATTTGCTCTTCCGTGCAGTGTGTGCTGCACCAGGTTCAAAAACATTTCAGTTGCTGGAGATTATATACCAATCAACAAAACCAGGATCACTGCCCAATGGAATGGTTTGTTTTCCTTTTTATTATCTTCTGTTCCCCTCTATACATAGCATTTTTTTCATCTACTTTCTCTGCACTGTTTTTTTTTTCATTATAAGTTTTAAATATTTTCTCGATGGTGGTCATTAAGAAGTAATAGTTACCTTGTAAAACAAATCAAGTTAATGTAGAACCTCCTTTTTATGTGTTATTATCTCTGTGGTGTTATGGCATGGTCATTTCTCATCTCTCTACTTTTATGTAAAGGTAATTCATTATTGACTTTTGTTTTCTGTTTAGGTTATTGCTAATGACCTTGATGTTCAAAGATGTAATCTTCTCATCCACCAAACAAAAAGAATGTGCACTGCTAACTTGATAGTCACAAATAATGAAGCTCAGCATTTCCCTGGCTGCCGTGCAAACAAAAGTTGTACAAAAGCTTCTGAAATTGAGTTTGAGCCTCCCATTGGGCAACTTCTTTTTGATCGCGTCTTGTGTGATGTTCCCTGTAGTGGAGATGGCACCCTTCGCAAGGCTCCTGATCTGTGGAGGAAATGGTTAATTTCTTTTTTAATAAACTCTCTCCTGAATATCCATTTCTAATTCACATTGTGGATAGAATAATTTTTCCCCCGTTTATTTATTTATTTACTTTTTTGCAGGAATTCAGGGATGGGTAATGGGCTACATGTCCTACAAATTCAGATAGCAATGAGAGGTAATTCCTATCTTCGCATTCGTTATATTCTTATAAGCTGTCTACTTGAGTTAGTGTATGGTTTTGTCAGCTATATTAGAGAATTGGTTTTCGCTTAACTATTTCTGTGCACTAATTTCTAGATTTCAAACAATCCTCCTTTTCTGTTTCTTGCATTGGGCCAGTCATGGTCTTACTTGGATTCTTAGGCTGAACTTGTTTCAAATTGTAGCGCGTATGTGAGACTTAAACTAATATGATGATTTCTGTAGGCATGTCCTTGCTTAAAGTTGGTGGAAGAATGGTTTATTCGACCTGCTCAATGAATCCAGTTGAAAATGAGGCTGTTGTTGCTGAGGTAATTTGGTACCTAGATTTAATTAATGAGGTTTTTTTTTTTTAATTGTTTCTTACTCTAAATTTTTGTTTCTTTTTGGCACTTGTTACCTAATTTTCTTAGATTTTACGGAAGTGTGGAGGGTCTGTTGAACTGCTTAATGTCTCCAGTGAGCTTCCTCAACTTGTTCGCAGGCCAGGTCTAAGAAAATGGAAGGTTTGTTACTCATGCTGAGCTTTCTTCTAGATGATAGCTGACATTTTTAAACGTGCTAAAAAGATTTTGATTTAGCATAATTTTCTAAGGATAGAGTTATTATAATGCAATATCGTATGACATAATGTTTGCTTATTTCACAAAATGAATTCTGAAATTGAGCATGTAAATTTTGGATGTAGCCAATGGAACACAATGCGCTTTCCTGTAAATGATGACTAAACCAAAGGGATGTAGAGAAATATGCCATGATGCCTTTGACATGCAGTTTAGAGGATTTGAATAGATATCTTTATTAATAATCTACCATTTATTATTTATTGATAGTGACAACTAAGGTCAGCATTTACAAGAATTTCTTCTGGTTATTATCTTTGGTCTGTCCTCTAGATGTTTCTCATGTTGGAGAAATATGGCGTTTCATTAATTTTCTTTTCAACTTGTCAAACAACCCTCCATTTGTAGTTAATAATGAAAAAGTAATTTTCAAACAGTTAAATCAGAAATTTACAAGCTCTTTTACTATTGTTTCATGGGATATTATTTTTCCTTCCATTGTGGACAATCTTTGTGGCATAAAGGGAGTTTATTAATGATTACTGATGAAATCAATTATGAACTAGGAGATAAAACTGGCAGTGGTTGAAGTGACAAAAATGCTCACCTTTTAAACTTTTCAGCAGTTGTTTGGTCTGTTGGTAATATTTTGCTCTCAACTTAGATTTTTTTCATGTTTGCTGATCTTTTTGATTTTCACAAATATAGATTAGGCATTTAGGCTTCCTTCAATAAGATTGCGGTTACAAATTAGCCAGAAGGTCTAAATACTCATTTTGCCTCTCATAGCATTATTATTTGCACGAAAAATTGTTAAATCTATGGAATCTTTGAAGCTAGATATTTTTTCTGCATGTATGTGCTGAATGCACTCTGGCATAGATCCATTTAAGATATGACACCTTGTATCCAAAAGATACCCTTTTTCTCAAGTTTTCATATTGTATTTAAAAATAATAAATCACTTTTTTAAACTCCCGTTCAGTCTGTTAAATAGTCGGAAATATCATATAGGTTGAAACTGTTTAAATGGATGTCGCAAATACCTTTCTAAAATTGCAGCTGCTCCAGTATATGTTGCTACAGTAAGGAAATAACACTTGGAGCAGAAATTTTGAACTCAATCATGGGATAATATTATAGCAAATCTGTTATTTGCTAGCTATCTGCTTTCTATTCACACTTGTTTGTAATATCTTGTTTGTTTATTGTGGGTGCAGGTACGTGATAAGGGTATCTGGTTATCCTCCCACAAAGATGTCTCCAAATTCCGCAGATATGGGATTCTCCCCAGCATGTTTCCTTCTGGAAGAAGCTATGTTGCCCCAGCAGAGAGTGACCATAAGCATGAGAATGGTGGTAATAAGATTTCAGAAGATGAGCCAATGGAGGATCCTATGGCTTCAGAGGACTCAAATGAGGAAGTTTCTGATCTCCCTCTAGAACGTTGCATGAGGATAGTGCCTCATGATCAGAATAGTGGGGCGTTTTTCATTGCTGTCTTCCATAAGCTATCTCCTTTGCCAGGTATATTGTCTTGTGATGTATCATACTTTTTTCAGCAATAAAAGCAGTTAAGTACTCATAATGGTAGCCATAAGGAACAGTATAAATAATGCTACTGGCTCCATGTTAGACATTTATTATTTAGCATCTAATTTATATTTTCCCTGCAGTCATTCCAGAGAAACCCAGTCGAAGAGGAAATTTGAATAGAAAACATGAGCCGGAAGAGAAGTCATCAGATCAGGATACTGAAGGTAATAATGGAGTGGAGCTAAAATCAGAAGAGGCAGCAGCGGAAAGATTTCCTGAAGCAGCTTCAGAAGCTGATTTAATTGAGAATGAACTGGACAGCACTGCTTTAGAACCTGATTCGTGTAATACATGTGGCGAAAATGAATCAGGGAAAGCCCAAGCATTGGTTAATGGGGAGACTCAGTCTAGCAACGCTGTGGGGAAGAGAAAGTTGCAAATTCAAGGCAAATGGAAAGGGGTTGATCCTGTTCTTTTCTTCAAAGATGAAGCCCAAGCATTGGTTAATGGGGAGACTCAGTCTAGCAACGCTGTGGGGAAGAGAAAGTTGCAAATTCAAGGCAAATGGAAAGGGGTTGATCCTGTTCTTTTCTTCAAAGATGAAGCCATTATCAATAGCATAAAGGCATTTTATGGTATTGATGAATCATTTCCATTCAACGGTCACTTAATCTCGAGAAACAATGATAATAACCATGTGAAGAGAATATACTATGTTTCAAAATCCGTGAAGGACGTTCTTGAACTGAATCTCCTTGTCGGCCAACAACTTAAGATAGCTTCAGTCGGCTTGAAGATGTTTGTAAGTGGATTTTTATGATATTATTGACATTTATTTATTATGCATATTCCTTTTGAGAGCCATGGTTTGTAGGATTTTTACATTTTCTCTCTTCCCCCTTTTTGGCTTCATGGTGACATTCCCCATAGATTGACCAACTCAAGAGATTATGGCCTAAAAACCCAAAAGTCTGAGTAAATTGGCCAGCTAATATTTTTTTCTTGAGAAATTATTCTTTTGATGAATAGCTTATTTATTTCTGTCCTTTTTCCTTCTAAAAGGAGCGACAAACATCGAGAGAAGGTACTTCTGCTCCATGTTCATTTCGGATATCATCTGAAGGATTGCCAGTGATTCTTCCTCACATCACCAAACAGATTCTATATGCCTCTCTAGTAGACTTCAAACATCTTTTACAGTATAAATCTGTCAAATACACGGACTTCGTTGATGCCGAGTTTGGGGAGAAGGCATCAAAGCTACTGATGGGTTGCTGTGTGATAGTTTTGAGAGGTGAGTAAAACACTACTAACCGGTTTTTATATAAGCAATTTTACCTTTTCTAATTCTTTGTTTCTTTTTTTTGCCTGCAGATGGCAAAATTTTGTCTGATCCAATCCAGGTGGATGCTTCAACAATAGCCATTGGCTGCTGGAAGGGTAGGTCCAGTTTGAGTGTGATGGTCACAGCAATAGACTGCCAAGAACTGCTAGAAAGGCTTTTAGCACGCATGGATACCGGAGAAGGCTCTTCAGTGCAAGAAAGCATCGCTGAGGCCTGTGAAGCACAGGACGATATGAATGGAATTGAAAAGGTTGAGGATACTGAAACTACTGAACAAGCTACAGTTAGCTGAAGTATTCACAAATTTTGACCTTGTACACTAATTGAGTTGCACTGGCATTAACTGATACAGCATAGAAGTTCTCTTTCGGCTTTCTGTTGGTTTGAAATTTCAGTGTACTTGGTCCTTTCTTTTATTTAGAAATGGCCAATCATTTTTTCTGTAACATTTAATAGAGTTCAAATTTCACAATGAGCTGCAAAAGTTATGCAGCTGAATACTAGCACCCTTTAAACAATTGAAACTGAGGTCGAGGAGGCTTATGTTGGGTCGCTTATGGGTTTTAACATTCAAGGTTGCCTCCACAAGGAGGGAAGTCTACTGTGATGATGGGTTCAATCTCCCTGCACAAGGAGGAAAACCCTATCCTCTAATTGTGCATTCTTCTGTCTTATATATTGCGAAATTTCTCATCACAACTGATTCAATTTATATTTAGTCCGCAACCTTTCGAAAAGAAAGTAAAAGAATACTCCATTTAGTTGTCATTAAGAACAAAATTTATGGTGTCGTGGTCTAAATACAGCTCCTTAACATTTGATACCAGATTTAAGCAGATATAAACGTGCTAACAGAGCCATCATAAAATAGGCTTGCCAAGTAACCAACTTGTATATTAACATAACAGAATAGTAATATTATTCAGTAAAAAGAAATAACCAATTTCCATTTGCTCACTTTGCATTTGATCAAAAGGGTTCTGATACTCTCTCCCTCATCCTTTTCTCCTGACCTTCAAAGGTAACAATAAATGAGTTTGAGAAACTTATATTTCAGAACAAGGCAAAAAAGCTAAACCGCAACTCAGATCTACTTTGGTATGCAATTTATCAGCTGCTCGGTGCAACTAAACTAAACCAATGGAAAAATTTACAACAGAACATATCACACCTTTCAAGAATTGCTATTAGGAGCATAGAACAGAAAACCACACATTTCAAAACCCATGTCTGATCAAATTACAATGAGCTACAACACTTGCTTTTTTCAGGAATTACTTGTGCAGGGCCTGGAACAACAATTTTCTTGCCGCCCAAGGATGCAGGGTTGCCATTTGTTTGATTATCAGCACCAGCCAGGGTCTTCTTGTTAACGATATTAAAGATCTCTGTCAACACAGTCAAGAAGGCAGTCTCAACATTAGTTGATTCCAAAGCGGAAGTCTCTAAGAAGAACAAGCCTTCCTTTTGGGCAAATTCCTTGGCATCCTCAGTTGGTACGACACGCTGGCTCTCAAGATCGCATTTGTTGCCAACCAGAATGATAACTATGTTCTTGTCAGCATGGCTCCGCAGTTCTTCTAGCCAGCGGGGTATGTGATCAAATGTCTGACGTTTGGTTATGTCATACACCAGTATTGCTCCAACAGCACCCCTATAATATGCACTCGTGACTGCTCTATAGCTGCTCATCAAACCAAAAGAGCAAAAATAATTCATACAATCGCCATGAATTGAAGGAAAAGCCTGGAAAAATCTTTCATACATTATTAAGGATGATTAAGAAGCAAAAGTCTCTAGTCCTCAAGATATAGAAACATAAGGTAAGAACTAAAACAAGCAAATCGGTTATAGAGCATTTCATTTCTTCCTGGGATCAGACAGTCAATCATTAACATTGATGACGTCTAGCCATCTGATGTAGACACGAGATATTTAACAACAATGAAACCACAAAATAACTCGGCGGTTTATGAGAACTGAAAATTATAATTTCATTGAGACATATTATTAAATGCAATTAACACAAATCAGAGTTGTATCTTTTTGTCAAGTTAACTTCTAAATATATGAATGAGATTCATGAATCCCCTATTAAAAAGAGCTATCTAATATAAAACGAAAGATGGGAATATAAAAAAGAATGACCTAGTCCTAAAGTTAAAAAAGATTGGGGGTGAGGCTTCATTTGTTCTGCAGAAAGTATTTTCCAAAATAAATTATTTTCTAAATGTTTTAGTGCTTGGTGAATCTAGAAAATAAGTAACAGAATATATTTTCATGGTCCAAAGGCACACAAGCTTTATTCAAGGAAAATGACTTCCTCTTCTGAAAATGAAAGGATGTCACTTTTCAGAATTACAAAAACGCATGAATAACAAAATAAATTATGAAAAATATTAAACGGTTTTTGGTGACCAGAGCCCACCATCAAAATTTTTTAAATTTTCTCATTTTTATGTAATTTTTGTTTATATAATAACAAATAAAAAATATAAGATTAGATAATTTTAAAAAGAAAAAATCTAATATTTTTCAGTATACTTCAAAACTGGAAAACAATTTCCAAATAAATATTTACAATGTAACCAAACAACTGAAAATAAGTTATTTTTCCAGAAAATATCTTTTCTAAAAATGTTGTTAAAAAACAAGTTATTTTCTGCAAAACAAACAGAGCCTAAAAGCATATGGATTCCTCTCCTTTTCCTCTGGCTCTATATAACTCAATCACAGGATAGTGAAAGAGGAGATACTTTTATACAGAATAAATAGTACAATTAAGTGGTAAATAAGTGTTAACAGGAGTATCAACCCAAAATCCCATTACCTTATATAACAATGTTATCATAAGTACTAAAAAGCTACACGCTCATCAGTACGGTCCTTGCTTGGATCTTGCATCCATAAATTCAGGTTTGCAATTAGCTAAAGCATAACAATAACACTACATGGCTTTCTGACATGATTAATTTATTTAATTAACTAAAATTGGAAAGAAATTAAAGAGTAAAAGAAATACCGTTCTTGACCAGCGGTATCCCAGATCTGGGCTTTGACACTCTTGTGCTGGATAACAAGGGTTCTGGTCTGGAACTCGACACCAATAGTAGCCTTGGAGTCTAAACTGAACTCATTCCTCGCAAATCTTGCTAGTATCTGTGATTTCCCTACCGCTGAGTCTCCTATTAGCACCACTTTAAACACATAATCTATCTTCTGGCTCTGATCACCATACCCTCCTCCATTCGCCATCTCTGTACTGACGACACTGCGTACCGAAATCAATGAAACAAAGAGAGATCACTGATCAGAGTTCACTGGTAGCAGCAGATCTCAGTCCCTAGTCTTTAATAGTCTTCTCTCTTTCTCTGGAAGCCGAACACTGTGTCTATATTTAATCAATCAATCAATCAATCATCGCGGTTACAATTTTATTTTCTGTTTTTTTTTTTTGGGCTTGTGCGGCACCGTTTGATGAATGAGCTGCTCTAGGCTGCACACGTCAGTGAGTGAGATTTTAGTTGCGTTGAAGTGGCGTAATGGGATTGGTCAATGATTTTAATAACGAGAAGGAAGAGAAGAAATTAGGAAATTGAATGATTATGATTGGTGGGTGGTGTTAAATGTTAATTGGTGAGGCGAGACGGAAGTGCCCGGATGTCTCGGGTGAGCTGTCCCCGAATTGTTGTTGTTTTTTCCTTCTTTTTTAATAGAATCGTTGTTGTTTAAGTTTAGTTTTAAATACTTCCTTATACAATTATTTTTCTATTACTTTTATTTCATTTAATTTTCTAATTTAAACAAATTTATGTTTCTAATAAATAAAAAGTAAATAAATCTAGTTACTAACAATTAATTTTGAAGATATTTTATTATGTAAACAATGATGTTTTTATTTTAACATTTTAAAAAAATTATTTTATATAAATAAAATAATAAATTTTAAGTTGTACCATGTTACAAATGTGAAATTTCGTTAGTAAATAAATTTCATTACAAATTTAAAAGATTGGATAAAAATAAGCTAAAAAAGATAATTGTCTAAAAAAGTATTGAAAAGAGAGTGTTGCTAGTATTACTCGTAAATTTAACTTGAAGAGCTGCATTACAAATCTCATAAAATTATAATAGAATATATATTTATTAATTTTAAATAATTAAATATTTCATTCTGTACATTCTAGATTATTAATTAGTAACTACATTCAATCTCTAAAAAAATTTCAATTGTTTTGAATTTTTTTTTTTTTAGAATGGAATATTTACGGAATCCATATATTAATTAATTAATAATATATTTTTATTACAATATTATGTAAGCAAGAATTTTAGAGACTTTGAGAAGTTGATGTTGTAAGATCCTTCTTTATTTTTTTCCCGGTAAGAAGGGAAGCTAGTTACATCAATTGGCACGCCTTCCATTATCAATAACACTTTACGTTCTGCTCATATAATTAAGAAATACCCTATTTTTCTTTCTTATAACTATTGATTTATGAACTAGGGATTCGAATCCAGGAAAAATCCAAATTGTGGAAGACGGCAATAAGAATCATTCCTGATATGTTCAATAGCACCTGAAGTTTGGAAAATGCATTTATATGTTAAATTCAGCCCAATTACAATCTTAAAAAAAAAAAAAAAACTCATAATGTTGACCTTGTAAAATCATCTGATATAACTTGAAAGCCTTTGGATATGTGTAACTAAGCTGTAGTTGGTAGTTAATAGCTGGTAGTTGATAGTCGGTTGATAATTGTGTTTAGTAAAATTATTTAGGTTATGTTTACTTATAGAAAATTATTTTTTTTATTTTTATTTTTTAGTTTTTAAGAAAAATAATTCTTTTTACATTTTCATAGAAAATTTATAGAGTATGTTTACTTTATAGAATTTTTTTATTTTCTATTTAAGTAATATTTTTAAGTATAAAGGGTAGACTCGGAATAAATGAAGTAAAAACTCATTGTTGACATCTTATACAAAGAAAAAAAATAGAAAATATGTTAACTTTGTTTTGAAAAAAATTTCAAAGTTTAGTTAATTTTAAAAATATTAAAAACTAGTTTCTATTTTTATTTTGAAAAAGTACCATAAATAAATACAAATTCTATTTTATGTTCTTATTTGAAAAGTTTTCTAGAAAACTGACATAGTTTTCTCTAAGTGAACAGATCCTTATAGTTGTTGATGTTTATATATTCTTTCACTAATATAGACATCAAACTAAAAAATTTATTATTAATAATGTGTAATATAATATTATAATTTTCATAAAACATGTTAATTATATATTAACAATAAAATATATACTTAAATTATTTCTTGTATGGTAAATTCTTTTTTTATATTAATAAGTAAAGACATTAAACATATAATACACTATTTTACTTTTCTAAAGAAAGTAAAAAAAATTATTTCAATTGTTTAAAATTTTAAATTAGTACTCATAAGAAATATAAAAAATAATTTATTTATCATTTATTTATAAGAAAAACTCAAATTAAATTACTATAGATTAATGTTAGAAAAGAGCTGGTGGTAAAAAAATTTCAATTTTGAGCTTTTGTGAACTGGAGTTATTTATTATCCTAACAGCTAACATTTTTTATTCAAACAATTTAACTAAATATTTTGATATAGTTGTTTGGAAACTGAAAAGCTATAAGCTATTCTCTAATAGTCATACTAAATACCATCTTAATTAAGGTCCACTTCGAATATCTCAAAATTTATAGTGTTAAAAGAATAATAACTAAAAATACATATTTTCTCCATCCAACTTTGATAGACTATTTTCCATTTGCACAAAAATTAAGGAATTCAAACATTTTCAATTAATATCACTATTCTTAATCACTTTCTTATTAAAATACCTTTAATAGATTTGTTTAATATAAATGCATAATAATCCAAATATTAGTAATTCTATCAACCTACCTATAATTTTTGAGTTTTAAAAGAATTTTTGCATTGGAACTCAAAAAAATTATATAATAATCTGTAAATAAAAAGTCAAATAAATTAAAACTATCTATATGTGTTGATTTTTATATTAACTAATAGAGCGTATTAATCATTAAAATAATAACTAAAAAGGAAAAGTGGCCTATACGGTTGGACGGAATAAAAAGAACAAATCTTCTATCAAAGTTGGATAAAAAAAATATATTTTTTCTCAGTCAGTCGTATGCGATTTCTCAGATAATTTTAAAATACACTTCCCACATCGGCATATAATGCAATCGGAATAAGATTTTGAAATCGTCCTAAAAACATAAAATCCTGGTTGAGAAAAGAAAACACATTTCTTACAGTTTCATTATTGAGTTTGGGCGTTCTTTTTTGTGGATTTCCTTATTAGGTATCAATCAATTGAATCAATAGGATACTCTCATTATTATATGCTCATATGTCATGTCGTTTTCGAGATTCTGTTGGTTCTTGTGATTTTCCTTTCCTAGTGTCTCATCCATGATGCAGGTTAATCAAGATTTTCTTTTAAAAAGAATTAAAGAGAAGGAAAATCCATCAAAATAAAAAGTAATTTTCAATTGGATTATGAATGATTATGTAAAGTTAAAGCTTCAAAACCTTATAATTTAAAGTGTAAAGAGGTACCAAAACAATATTTTCAACTAATAATCAATAAAAAGTCTGCCTCCCAAAATCTTTATCACCTGCACACTTGCACCAATGGAGATACCTTCCTTCTTTTTCGTTCATGATTGTTCCTTTATAATGCATCAAAGACGCAATTTGCTCAAACAGTTTTTTTCCTAAAATTTAGTGATATTAGTCGTTGGAAAATGCAATGATGGTAGTGGTAATGTTTCTTTTCTTTCCACTATTATTTTCAGAACTAACTAACCTTTAATTCTAGCATCTTAATTATGATGTCTTCCTATTTTAAAAATGAAAGTTCTTCCTTTTTCATTTTTGTTTTTCTCCTCTTGAAAAGTTCCAAAAAGTATTTTCCATAGAGAAATAATGCTTCGTGTAAAAGTTACTCCAATAAAAATATTTATTTTAATATATAATTTTATCTATGTACTTTTTACGTTTGACCTCTGACATCTCTGAATTTTTATTTTAGTCAATAGTATATTTATATTTTCTGATTTTACCGTCGAATCTTAATTAAGTGATGTTATTTCATTTATTTGAGCGTGGAAAGAAGCATGGTTATAAAAGATGTCAATTATGTGAGGTGATTTATCTTAGCTAATATGGACACCTAAAAGATTCCTAAAACAATTTGTTAATAAATAAATAAAATCTTATTCAACCATCTATTCACCAAAAAAACCACTGCATGTGCTTAACAAGAAGTGAGAAACTTACTTTAAGAATCTATTATCTTTAAAAATCTTACATTGAATCTGTAAATACCAAAATAAGCAATAAAAACTATTTATAAAGCTTAACTTACTTCTTTGAAGCTTCAAATTCTCCATTGAATTGCACTTACATACCACCCACACACTTGCTTTCTAGCAGGAATTTCGAAGCTTCGATTTTTCACTAAATCGCACTTCACAATGGAGATTCAATCGTTTTAATCCTAGTAATTAATCAACAAAATGATGAGCTAAGAGTTTTTGGAATTTTAGTTTAGTAATCTCAATTCACTAATTTAGGGATTGAGTTTTTATATCATTTTTATTTTACTTTTTATTAATATGTGTGCTTTATTTGTCCAGCTTAGTAAATTTTTTAAATATCATAGTGCTTGTTTTATACGCGCCTTATTAAAACTAAAAGTATAAATGTGCTATTGGTTAAAATGAAAGACTAAAGATATAAGAGGTCTTAGCACTGAAAGGGGGTATGATATGGTATCCAGATTTTTCATATTCTTTTGGCAAAATGTATTCTCAAACCCTTAAATTTTTTATTGACCTTTCAATTTTTATTTTATTGCATTAAATCTTTATACATTTATCATTTTACTTTTGATGATTTAATAGTTCTTAATCAACGCAAACATAATTATAAAAGCTTAATAGAGTAAATAATAATTTCATAAAGTATATAAAAGTCCTTAATAAAATTAAAAATAAAAATTTAAAAATTTAATATAATAAAATAAAAATTCAAGAGCTCAATACAATAAAATTGAAGAATTCAAAAGCTTAATAATAGATTTTGTCTATTTTTTAAAACTCTATTATATCTCAATTTCTTATTTTTTTATCATTCAAATCGCTAATCATTTTTAATAGGTCCAAATTATATATAGATATTTAGGATATTTTACAGTTTTAATCATATATTTTCTATATATAATATGATGAAAATAAGCATTTTATACCTCACTTAAACTTAATTGTCTATTTTCGGATAACATTAGCCGAGAGAGAAAAATATGGAAAAGAAAATACCCAAAAATGAGCTTAATTGGATATGTCCATATTAAGGCCTAAGATTAAGACACATGGACCTGCAATTTGTTATGCTAGCCGAAAATTACAAGGCCCAAGAGAGACATTTTAGTCATTTTATATAATTATTAGGTTTTGTTTTAAATGTTATTTATAGGATTGTACTTAGTGGAGATAAGAATACCTATAGTCTTATCTATCAGATAGACTTATATTAGTATATTAATCTGTATGGAGACTTACTTAGAGAAAGACTCTTATATATATATATATATATGCAAACCTAATTCTTAAGAGAGGAAGAGAGTTTTCTCCTAGCTGTTCTCTACATCTGTCACCATTATTTTCTCTGTAGTTCTTTAATAAACACTTTAGTTTAGTTTTCATTATTTTTTTTAAGATCTAAGGAGCTTTTCAAGAAGTGAAGAGTGATGACCAATCATCTTCTTACTTGAAGAAATTCTGGATCTAGAGGGAGCTTTTACTTTATTATTTTATGTTTTTCTATTTAATATCAATGATCATTGGGTTAATAGTTTTTATAAGTGTTTAAGTTAACATTTTACTTGTGTATGAACCTTATTTATTTATTTGATAAATAATTTTTTTACCTTCATATCTTTATTAATTTTAATTATTATTATTAGTTAACCATCATATTAATTTAATACTAGTAATTTTTATGAAAAAATTTAGATTGAATGTATTAGAGACAACAACTTTGTTTCAAACTATATTGGCAGAAGAAACTTTAGTGACATCATTAGGTTGAGTGGCTAAAGGAAAATATACATCACCATCTCATTCATTAGATTTAGGCTTAAAGTAAAATGATGAGATTACTAAGTAAATGGCTAAGCTAAATACTATATTTTAGCATATAGTTTAAATCATTAGCATTTGCATTGTATATTTATTTATTATTTGGTTACTTTATACTGGTTTAGAGTGTTTAAATTTATTTTTATTGTTTTGTATTGATAATGAATTTATATAATAAATAGTCTCATAGTTTTTTGAACTTACCCTTACTATATGAAGGATTCATGTATTTGTGAGAATTAACTTTGAGACATCAATTTTAATATACTATGAATATATGATACCTTAAAAACTAATAGTAATTAATATTATTTTAATTTCAATAAATTATTAGTATAATTTGATATTGAATTAGCTAATTTTATGTAGCACTTAGTTATCTTAATAACATTTATTACTATTATCTTTTATAAATTTTATTTCTATAAATAATTAAAAATTATATATAAATTCTTCGCTAATTTAAATTAATAAAAAAGACATAATAAATTAACTAAAATAATATTAATTAATTATGTATAATTAAAAAATAAACTTTATAATAATAGAATATCACAACATGAACAAAATCCTTAAACACTTATGATATTAATTGAAGGATACCAACTGAAATCATAAATTTGCATGATGTGGTGGCCAAGATGAAAAAATTTTAGAATATTTTCCTGTCAGTTGGCACATCCGCTGCCATATCATCTCTCTGTTCATTAAATGTGATAGTCAATTGTGGGACTATTTTAATACTAAGACACTTCCTATATTTTTTTATCGCAATGAAAATTCTTTTTATTTGCCTCCCTGACTTCCTGTACTTTCTCGTCAATCAAACGCCTACATCTTTATTTATTACTTCCATGAAAATGGCTTTTAACTATGTCGCCCCAGGTACGATTCCTAGGTATGATTCCTACAAATCCCGTTAATTGGTAATTGAGCTGTCAATAAGATTTTAAAAAAAATTGATTTTATTTTTAAAATATTTGTAAAAGTTAGAAAAAGTACCAAAACAAGATTGTGTAGCTACTTACTCTAGTGATTAAGTCTAAATAAGTGTTTAAAATAATATGTACTTATAATCATTGTATTATAGCTTTTTATATAGACATTAAGAATCTTCTCGTCCTATATATTAAGAGAGGAACTCCAACATTATTGGTCGTCCTAATTGTAATAGGATTATTCTTTTTGGATGCTACCAGAGTTCTAGCTCGAGTCGGACTCTTCAGCTAGAGTCCGATCATAACACAATTTTTAAGATTTTAATTATAGTAGAATATAAACTTACTCAATCTCGCCTTTCTCGAATATAATAAATTGGCTTATAATGCTTTGTTATCACTTGTAGAATATAATAAAAAAATGAATTTATAGTATTATATATATATATATATATAATTTAACACTACTAGTTTCTCTTTCTCTCTTAACGGTCTCTAAGTTTTGATATGCACATCTCTAAAAGCAGAAATCAAAAAATAAATAAAAGTTTGGTTCCTTAAATTTCTTGGAATGTGTCTTTTTACTGTACTTTATTAGATATTTGATTATTGACAAAGATTATATAGTTCAGAAAGCTAATGTGAAATATGAACAATTCTTCTTAGTGTTTTGATAGAATTATCTTTCCATATGTTATTAATCTATAAAGTATGTCATTGGGCAAAAACTTTATAAACTTTTTAGTATTCTATTTCTCAAAAATTGCTTCAGCTTTTTTGTGGTTCATCTCATGCTTGTTCAACTCCACAGTCTAGATCTACCAAGAATCTTAGAGAGAACATGCCTTGGCTGGTTAGATTATATTTTAAACTCTTGTTTGTTTTTCAAGCAATTAAAAAAGAAAAAACCATCCCAAATATCACGATCTTTCACCATTTTTTCAAATATATTATCACTTTATAATTTTATCTTTTGTCTTTGTATTCTATATCAAATCTATTCAAATTGTTTCAGGCGTGTGCCTACGATGACATGACAAGCAGATGAATCTTTTTCTTGCCAACATAGAATGCACAGTCATCAACTCCAAAAAAGAAAAAGAAAAAACCATCTCAACTACCATGACATTTTATTATTTTTTCAAATATACCCTCACCTTATAATTTTATCATTTTGGTCCATCATCTTTGCATTGTATATCAAATCTATCCATTTGTTTCAGGCGTGTGCCTATGATGACATTAAATAAATTCAGATAAAAATAATATTAATGTCAGACAAAAAAACTATAAAAAGTTTTTTGAGTCAATATTGTCTGCATCACATATGTCTGCCCAATGAACCTAAATAAAAAAAAAAATTCTTCAATGTTGTTTGTAGTACATATATGCACCATGCAATATTAGGGTAACTTCTTAAACTTCTAGGAAGGCTTTGGCAGAACATGCTGCGTATCTTGAATCACCAAAGTTGCATTCTTACTAGTCTTTGGCATTGTTGTCCTAGAGGATCCAACCACCTTTTCTTTTTCTTTTAAACAAACTGATGTATGTTGGCAAGAAAAAAAACACATTTGCATGCCATGTCATCATAGGCACAAGCCTGAAACAACTTGGGTAGACTTGATATAGAATGCAAAAATGATGGACCAAAAAGATAAAATTATAAGATGAGGGTATGTTTGAAAAATGGTAAAAAGTCATGATAGTTTGGATGGTTTTGCCTTCCCTTTATTTAAGAATAAAACGGTGAGTTTTGAGCTTCTTTAAGTTGTAAGCCATGTAATCAAACAAATAAGCCATGTATGTATGCCATATCATGAGTGGCATATGCCAAAACGATTGTGGATAGATATAATACAATACGCAAAGATGGTGGACCAAATTAGTAAATTTTAAAGATGACGGTAGATTCAGAAAAATGATCAAAGGTCGGGGTATCTTGGATCGTTTTGCCATTAAAAAATATATATGAAACATTTTACCAATAATATTTTTTAATTTTCTTTCACCTAAGAAATAAGAGGAGAGAGAGAGAGCTATTAATTTTCTTTAAAAAAATAAAATCTAAAAGGTAATGACAAATATTTTTAAAAAATAAAATAAAAAGAAAAACTTAACCCAACATTTTTATTTTTTTGTGTTAAAAGATTTTAAAAAGAATAATAAAATAAAAAACTATAAGTAAAGAGAAATAAATTTAGATCCTTTTATATGTCAAATGAATTAAATTGTTACTTTAGTTTGTAAAAGTTGCTAAAAGTAATATAATATATCTAATATAACTGATTCAAAATAAAAGAAAAAAAACAAGTTTAAATACTAAATTTGTATTATTCCTATTACAAAAGAGCGATTACTCTTAAAGTACATAGCTGAAGGATACCAAGTATCCACACAGGTGGCTCCACATGTTATACATACCACATTATTCGTAGGTAACTATGGTCTAACCAGCTAGACTCGGAAATACAAGAGGTTATGGTCCAAACCTTGAGGAAGCTTACGCGGAGGAGGGAATTTAGGAAGCAAATTAGCAATGTGTATGGCACTTTTTAAGTAAGAAGCCTGCTTATCCATAACTTCTCCATTGTCTTTAGCAGCACCTGCCAAGGGAAAAGCATTGCAGCTGTTCTCCTTTCCTACCACCAAATCCTTATTTGCCTTTTTCTTGAAAGACCAAGCTCCAGTTTTAAAGTTAAAGCGATACAATGGTAGAAAACGTTGGCCGTAAATAGCTATAAATTCCACTGCTGCAATAATAAACTCAAATTCTTCATTTGACATGTAGTAGGGAAAGCTAATTCTTGTCCATCCTGGCTTTACTCCCATATATCCCTGCAATCATTTGTGCAAATAAATTAATGTTATATCTTTCCCAAGGATAACCATGCATTGCCTTTTTTAGGGTTTCTGAAATGCTTTTTTTTTTTTTTCTTTTTCTAATTGATATGAATAGTTCTGTAACGACTAATTAAATAATGATATTTTTAATTACCTGGTGTATAGCAGACCTTAAAGCAAGGGAAACAGTCTCACTGATATTAAGCAAAAGATGACCATAAGGTCCAGCACAAGCACATCCACCTCTAGACTGGATACCAAACAAGTCATTAAGCAAAGCTGCAACAAATGCTCCATGAAGAGGCTTATCTCTCTTGTTCCCTGTCTCAGCCCACATGTAAAGATTATCTTCTTCTTTACGTTCACTACTTGGATCTTTCGAGGAAGAAGAATTTGTAGTGGAAAATATGAGGAATGACAATATAGCTTGTCTTTTGGCACTTATATTTCCCAAAATCCCTATGTTCTTATTGTACTTGAGTCTTTTTAAGGCTTTTGATAGGTATTTATGCTCCTGTTCTTCAATCACTTTGTAGCTTATGTATTCTTTGACCCAGAATGCCAATGCTGCTCTGATTGTTTGGATTATCTGTGGCGTCCCACCATTCTCTCTCTCCTCTATGTCATCCAAATACAAAGTGTCCTGCATAATATATAACAAAAAATTAAATTTCTTCATTAGTAGGTCAGTTCTTGTTTCCTGGTATTATCCGAGCAGTAATTAAATATATTATATAATAAGTTTAAGTTTATCATTTTTCTATAACAAGTAATAGAGAATAACTATTTTATATTTTGACTACTTATAATATCAAAGAATAATAAAAATGAACAATTGACCTCGTTGCACCTTTATGTAGAATATGAAGTGTAGGTAAGAATTTTCAGCAAGGCAGATTATAAAGAGCTTTGTATAAATGTTTCATGCATCATAAATTTCTTGAAGAAAAGGGTATTCAGATTTCAACTTTCAACTTCTTCATTCTTACATATTAAGTGTAAGGTTGTGTACGTGTTGTCTAGGTACATAACAGATAGATACCTGGACAGCCATATTTAATATCTCAGGTATGCGACTTACCTTTTCATTAAAGCTATTGACGTACGAAACAGTTCCACCTCCACAAGTTGATGGGGGAGAAGATCTCAGCTGGTAAAGGGCTTTGCTCATCAGAAGAATTCCAGGCGACCCAGGTCCACCAAGAAATTTATGTGGGCTCAGGAAAATTGCATCGTACCCATCAATCTCCCCGGATCTCATATCGATCTCTACATAGGGACCACTGCATATAATAGTTTAGAAAAAATTTATCCCATGAACTACACAGATATAGGAAAGAAAGAAACTAGTACAGAACTAGAAGAGCCATAAGGGAAACAGTGTGTAATTATTTCCTAAGTGCACATGCTAAATATATGGTGCCTTTAAACTCCTCGAAGGACATGGAGAATTAGAAGGCAACGGAAAAGGAAGAAAGAAGTGATGTAGACAAACTTTTATACCTGGCTGCAAAATCAAAACATACAAATCCTCCGTATTGGTGAAGAAGCTGAGCAAGTTCTCTTGTATGAGAAAAAATGCCAGTAACATTACTAGAAGCTGAAAATGATCCCAAAATCGGCCGATTCGCTTTTTGATATGAATCAAGAAGTTTTTTCAGAGCTTCCATGTCTATTAATCCACTGCCATCTAATCCAATCTCTATCACTTCAGCCAAGCTTTGCCGCCAAGAAAGAAGGTTGGAGTGGTGTTCATAAGGTCCAACAAAGACTACCCAGATCTCTTCACTGCTTAGGCATTTAATTAGCCTATCTCTCATAGTTGATGGTACTGCAATGCCCATTACCTCTTGTAAACGTTTAATAGCCGCTGTCGTGCCTGAGCCACAAAACATGATTGCATCATCTTCTCCACCACCTAAGCTTCTCTTTATGTATTGTGTTGCTTCATGTACCATTTTTGTTGTTCTATGCCCCACGTAACTGTCACAGGTGTGAGTATTCCCTACGTCATAAAATAAATGAGTATAGTACTATATATATATATTGGATCGCTTTCTGATTTCTAAGAATTAATATCAGAGTTAATCTAAAAACTAGCGCACTCATGCATAAAGGGGTGAAAAGAAAAGGAATTACCATAAAAGGGAAGAACATTGTTAGTGATAAAATTCTCGATATAATGAAGAGAGCGGCCAGAGGCGGTGTGATCAGCATAAGTTAGTCTTCGTTTTCCAAAGGGAGAACATAACTCTACATCATCACCGATGATTTGAGAGCGCAACCAAGCGAGTCTTTTCTCAGATGAAATGCTCTTTGGCACACCTATTTCGAGTGTCCGAAAGGATTCGGATCGATTGCAAAGCTCATTGGGTAGTGGAGAACTCGTTGTTGTTTTGGTCCTGGTGCTGGTTGGGCTTACTTTTCGGACACTGGAGATCTCTCTTGTAATGGGTTGCTCTATCTCCATTTCGTACACTTCAGAGAAAAGAAGAAAAAACGGTGAAAGTACAAAGTAGAAAGAAGAAGATGGTGATGAATAATGCTTTGGCTGGGATTAGATAGGGGTATTTAAAATGGTTCATCTTTCCATAATTACCAAGAACAAAAGAAACGAGAGATTTTATTTCCAACGGATTAATTGTAGCAGGTGTTGACGAACCAGACAAAGAAGTTGTAATTTTGTTAGAAGTTGATTTCAACAGGAAAATTCTACACAAGAGAAGTTCATAATATCGAAGTTTTTTATATTTTTTTAAATAAAATTTTAGTTAGACCATATAATTAATAAATAATAAAGTGATACTCATACATAAATATTTTTTTATTTTAGTATTAAATAATTTTTTAAAATAATAATAATGTGTCAATTATTTTTTAATTTGATATATAAATAAAAAATATATATAAATTAAGTAAGAATTTTTTTATTCTTTTCAACCATAATTTTTTTATTTCAACCGCCTTAAATGTTGATAAGGCTTATGTATTAAACTAAAATATCTTTTAAATGGACGTATAAAATATATTATTCTATAAACATTTTTTATAACTCTTTTTAAGAAATAGTTTATATAATTATTAGATTCTTTATTTAATTTATAGTGTTAAAAGTGTTACTTTTTATGTATTTATTATATTTTAAATTTAAAAATTAAATTAATAAAATTTAAAATTTAAAACACGACATAATAATTACGAAAAATGCTTTTCTGTATTTAGAGTTTAATAGGAACCATGAACTAATTTAGAACAGAATTGGTTCCACCTTAAACTGAAATGGGTTAAATGGTTCTAAATTCAAACTATTTCATTATAATTCTCTTTCATGTTTCACTTTTATTTGTTTTTTTTATTCTGTTAACATGTTGATATTATTGAGTACATAATTTTTTATTTTATTTTACTATGTGTAATCGTTTTTCAAGTTTTCTTGTTGTTTTAAACATTCAATTGTTTAATGGGTTAAATGGTTCTAAATTCAAACTATTTCATTATAATTCTCTTTTATGTTCATTAAATATTTCACTTTTATTTATTTTTTTATTCTGTTAACATGTTGATATTATTGAGTATATAATTTTTATTTTATTTTATTATGTGTAATCGTTTTTCAAGTTTTCTTGTTGTTTTAAACATTCAATTGTTTAATGGGTTAAATAGTTCTAAATTCAAACTATTTCATTATAATTCTCTTTCATGTTCATTAAATATTTCACTTTTATTTATTTTTTTATTCTGTTAACATGTTGATATTATTGAGTATATAATTTTTTTTATTATTTTACTATGTGTAATCGTTTTTCAAGTTTTCTTGTTGTTTTAAACATTCAATTGTTTAATGGGTTAAATGGTTCTAAATTCAAACTATTTCATTATAATTCTCTTTCATGTTCATTAAATATTTTACTTTTATTTGTTTTTTTATTCTATTAACATGTTGATATTATTGAGTATATAATTTTTATTATTATTTTACTATGTGTAATCGTTTTTCAAGTTTTCTTGTTGTTTTAAACATTCAATTGTTTAATGGGTTAAATGGTTCTAAATTCAAACTATTTCATTATAATTCTCTTTTATGTTCATTAAATATTTCACTTTTATTTGTTTTTTTATTCTGTTAACATGTTGATATTATTGAGTATATAATTTTTTTTATTATTTTACTATGTGTAATCGTTTTTCAAGTTTTCTTGTTGTTTTAAACATTCAATTGTTTAATGGGTTAAATGGTTCTAAATTCAAACTATTTCATTATAATTCTCTTTCATGTTCATTAAATATTTCACTTTTATTTATTTTTTTATTCTGTTAACATGTTGATATTATTGAGTATATAATTTTTTTATTTATTTTACTATGTGTAATCCTTTTTCAAGCTTTCTTGTTGTTTTAAACATTCAATTGTTTAATGGGTTAAATGGTTCTAAATTCAAACTATTTCATTATAATTCTCTTTCATGTTCATTAAATATTTCACTTTTATTTGTTTTTTTATTCTGTTAATATGTTGATATTATTGAGTATATATATTTTTTATTTTACTATGTGTAATCGTTTTTCAAGTTTTCTTGTTGTTTTAAACATTCAATTGTTTATAATTTACCATTATGCTAAAGATTTTTTAATTTACTTGTTCTCATTAATATAGTATTATTACCTTATTCAATTTAATGCCAATCTAAATGAAATAATGTTTTATTTGTTTTTCCTTTTATTCTTAATCTTATTTTTTTCTTATTCTAGATTTAATTAGTAGATTTTTTAATTTTTCTTTTTCCATGTATAAAAGTTTTAAGCTATTTATTGTTGTGTCCTACAAAAATCGTATCATTTTTTATTTTGATTTGATATAGTTTATCTATTTTAATAGATAATTTATTAATTTTTAAATAAATATTTCTTATTAAAAAAGTTGTATATTTTTTATACTAATAGTAGAGTAATATAACTCATTAATAAAGTAATTAATTGCATAGCTAAGATCAGGAAAGGCTTTTGCTTTTAAAATTAAACGTCTCAGTTTTAAGAATTGCGTCTATCTCCAATGAAATTAGTTTTGCACAGAATCCCTCACGAACAAGTTTCATGGAATCCCCCACAAACAATTTTCTATTGAGTCCCTCACTAAGACTTTTCCGTGGAATCCCCCTCGAAGTCTCCCATTAATGATTTTCCATGGAGTCCCTCGCTAAGACTTTTCCATGAAATCCCCCACGAAGTCTCCCTCAAACAATTTTCCATGGACTCTCCCACCAAACCACTAACAAACATATTTTAAATTGACGTGCTAAAATTTATAAGGTTTTAATTATTGAAATAAAATGAGGGAAGATGCCTTTAAGAATAATATTTTGTAATTATATGTTTATATATTCTGATATTAACGATATTTTCTGGAGACTATAATTTTTAAAATTTTAAATAATTAATTACCATAATTTTAATAAGTTCATACGCTATATTTTTATTTTATAATTACAAACCTATTAAATATATTTCAAAAGAAACCATCTCCTTAGATTCAGCTGAGATGGTTCAGACATTAGAGTTTAATATATGCAATGCTGTGGTGTCTAGTTTTTACATGCATTAGCTTGATATTTTGAAGAAGTAGATATTGCTGGTTCAATGAACAAGAGTTTCCTGACGATTATAATACTCTTAACATAAAAATAAAATCATTAAATATATAAAAATAGCAGATAATTTAAATTCTTTTAATTTAAAATGATAATTATAATAAAATAAAGACAGCATTTTCCATTCATGAGTTGTAATGAAAAATGGCGGTGGTGGACCAAGGTTGAGCAAGAAAAGCTCCCATTTCCTGATGGCCGAGAAATCGCTGGTCAATGTTTCTGGATTAGCATCCATGGACATTGTCACGTGTAGAAAGCGGTTGGTCCTTGTAGGCAAGACAAGGAATACAATCTATTGCGATGTAACAATAAATGTACCTAGGAATTTACAAATCATAAATGCAAAAGATGTCATAGTTTGATTAACTCCCTAATGGAGAATTCCTATCTCCTCAACAACCCTTATCTAATTATCAATTCTACAGATAATTTTATTTATTAATTTATTTGAGATCTCAATAGGTTAATTATTATAATTTTTTAAAAAAATTGTAAGCTTTTTTTAATAATATCATTAAACAATAATTCTTTCCTATAAATTTCTCGCAAAAGAACAAATTATTACTCAAGTGAATCATTATACAACTTGAATTGCTTTTGCTTCTGCAGAAAACTGATCAAGTTAAGCTTGACCGGCATTTCTTTTTCCTCGTTTCTTGTAATTATGGATGATCTCACTTTTTAGTTAAATGAATTTTGGAGCAAAACCATTTCCAATTCTAAAATTATCTAAGATGGTTGGTCATTAACATTTAATAGAAAGCTGAGAGTCTTTATTCTTTTACATGCATTGACAATTCTTTCTCTTTTCTTTTTTTCGTTTTCTGAAATGTGCATAGTGCTGGTCAATGAATAAGAACTTCCTGGCCATGATCTCATTGATGATAGAGGCTTTTTGATTTGTCAAAAAATAGTGGGAATGGGATTTGAAATGGCTGATTCTGATAATTGGTTTTTGGTTTACTGCAAGGAATTACTCTCAAATGGAAATAAGGTTTTCTATCGATGGAAATCCTCTATTTTCTTTTTTTCTAGTCAATATTCTGGATTGGTGCGCATGGAAGCCATCCATATAGAAATGGATTCGAGGCAAGAAAAGGAATCAAATCTGTAGTGGGGAGAGTTTGAAAAATCTAAAGGAAGGAGATGACAATAATTTTCTACCCTATAATCTTTCTAACTAGTGATGCGCCGTTCTCATACTTGCCCTACTCAAACTTGTTTTGTAGAAGAATTTTCACGAGTTTAGATTCTTGCTGATTTTCTTTTTGTCGTATTAATTTGGCTTAATATACTTATCTATCCTGAAGTTTATATATTCTTGCATACATATTTTATTTTATTTTTTTAACAATTTTGATAATATATAAATTTTAATAATTTCATCATGCTTACGAAAGGTATACGTGTATGTCTTATATATCTGTTCAACACAAACAATATAATTTTTTTTATAGTATACATATATTTAGAGTTAATCTAGAGTGTGCCAGGTATGACTCTTACGGATGGTAATACACTCCCTCAAGAATTTTGATGCAGCTGCATACCTAAAACTCAAACTCGAGACTTTAATTAAGTTAGAGAAAATACTTACTATCTTATTTATGTATTTTTAGATAGCAATATAATTTTTTAATTAGTCACACCACTTGATTATATATTATACAAATTAGTAATAGAACAAAATTTAAAATATATCGTAATCATTATTATCTAATATGATAATAAATTACAGATTTCTATTAATATTAATAATCTGGTGTATAAACTTTGCCTGTTGTGTCAATTCTATGCCAGCTCGATTTGGCATTTACTATTGCATGTGGCATATGTCTTCATAGAATGACAAAGACCATATGTATGCTAGATAGAATTGACAAAACTAATTGCTCTAAAAAATATCTCGTGAGATTAAAACATGACTCCACATTATCATAGACTAAGGTTGCCCATCACTCTCTCGCTCTTGTTTGAAGGCCTTTTCTATTTTAAATAAAAGAATTTCTTTATGATTAATAATTACAACTTGAAGCAAAGAAATAAATTTGACTGTATTTAAAAAGATATATTAATCTTATTATAAATATGAGTTTTTTTTTCTAAGTTTTTTGATTGTATAGACGGAACAATTGTATACAGTATTTTGACCACATTTGTTGTATCCACAAAAAAATACATTTTACTTAGTGGCTATTTTAAACTATAAATTAACTTTATTGTTATTTGATGAGTCTTTAAACAAGTCAGATCTTTTGAATATTAGAATCAAACTCATTTTAATTCTCATGATAGAAAACGAATAAATAATCATGATAGAAGACAAACAAACTACTATAAAGAAAGACAAAATAAAATACTCATAATAACAAAATAAAAAAAATAATTAAGAAATAAGATCCTAAATAAATTTTCACCTAAAAGAATTCTTTATTTTAATGTTAAAACTTTAGCAGTTATGTTATTCTCTTTCATACATCTTTAATTTGTCATATGTTTTTTCAAATTCACTACTAAAGAAACATAAAAAATTTGCGTCAAAATGAATAAATTCTAACCAACTCGTACAAATAGAATGAAAATATGATTTAATTATTTTATTATAAATAAAAAAATTATTAGAAAAAAATATAAAAAATAAAAAATTGAAGTTAGCCACCAAAGGTAGTAAAGAAGAAAATAAAGAAGAGAACTCTGGCGGCTAAATTCTTCACACACTTTACTTACGACTTTCCATATTAAAACATGATTATGTAACTTTTAAAATATTCTTTTTACTTTTAGTACTAATATCTAATAAAAATAATTATTTAAATTAGTTATAATATTTATTGACATAAATAATTTATAATTAAATCAAAATTATAAATATAATAATATTATTTTATATATAAATAAAATCTCCTTATAGTCTATATTTGAAATCAAATAAAATTTATAATTATAAAGAGATTATAACTTAATTAATAGAAATTTGAGTACTAAATTTTTTTCTTTACTTAATATTTAATTATTTTAGATAAAATAATAAAATAAAAATAAAATAATATTAAAATCTTTTCATATTAGACAAATAAAATTAACCAGGCAAAAGATAGCATAACATATAACCTTAAAAGAATAAATGCATAAATATTATTATATAAATAAATATTTTCTTAAAATAAAATTTTAAAAAATTATATCTTATTACAATATAGGATATATTCTAATTTATAATTAGTTAAAATTAAAATAAAAAGTATTGTATAGAAATTGTTTTTATATTTTATGTAAAACAGATTTAGAAAACATTTGAAATATCTTAGACTATACACTTAATCCCATCATTAGATTGAATAGCTTAGATAGAAATATTAATCCTCGTTTGACTCGAGAACAGATGATAAAACTTAGTATTATTGTCCCCATCATGGATCCATTTGGTTTGGGAAGGTGGAACCCAAAAAGTCTCCTCTTTTTAATCAATCTAATATAAACTTCCCAATGATGATAGACAGATATTATGTTAAATATTTAATTATAATTAGAAATAAGATATGTTAAAAAAATTTTATATTAGACTAATTGACCAGACAAAATATAGTATAACATATAATTTTAAAAGAATATATACATAAATATTATTATATAAATGAATATTTTTTTAAAATAAAATTTAAAAATTTAAAACTTATTATAATATAGAATATATTCTTATTTATAATTAGATAAAATTAAAATTAAAATTTTTTATAATTGTATAGAAATTATTTTTGTATTTTATATAAAATAGGTTTAGAAATCATTCGAAATATCTTAGATTATACGTCCAATCCTATCCCATCATCAGATTGAATAGCTTAGATAGAATTATTAATCCTCGTTTGACTCGAAAACGCATGATAAAATATTTAGTATTATTGTCCCATCATGGATCCATTTTGGGAAGGTGGAATCCAAAAGGCTCCTCTTTTTAATCAATCTCATATAAACTTTCCCAAAAATGATATAGAGATATTATTTTAAATAATTTAAGTTTAGCTTGGATTAAATAAAATAATCTTAATTATCTATTTATTTAGATATTAAAATTATTATGCGCTAAAAGTAAAGTTTTATTTTAATTTAATGAAAGGACCAATATAAGTGATGAGAAATTCAAAAATGAAATATAAATTTTCTTTTATTAATTTAGTCCTTAACTATATTAACTTTGCAAAAAAATAAATTATTAGTTTTGTAAAAATTCAAAGAGATTCCAATGTAATAAATAAAATTTAAGGAGAAAATTGTAAATGCGACTAAATAAATATTTAATACAAAACGAATCTATTGCTGAGATGAATGACCTGGTTAGACTAATTCTTTTACCTTATGGTTCATACAACATATGTATTGCTCTTCCTTCCGTAGAGAACTACTCAAAATTTGACCGGCATTTCTCTTTTTGGTTTCTTGTAATTATTAATGGTGATCTCACTTTGCACTTGAGTTTTTTGACTCGGTCTTTAAGAAAAGAAATCAATTATAATATCTCTTAATTTATTGCTTTGAATGTTATTTTGGAAAAAACGTAATCTATTTTACTTATTTAAAAGTCACATTTTAGAAAATAACTGTTGAAAAATGTAGGAAAATAAAATAAAAGATGGTGAAAACAAACAAAACCAAAACTTAGATATTTGATTTTGCAATTTATTCAAACTTATTTATGAGTTTGAAGTCAAAGAAATGTCATGAAATCTAGTATTCTCTAGAGCTGTTTCTATTCATAAAATGTTTCTTAAAGTTTTCCAAAAATGAAATTAATTGAAAATTATCTGTTACTCATATATGTACTTAAAATAGATAAGCATTACCAATATGTATGATTTATGTTTCTTCGAAAGAGGTAAGATAAGTAGTTGAATTTAGCATCATCCCCTCTTGACCACTTCATTTTCCAGAAAAGAAAATAATCAAAAATGTGGATATGCAATTTACTGTACAGGATTTCATGCATTTTAGACAGAAGAAACTTATATGTCCGCAAGGGACGCGATGAGAAAAGTCGTTGGCTAGTTCCCATCTCGCATTAAACACATAATGACAAGCTGGCTAGTGACATTCTGCCAGATGCTTTTGGTATGCTAGTGTGTGGAAATTCTGAGTATTTGACAATAAACAGAGAACAATTAGATTGCTGACCTTCCACATCTTCTTGAATTTTTGGGGTTCTATAAGTATATGCGAAAGAGCACACAGAAACTTTAAAGCAAAACCCAATCTCTCTCTCTCAATCTCTCCCTTTCTTTAACACACTTTTCTTCATCAAGTTTAAGCATGGATTCCACTATTAGTGTGCCTAGATGGTCGCCAAATCCGAGCCCAAGTAGACCACTTACCCAAAACAAGCCTGCAACAAGACCAAAAGATCTCGACGAATTAGAAGGGCAAAACATAGCTTCTGATGAGGAAGATGAGAAGTCATCCATTAGTATGAACACACTTTTCCCATTTAGTTCCTCTGGCTTTGCTTGTGATGACCGTCCACCGTCTCTAAGGAGTATGGAGATGGAACCAGCAGGTGGAGACAATAAGCAGTGCAAAGATGAAGGCTTGACATCAAAAGGGAATAGCAATGGAATTTTCCTGACATGGAAAGATTTGTGGGTTACGGTGCCTGATGGGAGAAATGGCCGCAGGCCGATCTTGCAAGGGCTAACTGGATATGCTGAGCCGGGGATGGTGCTTGCTATCATGGGTCCTTCTGGCTGTGGCAAGTCAACACTGCTAGATGCATTGGCAGGTAGTAGCTTGTCGCGTAATCATTTTTAGTAGTTTGTTGCGTAATCATTTTTTCTCCCATATTTTAAATATTGTGTTCCCCAAAAGAGAAGGAAAACAACCATTATAGACTTCTTGGGTGGTGTGTGACATTGATATTCGTACTAAAGAATTAATGGTTTTGCAGATGGCAAATAATTTTGCTACCCCACAGATCTTCCATGTTATGCCCTCACAGAGTTTGCTTGTACATACTGTCTTTAGCAATTCTTTTGTGTACAAAAAAGAAAAAAGTGCCCCTACATGTCAATTTAGACCGACATCTTATAGTAATCTTATGCTTCTTCTGTTCTAAAATGATAGCCTATTTTAATTTTGCATGCGGAAAAAAAATATAATTTCTTAATTAATATTATTAGTTTTTATTACTACTTTCTGACATACTTTTGTTAAACTTTCTATAAAACTATAATTTTTAAGTATAAGTTGTGAAAATCAATTGTATTTCTTGTCTTAATTAATAATATTATTATTTTTAATAATTATTTAGTAAAATAACAATTAAAAAGAAGATATACTATAATCTGGAACTCGCGTAAAATAAAAAACTATTATTTTTGAGACGGAAGAAATATTATCTATATCTATTTCTTTTACAATATTACAATAATATTTTACAGTTTTACGATTTTTATTAGGATTCATATACAATATTCTAAAGTAATTTTGTGACATAAGAAAAATAAATGATATCGGTCCATCGGCCACCAAATTATACCTAAAGAAAAGAAGAATGCTTTATCCCATGATTCTAGGAATGTGCGGATATGTGTGCATGTTCTCTCTGGCCAAGACAAAAAGGTTATAATAATATTATTATATTTTCTTTCATAAAGACAATCAGAAGCACTGTTGACGAGAGAGAGCTTATCACTTGCAGGAAGATTAAGCTCGAACACACAGCAAGCTGGGGAAATCCTGATCAATGGTCGGAAGGAAACACTTGCATTCGGAACATCGGTAAGCAAATGTTTATATTCTATTCTGACAGTCTCCCAGGGGGAACAACTGCAGAATTTACTATTTTTCAAGCTCATAACTCTTCTTAGGCCATGTAGGCTCCTCTCTTCTCATGTTCAAGAGGGCTTTCTTTAGCAGTCAAAATAGATCTTTCAATGATAGCTACTTGGTTAATAAAACTGTTAAAGAAAATAAATACTACCGCTTAAAATTTAAAGATCATAATAATTAAAGAAAAATTCTGATATTATTACGTAAAAAAAAAATTTATTTATACAGTGCAACCGTTATTATTATTTTGATTATATAATTAAAATAATAGATATAATTTAATAATTTTAAAAAAATAATAATAAACCAACTATTTTAAATGTCTTTCATTTTTTTAAAATTTTAAAAAATTATTAATACAATAATTTGAGCGTAAAAATATCAATCTTTAATATATTTGAGTATAGATATATAAATTGAGTAATGAAAATATAAATCAGTGGCAGGTTCCTCCCTTCTTGAACTGCTTCCTGTCAAGAGTAAATGTAGCAATAACTTTATGTTCTATCATTTTCTAGGCCTACGTGACTCAAGATGACACTCTAATGACAACATTAACTGTGGTAGAAGCTGTATACTACTCGGCGCAGCTTCAGCTTCCAGACTCCATGTCAAGATCTGAAAAGAAGGAAAGAGCAGAGGAGACAATAAGGGAGATGGGTTTGCAAGATTCTGTTAATACCAGGATTGGGGGGTGGAGTACAAAAGGACTTAGTGGTGGACAAAAAAGAAGAGTTAGCATTTGCATTGAGATCTTGACTAGACCCAAACTTTTGTTTCTTGATGAGCCTACTAGTGGACTGGATAGTGCAGCATCTTATCATGTCATGAACCGCATTGTTAAGTTGGCTAAGCAAGATCAAAGGACTGTTGTCGCATCAATTCATCAACCTAGCAGTGAGGTTTTTGAGCTGTTTCAGAATCTTTGCCTACTCTCTTCTGGCAGGACTGTATATTTTGGTCCTGTTTCAAAGGCAGAACAGGTTATTTAATTAACAATAATAATATGAGTTTTGATTTTTTGGGGGTTGAAGTTGATGAATTATTGCATAAATTAGCTTTGATTTTTGTGTTGCAGTTTTTTTCCTCCAATGGCTTCCCTTGCCCTACTCTCAGGAATCCATCTGATCACTATCTTAGGACCATAAACAAGGACTTTGATGTGGTAAATAAATTTTCTTTTCAGTGAAATAACCAAGATGTAGGATATAAATGCTCTTTTTTTTTTCTCTTAAAACAGAATTCATTATAGTACAGTATATTTACTTGTTATTCACTTAGTACAGGACATTGAACAAGGGCTTGGTGGTTGCACAACAGAGGAAGCTATAAATATTCTCGTCAAGTCTTACCAATCATCAGAGATTTCCCAGCATGTTCAGAAGCAAGTAGCTGATATAATACATGAAAAGGTACAAAGATAGATAGAGTCGCACAGTTGCAATTGGCAATATTATCAATGATGTCAAACATATCAGAGATCGAAAAGAGAGTTTTAACTTTTCAATGTTGTTTGTTCTGAAGAAAGGAGGAAGTCTAGAGAAGAGAGGAAGCCAAGCAAGCTTCATAACCCAGTGCGTTGTTCTTACCAAGAGATCCTTTGTGAACATGTACCGTGACCTAGGCTATTACTGGCTTCGCCTTGCAATCTACATTGCGTTGTGTTTATGTGTAGGGACTATCTTTCATGACATTGGCTTCACCTTTGGATCAATTCAGGTATAAATAGAATATATTACTTACTTTATCTTTCAAGACCAATTTACTTTTCCTTTAGTACTATTAAGCACTAGCGTTTTTTCAGGCCAGAGGCTCAATGCTCATGTTCGTTGCTGCATTCTTGACTTTCATGGCAATTGGAGGGTTCCCTTCTTTTGTTGAAGACATGAAGGTCGATTCTATTTGTAAATAAGGCTGCAATGATCATGAATTTGTACCACTGCTAACTTAGTTTTCTCTCTACTAAAATCAGATATTCGGAGGAGAAAGGTTAAATGGGCACTATGGGGTTGGAGCGTTCGTTGTTGGAAACACATTCTCTTCCATTCCATACCTGTTGATGGTCTCATTAATCCCTGGAGCAATAGCATACTATCTTGTTGGCCTTCAGAAGGGCTTTGAACACTTTGTCTACTTTGCGCTCGTACTCTTTGTGACCATGATGTTGGTTGAAAGTCTGATGATGATCGTTGCGAGTCTCGTACCAGATTTCCTGATGGGCATTATTACAGGTGCTGGAATTCAAGGAGTGATGATGTTAAATGGAGGATTTTTTCGGTTACCTGACGATCTTCCAGACCCATTTTGGAGGTATCCAATGTACTATATTGCATTCCATAAGTATGCAAATCAAGGATTCTACAAGAATGAATTCGAAGGATTGACATTCCCTAATAATCAAGCAGGAGGACCACCTACGATTACTGGTGAAGAAATTTTGACAGGGTTTTGGCAAGTTGAGATGGGTTACTCTAAATGGGTTGATCTTGCTGTCTTGTTCGGCATGGTGGTTCTCTATCGCCTCATGTTTTTGGGTATCATAAAAGTTGTTGAGAAGGTTAAGCCTATCATCAAAAGTCGTCCTGGCTGTTTCTCCTTCACATGAGGGAAATATAATAGGTTTTCTTACCCAAGGAAAATTCAGAACTTCAGAGTTAATTAGGAAATTCTCCGATTTTCCCTTTCTGGTGCACCCAAATCTTTGGTGATACATATTGTAACTAAAAGAAAATAAAACAGCGACATATAATTTAGTTGGTACGTATTATTTTAGCAAATGTTGGAGTGCCATAACAGCAAAAATTGTTGTTGTCTATGGTGTATTTCAAGCTTTTGATAGTATAAAACTTGTTTACAAACACAATGAACGCATATAATTGTTTCTTACTTTGCTTGAATTATATTATTACTCTATTGCTATCAAATTAATTAGATTCTCTTTTTTTTAAATTTTTTTATATGTCCATAGCAAGTAGTACGAATGATAAACAAGATTTACCCTTTAATGCTTAATTCTTGCATAACAACTAACACTAGTTGCTAAGATAGTATCTAGATTCATAAACATCTATAAATATATTTATTTCTGAGACCTAATTTTTTTTTGATATGTGTGTTTAATTTTTGACACATGAGATTCAAGCTTATATATAATTTTACTGACTCTAATCCTAAAAAATACCATATTAATTATATTCCAATATTATTTTAACTAATAAATAGTTCGTAATCAGATAATGATACTAATTTTATCCTAAAAAACAATAGACTAATTATATTTTAAATATTATATTAACTAATAAATTAATTTTTTAATTAGATGATAAATCTAATTTTAAAAATAATATTTTTAATATTATATTCAATAATAAATTAAATTTTTAATCCTAAAAAGTAATAATATAGTTATATTAATAGTATTAATTTATATAATATTAAAGTTAATTGATAAATACTTTTAAAATAATTTTCATATTATTGCATTATTAAAATTTAAAAATTTAAAAAAAATTGAGAAAAACATTTAAGAATAATTAGTTTACTTTTATTTTTTAAAATATTATAAATTAATATTAAATACTGAAAATTCTATTACTATTAACTTGATTTTATAATCGAAATAATGATAATGGTCGTGTAACTCATGGGTAAACGACTAGTTTCTTTCTAAATTTTATAGTCGTTTATTTGGGTTAAGTCATGTTCATATATTATGATATCAATACCAATATTACTTTTCAACTTCCTTAAAATATAAACCATTTTCATATATTTTCTCTTATTTTCAGATTATTCTTTAAATTTTATAATTCTTGCATTTATAGTTGAGTAAGATCTCTGTAATAATTGATAAGCTATTAGTGCTTTCATTTTAAAATATAAATATGTCAAATTCAATTACAAGCATATTTGTGGGCTGTAGTATTAAATAAAGCATATTCTTCATATTCTCTATGTATTCTTTTGTTACATATTCTCTATGGCTTATACAATTATGTCCATCTCATTCCTTTCTTTATGTTTTCTATTTTTCAGTCCCTTCTGCTATTTACATGGAATGTGACTTTGCACCAAATGTATAACCTTATAAATTAAAATAATTTCAAAACATTAGAGTAACTAGATTTTTTCTATTTTTATACCATTTGTCTACTCAACCAACTATGAGTATCGATCTCTTGACTACTCTTGTTTTTTCTATCTCAAACTACTTCATTCTTAGAAAATCAATTAATATGACTATGCTGAATGCAAATGAGTTCATTGCTATGAGAGAAAAAATATGTGAGAGAACATATATGAAGTATAAAGTTCAGCCTCAACTTTGAGGGCATGCTCTTTGTTGCTGCTCTAAAAACTTCCTTACATGTTCATCTTTAGAAGCCATTATCTTGTATTAGTATATTTTTATTGAAAGAGTTTGATTTGTGAAAATCTTGAATTTAAAAATAATATCATTAATTTTTCAATCTAGCTCCTTTTCTTTTGGATTTTATCAGTATTTTGATATTTACTTTTATTTTTAATGCTATAATACAAATGAGACTAGATAATAGATCTAGCAGTAAGTCTAGAAGGCATGTAATATCCCTTTTCTTATAGTTTTCTTAATATTCAATGGTGAAATACTTAGTGAGAAAACTCAATTAATCAATAGAAATATTTGACATCTTAAACATATATTATGACATTTGATATATTTGGTGACTGTTTTTTTCCATAGCTCATATTAAACTACACTATAGGATTAGAATTTAAAATATTTTAGATTAGTAATTTAAAGAACATTTAGGCTGTTGATTTCATTTTAATATTGATAAAGCATCTTATACTATCATAAAAGCAACAAATGGAACAATTTGGTTTTTAAATTTGTTTAAGTGGTTTATTATCGATTATTATTATCATATAAAATAGAATAAAAAATGTGATCTTGATTATAATATTATGCTAAAAAATATCTTTAAGTATTGTGATGGTAAGTGTGAGTTTTGTTTATCAGTTAATTTCTAAAGTTTCATGAATGCATAGATTATATTTTCTTTATTTTTTTCTTGTAATAGTTCTAATGTGTGTATTACTCTTTCTTTTTCTCTTCAGTCTTACTAGAATTATAATGTTAGTCTAAATGATATGAAAATATTTTTAATTTTGGGCAAGATATATACACATATATATCTTAGAGTAAAAATGCAACCAACAAAAAATTATATGATTCTGCATCATTGTGTTTACATTGATAATTAGCTTATTGTAAATTCACTAATGATTGAATGTCATAATATACCTTACTATTGAACAACCTTTAGAGATTATTAATTGTAATATTAATAAGATTTTTGAACTTAATTTTTGAGAACTTATAAAAATTATTTAAGTGAGTATTAGATGGTTGCAGTGATAGAGTGAGCAACCTTAGAATTAAGACAATAAACACTAAGCAATTCAAATGAAAACATCACTCAATGGAAGAAAATATAATTTTAGTCTTGCAATTTTAAATAACTGTACGCTTTATTAGAAGCATTAAAATGTGATAAAAAAATATACTTTTCTATTAGTATTCTAGTCATATTTGACTGTCAAACTTATTGTTAATTAAATATTGACGATCACTTTATTAAAAATATTGCTACAAGAGTATATGTAGTGCGAATTTCTAAAGATATTATAAATGAAAATTATATAAAAAATAGAAGGATAATTCCAAAATATCAATGTTATAGTTTTTTTTAAAATTTTTTTTTTGGTCTTACAAAATAAAAAATATTATTTATTTTAATTTTAAATATCATTAAATTTAAAAATTAGGGCAGTCTCGCCCATATGATGGGGGCACATCTAGTTTAAAATTAAAGCTATGGAATTATAACTTTTTTAAAAAAATAAATTCATCACTCTTTAATTATTTATTTCATATTTTCCATAACATATACTAGAATAAGTATATGTCTCAATTTATGAGAATTAAGAATTGTAATCTAATTTAGTTGTTATTTTAAGTGCTGATTAAATTTAAATTTAACCAAGTCTTTAAATAATATAAAAACATAAGTTGATAAAAACATAAAGATAAAAGTTTAATTTTTTTAATTAATATTTTTATTTAGTTTCTCCAAGAATTAAACCAAAAGACTAGCCGTTCTAATTTAGTTTTGATATAATGTTTCTTAAGGTTCCGGACCGGTTCATAAACCATTGATCAAGAGTTGATTCCAAATTTAACGGATCCGATTAATATCTTGATTTGCCATTGAAACTGGCTCTTTGATCATGTCTATCTAGCAGTATTATCAGTAAATCTAACCAAGCTCAAACTAAAATAAAATAGAAATAAAAAAGAAGTACGTTTCATTATTACCAGTGCGGAAAACGCAGCGTTTTAATAAGTCATTAAATTCCTACTACTACATAAATCGAATACGCTTTATACAGCCAAATCTTTCAGCTTGCTTCAGACATCAGTAATCGACGAACATGGAGGAAGAGGAGCATGAGGTGTACGGTGGAGAGATTCCTGACATGGAAGGCGATATTGATCCTCACAACGTCGACATGGATATGTCCGCCGCTGATGACGACGCCGTTAAGGTCCATGGTTATTTCTTTCTTTCGGTTTCAGTTCTCCATAGACAGACAAAAGAACCCTAATTTAAGAATTGAAATCTGGCAGGAGCTGGATGAGATGAAGAAAAGATTAAAGGAGATGGAAGAGGAAGCGGCTGCTCTCCGCGAGATGCAAGCTAAGGTTGAGAAGGAAATGGGCGCTGTTCAAGGTTTTCTTTTCTTTTTATTATTATATTTAATGCTGTATCTCTTAATTTCTGGAAAGTTAAATAATGTGTCTTTTGATTGTTGGTGATTAAGTAAGAAAGTGATGAATGTGTAATGTTGGCTTTAGGTTGAGATTATTCTTGGTTAAATTAAAGAATTATAAAGCTACATTTTTTGAACCACATTTGAGAATTGAGATGCTGTGACAGATGATACCTCAACAATTTTACTTATTTACCATGTATATAGGATTCTCTCTTTTTTTATGGGGTTGAATTATGAGTTGCAAATAATAGAAAAGTGGACAATGCAGTTCATAGGTTTTGATCATAGATGCGTTTCTTTTACCCTTTGACTTAAGGGGTTTGGAAAGTTTGACCAAACATCAGTTTGATGGATTTGGAAGCTCAGGGTAGTCGTTAATTTTTTGTTCTTCTATTTTTTCCAATAACTAAATTGTTAAATGTGCTTGAACATTGAGAAAGATTATTCTTTCTTTTTCTTTTTTCTGGTTCTTGATGGCCAAATACCTTTTCTCTTTCCTATCTCATGTTCTGCAATGTTCTGATGTTCTTTTTCGTATTAAATTTTTGGCATGCATTTGTTATCAGAAGTTGTGATTTTCTTATAAAAATCCTACCTCTTCTCTGTGATGTAGTCAAATTCTTTGACCATTAAAAGGATTTTAACCAACTTGGTGTTTGCAAATCTGCCGTCATGGCTACTTTGGTATATAATAACTCTTTTCAACATGTTCTAGTTTCATGCCTCTAGATTCAATATCTAGTTAAATTTTTATTTTAATTTTTTCATGCAGACAATCAAAATATGGTTCTTGTTTAAATTTTCTTTTTCTATTTTCCTCACTTTAGCTGCTATCTCATTTTTTTAACTTTTTGCCTATTTGGAATTTTAAAATCATATATTTATGTGTGGTAATGTTGTACACAGATCCAGCTAGTGCAGCTGCTAACCAAGCCAATAAGGAGGAAACAGATTCTCGTTCTGTGTTCGTTGGCAATGTGAGAAATAAGAAAACCTTTCATCTTTCTCATTATATTTTTTTTTTCTTCTTCCAGTAAGCTGGTTTTCATATATATATGTCATGCTCTTAGATTTGCTTTTTCTTTATTTTGGATTAATAAGACACATATACGGGTTAGGGACAGGACACACTCCTTCGCAAAACCATGACAATTTTGTAAAAGCATGCTAACCTATGTAATCTACACAAACACTTTCCACAATCGATGTGGGATTGGAAGGGCCAGCTCACTCTCCAGTTATTGTGAATGGGAGGCACCACATCTCATACTCTCATATATGTGCTTTTTCTTTATTAATAACATACACATATGGGTTAGAGATAAGGCATTGCTGACCTATATAATCCAAACATACACATTTTCAATAACCAATATGGGATCCTGAAGAACCTCCTTAGAGTTGCTTAAAATGGTGTAATTTGCTTTAGCCTCAACAAAAATTTATTTTCTCTGTATTTTATTGTGACTTCATATAACTTTGTCTCCAATTAGTCATAGTGCATGAGTATTATAGATTTCCTTTTGAAATAAAGTGGTCTATCATGCATGTTATATGATGAATGACCGATTTCATGAATATACGACTATAGGTATTTGATGATTTGCTATCCACCCTTTCTTTTTCTTCACGTATATTCTTAACTTTGTCCCATTATCTGTGAATTACAGTTCCACCATCCATCAGTTTACACATGACATAGTGTATATCTTTTGTAGATAGTATAGTGAGAAATCTCATGCATGTGGCAGCAAAGCATGAGTATTTCTTTTGTATAATATAATGGATCATGCCTGTGGCAGCAAAGCATCCAGGCTGTAAGATGCAATTTTTTTCCTGAAAGATAAATATGGGATACTCTAATATTGATGTTTGATTGACTATCATCCATTCTGAAAATTATTTCATAGGAGCATATATGTTGCTTTTCTATGTTCTAGTCAAATGTTGTGGCTGTAGGATTTAGAAAGCCATGGGAAAGGAAGGCACAGTGCAAAGATAGCTCATCTAAATGTGAACTACTTGAATGCTTTTTTGGGGTGATTGCATGAAACACTCCGGTAGATTGAGCTAATAAGTTTTGAAGATGAATTGAATAACCTTCTGTACAAGCAGCTCAAATGGCTCATTTGTTGAAGAACTGGCATATCTCATATCGTGTCTCTGCTTATATAACCAGTAGTGCAAGACATATTGAAACGAGAGGGTGCTATTATCACTAGTTATTTTTAATTCGGACAGACAGACTAATATTGATCAAACTTAAGGTAATTTGGCCCTTTTGAAATACAGCTAAATATTAATGTCATTTTCAAGCCAAGGATATTTGTATCCATTAATGACCTCAAATTATCATTATGAGAGAAGATGTTGAAATGAAAATAGGAGGATAGTCGCTTCTTCAGGTGCCATATAAACTAGAGATTGCAAGTTCTTTTCTTTTTTTTTTTTTTTTTTTTTGCATTTGAAAAGTCTTGTGAATAATGTGAGAGGTGAGCAAATGGTCAGTTTGTTTCAAAGACGAACCAAACCAAAAGGCAAAATTCCTTAAAAATCTCAAACCTAACCAATGCTTAAGGAGAAACGAACCGAAGCGAACAATTGTTGGTTTGGTTTGGTTCATCAATTTTTCTTTTGGAATATTCTTTAGATTAATTTATACTTTTTTATATCTTTATATTTATGGTAAAAAAATTTAAAATTGTAAATAAGAACTAATGAAACAAAGTTTAATTTTTTACTAAAATTTAATTAAATAATATAAAATATCATTGAAGTTATTAATTTTTTTATATATAAATATTTTAGTAAAAAAGTAAAAATTTGCTCGTTTCGGTTAACCAAAATTTCTTTTGGGGAAAAACCGAGCTGGGCGAAGTTTTATTGATTTCTAAAAATTAGAACCGAATCAGTTGGTTTGGTTCTGTTTTCTGTCTCAATTCAATTTTGGTCACCCTCAAATGTGATTGACAATGTAGCAAGTGTGCTCGTGTGTTTCTTTTGTTGCAAAATAAAATCTAATTGTTATTTGGTGGCTTTGACATATAACTGCTATAAGATATTAGCCTCCACCATGCTCTAAGCCAACAAAAAGAAAAAGAAAAATACGAAAAACCTCCTAGTAGAAGCTGCTAGCTCCACCACTGGTAAAGTGGTAATCAATCCAGTGCAAGTTATATTGTACAGAACTTTGGTTTTGAGTTTCTGATTTTGTGTAGTTGTTTTATATAGTAGCTGCATTAATTTCCTTGCATTTGCTGCTGATCCGGATTCTTATGTTTCAGAATCATGGTTTGACTTTATGTCCCCACTATATGATCGCAGGGTTCTCCTTATTCTTCAAGTTCTCTCTTTCTTAGCGCCGGAATACTTGTACTGTCTTTTGGGGGTGGGCATGTCTTGTGTTAACTAAGCTTGTATTCCAATATCGAAAAAATACTGCATGTTAATAGAAAAAGAAATGACAACAAAGTAGTTGAAAGAAGATGAGATGAAAAGAATAATGAATGAAAAAGTACATGTGAAAGGGCTGGAAAAAAAAAAGAACAAATAACAAAGAGAAAAAGGAAAAGAAAACAAATGGAAAAGAAATGGAGAATTGAACAAAGTAATTGGAAAAGTAAGATGAGATTAGAAATGAAGTTCAATATGAAATTGAGGGAAAGAAGCCAGCAAAAGGCTTAATGGAGGTGGCTGGAGTTGGTGGAAGTAGTATGTAAAATGATATGCTTCAACCTTTATTGCGACAATGGAAGTTGGCCCTTTTGAAGAGCAGAGGCAAACCAGGATATGCAATCTAAATTGTAGACTGCGGAGCCTCGTCATTGCTGGTGGTGGTGGTGGTTGGTGCTTCCAGAATTTGTGGTCATTTTGCATGGTGAAGGGTGTAAGCTTCTTTGTTGTGTCATAATTTCTAGTCTGCTAGTTATATTTATATAAAGTGTCAGAAGTGTTCAACAAAATAATATTTTACATTTACAAGTGAACTTACAACAAGTCATTTAAGCTAGTCTTCTCACTTTGACCGGTTATTTTGTTGTTTTCTTCAGACAGTTTTTGGGCTCAGTATGGCTCATTACTGAAGCCTTGCTCATCTTATTAGAGGTTGGCACATGCTATGTCTTGTTACTTAAACTCAAGAAAAGAAGCATAATAAAAATTTGTGAATAGTTCAAGCTTGGACGAAGTAAGATTCAATGTAGTAGTTCCTTGCAATTTACTTTGTCTGTCTTATTGAATATCTAGTACAAGATGTCATCTTCTCCATATCTCTTTGGTTCTAGGAAAGCATTTTCTATGTGTCAATAATTAGCTCTTACCATTACTAGCATTAAGCATTAAAACACAATATGCGCTTTCTGCAAAATTGATTGGGAACTCCTTCCATGATAGAGTCACTCTTTAAGTAATTTCTCGATATCCATTTATCAAGTAACTTGCTAGATGTCTAAGCTTTCATTGTTCTGCATTAGAAAAATCTTTCATAGAGAAGGCACTTCTAGTCCCATTTGATTTAGAGTTTCGAAAAACTTCCTGCATTATAAGTTCTCTGTTGTGTTGTATACTAATGTGTATTTTGTGTTTGCTAACATGAATATTACTTATATCATCACTAGTTGTTTGTTCTTGAATGGTATATGCTGTTAAGCTCCTGGGAACTTTCCAGTGCTTGAAGGGTTGAAATGGAAGATTTTTAAGGCTACTTGGTTTAAAAGAACTCAAACCAAGGGTCAAAATCATATACAAGGGCTGATCTTGAATTTTTTATATACAAGGGCTGATCTTGAATTTTTTATATACAAGGGCTGATCTTGAATTTTTTTAGGATTAAGGATTTATTTGAGAGGAGTTGAGAATATAAAAATCCTCAAGAGTGTAGGATTGCTTTTCAGTGGAATAAAGAAAAGCAAAAATACAGATGAACTTCTGGAAAAATATGGTGCCAAAATCTATGTTCATACATGGTGTGGATGTGGGATGATTTGTGGATATAGTAAGATTGGTTTTTGGCTATTTATAGAAAACGTCAGTTTGAATTTATAGATGTAATGAGAAGGGAAGAGATATTTTAATTATGAAATTCTTCTTGATGTTTAGATAGATGAGCTCGGTAAGCAGATCTGGGTTGCTATTCTAACATGTGACATGAAATTTAAAATGAAGCTAATGTTTTAATTCAAGATTTTGATGCCAGAAAGATAAAACATGCTGGATTGATGGCACTGGAATGTCTGGCATATTTGATAAATTGATAGAGTGATGAAATTGCAGAATAATGTTGCTTGTGTACAAAAGTGATAATTAACCAAATTCTCCTTTCTTTTTAATGTTCTAATTTTTTGATCTCTGCTAAATCATGTTCCTATATTAGCACAAGCATATGTCATTTTTCTCATACGGCGATGGATAATGCATCTAGTACGCACACACACACACACACACACACATATATATAAGCGCTTTCTGAAAAATTATGAAATGAAGGATATAGGAATAATATGACTCGGTGGATCATTTGTTACCACAAACGTGTCTTTGTAATTAGGATGTTCTCTTGCAGCAATCTTTTGTAGATATGTGTGTTCCTGATTTGAATTTGGTTGTGCAAACCATGTGATTACTTTTATAATGCAGGTTGATTATGCATGCACACCAGAAGAAGTCCAGCAGCACTTTCAGTCCTGCGGTACAGTTAATAGGGTTACTATTCTGACAGACAAGTTTGGCCAGCCAAAAGGTTTTGCTTATGTGGAATTCCTTGAAGTAGAAGCTATACAGGAGGCGTTGCTTCTGAATGAATCTGAGCTACATGGACGGCAATTAAAGGTGAGTCTTTATTGTCTTATTGAAGGAAAAGCTGGCGCGAAATTTGTTTGAGATCATTATACATATATATTGATATTAATGTTTGTGTCACTCCTGATATGCATTTCAGGTTTTGCCCAAAAGGACCAATGTTCCTGGAATGAAGCAGTATCGGCCTAGGCGATTCAATCCATACATGGGTTACCGGTTTAGGAGGCCATATGTACCTCCTTATTTCTACTCCCCTTATGGTTATGGGTATGTTTTCTACACACTTTTACATTTGCAGCGACTGTTTATTATACATTTTGTCATTCCTTGTCTTGCCTCCTTAATGGCTGCAGGAAGGCTCCTAGGTTCAGAAGGCCAATGCGATACATGCCCTATTACTAGATGACTGAAGATGGTGGAAACTTTCAGGTGCATGGTCACATGATATTATATTCCTGATATCTATGATTAAAACAGTTTGGTTTATCTGCCTGATGGTCTTTAGTTTATAATTATCTGTTGAGAGGGTAAACAGATGCTTTTATTGGCACAATAATCATGTTGCTCTGGTTCGTAATTGTATGTTATATGAAGAGGAAGTCTATATATTCATAGGTTCAGCCTGCTGGCAAGTTTCTCTTTGTAAATGAGATTGCTTGCGTTAGGCAAGGGAGGATTTTAAATGAAGAGATTCAGATTTTCCTATTTCAGATTTTAGTTTGCGTATCTTTCTTTCTTGGTGTTGATTTACAAAAAGAACCTCCTTGTTATTTGCTAATATTTACATTCCTCCTAATGTAGTCGTTGACCTTTAGAATGATCCCTACAGCATCATGCCAACTTAACATAGTTAAACTTTCAGAAGTTGCCCCTGAAAATTAACGAAATTAGGAGCTTTCATTACAGATAATATAAAGGCATTAGTGTTTGTGTGGTTGTGCTTTTGGAGGCGCTTGGTTCAATAATGCATCTTTTTATTTTGTTGGGTACAGCCTGAATTAATCAAGGATAACTAGAATGTCCACTGCGTGACGACTATTAGAGATGACAATTCATAGGAAACTGAACACTAAAGCATTAAGGATAATATATCCATATTCAACCCTGAAACTCCTTTTCTTTTGGAACTTACAAGAATCATGGTTGTACTGGTTAACTGGGCTAATGTTATGCGCCTAGGCGGTCATATTCAACCATTCGTGTGTTGTTGCAACTAGGAGTGAGGACCGTTTGGAAGAATTCAGAATTTGGAAAATTTTCTAAACCGTATTAAATTCTTGGAATTTTAAAATTGGATCCTCAGAATTATACCCTAATATAAAATTTATTGTCTAAACAGTTTTAATTTTTTGAAATAGTTTGGTTTAAAGATTCATATCTGACAGAATGGTTCAATTGAAAAAAATTTATTTGATAGAAGATTTTATTTTTTCAACTTAGTTGATATTAAAAGTTTCAAGTAAGAATTGAGAAATAGACGTCAATAAAGAATTGGTCAAATCACTCTAAATTTTTGTATTTAATTCTCTCTTTTCCAGCCCTTATATAGTTAGTTACTTGCAGTCATGTTATTGTTTGTATTTTCATATTAAATTGTTTAAATTACTTTGATTAATTGGTTTAGCAATGTTGATTTCAGTATGCAAATTTTTCAAATTAAAACTGTTTAAGTTGAGACTGATAATTAAAAAATAACTAATTCACCTCTCTTTTAGTTGCTAATTTAGCCTATAAAAATAAAATAAGTTAATTTATACATATTGTCATTTCTTTACGTATAGGAAATCTGTTTCTTTTTCTTTTTTATAGCGTTTGTTGGCATCCACTCCAGGAAATATAACACTTTCATTTTACTTCTAGCCAGTGCGAATAATTGCATAAAGTAATTAAAATCCGACGTAACATGATATGTGTAAATATGAAATTAAGGAAAATTAATGATTAATTGCTAAGACTTTAAAAGTTTTAATGCCATGAGTTTTCAATTATAATATAACATTGTAGATGCAGAAATATTGAATATTATGAAAAAAAAAAAAAAAAGAACTGCAAAGACATATCTAACATGACAGTAAATACATTGGTTTGTCACAAAAATAAATGGAAAAACAACATAATTGAAGGTAAACTATAATATAACTAAAAATAAATTAAAAATGAATAATTTGAAATAAAAATGTTGATTTGTTGTAAAAATGAATAAAAAAAAATAAAAAATAACATATTAGAAAGTAAACTATAGCATGACATAAAATAAATTAAAACTACTAATTTATTGTGAAAATAAATAAAAAGTATTAAATTATTGCAAAAGTAAACCAAAAAATAACATATTTAAAGTTAAATTATAGCATAACAAAAAATAAACTAAAATCTGTATATTTTAAAATAAAAAATATTGATTTGTAGCAAAAGATAAATTAAACATAAACACAAAAAATAGAAGAATAATAAAAACCAAACATACAATACATATGGCATGCAATATGACATGGCATTTGATAATATATTATTCCATCATCTAATGCAAATGACATAATAAAAGGATACATGACATGCGTGCAAATGTCACACTTAAAGAAATGTAACACATGATATGCACGTAAAAGTAGAGATTTTTTCTCTTTTTCTTTTGTCTTCTACCATTTTCCATTTTCTATTTTTTATTTTCCTATTTATTTTTTAAGAAATTTCTTCTGTTTTTTTTCTTCAATTATATCTCTATTATATTTTTAAAAGAAAAATAAAGATTCGTTCTCCTTTTTAGCTTGAAATATGACTCATTCTACAATTTCTTTCACTTATAGAAATGTCACATATAGTATGTATGCAGAGAAAAATATTTTTTCTCATTTTTTTGTTTACCACACATTACCAATCACTAACAATTTAATTAATTTTTCTCTATTCTTCAATACATTTTAAGGTTATTCAATTCTTTGTTCTACTTTTCTTCAATTGATGTTTGATTTCTATCGAATATTTTTTTCTAGCTACTAATTATAAAACTATTAAATGTTTATTAATTTATGCTTTTTAAATTTGTAACGAATGTCATTGTTTAAATGTTCAATATTGATTGTTTATTAATTTTATTTTGCTAAACAAGTATTTGTACTAAAATATAAATATTTGTAGTATAATTTTAGCTTGATATTCTTTTTATTATTTGTAATAACGATTTATATTATATATATGTTATATATGTCTGTTTAAATCAACTAATGAATATGGTGTTCATTAATAATAATATTCATTAATAAACTAATTAATATTATGTTTATAAATAATGAATGTTTATGTCAATCATAAAAATATTTCAATATCCATCATAAGAATATTAAATTTAACTTTTCTAAAGAATTAATATCATTTTTATCTGAAAATAATTTCATAGTGATATGAGGAATAGATATAAAGTTATAACTACTAAATTAACAAGAATACATTAATGAACATGCATATCATAAATGATGAATATGATTCACTAAAATAATAAACATCTAAATATTGACAGAATAAATAATGACTAGTGTTACAATAAACAATAAATATTATCCCTATAAATAATGAATACCGGTGTCTAACACTTTTAGTTATGAAATTATCAATTACATATAGTTAAAATTCTTATTTTTCAAATGTATTCACTTATATTGAAATTTTTTAATACATGAAGAATTTCTAAATTTTTTTATTATATTAGTTTTAATAAATAACTTATTTTGTCATTTTTTAAAAATATTTCAATTTTCAATTTTTACAAAGTATGGCTAATTGAAAAGATTAAAAAATGTGTTATTATGCTAGTTTTTAAATTTTATTTACCTATGATATGAATTTTCTTAATTATATACTAAATTTACTTAATATATAATTTTTGGCATAATTTTAATTTTATAATTAATTTTATCATAATTTTTCTTTAAAAAAGCCTAATAAAGAGAAGCATGGATGTTGTACCCGCACAAATGGCTTGGCTCCTTGGACCATAAAGCAAAGTGGTCCGAGGACCAGATATAAATTGCAAAGCACATTCACATAATTTATTTTGTGCCTGAGATAAAATAATAATAATAATAAAAACCATCCTACAAACTTAGAAGACAGAAAAGGGAAAAGAGTATTTGGCTAAATTATGAGCAACATAATTAAAACGACAAGAGGCTAAATGAAACACAATAATTAGAAAACACAAAGGCTAGCGCGAGCACCCGAAGGATTACGAGCCGCTTGAATAACTCCCCAGGCATCCCCTTCGAAGATCAAACAATCCCAACCCAAAGTGCTAGCTCAAACCATACTGTCTTTAAGTGCCAAAGTTTCTAAGGTGAAAGGATGGCAAATCCCCTGGTTAAATTTCGGGTGTTGAGCAAGAAAGGAACCAGAAGCATCTGACGCAACAAACCCCCCAATACCACAGCCACATGGGGGAGAAGAGCAAGCAGCATCAAAGTTAATGCTAATGCAAAATAAAGTTATATTTGTGGGACCAGAAGTTAATGTCTTCCTTCAAATGGCAAGAAAACAGTTCATTTAGCCAAAGTACTAACTAATGCCAGGTTTGATTAGGTGCAGACGTTTGGTAGATGTTTGCTGCCTCCATTGATAAAATGTTTTGGTTTTGTTCCAAGAAACATTGATATATATAATAATATTCATATGAGGCAAGAGTAGTAAGAGCTAATGGCAGAGTTAGTTCCATTTTATGTTATTCAATTTGCTCCACTTCAATTGGCTAGAGTTCCAATCTTGAGGCACTCTTAATTTTGCTGTCAAATTATGGAAGTAAACTCAGTATGGTGCAAGCCATTAACCAGTAAACAAAAAAAGGAACCGCTAAATATATATATTTATGCTTCTAAATTTATATTAATTAATCGGTTTAACACTTTGATTAACAATTTAATCTACACTTGAATTTTATTTTCTTTATATTTAAACATTTCTAATTTTCAATTTAATTTAACAATTAAACTTTATTTTTTGGTAATATTTAAATATTTTTATGCAATACTTGGGGACGTATCGAATGTATCAGAATCGATTATTAGAATGTTAAATGGACTAAAAGATCAAAATCCTACAGCATAAATATGCATTTGACCAAAAAGAAACTAAGGAGAAAAGCAATGTACTTATGTGACTGCTCTGCTTTTGTACATATGCTAGGAATAGGAAAAATGTAGCTGGATTGTGATTTTACTTAATTTCATTTTCTTCCTCGTTGTTTACAGGTAATAAAAATGAAGCTCTCTAAAAGTGAAAGAGATTGAAAAGGAGAAAGAAGAAGAAAAAATAAAAGATAAGTAAAATTAGGAAGGGAGAATTACATAGAAACTTTCTATAAGGTTTGTTTAACAGGTCAATTCAGTGTCATTTTGGCCATTCTGTTGTGTTACATGTGGGAGAAGAGCTAAGAAAATATCTATGGAAGTATGTAATTGACTGGAAGAAAGTAGCAGGAAAGTTGTTATAGCCTTGAATTCAATTACTTTTGAATAATAACTATTAAGTTTAAAAAGGACAGACAAAATGGACACACATCTCATCATCCATTCTGAAAGCAACAATGGACTTGGTTTTATTTCTTTCCTTGAAACTTCCCAAACAGTAACTTAATCAAACTTCAATGCTAGATAATACATAAACTTTAATCACCAGTTTACTTAAAACAACAAATAAGATTCTGTAAAGCTGATATCCAGCACCTTGCTTCTGCAGCTTCCACTCAAGAGGACACCATACCAGCCGTTTTTTAACGAAACAGTCCTTTCACAGCTAAAATCATATTAAAGAAAGGATGCAAGACATTCTTTGCAAAACTAGGCTTCAAGTCGGCAGATTCCAGGGTTGCTATCGATCGTAGGAAAGAATTGCTGGGCTGATGTGGAGATGAGGGATGGCTACAACACAAACATCGGGATAGGATACATAACAAACTTATTCACTACCAAATACACTGACTGATGACCAATAAGGAATAAAACAAGACTTGGAGGAGAGCTGCCTACAGGCTCAAGGAAAGCAGGCGTTGGGTTCCGATCCTTCTTTTTCTTAGTCGCTCAGCAATGATAAATGCCAGCTCAAGAGACTGAGAAGCATTGAGCCTAGGGTCACAATGTGTGTGATAGCGTGAACCCAAGTCATCAAAAGTAACTGTCCTAGATCCGCCAATGCACTCAGTCACGTTCTGGCCAGTCATCTCTAGGTGAATTCCTCCTGGGTGGCTTCCTTCTTGTTCATGGACATCAAAGAACGCTCTAACCTCAGCCTGCAACCAATTATAGTATTATGAGCATAAGTTAAAGGAGAACAGAGTACAATGAGCAAAAGAAGTTACTATACTTCTTTAATTTCGATTAATGGTTTTCTCACGACATTTTCCTGGGCAAGGGGGAGATGTATGCCTCCAGGATCATTTGAGCACATCTTACTATTATAAGTTCAATTATTGAACATTTCAACTCAGCTTGTTTCTTTAGAAGATGACCGATATTGACAAAGATACCTCACATTCCAAAAGCTACTGGTTGGAGATACAACTATTAAGCAATTTACTTGCCACTTGATGATTATATATATATATATATATATATATATATGTCTTCCTACTCAAAAACTATCTCATAGAATTGTCCCTGTCTTACTGATTCACCTAGTAATGATTTTAAATTGATAGCACGATTTAGTGTCATGAAATGAGGAAAATTGTGAGTGTCAGTTATTGGAGTATTGAGAATGCAAATTTTATTTTTAAAAAAAAGCCATGAAAATGATGCAATTACTCGTCTTTAGTCAGTTAATTTCAATGAACTTTTTGTTGCATTTCTTATCATCAACCTACACTAAGGTATATCGTGCCACTTAATTATTCCTGATATAATTCAAAATGTAGTCAAAGACAACCCAAAAGAATTTTACCAAAATCGCATCAAAGGGACGTGTTTTTAGTCCACAAGGAGCCTTAATTGTGTTCCCGTGCATTGGATCACAGACCCATGTCACAATCTGTCCAGCCCTGCGCACTGCTCTGATCAAGTGGGGAAGCTTGACTCTCATATTCTCAGCACCCATTCTACAAATGATTGTTATCCTTCCAGGCTTGTTGTTAGGGTTCAGAATTTCAATGAGTTTAACCAGCTCATTTGGATCCATTTTGTTGCTCACCTGCATCACAAGTTGAACTTTCAGCGACTAATTTATGTTGGCACAGACACATTACTAAGTCACAACAGCTTAGGCATGAAGTTCAATGAATACAACAAAATGGCAATTTCTCTCATTATAGCAACGGTAGTGACACCAATCATTCTTATAAAAATCGCACCAAATTACCTTGATACCGAGGGGATTAGAAATTCCTCTAAGGAACTCCATATGTGCACCATCCAGCTGACGGGTACGCTCTCCACACCAGAGCATGTGGGCAGAGCAATCATAGTACAGGCCAGAAGTGGAATCCAGCCTTGTAAGAGCTTGCTCATAGGGTAAATGCAAGCATTCATGGGATGTCCAGAATTCAGTAGTTGTCATAACAGGGTGTTCCACTGTGAGTCCGGTGGCAGCCATGAATCCTAAGGCCTCGTCAACCCGGTGTGCCAGTTCTTGGTACCTATCAAACAAATTATGAGCATTAACAGTGTTAAGGATGTAAAACATCAAACAGATCAATGCAGCTATGACTCTAAACGAAAAGTTTCAGTTTGCATACCTGTCTCCTTGCTCACTGTGCTCAGCGAAATCAAGGTTCCATTGTGTTACCCTCTGCATAGCAGCATACCCTCCAGTGGCAAAGGCCCTGAGAAGATTCAAAGTAGCTGCAGACTGGCAATAAGCTCTTATCAACCTCTCTGGGTCTGGAATTCTTGATTTCTCATCAAAAGCATCTCCATTAATATTATCCCCTTTGTAGCTGGGCAACTTCACTCCATTCTTCTCCTCAAATGGGTCTGATCTAGGCTTTGCAAATTGACCTGCCATTCTCCCCACCTAAAAATAACCAACCAACCAACCACAAAATCATCAATGGACCAAATCAAATAACACTTGAAACGTTGAAACTTCAAAATCAAGAATCTAAACTCATTATTGACTACAACATAGTACAACCAAAAAAACCCACAGTTCAAAACTACTCAATTTAAATTAAACTACAATATAAAATATGAAACTTTAAAAATAATCATGAAAAAGAAATTTCAAACTCTTTCAGAAGAGAACACTAACCTTAACAACAGGCATTTGACCACCAAACATAAGAACAACACCCATCTGAAGAAGAATTCTAAAGGTGTCCCTAATATTATTAGCACTAAATTCCTTAAAACTCTCAGCACAATCACCGCCTTGCAACAAAAAAGCATTCCCCATAGCAGCATCAGCAAGCTTCTCTTCTAAACTTCTCGCTTCCCCAGCAAAGACAATTGGAGGAAAAGCCTCAATTGTCTTTAAAACATTCTCAAGTTTATCAGCATCGGGATATTCCGGAAGCTGCAATGCTTTCTTTGTCTTCCAGCTATCCACTGTCCATTTCCCGGTACCGGGAGCCGCCACAGGAGGAGAAGAAGGGGTGGTCTTGACAGAGACAGTGCTGTTCTTGGTGGGTTCAGCTGCATGGACGGCTGTGATTGAAGGGAGGGATCTGGGTTTGCTGTTGCCGGGAAGAAGGGAGAATGATGACTGGTGATGCTGCTGGTTGGGATTAAAGACAGTGCGGGGGTTGTTGGCATAAAGAGACTTTGAGGAGAGAGTTGAGAGAGCCATTGCTGGTTTTGGTTTGGGTCTTGTTTCTCACTCTAAGTCGTTAAAAAGAAAATTGAAGAGAGAGAAAATGGAGGAGAGGGATGTGTTTGTTGCAAATTGTGGAAGAATTAGAAGGGGGTTTTATAGGGGTTTAATAATAATAATAATAATAAGTCCTGCAGTCTTAGTAAAAGAAAGATAAGAGTGTGTTTGGTTGAGTTCAATAGTCAAAGGAGGAAGGCAGGTTGTTATATCCCATTACAACACACGGCAAAAGGGTATTTTCGTAAAATAGCATATTATATGTATAAAAAATTTACATCGGCCTCTCGTTGCGTGGAACTGCCCTCCCCTCCTTTCTAGTTCGGATTTGGCATTTTACTAAGAAAACTATTTGATGTGACAATCCGATTAAAATATTAATTTTACTTCTTCTTTCAAAAAAATCAATTAGGCAGTATTTTTAATTCGCTTTCAAATATTTTGGTCCTGGTCGATTTCTTTCCTTTATTATAATAATAATAAAATAATTAATTAGTTCTGAGATATTAATAAAATAATAATAACATGAAAATTACATATTAATAAAAATAAAAATTTAATAATATAGTAGAATATATTATTTAATTTTATCAGCGATGTAAATACTATTTTTTTATATATGAACTATAATTCAAATATTCTTTTAATGGGAATATATTAAAATATAGTTAGAAAAATCTAATTAAAGGAAAAATAAAAGAAAAAAATTTACTAATTAAGAATGAATTAGATCCAACTATAAAATCTGAATATATTATTATATTTTTATTTAATTATAAATTACTCAAAATATATCATTTAATTAATAATATAATATATATACATACGAGAAAAGTGTGTCATTTTTAAAATAAAATAAATTTACTTATATGTACTAAAAAGGATAAAAAGAATTTTGATATCTTTAATTTGAACCTTTCCAAGAGGTTTTAACTCTAAAAAAGGCATTAAAAAGGAAATGGAAACTAGCTATGAAATAAAACAATATAAAACCAAAAATTAAAAGAAATAAATAAATCTCCTTTGTCTTTTACTTTTTCGACTGGAAATAAATCTCCTTTGTCCAAACCAATGACTTCGCTAAGAACAGGGAAACAATCCAGTTAGACTTAATTGGCATTTATATATTTAATTTAATTTGATTTAACTCTTTTACCAAATTAATTTTATTCGTTTATAATATAAAAATTCCAGTTGGGCTAAACTAACCAAATTTTTTATTTATTAACAAAAATTATCTTAATATATTAATTTTAAATTAAACTTTATGTTTTGATTTCTTCAATTTATATATATATATATATTAAAAAAAAGCGAAGTCCACATGGGAGAGGGGTATTATGGTAAAAAATGAAAGGCAGAGATTTTATTATTAGTGATAAGGCACCTACCGATGGCTCCACTTATATTTCGTTACCTACCAAATTGGGGCCTAAGCAAATGTCACATTCCTAAAGATAATAATGTTAATAGTCCTTTTTCAACACTTTTTAGTTGATAATTAGTTCGTAATTAAGCATAACCATCAGCATTATGGTGGTAATTTGGAACTATTACCTAAGTAATATTTAGTAACAATATAATTTTTTAATCTCATAATAATATTTTTCTGGATGTTTTATTTTAAATAACACTATTAAAATTTTTATTTATTTATTGGAGGGCCAACAGATCATGGACTACATGCTCTTGTCATACAGAAAGGAGGAGTGGCAATCCCCTTGCATCCGGCATAAAGACGAAAACTCATATAGTGCAGAGGAAAGGATTCGAACTCAAGACTCTCAAATGCTTTTGTCATTTGAACTAGGCCTCAATTACACAACACTATTAAGGTAGTATTTGGTTCAGAAATTTTGTACAGCTGATAATTATTTTTAACCGAATAATTATATTAAAACATTTAATAAATACTTAAGAATCGGTAAATAATAGTTGATTTTATATCAATTAATTTTGATTATTTTAGCTTTATTTTAGAAATTTTTGTTATTAGTTGATAGTTGATTTAATTTTTTTATTTATTTAGATAATATTATTATTAATAATAACTTGTTTTAAATTGATATCACATAATTAATTTCTTATAATTTATAATAAATAATAATTATTTTAAAATTTTATTTAATAATTAAATAATTATGATATTTAAAATTAAAAATTTTATTGGTGGAATTTAAACTTTAATTCTTAAGTTTAAAATAATTTTTGTAAGTATTTTTTATAATAATTATAATTGAGCTAAACAAAACTAACTATGATATTTTTAATTCCTATAAATTATTTTTACTAATTTAAATTATTAAAAATAGTATAATAAATTAAATATATGTAAAATTAAATTACATCTTTAATAGTAATTTAACATATTAACAACAACCGCTAATAAAATTTTACCAAATAGTTTAATTTATCAACTAAACTAAAAATGCCTTAAATAGTAAAAATATATTTTTATTAACTTCAAAGTTAATTGAGTTTTTATACTTTATTTTATTTTATTTTATTATAAACATAATTTCTTTTATAGTTCTTACCAAAGGAAATGTAGATAAAAAAAATATTAAGAGTGCTTTTATAGAGTGTTGGTTATAACAGGAATATAAAAATGTGAAAGAAAAAAGCAGTTTTTCATTTTATAATTAAAACTATAAATTATAATTTTATGAAATAATTTTTTATAATAAAAATTTTCCATATATAAAAAATCAATTGGAGATACTTCAATGACCTTCTTGTAATGTTATTTTGATATTACATTAAAAGATTTCTTCTCAATCCTCCAATGTGAATAATTGATGAACTTTAAAAATATACTCACTAGAAGATATAATACGAATGCATAAATATATAGAAGAGCACAAACATATCGTTTAGTTGTTCAAAAGCTATGGTATTCATAAGTTATCCTACTGAATTTTATTCCAAATATATAATCTTTTTAACACTTTATTTAGGAGCTTAACCTTTTCCAGTGGAATAGTCTTCTAATATGGCATTAAAATGTTTATGATCGTAAAGCCATTCCTATTTTATTAATTAAATAATAATAGTGATGTTTCATAAAATAAAATAAATTATTTTATTTATATTTTATACTCTAGACATTCACGTGTCGCAATTCACGTTTAACGTTCGATAAATATATATATATATATATGTAAAATAAAGAAAAGAATTATTTTTAGTAATTTAAATATTAGAGTGAAAATGATTATTTTAACATAATGTATACTAGGATTAAAAGGGGAATATTTATGCAAGTTGCATCTCTAGTAACATATTCATCTCCTCAAGGATTTTCTAAGAGTTTCAGCAAAATGAGCCTTGTGCGGTATACATGCACTTGGTCATAGGAAACAAGTGGCAATAAATTGTGACCTTTTTTCTTTTATTTTCTCGAATAAAAAATGCCAAGAATTTGCATAACCACAAAGCTTATGCTTCTTCAACCTTTACAATGGCCGAAGGGTTATGATCTAGGGTCTATATTATTTCATGAATTTTCATAAAATCATAGCATAAAAATTCTCGTTTTCATTGTGAATTTTATACATCCGCGATTGTTACTATCTATGACGTGAGCTGACTGTGAAAAGAAAAATTAATTTGTATTTGATTTTTATTTTTCTTCATAACATTAAAACATCTATATCTCACTATATTTGGATGTATCGGAAGAAACGATATAAATATTAAAAATATTTAAATAATATAAATTAAAATGCAGCTAAATATTAAAATAAATAAATATCAAAAATTGAGATGTCTAAATATGTCTTTAGCAAATAATACACGTGTATGAAATGCTTTTATCCGTGCTTAGAATATGTGAACCAGGTTTTTAAGTTTCAATAATGGCACAAAACCAATAATGAAGAACAAGATGGATGATGGACGCAAGCTTTTCCATGATGTGTGGATGCGTAGCACAAGCAGGACAAAGAGAGAGATAGTGTGGTGCCAAAAGTGTCATTCTTAAATCACTACTTCTTTTGCCGGGCATGTAGGATTCCATGTTCTTTCACATTGCATCATACCGACCATGCAAGCAAACAAGCATTGCTTACATTAAATTTTATGTTTTAATTATCATCACTAATGTTTGTAATCTTTAACTTTTGTTTGGCTATTTCCAGTATCGTTAGATTAATATAATATATAAGTTATTATTTTATTACTAAAATATAAATCACTCAAAATATATGTTGGTACAATTATTAAAGATAATTAAGAATTTCCTATAATGTGGTAGGAGTAAAGAAAATATGCAAAATTACTTTAAAAGAAGCCATATCAATTAGATTATTATTAAATATTCTTATAAAATTATATTATTTTAAGAAAATTATTAATTAATATATTAATCATATTTATATAAATTAATATTTAAAATACGATTTATATATAATTTTTTTAAACAGTAAATTATTTTTTAACTAGCAAATAAGTTATTTACTGTTCTGATGACCAATGTAGATTTCCATGCTAATTTTTGAGTTCCAAAAAGTAGAGTTCCCTAGAATTTTTAGAAGCCATCACCCCTTATTCCGCTATATGTAAATTAAATTCATAATTAAAGTTCTTAACAAACATTTAAAATCTATTATTATTATTATTTTAGATTATTTATAATTTCACACAGAAAAAGAAAAACTAATTTTTCCATAGAATTAATTTAGAGCTAAAATATTTACGGATGTTTTAAACAGCCATTAGAATGAAGTGCCAGCAGACACCAGAGATCGACCAGTTGAAGGGCCCAAACAACAATGTGACTTTCTGGTTGTTCATGTCCAACTAAATTTCAACAACTGTCGTATTTATATTAAGGTATCTCTTTGGACCTACGGGAACATCTCTCTTCTCAAATCTCAATTATTCATTGCTTCCATGGACCAACATTAACCATGCATCCCATGTGACTTTACTAGTTTTTCTGGTATTTTGAGATATAATTTAAAAAAAAAAAAAAAAAAACAAGACGACTTTATATAAGAGATTTTTTAACTCTCAAAGTGGGAGTGTTTCATTTCCTTTTTTTTTTTTTTTTTTACATTCAGAGATGTGAGATTGTAAGATGTATTTATATTTAAGATTTGATTGTTTTCCTCATCTTTCAATCCTACTTTTTTGGTCTAGTTAGTCAATTTTTATTATTTCTTGTCCAAAATTATAAATGTATTACCCAAGTATGTGAATTTTAAACTTTTCTATACATTTTATTTTATTTATTTTATTGTCTAACTTATTGTTATCGTAAATAAGTTTTCTGTCATTAAAAATTTTAATATATATACACTACTCTACAATCTCTAAATAAATTCTAGATATATATATATATATACTAAAAAAATCTTTAATATATTGTTGATAGAGTTTCGCTTTAATAAAAAATAGCTAGCAGGAGAAAACAAACAGTTCAATTATTTTTTATTACTTGAAAATTTGTTTTCATAGTTTATCAGTCAAGATTTGATTCTCATAATTAGTAATTAAGAATTAATTCATAGATATATAAACAAGTAGGGAAGGTACACTCTTAGATTCATTTGAGAAATTTAACTATAGAAGATTTTCGTATGTATTTATTAATTTTAAATAAAAAATATATATTAATGATTCAATATCAAAACATAAAATACTCATACATACATATTACTTTTGTATTAATTAAAATGTATTGACTAAATCTAAATAAAAGGTGAAATTCAATATTTTTTAAGTTTTGTTTTTAAATTGGAACTTACTCACCAAAAAAACCAAGAAGAGAAGACGTACAAAAGGGCTGCCAGCGTTATGCATGCATAAACACACTTCAAATACAGCAAAGTGTAATAAATTTATCCTTTTTAATATAAAAGAAAGAGTGATTTTAATCATATAACTAGCGAGCGATAAGATTTTTAATAAATTAATAAAAATAAGAAACGTGCTTGCCACGTTTTTTTATTAAGATTATGTATTTCTTGGAGAGCATGTGTAACCAACAAACAATCCCCATGAATTGCAAGCAACAAAGAAAATTAGGGTTGGAAATGTAGAATGCAGATGGTGTCATTATATTGGGTCTTTAACAAGATTTCAAATATCTTTCCATCGTACAATAATATATTTCTTTTATTTCCGTTTCGATCTACCTTTCAAGGATTTGATTGTCCGCCAAAGTGCGGTGGCATTTCATACCTTAATGTCATTAATACGATAGTAAGGTACAATTACATATTTTAGTCTATCAATTAAATTCTGCTTTATTTTACACCTAAATCTGTTTTGCCACGACCCCAGTTGACTTTTGGCTAACATTCTTCTACCATTTAGATATTGACGCAGTCGAATTGCTTAATGATTGCCTTGCTTTTATCAACATTGTCCCTTTGAAAGTAATTGGTTTTCTTTACTAATCATTTTAACGGAAATTATATGGTTATTTTATTTTAAAATAAGGTAATCATATTTTATTTTAATTCATTAACAAAATAATAATAACTGATTTTTGTTTATATATTTTTTTTAAAAAATTTAGTGCCCTTTAATTATAGATTACTAATTAAAATAAAATTTACTAAAATAACATAACCTAGTTTTAAAAATTTATACACTTTTAAAATGTACGAAAAATCAGTTTTAATTTGTAAAAAGTATGAAGATCATTTTTTATAATTTAGTAATATATTTCATAATTACAAAAGATTTAATATTTCTCGTAAATCTATAATTTTTTCATAAATCATTAAATCTCACAAAACTAATCATTTTTTCGTAATATCATTCATTTTTTGATAACTAGTAATATTTACGAAACTTAGTATAATTTATAAAAAATATAAAGAGGATTGTCATTTTTTACAATTTAGCAATATATTTTGCGAATACGAAAAATTTAATATTATTCATAAATTATTAAATTTCATAAGACTAATCATTTTTTCGTAACATCATTTTTTTTTTTTTGCAACTAGTAACACTTATAAAGAATTAGTATAATTTGCGAAAAAATATGAAGAGGATTGTTATTTTTCGTAATTTTGGCAATATATTTTACAACTATAAAAAAGTTAATATTTTTCTAAATTTGTCAATTTTTCATAAATCATTAAATCTCGTAAAAGTAATCATTTTTTCATAATATTATTTACATTTTTGCAACTAGTAACACTAACAAAAAATTAGTATAATTTACGAAAAAAAATGAAGATGATTGTTATTTTTCGTAATTTAGCAATGTATTCCACGCTACAAAAATTTTTAGTTTTTTTGTAAATTTATTAGTTTTTTCATAAATCATTAAATTTTATAAAAGTAATTACTTTTTCACAACTAGTAGCACTTATAAAAAAACTAATATAATTTGCAAAGAAATATAAAAAGGATTGTCATTTTTATAATTTAGCAATATATTTCGCAATTATGAAAAGGTTTAATATTTTTTGTAGATTTATTAATTTTTTTCTAAATTATTAAAATTCACAAAAGTGATTATTTTTTCGTAATATCATTTATTTTTTTTCACAATTAGTAATACTTATGAAGAAGTAGTATAATTTGTGAAAAAGTATGAAGAGAATTGTTATAATTTAGCAATATATTTTATAATTGCTAAAAAATTAGTATTTTCATAAATTTATCAATCTTTTCGTAAATCATTAAAATTCATAAAAGTAATTATTTTTTCGTAATATAATTTATTTCCTTGCAATTAATAACACTTATGAAAGATCAGTATAATTTGCAAAAACATATAAAAAGGATAATCATTTTTCGTAATTTAGCAATATATTTCACGATTTCAAAAAAAATAGTATTTTTCGTAAATTTATCAATTTCTTATAAAATATTAAATTTCTCAAAAGTAATCATTTTTTTATAATATCATTTATTTTTCCGCAACTAATAACACTTGTTGTAGTGAAAATAAAATATAGAGAATTCAATAGATTGCCGGTCATCTTTGTTTATAATATTTCATGGATAAAATTTAAGCAAATTAAAAATCAATGGCGAAAATCACCTTATTTTAAAGAAACCTTAAAAGTAATTGGTTTTGTTTACTAATTTTAAAGAAACTAATATTGACGGTAATAATCTCTTATAGCATAATTAAGGTTTCGAGTTCGAATCTTAAATATGCAATTGTGTTAAAAATTTTAATATAGTCATTAATCATCCATGAGGATCTTGCATGACACATTTTAAATTAATTCTAGATATATGTAAAAAAAATTAATATATATATATGATTATTTAGTGAGAATAAATTAAAGCATTAAAATGTTTAATATATAATCTATTTAGAATAATAATAGAATAATGAATAAAGTTGAAATAAAAAATAATAATAATTGAGTTGTATAACAATATTTTATTGAAGTGGAACGCAATGTACAAATCAACGTTTTCATCTATGCTTTTAAGTAAATAAATAAATGAGATCCCACTTTCACTAGGAGTTTTAATAGAAAAATCAACTCTGACAAAGTTAGTTAGCTTAAGTTGATTCCTAATTTCTATTTTCTAATACAAAACTAATAAAAAAATAAAATAAAAGGATATTAACTTTAACTTTGCAATTGCAAGGGTACGCAACACCAACAAAGAGGACATGGACATGGACATATCCATTAGGCATTAGATCGTGTGTATGCCATTTTATTAGAAGCTTTGGACATATAATTGTCGGAAGCAATTAGAAGAACAGCATTTTGAGATTCAGTTACAGATTACAGTGAATATGTTCGGCACCATTTTGGGTAGGTCAGCAAAAATTATATTTGAAAATTAAAAAACAAATTTATGATTGTACATGGATCTGAATTTTAATCACTTTATTATTTAACTACAAATATTATTTTTAATCATTTACCTATACATATTATTATTTTATTATATGTTTTCAACTTATTTTATGAATATTCAAGTACCATATATTATTAATTTGAAAAAATACATTTTTAAGTCCTTAATCTTTTCAATTTTGTTTTATTAAATCTTGTGATTTTTATTCTATTTCATTGAGCTCTTCTACTTTTAATTTTATCATATGGAAGACTTAAGGATTCTTAACTAAAATAAAAATAAAAGTAAAAAAGATTAATATAACAAATTTAAATCTAATGAAATATATATAAAAAGTATAAATAAACGCTTAATAAAATAAATAAAATTTCAAAAACTTAATAACAAAACAAAAAAATTTTAAAGGCTGAATATTGAATTTTGCCACCTAGTTTTACCTACTTCACATACTTTATACATCTCTACATCCTAATCACATGGTACCTCTTTTGGCTGTTTGGTCATCTTTATTTCACTCTTGTTGCATATAACCATTTATTAATCTAATATATATTCTTTTAATCCTTAGACATTAATCAAGGACACTAACCTTCACTATAACCATTTATATGTTCGCATGCATTGCAGTTGTCATGAAAAATATAGGGAATAGACGACGACAAATAACTTTACTTCGAAATTGCTTTTATACTTATATTAATTGCTTATAGTTTTTTTATATTAAGAATATTCTATTAATAAAGATTAATAATTACATTTTAATATAAAAGATAAAAAATTAAATATTAAAAAATACATATAAAATGATTTTCTTTTAATATTTATCAATAGTATTGACGACGAAATAAATTACAACTCTGCGGAAAAAATACTCCACTCAGTAATATAAAATTATGTATGAATTTTATAGATATTTTTTAACGAGTACAATTGTTAATTTCGAATTAATTTCTTTCTTTCTTTTCACTACTCCTATAAATGGATAACTTAACACTCCATAATAGAGAACTATAAAACTCTAAAAAACTAAATTCAAAATAAAGACCGGTCATTGTATTATTTTATTTAAAAAATAAAATAAATTTATCTTTATCACAATCAATATAAATTCTCACTGACATAAACATATTTATAAGTTATTAGTTAATCATTTTCAAATCGAATTCAAGTTTGATATCCTCAAAATACACATGCCAGAAATATAATTTGCTTGTTTAAATTTAATATTTAAGTTACAATAGTTAATAATTGAATAAAAAAATCTAGCAACAAAACAATAGGCATTTTCTGGTGTTGGGATTAATCAATCAAAGGTTTTATGTCATTTAAATATATATGAAGTTTAATATCAGTTAGGTTACTTGATTTGGATTCAGTAGAAATGCAATAACTAGAAAGGTAACAACTCATACTGCTAATAACTTATAAAAGGGGTGTCCAAGCAAAACCCTTTTTTGTTTTGTTTATTTGCCAAAAAGAGTTGATTAATGTTGATATTTTTTATTTATTTATAAATAACAAAATAAAAACTTGAATTTAAAATTTTACTCAAACATTTACTATCAGATTAAATTGTGTGTCTAACTACTATACAAAGGAATCATTTTCACAAATTATTCATGTGCTATTTAATTATTTCATATGACAAAAGAGAAATGAAAAATAGGCCACCTTTCACACCTAAACCATTTTAATATATGGCAGCCTTAGCTCACAGTCTTGGATATAACCATTAACAAGCACCACCAGCTCCAACTCCTCTTCCACAATCACAACCAACTATCACACACTAATACTAATGCTATAACCCTTCTTTCGGACAAAGCATAAAAAGCCAACCAAAATGCACCTTGTCCTGGGTCCTCTATGTATGTGGTCCTGCCTCCTTTTGGCCTTGCCATTTTCGTGCGTCATATAACTACTAAATGTGATTATTACATGCCCCTTGTGCGCACTCCTTTTTTTTTTTTTTTTTAATTACATCGAAAGCAATAGTGAATTCCTTTAAATTCTAGTAACTCCAATCTCAAAAGACAGTAACAATGTATGAGTTTGGTGGATAATTATTTGTGTGCCTAATTTAACTCTTAATAAGAAATTTGATTTTGAAAAAAAAAAAGAAAAGACCTAGTGGCTGCAATTAAACTAAAGTAACTTTTTCTTATCTTTTCTTATTTATTTGTAATGTTTATAACTTAAGAAAATTATTATATTAATAGTTGAGTTTTTTTATTTGTTTAATTTTTCTAAATTAAAGTTACATTAAGTTATCTAAGAAAAGAAATAATATTAATGGTTAAATCTTTGTATTTGTTTAATTCTTCTCATAATAATTTTAGTACGATGAATATCAAAAAAACAAAAGTAAAAAACTAAGTTTTTGTTTTGTATAAAATTATTCAATATCATTTTATTTATAGATTTTAATATTTTTATGGATACTTTTTTTAAATGGCTTTTGATGATAATCTTATATTTTTATGAATATTATATTTGTCTTTCATATGATGTTGAATTTCTATTCACACATATTCATATGTGATAAATTATAGTTTCATTAAATATAAATTATAGGTCCACTGATAGTACGATATATGTTCATTGAGAATCTACTGTTAAATATAGTTATAAGCAACATGCTCATTAAATATTGATTATACATTCATCAAATATAAAGTTTAGATTTATCATTTATAAACTGTAAATTCATTGATTAACATATGAATCTGTTTTTTAATTTATGAGTTTTTGAACTATAATTTATAAATTTTAGGTGTACATGCAATGAACCTATAATTTATAATTTATGAATTTTTATTTTTAACATGTAAATTTGTAGTTTTTTTAATGAATTTCTAAATTATAATATATGAATCTCGAATATATGTACGTGTAGTTTATAATTTATGAACTTATTATTTTTAATTTATAAATATGTAATTTTTATAAATTTTTATATTATATGAATCTCATATATATATATATATATATATATATAATGAATCTATAGTTTTTAATTTATGAATTTATTATTTTCAACTATGAATCTGTAATTTTTTTGTATACATGTCTAGACTTTAATATACCTTAGGTATACATGTGATGAACCTATAATTTATAATCTATGAACTTATTGTTTTTAACTTACAAACACATAGCTTTATGATTGATATTTATTGTTTTTGCCAATGAATTTGTGTTTATAATTCATAAGTGTGTTTTATAATTTATAATTATGAGTATGTGATTATTAATATTAATATTTTATTATTATTACTAAATTATTAAAAACTAAAGAATTATTAAGTGATGATAAAAAATAAATTTAAGTTTTATAAAATAAAACATATTGTAATTTAAAATATAAATATTTATCAAAATCTGATTTAATTTTTAGTTTTATAAAAATTTAACTCGTTAATAAAGCTTCGTGATATATAAAATTTAATTTTAATATATATGATGTTTTTATTATAAAATATTAGCATATTATTAAAATAAATTTAGTGTTATAATATAAAAATCATAAAATTACTGAAAATATAAAACTATAATAACTAAAATTATTAATAATATAATGGAAACAAAGAAATAAGACATGGTAATAGAAAAAGAATTATTATTTATCCTAAGACAACTTTTAGTATATAAAGTAAAAGGAAAATTATTACGCACGTCTTTCGCGCGGTCGATACACCAAAATTTATGGACTCATGTCCGCGACATAACAATTGGATGATTGCATTTCCAATTATCCAACCGTTTTATTGAGATGACTTGTAAATAAACTTAATATTACTATCTTACATATATTATATACTATTTATCCCTTTAAATTTATTTTTTTTAATTTTTTGATTTTTTAATTTTATATTATATAGACATTTAGTCAAAACTTTCGTAAAACAATTGTTTAAATAAGTTTAATTATATACTATTTATTTCTTAATTTTTGATGTAATTTACAAATTACTTTTTATATTTTATTTATTGCATTAAAATCTTCTTACATTGTAAAATTCAATATAGTTAAAGAACTAAATAGATAAAAAAATATAATTTGATCCTTAAACACTTGATTAAAGTTACAATTTTAGTATAATAAAATTAATAATAAAGATAATATTTATTTTATTTTGATAATCCAAAGTTAAATTATATGAGTTTTCAATATTTTACTAAACATAAGTACTTTTTAAATATAGATAATAATACAAGAATTAAATTATGATAAAATTTAGAGCAAGTAAATGGACATTAGTTAATATTTTTATCCAAATGCTAAATTTATATTTTCTAACATAAAATTTTATCTTAATTTGATAAAAAAATATAATTTTAGACAAGTTTGATACTTAATAATTAATTTAATGATTAAATTGAAATTAATTTTATTAATTAACCGTCTCGACTTTAGATAAAAAAGATAATATTTAATTTTATAAAAATTCAAAATATAATATATATATATATATATATATTACCAAAAATCAGAAAATAAATAATATAAAACCAAACCTAATTTATGATTGTATAACAGAAATACGATGGAATGACTTTTTAGTACAGAAGTATAAAATAAAATGATGAAAAAGTATAATTCTTAAATATTAAGAGGTACTTTTATGCAGGACAAACATTAATTACCTCTAAATTGAATGATTCAATGGAATTATTCTATCTTAGGCTTTGAGGAAAGGGAAAAAAGAAAAGAAAAGATAAAAGGCCTAATCCGGTGGTGAGAAAATGAAGGGTTTCCCAAAAGCTTTGAAGTAAGAAACTATGGGCTGTGAAGCTAAAAGCTTAAAAAGGTCAGTCCAATTTGGTATCGGCGTCGGATTTCTAACTCTAGCCCAACATAAAAGAACCCATATTATCCAATCTTTCAACTAGTAGAATCGAAGAAGATACTTTTTGGGCGTAGATTACATAATGGTGAAAATTCACTATTTTTGAACTACTTTAGCTAAGCCTCAGGCATGGCTTAATTCTTATTTAGATCTTTCCTATTTACTCTCCGGTTACTACTTTGTTGTAACTTATTCAAATCTTATTCTACTACTCTTTCCTCTCCAGAGGTTGTCTAAACATTTACTTTTACCTCACTCAAGCGAATGAAAGACCGAGGAATTACTCTCTTAATTTTGTTTTATTATGTCTTTTCTTTTGTTTTCTTAGTTATTTGATGTTGTATAACAATTGTAACACATAATAAATATTATTCAAACAAAGATATAAAATTTATCAACCGAGCCCAATCCATATTAAGCAACAAAGAGTAATTATTTATCAAGTTTTGAGTTTAAATTAGTCAATAACTAGTTGCTATAATATTTTCTTTTTATCTTTTTTTATTAATTTATACTGATTAAAGTTTTAATTCAAAATTTAACAATTTGAGAATCAAAATTGAATAATTCTGGAAAATGATTTCGGAATTAATTAAGTCACGTAATTAGTTATTTTTTTTAATTAGTTTAATAATGACACTTGAAATTTAGTTTAATTGACAAAAGCAATTACTTTTAAGAGATAGATCTATTTGTGCATTAGGTGAGATTATACTCTTATAATGGTACGCCACAGTGATTATTTTAAAATAAAAATTGATGTGTTGCTTATTTAAAAAATTAGTTATTTAGTTATTGCTGTTTGTAGATCATGTTAGCATGTCACAGCTTTCTTAAACTAACATACGCAGATAGGCCCAAAGCGCGCCAACCATTGAAGTCATCGCCATTCCTTCCTCCTCCTGCTTCTTCTTCTTCTTCTTCTTCCCTTACGGCTTTATCAAACCAAACCTCTCATCATGCTCTTCCTGTCTACGAAACGACAACAGCTCTAATCAAATCAGCAAATAACCTAATCAAAACAACACAGCAACACCAAAATTAAAAAAAAATGTCATTTATCTTCTCAACTTCACCTTCTCGCATCACCTTCTACTACTTGAAGAACCCTAATATCTCTCCCCCTCCTTCCCAACCAATAATTTCCTGCCACATCAGAACACCCTCACATTTCGGTAATTTCCGCTATAATCTCCAAAAGAAGCCTCAGAATTTCACTCTCAGAGCATACCAATCAGATGAAACACTATATATACAACAGCAACAACAACATCAACAAAACGATTACGATTTCAATCTCGATTCTTTTCTCTCAATTACGGAGTTCCTATGTTTTATGTCATCAGCGATTATTACGGTTAGTTATGCGGTGAATTGTACGGTTATAAGCTCGAAAAAGACGGTGTTAGGATTAGTAGGAAGTAATAAAGCGGTGGCTTGGGGATTGGTGGTGATGGTGAGTGGAATGGCGATTGGTGCGTGGATTAGGAGAAGGCAGTGGCTTAGGGTTTGTAAAGTAACGGTTAGGGAAGGTAGAGAAAGTGTTAATTTAGTCGAGAGGATTGAGAAATTAGAGGAGGATTTAAAGAGTTCCGCCACCATTATTAAAGTGTTGTCTAGACAGCTTGAGAAATTAGGGATTCGATTTCGGGTTACTAGGAGATCTTTGAAAGATCCCATTGCTGAGGTATTTTCTCGTCTTTTTTTTTTTTTCTATTAAGTTTTTGAAAATCTACTAATTTTCCTGAAACTGAATCGGTTATATTAGTTTAGAGCCCGAGTTTGGAATGCTGAGCCATTGTTGCCGGAACTCCTGACATCACCTTTATTTTATTAGTATTAGTAGCCTACTGAAGTGAAGTACCAAAGGCGCGCTCAATTCAATTTAATTCAAGTAGAATTCTGTTAAAATGAATGTGTTTGCTATAGTCCTTAGGATTGAAAGCAAGAACATGGCATCTATGAAAGCTCAACTTTTTTCAATTGATGAATCTTCTAATCATTTAATTTTTTGTTGTTGGCATGTACACATTGATCCGTTACAAAGGTCACGTTATCAGTTCTAGGAGAAACTTCGTTTTAATTTAGGGCACATTCTTAATCAACCAGCTGTTTGCTTTCCAAACTGGCTGTCTTTTGTTAAGACTCTCTTTTCTTCTTGTTTCCTGCGCATCTTTTTTTTCTCTCTTTCTTCTGTTTTCAATCTGTTAGTTGTAGCATCTTGGTTGCATTCCTTATATGAAAATCATTGTCTAATAATTTGTCGTTGCATATATGCCACTTTCTGCTAGCATATAGAGAATATTTTTTGTGCACAATTTATTTCTTTCATGTACCTCTCCCTATTATATTTCTGTCTTAGTAACTCTAATAATTGCTCACTTTGTCATTGAACTCCAGTGAGCAAACTGCAGAGAACATTTGTCCCTCAATTATAAATTTGTAGTACATCTTTTGGATAGATGTTCTAATTTTTTAGTTAGGATGCTTATTGATACAATGCATAAGTTGATATCCTTGGGAGCATTAACTGGAATGGGCTAAAATAAGGAAGACAGAATTATGATATTTGTAATTATTGCTGATCAGTGATTATCTACAAGTTTTCCGCACTCAACTAACTCATTTTGCAAGATGTCAATTTTTGTTAATTTGTTTCTGTGTCTATCTGAACTGAAGACTGCAGCTTTGGCACAAAAGAACTCTGAGGCCACTCGGGCACTAGCAATGCAGGAAGATATCCTCGAAAAGGAGCTTGGTGAAATTCAGAAGGTCTTGTTAGCAATGCAGGTAAATTCAACTGAATAGTTTGATTGTGCCAATGGGCTCTCTGCACTATAGGTACTTGAAGGATTTTGTTTTTGATAGTCAACTAGTATGAGACTGTTCTCTACTGGTACCAGACATGTGGAGGTCTAGATAATTCTCATAGGTGTCTGTTGTCGTTTCATGTATGCTCAGCTAGATGTCTACTTGATTTCAGGTTAAGAAATTTTATATATAAGAACCTGTCATCTGTGTTGATTAATGGGTAGAAAAGTCAGTAGGTTAGATTGTATTTGCTAAATTTGAATTCAAGATTGGTCTTTGAAAGGCTAATTGAAATCACTTCAGGTGTCATTTCAAAATATAGTGAAGAAACCGATAGTGTATTTTCACCAAAGAAGCAAATGAAAAGGAATATTCTGCATGGAATACCAGCACAGCTAGTAAAACTAAGTTGTCGTTGCATTTGCTGCCATCTTTTATTAGTGAATTTCTTATATGCAAATTGTTTGAAGAATCTTAAGTACATATGGAGCTAAAATTCAGTTGTTTAATTTCTCACACTGAATGTTTTCTGTAGGAGCAACAACAAAAACAACTGGAGCTGATTCTTGCAGTTGGAAAGAGTGGGAAGTTATGGGAAAGCAGACAGGAACCCAGCCAACAGCAAGACGTGTCAGAAACATCTGATTCGGTCAAGGGAGCTAAAAAGATGGAAACCCAAGAAACTCAGGCTTCAGCTGCAAGCAAGGGCACCAACAATGACAGACCCTAAAAGTTTTGAAAATTAAACATTCATGGGATTCTTCTGTTCTTTTCACCACATAAGGTCAATTTGCTTGACCCTTCTCTCCACATGGCAGGTGGGCTCTGTTGGCACCAGTACAGATTTTATAACATGGTCTGTTGATTAATCATCCAGGAAAACTTCCCCAGTTCTTGATCTGATCTGCCATTGGTGCTTGTGAAATGAAAACAGCATCGATGATTTTTGTAACTTTTGAGGTTGTATTTCATGCTCATTTTTCCAGTGTTAATATAGTTGAAAATATCTCATGTCCCATCCAATGCTTTAGAATGACATGAGCCGGCGTGCGCGCCCAAACAGAGATGTATATTCGAGCCAGTGTCCAAACAGAGATGAAGAGTAATGATATGTAGGCAAACTTACATTCCAAAAAAAATAGAGTGAAACAGGTTACACGCAGATCTCTTGCAAAATATTCCCAATAAATGCATCAGTATTTTTCACAGACGATCCCCCTTCAGCAATAGCTAGGTGACAGATACTCTTCAGTTGTTTGGCTCTCCTGCTCATTCCTTTTCTTTCACTGCTTTCCAAATCCATAAATTGTTGGACAAGTTGAGAAATTTCTTCTCTGATCACTAAATGTTCTTCCCTCATTTCTTCCTGAACTTTCCAACCAATTCTCCATTCGTCCACAATTTGCCTGCTGTTTGAATGTTGATCCAAAAATAGAGGGAAAGTAAGCATTGGCACGCCTGCGAATATCGCTTCTAGAGTAGAATTCCACCCACAATGTGTCCAAAACCCCCCAACAGAAGGATGGCACAACACCTTCAATTGATCACACCAGGGCAGTACTAGTCCCTTATCACTGCATATCTCCTTCAACCTGTAAGCTTCTTCACGGGCCACCCACAAGTACCGCACACTGCAATCTTGAAGGCCAGCAACCATTTCATCCATTTGGGTTCTTGAAACAGAGAGGAAACTTCCCAATGAGATGTACAGAACGGAACCTTCAGGTTGGCAGTCCAGCCATTTTTGATAGTCAGGACTGTTATGACTGTAATTGGCTCCAGAGGAACTGGCTTCCAGTTGTAAATAAGGTATAGCAGGGCCAATGGAATAGACAGGAAATGGAAAAGTTGCTTTAAGAGTGTCTATGGCTTTGGCTTCAAGCTCATATACAGAGGTGAACAGAAGATACCGTGCTTTATGCACCTTTGAAATGCATTCCAGAGCAAGCTGCAAGACTCTTAAATCATTCCTACGGAAGATTGCTCGAAGCTCTGCCAAATTTGATGAAGAGATCCCTGGGATGTTTTCTGCAGTTTCGACTAAATGGAAGCAACATAACATGATTGAATTACTGCATTTTTGCACTTGCAAATGCTAACTAGTATCAAAACATTTACTACATTATCCGGAATTATGCCAACAGAACAAATATTTTCCTGAAATATCTTAATCTTACCTAGTAAATCAATAGGGGAATCCTGATTTTGTGCGAAGAGATGAAAATGATGCAGGATTGAGAAGAACGTTGCTGGCATAGTCCAAAGAGCAGCCACTGGAATATTCCTCCTATTCCCCAAGTCAATAGCGCACCGCAGTTCAATGTCACCAATTATAGCAGTCACAGGTGGTTCAAGGTGATCAAGAAGCTGCTCAAAAGGAGCTTCCATCTTTGTCATAACAGCTTCATAATATCCAGGAAAATCAAGAGCCCTGTCACGCTCTGATGGAAGGACATTAGGCACAGTGGCGATGCGTATAGCATCAGGTTTTGGATGAGTGCTAATGTAGGCAAGCCATTCTTCAGTGATAATAAAGGTAATGAGAATATCAGGTTTTCTTGAAACTAATAACTTGCAGAAATTTATCATGGGGTTGATGTGGCCTCTACCAGGATAAGGCATAGCCACCACATGGAAAACTCTTCTCGATTCTAAGTCAACTAGATCTACCATCTTTCTCAAGAAACTGGCTGAAAAGGTTATCTTGATGATTGATATTGTTCGTGCGCACCGCCTGAGCTTTAAGAGCTAAAAGGGAGTTTTTCAGGCTGGTGTTGACTTTATTGTTGGGAGAATGTACGTTTTTACCCCTAATATTTGCCTCCGATCAAAATAGGCCCCCTCGTATTATTTTAGGTAACCTCAAAAAAAGTATTTTAAGGTTATATTGGCCCTCTTCTAAGGATGAGTAAGCTGAGTTAATAGAATCGTCATCAACTCATCTGCGTGGCATGTGTTGAAACGAATGAAGTGAGCCACTTAATGAATATGTCAGTTAAAATTCTAAAGAACAAATCCCTTTTAGTTATCTCTCTTCTCTTTCCACTTTTATTCACTTTTGATGATCCCTTTCCTTCATTTTTCTGTGGGTCACCAATTCCTCTTTTATTCATCATCAAAACATATATACATAAATACTGAGTAATAAATTCAGTCCTTATTGATATATAACAATGACAATTAGAGTAAAAAGTTACGAAACACAGATCCAAAAGCAATTGATGGAGTTGAAGAAAAAAAGGGTTGATTTCAATAATTTCCTACTATTTTTTCTGTCATAAAATATATTCATTTATTGTGTCATAAAATATATTCATTCATTGTAAACTGCATGTGTCAATTTTACTATTTTTTATTCTTAATAACAGGTTCACATTTGGATTAAATGATTAAATAATTAGCCTATCAGCAACAAAATTATAATTTTCGTATTACTATCCAATCAAGATTTAAATCTAATCTAAAACTAAAAAATTATTAAATTATTATTTTTATTAGAAACTAAAATTAAATATTATTAAAAATAATTTTCTAATTTAGCTTTTTAAATATATAATCCTATATAATTTTTAACAATATCATTTAATTTAAAATTCTTAATAAAATAATATTTAATTTCTTTGTTAGATTTTAAGATTAAATTACATTAAAAATAAATCATTTTTCTCTAATTTAATAAAAAATTTATTTTTATACAATTTAATATGTAGCATAAATTTTAAGATTAAATATTTTGATTGGGGTAAATTTGTCATTTTCTGCAAGTCTATTGGTAAATTGACTAAAAAGTCAAAATCTGAGCTAATTGCCTATATACTCCAAGTTGAGGGATAAATCAACACTTTAGCCATTACATATTCTACAACTGTCCGCGAGAAGAAGAAAAAAATTTGAAAAAGAGAAAAGCTCAAACTCAAAAGCGCCATGGAAGAGCTGAGGAAGCTAGAAGAGGTACAAAGAATGTTAATGTTGATGCAATTGAACGGCGTCGTTGCGTCATCTAATAATAATGACTCTAACCGCTTCCTTGCTTCTCTAATCCTTCTCATGGTACCATTATTCTGAGTCCTAAAATCCCTAAGTTTAATTTTAAATTTAGACTTTTTCTTTCTTCATTTCTAACACTGCATACCTTTATTTTCAAAGATAAAACCATGCGGCGGTCTCCAGATAAACGAGAAGTGCCATTTAATTACACAACACATGCCTAAGGTGATTCCAAAAGTTATCTTTTGTTATTTACTCCGTTAGTTCAATTGATTTGATTTTATTTTAATTTAATTTTTCAGATTTCAGCTTCTTTTCTAGAGGAAGCCTCGTTCTTATTTAATCAACGTGGTATCTTGGAAATGGAAGACAAGGTTTCAGGTTCGTTATTTGTTTATTAAAATTTTAACTGATTCAGTTGGTGCCTTTTTGTTTGAATTTTTCTTAGTGATAATTCTTAGGTTGTCGAAATGTTGTATCAACTACTCATGCTAGAGAAGATAATGATGAACTAAAGCAAAAGAATTTTGAAGATATGGCTGTGGTTAGCTTTGATTCACTGCAAAGAGCTAATTCTACACTTGAGGATTTTGTAAGTGACCAGATTTGTCATTGAATAAATTACAATACATGTAATAGTTGAAAATTCAATACTAAATAAATGTTTCTTTTGCTCATTTTGTTTCTATAAATACAATGTATCATAGTAACATTATTTCTTATTTCTCTCTTTTATCAAAATTTAAATACTTTTGGACTGACATTGGCTACAATACTAATTACAAATAACAATTGTTTGAATTTGATGTTTGTCCAAAAAAAGAAAAAAGAAATTTCTGTGGATGAAATTTTTCATGCCAATGCATGAGACTTGCATATCTTTTTGCTGACTGTTTTGATAATATAAATTTTATTTGAATATGGATGTTTAATGGACATTATGCATGATATAACTAAATATATAAGTTGCATTTTGCAAATAAATAGAAAAGATAGGTTGTATTGCTTCTTAATTTACATGTATTACATTATATATATATATATATATATATAGGTACAAACATCACCTAAATAAAGAAAGAACATAATCACAGCTATATAAGAAATCTGCCTATATAAGAAATCTGCCTAATGATTTGCCTAATCTCCTTTAACGTAGCCTAGAATTCCTATATTTACAGTTAGGTCAATATTTCCTATTCCAACACTCTCCCTCAAGCTGGCTGAAAAATATCTCCCATTGACAGCTTGCTTACTAGAAAATCAAATTGTCTTTTTAGTAGTCCTTTGGTAAAAATATCAGCTATTTGTTGAGATGTAGGAATATAAGGAATACAAATCAGTCCACTTTCAATCTTCTCTTTGATAAAGTGCTTGTCAACTTCAACATGCTTACTCCGATCATGATGAACTGGATTATGTGCAATGGAACAAGCAGTTTTGTTGTCACAATAGACTTTCATGGGGAGGGAAATAGGTAGTTCCAAATCTTCTAGTAACTTTTTAATCCACATTGCTTCACAAATTCCATGTGCAAGAGATCTGAATTCAACTTCAGCACTACTACGTGCTACAACATTTTGTTTTTTGCTCCTCCAGGAAACAAGATTTCCTCCAATAAAAGTGCAATACCCTGATGTTGACCTTCTATCTGCAGTGCTACCTGCCCAATCAGCATCGGTATAGACTTCCACTTGCAAATGACCAGATTTTTTAAACATCAGTCCTTTTCCAGGTGTTCCCTTTAGATATCTAAGTATCCTATAGGCAGCTTCAAACTGTTCTTGGCCTGGTGAGTGCATAAATTGGCTAATCATGCTTACTGCAAATGCTATATCAGGACGAGTATGTGACAGATATATAAGTCTGCCCACTAAACGCTAAAACCTCTCCTTTTCAGTTATGTCCTCTGGTTTTGCAGGATTTAATTTGAGATTCACCTCCGTTGGAGTTTCAGCTGCTTTGACTCTTGGAGAGTTTTTTGACACAAATGCCATTTGACTCTTGGAGAGTTTATTATAAGATAAATGATTTGCAATTGGATGATTAGTACAAGAACGGGTTCCTTTTCTAAGTGCAATAGGGACATCAAGATCACAATATTCATGTGATTTTTGAGGATTATCAAAAGAACCATTATTTTGAGGTGAATCTTGAGTACTTGAATTTGGAGTGGATTGACTAGGTGCTGAGGAGATGATGAGTTCTCTACCTTTTTTGTTATCATTTCTCCTTGTATAAACAAGAATCTCACGCTCATTATTTGGAAGTGTTTCTTTCTCTGTCATAGATTCAATATTGCTTGACAAAATAGAAGTTTTATCTTTAAAAATATTTGGCGTAGAAGCCACAATTTTGGGTAAAACAATGCTGTCCCATTTATTTTCTTCCTCTAATTGCTCCCCCTGAAGAAAATTCCTTTTGAAATAAGGCTGATTTTCAAGAAAGATAACATCCATAGAAATTATGATCTTTTTATTGTGGGGATTAAAAAACTTATACCCCTTCTTATTTGATGCATAACCAACAAAAACATATTTTTCAGCCCTTGGATCTAGTTTGGATTGATCCTTGTTGCTAGATAAATGAACATAGGTTGTGCAACCAAAAATTTTAAGAGGTAAATTGGATGAAAGACGATGTTGTGGGAAGTAACGTTGAAAACATTCAAGGAATAGTAAAATCAAGAACACGGGTAGGCATTCTATTAATCAAATATGGTGCAGTTAAAATAGCTTCTCCCCATAAATATTTAGGTACATACATAGAGAACATAATAGCACGAGCCACTTCCAATAAGTGTCTATTTTGGCGCTCAGCTATACCATTTTGTTGGGGTGTATCAACACAAGTAGATTTATGTTGAATACCTTTGTCTTTTAAAAACTTTCCAAGTGTTTCATTGAAATACTCTGTACCATTATCAGTATGTAGGGTACTGATTTTAGTTTGAAATTGATTTTCAATCATAGCGTAAAAATTTTGAAAGATCGTCTTAACATCAGACTTGTTAGTCATTAAAAAAACCCAACACAATTGAGTATGATCATCGATAAATGTGACAAACAATTTTTTTTCCGAATAAGTATGGATCCGTGAGGGACCCCACACATCACTGTGAATTAAATAAAAAGGCCTTGAGGGTTGATAAGGCTTTGAATGATAAATATGCTTATGACTTTTTGATAAAATGCAATGTTCACAATGAAAACAAGAACAATCTATTCCTTTAAATAAAGTAGGAAACAACCTTTTAAGGTAGAAAAAACTAGGATGCTCTGATTTATAATGCCAAAGCATGATTTTATCTTTAACAGAGATAGAACTAACACTACTTAGTCCATGAGGTTTTTCATCTTTGGAGGCTTTAGCTTCAAAATGGTAGAGCCCATCTATCATCCTAGCACTGCCAATCTTCCTCCCCGAATTCTGGTCTTGAAACACACAATAGGAGTCACAAAAAATGACACAGCAATTGGAATCTTTAGACAGTTTACTGACAGATAATAGATTACACGCAAGTTTAGGTACATGGAGGACAGATTTAAGAGTCAAGGTTTTTGACAAACTGATTGTACCTTTACCAGCAATTGGTGTGTAAGAACCATCTGCTATACGAATTTTTTCATGACCAGAACAAGGAACATAAGTATGAAATAAACTTGAGACACTTGTCATATGGTCAGATGCTCCAGAATCTATGATCCATGGAGCAGTTAGACTCACACAGGATAAGGCATTTAAATTTCTACCTGTTTGTGCCAAGGAAGCATTAGGAGTACCAGATGATCCAGAATTAGATTTCAGCAGCTTTATTATTTTATCAACTTGTTCTGGAGTGAAGGGGACAGCTTCAACTTCATTCGCAAAAGGAGTCCGATTGAACTTGCCTTCATGTTTTCCCTTCCAGTTAGCTGGTTTTCCATGAAGTTTCCAGCAGTTTTCACGTGTATGCTTTGGTTTGTTGCAGTGGTCACACCAAACACGGGGCTTTTCATCAAATTGCTTCACTTTTCTTGCATAGGATTCAGCTACTGCTAATGCAGAATTTTCAGTGCTGCTGTTTGAGCCTTTTTTCCCCAATATAACCAGCCTGCGACTTTCCTCACATCGAACCTCAGCAAATACCTCGCCAATAGATGGAAGGGGTTGTCTCCCAATGATTCGCCCTCTCACTTCATCAAACTCCACATTAAGTCCCATGAGGAATTTGAAAATGCGATCATCTTCTACCTTTTCTTTGTAATGATTGCAATCATCAGTGGATTTCCATTCATAAAAGTTAAACAAGTCCAAGTCTTGCCATAGACGTTTCAGAGAATTAAAATATTTGGTGACACTATCCTCACCTTGATGGATTTCCCCTAGTTTTAGCATGATTTCATATATCTGAGACTGATTTCCCAAATCTGAATACATTAAATTGACATTATCCCAAAGTTCCTTTGCTGTGTGATAACACATGTAATTGGAACTTATGTCTTCCTCCATGGAGTTGACTAGCCATGTCATAACCATGGAATGTTCTGCATCCCAAGAAGAATAGGATGGGTCATCCATGTCTGGTTCCTTCTTCTAACCAGTTAAGTATCCACTCTTCCCTCTACCTCGAATATACATACGCACAGACTGAGACCAGTGTAGAAAATTCTCTCCATTCAGTCTAACAGTAGTTATTTGGACTGAATGAGAATCATATGTGGCTAAGCTTTTTTGTTGATTGGATGAAGTAGGTATTTCAGAAGTAGGATTAGTGACTAACCCATCAGATGGAGTTGCAGGCATGGTGGAATTGCAGTGGCTAGATTTTTCTTTGAGGAGGCTAGGTTTTTTTTTTTTTTTTTCGGATGGCTCTGATACCATGCAAATAAATAGAAAAGATAGGTTGTATTGCTTCTTAATTTACATGTATTACATTATATATATATATATATATATATATAGGTACAAACATTACCTAAATAAAGAAAGAACATAATCACAGCTATATAAGAAATCTGCCTATATAAGAAATCTGTCTAATGATTTGCCTAATCTCCTTTAATGTGGCCTAGAATTCCTATATTTACAGCTAGGTCAATATTTCCTATTCCAACACATTTATCAAACAATAAGGGAAGGAAAGCATGGAAAACAATAAGTTGAGCTGTAAAAACAGTAGATATAGCAATTAGTTTAAGCAACAACTCAACTTTCATGATAACATTGGATTAGATCTTGAACTTTTTGCCTGAAATGCTTTGTGAGAAAAATTGGGATGGAGTAGCTTAAGTTTTTAGAGGACGTTATCCTACTGTCCCCTGTAAACTTTCCCCTTATGCTATTATTATTTGTATATGCAATTTGCATGAATGCTTTCTGCCAAAGATCCTTTTCTTCCATATCATCGATTGCTTTGCAGTTACCTATATATCTTTTGGGAAATATAGCACAATGAACTTGTAACTGTAGAATCAAAGCAGATTTTTTTTGAGCAAATTCGATCCGTCACTTAATCTTGTTTTTCAAGTTTACAGTGCAGATCATACTTTATGTTTCATGAGATGGACATAAATTCGCCGCAAGCAATATTCAAATTTTTACCTGTGCTTTCATTCACAGAAAGCTACATCTATCAGGTGACTAAAAGAAGTATCTACTGTTATCTGCATGGTTAAAGGATTGGAAAACAGCATAATTTTGATAATTTTTATTGAACTGCTGGTTGTGTCAGGGTCTTGTGTATTAACTTTGACATTCTACCCCAAGAAAGCCTGAATGGTACTTTCTCTCAAAGTATTGAACCTTTGGGCTTTCATTCTTTTTATTCTACCTAGAAAGATATTACTTCTCCCCCTCTCTCACTCAAGAAACATATGGAAGTAGCCCATGAATTTCTATATGAAGAGCTGCTACGTCCAAGTGTTGTTAATGTAATCATGCAAATTGGGAATTATGATTTTTTTATTGTTTTCTGTTCATGGTTGTCATGATGGGTCCTTTGTTTTATTCTTTAACACAGATGGATCGTATGAATGAAGGGTTAGTGAGTTTGCCAACCAACAGAGATGCAGTTCTAGAAAGAGTAAATGAGGTTGTAATATTGATAACTTTTGGGACACCTTAAAGAAATCTTATAACTGCTTTATTGATTTTCACTTCACTGCATCATTCCATTCCAGATGTGGAAAGGAAAAGAAAGCTGGACTACAAAGTGTATGAATATGTTCAAAACTGATCCATTTAGACCACTTGTGGCTCAACTTGAATGTCTTGGCCTTCTAACCGAGAGGTACAGTTTGCCATTTTCACTAGGTTTCATCTTCTGGGATTAGGGGGCATTTTTGAATTCTGAGCTCAGACTTCTTTGTTTCCTTTTATATGATGGGTTAAGGATTACTGAACAATTGAGATGTGGAGATGAGTATTGGGCTTTGGAAAGAAAGCTTTGTTCTGCACTTATGAACCAAAAGGAGGTAAAAGTATCAGCAAATTCCATTTGTATTACAAGTGAGATGTAGGCTACTCAAGCTTTTTCTGCTTATGTTTGATCATATACTTGTCTTTCAGATCTCCATTGAAGATGTAATGAGGGCAATTCATCTAAAATCCTTTGATTTTCGAGTACTGAATCTTCTCCTGTACCAGTTGAGAGGAGAAAAGGTACTCTCACTCTAGTGATTTTAGTCATTTTTACTGCTTTTCTTTTTAATGAAGTAAATTATTTCTTCCCCTCTTAAGATGTAACTTAGACCCCTTCATTCAAACTTTTGTGCTATATTCAGTAAAAATGCTGCCTTGCAACTTCATATCAATTTTCTTCTCATTGATCAACCATGTCTTGTGAACCCACAGAACAATCAGATGTCACAATTAATATCTTACTGCAAAATTTGAATTAATCTTGTTATTGCATTCCTTGGTTTCTTTTAAGCTGTCCTGAAGGTGAATGAGTTGCATATGGAATTCTTATCAATCTCAGAATTTCTAGTGGAAGTGTCTGATGACCTGTAAGTGCTTTTTGTTTATTTTTTGAACAATATATTCTCAGTCCATGGGAATTTTTTTTTTCCTTCTAATTCCTCCCCTTTTGATAATGATGTTCTTTTTTTTTTTGTGAAAGAAACAAGTGTTAGACTGTATGATTTGCAGTTATAGCGCATCTTTACAACAATAATTACTTTTTTGTGTGTCAAATGGCCCTTTAGTCTCGGAAGGTTTCTGATTAAGTTTTGGAAACCTGTTCATGCATGCCTGCATGTAAGAATTCATGTGTTATCCCACTAGTTGAGCTTTAAGTAGAAGAAATAAAGAACTTAATCCCCATTTACAGTACGTAGGAGCTGCTTTTTGTTCTCTTTTTCTTTTTCTTTTTTATTATTTTCAGTTCTTTTCTGCAATTGCCTTTTGGTATTCTGACTTTTGGGAGAAACAGAGTAAATCCATGCATTTTCCAAAAGATGGTCTCAAAAAGCAGTAGTAAGAAAAAAAAAATCAAAGGCAGGTTTCCACACAGCTACACCAAACTGGCTCTTATTAACCCCATTTAAACTATTTGTCATTTGTTATGGTGTTATCGAGATCACTAATGATTTCATTTTTCTGCATATTATACCATCTTCCAAGAGTGATCAGCTCAACTACCTGCTGATTTGACTTTAATGCTTGTAGGTTCGACTATGAGGTGAGTGAATTTTATCTGTGAATTGTTGGTTCCATCTAACCAATCCTCTATCTCATTGTTTAGAACTTAATAACTTATGTAGGATGATGTGATGGAGAATAATTTCAATATTTTGCGCATGTTTGTTGGAATATATGGAGCGTCAGCGGCCCCAGTTATGTTGGTGAGTAATCAAATCTATTTGAATGCAAGTTTATACAACACTTCTAGTATACTTGGCATCTACCTTCACTTTGTATGGGTCAGGGAGAGAGAGAGAGAGAGAAACTGCTTAAGGCAAGAAAAATAACAGTATAGACATTAGATTTAGGAGGGAGGGAGGGCGCTCTTGTAAAAGTTTAAATGAACGCAAAAAGATTAACTGTATGGGCATTAGACTTTAAACTGTTGGATTATAAGCTTTAATAGGCAATGTCAAACCTCAAAATCTATATTCTCCAAAAAGAGGAAAAAAGAAAAAAAAGCTCAAAAGCCATAAATTGTCAATGGATTTTGATAGACTCCCTGGCTGATGGTATATCTTTTCTAATTTTTGAAAGCCCTTCAATATCAGTCGTCTCCCTGAGCTCTATTACCTGAAATATTTCTGTAGGGAATTTTATTCTATTTTCCTTTCCAGGCCAAGCACATTGCTGAGGCTGAAGAGAAATATGACTCTTTGCTGAAGACTTTGGATCCGCAACTGTCATTGAGTTACCAGAGAAGATGTGAAGAAGCCACTAGAGAAGGTAAAACTTTTCTGCGTCGAAACTTGCGTCAGGATTTGGAGTTTACTTTTCCTCGGGCATAATTTGCTTTTGACTCAAAATTTAGGTGGGAAGATATCTGGACACCCTTTTGGAACATGGAGCATACCGCCTGTAATTGTAGATGAAGAATTACATCGATCAAACTGTTTCACTTCTAAATGAATAATGGTTACCTCCAGGTAACATGTGGACAATCTAATAGCTACATACTGTTAGGTACTGTTGATCATGACTCCTAACATGGTTTTTCACATTATGTTCTTTCAATTCCAATTTAAAGGATATGGCATATCTTTGTGGCCAGCGGAATCCAAAACCTTCTGTAGTATTTTAGAAAGTAGAAAATCCTTTTACCTTAGTTAATTAGCTGGCATGTGGTCCATCCCATGGTCTTCCAACTTCAGATTTACTGATTTTTACATGAATGGGTATTAACATGAAAAAAAAAAAAAAAAACTTTCTTTTTAAGTTAGTCTTACGATACCTTAAAACTCAAATTTATAAATGGAGTTGAGAAATTGAGATTAAAATCCCAAAAAGGGTATTTTTTTTGTTAGTCATTGCAACTCAACTGAAGTAAGTCCTGGTTCCAAAGTTAATTGAGGTCGTTTATATGAATTGTCTTTCTATACTTCAAATGATTTTTAACTACCTTTCTTAAAAGATTCAAGAAAACATTAGAGCCATGGATGATTTTAAACTACTTGACTACTTTCCTCGTTAGTTTAGGTTAACTCTTTTCTTTTCTTCATTCAATCCATCTTAACAGGATTGACCTTTATAGTTGGGCATTTTTGCCATCTAGAATAAAACTCGGAACTTAGCATGTGGTTTCACCTTTGTCATGGGTATTACTGTACAGTAGGCAGACTTAATAGGGACTGTGCTATCTAGTTTTGCTGGGTTCAATGTGCTTTATGTGAAAAAAAAATGATAAAGGCAAAGGATACTTTGTCGAGAAGAGGACGGTAATTTATTAGTTACAAGTGCCTTCTGACATAGCTAATCTGCATGACAGCCATGTGACGTGGTACCTGCAGCTACGTGATTAGGGTGATGAGGGTGAGTGGTCCATTTTATCAGATGGTTGCGGCAGTTATCAACTACATCATCACCGTCGAATCTTCCATCACATGCGAACTCTTGTATCATCTGATTCTCGCACGTAACTGGCCTACCACAATATCTATTGAAGTGAAGCTCTGCAGGGTGTACGTAGCCTTTTCTTCTTTCACATTTTAAACTGTTTCTTACGAGTGTTTTAAAAAAAAAAAAAAATTGACTTTTGGTATCCAAGTCAAAAACACTTAATCCTTTTTGTTTTATGACTAATAACTCTTATGCCTTGTGATTAGTAATTTTCTCTTTGGGTCAAGTTTTTTTTTTTCTTAATTAAACGTGAAAGGTGTTCCATTACTTTCACATGCGTGACACCAATATCTGAGATTGATCTTTTCCTCTTTATATGGTACGAAGTCGATGGACAATTTGAGTTATTTTGCGAGTGATATCTATTTATGCATGTGTAAAATAAAAGTGTTATGCTAAATTTCAATCATTTATTTATACTGCATTCAGTGGCTTAAAGTTTTATAGGTTTCTTTTGGAATCTAAGATCTTTATAATCTATCTCAAAAAAAGAAAAAGATCTTTATAATCTGATTTTCATAATTATGTGGTCTTTTAGAATCTATCATTTTGATGTCTTGGATAGACGAAGGAATTTATAAAATCTATGAATTTTGTCTCACTTTTTCCAACCAAATGATGGGTGGTACAAAATCAACAGACTATGCCAACCCTCAGAACAAATATTGCCATAGTAATTTCTTGTTAAACCTTATGTTTTCTCTATATTTATTAAGTGATTCATTTTAAATACACTTTCTATATCAACAACATTTCAGAAATCATTTCTACTTTCCTTATTAACCTATTCTTTAAGCCGCATTATTATGTTTCAAGGTATTAAAAAAAATCACGGGCTTCATTGTAATGAAAGCTTTGGCCAAATTCCAAAGGTTGCTCGACTGTTATCATGTGCATCACCATAATCATTCATTCATGTTTATTATTACTATTATTATGGATGAATTCCCGGTGAAAAAAATGATCAAAATTACTAGAGTTATTTCATAAATTCAATTTTAATTTGAAACTCTAGTTGATAGGTTTTAGATTAATTAACAGCATCAAATAAAGCCAGAAAATTTTATTTACTGGAAATTTAAATGCATTTTAATAAGATAGCATTCAAAAGCCATATTTTGCCAATATCATTCACTATATTTAATTGTATTTTATTTCTTCAGAGATTGTGTCAACATATGCATGCACTTTCACACGCATATGAGAATTACTTCATTGGATGAGTACAACTATAAATCACTTGATTTCTCTTTTTATACATATGTACAAATAAGATATTTAGAGAGTAATTTGTTTATAGGTATTATAGAAAATTTCACTGAATAACTATATTAAACTGTTTGTTAATTTAGTTTCAGTTGTTGATTGTATCAACTTTATTTTAATTTTTTCTTCTTAGTAGCTGATAGTTTATTTGATTTTATTTATTTATTTGGATAATATTATCTTTATTAAAATTTATTAGTAATATTTATTTTAAATTGGTCTCATATAATTAATTTTTTATAATTCATAATAAATAATAATTATTTTAAAATTATACTTAATAGTTAAATAATTATAATATTTTATAATTTTAACATTTAAAAAAAATATATCTTAAACTCTTTTCTGATTCTCATTTTATGAAACTTTTCAGAGCCTTCTATAAGGCCTTTAATAAAAGATTTTATTTTTACAGTAAAAAAAAAGCAAAAAAAAAAAAAAAAAGATTGGACGAGAGTGTGTGCGTATGTGTTACGGAAGATACAGAGAAGGCGCGATCTGCTCTTTTCATGTACGTCTAGAAGCAATGCAAATCACTGATTATAATTGGCAAAAGAAGGTCCTGCTTTTTTTTTTTTTTTTTAATGTGCAGCTTTAAAAGCTTAATTAATCCAGCTCAAAAAGGTTTAACTTCTGTATAGAGGGTTCTGTTAGAACATAGAAGCTGTTTTTAGAGAAGGTAATTCATCAGTCACTCTCTATGTTTCCCTTTCTCTTCTCTCTGATGTCTGGATAGGGAGACAAGAAGAGAGAGAAAGAGTGTGCCATATCGCTGTCAACTCGTATAGCTGCTTCACTAAAGTGCTATCTGAAAAATCATAGCAAAAGACAAATCAGGAAACGTAGAATAGGTTAACACAAAACCATGGCAGAGGCTGCCTGTTACACCCATTATTATCCTGTTGCAATATTTTGCTTTAATTTTATTTTTTTTGGTTACTGTTGGGTTGTCAAGTCCTGAATCCAAAACATCCTTCATCCCAATTAAGTTTCAAGTTTCACCTTGTGGGGAATGGAGTATGTTTGTTTTTTACACCAACCATTGAGCGCCTCTTCATGTAAAATCTATACTCTTAAATCTACTATATTGCTTTTCATATTTCACTAGAATAGTCGCTGGTAAACCCTGTCGGTAGAGCCATCTCTTATCATCATTGTATGTGTAATATTTAAGCATGCACAGATGGTCCTAGTTACTTTAATAATAACATTTTGTACTTGGCTGCTTTTCTTTAACTCGAGTGTTACCGTTTTTCACTATTTACAGGCTGACAGGCATGCCAAAAATATATATATACACATTTTTTTCTTTGAAGGGTTATTTGCATATTACATATTGGATTACAGGGAAATTCTTTCGTCCACCTTGCTTCACCATGAAATGCTTATTTTCTTACAAGTGAGCTACCATTGAATGAAGTAATTAAATACACTTGTGCACATGAAAGTGCTACGATGTATCACCCACTATAGTAATTGCATGCCAAAAGGTGAGCTTAATTTACTGAACTTGGATCATCATAAGTTCATGTAGTTTATGAAAAGGGTTTTCGTAAAGAAGGGCTCTCACTGTTTAATGTGGCAATAACTCTCTAGTCTGTAATATATCTCCAGGCATACAGAAAAGGCATGCAATTGAGTGAGAGTGAGTTTCATACAGTACTCACAAGTCCTTGAATTCTTTTTCCTGCTAAGTATTTTTTTTCTTAATTTAAATAAAATTTCTATTCCCAGGAAATAAATCGGTCAAAGCAGAGGCGGAATTTTAGAAGTTATCAGGATATTGTCAAAAGCAAGATTACTGTACAGGTTAATTAAGCTGTGTGTTTTTTTTACTCATCCAGGGGAAAAGCAAATCACCAGAAATGGTGGAACAGCTTTCTCTTTAATTGACAAAAGAAAAGAAAAGTTTATAGAATTCTGATGCTGATCCTTTGTAGTATAAATGCATTAAGACAGATGAAGCTGAAAATATCCAATATTCACTAATGAAGAAATAAACATTGAGAAGGGACAAAATAAGGTCTCTGAGCATACCTGTATTAGATCTAAAGACGAAATTATACAATAGAAATTGCAGTCAAACTGAAACAAACAAAAGTGAGTCTGCCTCTAATAAATGCCTGAATTAACCACTACTAACTACTGACTCGGCTTTCACCATATATATAAAGCACAAAAAGAAAAAGATTAATAGCCTTGTTTCTTTGCAGAAGAGGTCCTTGGGCTGTGATGATGTGGATTCTCCCAATTTGTTTTCCATTATTGTCTTGTTCCTTTCACTAGTCTGTCCCTGCCACACTCAGCATGTATTCTCTCTCTCACTGTCTTCTCTAATACTATCAGCCTTCAACACCACCACCTTACCTCACCATTTATGTTATTCATCCCCTGCTGCTCTCTCATGCCCTTCAACAATTTGTACTCCTTTTCTTTCTTGTTTGATTTTGTGGGTTCTTGTAGAGGAAGCATCGACACTGACAAGTAGGTTTGCTTAGTGTGGCATGCCTTAATGGTGACATGAAAGGATTATCAGTTTCATTTCCAAAATGATTACTTCACTTCCTCACCAATGTTGTCTTTTAGGCATAGTTATAGAAATATTATTATGTGTTCTACTTCTTCCTTCTGCTCAAGTCTCTTGCTTTAATCAACGACACCATCCACTGCCTCCTCCAACCTCCCCACAGGTAATTCAATACGATTTGATTTATTTGTTATGGTTGCTGCTATTTTTTGTATGCTAAAAAATAAAGGTAACAACTTAATTTTTTGTGAGTTAAGATATGGCAATAGTGTGTGGATGTGGATCAATGTCTATTCTTATGCAAAATTGTAAGTGATGTTTCTTCTGTGCAGGGTTTGATTTTTGAGGACAAAACAAGGTTGGGTTCAACACCACCAAGTTGCCACAACAAGTGCAATGGATGCCACCCATGCATGGCAGTTCAAGTACCTACGGTACCGAGTCACAACCGAGTTGAACCTGGTTTAGCGAAAAGCGCCACCACTGAGTTCTTGTTTGACCCTTATCCTTCAGGTAACAGGTACTCCAATTATAAGCCACTTGGTTGGAAGTGTCACTGTGGTGGCCATTTTTACAATCCTTGAATAATATAATCTTCCTCAAGCATCAAAATCATGGTGATAATAGTGGGATGAATACATTCTTCCTTACAATTTTATATATTTTCTCTTTCATTTTTGTGTTGAAACTTGGGATAATCTTTAGAGATGTGAAGGTATCATTGCGTTAATTGTACACTTCTAAGCTTTATACTTTGTACATATATTCATAGACTGACATTAATCAACCTTTTGGCCTCAGTGTTGTTGCCAGTATTTTTTACTAATTTTCCTTCTCTTTTTGCCTGATTTTAGTTTATTACCTATATATATATATATATATATATATATGGTTAGATTGCTCAAGCTTATGTATAATATGTTGGATGGATATGAAGATTTTACAATTTGAATACAATTACTCCATTTCAGGATTTCCGATGAGATAAAACCAATTAATTAAAAGATAGTTACCCCTGAATTGTGCTTCACATGGAGCTTCTCAGCCAATTCTATTGTGTAATGCTGACCGTATAACAGTCTTTGTCAAATTGACCAAAATGACAAACTTCTTTCTTGGTAATGTCACATGACTGCAGGCTATGTTTTGGTGATAAGAATCCTGAGCACTACTGAACTTCATCATCTATTAAACACAATTATTTTACTGCCGTTAATTAAATAAATAGAATTCTCTATGCATTGCGTCATTTTGTAGATTAAATTTATTATACAGCAATAGGTGACTTTTATTCATTAATTCTTTTAATTTTATTATTTAATTTATTTATTATCATTAACAATTCATTATTAAAAATTAAAAATAAAAATATAATAATTAATAAATAAAATTACATGTCACTATATAATTAATTTAATTTACGGATGACATGATAAACTGAATATATTTTAAAAAAATTAAATAAATTCTATTCAATAATTGAAGTGAATGATGCTTTATACCTTGTACACTAGACCATATTGTAAATGTGGTTCGGTTAGTACAACACGTGCGTGATGCTTTTTTATGTTTTGAATTTATATTTATTAAATTTATATTAAATTTTTATTAATTTATATTTATTAAATATGTATTAAATGTTTATTGTTTAAACATTAAATATTAATTATTTGTTAACTTTATTTTATTAAAAAGATATTTGTACCACAATAATTTTAATTTGATGTTTTATTTATTTACTAACTGTAAAATAATTTATATTATATCTATATTACATATGTCTGTTTATCAATTAATAAACTAATAAATATTATGCCTATAAATAATAAATACTTATATCAATTTCAAAATTGTTTATCATAAAAAAAAAATGAATTTAACTTTCATAAAAAATCAATATCATTTTCATCATTTTACTGTGGTTTGAAAAATATATATAAATTTATAATTACTGAATTGATAATAACAAATTAATGAACATGTAGATCATAAATGATAAAATACCATTTGAAATTTAATTAAATACAAAATGAATATGGTTAGAGTAAATAATAAATAGCATATTATGAATGATGTACATTGATGTCCATTATAAAAAGGTAACACTTTTAATTATGAAATTATTAATTACATATTGATTAAATATTTAAATTGTGAAATATGTAAAAAGAAATTAGTTTTATTAACTAATAATCTTAAATGTACGAATTTAAGAAAAAATCCAAAACAACTAAAATGCAGGACTGACGCATATATATTTTTGCCTTCCGCCTACAGTGCAAAGTGGATGAGGGTGCAGGACATAAATTACCAAAGTGAATGCATGTGGTGGATACAGTCCAAACGACATTTTGCAATAGCTTCTATCCAAAATAAAATTTGACTTAATTTTTCAACCTCTAACACCAACACACACTAGGTTTCTCCTGTAAGAATTCTTTACTTAAGTTATTTTAGTCTTAAATTCTTCCTTTTCTTTTTCTGGAAGGAGTTTCTGTTTTATGAGATTGATTTTCTTATCATTCCTAACGACTGTCTGTTACTTTTTTTTAAAATTCACTTTCTCTATTTCTTGAGATTTTCCTAGTTTCTCGCTTCTGGTTGTTACTGCCTATTCAGCTTCTTATATTCTGCCATTTCCTTATTTTGTTGTAATTTTTTTTATTTTTTCCAACCCTTTTTTGTTTTTTTTTTTTTTTGATAAAAGAGTCTTACAGTCCAGAACAACTACGTCAAAAGATGATAAATCAACAAAAGAATAGGTCACAACTTCCACAATACTTAAGCAATTGCTTTCCACTTATACTAAGCAAAGCCTTGACCTTTTAATCCAACTGAGAACTTCTCTTAGGCTGATAACTTCAACAAGTCGAGGTTGAATATCAGGATAGATCGACCGAGCAGCAAAGGCAGACACGAAGGTTCCTATCTGATCACGAATCACCTTACCAGAGCCTCTGTAGCCGGTTTGTTGAAAAGCAGTTGCATCGACATTACAGTTTAGCCACCCAGTAGGAGGCCGAGTCCAAGATGTACTGGATCAAGCTAAGGGCACGCCATTTCCATGTTGTGGATGAATATGGGCTTGGATCCATTGATGAATATGGACTGGGGGACTTACATTGGTCCTTCCAGATAAAAGCATTCCTGCTAGCCCATAGATTTCAAATGATTGCAAGCACCACAACACGATCCTCCGTAGAGCTTCTGAATAGCAACTCTAATAGCCAAGCACAGAGAGAGGAGCTGACATACTTTGAATAGCCAACTGCGAGCTTTGACCAACAATCTCTAGCAATCGGACAGTCAACAAATGAGTGAAGGCATGTTTCCTCACTACCTTGACGGAACAGACAGATGTTCACCACATTCACTCGCTTGCTGTATAGATCAGAAAGAGTTGGAATACTCTATATACATGCTCTGCAAACTATTACTTTCACTTTTGGAGGAGCTTTAATTGCCCAAAACATCTTCCAAAACCCTCCCCCCAGCTCTTGGACAATAGGTTGAGTCTGAATTAGACAAATAGAATAACTACCCTTTCGATCCTAAAACCAGAACCAATTGTCTTCTCTACTCCTATGACTCAGCAGAATACTAAGGATTAAGTCAGCCTCAACATGATCAAAGAGGTCTTTAATAATATTTCCATCCCAACAAATCTGATTTAAGTAAAAATCAACATACATTATTTCTTCAATATAATACTTAACATATATATATATATTTTGTAGTGATTTGTCTCATCTTATAAATACGATATTTTCATCATATTTCTAAATTTTTATATTAGTAAAATAACTCTTAATTTATTTATTCATTACTAATATCACAAATTAATAAAAATATAATATTTTATAAAAATTAATATATGATTTAAATTTTATTTTTTGTCAATAGTACAACATATATATATATATATTGTATTTCTTCATAATTTTTCCATCTTTCTGCATGTCAAAATTTTTATATTAGTAAAATAACTCCTACATGTTATTTATTCATTGCTAGCATTTCAAAATCAATCAAAATGCAATAATATTAAGTAAAAATCAATTTATATTGTTGAATTTAGAGATTTTTAGAATATTTAAAATTTATTTATATTTTTTATCTATTAATTATAATTTTGATGTTAAAGCACCTCTGAAATTAAAATTATCAGTCAATTTTTATGGTAATTAACGTTTACAACTAGTTTTTGGTATTAATTTGAATCTTGCAATTTTTACTTAATTTTAAATTATTTTATTTTTATTGATTATTTAAAAGAAGAACTAAATCCGGATATTTTTTTAATTAAACTTTCATTTTAAAAAGATTTATATAAATAAAATTATATTTTAAAACATTATTATTGTCGATAAATTTTACAGATTCTTATAATTATTTTCCATCTTTTATCATTTATGAAATAAGCTTATAATCTCTCCATGCTAGTCTTTATCATTCACGTCGTCCTCAATAAATTAACATTATTCGTTATCCATTATCCATCTTCGTTCTTATCTAATTTCAATATTATAATTCTTTTTCCAATTCTTACTTCCTTAAAAAGATTTTATATCTAAATTTGGATTTATTAATATTTAGTTAAAAAAGAAAAAGAAAAGAAAATTTTGGCATCTTAAATTTAGCATTGAACATGTCTAAGTCATCATGTTCATCACTAAAATATCTGTCCCTTACCAACTGATTTTTCTTCTTTTTAATTTCTTTTATTAATTTATCATCCCTTATCCACATAGCAGCACTCGATCAATCTTTGATAAAATCACTCCTCTCCAACCCTTTGCATCTTCTTCAAGGAAAACAGAAATAATCAATGGCATATCCAGAACAAGAACAATCTGCAGAAGTGCCAATAATAATAGCAATGAAAGGGCATCCAGGCTCGGGCAAAAGCACTCTAGCTCGTTCTTTAGCTTCATCTCTCAAAATCCCACTCGTAGACAAAGACGACATTCGCGACTGCACCTTCTTCCTCCAAAACGACGAGCCTTCCGTCCCTTCTAAACTCCTAAACGACTTATCGTACCGTGTCATTTGGCGAATCGCCTCTGCTCAACTCCACCTCGGCATCAGCGTTATACTCGATTCTCCTCTCTCGCGCAGGAGCCATCTCGATCAATTGATCCAGCTGGCATCGTCTGCCGGTGCACGCCTTGTGATCATCGAATGTAAGCCGTCTGATAAGGGCGAGTGGCGTCGAAGGCTAGAGCGGCGTGCCGGCGGGGATCAGGCTAGCTGGCACAAGCCTTCCACATGGCGAGATCTTGAGAGGTTATTGGAAGAGTATGGTGGGTGTACTGAATATGATGTGGGTGATGTGCCAAAGCTGGTATTAGATACTAGTGCTGTTGATGGGGTAGAGGAGCTTGTTTCTAGTGCTGCGAAGTTCATTATATCTCATGCTCATGGATCGATGCTTGCTGATTAAATCATGTTAAGTAATTAATTAGTTGTTGTAACTATCCCTTCTGAATTGTGTAAATGACTTGTGCTTTCTTTGACTTGGTGTGTGGAAATTAAGAAATTAATCTCATGCATATCCTTTTCCATGGGAGCAAGTTATCGAATGCATGTCTACCTTTAACTTTGAAAATGTATTGAGTTAAAAACAGGGATATAGCTGGGTTGTTCTTAAAGGAAAATGTTACTATAGAATCATTATATAATAAGAACTACTACATTGGTATTCAAGCTATCTTTAAGTTGTTTGATTTCACTCTATTTGGGTTAGCTGTAAAAAGTGTACATATGAGATATCAGTTTATAATTTCTAATATTTCTAATAAAAATTTTTACGAATATTTCCACTTTTATATGTATATATAATTTTAATTAAGGTCATTTCATCCATAAAATTAGTTTCATGCTTGTCTCTAAATAATAAAAATAACTCGAATTATATTTTATATGCGGTAGGCGTTAAACTGAAACTGTAATATTTGATGTGATATATACGTTTTACATAAGATTTAGTGGTACTTCAATAAAAATATTAAGGCGAGATCTCATAGTTTTTGAATTGACTATGACCTTATTATGTTCAAATTTGAAGTAGTGTCCTGAGATAAATTTATAAATCTAAAAAGTTTCACCAAGTGGAGCACACACGGGTCATTTCACACTATTTACACATTTGAGTTTGTCTTTTTTATTTTATTTTATTCTATCTCAAGTCATTTTTATTTTTGATGATTTCAAATTAGTTCGAGCTTAAATTATTTTAGTTTCAAAATTATTTTGCTACTGAGTGCTCTCATATCTAATTATAAAATTTTTTATTGATAAAAAATTATAATTCATAAAAGTCTAACTATTTTTTATTTTAATCAACTATTATTATTATATTATCCATGTTTGATATTATATATTTAAAAATTAATAATTTAAAAGTTATTGTTTGATTATTAAATTAATCTCGTAAAATAAATGACTTTTTAATTCTCGATTTCACATCAAATAACGAGTCAAAAATTATTAAACTCTAAATATAAATTATTATATAATAGTGACCAATAAAAATAAAAATAATAAAATATTTTAATAATTTATAATTACGTTCTTCATTTTACCTAAAAAAGAAAAACACATTACTAAAATTTATCTAAGAATGAAATGCAGTATTTTCACATACTTATTCCTTTAAACTTTTAGTCTTAATAGGTTCGGGTAATTGACTTTTAAAGTCAAATTGAGTTTGGACGAGCCAGTTGGTCAAGTTTTCAGGTCCAGGTCATTGCCACTTTGGTCAATCAGCCGAGAGGCCCCGAACCCTAAACCTAAAAGATTAAAAGCTAGAACAGCTTACTATAACTGCATCAATGCCAGTTATTAGAAGTTGAAAGAAGACGGCAGAAACTGTAACCTCCGAGACAATTTTCAGGTATTTATTCATTTTTCTTGTTTTTCTTTTCCAATAATCGGTAATGCCATTCTCTTTTCAAAATCATTAGTTAATGAATCTGAGTTGGAGCTGAATGATTTGGTTTTTCTGCGATGATGATGTAAAATAAAATAAGATGACGAGTCCGATCTCTAATTCATTCCCGTGCTCCTTGACGACACAATCGAGGCATTTTTCTGAGAGAAAGAAATCCTTTCCCTTTATTTTGCTCCTTTCTGCTTTTGTTTCTATTGCTTTTTTTTTTTTTTTTGTCAAAAACAAGTTTTTAATATGACCTAATTTTGGTTGGAAAACTCTATTGTTTTAAAATAGCTGTGACATTTATTTATACAGGAAAGCTTGGGAAATCTTGACATGAAATAAAGTGAATTACAATGGAATGCGTGGTACAAGGAATTATCGAGACACAGGTAGATTTCTTGCCAGTATAAATGTGCGTGTGTGTTTTGTTTTCTATCTGAAAATTGTAGTCATAGTTGTTTTAGTTTATCATTTTATAAGAATCTGGGAAGGTGTGTAAATGAGCTATTAATTTGTTTGTGCTTCTACATGAACATATGCTTTGACCTTGATACTGAAGTGGTGTAGAATAGATTTTTTAGAGATGGAATGGTGATATTTTCCCCAGATTATCAATGCTGAATAAACTGTGCGATCTTTCTCTTTTGAGAATTCAAGCCAGGATTCTGATCCGTCATTCTGCATCTTTTAAGTTTATCACATTTCCAGTTGTCGTTTCCAAAATATTTTGATTTGAAAATCGGCGTTTGTAAAGTATGACAAATCTTTGTTTTAGCAATTTTGATTTTGTAATTGTTGTATGCTTTGCCCCAAGTAGTCTGCATATTTTCTGTCCCCTGCAAAGACTTTTAGTTGCTGTAATCTGATGCTGTTTTGTTTTTCTGTTGAAAAGTGATAAGAGGAATTGCACTTGAATTGACATTGGTTTAGTTAGCATTTTTTTTCTTCTTCTCTATGCACACAAAAATTTAAGTTTTGGCTGAGGACGTTCTAGTATCTTGTTACTGCACTTAGTCTGTCAGAGTTTCACTTTTCCAACTTTTCTTTTGTTTTAATACTGACTTGTGATCATGACATTTGCTTTGAATGATCTTGTGTAAGTTAAAAATCCAAGCTCAGAGAGTGGATTACTCAATATAAGTGAGACACATTCAACATGCAATTCTCAATATGAACGTAGATATGCTGTCTCAAATTCTCATAGCATTCTTTATCTCTTGTTTCTTTTTCTGTTTGGATCTGGTTGTGGTGCATCAGTTCACTATTGTCTTGTTTGAACCCTGGAATTGTTATTTTGTAAGTGCATATTGGGATATAAAATTTTGCAAAGCTTGGTATTTTTTTGCTCTCTCTTAAGTTTGTCTCCTCCGAGTTGTGCTGCACTTTTTTAAACCTGGATTCTGCCCTGTGCTGGTATACTAGCTTGGAGCTAAATTGACTTGGTTTCTTCACTGTATGGTAGTTGATGGAGTAAGTGTTGTGTGGCCGCATGGTGTAGTGAAAAATCAGGCATTGTAGTGAATCAGTTGATGATCATATTTTATACAAATGTTTCCTTGTTAATTCTTCTACTGAAATCAGAAAACATAAAAAGTAGTTTTGATAGAATTTTCACTCTTGTTTTACCTATTTAAAATGCATGTTCTTCTTGCAGCATGTTGAGGCCCTCGAGATTCTTCTTCAGGGTCTTTGTGGTGTTCATAGAGAACGCTTAAGGATCCATGAATTATGTCTGAAAAGTGGTCCAAACCTTGGTAAGTAGGCAAAATTTTGGCGAGAGTGATATATAAGTTCTAAACTACACAGAGAAGAGTTTCCTCTTCTCTGTCCCTTTCTTATACTGAGATGGATATGCTCTTTCTTTTACAGGAATAGTTGCTTCAGAGGTTCGACTTCTGTGTGATCTGGAACAGCCTGAACCTACCTGGTAGCATATGGGTTGATCTTATTGTGCTGTGGATTGACATAAATAATATTGCTCTTGCATGTGCTTACAGGAATCTTTTATCTTGCAGGACTGTTAAACATGTTGGAGGTGCAATGAGGGGTGCTGGTGCCGAGCAAATCTCAGTCCTGGTAAGGACTATGGTGGAAAGCAAAGCAAGCAAGAATGTGCTTCGCTTATTTTATGCACTTGGCTACAAATTGGATCATGAGTTGCTGAGAGTGGGATTTGCCTTCCATTTCCAGAGGGGTGCTCGGATAACTGTTCGGGTCTCATCTGTTAATAAAATGCTAAAACTACATGCAACTGATGAGGCTGTACCAGTAACTCCTGGCATTCAACTGGTTGAAGTAACAGCCCCCGCAACACCTGAAAATTACTCTGAAGTTGTTGCAGCAGTATCATCCTTCTGTGAATATCTTGCTCCGTAAGTTTATGATCTTGGATGCACAGTCTGAAATTTTCATAACCCTGTTTAGATCGGGAGAAACTCTGTTCACTTCAACATAAAGGATAAACAACAGAGTTGCATTCTTCTTAACTTTAATGACAATTGGGAGTTTTTGGGGTATGTCTTGCAGGCTTCTGCATTTATCAAAACCAGGTGTTTCAACCGGGGTTGTCCCTACTGCTGCTGCTGCAGCTGCATCTCTTATGTCGGACGGTGGAGGCACAACCTTGTAGCAGCAATGTAAAGATCCACGATGCCAAAAGAAAGATGGCTTTGATAGATGCTAACGAGTTGTGGTGCCTATAAAAAGGAATCATGCCTATTCATTCTCAAACTGCACTCTGTACAGAAATAGTTTGCTTCTAGTGGGTGGATGAATATAATATTTTTTTTATTGCCTATGTCCATTACTGAAGAGAATCAAGGATGCCTTTCACTTGGATGCATTTCTTTCTGCAGGATGGGTTCAATGAATGAGGGAAGTATATTGGGTTTATATTGTAATTGTTCCCCTCCAAACCTTTCCATATACATCCGAAGATTGCTTAGGAATTACAATTAATCTAGGTCCAGAGCTTTTTTGTATTTTAGGTTTGATTTAAAGTCTTATCTTTCAGTGTAGAATCATGTAACCAATGAATTGCCTTTTGGTCTATATCTTTTATGTATTTATGGTTCATGCAAATGGCTGAGAATGGTATATGTATCTCCACTCTGTTTTGGTCAATAAACAAGGATACAGAACAAGGGATCAATTATCCTGAAAAAAGCAAAGAAAACGCCAATGAGGAAACAACCCAAAATTACCAGACCAATTTTAATTAAAAAATGAAGCAATACCTAGTCCTTGATCGCTTAATAAATTACTTCATATGTCCGCTGCTGCTAAAAGATCACCCTGTTTCTGAGACCATATGTGATATTCTGAGGCCGCATATGCAACTCTTTCAATCTTGCGTAGTATGACTTCTATTATTAGTTCTCACAATTTCTTGTGGATGGCTAACCAACAGATAGAACCATGTCTAGAAATATGACAGTCCCTAAATCAACTCAGACCCCACCTAACTTAAATTCGTCATGCTTTTTCCTTAGGAAATTCCAGGCATTAGCTAGCTACCCTATAAACACCATTGTTAGTACGCTTCTAGTTGATTGCATCAAAGTTATTAGGATCAATCTTAACATTCAGCTTAAGCAAGGCCCATGCTCTAGCAGTATCATCATCAATGGGGTCAAGAAGACTCCAACTATTTTCTCTCCATAAATCAACCACTTTTGCTTCTAGACATACCAAAATTCGATATTCTCATTGAGCAAAATAGTATTACCATTGATCCAGGGATCTCTCAGGAAATAAATACCATCACATTTTCCTAAAAAACATACTGAAAACTGTCCCCTATGAGCTTCAGAAAATGAGAGCAAGCTCAGGTGGCATCATGAGGCTTAACCAAATCCTAAAAACTCATAAACTTCAGCTCATTGTTGACGACCCAAATAACTTTGCTGGTTAATAGCACCCATAAATATTTTGGACAGCAGCTTTTTTCTATTTCAACGTGCTTTTTACACCCAGACCTCCCTCTTTTTTCGGTTTGCATATATATTCTCATTTCACCATACTTGACTCTTCTACTCAGAGCCCCTCCAAAGATTTCCTATACACTTCTTTCCACATCATGAATAAGTTCTTCAGCAAGATGAGTAAAGAGCTCCATAATGCATGCATACTGGGGAGGACTGAATTAATGAGCTGGAGCATCCCAACATAAGTCAAATGCCTGAAAGACCAATTATATTAACCCTGTGGGCGATTTTAGATATAAGGGTCTGATAGTAGGAAGCAAATAATCTAAAAGACATAAAAGGAACACCCAGATAATGCAGGCAAGGAAACTCCACTGAAACTCATCATACTCGATAGTCTTTTAACAGCAGGGTCAACAATACTGAAAAAGATTGAACTCTGGCTATTATCAGCCTGAAGGCCGGAGACCGAATAGAAATGATCCCACTGCAGCTTTAATCACTCCCGCCGGTCCCACATCTCTATGTTAGAACAAAAAAAAAGGTAATTTGTGAACAAAGATGGCTGATTCTCAGAACCTCACAGGTCCTGGCAGTAGATATGCCATGGTTAAAGCAAACAGTAAGAAGAAACAGGGTCATCTTGTCTAACCCCTCTAAGTCCAACAAACAAAAGTCTTCTGAACTACCTATGACCAAATGGAAAACATAGGGATACCCTGACACACTCCATCACAAACCCAACAAGGTTAGTAAGAAATTGAGTGGAAGAACCAAGTTAACTGGTGAGTTTCTCACACTGGTTGGTAAGTTTAAAATGGATTTAACACCCTACGTATTCATTGGCTAACCAAACTTTTATCATATTTTAATGACTGACCTTGAGATTCATTGGCTTTATTTCATTGATTCTACAATTTGATTTTTCTTTTTCATTAGACGCTCAACTAATAATACGTGAATTACGAACGAGAACTTTCAAATTCAAGGTCTTCCTAATTTTATTTACAAATAAAATAAGTCAGACGATATTACTTCTTAATTGATTTTTAAAACCTAATCTGTTGTAAACTAACTAATTTGTAATGAGCCTATGTTTTATACATATTTATTAGCTTGTGACGAGACATCTTCTGTCGGATTCTTAAAATCTAATTGTGGGAGATTTTAGAAATCAAGGAGCTATAAAATGAGAAGGAAAAAGAATAATAATAACCAAGAATCATCAATTTCAGTAAATTCATAGTTTTCTAATTTTACCCGTCAAAATTAGTTCAGTCTCCTTCAAAATGTTATTGTTATCACTGCTGCAGTTCAGTTAACGGTCGTTAAGAAGTAGAAACAAAACCAAGCCATATTGAGTGGCCATAGGCAAACGAACAAAACCCGCCACATTTCACATCCCAAAAAGAAAAGGAAGCAAAGCCAAAACAAGCGCAGAGATCAGTTCGAAAAGAGGTGAACTCTCATGGCGTCTATGCTGCTCTCTCAATCCAATCTATCTCCGAATCCTCTCTCTCGTTCTTTCAGCTTCCTCTCTAAGTCTCAAACTTTCCATTTCAGAAGTATCAGAAGGAGCTTTCCCTCGAGAAGAAGCCACCAATCTCTCTGTTTCTCAGTCTCAGCTTCTTCAGCCTCTCTCGAAGCTCTAATCTTCGACTGTGATGGAGTAATACTAGAATCGGAGCACCTCCACCGCCAAGCTTACAACGATGCTTTTGCTCATTTCAATGTTCGCTGCACTTCCGATCAGACTCTTATTTGGGCTCCTGATTTCTATGACGTGCTCCAGAATCGTATTGGTGGCGGCAAACCTAAAATGCGATGGTTCTTCTACTTTCTCTACTTTTTAATTTATCTTTCTTTAGGCCTTCGTTTCTTGCAAAAAGTTTTCGCATCAGTTCATTCATTTCTTTCAAAACGGTTTCTCTTTTTCCAAGTTGAAATGAACAACTTTTCCAAATATGAAAGTTCATTAAGTACAATTTAGGGAAAAACTCAAAAGGAAAAAAAGAAGAAATACTCTGTAATTTGCCTCCGTTGAAGAATGAGTGTTTTCGGGAGACCGTTCCAGTATCAATTTATCTGGACCCAATTGTGATCCATTCTATGTTAACGCGGCGTCATTGTTACACTAACATCTTAATTCAACAATGTTAGTCAGTTGCAGGTACAGGGTTAGCTTGATAGTTGGTGTCGATCTGAACATAATTTAAGTTTCAATGTGGAGTCCCCCTCTCCCATATTTGTAATAAAAACAACGTCAGTCAGTTCAGTATTAAAATGCTAACAGTGTAACTCACTGTCTAAGCAAAATAATGTGTACGTAGGTACTTCAAGGAGCATGGATGGCCGTCTTCAACAATATTCGAGACGCCTCCTGAGGATGATGAGAGCCGCGCCAATTTAATCGATACCCTTCAGGTCTGTTTCCTTTTACTTAATTGTTTGCTTTGATTAAATCGAGGAATTTATATCGTCGTCGTCATTGTTGTTTGTAGGACTGGAAAACTGAAAGGTATAAGGAAATAATCAAATCTGGAACTGTAAGAAAGTTTTTAGTATTTCTATATTTTAAAATTTCCTTTATGTTAGATTGCTTTCATAAAATTTTCGTGAATGAATAGTTACTAATAGAAATTCTTGTGAGCAGGTGCAACCTCGACCTGGAGTCTTGCAATTGATGGATGAGGCCAAGGCTGCTGTAAGATTACATTTATATAACAGTTTGATTTTGATATATGCAACAAGCTTTCATGGTACATTGTTCATTTTATTAGTTAGTGTTGAATATTCCCTCCCCACATGCTTTTTGTTATATTTTTCAGTTGTTCTATGAATATTGAGAACTTCTTAGTGTCATTAGAATGGTTTTATATGCTTTTGATTACTGTTCATTTTCTACTTGCTTGTTATAGGGAAAGAAGCTAGCTGTTTGTTCTGCAGCAACTAAAAGTTCAGTTATACTTTGCCTTGAGAACCTTATAGGAATGGTAAACACACTCTGTAACATCATAGATTCAGGATCAGCCCTCATTTTTATACTTTGCATTTGTTTTGATTGGTTTTATATGCTTTTGATTGCTGTTTATTTTCTTCTTTTGATTGTTTTTCCCTTGTTATAGGAACGGTTTCAAGGTCTTGACTGCTTCCTTGCAGGTATATTGAATAGTTTGAAATTGTAGTTCATATATTGGTTGTTAATCATAGGTTTATATCTCCTATATGATGGCATCTTTTTGCATTTATTTACCCTTGTATTTGCATATGAGCACGTGTTTATGCCATTGAGAAAAATTGAAATGTGAATTTGTCTTCATTGTTATATCATGATGAATTGATGCTTGAGGAATATATTCACAAAAATCATATGGTGAATGAATTTAAACTGCAAATGTAAGTAACTCATTTCTGTCCGAGTCATACACCAACTTTCCAGCCATTGGAGTAGCCATCTGGAGGAGAGAGGGGAACAGATCCTGGGGGAATGGAGATGGCAGTGGGGCAAGGAACCTCCATTTAATCTGGCCAGAACAATTTCAATGCTTTTTTTTTTTTTCTCTTGGTGGGGCTAGGAATCCCCATTTACGCTTAGATCTGGCCTGAATAATGTTGACACCTTTCTTCTTCTTCTTTTCTCTCTTTTTCCTTTTTTTTTTCCAAGGTTCATTACATCATGCTGCTTTTTGATATTTTTAACAATTATATGCTCTCTTGTTTATATATTTATAGGTGATGATGTAAAGGAAAAGAAGCCTGATCCTTCAATTTATGTGACAGCTTCCAAGGTAGTTAACATGAATATATGAAATCATTGTTCTTTATGCTTGTAAAGCCAGGAGAAAAAGAGAGTAGATATTTTTGTTTGCTTTGAAAAGAAAAGTAAAGAAAAGAATAAAAACTCAAATTTATGAAAGTATATACTGTAAGTTCTTTATGTTCTTCGAATTATCAAGATCTGATCTATGAAATTTTATTCCTTGCAGAAGCTAGGTGTGTCTGAGAAAGATTGCTTGGTGGTGGAGGATAGTGTCATTGGTCTACAGGTAAATATCACGTCTCTCACCATTCACTTGTTTTAACTTCAGGAGCAAAGTCAAGTTCAAGAGTCAGAGTACTATGATTTTGTTAAATTTCATTTTTGAAAGAAATTATGGAAGAGTTCATAAAAGAGTCAAAAACACCAGCAACAGTGGAACATGCAAGCAGCAGACATGTTTCAAACAAACATCTATTGCAAATTTTAGCCAATTCACACTTAAAAAACGCTTTTCTGTTCAAAGAAGTAAATAATGAATGGATAAACTCCAAAAAAGGAAAAATTTGAAAGAAAACTGAAAAGTTCATGTGTGCAGGCTGCAACAAAAGCTGGGATGTCATGTGTGATTACTTATACATCATCAACAGCCGACCAGGTTATTCCTTTCCCTCTAATCTATAGCTGTCTTAGACGAGAAATACTTTTCTTACTTGTTAGAAGCTGATAGCCAAATCATTGACTCCTTCATGTTTACTTGTAATGCCTTCAGGATTTTAAAGATGCCATAGCAATGTACCCTGATCTGAGTAATGTTAGGTAGGATTTCCATTTAAATTTTAATGAGATTCCACCCTCTTTCTGCATTGATGTTTATTCATCTAGTTCTTACCAATTCTGCAGATTAAAAGACCTGGAGTTATTGCTTCAAAATGTTGTTGCTGCCAGTTAGAGAGATTCAGCATATTGCTGGGAAGAAATATCAAGAATTTTGCAGCTTTTATGAAATTCTAAATGTTTGCCATTTTGAAATTATTACCTGAAGGTATTCTTTTTCCCTATAAAAGAAGGTATTAATTTTTTATTGTTTGTTGGCAGAAACATGAAGAATAAAAAAAGAAAAAGTAGCAAATCCTGTATAATTTTTTTGTTGGCAGCAATTCTGAAGGTGTGCAAAATATAAAAACGAAATGTTTTAGCTTCAGGATCTTCTTGTGATGGAATTTGGGGTGAGCACGTACGATCAGACCCGGCCCATGATAATATTAGTTAAATAATAGTAATAAAATCATGGAATTATCTTGTCTTGTAAAAACTAGATGTGAAGAACGTTATTTTATCAATCAATAGTGAAGACTAAAACCGGAAAATCAAAAACTCTCCACCTGTAAATTTGCAATTCTAAGTGGCATTTTACAACAGGTTAATCATATAAGTTTGTGGTTGATTATACCTCAATATTTTGTGGGACTGAGGCAGCTGCCTTAGCATCCACCAGCCCTGATGATATTAGGCTTTCTTTGGTTCCCCGCATTGGAGAGGACTTCACAGGTTTTTTATCCTATTTCTGATTATATTTTGCTTGGTTTATTCCGTTTTGATAAATGACAAGTATAAAATAGTTGGAAAATCTAATTCTCACATTGCTCAAGAATGGAACACTGGGGATATTTGTTACTTATCTATTGGGTGTAATATTATTCTCTAAAATCTCTATGGTGGTTATTTGATTTCAGTGGATCACCTCTCAATTATGAAATTCTGAAATAATAAGTTAAAGATTTAAAAACCCAGTCTATTTATTAATTATGGTGTACTTATATGCAGTAAAGAAGGACAAGAATTATAGAGAGTCTTGGCAATTTGCAACTGGCATCTTCTCCTTTTGTTTAAAAAACAAAGTAAATTCTCTTGAGACAGGGGAGTGACAAATACAGGTGGGACTACATAAATAAAAAGTTGTGGAAAAACAAAGAAAAGACAGGAAAACTGTAAAATGTATTACCTTCATTTTGTGGAAAGGTATAAACTTCTAACTTCTCCATTCCAACCTCAGTTAAACAAAAGAAAAAAAGGAAAGAAAGACATGACCCATAAATATAGTAGTGGATGTTAAACTAGGTTGCAGGAAAAACAAAAGAAATCAATACGACACAATACAAAAATATAAGAATTTCTAAAAAAATTAAACAACGAATGCAATAAAAAAATCTACAATAATTATATATATATATATATATATACACACACTTTTAAATGTAAAACAATTAATGTAAAAAATTAATATAATAAGAAAATTATATAATAAAAAGTTAAAATTATCTATAAATGAAATGTAAAATAAATATAAAAAATATAAAATATTTTTTAGAGTAAGAAATTTAATTAAATAGAAACATATTTTAAAATAATCTCTCAAATTTTTAAAAATAATAAAATATATCTTTTGAAATTTATAAAATATGTCTGAAATTTTTTTAAAAATTGTAGCATTCAAAATATATCCGATATAAAAATATAATTCATTTTAAAATTTTCATGCAAATTAAATGCTTTAGCCCAAGAAAATTGTCGGGAGGTATTTTATAAAAAAAAGTCTCTTCAATTGTCTCTCTGCTTAAGTTTTAATATAGACAAGACACGTGTCTAATTTCTTGTATTTCACTATTACCCGATTTTCTTTCTCCTCTTAAACCTTGTAGTCATAGATTTCAAAATCCACGTCTTTTATTTATTAATGGTAATTGTTTTTTTATATTAATATTCATATAAAGTCTTGTCTATTTAAGTCATAATCTATTTAGAATTACTTTGTTTAATTTATTGATAACTTGATCAAGAAAAGTAAGCTATCAATAAAGTATTGAAGTCTAATCCGAACTCCGATATATTTTAAATAATAGTTAGATTGACCGGCCAGTTACTCCGATGACAAAGTGAGTAATAGTTTTAAGTTATAAAGTTTATAGTAATTGTAAAATAATGAATATACCTGATATGTTGTATTACAGTCTTTTATATAAAAATTGAAAGTCTCCTAGTCCTACAAGGAGTAAGACCTTGTGAATATAAAATCTCCCAATCCTATAAGAATTATTTTTTTTGGTCATATAACAAAATCTTAGATCGGATCGGATTTCTAACTAGAGTTTGACTAAGACTTAGTCTTTAAAACCTCTTGTTGTACTTAAATTTAGACTTAGTGAGCCATATGTTTCTTGGCTATGAAAATGCGGCATGCAATGCTCGGCCTACTCTTTCATGATCGGTCTATTCTATCATGCTCGACCTATTTTTTATGGTCGGCTTACTCTTGTTTGCTCGGCCTATTCTATCAAGCCACTCAAGGCAGTTCGAGTCTTTTTTTCATAAACTTGATGTAAATGACTTGAATTTACTTTCTACTCGGTCTATATTTTGATCAGTTATCACTTATTATTATAGTACTACATTACTTGTTTCTTTTTTATTTTATTTTATATAGTACCATTTACTTAGAATTTATGTGTTTTTGTTAATATAATAATAACTATTATTTAGTCCCTTTTAGATGGCAAGCTAAAATCAATAGTTTAAAATTGATAATTTAATCAAGATGAAATTATTGAAATTAGTCAAAAAAACTATGACCACAAAAAGCTAAAGTATCATTAATAGAGGAGGAACTAATAAAAAGAAACAAATAATAACTACTTTTATTAAAAAAAGTTTAATTATAAATTAAATTTTGAATCTTACATTTTTTAATAAATTTATCTGATTGTTTCAAAATTTCAAAACAAATACCTATTCTTACAATTTATTTTTAAAAATAGTTTTTGATGATAACTTTTGAAATCTCACAGTAAAAAAAATGATGTTGGAAGTTAAATGTACTTATTAAAAAAATAACAATAATGAATCAGTAAAAATAATTTATCCCAGACTTAATAATATGACTATTAAAAATCTCACATATATTCATTCTTTCACATATTTTAATCTAAATGTAATAAATCTTTAATTGACTCACTAATTTTTATGTTAGTAAGTAGAATTGACTTGTCTTCATCATTAAATTTCAAAAATTATTACTGAAAAGTATTTTTAAAATAAATTGAAAGTATAAGTGTTTATTTTAAAATTCTAAAATAATTGAATAAAATTATTAAAAATATAAAGTTTAAAATTTAGTTAGTAATTAAGCAGCTCGAAAGATAATTTTAGATGGTTCATTAAAAAATCTAAAATGCAGTACGCTCAAGTTTAACTAAAAAATAAATTTATCTTAACAAGTCTACGAAAGGATTTCAATATGTTTTTAATGTCATGTTTGGTTGAAATCTATTAAGAAATTTATTTTATTTGAAAAAAATATATGAAAGAGAAATTAAATTTGAAATAATAAAATTGAAAGAGATATTTTAATATTATGAAATATATTGACAAAGTAATATGAAAATCATTTAGAAATTCTACCTATTTTATCACAATTTAATTTAGTTATAACTAATCTCACACAAATTTAAATATGTAGAATTCTAAATTAACTTTTACTTCATTCAAAGCATATAAACTTTGTATTTGTAAGTAAATTTCATAAAATTTATAAATTTCAACCAACGACAATGTAAAAAAAAATGCAATTAAATTTAATTCATTTTATGCATGAAATTATTGCTAGTTATGATACGTGAATAATTAATAATAGCTGAATTCATTTAATTCTTTGTAGTACTAGTTGATATTTATTAATTTATTTCTTATTATTTAGGTTTATAATTTATGTGAATAAAAATAGTAGAAGATTTTGAAAAAAGATACAAAAATATGAAAAGCTATTTTTAATTTATGATTGCAACTGAAGCTTATGCTCATATTTCTACGAAAAGCTTTTCATTAGTGAAAATGAAGAAAGTAACAGTAAAACTTTTGAGAATTCAAACGAAGAGGAAGATGATACCTTTTAAAAGAAAATGAGAGGATTATATGAGTAGTTAGAGTTGCAGTCATCATAAATGAAAAGAATTTCATATATAACGATTGATAAGAAACCAATTTATAAATATTTTTGCAAAAACTAAAGTTGAACTGAAGTTTTTAATTGTCATGTAGTTTTTCACTTTTCACAAATCGAACTTATCCTTAAATAATACAGAGGTTGCTTTTCTAAACCGCAACTTCAAGATTAAAGCCACATAGACCCATAATGCAGACAAGAGTAACATCATCCTTTTTCTTCTGAGGCCAACAGAAAATCCCATAAAAGGAAAATAAGAAGCAGGACGAAGCATTCTTTTCCATATCATTAATTAGCCGAAAAATAGAAGAAAAAAAATGAGTTCAGTTGGATTCAGAAAACCTCATGCAGTATGTGTCCCATATCCATCACAGGGTCATGTTACCCCTATGATGCAACTTGCCAAGCTTTTGCATTCAAGAGGATTTCACATAACCTTTGTCAACACAGATTTCAACCATACCCGTCTGATCCGGTCTAGAGGACCGGATTCCGTTAAGGGTCTGCCGGATTTCCGATTTGAGACCATACCAGATGGGCTGCCGCCCTCTACTTTTGATGCTACACAAGATGTTCCATCCTTGTGTGATTCAACAAGAAAAAATTGTTTGGCTCCATTTAAGGAACTAGTAAGCAAGTTGAATTCATCACCATCAACTGAAGTGCCCCCAGTTAGCTGCATAATTTCAGATGGAGTTATGAGTTTTGGCATTAAAGCTGCAGAGGACTTGAGCATTCCACAGGTTCAGTTTTGGACTGCCTCAGCTTGCAGCTTCATGGCATATTTACACTACAATGAGCTCGAAAGAAGAGGCATCATGCCGTACAAAGGTACATCTTTTTTGGTCTTGATTTAATCTTAAAGAAGAAGAATCATTCAATAGAACTCATAGGCGACTAAGTTTAAGCTCATAACTGTTCAATCGAAGTGGATATGTTCACTAGACCGTTGTAAGAGATAATACGACTTAAAAAGTTTATATATTCATGTCTTAACTTTATCCTTTGTTTTTCATTTGAAGATTTCCTGAATGATGGCATTAGTGATACCCCAATTGACTGGATCTCTGGCATGACTAACATCCGACTGAAGGATATGCCACTATTCACTAAGACCTCAAATGATGAAATAATGTATGATTTCATGGGATCAGAAGCATGGAACTGCTTGAACTCATCTGCAATTATCTTCAACACATTTGATGAGTTTGAATATGAAGTTTTAGAAGCTATAACTGCAGATAAGTTCCCACGCAAGATTTACACAATAGGTCCACTAAACTTGCTTGCAGGGGACATATCAGAAAGTAAATCCAAGTCATTTGCATCAAGTTTATGGAAAGAAGACTCGAACTGTCTTGAGTGGCTTGATAAAAGAGAAGTTAAGTCTGTTGTGTATGTAAACTATGGAAGTGTAACTACCATGACAGCAGGACACTTGAAAGAATTTGCATGGGGCCTTGCTAATAGCAAACACCCATTTTTGTGGATAATAAGGCAAGATATAGTAATGGGTGACTCTGCAATCTTGTCCCAGGAATTTATTGAGGAGATCAAGGACAGAGGATTCCTAGCAAGTTGGTGTCAGCAAGATCAAGTGCTTGCACATCCATCAGTTGGTGTTTTCCTGACACACTGTGGATGGAATTCTACAATGGAAGCTGTTAGTCATGGCGTGCCTATAATCTGCTGGCCGTTTTTCGCTGATCAACAGACTAACTGCAGATATGCATGCACTAAATGGGGGAATGGTATGGAGGTCAATCATGATGTAAAGAGAAAAGAAATTGAAGGTCTTGTTAAGGAAATGATGGAAGGGGATGATGGGAAGCGTAAGAGGGAAAAAGCATTGGAGTGGAGAAGAAAAGCAGAAGAAGCTACAAGCGTCGGAGGATCATCTTACAATAACTTCAGTAGATTCATTAAGGAGGCTCTCCATTGTGATGAGCAACTTGTAGAATGAACTCGAAGTACTGTAAGAATGAGGGACACTATTACTGGGTATTAATTCTATGTTCATTAATTATGTTTAGGTCTACACATTATTTAATGAATAAAGCTGCGGTAATCATTCTAGGATATGATAAATTGCTGGAGGCTTATATTTTTCATTTTAATACTTCCACCAGTAAGCTTTCTTTTCTTTTTCCCTTTTCCCTTTCCTTAATCTCTGTACTGAAGCACTCTTTTCTTTAAACACCAAAGTTTCCTGATATAAACACATTTGTTTTCCTTTCTTTTCCATTTTCTTTCCTGTTTTTTTAGAAAGAAAAATCATCTATTCTGATACTTTGTACCTTTTTTTTTTGAGCCATGCTCCTTTTCTTCTTCCTTGCTTCTCGTCTTTCACGTTATTTTACGAGTTAAACAAATAATAAAAAATTGTAACTACAGAGAAGGATATCTAGACATAGATGGACAACGAAGTAAATACGACTCTTTTTAAACAAAAGATACGAGTGGGATGTGTTCAAAATTCTGCAACTTCTAGTCACTTCCAAACTCATAATATGAATCACTTACGCAAGTACAATATAAAAGGCAAATGCATATGCCATTGCCATCGCTCGCCGGAAGATTGAGACTTAACCCAATGACTCATCCACTGCATCACTGTTTATTAGTCTTGAAACCATGTGTTCTGTCTTCTGCAAGGAAAAACAACAGAATTCAAGTGTATGCTTCAATTAACTTACCATGGAGAAAATGACTTCTTACATAGACTCAAAGGTAGGTTTGAATGACCATGAAAACTTCGTTTGGAGAATTACATATCATGTTGCAGGATCTCCGAGAGTGCAGGACATGCATATATGATCTAGTTTGCACGAAACTTCAAAAAAAAACATTTCTTATTATTTTTTATATTTTTATTTATTTTTAAAAATTTTAAAAAAATATCTTTTTAAGAAAAACTTACTTGGATTTCCTATTTTGCGAAAAGTTTTAAATTTTTTTCTACTTATTTGTTTTCTATTTATAAACTATTTTTAATTTTTTCTATTATATAAATTTTTTGTTATATTAATATTCTTAATTTTTAATTATCTTTTATCTAAAAATCTTTATATACATGTATATTTTCTTATACATTATTTTTCTCTTAGTCTATAATAATTATATAATTGTAAATATAACCAATTATATTAATTATATATAAATTGTAACTTTTATGATGACAAAAACAATGAACAATAGAAAATTAAAAATTATTATTTATTTTATATATATATAGATTAATATTTTTCAGACGTTTTGTTTTCTAATTTTTTCTAAAAAATTTATATTTTGATATCGTATTGTGTGGTGTTGCATTTTCCGTACAACCAATATAACATATGCCCAATCAGTCCAAAAGTTTATGAGTATCTTAAAATAGTAATACCTTCAGATAAATGGTTCAAATGGCAAACATTTAGAATTTCGTAAAGTTAAAAATTCATTGTTTTCCCATGAGAATAAATCAGAAACATGAATAGAATAAAAATTAGCAGATCCTGAATCTTTATTTGCTACCACCTGTGGTGAAGCTGTACAAAGAACAAAACACAGATGGTTTATTTGTTTATAAATTTTGCTGTTTTTTTATAAAAAATTTTTTATCTAAAATTAGTGTGTATTTTCCTTTATAATTAATTTATTAATTTTAAATAATAAAATATATATTAATCATCTAATATTAAAATATATAATTTAATATCAAAATTCATAATATTATAATATGTCTCACTCTATTATTTATCTATCATTATGCAACAAGCCACTTGCCACTAAAGTTGGGTTTTTGTGATTTGCTGCTAATGCCTAATACAGTTTTTTTTTTTTTTAGCTGTAAAGATGACAATATGGTAAAAACCGCTATAAATATGAGCTTCAATTCAGCCCTGGTCAATAATTTCTTGGTTAATTACTATATTCCTCTGTAATTACTTTTTTAATATTTACAAATTATATTTTTTATTTTATAATTTTGTACTAAAAAAAATTTCTCAGACTTTCTGTTAAATAATTGTTAACTAATTTTGATTTATATAGCTCTTGATTTCAGTATAATACAAAAATTGCTTTTAATATTTTGTCTATTATATTAAAATTCTCTTGTATTTGAAAGTCAATATAATATTTAACTTTTTAAACTTTTTATTGAAGTTATAATTCTAATATAAAAAAGTTAATAATAAAAATAATATTTACTTTTTTTGATAGTTCAATTTAAACAATATAAATTTTATAATATTTTTCTAAATATAAGTAATTTTTAAATTTTTAGATTTTGACTAGGACTAGATTATGTTAAAAATTAGAGTAAGCAAAAAAATTTAGTTAATTATTCTTATACATATTTATAGTTTTACTCAAAATAAAATTTTATCCTAATTTAATAAAAAAATTAATTTTAGACAAGTCTATTAGTTAATAATAAAGTTAGTGATTCAGTTGAAATTTCTTTTACCAATTTAATTTTTTAATTGTTTTGATCTTAAATAAAATAAATAATAGGTGATTTTATTAAAAGATAAGAAATTTCTAAAATAATAAACAAATTATAAAGACCAATTTATATCAAAATCAGAAAGTAGATAGAATAAACTATACTTAGTTAAAAATTGTTTAACAAAAATAATTTTTTAGTATAAAATTATGACATACAAAGATAAAATATATAGCGTTTAAATGTTAAAAGAATAACTAATATAATATAGAAAAATATGGAGAGCAATATATATATATATATATATATTGAGACATAGAATATATTTTTGATACGTACACTTATTTTTAATATGAGATGAGGTGTGAGTTTATATGAATTTTTATGATTTTTTTATTATTTTATTAATTAAAATAAGTTACATTCCTAATAAATAATAATTTTAATTTTAAAACATAAGATTTTAATTATATTTTAATATTATATTAACTAATAATTTAATTTTTTAATTAGACAATGATTTTAGTTTTAAAAAGTAATATTTTAAATTATATTAACCTATAAATTAGGTTCCTAATTATACAGTAATTTATAATTCTAAAAATTATAGTATTAATTATATTTATAATATTAGTTTACATAATATTAAAATAGAATATTAAATATTTTTAGAATAATGTTTATATTATTACACTAATAAAATTTTACAAATTTAGAAAAAACATTCAAAAGTATTTAATTTATTATTATTTTTTAAATATTTTAAATTATTATAAGATATTAAAATTCTATTAAATCTTATCTATAAATTTAATTTTATATTATTATTTTTTAAAATAATAACAATAGCCACATGATACATTTATTATTAAAATAATAACAATAGTAACATGATACACGATTAAATGACTAGTTACCTTTAACTTTAATCCATCAAAATCAACAAGTTATTTTTTGAAAAGGCAGTATTCTTAAAACTTATAAGACCTCGTTTGGATTAAGAGATTCTGACATCCATAAATCTTATGAAATCGCTGGCGATGCCTAAATTTTCTTTTATGCAGTGAAATTGGGTTTTAGAATTTGACAAACTACCAAACATACAAATTTGTGGCTCCACCTTTCATGCGATCTGTCCGGAAACTCAAAAATTACTGCACCTTCATATGGACAAGCATTAATTAGTATTATTTAATTGCAGAGACATCAATTAATTAGTATTATGTTCTGATAATAATTAAAAAATTCTAAAATAACTAAATAAAAACTTTAAGATTTTTTTCTTTTCCTTTTTTAGTTTAAACGGCAATCTGCAGTTATTGGCACTATTTCAAAAAAATAAACGGCAATCGTGCATGTAAAAAAGCTACTCTTTCAAAAACATAAACGGCAAAGTTGTTGGCACGTTAAATGACATACCGATACAGGATTGAGATTCTCTCCAGTTGACCCTCACAAAACAAGAAGAGTAAAATATTCCTATATTATTGATTTGCAGATTGCATATGTATGAGAAACACATAAATCTTAAATAACAAACAAGTTGGAAGCTACTACAGCAGGTACTTCCATGACAGCAAGTTTTTAATTATTCTGTACTTTTCATAACAAAAAAAAAAAAGAAGATGGAACCTATGATGCAAACAGATCCAGAATGCAGACAAGAATAGCATATCCCTTTTTGTTCTAAGGCCAACAGAAACATATTCCCATAAAGGAAAATAAAGACGGGGGTGAAGTATGCTATTCCATATCATTAATTAGCTAAGAAAAATGGGTTCACTTGGAGGCAGAAAACCTCATGCAGTATGTGTCCCATATCCATCACAAGGTCATGTTACCCCTATGATGCTTGCCAAGCTTCTGCATTCAAGAGGATTTCACATAACCTTTGTCAACACAGAATTCAACCATACGATTGATCCGGTCTAGAGGACCGGATTCTGTTAAGGGTCTGCAGGATTTCCGATTTGAGACCATACCAGATGGGCTGCCACAGTCTACTTTTGATGCTACACAAGATGTTCCTTCCTTATGTGATTCAACAAGGAAGAATTGTTTGGCTCCATTTAAAGAACTAGTAAGCAAATTAAATTCATCATCATCAACTGAACTGCCTCCAGTTAGCTGCATAATTTCAGATGGAGTTATGAGTTTTGGCATAATAGCTGCAGAGGAATTAAGCATTCCACAGGTTCAGTTTTGGACTGCCTCAGCTTGTAGCTTCATGGCATATCTACACTACAATGAGCTCGAAAGAAGAGGCATCATGCCGTACAAAGGTACATCTTTCTTGGCCTTCCTTGATTTACTCTTATAGAAGAAAAATCATTCAATAAAACTCATGTACGTTATGCATGAGCTTATAACTATCCAATCAAAGTTAAAGTATGTTCACTAGAGAATTGCAAGGTCGTGCAGAGAAGCTCACTAAGACAGAACCTTTAAACAATAATGACTTAAAAAGTTTATATAAATGACATACCAGTGTCTTAACTTTTATCTTTTATTGTTTCAGTTGAAAACTTCCTCAACGATGGCATCAGTAATACCCCAATTGTTTGGATCTCTGGCATGACTAACATCCGACTGAAGGATATGCCAAGGTTCATCAAAACCTCAACCGATGAAATAATGTATGATTTCATGGGATCAGAAGCATGGAACTGCTTGAACTCTTCTGCAATTATCTTCAACACATTTGATGAGTTTGAATATGAAGTTTTAGAAGCTATAACTGCAGATAAGTTCCCACACAAGATTTACACAATAGGTCCACTAAACTTGCTTGCAGGGGACATATCAGAAAGTAAATCCAAGTCATTGCATCAAGTTTATGGAAAGAAGACTCGAACTGTCTTGAGTGGCTTGATAAAAGAGAAGTTAAGTCTGTTGTGTATGTAAACTATGGAAGTGTAACTATCATGACAGCAGGACACTTGAAAGAATTTGCATGGGGCCTTGCTAATAGCAAACACCCATTTTTGTGGATAATAAGGCAAGATATAGTAATGGGTGACTCTGCAATCTTGCCCCAGGAATTTATTGAGGAGATCAAGGACAGAGGATTCCTAGCAAGTTGGTGTCAGCAAGATCAAGTGCTTGCACATCCATCAGTTGGTGTTTTCCTGACACACTGTGGATGGAATTCTACAATGGAAGCTGTTAGTCATGGCGTGCCTATAATCTGCTGGCCGTTTTTCGCTGATCAACAGACTAACTGCAGATATGCATGCACTAAATGGGGGAATGGTATGGAGGTCAATCATGATGTAAAGAGAAAAGAAATTGAAGGTCTTGTTAAGGAAATGATGGAAGGGGATGATGGGAAGCGGAAGAGGGAAAAAGCATTGGAGTGGAGAAGAAAAGCAGAAGAAGCTACAAGCGTCGGAGGATCATCTTACAATAACTTCAGTAGATTCATTAAGGAGGCTCTCCATTGTGATGAGCAACTTGTAGAATGAACTCGAAGCAAAGTAACAATGAGGGAAACTATTACGGGGTACTTCATCTATTTTCACTATGTTTAAGTGCGCAATTATTTAATAAGAAGCAGGTTGATTATATTAACCAATTTCTCTGGTAATCATTCTAGGATATTATAAATTGCTGGATGTTTAGAGAGTTCATTTCAATACCTCAACCATTAAGTTTTTTTCCTTTTTCCTTTTTTCAAATCTCAATTGCTGCTTACAATTTCTTTTCCTTAATCGCTGTACTGTGAGACTTTTTCTTTAACACCACAGTTTCCTGACACAAACTTTACATTTTGGGTCATGTTCATCTTCTTCTTCCTTTCTTTTCCTTTTTCACCTTACATTCACTTTTATCCATGCAATAATAAATTTAATTACTAAATGAATGAAAGATAGAACAAAATTGTAATCATAAGGAAGGATATTCCACATTCATGGACAAAAATAATTAACATGAACTTCATGAATAATTTTAGGAGACTGTTTTAAACAGGAGATACCAGTGCAATTTATTTATAGTTTTGCAACCTTTTACTCATTGTCAACTCATAATATGCATTAGTATGCAAAGGAGTATATTATTCTCTATCAATATTAGCCCTATCGAAGTACAATAAAAAGCGCATGCATATACCATTTGGCAATGCTTGCGGGAATGTGAGACTTACTCTGGTGACACCATCCACACATCAAAAAGGACAAGGAGCTTGTAGCATCAGCATCAGCATCAACATAAAGATTTATTAATTTCCATTCTGCCTTAATCTTGAAACCATGTGCTCTGTCTTCTGCAAGGAAAAACAAAATAATTCAAGTATATGCTTAAATTAACTTCCCAATGTGAAAATGAGATAGTATGTTCATTTCTTACGTAGACCGATGGGTTTGAATGACCATACAAATTTAGTTTCTAGAATTACACCTTACGTAGCAGAATTGTGGAAAGTGCAGGATATATAGCACGCACAATAGCAAATCAAGTCCTAAAGTTGATCAATATCTTACATCATTGAGGAAAGTAAGCATTTCTTTCCTATTTTCTTCTTATCTAGTTTGGGACTGATAGAATGTTGTTGCAGAGCGATGTAAGAATTTAATTTCCATACATTCAACATACACACAGTCATGCTGAAAATTGAAACTACATGTGTGCTTCTCATCTGTTTTTCACAAAAACTAAGTCAACTAATCACCAACCATACAAGCTATAGTTCTAGGGAGCTTTTTATTTTTTATTTTTTTCTGTTCATTGCTCAATTGCCTTTATTATACAAGGAGAAAGTAGGGAGTCTTGAGCTTAGATACCACTGACAAGGTCAATTGAAATTGGTTGTTGGATGCAAATTTTGTTGGAGATGATTTACTAGGATGAACTGTAGACATTGCATTTGTTTTTGCTGTTACTATAATTCTGTGTTTTATAGTCATTCAATCTTTATCTAATTTTCTTATGCTTATCCTATGGCCACATAATCGATAGTAGATGCATAAATTCGTGTTGCATTAACTACCATACAGATTAAAGTCAACAAACCTGCTCTGAATAAGGCAAATACTTCCCATCAAATGTCACAACTACACGATCTTTTCCATCCACACCTTTCACTTTGTCAACAGAGCAGTAGAAGTCTATGGCTGACATACTGACCAGAAAAAGAAAATGTAGATAAGAAAATGATCGGGTGAATTAAGTTGGTCATACATATAATTAAAAAATATTTTCTGAACAAACTTTCAGAAGCACTTAAGAACAGTTGCTAATAAAACTAGTCCATAATCAATTATGGGATCAAGATTATTTAAATGAAGAAAAATTAAAGTGTACTATCAATGCATTTGCAATCACACAAATACCTGTACTACATATAAATGGGGTAAATCTAAAGACAATCTTTTGGAATGCCCTTCTGAAATCAAATACAAAGGCAATCAAATGGAAGTTATATATCCTGGATCACACTAAAGCTTGATACATCCGGAAATCATATATATCTTGACATTTGGAGGAAAAGGCCACACAGACTTGGAACTTATTACATATTTTTTGATTTACTTTTCCAGCTTAGGCTTGACGCATAAACAAATTTCGTTATGACTTTGAAACTTCTTTCTAGCTGAAAAGTCAATTTTTTTTTCTTCTTCTTTCCTATTTGTCTTGCTAGTTCGATGCTGCCTAACTGAAGAAGCATAGGCCTAGTCTTAAAGATGATAGTGCTTCTGTTAACTGCTGGAAATACTTCCAACGATATAGCTCTACTATTATTCCCCTAATCAAGGAACCTTAAAATTTGCAAGTCCCAAACCATTGGTCTTTAAAATCAAAGTCAAAGATATATATTAAAAAAAAATCATGACAGAATCACTTACATGCCATCACCAAACTCCTCGTTGATAATTTCCTTAATGCTTTCACCAAAATGCATAACTGCTTCATTCAACCTACAAAAATTTCATGTCGATAAATTTCACAATTCTTAAAAATGAATGACGATAAACGTATTTCAAAGAAACAAGCAGAAGAATTAAAAAATAAGCAATATCTTGAAAAAGAGATGAAAACCCACCTGTAAACAGATGGTTCTTGGATCAAGTTAGGATCATAGGACCTCATGGGTGGTCTCATCATCTCCCCGAGAAGCTCATCGGAAAGTTCTGGCAGTGCTGCTCGTAGCTTTAGAGCAGTATCGGGCTTCAGTTGGGCTTGGCGTCTGAATAACTGGGCCACGTACACGTTGGTCAAACCAGTCTCCTCTGCTATCTCACTGTAGCTCTTGCCGGAGTTGTGTTTCACGGCCAGTAGGCGGTTGGTCAATGTGGCTTTGGTCTCTGCCATTATTTGATACAGAAAGAGTCCAAAGACAACTTTGCTTTCTTTATATCTATATGCATTTTATAGCATAAGTGTGTGGATGACGATGCTGACTCACATTTTTCTTTTTGTATTTTTATTTACGCACGACCACTGGCGAGAAAAATCTTTAAAAAAAAAAAGAACCTACGGAAAAATTAATCGAAATAGAATCGATAAATTACTTAACCAAACAGGAATTATGTTAAAGAGATGACACCGTGCATATCCAGTCTTATATCATCTTAAAAATTTCAGTTCAGTTCACAGGAATTTTAACCTATTGAAAGAAAGGGAAACAACAATTGAATTGTGAAAATCCTGAAAGATCAACAAGCCTTCATTTAATTATGCGAAAATTACATTGTCCCTCAATTATTGGCTGTGTTTTAAATTTCAATTTGTGTCACATAAGTCTCTGACTTTCGATTTGAGTAACATAAAACTTTCTACCACCCAATAACTGGTAGAGGAGTAACAAAGATCACACGTGGCAGTTCATGTATTCACATAATTAAAAGATAAAAAATAGGTAAGCTTGAATCTTTGGACACGTCATATTATCCTTAGCTCATTGACGGTAGATGTTGTCTTGGTGTCAATACCACTTGAGGCTACCTTTTTTCCAGTCCCAACACGTTTGCCCCTTAAATTATGCTTCATATTTGCCCTATGTGGTTCTTGTAAACCCTAGCATTCAACTGTGCTGTCTCCATAAGCACCTCTACGTCTTCATCCCCCTCAACTATGTTATAGTTTGAATCAACCAAACCATCCTCAACAATTGGAGCAGTAGCATTAAAAATCTCTACAGGATTAACTTCTAGTCCAACATCAGCACCAATAGAAACACTTTCTTATTGTCCATCTTCCTCACTCTCATCTTCACTTTCCTCTTCTTCATCACCTTCATGTTGGTTATCTTCACTTTCCTCATTAGCGTCCTCAAGATCATGCTCCACTTGTTTATTATTCTGAATATCAAAAAGAGGTACATTATCTTGCTCACTAATCCCCTCAACATCTTCAGCAACACCTCTTTTCATTGTTTCTACACAAGCTAATGAACTAGGTTCAACTCTATTACATGTTTCCTCAATCTCCTCTATCCCTACACTGCTTTTCTTAGGGAACTAAGGATTAACAACATCCTTAACCTTTTCAAACTCAAGTATTTAACATAGAAATAAGTTTCAAATAGGCCCCTAAACTTTGCGGCCCAGGCCAAATAAGCCCTTATGAGCTTTTTAGGCCATTTAAACCCAATACTTGCAAATTTGGATCAATTCACCCCCCTTTTTGGCAAAATACAAGAGCGTGATTTGCACTTCCATAAAAAGGAATACAATAAAATAAATAAAATTTAAAGTTTTTAAATTAAATTTAACATATAGTAAATTTTTATGATAAATAAACAATCACTAAACATCTTTCTAACCACCACCATCAATAACACTACTTCCACCGTTAAGAACACCATCATTAACACCCGTCGTCAATGCCACTTCCAGCAATACAGCCACCGTCGATGTCACCTCCTACGATAAAGTCATTGCCAACGTTGCACTATCGTAGAAAAAGCTCCTTCCCTGAACAAAGCCACCACCTTCTTCGATAAAGCCACTGCTCCCTACAACAAATTCATCACCCCAAAAATAGAAATTGATGGCAAAAAATAGACGAGCACGAAAGGGTGAAATCCAACAGCAGCAACAGTCGATGTTGTTGACACCATTGTCGCCGCTATAATCATCGTCATCACCCACTATTGTCGCCTCGATCGTTGTCATCGCCCATTGTGCCTCAACCGTCACTACCGCCATAGACATCCCTTTCTACCTCACAACGATGTTGACTCACCATCACCAATCGATTCGATGTTTTCTTTTCATTTCAGTGGGTTGGGTAGAATTTTTTAGTTAAAATTTGATTTGCATTTGTTTCCTCAAATTCAACATCAATACAACACTTGTTGTGTTTCATGTTGTTCTTGAACAAGATCTTAATACTGAGACTTTCTGGTGTTTATAGAAAGAGGAGAGAAAATGAAAAGCGGTGGTTTATGACGGTAACGACGATGGTAATGGTGATTTATGGTGTTAACAACGGTGGTAATGGTGAGGAGATCGTGAATTTCTTGACTAATATTCACTTTTTTTAATTAATACTTTTTAGCTTAATGTAGTTTAATTTTTTTAGTTTAACTATTTCTATTGATAAATAAGAAATTCTATTATGTTTCAATTATTTTTTATAGTAAAATGGGAAGTGTAATTCACGCCCTTGTCTATCCCAAAAAAAAAGGCTAAATGAACCATAAGTGATAAAGTTTGGGTTAAAATGGCCTGGAAAAGGTCAAAAGGATGAAGTTGAGGAGCCTATTTGAACCTTATTCCTTTAACATACACATCCACCTCCCCCTAATGTCATTTCATAAACAGAGACATCGTTTTCTAAAACCTTCAGCCCTGAATAAGATCACCATGTGGCAGCCTCGAATGATACATCATGGTTCCCCAATGGTCTTAATCTTTCACCCACACATCTATTCTAATTAATGATATCATGTCCACTTCAAACTCTCTAAATCTATATCACCATTGAAATATCCTTATTCCCCCAATTGCCCACCATGATGCAGAGCTATTGTAAAGGTTTCAGAGTTAAATGACATTTATATGGCGCATGCAAAAATCCATTTAAGCATTTTTAAACTATTGTATTACTTTACTCAATTCAAGGATCTGCTTTCATTTTTATATACTATTAAACTATACAACAAGCCAATCGAGCAAGATCCTCCATGCAATGAGAGTTTTTCAATAATATACCTAGGACGTTGTTGCCATCTTCTAAGACCCACCAAACAATCCCACCACTTCTTATTTTTGTTTACAATAACTCTGCTTTACAGCCCCACCACCAACCTTTTCGAGTAAGAGTTAAAGCCTGCAATATTTACAAACAGAATCTATTATTAATCTTCGAAGATTTAAGACAGCCTTTTCCAAAAAATACAAGGGGATGTCATTACCAGACGAAAGAGAAAAGAATGTTTCTTCTCTTACAGAGAAACAACAAGATTTTGCAAGGTTTAGGTTACGGTTTGGAGAAGCAATGGCAACGGGCAAGACAGAGCTAGCAATGAGAGAGAGGGGGGTTACTCTCAAACAGTAACTTCCTCAAAAAATGAGGTGAGGGGTAGGTAAAAAGAAAAAGAGATGACGTATACAAAAGTCAATGAGCTAAGGGTAAGGGTAATATGATGTGTCCAAAGATACAAGTTGGCCTGTCTTATTTTTTAATTATATCAACACGTGGACTGCCACCTGTGATTTACGTTGCTCCTCTAATAGTCATTGGACGTTAAGAGAGTTTTCTGTTACTTTAAGTCCAGAGAGTTTTGTGATACAAATTGAAATTTATATATAGTTATAATATTAGAGTGATAATTGAGGGATTATTAATGTAATTTATGCTTTAAATAATTCAAAATTTAAAATTATAAATTATAAATTTTAAGAATAAAATTTGTAAAAATCTTGAAAGATCAATTTACAAGTAACGTATGATTATTGATAAAATTCTTCTACTTGTTAAAAGTTAAGAGTAGATGTTGGGTTTTTTTTAATCGATTCGATTTATATTTTAAATTTTATAGTTTATTTTTATTATTAATATAGGTAAATTGATGATCTTTCTAAAATTTTAGTTCACTTTTTTATTTAAAAAAAGTGATACTTTTTTAGCCTTGGTGAAGCCCTGAGTAGATAAAAAATTTATGATAAATCTTTATCATAAATTTTTTGTAATCAGGCCCTAATTATGCCAAAACATATAATCTTTCTACATTTCAATATTTGTACGTTTATAAATTTTTATATATAAGAAATTAAGTTATATGTTTCTTCATAGGGTTAAATACTATTTATTTCTTGTAGTTTGATTTAATATATGAGTCTATTTCTGTTTTTATTATATTAAAACTCCCTTGAGTTTAATTAAGGTGACTACCACCACCTTATGTGTTAGTCGAAAGTTTAAGCTGGTAAGTTAATATTACAATTTAATCCTTAAACTCATTATCAAGTATCAAATTCATCTAAAATTAATTTTAGTATCATATTAAAGTAAAGTTTTATTTTCAATACAAGTTAGTTTTAGTGTCTAATTAAAATAATAAATTTAATATTTTTTTTACTCTAATTTTTTATTTGTAATACAATTTAATTCAAGCAAATTTAAATGTTTTAAAACTACTTATATTTATAATAATATTATGAAATTACCATATTGTTTAATTTTAGTTATTAATATAAAATAAATATTTCTAGTTAAAAAATATCATTATTACTATTTTTATTATATATTATAGTTAATTATATAAAAAGTAAAAATTAAATTAAACAATCATGTCTTAATCTAGTGAAATAATCTAGATACCAAGTTGATAATTTTACTATCAATAAAGAATATCATGATAATCTTGTATATTAAAAACATCAATTATTCAAATGAGATTAATACGAGTAAAATTTTTATTTTTAATATAGTTTAATTTTAGTGCCTAATAAAAATAATAATTTTTAACTATTTATTTTATTTAAAATTTATAATTAAAATATATAGTAACTTAATAATATTAAACAAAAAATGAGTGTTTTTAATATATTTAGACTTTTTAGAATTAAATTATGCTAAAAGGATAAAAGATAAATAAGTAAAAGAATATTAAGTTTATTATTTTAATTAAATACTAAAATTAACTAGTGCTAAAAATAAGATTTTACTCTAATTGATAATAAAATTAATTTTGGATGAATTTAATATTTGATAATAAATTTAAAAATTAAATTAAAATTTTAAGTTACCAGTTTAGTCCTTCGACTAAAAATAAAGGGAATAGTATATAGTTTTATTAAAACTCAAGAAGATTTTAATATAATAAAAATAATACGGGGACTGAATCATATATTAGATCAAACCTCATAGGACAATGATATTTAACCTTTTTTCATAGCAAAGGTGGATTCTTCCTAGAAGAATATGTTCCTTGGCTTTTTCCATATATAAAAAAACTAGTTTATATATTTGAACTGCATTGAAGAATATTATAAATTTTTTATTGTATCTCTTTCTATTGTCCTCTTTTAGGATTTTCTTTCGGGCAGTTGCTGGTGGCTGTTTCCACCGACAACCTCGTATGTGGTCATTATAGGCTCTTTATCTCTTTGTTGTCTATTTTTCTCTATATTTATTTTGTGGTTTGCTTTTTAGTTCCCCCTAGTTGAACGATATACTGGTGGTTTTGTACATTTTTATTGTATAGTTATATTGTTATGGTTATTACTAGATGTGGTAGTGCGGCTTCATCCACCTCTCATGTCCGTTGATGTCCTTTGGGTGTTCATCACGTGATAAATGTGAATATAAGAGAGTTAAAGCTGTTGGAGGTGCAAAGGAGTAAGGAAGAAAGTTTATCATGTTCATGGGCATGGGTATCCGCCCGGCCCGTTTAGGCCCGTACTTTTCAGGTCGGGCTTTGACAATAATTTTTGTATACAAGTCCAGCCCGGTTTGAATCCATAAAAAGCTCGGACTTTTCGGGCCGGGCTTGGGATTTCTATAAAAATTCAAGCCCGGCCCGGCCTGATGTTTAGTTTAATTAGGAAAAAAAATATTATACCTAGCATTCAAATATGTGACTTTCAACTTATAATTAAGTGCTACATACTACTTAGCTACCTATTATTTTTATTTATAATTTTATTGTTATTAATAATATATTTAAATAAAACTAAACTCAAGCCCGACCCGAACTCGCCCAAGCTAGACCCAAACCCGCCCAAGTCCAGACCCGATCCGTATTTACAGGTTTAACAATTGGTTGGGCCGGGCTTTTTAAAAAATTTCGGACTCGAACTTGGAATAAAAGATATTAAAAAATTCTCGGATTTGGACAGGCTCGGGTTTGTTCAAAATAAAATCAAATCCGATCAGGCCCAGCCCGAGCCTGCCCAGGCCCGGTCCATGAACAGGTCTAGTGGTGGTTCAAGTCCCGAGAATTAGTAAAACGGTGCGACAAAAGGTGTGGGTAGGTGGTTCTTTACACTCATTTTTAGAGTTCTTCACGAAAATACTCATTTTTACAACAACATTAACATTTTATTTCCAAAAAAAAGTCTTAAAAAAATCCCCCTTTTAACTAAAAATCTTTATTTTTGCAAAAAATATAATAATACTATTGATTTTCAATTTATGAAGAAATCTGAAAAAGAAAATATTAATATGACTTGGATATGCGTTTCTTTTCTGTATTGTACTTAGATTTTTTTATGTTTTAGATATTTTATGTTTTTTATAAGAAAAATTACTTGCTTAATTATTTATATATTACTTTTGTTTATAACTTGCATATTATTATTGCAAAAAAATATTTTTTAATAAAAAAATAATTATTTTCACTCTATGTAAGTACTTTCACTTTATTTGTATTAATAGGATTTTTCTTTTCAACTTCAAGATATGAAATATTATTATTTTTTAAGATGATGAGAATTATTAATGTGAAATTGAAAGTCAATTTCTAATACTTTTCAACATTGAAACATAATTTTTCATCAAAAAATATATTTTTAATATTTTAGAATTATTTCAATAGGTAAATATAATTTTATAATAAAAAAACTAAAGACAAATCAAATTAAAAAAAAATATCAACTAAAATAATTTAGCCCAAAAATTAAAAGGTTTCAAGCAAAATAATTTATTTACATATAATTTAGAGAAAAAAAAACTAAACTTTTTACATAGGACAAAATACAACAAAATTTAAGGAAAATTCAAATGACAATATTTCTTGTTTTATGAGAGCTGAAATGATAGAAATAAAAAAAAAAATTGAGATCCAAAAGGAAAAAAAAAGTTTTAGAAAAAAAATCAAAGAAATTTGAGATCCAAAAGGAAAAAAAAAATGAAAGACACTGCTTCATGGATCTGAAAATCAACCAAGATCAACTAAATATCAACCATGCCGGTCATAAAATCAACCACACATCAACGGAACAACAACCAAAATCAACAAAATCATTTAGTTTCAAAAAAATTATTAAATAAATAAAAACAAAAAATTAAGATCTAAAAAACTATAGATTAGATAATACATTCCTTCTTATTTCTATTATAGATTCACTACAAAATATTATATCTAACGATAAAAAAAAATTGAAGTAGAGACCAAAAGAGAAAAATCAATTTAAAAAAAGAGATTAAAAATAATATTTTATAAATTAAGAAATCAACTAGATCTGAACTATATCATCTTAATATCAACTAGAGATTAACTGAACATCAACTAAACACCAACAAAAAAAATTATTTAAAGTAATTATATAATATCCTAAATTAGTTTTCTCGACTTAAAATATTTACATAACTTAATTTTTAAAATAAATAAATAATAAATTCGAGATGAAATAATTAAAAATGCCATTATTTTAATTGTGTAACTTTCAATATATAATTAAATTAAGCAATTAATATAAAGTTTATTAACATCAATAAAAATGGAATTTATAATTTTGTATTATTTAGGAATTATTTTAAATATGATTAGTATAAAACTATGATAATAATTTATTTGATCAAATTGAAGGAGAAACTACATTAATATTTTAGCTATTATTGAATAACAATGGTATAAACTTAATTCTATGGTTATTAACTTAGTGCCTTCATAGTCATAGATGAAGTTAATTAATTGATATGACTCTTTAAATCACTATGTATTAGAGATTTCATGTCATAAAAAATTCAAATAGTTTATTAATGTTAAGAGTTAATTAATTAAATGGTTTGTTTAGTTATTTTGATATTGATTGGAATTAAGTTAAATTCTATTAGTAAAATCTCCATTGACCTTATTTATTAATTTTTCAGTTTTCTATCAAGATGGATGTTTAGTTTTTTAATTTCTCGACTTTCTTCTTTGAATAGCTATTCAGTCCCAGTAGTTTAGTACAATTTTTATATTAATTTCATATTTTAAAGGGAGAATGACAATTTAAATGACAACTGTGTAAAAAAATCAAATCCGCACTTGATACGTAGTGTGAAAATCTCATATTACTAAAGGATAAAAAATATTTTAATTTATAATTGCTAAGATCCAATCTACCAAATGACTAGTTTTAGTCATTTTTATATTAATTAAACCGAAATTAAATACTATTAACATAATTTATTCTGCAATATTTCACTTGATTCATCTATTAATTAATTATTTAAATTTTAATATTATGAATGTTTTATCCAACAACATTAATTTTAAAATTTTCCTCAAACTAAATTAACATAATAATTAGTGTCACGACCCCACCCGTGGGCCCGTGACCGGCACTAGGGAATGGGTAGGCTTAAGGCCACCGAAACCCGTAGTAAGCCTGACACTCACTGATTTAAACAAATCTCATCTCAAATTAATATTATTAAAACCACAAATTATCTTAATAGCTACATTCTACATAAATACTTCGGTCTGCTAGAAAAACTAGGCGAGACCTGAAGCTCAGAAAATTTACAACTGATACATTTACTATTACTACTGCGGAGAATCTAAGATTTACCAATTTACATACCAAATAAAATACATCACCCGATGATGATGGAGTCGGGTTACTGAATAAGAGTCGCGGGAGAACTAACAGTCACGAATCTGAAAAAAAAATATAAATGGAGACTGTCAGTCTCGAGAGTGAGTTAAAATCAAATAATCTAGGGACTATTGCATTCTTCTCAGAAAATATAGATTATTCAAATCAGTATATCAAACCATGCACGTAAATACAAATCACATTATAATCAAATACCATAATAAATAAATAAATAAAAATATATATTTACTTTTACGGGACGAGTGGCTCAGTAGAACCCTAACCCCAATTCTAATAGCCTTTCGGCTCTCTTAATCCAACAGTCACGGCCAGAGAGCAAGCTCGATCAGGGTCCTTACCTCCGAACACTTGAATTCCAAATAAGCCATACCAGAGAGCATTGCTCGATCGGGGACCTTAACTCCGGCGAATCAATCGAACTCGGCCAGAGCAAGCTCGATCAGGCGACAAATCCATAATAACCTTATATCCATGATCATTACCGGCAAGACGCCAGTCCGATGTAACCCATCGAGCGGCATGTTCTACAAGCCACATTTCCCAATTCGTAATCATCACATATAATAAATATCATTATCCGATGAACTCAACCAACACATATCGGAAATAAAGATTAAAGATTTAAGGTAAAACAACGTGCAATTTGTGAGGGAAAAATAATAATGCTTATCTTATTATAACATACTAATAATAATATTTATATTATTTCAAATATTAATAATCAAGTGAAATCATTTATCTTGCGATACTAATAATCATATTATGCATGAACTTTCAAAATAGCATATTAAATCAGACTTAGCAATAGTGCAATGATTAAATGACTTTAACTCACAGGGATTGGGCGACCTCCTAGCTCGCTCCGGTGCCTCGGTAGGAGCGAGCCAATGCATGATCATCTAATCACGGAAAACAATTTATCAATCTGTTGAGACAATCCATCATTAATCCTAGGTCAAGACTCCTGGTATCTAAGAATCTCGACTCGGGAGAATTCTACCAAAAATCCGGCAGAACCTCCCCTACAACACGAACATTACCCCCCGTAAAAACGGGTCCAGGACCTGCCAGAAGAACACTTCAAATACTTAACGATTCAAACAATAGGAGTCGGGTCCCCAAACTTCACTATTTCCCGACTCCGCCACACAACACAAAATACGAGGCAGGCAAACTGACAGACAATTATTTTTGACTCACAAAAATCATCAAATACTCAATATAATCCAATAAACACAAATAACCAAGAATTTCTAAAATTAACGGGCCAAAGAAAATTACCGAGACGCTCGATCGCTCGGTCGACTCTCCTCCAGCCGCCGGAGTCCGATCGACGATCCGAACACACCATCGGACTCACAACGACGTCAAGACGATCCTCGCCCGATTTTTCGATCCGACACCCGATCATCCGGAGAGATTTGCGGACGATCTCGACCGTCGATTCGCGAACGAAGCCCGATCGCCACGTAAACCGGTGCCAATGCAAAGCTTGGTGAGAGTCGGATACGTCCTCGATCGTCCATCCTCCGGAGCTCACGGAAAAGTCGAAAACGCGGCTGCCCCTACTTTCTCTCTCCACCGGATCTTCCGTCTCCCGGCCACCACAGCGCCGAAGAGAGCCGCCGGAGGAGCCGATCGCCACTCACCGCTAACATCGGCCGAAAGCCGCCACACGTCGCGATTCCGCCACCGCCACCATCGTGCTTTCGCCGACGCCAAGCGTCGCGCCCTACTGGCTTCCACCATGGACGCCCTCTCTCTCCTCCCTTTCTTCCTCTTCCTCTTCCCCGATTTTCTTTCCTTTCAATATCGACATTAGGCCCCCGAACTTTTCCTTATTGCAATTTGGTCCCTCAACTTTCTTAATTACTTACAATTTCATCCCGCAGAATTCCAATTTGACCCCCAAACTTCTTTTTAGCCTTTCAATTAAGCCCCTAACTATTTAATTTGGGCCAAATCCGAATTATTGAAAATACACAATTACAAAAATACCCCTGACCGACATATTTATTTACAAAAATACCAAGCTCACAAATTTCCATTAAAACCCCATAAAAATAACATTATACTTTTAATCCTTATTCCAAAATAATCCTCCAATTAAATCCTACACACAATTAAATTAAATAATCAATTTCCAACTCAAAATTTAATACTACTAATCAATTATAATACCAATTTTCTCAAAATTCTTTTATAAAAACATCCCTTACAATTTCTATCATAATTTTCCAATATATAATTTTATTTATATAAATATGCATTTGGGAAAATTTGAATAACCAAAATATAATCATTTCTTAAATAGTTTACTTGAATAAAAATAAAGCTAAAATTAACTTAAATAAAAACTCACTATTAAATATATATTAAAAAAAAATTCCGGGTGTTACAATTAGTGTCCCTATTTTTGTTTATAAAGAAAACAAAAAGAAAATAACTTCTAAATTCAACAATTAAATAAAAATATTTTGAAATCTATTTTAATTTTTTTTATAAAAAATATTTTATTGAGAGATATTGAAAGTTTTTCTTTTTGGAATAAAAATTCCTATATTTATTGCTTTAGACCATATTCAACAGCTAATGGACAATGCATATAGGCCTTTACTATCTTCCTTTCCTATTCTTCCACTACACCTTTTGTTATACACGTAATTTCTCTTGCAAAACAAAAAAGCGTAAAAACATAAGTAAAAATATAAATTTGTAAGGAAGCAAAAACAAAAGGTAATTTTGTAATTAATTCTAAAAAAATGTATGGAGTTTAAATTCCCTTATTGAATACGAGGCTTTCCTTTTTGTTGCTCTCCTTTTCTTATGTAATTTCTTCAGGTATTGGGTCTTTAATCTAATTTAACAGTTTTAATTATTAAAAAAAACACTCCACTGAAAAATTATTGTGAATAGTTCGTACGTCATCTTGAAATTTAGAAATAATTATTTGATTTGTAATTAATTCTCAATAAATATAGTCTTATTTGATTTATTTAATATAATAAACGCTCATCTGGAGCTCGATTTAGTTTCAATAAATCAAAATAACATAATTCCAAACTCTAATTTTAATATTAAAACTCAAGTTAAGCTCAATTTTTGGCAAAAAATTGAAACTTTAACAATTCAAACTTTCTTCTTTTCAATTTGGCTCCTTTATAATTCTAAAACTACAGGTAAGAAAAAAAAAAAAAGAAAATTAGCCTAACTAAACCGTTCAAAATAACTAGACCAACAACCAATTAGTTGAACTGGTGGATTTTAGCTTTTCTTTCATAGATTTTGATGATATGTTTAATTTCAAAATTTTATCATACAAAGAGGGAAATTTTTCAGAAACATTCAGAAAAAGTTTAAAAAATATCATTTTTACTTTTAAATTTTTTTTCTTTCAAAAATATTGTAAATTGAAAAATTATTTCAAAGATATGATGACATATGTTAGGTGTACTTTTTTTTTTATATATAAAATGGCATATGCTATTAGCAATTTGGTATATGTTTTCATAATTTTTATGATATTTAATTTTTGATATATGTTTAGTATATGTCTGACATTTATTTAGTATCTATTTAATAATATTAATTTGATTGCAAGTTAAATTATTGAAGAGCAGAATATATATAACTAGTATCTAAAACTATCTTTTAAGAATATAATTTATTTTATTTTATATATAAGTCACATTTGTTTAAGAAGAATTTGAAAATCATGATAAAGAGAACTTGTTTTATAATTGTATAGTAAAAAGTATATATTAGGTATATGTTGAATATATATTAATCAAAACTCTAATTTGTTTAATTTAAATCTTTAATTTTAAAATTTGTTCTTCTTAATAATAATAATATCAGTTTTAATTGATCGATTTAGTTAATGTTTATATAATAACTCTCGTAATTATTAGAGATTTTAAAAATAATATTATGATAATTATTTTATTATTCTATATTTTTATAAAATTATCAAATATTATGTATATTTATAACATAATATAATAAAAAATATAGAAACAAATGATATCCATTCGATAAAATACGAAATAAATTAAGTATATATTTGATATCTGAAATATTTTAATAAATATATATATATTTATTTATTTATCTCAAATATAGAAAACTAAAAAGGTAAAATCTAAAAATTGATATACATTATATTTATTTTAGTATCTGTTGCATATATTTATAGTATATTTTAAATACTTGTATCTTTTTAGAAAAGGCCAAAAATAGCGAGCAAATGATATATGCTCAACAAAATATTAGTATACATTAAATATATATTTGATATCTGCAACTATTTTAATTCATATAGATTGCATATTTATATATAAAAAAAGTACACTCTTAGGAGATACTATACATTACATTTATTTTATTATATGTTGGGTATAAAATGTATACGTTAGCTATATATTAGGTATATACTAAATAAATTTTAATCAAGATTTTAATTTATTTAATATATTTTTATTCCAAAATTTAATTCTTTTTCTAGTAGCAAAGATATAATATCAATGTTTATTCAAAATAATAGAATACATTCAATTTATTTTAATATATATTTCTTATATATAATATATTCACTATGTTTATATCTTTAGAAAGACACAAGGACAAGTTACAGTAAATGGTATACATTTACAGATTTTAGTATATGTTTCATATATATTTGGTATACATATAGTATATAAATAGTATTCAAAATTGGTCTTTAGTTTCAATTTATATCTTTGGTATCTATGCACCTGTAAGCTTGGCCACTATTTTACCAATTTCTTAAAACAAACATATTATCAAACATTATAAGTGCAAACCATAATCCTATTTAGTTCAATTTATTAACCAACTCAAGTAGTTATTTCATTATTTATTCATACATTAGGTAACATGGATAGTAAAATACATTTTAAGTCAATTCAACACTTACAATGTCCCAGAAAAAAAAAAATAAATAGAAAATAATATTTTTTTTGAGATACATAAACAACATATCAAAAACTAAAAATTTTTAAAAAATCAGACTCAAAATTTGTTTTCATTTCTATAAAAAAAAAAAAAAAAAAAGAAGAGAAAGTTAATAACAAACTCTTTTATGGTTCAAGCACATTAACAAATAGTTGAAAGATAAGACAATTTGAAGTCATAAGTTACCGTTTTATTCACTTTAAGACATCCAAAATACTATTCAACTTTTTAATATTTATGTGACAATCTGGCATAGAGAAGCGGTCCGATGAGGGCAGGAAATGGACGTCGGGGCAAAGATATGATGCTTGGACAAGGAGCGACTTCTAGGATGGCAGCACTCTAAAATACGGAGGTACATGAATGAATCGAATTACACATCAAAATAATATATGTAAATAGTTGGAACTAATCACATGAGGCACTTTTTGGTTGTTTAGTTGTGAAGTTATAGAAAATTCAAAGTTAAACATGCTTGGTTCAAAGAAATTCTAGGATGGATGACCTCCTGGAAAGTTCTCAAACCCGCCAAATGGACAAAACCGTAAGGCCAGTGGGGGCCAAAGCGGACAATATCTCATGTGATCTAGTTCTGGGTCGTTACAAATGGTATCAAAGCAAGACTCCTCTAGTAGATGTGTGGTTCAAGAATGTACTAGGCGGAAACTGGTGGGCATGTGACAACCTGGCCTAGAGAACTGGTCCGATGAGGGCGGAAAGTGGATGCTAGGGCAAAGATAGGATGCCTGGATAATGAGCAGTTTCTGTCAAGCTTCTAAGATGACAACACTCTAAGGTACGGGGGTACATGAATGAATCAAATTGCCCATCGAAATGGGGCGGGGAATGGTTGATAACATATATGTAAAGAGTTGGAACTAATCACATGAGACGCATTTTGGTTGTTTGGCTATGGAGTTGTAGGAACTCTAAAGTTAAACGTACTTGATTCAGAGAACTTCTAGAAAATCCACCAAAGGGACAAAATCGTAAGGCCAGTGGGGTCAAAGCGGATGATATCTCATATGATCTGGTTCCGGGTCGGTACAATTTGTATTCACATTTTACTTAACAATACCACAATATAAAATTTGAATCAAATATCAGTAAAATCATTCAAACAAATCAAGATTAAATAATTTTAAGACCAAAATATTTTTTAATTATTTCTTCAAATTAAACTAAATTAGATAACAAGAATTTAATGTCAAAAAAGATACAACTCGTAAAAATTGTAAAAGCCTTTGCCAACCAAACACCCATGCCTCTCTCCATCACTAATGTCTGTTGCTTTACAATTATATAGTTTTAATCTAAGCTTTGGAGTTTTTAAATTGGCTTTCTTCTAAATATTGATTTAAACATTTCTTTGATTTTTAATACTCGTTGAAGGTTCGCCAAGACCTGATGATGACAATGAAGAAAAAGAGTTATGATATTCTCCTTTGGTATCATTATAGCCGTAATGATGATAATGACGAAGAAGAATAAGAAGAAGAAAAAGAGATATTATATTATATTTAAAGAGATATAGTAGAAATATCTGTTTTAAGAGAAATTATCATATAAATGAAATGAAAAAAGTCAAACAAAGTAAAAAAGAAAAAGAAATAAAGTAAAAATGAAAGAAAAATAAAACTACAATATAAATGATATTTTTTTTAAAATAATATATAGTATAATTTTCTCAAAAAATAATTGACAGTTCATCAAACATTTTTGCCCAACCAAACTATCTATCTAATTCTTTTTTTTTTTTCTTTTTCTAATAATATAGTTTAGCAGCAGAAAAGTCTATATAAAAGTTGCATTCTATTTTTACATATAAAAATAATAAAAATTATGTCCCAAATCTAATTAAGTAAATATAAAAATAAACTCAAAATTAATATAAAATTCAAGACAATATAAATAAATGAATAATTCAATAAAAAACCATTTACATAGTATTTGGTTGAAATGTATAAAATTCATTTACAAATCTAAAATTTATATGCTTTAAATGAAGTGGAAGTTAATTTAGCATTCTAAATAATTAAATTTGTATAGAATTGATTATAGCTACATTAAATTACAATAAAATAGGTAGAATTTTTAAATAATTTCCACATTAATAAGTCAATACATTTCATAACACTAAAATATCTCTTTTAATTTTATTATTATTATTTTATTTTATCTCTCATGTCTTTTTTTCAAATGAAATGATTTTTTTTATAAATTTCAACCAAACATAGCATTAGAGATGCATCTTAGTGATTTCTAACAATTTTTGATGCTCATATATCTTACTTTTGCAAAATTCTAAAGTGAATCTTAGTCCTTTCGGCACAAACAAATGTATTTCTGAAAAAATAAATACTCAGTAAAATAAATAATTTTTCTTATAAGTAGTGTGATTTTTATTTTAAAAATTTAAAAATCTAAATGGTCAGTTAAAGTTTTTTAGAAGCACAATTTGATTCAATTAGCTAAAATCTTCTACGTAAAACATATATGCACACTACTATTTTTTTTTTGAATTTATGGGAGGGCCAGCATGCAATGGACTACACAACATGGGGTAGTTATCTTCTTACACTCGTCATAAAAATAAAAATTTACTTAGTGTGGAGGAAAAAACTCGTACTCGGGCCTTTTACTCGCAAAAGGGAATGCGCTTACCGTTTGAGCTAGCCCTTAAATAGAAACTAATGATTGAATTAAATAAAATCATAACCTTTTAGTGTTTTTACAAATTTAACATTATTTTTCTTTTTCTATGGCCTAATTATTAATTAAATCTTAAACTTTACACTTTTTAACAATTTTATTCAATTGTTTCAAACTTTTAAAATAAATATCTATGCGTTTAATTTATTTTTAAAAATAATTTTCGGTAATAAGTTTTAAAAATTTACAATGAAAAAAATGATATGGCAAGTCAATTCTGCTTGCTAATATTAAAATTAGTGAATTAACTTATTGCATTTAAATATAAAATACGTAAAAAAGGCATATATATGAAATTCTTAATGATCATATTATTAAAGCTAGAAAACAATATTTTTGTCGATTCATAATTATTATTCTTTAAATAAGCACAATCAACTTTTTATATTTTTTTATTATGAAATACAAAATTATTATCGAAAAATAATTCTAAAAATAAATTAAAATATTGAGTATTTATTTTAAAATTTAAAATAATTGGATAAAATTATTAGAATTTAATTTAATTAATTAGGCCCTTTTTATATATTATTTAGGCAAAGCTCTACTCTGAACTAATAGAGAATGGGCTAATGGGTAAAGCCCTAAAATCTAGCCAGAAATAAAACAAAAAAAAAGGTCCAATTAGCAACAAGGCAGCAAGCCCTTAAAAAACTAAAAAATATGTATCTTATCCAGCTAAAGCATCAATAAATACTGCCTTAGTATCTCCCAAAACCCTCACTCCTATCTCTCCCAAAACCCCTTTCTTCGTTTCGCTATAGAAATGGCTCAAACCCTAGCTCGTTCTTTCACGCGCCACCTCACTTTCTCCCTCCTCCTCCCTAAGCGCCTCCTCTCCACCATCACCACCACCACCACCACCACCACCACCACCTCAATAATCTGTCCTCCTTTACCTCCTTCTCTTCTTTTTACTCGGCGTTCATTACTTCCACTTTCACATGCCGTTCACTCAATCAAACCGACTCGTTTTACTTCAATTCGGTGCCGGGTCAATCGAGCCGGTAACTCCGCCTACTCACCCTTAAACTCTGGGTCCAACTTCAGTGACCGTCCACCTAACGAAATGGCTCCCCTTTTTCCGGGTTGTGATTATGAGCATTGGCTTATTGTTATGGATAAACCTGGTGGTGAAGGAGCAACTAAACAGCAAATGATTGATTGTTATATTCAAACCTTAGCTAAAGTTGTTGGCAGGTATATCTTCTTTTTGTCTTTTGTGTTAATTGATTGAAAAGTTTGGATCTTTGATTAAAACTTTGGATATCTCATGTGTTTGTTTTCGTCTCAGTGAGGAAGAAGCTAAAAAGAAGATTTATAATGTTTCTTGTGAGCGGTATTTTGGATTTGGCTGTGAAATTGATGAGGAGACATCTAATAAGCTAGAAGGTCTTTTCTTTAGTTTTCTTTAATTTATTTTTAAGGCAATAAATAAGTTGCTGGTGTTCTATTTGTTCTTCCTGATTCTTATGCTGATGGCAAATTGAATTTTGTTATTGGTTAACAGGTTTGCCTGGCGTTCTGTTTGTTCTTCCAGATTCTTATGTTGATCCTGAAAACAAGGACTATGGCGGTAAGTTCTTGCATTTCTAGGTGTCTGCTTTGTGATGCACCTCATATAATTCGACGAAATTGATTTATTTTCTCTTGTTTCACTCAATCTCATGGAGTAAACAACTTTACCATGTTTGAAACCTTTTCTAGCGTTAATTGTTTATTTTGTTAGATTCTTTTCCTCCATCGCATTGTCATGAATATTATTTAGTGTGCAAGATCTTAGAGATTTTTTTTCCTGCTGGTAGTAGATGATTTTGACAAAAGGATGCAGTGTACTTTTGTGAAATATGAAGAAGTATGAAGTATTGTGACAGTGTAATTGGGTTTTCCTTTAATGACAGTCCATCTTGGCAAAGCTAAAGGAGTCTTACAGACAATGCTTAGCTTTGAATGCTAATGGACTTACGCCAAATGTTCACTCTTAAGAATTCTGTGCTTCGTGTTAAGTTGCAGATCAGTGTGAATGAAACATGATTAAAATAGAATTTCTTTGTGTGGCCATAGATATATCATGCAGTTATTTACTCGGTGTAAGCACAATTAATTATGTCAGATCAGTTACACCAATCTATTGTTCCTCCCTATGTATCTTGATTCCCTAATGAATAGTAGAGATATAATGATATGCTTCCCGAGTTGTTATTCCTGCTGATAATCAATGATGATTTTTGACCAGGGTTACAGTGATACTTTTGGTGAAACAAGAATTGTGGAACTACACGATTTTTTAATTGGATTTTTCTTTGATGTAAAGTCTGTCTTTGCAAAGTTAAAGGGTGCATTGCTACTTTTGGTGAAACATGAATTGTGAAACTATGTGATTTTTTAATTGGATTTTTCTTTCATGGAAAGTCCATCTTGGCAAAGTCAAAGGAGTCTAGACAATGTTTAGCTTTGAATGCTAACGGACTTGCATCAAAAGTTCACTCTTAACAATTCTGTGCTTTACGTTAAGCTGCAGATCAGTGGGAATGAAACGTGATTTTACAGTAGAATTTGTTTCTGGCCATGGATTTATCACGCAGTTACTTTCTTGGTATAAGCACAATTAACTGTGTGAGATAAGCTTACACCAATCTATTGTTCCTCCCTATATATCTTGAATCCATAATGAATGGTTCAGATATAGTGATATACTTCCCGAGATTATTATTTCTGCTTACAGTCAATGATGATTTTGACAAAGGGGTGCAGTGCTACTTTTGGTGAAACATAAATTGTGAAACTACATGATTTCTTAATTGGATTTTTGTTCATGTATAATCCATCTTGGCAAAGCTAAAGGAGTCTTTGCAGACAATGTTTAGCTTTGAATGCTAATGGACTTGCATCAAATGTTCACTCTTTAACAATTCTGTGCTTTGCGTTAAGCTGCAGGTCAGTGGGATTGAAACATTTATATAGATGAATCATGCAGTTACTTGGTACAGGCACAGTTGGCTGTGTTAGATAACCTATACACGAATCTAATTTTCTTCCTGTATATCTTAATTGATATGGAATGGGAGAAATAATTCTTGTTTTCTTAGTATCAATATAATTTTCTTGCACTGCAAGTGACAGTAATTTAATCATGGACTTGCTTCGAATTTCTGTCTTCAGTTCTTGACTATTCTGTTCTTTATTCTTAGTGAAGTTGCAGATCACTGGAGATGAAATATTATGCTGCCTGTTCTTTTTTTTTTTTACATGAAATAAATAGTAGAATCTTCTAACACATCAAGCCTAGGTGCATATTCTGGTTGATTGATTGATTTGCATTGAACTAGTCCATTACGTGTTATATACATGGAGTTTTGGCAAACATGCATATATCTTCTTTTTTTTTTTTTTCCCGTTGGTTGATAATGTCTAGCTTTGAATGCTATTGGACTCACATTAATTTCGAGCTTTGAATGCTATTGGACTCGCATTAAATGTCTCCGTTACCTGTTCCATTCTTTTCTTTTTGTTAATACAACTCAGTGGAGCTGCAGAATCATTGGAGATTATACATGCATATATCTTCTTTCTTTTCTTGTCTGTTAGTTGATAATGTCTAGCTTTGAATGCTATTGGACTCAGATTAAACATCTCCATTACCTGCTCCATTCTTTTCTTTTTCTTAATACAACTCAATTGGAGCTGCAGAATCATTGGAGATTATAAGTGAATCTGGAATGATTATATTTATGTCTGATTGTTGATATACCCCTGAGAAAAAAAAAAAATTGTGGAAAGGTTAATGCCCTTGAAAGGATTGTTTGCATCCAAATTTTTCTCATTTGCATGTTGTATCTTTATACTCTGGATTTATATGTCATTAAGATACGACATTAAATGTTTTGGTAAAGATTTTTGGACTTTTAAATTCTATGCTTGCATTTTTATGTTTACTGATCTGTTCTGTGTCAGTCCATCTTGGCAAAGCTATTAACCTCTAGTGGGTATTGTCTAGCTTTGAATGCTAATGGACTTATATTGAACTTCTCTCATTTCCTGTTCTCATCTTCTTGTATTTAATGGAAATACAGAATAATTGGAGATGATACATTAATTTTAATGATATTTGTAAATTTCTTTCTGCTGCTCTAATGTGATTTAGTGCAGAAGCACCTTAATTTAAATTGCTGTAGGCTATGCTTTAAGATGCTCTGTTGTATGTTATAGTTTATAAGATGAAAAAGTACTAGCCATTTTTCTTCCAGTAATGGTAATCTATTTTTAATCTAGTTTGTGCATTAGGATAAAAGGAAACTTGTTGCATCGCATGGAAGTTTGAATTGAAAATTTGATCTGGCAGAGGTCACAGTCTTGAGTTAGGTTACAGGTGCTCATCATTCCTGAGATTCCAACTAATTTTGCATCTCTATCTTGCAGCTGAATTGTTTGTGAATGGAGAGATAGTTCAGAGATCACCTGAAAGACAGAGAAGAGTGGAACCACAGCCACAGAGAGCTAACGACAGACCCAGATACAATGACAGAACCAGATACGTGCGTCGCAGAGAAAATATGCGTTGAAAGACAAACATTGGTTGCAGAGAAAATATGTGTTGAAATACTGTGTGGGAAAACTAGCTGTATAGATTCTGGCACTGGAGCCAATTTTCCTGCTTGGTTATGAGTAGGGTTTAAAATGCTCTAATCTAGTCTTGATGAACTAATGGTAATTGTATGCGGGCATCTTCTAGACACTTGAAAAAAGGGGCAATGAATGTAAGACATGTTATCGTGGTTTGTTGACCAGTGGAATGCCTATTACATTATTATACAGTCGATCTTGAGCTGAATAACAATGCTTTAATTTCAGAATCTGCTTAATTATAAAAGCTTCTTTTATTGTTCATCTTTAAACTCTCTGAAAGCATTTTACATTTTAATCAGAATTGTAATTGTAAAAACAAACATGTTACTGTATTATAGCTGTCGTCTTTGGCCAAATATAACCTGTTTTTTGAACTTTTCTCTTCCTGAGAAAAAACTTTAGTTTTGCTGCTTTCTACGTTCTGACCGTCCTTCATCTTAAAGAAGCCAATAACAATGAAAGGAAACGATCAGAATCTTGATCCTAAACCTGACCTTTGGAGTCCTGGCATTGAGGAGATAGATCGAGATACCGGTCAATTGAGTACGGAAGAAGTTGGTGCCTCATTGGATCCAACAATTGAATCTCAAAAAAACTAAGAACAAGATCGTGAAAGATTACAATGTAATACATACGTAATCAGCGCCTGCTTGATATGGTGGAAAAGATTACTGGGAGTAAAATGTGGTTGTAATTGAAAGTGGAAGTGAACTAAATTTTACCAAGAAATGCAGGATTGATGAAGTAGAAGAAAAAGAAGAAAATGACCTTGTTGAATAGCCTCATCAACCAAGTAAGTTCTTGGAAGGATAACAAGATTCAAGAACTGGAAGCCAACATGCATAGACTGTTTTTGATCAATGAGGTGAAAACAAGAAGAATTTTTTGGACTGGCTAAAAGAGTGCAATGATGTGCCAATAATTAGAAGCCACTGGAAGAGTTAAAGATTAGAGAAGTCCATCAAGTGATCAATTTCTCTCGTCTGGTTGTTCATCTCATGTTTTCAATGTCGAAGGATAATGAGTTTATGGAGAATGTTCCAACTCCTCTAGCATTACTTCAATTGTTACTCGAGGGAAAAGGAAGACTGCTACTTTGGAGCATTAATAAAATGTGAAGTAACATTGCTGGGGATAAAACTGGAGGTAATGTAGTTACTTGCATCTTGTTCTGGACCAAGAGGAAGTGAGTATGAAGGAAACTGAGGAGTATAAAACAATGGGCTTGAAGATAAAACAGCTCTGGAGTCGAATTGATGAGTCACTGAAGGAGACAGGCTAGAAAATGGATTGATGAATTGAATCAAAACTAGTGTGCCTTTGTTTCAGAAAACGCATTAGCAGTGTGGAGGTTACAAATTGTTGGCATTCTTCCTATTGTTTCCGTTTAATTTCTTTGACAGAAGACATTATGTTAGGTTTAGTTTTATGGAGCTTGCCTAATGGTGCAGATACAGAAGATGAAATTACAAAATGTGAACTTAGCAGTAGAGAAATAGAAATTACGGGTATTCTTGGAAACGTTATAGCTATCGATCATCTTTCAATCTCTATACAATATAAATCAGTAGTAGCAGCGAAATTCAAATGCTGTATTTTCCTTAAATGGTTGCATTATTTGTAATAATGCATTTAAGGGTAATGAGAATCTGCTAAGTTCTTAATTCTATGGTCATAAGCATTACCTTCCATTCAGAAGACTCTATCAGTTACTGCAGTTAACTAATTTCTTTAGCTACAATTTTTGTTAAACCGATATATCTATGTTAGTATTGTCTTGAATTTAGCCCCATTTTGAAGTTACCATGGACTTGTTGCATATCAAGATTGTCTACCACATTGGTCACCATGTTTAAAATGGCTATAATTATGATCTTCTACCATATTGGTCACCAAGCTTAAGTGGTCATAAATATGGCATTCTACTAATGTGGTCACCAAATTTAAAGTAGGCCATAAATATATAACATTTCTACTACATTGGTTATTAAAGTGGTCATAAATATGGTCAATTACTGAATTAATTGCTAAGTTTAATGTGGTCATAAATATAGTAATCTATTGCACTAATTGCTAAGTTTAATGTGGCCACGTACTGCATTAATTGCTATGTCTATAAATATGGCATTCTTTATTGTTTTGTTGAGTGAAGTAATGAATGTGTGCAAGTGTGCTATTTTCTTTGTCAAATATCTTGCGAGATTCTTTTGAAAGATTTAGTCTATCCTTTTAGGTCCAACAATATTTGTTGTGTATAATGAGAGAGGTGAGCTTATTTGGTGTATTTGGGTTTAAGAGTATGAGAGTTATTCTCTACTTTTTTATTTTGTACTATTTAGTTTAATTGATGATTACTCCATGAAGGTATGGATTTATTTCTTGAAGCACAAAAATAGTGTATTTACCACCTTCAAGCAGTGGAAGATTTTGGTAGAAAAGCAAACTAACAAGAAAATTAAATGCGTTCGGACTGATAATGGATTGGAGTTCTGTGATGGTGATCTTAACAAATTCTATAAAGATGAAGACATTGTTAGACATCTTACAGTCAGAGGTATGCCATAACAAAATATTGTTGCCGAGCTGATGAATAGAACTTTGTTGGAGAAAATTCGTTGCATGTTGCCTAACTCGGGCCTATTGAAAGATTTTTGGGCAGAAGCAACTTCTATAACTTGCTATTTGGTGAATCATTCTAAATGCTTCTATTAGTTGCAAGGCTCCAGAGGAATTATAGTCTGGTCATCTTGTTGATTACTATAATTTGAGGGTATTTGGATGTCCTATTTATGTTCATGATAATGATGGCAAATTGGAGCCTAGATCTAAAAATGGCATATTTATTGGTTACACTAACGGTGTAAGGGGATACAAGGTTTGGTACCCTGATCTAAAATCACTTAAGTGATTAGTAGGGATGTGGTGTTTGATGCGTCTTTTATGCTTCATCGAAAAAATGAGCATTCTACTGATACAATTGTGAAGAGTACAGGAGAGCAAGTGAAGTTTGAGGTGGAAAGTACAACTCTTCCACAATATGATGCAGAATCAAGCCTAGTTCAACAACTTATTTCTGATGAGGCAAATGAATCATGAGCAATAGAGGAATATTCAATTACTAAAAATAAGAATCTAAGATATACCAAGCAACATGCAAGATTTGATGATTATTATGCTACTTTTGCACTAGCAGTGGCACAAGAAACATATAGAATTGGCAATCCCTCTACATATTGATAGGCTATTTCTTATGATGATTTTGCCGAGTGGTTGATTACTATACAAGAAGAGGTGGACTCTTTCCATAAGAACAAAACTTAGGATCTAGTCAAACCACCTAAAGACAAGAAAGTTGTTGGTTACAAGTGGGTCTTCAAGAAGAAAGATGGTATTCCAGGTGTTGAAAATGCTACGTATAAGGCACAGTTGGTTGCTAAGGGCTACAGTCAGATAGATGGAGTTGATTTCAATGATGTTTTCTCACATGTTGTCAAACATAGCTCTATTCGTGTCTTGCTAGCTTTGGTTGCTATATGTAATTTAGAGCTTGAATAACTGGATGTTAAAGCTGGTTTCTTGCATGGTGAACTTGATGAGACTATTTATATGCAATAGCCTCAGGGTTTTGACATTGAAGGTAAGAAAGTTTGCCTATTAAAGAAATCTCTATATGGCTCGAAACAGTCTCCTCGACAATGGTATAAGCGATTTGATTCCTTTATGGTTGGACACACTACTCTAGGAGTGAGTACAATAGTTGTGTGTACTTCAGAAAGATTGCATATGGCTCATTTGTATATTTGTTGCTTTATATTGATGACATGCTTATTGCAATTGAGGATATGTCTAAGATTAACAAGTTGAAATCAAAGTTGAGTGGTGAATTCGAGATGAAGGATTTAGGAGCAACGAAAAAAATTCTAGACATGGGGATTCAAAGAAATAAAGCTACAGGTAAACTTATCTAACTCAAAAGAGTCATTGAAAATTTATTAGAGTGTTTTGGCATGAACAATGCTAAACCTATAAGCACTCCACTTGCTACTCATTTTAGACTTTCAGCTGCTATGTCACCATAATCAGAGAAAGATATTGAGTGTATGTCATATGTTCCCTACTCTAGTGTTGTTGGTAGTCTCATTTATATTATGGTTTGTACTCGTCTTGACATTGCACATGCAGTTAGTGTTGTTAGTAGATATAATTCTAATCTTGGTAAGGAGCACTAATAGGCAGTGAAATGGATTTTGAGATATTTTTATGGTACTACCCATTCCTGTTTGGAATTTGGAAAGAGCAAGGAAAATATGGTTGGTTATGTTCATTCAGATTATGCAGATGATCTCGACAAGCAAAGATCCATTACTGGTTATGTATTTGCTCTTAGTGATACTGCTATCAGTTGGAAAGCTACTTTACAGTCTACAGTAGTATTGTCCACTACAGAAGTGGAGTACATGGCAATTGTTGAGGCTATTAAAGAAGGCATCTTGTTAAGAGGATTGTTTGGTGAGCTCAATTCAGATTAGGAGGTGATTGTTGTCCATTGTGATAGCCAAAGTGCTATTCACTTAACAAAATTTTAAATGTTTCATGAGAGGAAGAAGCACATTATTGTGAGGTATCATTTTGTTCGTGATATTATCTCTTAGGGTAATATTTATGTTAAGAAAATCGATATTGCAGATAATCCAGCTAATATGTTGACAAAGCATCTTTCACTAAGCAAGTTCAAGCACTGCTTGGACTTTATTAGTATTTCTCATATTTAAATTGTCCTTATGGGTTTAAATGGAGAAGGTGGAATAAAGTCTTCTAATTTTTTTAAAGTTTGAAGAAATTCAAGTCAAGGTGGAAATTTATTAATATTGTCTTGAATTTAGCCCAAGTCCATTTTGAAGTTACCATGGACTTGTTGCATATGAAGCTTATCTACCACATTGGTCACTATGTTTAAAGCGGCTATAATTATGGTCTTTTATCACATTGGTAACCAATCTTAAAGTGGTCATAAATATGGCCTTCTACTAATGTGGTAACCAAGTTTAATATAGGCCATAAATATATTAGCATTTCTATTATATTGGTCATCAAACTTAAAGTGGTCATACATATGATCACCTATTGCATTAATATGGTCATAAATATAGCCACCTACTGCATTAATTGCTAAGTTTAATGTGGCCACCTACTGCATTAATTTTTATATCTCTCTAAAGTAAAACTAGTGGTTTAAAAGGTGATTTTGGCCAAAACTACTCCCTCAATCTTCTTTATATGTATATTTTTCTTGTAGTTTTCATGTTTAGCTGTATCTTTCTAAGATTAAGAAAAGTTTCTAAATAATATTTTGTGTTCTCATAGTGAGAAGTTATTGTGCTCCCATGGAGCTCCTTTTGAAGGGGGAGATCTAAACCCCTAGTTTTGTTCAAAAAAATTAGTATCTCTTAGAGGAACGTGAATATTTATGAGGAGATAAAAGCCATTTGTATTTTCTTGGTTTATCTTTGAGAAGGGATTATTATACAAGGAATCAACCAAAGAATTTCTAGCAATGTCTCATATGCATTGTTAGATTATGTTATGGCCTGGGTGACATCCTTAGAGGAGATTTTATGCCTTTGGCCTTAGGGATGTACATCCCACTCCTCTTTTCCATCTTTGAGAGATATAGTTGCACGAGTTTTAAGTTTGTCATCTCTTACATATCCAAAAATTTTCTTTGGTGCCTAAGCTTTACATCTTGAGGAGATGAAGACAGTTTCGACATGCTTCTAGAAGGTGCATGAAGTCTAGCTTTTCCTTGGGCATGTAATAATTGTATTTTCTAGGCTTTTTTAGAACTTTCTAAACTGACTTTTCTATGTGCTTAGCTTTAGTTTTATTGGACTTGGGTCTACCTCACTTGGTTGGGTTTGTGATTTCTTATATAATTTCAATATATAATGAAATGATGTTTTTATGGATAAGAAAAGTAATGAGCGTGCGCAATTGTGCTATTTTCTTTATCAAATATCTTATGAGGTCATTTTGAAAGCTTTAGTCTCTCCTTTTATGTCCAACAATTTTTGTTGTGTATAATTAGAGAAGTGAGCTTATTGGGTGTATTTGGGTTTAAAACTTGAGAGTTATTCTATACTTTTCTATTTTATACTCTTCATTTTAATTAGTAGATTTTACTTCTCCCTCGCCTATGGACGTGGGCTTACGCCGAACCACGTAAATTTGTGTATTTCTTTCTTCTCACTTTATTTATTGTGTTGTCCAAATTATTATCTCCGAATAAATATTCTTTCATATCACTTATAAAATTTCCTAACAATTTGCCATTCTAAGGTCCTCTTTTTTATGTCACGATTATAAATCTCTAATCCATTATTCTTGATCATGTAACATTCTTAATCAATTACATGATATTGTAACTTTTGTTAGTTTTCTTCCTATAAATTTCCATAAATTTATATTTTTTAATCACATGTCTTCATCTTTAGTATTCCATCATTCCTTCACATGATTTTCAAGTTCACCACGCTTGATGTCTTAAGTAACCGCATTCTACAAGGTGCATGAGTATCAACAATTTGTAGGCTACTCACCGAAGAAAGGCCGACCAACAAAGTAAAGGAATGCCATTAGATATACTTTCCCATTGTTGGATTCATCCACAGTGCGTTAAAAAAGAAGTGATTGAAGGATAATACATTAGCTAGTTCTTGAGGACTTCAAGTCCTTAATCTTCTCGCAATACTTCCCAGGCCAAGTTTTCAGAATCAATGTATTCATTACTTATTCATGTCAGGCTATATGTAACAAGCGCAACATATTCCATTATTTCTTAAATAAACTTTTCTAGTACCAAACAATAATTTATTGAGTTAAATGATCTATAAAAAGATATCTCTCTCCAAGCAAATTTTCTTTCTAATAATCTTCACTATTTGTATTTATAGACACGAAATCAATAGATTTAGTAGATTTATGAATGGCTTTACATTTTATTTCAACACTTGTTAGAGAAAATATATTATCATTTAAGTCCTTTGGTGATATGCAAGGAAGCTCACATATTTAAACTAAGTGACTCTGTTTGGTTCTATATAAAAAAAAACTTAATAAAAGCAAAAAAAAGAAGAAAGCAAATTATGCCAAAATTATTCAATGATTCTATCTATGTACATACTTTCTCACTCATGTACACTTATATGGAGTCCTTAAGTATTGATATACGAATAACATCATCTATAAATCTATCAAATTCATTGGAAGATGATCCTCCTTGCTTGCAGCTGCTTTTGCTTTTTTCCTCCATTGTAAAGCACTCTTTTCCATTTGGTTTCCTTTCTTGCCTTCCATAATTTCCTTCAATAGCATTTGAATTTCATTATGCTTAATGTTATGGCTAATCTTCAAACCAATGTCTCATTTTGTGCACAAATATCAACAATTCATTGGCTACTTATCGAAATAAGGCCAACATAACATTGGCACCCCATTGCATAAACTCTCCAAAGTAGATTTCCACCCACCATGAGTTAAAAATGCATATACTAATGGATGTGACAGGACTTGATCTTGCGGACACCAAGATGCTAAAAACCCTTTATCTTCAACCTGTTGGTGATACTCTTTAGGTAAAAATCCACAACTTCCCATCACTACGTCAGGCCTAATTATCCACAAGAGCGGGTGCTTACTGTTTGCCAGCCCCCACACAAACTATTTAAATTGTTCTTCTAACAGTATGGTTATGCTGCCATAATTCACATAAACAACTGACTTAGGTTTTTGTTTGTCAAGCCACTTTATACATTTTAGGTCTTCCTTCAATAGATTTGACCTTAGCGACTTTGCTGCTAGGGTTCGTGAGATGTGCCTTTCAAGCAAGGAAAGTGGACCTATTGTATATGTATTAGGAAACTTGGCGTTGATTGTTTTTAGAACTTGGTGCTCCACCTCATCAAATGTGTTAAAGATGATTCCAGAAGATTTTAAGCAATTTTGTGCCTCGTCACTCATAAAATTTAACATGATATCTTGAGTTGCATCTTGGTCTGACGTGGGTAGTTCGTCCAGTATTGTTTTGAACCTAAAATCCACTAAGCCCATAACTAAGCCAAACCCATTAGATCGAACCAATCGTTTGTGGTTAAATTTAGTATTGACAAAGGTGATGTAAAAACGTTTTAAATGAAGAATTTTAGCCAATTGCATGAAAAGGTTCACATGACCTTGTGCTAGATAAGGAAGAAGAACTACAGAGGCTTGATATTAAGCGAATCCATATATGCTTATTTAGCAAGAGAAGGATGAATTGGCCTTTTTTTTGTCTCTTTTCAAGTGAAAATTAAGATGGGTTTACTAGTACTTATGTAGAAGGATAATTGCAAAAACTACATAGAAGATATTTTTTTGCTGGCCATTTCCATGCATGCATCCAACTGTTAAAATTGTCTATTTTGTACAACAAGATGTTTGGTCCCAATTATATGTAATTATATATAGTATATAATGGAATGTACCTTGGTATTTTCTTTCTTTATTTTTACTATATAGATTTAGCATATATTGTTATGTTTTTTCTTTGTTGTTCTTTTTCAAATATTAATTCTTTTCTGTTTAGATTGAGAATTTGCAACTAGTAATGTATGTACCTTTTTTTCCCATTCTTTTAGTTGATTGACTAATGGTTAGCTTTTCATCCTAGGGGCAAGGAGAAGAATTTTCTTTTTGGAATGCATGTTTCTTGTTCTTGGGATACCTTAGTAGCAAATTAATTTGATGAGATTGATATAAGTTAGTTCCCAAGGCCAGCACTGAAAAACAATACAAATATTGGAGGTGGAACCTTAAATTAGCCTAAAGAAATTAGTTAGTTGAAGTGCATGTAAAATTGATTCGAAGACTACTAAGTTCTTTTATAAATTAGTAGGATAGTATTCAAATTTACTTTATACTGCAAAAAGAAAAAAAAATAATACTCAATTCATATTACTTAAAATTTTCATCATATATGAAATATGGAAGCCGCAATAATGATTGAAAGGAGTATTAGTTTCATTCTTATTACATGAAGATTATAAGATTGAGATTTACCAATTTCATTACCTTTGCTATGCGATAATGAGTTGACTCTTGGCATAAGGCAGTAGTTTGAGTTATAATTTAGTTTATAAATAGTCAAACTAAAATCTAGAATTGTCATTTTCTTAATTATATTTTTACTCTGTTTTTTTATTTAAGGATCCTCTCCTTGTAGTTAAGGTAACGACTTCGGACTTGACCAACGCCTATAATGTGACAAATGATGTGTACAAAGCCCAGGAACGAATTCATCACCATATTGTTGATCAGCGATTATCAGCGATTCAGGTTTCATGTAGGCGAGTTGCAGCTTGCAATCCGAAATGAGGACAGGTTTTTGGAGTTAGCTCACCCTCGTAGGATCATGACTCTTTATTTCAACCATTATAGCACGTGTGTTGCTCAGGGCATAACATGATGACTTTGACACCATCCTCATATTCCTCTGGTTTATCACCGATTGTTTACTAAGAGTTTTAAATTCAAGAATGGCAACTAAATATGAGGGTTGCGCTTGTTGTAGGACTTAACTCAATTTTTTATTTTTTATTATATTAGTGACATTTTTTTAAAACTAATGAGACTTAACCTCTAGTCCACTTATAATATAGTCTTACCTTACAAGGAGGCTAAGAGACTAGTTGAATTTTTATTCATTTGTTAATAGGCAACAAGAAGATAAGTTTCTCCCAAATTTCTGGTGTATGATGCTGTGACGAGTAAATTCTCTCCTTAAGCAGGAAGAAACAATGCACATATTTTACATGCAATTTTTTTATTAATTTTATTTTTAGTATGACATATGTAAATAGAACTAGTTGTGTTTTTAATCAAATATTATTCAAACTTAGAACATACATAGTTTTTACCTCTAAGGGCACGAATAAAAGAATCTTAAGTATATGTTTAAGATTACACTTGATCAAAGGAGCGGCTCGAACTGTGGATTGGGCCAATCAAATCCAAACAACCGTTAGTTGATGATACTAGCTCGGCTTTAGAGCTAACAATGGATTAATTTTTTTTTAAATAAATATTCCAGTAATGAAGATAAACAAGTACATCTTGATATAAAAAATAAAAATAAAAATCAAATATCAAGAGATATATGTAAATAAATTTACTTCTAACAATCATCAATCATGTTAATGAAGTAGTAGATTGCAATTTTGCAGAAAGAATACTTCACTCGATGGCACTAAATCACATATCGATTTTATATATGTTTTTTGACGAGTCTGATTGCTTGAATATCATATTGAATTTCTTCTTTCTCTTCACAACTCTTATAGAGGGAGAACTGAACACTTCCATAATGGAAAATAATAAAACTCCTATCGAAGGAGAACTCAACATCCCCATAATAGAGGACTATAAAACTTGTAAAAAATTACATTAATTTTTAGTTATTAGAACTAATTAATAAAGTTAGAATAAAAATGGACCACTGTCTATCTAAAAGTGATCGGCGGTGGACCAAAAAATAAAATTTCAATAAAAAACAAGAAAAATAAGAAAGAAAGAAGAGAGGTGGCTAGGGTTTTGCAATCAATTGGATGTCATTGTAATGCTAGTTGAATTTGGCTTATTGTCTCCTTAGAGTGGATTAAAATTTATCATCATGTTGAACATAAAATAGTTTAATCGGAATCGCTGATTTAACCGGTTCAATCTATAAATAAATAAATAAAATATTAATTTAAAACGTTAAATTTTTGAATTTATGTTTAAATTTAATCTAATTACAATTTATAAAAAATATTCAATATATAAATATATCATTTAATGTTGTCTAAATAATTAGTACTTAAAAATAATAACTAAACTAAATTATAGTTTTTAATTCTCATGAAATATATAAGTATTATAATAAATTTTATAAAAAATATAAAACAAATAAAATAATTCTCGTGAGGCACCAGACCTCACACACATATTCTGTAATCAATAACACAAATATAACGACGGCGGATTAGAAATATGACCAATATAAGATAGTCAAATAATCCGTTTGCGTGTACATTTTGGTTCTCCTTTGGTAAATTGACTAGAATTATGATTAAGCTATAAGGTCAGAATTTAATCAACAAAATTTAAAAGTTTGATAAAAGAATAACATATAATGTTTGTCTTTCTTAATCATTTTTCATATTATATTTATGTTCCTTTTTATCAATAGACATATTATAGAAATAAATATAAAAAATATATTATATAATTATACCTTTTCATTATTTTAATATATCATTTTTAAGACAGAAAGATACATGATTAAAAATTACGAATAAAAAAAATATTTCACTATAAAAAATTTTAATAAGTAAAAATTTAATTATTTTAATTCCGATCAACTACCATTATTATATTATTTATGTTTGATAATATGTATTTAGAGTTTAACAACTCATAACATTATTGTTTGATGGTTATATCCATCTCATCGGAGTATGGTGATTTCTTGAATCGTAATTTGACTGTCAAATAACGAAATTATGAGTTGTTGAACTGTAAACTTAGATTATCAGACACTGACAATATGATAAAAATAGTTAATCAGACTAAGAATGATTTAGTCCTTACAAACCAAAATTTTGAATGATAAGATACTTTTTTAGACTTTGTAACTGCATTTTTTTTTAATCTATCAAAAATTGAGACTAGAGCATATTTCTTTTTTCTACTTTTTCCCATAGTATACATAAGTTGATTACAATGTTATTCAATTTTTAATGAATAGATTGGGCAGTCCTTTTTTTCTCTTACATTCTAGATTAAATTACTAAAAATTCTAGAATCTAGCAATATATACGTACCAAAAATAAATATTTATTTAAAAAATCTGCACTTTATTAATTCAAATATAACAGATATACACTTATAGCTACTATCCAAGTTCCTATTCCATGGGGCGATAATTTTCTTCTTTTTGGAGATGAATGTGCCATAATAATTCTAGAGAGAACTAACTAAAATGGAGGCATAAAGGAAATGGTATAAATTATTTTATATGTTTTTCAGATATTATATTTTGGAAGAGAAAAGGAACCATCAAGGGGTGGTGGCGCAGTTGGCTAGCGCGTAGGTCTCATAGCTTCTGAGTTATCCTGAGGTCGAGAGTTCGAGCCTCTCTCACCCCATTTGCTCTTTTTTCCTTTTAGGTCTGAATCCACATAAATTCAATGGCCTTTTCTGGCGTTAACTGCCATCATTGCTCTTTGTGCTATAAAGTCTTCTCCAGTAAACAAGGAGGGGTGGTGGCGCAGTTGGCTAGCGCGTAGGTCTCATAGCTTCCGAGTTATCCTGAGGTCGAGAGTTCGAGCCTCTCTCACCCCATTCCTTTTTGTTTTCTTTAAATCATTTCCCACCAAATATTATACAAACAATCAGTTTACTCTGTGACAATCGTTTTTCAGTAATTTTATTATTCATTACCATCATTCCCTAGATTAAAACCATTTTTCAAATGCCTTACTTTTTATTTGACAAAAAAATAAAGGTTTATTAATTTATTGCTAACAAATTTAGACTTGGCTTGTCCATGTTAATTCCGAGTTGATTTCTCTCTTTTTCTTTTTTTGCCCCCAACTTTCTGTGATAAAGCAGATCATGAGTTCTATTGGTAAAATCAACTTGTTCTTCACTAAACATCATGCCTAAATGACATAATTACAGAGGCTTGAAAGATTCTAAAGCAGCAGCATGATGATGAAACATTTTTTTGAAACTCCAAGCTTAATGGAGCAAATTAAGGCCGCTGAAGTTCTGAGTCTCAATCACTAACTTTAATTAATATCCAAGTATTATTATCAGCAGATATTAAGTTGGAACCTTAGCCCTAAAGAAAATAAAATATCATGTACACAATGTTTTTGGCAAATAAAACCAAAAAAAGAAAAGGAAAAAGGGAATATCAACTTATCAAGTTGAAAATAATTAATTCTACTAGTTAGTTATTAAATGGATATGAATCATGAAAATTATCTTTTCGCACAATCTCAGTCTCTAGTTAAATTGGATAGCTAATATCTTCCTAAAATGATTCATATTATATTTTGTAGTGAATATGTAATATATTAAACAATGAAATTTCAATAAGTTATTTTAAACTTAAGTGATTCCAATTGTACAAAAACCTATCTCGAAGGACCCCAACATGAAAGAATCTGAATCTTCTACAGTGGCAGCCAAAAGAAACTCTTATAACTAGCTAGTAGAACTATCCACTTATCCTCTTTCCTCTATCTCCCTTCATCAACAATATGGAAAGTTCTCCATTTTTCATCACCATCAGCCTCTCTCTCATTCTATCAATACTTCATCTAATTTTTGCCCTAGACCTACCATGCCGGACCACTTGTGGCTCCCTACAAGTTAAGTACCCTTTCGGCACCGCCTACGGCTGTGGCTCTCCACGGTTCTATCCTTACATAACGTGTGCTTCCGGCGGTGATCAGCTCCTCCTCACCACCCACACGGGCTCTTACCCTATCACCTCCATATCCTACACAGCTACCACCATAACCATCAGTCCTCCTTCCATGTCTACATGCACTTCCATGCATCAATCACCCAACTTGGGCCTCGATTGGGCCAGCCCATTTCAACTTGGCCCATCAACTTTCCTCCTCCTCTCATGTCCACCACCAACCTCCTCCCTCACCATGAAAGGATCACCTGTCTGTGACGCTTCTTCTTCTTACCTTTGCGCCTCAATTTACACGTGTCCGTCGGTAATCGGACTCGGGTTGCCGCTCTTTCCGCCAACGAATACTTGTTGTGTGTATGCTCCTGCCAACTTTAACGGTAAAAGTGAACTCGATCTTCATATGCTAAAATGTTCAGGGTATGCTTCAATAATATCTCTTCAGGATTATCCAACCGACCCTACCCGGTGGGAGTATGGTGTGGTGCTGAACTATAGAAGTGGAGCTTTTGATGATTTTTACATGGATACCAAGTGCAATACTTGTGAGAGTAGTGGAGGTGTATGTGGTTATGCTGCTCCTGGTTACTCATTTCTATGTTTGTGCAATAGTGGAATCAACACCACTACGGATTGCAACGCCTACAGCCAAGATGTGGTGTTTCCTTCGAGCTCTGTTTCTACATCATCATGTAAGTTTCCTCCTCACTTCTGTTGTTCAAATCGCATATTATTAACCTTAATTGGTAAGTTTTGTTCCTGGAGAATAATCTGAGTGTAAACACACTATCAACAAATGACGCCAGGATGGCCTTTCAAGAAAGTTTATTTTCTTTCTGTTTTTCTGTTCAATGGAAACAAAAAAAATTTAATAAGATTGTAGTGTGTTGATGGATGGATAGGCACCCTATTCTTATATGCGGTTTTGCATCATTATGCACTTTTATTATTTATAAAAGAGCTTCTTTTTCCTTTTCTTCTTTTATCATTTTATAGGATAGGAAAATGCAATTGTAATTTCTCCATTTGGGTACAAAGGATCAATTCTTTTCCTTTTTTTTATGAGAAAAGAATAAATTTGCTAAAGTTAAAGTTGTAAAGAAAAAGGAGAAAGATAAAGATACAAGTAAAGCTAAAAGTCGCAAAACAAAAAGAAAAATGAAAATACAAGTAAAGCTAAATTTGATGTAACTCTTGGTTGATTATTAGTCGATTGCCTGGGATTTCTGCAGATTAATTTATAAAACAACAATGAGCTTTACTTATTTCAATATTCTTACAATACGTATTTGATACTCATAAACAATTAGTCTAAAAATAATTTTACACTTATTTATCTTTGATCGGTTCCTTTATTTCGGTAAGTAATTTGAGTTTTACTAACATATAAAACATTAGGAATAAGTATGGAATCATTTTCTTTGTTGAAACGTATTTAGAAATGAATAGTATGATATTTTCTTACTTTCTATTAGCTCAAACAGTAAAAATATTTGCTTTTGGAGGGAGGGATTTTAGTTCAAAATCTCTGCATCAGGTGAGTTGTGTTGTTCTTCTTGTGATCTCAGTATAAATTGTAGTTTTATTGTCATCCAATAGGAATAGATAGATTAGAATTAAATATTTAAATTTAAATTCATTCCTATAATATATTTATTTCTCACTGTTTTTGCAGGGAAGATGTGGTTGGGGATTTTGGCCGGTCTAGTTTCCGTTGGAGCAGCTTGATGTATGTAGAGATTTTTCCCTTTTGTATTTGTTTGAAGGCTTGTGTTTTCCCCTCTGGTATGGGTAATCTCCTTTTCTAGTAAAATACATTTTTCTTTGTTAGAAAAAGATCGAAATAGGATTAAAAGTTAGGCTCCGTTTGTCGAACTTGAAATAACAAACAGTAGCAGAATATAGGAACGAGCATCTTAGGCCTGTATAAGAACATTATAGCTATCCCAACAACTAACAGATCAACAAGGTGCAGAACCTTAGTTTTTAAATTAAAGATAATGACTCAGGCTTCTGGATTTTCTCTTTATTTCTTTCTCTGCATCCGTTCATAGTGAATTCTTAGTTATATAAATATACATCAAAGATATTAAAAAAAGAAGAAACAGAATATGGAAAACAGCTTTATGATTTTCTTTTTCTTACTTTCTCGTCTACTCAGTATGGTAAATTTTGAATAAGAGAGTTTACTTTTCCTCCTTCAAATAATGATTGAACTTTGAATTACAGCATTACTAGCTAGGGGGAGCACCCGCAAGACGTGTGCTATAATATTTAATTTTGATAATGTTAAATAATTTAAGCGTTCGATTTGAGCTGGACTTGATTGTATATTCAATATTAACTCAGTTCGACTCAATTACCATATGAAATATAAGAAAATAGTAAAATAATAAAAGTTTAATCAGGTTCGTGGATATGTCAAGTGGTGTAATGAGGAGTTGGAGCTAATAAAATAATCTTTAATTAAATAAAGAGAAACTAAAACAATTACTTAAATTAAAACCAAAAGATAAGAACCCATATAAATATAAATTAAGCCCAAAGGCCTAATCATAGCCGAATAGCTTTTATTCTTCAAAATGGACCGAATGCTTCATTATAAGGTTGGATTCTTGTTTCCATACATGAGTTGCATTTCCATTTTGAACCTTTTGGTTCATGCCTTTGCAATATAATCTCATGGTAACCTTGATTCAAGCTACTTGTGTAGCTAGAGCTTCACTCAATTGATGTTTAAATCTTGAATATTTCTTGAATCCATTTGAATTGTCTGTGAGTTGATTCAGCTCAATTACACTAGCGTTAGTTGATACTGATATATTTTGGTCAAATATACAGTAACAAACAAGTTTTTGAACTTATATGGCATTACTGCATACATAGTTTCAGATAGAGAAAAGATTTGATAAATCTCATCCTGAAGGAATTGCTTCGCATATGCCATGAGTGTGATAACCAAAAACTAATTAACAGGTGTAGTGAGTCCTATTTAGATGCATGATTGCAGCTAAATCATGTCAAAGGCATTCTTGGCTATCTCTATTTAAATGGTGATATGGTACCAGTTCCCATTATGGTTAATTCAAGCCCTAGATGGCTACAAAACCACCTTTGCTTACTAAGATAATGGATTCTGCAGCTTAGCTTGCTTTTGTGGAAGATTAATTAGTTACAATAGAAGCAAACATTTCAAATCCTTGTTGAAAAATTAATTAGTACAATCAAGCACAAAAAATGATGAAAAAATACGCAAAAATCAGAATAGATTAAGATCCTTTGCAGTTGGTCACTGGGTTATTTGAAGTTGCAACTTTACAAGCAATCTTCTATTACTTTAAGGAAAAAAGCTGAAGCTTAGCTGCCAAGGTTTATGTAAAGTCATTGTCAGAGTGGAATCTATAGTTAGAAGCTTCTTTTATTCATTAAATATTTCATGTCTCTTTATTAAGAAAACAAAGAAAGGAAAGAAAGAAAGAAAGTGGATGATGCAACTTTTGTGCAACCATCTTTGCCATCCATTGGTCCTTTTGGCTAACTTAAGGTGTGAAACCTACTGTTCTTGGTTCAAGGATAATTACAAGGAATTAGAGTTGTATGAGTTAGGTAGGGTTGACAATCTTTGACACGACCTAACGACCTAACTAAATAACTAAATGACACGACACGTCACATAGTTAAACAAATTTAAATGTAGAATAAATAATTTCGGATCATAAACATATCAACACAGAAAGAAACTAAGTTTAAATGGATTTACTTTCTAATCCACCAGTAACACAAATACATATTTATTTAATCAGACTAATAAATTAATAAGTAATATACAATATGTATAAACACGTGCGGATTTATCATGATATTCAGTTTATTTTGCAACTTGTGCATTACGAATCCAATCTAACATATGGATATTAAAAAAAATTAAAAAAAAGAAAACCAGTCAAACCAGTCTTTACAATTACGAATCAGATCAGGGCATTTGACGGTTCCCTAGTTACTAATTTAAGAGTGAAAAATTATATTAGCAATATGTATAAACAAATGTGCGGACAACTAGTCCTTAAAAATCCATATATTCAAACCAAGTGATAAAAAACAATGCTGAGACGAGTACATTATTCACATCTAATGTACAACAACACATTATACAACAATAACAGGGTGCTTCAGTACTCTTCAACACTTTTTAAATGGCCGGTCAGCAATAAGAGGATAATGCCGACTAGCAACTGGCAACTAGAAACTAGCAACAGCCAATTATTCTTCTCAGTATGAAACTTCAACATGCTTCAAAAATCAAGGATTTTCAGCCCCTGTGGATTGAAAACCCATAGATAACCTAGTGAACTTGATCCTATATAAGAAGAAATGGGGGAATCCTAGTTCATACCTCATATCCCTGGTGTTGATTTAACTCGGTGTTTCTCAAATCAAAGAAAATAGAGGCCCGGATTCGATACACCACCGACTCCCAAAAGCAAGATGCTTTGCTGAAAATGATGTTCAATCTGTTTTGTGACCATTTGTGCGGTTCCCTTGCTTAGCAGGGAGAGTATCAGTGAGGAAAGACTTTATGTGCTTCAGTACCTCTTTAGGTCTCTCTGCATTAAGTGCATGTCCGACATTCTTTATTATCATTAATTCTGCATTATCACCTATATGCCTGCATAGGTAAAAGAGAAGGGAATATAAAAATAAAAAAAGAAGATAACCTTAGTGATCAGTTAGATGATGTACTGTATTGAAGATGAAGATTGTGAAAATACTAGTAAGCTCGTACTAGCCTTTTTAATCTATGTGCCAATTCCAATGGGAAGACCTGGTCATATTCTCCCCAGATTATCAGTGTAGGCTGCATAAAAGAAAAAATTACACTCTGAGAGGGTAATCATGGAGATAAAAGGGAAAAAAGAATCCAAGTTTAGCTAGGAAGCACAGTATAAAACCTGGGTTATCTTAGGAAGATTAGATAGCTGTCTATCCTTGTGCAATGTCTGTATCAGTTCTTTCTTTTCTTGGCGGTATTCTGTGCACATCACCTGCCCATTAGAGCCAAATTCATGACATAACTTTCAAAACAGAACAATCACTTAGAGGGTTAAGGTATTACCAAAAATGTAAGCAAAAATAGTTCACTTTGTTAACAACAACAAAGTTACCATAAAAAATATCAAATCTGATGACCCTTTCTGGAGAATAGTCTTGTGGTCTTTTAAATCCAAGCTAATTCAGACCAATTCATGGAAATTTTGGAAGTTCTTAATTATATCACCCATCTTGTAATCACGTTTTAATTCCTAAACCTTAATCTTCAATTCACAGCATGTATAAAATTAAAAGAGATCTCAGTAATCATCCAAATACAGTTTCAGTTGTCCATATTCAACCTCTTATTTGGACAATCAAATTTAATCAAATTCAATTCTATCATTTTCATCCTGAACTGATCCCAAAAAGGGTCAACTTTTTTTCTTTTTTTTAGCAATCAAGAAATTCTTGTCCACTCAAACAAGAAACAAGTAATAATAATAATAATAAATCAATAACTAAAATTGATTCTAACCTGAATAAAATCATTCAAAAAACAAGAAGGAGCAGGAGGAGGAGGTCTATGAAACGACAATTTCAACAACTCTCTAACTTTCTCCGGATTTTGAGGCAACAAGATATTAACAGCTTCATCAACAGTCTTCACTTTAAACATTCCTTCCTCCATATCCTTCTCTTCCAAACAAACCCCAGCGCACCCCAGAACCACGCGGCCCACCCGCTCCTTAAACTGCGCAGCCATACTATACGCAACAAAACCTCCATAGCTGAGCCCCATCACATCCATCTTTTTCACATTAAGCCTCTCCATAACAGCCATTAAGCACCGCGCCTGAAACGACTCGGTTCGGTCGGGTCGGGTCGTGTAGGAATCGCCGAAGAAGAGGAGGTCCGGGATGTAGATATTGAATTTGGATTTAAACGGAGGGATAACGTCGTTAAATTGCCACATTGCATTGGCGCCAAAGCCGTGGATCAAGAGAAGAGTAGGCTTCGTTTGGATGTGAGATTTTGGAATCCAACAATGGATTATTGTGCCGTCGCCGAGATCGGTTGTGCATGATTTCAGACCGCCTCTGGTAAAGGAGTATCGGTAACAGGAATCTCGCGATGCAGTGAAGCTAAAACACTTGGCCATGTTTGTTCTTTTGTTGCTGTTATTGTTTTATTATCAGTTGCTGTCCCTCAAGTGCTCCTTTTTTTTTTTTTGAACTTTTCTTTTCTACGGGAAGAGTTTCAAGACATTTTTAAGTTAAATTTCGCGCATACACTTCACCGCTTACTAGTCAAGTGGTTTAGATGTTTCTTATTTTATAACGGGAAAAATATGGTAAAAGTTTGCAAAAAAAAAAAGGAAAATATATAAATGTTTAGGTCATTTTCACACGTGTATTATTCTTAGTGCGATACCAATTTTTAATTTTCTTATCTGTTTACTGATTTTTCAAAGAAGATAGTGAATATTTTGTGGTTTTTTAATGTTTATTTTTCTTATTAAAAAATTTATCTATTTTTAATTTATATACAAATATTAATATATTTAATTACTATTAATAATTTAAAATAAAAATATAATTTAAAATGAACATAAAAAGAATTACCTTCTTAAAATAAAAGAAAATATTAATTTTAATCGCTAAAAAATTATGTATATTAATTATTAAATCTAGCAAATAATTTTTAAATTTTAAATTTTATATAGCTTTAATTTTTAGTAAAATTATCAATTAACTTTATTGATATGATATAATTCCAACGGAAAAAAAAAAAGATTGAATGAGTATTTTTATTATTAAAATATTATCGTTTAAACATATTAAATTAATAATATTTTAAAATTAAATAATAATAATAATAATAATTTTATATGCTTAAATAATAATATTTTAATAATAAAATGAATTAATAATTTCAACATTGACTTATTTTTTTGTTATTATATATGCAATGCCAACAAATTAGTAGTTATATTTTGCTAAAAACTAAAATTAAAATCTATATAAAATATGGTGTTAAAATTGAAATTTTAAAATTAAGATTTCAAAATTAATATATTAAATTTAATAATAAAAATAAAGTAGATGATTTTTTTTGGAACGACTAAGCATTAACTATATTATATAAAGTAGGCCAAAAGAGAGCCAACATGTTTGAAAATTTTGAAGGAAAATGTAATTGGGGCGGCAGGTGGGATGTTTTTTCGTTTACGGGTCCTTATGTATAAGCATATAAAGGACAGAGATTGGAATTGTTGTTATTTTGGTTAGATTATGTATTTTAATGGTTTAATTGTGTAAAAGAATTTTGAATATTTAACTTTTTTAATAATATCATGCACTAATAAATTTCTCTAATTTAATTTCTGACTGACAATTTTTTTCTATTTTAACATTCCAATGAAATTGACTCTTGAGATGCTGAATCAATAGATTTTCCAACAAAATTTTTTTTTAATAAAAAATAACTCAGCAAATTAAATTTCTGAGTAAGTAATAATTGAATGATGTCATTATCAAGAAATTAAACCCAAAAAGAAGAAACAATATCGTTTCATCGTAATTTTCATTAGCTAAACCTAAAAGCAAAGGGATTGTATTCTTTTCTCTAATTCGATAACTTTATTCTTTTCTCTAATATCATTTGTTTATTCATCATTTTACCCAAAAAGAAAATAAAAAAGGCAAGGAAATCTATTGATTTTGTACTAGTGTTATTGTGGTCCCACTCGAGAAAAAATTGTTGTTACAAGTTTTGTTTGCTGGCAGGAAAAACGACAAGTATCATAGGTACTTCACAATTTGTGAAGTTATTTAATATATATTTAGGGTTTATGGTTTCTTAGCTAGCAACATATGTAAATAAATTAACTAATTTTGATAAACTATTATTGTCTGTTACAGTAAAAATTTTATTAAAATATATTAATTTATTATCCTTTTATGTGTGCTCAATTGTAAAAACGGGTTTATTGGTGTTGTTTGTTGCAGAATGGATAAATACTTTAATATAGAACTCCATCATGGTGGTGTGTTCATAGAGAACGAAGTAGGAACATATTATGTTGAAGGTGAAATGATTGAAATTAAAGACTGTGACCCTGACAGAATAGGGTACTTTGACATTGAGGGTTTTGTAGAAAATAATGGTTATGAAATATAAGAAAAATAGAATTTAGGAATGGTTTAGGTGGTTTTATGTTTCTTAAGGATAACGATGGTGTAATAGCAATGTTAACTTGCATTACAACAGGAAAAGTTATTGTGTTTATAGAAGCAGAAAATATTGTTGAGGTTGTTGATGAAAATGTGGAGAATATTGGAGCTGGAGATGGTAGGCATAAGGATCATATTGAAGGACTACATGAACATGCTATGGATGGTGGGTTCTGTTATTATAGTTGGGCATGAGGAGGGTTTTGTTATTAGAGGTAGGCTACATGAGGTGATTGTGGAAGGCAATATAACTAAAGCTGAAAATGCAGACTATGTACTTTGAAGTGAGCAATACAAATGATAGATTAAGTGAGAATGATTTTAGCTCTGAAGATGAAGAGCATATGGAAGCTCGAAGAAATTTGAAATGGGCTAGGCTGCACCAGTTTCTTTATGAGGATGAAGCAACTAGTGCATGGAAAAAACCAAAAAAAAAGATACTAAGAGAAAGGAAAAACAACCAAATCAAATAACAATAGTTGATGTAAGTGGAAATGAGATGCAGTTAATCGAGAGTGGGTACAATAGTGTATACCAGGCTTCTAATGATTTTCTTATAACTCCAATAAGTAGTGATGAGTATGACTTTAGTCCACACAAGAAAAGAAAGAGCAAACCAAAAGTTTATGCTCCAAATTGTGATCACAAAAAGCTTAATTTGCATATTGGTTTAAGGTTCAAGGATGTAAATGAATGCAAGGTAGCTCTTCAAAAGATGGATAATTCTGAATGAATATAACATCAACTGGTCAAAATTTGGAGGTAATAAATTAGGAGCAATCTGGATGTAAGTGGAAATCTTATGGAAGTAAAATACAATATGAAGATGCTTTTGTTGTGAAGATATATTATGGTGAGCATACCTATTTTAAATAAGTAACTCAAAATGGCTATCTAGTGATTATTTAGGGAGGATTTGGATGAATCCTAATTATGAAGTTAAGAATATACAAGATGACGTTAAACTGAAGTTTATTGTGAAGGTGCCTCTACTTACATGCTATCAAGCCAAATGGAAAGCATTAAATAAGTTGAGGGGCTCATTTGAGGAACATTATGCAAAGCTAGGATCTTATCAAGTTAAACTTCAGAGAGTTGATAAGGAATGGATAATTGGGATAAAAATTAATTTGGACAGTAATGGGAACATTATGTTTCAGAGATTTTATGTAGGTTTTAGTGCTTTAAAGAGAGTCGTTGGTTACAAAAGTATGCTAGGTTTTGATGGTTATTTCTTAAAAAACAGTTATTTGTGGTGCATGAGTTGCAGCTGTTGTAAAGGATGCTAATAACAAGATGTATCCAGTAGCTTATGTCGTAGTGTAAAGGGAAAATGAAGCTATGCGAACTTGGTTTTTGGAGATATTGTTTGAAGAATTAGGCATCAATGATGGACTTAGTTGGTGTTTTATTAACAACCAACAAAAGGTCAGCTTCACAATTTTGTTCAATTAAATATCTATCTTTATAAATGATAATCCATTTACTTGATTTGTTTTACTATGTAGGGTTTATTGAATGCTCTTGGCAGGCTAGTTCCAAATACTGAGCATAGAAATTGTGCTTCTAACATCTATGCGAATTGGAAGAAAGTGTTTAATGGCCCCAAATTCAAAAAAACAAATATTTTGGGATACTGCAAAAAGCATATATAAGTCTCAGTATCACTCATGCCTTAAGAAATTAAAAGATGAGTCTATTGAGGCGTATGAGTTGTATCTTACTAAAAACCTAATTGTGTTTTGTAGGTCAAAGATAAGTACATGGACTAGATCAGATGTTACTGATAATAACATTTGTGAGACTTTTAACAGGTATAAAATTAAGTCTAGGACCAAAGTATTGATTGATATGTTAGTGGACATAAAAAAGCGCCTCATAGTAAAAATGCATGATACTGTGAAGGAATAGAAAAATGCAAATATGTAATTTGTCATAGAATTAGAAAAAAATGGAGAAAATTAAGAACTTGACCAAGTATTGTAACCCTAAAACAACTCTAGAAGAAAATTTCAAGTTGCTTTCTTATATGAAGGTTATGTAGTTGATTTGAATAACAAGAGTTGTAGTTGTCGAGCTTGGGAATTATCAGAACTGCCATGTTGTCATGCATGTGCCTGTATTTAATTCCGTAGAAAAGATCTTGTAAGTTTTGTTGATGAATTCTATGGCATACAGACCTTATTGGCAGTCTATGAGTATGCTATACAGCTAATCAATAGACAGAAATAGTGGCCAACTATTAATGAACCTCTAGGATTGCCACCTATCTTTGTGATTCGGCCTGGTGGACCTAGGCAAAATAGGAGAAAAGACCCCATTAAAGATAAGAAAAATTCATATAAGTTAACACATGCCAGATTACAATGAAATGCCAAGTTTGTTTGCAATATGTCATAATAAAAGAAGCTACAAGATGAAAGGAAAAGTTGTTCAGACTGAACCTACATAGCCAAAGGTAAATGTACCTTGTCTTTTGTGTGTTAAAATGTGTGTTAGTAGTGACATATGAGCTAATTGATGCATTTATGACTTGTATGCAAGCCAAACGTGGCAGGCCAAGGAAGGAAGGCACTGCTATAGCTTCAAATAAAGGAAGCCAACCAATTTCTACTTCTAGGAAGACTCAGCCCAGGCTTAGAAAACAGGAAGACAAGTTGATGAGTTTGTTGTAAAGGAACTTAGGGAAACAGCTCAGGTTTTAGTTTGTAAATTTTATTATATTTATGAGTCTGTTGCAAAGTTGATAAGTATGTTGCATCTCATTAATACCTGGCTTTTTCTCTTTTTCAGACCAAACAAGGATTTTGATTACGTATTTTTGTGGATACAGGAAATGTGTATATTAAGGTATGTATCTTTGTGGTGTTAAGGATTGAACTTTCTACAATTTTTATAAGTCTCTTGTGGTGTTATTATTGCAGATGCTTGGTCAAAATAAGGTTAACTATGTCACTTGTGGTGCTGCAATAACAAGTACACCAGCTTCTACCAGACAAGCAACTGCAGCAACTTCAAGGTCAAGATTTAGGGTACCTATTGAAGTACAGCCTCAAGCAATGCCAAGCTCAATCCCTCCAGTCATAAACAATCAAATTAACTCCTTATGTAGCCAACAATCAGATGTCACCAAGGATTAGGCATAGGATAATCTTCTTCTGAACTCATTTTGTTTCAATAAACTTCTAGTGAACTTATTTTGTTTGACTTAAACATACTATATTTTGGGTCATTAGGTATATGATTTGCCTTTATTATGACAACTTTTTATGGCCAATTCTTACTACCTATAAAACAACTGTAATGTGGCCAGATTTTGTATGTTCTATTTCATTGTGTTTTTGGATCATATAGATTATTGTTATTCAAGTGTGTACTTATAAGTATCATGTTCAATATAATAGTGGAATTAAAATAACTAAAATTTAAATTTAATATTTTATTAATAACCCATCAAAGTACAATAACTGCTTCCTCTATAGCCAAAAAACAATCAAGGGCAAACTTAATATACTTTTTGTTTTTGGCCTACCAAATACAATAAACATGATTACAATCAAAGCACCAGATTGCCTCTTAGTCTCCAACTTGTTCTGTAATAATTAAATCTTAGTCTCCATTACTTTGCTTCTTGCCTCTTCAACTTTCACTTTTTCTTCTAAAACTTCTTTCTTTATATGTAGCTCCAACAACAACTCATTCATCCTTCCATTATAAGGTGGCTCAATCAACTCAGAAAACCTACAGTCTCCTTCCTATAAAATCAAATTACAAAAACCCATAACTAAAAATCTATAAGGTGGCGAATATAATACTTAATAAATAATATCACATATTAATATTTAATTAATTTTATTAATAAGTAATATTACATGTTAATATTTACGTTTTGCCCATGAATAATATAATAAGTTGATTTCTTATCATGAAATGACCCTTATATTTTTAATCATGTGGCACACTCTCAAACCCACTCATTCTAGAAACGAAGTTATATCAATCCCTTTCGATATTATTTTTCTAAACTATCCATATTTTTTTCTCTAGCCACCATTGTCTTATCTTTTTTTATTTTGTCCTTTCAGCTTTTCATATAAAAAGATTTATCAACAACGTCAAAATTGATAAAATCAAATACCATGTTTTTTGTATTTGTTCAATTATTGGTAGAGTCATTCATGATTATCATGAAGCTACTTCCTTTTTTCCCTTCCCTCCATATGTAATTTTTCTTTTAATTTTATTTTAAGCAAGTCTTTTCTCTCACTTTCATAGAATGTCCAAATTAGTGGTTATGGTATTAATGAAAGTATTCTTGAACGGTCAAATACATCTATTGGCACCTCAACTTGTACAAGAAAATCTAACACCCCTTGAACTTTTGAAAAAACCTTTCAACCACCTAAACTTGTATATGTAATTACTTTTAAGCCCTTTAGTGCTAACATGGAGACGTGTCCTATTCACGTGTGTTGATTGTATCAACAAAATTAATATCAAATATTATATTTAGTCCTTATGAGTTTTATAAAATACTTTTTGTTTTCTTAATTTTTTTTTCACATTTTCTAAAATATCTTTTTAGCCCTTCTAACATAATTTTTATAATATATTTGATTGAAGTTTCCAAAATTTATAAAAATACATATTTTAGATTTGTAAAGACGAATAATGTGTTTTAATAATGATATTGAAATTCTTAATATATTTTTTTCTTATGCTTGCAAATTTTACAAACAATCAAGATGGAAAATTTAAATGCTTTATTTATATTTTAATTTTCATAATTGAATTGCTTTATTGATACATGATCCTTAAAACTCTTATGATTTATCTATTATTTTTTATTAATACTAATTACACACAATGAAAATTTTAAATAGAAGCTATACCATTTAACTTTATAAATCTAACAAATTAATGTATTTTTTAAAATTTTAAAGGGGCCAAAAAGAGACTTTATGAAAATTATAAGATATTAAATAAATTTGGAGGAATTGAAAAAATAATCATAAAAATTATGAAATATTGAAAACGATTGGTCAAAAAGATATTTAAAAAAATATAAATGAAAAAGAAATTTGAGGAGACAGAGATATTTTATAAAAATTATAAAGATTAAATAGATTTAGTATTAATTTTGTTGACATGTTTTGTATATGTGTGTCCATCTCATCATGGAGGTATTTAAAAAGAGTTAGATATACAAGTTCATATGCTTGAGAGATTTTTCTAAAAATTTAGGGCGATAATGGACTATTCCGTACAAATATGATCTAGAATATTATCAAAAGTCTCTTAACTCAAATTCAATTTTTATTCAAAAAGAAATCGTAAATTATATCGGCCATTCTTTAGAAGTTCTTCTTTTCTAATAGTTTTCGTAAAAGCTTGGGAGGAAAAGTTTTGATGACAAGGAAGAAGAAGACTTGGTGTTGGAATGGAAAGGAAGGAAAAGGAGGCCAACAACTTTATTTAGAAAAGAGTTAATGGATTGGCACAAACAACTCATTTAAATAAATAAATAAAGGATAGATTTTCTTTTAATTAATTTTCAAGAACTACATTAAAGAAAAGAAATGTTAAATAAAAGGACGTAGAGAATTTGGGTTGGTTATGTGTTTCCATTGCACGTTGGGAATTGATATTAGAGAGACTTGTGTGTTGTTCAGGTGGTGATAGTGCTGCGATGGACCAAAAGTTTTGAAGGGACGTGAAGTTCACTGTTTTAGAGGCCTTTGTTTCATGCTTTTCATTTAATTTTTCAAATAGAATCAAAATGTGTTTATATTTTTCTTTTTTCTCATTTTCTGATTTATTGCTCAAAAGACAATTTTTTTTTTTAAGAAATCTCTATAATTGCTTTTATTTTCTATTAATTTCTCTCACACATTTCTTTTCATCCATTCTCTTCTCTTTTTTTTTCCTTTTTTTTTCTCTCACTGCATTCTATCTATTTTTTTTATCGGAAATAAACAATTATTTTGTTAAAATAATAAATGAAAAACATTAAATAGTTTTTAGGTTTTTATAAGTTAAAAACAAAAAAAAACAGAAAATTAATCATTACGTTTAGCAATAAAGTGGAAAGAAGAAGGAAAGATATTTTAAAGGAAAGAAAAGAGAGTTAAAAGAGAAGAGAAAGTATTTTTACTACATTGTTCATGGTAACATAAAAATAATTATTAAAAAGAATGAAAAAAATAATTAATTTTTTATTTTTTATTATAAATAATAGAAGATAGAAATAATAAATAATTAGATATTAATATTTTTTCAATGAATTTTACGTCCTAAACTGAAGTGTAAGCAATTTCAATTTAATCTTCCCCTTTAATTCTTTTTCTTTTCTAAAGAATTTTATTAGTCAAATACTATTAAAAATAATTTTCAATCCATTACTTTCCCTTTCCAGTAGATTACCCGCCATCCATTCATAGAATTAGTTCTCTTTTTTACCTACTACCCACTTGCAATCCATTTCAAACACAACTCCCGAATAGCCCAAAGAAACCACCGATGACATGGCTTCCTCAAGTGCAATTGCTTCCGCCTCATGAGCCGCCGCCATCCCAGAACTGACCTTTGAAAATCCATGCAGAAAAGTCCCCGTACTAGACCGGATTATGGCACCCATTCCATAAGATTTCTCAGCATGAAAAACGGCAGCATCTCAGGTTGCATTTTAAGACCCCTTCTGCAGGATGCTGCCGACAAACTCTAGCCCGGTTCACTCCAGTCCTTACCTGAGACGCGCCAACCTTAGAATTCGCATCTCGCCATGAATGAAGGAACGATAGCCCATCCCTTACTGTAATAGATGGAGACCATGTCATTGAAAACCCTAATTGAGAATTACGTTGATGCCAGATACTCCATGAGAGCACAGCAATTTCAGACGCCTTATCTTACAAACTAGAATTCCAAAGAGAAGTCCAGAATCTACTATAAGAATCCGCTCCCAAACCTGCAACATCCACGTCATTTTTCTTTTAAAAATTATTTGTATATGCAGAATTGTACTTGAGTCTTTAAATTTTATAAGTTTAATTATTCTTATATTTTTTTATATTGACAAACTGTCTTTTTCAAATATAATTTTTTTTATTCATCTCTTTTTTTTCTCTTTCTTATCCCTAATTTTATGAAATTTATTTATAAATTTAAAATATATATATATAGATTGCAATTAAACTTAATTATAATCCTTTGAACTTGAAATTATAAAATCAGTTTTAATTGAAATTAATTCTAATAGAATAAGTAGAATCTTCAAATATATTCTATATTAATAAATCAATATATTTTATAAAATTAAATTATTTTATTCAATTTTATTATTTTTATTTTTATTTCATGTATATTTTTTATACATATTTTCATTGTCATTTATCTTCAACAAAATATTTGTTTTATTTGAAATTAATTTTATAGTTATTATATAATACATCCAACATAGAAATTTATTTTAAAATAAATTTTATTTAGAATTTTTGTAAATATAATAAGTTTCTTAAGATCTACCAAATGCAATATAAACTAATTTTAAAATATATTTATTACATATCATGATAAAATTATTTGTACTTTTTTTTAAAAGAAATATAAATATTCTAATAATGAGAATTGACAAGTACATTTTGATATAAAAAATAAAAATAAATATCAAACATCACGAAATATATATTAAGAAATTTACTTTTAACAATCATCAACTTTAATGGAGCAGTAAACTGTAATTCTACGAGAATAATGTTTCATTCGATGTACTAAGCCACATATATCGATTTTATAAATATCTTTTAACGAGCTCGATTGTTTAAATGTCATATTTAATTTTTTTTCTTCACCGCTCTTATAGAGAAAAAATTCATCAACTCCGTAACGGAGGACTATAAAACTCTTATAAAAGGAAAACTCAAAATTACTATAAAAGACCATAATACTTCTCAAGAAAAAAATTAATATTTATTTATAAAATTAATTAATAAAAAAAATACCGTAGATCTAAAAATGATCCGCATGGGGTCAAAAGATAAAATTTTAATAAAGAACAAGAAAATAAGAGGAGAGAAGAAGCGGCTACCATTTTTTATGAAAAAGAATTTTTTTGAGTTGTAATTATCTTTAGGTGAACAACAATTTAGATTTTGTTATCGGAGACTGAATTCTATTAAAAATGGATTTTGCAAATTAAAAAAATTTTCCAATAGAATCTAAACTAAACACCATATTAAAATTAATGGTGTCAATTACAGCCAATTTCATAATTAATAAGATTAATAAATTTATTTCAACTAAATAGAATGATAGAAATCAATCTAAAAGAGAACGTCTGAAGAAAAAAATGTCAAAACATTTGCAGAAGGGTTTGTAATCAGAATCTGTCCCCATTAACAACTTTTACTAAATATACAAATAGCTTATTCATGTTGTATGCTTCAAATTACATGATCCATTTGAACTTCTAGTGAATGTTGATTTAAATATTATTAAAGTTTTTCTCTTGAATTTTAGTTGCTTTGGGAAGAACTTTGTTTGGTTTAATGGGTGGGGCTAAAAGAATAACTTTTCAAGTGTTCATCTACATTCACTCATTGAACCACTGATATCCATTGATTTTCTTTTTTTCCTTTCTTAGAAGAAAGGAAAAGAAAATAGAGTCAAAATGGACCCCCTTTTCTTATAATCAATTGCTAACTGATTTCTTTTGTTTCATACATGGGTGTTAGTAAAACTATTCATACTTCAATTGACAACTTCTTGATCTCAAATAATTAATTAAAATTTTTAGAATTGGATAGTGTTTTGGGCCAATTAGTTTTGATTCTAAATCTAATATTTTTATGTTCATGAAAACAATTTTTTCTGTAAGAAAAGAGAATCTTCTCTAACAATCTTCAGTTATATTAACAGCAACTATGAATCATAATTCAGCAGAAAAAAACGTTACATTTTAAGTAATGTATAAATCGATTTTATAAATATCTTTTGAAAGAATTTAATGGTTTAAAAAATAAATTCAATCTTTTTTTTTATTATTTATTAATTCTGTTGTTGAAATATTACAAATTTTTTTAAAATTTTTTTTATTTTATTTATAGAGTTTTATTTATTTTCCATCGTAGAAGTTAGTTTGAGTATGATATTCAAAATATGAGACCCATTGAAAGACTTCTCAAACAATAATAGAATTAATTATTGTTACAAATTATATCTCTCTTGACAACGCACTAAATAAAAATAACATATTAGGTATTAATTATTTCATCAAATATAAAGAACGAAGCTCAAAAAGAAAAGTTAATCTTTGTAATAAGCTCCGTATGTTATAAGGTATAGTTATTATTAATCATTATTAATTAAAAAATAATTATTATTTAAAAAACATCTTTATGGGACAAATCAACATTCAAGCTGAATTATAAGCCTTGAACAAATTTGAGGAGAAAGAAAGAAGAAAGGAAGGCCAGTTCTTCACTTTCAAACCTAAAACTGGGCTTCGTCAACTACTGATGGTCCTTGCTTGCCTGGTTTGTCTTTGTAACAAAGTCTTCCTTTTTCTTTTTTCCTCTAAAGATTTAAGTTTACAAAAGCCACTATATAGTATACTTAGAATTGCTCCTGGATTTGTTGAAAAAACATGTTTAGAAATCTTTTAATTTAATATATTAATTTTATATTTTTTATATACTATTTTTGGCAAATCTATTTTTGAGAAAAGCATACATATTTATATATTTACATTTTTTAAAGATAGTTTTAAAATTTTAAAAATATAATAAAGTAAAAATTAAAGTTAACTTTTTTCATCTCAATTCCAAATACCTCTTTAGTGGTTTTATTTTTTGTATTAATAAATTACTGTATTCATTTTAGTAGTTTTAGGTATATATCATATTATTCTATTTTTTTATATATATATTCGACGTATATTATATACCAGAAAATAATTTATAAATTATATGGCATCTAAAAATATATTATCAAAATATTAAATATATTAAAATTTTATTTTAAGATCATCCATTGAATTTTTTTAAAGACTAAAACTATATATTCTAATAGCTTATTAAGATCATAAAAAATCACATTGAATATTAATTTTTTTAAAAAAAATTATTTTATTAAAAATTTATTTTTATCAACATTTATAGTGTAAATGATAAAAAAAATATAATAAGCACCTAATAATACTAAAAGATAATAAGAAAATATATTTATCTCTCAAATATAAAATGAAACTATAAAATAACTTCTTAAATTTTATTCTATTTCTTAAATAAAAAAATAACTTAATAGGTCATGTTATAAGACAAAGGAGGACTATTTAACATTTAAACGCACACTTAGTTAATATTTAAAATCACATAAAATTTCCCTTTTCATTATTGATTTTCAAATGCATTAAGTGATGAGGTTTTTCCTTTTTTTATTTAAAGGGTTTCGCATTCCAAGGGCTCACCTAACATCCCATTATGCTTATTATACCTTATGTAATTGATTCTTTTCTAATCCACCAACACCAGGACTCATCACTTGTGTTTGTTAGACAGGAAATTACAGTCGCTTTAATTAATTAATTTTTTGGTGAACTTAAAATATTTTTATTAAATTAAAATCTTAATTAAGATTTTAATTGAGAGTGTGATTCAATTAAAATTTTTATTTAATTTTTGAAATTAACAAAAGTATTAATTGAGTCACGCCCTCAATTAAGATAGATTTTCAGCTAAACACATATTTATATCAATTTATTTAGATTAATTAATTTAATATTTTATTTAATTTAATAACACTAAGATATTTTTATTTTTAATAACTAAACACCTTTAATTTTTAATTGTACCTAATATGAATTCGAATAATTTTATTTTTAATATTTAAATATATTTATATAATATATATAGACATATTAAATAAAAATATATATTATAAAATATTAAAATATTATAAAATATAAATTTAAATATTTATTAAATTATATAAAAAATTAAAATATTTAACTGATTAAATAATCATAATTTACGAATATAAATATGTATTTAGCGAAAATTTTATCTTAATTTGATTGTCAAGGAATAAGATGGAGGAAGAAAATATTAATATGAATTTTGGTAAATGTAAATAAAGGAAAAAGAAAAAAGCAAAAGGGTTTAGCCATTCATTTTGGTAAGTGTCCGAGTGGACCCATCACTAAAATAATTGACATATGAGAATACACTTGGGCTTGTCTTGTCTCCTTGACTTGGACTGGAACTTAATGGAGTGGTGCCCATTGCATTGATTTTGGTGGCTTCACCGAGTCAGTTGTAACTCTCTATTGGGTGTGAGAAACGAGAATAATAAATGAAACTAATTTTCAGGAAAAAAAAAAAAATCAAATAAAATAAAATAAAGAAAATCAGCCTGAAAATGGTTACCTGGAATTTCTGCGTGTACCCTTGGTTGAGGGAGAAAGGAGAAATTACTGTATTTTAAGAGTATATGATAAAAAAAAAAAATGAATTGAGCTCAAAATGCAACACGAATCATATAATACACAATGGTTATTTATAAGCATCAATTAAATATCAAATGAAATATAATATTTCTCTTTTTTATTTCTTTTTATTTTTAACTGTTCAATTAAAAAAAAAAGAAATTATCTCGAGATAAATTTTTAATTATATTTTACATATATCATGGACCGTTTGAGACTATAGCGATCAAACTTCTCTTCTCTTTTTATTTTTATTTTTTAAAAAACAGATAAATTGGTAGAATATAATTAAAAAGAATTATCTAATAAAATCTTAAAAAATTGAATAAAATTTTTTAACACCCAAGACCTCATATATATAAAAGAACAAGTGATTAAGATTTGAGCACTAGGATTTAAACTATAGACACCAATAATTATCGGCCATCTGTCGATCCATTTGAAGTTCAACTTAGAATTGATTTCAGTTTGTATACATTTAACTTTGACCACTTCCTTTTTTTCTTTTCAAGTGATAATGCAATTAGGCTACTATGGATTTCGACGTTTCATGGTGTATTTGGTTTGATTATTTCTGGACGCCAAATGAATTAGGTTTTTCGCATGTACTTAACTAGTGGAAAAAGAAAAAAACCTTATGTCAATTTCCTTGTTTTCTATAGAGGAAAGGTAACTTCCACATAATTTTTTGTTTTAATTAAAGAGGTATTTGCAAAAATAATTGCTAGTTTTACCATTTTTATAAATTTAATGTAATTTTTTAATTTTAATAATGATAATGGCCATTAATGACTAGTACAGCTGGTAGCTAATGACTGATAGTTGATAATTAATGGCTAATAGTTGGTAAAAATAACTAATAAATTAAATGTTTGGTAAAAAAATTTATTTTTTGTTATTAATATGTTAAAGGACTATAAGTATTTTATTTAATAATACTATTTTCAATGATTTAAGTTAATAAAAATAGTTTATAATAATTAAAAATATCATAATTACTTATGTTTAACTCAATTTTATTTATTATTAAAAATATTCATGAAAATTAATTTAAAAATAGAGGTTAAAATCTAAATACCACTATTAAAATATTTATAATTTCAGATGCTATAAATAATTATTATCATGATTATTTAACTAAGTATAATTTTATAATAATTATTATTTATCTTGAATTATAAATCAACTTAAAATAAATTATTACTAATATTTTTTAATAAGAGTAATATTGTCCAAATAAAAAAATAAACTATTAGCTGATAAGAAAAAACTTTAAAATTGAGATAATAGAATCAATTGTTAATTGAGATTAAATCAATTATCAGTTGCAGATTTTTAGATTTTACCAAACAGTATAATATAATTGTTGGATGAGAAACAACTATCAATTATACAAGACCTCTAAACCAAACATTCTCAAATTGTTATCAAAAAAAAAAAAAAAAAGAGGGACTAAGTTAGCATTCCGATTATTAAGATGTTGTCATTTAAGCACATAAGATTAATAAAACTCTAAAATTAATCAAAAAATTTATTATATATACTTAAACGATAATATTTTAATAATGAGATAAGTCAATAATTTTCATATTAACTCAACTTTTTTTTATTGTTGGTGTTAACAAATTTGACAGATAACTTTTCTAAAAATTTAAAATTGAAAGCAATATTAAAATATATTATTAAAATTGAAAATTTTAAAAATATGTATTAGATTTGATAATATAAAAAAAGTGCATGTTGTGTTTGACAATTAAGCCTTGCAACAATATACACTATAATCTCACATTATAATAATATTCTCTACTTTAAAAATAAACTCACAATACAATATCTTAAATTTTAAATAAATTAACATTTTTGTCCTGCATTTACCAACTTTTCAAGGATTACAAAATTAATCTTTTTATAAAATAAGGATGAAAATGTTGTTTTGACTACAAAAATAGGGACTAAAATGTATATTATTTAATGAAGAAACTAAGATAAATAAAAAATAAAAGGCAAAAGATCATTCCATTGAGTTCAAATAGGAGGATTAAAGTATAAAAGAATTGTTGAAACTCATGAAAAAAATAAAATAATTAGCCCCGGAAACTAATGCTTCCAAATAAAGAAAAATAAGTTTGTGTAGTACAATTTAATCCTTTTATAGAAGACATAATTATGAAATGGTTAAAAGATTAGATTTAGATTTGGGTTTATCACATCATTGCGTGCCCTTCGATTTGTGTTGATGTGGTGTTATTGCACCCTCGTTGTCAAAAGAATAAACAATGTATATATTATACGGTCCATTCATTAATATAAAGAATAAACAAAACTTTGTACTATAATGGATATTGGACCGTCTTTTGCGGTTGTTTAGTTTAATGAATGGTGCTGTTTTTTTTTTCTTTTTTCAAATGATTAGATAAGCCAGTGCTTCTTTTTATTTATATTATTTGCCTACATTTCTTGACCAGTCAGAGTTTGTTTGGAGAAAAATACTCTGCAAAAAAGTTGAATTATAAAATCTAAAACTTCTTAAGGTAATTTCTGTGGTTAAGAATTGTTAATTCTTAAACAAATATATTTAATACAATTGATTTTTTTTTTTGTTTATAATTGAAAGGGAATAATAAATTAGTTATTAAAAGAAATATTAGAGAGGTTGCTCAAGAGTATGGAGTAAAGCTTTAACGGCAAATTTGAAAACAAATTTTTTTTTTAAAGAATAAGATAAGAATGTTAGTAAAGGAAAAATAAAAAAAATGAAATTAGAATCCAATTAAATAAACTTAAAAATAAAAAAGTGAAAATCTTTCGTTAACATTAAGAAATTATATGTTTAAACTTTATTTTATTGAATTAAACTTTACTACAAGAGTTTATGACATGCTTCTAATTCATTGCACTGGATGTAATTGAGTTAAAAAAAAAAGAAGTAAAGTCTTGTGCAAATTTGATGAAATTCTTTTAGTTTTGGCCTATTTGATCCTCTGTCACAAGTACAGGGGCCAAATCTGTTGTTTCCAATTTTTTGACTGGTATACCGTATGTGAAAATTTGGAGCTCTGCCATCTTGTTCTTATCTTTGAACTTTTCTACAAAAAGAGGGAGCAAGAGAGCGCCATATTAATGGACTCTTTGTGGGCAATTAATTTCATGTCAAAGTCTTTTCTTTTTTTATTTTGACTCAAAAAAATTTAACCACAATTGACTATGCCTCAATATCAATAGAGGAATGTTAGAGTTTGCCCTATTCAAGCAAGTTGTTGAACCTGAGTTTAAACCAATTTAACTGAGTTTACTATATTTTTTACTTTTCTTGTAATGTTTTAATAATATATTTTTACAACTCAATCAATTTTCAAAATTTGTTACAAATTTAATTAAATTGAGTCAAGTTTGGATAGTTTGTCGACATAAAGTGGAGCTCTAAAATAAAAATTATTTACTCTAATTGAGTTTTAAATTTTAAATTGTATATTGAATTTAAATTTAAACTCAATTTTTTTAAAATTTTTTACAGTGAATCCATCTAGACTCCCACACTACCTTATAATTGATATATTAATTCAATTAATCAACATAAATACTTGAACTATTTAGTAGAAAAGTAAGTGTACCAAAAAAAGTTCTCAGAATTATCATATGTTCAAATTAATGGTAAAAAAATATCTCTGAGATTGTGTCATGTAGGGATTTGGAATGTGATTGTAACCTACTTACTGTGCTTTTGAGAAAAATTACAATGAAATGAGAAACGCGATTCGAAACGGATTCTCTAAAATTTCTGCTGACATGACATGCAACATCCTCCCACAGAAGAACATTTAAGTAAAAAAAGCAAAAAGTCTAAAAGCACCTTAAATTACAACAATTAAGAAATAAAATAAAGTTAATCTTCTTTTTCCTAAGAGGACCCAGCCACCAAAAAGCACCCATCTTCTTTATTATGGATCACAAGATCTAAATTAGTCACCTTAATTAATCCACCCACCACATTCATAGGTTATCATCCCATACGGTCATCATCACATACATCTCATTTGTTCACAATGCAATTAATATTATTATTTTCAAAGTCATCCAAATCATCCTCTCCCTTTCTCCATTATTATTTATGATGCCTCCATTAGCTGCTAACCCTAATCTTAAGATGTTAAATTTGGGCGGTTAAGATTCTTCATACAAGGGAGAATATTAATCTTTTTCTTTTTGGAGATTTTATTTTTGTCTTAAAATCCAACTTAGAAATAAAAGTTAAGCTTTTTATAACTTTTACTTTTATTTTGAAATTCAATTAAGCCAAATCCATTTTATCATTTGAAGAAAATACAGATTATCAGCTCAGATACTTGAAATAAATGATTTCATTTAAATATTAAAATAAGGACTGCATAAGTTTTATCTAAACTGATTAAATTGAATTGATTTATTCCAATTCAAATAAAAAATCTCAATTTCAATGTAGTATGGATTGATTTTGATTTCTAAATTAAATAAAATTAATTTTTTTCTATTTGATTATAGTTTGAAAATATAAAAAATCATAAGAATCAAGTCGAACTGAATATTAAATAAAAATAAGTTTTTATATTATTTTCACATTGACATACAGAGCAAGTACAAAAAAAGTTACTCTGATAAGTTACTATAGTTTTGATAAGTTATTATAATGTCAATTTTATCTTTTTTTTGGAGCTTTTAGTTTATTATGACATATCTCTTTAAAAAGAAAAAGAAAATAATATTTAGTTTAATAAATCAGAACTTATATATTTTTCATACGTAGATATAAATAATTTAACTTCTATCAAATATAAATTTATTTTTATGCATATAATTGCATACAATTCTAATCTCTTAGAAATATAATTTAGTATTATATATTAAGTTTGATAAACAATATAAATCGATTAAGCCAAATATCCAATCCGAAATTAAATTATTTGGGGACAGTATATTTTGAATTATCTATAAACGATCAAATTGATTTGATTAAAAAAATATTTTATAAATCAATCAAATTTAAATATTAAAATCCCTAATTAAAATAGTAAAAGATGAAAATGAAAATAAAAACAGTGCAATTATTCCCAGTATCTCTTTTAAGCACACTTAAAATGCAGGTTGAGTCAACTAATAAAGACATACAAAGTTCAAGTGCTTTTTTAATTTGAAAATATGCACGAAACACTGTGTCTTGTTTGTTGATATGCTCAGAGACTATCCTTTTTTATGACAAAAAATTGATCCCAACCATTTGTTTTATAGCGAATTGGCCTTTGAAAGTTCATGGCAGATATTAAAAATTTAGGGTCTCAATTGATGGCAGTTAAAAGGAAAAAATGAAAAAGATCTATTCCCCAATTGAAGGTATAAGAGTTCAGTGTTCTATTACTCCCCAATTGTAACCCAAAGTTAGGGACTCATTTAACCTTACCCAAAACTTCAAGTGCCAATTTAAACTTTTGGCTTTCGAGAAATACCAGAGGTTGAAAGAAGAGATTGGAGGAGAGGAGGAGTAATGATGAGCACTGAATGGCAAAAGCTTGCTTCAAGTTAAAAATAAATTACAGTACTTATGGAGAGAGATTGAAAGAAGAGAGAAACGGAAAAAAGAAACAGAGAGAGAGAGTGGGAGACAGGAGTATATACATAGTACAGAAGGTTCTGTTTAGAGTTTTGACTGTTTAAGAAAGAACACAAAAAGCAGACACAATGAAACTGGCAAACACCACACACACACATACACCCAATAGCACTTTTCAAGCTTTGCTTTACTAGCTAACTATCCAGCTCAATCTCTCAATAAAGCCCCCAATATTTTGATTCGTTCTCTCCCAATCCAGTCAAATAATCTAAACCCTTTTACCACCCCACCTTCTCCCATGGGAATCCCTTCTCTTTCTTCTCCAGATTGATTCTTCTCTAAAAGAACAAGGTGCCCTTTTATTCATTCAGATTCTTCTTTGGTATGCTCACTGATCTATACTTTTTTTTACAGATATGTACATTTTTTTTTCATTTGTTTTTTTTTTTTTTGGGTTTCTTTTGTTTTGGTTCTTATTTTGAAGCTTGAATTAGTGTTTCGTTTCTGGGGAAGTGTAGGAATTTTGAATTTCGGCTCTTCAATTGAGTTCTGGATTAGTTGAAATTACCTATTAATACTTTCTTCCACCCCCCCCAAAATTGTACTCTTTTTTTTACTGTTTCTTTTAAAGATAAGAGGGAAATTTGAAGGCAATAATAGTTTGGTTTGATTTTCTATGAAACTTGTTAAATTCAATATGTTGTAACACGAGAGAAAAATCATTTACTTACATTCTTACTTCTTAGTCAACTATACTTTAGTCCTTGAGGTATTTTTGAAATCACTAGGATTCAAATCTTGTTTTCACTTTAGGAGTAAACCTGTTTGCTAGTAAGAATGATTCATGGGAGGACCTAGTTAGTCAAACATGGAAGTATAGAAATGATTTGAGTGCATCAGACTTGCAAAATTACCTATAATATACTTGAAAAATTACTAAAACCTAAAATGATGTCATGGGTTTATTTTCTATTTATTTTCATTTTTTTTTTTTAAATTTTGGAAAACATCAAACCTTCATATAATTTCAGTCGGTAGTAGAAGGTTGCATTTGGGTAGAGGGGAAATGAAAGGATTTATACTGGAAGTTTTAGTTTTAGTTAATTGAATGAGATTTATAATGCATTATTCGATATCTATTTTCTTTGATTGGCTATATTTATGATTAGAAATCAGATCATGATGTGGTCAAAATATTGTTTTGAGAATGAATTTGAAAAGCGATTGAGCATGTGCAGTTCAAACAGTCACTATAAGATTTGGTTGGAGCATGATTTTTCCCCTCTTCTTTTCAAGCTACTTATTTATACAATTTGAACACAAACTCAAATGCAAATCATTTATAATACTGTATCTGAACATAGTGTGGAAGAATGCAATAGTTTTGCTAATCCATGTGACAAAATATAATCCAAACTAGTATGTATTAGGAATTGCTATTAACTTACATGCTGGGAGCAGAAACTTTTGTTCTTCCCATCTATGTGTCTTGCAGTCAGTACCTCTTTAGTTTCATTGTTTGTATTATTTTCTTCAAATCTGTTGTTGTACCATAGTAGACTTTTGTAATTCGCTGTGGGTATTTTTCTGTACAGATGGACTGCTCTCAATATCGTCAATTGGGTTCATGTGTTTCAATGCATAATCACTTGAGTTGATGTCAGTGAGGATGGAACAGGTGGTTGGAGCTTTAGTACTTTCTTGCTTGCTTTCGATTGCGTATTCTGATTTGCAAGGTATAAAAAGTGCAATTTCACGTTTAGTGATTTGACTCGATTTTTAATTTTGACATTGCTAGGAAAATAATTAACAAAGTATATCAGAATATGGTCAATCTCGATGCTCTGTTTTCTTCAAATTATCTTGCTTTTGAAATTCTCTTACATAGCATGTATGCATTTGTAATGGAGTCACCATTTGATTTAACAATTTTTTATTTTGGGTCGGAGTTTAGCTTAAATGCGAAGTGATATATGAGAATGCTGAGAAAGCTACATGACTTTCCAGGTTTTCTTTGTTTGAAGAAATTGATCTTTGGGTAATAAACCTCTTGATGTTTGTCCTAATCAATTTGGTTCTCCTTTTTCCAAAGTTAAACAGTTTGGTCATTTACTGGCTGTATGAAAAGAAATAAAAGTGCCGACTTCTTTTTTCTAATAAAAGAATTTAGGATCAAAGTATTTGAATTTAGAAAAAGAATGGACCCCAATAACTATCAGGTCAAACTCCTGAGAGTTATAATTTTCCCCTGAACATAACCTACAATTGGTTAATACATTACCTACACTAGGTACACTGTAGTACAGCAAGGAGTTTTATCACACTGGATCAAACGAGAAACAATTGAGAGGAAACTTAGATGTTTTGTGCTTGGCTGATGAAATTTTAAATGGGAATAAGGAGAGAGGAACTAAGCTATGCCTTTTTTAACCAAAATTCAAAATATCAGTTGCTTGATCTTCAAATTTTAGGTGAACTTATAATTTTTGACGGTAAAATGAGGGCTTTGAATTAATACTTAAGGTCAAAGGAGGAATTATGCAGGAGTTTGTCTATGTACCAGGATACAGATTCATCTGAAAAGTACAAAGATGAGTCCTACAATATAGGAAAAGGGTAATGGAACCTTTCTAAAAGGGAAGTCCTTAAGGTAGGTGCAGTGTTACAATTCACTACACTGTTATAGAAGATACAGCAAAGAAAGGAGATGAATGATGAGTGGTGAAAGAACATTCTTCTTCCTGTTTATAAGAAATATGATAGCCTAAGTTACATAGGTATCAATTGTATGAGTGAAATTTTAAAAAAGATTGATTCAAGAATAGATAATAGATTAAAGTTGTAACATAGCCATATCTGAAAATTATGGTTTTATGTGACGCACTTCGTCTTTTTGGATTGAACTGAATGCTTGAGTTGAGTATTGTGGATACATTAACTATGACCTCTCATTAATTTTGGATACTTACTATTTCTAACTACATGTCTATTGATGCTTAGTTGAGTATGGCATGGTGGCTATATAACTATCACCTCTCACAGTTCAATTGCTTACATAATTCTCTGCTTTTGTGTTTCTAATCCTATTGGAACAATTTCTTGCCTGTCCTCTCTCCCCCTCTCTTGGTTCGAGGTGTTAAAAATATCATCTTATTTTTTTAGATGCATAGCATGAACATATAATGAAAATGTATAGATCCATATGTCCTTTATATTTTTCTACCAACCTTTCATAGTTTTACATTTTCAATGCTAATTGAATAAACATGGGAGTTGCTTTACTGGATGGTGATTTTCATTTTTGTGGTTTTAGGAGATGCATTGTTTGCATTGAAGACATCACTGAATGCTCCAGCCAATCAGTTGACAGATTGGAATCAAAATCAAGTTAACCCATGCACTTGGTCAAATGTTATCTGTGACAATGATCTTCATGTCACTTCTGTGTGAGTCTTCTTTATGCAGTTTTACCTCTGTTGGCTATGTGGATGATAATGCATGTGTAAATAATTTAACATTCATGCACTATTATGTACTTTTATTATGTGAACTACTTACCTTTGTAGGTGTTTCGTGTTTTACTTGTATGCAGAACATTGTCTGGCATGAATTGTTCAGGAACCTTGTCTCCTAAAATAGGAGTTTTGAAGAATCTTACTACATTGTACGTATGCAATATTGTGCAATAATCAGCAGATAGTTTTCTTTCTATTCTTTTTACAAGTATATATACATGTATACACACACACACACACACACACACACACACACAAATATATGTATATATGTGTATGTGTGTGTATATCTGTGCCTACACACAGACTTACACATATATACCTGAAGCATTTGCTATTCAATCTTGATTTTTATCAGCAGTTACAGAAACTGTTATCATGATGCAACTTGAAGCTTTCTGTATTTCCTTTTCTTCTTTTTGTATCAATTTTTTTCCAACATATATTGTGCGGTCACAGGTTTGGTTGACCAGTGATTTGTTCATGTTTCACATAGCTTTGAGTTAGATGCCTTTGGTTTGGTCTGTCGAAAATATATTCAAGCAATGTGTTAGTGAGGGTTATTCTAATATTATATTGAGTTCATTCGTATATCAGAACACTGAAAGGAAATGGCATAACTGGTGTGATACCCAAAGAGTTTGGTAATTTATCGAGTTTATCCAGCTTGGATTTGGGAAATAATCATTTAAGTGGTGAAATACCATCTTCCCTTGGCAACCTCAAAAAGCTTCAATTTTTGTAAGTGACATCGCCTATTTTGTATTAAACCTTGAGCTTTGCAGCACGTCTGAGTTTTTGCAAGTGACATGATCTAAATTTTTTTATCATACAAACAGGACATTGAGTCAAAATAATCTCAGTGGAGGTATCCCTGCATCACTTTCTGGTCTTCAAACTTTGATCAATATGTAAGTAATAAATTTATAATATTTTATATGGTTCTTAGACAATTCAAGATGGAGTCACTTAATTCACTCTCTCAGATTGAAATATGTGTGACTTGCTCCTGCATTTGTACACCCGAAAAGCTTTACAGGATGATCCAATATTTCTATTTTCCTGAGAGTCTATAGTATATGTTTCAATGTTTGTACTCTTTGACAGATTTACAAATTCTCAATGTCATGGTTGAAATTTTCTTTGCAGTCTGCTTGATTCAAATAATCTGAGTGGTCAAATTCCTGAGCATCTATTTCGGACTCCAAAATACAAGTATGAACAACAATGAAGATATTATTATCATGTCTTTTTTCCTTGCTAGCACAATGTCACTGCCTGAAAACTATTAGTTTATTTTCTACTCTCCTGCCCCTTATTTTGTGTGTGGCATTGATTTTTAGATACACAATTTGAATTTGATTTGGGTTCACTTATTTCAGTTTCACTGGAAATCACTTAAATTGTGGTGCAAGTTTTGGCCATCTCTGTGAATCTGATAGTACAGCTTCAGGTGATTGGATCAACTATTTTAACCCATCAAAGATTTATTAGACAACAGCCATCAAAATTTTCTTTTTCCTGAGCATCTAATTGATCAACTTTCTCTGTTGGCAGGTTCTTCAAATAAGCCGAAGATTGGTATTATAGTCGGGATTATTGGAGGAGTTATAATTCTTCTTCTATTTGGAGGCCTGCTGTTTTTCATTTGCAAGGGTAAACACAAAGGTTACAAACGTGAAGTATTTGTTGACGTTGCAGGTTTGTGTTAATTTCATAATGTTGAGACTAATCGAATGATGATATTGTATCAGTGAGAAATGAGGAATAGCCTCCCCAGTAGTCCCTAAATTTAATTGGAGTAGCCTATTAAGCTTGCCTCAATTTTATGTTGAGACAATCAAAAACAAGAAAAATTATAGTATGAATCGGATTTTCCATGTCAACGTCTGACATGGAATGGCAATCTAATAAAATATTGACATGTGAAAAAGTGAATAATTAGTGGGTGGTTAGTTTTTTTTATTGTTAATAAATAGATAGTGGGTAGTTTTTTTAAATTTTTTTATTATTATTTATTTATTCTATATATGTTAGTTTTCTATTAGATTGTCATTCCATGTCGGATATTCATATTTTAATTTCTCCAAAGCATATTTGAACACGTCAGAGTTGCACATAAACCCATATTTTATTGAATAGAAATTAATTTAAAACTCGCCAAATGCCAAAGAATAGTTTTCTTATTTTTTTAGCTTGCGCCAAACAGCAGAAAATAAATTATATTCTTGAAACAAGTTATTCTCCACCAAATTAAATAGGGTATTAAAATTTGATTGTAGTTGAAAATTGCTTTCGTTAAATTTTTTTCTTAATTATGAACTAAAAAAATACTTTTAATATAACATAACAATGTGCAGAAATGCACTTATTATTTTACTTTATTTTTATAAAATTCTATTATACTTCAAAATTATATTCATAACATTTACCAAATTTGTAAGAATTTCATTTTATAATTACAAAATCCCATTTAATATCTTGCATAAAGCCTAAAAGCACCACTTGTGATTTATTTTAATTATTTAAAAGTTTACTTCATTTAAAATAATATTCATAAAGTTCACCCAATTTTTTATTAAGTATATTATAAACTAAAACTAAACTTAACATTATACATATAGGACTTCAAAATCAATTGTTATTTTATTTTTGTCATTTAAACTTTATTATATGTAAAGAATTAAATCTGTAATTTTAACAAACTTGTATTTAAAAAATTGTTCTCATTTAACAGGAACTTATTAGTATATTCTATCAAACCTTATGGGGGAAATAGTAACTTATCTAAACATGAAAAATCATATCTTAAAGGCAGTTTATGAATTTCAACATGTGTTAAGATTTTCCAATATCAGGAAGTCGACTTGTGCTTTTCACTTTGTCTCAAGGGGTCATAGTATTTCACCCTATTTCCAAATGTTGTTTTCATGATTGTTCTAGAAATCCAAACCAGAAGCCTATAGGATTACCTGCAAGTTGTAAATAGGATTTTCCTTGTACTAGGACATTGGTGGATTAGATTAACCAGATCATTCTAGTTGGTTTTAATTTGAATTTCTTTCCTTGTAATTAGCTTTTCCTTGGTTTGACATTTAATGCTGTGGGAACATTAACTTAAAAACTGGACCACTTTTTCTGACTGTTAATTGACTTTGTGTAATTGCTGTTCGCAAGTATTAAAAAGCATTTATATTAAGCATAACATTCTAAATTTACCTTTGAAATCTATCTTACTTCATCTCAGGTGAAGTTGACCGAAGAATTGCTTTTGGTCAACTGAAAAGATTTGCATATCGAGAATTACAGCTGGCCACAGAAAACTTCAATGAGAGAAATATCCTTGGACAGGGAGGTTTCGGAAAAGTTTATAAAGGAGTGCTTCAAGATGGCACAAAAGTTGCTGTTAAGCGTTTAACTGATTTTGAAAGTCCGGGAGGAGATGCAGCTTTCCAACGTGAAGTTGAGATGATAAGTGTAGCTGTTCACAGGAATCTATTGCGGCTGATAGGATTTTGCACAACACCATCAGAACGCCTTTTGGTTTATCCGTTTATGCCAAATTTAAGTGTGGCCTATCGTCTAAGAGGTATCTCTGACTTCTACCATATGTTTGAATTGGATTTTATAACATATGTTGCTAATTTTATATTCATCTATTAGTATATGCCATATGTATTAATCATGCAATGTTCAATATCCATACTAAAGTAGTCTAGGTTTAGCAGGGTGATAAATCTGTATCCTGCTAAACAAGGACATCTGTAGGCAAGTCTTTTGACATGCCTGTCCTAGCCCGATTTATCAGCGGTTAACGTACGTAATTTTTGGTTGATTCAGTGTGTAAATTTTTGAAACAATTCAATTTGACGAAATACTTATAACCTGTACAAGAGAAGTTGTACTAATTTGGCATTTGGCTTTCTTTTTATTATAGCATGCTTCAGTTCACAATTGCCAATGTACAAAAGTGCAACTGCTGAAATTGATACCAAGAGCAACATAGATTCCTTGTGAACTTCAGTTGTTATTATAGACTGTTCATAATTATGGTGTGCCCTGGCAGCATGGAGTTAAATCCATATTGTTAGGGGCATGGTGGAGTACAAGCGGCTATTAGATGTTTGGAAAGGGGAATGTAAACTTCACTTTGTCATCAATGTTAAATTGGCAAATTCTTGTGAACATCGAAAAAACATTACTTTTATCCATCCTGTGCTTATTTGTTTCCTTTCAGCAGCAGTGTTATTTGATTCTTAACATAAATGACTGATAAAACTGGATGTTAAATATAGCGAAAAGCAGTTGGTTTGGGTTATATACTCTGTACATCTTGGTGTTAGTTTGAATTTTTTTCCTTTCTCTTGGGTGCAGAACGAAAACCTGAGGAGCTTGTTTTAGATTGGGGAACAAGAAAAAAGGTGGCCTTAGGTGCAGCACGTGGGCTGGAGTACCTTCATGAACATTGTAATCCTAAGATTATTCATCGAGATGTAAAGGCTGCTAATGTACTGCTGGATGAAGATTTTGAAGCAGTTGTTGGTGACTTTGGCCTAGCAAAGTTGGTGGATGTAAGAAAGACTAATGTGACAACTCAAGTTCGGGGGACAATGGGCCACATTGCACCTGAGTACTTATCCACTGGGAAGTCATCTGAAAGGACAGATGTTTTTGGGTATGGGATTATGCTCCTAGAGCTAGTAACAGGTCAACGAGCAATTGACTTTTCACGATTGGAAGAGGAGGACGATGTCTTATTGCTTGACCATGTAAGATAACCATGAACGTGGCAATTCATTTCATGCAACGCATCTAAAATCAGACAAGAATTTAGCCGCTAGTTCGGAGTCCTGGTTTCTTCTTCTTATTATGACTTTCATGGTTTTGTCTTCTGTGTTGTTGGTGGCTGATTCTTCTATTTGTTGTCTTTTGCTTGTAAAGGTTAAGAAGCTGGAGAGAGAAAAGAGGCTGGACGCAATTGTAGATCGCAACCTTAATAAAAATTATAACATTCAGGAGGTGGAGATGATGATACAAGTCGCATTGCTGTGCACCCAACCATCACCGGAGGAGCGTCCGGCAATGTCAGAGGTGGTACGGATGCTTGAAGGAGAGGGTTTGGCTGAGAGATGGGAAGAATGGCAGCACGTAGAGGTTACACGCAGGCAAGAGTATGAAAGACTGCAGAGAAGATTTGACTGGGGAGAAGATTCATTATATAACCAGGATGCTATCGAGCTATCTGGTGGAAGATGAGGTGGCAGATTTGCTCCCACGCCACCCCATCCCATCCCCTTTCTTAGATTAGCTTCGACATTTTCCTTTTGTGTACTATATTGTGTATTGAAAAGAAAAAGGATAATGCTTCATAACCCTACTTCTCTTTCATCCTTTGTTTCATATAAATTTTTTTGCATAGTCATATTTTATATGATGAAGCTTTCTTTTGATGTTTAAAAATGGTGGACGATCTGCCAGTTTGCCATCAATTTGAGATATATAGAGATGGTTTCTACTGTTACTTTGATGAAAACAAAGTAATCCTGTTATTTTTGCAATCCTGTTTTATTAAATTACAGACATTCAGATTCAGTGTCAAGAATCTTTTAAAGTGCTTTCCTGAGGCTGCCCGCGATGAGCAGTTTGAGCTGAACCCAACTATATTGGGAAGAAATAGGATACAGCTTTCAAACTGGCTTTTACTTGTGAATAAAATTTTCAGTTCTGACTCTTAGGGAATCTTGCCTCACGTCCATGAATCACTGGAGGATAGGTGGCAAATAGTACTACCAAATAAATTATAATCTTATAAAAAATGATAATTCTTTTTAATATATTTGTATAAATTAAAATAATATTTTTAGTTATTATTACTAATAAAAATTATGCCATTAAGAAAATATAATTACTTTTATCTAAGTAAATAATAAAAAAGAATAAGTAATTTTGCAAAAGAAAGATACTAATTTTCATAATCGGTTTTCATAAAAAATGATACTTCCTTTTATATTTCTCATTAATTTAAAACAAGACTTTTGTAAATTTTATAGATGTATGCATTTTTACTATTAATTTTATTATTTTTTATTTGAGTTGGTAACTTATAATTATAATTACTAAATTAAAATGTTTATTTTTAAATATATTTAATTATTTTGGCAATGTTTTATTGCTTGTTAGAAATAAAGTATAGGCTTAATTGTTATACTTTCTGCTTATCATCAAATCTAGCATCTAATTTTTAAATTTTAGTATTATATATTAATATTAATTTTAATTTTAGTTTTTAATGAAATCATTTTTTAAATTTGCTGACATAACATGAACTCGGATGATAATAAAAAGAGTTGAATTGACACATCATATTACTAAGTTATTATCGTTTAAGCTCATCAATCTTTTTTTCTTAATTTTAGAATTTTATTAATCTTATGTATTTATATGGTAACATTTAAGTAATGAAAGTGTTAATTTGGTTCTTCTCTTTTTTTGTTATAGGTGAAGATCATATCATGTTAATAAATTTGGATGATATTTTTATTAAAAATTAAAATTAAAATCAACATAAAATTATATATTTAATATTGATTTTAAATTTAGCTTCTAATAAAGTTAACAATTAAATTTATTGATATGAAGTGAACATTGGCAACAACAAAGAAAGAAAAGAGAATCAATAGTGTTTTATTATTAAAATATTACCATTTAAGCAGTAAGATCAATAAAATTTTAAAATTTTAAAAAAATTATGTGAAAAATTATTTTTATATACTTAATCGATAATGTTTTAATAATAGGATGAGTCAACAATTCTAATATTAATTCAGTTTATTTTGTCACTGAAATACGCACTATATCAATAAATTTAACTGATAATTTGACTGAAGGCTACAATTTGAAAGTAAGATTAAAATATAGCAATGAAAATTGAAAGATTTAAAAAGTATAACAAGTGTAATAATATACAATTATTTTTGGCAACTAAGCCATTTTCCTATGTACTAGAAGAAAGACGATCTCAGTGAAGCACATGATTCGCATCTTCATTCTTCAGCAAATTAATACAACGTTTTTTTTTTTTTTCGTTTTCAATTGCGAAATGTGTGTTCAATGATTTCATGTTAATGTTAATCTGTAAAAGAAAAGAAGAAATTACATAAAGTACTGTTTTTCTTCTTAAGAAAATATCATTTTTGTTGTACTTTTTTTTTTATTACTTATATAATATTTCATTTATAATATTTTTGAATTTATTTTATTATTTATACGGTTCTGAAAAAGAAAAAGAAAAGAATAAAAATACGGGAGAAGGATGAGTCTCGTGCGGGTAAAGTTTTTGAGAGGCACCGGTATGAGAAGAACAAACACATTTTTCCTGCTTCAAGATGGGAGATATATGACTCATCAAAGAAGTGAGAACGTTACACCATCCATGGAGATTGAGCTGGTAGCCAGATGCATTCATGTTTTTTTATGTTATTTGTTAACGAGAGTAGGGAGACAATTTCATCTCTTGCATGGGCATGCATTTTTCTCTTTGTTTGCAACAATTAAATTAAGAACTCTTCCAGTTTAGAATTGAAAATTTTCACTGTATAGATTGTGGTGATTTAGCTAGAATGCTTGATTATGCACACAAACTATTTGATGAAATGTGCGACTTAAAGTGCAGACCACTCTTTGCTCCTTTGATGTTTTATTGTCTTCTTGCATGACACTGGAAAGTTTGATAAGCTTGAGGGTAGTTTTTAATAGTTTTAAGTAATCTCAGAATGAATTTCATAGATTTTAGAGAATGGATTTTGAATTTGTATGATTTTAGAAATAAATTTGAATATTAATTTTCTTGTACCAAATTATGATTCTACGCCAAACTCGGGAGAAATCCTCAAGCTAAGACCGTATAGAGGCACCTTGCCATGAGAGTTTTTTCTGCTCTTTTGGATTCTTATAGCCGAGTTAGCCCTTTTGAATCATAGAAGAACAGATCGTGCAAATAAATAGCTTATAGCCAATGAATCGAGAAGAAGAGATGAAGAATTTAGAAAGCCATGAGAAGAGAGGAATATTATGTTGACAGATGAAAGGAAAAACTTGCCTCTTTCATTACTTCTCGACTCCTCTTTATATAGAGAAGTCTAAATACAATAAGACATAAAAGATAAGGTGGGAATCTTATCTTTGACACATGTCTTTCTCAGAAGAAAAGATGAGATTTCCCACTTATAAAAGGATAAGTCCTATCTAATAATACACTGATATCTCACATGCATATTAAGACGATAAGTCTTAATAATACACTTACATATCACATGTAGAAAAGCAGGAAATAATACACCTAATAAGACGAAAAAGATGAAATTGAAATCTCATATTTTTCTTACATCTTGAATTATTTGAGGAGAAAGACTATCTTTATGGCCAGCTCACGAACCACTATCATTGCTAGCTCACAAACCACTATCATCGCCATCATCATCCATAGGTTGAGAATCTTGCATAATGGCCTCCTTCTGTTCAGTGGTCAGACTTGGATCATCTAGTGGGGTTGGGAGAATAGGAAAAGTGGAATGTTCAATAATGGAGTGTTCAGTCCATAGATGTCCATTGTAAGTGCAGACAAGTAGTGTAGAAACATCGGTCCATCCTAAATTATTTCTTAGTTGTAGAGTGTGATCTTTAAGTCCATTGTTATTGTTGGAGGGGCAAGATGTAAGGGCATTTCAATTGTTCTCCAATAATGACAGATATTTTAGGTGGCATAAGTGTTTTCTGAAAGCTGAAGGTAAGGCCTGTGAAGAATATAGATGGCATGATATCCTGAAGCCTTGAAGTCATTGTCTGTGAACAATTTGTTTTCATGAATGATTTTGAGGATATCCTTTTTCCATTGGTATGAGGTTTTGAACCAAGTGAGATATTTCCATGGATATGTTCCTGCATTTGTTTCAATATTGAAGAAGTATAGGAGGTCCATGACTGAGATTTCTATAGTATGATAACAAACTGTAGAAAGGCACCATAGAAACCATAATTCACTTTCAATTTGTGGATGGGTAGGAAAAAGGTGATAAATTAAGCACCAAGGGTAATCTGGATAAAAAAATTGGGTTGGATGGGTAGCGAGAAGGTTTGTTGGATAGTTGCCAAGTAATGAAACATCATATTTTTAGCAAAATCGTTGACTTGTTTTGTTGTGAGATTTGGGGGAAGGTCTGGTGGTAAGGGAGGTTGCAGAGGGTTTTTTGAGGACGAAGAGGTCATGAAGATGATGGGAAGATTAACTGTGGAGGTGAGGAGGACAATAGGTTGGTGTTTTGGTTGTGGCTTTGACAGTCTGGATAAGAAATCTGTAATGAGATTTCTCGTTCCTTTTATATGCTGAACTTCAAAATCATATCTGCTGAACCGTGATTTTAACCTCAATAATTGAGGTTCTGGTAAGGTTTTTTGGTTGGACTCAAGGATTTTTGGGAATGAAGAATTATCCATCCGAACCAAGAAGTGTTGACCAATCAGGAAAAAATCAAACTTTTTTATCCCGTATTTGACTGCCAAGATCTCTTTGTATGTTGAATGGTAATGCTTTTCTGATGAAGAAAATTGTCCTGATGCATAACCACATAGATATTCCTTGTTGTTGAGGTTTTCAAGAAGAATGGCCCCCACGCATGATCGGATGCATCAGTCTGTAGGATAAGATTTCGTGTAGATGGAATGGTGAGGGGTGGAGGATTATGACCCAATTCTTTTAGTCTCTGGACAGCTGTAGTATGATCTGTTCCCCAAGGGGGAGGGTCCTTTTTGAGCATTTTGGAAAGATGACATGTGTAACTTGATAGGTGTGGTATGGCTTCCGTGACGTAGTTGAGTATCCCAAAGAATTGTTGTATTTGCTTTACCGAGAGATTCTCATTTGGAAAGTAATCAGACTCTTTTGTCAAGTGTGAACCATCGTGTATTGGCTGTCTTTGAAATGCATGCCAAGAAACTCTATCTCTTGCTGGTCAATAACACTCTTTTTCTCCGACAGCATGATTCCATACTTTTGGATGATAGCAAGGAATTGTTTTAGGAGTTGATGATGTTCCTCAGCTGTCTCCGAGAATAGGAGAATGTCATCAATGTAGATAAGGGAGGAGTAAAGGATAAGCCCAAAGATTTCTATCATGGTTTTTTAAAACTGAGAAGGAGCTGTTTTGAGCCCAAAAGGCATAACTGTCCATTGATATTGGGCATTTGGGATACAAAAAGCTGTTTTGTATCTTTCTGAGGGATGGATACCCAATTGCCAAAATCCAACCTTGAGGTCAAATTTTGAATAGAACTGGACCTTTTGAATGTGGACTTTTAAGTTCGAGATTCGAGGGAGAGGAAATTTGTTGTCTTGTAAGAAATGATTCAGAGGCTTGTAATCAATAACAAGTCTCTTTTTTCCCCTTAACTTTTCAGATCTTTTTTCCACATAAAAGGCTTAACAGGCCCATTGTGAGGTTGTGGGCTTAATAAAGCCTTGTTGTAGCAGAGTCAAGTATTCTGATCTCGCAAGGGCTAGATCTGTAGGAGACATTCCTAGATGGGTGGCCTTTGTTGGGTTGATATCTTCATTGAGCTTGAAAGGGAGGTTGATATAGAACTAGGAATTTTTCCACAAGGAAAGAGGGTGTTGGAAATGTGAATGGGATTCTAGACAAAAATGAAGAAATTTTTCTTTGTATTGCAGGAATGGTGGTTCTGTATTTGCTATGGTGAACAGATTAGAGGTATCTGTGTATGGGCGAAATTGCCTCTTGAACTTTATTCCATTGGGAAGGATTTGAAGCCTTTGAGCTTGATGATAAACATCAAACCCTATTAAGAGGTCTTTGTTTGGGAGATCTGAGCCAATAATGTGCGTCCATACTACGTAATCAGGAAAAAACTGTATCCCGATTTTTTGCCTTGTGATTAGAGTAGTCTTGAAAGTTTGACCATTTGCTGCTCTAAAAAACTGAATATGGGATTTCCAGTATTCAGATGGGAGGACTTCGGGATTCATCATGCTTCTTTGAGCTCCAGTGTCAAAGAAAGCTATAACTGGAACAGGTTTTACATACTTTGAAGGCAAGACTTGTATAGGAACATAAGGAACTGGAGAAATTTTAGTAGCAAGCTGAGATAACTCAGGAACTGGATATGGGGAGAAAGGGTACTGCATCACATTTGTCAGAATGTCTTTTTCTTCTATTGAGGGAAGACTGATCATCAGAATTGGAATCTCACTATCATCAGAATCTGAAGAGGACTCTTCTGAAGATTCAGTAGAGTCGGAGTATTCTGCTTCTAATCCAATGAGACTTTTTGGAGTAAGATCGTCTTGTTCTGATAAGAGAGACTCTATATCTTCTTCGAATGAAACTGGTAGAGACATAGACATGCTTGACTTCACATCATCCTTCACGATTTTTCCGAATTTTGAGGGCAATTCTTAGCATAATGCCCTTTCTTTCGGCAGATGTAGCATCTGCCTGATTTGTGGCCTTGATTCCTCTTTTTTTGGAAGTATCTGAATCCTTTTGAATGTGGCATTTTTCCTCTAAATTCTTTGCTTCTGCTGCGTGAGTATTTTTGATGTCCGATTTTCTTCTTGTGGCCGGAGCAAACGCAATTAGAAGCCTTGCATTTAATCTTGAGGTGACTTTTGTTACAGGCCTTTTGAACAATCAAATCACACTGAGACAATCTTCTGAACAATTCTTGCTGGTCACATAATCTCTTGATAGAGGAGAGAGTGAACTGCCACATTTCTCCAAGAGTAATGGAGGTGACTGGTTTTTTTATTGCGGCGATCATGTTGTTGACTTCTGGTTGTATTTCATCTGGTAATGAGGTGATGAAAGTATATTTCAATGTATCATCACCATCGTGCCCTCCAATGACATAATATAACTTGAACATGGCAGAATAATGTATTTCCAGATCCTTGATCTTCAACGAACAACAACTTCCAAGGAACTGATTGGAGCCTGGTATACTCAGGCTGTGACTGGAACCAATCTCTTAAACTCCTTGTGAATCTCGTAACAAATTCAGCAAGAACCTTTTTAAGTGTGGCACCATCAAAAGTCATTTGGAGATCAATCAATGCCAAAAATTCAGAAAGCTTATCCCTCCATTGTGATGGAGACAAATCATCAAAGGTGAACCAAGGTCCTGTGCCAGTTGTCGGTTTTGACCTTGGGTATGAAGCTCCAGTAGGGGCAAAATATGACTGTGCATCCTCTGTGCCATCCTCAGGCTCTACTACTTTTGGACTGGGTTCAGTAGTAGAGGTATTCATGAGAATTTCTGTGATATCAGCCATCTCAGAGGTATTTGAGGAAGAATCAGAATCATAAGGGCTGGTGAGTGATTGGTCTGGCAATTTATTTTCTTTCGAAACTGGAGGAGGAGATATTTTCTTTTGTTGAGTTATGGAGCCTTTTGGGTATAGATGTGAGAAGGTACCAAAGGGTTGGTAAAAAGTTCCTTCTTGTTCTAGCTGTGGAAGGAAAGGAAATGAAGAATAGTATGAGGGGGCAATGGCAGAAGATGTAGAAGCTGCTGATGTAAAGGAAGGGATTGTAGAATATTAATCTTTTCTAAGGTCATGTTCAATTTGATCAATCTGCCTTTTGAGCCTTATAATTTCTTTTTCCTTCTAGATGAAAGCTGGTGTAATCGGTTGAGGAACTCGAAGCTCTCTATCCAAGGCTTGATATTTGGCGATTAGAGAAGAATATAGTTGGAGTACTTCTTGAGAGAAGGTGTCCAACTTCTGGTATAACTTGTGAGCCAAATGAAGAGCCTGATCCAATTTTCCATCTATCTTCTTTAGATAAGAATTCTGAACTATGGAATTTGAGATCTCCCAATTTAGGACCTCTTCTGGTGGAGTGAAAGGCTCTATGGATCCTGAAGGAGTAATCCTTGAGGGGAGGATCTCCGATCTTTTATTTTCAGACTTCCCTAGGGGAGAGAAATCTTCAGGCTGGAACATGAAACAACTTTAGATTGCATGGGGTGGTTGAACTTTTAGTAAATCAGAATGAGTCTCTTCTCTGCAAGTAGTAGAAGGCTTTTTCCCAAACACAATTTCCATTTGGGCCAAAAGTACCTTCATCTCGTCAAAGGTGATGTCAAGGACAGTCTTTCCTTCTTTTGCAAGAAGTTCTAAGGCTTCCTTATACATCGGAAGAGGAGCTTTACTCTGATTTTCTTTTTGTTCCTGTGGATGCCAATCCAAGGACCGTCTGGATCTCGGTCACTGACCTTGGTTCCATGACTGAACATGGAGTTTCTGGAGTCATGTCTCTTGGAGTTTTCTTAGAGTGTTGAAAACATGGTTCAGCAAAATCGAGATCATCTCCGTAAGTGTATCTTGATCTGCACATTCTTGGGCCAACATCCCAAATAAAGTGTCCCTTAATTCTGACAGCATAGATATGATATCCAGAGAACTGAAAAGAGTGAATAGGGATCTTTTCTCTAGGTCTAGACACATGCTGTATCATTGATGCTTAGAAGATAAAAGGTGCAGAAGAAGATTATTTCATTTTTATGAAAATCGTTTTCACAGTACCATCCTTTTGGTTAACAAAAAGAGGGTCAATAGCCTGAACAGGCTTGGCCTGGGATGCCTGGAGTTTCTCATAATTGGTCACCCATTCAGTTGGGATTAACTTCTGCAGGTCTTCTCTTTCCAGTTGCCTTGGGGCCTGGACTATTGTAGAAATTTGACCAGAGTCAGCCATAATAAACAAAGCATCAAAAGAGGCTTGAAAGCCTGGGATCTGAAGATTAAAGGCATGGTCCTGTAATCTGTAAACAATCTGGTGGTGCAGGGTCGCAGAGAGAGCATCGGTCACTTGATTTGCTCCAGTGATGTGGACTTGGACCTTGAGTGCAATTGACAAATAGGGATCATTAAGAGATAGATTAAAATTTGGGAAGAAAGTTAGAACAACACTTCCAGTGTTAAGTGTTGTGACTATAGTTCCGATTACTGCATGCTCGTATCTAAGATATCTGGTATCCAAAAGCGACATACGGGCCGTAATTGGTAGACCCATCCTGCCATGATATAAGAGGACTAGCTTGGCAGCTCCAAGATGGAGGTGTGTGTATCCCTGCTTCTTCCATTGTTCTATGAAGGAAGTGAGAATCTCAAGAGTAACATACTGCTCCTGAGTGGTAGAGGTAAGAGAACATTGTGAAAAGATGAAGATTGGACATACTCTTTAACGGATAAGGGTTGTTTGTGGATGATTTGGTTGAAGGTTTTTGTGACAAAGTTCTGTTTCTTGAAAATATTATATGGGTTGACAAAGTTCCTATATTTTTAATTCTTTAATTAAGTATAACATGAGACTAAATTCAAACCAAAATAGGTAATAAAAGCACCACATCAATGCCACCTCATCTAATAGTAATGGTGTTATTTAATATACTTGATTTTACCAACTAAGTCAACCACCCACCTTTATTTATTATGAAAAAATAGCAAGTGCTAAATTTGTATTATTCTCTAGATTTAATTTATAGCCATCTAAAAGTATTGATTAATCATCATTATAAAAGTGTAAAAATTGTACGTAAATTATTTTTATATTATATATAAAATAATACAAAAATTGTTGTACTTCAGAAAAGCAAAACTAGTTGTAAATATTAATTATATATCATATGTATACTAAATATATTTTTTATATATATACCACAGTATATGAAATAAATACCATAAATATTAAATAATATATATCGGTTTCAAATACTAGTAATATATCATATATATACTAAATATATAATAAATAGATATTAAAATATTTGAAATTGATACTAAAAATGTGAAATATATTTTAAAATATAATGTCAAATATCAGTTTTATATATTAAATATATACCAAATAGATAAAATATATAAAATAGATATTAGAAAATAGTTTCAAATACTAATTTTGATACTAATTATGTATACTGAATATTATTAAATGAATATCAAACATATACTAATTATATACTAAACATATATAAAACAACTTAATACTATAAAAATTCTGAAAATATATACCAAATTGCTAATAATATATACTATTTTGTAACAAATGTATAACAAACATATACCACCATATTTTTGAAATAAATTCTAAACTTATAATACTTTTGAAAGAAAAAAATTTTGACGGTAAATATGATATTTTCAATATTTTTAAAAATATTTCTGAAAAAATCTCAAAAAAAAAAAATCAAACCTTTTCAAAATCCATCAACAATTGAATCACTAAAATGCCAAAAAAACTTTAATTATATAAATCAATAAAATGATAAAAGAAAGCAAATTATCATATATCTAACTCAACGATCTCAGTTAGGAGGACATTAGATTAATTATTTTAAAAGAAAATAAGTAAAGTAGGTGCCATTATTGGAGATTAATTATCATAAACTAGCCGTTACTTGATGGTTATTTATTATAAACCATCAATATTCTTCCATGATTAATGTTTTACTTTGCTCGATCATGAGTATGCCATTAATTGTATATATTATTTAACTAATTGATTTTATGTGTTCGAATAAATACAAAAAAGAAGTTATATGTTACTCATGACTTGAACTATAATAAAAGAGTTAAAAAATAATTAATCACATTAATTGATAACAAAAGTTTACTATATATATTCAATTGAAATCAAATTCTTAAGTACTTTTCCTTTTTCAGTACCGTATATCTTTTATGATGAAGTAGCAGAGTGACTAATTGATATAAAAGAGTCTGGATTGCTATATCACTAGATTTTTTATCGGATTTTCAATTGGTACCATAATTTAAAGGAGAACTAAAAGGTCTGGTACTAAAAAAAAAAATAAAAATTTAGTATTAATTAGATATATGCATTAAAGTATTGATATCAATGGAGCTATTCATCGATAATTTTTGTTTTTAGATTGAATGGTGATTTTTTTTTTTGTGACTGATACCTTAGTAAGTTGTAAATAAGATATTGTCATTAATAAAAAGAAAATTTTTGTTTGGGGTTGGTGTATGTCCATCTATACATTAAATTTATAGATGATTGACATATATTCATTAATTTTAAATGATAAAATATGTATCAATTATCCAATACTAAAGTATAAAACAATCATATATAGATGTCATTTTTCTATTAGTTTTAGTATATATATCAAGTCTATTTTAAACTCGTCTTGATTTCTTACCAATAGAACAAAATAATGACCGGTAATATTGGGTTTGAGCAAGGAAATTAGTATACTTTAGAGTTTAAAACATGAGCCCAAAGATTTACAGAATAACAGAGTCAACACCCAAGGTATTTTATTTAAGGAACAATTGCAAGAGATACAATAAATAGGAGCCACATATATTATAATTTAGAGTAATATAGGAGCTAAAACTAAGACTAAACCTTGCAAGCTAACTGAATTTTTCTTGCTAGCTATTTCAAGGTGAAGTAGGGTAGAGATGAGGAGCCAAGCGAGGCTTCGCAAATGCCATTACTGGATTAGCAACATAGAGTTCGTCAACAGCTTCTGTAAGATCAACCCTGACATCATTCCCTGGCGGACTCCAGGTGAAGCATTGAAGCATCCTGGCAAGCAACATAGTTGTCATGCAACTGCCAAGCAAAGCTGCTATGCAACCGCGCCGTCCAGTGCTGAAAGTGACAAACCTCAAATCATGCTCTGTCAGGACAACTTCTCCTTCATTCAAGTGGCGTTCAGGATCAAACTTCAGTGGATCTTGCCATGTTTTTGGGTTTCTGCCAAGGCCGAAACGGCTAAGAATTGCCCAGCTACCCTTTGGGATAAAGTATCCACCAATAATAGTATCTTGCGTTGCAACATGAGGAGGAACGAAGGCAGCCACTGGATGGAGCCTATATGCTTCTCTTGCGCAGGCCTTGATGTAGTTCAGTTTAGGAATATCGGATTCTTGGACAAGCCTGTCCTTTCCGACCACCCTGTCCAATTCCTCTGTTGCCTTCTGGAGAAGTTCAGGTTGATTTAACATCTCAGCCATTGCCCATTCTATTGAGTTTGATGGGTTATCTACTGTTGCGATCATAATCTCCTGAAATCATATGCATTGTTCCTCAATATGTATATGTATACAGAAATTCAATTGAAGAAGTTAATCCGTCTCTCTTTCCACTAATTAATTTAAAGAGATATTGTATACTATGTTTCAGAATTCTTGTCATTGATTCCATAAAATGCAATACCTCACTAGTTGTCTCCCAGCAAAACTTCTCTGGGTTGACCATAATGACTATGACACTGAGATGGGAAAATCATGTATCAAACTAGCCAACAGATGAATCACATCATTGGTACCTTATGTGACAATCATGGATTGAACGAGCATAACGCATCAATTAATGGTCTAAATTCATGGAAATGTTTTCTTAATTATGCAAGCAATGAATTTTTTTCTTAATAAATTATGAGAAAATTGGTTCTTACAGCGATTTGATTCTTGATCTCATGTGCTGTGAGCAACGGCTTGCCATCTGAATCCGCGAGAGTGATGAAAACATCAAGCAAGTCCTCCATTTCTTTTCTTTCACCACTCTTCCACTGTCGAATTCTTTCATCTATTAAAGGATTTTGATAATCCCTTATGGTCTTGTTTGCAGCAAGAACGAAATTTTCCTGCCCATCAAGATCAAATCCTTGCAACAAAGGCATGAAATCAGATACACAAAATCCATACAAGTACTTAAGGGCAGCAAAGATTGCATCGACGTGCTCGATTTCTTCAAGTCCTGGTCCTCCATCAGGCATTCCCTTTCCAAAGAATCTCTTGCTAAAGATCATTTTCCTGATCACGTTTCCACAATAATGGCGGGTGGCGATCCTTATGTTGACATTCTTGTTGCTTTCATACTGATTATGAAGATAGAATACAAGGTTATTTGCCTCCTCAGTTCTTTTATCAAGAAGCCATTTATGTCTAGCAGGAGAAACAATCTCTGAAGTTAGGATCTTCCTCATTTTCTTCCATTGATCATTATTAGGCACAACAATTGTTGTAGAGTACTCTCCGCTCATGCACTTAGCAGAAAATATCATTGGCCTGGAAGAGAAGATCGCGTCATTCTTTTTCAGCAATTCACGAGCAAGAATAGGACAACTGACAGGGACAATGTTTGTTCTCCCTAAACGGATAAGGCAAATTTCGGTGTTCATTTCCTGCATGAGTTGGTGAATCCACCGGAATGTGGGTCTATAAAGCATCATTTCAGGTAAATTGCCAACCAATGGCCATGGTGCAGGGCCAGGAGGGAGTGGAGGGTTTCTGCTATTTTTTTTCTGGGCCGCCCTTCTTTTATGAATTCTTATAGCACTGATGGAAATCAAGAAGGTGATGAGTAAGGTTTTCAAAGTGTTGATAGTGGCGGAGGAAGCGGTGCCGATAGCAAAAGCTGTATCTTTGATGTTCATTGCCATATTGGTTTATAACAAATATGGCCAAGGAAGCTGGAAGAGATTGAGAGAAGAGAGTGGTAATGCTTGATACCATGCACGTACTGAAGGTAGGTATTTATGGAGGTTTAAGTTAATGTACGAGGAATAGTCATTCTAAGATAAGGGAAAATCTTCCTGTTAGATTATAAAAATAAGAATGCAAAATGTGTTTTTAAACCCTTAAATTTTTTAATTTTAATTTATTGACTATCTTTAACTTTTACTTAGCTCTTTTTTTTTTTAATTAAAAATACTTCAACAGTACTTAACAAAAATAAAAATAAAAATACATGTGATTAATGAAATAAATAAAAACCTCATAAAACATATATAAAATATTATTAATCAAAATATAAAAAATTAATAAATAAAAATAAAAATTTAGGAATTTAATATAATAAAACTGAAAAATTTAAGCAACTTGATAGTGAATTTTGCCAAATAAGAATTTGAAATCCATTGAACCTAGCATACTCCTCTAGCTAGTGACCATATGACTATTATTTTACTTCTCGAGTTTTATCTTTCTCAAAAACAAGTTCTGTAGCTAATACGCACGTTTAATTTTTGAAAACGAATTAACATGTGCATGTCGAAACGTTACACAAATATCAAATGGGATAAGTAAAGGGAAGAAAAAGAAAAAGGAAATTATTGAAATATGGCTCACCCATAAACAAAAGTAATTATTGAATAATTACACAGTTTCCATGACATAAACGTAGTATCTTTCTTTTACTATGAAGATAATAATATTTATTAATACTTGAAAAAGATAATTTAAAATAAATAACTCTTTTGTTTTCTACATTTTATAATAATGTGAGAATAAGATCTACCCCACTAAATTTTCTTATTAGTTTATGCATCATCAAAGTTATCCGGATCAAATGGGGGTATTTTAGCAAAGTTGATTTGTCCTCCATTCTGAATAATTAAAGCATATTAATAATTATAAATTGACAAAATATCCTTAATGTGTTTGGAGGCAAAATAAAGATAAATTTTCCTCTTTCATTTACAACAATTTACCTCCAATTCTAATTATTTATTGAATGGTCAAGGCATCCTCAGTCTACATGATCTCTCCCAATAAGTACATAATAAAGGAATTTATACACAGTTCTTTAGGATTCTTATGATTTTTAACTGAGTTTAATCATTAGGTTTACATCTTAAATAAATTAGGTTGATTCCTTCCATAGTAATAATATAAATCCAAAACAATTTTGCATGCAGAGTACTGAACTTTTGAAACAATCTTAGATTAAAAGGAAAGACATCAAAATACATCTCACAACTCATCATCGTTAAACAATCTATTCCAATTTACATAGATTCATCAGATATGCGATTCCTAGAAGAAAAACAACCAATAAAAAATTATAATCATTCTCAACATAGCATGAATTCTCTCTTGTGCAAGGATCGTGTTCTGCATCGTGCCAATCTTTTTCTTTTCATTTGACTGAATCTGATAAATTGGAGAGTTAGAGGTTGTGATATTGTTGCATTATCCTAACTGTTTTGAGTTGATGTATTTAGAGAAGTTAGCACAAGCCTCCTCATATGATTCTTATGATTTGTAGATGGAATTACTGACACCAAGCACATTGGAAGCGCATCCACTCCAGTCGCTGTAAATTTCTAGAAGAACACTCTTGAACACAATTGTAGGCAGTTGTAATTTTTTTATATAATATGCAACTATAATTTTTAATAGGTATGCAATTGTAATTTGAGTTGTTCAATGCATTGAAAATAAACAAATACATTTAATGTGTATCTTAATGGATAAAAAGAATAAAATTTCAAATTTCAAATTTTAAAGGGTATTTTAGAATAAAAATTTGCTATGAATTTCTCTATATATCATTAAGTAAACATGAAGATGAAATTATCCAATTATCCCATTTGATTTGGAGCAATTTGAGTTGCTAAATTTATTATAGTAATTTTAGAGAAAGAATAGGACCAATCCATCAATTGAATCAAACATTGATAGTGTCTTTATTTATTAATGATCACACTTATTGATTGAATTGTTTATGATCATTTATTACTTATAATTTGAAATCAATCAATATTAATTCCAATAATTAATAATATCATATATTACTATATAATCAATTTTATTTACAAACAATTATTATGATTTGACTAGTCATAAACTCAAAGATTACATGATTATTGCTATTAATCTAATTAAATTTTTTATTTTTAAAATAAAAATTAAATTTTTTCATTTTGTAAGATTATATTTATTTATACAATTTTACTACCACTAAATTAAATATATATAATAACAAAAATCGATGATATATCATATAAAATGAGGAAATTGTATTAATTTTTTTGATTACCAGTATTAATAGCAACAAATCCTAATTATATATATATATATAAAATAATTCCTTGAATCTAATAAATTGCGAAATTTTTAAGAAGAAAACAACTCCAACTGAAAAACTCCAGAAGAGGAAAAAAAGAAAAGAAGAAAAGCAGTTGGGGAGCATATGGTCCCCCATCTGAAGAAGCTCCACCCCGTTCCCAGCCGCCCCGCCAAACGCGTGGGCGATCTGAGTTTCCTTCTGACTTAATACAGTATCATTAATCACAGTGCCAAACTCGTTTAACATACGTTTTTGTGTATTATTTCTGACCGTCGCTTTCCACCTCAACGTCCCTGGCACGGCAGATCCAAGCTTCCATATTAGTATTTAAGGTACTGAGATTTTGACTAAAATTTGTTGGATTTTTAATTTATTTTTGGATTTATGTGTTAATGATTCATATAAGGTTGTTGGACTGTAATGTATTTAATGGAATTACCAAAAAATCACATTAGAGTTTTATTATCTTTATATATATATATGTTGATTATGGTTTTCATATCACAAATAATTGTAGAACATGTATTATAAAGACCAACTACTATAAAAAATATATTTAAATACTCTAAGTTAATGTTTTGAGAATAATTTTAAGGTTTAAAAAAGAAATTAAATAACTAGAAAATAAATATGCAACTCGAATGATTAATGTAAATTATATAATAAAATAACATTTAGTATACCTTATATTTAGTAATTATCTATTTCCCTTAAGTTCAAAATTAATAAATGAAATGACGATATGCCTTTTCTCTAAGTCATTCAAACTAATGAGGCAACATAGATTTTTTATAACAACATAGAATAAAGTAAAGAAGCTATTTCTAATACTTGTAACCTAAATATTTTCATAACAAATATTACTATTAAATTGATACGATGGTCAACTAATAATAATACATGAAACTAATATATGAAGGTAAATGAATTATTCATTAAACTCATAATATATAAGGTTCATACATAAAAAAAAACTAAACTAAACACTTATGGAACTTAGTCTGACATATTTAATCTAATGATCATTGTAATTAAATAGAAAGACATAAGATATATAAGATAAAAAACTAAAATTCCCTCAAAATCTATAAATTTTTCAAAAAATGAAGAAAATTGATCCTCACCCTCCACGTCCTGAAAAGTTTCGCTGATTCTTGAAAGAACAATGCAAAAACTAACTAAATGTTATAAAAGATGAACTGTAGGGAATTCACAGAGAGAATAATAATAGATTCTCTCTTATTTAATTAACCTTTATTTCTTATATAAATTTTTTTCTTAGAGTTCTTCTCTTAGCATAATACTATTACAGTTATTCTCTTTACTGTCTTAAATAAAATAGACAACTTAAAAAATAATTACCATTAATTATATCATAACTAATTAATTTCTCTTTCGTTTCCGTGATGAATTCGGCTAGGCATGCAATATTGATAGTCCACGTGTCTTTATTCAGAGTCTTTTACAGCCGCAGTCCAATTAAAATCATTTATGTATTTTTGACTCATATTTTCTTTTTTTTTTTTTTGCTATTATCACTTGAAATTAGACAAAAATACTAAAGTGAGGTAAAAAGTACATATTTCTACATATTATGTATATAAAACATATCACTAACTACTAAAATATTTTAATTATATATATATATATAATATGAACCTATCAATAGATTTCATTTTAAGGTTTTAACCTGAAAAAATTGTATTAATATTTTAGCACAAGAACACATTTTCTCATATTTACTCTGTTATAATTAGTTAACATAACTACCATATGTACAAACAGTGCAAACTATATAATAACTAGAAATGATTTTGTGAATAGTAAAATCTCGAATATTAATCTTAAGTTTAATAATTGAAATTATAGATATACTATATATAACATATGATATTATTTAACTATAATATTAATTAATCAGTTTAAAATAAAATAAAAAACTTAAGATGTAGTATAGCTAATAACCAAAGAGTTGATAGTTAATAGTTAGTTTAAATAAATATTTTATAAAATATTTTAAAGTTATTATTATTAATATGTAAAATAATCAAAATAGATATAATTTATTTTAAAATATATAATAAAATAAAATAATAAAAGAGATGATAAAAAAGAGCTTTTCATAGTATAGTGCAAAAGTTTTAGAATAGGAGTAAGAGTGTCATTAATTAAAATGGAATTCACGTTGGTTTTAATAAAAAAGAAAAAATAAATAAGACATAATATGTGGCTGTGACGGAGCTAAAAGGGTTGGTAAGTCGAATAATGCAGTCGAGAATGTGTGATTTAATTTCAAAGACATTAAATGATTATGACTTTTAGTACTTTTTATAAATTTAATCTGATTTTTTAATTTTAGTATAAAGCTTATGATTTTTGTAATTCAAAGCATTGATTGAAAAATACGACATAATGACATGGCAACAGAATTGGCCTAAGCTATTTCATGTAGACACCATATTAAGCTTAATTGCAAGAAAAAAAAATCACAAAATTTACTTTTTTTACAACTTTATCACATGATTTTCTTAAATTTTAAAAAATAGTATATGAATGTTTTTTTAATTAAAATCAGTAAATAATAAATTTAGTTACAATAAATAAATGAAAATTAAAATATCTAGTAATTAAATATACAATTTAATTACAATAAAATATGTATTTAATTAAAATAATAAATAATAAATAAAAGGAACAAAATGGTCATAATTTTTTATTTTTAAATTATTAAAATTATTAAAAAAATCATAAATGTGATTATAATGTTACTATTAATTAATTATAAAATTATAAAGCATAAGTATATTCTGAAATAAATTTTTATCATTTATAATCTATAATATTCATATGAAGATTTTGCATTACCAATACTTAATGCTTAACGTAATCTAAAATTTATATTTTCTTTTCATAAGAACATGAATAAAATATTTTTTATAATTGTATTTAATTTTCTTTAAAATATGGTTATTAATATTAGTAAGGTATGGAATTTGTTTTTAGGGGAGTTCCTATGGAATCTCACACTTTGTTTAGTTACTCCACATTAAGTGGAAAGAGATCTTAAAATCCAGACCTCTAATTTCAAATCGAATAATGCAGTTGAGAATGTGTGGTGTATTAGAAAAAAAGTTGGCAAGTCGAATAATGCAATTAAAAATGTGTGGTCTATTAAAAGAAAAGTTGTCTTTATCAAGGGCTGGCAAATTGAATAATACAATTGAAAATGTATGGTCCATTAAAAGAAAAGTTGCCTCTATCAGAAAGAAGAGAAAATTACACTCTCTTTTTGGGTTATGTAGTTGAATATAAATAAAATTTTATTAATTTTAATTCTAAAAAATTTCTTTCTCTATTGAAGTTACCATAACATGAATAATTAATGAAATTTAATAAACAGTTCATACGTTTAGAAAAAAAAAATTCTTTTTATAAAATCTAATATCTTAACTGGTATTTTTATTTTTCTATTTATGACTTTTAGATAATTTTAGTACTAAAAATAATTCTGAACCATAAGAAAAAAGTCATAATTTAGAAAAATTTTCCTTAAAATCATATTCATCAAGGAAATTTAATTTTGATACATAATATAGCTAATATTTAATTTTTTTAGTTTAAAGACTCCAACAAATTATCAAGCAAATTTTTAGTGCTAATTATTACTCTGTAAATTAAAACTCTTTAAAATTTAAAAAAAAAAATCAAAATTTTAAGAATTAATAATTATATATAAGCAAAAATATTTGAGACTTTCAATTTTCTGGGGTGGCTCTTATCTTTTAGGGCCCCAGACACGGACCACTGAGCCAACACTAGATCTTTTATTTTAAAATCTCTTTTTTTTTTTTTTTTCTGTTATTTGTTGTTTTTGCAATTTGTTTTAAATATATTAGTTGTATATAGTCATGGTTGATATTCAATCTTTTATGTAGCTTTACTCTCAAATGGCTTTTTCACCACAAGTTTCTTCTTCTTATCAGTATTATCAGATTTTAGAAACTTCTTTAGAAAATGAAGACCCAAATCTATACGTTAAGAAAAGAGATAAACATAATTTTGAACAAAATATTATATTGAGAAAAGAGATAGAAATGATTTTCAAAATATTTTAGCTTCAAAAAAGAATCATCACATCAAATTACTTTATTATAAAAATTCTACTTTGTTTTAAATCTATAATTACAATGGAACTTAAGAAATTCTACTTTATTAAAATATGAAGTCTATTTTTATTTATAATTGCCAAAATAATTATTTTAACATTTCTATCTTTTTAATTTTATTAAATTATATTACGTTTTTAAATTAAAAAAGAACGTTAAATATAAATAAATTATTTAATACAAATATAAATAAAATATCTAATAGACTCTTTAGTATCCTTATGTTAAAACTATTACATCTTTTAATTAAAAATAAATATTAAATAAAATTAAAATACCAATTTACTTTTACTAATATTACTATATTTGTATTACTCGTGATAGGCAACTTCAAATTTTGTATATATAATTTCTCTAAAATATAATTATTTATTAAGAATATGATTCAATTATAATACTTTTTGCTTAACTTAATATTAATTAACTCGATTAATTATTAAAAGTATTATTTATAAAATATTTTTATTTAATTTTATATAAAGTATTTTCTTTAATTAAAGTATCTTAATATAAATCTTGAATTTTCTAAATTCTCTTAATAATTTATAATTTTAATTTTTAAATATCAAAATATCTAAATTTTAAATATAAGAGTGTTAGTCTAACAAGATTTAAATTTTTATTGAAAGTTGTTAAGATTATAAATTTAGGTTAATTATTTTATATTTTTGAGGAGGATGTTAACATCAATTATTGAAAGTAGAGGGAATACTAATACAATTAAATAAAATTCAGAAAAGTTAAGATTTTCTATTTATAAAGATGAAACTGTTATTTTAGATAAAAATTGCAGTTGACTAATAGAGAAATTTGACAGAAAAATATAATAATTAATTTTATTAAATAAAAAATATTAAAATGAATTATTAGAAATAAAGAAACCTACAGGTGTAGTAAGATAAAACTGAGGAACATTAGAATTAACTCTAAAATCTATATTATCCTTCATTATATATCTAGCCAAGTTTGTCTATGTGGATTTAACTTGAATAAATTATATAAAATATTTATTTTTTAAAAAATATATTTTTTACTGTATCTTTACTTTACTTTAACTTTTTTATATCATTTTTACTGATATTGTGACTACTTTTTTCTTTTTTATTTTTTACCAACGAACAAAAAAGGTGTGTTTTTTTAACAAATAACTATTTGATCTTTTTAATTTTTATTTTTCTTCGATAGTCTTTCATAAACTTTTCTTATTAACAACTCCTTCCTCATAATACTTCTAGGTCCTTTCTTATAAAATCAACTTTTTCTTACTAACACTAGTTATACGTACAAATTAATATTATAAAATTATAATAAATAAAAATGAACACATGAATTAATACATCAAATAAAATAAAATTAAAAGTGGCAGTTCTTTTTTCTATGATTTGTCTTTCATTTTTGCAAAAATTTGTATTGAATTATTTGAACTCCATTTATAGATATATATAATGTGATATATAGTAATTCATCAATTTCTTATAAGATGAAGAATGTATATAAAATTATTAGAGGACTAAAATTGAATTAGACTAATATATAAAATTATTAGAGGACTAAAATTGAATTAGACTAATATATAAAATTATTAGAGGACTAAAATTGAATTAGACTAAGCATTAAGTAATTATATTAAAATCAGAAAATTAAATTAATTACATTTCAAATTAGGATGTGATCAGAAATCCTTCTCTCCTTTGTGCTTTTAGAATTAGAAAAAAATTAATCACTAATTAATTTTACTAGAGTTGAAAAAATTAAATTAATTTTATATAAAATTAAGATAAGGTTAGTAAGAGTATTAATTAATTCAAAAGTCTAACCTCCTTTCGTGCTTATATATATATATATATATATATATATATATAAATATATTATCCTTTTCCAAATAATTTTTATATTTACTATTATTATTTTTAATAGAGATGTTACAATTGAAAATTTTTATATCATTGTTATATAACACAGACTTACTCTTTGAGTGTAATATCCGAAATTTTTATATATTTAATAATAAATTTCTATTTAAGTTAATTTTAGCTTTATTTTTATTTAGTTTAATTTGAAAAGATTTAATGGAGATTTTAATATTAGTCAATTGAATGAATTACTTTTTCTATACCCAATTAGTTGAAATTTTAAGAATTAATTAAGTAAATTATTTGAAGGGTAGAATATATTTTTGGTTATTCTAATTTTTTCCCAATGTATATGTATATGTATAAATAAAATTATATATATTGGAAAATTTTGAAAGAAATTGTAAATGATGTTTTTATAAAAGAATTTTGGGAAAATTGGTATTTTAATTAACTAGTGGTATTGAAATTTAAGTTGAAAAATAATTAGTAAATTGGTTATTTAATTTAATTGTGTGTTAGGATTAAATTGGAAATTTATTTTGGAATAAGGATTAGAAGTATAATTTTATTTTTATGGGGTTTTAATGGAAATTTGTGAGTTTGGTATTTTTGTAAATAAATATGTCGGTCAGAGGTATTTATGTAATTGTGTATCTTCAATAATTCTAATTTGGCCCAAATTAATTAGTTAGGGGTTTAATTGAAAGGCTAAAGGAAAGTTTAGGGGTTAAATTGGATTTCTACAGGATGAAATTGTAAGTAATTAAGAAAAATGAGGGACCAAATTGTAATAAAGAAAAGTTCAGGGGTCAAATGTCGATAAAGAAGAAAGGAAGAGGAGAGAATTGTCGGGGAGAGAGAGTGAGGCGCGTCGGAAGAGAGAGGCAGCCAAGAGCCAAGAGGCGGCTTCACTGCTGACATTGGCGAGTCGGGTGGCAATCGGCTCCTCTCGGCGAGGGCTCTCTTTCAGCGACAACGGCGACGCCTGTGGTGGCCGGAATTGCGAGACCCGGCAAAGTGAAGTTTGAGGGGGCAGCTGGCATTTTTGGATTTTTTCGGCGAGCTCCGGCGAGCTATGGATGATCAGAGGACATGTCCCGACTCTTCTCAGCTCAAGCTTCGCATTGGCACCGGTTTCGTAGTGATCGGACTTCGTTTGCAAATCGACGGCCGAGATCATCCGTAAATCTCTCCGGATGATCGAGTGTCAGATCGGAAAATCGGAAGCGGGGATCGTCGTCAGCGGGTCGTTTCGAGTCAGATGGTGAGTTCGGATCGTCGATCGGACTCCGGCGGCTGGAGGCGAGTCAACCGAGCGATCAAGCGTGTTGATGATCTGTCTGTTCGGCTCGCTCCAACCGAGGCACCGAAGCAGAGTTAGGAGGTCACCAAACCTGTGAGTTAATGTCATTTAATCATTGCACTATTGCCAAGTCTGATTTTAATATGCTATTTTAGAATTTATGCTTGATGTGATTGTTAGTATCGCAATATAAATGATTTCACTTGATTATTGATTATTGAAAATAATATAAATATCATTATTAGTAACGTTATAATAATACAAACGTTATTATTTTCCCTCACGAATTGCACGTTGCTTTACCCTAAATGTTTAATCTTTACTTCGATAGGTGTTGGATGATTTCATTAGACAATGATATTTATTAAATGTGATGATTGTGACTTGAGAATGTGACTTTCGTAGAACATGCCACCTAATGGGTTACATCAGGACCGGGTGCGCACCGGTAATAATCATGGACGGGTAATAAGATTTTTATGAGTTCGCCCTGGTCGAGCATGGCTCTCTGGGCTGATTTGAGTAAATTGCGGTAATAAGATTATTATGAGTTTTGCCCTGGTCGAGCATGGCTCTCTAGGCTGATTTGAGTGAGATGCCGGAGTAAATGACCCTGGTCGAGCTTCGCTATCTGGGCGTCGGCTTATTTGAATATTAAGTGACCGGACTGGAGTTAAGGACCCTGGTCGAGCTTCTCGGCCGATCCTATTGAAATGAGATCTGGGAGTAAAGGTCCACGGTGAGCATTGCTCTGGCTTATTTGGATACTTAAGTGACTAGACTGCAGGTAAGGTCCCCGGTCGAGCATTGCTCTCTAGGCGCCAGTCTTATTGGATCAAGAGAGCCAAAAGGCTACTAGAATTTGGGGATTACGGTTCTACTGAGCCACTCGTCCCGTAAAAGTAAAAAAATATATTTTATTTATTTATTTGGTATGATCATAATATGAGTTGTATTTACGTGCATGGTTTGATATACTGATTCGAATAATTAATATTGTCTGTGAAGACTGCAATAGTCTTTAGATTATTTCATTTTAACTCACTCTCGAGACTGACAGTCTCAATTTACCTTTTTTCAGATGCGTGACTGTTAGTCTTCCCGCGACTCTTATTCAGTAACCTAACTCCTTCATCATCGAGTGATGTATTTGATTTGGTATGTAAATTGGTAAATCTTAGATTCTCCGCTGTAGTAATAGTAGAGGTATCAGTTGTAAATATTCTGAGTTTCGGGTCTCGCATAATTCTTTTTCTGGCAGACCAAATTAATTGTAAATTTAATGGTTACGAAATTGTGGAATCAATAGTATTAATTGAGATGAGATTTGTTTAAGTCAATGAGTGTCAGGCTTACTACGGGATTCGGTGGTCTACCCATTCCCTAGTGCTGGTCACGGGTCCACAGAGTGGGTCGTGACATTGAGGAGTAGTCTACCACCTTCTTTTTCGTGTAATGAGCATGCATAACATCTTAAGATTTATCCCTTTTGATTTATCTTTTTTTTTTTTTCAATTTTTTAATGGTGTAAGAGTTGTATGTGAATTATATTTGTATTATCTATATAAATTATATAATAAGATAGTAAGAAAAATTAAGAGTCTTACACTTCATGTACAAAGATATACTAAATATATACCAATTAGATACCATAAATATACTAAATATATACTAACTAGATACCAACATATACTGTATATTTATAATTATATATTTAACGAATACATTTTACTGTATATTTAAAACATAATTGACATATATGTAAAATAAATCTTATACTAGTTGTATGCTAAATATATATAAAATATATACACATATCTATAAAATATATATCATTTACTGTGACTTTTGCTTGTGTTGTTTTAAAGATATAAATATAGTAAGTATATTACATTTAAAGAACATATATTAAAATAAGTTGAATAAATTTCAAAATATTTAATAAATATTGGTATTATATTCATTGCTATTGAAAAAAAGAATGTTAAGATTAAAACATATTGAACAAATTTAAATTTTAATTAAAATATACTAAACATATACCTAACATATATATTATAGTTTATGATTGTTTCTAATTTTTTTAAAATATAATTTATATATATGTAAAATAAATTAATAAACATATCATGATATAAAGTCAAGTTGTAACTTATTATTTGTAATTCATAATACTTTTTAAAACATATTCTATTTTCTGTTATAATATATACTATTTTGTATATATTCTCATATAAAGTTATTATAATTTATTATTTTTTAGTTATTTCTATAAATTTTGTATAACATAATTTTTTTTTACACTCACTATAAAAAGTGATAAAATTTTACTTATATCGGTATTAATATATGAAGGCTTGTTATTCTACATGAAAACACTTTTATTATACTAGATGCTTTCTAAATCTAAAAAATCGGAGGTTAATATATATATATATATATAAAATTTATAGATAGTATAATATTAAACTATAAATAATCTAATAACTAATATAAATAATTAAATATAATATTAGAAATCGTGTGCATTATATTCACATAGAAAAGTTAATCTTTTAGAAATAGTATTACAAAAAAAAAGTTAATTTGGAGTCTTAATTAAAAATATGTAAATGAATTAAAGGATCTTTTGTAAATTATTTTTTCATTTGAATTTCATTTAGTCTAAAATCAAGCTCCTAACATTAGATGTGTAAGCTGGAATAGTTTATACAATATTTTTGAAATAAGAACATAACTAATAATAATTTTAAAAAAGATTTATTGACAATAAAAATAATATTGTGGACTCTTATTTAGGTATTTGTAAAAGAATCCCTTTTAACTTAGCGTGGATTGCAGAGTCCATGGATTATAATAAAAAGCCCACGATCTCTACTCAAATGGGAGTTGAGGTCTATTTTCCCATGGCTCAGCATTTTCTTCATTCTTGACTGTCAACAAGACTCTCTTGTTAGTAATTCATCCATATCATTTAGTTAAAAATATCAACCACTTTACAATGTACTGAAAAATACAAAATTTTTAATATAAGGAATTTATGGTTTTTTTAATATTTTTTTTGAGGGTTAAACCGTTAACAATTTATATCTAAATTTACTATAACGTTAATTTAATAATTATAACTCATATATTCGGTGTCAATTACTCGTGATTCCATCATTATTTCACTCATTGCAAATTTAGCTTTCATTTAACACTTGTTAATGTCAATTTTTATAGAGTTTAGAAAAGAAAAATCTGAGAGAGAAAATAGTCTAACAATTTTTTTTTTATTTTACTTATTTTTAATAAATTTTAAATGATTTGACAGTCTTAGAAAACTCTATGCTTCGTTATTTATTCGATAAGACTGATTTTTGTTGGGTTTTTTTTTCTTTCTTTGTTTTTTTTGACCCATGAGGAAAGCCCAACCATTGAGCATATTAAAGTCTTATTTAGACTTTCTATTTTGGGAGCATATTATTATAAAAACGTCTAGGGCTAGGGTTTTTTTAACCAAGACTTCATATATTAAACGAAAAGAGAGAGGTGAAGAGAGGAGAATACACAGCAGCAGAAAAGTTCCGTTTCCCGTAGATTGAACCGTTGGATCGTCGTGATTTTTGGACAGCAGCTACACAGCATCTGGGCCAATATTTTGGACGGTGGAGATCGGTTTTTGAGGTCCGGAGGTCGGGTTTCGTTGGTCTGGACAGTAGCTAATTTTCTGGTGATATATTTCTTATCTTGGCTCTATTTTGATTCCATACACCTTGATGTGCTTACTTCCAAGGATATGATGATTTTGTATGCCTCTAGTATTATCTAGAGAAGACTTTGTATTGCTCCTTTGATGATGATAGTGGATTTAAGCGGCCAAAATGGTCCCGTGGTTTTTCCCTAGTTTATAGGTTTTCCACGCTAAAATTTCGGTGTCTTTGTGTTGTTGTGTGCTTACTGTTTTAGCTCAATATCTTGGTGCATAGCAGTGATATTGTGTGTGTTCTAATTGCATTAAGAACATCCTATTTGTTTGCATCCTCGGGGTTCATTCAAGTTGGGAAAGTTTAGACAAACAGAGATTAATTCCGCATTTATTTGTTTACCGTTTGTGGCTGTTTTTCCCATCAAATTGGTATCAGAGCCTGGTTCTTCTATATTGGGTTAAACTTGTTTGAATGATGGAAGCTAACACAAGTAGGATGATTAATTTGAATGGTTCTAATTATCATATTTGGAAAGGCAAGATGGAAGACCTACTTTATGTGAAGGATTATTATTTGCACTGTGTTTAATCGATAAACCCTGAGAGTAAAACAGATGCAGAGTGGAATATTTTGCATAGACAGGTTTGTGGGTATATTCGTCAATGGGTTGATGATAATGTTTTGAACCATATCAGCGGAGAGACTCATGCTCGCACTTTGTGGAACAAGCTTGAACAGTTGTATGCTAGAAAGACCGGAAATAATAAATTGTTCTTAATAAAACAGGATGATGAGCTTGAAATACCATGATGGAACTCCACATCAGCGATCATTTGGATTCTTTCGGGGAATCATAAATCAACTTGCAGGAATGGGTATCAAGTTTGAAGATGAGATACAAGGCTTGTGGCTCCTGGGCACTTTACTCTGGGACTCATGGGAAACTTTTAGGACATCATTGTCCAACTCTGCAGCAGATGGTATTATCACCATGGAATTAGCTAAAGGCGGTGTTTTAAATGAAGAGATGAGAAGAAAGTCACAAGGTTCCTCTTCACATTCCGATGTCTTAGTTCTGAAAGCGGGGGGAGAAGTCGGAGTAGAGGTCCAGGGTAACAAAGGGAAGCATCAAGTAAATCCAAAGGAAAGTTTGCTGATTTTGAATGCTATCATTGTGGTAGAAAAGGGCACACAATACAGTTCTGCAATTGAAAAGGAGAAGAAGAAGAGCGATTACAGTAATCAAAAGAACCATAAGAAAGATGAGGATGGTAATGGCAATGCTGAAGTTAACATTACTACCGATGAGTTCCTTATTTGTTCTGATCTTGATATGATCAATATTGCACATGATGATTCGAGCTGGGTTGTTGATAGTGGTGCTACATGTCATGTAACATCACAGAGGGATTTTTATTCATCTTATACTCCAGGTAACTTTGGTAATGTTAGGATGGGTAATAATGGACTATCAAAGATTGCAGGCATCGGAGATATTTGTTTGAAGTTTGACACTGGGATAGAGTTGGTTTTACATAATGTAAAACATGTTCCAGATATGAGACTTAATTTGATCTCCGCGGGCCTACTTGATGACGATGGTTACAGCAACAACTTTGGTAATGGAATATGGAAACTCACTTGTGGTTCTTTGATCGTGGCTAGAGGTAAAAGATGCTCAAAGTTGTACATGACACATCCGAAGATCTTCAAGGATAGGGTCAATCATGGTGAATCGACATGACTGATTTATGGCATAAGAGACTTGGTCACATGAGTGAAAAGGGGATGTCTCTTTTGTTGAAGAGAAATGTGTTACCGGGTGTGCATGATATTCATCTAAAGAAGTGTTCTCACTGTTTGGCGGTGTAAATGTAGACAGGGTTTCCTTTAAGAGCCATCCTCCTTCCGGGGAAGGAGAGTATACTTGATCCGGTGCACTCGATGTTTGTGGTCCTATGAAGACTAGGACACTTGGTGGTTGCTCCTACTTTGTCACATTCATTGATGATCACTCCAGAAGGTATGGGTTTATACCTTGAAATCTAAAGATCAAGTATTTGAAGTGTTTAAGCGATTTCATGCCTCGGTTGAGAGCAATTTGGAAAGAAGCTTAAGTGTATTCGGACAGGATAATGGAGGTGAATACATTGGCCCATTTGATGCTTATTGTAGAGATCATGGTATTCGACATCAAAAGAGTCCTCCCAAGACACCACAGTTGAACGGATTAGCGAGCGGATGAACGAACTTTGATGGAGCGTGTCGGATGTTTGTTGTCACATGCGGTACGCCAAGTTCATTCGGGGAGAAGCTTTGAATACGGTATATGTTATTAATCTAACTCCTTGTGTTCCTTTGTCTTTTGATGTACTTGGCGAGGGTTTGGAGTGGCAAAGATGTTTCTTACGGTCACTTAAGGGTCTTTGGATGCAAAGCTTTTGTGCACATTCCTAAAGATGAAAGATCAAAGCTTGATGTGAAGTCAAAACCATGTATTTTCTTGGGTTATGGCCAAGATGAGTTTGGTTATGATTATATGATCCCTGTCCACAAGAAACTTATTCGGCCGAGATGTTGTGTTTGTTGAAGATCGGACCTTGAAAGATGTTGAGAAGAAAGAGACAGTTCCTCAACATAATGATGATATTACCGATTTGGATCCGGTGCCTCCTCGAAGCATGTAGAACCACCTCTTGACGATGATGTTCGGAATGATGAACAACATGATACCGATGATATTGATGCTCCGGAGCGAGGTGGATGAAGAATTTCATTCGGAGATACCGGTACGGACGTGCCACCATTTGTCCCACTTAGGCGGTCTACAAGAGATCGTCATCCTTCCACTCGTTTTTCGGCCTAATGAGTATGTCTTACTCAACGATGGGGGAGAGCACGAGTGTTATGCAGAGGCCATGGAAGATGAGCACAAAAGGGAGTGGGTTGAAGCCATGCAAGATGAGATGAATTCCTTACATGAGAATAATACTTTTGAGTTGGTGAAGTTGCCTAAAGGCAAGAGAGCTTTGAAGAACAAGTGGGTCTACAAAGTGAAGATCGAAGAGCACACCGCACAACCTAGGTACAAGGCTAGATTGGTGGTCAAAGGGTTCAGTCAGGAGAAAGGGTATTGACTTTGATGAGATTTTCTCTCCCGGTCGTGAAGATGGGATCTATTCGTGTTGTTCTTGGTTTGGCGGCCGACCTTGATCTTGAGGTTGAACAGGATGGATATCAAAACAGCTTTTCTTCATGGTGACTTGGATAAAGAAATCTACATGGAGCAACCTGAAGGTTTTCGAGTTAAGGGAAAAGAAGGCTATGTGTGTAGACTTGAAAAGAGTCTTTATGGGTTGAAGCAAGCACCAAGACAAAGGTACAAGAAGTTTGAGTCAGTTATGGGGGAGCAAAATTACCGAAAGACTACTTTAGACCATTGTGTTTTCTTCCGGAGGTTTGGTGATGATGATTTCATCATTTTATTGTTATATGTTGATGACATGTTAATTGTTGGCAAGAATGCGGAAAGAATTACTCAAATTTGAAGATACAATTGAGCAAGTCTTTTGCTATGAAAGACTTGGGGCCAGCAAAACATATTCTTGGCATTCGGATCACTCGAGATAGAGCTTTGAAAAAGCTACACATGTCACAGGAGCAATACATCGAGAAGGTGCTTCGCAGATTCAACATGGATAAAGCTAAAGAGGTTAGTTCTCCTCTTACTACTAACTTCAGGTTGACAGATAAAGATTGTCCATCTTCTGAGAAGAAGATTGAAGAGATGGATAGAGTCCCTTATGCCTCAACTGTAGGGAGCTTGATGTATGCTATGGTGTGCACACGACCTGATATTGCTCATGCAGTAGGTGTTGTTAGTCGTCAAATCCAAAGAAGCATTGGGAAGCGTTGAAGTGGATTCTCGGATATCTACGTGGTACTTCCAAATTAGGTATAACATTTGGAAATGGAAAGCCGATACTTGTTGGTTATAACGATTCCGATATGGCGGAAATAAGGACAACATGAAATCCACTTCTGGATATTTGATGACTTTTGCAGGGGGAGCTGTGTCATGGCAATCGAGACTGCAAAAGTGTGTGGTTTTATCCACCACCGAGGCTGAGTATGTGGCTGCAACAGAAGCGTGTAAGGAGCTATTATGGCTCAAAAGATTTATGCAAGAGATTGGCTTTGTGCAACAGCGCTACGTGGTTCTTTGTGATAATCAAAGTACTATTCACCTTGCTAAAAATTCTATGTTTCACAAACGAACCAAGCATATTGATGTGAGGTATCATTGGATTAGAGATGCACTTGAAGATAAACTATTTGAACTTGATAAAGTTCATACTGATGATAATGGTGCCGATATGTTGACAAAGGTTCTAGCAAGGGAAAAGTTGAAGGTATGTTGCTCCATCGCCGGTATGGCGAACTCTTCCTCATAAGTCAAAAAGGGGGAGATTTGTTGGGTTTTTTTTCTTTCTTTGTTTTTTTTGACCCATGAGGAAAGCCCAACCATTGAGCATATTAAAGTCTTATTTAGACTTTCTATTTTGGGAGCATATTATTATAAAAACGTCTAGGGCTAGGGTTTTTTTTTAACCAATACTTCATATATTAAAAGAAAAGAGAGAGGTGAAGAGAGGAGAATACACAGCAGCAGAAAAGTTCCGTTTCCCGTAGATTGAACCGTTGGATCGTCGTAATTTTTGGACAGCAGCTACACAGCATCTGGGCCAATATTTTGGACGGTGGAGATCGGTTTTTGAGGTCCGGAGGTCGGGTTTCGTTGGTCTGGACAGTAGCTAATTTTCTGGTGATATATTTCTTATCTTGGCTCTATTTTGATTCCATACACCTTGATGTGCTTACTTCCAAGGATATGATGATTTTGTATGCCTCTAGTATTATCTAGAGAAGACTTTGTATTGCTCCTTTGATGATGATAGTGGATTTAAGCGGCCAAAATGGTCCCGTGGTTTTTCCTTAATTTATAGGTTTTCCACGCTAAAATTTCGGTGTCTTTGTATTGTTGTGTGCTTACTGTTTTAGCTCAATATCTTGGTGCATAGCAGTGATATTGTGTGTGTTCTAATTGCATTAAGAACATCCTATTTGTTTGCATCCTCGGGGTTCATTCAAGTTGGGAAAGTTTAGACAAACAGATATTAATTCCGCATTTATTTGTTTACCGTTTGTGACTGTTTTTCCCATCAATTTTGCAGTGAACAAATTCTATTTAAAATTTAAGGACTAAAACTATTAGTAGGATTAATGAACATAAATTGAAGTGTGATAAGAAAACCATTAACACCTTTTACGAAAGGTTAAACTAGGATGAAACTTTGTACTTTCTCGTACAATGGATTAGTCCCTCTTGAAATTGGACTTGATTATTACAATTTTATCATAGCACATTCTCTTTCGGCCTTTAACACATTTCTTTGATCTAACCTCAACATTGAGAATTTGGCAATTAAAGAGATATCTAAAGTAATTGCATCAAAAAGCTGAGTTACAAAAGAAGAGAAGACTTAGTGCCGTCCAACGTGAAACCAAGTCTTGTTGTGGGTGCTATGGGTTCATCAAAATCAGGTCCTTCTTCATGTTTAAGTTCAATTTTGTGTTCTAAGCTTTAAGATATATGATTTCGGTTGTCGTGATAGTTTCCTTGCACCCTTGTGATCCCATCTAACATAATTCAAACCGTGAGACCTTTTGGAATTAGTTCTACACATCTACTGGCTAGTAATATGTTTTTCTTAGCAAATTGGTTACTATATTTTCAAGATACAAGCTTTGCTTGCACAGTAAAAGCCCTAGATAAATTCAGAATTCCTCAAGGATAATCACATGCATATAGATATGTATCCAATAGCTAGTCTTTCTTTTTTTGATAAGCAATATTTCAATAACAGGAAAAATCAAATTGTGCATACTAAGCAAGAAAAGTCAGTAGGCTCAAGCAACTGGCGTTAAACAAAACACAAATGAGGATCCAACTCTGTAGAACTGAAAGACCTAACCAAATCACACGAAGAAGACCTAATCAAACACCCCAAGAGAGTAAACCGAAATGGTAACATAATCTGCTGAGCAAATTTATTTACGTTTTTGTTGATATATAAGAGTATATAGCTTTTTATTTGACACTTTGAAAGTCTCTAGCCATTTCCTCGAGACCCACATAATAAAAGATTAGCAATGACGAGCTAAATTCCCAGCATCAAACAGCTTTCGCCCTTTCGTGTTGACATTCGAAGCAACTGCTTTAACGCATGCTTCCATCTTGGTCTTGACCTGCCAGTTCTCTGCCATCAGCTTATTATTATTGTTATTATCCTTGTCACCTATCTCTCCTTCTTTCTTTCCTGGCTCTTCTTCTGCAAGAAGATATTGCGGCGTATGTTCCATGTTTCTACGCTCCGTCTCCTCGAGGTTGATGCCACACTCAACACAGTCCACACCTGCCATTGCCAGCGCTTCGATCGACGGCATGCTTGCTGCTTCTCAGGATTCCTTACTACTGTTTTTTCTTGCTTGTAACATGTTACTGCAAAAGCTAGCTGGTTAGTATATTTATATAGTGACAAACAAACATTACCTTAGAAGTAAGCACTATTGTCATTTCTATATTATATCCGTGATTTTTCTTTTCCTTTTTCTTTTTCTAGTTTAATTTTGTCTTTAAAATTTCTTTCTCACTTTCTTGTTTCGGCTAAAGTTAAGTAGCCTACGAAAGAAGGCAACATTTTATGCTTTTATTAGTTGCATGGACATGCATGTGAATAAGCTTAGGCTGATGATACCTATTCTTTTTCTCCAATTGATTTTCTTTCATTATTAACTTCTTTCTAAGATGTGGAAAGTTACATGTGAGTCATATGAATACTTGTGACACGTAATTAAGGGCTTACGATAAGGTTGGTGTGTGCAGTTCAGGATGCATTGCAAGGATCAAATATCTGTTTCAGTCTTTGCACAGATGTTACAATTAATTCATCCCAGCAGTAATTCAAGAAGTCGTTTTGCATTGCATATGTACAACTGGGATTTTTCATTTTCCTGATATTTCTGAAGCAAGATATGATTATGATTATTATTTTTTTACTTATAAAATGAGGGATACTTAAGTTGAAACATGTACCTATTGTTAGGCTAAACTTGTGGTCCCTGAAGTAGGAAATAATTGAAAGAAAGAAGACCCTTAATTTTAATCTTAGACGTAAAAATTTCTAAACAAATTAATGTTGATATTCTCTCAGCCATGGGATGACAACCTGTTGTCTTTGTGTTCAAATTCCTTTCTACTAACTACAATGGCAAACATTTGGGCTCAAATACCAGCCACAAACAGTAAGAGAAGTGAATACCAGCCACAAACACTAGGAAAAATAATATACTTTTCTTAGATCTCATTGTTAAAACATTCATGATACTTAGACTGTGTTTACCACATTATTCATTGACATGTTTAACAAAAATGAATCATATCAATCAATGATGCCACATTGCCATATTACTTTTGAATAATTTGATATCATTCAATTCAAAATTTCTCTAATTGCATGAATTAAGTATGCAGCTGAAAGGAATTCAGATCTAGCAGATTTGAGGTTGCCAAATATCAAATATCTCCTTGCACAATCTATTGAAAAACTGACATGGCTTCAACATGCAAAAGCAGTTGACATGTGAACTGAGACCGATGTAAATAGAATAACAGCCCACTTCCAACCAGGTAAGCAAGCCTACTAAAGTAAAATACAGTCCAAAACAATAGCAGGGCTCCCCTCGTCTGAAATCGAAGCTCTGAAATCTCCACTAGATGCAGAAGTTGGACAAAAATGCGGACAGGGTGGTGAAAACCTAGAAAAAGGCACAACATATACTGAGAACCATCACTGATACAATTAATTGAATCACAAACTGGTAAACAGGCATACAAGAAAATCCATTTTTCCAGTAATAACACCCGTATATCCATAAGGTGGTGGAATCCTGTATAAAACACCATCAGTAAGTTATATATGATTGATATAACTATTTTATATCAATCATATATAACTATTTTATTGATTTTGCGAAACTTAATTTACTTGGTGCTTTTTAGTGTTATGAAATTATGAAATTTTTTAGTTTTAGTACTTGAGTAATGAATTAAATTAATTGTTATATACTATGAAACTTTTAATTTAATTCTAACCATATAGTATTCAAATTTAGCCGTCTTAACTAATATTCTTTTTAAAATATTTTGTACAGGTTAATAAGACATATTTAATAAAAATTATGAGATACTAAAAAGATTTATAGGAGTTTAAAAGATATTTTATTGAATTAAAGTTTGTAAAAACTATGAAACGTTAAAAGAATTTCATAATATTTTTATGGTGTTGATTCCATAATTTTCTTTTTACCAAGGAGAATGACAAGATATTTAGATTGAGCATATGTCAATACAACAGTGAATTATAGTATGTATTCGGATGGCATATATGTAGTATTATTTAATATTTGATGTATAAGAAGGTGTAGATAAGAATTATTCCAAATTCAAACTCCAAAATGTATTAATTTGCTGCACATCATATAATATTACATGATACAATATCTTGCAAATACATATACATTTATAATTAACTGAATGCACTTTCTTCTCCTTTGATGGAATGCATATTTTCTATAGAAGCAACAGCCTTGATCCATTCAAGCATTTTCGCCCTCCACCATTGTTCCCTTCCAGTGTTCTTCCTCTCATGATTAATCCCTAATTCATCAGTTATCAGATGTGGTGGTAGTGGCTGTCGCACTTCACCATTTTCCAACACCTAAAGCTCAACTCTGCATTCTGTGTAATCAACTCCCGTCATTGCTAGAGCTTCAATAGACATATTTGCTTCTCTCTTTTCTTTTCCTTTTCCTTTTTCTAGTGCCCACTACTTGAGAGTGTCACTTAATAAAGGACCTCACTAGTCGTAGTTGTGATGCAACATATATTATATAGTAAAAAAAGAAAAAAGAAAAATAATCTACCACGAGTAGCAACAGCAAGTACCATGTTTGTATCATTATACCCGAGACTGCTCCCTTCCTCTGTCTTCACCAACAAAAAATGAAATTGATTTTTGCACGAGAAAATAAAAAGATTACATGCCCTGTACTGTACGTGCTGAATAAATTTTACAATTGATTTCTGTGACATTTTTAGTTGTAGTGCAAATTGGAAAGGAACTGTCCTTGACAAGTCATCATCACTGCATCAGTTACCACTTGTTGTGATCACTGGGCAAGTTTCTGTAGATCATATATATAAGGTCAGAAAACACCTAAACAGTCTCGTGATTTAGAAACTATGAAAGTTTCAAGGTCCTGGCTGTCATTTACCAATGTGAGAAGCGGTGTTCTGCCTTAAAGCTGTGAGGCTACTAAGGCAATTTGTTGGTTTGCAGTATTATGGTCCTGTGTCCGCGGCGTATAATATAAGAATGGCTAACTCGAATATCATCGATTTAACTAATTGAATTGAAACATCAAATTTAAATATGGACCCATTATACTGTTAATATGTATAATCCGTTTGACAGATTACATTTTTATAAAAAATAATCATTTAAATTCTAAATATATATTTATATAAATATAAAATGGCTCAAATCTAAATTATTATTTTAAAACATAATTAAATCTTTATAAATGATAGGAGTACTTTTATAAATATCCAAAGAGAAAAAATAAATGTGTTTGATCATGCTTATATGTATTGTGTATTTCTTTTTAAACTATTAATTTATTAAAATAAACATAATTATTAATATTACTTATAAGCTAGACGAGTCAATTTATTTATATATGGTTTTCTTTCCATATTATTAACAGATTAACCATTTATAATTTGAACTGTTATTCTAATTAAAATTTACTTAAATATATATATTATATAATGTCGTTTAATGATAATGTCAAAAGATTATCGGCCCAAGGCCTGAGCCATAAAGTGGCCCTATTTAGGATGACGATAGATAAAAGCTTTTTTTAATAATTTATAAAATTTAAAATTAATTTATCAGAACATCTTAATTATTTTTTAGAATATTCAACAACAATTTCAAACAAACCAAAGTCAGGGTAAGATATGGTAGGCTGATGTGTGCAATGATGTCGACTGCTAATCCATGCAATGACATCGTCTAGGGTGCGTTTCTCCTATAAAAAAATGTGTTTCAGGTGCGTTTTAAATTGTTTCACATTAGCGGTTTGAAGCATCAAAACAACAAGTAATTTATTTTGCATTTCTGTTACATACATTTATTTTAAAACTTTTCAAAATTTCAAGTATATTTATCTCTAAAATGCACATGACATTTGATTTGAACCATTAAAATTTAAAACGCGCTAGCTCTACAATATATATATCCTAAAAAATTGAATTACTTTTTTAGATGAAAATATGGATATTTCATTAATAAGAATTAATAAGTATATTTTAAAATAAAAAATAAAAATAAATATCAAATATCAAACATCAAACATCAAAAAATATATGTAAAAGAAATTTACTTTTGACAATTATTAATTGTGTTGATGAAGTAATATATTGCAATTCTGCAATAAAAATACTTTACTCGGTGACGCTAAACTACACATTGACTTGATGTGACGATCTTGATTATTTGAACGTCGAATTAAATCTCTTTTTCTTTTTATTACTCCCATAGAAAGAGGACTTAACACTTTCATAATAAATGACTATAAAACTCCTATATAAGAAGAATTAACCAATCTCATAATGGAGAATCATAAAATTCCTCAATTAATATAAAATAAAATTAATCGGTGATGTACTAAAAATATATAAATTTGGTGAAAAATAAAAAAAAAATAAAAGAGAAAGAGAAGACACGGCTAAGATTTTTCTAAAAATTCTAATTATACTAGAAACACTTAATAAACTAAAACCTATGTAATGACTAATAAAATCATAGATCAATTTTAAATATATACATTCATGGATCAAAATAAATTTTTTACAATAGAATTGTCATAATGCTACTGGATACAAAATTGAGAAATTTTAATTAATAAGACGCTATATTTAATTAAAATCAATTAAGAAACCAGTTGTATTTAAAAAATTTATATTTGGTATACTTAATGATAATTCTAAAATTCACTTTAAATAAATTGTACTCTTTATTGGAGTAAATTACAATTAAAAAAATATAGAGACCGAAGATATAAGAGAAAAATAAAAAGAAATGTAAAGATTAAAATGAGTTTTCTGTTTGACGTTTCAATGCAAAATTCAATTAAAAATTTTATATATTTTGTTAAACTTTAATTCAACTATAATTAATTATATAGAATTTTAAATAAATTTTTATTTCAATAAATAATATAAATTTTAAATTTTAAAATAAATTCCATTAGATTTTATAATCACCGAAACACCATTTCTTAATTATTCTGTCCGCAAGGAATATTAATTTCCATTTTATTTGTTACAAAGAATAGAAGAGCATCTATCCATAGCTAGCTACTTCAATATTAGGAGTCGGCCAGTGAATGAGTCTCCAGTCCAAACCATTGAAGAGAAGAAGATCCATATCACATGTCATGTATTAGTCTAAAGCTTTACCAACTACTTCTAGTCAAAAAGAAGTTCCATTAGTTTCCACTGTACTCACTCAGGCTTGGATGGGAAAAGAAGAACTTACATTAATGAGATCTCAACAATTTCTGGAAATGATTGTTCATTAATTAATAATGGCTGTTTGAAGATATTTACACTTGCGAAAGGAGCCCAAATTTAAGCCATTTTGTTTAGATTTAGGTCTTGGCGGGTAAATTATATTGCATTTACCAAGTTTTGCTAGTATAATTTAATAAAATTCGGGGATGTTATTTAATTCATTAAAAATATATTAGATATTTTATTTATATTTAACGTCTATTTTTATAGTATAATATAGTTAAAAGCCAGAAATGTTAAAGTAATTATTAAAAATATAAAAATCTATTTATATAATTTAATAAAATTTAAAATGTTAAAATAATTAACTTTTTAAAATATGAAAGGCAGTTTAATAAAAATATTAGTCACATCAAATAGGCAACATATGAGACAAAAAAAAAAGTGGGCATATACTATTACTTTTTTAGGAAAAGGCTTGTCTATTTTGTTGGGATTGTTGGAGAAATATTTTAGAAAAAATACTAAAAATATCATTTATATTATTAAAAATTCTTTCTTTTAATTTAAAGATTATTTTTTATATTAACTTTTTATCTATGCAAATTATAACTTTAAATAATAGATAAATTTATTTTATTATTTATGTGATTGTATAAATTTATTAGTTATAATATTTTAATTTTTTTCAAAAAAATTATTTTAAATTCGAAAAGGCAATTAGATTTTTACAATATACTACATTGAATATATTAATTTTATTATAGTATTAATAAAATCTATTAAATTTGGTGTAATTTAATATATTTATAATTTATATCATAAAAATTATTACTTTTCTTTTATAAAATATTTAATATCTATTTAAAAAAGAAATAATGATTTAACCACCGTTGGAATCCGATTGAACCTTTGACTCGATCTGATAGAGTCCGAGTCGGGTTTAGGAAGATTGTACAAAACCCATTGAGCTCAATTCAGACAGAATTGCCGACTACATTTCGCTGTTTGCTTGATAATTGCAGCCTTCTATGTCTGCAAACTCCCCCTTCCTATTGTAAGTAAGCAAAGGACGCCAAGATTGCATTACACCAGAGCAGCCTACTACTGTGTATTTCACAAAAGCTAATGAAAGTGTGTAAGCTCCTATAAGACGGTTCCAAGTGGAGGAAGGATGGATAATACGACAAGTAGTGGTAATGATTTGGGTTAGAATATGAGCAAGAAATTTGAGATGATGCGCCTCCACATTATATTTTTAATGCGGCTCGCCTTCTTCTTTAGCTTCTTTTTCTTTCCTCACCGCCGCCTCATCGCTTCCTCTGAATCAGAAAATGAACGGTAATCTAAATTGTCTTCCTCATAAAAATCAGTTTCTAGCTTAGCGTAGTTTTAGTTCATTATCATATAAAAGAGATTAAGAAAAAAGAGGGTAAAAATGAAATAAAATAAACAATATAAGAGTATAGAAAAAAGTACCATATAAAAGATACAATTTCAGGAAAAGTAATATTTTGTGTATTTTTCTCTGTACTGTAAGGTATGGCAGCCAACCTAGTAAATTGGGTTTTAGAAATTATAAATGAATTGATTAAATTTAATATATAGTTTATCAAATTTTGATTTAGAGCTTTTAATTTAGTGTGCTGCATCTAATTGTTATATTATCATCATTATTATTAACGGACATATTTAACGATGTTAATTATAAGACTTATTTGATGTATTTTGAAAATGTGAAAGGTATATATAAGCCATTTTAAAGTTAGAAGTCTAATTGAAATTTGGTCTAACATTCAGGAGCTCATCTATATATTATATACCTTTTAGTCTGATAAACATTATATGTATATTTTAGAAAATAAATGTTACCATACATACATATTTATAATACTATATAGATAAATGTAATAGTTTTTGAAATCATGTCTATCTATTCTCTCATGTGTATATATTTTGATTTTGATAGATTTTATTAATTAATTATATTAAATTATAATGCATATTTTACCTCCACACTGCATTCAGTAAGGATAACTAAATCAAATATTTTTTTTTTGATGATATCTGTATTAAGTTATAATTTTTTCATAATTAGTCATAATAGTATAATTGTCATAAAATTTTATTTTGTATTTGGTTTAAAATTATATTCATAGACTTAGTCTGACGGTAAATATATATCTTAATTTAAGTAAGGAATAAATTCTAATTTGGCTACTGATTTTATCGCTCGAGTTTAATTTAATTATTTTTTAAATTTATAGATATTTTAGCTCAAATTTTCAGATATTTAGCTCAAATCAATCCTATTATTTTTATAAAAATGAGAAAGTGAGTTACACACTTTTTAAGAAAATGGTGAATACAATAAAAAAAATTAAATTTTTATATTAAATTAAAAATATATATTAATATTTAAATAAAACACAATAAAAATAAAAAATAAATATTGCTACTTTTTAGGATTCTTACTATTTTTTTCTAATAATAACAATGAATGAGACGGTTATGGTGATGGTGCCGAAAGCGATGAAAGTGAGAGCGGTTTCAGTAGAAACAATAGTGGTAATAACTATTTATTGTTTAATTATATTAATTATATAAAAATTATAGAATAATATTTAAATGTTATTATAACTTTTTTTTATTTTTTTTAAGAGAGTGAGTTTCACTCTTTTTTTTTCCAAAATAATTTTAAATTGAGCCAAACATACAAAAAATTTAAACTAAAAAATTTATAAATTTAGAAAAAAATTAAATTGAATCCGAATGATAAGATCAATGGTCAAATTAATATATATTCTTTTAAGTAACGTTAAGTTCAAGTCCTTTACATTTTGTCTGCAATAAAAAAAGAAAAAAACTATACTCAAAACTATAAAGATATTTAGTATTAGATATTATAGCTTAATGTGAGTAGACTACTATGTATATGAAAGAATTATAAATATTCAATTCTTAGTTGAATAAGTAATTGTAAAAAAAAAAGCCCTAAAAGAACTGTTGATATTTTTTTGCAATAATGATAATTGAGTTTATCTTGTTTACTGATCTCGTTGCTTTCTTTGCAATTATCCCAAATAAATAAAAAAATTATAACCTGGTAGTGTTTTAATCGAGAATCGATGCTCAATCCAGTCGAAATTGGTGTTTAAATCCGAGTAAACCCAATTTGAAGGTAAATTATATCTTGGATGCCTATTTTAACCCCTAATAAGAAATTTAATTTTAAGAAAAGAAGAGAGAGTACTATAATCAAAATAAAGTAAACATTATTAATTCTTTTTTTTAATTTATTTGTAATACTCACAATTAAAATTATATTTACTCTATTTTATTTTTAGTATTAAAAAATAATTAATGAGTAAAAATTTTAATTGGCGTGAAATATTTTAATAACTAAAAGAATAATATCTTTTAACTTATCAATTCAAACTAATTTAATAACAGATTCACATAAAATTAAATAGCAAATAACTGAATTAATTTATCACAATAAAACAGAAAATAGTCAAATGCCATAAAATTAATTATAATTAAAATTATATAAAATTAAATTAAATAAGAGAGAAATTAATTCTTTTTGAGTGAAAAGTAAGAAAGGAAGACTTAGAGGAAGATAATTGCTACTCCCTAGAATTAAGGTTTCGTTTCCTTTATATGAAGTCTCGTCCCTAACTTTTATGTTAGGGTTCCATCTTCTCTTATGTTGTCGAGTCATGTTTTCTGCACCAAATCTCGTCGTTTTCATCACTTTTCATTCTTCTTTTATCTTTTCTTGTTTGTTTTTTTTCCGTTTTCTTTAGTTGTATTTCTTCCTTAGTTGTCTAGCTAGGGTTGGGATTTGTTTGTTTACTAGAGTCTCAGTCTCTTTCTATGTCTCAAGTTCTTATGTCTTTTTCATGATGGCAACATCATTGAATAATCTTATTGTGAGCAGTTTGAATGATGAAGAGCCGATTATGATAGGAGGAGATGATGAAGAAATTAACGCAAGAACTTCCCTTTGTGTGGTTAGTAAGATGTGGTCAAATAAAGGCTTTAATTCTTATGCGCTGATGGAAACTAGGAAAATGTTGTGGAGGCCTCTAAAGGGTATGGAATCAAAAGAGATTGAATCCAATCTATTTTTGTTTCAATTTTATTTAAAAAAGGACAAGGATAAGGTTCTTGAGGGCTTTTTGACAAGATCTACTAGTGCTGAAGGAGGTGGAGGGTTCAATACCACCATCACAAATCAAATTTGAGTCCACTCCCTTTTGGATTCGTATATATGATTTGCCTATGAACGATATATCAGTCAATTTTAAAAGGGTTTAGCAAATGTGTGCGGGTAAGAGTGGAATCAGATGTCATAAAACCCTTGAAAAAAGGAACAAAATTGGTGATAGATAAGGAATTAGTAATGTGGATTTATTTTAAATATGAATGTTTATCGGCCTTTTGTATGGTTGTGGTCGTTTAATCCATATCTTGAGAGACAATGAATTAATGGAAGGAATGGAGAATGAACAGTTCGTTCAAGTAAAACAATGGTCCTACGATGAGTGGATACGAGCATCACCAATGAAACATGTTAGGAGTAACTTCAATATGGATGGTAACTTACAGGCTAGAAGGAATTTATTTCAACAACATGCTACTCATGATCTGAATTGGGGATAAGGTGCCTATGAGTTTGAATGAAGAAGTAAGGTTATATGGAGGTGGTAACGGGTATAAAGTCAAATTGTTGTCATGGAGAACCAGAAGAGCTTACCCAAAGATAATGGCATATACATGGCGAGAACAAAAGAAGGTATGTTGCATGAAGGGCATTCACCAACCATTGTTCACTACAAGAAAAAGACACTTTAACGGAGGGAAAAGTGGTCACAATAAGTTAATATCTGGTTGCAAAAAGTCATTTGCGATAGGAAAAATATCATCGCCGGGCAGGAGGTGTAATTTAAAATTGAAAGGATTGGAAGGAGAAAGCTTACCTGAAATAGAAAAAAGCCAAGCCTCATTGTGTTTCTCACTCTTTTCTCTCTCTAAAGAGGAAAAAAATTAGATAAATAAATAAAATAAAATAGCAGTTAGATTCAGAGCTAATATATAGGAGATTAAAAAAAGATAGATATTGTGTCTATTTTGATTGAGATCCAATGTCCAAGCCAATCACCTTCGGCGATGTAGCCTTTTCTTTCTTTGCAATTGTAATTGAAATAAAAAGAGGTAATCTTAAGAAATATTAGTTTATTAAGGAATTAATATATGATTAGGGTTTTAGAAATATTTATTTTGAAGTTAATTATTTTAATTTATTCATTTTATTTATTAAAATTTTAATTATATCTCACTTCGGTTCTCTTTAAAATTATATTTCTTTCATAGTAAATTCTTTCCGTATTAATGACAGAAGTGATTAAAATAAAAATAAATTTAATGATTAAAATAAATTAATGAAATCTTTTATAACCAAATACAGAATCAAGCATCATTCATATAATTACTCTTTGTAACTTGAGTACAGTTAATTTGTACAAATACTAATCTTTTGCCCTTATTTGGCTATCGTTTTACATATGCTTGTTTATTTATTTGAGTACAGTTAATTTGTACAAATACTAATCTTTTGCCCTTATTTGGCTATCATTTTACATATGCTTGTTTATTTATTAATATCAGTTAATTTAAGGTTTTACATATGCTTGTTTATTTATTCATATAATTACTCTTTGTAACTTGAGTACAGTTAATTTGTACAAATACTAATCTTTTGCCCGTTAATTTTAATTTCTGTGAGCCCATTTTATCCAAGATATTAAGCTTGGCAAATCCCAAATGCCACCAAGTTCATTTTGATAATGAGTTTGACCATCTGTTCAAGAGCACATGATACCTTGTACATTATGGCTTTAATCAACAATGGCTAGCTGATATATCTTAAATCTCACATCTTTCTCTATTGAAGATGATCACGAGAACACTGCTTCTTTAATTATAGTGTGAACAGGTTAAATTATCTTAAGTCCTATCTCTCTCTCTCTCTCTACCAAAGTTCAGTTTTATGAACAGAGACTTCTATTTGATTTTCAAAAGCTCACCCGTGATGTCTTTTAGAAATCAAGAAATGTACTTGCGATGTACTTGCTGCATATTAGCATGCATGCATGACCAAGATTGTCATGCTAATGGATATCACTATAAATATGACCTGGGTAATATTCTTTTAAAGAATCAATGTCATCACTTCTTGATTTATCATCGTCGTCATCATCATCACTAAGACCGTATATTAGTGTTGAAGCTTTGACAGAAAGGTAATCATGCCAGTTTCAATAGAAGCATTAGCAATGGCAGGTGTAGATCATCTTGAGTGGGGTATGGATGTTGAAGAATGGGAACGCCAGGACTTACTGCCACCTGCACCTCATTTGCTTGCCGATGATGATGAGATTGCGGCACATTTGCATAAGGAAGTAGGAAGTTTGAGTACTGCGAGACCCCCATTATTTTTTCCCCTTTTTTTTTGTTGTTTTCTTCTTTCACTCTGGAGTGCAGAACTTTCGTTATCATGAACACTGTAAATGTTTTACAATTTCAGCTTTCATGAAATTTAGATGTACACTTTTTAAGTGGTCTTACCTTATTATTATCAGACTAAAATATAAAGTAATTGCAGAATATTAATAATTTGTTAATGAAATACAGTTAAGAAGATATTATCACTACTGAGAAAAATACAAGATATACAAATTCAAAGCTAAAATCATTTATTTAATTAACTTTTATTTTAAGCCAAAGCTGAAAATGGTTTACAGGCTAGTTAGTTTCATACGCACTTCAATTAATCTCGATACCATAGACTCTGCCTTGTATGAATTGATCATGAGAACTGTGTAAAATGTTCGATTTCTTATAGAAAAGAATAAGATGAAATATTCTAGACTAAAACTCTCTTTTCTTTTTCTTTTGTTGTAGTAAAAATGTTTCAGTTTCATTTTCATATGAGATGAGGTAAATTCTGTTTAATTAGGCATGCAGCAAGATACACATTCCACATTTCCTGTTTCTCACAAAACATACACTACAAGAAATTCTGAAATATGAAACACAAGTTCACCACAAAAGGAAAAAGTTGAATTTATGTAGTCATATAATCATGTACTAAAAGAGGCAGTCCATATATTCTCATTTAATCTTTTTCAACTCTATTTGGGAATATGATTTAGCTAATAAACAATCAGTAATTTGCTTTTAACACAAGCTTCTCACATAAGACGACATATGTACACATATCTAAGTTTAATCTAAAATATTGCCGGACAGAATTCTTACGGGTGGCAAAACACTCCCTCAAGAGTTTTAACACAGCTGCATACTTAAGGTTTGAACTCGAGAGATATCATTACCATCTCATTTCTACGCTTCTTGGGTTGACAACTACTTTTTTATTTGTTCATTTTATTCAACTTTGTCAATGCTATTTATATAACAAGTTATGCTAATTTTATACTTTTTATTTTAATAAATAAAAGTAAAATAAATTTATTTATTAACGATTAATTTTAAAAGTATTTTATGATGTGAATAACAATAATTTTTATTTTAACAATTTTAAATAGATTTTAATTTTATATAAATAATTATAAAATGTAAAATGATTAAAAATAAAAGTATTATAATTCATGTAATAAAATACTTTGAAAAGTTAAAATTAAAATAGTAAATTTTAAATTACAATATATTACGTACGTGAAAAAGATTTACTTTTTTGTTAAAAAATTTATTTATTTTTATTTAATAAAATAAATATAAAATTAATTTAACTTGTTAAATATATTAAATTACTAAATTAAAGAAGTTGAATAAAATGAACCAATTACTTAAGAGAGTGTTTAAAGGAGAATATTGCTATCATTTCTCATCTCTAAATAGTAGGCAAATTTCGAATTAGAGAACTAATATTCATCAACAAAACAAGAGAACTAATAGTCATCACAAAAGCAAAATTAATCACATAGATGATAATAGGTCATTATTACTATTATAAGCCTTGCAAATGACCGGCTATTCGTGTTCTATTTTTGTTTCTCTTTCTCTTTTTTGAAGATTCTTCAATGGGTAAATATCACAATTAACTAGATCGTACCAAAACTAATAATTGTTTATTGAACATTGATTTTATATTTCAAGAAATGGGTGATAATTTAATCATAATTTCACATTTGATCTCGTGGCATAAGAGAATATTTGATGTATGTATTCTAAGTAAATTTTATATTTGTATTTTAGATCATAATTACTACAGGAATGTAATTAAAATGATATACATTGAAAATTTTACTAGTCTCTTAATTTTCTATTTGATAAATCATCAGTATAAAATTAGAATTCATATGTAAATAATTCAGCAACGGAATTAAATTTAAATATAATATTAAATAAGAAAATTAAATATTTTAAATAAAAAAAAGTATCAAAATAAAAAATTTTGTAACCACGAAGTCATTTAAAAATTTGAGGTGCCGCCTAACATGGCGTTCAACATGACTCATATTATTATATTATTATTTTATCAAACCATTTCACTGAAAACTTCTCTACCTTATTATTACTGAATATCAAGTTTGATAATTGTTGAAATAATTTACTCAGCGTACAAATGTGACTATATATTATTATCAGTATACCTCAACAATTCATTGCAATTTTTCTTTTCTTTTTAATTCATTAGAAGCTTAATGAGTCATTATATTATATAGTAGAAAATAACTATCATCTTATATTTATTAAAAAATAAAAAATTAGTCTAATACGGCTTGAGATCTGATTAAAAATAATAGTAAAGTAAATATTTTTAATTTTTTAATATTTTAAAACTTTATTAATACACTGATATAAAAATTATTTTAAAATTATTTAGTAATTAATTTTAATATCAGATAAATTAATACTATTAATATAATTGGTATCACTATTTTTAAAATTAAAAAAATAATTTATTAATAATATAATATTTAAAATATTATTCTTTAAAATTAAAATCATTATATAATTAAAAAATTAATTTTTTATAAATATAATATTAAGATATTTGATATGCATTTTTTAAGATAATTATTATCCAATTAAGAAACTAACTATTATTTAATTAATATTCATTTATTATATTGCTATAAATTACTCTTAAATTAAGAATGTAACTTACTAATTAATAAATTAATAGAAAGATTTACAAAAATTATCAAAAATAAAAATTTTATATATTAAAAAAAATTTAGGTGTCAAAAATAATTATATACAATAATATAATTACAATAAAAATTAATTTTTCTCACTAAAAAAAAAGTTAAATTGATGTCATAATGTAGTGCAAAAAAAAAAAAAACAAAATAGCAATTGTTTTCATCCTTATCTTAGTCTACTTTTTAGTCAATGTTGCAATTGCTGCCAGCTTGACCCGTGAGGTTTTATATCAAGAGAATCCAGCAATTGTTTGAAGATAAATTGCTCCCATAACTATCAGAAATTGCATCATGGCATGAATCAACATACAACGTCATCTATGACGATCCTGACTGATATAATTTATAAACCCTGCATGTTCTTACTACGGAATCAGACAATTTGTCATTAATTCGATGAACAAAACCTTTCACACTTATTCAAAACGTTTACCATTCCTTTTTTTTTTTTCCCTTTTCTAGTTTCCCTCTTCAAACCCATCACAGGCCTCTTATTTGAAATTTCATCTTAACATGTGATTTTGGCAGCGTGTTAGTTTTTTGGGATTTCTCTCCTTCTATATATATGTATGCATTTATAGCAGAGATTGCCACAGACTATCCTCAAGAATCCTACAGTTCTGTGAAAACTAAGAATTCCAAGGAAAAGAGCTATATTTTGTTAATCTTTTATATCGCGGTTCACAAAACTTGATACATTTTGTTACCTGCGCCAAAAATCATGTCAGCATCAATAGACGCATTAGCAATGGCGGGTGTGGATTACCATGATGTATGCAGCAGGGACAGCGAAAGATGGGAGCATGAGGGCCTGGAGCTGCCTCCGCCGCATTTATTAGCTGAAGGAGTGGAAGAAGAGTCACTAGGAAATGGGAATAACTACAGCTTTCCTGCAACTTATTTTTGTCCTTTGCATGCCCTTATTGGAAACTTGAGAAGGGTGAAGCCGGTGGATATGGAGATGTTAGGTTCATCGCCCAGGAACGCCACCGTAAAGCAGGACTGGAAGGCAGGCAAGGAATGGCAGCGCAGAAGATGTCAAATCCCCAAGGGCAATAACCGAGGATGATCGTGCTAGATAGTCAGCCATTGTGATGTTACTTGCAATTTTTTCTTATTTATTTTTCAATAATTTTTACATACACTATCCGGCTATATAATAAAGAAATAAATAATCAAAACATATATTAATTTTAAATAATAAAATATATATTAATAATTTAAATTTAAAATATAAATATTCATATATATTGCTTTCCTATTAATTATAATATTTATATCAAGTTTATCTAAAATTTTTCTACTGGTGTATTTATTTCAAGATCATGTAAAATCCAATGTCAAATATTCTAAAGAGTTAATAATTAAATGCCTTACTGTTAAATCAAACAAGGAGAGTGAGTGAGATTTGCGATTTAGGAAGATCAATAGAGTGAATGAGAGATTTATTTTTTTTTTTTCTTTTTTTGTGCTTTTTCTTTTTTCTTATTAATTTTTTTTTTATTTTAATTGGAAGGAATTGCTCCCGCTAGCGCCAATTTAGAGATTGTAGCGGCCAAAGTGTATTGCATTTTATGAAGAAAAATTTACATGGTCGCAAATTTTATCACATTTCCAGTGTACAAGGACCATTTAAAAAATCGGTCGCAATTAATACTCTTATTGCGAGCATTTTAAGCGCCCGTCGCAAAAGATCCCTTTTCTTTGTAGTGGTTGATCCCAAAGCAACAATGAATATTTCTAAAGGGACCACTTCTTCAGAAAAAAAAGTGATGTTACACGTCGTACCCTAAAACAACCTACTCCTCCAATAGTTGTAAAAACTGAAACGTTTAACCCAATCAATTTAATCCATAAGATTTACACATAATTTAATATCCCAGCTAACATGACATCTCATGACACCCCATTAACCAAGCCAAACTTACCATCTCTCTCTTCAACTTAAACCAATTCACCTCCTACAACTGAAATCGCCACCACTCTACAACTAAACAGAAAAAGACCCTTGCAACTCGTTAAAATTAAACACTGTAACACTATTAATGACTTCTCTGAATCCCATAATGTGTTGCATGGAGAAATGAAGAACCATAATGATGAGAACGATAATAAGAAAGGAAAGTTCAAGAAGCTCAGGGAAACTGAATCGGCGACAATGTCCCAAACACACTTTACATTTGCGGAGGCTGTTACACAATCCCGCCAGGAGCCATGAAAACCTTTTATTGGAACTGTTGCGGGCTAGAGAACCAAGTGATAGTTCGAGTACTAAAGCAGTTCTTACAAATAGAAAAGCTAGAAATTGTTTTCTTATGGAGACCAAGTTAAAAGTAGGTTAAATCCAGCATTTAAATAGTTGTAGTTTTCATTTTGTTGGGTGTTTTGCCGTAGATCGTAGTGGTAGTGACAGTGCATGTTAAGTAGATTTGTCTCACATTTCATTTTCTAATAACCACATATCAATGCATGTTAAGTACTTGCCATTGAGTTTTGAATGGTTTCTTTCTGGTATTTATGGTTACCCTGAATCTTATAAGAAGTGGGGTACATGGGAGTTACTGAGGCAGATTAATGTTGGTTATGACAAGTCATGGTTCTATGTAGGTGACTTCAAGAAAGTCATGTGGACTTTTGAAAAAAGGTGTGGTAATAGGCGGGTAAGTGACTCAATGAAAAATTCAAAGATGTAGTGAAGGAGTGTGGCTTAAATGATTCAGGCTATTGTAATACTAGATTCACGTGGGCTAATGGGCAAAGCGGGCAACACAATATTCTTGAACGATTTAACAGAGCATTTGCAAATGACTATTGGAGTATGCTTTTTAGAAGGTTATTGTCCAACCAAGACCGAGGTTTGATCATAATCCAATTGTAGTGTGTTTAGTGATGGTAGTTATGCTCTTGGAGGGAAAAAAAAAAAAAAAGGAGTGTTTAGGTCTGGAAAAAATATGGCTACAACATGGGGGGTGCGAAGAGTTTGTCAAGCAAGGATGGGGACATAGTTCGAGTAATTTAGCTTTTGGTGATAGGACAAGAATTTGTGGGGAATCTTTGATGCAGTAAGACCGAAAAGTCTTTGGGAATGTGTGACAACAGCTTAAAGATTTGAATAGTCAATTGTCTCGAATTCAGTGTCAAGTGCAAAGTGAGGCATTAATATTGGAGAGCAAAAGAATTGAGGCCAAGATCACTAAGCTGTTACGGATGGAGGATACTATATGGTTTCAATGTTCTAAGGTCCGGTGGATGCAAGATGGTGATCGATACACACCTTTCTTCCATCGTAAGGCTTCACAGAGAAATGTAAGAAACAAAATCGAGCAGATTTTAGGGGAGGGTGGGATCTGTTATAAGGGAGACGATGAAATTGCAAGAGTGATGACTGATTATTTTATAGACAAATTTCGTTCTGTTGATCCTAACAATGTGCACAGGGTTCTTGACATAGTTGAGTCTAGGATCTCGATTGATATGAATGATCTTCTAACTCTGGCATACACAACTGAGGAAGTTTACAGAGCTTTAAAGCAAATGCACCCCTCAAAAGCACTAGGTCTTGATGGTATGTCTCCCATGTTCTACCAAAGTTTTTGGCATATTGTTCATGTTGATGTAATTCATGTTTGCGCTTAATGTTTTAAATCATGGTGCAAATCCTTATTCTTTAAATTATACCTCCATTGTTTTGATTCCTAAAATTAAGTCTCCTTCATGTCTAAAAGAGTTTAGGCCAATAAGTTTATGTAATGTCATTTGTTGCATTATCACTAAAGTCATTGCTATATAGACTTAAGCTGATTTTACCTAATATCGTTTCCAATGCTCAAAGTGGTTTCATTTCGGGACATTTGATAATTGATAATGCCATGGCAGCTTTTGAGATTTTCCACTCTATGAAAAAATGAAATCGGATAAAAAGGGTCATTTGGTTCTTAAACTTGATATGAGCAAAGCATATAATAAGGTAGAGTGGCATCTTTTAAAATCTATTATGTGTAAGATTGGTTGGATTA